>NW_026947489.1:33622500-38622500 GCF_034190915.1 Cavia porcellus
TCCAGCCTTGTTGAATTAAAATAAAAAGAATGAATGTTTCTTTTAGAGCCAGTTCCTGACAGTGGTTTTTTTTAAATGATGCATCTTATTCTATATATGAAAGATGAATCAATTTTTGAGCCTGATACGTATTGTCTGTTTGGCTGAATGGAGAGGTGAACGTAGAATTTAGACAAAGAGGAAAGCATTATTCTGAAGAGCAGTTGTGGGTGGTCTTTTATATTGCATTTAATTGTCATTAACTGTTCCTGATAGCTGTTTTGGAATCTGGCTCTCATTATGTGACTTGAAATGCTGTGTAAATTATTTTTAAATTGGGGGAAGGGACTAAAAAGTACCATTAGGGGGGAAAAAGTCACTCACGTGGAGTTTCATCACGTTCTTGTAGATACCTCTCCAGTACAATCCGAGCCATTAGTGAGGGTGCATACTCCACCTTTACAAAAGTAGAAGTAAAAAATTAAAAACTGTCAACTTGTTCAAGCAGTTGATATTGCAATATTTTGTCAACACTGAAGATTTATTTAGTCAATTCTAATCAACCACTGCAAGCATCATTCATTAAAATCTTTCCTATTCTTGGTGGCTTCCATTGTAATAAAATGATAATAAGTATGATCTGTGCCGCTGAAAAGAATAAATAGGTCAAATTTACCAAACATAACATAGAACAAAGAGTACCCTCTTTGAGCCTGGAAATAGTATTATCTAAAACAGAAATAGGCTTGTTTCATGTCTCAGTTTTTTTGGTTAGTAACAAATTTGATTTTTATTCTAGCCATTGCCTTTTATATTTCTCTATATTTAATTATGTTGAATAATGTAAAAAAAAGTCCTTTTGTTATTTAGTGACACTTCAGAAACTGAATCTTGTCTATTTATAGTCATTAAAAACACAGATTTTATTGTTTTTCTATTAAAGATAACTGAAATTTTGGTATGAACACCTTACTTACAAAATATGTTGTTTGATAACACTGTATCTCTCTATATTATAGAGACACTGATAATAAGATATAAGAATAATAATATCTGAAATATAAGAGCACCATCCTTAGGCTATGCTTATTGGAAATGCTGCTTATGAATTTATTTAATACAGAACCCAGGGAGGTAACTATTTCAAAAATAAAGAATGTAATACAACACAAGAATATTCAACCCAATAATCATTTTAAATTAATAAAAAGCATCTATTCATTATAAAGACATTGTCTTCTTTTTGTTTCTTATATTTTTATTGGTCATTGATTTAATTTCCCCAGAAAATAGGTACAGTTCTTAAAAGAAATACTGTTTCCCTAAAAGAAGTCTTTATCTTAGGTGTAAGACAAGAAATGCTCCTCATATATTATCACTATGAATTTTTCTTGACAGGTTTTCAAGTCCCGTATTCATACCAAAATTTTATCTTGATTTAGTAACTAGACAAAAGGGCTAGCTTCATTTGTATGAACAGTTTTCTTCAAATATGTATGTACTTGGATGCCCTTAAATTCTCCAAGTAGAAAGAAATGCTTTCCACGAAGCTGCTTATTCCTAGTAACCCACATCAGAGCTGACACATGAAAAATGGTGAAATTACTGAAGGTAGTCCAGCCTGAATAAGGACTACCTTATTAGTTCAGGTACTTGCATCTCCCTAATTTTCATATTAATCATGTGTCCATCTTTCTCTGAAATAGGGCCATCATGCTTCATGTCAGAATTTAGCATGTAAGTAAAATTCATAGTGCTTTAAATCTAACTTGAAAATATTTGTGTGAATAGAATGACTGATCTTATCACTAACAAACTGAGATTTTCTAAAATGTTCATTTTTAGCCTTGGAATAGGATAAGTAACATTAAGAGATTTATAAAATCAATGATGGCCACCTAAACCCTCAAACCCCCAAGTCAACAATAATATAGTGCTTCTAAGAGATCTATAATGTACCGTTATATATTTCTCATCAATTTTTACAGTTTCCACTGATTAAATATACACTGACTCATAAAGTATTACCGCCACATCAGTTGTCACCATATGCAAATGTATGTCATTTAAGTATTAACTGTTACATAAAAATGGCAGCTGGGTTGTTTAGAAATCCTAGTTTGGTACTACCATTCCTGCGTTTCCCTAGAGCATTAGCAACCTCATAGAAAATGCTATTCTCTCATAAATCAGCAACAAAAGAGAAGTCTGCATAACTGTTTATTTAGCTAAATATTTTTGCAGAGCCATGGCAAATAACAAATTTACTAATGTAGAAAAAATTTGTTTGTGAGTTAAATTTCCCCATATTACCAGAAAGTGGAAGTGGGGTCAGATAAGTTAGTTAAGCTCAACAGAACTATCTATTACAAATTCAAATGAATATAAATTGCTACTATATAAAACATATAATTGACATCATTATTTATAAAAATAAATATCAGGTTTGCATCATCTTTCTAGATGCTGTGTCTCAAAGGCTATTATGTCACTCATTTTTTTATAAAGGGCAACCAAATCATGAACTACCTAGTATATAGCTCAGAGATTTCAAGTTACTCAAAGTATCAACTTGTAACAAACATCATCTGGAGACATTAAAAACTGCCCTAATCTAGAAATAGGGAAGAAAAAAAACACCCTAAAACAAAACAATTCATGTTCTGCTTAGAGAAGAGAAACCTTCTATACATTAACTATTGTATCGCAATGTGTAGACACTGCCTAGACTACTAAGACCTTCTGGAATCTGATAGGTAATTGCTCATTTGCTGAGTACAGCAGTGTGCAGCAGACAGAAGCCGTGAGGGAAGTCATCTTTCCTTGCTAATACAACATGTAGAACTTGCTGCTACTGCAGCACTTAATGCTTATAGTACAGAGTCATCTTTAATGCAAACACACATTTTCTGCCTTGCTTCTATGTTTTCCATTATAATGCAACATAAAAACAGTGTACATTTCATTCCATCCCTATGAGGTTTGCATAAGCTGGTCCAAGTCAGACTAAATATTGTATTGCTCTTATTACAGTGGATAAATATTTTAGAGTTTAGGAATTAAATATTTTATTTTTCAGTATGCGCTCTGCAACTATTATGAACTTTTCACAGCTTCTTCATTCACGGGAAATCTTTAGGGTTTCCTTTTCTAAATGTAATGCTGTTAGTTATTTCCCCAAACAGAAGCAGATCACAGTTAACAAATAAGTTCAATAAATCACTTTATGCTTAGTGTTAACAAGAATATTATGTTTCTTCTTAGAAAGAGTCTTTTCTACCAGGCATGTATCTTTTATTCTTACAAAAGTTTGCAAACAAAAAATGAATCAAGTAAATGTTACATTTTTAGTATACCATTTCTCTCTTCATTTTTGTAATAGCTTAGATTTATTTTCTTGGCATTTGTCTCTTTACTAGACACAGATATTTCTCACACTGAACTAGACAACGTATCCTAACAAGAGCATGTCCTGAGCTGTTTGGTTTGAATTTTCCACAAAATAAGAAACTAAGAAGCTGTTTATACATTTGCCTTAAAAGAGGTAGACTAATTATGTCAACTAATTTATTAATACATGAAGTTCTTTGTCCAATTATTAAAAGTACAAAGAGACCAGGGAGCAATTTAAATGTCTAATGCACTTCAAAAATTTTAACGTTAATTACAATTCTAAGCAAAGCTTCTTTAGAAAAGTCCCTTAGGTTTTTTGCAAGTTTAGATAAAATCATAATAATAACATTACCTCATTGGCCAGCTCCAGGAGCACTGGGGCAGCTCCATTTTTCACCACTCCATCCAGGTACCTAGACAAGACAAAGCCAAGTGGTACAGCAGTGACAAGAAAAGGCCAGCATAGACTTGTCAGCATCCCCTGTGTGTACAGGTTTCTCCTGGGCAAACGTCACACTCAACTCCTTGTAAAGTGTGCTACTGTCATAGGAAAGTGTCCAAGGGAGAAACATAACAAAAACAACGAACTTTAAAACCAACTGACTACCTGCACTTGGGCAGGTGGTCTGAGCTCATCAGTTTTGCCTGTTTTCACCTTTTAACATGTAACATGAAAAAAGAGGTGGTTTCTAAAGAACAATCCATATGACACTGGTTTGTCTATATCACAGACAACTATCAAGTGGAAAGGAAATGTAATGGCTTTGCCAGTTTGAAAAGCACTTGTGCACCCATTTCATTTCCCACCTTTTTCTTTATCTCTGCTTCATACGGCTGAATGAGACTCTCTTAAGAATGAAGACTGGTTTAATTTATAAATGAGGCATAGTAAGAGATTAACAATAGAACAACTGTAATAACATACTAACATAAAAGCTATGCAAATACGGTCTCTAAAAGTAGCTGCTCGAACTGTACTCACACTTCCTACAATGATGATGGGAGAAAATACAGCGCTGTATAATGAGATGATATGAGGCGAATGACAGAGGCAGAGTGACAAACCATTAGGCTACTACTGACCTTCAAAGGACAGGTCATGTAGAGGACCATCAAGCTAGGATGACGCTGGCTTACCATGCACGAGTTAACCAAAACCACAGAGAGAAAAATCTTGGCTTAAAACTACTTCTGGTCTTGTATGTTTCAAATTCATTCCCAATTGTAAAGCAAAAAGCCTCGTATGGGTTGAAGAATTCTGTTTTATTCAATTTATTATGCATAGTACTGTTCTTGGATTATAGCAGATGATTACATAAGACATACGTATTTTTTAAAATAAATGAGTATACATTGTCCAAAAAAATAGAATCAGGGAAGGATATTTTCTTATAGAATATTGTTTCCACAAGTAAATTAAGGGTATTTGTCTTTTAGTAAAAAAATAAAATCAATAGATGAGGTCTTCCATATAACTACCAGAAGGAGCTAACTAAATTTACATTATTCAAAAGTATACTTACAAAAGAGGTATAATTTTGCTGTAAGTAAGGTAATGTAAAATTGAATTATTTAAGGTAGGGAGAACTTGGGGATCATTATAACTTCATATTAATTCTAACACATCCAATTTACCCATACTGAGACTCTTCCTGAATATATGATTTAGCAAACTAACAGGGAAATAGGACTTCCAGGTGCATTCAGAAGAAAAAACAAAACAAAACAAAACACAGTGAAACACATCAAGTGTGGGCTGCAAACTTTGGGAAGTAATCAGGTGAAAGCCTTCCCACACAGAACAGCTCCTACCAAGAAGCCTGCTCAGGAGCAACTAATCTTGTGTTCATAACCATCAGCGAGCACATGTTGACTTTAGGTGGGAGTATTTAATCCGAAACTGACATTAGGATAACTAAGATTTTCTGTTTAATATTTGAGTGTTCCTCAATGATTTGATTTTTTTTTTTTTTGTACTGGGGATCGAACTCATGACCTCGCATTTGCCAAGCAGGCACTTACACTGCTGAGCTAAACCCCCGGCCCTTCTCAAGGATTATTTGAGGGGTTTTTAAAAATTATTTTTTATTAGTAATGTTTACAATACACCATATAATAACTACGTTTCATGTGGGGATCTGGTATGTATACGTAACACATCAATTCTTGCTTCATCCCCTTCTCCTCACCCTCATCTTTTGATTCCCTTCACATTTAAGAAAGATCTTTCTCTACTTTGGATCACCTACCTTTTATTTATATTTTGGATTTCATGTGACAGAGAAACCATGCAATATTCAAGCTTCCCACAAGTAGATCTGAGAGATATGGATTAGGAATTATTTCAAGCTAAAGAAGCAGCAGAGAACCAAATACCCATTCTCCCCCATCACAGAGATATGCCAGTGGCTGGACAGTTAACGGTAATGGGGAGGAGGGGCAAACACACTATAATGGTACAGGCTGTGGTAAAATTTAAATTTTGATCCGCTGGTCAGGAAGCACTCGCTCTCTATGTCACTCACACTCTGTAAGTTTCTTGGGGAAGGGCTACATGAGCATGCAGCAGATCCCTTGCCACGGGCTGAGCTGTAAGTGAGTTATAAAGATGTTCTCCTGACCACCCACTGTGTCATACTACAGGACTACCTTACTAGCATGAAAATACAACTACACTACTCGTTGCTGCAAATCTAACACCGGGTCCATGATACTTATTTTAAAAGAAAAACTATATCCCTTCGAACAAAGATTCAGCAGCTGCCTGCCTTCCAGGTTCCTTTCTACTTGTTTTCTGTGCTCACACCCAAAAATATCAGAGCTCTGCCACTATCTTCTCGGCATCAAGAATGCTCTCTGCTTCCTAATAAACTAAGAAAGTCTTTCGTTTCTAACTGTACATATTCACATAACTCCTGACACCCCAAATGGGTAACTGATGGAACTCCACTGTGCTCCACACACAGTTATACTGCGTTTGCATTTCTTACTACTATTTTACATATTTAAGTACACAGTGCTGCCTTCCCAATAAATACTCATAGAATAGTTGAAGGCAGGTACTTTGTCATTCACATCTAGTTGCTAGCATAGTGGGTGGGACACAGTGAATCCACAATGAATGGTGCTAATTGAATGATAAAGTGGTACAGATTTTCAGAAACTACTTTTACCATACCCTGTCAATATCATATTTGAACTAACCTTTTCTCCCTGTGGATATCTAAATAAAATTCAACTGACTGAAGTTATTGAAGTTGGTTCCTTAGTCAGTGTGTCCTGGGAGAAGGGATGAGATGAGGATAGGAACCCTAAACTTTGCTATTGATAGAGCTGTAAGTCTGACTATGTACTTGGGCACATAAAGTTGGATGTAGCAATTCAGATGAACCTCAATAAAATAAATTTTATTAAGAATTTTTCCTGCGTGGAAATATAACGACATCAATATAGTATGAAAAATAAAGAAATATTTTCAAAATACACTTAAGCTACCTATAAATATACAGCATGCAGAACTGAAGAAGTTTCTTTAATAATTCAAAAGGCAGACAAAATGTTTTCTACTGCTATCTGCAGCCTATGAAGTTTCAGTTAGCCATAATGCAATCACATTAAGTATGGACACTGAATTCTTAATTAACATCATCTCAATGTTAGCAGGAATGCAGACATAGAAAGTTTCTCATCTGCCAGTAGGAATGTAGCTAGGACATTTCCAGACAGCAATTTAGTAACATATTTTTTTAAATGTTCACATTGTTTGCACCAGTAATTGCACACAGAGAACTAAAAAAATGACTCCAAAGTGTAGGCTCATGTGTCCAGATGTTTACTGCAGGATTATTTACAGCAGCAGAACCCTGCAAACACACAAGTTCAACAGCACAATCACTTAGTACACTTTTATACTTTCACATGATGAAGTAAGGCAACCAATAAAACAAAAGCTTTTTATAAAACACTATTATACATTTTTCTAAGTATAAAATTCGGGATTCCTAACTGCATGTAGAATATGACCTCATTTATATAAAAATGGGTTGAAAAGACTGGAATTAAATTTTACCTAGTAGTCATTCTAGTAGCACAACTATAAGCAATATTCTTTTTTTAAAAAATACTATCACAGAGGTATTTAATTTTCACAATGGGAGATATCATTTTGAAAGAAAAAAATTAAGTTACTAAGATTTTCAAACTGCTTAAACACACTTGATATTACATAATTTGCCTTCATTCTAGTTAGGAGAAAGCAAACAAAAACCTTATTTAAGGCCAATTCACCTTACTAAAAACAGCGACCCATATGTTTTAGCAAGAGGCGAGTGAGTGGGTCCACGCATCTGATCAGTAAGAAGGCTGCTCCCAGAGGAAAGAACAGAGGAGCTGGGAGCAACAATAAGAAATGGGGCTGAGACAGGCTGCTCTCTTTCAAGACCGTCACAATCTACTTCAAGTTTTTCTCTTAAATACTGCAATTCCTCAGAATAACTGAGGGTCATGTTTAAATCAATGTTAGTTAAATTTCTTCAAATGTTAAAAAGACTTCTTAGGAAGAAACCCTGGTAGGATGCCCAAAATGTTTGGGGAGGGGAGAAGTGAGGCAGGGACAGTGCGTGTACCTTTAGTAAATTTACCTATGCAAAACAAGAAGTATCAGCCAGACATGGTGGCGCACTCCTGCAGTCCCAGTACTGAGGAGGCTGAGACAGGACTGTTGCAAGTCTGATACTAGTCTGGGCTATAAAGTGAGATCAAAGCAAACCTGAGCAGCACAGTGAGAACCTGTCTCAAAAAGACAAACAAACAAACAAAAATAGAGTGCTTTATACCATATATAACAGAGGAAATAATTTTTTAAAAATTTAATTTCAATGAGTTCAATCCCCAGTACCATAAAAAAATTAACCTCAATAACTTTCCTGTTCAATATCTACATTTCAATTCTTTAAAAATTACTTTAAAGAAACATGACATAAGCCGTGTGTGGTGGCTCATGCCTGTAATCCCAGCACTCAGGAGGCTGAGGCAGGAGGATCATTGCAAGTTTGAGACCAATCTGGGATACAAAGTGAGCTCAAAGCCAGCCTGAACTGCATAGTAAGACCTTGTCTCAAAAAAATCACACACACTACACCCACCCACACCCACACCCACCCCCACACACACACATACACAAAAGAAATATGACACACGTATTATATCTACATTTATTTCAATCATAAATTTTTGTGCATAAAAATGATTAATTTAAATCAGTGGTGTCACTGTCACCACAGAAAGGCTGACCTATCAATCCTGAGTATAATTTAGAAGCATGTTTCAAACAATTTTCCTTTCCAATAAGCCCTTGAAATATTTAGAGATATAACCATTTCTAATGCAAGCCATTACGTTTAGTGTTACAAATTATTCAATCATATTATAATGACAGTAAAAATTTTAGAATTAAAAATCAGAGCTACTTTAAAGATTTCTTTAGAAAAAGAGGTTGAAAAGTCTTAATAAAGCTGAAATTCAAATATTCTCTTTGGATAATATGTTGTTGATTTGTTACCCAAGTTTTTCATTTTAAGATACAAAACCCATTTTAAAATGTGTCAGTTATAGAACATGTCTCCAAATGTCCTTACTTGATACATGTCTTTTTTTAATTTCTAAAATGGCTAGCTCAATACTTATGATGTAAAACACAACTATATCAAATTCAATCTTATTTTTTCCACTTGCTGATCTAAATAAAAAATAAGTGCAAAGTGGTTTGAAAAGTTCCACATACATATGCAGACACATGCACACAGGAACATATGCGTTTAGATAAGTGCTGGTACTTATTATGAAAGCCCCAAGGAGCCAAGTGAGATTCAATAATAGTGTAACTACATCCCACAGAGTAGTATTCATTCACAAGTGCACACACCCACAAACACACACAAAGAATTACTATGTTCCTTATATCAATACAAGAAAGACTTTGAAAACTCATTAAAAAAATGCACTTAGAAGTTTTAATGAAAGATCCAAAACACAATGTATGGGGATATATATATATATATATATATATATATATATATATATATAAATTTCACAATCTAATTTACACATAATTATTATAATTAATAGGTGCTATGATACCCTCTAGTGGGGCAGGCAGGTCATACCTCTGGTAATAACTTTCAATCGCTTCTGAAGTATGATGTTTGCTATGCGTTCTTTTAATGTGTTTCTGAAACAAAACAAAACAAAAAGAAACTTTACATTGTGTCATGGATTAAATTCAAGAACAAGAAGGACATATTTCTTGATCCCAATGACTAACGTATAGGGCAAACAAAATAATAGCTTGGGGATTTGGGCAGTGCCAGGACTTTTTCCCCTTCTACTCTATGAACCTATGCATTTTAATCTCTGTTGCTGGCTGGGATGTCTTCAGACTGCACCACGAGGTACAGTATATATGTAAAAGCCAATGGGGTCACTGTAATTGAATCTAAATAAGTTTGCTTAAGGCTGCAGAGGGCAAAGAAAAACTTGTTCCCTCTCCCAACCTTTGTATTAATTTTCCTTCAATTCAATTCCTTCTAAGTCCTCTGCACTCTAGTTTTACAATCCAATTGCCATTTTTAACCAGGAAGAACATTGCTTAAAAACAACTTATTTGAAAACTACAAAAAGTAATTCCATAGAGACTTGCCACTTGACTGACACCTGTCATCTCATGATAAATGACTCCATTTTCTGCCTCTCTTGCCTTCTGCCACTCCAGCAATGGTCATTTATCATCATCTCTGTCAGCAATGGAAAATGGCACTGACAGTGCAAGTCAGCAAACATTTAGCACATGGAACCACGCAACACAGGGAAATTATTATTGTCAGAATAATAATGGTTTAGCATAATTTATTACAGGTCCACCAAATAAGCAAAGGCTAGATGTTATTAGACAGATGGATGGGTAGGCTTGGCAGGCCTCCGCCGAGACGCAGGCGGCGCTTGATGTGGAAAGGAGAACATCCTCCAACCCAATCAGAGAGCTGGCAGTTCAATTACAAAGAAATAAAGGGACATTCATCATTCAATTAGGCACCTGTCAGGCCTCACAAAGGAGGAAACTTCTAACCTGGTACTCCTGGGAGAAGATACTCAGCAGAGTGGCCTGCGATTGACTGGAACAAATAAAAGAAGGACAAAGTTAATTACTGGAGTGCACAGCAGAGAAACAAAAGAGAAAGCAGCTTCAAAGGTAGGCCTGCTGCCCTGTAATCTAACAGAACACGAAAACAAGTGTGGAAAAGTTGTTCCAGATGAACACCTCAAACAAAGGCTTCCTGCTGCTAGGTCAAGGGGAAAGAAAAAGGGAAAGGGTAAATGTGAATGTTCTCAAGGCAGGTATCACATTATTTGGGTCTTTTTTATATTTTGAAATAAGTGAAAATCATATCTGTGGTATGCAATGGTGCTAAAAGGGACTATGGTAAAATAAGGTCTATTTCCATAAATAAATGATAGAGTTCAGTCTCATAAGTAGCAGAGAACATGCAGTTCACTCATGGACAACATCCTGCAATTTATTTTGTTAGCAGACAGGTATCTTCTTATGTAGCTATCACAGGTTCAGGGGGAAAACTTTGCCTTTTCCTAGAAGTCACATAGAAACCACTGGAATATTCCCACTGACATCAGTGTACTTTGAAAACAGAAGCTTTCCCAGCAGGAAGCAGAGGTCCTTGGAGTGCATCATTCCCGAGGACTGCTATAAGCATTATTCATCTAAGGCTATGCATTGTCAAACGCTTGGCAATGAAGCAACCAGGAAAACATTCTTCTCAATTGGGAATTTTTCTCTTGCAATTGTGAACACTTAGAAATGGGATGGAATTTTTCTTTCTTCTAAAAAGCAATCAATGCTCTACTGCTATTCTTTTTGAATGCCCTCTTTGACTGACCTCATCATATTTTGAAAAATGATTATTTCTAGTATATTTCACTATTAAATTCTAAGAGATTGTACTTTAAATCATTTGACTTTAATAGTATGCTAAAGTGTGAAATAATTAAAATTTTTCTACTTATGAATGAACTCTCAGGTACTTAAGTACCTCACAGAAAATTTTTAAAATGCAAAATAAAAATGACACTATATTTGTTCACTTATGGTCCCAGTACTGCATCTTCTGGATACCATCATAGGTTTGTCTACTTACCTTCTCCATCCACACCAAATTACATAAATAGGTAAATAAAAAATATCATACATGTTTTCTAAGGAAAGCCCATACATAGTTATAGAACAATTTCAAGAAGTCAAAAGTAATGAGAGATGATTGAATACAATTATAAATTCATTAGTCTGATTTTTTTTTCAGTTTTCCCTTTATACTGGAAACTACCCTGGAAAAGCCAATTTTATATATAAAATCTTCCTATTATGCTTGGTTTGTCTCAACACACAAATCACATCTACTGATAGGGCTCTGACAACAAGTTTCTGGGGAAAAAATGGCAAAATGAAGTCCAGATCTTTGAAAACTGCTTAACTAAAATGTTAGGAATTAATGTGCAATACATAGATCCCACCTCGCTGTACAGCAAAATACACACGCTATTAACCATTTAACGGCACACAGAATCTCAGTTTCTAGATTTTGAAAGACATGATGGTAAATAAAACAAAATGTAATTGTAGGTACTCAGAATGGGAAGATTTGAGAGACAACTGGAAGATAAACAGTTAAGGTAAGAGTTAAGAGTACAGTATAAATTGAAGATGAGATAGGAGAGTGCTTTTAACTAGAAAAACAAAGTGTCTTTAAACTGTGTAGAAGTCAATTCAGCTAAACAACATGGGCGCAGCCAACGCAGCAACCCACTTCCTCTGTGGCCAGCAGGGTTAGAGACAAGATTCCAGCTTACAACAGGAGTAAATCTGACTGGAGCTAAAATCAGAAAACAATTTATGTGTGTACCAACAAAAAACATACCTGGGTCCAAAATGTAGAGAGAGCTAAGTGGCTTTGTTAGGGAGAATGAAAGCTCACAACTCATTCCCGTATATGCTAACCACACAGAACAGAGTTCTGAACAAGTGCCTCTTCAATAAAGAGCAAGACAGTAATTTTGGTACCACTAAGACGCTGACCCCAGTGTGCATTTTTCACATTTTCTTCCAGTGTGTTAATGCTGAGAAAGTGTGCCAGGGAAGACTGGACAGGGAAGAAGGGAAACACAGGGTCACAGGATCTCAACTCGACACCTCTAAACAGCTCATCACTGCCAACTTCACCTCCCACACTACTGTCCTTATTTTAAAGATGGGTAAACGAAGAGAAGTTAAGGAAAGCATAGAGTTAAACACTTAGGTAAGTGGTAGAGCAGAAAACCAAAATCCAGATTCAATTCCAGAACCTAACCCCTCTATCCCCATGGAAATCTGCTTTCCTCTCAGTCCCAGAAATCAGTTCTGCAAGTGCCATATGCTAATAGTCCAGCTTAAGCATTTATACAATGTCACATTACACTCCAAGCAACTCTGAACGATGAAGTGTGTTGCTTTTTTGATAGAAAATTGAAGCCACAGGAAGTCAAGTGACTAAATCCCATCACTTCAGAAAATATTCCTTTCCTAAAAATTTAAATTGCAGCTTTCCTTTAATTAGTGACATAAAAACACTCTTGTTTTTGTGTTAAAAGATAAAGGAGCTATGGATTACAGAAAACAGCCAAGAATTAAAAGATTGTTGGGTCATTTGTTATTCTCCTTGCAACTAAGCCCTATTTTCACTGCCACCATTGCTACAAGCATCTCTGACTGTGTCTTTCAATCAAATGCAATGTACTTATATAAAACAGCTTTGAAGTCTTCCTTAAACATGCTAAATACAAATAACCTGATCTTTACACTCTCTCTAAAGGTGGTAACTTAATGAAACAATATTTCATGAATAGTTTCTGGCAGTAAGCAGGTAATAGCAAGCAGATGATCTAGGTTGCTGGGGGTCCCGCTGGGTCCTTGCCAGCATCTAGGGGTTGACACTGATCCTGACTTCTGGGATACAACAGATGGCACAGTAGCGAACAGCAGATTAACAGACTCTCAGATTTGGTGTCCAGGTGACGGAATATAGCAACTTGAAGAAGAGAAAAAGGAGGGAAGCAGGTCCCTGGGACTCAACAAGGATCTGAAGCGAGGACTGAAACTCATAGGGAGCATAAAGAGACAGACTTTACAGAAAAAGGAGATGGTAAGCCATGCTCTTCCCCTGAGCCCAGACCTACTGTGTGCAAGAAGCAGCTTGAACCTGCAGACACACAGTGACTACTGAAGTCCTCAGAGGCCTCCATGAGGGTACCCTTGAAAAGGAGCAGTACATGGAAAGGACTGCGGTGGTGGAGAGTTATTCAGGTTCGACATTTCTCAGGAGGGGTCACTGGCTGGTAGCCATCTTGGAGTGGGGTCAACTAAGCTCAGAACTCAGAGCTGCTATGGTGTGACTTCATCTATGGGCTCCCAATGTCAGGGCGAGGTGGAAACAAGTTCCAGAGGACAGGAAGTCAAGGAATCGAGTTCAAGCTGGCAGGAGGATGTACAACCCAAAGCTCCAGCCTCACAGGCAGAAATCAGCCTGAACCTCAGTAGGATTATTCACCGCCCCACCATAAATCTACAGCTAGCTTGCTGGGATTAATCAACACAGATCTGGGCTCTGTCTGCCCATTCTATCAGTGACAGCAGAGACACGCCCTGGTGGGGACTTTGCTTTTCCTTTTTTCTTGATTGTTCTTGTTTTTATACGAGTCTGAACACTGCTGCTTGTCTTCATTTTATTGTTCTGTGCTGTTCTTATTTTTATGGCTTCCTCCTTTTCTTTTTCTCCTATTTTTTTCACCTGTTTCTCCAAGTTCTTGTAACCTTCCTTTGTCCTCCAGTCTAGCTTCTAATCTGTTGCTCTTCTTCTAGTGCTCTACTTTTTCCTCCAGTGCCTTTTAAATTTTCTTCCCTGAGGGTAAAATCATCATACTGAGGCCATACTTACTATATACAATTTTCTGGTTTCTTTTAGATTTTGTTAGATAACTACAAATATAGTTCATACTGTTAAAGGTGGCAAATTAACAGTTACCACAGTCTGTCATCTACTAGGCTGTGTTTGGTACTACTGTTATCGCTGATTGTACTGCTCTCCCCAAGGTGACGTAACTGTTCTCATCTGTTGTTCTTCCTGGGATGCCAACACTCAGATGGCCTACAGGTCATATACAATTTAATAGCCCAGTGCCGAAGAACCAGGGTTTAGGCCAGGAACTTCTAATCCCCAATGAATTGAAGAGGTAAGATCTTGCAATAGTTTTGAAACCCAAAAGCCAGGTACACCTGGAAGACATCTCTGAGAAGTAGTCATTTCCTTATAAGGGGTCTAAATGCCAGCAATAAAGCTACCTGCCATAAGCAATTTCTAAGCATCAACACAGGAATTAAACAAATAAATAAACATCAAAATAAAAGGAAAAGAAAACAAAAATTAGAAGACACTTAAGCAAGATGTAACCCTAGACTTGCAGCTCACTAAAGGCAAACTCCAGGGCAATGAGGTAGAACAAGCGAAAAGCCACCACCGGGATTCTCTGAGGTGGTAACAGTGGAGGTAACAAAACAGGGAAATGAGGCTCTAGAAAACATCAAGTCAGAAATACTTTCTCAGATAACTACAGCGCTGGTGGCCATAATGAAAGGCCTGGTTCATGACTCTAGAGCAGATAAAGATGAAAGTTTCTGAGTAATAAAATACCGTATAGTCTGTGTACAATCTGGATGACCACACTCAGCATTCATTCTGACCTATAACCCTCCTGTGTTTTCATTCTGTGTCAGATAAATACAAAAATGTGTGTATGTCTGTTATTTACATACACACTAATAAACACGTAAAAATTGTGGCTGGTTTAAAAATATATTTTTGTAACATGTCTTCCTCATATAATGTACTAATATTTATCAATGCCATTATATTTATTTTCAGATTAACAGTATTATAAATAAATTACAAGAATATCCCCACATGGAACAAATGTATAGTACAACACATTAGTATTTTTAAAAAACAAAATAAACTATTCTGGGCCAAGAAACAGAATATTGCCAGTATCCCCCAAAAGATACTCTACCTAACCACCACGCCTTCCCACTTACAAGTGAACTGATTCTTCTGATCTTGACTTGCTTTGCTTTATAGTTCTATCATACAAATACATCTGCCCCATTCTACAGCACTGGCTTTGCCCACAGGAGACTCTGCATGAAATGATTATATTATTCTATGCCCTCTTTTACAACCGACCTTTCACGACACATCTCAGGTGATCATGTCAATGCAAGAACATGAATTCATCCTCACTGCTCTATACTACATTCTCCTGTGTTAGAGTACTGCTGCTGCGACCGCTTATGCAAGTCCCCAGGTACAGATTTACACACCTTTGTAATGGGTATAAGGACAAGAGCAGAAGTCGGAGTCACTGACATGCACATTTGTACCTCGAACAGAGACCGACAATTTCTCCAGTGGTTGTAACAATTTTAAACTCCCACCCACACTGCACTACTATACATTCACATCAAATTACTCCTTGTGCTTGTTTACCTTTTCATTTTCTTTGCTCTTTGTAAATGTAAGAAGATTCCATTCTGACAAATTCTAACTTATTTTGTTTTGTTTTAGTGCTTTTTGTGCCTTGTCCAAGAAACACTTGCCTACTCACACTTATGAGGTGTTTTTACATATTTTCCTTTAGAAGATTAATAGTGTTGGCTTTTACACTTAGCTCTATGATCAATCTTGAATTAATTTTGTGTGTCAGAACATGCGTCACAGTTCGTTTTTATTATTTTCATACAAATGCACAATTGACCACACACCATTTGTCCATTAAATTATGTGAGTGCCCCTGAGGAAACAAAGAAACCAGAGTCTATTTTAGAACTTTCTAATCTGTTGCACTGATTTACATGCTTATTCTGACAAACATACCTCAGTATTTCCACTACTCTAAATCATATACATTTAATGCAAATACTAATTTACTTAGGTTTAACTCTGTTATCTTACTACTCAATGTGTCCTACCCACCCCACGTAAGTTCTCTCTTTTTTTGTCTTTTTTCAATCAATTTAATACTTAGTCACTATTTTTCCTCTTGCAGCTTGATCTTGTCAGGCATGTATATATATAGTCCCAGCACTTTGGAGGCTGAGGCAGGAGTTTCATCAGAAGTTTGAACCCAGTCAGGGCAACTTAGTAACTTAGCAAGATTGTCTTAAGAACATTTTTAAAAAGGCCTAGGGATTTAGTTTAATGCAAAGGCCCCGGATTCAATCCTTAAAACAACAACAGAAAGAAAGAAAGAAAGAAAGAAAGAAAGAAAGAAAGAAAGAAAGAAAGAAAGAAAGAAAGAAAAAAAGAAAGAACCCTAGGCATTTTAAAACTATTCTTTTAATGATTATTCTAGATAAGCAAGACTGACAATTAGTGCCTCATTAATTTACCAAGATTGACTATTAACTAGTGAATAATTGTGCCTAAAAATACAAAAATACAATACAACCTACTGTCCCTCTTGTGACATTTATCCAATAAGACATTGTTATTATTTAATAGTTGCACCCCCTTATGCACATTTCATTGCTCCCCATTCCTTCCTTCTCCATTCTTTCATCAAAGTAATTTTGTTTTAAAATTCCCTTCAGTGTAGATATGCTGGATATATCTTACCATTCTGGGAATATGCTCAACCGCAACGCTTTTGACCCTCTCCTTCTCCTCTTTGAGATTCCCAATACGTGAATTTTTACCTCTCCCTACCTTACCCTTCATATGTTACGTTTCATCTTTGTTATTCTAGTTGATATTCTAGTTATTTTCTTGTGAACTATCTTCCTGTATACAAATTCTCTCTTTACTAATGTCTAGTTTATGGTTAAAACCATCCATTGAGATAAATCCATCTGACTTTGTTTATAGTGACTTTCACTTCTAGATTTCCTATCGGCTTACTTTTCAGCTAAGCTCCTTGCAGAATATTTCAATATTATTTTAACTCCTTGAATAATGCAGAAATCTAAAACTTCTATTTAGTAGTAGTGGAATACTATTAGAAAAACTGCTTCATAAGACATGTGAAGCCTAAAATGATGCTGTTCTCTTTCTCCAGAGGGGATTCTCATTTGATACTGGGAGACTCCAGGAATTTAGGATCTCCTTGGTCCAATTGTGGGTATTAATCTTCATTACTCATCTAGTTTGAAACTGTCATGTACAGCTCTTCTAACTTCAATTCACAGTTACTCTGAGTATGTATCTTTTAAGCTCCACCCCAAACCTGGAACATTTATAAAAGCTACCACGTATGGCAATCCCTAAACTTTCTCCCCTGGTGCTGTAACACCATTAAAAGTTCCATTCAGAACTCAACTATATTACATCTCTATGTAGGCCCCCCAACCCTATCTTCAGAAATTAAAAATGCAGGCATACATAACCCAGAGATTAAGGAGGAAACCATTAAGTAAACAATGCAAAGGTATAAAACTGAGCAATAAAATATATCAAAATCTGTGGGAAATGTATTCATTAACTAGATATTAGAAAAAAGAGTTAATTTTGTTGTTGGAGGTTCTAGCAAACTACTAATCTCAGGAAATTTATAACAGTCTTTCAGTGGAACATGATAAATTTCTGTTAAAGAAGAATACATAGCTGGAAATACTTCACAAATTTGGAAACCCATAAAGTAGGAAAACTGTGATATGGGTAAATGCCAATGTAGTCTTTACCAACAAGTTATAGAATTAAGTACAACATGATGCAATTTATGTAAAGTATAGCACAGCTAAATATAACTGAAATATGAGAATGACACACTAAACTCAAGAAAACCTTAGGTAAAGAAGAATCTATTCAGCTATAGCTATTACATTAAAAAAAAAAAAATCCAAATGGGAAAAAGCATGTAGAACAGTGTTAGACTACTCCATTTATGTAAAAGTTAAAAGCAAATATAAGCAGAAGTAGATTCAAAAGGCTCATTATGTTAGTCTTTATTCTTTCATATCTTGTGTTATATTTCATAATAAAACTAAACACGTAGGCAAAAAGAATTGAAGAGGAGTTGGATAAATTGATCTTTTAGATTCTCTTCTGTTCTAAGTCCCACCCTATTCTAAGTGTTCTGATTTAATTACAGTCTTAAGTACCTATACTTCTTTCTTTTCTAATTAAATTTAGTATTAACTTTTTAGAACAAGCCATAACATAAATCAGATAGCAAATAAGAAGCCTGGGTGACAGATATTTAATTTCAGTGGCAAGACCAGACTTGTGGTAATTTTTCTCTTAAATAATACCAATAATTCCAGCACATTATATAATTAATTGATTTGTAAGAAATGTTTATCAGTCATCTTTTCAAATTTCAATGTTTTACTTCCAGCAATGATTTTACTGACTTCTTTCTTTAATGAGATTAAGCTACATTGTGGGAAGCCCTTCAATTAAGTTTATAGTAGTTTCATTAAAATTGCAAAAGCAAAAAAGGATGGGAAGAGAGAGAAAGTAGAAAGGGAGAAAGACACAGAGAAAAAAACAATGACCTGATAATGGTCAGTAGAGGATGGTACGACCTTTCTTTCACTGGGTAAAGTGCAACTTGCTTCCAGTTTTTTCTCTTCTCTGGCTTTTCCTTGTTTTCCTCCAAGTATCATTTTGTTTACCTAAACCACAACCTGCCTACAGCCCATCACTTTAAGCACTTTAACTTCTACCCGCTCCGCTCAAACAGAGCAAAAGTCAGATTCCTAAACTTCAAAGCTTATCCTATCTGACTTCGCCACAGCATCTCTCTTTCTCTAGATTCCAGAGCACTATTTTCTGATAATTCTCCTCCTACTTTGTTAACTGCCTTCTTTCACTAGGTGTTTTTACTTCTTTGCTGGAATTTTCCAGGAATTCTCTTCCACCTCCTCATTTCTCCCGATATGCTCAGCTGGGAGCTAGCACATGCTACTGTGTTCTCTACAACTATTTCCACAGCTTCCGTACACATTACATAAATATTATAACACATATGAGCATGCACACACATGCGTGTGCACATAGTTATGAAGGAAGGGAAGAGGGTCTTCAGCCTCCCCTCTCTACTCAGAGCTCCCGTCCAAATTTGTAGCATAAGAAGGCATGTAATATATTTGCCACTATCTTCAAATCAGATTTACCACTACATATCTTTCTCACAAAACACGTTTCTACACCCCAGCTGTCCTAAGTCAATTATTTCCATAAATGCAGAGGACTGAGCTAGAAATTCCCAGGTCACTCATGATACTTGTTTTCCCTTCCACCTGTGTCATTCCAACAGCCATCAAGTTTTGTTCATTGTAGTCTTAAAATCGCTTTTCACAATTGATCTTACACCTCTATATCACTAAATAGTTTTCTGATTCCCTTTCCTTCTTCCTACATCTATACCTTTTAATACAATGTCCAATTTATGATCAATGTTTCTAAGATAGCCTTCTGATTATATTACCCTCTTGCATTAAGTACAGAATGTGACTACTGCCTACAGGATGACTTTTCAACTCATGAGTAAAGCACCTAAACATCTTACTTTGTAACCTCTCACCATTCTTACTTGCTTTTGGCCTCTAGACATTTTACACTTTAAAATCACCACATCTAGTATTAATCATCATGTTACTTCCAAAGTCCAGAATACTTTTTTCTTTATTCTCCTATTCTTACTTGTATTCTTACAGTAATAGATTCCAGATTTTACATAACATGTTGCCACTATTAAAACAAGTTATTTGGTAAAAAGAGCATTTCTTGAGACAAGAGACAAGACGTCTGTATTAATCCCAATCTTTTCACTTTAGAAATGACAAAAGCAAAGACTATGGATCAAACAATTCAGCTAAGACCACCAGAAGAAAAAGTAAGTCATGCAACAACCAAGTCTTTCTGAATTAATACTCTGCTATGTCATTTTAACACATGAAAATATGGGAATATGAGATTTTTTAATGAAACATAATGATTCAGTAATCACAGTGTATTCATAAGTAACGTGTATGAACTAAGCCATAAATAGAATAAAAATAGTATAGTAGAATGCAAGTAATAGTACCAATGGTCCCAAAACCAACAGTTTTCTGCTTCTCACTATCAAGAGAAATTCTTTCTTAATCATTTAATACTCATCTCTCAGGATTAATTACATCAGTTAGTTGGCAATATGCAGATCTCTTGACTAACTGGATGAATTGTCACAAATTCCAAATTGATATGTCAGAATTTGCAGGGCTTTATTATATGTTGAGTATAATTACAGATTTTTATGGAGAAGTAATTTTATGCCTTCTAAAACTATGGTTTTTATCCCGCCTACTCATTCAACAGTTTTATAAAGAAACCTTCTCCTTTCACATAAATCAGAGAAAATAATAGACTTGCTTTTCAGCCAACTTTTTTGGAATGGTGCATTCTATAGGAGAAAGGAATTCATACTATAAATCATGAATATTCTAGATATGTGCAAATGGATATTTACAGTGGAATGCATCTGAAAAAAATCCAAAGAAAATCAACTCATATTATCGTCTTTTTTCTTAATCCAAAAATAAATAGAAGAAAAAAAGAACTTAATTTCAAAATTGGCAAAGAATTTGAACGGATATGCATCCCAAGAAAACATACAAATTGCTAATCAGCACGAGAAGATACTCAATATCACTAATCAATAGGGGAAAAGTAAATTAACCTACAGTGAGATACTAATTCACACTCACTAAGCTGGCTAGAAAAGAACAAAACAAAACATAGCCATTAACAAGTGTTGGCAAAAATCTAAAGAAACCAGAACCCTCCTATATTACTGGTGGGATTCTAGTGGGTATATCTGATTTAGAATATAGTCTGTTGATTCCTCAAAATATTACATACAGAGTTACTATAAGACCTAGCAATTCCATTTCTTGGTATATACCCAAGAAAGCTGAAAATATGGGTCACACAAAAGCCTGCACATAATGTTTATAACATTATGCATAATACCAAAGAAGTAGAAAAAAATATTCATCAATTGATGAATCAATAATTACGGTATAACACACTTTAAAATTTTCAGCAAAGAAAAAAAGATGAAGAAATAGAAGAACTGGTTCATTCTATAGCACGGATATGATTTGAAAACATCCTATAACAAGAAAAAGTCCAATCACCAAAGGCTACATATTGTATGATTCCATTTATACGAAATATGCAGAATAAGAAAATCCATAGGAATAGAAAGTAATTAGTGGTTGCTAGCACTGTGGGAAAGAAGGCATGCTCATTAGGTACTGCTAGTAGGCATAGGCTTTCTTTTCAAAGTAATAAAAATGTTCTCAAACTAAATAGTGATGACTTATACAACTTCAAGAATATGCTAAAAACTACAGAATTTGTATACTTTTTCTAAAATGGTGAAATTTATGTTATAGGAATATCTTACTGCAGCTGATAAAAAATGAATGAGAAATCAAAATTATAACTTATTGTCCTCCATGACAGCACCATTTTCCCCAATATAACTATAAAATTTTAAATGTGACATCACCATATGGAACGTGATTATTTTTCTAAGTTACATGTAATTTTCCCTGATTTAAGATCATTTTTCTGTCCTTCAGAATCGTAGTTTTGTAAATTTATGGTAGGCATCTTTACATACCCTAACCCTAAGTTATTATTGTCAAGGCTGGGAATGTGTTTCAGCAGTAGAGTACTTGCCTACCTAACACATGTGAAGCACTGGGCTTGATCTCAACAACTAATAAATTACTAAATTAATAACATTTTTAAAAGGTATTGTCAAGGAAGCATCAATAGAGTACTTTTTCATCTTGGAAGTTCTCTTAATGTTATCAATTCTACAACAGCAAAAGTTAAATTTTTCTCATCATAACCTTCAAGAACAGAAAACTGTTATGACCTATAATCATACTGAATTTGGACATTTCTGAGAACTCTAAGAAAGAAACTTTATTCTAGACCCACAGTGTGATTTAAATTGTTTATTAAGACTTCTGGGCACTCAGAGTAATCAGACCACAGAATGAGTGGACAGAAGAAAATTGCTCCTTTCATTCACCAATGACTGTAAGTTACTATTTCCTCCAGTAAGAACTAAATACTTTATGAGTCTAACACCACGATTATTTCACCGCTGAAATCCCAGTATCCCCAAATCACCCTATTTTTCTGATACAAGACCAAATCCAATACTTAGTAAGAGTCACCAGATCCTCACGTGAAAAGTTAGCTTATAAAAAGAGAAAGGAATATATGTATCTATATGAATTTAACCAAGAACATGGTCTCTGGCTTGAAATAGGTAACCCCAGAAAACATTTAAGTAAATTATAAGAATTTACAAAGATCCTCCCCCGCTTATCTCTTTGCACCAGTTTCAAACCGAATTATTTGTGTGGCTCTTGAGATTTTTATCATGGTGACCTAATGTTAAGGAAAACAGAAGTGATCCTATTCTTTTTTTTTTTTTATTTTAAAGAGAAAAAATGATAAAATGACACGTAATTTCATATCAAGATAATAGGAAATTAACAATGGTAACATGTATTATTATCTTCAAAGTAGATGCTCAGATTACAAGATACCGGCTTGCAAAATTGATCAAACAATGTAAGCCCAAACTGTTGTTTTCAATGAACTATAAGAAATCAGTAGTATGATTATATTAGCTATCTTGTGTGTGTATGCACATATAGTTTTTTTCCTGTTCCCTCTCTTCCTTTCCCTCATCCCAGTTATTCTTTCCCTTTGAGCAGTTTCTTTCCCTTTCACAGTATCTATCACACATTTTGGATCCTACTTACTCTTTCAGTTACTTACACCAGGGAGACAATACAATGTTTACACATGAGAGTTTGATTTATTTCACTTAAGAGTATGGTCTCTAATAGCATGCACCTTCCTACAAAAGACTCAAGTTTACTCTTTATAGCTGGGTAATACTGCATTATATAAAAATATCACAAGAAGTCATTCTATTCTTAAGTAAGTCTGGCTTTTAAAGGCATTTACAAGGGGCTTGGGATTTAGTTTAGTGCATAAAGTGACTGCCTGGCAAGGGTGAGGTCATGAGTTTGAGCCCTAGTACCAAAAAAAGTAAATAAATAAATAAAAGTATTTATTAAAAAAAAAAAAACAGTGAGTGAGGCTTAAATTCCAAAATAATACAGAACAATTGCTAAATTTTATTGAAGTGTCAAAAGTCTTCTCTAACAGTGTGTAACCTAATTCAGAGGGCAAAGTATGATATTACCGCCACGAAAGACACAACTACAGTACTAACTCCTACCTTATAATCGTAATTTCTGTACTCCGTTGTATCTTTTTGCCTTTCTTTCTGCAGAAGTCTGAAATCAAAAAATAGTCTCAAATAACCCTGTTAGCTTTTCATTGATAATATTCAGAGCTAAAAGGATGATCAATGCTGGTCCACTTCAGACAGTTTTCTTAAAATAGCTGCTTGTCAAAATCAAGTGAATTAATATCACTTTCTCACGGGTGTCTGTGTAGTGCTAGCAACCAAGCCCAGGCTGAGTGTTCTACCACTGAGCCATAATCCACCCATCCTATACATCCTAATCTTACAAATAAAACCACACTAAGCCTTATACTATAGCCACTTCACTTTACTATGGCTGTTGAAAAAAATTAATGCAAATTTGGTGGCTTAATATGACAGAAACTTATTCTTTCACAGAATTTTAGGAATTTTATGATTAAAAGATACACTAAGATCATAGCAAGGGATGAAAGACAATAGATGCATTCAACATTTTATTTGTGGGAAAGATTACATGGCTTTAACAAAACTAACAAAACTGTGCTAGAAAACCAAATTTAACTTCATGTAAATCAGTACATAATTTTATAAAATTGAAAAAATACAATTTTCAAGACATTTACCTTAACTGGTGTTATATGAACTTATGCTGGCGTGGTACCCCACACATGCACATGGTGGGGGGAACTTAATTTTACAGATATATAATGCAATACATATAACTTTAATATATACCTAAAAGATAAAGATATAGCAAAAAACAAACAAACAAAAAAAAGTGCAACCCAAAACGTAAATCCTATAAATATAAACACACCATTTTTGTAGAGTTCAATTCAAATAAGTTTATAGAGTGCAATCTGATCTCAAAAATGCTTAAGTTTAATATAAGAGGTCAGAAAATATATGATGTTTTCAATTCTGGGAAAATACCCAGAAGGGGAATAGTTGAATCAAACGGGATTTCTAATCCTATTTTTTTAAGGAATCTCCACACTGATTTCCACCGTATCACCAACAGTGGAGAAGCATTCCTTTTTTCCCACAGCTATAAAGAAGGATAAACTTGAGGCTTTTATAGGTAAATAACTGCAACCTGAGACAATATTCATAAGTGTTATAAATCAGACTCACATGTAAACATTGCATTGTCTCCCTAGTATAAAAAAAAAATGAAAGATCCAAATAAGTTCCAAAATGTACAATAGATACTGTGAAAGTGAAAGGGGAAGAAACTGCTTAAAAGGAAAGAACAACTGGGATGTGGGAAAGGAGGAGAGGAATAAGGGAAAAGATTACATATATATATACACACACACATATATACTAGATAATTATACTACTAATCTCTGTTCATCCAAAAAAGGTTTGTGCTTTCATTGTTTGATCATTTTTTTCATGTCTCTGTCTTGTATTCTGAGCAACTACTTTGAAGATAACAATAGCAACATATTAACCATTGTTAGTCTCCAAAAAAAAAGAGGTCAGAAAATATAAAAGGAAAAATATTAAAAAGCAATGGTAACTTTCTGGGAGAACATGGCGAACAAATAACAGCAGCCACGGAGGCTCTCTGAGATTACCAGCTTAGAATCCAGGAGTGGTGCCTGAGAGGAGTCCTAAGTGAAGGGAGATGTACCCTGCCAACCCAGGAACGAACTAAGCTGAGAGAAACCAACTGGAAATACAATCCTGATGCTATAACAGGAACAGATAAAATCTCAGTGCTGAAGCTGGATTCCCTGCCATTGGAAGCCGTGATTTGAATTTCCTGCTGCCGCTACTGCATCTGAATCTGCACAGCAGGGAGAGAGACGTGCGAAAACTCTTGAGAGTGGGAACCAGCGAACGGAGTTGAGAGCGGGACTGGCAGGGAGCCCTGCATCAACCTGCGGTGAGTGACAGAAACGGGGACCCTTTCATTGACTAGGAGGCTTCAATAGAGGACATTCTGGGACCAGAATAGGGTGCTGCAGTGACTTTAGTCACATATTCCCCTCTCAAGTGGGATTGGTGGGGAGCGCTTGGCCTGGCGACACCGTAGACTAAGATCCAGTAGGCTAGCTCAAACCAGGTCACTGTGCCTGGTGGTGCACCCTAGCAATGAATCCTTCACTAGGTTGATCTGGAGGGACGGCGGAGCAGAGGCTGCCCAGGTCTGTGTCTCCCTACTACACTGCAGTGGGTGGGAACACGTAGTCGGCGGATTCAAAGAAACCGTAACAGACAAAGAGAAAAAAAAAACTGGGCCTCCTACATATGCTTGTATGGAAGGAACAAAAAGTATGGGAAGAGGGAGCAACAAGAAAGGGTCCTCAGTATCCAATCCTGAGAACACTGATCCAGGAAAGGTAAATGCAAAAGAGAATGAAGACAGAAAACATGCAATATCAGACTCAGCACCAATAGACATAAAGCGGTATCTCCGGAGCCTCATAGATGAGTTCAAAAATGAAGTATTTAATGAAACAAAGCAAGAAATAAGTAGAATAGTTAGAGAAATGCTAAGCACCGCCCAAGAAAAAACAGATGGTGGAATGGAAAAACAGAAGAAAAGGGGAGAATTGTTTGATAGAGAAAATATAGAATACGTGAAGCAGGTTCAAAGAGATTACCAGGAAACTAAAAACTCTATTGAAAGCTGGCATAACAGCTTGAAAGAAACTAAGGATAGATCATCAGAACTGGAGGTCAGATTTGTAAGGTGGGAGCATGAAATGAAAAACTTCTTAAAAATAACAAGAAAACAAACAGCAATGATA
Source organism: Cavia porcellus (assembly GCF_034190915.1). Lineage (NCBI taxonomy): Eukaryota > Metazoa > Chordata > Mammalia > Rodentia > Caviidae > Cavia > Cavia porcellus. The sequence goes on from NW_026947489.1 coordinate 33,649,041, forward strand.
CAAAGGCTAGAAGATGATAAGAGGATCTATAACTTAAGAATTAAGCACATAAAAGAAGAAGTAGGGACACAAACAAATATACTACAAAAGCTACTCACAGAAATAATCCAGGAGAATTTCCCGAATTTAGCAAAAGGTAAAAATACTCAGATGCATGTATGTATGCATACAGGACCCCAGCCACTTACAACCCAAACAGAGCCACACCCAGGGATATAATAATCAAAATTCCAGAAATCCAATATAAGAACAGAATATTAAAAGCCATCAGAGACAAGAAACAGATCACTTACAAGGGAACACCCATCAGAATTACAGCAGACTTCTTGGCACAAACCATCAAATCACGAAGAGCGTGGGGGGAAATAATTCAAGCTTATTCAAAGATAATAACCTCCAGCCAAGATTGATATATCCTGCACAACTGTCCCTAGAAATTGATGGAAAAACAAGGTGCTTCCAGGATAAAGAGGAACTAGGGAAATTTGCAACCACCAATTCAACTCTACAGAGAATACTGCAGGATATTCTAAAAATGAAAAATACCAAGATTCCAGAAACAGTGGCAGAGCAGCCACAATGAATGGAGCAGAAAGCGAAATGAAGAAGACAAACTGACAACTAATGACAGAAAAAGAGCTCAACAGAAATGAGGCAGAGAAGGTTAGATGGTAGGAACAGCTATTTTGGAGAAAACAAGACATCATAATAGGTAGTGCTGATTTAATATCATCTTGTTTTGAAGTCCCATCAAGCTTTTGTTCTTCTGTCTCCATCGGTTTTAACCTGTTATATCTTATTGGATTTTATATGTGATAATATAAACAAAAACTTTTATAGACAAGGAGATTATACAGAAACCATTGTTCATTTTATGTTAGTTGATTCTAAATACCTTGTAATACTGTCATTGTCTTGAACGGTTTTACACTGTTTTGATATGTTTGATGCTACAGTATATGAAGTTATACCCAAAGATTTTAAGGAAAGAGACACTATGGTAACTACTTTTATGTTGAGATTATCTTGTGATGAAACACTATTTTGCTTAAATGGCTATGTTTTGACCTGAAGAAAAAAAAAAAAAAAAAAAGAAAGAAATGGTAAGAGTACATAGAGTTTATGGTAATCATGACTCCCTATTATATTGCTTTGAAGCCTTATAATGTTTGCATTCATTAGTTGGAATGATTTTATCCTGTTTTGTTTGATTTTAATATCTGTGATAATATGAACAGCTATTTTGAAGAAAACAAGGCATTGAAATAGCCAGTGCTGATTTAATATCATCCTACTCTGAAGTCCTACCATGCTTTTATTCTTTTGTTTCCATTGGTTCTATCATATTGTATCTTATTGGATTTTATGTGTGATAGTATAAACAAATTTTCTATGCAAAATGAGATAATATTGTAGCCATTGTTCATTCTCTGTCATTTGGTTCTGAATGCCCTGTCATGCTTTCATTCTCTTGAATGGTTTTATACTATTCTGTTATGTATGATACTATTGTATATGAAGTTACGCTCAACTATTTCAAAGAAAGAGAATTATGGTAGTGACTGTTAATTATGGGTTGTCTTGTGAAATACTGTATTGCTTACATTGTTCTGTTCTGAGCTGCTTTGTTATGTCCTCTTTTGTCTTAATCTCTTTAAAATAAAAAATTCTTAAAAAAAAAAAAAAGCAATGGTAATGTTTCTGAGAATAAAACAGGACTCCAAAAAGGATCACAGTTTACCTGGTTAGTGATCCTGAAGTATGAGGGGATGCTATGTATCATGCTGGTGTCTCCCTGACAGCATCTCAAATTCATATGCTAAAGCTCTAATCCCCAACATGATGGTACTTGGACCCGGGGTCTGGATAGATAATTAGGGCTAGGTTAAGTCATGGAAGTGGGCTTATGGGATTAGTGACTTTATAGAAAAGATTAAAAAGCTGGTTATGGAGCATGGTGGAATATACTTGTAATCCCAGCACAGGAGGCTGAGGCAGGAGGAACATTGCAAATTCATGACCATCCTGTGCTACAAAGTGAGTTCAATACCAGCCTGAACTGCATAGCAAGACCCTTTCTCAAAAAGACAAAAAATAAAAACAACAACAAAAAGATAAAAAGAAGAGATCCACATGTACTCACTAAAGAAAGGCATGTGAGGACACAAAGACAGCAGTTATCTCCAAGTAAGAGGACCCACACCACAACCAGACTTTCAGCCTCCAGAGCTTGTAAGAAAATTAACTCCTATTGTTTAAGCTGCCCAGTCTATGAATGTTATTGTGGAAGCCTAAGCAGACAAAACTCAGGCAATGTTACATAATAGCCCACACTGTGAGCAAGGGAGTTAATCACTCATTCTTCCAATATTCTCAGCTAGCTAATTAATTTTTCAAGCTCCAGGCTCATGCTGAAGTTTAACTCGGTTTATTTCTTGGGACGCAGATTCTGAAAGGCCCACCAAAAAGAAAAAAAAAATCTGTACCAGATTATTTACATACATTGAGTATTTTTTTTTAATGTAAACTACTTCTATTCCATGACGTTCAATTTTTTCCCTTTGATTTTCCAAGTTATCTGACTTTGCTCGTACGTGAGCTGCCCAGAATGGCTCTCCCTTCTCAGGGAAATCCTGCAAGGACACCATTCATTCTGCCAGCTATGAAAACCGAATGGACATCTAGGGGTCAAGGTTAACTCTCCAACTGCAACACTATCAGTCTATGTCTCATACATACCACTGCTTTCCAGGCTTTCTGCAGAGTAAAAAAATTTAGAAGACTATTTAAAACTACTTAAATATTTCCCTACTACTTCTCTGCACACAAAAAAAATATGTAACCTGCGTACCTAATCTTTCTTACCTTAATAGGTTACAAAAAACCGGTAAAATGATTGACGAGTCTACTTTATAATTTATAGAGATTGTGGCTATAACAGTAGTCTTTTACAACTTCTTTCCCAAGAAATTCTGGTACAATATAATGATATTAATAATCTCATACTCTCTCTTTTAGCCTCTATTCCCAACCAATCCCCAATGACCAAGACGATGTTCCTCCTTTAAGAATTTAACAAGCGCTGGGTATGGTGGCTCAGGGTTCAATCCCTAGAAAAAGTTAAGCAGAAAGGAGCCTCGCAAATTTCTGTAGCACCTTTAACTAGCCTCAGCAGTGCTCTTACTGGTCAAGTGAACCACGAGAAGCCTCAATAGAGGCCATGTTTTCCCTTCTACATTAGTTTGAAACAACAGTAGATTTTCAATCTTTAAAAACATCACCATTATCATGATATAGACTATAATTATTCTGCAACCACCCACTTTAATAATAAATGCTGACACTATTAAAACAACAAATGGAACGCCTTAAGATGCATTAAGCTCTTCTCTTATGAAACACAAAATTTTAAATCTCGCCACAAGCCTTTTATTCTTGATTCACAATCAAATCCTTTTGGCAGTTAGTCTCAGCACTTAATGTCCTCTGCTCCAATAAAACCAACCTTAGGTGGTTGTAAATGCCTTCCCTACTTCTGTGTGTCTTAGGAGGAACCAAAGGCTGAGCAGAGAAAAGTACAGTAGCTTGAAACAATGCAGTTTATAAGTAAGCTTTGTGATATACTTTTTCTAACATTCAATCTATTAACTTTTCTTATTTCTGTTAAGAGTGTTCTGTAAGAGTGGGCACTCAATAAATACTCATGGTCATTATGATAAGTGACATTAATAGAGTGCTTTTTAGGTACCAGACATTGTTTCATTTAATCATCACCACTACAACCATAAAAGTGGGATTATCATTTCAGAAACTGAGAGGTGGAGGGGAGATATCTTATTCAAATCAACAGAGTCAGAATGTGAATGCAGAAATTGGGCCTTAGGTCACTGCATCAAAATGACAATACAAACTACTTTGAAAAACCAGTACTCCAATGTATGTATCCCAGATTCTTAGCAGCAAATAACTTCATCTACTCAATCTGGTTTCAACGAAAGGTTTTTAAGAAGTTCAAGGTATTTCCTATAAGACCAGAAAACCAGGCACACTAGTCTTATCATCAAGTATCACATTGAAGCACAGGACAGAAGGGCTCCCTTGGGAGACCATGACAACTTCCAGGATCCGGTCCAGAGTGCCCAGAGTTCCACCCTTGTTGCTCCCAATAGCTCATTATCCCCACTGTAGCTCTTGCCCCCCAAAAAGTGGATTCTTCAGCTGGGTGTGGTGGTGCATGCCTATCACCCCAACACCCAGGAGGCTGAGACAGGAGGGTTGCCACAAATTCAAGACCAGCCTAGGCTACACAGTGAATTCAAGGCCAGCCTGGACTACAGAGGAAGACCTTGCCTCAAGCCCTCAACCCCAAAAAGGTAGATTCTTCAAACAAAGGCATTTTTCCTTTTAAAATTATTTTGGGGTTGAGCATTATGTAGCTTAATAATACAGTGTCTGCCTGGCATGTGCTGGGTTTAGTCTCTAGCACCTAACAACAAATAATGTTCACCATTCACTATTAAGTTCAACTCAAACAGTCTGAATCTACTACCCAATCCAGATAACATGCAACTATTGGATAACTAAATGGATACAGTTTCAAATATAATTGGGTTTTAAATATAATTTAAAGTGATAAATAGTTATATTTATAATATGGTTGCAGTAAGCATATGTATGTTCAAAATCTAGAAGGAAAGATAAGAGTATAATGTAATGGTTTTGAGTTAGAAGTGTTTTCTCACTGCTCCCCATTTTAATGTTATTTTTACATGAAGTAAAAATCAGGAGCATGGCTGGGTGGCATGGTGGCAGACACTTGTAATCCCAGCAAATGGGAGGCTCAAGCAGGAGAATCCTTATGAGTTCAAGGCCAACCTGCACTGCATAGCGAGACCTTGTCTCAAAAACCAAACAACAACAAAATTCAGAGCAGAAAATTTTACAATTTCCTTGATACATACATATTTTAAAAATGTAATTTTCATATATAGGCCAAAAATAACACTATTGAACCAAAACACACGATTCATATCCTGCAACAGCTCCTACTCTTTAGAACTTCAGCTTATATTTGATTATATATTTCCCAAATTCGGATATGCCTCACCTAGCAGCTTCAAAGAACCATATGTTTTACTATTTATTAAAGCTTGGTTTTGATAGAAGAAACTTCAATTCTCAGCATCAAAATGATCTCTTGAAACCTGCACTCTACCCCAGATCAGAGGAAGCCAGAAAGGCTGCTTTCCATGACGGAAATGCAGAGGCAATGCACACCAGTACCTGTGTGCTGTGCTCACCCTGGAATCTGCCCACACCTTCCAGACCAGCCTTAACTCAAGGACGAAGAATGCTGGGAGTTTTGGCCAAATATTACAGCATTCCAGGCCAAGTCTTTGCTACACTGATTCCTTATACTGATACAAGGGAAATTTCAAAACTCCCAGCCTACAAGAGGTCCTGGTTTGAGTTCACGTTCTCTAAAACTGAAGAATGAATTTTAGCAACAGTGGAGTTTAAGAGCAGAATATATTTATTGAAAGAAAGCTTCTGTCTGACCGAGAGACAGAAGAGGTTCGAGGGGGTTGCCAAAGACTGTCTTTTCTAGGCACTTATATAGAGCAAAATCACATGGTGAGGTAGTCCAAAGTGGGGAACAATGGGAAATCACAAGGTGGGCATAGGGTGAGACAGAATTATGGTCAATCAATTCGATTATGAGTATAATTTCTCAAGCAAAATTGATTAAATTGGGATGCAACAGGGAAGGGAGTCACTTAGCAAGGAGGAACAGGGCCTTTGCCTGTAGGGGATTGGATTAGTGGCTTCTTTTGGTTTCAAGGTGATTGATACCTATTTAGAATATCTTTGATGTTTATATACCCACAGCGGGAGATATCTGTCTCCTCCAAAATTGCAAGATACCTGGTCTTGTACACTGGCTCCTTTGAGGGCTCAGTACCATCTGCCAATAATATTTCTAACTTAGCTGCCTGTAACAGTACTTTCTTTTTGAAGTCTAGGCCTGTAGTCCCCCAAGATCAAGTAAACTTCCTGACATTTTGTGCAACATGGATCTTGCCTTCATAAACCTGTATTATTTGAGAATTTGCTCTTGCCATGAATTTGTCCCCAAGGATAGCCTTTCTCCCGGGCCCTCCTCCCTGGAAGAGAGCTCCCCAAAGTTACGGTGCTGCTGTGAGCACTGCCTCTCTCTCCCCACACTCTCTCTCCACCCACACTAAACCAACTGCAAGATACCTGCTCTGGTTCCTTCTGGCCTCTTCCTTACCAGTTACAGAGCAGAGGCAGAGATCTGCAGGCCAGCCAACAGCTCCCGCCACTCCTTCAAGGCTGCCTAATTCCCCTGAGGAAAACAGGGTCATGGCCAGCTTTGCCCAACATGTAACAGTAAAAATGCCAGCAAATCTGCTTTGACTAGCAACTCTTTTTCCATTAGGGAACACATATTGAATCTATTTTTGAATCAGGCACAAAAGCAGGTGGCACTGTGATGAAAGAAACAAACTCCTTACTACCACAATAAAATCCTAACCTCTTATGAGTAGTCTTCATTTCAACGAATTGTGTCAGATGGAAAGGAAAAAAAGATAGGTTCACCATGAGGCTAATTTACGGTTAAAGGATTTCATTTAGTCTATAAAAATTCTTTAACCAAAGCTTCTATTAAAAGCCTTGAAACAAACCAAAACTCAAAAAGCCTAAACTTGTTACATCAACTAACAAAAGTTACCCCCATCTATTGTTATCAGATACCTTTACCACAATTTTAAGAGCTGACACCAAGGAATTTGCTCTTTAAAGAAGAAAACAAAATCATTATTTTAATGACTTTTTCAAAAGCAAAACCAATAAAATAGGTATAAGACTTTACGATGTCATTTAAATTATAGTCTTACACTGCTGAGTATTAACTGGGTAAGGCTGAGTATTAACTGGATAACCCATATCTGGAAGAACTTTAGTTTCCTAAAGGACAGAACCTCTCAAACTCTGCTGCAACCCCACATCCTTGACATCAGCTCCCTGAAGCTCACCTTCCCACCACACCTAAGGTCACCCTCATTATCCTCATGACAGCAACAATTCAGCCCAGATGATGAGGTGAAAGAAGGGTCTGTACTGCAACACTTATATTTTTCTGTACAGATTCATTTTCCTGTATGTATTCTCTCACTGGTCCAATTTTACACAGTTGAAATATTACAAAGGCAAATAATCTCCTCAAAATTGGCTGAGAATTTCCAAAATGACTGCATTAAGCCAGAACTAGACCAAGGCATTGGTACACTAAACCACAACTAGGCCAGGGCATTGGCAATCACACAAAGTGCCAGGCAGGAAACCAGAGAAGAGAACATGTGGTTTCAAACTAGAAAACAAAAATGAGAAAGAAAAAAAAAAAAAAGCAAAAAGCAAAAATAGAGAAAGCCTCTGTTTTCAAAAACCTGGTTGAGCATGCTGGTGCTCACTTGTGATTCAGCACTCTGGGAAGCTGAGGCAAGAGGATCACAAGTTTGGGCAATCTGGCAACTTAATGAAGTCCTGTCTCCAAATTAAAAAAAAAAAAAAAAAAAAAAAAAACACAAAATAAAAACAGGCATTGAAGTCCCTTTAAAATATTGTAATCTAAAAACATACTGGAATCCAATTATTGTACCCCTTTGCCAGTCCACTTTATATTCTGGAAAGTTATATTTGTAATTCCATAGAAACATTATTGGAATTAATTCTAATCTACCACCTCCAATGCAACCCACAGCAGAAGTCAAGACACTAAGACATATTTAAAGTTATGGGCAGCCAACAAGTCCTAAATCCAAGTGAGGATATATGGACAAAGGCCTTGACCCAAGGCCTCTCCCAGAATTTATTATCTCATGAAGAAAGGTGTGGTTCAAGGATAGGTGAGAGGTAGGATGGCAGGAACTAGGAGTAACTTGGCCAGCTTGCCAGGTAGAAAGAAAGGCATCTCTGCAATATGCCGCAGGACCAGGCTGCACAACTCTACTGGGGAAGCATTTGAATTGTTTTAGGAGACAGTTGCTTCAGTTTCTGACATTTAAACTTTCATGCCCTGGAGAGTCACAGCTTCTTACTTTGAGGCTCATAACCAGCTGACATTCCTGGAGCTGAGTGATTCTGCCATCCTACTGTGATCAATCTTTTACAGAGAGCACTATGCAAGAAAACAGGAAACTACCAGGCTGGCCTCAAGGATTACATATCAGTACCTCAGCTAGCCTTATTTGCATTGCTTACTACCAAGCGAAGGGAGAAGGAAATGCCATAGCTAGCTCTGTACATATCAGTGCATGGGAACAAGATGATTTAACTAATGCTGAAGTTACTGTTCCACATTCAAGAAGAGCTGCCCAAAATATCTCCATGTAGTTTAATCCTCAGTATAACAGACAATAATAACAATAACAATAATCTGCCGCATTCTCAAATGTACACAGAAGACCTTTCATTCACTGTTGAGACAGATTAGCACTGCTGTTTTAAGAGCTTTCAGTAGAATTGCTTTGGCCTAACAGTTCAGGAGACCTTTCAGATTTCTGGATTTAGAGAGTTCATAAATAAGTCTTGGGTTGAATTTTAAAGTACTTTTTCATTTGCATTTTCATTAGACTCTGGGTTCTTTAAAGCAAGAGATCTTTTTATATCTTTTAAACCTTACATCACTGATATTTAGTACAATACATTGCACACAGTAGCCTTTCAAGTGATGATACACATGAAAAATGACCCTTCTCTCTTTCTTTAACATGCACACATCTTAAAACGAAACAGATTACTAATATATCATTAAAATAAAGAAGGCTTGCAGAAGGCCTCTCAGAATTGTACTACATATTTTTGAGAAGCACCTACAAGTTGCTTTACTTCTTTCAAGTGACTTATGCATATATCAATTTTAACAAATGTATATATCAATTTTAATAGAAAATGCAAAAATACTGCAACTCAAAGAATAAAGAACTCACTAACTATATGTGAACACATAAAAAGATGTTATTGCTGAAGGAAAACACTTTGCTTTTAAAACAGTGATACCTAGTAGTTAGTTACTTGAAGTTTCTGAAACATAAGAGTGCTCAAAAGAAATTAATTAAGACGCCAAAATTTCATCCACACCAAACAAAGTCAGTATACTCTGGCCTTTCCTGTCATTTTGAGAAAATGACTACAATATCAAAAAGTCCATAGCTACCACTTACTTCTTTTTTAACACATCAATGAATAATAGGATCAATGAAAACATTTTCTCAGAGAAATGAAGCTTGTGGCCAGACTATAAATAAGGATTGCTTAAAGGTACACTGCGACCTGTTCCTTGTATAAGCAGTCACTTCACTCAAACCCAAATCCTAGAAGTACTACCCTTACGGAGAGCCTGCCTGCCTCAGACATAATCAGTCAAGTATGAAACAGCTCTGAAGACAGTGAGAAACTCAGATCCTATACCCCAGGAACTCAATCACAAAATGAAGCATCTCTAGCTCTGTGTCAGGTAGCATGAGATTCAACGATAAGAGACAGAATAGCCAAACTATGGGTTAAACAGGGCAGACACGTGTGCCTTTTCTGGCAAAATTCATAGAAAGTCATTTGGAAGCCAGGTATGGTGGCACACACCTGTAACCCCAGTACTCAGGAGGCTGAGACAGGAGGATCACTAAGAGTTCGAGACTCGGCTGGGCTCCAGAGTGAGCTCAAGGCCAGCCTGAACTGCGTAGTGAGATCCTGTCTCAAAAAGACCAAAAAGAAAAAGAAAAAGAAAGAAAGAATGCAAGAAACAAACTAACACAAGAAAGTAAGTCATTGGATCCCAGCTCCTTCTAGCTCACCACTAAACTTCTGGGGTACAGCCCTCACCCTTAATTTGAGAGTGCTGCATCAGCATTCCACATAGCAAGACTGAGAAAGGACCCTGAAGAAGAGACTCCAGGGCTGTTCCTTAAGGACGGCTCCTCCAGAAATTGCCACGAAGACTTACTTCACGATAGGCAGAATCCATTCCTATGGATATCAGAGCTGCAAGGACACCTGTATTTGGAGAAGTCCTATTCCTGGTCAAACACAGCCGCTTCTCTCACAGTGAAAGAACCAGAAAACAAATACAGCAGAGAAACTACAGTAGAGCACTTTATCTAACCAAGTGAACTCCAACTATCAGAAGCAAAGTTGCTATAATTATCAACAATGCAGCAAGGCTAAAATTTAACTCACTACTTCAAAACTGACTTGGTTCCCTAATGCTCACTGAATAAATCTAAGCCATTTTAAATACCTGGTATGTTACTCCTTCGAGAAACTTTTCCAATCATTACTACAATGAATTTCATTTCACAAATACCACTGGTGAATAACAGAACATAAGGCCGGGGACACCACAAATAAAATAATTTACTACCCAAAAGGCAAAAGTTTTGCAGATGTTTTCAGTTCAATAAACAATCCCCTTAATAAAACACTAACTTTACAAATAAAGTATTTGATTCTCAACCACAAACTTCTTGTACTCCTCAAAGATAACAATCCTGAGAAAATTTTAAAGCATCTAATTTTATGAGGTATGAACATTTCAACAGAGAAAAAGGTACACACCTGGATCCACTTAACCCAAAATGATTGTGTATAAATCTTCTTGGTCCCTCCTCATTTCAATTAGACCCATTTTAGTATATTAAACAACTACACACTGAGATGATGCTCCTATTAGATGATCAGTTCATTCATTCAGTGATCCAGTAAATATTTGGCAAGCACCTGTTTGCTGACACACTCTATGTCTGTATCTCAGAAAAATAGGCTGCACTGAACTCAGACTAAGAATACAGCTCAGAGATAGAGCATTTTCCTACCAGGTGCAAGGCTATGGATTTGATCCGAAGCACACGCACTCACACACACACACACACACACACACACACACACACACGAAGAAAGAAAATGATTGTTTTTGCTAAGTATAAAAAACAGTCTCAGAACTGAAGAGCTTCCTACTGACTGTGTCAGGGAAGTGAATAGCTATTGTGTTCAGTGAGAACCGACTCTCCAGCTGTACTTCTATATATTTTCAAGAAGTGATGAGATCAAAAAAAAAAAAAATCTCCTTACAATAAGTTCTTTCAAATGACTTGCTAAAAGGGATCTCGCTACAGAATGGTATGCTAATAATTTGGGTGATACAACTCTACCAGCACGAGTCAGAATCATCATCGCTCTTGTAACCTTGGCCCTGAATTTGGCCTAAAACATTTTTAGTGGCATGTGAGAACTGATGATGCTGTACCACACGAAAATGGCAACATTTAAAATTCATAGTAGCACAAAACCATTACTTTTCCCACTGGACCTCTTGAACTTTAATAATGTCTGACCTGGTTGGCCAACAAGTTCTAAAAGCAGACAGAGGAAAATTGCCAATATTAGATACTGCTGGAATGATTTTTCATTTAGAAAGATGTTACAAGTTCTCTCAAAAATAGATAACCAATTTTGTGGGCACTTAATTTTTTTGAGGGGTGGCTAGTGAAGAGGGCAGGTATCACTGTATAATGCAAACTAAAATCTAGTTAAAAATTAGACTTAGTATATTTCTATCTTTACACATAAGATCAAAATAAACACACACATCACACATAGGTATATGTGCATCAATCCAAATCAAGGATAAAGTGTGCCAAAAGAAGTAGATAGGAAGAAAGCTATTCATTTCGTCCTAAGATAAACAGCATCAAAATCAATCTCATTAACTACTCAAATAAGATGATCATATCACACAACTCCATGCGTAGATAATCACATATTTCACTGTTCATGTTACACAGTTGAAAAGATTTATAAAAGCATAATGTAAGAATCTACTTTGAATAAAGTAACCTGTAGGCTGCTTGTCCGCTTCTCAAAAATGCATACTAGGATTCTAAGGAGCACTTTGAACACCCCTTTGTTTTAATCAAATATCATTTTCCCTGTCCTTTGATAAATTAGTAATCTGCTTTGTTTTTCATCCAAATACCTGTATACTGACTAAAAATTTCTAATACTGTGATTCGTGTCCTGTTGCTTAGGTGTTGCTAATAATCTATAAAACACTGTCTCTTTGACTTTCAGGAAAATGGCAGAGTGGTGAGCAGCAGAAAAAGAACCTCTCCCAAATTATGGTGTCCAGACCCTAGAATACAGCAACATGAGGAAGAATGGGAGGAGAGAGGTGAGTCCCATGGACACAGGAAGGATCTGAAGAGAGACTTGAAGCAAAAATAAGAAAACCAGAGGCGATAGCCCTGCCAGAAGGGAAGACACCGCAAGGAAGCCAGGCAGTCCCTGCACCCTGTGTGCAGGCACAGGCCCTGCTGGTCAGGGAGAAGCAGCAAGGAAGCCGTGCGGCCTCCCTGTGTCTGGCACAGGCTCTGCCAGCTGGGGAGAAGAAACAAGGAAGCTCTGTGGCCTCGCCCTTCACCTCCCCAAGCAACCAGACGGGACACAAGCTGAGATGATAACAACTGAAGAACAGAAGCAACCTGACATTTAGGTAGTCTTTGCAAACCTGGGGCTGGTAGTCTGAGCAACTATTTAGAAACTAACAACATGTAATATGGTGACAACTGTAGATTTCCTACGGTCCTATCACTGTTTTGTTTTTTCATTGTTCTGTTTTACTCCCTTTAAAATTATATATATATATATATATATAGTCGCTTTGAGCTCCCTGAGACAATGTGCAGCCAGTGTAGGTCCAGGGCACATGCGCTGCTCGAAAAGTCAGATCTAAAGTGAGTTGTCACTAGTGGACTGTACAAAGGAGAGACACTCATTTCCTTTCTATCCTAGAGACCATAAATAGTTTTATTACAAGCCAAGCATGGTAGCACATGTGTGTAATCCCAGCACTCAGGATGCGGAGGCAGGAGAATCACTGCAAGTTCAAAGTCAGCCTGGCCATCCTAGAGAGTTCAAGACCAGCCTGAACTACATAGCAAGAACTTGTCTTTAAAAAGAATTCCCTTTAATAGTGCTACCAAAATGCCAGCCTGTTGATTGGCAGGGGATTACCCTGGCACTACATCCCTTTTAAAAAATTTCTCATAGCCCTCCTTGATCTTCACAGCACCCCTGCGCAAAAAACAGGAGCTCTTGCAATTCACAGGAGCCAAGAGAGTAAGGCCTTCTCCAGGGCCACCCCTAACACTGCAGCACAATTCTACCAAGAAGGAGAAATGTGACTCATCTGTAGGAAAATGGATGCGTCTTGAGACCATGTTAAGTGAAATGAATCGGGCACACAAGCTTAAATATCACATGGTGTCTCTTACATGAGAAACCCAAAGTCTAAATAAATTAAAAACCAAAATCAATGACAGGTTACAGGAGACAGATCTTTCGTAAATGGAAAGGGTACCAAAGGATGAAAGAAGGGGAGAAGGAGGGCAGGGGATGGGAATAAAAAGAAATAAGATATGTTATGTACACAGACAGACTCCCTGCAATGGATGTAAACATTAGGTACTGAAAACAAGCACTAATAAAAGTAAACATTTTTTAAAAAATCACTTTAGGAGTTAAGACTGAGCACCTGGTCTGGATCCCCAGGAGATCCGTCCGATGTTTCCTGAAGGAATGCACTTCATAGGCTACACCTGATTACTTAGAAAGCAATGTAATTCAGAAGAAGTATTTTTTTTCAAGTTTATAGATCCTCAATTCTTCAGGACTGTAGTTGTTTCATACTACATTGATTTGCAGTAATTTTTTTTGGCATTTCACTAGCAATTCATATCAAACTATTACTTTAGATAATATATACAATATACATTTATGTGCCTCATTTTGAAACTCATAGAAAAAAAGCAAATAAATATATCTAAGCTTTTAAATTATATTCAGGAGATTGCTTGCCTAATATTTTTAAAAATTTAACATTGTAACTAAAGAAAAAACAATTGTTATCCAAACAGTACATTAAACAATAAAAACTTCAATGAAGAGAAATGCAATTTTCCCTGTAGGAATGTTACAGACATCACTATATAGTACCGGTATTTTTCACTTTCCTTCTGGAAGTAAAATCCTTTTAAAGAACACTATGCAAATAAAAAAGAGAACAAACAGACTATTTTCACTTGCAAATTATAAATAAAAGTGATTCATATCTAGAATATGTGAAGAACTCTTACAAGTCAATAATAAGATAGCCTTTAATTCGAACAAAATGTACAAAAAATGTGAATACACATTTCTTCAAAGATACAAGAACCAATAAATATATTTTTTAAAAGTTCAGTATCATTAATCACAGATGAGTAGAAATTAAACCACTATAAGATATCACTTCACACTTACTAGATATAAAAGACAGATCATAAAGAAGACAATTGAGGATGCTGAGAAACTGATGCATTCTTGTATTACTGATGAGAATGTAAGACAGTATAGCCACTTTGCAAAATTTTTGGCAGTTCCTTAAAATGTCAAACAATATGATACAGAAATTCTACTCCAAAGTATCCACATGTTGTAGTCAGGGGTTACAAAGAGAACAAGACAATACAGGACACAGAATTTATAGTACTATTTATAATGGTCACCCAAGGAGTCAAATACAATGAAAGTACAGTAAATCTGTCCACACACTAAAGACCTAGAAAATCCAGCCAAGGGCCTGGATCCCATGGCAATAAGCTGTATAAGTTCAGCTAAAAATCTAGAGTCCATAACAATGCCCTGCATGAGTCTAACTGGAGTCCTAGAGTCCACAACAATGACTCATGCAAGACTATTCCATGGATCTGCACTGAGAAGGCCCAAACATCAGCAGTGGAAGCTAGAAAGTCTACACCAGCAGGCTGAAGGATCTGTGCCACTAGCTTAAGGGTCTGCACAGGAATCAAGCAGCAATGCTCAAAACAAAAACCAGGGCTCCCTGAAAAATACCCCAGCCATCCTCAGTGACAATGCAGTCCTGAACTCCTCCAATGACGAGAACAGCTAGATTCATATCAGGAAGCCAGCGTGACAAGCTTCTCCTAGAGATTTAAACAGCGCACATCTTCCCCTCCAGAGCCAGGAAGTAATACTCAAAGTAAGGACTAGAGCTTCTCCAAACTGAAAAACAGCCATTCTCAACAAGATCCCAAGCTCCTCTGATGATGGCAGCTGAGTTCATATCAGGGGAGCCGGCACAACAAGCTCCTCCAGGAGAACCAACAGTTTCAAAAGAACCAAAAGCTCCAAACAACAACACTGACTTAAGAGAACCCACAACACTACTCTTCCCCTCCAGGTCTCCTTTTTATGCTAGCAACTTTCCTCAGACGGGTCATCTATACTCAGTTCTATAATGAATCAGTTCAGTTGGTGTTTAAGTTGACCATCAGTTTTTAATCCACCATGCCACCAAAAAATATAAAAACTTACTGCACAATACTAATATGCATAGAAACATTATTCATAATAGCCAACAGGTAGAAACAATCAAATATTTACAAATTGATGGATAAGCAAAATGCATCATTCAATGAATTATCCAGCAATAAAAAACATGCAACAGGAACCTCAAAAACATTACACTGTTAAAGAAGCCAATCATATGATATGGTACTGCTTATATGTAACATCCAGAGAGGAAAATTTAGAGATACAGATAAGAGATTCATGACTGCTTCGGGATGAGGCAAGCAAGGCTAACAACAAGAGGTACTGCTCAGGGGTACTGGGTTTTTTTAGATAGTGATAAAATTTTTTAGAATTGGGTAATAGTGATAGTACACTAAATATTAAACAAATTGTACTTCTTAAAAAATCATTATAGCATGTGAATTATATCTATGTCAGCAAAATTCTAATTAAAAAGAATATTCACATCATATATAATAAATTTAACTTCAGATTAGAAGGAAAGAGAGATGGGGAGGGAAAAGGAAGACAGGAGAGAAAAAGGCAAGGGAAATGTGGAGGAAAGACATGTAGACACATTCATATATTGAGCTCAGAGAAGCTGGTTATGATTCACGGGCCTATGTATCCTAGTAAAACCAGGCTCCAGGTGGAAGACAGTTAAATGCACATCAGGTCACATGAAGAAAGGCATTGATGGCACACACAACACTGGGAAACTTTCTGACAAAGCATGCTCTTCAAACTAACATGCTCCCACAGCTTAAACACTATAAAATATTCTCCTGTGACCATCACTAACATTTTTTGTGTTTTTTTCCCTGAGACACCAGACAAGGCGATACTGAACAAACTCCTGGTCCAATCACATTTGAGAATGCCACATTCACCCATCTGACTACCTAATAAGATATCTGCAGCAGCAGAAACAATGGAGATAAGTTGAAGCTCCTTCTTGTTTCTTTTCAGTGGGTTACATCTGCTGTTCATAAATTCCCCATGACACTTTTAATTTTAACACAGTTTTACAGAACCTTGAGAATCAAGGACCAAATAATACTTGCATTCACCAGTATCAATGATGGTAGCATTTAGAAATGTACTGCTTTAAATCCAACCCCCAAGATCCAGAACTTCTAATCTGTTTGCGTTAATCCCTAGACAGGTGGCAACTTTACTTAAGAGTAAATTAACCGCCTCCTAATTGTACAAAAAGAGCTCACTGGTAATTGACAGGAACACAGCTAAATATGATTATGCCCTTTGGGAATATAAAATCTACAAAATATCCTTAGAGGTTAAGGGAATCATGACTTCTATAAACAGATATTTTAATCTAACAGAAAACATTGAAAATAAAATTTAGGTATATAGTAGTCAGGCTTAAAACAGGCACCATCATACATACAAAGCTACTCAAATCTGGCTTTACCCAGAGGCTTAAACTTAGTCCATATAGTTTATTTTGCATGATTTTCATCTGGATAATAAAAAACAATTTAATATATGTGCCACAGTCATGGCACTGACCACATGAGATCCCTTGGTGCTTCAGCTGCCCATCTTTTCATGTGGGCACCCCATCATCCATTCATTCTAGGGAAAGCACTCTTCTCTTCACCTGAACCTACAGATCCCTAAGATAAAATCAAAATTTCATTTTTCTACTCACACCAAGTTTTCAAAAGTTGTCAGCTTTATGGAACTGTATTAGTCAAACTTCCTATAATCTTCATAAGTGAAAAAGTGAACTTGTGCTTTCCATTAAAAAGAACAAAAACAGGCTAAGGGTGTAGCTCAATTGCAGAACTACAATTAAGCCTTGGGGCTTAATCTGCAGCACTACAGAAAAAAACAAACACACACACACACATACACACACACACACACACATACACACGCACACGCACACACACACACCCCAACAAAAAAAAGAACAGAAATCACATGTAAACTGGAGTTTCTTTTTTTCTCTTCTTTTCCTTTTCCTTGCAGAAACAGCTCTGAGCAAAAGTCCTTCTTCTATGTTTTATTTTGAGACAGGGTTTCACTAAACTGCTAAGTTTCCCAGACTAGGATGGAACTTTAGCTGGAATCACAGACAGGAAACTGGTATTTCTAAAATAATATAATTAGCTGGGCATGGTGGTACGTACCTATAATCCTGGCACCCTGGGAGGCAGAGGCAGAAACATCACAAGTTTGAGCCCAGTCTGGTCAACTCAGCAAGATCTTGTTTCAAAATACAAATTTTAAAAGTGCAGAGGATATAGTTAATTGTGATGGTCTGGGTTCAGTTTACAATACCATTCCAAATAACTGAATAAATCCAAACTTTGAAATATCATGTTCAAATAAGGTATGATTATGCAAAGATATAAAACAGATGATAGATGAAATATTAATATCGTATATATTTATATATAAATCATATGTAATAAAAGGGCTCAAAAGGAAAGAACAACTTGGATAAGGGAAAAAGAAAAGGAAGGAAAAGATTATATATATTAAGTACACATACATAAATGTATGTATGTATATGTATGCAAGATAGATAACTATACTACTAATCTAAGTTCATCCAAAAAAAAACTGTTTGTGCTGTCACTGATCATTTTTTGTGCCTACATCTTATAACCTGAACTACTTTAAGATAACAGTATGCAATATATTAACTAGTGTTAATTTCCTACTATTTTTTAAAATTCTGTATCATTTCTATCCTTTTTTCTGTTTTGCTTTTTAAAATAAGAAAGAAAAGAAAAGAAGTGCACAGAATAGTTAGGGAAAAAATAAAAAGTATGTAACACTGCATGTTACATACATAATATGCTTTGGAAAAACTAGCATCAAGGTTATCTGCTGTGACCTTCTATCAGCAGAAAAAAGGAGGTGGATGGCATTCTGGAACATGGGTAAGATAACACTCATGTCAGGAAAAAAAAACCCTACCTCCTTGTCCCTATGCAAGCTAATAAAGCAAGTGATAAGCTAGGGTCAAATTCCCACTTCCACAATCAAAACTTATCACAGGAGCCCTTAAAAAGGCAGTGCATCTGTCATATGTTAATGACTTCAAGCCGTTCACTGAACTTCTAGGTGTACAGGAAAACTTAAAAGCACTTTACAACTCCTTATGGGTATAATTAGCCTGTTGCAATTGTTGGCAATTCTCATCCTGGGACTTTAAAAGGTCATTCCACTGTCTAAGATACCAAATTTGGAGTCACTCTCCCTTCTGGACAGATTAAGCACACCCTACAATTAGTATACAGCTGCACCTGTTGGAAGGCTTCTTTCTTCAGTGATGTAAATAGGGACAGTCAACAACATTCGAAATTCTTGAGGGATTATTAGGCCTTGGAAACCAGGCAATGAACAAAATCTGATGCCTGCTGTTGAGGTGATGGATGGTGGGCACACTGACCACACACAGAAGCCACAATCTTTATTCTTTATAGACAATCTCAGTAACAGAGTCACTGACTCAACTCTCTCACTCTTATAAACAGTTAACATATAATTTTGCCATTTAACACTAATGAGCCAAATTTCTACAAAGAACATAAAAAGTTTAGAATTTTTTAAGCCAAATCAACTAAAATATGGCATTATTGATTTATGTAAACTTTCCTAAATTATGATGAAGAAACAAATACTACGGGTCGCTTATGGAGGAAAATCTTTCTATTTCATAAATCTGTGTATGTAAGCCACAAAATTTTCTTTTAATTTACAACTCATGAAGTACTATATACATTTTATAGACTGGAAATGATAGTAATTTCACTGCTACAGTAGAAAATACCAAATGATTATAGGGTATAGTTTTAAATGTAAATACAATTAGGAAAGAAACAAGTTTTTAAAATGAGATTCATAAAGTTCAGAAGTTTTATGCAATCACGGATAAACATGAAGTCAGTAAACGTAACTGTCAATTTCAAACATAAAGCTCTACACTTAACTATTCCTTCCTCTGCCTTCGATCATCCCACTTTGTTTTAATGACAGAGCAAAAAGCACAAGGCTCGACTCCCTCTTTCACTTTAGGTCATGTGAATCACTGCTATCTTTCCACTACATCAGAAAAAACAATTCTTTGGCATCTGATATTTGTGCCCACAAAAACAAAAAAACAAACAAAAAACCCCTACTATAAAACCTTCTTAAATTAAGAATACCATTCTCGGGAAATCTATTAGGTCTAACCTTGTATTA
Source organism: Cavia porcellus (assembly GCF_034190915.1). Taxonomy (NCBI): domain Eukaryota; kingdom Metazoa; phylum Chordata; class Mammalia; order Rodentia; family Caviidae; genus Cavia; species Cavia porcellus. The sequence goes on from NW_026947489.1 coordinate 33,668,691, forward strand.
ACTACGATAGTATATTACATATCATCACATGTGCTCAAGAGCTTTCCCCCCAAGTATAAAGTCATTTCAAAACATGATGGGAATTCTATAAAATAGAAAGAAGAGTTATATTGCATTAGGTTAATTTCTTTTGTGTGTATTATACTATATGTGGAAATTATTTTAAAAGATCAATTCAAATAACAATATAAAAGTTAAATTGTTAAGACCAATTCAAACTTGGCATTCCAACTCAAATAAATACAACACAACTTGACTAGATTCTCACCACTGACTTTGAAAAATGTTTTCATCTGATATCTAAATATATATTTATATATAATGTCCTAAGTAAATTATGGAACTGCCATTTTTTATGTTGGCTGTTGGGTCTATATAGTAATCAAATTTAGAAAACTATAAATTATATTTAAATTTATTATTTACAAGCAATTAATTATAAAAAAACAGCAGCCAGGTGGCTTTCATTACATAAATTACTGTTAATGACAGAGACCTCATGCTGCTACTGTATTTAGCATTTGCATGTGTCAAGTGCACATAGTGGTGTGTAACTAGCCTCTTTAGAGTGGAACTCAGTATTGAACACAAGACAATAGACCTAAGTTTTAGATCACACCTAGACTAACTGTTTAAATACCAAATATCCTAAAGGTTTTAACATTTGCTGCAGAGAACTTATCTTGTAATAACATACTGCTGAAAAAGCTCTGAAACAAAATACATAATTACTGAGCATGGAATAACAACTACGCTTTGCTACTTAAAGTTCTCTCTCTCTCTGATTTAAATATTACCCAAAAACATTTAATCAATTTGCTTCCAACAAAGTAAGGGATCTACTTATGTCTCACAAAAACAGTTTTTAAAATGACATTTAACATATTTCTTTCTGCCACAAAAACTGCTAGAGAAGAGACAACTCTCTTGCCAGGGTTTTGTGTATTTTCTTTAGCGTTCTGTAGTGGTCATTCAACTCTGTGCCAGGTGTTAATTCTCTTCCAAAAAAGAAGAACACATTTGCACACTACTTCATTCTGAGTTAAAGCCTAAATTTTGATCATGTAATAGGAATAAGTGAGCTCAAATTAAATGCAATTCTTGAACTAATACAAGCATCCTTATAAAAGGGAGAAAAATAAAAATGAGTAATAGATGAATTTCATCATCTTTCAAACTCTAAAAGGACTACACAAATATTTACACCTCCTCCACTTGTACCACAACAACAACAACAAAAAAAGACAGTTTTATGAAGATGCTTCTTCAACTACAGGATAAAATTTCAGAATTACTATTATCTTCCTAAGCAAATAAAATTGTTTAAAAATGTAATTAAGAATCTCAGGTTATCTAAACCTTCACTTTTCTTCCTCTCCAAAAGTCCCCCTGATTAATAACCATTAGAGAAATGCGTAATGGCACCAGATTAAGAAGAAACAAATGTGTCTTTAACATGTTAGTAGTTAATCTAGAAGGACACAAAATAATTAACAGTTCAGGAGTCTCTGTTTACTAAGTACAAGTATAAAGTAACAAGGTGATCTTTCTTAGCTAATGCTTGAGAAACAATTCACCCACTATTTGGGGGCAAACTAATCATACTGGGGAAGGGGTGGGTTTTGTAAATCTGCCACCCATGATGTTGTTTTTTGTACTCAAAACAGAACTCATCTTTAGAAATCACTTTATAATGATTTTACAAGTTACAAAAGAAAGCCAAATTCATGGTCACATTTCTTATCTTGCCAAAATACAGGATGGTTACCAACTGTAGAAACACAGACATACACAATAAAGAATTGTTATTGTTATTGAACTGTGACTTTATGACCACCCTGTAAATCATTCCCCTTGTCAAACTTAATGATGTTTGTCTGTCTGTAAATGCCATTCTCCAAGTGCTAAGGGTTGGCACTCCTGAAAACATGCTCTAAAAATACTCAAAAGAGAAGACTCAGAAATGTTTTGGCTACCAGTAGAATGTGTGTCCAGCATAAATTAATATTTGCTTAATGCTTTTTTAAAATGTAGTCATTATTTATAGTTGCAATACATGTGGGAGAAAAAAAAAGGTTCAGTTATCAGAGGACATGAGAAGAATTAAAAAGAAGACAAGAGACGCAGGGCTAATAGTCTGCACACGCTAGAGCAAAACACCTAACTAGCCTTTCCACTGTGGTGCTGGGAAGCATTCACTGTGTACGTACACCTAAGAGTTAACAGTACCTGAAATTCATAAACCTTTTTATTACATAATAATTTTCAACAGTATAACAAGAGTATTTGTATCTTTTTGCTTTTTTTGTTTTGTTTTGTTTCTTCAGTATTGAGGACTGATCTCAGGGCCTCCACACAGTTACACTCCCAGTCTTTAATTTAATTTTATTTTTATTTTTATTATTTTGAGAAGGATCTCAGTAAGTCACTAAATTGCCCAGGCTGGACTTGCAATTGTCCTGTTTCAGCCTCCCGGAGCATGAGGTTTAAAGGCATGTGCTATAACACCTAGTTATGTCTTCTAATCTAGACTAGAAACAATACTTTTATTACTATGGGTGGAAAACAACCAAGTGCTGCATATCCTAAAAGCCTGGGTATTCTTGTGTATGATGCAAGTTAATGACTCTGATGCCACGGTCAGGTCGTGTTCATGATGAGCTCACCTAATCTGTGAGCTGCCTGTTTTTATGATGTGGAGAGAGTGCAGTAATGGATCTCTTAGTGTTCTACTAAAGAAGACCTAAGGGTCTTACTCAAAAGGTTCAGAATCCGAGTCCAAAAGAGAGCTGAAACCAAAAGTCTAATACAGGCAGTTAAAATTAAACATCTTAACCTGAAGAGGAAGCTAAGAGCCTTCTGCCTGGGAAATCATAACATTTGGGATATTATGGCAGACTGAGAAAATCAGAAAAGAGTCCACCAGAAACAGTAAGTACAATGTCCTGTGGATGTTCAGTTATGAATCCCTTAAAGGAAAAGTATACTGAGTTCTAGTTACAGGGAGCAAATCATTTCAGAGTCCAGTTTTACAGAACTATCCCTATCAGAAGTCACAGAGGGACCCATCTGAAATGACCAGGGTTGGTTAAGTAACACAGTAGTCTCTATCTAACCGTGAGCTTTCCATGCCTAAGATTATTAAAAGAGCCCAGGAAAGAGGAAAAGGCAAAATTTCTGATCACAAGTCTATATTGACTCTAGCCAAGAAGTTACAGAAGAATTTTCCTCTTTGGAAGTTAAATTAGCTTGTTCGCAAGTCTAGGACACTTCTATATAGTGCACAATGAAATCTCAGTCTCTGAAGTCATTCATCTTCTCAAAGAAAACTTTCTCCTGCCTCCAAATGTTACCACTCCACAATGATGTACATTTAAATAAATGCTGGAAAAGACTTTATTATGCTTCATCAAAAGTTTAGGTTTACTTCCTAAAAACAAAGGAAAGGAATTAATTTATATGAAGCAAATCCACTTACTACTTCACAAGAGCAAAGTCATTAAGTTAAAACCACTACGATTGGATAAAAAGATAAAAATATAAATGACTGAAAACTTTACCTACGAACGTTAGTAGAACAGAATTCATTTAGGACCAATTACTTTCACCTAGTTTTACATCAAAGTTTTATAAACTTCTGAAGAGTAGATTTTGACAGAAACCATAGACCCCAGGATTAGCTCTGCTGTTGTGTATGGCACTACCGTTAACATCTTTGGCATGTGACTGTAGATTTTTATACTGTCACCAAAGTGCTTAGTTAAAATACAAGTTTCTCCTAAACCAAACCATAAACAAGTTTTTTAACTGAAAAAGTCTGTCTACTTGTTTATAATCTGTTACCTGGGAAAAAAGCAGAAGGTCTCTCTAGCCATCTAATCACCATATCAATGACACATGCCACAAGAGAGAAGCACTAGTTTATTTGATTGATCATGGTAGATAAACTCCAAATAACAGAGAAATTAACAAATGCTTGACATTTGCTCAACATCCATTATTCTGACACTGCTTTCAGAATTTCAAAGCCTGGGAGTATGCTTAATCAACATTCATATTCCCTTGTGAGCTACAGGCACCATATTGCACCCCGCCTTCATACTGATGAAAACTGCATATTGGCCATTTCCAAAATGTTCTGGGACTCCACACAGGGCCCCTTTTCTCTCTTGTTCCTGCTCTGCAGTTTTCTTTTAAACACTTCCAAGATAAAAGCATCTGCCAGTTTTTCTCTCTAGGGATGTATGCAAAATGAACTTAACAGTTTTAAGGCAGGAGTAACCCTCACATCTAAATTCATTCATAGGACAGAAAAGGGCCTAAGAGGCCTCTCCAGGGACAAAACCCTGCAGAAATCCTCCCCACACACAACAGTAGGAGCTTTATAAAATCTACGTCCAGACAATTTCCAATTCAAATGCCCAACATAGCATGACCTTTGTCAGATCTCAGAGCCCAAGATGCACCCATGATTTTTTATTCTAACCAGCACAGACATTAGACAGGGCACTACTGCTAAGCAGGAGGTTCAATATTTGCATGCTCTTCTATTGTGAAAATGTAACAGTGACAGCACTGTGTCAAATTCTTTTCCCTCTAGAACTTTAACTCCATAGGAGAGGCATGGCTGACAGATGACTCCCCAACATCTGTGTTATGTACACTGCACAGCTGAGGAGCCCCGATCACTGTCAGGACATTATGGAGATGACCTATACCTCTCTGATGCTGTCTTCTTATCTCTACCCTCCATCCCCAAACAAATATATAAATATCTGTAATATTTGCAACTTTAAAACAAAACATAAAAATAGCAGGACAGATTAACATACTTTATATTCATTAAGCTGTTCACGTAGCAGCTCAACATATGTTGTATAAATGTCCTATATCGAATAATTTATCAGATCTGACATAGTGCACATCATATTGTTTTATTTAACACACTTACTAAAATTTCATGGATCAAGCATCACTTTGGAAAGCACAGAGAACACACTAAAAAATATTTATTCACCCCCTGTGATTTATTTTGATTACCTTTACAGCTACATGATAAAGTGGAACTCACAAAATTACAAGGTTAAGTTTACACAGTCATTGCTTTGTATACTAAAATATAACAAATGGTTCCAAGTTTACGTTCTACTTTGCTTCCATTTGGTCTTAAGGAGAGCACTAAGCTAAGCACTTAACTGTCTCTTGAATATTTTAAAATCATGTCCAGAGAGTGACAGCTTAAACAACAGTCTAAGGAAAAAAATAAGAAGTCCTTTGTATGGACCTACTAGAACAGTATTGGTCAAAATGAACAAACACACTTTTAAGTCATCTTCTCCTTAAAAAAAAAAAGGCATAAAAATGAGCACCGGTCCATATCTGAAGGTCAGTAAGAATTCACTGATTTCATAAAGGGACACAATATTGTGCTAGGCACAAAAGGAACAAGAAGACAAAAATCACAGCAAAATACACAGCTCTTTTCCAAAGATATCCACAATCCCTCTAACAGAAAGTGAAAGAAAGTTATGTATATATTCCAAATGAACAGGTAAAAGTAACTACAATGGTCAAAGCAAAAATAAAAAAAATTTAGTGGATCTAATCCAATATTCAACAAACAAAACAAGGGCAGTGGAAGAAATATGGGGAAGACGGAGACAGAAGAGGGGCTGGGAGGGAAATGGGGGGACTGAAGAAGGAAAGAAGTCAGGCATGGCATCTGAAACTCTTTTTCATCAATGTCCTACAAAGTTTAACCTTGGTATAAGTCTCCCAGACAAAGCACACAAATTGAAAAAGATGGTAAAAAGATCAGCAATAGAATTTGAGAGTCCTACACAGAAAAATGAGTATGATTATTTGTCAATCTGATCACTTTTGCGAAAACTCTTAAAAAGTTCATCAAATCTCAGTATGATTATTTGTCAGTCTGATCACTTTTGATAAAACTCTTAAAAAGTTTATCAAATCAACTACCTTGGGAAAGGATACTAAGGAAAAAAAAAAAAACCTTTTAGTTTCCAATGGACTATTTGATCTAACCTGAAGTAAAAGTGAAATGAAGGCAAGGAAATATCTTTTCTTAGGAATTAAGTTTTGTTTCCATTTATGAGTGATAACGTAAATAAGAACTGTTTCAAAGCAGCAACAGAATAATCTTCCCACAGTAATATTCTCAGATACTCAAAGCAGCACCATATGTTTCCAGGTGTAGATGCAGCAGTCCAGAAGCAAAGCTTAAGCATCTCAAACACTTGACTTTACCATCACGTGACAGGAGAGCTGACAGTCAATGAGAACTTCATGTGGAACAAGAAAAGCACAAAGCCATGTATTATTGTATTGCAAGCCAGGAAGCAGAGTGACTTTAGATGAATAACAGGTTATTGTAAAAATACTGGAAGGTCTATCATACTGCACCTTCAAAAAGCAAGATAAGACGAAGAAGTCAGAGACAGTTCAACATAGAAAAGACTAAACTTCCAATCTCCCAAAAGAAAAGAACTAAAAAAATAGGAAATAACATCGCTTATTTTCACATATAGAGATGCTGCATCTGCAAAATCCTAAGAAAGAACACTCTGACCCTTGTGGTTTTAGAACAGAACAAACTATTTGGCCCACCTTGAAACTTCCTATGAAAGTGAACCTGGTATTAGAAGACAGCCTTAGGAGCTGGGATATGGTAGGGAACCTAAGTATCAAAAATTCAGTGAGAGTTCTTTTGAGAGTACTGAAGAAAAGAGCAAGTTTGAGTGTTGCAAATTCTTACCGGGACCCCCTATCATCACCATCATTCTGGAATTTTATTTCTAGACAAGAAATACATTCTACCTTTCTAAGATTATTTTCTGGTTACAAGCCAACCATTATGAACCTTTCAGTGAATCACTGAATAGGGCACTTAAAGGGATAAACAATTATAAAAATAACTCTGTCACAGAGCATACATTCTATTTTATTTAGTGATGTAATAAGCTTAGGGGCATATCTCAGGTCCAAAGTGGTCTTGGTCATTAATTTAAGCTTTAAATCATAGGTCTTGCCAACAATGACGGCAAACAGATGCTAACAAGGAAATGTATTATTTAATATTGCCATGTGTTATAAAAATGTAAGTGTGTTTAAGACATGTCTTAAATTTTTATAATAATATGCATTTAATACATTACTGTTTTGACACAGGCAGGAATCAGATTTATAGTTCCCATTCCATGGCTGCTTCTTCTCTGAACGTGAGAGCAAATTCTGAATTTTTTTTAAAGAAGCAAAATCTTTAAGATGCATGTTTGCAACAATATCTAATTGGTTGTACTGCTGTTTTGTAGTAAATAATGTCAGCAATTAAAACTCATTAATATAACTCTACATACTTTGCCTAATGAGAAAAAGGGCACAATTTAAAATTATAATTTTTAAGGAAACATAATCATCTAAATATAAAAGCAAGTTGATTACTAATTTTTTAAAGCAAGTTGGCAACTAATTTTTTTTCCTGCTCATTCTGAATTGTTCTGAAAGATATCAGACAAAACTTAGTAATTTAATTAATAAGTTGATAGGTAATGTTTAATATATAAACTTGGAAGTGACTAAGACCCTACTCAGAGCTTTGTGCAAAAAGCAGGTATAGACAGTAACATCTCTAAACACAAAACAATTAAAATTGAGTCTTTTTCTACAAATTTGGCAAATTATGCCAAACCATAATACCACATCTTTAATAGTTCCTTTCAGAGCAGTTGAGTTTATATTCCTTTACCAACGGATGGAATCCTCCTCAGGAAAGAGCTTGTGATAGAGGAAAATCAGGGGCTAAGAAATTAATCCAAAACATCTTTTTAAAAAATTGAGCCTATTTACATTGGGAAGATGTTGACTCTGCTGAAAGTGAGATTTTGTGAGCGCTGTATTTTGTCCGAATTTCCTTTCCAATCGACTCCCCTAACTGACAGTATGGGCTTCCCTCTTTTGTGTGCAGGCGAGAGAGTCCATGCTTTTGAACACTTGAGGAAGCAGTGCTTGGAGTATGGAAACTAAATTTTCTTCATTAAATCTACTGAAGCAGATATTAAAAATGCATTTAATATACTGGCGATGGTCGGTGGGCACCGCTGACTGTGACAGGCCAGTTACTGATGATGTGCCGTCAGATGGCCTTCTCAGCAGGCGCCGGGATCTCAGGCTGCTGAAGGACAGCACTATCTTCCCCTGTGTGTAAGCTCTATTCATCTCCCAAGTATTTACTAAATCACAGGCCTCTGCACACATAGCCCACGTTTCAGCGTATGCTAACAAATGATGGATGGCCTCGTCAATTCGTTATGTCCTGAAAGCATGGTTTCCTGCCATTCCAATCATCAAACCTCAGCGCTTCAGAGCTGATCAGTCCTGGGGAATATATTTTGCAGGCTCGATTAAAAAAAGTAGAAGTTCTTTCCATTAGAGTCTCTGACACCTCCTCAACTATATGTTGTTTCAATCAATTATTTGGGCAGAATATTCACTAAGTGTTTAGATAATGTGATACCATAGGTTTTTCCTATTTGCTAGGGTGTAATTTAATTTATGACAAAACTGTCAGGGTATTTGATGATAAAGTATTTAACAGTAAAATTTATGTTTTAAAACAATTTTTCTTCTAGGTATAGCAGGTAAAACCTTAAAAATATTTTATCCATATCATACTATATAATGTAAGTGGATTAGCCAATGCACTTTAAAAGAAATACCAGGGGACTAACCAATCCCTAAATCATGTGAGCTTTTTAAGATAATAATTCACAGAAGGTCTCTTAATTATACTCTATATAAAGGCATAAACCACTTAAAAATTCTCTGACAGTTCCCAAGTTAGATGACAAAAGTTCAACTTGTCAAAGAAAAAAAATCTCTTGAAAGAACATATATTTTCAGTTCCAGTCTTATATATGTAGGCTGTCTCTTCCATGAACTATAGAACACCTTTATATTTAGCCATAGCTTATCGATGGAACAGATAATAATAGCACATCCATACCTTTCACTCAGAAACAGTAAACTTCATAAAAGCAGATGAACTTACCATAAAAAAATAGAAAGCTGAACCTTGAAGAAATAGGATGGTAACAAAGGCCTGAACAACTGACTATAAATAAGCTTCCCAAAACGTGAAGAAAAATAATCTTTTTTAAAACATTTTTTAAAAAATCAGGCTCCCATTTATCCCATTCCCAGGTAAGCTCTGAGGCACCCACGGTCAGCGTAAACTCTGCCACTCTTCCCTGCCATTCACCTCAACCTTAACCTCAAGATTAAGCTCACTTTTATTGGGCACAAAGGTCACCTGTGTTAGGTCAAAATTCAAAGTCTCTTGTCAGAAAAGGTTGATATATTCCAACCTTTCCTTCTCTATGCACCAAATTTTTCATGGTAAAGTCATATTCAGCAGACAGTATATTCAGCAATTTATTGGGCCATTGTAATACAGCACAGAATACAATTGTCCAAAAAGCTACCACATGAATAAAATATTTCTCATGATAATGTACCAAATCAAGACTCCCTACATACCTCTAACAGATGAAATAAAACTAACAAACCCAGTCATTGAACACTTCAGAGAGCTGGATGGCAAAAAACAGTCCCTAGAAATTTAATCTATAAAATAATTACTGTATTACATGTCACTATGTTACTATACAATATAATCAATGTGATTTTTACTTCCACGGTCTTTGGCTTTAGGCAACATTGTCGTCAGTGTGTCATTCAAATCTCAAGTATTATTTTCAAAGAATATAAAAATGTCCAAGATTTTTTAATGCTTTTATTCAAATCTGGCCTAAGAAGTTTCAGTGAGGTAGATAGCACCCTGAAAGCCGTTCTGCGACCTAGAATCCTAAGGCAGATACGCTCTCTGACAAACAAAGCAGAAAAGAAAGGAGAGAAATGACTGTCTTGCCCAATTAATTATCACTGCAATTATGTGATCAGCAGCACTGCAGAAATAAGATAAAGAAATTCTTAGTCAACATTCTAGAATATATTGTAATTAAAATCCAAAGCCTTAAGGAATAATAAATCCATTCTAAAAAGAAAGTGTATGCAACTTCTTTGTCTTTACTATCAATCTTCCCATGTTCAGTATTAATAGGTTGAATGATTTGAGAATCACTTAAAAACTCATTCTTCAAATGTGATAAACACCTATATGAAACACTAAAATCAGTGTTCATCTTATGTGATAATCTAGGTCATCCTGTAAAATCATCCTATAAAATCTACCATGAGCTGGGTCATGTCCTGAAGTCTTTAATCTGAACTCACGGATTTACTGCATTCAAGTTAGTTTCTTACAAGCAAAACCCTGATTCCATAACTGGTATGTGCCTAATATTACTAATTACTATGCTTGCTTATTTCCCTATCAAGTTGAGACAAGAAAATGAGAAAAAAAAAAAAAACAAAAACAACAACAAAAAAATAAATAAGCAACTTGCTGAATTTGAGTTGCTGAATTTGGGAAAAACAACCAGATAAGAAAATACTTTAAATTTCTCAAGTTTTAACAATCCCTCTTATTACTAGATAGAGATCGTGTAACATTACTATTTTCTATTATAAGGAACAAATTAAACTTAAACCAGTTGCCATCAAAAAATATTTTATCTTGGTTGCTAGCACCAAAGGACTTCACCATAATTTACTAAAAAGTGTCCTAATACACCGGGGATAAAAGAAAAACACTTTCAAAACCTCGGAAATAAAGGTCTGAATCAGGCAAAATTTCTGAGGTTCCAATATTCTGAGTCTGATTATTATAATCATAAATATAAGGATCACTGATACACAAGAGCAGCAGCAATCTTACAGTATCAGGAACTATGTTAACCATTGTATACGTACGGTCTTTTTTCAAATTCATTAACAATTTCACTTGATAAAAAGGACACTGCGGCAACACGAGGTGAAAAAAATCTACCCAAGGTTATGGAGCCAGCAAGCCATGAACCCAGAATTCATATACCTCTTTATATATTTATACACCTATTTCCAGAAACCAAATTTTTACACTAATATATAAAACTGCTTTTAAAAATAAAAATATGTGTATAACCTCCTAGAGTTCACAATAATAGGACTTTTGCTTCATACAATGTGTAAAATAATTAACCATAAGAAAGGAAAGCTGAATAAGTCAATCAAGCTGTAGCACAGGCAATACGGCATCTCTGCCAACCTCAGCGCCACCTGGCTGGCTCACTCTCATGGACCTGCCCCGTAACAGAATTCCATTTGGCATCTGAAAATATACATAGTCTTAACCAGTATTGTGAATATCGGCCACTTCTTTTTTAGTTGTTTGCTGTTATATTCTTTAATTACTGATACTTGAGATACAGAAAAGAAACATATGCTAGTATGCAATAACTGTCTTCAGAAAATTATACTAAATTAAATTGTAATCAATTATTTCTCATTTTTCATTATAATTTCAGAGATGTTTACTTTTTATGTTGGAATAACTAGTAAATGAGGATGTAACCTAGGCTTGAAGTTTCTCTAGAAATTATTTCTAACATGATAAATCTTCAGATATAGCATTTTCCAAATTCCTACAGAAAACCATCACTAATGTTCCTATACTTAACTAATTAACTTATTTTGAAGGGATTAAATTTTCCAAATGAGACACATATGTAAGACTTTTTCTTATTAAAACATACAACATTTTTTTAGTTCACTCAAAAGTCCACTATGAAATATATCACCCTACCTACAATATAGTAGGTACTGACAGACGCAAGACTGCACTTCCAGCTCCCACACAAACTTGCAGAAAAACAAGAAGAAAGTTGAACACTCACAAAAATATTATACTAGATGAGATACAGATGGAATTACTTTGCATCTTTTTCAGGGAAAAAAGGGCTATAAATATCAGAACAACTGGGTTAAGAAACTAAACATGCCATGAGGTCTCAAGGTACAGCACACAAATTTCAAACTGCTAAAAGTATGGGGCGTTTTAGGTTTAACTGCTTTTGGATGGGGAAAAAAGGGTGAGCCCAGCTTTTCTGCCAATTTCTGTGGTGTAAACACCCTCACTGTGGAAGAGTTTAAGCCATCCAGGTGAGGCTGCAGTTTGCAGAGACTGAATGAGATGCTCTACAATCAGTTCTCACAAGCCGGAGAGAGACAGCTCCAGCACCCACTGGCTGGAGGCCAAACTCAGCCCACAGACTTGTTCTGTTTGGCCAAGAAAATGTTGGCCCACACAGTGTTTTAAAAATTCAAACAAATTGACAACATTTAAAATTCAAGATATTTTATTTTACTCTTAAAAAAAAAAAAAAAAAACAGATCTTGAGTTGCTTTCTAACAAGAAGACCTGGCAAGACTGGGTCTGCATTTCTGCCTGGCAGTGGACAACTGGCATCAATCAGTAGCTGTCCTACTGATGCACACAACTGTGCCTGCACTGTGCCATGATAGCTGCCCAACCCCTAGGGGTATAAGAGTCCAGGTCTCTAGCCAAAGAGCACACGGAGTTTTGCCTCCAGATGTAGAACTCAGGTCAGATTCAGGATTAGCACTCCACCCCGGGTTTCTGCAGTTATGTTAACAGAGTTGACTAGGTCATCTCTATTGTATGGTATCTTGACACAGTACTATTTTGTTGTATTATAGGTCATTAAATTTGAAATAGGAGATGCGTGCACTCCTTTCTGGAAAAGCCTTTGTAATCTTCCTGTGGAGAGTACCAAATGTGCCCGCCAAAGCACAAATAAAGATTCAGATCATTGCAAATTTGAGATTATAAATTTACAAGATTAAACATATTAGTTGGCCTCAAAAAATATAAATATAGACAATTTAACTTTATCGGTTAGGAAGTGATGTTCATAAGCTTTACAGATACGTTATTACATGCACGCTGCAAGAGTATGTAAGATTTTTAATGTTATACAATGAAGAGTTGGTCACATATCCTCAGTCCATTTACCATCTTAGCTAAATGGGGCTTGAAGTGCAAGTTAATTTCAAATTTTATTAGCTTTCCCTACCAAATATTATCAGCAAAAACAAATACCAGTGTAATATACCTTAAGCAAAAGATGATACCAGCTTGAGAGAATTGTACACAGAAACAAAAAATTGAAAAACTTAAATTGCTGGTCTTATTTCATGTGTGTTATAGGAAGACACAATTAAATGATGCTTGGCTTCTCAGATTCCATCTACAAATGAGGCTACCCGTATGAGTCTTAGAGATATATTGTAAGTTGCAGGATCATAGGAGGCTGGGTTGTACCAGACACAAATGTCAAGCCATGAAGACTGTTTGTCCTGCATTTCTAATTCATCCCAAGCATTTCTAGATTGAACAAAGCCAACTCTGACTGCTTAAGAATGTTCACAAATATCCATTACAGTGACTCATAAACTTGCTGAGTATAAGTAGGAATCTTTCACAGTGGAAGGATGATTTGAGGAATAGTAAGCGAATTAACTGACAAGTAACCATAACCAAAGACTTGTATCCCACAGGTTAACAACTATGCGGGCATTTTCAGTGATCTGAAGTAATAACAAGGGTCTGCTACATCTCTTACTTAGAATACAAATGGCAAGACTGCACAAAATGCATTATAAAAACAGAATTGTAAATTCAGTCCACATTTGTTGAAAGTTAAATAACAAAATATTATTATCATATAATTTTATTCTTTTTTTTCTTAAGGAAATTATTCTGGTATGGGTTACTTGGAAAACTAAAGTATGGCACCTGAATACAGATTTTAAGATTAAAGCAATACTCTAACAACATAAAAATTTCCCCTCAACTAATAAAGACCATAGTTAGTACACAGATTCTTCTCAGAGTACCATTATCTGAAGTTTCCTTCAAAAATATTCCTTTATAGGAATTCATAGCTATGTCTTTCACAGTTAACACAAGTGCAAAAAAGTACAAAAATCTGATAAAAGCCAGGTATTTCTTTTACAAATAATGTTGCCACACATTAACAACAACAACAACAAAAAAAAAACCTTTTGTGAATCTTTAAAACTAAGCTACAATGAGACAACAAATAAAAATCTAAAATCTTACAAAATTTTAAAAATTGTATTTTAAAAGATTATGAAAAAATAAAAACATTATTTTCTTAGATCTGTCAACCTAGTAGTCAATGCAGAAATACCTCCTAAGTATGTTTGCTGAGTACATAGATTAACACTGTTTTTGAAGTTCAAGTAAATTAATTCTATTTTTTTAAAAAACCACCAATAGAATTTCTAGTTCAACAGAATATGTTTTCTTTCTTTATTGACAATTCTCACTCATTATTCTGAAATCCAGGCCTATCACAACCTTATGAAAACTGTAGAAAATTGACCACAAATTGAGAACTAATAAATTCAGCTGAGAGGAATAGGCCAATAGGAATACTACTTTGATTAAATAAACCAACCCCAACAGAATTAACGATACACTTCAAAGTGCCACCACAATTCTCAAAAAATAGTGAATCTAAGTTTAAAAGCTTTTTAATGCCATTTTACATTAAATGTAAAATAAAGAAATTTTAAGGTGAATTTCTGATATCTAGGCCACATTCATCCGAAAATCAAATCATACAGGTTTAAGGCCATCCAATCAACAGGTCCATGTAAACATCTTTCTTTTCTGCAGATTTAGTACTTTTTGTTTGAAAGTAAAATTATGTTTCATATGTTTCAAAACATTATTATTCAGATACTTCTTCTGTAGATGAGCTACTAAGTTCTAACAATAATCATATTTACCAATTTTTAAACCCTTTTCAAGGGCTCTTCTGTCTGCCACCGGTTTTATGCGGCTTGCTTCATTTAATCCTCACCCATGGCCTTAAAGATCCAAACAAGGAGAGGAACAGAATAAGAGTAAGATTCTAAAGCCAGATTATTCTGCTTCCTTCAGGACTTGATCCCTCTTTTTCAGACAAAGCAACTGTCATACTGACTTAAAAAAGAGAAAGGGTACAGTCAAGTTATTTCCTAGAGCAAATTATTATAGGAAGCAAGAACGCTGGAATATAAAACCCATTGGGGAAAGCCAATATTTAAAATGCATCATACATTGGGGGAAAGGAAGTACAAAAATAAAGACAACCATAGCAAATGGCAGCATCCAATTAAGTCAAGACACCTGAAATACAAAAAAAACATAAGTAACACTGTGCTTTTCCCTTAGCTGGAACTGCATCCTTGTATTTACCAACAAAGAACCGCTGCCAAAGTTCACGACTGGCAAATACATAACAAAGCCTTAACCCCAGTTTTCTGGTAGAGACAGATGAAGATCTTTAAAAAATAAGTGAATACATAAGCAAAGTATATTTTGTAAACATAAGGAACTTGTACGTACAAACCAGTTTTTAACTATTACTTTTGAGGTGTTACTAAGAACAGGAATTTAAAGCTGCTCATGTAAATGAAGAGTTCCCTATAGCATGATCAATGAAGATAACTGGAGATTGGAATAGTACAAAAAAAGCATACTTAGAAACGTAGAAGGTACATTAGAAAAACAAGCAGGATATTTAAGGACAAAAAATACAGCAGAACAGAGATTTGTTTGCTTAAAGATTTACACAATCGAGAGTTCCATTTATGACACATTAGTATAGTAACTAAATAACTAATGCACGGTAAGGAAACTTGTACCAAAGAGCTGAATTTACCAGCAAAAGAATTTCCAACAAAGGTACTTTTCCTCTAAGAATCCTACTTAACTAACAACATATGAACAAAATGTTTAACAATTCCTTAAGCTCTTTCTTTAGACTCTAAACTATTAAAAGCTAATTATAACATTATTCAGTCATTTAAAAAAAAATTCAAGCCATGTGTGCTGCCACACTCCTACAATCCCAGCACCAGGGAGCCTGAGGCAGGAAGACTGCCTCAAATTCTAAGACCAGCCAGGGCTACTTATATTGCGAGAACTATATTGAGAAACCCTGTTTTAAAACACACACACACACACACACACACACACACACACACAAGTCCAAATAGTGTCGCATGCAGTGAATTATTACATACCTGAAGCCCTAAGTAGTGGAACACTCAAAAAATACCAAATGAAAACCACGGGCTGATTGTAGGGCCAACTGTTTCACACACAACAGCAGTAGTAGCTGATACTGGCTGAACAAATATTCTAGTGAAATATTCACCATTGGGCAAATATCACTAATAGCTATTTAATGAAAGAATCACAGACATAAGCTAAAATCAGTAGGGGAAAGCAAGATGAAAAGCAAGATATTAGAATAGTATCAAAATATGCTTATAAGGTACATAATAAGTGGAAAGAAATAAAAAATGATTTTTCAACAGGAAATATGGCAGATACATATCCTTACCAAGCAAATAAGGTTAACATCACCAATGCTGTAATAAAATATAGAAATCAGCGCCATGGTTATGAAGCACTAACAAGGGCACAAGTTCTAGAGTACTACTGCCAAACATGTTTACCTTGACTCTATCATGAGAAACAAACACAAACAGAGGGGCATTCTACAAATAATCAGAGCTCTTCAAAGGTGTTGAAATTATCAAAGACCAAGAAACAGTAAGACATCATCAGACTGAAGAAGGCTCAAAACCATAACTAAATCCAACACATGATGCTAGAACAGAAAGGGGACATTACGCCGGGGATTTAGCTTAGTGGCACAAGTGCCAGCTTGGCAAATGTAAGGTCGTGAGTTCAATTCCGGGTACAAAAAAACAAAACAGGGGATGGGGGAGGGGGGACATTAGTCAAAACCTAGCAAAATTCAAAAAACAGTTCTACACTATAGTAGTTCAAGATGCTAGTGTTATGAGGAGCCAGGTGGAGAACATATAGAAATGCTTTAAAATATTTCCAGCACTTCTTTGCAAGTTTAAAACTATACTCATACATGTAGTGTTTGGGTAGGAGATTATAATGTAAAATATAATCTTACAAGGAATAGCTGTTTGAGCTGGGACCTTCTACCTGAATAACGTAGTCTGGGAAATAAACTAGAAAGTGAAAATCAATAAATATGTCTTCAATAGCTACTTAAATGTGTGTGTCTTATGTTCTAGGGCCCATCACTATTAAAGTGAAGAACAGAGAAGAACTGAGTGGGGGTAAATTTCTGAGTTGTATAGTAGTAGAGATCATAAAGTCATTACAAGTGAAGGATTCGGAGACCAGAATAGTTAAAAAGACTGCCCAAGTTTAACGTAATGACTTAGAAAGACATAGTTTTTTAAAACACCAGTGAAACGAAAAAAGCCACAGAAAAGTAAAGCTATTTCAGAAGCCACAGGATAAAAAGAATATTAAGCTAGAGAGAAAAAAAGAAACTATATACCTCTCAGCATATAATAAAATAAACCAGTCAAAATCATTAAAAATAGCAAGAATGTTCTAAAACTTCAGAAGATAATTTAGAAAAAAATGTACTGTTAGGATTAAACAGGACTTTCTTCTTTGATTTGGGGGGGGGGGTTGGTTTTTGTTGTTTTGTTTTTTTTTTTTTTCTTTTTGAGACAAGGTTTCATTTGATAATTCAACCTGTCCTTGAATTTACAAGGATCCTCCTGCATCAGCTTCCCTAGAGCTAGAATTACAGGGTGCTACCACGACTGGCAGAGGAACACTTCCTAAACATAAAGGGGAAAAAAAAACCCACTTTTTTCCAAGCATAAATTTAAGATATGTTAAAAACAATAATTTTTAAAAGCAACAACTGGGAAAATATCTGTAAAAATATGACACATAATGGATACACATCCTTAACACAAACAGATCAAGTAACAGTAAACATTCTGGTAGAAATTAAGCAGAGGACAGGTATTCAGCGTATCCAAGAAGAAAATTAAATGTTTAAAACACATTTGGAAAAATGCACAATTAGAACTTTTAATATGCTAATTAAAACATGTCATTCCTGATTCAACATATCAAAGATCAATAAAGACTCCTCTCAACGCTGGCAAAAATTGCAGAGATAAGACACTCCCATGTTCTGCTGGTAACAGGAGCAGTACCACCTTTTTGACAGTAATTTGTCAATACACATCAAAATCCTTCATAACATAAATAGTCTTTCATTTAAAGTGGTGAGTGAGGGGCCAGGGATACAGCTCGGTGGCACAGCACATGCCTAGCAAGCGCAAGGTCCTGAGTTTAATCCCCAGTATCAAGGAAGAAAGAAAGAAGAAAGACAGAGAGAGAGAGAGAAACAGAAAGTAGTTCAAGTGGTAGACGTTCAAGTGTGCTCAGTGGGCTGGTGGAGTCCCTGGGACCCTCTCAGGTGCCTACAAGACTGAACTATGTTTTATAAAAAGAGCAACATTTCATTACCATTCCTCTTGTGCTGTCATTGGACATACATGTTGTACAAATGTACAATAAGTATATCATAACTATGTTTATGATTATTGTATTCTTCACCATCACACACTCCCAGGAAAAAAAGAAAAAATAAAGACTTTTTGCTTAAAAATACTAATTAAAATAAGCAAATACAAAAGACCATTTACTGCACACCGAAGTGTGATAGCTTTCTCAGGAGAAAGCACTTACTCGAGTTCTTGAGAACTAAACTAGCCACTTTTTTCACGGAACTCAATTCCTATCTGAATGAAGAATGAACAAAGTATGATTATTCAGATTTGGAGAACTGGCAGACATTTTCTCAAAAATAAATGATGCAAGCCTGTCACTTCAAGGAAAACAACTGGTAGCATTTGTTGCCAACAGAAAATTTGAGCTTTCAAGGGAAAATTCAAATACCAGAAAGCTCTATCCATCACCATAAGTTTGAAAATTCAAATCATACAGACTTCTGACAAGATCAGTGTTGCTATTAACAAATGTGATTTTTTTATATTGTATAATATAAGGTGACATTTGGAAGATTTGTATAGTTCATAACCAGTTTATAAATGAGTAATGCACAATAATAAAAGTCATATACAATCTGCAGCACAAGCCTATGAACTCGGCACTCTGGGAGGTTGAACCAGGAGGATCACAAACTCAAACCCAACCTGGACATATCAGTGGATAAGACTCTGTGTCAAAATAAAAATAAAATAAAAAATGGGTTGGGTATGTAACTCAGTGCGAAGGCCCTGGATAACAAAGCAGGAAAAAAAAACTCAAAAAACAAAAATTCACGCATGGGTTCGATCCATTTAAAGTTCAAAATAGACTAGTGAATTATAAAAATGTAAATAGTTTCTTTCAACACAGGGTCTCATACTATGTAGTTCTGCTGTCTTCACTGTAGCCCAGGATGGCCTCAAACTTGCAGAGATTCTCTTGCCTCAGCCTACCAAGCACTAGGATTATAGGAGTGTACCACTACAGCCAGTTAAAAAAGTTTCTTGATAAAAGTCTGGATTTCACCTTGCATCAATAACCTTTAA
The DNA here is from genome assembly GCF_034190915.1 of Cavia porcellus. Taxonomy (NCBI): domain Eukaryota; kingdom Metazoa; phylum Chordata; class Mammalia; order Rodentia; family Caviidae; genus Cavia; species Cavia porcellus. The sequence goes on from NW_026947489.1 coordinate 33,688,143, forward strand.
GAAAATATCATTTGCTGGTTTGTGTAATAAATATGTTCACACCTATATCAAACACATACTAAATTATCTTTTTCTTGATATTCCATAATCCAGTATTGGTGAACCTATGGTATGTGTGCCATTGTGGGGTGTTTGTATCACTAAAAGCTTTAAAAGGTTCACAATCAAAAAGAAGACACCAGGCTAGGGATGTAGCTCAGTGCAGAAAGTCCTGAGCTCAATCCGGAGGTAAGGATGGCAGCACCCAACAAGTTGAGTTGAGAAATAGCTATGTTTTCTTTTATTAAGTAGAGGCACTAAAGAGATTCACAAAAGTTTGGACAATATCATTTGCTTACTTTTTTAAAATTATAGTTATTCATAAAATGTGGTAGGAAATACTGTGCTTACTAGTTTTGGAAATAAAGTAACAAGTAAACATTTAAAAATATTTTAGTTCATATTTTGAAAAATATCTACAGATAAACCACATAAATGAAAGTGCTTTTGAGGTTTCAGGTTTTTTTTGGTATTCTGTTTTTAAGAGTTTAAGGGGAACTGGAGCCTGCTAGAGACCAACTAAGCTAAGAACTTATGATTCAGTCATTCCCAATTTCTGGGAGTCTACAGGGAAAAAAAAAAATAAGCAGACCTGACTTTACACATATGCTAAAATCAATTATATAAAATACTATATAAACAAAACCTTGGAAAGCAACAATAAGGAACTGTTTAGTGTATCCAGAGGTGATATTACCAGTTATTTGAAACAAGAATTTTAAAGATGGGAAGGCTCATGATATACAGAGGAGGGGGAATAAAATCTATAGACAAAATGAACAGGGTTAACCAGGCATGGAGGTGCACTACTGTAATCCCAGCACCTCCGAGGCTGAAGCAGGAGGATCGCTGCAAGAGCAAAGCCAGCCTGGACTACACAGTGATCTCAAGGCCAACGTGAACTACACAGGGATACCCTGTCTCAAAAAGATACAGATTTTTTTTAAAAAACCAAATAAAACAAAATTGAATGCAGATAGTTATGCACTTTTGAAAAAAGGGCACCCACCAAAAAAATAACTGATATTGTTATCATTAATACTAATTAATGATACTAATTAATACTAATCAAAGCAACCTAGTACAGCACTCTAAACCAAGACGGGGAAAACAACAACAAAACATATTCTAGCCACTATTCGGTCCTTAAACATCTTTGGGATTTTTGATGTTACGGAACCTCTCTGAACTACCAGAAATTATTTTAGAGGTCCTTACCTAACCAACCCTGACAAAATGAACTATTCCATCTCTGTTCAAGACCTTTGCCACATTCATACAGAATGAAACAATGATACCATGAAAACTGAGACACCAACTCTAAAACTGCATGATTTACAAAATTCTGACCCAACCTACTAAACAGCTTTTTTTATTTCTTCTTCTGCAGATTAGCTTGGGCTCTAAATAAAGTTTCCTGCAGGGAAAGAATTATTCCTTGAATGGTTCTGTATTTGGAAGAAGTGGAAAATACTTCAGCTATCATGAATAGGGAAAAAAAAAGGCATAAAAGAGAAAGTCTAAACATCTCTAAAGTCTAAACAGGGAGTGGTAGCAGATGCCTATAATCTTAGCACTAGAGAGGCTGAGGCAGGAGGATCATTGCAAATTTGAGGCCAGCCTGGGTTACAAAGTAAGTTTAAGGCCTGCCTGAAGTGCATAGCAACCTTGTCTCAAAAGACAATAAAAAAAGAGTAAGCCTAACTGTTTAGTGTTCCATACCAGTAAGCCCTTCTAAAGCACTGATGACTACTGAGAAGGTTAAGACCAAAGTAAGAGAAAGAGAAGAAAGATTCAAAGAGAACTAGGATGCCAAACTACAAGATAATAATACATGTACACAATGAGAACAGAACACCAAAAATGTATGTTCTATTCTAAACCAGCCCAGTAAAATCTAGTATTTTCCTTGGCTGTCCAACTTTCACCCACTTTACTGCTCAAGAGAGAGTCAGTAGGAATGAGTGACAGAAAATTAAATTCTAATTTGTCAATTTTGTTCCTTGTTGGAAGTCTCATACCATCTTAAAGACTATAAAGAGGTAAATAATACCCAAATTAAACTTGGATGATATTTGTTAAATGGTTTACAAACCAGTTCACCATTTAGTACAAACACTGAGGTAACTGAAAGACTTCCCACTTAAGTCTCAACGTGTATTTTAATGTCTAGTATCCAAACACTTTTCTTTGCTTAAAAAAGAAATTAGGGGTTCTGGATATAGCTCAGCTCAGCAGCACAAGCGTCTGCCTGGTAAGCACAAAGTCGTGAATTAAAATTCCCAGTACAAAAAGGGTGCGGACAAGGATTTAGCTCGGGCATAAGAGGCAGCCTGGCAAGCTGGAGATCTTGAGTTCAATCCTGGGTACAAAAAAAAAAAAAAAAAAAAAAAAAAAAAAAGTAATTTCTATGGTGTGGGGATGTGTCTCTGTCAAGGGCCACACATCAAGCCTCTCCATTAGGAATAACCATGACTACTGTCATGAAACTAAATGTACAAGCTTGAATTTTTTTGAGTTATAAAAAAAGCATTGCAAACATTCTGTACTTAGAACACAGCATAAATGTAAGAACTTAGTTGTCCTGAACTGCATGTAAAGTTTAGGTCTCAGCGTTCTCATCTTTAAAGTGAAGACTCTTAATTCCTCACATCCTTTCTAAGAAAAATGGATAATTCTAAAATTACTGAGAAAAAGGAATGATTGGGGAAGACAGAAAGACGAAATACTTCTACCTGGAGTGTGCAGACATCAGAGCAGAAACATTACCCTGCTCTAGTTTCTCTCCCTGGACTAGAAACCCTGAGGCACGTAACTGCAGTCTAGACTAGGCACTATCAACAGCAGTATGTGGCCAGTCTGGCCTGCGTTCCCTTTTTTATTTCCAGTGGCCAACTGCAAAGGGACCTCAATGCACTCCTTTTGAATCTACAGCTCCAGGTTTCACTCTGCGAAGCCCCTGCCACCCACCACCCACTGGTAGTATCTGTCAGTTAACCACGGGACCCCTGTGTGCACGCGTCATACAAACATGTAGTAAGTTTTCGATAAACATGGGCTGACCTGAACTTAATTATAAGGCCTCGGGAAGCCGTAAAGGACTCAACCACTGGGAGTTCTGTGTGGAAAGCAGGAGAAAGAAGAGCGTTCTTCCACCATCCTGGACCTGCTAACCCTTCAAAGGCGAGCTCCTCCACACTCGTGTGTGACACGTGGTTCCTATAGCTGACTGGGCTGCCAAGGCACAGCTGCAGCTGGAAAGGGCTACAAGGGCACCGGGAGGGGCACTTACCTGGGGAACCTCTGCTTCAGCTTCCTCAGGCTCTGCCTGGTGGGCGGTACAGATATTAGGCACTGAGCTATCTCGTCGTACTGGGCTTTGGTCAGTATCATGTTGGGCCAGGGACCGGTGGTGACAGGGACAAGGAGAAAACACCCTGGAGGTGGAACAGCCCTGGGGCCGGGAAACGAGGGGTGGGCAAAGAGAGGTACGTCTGGGTCCCTGTCTTACTTAGCCTGTCCTTATGCCCCCAGAAGCACACTGCCAGCTGTACAGGTGGGGCGGAGACACTCAGAATCCCAGGCTTCACCGGGCACCTCCGTGGTGGGGGCGGGCTGTAGACCGGATTGCCCAATCAATGTTTATTGAGCAGCCGCAGAGGGCCCAGTTGAAGGCATTTAGGCGCCATGTCAGGTAAGGGCAAACCAACCAGGAAGTAGTGGCGGGCTGCGACCAAAGTCTCCAGCGCCAGCGTCTCAGCGTCTCAGCGTCTCAGCGGGCAGTCGTCCCCTGGCTTTGCCTACCTGGGAAGGCCGGGGAGTGCTCCTGGAACTTATCTTCTCCCAGTTGTTAGGAGCCAGGAAAGCCTAACGCACACAACTAGGGACAGGGCTCACGTGGTAACGCGCCAGCCTTCAGCTTCAGCCCCCGAAAGCCTCTGCCTGAGCGCGTGATTTGAATATTTCACGCGCGCGCGTTTTCGTGCAGCTGGAAGCAGAGGCCGGCTTTGCAAAGAAACGCCCGCCTGTACTATGAGACCTAGCCGCGCGGCAGTCTCCATAGGATTGCGCTAAACAGGCTCTTTGGCTTCTGCTGGGGAGTTACACAATTTGGCAGCCATGGTGGAAATCAGTTTTATCTTTATTGGAAAACATTTAAATTTAAACTCTACCTCATCAGACAACCAACGGTAAAGAATGTCACTTTCACTACCTTCAATTAGATGCGCAAGGACTGACATCATAGTCTTTTTCACCCTAGCCCTCCGGAAAAACACAGATGCCCAATAAATGTTTGGAGGAATGAATCACTAAGCCATTCTTTTGCTTTCTACATGTGTGAATGGATTTCAGTTCTCCTAAGGCAATTTACTGGAAAACAAGCTTCTCCTTTAATCCCTGTTTTTAAAAATCCATTTGATTCTTAGAAGGCCATGTGTTGTGTTTATTTTCTTCAAATCTTAACACTTTAAGCGAAGGAAGGAGAAAAAAATGATTAGATTTTAGAGAACATGTAAAGTGTTTTAAATTTTTTCATATGGAATAAAGCCTGTGTTGGAAGTGTAGTTTAGATATGCGAGTCTTTAGATAAATTCCTTAATCCTTCAAAGCTTTGATAAGAGTGTCTATAAAATTAAATTTTAATCCATGGAGCTGCTTTTAAGATTAAGTAAAATAGTACAAATAAAGGATTACTTATAATGTCCAGCAAATAGTCTATATAAAATAAATAAACTACATGATAAAAATGGACAGGGTGTTTACTAGATACTGCGTTACAGGCTGTCCATGTAAAGACTTAATCCTCACAACTTCCTGTGATACAGGCTCTCGCCGTTATCATCCTCTACTCTCTTTTGCGCAGAGTGCATAAACTAAGGCATGAAAAGGTTAAGGAACTTTCCAAAGGTCATGAGAACAAGTAAGTGCCAGGGGTAAGTATTAAACTCCAGAAATTGGGTTCCACAGTCTGTGGGCTTGCCAACTCTCAGTAATTCTTAATTACTACATCAAATAGTCACACTCTCCTAAGCCAAAGGTTAAGGGGTTTTTGTTTTTGTAGAAAATACTCTGCATTTCTGAGACTCATTTAGTTGGGGTTTTAAAAAATGTTGTATCACTTTATTGTCTCAAAATCCAGGAGCAACAGTGGCTTCTAAATTCAGCAACCATCATTTTTGTCTGAATATTTACATCAGAATGTTTTCTTCCCATATGCTTTGCATCTCACCCTGGTTGTGTGACATTAGTACATAACTATTTATTTATGGCAGCATGGCCTGGAGTTGCCACCTGGCTAGTTTGTTGCTGACCCTGCCATGACTTTTACATGAAAGCAAGCTGACAATAAGCAGACACCACTTGATTCCCTCGTTCCTTCCCCCATTCTCAACTTCACTCTTTCCAATTCACGGCCATCAGACTTTTATAGAAAACATCAGTTCAAGGATGTTTGTGCTGGTTATTTTTATAACAACTCTGCTTTCTGGCTCTTGTCCTATATTCACCCTCAACTCTTCAGGAGAATGCCAGGTTCATTTTTCTGTTTTTATTTTTAACATGTTACCCATTTACAATTTTGACTCAAATCCAGTAGATTGTTTAGCATTAGTGCTGGGAGAAAAGGATAGTTACCTTGCAGTTTTCATTAGCGGTAACAATGGTGCTGTTTACTAAGCACAAAATAGAAGCAGAACAAAAATGTTTTGTTATTTAATTGACTTATTTTTTCTTATAATGTGAAATAGTTGCAAATAGTAGATTTCTCTGAGGCATTCTTTCTCCCTCCTTTACTCTCCTCTATGCTGCTGCCATCTTTCATCACACCCTAAGCTGCTCATCTGCTGTTTCTTCTAGAGATTTCCAAATCTACTAGCCAACAATACTATCTCCCTGCTAAGTGAAGAAAGGTTGCAAAATACAAACACCAAACTAAAAACTGAAACAACAGGCTACCTGTTTAAAACAAAATGTGTAATCTTGAGCTACTGACTGCCTCTGTCTTCCTAAATATCCTTCAGCCACAAAATGTTAAAAAAAAATCTGAAAATCTGAGAAAGATATAGGGCATTATACTGAGAATGCCAAAGTGGGGACCAGTACAGCTTGCTGGGAGAAACTAGCTGTGACAGAGTGACCAAACTCCTTTCTGCCAATTCCTGGACCACATAAATGTTGAACAATTTTAAAGGAAGATGGAATTGAGCAGGAAAGTATCAGGTCATTCGAAGAAGGCCAATCATGCAAGGGACTAAAAATAAGAATGAGCCAAGTCACATGCCTTGGAAACTTACACTAAAGCAAAAGTTCTAGGCAGAGTGAAAAGAGCTGAGGAATGTCTGACCTTGGAAAGAGTCACATTTGCAAACAATCTGCCAAATCCAATGCCTGTTTTAAAACATAGATACTAAAGGATTATTTTTATTCTATTGTAAAGTCTGATTCTATTCAAGGAGTCTCAGCTAAAGTTATTTTAAAGAAATTACTGAGGTGTACAAACTACGTGAAGAAAAAGGGAGTTAATAGTATTTGGGTGCGTTTTATAGACAAACACTATTTCGTGGATTTTATCACATTTAATTTTCATAATTACCTTAGGTAGTTGATCTTGTTGCCCTGATTTATAGATTAGAAAACTGAGGGGGCTGGGGATTTAGCTCAGCGGCATAAGCGCCTGCCTTGCAAGCAGGCAGTCGTGAGTTCGATCCCTGGTACAATAAAAACGAAAAAGACCAAAAAAAAAAAGAAAGAAAACTGAGGCTCGGATACAGGAAGGAAGGGTCTACCTACTAAATGCAAAATCATAATTTAAATCCATGTTAGTCCAATTATAAAGCTTCATGTTCCCTATTGTACTATGCTGTAATTAAAAATGAATTGGAAACTCTTTGATTGAATTATGCACAATTAAGCATTTATTGTTGGGAATGGTCACCCACCTTCTTTGGCCAGCAAAATGCCCATTGAAAGGGTAGTGATCTCTGCTTTTGATGTTTAACCAAAACACACTATTAAAAAATTATTTCATCACTTTGACTAGAAGAATTTGCATGTTCCTCTATTTGTACTGTAAGATAACACTTTAAATGATAGCTCTTTTCAAAGCAGTTTCAGTCTATACTTACCACGCTTGTGTGACAGGTCATTTTACCCTGTTACCCAAAATAATAAAAGCCTCTAGTAATAATAAAGACCAGAATACTTTGGTTGTTAAGGTCTGGAGAAATTTAATGACTTTAGGCAAAGGAAACACACTGAAAGAGGTCCACACTGTGATGCTAAAGTAATTGCACTGAAAGGTCAAGGAAGACCAAAAGTCAAATGTAGGTCCCTTGTCACAAGTCAATGGTAAATGAACCCTTGGTGTGAGACCAGGTGGCCTGATTCCAGAGAAAGGGTGCATGTTGATGGACTACTCACCGAGGGGCCATCACAGACAGAAACTGTGTCCCCTGTGCATGTAATGCAGAATGGCATCTCAAGTCTTTTTTATTTAATAAATACGACAAACTAATGTTGAGCAGGCCACTTCTCGAAGGCAGGGAGCATGCTGTGTGCTTTACATTCCTTAATCTTCCCTTAATTCTTATATCTAGCTCTATAAATTAAAGGTTGTTATTGTCTGTGTTCCAGGTGAGAAAATTAACACAACATGAAAGTGGCTTCTATTTACTTCATCAATTATTGTGCAACATTCTAGGGAATAGGATTTCCCAAATCTGTACTCTCTTTCCACTTTTCCTTCAATTTGTCATGAAGAAATTAGCAAAGTAAGGTAGAAAATAAATTAGTCAAAAGTGAAATTTAAAAAACAACAGCTAGGCATGATGAACATGCCTATAATTCCAACACTGAGAGGCAGGAAGATCATAAATCTGAGTAGCTCACACACACACACACACACACACACACACACACACACACACAACAAATACATAAAATAAAAGCCAGCAATTTCTTACTTTGAGATTCAATTGAATACAATTATTCCATCAGACTAAAATGAGCTGTCCTAACTGCTTATTTTCAATTTCTATGCTATGTGAAGACTTGTATCAGAGCCAAGGGTGATTACACATATCTGTAATCACAGCTACTCAGCAGAGGTAGGAGAGTCACAAAGTTAAAGCAAGCCTAGCAATGTAGGGAGACTGCCTCAGACTAAAAGTTTTTTAAAAGGTGGAGATACATAGGGGAACTGTGGGTACACCTCAGACATAGAGCACTTGCTTATGCACAAGGTTACTGAATTTATGTTCAACGGAAAGAAAAAGAAAGAGAAGAAAAGGAAAGGGAGAGAGGGGAAGGGAAGATGAGGGAGAAGAGGAGGAGGAGAAAAACAATAAGCAACAAAATGTTTGATGACCAGTGCTGGTTTGCTGATTAAAAGGCAAAATTATAAGGCTAAATGGAAAAGGAGAGGGCTATTTCCAAAGGCTAGAGTCCCACACTTATTATGTACCCTCAGCTAGGAAAGTTGTACAACCTGTTTTTTTAGACTTCTGTGTATCAACCTTCATTACTGTTATCGTTTCTCTACTGATTTAATTATTTTTGAATGATATTTAGTTATTAAGATCAACAGCGTGAATTTTTACAGGTTATTTAATTTGGACTGTTTAAAGTTAACAAGATGTGGGAATTTTTTCAGCTTAAAACCCAATTTCTTTTAAGATTATAAAGCTATAAGTCAGAGCTCATATACCTCTTCTGTTCTGAATCACCCTAACAACACTATTGCCATATGATAAAAGTTTTTAATGGCATTCATGGGGTTACTGTCACCACCCTTGAGAAACCTAAGGAACAAATGTAACATTTTTTTTTTTTACCAGAAACAATCTCCTTTAGGTGTTTGTGTGTTATATCAGGGAGAGATACGTGAGCATGCTTGCTGAAGAAAGACTGAAACCTCTTAGATTTTCTCCTCGGGCTCATCAGGGACTTTCAGATTATTTGCAGGCAATTTGTATCCCCCTTTCCTGCAGGACTAAACCTCAGATGTAATTTCTACAGTTGTCAATCACTCTTCCAGTCCCAAAGAACATTCTGCAAGAATACATCAATTCTGGGGGGTTTCTCACATTTATAAATTCAGGAATTAAAAGGAGCAGTGCTGGTGGAGGAGAAGGTTTTTATTGGAGGTAGGGGAGGAGGACTGAGGGCCATGGAATCCGGTCTGTCCTTAATAAGCACTTCTTTCAATGTTAGCGAGAGTTTGAAGCAGATGTCAGATGAAGATTAGCTCTAAGACTCTTCATTTAAAAAATTACCCTCTTTTGCCTTCCCACTAGGTTAGACTTTTAAAGGAGCAAGTAAGATGCCAGTCAAGATTTATAACACTTTTCCTGTCTGTGATTGATGGAGAGTTAAGGGAAGGATTTCCTTCTGAAATAACTATACAGTTATTATAATATTAATAATAGGCAACATTCTTTTGAGAAAATTCCAGCATGTAATTGTCTACCATCAAAGAATTTGTAATTTGTATTACCATCAAAGAATTGATAACTGGCATTATCATGCCCACTTGGTGTACGGGGAAGCTAAGATACAAAATGACTTGAAACTTCAGTGAATTTCTTTCAATATTATACTAAATTGTGAAACCATACAAACATAGCACTTGAAAACTTTTCTTGAGATCATAGAAGAAATATGTTTCTTGGAGCCAACAAGAAATGAAGGAAAGAACAGAAATGTAAATCATCCATAATTCCACCATTTGAAAGACACCATTATAAACCCTTTGATGTTATTTCTTCCAGTCATTATTTACAATTTTTTCTTTGCATAGATAAAATCAAACTGTATTTAGACTTTAATTCCAGCACTGCTTAATTTATATTACACATTGAGCAAGATACCCTTGTCAATCCATAGTAGTTTTGATCCTAGTTTCAAAGGAAGACAGTAGAGTAGTAAGTAGGTTTTTGATATTAAGAGATAGACTTTCCTAAGGCAAACCTTAAAATGAGGTCATTGGCATAGCTATCCAGAGATTGGGCCAGTCTTCAGTTCCATCCAATTCAGTGTGGGAATGATGTAATGGATCTCCTGCAAGAAGGTAGAATTTCAGTAACTGATGGGCAAGCTTTCCCGGGCATTCCATTCACAGAACTATGATTGAAATAACGTCAGTGAACCTCCTCCCACATGGGCATTCTATCAGTCAGCATGTTGACAGAGAACGCAGTGTGTATTTTTTTTTTTTTAGCATGACTATGAGTTATATCTGAACATTCAGATTTGTTGCAGCCGTGATGCAGAAAGCAAAATGCTTTACATGGTGTTGAGAATAGTCACATGGCATGCCAACCCTGTGCCAAAAGAGCTTGAGTTTCCATTTCACTTTCCAACAACACTGAGATGCTTAAGTTGGCAAGGAGATGAGAAAGATTTAAAGTAAAGATGTGGACAGGAAGTCACTGAGGTAGGAACTTGAAGACACTTAAATTCTTACACATACTCCCAAACATATGTGCAATTAAGCAAATCTGATTTCATAAAACATGAATTATTTGCTTGGGAAAAAAATTTTAAAAACATAAAATACTTTTAAAACGCAAAGGCCAATGTAATTCACTTATACCAAGTCCTCTTAAGAAAATATTAAGAGACGTTCACAACAATTCATTCATTCATCATTCTTGCCTTTGTATTTAAACAATATGAAGAACTCACCAAGACTTTGACTTTAAAGCTTATAATATTCTATCAATTAGACTCATTATGAAAAATTACTGCATGTTTCAGTTTAAGGCAGGCTAGAATCATGACAACAAAATATAATGCTCAACCTTAGACTGAATCCTGTACCAGACAGGGAAAAGTGAGGTTTTGAACATTATCTGATGAGTTGACCAAATGGGAATTCATGTGATAGAGCAGATGTTAAATTATTTAAAATATGTGAAATGTAAATAATCTCCCAATTGTTAGGAAAAATACGCTGAAGTATTTAAAGTTTAGGATCCATGATATATATGTTACCCTAAATAGTACAGGAAGAAAACCAAAACAAAGTAAGTAAGAGAGTACGTGATAAATCAAATGTAAGAAAACATTAACAACAGGTAGATCTTGAAAAAGGACATATGGACATTTCGTAGCTTTATTTTGAAACATTTTGGTGAATTTGAAATGATTTCCAAACAAAATTTCTCTCAAACCTATTTGCAAAATGTGTGCAAACATAATGTCCTTAAATCAAGTGATGTTTTCCCTCAAAGATTTATAGGCATTTGCTTGACATGTTGATTTTCTCAGCACCTCAGAAATGAGCTTGTCTTGTGTAATTGAGACTGATGGCATAACTGAGGCAAAACTTTCAAAATTTCTCTGTCCATCTTTCCCCAGATATGGGGCATACGTGCTTTTTATTTCATCCAAGAACTAGTGATTTCTGTTTATATCTGTCAGTTATATTATTTATGTATAATTATACCACTCATATACAATCATAATTAATAAAGCTAATAAGCACCCTGAAGTTTTCAGTTATATACTGTAAGTGGGAAATATCACCAGGTAATCCTTTTAAACACATCCCTATTTTTCTTAAAACTACATTGATGATGTATGGTATCTCACATCTGTAATCCCAGCACTTGGGAAACTAAAGTAGAAGGATCATGAATTAGAGGCCAGGCTGGGCCACATAGTGAGAACTTGTCTCAAACAAAACAGAACACGTTTAAATGTCACATGATTTATCATACCATGTAAGTATGATTTATCTATAATACAAATAAAAGGCAAAATAAAGGATAAAAAGAAGTAGGAAGATCTTTTTCAACTAGGAAGGGTAACAAAAGATGGAAGGAAGGAAGGAAGGAAGGAAGGAAGGAAGGAAGGAAGGAAGGAAGGAAGGGGAAAATGATTTTTAAAAAGAGATCAAGGGAAAGCAGTGGAAATAGATCTTTGTACTAGGAAATGGATTAAGAGTTGGAATAAGCAGGGAGAGATAGAAGGGAAAAAGGACCAAAAGAAGCAGGAAGAGGAGAAGAAGAATTTAGATGTCTTATATATGTGTACAAAATCCCCACAATAAATGTAATTCTGTGTACTACTAAAAATACATAAATAAAATAATGGAAGAAAGCAAAACATCACCCCCCCCAGTAAAAGAAAAAAATGAATTACAGAACCCTTCCTCCCTTTCTTCTTCTCTTCCCTCTTTTCTCCCTCCCTCTCTTCCTCCCTCGCAGGGCTCAGCCAGCTTACCAGCCTCTTGCCGTGCTCTAGTCTTGCTTTCTTACAGGTGCTGACCCTAATAAATCTCTTGCATGTTGGATCTGGTCTTGGCATCTGCTTTTCAGAGGACCTAGACAGCATACCCTCTTATCTTCAAAGGCATCCACGATGGACTAGAGGTTGCCTTTGCTTATCTTATGAGATTTGACTGTTTCCCAAACGTTCATCAGAAATACACTAAGAACTAGCTATGGTGAAGGCAGTCTAAGCCAATGTTTATAAGATTTAGCTTTGAAGTAAAAGATACAGGAAAAATAATTAGTGGAATCAAATCTCTGACACAGTGCAACACATATTACAAAATAATAGAAACAGAATTGTGGGGTTTTTCTGCACTCCTCTTTTATAGGTTCTATGCAGGCTTCCCATATTTCTAAAGACAGTAGGGTAGCAAAATGCCGATATCCTTGGTTGTATCAAATCCCTATTTGATTTCCCAAGGAGACAAATTTACAACCAGGTGATCTAAATCAGATTTTGGCTATTCCTGTAAATCTAAAAGGTTTGTATTCACTAGCACTCTCTTGGATTCCCATAAATGACGGATCTCATTTTTTGTTCTCTTTTAAAAAGTAACTCATTTCATTCTTGTTATTTACCCAATGTATAACAACAACAACAAAAAAATGTTGCCTTCACTTTGGGTTTGAGAGCCAGATATCTACTTGGGTACCATATGCATCCATCTCTATATCCCGAGGCAATCTCAAATTCAGCTTTTTAAAAATCAAGCTTAATTTATAGTCTCTTTATGCCTGTTTCTGTTTTTGCTTGTTTGCTTTTTTTTTTTTTTAAGTGGCCTCGGCACTCATCTTGCCTTCACAGCCAGCAGTCATTTTACCTGACAGTCCAAGAATTACACCACCGCCACTTTTTAGGCTCTGCCTTCCTTTATTTTGTTTGTCACCTAATGATATTCCTGCTATTCTGTCTATTAAAGTCCTCTCTATGGCAACCAAGATGCTTTTTCTAAAAATACAAGCATACATGATTTTCAGATATCCTCGAGTATTTTTCAGGGTTCATTTCTTTTAGTATATCCTGATAAAACCTACATGCACTCAAGTACACAAATGATAGTTTTCATATATTAATTATGTGCCATCTGCTAAGCACCAGGAGGAGTCCTTCAGAATCCAAGAGAGAAATAGTATCATTTTAGATAAGAAAAATTAGAGAAGTTCAGAACCTGTTTGACATAAAACTGACAAAATACAGGGAAAGACCAAGTCTTTTTAACTTAAATATGATCCTTTTGCAAACATTAAGATATAGCATGCATGCTACAAAAGTATAGCTCTTAGGTGAACAGTGTGGAAAGTTTAAACAACTATATATGCCCCAATAATAATACAGAGCCTTTTCATCATCCTTCAATTTCCCCTCTACTTAAGAAAAATTGGCTTATAATTTACATACACTGAGTGTGCAGTTTTAAACACACAGCTCTTGAAGATCATTGTTTTAACCTTCTACTTTTCATACACACATTACACTTTGTTGTTTAATGTCATTATTCAAGGGATCAGGCATTTTCTTTTGATGAGATGACCTTACTACTTCTGATAAGATCTACTCATTTTCCAAGTATCAAGGTGATTTTTCATTTATTTACTTTGTTTTGTGTTCCGTTGTTTTGTTTTTGCAGTACTGGTGGTGTCTCTGCTGGCTAGACAAGTGTTCTACATCTTGGTTATATACCCAGTCCCAAGCACCAGTTTTGACAGTATTTCATTTCCTTGCCTCTCTTATAGCTCAAACCCCAGCATTAGCTAATCTTTCTCTAATATCCCCTGGTGATTATCATTTTATTTTAGTGATTTACTTATTTATCACTCTCATTGCAGCCTAGTGGCTAGGTTGTGTGCATAATCTCTTGTTTATACATCTTACTTGGCCTCTGATCTCTTATCAACCACATAGTGTTCAAAACATTTGTTGAATAAATTCATGATACTAAAGTCGTAGGCCAGTGGCTTGAATGTCATGTGTGAAGTTTAGATTTTATGCCAACATAACAAAGATCTGTTAAAGGCTTTTTAAAAAGAAATGCAATGATTTGATCTGTGTTTTAGGAAAGTATCTGATAGCAGTTTAAAGACTAATGAAGAATGGAAAAAGAGCAAGTACAGGAAGTTGACTTGGAAAATCATTGCAGAAATGCAGGAAAGGAAACATTAATTAAATGAATGAAAATATAAAACAAAGCCCAAAAGTTCAATTAATTTCCAAAAATTTCTAAGAAACATTTACCAGACTTCAGTGGGGGGAAACAAAGGAGGAGAAATCAAAGGTATTGCACAATTTTTGGTTAAGAGAAAACAGATAGGTGTGCCAAAAAGAAAATCCTGTAGAAAGCAGAAAAGGAAGAAAAATTAATGTAAAGGCACGTAAGTATACTATAAATAGGTTAGATGTGAAATAAACATCATCCATGATCTCAGAATAGTCAGGACAGGAGATGAGGCAAGTGCTTAGTGCTTTTTCCTTTTGACCCTCTGCATACATTTTTAAAAGTTTTCTTAGTGTCCTAGGATCTTTCTGTATTTTTTTTGCACCTTTGTCCACTGACTTCCACTTGGTTTTAGGCTACAAGAAGCACCAACAAAAGTTTGAAGGATAGGAAAAGAATGAATTTGGCTATTTATTTCATGACTCCTTCCTTTTCAGGTCACTGTAAGCTAACGTCATCTCCTTTTCAAAAGGCACAGTTTCTGTCCATTAACCTTCGCTAGGCAGCCACTCTAGTGATTCTAGCAATGGCTTCCTCCCCTTGTTCCTCCCCAGGCCTTGGGGCACTGAGGCCAGGGTATTAACCATTCCTTTCAGAAACTGTAAGTAGTCTCTTTATTAAAATCTCTCCAATGATCCCATATGGAAGTGCCATCTGTTTTCTGCTGAGACCCTGATTGACATATAAAGATGGTACAGAAAATCCTTAAAGACAAAAATCACTCAAGGAAATCATGTAGAGTAAGAGTGCCTACAGGAAACCAAGGGTAGAATTTAAATTACTCAAGAAACTTGTAGAAAAATTAGTTTAAAAGAAACCAGGTTGGGGGGGGGTGAAGAAAAAGATTTCAAGATTAGGTATCTTAGTTACTTTTCTCATTACTGAGACCAACTACCTGACTGCCAAAGTTAAATGGAGGATTGGGAGGAGAAAGGTTTACTTTAGCTCATGGTTTGTAGAAGTTTCAGTCCATAATCAGCTGACTCTAAGGCAGGGTGGCTTGGCAGAAGGGCAAACATTCATGGTGATAGAAGAAATCAAAGTTAAATAAGAAAAGAGATAGAAAGGACCAGCCTCTTTCTGTCCCTTATTTTGTAGGCAAATTACTTGCCCTAAAGTGGGTGGAAGCACTTGGATCCTTAATCCCAGTATTGTACCATGAATCAATCACAAACTCATTCCATCACTACCAAAACATCTGCCCCCATGACCATGTGAGGCTTTGGAGGGACATCCAGACGCAAATTATAACATTCCACCCAGGCCTTGAAAGATGCATGCATATTCCCTTACACAAAAGTCTTGTAATCCATCTCCAACACTTGCCAAAGTCCTAACAGTTTCAGTATTGCTGAAAGGTCCAAGTCCTAAGTCTTGAGACTTAGGCAAACTTTTTGCTGAGAGCCTCTGCTCAAATGAAAAGAAAATCAAACACTTGCAACATTCAATAGCAAAAAAATAGACATTTCCATTCTAAAAGTTACCAACAATGGGCATAAAGGAATGGGACCAAAGTAAATCTAAAACCTGGCAGTGCAAGCATTAAACCATTTAGTTCCATGTGCAGCATCCAAAGTAATGTGTGGCAAGTTGTGTATTTCAAAGGGTTTGAGTGGCTCTGCCTCTATGGTGGTTGTAGTTCCTATGGCTTCTGTCTTGGATCTGCTCTGCTTGCTCCATCCAGTTTGCCTCAGACGATCCATGTTCCTGAAATCTGCAAACTTTTGGGGTCTCCAGTGTACCTCTGGTGTCATGCTCACAGATTCACACATGGCTTTCTCAGAAGAATACTGCCTGCCCTCTCAGGCCTTCTTCTAAAATCTAGGTGGAAGCCTTCCTGACCTCACAACACTGCCATTATTCATGTACCTAAAACCAGAGCCAAGTGGATGATGCCAAGATCTGCTGCCAGCTTCAACAGTAGCCAAGTTTCCCCTTCTGTGTCTCTTAGCTATAAGGGTTACACGCCTGAATCTCTGAACACTCTGAATCCAATTAAAAGGAACAAATTCTGTAGCCCACTACTGTTCTAGAACATGGTGCTCTGGTGCTCTCTTTTCAAATCAGAGTCTTTCACTTTTAAAATTTTGAGACTGCAAAGGGTAGAGTCCTGCTGCTTCTTGAGATGCCATCAGGTCATCTTTCTATTCTCCTGTTCCTTCTCAGAAATCAAGATCTCTTCTGCTCTGTCTTTACAGTTCACAGCTTTACTGGAGCTTCCTTTCTGTTCAAACTTACAATGTTTAAAAACGTTCTGCTGGGCTCTTTGCTCTTGATT
This sequence comes from Cavia porcellus, assembly GCF_034190915.1. Taxonomy (NCBI): domain Eukaryota; kingdom Metazoa; phylum Chordata; class Mammalia; order Rodentia; family Caviidae; genus Cavia; species Cavia porcellus. Next base: position 33,704,948 of record NW_026947489.1, read on the forward strand.
TTCAACATAAACCTGGCTAACAGCTCCCAACAGTAGCCATGTCACTGCCTTAATATTATACTACTTTGAAATTACTTATTACAGATTAATTAGTATACCAACCTTAGTCTAAGTCTCAGGTAAAGTCTCTGGACATGAGCAAAATACAGTCAAATGTTCTGTCAAGCTGTAACATATATTATCTGGAATCCACAGCCAGTGACATTCTTCTTCCCAGGTGAAACCTTTGCGCTTATTATTGGCAGGATTTCTATCAGCCTTCTTGTCTTCTGAGCTCTGGCCAAAATATACTGTACAGTACAATCTAAAGTGTTCTAGCTCTACTTATTTCAGCCAAAATCTTCAAACAACTCCAAACTATTCCCACAAGCCATTCCCAAAGGCCCTTGAACCATATGGTCAGTTATAGTCACTCTCTGGTACCATATTCTGTCTTAGTTACTTTTCTCATTGCTGGGACAAAGTGCCAGACACACAAAGTTAAAAGGGGATATGTTTATTTGGCTCACAGTTTGTAGAGGTTTCAGTTCATAATTGGCTGGCTGCAGGGCAGGGAGACTCAGCAGAAGGACAATCATTCATGATGACAGAAGACAGTAAAAGTGACAAGAAAAAGCCTCCTACTGTCACTTATATTGTAGGCAAGCTACCCGCCCTAGGACAGGTAATAGCACTCACACCCTTAACCCTAGCACTGGACTGTGAATCAATCACAAACTCTGGATTCAGCCATCACCAAAAAGTCTGCCCCCATGACTGCATAAGGCTTTGTGGAGACAGCCAGACACAAACCATAACATCAGGCAACACTTTCAGATGCCATGTGGAAGTCAGAATGAGCACAGAAGTAGCACCATTTGCACTTAGGATGCCATTGGTGATTTTTTTCTAGAGTACTTTGGTATGTTGACAATGGTGGGGCAAGATGCATGGCTTCAGGGTGCTGAGGACAAGTAGATGCAAGTATAGATGATCACAGATTTGAAGGGAGAAGAAGCAAGGCAAGATGGTACTGTTTGGGAGAGTAGGGTAGGAAAAGGGTTTTAAGGTGGAGGAAGTGTACACGTTTAAAGGTCACTATCAGTGGAGAAAAATAGTTGGTATATAGGACACAGGATAAATGGAAAGTGTATGAGTCAGAGCTATAGTTTGGATATGCTCTGAGTTTGTTTCTCAATGGTTCATGTGTTGAAATTTAATCTCCATTGTGTGGTATTAAATTGTGAAAATTTAATATGATTATGATATGTAAAGGCAGGACCTTTGGGTGACAAAAATTGGGTAAAGTCATCAGGTGGAACCTCCATTATTTACTACTATTAATTTTTTAAAGGATGAAAGACCAGAAGATACATGTACATATTTTTTATCTCTTATCACATGATGCTCTGGGTCGCTCAGTCTCTGTGAGCAAGAAGGATATCGCCAAATGCAATCTTTTAGCATTAGACTGGAACTGTGAGCATCAAAAGCAAAACACAAAAATAATGCTCATTTCTTTTCAAAGTCACTCAGCCACTGTTATTTTGTGTTAGCAACAAAGAGGAGAACCTCTGGAAAGATGCAGAGTGCTAAGTAGCAGACCCTGGACTATAACAGCTTCAGGAAGAAAACAAAGAAGGATGGGGACCCCCAGTAAGGATGTAAAGGGGGATTGAAGCCCAGCAGGAATGTGAAGAGGCAGCCCTCAAAGCAGACAAAAGGAGATAACAGGTACTTTCACCCTGACTCCTGGCTTACAGTACGGGAGAAGAAGATTGAACCTACAGAGTCACAGTGAAGGCAAGAGACTCCATAGGACCACATGGGAAAACATGTCAGTGGAGCAGAGCAGTGGGTGCTGTGAACTTCAAAAGCTGGTAAGTGTCTCCAGTATAAGCATCACCTGGAAAGGAAATTTGGCCATATGCCTTTTTAGGGAGAAGACAACTGAACCTGTTAAAAACATCACATGACTGTGAAATATGCACACTCATGTAAGTCGCAGCACAATTTGGTATAGATAAATCTTGGAAACATCCCAGATGTCCATCTTTGGTTGAATGGATAAAGAAAACATGTTTTTTGGTATACAATGAAATATTACTCTGTCATAAAGAAGGATAAACTTGAAATAGTTTTATACAAATGGATGCACCTTGAGACCATACTTTTAAGTGAAATAAATTGGACACACATGTTTACGTAGCACATTGTTTCTTTTGCTTGAGAAACCAAAATCATAAGTGATGACCAAAATGGATAATAGATGCTGGGAAATAGGAAGAAAATGTTCAAATGGAGAGGGAGAGAGGAGAGAAGGAAGGAAAAGGGAAACAAACTTTGTACAACTAAGGGGAAGAAGGGTTCGAGGGAGGGGAAAGTAATGGAGAAAAAAGATATCAAGATATATTATGTACAAATAAAAATCCCCTACAATGAATGTGATCATTATGTATATCAAGCATGTATCAATAAAATTAATTTTTATGAAGTGAGCTAGAACAAATTGCTATAAACTGCATGGCTTAAACAACCAACATTTACTTTTGCCATGGTTCTGGGAAGGTGGAAATCTGAGATCAAGATGTTAGCAGCTGCAGTCTGTAAGGCACGCTTTCTGGTTTGCAGATGTCAGTGTGTTTGCATCCTCAGATACCAAAGAACAGAGAGAGGCAGCAGGCTCTGTGCCTCAGCTTAAAGGAGGCTCATTCCTTCAGGAAGGCCCCACGCCCGTAGCAAGGCCTTGCTTCTCTTTGGGATGCCGCACCTTCTAATAACATCACTCTGATGGCTGGGATTTTCAGCATATGACTTTAGGAACTGCGAAGACAGAAACTTCAGTCCACAATGGATAAACGAGTTCATGGAGAAGAAAAGATACGGAGAGGATAAACTTCTTCTAGAAGAGGCCATCTGTCCTTTAATTGTAAATATTTTCTCATAGCATCCAGTAACACAGAGCTTGCTATTATACTTTTACAACTTTCTGTTTACATTTTTATCTTTCTCTAAAAACCATTAGATCCTTGAGGACTGGATTTTTATCTTAGTCATCTTGACATTTTCAGTGCCCAATGTCATGGGAGATACTTTTTAATTTTATTTATTTTTTGGAGGGGGAAGGAGAGGGAACAAAGTCTCACTACATAATTCAGGATGGCCTTCAGTTCAGTTATGTAGCCCAAGCTGGCCTCAAATTCACAATGATCCTCCTGCCTCAGCCTCCAGAGTGCTGGGATTACAGGCATGCACCATTATACCCAGACAGGAGTTACTTTTGGTTTGGTTTTGTTGTTTAGTTAAAATCTCCCATGTTAGGTTAAAATTCAAAGTCAGATTTGATAAAGGTCCTAACCAGTGATTTTATGCTCAATCTACCTGAAATTGGAGAACATGAGAGAAAAGATTAACAGCTAGATCTGCTGCAGTCAGGAATGTTCTGATTTTCACTCAGCGAGCAAACTTTGGATATTAATTTGGCTTCCCATATTTTGCCTAAAAGGAAGAAACTGAATTAATGAACTGACAGGAGAATTTTAGTCATTTTTGTTTTCTTGTCTGTGAACTTTTAATTTAGATTAAGATTAATAAGTCTCTCTGAGCCTTATCAACTTGCTGATGGTTAAAATCAAGTTTAAACTCTAAAGTCAGCCTGAGTCAGGTACACACAGAAGGTTCTGCAGCTGTGACCTGGCTCCAACAGCTGGTCAGCCACCCTTTATCTCAGAGGGTTCATCTCCACTTGCAGCACCGTGGACCACACTTTGCTTTCAGTCTCTTAGAACAGGGTGCACTATAGGACGATGAGATCTATTTTCCTATGTGACCAGCTGAATTAGTCTTTTTTTCTGGTAGAGAAATCTTACAAAATCATCTTGTCTATTGTCAGAAGGAAGAATGAAATTTTCAAATGGTCTTTATATATTTTAAATGCAATTTATTTCTCAGTTGCTTCCAGAGAAAATTTGAGATAACTGTACTATTTCACCTGTCCTTTTTTTTGGGTGGACACTTATGGGAAGAAATTAGATCTTTTGAAGCGATTCAAGCTGTGTCACCACCACATGAAGATAAAGTCATCTGGTGGGTGAAATGCCCAATTGATGGATCCAGTTGATAGTTTGTGTCTTGGATGTCTCGTTTAAAAATTCTCGTGCTTTGGTCTATTACTCAGCTTCCCTTGCCACAGTGTCCTGTAAAAAAAAAAAAAACATCTATCTTATTGATTATCATGAGGACTAAATGTCAGAATATGGAGATACTTCAGCTAGTAACCAGAGCATGCCTACATGATGAATTATCTTATTATTTCTTTATCATAATTTATTTACAAAGAAATAGTATCTTACTTTAAAATTACTTATAAAATTTGCTATAAAAGGGCATGGCTTACAAATATTTTTCTATGACTAAATGTACTCAATTAAGTATATGAGCAATGCCTATGAAACACCTTATCTGCTAGATGCTATGCAAAGAGCTTTATGAGAGACTTTAATCTTGTCCCACATCAAACAGCTGAGAAAGTGAGATTTGAACCACATGGTTGGGCTCTAAACCTCAGTGCTAAACCACAAAACTACATTGCTCCCACCCCACACAACTATTTTTTTCTCTGAGCAAAGGTATTAGACAAGATATGATTAGGTTGAGTTAAAACTTACATATAAATCTGATGGCATAGTCAGCCATTAAGACACCACTAAAGAACAGTGACTGCTTTTCTAAGGACTGTTATATTTTATGTTTCCAGAGAATGATGACATATTTTATCAGCTTGTCTTGATTTAGGATGCAGATATGTGGGAAAATATTTCTCAGCCTTCACTTTAGAGCATATATAGTTCTCTGAACCTTTGAAATACTCACAAACCTGATTTTTTTCCTTTATGAATAAAGAACTCTTACTGATTTAATAGGTATGAATTAATTTGTAAAAGTAGAGATTTACAGAGTGGTCATAAACACTTCCTCCAAGTAGAAATTTTCAACTCAGGAAGACATTAGATTTAGAAAACTTAAACAGCAGTTAGTTTGTTCATGCTTAATAAAAAGAAAGAAGAAAACCTTTGGAGGTCTCATTTCTCCATATCTGTAGGTGACCTCCTTTAAGAGAAATTTATCCGCTCCTTGGTTATGTTATATGTAATAATTTCACTTTGGACCCGTTGCTTATTATGAAAAAGGATCTGTAGCGTCTTTTCCGTTTGCATTCCATTTTGTAAAACAAAAGTACTGCAGCTGAAGATTATATGTTTAACATTTATAAATCATTTGCTAGCTAATAATCTATTCCAGAGTGGAGAAGTATGCATAACAATGTTGTTTATTAGCAGTAATGTTTTCAAGTCTGACTATGACTGTCTTTTTTTGGTTTGTTTTTGGTGGTATTGGAGAGCAAACAGTGGGCCTTTCCAATGAGCTACATATGCAATCCTTTTTTATTTTTATTATTATTTTTTTAAAATTTTGAGACAGAGAATCACTAAGTTGCCCAGGTTAGTCTCAAAATTACCAGTTTTGCAAGCTTCTTGGATTATAGGCAATGCCGCCATGCCCAGTTTGAGAGCTGTATTTCTGCAAGCACTGCTCCTAATTCCTATCAACTGAAATAATTGCCAAGTACTTGCAATTTAAACCTATAAACAGAGTTGTCATTTAGCTAAACTTTGGAAAACATTTTAAAAACTACTGTCTTTTAATCTATATTTTGCTGAATCACAGTACTAACTGGATCCAAATTTTGCTCTGTTTTAATCTCGGTCAAAGTCCTGGAGCTCATATTATCAGAGCACAAGATTTCAGGAGGGATAAAGTGAGGAGCTGCATTTCATCTATTTTCCATTGTTGAGCTTCTCTCATGGAAACATACACATGTTTCAGTAATCAACACTTGTCTTTAAAAACTATGATGGACCATCATGAGCCATTTAGGAAAGCAAAATTTCCATTTGTTTTCTATAACTTGTATGCATTTCTGACATACGTACATTTTTTTTTTTTTTGCACCAACACAAATACTGTCCAACCTTAATGATTCTAGAACCATCTGGGATCTTATGCTAGCAGTGGCTCTCTCAGCCCAGGTCTGTGGGGAGCAACACCCTTCCTTGTAGGCTCAACTTGGCATCCAGTAGCCATACCCATCTCCTGGGTAGGACTGGGTGAGAACCTGGAGCCTTCTCCTCAGACTGGGAGCAGTGGGCTGAGAGCTGGTTAGAGGGTGCCCCTGTGTGCGGGGCAAGGGACCTCATTATGTATTTATGAACAGGAGACAGAGATTTCTGTATCCAGGAGCTTCTTCCACTACCCCAGTACCAGGGGGATCTTCTTGTATTCTTTTTTGGAGGAAGGAGCGAGCTGTTAGCAAAGAGTGAGGGCTGGAGGTAGATACCTGCTTAATGTTTTCTATGTTTTTGTCTCACAGGTTGGTTTCTAACATTAATTTATGGAACTTTTCATTATTTTTTATTATTTTAAATCTTTTTGCAACTATGGAGACAGAACCCAAGGCCTTGAATTGAGCTACACCTTCAGTCTGTTGTTTATTATTTTGAAACAGAACTTTCTAAATTACTAAGCTGAATCGAAACATGGGACTCTCCTGTTTCAGCTTCCTAGAACACCAGTATTATAGGTATTTATCATCAAACTTGGCTTCATTGTAACTATCTTATCTTGTTTTGTTTTGTTGTGCACTTCTTGATTATAATTGTCTGTAGAGACACTGTTTCTTTACCCGTCTAAAAATTTCTTGACGTGACATTAAAATTTCGAAACAGAATGTTTTACAAACTCAACATTAGGAAATCTGCTTATTTCAGAATATGACAGGTATAAAGAAAATAAGTTATAACCCCCAAAACTTAAATGGATGTTTAAATGTCACAATGGGGTATTTCTTAAATAAACTATTGTGGGGGGCCGGGAGTATAGCTCAGTGGTACAGTGCCTGTTTGGCAAGTGCAAAATCCTGAACTGCATGCCCTGTATCTGCAATCACAATCAATCAATAAAAACCTATGGTATTTAGCTGGGTGGCAACAAAGGCCAATGAGTACAGTGGCCATAAGCTGCTAAATTGGTTGTTTATGAAAACTAGCAACCCTAATTTGTTGTGTTTGCCGGTTTCCAGTGCAAATATCCCCATCACAGTCAACTGCAGGCTGCCATCCATTGGGTCCTGAACTTGAAGCTGGGAAGCGGGTGTATACTCAGCTTGTAGTTCAGCAGGGTTTAGCTCTAGCACTGCTGTTGAGGATGCAGGCCCAGAGCCAGAAAGACATGCTAGCCTACGCATTTACCTAGTATCTCTATTTTTTCAATCAGGGATAAAAATGAGATAATACCTGTACCTTTCTTACAGAGTTCTGTGATAATCAGATGAGATAATACCTGCAAAGGACTTAGGAGAAGACTACACATATAGAATGTGATTTATAAACATTAGCTCTAACTATAAGATTTATTTTTTTAGGATTTTCTATTACTATCTTTTTTTCTCTTGCAGCCTTTTGAAAAATTAAGATAAAAATCACATAAAATTAGCCCTCTTACCCATTATAGAGTGGTTCAGTGAGTTTTTTGCACTGAAAGTGTCACACCACTATCACACTAACTCCAGAGTGTTTTGGTCACCTTCCTCCAATCTTAATTATTCCTCCTGCCCCTGGCAAGCACTAATCTACTTTTATCTCTATATATGTGCTTACTTTGAGCATTTCACACAAGTAGAACTACATGGTATTTAGAATTGTGTGACTGGTTTCTATCAATTATTATAAATATTTTCAAGGTGAACCCATTTGCAGCATGTATCAGCACTCAGTTCTTTTCTAGGAAAGAATAATATTCTACTGTATGGATTATATCACAAAATTTCCTTTATTAGTTGATGGACATTCAGGTTGTTTACATTATTTGACTATTATGCACAGGATTGCTATGAACATTTATGACCATGTTTTTTTTTTGCAAAATGATGCTTCTTTTAGGTACATACACAGAGTGAAATTTTCTCCACTGATGTATGAAGATTCCATTTTCTCCACATCTTTACCAATGTTTGCTACCTTCCCATTTTTAAAAATGACACTTATCCTATTGAGTGTTTAATAGTAATGCATTGTGGTTTGACTTGCATTTTCCTAATGACTAATGATGTTTATTTCCTGTGTTTATTTGCCATTTGTATATCTTTGGAGAAACAGTCAAATGCTTTGCTTACCTTTTGATTAATATAATGCCCTCTGTATCAGTGACTTTCCTATTGCTGGGACAGCAGCTGACACTCACAACTTAAAGGGAGGAAGCTTTATTTTGGTTCACAAGTTGAGTCCGTGGCTGGCAGCTCCAAGGCAAAAACAGGATGGTAGAGGAGTATGGAGAGGAAAAGGAGCTCAACTCGTGGCAGCCAGGAGGCAGAGAGAGTCTTAAGAAGCCAGGGACACAAATATACTATTCCAGGTCTCACCTGCAGTTTCACACCTCCAACAACACAGTACTTTCTCATGGAACATTCAGCTATGCAACAAACTCAACGAAGGGATGCATTCTTCTATGATCTAATCATCCACACACACTGAAATTCGGGGAGAAATTCTAGATCTGGATATTAGACCCTCATCAGCTATATGATTTATAAAATTGAACTTTTTGCATATATTATGTTTTCAGTTTTTAAAATGTCCTTTGATGTCCTTTATTTATCATTTTGTTCCTTGCACTTTAATATCATAGTTAATAAAAGTTACCTGATCCAAGATTATGAAAATATGTAATTCTTAACATTTTATAACTTTAGTTCTGTTTTTCCATCAGATGGGTTTGATAGCTTGTATGTTTCCAGGCATCTGCTCATTTTGTTTAGTTGACCTAGCTTCTGGCATAAACTCCTCATTCATTATCTTCTCATTCTTTTTCTTTCTCTAAAGCTGAAGGTGATGTTCCCAGTTTTATTTCTGATTTTAATAAGTAAGATCTTCTCTCTCTCTCTTTTTTTTGTTTAGTCAAGTTATGAGTTTTATTGATCTTTCCAAAGAGTTTTTATTTCATTTTTCTCTCTTAATTTTCTAGTCATCCTTAATTCACGCATCTTCACTCTAATGTCTGTACTTTCTTTCTCCTTCTTACTTTTAGGTTAGTTGGGTCTTCTGATTTTTTAAGGAGAAAGTTAGGTTATTGACTTAAGATCTGTTATTTTTTTAAAAAAATTTATTAGTGTATGTTGTGACACATAATGAGCATATTAAATACAAACCATTGGTACATGTACATATATATATATATATATATATATATATACATCAAATCTAGACCCTTTTTACTTCCTTTGCCTCCCACCTACCTCCATTCCCACAATTCCTTCCCAGCTCCCCAAATTCTGCCTCCTGGTTTCCTATCATCTTTTTATATTTTGCTTTTTAACTGATTCATACATTGCCTTCTCACTTGAGAAGCTATGCAACATTTAACCCGCCTTGTTTATTTCACTTAGCACTGTAGACTCAAGGTGCATCCGTTTGCCTACAAATGACTCATATTTTTCCTTCTTTATGGCTGAGTAGTATTCTACTGTAAGATCTTTATAATGTAGTTATTTATAGCTATAAATTTTCTTCTGAATGAACATTGCTTTTACTGAACCCCTGAAATTTTGTTATATTTGTAAGTTTTAGTTCCTCCTGAAGTACTGTCTAATTTTGCTTGTGATTTCTTCTGTAACCCATTGCCCCAATTGTTGTGCATTGCCTGTGAATATTTTTAGCAAATACCCTCTGAGTAGGATCTGTGCTGTGTTGGTTCTTAGCTGGGCAAAATAAAATCAGTTTTTAAACTAGGCTTCTTCTGGTACCCAGAATGCAGGCTGCAATTTTAACAAAATAGCAGCGACTATGTTGGGTGCACAGAGGGAAGGTCAAGGGCTATGTTCGAGAGGAGAACTGGCAGAGAGGAGCAATATGGACCTCAGATTTAGGCAGACCTGAGTTTGAATTCTGGCCCATCCACTTATTATCTACCACTTTATCTAAGAAATTCTGTATTTACTCCCTCAGCTCTCAATTCCATCATAAGGAAATAAGGCATTACTAGCTGCCTCTTCCACACTTCTGAGGAATAAATATACTCCAGAATGTCCAACAGCATTAGCAGAACATAGTAGGTGCCCAATAAATATCAATTCTGATTTTGTGGACAACAGCACTTTCATAAACACGAATAAAGACAACCAGCTCTCGTGGTGGCAGGGTCTGGAGAGGAGAGACGAATGCTCACTCCTTAAGTCAAAACTTGATCCAGTTCAGATCATGGTGAAGGGAATGGGTTAGTTTGAAAAAGGAATTAGTCCAATGTCATGGTAAGCAGGGAAGTTTCAAAATTACAAAAAGTAAATGTGACTTTCATTTTCTATTCAGTTTGATGTTTTATGTCATTATTTAATTTATAAGGACTTCAACTTTCTCCTCTGTAAAGTGTGATAATAATACTCATCTCTTAAAGTGACTGTTCAATTTGATAAATGTTTTTGGACATTGGGCCTTAAAAAAGACAAATTCTAACCCCTTCCCTGGAAGAATTGTGATATCTATTCCAACCAGGGGCAGGTGATTCCCAGATTTGGATATATCTGTTCTGGGGCTCACAGTGAAAACAAGAGGCTAGTGATGCTACTTGTGATGGAACTTCCTTTCTGGATTATTACATCATTAAATAGGCACTGCCCATTTTCGCTGACTGGTGTCCTGAGGCTCATTTTTGTAATATCATCTTGTGTGGAGCTGATGGTCTAATTTTCATATACTATGTAATATCATACTAGTTCTCCAAAAAATGCTACTAATGCACGACCACTTACCTTGCTTAGGCTGTATGCCCAAGATGTAGCCAATAGCCATTGAAACCCTCAAGAAGAATTGAAAGTCTAAGCTATGGGGTACAAACCACATGTTCAGGACACAAGCTTTTCCATGCCAGGGCCGGGATCACATGTAGATCTCTGTGAGCCTCCTTTCCTCCGCCAAACAGCTGTGTGCATTTCCTCACCCAGCCTTTCATTTCCTCTGTACTCACCCTAGCTGGCCAAGGTCCCTCCTCCCAACTGTAGATCTTCATGGCCCTTTGTTTCCACTTTTCACATGGTCACTACTGGTCAGTGACTACTGGTCACTGAAGTTGCTGGAGTTCTTGTGTTATTTCCCTGAATCAATTGTAACTTCCTCGAGAGGAGAAGGACATAGTCTCTCACTATTATATTGGTTGAGAGTGCTTTCACTTTTCCCACAATAAAGATATTTTTCTCACAAAATAATAATTCTGGGAATAAATGGTGATGTAACCACTTCTTAAAAGGCCTAAGATCTTTCCATTTCCTCTCTACCATACTTAGTGAATTAGATTTTTATTTTCCTTGCTTATTACTTCATAGTTGCAAAATGGCCATCACAGATCCAGGTAATGGGTTATTGTTTGAAATCAGAAAAGAATGAAAGGGCTGTATCCCTGGGCCATCTATTCATGTCTGTACTTTTTAAGACATGAAGACTCTCCAGAAGCTCTCTGATTAGCATTCTCTTACATCAGTCTCATTCCAATGTTGGGTCTCTTTTTCCTTCATCAAGTGTAAAAATATTATCATTGTCCCAATTTTCCCCAAACACAGTAAATTAAAGCTGCAGAATTTGCGGACCATCTTAGAGTCTTGATGATAGTTATACTTTGTGAAGAGAAAGTAGAGGACAGAAAGCTGAGACCACACTTGGATTCTGCACAGCTGTTGAGAATACCTTCCCAAGAGTTGTGCCTAGTTCTAGACACAACTTTATACACCTGCAATCTAAAAACATAGCTCAGCAAAGTTACAAATCACAGAAAGGGGGAGACCTTTAGGGTGCTTGCAGTGACAGTCATTCAAATGTTAAGTCTGAGAGCAAGGTTCTACTTTAACTTCTTTTTGATGTTCTAGGAGGTCTATGCACGGTCTTGCTGAATCATTACTTTCCTTAGAGAATGTCTTTGTTGATAGCTGAATTTCAGACCCAAGCACATATTTAGTTATAGTTCCCTGAGGTGTCAACAATAGGTGGAATAAATTTAAAGATGTTTCAGGTGAACAGCATTTCACCCTGTATTGTGGTACAAATTGTGTGTCAATTATTTATGAGTGGAGCCCAATTTGTTTAAACCTCATTGACCTTTAATACAGTTATGACATGTGTCTTGACTTGATTCTTCCCTCTATTGATTTGGTCTGGAAAAGTAAAACAAGAGTTGAAATGGCCCCTGAGGGTAGGTTAAAATTGTAGGTTACGGCCACATTAAATTGCTTTAGTATACTTTGTGTCCTTTAGAGTCAGAAAATGAAGCAATAAAGTAGGTTGATGTAAGTAATTCTTGTTTTTAAAAGGACCTTGAAGTGCTCTTAACAATATCATGGATTTGATAAGATCTGCTTCAGACTTCGTAATTTAAAATGAACATGAAGATGGTAAAGCCGAAGGAATGTTGAAATACGAGTGTTGTGCTAACAGCTTTGAGACAGGGTTCATGACAGAGGGCCGATAGGAATTCTTCACTATTGTCTGCCATACTTGGGGCAAATTAAAGCCGCAGTCATTGCTAGGAATTTCCTGGGGGGCACGTCCAGGTGTACAAAAATATTTAGGAGGGTTTCAAATGTTTTTGCTCATTACTTATGTGCCATCAAGTTTAGACAGTGTTTAAAACTCAAGCAATCTTTCCAGTTTAAAATGTTAATTTTTGTGACAGGCTTTTAAAACTATTAAATCTGCGTGTTGATAAGCTTTTCCTCTCCTCTACCCATCCTCCTACTGTCTTGTGGTGTTGATGGGTTAAGCAGAGAGCTAAAGAAAAGGGGACAAGCAAAGCAAAACAGGAACCCAAAACATAAATTCACAGAAAGAGGGAGAGAGAGCACCAGCAGCTGGAGAAAAGAATCAATGTTTGAAGATATAAACAGGAAAGAAGGGCAAGAATTAAAAAACCAATGTGTGAACCTGAGTTTGGGGTAGACTCAGGATGCTTAGGGAGAGGCAGGGAACAGCACTGAGATAGGGCTTACAGAGATACATAAAGTAGATTTTGAAACATCTTATTAGGTATAATGATGAGTGATGTGTCTTGAGATAGTTAGGTACTTATTTAAATTGTTTCTGACCACTTACAAACATTTTTTTTGAAATGGGATCTTAATAAATTGTCTAGCTAGGACTCAAACTTGTGATCCTCCTCAGCCACCAAGAGTGCTGGAATTACAGGTATATGTCCTCATGCCTAGCTTCTAATTGACATTACAGAACACTCTGCTCAAATATCAAATATATACTATTTTTTAAAAGGGTGTGAATAATAGAGATTTAACCCAGGGCCTTCACAGTGTACTACATTCCAGACCTTTTACATTTATAAGTTTTGAAACAGTGTCTTGCTAAGCTAAATTGCGCAGGCTGACTTTTAACTTGCCAATTTCCTGCCTCAGCTTCCCAGAGGGCTCGGATTATAGGCGTGTGCTACCATGCCCAGCTATGTGTTACTGTTCTCAGTGGACTGAGTTTAGTTTTAAGGTAAATATATGACAGTTTGGCTTTATAGTAGCTCTTATTCTTAAAGTTATCACTTCTTCCTTTTTAAAGCCAGTTCTTTATCATTTGTCAATAAAAATAGTTCCATTTATTTGTTACCCCTAAAGAAAATGCATGTTAAAGAGAAAGACATTCAGAGCTGGAGCTGGGTAAAATGGAATTAGATGGTGAACTAGAAGATGGAAGAGTTTCAGAGTACACAAAACTGGGGCCAGTGTTGGAGGCTCTTTAGATAAATGGGCAGTTTAGGGAGAAGTGGTCACTCTAATACTTAGGTACTGCTTAAATCTTGCTTCTTTGTCTTACCTCATGCCCGTGTATATTTGACTCTAGAGCTCAATTTGTCCCATTAATAATTGCAAGGCTTGTTCAAGCTCTCTTGTGCTCTGCATAAATGATGTGCTGATTCAGAAGCTCCATGCTCTGAAGATCATGACAGTCATATAGCCCAGGAGCTTCAGTACAGGGATCCCTGAATCAAAGGTTGTGAAAAGTCATTTATGAAGGGGCAGCCACAGTGTTGGAACCAGATGAGGTGGCAAGTTTGAACTACAAAATAATTCTTTTGGTCCAGCACTTCAGACTCGGTTGTTGTTATCAGGATGATATAACATTTGGGAAGGAGTTAGTGCTACTTGCTGGCCTGTCTTTCTGCCACATATGCACTTACTCTGAAATCTTGTTTCAAAAGATCAGAAAAGATATCGGGTGCAGTTCAACTACGTTGGTCAGTATCTGTCAGCTATTTCTCTTCACCACACTGAAACTTTCTTTCTTTCTTTCTTTCTTTCTTTCTTTCTTTCTTTCTTTCTTTCTTTCCTTCCTTCCTTCCTTCCTTCCTTCCTTCCTTCCTTTCTTTCTTTCTTTTTCTTTCTTTCTTTCTTTTTTCCTTCTTTATACATTTTTATTTCACAAAATGATGTGAATCTTTCAAAATCAAAAAGCAAGAGCATCTTTAGAACCTGTCCAGCTGTGCAGATTCGCCTTTGCATTACTATGGTGTCACCTCCCTTACCCACCTAGGGTGGCCCCTCAGGGTGGGAGGATGCAGCCACGGTGGCAGGAAATCTCAGGTAGAAACAGGCATGCTGAACTTCTCTTCCAATATAACTCTCCAGAGAATGTTGGCATGGCGAGAAGAATTTATGAGGTCTGTAAGAGCCAGAACCCCCAAAGCGGCATAGTCATCATACATCATCCAGCCACAAATTTTGAGACCTAGGTGTAGGAGTGATTGTAGGTCACAGATGTGCTGATAAGTGGTTTGGCTAAAAGTTCCATAACTAGCAGTTCTAGGATACAGTCACTCTCGGCCTTCTATGTGGGCAACTTTACCATTCCCAGTGAGATCCCAGCTACAGCACTGTGATGTTGTTTGTGGCTGTGGGTGTCAAAATGTTCTTTGCCACAAATAAGGTCATCTTGGGACCCCATACTGGTGAAAACATCAATCCATATCTGATTCTTGGTCCATCCAGGAAGCTGTATGAATGTGTCCTGTGGCAGAGCTGGATTCTCACTGGGAATGGAGAAGTTGTCCACACAGAAGGCCAGGAGAGTATAGTTATAAGCACAGCACTCAAGCTAGTGGCCAGTATCCTTGGGCCCCAACTCCTCAAGTGGCTACACCCTGCATCATCCATGTCCAGTGGAAAGATTGTCCAATTGGTGAGCATATCAAAGCCAAGGGTCACATAAGAAATCAAGCCCTTGAAATCACTGATTTATTTATAAGCCATGGTTCACATGCCCATACCCCATGTTCTCCACCACAAGGTCCAGAAGGGCTCCAGTTTTTCCTTGCACATTCGGAGATCACTTGGTTTCATTCTAGGATTCCTTGGGGGACCTCATCCATATCAACATCAGCCGAACTGTGGGCTCCATGGAAAGTCAAAGAACAGAAGCGTGTTAAGTTACTGTATTCTCAAGGAAGTATTGCTCAGCAGAACACAAACCCAGAACACTGTTACACAGAAGCCTGCAGGATTTTGTACCACAGAAATTCTTGTTTTGCTCCAAAAGTGGGGAACAGAAGTATATCTTAACCCTAATAGTGTTTTTTAGTGAAAGTGTTTCTGCAGGAAGCTCAGTTGGTCATAATCCCAGGGAAAGTGCATTCATTGTCAACCCACACAATTACAGTTGATCCTCACTTCTGATAGGAGAGAGGTTTTGCCTTAGGCAGAAAGACTCTCAAACACTTATGTACAATTGGTCACAAGAGCTGAGAAATATATTTTTTCTCTAACAACCAAGCAGGTAATCACTTCATGTCTCATTTAGCACAGGTATAGGACCCAGGCCTCAGCATGACCAGAAGTCCCAGCTCATGAGCAAGTTGAAGAAATATTCCACACCATGGTCCCCAGAAAACTTGTAGCATCCTGATTGGAGATAGTCAGAGTTCCAGGGCACATACCTCCTCCGGGTTAATCTTCAGCAGTGAGTCTTCTCAGTAAACGCGGGGCACCACAAATAATCGCTTGCTGAGATGCACCAAAATGGCCCACCTCCTTGAAGATCCCATCCTGGTTATAGTCGAGGAATCCTAAATATCCCTGGGAAAGCATTCATCTTCCCACCTCACTGCACAAATGAGGCCAGCTCCACGCGGAAGGGTCTGCCGGAAGTGAACATCCGAAACTGTTTCTTAGGTGCTAGCCATGTGTATGTTCCGTACTAGTTGCATTGGAGTCTGTTTTCAAAGTTCATCTTCCAGTTAAAGATACGAATGAAACGAGCATTTAGAAAAGCACTTAAAAGTTTATAACAAGCATTTAAAATTGCTGTAGCTTTTTGCAGTTTTTACCTAACCCTAAAATGTTGATGACACATAAAATATGTTTTACTATTATTTCTATTTATAGAAGGAGAAAACTGATTCATACAAGTTAAGAAGTTGGTTCACATTGTTTGATAAAAGGTTTTTATCTACATGTTGATTTGAAATCCCTGATCCTTTGTTACTTTGAAATAAGGTTAAATTAATGTAGTTTAAAAATATATTGTATAAATTTTGTAAAAAATTGTAGAGACAATCAGGGTGAAGTGTGTTCTCAAAAGTAAGGAATTTACTGTAGATCCTAAAGAAGTGTGTAGATTTGAAAGAAGATATTTATAGGAAACAGACAGAAATTAATAAGTTGATGCATATTCAATATATAATTGTGTGTATGTTTTGTAAAATCTACTGAGACAGAGCTTATTTTTAAGCTATTGGATAATTGAAGAAATAGTCAAAGAGATTTGACAAGATCATGTGCAGCAGATGAAGAGTTCAGGTTACTTGAGTTTTATAACACCACGTTGCAGAGCCCTGTGTCCAGGGGGGTATTTGAGTAAGACTGTAGTAGTCAAGGCAGCTGGGGCCTAGCTCAGCACGGAAATCAAGGAAGCTTCCGCATCACTTTGAAAGTGTCCGTAAGTTTTCCAGGATCCCTGCTTCCAGCT
The DNA here is from genome assembly GCF_034190915.1 of Cavia porcellus. Taxonomy (NCBI): domain Eukaryota; kingdom Metazoa; phylum Chordata; class Mammalia; order Rodentia; family Caviidae; genus Cavia; species Cavia porcellus. The sequence goes on from NW_026947489.1 coordinate 33,721,981, forward strand.
TTCATCCCTGCCACTCTGAACTGGACCCAGGACAAAACTTCTTAAACTCAGTGAGTATGAAACTGTGAAAATATAATGAAATTATTCTTTTCACAAAGATTTTTAATAGAAACCTCAAATGCAACTGTCGTTTATCCCTCTTAAAGTATCTTTCCCTTACTCTAGAAAATTCTCTTGAAGTTTTTATTCAATCTCACACTGACTTCTACAGACTAAACTCCGTTTATTTTCTTTTCAAGCAAATTTCTCTTTTTATCCCCAAATTTCTCTTAGCCTTTATTATAACACTCGCTAGATTTCCTGTTGTTACTGTGAAACTCAACATGACTCAAATTGAACTATTAGCCACTTTAAGAGAGCTGCACCCTAGACAACTTTCGTTTTCACTGACTGTTCTCTGGCCCCACCAGACAGCTTTATGTAGATCTGGGTCTAGGAATTGGCAGCCCTTTTGTTAACAGCTCCCAGTTCCCTTTACTCATAATCCCACTCCATATAGCTAAAATAATTCATTACTCAGAGCATATATTTCTGTGAATAATTGTCTCCAGTGACTTCTGTACTAGATAATTGCTATTTTTTCTTTAAACCTTCTCTATCTACCAGGCTTACTCACAAAATCTATTTTCTCTCTTACGTAACTCAGGTCACATTGTGGTTTTTTTTTTTTTTTTTTTTTTTTTACCCTCCTACCAAGACAGGTTCATTTTGTTCTAATATTATTTTTCTCCCTTATTTAATCTCAAAAATTTTAAACTGAAGCTTCCCTGAAATTTTTAAGTAATTCTGTCCTACCTGTTGGCATGTCATACCTCTACCTTTAAACACTAAACAAAATAAAAGAATACACAAAATAAAAGAATAAAAAAACCCCAAGCAAAACAAAAAAAAAAAATGAAAAAACCAAGTAACAAATAAAAAACTCTCAAAGTTCTACGTTTTTTAATTTTTTGTCTTTTTCCTTTTTATCAGTACCGGGGATCGAACTCACCACTGCCTGCTTGCAAGGCAGGCGCTTATGCCTCTGAGCTAAATCCCCAGCCCTCAAAGTTCTACTTGTAGAAGGTGAATTTTGACTTATGAATACCTCACTTTCCAATGTGTCAATAAAATCTCCAATCCTTCCTTTCTCACTCCCTCTTTGTAGCATGTATTATTAAGTGTCCATTTTAAATAGAGTTATCACCTTGATTAGATCGTAAATCTCCTTGAGGGCAGGAGACTGTGTCTAACCTCTTATAAGTACCCACCTATTTATTAGAGAGAAGTACAACATCTGGGGGGTGGGAGTCAGTAAATACTTGTTGACTCACTGACTCTATAAATATAAATGGCAAAATAATCAGACATTCTGCTAGCACCTAATTTGCTCCCTGTAGGTAAGTTTATCTCTTTGGTAGCATTGATTCTTTCAGGTCAACAGGGTTCCATTTAGTGAATTACAGCTGCCATGTGCTAACTGGTACCCTGGTGGCCTGAATGAGTTTTAGAGTGTCCCCAAATGAAGGACTCTGACTCTTACTGAACACCGAGCCCAGCCTTTAGTTTTGTCCACTGCATTTGCTGTTTGACACTTAAGATTTCTTTGCCTTCGGGCCATTTAGCCTTTCACAAAGCAGAAACTCTCAAGTCATAAACAAATAATGAATGCCTTCATTTACCATATTCTTGCTATTTTACATTTTTAAAAGGAAAGTATTACTGGGTTAGAGTGAATGCCAAGCAGGAAATTCACAATTTTCCTTGCAGCATTTTCTAAGTGAGCAGCTTTCCAGCAGACCCAGCTGTCAACAGTGCCCTCCTACTGTTTGACTCACATTCAGAATTCATTTCTATGTACACCACAAAACAAAAATTTTGCAAAGCATTAAAGGAGCATAGAATACTCCCTAGGTGTTTCTGCCTTGAGTACTGGCTCCCAAAGCTTTTCTGCTTTGCCAGTATTCCGTAGGAAACAATAATATTTTATGCAATTTTAGAAAACCTACAACATGATAAAGTTAAGGTGTAATGTCATTGCATTTCAGCAGGAAATCTCTGCCTTGGATCCTGAGGAATCTGATGTCCTTGTCACGAACTCACAGTTGCAGGCAGAGTCTTAAGTAGTGGTTTGAGTCTTCTGGAATGCAAAGACACCAAGTTCCTATTTTCCATAACTGGAGGTGAAATACATATGAACTCAAGAGATTTATGAACGATTTATCTCTTGAGTTAAAACACATGCTGGGTAAGTTATGAGAAATGCCCTGATAAAACCACTCCATCCTGATTTCAGATGGCCACACTGCCTTACCCTCCTCCCACTTATACCTCTTGCAATGGCTGGTAGCAATAGTGTGGGCTCCTCCTGTGTCACTCTACCAAGCCATTGACACTGGCTGCAGAGCCAAAAGAGTAGCTGTCCCCATTGGCATAGCTTTCATCCTGCTGGGAGCTGTGTTACCTGTGTATTTTACCTGGAGATTCCTTCAATTCCTCATCCAGTTTTGTCATTTGGGGTTTCTTCAGTTTGTGCATTTTGAGGCACTGTATCTTCATGCTTGTTTCTTGCCAGTGCAGCCCACCTTTGAGCCCCAAGTAGAGTTGATTCTCTGTGATTTCTTGTGGAAGATCCCTGGAAGAAACTGAGATTTGTACTATATAATTGGTGCACAAGGCCATTTCTCGAATAAATTCCTGTTTATATGAAGCTCCTCTCAATAGTAAAGCCTACTATTTGCTGAACATTTTCTGTTTGCCAGACCCTATAATGGGTGGTTTTCATGTAGAACACAAATGTGTGATCTTGTATACACAGCAACATTTATTGTTGTTATTATACCTAGCTGTTAACTACTTGTAACATCCTTTAAACTACTAGTTTTAAAGAGCTGAGATTAAATCTCACTTATCTTTATGTCCTCCTCCCTAAACTTAGAGCTTGGCACCAAGTAAATTGCTTAGTAAATGGTAATGATAATATTGATTTGGTAGAGACATCATTACAAAATACATTTTAATTTACAGAACTTTATTCAAGATTCCATCATTCTCCTACCATTATGGCTTGCAATTTTGGCACTCTTAAGGGGAATATTTACAAACTATTTGGGCAATTTACAATTATGTTCTCTTTATGTGCACTACTAGCTAATCAATTGTGTATTAAAATAAAGGATTTGTTTGAATAGTCTGGCTTAAAATATTTCAGCACTGCAAAATCAGTGCAATACAAATAGAAGCATCAGTTTTTGCAAACAGCCTGAAGTATGCCTTTAATTCATAGGATAGTATAACAAATGAAAGTTAAGATTCTGGACCAGTGTTCTCATCCTCCCTGCCTTCTTGACTGAACTTGTTTAAATACCTCCTGGAGATTTGACACGTAAGTAGATAGAGTGTCTCAAGTGGTTAATCTAGGGGTGTTTGCTTATTTGTTGGTTTGTTTGCAATGCTAGGGTTTGAACCAGGACCTGCAAGTGCCACACCCTTATTTAAAAAAAAAAAAATCACAAAGCAAGGAAGTATGTTAATTTAGTATAGAGAAGAATGTATTTCTAACTCTGTCCTTGGTAATTTTACAGGCAACTAATTTGATAGAAATATTATAGGCAGTCAGACAGGGCTGGTCCCTCAAAGGAGCCAGTGCAGAAGACCAGATACTTTACAATTGTCGGGAGACAGACATCTCCACTGTGGACTAGACCTCAAGGCAAAAGATAAAACAAATGCACCCACATACTTCCTAAGGAAAAACATCAGGAATTGATATTCTAAATAAGTCTCTACCAGACTGAGGAAGCCTGGAGTCACTAACCCAACACCCTACAGCAAAAGTCACTGCTCTTTATGTGTGCCTGCTTGCTAGGTAACTCGCTTTTATGTACAGTGTACATAAATGTACACTTTCCCTCAAATGTACAGTGTGGTGGACATTTTGTTTCAATTAAAATATTCTCTCTGAATTTGTATTTTTCTCTTTTGTTTTAATTTCTTTCTCTAGATTTTCTCTTGTGTATGCTAACTATAAGTGTGAAAAAGAACCCCAAATCCAAAACTTAAACAATTTTACCTGAGCAGTTAATCTTATTGATAGATCACAGTTCTGTCTCATCTCATGTTCACCTTGTGAGTTCCCATGTTTTCTCCACCTTAGACCTGCCTCACTTTATGGTGTTTACTCTATAAAAGTCACTAGAAAAGGTAAAGTCTTTGGCAATTCACTTAGGACTCCTTTTGTCTTTCTCTCTCAGAAAGAAGCCTTCTTTCTCTAAATAAATATATTCTGCTCTTTACCTCTGTTGTTTCTAAGATTCATTCTTTGATTTTAGGGAACACAAACTTGTACTGGATATCTAGTATTTTGGGAGCTTCTTTCCCCTATATCAGTAAGATAGCATATTGATGGTCTAGTTTAACTCATCATTTTTTCTTGGAAAAATGCTACACTGAACAAGTGTTCCTTATTTAATTTCTAAGTCACCGACTCCTCAAATGTACACTGTGGTGGACGTTTTGTTTGAATTAAAATATTCTCTCTGAATTTGTACTTTTTTCTGTTTTAATTTCTTTCTTTAGATTTTCTCTTGTGTATGCTAACTGTAAGTGTGAAAAAGAACCCCAAATCCAAAATAATAGATGGAGGATAGGAAAACATAGGCTTATTATCGCAAGACTGCTTCATATATTATATGAAGGCAGAGTCTCAGCAATTTATTTAGCTGTGTCTGGGTACTTACTTAGGGAGCTAGAGATCTATTCTTTCATTCTGTCAACAGCTCTTGCTGTCAATTAATTAGAATATATATTCCTATTAATTCAAGGATGTATGTTGCTTGCTCTATGTACACGCTATGCATTTCCATGAAACTGCATCTGTTGCTGGTTATAACATGCTGCATTCCCACCCTGAATTTTACTGTTTTTTATTCAGTCTCCATATTGCATGCTTACCAAACCATACAGATGCTTTTTTTTTGTTTTGCATTGGAAATATATTTCTGCTTAATAGTATTTTAAAATGTTCAGTGTGTAGATTTTTTAACTTGAATTCTTTGCAAAACGGCTAAGTAAAACCTGCTAAACAGATCAGGAAAGTAGGCCACTTTTTATTTGCCCATCATATGCAAATCAAGCAATTAGACATCTTCCAACCATGATTCTCCCCATGGATATAGCTGTCTTGCAGAAACTGCAGCCCCATGTGACTTTGGAAAGAATCTTGGCAGTTTGAAAATGGAGGCACAGGACCCACTGTCTTCATTCCTTAACTTGCATTTCCTTCTGGGGTTGTGTACCTCAGCTCACGCCATTTCAATATTACCTCTGGCCTCAGCTAGAAGTCTTAAAGTCATCCTTGACTTATGTTCCTTATTTTCCACGTCCAATTGATCATCAGACCTGTCACCTTTCCCTCAGAAGTGTCCTTTGGCTAAAGTCCCTTTTTATCATCCTCATGGCCACTGACCTGGACCCTCATCATTTTTGTTTGTGGTGTTAATACGGCTTCCTATTTGATCTCCCTGGCATCTATCTTCCTCTCTTCAAGTCTGTTCTTCACATAGACACCAGGATGATTTTTCTGCAAACAATGCTTATCAAGTTACTTGTCTCCTTCAAGACCTCAGCGGGAGTCCAGTTGTTCACTGGACATACTCGAAACCCTAGGTTGAGCCAACAGGATTTTTGCGGCTGAGTAGCAATTCAGTTCTCTAGTTACAGTGGTTGTGGTTATTTTCAGTATGGACTCTTCTTTCTGGCTCCAGTCCAAACTCTCAGGTCAATTAACTATATTAATTAATGCAAGATTTCCTGTTGTCTGGGATACTTCTTTTTTCCTTCATCACATGGCACACTTACCTTTTAAAACCACACCAGTACCACCTCCTCTTGAAGTGGTTCTTGATACTATAAGCAAAATTATTTTTAGTCTACTGCAGACTTTCCAATTATGGTGCTGATATTTCTGCTATTTTATAACATGCATTATTTGTTTCAGTGAACGATTTCTAGGTCATCATGTCATCTTTTGGAGGGGATTACCCTCCCAATATCTGTCCATATTTGAATTTGCCAAGTAGAAGGACATTTAATAAGTGCCGCATGAATGAATGAATGAGCCATATTGATCCTTTCTCTGTATGATGTGCTTTGGATCTACACCAAATGATATATTTATTTATGCGTGCTTCTTCTATAACATGATATATGCCTGCCTGAAAAATTCCATATTCTGCAAGAACAAACAAAAGCAAACATAATAAAAGAGTCATGAGACCAACTAATTAAAATCTCATGCAATTTACAATCAGAGCCCTAATAAAAATAATATTTGGTATTTGAGCTGTGTTGAATTTCCCCAGAAGCTTCCCCATGGTGGGTGGACATTGCCATAGTAGACACAAGTACCAAATGATAATAACATAACGAAGATGCTGATATTACTTAGATAACTGGGGATGTACTGTTGCTGAGATAATGTAGATGGTAATGGAGTGTAAGCTGATGGGCTGATTTTAAGGTGGGCACATGGGTGATACAACCTACCACAAACCTACAGCCTTCGTGGCCTGGGGACGCTGCCTCCCTGGTAGAGGCCATCTTCTTTCTTTGGAGCTAGCTGTTTCCACTGGGTGATCATTTGTTGAGGCTTTAGTGTCCTCTGGGCATTCTGGCTCTGTGCCAGCACCTCCCCTTACCTCTTGGATGTGGGAGAATTTCCTGCTGGACTAATTTCTAGGTTACTTCATTTTCCTTGTTTGGCTTCTCAGCTCTTCCTTCCATGCATTACCATTTCCTTGCGTCAGATTGTCTCTACATAAAAGATCTAAAGTGTGTTTTCTTGAATGGACCCCAACTGATAGGAGCACAGCGTAAAGTTAGATATACCACAGGTTCCCACTGGCCAGCTTGTAAGGAAAAGAAAAATTGCTATATCTGCATTTGTTCTGAAAAAGACCTATTGGAAATGTTAGGACAGGCCATGTGAGCAATTCCTGATATATTAAGAGAGCCCAAGAACTGTTTTCTAAGACATTTTCAGAGTCCCTTGATCACACACTTGAACTCTGACATTTCTCTCATCTAACAAAAAGCTGTGGAGCTATGTCGCTGACTGTACACGAGGACACAGCCCTGAGACTGTGTCTGTGTCTGAGACTGTGGTTTGCTTTTAAGAAGTTAAGCAACAAGTGATTAGAATGCTCCTAAAATTCCAAAATTTCTTTTGCCCTTGTTTTTGACTAATTCAGTTAAACCTGAAAACAAGCTGGGGAGATTGCTCAGCAATGCAATGCCTGCCTGGCAAATTCAAGGCTCATAGTTTGCTATCCAGTACCAAAAAAACCCCAAACAAACAAGCAAATTTCAAAATAAAAACAAAACAAATACTATAAACAAACAAACAAAACTAAGAAAGCAAATTGCAAGGCCTTTGTGACTCTCTGCAATGGAAAATATGACTATGATGTAAGAAGGAACAGAGTAAGTACACAAAATTCTATGCTAGCACCTCATGCAAAAGTTGATTTTTGATGTTTCCAAAAGAATAGAAAAAAGATTGAGAAGGCTGTGATGGCACACTCATATAATCACAGTACTCTAGGAGGCTGAGGCAGGAGGATTGCAAATTTGAACCCAGTTTGAGCAACTTAGTCATTTAGTGAGACTCTATCTCAAAATTTAAAAAAAAAGAAAAAAAGAAAAAAATGGAAGCTTATTCATACCCACCTAACATCTGCTATTGTGACTAATCTGACTTTTATTTATTGATGAATGTTTCTAAAACCATAATCACACAGACTGACTAAGAAAGAATAATGCAATTCTTTTGAGTCAGGATTAAGTTGTATTGGTTAATGGGTTTGGAAAAGCAATATTATACTTGGCTTCTAGATAAATACTGCAGAGACCTCTTGTAAATCCTCCAGTAATTTTTTGTAATCTTTCACAAGTAGTAAAATCGTGGCTGTGAGGCAGACAGGAAGAGAATCCACAAATAAGACATCTGTTATTGTTATATCAATGATGATATATGCCCAACTCTGGAATAACAACATTTAACAAGAACTGGAACCTTATCCAAAATGAGATCTCACTCACTTCCATGACTTCATTTGCTACATTAATAAGAGTAAGCTGAAGTTTATAATTGGGTGATCTTATCTATTAGCATTAGTAATATATCACAGGTATACGGCTTTATATTTTAGATTAATGGAATTTAAAATGTTGGAAAGTCTTATGCTAACATACAACATGCATGGGCAGATGAAGAAAGGATATATAGAATAAACAAAATATTAGAACTATTTGCCTTTTGTTCTGTATTTTTAAAGCAAATTTATACATCCTTCCAATTTTTAGTTTGTTGCAAACTTAAACTATTTTCACAATATATTAGAATGACAATGAAATAGTATTAAGGTTTACATCCAAATATTAATATTTCATGGTGATTTAAAGAAATAATTTATTGCTTGATTCTAATGTATTTTTCCAACTTACAGGTGGAAACCAAATTAAATTCTAAATTCTACAGATTATGTTACCATATGGTTAGGGGTTTTTAAGAACCCCAGAGTAGGACTTTAGTGATGGATTAAGCAATTGTTTACCAGCACAGTTTAGTGTGGGAATCGAGAGAATTTTAAGCAGGCTCTTTTAATATGTTTTCTAATGATATCCAGGGATCTCTTTCTTTACTTATCATCCCACTGACTTCTTTTGACTCCTATATTTTATATGCTAATAAAATAAATGTTGGCTCTGGTCTCAAAATTGGTTGGTAGCAAATCCACATATTCACTAATGGCCCTGAGTCTCATAGGGACACGTGGAGGAAAAGACCTTGCTTCTTTCAGAGGTTTTTAGCTCAAGCCATATTTTATCCTTTTGTAGGTTTTGTTAAAGCTGGTCACAAGACGAGCCAAAGCTTAAATGTTGTATAAATCTGCTTAGAAAATGAGTTTTAGAGCCCTATAAGAAAGTTACAATGGGAATTTTGAAACTCTCTTCCTTAAGCTTCCATGACGTGCTTTCCTGGCACTTCTATAACTTTAGCCCAATCTTTCTTTGTTGGTTTATTTTATAAATCATCCTTTCTCCCCACTTTTCTATGTAAGGACATCTAGATCTCTGTCCCTGATTATATTCATTACCTTTGATGTTCTATCTTGTATACTGAGCAGAGCACAGAACAGTAGGCAGGTGGTTAGATAGCCCTACCTAAGACTCGCAGTATGTCTCTAAAGCAGACTACATTACAGAGTCATGGAAAAGTAGTATTCTTTTCCTCTAAGCCTGTGAATAAGACTGCTTTTGACTCTCATTAGAACTGCTTTCAAATCGCAAGTTGAAAACATGTCTCTTTTTTTAAAAACTTGGTTCATAAAAAATTTATTTATTTACTTATTTTTTAAAATCTATTTTATTTCAAAGAGAAAAAAAAGAATAAAATCCAAGATTTCAAAACATGTCAATCAGAGTTTATTTTTACCTGATACATAACATAAAAATTGTACATATTCATGGGGTATCATGTGATGTATTTCTTTTTATGTGTGCATTTCTTAATATTAAATTATCTCTAGCACATTTTTTTAAAATAGAAGACATTTTACCATAACTAGAAGAGTGAAAGTATTTATAATATAAAGCTAGTTAACCATTGATGGTAACAATCTATTAACTCCAATAGATTCTGTTAATTTCAATAGATACATCATCAGCCTTTACCTTCCTTGAGTTCTTTTTTTTTTTTTATTATGCCCATAACTATATGCAAGTGCCAGCTCCCTTCCTTCACTGACAAATGTAATCCTCCTCAATCCTTGGGCTCAAATCTCAAGGCTGGGAAAACATTAGCTTTTGCCTCAGCAGAGGATGGGATCTGGAATTAGCTTTCTTCCTGGGATCTGTAAGGCCTGCCCCTACGATTAGCCCTGCTACTCATCTGTCCTCAGAGACAAAAGCTTCCTTGTATCCTTCTGGGCTGGCTGGTGAGTACAAAAGCATCTCCGTGGCCTTTCACAGAACCGTTCCTGGATCTTGCAGACACTGGTTTTCTGCCCTAGACCTCAGACCTCTTGCAGTCAACTTTGGGAAGAACCAGAACCTGCCCAGGTTCCTCTAGCTTTTAAGTAAGACCCTGATCTTCAGATTGGCTGAAACTTTGCATTGGTACAGATCTCATTCAATGAGCACAAGGTGCAGGACACACTAGCAGCCAACTTCACCGCCAGACGACCTCTATGAATAGAGGCCAATTTGCCCTTCTGGGTGATGCGGCCAGTTCTGCTGCTGGACAGCATTATAGGTCAGTGTCAAACTGTTCCAATTTCCTCCTGTTGCCCATATAAATTTGATAACTTTCATTAGTTTCAAAAGTTAGACCAACCTTAATGAGCCTAAATCATTGGTTATTTTCAATGTGTCTGGTGTGTTACATTATTATTCCCTCAAAAATGAGGTTTATTAAACAAATGTAGGATATTTTTTCATTCAGCATGATGAGACAGAGAACTGAAGTCCTTATTTCTGTCCTCAAAATGTTTACATTCCAGTTGGAAGGCTTTCATATTCGTGTGTGCATTTTCCCTCCCTCTCCATCTCCTCTCCCTCACCCGCCATCCAACGCTGCATAAATGCTTATCAAACCAGTAAAAAGTTCTGGAGAAGCTCAAATAAGAGAAAGAAGACTGGATGGATGGACAGGGAAAATTTTATGCAAGAAATGGGACTTGTTGGATTGAATTAACAGATTGAGACTCATGTGTAGAAAGAAAGGAAAAAGAGCAAAGTTTGGAGAAACAGCAGGAACACGAGACTGAAAGCTTGCCAGTGTTATTAGAACCAGCAGTTTAGAAAGGGAATTGCGAGGAATGGACTTCTTATAGTTTTAATCATTCTTAGTTGGAAGGAGTAAGGCTTTCTCAAGCCTATAGCAAAATTAGAAAGAGCTTTCTGGGCTCAGAGCTTTGGGAGCAGCATATCATACTAGTGGTAGCCATCGAGGGAAGAGACTTGGCCTTAGCAATGACACAAAAAGAAAACCAAGACGTCCTGCTTTCCATTTCTACTTCTATATGGGAAAAGACTGATCCTTTCCCACTTGTATGCCAAACTCCCAAGGCCACCTTTCTACATTACAATCATATTTCGTATGTACTGTAAATGAAGGTTAGAGAAATGTGGATTTGTCCTGACAATGGTGTCTGCCCTTTCCCTAAGGAAGGAAAATCTCAATTCAGATTGATTTACATAGAATTTTGAGCATGAAATGGAGGTAGGGTAGGACAAAGGAAGGAAGGAAGTGAGAGAGGCAGGGAGGTAGGGATAGGGAGAGGAAGGGGAAGAGAAAAAGAGAGCGATTCTTTCTCTTTGAACCAACTGTGAGTGTTATAAACTGAATTCAGTCCTTGAAACTGTTTGGAAATGCAGTGGATCTCTGGAACTGTGGCGCTTCATGAGCTAGATAAAATGTGAGGCAGTGAGATTTTTGTGCCCTCTTGTCCCAATTTTTGTGCCTGTTTCCTACCTGTTATTACCCTCCCTCAGAGGTTTGAGACCCCTTTTACTGTCTTATCCATGTCTGTCCCTTCAAAAAGAGCATTCTAATTCCAATTTTCTCCTTTCCTACCCCATCCACTACTTCTACCAGCTGCATAATAGTTCTGCTATTCCATGACTATACTAACTATGCTACTGCTGAATGCTTCCTAAGTACCCGGCCCAGGCATCTTTTTATTTAATGCTTACCCTATCACAAGCAAGCATCAGCTTTTTGGATTGGGTGTGTAGTGAGTAGTCCAAGTGCTCTGACCAGCAGTTTCCTTATTTATGAAATGTGGAGAAATTATTATCTTATGCATTAGTTTGGTGAAAATGTGCTAAGCTAGGGCTCGTGCTCATGACAAAAGTTTATGTTTATCCCATTCTCCTGGGCTTCAGCGAATTTTAAGCTCTGGTTATGGGGTGAGAGGTGAGAACTTGGAGTTGCTACGTAAAACAGAGAGTGGCAGTTATGTTGGAATTTCACATTATAAAACATAATTCTTTAATATAAGCATATCAAATATCACAAGAGACATACTTATGATTTTAATTCATTGTTTACCTGAAATTTATATTTAACGTTTTTGTTTCTAAATCTGGTGACTCTGTAAGAGCTCTGTAAATCACACTTGTAAACAATTTCTGAAGAGTAAGAAATGTACTCCTTGAGGCTAAAAGATGGTAAACTTTTATTATCAAGTCATAGCCCGTTGGAATGGAACAATGTCTTAGAAGTTACCTCATCTTCCTATTACCAATAGGCAAATTAAAGATTGGGGTGGGCCAATGACTTGCACAAAGTTTTGATGCTTACAGAGGAAAGAGACAAGATTCGAAATTAGGGCCCTTTTGTTCTCATTTAATGGTGTATCTGTCACATATGGAATTGTTGAAAAGTTCAGAATTCACTTCAAGTTTGCTGGTGAAAGATTCATGATTATTTCATGCATTGTCATAACTGGAGTAGCTTGACAGATATTTTGGTCAAAATGATGATTTGATATTAATCTGGTGCTTGGTACAGTGCTGTATATGAAATAAGCATGCTATCAATATTTGTCAATAAGGATATGTGTCACATATATGTATGCTAATATAACCACACCCACACACACCCACACACACACACACACACACACACACACACTCATTAGGAATTGAGAGAACATGTTGAGATCTTCTAAATGTGCTCTTAGATTCCCTTTGGTAAATATGAAATGTGTCAACTGAGTTTTAATATTCCCAAAGTCTATCATAACTAATGGAAAATCTAGGGCAACATAACAACAAACTAGGGGCAAAAAAGAAACTTAGAGCTGTGCTATTTAGAAACGTGATTAGTCTTGAGTCATGCTGTAAGTATAAATTACATCCAGATTTCAAAGATAGGACAAAAAAGTATAAAATATCAGAATATTTTTACATTATTGCATTTAAAACATTTTTTGATATAGTAGTTTTCAAAAATATTATTGTTATTAAAGTTATTTCAGTGTTTTAAAAAACTTTTTTCCTGTGTTTATCATAAACATTTTAGTTATATAAGTATATTTTTGGACAGCACCATTTTAGGAGAGTCACTATTTGTCTAAAGACACAGAGGAAAGAGAGATTGGAACACACACGCACATGAGGGTGCAGGGGCAGCTAAGACATACATGACTTGTCATCTTTCTATGCTAGCATTTAACTAACTTATTTGCTCACTGAATATTTATGAAACTGTTTTGGAAAGTGCAAACCATTATGGGACTATAGTGTGTCTTTATAATCATTGCTGTTCTTAAGAAAGCATAGTTGGCCACTGGATTTTCCTTTCAGAACTCAGCAAACATGTACTGATCTCAGATGGGTCCCCTTTTTCCAAAAAGTCACTTAGGCTGAGTCTGGTTAAGTGACTCAGTTTCCCCATATACAACCCAGAGTCTCTGACAGCTTAGGGTAGCTACCAACCCTCCCGCCCCCCGCACCCAAGACTATGAGAACAATGAATGGTGTTGTCCCTTCGGTGCTGACAGATGGGAATCATTCCCTTCTCAGTGTACGCGTTTTGAAATGCTTTTGAGTTCACGCCCCAACTGGGGCTGTTGCCAGGGTCCTATGCTTTATGGTGTTAGGCCCTTGTCCCTTACTTTTCTTTTCCAGAAAAGTGAGAGCTTCTCTGCAAATTTCACAATTGTAAAAATATTTTACTAGTCAGTGCCTTTGTAATCTTTTCTTGTATTTCCCATTAAATTTGGGTAACTCACAGATCCAGATAATAAAAGTTTCAGATAGGGAGGGAGGCAGAGTCTGATTCCATCTCATTAGAAAGTGCCCTAAAAAAGTCTCCTGCCAGAGGATTTACATTCTAAAGTCCTCTCTTGTTTTGTCAATTCTAGGATTTTAACTCTTTCATTTGGTATGGGGGTTCTTTTACAATTTTGGTTAGTGGAAAAAGCCAAAATATCTCTTTGTGGTGTCAAATTATCCCTTCTGGAAGAAAAGATGCATATTTTGGGGATATTTTCCCCCATTTTATCTTTGTTAGTGCATCTGCACTCCACCTGACCTTTTCTGGTTCTGTTTTTAATTCTCCTTATATACCAGCTTTTAGTGGAGACTGTGTGCTTTAAGTAACGAAGGTCAAATTTCTGAGCCCTTGTGCGCTTACCCAATGATTTCTAGCCCTCTTTAATCCTTCCCTACACCAACTGCTGCAGTAATGAGGGCCAAGGGGCGGCTAGGGATTGAGGTCATGGGCTTTCAGTTTGTAGTTATATATTTCTCTAGTGCTTATGTGGAACAGCTTCTCTTAGTTTTCTAGAGGGGTTAAAAATAAAGAGGAGAAAAGGAAAGAAATTCTTGAATTGCATTAAAATCCACTGATACCGTTTGGTGTGTCTTTTCCTGCCACATTGTACATCTGTGTGAGCAACAGACAGGAGCAGCTCTTGTAAATCATGTAAGAAATGCCTCTGAGTGAACCCTGCAGATGATGCCACTTGCTTATTCAGAAGGTCTTCTGCCCAGAGATGTCAAAGGACAGGGCAGTTGCCCACTGGCTAAAGAGATACCCTCTTGCCTGCTCCAGTTTAAGGCCTATCACCTCTCCTATGTTTATGGCACAGAAAACACCATCCCTTTAAATCTCCATAAGTTTGCATAAAGATAGAACTGAGTTAATAATCTAGGACTCATTCAACATGTTTGTGATCATTCTACAGCCTTCATTATAAAATAAGACACATAAACTGCTCGTGTGGAAGAGTCATGCTGAAAATTTTAATGAAAAGTGTATATTGAATTATAGATTCTATATAAAGGTTTTTTCTTTATTCTGCTATATTTTATGAAATTCCAAAAAGGAGTTTTTGACATTATTTGGTTTGTTTGTTCATATTCATAGGCATTCAACAAATACTTACTGGGAATCTATTATATGCCAGGTATTGTTATGTATGAAAGTGCTCTGTCTACTGACATCTATGCATTGTACAGTCAAGCAATTATTTAGACAATCCAGGTACAGTTTTTATCTGCTAATCACTTTTTAAAAAATTCTGCTTGCAATGTGTTTAGCAGTCTACTCAGTCTCATGGGTACATAGGTATCACTTCCAACCTTTAAGGACCTCACATTTCATTAGAGGAATATTAAATATATATCAATCTGTACAAGAACATATGTGGCAAATGTCACAGAAGCACATGGAAAGTTAAGTGTTGATAAAGTGATATAAACAATGACTTTCAAAAGGAAACACACCCTCTAGATACCAGAATAAATCAACAGAGGACATGGCACTTAGGACAGATCTTGAGAAATCCTAGCAAGAGATGAGTAATAGAAACCATGAAATTCTAGAAGGAAGACTATCAGAAAGACATTGCCAAGTCTGAATTGTATGCATACTACATGAAATAAAATACTATCTCACAAAACTCCATAGTTAAGGGCCTTGAATGCAAGGTACAAGACAAACATCTGAACTGGATTTTGCAGACATTATTAAAAATGCAGAGTGACAAAACAATGGGTTTACACATTTATACTTCCTTAATCTTGCATGCTCCGCCGTTATGGGTTGAGATGTGAAGAGAAAGGCAGGTTCAATTAGGAAATACTCTTTTTAGGCTTTACAATTCCTGCTTTGCTGCTCATTGTACCATCTTTTTATTTTTCAGTGCCACATCTTTTCTGAGTTATGTTGATTCTGTTTTTCAAAGTAATGTTGAAATTCTGCAAAAGCATTTGTGTAAATCACAGAAAAATAGGAGAACCTATATCATTGCATCTCAGAAAGATACTGTAATCTTCCACCACCGGGGACGTGGCTCTGAGCTCAGAATTCCAAGGGTTAGTGGTCTCGAAGACACTTCTGGTGGTGGGACTCGGCACATACATGAAACACTCACTGCTCATCGTGAGAATTCTCCACTTTGATGGCATAGAAGAAACGAAACAATGGCAAATTAGGAGAAAGAAAGAGTGTCTGAGAAAAGTTATAGACAGCAAAATTCTACCTCTTTTTATTACTTTTTAAAAGAAACTTTCATCTAGATCATGTTCTGAAAACTTACCAGATAAAAATGTTTGGAAAGTTATAAACATTGTGTTTGGGGAACTATATGTGTCTTTAAATATTTAAACTGCACCTACACTGATTTCAAAAATTACATATAGTGCACAAATGCATTCTTCTAGCAAATGCATTTAATACTGCTTTCTGTTGAGTAACACACGGGAATCTTTTTCTTCGCTAGAAACTCTTCACATCAAGGGCTATGTTGTTTGCTCTCCTCACAGGTCACCACTATTAGTTTTAGAATCCTTCTAGACCTCTTTTATGCATTTATACACATACACACATAAATTTGCGTATTATTTTACTTTGTTGATTAATATAGTATGAGCTCATTAATCCCTTTTGGGAACATTATATACTTCACATATGAATTTACCTTTGGTTTTTTTCTAAGCTTGGAGATTGAACCCAGGCATGAACTATATCCTCAACTATTTGTATTTTTCGTTTTTCACTTTTCTTTTTTTGGTACTGGGGATCAAATTCACAATCTTGCAGTTGGCAGGCAGGCATTTATGCCACTGAGCTAAATCTCTGGCCTTGTATTTTTCATTTGGAGGCAGGGTCTCACTATATGATTCAGGCTGGCCTTGAACTCACTTTATAACGTGTGGTGATCCTCATGCCTCAGCCTCCTGAATGCTAGGATTACAGACATGCACCACCATCCTGCTAACCAATCCTCTGTTGATGGCCATTTAAGATGTTTCCAGATTTCACCTATTAAAAATGATGTGTTAATAACTGTCTTCCTCTTTTCGTGCATATGTGACAGTATATCCTCAAGACAGGTACCTATAAGAGAAGTGACTGCTTCAAAGAGTATAAATATTAAAAAGGAAAATAATAATGTATTTCTAATGTATTTACATAAGATTTTGTAGCAAAATATACTTTGCCAAAGATTTGAATCCAATTGAAATCCTAAAATTAGGTGCCTATCAAAATCATCCCCAAAGTTACTGATTTTTTTAAAAAAAGATTATGTTCAAGATCCATTCTAGGTGCAAAACGTTGTTTGTGAAAAAAAAACATCAATTACATGAGTTTAGATTCACACCCTGTCACTCCATTTCCCAGAGACAAGTCCTGTAGGTGGCTTTAAAAGGCATAGCATAGTTTTATCAAGTAAAATACTCATGACTTCAGAACACAGAGCATGGATTTGAAAAGTATGTAAAACCTTGGGCAGCAAGACATTTGTGTTTGGGTCATATAGAACATCAGTGCTTCATTCAGGTGACAAAAGCTTGTTGAAAGAAAGACTTTACTTAGTATTTAATACTTGCTTCTGTTTGCCATAGTGGTCAACAATGAAAATTAACATTTTATTTTTCTCAAGTGTCCTTCTAAATACATTGTACCTTAAATACGTATGCAGATATTAGTAAAACTAGGGACTAACTAATCAATTTTGTAACTTTCATAGGGAAAATTATTTAAAATGCCCAGTGTGATTTAAATTGTAACTTTTCTTATAATGGATTATGCAGTCTTTATATAAGCTGCCTCCAGTGTGAGAGGAAAGTTGGCCGAGTCTGGGCTGAGTTTTGGGATCTACTCTGATGGAAATATTCTTCAGAGCCCACTAAAATGGAATGCGTCCCATTCCATTGGTCAGTGGTCTTTAGAATGCACACATGGGAAAGGGAGAGGTTTGGGGATCCAGACCCTGCAGGTGGAAACAATTAAGATTCAAAAGCGATTTTGAAAATGGATTTGCTTTTCTCTTTATTATCCACATAAAAAGTAGTAGTGCTGGGTTCCTAAAATCTCTCACCCACTCATTAAATAAATGCATTAGAACATTGGAGGTTTTATTGCTTATGATTTAAAAATCTGTCTTGTATAACATATGGAATATGTATATACGTGCATGTATAAACACACGTATATGGTCAGATCTGCGTTTCACATCAAACATCTACTGTATGTTTCACCAGGGAGACAAGACCCATGTGTTTTGCAGAAGCTTTTAAAGCTGTTTCATTTATTTTATTAGCCTTTAATGAATGTAATTAGAACCCAAGTAATTAAATGCAATTGTGCTCAGTATGTTCCTGTTGTAAATTGCCCTAAACAATGTGCATCGTGTGAACAAATTTGTGGGATTAATCGAGGATAGATAATGTTTTTGGATAGTATTTCACACTAAACGGCCGCAGAGAGAAACAAAGAAGCTGGCGCAGTGTCATTAATCTTAGTCAACTGGCAGCTCGGGTGTAATTTGCATGACTTAGGCAGTGACACAGGATGATGCTTGCTTGGGATGGGTGTTAGATCACCGTGATATGTATGTATTTATTCCCCTTTAGTCTCCTGATTTATAAGCAGAAAGAAGTTTGCATGTGGAAATGGATAAAACAACAATATTAATGGAAGGAGTTATAGATTACCTGAATTTTTACTGGCAATATATGTGCTTCTTTGTTTTCATATTGAGTATTTCTGTTTTATATATGTTAAAAAGACATCTGCAAATCTCTGTCAAGGCACAAGCACGCGCGCGCCATACACACACACACACACACACACACACACACACACACACGCAAATATATTGTGACTGGGTAGTGGGATACCACTGGAAGCAGTTTGGCCTTTCTGCCTCCTCCTTCTTTATCTAATATACATTGATTCATTGCTTTAGGAACTTATCCCTTTTGTGAGAGGCATTTTTGAATCACATTACAGAAACCCTTCAGATTCCACTTTAGGACAGTATCATTTGGAAATAAGCACTTGGGAACACTGGTAGCAAATGCAAAGGTTTTCCATTTTCATCATAAGATGTGCAGTACAACTCTAAATTACAGAAACAATTTGATAAGACATTCTTAGAAAAACAAACAAATTGAGCTTCAAATGTCATAATAGATGACAAACAAAAAGTAAGTGAATTTGTGGAGTTTTGAACTGAAATGGCTGTGCCCTTGTGACCTAATGGACATGCGAATCTCAGCTTGCACAAGTGTGCCTGACATTTGTGAGTGGTTGGCTCAGGCCATTGTGTTCTTTTTCTTCTGATGGAGATGAAGTTGCTTTCAAAATTGCCTCTACTGAAGTCAAATAATATTGAGGACAGCATGTTAACCTATCTCCTTGTTACAAATATAGTGACATTGCACAATCTCTAATTATTTGAGAGGAAATCTATGTACGAAAAGATGTTCAACTAAATGTGAAAATATTTGTTAATCAAACAACTCTATTTCACATCAAATTTATGTTAAATTTTATGCACTCTTTTCTTCTGTGTAAATCTGTTTTATTTTGATACTACTTTTTTCTAATTCAGAACATTACACAGTTTATCACTGTAAAGCTCAATTAAAACCATAAACATTAGTTTTACCTTCAGCAAAAATGATTCTCATTGCCTTACTCAATATATTTAAACATAACTTGTGGGAAGACACTGACAAGTTTTCTTTCCTCCCTTTCTCTCTCTCGCATCTGTGAAAGCGTTATATACGTCTGTGTGTGTATGTGAGAAAATATCTCATTTCGTAACCTTATTTCAAGAACAGCTAAAACAACAAAACAATTAGCAATTCATGAGTGAAGCTGACTCCTATTAATATGCCATTGGCTGTACACTGGCACTCATCTTTCAAAGACCCAAGACAATAGCGTTTCTTATGAGGTCAGGCATGGTGATGTCACACCTTTAAGATAGGGCCTAGAAATGATCAGTTATTGCAAAAACTAACATGGCAGCAGAGCCATAGTTAAAATGCTAAGGGACACTGTGAATTTTAAATGTTGTGGAAATTTCTTAGACTGAGAAGAAATGTGACGATACTTTAATATTTGTGTTGGGATTATGGCTTCAGACTAGTTGGGCATCGGATTGGGGAAATGTTGCCTAAGTTATCAACTGTTCTCTCCGTGAATATTATAGTCACAGGAGGATCATCTTATTTAATAGTTTGAAAAGCAGTCTTTCTAAGCTTAGCAGAAGTATTATTTTTAAAAGGATGTAAACTGGAAGATTCTCAACTGGGTATTGTAACCAACCATCAGCAGTGTGTTGTCTGAGTGATCACTGCCATTTTCAAGTGCTCTCTTGTCCAAGTCAAAAATACATGTGTGGCAGAAGTAATTTGTTCAGTACTCAGAGAGAATTTCTAGTCAGTTGCACAAAGTAAATGAAAGTAATTTATTGAAGGCCTTTGCCCAGTATTATTTTGGTATGCAGTCCAAGACATGATTAGAAGAACCTATACATGCCAGATATGTCATTAATTGGTGTGTCAGGTCTTCCAGGGAATCATGATTGATGTTGTGGGCCTGCAGAATGTGACATCCCCGAGAGCATTCAGTCTTTTGGTACATATTGGAACATTCAACTTTAACATCTATGTAGCAATGTATATATTATTAGCTGAAATCTTACAAATCGTTGTCTTTTAAACTTATGAGATGCTTCTGAAATTAAAGCCACAAAAGAATGCACAAAGAATGTAGGTACTAGGAAGCAAAAAGATTTAATTTTGTGGTACTGAGGATTAAAACCAGGAAAACACTATCTTACTGAGCAATAATCCTACCCCTTTAAAAATTTTATTCTTCTAAAAGGGACTTACAAAAGAGACGTAATTAAAGTGATTAAAGTACCTGTATCATACAACTCCTGTTAAGACATGGTGTAAATCGTCCATAAAAATCAATGAATTATAAACAAGCAAGTTTGTATGAGACATAATATTCAGAAAAGAATTGGTCTGAAATTGACCTTGTACTACTTATGTTCTCACCAGCTCTTTAAACTTTCTGTCTCTTGGTATTTCCATCTACAAAATGAGTAAAAATCACCTCAAAAGGATCTAGGAGCATGCATTTAGGAAAGGAAATGTTTCTGCAGGTTCTGGTCAAAGAATGAGTAGCATTCTTGTTAATGATATTTGAACAGAAGCTTATAATATGTCCTTCTTGATGCTATCTAGGGGGAAGGTACCTTGGACTAAGTATAAAAGTGAGGTTCAAATGCTAGCTTCCTGTGTGCAAGGTGTGCGATGTTTGCAACTCTGATATTTGCTTAGCTCTTTTGAGGGAATGGTAAGAATGAATCTAAGCCAGAATTTTTGGATGGGACATTATACTGAACTCAAAACTTGAGGGTGTTAAAAGAAAAACTTGAGGGTGTTCTGAGAAGCAGACCCAGTCTGGCAGAGGCCACTGGACTAGATGACCAACTGACCAAGTCCAGCTGTGGCTTCAGGCTTGTGCAGGTAATATGTGGTAGCAGGAAGATGGTTCAGTGATACACATGCAGAATAAAGCACAGCTACTTATATTTTCTGAATATGAGTCATCATTCATAAAATGGAAATAGTAAGACTACATAACTCTTGAGACTTTTGTAAAGGTTAAGTTAATCTTTGACCCGTGTCTTGTATTCTGGATGATAATAATTAGTTTTGGTTAACAAATTTTTACTTTTATTCTTTTAGTGTTGGAAATTAAACCTAGGGCCTGACGTATGCTAAACATGGGTTCTGCCACCGAGTGACCAACCAATATTGAATAGTATTTAACCCTCCTTAAAACTTTGCAGTTTTTAAGAGTTAAGAAGCTGCTGGGATACTATAATCATGGCACTCTGGGAGGCTGAGGCAGAAGGATCCCAAGTTCAAGCTCAGCCTGAAGAACTTAATCCCACCTCAAAAAATTAAAATGGGCTGTAAATGTAGCTCAGTGTGAAGGTCCTGGATTCAATCAGTATTACTCCAAAAAAAGTGTTTGTGTGTGGATTTTTTTAAACTTACAGTGAGGATTGGGAGTTCTAAGGGGAAATGCTAGGCAGAAGTGTAGTTATATCGCTAGGAGTTATACAAAGCTAGCAGTTCCTTGTTTCAAATAGGAAAAAGAAAAACTGGGTAGTATAAATTGGTGTAGTCCAGTGCTGATGACTAAAGGCAGGAATAGACAATCAGTGTTCCTTCGCAATGTTATTTCTGACAGGGGATTTGGAAAGAGAAGAGTGAGGATACTATCAAGCTAGCAAGGCAGGATCATTGTATTAGTAGCACCAGGGAGAGCTCCCAGGACTCTAAAACTTAGAAGGCAAGAAATAAGCATCTTTCATTTATTTCATGGTTACACTAGTCTTCTCCCGTTAGACTCATCACTAACGCAAAGACCTTTTACTTGTGTAAGCGCCCAAGTATATTAAAGAAAATCCGGATGCAAGAGGAAGACTGCATGAATTTCAGTGGACGTTAGTCCTACGTGAAATCAAGATCGGGCCTGCAGCTGCCTAGATTCTGTGGCAGCCATTGTTTGCAATCTTAAGTGGGAGTTCCTGCTTCAGGCTTATTTAAATTTTTGTATAATGTAGGTCTACCTTTGGGAGAAGGTTGAATAGTTCGCGATTTAAAAGTTAAAGTATTTTAGTGGTGTGAATCACCACTTTTTAAAAAGATTTGCTTGAGTAGGAGAGGTATTTCTTTGGATTAACTGCTCTGACTTTGCAAGAGCTTGCCACTACAGAAGGTTACTTCATAGTCAGCAGGTCTTTCTTCCTACAGATTTCTCTTTTCCAGACTTCCACAGCAGTCCTGCTTTCCCTTTTATCATGCATTCTATCTTGGATTTAATTTTAAGCTATGCTCATTTTAACATGGAGTGTTGAAGTTCCTTTAAGCTCTTAAAATTATTATTTATTTTCTTTCTTTGTTTCTTTCTTGTGATCTTTTTTTCATATCCAATCACCAAATGCTTCTTTTAAAAAATATATATATCTCTAGCTCTGGCTTCTCTTCTGATCTTTTCAAACTGTCTGTCTTGTTCGTGTGAGTGGTTGTACCAAAAGCATCCCAGCCTAAAGTATGCAAGAGAATTCAGAATCCAGTTCTTAGGTCTCGACACATTCCTTCTCTGGGTTTCCCTGTCTCCATGTACTTGAGTCTATGAGGATGAGACACCACAGGTCACCCTTGGACGCTCAATTTTTTGTAACCCTTGGAACTAATTCATCCCTACATTCGGTCAATCAGATCTGCTAAACATTTTCTCCTCTTCTTGATTTTTCTACTATCAACCTCCAGCTAACTCCAGTATGTACTCTGCCAGCCTGTGTTTCTACCCTCACATCTTACAAAATAACGATTATTCTTCCATATTACAGTCAGAATGACCTTTTAAAAGCAAACATCTTCTCAGGATTCTACTCTGCACATATCTATTCGTAGTTTTTCATTGTATTTGAGATGACCAGTATCCTGAACAGGGCTAACAAGGCGCTGTGTGATCTGTTACCAATCCACACTTCCAGCCTCATCGGGTAGCATCTGTCTCCAGTCTTCTTGAACATAACCCAGACTACATTTTTTATGATTAAAAGTTGTGTTTTTCATATTGCATCAGTATGTTCTTGAGTATAGAATTTATTCATACTCCACTACATTCTTTGGCCAATTGTTTCTCACTCATTCTTAATATCACAGCTTAAATAATATTTTCTATGGAAGTAGTCTTTTTTGATACTTGGAATAGGACTGATCTCTCTACATTGTAAATTCTTAGATATTGGACACCATATCTATTTGACTTATGTGTTGTATTTCTGGAAAGAATAAAGAGTGACTGTGACAAAGCAGTTACTCAGTAAATACCTGGGGGAAGATGAAAGTTTTGCCCAGATTATTTTCTTCATAATTGCTTTAATCCTATAGATCAAAAGAATGATTTTCTCACACCAGGGAAGCAATGCAATGTTTAAACATGTGTGTCCAATTTACTTCACATACAAGTACAATCTCAAGGTGCCACCATTTACTTAGAAATGTCTCAAATTTATCCTTCCTTATGGCAGAGTAGCACTCCACTGTATAAAAAAGCTTATCTTCTTTATTCATTCATCTGTTGATGGGCATTTAGGCTGAGTCCAACATTGAGGTATTGCAATTTGTGTCTCTGTAAACACGGGAATGCATATATCACTGTAGGCAATGCTTTTAATTCTTTCTGGAAGATCCCAAGAAGCACAAGTACCAAGTCAAATGGACCTCTAGTTTTAGTTTTCTGGGAAATCTCCACACTGATTTCCACAGTGGTTGCACCAGTCTATATTCCCACCGGTGGTGGAGAAGAGTCCCATTTTCCCTGCAACCCTGCCAGCATTTGTTATTGCTTGATTTCTTGATAATAGCCATTCTTTCTGGAGTGAAGTGTGAGAAACCAAAAGGACCGAAATGTATGACAGACATTGGTAATCAGGAAGCAAATGTTCAAATGGGAAGGGGGACATTGGAGAGAGGAGGGGAAAGAAAGAAAGGGGAAATAAAAGAGAGAGCAGAAGGGAAGAAATGGGAACAGAGCTTGTATAAATAAGGAGGGGAAGGGGTTGACGGGAGGGGACAGGATTAGAGGAAAATGAAGAATCAAGATATATTATGTACAAATTGTGCTTGATAAATGTGATCATTGTGTATATTGAAAGTGTGCCAATAAAATTATTTAAAAATAAATAAAAGCTAGGATAAAAGGCTACAATGAGAAATCTTTGGAAACGCAAAGACCTAGAGTTAGATGCTTTAAACTTATCATCACTTTTCACATTAGAAATATTAGAACAATGTCAATGCATATATTAGCATCTGTGGCAGCACTTACCCTGAGGAATCTTGATACCTTCATGTTTTCCAACCATCCTGCAAAGAATTCACCCTAAATGACAAATTTTTGTGAAAAAGAATGACTTTCTCCGCACAAGATTTTTATTTTTTTCTTATTTTCCTCTTTGTTTTATTTTTTCTGTTTGTCTATCTTAAAGACATTTTTCTTTCACTTAGTATGTGGGTGTGAATGTACTTTGGTTTCTTAAACCAGCAACTTCTCCTAAATTTTAGACGATGCATCAAGGATTTCCTCTCAGTTATTATTTTACACATTTTGAAACGTCTGCCAACACAAGCTCTGTTTAAGTCATTACAAACCACATCTTTTCCCCCTTGGTACACTTCTTAAATTCATTTAACTGCCTCTAACACATTTATTCCTACTGCAAGCTGTGTGGGTTTATCAGAGACAGTCACTTGAGCAAGCACTTTTCCGACTAGTCATTTGGTGCCCAACACCTTGAATAAATGGATGCTGCTTTTGCTGAAAGGCTGTGGTATTTGGTGAAAGAATTTCAGTTTTGTACTAGAACATGCCAGACAGCAGATGGCATGGGTCATCACAAAATTTTTCTCTGATTCTGTTTCATTGTTTGCTAACATCACCGTAATATTTGTGAAATGGTCTGCCATTATGCTCATTTTTTGTTTCTTTATTACAAAACCTTTAAAGCTCTATGATGTTCACACAGAGCAACAATTCTTTCTTTGCATTATCATGGGGACAATTTCTACTCCATCATTTTTCTTTCCTGGTCAATAATTTGAAATATATATATTTGAAGTAGATATATAGATATGCTTTATAATAAGTAAATATCTATTTACCCATCCATCCATCCATCCATCTGTCCATCATCTACCTGTCATCTATCTCCACTGCCATTTGTTTAGGGAACCTCCAGCTTGTTTCTCACTCTTCTTTCATATAGAATTGATGCTGTATTCAATACCAAAGGCAAGTGTAGTGTAAAGGAATCAATATGTGGGCTTTATGCCCCTGAACTCAACAATTAATCCAACCTGTTTACAAAATTCAATTCTAGACAATAATGATCAGTCCTAGAATTTTTATTTTTAAATGTTTGGGAGGAATAGGCTTTGTGCATATGTGTGTGTGTGTGTGTGTGTGTGTGTGTGTGTGTGTGTCTGTGTGTGTGTGTCTGTGTGTTTTAAGAAGACTGTTCAGAAGAGAGAATCTGCGCTTGGGAGGTGCTAAAGCTACCTTGTCTCCTGAGTAGCAGAGTGTGGCCATGGAGCCAAAACAGAAGCAGGCAATGCCAGGAGAGGGGTGTAAACTCAAGTCCTGATTTTTGTCAGATGAGGATCTGTTTGCATCTGAGCCAGCCTTATCTCTGGAATTATATATATATATGCATGTATATGTATATTTATACACATATATATGTATATATATATACATATATTTGTGGTTTAGCAAAGTTTTAATTTCTGCCATTGTAGGCAAGAATGGTGGCACAATAGTTCCTTTATTTATTTATATTTATCAAGTTGATGTGTTTGCTTTCTAAAGGGTACTAATGGAGAAAGTATGTACTAGCTGTCAAGTCTGCCATAGGAGAGAGTAAGTTTCCTAAAATCTTGTGTAGACCTAGGCATTTGTTGACAATAATGTTGACCCATGAGATAGCAAGCATCTGATCAAGTGCAATGCCAAATGGACCTGTTAAGTCCTTATCAATTCTGAAGAAACCACGATGCTGAGGGTTGAACTGCGGCATTATTATGCATTAAAGTATTTGGATGGATGGCTTTAGAATATCACTAGGAAAAGAAAACTAAACTGTATCCTATTTAAAAATTTCCAGAGTTTTCTTCCTTTTTACCTTAGTTTTATTTCAATAGCAATGCAATTTTCTTCTTAATGCCCTTCTTCCTCTTTGCTTGGGCAATGCAAAAGGTTGCAATCTTATCCAGATGTGTGCCAGTATCACTCATGGGAAAGTAGGGGTACCTATGAGGTGCATTTGAATCCATAGTCCATGGATTTATAGAACATTGCTTAAATAGGTGTATTTTCCTATAAGAAATTTCAGATCATAAAGAGTGGCATCATGGTATAGCACCCTTTTTTACTATTGCAGGAGCATATTTTTAGTTTGCATTTAAAACTCATGCATGCTTATTAAACCTAAACCTTTGTAATTTCATTACCTAAAGATATTCACTCTTTTTGCTCACTTTAACCCAGTCTTGCTTGCTTTTTTTCTTGTTTTCTATTAGGATGAAGGCATTCATATGTCATTGTGCATGTGGTTTTTCTTGCTTTTCATATGTAACATTTTATTGGAAGTATTTTCCCAGATCATTACAAGCGATTCAGCATTCTAATGACTTTATAATTTCCCCTTCTTTGTGTGTCCCACATGTGTCTAACCATTATTGTTGCATACCACCTCCCATACTCAGTTCTCAACTTATTTTAAGAGGCAGTTGTCAGCCATACGTTTGTAATTATTCTTTTTAAGTAATTAAATTTGTGCTTAGAAGTTTAAAAAGATATTCATATTTCATTAGAATTGCTTTTCTGCACATTCACTTATTATTTTATTCAGCCCTACTTTTGAACGCCTACTATGGGCAAAGCATTCTGTTCATCAACATATTTTATAGACCAAGAAAATTATACTTTAGAGAACATTTGTATAATGATAGCTAAATTTCACACATGCAAAATTACAAAAAGCTGTGTAAAGATTCAAGGGTCTTTGAAGCCATCTTTGGTTCCACTTACTTGTCATTATTTAATCAGAAAGGAGCCTTATTGGGACGCATATGGTGTAAATAGTTCAAAAGATATTTGGATGTCTTCATGACAGAGGGTTTTCTTACATTTCAGTCCTTAAAATGTTACATTTTATTTTTCCACAGCTACGCACATTTTTTGGAGGCAGAATGTCATTTTCCTTAGGCTAGAAATTAACCAATCTTCTTTGCTTTCCATGGGAAAGTTTTCCTTTATATAGAATTCTTCTGATTTGAAATAATAAGTGTTTGTAAAAGCAATGTGCATGTTTGTAAGGACCCATCACACCAGAGAGAACTTATCTCTTTTGCTGACTTGAATGAAATTGAACTTTAAAAGGACAGGTCCATGCACAATCAGGAAACCAAAGTGCTGCTCATCCTACAAATGTTTGCTGAAGATACTAAACTGGGGAGTGAAAGATTGTGACAAAGAACACCTGAACTCAGCTAAATACTTATTAAGGTCTCTTACATTAATTGAAGGTAAGTGAAATTCAGTTGATTTCATTTTAATAGGGCTTCTATTACCTCTTTATAATCCTAACTTCTAAATTTTATTGTTTGAGGTTCGATACATTCTCAGACTAACATCAATATTTTTTCTCCCCTAAAATATTTCTTCTGCATACTATTTGAAGATTCATGAATTACACATATAAAATGGAAAATTAACAGATGTGACAAACTGCTTAATATCACAAGGGAATTTTTTGATTACTTTGAAATTTTATTATAAAGAATTTCTTTTTTTCATCTGATCTGAGTGAGGTGAAAGTGTATATAAACTCTGACTGCACTGCTGCTAAATTAACATTTATTAATAGAAAAATATTTTCTCACTTCCTTTCTCTCATCTCTTCAAATTCCTCCTCTTGCATTTACAATGTGAAATTTAAAATAAATATTTATCTTTATCTCTATAGCTATTTGTCATCTATCTATCTAACGATCTATCTAACTATCTGTCTATATCTTCTATATTGGGGGATGTTACTTTCACCACAGACTGGGTTTATGACTTTGTTCAAATCAATTAATCACATCATGCTTGATGTTATTTGAATAAAGGTAATGCTATTCTACTTTTACAGAGGCCTCAAGTATAATAAAATACTATATATATATATATATATATATATATATATATATATATATAAACATTATATAGAATATATATATTCTTCAGTATGGGTGACCTAATTTTTATAATACTAAATATCAATAATTTATAATAATTTATAATGTGACTGTTCTTTCTTAATATTGCCTTATACCCTGCCTTCCTTCCACAACTATTAAGTGCCTTTATAGCTTTAGTATTTGATTCAACACTCAATGAAGAGAAAAATAATTCAGAGCTCACGTAGGCAGTGCAGTAGACGAGGAACTAGCCAGCAATTCTTTTATTCATCTGTAATTACAAATTAGAATCATTATTATATAAAAAGTGCACATAACAGAAGAACATGTACTAGTCTTGAAGTTCAGGAGAAGTTCCCCCAAAAAGTTATGCTAGAGGCAAAGTCATAAAGGTAAACAGAAGTTGTCTGGGTTTTTGCTTTCATAGTGCTGTCTGCAAACCAACAGCAGCGGCACAAGATACCTTTGTAGAAATTTAAAACCTCTGACTCTGTCCTGGACCTACTAAATCAGAATCTGCCCTTAAACAAGATCCCTAGGGGGTTCTTTTGAACATTAAAGTTTGAGGGCACTATTCTAAGGGTCAGGCTGGGACAGGACAGAGGGAATAATATGTTCAAAAGCTCTGTGGAAGGGAGGGGTGTTTAGGATCTAAAATGCAGCAATGTGGCAAGAGTTTAGGAAAAAGAGAAGGTAAATGATATAAGAATGCAGTGGATATTTATGTACTTTGGGCCACTGACTCAGGGTTTGTAAGCCTGATAGACAGCAGATTTTTGTCTATTTCTGAGCAGATGAAAAACAGCATCAGATTTGTATTTGGGAAATATTCTTGCAGTGTGAACACCAAATAGAGCACATTTAGAATAGAAGCAGAGGAACAGTTGGTGGCTGTTATGGGTCCAGATGAAAGATGCTAGCATGGAGATATTGATAAATAAAAATATCTGAGACATACTTAGGGATTTAAATGTATTGGCTTAATAGTGGATTTAATATGCAGGGGGAAGAGTGATAGGTCAAAGATTATTCCTTAGTTCCAAACATACCCCTTCTGAATGGATAAAATTGCCAAGATAAGAAATCCCTGGCAATAAGATGTATAAAAGAGATAATTCTCTGAGTCTTAGACATATTGAATTTCAGGTATTTGAGGCAGTGGTGATGTTAATCATATTTGAAACAGTGAGGGCTGCATGGGTCTGGATTGGAAATATTAAATTTGGGGATTGAGATTGAATAGCATATTGAACAATTATTTAGGGAAGCTACGAAGACAATTTTTATAACCCCATCTCTATTGTTGAATTTCAATAACACTTGGTAATTCAATTAAATCACTTTTATAGAGTTCCAAATTAATACAGTTTGATTTCATTATTTTCTATTGTTTAAACTAGACTGTAGAACAAATCTTAAGAAATCTAAAAGAAATGGCTCATGTGTTCTTGTATATATTTTCTCAAGATATTGGTTGTCCTGACTGATAGAAATTGGATGGAACTCACATAAAAATTGAATTCTACGTGTCTTAAGCATGGATTTGTACATCACTAATTGGTTAGTCCTAAATAATGTTCAAATTGTTGTTTATTGAAGGAGAGTTGTATATTTTAGACATCAGATTTGCAAGAGAAAAATATGATATTTTTTATTAAATTAATATGCCTGGCAAATCTGCTCATTCAAAATAGGTGTAATCCTACTTCTGTACAGAGAAGGACTACATAGATACATAAAAGTTGTGCTAAAGTCAGTTTGAAGACTATCTTTGATTTTGCCCAACAAAATGAACAAATATGTGTCTGCACATCTATAATATAGAAGATATAACTTGACTAGAATATTTAATTTATTTTATCTAAGAATTATGCTACCCATGAAAATATAAATGTGGATGGTAGCAGCATAAAATGTACTCTAACCCCGCAGATGGATTTGAATCAGTAGTAATTATAAAAATAGCTAAAATTGGTATGGTGTGAGCACAATTCAGCAAGAAA
Source organism: Cavia porcellus (assembly GCF_034190915.1). NCBI lineage: Eukaryota > Metazoa > Chordata > Mammalia > Rodentia > Caviidae > Cavia > Cavia porcellus. The sequence continues at coordinate 33,752,616 of NW_026947489.1, forward strand.
CTAGTCACATCACTAAAGGTGTATCCGGGGAGCATGCTGCTATGAAAGGCACTGCTTGAATTAGTTTGGGTAAAGGTGTTTTGAAGATAAAGGAGCGGGGCAGTAGGCACATGAGCAGTCCTTGCAAGGTAAGAACATTGGTTAATTGTTAGTGGTTAATGACTATAAATGACAGTTTTTGTTGCTTTAATAATCAATCTGTCTGCTATCTACTAGCTGAATGCAAACTTGGGCTAGAGTTATACATTTGAAAAATAAAGAATGATGAATATTCTTTGATTTGAGCACTGTTAATCCTTGTGCTATTACTTTTGACAGTGATTAATCAATAGGTACATCTGCGTTTTAAGACAGTATATAATGAAACTACGTAATCAATCACAGAAGAGATGGCTCATCTTCATAGACTTTGGCAGGACAGTTATGCTGTGCATCCAAATGGAATTTACTCTTCTTCAAATAAGAAAGGAGGGATGGGTAAAATACAGACCAGTCATATGCCATTATAATTGGAATGAGGTTTTCCATATGGCCAGCATTTTAAAATGTAGGCTCTGTAAAAGCACTAAATCAAGGGTTTTAGCCAAGATTACGTGACTTGAAGGACAAGATAACCCAATTTGAAATAATCCTGCCATGGGCTGTTTACTTTCTTTTTCTTTTTCTCTTTCTTTCTTTCCTTTCCTTTTTTGAGACAGGGTCTAGCTGTGTAGTTCAGGCTGGCCTTGAACTCCCTATATAGAGGCTGATCTTGAACTAATGGTGATCTCCTGCCTCAGCTTCCCAAATGTTGGGATTACAAGCGTGCGCCAGCACTCCCAGACTGCTTTGTTGAGCACCCATTGTTTTAGGGTTGAAAAAACAGATGATTGAGGTGGAAAGATCACAATATTGAGCTCAGATTAGGCAATTTAGTGACTTAGTGAGATGGTGTCTCAGAATAAAAACTTATTAAAAAGATCTGGGGATATAATTTAGTGCAAATGCTCTGTGTTCAGTTCCCAGCACTGGGTGACACATACATGCACATGTGCACGTCATGTAATAGAGAGAGCAGTCATCAACTGGACTGAGGTAGTTAAGGAGGTGAAGACACCTGACTTTTCTTCCTTGCCAATATTGTGCTTTTTGGACAATATAACTTTTTGTACCTCCCCCATCCTGTTGTCTCATTTAATATTGTGAATTTATTCTAGATTTTGAGCTGAAATTTATTTCTCTTTCATGATGAAAGCAGGTCCACGAGATGGTTAAAAGCTGGGTCCATCGCTCTGTGTCTCTTCTGAGACTTAACCCATCTCACCAATCAACCAAGCCACTTTCCCTAGATTCTCTTAATTACTATTTTAGTTTTTCACTCACCTGTGAGGAGACAGCTATTATAACTGAAGCTATGACATTTTGTAATGACAAGTGAGACGTAAAGCATAAATGTAAATGTTTACCTTTTAAACATTAATTGAACACTAGACTTTAAAAAGTATCCTTTAAAAAAGTATATCCTTTTGTTTTTTAAAAGTCAGACCCATGGATTCTGTAAACTTTATTTGACTGCTTCCTAAACAGAAATATTATAATCTCTGATTCCTAGAAGTGTGCATTGGTATGTGGCGTAACTTAATGATTATCATAATAATTGTTGTTCAATGATTTTTGCTTGTTTGCTGTTGTTGAGGACTCTATAAAAAAGCATAACCTCAAAATAGAAGATGAAGGGTAAAACTGGATCTTATTCCAGTTTTTGTAGAGAAAAAGACTTATTAGAGGAGTTTGGCTGAATCTTGTCCCTATTCCATTTCATTTCAGATTAGATGATAATTCCCATCCTTATCAAATGCTTATTTGCCTATTTATATTTAGGATGATAGCATGCCGTAAGACACTACTTGGTGTTGGCAGAGCATACTTTGGTCACCTTGTAGTAGTGTGCCGGCTATTTTAATATGGTCCCGTGTCCATCAACATTTCAGTGTTAGAGTCAATGTGAAAATAACCTCATAATGTAAATTTCTAACTTTAAGCTTGTAGGATATATTTTCTATGGTCAAGGCCTTTTTTAGTTTTCCAAAGATAATAAACTTCAGGTGAGAAAATATGAAGTTTGTTGATAACTGAGTTTTTGTAAAATAAGAGTAATTGCATATATAAATAAATGGAAAAATAAATTATTTTATTTGGATACCACACAGTAGGCTATTATGACCTTTAGATAGTCTAGAACAGACTTAAACTTCACTTTCACCCCCAAAAGCATGGGACGGATTCTAAACATTCTGTCATTTGATAGAGATCGTGGGTTATTTGCCCTCACTGATCTCATGGAGAATGCCTTGTTTGCTTGTTTTTGCTGGTGTTTTTGCTTTTGTGAAGACTGAACCTGGGGCCTAATGTATTGAAGCACATGCACGGCTGCTGAGCTGTACCTCCAGCCCAAGGGTGATTTTAATTGAGTCAAATAGTCAATGTAGTTTGGTCTTAGGGCAAAAACTCTCATTTTTGCCCATGGTATCATAATATCAAAAGCATGTAGTTATGTTCAGTAAGACATTATGCATTGTTTCTCTTACTGTTAGAAACAGTCGAGATTATAGGCTAATTTATAGACTCCTCTACTCTTGTCAATTATATAAGATCTTGTTGTTTCACTTTTCAGATAATTTTTCCTTTAAAAGTTTCTTTCCTTTTGTCTTCTAATAAATATACCCTTTCTAAATCCTTTTTCTTTTGAAGTGAAAAGACTAAAAGGACTACTTTTGTAATTAAAAGTCATTTTTAAATAACCTTGGGTGATTGTTTCTACATATCAAAACATCTTTATGGTCCCATTTCTATGGCAAGAAAGACAAGCGACTGGGATCCTGCACATTTTACTGCAGTCTACATTAATTACCTTCTATTAAAAAAATGACAAAGACCTTTCTGAAAGAGAATCTGGCACTCTTTCCACAGAAATGATGGCAGACACCCTACTTTGCTGATTTCTTGACACTTCTAATTACCTGTATTCATCTGAAATCGTTTCCTTTGTAGAGAATTATTGGCATGATTTTCTGAGAACAAGAGGAAAATGGAAAACATTTTAGCAAGTTAAGGAGAAAAAAATCAACAGTATCATTGTTTGCCGCTTTTGTTGAAACTACCTGCACAAGTCATTTGAGGGACATGAAGGTAAATGAAAGGTTATACTTTGCCCCGCACGCTGTTGCTGGTATTTGTAATGTCAATAACTGTAGAAGGTTGTCAGGAAGCCGGAGAGATAAAGGTCAATAGCAATGACAAATGTATCATTGTACGCGTTTGAATATGCAATATCAGCCTAATCTGCCAGGGGAGACTTTCACAGCCTGGAAATATCAATCAGGTGCTATGTAAAACCCACCTATTGTTCTCCAGGCTCCTGGATTGCTATGGGGAGAGCCAAAGATTTAAAACCTAGCAGAGAAATTTGGTGGGGAGGGGTAAGGAAAGGAGGTGATACCGTGGTTCTTGCTGAATACATCTATATGCATGTTCATTATTTCTTCTAAAGATAAGATTAAAAATATATTAAAAGTTATTCAGCCTCTCAGATTGCTTCATCGGTGGAATATTTAAATATTTTTCTTTACACAGAAGAGGAAGATACAATTCAGCTTTGTATATCATTGCGATCAAGTGCATACCAGAGCCTTTCGGCGTTATAAGCTAAATTAAATATTAACCATGCCTTTCATACAATCTTGACAAAAATTTAGTTGGTCTAATGGTGAGCCTTATACCAAGCCCTGCCTCCTGTTGATTTTGACATGTGGGAAAGCATGACCATTTGTATTCAGTAATAAATTATTTACAAATGAAATGCACAATAGCTTATTTAAACTGTGTCTCCACTAAGAAGAATTCTTGTTAAAATACATTTTCCTGGAGCTGAACTGGAGTATTTGGATCTAGTAGAAAAATTCAACTGTCTTCCTTTTAATAAACTGTACTAGAAAAATCACTTAAACCCTTTTGGGAAATGAAAAGTGAAAAAAATTCACAAGAGATCTTTCAAATGATTGTGCTTCATTTGAATGTGTGTCTTGAAGAACACCTGCAGCATATGAAGACAGTGGTCTGAAATATAAGGGATCATATTTTATGGATGTCACTCCTTAATTTTTGCATCTGTTGGTACCTGACATTAACAGAAAATACTTTGCAAAATCTCCTCCTGAGATGGTCTGTATTTCCTTGGGTATGATGACCCTTTTCCTAATCCTGACTTAAGCATAAGTCATCCTATCTTCCCAAACACACACACAGACCACAGAGCAAGAGAAGTGAAAAGTCATTTGCTGCTGAATTCTGTGCAGGGCCAAGGGAAAGGGCAGTGAACTCAGCAGCATCCTGAGGGAACAGGAAAAGGGAAAAGTCTGGAGGGGACAGAGAGGGGTTGGAGGAGAAAAGGAGGGAAAGAAGAACAGAAATGATTTAGGAAGGAGGTAAGAAAGGAGGGGTAGCCTGAAGGTAAAATATAAATATAACTTAACAAAATAAATATGTTAAATCTGTTTGTTACTTAGGTAAAGGGAGATTTCCTGAATAGAGAGAGAGAGAGTAGAGATTGAGAGAGAGGATAGCACAAGGTGCTCAGAAGAAAAAGTCCTAGACGGAGAGAAGAAACAGAGCCAACAGGGTGTCCCTGCTGGTTTCCATCCAGGGTCTGTCCATTTAGTGGACAGCAGCAGTCAGAGGCTTGGTTCCTGGCACATATATCCGTGCAATGGGCGGGCCTTATTTAGAAAGATGCAGCACTTTTGCTGTGGTGAGGCTACCAGGTACCCCTTAAATGCTCTTCACTTTAAGCATTCCGTAGACTTCATGATGGAGCTTTTAATTTTTAGGTTTTTCTACAGCTTGGATTATATTCAGAGAAAGAAAAAAAAATTTAAATGTCCTCGAACAGAAACCTTCAGCGAAGTCAGTATTACGTTTTGGGTCAGGGTTATTTCATTTTCCCCCAGTTTCCCTCTGTAGTTCGTTAGTTTTTGATTACATCTCTGACCCTCAGATAAGACTCCTGTGTAAGTAAACAGTCTAGCTGAGTTCACCATGTGCCCTGGGACAGCTAGAGCCTTTTCACAATGTTTTGTTTGTTTTACTTTTTACTTTTTGCAAATTGAAATTACATAAACAGTACAGGATCTTTACTTTTCTCTTGTCTTCCTGCCGGGAGGTGGCATTTTCTCCCTCAAGCTAACTAAAAGAGTCTAAGGGGAGCTAGAAGATGTTAGGTACAGATGATTTTCTTAACACTTTCATCTACCTGAATACAGGTTCTGGAAATAACTGTTTCCTGGACCATCTGTGCAAAAGTGTCCTCTTTTTAATGGGACAATGCCTGGATGTGAATATACTTTTGAAATTTTTTTTGCTTCATTCTTTTTCCTTTTTTTTTCATTAAAAGTAGTTTGGAGATGAACTACGATAAACAGTGCAGTTTTGTAATGTATCTTGTGACCCCTTTTTAAAAGTTTGTGATACAGCGAAAAATGACATCATGATTATTTTAGATACTGTAGTACTCTTTTATATTAGGTGATAGATATAGAAAAATAGCTTATTGAACTATAATTTTCTATTAAGTCCACGTAACTTGATTTTGCACTTCTTTCAGGATGTAGTAATTTAGATAGCAACAGAATTACACAGTGATTTAAAACATTTTTGTTTTTGGCTTTGTCTCGCCTTGGCTCATTGATATTACTGGTCATTCTAATCATTTGTGGCCCTTGATGGCAACTGCTGAGAATGTGCAGGATTCTTCCATACCTTTTTCTTTGCAGACCTCCTGCCTGCAAAATGAAAGAAAAATCTAAGGCGAATAACCTGCCCTACAAGTTGAACATGCTGGAAATGTAGGGATGAGAGATTAGATATAATTTTATTCATGTCTGTCTCCTCTATCTCCCTGTGTAGACGGATGAAGTATAAAACGTGACAGAGGACGCAGTTGTGAGGAAAACCATAAATCTTCGTTGGGGTTTTTCCTGAGGTAAGAGAAGGGTGAAGGCCAAATGCTTCCAGGTCTCTCAAAGTTAACTTTCCCTTATCGGAACACACCAACCCCCTTCCTTCCCTTTCTCTCCCGCGTGTCCCCATAACCAAGTCTTCTGCTTTGAAGGGGAATTACCTAGCCTGTAATGTAATTTAGCATTTTAAACTTACTTACTATTCTTCAAAACTCACCAATCTTATTTACTAAGAATACACTTAAGAAAATTAAATAGATATTCAATTATTTATTCTAAAGAAATCATCAAGCTTTGAAAACTGTTTAAGATATTAGGACTTCAATTTAAGCAACAGAGAGCAACCAAGGTGAGAAGGAATACAGCAAGTACGTAAACTTAGAATGAAGATTACTAGGAAAAAGTAAAATAGTTAACTACCGAGGAAGGGAAGTAGATTTTAATTATAAATAAGCATTTGTTCAACTATAAGAAAAATGATATAGATGGTCAAAGTGGATTAAAGCTAATTGTGGATTGAAAAAATAGCTCCATTGTTCAAAGACAAAACACTGACAACCAGTGAAGAATTTAGAAATATAAATCATCATCTATATTATATGCAATATTAATCCGTTTTTCATTATCTTATTGTGTCCTCTAGGAGTCTAACACTTACACCAAATGTGTAGAACTCAGAGTAGACCTGAGACAGCAACAAAAAACCTAGAAGTTAGGCAATTGACCCAGTGAAACAGTGGTAAAGGAGCCGTCCTGTTTAGTCTGGCAAAGAGAAGACTTAGAGGGAATTAATAGCAGTCTTCGAGTTCGTGCAGGAACAGTCCTTTGCAGGTAAAAGGGAACAGCTGGCCTCGGTTTCCGCTGAGGTCGGTCCGGGATAGCAGCGGCGTCTTATACATAGCTGGAGAGGATTCAGGAGACATGAGTATCAGGGAAAGAACTGGGAGATAATCTCCAGGATTTAGATTTAAGATTCGATTAATAATAATAGAATTATTAGTGTTATTTTTGAAGTCAGCTAGTCCAAATTGAAGAACGAAAAGAAAGCAATGCATGCAACAGGAACGCATGGCAGAAAGGAATAAGTAATTGTGATCTAGAGATAAAGGCTGTTAGCATGAATGAAAAACTAAGTTTTAGAAATGTAAGAGAATACTTGATTAAAAAAAATTATTACTGAGAAAAGGAAGGGGTTAAACAAGTAAAAAGAAATTGAAGGTAGAGCATATATTTAGAATATGTAAACATAACTTTAACAAAAATTTTGTTACTTATAGTAAAAAAAGAAACACTAGTTATTCATGTGTAGAATATATATAGCACCCACTAATGATTTAAAAAACAATCTGTGGGATTAGTGTGTTTAAATATTCAAAAGAAGATCAACAAACAAAATTGTCATATTTTATAGCTAGTTTTATAAAAAAAATAAAATTGTAAAGAAAATGACTACATAACTATTTTACAATTTCTGATTTTATGACACACTTAACATACAAAACAGGACTTTAGAATGTACAGAATTCAGTAAGCAATTTATAATGGTAAAAATTACTGTAAGAAGTGAGGGCAGCCATCATCAATGTCCTTATCAAGGGAGATATTTCCTGAGCATTCGGAGATCTAAGAAGATCAAACAAAGGAAAGTGAGCCATGAATCTAAGTTACTCAGAGTCTAAAACTGGTTGTCATTTGATAAGAAAGTTGCATTATGGAGAAATTACTGAGGATAGCAAAGTTTATCACACTGAAATGATGCTTATTTGCACAAATACAGACGGAAGAATGACCATTTCAGAAAGGTGAACTATTAAGCTTGTGTAAAATAACAGTAGAGGTTACAATTTCCAGTTCTTTTAAATTACAATCCCAGCTCCAGTCAGTGATCAGAATTGTGCTTAAAGATTACAAATATATTGAGGGTCTGTGTCAGCTACTTGGTTCCTAGATTACTTGGTCAGTTTTATCACTTTGTTAGCCACTTTTATTTCCTCAGTTACTTTATATCTCTGAAAATAAAATGGATCTCACTTATGTTTAGCTTTGTTGAATAATATTTTCAATATTTCACAGCTGTATTTTGTCACTGATGGGTTCACTTCAGTGTGTTTGGCAACGTACTAATTTTTCTGATTTTGAAACTTCTCACTCTAAAAAGCAGAAAACAGAACAGTCTATATTTTAATTTACTTTGCCAAGCTTATAGTTATGTATACTTTACAGGATTCTGGTCCCCCAAATTTAGCAGTCTAAGAATAGATACTTGAAAATATTTCTTTACTGTTTTAAAAAATATATTTATAAACAACTCACTTTTAAAATGATTATGGTTTGAGAATCTCCTCTCTCTGTTTCCTTCTCTTCCTCTGTCTTTCCCTCTTTCTCTCCCTCTCCCCACAAAGAAAAGTCTTTTGTTCTGGTCGCTCTAGCTCTACCTCATTCTGTGACTTTCTGCTGTCCCCTAGTGGCATGTTAATCTTCTTGACTGCTGTGTGATCACCCCTGGAACCAATGCTCTACTCTTGTGTGCTTTCTTGAGACTCTCATTAGCAGACATTTAAAATACTATTAAACAACCCATGAACTGCCTTTTAGATGCAATGTCCCTGTTCTTTAGCTCACTTTCTCAAGTATGAATTCTTACCTGAGTAAACGTCTCCAGAGCATGCCTGCTGTATAGACACATTTTATTAGTTCAACACACACACACACACACACACACACACACACACACACACACACAAAATAAATAAATAAAACCCCTCAGGTTTTCAGAATCCTAGCACAAAACTGATGAAAGCAAATGTTAGCACTTTTGACTGAGCCTATGCATAAAAGGTAATTTATGACAGGTCAGACTATTTATGTCAATAGCTTTAAAAACAACAACAACAAAAAATGCTATTTCTTTTCTTCTGCTCTTGAAAGTCGTAGTTGGTTACTATCATTGTATATTTTCTCTTTCTATGATGACGTATTCCTATGAAATATTTAAAAATACAATGACACTGTATATAGCCGAAGCATTAGATGTTACTTATTTCTATGAAACACAGACTTGCATCAACATTTATGAGACTGATTTTCTTAATGTTGTGAACTTTTTTTTATGTTATATTTTTATATGAATCAGAATATTTTTAAACTTAAAAGCAGCTTGGTTACTTTTTCTCCCATGTTTATGTGTTTGAAATAGACTATTCAATTTTAGTAAATTTTTTTCAGTATAGCAGCTTAGTTTTCTGAACTAGTCATTTCAAGTTGTTTGCAATGAAACAATGTATAAATTTGTCAAAGATAATATTTCAGTTTTTAAAAAAATTAATCTTAACTAATAAAGAAGTACTATAAATGTCTTACATAATTCTTCTAAAAGATGGCTAAAAGCTTAACAAGAAGAATTTACAAGAAAAAGTTCTGATGAAATCTCGCCCATTAATTGAACATTATAGAAATCTGAGATGTACATTGAACTAATGATTTCTTGGCACTGTCCTATTTGGCACTTGTCATGGTTTTGACAATTATCACATGAATAGCAACACTGTTTTCTTTCTGAACTCAGGGGGAAGAGGGTGGGGGAGCTGGGGGTGAGAAGCAGGGCTCTGAGAGCTCTGGAAACTCCTACTTCTTAGTAATTCAAGTGTGCAGTGTGGAAGAAAAAGAACTAAACTACAAGATTCTGTTAAATGACAATATTCCCATTTTTCTATAAAGGAATGATGTAGTTTTACCCTGACTCTCTTCTAAAAGATCAGATTACTGCTCAATTTTGTCCTTTTGTCTGTGTATGCATCTCTACTGGGAGAAGGTATCAAAAGACAAAGCCCTAAATTGCAATGGGTCTTGGTTTATATACAAAGTCATTCAATCAATCAAAAATTTTCTTTTTGCCTATTACAAAGGAAGAGAAAAGGAAGAGCTTACAACTCCTAAACTTTTTCTTAAGAAAAATGATAAGCCATTTTCCCAAACCTCCTTAACAAGTGATAGACCTCACGCTCCCTCTTTCAGTTTCTTTCCATCACCCGATTTCTCAAATTCAAATTATATGGTTTTCTAAAAATACATTTTCCATCAAATGTCGTACTTTAGAACAGCTATTTTTCACAACGTCTAATTTTTTTGGTTGTCTTTTCAGATTGTAAATGTTCTAAAAATGTTCTCCCCGAGTTATTTTTAAAACCCCATAGTATGTAAGATAATAAATATTGTTGCTTTGTTACTGGAAGCTTTGGAAACAGCATATTTTGACAGGTTAATAAGAATGAAGAGTCTATTTTAAATTTCAATTCATTTCATTTTAGATAAATATGATTTTCAAGATCTTAATTTTAATCACTAAAAGAACTCTCTCTCTCTCTCTTTGCCATTACAGATTTAATTCAGTTCATTATCTCATAGATTACTTGGAAATACAAACAAGAAAGAAGTTTCCTTGTTAAAAAATTAAATCTAGATACAGTCTTAATAAATCTTCTCTGAAGTAATATAGCATTATCAGTGGTCTATTCTCTACAGAATTAGTTTTTCCAAAACAAATAATAAAGCCAAGCAGTCCTACTTTTTACAACTCTGGAAACTATCTAAACAAAATGAACAGATTTATAGGGCTATTTTTAGTGTGTGTCACTTGCATTACAGTTTACATTTGCTTTCGAACCTTATTTGACATTCTTGGTAGAAAAATACAGGCAGCACACTCATTAAGATTGTTAATAAAGGACAGTCTCCATAGGGTAGTTACCAAAACCCAAAGTTGAGGTATGTGTAAGAGTGGTTCTCTTGGACTTCAGGTCATGCTGCTTCCTTCTTGTTTGTGTAAATTGCAAAGCCTTGAACCAAAATGCAAACTCAGAGGTTTTGTTTAGAAAAACCATTCGGCACTAATGTAGCCTACTAATAACGAGTGAAATAAAAGCATATTATTGATCGTAGGAATTTTCACACAGCGACAGGTAAGTGCTGCTATGCCTAAATAACTATTATTTTTTCCCCATAAATTGTATATTCACATTAAAGTGAAAATTAACTTTCTGGAGAAGCCTAGTACAATGTTGTGATTTTCTGCAAACCATCCTTCCATGAATAAAAACTGCACGGAAGATCTTGTGTAATGTTATGAAATATGTTATCACACATAGATTTATGAAAAAACCATGTTATAATTTAAAATACAGTTGCAAGAATCGAATGTTTGCGCTTTGTCTAAACCAAGTTTCTCTAGCAGTTTGTTCCATGGGAGGGGAGGACGACCAGTGTTTCCAGGATGAAGGGGACCCCATTTCACTGGCATAGACAAATAAGGAATGAAGAAGTCCTCCCTTTTGTTTATTCTAAAAAGACAGAGCAAGAAGAAAATATTAGAAAGAGAAAAGCAGATACGTACTTAACCACATTCTCACATCTTTTTCTTCTGTGGAAAAGGAGCACTTTGATAAGGTTACACACACTGTACAGGAAACTGAATTGACACCCTGCTCACATGCTGTGTGCTGCCACACGAATCGTGCTCATGTAAAACTCTCTAGCAAGGAAATGCCTGAGATGCAGACATCATTTAGTGGAGCCTTATAAATAGAGCTCAGATTCAAAGGTAAGAAAACAGACAAGAATTTTACACTAACCACCCCTGATAAGATTATATTTTCCAACAAATGCATGTCTACAAAGTGTTGTGGTTTGGAAATGCCTGATTAAATAGTTAAGAAAACACGCTTTCCCACATAGCAGTCTCTTTATTTGCATGAAATAATTCCTTAGAACAACAAAAAGTACCTTGGCACAACTTACGGGTCTTATTAAAGGTCAGGATACCACACTGTACTCTGAATCCTGTAAATTGTGACTTTATAGGTTACCCTTTAAGAACTGGAAAAAATTGAAAAGTGAAAATGATATTATGTGGGGACTAATGGTATTAATATCCGTCATAACTCTAAAAAATAGAAATTGCCATAAAAGGCATTTTGGGAGTTGTGCTTTGCTCCAGAAGAATCATCTAAGAAAGTAGTTTTATAGTTTGATGAGTGTTTTAACTAGTTAAAGATGATACTACAACTACCTTAAAGCCATGTTATAAACAAGGTTTCTGATAAAAAGACTGTCAGTTTTCTTTTAATTCGAAACTTTCAATCATCCTATTTCTTTAGTTTTGCAATGTAAAGGAATTGCATTTCTATAGTAAATTATCAAGTACTAATTAGTGTGGTGGTGAGTGCCTAGTTTGGGTTTCTATTTAAGATAGGGCTAGTTTTAATTTCTTCTAGCACTCACTTTATCCTGGCCTACTTAACATATGAATTAAGCCCAGATATCTTTCAAAATTCTACTTGTACTTATCCCTGCCAAAATAATAAAAAATAATTTATTGTTGTAATCTGGATTTATGGTTTAGTTAGGCATAGCAAAAATATGACCTCTTAGAAATCCCCACTGCCCCCTAAATTCCATATTGCTTTGCAATGAATGAGTTTGTGTGGTGGTGAAAGTTGGTAGAGCTAACACTTAGTATGTTGATTTAAAAATGAGCTGATTTTGATTTTAAAATAATAATTAAATGAGAAAAAAAGAAAGTCTTTAATAGATTATTTTGGTCCTTATAATTGAATAAATAAAAAAAGCCTAAACCTAGTAAAAAGATAAATATATTGCAAGGAGATAAATGAAGCATTTTTTCAAAATTAAACTATTATGACAAGCAGTTGTAAAGCAGGCTGGGGGGAATTTGGGGTACTGTAATTGAAAATAAATGCCCAGAGCAACTAAAATCTCCTTTAGTGTCTTTTTTAAAAAATAAATATTTTCTTTTTAAACAATCAAATAGACATGCAATATTTTATACTTTTTGTGATTTTTACTTTCTGGTTTTGGCGGATTTACTTCAAACTTTAAACTGTTGCTTTTTATATTATACAGTTTTGTCCATAAAGCAGTCTTAAAATAGCAGTTATATGAATAATAGAACAAAGCAAGAAAATATGGCTTTTCTCCCTACTTCATTATTGAAGTACACTATGATCATGGGAAGGACTATGTGCGCCAACATTCTGAAAAACAGTGTAAACAATAGATGTCCAATTAATCAGAAGCAAAACTACTATCATTTTGAAAAAGTTTACACCACAAAGAAGTTTCTACTCTAAGTAATCATTTTGAAGTTTGCATCTTTAAAAAATTAGCATACTTTATCTCTTCAGGGTGTAAAAAAATTTCAAACCAACTTGGATTTGTAAAAATTGTGATTCAGGAACTGTTCACAACTGTAAAATCACGTGGTTAACCCTGAATTTAGACGTTGGTGACACAGCAAGAAATGATATTGTGAGTTACTTCAAGTGTTTCTATCTCTTATAATTTGGAAAACGTTTCTTACTTTTTTCCACAGTCTGCATGGATGCTTCACTGCTGAAGCAAAAGTTTACTTTATTCAAATGCCTCCTTATGTTTTCACTTTGTTACTCATCAGAGACAAAGAATATTTTCCCAGGTATTGATGTTTTTACCTTCTTGTGGTTAATAATAATTTATCATGTAAAGGTCCTGCAGGTTGCAATGCATACAAAAATCAGTTGTGACTTCCGAAAACCACTTACAGAGAAAACAGCAGGAATTTCAGTCATTTTATTGTTGGTTCACATATGTAGGTGATATACTTTTAATTAAACACTGGTCCATAAATAAACAAATAATACAAGTTAGCAGAGAAGCAGTTGATCTAAATCATGACAGTTGCTCATTTATCTTTGTCCTAACTAGACAATAGGAAATGACACTGTGCTGTTGTTTTCTATGCATTAAGATTTCCTTCTTAAACAAATGCAATTGAGGCGGTTTGTTTTCCAACAGACCAGCGCGCAGTGCCAGTGGCCAGAGTTTTGTCTCGTCTTCATCCAGAGAAGGATTAATCTTGGTGATGGTGCAAACAAAATGTATGTCTGGGGTCAAAGTGCAGACTGCCTTTTGGGATCTGCATTACATTAATGTCATTTTTGGGTTCCTGACGTTAATCAAAACCAACACCATAAAGCGTCACTTAGCTAATTTGTGTATTATTGTCAATGTTACCATTAATTATGCGTTTGTGAGGAAAAAGAGGATTAATGAGATGTCACAGGTAATTTACAATGATCAGACTCCCCAGGACATTAAGAAAACACTAGCTGTGTAAGATTACCAAGCAATCATAATAGTATGCAAAAAACAAAAAAAATTTTTTTGCTGTATGATATAAACATTGTTCATTATTGCCAAAATCTCTTTTTACTAGCCTAATTTCTAACTTTTAAATATCTTGCTGAAATTATTTGTTTTGGACTAAAACATTTGCCACTTATGTATGAATGTCAAGAATTTTGTTGAGGAGTCTCTCCACAGACCAAGAAAAGGTCCATGAACTCAGGTTTACATTTAATATTCCCATGCCACTATTTCAGGTGGTTGTATTCAAATGAATCTGATAAATGTTATCTTATATCACTACATTTTCTCCAGTATTGTGCTTTCTCAGTGCTAAGTAAATAAATGGCTTTTCCTTTCTCTCATCCCCTTTCTGGAATTTACTTGTTGAGAAAGGACAGAATCACTGTAAGAATGATGTTAACACTCTATTAGTGATCAAGTACCTCTTAATGATAATTTAAAGGAGGAAAGTCTTATTTTGGCACACAATTTCAGAGATTTTAGTTTATGGTTGACTGGCTCTATTGCTGGGGATTTGAGGTAAGGAAGAGCACCACTGCAGAAGGGTTTGGAGGAGGAAAGCTGTTATCTCATGGCAGCCAGACAGGAACAGACAGACAGACAGACAGACAGACAGACAGAGGGCCAGATAGAGTTTCTAAGGTCATGCCCATATGATCATTCCTTTCAACTAGGCCCAACTATCATTTTGATCACTTCCCAACATCAAATTAAAATCTTTAAAATGGGCTAATCCACTTGACACAGTCAGAGCCCTCATGATCCAATCGGCTGTTCAAAAAGCACATTATCTGGCAACCATGCTCCCGATACCTGGGTTTGGGGAGCATTTCAAATACAAACCATGGCACCACAACCATGGCACAAGGGCAGCAGCACTGCCCCATGGTCTAGAAGTCCGTGTTGGAACAGGCCTATGGGACCTTTGTTACTCTCTGAGGTGTACTCAGTGGCCCAGGTGGTGAGGTCTGCTCCCAAAACAACCTGGAGTTCTCAGAGTGAAATTAGTGGTTGGTTCACCTAGTGATTGAAAAATCAAGCCTGGTGTAAGTGCTGACTAGGAACCTGCGAAGCTTATTACAGGAGATCTGCAGGCCAGTCAGAGCGGAGCCGGAGCGGGAACCAAGAGTGCTTTGAGGGAATCAGGAGGGAGGCAGAAAGGGACTGAGGTCCTTGTCATATTTAACAGATATTTGTGGAAATCCCCATTTCTTTTTTCTTGTTGGTACCTGGGATCGAACTCATGATCTTGCACTTGCCAAGCAATTGCTTGAATCACTGAGCCAGATCCCCGGCTCCTTCCCTACTTCTTATTCCCTAGGAACCATGGTGTTATAGAGACACACGCGGTGAGACTGAGGAGCAAAACTAGACATGACTCTGTGGAGTTCAGAGCTTGGGGTCTTGGTTTCTCAGGCAGCTAGCTTTTGGAAATGATCGTGATGCTTTTGGGTAGAGGACAGACTGCAGGAAGATTACAGTGGAGTATGCAGAACTGTTCAGAAGGAGCCTGCTTGAAAAACCATTTGATATTTTAATTTCCAATAATTTATTTTAGTCTTTTTGTTTATTTATTTACCTGAGAAATCGTATGGTAAAAATACAGAACCATGCATTTGCTTTCACACACAAATATGCAGTCTAGGTTTAAATCTTAGCTCTGAGAAGCCTGAAGCAGTGTTTGAATCTCTCTCTGCATTGATATGTTTATCTGTGAAATGAAAACGATAAAATAATCCCATCTCATAATGAGGATTAAATGAGACAATGAACATAAATCAGTTAGCACTGGCCTCAGCACACACAAGTTTTAATAATTAAGTGGTTTAAATTTCACTTTTTTTAAAAAATCAGAAACAACTCCGGAACTTCAAAAAGTTCCCAGCCCCTGCTCCATAATGATCAATTGTGAAAAGTTGTGTGATCTTAATGTGTAGCTGAGATGAAAACCACTGCAATAAAGATTAAATATTTACCATTTATTATTAGCTTGTTATTAACATTAATACTGTAAAACATATGAAACCTTTTATCTGATCCTATCATCTAGGGACTACCTAAATGGAGTCATGAATTTTATCAGACCTTTGTATATGCTGTTGTAATGTTCAGAGACATAGAATTTGAATCGACGAGTGTAAACATCTATGAAATAAAGTTATACTGCAATTACCGTGGGTGTTTGTTTGTGTCTGTATAAATCTATTCCCAGGAGTGAGTGAGGAAGTTTCAGATGGCTGGCCTTATATGAAAGCTGTACTTAAGAAACATTGTCCATGTACTGGAATAAGGTCAAACCGCAAGTGAGCTGAACTCCACCATCTATTAGCAAACGAAAATAAAACATTTATTACATTGTCCACTCTCGCTTTTTTATATTTATGGTATATTCCAAAGAGGTTTCCCTATTGGGATAAAATTTCACAGGAAGAAAGGAGAAAGGAGGGGGAAGTTTAAATAAAAATGTTTTATTATTGATTTGGCATTGCTGCGTCTGACCGTATAGATTGTGGAAATAACATAGTTTATTTCTTTTCTTTTATTGGCCCTACAAAGTAATAGCTTACCATAGCTATTAGTTTATCTTGTAACTAACCTCTGAACTACTTTCTGAGTTGGTTGTTTTCAAGAAAGCAGTATACTTGATAAAATAAACACTGAAAGATTTTTAATAGGATAAAGCGTAAAGAGAAGATCTTGAAGAGAGGGAGTGTTTTCCCTCTGGCATAAGAGAATTTATGGATTTAAGATTTCTTTTATTATTATGCGCCCCTGCTTTGACTAAAATTAGAGATTTATTCAAGTGTAGAGTTTATTTATGTTCTGAAATTAAATACTAGCCTCCCTTTATTTATTTATTTTTACCATAATAGCACAATATGAAGAAAACCTATATTAAAACATTCTGGGCCACAAGAGGTTAATGAAAATGTTAGATGTTATATATAAAGGACTAATTGTTTCTGTTAATATTTCATTAAAATGTGAATGGTGATACGCAAAACTTTGTGTAAGATCCATTGAAATTATATAAGATATCAGAAATGTTCACATTTTTGTAAGTTTTATATAAATGTATTGTAGTCATCAGCAACCAGAATTGCTAAGATATCTAAATGTGAGCTAGAAAGTAACATTCAATTAACCACAAAAAATCTTGCATATAATTTAGAAAAAAGTTTTTCAAGATTGTGAAGCACCATTTTCACATCAAAGAACTACTTAAGTGACGGTTGTAGTGTTTCTATTTTTTCAACTGCTGGCCAAAATATCTGGGTAAATCTGAGTCATTACAGCCCTATATAGTCAATCAGACATCACCAAACCCGTAATAAATGTATGGAGTATAAAGCCATGTAGTATCAACATTCTTAAGAGGAAAATCCTCTTGGTACCACCAGCCCATCAGTAAAGGGGATGTTCATGTTAAATACTTTGAAAACAGAAGCAGGACGTACCTTCCTCTTTAAGATTTATAATGTACATTGTCTTATTAAATGCTATTGCTGTGAATATTTTTAAGTTTGAGAGACATTTACTCTGAGTAAGATATTAACATTCCTCAGAATTTCCTTCTCATGGAACACAATCTGGGTAACTTGGAAATAAATATTTGCTAGTTCTTTCAGATGTTTCAAGAGCAGCCCAGAGGGAGAAGGGAATTATTAGGAAGTGGGCAAGTCAAACCTGCTCCATACGGAATAATTAGGAGAAACACAGGGTTACACTGATGCAGATTGTCAGGTCTACAGATAAGGCCTGAGATGAAGGTCAGTAATGCAAACAAACAAACAAACAAATGCCTGGAAAGATAGGCTTAAGAATAGGAAACAGAAGTAGTAGTATAATTGTTCAGAATCCAACTGCAAAAGCGAGTGCAGAGGGTTTTCCTGGACGTAGTGTCTACTTCAGCGTGGATGGATAAGGAGAAGGAAACTTTTAGGACACGGTTGGGAGACCTTCCCTGCAGAAAGATGAAAGGAAAACTTAAGAAACGGTGCCATGGTCTGTATAGTCCTGCTAGTATTTTACATTTTGGGTAGATTGTAATGGCTACTGAGAAAGTTAAATGACTTTGAAAAGTTCTCTGACATGTTCATGACACGATTGGAGGCCTAAGATCGATGATGGTCCTGTTGCTGTCTCCCAAATATAAATCAGACTAGTATTAGTCAACTGGTCTATGAAGTCACAACTTTATCCCAATAGATCAAAGGATAACAATGAAAATAACCCAAATAGCAATCCAGAAACTTTTATGTATTGAGGGAAGTGATTCTTGAAGGATATGCCCCACAGTCTCTGGAAATTTCAATCACTTTGGTCAATGGTATGATTGCTTTGAAATTTACAGAAGAAGAATGTCCTTGCCAACCACAAATTTTTTGTCACTTCCACTATGAGGAAACAATCTGAGTAAATGACATGGTCTGTGCCCAACTTATCTTTGAAGTTTCACAATCTAACATTTCTATCACGTAAAAAGTAAGAACTCAGCAAGTGTTACGCTGGATGGATAAACAACTTCTAAGGTGACCCAAGGTCATACAATTACAAACAGGATGGGCTACATAAATGCATCGAGATTATTCTAAGATTACATTAAACCATAATATAAAACTGTGATGGACACACAGACAGCAGGACAGGGCAGCACGGCAGTAGGCTGTGTACTCATCAAATTGAATAGTTTTAAAAACATTGAATTTGGTTGTGAGAGATAGAGAGAAACAATACAACTTAATATACTAATGGCTACAACAAGTAGCCATTACAACACTGTGATGACCGTTTTTCACTTGTTTTTCCTTGCATGTACAAATTGATTGGTTCTACCTTTAAAATAAAAAAAGCCATTACACAAGTATGGCCATACCCTTTATACTCCAAGACAGCACTTAGGTGTCCGTAGAGACGAAAACTTTCAAGTATATATTTTCCTTTCTCACTAAACAGTGTCAATGTGAATATCTCTGTCAGAATTCTGTGGTAGGAGGCCTGGGCTAAAATTTCACCTGTGAACTACATTTAAACGGAAACACAGATACCAATGACATTTGAAATATACAAAGTTTGCTCAGAAAATGCACGTCAGAAGCTAGAGCATTGGACTTCCCTTACCTTCTCTACCTAGGACTCCTTTTTCTTTTGTATGCCAACCACTCTTCACATCTGTTTTCTTTAACTCCATTCGGGATTTCAGTGCTGATTTCTCGCAGCTCCCTTATAGTTTGGCCTTATATTGCTGTCTGTGACTTGAACTGGAATTCGATTAACCCTGTAAGGGGTAGTGGCGGATGCCTGCAATCCTAGCATTCTGGGAGCCTGAAGCAAGGGAATCGTGAGTTTGAGCCTAGCTTGGGCAATCTAGAGGCTTAGTGAGACCCTGTCTCAATCTTCTCAGTATAAAGAAAAGGTGTCAGTGCCTCTCTGCAGAAAGGCTCACTCATCAAACTATATAGTATCTTTCCTGAGGATAATATAGTGATAGAGGAGTACATTGAAACACTCTTTTTTCCCCTTGTTTCTCTGCCTGGTAAGCCATGTCATGCCCTCAACTCTTCATTCTCCTCTTCTTCCCCATACCCTTGTCATTTTTTTTCCTTTTCTTTCTCATATTCTTCAAGTTACTGGGGCTCCAAACTTAGAATAGTCAAGGTTCTCTAAGTATGTCAAAATGAACGGATCGTTCTAAAGCAGAACAGTCAGTTAGATTGTATTATAAAAGATGAACATGAGGAAGAAAAAGTATGGAAGAAGCAGAGGGGTCTGAATATGACTCTTTGTCTCCTGAATTCAGCTTTCCTCCTGCACACAGACCTCCATGCATATATCACTAACTCTGATATTCTTTCGATCATAGTTTAACAATCATTCCTTCAAAGACATCTTATCTCCTAGACATAGTTATATGTTATATCCCTTTATACAGGCTTATTATACCCTATAGACAGAGTAGCTTCAATTTAACTAACAATTTGATGTAGATGAAACATTGGGATTGAATGCTATTCATCTATAAATTTTATGTAACTCCTGGGCAATTAGAAGCGAGTCACAATTCCTTTAGAACGGGAAGATCACTGTGGTAGGCGGGCTGCAAAATGAATCCTCATCATTGCAACCCACTTAACATTCATCCTCTCGAGTAATGAAACTCATCATCCTTCAGTGGAGAGACTCTGTGACTCTTTAGTTGAGTTCTGTAGATGGAAACCAGGGCCTTCCCACTGAGCTACCCAGCACTGTTAATGATTTTTTTTTGAGACAAGGTCTTTGTAAGTCTGTGTAAGCCTGGGCTGCACCCAGGCTGGACTTGAATTTACAGTTTCCTACCTCAGCTTCTCAGAGGTCAGGGATTACAGCCTGTACCACCGTGCCTGTCACTCGCTTCTACTGAATAAAATACTATGGAAGTGATGAGCTATCATTTCTCAAATTAGGTTACAAACAGATTGAAACTTCCATCTTATTGACTCTCTGAGGTTCTATTTCTTAGGGCCAGGGATTTAGCAAGTTCTATTTCTTTCCACAAGGCCTTGTTCTAGGGGAAAACCAGCAGCCAAATTGTGGACCCCAGGCAGAGGTAACACGGCCAGAACCCATGCTTTTCTGGTAAATAGTTAAGGAAGACCTGAGCCCTGCCACCAGCCATATGAACGAGCTTGGAAGCAGACATTCCCCATGTTGAGATACGGTCCCTGCTGACATTTGACTATGACAGCACTTAAGCAAGGGGAGCCAGCTAAAACCAAATCTGGCTCTCTAACCAGAGGCCAAGTGATGTAATGTTTTAAACCACTAAGATTTTTCTAGAATAAACTTATGAAGCCATAAATAACTAATGTGAATTTTGGTGCCTGGAAGTGAGGAGCTTCTGTGACTGCAGAGCAGGCTGGAACTTGTTGGGTTTTGAGGAGTGTAGGAGGATAAACCTAAATTTCTTTGAAAATCAGAAAAATTCCACTTGCATCTCTTATAAATTGGGTCTAACAAAACATACATAAGCTCTTTAGTTACCTTCAATAGTGTTCTCTCCAAACATGCTGACTTATGGATTGTGGATATCCGAGCTAGTGAATATCTGTAATTTAATGGATTGGTAGTCTTTTATATGCATAATTTCTATTCCGTCAGACATATAATGTACACCACACACAGAGAATATGTATGGTGATTTGATGCAGGACAGGATACTCTCCTACAGCTTTTTATGAGGTTCTGAATTCTCCCATTAACTTTTTTATAGGTATCTGGCTTGAATCTGTGCCTGTGAATAAATGACTATGCTTCTTTTTTCTAATGGAAGCAACACATGACCACTGCACTGCAAACTTTGGTTCCATTGGTATGTGGTTGGTAATTTCTCTTATACAAAGATTCTTAGATTTTATAAAATGTTTCAAGAATCTGTCTCCTTAGTACAAAGGTAAATACATTTTAGCAAAGTCTTGAACAAAATTCTTTCCCCATTCTAGCTTTATGTTTCTGGGGACAAATTTTGTTGTTTATCCTGAAGGATTCCTTGCTCATGTGTAATAGAGACAAAGTCACCCATGGTTTCAGTCCCTAAAAATATCTCAGTTGAGATAGCCACGTATATAATATTGTACTGTTTTATAGGTGATAGTCCTATGAAAGTATCTATAAATAAATTCTTTACATATTATTAGGTAAATTGTATCTATATTTGTAATAGAATTCAGCTTTCATTTCATTGTACTGGGTACAAGGGAAATGCAAGTCTATTGAATCAATTTATGTATGACTTGAGAAACAGAACCGAAGTAAAGCTTTCAATCAAAACCCAGTGGGGCCCAAGCATGGGGGTGCATACCTGTAATCTCGGCATTTGGGAGGCTGACACAGCAGAATCATCACAAATTTGAGGTCAACCTGACTATATTGTGAGTTCAAGCCCCGCTTAGACTAAAGACTGATAACCTATATAAAAAAATGAAATGCAACAAAGTGAAACAAACAAAATTCCAATGGGAAAAATGAGGATATGGGAAAATATTCTTGATCTACTGATGTATGTTTATGTAATAGGTTTAAATTGTTAGTGATATTATGATCTACCTAGATTCAAACATTGCATCTTTCTCAGACTTCCTAGAAAACCTAGGACCTATGTATATACTTTAAAATTTTTCTTTATAATGAAAATTATCTATATGGGCAATATTACATGAAAGTAAGATAAAGTACTTATTAGGGAGTACACTTTGAAGAAAAGTCTCTTATCATAGATACCTTCCTCTACATGTCACAGAATTCCAAATTCCAAACTCTTATAAGGCTTTAAGGGCTTTTGAAAAATCTATACATTTCAATTAGATTAATCCATCACTATAAAAAGAGTTACCTAGTAGCTAGTTCAGTAGTAGCGGGTAATTAATCTATTTGAATAATTGCTACTTATTCTTCCATGTCGGAAGAAAGGCCTTGGAAAGTATGACACAGACTAGGTTAGATTTGATGATAGTGGCTAAAAATGAATAAATCATATTTGGGACTCCTCGGGGCAGTAGCCCCTCCACCAGCACATCCCACAGGAAGGTCTAAAATCTAGGAACAGGGAAATAATAAATGGAGAAAGTGATACCAAAATACTGTGATGGCAAAGTCTAGGAAATACTTTCTATTTTGATCAGTTTTTCTCTGATGTGGCATTTGTTATACTTTCTTGTTTTGTTAAGTATAAACAACTCATAGATAAAAGTACATAAATACATTACTAAAGAGGTATAACACATTACTAAAGAGTAAATACATTACTAAAGAGATTCTGTTATCTTAAAAACTTCATTTTAATGATGATTCCTTTTATTTTTTGGTTCAATAATAATGCTAGTGCCTAGTTTACAATCTTACTATTAAAATATTTATAATTTATTAAAGGACATTAAGTGCTCAAACTTGGATACCCATAATTCTTGATCATTATTTATCCATCTATGGCCCTTATTCATGCAATGAGGTAGGTGGTCACGACTGCATCATTCAACATGAAAAACCAGGCTTCAACAGTACCGTTCATCTAGCCCTGTGCCTTCTCAGTTTGTACATCCAATCTTTTGCTACACACATAACTGTCATTCCCAAGTCTTCTGCTCATTGTTCTCCTGCCTTGCTTCTTACATCACTTTACTTGTGTTTCTAATAACTATACATCTGAATTTCATTTTTTGTTGTCTTTAACTCTTAAAAGACATGATATTTTAGGTTGTCATTTGTGATTTATATTTTTATTTAATGTAAAGTTTTTAGATCACCCATATTGTTACAGTGTGCATATCCACAGCATCTATCATTTTGATTGGTGTATATGATTCGGCAGCTTTCTTAAAAACAGTTGACCGAATAATTTTTTTTTCTCTCCTGCCTCTTCCTCTTTTTTTCTGCTCATGTTTTTCTGTTCTCTACATTTCTCCTGTTAGTTCTGCTCTCTCTAGCATTAAAACTTGTGATTGCAGCTAGCTGCTGTATATTTCTATCGGCAAGCACTACAGGCACCTTCCACTGCATTCCTAAAACGTGTTTTTCCTCTTGTATTCCTTCTCTTCCCACTAGAGGCCTTGGGACATTCAGTAAATAGGAATGCATATTTACTTTACTTCAGTCGTTCTTAGAATCACCTGAAGGCTTGTTAAAATTTCTATTCATTAAATTGAGGTTGGGGCTTGAGTATTTGTATTTCTAATAAATTTCCAGGCAACGTTGATGTCATTTGTTTGGGAACTGTTTCAAACCAATATTTCAGAATATTAAAAATAATTCATAAGTGCTCTATATCACAAATCTTACACTGGTCTTATAACATTTCTATAGATGCATTTGAAAGCTGGTGTTCAGTGTGTTCAAGGTTAGCAATTTAACTAATAGTCCAATAATTATTAATCATACAGGAAAAATATCAGTAATTTTTTTGAATTCTTTGCAGAAATTTAAATTAATACTTGCTTTTTTGTGCCACAGCTAATGGTATTTCCTGAAATTCAAAAATGAACAGGTAGTCTCATTTATTTTCAGGTTTTGCAGAAATCATTCTAATTATATTCTTCAAATTCTGCTTACCTCACTTTACCTATTGTGATTGTGACAGATTTCATACAGACTATAGTTCTGTATACCGCATAATATTTTGAATACACTAGGAGAACTAGCTATTAAAATTCATGATGTAATAAACCTTTTAGACTATGAATAATTATCTTGCAGTTTATATCTCCTTGGAATTTAGGACTGTGTGTGTTTTCTTACATGAGAACATGCACGCACGTGAGCTGTGGTGCACCTTACGGATATACCAGTAAGGCGTGACCTAAAAAAAATAGTGACTTTTTAGTATCCACTTGCAATTTGAATAGCAAAAGTCATACATTCTCATTGTATGTCCTGAACAGGCTCATGCCAGCTTCTTTTTCTAGCTCATAAATGCTTCTGATTTGCATATGCTACGCTGCTACAGTATTCCCATAAACCCCTCTTCTTAGAAGAAACACAGCTTCCATCAAAATGAGTCTTTAAAAATATTTACCAAGCTGTAATAAACAACACTCCTCAAATGTGCTGTATATATTAAAGAAACCTCTCGAGGGACAGCACCAGTTTTATTTTTACTCATTAGGCACTGCACTTTTGGCAACTGTAGTAAATGATGTGGTCAATGGAACTCATGAAAATAGATCTTCTTTTTTAAATCCGAAGAGCTAATATATATTCTCTTCCTTGTTTATTCAGATTCAGGTAGCTAAAAATATCATCTTTTTAAAAAACTGTTCCTGGCAGACAGAAGATATTTATATTCAATACTGTGAATGAGGATCTATAGTTAAGTAAATGGAAAAGTATCAGGTCGAAATACATTGCCTTTAGCAGCTAATAGCAGTGTTAGCCCTTGGTACTGACCATGTTGTTTAATATGTCTATTATCTTGTGTTATTTAAAGTAAGAATGGAAATAGCATAGCAAGCTTTTGGGCTGGAATGCGCAGTGCGCCCCTCCTGTACTACCCTGCAGAGAGCTTGGAATCCTGAGCAATACCGTTGGGACCCAGAGGTGACTATGAGACTGTGAAATTCTAAAAACAGCAAGAGGCCAGGGACTGCACCTGGGAAGTCCACCTTCTGGCTGATCCACTTCACACAGCACAAGGCACAGAGAGGGGGACAAATAGCAGGAGAAAATGGAGTAGGAATTGAGTGGAACTCTTTGGAATAACCGTACATGAAAGATTCCTGATGTTTTGCTTCCCATGGATGTGAACTGTTTCAGTAATGGGTGCGTCAACAATTATTAATCTCTCTGCATTACCCATAACACATTTCAGTTGTCTCATGTTTTTCTCAACTGTTTCTTTGCTGATTTTTCTTTTTCATTGTCTCTCTTCTCTCCCTGCCACATTTCCCTTCTCTGTTTTAACTTTCTCCCTTGTTTTTTTCCTAGATCTCCTCTTTCTATCTTTTTATTTTCATTCTCCCATCTTTTATACTAGCCCTGGCTATGTGCTGAACAGATATAACAGGTGTAACAAAAGGTATGCTGGGCTTTGTCCTAGACTTCCTCAAGGAAGAACAATATACACAAGTAATTAAGCAGAGGCATGGTAAAAGAGACAGGGGTGGAATTACAGTGTGACTCCAGGCAGATGGCAAATTAGCGGACTTAATCTGCTTCAATTCAGTCTTTCACAAAGTAGGATTCATGTTTTAATATCTGCACAATAGTCTAATGTCACTTCTTCATGTTCCATACTTCCCATAGCTGTCAGCATTCCTGGCATATTTCTCAACAACATAAGGTCTTCAATTTCAATCAGCCAAACATCCTTCCATTCATCCACCTATCCATCCTTCCATCCATCCATCCATCCATCCATCTATCCATGCATCCATCCATCCATGCATCCATCCATCCATGCATCCATCCATGCATGCATCCATCCATCCATCCATCCATCCATCCATCCATCCATCCACCCATCTATCCATCCATCCATCCATCCATCCATCCATCCATCCATCCATGCATCCATGCATCCACCCATCCATCCATTCATGCATTCATCTATTCAAATACTTACCCCACCGAGAATGTATTACTCCCTCTCAAAATTTATATGTTGAATTTTTAAATGTCAAGGTGCAGGTATTTTAAATAGAGTGTTTAGAGAGATGACTTGTTCAGGAAGCTGGAAGCTTCATTAATGGGCTTAGTGCCCTTATAAAGAAGGTCCAAGGGAGTTGCCCTGGATTTCTACCATGTGAAAAACCAGCAGACAGAGCCACCCATAAAACAGAAAGTGGTCCTTTATCTGTCACTGAATCTGCCCTTGTTTTTCCTTGGGGAATTTCACAGAAAAAAGAAACACAGATATATATGAATAAAATAAGAGAAAATGCAAATGAGACCAAAGTTAATCATTAACAAATCTTGGTTCAAACCAAATGTGGGGATTTATTATACTATTCTTCAAACACTTATAAGTGTAAAATTTTTCAAAACAAATAAATAAAAATATAATATTAAAGTTCATCATTTTAATATGCTTTCCTACTAACAACATTTTTGTATGGACTCATTTGTGTAGTGAGGTTCTAGATACATAACAATGTAAGTTGTAAATTATAATTTTGTCTCATTTTTACTTATAGGAGCATATCTATTTATTGTTTTGTATCTTGAAATATGCCAAAATTTAAAGAACAATATTAAGTGAAAGCAGCAGATCCACTGTTGGTGCTGTTCATGCCATAATTAACAGACATTTACATTTTGTTTTCCTTTTAGATATGTTTGATTATGACATATCATCTACTTTTATTATTTATAGTTACTTTGTCAAAGAACATTTCTACTCAATGCCCCAAATAAAATTTCATTCAGTATGACCAATGAGTTTTATCAATATATTACATAATACATTCTTTTCTAATATTAATAAACTGTTTCCTTTGGGTTCTTTTACCAAAGACTAGCAAGAAGACCTCGCTAAATTTCAGAGGCCTGGCAAATGCCCAATAAATATCTATGAGTAAGTAAAGAAGGAACACAAAGCAAAGAATAGAGAGACATATTAGAGTGAAGAAAGGAAAGCTCAAAATAATCTGTGTGGCCTCTCCTTTCTTCTACCATGGCTTTGGTTTAAGAGGGATTTGTTTGCTTAGAATTCTGAATATTGCTTCTAACAGTTACACTGAAGCTTAAGAGTTGATTTTTCCTATCTGCTTTCAGACCATACAGAAAGGCTACAGATAGGTCTTGGCTTTTCTCTGATCCTATGATAATATATACTATATCGTGATTCCAAAAGTTATTTGTGGGATCCTGAGCAGAAGGTCAGTGTCATGTTCTAGATACCATTATAGGTTCAGAGAGGGCCAACTGAAGGCTCAAAGGCATTCTAATTGGTAAGACTGAAGTTGGTTTTCATCACAATGATAAGGAATACTTATGTCTTCTATAAAAGTATATTTAAATGTCAAACTGTTTTACAGCATTTTTAAAAATAGTTCTTTGTTTACTACATGAAAAACTGGAAGACAGTCAGCTTCAGGGAGCTGAAAAGTCACAGTGAAGGGGAAATAATTTGAAGGCTCAGGCTGGAGTTAGGTTGTGCCTCTTAACCATCTCGGAGGCCTTGGAAAAGAGCTCAGTCGCTGAGATCATTCTTCCCTCTTCACAGAATTTATGAAAATGAAAAGTAATGGTGGCTGTCACCACCCTCCTGCAACAAGGACGCACTGATCAACCTCTCTCCATTCCCTCTCGTCCTTTATCCTCCCCCAAGCTCTGGTAACCACTATTCTACATGCCCCAGAGTGAGTAATAATAGCACACTGTGCATTTATAAATTAAAAGAAAAGATTTTGAATGTTCTCACCACATAGAAATGATAAATATGTGAGGAGATATAAAACAATGAAAAAATGCAATAGCATTTGTTTTAAATGCTGGGAAATAGTACACGACATATATTCTACAAGCAATTATCACACCTTAAGTTTTGTTCTTTTTGTCATATATAGTTTCTTCACAGCGGTGAATATAGGTTTAATAAAAAAGACAATCATAGTTGAAGAAAATGACAACTAAAGAATCATTGTTTTGTATAAACTCAGTTTTTCTTATAAAATAGAGCCTGTGTATAATGTCTCTAATAACTTTCTGGTGATTTTCAACTGTTTTCTCATTTCAATAAGCTATGTAAAAATGAGATAACAGTGTTACCATTGACTAGGTCAAATTAGTTTTACCCTTTCAATGTATTTTTAATGGTACACTTTGTTGAAGAAAATTCAGAAAGAAATGCAGTTTCTGTAGCATGCCAAATAAAGAGGGTGTTTTCCAAACGTTGCAAAGGTAAGGAGGATCCCCCTTATTTTGTCAAGCGTATTTTATCTACCATAACAAAAAAGAGTTCTTTTAAAATTATTTTTAGTAGTTATTTGAAGGAGAATATTTAAGTGATAATCTAACATTTAAGACCAAATTTCATTTAGAATTTTTTATGTTATATGGAGAATATTTGTTGAGAGCACAATCTATCCATTGAGATATTTAAGTTATTAAGCAATGCAATGAAACAATGCTGCTATTATGTAGCTTTCAGAACTGGTAGATGAAAGCTGATTCGCTTGGTAAACATATACTTTGATAAGTCCTACCTGTCAAACCACAAGTAAAACTTAATGAACATGGGACAATGTACCTTTGACCATAAAAGCTTCATTTTACTGTAACTTATTTTTATATTAAATTCCATTCACCTATCCATTCATTTGTCTATACAACTCTTCATGCTTTTTTATATTAAAAGAAAAATTATCAATAGATAACTTTTTTGCTTTTATTTTTGGAACAACACAGTTTCTAGCTAAAGTTATTACTATTTTTCTATTTAGAAACTTATGCTGAATATAGGACAAGGTCCTTTATATGTGATCTCTACTGTATGAATAAATGTCTAGGCAGCAATATCAGTTGTTAATTCACAGCACCTACTAAAATAGTTATTTTAAAGTATTTTACTTGTAAAATTTGCCTTTATAATTTTATAACCCTTATATTCATTTGAACTTTTATAAAATGAATCTAGCATGTAATAACATTGTTTGCAAGGAATTCTACTATATAGTAAAGTTGTGGATGGTACAAAGATACGCAGATGAAATAATTGTAATTTGGTTAATTTATCTCTGTCTGAACAAATGTTATGGTTTATTTGGTGGCCTCCAGGCCTCATGCATTACATTATGCATCTGTGATTGGTTCCTTGTAAAGTGCTTGGATTGATGATGTCAGTGCTACACCCACATGGGGGGGAGCCAGGATACAATGTAACAGCAGGAAGAAGGTGTGTCTCACTGTCTTGAGGGTTTCTGCCTTGCTGTTTGCAGCCACCATGAACTGCGGCCCTGCCATGCCATCTTGCCTTGGAGCCAACTGAGTATAGATTGAAACCTCCAAAACCTATACGAAATAAACCTTTGCTTTCTCAACTTTGGTCATCAGGTATTTTGTCTCAGTGACCAGTAAAATTAACTAAGACAACAAGGGTCCCAATTTCTGAGTGATGGGTTAGACTGATCAAGAGTAGTGCTCACAGTGCCTTGGTAAAAGAATCTGTGTTAGACACTTCTGCCTTATAGCTCATATGAATAATTTGAAGAAAGACCTAGGCAGACACATCATTTTGCAACAGTTGTAGAATTGTGGGAAATATAAAACATTAAACTCATTGAATCAATATGAGACAAAGTAAACCAATGTTTAAGACACACAAAAGCACATATTCCAAATGTATTACATGTACATATATAATCTTGCGTTTTGGTTTATAATATCAAATGGAACTATAAATACCAAAGTTAACTCTTTTCTAAAAGTAACAGTAAATAGAAATCTTTATGGACAAAGATGTTTTTATTTAGTTGTTTGCAATACTGTGCAATATCGAGATGTACTAAATGTACAAATGAAAAGATTTGTTATTATAATCATGATACATTTGCTTGATGAAATATTCTACATTAATCAAAATGAATTTTATAGAGGGATGGAGTTTCCAACAGCATGATAAAATGCTTGTGTATTCATGCGAAAACCCCAGAACACAAATTTGATTATCTTAATCCACACAGTTAAAATGCTCTGCAAATAAAAATGCAATATAGCAATTTTTATCTTTATTTTTTCACTATTTGCTATTAGTTCTACTTCTTGTTTCAAGCCTTATACTAAACATTGATTTTAGCATAATTACATGAGTATTATAAAATTCTCATACAAGTAGTAGATTGAGAACTTGGATGCAGTTAATGCTGGATGGGTAATAATGGTCCCAATCCATTGAGTCTCTGGTGCTTCTCAGGCTTTACTTCACTTCATCCTCACAACAGGCCTTGCAGCACCTACATGTGGTGTACATAACCATTTCCAGTTTAAAACCCATTCTTATAGATCACATGATTAGTATGAGGTAGAAATCATGCTCTGAAAAGCTAAACGTGAGCCCACAATGGGGTCAATGATAACTTCATGAGTTAGGGTATGGAAATGATACATAAAAAGCCCTGCCTCTGTATTAAGTGCTAGCCTTTTACGATTACTTTTTAATGTAGATGCACATGTGTACACATAACACACACAAAAATGGTGGTGGAGTGGGCCTTACAAGGTCATCTTACAGTCCTTGAAGCATTATTTCACAGAAAGGAAAAGTTTTGGTGGTTTCAAAAGATTGCACTAATACAAATGTGACAATTACTAAATTTAGAATTCCATGAAATATATAATTTTTAAGATACTGGGTTACTTTACTCTTTATTTTTGGAAATACTAAGGCAGAGTCTGAGTGGTCATGCATCAGAAATATTTTATAAGGGAGATTTACACTGAGTGAGCGTTTTTGCAAGAACTTTGGTTTATTTAAAACTCTGCATCTTTTTTTAACACCAACTTTCCATAATTCAGCTGTGTTTTTCCTTCTTTTACTCTTAATTAGTTTTCCATTCTTTTTGTTTACATCTCATATTTAAAAAATATCTTTTTAGCCAGGTGTGCTGGGAAATTTCTGCAATCCCAGGTGCACAGAAGACCGAGGTAGGAGGATTATGAATCTGAAGCCAGTGTGGGCAACTTACTGAGACCATGTCTTAAACTAATATATAAAAAGGGTTGGGAATGCGTGAGACTTAGTGTGCTTATCTGGTATGTGAGAGCCCTAGATTCAATCCCTAGTACTACATAAAAGGAAGAGAAAAAAATATCTTTTCTTTTACTTCTATATCTTCAACACGGGCACTTGCTATTAAAAAAGAATGAATTTCCATCTTCCCAGTTAGAATTTATTTGATGTTATTGAAATTTAGATTTGAAATGCTCATTACAAATAAATCTGAATTTTGAATGAATCTGATGATAAAATGGATGCTGTCCAAAGAAATCAAATAAGATCTCCCTTCTGTGAGATGGGGCAGGTGGTGTCTCAGAGCCAGTTCTGCACGACTATTTGGAATATGGAGCCAAAGAAGGCGGAGGCAATTAACAGAGGCAAATCTTAGGTGTTTCCAAGGTCAGTACCCAAGCTAAACTGCCCGAGAGCAGTTGCCAAAACCAAATGAAACCAAATGAGGAGGGTGAACCAATTCTCACAGCCAGGAGAGCAGAAAGCAAGAGCTGATGATTTCGGAAATGGCTTAACCTACAGTGGTGGAGAAGCTATGCCATGTGTGTTCTTGTGTTTTCCTTTTAAGACAAAATTTTTTAATGTATGAGTTGTTTTGGTCTAAACTAAATCCTTAGTATTCAAGATTAATTGCATTTTGGCACTTTGTGAGAAGTAAGTGGGTTTTGGGTTGGAGTTTCTATGCTCGGTATCTAAAAGGTTCATCATCACTGATTTAAAGCAATGAAATGAGAGCAAGAGTGGAGAGGTTCTGTACTCCAGAGTTCAGGTTATGCCCTGTTCTTAGTCTCAGAGTATGGCAATGTTTGCAAGAGGCAGACGCCTGTTCTCACACTAAATTGATGTCCTAAGGCAACACTAATTTATTAAAAACATGTAATAATGCATCTTATGAAGAAAGCATGTTAGTAAATAGAATGAAAAAATACAAAAAATAGATAGACATGAATCCTGTTTTCAAATAATTTACTTTTGGGGGCTGGAGCTGTTGCTCAGTGCATGCAAGATCTTGGGTTTGAACCCCAGGATCAAGAAATGAAAAAGAGTTTACTTTGTGTATATTTTTTGTCAGCTTTCCCTTAACAGAATAGAATATCTGACATTTGCAACTTGAGGAGATGGAGAGGTTTATTTCAGCTCACAGTTTCCAAGGTTTCAGTGCATAGTCCCAAAAGAGAAACGTAGCAGAACGGACTGCCAGAGGAAAGTTAATCAATTCACGACATCCAGGAAGTGCAGAGCAGTGGGGAACCTGAGAGCAAGGGGCCAAGGACCAGAAACACTGCCCAGGGTCACACTTACCCACTCCCCTGTCCCCCACACCCAGAAGTGTGTTTTATTAATCTGGGCGTTGCTCAAGCAAATCAAGTTAACTGTCATGATTAACTGTTACAGTTTGTACTGGAGTAGAAAGGTATTAGTAGAAACAGAATAAAACAGGCAAAATATATAATTATTTGTAAATTAAGTGGTAGGGGAAAATGGCTTATTTATTAATCAATTAGGGAAATAGTTAAGTTGGTAAATATGAGAAGAAAAAGTGGAAATATTTTGAAAGAAAACATTTCCAAAAACTTTCATAACATGTTACAGAAACATTTTGATTCACAAGAAAATTTAGTTTGTGAAACTAAATAGACAAACTCATAATGTATAGAGATTTAGTGCTGAGTGCACTTGTGATCATCCCATCCCTGCCATCGACTTTACAGATGAAGTTACTGCAGCCTGGAGTAGTTGCAGAGCTTGTATTTTTCAGTGTTCCATTTGTCTAACAGGCATTTATATATTAGCTTTTAAAAACTAACAAAAATATTTATTAAATATTTTATATCCTCATTAGGTTGTACATGGGTGAAATTGTTCCTCAACAGTTGAAAACATTAAAACTGGTATACGTGTTCAAGCTGATGCATAAAAGCTTATGCAACTCCAAAGCTTTGTGATGGTGCACTGACAGGTACACTCAATATGTGAAAACACATTTTTGATTCTGAATTATTCCAAAATTGCATTTGTTGATTCTTGTGGCACTTCTTCAGAATGTAGTACTTGATACTCACCAATTATAAATGTTATGTCTATGTAATCAAATGGAATTAGGGATCATGCTGGTCATCTCCTTTCTACTGCTTTAGACCAACTCATTACCCAAAACTAAATTGTTAAATGTTATCCTCTGGGATTTAATACTATCTCTCCAAAATGATCTTGAATCTTGCATTTATGTATGATATCATCTACATTGCCTTTTAAGTCATCAAACAAAAAATGTAAAATAGGATTTATGAAAGCTCAGTGGCTTTTATTTGATGCCATCATAATCCTATTTATAATATTTTGAAAATGAATTTAGAAGACAAATAGCACTATTCTGCCTGGGTTTATGCAACAAGTCTCAGACACAGAAAGGTCAGAATATGTTGGTGATAAAAGCACTAAAAACAGCAAACAAAAACAACAATGAAAACAAAAAATCAATACCACATCTGTGAACGAAACAGAAGCTATTTCCCAATAAGTATAATGTTGGTAAAATTTAATAATGACAAAAATTCCTTGTAAACTTGAATCATATAAATAAGTATTTTCAGATTCAGAAAGGCATTAAAGGAAAAGGATTATTAATATGGGTTTATCTACTAATTTGAAATAATCATGGGATTAGGGTTTTTCCCAGCAATTTTTTTATACAACACTTCAATATTCAAAAACATATGGTGTTTACAATTTCACCCACAGGCTATTTTTCCAAAATGACTTCACTGATGGGCAATCATAGCATTTTTAGAATAGATTTTGAATTCTGAATTTTACTTCCTCTATCCTTTTTTCTGATTAACCCTCTTAAATCACAGTATCTTTCAAGATAAGTAGTAAATATGCTATGTTGTTACAACAGTAAAGATTGCATGTTTTAACAACCTATGTAAATCAGAAGCCAGTTATTTTATTTATAAATGTAAATTCACAAACACATATGGATAATATATATGTGTCCAATATTCTCTCTGTGGATATATATATATATATATATATATATATAAAATTTTGTGTAAATGTTTAGCACATTTTATCCATGACAAATTCTCAGAACAAGAGAAGTTTAATTAAGGCAGTAGCTTCATTTTCACATGCTTTGAGCAAGAGAACAGCAATGTTGAGTCCAGATTATTCTAGTTATTTAATGCATGTGGAATAATTGCAGACAATTAATAAATAGTAATTTCAAAGTATGCTTTTTGAAGCTCATATTCTATCTCAGGCTTTGGAAAGTTACCTTCATTCATTTCTATAATGCTGCAGATTGAATATCATTGGAAACCAAATCACAGGAAAGTGAAGCTATTTATTCCACACAATGTAGATATGAAGTCCTAGGCCAGAATTTTAACATAGATGTGTCTGGCTTCAAAGGAGAAGATTGTGATAGGCTATGCTGGTGAACTTTTAAGGCAGAAGGTCAGTTATTTCTACTAACTGTTACCTATGTGTGGAGCACTGCCTTAGCCTAGATTACAGCAGCTGGTGGGCAGGTCATGTGTATTTGTATAAATACGGTCTTTCCAGTCTTCATCAGGGTAGACAGAAATGGAGTAGTTCTGGAAAACATGAGTTCATTTAGAGTGAAGCTGGGGATAAGATTAATTTATATTGTAATTACATAATCATGGGCAAATTATTTACCTTCAATACATTTCAGTATTTTCATTAGTAAAATGGGTCTAGTATTAGTGCCTGAAAAGTATGTTGACATTTACTAGACAATGCGTATAAATTCTGCTGTAAAGCTTGCTTGATATATATTACAACCTCAAAGTTGTACTGTTAGTTATTGTTATAAACTGTAAATGTTACAATATTAACATACATTCATTTAACTACTTTACTATAATGCAAAATTTTGCATCTGCAATATGCAAAAATGTTACAGAAGCCAGCCAATTGTCATGCAAGATAATGAAATAAGAGTGTTTGGGGACAGAATACAGTGAATGACAAATGACTGACTACAGTTAGCAAAAGGAAAGATTGTTTTGGTTTATTCATATGATAAAAACAGTCAAGGGCTGCTTGTGGCACCTCTGCCTAATGACCTGGCCCAGTGTAAGAGTGACTGATTTTCTAAGTCAGCTGGAGAGGAATTCACACTTAATGAAAGTGTCCATATTAAACATTTACTGTACTTTCCAGATAACTGAGTTACAGATAGATTGAATACTGGCCCAAGGTTTGGGATGTGAAAGAGTCATTACTGACCCTCAGTTGTGAGCCGTCTCGAAACTGGTATTCCCTCTACGATTTCAGATGTGTGGTTTAAGAAAGGAGAAGGGTAAGGAAACCAGGACTGATCTACTCCTGCTT
Organism: Cavia porcellus; assembly: GCF_034190915.1. Lineage (NCBI taxonomy): Eukaryota > Metazoa > Chordata > Mammalia > Rodentia > Caviidae > Cavia > Cavia porcellus. Next base: position 33,788,370 of record NW_026947489.1, read on the forward strand.
TAGCCACTAAAATGCCATGTGATATTGGGCAACTATTGGACTTTTCTGCATCTCCACTTCCTGCTCTTTGAAAATTAAAAGCATGAACTTAACAATGATGTTTAGATTGTTTATTAGCCATGACTTTTAAGTGAACTCTGAAAGGCTTGGTGAAGGTCATGTCTTGCAGCTCAGCTGCTTCCAGGATACTTCATATTGGCAGTCCAGTGCTGGTGAATTAACCCTTAAAGGCTTTTCAATCAGTGTGGGACTAGCAATGGTAAATATAAGGTGTGATCAAGATATATGTCAATTGTTTAATTAAAAAAGTATTATTACAATAAAAGGTGTATTGTCTTTAATCCCCATTTGGAATGCTCCCTCACACTCCACACTCCAAACACACTCATGCCACCATTCTTTTTTTTTTTTTTTTTTTTTGTCTTTTTCGTTTTTACCGGTACCAGGGATCGAACTCACGACTGCCTGCTTGCAAGGCAGGCGCTTATGCCGCTGAGCTAAATCCCCAGCCCCGATGCCACCATTCTTGACACTTTATGAAACAATTTCGGAAATCCTCCCGCATGTCTTTAAGAAATGAGATTGAAAATATGATGAACGCGGCTGCCAAGTGCCATCTGATGGAAGGGCAGGCATGGAAAAACATTACAGCATGTCCTTATCCCCTGTATTCTTTAGGTCTGGATTTCTGGACCTTCTCCAAAGTCAGAATGGCCATGAAAGGGGAATGCTTTGAATAGCTTCAGGACACTGAGCAGCCATGATAGAACAACTAAAGATCCTCGCGAAAGGGGACTTCCAACACTGCTTCAGCAAGTAGTGAGAGTGAGGGATAGACGACGTGCTTGAAACGAGGGGGAGTGTTTTTAGGAAAGTTAATGGCAACATGTCTTGTACTGTAATACCTGATGGTTAAAAATCTAAACATCCACCATAGTTTTTTTAAAAAATCAAATTTCAGTATTCTTGCCTGCAGTGAAACAATTTTAAGACATATTCTATAGTTTGTAAGGTTCCTAGCCACATGATGTCTCTTTGTCCACAGTGATAATTATCTCACTTAACACCTTTTTTTCTACTTCTTTCCTCATATTTTAAAATTAGTGCATACTGGTATACAGATCCATGAGTTTCATTTTCCAGATCTGTATATGTGTATAATATACTTTAATAATTCCCCCTCGTTATGATCTTCCTCTTCTGATAGTTTTCCATGGCTTTGTTGGGTGGGGGTTCAATGTTGTATAATGCATTTTGATTATAGTTTCTTTTCTTTCCTGATTCTCTCCGTCTTGTACACAGTACTTCCTGAGTTCGCCTCTCAAATAAAAATAGTTTTGCAATCAGATTCAGGGGAGCAAGAAGTCAATTAGAAGCTAAGACCTCCTGTGAGTCAGCCTATACACAGGCTGTTGGGGGAAGAGCCAGACGCCAGCCTCTTCCAATGCATGGACAGGGAGACAAGAAGAGCCAATGTCCCCCACCCCACCCCTAACCCACAGGCAAAGGACTGATCCAGAGAGACACAGGCTGTGATGATAGCTAAAGGTAAAACACAACTTAGTGCTTGTAGTGTTTGGTGTTTCACTGATTTGGCAGTCCTAAGGCTGCCAAGAGGCTATTTAGAGGATAATATGCTCAGTATAGTATGTATGGGGGAGTATCTGAAGGTAGTGGTCATTGTTAACTCCCTGTTATCTTGTTTCAAAATCCAGTATCATTGTTTGGTTGGGTCTTGTTCTGTTTTATCTTGTTTGACTTTGTTGTATCTGATGGCATGGGCCACTATTTTGAGGATAACGATATCTATTATGGTAGCCATTTTTGATTCACTGTTACCTTGTCTTGAAGTTCTGCATTGCGTTCATTGTATGGTTTTTATTGGTTCTATTCTATTTCTGGTTTTTTTGTTTTGTTTTGTCTGAAAGTGTGGGCGGCTGTTTTGAGGGCAACAAGAGGCATTATAGTAGTCATGGTAGATTTCCTACTGCCTTGTTTTGAAATCCTGTGTCACTTTCACTACTTTGTTTTGACTGACATTTTTGTTTCGTTTGCTTAGTTTTATTCTCTCTAAAATAAAACATAAAAAATCAAATCCTAGTCTCCTGTTGGAGGAATCTAAGCTAAGTGCATGTTTTAAGATAGGTAATAATAGTGCTGCTGTAACTGAAGCAGGCTGCATGCTCAGGCATCTTGCTTGTTCCCCAAGGGCTCTACAATTCCTGTTAAACATGGTACCCAAATTCCCGAAACAGGTGGCCACTCAACTCAGATGCTTTCATTTTGTGAACTCTGATAACTTACCTAAATTCTTACAACTTGTTCTCAGTAACCAGAAAGAATTTGCAAGGAGATTGAGGGTGAATAAAGGTCCTCAAAATAGCACTTTCAAATTTTCTTATAATGTATAAATTGCCCTTTTTTTATTTAAAAAGAGGTGAAATCTTCCCCACTTACAAATTATTTCTTCAGATAACTCGATTAAGATATCTAGGCTTCATCTGAAAAATGTAACTTTTTAATTAAAAAACAAGCCAGATGGATTTCTTATGACTCTAAATGAATGATTTAAATATTCTTTGGGATACTCAATTGTGAAAATTTTAGAATATTTTTAAATTTTCTCTCTCCTCATTTTATACCAATCTGTGTACATTCTACAAAATTTATGAATTACAGGGAGTATCTAACAAAAATCATATATTTTCCATCTAATCTGTTTCTATTTGTATATGTATCTATAAATCAGTAAGCATACATACAAACATAAATATATACTTAAAACATTAGAATAATACTTATGCATAGTTCTGTATCATTTAAATATCTTACCATATGTCATAATATTAATATTTTTAAACTATCACATGCTATAATTGATTTAATGTTTTCTATTTTTTAAAAAACTGATAGTTTCTTATGTGTCATCATTATATGAAAAATGGTATAAAAATCTTTGCCTGAATCTCAGATTTAGAAAATATTCCAGACCTGGAATTATGGCTTCCTAAGGAAGCCTCTCAGTACATCTTCTCCTTGGGAAAGTCAGCATAACTGGAAGCATAAGATAGTGGCTGCTTTTTGTTCCTTTGTCTTATTTTTTTTTCCTCCTGCTTCTTATTTATTTAGTTACTTATTTAGGTCTTTTTAGTAGTATTGAAGAAAAAGGTTAAAAAGGAAGCCTTTTTTTTTTTAAAGAATGAAGATATATTATGTACAGGCATAAATTTTCTAAGATAAGTGTGATTCTAATGGATGGCAATATGTACTAATTTAAAAAAAGACTATAATTGGTTGCACTTTTAGATGCTACGATGAATATTTTCAAAAGTTACATGTTTAAAACAATCATGGTAAGCACTGCTCAGAGCTTACTCACCCTTGCTTTTGCTGTTCACATGGACCACATAGTGTTATTTTCTGGAGAGGCCCCAGTTATACGTCATGAAATTATTCTACCAATCATTTGTTTCCCAGTTGCTAGTAGTTTTTATTGTGAACTTTGTTCATTCTGGGTGGAGGTAAGCTGCATCCTTCATGACAAAGAGGAAAGAGAGAAAGAGGAATGGAAATATGACACTTGGTTTTTGGAAGATTGAAAAATAAAAAACTTAGTATTTCACAGCAGGTGAATGCACATAAACCACAACTATACAGTTAAAAAACATCTTGCACTCTTTAGAAAAAAATACTGATATCTCCTTTGGATGCTTTCTTTTTTATTGCAGTATTATGCAAGGAAAGTGGTACTTAAAAAGCCATAATCCATCACTAAAGGCATTAGTTTCCTTTTACAATTCAGGTGCAAATGCAATATGCTATGAAAAACATGTTACATTCTTTAATGTTTCTTTTTAATAAACAGGGTACAATCATGGCCCTTGTGAATTTTAAATCCTAGAAATTCTCAACTAGAAACTACAGTAAAGATAGAGATTTAAAACCACCGCAACAACTCAACCCAGAGAACACAGTCCATTATTAAAGAAGATACTTCTCACATGAGAATAAACTTAATAAATGATCTCCTTTCGGTGAGGTATTTAAGGAACAGTATTTAAGTGCATGAAAGAATGTTTAGTGGTATCAGAAAGCATTTGAATATTTTGGGTGAGAAATTTAATAGCAACCTTTTTAGAGACACTCAGGGATTTTCAGCAATTGGGTTAGAACCTGTAGGCGCATTTTATGTGGTTAGGCATGCTTTGCAGGCCCCAAATACTGCCCTTGAAACCTCAGTATTTTGTTTCTCCGCTCTCCTTTCCTCTGTCTGCTCTGTTTATATATGTGGGACAAGGCCTATTGAGTGTGGCTGATCTCTCCCAGCTGTGGCCTCTCCATTCACCCTAATTTCTTTCTCCATAGCTCATTTGGACCCAAGTAGTGGTGAAATTGCTGACTGGTGAGCATGTCCTGCCACAAAAACCATAAGCAAGATGTGGCTACAACCAAAAGGATATGCAGGATGGAAAACCCCATCTGGACTGTACAATTTGAAAAGCATAAACTTTTCTTTTTTATTTAAGAAAAATTAGCCATGCAGGCTTTTGCTGCTCTCTACTCTGGCCAGAAACCACTTAGGATGAAATCTTCAGTTAGTGACAGAAAAGTCCAAAGGGACTCTAGAATATGCATAGCTCACTTTTCAAGTTTCATACGGAGTCCTTCTAACCCTCTCTCTGTGGACTTGTCTCCAGCTCGCAGCATAGAAAGTAGCTCCCAACTGTACATCTGTCATTGATCACTCTGTGAGGGCTCACTGTGCTCCCTGTGGATTTGTTTCCCAGTTGCTAGTAGACAAGAGAGTTTGCTTTCTGTTTCTGTACAACTGGAAACTCCCCAAAACGAGTAGGGAGCTCCAGAGAGCCCATGTTCATATACATCTGGAGGAAAAATAATACCCTTTTCAGATTCTTAACCAGATTTAGATTTTTTTCTTTTATTCTGCAATGAAGATTTAGAGAGCTGTACTCGTCTGTTTTGGTAGTAGTATTTTATAATATGCAAGTGATCTGGTTGCTTTGATTTTAATCAACTATCAAGATATTCTCTAGTCATAAGGGTAATTAAAGATTGAATTTCTCAATGATTCGGGTTTATTACCTTCATCTCTGCTGAGGGATATCAGAGTACTATTATATAGGAAAGACAATGCTCAGAGACTCAGCTTTGTCACTAACCAGCTGTATAACCTTAAGCAAATCATCTAATACCTTCTCCCTCAGTGTCTTATCTGTGACAGGAGAATGGAGAATGTCTCCTTCTTTATAAACCAAATACATTTCTTCCTGAATCTTCTGAAAGCAAATTGGGGAGGAAAGTAAGAAACAGATGCCATTTAATCATTCCTGAGTGCCAACATATGGAACATACAAAATGCTATGTGTGTTTTACTGATTACAACCACCAAAGGGGGTAGGTGTTATTATTATGTCCATTTTATAGGTGATGAAATTGCAATGTAGAATAGATAAGGAAGTACCTAAAGCCACAGATTTTTTAAAAAGTAGGGCTAGAATAAAAGCTCAGGTTTCCCTGATACCAAAGTCTACCCTTTTCATAACTGTCAAGCATTTGTGATGACTACAGAGTTTCCCATATAGCTGCTCATTTAATCTTCAAATGGCAGTGTCAGCCCTCTGAGCTCTGTCTTTTTAATGATTCCTTAAAAGGAGTCTGTCAGACGGGAGCAATGCTGTTCTTACCTATGTCTAGAAGGACTTTGCTGTTCTAGAGAGGCACAAAGAGCAAAGTCACCTGGAAACTCACAGAGGTGTCATTTGTAGCACTGAAGCCTAAGTTGCAGAAAATCAATCAAGTTTTTTTGTAATTTGTTTGGCTTTGTTTGAGTATAATTTTCTTTTAAGTGAATAGCCATAAAGCAATTTGGTCAATGCTTTGTATTTGTTGTGGTTAGAGGAGAACTAAAATAAAGAAAACTTTTGGCTTTTTATTTTGAAACTATGACAGATTCTTTTTGGGGAGAAACTTGGGCCAGAATTCATTGTAAGAAAAAGTAAGCCTAAATTTTCATTCACCTCATTGGGAGTATGTTTTGAAATGTGTGCACTGTATTTCAGTCATACCATATACTTTGATGTGCTCGAATTAGTGAAATGCCTTGATTCTAAAGGACAACAGTTTCAGTATGATAATTTACTTTAGGTTTATAATGCTTTTTTCCACTATGTATATATGGCTTGTTTCCCTCCACATTCTTCTCTTAGCTGAAATTAAATAGGTTTTTGCAAGACATATTTATTTTTTGAAGTGATGGAAAGGGTAAGAATCATATTCTGTTCAGTGTGTGCAAAGGAAGAACAGAAGTGTTCTGTAGGTTACAACCGAATGAACAGATTTTCATGAGATGAAATTAGTGACCAGCATTGCAGACATTCAGAAGTAAAATAGATTCTATGAAAATCCTTAAATTAATGATTCTAAATTCTGCAAATTTTTGAGATGAGTGTACTTCATGTATAATAAAGCTTCCTTTTTTCTCTAGCTAGTCATGACTAGGGTTTTTCTTATCAGTTAAGTTACTCAATCATGGACACACTAGACATGGTTCTAAGAAAAAAGTTCCTCTAGTCAGGTTACTGGTTGTGAGCAATTTAGTTTAGTATAGATGTGATACTTTCCAGTGGTTATGTATTCTAAAATCGTGATTTTACTTATATGTAAGAAACATATATTAAGATTTTGTTAAGGTTAAAAGATGGTTTGGGTCTATTCCATTGATTCTGGAAAAATAACATACTTGTAACACAAAATGCTGCCAGAAGATGAGGGCTAATGAGACCATATGTATGAATGGGAACATTTCTTTGGATGGATGGCGTTCTGTTCCCAAGGCACAGGTTGCTAGCTTTTGGTTTGTGTGGTGTTCACGGTGCTGTCAAAGGTGTTCTTCCCACTGTATTTTGGAGAAATAATGCATCATCCCTCTGCTTTGGGCCTTTCCACTGGCCCCAAATGCACCACTGTGGCACTCTAAGTGGGAAAAGAAAATTTTCCTTTGCTGAGAGAAATTCTATCGTCCACAATCTCTAGCAAGGTAATCTAAAGATAAGCTTTACTGAGCTTAAAGTGTTTTTTTAATTATGAATTTCTGTGCAAGCTAGGTGGCATTATGTTGTAAGGTCCCATCTATACTTAGTCATGGGAGGCTTTCCTGAAAATACTACTTGTCTGTAAGGAGAATTTACATGACAGAATGTGTTTGGCCAAGGAAAAATTATCTTGGTTGCCCATTCAGCAACCCATGAGGCCATGTTTTGTGGCTGCAGGGTGATATTATTTCCACTGGGAGACCAACACAGTAAAATAATAGAGTTACCTTGTTATTTGTTATTATTAATCTTAAAATGAACTACACACTGTAGAAAAGAACACAAACTTAGTTACTTTTCTTGTAGCTGAGACAACATACCTGACACCCAACATGAAAGAAGGAAAGTTTTATTTCTTACAGTTCTTGGAGGTTTCAGTCCACACTCAACTGGCTCCAAGGCAGTGTGGTGAGGCGGGACAGACCTTCACAGCATCTGCAAACAGCAAGGTAGAAACCGGCAAGAGAGAGAGACACACACCTTCCTGCAGATATATCATACCCTGGCTCCACCCCTGGGTGAGTGAAATACACTACCAATCAGAGTCCTAGACAATGAACCAATCACAAATGCTAGATTGGTCAAGTCCATAATTGCATGAGGCTTGGGGGCCACTGACATAAACCATGACGCAGACTCAGTAGGATTGGGAGGCACTTGTACTCCTTGGGAAGTATCTTTCTTTGTAGGTGATAGGTATCCCCAAAAATTTTCTAATGAAACTGCCACAGAGGAACAATCCAAATTTCACTCAGAACCTTGGAATGTGGTCAAATCACTATTGACACAGTTTTTAAGTTAATCTTGCAGTCAAATACATAAACCAATGGTTTGAAGAATGGTGAAACCACCAATGGTACAATCTATCAGACTTTGGGAGTTTCCCAATATGAAAAATCTCATTATATACATTATTGTATACATTAAGGACTCTCTCAAATGTAGTTGTAGTCATGGTTTTTTAAAAAGGTTTTTGGTAATTGGTATTTCCAACAACATAATGAAAATTTCATTATTGCTAAACACATCATATGTGTGTGTGTATATATTTTTATGTATGTATAGATATATACACACACACTTAGACAACTACCTTAATGGAAATGTATGTAGGTGAAAGTCTACACAGATATATAGAACCTAAATATTCATTAGTTTTTTGATATTGTATCTCATTTAGAAGTCCATAGGAGTTTAGGCAATTATTAAGTCAGAGAATAGAGCATTTTGAATATGAAAGAGTGTGTCTTCATTCTTTGCAATTCCAGCCTTGGTTTGTAGGAGGCCATGTGTTTTTCTTTTCCTTTCTTCTGCAAGGCAAGAACTGGGGGGCGTTATTGGGCCTGTGCTTCTGTGCGTGTGTATTCATCACAGTGTACACATTAAGAGTCATCACATTCTAACTGTATCTATACCTGTCAGGAGATGGATGTGCGTGGAAAGTGGTTCTTAACCTTAGTGATTAGAAAAGGTTCTATTTTTTATAATGTAAAGGCCACAGAAATTAAGTTGGAGTATTCTTGTGGTTTGAGGTTTGTGTAGGATTTAGAAACTGATGATACTTTAGGGAATTCTGCCTCTTTTGTGGAAACAAAAATGAAGCAGGTGGGTCATGTTACCAAAGATTCAGGACAATATTTCCTACTTTCAGCATTTTGATTTTCTTATTTTTAGTGTAATAAATTGTTGAGGTTCATGCTTGAGTATTGGTGGTAATGTTTAATGAAAGTTACATTTTTCTTTTAAATCTGTATTTTAAAATGATTTTCTATGAAATTATGTATAATTTTGTTATATTGAGGAGCCAATTTGTTTCAGCAGAATACATCTGTAATTAATTGCATAACGGGAATATATTTCACGGGAAAATTCTGTTTCCTTAATGGGCCTTTGTTGTGGCGACTTTCTGTTTCCATGTCCTCTGCATTGCTAGGTGAGGTGTTCTCATGGAAACTCTAATTTCTTCAGATGGTCGTTGGAGCAAAAATTCATTTATTGAGTGATTGCATCTAATTGGTAAGAGACAAACTTGAATAATAGTGAGCACATCTAAAATGATAGCCATAAAGATTGCTCGTGCTTTTAAGAAAGTAGGTGGCAAATACATCTTCCAACCTGGGTCTGCACATGATTGCCACATCGTATGCACTATATCCATATCATACATCCCAAAATCACAATTTTCCTTTTATTTGCAGCATCATTGTATTTGTGTAGGGGCAAGGGAAGGTTACTGTAAATTAACTTGCTCTTTCGAGTTCTTCAAGACTGTCTTATATTTTATGAAAATATATGCATCTCTGTCCTGACTTGTCAGGTTCTTTTTGCTCCAAAGGCTTATGACTCTGAAATTTAAAAAATTAGGCTGATATAATCAGATGAAATTATTCAGGGTCATCTGGACAGACCAAATGTAGTCACAGTGTTCTTAAAGGTGAAAAAAATGGAACTAGAGGAGGTCAGACTGTGAGATCTGAGAAGAACACGTTCTGTTAAGGCTGGTTTTGAAGATGGAAGAGGATCGGAGACTGGGGAATATGGGCCATCTGTGGTACCTCGAGAAGGCATGGAAGAGGCAAGGCTTAGAACCTTGATCAAGGAATTATGGGATAAGAACCTTGCAGTGTATTATGCACTGTTTGTGATAATTCGTTATAATAGCAATAGAAAATAAATATAGGAGGTGTAGCAGTCATACACAGAGCTGGCTTTGCTAATTCGTTACTGTCAGTTATGATGTGATTATGATTTAGCTAGAGGCAAAGGTACCAGTATCCATCTTCACCTTTCCAACGCTAGTACATGTTTAGCACAGATGCACTTAGAGTTGTCAAATATATCTGTCAACTTCATGCAGTCCCTTCTGTGGCTACGTGCAGGGAAACTGAACTAGAAACTCAGTCCCTAGGAAATCTCTGGTAGATTTTCCTAGATCAAATTGCAGGAAATTAATTAACAACATGTAGTTTGATTTTGAACATTTTTTTTATCAATTGATGAACCAGTTGGAGGCTTATTGACAAATGAACATAATGCATTTTTAATCCCAGCAAGTTCTCATTTTATTGTTAGCTGAATAAACACAAGGGAAGGAGACAGAGAGGTACTAGTAGAGGGAGGAAGGGTGAGAGGGAGGGCGAGAGAATTTCTCAGATTTGATGATTAATATGCTAACCTAGTTGACCTTAGTGGAAAAAGACTCAATTATGCAGTATTGGTTGAGGAATAGTTTTGCTGTCAAAAAGCTTGTATTTGTTCTGATTGAATGTGATGCCGATGACCCCAGTGGGATGGCACAATCAGATAAAGTTGAAATTTGACTGGGTTTGCATGACCAATAACCTTTCCAATTTAATAGAATACATAGTGCTTCATGTGTACTTAAGATATTGACATTATCTAAACCAGAATGAATATTTTCTTTGTAAGAACAGCAGGATTTTCTGACATCGTGTTAAGGAAAACATGTATAATTATAATTGCATCTTACCATCCAGATACATATACATCAAGTACATATTTTAAAAACCTTCTAGGATTAGCCCATGTTATAGGTGATATTCTTGCGTTGCAAATTCTGTAATATAACAGTGTCCTTCTTATAACTTATTAATGGGATCTAATATAAAGCTACAAGAGTGCCAAAAAGCTTGGTCATTTTAAATGCTTATTAAACTTTAAATACTTTGTGTAATTTCTTTTCTTTTTTTTCTTTGGTGCCAGGGATCAAGCTCACAGCCTCACCCTTGCCAAGCAGATGCTTGTGCTGCTGAGCTATATCACTGGCTATACTTTGTGTGTTATGTGTTTGAATACATCAAAGTATTTTTCTCTGGCTGCTTCAATAGTAATGATATTAGACTTTTAAATATGCATTTAATAGATGAAATACTTTTTGACATTTTAAAAGTCATATGTAGGTATATCAAAAATATCAATGGTGACTATGAGGTGTTAATGTTTTCAGGGCTTTTTTAGAAGTAGAACTTAAAAATGACAGTAAAGATAAGTATGGATATTTGGCAAGTATTTTTGGTTTCCTATATAGGTACAGCTAAAATGAGCAAATCTATTTATAAGTAGTAAGGTCCATGGACCATAAACTGTACCTTAATATTTATAACTCCTTCAAAACTTTGAGTTAATCTATAGGCCTTTGCCTTAGAAAAATGCATACACACACGTACACTTATAGTCACCTTTGTCTATATTATACCATTTCAGAGTTCAACTCCTTGTAGCCCATTCCTGAGGTTCCTAGGGTTAATAACCTATTGTTTTTTAAATCTTTGTAGCTTTTTTGTCTGGATTATACTTAATACAATCAATTTGAAGTTTGGTTCTGTAAGAGACTTCTGAAATCTAGTGCTTCCACATTCTAAGAGTGAGTTATTTGGGACATACTTTAATTTTCAATATTAGCTAGCTTATGATCTAATCTTATTTCAAGAAGCCTAAATAGCTAATTTTGCTTAAATTTCTAGGATTTTAAAGCAAGTAAAAAATTTTAACTGGAAAATGTCTTTTAGGACTTAATCCAGGAAAACCAAAAATTATGAAAAGGAAGCAGATTTTGATTTTCCTGTGCAGTATTATGAGTGAAATTTTAAGAAGGTAAAAGGGTACAAGGAGAACCCAGAGGTTACTACAATATCATCGAGGCAGACAAGGTTACAAGCTGCAGAGATCTGGCTGGAGGGCCCAGAGGACAGAAGACCCAGAAAGCCTGAGACCTGGAGTACTGGGCAATGAGGTCAGAGAACGATTGATACTGAGGAGCAGGCTGGGAGAGGATAAACCATAGGCTTAGCTTTATACCTTGTCCTTGAGGACAGACGATTTTCATGTGTCTTTTTTTTTTTTTTTTTTTTTTTTTTTTACTAGGATTAGGACAAGAGGCAAGCTGTATTGGGTGCATAGGAAAGAACAAGCCTACAGATCCAGCAAGGGTAAAACAGTGCTCCTCTCGGCCACTGAAGTGTGGTATGCTACTTTGGAAAAGCACATGAATTTCTCCACACGGCCTGTGTGTTATCTAAATAAAATCATTTATCTTACTCATCAAATATTAACATGAGCTAATGTCATTTAAACAGTGGGAATCTTCTGGGTCACTCTTCTCCCCAAAACAAAATTATTCATGATGTGGTTTAGATTTCAGCTGGGATTGCTTTCATCTGAAAATCTAGACAAGACAAATTCGAACCCCTGGTAGAATTTCTGATGACCTTGATAACCTTTCATTTTGATAAAATTTTTTGTGAATTCCTGAGAGATTTTGTTTTTGACTCCAAGACTTTGTGGCTGTTCTTTGATCTTTTCCTGGTATCAACTAAAGTATGAAACTTTACGTCTTTCTTCCATCTCCACTCCTACATACACAGATGCATAGACGCACAGACACACAGATACATGGACATACCCATCCCACAGAAATTCATCTTTGAAGCAAGGTATTGTGGTATAAAACTGACTTTCCTGAGGGTTGGGAATGTGAAAACTTAATTTAACTCAGCAACTCAGTTGAAAATCAAATATTCAACAGACTATGGGACGGGGACTCATGAATACTAGGGTCTAGAACAGCAAGGTCTAGAGCTGTATATCAGGCATGGGACTGTGTCTGCACAAAGGAAGGGGCACCTTTTGATACCCACATAAAAAACCCAGGTGCATTAGCAGTATGTCTATAACCCTAGCACTCTTGGAATCTGAGGCTGGAGGGCTGCCAGTTCAAATCCATCCTGGGCAATTTAGTGACCTAGCAAGACCCTTTCTTAAAACAAAAAGTGAAAAAGAAGGGTTGGGGATGTAGCACAGTGCAAAGGCCCTGAGTTCAACTCCTAGCACACAATAAACAAAATAAAATGAAGACCAAACTCCCAGTGATACCATGCCATCCAGGTAGCAGCCTTTCTGCTAAGCTCACTTTTAGAGGCAGCCTCTTTTCTGATTTTGCATAAAGACACCATGAAGACCAACAGGCTTCCTGTGTTTAAGGTCCTTTGACCACTCTGCCATTGCTGCTGAATGATTTTTGGGAGCTCTAAGGCAGACTGCATGAGTTCGAATCCTAGCTTTGCATAGCACTAGATAGATGACAAGAGGATGTTATTTCATGTGTCTCATTCTCATTTTGCTCACCTGTAACACAGGAATAATAAAGCTTCTACCTATTTTATAGGGCCATTGTGAGGATTAAATGATATATAAGCATGTAAAATGCTTAGAAACAGTATCCACCACATAGTGTTCAGTAAATGCTAATCATTAAAATTCTCCTAAATATGTCATTTTATGCAATGAATGACATTATTTTATCCATGTAATAAAACTTCCGGTAGTTTCACATTACTGACAGCCTAGTGCCAACACCTCCACCTGACATTTAAAGTCTGCTCCTCACATCCATTCAGTTATATGTCCCTCTTTTCTGACATGAAATAAAGCCTCTGTTTTAGCCGCAATGGTTTGCTCCCTGACAGCTTGGCTTAATGTGCCCTCCCACCACTCCGAGCTCCCCTCATGTTGCTGAACCTACCCAATAGTACAATTCATGGGGTACATTTCAGAAGACATTTGCTAAATGTACCTGAAGGTCAAAGAAAGAAAATCCTGTCTCGGTGAGGAGTGAAAAAATAAAGAAAGAAGAGAGAAAAATACAAGAATTTTTTTTTTTTTTTAAAAGCTGGAAGTGAGAATTTAAACAAAAGTCTTTTATTGGGATTTGTATTACTTTGGAATACAATATGATCAGTATGGCACATCTACCCATAAACCAAACACCATGCCAGATAATAGTTCTTTTTTTCCCTAATATTTTTTCACTTAAATTGAGATTCCAACATCTCTATTACAAATATCTGATTTTAAGAGAGGATTAAAGGCTAAAATATATGGTGTTACAAAGGCTGACAGTTTAGGCTTTAACTGAGGAATTAGATGTGCATTTCTTTTTCTGCAATGTCTTCAAATATCATCCTTTGGGCTGCTGCTTAATTCTCAGGAACAGAAGCATACTTTGAATGTTAATTAATTAAAGGGGAAAATGAAAAGAATGCAAGAAGAAGGGCGTCCTGACCCCTAGTGTTTATTTTTCTGTCTGTCTTTCCTGGGAGTAGTTGTGCTTACACTTTAGACTATTTAATTGGTCTTTTTTCCCTCTTTTTCCATTTTGTGACCTAGTTCTTTCTGTTTTGTGGCTATCACTTTGGTGAGTGAGAGAGGCTAAATGCCATTGATTTCTTTCTTTAATTTTGGTGATTATTTTCCATGCCTACAGGAAAAAGTCATCTGAGAAGCAATCTCAAAAGCTGCTAACAATCTGGCGAGGACTTCAGAGAGCAGACGAAGCTACTGAGACTTGCTTAGGTGCCCATGGGTAAATTAAATGGTTGGGTTATCTGACCTTTTCTCTTTTGAAGCTGGCATCCCAACAAAGCTTCACACAGCCGGGCAGAAGGTCTCTGTGGTCCTGACCAAAAGAAACTGATCCATGTATCTTCTGAAAAACACTACGTTGAAATAGAAAGGCCTATTTTCCACTTTGAGCTTTGTCAGTGTCTTTTAACTGCTCTGTGTCTTAGTTTTTCTACCTACAAAATAAAGAGTCATCCATTGAAATATTTATTGAGCATTGTTTTAAGTTGAAGGGATACAGCAGTGGACAAAACTGACCAGACCCCTGCTCTTTGTGAGAACACTGTGGAAAGTACTCAGGAAATGGGGACTGTCCATGGACCTGTAAATTAATACAGAAGAAAATTCCAGACAGAGATGATACCTATGGAGAGCAGAGAACTGGGCGGAGTCATAGGAAGTAACTGGGTGGATTAGGGGAGGTCTCCCGGAGGAGACGCAAGCTTGGTTATACTGGTTGGTGACAGGACCTGGAGCAGGATGCTTGCTAAGACAACAGTAAAGTTGACAAAAAGAACTCTAAGACAAAACTTAGATTCCTGTCCCTCAGGGAAGGGCAAGTGACACTGTGACAGAAATGAAGGGAGAGTGGAAAGAGATGCAACTGAAGAAGTGGGCTTGGGCCGAGAAGGCCTTGTTGATATGGTAAGGAGTTAGTCTGCATTTATCCTTATCCAACAGGAATATAATGCAGGCCACATGTGTAATTTTAAGTTGTCTATTAACCAAATTAAAAAAAAATAGATAAATTAGACTTAATAGTATGCACCATTTCAGTGAGTATATAAAATTATCATTTCAACATGTAATCACTTAAAATTTTTGAGATTTTTAAATTCTCTTTTTAGATTGTCTTTGAAGTCCGTATGTATTTTTAAAATTTTATTTAAAGAGAAAGAAAGCAAAACAGAAAAAAGGGTAGAAGTAATACAGAATTTCAAAAAAATAAACAGTAAGAAATCACTTGTTGATAGATTACATATTGTCATCTTAGAACTAGCTGTTCAAGTTACAGAATTAAAGCATACAAAGTGGACAAATAGTGACACTGCAAACAGTTCTGTTCAACAACCCAACAAAAACTTTATAATATGGTTATCTATCTTACACACTTAAACATGCATTCAGTTATATGTTTTAGAGCACTCTCTTTTCCTCTCTTTTTTACAATAACAATGACACATTTTGGGTTTTACTACTCCCACAGTTCTTATTACTTTTTTTGGAAGAGAATAAAACCAAATGTGACAAAACAAAATAGAGTCAGTCAAAACAAACGGATGGATATAGTACATGATGTAAAAACAGAATACAGGGTGATTAACAATGGTTACCATAATGCCTCTTGCTATCCTCAAAAGAATTGGCCATATTACCAGGGATAATAAAATTGAACAAAACAGTGCAGAACAAAACCAATAACAATTAAACATTGGAGATATTACAGGACTTCAAAAGAAGATAATAGTCAAACCAGAATTGGTATCATAGTAAATCTTATTGTCTTCAAAGTGGTTGCCTATACCCTCATACTTAATACTATCAAACAAAACAGAAGAGAGTAAAGTCAGTCAAAACAAGACAGTGAAAGCAATACAGGGCTTCAAATCAAGTTAATAGGAAATCAAAAATGTTTACTGTAGTGTATCCTGCTATGTTTGGAATAGCTATCCATGCCATCAAATCTAATACAAGAAGAAAAGCTGGAACAGAATAAAGCCAAACTAAACAGAACAATGAAAACAATACGGGTATCAAATCATGATAATAGATTAATAATGGCCACTGCCTTCCCTTCTTAGAGAATTCCTACCCTTTCACTTTCAAGGGTGTATTATACATTTTGCATCCCACTAACTTTAGTTTTTAGATTAGGGAGGCAGCCCACTATTTGCCTAAGTGATTCTGAACCTTTTTACCCCTGAGCATGATCTCAAGATGAATCCACTTACCTACAAGAACCTCAAGGTTTTTTAGCTGAGTAGTTTTCCATTGTATAAAAATGTTCTAGGCAATCTGCAGCTGATGGGCAAGCTATCCCCACTTTTATCTGGATCCCTCTCACACAGAGCATTGTTTTCTCATCTTTGACTTTCAGTCTATAAATCTTCTTTCAGGTTAATTGTATTTCTTATACAGAGCATATTGATAGACGCTATCTCCTGACCCATTCTGCCTGTGCTTCTTTTTTTATTGGTGAATCAAGGCCATCCATATTAATGATTATAGCCAAACTTCTCTGCCATGTTATTTTTCTGCCATTGGCTGTCTACTTTTCTCCATCATCCCACTGTCCGCCCCGTTCAGTGAGCCCCTTGTGCCATTATTTCTGAAACCATGGTCTTTTTTCTCTCTCTCTCTAGAGTGATCTTCAGTAATTTTTTTGTAGGGTTGGTTTGGTGGTCAGGAACTCCCCCAGTCCCTCTTTGTCACAGAAGTGTCTTGTTTCTCCTTTAATTTTGAGAGATAGTTTTGCAGGATACATCAGTCTGGGTTGGAGTTTATTTTTTTCAGGACTTGGAATACTTCACTCCAAGCTCTTCTTGATTTGATGGTTTGTGTTGAGAAGTCTGTCATGATTCTGATAGATTTTCCCTTACAGGTGATCTGTTTCTTTTCTCTGACAGCTTTTAATATTCTGTTCTTGTGTTGAATTTCTGGGATCTTGATTATATATGTCTGGGTATAGATCTATTTTGATTATAGTTGGCTGGAGTTCTGTATGCCTCATATTTCTGAATATCATTTCCTTTTCTTATGCTTAGAAAGTTCTCTTTAATTATTTCTGTAAATAGCCTTTGTAATTCATTTGTGTTTACCCCTGCTTTTTTACTCACTTTTTTTTATTCTTAAGTTATAGATCCTCTTGTCATCTTCTAGCCTTTGCATTGTTACTTATTGGTTCCTTGCTATTTTTAAGGGATCTTTCCTTTAGTGATCACAAGCTGCAAACCTGTCTTCAAGGTTTGATAGTCTATCTTTAGTTTCTTTCCAGCAGTTTTTCCAGCTTTAAGTGGAGTTTTAATTTCTTGGTAATCTCTTTGAATCTGTTACATGTATTCTAAATTTTTTTATATTCTTCATTGAAGGTTTCCCTCCTTTTTCTATGTTCCTCTGTTCTTTCATCTGTCTTCTTTAGAGGTGCTTAGCAATTCTTTTATTATGTTTCTCGTATCTTCTTTTACCTGGTATAATGTTTCTGTTTTAAGTATTTTTACAACTTCATGGAGTGTTTATTTCAGTTGCTCTTGCTTCAAGAACTGCAGGTGTGCAACTCCTGATCTCTTCTGTGTTTACCTCTCCTGGACCAGTACTGCTTGGGTTGGAGGCCAGAGACTGCCTTTTGCTTTTTCCTCTTGTCATATTCCAGATTTCTTCTGGATAAGTGGATAGTGGGGTCCCCAGCACTTCCTGTATTGGTTATAATTACTCTGAAGTGTGTTCTCTAGGTATTTCCGCTGTTTGCTGTTTTCCTCAGTCTGCTGGTGGCTATTGGAGTGTAAGCAGGGGTGGGGCAGGCTGGCCCTCCCTCCTGAGCTAGTTAAACACAGGGATGCTTCACAACCTTAGTGTGTGCTGGGTGGGTGAGGCTGGTTAGGGATAGCTTTAGGGAAACCTCAGCAGTGGCTATTGGATTGTACAGAGGGGCAGACTCAGTCCAAGCAACTTCCACCAGGCTGCTCTGAGCTAGGAGTGGCTGAATGAAGCTGGCTGCAGTTCTGTCTCCAGGCTTATCCTGCCCAACTCCAAAATGGTGCCTGGCCAGTCTCCCACCGCCACGGCAGAACTGAGTCCCACACACCGCCCCCCAGTGCAGTTCTCTGCTCTGCTGCTTCCTTCCACCACTGCGTCTTACTGCCAAGGCTTTCGGGCTTGCTGGCCCCCACCTTCACTGTGTCCATGCATCTCCAGGTTCCAGCAGTGCTTCTGGCATGGTGGTTCAGGCTCTGGTGAAAGTGCTGCCAGCTACTGCCTTCTTCTGTTTAAGTCTTTCTTTCTTTCTTTCTTTCTTTCTTTCTTTCTTTATTTCTTTCTTTCTTCTTTCAATGGGCTTCAATTCTCACTTTAGCTTCTTCCTGGGTGGAGAGGACCCACTTTTTTCTTTCTTGTCCTCTCCAGAATGCTATATTCCAGCATCTGGACTGTTTCTCTTAGAGAGGCTATTAACTCTGCTATTTACTGTTCTGCCATCTTCCCAGATCTCATGTATTTTGCAATTATAGCATGTTACAATTGGGATGCCAAATTTTCATCGTAAATTCTTGTCTGCGTTGAAATTTCATAAAATGTACAATTCAAATGGTAGATTCACAAACCTAAATTGCTCCATACATACTCAAATACCTTCCAGTAATTAAATGAAGTAACAGTTTTTAAACTTACATAAATAAATTAAAATGAAATGAAAATACAACTTCAATTCTTTGTTTTGATGATTTTCAAGTGTCCAAGAGACACACATTGTTGATGGCTGCCATACTGGACAGCACATAATATGAAAACTATGCTGGGATAGATAGAATTTGATTTGCTTCTAATAAAGATCACTGGTTGTTGTGTGAAGGATGAACTATGCTTGAAAGTCGAGAGATAGGGAACAGACTAGATAGAGTTTGGTAGCTATTTATTGTAAAGGACCAGATAATATTTTAGGCTTTGTGGTTCATCCAGTCTTGGTCTCAACGATTCAACTCAGCCATTGTAAAGTGAAAGCGGCCATGTGTAATACGTGAAAGAATGAGCATAGCTGGATCCCAGCAAAACATTATTGATGGACACTGGAATTTGAATTTCATACAATTTCACAGGCCATAAAATATCATTCTTTGCATTTCTTTTACAACCATTTTCAAATGTAAAAACTTCATAGTTTTCAGAGGTACAAAAAGAGGGTATGAATCCAGGTCACGTGCTGGCTTGCTGTCCCGTGAATCAGACTCTCTGGCAGTAACATCAGTGCTTAGGAGCTGAGACTGTGGCAGGGGGAGAAATCCATCTCCTGTGCAGGAGCAGATGAACTCACTGCTGTCTAGGTGTGGGGAGTGAGGGGGCGGAAAAGCAAAAAATAAAGCCAGCCTCTCGTCTTCATTTTGAGCCCAACCAGATGATTTCCAAAGTTCTTTTTAAGGCCAACAATTTGTGATCTATGATCTTTCAGTAAAATACAATTTTTGGATCAGATTTTGGAAGAATATTCACCCGCCTCCTTGAGTGGATGTATTCCAACATCTGGAAGTTGCACACCTGGGAGCTGTCACTGCTAGAGGAGTATTCTATAAATTAGCTCTTCACTGACAGCTTCATTAAATGTATTTCAAAATTTGTTGTTTGTGTATTGTAGAAATGTATGGATCTTAGGACAAACTTTTGTATCTACCAGTAATATATATCATCTCTGTTCAGCTACAAACCTGTTTAAATAGGTTAAACCTGCTCATTTTGAATCAGTTTCTTTGGGATTTCAACATTGTTTTATCCTTCCCTCCCTCTTTTTATTCATGCTATTGTAGTTATCTCCCAGTAAGCAAGGGTTTCATGGATTAAAACAGTAATTGATTTTGTTTTTAGCTTTTATTTGAATGTATCCTTTCTCTTCAAATATATTATGCATCCCCAATGAACCTCATAAATTATAGACAGAGCTAAAGTTAAAATCAGACCTGAATGTGGTATAATGCCCAAAGGAAACTATTTGAAAAGGTTACAAGCTGTCAAAAACCAATTTGTATGGTTAAAAGCCACACAGTTAGATGCCATTAATGGAGTATCTGTAATGATTATTTGGACATTGGTTGCTTATTATGTTTCTGTGGCAACTAATCAGTGTGTTACTTTGGAAGCCAGAAAGACCTGGAATTCAGTACCTATTATCTAAGAGAAGTGAGTGATGGAATGCGTTGTCCCACATCAAACAAACAGCGCCACTTCTTGCTCCAGATTTTAATAATTCCCCACCCCCTCTCAAATTGTCATTGGTGCTGATTGCAAGAATAAAGACTAGTTACTTCAGTGAAAAGATCATAAAATCAATCATGTGGATAAAATTACTGAGCCATCCAGCCAGCTGGTCTCTATTTGGCTCTACTTTGGTTCATTAGTTTATGGGGTGAATTCACTCCATATTTAAGGAAAGCAAAAACGGCATCAAAACTAGTTTGTGATTAATTGCAGCTTTTTAGAAAGGAATGCGTTTGCAAATGGAGGATATGGAATGTCAGATCCTGCTTTCCGATTATATTATGGACTTGTCTGAAATGCAGCTTTCTTTTCGTGTTTATGTTAGAGCTGGATATACATTAGACAATTTTTCAGACCCTAACCACTATTACAAATGTTTTAAAACTTTCTCTTGAACAACTTAACAACTTAAAATGACACATTGTTGGTTGGCCAGAGCATACACATCTCCAAACAATGGCAGTGTCATCCGCCTGCCTGGCAGTGCGCTCTTGGCATCTGTCTTGTATTGTCATTCAGGTGATTAGATGGGTCTGTGCAACTGTAAGCTGATGTTGACATAACTGTACATCACAAAAAATATTGTGGTTTCCATGCTTTGTTAGTAGTAAAATGACTAGTGTTAATTACTTGGGCATTTAATGGACCCAGAAATAACAAATACATGATTCTCTTGATTTGGAAAACCTTTTATAAAAGGACATAAAGGCAGTCAAGCAACTCTGGATCAGTGCCTCTACACATCTAACTCCTTGTAAAAACAGCCAAAATAAGTGCAAAGAACACAATTGCTTTTAAACAAAAGAAACCCAGTAGGATGGAGCACTAATATTTAATGCTAAGTCTCATAAACACAGAAAGGAAAAATCTGTTGAACAAACGAGCCAAATGTCATAAATATACCTCCCCGTGTCAAAGCTTGGAATTAGTTCTCACAGAACACAACAGGCAAAGCAAAACAGCTTCCCTTAGCGAGTCATGGTGGAAACATTCTGCCTCAAAGTAAGTCAAACCACTGACACAGCCATTTGTTCAGAAGCAGTAGGTATTTCAGATGTAAGCCTGAAGGCTCTAGAGTATGGCCTCAGAGCATGTTTGGGGATGATGTCCAACATGCAAATCCTTGACATATGCCATGAGACTAAAAGCCACAGGATTTGCCATGATTCCTGGACTGCCTTTATCATTTCCTGTTTCTTTCCTAAATTCTATACCATCTGAACTTACATGAACTTGTCTATAAATAAAAGGTCAGAAACCGTTAGTAGACCTCAGAAAAGTGAATTTGTTTCAAATGAGTTTTAATTCTCACATTTGGCACTGGGAAACGGAGTCCCAGAAAGAAGTGAAAACATAGGTAACTCACTCAAAATTATCTATTTCTTTAGTACTGTTGGCATACTTTGCAAAGAATTTTACAAAATATCTAGAATATGTGTTTAAAGATAATCCTCAAAAAACTCATAAGTGGGGAAATTATTACCTTCAAAATTTTGTAAGTAAGGGAACTGAGATTCAAAGAGGTAAAAGTAACTTATGGTTTCATCTAGCTGGTTCTTTCTGACTTTGAATTTTCCACTATTCTAAATTGCCTTGAAATTTCAGTTTTATTTTTCTTTCCATGCAATAAAGTGTAATGAAAAGCTAAAACATGAGGATAGAAATTGAAAGAGAGTATAATTCTCTTTGTATCTAGTTCTAGAGATGACAGCCTTCTTGATTAAAGCAGATAGACAGGGTACCACTGGAGCAGACTGGAAGAAGAACACATCCTAGAATTTTGGCAGTGGAGCTTAGTAGATGAGCTGATCTTTCCATTTTTAAAACCTAGTATTCCTTCCATAAAAGTCCCTCAAAATCTAGCCCAATCTTTTTAGAACTAACAAATGTCAAACAAAGTAGAAATAAACATCTGCTTAAAAAAATAAATGACATAGGGCCCTAAGAAATGTATCACATAAGAAATGCAATTTTAATGGCCCCAGTTATATAAATGATGCATAACAATGCATTATAATTATCTATTATTTACATGTATGTTCTAAGAATTACTTAAAATTAATTGGGAGCAAGATTAACAATTTTAATCACTTTATATAATATTCATGAACATTCACAAAACTGTAAGACATTTCTTTAATGAATTAATGATATTTTATTTTTTTCATGGAATTTTAGACTAGGAAGTCCCCATTCAATAGCTCAGTGTATGTGTCTAAAATTACTGTCAGTCTCCTTGCAGAAAGGGCTACCACATACTTCGGGACTGCCAAACTTTCCATAGTTACACAAGTGATTCTGTTTGCTTTTAATAATAAGTCAGATTCTCCTATCATAGTCAACTGGACATAGCAACAGTCACAGCAAGAATACTTTTGCAGATGGACAGTAGTTAGCATTTTCAAAACATGCATTCTGGTTTCAGGGGCAGCCCTTTGCTTATTTTCTTACTCTTCTCTGCTTCTTTCTCAGTTGCTTACATCGTAAAAAAATTGAGTCTATAGATCTCAATACTTTAGTCAGCTCTTTCATCTTTTTCTTTCCCTCTTAGTTCCAGGGTATATCCATAGTTTTGTTTTCCGATCAGTAGTTTGCGCATTGAGCATTCTTCTATTATCTTTGTATACTAAAGTTTCTATTTTACCATTTATATTTTAAGTAACTCTGTCTTATCTAAAATAATCTAACATTTTATATTGTTCTTTTCTTATTGTGGCCTATTATAATTACACACATATACTAGCTTTTTAAGTCCAAGAAAATTAATTAGATGTTTAAAAAATATTTTTTCTAGTCTTGCAAAGGTCAGAATTTTTGTTGGTTCATTTCCATCCTTCTGCTATATGTTGTTAGCTTTCCTCAAATACTATGGCTCCCTGAGTATCAGTTTGTGATATACCTTAACCATGGCACGGGAATACTGTGGTTTAATCTTATATTTTTGTTCAGGTACAAGAGGAACCAGAAATGGAAGGCAGAAGAGAGGAGGAGACAGCACATCTACAGGAGCACAGTTTTCAGGAGACACAGACTCCTATAGAACTGAGGCAGATTTGAAACTATAGCCAGGTATTGCATTTAGTATTGAGGAAATAGGTAGAAAGTTAACTGATTTGACAAAACCAGAAATTACGATTTTACTTTTGTGTGAAAAAGAAAATAATTAAAAGAAAGCACATTTCAAATTTCCTTGAAGCCATGCTGATGCTGACTTACATGTGGACTAATCTTTATAAAGGTAATACTGAGATAACAAAGCACTTCTGAGGTTTCTGTTCGAGGAGAGAGGTAGCAGATTTGAGTCCCAGAGTAGCTGATTTATTTTGCAAAAGTTTCCTAACCATTCTGGGCTCTAGGTTCCCTAGAATACTCTAAATAATACTTACACATTAAGTATATAGACATTCATAGAGTAATAAACTACATTCTTATTAAAAGTCAGGCAGTCACTAAATGTTTTTGAGTTTATTATAAAAAGACTACTTACTCTTCTAATTGAAATATATAACTAGCATATTATGGGAAACTGAATCCGTTTGGAGGACACCACAGCCTATAAAATATATGTACAATTCTTCAAAATCATTACCCTAAAACTGGAGCATGAAGAAAAGACAAATGAAAAGCTGTAAGTAATGCTTTGGGTGCTACAGATTGGTAGATGGGATTTTCTTTATGTCTTGGGGTCTTGGTTGGAACTCCACAGCTGAGTAACTCAGTGGCAAGTGCCATAAACTCTAAGGAAAGAAGGGAAACTTCTCAGTATTGAAGTAGCTTTTGTCTTCTTATCTAGAGAACAGAATCCAGATATTCAAAGGAGGAAAGAGCACATTTTTTTCAAAATGACTGAGATGCAATTTATATACAATTCACCGAAGTAAATTCAATGCCTCTTACATATTTACAGATGTGTGCAGTCATTACAAAAATCCTGGGAACTTTTCAATATTCTTCAAATGTAGTTTCTTATACCTAATGTCATTCCTGAATCTTCATCTCTTTCATAATCTTAGACAACTTCTTAGTTACTTTTTACCTCTATAGATTTCTCATGTGGACATTTCAATAAGTGGAGTCACAAAATACACAGTCTTCTGTGATTAGCTCTTTCCCTAAGCACAAGGTGTTCAAATTTAATTCATGTCATATCATGTACCAACATTCATAACACTTTTATTGTTAATGATAAGATATTCCATTGTATGTATGCATACCAGTACTATATTTTTTTATAAATTCATTTATTGACAGACATTTGGGTTGGCTCTACTTTTGGCTATTCTACTTAATGCTAATGCTGCTATCAATATTCACATACAAGCTTTTGTATGGCTATCACTTTCATTCTTTGGGGTGCAAAGCTAGTTGTAGAATTTCTGTGGCATAAGTTAACTCATATGTTTAAACTTTTAAGAAACTGCCAGACTGTTTCCAGAGTGCCTGAACTCTTTACACTACCACTAACAAGATCTAAGTTTTCCACTTTTTGTACCCCTGCCAACACTTACTGTTATCTGCCCTACTGATTGGAAGTCCAGGACTTGGACTCCCTTGAATTGGACCAGAGTCTGAAGAAAGCATTATGATCATAGTGCTGGTCCTTTAAGACTATGAGGGACATTGGAACTGGACTTTTCCATTCTAATGGGTCTGAAGTGTCTCGTTGTGGTTTTAATTTGCATTCCCAAAGCTGATGGTATTGACCATCTTTACATGTGCTTACAAATCATTTGGAAAACTATTTAGATAGTGTGCCCAGATTTAAAATTGGTCTATCTATCACCTTGTAATATAAGAAAGCTTATGTATTCCTGGTTTACCCTTGCCAGAAAAACCTGCTCTGAAGTATAGACATGAGAGGTGTCTGGGGAAAGAGATACATCATTTCCAAGATGGGACATTTATGAGCTTTAGAAACTTCCCGGTCCAGATCTGACTGATTTGGAGCAGAACCTGAGGAAAGAGTCATGGTAGGAATGACTAGTTCATCTGTGGATTGAGGGTGTCGGTGCAGAGCTTTTCTATGAGCCACCTGGACATCTGCATGGTTGGTGGCTGAAGCTATTTAGAAAGCTGCCAGGAGCATGAGTCTGTAGCTACAGCACTAATTTAAAAGCTGAGGAGGATTGGAAGTGATTAGCTTGAACATGTATTGGCTGTGCAATGAAGTGGTTAGTAAGCAGGTTCCTTTAGGGATCTCTGAAGGGCCTTTCAGGCAGTCCCTGAGACAGACAGCCAGTAGAAAAAGGGACACATTACATGACTACTGATCTAGAAAACCCTTGTCCCTTTCCTCTATCCCCCAACACTGTTCTGTCAGAGGGGAACTCTGCCAACCCCAGAAGTTCCTCAAACAGAAGAGGCCACTGTAGGGAGAGGGAACAAGCAGAGAGAAGACAGAGCCAGTACTCGGTCCGCCCACTCTTCTGTTTTCAAGATGCAAGTCAGACACGTGTTTGGTAGGGGAGCAAACTCTGAAATGGATAAAGCTGGGACTTAGATTAGATCGTATATTTTTAAACTGAAAATAATACTGTTGTAATACCCAAAAGGGGCCACAAAAACTAGGGAGAACTTCCTAGGACATTTTCCACGTCAACAAAAAGGAGATCTAACAGGATATTTCTGAAAATAGCAATAAAAGAGAACAAGGAATTTGTGTTGTATTCTATCGTGCTTAATCTGTTCGGCACACACATGCAAACACAAATGAATACACACACAGATATCTACATATCCTCAAAACGCTGCATTATTTTTAGGTTGGTGAACTACAAACTACATATGGTGTCTATAGCACAGAAAATTGTAGGATAGAGTTGTATAGAATTTTCCATGAGAAGACATAAGGCAATGATAGAGTCAAGCCACGAAAGCCAAGTCAATGATGGGTAATTCATAACTAGAGTGTTCAGCTAAGTAGAGTGGCTTACAACTCTCTTTAAGGCTCTAGCATTGTAGTGACTCTGATAATTGTTTCATTTACCTTATGTGATTAATGAGATTCACTGGCCTGTCGGATTCCAGAGCTTTTATTAACAGTTAATTTGATAAGTGAAAATAGATTGTTGCTTAAAATAATACTGCATTTAGAGTTAACTTCCCAAATTCTTATGCTACTGATGCAAGATGCTAATTGAAGGAAGTAGACATTGTAGGTAGCACTCTCTTGGATGTTGCATTGGAACAACAAGACAAATCTGCCTCCTAGAGCTGGAGCCTCTGTGCTTCGATCGTGTCAGGCGCAAGATGAAGCAAAAGCTCATGTGCTCAGAAGTCTGGCCTGACATCTTAGAGACTCAGAGCACGGAGGCCCGCTACACAAACAGAACAAATCCTTTTTCAGTGCTTTTAGACCTTAACAAACATGGGTGATGTCTAAAACTGCACTTCCCCACTAGGCGGCTGGCCCCCACCCTGCGAATCGCTGAACTCTTTTCAGCATTTCTTAAATCTGCCCCATTGAACAACCTGCGTTCATTGTAACAAATAGAATCTCAATGAATTGAACTCTGAAGAGACTTTCTAGTTGAGAAAAAAGGAGGGCTGATCCTGTATTCTCTTTAGTTTGAAAAAGGGAAAGAGTCCAGCAAATGAGAAATCTTGGGAGAACCATGTTCACTGGAATAGATGGGAAGGTACAGAGGTAGGGAGAAGAGTAGATAAACTTGTATGAGGTAGGGAATCAATTCCCAGGTGTCCTGAGAACAGAAAAAATAGTGCACCGTCAGAGCTTTAGATGTGTAACTATCAGATGTGACCACGAACATTTTCATTTTCCTGTCACAGGGTGGTGAATGTAATTAAATTTCTTCATATGTAAGGCAGAGCTTGGAGTCAGACTCATCAAAACTATAATGTGAGAAAAGAAAAATACACCAGTAGTGATTTGAAGGTGTAATAAATATTTGTCTAATCTGAATATTTATAGCTTGTATTAGCTTACTGGGCATCGCAGTCAGATAAACCCGCATTGTCGCCCAGGCACACACAATTCATTGCCTGGTATCATTATGATTATCTATGGCCCTCTCCCTGCTCACCCATTGCTTCAGTTGTATCCGGAGGAAAAATAATAAGCCATAAGCTTCCCTGCTGCTTAACCTAATAACAAATCATTCCCAATTCCAAACCCAGTGTCTATTACTCAAAGCAAATTAGGATCATGCAGACAGATTTTTTTCTTCTTCATCAGGGCAGCTGACCTCTCCCTCCATGAAGCTGTCGACCCACGCAAATGTTACATTTAGGAACCCGTTCTTGATTTTAGGGAGTTACAAAACTCTAATAACTTAACAAGCAAAACATAGAGCTAGGCTTGCAATGCTTCATCACACAAATTAGCTAGACAAATAAAAAGGATTTAAAGAAATCTTGAAAATAGCACTTATCATCAGTCTCCCATTCAGCAATAATGAAGGGAGATGGTTTATACAGGTTTAGTAATAAGGCACGACACAAATGTAAATACAACATGTTATGACCTTTCTTCTCAGAAACAATAAGCATTTTGTTCATTATTCAGAGCCTCTTTGTGTACATGAATGTGGTGATGAATCGAAGTTATGGCATCAATTAAATCACAAGTTTATATTATTTTGCAACAGAGAAAATGCAGATATTTTAAGGTGAGTAGCAAAAATCATGAGTTACTGTCTGTTCTTCGTCTCTAAATGAGTTATACATATTCAAAAAAGGAACATTAAAGAAGCTCTATGAAGCCAGGGTCATATATTATTTTTACTCTGAACAAAGATAACATTTGTAGAATTCCATTAGCAATAAATCTTTTAGATTTTTTCACTTAAAATCTTATGATCCCGATGGGAAGAATAGATATTAAGTAAATAGAACTCTGATATCTGTCAGGAATTTGCCTAAATTATAGTTGAACTAATTTGACGGGGATGAAGAAAAAGATTCTGATGAATGAATGTATTTGAATTTGTCCTTTAAAGGCACCACTAAAAAAGAAAGAAATGTACTTACCCTGTCACATTTGAAAATCACAGGATGTATCATATATAATTATCAATGATATAAAGTAAATATACTGGGATAAAAGGCCATCGAAAAGTTTCAAAGAATATTGAGCTTTAATATGTTTTCAACTGTATTATATAATAAAATATAAATTGTTTGGTATCACGTCTTTGAACTGTTAGTAATTTTGACATTAGAGAGAAAAACAGATGAAAAATTGTTTTATACATTTTTTCTCTCCTTATTCAACAAGTGGTTATGTCATGAAAGAAAAAAAGTAAGAGAGAATTAGAAACATTTTGGAATACTGTATATAACACACAGAATTGTATTCTAGGAGGATACGGTCTTCACTGATCCTTTCGAGTATGCAATATATAGCATCGAAGCGGCTTACAGGGCCCCTGTAAATTCACGTCCATCTCCTAACACAAAGGAGTTAGTTGGAAATTTATGTAGAAATATGAAATTTCAAGTGAATTTTTAAAAAGAAAATTAAATTGTAATGAAACTATTCTCAAGTCTTTAGAACAAACAGAGGATTAACTAAATCTTAAATGTCTGAATAATCTTCCCAACATGGTTTTAGGCATTGAATTCTCCACTTTTTACTTGAACTTATGCACATGCTCATAAAAATATACATTTTGCAAAAACATTCCATAGTTTACTAATTTTCAAATGGGTTTTCCTAATTATTTGGTTTTTAAATTATCTTGTGAATCTCATCTTTTTCATTTTCCTGCTTTTAAATATCCTCATATCCTCACTTAGAGCTATACAAATTTTGCCTGTAACTTGAGCAAGTCTCTAATGTCACATTAAAACACTTTTTATGAAGTTTGAGTTTTTGAAAAAATTTTACTTTAACTTTTTAATTTATTTTTATATTCTCACAGAAATCTATAGCTGTTGAATTTTCAGTAGAATAATAGCCAATCAAGATGTAGATTCCATGGTTAAAATACGTGCTATGTTTGCAGAGGGGAATTTGAGTTGGTACTAATTTAATAAGTGGTCAGTTCACTAGTGTATATTTTCATACTATGAAAACTTGAGATTCATAAAATGAATACTCAGATATGGAATTAGATACCTGTGTTTATTTGACAATTTACTGGTAATTCAGAGAAAACAGTATAGATATTAATAACAGCTAAATAGCTAATATTTTTGAAGATGAATTATGTCCTGACTGCTAACGAGTATGGATTTGTGCCTAAATTCTCACTGCTCCATGTAATAAGGAGAAGCATTTGGCTTCAATTTGCTAATTGCTTTGTAAATAGCTTAGATTTCTTTACTGCAGATCTTTGTTCTGTCTATTGAATACAGAAACTTATGTAGAACTCAGTTAGTATCAGATGCTGTGCTAGGCTCTGGAGATACCCCTCCGCCCTTGAGATCTAGGAAAAACATTGGAAGGGATTAAGTGCTTTAAATCGTGATCCCCCAAAAAATCCAAAACAAAAACTAGTGGTTAGAATGTACTTACTATATGTAAGACAGTATATCAAATGGTTTACTTAGGTCATTTCATTCAGTCCTAGAGACCTTACTGGTGACTGAGGCTTGACTTTCACCGAGGTCTTTCAGAGGCCAAGGTCATGTTCTTACCAGTACAATATCAGGTACAGTGTCCTGCACCAAGTGCAGACAGTTTGAGGTCCAGACAGCCAGCAAGGGTCATAATCCCAGAGATAGGAAAATCCAACTGTCATCTGAGCTTGATGTCCCTCAGGAAGGCAGAGCAAGAGGGAGATGTGACAGGGCATAGGGTAGATTCAACGAATTACTCTGTTTTTGTTTTCTTCAGTATTATAAGCATAGCTATAGTGAATCCCATTTTACACTACATTACTTAGACTATAACAACGTAATTTCATTCACAATTATGTTTAGAGTTCCTAGTGCGAGAAAATACCAAATGAAATCTTATGTCTAATCATAGTCCCTATTTTTGTATAAAAGATTTCAAAAGTCCACTGCCTCAGGCAGTGTACTTAAGAGGGATTGTTACTCAGATGATCACTGCTTCTTCTGATTCCTTCCACAATATATATTTACCCAGAAATGTCACATGAGATTTTGCATTTGTATAATGCCTTTTAGGGCAATGAAAACCCAATAAAATCAGTCGGCTTATTTAATGTTCAAAGTGTTTAATAAGCTTTTTTTGAATGAGCCATTTAAACGAGTTTTTTCTTTTTTCATTAATTAACTCACCAGAGCACCAAATACTTATCAGATAAATGAGTTGATAGGGTCCCCAGTTTAGTCGAAGATGCAATACGGAAAGCACTAATTAGGCAGGCAAGAGTGCCAGATAATTAAAGAGTGATTAATAGATTTTCGTGCTACCAAAATTAAAAGTAACTAATTGGTTGAAAAAATATTTAAAATCATATACTTAGAACTTACATGTTGAACATGATTCTGAGGGACACTGAGATTATTTTGATTTTGTAAAGAGTAAAGGTTTTGGTGTTTTACTCATTTTTCCTCCTTCTGACATCTTGTGTCAAAGTGTTCCCATGTTAATAGTAGAATCTAATGGAAGTTTATGCAATTAAATATAGCAAGAGAGTTTATAGACCATTTATCATTGGATATGGGTCATATACTGTGAATTTCAGAAAATAAAAGGGAATTCCATTTGTAGCCCACTCTTGCCTGAAGCTTACCTAATGAAATCTTTCTCACTCATAGAATTAACAGTGTATCCAGCTGAAAGGTATTTAACATTCTCTGTGCATACTAGGGATG
This sequence comes from Cavia porcellus, assembly GCF_034190915.1. Classification (NCBI taxonomy): domain Eukaryota; kingdom Metazoa; phylum Chordata; class Mammalia; order Rodentia; family Caviidae; genus Cavia; species Cavia porcellus. The sequence goes on from NW_026947489.1 coordinate 33,819,608, forward strand.
CAAAAGTAGAATAAAACCTTGCGTACTTACAACAGAGGATTTTTTGTTGCTTTTTCTTCAGCCTAAATTAGGCAGCTCTTGTTCATTTAGTGCATTTGAAAGGAGCTGAACTTTTAAAATTCTGAACTGTCAGTCCCCATCATTTCATCTGACAGCTGACACTTTGAGAGGGAAGAACACACAAATGATGCGAGTAGAGTGAAACACTGCTAATAAATGCTGTTGTTTTTCCCAACGGAAGGGAGCACCTTAAACACGTGTTTGCAGATCCAACTGGTTTGTTATGATGCAAATACATGTTTGGCTGTCACTGGTTTTGTTTACTACCTGCAGAGCATAAAATTGTTGATAAAAAATTGAAGAAACATAAGGGCAGATGCACTAAAACCATGATTTTCTCCTCTCTGCCCCCCCAGCCTTCCAGCTTTCCTTTTAATATTATAAATATTGAGTCTGCCTTCATTAAGGCATGGGACTAAGTAAACAGTGTATGGTTCTTGAGATAATTTCAAGACCTTTTATGTATGGGGAACAAGAATTCTGTAACATTTACTTGTTTGCTTAATCTCTGTGCTTTGTTAGTAAGCTAACTTGCAAAAATTGGTTGTGCTATTTTGGAATTTTATTTATGAGTATCTATGATTATTTTGGAGGTATTTAAACTTTTCCTTTCCACCACAGAACTGCTAAAGTCAGTGTTTGAGGGCAAATTGGAAAGCACTACCTTGCTGATACAGAAAACCTCTGTAAATTCTCCAGATCTGTTCACCTGACCAAAACATATAGCAGAACACAGTATATTTTAAAGTTTTCTTCATTAATACTAATATCAGATAATTAGTCAACAGAAGATTTTGTTTTACATGCAACTTTTGTGGCAAAGAAATAGCTTGAGAAATAATGTATTTCACCTACCTCACAGAATCTCACTGCTCATAGCACTTAATGTCTGAAATATTTATAAATATTGTTATTAAATTTAGTGACTTTCGATTATCTTAGTAAGTCACAGTAAGAAAACTAATAACTTGAAATAAGTATAATCAGATAAGGAGCTAGAAAGGTTATATTTTGAAGTTTAGATTATGAAAAAAGCATAGAAATGTGAAAAGTTTTAGAATGGCAAAAATTTTTTATTTTATACAATAATTTTAGTTTTACTTTTACTATTAGGCAGATAGTAAGAAAAGGAAATTATTTTCAATATTGTTTCTTGCTCATGAACTGACAGAGATAACTCACTTAACTGTCTAGACAGGAAACACATATACACACATATGAAAACATTAAAGAGCTCAAGGCCACATGGTCTTGCATAATGCTAACATATGCACATACTTATATATGTATATACAAAGCACACTTGATTGAGAAAGGGTTCAACCGAGAGTCCGGAAAGTTAGTTCTAGCATTATTTTACACACAATTTTTCAGCACCTCATAAGATCTGTTTGGGAAAGGAGTGAAGAAAAACTAATTCTCTAAAAAGAAAATGCATTGGACTTTTATGGAAAAGTGCTGTTTTAATGCAAGGAAATGTGATGTCAGTATGAGATATGTAATCTACATGGTTTTCATTGGGAGAAATGGGAGTCTGAATGTCCCAGAGGGAAAATGAAAGTTGTCCCTGGTGAAGCCATTACTTTGCCTTCCAGTCTTACTATCCTGACCTCTCCTAAAGGTTTTCTTGGCTTGTGTTTAATTTTAGTCACCACCCGTTTGCTTATTCACTGTCTCAAAACCAACAGGTCAGAGGTCAATGGATGATTTTTACAATTCATGACTGTCATAGGAGGTATGATTCCCAAGGTAGTTGTGGTAAGCAGCCAGTCTCACAGACGGATAATACCCATAATGCTATTCTGTGGCTGAGATTTTAGCAGAGTTGCCCCTTATGCCCACAAATATGTTGTTTGCTTGGTTTGTCATTCTCCTCCAAAGGCACTTAGGAGGGGTGGGAGTCCACAGTGAGCAGTTAGGTTCCTCCATGTAAGAGCTCAAGTGAATTAGAGTTCCAGTGACTTGAGTCTCAGAGGCAATTACAAAGGTGTTCAGTAGTTAAAGCAAGGTAACTTGCAAAGAGCCCAATTCCATTGCTGACTTGATCTTTAAATTAACGTTTCTACAGACATATATACATATACATATATATAGGCTGGGAATCAAGACCCCAGAACAAATTTAAAGCAGAGAAAGTGTGTCTTTATGGGAGGCTGGATTTTCAAGTATTATCTAGGGCCAAAATTTCTTTAAAATATTAAATTACCCCTCGCTGTATAGCAGAGAACAGTTTCAGAGCCTTGACTTTGCTCGTCACTCTGCATAATGTCAGAGACTTCTAAAAGGGTACTTTTCAAGATATATTGCAAATTGTTATGCAATTCCCTATTCCTCTGGCCAAGAGAATTAGGAATTTGGGAATTTTCTTTATGTGGGATAGGGGAAAGGGAGGAAAGAATTGACAGAAAGATTTATTTTTAAGGATACTAAAACCTGAACAGTTTTAATGCATTGCCACAGGATATTGGCTAAAATAATTTAAAAGAAGGTAGTGAAGAGACTGAACTGATGACCACAGAGAATAGGTTTGAAAAAACCCTTTCAATACAATTTAAGTACCGGAGGACATTGTTGATGTGATTCTTTCCAATTTTACTGGGGGGCCTGAGGAGCAAGGAGGTAGGGGTTTCTAAATGGTAGTCAGTTAGTGGTTACTAAATGGTGTAGTTTGTTGGCCTATTACTTGTTGGGAGTGCATGTGCACACACATATCAGTAATGTTTTTGAACTCTGATTGGAGTTGAATGCCCATCTTGTGCATTGCTGATCAATCAGTGCTTGTGCAGGTGGTTCATGTGGACAAAATCTTGTCTTTGGAGTTAGACATATCTGGGTTCAAAGATTTGCTACATAGTTACTTAGCTGAGTTCCCTAGACTTTACTAAATCTTTCAGGGCCCTTAAATGGGTTTGATAGTTGTATCTATTTCAAACTGAAAGAAATTGTGTGTGGAACCTGCTAAGCAGGGCTCCTAGTGGCAGTTAGTATAGGTCAGCATTAGTTACATGCAGAAATGAACAAAGGCAGCTGCTGTGATCATGCTAATCAGGATACAAAGCATTTAGAAGAAGGGGGGTCCTGTAGATCTGAACTACTTCACACAACTGAAATGCTGTATTGTTAGCACTTGGGTTAAAAAAACAAGAACAAAACTTTGATCTTTTCTTATCATTATTATTATGTTTTTTAGTCACCAGTGAGTACACTGCAGAGAACCATATTCTAAATGTGTTTTAACAGCAGTAGATGAAAAGTTACTAAAAATGACAAATGCAAAATATTGGTTGTTATTGAACAAGAATGATTCACAGAGTGTTCCTCATATGCAAGCATGCATTGCAATCATTATTATTTTGGACGGGGTTGATAATAAGACCTCATGGAGACTCATTCTCAGATGACTTTCAGTTATGTGAATGAGCCTTTTGCCAGTGAAAGAACGAAAGGATGTGATATCTCTTTCCTACTCACAAAGCCTAAGGGGATAAACTCCAAATATCAGAAACATATGGTTTTAAAGTTCTGTGTCTGAGCTTGCAACATTGATGGAGTTTTATGTAAAGAGATAAAAATCTGTGCATGGATTGTCACAAGCTGTTTGGGTGAACAGAGTCACTGTTTCTAAACCATTGTTGATATTCTTAAATGGATTGCAATGAGAACCACCTGTAACTCAGACAGGTTTGGAAGCAGTGAAAATTGTCAAGAGATCCAGGTCAAAATAATGTAAATAAGATGAGTAAAGAGAGTTTGAATGGCACGAATGAGTAGTGATGAAGGAAGCCTCAAGAACAAAAAATACAGGAATAGACATGACTTCTGTCAGAGCATTGCAGGAAAGTGTTTCAGAGGGAGGAGAATATGATTTGGATCCACTTGCATTTCATATTATTTGTCTAATTATAGTGGGCATACAGTGGGCTATTCAATTTCAGCAGATATACACAATATAGTAAAATAGAGTAATCAAATTCTGAGTTGGGGAGCTTCCTAGGAAACATGAATAACTGCTTGGAGTAGGAAAAGTTGAGGGAGCAATGGAAATTCATTAGTGTTTTATACATTCTTAGATGCCATCCTACAACTTATCTAATTTGACATTCAGGAGAATGGCTTGAACATCTGAAAGCCTTTATGAAATATTTTGCTGTAGATGAGTTGGATGAAGTATTATGAAAATAATGATAACAAGGGATCAATTAAACGCAGTCTTTCTCTTTTGAACGTTTGAATCTCAAAGATTTTTTTTCTCATTCTAGTTTGACTCACATTAATAAATTTTCCAGATATTATACCTGTGTCTAGATGTCCTCTCCAAAGCTTCATGTGGTTATAGGTGGGGCTTTTTCAGAAGTGCATGGATCTAGAGGGTGTGATGTTGGGATCGAGTATGCAATGCTAAGATGAAGGATGTGAGTGCTACCTGTCTTCAGGGTGTGTAGCCTAGATAAGATATAGTTGCTTGTTATTTCTGACTGCCATGAATTATTTCTCCTCTGTGATGCCCCTCTGGCTTGCTACCTTATCTTGGAGCTCAGTGCCAGCTAAGAACTGAAATTACTACAAACTGTGAGCTAAATAAACCTTTGCTTTTCTAACTTTGGGTGTCAGGCATTTTGTCTCAGTAACGAGAAAAGTAAGTAATATATTAGATAGTAATTAAATTAAGCATCGTGTGTGTGTGTGTGTGTGTGTGTGTGTGTGTGTGTGTGTGTGCGTGCGCACGTGCATAGAGGAAGGACCCTGAGAAGTTTCCTAAGCAAAAAGAGTTCTAGAACAGGGAGAAGAAATGTATGGTAATAATCTTAACACAAGTAGAACACAGAGATGCTTGGGAAAATGTAGAGTGTTTGGAGAAAAAGGGGTTCTAAATATATGCACTGTATGCTTGGCTGCTATCTATTAGCTGCATAACCTCCAACAAATTATTTAAAATCTCTAAGCTTCTGTCTCTCCTTGGAAAGTAGTACCATGGTCATGTCTCTAAAACTCTTAGCACAGTATCTGGCATATCTTGAGTGTTCAAAAGTGGTAGCTATTATTATTAATTATTATAAGCTAAGTGCTATAATTAGGGGCATTCTGGAAGCTTTCATGATGTGTCATGATCTGTGTTTTGAAAGCTTGAGGTCTCAACCTTGGAATGTAGTGTACATAGTTATTTAAAACAAAGCGAAACAAATGAAAGCAATCTTGGGTTTGATGTCAGAGACTTTGTTTTGTTTCCTGATTCTTGGATAATTTTTATCAAAGTTCCAATGTGTGTCAACTATTGCCCAAGTTTGTTAACTTGTGTGAGCTTCAATTTGTAGATAAAAAGTTAAAATAAGGAGCTTACTTATTTCTGAAGTTTGCCACTATGAAAAAGAAATGTCACAAGGCTTGAGAAAAGCATACTGTGATTTGCAAATTGTTTTTACTCTTATAATTATTATGTCGAGGTGGACAGAAAGAATGGGAAAGGACAGCTCAATCCAGAGATTAGTTTGAATTAAAAGAATGAAAGGAAGTGTAGGAGCACATGGAAGGGTCAAGAGTGGCCAAGTGTAGAACGAATGGAAATCTATACGTGTAAAAGTAAGAACTTCTGTGGAGTGAGAAAATACTTTACGAAGGGCCTGAATTCTAGCTTAGTGTTTGGGCTTTATTTTGTGTTCAGAAGGAAATCAGTGGTGTTTTGAGAGTATTATTCATTCTAAAAAAATTATTATACATGTTGTTTAAATGTCCAGAGGTACCTTACTAGTGAACTGATCCCAAGTTAGTTTTATCCTTAAGCACATCTCCTGTCCCTGGTCATGGCTTATGTAGTTCTTTGATTATTCTTCAATAAACTGGTCTGTGGTGTGCATTAGTAAACTTCTATGGAATTTTAGAAACATATTCCTGTCTATCTTTTGCTCCAGCCAATGAATTAACATCTGGATTATAAGGCCTAGATTATGCTTTTGAAAATTCTATACAGGATGATTCTGACGTCCTCACAGGATTGAATAGTGGTTTTTGTTTTTTTTTTTTCTTTTGGTACTGGGGATCAAACTCATGACCTCACATTTGTCAGTCAGGTGCTTACTCGGCTGAGCTAAATCCCTGGCCTAGAAGGTAGCTTTTGAAATGGTTTTGTACCCTAGCTTCCAAAGATTTAGTTGGGATGCTCCTTAAATTTCAAGACATTATGGTGGTCAGTTTTTAAAATTTAGTTTTTGATTTTTTATTAGTACATATTTGCAGTTCATAATGTTTGCATTCCTTGTATGGAGTTGGTGCACATACACACTATATTTTAATACCCTTTTTTCTCTCCTTTTTCTCTCCTCTCTCCCCTCCTTCAATCTCTTGTTCTTCTTCCCATTTTATCTGGGAAATACAGCCATGAGTCAGGAAATCCAAAAAGCAGGAAACACAGTACGCTTGCCTGCCCAGGTTACATGTTCAAAAGTTGAAACACAACTCAGGATTGGGCTGCCTGGCTGGGACTCCTTATCATGCTTTGTTCAGAGGAGGACAGAACTCTTGCCGGTCCCTCCTGATTTCTTTGTGTGACTGTTTTCTCCAGCTCTGACTACCTGACTCCTTTGCTGACTCTCTTTTAGGCCAATATTGGAAATTTCAGCAGTGAATGATGGGATTTTTCCTGTTACTTATGGTCAATCCTCCTCTTTTAGTCAGATGACCTCCAGCTGGTCAGGCCAGTAATAATCGAATAACAGGATCTTATAGGGAATAATACGTATAGGAATTCCTGTGGAAGAGCCAGGACATCCCAGAACGGGGCTGCTTAGTAAAAAATAGTTATAATTAATCTTGACATAGCAATTGAGATATAAACATTTTACTTATGCACTAATTTATCTAATACACATAGTATACATAATTTATTTATAAATACAAAGTTTCAGATTTTTGTCAAACAGTGTTCTATGTACTTTACAAACACTGACTCATTTGATTTAAATTGACAAAGCAGTTGGGATTTGAACCCAGGTGCTCTGGGCAAACGCTTTACCTGTTGTGTCATTTATGATGTTTGTTTCTTTACAAATACACACTCCCTTGGTTCAAGATGCTAAACGTATTTCTGTCATGCATTCTAGGAGGTGCGTAAACCTGATCTACAGAGGGGTGTGAGGATGGTTATGTGGCCTGCTCTGTATTCCTCAATGGTCCTCTAACTGGGGATAGCACTCTTTCCCTCCATACCTTTTCTTTTAAACTCTCTCTATATGGTACTGATAAGATGTTCAATAAATATTCTCTCAATAAATATGTAATAAATGAATGAAAAATACATAAAGAAATGCAATTTCAACAAAATCACCAACAATTGCATTGGTGTTGGAAGGAACACAGAAATCATTGATAGAATGAAATGTCACATTTGATCATTTGAGAATTTTGCTGTTACTGTTTTGTTTTGAGATAGTGTCTTGCTATGTTCCCAGGTTGGCCTAGAAACCGCTTAGCTCAAGAGATCCTCCTGCCTCATTCTCCTGAGTATTTGGGAAGATGGGCATCTGCCACTACACTCTGGCTGAGAATAAGAAAGAGTGATACTTCTTGACTTTGCTTCTTATCTTCAGACTCTCTACTTATTTTTTAGTGGGATTTTGTTTTAACATTAGTTTTAAGAGTTTGAGCAGTTTAACACACTTAAATTTAGAAGAGAGAGTCTTCCTTTCCAGTAAGACCTTTCTGAGCATCAGTAATCATTTTATTACTATGCTGTACACCTGAGCCATGAAGAAAAAGAAAGCAAGTGAGAGGGAAAAAAGATAAAATAAAATTTTATCCACTGTGCAATTCTAGAAGCACTGACGCTGGTTGAGATTTTATTTTATTATACATTTACAAAGAAAAGATGATTGAAATAGAACTCAGAGGTTATTGTTCTTAAAACGTACGTTATACAGATGATGCAGTTTTAGTTAATCAGCAGGGCAGGGGCAAGCTCAGCAATGGACACCAATAGCACAGACTAAGGCGCCCCGCAGGAGGGATGGCAGTTTGCTTAAAATGCCTAGCAGTGCAAGAAGCAGCAGACAGAAGAAAGGAAAATGACAGCTACTGACATGCGATGAACCAGCACGAGAGACTAAGCTGGCGCTTGAAGCCAAATGAAACCTGTGTGTGAACCTTATTGTTTTGCTGCTGTGGAAGGAAGACACAGCATGAGGAGAATGGACAAGATCTATAAAGCAAGTAGCATTCAGACTGGAACCAGTTTCCCCTCAGAAGAGGACTTTGTGTCCTTTCCTGTTTAGAATGTGGCTTACACAGCTCTGCTGCGGTAGATAGTTGCTCTATTCCAGTAGAAGGGAAGAGTCTAACAAGGATCACCCGAAGCACTGGGATGTCACACGATGCCTCTCACTTTGAATGGGATAAAGAGGACATTTCCTACGCAAGAGCCGCTTCTGGGGGTTCTAGGTTCTGGTCCAATCTTACTGACACAACACATAGGGTAATAAGATACTCGTGCACCAGACCGGCATTACGTAACACTCCACATTGTTTGTGTTTTTGTTCTTTTGAATTAAGTTTTACTCTTAGTTCTGTGAAATGATGTATTTTCAAGTGACTTAGACACATTGTCTTATAAGGAAAGCGTTTCTTCTGGAAGATCCCTCTAACGTGTTACCAAACTTGTCTCAGTTACTTTTGAACTCTCAGTTTGTTTCCATGTTACCGCCCAACGATGGCCAAGATGAAAATATCTGGTGAATCTGATTTGTATGGATTTACTCAGAACATCCTGAGTAAGAACTTAATAGCAAAATACAAAGAGTATAGGAAAAAACTAAACATTGCCAATTAGAAACCCTCAAAGCCCATTAATAGAAATTAATTCAAGTAGAAAATTATTTAGATTAACTCACTTATGCTGTATGTTATAACAATATCATGCATATATCTAAATCATTTTTGTATTCTCCTGTAGCAATAGCAGACACCACTGGTATGTGTTATATTGTGTCATAACTAAGGAGACATCTAGTTTTGTAACAGCTTTATAACCCGAGGCTGTAAAAGAATAAATGATATGCTCAAGTATAAGGCAAAAAAGTTGTTTATTATTAGCACATAATAAATGCAGAAACTAGTGGGCTTCCCTGTCGCATCTCCATACAAGCACATAACTGGTTCTGACCATGTCTTCTCTCTCTTCTTCTTTCTCTGTTTTGTGCTCTTTTCCCTGACTCCATTTCCAGACCCAAATCATAACTCTTGTACTTTTAGGTCATCAAAACTGGAATCTTTTGGACAACTCACTATGTGGTGGTTCTCAGAGGTCATTTTTCTCCTATCAAGTACCCTGTCTCTGGCAAATGTGTTTGTTGAAAAATCATTGTCTACAGGCAAAATACAGAATAAGAATCATTTTCTTCATAACAACATTCTCAAAAAATAAATTAAAAATCTTTTGACTATCATTGGAAATTAAACTGAAGTCTCTGATTTTAGAACTCTAGGATAATATTTAAGAAAGTAGGAAGCTATTTAAGATTTGTTTGCCTAGCTCATCTATTCAGCGTGTGTGTGTGTGTGTGTGTGTGTGTGTGTGTGTGTGTGTGTTTTGAGTGGAAGCAGAAAGAATGGTGGTGTCACTAAACAGTTTTTGAGCTGTGTGTTCCCTTTAACCTCATTGTCACTGTTGGCAGGGACAAAAAAAAAAAAAAAAAAAAAAAAAAAAAAAAAAAAAAAAGTACAGCATGTATATTTCTGCCCTATCAGGCAGCTTCAGGTCAGCAAAAGTGAGAGAAGCCAGCTAAAGACATCTGTGGAGAATGAAGGTTGCAGTGTCCTGTCAGGGATGGGAGACACTTGGGTGCCACTCACAGTGACTCCACTGAATGAGGCTACATAATTCTTACTATCACCCACCGTCTTTCCTATCCACTCAAGAGTTTCTAAGTTTTAAACACAGAAGGTGATTGATGAGATGACAAACTGGAGTAAAAGGAAGCATTAACCTTCTATGGGGTAAGGGAGGAAGAGAGACAGGAAAGACAGAGAGAGAGAGACAGAGAAAGACAGAGAGAGAGACAGAGACAGAGACAGAGAGGCAGACACAGACAGAGAGAGACAGAAAGAGAGACAGAGAGACAGAGAGAGAGGGAGGAGTAATTCCCACTAGGAAGTTGCTCAGGTATCTAATTCCTACATAGATTTTTCTTTCAGTTTCTGCATTTAGTAAGGGCTCCTCTCTGTTCTCCCCTTTACTGAAATCCAGCACTTTGGGTTAGTAGTCATTTCAATGTTCCATCAATTAGACATGTAAATATTAGATTATTAGATATTTTTGTCTCTCTCTTAATAAAGATGGTCACAAATGATACTGTTAAAGATGTGAGACAGAAAAAAATACATTATCAAAATGTGGTAACTGTGATGCACTTTTCCTCTGACCGGCCCGATTTTCTTCCTTGCCCCTTATTTACTTTCTACTTGCTTCTTTTCCTTTTTTCTTTTTCTCCTTCACATCTCTCTCTTCTTCTTTTATCTTAACATATTTATTAACTGCACAGAATATGGGTGGCATAGATGGATGACTTTTCTCTTTCTTTCTTTCTTTGTGTCTTTTTTGGTGGTACTGGGAATCGAACCCAGGGCCTTGTACATGCTAAGTGAGCACTGAACCAGTGAGCTACATCCCCAGCCCCTGGCTAATTTCTTAATAACATTTCAGTGATTGACATAGGAATCTTTGCTCATTTGCCTTGTTCATTGTTTCAACATGGAAATGTTTCCCTTTTTTTCTTTCTTTCTTTCTTTTTTTTTTTTTTTTTTTTTTGGCAGTACTGAGGATCGAACTCATGACCTCGTGCTTGCCAGGCAGGCACTTATGCCACTGAGCTAAATCCCCAGCCCTTGGAAATGTTTCTTAATGTAGAATGTTAATGGGCTTTTAGTTTATAAATATATCAAACTCTCTAATACCCAGCTTTTTAGCAATACCTGCACTTGAGCAGAATTTCTTTTGTTGAATCAGTATAATTCATGATAATAACAACATGGTACAATTCTAAAGAATATTTGGAATTATGAAAGATTAACTTACATTAAATGTGGTTATAGAGACACTATTATTTATTGTAATATAGTCATCTGAAAACTAGCAGTCTATATCTGGCATATAAGGATTTTTCAGCACTTTTCAAAAGATGGCACTGTCTTGTTACTTAGAGATCAACCGAGGTACTGAGCTAGGAGCTTAGGTAGGACATGTTTAAAGGTAACAGAAGACTTTTTTTTTTCAGTTTCTCTGCTCCAGCACCTCAGTTTTGATTGCCTCCTCACATCACGTTTACTGTAAGTAACAAGTGGCTTGAATAGTGTTATCTTGTTAGATGTTTTGTTGTGGAATAAGAAAAGTTTCACAAGTAAGCAGTGATGTTTCTCAGGTGCAGTAGTTTAGTTTGTAGTCTTACTAACAACAATTACAGTCAATAAATATGGAAAGTAGCCTGATAATGCAAGAGAGAAATATTAAAATTTGTATCTTTAAGGCTACTAATGATAAATTAAATGTATTTCTTTGACAAAATAATTTAAAAATCACTTTGTTACTGCAGGCTACACAGTTTTGGTTATTGTGATAATTCAATGAGTTTTCAAATGTGCACGTTGCTTCAGCAGCCCGGCATATTTCCTTGTTTTATGCCTGAAACTAAATTAATTACTTTGTTTAATTTCATGAATATGCCAAGCCACAGTTATGAATAGCTAGTAATATCAAGTGCTTATATAGGGAGTATGGGATTTACAATAAATATCTACCCAATTACCAACAGCTGAGGGCAAATTGCTTCTGGGTAAGCTGGACAAAATATGAGTTTGCTATCCGTAACACAAAACAAAACAACTACAAAGTCACTAATGAAGTTTTGCTAAAAATATAACAAAGCCCAAAATGTCAAATAAGAAATATTTGCAAATATAGTATTATATATGACATATTTAAAAACAAGTTTCAGTGTCAACAGAGACACCCTTAAACATCCATTCGATTACTGCTTAGACACTTTCTGACAAACTTTCACAACGCAAAGTGAAGTCAGTGCAGGAGTGAACCATGGCTTTATAAAATGATACAAGCACATTTTCCGAATGCAAAAGAAAAATAATAAAATATGTTTGTATACCAGTGCTCTAGCCTTTCCAAGGTTCACAATTTTATATGCTAGTTTATTTAATTCTGAAGTACTCCTAAGGGGAAAGTTGGCAAAAACAATATTTTCTAAAATGATTCTACAATTGAGAGAACTAATGATGAGCTAGAATTAAGACGGTGGTGAGGATGGAGGTAGGTCGACTGTTAAGGGTGTACCGAAATGAGCTTGGGCCTTCCCTGCTGTGCCCTTACCCCCAAATTCCCGCCACTTCATAGAAGATCTTATCTTTTCCCACTAGAGGAATGACTAGAGGGACACAGAGCATAGTACTGTAAGGCTTGGTTCTGAGTGACGGCTCTCTTCTCGGGCTCCAGGGTAGCAGTCTTCCTGAGAGTAAGGGAACTCTGACTATCCCCGGAGATGGCTCCTGTGGTTAAGACTTCAGAGTGTAAGAGGGTTCTCCACTAACCCTCATGTCTAGTTCCATGCCTTCTTTCCTGTTTACAAGATCTTGCCTTGTGCATCTTCAGTCCTTCTGTGTCTCTGTTTATTATTTTCCCTTGTCATTCCACTTTGATTTCTTCCAGAAGAAATCAATAAGAGAGATCCAAAAACGCTGAAGTGCTGGGCCAGTTTTTCGACTGAGATTCTGGACTCTTAAGATGGGTTTCTATTCTTGAGAATTCTGAGACTTTTTCTTTGCTTTTCAATTTTTTGCCATTTTTAATTCAGGGTGGTTAGTGAATTTTCTATTGATTCTTCTTCTTTTTCCAATATTACCTGTAGGGTGTCCAAATGGGGTTTGGAATGGCACCAACTCCATTAAAATTTTTTTTTTTTTTGTTTCTTGTTCTGCTTTCTCTTTTAAAGATTTTTAGTAATGGTTTTATCCCTTTTAAATTGAGTTGTTGATGACTCATCTCTTTCTTGCTTGCTTTTTTTCTTTTGTCTTTTTGAGAGAGGGTCTCATTATGCAGTTCAGACTGGCCTAGAACCCAATTTGTAGCCCAGGCTGCCCTTAATGCACGGCTACCCTCTTGCTTCAGCCTTCCAAGTGCTGGGATTACTGCTGTGCAGCATCACACCTGGATTCATTTCTTTTAAAAACTATAATTGATTAACATGTTGAAGATCTAGAAGACATTACAAGTATGATTTCACTGTTAGTTTTATTTAAAAACATTTTCAAATACCATTCATTTTAAAGTAATTATAAAATAGAAATATGCACTTGTGTAATGCATTAAGAATTTTTTAGTATTATTAGTTTTCTGTCTAAAATGAATTTTGATGGCCAGATGTCTCTGTCTGAGGCAGGTGGGTGACCCTCTCTGAGGCTGATTTATATCCCCAGCCTGTAGACTTTTGGACTACTTGCCATTTCCTCTGTGTAACTATTTTCTTTGACTTTTTCTAAGCTTCCTAAATCAAATTTCATCTTTTTGCTTTGCTCTTTCTTTGTTCTTCTCTGTCTAGCTTCTGACGTTGTATTCTTTAGAAGTTATTCCTTGGCCCACTGATGCTTTCAGAGAATATGCATAACTGGAATAATCTATATTACATATAGAAGTAGAAAGATTAGGGTGTCAGAGGAAATTATATGCTCAAGTGTAGTTGTGACAATTATGGGCTTTTTAAAGAGGGGAATGTTTGTATTTATATATGTGAGTCAAGATTAAGCAAGAAATCTGTGCTAGAAATTTAGATACTGAAATATCCACAGAGCCCCCAAATTTTAAAAGTTGTATTCCTACCTATTGCATATATTTCATGCATTTAATATCTGAGCTCTTGCACAAGAATCCACCGTTTACTAGGCAGACTCATCTGAATGTTCCAGAGATACATGATTTTTAGTATGTCCCAAGCTTCATTAATCCTTCTCTCTTTCTTGCCCTTTCTTTTTGTATATTCCTATTCCTGTCTTAAGTGTACCATATCATCCTTTGATATCTCCTAAGACTTTGATCAAAACTTCCTGGAAGTCATTCTACAGGTTCTGTTTTTCCTCATCATCTATAATCTGTCATTGATCAAGGACTATAGATTCCATCTTCTGATTAGTCTTGTGTTTAATCTATTCACTCATTTTGTTTACAATACTTTCAACTGAAAATACTGGCAAACCTGACTAAAAGTTGTGTAAACATCAAAAGGCTTTTGTCACTGTGCATAGAAGAGATTCTGAAGTCAGGATGTTCCCACGGTGAGTCCCAGAGTAATAGGAGCTCTGGGATGGGTTTTCTGTGTTTGCTTCTGTCTTCCTCTTAAAGCTGTGTATAGCAATGTAGCAATAAGTACCACTTTCTAATTAGTACAGATAAGCCAAAATTTTGTTGTTGAATTCCTCAATATTTTATGAAGGTGGAAAATCTTTCCTAAGAAATCTCCCCGCCACCTCTGGCAGCTTTCACTCAGGTCCCTTGAAAAGGATCGAGTCACACAGACAGTCAGGCTCCTCCGTCTCTTACTCTCTAGGCTTCTGTAATCAGTAGTGGCCTCTCCCTGGAAGGGAAGAAGGAAAAAAGGGGAGAAAAACATTGCTGGGTGTCGGTCATGGTCTTCACTTTTTCCTCAAGTCTCTCTGTTCCTGCTGAATTTCAGGATTTTATGCCTGGCCTGCACTGTTTTAATCAATTCTTGGATTTTCTCTTTGCTGTTCCTGTCTTCCATATGAAGTTAACATCAGGAATATTAAGAACAGCGTTATATTTCTTTATAGTTTCTTTTTCAACAATTTCCACTTTGGTAAGTTTTTTGAATAAATTAAATTATATCCATTCATTAGGAAAGATACATTTAGAACCTGAATCCATAGTTATAGCTGTCATCTAGAAAGTAAAAATAAGAATCCACAGCTTCTGAAAATCCAAGGGATGGTGGTAGCTATGCACGGAGTGGTGCTGTGTTTCCTGGGTCAACAGAAAAAGTGCCAGTGGACTGCTCAGTTCTGGGCCCCTGGGGGAGGGTATCACTCCTAAGGTATTTGGCAGAAACTTAGTCATTTATATTTTATAAGAAAATGATATTGACACAACACATTTTCTTCATGGGCACATCCAATGTGTTTAAACATATTTTAAATAAAATCATGTATTTAAAGCAGAATTGTGCTTAAAAGGATTGTTGTTGTCATTCTCTTTGGAAAAGAATCTTTTTGTAATGTGAATAAGTTCAGATTTAAGAAAAATGTTTTCTGAAAGCAACGAACATCTTGATTATGTATTTTTAAAATATATCATGATATATATATATTAGATCATACATATATAGAGAGAAATGCAATATAGCATGTTTTTATAAAAATGTTTGCAAAGAACATGAACAGTTTTTGCATGCGACTCTTTTAAAAAATGTTATAGCCTTATTTTTGCTCTTTTTATATCATGACAAGATCATTTAAGTATCACACTTTGTTTAGTCTTATAATTTACTCATATATTATTTTATGCATGTATGGAAATCATTATACATAAGTACAGATGTTAAAATGATGTTAATGGTCTAGATATAGTATTTATGACTGGCTGATATATACAATATCTGTATATGAGATATACAATGTTTTTACAGAAATGAGGTTATAATATTTACATTGTTCTACATCTCACTTTTTATTTATATTTTGGGTTTGCTTACTATTGTATAAAAAAAGTTAGGTTTTTTTCAATAAATTAAGCTTTGAGTTGTCTGTTAAAATTAGTACTGCTTCCTAAACTTACAGAAAGACTAATGGTAAGAGTAGCTATACTGGACATTTACATTTATTTTATAGATGCAAAGTATATAATTTAAGTTATTAATTTATCCTTTTCCAGGATGGAAAAGGAACAAGTGTGGACAGTTTTCAAAAAAAACAAGGAATAGCCTGGCCCTCATTAGTTCAGTAAGTATCCTCTTCCTCATTTCTCCCAGTGCAAGTTTAAAAAATCTTTTAGTTTTTGACTACAGTTAGCAGAGAGCGCCCAACAAAAGGGCACCAGACAGAGCTCCACATACCCAAGATGATGTGGAGTACCAGTTTCCCTTCTGGAGCCTGACTCAGAAAGAGTCAGGAAAGTCATTAGGGACACAGATTGGTATATAGTAAGCACTAAGTAAGTAGCAGTTTTTCTGATTTTTTTTATAGGATATGTGGCCATATATCTGAGGTCTCTCCCAAATATTCTAATTTCATTGGTCTAGGGAGGCATCTGGGCATCAGTGTTTTAAAATAGCCCTCTAGTGTGCAGTCAACATTGCAAAGTAGTGATTTCTACTACGGGGCATAACATGAGCTAGCATCAATTGTGTACTCATGGACCACATTGTCACACCGTGTTCTACAGGATTCTCATCCTCAGTTGGTCCTTCTGGCATTTATGACACCATTATTATGACCACAATGATAACAAAAATTAAATCACAAAGATACTAAGACAACTGCTCAATGCCACACAAGCTAGTGAATTACCAAAACTGGATTTGATTCAGAATCAGAGAAGGCAAGAAAATATAGTAAGCAAGGCCAGAAGAGTGCAGAAAGATTCCTTACATTTTCAAGTATCAGCAGAAGGATGCCGTTTAGCTACTCTGTGCTGCTGCCCTTAAGAGCTATTATGCCTTCTACCACTGTGATTGTTAATTGTGATATGTCAATGTGAATGGATTAAAAAATTCCTAACAGATTAGTGTATTATGGGCACAGTTCCTGGTGTGTCTGTGGATGATTGACATGCGATCCACAAGTCAATGAGAGAAGACCCACCCAAATGTGAATGGCACCTACCAGTAGGCATGGACCAAATAAAAATGGAAAGAAGGAGGAAGTGTTTCTGTTATTCTTGAGAGGAGCTCTGGTCTTCACCATTGCACATTCACTTCGTGTTCCTTCAGGCTTCCGTGCAGACTCTTGAGTCCTCTAATGCAGATCCTTTGACTTTCCCACAGAAATGAATGTCAGGTTGCAGGCCTTCAATCTTTGACGAGGTCCTCTGGCTCTCCAGTGCGAGACAGCCATTTTGTATTCTTCCATCTGTGATTCTGCAGGAAGTCATTATAAACCTACCTTGTAGATTCTAGTCTAGTCTAGCCTATTCATTTCTGTAGTGAACCCTAATAGATAAACCACTACTGAGGTTAGTACTCTGTGAGGGGGACAAATAGCCTGACCCTGTAGTATAACTGACAAAAACATGACCTTGTGTAGACATGTAAATCACTACTGAGTTTATGATACTATGATATTTGAATGAAAAGGACCAAACTGAACTAGAGTAATAAACATACCATCAAATTAGAATTAATGATCAAGATAGAGAAGAAGTGACAGGAAAAGGCAGTAAGTTGTAAGAAGATATGCGTAGAATATAAAAAATTTTAAGAATTGTCTTAATCCTAATATTCTAAGGAGGGTGGGCTAAGAAACAGACATTGATTTCTCACTGTTCTGGAGGCTGAGGAATCTAAGATCAAGGTGCTGGAAGACTTGGGTCTTGGTGGGGGCTGTCTTCTAGTTTTGCAGACAGCTGTCTTCTCACTGTAGTCTCACACAGTGGAGGGAGGATGCCCTGGCACGTTCCTTTCCTAGTACGTACATCAACAGCATCACAGAGACTCTGCCTTTGTGACATCATTTAATTCCTGCCAACAGCTGTACTCCTTCAAACCAAGACTGGCCAACCTGCAGGCAAGCTACAGACCTGAGTTAAGCAGACTTGTAAGTGAGTAAGATATGAGGATTATGAATTTCACAAGAGATAATATCAATTATTAATTAATGTGAGTATATCAAATTAAAAATCTTCTACATTGCAAAGAAAAAAGGCCACAGACTAGAGAGACATCCACAAAATGGAAAAAACATATTGCCAGCTATTTCTCAGATGGAGGATGGGTACTCAGAATACATAAAGAACTAAATAAAAACCTAATACTCTCCCCACCCCAAAAAGACCAAATCAAAAGTTTCCAGGAGAAATGATAGATTCTTTATAGAAGAAAAAATACAAATGGGCAGTAAATACATGAAGACATGCTTGAAAGTCACTGGCCATTACAGAAATATAATTGATACAACATTAAGGGTCCATCTTACCTCAGAAAGAAGGATCATTAACAAAAAAAAAATCAAATAACAGCAAAAACTGGAGAGACTGTTGAGAAAAAGGAAATTTTCTACATTGGTGTTGGGAATGTAAACCAGTAAAACTACTGTGGAAATCAGTATGGAGAGACCTCAATGAACTAAAACAAGGAATTTCACTTCACGCATCTAATCTTCTTGTAGGTGTCTTCCTGAAGGAATTGAAGACATCACATTACAGTTATATATGCATAATCATGGTTTTCAACACAACTCATACATAAATAGCTGGATACCGAATGTAGCCTATATGCCCATCAATACATGAATAGCAAAATAAAATGGGGCATTAATGCTCAGTGGAGTATTATTCTGTTAAAAAGGATGAGTTTGAGTCATTTGTAGAAAAATGTGTCTACCCTGAGATCATAATATTGAGTGAAATAAATCAGCATGCAAGTTTAAATATTGCATGCTTCATTTCAAAATGAAAGACTGATAATGGGAATCAGAGGGCTAGCTCTTTTGTACATGGGAAGGAAATCAAGACAAGGAGGGGTTGGATTGAGACAGGAGGAGAAGGGGAACAGAAGAGTTAATTTATGTTATGTACATTTTCAACTGTGCATGGTGAATGTAGTCATTATGAACAGCAGAAACATGCTAATACAAATTAAAGATTTAGGGGTTATAGATTAGGCAACTTCATCTCAGCAAAAATAGAACTAACAGAAAATAATTCAATGAATAATTGGAGAAAATCTCCTTACGTTGAAGAAAGATCTGAATTTTAGATGAAAATGTCCATTTGGTTTCAGAAAGTATTAATAAAAAAGCCTACAAATAAACATATCCTGGTGAAGCTTACAACTAAATTTTAAGCAAAGGTTCTAGTGTAAAAACTCTGTATGCATCCTTCTATAAAGAGGAGATACTATTTTTTAAAGAAAAAGAAACTGCTAAAATTTCTTTGCCTATCCAAAATATCTTTTATCTGTCAAGGAAAGAGAAAATGGGGCATTTGAGAATGTATCACTCAGGCACTTAGTTGAGGAAGACTTCTCGTATTTTGCCAATGGAATCAGATCATCTATTCCAAATCTGGGTGAAGAGGAGAGGAATAAAGTAATAACAACTTCTGAAATAATTAAGCCTCAGTAAGGGTTTAAAATTAACTGAGAATTTATTATGTGAAATTTTGAAAGGATAATGTAATAACGGGGAGAAAAGAAAAGCTATAGACTCCCTAAGTAAAACTCTATGGCAAAAAGCAGCATTGTTTGGTCCTTTTCAGTGGGAAAAATGGGAAATAAGAGATTCTTAGTTGTTTTTGATGGCAAAGACAGAAAGAGAAGCAGTGACCAGCAAGTACATTGGTTGAGAGTAGAATTATTATTTAATGTTGCATACTAATAGGATGTAAATGTTAAATTATTATTATTAAGGTTGAGAGTATAATCACCATGAGACTAATAAAGACAATTTTATTTCCAAATTACTACCTGGGAAGGGAAGAAAAGGGGGAGAATAAACAGCAACAGATAAACCAACAAAACTCAAGGCGAGGAAACAAAAAATGATGCATTATATTAAATGTTACACATAAAATAAGACAGAATAAAATCAATAATTCCAATAAAAGCATGTGGGCAAAATACCTGGCCATACACTGGGTGCTGGTTAAGAACAGTATCTCTTTTAATTAGTATTTTTAATTGTCCAGCATAAAATGTAATTTAAAAATTAGAAATTATCAAAGTTGTTTGTACTTTCTACATTTAGTTATGGAAAGTAATATTTATATTTTAGAGTATTAGTTATCTACCATATTCTTACTGAAGAAAGTAGTTTTATCTATCCAAATGTTTAGTTACTAGTTATATATAAAATGAACATTTAAATTTGTTACATAGATATTAAAAATTTGAGATTGTTTTACCAAATACTGGTCCTTTACTTGATTTTACAATGATTAATTTCCAAGCAATTCTTCATTGTCCCATAGAGTTTTGACTGGTTTCCTATGGGCATTATAAGATGTTCTTACTTATTTTTAAAATATTTGTGGCTCATTAGATAAACTACTCAAATATAGTACTCTATTCTTGCACTAACTGAAGAAATGTTTCATTTTTTTTAAAGGTGAAAGAAAGATTATTTTCTTAAATAATTTATTAACGGTATAAATTTTAATTTATTATAAGAGTTTTAATTTCTGAACTTTCTTTATTGAACTCTACAAAGGAATTTCAATGGGAAATGGGAGAATTAAGAAGTGGCCGTTTGGAAGTGGTGAACAACCAAGTAATATCAGTATTCGCATTTTAGCTCATTTCTTCCAAGTCTGAGCTTAAATCAGTCTTGTCTTTCAGTGTATTTGACTCACACTTTCGTTAAAATCAATCTTTTTTCCATTTTGTTCTCTTTTTCCTCCTAAACCTTAAAGAAGTTTCCGAACGTTTTTAAAATTGATGCCCAGGTTTATAAATTGCTTATGAAGATTCATTGTCAAAGGTAGAAGCCAAAGCAAGTTAACTTCTTTTCAGTGCTCGAAACTATTGTTTTGTGGGCCTCTGAATTCTGTTTCATTCTATAATCAAGAAAGATCAAACTCTCTTCTCACAGACTCTCTTCTCTGTGGTTTCCAGAACACAACACTTGGCTCTTTGGTTTTCTTCCCTTGTCATAGAGAGAACTATACAGCTTAAAAAAATGACTCAGTACTCTGTGGTTCATAAAAATGGCTAAAGAGATTTTGAGATGGGGTTTGTGGTTGTGCTTGTTCTCTCGTATTGATTTTTAAGGTGATCACAATTTATTTATGAAGGTGCGTGGTCTTGGACTTGCATGTGAATTGCCTTGAAGGTAAACTGGTCCTCTTACAGACTGAAAATGTTTGCAAATTGTAATAATTTATAGGAAATAAAAAGAAAGGACTTTTTTAGAGGCCTATCTTAACCGAGAGGTTGAATTATGTTAATGAGCTGCCCAGTTTCATTGGCTGTTTTAGCCTGTATTCTATTGGTGATAACACAATACCACAGACTAGGTAACTTATAACAAAAGTTACTTTTGGTTCATGGCTGTGGTTCAAGGTCAAAATCTTTGTATGCGGTGATGGCCTTCTTGGTTGGTCCCAAGGCTGTAGAAGGTTTCACATGCTGTAAGACAGGGAATGCGTGTGTGTCTTTTGGTCTCTCTTTCTCTATATCTCTCTGCACAACAGTACCTAGTAATCAGTCTGGGGGGCTCTACCCAAGAGCACAATCACTTCTCAATAACTCACCTCAAAACCCTAGAGTAGGATTAAACCCCCATCCTCTTGATATTTCACAATGGCAACTGAACTTGAACATGAGTTTTAAAGGAGACAAACCACGTAGTATCAATAGCAGTAGCCAACAACAATAGAAAAGAAAGCTTATCTTTTGGTGCTAGCCCAGAGAAAAATGGAAAGAGCTGATCATACAAATTGTGATTGAGCTGCAGTGGTACAGGGTGAGAAATGTGCTGAATTTGGGTGACTGCGAGAGCTGGTCAGCTCCTTGATGCTTCTTGACTTCTGAGATTACTTACAGTCTTTAGAAATGTCGCAGCTGATGCCTATCATATCAAAGCAGGATTGCTCTAGTTCTGGAATCCTGAGAGAAATGCATTTCTCACTGTGCAATATTGGCTCAAATTCTTTGGATCTATTTCAAGTATAGCAGATGACTAATCACTCCCGTCTGCTAGTTGATAATGGGATGTCTATAAATCCCTGTTTTTGTATGGTTACCTTATTGTGAAGTTCACGTCTTTTGAGGAACATTCACAACTGAAAGGCAAGGAAAATGTCCACTCCAGGGTGTAGTAAAGCTGACAGAGGGGAAAAAAACCCCACAGTAAATGACTAGGCTCTGTTGTTTTTTAGTTTCCTGAGAGACAGTGGCCTTGACCTCCATGCATTACTGCTTTTGAGATTGTAACAGCAGATGGTCTGAAATGACAGTTGGTGAAGAGAACTGAAGGTGTTTATAACATTGCAGTGTTTGCAGGTGACTTTAAAACGAAGGATTTAGAAGTGATAAAAAGTGGAGACTGGTGGTCGAGATGGTAATAAAGCCACTAGCTACTTTGTGGCAAGGTCTTTTCTTTTCATTGCATCTGATTGCAAATTAAAATGAAAAAAAAAAATTAACCCCAGGCAGAAAGAATATTCAGCCTCTACTTCAGTGACTATCAGAACAAAAAACCCATAGTCTTTGATTTTTAGATTTAATTTTTTCTTTCCCCGCTGGTTGCCATACAAAGAGATATAGCTCAATAAAATGAAAGATCCACAGTGCTGTGCTTCATAGCAAGTGCCTGGAGGGATTCCGAGCCAGGTTAATGGATATGATGGTTTTTCCTTCATTGATTTTTAAGATGATTATATTTTATTTATAGGCAAGAAAATAATAGTTAATCTTAGATTTATTGAAAACTTATTGCAAGCCTGCACAAATTGATAACACTAACAGTACATTTAGGGCAACAAAACTAGACTTGTCTTTAATCCTTTAAGTGCTGATGTGCAGGGAATCTATTGACTTGAAATTAAATGTGGTCTAACCCACAACTGAATCCAGCTGGGGAAGAGTTATGTTTTTTTCTGGCTGCTCTGAAAGATTTCATTACACAAAGCTTTGGTATACCTGAGGTGTTTCTTTTGTGAAAACTATGTGAAAAATCTAAGAGCCGAGACAAGGGACACCAGCATAATAAAGGACTGATTTCCAGGTCAGCCACTCATTGTCTCCTAAGAAGCTGACCGGTCAACCATAATTATGTCTGCTGGTTTGAATCTTAACTCAGGAAGTGTGGGTACTAAGATTCCCAAACATTAGCTTAGCAAACTCAAAATTCCATTTCTTTAAAACTATTATAGTATGTATTCTAAACTATTATACTATGTATTCTATGGTATGTATTCTATATTCAGGCACTTTTTCTGTGTGGAGAAAATAAATCCCAGTTAGCCAAAGACAGTAATGTTACACTTAAGGATAGAATATGGAGTCTTTGTCTTCCTAGGAATTGTCAATTACTCCATATCTGTGGCTTAGAAATGTCAGCTAAAGGTCCTTAATATGTAGTGCTAATCTGGGATGGACAGGCCAAATATATACTCATCAGCAATTCAATTAAAGTTTTACAGAAGACTGAATGTTTGTTGGGAGAACGGAAAATATTTCCAACTTAGAAATGCTCTCTAAAGCCAGGAAGCTTTAACATTGTAGTCACCCAATATAACAATGTGGCAAGTACTTCAAACTTCAATTTTATTTAAAATATCTTATAAATTCATGCTACATTCTGTCTGGATGGTTCATGTTGACTTTTACCTAGAAGGCTAAGGTTTATTTTCAAATTACATATAGTTTTTGTTTTCCACAAAACTTGACCTGAATGCGCAATCATTTTTGTTTAAATGTAGTGACAGAATATAAAATAACTTCCAACCGCAATTATGTATATAAGTGTCCCCAGCAAGGGCAAATTAATATTTCTAAACTGATGGAAAAATTGTAACTGCTATTAGTATTATAATTTTATAATACTATAAAGTGATTTTATAATTAATTTAAATTCATATAGCACTTCTCTGGTATGAAAATGGAGAAATTCAAATGAATATTCAAACTGTATATGAAGATAAAAATATAGAGATGAGACACTTGAAAAATGTGAAAGAAAATTCCAAAAACCAATTTAACTTTAGATAAGAAACAAATCTGAAATAAAAAGATGACCTGTGCCTTTACCCAACTAATTTCTGCTCATAATTTTAGAATTTACACACGCAAGCACAAAATATTAGTTTTTCTCCATACTTGACATTATTCTTCCTGGTTCTGTCTTACATTGTCAACAAATTGTCTAGAAATCTGTGAAAAAGGAACATTAGCAAATATTTGGTTTGAGCTAGAACAATAAAAACACGAACAGTCTTTTATGAAGAATCACTTTTTCATGACTTTTTATTTTTTAATATTTATAAAATTACAACAAAAATATTCATATGTTATGAAATGTGGGCTGCTTTTCCGATCAGAAGTTCTAGTTCAGATGATTTATCTTCATTTCAAAGACGTCCCAAATTATTTTGGTGATATGGAAATTACGGGAGGATTATATTTTCTTTTAACTCAATATTTTTCTCATCTCAAAAGTTATAGATATTTATTGTCAAAAATTTGAAAAATCAAAATGAGTCCAAGCAAAGGCCTTACCTGTCCATAGATAATCACTGTCAATATTTAAGCAAGCACTGTTAAAATTGCATATATGGTGAGTTACTGGAGTTTTGGGCTGTTTAACTCAAAACAACGAGAAACTCCTCTTGAAAACAGTAGTTATTTCAAAGTTTTTAAAATCATAGTACAAATTATAGAAGTGGTCTATGTTATCAACAAATTAATGGGTAAAGAAAATTTGTATGCATGCACAGTGTACTACTTCAACACTAAGGTGGCTAAACTTGAGTCATTCGTATGAAAATGGGTAGATCTTGAAACCACAAGGCTAAATGAAATAAACTGGACACAGAAAGGTTAATATTTCAAGGTTTCTATGCAACCCAAATATAAATAAATTAAAGAGCAAAATAAAGGAGCAATAGTAGAAAACAGGAAGGTCAACATTTTTTGATACAGGAAGAGGATTTGGGGAAGGAAGAAGAGAAAGAGCCGGAAGGGGAAAAAATGATTATGCACCAGCTTCCCAAAATGAATATAATCATTATATATCAAAACATTTACTAAAACATATATAGAAAAAGATATAAATATTCACACATTGTATCCTTGTTTTTTTTTTGGCCAAAATATATTTCTGTTAAATTTTGCTGTTTCCCATTTGTATTTGTTTTGGGAGAGGAGAATTCAATTTGACCCAAACAATATGTGTTAGTTACAGTTCAATCTATTTTTTAAAATTTATTTCTGTTTCTGGTCTTAATTTCTATCAGCAATTTTTTCATTCTGCATGTACATCATATATTTAATGCATTCAATAAAATTTGTGAACAAAGCCTATGACTATATGTGACCATTGTGAGTAGTATTTACAGCTCTCAGAAGCATCATTTTAACTTTGACATTTGGTGATATTTCAAGAAGAAAAATTAAGTCTCAATGTAATATAATAATTTATGGATTTCCTGATAAGAATTCTATTTCATCTTTGATCTCAAAGTATTTAAACATTGTCTTTCATTGGCTCAACATAATCAATAATTACAAACACTAATATCATTGTTAGTTTTCTAGCTAGGCAACCCAAGAGCTCAGGATTTCCAACAACCTAGTATTTAAATGATATTAGTACCAGAAACTACTACTTGGAAGCCATAATGTAAAAATTATTTCAATTCATAATCATATCAATTATGTAAAACACACGAGACCACTCTTAAATTAGAGTAACACATGATGGATTACCTGCTTGAAAAAAAATTCTATTTCTAATCGACTCTTACCTTAAAGGACCAGCAGGTGTTCATATCTCCAAAAGAAATATACTCAATGCATTTAGATACTGTCTTGAGTTTACTAAAAGTGTCACTAACTTTTGGGAGCAGTATCTACATGGCTTTGTCTACAATCAATCAAATTCTCCCCTATGTTGTCTCCTCTCTCACAGTATTTTTGTCATATCAGTAATTAAATCAGGGGAAGATCTCCATTGCTGTTTCTTCCAATGCCACCTTTAATCTTTGACACTATGGAGGCAGGTAAATATTTAAGATCATCTATCTATGAAGAGCTTGTAAAAGCAGTAGGAAAAGCATGATCTCAAATGTAGAAGTGAAAAAGATCATAAACAGAAATACCACCCTGATAAACTTAGCAAAAATATTTAACCTTAGAGTTACAAATTAAAAAACAACAAAATATCATCTGCAAGTATAAATTTACAAAGAGTCAAAGAAAAAAAATGAATATACTCGCAAGGTTTTTATATTCCCAGTGACAGTTGAAATTGTTAGTAATCCTTCTAGAAATTTGGCTACAGCATCAAAAGTCTAAAATGTATCCAATCTTCTTGGCTTAGCTCAGAGCTCCATCATCTTAGTTGTAATGTTCTCCTAACAAATCTCCTTGATAACAACTAAAATCTAACCATGCCATTACCCCCCGAAACATTTTTCTTATGCAACAAATTTGGCAATGCTAGGTTGCACACTGGGTACCTGGCCCTGGGTTAATGAGGTTAATGCGGTTGTTGCTCCTTTTGCAAAATCATTCAGTCCAGCAACAAGAGACACTTAACAATTATTTTTTAGTAACTTTTTCAAGTGCTTCTGACAGTTTATTTGTTAATACTAATAATCACTCAATGAGAGATACAGTTGTTAGTTTCATTTTATATATGAGACACAAAATAGTTAACTGGTTTTCCTCAAAGTCATCTAGGCCATATTTTACCAGGGTTTGAGCTCAACCCTCTGTGGTTTACTATCTACAAAACGATGCCAACCTTAGTCTCAACTACCACTTTCCCCAAACATACTACTGTTCAACTGCACTAATGTTCTCATTTCTGAAATGTAACTAACTAGAAGTTAATTATTCTGTTTAGGATTTCCATACTCAGCCAACTACTGACAAAACAATTATTTTCCTCTTTACTAGACCTTGAAATCAAGTATAATCACCTATGTTTTACATCATAATATGTAAAATATAAACATATATGTTTGTTAACTTTTACAATCTATTTTTTACTGACTTTTCTGATAGCTGAGGGTTAGAGGGGGATTTATGATGATTTTGCCATGATTCGGGTTAAGAATGTCTTTACATCTGAGCACGCAGTTGAGGACTGGATGTAAGTTGAATTTATATTTGAATGATCATGATAATTGCCTTAGCAGTCTATTCTAAAAGAACTTATTTTGAATCTTGATGTGTTTGTTTTGTTTCTGAGTATGTTGCCGCCAGGGAAGGTTTGTGTCTGAAAATCGGTATTGCACTGAACAAACTCTTTAGCTTTGGAGCGTTTAGTTAATAGTTAGCTGATGCTGGAATACTGTTTTCTTTGTTATAATGTTTACTGAACTCATGGAGAAAATATGGGGTTATTTATTGCCTGAGTCAAGTGTACAAATAACTGATTTGGAAGGCAATAAGAGATTATGCAAATAAAATAAGAATGCTATTTTAAAGTGTAATATCCTGAAACATACCTGATTACATACTTATGATTCTGGATAGATTGAACCAATAAAATTCAAGAAGCATTTTATTTCTGTGGCGCATGTATGCAGCAAACCCTAAGCGATCATTTTAAAAGGCTTATGGTGAACAACTAATTTTACTCCATCTCTGGATTTCTCCCCTAGACAAGGCAATAAAAATAGACAATCTTACTCAAGATTTTTATTTATAATTCCATCATGTTTGTGCATTTGAGGGTATTTATTGCTTACATCAGTAAGCCCATCTGATTTACCTTTTTAATACGAAGTTATTGTAGCAATGCTTAGTTGAAGTGTTCACTGCTTCTATTGACATACACATTTTCTTCGTTTTTTTCTTGTCTGTACTCTTTCCTTAACCACTAGTAAATCTATCAGGGAGCTTCAGTTTACTGATTATCTTCCTGTATCAGAAATACTAAAGAGAAATCCAAGCTGGCAGCTTAATTATGTCTACATTTTTCTCTTTTTTGATGTCTCTTATACTTTAACTGTAAACCTTCAAAGTCATCACTTTAGCATCATAAAAACCCTCTATTTGTCTTCCTATCAATGTCTGATCTTGGATGTATAGAGATTTTGTCTCATTCTTCCAATGTAAAATGACACCAGAGCTGCTTTTGTGAGTTGTGACTGGAGCCATAATCAGAGTTTTCAGTTGTTATGAAAAGTGGGCAGTTTTACTGTATTTGTGAATTTGAGCTCTCACTCAGTTCAAGGGTAAAATTATAGGTAATTGAATTTTACTGTAGGGCATGCAGCTAAATGGAAAGGCACTTCCCTTGCATGCACAAGGCCTTGACTCAATCCTGAGCACAGAAAAAATTTTTTAACTTTATTTCTGTTACTTCTCTGGCTTCAATGATCATATCTCACATTTTTTGATTTTAGGAGGACAAAACAGGACTGTGGCTCTCTCGGTGGGACTGTCTCCCCAGAGGAGCTGGCTTTCAATGCCACAAATCATCTGTTTGTGTTCAATCTACTTCTTCTGTAAAAATTATCAGAAGCTCTTTACTTCTCCATATTGAACTATTTTTTGTCTATCACATTAAATTTTGTTAGGCAACTAATATTTGTAACTATGTTTCTGTATTAATAGGTATTAATTAATAGGTATTATTAATAGGTATCTATTAATGTATCTATAGGAAATTGTGATTTCTGAGTTTTGCTTGAATACACTGTTATATACATTATTTATGTTTTCTTATGTAATTTAACTCAAATTAATCTCATCAGAAAAATATTTTATCTATTTTCTCAGGAGAAATTATATTTTACCTATCTACTTATGATATTGATAATTTATTGTCTGTCTGGTATACAGTAGGAATTGTACTAGGCATCTTATTTATTTTTTATGTGATTATTTACTGTCTTGTTTGAAAGTGAATTTATGTAACCTTAATTGAACTCTTCTGTAATTTTCATGGCAACTCTGAAAATGGAAATTTTGTTTATGGATGAAAATATCTCTTTATAAAGTTTTATTTATCCATTTAATATTTATATAAATAATGCATTAATAAATAATTAAATCCATTCTGCACTTTTGAGTGACATTTTTTCCTGATTGGCTAACTTTGCTTTATTCTGTTTATCATAAATCCTCATATCCAGAAATTTCTCTTTATAACATTTGTTCCATTTTATATATTTACTTTCATTATAAAATATTCCTGTCTGTACAGTGCTAGAAAATATGACTAAATAAAAATTGGGAAAAATTGTTTACTTTCCTGGTATTTTTCTCTTTATTTTTGACATCATTGAGAAAAAGAGTGACCTCTTACAGGAGATTTCTGATCCCAAGATTAAGTTTCTCTTCCATGTGTTCTTCTAGTTCTGTGTAATTCTCCTTCAAAGCATTTAGTAGAGTTTTGATTAAAAAAATTAAAAGTAGAAGATTTTGCTTCTTAAATAGTAAGTGCCTTCTTTCTGCATATTCTCTCTTTTGTGTGGGCACTGTACTTGTTTCTGGCTAGACAGGTGAACAAGTTACAGGCAGTGGCTGTATTTGTGTCTGTTGTCCTCAAGAGTCTCGAGAAGCAGGGTGTCTAAGGAGTTCATCGCTGTATCCAAAGATGCTGTTGTGGTTTCAGTCTAGGCTGTCCTCCAAAGCCTCCAATGTTCACAGGTGGGGCTTTTCAAATATTTCTAAACCACAGGAGAGTAACACGCTGAAGCGTTCACAAGTAAATATGCTGAGCTCAGAAAAGGCAGGTCACTTGATGTATGACCCGGAAGAGATATTTTCCTCCCTGGCTTCTCTCTTTTTTCTGCTTCCTGGCTACCATGAGCTTCTCTGGCCAGATGCTTGTGCCTTGCCTTTCTTGGACTAGATATGAAAACCATGAACCAAAATAAACTTTAGTGTCTTTAAATCGTGAGAATTAACTATTTTGTTTTAGTGATGAGAAAGTGTCTAAAATAGATTCCAACTTGCTTCTTGACATATGAGAAAAGTTTACAAAAATGTGACTCAAGTTTGAAAGGAAAAAAGACACACAGAGATAGAACAGGTGAATGTAAGCAAAAACGATCCAGAAGTCAGTATTTCAGTGATATCATATAAATTTAATCAAATTCAAAGCATCTTGTAATGATAAATGCACAATTTTCAGTGAAATTCTGTTTTATCAATATTTATGTGCCATAGAAAGAAATATCAAATATATATCTTTTGACTAAATAATGAGTGAGAAGCATTCCTTAAATTTTACTTGTATATTTATTCTTTCCAGCTCCTTTTTGCTGTAAAGTATCTAGGTATTATGCCACATTAAGCATTTTCTTGCTTATGATTCAGGAATATGGTAAAGATATTGAGAGGTTATTATAATATTTTGAAAAATGGTTTATTTTTCAGAGCTAATCAACTCAGCTCACTGTCCTGGTTAGTGGAATTAAGTTGTACTCTTTTCTAGTAGTGACTTTTCATGTTCAAATCCCAATCTCTGTTGACTCTACATTCTATGTTCCTTGCCTATGACTGTCCCATTCCAATCCACTCTTCTCCATCTTTTATTTCCTCTTGTATGTCTAGGGTTCAGTTAAGTTACAAGACAAGTAACATAAAAATTTCAATAAAGGGACAGAAAAGTGAAGAAGCCTTTGTTTCAAGAGTCGAAGTTAAACATTTTAAGAAACCCAGTTAATTTGTCATTTGAATATGGGTATAATAAATATGTTCTTAGCCTGTGGGAAATCAGGAAATCATATAAATATATATCATATAAATACAATCATTCAAAACAGAAATGTACTAGAGGCTACACTGTGGTAATAAAGAAATAAGTATAGAAAATAAATACAAGAAGTTGTAATAATATTAGTAAGAAAAATGTGAACAAATAACTTACTAAGTACTACTATTACCTTTTACTAAAAATAATGACAAATTAATGAAAATGTTTAAACAATATAGAATTAAATGAATGGATATGATAGGGGAGCCCGAGTATACATCACAAGGGCAGAAACTGACACAGGCAACATCTCAGCCTTAAAGCCATCTCCTTGTGATGTGAGGGATTCGACTGCCTGTTCTGTGGGGAAAAGTAAAGATCCAAATATATTCAAGAAATTATTAGAGAAAAATATATGTAATGTTAAATCTTGACTGCCCATTTGACTGGCTAGAAAGGCACCCCAGATTAGTAAAGAACACTTTTGGGATCTTGGAAATTATATGTGGTATCATTGGCCACTTTTGCTTCTAGCTCTTTTCTTGTTTTCTTTTGCTGGTTGCTATGATTGAGCAGTTTCCCTCTGCCGTGTCCTTCTATCATGAGGCATCTGCCTTGGAGTAACCTAGCATGGACAGAAACCTATGAAACCATGAGGCAAAATAAATCCTTTTTTCCTTAAGTTATGTATGTCAGATATTTTGCCCCAGCAATGAGAAATCTTGCAAATACAAAATTAATGAGTAATGATTGGAAGAATAAAAATTGAGCACTTTATGTTTTAAGACTAGTCAATAGAATGGAGATAAAAAGAAAAAACTAAAAATGAAGATGATAAAAATATGAAATAGGAAGAACACATATTCCAGTATAACAGAAAGTGGATATAATTCACCAAGCATGCATAAAAACACTGTTTATCTTAAGATACATGATATGTGATAAAGGGGGCACCAAAAAGGAAGAGAGACAGTTGGTGTTTAGGAAATTAGTTCATTAAATGCAGAAAATTAACTCTGAGTTCCTATCTTATACCATATACATTGGTGGATGCCAAATGAATTAAATACCTAAATACAAAGATTAAAACCACTATAAAGAATAAAATGTAGGAGGATATCTTTGTGATTCAGGGATTAACAAAAATAACTTTTCATATGAGATTAAAAATAATGATGTGTATGTGATGTGTGTGTGTGTGTGTGTGTGTGTGTGTGTGTGGAGAGAGAGAGAGAGAGAGAGAGAGAGAGAGAGAGAGAGAACCAAAATAAGGATTCCCATTGAGTGAAGGAACACATAAACACAGTCACATACTGGCAATATATTTGAAACATCTAAAATTCACAAAGAACCCCTATTGAAAGTACAAAACAAATCTGGAAATCTAAGAAAAAGAAACAATTTCACAGAAAGGGAAAATCTAAAGCTAATAAATATTTGAAAAAATGCTCAGGATCAATAGTTATCAGAAAAATATTGATCAAAACAAAAATGAGTTGGGACCCAACATTCAAAAGCATGTGAAGCATTAGAAGAATAACTTCAAGTTTTAGTAAATAGGGAAGATTTCATGATTTTCAGTAGAATGGTCATTCTGGAAGGAAGTTTGTTAAGATTTGATCAGACCATGTGTGTTCATGTCCAGTAGACCAGTGATTATTCCAATGAAATTCTCCCCCTTCACTCCAAGAAAATGAGTCAAAACAGT
This sequence comes from Cavia porcellus, assembly GCF_034190915.1. Taxonomy (NCBI): domain Eukaryota; kingdom Metazoa; phylum Chordata; class Mammalia; order Rodentia; family Caviidae; genus Cavia; species Cavia porcellus. The sequence continues at coordinate 33,851,967 of NW_026947489.1, forward strand.
TCTTCAGTTTTTATTAGTGAAGAGTTCACCCACAGAGAAAAATAAAATATAGTACTTTCACATACAATGCAGAATACATACATAAAGCAATCATCTAGATGTGGAAAATAATACCTGGATAGACTGTTAAGAACAGTGCTAACAGGGCAAAACTAAGAAGCAGAACAAGATTTATAGAGTAATATCTTTTGTGTAATATAAACACGCACACACTGAAAAGCTCCACTGCATATCTTACAGGAATATGTGCATATTTTAGGAAATGCATACTAAACATGTTTAAGTTGGTACCAAGGAGGGAGGGTTGGTAATGGAAGCAGGAGCTAAGGATAAAGGAGACAGTGTGCTAGGAGAACATTCTGTGCAAATAGTGTCCTGGGAAAGCCTTGGTCAGCGGAGAGTGAAGTGGTCTAACACCAAATCTTTGTCTTTCCTCTGCAATTCAAGTAATAACATTTTCTATTTCAAGTTCAATGAAAGAATCCAGGAAAGTTTAAGTTCAACCTACAGGACCCTCGAGTGACTTTTATAAGGAGCAGTAACTGTCTAGAATGACATTGGGTTGAACTGTATGGAATTGTTAACATTTGACCACTTTTGACCCATGAAAATTTCATACAGGTTTTCTTAATATTGTAAATAAGAAAGTAAAGTCCATCCATATCCTTTTTATTTAGAGGAAAAAAAACAAAACAGAAAAAAGAGTAGAAATAATACAGAATTAAAAAATCAGTAAGAGATCACCAGTTGACAAATTATATATTTTCTTAGAAGTAGTTGCTCGTCACAAAATCTAAGTATAAAAATGGACAGTCAAACAATGACAGTAGAAACCATCCTGTTTGATGAACTAAAAAAACTTAGTATCCATCCATATTATTTAAAAAATCTTTATTAAAGAGAATTTTTACCTTGTCTAAGAAAAAATTTAAGTTATGCTTAAAAAAATGGTTTTGTAGCCTTGGGTCAGGTTCTTCAAATAGTTTGAGAGTATATATTTATGTTTTTTTTCATGACTGTTGAAGAAAAATTTAGGATACATTAGACGTTTATGAGAAATCGATCAGTTGTCATTTTTTATCCCTAGCTATTCCAAATAATATTTTGTATGAAGTGAGGACTGATTTTATTTTTGAAATGTAGTATATACCAGCTATTAAGGATGGCTTAGTAAAGATATCTTTAATTTTACATTTTTATTATTGTTAAATAGTCTTAACACAACTCAGTAATATAATGGTAATATAATAATAATATTTTGAATTAAAAACAATAATAAATTTATCTATGAAGACGTGCATTGTGGTATATATATGTTGTTTAGTCATATAAATATATATCCACATTTTTCTTCAATTCATTTTTTAAACCAAAGCCCATCCTAACTAACAAACAGAGTGATGTAAAGATATTGCTCACCACTGATGTTTCATATTTTAAAATACAAATTATTACTGTGTTCTGATATTCTAATGTGCTACAACCAGAGCAATCACTTTCTAATTTATTGTGAATCTAAATTTTAATAATTATTTTTCCCTTGAACTGTGAGCTTGTTATAAATTATCTTAAAGACAGTGTGAAATGTCAATAAATCTTGTATGACAGTATAGCTCATTCAGTCTTAAATCAACAGTGTTTTATGCCCTGAGCTAGGAAACCAGGAATTTTAGCCAATATAAAGAATAGAAAAAAAGAGAAAGAATTTTTTTCTGAGATGATCATACACAATTTAATTTTATTTTGTTATCATCACCTAGTTTGGTCGATACCTAGGTTCATGACTTGTTAAAGGGATACCTGAACTTGTGGATTACTTTGTAGGTAGAGATTCCTACTACCAATCTAAAGAACAGCCACAAAATAGAGGAATCCTTAAGTAAATATAGGACAATAAGAAAGTAATACCGAATATGATTCTCTAGGAAGAGGTCAGGTTCAAGAAGGGAATGAGCCACTCAGTCTCTGACATTAAGGAATCAATAATGGAATACAAAAAAAGCCACAGACCTGCAGCAGTGTCTGCCACAGCCTGGTGTCTCCTAATTTTGTGTCCTGCTTCCCGCCTTGCACAGGGTGCAGTTTATTCCTGCAGGCCACTTCTGGTTAATCTGGGGAAAATTGGAACTGAAACATCGGGCACTGTCTGTGGATCTGGCTCTGAGAACTTGTCAAGAGCCATAAGTCAAAGAGAAGAAGCAGAGATCTTCCCTCATTGTTAAGCCACATTTCTTTTGTTTTGGAAAAAAATAGAGCAGGTTTATGTGTGCTCAGGCAATAGGTCATGTGTCATCTAATAGTTAAATTTTATTTTAGCTTGTTCTTTTCGGTGAGTACTAGCCCAATTCCTCGAGCTTTTCTTCTTAGGACAAATTTCTCATTAACAGTATTTCAAATCTCTGCTTTCTGTCTTCTATGTTTTATATATTGACCTGTGGCACCCAAAAGCCAAACTCAGTATTTCAAACAGTGTTAATTAATGCTGAGTCAATGGCGAGTCAAAAAGGGGAGTTAAGTGGAGTCCTGTTAGTGTGTTCAGTACACCATGGTGCAATCAGGATGCCATATGTAGCTCGCTTGAGAAGACCTATGTGTACTCGTCTTTCTCTTCCTGATCATAGAGGCCCTTTTCCCCCCTAAGTTAATATCTTTTCTCTCTCTGAAAGATACATTGGAAAAATACATAATGGATGGAACTAGTCATTTCTTTGAAAAACACATAAAATAATATGTTGCCCTCAATAATTTTCTGGGATGTTTGTGGTAGGAAATTAAGATGCAAAAATGTGTCACAGGAAAGAATAGCAATTTTTTTTGGTATTATTGCTGTTAAATCATTATGACATAACATCTTTGTTTACTTTTCAAAAAGTGTACCAATCTGTAATCATGAGTCCAGAGACACAAAAGTATGTTATAGGTACTTCTATTCATCAAGGTTATCTGTCTCTGGAAATAACAGATACAAAATTCTAACAACTTTATTACAACTGCCTTCTTTTCTGAAATTCTGATTCATCTTTATCTGACCCCTTTCCTAAACCACGTCTCACAGGGCGGGTAGATCAACTGGAAAAGAATCGCCTTCTCTGCAAGTTCATTCTCCTTGTGGCAAGAGTGGTAATGGTGCCCGTCTGTAGAAATGTCTTTGTTTGAAATCTGGGACAAGACTTTACTAAATATTTTAAATAGGAGGCTTGGTTACTATTTATATTTTTTTGGTTGTCACTGATTTTGAGAAAGGGTGATTCAGATAATAAACTCCTTGAAATATGACAGGCAGGGAAATGCCATTAATAAGAATTTTGATTTAAAGAAACTATTACCATGGACCCCATTCAGAGCCTCCAGGGTTCCTAGAGCAGTTATGCTCAGAAACTCCTTGCAAAGCATGTTGGGTCTCATATGCAGTTTTCTCATGGTACCTCAGTAATGGAGCAGCTCTCCTTTATAAATAGCTTACAAAATGACTATAAACACAATAAAATTATACAATAAAATTTATAATGACTCTGAAAAAGATAGTTTTGAACTGGTTTGATTCAAGTTAAAAATTATTCATTATTCATTTCCTTGTTATCAGTCATGATTTGACGCTTGAAGAGTAAGCTGATGTTGATACAATGCATTAGGAAGAATTCCCCTCCTGAGAGCCAGTGTAGCTTAGCAAAGCGATATTTAATGTTTTCTATGATATTTATTTAACTAAAATGGTTGAATAGATGTTAAACAGAACAGAGGTTAATGGTCTTTGTTATTGATATTACAAAAAATTAAGAAAGAACAAAATAGGGTTAATGATGTATGCTGTTATTGTTGTTACAGAAAATAAAATATGCAGTAGTTGGGTGCTGTGAAAAATAGGGATCAAGCTGGGAATAATTAGCAAAATTACATCATCTTCTAACCTTATATCTAAAGACTTTATTTAGCTTTAATACTCTTTAATGTTGGTCTTGATTGGCTTCACATAGATACAAAAATTTGTACATCATTTTAAATGCCAATGAAAAGAACAAATATGTTATGATTTTCTATAATAGGGAAAGAACCACTGAAATCTACAGGACACATTAACCCCTAAAAGAATCAATCAATCAATCAATCAATCTACAAATGGGAAGCACAGAGATAAACAAGAACTTCTAGATGCAGTGGCGTCAATGGGAAGAAACTGTGGAGACCTCTAGCTTTGGAAACAAAAAGCTTCTGGTGTTTTATGGCACTGGAGAGTGACTGTTAAAAATAGCACATTTTATATCTCAAAATAGAAGAGTGATATATTTACCAAAATTTAATTATTAGTATTTAATATTATTTAATTATTATTAATTAATATTGATTATTTTTAGTAGATTATTATTTAACACACACATGAATCAAAACATCATGTTTTTATCTCACAGAAGGTACAAATACTACGTTTCAATAAATATAAAATTAATAAGATAACAAGTTAACAAAAACAAGAATAAGAAATACCTGTGGAATTGAGCAACTCTAAAAACCCAATAGTATTTTTTTGTTCTATGGATTGTTTCAAAGAAAAACTTGCTTTCCTTTCTCACACATGCTATTTTTAAGGTTGTTAGATTTAGGAAATAAAAATACAGGATGCCTATTAAATTTGAATTACAAATAAACTATGAATAATGTTTTACTATATGTATTTCCATGCAAAATTTGGTACCCACATATTCCCCCCAAATTTTTTTTATTTACTTAAAGTTCAGATTTAACAAGGAATCCTGAATTTTTTCTGGTAACTCTAGTTATTATAAAATTTCTGAATTTTGTTGTACTCATACCGCTTAATAAATTGTGATGTTAGGTTGGAAATGAAGTTCTCAAAGGCATAAAAATGCAAATATACTTCTCTTGTAGTTAACTCAAACTTGAAATGTTTGTGAACTTTGCCATCATCTGTGTATATAGAAATCACAAGAGCACAGACATGTATTTAAATAATATATTGAGTTGTATATATATACTAAGTTGAATCACAAGAAAGCATTAGTGTGTATCAAAAATGTTTTTGTGTTGGCAATTTCACGCTGTTTAACCTAATATACAATGAAAGATGTTTCTTTTTATAAGGGAAACTAAACCAAAATTGTTATTGGGGTATCAGCGAAGACATACAGTATATTTCTCAAAGAGGATTTCTTTATGTGTATTGCCACAGGTAACTTGTAGAAGGGGCTCATTCCCTGGGCCATTTCACAGCAGCATTTGCAATGACCTTTCATATAAAGCAAGTAAAAATGTTGTGGGCGGTAGTGAACTACATACAGTAACACACTTGTTTATATTTACCAATATCCTGCTCTGATTAAGCGAGACAACTACGAAGACACTGATCACCTTTTAAGAGATACACTATTTCTTTTCACAACAAGTCAAGTGGATAGAAGTATATCAACATAGCTTGAAGCAATCGTCATCTTGCTATGCGTATGGGGGGCAGACAGGCATGAGACGTGCACACATGAATTGTCCTCTTTCAAAGGTCAGCCTGCAATGCTGCTAGTGTGAGCTTCAATCCAGGATGCCTGATATCTTCAGTTTAGTTTTTCTAATGTCACTACTTGGATTCTATAATATATGTGACACTGGAAGCAAGCAGGAAGATAATGAGACAGCTTAGGAACTTGAAAGAGATTTTGCTTTCTGCAAAGCTGAAATATATACCAAGATATTTTGGGAAAAATATATCTAATATTTTAAAACAGTTTTTCTTTACAAGTGTTAAAGATCACTATTTCTAGTATTATCATTATTATTACTCCTTATTTTGAGACAAAGTCTTGCTGTGCAATTCAGGCTGTTCCTGAACTCACTCTGTAGCCCAGGCTGACCACAGATTATGATCTGCCTGCTCTAGCCTCCTACATGCTGTCATTTCTGATGTGTACTTCAATACCTGAATTTTTCTCTTTTAAAAAAAGATTTTTAAAACTTAACTGCTGTTGTGAATGCAAAGAATGATATTCATTTCATAGAAAGAAATTCATGTACTGCTACTGTAGAAAATGCCTAATTCATATTTGGGTAACATAGTATTTCACCAAATTTTATAACGATTCTGTTGTGAGGAACAATACCTAGGCTATTTTTCCAATGAGAAGACATAATTGTACTTGGAGGTGAGTAAGGTGAGACATAATATATTAAAACAAATAGAATTTCAGCTTTTGAATGAAATGAAATTATTCAGTAATTAATTATATAAGTTGATGTTCTGAAATTATTTGATAAGGATAGTCAATTTTCATTTTTTTATTAAATTTATCTATCAGTTTTCAGTTTTTCTTTTAAAGTTACAGTTTTTCTTTTTAGTTACATTTTCTTTTTAGTTACATTTCAATTTTAGAGATAACATTTTGTACAACTTAGTCTACTTATATGTAATGAATACAAATGACTTTTGACTGATATTAGGAATTTTATATAGATTCTATACTGAAATATTATGTAACCAAAATTTAGTATAATTCAGTAGTACATTCTTAACTATTTTACCTAATGACTTTAATATAATACTTTGAGTTATTACTTTAACTTATTGTATTTTAACATTAACAAGTTTTAATCAATACAGTTCTCATGTAGTTCATAACATAATGTGCCAATGACAAGTACTATTTTCATCATATACCTAGAGAGAAAACATGGAAGTTGTATATTCAGTCTGAGGTGAGAGTTTTGGAATTTTTATATGTGAACTAAGCATTTTTACTGAACATATTCTGTTGGAAGTTTATGTGTTAGAAATAATTTTAACTGACACATAAAATACTAAAATTATATGTATCAGTACACTAATGTGATATTATGATGCAATGCTCATAATTCAAATCAGGTGAACATTACTGTGTCCTCTCGTAATGAATATACAACTTTCATATTTTCTTTCTAGCTATGTTTATAAAAGTGACGTTACACTAGAACTTCTTGCTCTTATGTCACTATAACTTAGTATCTGGTGATCAACACTAAGCCATCTCTTCCTTCCCCCTTCTTTCCCACCTTGGAAAACACAATTTTACTCTCAGCTTGTATGAGGCCTACGTTTTAGACTTCATATGTGGTGAGATCGCATAGTGCTTGTCTTTCTATGCCTGGTGTATTTCACTTAGTATAATGATCTTGAAAATGACAAGACTGAATGAGTAATATTCCGTGTTACATTCTACACCACATTTTCTATATGCATTCTTCAGTTGATGGGCACTCAGGTGCATTCTGCTTTTTGGCTGCTGTGAATAATGCTGCACTGACCATGGGGATGAGGTGTCTCTTTGACCTACTGATTTCATTTCTTTTAGATACATAGTGAGTAGTGGGATGGCTGAATCATATGGTTGTATTTTAAAGTTTTTGAAGAATCTGCATATCGGTGATGCAGACCTTTTAGAGCTTTCAGTGATGGCAAACAGCTTGCTGTGACATGCATGCCACAGGCTCACCACCGTTTGTAATGTTTCCATAATGGCTGTAAATTTGCATTCTCACCAATAATGTTTAAAGGTTTTTCACTACAATGTGCCAGCCCTTGTTACCGTCAGTTTCTTTGATAATAGCTATTTTCACCGGGATAAAAATCTTTTTGAATGTAATATCTTATACTTACCAAAAATTTGTCCAAAAGGGATAGGAATGGAAATATTTTTGTTAATTATCTCAAGATTTTTATAGTCATATTACTATATGACTATATAGTACTATATAGCTATATAGTATAGCTATATTACTGTTCTCACTTGAATCAGTGGTTTAGGGAACAGATATTTCACTTATAATTTCTATTTTGGTAGATCTTTGCAATGTCAGTATGTGTTTTTAAAATGCCTTTTTTTTTTTTTTTTTTGGTACTGGGGATCAAACTCATAACCTCACACTTGCCAGGAAGGTACTTGTGCCATTGAACTATATCCCCAGCCCCTAAAATGCCATTTTTATTTAGTAATTAAATTTGATTTTTTAGGAAAGAATTTTTTATTCTGCTTTACATATTAGAATGTATTAAGCCAACTGCAATTCATGTGTTTAATCCCAGCTACTTCAGAAGCTGAGGCTAAATGTTTCAAAGGCAATTTGGATAATTTAGCTGGAGCCTGTCTCAAAGTGAAATAGACAGGTTATAGGGGTGTACCTCAACGCAGCACAATTGCTTCGCATGCATGAGGAGCTAGGTTCAGTCTCCAGTAATGAGAAAAAAAGGAAAAATAACTTAGCAATAATTTAAAATGATCTTGGAAATGTAATAAAAATAAACACACGTCAATATTTTGGCAGACATGTATTCACTGCTCCAATATAATGAACAATTTCTAATTGATTAGATTTATGAAAGAGGCGCTTGTGACGTACATACTGGGCAGGCAAATTTTTTTTTAGCCAATCTTATAAGTAAGTTCTGAAAATTAGGTTAAACTTAAAATTTGGCAGGAAGATTCTGCACAAGCTGCAGCCATACTAGCTGGGGTAAATTATCTGTGGGTGAGGCCTTTACTGCAGCCAATTTTCATTTCCTCATTAAATGGTCATCATGTGATTTCACTATAGTCAGATAATTCATGCAAAGAAATATATTGAAGCATTTTTGAAAAATTTATATTTATGCATTATTAACAGAATGGAAATGAGATAGCAAATCATATTTCAAGTCAGAAATTTACTTTTATAACATAAATTTTAAAGCTATAACTTGTGGACTCTGTTTTGTTTTCTTTCATTATCAGTCACAACTTTTTTTTTTTTTTTCTGTACTGGGAATCTTACTCAGAACCTTGTGTTTGCCAGGCAAGCGTTTGACTGCTGAGCTGTATCCTTGGCCTCTAACTTCAAAAAGTTTTAACCTTTAATCGTATAGATTCAGTAGTAACTGCCAGATAACATGTTTCACAGATTAATTTTTTCACTGAATTTTTGTACTTAGGACAGCAATGATATTATAGTTCTTTAATTTCTTCAGTGAAACAGAAGATCAGTGGTACAATATTTCCAGAAAGAAAGTAATTTCTAGGATCTGTTCAGAAAATAGTATAGTTACATAAAATAACTTTTTAAGACTAAAAAGAGGCATGCCTTCTTTATCAATTATCTTACAATTGGAACAGTGCTACTGAAAAACTGTACATGCTTAGAAACTTCATGAAATTGGCATAGATTAGTGTTTTACAAATTTTTACAAAATTACTTATCTATGAAAAGTTTGAAATTAACAAAAACAGAAACTCTGGTCCTTAACAAAATTTGACAGTTTGATAGGCCAGATGCACTGCTCAGAGGCAGGAGACAAAATACTGCCTGCACAGAACTTGGAAGTTTCTATCTAATGTTCTTGCAAAGGTAACATGTTTAGAGCATGAGTAACAACAGCAATGCTAAAAAGCAAATAATGAAAAATAATGTGAGCAGTCAACCGCTCTGCACAGGTAGATTGTGTGGATACTTCAATTTTAGGTGGATAGAAAATTTCCGGTGAGAATCTTTAAAAAAAAAAAAAAAAAAAAGCAAAAACAGAATGAACCTTTTCTATACTAACTTTGAGGTCCCAAGTCATATATATTATTTGGGTCCTCTAGATGAAAAAAGTCATGAAAAAGTGAAGAGTAGATAGATGATAAATAGGTAGATAAAATGATTAGAGAAATTTATTATATAAACGTACAGGATCACAGCCAAAACAGTCCTTTACATGTTGGAGAACTAAGGTACTCATGGTGAAAAGCTGGGAGCTATGGAACAAAAGGAGTTAAGGGTGTACGGCCCACCTGAAACTGAAGGTTTGGAAGAGCCCGAAGAGTCACTCGTGTGAGTCTACACTGAAACAAACTGGAGTTCACTGTCTAAATGAAAGGGCAACAGAAAAAGATTCACTTGCTAAGCTTGAATGGAACTTCTCAAATGCAGACTGACTTCCTTCCCTTTCATTCCATCTAAGCTACAAGTCTACTGGATAGAGCCGCTTACAATCAAGGAGGGTCCTCCTCTATCAGCTCATAGAAGGGCCGCTTACAATCAAGGAGGGTCCTCCCCTATCAGCTCACCGGCCTGTGTGCCAATCATCTCTGGAAACCCAGATATGTGTACAACTGTGCTTACCAATCTGCTAGGCGTTTCTTAATCTAGTCAAGTTGAGAATCATGGTTAGTGATTATACCATGTTACCTGCATTGTCCGTTATAAAGCAAAAATATGCTACTATTTAGATAAGAAACAGACAACAGTGTAAAACAGATCACAAAAGTACATCAACAGTACTCAGTTTCAGAATGAACCAAGTGAGGAATTCAGTCTGTTTAATGTGGGTAACAATTTGTTCTCTGTAATTCTTTCCAAGTGCATATCCTGTTTGACCACATTGGTTGACCTTTTTCAAAACAATGAGGGCTTTAGCAATCATTTTAACTAAAATAACTGAATGCATATGTGAAGGCATAATTAGAATTAGTATTAACTTGAATTTTGAAATTTGCCATCAAAACTTGATAAAAAACTTTCATAATATGTGATAATTATGAAATTACACTAATACATTTGTTCTCCTGAGTCTTCTATACCTTTAAGCAAATGCAGAGATTTTGTATGTTTCCCAAAACATGCTTAACATATCAGATGTTTTTTTTTTCTTGAACTAAGTAGCAATAGTGAAAAATTGTTAGTGAAAATACAACTATGCTAGATTTCTTTATCTCACAAAGTTATTACTCTTATGTGCATTTTTTGGTGCTTTTAACTTTGAATGTTCTCAGCTTTGGGTTTGATGTAAGTGCTCAACAATATCAAAGGCATCAAGTACTACATAAAAGACAGCAGCACCCATAGATTATGGTTTCCATGTATTATTCTGTTTTGGCAATAAACTGAATTCATGCATTTGTTCTTTGTTCAAATTCTTTTGCTTTTATAACTGTAAGAATTTAATTATACCCACAACTGCATTTGAAACTGAGATTTATATTTTAGGGTACAATCATATTTTACACATTATTTAGTATAATGTATACAATAATAATCCAATTACTATCATTTACTTTAATCATCCAATTACTATAATTGCTTACCATCCAGTTAAAATTTTTAATTTTATACTGGGCATTTGCACAACAACAGCAACAACAATTTTTATATGCCAAGTATTATAGCAAATATTTACATTGGATCCATGAGATAGACACAATTGTATTTGCTTTTTGCTGATGGAAAAGTGAGTTTAGAGATGTATGTGCCCGCATCTTTAATAAATGGTCTCTTAACTCATATCCACTGAAACCACACTGTTTTAAGCATTGTATTGAAGTGCCTTTCTTCCAGAAGTTTTTCTAAATTCCTATCTTTAATTTTATTTCCTTTTATTCATTTTATGAAAGTTCTTTTCTAGTAAATCAATTTTTACTAGAAAAAGCACCAAAGTTAAAAGCATCCTTCAGCAGTTGGGGTTCTGTTTTTCTTAACCAGTGCTGAAAAACTACAGAGTAAAAATTGGAATAATTATGAAGCAATAATTTAAAATTTATTCAGAAATTACTCTTTTCATTTTTTAAAAATGTAGATATCAGTAGGAGGGTCAAATTGTGTTAATATAGGCATGTTTTGTTTTTCTAAAACTGCAACATGAATCTTCACTATCCTATCTGTTGAGATGTATTTATATAAATACATCTATGTATCCATACCTGGGATTATTTAATTACAGCAATGCTAGAAAAACAACTTTTACTCAGGAATAAAAGTATACTAGAACATTTGACTCTGAAAAATTATCGAAGTAAAAAGTTATCTCAATTTTTTCTTAAATTTTACAATTCAAGATAAAAATGCATGTACAAAATTATATAAAAATGTTGTAAGTTTTGATGATTTAAGCTAATGATCTCAGATGCATCATTTTCCAATGTCCATCTACTGAAACACAGCACCGTAATCTACTTTGGGGATCTTATAAGCTACAGTTTTAAAATGAGGGTCACAAGAAGGTGAAAACAGTTGGTAATACACTTGTTGACCCTTCACAGGAATTCCAGATAAAAACCCCAGAAGTTGAGTCAGAGATAATCACAAGATCTGGAATTTACAATAACAAACTCGCCATATATCTCCTTGTCAGACTTCTTCCTCTTAGGGAGGGACAAAAGGTCACTAAAATAGCTTTTTTTCCATGAAAACATATTACCTTTCTTTAAGGGATATTGAGAAATTGTAGCATCCGTTAAGCAGGAACAGTGAAATTTTTTTCTCATTGAATCTAAGTTTATTCTTAAAGACCCCAATATTTAGAAACACTTATTTTTCAAACAATGCCGGAAAGTTGGAAAAGAACAATAATAGCAAGAACAATAAAAATGAAGAGTAAAAGATTATTTGATCTCACATAAACATCAAATAACAGCACATTTCACATGATGAGACACACAAGAATATTCTAATTTAATGATATTTAAAACAAAACTTGCATAATTTTATCCGTGTTTATGTAGCTATATGCTAATTCGAAATTTAGGGTATTAAATAAAGGCACCTCACCTTTGATCTTTCCCCCCTGGTAAGTAGAAATGTGGAAATGCTACCAATAGTCATTTTCCTGACAATCACGTTGGTGATTACACTACCGTAGAAAGCAATGTTATGTCATATTCCTTAATTTTCATATTAAATTCTGTAATAGTAACATGATGATTTTACTTGTCTTTACAAATTTGGTATAAATTATAGACAAACGCTGAAGAAGTCATTTCATGTTTTTATTTTTCCAAAGACTATGATGTAAAAGACAAAGTTTAGAATTTTAAATTTATTTTCATAAAATAAAATGTAGTATAGTCATTAGTCTTAAAAAGAAGAAAAAGGAATATGAATAGTATACTTTAACTTTTATTTTAGCATTGTTGTTTGTTTCATAGGGTTTCTTTTTAAAAAAAACCCAAATTTTCTTTAGCCAATAATTTGTCTCAAAGATTTTAATAATTGATGTGTTTAGTAGTAAAACAACTTGAATTTTATAAATATGTGATATCTTTTAAAATCATGCTGGAATATCTTTCATTAGAAATGGTGTAAATATTTTTGTGGTCAAAACAGTGGTTAAGGTCACCATAATTTATCATTATCATTCAAGAACATGATACATCTATATTAGAAACACATTTATTTTTCCTTAAAAGTGAAACAAATGAAAATGTCTCTCCACTTTACATTTTGTTATAAGACTATGGCTATAGAAAAAGTACTTAAGGACAATAAATATTTTCCTGAAATGCAAACAACCATCGTATGTATATTGTCAGTCACTCAAATGATCTTATCTGTGAGGTGTTAGTTTTCCGTGAGCTTGCAACTTCCATTCACAAGAGATAAAGAGTAGGGATTAGCTTCTAGTGAGTTGTTCTCCTCAATTCTAGCTCTGATTTTACAGATGAAACTGAAGGATGAGCCTCGTTTGGTTTGCCAAGTTTTCATCCTCAATACTTATAACAGTATTTGGGCACTCAGGGGTGCTCACTACAAATGTAAGAATAAATAAATGTTTTGAAATAGATAAATATTTTGGCAAAGTTGTATTTAAACTGGAGTTATCTGATGCAAGGCGAGGGGCTTCCCTTATATCTTTAAGTAAAAAGAAGCAATCAGAAACAGGCTTAAAGAAAATTCTAACATTCACACCACATATATGCAGAGTATTTTTATCAAACAAAAACTGCAAAGAAACATTTAGAAAGTGAGCACTGCATCAATAAATAACACTAAAAGAATGTCATAACACAGTTAATGGATGCTTTTAAGTTAAAAAGACAACCTTTTCAAATCCTTCTGAATAATCAATTTACATAAAACAATTAGAAATGTCAATTGCAATCTAAGCTTATCTGCCAATTTGAGGCTTAGTGATTAATACTTGTACATTTTTTGCCAGTTATTCCTTGTTTCTCTTAAGATTATGGAAACTTGATTGGTATTGATGCTATAGAATGTGCCAACCAACTGTCAAGTATAGAAAGTGTCATTTCCTGGCTGAAACATATATGTTCTTTTTGGTTGATTTAGGAATTGTCAGGTTATCTAGTAAAAAAATAACAGATAAGATGACTTCACTGATTTCCACAGTTTTCACTTATAATTTAAGTGCATCCCTTTTCCAAAGCCAGTGAAATTTCTTATCCAAATTCCTGTTTCTTTTAGGAAGTATGAATTAATAAGAAATTTAAAAAAAACTCTTTTCCATTCCTCTGTTTGGAATAAATTTTTTGGATCATTTTTATATGCTCATGTTTTGCACAGCATCTTTAATTTCTTATTGCATCTGACAAAAGGCTTGTTCCATCTTTCTCTTTTCTATCTTTTTATTAATTTTTATGTGGAACTCAGATGAGACAGGATGCAGTACTGCTTTGACTGCCTGCCATAATATAAAATGCAGTAAAATGTACAGCTGGTGATAGTCTATTTAGAATTTTTTAATGAAATATAAAGGAAAAGACCAGGTGCTTAATTTTTACATGCTGCATTTCATTTTAAAAATTCATGGTATCTTTTTGAATAATTTTTACTCATGCAGATGTTCTGGATATTGTAGACAGACGTTTATTTTATTTCTTTGGTTCCCATTTCACACTAAGCTTTTGCACAAAGAAGGTAGGTTGGATGACTAAATTATTTGTGAGTCAGGATTCTACAGATAACTATTCTCAGATAATTGTCAAATGACTCATGGCAAGACTTTCAATGATGTGTACCTTGTTTTTCCTTGTTCAGAACTGGAGAATAATGATTATTTAACATAAAGGAAAAAGAACTTTAGGATATTTGAGAAGAAATACATGCAAGCAGGAAGGTATTGACTATTAAAATAAATAAATCCATTTATATTATTTGTCAGAAGATGAATCATTGCTTTAAGGACTGTATGCCATAGATTTTTGGAATTGTGAATTTCCAAATAACAAATTTACCTCTTTTTTAGTTTGAGACACATTGTGACCAATTCAGTCTGAACTATTTAGAATTACACAACTAGAAGTTATAATGATTATTTAAGCTTTTCCCCCAAATTATATAGAAAGCTCAACCAGTGTCCTTCCCTTAAGATTAAAAATGAGGCACAGCTGGATAGCTTACAGTGCTATACATCTGATATTCATAGATAATTCACAACTTTAAATGATGATTTGCCTCCTTGGTTAATGAATGAATATGCAAAGGACATCAGGATATGTCTTGAGTGATTACCATTATCGGTAATGATGGAGATGAATTCATTGTGAATTAAGTGACTTCCTGTATTTAACAATCTTCATTTGTCAAAGTTATATCATTGTAGAAAGAAAAATTACTAGTATATTTCCATTTGACAAATCATCTTTTGGTATTAAATTGCAATATAAAATATCCTTTTGAAGAAGCGTATTTTCTCACTGCTGTTTATTCTCCTCACACTGACCCAGTAACAGGAAGAATATATCTGTTACTGAAAATTGAGTCCGCTTGGGCTTTGTTCTACCTGTTCTCACTAACTGATTCAAGGAGAGGGTTAAGAAAACTCAAAAAAGAAAATCCATTGTCTTGAATGACTACATGTTCTTGCTATTCATAAATTTCATTCTGTTTTCCTGATTTACTCAAAAAAGACAGTTTTCCTGTTGAGGTTAATTTGGGATATGTAAAATAATCCCATCCTCTAAACAACAGGGTTGAATTATTTTATCCTGGCTATCAGTGACAGTCATTTGTTTTTCACTATTTTTAGATTTTCTTAGTATTTTCCTTAAGTCATAAGTTGACCAAGATCACGATCTCATATTGGTATAATATAAGAGTACTTGCAGAGAAAAAAAGAAAAAGAACCCAAACAATAATTAGAACAAACCACGAAGCACTCGCTCCTGCTTACGGTCTCATTAGTACATTGTGGCTAAAGAAAACAGCTGGTGTAGGTGTTTGGGAGGACAGAACTGAGTTAATTCTGTGCTTTTGGAGACACTTGACATCTGTACCAAACACAGAATGCTTTCATCATCCTCAATATGGCCTGAGGAAGGATAATATTCTCGCAAGCTTCCAGTATTGCAGTAAGGTGCAATAACTTCTGTCATTTTTATCATTAACTGCTTCTTCCATGTTTCAGGGTGGTGCTGAGGAGTGGAATCACAGAAGAGGGATCAGCACCGAATAGCAGAGCAAGGGTTGTGGGGTCTTGATGTTACTGGCAGGCATAAGCTTCTTCTCTGCAGACTGAGTGGACAATAGAAAAGGAGAGATTGTACAGATTGTGTAACCATAGTACTCACACAAGCAAGGAATTGAATTTAAAAATCTAAAAGTAATAAAAGGTAGGTTCAACAGCTTTTGTTGTGGAAGATCTTGAATTTTACTTTTCTGTTTCATTAATACTGAACATACAAAAGGATATGTTCAAACTGGTAAGTGCTTGGAGTTTTAGGTATGGAAAAATATACCTAGCATAATTACAAAATCACAAATTTTTGTTTATCTAGAAGTACTTGATTACCTTGCTCATGACATCACTGTTTTCAGTAAATCACTTTTTCTCATCTCTACATAACAGGGGAGGAGAGATGGAACAGAATAGAAAAAAGTAGTCAATATTAAGTGACGCAGATGTTTGTCTTCATACCTTAATTAGGTCTTTTCAAAAAAAGGTTTGATTTTTAAAAATCTATTCTTAATTTTACCAAATGGTTTTTGCTTTTAAAACAAAAATTAAGGGTAAAATTTCATTGTAACTCAGGCAAATCTGTATGACTAAATTGGAATATGCTTAGGTCAGTAGACACGATGCTCAGCTTTGAGTTTATAGCTTTTCCAAGCTCTAGAACGCTGAACTTTAAGTTTTTTTTATCCATCAGGAAACTGAGGTCCACTATAACGAAGCAAGTTATCACTGAACCTGATGCCCTGACTCTTGGTCTATTTTCTGTAGTGTTCACTCTGTTCAGTCACTGGATAAAGCCAAGTTATGCTGCAATTCTCAGAGTTTATTTCTGCCACTTTGCTGATTTCATGCAACCAGTGACCTTTCTGTATCTTTATTTCTAACACTGTAACCAAAATACTGTGTCTTCCACCAATTTCTTTGTAAGCATGAATCACTCAACATCTGCAAATCATTTGCATCATCCAGGGAAGAGCATGATGTAAGTACAAGGGAGTTGTAAAAGAAAAACAAAACAAAACAAAATCCAGGAGCTAATTTCCTCTAAAGAGCAGTGATATTTAGAGAGCATCATTCTGACTTTTTTCATATATAGTTTGAAAACACAAGTTTTCTTGCGTCCAAAGAAGCAGGTGAATTCTTTGCCAGGAAAACAGTGAAAAGCAAACAATGATTCCTTCACAGTCCTCACAGAAGTTGAAACATGCAGAGGAAAGGCAAACACTTGAGATATGTAAGTTTGATTATATTATTGCTATATCTAAAGTTATATACTATCTATTTGTAGGTTTAAAATTTTCCATTGTGTCTGCAAAACCGCTAGTTCTTAAGAACAGGCCTTTCAATAGTTGTAATCTTTCAGGTATCAATGGGTTTGTTTTATAGATTAATGGTTTATTAAAAAGAAATCTTACAGGCTATTCTGTTGTTTCCTAAAAACAGTTTGAACGCCCCGCTAATCACTAAGTTAGTTTCTGTCTTTGAAATGTCTTTGGATGTGAAAAATAACTACAAATAAAACAAAGGAAGGGAAACGACAGAAACTGTATATCCTCTAACAACAATAAATATGCTTCATGATGAGCAAAGGAATTCAAGATATTTGCAAAGTTTTTCCCAGATTCTCTCCGAATGATTGATCCACGTGTAAACTACTAAATGACAAAGCTGTCTTATAAAAGGGAAATTAGATTAAGAAAAATATTTTAAGGAAAAATAGCTGAGAGAGATGGGGGATGAGGAGAGTGAAAGAGAGAAGATGGGAGGATGAAAAGAAGGAAGAGAGAAAAGAGGGGGAAAAAGAGGATAAAGATCTATCTTACTCTAGTACTTTTGGAAGGGAAAAGGTACAAAAATTTTCACAGCTTTAAGAGAACTATTAAAGGCATATTTGTTAATAAGAGGAGATTTGAACAAAATATTTTGCATAATAAATAGTAAAGATAAGGAAAATGAATGTATCCTAGATCCAGCTATGGAGCAAAATCATTTTTCTTTTCTTTCTCCTTGTCCTTGTCCCCGCCCTCCTCCTCCTCCTCTCTTCCTTTCTCTTGTTTCTCTCATTGTAGTTGTGCCTTCTTTTGTAACCTGCTCTCCTCTTTCATATTCTGAGCATTGTTGCCAAGTGTTACTCACGGACATGGATAAAAACACAGGGAACGTGACCTAAAGGTAGAGGCAACTAAGTGTTAGATAAACTTGATACATTTTAGAACCATTTTAGAAATAGCAGAATCACCAAAACTTCAGGGATTGTGGGTCCTGGCAGGATGATATAGGCTTTAGAGATACAGGTGGTAAAGATGAAGTTGGTGGCTACAAATATTCTATCAAAATTTTTAATTTGCTTACATTCTGTGTTGTTTTTCTACATTATGTGTAAAACTTACTAAAAATGCATTTCGTGCCTCAGCTATGATGAAACGGAACTCCTTGCATTGTTTAGACAAAGATAAGGAAGGAGAATAACTCCAAAGTAACAAAGCAAAAGTTCTTTACACTCTTACTAAGTGTCACAGTTCAGAGTATGACCTGTTGGAGAAGAAAAGTCACTTGCGTTTCTTTTCCATACTTGTTCCAGATACCCAATAACAAAAGCATAAACCAGAAATCCTTATTAGTGAAAGTAATTAATTTTAAAAAAATTACCACTATAATCAAACTGTACAATATGTTCAAAGCATACTTCACTGCAGTTTTCTCTAAATCACCTAATGACCTAAATTGAGTTTAGGTCATTTATGCCTTCTGCTTCATCTAAAATAGGTGCACGTAGTTTATCTGTATATTCCTGAGTTGATTATTAAAATGAATGGAATAGTACTGTAGAGGTCAACATCAACCATAAATAATCTTAGAAAATACAATGTAAGTAAGTTACGTCATACAAAAGGAGCATTCTTTAGGTTTCTTTTTATCTGTATCTAAAACAGTAGTTTCATGTCTTGCAAATTTTCACAAGTGTGTTTCATTATTCCTGAAAAGACAGTTGGCTGCTGCACACCTGCATCGTTTATTATTTCATCTATTTTTTTTTCCTTTGCTTTAACTTTGGGCTCTGTAGGAAAACCTTGTTATAAAGTCATTTCCCAGTGATGCTCTTCTTATTGTATGTTTTTAGAGAATTTTCATCTATATTTTTTCTAGAAAACCGGCACCACTTTCATTAATCATTTTGTTCTTCTCTACAACTCTGTGTAATCAAGGGCAATGGCCAGTTGTTAATTTGTGTTTTTTTTGAAAAATAAAAGATTCTCATCTTTTTTTCTCTGACTTTTTACTAGTGCATATTATGCAATAAAATGCTCATGTGTAGGATGACATTTAAACGTGAGTTTTAAAGATCTGTATTTTATTAGGACCCCATAATGTGAGTAACTCTTTGGGTACCGTAGCGTAGCAGGGAGCCTGTTTTGTAACGGTATATTTGAAAGATATATTTATTGTTCCACCACAAGGAAAAGCTAAGAAGAGAAGAAAAAATAAGTTAAACTTTAGTCTTGGGGTAGAATCCCTGGGGTACATTTGGGGCCATCAAAAATCTGACCCCTCTTTCCAAAAGAAAGCAAAACTTCCAGGAGTTCTTAGTCAGCTTATAAAGGAAGAAGAGAATGTACAGAAGTAATGAAATTTCCAACTGTGGAGAGAAGCACTCATTTATTTTTTTAAATCAAGAAATGATTGATGTGGTTGCAATTTGATGTTTGCTTTTAAAGAAATTCTTTATTTCACTGTTGCCCTCCTCCCTTTCCTTGAGCTATTTTGTAGCAAAGCAGTATTCACCTTACTCAGACTCTCAGGGTTGGATTAAAAAATTTGGTTGATGTTTTCTGTTCTATTTTCCAGTCCGCAGTAATTCTATTTTCAGTAGAGTGATAAAAATTGAAGCAAAGGCATGTCCATTCATACATCTAAAATCATAGTTTCCTAATAGGTTTTAAGGCACTTGGTTTTTTGTTGGGATGCTAAACATGCTTAGTTCAGTTCCAGTGAATCCTAAATTTCAGTGGAAATATAAATCAGGAAAAGAGTTGGTTTTGTGTGTGTGGTGGAATGTGGTTTATTAAAAGTATCATTAAAGCATTTCCAAGATGGCTACACAAATAATATAGAATTCATGGTAACTTTTAATTTTTTTTAACAGAAAGGTATTTTTTATTATTTGGTTTTTCAAGTCAGGTTTGGGAGGAGTATACCAAGAAGACAACTAGCACAGAACATCTTATGATGTCCTCCTACAGACCCTCTGTGAAGATCGATCTTCTAACCTTCCCACTGACATAACCTTATGACTAGGTAGGTAGAAGGTGGCATTCTTTTTTATATTTGTAACATTCCATTTTGTATTCTGTATTTTTTCATGTGTTCAGAAAGACCTTCTAAGTCAGAGGCAGTGTTTTGTCAGAGCCAAGGAGAAAAGCATCCTTCTCATCACTGGCTCCTTCTAGAAAACTCCCTAAAGAATCATAACATGAAAGGTCTTCAGTGAGATTAATGAATGGCGACAGGCATGTGTGAGGAGCCAAGTCACGCCCCAGCATGCAGAGTGACACACAGAGGTCCTTAGTGCTACATGGTCCTCTGTAATAGGAGTCAAATACAAAATGCCAAGTGTCAGCCACCAGGCAAGTTCAAAAGTTTGCTCTAATATATTGTGGTGCTGTTTGTTGCAGGTACCTGGAAACTTTCGATGAGGGATGACTTCATTCCTGTCTGCTTCTATGTGAACCCCCTTGTCACTGATTTCTACTTAAAACCATTTATGACTCTAACAGATGTTTCTGATTTAGAAAGAGTACTTTTTAAAGCCATTTCTTTCTAACTTCCTCTCTCATGATTCTCCCTCCCTGCTCCTTGCAGGAGCTAATTCCAGGTAGGTTGGAAATTACAAGCATGTTGTTTAGTGCCCGGAATGATGTGTTGACTGAAGAGCAGAGGTAGGGCTTGAACCAGGGTCCTGAGGAACAGTCTTCAGTATATTGGAATATCAGTCTTATGAGAAACGTGCTATGCAGAAGCTTGATTTTCCTTCAGTCCAACTTAATTTTAAGAGTCTCTAACTGAGACTGGCAGTTCCGGGCCCCTGGCTGCTCCAGCACAATTTATCAGCACAAGGTCAGAGAATTCTTTTGAGCCTGTTTCTCATGAGCAGTGATAATTATGTATGTAGACAGCCCTACTCATATTATGTAATTCACTGAATAAAGTGGGGAGAATGGTTTTGATTTACAATCAGAAGCACCGTCACCAGAGCCAAACATGTCCAACATCCGAGTAACCCAGGAGTCACCTCTCATGTCCTGGATCAGATCTATCAACACACCCCCAACGAGGACACAGCCTTCTCTTTAGGACTCCTGATGGGCTTTCAGACTGACAATTCAGAAATGTGTCGTTGATGTAGGCCACATTCAGGGGAGAATGCTTTCTGGGATTCCTCACTCATCAGCCTGAATAGGGGTGCTTTGGTAGCAGGAAATATCTCTAGATAATGCATTCTTCTAATTTCTTTTTCAAATACTCTAACATCTTAAGTATTAATCAGGGAAAGTCCTAGTTTTCCTTTTCAGAGTGACTCACCCATTTGGCTGAGGTTTTGGCTGTGGGAAAGGATGAACTCTGTCCAATTCATTGAAAGACGAAGTGGATCAATGGTCCTGCTGCCCTCTGACTGGATGATATTTAACTACACTCTACAAAAGCATTTCCAAGCAGAGAGAAATGGTGAACACCCAATCCACTCCAGCTGTGGCCACTTTTCCATTTTTCTTCAGGGACTATTGCTGTTACTTTCTTGCTGGAAATAAAACAAAGAAACTAACCAAAAATCTGTTGCTCTTTATTGAATGATGTATTGACAAGCGAGATGCACAAAACATGCTAGCCACGATATTGTACTGTGTTGTGACACTGATTGGTAAAACAAGCATCTTAACCATTTGTTATTTTTACATTGTTTGCCAGTTTCTTTTTTCTTTAACAATTTCCCAAGGTTATTTATTTTTGTGTGTGGCTGAAGATAAATATGTTGCATTTGAAACTCTTCTTTAGTAACTACAAGAACAAGAGAAACGAGGTTGTGTTTTTTTGTGGTGTGTGAATTTCTTGGTTTGTATATTTTATCTTTCTCTTTACATCATTTCAATCCAATCAGATGTCTCAAGGAAGTGGATGCCAGGAATGATGAATCATGGAAGTCTGTCAGGGGATGCACACTCCGTGTAGGTGGTAGAGTAGCAGAACATTAAAATGTGCCATGGCCTTCCAGGAAAGAAAATACCTTATGCTTGGCAAATTGAGAGTTGGCATCTAATGACTTGGTATGCCAGAAACCAGATTATCTAAAAATGTATGCCTGAGACAAGGTTTCAGATACTATTTTAAGTACCAGATAGAACTCTTTCCTTACAGAAATTTTATCTTGCTGATTATACATAACTTATGCAATATAATCAACAGATTTATAATATTCTCCACTTATTTAGATTTTAAATTGTCTTTGCATTCAAAAAGCCAAGCAATTATTTTGATTAATGTCATTTCAGTTTTTCCTATTCATGTCTATTTTTGTCGTTATAGTGCATCTTAATCTCCCTCAAAAATTCTGGGTTACATTAGGCTTACTAATAGTATTATCAGAGAAATTTATTTTTAAGATCCTGAAGATATGGTATTAATGATTTCCTATATATACATACTTATAGTTGTAAGTCTATTTTGTTTTTTTCTTGGCTGAGGAACATCTTTTGGCCAGATATTTAAAGCAATCTAAACTATTACATACATTTTCTTCGGAAAAGCAAGGTGGGCTCAAGACCACAGAGAAAACTTCAGCAAAATATACTTTTGAAAACTTTATAAAGAAACTTCTGAACATATGCATGTGAAAGACATAATATGAATTTTTGAAAAATTTCACAATATATTTTGTTTCATTCCACTCACATTACATTTTTTTCATCACCCTAAATTTTTCTTGCCAAGTCAAATTAGAAGAGAACAATTATTTCTATCTTAAAATCTTAGAGGGGAAGAAGATAAATTGGTAATTGTTTACAAGGTTTGGATTTAAGGTTATATTTATACCCCTAATGTTTTAAAATAATATTTTTCTAGATATGCAATCTATATTGACTCATCTCTGCCCCACAATCTTTGTAGCAGTCCATATACTAGGGTCCATGGAATAGCACAGAGGGAAATTATTTCTGCTCTGATTCATTAAACTGAGTAAGGGGAGGCTATCAGTAACATGTGCCTGTAAGCAGCCTAATACCTAGGAAAAGATACATCAGAATTTCACAGATGTAGTAAAAGATAAATGAGGACTTAAGTGCAAAAGACATTAAATTTATACCCAGTGAAGAATGATAAAAAACAATAAAAAACTAAAAAAAATCCACAAACAAACAAATATATAAACACCCTTTCCTGAGTTGTAATTTGTGCTGCATAAAACGTGTGAGATTCTGCCTTAGCTAGGCATGATGAGGAGGCAGTATTTCCTGATCAAATAAATGGTCATCAAGTAAAACAAAAGTTTTAATTTTAACATTGTTTCCCCTGAAGTCATATGCCTTATAAACACCTTATTCACTTTTGTTAGGTATGTGTATTTATTATCATTTTAATTATTTTCCTATTCATGGCCTATTTGTATGTAGTTTTCCCAATCTCAGCATTTTTCAAGAGTGTAAACACTGTAGTAAAAAAGAAATACCTATGTTATTGATGCAGAGCAGAAGCAGGTTAGCCTTAAAAGAAAATGCACTACAGTAATTACTCAGGAGCAAGATTTTTTGATGGAAGTAAACACTAATTCAGTAAGCAGCGCTAAGATTCACTTTTCAGGCCACTGAAAATGCTGCACTGGCATTAGGCTTGACCCTGACAAAGAGAATCGGCAGCTATCAGTCCCCTTGGACATTCAGAGGTCACTGAAATCCTCTAAAATTTCCATACGTGTGCTGGACACAGCCCATTTATTTCACGAGAGGGAGCAGATTGATGACTGTCTACAAACCTATTAGTGATTTCAGCTAATTGGGGACGGTTGCGACAACTTGGTCCTGTTTTAACTTTATGGCCTATTCTCCCCCTGTGAAGGAGGCAATTTTGCCACTGATGAGATAGGCAAAATTCTGATCTACACCAAAAGACTAAGCCCTGCCTGCTGGAGTTCAAAATTAGCCTTTGCTGGATTCAAGCCAGATTCTCCGTGGCATGGCTGATTTTGCTCATGGTAAATGGGGCAGGGGGAGCACCAAACAGAAGAGCCGAGCATTCGCTCTCAGGTGTGAAAGTGCCCAGATGGAAACTCAGCACAGCACTTGAGCTTGGTGTTTTAATGGTTCTCCTCCAGCTATTTAATGCGGAGAAATTTCTCAAAGAGCATCACATTTTACTGTGGTAGAATGTGGATTTTCATTTACCTTCCTTTGCCCCGAGGGTGCGGTGTCCATCTTCCATATATAAATAAATGCTTTGCATTGGTGGCTTTAGTTTCTCAGATAAGACAGATTCAAAATCCAGTTGTTATGGAACAAAACTAACCATCATAGCTCCGAAATCTTCTGTCATATTGCCCAGAATTGGGCTTTGTTTTTAGCTGTTTTATTAACAATTTTCCTCATCAAAAAAGTCTTTCCTGTGGTGTCTGCAACTCAGGCATTTGTAATATAATCATGCATATATCTTTATGAGACACGCAACTAATTTTTATCCATGTACAAATATATTTTGTCTTAGAAATTTCCCAACAACAAACACAAATAGACTAACTATTGCAAAAGGATATTTTTTGGGGGGTAATTGGGGTTTATCTGGTGAAATTGCGGTGGACACAGAGCCTGAGTCTGGCGGTTAATTTTATATCAGATTTCAGCCAGCCGGCAGTTACTCTTGTCTGCCGGTAGACTACTTTCTCTGTCACTTAGTATTAGATGTATTACACACCAAGCAGCAATTATCTTTGACACATAATTATTATGGTTTTGATGACAAGAAAGTCTTTTCTTTCACTGCTTTCAAAACGTATATTCCTGAAAGTCCAGGCTTGTAAGATGCAGCTAAAAATTAAAAGCACTTGGATTCAAATTGAATTTGAGAAGAGGGAATAAAACAAAAGAATTTGTTGTTTATGAAAAGGAATAGCGTGGGGAGTTCCAAGAGAAAGAAAAGAAGAAAAAGAAGATACTATTTTACAGTTTTTTTCAGATGATCTCACCTAAGTAGATTGCTGAAAGGGAATAAACCCTTTGAGGGTAACTAATGGATTGGGAAACAGATGCCAGGATGCTGCCACAGCAGGTACCTAGCAGAGAAAGTTACCTTTAAAGTAAAAAACAAAACAAAACTGACCACAGCTTGGATTAAAATGTAGAGGAGAGAAAATGTAGAGGTTTCTAAAAAGGACGCACAAACCACAACACTGAGTTTTTAATCTTGCCACTTGAGTATTTTCAGCTTTATACTAACTAAACCCCAGCTGCAGACCTGGATGAGTAGTTTTAAAATCTTTGCCTCAAAGAGAGATTTTTTAAAAAATGCTCAGAGTCTGTAATCCTGAGTTGTATAAGCTGGAGACTCCACGGTATTTAAAGAGCCAAGTGCCTGGAGTCCCTTCAGACATATCTACACCTGTGCTTCTTGTAAGTTCGGTTTACCATCCCAGGCAAACTCTGATGTAGACTTACTTGTACAATTCCCTTGAACTTCTGTTTAGGAGCATCTGGGGACAGTGGGAGGTGGAGCAGGGGTGGTGGTGCAGAGACTAGGGGGTGGGGAAAATAGGGGTGTGTTGCAGAGACTTGCTAAAGACTAGCATTATAATACACGGATGTAATAATTTAACTGTAGGAAGCTGATGTTATCAGGATCTGATTAGCACAAAAGGAAATGCATTGCATTGGCTGATGGTGACCGGGCTGAAACCAATGCCGTTTTCCTTCTCTCTACTTGGAAGTAAAAAAATGTGGGCATTGAGGAGTCACTCATGTTCCCAAGGGTGTTCCTGCATGGAGACTTCTCAGCTGTAACTCAGATAATAATAATTGAGTGAACACACTTGCAAACAGATCTAATTTTAGTTCATTTTATTATTTAGAGATGGGGAGTGGAGGTGGGGAGAAAGAGGAGGCTGCCTTCTATGACTAATGCTTTCTTGCAAGCTCTTAAGCCATATTTAGTATCGTGGGGTATAAAAATAAGCTTCGGTTCAGTTTTTTTTTTTTTTTTTTTAAGTTGACTTCTGTTTCCTTTCTTCTATTCCCTCTCCCAAAGACGGATTTAACTAATTATACTTTCAGCTCAATGCTGATAGACATGTATTTATTATCGGTGCTGTAAGCCCTGGAATTCTTTTTTTCCTCCACGAGGCCACAGACATATGCATTAAACTCCAAGCCCTGTGAGCTGTCAGAGTTTATGGTCCAGCCAGAGTAGTGCAATATGATAAAGTTTTCAGGCCCTGTTTAGTTAAGACTGAAGATCTGGTACCCAGCCAATATCCACCACTCAGGGCTCTTTTCACAGTCCAAAATGATTTGGCTTAAACGTTTCCAACTGTGATGAGGTCCCATTTCAGTGATTATGCAGTCATTCACTTTTCCACATCAACATCAAAGTCATTAACAGCCGAGTATTATTGCATTGGCTGGAATTCAGTTAAGGACTAGAGGGAAGTTGCTCTTTATTAAGATAAATCATTGCCTTGGTTATGTCACCCATGAAATAATCAATTTACTGTGTTGGTTAATTTCCTCCCTCTTTGATCTGTGAATTAAATTCAACAGATCATTGTTTCACAACTACCACTGTAAAGATGTTTTAAGGGAAAAATGCACACATATGTTCAATTGCTGTGCTCTTATGAATATGATAAACATTATAGGAAAACCAAAAGCCTCAGCGCATTTCATCATTCATTTCCACAGTTATCTTATCTTTCCAATGCTCCAAGGGTGGGGTAACACCCTTAGCTAGGCGGATGGTCCCCTCTCTGTCTGAATTCCTGAAGTGTTCTGTTAAGTAATAAAATGTCAAACAGAACTAACCTTAATGCTTTTGGGAACATAAGCTGGTTCTAAATACAATGTGGAATATCCTCATTTGGAATTCAGAATTAATAAATAGGGATCTTTGCAACGACGCGCATGTGTAAATGCAGGGCATCCTTTAGAAGATTTCTTCTCATAAACACAAGGCATTCTTTGCTCCATAATTCATGGCTTCTTGTAGGAAAAGAAGTTGAGTAGGATGTTTTATTTTTCTTTGTTTTGGTGACTCCTTTGAGAAATATTCTTGTACTTGGGTGATTTAAAAATATGTATTTTGTAATGAAATATTTCAAATATGCAGACAAGTACAGAGAATAATGTAATAAAAATCCATGGACCAATAACATAACTTTATCAAATCTTAAAATTGCACTTCAGATATGTGAAAGTGTGTGTGTGTGTGTTCCTCCATGTGTTTTACAGATATAAATCTTATAGATACAACTGAAGTCTCCTGTGTATTTCTTCTTTATCTTTTTTCATTGTCTCTCCTCAATGGAATAGATGCTATGAATTTATGCATATAAATGTTTTATTTTTGTTTTAATTTTTCTCTGTATTTTTGTAACTATATAAAACATATTACTTTACAGATGTTTAAAAGTGTTTTGAAAGAGGCACTACGCAATGTGTATTCTTTTTCAACTTGTTTGTTTAATCTACATTGCTTGTTTGGGATTTACCAATGATTATGCAGGGTGATTCAAGTCATTCATTTTAACTGTGGCATAGTATTTCACTGTTTAAATGTATTTATATCTCAGCCATGGATCTTTGTTTACAGCTACAAAGTTTTGTTTCCCCTTACAGCACATTCCAAAATAAATGAATAAATAGAAATTTTAATTAAAAAGATTTATAGATCATAGGGCATGTACATCTTTAGTTTTACTAGAGATTTCCAAGTTGTTCCTTATGATCCCACCATCAGTGCATCAGAGTCTGTATTTCTTCAATATTTTTATGCTAGAAGATTTCATGTGCTCATTCTCCACAATGAACATAAAGTTAAAACTTGTAGGTGACATAATTTAGTGAAGATTACAGCTGCCTAGAATGTATGCCCAGCATAATTACATCTTAATTGTCATCCAACTGTGACTTTGGAGTTTTGACTCAAGAGATATGCAGTCAAAATAGTGAAGAGGGCCATATTACAGTGTAAAAATTTGACTAGTTTTTTATAGCGAAGAAAGGGTGATCTATAACAATTTTCTTGGTCCTTGAAAACCAAAATAGCATAACACAAAAAGATTACAATAAACATAAGGCTTATCCCCTCCATCTCAAATTTATGGGAAGATGACTGAACTACTCGGAAAAATTTAAAAAGGCTCTTGACACATTAAAATAATATAGCATGTGGGGCCAGGGATTTAGCTCAGCAGCATAAGTGCCTGCCAGGCAAGTGCGAGGTCGTGAGTTCAATCCCTGGTATATATATATATATATATATATATATACCAGGGAATGTACTCAGCACTTGAGAGTATGGAACATAATGGCCCTTAGTCTCTTATTCTTGGGTTGCCCTGGGGCTCTTTATCTAAGGAGTTATAATAGGAAAAATGAGGTCAGTATTAACAAAGAGAGTAGGAAGAAATCAATACATACTTAGGAAACCATGTCAACTATGATCCACTCCAATTTTAAAGTAGTGGTCTTGCTAAAAACATGGCATAAGCTATGAGAGAAAGAGAGGGATCAGACCTACTTCCTTAACGAGTTTAATTAAAGGTTATTCCCTAAGCCAGAAAGTTTGGGGCCCTATAATAGCATTTAGTTTTCACTCTTCATACTATGTTATACATACATTTTGAGTATATTACATAGACCACTCTACACAACACTGTGCCCATATTGTACCGAGTACACACACACACACACACACACACACACACACACACACACACACACATATATATATATATATATATATATATATATATAATGCAGAACATTCTAGAATGTTCCCATATTCTGCATCTTAATCATCTCATTGATTGTCACCAATGGTTCCTGGCTAGACTCCAGTTGGCCTCCATGCCCAGTGCTTCTGCAAAGTAAGTAGATACCTAGCAATTCTAGGTCTGTGCAATGTGACATTAAAAACAAATTAAACATAAATTTATTCCCTGTATCACTTTTTCTACATCTAGCTGAGTGTTAGGGAACAAATAAAGTGAATCTTACCGGATCCCATTCCCAGGTAGGAAAGAAGGTAACCTTGTTGGTTATGATCAGTTTGCTCAAACTTCCTCTCTCCAGTCCATTCACCTTTTTCTGGATATTTAGGGTGCATCATTTAGACTCCCCTGTCCTTTGACTTTGGTCAGATTTTGCCAGAAGAAGCACTATTTAGAAACCAGGCATCCTGTCCTTCCCCATGCCCTTCCTTGAACTCCTCACTGGAGGTAAACTGTTTAAAATGTTTTCAGATTTTATGGTGGGACTATGAGACGGGTAAAATCAAAGATAATGAGAAATTAGATCTCAAATGATTGTGGCTTTTAAGTTTTTTTATAAGGGCAAAATTTTCTCCTTACATATCAAACTCTGTCAGTCAGCTTTCTATCACTGTGACAAATACCTGAGAAAAACAACTTTAGTGAGGAAAAGTTTATTTTGGCTCATGGTTTAAAAGATTTCACTTCACAGTCTGCTAGCTTCACTGATTTTTTTTTGAGTCTGTGAAAATTTAGAGCATCACGGAAAGGAACATAGAGTAGACCACACTATGTCCTCATGGTGTCCAGGAAATGAGAGGAGGTGGAGACTGTGGTCCTTTGTTCCTCTGAAGGACACATCCTAGTGGCCTAAGAACTCCTTTAGACCCACCTTGTAAATTCTCCATCAGCTCCTAATAGAGCTACTGGCTGACAAACACGCCTTTAACACATGGGCATTTGGAGCCTTTGCCAGATCCAACTGCATCACTGTCAAGTGTTTCAGTCCGTGCTGTTTTACTCAGAGGCGCATCCAAGCCTCAGTTTGCCCACTTTAAAATGGAAATAATAGAACACCTACCCAGAACTACTGAAAGGACTCAGTTAGGGAACAAACAAAGCATCCAGCACACTGCATAACAGATAAACAGCAAATCTAGTGCTAGTGTTATCATTATGTTTATTTACTTCTATGTATCATTTCTTCTTAGACATTACCAAATAATGACTTGTAAATTAAAAAATAATTGGGAAAAATTTTCCATAGTGAGGTCAAGAGGTTATTTTTGCCAATTCCTAAAAATTCCTTTGCGTAGAATAATGGTTTTGTAAGATTAAATTTTTTCTTCCTATATTTTCTAGTTGGGCACCTGGAGCCATAGACTCTTGGTTTGAATTCTTGTTTCATCTCTTTCTAGTAACATGGCCTTAGAGTAAATTTTAGCTGTCTCATTGGGAAGAGTTACAGCAAGGAATAATCAGAAAACTCATGTCAGTCACTTAATTTAGCACTAAATAAATGTGAGCTCTAATGAGTTACGGCCACTGTAGGTTTAGATGCTCTTCAGGTAGCAAGGTAGAAATGAAAATTATAGAATAACAAGAGGCTGGCTTCTGCCAAGCGTCAGTCCTTCTGAAGAGCATATGTCACCAAGGGACACTCTAGATATTGCCTCCAGGGTTGTGGCCACGCATCCCATTCCTCACCCTCAGCCCCAGGAATAACACGCCACTGGATGGACTTCTCAGTATTCTGGTCCTTTTGAGGACTTTTGCAACACATGTTATTTGCAAGAGTCCTGTAAAATGGGGCAATGACAGGATTCAAAAGATAAAAGTGGGGTGCAGTGCTTTTGGATGCCCTGAGTTGCACAACATATAATAGCCGAGAATCATTTCCAGTAAATCAATTAATAAGTAAAGTAACTTTCCGAGAAGTTTATGTTGAAAATTCTTCCTATAAAAGCCTTTTCAGCTAATTGTCTTTGACTTTGTGGTTTGTTTCTGGTTGGAAGGAATGGTAAGTGACTGAAAGCCAGAGAGGGTGCTTATCTGTTACTGAGACAAAGTACCAAACACCCATGCGTTAAAAGAGGAAAGGCTTATTTCAGCTCATGGTTTGTAGGGATTTCAGTAAGTTGGCTTCAAGGCAGGGTGGCAATGACAGAAGAGTCTGGTTGAAGAGAAACAGTCCATGGCAGGGCAGACAGGAGATAGGAGACAGCGAGCGGCAGGAGGCAGCCAACAGCAGCAGCAGCAGCCAGCAGTGAGTTTGGCTTCCTTCTTTCCTCTCTGACATCCCATTCAGTTCATAAGTCTACACACTTGGGGCCGGCTTCCCATTATCCATTCCTAGGACTAGGCTGAATCAATCATTGGACTAATTTAGTTATCACACTCTTAATCCACATTCACACACCCGGGAACCAGCCACCTCTGAGAAGTCCTGCTCGTGAGTGCATAAGGTTTTTTTGGGGCGCGCGGAGCATAACTAGGTCAATACTGAAGGCATCCCATGATATCCCAGGAGTCCTTCTGTACCAAAAGCATCTGTGAAACAGTGACCACTGGACAAGTACTTTCCCCCTACTTTCCCTCATAGGAGCAAAAAATGCTTTTTAAAAACAATTTGAGAATAGTTCTTATTAATACTGTCATCAAGATAGACTGTAAGTCACTTTTCAAAAAGTAAAAGATTAGAGAAAAATGACAAACATTAGCTATGGAATGTTTTACATCTTAAACACAGGTATTAATTTTTATAGGCTCAGATAAAAGATAAATAGCTAAATTTTCTAGATGTTTTAAACCAAACACCTAAGCTTTATCCACATTACTTAGTAAGAAGAGCAAAATGTACATTTTTTTCTTACAGGAGAAATATCATGATTTCAGATTCTTTCTGAGAATAAATAAAAGGCAAAAGAGTATATTTAAACACACTTACTCATGGGTATTTGTGCAGATAAGTTCTGCTGTATTTTATCCTGTAGTTAAATGTTTAGCAGTTACTTTCTGGTCTTTACATAAAGATGATATTAGGCAATAATAGACAAGAGAAAATATTAATTAGAATTAAATTTTAACAAATGTTTCCCTGAGTGATTATTTTTATTTCAAAGTTGGTTATTTGTGCTGATAATTTCTTGTTCTAATTATTACATTTAAATGTTGAAAAGGAATTTAACAGTCAATAAAATTTGAAGCTAACTACATTTGCTGTTAGTTGGCCTCTACTACCTATCTTTAAAATTTACTTGAAGTGGGCATGAATCCATCAAATGATTAGTAATTCTTAGAATATTTCCAGTTACATTTTAACAGTTCAGATTTAATAACATACTGTCTTTATATTGTAAATGTTCAGCTTAATTTTGTGAAAAATATATTAAGATAAATGAATGCCTCTTGTGTTACCAAATCCCACAAAAGCCATTTCTGCAAAACAAACCTGAAAATCTGCTCTGTGTTTTACAAGAGGTGGCAGTTTCTACGTTAGACAAAGAAGACCAATTTTTGTATTCAGTTACTGACATATAATTCTGGTCTGGAATTCTGCTCTCGGAAAATGGTCTAATAAATTCATGTTCAAAATAAGTTCAAGTCCAGTGAAGCAGTTCATTATTCATTGGGAAGGATATGAAAGAGAAGCTAAGTATTTTACTGATGATTCCAAGCCTAGTAAATTTTGTTATTTCTAATTCAGGTAAAAAGTCAACTCTCTATTACTTGTGATATTTCTAAATTAGAAGCAATTTCCTCTTTGAATTGATCACCATGTATATAATTTTCAAACCTTGATAATTCTCCTCATTGATTAAGTATTTTTTGGCCAGTTGACAAGGTGAATTTCCTAGATTCTCATACAATAAATGGATTTAAAAAGCAGAAAGTTAGGCCACTGAGTCTCATTCAGAATGATTTATGTTCCAAACTCTTGTACTATGGGTCATTTTATTGGACTGTATTTATTGCACTTTGGAGTGTGTTTCTTGCAAGACCAGATAAAAAGGAAAAGTCATTCTAGCCTGAGGGTCACTGTGCCAGCCCTTCACCTTATAAGAAAAGCTAGGTTCAGAGAACTTCAGTGTAAGATCCAGGAAGTTACCAGCACAACCAGAATCAGCAAACAGTGTCAACTTGCAATTTATTTCTCTCTGTCTCTGTCTCTGTCTCTCTTTCTTCCTGTATAAAAGCTTACTTTTATCTCTGTTACTTTCCTAAAAGTTTATCAGGGATTTTGCAAATGTGCAGTGACGTAAGGTGAGCACATGGGATAAATACTCTCCTGAAAGGTAAGGGAAAGCTGACTCTTCCAGGTCACAGGATGAGTTCTCCAGTCCAACAAAGTCTTACAGGTTTTGCTAACCATTAAGAAGGCAGGGTTGTAAAAGGCAAAAGAAGACCAGAAGAAAACTTGATCTGCCAATGTGCTGGCAGTGAATAGTGCGCAAAGAGGCAGTGATCTCTGTTGCCTCAGGCCTTTGGATCAGGGGAGCCACAGAGAACAGGATGGAGACGTATTTCCAAAACTGTGTGTGGGAGGCTTTCAAAGAGTACCTATAAATGTACAAATCATAAAATAAAAGCAGATACACCCAAAATGTAAATTTAAGGCAAAGAAAAAATAGAAAAGATGTTTGTAACACAAAAATTGAAAAACCAATGCTCTTATTCAAGCATTCCTTGTTAACAATGAGAGAATTAAATGTGCACATGGAAAACTAACAAAAATACATAGAATGTTGAAAAGAGATGGGTAAAATTTTTCAACAAATATCAAAAATGTGTATTCCCACAAGGAATCAGATAATTGAAACATTTGAAAATAGTATTGAGATGGCATCTTTTTGATATTAACTAAAGATTAAAAATAATGAAAATGTACTAAATTGAAAATTATGACACGTGAAACAAGGGCTGTTCCTAACATGGTTGGGTGGGAGTTTTCCCTAGTAAAAGTTAAAAATCTGTCCCTAAAGCCTCAAAATGTCCTGAGTTTTTAATCAGGCAATTGGAGAGAGAGAGACAGAGAGACAGAGGAAAAGAAAGAGAGAAAGAGAGAGAGAGAAGAGGAACTAGTTAAATACATGAAGCATACATAATTTGTATAAAACTTTCTTATGAATAAAATGCCCACATTAATGTTTCTTACCCCATTATTTTGCTGTAGCTTATTTCATTGAGAAAAATATATGTAATATACCTAGTGAGTACTCTATCATTCTTAATTATTGTTATTATTATTATTATTATTAAGATTGTGTTAAAGAGTTTTCTTTTTTTATTTTAGGGAGAAAACAAAAAACTCAAGAAGCAAACAAACCACAGCAACAAAAGCAACAACAACAGCAAATGCAATACAGGATATTTAAATAAGATGATAGGAATTTAACAGTGGTTGTTATATTGTATATTGTTATCTTCAAAGTAATTGCTCATGATACCAGATACAGACATGCAAAATTGATCAAACAATATAATTTCTCTTTGAGTAGTTTCTTTCACTTTTACTATATCTATTGTAAATTTTGGATCGTATTTACTCTTTCAGTTCTTTAAACTAGAGAGAAAAGGTGTTTACATATGCAAGTCTGATTTACTTCACTTATGAATATGGTTTCTAGATACATACATTTAGTGATAAAAACCTCAAGTTTATTGTTCTTTGTGGCTGAGTTATATTCCATTACATAAAAATACATCTTTTTTATTCATTCATCAGTTGATGGGCATTTAGGTTGTTTCTAAGATTTAGCTATTACTCTCAGCACAAACAATAAAGTCAAGAAGAGCATGGAGTGAAGTATTCCAGATCCTAAAGGAAAATGATTTCCAACCTAGACTAATATACCCTGAAAAACTGTTCTTCAAAATGGATGGAGAAGTAAGATACTTCCATGACAAAGAACAGCTGAAAAACTTCATGATCACCAAGCCAACCCTGCAAAGAATACTAAAAGACAGTTTAAATACACATAGGAAAAAAACCACTAAGCAAAGCAGACATTAAACAGAACAGAAAGATAAAGATGCAATTGCAGAAAGATAACATGTCAACAATAAACCAATATATAACAGTTATAACGATTAATGTAAATGGTCTCAATTCACCATTTAAAAGAAACAGATTGGCAGAATGGATCAAGAAACAACTTCCAACCATATGCTGTCTACAAGAAACCCATCTAACCCAAAAGGATATTCACAGACTAAAAGTCAAAGGACAGAAAACAATACTTCATGGAACCCGCCCAAAAAGCAAGGGTACCTATTCTGTTTATAGACAATGTGAACTTCAAGCCAAGAATGATCAGAAGAGATAAAGAAGGTCATTACATACTGGTTAGGGGAAAACTTCAAGAGGAATAGATGACAATCTTAAATATATATGCACCAAATTCCAGAACAACCAGTTATATAAAGCAAGTATTAATAGAAATTAAAAACAAAATTAGCAATAACACAATTATAACAGAAGACCTAACATACCTTTGACACCAAGGGACAGATCAACCAAACAGAATATCAGCCAAGAAATAACACAACTGAATCACACCTGTAAACAAATGGACTTAATAGACATATACATAGTGTTCCATCCAACAACATCAGAATACACATTATTCTCAGCAGTACATAGGACATTCATAAAATAGACCATATACTAGCCCACAGATCATATTTAAATAAATGCAAAGAGTTGAAATTGTCCCATGCATGCTATTGGATCATAGCATCATGAAACTAGAAATCATTGATAGAAGATACTGAAAAAATCTCACAAACACATGGAAACAGAATAACACACTCTTGAGTAATCAGTGTGTCACAAGGGAAATTAAAGAAGAAATTAATATCTACAAGCAAACGAAAATACAAATACAACTTACCAGAATCTGTGGGATGCAATGAAAGCTGTCCTCAGAGGAAAATTTATTGCTCTGAGTTCCCACATCAGGAAAACAAAAACATCTAGAAAAAAGAAGAGCAAATCAAGCCTAAAGCCAAAAAAAGGAAGGAAATTATAAAAATCAGAGCAGAAATTAATGCAATAGAGACTAAGAAAACAATCCAAAGAATCAACGAATCAAAGAGTTGGTTCTTTGAAAGAATAAATAAAATTGATAAGCCCCTAGCCAACCTTATTAAAAAAAAGGGAAGAAAAATCTCAAATTCATGCAACAAGGAATAAAAAAGGCAAAATCACTACAGACTCTGTAGAAATACAGAAGATCATCAACACCTATTTTGAAAACCTGTACTCTCATAGGTTTGATAACACAGAAGAAATAGACAGATTCCTAGAAACTTATGAAGTAACAAAGCAAGGTCAAGAAGAACTGCTGAATAACCCAATTTCTATTAATGAAATGGAAAATGTAATTAAGTGCTTACCTACAAAGAAGAGCCCAGGTCTAGACAGATTCACTGTGGATTTCTACAAGAAATACAAAGAAGATTTAATGCCGACACTCCTCAAACTCTTCAATGAAATTGAAAGGGAAGCAATCCTTTCTAAGTCATTCCTGGAAGTAAATATTATTCTAGTACCAAAACCAGAGAAAGACCCAACTAGAAAAGAGAACTACAGGCCAGTCTCCCTAATGAACACAGATACAAAAATCCTCAATAAAATATTGGCAAATAGGATGCAGCAAATCATCAAGATTATACACCATGACCAAGTGGGATTCATCCCAGGCATGCAGGAATGGTTCAACATACGTAAATCAATAAATGTAATCCACTATATCGATAAAACCAAAAGTAAGAACCACATGATCATTTCTATAGATGCAGAAAAAGCTTTTGATAAGGTCCAACATTCATTCATGATGAGAACCTTACAGAAAATTGAAATACACAGTCTTTTTTTTTTTTATCGGTACTAGGGATCAAACTCATGACCGCCAGCTTGCAAGGCAGGTGCTTATGCTGCTGAGCTAAATCCCCAGAATAGATGGTCTTTATGTCAATATGATAAAGGCCATCTATGATAAATCAACATCCAGTATCATACTAAATGGCCAAAAATTGAAGGCCTTTACCTTAAAATCAGGCACAAGACAAGGATGTCCCTTAGCACCACTTCTATTTAATATAGTACTGGAAATACTAACCAGAGCAATTTGACAAGAGAGAGAAATAAAAGGGGTAAAGGTAGGAAATGAAAAAGCTAAATTATCATTGTTTGTAGATGACATGATACTCTACATGGAAGACCCCCAAAACTCCATTGAAAGACTCCTAGACATAAAAAACAAATTCAGCAATGTAGCTGGATATGAAATCAATACTCAAAAATCGATGGCATTCCTATATACTAACAACAAAATCACAGAGAGAGAAATGAGATGCCACGCCCTTCACACTAGTAACCAAAAAAATGAAATATTTAGGAATTATTCTCACAAATGAAGTAAAAGATCTATATAGGGAAAATTATAATACACTGAAAAAAGAAACTGAAGAGGATTTTAGAAAATGGAAAGACATCCGTTGTTCATGGATAGGAAGAATAAATATTGTGAAAATGACCATTCTTCCAAACTGCTATACAGATTCAGTGCAATCCCAATAAAAATACCATCAACATACCTCATAGGTCTAGAGAAATCACTCCTAAAATTTATGTGGAATGAGAAGAGACCTAGAATAGCAGAGTTATAAGCCGCAAAGGCAAGGCAGGAGGCATCACAATCCCTGACTTGAAGTTATACTACAAAGCAACTATAATAAAATCAACATGGTACTGGAATCAAAACAGAGCTGAAGATCAATGGAATAGATGAGAAGATACAACCACAACTACAAACACACTCAACCACCTTATCTTTGATAAAGGGACCAAACATGTTCACTGGAAGAACGACAGTGTCTTTAATAAATGGTGCTGGAAAAACTGGCTCTCCATATGCGGGCTCTCCATATGTCTAAAACTAGACCCATGCCTATCACCATGTACTAAATTAAAATCTACATGGATCAAAAATCTGAATATTAAAACAAAAACACTAAATCTATTGGAAGACAAGTTGGGGAAAACCCTCGGGGACATAGGGGTAGGCTGAGAATTCATGAACAGGACTCAAATCACACGGGAAATGCTTCCCAGAATCAATAACTGCGATCATGTCTTATAAAAAGTTTCTGCATGTCAAAAGAAATCTCCAGCATAGTGAAAAGAAAACCCACAAACTAGGGCTGGGGATTTAGCTCAGCGGCATAAGCGCCTGCCTTGCAAGCAGGCCGTCGTGAGTTCGATCCTTGGTACCGATAAAAACGAAAAAGACCAAAAAAAAAAAAAAAAAACCCACAAACTGGGAAAAAATCTTAGTGAACTATCCCTCAGACAAAGGACTTGTGTCTAAAACATATAAAGAATTTTAAAAAATCAGACCCCCAAAATTCAAAGATCCAATCCAAAAATGGGCATCTGAGATGAATACACATTTTTCAGAAGAAGAAATACAAAAGGCAAATAAATACATGAAAAAAAGTTCATCATCATTAGTCATTAGAAAAATGCAAATTAAAACCACACTGAGATTCCATCTCACTCCTGAAAGAATGGCTAGGATCAAGAAAACTAGCAACAACAAATGCGGGAGAGGCTGTTCGGAAAAAGGAACTCTCCTGCACTGTTGGTGGGAGTGTAGACTGGTACAACCTTTGTGGAGGTCAATCTGGAGATTTCTCAAAAACCTGGGATTGGAAGTCCCATTGGTTCCAGCTATTCCACTTCTAGGCATATTCCCAGAAGAGCTGAAAACATCATACCACAATGATATATATGCACCCATATGCAGTACAATTTGTAATTGCCAGATCTTGGAAACAACTTAAGTGTCCATCAACTGAGGAATGGATAAAAAAGATGTGTTATTTTTATACAGTGGAGTACTGCTCAGCTATAAAGAATGATCACATTGAGATGTTATAAATAAATGGACACAGCTTGAGTTCACACTCATAAGTGAAATAAATCAAACTCACATGTATAAATACCGAATAGTTTCCCTAGGGTAAGAAATGATAACAATACATACAAGTATGTGGTAATCATGATTCCCCATTATATTGCTTTGAAGCCTTATAATGTTTTCATTCATTAGTTGGAATGGTTTTATTCTGTGTTGTTTGATTTTATTGTTTGTGATGGTATGAACAGCTATTTTGAAGAAAACAAGACATTATAATTGCTAGTGCTGATTTAATATCACCTTGTCTCACCAAGCTTTTGTTCTTCTGTCTCCATTGGTTTTATCATGTTGTATCTTCTTGGATTTTATTATATGTGATAGTATAAACAAATTTTTTTATAGACAAGGAGATAATATAGTAACCATTGTTCGTTTTCTGTTAGTGGCTCTGAATACCTTGTAATACTTTCATTCTCTTGAATGGTTTTACACTGTCTTGTTATGTTTGAAACTATAGTATATGAAGGTATACTCAAATATAGGAAGAGACATTATGGTAGCTACTGTTATGTCAGATTGTGTTGTGGTGAAACACTATGTTGCTTAAATTGTTCTGTTCTGACCCGTGTTGTTATGTCCTCTTTTATCTTTATCTTTTTTTTAATAAAAAAAGATTTAGCTATTACAAATCGTGCTGCTATAAACATGGGGACACATACACCATGGTATGATATTTTCAATTCTTTTAGGAGAATACCCAGAAGGGGAATAGCTGGGTGGAGTGGAACCTCTAATCCTAGTTTTCTGAGGAATCTCCACACTGATTTTCAGAATGGTTGTACCATTCTACACTCACACCAACAATGGAGAAGTGTTCCTTTTCCCCACAACCCTTCCAGTGTTTGTTTTTGGTAAATTTCTTGATGTTAGCCATTGTTTCTGGAGTGAGATGATAACTTAATGTTTTTTCAATTTGCATTTCTCAGATGACCAGTGATGTTAAACATTTTTTCATGTGCTTATTTGCCATTTGTATTTCTTCAACTGAGAATTGTGTATTATCTCAGATGTTCATTTTTGGGTCGGGTCTTTAAATTAGAGGGACCTAATTTTTTTTTTTTTTTGATTCTTTATATATTCTGGATGAACATTCTTTGTTGAGGCACAGCTGACAAAAATCTTTTCCCATTCTGTGGATTTTCTTTTAATTTTTTTGGTGATTTCTTTCAATGTGAAAAATCTTTTTAATAAAATGAGATCCCAGTTGATTCATTAAAGTACTTCTCATGCAGTTTGGTTGTACTTGATCTGGATGGGCTGGAAGTTTGATATTACATTTTGTTTTTCACTTTGGCATTTTTCTGTGTTCCTCAGAATCAGCCAGATGTTAAGTCCTAGTTGCTTCCTATGCTGACAGGCCATGCGCTAGCAGGTCTTCCTGAGGGTTTCTGATAGCTGTGGGCTTCATAGATGGTTCCTTGGTGTGTGTGTATCACTGGGTGCAGCTTCCCAGTTCCCATGGTCCTCACCTAAGGGTCCTAGGT
Organism: Cavia porcellus; assembly: GCF_034190915.1. NCBI lineage: Eukaryota > Metazoa > Chordata > Mammalia > Rodentia > Caviidae > Cavia > Cavia porcellus. The sequence goes on from NW_026947489.1 coordinate 33,892,614, forward strand.
GTAGATGGGTCACTGGGTGCAGCTTTCCTGTTCCTCTGGGCCTCACTGTAGGTTCCTGGATGACTGTGGGTTACTGGGCACAGAGTCCCAGTCCCAGAAGGCCTCACAGATATTTCTCAGGTGTGCATGGGTCACTAGGTTCAGACTCCCAGTCCCTGAGAGCCTCACTGAGGGTTCCCAGATGACTATGGGTCGCATGGTGTGGACTCACAGTTTTGGTGGGCCTCAGAGATAGGTTCTGGGTGTGGATGGGTCGGTAGGGTCAGCTTTCCAGTCCCTGAGGACCTCACTGTGGGTTCTCAAATTACTGCAGGTTGCTGGGTGAAGACTCCTGTTTTAAAGAGTTTTAACAATATTTTGTCTTGGGGAACAGTGTTCTGGATAGACAGAAATACTGTGAGGATGCATGGACTTGGACTTGTCTGTCTTATTCAGTGGAGAACAGAATGGGCAGGGCAGTGTAGTTTGAGTCCAAAAAAGGCAAGGAACTGTGGTTATGGTTTTGATGATGAATTTGTAAAAGTGGCTGGGACCAAATCATATATGGCCTTATTAGGTCATACTAACAAACTGACACCTTATTTTTTTGTTTGTTTGTTTATTATCTGTTTTCTTTTCAGGGTTAATTTCTACAAGGGAAAACATAGACTACTTATCTTCTTATCCTATTGGTGATCTCAGCATCTAGATCTGCACTGTTCAAGATGGAAGCTATGAGTCACATGTAGCTATGAGCACTTGAAATGTGGCCTGAGTGGTACTGTAAAATATCTCTTAAGGAAGTGTTTGTTTTGACTACATATTGAAATAATAATACTTGGATATATTGAGTTAATTAAAACATTACATAAAAGCTAATTACATACATTTCACTTTAATTTTAAAAATGTGGCTAATGTTTAAATTCAGTATATTTTAAATTTATTTAAATTTATAACTATTTAGCATATACTTAAAATTCATATGGACTTATATAATATTTCTGTTAAAAGTACAGACATAGATGGCACACAGTTGTCACTCAGCAAATGTTTGTTGAATGAATGAATGAGTCAGAAAATATATTCTGCCTTGATATAGTTTAACATGACCTCCATCTAAAAGGTGTGATCAAAATATTCAGTGAATGTTTAAATTGAAAAAAATTATTACAATAAAAGGCAAATTGCCATTAATTCTTCTCAAAATACTCTCCAATGCTTTGAACACACCTGTCATTCTTGTCACTTTTTAAAGCAGTTCTTCAAATGTTATTTCATGGGTGTTGTCATGAGATGTGATAAAAAATACGGTGTGTGCTCCTGTCAAAGCAAAGGCAAACTCAAAAATGCTATGCTGTATCCTGCTCCACTTAGGCTGGCACTACGAACCTTCTGACTCTTCTCCAAAATCAAAATATCTAGGAAAGGGAAATGTTTTGAACTGATGCAGGACACTGAGGCAACCACAACAGTACATAAAAAGGCTATTTCCAGAACTGCTTTAAAAAATGATTAAGAACAAAGGAATAAGTGTGTTTGAAGTGAAGGGCAATATTTTGATGGGGATTAATAGTGTTGTGTGTTTTGCTGTAATTTTTTTAAAAATTTCAATTCCTATGCATTTACTTTTTTTTTTTTTTTTAAATGAAACTGTTGCAGAACTTCACAGCAGGTTACCGGATACCAGTAACAGGTATCATAGTATATCTCATTATCTTCACAATAGTTGTTCTTTCAATTACTATTACAAAATAAAATGAAATACAGAACATTATAGAACTTATCAAAACAGAACATTGAATAGAGAGCAGTACCATTAATTAAAATAAAGCAAAACTGTACTAAAATATTTACCTTCAAAGAGATGTAGAAGGAAATCCCCCTTATTTGCTATGGTCAGTCTCCCAAGAGATGCTCAGATCTCTGGTTCCCATTTGCCAACGGGGGGCAGTGGAAGGGGGGTTAGGGGAAGTGGGAATGTTTGACTCTCAGCCCGTATACCAGTAGGCTCACTATTGCTTAGCAGGGAGGCAGGCTTATTGCTTGGTTTCCCAGCGTCCTAAGATCCAACATGCTGCGGACCTCAGGAGACACTGGTGGTTCTCCCCCTGGAGGGACCAGAGCCTGCCACACCACAGCTGCTTACCAGGGAGGGGAGCTGCTAGCTTGATTTCCCATTGTCCTAAGTTCCAACATGGTGCGGATCTCAGGAGAGGCTGATTGTTCTTCCCCTGGAGGGGCTGCAGCCTTGCTGTAATATTTTTTAAAAAGACTCTTTAAATAATCCAAATGGATTGATCACATGTGTCCAAAAGTAAGGGATTTGTGATTAGAAGAGAGCTAGTCCCTGCTTATTGTTTATCTTAGTGCCCTTTCCCAGGTTTTTATTCTGTCCTGACCCTTCCCTAGCCATCCCTCTGAGCATTGGGTACACATGTATCTGGTTGTAGAGTGCTCCCAGTTAAGGCAGACAGTTTAGCTGTTGCCTATATAGATAAGCAAAATCTTGACCTGGTAAGATTTAACAATAGCTCTAGTAGTTTGTGATATCAGATCCAGTATTACAATCTTGGTGAACATTGTTATTAGAGTTTGGCAATGAATACATCAACATGTTTAATTTATTAGACATCTCACAAACCAACACAGATATAAAGGCTGTAATGGCTTTAGTGCCATTTATACTAAAAGGGATGTGTGTACAGAGAAGAAAAAGTGCAGAGATTGATTTTTAAATTATCATATTGGTTTAAGAAACTTGCACTTTTCTATGCATCTATAACTATAGAGGGTTAAGTTTATAACTCTATATATCTCTAATTGTTCATTAGCATCTGCATTGGCATGGTATATATTTATAGAATTAGCTTCTTCCTACTTACAGAAATGTAGAAGAGTAAGGTTTTTGGGTTTATGGGATGCACAGAAAGTGTTTTCTAAGTGGATGACAGACACTGGGACTGAATCCTGCTTCAGGCAGCAGCAAGCGAGTTAAACCATCACTGATTGACTTTTATTAACTCTGATTTCTAAGGCTGATAGGCTCAGACTTGCAGCTGATGGACAGGTTTTTGTCAACCAGCCAAGAGAGGAATACTAGAGAAATGCCAAAGAGAAGAGACAGTGTTGTTCCCCAAAATCTATTGTGCTTTGAACATTTGCTACTTTGTTTTTTCTATTTTACATACCCAAGCTGAAATGTTTTTAGCAATTATTTTGTCATTCTTTATAAAACTTAGTTTAATAAGATGCTGAATCTGATCTTTGTGCTTTAGGCTATGGCTGTAAATAGCAATGAAGTGGAAATATTATTTAAAAAGGTGGAATTCATTGGTTCGATTAAGAGAGAGTACGTAAGAATAGGATCACACACTTTCTTTTCTTAGCTCTTCAAAGGCCTATTTATTTATTTTTTAAACTAAATTTTTCTTTTGAATAATTATCCTTAGTGAATTCTCTTACGAATCAGTTAAGTAAAATTAGAAATCTTCACATGTAGCTGTATGTATGTATATATATCTGTCTTGTTTGATCAAAATCTGGGCAAAATTAAAAGTTCTATTTTAGATAACCCCAAACTAGTTTTCCTTCAGCCAGACTTTGTTGAGCATTCTCTAGAATGGGCCAACCCCTGTGCCTAATGGATGCTTTTGCAGATGTTTTTTATGTTTTTCTTTGCTTTTCTTTCACAAAGACGTGAAGTTGCAAGCACTACTATTCTTATTTTCAGATGAAGAGATGCATTTTCCAAAAAGGATTTTAGAAAGTCTTTCACCCATTAAGTAACAATATCAGGACCTTTAATTCTGTGTTCCATGCTTTTCTTGTAGGTACAGCCCTCCAAATCTTCCTGTATGATCTACTAACTAAAATCTATTCTTTGAAATGATCTAATAATCTCATTCTCACTAAAATAAAATCCTGTTGAGGTTTCATAGGTTTCTGATTACTTTAAGATTTCTTCCTTGACCATTGGGTTGTTTAGAAGTCTGTTGCATTCTGAAATATTTGGAAATTTTCTAGATATCCCTTTTTCTCTCAGCTTTCATTTTTAAAATGTTATTATTATTGAATCCTAATTTACTATTGTTCTGATCATAGAATATACTCCGTTATTTTGATCCATTCCAATATACTAAGACCTGTTTATTAGCTCAGTTTATGTAAATAGTCTATTGCTCTTCAGAACAATGCATCTAAGTTTACTAGGTTGGTATTTGATTTATTCATGCATCTTCAGTTTTTTAAAAATCTATTATTCCTTGTCGCTTATTTTAGGATTAAGTAAGTATTGTGTCGTCCATTGTCTTTGGTTTTCCTTTGTTCACTTTTAATTACTTGTGGTCAGCCATTTAAAATATTAACTAGAAACTTCCAGAAATAGATAATTCATTAGTTTTAAATCATGCACCTCATGTTCTAAGTTGCAGAGTGAAATGTGTGACATTCCACTCAATCCTTTGTGTACACGAATTATCTCTATGCCATTGTTTGTGGAATTACCCAAATTGTTTTTTGACTTTTGTAGATGTTCATAGGTAAGAGCTTTGAATCTCTGATTTGGAAGTTTTAACAATGTTGCCACCACTGAGACTTTGGGGAAGGGGTAATTGTGCTTAGTTTTGTGTGGACTAGTTGCATCATGTTAGGTAGAATTGTAATTTTGTGTTTATTTGGAGATTAGGTGTGGTTTCAAAGAGCTATGTTTGGGTGTCAAGTTGAGAACTGGTAATACTGGGTGGATAAGCTTGTATTCAATTCTGTGGCTTGGGAGCCACAGAGATTAATAAAGCACACTTTTGGGTGTGTCTGAGTGAGTGGTGGATATTTCCTTGGGAGGCTCTCTAACTGATCTCTAGTCCCATCCTTTCTGGACTGTTCTCCTGCTCTGATTTCCAGCTGCCATGAATTAAATATCTTTTCTCTGCCCTGCTCTTCTGCTATTATATTTCTGCTTTACAGCTAAACAACCATTGACTAAATCCATGAAATCATGATTCAAGCTAGACGTCTTCTCTTTTAAATTGTAGGTATTAGGTTTTGTGTCTCAAAGATGAAAAACTTACCAATACACTGTATTGGGTTTACCTTCAAAACAAGACTGAGAAACGTAGATATTTCAGGAATATAAGCTAACTGTAAAGATTACCAAATGTGTACAGGGGCTTGAAAATTACCAGAACTTGAAAAATCTAGCGACAATTAAGATTTTATTTATTTATTTAGTTTTGTTTTGTCTTTCTTTCTTTCTTTTTTTGATAACAGAGTGTTGCTATGTAGCTCACATTGGCCTTCAACTCACTGTGTAACACAGGCTGGCCTCAAACTCACAGTGATCCTCCTGCCTCAGCCTCCCAATTACTGGGATCACAGGCATGTACCACCATGCCTACCTAGTAGCAATATTATCTTCTCAAAAACCTGCTGAATTTTATCCCATTGTTATATAAGATCTTGATATCACTTAAAACCCCACTGCCTAAATATATTATCCAATGTACACATGTACTTAAACATCACATATTCCCTCATTAATATGTATGCTATTCACTGTTTTAATTTATAAGTTTAAAATATGTTTAGTGAATACAAATTTCTAAAATTTTAAATTGTAAAAATGTCCAGTACTTAGAAAATAGAAGTGTTGCACAGAATATTGAATAAAAATAATACTTAAATGAATGTATATCCAACTGTTTCATGATATATAAATTTTCCTAAAAGAATAGTTTTTCTTTTTGAATTTCAATGTGCAAAGTTCTTTCTTGGAAATGCTTTTTATGTTTCCTAATATATGGACAAGGTGTATAGTCTGGAGAAAGCCTTTGGTGAATTTAACAGAATATATAGCAGAATTTAGATGTGTTTGTGCAGATATTTCTTAGCTATCTTAGGAGATAAGTTCCTGCATGACACAGATCATTCATTACTTGTTTTATATCTGGCATAGAACCTTAAAGTCATGTTTCTTCTTTTTTTTTGAGTAGTAGGTACTTAATAAGCACCTGCAGAATGAATGTTAAAGCAGATCCATCTAGTTTCCTAGGTAACGATGCAGAGGATCTTACTAAGTTGGATTTTATACTTTGTCCTAAACATTAATAGTATAGACAGAATTATACACACCTCAATTCACATGTGAAAGGTCTAATTCAAAGTACCTCACAATGCTACCCTATTTGGAGATAGGGTCTTTAAATAAAACAAGGCTGTGAGGCTCAGCTTTACACAACATGATTGGTGTGCTTGTAAGAAGACACATCCAGAGACAGAAAAAAAAAAAACAGCCATATAATGACACTGAGAAGATAATAACTCTCAAGCTGAGGATAGATATCTCAGAAAAACCAAATTTCCTTGCACTCTAATCGTGGACTTGTAGCCTCCAGAACTTTGAGAAAATAGGTGTCATTTGTTTAAACCAACCAGATGGCAACACACTGCAATAGCAGCCCGAGTAGGCTCAACACATCGCTTTGAATGAATACCAAGAAACTCCACGTCTTAAATTTGTGAATATTTGGTTTAACAGATACATGGTTATTTCTTCAAATGTGTGGGACATTTGCGTGTCCCACAAATTTAAAGTCATTATTCTAGTTGATGTCAATGTTCTTACCCAGTCTTATTTCACTGTTAAAATTATGTCTAAGAATGCATGTAATGTACCTTCTATTTCTTCCCTCTCCAAAATTACTATTTTCATCTTATTATCGGCTTTGTTCTGACTTTTGCTAACTTGGTGTTTTCTTCCCAACTCCCTGAAAGCTGAGGACCTCAGCGTACTAATCCGTGGTGCCTCACACCGTGTCATTTGATATCCATTTCACTATGTCCCCACAGGGCCTGCAAAAGTTTTCCCTTTGTGCGTGTTATCTCTTGCCCAGACCCCACTTGGATGACACCCTTCCAGGTTAGAACTAAGGAGGAAGTGAACGCTGTTGACATTGTAGCAATGGGCAGTGACCCAAGCATAACCACAATGCAATTTTCAGGGAGTCTACTCTTTTAACCTCCCGGAGGTGCAGTGATAATAAAGCCAGACACAGACGTTTCCTTCAAGTTTTGCCAGACGATGTGGCTCCTTGAAGCAGATTACAGTGAAGTCTGTACGAAGTGAGAGGCATGTTGAAGCCTCCCTTTCCAAAGGAAAAACAGTTTCCAGTCTGAGACTGACCTCCTCCTAAGTGGAGTTAAAATCCAATTGTTACATCACTCTGAAAGCATGCTAGTTGACACAGAGGCAGCTTATAAAGTCACAGTTAAAGCAAAACTCGCTGCCTTCAAGTGTCATTGATATTTTTCAAGAGGATATGAGAGGGCTTCAAAGGGTAACAAAATAAGTCTTAAAATGGTTTTATCTCTAGCTATTATTTTTCTTCTTCAGATAATAGCTTCATTTGGATTCTATGAGGTTTTTTTTTTTTTTTTTTTTTTTAAATCATTTTTGTCTTTTTGAGACAGGGTCTCGCTATGCAGTTCAGGCTGGCCTTGAGCTCAGTTTGTAGCCCAGGCTGGTCTGGAACTCACAATGATCCTCTTGCCTTAACCTCCTGATTGCTGGGATTACAGTTTTAAATTGACGTACACAGCAATTTTTAAAATCATCATTATAAGTTGGTAGCATTATGTACATCTATTTGATAAAAATACACAAGTTAAGCCACAAAATAAGGGAAAGATATAGGAGTAATTTCTAGAGTTCTCATTTCAAAAGCTGTTTCCCCTAACAATCCTATGTATCACCAGTCAGTGTTGTTCCTGGCCTTGGGTAGGTTCTAGGAGACACAAAGCATTGAAAACTTTACCCTGTGTCCCCAAAATGCTAGGGACTGTCAGGAGCACAATATACTCTGATGAAAATCTTCTTTTAAGTGACTGTTTGGTAACAGAACAAAACATTTGTTACTGATTTTCACTGCATCTTTGGCAGTTCCATGAAGCTTTGTGGGTTCCTTGAGTTGGATAATATCCATATGTGGAGTAATAGCAATGGCTAACCTTTTTCAAAAATGTCCTCTGATTGGACTAGTGGCTTGAGAGTCACAGGTCATGAATGTCAAGAGTGGTCTTTACCATTGTGGCAAAAGTCCTGTGGATTTCTTCCTGACTTAACTTATTCAGTATGGAATGAGAGAATGAAATTGATTCATGCCACAACAGCATTTTAATGTAGTATTGGGAAAGTTATTGGTAGTGGCAGTGGTATAGTGGTGCTCAAGGACTATTTTAGAAAGGTAAACAACCTTGAAACCACCACAGCTCTTGGAAGCTGACTTTTTTATGTGGCGTACGTACACGTGTGCTGAGTTAGACAGGCTACCCTACTTCATATCCCACATTCAAGCTGGAAATCTCCTAGTTTAGTCTAAATGTAAAAAGACAACATTAGAGCTGGAATAAAAGTTTGCAAGTGAGGTTACTGTTAGAGATCAGGTGGTTGAGAATCTGCCTGCTAGCTGTTTTCTTAATGTCAAAGAGATGTGAGGAACTAATGCAATTATTTAGGGAAATCATAAATAGTTCAGTAAGAGTTGCCTTATTTTAATTATAGAGTTTAGTCATTTGGACATATATTAGTTTAAAAAAAGTAAACCCAGACATAGTGCTTAAATTTATGCAGTGTATAAGCAGGAAGATGGTGTTGGCAATAAAAACAAATAATTATGTAATTGAAAATAGTTGTATAAAAATTAAAATAATGGAAACTAATACAGTTTGTTTATAATATATCATTAGTTATTAACAATTTATCTCCTTTTAAGAGGTAAGAAGTCTGTTGGATGTCCATTTCCCCACAGAGACTTAATTGATTTGGTTGATATTTAGAAGTTTTGGGCTTTTTTAGTAATTGGAGGAGAAATGTTGGTGCCATTCAACATTTAGTATTTGATTTCAAGAAAAAAATGTGATAATGGCCCACATTCCATTGTGTATTTTTCTGTGTAATGCAAAGTTACCAAACATAAACATTTTAATTGGACTATTCTAAGCAATGCCATTGTTAGAAGCCTTCTTGTCAAGATGAATCTTACATTGAAACATTTTTCCAAAGCTACCACAAAACCCAAAATCATTAAAAATTTAAGAACTCTAAAACACAAAGGATATACACCTTCTTACATCGTGTTTTGCATTTCACTCAGCTTGAGTAATGAAACTAAATTGGTTAGTTTCTTTTATATTTTGCCTGTTTCTCATCAATTTTACTTTTGATTTTCCATGAGCTTACCAGTGATGTTGTTTTTGGGGCTACATAGTCTTGGAATTACCCATATTCTGAACTATCTTCTAGTCATCAAAAGAAAACATCTAAGTGCAGAAAAGGCTTGTAAATGTTAGAATATTCTGTTAGAGGACCCTTAAATTTCAAGTTAAAAATACTTTAACAGGGAATTGAACGGAGTTTGGTGGAGCTTGGGTTTATTCTGAAATAAGAAAAGTCAGGCTTTATCAGTCCATCAATACTTTCCATTGCTTAATAAATTCTACAATTATGTTGAATTTCGTTGAGCAGTATAATATGAATGAATATGTTATAGTCTTTAACTTTTATCTATTGATGTCTGTTATAAATCCTGGTAATGTAGGCACTATATATATTTAATAAGCACAGCTTGGATGCAACACACCCTTCTAATGAGCACTAAGGGAAGCTTGGTAGGGAAGAAAGTCTGTGCCAGTTCGATTAAACCAACAGATGATTTTAGTAAAAAGTAATTGTCTTTGGTTATCAGGTATTGCCTCTGCTTTATTAATTACTAATGTGAATGAACAATTGATGTGTACCTTATTTTGTGTTCTGCTAAATATGTCAGTTTAAATCTTTGAAGATAACCATAACTAAGTACAAAATAGCTGAATTCCGTCATTTATGCCAAACCTTTCTAATTACAAAGTTTTTACAAGTTGAAGGGTAGACTTTCTGTCTCTAGAGAGGTGACAGAAGTGGAGATTACGTACGCTGGCATTGTCAGTGGTTTATAGTTCAGCTGCAGGATTACCTGAATCCCTTGCCTCCTCTCTCCTTAGGGTGGGTGCCTTATGGCCAGGCTGCAGTTCATTAGCACCTCAATCAGCAGTGTGCAGAATGAGAAATCCGAGTCATCCTCCCTTGGCTTCTTGTCAGCAGTCCTGGTAAAAGGAATCACAGGGGACAAGATTGAAGCTAACGGCAGGAATGAGGGTTGAGGAATATCCGTGGTTTTCATCAGTTCTCTTCACTTGTTAACAAGCTGAATCCAGAGCTGAGCAGAGTATTTTTTTTTTTATTCACTTGAATGCGCAGTGTCACTGATAAAAATTCTATTTTGCTGTTTAGACTCACCAACAGGTATGGTATAAGAAAAATTAAATATACTTAAGAAAATAGCTTATTTTGAAAAACTAATATTGTTTTCTCTATATATACAGATATGGGTGAGATATGGTTGATTACACACACATCCAGACAATATACACATACAATAATTTATAATCAATTCTTTGCAAAATTTTTAATCTCATGTGGTATTTTCTCTACTGTCTTACTTTGAACACAATTATTTGTAGAAGACACATTCATTTGAAACTGCCTTATTTTATTGTTTCAAAAGGTGAAGAATTTAACACAGAGTAAGAATTTCATGAAACATGACCTTAAAATTGCATGTGTTTGATGAGATTAAATAAACAGCAATTCATGATTGTAGAAATCAAGAATATATGATTATGGGGAAAAATACCAGCTTTGATGTAATGTGAATAGATGTAGGGAGCGGCTCAGAATGGGTGCCGCTGTCCTGCCCCTCCCACCTGAGGACATTTTGTGTGTCAGCCTACATTTCCCATGATCCTCCCCTTGCCTACAGTGCACATGACATGAGCAACTTCCCGCTTCAGCCTACATCTCCCATAATCCCCTCATGTCCACTTACCTATGTGTCTACCTATGACTTCCTGCTAGTCTGATAGGCCCAAGGTATATGAGAAGACCCAAGCTGGCCTATCCTGTAAGGCCACGTCCCCTTTGACTCTATGTAAGCCATGTACACTTCCTGAATAAACGAGACTCGATTGGAATCTCATCCTGTCTCTGTCTCTCTTTTCTCTTGCCCAGCCCTCCATCCCCATCCCCTCTCTAGGCGAGGCCTACAGACCGATCAGCGGGTCGGATCAAATAGATGCCCAGAACAAAAGCATGAATGTCAGCATTTTATGTGGATTGAGTTTGGGCTGTATCCCAGATCACACAAGAAGACACAAATGGAGATTGGAGAGAGCATCTTGAAAAACCGCCAGACGACACAAAGGCCCCATGACAGCAATATACAGATGTTGTGTGATGTCTTGTGTCTAGCTGTTTCCCCAAGTCTCATGTAGTGAGACTTTTCAGAGGTGGTTGGATCCAGAGTTCATGATGCTGAAAATAAATGTGCGATGCTGGAATCAAAGGGGTGTGATTACTAAATTAGTCCACTGATAGGTTTGGCGTAGTTCTGAGTAGGATTAAGGGTGCCTCACAGTGGGAGCGAGTGTACAGGTGGAATATAAGGGGCAGAGAGAGGGTCGATGCTTGTCACTTACTGCTTGCTGCCTTGTCTTTTGCTTTCTGCTTACAATGAACTATTTCTCCACTGCGATGGCCCTCTGCCATGTCGCTCTTCCTTGCAGCCAGCCAACTATGTGCTGGAACCTCTACAAACTACGAGCCAAATAATCCTTTCCTCCTTTAACTTTGTGTGTTGGGTACTTTGTTTCAGCAAGATGAAAAGTAGCAAAGACATTAAGGATACAGGGAAAAAAATCTGAATAAATTATTGTGTAAAACATGTGAGATAGTACAATAATCCCAAGAAATACATTTAATACAGGCAAAGTAAATATTTATCAGTGAAATATTCCAAGATATATCTGACAGAGTTATCTGCATCTCTAGGAACTTTATACTAATGTGTTCATTTTGGTCAAAAATATTTTTGGGAAAATCTTATTAGCTATACAAAAGATTTTATTTTCAAGGCTATTTTTACGTGAGAATATAGATCCAGCAAAACATCATTAAAGTTGTGTTCACAGTCATAACCACTTTTAGTCACAAAGGGCAGTATAGTACTAACCAGCTGCAAAAGGAAAATAACATTTGGAAAGAGCTTTATAAATGAACTCAAATATAACCCACCTGAATCACACATGGCTCCCAAATACAACCTAGGATATTCTCTTTAGCTCACAGTCTACAACTTTGATCATTTCTGCAGAATCTCTTTTGTCATATAAACAAACATATTGTGAGAATTAGAATTGGGGAGCCATATTTGGGGATCTATTATGTTGCCTACTTTGCTAATATCTTCAAATTTTCCTCCTCTCCTTTTCCTTTTCCTTAGACATGGTGCTTTATCTTAAGATAGGTCTCAATTCAATCTTCATTTATTATTTTTGCTCATGTATCAATTTGTCTATTCATCCATCTATCTATGCATCTATCTCTTTGTTTTTAGGTGCAAGAAATATTTATTTAATACTTCTCCTGTCTCAGATTTGTATATGGTTTCTTGAAAAATATCAAAAAGCAATCTTGCTATGACTATTTCAAATGACATGTAAACAATTTCATTCTTAGTAGGTGGGAAGTACTAAATATGAGACAGTACCTTGTTGTCAGGGTGAATGTATGAGTGATGTTGGCCCTGAATGCTGTATATGTGATATTCGTGGTGCAGTTGGCTGAATAAAAGCTCTATGCCAGAAACTCTTAGGTATTCCTCCTAAAATTCATGAAGCTTAGATCCAAAGATATTGTGTCCCACCTGACCCAGATTAATAAGCACTTTAAGTTGTGGTCAATCAACTATGGCCCATGAACCTATTTGTGGGAGTAAAGTTTTGTGGGAATACAGCTACACACATTCTTTTGTGTAACGTCGATGGCAACTTTCATGTGGTAACAAGTATTTATGACAGAATCCTTATAAAATGCAGAGCAGAAAATATTTAGCATCTGTCCATTTTACAGAGGAAGTTTGTCAAAACTGATTAAAGCCAATGAGACTGCAGCATCAAGGTACTTTGAACATCCAAACTAACCATGACTTAAATATTAAAGCAATCCATTACAGCATGAAAACTGTTAAATTTATTAATTATATGCTTTAAAGAAGTCACCATGGACCCTGAGATCTTTTCATCCATTTTTCTCGCCTATGCTGAAGTGCTGGCTCATGATATTTGACAAGTGAATATAAGCACCAAATAAAAGAATTTAATAAAGCATTTTGCACAGTTATGACATAGAGAAGTGCTCACTCTTTTACTATTATTTTTATTCTTGTCTCTGTATAAGCAGTTTGCACTAGAATGTCCCAGAGATAAGATTGACACATGACATTTACACATAATTAATTATTTAAAAAACTCTGGAAAACTTTTAACTTTTTGAAAAAAAGGCAAAACCCTAGAATCTGAAATGTCACACTGACGTCCTGAATTCTGGTTTGCCAGCTCAGAGCAAATGAAGAGAATGAGCAAACTGATTTGTGCTGAATTAAGCAAACCACGTATTGGCTGTGAAATTACGTAATCCATTGTTTGGTTATGCAGTATGTAATTCGAAGAAAATACTGTTATGTGGCTTAAAAGAAACTTTGATTGAAGAGATACTCCCATAACATTTAAGGTCCCTTGGTATTTTGCCTTATGTATCTGTCCTGTCTGTGTTCTTAAACTCTGGCATTAGCATTCGTTTGGTTCTTAAATCTGCCTCTTCTCTGTCCTTCCAACCACAATCTTCACCACTGATATCAGGACCACTACAGCATTCTTCTGCCAGGTCTCCTGGCTCTCATACTTACCTTTTCTAAGGGTGTTTGGGTGAAATGTAAAGAGAAAATAGGAATAGGTGACTCTTCTATTTAAAATCACAGATCAGGAACTTCTGAGTATGCTGAAGTATCTGGTACTGGACTTACTAATTCATTCCAACAAACAAAAATATATATACAAATTTTTGTTGAGTATCTGACCACAGGCTATGCAGGATTGCAAACCTAGAAAGAAAGGAGATGGATCCAGGAAGCAAGCTCTGCATTCACCTCACATTCCTGTTGGGAGGACTTCTCCAGGGGTGGAAGCTAGAGTGTAAACACTATAGCAGTCTACCTGATGGAGAGGCTCACTGAAGTCATTAGATTCCAAAGGATGAAGTATTAGAAGAAAGCTGTGAGAAGAGAGGACCTGTAAATCAGTACGGGAAGTCGCTTTGTTTCCTAAATTCCAGGTTGTGGATAGATAGGACAAGGTATTCTGAGTGCTAGAAAATAACAGTGCGCTTTGGGGCTGAGAGGTAAGCAAAGCTACCAGGGGTCACACAGGGCTAGAACACAGTGGATTTCTGGTCCTTTGAAGGACACACAAGTTGCTTAGTGTATCAGGCACTCAGTGGAGGGATCAGAGAGGCCCAGCCTAACTGTAAAAAGCGTATTCTAGAGAAAGAGCCACAACCTAGAACTAAAGAAAAAACTAAAAAGAGTAGTCCTGCCTAAACTCAAAAATTTTCACAACATTATGAGGTTCTAACAGTAAATTTAATTACTTTGTTTAAAAATAAAGATAGACTGAACAGACAACAAAATTCATAATCTCTGAAACATAAAAATGATAAGACAAGTGAAAAAGTAAGAAAATATGACTGATGATCAAGTAGCAGAAGCAAATTGATAGCAGCACAGACAAAAATTCTCCTGATGCTGAAATTAGGAGATACTGCCTTCACAGCAAAAGTTTTAAACTGGGTGTGGTGGCACATGCCTGCAGGCCCAGCACTTGGGAGGCTGATGCAGGAGGATCCCTTTGAGTCCGAGGCCAATTTGGGCTACAAAGCCTTGAACACAGCCTGAGCAAAACCGTGTCTCAAAACAATAAAAAAAATTTAGCATGTTCAAAGATTGAAGAGAAAATATAGAATGAGTGAATAAAAAGAAGAATCTGAGCAGAAAACAATCTGTAAGACAAGCTTACATGAAAATTTTAGAAAGGTGGACAATATTTGAAATGAGAAATTTACATTACTAAGTTGGGCATTAGGGGAAAAAGGGACCAGAAAACCAGGAGATCTCTTTTTTAATAATGAAATATGAAGAACTTCTTGAAAATAGATTGGAAAATTAACTAATAGGGGTTCCGTTATGGGTGAGACAACCTTAAATTGTCTAAATTATTTGTAATTAGGATTCTGTAACTGAATGGGTCCAAAATATTTAAAGAATTAATAGTTATAAATTCACCATTTGGAGAAAAGACTCAAACTACATGCTTAAGGGAATCAGTGAACTCCAAACAAAATATACATAATGAAAAGGTAGTCATATAACTGATGAAATGGTAAAAAAAAGTCTTAAAAATTAGACTGTAGTTCTTAAACTACTATGTTAAACAAATATATTTTATGGTTAAGTGTGGCCTATAAATTCTGTATGCAAAGTGCTTTGAAATACTGCATTTAGTTCAAGTGTATCACTAAACCATAGTTAAGTACAAAAATACATTTTGTTACACTAAAAAAATCCGAAAAAAGACTATTACACATAGGTGAATGATAAAACACAAAATTATGAGTGACTTTTTATTAGAAAATATGGAAATTACAAGATAATTGGAAATACTTTTAATATGCTAAAAGAAAACAGAACACTCCATCTAGAGTCCTATATTTGGTAACATTCTTCAAAACTTAGATCAAAATAAAGGAATTTTGGGTCAAAAAATCAGAAAGAATTTCTTGTCAGAAGACTGGAATCATCAGATATGTCAAGCAAAGTTCTTCAGAAATGACACAAGGAAAAAATTCCACAACATTCCTAGAAAGGAATGAAAATAATTATGTATATGATAAATTTCTCAATATGTATAGAAACATATACAATCTTTGTTCTGGTAAAGTTTTTAAAAGACTATGTACTCCTTAATACAAAATATTATTTTTCGTTTATTTTAAAGTTAAAATAAATTTGGAAATAAAATATAAATTTCACAAACACTAGATGAGAGGTAGATACATGACCATTAGATTAATTATAATATTACAAAGTTTCCATATTTTATGTGAAGTGAAACAATTTCAATTGTAAATAGATCTTGATAAAAGTGTATTTTGATGCTTTGACTATTAGTTCCAAAAAAGTAATTACAGAGATATATAGAAAAGTATAAGAAAAAAATGGAATGAAATTCCTGAAAAAAAAATAATACCAAACATGTAAGGTGCACAGAAAAAACTTGGATGGGACAAATGGGAAAAAAATTTAGCATGTTGGTACATTTAAGCTCAACTGTATACTAATTCTATTAATCAAAGCTGATTAAATAGTACAAAATACAAAGATATTGCTTTGATTATCAATCAAGATTCAATTATATTTGAAGAGATCAATCTTACATAAAGGTATGGGATATTGCCACTTAGTTTAAGGAAACCATGCTATACAAAGCACATGAAATCTGAGAAAGCTGGTGTGGCTATTTCATTATGAAGTTACAGGACTTTTAAAGACATAACGATTACCAGCAATAAGGAGGAGTACAAAAGAAAAAGAAGGGCATTTCATAGTAAGAAAGTATAATTTACCAATGAGACAGGACAGCCATAAATGCATATGTGTCAAATAATAAGTTCTCAAAATATATGAAATAAAAATGGCTCAAACAAAAAAGAGGTAGAAGCATTTTCAATAATAGTAAGATATTTTAGCAACCTGTTGTCCATAATTGGCAAAAAAAAGTGGGCAAAAAGTTGTTAAACTGGAGATTAAGAACCCTGGCATCCTCTGGTTCAGATGATTTTTGATCCTTTATCCAATATATAATAAAGAAGTATTACACATTCTTTCAGGAAATAGAGGACAGAAATACATTCCAACTCTGTGCGTGTGTGTGTGTGTGTGTGTGTGTGTGTGTGTGTGTGTGTGTGTGTGTTATTGGGGATTTAATCCAATGCCCTTACACTGAGCTACATCCTAGTCCTTGTAAAAAAAACTTATTTTGAGATGGACTCATTAATTCACTAAGTTACTCTGATTTGGCTCAAACTGGAAATTCTCCTGCCCTTGTCTTCCAGAGTGATGGGACCACAGGAATGCACCACAGCACCCAGGTCCCAATTCTTATTATGAGGCTAGCATAACATTGATACCGAAATCTGATCAAGACATTGTTCTTCTCCCCACTTCCAGTCAAATTACAACAGTGAGCATACAGGATCTGAAAAAGAAAATTTCTTTAGTCCGATAAATAGCATTTATTTATACCTATAATCCATAGCTAACATCATCCTTAATGGTGACAGACTGAACAATTTCTCTAGACTGGAAAAAAATCAAAGAAGGTTTATACTATTAGTGTCACGGTGTCCTTGCAATAGAATGAGATTAATAAATCAAGTAAAAATTAAAAAGCAAACCAGTCTGTGTTGTACAGTATATAAAAGTAAACACACATGCTAGTTTGCACGTAAAATATAAAGGATGTAGGAAATATCTATTAATGATAAATAGAAAGTAGATAAATCAGACTCACAGGGTACAAACATGGAACGTAGTTTTACATATTTGTAGTAGCAAACAATTAAAGATACAATTTTTTTTGTCTTTTTCCTTTTTATCGGTACCAGGGATCGAACTCACGACTGCCTGCTTGCAACGCAGGCGCTTATGCGCTGAGCTAAATCCCCAGCCCCTTAAAGATAATTTTTAAAAGTACATTTTAAATGATAAAACTAAGACAAAAACCTTGTGAATAAATGTACTAATATATGTAAAAGAACTTTAGACCAAATAATAGAAACCTTTAAAAATTCACAGATGACTACATAGAGACATTGAGAGACCCACTGGAAGTAAAATGTAAGCCGATGGAATAAATATCTGTCTTGTAGAAATAGCTTAGTTCATTTTATATATGTATCTGTATATATGTGTTTATGTAAAAACAAAAATAGCTACCGTAATGTTGAAAAATAATATATTTGGAATACTTCTACTACATTGCTTAAAAACTTACAATAAATCTACAGAAATCAGGATACACTGCCTTTCTAATTCCATATTATGAAGATGTTAAGACATACAGAAGAGGCTGGATAGTGTAATCGTGTAATGGTCATGTAGCTTCTTCTCAGTTGCAACAATTACTTGTTTATGATCACTATTGTTTTGTCTACAAACTCTCCTTTTACCCAGTTGGTTATTTATTCTTAATTTATTATCATGTTAAAAAGAGAAATTTATTTAGGTCACATGTACAGTGACTCTGAGGTACAGCTCAAAGAGGAAAGAAAAGAGTCAATTATTTATTTTTTGCTGTCATTAAATCTTTGTCAAATAAGGAATTAGTATCCGGAGATGATCAGTTTTGTTATTGTTGTATCAGTGATCCCCAGCGTTAACATCTTATGTCAAAGATATATGTGCTCAGCTGTTTTCTCTTCAGTAAAGTCAGGTGTATGTAGGTTGGTTCCTGAGCATCTTTAATAGCTTTTTTTTTTTTTTTGCTTGATCTTGAGCAAGGAAAGGATTTTTTTCATCTCTGAAATCTGTACGAAAAAAAAAAAAACTTTAAGTATCTCCTTTTCCATGTTGAATGAAATGGGACTGGGTAAACAAAATCTTAATATAGAGTACTCATTGCTACCAGGTTGATCGTAACCTCTATCGTGGAGAAAATATGTGTGTTATAAATAAAATAAAAATGTATTTTATTTTACCAATAATTAATTAGTTTTTAATTATTTTTGCATTTTACATTCACAATATTGAGGGTTTTAAAAAAGCTACCTTTTTTGATTTTATGTTGCTGATAATAGTGATGTTTACTTGTCTTTTCCAAGTAGACCAGAAGATTAGGTTTGTGACTTTTCTTTTTTGTGACTTGTATACTTCTATGATTTCTTGTAAATTTTTGTGGTGTGAGAGAAAAAAGCAAACAACCACCAAGAATAGTTCCCCAAGAGGTTTATGTTTTATACAGAATGGCAAAGGAAAGTTGAGAAAAATTTCATAATTTATTTTAATTTTGCAGGTGACTCGGGGTGGGGGAGAAGGAGAGGGAGAGATTGATTATTGGGGAAATGGGAAGTGGTAATGGATCTATTCAAAGTCCATATAAAGGTAAACTGTGATGCTTTAGATTAGAATAGCAGATTAAAATTCTAAGGCTGAAAATAATAATAAATTAAGAGGTTATCATTTTTGTATATTTCTTAGGTAGAAAGTTCTATGTGAAATGTACCAAACTCCAAACAATTCATGTATTTTACTTCTCTATTATTGTCTCACACTGAGCAGTAGATCACAATATTCAATGACAGTTTCACCTCATTATGCTGAAAATATTACTGATAATTCATTATTTTGATAGTTCCTTCTGCACTTTGGAAATATATTTGCAATTCACAATGTTGAAATGTTTTTCCCCTGGAGTATCCTTTCCCAGTTGTTTTCTATGGGAAACAATATTTTTTGGACTTATTAAAACTAATGTAGAAACATGGTTCAAGAAGCATCTCACAACTTTTCTTCTGATTAGGCTTTCTCCACCCTCCAGAAGACCCTATAAAGCAATTCTATCACCTAACATATCACAATGTTAGGTGATAATCATTAAATGGGAAAATCAGACATTACAGATAGCATGAGTAAAAAATACATCTATTACATGTTCTAGGGTCAATGCTAAACACTGTTATAAGAAACAATGACAGCAATACCAGTACTTGATCTGATACTGAAACCCACATAATTTTAAGAACTTCCCATATATTAATGTCTTATCCCAAGAATTGGTTTTACCTCTATTGTACAGATAAGACTGAGAAATAAAGAGGTTAAGTAAGTTGGCTGACTAGCATTTCACATTTCTTACTGTCATTGAACTCTTTCAATTTTGTTATCTAACATTATGGGCCACCCTAGATAATTGTTGATGTAGATATTATTGTCTATTTTGAAACACAGCAAAATTGAAATTTAGAGACATAAATGACTTGCTTATATACATATAACTTGTATATTTTTACCTAATACTGTTTGGGTCAAAAGCCTATGTTCTATCTCTTAGGAAAAAATAGAGTAGAAATTTATACAAACTAGTTAATTAACAATACATCATCTGTCTCACCAAATCTTTTACATGTAACAAAATAAAAAGAAGTATTATAAGTTAGTTTGAGTAAATTAGGATATTATTATATTAATATATATTAAAACTCAAATAGTCATATACTAAAGATTATTTAGCAACTTGATTCAGTAAATAAATAAGTAGATAACATGACTTGATATCCAGAAAAGTAAAGCCATCTACCAAACAAATATTAGAAGTGATAAATTCAGTAAGTTTGCAGGAAACAAGGTCATAATAAAAAAGTAGCATTTTTACATACCAGTAACAAAATTGTTAAAATCATAGTCAAAAGGTAATCCCATTTTGGATCTTATTATTCTTTCAGTTTATTATTATTATTATTATTATTATTATTATTATTATCATAACTGTATGTATGTTGAAGTGTGCAAGACAGATAACCATACTATCAAGTTTTTGTTAGTTCATCAAACAGAATGGTTTGTCCTGTCATTGTTTGATTGTCTACTTTGTATGCTTTGATTTTGTGACCTGAGCAACTACTTCCAAGATAAAAATGTGTAATTTGTCAACTAGTGATTTCTTACTGTTTTTTGAAATTCTGTATTATTTCTATCATTTTTCTGTTTTACTTTTTTCTCTAAATAAAAAAGAAAAAATAAAGCGATACCATTGACAATAGCTATACTGTAAAATATGAGAAAACTATGAACAAATTTAACCAAGACAGGAAATTATAACTATAATCACCATTACAAATGATTGGTAACAGAAAATGAACTCACAAAGGTGGAATGAGAGTTCATGTCCATAGATTTACAGTATTAATAATATTAAGATGTCTTTCCTGCTTAAAGCAGTCTACAGGTTCATGTAGTCACTATCAAACTACTAATGGGATTCTTCACAGAATTAAATAAAGGCACTCCTTCAGTTTGCAAAGAACCACAACAGATCTTGAGTGTCCAATATAATCTTGAACAAAAAGAACAAAGCCAGACATACTACAATACCTGATATGAAAACACACTGGAAAGCTACAATTGTAAAAAACAACAACATGATATTAGCATTAAAACAGACAGGTGGACCAAGGGAAATAAACAGAGATTCCACAGAAAAATTCATGCAACTACAGAAAAGCTGGCAATAACATATAATTGAGAAAGGAGTCTTCTCAGTAAATGATGCCAAGGAAAACATGTATAAGAATACCAAAACATTTCTTTCACCAAGTAAAAATGGGCCAATGGCTTAAATGTATGATGTGAAACTATGCAACTACTAGAAGAAAATATTATAGACAGCTGTATTAGGTAGAAACATGGTAGGCAGTCAGCGCTAGGCCCTTGCAGAAGCCATGCACATTGCTGAAACCAGGCCCCAAGAGAAAGATGGGATGACTACACCTACATACTTCCCTAAGGGATAAACAACAGTGATCTGCAGTCTAAATAGGCATCAGTCACCTGAGTGGGGAACCACGACCTCCTTTATCTATCCCTCCCAGGAAAGGTCCTTGTTCTTTCCGTGTGCTCTTGCTATGTGACTTTCTTCCCTATTGGATCAATATCATCTAAGTGACTTAGGAATGCTTATTTGTTACTCATAATTTTGATCAACTTTGTACCAACCTTGTGACTTTGCTCTAGAAAATTTTCTTTGAGAAGTGAGCTCGTGGGCAACCCACTTTCCAGGTTCCCTCCTGTCTCTCTTAGGCAGGAGCTGTCTTTCCTTAAGTAAATATTTCCTACTCTTAACCTCCATCGTTCCTTAGAATTTGTTCTTCTGTTTTGGGGAAGGTGAACTGAATGCTTTGAACATCTAGCAGTTTGGGAGTTACAGTAATTAGGTAATTATGTAATTTGAAGGTCTCATCTCATTCCTGTAACAAATACATAAAAGAAACACTTCAAGATATTGACCAGGGCAAAGTTTTGATAACAAAATATAGCAAAACATTAGGCAAGCAGTAATCGACAAGTATGATTATATCAAGCTTACAAGCTTCTGCACAGCAAAACTAGCAATTGATGTAGTGAAGAGACAATTTAGACAATGAAAAAATAGCCTTGCAGCTTACTCATCGAACAAGTGATTAATATCTGAAATATATAAGGCACTCATAGAAAAAAAAAACACAACAGTAAAACAAAAAATCAGGTTTAAAAATGGAAAAAAGAACTGAAAAGATAGCTCTTAACAAAAAGCATATGTGACCCTTAACTGTGATGCAGCAGCTTGACTGGAGTAAGAAATGCCTCGCAGATTAGAAAGGCACAGTTTCAGACGAGTGTGTGGGTGACTGAGATGTCAGCCAGCAAACTGAGGGGGACGCCCACCCTGGATGGGGTGGCACCAATACATAGGTAGGCTAGACAGAATAAAAAAGGGAATGAAGGAAGGAAGGAAGGAAGGAAGGAAGGAAGGAAGGAAGGAAGGAAGGAAGGAGCCCTGTTTTGAGAGCTCCTGTTACCTCAAAGAAGTGCATCCTCTGTAGCCACTCACGTGATCACCGCCTCCACAGCTCCAGTCTCCTCAGCCTTCCGATTCAGACTCATACTAGCACTCTACATTGAGACACCAGGCCTCGGACCGTGGGCTCCCCCTGTGTCATCATCCTCTCCTGTTCTGACTTTCGTCCTCTTGATCTGAGCAGCTACTGGATTCTACATTGTGCACTGTTCCATTCTGATTGATAAGCCTCCCTAAGAAATCCTCATGTACAATTACACATATTCTTCCATTGATTCTTTTCATCTAGGAAACCCCAATACGATACACGAATGACCAACACATATATTAGAAAATGCTCAACGTCTATAATCATTAGGAAAATGCAAATCAAAATTGTAATGAGGTATCATTTCATCCAAGTTAGAATGGCTATTATGCAAAACACAAAAGATAACACGTTCTGGCAAGGATACAAAGAAGGGGAATTCTATACACTACTGTGAGTATGTAAATTATCACATAAATTAAGGAAAATAGTATGGCAGTTCTTCCAGTCACTGGAACTAGAACTGCCATATGATCCAGAAATCCCACAACTGATTGTATACACAAAGGAAATGAAATCTTTATGGGAAAGAGATACAGGTAATTGCACGATTACTCTAGTAATATTCTTTTTTTTAAGAGAATAAAAACCAATGACACAAAATTTCAAAACAAGGTAGTAAGAGAGTAATGGCTAATACTCTACCTATTGTTATCTTCAAAGTAGTTGTTCATATCACAAGATATGCGCGTGCTAAAGTGACCAAACAATATAGCTGCAAACCTTTCTTTCCAATGAACTAATATAAATTAGAAGTATAACTATATTAACTGTTATCTGTCTCTGTCTCTCTCTCTTTGATACAGGGGATCAAACTCATCACCTTATGCTTATCAGGTAAGTGCTTGAGCCACTGAGCTAAATCCCTGGCTTCTCTATCTCTATCTCTCACTATATATCTATATCTATATCTATATCTATATCTATATCTATATCTATATCTATATCTGTCTTTCCTTTTCCCTTTCTTATTTTTTCCTTTTCCGCATCCCATTTCATAATACGTATTGCACATGTTGGATCTTTACTCTTTCAGCTTACACTAAGAAGACAATACAATGTTTATACATGTAAGCCTGATTTATTTCACTTATAAGTACGGTCTCAAGTTGCACCCATTTATGTATAAAAGTCTGTTTATCCTTTTTATAGCTGAGTAATACCCCATTGTATAAAATACCATGTCCTTTTAAAATTCATTCCCTAATTGATGGGTATTTGTGCTATTTCTGAGATATAGCTGTTACAAATTATGCGTCTATAAACTTGGGTGTGCACATATTGATGTTTTCAACTCTTCTGAGAAAATACTCAAAGAGAAATAGCCAGGTTAAAAGGGGCCTTACACTCCTAGTGGCTTTTTTGAGTAATTTCCACAGTGGTCGCACCAGTGTATACTCCTGCCAACAGCGCATAAGTGTTTTTTCTCCCCATAACCCCTTCCAGCATGTGTTAAAGGTTGACTTCTTGGTAGCTATTCTGTCTGGGATGAGATGGAATCTTAGTTTTGTTTTAATTTGCATCTCTCAAATGATCAATGATGTTGAACTTTTTATATATTTATTTACCATTTGTGTTTCTTAATTTGGGAAGTGCATGTTAATCTCAAACAACTATTTTTGGATTGGGTCTTTGAATTTGGGAGACTGATTTTTTAAATTCTTTATATTTTTAGATATAAGTACTTTGCCTGAGGGATAGCTGACTAAAATTTTTCTCCCACTCTCTGTGTTATCTTTTCACTTCATTACTGATTATTTTTATGTGTAAAAGCTACTTAATAAAATGAAATCCCAGTTGTTGATTCTTTGAAATATGTCCTATACAGTTTGTGTTTTATTCATGAAGTCTCTGCTTCCACCTATTTATTCAAGATTTCTACCTATATTCTCTTCCAGTAGATTTAATGTTTCTGTTTTAATGTTTAGGTCATTGAACCATTTTGACATTAGCTTAGTTCATGATGGTAGACATGGGTTTTGATTTAGACCTCAGCATATGAAAAGCCAGTTTCTGAAACATTATTTACTAAAGAAGTATCTTGCTCCCAGTGCACATGTTTGGCTGCTTTGTCAAAGATAAGGTGGCTTTTAGTGTATTTGGAATTGTGTCTGCATCTTTTAATCTGTTCCATTGATCCCTAGGTTGGTTCTTTTGGCTTGTACAATGCCAATTTTGTAACAGTAGGTTTGTAGTATAAAATCAAGTCAAGAATTGTGATACTTCTTTTCTTGTTGCTCAGAATTGGTTTTACTATTAGGTCGCTTCTAGTTCAAATGAATTTTAGGAATGTTTTCTCTCATTCGGTGATGTATGCTAATGGTATTTTAATCAAGATTGTATTAAATCTGTATAAAACTTTTGGAAGTGCGAGCATTTTCACTATGTTGGTTCATCCTAACCATTAGATAGGGATATTTTTTCCATTCTCTAATATCCTCTTCATTCTCTTTTTTCAGAACACTTAATTTGCAATGTATAGAAAATTACTTCCTGTGTTAGATTGATTCCCAAGTATTTCATTTTTTTCATGTTACTGGGAAGGGTGTGGTTCTCCAATATTTCTCTCAGTGAGTTTGTTTGTTTAAGAAATGCAATTGATTTTTGAGCATTAACTGTATTTATCTACACTACTGAATTTAATTACTAAATCTAGAAGTATTTTAGTGGAGTTTTTGGAGTCCTCTATGTAAACTACCATATCATCCATGAGCAATGATTGTTTAATTTCTTCCTTTCCTGTCCTTATTCTTTTTATTTTTGTTGAATAGGAGTGGTGATAGTGGACATCATTATCTTGTTCTTGATTTTAGTGTGAAAGCTTTCAGTTTTTGACCAGTTAGTATGATATTCACTGTTGATTTGTCATAGATGGCTTTTATCAGATTGAGATAAAGATCATCTATTCTGATTTTCTGTAGATTTTTTGTCACAAATGAGTGTTGGACGGTGTTAAAATCTTTTTCTGCATTGTTGCGATAATCATGTGATTTTTGCTTTGGCTCTGTTGATAAGATGTATTACATTTATTGATTTGGATATGTTGATCTATCCCTGCATTCTTGGGATGAATCCTACTTGGTCATGGTGTACAATCTTCTTGATGATTTCTGCATTCTGTTTGCTAGTATCTTATTCAGGATTTTTGCATCTACGTTCATTATGGAGATTTGCCTGTGTACTGTTTTTAGTTGGGTCCTTCTCTAGTAATGCTTGTCTCCAGAAATAAGGTAGGATTATTTCTCTTTAATTTCATTAAAGACTTTGCCAAATATTGGCATTGAATCATTGCTAAATTTCTTATAGAATTCAGTTGTGAACCAATCAGAACCTGGGCATTTTTGTTGGCAAGATTTTAATTACATTTTCAATCTCGTTAACTGATATTGGGCTAATCAGAATATTTTTGTCTTCTTGATTCAGCCTTGATAATTCTAACATATCTAAAAGTCTATCTATTTCTTCTTTGTTTTCCATCTTACAGGAGTAAGATTTTCAAAGTAGTCATCGATGATCTGAATTTCTACATGATTTGAACTGCTATCAGCCTTTTTATTCTTTCATGTATGGATTTGAGACTTTCCCACCTTATTTTGATAAGATTGGCTCAGAGTTGATCAATTTTACTCTTTCAAATAACCAACTTTTTGATTCATTAATTCTTTGTGCTGTTGTCTTGTCTTCATTGCATCTACTTCTGCTGTAACATTTATAATTTCCTCCCTTGTATGAGCTTTGGGATTTCTTGCTCTTCTTTCTAGAAGTATGAGATGTACCATTAGTTATTTATTTGTGCTTTTTTCATTGTCCTGATGTGACATTCACCACTACAACTTTACCATTTAGAATTGCTTTCATTGTGTGTCATAAGTTCTGGTATGTTGAATCTGCACTGCCATTTATTTGTAGATATTGCTTAATTTATTCCTTAACTTCATTTTTAACCCATTGATTGTTTAAGTGGTTATTATTTAAGTTCCATGTGTTTATGGAGTTTTTGTAGCTTCTTTTGCCATTACTTTCCAATTTCATTGCACCATGACCAGATAATATGCATGAAATAATTTCAATTCTGTTTACTTAACCATGTTCCATTGGCCAATATGTGCTCTTTTAGACAACATTCCATGTGCAACTGAGAATAAGTGTATTCTGATGGTGTTGGGTGGAACACTCTGAAAACATCTACTATGTCCATTTGTTCACAGATTGGTTTCTGTTCTGATATTTCTTTACTGATTTTTTGTCTAGTTCTATATTTTGTGACAGTGGGATATTAAGGACTCTATTACTGCTTATTTAATTTTTCGTGTCTATTAATATTTGTATTATATAGTTAGGTGCTCCTGTATTTGGTGCATACATATTTATGATTGTTAGTTCTTCCTTTTGAAGTTTCCCCCTACTTAGCGGCCTTCTCTATTTCTTTTGATATTCTTGGTTTGAAGTTCACATTGTCTGATACAGAATAGCTACCCCTGCTATTTTCCGGTTTCCTGTTGTATAGAGTATTGTTTTCCATTCTTTGACTTTAAGTATATGAATTTCTTTTTGAATTAAATGTGTTTCTTGTACAGAGCATATTGTTGGATCTTGTTTCTTGACTCATTATGTAGTCTGTTTCTTTTGATTGGTAGATTGAGGTTATTTACAATAATGGTTATATAATATATATATATATACTGGTTTATATCTTTGTCATGATGTTTTCCTGTTGTTGTTTCTTTGCTTTTCCCTTCTGTTTAATTGGTTACCGTGCTGTTGATTTTCTTCTGTTGTTCTTGGAATTGGGATTATTTTTATCTTTGTCTAGAACACATTTCAGTACTCTTTGTAAAGTTGGTTTGGTGGCTATGATTTTCTTCAGTTGTTCTTTGTGATGGAAGTATGTTACTTCTCCATTAATTTTGAGAGATAGATTTGCAGGGTATATCAATATCAGTAAAGCTGCTTTCTTTCATATCTTGAAATGCCTCATTCCAAGCTCTTCTTGATTTGAAGGTTTGTGTTAAAAAGTTGGTCATCATTCTAAAGGGCTTTCCTTGATAGGTGATCTGCTTTTTTCCACTAACAGATATTAATATTCTGTATTTGTGTTGGATTTCTGGGATCTTGATTACTTAATGTCTGGTAGTAGTAGATTTATTTTGGTCATTTTATATGTTCATTTATTTGCATGTCAAATTCTTTTTTTTTTGGGAAGTTTTCTGCCAGTATTTCTGTGAAGAGCTTTTTTTTTTTTTTAATGATATTTGCATTGTCTCTAGCATTGATATGAGTTAACCTTGTGTTATTCTTTGGCTTCATCTTGTAGCTGTTGGATTGATTTTTCATGGTTTCTTGCTATTTTTAAGATTTCTTTCATTTCATAATCACTAGCTGCAATTCAGTCTTCAAGATCTGAAATTGTGTCCTCTCCTTTACTCAGTCTGTTGCAAATGATTTCAATGGAATTTTAACCTTCTGGATTTCTGTTTGAATCTCTTTCATGGATTCCATTTCTTTCCTATGTTGGGAATTTTTTTGTTTTCATCTTTTTTGTAAGCTCATGTGTTCTTTTATCTAGGTCTTCTGTAATATTTATGATTTTTAAACATCATTTCTTTTTGTCCTTGAGAGATTATTTTTTCTACAGCTTTTTCTTCTATTTTTTTTTTAACTTCCTTTGCTGTCATTTCAGGTAATTCCAGCATTTGACTTCCAATTTGGCCTATCTTGTTGAGTTGGGTTTGTCTTGGCTGGGGGGAGGGGGCTTGGAGGGAAGTGTTTGCGATTGCATTTTGCTTCTGTGTCTTTTCATTTTCTATTTTTTCTTAAATTTTGTTTTATTTTGTCAGTGCTTGCCAATTTCTTTTCTTTTCTTTTTTCTCTCCCCCCCCCCTTTGGTACCAGGGATTGAACTCCTGACCTCACACTTGCCAGGTAGGCACTTATGCCTCTGAGCTAAATCCATGGCCCGATGCTTGCCAATTTCTTTTTTTTTTTTTTTCTCATTTTTAAAAAAATTTTATTTAAAAGGAAAAAGAGAAAAAACAAAACAAAACAAAGCTGTGTAAGGGTACAAGTAATACAGAACTACAAAAAAAAAAAAATAGTAAGAAATCACCAGTTAATAGATTACATATTATCATCTTAGAGATAGTTGCTCAAATCACAGTATCAAAACATACAAAGTGGACATTCAAACAGTGACACTGCAAACAGTTGTGTTCACTGATCCAACCAAAAACATTAATATGGTCAGCTATTTAACACCCCTAAACACACTTGCTGTTGTATCCTTTAGAGCTCTTTTTTCCCCTCTCTTTTTTACAACAAAATTTACACATTTTGGGTTTTATTACTCCTTAGTTCTTATTACTTTTTTGGGGGGAGAGAATAAAGTCAAATATGGCAAAACAAAGCTGTCAGTCAAAACCAAGGATAGACATAGCACATGATGTAAAACAGAGTACAAGGTTATCAACAATGGTTATCAACAATGTCTCTTGTTTCCTTAAAAAGAATTGTCTATCTCATTAGATATTATAAAGTTGAACAAAACAGTAGAGAACAAGACCAATAAAACTTAAGCATTGTAAACATTACAGGACTTCCAATTTCTTATGATAGATTTTTTTTTTTTTTTGCAAGAATTGAGGCTTCTCTAGGAGAGGTCTGTTCTTCAGTGATGTCCTCTAGATGTAGGTGGTTCTTTGTAGCTATTCCAAGAACCTACCTCTCCAATTTATAAAGGATGTAATCCTTCTTAGTTGACTGTGGTGAGGATTATGACCTCACAAAATCACAGTGGTAACATACAGGGCAGAAAAAAACTGATTATAAAATGTATTGAATTCTGGCTAAAGTAGTACAGTTAGTAATAACAATAGTTTCAAGAACTGCTTAACTACTGACCACCTATAGTGATCATTAACCTGCTATCTCTGACCAGAAGAGCAAACTGTGAAGTTATAAGATAATCAAAAATTTATTATGTACTTGTACGCATTGATTTTTCCCTTAGTGGAATAATTTTGCCAGTCTGCCGAGTTGGGGGAGTTCAGATGCGTAGAGGACAGGATAAAGTGCTGAACAAGGTCAAATATAATAGAGTCAAGGCTGGTGGTCAAAGGATGCTTATTGGAGGTTTGGAGGACACAGGAGGAAAGAATGAAATAGAATGCAGAGGAGTAAGCAGAAAGGAGAGAGGCCATGTTCACTTACTTGAAAGTTTAAATTCAAGCAGTAGTTGAAGCAAGCAAGAATGAAGATTAATAGTAAAAAACAAAAGAGAAAGGTAAGAAATCTAAATAGTGAAAAATAGAAGAAAGAAAAGGAGAATGAAAAAGGAAGAAAGAACAAGAGGAGAACAGAGGAAGAGAGGAGGAAAAAAATGCCCCAAAACAAAAATGACCACAAAATACAAACCAAAACAAGATGCCATACAACCGGCAAGGAATAGGATGGCCAATCAGACAAACATCGGAGAAAAACACTAGTAAAATACTTCTGGTGTTTCAATTGGTGTTCACATGACAGTGTTCCTATTAGATCTCAGAAATGTGCTGGGTGTGGAGCTGAACTTGGCCTCTGGTTGTAGGGCTGGGACTGGTCTTCTGTTGGTGGCATTCCCCACAGTCTAATAGCAGGTTCTTTGCTGCTTTAGACGCTTTCACGTTGCTGGTCTCATTGATTACTCTGCCCTCTAAGCATGTATGTGCCTGCCCAGGCCAGCTCTACAGCAGTATTCTCAATAACAAAGATGGTGAATCAACCAGATTTCATAGGGAGATGAATGGATAAAGAAAATGTGGCATACATATCCAGTGGAATACTATTCAGTCATGGAAATCCATCCAAAATGATGGATTTCTGTTACTAGCAGTAACGGGTAGACCTGGAGGAACTTTTCATAAGTCAGGCACAAAAAATCAAATATGAGTGTCTGTTCTCACTTATACGTGGGAGCTAAGAAGTTGTTCATATAGAAGTAGGCAGTAGAATACTAGTTACCAGAGGCTGCAAAGTGTATGGGGGAGATGGGGATTGGATGGTTAGCAGGTACAGGCGGCCAGCTGGCTTGTGTCCAATGTTCTGTGACATAGTGTAATAACTGTGGTATACAACAGTTAATTATGTATTTTAAAATTTCTAATAAAGATACTTTTGAGTGCTTCTAACACAAATCATAAATGTTTGAAGTGGAGGATATGTTATTTTCCCTTTTCTGATCATTATATATTATGTTGAAAAATTATATTTTATTTTTTAAATATGCAATTATTATATGTCAATTAAAATGTAAAATATTTATTTACATTTTATTTTAAAGAGGATAAAACAGACTACCAATCAAAACAAACAAGGGTAAGAGATACAGGAATTCAAAACATTAAGAAATCAACAATAGTTACCATAATGCCTTTTGATGTCTTCAAAATAACTGCAGGTAACTTTGAACATATTAAAAATCAAACAGGACATAATAGAATAGAAACAATAAAAACAAAACAATGAATGGGATAGAGAATTTCAAAATAATCCAATAGTAAATCCCAAGTTTCTACCATAATATATCTTGCTTTCCTTGAATCAGCTGCTCCTGCCATCAGATTTGACATTATCAAACAAAACAAAAGAGAATAAAACCCTACTCAACAAAACAATGGAAATGACATAGGACTCTAACCAAGACCATAGGGAATCAACAATGGCTTTAACCCTCAGGAGATTCCCTTTAGATGTCACACTGGGTAGTTCTAGCCTCTAAACCTATGATCAGATCACTGGCTCTAGACCTGCAATGTTAGTGAAACACCAGAGCACCACAGGCATCTGACTGCATTTCATCTCAATAGCTATCATCACAGCCTGTGTTTCTCTGGATAAGCCTGACACTTATGCAGGGGAGAAGGGGAGCATAGTGGTTGATACTTCTTGTTGCCAGCCCATGGTTGGAAGGGGCTTTAGCCTAGCTGTTTCTAGTCCAGAGGCGGCCAGCACATGGCACTGGTTCCCAGATTGGGCATATTTGTTGGTGTAGTAATGTTTTCTCTCCTAAAATATATATTTAAAAATAAATAGAAATGAGAACTTTGGTTTTACTGATTGATTTTATGCAAATATGTGAGACTTCCAAATAAATGTATTTTCTTTTTTATCTGAAATATTAAAATGGTACACTTTAGTGTGCAACTTCCAGTGGGTTTTTTTTTTTTTTTTTTGCTTGAAAATTACTTTAGAAGTTAATATATAAGAAAATTGGAAGTGGTTAAATTTGTATAGGACAAAACAACATTTCTCCTAGCAAAGTATCTGCCTGGAGAAAAACATCCCACAATTATTCAATGCAAAATTTTGCCTCTGGAAACAGAATAAAGATGCAAAACTTTGAGAATCAAGAATTAAGAGAATTAAGTAATAACTTTAGATACAAATTTGAAGTCAAATTTGAAGATCATTTTCATTATTAAGTATTTATAGGATTGGCTTTGCCAAATGCATTCCCAATTAGAAATCCGAGTCCTCTGATAAATTCATGACATGCTGATTTTTAAGGGTTATTTATTGACATCTAGTCATATGAGTTACATTGTTCTATGAAGTATAATTACATTAAAAATCTTTGTTCCTTGGCCTCAGTGTGTTTTTAAGACTTGAGTCTCAATAATAACTATAATCAGGAATGAAAATTATAGAAATAACTTTATGTCCTAGCTACTTTCCATCAAAAACAAGCATGGGTCTATTTAAAATAAAGTTACTGAATTGCATTTTAAGAAGATGCTTGATATTTCATGTGTCTTTCATAAAATAAAATCTCTAAAATGCAAAATGATTTTAGAGCTCTATTTACATTTCATCCAATCTCTGAGAGTAAAAGATGAATCAAAACTACAAGAAAGAGAGAATGAGGCAATGGAGAGTGAAAGGGAGGAGAATTACAGATGACTGGAGGCCACCTCCATGACCTCCCCCTTCCTCCACCGCTGAGAGCCCGGGTCAGGGGAAGTAAAACTGACACTAGCTGTTTATCATGCTTTAAGACCAGAATGTAAAATGAAAACCATTACTGCCGCTCAGGATGCAAGGAATGTACAAGAAAGGATTAAATCAATTGAAGATGTTATCTCAATGGGAGAAGGAATTCTAATTAAATTGAAGTCTTTAAAAAAAAGGCTGTCTGTTTCAAAAGACTGATAGAGACATATATCTGATGAGTCAACTTGGTCTTTTCAAGGCCCTGCCCTGGCTTCTTTTCTGTTTATGCTCATGATAAACAGCCCAGGAGAGTTTACTATCTGCCAGATCCAATCATGCAGACTTTGAGATCACTTCTGGGTTTACAGATAATTCTTGTATCAAGTAAGTTTATATTAGGCAGCTAGAGTTAGTAGGACTGGATGAGGGTCAAACCCGCTGGATTAATCAAAGCTTTTCCAGGCCCTACTATGTCAAGTCTGCTGAAACCTACATTTACCTACAAATGCATGTGTGCTCACTCTCCTAGGAAATTGACAGCATGGTAGGACAACAAGGGGAAAACACATCAAGAAGAGACAGCATATAATTTATAATTGAAAAGCAGTGTAGTATAATGGAGTCATTTTGAAGGCAGAGTGATTTTGCGTCTATCTGTATGACTTTAGGTGATTTTTTAAACCAAAACTTGAGTTTTCTTATCAGTAATATGATAAGATTATCCATTTTGCAATTGAAAAGATAAACGTAACTTTCCTATGAGTCATGTATGAGACCAATGATGATCATGTAAATGCTGCATTCCTGCCAAGCAAAAATAACTCTATGAAAAGCAATGTCTCCGTGGGGTCTGTTATTGAACAAGGAAGCTCAGTGTTTGGGATTTAGGAATGAGTGGACTCTAAAGAAGCCACAGAGGTGAATGAGTATAAAATGTGACAGTTTTAAGAAGGAAGGGAACCATCCTCTGTCTCTCAGAGGTAGAGACAGTTTGTACCTTTGCCCTGGGAGCAGGTAAGGATCATAACACATTTGTCAGGTTCTCTCAATGACTCACCCATGAGTCTCAGTGCTTATGATGATTATGGAATCGATGCCAACTTTGCCTCATCTAAAATTCCAGATGTAATGTAATTTTAATGACTTCCATTGTGTTTGAGGATTACTTGCTAAGATCCAGCATTTTATTTTACATTTCAACTGACCCAAGTATACTAATGAAGATTAATTGTTCATTGATTAAGGAAAAATGAATCACCCTATTACTAGTGTGAACTTTCTGGCCAAAAGTAAAATGGTATTTTGCTTCAAAAATACTGGCACAGATATGGTGGAAATCTCCATGTAAGTGTCTTTTATTTTATTTTATCTTGGTAATAATAGTAAAAAACGCAAGTTTTGTCTGAAAAATGAAGTGGAATTTTTACTAGTTGTCTTTTTTAAAAAAATCTACAAAGAGTAGTTGAGTGAGTTCATTACCTCATTTCTGTGAATCGAGGTCAGATAATAAGTTTCATCAGATGTTGGAACTTAGGGCGCTGAACAAGAAAGCAACACACCCGCCTTCCTGGCAAGCAGTCATGGTGCGAGCAGGTGGCAGGTGAGCCAGGGAAAGAACCAGTCAGTGTTTCCTGAGAGCCTGCCCATGCATGGGCTGAGAATCAAACATCCCATCCCCTCCCCCAAGTTAGCAACAGGAGCCAGAGGTTTGGGCATCTCTTGGAGGATGACTGTATGCAATAGAGCAAATGGGGGGGGGTTTCTTTCTATTATCTCTTTCAAGGAAAATATTGTTTTCACTGTTTTGCTTTATTCTGATTAACTATTTTGCTCTACTCAATATTCTCTTCCAATTGGTTTTATAATGTTCTGATTTGGTTTGATTTTGCTATACCTGATTGAATGGACAACCATTGTGAAGATAATGAGATATACTATGGTACTTATTACTGTTATCCCAGTATCCTGCTCTGAAGTTCTGAATCAGTTTCACTGCATTGTCTCGATTGGCTTTGTTCTGTCTTATTCTGTTGTATTTTACTACCTTAAAAATAAAAAAACAAGTTTCATAATTTAGGATGGAATTAAACTGCAGATGAAGAAAAATTTGAATGCAATGACTTAAGCAAATAAAAGGCTCCTCATTGTCACCTTATAGGGTGACTAAGGGAACACCAAACAGTTTTTTTCTCCTTCCCATTACCTGACCTAGTGTGAGATGTTTGGTGTATCATTGTAGGGTTGAGATATAAATGGGTAATATATTTGCATCCCAGGAAAGAAAAAAGGAAAGAATAAAGACCTAAACCATCTGTGCTCTCTGAATTAGTCCATTTTTAAAAATACAAAAAGCGATGATTCTACAAAAATATGTATACCAGACACATGCTTTTCCTTTATCTCTTTGGTTGGATCTATGCCTCATAACCACTCATTGTTTTGGAAACATAGCTATTTTTTAACTGGGCACATTGCTTCCCAAAACAAAATCAGTTTACTTAGCAAAGAGAAAGGAGACAATGGTCTGCATGCCAGTTAGCATGGTTGATACAGTGGATGTTCTTTGAGTGGTTTCCTGACTAGGTTTTACTTTGTTGGGAGAGAGCGAGGTCTATAAAATGAGTATTTGGGAAATACTTTGCATTTCCCAAGAGTTCATGTGTAAAAACGTGGTTCCCAATGTGATGCTGTTGAGAGGCAGTGAGACATTTAATAGGGGGAGCCAAATGGGAGATGACGGGGTCACAGAGGACATAGCTTTCAAAAACATCAATGTCACTCTTATGGGTCCCAAGGTAGTCCCTATGAGAGTGTGTTGTTGTAATAAGAGCAAGATTCCCCCTTCCTTGGTCTCTGGTTTCTTGTTTCATAATGCAATCTCTTCTGCTTGTGCTCCCACATTGTGATACCATATACCATGACATCTCTCTAGAGGTCAAACCTCATGGAGCTGCTCAGTCTTGTACTTTCAGCTTTCATGTCACTTTCTTTATAAAGTAGCCAGCCTCAGGTATTTTGTTATACCAACATAAAAGTGATAATGTTGAAAGTATGATATGTCAGAACACCCTGCAGAATTATGAGCAAATGAATGGCAAAGAAAGCAAAAAACCATGTCTTTGTTGAATGTAGAATACCTGATTGGGGTTGGAGAGTCTAACTTTCTCTTCAGTTTCAACAGTCTCTCTGTTGTCCCTGTACATATTCCTGCTTCCAGAGTAATTTTAACAGCATGGTTCTATGGCATATTTACTACAGAAGAAGTCTACATGGTGGTAAGCACCACAAAAAGAACATCATCTCTGGCATGGAATACCTAATTCCAGCTAATTAGCTGTGAGACACTGGGCATTGTTACTTTGTTGTAACGTTCCTTTGTTGTAACACCCTTCTTCATAGAGTTTGTTCTAAAGATTAAATGAATTAATTTATTCACACTATTAACAATAGCACCCATCACAGAGTAGATTTTAAGTATCAGCAATTATTTAAATCAACTTTTTTCTTTTTAATTTCAAAGAGGTAGCTTATGACTTTTTGAGAGTTCATAACTTGGGGAGAAAACAATATAAAAATACTTAAGAATAGTTTTCAGGCAAATATTATGTAATTACATGATTTGGTAGTGCGTTAGTCACTTTATCCTTGGTGAAACAAACAAGTTTATCTCACTCATAGTTTAAGAAGTTCCAATGTGCAGCCATGAGCTGACCACCTTCCTAAAGCCCTGCCTCTAAGTGTGTGAGATGTTTGTGGGTATATTCTAGTTCTAAAAATTAGCAAATAGTAACCTGCATAGCCAATTTTGGTCTCTACATTAACATTGATTTTTGTCTTTTTGAGACAGGATCTTGCTATGCAGTTCAGGCTGGCTTTGGGCTCACTTTGTAACCCACTTGGTCTTGAGCCTGCAACAATCCTCCTGATTCAGCCTCCTGAGTGCTGGGATTGGAGGAGTACACTATCATGCCTGGGTTTATCGATCTCATTAGATGAACATAAAACTCCTGGAGATTGGGCACTGCATGATTTGTATATGTGAAATCCAGTTTAGGTGTCATGTGTGTGACCAACAATATAATCTACTTATAATTATTACAGGAACTTGAACTCATTTAAAGACCATTATAGATTGGTGTCATCTGGAAAAGACTTATGAATAATAAAAGCTGTGATCTAAAGGAGTTGAAATAACTCATTTGGCAGGAATGAAAAGAAAAAGTCACTCTGGCAGGGATGGTTAAAGGAGGATAAGATGGAACATCATGCTCAAAGTGACAATGGTAGACTGGACACTGTGTCCTGTGATTACTATCCAAGTATTCTTGGAGGCTGAGGCAGGAGGATAGTAAGTTCCAGCCCAACCTGGGCAACTTAGCAATTTAGGGAAACTTTGTCTCAAAAAAGGGAAAGAGATCCTGGGGATGTAGCTGAGTGTGAAGGCCCGGATTTAAACCCTACTTTAAAAAGACAACGTCAGAAGCATGTAAAATGCACTGCCTGACTGGTCCTTTTGACCCTGGGAACGATGAAGCAGCATAGTCACTGGTTTTACCAGCTGGTTGAAGATTTTAAGTATTATGTAAGATTTTGGGACATCACAGTTTATTGAGAGGCAATAAAACAATTATAAATTTCACCATAGGAAAATATCACCAGAATATTATATTTTAGGAAGACTAAGCACTAAAATGCATAATTAATGATATTTGAAAATGAAAAACTAGAGGTAAAAAGACCAACTAGGAGATGATTAAAGTCCAGTGGCAAGGTCTTAAGGAGAGAAGCTTCTTTTCAAAGGACTGAGATTAGAGGTGCAGTCTCAATTTCTTTTTGAGGCCATACAGGCAGCTTCAAAAGGCATCCTGGTCCCCTCTTAAATTCCCTAAGGAATCCTAAGCATTTTTCTAAGCACTCAGAATTACTAAAGAAAGAATTCCTCTTTCTAAATACAGAAAAATAAATTACAAAGAAGGAAAAATTATTGGTTAATGTATATAGATTTAAAATCTACCTTTTAAAGTGTTATTTATTTTTTCTGGTATCATACTTTCTGAATTTTACTTTATAGAATAGCAGTTTTTATGATCTGAAAATTCTTGAAAGAAGTTTTTATCCTTCATTATGTAATGTAGTTGATCTTCCCTACTTATCTGTTTTACTTTGAAATAATGGTCATGAATTTTTTTCTATCTTCTACATTATTGACTGTGATGATTTTAATTAACAAGATGTTACAACACTTTGCAATAAATAAATGATCATATGACTGAAAATATGTGAGGCAACATGTTATTCATCAGTTATATAATAATGAGTGAAATAGACATGAGTCCAGTACTCATGGAATTAATTATCTAGATTGTTAGACTAATGATAAACAGGTAAACAGACAAATAATAAGAAATTCTGCTGAGCTATGAAGGAACAGAGCAAAATCCTTATAGATATGTTTACCTCTAAGAAAGTGTTATGATTTATGTTTAAAAGTCCCCAAAGCCTCATGTGGTCATGGGGGGTGGGGCTTTTGAAAGTGGCTGAAACTAACATTCATGATTGTCTTACTGTCTAGTGCTGGGATTGGTGGTGTGAGTGCTGCACCTGCCCAGGGGCAGATAGCTGGCATACAATATAAATGAAGAGAAGAGGTTTATTTTTTCTTTTTGCTCTGGCTGCTGCCTTGAAGTGTTGCCCCAGTGTCATGCAACACTGTCTTGGAGCCAGTTGATTATGGACCGAAATATCCACAAACTGTGAGCTATAAACCTTTTCTTCCCTAATTTGGAGTGTCAGGTATTTTGTCCCAGCAATGAAAGAAAAGTTGCCAACACAGAATTTGGTACCAGTGGAGTGGGGTCATTGTTGTGAATATACCTGACCTTGTGCTTCGAGAGCCTTTGGAATTGGCTTATTGGAAAAGTTTGGAAAGGTTCAGAGATGTTACTTGAAAGAGTACAGCTACCTTGGGCTGTACCATATAGGAGATTTTGGTTAGAACTCAGGAGGTCAGATGGCTGATAGAAATCCTGCCAGTAAAGACCAGGCTTGGGAGGTTTGTGGGAAGAAGGACTTTATTCATTGTTGGACTTCAGATGATGTGTGTTATGGTTTGGTAGAAATTTTTTTCTGTATTTTGCTCCTGTCCAGAGATTTTGCCTGAGACTGAGATTAAAGGTTATGGATTAATCTAGCAAAATAAATTTTGAGACAATCAAATGTTGAGGCAGTGGCATGGCTACTGTTGGGGGCTTTTAGCCAGATTTATGTTGAAAATCAAGAGCAAAGAGAATTTTTTAAAATGTTGCAAGTTTGGCCAGAAAAGAAGATCTAGCAATGATTTGGATTACAAAGACAGAGCAAAGGAAATCTTGATTGCTTAAAAGGAAAAAGAGAATATAAAAGATAGCCTGGGAGTGTCAGGGGAAGTAGCCTCAGGTCTCCACCCTTTGCAGTCTCAAAGCTGCAAAAATGAAAAACCTTGCTTTGAGGAGAAAGCCACAGAGTGCCATATTCTGGAATGACAGTAGAGCCCACATGAGGGTCCAGAATGGCAGTGGTTACACTGTGATCCAAAATGGCAGTACCGTAGAGAATTGTTTCTCAGAATTAGGTTCAGGTTATTCAGCAATCTAGGCACTGGAGCCCTATGACCAAGAGAGGAAATCCTGGCTACTGCTCTAAGTAACAGCAGAACTCAGCAGCACATGGTGCTGGTTTTAGGTCCATGCAGAATGCAAGAGTTCTGAGCTTAAGGCAGCTTCTACCCTAATTTTAGAAGACCTGGGAGGCCAGGCAGTGTGTCCCAGAGAGGACAATATGCAAAGTAGTGAGTATAAGCCAAAGGTGAAGTGGTGAACCCAGGAGTTAGGAAAAACCAGGAATGTGGATCTAAGCAAACCTGTAAAGAGGAAGCAAAGTCAGTCCAAGAGAGAAGCTGTATGAGCTATACCGACCAGAAGCGCCATGGAGGTGGAGTCACTCAAGCAATCAGATTGCTTCAGATGCTGAACTTGGAACCCCAATGTTTGCCCTGTAGGATTTTGGACGTCCTTTGTATCCCTTGTTTGTACCCTTTGGAATGGTAATGTTTATCTTGTGCCGCTGAATGCTGGAAGGTTGAACTTTGTTTTTATTTGTACAGAGGTATGCAGACAAGAGTTTGCTTTATATGTAATAGAAGATTTGGGACTTGGACTTTTCAGT
Organism: Cavia porcellus; assembly: GCF_034190915.1. NCBI lineage: Eukaryota > Metazoa > Chordata > Mammalia > Rodentia > Caviidae > Cavia > Cavia porcellus. Next base: position 33,932,439 of record NW_026947489.1, read on the forward strand.
GATGCTGAAACTGTTAGGACTTTGGCAATTCTTTGAGATGGACTAAATGTCTTTTGCGTAAAGTATGTGCATGAGTCTTTGGGGTGCTTGATGGAACGTTATGGGTTGTGTTTAAATGTTCTCCCCAAAGCCTCATGCAGTCATGGCGGCGATGGGTCTTTTGAAGTTGGCTGAGTCTAACATTTGTGATTGGTTTGTTGTCTAGCACTGGGATTGGTGGTGTGAGTGCTGCACCCTCCCCGGTGTGGGTAGCCAACATACAATATAAGGGAGGGAAGGAGATATGCTTTTTCCTTTTGCTCTTTTCACTTGCAGCTGCCATGAACAGCTGCCTCTTAGCCATGCCACCCTGTCTTGGAACCAGTTGAGAATGGACTAAAACATCCAAAAACTATAAACTTTTCTTTCCTTCATTTTGGGCATCATTTTATCTTAGCAATGAGAGAAAAGTAACCAAGATAGAAAGTGATATTTAAGAGGATGCTGAAAATCATATGGGGCTACCCTCCTAGAGGTTTGTAAAAGAGATTTTATTAGAAAAAACACTATGTGCAAAAGCCTAAAGTTTGTGTATCTTTCAAGGCACATTGAAGTACAGTGATTGAAGAAAAATGTTAGATTTCTAAAGACAGACACAGGTAAAGTTTACAAAGGAACAGATAGAATTAAGAGCAACCAAGGGAGCTCGAAGTACTCTAGCTTAATGACAGCAAACCATGCATGATTATCATTGCCTTGTGGGGCGGAGTCAGAGTTGGCAGACTAACCATAATCCAGAATGAGCCACACGGGCTGTAGTTGCTAAGAAGTGACTAAAAAGGTGAAATTACTCTATATTAGAAAAGAGTATCAATGTGAAAAGTAGCTGAAGAATTAAACCTGTGTTATGGTTTACTTAGATCTACAATACCCCCCAAAGCCTCATGTGTTCGGAGCTGGGGCTTTTGTGAAGAGACTGAATCATGGATTCAGTACTGAATTTCTGTTGGAAAGTGGGATCTGGTTGGAAGAGGCAGTCACTGAAGATACGAACTAGTAAGATAGGTCTCCCTTCCCAGCTCTCCTATCTCTCTCTGCCCCCTGGCTACCATGATTTGAGTAGTTGTCCTTTGCCCAAGACTCTTTACAATGGCATTTCTGCCTTGGAGACAGCCAACCATGCACTGAAAATAGGAGCCAAAATAAACTTCTCCTTTAGGTATTGGGTATTGGATAGTTTGTTCTAGCAACAGGAAAGTGACTAGGACACCCTGAAACCTCTGTCTTTCTCACAACCCGACATCTTGTTTTTGTGTCTTTTTTTTAAATCCAGCTGGAAATCTGAAGGCAGGGAGCACAGTTAATTTAGTACACCCTGGTGCACATCAGAGTGCAGAAGAATGGGAGTCATCTGGAGGGCAAATGAAGATTAGCTGATACAGCTGAGTGTTCAGAAAAATGCTTAGAATTTTTCAGAGAATTAAGTATTTGGTTAAATACTGGGCTTTAGGGAAGAGTCAAATAGTATTTGATGGATTTTGATCATGAAATTTGTACTCATAATTAATAACTTGAAATGATTACAGCTAGTCATGTTACTATTAATAATAATAGTGGAAAGTTAATAATTCTGTTTATGGATTCAAATTATTTTGATGTTTGCTTCTTAAAGCTTCAAGGATATTACATGTTGTGATGCTGGTTCTGACAATGGCAGGATAGCTCCTACCAGATCAACCATCATGTAGAGAATATCCTTAAACTATAAAGCAAGAAAACTTAAAGCAACAAAAACAACTATTTAAGAGCAACAGAGAGCAAACAAAATCAGGCAGGAATTGAAGGGAAATGGACACCTGAAAGAATAAAATAGTATTCTGTATTTCCTCTTTTACTATTTACTAGATGAATGGTTCCAGTCAAAAGAGCAGCATTCTAATCAAATTTTAGGAAACCGAAGAGATACAGCCTTGATGAACCAGAGCTGCCCAGTAGCTGTAACACAAGAGAAGCAGTCTTGAAAGTGAAGAAAACAGAGATTTGGACCATAAAATTCTCTGTGTAAATTTTGCCTAAATTTTTGACTGACTCCCTAAATTATGCATGGGTCAGAGCCCAAACAGCCTTAAGCTAAACTAACTGACCAGAGATATCAGCGGCTACTCACCACAGGGAAAATAAGTTTGACCTCGAGTCCAGATCAGTTAACTGCCAATTAAAATAAATAGAATATTGGATACTCTTTGGAGGAATATTATACAATTCAGTATTTCATCAAGATATCATGCAAAACACCAAACTACTATACTTATAAAAATAAGGAGACATGAACTATATTCAAGAGAACACACAATGGATACTGTATAGATTACCTGGCAGTTGGATTAAAGAAACAAGATTTTGAAAAAGTGATTATATTCATTCTCAAAATGAATATAGGAAAATACTGAAAATATGTTTCTGATGAATAAGCAGATCTCAAAGACAGAATGAACAGAGGATTAATAAAAATACATGAAACAAAAAATAAAATAGGAAGCATAAATTATTCATTAAATAACATTAATATAAATAGACTAAATGTTTGAAATAGAAAATAGAGATTATATGTTATCTATCAGAGATAAACTTTAATATAAGGACATAAAGGGATTAAAATATTAAAGTAGAATTCAAGAAAATGTTACTAGTATGATTAATTTGTATACATTATGCTTTTATATTTGTGTTTATATTTACTATGAGAAATTGCTTACTCAATTGTGAGGGGCAATTAACCAAATTCAAATTCTATAAAGAAGATAGTTAAGAAGAGAAGTAAACTCAAATTTGCTAGAATAGTTTGAAATTTTTTGTCCACAGCCAGTGTAGAAGGAAATATCCAGGAGGAAGGAAAGAAAATAAAAATATTTGTATTTGCAAATGCATTAATTACTTATTTAAAGAAAATTTAAGGAACTGATGAAACAACTTATAGAACTATGAGTGGGTTTATGAATATTAAAGATAAAAGATCAATATACAAATATTATCATTTTTATATACTAGCAGCAGTTAGAAGACAAATAGAAAAAAATTCCATTAAAGAAACATGAAAACAAGCAAGATTAGCTAACATATTTTCCGACAAAGTGGACCTCTAACCAAAACTGAGCAGAAGAGGTAAAAAAAGTCAGTTCATATTGGTTAAGGGAACAATTCAATGGGAAGAAATAACAGTTATAAACATATATATGGAACAAAGCTGCACTAAACTTCATAAAACAAACAGTACTGAACTTAAAGATCAGACAAAAAAACTATGCAATAATAGTAACCAGTTTCAGCACCTATTATAACAAAAAGATTAACTGGACAAAAAATTAACGAATCTCAGACTTGAATGAAACCTCTCAATAAACATAATATATATCAACACAGTACTCCACTTTACCATAAAATACACATTTGTTCTCAACAGCATGTGGAACTTTCTGCAAAACAGACCACATACTAGCCAATAAAGTATGCTTAAGTAGATGTCAAATTATTAAAGTTATGTTATGAATATTAACAGATTATAGCACAATGAACCTAAAAATCAATTACAAAGGAAACCACAGAAATCATGCAAACACATAGGAATTAAATAATGCACTCTTGAATAATTAAAGTGTCATAGAAGAAATGAGACCATTCCTAGAATTAAATTATAATACCAATACAATATACCAGAACTTGTAGGACACAAGGAAAGAAATCTTAACAGGGAAGATTATAGCTGGGAACACCCATTTAGAAAAAGAGTGAACCCCGCCAAAAAAATCACTTCAAAGTCCTAGAAAAACAAGAACAATTTAAATCTATAACTAGTGTGTCAGTCAATGCTTACTAGAGAAACAGATTTAATACAAGACATACAAATATATGAGAATTTACAAGATAGATAGATAACTATACTACTAATCTTTGTTAGATGTCAATGCTTACTAGAGAAACAGATTTAATACAAGACATATAAATATATGAGAATTTACAAGATAGATAGATAACTATACTACTAATCTTTGTTAGATGATCAAAAAGAAATGTAATGATCATCAAAAAAGGTAATGTTTGCTTTCACTGATCATTTTTCCATGCCTGTATCTTATGATGTGAGCAACTACACTGATGATAATACTCAATATATTAATCATTGTTATTCTATTATTTTGTTTTGAAATTCTGTATCATTGTTTTCATTCTTTTTTCATTATAAAATAAAAAATAAAAGAATCTACGAGATTAGCTTAGAATAGTTGTCCACAGATCCAGTGTGGAAGAGTGCAAAGTGCTATCTTCATAGTGGAGATTCAAAGGATCCAGCAAAAGTCTGGTGCATAATGTACTGTCTTAATTGAGTCCATAAAAGGAAGCCAAAGGGGCTGGGGATTTAGCTCAGTGGCATAAGCACCTGCCTTGCAAGCAGGCGGTCGTGAGTTCGATCCCTGATACCGATAAAAATGAAAAAGACAAAAAAACAAAACAAAACAAAAAACGAAGCCAAAAGGTCAGCACTGGAAGTCAGGAGATGAATTCTAAGGTGAAAGTGAAGGCTGGAGCTCCTCCAAAGAAACAGAAGTAGGCCTTCTGTAATAGTTAACTGCTTGTGTCAACCTAAGAAACATCCAACTGATTGGAACAGCATAGTTTTGCAGATAGGAGACCCATGCAAGGGAGGATTATCTGCAGAATGGAATACAGGGGAAATGAAGAAGATTTGTACCCATCTGACTGAAAATATTACATTTGAAGGGTTATTGTGTTAAATGCTTTTATTCTCACACTATTTTTTATAAATTTTTTATTATTCTCTGATCAAAAGATAAAGAAGGTCACTACTGGTTAACATGGAAAATTTCAAGAGGAAGAGATACCAATCTTAACCATATATGCACCAAATGTGAGAGCATCCAGCTGTCTAAGACAAATATCAATAGATATAAAAAATTAAATGAGCAATATCACAGTGATAATGGGATACCTTAACACCCTGTTGTTACAAGGAGACAGAGAAACTAGACAGAAAATCAGCAAAGAAATAATATGATTGAATCAAACTTGTCAACAAATGGACTTAGTAAATGTGTACAGACATCAGAATGCACATTGCTCTCAGCTGCACATGGGACAGTCTCTAAAATAGACCATATGAAAGCCCATAGAACATGCCAGAGTAAGTGTAAAAGAATCAAAATTACCCCATGCATATTATCTGACCATAGTGCCAGAAAATGGAAATTAATGACAAAAGAAAGGGAAAAAAATTCACAAACACATGGGAATTAAGGCAAATCCTTCTGGAATGACCAATGGGTCACAGAGAATATTGAAGAAGAAACTAAACAATATCTACAAGCAAATAACAATGCAAATACAACTTACTGGAGCCTGTGGGATGCGATGAAAGCAGCATTCAGAGAGAAATTTATTGTGGTGAATTCTCACAACAGGAAAACAGAATGAGAACAAATAAATATCCTGATGCTAGACCTCAAACTTTTGGAAAAAGAAGAGAAGTCCAAACTCAAAGCTCAAAGAAGAGAGGAAATTACAAACATCAGAGTAGAAGTTAACACCCTTGAGACTAAGAAAATAGTACAAAGAACTAATGAACTGAAGAGTTGGTTCTTCAAAAGAATAAATAAAATTGATTAATCCCTAGTCAACCTTATCAAAAAAAGGAAAGAAAAACACAAAATTCATGCAGTAAGGAATGAAATTGGTGAAATAACTACAGATCATGTGGAAATACTGAAGATCATCAGTACTTACTTGAAAACTTTAACTTTCATAGGATTGAAAACACAGAAGAAATGGACAGATTCTTAGAAACATATGAATTACTGAAGCTGGATCAAGAAGATATAAAACTTCTGAATAAGCTAATTTCAGTTAATGAAATTGAAAATGTAATTAGAAATTACCAACAAAGAAAAAATCAAGTGCTGATGGATGCATGGCTGAATTCTACAAGAAATATAAAGACTTGTTGTCAACACTCCTCAAACTCTTCAATGAAATTAAAATGGATGCAATTCTCCCTAAGTCATTCCTGGGAGCAAGTATTACCCTGAAACCAAAAGCAAAGAAAGACCCAACTGAACAAGAAACCTATAGGCAAATCTCCCTTATGAACATAGATTCAAAACCCTCAATAAAATACTGGCAAACAGAATACAGCAAATCATCAAGAAGATTACACACCATGACCAAGTGAGATTCATCTCAGAAATGCAAGGGTGGTTCAACATATGCAAATTAGTAAATGTAATACATCATATCAACAGAGTGAAAGACAAGAGTCATATGATCATCTAATTAGATGCAGAAAAAGCTTTTGATAAAGTCCAGCACTCATTCACAGTAAAAATCTTAGAGAAAATTGGAATAGATGGTCCATATCTCAATCTGATAAAAGCCATGTATGACAATCCAACAGCCAAAATCATAATAAATGTCAAAAATTGAAAGCTTTCATTCTAAAATCAGGAATAAGACAAGGTTGTGCATTATCAACATTCCTATTCAATATAGTTATGGAAACATTAGCCAGAGCAATTAGACAAGAAAGAGAAATAAAAGGAATAAAGATAGGAAAGGAAGAAGTTATTATTTGCAGATGACACAATACTTACATAGCAAATCTCAACAAATTCTATTGAAAAACTTCTAGATTTAATAACCAAATTCAATAATGCACTGGATAAAAAATTCAACGTTCAAAAGTCAATTGCATTCCTGTACACAAACAAACTGACTGTGAGAAAAATAAAGGGAAATCATGCTCTTCATGATAGCACCCAAAAAATTAAATACTTAGAAATCAGTGTAACAAAGAAATCAGTGTAATAAAGAACTAGACATTGATAATTATAGTATTCTGAAAAAAAGGAAGCTGAAGAGGAAAATGGAAAGACACAAAATGGAAAGACATCCCTTGTTTATGGATAGGAAGAACAAACACTGCAAAAATGGTCATGATCCCAAAAATGTTATACAGATTCAAATGCAATTTCAATCAAAATACCATTAACATACCTCACAGATCTAGAGAAATCATTCCTCAAATTCATCTGGAACCAGAAGAGACCTATGATAGCAAAGGTAATCCTGGCAACAAAGGCAAGACAAGAGGCATCACAACCCCTGACTTGAAATTATACTACAAAGCTACTGGGATAATATCAGTATGGTACTAGTAAAAAAACAGACCTGAAGATCAACAGAATAGATAGAAGTTACAGCCACAAATGCAAACACACTCAGCTACCTTATCTTTGACAAAGGGGCCAAACATGTTCACTGTAAAAAAAAAAAAAAAAGACAGTCTTTTTAATAAATGGTGCTAGAAAAACTGGCTTTCTATATGGTGAAAACTAAAACTAGACTCATGTCTATTATGGTGCACTAAACTAAAGTCAAGTTGGATCAAAGATATAAATATTAAGGCAGAAACACTAGGTCTGTTGAAAGACAAAGTAGGTAAATATCTTGGAGATACAGGTGCAAGAAGAGAGTTCATGAATAGAAACCAAACTGCGTGGGATGTACTTCACAGAATCAACAACTAGGATCTTATCTTATTAAAAAGCTTTTGCACATCAAAAAAATCATCAACAGAGTGAAAAGAAAGCCCACAGAGTGGAAAAATCTTTTAACCTACTGTCCCTCCGATAAATTATAGAACATTATATGTTCTATTTAGAACATATAATGAATTTTAAAAAATTATGTCCCCCAAATTCAGAGACCCAACTGAAAAATGGGCATCTGAGATGAATACACAGCTTTCAGATGAAAAACTAAAAAGGGAAAATAAATATACGGAAAATGTTCTACATCATTAGTCATTTGAGAAATGTAATTGAAAACAACACTGAGATTCCATTTCACTCCAGAAAGAATGGCGATTATCAAGATTTCAGTAACAAATACTAGCAACTGTGGGAATAAAGCAACTATTCTCCATTGCTGGGTAGGAGTGTAGACTTGTGCAGCCACTATAGAAATCAGTGTGAAGATTCCTCAAAAAACTAGGATTAGAAGTTTCATTCAACCCAATTTTTCCCTTTCTGGGTATTTTACCTAAAGAATTGAAAACATCATATTACAGCAATCAACGTGCACCCATATTAATAGCTGCGCAATTTGTTATAGCCAGGTCTTTGAAACAATCCAAATGCCCATTGACTGAGGAATGGGTAAAAAAGATATGGTATTTTTATATAATGAAATACTACTCAGCCATAAAGAGTGATGAACTTGAGGCTTTCATAGGTAAAATACATGCAACTAGGAACCAAATCATAAGTGAAATAAATCAGACTTGAATGTGTAATCACCATATTGTCCCTCTAGTATAAAAAACTGAAAGAGTAAATAAGATCCAAAAGTTATAATAGATATAGTAAAAGGAAAAGAGACTGTTCAAATGAAAATTACATTGTTTGACCAATCTTGCATGCCTGTATCTGGTAACCTGAGCAACTATGTTGAAGATAATATTATGCAATATAACAAATAGTCTCCTACCATTTGTTTTGAAATCCTGTATCACTGTTGTCTATTGTTGTTGTCATTTTGCTTTTGTTGTTGTTTTTTGCTTGTTTCTTGACTTTTCTGTGTTTTTTTTCTCTTTAAAATTAAAAAAAGATAAAGTTACTATTCTCTTGGGGAAATAGGGCAAGGAAAGTCAGAGGAAGGCAGAAATACAAAAAAGACAAAACGTTCTAGGAATCATCAGCATTTCCACAGGTCAGATCACTTTCCAGGTATTTGTCCTGTGTCTTTTTTCCTCTGTTTTGCAGATAGAAATGATCATAACTGGACCCTTAAAAGTAAAGTAAAAAATGTTGCAGTCAGAGTCTAAAATTGAAAGCAATTAATTATTGATTGTTCTGGTTTCTGAAAACAGTGTCCTTCGGGTTAGAGATGAGTAGACATACATAGCCAAATAAGAAACTTAGCAGATTCTTTTTGTATTTCTTGTTGGATCTAAAGAAATAGACAAGGCTTTATTATGGATATATAAAGATTTTTTGTTTAAAAGTGATTATTGTATTACAGGTAGTCCTACATCCTAACCAAAGATTTATAATAAGTACTAAAAAATTTGGAAAATCATGTAAAAAGGGAGATGTTCGTCTGAGGTAAGTGGAAAATTCACATACTAAGAAAATAATTTTTTATTCCTCTCAGCCAATACTACTTTTATCCATTGTATTGTGAAAAAGCATTTTTATTCTACCCAATTTATATTACTTTTGGCTGTGGTAGACCAATCTGATTTTTTCCCTAACTGGGTCACAAATAAGTTACAGTGTTGCTCGCTTCTGTTTTAGCAGGCAGAGAAAAGTCAAAGCACACTTTGCAGGGAGAGGCTTCTGGGTACTAGTTAAAACAACTGTAAGAGTCCAGGCCTGATGCGTTTCCACTTTATTCTTTACCCCCCACATGAAAAGTGCTTTGCCCCCAGCTTTGCCTCGGGCCAAAGCCATGAGGCCATAGCCTAAAGCGCTGATGAATCCTTGAAGACTTTTGTGGTCAGAGTTTCTCAGGCAAAAACAGTAGAGAACAAATGCTTTTTACTTGATATCTGCCTTTTGAAAGCTTAGAGCAAAAATATAAAAAATTTCAAATTATGCTTATAAGGCCCTTTTTTTCTCTCTTGTCATTTGTGTATGAAACAAATACTAAATATTGTATTGCCTAGCAGGAAGTCAAATACAAATGCCCAGTGTGTCTTAAATAAAATAAGAGGCATGTTCATTTAGAGATGATGCGTGATAATTCGACATGAAAATCAGGGGGCAAAGAAATGATCTTGGGAGCCCCTGGGCAAACGTGGAAAAACCAGCACATGGATGGTCAGCAGCCTAGCGTTCCTTCATCACCGGTGGGATGCACGTTGCCTTTTCTCCTGTCTTTATTCATTTTTCAACAGCCTGCCACATGCTATATGCCAAATCTCAAATAAAAAAGCCCTTACATGCACCCATGCACATGCAGGCACACACACAGACACGCACACACACACACACACACACACACACACACACACACACAACACTCTTACATTCATACACTAGTGCACTGAAACTAAAGAACCTTCAGCAGATCCCGACATAGACAGTAAAAACAACCATCTGCACTGAAGCTGGGGATTTATTCAATTATACTTGCCCGAGTTATTTGTTTGGCTTTGCAATGTAAAGAGTTCTGTTTCATTGTAGGAACTTTTTAGGCTGTCGAATTATTTTCAAATTCCTCTCCCAGATGCATTTGGCAGGCACAAGTCTTGGCAAACAAAAATGTGTATACGTCACAAGGGCATTAAAATCCTCACCTGGGTTAGCTGCCAGAGTCAGACTAAGATTCTTGGTATTTAAAGAAAAGGTTAAATGAAGTTTACTGGTTTAATGCCTGTGGCACACATTAGTTTTCAAGGTTTTGAGGATTACCGCATGTGAGATTCTTTCTCGCAAGTTTAAACAAGTGTGTTAGGAAGCTTGAATGAATGGCAGGTGGCTGATCTTCAAAATGTCATCCAGGTTCAAGTTTTGAATGTGATATTATCAGCATGCAACTCAGGTTTCACAGTGGAACTGTGACATTGCTACCATCTTATCAGGTAGTCGTTACCTCTAATTTTTATTTAAAACAAGGCTTTTAGTCCTATATACATTTTCAATTAATCTATATCATTGCTCCTGTATAGTATTATTTATGAGTGAAGCTATTGCTATCAGGTGATTATTGACATTCATATCAAAATCAAATTATAATCATTGAGGTTCTTTGTTACACCTTACCTCTTATCTATAGCTGTAATTTTGATACACAGTAGGTCAAAATGGAAAGATTTCATGTTCTACTTCAGAATATAAGGTATTATACCACAGTAAGTCCATCACCTACAAGATTAATGCACAAAACATATGAAAAATCCTCACATTTTGGAATTTTCCTGACCAGAAATGAACCCTATATTTTTGGTGCAAGTTTTGTTTAATATACACCTATTTATAAATGTTTTATACACAAATATGGATAAACATGCATACATATATTTGGTATTTTAGATCTGTCTCTATATCTATGTCTAACTTGGGAAAGAGCTTGGTGATAGATGGAAATCTTTTATCTTGTATTTTAGCTTATAGTCATTATGGAAACTGTTTTTTTAAACTCATTTGCATTTGAACATTTCAAACATCTGTTAATTTGTTCCAGTCAGAAACATTTTTTTCCCCGATAAAAGAACCAGGCAGAAGACTACTATTATTTTTCTATCTGTGAAAATTTAAACAATGAAAACCTTCACTTGTTTCTTCCATCTTAACTCCCTCGTCTCATCGGTCTCTCTATCTTTCTACCACTCTCATTTTTCTTTCTTTCTCACTAAGTGCCAGTGCTTAGCTAAGATTTAAAAAATAAACTATCTTTTCATTAACTATTTCCAAAAGAGTGTGCAAATGGAAATTTAAAGATATCACATGAAAGCATATCCAAGTAAGATCCTACATACGAGGACTGCACATAAAAACAAACACTCCTAGCCGCAAAAGCAGGCAAAATACCATGTTGATGTGCATAGTTGTCTATTCAGCTAACTGAGGATTATCCTTTTGGTGCTTTTGCTTTTGGAAATACTCAGTGAGTGAGATTTAACTAGGAATGGGGAATGTGGAATCGTTTTCTTCTGATGTGTACTCATAGGTGATATGTCACAGGTGACTTATTATCTTTTTGATTTTTTAATTTCCACCTCCCGAGGACAATTGTGCCCTGGGAGAGTGCTGGCAGGATTCTTTTTTCAGGTAAAAACCTTAAGTTGGTTAATTCTGTTGCATAGTTCACCACAGGTGCAGGTGGATGCTTTCCTGTACAAAACAACACAATTCCAGGAGGGCAACTGGGGGGAGAAAGTCTTTCTGAAGGTATTGTTCTCTTGAGTATAAAATATTATTTCTCTGTGTCATAGTTCTGTTGCCAGAAACATGCATGATTTCCATGTGTCACTGGAATACTTAATCCAGAAAAGGTAGGGAGTTAATTGTAGTTTAGAGAAGATTTAAACTTAACAAACTGAAGTTACAGGCTGGGCATGTTGGCGAAAGCCTGTAAACCCAGCACTGAGGCAGGAGGATTCCCGCAACTTCAAGACCAGCCTGGGCTACAAAATAAGTTGAAGGCCAGCCTGAACTGCATGGGGAGACTTTGTCTCAAAAAAAATCCTTTCACCTCCAAAAACAAACAAAACAAAAAAACCAAAAATAAAACCTGAAGCTACGGAAATGACTATTTAGAATGCAAGGAGGCTTTTCCTTGATGTTTAATTAGCTCATTGTTTATTGTATATCTGAGCATTCATTGTGCAATATTGGACATTTATTACATCAAGTTGAAACACTAGATGCTTAATATGGAATATACATGAAATCAATATTTGAGTTATTTAATTTAGTAGTGATGAGTTAAAATGTTAAAGGAAAGGTGGGAATATTAAGCAGATTCCAAGAGCAACCCAAACTGAACTAACATGAAAAGATGAATTGACACTCTTCTGTCTTAATAAATATTAAGAAACTTCAAATTATTTGACAAATGGAGCTAACGATGAGCTTCATAACTTCTCCCAAGTGTTGGAAGTAGCATTACAGAGGGAGGAGAATAATGTGAGGTTTTGGAGGTCAAACTGGGGAAAACAAAAGTTAAATTTCACATCATACTTTTTAAAAAATGAGATAGACCCTTGTGCTTGCTCCAAGCTGTTCTCAAATTTATGGCAATCCTGCAGCCTCAGCTACCTCAGAGATTACAAACTAGACTTCACAGCTAGCATGGTTTGTTTTAAGGGAGGGTGTAAACTCTCTCAGTCCATTCAAAAAGTGAACACTGGGCTACTTTACCCAGGATCATAGATGGCTTGGACTTCATCTTCTGTGGAACAAGAGGTTGCCCCAGATGACCCACTTCAGTTTTCTCCAGTGGCTCTGATTCTCTATTGGGAAACTTTTGTTGGCAAGCAATTTTGCAAATCAGAATTCTTCAAATGCTATGCTTTGGACTTGATTTGTTCTCCAAGGGTGCATGTGTCGGAGGCTTGGTCTTCAGCATAGCACTATTGAGGTGATAGGAGCTTTTGGAAGTCGGGGCTCATGTGAGGCTCACTGATGATTCGAGACTGCAAGCTCCAAAGAGATTGTGGAATCTGAGTCTCTCTGGCTTCCAGTTTCAAGATGTAATTGCTGCATGTGTTCCTGCCATCGTCCTTCAGCTAGATGTGACACACCTGAGTCCTCACCAGAGCTAAGCTAATGCCAATGCCAAGACCTTGAGCTTCTCAAACAGTGAGCTGCATTAACTTCTTTTTCTTTACAAAATTACCTGCCCTAGGTATGTCACTATAGTGACAACAAGCTGTCCAGTATCAGAGTGAAGCTTAGCTGCAAGGGAAGAACTGATGTGATGAATTGCACAAGGGACATGCAAATGCCAGCCACAAGTGACAATCCAAGGCATTGCCCTTCTCTCCTTTAGAGTGGTTATCCACAGTTCCTTCAAAGACTTAGCATTTTGACTCCGGAGTAAGTAATTTTTTATTGCAGCATTGTCCTTGCATGCCATAATTAAAATTCCATTACCATATCCTTTATAAACGCCTGTATCTAGAATTTATAATTTATGACTAAAACAATTCCTCTAGACTAAAATTTGGAACCTACAATCTGATCCTTTTACCTGTTGGCTGTTTTTTATTTCTTATATAGAAAGAGAAATAAGTCCAACTGAGCTTAACAAGGGACTCACTTGCAGAAAATTAGTATGAGATTTTCCCTTTCGTTTAAATCCATTTTGCTTAATAAACTTTCAGCTTAGAGACCTTTGGCGTTTAAATCTCAGGTAAATGCCTTACAGGACTATTTAGAAATAAATGAGGTTTTGGAGGTTGTGAGTGTCTTGTCTTTACTATAATGTTTTACCATGTGAAAGGCAATAGTTTAAACAACTATGAATCCTTTTTCAATTATTTTTTTAGTTATTTTTGTGCTTTATTTCCCCTGTACAGTTTTCTGCCCTGGCTTTAGCAGCCTGACCCAGATAGCATCTATTAATAATACACAAACAGATCTAAAAAGTAACAAAAATAGCACAAGAGAATAAATTTGCCTATTTCTTTCAGATTTGGTAGAAAGAAATTGAGAACAATGAATTCATAGGATACTACATTTTAGAAACAAAGAACAAGCTAAGTAGAAGTACTAGCTTAATCTCTCTAATCCTTTGGGCTGAGGAACTATGTCAGTTACTGTAGACTCTCAACGTGATGGGCCTGGGAGCAGATCAGGGGTTAGGAAAACATACTTGTGGGTCGGTCTGGCTGGGTCATGAAGGTGTGACTTGGGTTTATTACCTGGTCCTTGCCTCTGTTCTGTCTGAGAGTGTTCCCCTGCTTTGCTCCCCAGGCACCATGTACTAACAACTCTGCTCTGGCATGCCCTTCTGCCATGATGTTCCTGCCATGGAGTCAAATTGACATGGATTAAATCCTCAGAAACAGAGATAAATAAGCCATTATGGCATATATCTCAATGTTCTCCCAAAGTCTACTAAACTTTTTAAAGGTGATTGATTCTAGAGTATCAGAATGTAGATTAAGGATGCATGAGTATGGATGAAGGGTGTGATAATTGGATTGGTCCACTGATCAGTTCAGTTTTGTTCTGGATGTGATGGGAAGCCCCATAGTGGATGTGGTTGGCACCAGTTGTAGCCTGAATTGAATATAAAGAGGCAGAAAGAAGTCAATCTCAATGCTACTGCTTGTTGCTTCCTGCCTACCCTTCCATGGACTGTTTCTCTCCTCTGCGTTGGGCACTGCCATGGCCCCCTCCCTTGGTGCCAATTGTCAGTGGACTGAAACCTCTGCAAACTGTGAACTGAAATAAACCTTTCCCCCTTTAATTTTAGGTATTGGGTATTTCATCATAGCAATGAAAAAAATGTAAGACATAAGCCAGTACCTCTGCTAAATTATAGGTAACAGGTAATTTGTTCCAGCAACGTGAAAGCTGCCTATACAGCAAACAACTTGAATCAATTGAATTCTAGTTAGTTTAAGATAAGTGATTTAATGAGCCACTCAAAACAAAACCATTCAATTTCATTTTTTAAAATAGATACACAAGTCTAAGCACAACAGAAGTGAGTAAAATTCACAAGAATGTAACAAGTCTAAAAGGAAAACGTTCATTAATTTTGGTTGTTGCATTCATAACATGTACGTGCCTGTCTTACATCTAAAATAAAATAAAATAAAATAATCAAACCCTACATATATCAGAGAACTTTCCTGTCCCACAGGTAGATATTGCCAGCATTAAAAGTAAATTTTCTTTCTTTTAAATGCTTTCTTCCCTTTTATAAAATACAAAACTTATTATTTAAAAGGTTTCTTTCAATTTTATTCTTAAAAACTGCATTTATAATGCCAGCAGGAAGGTATTTTATGTTTTATGCTCTTTTCATTCCACATGAATAGGGCTACCAGTTTTATTTTTTTATTTTCAGACCAACACGATTTCATGTTAAGCTGGAAAATTTATTCAACTTCAATTCAAACACTGATTTAAAAAAAATAAAACAAGATCAGGGTAGCTTTGGTGTTTTATATTTTCTTTTATAATAAATTATCTCTCAAATGATGCCTATGTGTATATTTTGACATAATCATGGATACGAATGTGCAGTGTCTGAAATCTAAAATGACACCGTAATATCTTTCCTTGCATTAGCATTATTTTAACATTCCTCCAACGGGGAATGTTTGAGGAATGCAGAGGTTTCTAGTTTATATGTACACCTTTGATTATTATTCTAGGACCTCCAGCTACAGATCCAATCTCCGATCATGATGGATGAATCTCTCAGAGTTCAAAAGAAGTGTTGGCAAAAAGAAAAGCTTTAAATAAGGCAACCATGAGAGCCAAGACATGAAATTCAAAATTGAATGCCACAGTGTTAAATGATGATCTAGATTTCTTTTTTATTTCTGCCACAACTGAGCTGTATCTGGGAACTTCAAGTGCAGTGTCATATATAAAAACAGGACTATGAATCAAGTCCACAAAGACAGTGACATTTCTGTTCTGCCTCACCTAGTATTCCATTTTAATCAATGGCTTCAAAAGTCGTGTCCTGGGTGGGTAGGGTTGTTATCACTTCTGGAGAGATATGAAAATCATCATATGCACACAAGACACAGGAACCAGCAAGATTCTGAAAGGAGAGATGAAAATGGATCTGTTGTGTTTGTTGTACCTCATGTATTATGATGTTTAAGGCACAGTCAGAAAATGGCCGGTGGAGATTTGGGTGCAGATACTGATGACTGATTTGTAGAACATTCTCTCTTTCTCTTTTCTTTTCTTTTTTTCTTTCTTTCTTTTTTTTTTTTTTTTTTTTTTTTTTTTGAGACAAGATCTTTCTATGCAGTCCAGGCTGGCCTTGAACTCATTATGTATCCTGGGTCATCTTTGAATTTGAGGTGATTCTTCATGCCTCAGCCTCCTAGTGCTAAGACTACAGATACATAATGCCATGGCTGGCCTACAGAGATTTTCATAAATGTAATTGCATCAGCATAATCAATGATGCCTTCAATAGTCGAGAATTATTTTACATTAAATTTAAGGAGCATAAAGCAGATAGTTGATTTTCTCATACACATGATGTGTTTATAACAGAAACATTTGATTTCTTATGGAAGTTAGCAAACTATTTTGATTGATTTGATATCCTCTTTAGTTAAACCAAAAAATGGAGTATTCATTTCTTTGAGATACGATATTGTGTCTTCAAGATCCCAAGGTAAAAAGAGAATACTTTTCTCACAAGTGAAATGTAATAGATTCACAATCAGTATGATTGTGAAGATTAATTCACTTTAATGAAAGTGTACATGATGAGTATGGGTGGGCAGAAGAGTTCTGTCATTTGAGGAAGGGGTTCTTACTGGAATATGTGATAACACAAAGGGAAAGAAGGCCAGATGGGGAGAAAACAAAGAGCCAATAGCAATTTAGATATTGTTATTGGGCTTGCTGAAGAGTGAGCAGTCTCAGGCACAGTTCTTGTAAGTTGTATCAATAGCTACTTAAAAGAAACACTCCTTTCAAAGCTTTGTTGACTTTTTTTGCTAGGTAAATACATTAGTGGGTGAAACATGTGTGGACCCAGAGACTGAAGATTAGCTGTCACTTATCAGCTCTCAGCTCTGCTCATGTGTTTTATTAAAAGGGTATGGCAGTTAATGGTGTGCCTTATGAAGTTCATTGCAACAGAGGAAAAAACCTTGCCCATCTAGTTCTAATTCCAAGTTTAATTGGTTTAACACTTACATCTCCAACTATCAGTTTTACTAATGTGCAGAATTGGTTTGGTCAGAATTATTACTCTGGTTAAAACTATTTTGCAACATTTCTCATTTCCTAATGGCTCCTTGGAATAGCCTACTAGTTTTGTTTAATCATTTTAAAAATATGGTAATTACAGTGTTTAGAGAGAAATCTGGGTAAAGATTGCTGAAGGAAGTTCTTTCCTTTGAAAATAAATATTTCTATTTAAAATGTGCTTGCATAATTCTCAAGGGGCAAAAGCTTGGAATAAATACTGAAAGGCTACAGCTTTTCTAATTAATAAGAAAAACCATTTTTGTCATTGCAGCTTTTATTGTCATCTACCAAAAAGAATTACAATCTTCAAAAAAAAAAACAAATAAAAAACACAAAACAGAATTACAATCTGACATTTCTTTCTCCTGCATTCTTGTCTCAAACTTGTAGAGATCTCAATTTGAAAATTTATTTTTCCCTTTCAAAATGTTCATTAAAGCACAAATAACTTTCCCCTTTTTGATGTTGCCAGAGAAACTTGAGTGCTATGTAATTAAGCTTCTGCTTTAAAGTATTTCCCTCAACAAACACAGGCTTCTAGGACAAAGATGGCATAATAGGTATTATTAACTGTACATATAAATAGGAAATATGTCTTGTGATGTATTATATTTGTTGAATGAGTTTGTCATATTCCAAAGTCATCTCTTCACTAATGACTCATGAGTTTCCATTCCATTATTTTAAAATAATGTAATTACAGCTTATTCTGTAATAATTTGACATATCTCATATTCATATCTGAGCCTATTAATTAGAGACAACACACTTATTTATAATGTGCCTTTATTATTCAAGTTAATCCCTTTAATCCCATTTGAATGGACAGACAAAAATTAATCCCTTCAAACTTCTTTACAAACAAATGTTTAAATTCATCTATTTTTGTCTTTGTTCTTAGCACATACACTGAAAGCTTACATGATTGAGGATAATAGAAACAATAAACAAGAGATTAGGAAAGACTAACATGCAAAGTATGCAAATTAATTTTCTTTGCAAAGAAAGGATATGTACTCGTGTTCTCCCAATCTACAGGGGTCTAAAAACCCAAAGAATTATTTTAGAGAATGTGATGATGTCTTCAGAAATTAATGATCCAGTCATTCTCAGGGTTTAGAATAGTATAGGGGTCCTATTCTTGCTATGAACCTGTGTGTCTCACAAAATAAATAGTTGTCTAATTGAAGACTTCTTACCCCAAGAGAACCTCCACTGTAGAATACCGTGAGGTTTCTCAGAGGGTTCCTTGAGCTAGGCATTTGCTGAAGTAATAACAGAGGGAAGCCAAGTTGAAGGCAGTTTTGGATTCTTTTTCTAACACTATAATCCTCACCACTGGGTCACTGGAAACAGGAGAGGAAGCAGTTGTTTTTCCCTGCTGTGAGCAATGGGTTTGAACATGCCTCATACTGTTCTCATGCTGTGCATTCTTTCCCTCCCTTTCCCCGTAACACGAGTGTGAACTGAGCACATGAAACCCCTTTGGGCTCTAGAAATAACAGCCTACTCACAGATCAACTGTGACTATTTTATTTCATGTCTTTCCCCGGCATGATGTGGAGTGCATCAATTAGGTAATGTAACTTTGTTCTTTAAGCCATGGGGAGTGGAAAATAAACTGTTACTCACTTATTTGTATTTTTTCAATTTGTTTGTAGACAAAGTATAGAAAATTACAGAAATACAGTAAAACAAAGATCAGTAAGAATTCTTCAGTGAGTTTTCTTTAGCATGAAAGTTTTCCTTTAATTATTTCCATAGACTCTATTACTGAAGTTGAATTATTAGGCAATACTGTGATTATATTAGAAGCTCTTTATACAAAGTAAAACTTTTTTTAAAAAGTTTGTACACACTTACATTTCCAGCAACAGTATATGCATGACAATGCCTATTTCTTCACACTATCACAAATATTTACAGCTATCAAATTTAGGTTTGTCACTTTTGATTGCTGAGAAATGCTATTTTCTCTTCGAAGGAAATAGCAGTCTTGCTCTCCTTGTTTTAAATTTGACCAAACACGCTTTTTCTTCAGTGGATTGCTCTCTATTTGTGTTTGTTGCTGTTTTTCTGTCAGTTGTCTTGTGCATTTGATGTTGATTTCTAATAATTCTTTATATATTATGTATATCTGTCAGCTCTTTGTGTGTCAGTTGAAAATACTATTTATAAGTTTTATTTGCCAATTGTTGTGGTTTGTATCTAGATGGCCCCCAAATTGTCATGAGATCATAGGTGGAGTTTTTTAGAGGTAGCTGCATTTAGCTGACATGGAGCAGGGATTAAGTGTGTGATGCTGAGATTAAATGCATGGTGGTGGGATGAAGGGTGTGCCACCCTGGCTGGTCGCCTGGATGAAAGATGAAGGCAGGTTTGATTGTCGCTTCTGCTGCTTAATTGCTTGCTGTCTCCTGCTTTCTGCCTGCCATGCCATGAACTGTTTTTTCTCTGCTCTCCCTCTCCCATGCTGCCTTCCTTTGGAGCCAGCTGACTATGTGTTGAAATCTTTACAATCTGAGCTAAATAAACCTTTCTTCCTTTAACTTTGGATATCAGTTATTTTGCCTCAATCATGAGGAAGAGTAACTAAGACACCTATCAATTTAATTTTTATTTGATGTGGAGAAATTGTAAGTATTGGGAGACAACCCATCATGGATCTTTCAGTTTTTGTACGTTTTATGATTGCTTTTGTTTCAGGACTATATTTTGCTATTCATACATCCTTGAAAATAGAGTAAGTATCTCCATTAGGAAGGACCAATGGAAAGATGAACTTACTGCCCACTATAAAAAGTTTAAGCTTTCTTAAGCTCAAATCCTGGATGATGATCCAATTGTTCCTTGCATACTTCTGTATTGCTTGGTGGGAGCTGAATAAGCCAGAACTGATGCAAACATGTTAATGAATTTTATTAAAGATAGTCGCTTAGTTAACCTTATAACATCTTCAATGTTTTAATGCTCTCTTGTAGGTTTTTAAATTTTTCCTTGCTCAATTTCACTATTTTTTAATTTTCCAAACCATTTCTATGTCCTGGACATTTTCCAAATTAGTATAAAATTATGCAGTTTATGTCCTTACAATGATTGCAATTAAATTCTGTTGCATCTTTTGTTGATGAAATTTTTTCAAATTTCTTAATTTATTGACTAGGCTTGAGAAAAATTATTTTTTTAATCATAGTTAATTGTGTGATTTGGTCTTTGCTTTTTAATTCATGAATTTTTGTTATCCTTCATGAGGTTTATTTTGTTCTCATAGTTGAATTTTAAAGTTACTCCAATTTAGTTTATATTTTATGATAGCTTTTGACAACAAGTAACATAAATTCCAACTCAAAAGAACTCAACAATAAAGGGTTCTTTGTATCCCTGTGAGCCTAGAGATAGGGTCAGTACTTGAATATAGATCGAGAAGCCTAGCATTCTCTAAGATAGATTTGTCGCTTGATACAAGATGGCTATGTGGCCATCAAGTTACTATCTTCATATTTAGAGCAGGACAGTATTCCACTCTTCCAGGTCTTTTTCCTTTACCTGTTTAGTCCAGTACAAGTCATGTGATTCCTGATACATCAATAAAAATTTCCAGGACTGCTATAATTGATTCAGTTTGCAGGTATTTATGCCTGGTACTAGCAAGGGATGACCCTCACCTCAACCCTGATGACCTGTGTTCACTAACAAATTCTGGTTCTGATAGAGGGAGTTTCTGAGCAACAAAGCAGAAGCATTATAGAAAGACTTTGAGGCTAAAATTGTATATGTTTTTCTTCACTATAAGAGTTTTGATATATGATCATTTTCATTATTTAATAAATAATCTATACTTTTTACCATCTTTGATTTAATAGTTATATTGGGGTGTATTTCCCCATGTTCACACATTAAAAAATTTCTGTTTAAATCAGTGATTATGACCTATATACTCTAACATTCCTAATTTGGTTTTTGTATGTGTATCGATTGATTTGCAAATGTTCCAGTGATTTTGAAACTATATATCTAGATGATAGCATATTATAATTACAGTGACATATCACTTCACCTCAGTAAGTGTGAATATTATCAAACAGACAAATGGTAACAAGTGCTTGTGAGCTTGTGGAGAAAATGAATGCTTATAAACTATAGGAGGGAATGTTAATTAGTACAGCCATTGTGGAAAAAGTACGAAGGATCCTTGAGGATTTAAACAAGAGCTACTCTATGGCCTAGCTATCTTATTCGTGGGTATGCAAATGCAATGCAAACAGCACATCAAAAGACTTCTGTACTCCCATTATGTTCAGTGTGGCACTATTCACAGTATTCAAAAATGGAAAAAAAATTAAATGTCTATCAACTTTTGAGTATATGTGCTGGTTAATTTCCTCTTGTTAAGACAAAATACCTGACATTGAAAATTAAGGGAGGGAAGGTTAAATTGGCTCCCAGTTTGTGGAGGTTTCAGTCCATATGCAGCTGCGCCCAGGCAGGGTGACTTGGCCCAGGGGCAGCAGTTCAAGGCTGCAGAAGACAGCAAAAGCAGCAAGAGCAAAAGGGAGGGAAGAGTGAGTATCTATTCCTCCCTTATATTGTAAGGAGGTTACCCTCATCTCAGGGTGGGTGTGGCACTCATAATCTCTGTGCCCTCCTCTCGTACAGGATGAAAATGCTTACAAAGTGAGGACCCTGACTCCCTGCTGAGCTTCTTGGTTAAACTTCTGAACTTCCTATGATGGCACAATGTGTTGGCCATTACAGTAAACAAAGACAATGTGGTATGGAGACACCATGGAATACTATTCAGTCAGTAAAAGTGAACTTCTGTCATTTGAGAAAACAAGGGTTGAACTGGAGATCATTAAATTAAGTGAAATAATCCAGGCAGAGAAGAATACATGATTGCACTCGTATGTGGAATCTGAAAAAGTTGATCTCAAAGAAGTCAAAAATAGGATAGTGACTATCAGATCCTAGGGAGAGTTGAAGGGATGGAAAATGGGGAAAGCTACTATTAGATAGGAACAAGAAGTTTTGGTGTTCTCTTGCATGTCAAGGTTGACATAGATGATATAATAAACTATAAAACACTAGAAGAAAGGATTCATAATATTTTTATCAAATGATAGCTATCTGAAGAGCTAATATTCAAACTGACAAGCATTATACATAGTATACAATATGAAAATATCACATGGTATTTCATAAATAAGTACAAATTTTAAATTTTTTATCAGTTAAAAATTTTATCTTTAGGTTTATTTAAAAATGTTATGAATGAAGTAATTATACAAATAAAAGAAACTATATACACAAGTGGAATAAATCAGACTTGCATACGTAACCACCATATTGTCCCACTTATTTAAGAAACTGAAAGGATAAATTAGATCCCCAAATTACAACAGATATAGTACAAGGGAAAGAAACTGCTCAAACAAAAAGTTATATAGTTTGATCAGTCTTACATGCCAGTATCTGGTAACCCGAGTAACTGTGTTGAAGATAACACTGTGCCATACAACAATCACTGTTCATTTCCTATCATCTCATTTTTGAAACCCTATATCTCTATGTTTTTTTGTTATTATTGTTATTTTTCTTTTGTTGATTTTTTTTGATGGTTTGTTTGATCCTTGCTTTTTTTGTTTTCCTCTCTTTAATATAAAAAAATGAATGATCCAAGAAAAAATATGTTCAATGTGATGGCAAGTATAGAAACAACAGGACAGGACACCCAAACCTACTTATGGAATTTGAATCCCAGACAGAAGGACACAGATACAATTATTGTTATCTGAAGGAAGTGCAAATGAGTGTAATTTGGTGCCTAAAAATGATGAGACCTACAAAAAAATAAATAAAACGTAAAGTTATCTTTCTCAAAACAAACAATAACAACAAAACAATAAAAGCTCATTAATTTGATTTATTTAACAAATGCTAGAAACTTTTAAAATGGATTAAAAAATATTAATCAATCCTCAACAATCCTGGGAGGCATTTTTGTTATTGTCTTGGTTACTTTTCTCTCATTGTTGAGACAAAATACCTGATGCCCAACATGAAGAAAGGAAAAGTTTATTTCTTACAGTTTGTGGAGGTTTCAGTCCATAAGCAGCTGGCTCCAAGGCAGGTTGGTGTGGCTGAGGGGCAGCTGTTCATGGCTGCTGCAAGCAGTTAACAGCAAAGGAGCAATCAGGGGAGAAAAGCATGCCTTCTTCCATCCCCTGTATTGTATACCAGCTTCACCCCTGGGCAGATGAAGCACTCATACCACCAATCTCAGTGCTAGACAATGAGCCAATCACAAATGCTAGATTCAGCTAACTCCATGACTGCATGAGGCTTGGGAGGCCACCTACACACAAACCATAATGGTTATTATTCTAGTATTCACATGGCATTGAAAGGATAAATAACTTTTCGCATAGATAGCAAGTTTTAGTACCCAGACCTAAAAATGAATAGCCAATTTCCAGAACCTATGTTTACCATTAGAATAAACCACCTGTCCCTCAATAAACAGTGAAACAAGTTGAATGGAATCAAGTTCAAGTTTGCTTCTTTACGACCAAACAAAATAATAAAGCAAAGTAACAATATGGGAGAAGGAGACTGCTACCAACAAAATAAGGAAAAAGACATGTCTTATTATGGCTGTATATCTTGTCAGAATCTTCAAAACACAAAGGATAAGGGAATTTTTTTAAAAATCTGATGTAACTTCCAAATAACTATTTTCCACTTGAGTACTAGCAAAAGAACAAAAAAATTTAAATCCACCAAAGTCTCCCCAGTGATACTTTGGCTTTGTGAAAAGAGGTTTGAGAGACTAAGTAGACAATCCTTGAAATAAGCATCCAAAATATTTGCACATAGAAACCTTACCTCTCAGTAAAAGCTCTTAGCAAAAGAAGAAAAGAAGGAAACAATTAGGAGTTCACAGCATTGTTTTCTCTTACCCAGGAGGAAACAGAACATTCTTAATTTCACATTTATCTGCTTCCTCTACCAAAAGACAGGAAAGTTCTACAGACAAGAGTTAAAGTGACTGAGCCCGATCCCTGTAAGAGAAAAGGATTATGTAGGAAAACCTGTATTAAGAACCCTCAAGAGGTTCTCACTGTAAGCGCCTAGGGTATGGGCCAAATTACATGAGAATTTAATATTACTCATTTTAAAATTCTTTAAACAGTGATTCCTTGGCTCTATGCTTTTGAATTGAACTAAGGAGATGATTTAAAACTCTAGGACAACCTCTCCGAGTGGGTACAAGAGAATGTATCCCAACCAAGAAGACACAGGACATTGAACAATCGTAGAAAAGCCAAGATTCATAAATTAAGTATACACGCAATTCCAGCTACTTTCTTGCAGTGCAATTATCATTCCTGGGTCTTTTGTTAGCTGTCTCTCTGGTGCTTGGGTTCCCAAGCCTTGAAGATCCACTACTAGATCTGATGGTAAGTCAGGTCTGTCGCTCACCCAGGGCTGGATGCAACACTGTACAAAATTTGGCCTTTTCTGTAGAGGATGGGGTCAGTATGCGAATGTGAGGAAATCTGGGCAATTGCACATCTGATAACACGAATGGCAGATGTAGCTGAGCCCCTTAGCTGTGCATCCATCCCCCATCTTCCTTGTAGCTGTGCGGCCACAGCTCTCTTCTAGAAAGCATAGTAGAAGTCGAAGTCTGGCAAATTTCTCCCAGCCCATCCACCAAAACCCTCTGCACACTGTCACCCATGGTCAGGTAGTCCTGAAAACCACAGGCTGGGATGGCAGTGGCTATGACAGCCTGAACCTAGAGTTTCCATGTGGACCACACCTCTCCCTACCATTCCTTTCCAGATTGGAGCTGACCTCAACTTAACATGAGCACAGCTAATTTGTATTGTGTTGTAGATGTTATCTTTATATCTTTTGCCATGGAAGTTATCCTGTGCTAATTAATATAGGAGTGGTCTTGACAAATGCCAGAAAGGATGAAAAGTGTCTCTGGGGCTTTTATTCACTATTGTTTAGCATCTCAGATAAAGAGAGGGTCCACAGGCTTAAATCAAAGACTGTGGAGAGAAGACCTTGCTTTTCATATACTTGAGTTCTACAGTATGGAGGCAGGGCAGACCAGCCCTTCAGGCCCTTTGATGCCACACGGAATTTGTTTGTCCTTTGGAAAAACCAACATGTTATCAAAAGAGACAATTGATTTGTGGATGGTATGATCTGAATACACCAATACAGAAAATTCTTTATTAAGATTCCTTGTGTAAACATTTTTTGAAGGTTTTATGTGTTTGTGAGTTTTCTGTTTTTGAAAGAATACAGGAAAAACTATTTAACAGTTATGACAAAGGAAAGAAATCCTAGACTTTATACTTGTCTGTATTATCTGAAGTTAAATGTTATTCATGCATTAACTTATTAATTCATTCACAAAGCCAACAGACATTTGACATGACATTGTGGGCCATGTTTTTTACTTTATAATTTTAAGTATAAAAATTGATTTAAAATAATGCAAAACAAGGGATATTGGACAAATTTTCATTATATAAAACCTTGAACTTGACTTATTTTTTGCTACTTCATCAGCAATACTTCTGAATATGTCCATACTATTATGATATTAATGTTAATTATTGAGTTACATATGAAAAATTCAGTGTAACTTATTTAATTTATGTTTACTGAATTTATAAATCTGGTTTAGTGAAATTAATAGTCAATGTGTCCTCCTATTTCCTGACTGGTGTTTTTAGTTTGTTTCCCAAATAATTATCAGAAGCAAGATTTTTGAGTAAATTTTTCTGGACTCTTTGAAAATAATTTTTCATTCCTCTTGTACATAATGAAAAACCTTGGAAGAACTCAGAACTTTTGGATGTCATCTTTTTCTATTTAGAACTCTCAAGATGAGTCCAGCATCTCCTGGCACTCAACACTGTAAGGAAAGTTCATTTTTACTCCTTTAGAGTTTTTTACTTGCTTGGTTGCTGAGAGAATTTTGTGTTTGTTTTAGAAATTTAAAAAATGTTGCCCAGCCATTTCTACATATTGGTTACTTTTCATTTGCAGTATTTCACCCTGGGCCATTTTAGAATCACTTAAGCTGCGATATGTACTATAATCAGTGATTAGAAAGGCTACATCATACTTTAATTGGGGCATTCTTTCTTTCATAGTGTATCTGAAAATAATGGTATATTTTAGGAACAATGGAACCTTAGATTTGCTTAAATAAACTACAGTTTCTATAAATATTTTTATCCACTACTTTCCCTCCCACTACCCTAAGGGAAAATATGTATTCATTGAATGTACATTACTGTCCTTTATTAAATTCAATGTCTTTGGCCTATTTCTCTTTCCTTTTGTCTCATATGTAATCTTAATTCTACCATTGTGTTTATTTTTCTGCATACTTACAATTCAGTTACTTTTATTACTTCTTTCTAAATAATTTTTAAAAATAATACCTGTATGTGTTATATTAACACAATATAAACAATTTGTTTATTCCAATTTGTATCTATCTATCTATCTATCTATGCCATGTTCTTTTGAACTTTTACTAACTGCTAACATGCAGCCATTTAAGGAGCTATTTCTTGGAATGTGTATATGGATGTTTTTCTATACTTTTACTCTAATAAGTAATACGACAATGAACATCCTTATACATATACTTTCTATTTACACTGGTGATAATCATCTAATGATTTTGGGTAATGAATTGATGGATCAAAAACCAATTGTACCCAATGAATTTAAAATCATTTTCATTTATGACAAGTCTTTGAGCAAGAGTTTTATTTATACTGTCTGCCAGTATTAAGATTTAATTCTTATTGCTATATTATTTAAAATTACTGAATTATTGTAATGTTGTACTTATTTTTCTGTTGACTCTTGATATTTTGATAGATGCTGTCATATATTGGTGTATGAAAATTCTTTTGCTTCTGTTTTTCTAGCATATATATCTCCTGTGTTTCCTTTGATTATTACTGTCCAATGTTCTCATTTGAATAAAGAAAATATACTTTATTTTCCTAAGTTGACTTGAAACATCAATCTAGAAAGTCAAATTTTAATATGTATGCCCATATTTCTGTGGGAAGGTAAACAATTTTCTCCAATTTCCAAATAATTATTTTTTTGTTAATTCCATCTTGCTTAGTTTTTTTTTTTATTAATCTGGACAAGCTGGTAATTCATTAATTTTATTTTCATAAACAATGCAGCTAATTTTAAAATGTTTTTGAAGTTTTATAAGTGCTCAAGGAATCTCTGTATCTTAATCTACTTTATTTTGTTGTAACAAAATGTAAGAAAATATGAATAAAGGGAAATTTATTTGACTCACAATTCTGGAGACTGGAAAGACCAAAACCAAGATGCCGGCATCTTGTTGTCACTCTATGTTAGAAGGCAGAAGGGCAGAAAATAGTGTACAATAGAGAGCCGGAAGTGGGAAGAGCTCATTGTTTTATCAGGAATAACAAATCTGCTCCTGAAATAAGAGTATCAAGCACCTCTTTAAGAGCTCACTTCTCAGCACTGTTACATTAGTGGTTACGTCTCCAATACATGAAATTTAGGGCACACAAGCAAGCCTAGTCCCTATTCCAAAGGGTAAAAACTATTTCATTCCAGTACTTTATGGAACTTTTTCACTTTTTAAGTTGAATCTATCTAAAACTCATTTTAGTTTGAAGTTAGAGATAAATGCAACTTTTTGTTTCTCCCAATGGTAAACTTGGTATTCCAATATCATTTATTAAACAACTATTTTCCCCAGTATCTTGATTTAAAATATCACATTTGTTGTAAACTAATATGAAATAATATATTTATTCTCACTACTAAGTTATTCTCTTCAAACTTGTCTCTATATATTCCTGGAAATATATAACTATTAATTTCTACATTTATAAAATGTTTTATTATTTTATATGATCATCCCATTAACAAGCACTTCCAAATGTCTTAACTTATCATGGATCTCTTTTCCCTTCTCTAATCATACTATTATTTATACTGAAATCATATTTGATTTATGAGTTCATTTATGGAGAATTTAATCATTGCAATAATAATCCATTCTTAATTTCTTTTTTAATAGCATATTTTCCTCAAGTATGTCATATATTTTTTATTTGTTATGTTTACCAAAGGCAATTTAGTTTTCTTTGTCATTTGTTAAATGTGATGTTTTTTTCTTATCTTCTCTTGCATATTTTTGTGTGAGAAGTCTATTCATTTCTGCATATAACAATTTGCTGAAATATTGTATTAATGTTCTACCTGTTTTTTCAATTTTTCCTTGATATATATACCTACATATTTTTTATACAAGCTAGCATATGTATATGTATATGCATATATATGTATGTCTATACCTATTTTTCTATCTGTCTACCTTGTACCACTAGCATATAAGAATACTTTTGTCCCTTTTTTCCAATATGTACATTTCCTCTATTTCCTTGGACTTTGATTGGTCAGTACTCTTGCTATTTGACACATAACTGTACTTTTAAAAATATATTTTACTTCCTGTCTTAGAAGGCATGTATTTATTCCTCTACAGTGTAATAGAAAGCTTACGAGGTTCATAGTGAAATCCTAGGTTTCCACAGCACTTCCTTATGTCATGCTGTAGAAACTGTGACAGTTAATCTTTATACTTGAGTTGATTAGTTTTGACATACTTGGAAAAATATTTTGATTTTGAGCACACTAATCTCTTCCACAGATTTTCTTATTGATGAGTTCATAGGCAAATGGGCTATTAGGAAGTGTACCCGAGCTGGAGGACTGGGGTGCCTCCTAAAATTTATCTTTTCTTGGGCTTTTACTCTAGTTCTTTGTTTCCTATCTGGCATGAAGGTGAATAACTTTCCTCTTCTGTGTCATTGTACCATGACGTTTCTTCCATGTTTTCAGCTGATCATGGAATGACACCTCTTAAGCTATGAACCCAAATCATCCATTCTCCTTTT
This sequence comes from Cavia porcellus, assembly GCF_034190915.1. Classification (NCBI taxonomy): domain Eukaryota; kingdom Metazoa; phylum Chordata; class Mammalia; order Rodentia; family Caviidae; genus Cavia; species Cavia porcellus. Next base: position 33,961,903 of record NW_026947489.1, read on the forward strand.
AGCTGCTTATGGCAGGTATTTAATGATAGTGATTAAAAGTTTATTAGCACAGAAAACTGATGTTGAGAAGTGGGGTCATTGCTATGACTATACATAACCTTGTGGATACAAAACTTTTGGCACTGAGAGAAAGAGTCTAGAAAGGTTTGGAGGTGAAAGATAAAGAGGTCCTACAAAGCTGTAAGCAAAGCTAGATGCGAGATTCTGGTCTGGAAGACCAGAATGCTGATATGAGTGTGCCATAAAGTTGCATCACTGAGTTTCAGATGGAAGTGAGGACTGTATTAAGAATAGATTAAAGAGCATTTGTGTTATATTATGGCAAGAATAGATCTACATTTTGTCTATGCCTTAAAATTTTATATGAGGCTGAGTTTAAATATGATGGACCAATTAATCTGCTGAAGGAAGTCTCAAGGCAACATGGCCTTCAGGACCTGCTGGGGGCATTTCTGGCTGTCTTTGGACTGGTTTTTAGTGAAATCAGAAAAGACAAGAAACAAACCAATAGAAAAAATAGCTGAAAGATTTGAAAAACTTGCAGTTTGGCCAAAAGAGGAGCGTGTGCAAAGTTTGGGCAAAGGAAGATGAAGCAGCCGAGAAAATTAGTGCTATTAAAAAGAAGCCAACTACTTTGCACCTAGACAATAGGAAAGATGTTTAAATACATCTCAGGAAGTGGTGAACCTCATCCACTGCAGGCTCATGACAAAAAAAGCATTCAGTTTTAACAAAGATTTTCTTTGAGAAGGGTGCCCAAATTGCCCTGTTCATGAGAAGCTCCCTAAATAGCTATTTCACAGGATTCCTTTAACCATGCTTAGTCATCCAGGCACTCAGAAACCACTGAAGCCATGGGTCAAGTGGACCCAGCTACTACTCAAACTAGCAGCAGTCAGTGGTTTCATTTCAGTTTTGCTGGCTATGCAGATATACATAATTAAGAGTTATATGATCGTGGAGATATCCATCAAAATTTCAAAGGAATGTCTGGAAGGCCAGGCGATATATGCTTGCTTAGAGGTCCCTGCAGGCAATGTCTGAGAGGTGACGCATGAAGATGCAAAGCTAAAGCTCCAGAAGAGACCACAAGGAAGTTAGAGATGCCAGGTATGTGGGAAAACCACAGGGGTTAGAGAGCCAGTCAAGAGAGAAGCCAGATGATATGCAGTTTGCTAGACCATAGATATGAGGCTGCTCAAGCCCTTTTCAGGGCACATCATGCTACTCTATGTTCTGAATCCTGGACATGGAGTGATAAAATTTAACATTTGCTCTGCTGGGTTTCAGTTCTGTTTTAGTTCAACTCTTTTGTGTCCCTGTATCATTTTTAATGGAAATGTTTACTCTGTGCCATTGTATCTTGGGAATATCTTGTTTATTTACTTATCTCACAGATGAGAGTTTGCTTTGAGTCTCAGAGGAGTTTGGATTTCTGCTTTTGAGCAGTGCTGGAACTTTTGGGACTTTGGGAAATAAATTAGTGCTTTTTTTTTGTTCATAGGTAGGATAATTTAGCTGGAATTATGACTTTGTTATTATGTTTATTTAGAGGTTGAGTACGGTATAAGGTGAAATAATTGTCAAGTTGACAAAATGCCATCTTGTGATGGTGAATCTTGGTTGTCGACTTGATTGAATTGAGAATCACCTACCAAAGTGATAGGAATATGAGGGCACTAACCTCATGTATGGGTTAACTCACTGATGAATTCATAACCAAACATGCTATTAGGAAGTGGAGTCTAGCTGGAAGAAGCTGGGGGGGTTGTGACTTTGGAGGACATATATTTTCGTGGGACTTTCTTCTGTTCTTTGCTTCCTGATTGACTTAAGATGATCATCTTTCTTCTGTTGTACCCTTCTGTCATGATATTTCTTCATACAACCAGTTGATCATTGATTGAAATGCTTTAAATCATGAACCAAAATAACCTTTATCTTTTAAATTGCTCATATCAGATATTTGGCCCCAGAAATAAAATAGATCACATCTATTTTTTCTTTTTTTAGCTGCCTCCAGATTTGGTAACAGTCAATTACTATTACCCTCTCCACTAATATTTTGTCTACCTGCTTACTCCATAGATAGTTCTTTCCCCTTAGCCTTGCTTTATATCATGGCCTATGGTGTGAAAAAGTACCATTAGAACCCACATGTATTGCCCATAAGATCAGATCTAATGGTTATAATAAAGGATGTACAGTTAGACCTTTTCTACACATGGCAACTAGAATCTCTAGGAATCACTGCATCTCATCAAAAAGCCCTGTAGAGTTTTGAGCATTCTGCCCAGACTCCTTCATCCTAACATTGATGTAGTGGCAGCTATTTGTTTTCACAACTTGATGTTGTAATAATGTCTTCATTTCATGGAGATTTTTTTCATCTTTTTAAATGTGAGTAATAGCACATAACAATTGAAGTGGTGTGATAATTTCTATTTGCAATGCAGTTCGTTTCAAACTTTGTCTTTTAGTAAAATTTTCTTTCATTTTAGCTTGGATGAAATTTGCGATTTCTTATATTATAAAAAGAACACAAGTAGATGCTTCCTAAAAGAGATATAGTCTTAATCTTTCTTTCTTTCTTTCTTTCTTTCTTTCTTTCTTTCTTTCTTTCTTTCTTTCTTTTTCTTTCTTCCTTCCTTCCTTCCTTCCTTCCTTTCTTTCTTTTTCTTTCTTTCTTTCTTTCTTTCTTTCTTTCTTTCTTTCTTTCTTTCTTTCTTTGTCTCTCTCTCTCTCTCTCTCTCTCTCTCTCTCTCTCTTTCGTTCTTTCTCCTCTTTCTTGAGACAGGGTCTCACTATATAATTTAGGCTGGCATTGAACTCATTTTGTAGGCCCAGATTTGTCTCAGACTTCAAGAGATCCTCCTGCCACGCCTCCTGAGTGCTGGAATTACAGGCACTCACCACCACACCTGGATTTATTCTTTTTATTTTCAAGTTGGTTTTATAATTTTGATTCACTCCATCTTACTAGATTATATTTTTTCTAAAAACTTTTTAAAATTTATAAATACTTATGCACTTTTCTTCTTTGCTTATACTTAAAAATTGGGAAAATTTGTCAGATCTTGTCAACTAACAGACTAGGCATAATCTTTTTGGTATTGTTTATGATCAGTACAGAAAAGAGGTGAACTACTGGGGTATGCTCTTCAGCTTCCATGCTGAGAAGTGACATGATACTCATGGCTTCCAGCTACATGTATAATATAGCAGGCATTTGTCTACTGCCTGCTACACTGATCTGAGATGAGAATAGCTTTACTACTTTACTAGTAGCTTTACTACTGAGTGATGTGTGCCTTTCTCTCTATTAACACCATCTGTGGCCGTGGCCACACCAGTGGTCTGTCACAAATTATTACTTTTAATTTTCTGAGGCAGAAATTTGAATATTACTGTTATAGTTGTTTCAGTTGTTAGTTATTATCTTAGTACTCACATAGTAACAGATCTTTATGGTTAGGTTTTCACTGCAGAACATGCAGAGTAAGTTCACTGAAGAGCAAATATGACTATGTTTTTATGTTTTCATTGGTGTGAGAACCTAGCCTTGTAAATAAATCCCACTGCTTTATGAATGGCTTTAATTCTATATTTATAGAATTATTAAAATATTTTGAGGGCTTTCTGTGCTTTATTGAAATTTATGGAGGAATTTCTAGGGTAGCTAAATGTTAAAAATATGACTATTTTAAGATTTGAATTTTCCCTACTTGTGAATTGTGCTTTTTCCTAATTTCTTGAAGAATTCCTGTTTATTTAGAAACAAGCTATCTGTATTGTTCCTCTGCGTAGTCTTTGCCTATCAATTTTATTAGTGTTACTTTAACTATTTTATTATTCTATAATTTGAATTTACATCTGGTTGAGCAAAGAAAGCAAGAAGAAAGGGATTTGTAGTCATTTCTTTCATATGTTGATTCATAGTCTTATTCATATTTTGAATGCTTGGGCCTATTTTTCTACTACTAAGAACAATGAAAGGATTCTCCATGTTTGCTAGTTATATTTCTATTTCTCAGCAAATATAATACTTTCATCTGGGCTTTGAGATGTTAAAATGATTTACAGAAGTGTCAGAGCAGATGCAAAATATGTTCAACACATTGCTTTTAAATAAAATTTTTTAAAAACAGTTGAGTTGGTGCCGAAGTTGATTCTTTGTTAGATGGCTGTGGTTTAAAGTAATCCATACCAGGCTTTACCTCTACTTTCCTAAATAATAAAAAATACCTTACTGTGCAAGTTAGTCTAATTGTATATTCTCTCACAGAACTGTAATATGACTCTGAAACACTGTAATGTGGACAATACTCCACCATCCCTTTCCTCCTTCTGGAGATTGGATCACAATGTGACATCAACTTCCGTCCATACAGGCAAAATGCAGTACAGAATTGATTAGCCAAATATTTCTGACAAAAGTGACTCACTATTGAGGAGAAGTAGGATTTTGAAACTAAAAATATTTTAATAGATTATATTCAGCAGACAACCCACTGCTGAACTCACCAGATAATTGGCATCTCTTTTTTTGTAGATGTTGGTGTCCACCCTTATTCTTTTAAGTATTAAAATTATTGCAATAAATAGAACTATAGTTATTCTTTCCAAAATAGCCTACTCTATTTTCACTAAGTTTAAACTTTTTCTACCCTAACTGGTCAGTCTTCTTTCCTCTTAGTATTTCTTAATTCAGCATGAAGGCTAAGTTCAACCTTAAAGCCATACTCCCCAAAACACCTTTCATAAAGGAAAAATATGGCAGAAAAGGAAGTTCATTTTTCATTTGAAGGCCTGCCTCTTTTTTGTCTCTGTCTTTTTAAAATTTAGATAATATCAATACCTGTGCACCTCATAATTGGTAAAGTTGTGGAGGAAAACAATTCACTTTTCTTAAACAAATTAAACTAAATTCTCCCTAAGCTTAAATATAACCACAAAGACATTAAAACATGCCTGCAGTTGGCATTGGCAATGTAAAGTGGTTGATAAGAAGTAAAATCTTTTATTCTCAAAGTATTTACCATTTAAATAGAGTTCAAGCATAAATGGCATGAAACTTGAGAGTATTCGCATTCCCTGCTTATTTGGAGGACAACATGGAAAATTGGTGCAATTAATTAAGCTTTGTAAACTGGAGTAAGAAAGCCTTAGGAGTTGGTATTTATAATGTCTGGTTTGTTGCACATTTGATAGGAGTAAAAGATGGCAATTACCTATAACTATAGGTGTCAAATATAAAAATTTAGGAAAGAAATATGGTAGCCAGACTGTGTGAAACCACGGAAAACTTGATCTGAAACAGTAGCCTACCTCTACGAAAATAAAAGAATTAGACAAAGAGGTCAGAAAGAGATGCTGTCCTGGGTCTTGTGCTTACTTAGGCTTTCTGGTGGATTTAAGGTACAATTTCCGAGGTGTCCACTGAGCAGTGCAGCTTTGCCACTTCTAAGATGCTGACGTGAAGACAGCAGCAGATGCTAAGGTAAAACTTAGACTGACCTGGTTATAAATCCTTAAATGACAAATCCACAGAGGTCACGTTTTCGTCCTTTTTTGCATCAACTTCAAACTGAGATGCAATATTTTAATTTGTTTATGGTGTAAAACTATCCAGAAATGAATATCCTGGGACCGTCTTTAAGCCCATAGCTAACAATGCAGCAAATCATTTCAAGATATATTTCCTGTGTGATGCACACTTAATGTAAAACACCTCAAAAGCACAGGAAAAATTGGTGAAGCATTTTAGAGGCAATGACCTGCTGACATTTTTGTATATCACTATTAAAAAGAAAAACACTTTATTTTCTGGAAGGCAGACTAAAATCAAGTAACAAGAAAATTCCTTTCAATTATTCTTATATCAAATATAAATTAAAATTGCATAGTATATTTAATTACTAGCTAAATTCCTTATTTTACAAGATAAACTGTATTGCTGTATCCATAAAGAATCTAAAACTTACAGATGAAGACTCTTCAAATATTTTTATCTTTAAATTTTGGAAATGTAAAAGGAAACATTGCATTCATTTATGGCAGAAAAATATGTCATAGACTTTCTATATTTAAAATGCCATGACCATACTAAGATCAGTCATGTACAAATCCTCCTCAGGGTAGATTTACTAGTAGTCAACGGAGGTAAAAATAACTAGAAGGTTATCAGGTACTCTTATGTACATTCTCATAAAGTATGTTGGGTGGGAGAGTAGAATATACCACAAACAATAATTTCTTTCTTTCAGCTGAGTTTATTTCAGACAATGTAATGAGGGAGATGCAATCTGAGCTGCGCTTTGAATGCTCAGTAGCTTTTAAGCAATCAAAAGGAACATTAATCACATTTAGGTGGGGAAGGAATGAAGTCTATGAACTTCTGTGTTGCTTATAGAGCCTGGCACATAGTAGGTGTTCAATAAGTCTTTGCAGAGGAGCTGAATGCATGAATAAAACAAATAGTATGCTTAGCAGGAGCATAAAGAAGAAAGGAGATACATAACAAAATACTAACGTAGGTCTTCCATGACAGCCCAGTGTTGGTATTTAGATTTTATTTTCAAGGAAATGAAAAGCAATTAAAAAGTGTTATTTTACTTATGTAATTTAAGTAAGAGACGAGTCATGTGACTTTAAAAATTATCTGTGATACACAATTGTAGTTTATATGTATATAAAAGCGGAAAAATTGATAGTAAGGGGAGTTTTTTCTCTTATTGATAAACTCCAAAATGATCAGAATCAATCAATTTCCTTCTGTATAAGACGATAGTTGGGCAGCAGTTTTTCAATATTCTTCTACAGGCAAACTTATTCTTATTACAGAGCCTGACTTGATTTAATTCCTGAGACACTCCTGATACAGACTTTACACAATAGTCTCTGGCATTATTCAATTTATCATTTATTATGTTTGTGCCTGTCTAGTAGAGTATACTTTTTTGGAGTCAGGGGACAGGTTTTGTTTGACTTGGTATCTTACATGTCATTATATAATCGTTCCAAGTCTGTGGAATAATTAAGTGAGTAAAGAACTCTTTATGTTCCAGTTTCCAGATGCTCTGTACCTAGGAACAGAGACCTGGTGAGTTTCCTAAAGGACTGGCTCTGCTACCAGAAAACAAATGGATTTACCTGCTAGTTTCAGTGAGCCCTGTTGATATGTATCTTCTCATGATAGCTATATCCATCATTTCTTTGCAGACAAAATCAGCTGGTTCAAAGCAAAGACCATATTGGATTACAACAGTTTTTTCTGATAAGATAGAGGCTTTTCCCATCCTGACCTCAGGATACCTATCTTTCTAAGTGGTTCAAATCAGAGACATTAATAGTTTTCTGTTGAAGGAGAATGGAAATTCAAACAAAGGGACCCAAGTTGCAGAAGGAATGATATAGACTAAATGGAAAGAAAATATTTTCCAATGACAGCATGATTTTGTCATATTCCAAGTTTTACTCTATGATGTTAAGTGACTGACCTTTGCTCTCTTAGATTTTAATTACACAATACAATCATTTTTTCTGCTTAATTTATTTTTCATGCCTTATCAAAGAATGGAGGCAAGTTTTATAAATACATTAACAGGAAAATAGATGACATCTCCACCGTAGTGTTCCTTCACCAAGTCACTACAAGTTCAAGCAGTGAGAAAAGAGAAGTTTTTATTAAATATCACCTGAAGACAGCAGAATTGGAAACAGCAGAAAAGAAAAACGGTCACTGAGAAATTTAGTGCTGAGGGACACACAATATATTTTTCACGATCTGCCATATTTATTGAAAAATCAATGGCAGATCTCTTGTAGTGTGGCTGAGGTGTGACAAATTCTTATTATAGGTTAACATCCTATTACAGCAGTTCATTTGTGTAAAACTTTCTGCTGGACTGGCAAATATTAATTGACAGATGAGAAACAAAAGCTAGAACTTTTCAAGAAAAAGATGAAAAGAAAAATCTCTGAAAATGATGGCACATAATTATTACTTTTACTTTTGTATAAGTACTACACTAACATTTTAAGGTTACTTAATGAAATGCATACAACCCAACAAATAGAATCATTTAAAATAGATGAAAGAAGGAGGCACAGGACAAAAATATCAGAGTGATGATGAATTAAAATGAGAGTAATCTGTGCAATAAACATTGGGAGACTTTTAATCTTGGGTGAAGTGGGCGTTGGATACAGCTCTGAGATTTTGAGCAGCTAAAGGAAACCTGATCAGCTTTATGATTCACAGTGTTTGCTGAAATGAAAAAACAAACCAGGTTGCTGCTCATGTATATTTTTCCCATTCCACATCCAGAGGTAAATCTCTTTTTTGGATTCTCAGGGAGGGTACTGGAACACGGGAGATAGTGTTCTTATACGAGTTCTACAGTGAGCTTACTTACAACTTCCTTCTACATAGCCTATTAGAATTATAACCCACAGCAACAAATTAATAAATCTTTGGGGAACTAATAGAATGTACATGAGGGGCAATGCTTTCTCTTGGAGAGGCATAATAAGACAGATTTTTACGTACATGACGACTGGATGGGCTTCGAATCTTTTTGGAACTCTTTCCGTTATGTCGTTCCTCCACATTTTTATTTCTTATCTTTCTTTGGAGTTTGAATGCTTAAGGTACCTGGTCCAGGAAACTTATTACGCTGGCTGACCATATAGTTGAGCTGCTTGTCTTGCTGGAATGCGATTAACACAGCTTCAGGAAAGCGGAGGAATCTAACAAGAACATGTGCACCAAGAGAAGGCCAGTCTGCCTCGCCAATAGAGATAACCCAGGAGGGCCAAGATTTTTTAGAGTGAGGAGACAACCTACAGATTGGAAAAAAATAATTGTCAGCTGATCCTCAACAGAAGGCTAATAGCTAGAATGTACAAAATGCTAACAGAAACCTTTAGATCTCCAAAATGATTGACCTCATCCAAAAATGGTCAATGAAATGAATAAAATCTTCTCAAAAGAAGTACAAATGGCCAATAAATATATAAAAAAATGTTCAACATTTCTGCCATTAAAACCATGGCCACCATCAATAAACCAAATAATGAGAAGTGCTGGTGAGACTGGGGGAAAAAGGACTCTTTTACATGGTTGGTTGGAACATAAACCAGAAGAATGGTCTCTTGAAGAATATGGAGAAGCAGCTTCCTGGTCATAATATTCAGAGGACACCAAATTAACTTAGCAGCATCTGTTGCTGTCAGGGAGTAAATATAAACTCATTTATGCCCTTGTAAATTTTTCAGTGTGAATTGTCATTGTGAACCAAATAGAAATAACTTGAATCTCTGAAATTTGAGTTTGCAAGTTGATAGTGTGAATTTGCATAAGAAATGCAGAATATCAGAAATTAAAATGAAAAGACAAGGGGGAAGAAATAAGCAAAGCCCCCACTGCTTCTTACTTGGTTTTTCTCCTCCTATATGTCACACAATTTTCGTTTCGTCAGATTTGTCCATCTTACCTTCTCACTAAACTGAAGCCCAGGATGTGATGGGTCCATTTAAAGATTTTTAAATACCCTTTACTTTTTATCAGTATATGCGTGCAACTAAGAACACTTCCATGCTGGGGAGTTGGTACTGGTGTATCTTGCATCTTAACCCTTTTTATTTCCCCTCCTTCTCCCCTCCCTGCCCCTTTCCTTTAGCTCTAGGTCCCCTGCCCATTGAAAAATGTTCCTCCTACTGGGTTTTTCCTCTTTCCAGAAGTTAGTATCAATATTACAGTAGATAAGTCCGTGTTGGTTGAATGAGTTAATGGGATTATTTTTAAAGTTCCATTTGCATAAGCAGAACTCACTGTTCTAGTTTAGGCCTGGCTAAAAGCTTTACACACATATTTTCATTATGAATTTAAAACTCAGGAGAAGAAAGAAAGGGAAATTGTGGGAGTATCAGACTGGAAGAAAGAAGCCTTGAAGTTGATAGAAAAAATATTCAACAATATATTTTTCTGTTTTGGCTCATTCTTCACAAATTGGAAACAAAGAAAACAGAAGCAACAACAATACCAACAAAATACGCTTAGTCGTGTTCTTTTATGCCATTGGCTCCATATGCGCTGCACAGCGTTTAATTCTTTGTCTGGCAGAAACCATAGAGCCAAGACAGTGGCTGCTCAGTTAAAGATGAAGTTTAAGAACTGCGAATTTTTGTTCTGACTCAGTATTGTCAGTGTGTATGTGTTGGCAAAGGCAAGAAATTTGCAGAGAGTGGAGTCAACTTTTAAGCTCCATACGTTACTCCTGGTCTGGGCAGAGCCACGTTGGGGATGGTACATTTGCCCTGATCCCCAGCCGGTAAATGGGTATCCTCCCGACAGTTTCAAAGTGGTTCTGGCCGTGTTTAACTTCTCTCCCTGTGGGGGGCTAATCTCATAAAGATTTCAGCCACACAAGCAACAGTGTCTGGGGTGTAATGATCGCTTTGAAGTTTGTTTGCTCGCCAGTGCATTTAAACAGTTTAAATGCTCCAGGAATAGGATTAGATGCCCCAGTGAATTCATTTCATTTACCCCCAGCAGTGGTTTCCCAATACCACGAGAGGTTTACATGGTATCAATTTAGAGGCATGCTGCTTTTGAAGATTTTCCCCCTTCACCCTCTCAATTTTCTGCCTCTCTCAAGGTCTAGCTTAGAAAAATATTAAGGGTCAGGGCTCAGTAGAAAGGGACATTAGTATTATGCCTTTAAGGCATGCAAAAGATGATTTTCTGAATTATCTTCCAAAGTGTTGTTATTCAATGAGGAGAAAGCAGAAAGCACCCACTTTGGAACTTGCGTGTAGATTAAACATACATTTTCACTATGAAAGGTCCCTATTCTGGATCAGTCATGTCATTTAAAAGTGGAATATTTCGATCACTGATCTGAGGGAGCAGTAAAATAAGTTAAGAGTGGATCATTTAACCGTAAGATACCGCAGAGAATGTATCTCCTGCAAACAGAGCCCCTGCGTTGTTTTTGAAAGTCAGCCATGAGTTGTAGGGTTATGTAATGCCTAGAAGTCCTAGCGTGTTGGCTCCTTGTGACAGGAGTAGATTAAGCTCCTGTATCACTGGACCATGGATGGAAAAGGTTCTCTTGAGGAACTGTGTCCCCTGAGTTAATATGGAGAACATTTACTATTCTACACATGGCAGATTTCCAAGAAAATTAACAAGTTTCTTTTGTTAATAAGGCTTTATTGAGCAACAGTGTAACACAGCAGTGGAGCGCATACAGTATTGAGCTTGTAGGAGATCCTGAGTTCAATCCACAATACTGTAGGGAAAAAAAGGAATACATCAAATGTTTAATATTTATACTGTACTAGGTACTACAAATGATGGCTTAGAGTTTTCATGAAGATTCTTGGGATGAAAATCCGTACTTGTCATATAGATTTAACTTAAGGGTAAATATTCTTATATAGTTTTGTTGATAGTTTCTTCTTAAGAAATTAGAATTAGTAATATGCTCATCTTGTATACTTAGAAAAAATTATAATCAAAGCTATAGATAAAATTTCACAGTATTGATAGAACTATTAAAACACATTTTTCTGTGTATATTTTCCATAATTATGATTGTAGTTACAAATAAATTTTTTCTTCTTGTAAGTTATATATAATAAACATTTACTCATAATATTAAATGCTATTAATCTAATGGAATTTCAAAGGCCTAAGAATATTTCACTAAATGAATATATATTTTGTTAGATTAGAATTTTTGCTGTTTTGTATAGATCCTGTGTAGATTCTATATATTAGAATTAATTGTACACATTTTATTAAAATAAATTTCTATCATTGGAATTACTGGGTAAGAGGTTCAGATATCTTAAGAATTCTTAGTACATATACAAAATCAGCCCAAATAAAAGGAAAATAAAAACTTGTATAAATATTTTAATACTAAATTTATTGAGACATCATGAATTTTATACAAGTTACCTTTGGGCTCTACAGTTGACACAGGGCTCATAGTGGCGGCCATTACCTTCTAGACATTTATTAGCACAATGAACTTCTGCTTTGGTAGCCTTGTTCATTGAGACTGCTGCATAATGATACATTTTCAATTTCTTCTCTAAGGGCTGCCAGTGTGGTGGGGTTTCTGTTACGTGTGACATGCTCTAGAGTTCCCCGTACGAAGGTAACATCATCCGTTGAAAAAAAATATTGTACTATTTTTCGTTCCATGAAGTGTGTATACATTTTTTGGCAGATTCTGTATACACAAACATTTTATCAGCAATGCTCTATAAAAATTTTAGAGAATTTTGATTTTTAAAAGTATGCTTATTTGCGTTTAGATTTTTCCTATTCCAATCATCTGGCTGTTTTTCTTTGAGGATATTCATGTTATTCTTAGTGATTTTTTAAAAATGCCTATCATATGGGGATATCGCCTTTCTCTGTGTTTGTTGCAAATATCTTCCCAAGCTGAGAATTACTATTTTGCTATGTCTTGCATCAGTTTCTTATTTTGTTGTTACTGTGTACGTATACATCTTTTTGAATAACCCATTTTAGGAGTCTTGCAACAAGAAAAAATTTCATGCTATGGAACTGTGAGGGAATGCTTTGGTGGTATGAAAGCCAATCACAAAATTGCTTAAGGAACAACATATTTTAAAGGGAGCACACATTTCTCACCTCATTTAGCCCTCACTGGATTACCATGTCTATCTCCTTCCCCACGTGGGTCTTCTCGCAGTGCTCAAGCCACTACCCTCTAGCTCCCATGCCTACCTTTGTTCTGTTTTCTTCCTCAAGGAGAAAACTTTTAAAATTAGAGTGAGCAATCAATTGATCCCCTTCGCTCAGTCTGATGGGAGTATCTAGGGACTTGCAGTTGATCTCAGAGTATGGATTGCTTACCACACACAAAGGCTTCACTGCAGAAAATGCTAATATCTCTGCTTGAACCTATTTTAAGGCCCGTGTTACATTCCATACTTAGTGATACTATGCGTAATCAACTGGGCAATGTTGCTTGATGCTCTTTATTTTAATCACATGTTTGTTTAGCTTGCTGACAATGAACTGGCATAATACCACCCTGCAGTTATTTTATAATTTTCTCATTTACTTAAGGAATATTCTAAGCACTGACTGGTTTTGAATTTTTCTTGATGATCCAGGGAGTTTTAGTGGGAGCTCTGTTTTGACCTCGAGTTAAGAATTTCTCTTATGTTATACTCATGACCACTTTGTGACAAAGATATATTTTTCACTTGAAAAATTGAAATTGGTGTTTTGCTAGACATTTATGTAGAATTAATAAAAGACAACCTGGAAGATGAGTCTAGATACCAGATAATTAGAAATATGTTTTCCTATTGCTATTAAGTTTGAATGTTTAATTATAATATGTCCATTTACATACTCATACGAGTATTTTTAGCTTTCTGTTTTAGTGTAAAAGGGCTTGTTTTATGGTGTGGCTAATGAGAGAGATTATGGAGGTCTTCAAGTTTTCATACTGTAGAAACAAGAACCACTTAAGCGAGGCTCTGCTTCCTAAACAAGTATTTAATCTCCTCATTAAAGATATATGAAACTAAAAATCAATGAGCTCCGGTGGTTAGAGCATTTTAGCAGAACTAATGGATACACCTTGTCTAACATTAGAAACTTTACTTGTGGTTTACAGCTATACATGAAGAGAAAACATGAATCTAGAAATTGGGTTTCTGGCTAGGCTAATAATTGGCCTGTGAATCCTGGAAGAGAAGGTCTCATAAATATATAACGTATGGGTATAAAGTATTGCCAATTCATATTCTCTCACATTAAATAGGTATGGTGAACTCCTCTGTAAAGTGTAAGATTAAAGCCTGCAAAATTCTTCTTGGATACGTGCCCTACCAAGCCTCATTAAAAACAGTCTTAACTGCAAATTTAAACCTCTGATATGCTGATATCATGAACTACTTAAACTTAAAAATATTCCACAGGACTTGTTTGGAGATATAAAAAATTGACTTCATTTTAGCAGGCAAAGTTAAGCAAAGACATCGATTATTTCAAGAATATGCTGATCATTTGGAAAATCACCTAGAATTTAAAATGAGTCTCTTATAAATCACTTTATCAGTGATACTAGAATATGTCTTAAAAAGACTCAAGAGATCCATAGCCTATTCATTTTGCTGCTAGTGATAAAATTTTGTTTTTAACTGCATTTGTTTTAACAATGTGTGAGAATATGATAAACACAAAAAGAGGGTTGTATGCTCCACAAAGCCAGGAACTGTGCATGAACTCTTAAAAATTTAAGCTAGAGTCCATTGAATAACACACATTTATGCTTTAATACATCAACGAATGAAAAACTTTAATGGTAATACACAAAAATTGGCTAGATTTTTTGTTTGTTTTTGATACTGAGGATTGAACTCATGACCTCACACTTGCCAGGTAGGTGCTTATGCTGCTGAGCTAAATTCCTGGCTAGGTTGTTAGCTAGGAGAGACATCTGCTTTGGCTAGAGACGACTCTCCAAACCACAGCTGGCACATAGTCCCTAATCTGCATCATTGCCTGATCTTTGCTTCATTAATCTTTTGTATAAGTATGTGACATTTTACTCATTGCTTTGTAGCTCTCATTTATTAGAAATAAAACAGCTAAATGAAAACTTTATTAAAGTCTTGGTCTGACTGAAAGAATTTGCTTTTAATTCTAAGGATGCAACAGGTGACTGATAAGAACTGTAGGACAAATATGATTTGCAAAATAGAAAAGAGTTTTCCAAAACACATTTTAGTCCAGAAGATGTCCATTTTCTCTGGATACTTGGGAACCTGCTACTCCTACAAGTGCAGAAAAAATTCCATAGAAATTTTTCAGTGAGTGTTTTTGAGAATAATGGACCAAAGCTCTATCAGTTCTAATGCTGCACAAGATATGGAAGTACATCAGAAAGAACGGGGACAAAGTACGATGAGACCCTAGGCAATCCCAGGGCAGACACATGGCTGCTGGCCACCCCAGAGAAGGTGCTCTCTCCAGAGCCTTTGTGCAGAGTTTACCCAAATACCCCTCTTGGTCTCACTTAGGTGCATGATAATTTCTACCTTTTTTCTTTTATATTAATATTTGCTATTTTGTAAATGATGATTCCATAGTTAAGTTTAGCCCTTTTAGTTGAATGCTTTATTTTAGTGAAGTTCTCCAAAATTCTAATCAACTGGTTTGGCCAGGTGGACTGCAATGGTAGAGCCCAGTGGCAGTGTCGTCACTTCCTTGCTTTCCTAGTTAGATAGTGTAAGTAAGCATACCCTTCAAATACAATCCACGCTTAGTAAACACCTGCAGGACCTATATGTTTTGGTGAAATAACACTCAGGATAATTCATCACAAGAAAGCTACTCTGAGCATAACCGGCTGCTATCTGGACATAGCTTTCATAACAAGTAACTAATAGTAAATGAGGTCAGTTTCAATTTCAGTGGGCAAAGTTATATTTGTCTAGCTGAAAGACGTCATAATAGATGTTGATTAAGCAAAAGAAAAGTTTTTTAATAGATGCTGATTAAGCAAAAGAAAAGCTGAATGCTTGTAGGCCACAATAGCTAGGGACTGTGAGGGATCTTTACTTCTTATTGGGCAGGAATTGCCCAAAAATTTATAACTGAGATACCAAATTTCTTCTATGGGATTTTTTTTTCCTGTGGGTCTAAGAAGGGCAAAAAATAAAAAATTCTTGTGAAAACCGTGGCATCCCTATTGAAAAAGCATCTCTTATTTCTCTTCAGTTCTAAGGAACATTGCATTATAATCTTTAGAAGAAAGTGTGATACCTGCTTTTGGCTCATAGAGGAATTTTTTTTTATTTTTATGAGTTTATGTGATTTATGCTTATATTTTACAAGTCATTCTGCTTAGTAGTGGCTGTTCTTATTTCATGTATCTTAACCTATTCAACTCTCTCACTTGTACTTGGATAGTTTACCCTAAGGCAGTTTAGAGGCAAATATATAAAGCAAATATTATTGTTATGATGACATGCTTTTTGGTAGTGAAAGAAGACACTGTGGGTTTGGTAAATGATAGCCATATGGGATGGAAAGAGAAAATAACTGTCTGTACTTCTCAAGAGAAAAATCATGGAAAGGAGTGGGAACAGAGAGACTCATCATCATCATCATGAGGTATGGAAAAGGAAAAAGTAGCCTCGAAAGTTACTCTAAGTCTACAGACAGTGAGTTGGTTGTAAAGGTGCACACACTCATTTCCCTTTCTGATTCCACTGCAGCAAGGCATCTTTGCTCTTCCTGGTTTGTTGCAACTTCCAGACTTTACACCTGCTGTGTCTGGTACTCTGACATTTGCATGTATGTCCCAGGTCAAATGGCATCTGATGGGACAGGATTTTCGCAACCACCTTGTAAAAAAAATAGCAAGAATTCTTATTTTGTGTACCTTTAGCCTATTTTCTGCATTATTTCTCTGCATAGCACATTTATGTCAAATATATGTGTGTATTTTCCTGCAGCACTTGTCTCCTCTCACTACTATGAAAGTTGTGTGCTAAGAAGGACTTGTTTGCTTTCCTGCAATCTTTGTGTGTGTGTGTGTGTGCACATATATGTAAACTTTACTTGGTGCATCACGGGTGATCCGTAGATTTTGTTGAATGAATAATATTATGGACAGGTGAAATTAAGGAACACTTAAATAGAATCTTATGTTTAGGATAAAAATATATTCTTTATAATGCAATCACAGTAAGTGAAGTCCCTATTTATATATCTATTTTACTGATGTCCTAATACTCAAGCTTTAACAGTCAAACTTCATGTCATGCAAAAAAAGTGTTTTTACTACTAATGATTTGAGATTTTTTTCATTGAACTAACATTTTTCATTAGTAAAAATAAGGATTTTATGGGAAAGGAAAGTGATCCCAATGGCAATGTTACTAACTGGAAAAAAATACGCAGTGGAAATGTGCTGAAAGTTAAATAATGTTGAAAGCAGTGTGTTTCTGCCAAATAAAGAAAATGTGTGTATCAAAGAAATTATAGAAAATATTGATAAATACTATTTAATGTGTTTAAATAAAACACTTTTCATTTCATCCTCAGTAGGGTACTATTAATATATACCTTATATGAGAGTTTTATGTGATATTTTAACATGCTGGTATTGTATAAATATTTTGAAATTTGTTTCTTTTTTCTATTTAATAATATATCTAAAATATGTCTCCATATTATCAAATATGGCTTTATAAATATTTTAATAGCTTCATGATATTTCACTTTATGGATAAATTCCTATTGTCACACACTTAAATTGTTTATATTTTTGAAGTTGTAAGCAACATTGCAGTGATCATCTGTAAACTTTTATATCTATATATGATTGCTTCTTAAAATGAATTTCCTTAAGTAGAAATTCTGCATCACAAGTAGTATATTTTTCAGATTTCCCCCCAAGTTATTCTTCAGCTATTATAGCAAATTATTCTTCCAATGTCAGTATATAAGATTTTAAGCATATTAATTTTATATGATGAAGTGAAAATTTTGATATACTAAGAGCTAGGATGAAGATTTATTTTAGAATATGACTTCTTTGTTTAGAAAATTACTTTAATATACACTTATGGGAAAAGGTAAGTTCTATTGTTTAGGAGTCATCTTGTGTTAGATTGTCAAAGAAACTGGAATAGCTGCTTTGTGTAAGGCAATGGTATAACAGCACATTGTCATTCTGAACATTCTGAGTTGAATTACGATAGTTAGATTCTTGGGACAACTAAATGACAAGAAAAAAGACTTCTTGGATGTTGTGAGTTTTGTGTCCATAGCCTCACTTAAGACAAAATATATTACAACTGTTAAAATTGCTTTTAACTCCAATACAGAGACCCATTTTATGTAAAGTTAAGTTTACTTGTGAAAGTTTATGTGCCTGAGTGTTTTAGTAGACACTGAAAGCAGGATAAATTTATTTTTCAGTCTCGATGGGAGAGCCTTTCATTGATAAGGTTAGAGATAGGTGGCCAGAGAAGAAGGAATCATGAAAGTCAAATTCTCTGGAAGATGCTGAGATCTTAGTAAAGAATTTATATTTCTCATTTTATTGATAGTAGGAAGTGATACTTATAACTGATTCAGGTCCATTAATTCCCTAGACAAAAGATGCCCTCACGTGAAACTGGCTTATATATTAGTAAATTGTAGATATCATTTTTGAAGTTCTTCTAACATTCATATTAAAGTTGTTAGTAGAGACAATATTCAGGGCAGTTTTGTTATTGTGTTCATTAAATCAAGAATAGAAACAAGAACAGACTCTCTTAAATCATATTTTCTATTGGTTGCAATATAAAAGTAGATCAACATGAATCAACTTTAAAAAGGGTAGAGTTCAGGGGCTGGGGATTTAGCTCCGTGGCATAAGCACCTGCTTTGCAAGCAGGCGGCCGTGAGTTCGATCCCTGGTACCGATAAAAATGAAAAAGACCAAAAAAAAAAAAAAAAAAAAGTGTAGAGTTCTAAGGCCCAGGAAATGAAAATATTTTACACTTACACAAAGACATTTGTTCATTTTTAAAAATAGAATTCCAATTTAACTGAGTATCCTCTATTTCATCCTAACCCTGGGTTTCATCCAAGGAGACGATTCCATTAAATGACAACAGTGTAGATCCTATTAAAAATGTGTAGATCACCCTATGTAAAAATAGTAGATTTAAAGACTTGGAAGTGGCAGTTCTATGAGATTAGGGTCAAGGGTAGCCATTGTTGTTAACACTTATCTCAGGAGCCAAGCAAATTTTATGGAATTACTAAACTGAAAACCATAACACTCTTTATATGGCCTAGTTTAATGCAGATGTACTTTGAACAGAAGTGTAAGATGTTGGATGTCTTGATCTCTGGATTTGTAAAATGTTGGATGCTCGTTGACTCACTACATTTTCCTATCTAAGAAGCAAACCTCAGAAACTCTCTACTCTGCTATCAATGCCAAGAAAAACGACCTTCCTGATTTTGCTCAGTGTTTAGCATTTTGCCCTTAGGAATACTGAAGAAAATTACCGACTATCCTTTAGTGTTTAAAATGAGTCGTCTGGATACATCAGTTACAAAATACATCATTACTCAAGTATAATCTTTGTTTCCTGTGTCTATCATTTTAATGTGGTAGCTCTTAGAAATACAGTGTATTGCATTGGTTTTATTGATAAGGTGATATAAGCTTGATGTCCTCTTTGGCATTTCCCCTACCAAAGGCCCAACAAGTTCACCCTTAGGCATATAGCTGAAAGAAATATACTTTTTTGTGCTTCAAAAGGCATTTATAAGAATGTTCATGCAAATTAATTAGCAATAGACAAGAACTAGAAACAGTTAAAATGTCACTCAGTAGTTATGAATACATACCAAAAACTAAATGTATAAGTCCCAGGGATGAGTATCACAAAGACAACACTGAATGAATGGATTCAGTGCTGGGGCTGGAGATTTAGCTCAGTGGCACAAGCACCTGCCTGGCAAGCGCAAGGTCATGGGTTCAATCCTTAGTACAAAAAAAGAAAAAAAATCAGATTTTCAATTCTTTTTTTTTTGTTACCAGGGATCGAACCCATGATGTCGTGCTTGCCAGGCACACACTTAAACTGCTGAGCTAAATCCCCAAGGGACAGCTTCATTTATGAGAAGTAAAAATAGACGGGCAAAAGTAAACCTTCAGATTTAAGGTTACATGCTTTGGCATAAAAGTACAAGAAAAGCAATGACCATAAAAATCAGGACAATGATTGTCTTTGAGAAGAAGGAAGGGGAAGTCTTTGGGAAAGGAAATGAAGGGGTGTTTGTAGGGGACAGGCAGTGTAATAATTCTTAATGTAGTTCACAGATGTGGGTTTTTGAAAAATCATGAGGGTGTATATCTTTGCTTTGCACAGTTTTTCCTGTATGTTATATTTTACAATAAAAAGGTTAAAAATTAGAACAAAGTTAAACTTCTGACAAGTTTCAAATAAATGTCACACTCTTTTAATTTATTAGAACATATTAATAGAATTTCTCATAGTTCTATTCCTGATTGTAAACATCATCTTTTTGAAAGGCCTAGCATCAAAGAAGTGTGATCAGTTATAACATAGCTTACTTAGCTTGCCAAAATTTAGTATCTAATTCGCTAATATCTATTAGTAGAAGCTTTCACAGAAAAAATAAGGTCATCACTGAAAATAATAATTGCATTCTTATTAATTTTAAAGTAACTGTGATTTGATTTGAGATTCATCTAGAATTATATATCTAAGTATATTGCATGGAGTTATTATTTAGGAACTGAGTTTGGTAAAGGCATCCCAACATTGATTGTTGTATAAGCCCATGTTCAGCTGAGCCAGTTATTGGATGGTTTCTCACATCAGTTTTGGCAAATATGCTTACACACCTGAAATTAAACACCCAGTTCCTGCTCCCCAAGTTGTCTAAAAGGTGAAAAAGTTTGTGTTTGTAAAGCAGGTGAACCTTTGATTTTTCTGCCTGTCCTTGTCTCCAGGAAAAGGCACCTCTAGCTTGGCCTGGGGTACAATCCCACTGCTGACACAGGGTCAAACATCCACTCTAGCAGTTGGACTGCAAGCGGAAGCACAAGTCAAGTCCAGAGGGTGGCCAAGAAAAGAGGGGAGGGATGCCCCAAAAATCAAAAAGAACAGGTCCAGTCAACCTCCCATTTCTTTGATGTGCATCTGTTAAAGTGACAAAGGCCACCAGTTCCCTCCAGGTCTGAATATTCTACTTTCAAGTGACTTATATTTCAGTATATTCTTAAACTAATAGTACAATCTCCTTATCTCCCAGCTTTTTGTTTTAACACCTCTAAGGCTGAGATATTGTCATCAATCCCCCTTGCACCTAAACCCAAGTTGGTGTGCTTTGGCGAAGGAAGACACAATCAATTAGCAGCTTCACTCAGAGTAGAACTCGTGATTGAGGTGTTAGAACCATTATGTCAGCTCTCCATGCAAAAGAAATGATTAAATTCTGTATCATTATTCCCACTTAGATGAATAGGAATGGGTAGGAGAGAACACATTTGGGCTTAGAATGGCCAAATGAGACAGTTTAGTAATCTCTGGATTGCACAATTTCTTTTTCCACTCAGCCTGGCTCTATTGTGTTGGAAGAGATGAATGACAATACAAAGGTCAAAAGGGCATTCTAGTTCTGGTGCATCAGACAATAAGGACACAAACAAAGCTCCTTTTACTGGCTTCCACTGACGCATGAAGAACCTATTATGGGGCCATTTGTATGTTTTCTCTAAAATGGCAACCCTTGGCAGTGATGTCATGGTAATGATATGTTACAATGCCCTGCAAAAAGCTCACACAGGAAGAGGCCGTGGAAGCACAGATGCTCTCCTGTTATGGAAAAAGGTCAAACTCTTGTCGCTCTTGCTGACGTGGCACAAGTACTAATCTCTGCACTTGGTAGTCAACTAGAAATGGAGTGGGCACATTAGACAGCTTGTTCAGGGTTCCTGACTGCACTAACCGTAAATTAGCTCAGTCCTACACATGCACAAGCAAAAATCTCAGTTTAGACTTTCTTGCCTGAAGTACTGTAATGATAGCCCTTAGACCTGTCATTACTTCTGAAATTACAGTCAATTGGCTCTGATTCGGCAGCTACCAGAGGAAAAAGATTCTTTTGCTGGGGACATTTTGGTTAGATCTTTCTGCACTATTGGGGCACTGATGAAGGCCACCTTAGCAGGATAGAGATGAAGTGACATAAGAAAAAATAAATCTGAATGTAAATGTTTTGAGGGTTTCTAAGGAATTGAACAATTTTTAGTCACTGATTTTTACAGAAATGAAAGAGCGTATCTTAAGTTAGGTTCATCTGTGTATCATTTCTTTTTCTTTCATTTTAATGTAAGATTCCTATAATAATTATGTATATAGAACAGGAGATATTCAGCTGTCCTGCATGAATTTGGTTATATTAATTGAACAATCACATTAGACAGAAGAATAAATTTGTATTTGAAATATGTTCTCAGAGTTTTAAAAAATACAAATTGTAATAATACTAAAATATTATATGCATCTATAAGTCTGTGCATTTTTAATATTTTCCTATATTGTAACAGAAACAACCAGCATTTGCCTTTTTTTACTGTGCATACACTCCTCTTAAATCATAAAAAGGCTCTTTTGGAGAGCGGCATTTTTCTATATCATTATAATTTGTTCAGTTTTAATATTTATCCATATAAAATTTTAAAAACATTTTATTCTGTGAAATTTGATATTCTCTTTTGTAATTAATAATGTGAGTGAAAATTACCAATACAACAAAGCAATAAAATTTTATGTAGTATCTTGGTTTTTTCCTACCTTGCTTATCTCTGCCTAAACGTTATTATTGGCTGCGTATTGTATAACAGTAGAAGTCAATGCTACCAAAATTTTACCCTGGTAACATATCCCAGTGCTGTAGAATGGTGTGGAAAGAAAATGGCATGGTTCTTTATTATTAAAACTGCATCACTTAATGTCAGATCCTTAATTCTAGTTTTAGTTTAACATTTACTAATAAAACTAAACCTCACAGTTTTCCAGGAAAGGGTAACAGAAGCTATGTAGTATTATTCAGGTCTGGGTCCATGGTGAAAAATTATGAGTATTCTCTTAAAAGTTTTTGACTCCTCGATGTGCCCTTAAAACAGAACAATTCTTTGTTTTTGTTACTGAGTCCCCTAACTTAACTAATTTAGGTATTTTATGTGATTAATGCATCTTTGAAGCAGTAACAATCAATTCATAATTTCTGAGTAAAGGATGAATAAGAGAAAGGGAGAGAGAGAATAATGGAGAGGGAGGGGATTTTCGCTATCCATTTTTGTTATCTGCTTGGTTTTACAGTGTATGGTGGCCAACTTTTTCCTATCTCTATGAAGCATAAAAGAAACGTTTATAAAGCTTTAAGCCATATGAGGAACTTGTGCTCTATTGCATTCAGTCTGGGCAGTGTTTTGAGGAAGCTCTGAGTATTTTGCTTTTTCTCCTCAGTCTTTAGGGACAGTGTAATAAAATAGCTATAATAATAGAGAAAGGAAATGGGGAAGAAATCATGTGACCAGATGACTTATGGAGAAACATGTCTCCCTGGTGTTTCCATTCATTTATCTCTACTGTATAATGCATTTTTCTTGTTTTACTGGGTAATTAAACCTTCAACACTCCCCAGTTTGCAAGGGATCTGAATCTCATTACAGAGAGATGCCTGAGTTTGATTCCCTTGTATTATTATCAGGAGTTGGCCTCTTGCAAAGGGAATGCTTTTGATAATGTTTGGAGAGGTCTCTAAGGAGAGTCCCTACTCAGGGCAAGCTAAGCACTGTCACATGTCTTGGCAGGGTTTGCTGAACTTTTAGGTTAAGTTCTACAGCTGTTGCTCCCCCTCCCATCTAAATTTTGTTTTAAACTTATTGCCTTGTCTGCTTCTTAATAGAGGATCGTTTTTCAGAGGTAGAGCTATTCTTTTCTTTCAAGTTACATTTTTTATGAAAAGGAAAATAGAAGAATCCACATCAAAGCCCGTATGGGGGAGACCACACGTTTTCTGCATGTGTCTCCTTTAGCATAACAGTAGTCTGATATCAACTCCACAGATGAATTACTTAAAAGTGACACTTTCTATTTCGACCCCCTGGATCTAAAGCCAACTCTTGTGTCATGTGTCTTTAATCTGAAATGCACAGCAAGGATCATAATTTGCATTTATTTGTTTTTGAATCTAAGGAAGGATAAGTACAAACTTGGGTTTTGAAGGTGGGTTAATCGGGAGTCCTTAGATCGCACACCTTTGCTTTACCTTTTTAATCATGAATAAACAAAGTAAATAAACAGTCATCTGTATGTCTGACTTGTTTAAGAATGCACCCTAGTTGGAAACTAGGAGATGAGACAATTTCACAATGTGGCAGTTTGGGACAAGAATTTTATAATAGGTAGGTGCTCCTAGAAATTAAAGATGCAAGGCCTGGGGATTTAGCTCAGTGGCTTACATACCTGCCTGGCATGTAAGAGGTCATGAGTTTGATCCCCAGTATTCCCCCTAAGAAAGGAATTAAAGATGCAATATAAAAAACAGCATATGATACTTGCTTTTTCAAAGAGAAGTCAGGGGCCACAGATGTAGCTCAGTGGTATCCTGCTTTTCTGGCAAGCTTGAGGTCCTGAGTTCAATCCCCAGTACTGTTAAATACAGAAAAAAATTCAAAAAGAAGATTATATTCTGAGATCTCAACAGCTAAATGAACTAATGGATAAACTAGTGAAGGAAGACTTTAAAGTCCTGAAATAAGTTTTTAAAAATTTATTTATTAAATGAAAGGACTTTTGAAATAAATTTGAATTGGACAAACCCAAACATTTTGACTAAAAGAAATAATGAAGCATCATCTTGCTATGGAATTGTAGTTGGTGTGGATTTCTACTTTTTAATCATTTTATCTGTAATAAAATGACTAAAAAAATCATATTCTTTCCATTTTTTTTACTGAAAATTTCTTGTATGGCATTTTCATTTCAATATATTTATCTTGGAAGAACCAATTAGGGCACCGTGGAATGTTTAAGAAAACTCAGAAATTTTTCAGAAAAACATTTTGTAGCTTATTAGGGAAAAAAAAAATAACCATTTGACTCTCTGGGAGACCTGGATGATGATGGGGACATTGGCATAAACTGTGATCACAGTTTGGTCACTGGACTTCTCTGAATCCTAATGCTCTGATATGTGATACGTCACTTTAGGTCCTGATGGTGCATGATACTATAAATATATATTTATGGTCATTTATTTTCAATGAAAACATCATTGAACATATGGCTGTTATGTTCTGGGTTTTCTGTCTTTATATCAGAGAGCTGGTTGCATATTTTAACACCAAGAATAATTCACCTCTCTCCCTGTTTCCCATCATGCTTCCACCCCTCTAAAAGGAAAGAAATTCTCTTTAAGAGTACTAAATGCTCAGAAAGCAGATGTGGTTTTGATAGGTATTCATTATGAGTTTCAGCAAATTAGAATTACAGAGACAGCCAAACCCAAAGCAGCGCTTGAGAACAGAGGAATAGGAACGGGATTTAAGTGATTCAGAGAGGAAAATTTTCTTAAATATTTACATGTTTCAATTTCTCAGATTGGCAAATGGCATAGAAGTACAGTTGAAGAAGAGGACACTCACTTTGCTTCAGGAGCCTCCAGTCAGGGCATGGGGTTCAGTGTGAGCCCCACAGCAAAACACATCATTGGGATTTTGAAATGTTCTGATTCCATGTGAGCATGGATTGAAGACTGGATAAATCACTTTCTAAAAACAATCATGAGCAATTTAAACTTCCTGAGCTTTTTTTTCCTTATGCTGCTATGAATGGAGAAAAGAGTAATTACTTGGTAGGAACATCATTAGAACTGAATATAATCTTCACCCAACATAAGGTATATGCTCAATATGAAAGAAGTGTAGTGATATTCTTGGTTGGATTTCCAACAGCATGCATCCTATGAAGGGGGTAAATTGAAAATCTCTGGGGGTTATTAATCAGTGCTGTATCATCAAGGAATTTGGAAAAATGGGAGATGATCTATGTTGGGAATGCATGAGGAACACATGATAGCAGGAAACTTTGGAAAGTTAGCCTATGAAAGATGGAGACATGCATTGGGTGCAAATAACAAATGACATATAATTGCTCTTTTTTACTGATGGCTAACTTCAGGAGGTTGCCTGTGTTGGCTAAAGTGAAATATTGTCTCACACATGCAGATGGTATTATGAGACCAAGTATATATTTTAATGTAGTAATTTTATTAACTTTCTGATATTACTGTTACCCTGTGTATTTAATAGTGAGTGTTCATAGTTTTGTTTTCTTTTGTTTCTTTCAAGGTCCTTCCTATCTCTTTGGGAAGCAGTTAACGTCCCTTAGAATAAAAGCTGCACCCTTTGCCAGTACCATCCAAGTGGTTCTTATGGGACTAATGGTGCACACAGCCCCTAGGGATCTGCTGAAGGAACTGATTATTCTATTACATTACATCTCTTACTAGGGATTGATACCTGTAAATATCGTTGGAATCTCAATACTGTGGCTTGAAGTGATGAGGCTTAAATCTTCTTTTTTTCTTCTGGACATGAAAAAAGAAATATGGAACTTTGAAACTGGCAGGGTCACTTTGGGAAGGCCAAAGTAAAAACAACTGAAAAAAAAAAAAAAGGATCAAAAGTACCAAAGCAGAACATAGAAAGGACTAGTAACACAGGCACGTTACTTTCAATGGGCAGAAGTTGGTCAATCAAACATGATCTAAATGTCCACAGTCGCTTACAACAATATTCTTGTGTATAAGTGTAAAGGCTCTTCATTTATAAAACCAAAATTTGTCTGAATAGAGTCTTACTTCACGCTGCAATTGTCTGAGGCTAAATGGATTTCTTTGTAAAAACTAGTTTTGATTGTGTTTTCAAAAGACATTAATGATACTTTCATTGATAACAGAAAAGTTAGGAATAAGCAGAGAAGAAAGTATATTTTACCTAAAATTCTTATATTTATAAGTCACTACATTTGAGAACATATATTATATATGCTTCTATTTCTGTATGTGTATGTTTATGCTTACATTGAAACTTTAAAAAGAAATTATTTAGCATTAAATTTCTTATGACTTTCTTACTAAAACTGTAGGCTTGATTTTATAACTGAATTTTTGCTATTATAAGAACTGTTATGATGAAACATTTCTGCATAAGACACAATGTTTATTTTTAAAAATTTCGAAGGAAATGGAGGTAGTGACTACTTTAAAGAGACTGACATAGCCACATGTATGTGCCTTCCAGAATACACATACACATTCATACTTCTACTAGTAATATCTAAGAACTTTATACACCCTTGAAATATTATTATTGATATCAGAAATTTATCAACATGATGATGCTGACAATCAGGTACATCCCAGGGGTAGATTTGCAGATTCATGGTCTATACAACTTTTATAATTAGAACATGTATGAAAGATACTTTCCTTAAAAAATTTCAAGAATTTTGAATTATGGTAGTGTTACATAGAGATACATGGGTATCAAGTCGGTGATTCATTTTATCTCAACAAATAGTTTTAGGTATTTTTACTGATACACTGAAAATCCATATTAATTTTTAATAAGTAGAGATGTGAGGTAATTAAAGCAGTACAGTAGACATAAAAAGAATATTGAATATACTTTATATAGTAGCATCTGATTGTTTATAACTGAATTCAATATGGTTTATCTTCTTAAAATACGAGGTGTGTGGAAATCTTCATAAAAGTATGGTTTCCTGTCATGAGCAACATTCAGCTTCATCTGGCACTATCTTCCATTATTGTTGCTAGCCATTTAACTAAAAGTGATTTTAAAGTTGAATTTAAAAGTGATTATTTTTAAAAAAGAGTTGATCTAGGTACTTGAAACATTTCACTTTCTGAGGCCAAGAAATATGCTCCTAGAGATTCTTCTCAGAAGAATGGTAAAAAGTACAGAAGATGGGGAACATAAGGAGCAATCGGTTTGAGTAACACTGAATGATTTGACTCAGTTTTGCCCCTAAGTCACTGTGGTTAGTAAAAAAAAAAAAAAAAAAAAAGTGCAACCCTTGGATTTCAAGCTACCAAACTTCTTACCTGTCTTGAAGCTGAGTGACTGAGGTCGCCATAATGTAACACTTCAAAAGATGTAACACTCATCTGGTTTGGCTGAAATGTCATTTTAGCAACTCTCTGATTCAGGGTTCACTTGACAGCAGGTCATTGACCAGAGAATTATGAGACGCCAGAAGATGTAATTGCTAGTAATGTGTGGGGGCGCGGGAGAGGAAAGCAAGCAGGGAAGGGAGTGGGGAGAGAGATTCTTAAAAATCCCAACTCAACAAATGGCTGTATCTTTCTCACCTTGAGAGGGAAAGTAGATCTTTTAGAAATATTTTTTGTCTGGGTGACATGAACACTGGAAGATGAAAACCTTCCTGATCCCTCCATCTATTTCCGTTAACTCCTTGAAGACCAAAATCATGTGTGCACTCAACTGCTCGAACTGTTTTAATGAGGTGCCACTGATTTTAATGGAGCAAAAAAGATGGATGATTTACACCAGATGTCCACAAGGGCCATTTGGGGATTGCTTTGCCGGACACACAGTACATCATGTTGCTCACTGAATTCTTAAGGGGTTAACTTGACCTTTCTCTTTTACACAGCACTAAAAATAATGTAATTTCCATTCTTGGTGTCTTTTTTATTTATATAAAAAGCTTTACAACGAAGCCACCAGGTCTCGAAGAGTGAGTCTGCCATTTACACGTTTGGCATTCATAAACCCTAGTGGGTGATTCTGAAAGTGAAAATAGATGCTAGTGGATGCTTCACTTGTGAGTAGGATCCAGGCTTTGATTATCAGCATGACCATTATTGAATCATTCCATGATGAATGCTGATTTTCTGAAGGTTACTGGATAAAATGCTGTACATCTCCTTTCTATAAAGTTGATTTCAGCTTAGATAACCAATATTCTTACCCCATAGGAGTATGAAGCTAAAATAAAAAAAGAATAAGCCTTCTCTTAAATATAGCATATCATGTATTACATTGTCTTGTTATTAGTTATTTTCTACCTTCTGTTGAAATATGCTTCATCATTTGTTAAATGCTATCAAACCTGAAACGATTCTAAAATTTATGAGATATAAACTTGACTTGCATAGACATGGATTATTAATTCAGAACATTTTCTGTTTAAGAACAGAGTTATCATAGTTCTGAATGCTAACATTTTGGTTTCTGCCTGAGCTCAATATGGGATTTGGTATTCTCTGCTAGCTGAGGTCATTATACCTTTATTCTAATTCTTTATGAAAAAGAGCTTATTTATTTGGTGGGCTTATTGTACCTTTTGCTGTTAGTGAAGCTTCCTCTTTTGCAATACATGTTCTTGGAAAATCAAATGTTACATTTGAATGCCAAGGAAAAGCAGGAGTTCTAGGGCTTATAAATTCAACCATCAAGAAGACACACTGCTGCAGATGATCTAATAAGCAGCCAAGTGACAGACAGGCCATTATTTCTTTCATTGCTGCATTTCTGGGCTTTACTTAATTTTTTGCATTCTAGATAAAGGGTCTCATTTTGGTCAAATGTGACCAACAAATAAATATTTTTTTCTTTATCATAAAGAGTAACATGTAAGGTAGAATGAATTTCTTAATTTTCTGATAGCAAATTTAAAGTTTGCACGTCGAGGAAGTTTTGTTTGGTTCATACTGGTGATTGATCCCAGGCCTTTTCACTGAGCTACATACCATTTTAGAATTATGTATTTATTTATTTTTATTTTGAGACAGGGTCTTGTTAAGTTTGATCTTGCAATTCGCTTGTCTCAGTCTCCTAAAGTGAGGTATGTATTACCTCACCCAGCTGAGATTTTTAAAAAGTATTTATGCATTCTTTTATGATTCCTGAAAATTTGCCTTGATTGTATGTATCAGCATGTAAGCTAGGTAGTCTTTAAAAAAATTCCACATGGAAGCAAAGAAAGAATAAGAGAAAGAAAGAGAAGATGTAGAGGAGGAGAAAGAGGAAGAGAAGATACACAGATTTACTTCCTTCTGTTTTCTCTGATATTGTTGTTTATAATTCTTCTTTTTCTTTTCTGGCTTGAAAACTGATGAAAGCATGATATATCTTTTTACTTTCACTGTGACATTCACTTTCAGTGTGAGTTTGCCAACACTTTCTGCAATATTTCTCTTGCTTGCCATATTATTTCATCATTTAAGTGCAAGAATCTTGATGATGTGTTAGATAACACTGTACTTCTCATCTTCACCAATTACTATTATATTCAGATGAAAAATGATCTTAAGTTTGCTTCCAGTTAGCTTTAGTGAGCTTCATTCACTTTTCTAATATATCTTATGAGCCTGACCTTACAGCATTATGATGATGAAAACTAAAGTTACACAAAATTTTGCCTAGCCATCCACGTATTTTAATGAGCTAGAACACGTTCTATAAATGCAACCAACTGGCAACTTTTCTGGTAGAACCCTCCCATGAAGTATAACAATATACTAAAGGTTCAAGATTGGCCATATTTGGTGGAAAATTGTTTATTCAACAATGATTTGAGTTACATCATAGGTAATTAGTATTATTAGTGGAAGTTCATGTTTTGGGCATCTATCTTTGCTCTTTTTGTTTAAGAATCTGTATACCAAGCATTGGACAAATGAGAAAGATTTGTTAATGGCCACATTATCTTCCCACTTAATTGTGAGGACTATATGTATTCATGTGAAACAAAATTCTGGGTTTATTCTGAAACATCCATACAAATATAGCTTGTCCAAACATTGTTGTTACTGGTTCTCAGTGTCGCTCCTCCATTCCACCAGCCAAACTAGTACGTAGTGTAGTTAGAGGTAGAACTAAGCATCTTTCAGGAAAAAATGATCTTTCACATTGAGAAAGTTTTGTATATTGGGATGTTTTTCAAATGGTCCTTTAGGGCCTCTGAATATACTATTGAAGTGTACTTGTTACCAATGCCATGAAACCAGGCTGGTAGAGTGAAAAAGTATGTGATTACATATAACCCTTTTATATATACATGTGTATATAACAGTGATGGCAAACCTTTTAAAACTTTCAGTGATACAAACAGCCCACTGCAGCATGCATGTTATAGATTTCCCAACACTGATCTATATGTATTTCTATGCATAGTTGTTACAGTAGGTAGACATGAGTTCTCTGATGTCAACAGCACTAATCAGTTACTACATGAATTGTTTTAGGTTCATTTTCTTGCTTATTTGTACATTTTCACTAAATCAGTAGGAAACTGGCCCCCGTTATCCATTTACATAATTTTTCAGTTCTACTATATAGATATATATGTATGTATGCATGTGTTAGAGTTGCAAGCCCATCTCTCTATAGGAAACAGATTTAACCAGCACAGTGCTTATATGTAAGTGGTTTGTTTTACCTTTAGTCTATACATTTCACTTAATTCCAGCATTAATTACATCATTATTTTTTACTCCCAACTACTTCAGTGAGGTTCTTTCATAACTTTGTGATACATTTAGATTCTCTTGTTTAGTTTTCATTTTTTCCTAGGAAATCACTGATGACTTAAATAATTAAAGAGAAAAATGCATGAAGTCTCGTTTCTGGTTCCATAAAGTTTTATGGGTCCTGACATGTGCATAATATCATCAATCTGTGATTACACTATGAAGAAGAGTAGCTTCATTGCCCTAAAGAAATCCCCTGTGCTTCACCATTTATTGTGCCTTCTTCCCTTGGCAACCACTAGTGTTTTACTGTTTCTGTAGTTTTCCTTTTCCATACTGTCAGTAACAAAAATAAAACTACAGGTAGACTTTACATACTGTTTTTCTTCACTTAGAAATATACATTTAACGTTCAGCCATTTTTTATGGTTTCTCTTTATAGTTAAATAATACTCCATTATATAATCTACTCACCTGTAGAGGGATATCTTGTTTTATTATTTGATGATTTCAATAAAGTTGTTGACTTTTGTGTATTATATAAGTCTGCTGGAATTCTTATCCTTGTTTCACTAGGTAAGATGTTTCTTTCTTCTGATTCTGTATTCTTTCAAAATTTCTTTGCCTAGTTTTCTACAATCAGGAGGTCACATGAATAGGTATATATGTGTGTGCTTGGTATATTTCCTGCTGGATATTCTCTGAGCTTCCTGAATCTATGGTTTTGTATCTCTGATTCATTTTAAATTTTTTAAGTCACTTTTTATGCCAAAAATGTCTTGTGTTTCATTTTTTCTCCTGTGTTTGAAAATATGCTAGTATTAAATGTTTTGCAGTTATACTACAATTCTTGAGGGCTTTGCATTTCCCCCCTTTTTTCTATTTTGATTTCAATTTGGGAAATCTGCATTGATCTCCCATTAATTTATTAAATCTTTCCTCAACTGTATCATGTCTATAGATAAGACCATTGAAAGATTGTTTTTAATTTCTGTTACAATGCTTTTTGTTTTCAGAGTTTTCTTTTGATTATTTTGTAGATTTTAATATCTCTGTTTGCATTATCTATCTGCCTGTACATGTTGTGCTTTTCCATTAAAACAAATGCCATATTTATTATAGTCATCTTAAATTCCTCATCCAATAATCCTTATTATCAGAATCATATTTTGATACTTTACTTGCTAGACTGTGTCTTTTCTTGCCTTTGACATACTTTGTGATTTTCTTGTCAGAAGCCAGACATGTTGAATCTGGTAATGAGAACTGAGTTATTATTTGGTGTAGGATTTCTAAGCACATTAATCTGAATGGTGCTTAAGCTGTGTTAATGTTTGCTCTACCTGACGGTATCACAGGCTTCACATTCCTCTTATGATGCCCTCTTTTGGGCTTCTCTCTTCCCCAGCTCCCCTCATCAAGCTTTTTCAGTTGCAAGCCACTGCTGTTTTTTCTGGCTCCCTGTAGATGTAGTTGTTAATTTTGGGTGACTTGAGCATTCAGTAGTCTTACAATTAACTCCCGGTTGTTCTCTGGTCCTTGTTCCAATGCTGTAACTTCACAGGTGTGGGTCTAATATTACAGCTTTTATCCCATGATTCTTGCTGTTACTGACCACAGTATTCCCAATCTATTTCCCTCGAGGCCAGAACACCACTGACTATGGTTTCCCTGCTCCCACGTAGGTGACACAGAAAGGCAGGAGAAGGCCAGAGAGAGAAAAAATTCCTTTGTCCTGCCTAAGAGAAAGCTTCAGCAAATTACTTTTATCTGTAAAGCAGGTCTTAGATGTAGAGAAGTTGAAGGGATATATTTCACGGTGATTAACCTTCCCTCTCCCTGCCACAGCCAAGAGGATCATTCTCAGATCTTTACTAGAAGAGACTTTCAGATTTTCTAGAGGTAAGGATTTAATTTTTTTTAAGTATGTAACTCCCTTAACTCTATGGCCCCCAAAGTTTCTGATTCTCACAATAACTTCAAAATCAGCCTCTAGCAACTTTGTCAATTACTATGGAAGTATCTCTAGCAGCCCTCTTCCAGATAAGCAGATCTCAGGGGAGATTGTCAGGATGGGTTTCCTGATTCTGTTTTGACTGTTTACCCCAAGACCTCAGTTTTCCGACAGATCTGCAAAACATCCCATGTTTCATTTGTCTAACTCTCATTGCGGCAAAGACAGAACACAGGCTGCCACGATTTCCACATCTGAACCGGAACCGCAGCCCCTCCCTGCACTTTGGGTTCCACTGAAATGATTCCTGAACTCTAAGGAGTGCACTGCAGTCTCACTTTCTCAATACTCCTCCCTTCTACAGGCCTCTTACAACAGGAGATTGAACTCTGCCTCTTGAACAGAAGATTCCTCTAGTGAACAACAAGATTTTGATTTTATGCAGCCAAGCAGAGCACTATCTACCAAAAGTTTAAAGGCAAAATTTTAAGAATCGTTTTCACAGATAAGCATGTATATCACATCCATCGATGCAAAATGCTTATTGTAAGTGCTGAGTGATCCTTAGATCATTTTAGATTATATCATATTCAACTTTTAAACAATTATAAATTTCTTCTACACTTTTAAAGGACATGTACCAAAATTCTTAATAAAGCAAATAAAGTATTCCAGGATTTGGCCCTGCCTCCTGCTCCAGTCTCCTGTTAAACTTCTGTTTTTCTCATTCAATGGCTTCTATGGAACTTGCCTCCTCGAGTCCAGCAAATACCCTTCCTGTTCATCTCCTTCATCGTGCACTATCCTATGACTGTGATGCTGCTCCTTCCCTGAGCAACACTAACTCATGCTTAACTGTCAGTTTGCTAGTTTTTCAGAGAAGTCATCTTTGGGTTTTAGGTCAGACTAAATCCTCTTAATTTATTCTGTTACGAACCTTTCTATTTTAAACAATTTTTAAAATTATGATATAATTCTTAAATTTAATATACCTCTCTTCCAGTTGATTATACATTCAGGATATTAGGAACTAATAGTCCTGTTTATTGCTATATCCCTTATATGATCAGAGTTCCTGAATAATAGCTTTGAATGCATGAATTATAAATTCAATCTCCATCTTCATTATGAAAAACCTAATCCTTAATTTGGGTTTAGGAGATACAGAAACATAGGAAGCAATATACACTTAACTAGAGGTTCTCAGAAAAAAACTACGTGTAGAAATTTAGTTTGAGCAATGTTATGAAAATATTTCCTCTAGGGAAACTCAAAAATATTTTTAAGAAGACTAGATTTCTCTCAAGTTTATAGATGTGGGCATGGCTTAATTTCTTTGAATCCCAGAAGAAAGGGTAAATTCAGAAGGGTAAAGAAGTCAGAGCCATTCAGATTACAGCAGCAGTAAAAATGTGATTATCATTATTATCAACTAACTAATCTCTTCAAGTTTCTCAGTGATTAGAATGAAACTTTTTAAAAAATACCTCAAAAGCACTGATGACAGAATGATTCCCTGGATGAGTTTTGTGGTGATCTTGAATGTCTTGAAGTCATCCCAGGAATTTAAGTCACAGATAACCTCCAGTAGCTGTTTGCAATGAGAGCCATTCTTTACTGACTTGTGGTTGAGATCACGCACACACAACTGTGTTCTCAGTGATGCACAACAGAAAAGATTTGCTAGAGACTCCAATCCATAATACCTATCAAGTGTCTACATTATATTAGCTGTGTTCTCATATTTTATGACACTATCATAAAAACTTCATGTAATAAATATACTTAATTCATTTTTTAAATGAATAATCAAATGGAAGTTTAGTATGATCAGTATCTTAGACATGATCTGGTAAGTTAGTACTATAGAGAATATATGAACCTTACTTAGTTTTCTAATATTTTCAAGCTGTAAGACTTAATTTGTGAACAGTTTTATACTTATTTCCAGTATATTTGTATGTTTTAGTATATGTGCTATCAAAGGGAGCACTGTTTGCATTTTTTAATTATTCTCATAATATGGTGTTGCTTTTTACATTTAATCACTACCTTATTCACTTTACATATTGAAAACATAAAATCTGAGCAATAATAAAGACACTAATCCTTTTGTCCCTAATTTGATAACTCTTATCTCAAACCCAAATTAAGGAAGGAACATCCTACTCCCATAACTGGAACTCTTAAAAACGTGCATTGAAAAGAAAAATGGAAATGTGTAGGACATGAAGACTCTTAAAGCAGCTGTTATACATAGAAAGTGAGCATACTTTATGGCAGTTTTTAGTATCTGTTCCAGCTGCAAATGTGCAAAGTAATCTGAAAATTATACAGAATACTATTTATTTCAATGTGTAAACTTTATTGACAAGAAGACAGCTTTAAAAGAAATAGCAGTTCCCATTTTGTCAATTCTGTACGGAGGAATTTCTTTAGTAAATAAGGACAGAACAAAATATGATCACTTCTATGACACTTTAAAATATAACTCATGGCCTCCCATCCATTTTGCAACTTGTACAGCTTACATAAAAAGCAAATTTGTTTAATTAAAACACGAGAAAATTTTGATATTGTTGATATTCATACATATGAAGTATCTGTGTTTTACTATTCACATTTGTTACACAGACACATACATGCTCACAGTTAGTTTTGTTATAAGGAAAATCATTAAGAATGGTGGTGACTCAGGGCAAAAATTACTAGAAAAAAATGCCAAGTTAATCCCTGGAGTAATGAATGCTTCACAATCTATGTGGCAAGTAATCACATTCACACTGAGGAATTCGCTGGCTCTTAGTTTGCTAAGAAGTCATTTTTCCTCTCTCTTGTGCAGATATTGTTATGGATTATAGCAGAAGATTTTTACACCCTTGCAAAAGATAAGAGATTGTGTTTTAAATAGTGCTTGAATTGTTATTGAGTTCACCTATAAAGTAAATGAACTTAGATTTTGAGGTTAGTTTGAGGCTAGTTAGTTTGAGGTTAGTTTTTTCATGGTTCTTTTTATAAAGAAGTATATTTGTTTGAAACTTGTCTGCGGACTTTTTGACACTTTTTTATTATTTCAAAATATCTTTTGTTTCTAGAATATTTTCCTTTTTAGAAAGAGAATTTATTGTATTTGTATTAGCTCATTTTTGCCTAGACTATCTTGCTAGAAGTTCATTTTATTTTGTCCAAGTGTCAGTTTTGTGTTTTGTGAATATTCTCAATTGTTCTTTTGTTCTGTATCTTACTGATTTTTGCATTTCTGTTTGTAATTTCCCTTCTTATTTGTTTTGCTATTGTCAGCTTTGCTCTGTGCTGATACTCAAAATTTTTAAGATGAATGCCTAAGTCATTTTTATTTTATGTTTCAATTTTTGTTTTTAGGGACATATTTTGGACTGTATTTATGTTATTTAATTGCAAATCTTTTATCATTTTTCTTGAATTTTGTTTTAGGAACTTCTCTACTACACAAAGGGAATTTTGTTACACTTTAGTTATTATTCCATAACTTTCACAGAACAAACTATGTGGTCTCATCAAATTTTTTATTCTATTTCTAATACATTTTATGTTACAAAGTGCACTAAATCTTGTTTTCTAGACAAGAAAGCATAACTACTTAATCCATACAAAATCTAAGCCTGTGTTTTTATTATTGTTTGACAAACAGAATTATTTTGTCAAATTTCTTTAAAATTATTCAATTTCTCTCAATTTCTATACATCTTTTGTCACATTTTGGTAAGAAAAAGATTATACTAGCTGGTATTAATCTATACCATGGTTTAAAAAGAATAGTACTAGATTTTTAAAATCAACTTGAGAACCTGTCTTAATCTACTCTAATGTATTGTAAATTACTGCTAAGTTTTGTTTCTGCAGTCTAAAGTCATATTTTTCACGTATTTTTTCTTATTATGAATATCAGTTACCAATTGACATGTATATATATATATATATCAGTTGTATTTATAACTCAAATACCACAAATTATTTTGATGATGCAATACTTCTGAAATACAAAATATATAGTTAAATTTTGGATGAAACAAAACAAGTTGGTTCTTGAGATATATCAATATATACTGAAATGTGAAAAATTTTCTTTACATAAAAACAGTTATATTTTGGACTGAGAAAATTACACAGATATCTAGTGGGATACTAGGATATCATTTGCAAAAGGAAAATTCATTTTTTGTGATTGTTCCATGTTCTTAAAGGTATCTATTACATCTGGTTTCTGTCCACTAAATGCCAATAGTACTTTTGAATTATTGTAACACACAAAGGGACCCTTGTCAATTTCCAGAATACCTGTTCAGTGACCGTGTTATTCCTACAGAGAACAGCTGCTCAAGAGGTAGCAGAGACCTCAAACTACACTAGATCCCTCCCCAGAGATGTTCAAGATGATATTACCCAGGCTGTAAAAATGATCTGGAAGACTGTTAGGAATTATATTCTTAGCTACGCAGAAATGGTTAGTTTGTACGATACTTGAAGAGATTAAAAGTGATACACAGAGAAAAACAGAAACAATACGTAGAACAAGGATGTGCTGATATTACCCGGTCTTCTCCGTGGTTGATTGGATTGCATTCCTCTTTTATACTTTAGCTAGTTTTGATTGGCTCCCTGTTACTTTCTAGTAAAAGAACTGTAAAATAACACAGATGCTTAACCAATGCATTGTTATTTAAATCAGTAAAATTAAGTAGCCTTTTAGTTTACTAAGAGTTAAATAAAGTTGATGTTTAATAAAACTGAAAGGAATGAGTGGATCTTGTTTTTTTTTTTAAATGTTAAAAGCTCAGTGTAAAGATACTGGGTTCGATCTCCATTACAGAAAACCAAAACAAATAAGAATGATACTAAAATAAACTTCTAAGAGAATTTTACTGGCTGAATTTGAAATTTTGTATATGTATTTCAAAAAAGAAAATAAATCAGATTCAGAAATTGTGCATTAGTTTTAAATATAAAGGAAGAAACTATATCCAAAATAATTATTAAATCTTTTCTATATACATTCTTTTCTTGAAACAAAAGCTAGGTCAATTACATCTCACATAATCTTTACTAGATGTTATTAAGTGCTCTCTGACAAAGAAAATGTTTTCATTGGAAATGGTTATGTTCTTACACAGTAGATATTTTCAGGAGATCAGTGTCTTACAAAACTTTTGTCTTTAGCCCAGCTGTGACATGGATGTTTCCTGGAAAGTATGCAGAAGAGATTTCCATTCCAACTAAATGCTTAGTTCCACAGAGATGAATTAGGAACTATGCGTGCTAGGGTAGCTGAGATAATGAAGCACCAATTTAAAATGATGAAACACTTAAAGAATGGTAAACACTACTGCTTATATCTGTAGCCATTTCTTCAGTAAATTTTGAAGAACATTTTCTCTAGAAATCAGTTGTAGAGATAAGTACATGGGTATTAAGCTTTAAGAGGAGATAAATTTAAGGGAAATTTTAATGAGTAAGGTGTTCTTAGTTTATGTTTTTAAAGTATGTAGCATTCAGACACGGGAAAATATTGCTTCATGGATCTTGAATCCTGCAAAGTAAATCATATATATTTAATTTTCAGTTAATTTGCCTTCCCTGTACTTGTTATTGAAATTTTTACTTTTAAGGAAACCTTCAATCTCACAGTTTTTTCTCATTCTTTTTATTTTTAATACTTTAGTGCATGTTTACAGTACATAATGATTGCATTCATGTAGGAGTTGACACATGTACATAAACATTTTATTTATTTTTTTTTTATCTTCCCTTCCACCTCTCTCCTACCATTTCTTGGTCCTCTTCCCATTTACAAAAGAGCTATCTCTTCATTTTTTATTACCTGTCTTTTATTTTTCTCTTTAATTTATTTATACTTTGGGTTTCTCATATAAGACAAACAAAGTGATATTTAAGCTTGTGTGACTCATTTATTTCAGTTAGCATTCTGGTCTTAAGGTGCATCCATTATCCTATAAATGATTCAATTTATACTTCCTTATAGCAAAGTAATAATCCATTGCCCATAAATGCCACATTTTCTTTATCTTTTAACTGTCTATAAATCTTTCTCGGATGCAGGAAAGTTCTGTGGACTTTATTTGCTGATCCATTCAGTCCTGACATCAAGGTCAATGTTTTAAAACTGACACACTTGGAACCAAAAGAAAAGTCACATGACCGGTAAGTATGAACACAAATACTCAAAATCAAAAGTTCTTATTGCTAAGATGTCAGTTAAGGCTGGCATTTCCCCCCACTCTCTTTCTGAATAGTGCATTGTATGACAGTATCTTTAACAATATGATCTTAGCGGGCATTTTTATCTTTTACATAAGGAAAAGCCAACATCTGATACATAGTAGGAAACTATATACAGATTTTTGTGTAAAAGAAATATATTGTTTATGTCCTGTTTAAGTGAATGCTTTATGAATTTGATATTGATTAACAAAGTTCCAACTAGTCAATATACTAATATATATAACTATGTATTTGTTTTTTCTACATGTATATATATTAATAGTATGAAATAAAGCAATTGTATGACTGAAAATAGTTTTTATTGATTTAACAGTTGCTTATGAAAAATTGAATAATGCTCTTAGGAATGATATGCATTTAAACTCTAAAAATATCCATTGAGCAAGAAGAAAAATGGCAGTACTATAAGATTTATATGGCTCAAACCTAGTAAAACAAATATGTATTATCAAATTTGATGATTAAAAATGAAGGCAAAATATTCAGTTTGAAGCAGTTTTATTTGATGAAAGATAACTTTCTCTTTTTTCAGCTTGTTTACTTTTCTACTTAACAAATTCAACAATCTCCTTATTACGCTTAACACAGATATTCAAGTAAGTAATCAAAATTGGGATTCTTAAGTATAAGCTGCAAGTCATGATGTAATTGTTGAACCAAGAACACTGTAAGTCTCGTGATCTTTTCCATTATTATTTCAGATTACTTGATTATTTTCATGAATTTTATTGGCAGTATTAAGGTAGAAACTTTCTTTTTGGGGTCAAATCAAGTTATACTAGAAAAGTTCTAAGGTGTAAGTACTATAGAAAATTTAAGTTTCAGAAATCTTATTCTTCCTTTTCTGGAAGGACTTAGCTTTGCATTTAAGTCTGGGGTATCCGTGTCAGCTTTTATTCCTTTATCACATGCCCTCATTTTCCTCTTTAACAGTCTCTAAGCCCATGCACTGTGCATTCATGCATGTATATGTGTATGAAATTAGCTGTTTTTTGACCATCATTTCCTTTAACCTTTCAATTTCGTAAGGGGAAAGGTTTCTTTGTATCTTACTCACTTTTGTGTGCCCAGCAGCTGTTCCAGAGAAAAGGGTACAAGGAAAGGATTTTTGTTTTCCTTCTTTTCACGTCTATCTCCAGCCCACAGAACAGCAAACAATACGATAGCAAGTACACTTGTGAACTTTGAGTAGAGGGTTCTTGATCAATAGTTCTTGTATGAACATATTAAATTATCCCCATTGTTCAAAATCGTATTTCTGAGTAGTGTTTCTAGGTAAGCTGAATCTTGGCGTTTTGTCCAGATTCAGGTGATGGCAATGGGTTAGTTCTACAAAGCTATGTTGCAGCCTCATTTTGCTCATTTTTAGGTTTATGCACTTTTGCCAAGTATGACATTCAAAGTTAAAAAATTCTAAAGGACCAAGTTGTGGTATGTAAACGTACTGACTTCCTGTGATGAATGTATTTATTAAGTATTGCAAATATATGTTAATAAAAAGGGAAAAATCAGAAATTTTGATTACTGCTAAATAACTTTAGTTATACTTTTCAGAGGTTAAAGACATTTCTGAAATAAAGCAGAGTAGCTTTTTGTGGAAAGAGTATCGCCTTTGATTTAATAATTGAGGTTAAGAAAACTAGTTATATCCAATACACTCTACACATTGATAGAAGAAAACTGTTTACCAGATCTTATTTATTTATTGTTCAATCTAACATCCTCCAGGGGAGAAGGTCAGAAAAAACAAGTTGTGGCTTTTTGAAGACCAGGAATTTGTATGTAGTCACCTGGCATTTTCATATTTCCAGTAACATAATGAGTTGGGTGGCAGACATAATGGCAGCACTAGTCCTGTTTAATAATTAGTTTTTCATGTGGAAGAAATCTCAGTTATTTTGTGAAGACAGCACGTTAACGAAGTACGTTCACCTATTCGATGCTAGGTAAGTGATGAGAAGCCCAGGGTGGTGGCACACACCTGTAATTCAGGCGTTGGGAGGCTGAGGTAGGAGGGTCCCTGAGTGTTTGAGACCAGCCTGGGTTACGAAGTGACCTCAAGGCCACCTGAACTGCACAGTGAGACCCGGTCTGAAAAAAAAAAAATAGAAACCTCACATAATAAAGTCAAATTAATCATTTAAAAATATACTCATATTTTCACCAGTTATTGCTTCTTTGTATCTTAATAATACATTGCTTGAGATAGTAGCATGTTGTGGAAGAAAGGGTCGTTTCCTCACTGGCACCAGTGTGTCCAGGAAAAAAACAAGTGGATGGTTGGAAATGTGAATGAGGATAAATGAGTGAGAAAGGAAAGAAAAACAACCAATTCTCTTCAAAGATGATAGGGTGTTTTAGTTCCTTTCAACAAATTATGGGTCATTTGCCTACCTAACCCCACCTTCCCTTGAATTCACTCACACTTGTGAGCAGTTTTGGAAAATAAAAGAAAAATGCATGCTAAATGCACAGCCAGTCAAGTTACATTGATGTTTTCCTCTCTTCATTTCTGTAACGGATCTTGGCACCTTAATACAATGATGATAGTATGCAAATCTTTGTACAATAACCCAGTTAGGATTCCTACAATAAATAATTCCATTTCCATCACTTTTAAAGCATCACTGAAAAGAGTAGAGCACAGCAATGGGTCCTTATGTTTCTTATTTTCCAGATCAATCTGTTTTTCTTAATTTTAATTTATAATCAGCACAGCTGAAGCTTCCTAATCATATCAGACATGCCAATCCTTTAGAAGCAAATCTGATTTAACATCAAGGAGCCTGGCTTGTGTTCATGGGGGAGGAGTTTTTCTCCATCGCTCTCCAGAAGTTTTTGGCTGTACTTGGCACACTTACCCAGCTGAGATTCAAGCCAGTTTCCTAATACTTGGTGGACAAAAATCTCTCTCCACTGAGCCATGTAGTTCACTATCTATCTAGTTATCCTAACAGAGGGGTGCCCAGACAGGTGACCAGGGTGTTTCTTGCTTGCATTTCAGTAGGAAGAAAAACAAAAACATAGAAAAACAAATTGGTATGGAAAAATTTCAGAATAAAATTGATGCTTTGAAAGTGGAGATGTACTCACCCTCAACTTTGAAAGAGATATATTAGGAGGGAAAGAATACAAGGTTACTTTCCTATTTTGTTTGCATCTGCAAAGAGTTTAACCTAATAGATAAATACCACTGTTCCAATCTTAAGGGATACACAGTTTGCCAGGAAGGTACTTCAAGTGTATTTTTGGCCTATAAAACAGATAGCGGATGAGGTTCCCTTGCTAGCTGCAAGCTGGAGCGTGTGTCAGGCTTCACTAGGCACACAAGGCTCTGATTTTCTATCATTAAAGACTCATTATCTCTTTTAACTTCTGTTGAAAGCATTCATCCATAGCTCTAGCTACTACTGAAACAATAGAGGCTCCTAGCACAGTAATAATGCCTTTTCTTTTTTATTTATTTATTTATTTTTGCCAGTTTAAAGAGCCTTTAAACGATGGATTGGCTTTCATGATGCAGAAACAAAAGCTACTGCTCAGGAAAATATGAAAGTTTATTTCTGTAAGTAACTTCAATTTTAAAAAGTGGAGGAAAATCATCTGATGTGAGTTTATCCGAGCTGGGAGTCTGGGTATACCTGAATGCTCAATTCCTATTGGGGAAACATTGCATTTTCCAAAGGAGAATGGCATGCCTTACTTAAGCTGAGCCTCAAAGAGAAAAATACTTTAATAAGAATGAAATAGGCTGGGTATATTGATCTTACCAATTTGTGGAGTATTAATATATATTTGGCAGGGAACTAAATTCTCCATTGAATTCAACAGTGGATTATGTGAACAGTAATTTCTACATTTACTGGTTTTGTTTACACTTTCATTATACCTCTACTGAATTATCTGATGCCTTCATACAGTTTTCAATCTTATAGCCACTTTCATCTCCTCCTGTACTCAGCATATCTGAGTGAGTTTGTTGGCATAAGGGAATTTT
Source organism: Cavia porcellus (assembly GCF_034190915.1). Taxonomy (NCBI): domain Eukaryota; kingdom Metazoa; phylum Chordata; class Mammalia; order Rodentia; family Caviidae; genus Cavia; species Cavia porcellus. The sequence continues at coordinate 34,005,274 of NW_026947489.1, forward strand.
GAAGGTTATATTACAGTACATGAATCAACGGAAAATGAAATGCACTGGAGACACGATCAGCCAGTTTTAATTCATTGCAGAAAGTTATAGATACCAAAATGCATTTAATGTAATCTGATCTCTTTATTCAGTCCTGAATTTATGAGCAATTCACCAGGAGTCAAATGACAACTTTGTTTTAAAAATAGTAGTCTATATTGAATGCCATTTTAATATATCTCTGACATATTTACATTTAAGGAGTAGGGAAAAGTGGAATCTTTGAACATAAATTTCTCTTTTCAGAGAAAAGAAAAGCTGAAGAAAGATGATACTTTTGTTCATTGTAACAGTATCTGTCATTATAACACAGGTCAGCTTGGTGATAGCGGTTAAATAAATCCAGCTCATCAGTACAGCTGGTAAACAGATTAGAAGCCCCCAAGATTACTGAGCATTTCATTTTAAGGAGGAGGTAAATAGCATCACTGTGCTCAGCTCTATAAAAACATTTATGTGAGCAGGCCTGCTCTTTGCCTAGAATGATCAAATGCTTTTGGTTCAGACTGGTCAACAAGATGATATGGGTAGAAGTCCCAAGACAATTTTCCCTGCACCAGCATAAATATATGGCTAACATCAGTCAACCGCTGTTTGGTTACAATGCATGATCCTTCATTCTGGGTCTTGAATTGGTTTAGGTATTGCTAACCCCATTGAAATTACTGGTCTTACCTGGAAAAGATAAGATATTATCTTTTTATTCAGATTTGAGAAGTCTTTCCTTACCCACACTATAACTGGCATTAGTTGAAGGATGAATGTGAAAATTGTATTTATTTTATTTCAACATACAAATTTTGCAATCTATTCGAAAACTAATAAAATTTACACTTTTTATCTCTGAAAATTTCTCATTGTTGATGAACAAGGGCTTTAAAATTTATTATATCCAAGGAAATAATATGCATTAAGCAATATATTGATACTATTTTTAATTTGTTAAATGAAATTATCCTCATTACAAAAATGATGCATGGTATTTACAGATGATGTAAATTTTATATGGTCATTCTTTCTACATATAAATGTAAAAACATATTTTTTATTAAAGGTAACTAAAATTTGAGGTTTCCAATTTTATGGAATAATAATATTTGACTGGAGGGTGTTTCCAGTGATTGGTCTAATAAATCAATTTTATAATTATAGTTGAATTCTGTATTACTATAAAGTTATAATACTCATGACAAATATTTTTCTAACTGGAATTGTTATTCTTATTATTTAATATATATAAATTTTCACTCCAGGAGTATTCTAAACCAAACAGAGGCCACTTTCACATAGTCTTATTTAGTTCATTTTACTCTAGCTAAAGAGTGACTATGCTTGAGTGTCATATTTCTCTTAAAAGTAAATCACAGGGATGTTAAGAGAAAAAGGAGATACAATATTGGGAGGAAAGAATTTATTTTCAGAATCAATAGTCACGTGTCCTAAAATTTTTGGTTTGCAGAAATGAGAAGTAAAACAATTTATGTCACACACTGACAGTCTGTTACATAGATCTGTTTCCTCAGAAGAAAGAGCTGGTCCAATCCACTTTAAAGCAGGTAACAAAAATGGAATCTGCTGTTGTCTTTAAATGATTATTTTTTCTTATTTTAGCAAACTCCAGTATTTGGAAATATTTCTCGATACATAGCTCAAATCCATTGTGCTTGATTTCAACCTATTACTTCTAATTGTTTATCCTCTGTTCCATTTCTTCTGTGTTTATTTCTCTCAAAAAACTAGTTGACTAGTTATACTCTCCTTTAATTTCCTCCCATTGAAGCTACACTTCTTTCTTTATGAATTCACCATGATTTGATTTTTGTAATCAGTGGTATGATCCTTATTTCAAACCTGATTTTGTTTTAAGCAGGACAAAGTCATGGAGTGGTAATATTATAATTATGCTCTTCAACATTGAATGAAGAAAAAGTTCTTTTTGCCTTTAAACATTCAATCTCTAAAAAGCCCAATTCAATATACCCATAAACCAGACTCTGAGAGCTTTGGGGGATGGACAACTTGTTCAATCACCTCCTTTTGAAAAACTACATAGTTTGAACTCTTAAGGTGATTTTTAAGTGCTCTTCGTTCCCTCTAGGTGTACAAACTGTCATTATGATGTGAGAGGACATCTTTTTGCCCTCATTCCTTTGAGCAGCTGTGTCTCACAACTCACGGAAGTGTTTCACCCATATTTAAATTACAAGAGCAAGCACAGGTTGGATGGAACTGGAGGACACTACACTGAGCGAGGTAAGTCAGGCACAGAAAGACCAAGTACCACTCGTTCTCATTTATACAAGGCATCTGAAGAGTTGGTCTCAGAAGGAGAGCAGAGGAGAGGTCAGAAGATTCTGGGAGATGTGTGGGAGAGGAGATGGAGAGAAGATAATTGATATGTGTAAGGGTGTAGCTGGACAGGAGGAACACCTTCTAATATTCTGTACCATATTACGATAACTATAATCAACAACATTAATTGAAGATTTCAAAGCCACTAATGGAGAAGGTTTTGAAAGTTTTCAATGTAAGGAAACAATGCATGTCTGAAGTGATGTGTATACCAGTTATATTGATATTACTACATATTGTATACATATATTGAAATCTTTCACTATACTCTGTGAAACTGCTACATATCAAAATGTTTTATTTTTTTCCAAATGTGCTTTAAAGTGTATTAAAAATGTATTTTATGAATGTAGGTTTTAAACATGAACACAAAAAGCATAATATACTTCACAGAAAATGCAAGTAGTAGCATCATCTTTGGGTCAGCAGTCTTCTATAAAGACAATTAAATAAGTTAAATTGCCATTATGTTGTGCTAATAGAACCTAGAAGTGAAATGGCAGAGGTGTTGTCTGTCTTCAACGTTGATTTCTTTTTTTTTCAAGTAAGAAAAGTGTGACATTGCTGGAATAATGACAGCGACTGAAGGTAAGTTTTGTGAGAAGGGGCAAAAAAGGTGCATTCTAATAAAGCAGTTTGGCAGGAAGTGGGCCCCTCACTTAGGAGAAAGGCTCAAAACCTTTCTATTCGTGTTTGCAGAGGATGGCAGGTCCCATGGCCCACTCACAGCGCCCGAATCCCAGAACTCAAAATCTTCACACTAAGCTATATCCCATGCCCTTTTAATTTTTCAAACATTTCCAAAATAATGCCTTTCAAAGTAAATAAGACTTTTAAATATTTCTGTAATTGGATAGGTAATTTTAGGCTTCCCAAGGAGTGCTTTTTACTTTTCTCTGGAGAAACACAACTACAAGATTGATCAATCAATCTAACTACCTAATCATTATGAAGGATTAACTCTTTTTTAAATTTTTTTTATCTTTTCACAGGTTCTTCCTCTGCACTTCAGGTTTTTCCTGAATTCACTTTGTAGCTGAGGTTGGCCTCAAGCTTACAGTGATTCTCCTGCCTCAGCCTCCTGAGTGCTAGGATTACAGGCCTGTGCTAGCATGCCTGGTAGCTCTTAGTTCAAACACAGGGCCAGGCATTCTTTTCTCTAAATTTTTGTTCCATTTGGAGCCTCCATAAGTTACATGATGCCTAAGGTAATATTCTTAGTCAACCAACTGGAATGTTGATTTCTTCTAGAAATATATTAATAGACACATCCACAAAAAGGATTTTACCAGTTTTCGGGGCATCCCTTTTCCCCTGTCAACCTCATGTATAAATTTAATCATCTCGTGGGATTAGTTCATCTAATATAATTTGTTTTTAATTGTAATTAAAATGTCCCAAATCATTTCAATAGAGCAAGAAGAATATTTTATAAATGTTAGAAACATCTTAGAACTTATCTATGTATATGAAACCAGTTACATAAATTGGCAAGTATGAATAAGTATTCATTGTTTTCCTAATAGTACTAACATTCAAACCTCTTTACCTTGGCAGAAAATAGTAGCGAGGGAAAAAAATGTGAATATCCACTTTTTGGAAATGTCAAACTTTCTCTTATCCTGATATCCTATGCCTTCTCCAACAATTTTTATTTTCTTCCGCCTCTGCAGTATGCTATGGTGCCCATAAATTTGCCACCTCTGCTGCTATTTATTCAATTTTATCGTCTCAAAAAATGTGGATCTGCTTACTAGAATGCACGTTAATAACAGTGATGTTTTGGATTAAAAAAAAAAACAATAGTTAGTGCCTGACTGTTATGATTTATACCTAGATGTCTCCCAAGAGCCATTATGCATTCTCAGGTAGGGCTTTAGAAAGGGGTTTGGACTGTAACAGGTGACTTGCTGTTACAAGGTGGACCTAGTCACAGAGAATTGTTACCTTGGGTGTGACCTGGAAGGGTGTATCTCCCCCTGAGATGCTCCTTTGTGTTTGTGTCCTGTCTGTCCTGCTGAACAGCTGTCCTCTGCTCAAGGCCTCCCACCATGCCTTCCTGCCTTAGAGGCAGCCAACTACTGCATGTACTAAAAACCTTAGCCAAAATAAACTTCTCATCATGTAAACTGTGGGATTTGGGTCTTTTCTCCTGGTGTGAGAAAAGTAACTGAGACAGTGACACTTATACCAAAGTAAAATTCTAAATACTATATGACAACTGTTGGTACAAACTGTGGTCCTCACATCACACTTTGAAATTTGTTTTTGCAACTGATCAATAATTGAATACAATCAGTCATTGTCTCATTAGGTGTATATTAATTCAAACAGGTATGACTTTATTGCATTTTGATATTTGCTGTTTTATTGATTCTGTTCCAGATTGCAAAAAAGAAAAAGAAAATGCTGATGCAGAATTCAAACTAGAAAGTAAAAACTCCAAGTGTCACTGAAACTGAGGGTCATTGGGCAATGGTCCAGAAAAGGAAACTGACACACAAAATGATGCATTTAATTCATACCGCAACTGCATTTATTCATTTGAGGTAATGCAAACACATGATAAAAGTAAAATGACCAAATCCGATTATATGCATCAATTCTATCTTCTTGAGCAATTATCATTCTTTTGTAAACTGCAATTTTGGCCACTTGTGTGTACCAACCCTTAATTGTCAGTTATTCTCTAGTTTTCTAGCATTTTGTAATGAGATATTTAGCACACAACACTGCTGCTGCCAGCTATTTACATTGCACAATTGAATTACAAACAGACATAAAAAAATCACAGGAGGCAGCCACTTGCAGCATGCCTAAGTAGTTTGCTCTTTTACTTGGTATTTGAATATGGCAGGTTATTGACATAATACGAGCTGATCTTAAGGTCTCAGGCTATGTCTGCTACCTTTCTATGTCATCATCCTATCAAAATTATACACAGCTCTTTTGCTTATTAAATGATACTGACACAGACAAGGAAAGAAGTCATGATTATCCTGGTGCCTGTTTATTACTATTACTATTGTTATTATTAAAATTCTCTATTTTTCAATAATATAATTTTAAAATTTTTATTCATACTTGTTGGTATTTCATAATGTCTGCACTCCTTGTGGTAAGTTGATATAGATCACATGTTAATTCCTTTTATTTGTCCCCTTTCCTTCACCTTTTCCCCAATCCCTCCATTTCTTAGTACTTTTGCCATTTGAATGAAATCTTAGATTTGATTTTTAGGACTAATTAATATTACATTTTGCCTGTTATTGTCTCCATATCCAGCATCTTATGAACCAAACTACATGCATCTCCTTCCCACCCTAACATATTCCTGTGTCTTCTTTCCTTTCATAGATAATGATCATTACACACAAAATCTCTGCAACTAGAAATGTTACCCGAGGACCGAGGCTGTAGCTCAGCTGCATAGTCCTGCCTGGCAAATGTGAGGCCCTGAGTTGAATTCCCAGTGCAAAAAAATGTCTCTAAAATCTTCAGCTTTTGCTTCTTATCCTTCAGCTAGTGGTTACTGTGCTCCTTGCCACAACCTTACCTTTACACATGCCATGACAAATTCACATCTTACTAGCACTTCTACAGATATGATCTTTATAAAGTGAGCTATGTACAGGGATTTTGAAAAGGTGGGTGAAGCTTGCCATGAGAGTGACTGGCATCTCTTTTGGTCACTTACTGAGTCAGCTGATCACTTCATTAGCCCTACATGAAGTGGGCAGGGCAAAGGCAGTTAGAAAGAGGGGACAGCACAGAATAAAGGAAGGATGGGAAAGAACCCTGCATCTCTCCATTTGCTGTAGGTAAAATGTGTTTATTTCCTGACTGTTAGTGGTCATCACAGAGGGCAATGGGACTTAATCAAAAAAGAAAAAAAAAAAAAAAAAAAAGACTGGCTGGTATTTTGTTGTAGGCAGGAACTAGGTGCACTGAATTGGAAGATATTAAGGAAAGCCATTTGGTGTATGCACATAGCAATTTCTCAGCAGCCAGAACAGAGACAAGCAACCTGAGAGGTTCCTATAGGAGGGAATCTTGAAGGTGGGTGAAAGATTTGTCTTACAGTGGAGTAGCTGGGAACACCTCCCAAGCCTCAAGTCATGGTCAACAAGAAGAAAAGAAAAACCAACTTTTCCTTTCCTTTTCAAGGTCCCCACAGCCACAAAACTAGGACACAGTGGACAAATGAATATTTAAGTGTGGTGGGAAAAAAGCTTCAAACTAGTAATAACTGAAAATGCATAATTGGAAGTGATTGAAAGAATCTGAAACCTGACTAAGATGTGATTTTAGTTTATGTTCTCAGGACAAAATGATTTGACACAGTGCAAAAGGGCAGAAATTTGAGGGAGACAATTATATCATGATTTCATCCCGCTCTCTGAGACAATTAAATAAACCACTTAGTTATCACTTGCCACATTATATGATATTTTTCTACTTATATCTGTTTCTCCTCTCATGGCAAAATCTGGGTGCCTGGTACTACCTTGCATTTTAAATGTGCTCAATGAAATTTACTGAATGAATTAGATACAATTGTAAACAAATATTGTTATAAAATAGTTATGAATGGAAACAAAACAAGGAAGAATTAGGCAAGAAATAATAATTTGGATTCCGACAGCACCAGGTTCTATTTAAGGACTGATGTATGTATATTCATTGCTGAAAATGAAATTTATGATCAATTGCCTGTATGTACTACATCTTGCTATATTCTCTGCCCTAACCTCCTTTTAATTTAAAATTCCTCCTTCTCCCTACAAAAGATTTACAACTGACATTGTGCTTCAGATTCTGCTGCACTGCTTGGTCATAGTCTCTTGACTGGTTATTCTATGAAGTATCCATCCCTTAGCTACCCTGAAGATGAATATGTAAAATTTTGATTTAAAAGGGACTACTATGTTTTCTGGATAATTTCTTCTTTCCACATTTCATTATCTGATACTCTCAAATTATCCAACATAGCTCCCTAATTAGTTTTATTTTTTTTCCTAGTTGGATTTTAAGATTGCAAATGTGTAGCTTTCATGGTTTTAAACCCATTTTCTTGTAAGACTTTTTCAGGAGATCAAGTGTGTGCTTCTTCGCTTCTCTAAGAAAGTGTCTTCCCATTGCTTTCTGCTATAGAGCTGCAAACCAATACTGCCATCCACTGTTCCTTTGAATATTTTCCCAACACGAAGATGCTTTAAAGAAAAACCTAACAACAAAATTAAGTCCTTTCAAAGCTTGAGGAGTTTGTTCATTTTAAGTTAGTACTATACTGGAAGTCATAAAAGGATCTAACATTATGATTGTCTACCTTTCCAAATATCTTGAAGGAGAGAATACACTCCTCTAAATGTGACCAAGCAAATGAGCAGTTGATAGAGCCTACTTCCTTGTAGATATTATAAGCAAAGAAAAACACTCAGGTCCTCTTTGATCAGTGTTTAACTTTGCCCCCGCGACTCCCCATGGTTACCAGCATTTCACGCCAATCACATTGGAATATTTCAGGAAGAAAGCCAGTCTTCTCATTTAAACCATCAAACAGAACACCTCTGTCCGCCCTACATTCCTGTCAGAGAAGCCCTCCAGTTCTTGGAGAAAGGTGCATATATTCCTAAAATCTCACCATTCTAGATGATTTTTAGCCTTTTTAAATTTTTCTTTTCACATAGCTCACCTTATTAAATATCTCATTTTAATATTCATCCTATTTTCAGTTCAGCTTTCAAATTAATAAATTTGTAACTAAGATTACCAGGAATTCTTATTTTATCTCTTTTCTTTCATCGATCCTTCCAATATCATTGGTAAAATTGAGGTACAGAAGTCTGAGGCAGATTATGTTACTGCTTAAAATCTTGAGGAGACCTTATCCAATTCCCCGACTCTACAGGTGTAGACACTGAGATACAGAGAGACACAAAACACAGAGTTGTGTAATCAGTTAAAGGCAAAACTGTTACCAGAACCAGTCTTTGAATCCATGGCTAAGATGTTTGCATGCAAATGCTCCTGGAAGAAATATAGTCCTTCTGTTTTCGTGGGTTTTAAGACACGACATCTTCAAGACATTCTCTCTTTTTTTTATAACCTCTCTGAAAGTTTCTGTCTCTCTCTGCTTCACATCACTGCTTTTACCCTCCAATCCTGAAAAATCAGGATGCCTACGTGAAGAAATTGTAACCCAGTCAAAAATCATGGCATCTTCCCGTTCTAACCATGTCGCTGGCAAGAGTAACATTTTTCTCCCAGTTCACTCAGGAGAAAAGGTAACAAAGCTGATGGTCTGGAGGTGGAGTCCAGAGGAACACTGTCTGGCTTTTAGTCCTGTTTTAGTAAGGACAATTGAATGTTATTTTGCTTAGCTAGATTTATAACTCCAACACTACAAGACCTCAATTCTTTCATTCATTCAGGCACCATTTATGTCTAAACTGTTCTTTAGATTTATGCAGGTCATATCTCCTTATTATCTCTTGAAATAGCCCTAAAGCAGTTTGCGTGGGAATATTAGAGAGCTGAGTGTTTGTTCAATGTTATTCATTTGGCAATCACAAACTGCTTTAAAAAAAAAAACTACACTAAGACACTAGTTCCTCATGTCAGAATCAATCCAGTGAGGTGTTGACACTTCTGTACTTTATGGATTGACATTGTGTAGGAGTGAGCTTGAACTACACAAAGTTTTACTGCAGATGATAACAGTAGAGTGATTTAAAGAAAATCATCTTATTTTCTAACAACTATAGGTTTTAATAATAAATGATTATGAGGCATAACAGTGCTAGAGATAGTTTGTGGCAGGCTAGTAGGTATAAAATATGTCTTGGTTATTTTTCTCTGGTTGCTGAGACAAAATACCTGACACCTAAAATTAGTGAAGAAAGGTTTATTTAGGTTACAGTTTTTGGAGGTTTCAGTCCATACTCAGCTGGTTCCAAGGCAGGGTAGCATGGTTAAAGGGCAACTGTTCATGGTGGCCACAAGTGACAAAAGCAAACAGGGTAAAAATGAAAAAGCATGCAGGCTTCCCTCCCTTATATTGTGTGCTGGCTACTGGCCTGTGGGTGGGTGCAGTACCCATACCACCAATCCCGGCACTAGACAACAAACCAATCACGAGCACTAGACTGGGTTGCCTGCTTGCCTGCATGAGACTTTCAAGGGGTCACTTAAGCCATAACGAAATACAGTGCATAAAAAAAAACCACTTTGAATGGGAAAGGGCACTAATCGATTTGATTATAAGGAAAGAAACTGATTTCTTACCAAAATCATATTGTGTACCTTGTTGCGATAGTTTGAATCTGGAATACCCTGACAACTATGACTGTATTCTCTTCTACCAATTTCAAAAGAGTTCATATGTAAGTGAAGTAGTATTTGTTTTTCTGTGTCTGACAATATCATTTAGTACATGCCATGAAATATCATCCATGTTGTCACAGAAGACAAGGTTTGTTTGGTTTTAAAGTTTGAATAGTATTTCCTTGTGAGTGTTTCACATTTTTTAATCCAGTAATCCATTGGTATACATGTTAACTGATTCTGTATCTTGACCACTGCAAATAATGCTGCCATGAACATCAGGGTACAGATATATCTTTGACATAGTGATTTAATTCTTTTGGATATTTATTCACTAGCAGAATTGCTGCATTATGTGATGATTCTAATTTAATTTTCTGAGGATTGTCCATAGTGTTTTCTATAATGTATCTATCTACTAATCAAGAGTGTCCAAGTGCTCACTTTTCTGTACCTCCTTGCCATCACTTTTCATAATTTGTCTTTTTGATAATAACCATCTAATAGATGTGAGTGGTATCTTACTGTGGTTTTGTTTTGTGTTTGCCTGGCCACTAGTGAAGCTGAGAACTTTTCATGTACCTCTTTGTCATTTGAATATGTTTCTTTGAGAAACAACTATTCAGGGCTTTGCCCTTTTTAGAAAAATCAGTTTCCTTACATACGTTGAGTATGAACCTCTTGTCATGTGTATATAGTTTGCTATTATTACTCCCACTCTGTATTTTGCCTCTTCCTTCTGTTGAGTACTTACTTTGCTGTGCATATGTGCTTTGGGATTTGATGCAATACCATTTGTCTACTTTCCTCACTTGCCTATGCTTTTGAGGGTCTCATCAAAAAAATTATTATCCTGATGACTATTAAGTACATTGCCCCCTCTGTTTCTTTTAGGAATTCCACATTTTTAGGCCTTATATTTAAGTCCTTAATCCATTTTGTAGTGACTTTTGTATGTAGCATGGAACTGAATAACAGTTCAACTTCTATATGTGACCATGTGGTTTCTCAGCACCACTTGTTGAGACTATTCTTTACTCTTATGTGTTCTTGGCACCTTTTTGAATAAGAAATGACCATACTCATGTGGATTTTAAGGGCTCTTATGTTATTCCACTGGTTTATAGTTACGTTTTATGTCAATATTGCATTGTTTTGATTTTTATACCTTTGTATTATATTTTGAAATCTGGCAGGGTGATATCTCCAGTTCTGATATTATGTAGTTATACAGATACTTTAAAATTATTTTTTCCATTTCTTTGAAGAGTTCCACTCTAATTTTGTTAATAATTATATGGACTGTGGATTGCTTTGGGTAAAATAGACATTTGAAAATATTGAATCCATAAATCCTGAGAAACTTTCAACTTACCAAGATTGAATCAGGAACAGATAGATGATTGGAACAGAAAGTAATGAATAAAAAGTTGAATCAGTGATCATAATTTTCTAGCAAAGAATTTCCAGGACATGATGAGTTCACTGGTAAATTCTACCAATACTTTAGAAAAGAATAAATGCCAATATTTTTCAAAGTTTTCCAAAAATGGGAAAAATAATGCTTCCAAGTTCATTTTATAGACCAGTATTACCCTTATAACAAAGAGAAATTAAGTCATTAGAAAAAAAATTACAGACCGATATCCCTGAAAAGTTATCCACAGACAGCGTCAACAGACTACTATCAAAAATTAACAATAGCAGAAGAAAAGGATTGTATGTCATCATTAAATGGGATTTATCCTTAGGCTATGTTTTGATACATACAAATTAAGAAATTTAATACACTGGGTTTGCCAAATGAAGGGTTAGAAATCATATTATCCTATCAATAGATGTGGAAAAACATTTTGTATCCATTATAACAAAGTTTCAACATATTCTATATAGATGGAACAAATATAGGCTATAGAAGGGATATAGTTATAACAGGAATAAATCTAAACATAATCATACCTAGATGTCCACTCTTACCATTTCTGTACTGATTGTCCTAATCAGAGCTATTAGGCAAATAAAAAAAAGAAGGGGAGGGAGGGAGAAAGAGAGAGAGAGAGAGAGAGAGAGAGAGAGAGAGAGAGAGAGAGAGAAAACACTTACAAAAGAAAAAGTGATTTTTTTTACAGGTAGTGTGATCTTACATGTAGAAAACCACAGGGAATTTATCAAAATCCCTTAGAACTAATTGAGAAGTAAATTTGAACTAAACTATTTCAGCAACCTTGTAGGTTAAAAAATCAAGATGCAAAACATAGTTATTTCTATATAGTAGTATCTTATGTCTTAGTTTATTTGTTATTCCTGAGACAAAATCCATGACACCCATTATTAAAGGAGGTGTACCAGCCATTGTTTACTAAAGAAACAAATATAACACAAAATATACAAATATATAAGAATTTACAAGATTGGTGTATAATGGCCACTCACAGAGTCAGATGTAGAAGAGTGTGGAGGGTCTGTCCGCAACTGGAGACCAAAGATGTCAACTGAAGGACTGGAGCTCACTGCAATGTCCTCTGCAAATCTGTATCAGTAGACCAATGAATCTGCAATGGAAAACTGAAGATTGTGCTGAAGAGTCTGGGCGGGAAGCTGAACAGTCTGTGCTGGAAGCCAGGAGATGATGTGCAAACTAAAGGTGAAGCTTGGAACTCTTCTAAAGAAGCAAAAGTAGGTCCATCATTCGGCATTTCCTCTTTTTACACTGAGGTGATAAGCTGCTCCATGGTGGGCCTTTTATTCCCAAAGGTTTGGAATTGCTGAGCCATTTTAGTTGCACTTCAAAAGGTACAATCAAGTTGACACAATCAATCAACCATTACAGGAAGAAAGATTTATTTGGTTCGCAGTTTATAGAGGTTTCTGTTCATAGCTGACTGTATCGAAAGCATGGTGGAATGGCAGAGGGTCACTGCAAATGAGAAATAGCTTATGGCAAGCAGAAGGCAGACTGCAACAAGACAGAACGCAACGAGTAAGCAATAATAATCAAGAATCACAGCTCTTTTCATCCCTTATATTTTATCCAGGCTACTTGTCCTTAGGGCAGGTAGTACTCACACCTTAATTCCAGTATCACACCATGAATCCATTCCAGCATCACATCCTTAATCTCAGCATCATGCTCCAATCCAGCTGCCTCCAATAAGCACCATCTGTGACAGCATACTGCTTTGGGTGTCATCTAAACAAAAGCCATAACAAATAATGATGAACCATGCAAAAAAGAAATTAATCCAGGGATTTAGCTCAGCCGCATAAGCACCTGCCTGACAAGTGTGAGGTTGATTTCAATCCCTGGTACAAAAAAAATTTTTTTAAATGTCTAATTTACAAACATACAATTAAATGCTTAGTAATTAATTTAACCAAAAATGTGAAAATTTTGTGCTGTGAAAACTATATAACGCTAATGGAAGAGACTGAAGAAGACATCAATAAGTGTAAAAATATTCCTTTATCTTTTAACTGTAATGATTGTTGGGAAACCAACTGCACTTTCTTCCCTCTTCACGCTTGTTTTATACCACTTTATACCTGAAGGCTCTCATTTCTCTGTTAATTTGCCCTAAACCATTCTGTGAGTTCCTACGTTGCTCATACAGCTAACAAGCATGAGTAAATGTGTGTATACAAACTAATGCTTTGGGAATGGATTGGGAGACACTAAGGTTCTGGTCCATAGAAAAAGAACTAGACCCTGAGGGCAGACAGTTTGGATTTCAATCCAGGATCTGCTCATTACTGGAAATGTGATCTTGGGCAAATTAATTTCCACCTCTCAGCCTATTTATCCATTTCTAATATGTGGATAGTAACAAGACTTTCTCCACAACATTGAATGACATGTTTTATATGCTAAGATACCTAAGATAAAGACACAGTGCTTGGGCACAGTACGTGCTGACTCTTAATGTTACAACTGAAAATGTTCTATCAGTGGCAAGTTGTAGTCATATAATAACCTTTAGGTCTCTTGGTACCTAGAATATTTTTTAAACTCATCTCTCTCATTTCCCAAGCTTTTTTTGTTTCTTCAACATCACTAATGATTTAATAGATAATATGGTAAAGTTTTGGAACTTTATATTTTTATTGAGGATTTCTAGAAATATTGTTATGTACAATGGTGTCTGTATTTGTTATCCAAAAGAGGAAAGAAAGAAATTTAACTGAATACACGTGGAGTCTGGTCCTGTGGTAACACTTCAGACATGGTAACTCAGGTAGCTATAAAACAACACTGAAGCAGGTACCAAATTCTGCATTATTCAGAGTAAGTTCTAAGAGTTTGAGTAACTAACTTTTCCCAGTTCACAAGTTTAGTCCATGATTGGTCAAAAGAGGAGCATAGTGATTTTTTTACACCATTGTCTCTTTTCCTTTGTACTTATTTATGCGTTCTTGAGAATCTGTAGTAAAAAAGAAAAGGATGCTTTCCATTTCTCTCAACAAATCTGGTTAAACAATGATAGGTTTATAAGTGTTTTAATACAATAAAAACTGAAAAATTTGGTGACCATTCTCTGAGAAAACAGTTTTAAAAGGATCCTTTGAAAGGAATTTTTCAACATTAAATTTCCATTGCCAATTCCAGAACAATCTCAATTAAGGATATTAAATAAGACTTTTAAAAAATTCCCACTTACAGGTGAGATAAAATAATCTTACAAATTCAGTGAAGGTGTTTCTGTCCTTAATATCTTTGTGTTTCTTGCTTTGCATCATGTACGTATGCTATAGGTATTAAATATTTAATATTCTCAAATAATGTAAGCAGTATAGATGGTGATTTGGTGGTATTTAAGAGCATCAATATGTTTTCAACAAAAAATGTTGTCTCATCATGTTTATGGGAGAATCTCAGGTCTCAGAAGTTAAAGTTTTTTAAAGAAAGGAAAGATAAAGCCATCTTTACATATGTTGCTTTCAGGACAAAGACAAGAAAAATTATTGTCCAAGTTCAATCTCATCTCTATATTATTAGTAGCCTGTTCTTCCTGATTATTGATGATGGGTAAATGTGTTCTGATGCATATTCACCACATTCTTTTTCTCTCTTGATCATTATATCTTGATTTTTCATGTATGAACTCTAATTTTGTTTGTTTGATTTATAATTGAAAGAAAATCAAAGCAAATTATATTATGTGAAAAGAATAGTTTATTGACTTCATGAAATTCAAGGTTAAGTTCATCAACAATTGAACTTTGAATCTAGGTAAGAATTTACCTGATTTAGCAGTAAAATTTAAATTACTATATCTGCAAAATCTTGAATGTTCAGTTTACAATATTTATAGTGTGGATAAGATTTCTAGAAAAATAAACATATTACATTTTGTTCATTTATTTAGTAGTTCTGACAAGCTGTGTGTTCCTAATCTGAAAATTCAATATCTATAAGGCTCCAAAATAAATGTAAAACTGTTTGATAACTGAAATTATTTCCAAAGTGGAAAACTCAACAATTGACTTCATGTGGCAGGTGTGTAGTCAAATGCAGGCACATCACAAATATTTTATAAAAACCTTTACATTGTGTGAATAAGGTATATATGAAACAAATGAATTTCATATATAAACTTGATTCTCAACCACCAAGCCTCTCATTATATATATTTCAAAATCGGGGGGGAGGGGGAGCCTTGAAAGCTGGTTCACACTTGGACCCAAGAATTCCTAATAAAGGACACTGAACTCTAATAAGATGCAACCAATTGCCAGCTATTACTATCCATTCATTGGTCAGATTTATTGCACATAATGTGGATCTCAAAATTTTTGTTGCTGACGTTATATGTGATCAATCCAAACATAACTTAACAAAAATTACAACAATTATAGTGAAGTTATATTAAAAATAATGGGAAAAACTAGGAGTCAAAGCTTTTGTGCACCTGAGGTACAGTGAACCATAACTGTTATTTTAATAAAAAATCCATTCAGTGTCCTCACATATGAATTTATGATTTCATGTTCCCTTATGCAAATTCTGTGCACCCATTTTAATAAGTACTTAAAATGTTGAGTTCACCAGGCCTCACAATTTATTTGAGGTTTATTTTAGCTAGAAAAGTTGAATGACTAATACATCCTCAGAATATAAGATGAGCTTCCCTTAAAATAATCATTTACCTCTAAAAATACTTCATTGCCTTTGTGTAGTGAAAAAAGTAGGACTTATAATAAATATTGAGTTCCTTGTGTGCATGTTTAGTACTATATTTATTTTTGAAACATTACATTTTGAATTAAAATAAGAAAATAGTTTTGCTATCATTGTAGTTTTCATATTAACATTTTATTTTCATGTAGGAAAAGCATTATCTGTCAAATTTTTCAATATGCTTTATATTTTAACTCACATATTTGAATCCATGCAAAAACATTATTGCATGGACTGCACTATGGAAGATGGAATAGTTATCACCATACCAAAGCTCCCCCCAAGAATAACTAGAAAAGATAGATAGCTTAAAAGATACTATGTTTAACAGCATCAGAGAGTGATTGAAGTAATGAAGAAGAGAAGAGCTAAAAATATGAGGATAGAAGAGTCACAGAGAAGTGCTGAGGTTTTATAGTTTCATTGCATTGTAAAGTGTAAGTATGTGCAAGAAGTTCAGTTCTTGGGCTCTGCTCAGGCTAAGAGTAACTCCTGTTAGATTTAGAGAAGCATTTATGGTTGTTAATGTGAGATTTAAGACATAAAATTCATGGTAGGTTTTCCCCCTAAAATAATATGCTGAATCTTGAAACTTTGGTTGTTGGAAGATGGATAAGTAATACACAGAAAAAGCAAGCAGTTTTCTTCACTCTTATGGTAAGAAAACAAAGACCTCATTTCTTGCCAGGGAATGAAACTTTGGTAATACAACAAGCCCAGGAGAGTTGTGCCATGTAAAAATTAGTGAAACAAATCTAAAATGAATTCAGCTTATTCCTACATTGCTAGATCACCCACACATGCTCCATAGATGAGGAAAGTGTAAAGCAGCTCTGGAAAATGAGCTTTTCCATAACCTTCAGTGTCTTTATTTAGAATCTGTGATATTAAATTCAAAACTACCAAACATGCCAAAAACAGAATTATGAGACAAAAAGTTAAGAGAGTAATAATAAAATAATATGACAAACATGACCAAAAATAATGCATATATTGGAGTTAATAGAAATTTTAAAGTTAGTAAAGAATGATAAATTCAAGGACTTAAATTATAAAAGATATATACATATAAATATACACACACCTTCTATATATAATATATATATGTCTTCTAAGTATATCATATGTAGAATGTTAATAATATATAATATATATTAAAAAGTGGAGAATATCATGGGAGAATTTAGAATCTATAAAGTAAAATGATGGACAGGCATTTTAAACATGAAAGCACAGTATCTGAAACTGACTTAGAAGTATATTTAGTAATATAATCAATCCAGCAGAAGATAAGATCCATGAACTAGAAAACAGTTTGATAGAAAATACCCTTACTGAAGCACAGAGAGAAAAATAGTGGAGAATATGGAAAGGGCATAGAGACACGCACAATCATTGTCAAAGCTCTGGTATACATATAATTAGGGACTTGGAAGACAAGGAAAGAATAAAGCAGAAATAATATTTGAAAAACTAGATAGTGACCTACACATTCAAAATTCAACCAAAATTAATACAAAGAAATCCAGACCTGGGCTGGGGATTTAGCTCAGCGGCGTATCTGCCTGCCTTGCAAGTGCACAGTCGTGAGTTCCATCCCCGGTACCGATTAAAAAAAAAAATACAGACTCAGCAATAATATAATTAAATTGATTAAGGCTCCAAACAAAGATTACATTTTTAAAAACAGCCATGCAGGGGCATTACATGCAAGCTCCAAGTTTCTGACTTCTTGAAAAGAACTATGCAAGCTGAGAGAAAATGGAAAGTTTTGAAGAAAGTGTCAACTTATCTATCATTAGCAAAAGCAAAAGTAAAATAAGTATTTATAATACAATGTATGTTTGATGATTATTGTCAGATGTCACCTTGATTGGACTAAGAGCTATCTCAAGAACTCATGTGCCTTTGGGGAATTTCAAGAGAAGATGGGCCTATGGACCTGCTAAACAGACCGGAGAAGGCCTCCTTGAATATAGATATGTACCAGCCCATCAGTTGGGAAGGGCAAATCCCTCAGCTCCTCTGTCTCTCTGTCTCTGTGTCTATCTCTCTATCTCTCTGCCTCTCTTCTCCCTCTCTCTCCTTCTACCCCTCAAGCAGGTGTATTTTCTGATGTTGACACCATGGGCATCAAACTGCAAGTTCTGTGCCTTGAAGTTGAACTTGCACCATAGTCATTGGGGAGGGCTAAACTGTGCTCCTGGGCTAGCAGCAGAATCATAGATCTCTCTTTTTCCGGAGCTTTACCTTCTTGGGTAGGGTCACTGCTGGCTTCCCAGCCTCATCAGCCTGTAGCTGGCCACTTGGAACGTTTTAGCCTCTGGGACGCTATAGATAAGTCTAATAAATTCTCTTTATAAATACACACTGTGTTGATTCTGTTTCTCTGGAGAATTGTGACTAATACATATACTATCCATCCATTATGAAAGTAAAGTAGTGGAAATAAACTTCAAAACAGACCTTTTGATCATTAATATGTTCCGGGGACACAAGTTGGAGAGATTTTTATTATTAGCAAAAATATAACAAAACATATTTCAGCTATAATAAAATATCCCAGATATAAACAAGAAAGGTAAAAGGTAAGGAGATAAATGAAGTTAATATATTCTCAAATTTCTGCATTTATGGGAAGAGAATAAAATGAATAGTTTGTTGAGTTCAAAGACAAACAGTATATTCTTCAATGTAGACACTAAAATATATAAGAGCTATATAAAAGAATATGTAACTAGCAAGTTAGCAGAGTAGGATTAAAAATAAGAAAATATTAAAAAAACAAGGGAATGAGAAAGTAATGTGCATAGAACAATTCAAATAGAACACAAATAGATTGGTAGCTATAATTGAAATATGTCAGTGATTAAATTATACACAAAGAATATATGTAAATTTTTAAGCAAAATAATACAATACAATGGGAAAATTATTTGACTAAGAACCTCACAAAAAAAGATCACTGAAGAATCAATAAGCATGAGAAGTTCTCAATTTTACATCATGAAACTATGTGATAAATTCACTGAGTATCATTATACATACTACTTGAATGGCCAAAATTTTACAAAGACACATAATTTAAGAACTGGTGGGGAAATTATGTTCACTGCAAGTGGCAGTATAAGTTGGCAAAAACAATTTGAAAATCTTTTTGGCAATTTCTAAGAGCACTAAACACACTGAATTTAATTATCAAGTAAATATGAGCCTAATTAACTAATTGCTCACCTGTGTTTATGCCCAATAGAAATACATACATAAGTTCCCCAAAGGGCATGCTAAATCATATTCAAAATGGCCCTGTTAAAGACAACCCACATACCTACAGAACAGAAAAATGTACTGTGGTACATTTTCAGACTCAAATAATACATAATACCATACATGGATAAAAACTACAGCTACATGTGATGATTTCCAATGATATCACAAGTACTTGAATAAAAGAAGCCATTAATGAAAGAGTTCCAATATTTTGACTCCATTTATGTAAAATTCAAAAACAGGTAAAAATAATGCTGTACGAAGTCGGGAGCAGGGATACTGTCTGTGTTCAACAGAGCTGAGATACAGCTACCTAAGGGCTTATAGTAGGGTTTTCGATTGTTGATAATGTCCTGTTACCTCAACTTATCTCTGATCACAGCTGTATTTACTTCGTAGCCATTCATTAGGTTGTGCTCTGGCAGTGCCAGGGTGTCACTTATGTATGTTACCTCTTGGTAAAGAATTTACTTGTCAGTTACTGCATACTGTCTTTGTTACTTTTCTCTTTGTTAAGACAAAATATCAAACATCCAAAGTTAAAAGAAAAAAGGTTTATTAAGTTCACAGTTTGTAGTGATTTCAGTTCATAATTGATGGCTCCAAGGCAAGATGGTACATGGCAGAAGGTCAACAGTTTATGGCAGTAGAAGACAGCAAAGCAAAAAGAGAGCTCGAGAAAGCTGCTTTCTTTCTGAGATTGGGGCAGTGCCAATCCAGTGAGTGGACTGATCCAGCAATCATCCACCCTAATCCCAGCATTGCAATGCCTCTTAGTCACACCCTCTGGTTTCAGCCACCTCCATAAAAACCTTATGATCATACGAGGATTTGTGGAGACATCTAGATGCAAACTATAGTAAGTATTACTGAATATATGAGACTAAGCTATGTGATTCTCTATTATAAATTGATTTTTAATTATAAACACAATGCCAATAATTGCCAATTGTAGCATGCCTTGAGTGAATGTAGAGAGGAAACATAATGATGACAATATACTGATTGTTCCATCATGTCAATAACTGTGCCATAGATTTGCCAGATTTGTCCTAATCTAAAATCAATCTTGCTTTCTAAATATTATAGCAAAAAGCATTTTGCATCTTCAAATAATTGATAGAAATAAGGTAAAAACTAAATAGAACAAATATTTCCTAATGATAATCTATATAACCCAAAACTTGTGTGATTATTCAGAGTTGAAATGAGCTAAATCAAGTAACCAGCCCTCTAGAAATTTGTGATTTGCATGTGTTTGTAAGGCAGTTACAGAGGTCAATAATAATTTAATTAAAATTTATTGTGTCTAACATTACAAAAACCTGTGGAAGTTACCAAAGAGGCATGGCCTGAGTTTCTACCATTCAAGAATCAACTAATTTACTTGGAGATACAGGAATTAAATCTGCAAAGCAACACAATTCATGTAGCTTAAACGATGAAATATGTCAGATACTCCATAAGTAGATTAAAACATGAAAAATAGAGGTAGGTTGGAGTGATTGGAAGGAATATTGGAGGTGGGATAGGAATAGGGCTTTGTAAAGATGATTGACTAGCAAAGTTTCTTGGAGATCTAATTAACACATGTTGTGTTGGACAGCTGAAGATTACCTGTTCTATAATAGTATGAATTGATATCATAAATGGCTCTGATGCCATTATGATGTATCATGTGTGAATAATTCATGCACAGACTAATGGAACCACACAATGGAACTGCAGGGGTGTTACAAATGAGAATTTATGTGCATTGATGTAGCAGTTGGTAGAAGCTGGTGAAGTGTTTGCTCCTCACTAGTCACTATATGTCACACTTACCAGGGCATGTGTGTGCGTGCGTGCGTGCGTGCGTGTGTGTGTGTGTGTGTGTGTGTGTGTGTGGTATATGTGCACACATGTTGAATTATTTAGGGAATCAAAATCAAGCTATGCATTGAATTCAAAAAGTTATTTTAGAATAATTAATACAAATAATCTTACAATGTATAGTCAAAGAAAAATTTGAGGAAAGGGGCAAAAAAACCACTGGAGATAAGGTTTTACTGTGGGTCTAATGTTCTGAACACTACTTTCTACCTTCTTTTTAGTTTGAGTGTTAGTTGAGATAATTTGAGTAAGTTGTCTTGAAATGTTAAGTGTATCTAGAAAATTTCCTGGATAAAGTTACTAATTCCTTTCATATTAGCACTGGATTTCTTTTCTCTGACAATTCAAAGGCTAGCGTATAGGTTTGCCTGCCTTTTATTATGAGAGAAGCAAACTTTAGCTCATGAAATTATATCATAATTAGTATTTAGTAAATTTTACTGTTTTATGCTTTAGTTTCATTACCACAAGAATAAATCAATGCAATGTGAAAGCTGCATTTGCCTGTGTTATAGCATGTCACTGTGTGTGTGTAAGAAGAGCCCTTTGAAATAAATAATTTATATTACAGAGCATTTTGAAGGTAACTTTTGCTTTGTCAGGCTCTACTACATACCTGAAAGAAAGAGTCAATCTACAGCTCAGTATTGTCATATTCACTCAAAAGCTCAGAATGGTAGAATTAGAAGAGACTAAAAATTTAATAATTCTGAAATGATGACTTAGGGAGTAGTGCTAATCCGTAATTGAGAGTTTGTCATTCTGTGCTGAAGGGAAGCAGGGAAATAAGGAAAGCCATGTCATCTCTTCTCTTGATTTACTTAGCAAAATTTTTATTTGATGAAGTTAGGAACTATGTTTAATTGTGTTTTTGTTTGCAAAGAAGGCCTTTAATGTCTATGTTTTTATTTAAAATATAGTGTATTTATGAAATGATACCAAGAATTGGGTTTGGTTTGAAAATCTTTACTAGTATTATAAAAGGCTATTTAGCATTGTTGATTCCTATTTAGAAAATTTCTGTTTCATGAATATATATCTGAGAGCTACTAACCTAATCCAAAGGACAAGTGGGGCTCAAATTCCTGCCACAATCTGTGTACCACAATGTAAAAATGATATTCTACAAATTACAGTGTCCTCACAAACTTTCACAGAAAGCTTTTACAAAAAATGGTAGCTGAGGTTTCCTTGGAGTTTCCTTTTTTACACTTACTTCTAAACTCATATTAAAGATGTATACTTCACACTGGAAAGCAATTCTTCAAATGCATCAGTGTTTCCCTGAATCTTCACTTGACTAAACAATGCGATTTTCATTGTTGTACACAAACACACATGCAAGTTGTTAAACTTTACTCTCTTCTAAACATGTTTTAGTTTGTCAGTGGTACATCTTAACACAACTAAATTAAGCACTAAACACACACAGTAACTAACTAGTTAACTAACTAACTAACTGAGTAATTATTACCTCTCAGGATCTCTATCCTGTCTTTGTTAGATTCACTTGGTCATTTTATTATTTGCAATTCATGATGAATTTTTAGTGTAATAAATTCTCAATCTTTTTTCCTGACTTTGGCTCAGAGTTCTAATTCCAAAGACTAAAAGATTGACTGGAAGAAATGTGAAGTAAAAATTCACTTAAGGAACATCAGAGGTTTCATTGAAGAGAAGATAAAAGGAAAACTAATCCTGCCTCTTTGCTTGCCTCTTAGACAGCCATCTTTTTTTGAAATTAGTTCTCAGCAAAGCAAATAATAGTGATGATAGTTAACAAGCTAATTTTTTAATGGATCTCTCTCTCTCTCTCTCTCTCTCTCTCTCTCTCTCTCTCTCCTTTCTCTTTCTTTTTGGTCAAGTTCAGGGGTCATGTGAGTAGTGTGGCCAGCTACTCACACATCAGTCCAGTAGCCAAAGCCACTGTGTTCACTTAATTTTGTAAATAACTTTTTATAGCACCACAACCCCATAGACTCATTTCCTCTTGCCTCTTCTTGCTTTTGTACTAATTGTCATTGCTACAGAGGCCTTCTGACTTACGTAGCCTAAACTATGTGCTACCTGGGAAATTTTAGAAAACATTCTGATTTTCCGGGAGCTACAACACCATTCCTACTATGGACTTTTGGGCAAAGAAACAGGTTAGAGGGAGTTGGAGAGAAGACTAAGACAAAGTGAGATACATTTCATGAACACCTAAAGTAAAATGCAACGAGCTAGCTCACAATCCTCCCATCAACAGGTCAGTACTAGTTTGGAGAGGAAATGAATGGTACTGACTTAATTAGTATAGATTTGACATTTGCTTGGGAAAAGATTAGTTCCTCCTGGTAAGATTGAAAAGCTAGAAGCCACCGTGCTGAGTTGCTGCAGAGGAGGCCAGGGACTCTTATAGAAGTAAATGTACTGTCACTTATAATATAAATGTATTTAAGCTCTTTTTGTTCAGCTTGAAAAGAAGTATGACCTAAAGAATTCTATGCTCCATGATATAGCATTCACCAAAGAAGTGATTTCTGCACAGACCCAAAGGAAATTAAATGAAGATACTGTACAGTTCAAGGGTTGGAAAAGTAGTATCTGAAGTAATATCACCACTTGAAGTGAAAAAATCAGTTTCTGTTTCATCAACTACATAGAAACTGGAGGCTACTCCAGCAGATGTGATTGATATCTCAGTAGTAATTTAAAAACTTCTTTGACATTTTAAAAAGAAGTTTAAGAAATAAAGGCATGGGAAAAACCAAAATATGGAAATTACATTAAAAACGCTTTGCAGTAATTTCTAACTTGTAAATTAATAGGCTAGCAGACAAATGAGAGACTACTTTTGGTATGGGAAGAATTGATATGGAGGACAATAAACCAACGTATAAAACCTAGGCAGGAATCTTTCTTCCCGTATTCCTAGTATGGCTCTCATACATCTCACTAGTGAGTTAACACACATGTCCTTTCCAGGATGCTTTAGGGGTGTACAAAGTACAGGTGATTCAGGCCTCATCTCTTTAGTGGTTCTGTATTTCTCTTGGGCCAGAATTTGTTGTACCACTTTTCTCAGGGACTCAGGATAATGTCATGGATCCTATTTAAGGAACCTCAGTACCAGATTTGGTAAAACATCTCAAATCTCCTATTTCTACAAAATAGAAGGTACCCACAGTGGAGGACACCCCTTGAGGGGACAGATTACTGATCTACAATGTCTTGCTGAGCTGTCTGGAAGCACGAGGCAAAAGAAAAATATGAGTACTTCTACATGTCCACATCATAACAACTTTTCATAATATGTCTCAAGTATACAGGTTAGTAAAAATTACATTTTAAAACTCACTATGTGAGGTATGATCAAATATGCAGTGAATGTTTAAAATTTTGTTACAGTAAAAGACTTTGCTATTAATCTCCTCAAAGTACTCCACTTCATTTTAAACACACTTACTCTCCTTTTCAGCTTCTGAAGCAGTTCTGAAAGTCCTCTTTCATGAAGTTAGCATAAAGATAGTGAATATGCTGCTAAGACCATTCAGCAGAAGGGCAGGCTCCTAGAAACATCACTGTGTCCCCCCCTCCCCACCTCTTCACTGCATCTAATAGCATGATCTGTGACTGTGAAACATAAACTAAAAGAACTGACTCAGGAGATAGAGACAATCCTACAGAGCAGCTAAAGACACATTTTCCTGCTCTACCCACTCTAGTGGGAGATTTTCGCCTGGAGTAGATGGTGCCTCTGAATCGTTAAGGCAGTTTGGGGTCTCTTTCAACGGATGTCTGCAAAGATTTTGCATCTCATTTTAAAATGTAGGGAGACTTAAATAATTATTGTGGAGTTTTAGCCAAAATTTAATATAAGCCAAGTCCCGTTATATAATATTATCCTTAATGATGTCAACTTTCAATTTTAGGATAGATGTTTAGGCAGGAGCTTTGGCCATCATTTCTCATGATATTCCAATAATCTTTCAGCATCTGCTTGTTTCTATTCAGGTCCTGGAAGTGACCTTTATAAGGTAAATTTGGGAGTCAGGAAACTGTATTTCTAAAGTGCTCTGTGAGAAGTTCGAAAGGAAACAGTTCAAGTCCTTGACCTTGGGTAGCATGTTGTCAAATGGATGTGGCAGATCTGTCACACAAGAGCTTCCAGCAACATGATTGACAGAGACATACATATGACCACCTGTAGCTCGTCTATAAAACATTCTGTAATTGAAAGAGAGGAAATGCAGAATGACAGTCAGAAAGTCTGAGAAGATCTAAAATACCTCTGGAATTAATACAGTCCTATTAGACTATGTATTGTTAGCCTACTTCATACAATGGATATGATATTAAAGTTTGTAATTCATATTATGGAGATTCTTCTTGATTGCAAGTTTTTAAGTGGATAGAAGATATAGTAAAATAAATGTAATGAAATAAATTTTATAATTTTTTCATTAATTTAAATGTTACCTTTTAAAAAGTACCTTGTTTGTTTTTACTATACAAATGTAATCTTAGCACTTTGGAGGCTGAGCTAGAAGGATCACCGCAAGTTCAAGGCCAGCCTGGGATACATAGTGAGCTCCAAGACAGTTTAAACCCCATAGCAAGACTCTGTCTCGAAAAAAAACAAAGGAAAAAAAAAGACTAAATAGATTATTAAAATTTGACTTTAAACTCTAAATTTGTAGTTATCCAGTTTCTTTTTTAAAAGGAACTTTTTTACCTGTTGGGGCAGAAGCTTCTAACCTTTGAACTGAGTCAAAATGGTCTTTCCTGAAGGTTCCCGAAAGCCATTTGCTGCAAAACGTTCTTCCATTGATTTTTGAAATGCTTTAATCAATAGTATAAGCCATTCATACCAAATTTAAATGCTCCCTGTATAACTGCTTTCTACTTTTTTTTAACTTCTTCCAAAATTAACTTCTAATGCATCTATTTTTATCTGTGGTTGTAATTTTGATTTCTCTCTGTGCAAGTTATTTAACAGTATAACTTTAATCAGTAAGCCAGTTGTGCATCTCAACAGTTATTACCGTGAAAGACAGACAACATTCTATGACAGACATAAAAATGTTAGAAAATTTCAAATTCATATGAAATTATTTTTCTTGAAAA
Organism: Cavia porcellus; assembly: GCF_034190915.1. Lineage (NCBI taxonomy): Eukaryota > Metazoa > Chordata > Mammalia > Rodentia > Caviidae > Cavia > Cavia porcellus. The sequence goes on from NW_026947489.1 coordinate 34,031,417, forward strand.
CAATCAAATTCTTCTAAAAGTATTTTTAAAGATCTGGCTTTATTAACAAAGCACAAGTTTCAAATTCCAGAAACTTTATTAGTATAATCTTTAATGAGGTTTATCAGGTCTCGCATCAGAGAATGTAATTCTTCCATGGTAAAAGAAAACCAATTCCTCTCTCGCCCCAGGATATTCATTTAGGTCAAGAATAGGAACTTTTGAAAAGATGCCAATGAGATCTGAAGGGAGAGTAAAAGGGTCAGGCCATGGGTTAGGAATGGGGTTAAACTGTGTTAACAGTCAAAGAAATGTGTCATGTGTAGTCTTTAGACTGTAAGCAGAAGGATGGCTTCAAACAATTCTGAGCAACCTTGTGACATTTTTTCTGACCTCTTAGGTTTGTACACTCAAGTTCATTTGCTTGCCTCTGACCAAATCAAAGGAGACCACATATATTGATAAAAAGGAAAAAAAATTATTCAAAGCTAGCTCTGGGGAGATCAATGGGTACATTTGTCTTACATCACCATTCCACTGTGTATAGGTGTGCAAGGGCCTTTTATAGTAAGGAACAGAGGGGAAGGGGAGTCCAGGGAGGTAATGTAGACCTTGTACTTGTTTCATCACTTCTAGTGCCCTTCAGCTCATTCTCCTCTTTCTAGTGAAAAGACACTGGACTCCAGAATGAGTATTGTCAGCGTCTGCACAGTCTGCACAATCTCTTATTTTGGGCTGAGGAAAGGGGGGCGGGTGTTGGTTACACACTTAGCATGGGGATGTTTGGAAAAGTTGCTTATTCTTAATAGAAAAAATAAATTATCTTTTTAAATTCCATTTTACAGTGTCAGTTACAACATAACCTAATCTTGTTGACTGCAGTATGGAAGACCTTAAAGTAAAAATGTAGGGTTAAAAGGCAGTTAAAATGATACAAGTTGTGTATGACAGATTTAGTGACTGTTACTCCAAATTCTTGTTTGTAATTATTGCTCTAAATCAATGTGTACCACAAAGTTTCACTAACCAATAGGCCAAGCACATTTAGAGACAGTGGTAAAGAGTTACCTACCATTAGAAATGTTTTGTCTGTACTTTGTCTGGTTTTGAGCCATGGGATTAAGGAATGGCCAACAGGCTGAGCCAGGGGATATGACCTGTCAATCACACAGATCCAAGACACATGTGAGAAACACAGCTGCCAAGCTTTGCACGGGGACCAATCAAAAAGAGTTATATTCGTTTTTTTCTGATGCAAAACCAAGCAGTATTTTGATAGGATGGACCAGATCTGACATTACTCTGAAGAATGAAAGATACAGAAGATATCTAACATTTATTTCTTGGGTACTGTAAAATTTCTCACTCTACAAAACATGCTTCTTTTCCTACCTTTAATAAATATTAAAGCTTGCACCTTTTTGTATGTTTTAAATTTAAGCCTTTGTTCAGGACACCAAAGACGTGAAAAGGTCCACAGAACCCTAGAGTCTGATAAGGATAAAAGATTTCATGTCCAATGATGACACAACATGAAGTAAAGTTTCAAAGCAATCCTTGAAAAAGTTTGCTTCTATCCATCCTCCACACAGCCTCTCTTGGCATCCTACACACAGCCACTAAATTTCATTATCAGGGAAATGTGGCAATTTAAGGTAAAGATTTAGGGAATTTTAGAGTTTGTAAAATTACACTACTTGGTGTTCTAAAAGCTAGTAAGCTTCACAGTAAGATTTTTTCTTTCTAAGGAATATTTACAGTTCTGAGGTTAAAGGCAAAAGGAAAATTCAGAACTTAAATGATGTGCATCAATACACTGTTGATAGATGAACATAGCATTCAAATTGTAATTGGCACTACAAAATGTAACTTTAAAAGGTAGATCTGGAAAAATACCCAGTAGGGGAATAGAAAAATTGAAAAGGTCATATCATAGTGATATATGTGCACCCATATTCATAGCAGTAGAGTTTGTGATAGCTAAATCTTGGAAACAACCAAAATGCCCATCAACTGCAGAGTGGATGAAAAAAAGTGGTATTTTATGCAATGGAATACTATTCAGCTATAAAAAGGATGATCTTGAGGCCCTTCTAGGTAAATGGAGGTAACTTGAGAATATTCTCATTAGCGAAATAAACAAGACTCACACTAGTAAATATCACATTGTTTCTCTAGTGTAAAAAATAATAAAAGCTCACAGAATAATGGGATCCAAAGGTATAATAGACACTGCAAAAGTGAAAGGGAAGGAAAGTGCTCTAAAGGATATAACGTTATGTACAGTATGAAAGATAGATAACCATATTACTAAATTTCTGTTAGATCATTGAAAGAATGGTTTGCACTATCAATTATTAAGTGTGTAGCCACTTTTTATGCTTGATTTTGTAACTTTAACAACTATTGTTAAGATGACAATATGTAATGTATCAACTAGTGATTTTATGATGTTAATTTATTGAATTCTGTATTATTCTACTTTTTTCTCTTTTGTTTTTTTCTTTAATTTTATTTTCTTTCTTTCTTTAAATAAAAAAATAAAAAGTAGATCGTTTTCCTTTAGAGATAAACAACTTCTCCAAACTTTCTCCTGCCGAGCGTATAACCAACCCACCCTCTTCTTCTTAGCAGAAAAGAAGTGACAGTATATGCAGATGCTGATATCCCGAAGTTTGGAGCCAGCGTCCTTTCCCTAAGAAGGTACAATTAGCTGACGATGGCTGGAAGTGTGATTTTCACTCTCTCTCAGTGCTCCTCCTCCCCTCTGCTCCTTACTATAAAAGCCTCTTGCCTACTTGTACAAGGTGAGATGGTGACTTGAGGCAAATAGGCCCCTGGATCTGCTTAGAGCTATTTTGAATATTTTTTTTCCTTTTTACCCAAATATATGACCTTTGATTTGGTCAGCCACAGCAAAGGAGCCTGATCATGTGAACGTTAAGTTATTGGCAACAAAATGGTTAAATGAATGCATTTTGTCATAGATTCTTATGTATGTCAGTTACATAGAAGAAAACGTTCTGATTTTATTCAGTTTTATGCAATAATCACCTAAAGGAAGATGATGATCAGTGTGATTTTAAAATAATATGACAGATATTACGGTATGTTAGAACAGATAATGGCTATAGCTTTGCTATCACAGAGATCTGTATCTAGATAACATATTTCAACAAAAAGGAAAGCTTTAGATCCTCGTGTTGAATGAATCAGCTAAGCACTATAAAGTCTTTGAATATTTTAGTTTTCACTACTCCAACTTGATAGAAATGGAATTAAAAAGATCCAGACTTTGCATTTGTACTCAAAACCATTGAAATCCTATCTTCCAAGAATAAAAAGGATTTACATTCAAGGGTTTAGAAGGACTAGGATGTGTATGCACGCGTGTGTGTGAAGAATTACATTTTAGTTGGCAAAACACTGATCTTTGATGAGAGAAACCAAAATTGTTTCAAATTATATATCACAGACCTCATTTGCCCTGCAGAACTATTTTCCAGTTTGGTGAGTTGTGTTCTTCCTTGATTCCTGTTTATACTTCTCAATCCACTCAGGGAAAATGAAATGGATCCTCTTGAGCCAGGCATTTGCCTGTTCCTCTGGAACTCAGTGGTTTGTTCACCGTGCATTCCTACAAAGCAAACCAGTCTTTCTGTTGGGAAATTTTTCTAAGCAAGCCTCATCTCAACCCTGCTCTATTGTAAGGACTGACCTGTAGGCATTTTCAAGGAGCAATGGATTTTCTGACTGCAGCTTGAATGCAGCTGTGTCTTTTCCAATCTAGGGCCAAGAGACAAAATGCAACATGAGAATTTTTAAACATTCCAAAGCCCATCTGCCATGTAACCCACTTATCTTTGTGGCTGCAAGTTCTTTATTGATCCAAATTGTAAAGAAAAAAAGGCAACAAAAGGGGAAAATGCAGAGAGAGAGAAAAGCCATAAATCCATTCTTTTGTTGTTCTTCCAGCAGCATCTGTGAGCAATTGTCACAATTACTAGTCAAACTGTATTTGACTTGTTGCCAACATGAATTTTCCAAAAACCCAATGTAAACAAACTCTGCAAGTACTTCCTCATTTGCCAAGCCAGTAATTATTTACTTTGTTTGGGCCTAGCATTAATGTCAGTTCAGCTTTACAGCCCATAATGTGTTTGTTAATGAAACCGTGAGGTCTAAAGCTACATATTAACCTTGCCACCCTTCAATTTTGAGCTCAATAAAGTTGCACCATGGTTTTGTAAACTAGTGTTGGGGGACAGGCAAATGATTAATTATATTTTTCCCTTTTCTTTTATCCAGGCAAATTGTTAATCTTTAAACCTGCCTTGCATTTTAAAGTTAACAAACCCAAATCCAGCCTCCGGGAGATAATATCATACAGACAAGTCCTCAGGCTATTTGGACTATACATTTGGAAGTCGTCAGCAGTGGTGCTTGCATTGAAGTTCAGTGACCTTTCAGGCACAGGATGCTTCTTGAAAGGATATAAAATACCTCAGAGAATCAAGGACTGTCAATTTGGTAAGAAAGTACTGGAATGCATGATTGGGACCTAGTATTCATTTTGTGGAAAGTAAATGAAAGTCATGTGGTTTGAGGATATCTGAGTAATTTGGATAGCCAAAGAAATAAAAGTTTCTGATCATGTGGAGGGAGCCAAGAAGCTAAGTATCTATTCGACATTACTCTCCCAGTCACAGTGGATCTGCTCCTGTCTCTGGTCTATTAAAAATATACTACTTCAGTGGAGAGTGAGACAGACAGATCATAAATAATCACAGAAAAAGATAGGCATGTTAGTTTCAACAAAGCCTAAATATATGCAGTCAATGAAATGAAAGAATGAGACATAAAGTCAGTCACTGGTGAACCGCGTTTGCTTGGGTGGTCAGAGAAGATCTCTGTGAAAAGGGGACATTTGAGATGAAATCTGAACAATGTGACAGAGACTCTATCAGAGAGTAAGTTTTTCAGGAAAAGGATCCTGCAAAACATGTAAGAACTGTTTGTTGTGTATTAAAAAGACAAAGAAAATTAATGCTGGCATGCCCAGGGAATGGGGAGGAGACTTGGTATGGGTGAACAGGAGTGGTGAGGGTTTGGAAGGAGAGAGGGAGACGAGCTTGGGTATCTGCTCCCCAATGCAATTTTGGATGTGAAAGGAAAGAAGTGACAGGACTTTAGGATTACACCTTCTGAGAACAGGAATTTATCTGAAGATTAATGTGACAGTCTTGATTTGTTTGGGAGAGTAAAAGAAAAGCTTTTGGCTAACCCTGGATATGAATTTTCTGGAAAAATAACATTTTTCACAAGCACCTGCAGTATCACCTGCTTTTCAGAATATTAAAAGGCTTAAAAGCCTTGGATGCAATCTAGAATGTGACTTTCAGATAAAACTTAGTTCTTGACTGTGAAGCTATGACTACTTGATTTACCTGACTTGGAAATTGACTCCATTTAGAGGTGTCTATTTTGTCTAACGTAAAGCTATAATGTTTCAGGAAGTTAGATGATAATTTTCTCCTTTATCTTTAGAGAAGGTGTGAGTAAATCCCCCCAAAGGGATAATTGTGTTTAGCATCAGAAACTGATGGTTGTGTTTGATTATGTAGTTCTGAGCTCAGAATAGCCATTTTATGCAAAAATCAATATGAATTATGGAAAAAAAATCTAACATTTTAGTTACACAGTGTAAGAATTTTATAGTTAGCCACAGTGAGGAAGGAAACTACAGAAGGCAATTTCAAGAAATCTTTCAGGAATCCTTCCTCTGAGGAAACACTTTACACTTACCATGTAAGTTGATGAAAAATGCACAAATTGGACAGTCTCAAAATAAATGGTGAGAACAAAAATGTAAAGAATCTTATGAAAAATGTCAATGCATTATGAAAAAATTGTATTTTAACATTTTTAGATGCTCAGACTCTGCATTCATATCTAGCAGATTTTAACATATTTATTTTGAGGTAATCTTAGTTTATGAGCTAAAATTTCCAACTTGTCATACCAAAAATATTTTTAAAAACAACAATTCTCTAACCTTGGTATGCATAAATCATGAACAGAGCCTAAATTGGTGGATAATTGGATTGAGCTCTGAGCTTAAAGATGAAGGAGACAAAAGCATGCCCCAAAGAAGCATTTGATAGTCTTATCTGTGGATGTTTTACACCAGGCGTGGAGGGAGTATTTGTTTACAGTGATTTGTGCTATCACAGTGACATTTTATTTGAGCCGGTATCCTGTACCCCCGCCAGCACATCCATGTAGAAGGGCTTGTTTTGCTCTCTCCCCTTTCAGTTCAAATGCTATGCTAAGACAACAACGCCTCTTCTGAAGGCCTTGCTGGCAAGCTCACAAGGTTGCCTCTGATACAGGGACACAGGCTGTAGTCAAGAATGATAACAGAAGACAATAGGGCACCGCACAATAGCATAGGAGCTCGAGACAGCTGTACCCTGAAAGAGCCAGGGACTTTGTCGCAAGCTACCAATTGTAGACATAGTATTTTAAAGAGGCACTGCACAGAAGGAGGAGGTGTATTTCCTTACGTGCCACACTATGCACCATGGATGTTTTTATTCATATAATGTAGCTGTCTTACACAGTTCCATACTGGTAAGATTTGAAGCTTTTTATGCTTTTTTCTCCTGTTTGCAGTCCTCTAGATCTTTTTATTCCCTCTTCTTTTGTTTATCCCTAATTATCGTTTGCAGAGCGCTCTGTTACAAGTCAGTGATGACAGTCACATTGCAGTTAGCTTGGGTAGAATTTGTGAAGTTAAATGGTCATCGAATCATTGTCTTAATGTTTTAAAAATTTTTGCTTGTGACTATAAATATCTTTATTGTGTTCCATTCTCCCCACTTTTGCAAAGTTAAGAATATGGAAAAGGGTCAAATGTTTGGAAAAGGAAAACCTTGGTGGAAGATAAAGTTGATACAGCAAAAATGCTTACTTGTTTTAAAAATGTCCTGTGGAAATGGATGACAGTGTTCATACTTAAACTAGGCTGGGAGACTATAACTGGCAGTATGAAACACAAGGCTTGGTTTAATCCCATTTTTAAGATTGAAGAAACTCCCTGCAACAAACCTTTCAGATGTTTTTCCTATGGCATTTACTAAGAAATCTACATGTGGTTTAATAACCTTATGCCTATTTTCAAATCAGGATGATGGAGTATGATGTCATGGTTACCACGAGCACCAGTGGCATAGTCTCCATCCATCTGTCCATCTAATTATTCATTGACTGACCTTGAGTAAATGTGTATGAGAGGCGATGTAAGGTTAAAAAAAAGACAGACCCCGGCTCTGCCCTTGGGACCTTCTTAACACACATTCGTATCTCCACACATACACACACAAACACACACTCACATAGTGTGTGTGCATACATGCACAAACACAGCATCTGCCAGTGGTAATCTAGTCTCTCTACTTGTGGGTGAAAAAAACATTATGTTCAGCCTTAGGCCCACAGAGTAACTGAGAATTCTCTGGCCAGATGTGAAATAGTCAAGACAAATAGAGAAAGAAATATCTCCTGCTCTAAGAACAAATTATAATAAACCTTTAATTGAAAAAAATTTTTGGTTTAAATATGCATAATTATCCAATCCTAAAAATGAATTTTAATTGGGGATGTATGTTAATAAGCTATAATACTTTCTCATTATTCCTAACTGTGCTTCTGTAACTCCTAAGAAGGATGTCGAATCCCAAAAACGTCCCCTTTGACATTTTGTGAGTTTCGTAGTCTCTCTGCACATATCTGTAAAGCACGTCTTTCTAATCCCATTTGTAGATGTGGAGCTATCTGTAGAATTGCAGTTTCGAATTAAAAACCCAGTTGTTTTTGGTGCAACAGTTTCCTGAATAAACTTGTCTTTTCACTTATTGGGCCCAAAGTTCATTTATGTGGAAATGTTTGAGATGTGTATTTGCTTATCCATCACCATGTATCTTATGCCACGTTATAGCTCTGTTTTAGCTGTCAACATGACAGTAAGCTCCTCGAATACAAGGACTGTGCATTACTCATTGCTATGGTTCTAGTAGTATCGAAGGCTGTACTGTAACCAGGAAGGGTCAGTTATGAAGATGATTGCCAGTATACAGCATATTTTGAAATGTAAACACACACACTTTTGATTTTTAAAGCAAATCCAACCTGAATGCTGGTGTCTATTGAATATGTAGAATATGATGTTAGCTACCATGAACTAAGCCTTTAATTTTCATTTGTGTCTTTGGGTCTAATGCTTTCTATACAGTATCTTCATTAAAATTTCCAAGCATAGGGAAGATAGGTGAAAGCAGTTATAATATACCAACAACAAAATGTTGAGAGACTACCACACAAATTTCAGGGGATCATGGATTGTTCTCTTCCATCACTGATTAGTGAGACCAGTACCTAGAACAGTGCCTGATGCCAGAGGTAGATTCACCAATAGCAAAAAGCATGATGTGGGCTTTGGTGCGAATTCCTGATGCCCTCTACACACCACACACACTCCTTGATTGTGTTGCCTCACAATATATGGCAAAGGTGAGATCTTGTGTGGGAGGAAGAGGTCATATCACCACAGAGAGGCGGGGGTCCCATAGCCCCTACTTAAAGCATGCCTTGAGGCGAACCGAAGACTTCTTATCCCACCTTTTAAAGGCTTTCTTTCCTAGCCTCATGGAGTGCCAACTTTTCAACACATGAAGCTTTGGGGTCAAACAAATCTAAATCACAGCCCAGGAAGAGTTTATTTAATTTTCTTGGCATTTAGAAATGCGTTTGTGAGTTTTATGGCAGGAGTTATATCGGACTGCCATGGCCTGAAATGAATATCACCCTCAGAGACAAGCAGAAAGCATGTGTGTTCTTCCAAAAAAAAAAAAAAATGTGATGTGGAGAATGAGAAAGGAAAATGTGATCTATGGGAATTGGAAATAAAGGAAGATCGTCTTTTTACATTTTTTGACTCTATAATTTATAAACTGAAAGTTAAAAAATGACAGAAAGGGATATAGTAAAAATTCAGGATAGAAGTAAGGTAGAGGAACAAAAAGAGATGGGAATACTATCTTATGATTCTGTCCAAATCTTTTTGAAATACTAAATTAGCTCTCCTCCATTTTGTGTACCTATTGATACCCCACAAGATATTGAGTCCAAAGCTTGGTTTAGAATTGCAATCCAATGCTCACTAAGTTTTATAAGTATTATGATTCTGCTTACTTATCCAAGCTAGTTAATGTTTATTTGAGTAATCTCATTATAAATATTATTGATGGTTCTGAACTCTACACAGACAGGCACAAGATCCTGATTCCAGAGTCTGGGGTTGCATCTTGGCTAGTTGCACAGTTACCAGCGGACTCAAGCTCTGCCCAGCTTGATATTCCAGAGCAATACATTCGGGGAATGCCTGGCCAGCCTCAGAGATCCCAGAGATACTGAACCCTCCTCAGAAGAGAACCCCAGAACTATATAACAGGGAGCAACCAGCCTAGCCAATGGGTTCTGGAGATTTTGAGCTCTGCCCATCACAGCACAAGTCCCTGGTGCCATAGTGTGAGGGTGTGTCCTGGCCACATGGATATAGCAGGATCAAAACTCTGCCCATCCCAGTGCCCCAGTGAAATCCATTGAGAGGGTGCCTGGCCAGCCATACAGATCCCAGAGGAAAATGACAAAATGAAAGAGTCAGATGCAGGCTCAGTCTCCAACCATCGAGAGCAAACCCAGGACACACTGAAATGGAAGACATTGGTAATTGCACAACTGAACTTTCTGAAATGTTAGCAACTGAAGTAAACAAAGAACTCTATGAGGCTACAGGGGAAATCAGGTCAGAAATAATCTTTCAGGTAAAAAGGGAAATGACAAATATTATGAAAGAAATATTGAGTGTATCTAAAGAACATGTAAATAAAAAATAGAGGAGCATAAGAAAATGATGGTGACTTTAAATGAACAGTATAAGACAGAATTAGAATGCATGAAACAAATTCAAAGGGATATTTAGGAAATTAAAAATTCCATTGAAAACTAGCAAAACCACTTGAGTGAAACTGAAGATCAACTCTCAGACTTTGAAGACAGGATGGAATCTTATGATCATGAAAGAAAAGATCCTTTAAAAAGACCAAAGAACCAGGGAAAAACAATTCAACAGCTGCAAGATGCTCAAAGAGAAACAATGTAAGATTGACAAGTATCACAGAAAAATGGGTCAACACAAATGACATAAGAAGACTATTTACAGAAATGATAGCAAAAAATTTTCCAAGCATGGGAAAAGAACCTGATGCACAGATAAGTGAGGCATATAGAACCTAATTAGCCATAACCAAAATAAATCTTCACCCAGACATATAATAATTAAGATACCAGAAATTTAGAATACTAAAGCTGTGATAGAAAAGAAACAGATCACACATGAAGGAAAACACATTAGAATCATGGCTGACTTCTCAACATGAACCATCAAGTCAAGAAAGGCTGGAGTGAAGTATTTCAAGTCCTGAAAGAAAACTGCTTCCAACCAAGAATGATGTACCCTGCAAAATTATCTTTCAAAATTAATGGAGAAATAAGATACTTCCATGACAAAAAACAACCAAAGGAATTCATGACCATGAAACCATTACTATAAAGGGTTCTGAAAGATATTAAGAAAGAGAAAGATGACTACAGTTCCAGGAACAATAGGAGAACTAAAATGCGGAGTAGCACAAACAAACAGAGAAAAGGCAGAGAATCAACAACAAAAAGATAACATAACAAAGATAAGTCAATACATATCAGTTATACCCTTCAGTGTAAATGACCTCAATTCACCGATAAAAAGAAATAGACTGGAAGACTGGATTACTAACAAAATCCAACAACGTGCCATGTACAAGAAACACATTTAACTCAAAAAGAAATTCATAGACTAACAGTAAAAATGATGAAAAACAATATGCCATATGACAGGAATCCTGAAAAAAACAGAGGTAGCTATTTTGCAAACAATGTGAATTTCAAACAAAGAATGATCGAAAGACATAAACTTCAAGAGAAAGAGATTTCAATCATACATATATATGCACTAAATATTGAAGCACCCAACTATGTAAGGCAAATATTAATAGACATGAAAAATAAAATAAGCAATAATACATTTATAACAGGGGACTTAACACCCCATTATCACAAAGACACAGATCCACCAAACAAAAGATCAGCAAAGAAATAACAGAACTGAATCAAACTTGTGAACAAATGAATCTAGTAGATGTTTACAGAGTGTTTCACCCAATGACATCAGAATATACATTCTTCTCAGCTGCACATGGGTCATGCTCTAAAATAGACCATATGCTAGCCCACAAGACATGGTTAAGTAAATGAAAAGGAATTGAAATAATTCCATGCATATTACTTGACATAGCACAAAAAAATTGGAAGTTAATGATAAACCCACAAGAACACCATGAACATATGCCAGAACCTGTGGGACACAATAGCAGTCCTCAGAGGAAAACTTATTGTGATAAATTCCCACACCAAGAAAATGTAGTAAACGCAAATAAACAACTTAATGCTTACCTCAAACTTTTAGAAAAAGAAGAGCAAGTCAAGCCCAAAGCCAAAAGAAGAGAGAAAATTATAAAGATTAGAGCAGAAATCAATGCAATTGAAACTAAGAAAACAGTAAAAAGAATTAATGAATCAATGAGTATGTTCTTTGAAAGAATAAATAAAACCGATAAGACCCTAAACGACCTTAACAAAAGAGGAAAGAAAAAAAACTAAAATTGGTCCAATGACAAATGAAAAAGGTGAAATCACTACAGACCCTGTGTAAATACAGAAGATCATCAATACCTACTTGGAAAACTGTTTCTCATAGGTTCAATAACAAAGAAGAAATGAACATATTCCTAGAAACATATGAATTATCAAAGCTGGATTAAGATGATGTAAAACTGCTAAATAACTCAATTTCATGTAATGAAATTGAAAATGAAATTAGAAACTTACAAACAAAAAAGCCCAGGTTCTCATGAATTCACTGATGAATTCAACAAGAAATTTAGGGAAGAATTAATGCCAACACTTCTCAAACTCTTCAAAGAAACTGAAAGGGAAGCAAATCTCTCAGATTTATTCCTGGAAACAAGTATTACCCTAATACCAAAATCAGAGAAAGATCCAACCAAAATAGAGAATTACAGGCCAATGCATCTCTAATGAACATAGATGCAAAAATCCTCAGTAAAATATCAGCAAATAGAGTACAACAAAGCATCAAGAAGATTATGCACCACCGTCAAGTGGGATTCATCCTAGGAATGCAGGGGTGGTTCAACACAAATTAATAAACATAATACACCATATCAACAAAATCAAAGACAAGAATCACATGATCATCTCAACAGATGCAGAAAAAGCTTTTGACAAAATCCAACATTCATTCATGATAAAAATCCTATGGAAAATCAGAATAGATGGTCTTTACCTCAGTCTGTTAAAAGCCATGTGGTAAGCCAATAGCCAACATCTTACCAAATGAACAAAAACTGAAAACTTTCAACCTAAAAACAGGAACAAGACAAGGATGTCCATTATCACCATTCTTATTCAATATAGTTCTGGAAACATCATCCAGATAAATTAGATAAGAGAAAGAAATAAAGGGAAAAAGAATAGGAAAGGAAGAAGTTAAATTATCATTATAAGCAGATGATAAGACACTGTACATAGAGACCCCCAAAACTCCATTGAAAGACTTCTGGATGTATTAACCAACACAGTAATGTAGCTGGATACAAGGTCAACACTCACAAATCAATGGCATGCCCATTCACAAAAAATCAACTCACTGAGAGAAAAATTAGGAAGAGCATCCAAAACAAACATGAAATACATAGGAACTGACCTAACAAGGGAAGTAGAAGATCTGTACATCAAAAATCACAGTACTGTAAAAAAGGAAGTTGAAGAGGATTTCTGAAAATGGAAAGACAGTCCTTATTCATGGATACGAAGAATAAACATTGTGAAAATGGCCATTCTCCCAAAATGGTTACACAGATTCAATGCAATTCTCATTAAAATACCACTAGTTTACCTCACAAATCTAGAGAAATCATCTGGAACTAGAAAAGACCTACAATAGCAAATGCAATTCTGGGCAACAAAGGCAAGGCAGGAGGCATCACAGTCCCTGATGTGAAGTTGTATTGCAAAGCTACTGTGATAAAATCATCATAGTACTGGAATAAAAACAGACCTAAAGATCATGGAATAGATTAGAATATACAACCACAACTCCAAATACATTCAGCCACCTATTCTTTGACAAAAGGGCTAAACACATTCACTGGGAGAAAAGTGGCCTCTTTAACAAGTGGTGCTGGAAAAACTGTCCTTCCATATGCTTAAAACTAAAAGTAGAGTCATGTCTATCACCATGCACTAAACTAACATGAAAATGCATCAAAAATCTAAATATTAAAGCAGAAACACTAAATCTGTTGGAAGACAAAGTAGGTAGAAATCTTGATGATGCAGAGGTAGGCAGAATTTAAAATTAAACTTCACAGGAAATACTTTCCCAAATAAAAAACTGGGATATTGTCTTATTAAAATGTTTTTGCACGTCAGAAGAAATCTCCAACAGAGTGAAAAGAAAACCCACAAATTAGGAAAATATCTTAGCCCACTGTCCCTTAGATGAACAGTGGGCAAAGATATAAAAAATTACAAAAAATCAGGTCTCCAAAATTCAAAGACTCAGTCCAAAAGTGGGCATCTGAGATGAGCACACACTTCTCAGATTAAGAAATACAAATGGCAAATAAATATATGAAAAAATGTTCAGAATCATTAGTCATTAGAGAAATGCAAATTAAAACAATGCTGAGCTTCCTTCATCTCATTCCCAAAAGAATGGCCAAGATCAAGAAGTCAACCAATAGCAAATGCTGTGGGGCTATGGGGAGAAAGGAACTTTTTTTCACTGTTGAAGGGAGTGTATACTGGTACAACCACTGTGGAAATCAGTGTGGAGAGTCCTCAAACAGGTAGGATTAGAGGTTCCATTTGATCCAGCTATTCTACTTCTGGCCATTTTCCCTGAAGATTTGAAAACATCATAGTACAGTGACAGATTTGAAAACATCATAGTACAGTATGCGCACCTATACTTATAGCAGTGTGATTTGTAATAACTAAATCTTGGAAACAGCTCAAATGTCCTTCAAATGAGGAATGGATAAATAGATGTGGCATTTTTACACAATGGAGTACTGCTCAGCTATAAATAAAGATTTCATCGAGACTTTTATAGGTAAATGGAGGCAACTTGAGACTATACTCGTAAGTGAAATAAATGAAATTCACAAGTGTAAAACCCTTATTGTCTCCCTACTATAAGAAACTGAACCAGCAAATAAGATCCAAAATGCACAATAAATAAATAAATAAATTGTGTAAGGATAAGAAACTGCTCAAAGGGGAAAGATAACTGCGATAGAGGAAAGAAGGGAAAAGGAAAAAAGACATATATTTATATATAACATATATCCATAAGATACATATATATATATATGATATCCATATCTATCTATCTATCTATATATGTATATATGATAGATAATATGACTACACTAACGAGTTTTTGGAAAACAATAGTTAATATTCACGTGAATAAATGAGTTTTGCATGTCTACACCTGGTTTTCTAAGCAACCCTTTTGAAGATAACAATATGCAATATAACAATCATTGTTAAATTCCTATCACTCTTGTTTAAAAAGCCTATGCTGTTATTGTTGTGGGCTTGTTGTTGTTTGTCTCTTTTGCTTTTTGGTTTTCTTTTATGTGTCTTTTTTTAATATTTTAAATAAAAATATTATTGATTAAAGCAATAATTTTGTTACATAAAACTTGGAAAATAGAAATAATCAAAAATATTTTGCATTTTAAATTAATTCTAAAAGTATCACTATCTTTGCATATGCAAGAAGTAGGAAGATCATGACCACACTCAGTCTCCCTAATTCTTTATTTTGAAAAGTTATATCGCTTTTCCTAAAGTAAACGGTCTCATAGGGTAAAAATATTATAAAATATGATTTTTAAAAACAACATTTCTTTTCATGTCACTTCTTATGTGTCCAAAGTTGATGCATAAGGCCCAGGACCTTTATATAACTCCACCAACCACCTCAATTTCCTACTGGAGAAAGATAACTCAATTGTATGGGGTTAATTATAATTTATTGAATAATCTTTTACTGTTTGCTATTTTAGTACTTTTAGACTTTTCCATGTTAAACAAGTATCTTTAACTGTCTTTAGAGTACTAGAAGTGAATTTCTGGGTTAAGGTAAATACCATTTTTTGTGGTTTTTGTGATGATTTCTTTGTCTTCCTTAGAGATTGTAATAATTTGTACTATCACTAGCAGCATATGAGAAAGAATGATTGCTACTCTACTCTTTGGCTTATACTAGAGATTAATATTTAAAAATAATCCTTTACAATAACAAATTTTATCCATACATATTTCTTTAGGATCTTACCTTGAATTTTTATTATAGAAAGATTAGACTGACTTCTGTTGCCTCTTGTTCTGCCATTTCATGACTATTTGATAGATTTTATACTGGAGTTGCATTTCTTTACATTTTGCAAGCACTTTGCTAATGTTATATATTGAAATATCAGCCACCAAATATGTGTTTGTATTTTGTAAATATTTTCCCTTTTTGTCATTTGCAATTGAATTCACAGTCATGGGTGAGTTTCAAAGATTTGATAAACCTTTCTCTTTATGATCTCTCTTTTCTGTAAGAGTAGAGAATATACAATTATTCAACCAGCATATTTCTGATTTTACTTTTATGCTTGAGTCATTTAGGTGCTGGTGTTAATTTCATCGTGTGCAGTCAGGTTTGCAGGATAAATTTAAGATTACTTTCAGGCTCAGCCAGTTGCCTCTGTCTGACTTAGTAAAAACCAGTCTTCTTCCTCACTGGTTGAAGGTGCCATTTTACAGCACAGTAAGTTTTATAAATTGTTCTACATCTAATATTATACTTTTTTCAATTGCTATATCTGTCATTTCTTGCCTGCAACAATATCCCATAATTTATTTTATTGTAATTTAGAATGTAAATTGGGCAAGATTTCTTTTATACAATTTCAAAAAATTTGGCTTCTTAAACATGTTCATGACATCAATAACTTCAGCTATTTTGACATTTTTATTCATACAATGGAATTCTGTTCAGCAATAAAAAGAAACAATATACTGACACGTGCTATAGCATGAATGAACCTCCAAAACATGACATTGAGTGAAAGAGCCAGTCACATGTGATCTAAGAGTGTATGATTATAAATTTATGAAATGCCAATTTATAGAAACACAAGTAGATTTATTACATGACACTAGGGGTAGGAATGAGAAAGAGTTGTAAATGGGAATGAATGTTTTTAATGAGGGGCTGGGAAAGAATTATAAAACTGATGTAGGGTAAGGGCACGACCACACAGTGATGTTACTAAAAGTCATTGGATTGCACTTGAAATGAGTGAATCTTTTGACATATAAAATATATTATAGCAAAGTTTTTATTCATAAAGAGTTATATTAAAAAAGCTAAAGAAAAAATAACACTGATATTTTGAACTGAACTGTATGTACCTCTTAATTTCAGAACTAACCTCTAATAATGTTCAGTTTCTCTTCTAAAATATGACTTATTTTCTAAGAAATTTTTATTCCCTTATTATAAAAAATCCACCACTTTCTTTTTAGACTCTTAGATCATTACTTTTTTGTTTGTTTTATTTTGGGGTGGCTGCTATTATTGAATAGAATAATTATTGGTGATACAAACAGTGGACTGTTTAATTCTTACATATTTTGCAGTTCCCATTAAGTTAAATCACTCATTAGTTCAAACATCAGGGAATGTATAGAATGGTGTCTGATAAATTTTGGCCCATGGATTTTGGATGACAAGTTTGTAGATTTAGTCCCAAATTGAATAATTTTGTTCCGTTTTTCTTTTTTCCAAAGTTGTTAGATAAAGGTTATTTAACCTTGAGCTTGGAGATTGATCAACATTTAGTTTGTCAATTATGTTTAGTATTTGCTATCAATATCAAAAATTAAGCCTATGACTTATCGACTTATTGCTGAACATAGTTTTAGAGTAGATACCTTAAAAACAGTATTCTTAGTAAATGTTCTGATGTATACCAGTGATTAGCATTTCATTGAATTAAGGCATATGTCAAGAGATTATAATCAGAACCCTGACCATCAGATAAATTAACAAACTATTTGGCTCAGAAAGAGTGTTTAATTCAGCAATAATCTACTCTGTTGCTCATGATTATTTGGCAAAAGACAGTTATATAATATGTGAATGTTTCAGAAAATATTGAGTAAATCTTTATTGCCAGGGGAAAAATTAAAGATTTTACTTGCATATTTGGCTGTTGACATATATGGCAACATGTACACTAATTACTATATAAGTATTTGAGAGTAAGGTAAATGGTGATAAACTTAAAAGACTAAGGAGAGAAAGAGAACACAGCATCTTGAAATTCACTTAGGAATGACAGACAGCATCTGTCTGCTGGGGATTTAGCTCAGCGACATAAGCACCTTCCTGGCAAGTGTGAAGTCTTGAGTTCGATCCCCGATTAAAAAAGAAGAAGAAGAGGAAGAAGAAGAAGAAGAAGAAGAAGAAGAAGAAGAAGAAAGAAGAAGTAAATATGAACAAATTGGTAAGTTTTGGGGACCCTAATTTCATAGTGAAAGTTATGTGAGACAAGGTCAGAATGATAATCCTAACCTCAGCCTGTCTGTCATAGCACACCCTGGAATATTTGAGCGGCGAAGACACTCTGAAGAAGACGGCAGTGTGCTGTCCCTCTTCGTTTACAGTGGTAGAAACTGTCACTAACTTTTGACCGTTAGATGTGGTAATACAAAGAGGTAGTCTAGAAATCCCTGGCTCCATCTAATTACCTCCCACTGTAAAGCAAATTGCTCAAGTTTCCCTGAATAATTAGGAATATTCCTCTAGTGATGGTTACAATTCTTGTAGTTGCCACCTACTTTTTGCCACAAAGATCCACAATTGTTGGGTCATGGTCTGAGTTTATTCTGGACTTTTCGATGCCACATGGTGGAAGCATACATTTCAGAGTTTCAAAACCTCCAAACCAACAGAACTAAACCCCATAAATTTGTCCTGAATTGGTACATGAGGACTGGGCCTTTATGTTGCTCCATCAACCGTCTTTGGGCTTGGAGAACAGGGATTAATCTGTTAAATCCATGTAGAAAGTCTTCCCTGCCAGTCATTTTATCCAGATTCCTATAGCATGTTATACTTAACTTAGTTACTAAGAACTTACATTGTACTAATAGCCTTTTGGTGAGAACATTCGTGGAATATAAAAGTTCTCATGCTTTGGGTCTATTCCAAGAAATCTAGTTGTCCTCAATGCTTCACGTTCAGTCTGGACACAGGGAATTCTTCATGAATTTGAGTATGTTGAGAGAGATTATTGGTGTGGCAGAAATGCATACATGTTGGGCGTGGGACCAATCTGTTTTGGAGCTTTTTGAACTTGGAGATATATAGATAGATAGATAGATAGATAGATAGATAGATAGATAGATAGATAGATACAAACACACACACACACATATAATCTTGTTGCTTATTGTAAACTTGTTCACACTCCTGCATTACAGAAGAGAAGCCTTAATTATAAGGAAATCAAATCATTTGATGCATACCTTCCTAATATGCTTTACCTTTGCTTAAGATGAGATACGAATTCTGTTTTCACAGTTATTTTCTGTATAAACATATATGTCAAATTTCTATGGAACAAGCAGCAACCTTAGCTACATTGTTAAGACATGCATAAATGCAAGAGATTCACTGAAAATTGACTCCCAGTAATAAACTATCATTTTATGTACTGCTAGGTTGGATTGTTAATAGTCTTCTTGGAAATTTGCATTTGTTTTCGTGTTTGTGATTGTCAAGTGCTTTTTCTTTTTTCTAATATTTGAGTTAGGTTTTGGAGTTAGGTTGTTCTAGTTTCATAAAATTGTTGTTGACTATTCCCTTTTGTTATGCTTTGTAAGAATTTGCACACAGTTGATATTCTCTTTATATACTTGGTAGAACTCACCAGTAATATCATCCAGCTTTAGAGTTCTGAGAGTTTTAAATTATACAATTGATTTTAGGAAACATAGAACTATTCAGATTTTCTAATTTTTCTTATGGTGATTTTGGTTAAGCTTCAAGTCTACAAAATTGTCAAATTTATGAATAATTTTAAATTTATTGACAATATGCTGTAGCATTCTCTGATGAAAATGTAAAATTTATAGAGATCCCTTTCCATTCTGCTATTGTGAGTTTTATTAATATCTGTTTATTCAGTCTTTTTGTAGTTTATATAATTCATTAATATTGCAAAATATCCACTTATGACAGTTGATTCTTTGTATTTTCACGTTCTATTCTGTTTCTAATTTCTAATCATGATAATATCTCCTTCCTTCTCCTTTGGTAGTTTTAATTTTCTGTGCTTTACTAATTACTTGAAATATATGTCTAGACCACTGATAGTCACATTTCCTTTTTTTAATAAATAAACTCATTTTCAGTTATAAATTAAATCTTAAAAAGCTTTTTCTTACGCACCTTGAATTGAAATATAGTGTTTTTACTATCAATAAGTTTAAAATAAGCTGCATTTTATTTTTCCTCTCTGATTAATATAATACAAAATACAATTGTCATAGAGTTATTTTTGCTTCGATTTATAATTTAATTACATTATGATAAGAAAAATGTGCTGTGTTATTTTTATCATGCAGGAATTAGGTGTAGTATTCTAAGTTTAAGTTGGGTTCCTTCTTTTGAACATAGTGTTCAAATTTTCTGGATTCTTATTGAATGTGTATTGTATTAATTATCAAAAAAGTATATTTGAATTTCCAAATATTATTACATACTGGTGCGTTTCTCTATTTTCCTTTCTAGTTTGTTTTAGAGATTTTTAGATGATGTTAATAGACTCACACATTTAGATTTACTGTATGTTCTGGAAAAAAATTATTCTTTAGCCATATGAAATGGCCATTATACCTACTGATGCTTCTTGTTTTAAATTTTATTTTGTCTATAAGGATTCTATTTTCTAAACCTAGCATGCTGAATATGCACATAAATATATTTATAATAAATTTATAATATATTACATTATAATAATATATAATAATACTATTATATATATTTTGTTATATAATATATTATATATATTTATAATATATTTAATATATGCAATATACACATGTGTATGTACATATTTCTTCTTTTTCACTGATCACTTCAATGGCCGGGGAAAATAGAAGGGACTTTCAAAATTTGTTTACATGTATGTATCTTTTGAATCACTTTCAAATTGAACGATGTTTAATCTCAGTTAAGATCACTGTCATTTTCCGCTCTGAAAGCCTTTTCATCATACTTCTCTTGAAATTACAGAATTTACATATAAGGACATTTGTAGAGAATTTCTCAGTGTGTTTTCTAAAAAGTTTTCATGGGGTGAAAAATGAGTTATGAAACTGAAAGAAATTTACCTAAACTGTATATTTTTTGAAGAAAAAATGTGAAACCATTATCTGCAGATGACATAATTGTCTATGTAAAATATCCAAAATTTCCATAGTTAACTTTTAAAACTGCAAAAGATTTTAGCAGGGTAGGTAAACACACATTCATAAATATTTCTCTCTACTACTAGCAATTAATGAAATCGGTATTTTTTTATTTAAAGAGAAAAACAAAACATAACAAAACAGTAAAAGACTACGAGTAATACAGAATTTCAAGAGAAAAATATACAATAAGAATTCACTAGTTAATAGATTACATATTGTCATCTCAGAAACAGTGGTCCAGGTTACAAAATTAAAGCATACAAAGTGGACATTAATACAGTGAGATTGCAGACAGTTCTGTTCAATGAACCAACAAAAACTCAGTAATACGGTTTCCTATCCTACACACTTAAATACACTTGCAGTTATATCCTTTAGATCACTTTCTTTCCTCTCTTTTTTACACTAACAATCACACATTTTGGGTTCCATTACTCTCACAGTTCTTATAACTTTTTCTTTGAAGACGAAAAGAAAAAAAAAAAACATAAAACTAGAAACAAGACAAAACAAAACAGAACAACAACAAAAAAATACCCCAATGTGACAAAGCAAAACAGAGTTAGTTAGAACAGGAGGAAGGACATAGTATATAAAGCAAAAAGAGATTACTAGGTGATCAACAATGGTTACCATTATGCCTCTTGTTATCCTAAAAATAGCTGCCTATATCAGCTGGTAGAAAAGAATTGAACAAAACAGTACAGAACAAGACCAATAAAATCTACACTGGAGACCTTACAGGACTTCCAAAGAAGATAATAGCCAAACCATCATGGGCATCATAGAATATCTGGTTGCCTTCCACGTGGTTGCCTATACCCTCAAATTTGATACTATTAAACAAAACAGAATATAATCAAGTCAGTCAGAACAAGATGTGGAGAACAATACAAGGGTTCAAATCAGGTTAATAGGAAAACAAAAAAGTTACTATAATATATCCACTATTTTTAATTTAGTTTTCCCTTAATTAAAAGATACTAAGAAATAAATTAATTTTTAAAAAAAGAAAAAAAGGGGGGGGGGAGATTGAGATAAAAAAGAACATATCAATAGAACAACACAGGTCAGAACCGAACAATTTAAGCATCATTGTGTTTCACCACCAGATAGCCTCACATTAATAGTGGTTACCATAGTGTCTCTTTCCTTGAAATATTTGAGTCTAACTTTGTATACTATAGCATCATACTTATCAAGACAGTGTGAAACCATTCAAGAGAATGAAAGTATTGCAAGGTATTTAGAACCAGCTAACAGAGACCGAACATCAGTTTCTATATTAACTCTTTGCCTATAAAAAATTTTGCTTATACTATTGCATACATTAAAATATAATAAGATACAACATGTTAAAACTAATGGAAACAGCAACTTGATGGGGCTTCAAAACAGGATGATATTAAATCATCACTAGCTATTATGCTATCTTATTTTCTTCAAAATAGCTATTAGTAGTGTCACAAACAATAAAATAAAACAATCCAGATTAAAACCATTCCAATTAATGAGTGAAAATATACGTCTTCAAACCAGTGTGATTGGGAATCATGATTACCACGTACTTTTATGTATGCTTATCATTACTTACACTAGGGAAACAATTCAGTATTTATATATGTGAGTTTGATTTATTTCACTTATGGGTATGGTCTCAAGCTGCATCCATTTATTTATAAATGTCTCAATGTGATCATTCTTTATAGCTGAGTAGTACTCCATTGTATAAAAATACCACAATTTTTTTATCCATTCCTCAGTTGATGGACACTTAGGTTGTTTCCAAGATCTGGCTATTACAAATTGTGCTGCTATAAACATGGGTGCACATATATCACTGTGGGATAATGCTTTCAGCTCTTCTGGGAATATGCCTAGAAGTGGAATAGCTGAGTCAAATGGGGCTTCCAGTCCCAGATTTCTGAGAAATCTCCAGACTGACCTCCACAATGGTTGCACTAGTCTACACTCGAACCAACAGTGCAGGAGAGTTCCTTTTTCCCCACAGCCTCTCCAGCATTTGTTGTTGGTGGTTTTCTTGATCTTGGCCATTCTTTCAGGAGTGAGATGAAATCTCAGTGTGGTTTTAATTTGCATTTCTCTAATGACTAATGATGATGAACATTTTTTCATATATTTATTTGACGTTTGTTTTTCTTCATCTGAAAATTGTTTATTCATCTCAGATGCCCATTTTTGGATGGGGTCTTTGAATTTTGGGTGTCTGATTTTTTAATTCTTTATATGTTTTAGACAGAAGTCCTTTGTCTGAGGGACAGTTCACTAAGATTTTTTCCCAGTTTGTGGGTTTTCTTTTCACTACGTTAGAGATTTCTTTTGACGTTCAGGAACTTTTTAATAAGATGTGATCCCAGTTATTGTCTCTGGGAAGTATTTCCCGTGCGGTTTGAGTCTTGTTCATGAAATCAGTATTTTTACATCTCTATCTTGTAGTATCATCTAGAAAATAAATTTTAAAATACAGATTGGAGGTGAAGAAATATAATAAAAGCACCGTCATTGGCATGCAACTTGTTGTAAGGCAAATATTTCTCAAAAAATACAAAAATTCCTGTAAAAGTTAGGAAGCTTAGCATCTTCATGATGACAAGAACACAGATAAATCCATTGAAATTCCATTCCCCAACAATGAATGACTGAAATGGAAATTAAAAGAAAACAGTGCCTTAAAGTACCTTTTATAGTAGTTTCAAAGCATAAAATATCTAGGGAAAGAAATAGATAAGTAAACTGAAAGATAAACTATATTCATGGATGAAAAAGTCAAGATATTTTGAATGAATTACTGATACACAGAAAACTATGACCACATTTTGAAAGCATTCTTTTCATTAAAAGTGCTGAACACAAAAATCTAGATCCTTTATATCATTTATATCATATTTGAGAAACACAAACCATCAGAAACAGAATTTAGATGAATTGGAGACTGGAGCAGGAAACGGTAGAACAAAGATGTGCAGGGCACAATTTGGCATCCACAGAGATGCTTTTTTCCCGTTAGTAATTGTGATGTTGGTTTCATGACTATAACCGTTAGTTAAAATTATACACTTCAGTTTTTTACAGTTGGTTTTATTCATTTATTTATTTATTTTAATTTTTGGTTCTGGGGATCGAACTCATGATCAGTGAATATGTTTTAATATATTATACCTCAATAAATTTGACTTTAAAAGTATATGTACACCAGTTAAATTAATACCTACATAATATGAAAATGGTGATACATTAACAAAGCACACAAATAAAACTACACGTATTTGTCAAAAGACATTTTAAAAACCTTAATAAATAGAGAAATATAAGTTCAATGATGGAAATATTCAATTTGGGTCAAATTTCCTCTAAATGTTTCAGAAATTCAATTCAATTTTAATTAAATCACAGGAAAAATTTTAAAGTACTTGCTCCCTAATTTTAAGAACAAGAGATTTGTGGGTGCTTTGTTGGTGATAAATGTGAAATGGTAAATCATAACTAAGAAATAAAGACCTTCCAATAAATTGGGTTTGGAGCATAACAATAAAATTGGATCATCTCTCATAAGACACACAAAAATAGAATCTCAGTTGAATACAGAGTGTTCTATGAATGACAAACCTATACAATTTTGAAAGATACTGTAACACAACAAATTGTATTCTCCCGTTTGGTCAAAATGTTTAAAGAACAATAATGTGCACACAAAGGGATGGATACTCTCAAGCTACTTGCTACAGTAAGTTAAATTCATCTAGACTGTAAAAGGTATTTCAATTTACTATAAATATACCCAGAACCTAGCAACTGTATGATTATTAGAAACATTTGTTATAATGAAAAAATATAAACACCCCAGATGTCCATTAATAATAGAATAGCTAAGTAATTGTGGAAAGTTCATGCAGTGGAATGCTATACAACAATGAAAACAAACTAGAGTCACTGCAAAAACATGGATTATGTTCTAAAATATATGATATGCAGGTAGCCATTCTCAAAAGAGAAAATATTGTATGATTCTTATTCACACAAATTTCAATATTCAGGGAATCACTACTTCTGGAAAAAAGAAAAGGGTTTTGATTTTGAAGGGTCATTTAGGGGAGGGTATTGCTAAGGAGCTTGTTATATTCTATTGTCACACTAAGTGGGTTTATGAATGTGTACTTTAAAATTATTTGTTAACCACTGTCAACATTTTTGGACTTTTTCCTTAAGCATGTTATATTTTATTAAAATATAATTTGAAAAAGAAAGCACAAACCAGAAATGATTGGGCACTAGATGGATGACCTGTATGTTTATATGCACTTTTGCTGACATTTGAAATGGAAGAGAAAATGAGACCAGTGCCTGTGACAATGGAAACTGTCCCATCATGGACAGTTACTCAACCTGAATGGCAGTGCAGCAGCATTGTGGGAACAGGCTTTATAGTGTCCCGATCACAGCAGTAGCTGTACAAATCTTTATCCCTAGCATATAGCTCAGAGATTAGCATGTAAAAACTACTCGGCATGTTTGACTAAATAAATGAAGCAGTAAATGAATTGGTGCTGCCTTTGCTAAAGACCACTGACTTACTGCAGAGGCTGCAAAATGAGTTGACTTTCCTGGATTAATTTCTTATTGGAAAACTAGAAAGAAATATGAAGGAATAATACTCCCCTACTACATGGACTTTGGAATAACTTTAAAAATCACCTATGGACCTTGTAAAGCAGGAGGAGCCCGAGCATTTAAAAAGTATTGCATTAGTTCATTGAGGTAGAACCCTACTTGGTGTAAGAGGCATTCAAGCATATGCTGACATTTTGTATATTGTCCTGGTAAGGAATTCTATATAAAGAACTCTAGAGAACCAAGAGTGCTAAACTGAAAATTATCTGATAATTTGAAAGTCTTTATCTTTCTTTGCAACACTTCTAATAGATTTCGATCATATATGCCACAGCCACCTAGTTTCCCCCTTTTGTCAGATCCCCATTCAGAAGCAAAATAGCTCTCCATGGCAAGCCAATATGTAATTAAGATTTACTTTGGTTCAGTGAAAGTATGCCTTGTTTCTAAAGAAGTCCCCAAGGCTAGACTCAAAGTAGGCAAGGTTAGATATGGTGGATTTATCAGTAAATTTAGTCCAATTTGAGAGGCATGCCTTCAAACCCATTAAAGATGGTGCTTATATGAAGTTCTGTGAAGTCTTCCGCCTTAGGATTTGGGCAATCCATGCAGTTTACTTTAGTTTTGAAAGTGGATTTATATGAGAGAAAAGGAAAGTGCTGCGAATTTTTTTTCTTGGTCTCACATCCTCCCGTTGACCACATAATAGTCTAAAAACTCACACAAGCAGTTCCATATGGAGAGAAAGAATGTCTAGCCAAAACAAGTTGTTCAGCTTATTAGCCTTGGGCGGAATAAGTTACTCAGAATATCTGGCATGGCTGCCCCATTTGAAAGAGGAGGAGTGGATGGCTACGTTTGCCTTTTTACTCTCTCCTTAGAGTTTTAGACGAAAAAACAAATGGTTAGTGAGGCAGCACGACAGGCCAGAAGCTCTGTGCTCAACTGTTTTCTCTGATTGTTTGAAAATGCTCCCGAAATCAGCAGCACAGACTCCTTTGCGTCTGACTGGCTGCAGAGAGACGACTGCATGCCCAAGATTCATTGTCATCCCTTCTCACATTTGATCTTCCTTGAGCAAGGCTGCTATCAAGTGGCTTTGGTGTGAATCTTGGCAGAAAAAGTCTTTTCTCTCCAATGATTTGAAATACTGTGAGTGGTAAAACAAATTGGCTCCAACTGGAAGCTCTTTCATAGAGAAGATGCAAAAGGGAAGAAGAATTAGAATACTTTAAGATCTAAAGATTTAATTAAAATTTTTTTGAAAGGACTAGAGTGTATACAATTGTATTCAAATTTATCCCAAATCATGTGACTAGGAAACGGTCCATCTTTTTTGTCTTTTTTTCAAGTATTAATTTCTACATTATATTTGATTTTTCTTGCATATTTTGGCATCATTCAGATTCATAAAATAAGGTTATGTTTCTTTATTATTAACTTTCCACCAGTTTTTATCACCATGTGCGTATACCCAATGTCCTCTTTACTCATTTCCTTCCATTTTTCTTTTTTTTTTTTTTCCTTTCTTCTTTTTACTTACTTTCTTTTTTTGAGAGGGTCACACACACACATTCACTTTCAGATAGGCCTTCAGGGAATTTTTGAAAATAATTTGAACAATTTTGAAAACGTATGACCCAAGAATTTTTCATAAACATAGTCCATGAAAGACTTAATTTTCAAAGAAAAATTTCTAAACTATTGCACATTACCTGTTTTTGAAAAAAAAAAAAAACATTATTTGTCTGTATTTTCAGAAAGGTCATTGGAAACTCATAGGATACCCATGTGGCAGGCCTTGATGAAAGAGCCTGTGTTAAACCACACATCCACTTAGCCTTCGGTGTAATTTTATGCTCTCCCTCTGTCCTGGAGACCAGCAGTGCAGGGACAAAGAGCTGGAAACCAGCACTCCTCTACCCTGTGATCAGCAGCACAACCATTCTTGGGCCAGAAGTCAGCGCTCCCTCTGACTGGTAACCACCATCCACCCAGCTTGGGACAAGGAGGGCAGAGTGGGTGAGGACCTGGCACTGTGGAATGGAGCAGGCTGTGCCAACTCCAGATGGGGCCAACTGGGCTGGCTCCGACTGTACTATAAATCCAACCCAACAAAACCCAAGAGACTAAGGGACACTTACAGGCAGTAGTTATGAGAAATTGTGGCAAATACCCATAAGGGAGTATATTTTGCTTGACTACAAAGCATTTGTATGGTATACAATTTGCCAATAATTACCCTGATATTTTGATGAGGCTTAGCTTGCATATTTGTGGTTGCTAAGTTATGAGCTATAGTTATTTGTGTTTGTGACTCATGTCATTTTGTGGCAAAAGAAGATGTTTTAGACTTCATAGTAAGAAGTTCTTACCTTCTACTGGATGCCTTCTGAACATTTCCTATAGAAAAATTTTTAAACATATTTACACTGAAAAGTGTAACCTTTTAATAAACAAACATTTCTGTTTCATTATTTTGCTTTTCTAATACACTGTATAGAACAAAATCAGATACTCACTTAAACTTTCATTCATTCTTTCTTTAATTCAGCACACATTTTTGTTTGATCTTGTATTCTGTTCTTTCAGCAGTCTAAGAATGTGTTCTACCTTTTCCTAAGAGTCTCATGGGGGAGATAAGATCTCCAGAAGCAACTTAAGTGTACATATAACTAGTTGCCCCAAGGTCTTCCTAGCCACTGTGGCTCAAATTTCTCATCTGTCCCACAAGTTCTCTAGACAAGGCATATCCTCATCCTAGCACTCCAGCCAAAAGCATGAATAGCTTTCCCTGTAGGCTCATAAACCAAGTTGCTGGATTCAGTTACTAGGAGGTTTTTAGCTTGCCTTCCTTTATCTATGTTGATGTCCTCTTATTTTGTTTTTCTTTATAAAGCCCCTTGGGAAGTCATCACATTTATTTATCTCTCAGAGACTGAGTGCGTCCTATAAGCTAAGCCTTCCACCTTTTTAGAAATGAGTGATAGACATGCAGGAAATGGCTTAATCTAGTACCATGTGTTTGTGTGTGTGTGTGTGTGTGTGTGTGTGTGTGTGTGTGTGTGTGTGTGTTGTGTGTGTGTGTGTGTTTGTAGGGAAAAACTGTTGCAATGAAAGGCAGACACAGGGACAAATAAGGGAAAACAACACTAGTGTAGATGAGGTTAGAGAAGGTGATTAAGAAGGCTTTTATAAAAAAAAAGAATACTAAACTTGACGAAAAGTTGGCAGTAGAATTAGTATCCATAAAGAGAATGCCAGCTCCATATTCAGGACGCTGGGACTGAATGCATGTTTCTGTAGCTTCTAATACTTATGATACCAAAATAGCTCCAGATTTTGGACACACCCTCAACTTTTACCACATCTTGTCAGCCAGATCCCAGCTGGTCCACCTGTTTCCAATCTCATGATTTTTGTCTGCACCATTCCTGCAGCTCTGAAGTTAGACAGGGAGGCACTATTGCAGTACTGCTCCTGTCTCCATTCTCTTATATCACCCAGGTACTGCTCAGGCTGCTGTGGGAACTAACATCTATGTAACCAGGATCTTTTCTGAGAAAACAAACATGGAATTATGAATATGAAAGTAGTGTACAGAGGCTTGGAAAAGAATCAAGCTAACTTCTCTCTCCGGGGGAAACAGGAAACCCACGCAAGCAAACCCTATTCAAAGATGCACAGGGAAGGCTTCATGATACCATCTGAAGCTCAGTCTGAGCCTGTATGTTACATATACAGAAAAATGCATTTACCGTGTGATAGAGAAAGGCAAAGGGAGATGAAAATTTAGAGGAGAAAAAGACTGCTTCACACATAGAGCAATTAGTGCATACTTGATGCAAAAGGTGCTATCCTGGATTCACATTGAAGAATGCATAAGATTTGTGTACTCAGAACTGGCGGAGCAGCCTTACTGGGTACTCTTCTGTGTACAGTGCTTCCACAGCCTACACCATTTCAGGAGCATCGTACAGTGGGAGGTTTCATTCTACAGGGATTCAGCTAAAGGCTCAACGTTATATAATATTACATTCCATAAATCACTAATTTATTTAAGCTATGCTTCTCACTCAGGTCCATTGGAATTCAGAATTTTTTTCCCTTTATGCCAGGATGACCTCCCCCCCCCCTTTTTTTTTTTGAGGAAAAGCATCAGTACTGCAAACCCAGAATATCCATGAGAACAAAAACAGAAGGATTGGTTGAATCACAGGAGGTAGTGGTCAAAGGGGTTGGTTATTAAAGGTTTAAGTGTTATCATGAGATTAGTATATATATTGTATATAGCATCATAATTCTAGAACAAGTTCCACATGCTGTGAGTGAATATATTAGGGACGAGTTATGAAAATACAGCCTTTGTAGACTCTCCATAAGACTTGTAACATAGTGTAACACTATGAGTGGGGAGGAATAGCCATTATTTTATTGATTTTTAAAATATGACAATGTAAGATTACCATTTTCCTCTTGTTAACCCTTATCTCTGAAATAGGCAAAAATGAGTGCAATTATGGTTATTAGCTCCTTCCTGGAGAACATCTTCAGAGAAGCTGGGAGCATTAAGATAAAGGATAAAGAAAACCTACAACTAATAAAAAAAACTCTGCTGTACTTTTATTTTTAGTGTGTGGCTTAGTTCACACCCTTGCTCTGCTCACAGTCCAAAGATAATGCAGAGGCAGAGCCACAAGGACAAATGGAGCTGAATTTAGTAAAAAAAGAGCCTTGAACCCATCCAGGGCAAACCCTAGAACAAGAAGTAGCACGCAGAAAACAGGAGGAAGCTGAGAGGTGGAGGATGACAGCAGAAGCCTGGGTATCACGGATCCTGCTGTCTCCTTGCTGGCGGCTGTCACCATGGCTCTGCCTGCTGCCCAGTGGCTCCGACTAAGTTTCTGAGCAGCTTCACATTCTTTGATTCAAATTGCATGTCTGTTACTTTTCTTAAGACCTCTCTGGGGATAGGCAGAGGCATGTGTTTCTGTTTTTAAGATTACAATAGATGTAAAACCTCATTAAAGGAAATGCATAGTCCAAGTCTCATGCCAAATAGAACCTCTAGTCTACTTGGCATTTTCATATGGTGCTTGGCTTAATGAGCGTTTTATAAAGCTATAAATATCTGTTGATTGCATTCATATATTCATATATGTGTGTGTATTAAGTTCATCAAGGAAGACTTAACATGGAGTGCATAACTATTTAAGTTACTCTAGGACATGGGCCTTTAGGGTCAGGTGGCACATCTTTGTTTTGATCATTGAACCCTGAGTAGCATTTCTATTCTAATTTATGGAATGAATGTTTAAATAAATAAGTAGGTACAGTCTGGTTGAAATGAATCTTAGCGAGTGCTCTTCTACAAATGCTTTTACCTGTGTTGATACAAACTTGAGAGTGTAGATCATATAACTTTGAAAGCAAGAAATGTATTGCTAAAGTTTAATTATGGGTTTTGATCCTGAGTAAAGAGATCTCCCTGCAAACCACCACCACCACACACACTAACACACACATCAGGTCATAGTTTTTAGGATGAGACTCCTGCCATTATGGAGTAAATGATCTTGTGAATTGTATCCATACTTGTTTCCCTCCAGGATGCACTAGTGGCTCCATGGCACTTTCCAGAAAACCCCACATGTGTTGGCTGGATTGTGTCACCCTCTTGCAGTAACTGTTCTGCAGCTGGAAGGAAGATGTTCGATCAAAGAAGGGTTCAGGTTGTACCTTATCCTTCCCAGCTTTGCAATCCTGGATGATTTACTTATCTTTCTAAGCTTTTGTTTTTCTGAAAGAATTCTTGAAAAAAATTACAACTTTTTTAAAATTGAGGATTTTATTTAGTATGATTTCCCACAGCAATGACCAGGGTACGTGACATTCCCCAAAATCCATCTAAATGCATACAACTCAAAGCTCACCTCACTGTTGCTAACTCTGTTCATCCAACATTTCCTCCAAATTCATGTGTTGAAAACCCTAATCACAAATGTGATGATATTTGAAAGTGAGACCATTGAGAGGTAATTAGGATTAGATGGGATTAATATTCTTACTTTAAAAAGGGGACTGCAGAAGATGAGTCTCTTGCTACATATGTGAAGAAAAGGCAGTGTGAACACACAAGCAGAAAGAAGGCTATTTGTGTGTGTGTGTGTGTGCGCGCGCGCGCTCGCGCACGTTTACTATAACAGAATAGCTGGCCCTGGATAATGTATAAAGAACACACCCTTATTTCTCACAATTCTGGAGCCTGGGAAGTCCAAGACAGAGGTGCTGCCTCTGCTTTCTCTTCACATAGTTGAAGATTGAAGGGCAAAAGGGCATAAAACTTTGACCTCCTCTAGCAGAAGAGGTAAATGCACTCCTGAAAGCACTTTTTCCAAGGGCATTAATCCATTCATTAGAAGAACCACCCCAATGGTGCCAAAATGGAAATCAATTTTCCAATACATATATTTTTGGAAACACATTCAGAAAATAGCAGTGGCCCTCAAAAAAATGGCCATGCAAGTAGTTGCTTGCTATTTAAGCCACTTCATCTATGATGTTTCATTACAACAATCTGAGCTAAGATAATCAATTGTGTTTCAACAAGAATGGCATAGTAGTCACAAGTACTAGAACCTAGATCTGCTGCTAATTGTGTAATGTGGACAATAGCTTTACCACTCCAGGTAACAATCTTTCACTGAAAAAAATGAGAATTAAAACACAACACTTATTTTTGTTCATGGAGTGTGTTTAAGGGTTTTACATACATAGCAAGTGTTCAATAAATGTTAGCTACTATTATCAAATATTCAATATCCATTAGGTATTAGACACTAAAATGTTTTTTATATATTGAACTTTATAACACCCCAAAATAAGAACATTACTATCTTCATTTAAATATTAAAACATAACAAGACTGTGATTTACAGAAGTAACTTTTTCAAAAATATGATTTTTAAATTGTGGAGACAGCATTTGAATGGAAATATATATGAATTTAATACTAGAGTCATATTGCCAGTCATCATGACTTTATTGGTGTGACACAGAGCTCAAATGATGATGTATTTTTAAAACATTTCTCAAGATTTTGTTTGCAGTTGGACTTGAGAAATTGTAACCTAACGATTTTCTATTCCTACCCCTCTAAATCCCTTAAGACTCTACAAAAAGTACTATATTAAAATCTCTCAGATCAGAGTCTGATAATCAGACAACTTTTTCTTTCATTACCCTGTTTACGCTTTTCTCCTCTATTAGATTAGCCAGTTATTTAAGATGCATGTTTTCTTATCTTCTAACAGTCCCCTAAGTATTTTGTTCAGTGTCTTATAAATTTGGTAGTTGAATTTTTAAGAAAGGCTTAAGAGTTTGGATTGTGGCTTAGAGAACAACCCAGGTGTGGTGTATAGATGAATGCTACAGAGAAGTTTTAAGGCAATTTGTACTGAAGGACATAAAAGGTACAGAAAGTAGATATTCAGCCTAACCTCTGCCCTTCACAGTATTAAACTGTTCATGAGAGCAGCTGATCCGGAATAGTGTCTTGCAAGCAGTTACAACAGCCACTGCTTAGGATCATTTGAGAAGCATCAGTATTCTTACCTTACCATCTTCTCAATTCTATTTCCTTTCTTACTTTAAATTAGTTACAATCACTTGCTTATTCCAATGGCTATCTGGATTGAGGATCCGTAATAGAAGCAACCCCATACTCAAGGTTAGGATTTGATTACGAGAGGGCTTTGAAATTTGTACAAAAAATGGAGACCTAGCCAGGGATTTAGCTGAGCGGCATAAGTGCCTGCCTTGCAAGTATGTGGTCATGAGTTCGCTCCCTGGTACCAAAAAAAAAAAAAAAGAGACTTGATCTAACAAAAGTAGCCAGAGTGAAGGTTAGCTAATCCTATATTCAGACAGGTAGACAGCTAACTCAAAGAAAGTATCTGGCCAAATATTTCAGCTCTCAGAAATATAAACTGAACATAAGATTCACTTTCATTACCGGCTTAGCTATTGCTCTGGCATAAAGGTTTGGACACAGAGACACAGATCTCTTCTGCAAAATCATTTTTTATTATTCTGTCAAATTTTCAATTGTATTGGTTTCCGGTGGTTATTGAAAACAAACAGACTTGTTAATTGCTCCTTGGGAAAAGGCCAAACATGAACATTGTTTTCATTCACAATATGTTTTGCATTTACTGGCCGTCAGTAAAAATTTATATATGCTACTGATTTAGTCAATGAGTTTTACAATAAATTAAGAGATTT
Source organism: Cavia porcellus (assembly GCF_034190915.1). NCBI lineage: Eukaryota > Metazoa > Chordata > Mammalia > Rodentia > Caviidae > Cavia > Cavia porcellus. The sequence continues at coordinate 34,065,098 of NW_026947489.1, forward strand.
TAGGAGATTGAATCCAAAATAAACTGACACACTTATAAAACCCCTCACCCTCTGTTCAATCCTTAGTTAAACTTCTTTACGTGAAAATTTTTATGCCTATAAATGAAGAACAGAAATCAATATATTAAACATATAAAATTTCTGTCTCTTTTATCTCAAGTATTTTCAATACACATAGGTGACAACATTTACCTCAAACTACTGTTTCTTTTTTAGTCTATTCTTTTATTTACATTTGTCTTGTGATAGTATTCTTTTGAAGTTATATTTATATTGCCAAGATAGTAGCTATTATGAAAAGGTTTCATAAACGTTTCTCAAATGTTCCTTCTATTATGTGAAGAAACTGAGGTTGTTTGTACACATGAATTAAATCATGAGGCATTGATTTAAGAGGACAAATCTATCATTATTTTAAAATGCATCATAGTACTACAAGTTCTTCTGAGCAACTACTGAAGAAAATGAGACAAAACAACTGGAAAAGACCAAAAACACTGTTAGATTAGTAAACAGGCATGCACAGGGGCCCACACTTGTAGTCCAACACAGTGGTAGGGTGAGACAGGAGAATTTCAAGTTCAAGAACAGTCTGCAAGAAAAAAAGACATTACAAGGGGTTGAAGACTTAGGTTAGTCTGAATATTCAAAGTTCAATTTCCATTACTAAAAGAACATAGTAAATTAATTCAGCAAAACATTAGGATACAAAATCAATAAAGCAATATCGATTGCATTTCTATATACTCATAACTGAAAAACAAAACAAAAACTCATAACTGAAAAACAAATTAGGTGAAAGTCTTGCTAACTACATAACATTGCTGAAAGAAATTAAAGAAAGCCAACACATTTCATGTTCATGGACTGGGAAATTTAGCATTACTAACATATTAATTTGACTCAAAGCAATCTACAGATTTAGTACAAACTCTACCAAAATCCCAAATGTTATTTTAAAGAAATAGAAAAAATAAAACTTCATCCTAAAATTCATATGGATTCTTGAGACCCAGAAAAGCCATCCAGAGACATAGATTAGTCACACTGAAACAAAACAAGGAAGACAATTGTGGAAGAAGTGTTGAGTTCAAGGAAAAGAAAACAAGAACTTGCATAAATCCTAATGACATATAAATGAGGACACATGCAGCATGCATATAAAACAAAGGTAACATGAGTAAAATTGTGTTCAAACATTAATGCTGGCAATAACTGATTTTGCTGCCTTAATATAATTAATTGAAAGATCAGAGATGCCATAATTTATTGCATAATGGCACTTTTACATGGAACATTATTTGTAGGGTTCCTTGGAAACAGAAATAACAAGAAATAGAGAGAAGCATAAGACAATGCTTATTAAAACAAGGTAACCATTACAACCTCAAGCCACAAGCTTTGTAATATGTAACCTCTACACAACCATAAGGAAAATATATTTGAGTCATTTGAAGAAAAATGGATGCACCTTGAACCATATGCTGAGTAAAATAAATAAAACACAGAAGGTTGAATATTGCATGCTTTTTCATATCTGAGAAATCCAAAGTATAAATGAAGAGTAAAATAAAAGTTAGATGATGGGAAACAGGGAGACAGACAATGTGGAAAGGGAAAGAAATCTGTGATGATGAGATACAAGAGGAAAGAGAGGGAAGAAGAGATAAAAAGGATCAGAATGTAATATGCATATGTACTGATGAATGTATTTATGATGTATTACAAATATATAGTAATGCAAAAGGAAAAAACCTCACAAACTGAATCGTATTATAACACAAACTACAGAACAACTGAGGGAGGACTCTGAGATCTTACCTCCCCCCTGCAGACTTTGAATCCAACACAATAGCTTTCCCAAATATATCACGGTACAGAATGGTTCACGTAAGAATCCAGATGACACAGGATAAAACTGAGAGAGGAAATTATTGAACTACTAAAGATACAGGTTACTTTTCTGCAAAGTCATTTTTGAAACCTAACAGTAGTCAAAAAGAAAGAACCCAAAGAATGATTAAAAACAAAATAGTAGGGGCTGGGGATTTAGCTCAGTGGCACAAGTGCTGCTTGGTGAGCTCGAGGTCCCGACTTTGATATCCAGGACCAAACAAACAAACAAAGCAATAATACAAAATATCTTACTGTTCTTCTATCTAGGCTTTCCCAGTGAATGGAGAGAAGTAAAAAGCATATGAATAAAATGAGAGCATAAAGAATATGAGATGTGATAAAAAGTAAAGTGAATATTTAAGTTTTAAAAAATGCTACAGTAAAAGACACATTGCCATGAGCCTTTTCACAGTACATCCTCTCCCCTTGCACAAACTGATTTCAGCACTCTTGCTACAGGACGAAGCAGCTCTGGAAGTCTTCCTTCATGAGTATCTTTAATTGTGATCTTGTGGCTGCCTTGACATCCTGAATGGATTTAAAATATCTTTCGTGATAATTTTGACTGTGGGAAGGAGCCAGAAGTCACTGTGTAAGATCCAGTAAGTAAAGCAAATGAGAATATATGACACTTTCTTATTTTAAAGAATAAAATCAATAGAAACAATGATGCAGAATTTCATATCAAGTTAATAGTAAATTAATAAATATATTGCACAGTTATCTTCCAAGTTGTTGCTCAGATTACAAGACATAAGCATTCAAAATGATCAAACAGTTTAAGCACAAACCATTCTTTTCAATGAACTAAAAGAAATTAGTAGTATAATTATCTTTGCTAACTTGTGATATATATATATATATATATATGATAAAAGTGAGAGAGGAAAAGTATATGGATAGATATAGATATAGATATAGATATAATTATAGATAGATTCTTTTCCTTTCCTTCTTTTCTCTTTCCCTCATCTGAGTTGTTTTTTCCTTTTGAGCAGTTACTTTCCCTTTCATTATATCTATTGTAGATTTTGGATCTTATTTACACTTTCAGTTTCTTGCACTAGGGAGACAATACAACGTTTAGACATGGGAGTCTGATTTATTTCACTTATAAGTATGGTCTCTAGTGGCATCCATTTACTTATAAAAGGCTTAAGTTTATCCTTTTAAATAGCTGAGTAGTATTCCATTTTATAAAAATATTTTATTTTTTTTATCCATTCTTTGGTGACTGTGTATTTGTGTTGTTTCCAAGACTTATCTATTACAAATTTTGATGCTATAAACATGGATACACATATATAAATATGATATGATGCTTTTAGTTCTTCTTGGAAAATGCCCAGAAGGGGGATAGATGGGTTGAATGGGACCTCTAATTCTAATTTTTTGAGGAATCTCCACATTGACCTTCACTGTGATTGTGCCAGTCTATAACCCATAAATAGTGGAGAAAAGTTCCTTTCCTAAATTTTAAAAACAAAATAAAAACATAGAAATGATGCAGAATTTCAAAAAAAGTAGAAACTTATCAACAAAGAAAATCTCAGGTCCTGATAGATTCACAGCTTTACTATAGAAGAAAGCTAGAAAGATTTAATTAAAAGTCTTTAATAAAATTTAAAGGGAAGCAATTCACTCCTGAAGACAAGAATTACCTTGATATCAAAACCAGAGGGAGACCGAGCAAAGAAAAAAACTACAGGCCAATCTCCTTCATGAACATAGACACAAAAATCATCAGTAAAACACTAGCAAGCCAAATTCAGCAAATCATCAAGGTTATATATTATGACCAGAAAAGCAGAGATGGTTCAACATACATACATCAATAAACATACAATATATCACAGCCAAAGACAAAAATCACATGATCAACTCAATAGGTACAGAAAAAGCTATTGATATGTCCAACATTCATGATAAAATCTCTACATAAAATCATAATAGATAGTTTTTACTTCAATGAGATAAAAGCCATGTATGACAAACCCAACAGCTGACATCATACTAAATGGGAAAACATTGACAGTTTCCACTCTAAAATCAAGAATAAGACAAGGATTTCCACTATTACTACTCCTATTCAATACAGTTTTGGAATGTTTAGCCAGTGTAATTAGACAAAAGAGAGAAATAAAAGAAATGTGATAGGAAAGGAAGAAGTTAAATTGTAATTATTTACATATGACATGAAACTCTGCATAGAAGACCCCAAGACTCCACCAAAAGACTTCTAAATTTAATAACCCAATTCAGTAATGCAGCTGGATAAAAGTCAACACTCACAAGTCAATAATAGCCTTTCTGTACACAAAGATCAAACTCACTGAGAGAGAAAGTAGGAAGACCACATCCTTTACAATAGCATCCAAAAAAATGAAATGCCTAGGAATCAATCTAACAAGGAAACTAAAATATTTATATGTTGAAAATTACTGTAGTTTGAAAAGGATATCAAAGAAGACATCAGAAATGGAAAGACATCTCTTGCTCATGTATAAGAAGAAACAACATAGTTAAAATGATCATACTGCCAAAACTGTTATACAGGTTTAATGCAATCATGATCAAAATACCATTATCACACCTTACAGATCTTGAGAAATCATTCCTAAAATTCATTTGCAACCAGAAAAGACCTAGAATAGCAAAGGAAATCATGAGCAATAAAGATAAAGCAGGAAGTATCACAATTCATGATTTGAAATTATACTACAAAGCTAGTGTGATAAAATCAGTATGGTACTGGAGGAAAAAAGAAAACCCAGACCTGAGGCCCAGTGGAACAGACTAGAAGATGTAGACACAACAACAAACATATTCAACCATCTTATCTTTGGCAAAAGGGGCCAAAAATGTTCATTGGAATAAAAATATATGGTGCTGGAAAAAGTCTCTCTCTATGCACTGCAAACTAAAATTCAGCCAATGTTCAGTTCCACTCATAAAATAAAGTCAAAATGGATCTAAGACCTAAATAATAAAACAGAAATACTAAATCTACTGGGAGAAAAAGTAGGTAGAAATCATAAAGACATAAGTGTAGCTATAGTTTATAAACAAAACCCAAACTCCATGGGAAATACGTCAAAGAATCAACATGTAGGATCTCATCTTATTAAAAGTTTTTGCACATGAAAAGAAGTCAGCAACAGAGTGAAAATACAACCTACATAGAGGGGAAAATTTTTAGCCAATTGTCCTCAGAAAAAGGACTTCCATCTAAAACCTATAAAGAACTGAAAAATTCAGGACCCCTAAGTTCAAAGACCCAATCCAAAAGTGAGATTCTGAGATTAATACACAATTCCAAGGTCAAGAAAAACAAATGACTAACAAATATATGAAAAATGTTTAATATCATTGCTCATTAGAGTGATGAAAATTGAAACAAGCCTGAGATTCCATCTCACTCCAGAAAAAATTGTTATCATCAAGAAATCAACCAATAACAAATTCTGAAGGTGTTGCGGGGGAAAAGAACACTTCTCCACTGCTGGTAGGATTGCAGACTATTACAACCCCTGTGGAAATCAGTATGGAGATTCCTCAAAAAGCTAGGAGAGCAGAATGAAATTAACCTAGTTATTCCCCTTCTGGATATCTTCCCAGAAGAATTAAAGACATCATACCCCAGCAATACATGTGTATCCATGTTTATAGCAGTACATTTTTTATAGTTAAATCTTAGCAACAGCACAAATGCCCATCAATTGAGTGAAGAATAAAAAACTGTTAATTTTTACACAACAGAGTACTACTCAGCCATAAAGAAGCATAATCTTGAGACTTTTTTAGATAAATGGGTACAACTTCAGACCATACTCTTAAGTGAAATAAATTAGACACATATGTAAATATCATATTGTGTTCCTGGTGTGAGAAATAGAAAAAGTAAGTAATGTGTAAAATATACAATAAATAATCTAAAAGAGAAGAATTTGTTCAAAAGGAAAAAGTAACTAGGATGGGAGAGAGGGGTAGGAAGAAAGTGAAAAGAAGAAAATAAAAATTATCTACAGCAGTACTGTCTCTTATTTTATTGAAAAGGAAGGTTCAGGCTAATATTGATTGAATATTTTTATGCCTATATCTGATACTCTGAGTAACTAATTTGAATATGACAATATGCAATGTATTAAGTTTTGTTATTCTTTTTTCATAAAATTTTGTCATACATTTTCAATAAAATACAAAAATCACAGTGATGTGATATTTTATATATCTGACTAAATGGTTTTATGATATTCATTTGAAAAATAAAGATTATAGAATATAAGTTTAGAAAAATATATAACAGAATAAACTAAATATTACAAATGTATAACTAAAACAGTCTTTCAAAAAAGTGTGCTATTGTTAGAGCGACAGATACGTTGGTTAAAGGAAAAAGACCTGCTGCATGATAGATTGGCTGATGTTTGTATTCCCTCAAAATTCATGTTTAAGTTTTAACTTCCAGTACCTCACAATGTTCCCTTATTTAGAAATAGAGTCACTGAAGACGTAATTTGTTAAATCAGGGTAAGACCATATTAGAGAAAGGCAGGCCCTGGATCCAACATGACTGGTACCCTCATAAGAAGGAAACACTTGAACGGAGACAATACACACAGCAGGAAAGCGATGTGAAGATAAAGACAGCAATCACTGCTATTGGTGAAATGTTTCGTCACCTTTAAAATCAATCTAAAACTTTATTCTCCAATCCAGTAGTATCAGGAGAAGTGAATTTTGAGAAGTGATTGAATTATAGAAGTTCTTCTTTCATGAAACGGCTTTGTACACTCATAAGTAGCTCAGTGCAGAAAGTTTGTCTCTCTTGCCCATCTTCTGTCACATGAAAACACAGAGTTCCTCTCTTCCAGAAGATACAGTGTCCATGATATCATCTTTTAAGCAAAGAGAAGCTTTCACTGGACACTGAACTTTTCAGATTTTCCAGTCTCCTGAAATTAGAGAAATAACTTTCTGTTCTACATCAGCTACCCAGTCTAAGACATTGTATGTTAGCATATGAAATGAATTAAGGCAAATAACATGATTCTTCTACAGCTAAGGAACACCAAAGATTGCTAGCAAACCACTAAAAGCTTGAAGAAAAGTGTGAGACATTCTTTTCAGCAGCCTGGAAAGAAATCAACCCTGGAATTGTGAAGCAATACCTTTCCATTGTTTAAGTTAGCCAACTTGTAATAATTTGTTATAGCAATTTTAGGAAACAATTAGGAATCAATTGGGAATGAATGGACTATGAATTATGTTCAGATGAATAAAGAATTAGTGGAAATAAACTGAATATCTGCTTTTCATGCTAAATTGAATTACAGCTTTAAAGCATTGGAGGAAAAATTGGTAAATAGATTTTATAAACTGAGAGGGAAGAAACTTTGTATTATACATAAACTCCAATAACTATAAAAAATGAATAACTAACACTTTTTTACCTTTCCAAATAGGAGCAGTTTTAAATATTGATGATGCAGATTATTTTTGCAAATGACACTTTCTATGTGGCAAAATATAAAGATAAATAATATTTAACATACTAAGGTGTATATATATATATATATATATATATATATGTACACATATATTATTAGCTCAATAAACACACACATGCACATATATTTTGAATATTTCACTAGGAACATGTATGTTCATGCATCATTTATATGACAAAAACTAGAAGTAAACTCTAAGTTCATTAATGGAGATTGGTCAGATTCATAAAATGGATAATTTTCATGCATTAAACTTGTGATGCATTTCTGTTTAACAATATGGAACGATTTCCATGACAAATTGTGGACTGAAAAATAGTAGGTTAAAAGGCACACTCAGTATGATCTCATGTGTTCCCCTCTACGAATATATCAAGAAATGTAGCTATTTGAAATCTGGAAAACACTGAACAAAATCTAATATTGAAAGCAACTATATTAATGATAGGATTTAAAATGAATTTTCATTTAATTTTTATACTTTTCTGCATTATTTCAAATTCCAGAATGAATAGTCATTAATGATTCTAAAATTAATTTCATTATTAATTAAATAATGAATAAATGTATTGGTATTATCATTTTTTCCTCAGTATTTCTGTTCTTTGAATATATTTTAAATAATTAGAACTGTACTTATGGATTTATTTATATTGAAAGAATAATATTCATTTATGATATTAAAAAAGAAACATCAGAAATATATAACAGTATGGAATTTTAACATAAATTGTGCAGCATTCATTTAGATACTATGTAGTCATAAAATATAGGCTTGAATATAGTAGTATATAAAATGGAAAGAAATATATATATATATATATATAATTTTAAAATAAAAAATCATTGGAAGATATACATACTAAAATGTTGACTGGTTTTATTTCTAATGGATACATTTATAACACTACTATTTATTTCTAATTCTTTATAATTATTACATATGATAAAAATACATATGCGTGGACAAATTTACTTTTGCTCCCAGTGTTGACGCATGTGTATATTCAAACAAAACAATACACTATATATTTTATGATGGGAAAAAAAAACAAGTTAGAGGTGAAACTTGTTTCCTTTCCTTATTAATCTTCCCTTTGCCCAATGCCATGTCTATAGAGAAGGATCTTTCTCCAGCTTCTTGCCCAGAGTTAAGGAAGGAGACCCTATTTTCCACAGAATCAAGGAAATGTACCAGCAAAGAGACAAATGGCTGTTTCCGAGAAAGCAATCCCTGTCTTTGTCCTCTTTACCCTTCCCCCTTGCTTATTTGAGTACTTGTGGAGATTAGAGATTTTAATTGTATGTCTTGGGGAATGCAGTTTTTCTTCCAACAGCCACATTTATGGTATATAATCTATTAGCTGCTTATACGCCAACATTTAAAAGCATTCTGATGGATAATACTTAGCAAGGAATTAATCTTTAGTAGCATCACCCTCTTGACCTGCAAATGTACATTAGCAGGGGGTCTAATGGTTGCTCTGACATTTGTTTGCAGTGCATCCAAACATATTCTGGAATGCACGTTCAGGTTTCCTGGCACTGAGACAGACTGGCAAGTCAGCACTACAACATATAGTTCCCATATGCCAGGATTCAGGAAACTAGGGCTTGTGGGGCTTTCCTCTGAGCTTTGTACTATATATTTTCCATGTCAACCCTCCCCTAGAGTTTACTCTGTGCCATTCAAATCAGGCCACTTAAAAGTACAATAGAGCTCATAAGGTGTATAAAATGTTGGAGGAAGAAAAGATTTTGGTCTCCTCTCCAATTTAGTTTCAAGTCCAGGTTTTACCAACTCCTAGATGCATGAAATTGGAAAGTTTATCTAATTTTCTGAAGCTCTGTAATAAAAATATACAGGTATAAGTTCACCTATATCATAGTGAATTGTGGAACATAAATCATGCATGTGAGCTATAATAGAATTGGAGAATAAAAAAAAACACTATCCATGTTTGTGGAAACAAAACACATCACACTTTGTATTTTAAGACTGATTCTTTAGATCATGGAGCAGTTTTTTAAAAAGTTTCTATGTTAATATAAAGCTATTCTTGGAAGAAGAAAACCATATGACAGAAATTAGTGCCATTTATTTCAGGTCAGTTGATAGTATGCTGGAAACTAATAAGACCTACTGAGAAAAGATCACAAGATAAATACGTAAGAAGATAAAAGAAGCAGGTCTTTCACTAGTCAGTAGTTCTGATCCTTTGCTATTAATAATTGTGTTTTTTCTTGGGTAGTTTTTTCACTAATGTTTGTGCTACTCATAAGCTGTAAATTTTCTCTGAAAACAGCTCATATAATATTCTGTTTATATACATAATCTCTTGGCTTTTAAAACAATATCTTTTATTAAACAATTCAAAAAAGGACACACACTATATTCATTACTAAGAATTGTATTGAGATCAAAATGTAAAGAAAAGGTCATGCTTTCTGTTGAACATGAGCAGTTGTACAGAGCTTCAACATCAGACAAGGGTGTGGGGAGATTTGGTACATTTATAAATCTTATGTAGAAAGTGGAAAAAGATTAAAAAATGTTTAAGCAGCCTGACTTGTATCAGTCAGGACAGGGCAAGACTGTCCATTTTTATAGCTAAGTCACTGTGAATAACCTTTTGGTCTTGACCCACCATTGTGACCTAACACTGTCGTCTGATGTTGGAGCTCTGTAAAATTTCTCATGTTCCACAGAGAACACTCTAGACAAGTGATAGCACCAGGCCAGTCTTGAGTGTCAAAGGCTGTTTTCCTTTAGGATCCTCATTCTCAAAACGTAACACAGGGAAAGAAAAAATCCCTCAAAATCTTAAATTGTTCCAGCACCCATATTTTCCATACTTCAGTCCTATGTTATACAATTACTTACTTAATATTTTAAGACATTTCATTTTAATTTAGTAAATATATGCTATAAAGTAATTTTTATTATTACTCTAAGAGAATGTTAATACTATACAAAACATAAAAGTAACAATGAAATGGTATAAATACAACCTAATAAATTCTAGTTGGATGGCATTGTCCACTGAAGGCTCTGGTCTAAAACCTTAGCTCTCTTTACTTCTAAGAGAAGCTTAAACATATAAAGATATTTGGAAACTATTACCGAGCTGGACCTTCGCTTCTGATGCATTAGAGAAGAATGAAAAACAAATAAAAAGGAACTGAATTTGTTGCTGTGATAAACAGTTTTATTTAAAACCAAATTAACATGTCATCTAAAGCAATCGCCCTCACTACCTATTTGCTGTTGTACACATTTCACATTTTGGGAGATAGTAATCAGTTCCTTCTGGTTAAAAATACTTAGGAAAACATTTTCTGCTTTTGCTGATTCATTTCAAGCACCCTTACTGAAAATAGTGCACTTATATAACTTGAAATAATGGGAACAAGAGGTGCTCTTGTTTTAGTGACTGTTTAGTAGAGGTTATTTTCCCTGAAGAGGGAAGGACTTTCTTTATTGTGTAAGGACTTACACAAAACCTAGTTTTAAAACAAATGTCATCTTGCAAGAGTTCTTTCTTTCCTCACGATTGCCTGATTCCATTTATTTCTAAAGAAGCAATATCAAATACTGCAGAAGTAAGAAAATTGAGTCATGAAATAGGATATTAGATCTCCTTTTAAAAATAACCTCGTGATGCTGAATGTCTCTTGTCTCCTTTTTCTCATCATTAAGAGAACAGAAGAATTTCCACACAATTGAAGTAATCTTAGCAAAAATAAAAGTGATGGGTTAGATAATAAGAAGTTAGTATTTTAAAATAAGAATCAAAAGACCCAAATTATCTAAACTTAAGCAGCCTGAGTAGAACTCATCGGCTTATAGACCTAGAACGCTTTCTCTCATGAACACTTACACACAGCAGTTTTGATCACACAATAGTTAATCTTAAGCATGCAACTTTCCATAATCATCTAAACTTCAGCTGTGCATTGAATGCTAAGTTGTTTTTCCTTTCTTTTGAACTCTGAAGATTTTTTTCCAGATGGTATCATGTGGCACACTGTTTGTGTTAGTGTTTGTGATGACTTTGAAAGCTACTCTATCAGCGATGCACTCCACCCCACTAGGGACCAGAGTAGCCAGCCCTCCCATATGTTCCTCCATCCTCTCACTCTTAAGTTCTTTTGCTGCTTTGCCTGCATAACAAAAACAAATATGGTTCTGGACCTGAATTTGTCCCAGATGAGGAGACTTCAAAGTAAGTGTGAGGTCTCTAGGAGAAGGCTTTCTCTTTCTGCATTTATGTGACCATTGCCAGCTACATGTCTGGTTTCCTTAGTGACTGAGAGATTAAAAGAGGTTGCAAAAGTATGGAGAAAGAGGAGACTCCAAAGTGATTACGATTATCCAGAGCTGGAAGGGAGAGGAAGAAGGAAGACAAAATTAAATTTTCCATCTGGAACAACAAATTAAGTTGAGAATGACAAATTTAGTGCGAGAGGCAGGTTAGCAGTAACATGGCATCAACATATACACTATCACGTCGCATGTCATTATTTAACATACTAATATATCACTATTATATGCTCATTACTGGCAGCAGCATCACACAGAAAAAAAGATCATTATTTACTTGAGGGCCATGTCAGTGACTGATGAGGATCGTATAACGCAGCCGCCATCCTAGGCTTTACAGGAAGGATATGCAATAAGACACGTTCTTTTACGCTTGTGTGTAAGTGGGGCTTGAGATGGGAGGGCTTGGGCTTGAATAGCTTTCCAATTCTATTGTGAATACCTGTGTGGGGAGGGAGGGGGCCAATACTATTTCCAGTCTGAATTTTTAAGATTCATCTTAATATAAATCAGTACTTGTTATACTTTCTTCTTTCTTTTAAAAATCTTTTCTATCTTTTTTCTCTTCTTGCTTCTTTATAGACTCTGTCTCTTGGTCTAAAGATTACTTTCCCATAAATTCTGTATTTAGTTTTGTTCATTAGATATCTATAAATTTTGTTGAATACCTATTAGGTGCTTAATGCTTGCCAGGTAGGATCAATTCGAGCTGCTTTGGCCCAGTTGGGGGCTTTCTTTATTCAGGGTGCTGAACACATAAGGCCTCTCATTTGAGCATTGCTCAGAATGAAGTCATGGATGGGGCTGATAGCCTGCTTTAATGGACTGATGCTTGTTGTTGGAAAAAAAGTAACAGGTGACAGGAGGAAAGGTTGAGAACATTGTGACCTCCCAAGGACACACTGCCTTCTTCCTCATGTGCCATTTTTCAGCGAGAGCTCTGGCACAAAGAAAATGGTTAGTGAATATTACGTGGAGAAAGCAAACCATTCACAGTTTGAGAATGGTCACTAGTGTTTTGTAAAATGATGACTATACCACCAACTGTATTAGTTCTTGGAAAACAACAGTTAATACTCATATGATTGGATCAATGTGGCATGTCTATATCTGATAATCTAAGCAACACTTTTGAAGGTAACAATATGCAATACTACAACCATTGTTAAATTCCACATCTTGTTTTTTGAAAGCCTATACTGTTATTGTTTGCGGTTTGTTGCTGTTTGTCTCTTTTGCCTTTTGTTATTCTTTTCTGTGTCTTTTTTTCTCTTAAAAATTTTAAAAAAGGAAAATGAATACAATTTTTTGGCTTTTATTTTCTACCCTCGTTTGAACTTGACATTCTTTATTCCCATTAAGTGAATATGATACACACTGAACAAATTTTACACTAGTTACTCCCAAACTACCCTTATCTTAAGGTTATCCCTTAACTGACAGGGATCAAAAGCAATTTATCACAGTATTTTAGGAGTATAGCAATTAAGAATCACATCTGACTGTACAACAATTTAGCTATTGACACAGACTTGGGTAATTCTCTTTAAGTCTTTACTAGTTTTTTACATATTAACCTCTTGACTATAGTTGGTATAAGAAAAATGCAATTGACTAGGAAAACACATTTTCTAGGTCAATAATTCTTATACTTTCCATACTATCTGTTCTCAAAACCACGCAGATTTGCTATTAGGATTAAGGTGGGGTGTTGCCAGGATCATTTGAGACAAAAATAATAAAACTTATCAAACTAAAATATAGTAATTTTTGTTAGGTTGAATTTGCTTTAGGAAGCTCAAGTAGAGAAATCTTGTGTGCTTTATAAAGTTGACATTAGCTTGGGATATTAAATGATTTGTTATTTTTCTTTTTTTTAATCCATTTTTGCAATTTATTTTTGGTATATAACTACACTTCTATAGTCTTATTTTTCTGGCTTCATTATTGAGATCACCCTCGCTGTAAAATACTATTTTATTTGAAAAACTAATGTCTGATGTGATGTGTAATAAGATAATGTACAGATGATTGAGGACTTATAAAAAAGCTAAAGAAATATATTGCTAATTTTGAAAAGTCTAAATCCTATATCACTTTCTATGGGTTTACTCACAAAACTTCTAAAATTATAATATTATAATATTATTTTAGAATTTAGTGAATGTTTTACCATATTTGAAGGAAAGTCTCATTAAAATTAAAGTAAATTACATAAAAAGTAAAGCATTTTTACTGAATGACAAATATATGATTTTCTTTTGCTACATTGACAAATATTTTGGGACATACTAATTCATTCATTTTGTATCTGTGGACACCCATAAGGGCAGAGGCAATAGTAAAATCTGCCTGTAGAGATCTCGTTACTGCTAGTGGGGGAGATTAAATATATATTTTATGATCTCACTATGGAATAGTCTTTGGTCCTTATCTGATAGACAATTTAAACTGTTTGTGTTTTTTTTTTATTATATTAGAGAATTATAGGAAGAACAGTTCTAATGTAGCTCTCAGAGAAATTCAGGTTTATTTGTGATTAGTTTTCACATAACTTCAGAGAACCCAACCCATTATCATAAATCCCATTCTTTTTATTTTGGCAAACTCTAAAATATATTTTGACATTGGCACCCTTTATTCCTTTACCTCTCAAATTATTTTACATGTAAAGAGAACACAATCTATACATTTTATCATCACTTACCCATCCAAATGGTATTTTATAAAAGTAAGTTAATGTCCAGAGATTTATTGGACTCTTCATTTTAGATATAGAAGAAATTCTCCATTATCACAAAGAAAATAATGCTCCCAGGTAGTTGATTATTTCTTTCACATTATAAACTAATAGCAATTGCAGTTAGAAAAGTTTTGATTACAATATTTCCACTATACCAAGTATTAAAAAAGAGATAGTTTATCAGATATAAAGCATGAGCAAAGATAGGACTGGGTTAATTGATATAGTCAATACATAGGTTACCTCCCAACCTTCCAAAGCTCTGTGTGTCTTTGAAATAAACTGATTCCAACATGGTATTTCTGAATACTTTTAATGCACTGAGTGTGAATGAAGAAATTTTTCTTTAAAATTTATTATGGATGTGATTGAGGGTGATAGAAATCACACCAGAGAAATTTAAAGTTAGACTCAGTAGAAGGCTTGGGAGGGGCTTGCAGGAAGATCTCACAGAATGGAGACTGCTACTCAGGAAGAGCTGAACTTCTGAGTTCAGCTGAGGGGAGTTGCCCGTGAAGTCCATTGCCAGAAGGAAGGGCCATGGCTTGGGCTGCCCAAGCAGGCTTGACAAGTCAGACAGACAGGGCGAAATCCATTCCTCCATTCTCCTGCCTTTGAATCCTCCATGAGTGGCTCTTTTTAATAAAATATACTAAACTATAAATATAGCTTGCAGAACATCATTTTTAACCCTGCAAAGCAGAGGTCAGAATCCAAGCCAATGTTAGTAGAATAACTACCACAGGCATAGCTACTGGTCTGTTTTACAACACAAGTAATCACTCCTGATATCGAATATCTTTTGCAAAGTTTTTTAAATATAGATTTTCTTAGATCTTTGCAAAAGTTTCATGTCTTAGCATCATGAACTTATCCTAAAATCCTTGTCACAAGACTGTTTCTTTGCTACATCTTAAAACAGACTCTGTCCTCCAAAGCGACAGATTTCTGTTCCTATGTAGCACTTTGACCAAGGAAATCAGAATATAGCCTCACTTCAGACACCTTCTCAGTGTGATTCAAGTGTATTTTTCAGCAATGAGTGATTTGAAGTATACTTTAAGAAATGCAAAATATTGGCCTCCCTACAATATCTGGTGCTTTCGGACTTTTAGCTATGGAGAAGCCTAATTCCATGGCAAAGTAATGGATATCATCCAGGGAGCAAGGAGTGTACATGTCCCCCAGGATGCCCTGTGGAGTTAAGAGTAAATCTAGTTTTCTGTCACTTTCTCCTTTAGGCTTTGAGTCAAGTTGAAAACTGCTTTATTTGTTAGTAAAATAATACCTTACTATTTTTCTTCTCTATATGCCCATGATGCTATATATATTCACAATCCATTTTATTTAGTTAGTTATATAAGATACATTTATATTCTAAATATTCAATAGTTACTAAAATAAAACATCAAATTCTGTAATTGTGTGTCCTTTGATGAATATTTAAAATATAAAGGCAAAATGCTACATGAAAATAGAAACATGTAGAGAATAAGAATTTATTAATTGATGCAGGTAAACGTAGTTGGCTAGGGCTGAAGAAACGATGTTTAAAGATGACATTCTCAAGTAGAAAAGTCAACCTTGCTATTTACTGACTACGAAAAATTTGGTCAAAGTTCTAGAGCAAACTGAGGCTATTTCCTCATTAGCAATTCAAGCAGTATCTACTTTATACAAGGTGGTAAAGACTGGAGGAGCCTGAGTATGTAATGCTTAATCCAGCACTTAGCATACAATACAAGCTCAGAGAGCTACCAGAGAGTGAGAAAAATCAAGCCATGTAAACATTTTAGTTCTTTGTTGCATGCCATAAGATGCCTCATGCGCTTTTCAGTCCATGTAAAACATGTAGGAACCAAAATCCAGTTTTCTTTCTACAAAATGGTTGTTCCAGCTTGTGAAACTTTTTATTTAAACTTCTTCCAAACTCTTCTAAAGATATTTTGTTCTCTCAAGTATTTTCCCTTTTTAAGAGCTATTTAGAGTATGTTGACTCACAAGAGAAGAAAGTCTAGAAGACAATGGGCCAAGACACCAGAGACCTTAACTCTGAAGATTACAGATAAAAGCAAGGTCTTAACGAGCGTTATCCTTTGTACTCTAAAGTACCCACTTGCTTACTTGTTCATCGAATCCGAATCTGGCAGGTTGTTGGGAGCCGCGGCCGAGCCCGGTCGCCTTACTTGGCGGACGTGAGGCCTGTAGGAAAGAGCAAAGCCTGAGCTAGATTACCCCTCCCATCGAGTGTGCTAAGATGGCGCTTATCTCCTGCTTGGTAAACAACCCGCCCTGTAAGATCTCCTGCTTCCTGCTTGGTAAACAACCCGCCCTGTAAGATCTCCTGCTTCACAACCCGCCCTGTAAGATAGTCTGCCTAGCAACAACTGATGTTAGCCAATCAGCCCGCATCGCGCGCTTTGAACTGGTTGGCCACTGTAACCCTATAAAAGTGAGTGCCTCTCCCTCCAAGAAAAGAAGAAGAGGAAAAAGAAGCAGAAGAAGCACGCAAGGAGCCGCGGAGAGCGGACCGGTAGAGGCTTCGGGACAGACTGTAGGGAGAAGCACGCAAGGAGCCGCGGAGAGCGGACCAGTAGAGGCTTCGGGACAGACTGTAGGGAGAAGCACGCAAGGAGCCGCGGGGAGCGGACCAACAGAGGCTTCGGCCGGGAGGATTCCCGGGGCAGGCTGTACGGAGAAGGAAAATAAAAGAAAAGGTTGTCCACTGCCAGACTTTGTTGTGTGTCCTTCCTGCCGGCCGGGAGTGACACCGACATCTGGTCGCCCGTACGGGGAACTGATCACCCCCGAGACGTGGCAGTGGACAACGCTCCAACGCAGAGCTGCAACACAGGTGAGTAGAGGATAAACCTGGGCCCTGGGTGGCGCGCACCTACAGGGTTTGTAGACTCCTCTCAGGCTCACGCGTAAGTGGCGGATTCCTTGGGCCTCACGCGGTGAGTAACATATTAAAAAATGGGAAACATGCTAGGTAGCGGCACTAAGAGTGAGGGTGGTTGCGGGGAAAGCTCTCAAGAGCTTACAAAAGTACGCAGGGTATTTGAGCAGGCCCAGTCAGGGAGCTCCCGAGAGGGGTCCGTCAAGGGGAACAAAGATGCTAAGGAGGAGGACGGGGCTCAAGCCTCGGAGTCGTCTGACTCCGAGGACGAGGGAAGGTTGAATGGTGAGGAGGCCAAAGAGACCAGCTGTCAGGGGCCTAAGTCGCTTGATGGGGAGACGCAAGGCTCTTTCGCTGCGTTGCGCTGCGAATTGCGCTCCGCTCAGCTAGGCTTACGAAAAAGCAGAGAGCTTCTGAGCGCCCCCTGGCAGGGGAGGGAGACAGAACCTTCTGCTCCGCCCTGGAACTCATTCCCGGAAGCGGTCCCTCGCCGCGATGCCGCCGCATGGGAACTCCCCCCTCTTCCGTCAGTACAGGAAATAACGCACAGGCCGCCATTTTCTGTTCAGCCACGGCCGCCATCTTACGATGCTCCGCCACCGGCGGAACGTTATTTCCACAGACAGCTGTGGCATGGGGGTCGTGTGTCTAATGAAGACCACCCGTTCCCAGGGATAGATAGCGGCCCCTATGGGATATATCCTGTACAGATGGCCATGGGTCAGGGACGTAATGTGTGGGAACCCTTTGAAATAAAGCAGATTAGAGAACTTAAAAATGCAGTTACAACCTTTGGGCCGACTGCGCCTTACACCATTGCCATGCTGGAGAACCTGTCTTCTGGGCCCCTCACCCCCGCGGACTGGACTCAGCTGGCAAAGGCGTGTCTGCCCTCGGGTAGTTACCTGGATTGGCGAGCCTGGTACGCCGAGTTCGCTGCCGAACAGGCGGAAAGAAACGCTAACCGAGGGAACCGGGGATGGAATAGAGACATGCTTATGGGGGAAGGCCAACACGCTGATAATCAGACTCAGTTCCCTGGTGCAGTTTATGAGCAGATCAATACCATTGGGCTTCGCGCCTGGAAGCAGGTGAGTGGTGCCGGAACGGCATCCTTGTGCCTTTCTAAAATAGTCCAGGGCACAACAGAGCCATTCGTTGATTTTGTGGCTCGGATGCAAGATGCCGCCGATAAGATCTTTTCCGATAGGGAAGTGGCTCAACCGCTGGTTAGGCAGTTGATTTTCGAACAATGCACAAAGGAATGTAAGGCAGCAATAGCCCCACATAAGAATAAGGATCTTAACGCCTGGATCAGAATATGCAGAGAAATAGGGGGGCCGCTTTCTAATTCGGGAGTTGCAGCTCTTCTGGCTGCGGCAGTGCAACAAAGGGGACCTCGCGGGCCTAAAGAGGAACATAAAGCCAAGGGGTGCTTCAGCTGCGGGGACCCAGGACACATTACTATGTGACTCCTGTGCCACATACAAACCTGCCATACCGATGGGAGTAAACCCTCGAGGTTTGATCCCTGGTGATGTTTGGCAGATGGACATCACACATATACAGGAATTTGGGACTCTTAAATATTAAAAACTGATAATGGACCAGCCTATATAGGCAAAGCCTTCAATGAGTTCTGCAAAATGATGGAAGTACAATTAAAACATGGTATCCCATACAATCCCCAAGGTCAAGGAATCATTGAGAGGGCTCATAGAAGCCTCAAAGAAATTTTACAAAAACAAAAAGGGGGAGTAGGCCAAGGCCTGGCCCCAAAGGCACGATTATCCATGGCACTATTCACACACAATTTTTTAAATTTAAATAATGATAATTGCTCCCCAGCTATGGAGCACTGCAACCCTTCCCCCAACCATAAAGGGTGGGTTAAATGGAAAGATGTCCTAACAGGACAATGGATGGGCCCGGATCCGGTAATCAGCTGGAGCCGAGGCGCAGTTTGTGTTTTCCCACAGGAACCGGGACGAGAACCACTGTGGGTACCGGAGAGACTGACACGGGCAACAAAGCCCTCGATTGAAGATCAGACCTGCCCTACCGGAGATCCATCACAGACCAACCAACAAGATGAATAGAAATAGCGGTAGCCCAAAATGGACAAAAAGATCCTCAGGCATATGCATGGCTCGCTCGCCTAGCCTACGACCGAGTCTAGGGGCGGTAAGCTTCCCACACTCCTCCTCTAAAAAATTATGACATAGCTGGGTAGGAGAGTCAATGACGGGTAAGAGCGTACTCCCCCGGTGCGACTCAACCTAAGCCAGGCCCTACCCCATCCTGCACGTAAGCCGCTGGACAGTTAGATGCTGCCCAGGTCTAAATTTCTCTCCGAGGGGATTTCTTTACGGAGAGGAAATGAGTGCAAGCTTGTGTGCATCCAGGTTCCGTCCAGTTTGTGCCTGGCCCTAGAAAAAGGACGAGGGCCTCAGGGCCTTGGCAGACCATGGGACGGCCGACCAGGGTCTAAGCCAAGGACCTACGGTGGGCCTACGCATAGGGCATAAGCCTCTGCACCCAGTCCAGGAAGGGCTACGATGCGCACATTCATAAAAAATAAAAAAGGGGGAGATGTTGGGAGCCGCGGCCGAGCCCAGTCGCCTTACTTGGCGGACGTGAGGCCTGTAGGAAAGAGCAAAGCCTGAGCTAGATTACCCCTCCCATCGAGTGTGCTAAGATGGCGCTTATCTCCTGCTTGGTAAACAACCCGCCCTGTAAGATCTCCTGCTTCCTGCTTGGTAAACAACCCGCCCTGTAAGATCTCCTGCTTCACAACCCGCCCTGTAAGATAGTCTGCCTAGCAACAACTGATGTTAGCCAATCAGCCCGCATCGCGCGCTTTGAACTGGTTGGCCACTGTAACCCTATAAAAGTGAGTGCCTCTCCCGCCAAGAAAAGAAGAAGAGGAAAAAGAAGCAGAAGAAGCACGCAAGGAGCCGCGGAGAGCGGACCGGTAGAGGCTTCGGGACAGACTGTAGGGAGAAGCACGCAAGGAGCCGCGGAGAGCGGACCAGTAGAGGCTTCGGGACAGACTGTAGGGAGAAGCACGCAAGGAGCCGCGGGGAGCGGACCAACAGAGGCTTCGGCCGGGAGGATTCCCGGGGCAGGCTGTACGGAGAAGGAAAATAAAAGAAAAGGTTGTCCACTGCCAGACTTTGTTGTGTGTCCTTCCTGCCGGCCGGGAGTGACACCGACAGCAGGTGAGTTGTTTTGTGTACTATTGTTATAGATGAAAGTGTACTGTGTCCATTAAAGCTATTTTATTTCCCCCTCTTTTTCATTCTTAGGGAACCTGGGGATATATATTGAACAGGAAGCTTTAAAAGTTAAATTATAACTTAAAAACTTTACTAATTTTCAATTTTTCATGAGTCTTCATTCCACTTCTATTTGCTTGGGTCACAATCACCAATCTGAGGACTCAGAATCTAACTGAGGGATATAGTTTTTGAAGATTTGGATGTGAATGTATTATATTAATTGGAGGAGAGCAGGATAGCAGAAAAAAAAGTAAGAGAAAGAAAAAGGCTCTCAGCAAAAGGCTGAAACTTCAGAATCAGAAGGCAAGGCCTGGACTACAATGCATTGTTTGCTACAATATCAGTCTTACTACGCGATAAACCCAAAAAGATGTACAAGAAAGCTTTCACAAATCAACGTTGTCTAGATATATGAAAGATTCATTTGGAGTTCAGACCTACCAGCCCAATACCGTTTCCCTCAATAACCTTTGCAAGCAGAAGGTATTTAACTTCATGAATTATAAAATGACAAGAAACATTTCTGTATTGGTTGTGGATTCAATCCCACAACAGGTTCAAAAGTTCAGAAGCAGCTAATACCTAAATTTATCATCGTATAAGTTACTACATGAGCAGCATTTTTAAATAATATATACTTTAAATTATTGAAGTCAAGCATCAACAGGTAAGAACATGGTGTTTTAAAGTACTCTCTTGTTTCCTAAAATGCTTCAGCACTTCTCAAGTATTCCTCAGAGCAATAAATAATAAAACTAGGCACACTGTAATAGGAGCAAAGAGCTGCTTGGCATACAACATTGTAAACAGGTATCTTAGATCTTGATTCCTCCAAATAAAATAATTGTAATAAAACATTGAATGCTTTTTCTGGGTCTGGTACTCAACTTACAGGGGCCTCTCTCACTTAATTCTGAGCACCTTGTAAAGTGATTTCTGTTAATAACCTCCGCTGAAAAGATGAGAACACTGTAGATGGGAGAGCAGTCAGACAACTCAACCTTCTTTTTATTTTCAAGTCTTTTTTTACTCTGTCCCTGTTGCCTGGAAGTTCTGCCTCCACTTCAAGGCATCTTTCTGGTCTTAACTCACTTCACAGTTTAAACTGTTTTTATCTGCTTTCTTATAATTTTGTGATTTTTGCAGCGCTAATCCAGTAATTTCTCATCAATTACTGATTCATTCATTCATCCTTCATGCTTTCAAGTTTTACTGGTTCTTGTTTTGTGAAAGGTGAACATTAGAGTTCACCACAAATTTGGGGACTTTTATACACTAATTTGAGTTTTTCTTTCACGTAGTAGGTTTGTTTCCCTAATTAGATCATAAATTGCTTGAAGTCAAATGCCAAGTTTGAAGTGTCTTTGAACATGAATTTGGAGCCTGAATAATTTAGCAGATGGCAAAGAATTAAGCTTTTAAAGGATAGTTTGGGTCAGGGAATCAAAACAAAACATAACAAAAGTGATGAGATGTTTAATGAATTTGCAGATCTAGCAGAATTGTTATACTGTTCTGTTCTTTATAGTGGTTTATGAAGATGATGCAAAAAGAAAACACAGTTGTGTTTGGATGGCATTATCTGAACATGCAGGCTCTTTACAAATCATGTAACAGTGCAGTGAGGACCAGCCTGTGAGTCTTGCTGTAGAAGGTATGCCAAATTAAAGGTACTTAACTCAAAATCTGAAACAATAATAAACAAAATGTTACGGCCCCAGACAACACTTCTGAAATCTGGAAAATCTGATATGGTGTCAATTTAAGACCTCTGGGAAAAACTAAAAATTTACTAAGTCCTAAATGGCACATGTGATGCTCTGTGTCATCTTGTCTGGACCAGAGAGTGCACAGATATTTTAACAAAGGTTATTCTGGGTATCTGGATGGGCTGAGCATTTGAATTACTAGACTGAAGAGAGTAGATACAAACCTCCATGCTGATAGGTTCCTACAAGGAGCTGACAGTGAAGACAGCAAATAGGAAGAAAGTTCTTATAGTCAGATAGTCTTGGGACATGGTCCTTTTTTCTGTCTTTGACTGCAGACTTTTTTCTGTTTAGAAACATCTGCTCTGCCTTTAGGCAGAGACCACACTGTTAACTTTCCTAACTCTCTAACTGATCACTCACTGTGCAGATCTTGGGACTTGCTTGCCTCTGTAATCAACTGAACAAATCACTTCTTTATATCCACCACACTCTCTCCCTCCCTCCCTCTCTCCTTCCATCCTTCTTTTTTATTGGTTCTGCTTCTCTGAAGAACTCTGATTGTGATACAAATTTTGCACACAATTTGTTAGTCAATCTTGATACCAGTCCACGAGATTGGTTATGTTTTATTTGCATTCAGGTTGAGGAAACTGAAGCGTTAAAAGTTTAAATCACCCTCCGGTAAGGAAGAGAGCAACAATTTGAACTAAAATGCTTAGGTTGAGTCCAAGGTTCTTATCCACAATGCGGAAGCCTCTGAGTACCTAAAGAGAAATCTCATGGCCTAGAAAGTAGGATCAGTCATGGGCATCAGAGCTAGACTGCAGAGGGCTCAGGAGACTGATGATGCAATGAAGGCAACAGCTTTAGCCCTCTCATTCAAATATTTGGCAGCAGAAAATAGAAGTGAAGTAAGAT
The DNA here is from genome assembly GCF_034190915.1 of Cavia porcellus. Classification (NCBI taxonomy): domain Eukaryota; kingdom Metazoa; phylum Chordata; class Mammalia; order Rodentia; family Caviidae; genus Cavia; species Cavia porcellus. The sequence goes on from NW_026947489.1 coordinate 34,088,381, forward strand.
GCTAATTAGGAAAGGAAGCAAGATTGAAAGATGAGATTTTCAGTGCATGAGAAACTATGCATGTTAGAAAGTAAAATGTTGCAGAAAAAAGGGTGGAAGAATTTCCATGATTTTCAAGAAACTGCTACCTTCTTTCGTCTATAGAAAAGGGGAAAATAATTCCAGACATGCTTCTGGCATCTAAGCAAATGCTAGGTCACCGTGGTACTCCGGGCCATTTAAATCTATCCTTCATTCCTAGCTGACAGACAGAGCATTTCCTGGCCCTGCTGATGAACAAGGCTTTCTGACAGATATTGACCAAATACAGTTGCTTTTTTCTTTCATCACCATTCAATTTGCTTAAATAAAAAGTCCAATGAAAAATGACTTCCTCGAATATATCTACAGTGTGTCTACACACTCCCGTTATTTTTGGATGTCCCTCCGGAGTGATTTGGTTATATGCATGTAACTCCCCATTCACCACGTCTAATATGCAAGTCTTAAATTTTTAAAATTGCCTGGGCAGTCTATGGACAGTACACAAACAGAGCAGGTTGTCCATTTGTGACTTGAAATCTGATACTCTGCATCCAACGGAATTAGTCACCGTATCCATCTCTATTGCATTCTGTGTCTCTTTTTCCTCCCTGTCATTCACCAGACAGTAATGTTCTCAGATCAAATATTCTCTATAAATTGAGAGAACATTTAGCTGATTTATGGGGCTTTTAGCTATTATATACTTACCTATTCAATAAAAGTAAGTACTTACATCACATGACACACATGCTACCTTCACAATATGAAATCTTTCCTTCAAGGGATTCAGGCATCAAATTGTAATGAGATTTCTTGTAGCTAATACATCACTTAAGGGCAAACTGACATTCTGAATCTTTCTCTCTCTCTTTCTTCTTTCTTTCTCTTTCTTGAAGTATGAGCCATAACATTCTTTGTAAGATCCTTAAGATTATTTTTCTTTCTTTTTTTTAAACTATAAACCCATTAACCAAACAGGATTGAAAATATTGGTTTTGCACTTAATGATAGAAAGGGAATCCTGACTTGGTCTTATATTCAATATTACCTATTTCAAAACCAGAAAGAGAATAAACAATACTTTTTGCATCTCTGCCATGGGAAAACCTAGAGAACCAGTTTATCTTACACATACCTTATTTTGAAATAACAATCAACCAATGAAGACTCAACAACAAACCTTTACTTTGAAATATACTTAGAGTGTATTAAGAAGTGTGAATAACCAAGCAGTAAATTTCTTGAAAGTGTCTCTAATCCAGGGCCTCTCAGATGTCTCCTTGTTGATATCTGGGCTCAGCTCATTCTCTTCTGTGGGCAGCTACACTTCACTTTCCAAGAATCCTTACTTTCCACACACAGAGGTCAGCAGCACTCTCCCTCAGTTCTAACAGCCAAAAGATATCTCTGGACATGGCCAAAACTCACCAGGGTGTAAAAACCACCCCCGAACAATGGCTTCAACTGAACCCCCATCTCTTCACTCCTGCGCTATTGAGGATGTATTTATATCAAAGTTGTAGAGTTGTTGAGTCTAAGGATAAAAATTTTTTTCTGGGCAAATATCTTTGTGACTCTTAATAATATGGGAAGCATCGTTGTTGTTCTCCACTACTCTGTTCCTTGGGCTATGAATATTAATGAATTAGTAAAAGTGGTACTAAGGGCTTTTAAGAGAGGAGTTTTAAGAAAATGACTTCTTATAGTTTGTGAAGTTTCAGAAATTAAAGACCTGAACTAGATTTTGAAGTAATCAAAGCAAGTCACTGGTACTCATGTCTCAATACTCTTTAATTTTGGAACGATGTGAAATCCATCTCCGATTAGAGATTCTCTGTTTCAGACCTACACAGTACTTTCTGCCTTCTCATCACAACTCAGTCTGGTATTTAAAACTAAATTTACTGAACCCCAGAAATAATTTACTTACCAAGTTGCTAACTGCTATTTAGGGAATCACTATTCTCTAAATGTCTTACCTGACTTATCTGTATCCTTCTTCATCTCTGAGTCATTGCCAATTGATTTCTATTGGTTCTTTCTTGTTACTTCCTGTGGTTCTATTTTAGGTTGATGAGATCCTTTAGACCCTTATTCATATTATAGTCATTTCAATCTGTGTACTTTATGGTTTCTGATCTGTAATATCTCTCATACTTGCTGCAAACCCAGCTTTGCAAACAGAGTGATAATAATTAGCACTGATTGAATTTATTTCTTGCCAGGTACAGGGCTAAGTGTTTGAGGACTTCATGCGATCTTATTCCCACTTCTAAAGCACTGAGAAGTTAACCAATGTGCTCAAAGTCATGCAGCCAGGATGTGACAGAGTCAGTATTTGAATCCAGTTCCACCTGACTACACTTGGGCTCTTAACCATAAGGACTGTGGGTTACACAATCACTCAGCACTTTATGTACTTGATACTAAGTGGAAGATAGTGTGAGTGTTTTTGCTTCAAAATGGCCAGTTATCTGAACAGGATGCCTGGAAATGAACTTTTAAAGAGGAAATTTGGTAATCCATGAGTTGGTCACTTATGAAGTGATGCGGCCAGAGACTGTGACATATAAAAGGTGCATAGTCACCTGCTATGCAGTTAAAAACAAAAGACCACATACAACACCAAAATGATGAACACAGACAGAGGGAATTGGGCAATTTCCCACTAATCACTAGGCCAAGAACACAATTGAAGGAAAGGGAAAAAGAGGAAAAAATTACAAAGAAATGTATTAGACTTACTCCAAAAACAACTATAATGAAACATCATTTTATAGAAAGAAACAATTAGTGATAAAATTAAACATGATTATAGTATAAAGAATCCATTAGCTGTAGATATTTTAAGTTGAATTTAATACATTTTATATGAAAAACCTATTGTTTGGATTTATCTAAGCAAATTTATTTATATTAAATATTCCTTTGAAGAGCTTAATTAAAGGCATTATGAAGCCAGAAATATTGTATGTTAGAGAACATAAAAGTTTAAAAGACACTAAGTGCATAAGATTTTCTTTTGATTGATTTTTCTAGGTTATCTATAATATAATAAGACTCTTACACCATTAGTGTTCAAAATGTAACAGAGTTTGCTTGTTACCTGATGAATAATATTAGATTAGACATTGTGGGTAAAACAGAAATGATTGAGTTCCCAAAGGATCTTAGAATCTATTAAGATAATTGCAACAAGCTGATAAATAGGTGTAACATAATACAGAATGCATCATATACTACGAAGGCTCCAAAAGGGACTTTAATGACTCAGGGAAGGGGACACATTCTGGTTTCAAAATCGGAGATTTCTGGAAAACAAAACCTTTGAAGTGGGTCTTCAATGAGTAGGTTGAAAGGTGTGAAAAGGAAATGGAAAGGAAAAAAGACATTTTAGAGAGTGAGGATTTTAAGAATGGAAATAGAGAAGTTTCCTTGAGTCTTGGAGTTTATAGAATAGGAAATTTCAGAAAATTTCCCCAAGAACCACATATGCCAGCTAATACACAGGACCTAAAGAAGTCAGGCTTGGTAAAATATTGACCCACACAAGTAACAGGGACAGCAAAGAAATGAAATCTATTTAGAGCTAGACCATGGAAAGTTTGGGTCTGATGTTCTGACTAAGAAACTGTCCAATACCTAACCATTTAAAAGTTTCAGATAGGAATCCATGTTGTGATGTAGCTGCAAATTTATTGTAATTAGCTGACTCTATAGACCAAAGAATATAAATACCCAGTCAGGGAGAATATTTGGGAGGTTATCATAGCATTTCATGGAAAAACCAATGGAAGAACAGAAAAGAGAGTTGTTAGTGCAAATTAAAATAAGATAAATCATCAGATTTGGGCAATGGATTTGTTGAAATGCATGTGTTGGAAATAGTTTATTCTTTGTAGTCTTCCTGAATTTAATCTTCTTTTGAAAGCAATGCAAAATTCGATTAAATACTTATTTTACCATTGTCTATATACACGATTATCCTGAGAAGGACTTGACAGTCCTGTGATAGATGCAGTTCAAGAGAACTTTATTAATATGATGGTTAGCTTGAAAAGAAACTTGGAAGGTTTTCAGCAACTCAAAATAACTTTAGAGTTAAGCATAGTGGTACACACTTATAATCCCAGCACCCCGAAAGATTGAACCCAGAACTATCTCAGGTTAAATCCAGAATAGACAGTTTAATAACCATGTTTCAAAACAAAGAAACCAAAAAGGCCCAAAGATGTAGCTTGGTTCAATACCTAATAAAAAATTTAAAAAGCTTTTGAAGTGATTATTTTTTAAGTCACAAACAAAACAAAATTTAAGCCTGGGTTATCTACACTTGTTATATTTCAGAAATTGAGCTAGTAGAATTGATTAAATTTCTCTGTATGTCACATCTTAATTTTCAACAAAATGTAATGACGACAACCTAGATTTCCAATCTATATATTTTTAAAAGTTAAAACAAGTATTTTCAATGGGAAATTAGCTCAAGGAATTTTCCCTGGCATACTTAATTTTGTAGATTGTAAGCATCAAGCAAATTTTAATCTTTTCTTTTAACATTGCAATAATAAACAAAAACTTTGCACTCTAATATCAATATTTTTAAGAAGGAGGAGAGCAACGATGATGCCAACGCAAATCTTGTATCGATACAATTCAAGCCAGCCAACTTGGAGGAAAGATCATTTTAATAGCATCCTCAATCCTACTGCCAGTACAAATCCCATCAGAGCCAGAATTACAACTATAAACACATAAACTAATCTTTATCTGCCAGGGTTATGGGTACATGGATCGAGTTCACACCTTGGAAGACTATCTTATGAAACATCTCCTGTGGTAGGTGATAGAAGCAAAAGCATTAATAAAATCACCATAAGAGGAAGACATTTGTCACTTACACTGTCTGCAGATACAGACAGGGAAACTAGAATATGGCTAGTTCCCAAATTACATCTCTTTCCAGAAAGATACATGCTGCCAAAAGGATCAATCCATCTATCAAAGCAACTGATCTTACCTGAGATTGGCATCAAACTGTGGGTGAAAGCCAAGTATCGTGTCCAATACCTATACTTCCAGCTCAGTTTGGGAGGCTAAACCAGGAGAATTGCAAGTACAAATCCTGCCTAGGCTACATAGGGATACTCTGTCTCACAACGAAAGAATAACTTTTTGAAAGGAGTAGGTACATAGTTCAATGGGCATCTGTCTAGTATGACTGTGGCTCTGGGTTCAATTTCCAATACAGCAAAAGAAGAAAGCAAGAGTTGGTAAAATTTTCTCCCTTCTTTCATCTTGTTGGTAGAGGATACTATAATGTAGTCAAAAATTGTCAAAGCAAGAACAAATTGAGTTTGACATTCAAATTATTGTCTACAAGAGAGTTTCAGAATACAATGGAGGAAAACTTGGATTTAGTTCCAAAGTCTTTCCTTTTCGATAGGTGAGTCTACTGTGGAGTAACATAAGAAAATTACTTGAACACTAATTTTTGACCTACATAACACAGATATGCTGCTGACAAAAACTAAGATAAGTCTTTATTTGAAGGGAAAGAAGGGTGAAGAGTAGTGAAAAATGTCGAGATCTTAGTTTTTTAAGGAAACTAAAGAAATTTCTAGAGCCACAATATGAGATATGCAATGTTAATCCATATTCTGGAAACGGTCCCAGAAGTTGTCTCAAAAAGGATTTGTGTTTAGTATTTTCATTATAGTTAGTGCTTTGTTTTGTATTATATATAATTCTGTGTAGATTCTGGGTCCCTGGTACTAATTAGTCTGACATACATATAAATTTTAAAAGAAAAAAATGAATATCATCACTAATGCCCAAACCATTGTTAAGTGGAACTTTCCACTAAGAGAGTAAGGAACTGTTTTCTTGGACCTAAAATGATGGGTTTTGTTTTGTTTTAAATTCAAGGGAAATTCAGGATACCAAATAACCAAGGAGGATGCTAGATACAATATTTATCTTTTTCTTTGCTTTCCTTTCCTTTTACTTTCAAGTAATGACTTCGCTTTATGCCCTTGCCAGTTGGCCCACAACCAAGGTTTTTACAGTTAGTTGAAACTAATCCATCTTCTCCACTGCAAAGGGTTATGGGTTGTTCCCGACTGCTGCACTTTCACAAGACAAACAAATTAGGAAAAGCTTCTTTTCAGAGGTCACCATTAGTTTGGAAGATCTGGTACCCTTCAAAGAGCGTTCCAGTTCATATCAACCATGTGAAAGGGCACAACCAACACCCATTCTCTGTTATCAACCAGCTATGCTCTGTCATTGCAAGAAAATGTGTTCAATTGTGTTTGAGAACAAAATAATCAGAGAAAAAATATATAACAAAACAGAACTTCCAAGTGCATCAAATTCTTGAACTACAATATATTGTCTGTCCTCTATCAGAACAAAAAAAAATTAAAAATTAATCAATACCCAAAACCTGGAGTTCCCACACACAGGAGTTCTTTAGATAAATTTTTAATCGCCAAGATTTGAGAAATAGCATTCACACAAAGACTGAAATGAAGATTCAGACAAGCTGAATTTGAAGTTTTCAACTGGAAGAAAGCCATGAAATTAAAGGACCTGGATTTTAGTCCCAGGGCCATCATTAACAGAAGTGGAAGTTAAGTACTTCATTTCTTTGAGCCTAATTTCCTAAATCTCCTAAACAAGAGCAATAATATCCCTTATTCATCTTCTACACAAAGGCTATTATGAGATTTAGAGGTATTTGTGTAGCTCCCTGCCCCTCCAATGACTACACAGACTCCTGGGAAGTATTTAGTAGTGTTGAAGGATCCTTGAAACCACCAGATAAAAACATTCCCTCTTTCTATGGCATCCCCTTTTACAAGACTTCGTAGAATAACTGACACAATTTCTAGCAGTGTTGTGCATTGGGCATTATATAAACTTTTAAGATAAAATAGATTTCAATGCATTTTCTTACTTTTGAGGAACCACTTTGACTTATTCTCCCAGAACTCACCCACTAATTCTTATCTATTGCTTGTGAATGTTTATTGATTTAAATTTGGTAAGCACTGAAAAATAATGCATTTGAAAATACAAAAAGTCTCTCCTGTGATAGTTTTCCATCACTGTGACCATACATTTGAGATAAATCCACTTAAACAAAGAAAGGTTTATTTTGGCTTATGATTTCAGATGTTTCAGTACATGCTTGGCTGACCTTGTTGGTGTGGGAGAACATTTTGGTGAGGAGCACGTGTGGTGAGCAAACTCACAGCACCCCTGCTTAGTACTACGGGTACACACAAAAAGTCTCCATCTGAGCGATTCCATAAGTGAAAAGTTTGACAAACGTTGGCCATACTGGGCCTATATTCTTATAAAGAAAGACTGGCTGGAGCTGAGTCTCTCTGGTATCTTCTGGCTGTGACAGGCATCTGAGTATTGCAGCCTGAAAGTAATCTCTCTATTCTAATGGATGTAGCATACTTACAACTATGCTTCAAAAAGATAGCACCAATGAACAAAAGTTCTGTAAACTAACTATGTATTGTGTTGTAAAGACAATATTTGCTTTGGTGCTTCTAATATAAAATCAAATTCTAGAAATTTTGATCAATGAAGAGGCAAGAATAAGTCTTTGACACTAAAATCTAATTGCTTTATTTTGTTTTTATATAGTTCAGAATAACTCATAGCCTCCCTTTGGCCAGTGCATATAATTTTGCAGAATGCATTCTATAATTAATTTTACTTTCAGATACATCTTATTTTCCTACTCTAAATTTTTCTTTACTTGAATACTTCATTATGGTTTGTATTTTACAGTGTAACGTGTGTATTTGTGTGTGCATGTGTGTATATTTGTGCATGCATATGTGTCTACACAGGTGTGAATCAAAAGGGAAAGACAGAAAAGGAAGGAGCATGAGGAAGACAGACAAAGATATAGACAGAAAGATGGACAGAGGCAGAGACACAGAGAGGGAACAAAAAAGAGAAGAGGAAAAAAAGAAAAGAAAGAATGATTGACAGAGGAATAGAAAGTGCATAGATTTTTACAAGCACGTCAGGTGAGGAACCATTTGGCTGAAATTCCTGCTTGTTTGTTGAGACTCACCTTTGTGAATTGACATATGTTTCATCCCCATAGCTGGCAATAATAAGAACAATGTGGTACCCCCAATCCTCTTGGCTGGGCTGCGTCTCATTTTAGTCTCTAGTCTAGAGGCATCGCTTACTGAACAGCTGTAATTATGCTATTAAAAGCAGTACACACAGTTTCAGAAACACATTTCCAGGCATATGTGTCTGCTGTCATTGTTGACTCATCTAGCAAAATATCACGCTGAGAGAAACTGTAGTGACAGGGGGAAAGAAGAACTTGCTTTTCACCACTCTACCAGTGCGGTTCCTAAAGTTCAACATTAGGTGCCTTTCTAAGTTAAAACATACCATCCAGGAGGCTAACGAGCAACTTGGGTGAGCCTGACTGACAACAAGTTGGAAACCCAAGAGACTACAGCTATCTTCACCCAGCCTCTGTGTGATATGGGGAAATCGTTCTGTCTGCAGGAGATTCAACTCAAAGAATTGGTTCACTGTACTCCTCTTATCTGGTATTTATGAAATCACTTTGGATTCTGCTTTCTAGTTTTCAAAGACTGTCCTATACACACAGAGAGAGAGAGAGAGACAGAGACAGAGAGAGAAAGAGAGAGAGAGAGAGAGAGAGAGAGAGAGAGAGAGAGAAAGAGAGAGACAGAGAGACAGAGAGAGAGTTTGGTAGAAATAGTTAACCTATTAGACAAAGCCAGAAATTCAAGCTAGAGAATCAAAACTGGAAATTTCATTACATGGTGAACAGGCCATTTTCAATTAATTTGAGAACTTCTAGAAAAATGGGCTGAAGTTAGAATGTTTTCACACCTTTGTTACACTCGGATATTTACTATGGCAAAGATAGTTTGGAAGTTGTTGGACTTTTTTTTTCTCTACACAAAATTTTTCTGTAGCAGAAAAGTTTCAGTGAATTGAAAACGTTCCTGGACTTTACTGATGTGATTTTTTTTGTACTGCATTGTTTTCCAACTATTTCACTTATTTATGGCTTTTCTTGATGAGCTGAAAGGGAGAGACAGTGTTTATTATCTTTTATTTAAAACTTTAAGAGTACTTTGTCCATATTTGATCAAGTACAGAATGTTCTTAATACTAAACATAAATTATTTCAATTTCTAACTTGAATATTAATATGAGCTCTTAGAATATATTATGATTGTAGTTCGTATAAAATGCTATTCCTGCTTCAATAAGTAGGTACAACAAATGTCAAGGCATCTAAAAATATATCTACACACCACAGATACCAAAGTATCTGAATTTCATTGAATAACCAATAGTGAGACAATTCTGGAGCTGGAAGCCAAATTGTACTTTGTACGGCAAGGGGCAAGAATTTCTAAAATAGGATAGTAGAAATAATAGTGATAGTATCAAGTAATCAGGCAAAAGTGTGTCTGAGTCTGAGGCTGTGTATGATTTGACTCTTTCTGCAGACACCATCCATTCTCTTGGCTAACTCTCACCAGATGAGTTCTCTCTCAGTCTTGGTCATGTAAATGCCTGTCAGTTTCCAAGCCCAGCAATAAGATTTCAGGGTGAGTTTCAGTATAGGCTGTAGACATTTACTTACCTCAGTTACAAAGCCAAATGTGGGGCTGGGGATTTAGCTCAGCGGCATAAGTGCCTGCCTTGCAAGCAGGCAGTTGTGAGTTTGATCCCTGGTACTGATAAAAAGGAAAAAGACTCCAAAAAAAGTCAAATGTGTAATGAACAATGCAAATTGGGCATTTGATCCTAACCTTTTCTTTCTTTTCCTTTTTCTTAAAGAGAATAAAACCAACCAAAACAAAACAGAATAAAGTCAATCAAAACAAACCAGGGTAAGTGACTCAGTACTTCAGAACTGAAGGAAATCAGTAACAGTTACCATCGTGCCACCTGCTGTCTTCAAAATAGCTGCAGATTCCTTCAGACATAGTGAAACTCAAACAAAACAGAACATAATAGAACCAATAGAAACAAAACAATGAATACAATAAAGGACTTCAGAAACAAAATGGCTGTCATACAGTATCTTGTTATCTTTGAAATAGCTGCCCATGCCATTGAAAACAATATATTCAAACAAAACAGAACAAAACCCAACCCAACAAAACAATGAAAATGATACAGGACTTAAAACAAGACCATAGGGAATCCACAATGGCCATCACCCTCAGAAGGAGATCCCCAGAGATGCTACAGTGCATACTGCCATCCTCTGAATAGATGATCAGACCACCAGCTTTAGACCTGCAAAGTCAGTGAAACACTAGAAGCATTAAATTGTATTCTTCCTCAATAGCCATCATCACAGCCTGTGTTCTCTGCGTCAGCCAGATGCTTACAGCGGGGCTGGGGTGGGGGAAGCCGTGAGTGTTGCTCTTCTTGTTTCCCAGCCATGTGCCAGAAGGGGATGGCAAGTGACTCTGCCCCTAGAGGCCCACGCATGGCATGGATTCACAAGGGGGCTTGCTTCTTGGTGACTTCTCTTCCCCCAAAGTCCACCAGTGGTGCTGGCTCATAGGAAACGGCTGGTGTCTGCCTGTCCTATCAGCAGCCAATCCTGCCTGTTTTAACACTCTAGATTTTACAAATTCTGAGTTATTAAAAGGAGTCAGTCTAGGATGAAGTATCATTAGTATTTGTGTTATCTAAAATGTGGCTTCTTTAAGCATAAACTACATATATAATACACAGAACAATATAAATAGACTTAAGACCTGATTGTTCTTTAATGTTTGAGATAATGAAGACATTAGATTTTGAAACTACTAGGTTGCAAGAAAAACTCACAGAATTACATTTACTGATTACTGATGATGGTTATTGTGCTCTAAAAGTTTATACATTGGAGGCAATCTATATAATTTCATTATATATATATATATATATATATATATATATGTATAATTTCTCCTAGATAAAGTAAAAAGGAGTGAAAAATAAAGCTATGAAAGCACTTAAAATACAACGTGGAGTAAGTTCCACTGTACACATGTGGGAATTAGCATCTTGAAGTGGTTGGGTCAGTGTGTTTTGGTCCATTGAGGTATTGCAGACATCTGTTCACATCTGTGGCTTCAGATCTTTGAATCTGTCTTGTGTTTCTTCCTAGTAGTTTAATGTGACTTACTCACACATTTATTTAACTGAAATTTTATTAAATAAGTAATTTTTCTGAAATCAATTTCATATTTTTTGAAAGTAATGCTTCTAAAGCAAAAATGACAAATTTGAAAGATGCTTTGTAAAATGATTTTTGATATTTAAGTTTTTTTTTTTTACTGGGATGGGTGAAATCTAAATATTAAATACATGATTTTACATTACCTAAGATGAGAAATTAAGGAGTCATTCCCAATAGCAAAGATGAATTTATCAGGAAGTAATTTGAACTTTCTGGGTAATTTCAAGAATTCCTCTCTTGCTTGGGTTGTAAGAGTAAAGGGAAGAAAAAGGAGAAGACAGGATAAAATTAATGACCTCTGAAACTCCCAGATGTGTGTGAGTCAATTTTCTCTAATATTTGGAGAAGGACAAATACAGGTGAGATGAAAATCGCCAACATATGTGTCTCCTGTATCTGGCTGTGTTCATCCTCCGTTACTCCCCAAAGATGCTGGCATTGCCACATGTGCAGCTGGAGTGCTGACTCAATCACTGTGTGACTCTAACTAAAACCTCATTTTGGGTGTTTCTTGTCAAAAGGAAGGTAGCCATGTTCTCACTGGTGTCTGACCTCAAGCACGATGAAGGAGAAAAGTAAAGTCTCTTTATTTTTATCATCTTGATATATTTAAAGAGTTTTTTTCTCTATTTTCCAATATGGTTAAATTGCATTTTTTCTCATCTCCTCAGTATATGTCATAATCATTAGAATGCCTCCCATGTATAAATCTGGAGCATCAGACCACAGTTGCACGGTCAGCTCCTGTGAGTGAAATCTATCGCACTTGCCGAGCTGTCCTGCTTCTGCCTGTGTAGCAACTTTTAGACCACAATAACCATCATCAGTTTAAAGCAAGCAGACCCATTACATTTCCTCTGTTCCTACAGCCCCACATTAAGCTAATATTATCTATTTCCCAAGTGAAAAGAGTCCTTCCAGTCGTATCAATTATTAATTCCTTGCTTGCAGCTAATGTTTTCTTTGAATTATTTAAATGCATCTTCATTTATCAATAAACATAAAATGTTAAACAAAGAATACTGATGAAGGGCATTATTTAAGCTATAACATTTTATGAGATTATTTCAAGCGCCTTTCCTGATTTATTAACACAATATATTTTATAATTATTTTTCCATTTCTAAAAAAAATTATTGTGGGTATCATCTAGAGGTTTGTAGATTCAATGAGTATCCACTTCAACTCCTATTGTGATTTTGACAAATTCCTTTAAAAACATTCTTAGGTATATGTATGTATGATATGCATTTGTATTTCTCCCCCTTTGTTTTTTGTATACATGTACACACACATACAAATACACACATACATCCACTATTCTTGATCTTAAAAATCGAATGTGCTATTAATTAAATAATTCTGCTTTGAATTCTACAAAGCACATTATTCAGCAAAGTATGTTCCCATGGATTTACAAGCATACACACGTGAATTAAGCAAATAGGCAAAAAACAGAAGCATTTATTGTTTAATGGTAAAACTTTGCAACAAAAGTAAATGAATAATGCAATTGCCTACCATGTATTGTTCTTTTAAATTTCAGCCATGTCATCCACATGTGTATAGACAAATTAACCCACTTACCTATTTTCTCTTTTTTCCTGTTTTGCAACTCCAAATAAAACATAAACTATGGAGAGACACAAATACATGGGAGTCCATTTTTATTCTATCACCTTCTAAGATAGAATAAAACTGAATATTCTGAAATAAGTATTCTATGTACACCCAGCCAGAAAAACAAAATTTTTTTGAACATTTATAAGAAAATTTAAGATAATAGCATAATCATCCCACCCATGCCACACTTCAGCATGTTTAATTGACATTTATTTTAAATCAATTTCTTTTAGATGTTATGAATTTGATATCAGTGGATTTAGAGATCTTTGATGATTCAAATTGTCCAAGGAAAATATTCACATATTTAAAATGGCATCATAAAAAATCTTGTTTCAACAATAATTGTAAATATGTAAAAAATCCAATAATATGTTTTGAAATAACCAAGATTATTTAGTTCATTGCACGTTAAAAGAATTCAAATAACCATATCCTACTCCAACAAAATGCTTTTTAAGAAGGCAATGGTTTGGAAGTCATGAGATCTAAACCTTACTTTAGAAAAATTAAGAAACATAGACTTAGAAATGTTATTGGCTTGCCCATGGTCATAAAGCTAATAACACTCACCACTAAAGTTCATAGATAAATGCACACATTTGTTGTATTTGCTCTAGAGAAAAGAAAATTGTACATTTCAAATGGCATATATGGTTTATCAATATTTGCTTTAGGTTGAAATTCATCAATTTTTGAAAAGCCAATGACAACAGAGATATCTCCTAATATATATTAAGGTTGCAACTACATAAAAAATTTTTGTAAGCAAAAATGTAACAAAATTCAGGTAATGGTAATAAATCATGGTGTCTATTGTGAACATCTGTAAGTTTTTAAATTGTATGACATAAGGTTCCATAAATTATTTAGTGACATAAACTCAGGATAAGCCCTAGGCAAAATGTGAACTAAGGGAAATAGTTCTTTAATGCTCTACTCACTTCCTCTTAAATAGTGACTAATCTCTAAGGCAATATCTCATCATTGCTTACCTTGAGTTTAAAACTTTTTAAATACCTGGTGTCAGGTGCTATCCTAGGCACTTTAAATAAAATGTTATAATTATTTCTAATAACAACCATTTCAGCCAGTTTTATTACTCCTCTTGGATAGACAGAGCAACCAGCATTCAATAAAGTGAAGTGTTTTCCCTAAAGTCACTTAGCTGTTATAAAAAAAAAAAAAACCTTCAAGCTCCCACTTTTCTACTAAACATTTGAAACTTACCATATCACATGAAATCCACGGGGAACTTTTGAGGAGGTTTTACTAGTTTTTAAAATACTTTTATTAGGGGCCAATTGCAATGAAAGAAAAACCTCAGATATTTAAATTGTATAATTTTGTAAGTTTTCATCTATGATCACATTCTACCCCTACAATTTATAGACTGATTTAGAGAAAGCTGACATTTTGTTGATATTCAGTCTTCCTGTTGATGAAAAGGTATATTTCTCTATTTATGTTATCTTGAATTTCCCTCCACAATGCTTTATCATTTTTCAGATTATAGGTTATGCAACCTTTTATCCAATATCTCTCTATAGATTTTATATTTTTATGTTATTATAAATAATACTTCAAAACTTTAAATGCCTAAGCATTGCAATGCATAGAAATGCAATTGGATTTTGAGTGCTAATCTTAAAAACTGCTAAAAATGAGTTTGCTAAGCTCATTTTTAGTCCTAGTAGCTTTTCTACAAATTTTTTTGAATAATTACAATAAAATGATTGCATTACATGTGAAATAATACAATTTTACTTGTGTCTTCAATCTAGATGACTTTTTCTTTTATTGCCTTACTATTACTAACTATATTGGTTCGAATCTCAAATAAAATGTTTACTCAAAGTAGTAAGAGATATCCTATTTTGTTCTTGATCTTAGGAGGAAATCATGTAGCATTTCACCATACAGTATGAAGTTAGCTATAGGGTTTTTTATAGATGTAGTTTAAGAAAAATCCTGTATCCTTGGTTTGCTGAATTTCTATTATGAATAGCTGTTGGATTTTTTAAAATTCTTTTTGCAAGTTTAAGATGACCGTCTCTTTTTTTTTTTTTTTTAATTTTTTCTATGGTCCAAGTACTTCGGTTCATACAAAAGTCATGCATTGAAATCTTAACTTCCAAGGTGAGTTAGGTGTGAGAAGCAAGAGCCTTTGATAGGGGATTAGGAAAGGGATTAGTGTCCTTACAAAAAAGATCTCAGAGACCTAGCATTCTTCCTACCACGTGAGGACATGGTAGGAAGAGACCTTCTCTGCACAACAAAAGACTTCACCTGCACTGACTGTGTCAGCAATCTGAATTTGGATTGCTTGTCCTTTGGAATTCTGAAAAACACTTCTGTTGCTTGGAGTTACGCTATAGAAGCCACAATGAGCTAATCTGGTTTGGTGTGTCTAAATAGATTGATTTTTTGTGAATTAAACTGTTCTTGCACTCCTGGAATAAATCTTAACTTTGAATGATACAGTATCTTTTTTAATACAGTATCTTGTTGGATATTAATTGCTAAAGTTGTGTTTAAAACATGTTTATAGTATATATACCTTACATCTATGTTATTTTTAAAAAACATGTCTATCCATAAATAGGTATTATTGTTTTACAGATTTCTAACAAATTTTTCTGGTTTTGATATTAGAACAATGTTCATCTCATGGAAAATATTGGAAAACATTTTTCAGTTCCTTGAGATACTTTGTATAGAAGTGTCGTACTGTATTTCTTAAATATCTGATAGAATTCATCAGTCAATCCATTCGGGCCTGGCATTTTCTCAAGGAAAGATTTTTAAAGAGAAATTCAATTCCTTAATATATATACAGTTATTCATGTTATCTATTTCTTCTTGTGTGAGATTTGTGGTTTATGGTTTTCACATATTATCTATGTCCTCTAAGTTGCCAAATTCACTGATAAGTATTGTTCCTAAATGTCTTACTCCATTTTAAGATCTGTGAAATCTTTAGTGAAGACATCGCTCTCATCTTTTGTATATTGTACTTAATGATGATTAACTATCATTAATGCTTTAAATGTCTTCTCTCACATCTTTTAATACGAAAAATGTTGTTGATAATTTTAATTATTTTTGTTTCACATTTTTTACCAGCACATACTGCTTACAGATATTAGTAGGTTTCATTTTGGCAGTTTGGAACCCAATCTGACCATTTTCATTTCCCTAGACTCCTCTTGTACCACACTCTCCCAATTTCACACTTTCATGGGAGGGTTTTCAGAGTATGATTCTCATTCTTGATGTTGGTAATTTGTGCCTTCTCTCTGTCCTCATCTGTCTGTCTCAAGATTTATCAATTTCATTGTACCATGTGAGGAGATTTTGGTTTCATTAATATTCTTCATTGCTTTACATTTTATTAAATTGTTTTACTTTTATTAAATTTATTTATGGTCTGGTCTATTATTTTTGTCTGCTTATTTTTTTCTCTCTCTTTTTTCTAGTTTGCCAAAGTAGAAGAGAATGTCATTGATCTGAGAGTTTTCTTCACTTTAATTCAGGTATTTTGTGTTATACATTTTTTTCTCATTATTGCTTAAAATTATGATAACATTTTCCTTTTCATTCAGTTTAACACAGTTTCTCATTTGAAGCAATTCATATGCTATTTAGTTAATTCGAGAACAGGTTGATCAATTTGTCTGAGGATGATAGTGTTAAAGAAGGTAAGTGGAGATTACTAAGATCTACCGATTCACCATGAGGTCTATGGGAAAGGAACAAAACCCAATTAAAATAAGAGCTTTGGCTTTTAGCATGTACATGTTGTTGTCAGCCTGTATTCAGGTACATTATTCAATGGCCCTTTGTAAATTTGTAACTAGCCTTTAGAAGAAATAGCAAAGTTAAAAACTTTAAGTGCCTGGCAGAGTGGCGTACACTTGTAATCCCAGCAATCAAAGGCTGAGACAGGAGGATTACCATGAGTTCAAGATCAGTCTGAGCTACTTAGTGAGATCTTGTCTCAAAACAACAACAACAATAGAAACAAAAAATTTGTTATAAATATTGAGTCATTCACCAAAAGAAGAAGCCAATGGATTGCAATGAGTATCTAAAGAGCACAATATATAGAATAATTCAGTTAAATCATATATAGAATGTACAACATGCCACATATTGTTATAAGTGCTTTGCGTACATTAATTCAATAACACAACGCTTTAAAGAAGATAGCATTATTTTCATTTTAAACACAGGTAAACAAAGATGCAAAGATAAACTACTGAGGTAATGGGGACAGTGTTTGAATCTAAGACAGTGTGGCCCCAGAATTTGTGCTTTTATGACTGTTCTGTATTTCCACTCTTCTCTAGGATGCTATACTAGGTGATATTTAAAACACACATATAGACAGATAATGCAAGATAATTTATTAAGATATCGGTTTATATTTTGTTTTCCTCACTGAGAAGAATTGAGAAAGATCAGGCTTTTATTTCGTGTCTGATTGTGCTCATGGGCTAAGGCCACGGTGTTTACCGCCTCAGAGCTGTGGTCCAGAAAGAAGGCAGAAATCCCAATGACATTACCTCTGCTTTCTTATCTTGCTGCCTTGACTTTCTTAACTCTGTGAACGTCTTGTGTCAGGATAAGGGACAGGAAAACTCTAGCTCTGTGAGGAACGGGGCTGAAACAGCAGTAGGAGGGAGAGGGTTTTCCTCAGCACCAAAAGTGCTGTGAGAGGGCACAGCCTTGAAGGCAAAGGCTTGGTGGTGTGCACAGACAGGACTTCGGGCACCAGTCTCCTGGCCTTGGTAGACTTTTGTTGAGGGGTGATACAATGGCAGTGCCACTGTGCTGGAAGGGCATCTAGCTCACGCAATGGCAAATTAGAGATTGTTTATGGCAGAGTTAAATCTAAAGCCCTTACTCCAGGTGCCATTTTTGAGGCACCACGTAAGGTTTTTGGTTTTGAAATTCCTCAAAATCATGATGTTGTATTTATCATAAATTTGATAGCATAGTCTTACAATATTTAATTAAAATTTGATCAAATATATATTCATATCTGAATTTTCCCAGGAAATATACACATAATACCTTTATTCTAGGAACACATTCATTTAACCAATTCCTAAGCAAGTGTGTTTAGAAATTCTACTATATGTCAGACTAAGGCACTAAATTATAAACATGGGTAAATTACTCTTTTGCCATTTAAATCTATATAGCTTGGTAAATACAACTGCAATTGGAAATAGTAAACAATTAGAGCAGACTCATATATGAAACATTAAGGGAGAAAAGGAGGTATAGCAAATTTAATTGATGAAATTATATTTAATATAAGTATCAAAGCCAAATAAAAAATTATAAGTATTGTGAATCAGAAGGTATAAAGTGTTCACAAAGAAATGTCTCTTGAAACATAAGTGTGAAAAGTAACACTTTTGAGGAAGGAAGACCTTTGAGGCAGAAAGATCACAGGATGAATGTCATTCTATCACTAAAAAAAACAAACATCTTTAACCAAGTTTTGTTGCTTTTGCAATTTTATCTCTAACATGGGGCTAATTAGAGCCTTCTCCTGTTAAAGTGATAAAAGGTGACAAATATAAAATCCTAACATAACCCTTGGTCTTTTACAAATATTTCTTCCTCACCTTCACAGATAATTCCCAGAATAAAAGCACTTTAACCCCGTGTGTGAAAGACAGCAAATTTTGAATTACGGAAGTGAACATGGAAGTGTCTGGGGAATAGATTAGAAAAGGTCTTGTGTACCAGCCTAAGAATTGCAGACTTAATCCTATATTGAATCAAGGGTCATTTGAAGCACTTAAGCAGAGTATTATGCCATTAAAGACCTCTTTCAGAGTAAGAGGACACAATGGGGAGGGGGTAGGAGGCAGAAGGCTAATTCAGGACCTTCTCTTAAATTGAACAATAGATGGTAAGAATCTAGGATAGATGAGTTTGAGGAGTGAAGAAGGGAAACTCTCAAGAGATAATTTGGGTGAAGAAGTGAACCATGCAATGTGCAGCCTACAGATACTGAAAGATTTCATAAGAAGAAGAAAAATATGCATGAAGATCTACAAATTTGTTTTATTTTTAGGCATTTCACATTTCAGAAGCTTGAGGAGAGTTCATCAAAAATAAATTTTGTAATATATATATATATATATATACACTTAGAAATTACAAAAGAATAGATACAAAGAATAATTTTTATTACTTTATATCAATGATTATTAAAATTTATCTGAGGCATGGAAAAGGAAGAGGCCTGACATTTATTAGTACAATTTTATAACAATGCTGTTTATCTGTTACATCATTTATACTCACAAGACTTATAGTTAACTATTACCAGTTTTAAAATGAAAAAAATTCAATTTATGTCAATAAGAATCATCAACAAGGTTTATGTCCCAAATACAGGGAAATATAACCAACAGATGAAATACTTCCTTTGGAAAAAATAACACTAATGGTAATATCACCTTAAACCGAATGGCAGAAAATTGAATTATGAAAGTCAATACTGGCAATTACCAAGAAAGACATAAATTGTTAAAATAGGCAACAAAATGAAGATGTATAATAGAAAAATAAATAAAGTGGCTGCCTCCTGATGCACATAGAAAGATTAACAAGAACTTAGAGTAAAAATAAGAGGCCTCTATTTAAATATTGTGCTAACATATTGTTCATGGATTCAGCTTATTCCTTAAAATATTTTACTACTTCTGTATGTGGCTGGTGCTTATGTAAATGCTAAGAACATTAGCATTTACCACAAGTGTTGAAAAAGAATCATGGTTTGGTCGGAGAAAGGTAAAAAGGCTACTTCAATTATGTTGTAAGTAAACTTGTAGATACGTGCCCACGAATTTCAGAAACATAAATGGGTGAAGGTTAGCCAGTAATAGGAAGGGAACCTGGGAGAAATGGTCTTGACTTGAATTTTTAAACAGAAGGAGAAAGCTGGCCCGAATCTGGGAAGACAGAGATTCTGGGCAGAGATGTGGCCCTTAGTAAGACTGAAAAGAAACAATGTGATTCACATGATGAACTGGTTGGTTTTATATGAGTAGCAAAAAGATGAATTGGTGCATAAGAGAAAGTCAGGTCCTAACAGACTTCTTGGGCTCTATGGTTTCAGTTTCCTAGATTACTCATCTGTTGGGTCATCTTCCAGAAAGTATGCTAACCTAAGACTAAGACATCTAGAGCAGACATTAACCAGTCCCTCTGACAGAGTTGAAACATTGGATGTTTCCCTCAAAGTCTTCAGAAATGAGTCTTCATTGTACATTTGAAGAGATTGGATCAAATTAATTTCAGAAATGTTCTTAAATCCAATGAAGTCAGGCTTTTGCTCTCTACTTTTTCATCTTCAAATGTCTTTTAAGGAACAACAAGCAGCATTGGAGACTGGATTCTGTTCCCAGAATCCTGTCCTCCAGCTTCTCATACCAGCAGCCTCAAAAATACGTTTCCTGGAAGAAGATTTCCCTGCCAGATTGCTGACTGACTCAGACAACCTGGGGCCACGCCGGAAATTTACAGGTGAGCTCTCAGTGCAATTCCCGTAGTTCCATACTCAAGTACAAAGCATGCAAGAAGTTGCCTTTGTTTCCTCAAAATCTTTAGAAATTTCCTATTAGGTAAGTAAATTAGTAAACAAAACCTACGCCATCTTTCTATTCTACAGTGAAATTCTCTTTGAAGCCTGCATTATAGTCACATTAATATCACATTAGCTCTTCGTGATTAATATTACTCCATCGGATGAATTAATAATGATTGGCCACTTCACTAAGGTTTTACCTCCCCCTACTTTGACATGAAAAGGATCCAGTGCATTGATTATCACAAATCTAATGGATTGATTCATCATTTATGGGAAAAGAGCTTCTCTTCCCATAAGCTTATCTCCCCTCCCCAAGATATATTGTCTCTGGCAGCAACTCAAAACCATCCACAGATTACTCACTGGAGCCAATGATTATAATTAAGGATGGTGAGTTCAATGCAAGCTTTGAATGAATGAGTATGTATTGCACAAATGAATTGTTGTGCAGAAGGTGTACGCAAGAGAAGGGATCTTGTCCTCTGTTCTGCCTCTCTTGAATGAGTAATAAGTTTATAACAAGTGAGTAACATGGTTGCCTTCAGAAAAGTTGTCATGCTACCTTAAATTGTAAGAGGAATGTGATGTTGTTACCTGCTACAACCCACAGAATACATTTAGCAGGTGATAACTTTATGCACTTGATCTTACTATTCATCTTTTCACCAGGTATGCTCCTACTGAATTAACTTGGGTATCTTCTTTGGAATTATAGTCAGGATCTCTATTGAGAAGAGTTACACTTTTGTACTGCCAATTCAAAAGCATTCTTTTATCACAATCTATTCTTATTAAAAGTACAGCCATAGGAGCGCCTTCACACTAATATCTGGCCTTCAAAAATAGTCCTACTTTGGTCTGAAAGTTTATATTTATTTAGAATTAGCTTCCAGAGCAATTTAACACTATTATGTTTTAAATTGCATTGTGTAAGTTGGACTATTTCTTTACAATTGGCATTTGATCCATATGCAATAAAAGGTGTCCAGTGTTAATTTCAAAAATTCCACATCTAAGCTGTGTGTTAAGATAATGTCTGTTTATTACCACACATCACACTGTATTGTTGCACTTTCTAGTGTCCTTCAGTCTACTAATGAGCACTTGTGGTTTTGTAATGAAATGGGTAATATTTCTTCCCTAGAAGTTGTGGTAAATCTACTTTATAAGTGGTTGTGTTTTACACAGGCATGGAGGTGTAGCAGAAAAATTAAGTGTAAGCACACACTGGATTATTTCAAAAAGCATTAATAGTGCACCACTGCATTTTGAAGATGTAGATATACACACAGATGAAAGACAATGCATATTATTTTGAGGGAAAACAAGTCTTAAAATCATTTGAACACAATATAATACCTGTGATAAAAAATATTTTTATAAATATGAATACAGAACCAAGCTTGGTTCCATAAAGAATTCACAGGAAAGGTGATGACTGAATGGTCTTTGTTTTCTTCACATTCAGATAGTAAAGATAAACAGATAGAAATTATATCACAAAACACCAAAGGGCTTATTTTTTGGTTTATCCAGAATTCTGAAACCTGTATAAAGATATGCATGGCTTATTAAAATCTTTTTGGTTAATGTATAGCTCTACCTCCAAAACCTATGTAATCATGGAGTTCATTGCATCTGAGATATATGATAAATTTATTTATGAACCCTTTCCTGTGAGCTCTTCATAACTCTAAATTTGAAAAGTTATAACAATAATTGGGAAGAGAGAGCACTGACTTCCTATTTGCATTCATTTTCTCTACACTGAAAGCATCTTTGCAATGAGAATTGTGATACAGCATATCTTGTTTGGTATTTTTATATTTCAGAAGTCATTTACCCATTAAAGTTTAAAATAAAACATGTAAATTTGCTTTGAAAAGAGGCCTGATGATCAAACCAAGGAAAGTTTGTCTGTAATTCCATGGTGTGCTACAGGAAAATTACTACAGATGTCATCTGGCTTTTGCAACCCTTGGTTGAATGCATGAGTCTAATATTTGTATACAAACTTACTTTTAGAATCACTAATATATAATGATGTATTGTTTCATATGATGCTTTTAAAGAGCTGATAGAAAGTTTTAATTCACAGTATTTTAAAATGCAAAATATGATACTTGTATATATCACTTTTAATGTTAAATGTTTTTTATACTAGTAAGATATGTATGATTGTTTGGCAGAAATATTGGAAGTATGTGGTAATAGTGGCTTTACTATCACTGTGGTAGTGAAGAAAGAGTTTTTCTTTCAATGTTGACATCAAAAAAAGAATCAGAAGAAGAAAGGAAAGAAGGCAAGAGGGAGAAGGAAGGAGAAAAGAAAGGATTTACAGACCAAAGATCCAAATAGACTGTCTGTATCCATTGTTGGTTGACTTATTTGCTTATTATTTATTTATATTTGAAGAGTAAATATAGCCCTTATCTCTGGTTTATGATTTTTAAATATATTATTAACTGCTTAATACTTTGTTCTTGTTTACTTAGCAATTTAAACGTAGGTTTCTCTCTCTCAAGCCTTCAGAATCAGCTCCATGTATTCCCACTACATTATTTCTATCTTGTACCTAAACTTCTTTCTTAATGGAGGGTCAGTTATTCCGTGAACAGTGTAAAAAGTCTTCCCTAAAGACAGAAATTTTAAAGATGTTTCAAATTTTTGTTAGTGTATTTCTCAGTCCCAACATCGC
Organism: Cavia porcellus; assembly: GCF_034190915.1. Lineage (NCBI taxonomy): Eukaryota > Metazoa > Chordata > Mammalia > Rodentia > Caviidae > Cavia > Cavia porcellus. The sequence goes on from NW_026947489.1 coordinate 34,111,622, forward strand.
AGCATGCGAAGTGTGGAGAATAGCAAGTGGCGTAGAGTTCGACTCTAGAAATTTGTACTTGTCCATCAACCTCCTGCCCAGACTGTGAGCCTTGTAAAGAAGGGGTGGCTCCTTATTCATCCTGAATTTTGTTAGTTATGCTCTGACAAAAGTAGATTCAGTTGAATGTAGAATAGAAAAGAGTCACTTCGGATGTGAAAATGTACTCGTAAAATTTTGCACTTTACTGTGTAAGTTTACAATTTTATCTCATAATAAAAATAAACATTTCTTTTAAATTTTATTTCATTATATTTTAAAATGTGCAAAATAGCATGTGCTTGCATTATAGAATGACTACATTCATCATGGAGCATCTGTATACGTATATAACACATCATAATTCTTTTTTTTTCTATCTTCCCCTTTTCTCCCTTCAATCCTGCTTCCGTCCACATTTATAAAAGTCATATTTACATTTATTTCTGCAGTTCTTTTTCTCTAAATTTCTTTCTCCTTCTTTTTCCCCTTTCCCATCTCTTGTTCCCCTTGTCATCTGAAAAGTTCTTTCTGCTTCCTAATATGTATCTTCTATTTTGCTCCTTATTTATAGTTTATGTTTCTCACATAAGGGAAGAAATATGATATTTAAACTTGTGTGTCTGATTTATTGCATCCATTTACCTAAAAATGTCTCAAGTTTATCCTTTTTGTGGCAAAATAGTATTCCATTGTGTATAAACACCATATTTTTTTACTTTTTTCTCTTTTTTTACAATTTATTTTGAAGAGAATAAACCTGAAAGAAATAAAATAGAATAGAGTTAATTAAAACAATACAATGAATGTGATATAAGACTTCAAACAAGATAAAAGGAAATCAATAATGATTTCCATAATTTCTCTTGTTATCTTCAAAATAACTCCCCAATACGTCTATCATAATAAAATCAAACAAAACAGAACATAATAAAACCAGTCAAAACAAAATAATGAAAGCAATACATGACTTCAAAACAAGACAATAGGAATACAGCAGTGGCTACCATAATGCATCTTGTTATCTTCAAAGTAGTTGCTTATACTATCAGACATAATACAATCAAACAAAATAAAATAGAATAAAATCAATTAAAGAAAACAAGTAAGGTAGTACAGGGCTTAGAAACAAGATAATAGGAAATCAATAATGGCTACCATAATATATTTTATATTTTTGAAATAGCTATACATGTCATCAAATATAATAAAATCAAAACAAAACAGAATAAAAGCAAACTAAATAAAACAATGCAAACAATGCAAGACTTCAAAACAAGATAATAGATCAACAATGGCCACTGCCTTCCCTTTTTAGACATTTCCTCCCTTTCCACTTTCACATCTGTTGTGCATTTTGGATCCCACTAAGTTCTTTAGTTTTTATACCAGGGAGACAACACAATATTCACCCATGTGGCTCTGAACCATTTCACCCATGAGCATGATCTCAAATTGTATCCATTTATCTACAAGAGCCTCATGGAGTCGTCTCTTTACTTCAGTTGCCATCACTTCAGAAACTTCAGGTGTGTGATTCCCAATCCCTTCCGTGTTTACATCTCCTGGACTTCCTCTGCTTGGGTTGGAGTCCAGAGACTACTTTTGCTTCGTTGTCTTGTCATTTTCCTGGATTCTTTCAAACAAGCAGGTCGTGAGGTCCCAGACACTTCCTGTGTTGGCTACAGTATCCAGTGGTGGCTAGTTCACGCACTGGTGCAGGGTTGGCTGCTGTTTTATCCAGCCCATGTTGGCTACCTGGGGTGGGAAGCTTCCCTGATGGGCCAGGCATGGCTGCTCCCTCCTATCCCGATCTGGTTACCAGTGGGACGGGTCCCCCAATGGCTTGCTGGAGTGCGTGCAAAGGCAGTACAATTCTTTATACCATGCCTCATACCTAGAATCATGTCTCATTATTTGTCTTTCCTCTTCAAGAATGAGGCCATAACTTTAGCATCTGTGGACCTCTGAAATTCTTTCAGGAACTTTAGATCAGAGATGAACATGCCGCTTGGAATTCTCTTCAGCAGATGGTCCAATGTTCCTGGCATCTCCAACTTCCCAGAGTCTCCACTGTACCTTCAGCTTCGCTCTCACAGTTTTATACATTGCCCTCTCAAAGGCTTCTGGTAGGGACTGTGACCCTGATACATATATTTTCTAGGTCTTTCAGGCTTTCTGAAACCTGAACGGAGTCCTCCATAACCGAAAAAGCGTTGCATTCTCCATGCCTAAGAAACTAGCACCACATGGAAGGTACCTGGTTTAACTAATAGCCAGACCTCACTGGATCATGGGTATAATAATCTTTGAGTATCTGGACAGCTGAATTTGGGGATCCAAGTTTTCTTTATCCCATTCATCTGTTGATGTGCATGTGGGCTATTACAAATAGCCAGAAAATGCATAAGACAAGCTCAACACCATTGGTAAGTAAAAAACATAGGTTAAAAAAAACTAAGATTCAGTCTCATTCCAGAAAGAATGACTGTCATCAAGAAATCAACCAGTAACAAATTCTGAGAGGTTTCAGAGAAAAACAAATCATTCTTCCTTGGTTACAAGAGTATAAATTGGTACAACCACTTTGTAAATCAGTATGATGATCTCCCAAAAACCTAAAACTACATATTCCATTTGACCCAACTGTTCTCCTTCTAGAGATCTTCCCCAAAGAGAAAATTCATCATACCACAGTGATACATACATACCCATGCTTATAGCAGAAAAATAAACACTTCTTGAAATATTAGAGTTAAAAAGCACACTCTAAAAGAAGTTAAGAAATTTTCTTAAAGTGGTATTCACACAATAGGCTTGGTATTTGCTTATGTAAATTTAGCAATTTTCTAATGATTTTTCCTTTGCTTATTATTTATTACATTTTACTTAATATTGAGAAAATATCAGTTGTCCAAATTAAGACAGCACCACATGGTATGACACTGAGGAAGAAGTTTTGGAAAAGATAATTTTGAAGGGAATCAAAAGAAATTACCGGGGCTAGGGGTTTAGCTCAGCGGCATAAGCACCTGCCTTGCAAGCAGGCAGTTGTGAGTTCGATCCCTAGTACTGATAAAAACGAAAAAGAAAAAAAAAAGTTCTTTTACTTTTCTCTTCATCATATTATCCCTATTTCTCTCCATTTTATGCATAAACTACAATACAATGCATAATAAATCAATAACCGGGCTGGGGATTTAGTGACACAAGCGCCTGCCTGGCAAGTGCAAGGTCGTAAGTTCCATCCTTGGTATCCAAAAAGAATAAATAAATAAATAAATAAATAACCAGCATTCACTGAGTATTTGCTTGGTTCCAGGGACTGTTTTAAGTTTTTACATACTTATATAATTATCATAAGAACATAATAATCCTATTTTTTATAGAAAGGAAACTAAGGCTATCTGGTTAGGCAACTCTTAACCTTGTAAAAATGAATGGCCAAATAACTCGTATGAATAAATAGATAAATGAACTTTCATGCCTTTATGAATGCAAGTAATCTGTTCTTGTTAGATTTCAAAAACAGAAAATTAGGTTCACTGAAAATCAAAACAATAATTTGTTGAATTTTTCTAAAAACAATTTAAAACTAATGCTTAAAATTAATTTAAAAATATATTGCTTTATGTTTTCTAAAACAGAGACACAATTTCATCTTTTAAAATAATATGAGATTTAAAATAATATGGGTGATATTTTTCATTCACTGGGGGAAATTTTTTTTCTTTTCTCTCTTTCAATCCTTTTTATTTATTTATTTATTTATTTTTTATTTTTTGGTAGTGAGAAGCAAACTCAGGATGTAACACTTGTAATTACTTTTTAAAAAATATTTGGGTAGCATCTCTAGTTCAGAGTAAATGAAAATTTATATGAATCTATAATAAAAATTATGACAGTTGTGTCATTTTTAGGCTATTTTTGCTTTTTTCTTTGGAAATTTCTAGTAAAATATGAATCATCTCAATATTGCAACACATTAGGTCCTAACTGAACTCTAATGAAATTTTATTCTAATCCATATAAATTCACATTAAAGAGAATCCAGATATGCTTGTCATCCTCTGGTATACATGGGAATCAGCATTGAACTTTGATTTTGTAATTCCTTTTGGAAAACATTTGCAAGTATGTTTTCTAATAACAAGATAAAATATTCCACTCTCCTGAGAACAGATGGGATATTTGTAAAGATCTTGGGACAGAGCTTCATCATGAGATCTGTTTTCCATCTGAGGAACTTAATGTATCCCATCCCAGGAAGACAGAGGTTTCTCCTTTGGTTATCATTTCCAATAGAGTCCCTTGGTAATAGATTGGTTTTAATTTCATGAGTATAGACTTGCTTCTACTGACTCTATATCTAGTTACTGTATCTACTCCATGAGATATTTGCCCCTTAAGACTATTTTCCTGTTTGGAAATTGTAGCTATAAACTGATTAAGAAAACCACCCTCTCCTTTCTTAAAGATCAGGTTAGTTATTACTTCAGAAGCAATGTGGTTACACAAGATTAGTTAGATTAATCAATGCTTTACAAGGTTAGTGAGTTCTTCTAAATTAGATAGTGCCTTAGCTACTTCTTCATTCTGAGCACTGCCAGACTAATTTATCTCTTGATTTCTTTTTTCTCTCGAAGGAAATTTAATCCTTATGACTGGGACCCCCATACCATTTCTCTGTCACTTGTGAATGGGGAGATTGATATTTTTCATGCTCTTTCCTGAAAGAATTGGTGATACAGCTAATTCTGACAAAGGAATGAACCTGATTCCACAGAGGTCTTGTCTCTCCTTTGATCACTTCTGTTTTAAGCCACTCAGTGCAACTCAAGATAAGAGGTCTCAGACAGAGTTGATACTAGGCTAGCAGGCAGTTCTGCAGCTGGAGGTATGTAATGGGGTGCCAGCATGCACACTGTAGCCCTGTTCTGCTCTTAGGAAGCACACAATTTGAAAATTCTTGAATGTAGTATGGATCGGGGACTGCAAGTGCAATACCAAATCGAAGTCCAATTTCAGCTTTGGTTTCTACTTCTGCTTCTTCAAGTATATAAGCTGGAAATCACTTTCTCCTAACACAGTTTTCTCACATGCGTCACTTTTATTATAGGTTATTCTATGCCTACAATGGTGATCTACTACATGAAGTCACTTGACAGGAATCCTATAACACGTTACATGTATCAAAATATATTATTTCTGATAGAAGATTACTTAAGGTTTCAGATAAGTTTTCTGATTTTTAAAAATCCATTTATCTTTGATTTTATTTGTTCTACCCACTTGGCAACTTATTTTAGGAAATACCCACAAAGATGGATTTTGGAGTTAAATTCCTTCCCATATGGTACTAATATAGCTCCATTTTTGCCTTCATGAAACATAGCAACAGATGTCTAACATTTATGGTTTCTAATAGGCCTCTGATCTCGGGAAGGTCCTTTTTTGGAATAGGCATTGGTATGTTTCTAAAGCTACAGCTCATTTACAAGATTGTATTTTATGAGATTTGTTTTTACCAGTAATACAGATGTCATCCGTATCCCCAGGTTTTTATTTAGCACATAAGCAAGCGGTGTCTGCCTAAGATAAGAACTTGCACTGTTAATAGCTTAGAGAGGAAAGATCAGCTCTTACTCTATCTGGAAGTAAAATACTGGGACTCATGCACTTGAGCCGTTAACTGATACAGCCTATTTTAATTTCCACTAGGATGAAATGTCCACTGGGAAGGACTCTGTCACATGCATTCTGATAGTTTTGGTTCTGTAGTCCTGGTACAGAATCTGTAGAGGAGAATCTGCAGAGAAGAAGGCTAGAGAGTTTTTGTTTTAGCGAATAGTTGGATTTGATTTTCACCAAAAAGAGTTACATTGAAAATAACTCTTCAGACCTAGTTGAAAGAAGATAAGCTACACAGGGAAACGTTAGTACACATGTGGACTAAGGCTTATTATACAAGGGAGACCAAGACCCTAACATGGTTGGTGTTAGGAGATGCTGTAAAGGGCTTGAAAGAGCCTAATAATGATTTTATAGTGTTTTGTTTTCCAATCCAGCCTTGTATCATTATGTCATATTAAAAACAACAATACAATGCTAATTGTTTAATATACACAATATTTAAATCTGACCTCATTTTATTAATACATTCTAAAGGATCAGGTAGAGAGACAAAATGAACCCACACTTCAACTTCATCGTAGTGCTGTATGAAATATATTTAACACTATTGATCTTTTCTAAATGAAAATAAATTGCAATTTTTTTATACTAGGGATCGAACTCATGACCTCACATTTGCCAAGCAGGCACTTAACGTGCCTGAGCTAAACCCCCGGCCCTCAATTGCTGTTATAAACATGAAATGAATACTTGGATAGAGTAATGATTTTGGACATTGATAAAAGATGTGAATATGACTGCGCGTGTGTGTGTGTGTGTGTGTGTGTATGTGTGTGTGTGTATTCTTTACCACTTACTTAAAAAAAACAAGAGGTACAAGTAATATCTTTTTGGATGTGTGTGTAAAATCAAAAGAGTGAGGAATATAAGTTAGTTGGTTATTATTCAGGAGAAAATCCTATTTAATTGAGAATTAAACAGCTTCAAACCACAGCAATTGCCAGATTCAATCTGTTCTAATTTTTAAATCTCATATCATCCACTAAAACTTTAAAGATGAATTAAGAAATAATATTCAAGAACTAATGGTATCAAGCTACTTTACCTTGGTGCAGAAAGCAATAACATAATCTCACAAAGTTTATATGTTGGTTTGTAAAATTCTATTTGCCTTTATTAACAACTGCTTAAGGCTAATTTCTCAGCCTAGATCATAATTTCATCCATTCTTCATGCTGAGTTTTCATCAGGGCTGTACAGAGAGTGAGAAACTTCATACTTGAGAAGGCTGTGAGGAGATTGCAGTTTTGATTATTTTTGATTGAGTGCCTTAATTATGTGACCCAAAAAAGTATATTTTAACAACCTTTGTCATTTCTGAACAAAAAGGATTTAAATTCTACTATAAAGAGTGTTCTTCTGTGTCAAACATCTGCTCTAAAACTTACAGCAATATCCTCACTGAATTGCATGAACAAATTTGATTAGCATCAACTTCTGGGAATGGTTTCTAGCTGATTGACCTGGGGACCTTATCTTCAAATATTGGCATTGTATGGATTAACCTAAATCCAGGAAAATGTCAGATATTAAGGCACATAATTGCAGGTTAATTGGAAGATAAAGACGCATTAATCTAATGTTGAACACAGGGAAATATTGATGGTATTATCTTATTAGTTTGGCTGGGAGAAATAATCTTATTATCAGAAGGAGGGCAAAATAGCATTTTCTCTGTGTAACTGATTGTTGAAGTTTCTGTAATAACAAATTCAAGGCTCTGAACTTAAATTGCTTTAGTTGATTTGATATTTTTCTGATGCCTCCAGTCACATAGCGATGAGCTATATGAATAAAAGGAATCTCAGATAAAATAGAATTTCAGAAATTTCAGAGAAACATAAACTGTGATACTCATACAATGTATGAGCTTCCTTTCTCATCCATATTAAAGGGACATAGCATACATTACAATTTCAAAAAATGATATTTTGGGTATGTTCACATATTTGTTAGCTTGCAAATGACAAAAAGACTCTGGTTTGGGGAAATGGGAAGAGACATAAAGACAAAACAGAATCTCTTGAAATCCCATGAGGAGGTTCAGTGTTTTAAATCTTAAGCTAGGTTACTGTTGCTGTAGTTTCAGACAGTTTTTTTTTTTAAAAAAGTCACTCTCCCATTTCTGTAAGAGAATGAGATAAGGGCACAATAAAGAAAAATTAGCTTTCATTAAGCATCTAGTAAATAGTAGTCACCTTGTGACTTTGCCAGAATGGGAGTGTTATTGTACATCTTTCCAAAGAAAGAAAATGAAATTGAAGAAAGTCCAGTAACTTGATCACTTGATACCACTGCAAGAGCATTTCTTTGAAAATTTGTGACTCAATTTTTTTATATTATGAGTTTGTGTGTGAGGCATATTCATGTGCTCAAGACACAATCATGTCCAACTTCCTTTATGTATCTGCTCTGTCTCATGCTTCACCATGAGTGGCTTTTTTCATGGGGAATAAGTGATGATTAAGCCCCATGATAGTGACTTCAAGGTAGGAAGGCGATCCTTTCTCAGATTCTATAGATATCTCTGATGATTATGGCTCTCATATAAGCTAATGATGTGGTAAATAAATACGAGCTCTTTAAATTCATTTCTTATAAAATATATGTAGGTGTGTAGGGAGGTAGACAATGGGAATTACCATGAGTAAAAAGTGCTAGGAATTGGAAGGATTAGGGTCTGTAATAAAATCAAACAACCAAATAATTCCCCAGCTGAATCTGTGACCACTGGTGATTTTTATAATAATTAAGAAGGATGATATCTTTAGTTATCTCCAGTTCTCCATGCTGAGACTATAATTATAATTCTGGTTTCTACTTTGGTAATAAAACTAATTGTTAAAAAAAAAACTAATTGTACCAGGTCAGTCACTTTACATCAGTTCTAACTTCTATCAAATTGATCACTTGATTCTCCTGGCAATGACCCACTGATAAGAAATGGAAAAAGTTACCATAGGAAAATTTTGGATTCCTATTTCAAAACACGAAGTTTATGTAAAAACATTTTCTGAGATTCTGAAAGTATAACATGCTTCAACTACTCCATATATGTGCCTTTCTGATATGCCTCCATCATTTTGGAGTAGTTCCTTATTCTCTGACACTAGGTTTTACACTCATTTTTACACACTCAGAATTAGAATAAACCATTTTCCAAAAAAAAAAACCTCTGTCCCTTTTTGGGAAATAATATTCAAAAAACAAGATCTTGGCATGAGAGATGCTTACTGCAAATAATACCTGCTATTTCTCTCAGGAAACAGAACTAGAAAATACATGTGTGTACATATGCACACACATAAACATGTATTCACCTATACAATTCTATGGGTGCAAGAATACCCACCCTCATACTTCTGTACCTGTTTCTATATCAATCTACATATATAGTGCATGAACAGACGTAGATTGGTGGATTCACGTGCACATATATATATGATCTTGTGTTTCTATGTTTCATATAGTCCTACGTTTTATATATAAGTCCTACATTTTATATATAAGCCTCATGTATATGCCCATATGTATATAATCATAAGATCTTTCTCATAACTATGATTCCAGTCTAATTTTACCCAGAGTTCATTCTAATCTCTCCCTTTCCCATATTTGGAATTTTCTTTCAGTTGACATAAATTCTATCTTTCATGGTTCATAATACATTTACTTATTTTATTAAATCCTAGATTACATGAAAGTAATTTCAAAACTGTTTACTTATAACTCTGTGTGGGAGAGGAAAACCACAGATTTAAAGTTGTTAACATCCCTTTTGTCTCTAACTTGAGGGTATTTAGGTCAGAGATATATATTAGCCCCGTGCCCCACCTCAGTAGGGTTAAGCCATGCAACTGAAGTTGAGTTTGGTTCCTTGGCTTCTGTCTACATCGCATTTTACGGATTCCACCCCACATCATTATATTACATTTCTTTTTTTTTTTTTTTTAATTTTATTTAAAAGGAAAAAAAAAAAGAAAAAAACCAAAACAAGACAAAACAGTGTAAGGGTACAAGTAATACAGGACTATCAAAAAAATAGTAAGAAATCACCAGTTAATAGATTACACATTGTCATCGTAGAAATAGCTGCTTAAGTCACAGGATCAAAGAACACAAAGTGGACATTCAAACAGTGAGACTGCAAACAGTTGTGTTCAATGAACCAACATGTATTACATTTTCAACATAGTTCTAGAAGCCAGAAATGCAAAAAAATACAGCCAGGGAAATGTTTTTCGTCTCTCCTCAATTTCTCCCGTGCTAACACTTTCCATTCCCACCTACCACACAGATACCCTGTAATGTTCATTTTACTTCAGACTTCCTGTTTGCATCTATGAGCAGATACAGGCATGTTTTCTTTCTTTTTTTTTTTTTAATTTTAAAGAGAAAAAAAGATAAGCAATGAAACTGAGTTTCAAAACAGGCTAGTAGGATAGTTACAATAGTTGATACATCATGTATTGTCTTCCTAGTAGTTATTCAGAGTACAGGATATAGGCGTGATAGTTTGTCTAAACAGTTCAGCACAAAACATTCTTTACAGTAACAAATAGAAGCTGGCTGTGTAATTATCTAAACTATCCTTTTTCTTTCTTTCTTTCTATCTATCTATCTATCTATCTATCTATCTATCTATCTTTCTTCTTTTCCCTTTTTCTCCTATCCTAGTTTGTCTTTTCTATTGAACAGTTTCTTCCCAATTCACATTATCTAATGTACATTTCAGATTCTCTGTTAGTTCAGTTTTTCACAATGGTGATACAATATGATTTTACTTATGTGGGTTCCATTAATTTCATCTATGAGTATGTCTCGAGTTGTATTCATTCACCTATAGAAGTCTCTAGTTTATCCTTCTTTATGGCTGAGTAGTACTCCATCAGGCATATTTGCTTATTTTGCTTACTTTTCCATATATTATTTTTATTTTTTGTTTTTTCATAAAATAATGTAGAGATTATTCATTATTTTTGTACAGATACCTGGTATTTTGCTAAAGACTGTAAATAAATAATTCAAGCACTTTTCTATGTATAGACATTCACTTTGTCTATAATATTTGCTATGTATATTTTTGAACTTCAGATAATTGTACATGCACAGGTACCTTGTGTACTTATATCACTCATATTACACGTTCAGTGATTTACTGTTATTCAATATCATTTTGTCAAGTCACTTATCTACTGAAATTTCCATTCTGTAAAGTTTTCCATTCTGTAAATCTAACGATATTTGGGATGTTTTTCAGCTTTCTTGCTGTTACAAATGGTGCTGCCATGAACATGTCTTACACATGTGTCTTGCTAATGGATATTCAGAAAAACAAAATGTACAGTCTGAAATCAGAATCATTTTAAAGTCTTATATATAATGTCAAATTGCTCTCAAAAATGGTTGTATCCATTTATGCTTCTGCCAGAAGAAGGTAAACATTTCCTTTCAGTCACAACCAAGCTTTTCTAATGCTAAAATAATTTTTGTTAGACTGAAGAGATGTTAGAAATTAATATGCTTCTAGTGGTTTGTGAAGTATGGTGCCATCTTGTCTTCCTGCTCTAGGGAAGAGTCTCATCAGATTATTGATACATTTTCATTGGGTTTACATTTTCTTTTTTTTTAAATTTTATTTAAGGAGAAAAAAACAGAAAAGGGTGCAAGTTATACAGAATTTTAAAAAAAGAAACACTAGGAAATCACTAGTTAATAGATTACAGATTGTCATCTTAGAAATAGTTGTTCAAGTTACAAAATTAAAGCATATAAAGTGGACATTCAAACAGTGAGACTGAAAACAGTTCTGTTCAATGATCCAACAAAAACTCAGTAATATGGTTATTTATCTTATACACTTAAATATATATGCAGTTATATTCTTTAGAGCACTTTCTTTTCCTCTCTTTTTTACAATGACAATTACACATTTTGGGTTTTATTACTCCCACAGTTCTTATTACTTTTTTTTTTGAAGAGAATAAAACCAAATGTGGCATAACAAAACAGAGTCAGTCAAATCAAAAGGACGGACATAGTACATGGTATAAAAACAGAATACAAGGTAATCAACAATGGTTACTATAATGTCTCTTGCTATCTTACAAAGAATTGCCTATGTTGTCAGTTATAATAAAATTGAACAAAACAGTAAAAAACAAAACCAATAAAATCAAAACATTTGAGACATTACAGGACTTCAAAAGAAGATAATACTCAAACCAGAATGGGCATCATAGTGAGTCTTACTGTCTTTACAGTTGTTACCTATACTCTCAAACTTGGTACTATCAAGCAAAACATAATAGAGTAAATAAAATCAGTCAAAACAAGATGATGAGAGCAATACAGGGTTTCAAATCAAGTCAATAGGAAATCAAAGTGGGTTACTATAATATATCATGCTATTTTTTATTTATTTTTCCCTTAATTAAAAAGATAAAAATAAAAAATTAAATAACGAAAAAAGGAGATTGAGATAAAAGAGGACATAACAACAAAACAGCACAGGTATGAACATAACCAGTTAAGCAAAATAGTGTTTCACCACAAGATATCCCAACATAAAAGTAATTACCATTGTGTCTCTTTCCTTGAAATATTTGAGTATAACTTCGTATATTGTAGCATCAAACATATCAAGATAATGTGAAACCATTCAAGAGAATGACAGCATTACAAGGTATTTAGAGCCAACTAACAGAAAATGAAAAATGGTTTCTGTATAATCTCCTTGTCTATATAAGTTTTTGTTTATATTATCACATATAATAAAATCCAATAAGATACAACCTTTTAAGACTGATGGAGACAGAAGAACAAAAGCTTGATGGGACTTCAAAACAAGATGATACTAAATCAGCACTAGCTATTATGATGTCTTGTTTTCTCCAAAATAGCTGTTCATACCATCCAACCTTCTCTTCTTCATTTCTGTTGTGCTCCTTTTTCTGTCGTTTGTTGTCTGTTTGTCTTCTTAATTTCACTTTCTGCTCCATTCATTGTGGCCTCTCTGCCACTGTTTCTGGAATCTTGGTATTTTTCTCTGTTAGAATGTTTTTCCCCTAGCCCCTCTTTATCCTGGAAGCACCTTGTTTATCCATCAATTTCTAGGGACAGTTGTGCAGGATATATCAATCTTAACTGGAGGTTATTGTCTTTCAAAGCTTGAATTATTTCGCCCCAAGTTCTTCATGATTTGATGGTTTGTGCCGAGAAGTCTGCTGTAATTCTGATGGGTGTTCCCTTTTAAGTGATCTGTTTCTTATCTCTGACAGATTTTAATGTTCTGTTCTTCTATTGGATTTCTGGAATTTTGATTATTATATGCCTGAGTGTAGTTCTGTTTGGATTGTAGGTGGCTGGGGTCCTGTATGCCTCATAGATCTGAGTATCTTTACCTTTTCCCATATTAGGGAAGTTCTCCTTGATTATTTCTGTGAATAGCCTTTGCAGTTCATTTGTTTGTATCCCTACTTCTTCCTTTACATTCTTAATTCTTAAGCTATAGATCCTCTTATCATTTTCTAGCCTTTGTATTGTTACTGCTTGCTTCCTTGTTATTTTTAACAAGTTTTTCCTTTCATGCTCCCATATTACAAATCTGTCCTCCAGTTCAGATAATCTATCCTTAGTCTCTTTCAAGCTGTTATGCCAGCTTTCAATAGAGTTTTTAGTTTCCTGGTAATCTTTGAACCTGCTTCATGTATTCTATGTTTTCTCTATATTCTCCATTAAAAAATTCTCCCCTTTTTTTCTGTTCTTCCATTCCGCCATCTGTTTTTTCTTCAGAGGCTTAGCATTTCTTTAACTATTCTACTTATATCTTACTTCATTTGGTTAAATACTTCACTTTTGAACTCATCTATGAGGTCCCTAAGATACCGTTTTATGTCTATTGGTGCCATGCCTGATATTACATATTCTGTCCTCATTTTCCTTTGCATTTACCTTTCCTGGGTCAGTGTTCTCAGGATTGGGAACTGAAGACACTTTCTTGTTGCTCCATCTTCCCATATTTTTTGTTCCTTCCATACAAGCATATAGAGGAGGCCCAGTTTCTTTGTCAGGTAAAGTTTGTTTGAATCACGCTGGCTAGGTGTTCCAGTCCACTGCAGTGTACTAGAGAGACACAGACCTGGACAGCCTATGCTGGGCCCACCTCTCCAGGTCAGTCAACCTGCTGAAGGTTTCACTGCATTAGGATGCACTGCCAGGTGCAGGGACCTGGTTTGGGCTAGCATACTCGGTCTTAGTTCATGGCATCACCCAGGTCAAGTGCTCCCCACCAATCCTACTTGAGAGGGGACTATGTGACTGAAGTCACTGCAGCGTCCTGTTCCGGCTAGTCTGCCCGGTCCCAGAATGTCCTCTGTTGGAGCCTCCTAGTTTATGGAAGGGTCCCCATTCCTCTCACTCACCACAGGTCAATGCAGGGCTCCCCACTAGCTCTGTTCTCAACTTGGTTCACTGATTCCCGCTCTCAGAGCTTTTGTGTCGCTATCCCTGTTGTGCCAATTCAGATGCAGCAGTGGTGGCAGGAAATTCAAGCTGCGGTTTCCAGAGGCGCGGGTTCTGGCTTTGGCACTGAGACATTAGCTGTTCCAGTCATAGCACCAGGATTGCATTTTCAGTTGGTTTCTCTCAGCTTAATTCATTCCTGGGTTAGCAGGGTATATCTCCCCCTGCTTAGGACTCCCAACACTGCACCATTCCTGGAATCTAAGCTGGCTATCTCAGAGAGCCTCCATAGCTGCTGTTATCTATCCACCATGTTCTCCTGGAAGTTGGGTTTACATTTTCTTAGTGATTGATTAGAATCTTTTAAGTGTTCTGGATTCTGTTCACTTAGTTGTCATGTTGCAAACATTTGCTCCGAGTCTTTTGTTGGCTTCTATGATTCAAATGTGTCCCTCAAAGTTCATCTGTGGCCCTTGGCAAATGCTGAGAGGTAAGTTCGTCACCAGGGCTCTGTCCTGTGAATGGAGTCCTGCAGACACGGTCAGGGGAGCAGAGGTCTGTTCTGGGAGTAGATGAATTAACCAGCATATTTGGCTCTGATGCTCACATTTCCTTGTCCTTCTGCTTTCTCCCCAGGATGGCAGAGGGTGGAGACCTGCTCCAGATGTGGCTCTGACCTCAGACTTTCCAGTTTTCAGAACTGCAAGAAATAATCTTCTGTTCTTATGAATTACTCAGTCTCAGGTATTTTATTTCAGCAGTGTAAAATATACTCAGATAGCATCTGATAACCTAGAAATTCTCAATCTTCATATTGTTGAAAATATAGTTTTTCCTTTGATTTAGCATTTTTTTGCATTTTGTTTAAAATATATTTCCATACCCTGATGAAAGAATTATATATTTTTTCTATTACTCTCTCAGTTCCTCAGAGCTTTGCTCCTCCTCACATACAATCTCCCTGTATTTGATCCTTTAGTTTCAGGGTTTATATGAGCATCAAATTTCATTTTTCTCTGTGATTAACCAATAATACCTATACCATTTACTGAAAGGTCCATAATCTTCCACGTCTAGGACACCAATTCTGCAAATGTTTACATCTCCATCTTATTTCCTGATTTTTCTATTTTGTTTCCTTGGTATATCTCTGAAAAAGAATCTCATTGTCTTAAACCCTATAGTATTCCTCTAGGTTAGATATCCACTAAGACAGGATTCCTCTATCATTCTTGTTCTTTCTGAGTAAGGTGGTATTTTTGTCCATTTATGTTTCCTCACAAATTTTAGTTCTGTTTCAAGAATTTGCGTGTCTTCTCTGATTATTTTAACTCTGTTTCTGTCTCCCTCTTTTTGTACACACACACACACACACACACTCACACCTACATACTTACAAACACTCAAAACCTCCCCACATACAAACTTCCTATTGGCATTTTCATTGGAATTAAACTGAAACTATGGATCAGTTTGTAAATAATTGACATCTTCCCAATACTGTGTTGTCATCTCAAAACAAGGTATCTATCTATACTTTTAAAGTTCCTTTCAATAAAATTTATGATTTTTCCATAGATGGCTTGTGCACATACTTTGAGGTATTATTAAGAATTTCATTTTATGCTATTATAGATAATTTTTATTTTATGAATTTCCTTTTTAGCTATTTTCAATTTGCATGCAGTATTAAAATTAACTGGTTATCTATAAAATTTACTCTGTATGCTTTTTAATTCTCAAAATCATATGTGGGTTTCTTTGTGATGTCTATGTTAGTAATTATATTATCTATAGAGAATGTCAGTTTTATTCCTTTTGAATACTTTTATCTTTCATATATTTTTCTTTATTTTCAAATTGGTTAAGAATCCAAGAATTACACTGAACAGGCAAGGAGATATCTTGTATTTGTCTATTATTTCAAATATTAAAAGAAATCCTTTAACAGTGAAAGCAATAATCTACTAAATTTTAAAAATAACTTTTACACATGCTTAGGATGCTATAACTGGAAATTGTCTTTCCTTTTAATCTTTATGCAGTGAATTACTTTAATTGATTTTATTATACTAATTTTATGATTTGTAATAAATCAATTATCATGATTGTTACAGTTTATATCTAGACGTTCCCCAAAGCCTGGTACACTCACGGAACTTTATTAGATTATGGAGTTCCTAGCTGACTTGCTGTTAGGAGATGGGATCTGGATAGAAGTGGGACACTGTGGGGATGGCCTGGAAAGGTTTATATTCCTTCCAGGGCCCTATCTTCATGCTTTCTGCTTCCCTGGCCCCATGCCATGAGCAACTTTCCTCTGCCAGGGAACTGTGCCGTGCTATCCTGCCTTGGAGCCAGCCGACTCTAGACTGAACTATGATCCAACTAAACTTCTTCTTCCTTGATCATGGGTGCTGGTGTAGTTTCTCAGGAAAGAGAAGGTAACCATGAGGATGATGCATTTCCACATGGAAGACTTCATGTGTGATAGGGTAGATATAGAACATTAATGATATTAGATAGAAATATCAGGAAGAAAAGCTTCAAAATTATGTTTTAGTTCTTAGTGTGTCATTCTAAATGTACACATAATAAAATATATTAAAAATGAAAAAACCATCTGTTATAAACATTTTCTTAACAGAATTTTAACAGTAATACTTTAAGATAATTCTCAGAATATTTATTTTCATAGGGTAAAAGGTGAATAATGTCTGTGGAAGTAGCAGTTCTGGAGTCAAATCTAGATTTAGCAGCTAAAAATATTTTTTGGGTAGGATTTACTCACATTTGAATTTGAAGTTTAAAAATCCTACTCCCAAAATTTTATTTTTAAATTTTGTTATTAATACATGTTTGCAGTACATAGTGATTATATTCATCACAGGGAGTTAGTCTATGTATGAAACACATCTTAATTCTTTTTATTTTCCCCCCTCTTTCCCCCTTTGCTTCCTTCTCTAAGACCCATTCCCATTTGCAAAAGATCTATCTCCCTGATTCCCTTTATCCATCTTTTATTTTACTCATTATTTATGTTTGAGTTTCTTCTACAAGAGAAATCAAGAAATATATAGGTTTGTGTGTCTGACTTATTTTACTTAACATTACAGTCTCATACAACCTCCATTTTCCTGTAAATAACTCGAATTTTATCCTTCTTTATGAGAAAGCAGTACTCCATTGTGTACAAAGATCATATTTTCTTTATCTATTCATCTATTGATAGACATGTAGGCTGCATCCAATATTAAGCTATTTTGAATTCTGCTGCTATAAACATGCAAATGCACTTATCATAGATAATGACTAACTCTGGGGAAGATACCTGGAAAGGAAATAGCCGGTTTGAATGAAATTTCTTATTTTCAATTTTTGAGAATTTTCCATATATATGTCCATAGTAGGTAGACTACTTTACATCCTCACCAACAGTATTAAAATGTTCCTTTTCTTGCTGCCTCCTGAGCATTTGTTAATCTTTGATTTATTGAGTGTAGTGTTATTTTAATATGCATTGTCTGGAATAATTTTTCATGTATTTGTTGGCCATTGGTACTTCTCCTGAGAAGGGTCTATTCATTTCAGCGGCCCATTTTTTGATGGGGTCTCTTATTTGGAAAGGACTCTTATTTCTTTGTTTATTCTAGATGTTAGTCTTCTGTCCAAGGATTAGTTGGCCCTGTATTTTCCTATTCTGTTGAA
Organism: Cavia porcellus; assembly: GCF_034190915.1. Lineage (NCBI taxonomy): Eukaryota > Metazoa > Chordata > Mammalia > Rodentia > Caviidae > Cavia > Cavia porcellus. Next base: position 34,129,505 of record NW_026947489.1, read on the forward strand.
TGAGAAGACAGAAAAGGAAAGCAGTCGTTGTGAAGTTAGAAGTCAGTCTGCCAGCAAATCTCTAGAATCCTCTGTAGAACAGAGATTGCAGAATCTCCTAACTGAAGATCAGGGGAATATTTACGCTCCCTGTTCCTTGTGTCAGTCTGATGCCTCTCCCACTTCTCACTCATTTTTAGCATGTCTGACTAGTGAGTACAGTGGGCTTCCATGGCCATAGGAAGAAATGCAGCTTTCTAAGCCAAACCGAGCAGGTGTGTTGAAGTGAGAGCAAAGAGACGAGAGCAGCATCCCTTGCAGCAACGCTTGTTTCAATGGCCTTTGGGAGATGCTGTCTCTTGACAATACTGGGGCTAATGTTGAACCAGTCAGTGCCCTGCTAGGCAACTCTGACCACTTCCCTATGCAAGACTATCTTTTCACTAGCAGCTTGCAGCTTGCCAAAAGCTTTAGCCCTCAGGCACTGTTTGACAAATTCTCAGTCCAATTTCACACTCTAGAAAGCCCAGGCTTTAAGTAGCCTTATTTACGATGCAGAATATTGCATTCTGCTCACCTGTACTTGGCACTTAACTTGGAGCACAGTAAGCTTGTAGGTTCAGAGTTTTAAGTGCTTAATAGTTCTTTCAATTTCTACTTTACGTGTTTTTATTTTACTATTCAGCATTATGTGTCTTTTCTTAAATTTTCATATTTTGTCTATCATTAATATGTGTTTGGACAGAGAAGTTCCAACAAAGTATGGTTTACCGTGCTATGTTGCTTGGGCCTTCATTATCTTTTATATTAAGTGAAGTCATAGGTTTCAAAATTTTGAAATTATTTATTCTCAACTCTCATTTAAATGAAATGGAAAATTGTAGTGCATCACTAGTGAAATGCTTTTTTTAAAAAAAATGTTTGTTCTGCATGTGTCTTTTTAACTAATTTTTCCATACGTGACTCTGGGGAAATCTATGTCTTTTGTGTCCTTCTACCTGCACTAAGTTGAACTAGAAGATTCTCAGTGTGAAATTTTAAAACTTCATTTAGAGAAAGCCTTAACTCTAACCTTTTCTTTGGTTTAAATATGCTAACCTAAAAACAACTCAAAACACCTGAAAGTTCCTGTTGGTTCAGAAGTTCTAAAATACCTTGTCCAGTCTTACAAAAGAGTAAATGAAACTATTAAAAAGTTGAAAGTGAAATATACAGTTACGCAGAATTAAGGAATTTTGTCATTTTCCACAGGTGTATCAATACCTGCAGTAAAAACAGAAAGAGTCTATGGACTGTCCTTATTCTAAGCCTGCCCACACTCTCAAACCTCACTGCAGGTTCAGAGAGTACAGCCAGTTGCTTGTCTTGCACAGAATAAGAGGCCACAGGATTTCTATGTCTCAAATGCCTGGGTAAAGTACAAAGTCTAGGCAAATTATCAAGGATTGAGGATGACAACTATAGGAACAAAAGGACAGAATCTTCTGGGCGAAAGTAATTCAGGAATGGGTCAATCTCATGACAAGACCCAGTTAATGTTAAAACTCATTTCTTCCTACCCCCTCTAATTTTTATTTCCATGCACCAAGGTAACTAGAATAAATAGATGTCCTCATGCAGAGGAAGCCCGAATCTCTCCAAATATGTGAACCAAGAGAAAAGAAACTCTGATTCACAGAGCATAGAATAGCTGTTTCTTCTGCTTGCTGAACTTTTTCACATTGCACAGGACAAAATTCTGTATCATCACATCCATTAGGCAGCAGTAGAATTTCCTTCCAGTGGAAAGTCTCAAAATCTCCATTTTTAGAGAAATTTTGAAAAATAATAATGAGACCTGTATAGTCTTCCTGCTGGCTGAGATGGAACACGTGACTGCTGTTGAACTCCTACTGTGTGGCAAGGTGTTAGGATTATATACATAGGAATTTAGGAATTCCTTGTAGGGTGCCAAATAAAATTATTTCTCAGTTTAAAAAAATGAGGTTCTAGATTGTATTAAGACTAGGACTAAGACTCTAGATTGTATTAAGAAAAAGACACATACATATGTCCCAGCACATAGTAACATACCATAAACAAATATTTATTTTTTATTGTATAGTGATTATTATGGTGGTGTCACACAGTCTCTGTGAATGTTAGCCTAGGTCCTGTGCTACTTAAATAGAAGTCATTTTATAGAATGCTTGATTTGCAACCTCAAATCATACTGTTGCTACTCACCACTAATACCTAAAATGTAAAAAAAAGGACAAAATTATCTAGGACTCTCAGAAAAAATGTCCCTGCAGAAAATCAAAGACCCGTCGGCCCATTCATTGAAGATGAATGCAATGAAGCTTGCAAACTGTGGATGGCTCTTCCGGTTATATTGTCCTCATTTGTTATGTGTTTGCAGTACTGAGTGTTGAACCCAGGGAGCACCACACTTTGTCCCTAGACTCACCACCACCTTCATATTTTTTTCAGTGTTTTTAAAATTTTGACATAGAGTCTGGTTATTTTGCCCAAACTGGCTGAGAACTTGTAATTGTTTGACTTCAGCTCTTGAATAGCTGGATTTATAGTATGCACCTCCACGCTGGACTCCAGGTCAAACATTCATTATTCAAATGTACTCAGTATTGAGGAAGTACCAGGGAGAAACAAAAATAGAAATACTCATTCAGCAAAATGGGAAAATGAGATGCTAATGAATTACCGTGCTGTAGACCAGGTATCTGTCTAGATGCCCCTGGACTTTTTTGAATAAAGAGACAAGAGAGGACAGAAAAGTGCACTTGGATGTTCTCATTTACAGTGCTTGGAAAAGGGCTCAGTGAAGTAGAAAAGAGTGACCACTCCATCAGGGAACTTTCCACTGTCTGGTGGCTTTCTCCATCCTGTGTCCCGGGGATTCTATCATCCTGTGCCCTGGGCAGCCTGTCATCTACTGCAGAGAATTTGGTTTTCACTTTAACTTTGCATGCTTTTATATAACATTCTTTTTCTCTATTTTGTAGAAACCAGAAGCCCTAGCTGCTTAGTAGATCCAGTGAAACAGCTATATTGTAATTAGGTTTACACAGACTTTATTACACCAGTGAGTTGCATTCACTACTACATGAAAAAATCCCATCAGATTTACTTCACATGTAATTAATCTCTAATACTCGATTTTGTAAGATATGTAATAATGCTGCCTGGCTAGAAATGAGAGTTTCAGAGAAAACTCATATTAAAGATGAAGGCAGAAGCTTTAGGAAGAATTGGTTTTCAAGAGAGCAACTAAGTGTGAACTTTATTAAAAGGAGAAGAAATAATGGGAATACCTTGCATTAAGTAAAAATGCTTGACATCTTCAATTTTTCAGCTTATTTTGCCCAAGACAAATGTTTTAGGTTTTTTTTTTTAATGTGTACCATGTGTTATGTTACATTGGTAACCTCACAGATTTTCCTATTTAGACAGGGAAAGATTTATTGTATTCAGGGACTGGAGGGGGGAGGAATTAAACCTCCTACTATGAATGAAACTTACAGTGGAATTTAAATATTTTCCCTGAAAATATTTTATGACATCATTTTCAATGAAGTATTTTTAATTTTAAATCTACCAGATATATTAAAACAGTACAAATAACACACAAGACACTTTGTAGTTTTCACTGTGCCTAAAATTGCTTTGTCTCAGTGAGCCTCACACACAGTACAAGGAAAGGGAAGGAAAGGATTCTTATACCTATTCACAAATAGTGAAAGGGAGAGCTAAACATATCATATTGCCTGTACAAAGTCATCTAGGTAGCCAATGAAAGCTATGATTCCTGAATATAATCTAGTGCCTTGTCCACTCTGCCATCCTGATCATTCTGTCATTTCTAGACCTTCTAAAAATGTTATCCCAATATAAACCTCATCTGACATTAAAGTCATAATGATTGCTGACTAAGTCTTGGAGAAAAGTCACCTAGTAGAGAATTAGTTTCTTAAAATGTTTCAGTTATAAACATATAGTTAAAAATATCTCCATTTATAATCACGTAGGTCTTAAAACAAAAGATATAGCATACAAAAAACATGCAGCTCTGACTAAAGACAAACCCTTCAGTCCCAACCTCCCCTGTTCCAACATCACTGTCTCTTGGATTTGCATGTAGTAGTATCTCCATCTGCTTTGTAAACCTTGCTAGAAACAACAGCGTCCTTATTGAATCTCTCCTCCCCACTCATGAAGTCTAACTACAGTGGTGCAACAGTTCAGAAATTGTTTTGTTTTTAAAGTGAAGCACTTGACAAAATTTTGACTTTGTTCATGAATTCTGCATCTGGTGATAGACACGACCACCTTTCTTGCACAAGTATGAATGTGGCCGTCTTCTCCAGAATTGCGATGAACCAAGGTAGCATTGTTCCAAGTTCTTTTGATAGTCAAAATAAATTTTATCCCAAGTATCACCCTGTTTATTGCTACTTTCACTCCCCAGATTTAAATTCTTACCTCTTTCTGAGCTATACCCATAAACTGTAGATCTAATTTCTCTTTTGCTTCCTCACTGTGACCAGAATTGTTGTTCAAAGTGTTTGTTTGATTCAGTAGTGATTCTTCCTCACAATTAACTTTCTTGACTTCCCGCAGCTTGCAGGATAACATCCAACCATAGTATTTATCATTTATTTATTCAGGACTTTTCTCCTGAATTCAAAACTTCTTTCCATACCTTCCTTCCCCTCATCCTTTCTACAGTGGACAACTCCCCAACTCACAATTCCCAGAATGCATTATGAATGTCCAAACCTCCGTGCACTTGCTTAGGGACTGTATTTTGCATTTATATCAGACCCATTTATAACAGTCCCATGTATTCTTTTGTCCTCAGTTAAAATAATGTTTTCCCTGATTCCCATCTCTCTCCAAAGAATTCCCAACACTTCTCCATTTTTCATCATACTAGACATTTCTATCTTCCTAACCCTCAATTTGTATCTTAATTACCCATTTTGTAGCAGTTATTTTGGGAGCAGAGTTAAATGAGCTTTATGGAAAGAGCCAAAACCTCATAAATTAACCCAAACTTATTTAGCTGGTTATAACTGGAATAAGAACTCTTATCACCTGTTCTCTGAATTAGTAACATACTTTCATATCTTTTGAAAAGTATTTTTCAAGTGAGTGCCAATACTCAGCACCAGTTCTAATTGAGTCCAGCATAATTTAGCTACTGAAACCTTGCCTATGGTCAGTCTATGAGTCAGTGCCAGAATTCAGAAGCTTGGTAGACCCATTCTGAGCTGCCCCTTCCCAACTATTTTTGCAGGTATGCATTTCAGGTTGGCTTTGAGACTGTTCAGCTACTCTGAATTTTTTCCCTTTATCTGGCATCTGAACATTTGAATATTTGCATCAACAATTATGAATACTGTAACACAGAAAGAATATTCACATCATTCTTTATGCACTGCTTTGATTTCCTTGGTTTCCCCTATTTCTGAGTTCAGTCACAGGTATGGTGACCAGCTCTAAACAGACCAGCTTCCCTTAGAAGCAACCTGCCTCTATGACAGGAAATATTCTCTGCATTATTCAAATTCTTTGCAATATAGATTGATTTTATGGCCCAAGATATGGTTTGTTTTGATAAATAATCCATGTGTACTTGAAAAGAATGTATCTTTTGTCATTGATCAAGAATGTGTGTTTTACATGCTGATGAGGAAACTTTTCTTAGTTTTGTTGTTATTCTGTATTTTATGCTTATGCAAATTGTCTCTCCACTTTTTTTTTTTTTTTTTTTTTTTTTTTTTTTTTTTTTTTTTTGAGACAGGGTCTCACTATGTAGTTCAGGCTGGCCTTGAGCTCACTTTGTAGCCCAGTCTGGTCTCAAACTCCCAACGATTCTCCTGCCTCAGCCTCTCAATCCCTCAGCTGGGATTACAGGCGTGAGCCACCACGCCTGGCTTCTCCACTTTTTTTGTCAGTTCAGATTCTAAATTTGAAATCTTTATTTTTCCCAATATTTTGCAGACAGCATCCATTGTCTTCTGAGTTTCATAATTTAACGGAGAAATCAACGTTAGATTGAGAAATCATCTTGTTTTAATGAAAGCATTTTGCACATCTTCCTTTAATTGCTTTGATTTTCACAAGTTTTGCACTAATACCTCTAAGTACAATATTTCCATGTGTTTTATCTTTCTTGGGGTCATAACCCTTCTTCAATTCTGCCTTTTGCTAATTTTGAAGTTTCTTGACTATTTTTCTCTTAAAAATTTCTTCTATCATTCCCTTTCTCTTATATGTAGTTATATTGATGACTATAGATCAAACTGTTCTAAAAAGTGCCCCAAATATCTCTACTTTCTTAGCTTCTTTCTTTTAAACCACCAGTGCTTCAGTATAATATTTTATACTCTTTTTCCTTTATTTAGTCTTACATAAAACTCACATACTAAGATGGTAACTTCAGGATTTTTGTTATATTATAGTTACCTGATGCAATTACTCATTACTTCGCACCTGTTCTTGAATGTATCAATTCATTATATGCCAGGTCTACTCTTCTGGGCCCTAAATTGACAACTTTATCTTCAAAAATTGAGAACTAAGGGCCAGATATAGCTCAGAAGCATAGTGCCTCCTTGGCAAGTGTGAGGTCTTGAGTTAGATTCTTGCTACAAAAACAAACAAACAAACAAATAGAAATATCAAAAGTTTTCTCATCACCTCTTTTACCCCAAAATTTTAAGTTTGTCAAATTCTTAAACAAGGAAACTGACTTCAAGTGTCAGACTCACCTGTTTCTACTTCTTTCTAGATCTTGGTGTCTCAAGCCCTGGCTATCTTGGTCTGAACTCTAATTTTCATCTCTGCAGTACTGTGACATTACCAGCGGTTTGCTTGGTCTTCCCTTAGCTGTTACTTTTTTCAGACTTAACCTTTATCCTTGACCTCCTAAGAACTGTCTTTTATCCCAAGGAGGGGGGAGAAAAAGCAAGCACACTAGTGGGATTATCTCAGTGAATTTCTCTTTCTCTTCAGAATTTTGGTCCTTCAAATTGTTAACTTATCCATAAATTATTTTTTTTCATTTATCCAGACAGCAGTGGTTAGGCAAAGCAGAACTAAACTGACTTATAAATTATAGATTTTTGGACTGTTTCTCCACACTACAAAATAAAAGCTTATGATTTTGAAGGGAACATAAAAGTGTGAGACTCATATCATATAAAGTGAATTTACTGCATAACTCATTGCTTTCTAGTTCTGTTTCTAAATATGTAATGAGTATTGTTAGTAATCTTTGTTTTCAAATATTTATCAATATATTTAGGTGACAAGAAAACAAACATACAATTGGTATACTCTGTCTAACATTATTGATATGTGCATAGGAGTCTACTGTAAGTAGAGGAAAAAGAGGTTCATTTAGTCAGCCAGAGATGAGAAAAATGCAAAAACAAAAACCTGTCAAATTGATACACTCTGATTTTCTCAATTTAAAAAGTTGCAGTGATATACAGGATCAAAGGGCACATCTCCCCAGGTATCAGAGAGATAGGCCAAAGTATTTTCGGCTCCTCATTGTTTACTACATGTTAGTTACAATAACATCATAGAAAACAATAGAATGTTACTTACATATCAGAGAAGATTTTCTTGTCTTTTGGATTTCATGGTGTGACTGGCTCTAATTCCAGACAAATCCACAGCCTATGATAGCTTCTAATTTTGAAAACTTGTAATTCCAGGGTCCCCAGAGTTTCCTCCACCTTGAACTTTTAGTTATATTTCAAATATGAAATTTTGTTTGGAATACTTGTTTTAAGCAATAAAAAAAAAGTTGAAATAAATAAAGCTCAGCTCAAACCATAAGAGGATACATTAAAAGAGTTTTACTGACTTTCTTAACTGGAAGATGAAATGGAAATGTAAGGATTAGTTAATTTAATGACCTGCTGCTCACATCACCAATATCTCCTGCTTGGTCCCTCCCAAGGATAAAATACAAGCAAGGCCACCTTCTTCCTCATTGGAAGAGTCTTCATGGAGAGAGTTTCCTTTTCAAGTTTTTGGCACAATTTCTAAATTTCATCCTGATTGTACCAGCTAAATTTACATGAATATGGATAGGAAACAACACATGTGGATGGGAAAGTGGGATTTACTGGGGGTGGAGTTGTTTTTCCTTAAGTGCAAGCAATGACTGAAGGACAGGACATTGGAGTGTAACTAGGCACCATCAAGAAGGGAGAATGGGAGGTGGATGCTTTGTACATAGGAGAAAGGTCCACTGCATCCACTGAGATGTGAAAGCGCTTCCCACTGTAGTTCCTTGCAAAGCATAGGTCCACATAAAGCTCTATTACGTAAAGTGTACCAAAAATTAACCAATCCGCAGATAGTTGTGTTGTATATATATTCTAATGTGTATCTGACAAGAAAATTCCATGTTCCCTGTGGCTTCTGCCTTTTCCCAATTTTCTTTCAATTGTCCCTTATCAAGTATTACATGACTTAGACTCTTTTCGGAGAAAATGTTAACAGTCAGAAAGGACCCTAATGTGAGTGTGCAGTGGGTTCTAATTTTTAAAATTAATTAATTAACTGATTAAAATTATTTTTACCTGGTACATAAAATCATAGAAATTGCTCATGCTAATGGTATAATGTTATGTTTTCATATATATATATATATGTAATCTAATGTTTAAATGAGGTTAAAAACATCTATGTAATCAGACAATTATCATGTCTTTATGGTAAAGATTGGCGGTTTAGTTCTGTGGTACTGGAGACTGGACCTTTGTCATGAGCAGCATCTGCAGTCCTTTTTATATTTATGTTCTATATGTTTTTGAGACTGTCTTGGTAAATTGCTAAATTGTCTAGGATGAGCTTAATCTCATAATTTTCCTGCATCAGTCTCCTAGAGTGCTGGGATTGCAGCTATGCATCATTACACTGGCTTTTTTGGCCTTTTGAAATATACAATACTATAATTCCTAGTCATCCTACTATGAGCTAACACAAAGAACTGCCTCCTGCCTAACCATAACTTATTACCCATTGATCAAACTTTTCCCAGTACTCCACCCCAACCATTATGCTACCTTCTGATTTCCCCTATTCTACTCTGAACTTGTATGAAGTTAATAGGTTTAGGTTCCACATTCAAGTGATAGCACGTGGGGTTTGTCCTTTCGGTTTCTGGTTTATTTCACTTAGCATAATGACCTCCACTTCAACCCATGTTGCACATGGCAGAATTTCACTCTTCTTACAGCTTCACAGTATTCCACTGGGTATATGTACCACATTTTCTTTATCCAATCATCAGTTGATGGACAACTAGGTTGTTTCCCAGCTCTTGGCTCTTGTGATAGTGCTATGAAATCTTGGAATAAATCTATCCAAAGAAACAAAAGTTCTCTATAATAGATGCTACAAAACATTGATGAAAGATATTGAAAAGGACACATAAAAAATACTGAAAGACATCCTGAGTTTATGTATTAAAAGAATCAAATATTGTTAAATTGTCCATATGTCCAAAACTAATCAACAGATATGGTACAATCCTCATTAAAATATCAATGAAATTATTCAAAGAACTAGAAAAAATCATAAAATGTACGTGAAATCATAAAAAGTCCTAAATAGCCAAAGCCATCTTGGACATAAAGAACAAATGACTAGGTATTATATGACTTGACTTCAGATTAAACTCCAAAGATGTAATAATCAAACACAAAGTATTGGAATCAATACAGACACCTACATGAAGGGAGTGGAGGCTTCTGCCTTAACACTTATTTGAACAACTCTCATGAAAGTTGTGGCAAAAGGAATTGATGAACAATAAAAATGTCTCTATCTTATCATACTATAAAGTAAATTTTTTCAAAAAGAGAATATTTTGGGCTTGAGATGTGTCTCAATAGTATAGCAAAACATTGGATTTGATTTTCAGCACAATACACACACAGACACACAGGCAGACACCCAGAATTACTACTTTTACATTATAACATGTATGAAAACATAATAATACTCACAATAGCTTAAAAGTTGAACTAGTCCAAATGCCAATCTACAGCCCCGTTTAATATATATATATATATATATATATATATATATATATATGGAACAGTAACACAATAGAATACTATGCAGAACTAAAAACAAACAAACAAACAAAAAGCTACAGATGGATACCATAACACAATACACCTCCAAACCATGAAGCTAAGAGAAAGAATCCACAGGAAAGATTCCAAGTACTTTTATCATTCTAATTACTGTAAATGCCCAGAAAAAACAGACATAGAAATTGGAGTTACCTGGTGGTAGGACAAAAATGGAGCTTGATAAAAAATGGGAATATGAGATGTTTGAAGAGACAGTTTATAATTCTGTAAACACCAAAAAAAAAAAAAGGTAGATAAATGACAGATCTACTATAAAGCTTTTTTAAGGAAGTAGATATAAACATGCTTTAGTAACCAAAAGGCAAGTGAACTGAACACACATCATTTCTTTATGGAATCATTAATAGTCAGAGGAAAACTCTTTTTATCTCTTTTCTATGACTCAATTGTCATGATAGTAAGTGCTTCTTTTAGCTGAGGCCTCTGTGTGAGCGCCATCTCACACTAAGCATACAAGCATGAAATAATCTGGCATTGGATAAGCCACTGGGAGAGGTATCAATATACTTTTTCAAAAATCATATGCACAATTACCATGAGAGGTGCTGATATATGACACTACTTTTCCTTATAAACCCAAATTTTGTGCCTTATAACAGCCTAATCTTTGATATGATGTGGCTAAAGATTGCTTGTCATATGTTACTGGATAACTAGAGCTCTGAAAGTTCCATAAATAGAACAAAAAATTATATTTTGTTTCAAATATGCCACATAGTTATAAAGTAGTAGAGTAAGTTTCATTTGCTTCTTTGATTTTTCCAACTTTATATTCTTTTAACAATGAGGAAGATAAAGCCAGGAGATACTTTGAGCTTCTAAATATCATTTAAAAGTCAAGCAAATGCTTTGTTCTGAAGTCAAAATGATTTATGCTACTTATTATTTAATGACTGATGCTTTGACATCCTCTTTGCACAGCTCCAACTGAAAATAGCTCACATTGTGGTATTTACGTTTCAAGCAAGCAGTTTTGTTTTAGTACTTTGTATTTAATTAATTCAACAGTCTTTTCACTTATTGCTCCCTCCCCTGGCAAGAATAAACTTAGGCACCCAGCTCAGATCAGCTGTTAGAGTCTGTGAGCTCTGAGAAGTTCCTCAATTTGGTAGAATTTCCTCCCCTTCACAAGAGACAATCGAATGAACAAGCTGAGTGCTGGGCTTTCCTCTCTTTGTAGCCCAAATTTTTCAAAAGTCTTTAAACTCTTCCCCTTTCCCTTCAGCTCTCAAGGGGAATTGCTTAGATAAGGTTTCTGTTCATCAAAAGAGTGGAGCAGAAGTGGCTCTCTATTCCCAGGACACCTCCAGCTGGAAAAGGGCGGCTTCTCCCCTGAGAAGCTATTATAAAGAACAGGAGTTCTCCAGCTCCCGTCATGACTGTATCACTCCACTTCAGTTATTGTTCCTGTGGATTCCTCTTCTGCTGTCTCGCTCCCCCACCCTCAAGCAGTTTTTAAAATCCATTACCTAGGGAGTTTCAAATTGTATCTGACCTATTGATTCCAAGCGATGGCCATGTCCAATGGGCATGCAATACAATATACAACCTGGAGCCCAGAAAAAGGCAATTCGCTGATGAAACAGAAAATATGGAATAGCAAGCCATAATTTGGCACTTCTAGAGAAGTGTATTAAGTGTTCTGATTTAGAGTTAGAAAATGAGATGGTGTACATGAAGATATGTGCCACATAAGCATTATGTAAATGTCAGATAATGCTTTTGTTAGTAATAATTTAAAAACTGAATCTCAGTGAGTCCAGTGAGACTCATTTTGTATATTTAATCTTCATCCTTTTCCTGGATATTATGGTTCTTTGCTGGAGATTTACTTATAATCAGAAGATGCTCAAAAGGAAGGAGAACTTTATAATGATACCTGTCAGCTCTCACCCTTCTTGCAGGATTTTAGGGCAGGTTTTGTGGAAGGGAAGAGGAACATCTCAGATGCAAAGAATGCATATACCACCAAGGATACAAAGCAACTTTACCAAAAAGGAGTCTGCCTGAAACTATATCTTTCATATTTTACATTGGGTAGGAATATCTGATCCAAAATAACTGCTATGCCGTGCTCCAAGATATCAGATTATTTAATTGTTTAATTTAACCAAACCTTTATTTCACACTAACCTGTGATCCAATCACCATGTTAGTGTCTCTTGGGATATTAAAGATATGTAAGACATGTTCCACAACCCTCAAGGAGCCGAGAATATAATTGAAGTAACTTACAATTAAACTGGTTAGGAAAAGTGAGGAATGTGTTGCAAATTTTAGCAGATTCATTTTTCCTTGTATTCCTTTTAGCTTGGATAATCAAGAAAGACATCGTTTGGAGGAAAACAAATATGTAAGAATAAAATAGAGACACAAACCTTTATAGTGTGTGTTAAGCAACAAAGAATTCTCTTTTTCTCCCTATTCTTCTGTGAAATAAATAGAAAGTCTTACAAAATTAGATATATAATGTGTGGCCACTCTTCAGTAACCACTATTGAACTTCAAAATGAGTTTAGTCATTAGCTTTGACAAATGAGGGGCCTGTTATTGATTTTTACACATGTCTATCATGGGATCTATTTAAAGAGAACAGTCAATTCTAAGAAAGATTATGTTAATGTTATTGGTTTGATGTCCTAATGGGAGGGGACAGACCTGGGAGAAAAAAAAAAGAGAGCCCAGAAATTGGCAAATATCTGTATCATTTGCTTAAGTCAATTCAAAATACAATTTGGAAAGAAATCAAGTGTATCTGCCTGTTCTAAGAAAACTAAGAATATATTGATAAATCTCTCCCGACAATGTTACCCAACAGCTTGAGAAGTTCATGAAAAAGGACATTGACAGGAGGGATACAATTACTAATTTCTTTGTCTTTTTATGGTTCAGTTAAGAGTATCTTAGGTAGTCTAGCAATGGCAGCTCGTCAGCCGGCGCAGGGCAGCTGTCGGAATTTTGACTGATGTACAAGCGCTACGTGCTGGCGTGTGCCCTTTCCTTTCACTGCAGTGCACACAGGTAAGACAGCTTGTTGGTAATTTTTATTTAATGCTCCCCAGATCTGTGGCTGCACTTTTATTGAAAGTTCTGACAATAAAATTCCACTCTCTGAAATTTCCGAGGTCTCTGCTACAAGCACTTCTCTACTTAAGTAAGATCTTCCTTTGGGATTAGGTAACTCTTTAGGGTCTTTTCTGATGTTGGAGATGGCTGCATAGTATGTTGAAGACTGTTTTATTGTGTTTTGCTTTTTGTTTGCTTCACTGGCAAGGCATCTAAAAGGGAAATAAAACATAAGGAATTAGCAGTGCAAGCACACAGCAGGGCTTGGGGAGACCATCATAATTTTGAATTGGTGAATGCCAATTTGTATCCAATTTGATAATTTATAAGCTTCACCCCGTTCTCTCCATTCCAGGCTACTCATTAAATTAAACTGCTCATTCCATAGACATCTGCCATATTAACTTTAGAAATTTACCTCATTTTTCTAAAACTGAGTCTTCTAAAACCCTTCCAGGCCAGGGGTGGCAGTGCAGCCTGTACTGACAGCACTTGGGAGGCTGAGAAGGAACATCACGGTGAATTTGAGGCCAGCCTAGACTACACAGTGAATTCAAGGCCGGTCTGAGCTACATAGCAAGACCAGGTCTCACAAATGCAACAACTATGATAAACAAGCAAACAACAACAAAAAATAAAAATCCTTTTGAATACCCTGAACTCCTAAACTGTTTGGTGTTTGAAGTGAAGCTTTTTAATTACACAGAACCTTCAGACTTGTGTTCACATCACTGAAAATAATTGAGAAGAGAAAATGAAGTGGAATATGGCCATGAGACAAGCACGTTGAGGTGATAGGGACAGATGTCTGCTGCACTTCATTTTTGGTCCATCCTATGAATTATATCAGTGCAATATTCATAGATGTGTACTAATATTTCAGAAGTCTGAATTAAAGCTGTCGTGATTTGGCTCCCATTGTGGAACCCCAGACTTAACCTGTGTCTTTACAATAGAAAGTCTGAATTACTAGGAAAGATGGCCAGATTGGCAAATCTTTTGAAATTATGCTTAAGTAGTTAACAGAGACAACTGTTTTCTCTAAAGGTAGCAGCCATGTGGTATGCACTGATGACAATCACGTAATTTCTTGTATTTGTGCAATTTCAGTATTTTGGAATGATAACTGTTTTGTTAAGCAAAGAGATACCTGACCACACCATGTACATAAAAGAAAAATATAGACTTTAATCCCAGTGTCACAAATTGATGAAGTTTACTGTTACTAAAAAAAATTGCTTATTGTATAAGCTTGATTATTGTACAAAATACAATAATTCTAGAACCTCAGGGCCTTAAAAACAAACTAAATACATTCCTTGTTCAAGTCACACATACTTTGGCTTTTTTCTGGGGGGTGAGGATTAATACATTCTCCCACAGGGTGAGAAGCATGAAAGAGAGAGAAGAAGGTAGCTCCACTTTAGCCCCCAGCGTTTCTGCAGAGGAGCATACATCACCTGCACTCACATTTTATTGATTAAAACAAAACACATGACTTAGCTCCTATCCCATAGGGCAGGGCTTTAAAACAACTCTTGCACGGTGTTACTGTAGGTAGGAGTGGTTATTATCTAGTCTACCCTTTTCATCTTAAAGATAAAGAAAACTCAGTGGTTTTCCAATTCTACATCCCATGTAATTCCCAAAACAACTGGCGCATTGTACTGGCTATTGAATCAGTCATTACTCAGATCCAAGATTTCTGTGTCTTCCCTTGTATTCTGCCTCTATGCCAAGACCTTTCTCAGCAGTGTTATGATATGAATAAATGTGCACAAAGATAAAGATCATATATAAAGATCATATTTATTATGAAGATAGTGTCCCACATCCACGTCTTTGTTGTTTCAGGACAATCCCCCAAATTAATAAGATTAGATATATATCCCAATTTGGATTTAAGGAAACGAAAATTTAGCAGAAAGCAGACTTACCTGTAAGAAGTAAAGCAAGCTTCATGCCTGAATCCCACAGTCCTACTGTGTTGGCAGTGATGAGTGTGCCAGCAGATGGGTAGTATTGGCCCAGAAGGAGAAATGCCCTTTTGGCATCTACTGCCCTGTATCTGTGTCAGTTCTCATTGTCCTCAAGCTTTTGTCTTATGAACTCCTTTTCATCAAGTTCTGATTCAATTTGAATGGGAACTCCTAGCCTTGTTTCTTACAAATTTGCTGAATCAGCCCTTTGCCCTGACATCTCGCCTGCCACCATAGGGAAATACTAAAGTTCATATCAAATTGAAGATGGAGAACATGTGTTTGCCTCATGGTATGAGCTTGTGACTTCATTGTAGGCTGGCAAAAGCAAAATCAGAGCAACCTTACAGAGGAAATCTCCCACAACCTGATTGCACACTTTATGTGGGATTTACTAAAAATTGGCTCTAAAATATTACTTCTCACAATTATATTGATTTTTCTCCTTTGTTTATACCCTACACTGATACGCATTATGGGCTAACATTCAAACATACTCCTGCTTTATAAAGAGGCACAAATAGGACATAAAAGGATGCCAGTTCTTAATCACAAGCCAAAAGATCTCGTTATACTTTCCAAATTTCCATTGATATTCAATTATAATTATATGCTATGATATGTGTCTTTTGTCAGTCTATCAACTTCTCCCTAAATTCAGCCTCTGGGTAAAAACAAACTTTGAATCTGTAGACATTCAAAGGATTACTTGACCTTCTTCCAAATGTACACAAACATCAAATAGATGCATTAGAAATAAGGCTATTTTTTAATGTTTTAGTTGTAGCTGCAGTAAATTCAAACATTTCTAGGAAATTCATTTTACTTTGATAGGAATGTGGTTGTTTTAGGCCTGGAAGGATTATTGGTTACCCTGTGGTTTCTGTGAAGTCCAGATGTTTTCAAGATGGTATTATGTGTGAGAACCATACATTTGGGAAGATTCAAGCTCTTAGATATTCCCCGGAGGTAAAGAATTTTAACACTTTGAAGCTCAAATGTAAATATAGGCATTTATATAGTAAGACTATGCAATTTATTTGAAATTGAAAAGGTATAATTTCAATCATGTCAAAATATCTTATTTTTAATGTTAACAAAGCTTATTTAAAATGCGATCAAGTAATATATCAAAATATCAATTTGTTAAATACAAAATTATATATCAAAATTCCATTTCAGCTTTGAGAAGATTTAAAATCTTATCAATATCAGGAAAAGAGAAAAGATGTCTTAAAATTAATCAAATTAATGCACAGTGGTACCTCAGCTCATGAACTCTATTAATTTCATGATTCTGTTCACAAAATGAATTGGATGAAAACTAAGATTCCCCACAAGGGCAACACTGATCCTCAGCATTAGATTTGATTCAGTTCTTGTCCAATTTTGTTTGCAGCCAGAGTCATGGAGAGAATTGAGTTTATAGAAGGAGATACCAATGTATTTTTCTTGCCTGCAAGAAGATCTGACCAGTCATTATCTCTTAAATGGGTGTGAAGATCAGGTGCAATGGCAAATTTTGCTGTTAGTTTAAAATTTCTTGTAGATTAACATACAGTTGTTCATTTCTTCACATCTGGTCAGCAAATCCAATAACTTCACCTCAGTCACTGAACTTGAAGTTTCAGGAAGATTTGACACTATTTATTATTCATCTTACACAAAATCCTTGCAACTAAAGGAACTTAATTTTCTCACACAACTTACAACTCCAATTTCTCTATATTTTTATCAGTTTTATCTTCCTTCCTCACACATAATATAGACAATGTATTATGTAAACCTCTGTTATTTTTTCTACAATTTCATAATACTCTAATTTACTCTATAGTAACAATAATAATTTACAAATTATAATTCCAAACTTGCTATTGATTGCTGGACATTCTAGTAAAAGTTGACTATGTTTGGAACCTATCATTCCAAAGCAAGATTACATTTTGTTTCCTACCCAAGAATTCAGAAATAAAAACTCCACAGATTTCCTTACTTGTGTTGACAGAATTATCATTCCTCCAGTCATCCAACCTCACGTTTATTCCACTGATCAGTTTGTAGCAAAAAGTGATTTTGAAGATGACACCTGGTTGGAAGAGGTGGGTCACCGGGGGCGTGGGCTGGCAGGCAGTGGTCTCCTCTCTCTCTCTTGATCCTTGTCCATAAGAACTTCTCCACAATGCTCATATGGCATGCTGCCCTGCCTTGGAGCTAGTTGAATAGAGTCTGAGAAATCCAAAAACTGTGAGTCAAAATAAATCTTTTCTCGTTCCAGTTTCAAGCATCAGGTATTATGTCTCAGCTTTGGGAAAGTAACTATGGCATTCCTCTGGTATTCAAAACCTCTCGCTATTCAAACTCTAATGTTTTAACTTTGGGTTCTTTAAATGGTTGCTTGAATTCACTTTATTCTCTTTTTTTTCTGTATATTTATTTTTTCTCTCACCTTAGAATATTGAATGGAACCATGAATTATCTCCTTACTTAAATTCTTTCACTTCACCAATGTATACATCACTATACTTCTAAATCAGTCATTGATCATTCCCTCATTCTGCTGAAGAAAATCAAACAAGAAGAAAAATGCTTTTTATATCCCAGAGAACTAAGCCTAAACTTTCTGTCCACGTTTTAATGATGCGCCGTTTCTCTGTTCTTCACTAACTTTCTTTAACTTGCAGTTTAACCTCTCTCCTCTGTCCTTTTACATATACAGGCATTCCTTCAACATATTGGTTATTTGCTTTTAGGCTGCTATAATAAAGCTAATACAGCAACAAAATGAGTCACAAAATTTCTTTTGTTTCCAGTGCATATAAAAGGTTTTTTTTTTTTTTTTTTTTTTTTTTGTCTTTTTCATTTTTATCGGTACCAGGGATCGAACTCACGACCGCCTGCTTGCAAGGCAGGTGCTTATGCCGCTGAGCTAAATCCCCAGCCCCTGTGCATATAAAAGTTATATTTGTGCTAAACTATAATTTATTAAGTGTGCAATAACACTGCATCTAAAACCAATGCACATAATTTAATTTGATAATGCTTTATTGAAAATTGCTAATGATCCTTTGAGACTCCAGTTAGTTGTAGTCTTTTAATTGATAGAGGGTCTTGATGTTGATAGCTTCTGACTGATTAAGATGGTGATTGCTGACGGTTGAGATAGTTGTGACAGTTTTCTAAAATAATTAAGTTTGCCTCATGGACTGAATTTCTTTCATGAATTATTTCCTTGGAAATTGTTAAACTGATTGATAGCATTTTATCCACAGTAGAATTTATTTCCAGATTGGAGTCAATCTTCTCTAATCCCATTGTTGCTTTATCAGCCTCTATGTAATATTCTATATCCTTCACTTTATTTCATCAATGTTCATATCATTTTTCAAGAAAGAGATACTTTCTTGAGGAAATACTTTGACTCATCAGTAAGAAGCAATTCCTCATCTACTCCTTGTTATATGACTATATCAATGAAGTTACATCTTCAGACTCTAGTTCTAATTTTTGTTCTCCTAGTATTCCTAATATATTTCTGATTACTTTCCACAATGAAGTCTTGGTGCCTCAGAATCACCCATAAAGATTGAAATTGTTTTTTTCAAAATCCTACTAATGTTGGTATTTTTATCTCCTACTAATTATGAATGTTTTTCATGACATCTAGAAAAATGAGTCCTTTCCAAGGCTCTCAATTTATTTTGCTAATTCCCATCAGAGGAATTTCTGTCTATGAAATATTTATTTAAATATTAATATTTGAAAGTCAACATTACTGCTTGATCCATGGACTGTGTTAGAATGTTACATAAAACATCCCCCCAGAATTTCATGCTTGAAGATGGTTGAATTATGGGGCTGCTGTGCTCACCAGTGAATTCATCCATTGATGAGTTCAGCAGCTAAATGTGTTGTGAAGTGGTGATACCTGCTTGCAGGTGGGTCACAAGGAGATGGGTGACTGGTGTTGTAATCTGGAAGGGTATATTTTTGCTCCCAGTTCTTCCCTGCTGTCTGTTTCCTGGCTTGAATGGGTTGGGAAGCTTTCTCCCATCATACCTATCAGCCATACTGTTTCTGTCTTGGAGTCCACCTACTGTGGATTGAAGCTGTGAGGCATAATAAATCTCTCTCTCTCTCTCTCTCTCTCTCTCTCTCTCTCTCTCTTTTGTCCCAGAAGAAAACAAAATAACTAAAACAGGCTGCACATGGATATTGCAGTAATGGGAATACAAGCAACAGTAATCTCATTGTATCTCCTTATCAGAGCTCTTAGGATGCCAGATACACTGTGAGCAGTAATATTTTGAAAGAAATGCTTTTTTCTGAGCAGTAGGCCTCCACAATAGATTGAAATATTTAGTAAATTATATTGTAAACTTATGTACTATCATCCAGTCTCTGTTTCTCCATTTATAGATCACAAGGAGGGTAAATTTGCTATCATCCTTTAGAGACCTAGAATTTTCAGAATGGCAATGAGCCTTGGCTACAACTTGAAGTTATCAGTTACATTAACTCTTGTGAGTCAATATCTCCTTTGAACCTTAGAATATTGAGAGTCCTTGACTCTCGTCCTTGGCTATGAAACACCCAGATGACATTATATTCCAACATCTGATTATTTTGTCTATCTTTAAATTCTGTTGTTAAGCTGGCACGTTGTCACAGGTCTGTAATTCCAGTACTTTAGGAGGCTGAAGCAAGAGGATAGCAATTTTGAGCCCAGCCTGGGCAACATATCACCTAATCAAGATCATGTTTGAAAATCAAGAGTAATGATAAAAGGCTGAAATGTAGCTCAGGGCAAAGGGCTGGGATTCATTCCCCAGCATTGTACCACACACACCACAATCTCTTGTTGGGCACAGCCATGTTCATCAATTAGTTCAGCTGTTCTTCTCGGTAACTTGCAGGAGCTTCTACATCAGCACTTACTTCGTCCCCTCGTGCTCTTGGCTGTGGAGAAGGTTTCTGTCCTTAAACAACATGACCAGCCTTTGCTGGCTTCAAACTTTTCTTTAACCATTTTCTCATCTCTCTCATCGTCTAAGGAGGTGAAGAGTCACTCCGGATGACATATTGGTTAAGGAAAACCCTGCTGCTGATCCATCCAGACCATTCTTTCAGGTATCAGCAATAAGACTGTTTCATTTTCCTTTAAGAACTTCTTCTTTTTTTAAATTTTATTTAAAAGGAAAAAGAGAAAAAACAGAACAAAACAAAACAATGTAAGGGTACAAGTAATACAGAACTACAAAAAAAAAAAAAAAAAAAACAGAAAGAAATCACCAGTTAATAGATTGATTACACATTATCATCTTAGAGATAGTGGTTCAAGTCACAGTATCAAAGCATACAAAGTGGACATTCAAACAGTGAGACTGCAAACAGTTGTGTTCAGTGATCCAACCAAAAACATTAATATGGTCATCTATTTAACACACCTAAACACATTTGCTGTTGTATCTTTTAGAGCACTTTTTCTTCCCTCTCTTTATTACAACAAAATTTACACATTTTGGGTTTTATTACTCCCATAGTTCTTATTACTTTTTTGGGGGGTGGGGAGAGAATAAAGTCAAATATGGCAAAACAAAGCTGTCAGTCAAAACCAAGGATAGACATAGTACATGATGTAAAAACAGAGTACAAGGTTATCAACAATGGTTACCATAATGCCTCTTGCTTCCTTAAGAAGAATTGTCTATCTCATTAGGTATTATAAAGTAAAACAAAACAGTAGAGAACAAGACCAATAAAACCTAAACATTGTAGACATTACAGGACTTCAAAAGAGGATAATAGTCAAACCAGAATGGGATTCATAGCAAATCTTATTGCCTTCAAAGTAGTTGCCTATATCCTCAAACTTGATACTATCATACAGAACGGAACAGAGACTAATCAGTCAAAACAAGACAGTGGGGGTATTACAGGACTTCAAATCAAGTTAATAGGAAATCAAAAAGTTACTATAATACATCCTGCTAATTTTTTTGATTTTTCCCCTTAGTTAAAAAATAAAAAATAATTAAATAATTTTTTTAATGAATAAGGGAGAGATTGAAATAAAAGAGGACATAACAACATAACAATACAGATCAAAGTATGACAGTTTCAGCCACCTAATGCTTCACCACCAAATAACCCAACTTAATAGTAGTTACCATAGTGTCTTTTTCCTAGAAATATTTGAATATAACTTCGTATAGTATAGCATCAAACACATCAAGACAAGAACTTCTTTTTTGTATGCAAAAGGTGGCTAAATCTTTGGTACCAAAAGCCTGACTTTCACCCCTTCTTGACTTCCGTCATTTCAAGCTGTTGATGTGAAGTAGGAGATGAGAGACTTTCCCTTTCCCTTGAATACTCTTGGTTCGTTGTAGGATTACTGAGTAGCCACATTTCAATATTATTGTGTCTCACTGGACAGGCTTGTGTCTAAATATCCCCTCAAAGGCTAATGTGATCATGGGGCTTTTTCAGAGGTGGCTTGATCTAGAGCCATGATCAGGATTAAGTGTGTGTGATTATACTACATGAGTTCACTGATTGATTTGTCATAGTTCCTGGTAGGATTAAGGGTATCCCATCCTTGGTTGGAGGGCTACCTGCCCTAAGGGTGGGTAGCCAGGATACAATTGAAAGGGCTCAAAAGAATCTATGATCTTGTTGCCCCTGGCTTGCTACCTTCTGTTGTCCTGCTTTGCCATGAACTGTTCCTCACTGTAATTCTCCCCTGCCATGTTACTCTGCTTTGAAGCCAGCCAACTATGAACTGAAACCTCCACAAACTGTGACCTAAATAAACCTCTCCTCCCTTGACTTTGAGGGCTAGCCATTTTGTCTCAGCAATGAAAAAAGTAAGGAACAGAGGAGGCCAGAGAAGGAGACAGATGGGAAAACAGTCAATTGGTGGAGCAGATGAAATACATACATGTTATAAATTCATTTTATATGAGTGTGGTTTGTGGCATCTCAAAACAATAACAATACTACTTGCAAAGGTCACTTATCATGGATGACTATAACAAATATAATAATAGATGTAATAACCAAAGAAGTTGAAATATTGCTAGAATTACCAAAATGAGACAGCACAAGGTAAACATGTAATGTTGGAAAAACAGTGTCAATGAACTTGTTCAACACAAGGTTTCCTCAAACTTCAATTTGTGACGTATACAGTACTTGTGATGCACAATAAATTGAAGCACAATAAAAAGAGGCATAGCTATATTCTGCTTCCTCTCATGAAAAATTATTCTGAATATAATCTGAAATTTCATATCTTGCAGCTTTGCTGAGTTTTTGAGCCAGAAACAGCAAGGAGCAGAGAGCAATTTAATAATTTTCTTATGTGTATGCCAGTCAGTAAGGAACTGATACAGGGGAATGAAACTCCCAACCTACTATGTCCACAAGTTCCTGTTCTCTAAAATCAAAGAATGAATTTTAGGAACAACAGAAGTTAAGAGCAGAATATATTTTTTGAGAGAAAGAAAGCTTCTCTCTGAAGAAAGACAGAAGGGGTCCCAAGCAGGTTGCCAAGGACTCTGTCTTTTCCAGGGACTTTTATAGAGTAAAAGCATGGTTGGTTCAAGATTGGGAAAGACTGGGAGCTTACAAGGCAGGTGGGCATGAGGTGGGACATAACTATGGTTAGCCAATAAGATAATAGTTCAGCTAAAATTGATTACATTAGGGACAAACGGGAAAGTGAGACACATAGAAAGCAGGCATTCTTATGGAGCCGTGACTCTTCCCTAGGGGGATGGGAACTGTTTAGGGAATGGATCCTCAGGATATGGGTGCATTTGTTTGGTCTTTTGTCTTGAGTCCTGGCACGCAGCAGGAGGCATCAGTCTCCTCCCAAGTTCCCAGGTATCTGCACTGGCTCCATTGAGGACCTAGCCCTGCCTCACTGCCTATAATATGTCTAACTAATTCAGTTGCCTGCATCAGAACCCCAAATACATAAATCCAAGAGAAAATGGGGTCTGGTACTGAAAATACATCTTTCAGGAGAATTTCTCTCTTTGTATCACAGCTCATTCTGCCCCCACATAGAAACACTGAAGCAACCACTCTTTTGATTTCTCTTTATATTACAACTAAACTCTAGCTCTAACACTTCCGATTAGCTTTCTTTTATTCTTTTTTTTTTTTTTTCATCTATAGTTGATATAATATATGAAAGAGTTGCTGGCCCAGACGGGACACTTTAACCAGGAGAAGCCTCAGCCAAATTAAGGAGCTCCTGCCTCCCCCGCCCCTTAGAGATTTACCTGTAACCCTATACCCCCATCCCTAAGAACCTGCCTCTGGCACCAAATGTGTGCCAATGGGCTACCTGTGCATCCCTAATGCCCCTTGGGGTCCACCCCAGACAGAGGCTACTTATGGGCCTCACTCCACGTGTTAGTGTGTGTGAGAGTGTGTGTGTTCCAGAGAGAGACAGCTGGCCCTGGGGTGGAGATGCTGCTTCCCGGGGGCCCAGGCGGGTCTCTCCCTGCATTCCCGAAATAAAGGGTACTTATATTTTATATTTCTTATCTTTGCAGCCACCGCCGCCCACTCCTTTCACGGCCGTCCACTCTTTCTACTCCACTCCACTCTTTCCACTCCTTTCCCACTCCTTCTCATTCCTTCCTTCCTTCCCCATCCTCCCCTTCTCAGACCTAACAATACATATTGTTATGTTGGAAGTAGTTGTTCAAGTTACAAAATCAAAGCATTAAAAAATGAACAATCAAACAATGACAGAATTTCAAAAAACAACATTAAGTCATTTGTAGTTGACACATTACATACTTCTTGAATGTGGAAAAATTCTTCTTGATTCCTCTTCTTTTCATTGTTTGTATTTAAACACATTTTAAAACTTTACCACTCCCTTACACTGTTTTGTTTTTTTGGGTTTTTTTTTTTTTCTCTTTTTCCTTTTAAATAAAAAAAAAAAAAACTTTACCACTAGGCTAACGCACTATATGGCTTCATGTCCTTAACATAATCTTCCTTGCCAGATTATATAAGAAATGGCTTGTAACACATATACTTTTGTGACCTCCAAACAAATATTCTAGCATATAAACAATCTGCACTTGCTTAACTAAATTATTCATAATGCTACGAATTAAGCCAGGTTTTCCCCACTTACAGTTTCACCCATTTTTTGTTGTTGTTTTTTGCCTTCTGACATCATGAACCACTAATTATCTACATTATTACTTGACTATTATCTTTCTACACATGCCTATGTTCTGTCAGAATTTTGTAAAATGTGAAATTTCTTTGACTCCAGGAGAATGACTTGTGTATTTAACTTTTTGTATCCTTTTAGTATTTCACCAAATGGCAGCAAGAGTCTATGCTTAAGAAGTGTTTTTACATCGGAATTACAGGTCTTTTTCATATCTTCTTATGGGAAGCAAAAGTGGAATTCTCAATTGCATGTAATCTCCTTGTCACACAAAAAGTAGGGAAAAGTGTAAACATTTGGGAGAAGCAATTTTCCTTCAGAATCCAAATGAGATGCGTACAGGAGAGTTACGAATATAGAGCTGTCCTGGAGTCGGAGAACATCTCCATCTTCCACATCTGGGGCAGCATCTGTTCTGTGCAGTTAGAAGAAGAAAACAAGAAAATCAAGGTAAATACCACAGCACAATATCAAATTCTACAAATCTATCAAGTGTATTTATTTATTGTCGATCAAATGGCCAAGAAGCAGTGTGGGGCCCATACTAAGATCCTTGATAATTGCATTTCTCAACACTCTTTAGAAAATGCCATACTGCAGGCCTGGGAATAACAAGCTTTTGCATAACAGCACTGGGCCTATAAATAAGAAACTCATTAAGCTACCTGTAGCAGGCCTCTACCCCAGCCCTGCACTGGCTTGGGGAGCTTAATGAGGTGATAATGAGGAGAAAATGGTTTAGCTCCTTTTTGGCCTGGTGTGTGATGGGTAAGGAAATCCAAGTCTTCAGTGAAGCAGCCACCACAAAGCCCAATTCATCATTCAGGGTGGGTCTATATCAGAGAAATAATTTGCTTCTGGGCCTGAAGTTATTTGGCTCCCCTGTCTATGGAAACAAAGCCTGCTATTCATTCACATTTGAAGGGACTTTCAGAATAACACCAATAAAGGGTGTTAGACAAACTGGTCATTAGCATTTGAAGGGAATGGCCAAATAACCCCCACAAAGGGCGTTAAACCAATCCACATTGTAGGTAGGGGTGTGGGAAGGCTGCGCAATTCTAAGTGGATTAATGCCAGCATTATTTTCTCACTATGGGTCTGGCCTCCTCTCTAAGGTTTCATGTTCATTCAAGGCTGGACCAAACCTTCTTGGCCAAGCTCTCCTTCAGTTTCCCTAAAAAGAAACTAAAAAAGTGAACAGGAGTTAAGCATATAACACTTAGCGCATTGGACACAAGAAGAGATCAATCAGCTGCACATCTGGGCCACAATGCAATGGGATGGTCTATGGTAGATCCCATGAATGATCAGGGAGAATAGGCTGGTGATTGGTTTCATTTGATTCATGCTATTCTCCATTAATGCTTCCAAGTACTGAGGACAACCCTCTCCAAGGAAAGGGTGCCTGAAGGTCAAACCTAATGTGAAAGAGGACCAGAATCTCATGAAGAAAACATACCAAACATCACTCACTCTCATGTTTCCATAGAAAGCCTCTCTGTAGTGTCCCTCAAGGTAGGACATTCATCCTCTAGTTGAAAACAGACCAGAAAAGTCAGAAAAAATATACTGCTGGGTCCCGGTCAAGAATTCCCAGTGTAGGGCACAGTGCCTGCTTGGCAAGTGCAATTCCTGTTCTTGAGTTCAATTCCTGATACATCAGCGGCATAAGCACCTGCCTTGCAAGCAGGCGGTCGTGAGTTCGATCCCCGGTACCGATAAAAAGGAAAAAGACAAAAAAAAAAAAAAAAAAAAAAAAAAAGGCATATGTAGGATCCTCACTGTGGGCATAATTATTATGGTATCAGAAGAAAAGATAGCAAGATAGCACATGCGCGCTCTATAATCCAGGGATCAACTTACATCATTATATGCTTAAAATAATGTCACTAAGAAAGGTCCTGCCTAACACAGCTAGTAAAGTACTGCAGTCCTAAGGTCACACTCAAAGAATAGGGCTTTCTGATATGATTGGGAGTCAGAATATCTGTGCACCTCAGTTGATTGAATGGAGCCCTGTTGAGCATCTAAATTTATCTTGACCTCTCACCCAGTCAACTGCAGAGAATAAAAAAATTGCAAGCTTCTAAAGACAAATATTTACTTAATAAACCAAACAAACAAACAAAAATGCTACATTTCCATTTTCTGCCTTGAATGGGAGAGGGCAAGACCTAAAAGAAAAAAGTCAGTGCTAAAACAAACTTAGGAGCAAGGGTTCAGGGACTCAGCAGAGATCACTGATGTAGGCAATACGGGATAAAACAGACTGGTTCCACTGCTGGTCAGCCCTGCTACAGGTCCCTAGGGTGGGCAGTGTTCTGGCCCCTGCCTTCAACTCCCATGCAATTCTCTGTCTACTGGACATGTCCACCATTATCTCAGAGTGCAACATGTCTAAGGAAAATGAAAGATTAGAAATCTAATCTTTCCTCTGAATTTCCTTATTTTGGTAAATTTTATCATAATTCTTCCAATCATCCCCATGTGAAATTTCCTTCACTTTAAAATTATGCTGCTATTCATTATATTTGGTATGGAAAGAGAACATGTGATCTATATTTATATACAATCCTTAATAAAATGCTACTTATCACTTCCGTTTGAGCTTTGAAAATATTATGACATTGCATATAGCCACTTTTGATTTGCTTTTTCAAGTAAATATGTTTCTGAAATTCATCTATTTTTTGTAATAATTGCAGTATTTTCTTTATAATATTCTATGTTTGAATAGTCTTCACCGCATTTATATTTTCCTCTGTGCATGGACATATTGCCAGATTATTTTGCATATAAAAATTATGCTACTATGCATATCATGTTCATATTTCCCAGTGTAGCTCCATATGTACCCGGTTTTGTTGTTTTTATTTAATAGCTAGGGTGGGAATTGCTGCTCAACAGATATGTATAGTCAAATTATTTTCTGAAGTGATTGCATTAATTTTTACTTTCAACATTGTTCTTCAGCTCGTAGATGCACACTGTCATTTGGAAACAATTTTTTTTGCTATGTAGTAAATAGAATTTTATGTTACTGTTAACTGAAATAGGTCAATTACCATACAAAAGATTGTGGATATTTTCATGTTGGAGTCATTTTTGTTTCTTATTTTCTAAAATGCACATCTGCAAACATGAATTTACTTGTAAATAAATTCTATATTTACAGAAAAGTGAAAAGGTACAGAGAGTACTATATACTGTACATAGTTTTCCCTATTTTGACATCTTAGTTTTGCTACATTTGTAACAATTGAATACACTGCAGTGCATTAATGTTAAATAAAACTCCCAAATCCATAGTTTATTTAGATTTTCTTAATAGTAACCTAATGTTCTTTATATGATTGTTGTATATCGTTAAAATCCAATTACAAAAAATAGCTGGTCAAATTTTCTTGTTTTTTATGACTCTGACAGTTTTGAGGAATATTGGCTAGATGTTTTGTATAGAATCCCTCTATGAAAATTTGTCTGTTTTCATCATAAGTGGGTAGGAATTACAGATTTGAGGAACATTTTCATTTTTTCCTATTATGTCCCTTCATTAAGTTTTAATAGTTATTTTATATTCTGCTATTAATCCTTATCATTTATATAGTCTCCTGATTTGTTGCTTATACCACAATAAGCAAATATTTAAACTTGCTTTTAATATCACAATAAGCGAATATTTAAATTTAATATCACAATAAGCAAATATTTAAATTTATAAACTTGCATGTCAAGATTTATTTGTCCTTAAGTGTGTGTGTTTGTGTTTAGCTGAAGAAACACAGACTGATTCAAGTTCCCACTGACATTCTCCTTAATGCAGTCCAAGTGTTAAAGTTTTGACTTTCACATTTAATTCTGATCTATTTATTTATTTACCTGTATTACATAATGAAAGAATCTAAACTGCTTTTTCTATATGAATTAGCAAGTATAACAGCACATTTTCATCTGCCCCATGATATTTGGACATGATCTATCTATAACTCTATCTTTATATGGTATTTCCTTATCTATACATATTTATTTATGTTTTTTCTGTACTACTTATCTATTTGCTTACTTTGCACCAGTTCTGTACCATCTTAAGTCACAGCTTTATAACCAATGTTGATATCATATGTAGTAAGTTCTAATTTTATTGTTTTTCAAAAATGACTTGGCTTTCTCAAGCCTGGGGCTTCTTTCCTTATATTTTCAGAATCTTTTTGTCAGGCCTCTTTAAAAATTCACATTGAGGTTTTGAGCAAAATTGTATTGAAATGTTTCATTGATTTTGAGATTTTCTTAGTCCATGAGAGTGATATTGCTTTTCATTTTTGAAACTTTTCTTTATTGTTTTTCTGTATATATTTTTCATAAGTCTTCCATATTTTAAGTAGATTTACATCTCAGTGTCATTAACTTCTGTTGTTACTGTGTATTGTAATCACTATTCTTCTAATTATTTTTTGCTATCTTATACAAATACAATGCTTTTGCGTAACTCTTATGTATCTAGTGGTGTAGTTTTCCACAAATTGCTTTTGGATCTACTTTATTAGTATTATTTTAATAATTTATTACAGTATTCCAATATTATTATTATAATTTTTGCAAATCATAATTTTTACAATATTTTTTTCATGTCTTTTGCATCTACATTGAGAAAAATTCTATCAACAAATAAGAACATTTACATTTATCTCTTTCTAACCCTTATAATTTTTTTCTATTTTTATCTTATGGGTTAGGAACTCCAGGACAGTGCTGGAAACAACCTCTCCTGAGATGGTTCTAAAGTCTCACCATGAAGAATGGTATATGCTGAGGTTGTTTGCATAGACATTAATCATTTAAACAACATTTCCTTCAAGTTTTAGTTTGCTAAAAGATTTTAGTTCTTTTTTAAAAGTTATGTTAGTAGATGCTGAATTTTATCAAAAGTTTTTTCTTTATCACAGAAATAGTTTGAATATTCTCCTTTAATTTGCCTATATGGTGAAATATAGTTACTATACATGTTGTACAATATTGAATCACCTTTAAATTCTTACAAGAAATATAATTTGGCATTTGTTCCTCTTTTCTTCTTGATTTTAAGGAATTTGCCTATCGATCCATGTCTGAAATAAATTTGAGAGTATCTTACCTTTTACACCACTTTTCTGGTTTGAGAGTTGTACTAGTCTGTTAGTATGACTTGTGTTGCTCATTTTTATGGTTTCTGGTGGAGTCTTTGTGAGACTAAAATGGTACAATTTTGAAAAAAATTGGTAGGACTTGGTAGTAAAACCATCTGGTCCTGATTTTCAAATATAGGACTTTAATAAATATATACTATATACATATCCTTTCAGTTTATTCTCAAGTCATTTATAATATTATAATGTTATATGTCTATTTTTTGACATTTTCAAATTTATTTTCAATAAGATATTCATAATATTTTGCAGTTTACATTTCAATGTAGCCCACATACAAATATTGCCTAGTTCAGTTATAGTATTTCTTATGCATGTTCATTTTTCAGCTTTTTAAAAAAGTCATTTCTACTGGGATTCCTTTTGAAAAGAGCTGCATTGTTACATTTTGTTTTATGTACTTTTAAAATTTATCTTTATTTTTTCCATTTTTAGTCTTATTTATAATATTTAAATCTTTTTTGTGATTTATTATATTAGATTTTTGAGTTATTTTTAAATTAATCTCTAATATAATAATTTAGAGTAGAAATCCTTTAAATCATTAATTTGCTAAAATTTATAAATTGTATTTTTAATCTTAAACATCATTCTGTTGTAGGTAGTTTTTCTCCTTACTCCATTTTTTTCTTTTACCAAATTTATTATTATTATTATTATTATTATTATTATTATTATTTGTATCAGGGACCCAACTCAAGAGATCTTGCACTTGCCAGCCAGGCAGGCACTTACGCCACTGAGCTAAAGCACCGGCCCTATACCATATTAATTTAAGTTATGTTATTTAGATCCCAGAGTAACTTTTTTTTTTTTATTTAAAGAAAAGGAAACAAAAGAATACATGGAGATTTTTTAAAAAAGGGTAGAAATAATACAAACTTACAGAAAAATAAACGGTAAATTGCTGGTTGATAAGTTACACATTGTCATCTTAGAAATAGCTGTTCATGTTATAGAATTAAAGTATTTAGAATGACATTCATAAAGTGACACTACAAACTCTTCTACTCCATGATCGAACAAGAGCTCAGTAATACGGTTATCAGTCCTACACATTTGTTTTACATCTCAAAGAGGGTAAGATTAAACATATCAAAACAGAACATAGCACTTAAAAAAACAATTTAAAGAAATACAGATTTCGTAGCAAGCCAACTGGAGATCTTCATTGTCTATCTAACTGTCTCTAGTTTCTTACAAATAGTTGTCCCCATCTTCACCCACCTTATATACTTATTGTATATTATAGAACTAATCAAATCATTGGAGACTTTTTAGATCCTCAAGTACCAAACTAGGGAAGACAATAGTAACTACCATCGCATCTCTCATTCTCTTTGTGATAGCTGTCCCCATCTCTACATATGCTGAAATTCAACTCAAGAAACCAGTCCAATGTCATTCTAATCAGCGAACATTAGTATTGCTAGAATTTCTATCATAATGCTACAAAATTAGCCTCGGGTTTCTTAGCGTCTCTTCCTCACAGTAGATCCCAGAGTAACTTCTTAGTTTGTTTTTTGTTATTAACTTCTTACTAAACTGAATCGCCATTAAAAGCACATGGAGTGAACAGCAGAGCCTCCTTATCTCAGCACTAAATTAGCATTAAGCCCCAAGGTAATATGTAGTTTTCCTGTTCTTTAATCTTGCCACTCTTGCTCTGTTTTCAGCTGATGATCCCTTTTATTTCGATTTGTATTTATTTGTTCTAGGAAAATTTCCATTACTTTCATATAATTTCAGCAATACTTATGCTAATGTATCCAAGGTCTACCTGCTTTTTAATAGTGAAGCCTGACATGATGGCTGCTTACCATCTAGTGAACGCTTATAATCTCCAACTGTTTGTGAAATGTATTCAAGTCAAAAGGCAATAGAAGATTCCAAAAATTTTGAAACGTTGTCCAATAGTTTCACCTCTTCAGATTATTCTTTCCTCTCCTCCAACTGCTTGCTAAGATAGAAAAATACATATCCTTAATTCAGAAGACTTGTGTTAGCTAAGTATCCTTCATTTCAGGTTAACATCGAAATGGTACAAGTTATTTAGAAATTGATTTAAAAGATCTTCCTTTCTTGCTCTTATTGAAAGACAAGTAAAAAGTCCAATTATTTTTAACTATATTAAAAAGTGACTGGAATAGATGAACTCCAAAAGACCTCCGGTCCTAAGGAAATATACCTGTGTCTAAAAACATGAAAATAGTATTTCCAGTGAATACCTGCCAGTGAATAACTGAGGGTTAACCAAGTATTACATTTTTTCTTCTGTTAATGGAACAGCAATGTCTAAAGATCTTTTTATTCTTTAGTCCTTAAAAACAATTTATTGCTACCCGCAGTAACTAATAATTATGCTGTACCTACCTGTCATGTATAGATTGAGATTTAGTGCCACCTTTGTTAGTAAATGCAGATGGATAATCCATCCCTAAAATCAGAGTTCAAGAATGTACCCTTGGAGCAGGCCCCTGGGGACAGAGCTGCAGCTCGTCTCGAGCACATAACCAGACAGTTCAGAAGGAACAGGCTTATTGAATTGAAGCAATTTTGACCCACTGATATTTATGAAGTCAGAATCCAGGAAGAGGAAAGTGAGTTTGTAAGGTTAAGAAAACAGAAGGAGTGGCCTGAAAAGTAATGATCATACCCTCTGGAAACAAGCACTGAAATATTTTTTATGAAAAATACAGGTGGTATGTGAGTACACATTGCAGGAAAATTTGTTTTAAAATTTAAAACTTATATAAGTATATTATTTTAAGGCCTCAAAACCACAGATAAAGATTCGATATACACACACACAAATGTGATTTGTATATGTGTGTGTATATGTAACTCATGACAATTATACATGTGTGTATATATGTATTGTGAATGTATATACACATTCACATATGTATTTAAAACTAAGAAGATGGTTTTAACGTTTGAAAAAATCCTAGCAAACAAGATTTTTGTCTGTTGAAATAATTTAAATTTGATTGCAATAATGAAATACAACAGTGTAACTAATGATCTCTTCAAGGTCACAAATCTACAAATAAAATCTAAGAAAATAAAACAAAAATTGCATTTCTGAGATCATATTCATAGGGAAGCTATACATGGAACTATTATTGGTTTTTTATATAACAGTGCAATAAAAATAATGAATATTACTATGTGGAATTGAGATAATTTTAATAGGCAATAATTCACCTTTAAAAATTAGTAAAATGATTCAGGATTGATGAACTTCTATGGACCATAGTACTAAAATGTTCCAACTTTAATATATATTTTCTAAATTGACAGATTGGAAGTTGAAATATATGTAGAAGAATCACTAAGCAGTATAGTGATACTCTTTTTAAATTTCATAACAATAAAGTCATTCTCTGCCATTGACTGTTTGGAAGCAAATGAAATTCATGTTTCTATATTACCAAGCTGGAAATTCTTGCTCATTTTTAAATTTTCAATTATAATTGAAATCTTATAATAAAAAGCAGAAAAATATCTGAGTAATATATTTCAGAGCATTAGTGGATAAAGCAGAGGCCTCTATATGTTCTCTTTTTTTTTATTTAAAGATGGACACATTTCCATAAATTAGCCGGAGAAGTTCCATCGTGCATATCAGTTTCCTTAAGAACAGTGAATATCGAGCAACAGCACCATTGTCAATGTCCTCCTGTGATTTTTAGCAATGCATCCTTGCACATATTGTTTCAGACAAAAATTAGTATTTTGCATTAGAAGAGGATAATTAGGCAATAAGATACAAAAGCGAGTGTGGTTATCATGAGATAAACACACACATGGGGTGTTATGAGGCACAGCCAAGTGTCTGAAATCCCTCTAGGGTATGATTATCTCGTGATAACCACACACCCTGGAGTTGCCTTATTGCTATTATAAAATATCTTTATTATAGGAAGAAATGTGCATTTTTGTGCAGAAAGGAGACAGAGCTGGCAATTTAGAATACCGAACAGCAGTTTCAGCTGAGCTATGTGGTTTACATAGATTAATCTATCCCATTGGAATGTTTTCCCAGCCAAAAAAATGTTCCCTAAATCCAACCAGTCATAATCTGTAGTGATGTGCAGCTATTTGGAGCATTTGAGAAATTCCCTGCCTGATTCTTAGGCTTTTGGTTTGATGGCTGCATGGGGTGGATGCTGAGATGCACAATAAAGAGAGGATCAACACCCACAAGGGCTGAGAATTTCGTGTTCTTAGGATCTAAATTATGATTCATGCAAATGTCAAAATTCCTTGCCACAGTTTTAGCTAGTTTCTTGATCAGAATAAATGTTTTAAATTCTTTATGGAAATAGTACACAACAGAACATTTGGCAAGGAAGACAAATTATTAAGGAAGAAACATGAAAACTGGGATGAAACTCAAGGGATCAGGGGAGAGTAACTGATTACGCCAGAGAAGAGATTAGAAATTTGAGGCCAACAGAGCAAAGAAACTGAAGGCTTTCACTGTAAATAAGTGAAGGCCAAGGGGAAGTAGGAGCACAGGTCCATAGATATGTGCGCCAAAGTAATTGGGAATAGATTTATTCCCTACGGCTCCAGAAACAGATTTAATTTAAGTGTCAAATGTGCCAATCAACAACAGCAACCTCCTTTAGACTGACGAGGCCAGATTGGTCACTGCCCATTTCTCTCTGACTGTTCGGGTTACTTCTTCGTATCGGAGAATGTTATAGGCAACTGAGTTAGATAGAAATATTATAGGCAGTGAGACAGGGCTGGGCCCTCAAAGAAGCCAGGGCAGAAGACCAGGTACCTTGTGACCATGGGGGAGACAGATACCTCTGCTGCAGGCCAGACATCAAGACAAAAGACAAAACAAGTTCACCTACACCCTAAGAATAAAAATTAGGAACTGATACTCTACATAGGTATTGATCACCTTGAAGAAGCCAGGAGAAGCCACTAATCCAACCTCTTACGGGCAAAGGACCTTTCCCTATGTGACTCACTTCCCTACTGGATCCCAATTTAATCAATTTTACTTGAGCAATTTTACTCATAATCTTCTTGGTTGGCTGTAATTCTGTCCTCTTGCCCACCTTGTGAGTTCCCATTTTTTCCCATTCTAGACCTGCCTCCACTGGTGGTTTTGCTCTATGAAAATCCCTAAAGAAGGCTGGGTCCTCGGCAACCCACTCTTGGAGAGAAGCTTTATTTCTCTCAATAAATATATTCTGTTCTTTAAAAAATGTGCAGAAAAGGGGATTTCATTTTACCCAAAGAACCACTTTTAAAATTTAAGTGTTTACAAAATAGGATTGTCTTCTCAAAACAAACAAAACAAAAAAATTGTGGGAAAATACTATAATAAATGAGAGAGATTTTTCTCTATTACAGAAGGTCCTTCATAACTCAAAAACTGATTCTGCAAGAAAAACTAAGAATTACAGACATATATGAAATCTGAAAATGTCAATATCAATAAATTTGCAAGAATGGAAAAGGAATCCAGACACCTTCTAGGGAAAAAAAAAAACCCACATAATTATTTTAATGCATTATGAGTTTTTACATATAATAGGTACACTAAAATAAAACTTGTTGTTTTGAGACATTCTTGATGTCTAGGAGTTGAGGCTTGTCTTCGTAAATCTTATTTGATCAAATGTTACAATTCCTTTTCTTTGAATGCTATCTATTATTAACCTGAGACATTCTAAAACTGTGATAAAATCAGAAGTTGGGGAGCAAACCTCTGATTTAATAAATTTCCATTAAACAAATTGTGGGTTAAAATCAGCAATAGCTGACCTATAAATTATATGCAAAATGAAATCAATACTTATTTCCATGTTTGGATAGACAAATCTTTAGGAAAAACCAATACAGAGAATTTAGCCAGCTTTGGTTCTATATGACAGCCATCAAAATGTGTCAAATCTAATGTAAGACTGTTGTTTAATATGGAATATGAAATCAATGTAATTGATTTGATTGAATTTAAAAAACTTCTATGAATATATGCCTTGCTTTTCTAAATGCAGCAAAGCCAGTAATTGGTTTAAATGTAAAAATAAATTACATCTGGAGATCTCTTACCCAGCCATGGTGATGCTTTATTGGCTTCTTCATTTCACTAACTGATACGCTTTCAGGTAAAATCAATACCTCACAGTCTAATATATTTTGCATTGTTATATTGTAGGTTGTGTAGGCTAAAATATATTTTTGATATATAACTCCCAATCTTTATTTTATAATAAAATTTGCCATGGGGAAATTTTTTTAAGGGGGCATCATTTGTTTTCTAAATATGTAACAGCATCTTTCTCATAATTGACAATTGTTTCAGCGGAATGCTATCATTTCTAGTGTAAATCCCCATCTTTTAATTTAGCCCTAGGCCATACCTTTTAAAGAAATTGCCATCCATGAAATATCAGATGCTTCAACAGGGCCAGTCTTGTGTACCTCCCTAGCAGAGCTGTGTGAAAAATTTCACACCTACTCTGAAACTGCCAAAATATGCTTCTTCACTCTTTTCAGTACCAAGGGGAAAACATATACTTTTTCCCTTTGGGCAGTTTTGACAGTTTTAATACAAGTGAAAAGCAGGTTTTGCCAGCATGAAAAAGGGAAAAGGGAAGAAATCTTGAAATTATAATGTGAGAACTCTCAGAGTGTTAGGGGGAGGTAGAGGAGAAAAGAACGTGAAAATCTTCGCTAATACTTGGTTTTATCTGAGGCTGATCACATGATGGGCAGTGTTCAATTGCTTGCTGGAGAAGATCAAGGCGAGTGAAGGAGGTTAGACGTTTTAAGGGCAAAGCCAATACCAAGTAAAAATAATAAAAAATGGCAATAAAATTTGAGCCTCCTGCAGCATTTTTCCTCAGAGCTAAATCATAAGTAAAGCCAATTACTTCTAAGATTCAATCCCACTTTTGCAGACTTCCTCCTGCTCCCTCCCTCCACTCCAGGTCCTGTCAGCATTTAAAAATCTTCTTCGGCTTTAAGAGAAAGAGATAAAAATATAAAAGTCAACTAATATATCCCAAAGACATCTCATGGCCCTCTGGAAAGAAAAATTACCCCTTCTGCTACACTTGTTTCTCTTCAAATTTTGAAGAGCAGCCCTATGAAAGGTACAGGAAAGGCTTGTTTGGTGAAAAGTTTTCGGAATAGCAAGTTGCTATTTGTGATGACCACTTTCTTCAATTAATGCAAATCCCAGAACACTCAAAACATTTGGGAGATATATAAAGAGATCTAGAAAATACATATAGATATAGCATGGGGGATTTAGCTGAGCAGAGAATTCTTCTGGATCCATGAATTCCTGGAGCATTTTCACAGTCTTTAGTCATGTTCTAAAATAATTGAACAGCCAACATAAATACCAAGCCAATGAAAACTCAAATGTGTGGCAACGTTCTGCATCCATTCAAACTCATCTAGTAGAACACTACACTTTCAAAGCATGTAGAATGAATGTGAACTTGACTCTTGTGTGGAAGCTCGAAATATTTACATAAAGATGCCTCCTTTGTCGCTTTGAAGTCAGGCTACTGCATACTGAGAGAAAAAAATAGGTATTTTAAAAGAAGAAGGAAAATCACTTTCATATGGCTTGACTTTTATAATAAGCTCAGAAGAAGACAAATATGAGCCCTAATTTCTAAGTTAGTAATTTGGAGAAAAGCTACTGGTAGATATCTTTCAGGATTTGCTTTTTAGATTGTCCACTTTATCCATTAAACAGTGTAATAGCCATTTTGAATAAATGTGATTTTATTTTAACTCTAATGTACTTAATCACCATTTTCTGATAAAGTTATAAAGTTAATATTAAGTGCATAAGAGAAGAAAAAGCTATGCCACAGGTTGATTTTGGGAGGAAGAGAGAAAAGGAGCGTGTTTTTATTGACTTTGTAGTTTAATTAAGTGGACTTTAGCATTGCCATAGTGTCAGCTTTGTACTATTGTTCAGAGATTTTGTCAGCTCTCGCTTCTGAGGACTGCTTCAATTAACCACCCTCCCAAGGATGGGTGCGGGAATTGGGGCTGGACTTACCAAGCCTTGACACTTCACATGGTGCCTTCTGTTGAGTTCTCTCCTGCTGCTCATCTCTGCTGAAATTGGCCCTCCATTTGCCTGTGTACTTTTGCAACTGCAAATGCTGGCTGCAACCCAGCACTGGTCCTGATGCCATTCTCACCGTCCTGGTCCCACTCCGGCAGGTGTTACCACTGGAACTGCCTTCACAACGATGCCTAGTTTGGAAATGTTGGGAAATTGCACCGTCTGCACTGCTCTTTCCCAGTTATACCATATAGCCTTTGGGATATATTTATATATACCTTGTTCTCTCCTGAAGACTTGTATATATCTGCAAAGGGCTGGGACTGAAAAGATGCCCCAGGTCCAACTCCATTTTGACCACACTACTCCTTCAAATAGGAAGCTATAGGATCAAGGTTTTGCTCTTAAAACGATTAGTTTCCCAGATACCCACTCTGCTCATACCTGATACTCCTAGCATAAAAAACCCTCCTAAGTTTCTTTGCTTTTTCATTTTAATAACAAAAATCTCCACATTCATTCACTCCTGAGTCTCAGCTAGTGGCAAATGAGACAGATATTACTTCTGAATTGTCCCGCTGGTGTGGAGTGACTCGGTGTCTAACCTCTTATG
Source organism: Cavia porcellus (assembly GCF_034190915.1). Taxonomy (NCBI): domain Eukaryota; kingdom Metazoa; phylum Chordata; class Mammalia; order Rodentia; family Caviidae; genus Cavia; species Cavia porcellus. The sequence continues at coordinate 34,167,788 of NW_026947489.1, forward strand.
GCATGTTGGACAAGAAGTGACGTTTCCAGGTTTTGACCATAAATACTATCACAAATAGAGTCACACAAACCACTCTATCTCCTTGCCTCTGGCTCCTGGCTCAGAACTGGCAAGAGTTGGAGTAGCTGTACACAATCCAGAGGACTCTAAACTGGAGTCTTCTCCAATTAAGTTTTGAAGTGTACTCTAAATGGTATATGAAGGTTAATAAGAGAGGAGGCATTTGATATGTATTTTATCATATGCCAGAAAAATGTAGTAAGTTAAATGAATTTTATCAACTTTCTTCCATAATTTTGTCAGGAGAGGTTTGGAAAGAAATAATTCCAAATTACATCACTGAAGTGGTAATGAAAGATGACCATACAACTTTACTATAGGATATAATAGGATATAAATAAATTGGACTGATATTTCAGGATGAAAAAATGGGGGTATATGTGAAAATAGGCTGTCTATGTATAAACTTTGCATGCCAAAGTGTTATAAACCTCATCATCATTTTACAGATAGGATCAAGTTGTTTTAGCATGCTCAGAAATATTAAAAGAACATATTTTTTATAATATTTAACTACCCTCAATAATCAGAAACTGGGTCATCTTAATACAGTACTCTTTTAATACACACACACACACACACACACACACATTGTATGCAGAAGGTTCTGATGGAGTATGCATCACAGCATATTAATATAGCAGTAGGATCAATGTAACAGGAGGTCCACACAAATGGACTCAAATTTCATGAATTTTCCAATTCACATGAATAATCAAACAATGTACTAAAATATGACACTAAAGTGAAAAATTCTTAATTACATATTTGTTAGCCTGTATTCACATAGAGAGAATATATGTATGGAGAAAAATACACAGGATCAATGACGACTCTACTGAAGGGAGCAGGTAGAGGAATGTGGTCACACTTTCCCACGTAAGGAAACAGTAGCAAAAAGAATGACTGGCTTAAAAATAACTGGGGAGAGAAGAGGGTATTTCTGTGGGATTGCGTTAGGTGAGACACCACCGTGGGGTGTTTCTCCCCTTACTTGAAATCTGTAGGAAGCATTTTTAACCTTGTGCGCCTCTTTGCATGTGTGGTTTCATAGCAGCCTCCTTTTTCCGTGAAGGTAACTGGTTAAGCCAGTGAAATGTTCATTGATCGGAGTAGATGGGTCTGAGGGGAAGGGCTTGTCAGCTGGGACAGCTTATCAGAAGAGAGTTGTTTTTTCCACCCCTCTTTCCTATTTTTTCCTAAACTAGAGAAAATTCCCCTGGGAGCACGGAGGCCTCAGCGGGAGCATTGCAAGACTCAAGAGATGGAAAACGGTTTGTAAATGAGCATTTAAAACATGAAAACACTTTTGTTTTCAAAGCCAATGAGTACAGAGTACCAGTGAGAGACGTGAGTTGACAGCTGGGACTCCTCATCCGTCTGGCCAGGGGATTCTGAGGCAATGGCTGACAGATGAAAGGTAAGACAGGGAGAGCTTGGGCCTGTCAGGATCCGCTCAACATTCCTGGGCTTGCCATTTCCAACCAAATTCAAACCTTTGCGAACTGGAGGATAAAGAGAATGTTTACAGGAAAATAAAAGAGGCTTGAAAATGCTTATTAAGAGGCATTTTAGAAATCTTCATAGAGTCATCTGTGATAATTTACATGCAAATGAATCGGAATGTGCTTGGCATACATTAGGTAGGGTTTTCAGATTTTATCAAATTCATGCGGATCATAGAGAAAGAAATACACACGCATAGAGCCACTAGAGAGTTTGAAACAAAGATGCCTGTCCACTCTAGGAATGTAGCCAAGCAGACATGAGGGAAGACACATGAGCACTTTTCATCTAGCCACTTTCGGACAGATTTTCCTTCCACGGCTACTTCTAAGTCCAGAGATAGCTGCAGTGGTTTCTGGGAGCACGCATCGTGGTTAGAGCTTCAGGTCTGTATTGGAGAGACTGTAAGTATGTGTTTATTCTCGTCTGGACATTTCCAGGGATATAGGTTGACTCTAGTGTTAGCTGGGGGTTTGCATTGCCTCCAACAGGAAGTTTTAGTCTTCCCAATGTTCTTTGGTCTGAAGAAACCTTTCTGAGAGTTGGGGCAGGAAGTGGGATCCTGAACCTTTGCTAATCATAGTCTGAGTTACTAAATAAGTTTCTCATGTGCAGGAAGTTACCATAAAGTACAGGATGTAGATAAATGTAAATAGAGACAAAAAGCTGCCATGACCTGGAAAGCCATGACAAGTTACACTAGGCCACTTTGGAAAATTTATTCAACTACTGTGTTCCTATCTAATGCTAAGTTACTAACAGCTCAAGTAATACGGATCTCTGGAATTGCAACAGGACCACAATGTAAGGGAGATGGGGTGGGACCTCTGTCAGATAGATAGGATCTTCTGCTTTGTGAACCACATGGCACACTCTTAATAGTATTAGGTGGTTAACAAACCATCACTCTGCCTGCAGATAGCTGAAGCTGACATCCTCGGGCCAATAGGTTCTCCTGCTTTTTCTCTTTAATAATCTATTCTACAATCAGCAACTCAGACTCAGAGCCAAAACTGGAAGGGAAAAATGTATGAAGCAGGCAAAAGTGTATTCGGCATGGCTATTGCCTGCGATTCCCAGCTGACTGTTCACACCCCTGCCCATATCTATTCTTATTTAGAGTATCTTTCCTCCAATCCCAATGTAGTCCTTATATTTAATAAGTGTTGGCAAAGATGACCACTAAGGTTTTTGTCCTCAAAAAAATTACCATTTTTAAAGATAAAGAAACACCCAATTTGATTTTCTGTCTATAAATACTTAGTTTATGACTTTTTTTTGGTACAAGTCTGACTTGCAATACAAAACAGAATATTTTCAGTCATTCAAGTGAAGCACCTTTTATGAAAGGATCCTTTCCCGAGTGTGGGGAGAATTAATGAAGCAAATAAAATGTAGTGAGGAAGCCAGCACTTGCGTTTTGTAGTGGGGAGGGTGTTGGGGAAAAGGCCCCAAATACTTTCACCCCCAGCTAGGTTTTCCCATTGGTTGAACTCAGCAGAAGCCTAAGGGCAAAGAAACAGACATCAAACAAGTGCAGGCACTGAGCAGGCAGAGGAGGCTGGAAACCATGTCAATAACTGGAGTGGAGTGCACAAGAAAAATCCGTACATTAATTTAACCTTTATCCTTTTCCAATACTTTGGTTGGGGTCTTCCTTTCTAATATTATGCATTCTAAATCATGTTTAAGTCTCTCCAAATTCTGGTTGAAGGAATTTAGACAAGACCAGTCTCAAGCTTTCTTGTCCATACTACCAGGATAGCTTTCCAACTTTTCTTCCCCTCCTGCTCATCTGATACTGTATAAACTAGTTAAGTATTTTAAAATACTATACTATTTAGCTGTTATCTTATTCTGATACCCAGCTGAAACACCCTCACTTTCATCAGGATCTTCAGAAAAATAAAAAGAAGAGGACTACAACAACAAAGAGAAGGAAAAGGAGGAGGAGGAGGAGGAAAAGGAGGAGGAAGAGGAGGAGGAGGAGGTGGAGAAGGAGGATCAGGAGGAGGAGGAGTTCCAAACAGAGATGAGACTTTGGCATTAAGTGGTTTGTGTGCAGGCACTATCTGAGCCATCTAGCTCATAGCTATCACTATCATAGCTGCCATATGCTTCCAATCACTATACCCCAATACCCTACAAAATTATGTTTTGCTTCTTTATTAGATAAAATCTTAAAAGAAAGTTGAAATGGTTTCTTGTGCATATTTATATCCTTTTGTAAGCCCCCACTGGTATCATTTGGTTTCTGTATGACAAATACCTCATACTTTGTTAGAGGAATCAATTTATGGATGGATACTGCCTCCATCACTTCCTTCTTTGCTTGACAAACTGCATTGGATCCTTTACCTCCTCTAGAAAACCTTCAGACCTTTACCGATACATTGGGTACTCATCCTGGGTACTTTGAAGTTTGACTATAATCACAGAACTTACCACAGCCATTTATTTGTAAAGTTCGAGCTACAGGTAATATAATTCCTCTGTGTGTGTGTGTGTGTGTGTGTGTGTGTGTGTGTGTGTGTGTGTGTGTTGTTTTTGTTTCTTGGTACCAGGAATCAAATTCATAACCTTGTGTTTGCCAGGCAGGCGCTGTACCCAGGAGCTACATCCCTGGTCCAGTCAGCATGGTTTTATGACTGAAGATATTTCTTTTAAAAGAGAACATGAAATGGAAAAATTATACTTAGGCAACAAGATAAGAAACAATACTTCAAATGATGGTAATTGTTGGGTAGATATGGCTAAGATTGGCACTATATAGAAAGAAAGGAATATGCAAAGTCATAGACCAAGTTTATTTCAGAGAACATTAGCTGTGCGGGGAAATAAGGCTGCTTGTATGTAGCCGCACACTGTGGAGGAACCTGTTGCTGTAAGCTGAACATTCCAAGACACAAAAGAGTGGATAATGGGGAGAGAATCCAGAGGCATGAGAGAGTACTTGCTTCAGCCGCGTATACCAGAGCATGCAAGGATGGAGCTGCCAAACCAGTTAACGTGTTTCTGCGTGTGGAAAACTGATATGTTGCTCTTGTTGCATCCTTAACAAGGGCTTTCAAAAACAGTGCGTTAATTCACTAAAACCATGTTAAGAGTAAAAAACTTAAGCATCTGAAGAGGAGGGGAGATTATATGGATCTTCAAAATAGCATAGGATATATTTTTTACAGTTGTGGGTCCTCAGCTAGCTGACCCTGAAACTGGATTTTACCCAGGCAAAGTAGTCTGATGGAGACATTCTCACAAGAAGAAAGGAAATTTGGGGAAGAGGCTCTGGTCCAATGAGAAGGGATTCTATTTTATTGCTTACCATTCCTGGATGATGAATCTTCTGCTGTGTACTTTATTAATATATATTAATAACTACTAAAATATTAAAAAATAATTTAAAATCAAAAGTCTCATCCATTTTATCCTGAGATATTGTTTATGCTTCATCCTCTCATCATTATAAGGTTTAAATTTGTAATATATTAGATGTTTTTCTGTGTCTCATGTCTTTTATGCCTCAAATTTTTTGAACTTTGTGTATTTCTTGCATATTAATATGCTTGTTTTTTTACTCATTTCTCTACAAAGTCACCGATCCTGATTTCTGATGTGTTAATAATGTACTATAAGATTCACCTATTAGCAGGACATTTAGCTCAGCAGCATAAGTGCCTGCTTGACAAGTGCAAGGTCCTGAGTTCAATCCCCAGTATCCCCCCCAAAAAGATTCATCTATTAAATACTTACAATTTCAACATTAATTTTTCAGTTCTAAAATTCCAATTTAATTCTATTTTATAGTTATAACTTTCTGATTACATGTTTTCCTTCTATTTTATCTTTTTCTATTTTTGAACATGTTATTTTAAAGTCTGATAATTCAAGTATCTAATCACCTGGTGGCTTAATTTTCCTTTAACTTTATGTGTGTGTGGAGAGGTGGCATCCTCTTCCTTAGCATGACTAATTATTTTTGAGCAAATGCTAGACTTTGAATATGAAAAAATAAGGACTTTAGCTTATAGTTTCTTTCAGAGAGGGTCATTCTTTACTAGGAAAATAAAGTGGAGTTTATCACTTTAAACCAATCAAATATTAGGCTGACCACTTACCAGGTTAACAAGATTACAATTTTGGGAAACCTCATGTCTGCTCTAGTAGCCCCATAAGGGATTTGTTTGCTTTCCAACAATGAGGATTGAAACCACGTTCTTTGCACTGAGCTACATTCCCAGCCCTTTCTAATTTTTTTTTTTTTTTGAAACAGGGTCTCACTGAATCACAAAATGACCCAGGCAAGCTTGAATTTATGGTTCTCCTGCCTCAGCCTCTCAGAGTGCTTGGATTATGGGAATCTGCACTGTTGTGTGGCTTATCCTTTTTCTTAAAGCATAGAGTCTAATCATTTTCACTTCAGAAATTGGTATCTTCCCTTCCATTTTTGTGGGCTCCTATCCTAAATGGTCTCTCCTTGGTAAGACTGCAAAATAAGTCTCTCTGAATACTAAAGGTGTTCTGCTTAGTTTCCTTTGCTCCTATTTCTTGCAACTGCAGAAGTTAGCAAATACCTTGAGGGGAAGACTGCTGTGTTCCTTATCCCTGGCTCCTTATCCTGCCCTTTCACTATGATCTTAGCCCATCTAGTACCCAATTTTGCCTTTCTCCAAAAAGACTTCTTTCTCAATCCCATCCATGATTTTCTATCTAGACCAAACTTAAGATTCTCAGCTTTTTACCCTGTACCTAGAATCAACAAATGTCCCTAAGGGAAAATAAGTAACCACAGAATATATCATCATTTTCCACACTGTCCATCTTCATGCACTTTCTCCCCGTGGTCCTAGTTACGCCAGGAACACTCAGATGCTTTTCACAGCTTTTATTATGGATGACTTTTCTAGTGGTTTATGGTGCTAATGTTGGTCTGCTACAACAAGCAATTGTTCTAAAATTCATTTTCAAAGAATGAAGAGATATTAAATAATGGAATAGTAGGCCCAATTTGATGGGTTTTACCTGAGAACTAGGGCACCTGTGTTATAATTTGGGCTCTGTAATTAAATGTACAGTGGTGGCCAATATACTTTGTCTTCCTCTATATTTGTTTCCCAACCTATAAATTAAAAACATTACACAAGATGAATTCTAAAACATTGTTTCATTGAGCTTGTATTCTCATGATTTGAGCAGTTTTGTTCCCTTATGGGTGAACTTTGAAATAAAGCATTCCTTATAATCAGTATAATAACAGTAAACAATAGTAAACAAAGTATAATGATGCTTAGAAAATGATAGTCATTCAATGTTTCATTTTCTTGCAGATTAATCGATATGACCAAATATTTTAAATAACCATGTTAAGAATTCCTGAAAAGACTCTCACATTGAGCATTATATTTGAGATGATCACATGTCTTTATTTGCCCGGAACAGTCTCAGTTTATGTTTGTCATTCTTGAATAATTATTAGTAGTTTTTACTCTAGCTCTCATAAGTATTCTGGTTTATTTTAAGTGATATAGTCACTCTAATGATAATTCCAAATTAAAAGAAATATATGTGATTATTTTGAGACTGCCTTGGAATTATAATATTGATGTTAAAAAGTTATTGATAGAAACTGTTTCATTTCAATTTCCATTTAGATGTACTGTTGATGAGATCTAGAATATTCAGGCATTATTTGACTCCCTAGATGAACTACTTGACAGTTTCCAAATGTGTTCGTGTTTCTCACAGAAGAGTGAGAATCACTTGGACAAGGTGTTATTCACAACAGGCTGATACAAGTGTCATCCAGCAAGTACCAGGGCTTTAACAGACATAGACAAGGAAAAATATCACCAAGAGTTCAAAAGTCATTGCTGGAAACTGTGCATAGGGGCACCACATCTTTTTCCTTAAATTAACTTCATTGGTAGACTTTAGATATACATAATGATCATATTCATCATAGGGAATTTGTACCTATATAGGATATATCTTAATACCCATTTTTTCCCAATCCCTTACCTTGTCTTCTGCCCTTTATTTACAAAACTTTATTTTCATTTTATCCTTCTTTTGTTTTTTTTCTTTTCCCTCCCTTCCTTTCCTTCTCCCCCTCCTTAGCTTTGCTTTCTTTTAAACCATTGCTTCCTCTTTCAATCATATCTATTATAAACTTTGGTCCATATTTACACTTTTGTTGTCTCACACCAGAGAAATAATACAATATTTACAGATGTGTGTCCTATTTATTTAACTTAAGAGTATGGTCTCTAGGTGCATCCACTTAGCTATAATGTCTCAAGTTTATCTTTCTTTATGGCTTAGTAGCACTCCACTGTATACAAAACGTGTCTTTTAAATTCATTCTTCATTGATGGACATTTGGAATGTTTCCAAGATTTAGCTATTGCAACCAAAAGCAGAAACATCAAAACCACATCCAGGATTGGGAGGTACATTTATTTACAGTGATGGACACTGATCACAATCATTGCCAAAATATCAGGCACTGATTTCTGGTGGTCTAGGGCTGATATTGGGATCCCCAAGCAGGAAATATAGATAGAATGGCTTGCACTGGGGATTGGTTCTTACAATATATATCACAGCGATCAGCTGTTTCTAGGAGACAGAAGCAACCAGAATTGGGACAGGAACTGTTTACCTGGGCAACTGAGAAACTGAAGTGCACTGGCTGGGAGTGGGAGTGCACCATTTTCTGTTACACTATTACAAACTGTGCTGCCATAATGGGCGTGCATATTGTGGTATGGTGTTTCCAGTTCTTCCAGAAAAATACTCAAAAAAGGAATAGCCAGGTCAAATGGGACGTCTAATCCTAGTTTTTGAAGAATATCCATAATGATTTCCACAGTGTTGTACACTCCCACGAACAGTGGAGAAGGGTTCCTTTTTCCCTGCAGCCCTTCCAACACTCGTTGTTGGCTGACTTCTTAATAATAGCCATTCTTTCTGGAATGAGATAGAATCTCAGATTGTTTTGATTTGTATCTCTTGAATGACAATGATGTTGAGAATTTTTAACTTTTTTTTTTAACTTTTTATTGATACCAGGGATCGAACTCATGACCACCTGCTTGCAAGGCAGGTGCTTATGCCGCTGAGCTAAGCCCCTAGCCCCGAGAAATTTTGCATATATTTATTTGCCATTTGTATTTCTTCTTCTGGGAAGTATGTATTCATCTCAGATGCCCATTTTTCGATTGGGTATTTAAATCTGGGGGGAATGTCTGATTTTTTTCAATTCTTGTTTTTGTTTTATTTTGTTTTCTTTTTGTTTTAAAGAGGGTAAAACAAAACAAAACGACAAGAAAAACAAGAAACAAAAGAGACAAACAACAATAACAAAAAAACCCAAAATAATAACAATATAAGTTTTCCAAACAAGATGATAGGAATTTAACAGTGGTCGTTATTTTGCATAGTTATCGTCAAAAAAGTTACTCAGATTACCAGATATAGACATCCACAATTGATCTAATTGTATGAATATTAACTGTTCTGTTCCAAGAACTAATAGAATTAGTAGTACAATCATCTTAGCTATCATATGTGTGTGTGTATATATATGTCTATTGTATCATATAAAATTCGTTTGCTTTATTTTCCTTTCCTTCTTTTCTCTTTTTCCCTATCTGACTTATTTTTCCCCTTTGAGTAGTTTCTTACTCTTTTACAATATTTATTGAAGATTTTGGATCTTATTTACTCTTTCAGTTACTTACAATAGGAATTTCAGTTCTTGGTATTTACAGTTCTTTATGTGTTCTAGATATTTGTTCCTTGGCTGAGGGACAGCTGGCTAAAGTCTTTTCCCACTCTGTAGGTTGTCACTGCACTGCATAGGTAATTTCTTTTGCCACCTCTTACTCCTGTTAACTGTACCCTCGCATTCTGAGAGCTCAGAATACAACGGTGAAGCTCGACTGCCTTCAGCTGAAGTAGCATTTCATTTTGTCATTTAACTAGTTGCCTATTTTATAGACAAATATGTGTGAATGATATTTTGAAAATCTCTTGGAAAAACTTGAAAATATTTTTCTTTAAACATTTTATTACTGTCATTATGGTCTTTCTCTTTATTAATTATGAAATTTATCTGAAACTTCATGTTTTGCAAATTCAATGACAGAAATGCAAATAAGTTCCAAAATTGCAGTAGAGCCTGAGGACTGTAATGTACTTGACAGTTTTTCTTCCTTTTATGCAAATCCAATTTTGCGTGTTGTCCCCAACTGTCATGAACCAAATCAGTGAGTATTTATCATAACTCTACTCATGTAAGAATGGCATAGAGGCAATAATATGTACCAGACATGACTACAGTCCATTCTTTCAGTAACTCGCTAAATCCTTCAGGAAATACAGATGGCAACATTAAATTTGATGCTATTTAAATTGTTCCTATCATTTAATATTAGGAAATAATATACTCGTTCTACTGCATAGTATTCTAGCCCATAATAAGAATCATATATGTAAATCTATTGTGCTAATAATTCTGTTATTCATAATTTATGCTGCCTCTAAAGTTTCTCAAAATGGTAGAGCCATAATAAACATCTGCCTGTAAAGCATTTTATATATTGAGGATAAGTTCTTTAAAACTAACAGTGGAGGTTTATTTCTTTATAATTCTAGTAGAATTAGATTTCTAGGGTCCAAGAGGATTATCTTTAGTAAAGATACTTGATATTTTGGCAAGTTGCTTTACAAATAGCCATCCTACATTCCTAGCATCAGATATCAATTTATCTTGATAAATAAAACTTGCTAATTTCATATAGCAGCACAAATAAGATTGAAAAATAGCAATAAAATTTGAACCTAAAGTGTTAGAAATCAGCTATAATTTTAAAGTTTTGATTAAATACGAAGTCTTCAAAATTGAAAAGATATGTATCTGCTGAGTTTTCTAGATATTAAATTAGTTTCTCTTTAACCGTGATTTAGCTTCAAATTTTACAAAATGTAAAGAAAACACTATCAGCGTTGTTATGTAAGGAAGAAGGTAAAGTATTTCCATATGGAATATATCACTTTAGATGCAGAATTGGAAATTTTTTATAAATTGTTTATAAATTGTTAAAAATTAAAGTGAAAATAATATTGCACATAAAACTCTTTTTAGTAACCAGGGTTGTAAATTCCCTATATCATTTTTAAGTGATGGGGAAGATTGACATTTATCAGCTAATAAATGCACAAGCATATAACTGGGCTTGCCCCCATAATTGTGTAACTTACATTTGGTACGTATATCTACCTTTAGTTTAAGCACACTAGAAACAAATTATATTCCAGTTCTGTGTTTAAACTGTCTTCTGTATTGAAAATGATATTCACTAATTTTTCCATACTGCTTCCATACAATCAGTAACTCCATTCAATGCAATATACTTTACAAAGGGTGTTTATTTAGTATACCAATACTAATCTGATATCACTAGCTTCCTGATATGGTCTTTGATGTTCCCAAAGTGAAGCTTTATCCTACTTACATCTGTTCTACTATTTATGGCAACACAGTTCTGGGAAACCTTATAAGGAAACTCCTCCCCCTTAACACACACACACAGAATCATAAACACCAAAATATTAATAGGAAGCATTCTTTTGATAAGGATTAGAAAAGTATTTCAATTTCTTATGTTTGAGAACTTTTTCCTATAAGAGAAATTTTAACCTATTTCATTTTATGATGTAACACACACAGATGCTCACAAAATGACACTCATGTTTCAGTTTCATACATACTCAAATTGTGGATTTTTCTTTAGTAAAAGCAAAAATATATGAAATATGCAATATAAATGCCACAGCACAAGAAATTATCCATCATTATAGGTCTTATAATTATGATCACTAATTACATTTAAAGCCCTCAAATTATAACATTGTTTTTAAAAAGTATATCTAGAAAATAGTAAAAGTATTTGTTTTATTAGGATCCATGAAAATTTAATTGCCTATACAGACTTTGCAATGGAAAACCCATTCTGAATATTGGATTGATAGATTTATCATCCAAGTAATTACTGAAAAGAACTTACTTATCTACATGTATGAAACGCACTTAGTAAAATCTTATTGTATATTTGGTACAGAAAATAGAACAAAGTCTTCAAAAATACAAGCTCATATTATATTTATGTTGTTTGGAAATGAATGATTTTTTTTTTCACCTGGGAGCTTGACATTATATTCCACTCCTGACTTCCATGATACATTATTCTTCTTATTTAATTCTCCAACCACTATTCTCTGGTTACTCTTTGCTTTGAGTGTTAGTAACTACTAAACATAATTAGGGAATTCCTCTTATTTTTTGTTTTAGGAAATTCATCTACTCAGAAGAAACATTTTATCAGCTTTATTTTGTGTGCTTTCTGCATGATAACATACCCATGATAACATTTATAACTGCATGATGCAGTTACAAAGCTTCACTTACCTACTGGAAAGTTCATTGAGATTAAATACCAAAATCTAAAGGTGAACATGCTAAACACTGAAGTTTCCCACTATAATTTGCCATTCCTTCTAATTTCACACTATTTGTGAACACTAGTTGTAATCTTTTAAATTTTTCTGGAAACCATGCATTTATTTTCTCTAATATTTAAATTTATCTTTCCACCAAGTATGACAGAAGTCCATCCCTGCCCCTCTCCACACTCACATCACTTGTCAAGCTTTAGCAACACTTTTAAATGTAAAAAGGCTCCCTGAAACCACACGGTTCTGTGGACTTCTTCATCCTTATAATATCAAATCTAAATTACTAAGCCTGACATTGCCAAATTGCTACTTTACCCTCTTTGGAGTAAGTTTTGTACCATCTAAAATTTGCAAATAATTTGTATGTGTTTTTTCATACCAAAGTTTCTTTTTCTTCCCAGTTAATGTATTTTCTCACCCCAAATCCAACCCTCTTTTGCAATTAATCCCACTTCTTTCTTTGGTTTTCAGTGTTTTACATAGTGTAACTTTAGAGTACTTCAGCATGATTTAGGTGTTTAGAGTGCAACTCCAATGTTAGCCCAGAAATGTAATGAATTTAGAAACCAGAAAAGAATTAATTATATTAGACTTGTCTGAAGAAAGGTGTTAGCAGAAGTGAGTTGACCTGAAGAATTTTTAAAGTGATAGATTCAAGAATATGAGCTTTTGTAACCACTATTAAAGGACTCTGAAAGATCCTTCTGAGGAAGGCATCATGCTTGGCCTTGATGTTACACTGTGAACTTTCATAGCTCTTAAGTGTTCCCATCTGCCCCTGAAGATCCAGTCTCCACCTTCTCTGCCTGGCTGTATTCTCCTAAGACTGTTTGTGTCAGACCTAGAGATGGGGCTGTACTAACAGAGGCTTGCAGGGCAAAACAAGAGGTCAGGATGTTTGTCTCCTACCTAAAGGCACAGATTGGGGCAGGCAGCCCAGTTTCCAGGACTTCAGGTTTCCCACACTCCATCATAGCTATGACCCCTGGTCTTTCACACCAAGTACTTGAATTACTTTCCATTGTGTTGAGACAATGTAAGTTCTTTTTCATTCTGTTGATATTCTTAAAACTTGACAAAACTTGTGCTAGCTTTTCTTGCTGGGAGAATAATTATATTTAAAGATTTCAGCCAATGGTCTCCTGGTCCTATTGCTTTGGACATATAGCAGCACAATATATCATGGCGTGAAAGTATGACAGACAAGCTGCTCACCTCATGATCACCAGGAAAGGAAGAGAGGAAGGAAGGAAGGAAAAGAAGGAAAGAGGAGAGCAGAAGAGAGGAGAGGAGAGGAGAGAAGAGGAGAGGAGAGGAGAGGAGAGGAGAGGAGAGGAGAGGAGAGGAGGGGAGGGAAGGGGAGGAGAGGAGAGGAGAGGAGAGGAGAGGAGAGGAGGGGAGGGGAGGGGAGGGGAGGGGAGGAGAGGAGAGGAGAGGAGAGGAGGGGAGGGGAGGGGAGGGGAGGGGAGGAGAGGAGAGGAGAGGAGAGGAGGGGAGGGGAGGGGAGGGGAGGAGAGGAGAGGAGAGGAGAGGAGGGGAGGGGAGAGGAGGGGAGGGGAGGGGAGGAGAGGAGAGGAGAGGAGAGGAGAGGAGAGGAGAGGAGGGGAGGGGAGGGGAGGGGAGGGGAGAAGAGGAGAGGAGGGGAGGGGAGGGGAGGGGAGGGGAGGGGAGGAGAGGAGAGGAGAGGAGGGGAGGGGAGGGGAGGGGAGGGGAGGAGAGGAGAGGAGAGGAGGGGAGGGGAGGGGAGGGGAGGGGAGGAGAGGAGAGGAGAGGAGAGGAGGGGAGGGGAGGGGAGGGGAGGGGAGGGGAGGGGAGAGGAGGGGAGGGGAGGGGAGGAGAGGAGAGGAGAGGAGGTTTCTTCTGAACTGTGATAGTAAATTATACAATAGAAACACATTCTAATCCAATCTTTGAGAACTTGTCTTACTTTGAGGATGCGGACGAAGACTACTTGACCTTTTAAGAAGGTAAGGTAGAGGTATGAAAATTTTACATAACTTTAGGATTTTCTAGGGAAATATCTAAATGCAAGCCTTTGATACCTTAAAAGTCAGTTAGGCTTTAAACAAATAGTGAGAGTTTTAGAGGACTAGACCAAAGTTGGGTTTCTATGCTCAAGTGGAATTACTAGAGGAATCCTATAGCAGAGTAGGTTCTTTAGTTTGAATTGCCTCCTTGTACTCTAAAATACTTGAATTATTTTAAAATTTGTTATGAGGATAACATTCTTCAGTTTGGAACCAAAATTTGCATTTTTATATTTTGTCTCTATCTCATAATAACAATTTTCTAACTTTACTGAAAATTCAGAAAATCTGGTAACACTGTATCTCAGTTTGGAAAATAACAGTTATTCATTTATCTTGAGCCAGGAAGCAGTTGTTTCCTCAAGTGACACATGCTCTCTCCAATTCACAGCAGAACCCACAACTAGGTTCTCAATTTCTACTGTAGGAGAGACTGTTGTCTTTTATAGCTATTCCATACCTGGGCAAACACTACAGGTGTGTTCTCACCAGAGAGAGGTTCATTCATTTATTCAACCAGTCAAGCACAGGTTTTAAAGGCCAAACACTGCTCTGACTACCAAAGATAGGATACTGAATAAAATAGAAGCAGTCATGAAGATTATGTTCTAAGGTGATAGAAAGTTAATATCTAATTACTATTTTTTGATTTTTATTTCTTGGCCATATAGGTGTATCATCACATTTCCAAGATTACAAATCATTTTGCATCATTTGCATGTAAAATACTATCATTTACCTTTTCTCTTTTGAGAGTCTTCCCAAATTTCCACAGATAAATGTTCTAATACATTTATATTGTTGATTTGTTTATGCTTCATTGTTTGACATTTGTTGACTCTGAACTCAGGTTCAGTTGGGCAAAGGGAAGCCTCCTCAACACTGATTACTGAAGAGGGAAAAGATTGGCTGTGACCTGATGTTTAGATACATTTTAGGTAATTAAGGCTGTCAGCAGCTCCTAAGGGAAATTGCTGTATTCAGTTTAGGACGAGATGATTTGGAGGTCACAGGATAACATGTGTGTGGTTGTCTCTTTGACAGTTGGGAGGCACATGTGGTCCTGTTCCTCAGTTGTGCTCTGTGTGTGATGCTTCAGAATGGGAAGTCTATTATCTTCTATTTACAGAGGAAAGGGGCTTAACAAAGAGAAATTGTTAGTATAAGATTCATTCTGCCTCCTACCAAAGCAAAGATCCACTTGTTCTACTGCACCGCTTCCCAGCTTAGGTTTTTCAGACAATATTAGTGGTTACATACTCCTCAGCAAAATAAAATTAAGTGCTAACTCTGCTTTAACAAAATAATGTTGCATTCCATCCTGAAGGCAAATGACCTTTGGGTTATTTGTATGTCTGCTTTCCGCAGAATAGATGTGAAAACAGGATAGTTGGTTTATGAATTCTGTGTATTAGACAGGAGCCAGGAAGGATTACAGGAGCGGGATTAGTAATGATAACAACAGCTACAACAGATGAAGCAGGATGCCTAGACAGGAAATAACCAGAGAAGAGGACTAAGCAGGAGAAATTCTAAATTTTACTTCATCAGATATTTTCATGAATCCCCTCAAGTGACACCACCGCTGCACAGACACACTCTAGGAAGCAGAGCAGTGAGGAGAGAACAGCAGCAGATTTCTACAAAGTGAATGTCTCACTGCAGCTGCATCGTTAAGAATGATGGCAACACTGCCGGTGTCGCAGGTGGGTGCCAACTGAGGCTCATGAATAAAAATATGCAAAGATCATTATAAATATTTGCTTGATAGAAAAACATCTCAGTAAGAGAGATTATTTCGGGGTCCAAAATGTTTGATCCTGTCTAACTCAGCACTTAATTTGTCAGTTGATTGGTAATCTCAGTACAGCATTGCAGGATTAAAATCAAATTTTCATGACTCACAGAACTGTGATTCATGACATCTTGATTGAAAAGAGTGAACAGGTCTCTGAGTTTACAAAAGGATATTCTGTGTACCCTGGCCATCCTCTTTTTACTCTGAATTCCCCATTATTTGATACTTGAACTCTTTATCTGTCTTTCTGGGTGAAAGTTTAACACTTGCTTAGCAGGTAATAGATACAGTGTAGTAGTTTTTGTCATAGCAATGACATTACTCAATAATTATGATTGTTTCAGAATATTTTTACCACCTCAAAATGAAATTCCACACTCTCAAGAAATTAATCATTTTCTATATTTCAAACTCCTAGGGACCACTAATCCACTTTCAATCTGTATGAACATGCCTGTGTATACTTTCAAATTTTTTTAGCATTTAGTATAATATCTTCAGGGCTTATTCCTACCATTTCTTTCCTATCTATGTCTGAATAACATGCCATTAAATAGATACATGATATTTTGTTTTTAACCTACTAATTAGCTGATGGACATTTGCATTGTTTCTGTCCAAATGTGTGACTTATCTGAGTAAAACACCTACTAGATGGTGGGACAGAAGAACAAGTGGAATAAATTTTGGCTGTTATACCTCTCCATCATTTCTCTTGCACCATCAAAAATTTTTGCTTTCTTAAATTTAATCTGAATATGTTATAAACAGTATATGTGTAGATCATGTTTTTAACCATTTTTTCAATCTCTTGTCTTTTAGCTGTAGATTTTAATCCACTTACATTTAATATAACTACTGCTAAGGAAGAACCTATTTTTTATATTTTGCTTTTTGTTTTAATTATTTTTTGATTCTCCTATCACTTGCTTATTTGTACTTAACTGACTTTAGCATACAGCGATAATTCCCTTTTCATCATTTTGTTGCACATTTTAGCTATTTTTGTGATTATGGTTCAGAATACAAATGTCATAGTAATATGAAATCATCTAACTTGAATTTATATCAACTTTATTTTTTAAAGTATGAGAAAACTTTATGCCTGTATAGCTGTTTCCACCCTATGTTGCTAGCATAACAAACTGTGTGTCTATACTCTATTCATTCCTTAGACTCATGTTTCTTTTAAATCATTTAGAAACAGAAATAAGTGTTATGATTCTAAAATATGAAAATGTAATGTCTTTCATATTTATCTATGTGTTTATCTTTACTGTTGTCTTTTATGTCTCCATGTGGTTTAGGTCACTGTCTCATACTTTAGTATTTCTTAAAGGAAAGCCCTACTGGCAGTTAACTCCTGCAGTTTTTATTTACCTAGCAACATCTTAATTTAACTTTCATTTCTGAGGGATCGTATTGGTGGATATGTAATTCTTGGTTGACGTCATCCCATTTTTTAGCTTCCATATTTTCTGATGCAAAATTGGCTACTAATGTTACTAGGGATTTCTTGTAATATGGCATGCTATTTTGCTCTTGATACTTTCAAGATTCTTTTTGATTTTTTTTCCTTTTTATTTTTATTTTTTATTTATTTATTTTTTTGTCCTTTTCATTTTTACCGGTACCAGGGATCTAACTCACGACTGCCTGCTTGCAAGGCAGGTGCTTATGCCGCTGAGCTAAACCCCCAGCCCCTCTTTTTGATTTTTAAAACTGGCTCAGCATGGGCCCCTTGAGATCCCTTGAGATCTATTTTACTTCTGATATCAACAAATTACACCAAAAGTTGCCATCAGTGATATTAAACTAAGGAGTTATGAATAGCAGCAGAGCAAGTTAAATTTAGCGAAGTTCTTCTGAAGTTCAGATATTTGTTCTTCAGTAAGCATTCCCCTTTTTATAGTAATTTTTAAATTGTAATTCAGAGACCCAGAAAGTTAATGTTGACAATTTTTGCTAGTGTATTTAGTGTGTTTGTGAAAGGACGGAATTTTCAGTCCTACAAACAAACTGAGAGGAACGAGGAGCCTCGTTTAAAGTGTAGTGTAACCTAAAGACATTTTTTTCCCACTTGAGTAGTGTGAAGCTGAAAGAAACATTGCAGGCCACCATGGTAGCAACAGCAAACCCTGGATTCAAATAGTCAGTGTGGGAACAAACAGAAGTTAAGAGAGGAATAGATATTGCTATCAAGTGTCCACAAAAATTCCTTCCATCCACACATCGGAAATGTGATAGTAGCATGTACAGAATGAAGGTGAAGAATGTAAATGATTATCTCACTATAAGGGGACCTATAAACCTCCTCAAATTTTACGAATTGACTGAAAATGAATAAATAACATTTCTCGTACTTTTGGTACAATCTAAATGGAGCTGTTCTTATGTGAAAATGAAATGGAAAGAATTCAATGTTGAAATAAAGTGGTGAGCTCCAAATATCGTTTGTCATTTTCCAGTGTTTTAGACAAAAGGCACATGGAAAGTTCTAGATCTGTTGCACCTTTCAAATGAAAGAAGATAGGACAGACGGTACAATGGTTCAGGCTTGGGTCTTCTAATCTCTCAGGATGTGCACAGGAGATTTTTCTCCCCCAGAATAGTTTAGCATCCTAAATAATTTTAACTGACTTTGTTTATCTCATTTAATTTCCTCTTGGGGTTCTATACCACAGGTGTCTCAGAAGTAAAATAGACTGTATTGCTGTGGTTTTTCAGCTCAATATGGCATCAATCACAAGGTAGCCTACATGCATCTTAACTTCTGAATTTGAGCAGTGCACACCATTCACAATTGTACTCACAAGCTCTGAATAGAAACCTCCTGAGAGCCGCTTAGATAACCCAAATTAGAAATACCCAGGCTTCCCCAGAACACTGGCTTGCAGTGATTCTACCAATTCTCCAAACCTAATGGAATACAATACATAGGACCTACGACTGTCTTCTAATCACTGATATAATCTGTGTTACCTGTGTATACCCAAAGCTGAGCAATGCTTTGTCGATAAAACCCAGAGCAGTGAGTTTCAGTGTCACCCTGTTTAATTACCTTGGTTTGGAATTTCTTCACTAGCACTCTTGAAGAGCATGAATGAGCCAAGGCCCACTTAGTTGTCTATAGCTTCAGTTGTAAGGGTAATAAATAAGATTAATAAAGTATATGAGTAAGGGACACTAGGCAGCCTCTCCATTGATGTAGGATGTATTGTTTTATCCTTCTTGTCCACATAAGGGAAGAAAAAGGAAAGCTTAAGGGGAAGGACTCATTAGAAGTCTTTTGTCTGAAAACCTTGTGGTGTCTGACACACTACTCTTTCTGACCTCTGCGTGGTCACTACCATAACCATCACATTGTCAATGTCACAGTTTGAATGGAGCCTGATATTTTAAATTAAGGCCACAGATTAAGCCTTCTTATGAATTTCCTGATTCCCTTGCCACATTATTGTGCATATTTCTGTTTCCTTTGCTTTCTTAGACCTAAATAATGAAAACCCTTTATAGTTGGTCCAAAGCTCCCTGCCTCTGTCATGTGGGATTCACATGGTCTGAGTCATTTCCAGGGCACTTCCTATTTTTCTGCTGAGCTCTATGCCACGATAACTTTTGGACCGTCCAACAGCTTGGTTAATTGGCAATTATCCAGGTTTGTGATGGATATGTTACAGAAGGCTTTCTGTACATTAGGGACCTGTATAAGCAAGTAAATTTTATTAACTGAGAGTAATTCTTACGGGGGAGTGTTTCCTTATTTTCTGTCCCACTTTCATATATTGATGTGTAAGTGCCTTAAATAGTGCTTTCTTTTTCCTCTGGAAAACCTATCAATAGACATCCAAAGACAGCCATAATTAGGTAAACTGGCCAATTAAGTAAGGAAACACAATATCTCTTTAGCAATTGGCATCAACTCATGGGTGACATTTTGATAAACTGCTTCAATATAGTGTGTAGCATTTTGGTGCCTTTTCACTTTTTAAAAGGTCACACTGTCTCTGAAAAGTAACATTGAAAAAGCTGATATTTAAAGGGTATAGGAAAATTCAAATAAACAGACCACTCCACTTCTCGGTATCTCCCCTTTTACAGTAAAATCCCTTTTTGCCCTATGTGTTGCAGTTTCTATATCGTAAGGTTGACACAATGCAGTTATTTCCCCCCTAATTCAGGTGTGTTACTACTTGAAGTCTCTGTATTTTCAGCAAGGCATTTGACAGCTGACTCACTTGTGCAGAGCTCTGTGCTTCTGGGTGGCTTTCTTAAGAATGTCCAGAGACTTTCTCTTCCCACACTCACTAGCGAGACTTTCAGGAAATTTCTTCACATCGCAGAGAAGAACATGCACTGCACTGCTCGTGGGTAGAAGGCAAACAAGTCTGCAAGACTATAGGATTAGGGGCTGGGAACTTAGCTCAGCGGCATAAGCGCCTGCCTTGCAAGCAGGCAATCGTGAGTTCGATCCCTGGTACCGATAAAAAGGAAAAAGACAAAAAGAAAAGAAAAGAAAAAGACTGTAGGATCTATGTCTTTGACGGTGATCCACACCACAGAGTGCTTTTTAGAAAGTGTGCACACTCAGTATGTTTGAAGGCATAGCATGGGTCAATTTATTTTCATATGATCTCCAAGTAATTCTCGAACATACCATTGAAAACCACTATTGGTACTATGAGCAGCTGGTCTGAAACTAGGGAAATTTGAACTAGGTTCTGCTTCACTTCCCTCCCTGTATTCAGAGTGAACTTCTCAAATTGTCATTCAGTGAGAAAATCACTTCTTTTCCTCTCAGAACTGTAACACACACACACACACACACACACACACACACACACAGAGAGAGAGAGAGAGAGAGAGAGAGAGAGAGAGAGAGAGAGAGAGAGAAATTTTTCCATCTTCTATGATGACTCATCACTGACTTGTTGCCTAACCTGACTCAAATGACCTGACCTTCCACATCGTGTCCTGCTAGTGGCCATTTGGGGGGTGAGTACAATGTCATCATTTTATTATGAGTGGATAATTCTTTCTTTCAGTTGCCCTAGCTAGCATATGAAGTGCCACATAAACTTCTTTTACAGCCTCATTAAAGAAGTCTGAGTGTTGGACTGAACATGTGGCTCCGCATGTGAGCAGAGCATGACCGAGGCTTTTCTGGGCACTAATTAGTGGTTCCATTACCAGTCAGTGGGTGACAATCACAGGTGTGCAGGTGACACAACTGCTCTTTCAAAGATGGAAGGCTACACCTAGTTTATACTTTACTAGCACAGAATCATTTTTTATTGATTGTAAACAAATATCTGACATTTAGTTCCACAAATTTTAAAGCTTAAAGGCAATGTCCCTACAGTGAAAAGGCAGAAGATAGATTGTAGGTCAGGAAAACTGGAGGCAGTTAAGCAGGCTAGAATATGTTTCCATCGAGCCTCCTCATTTGTGCGCTAGAAGTCAGTGGAGAAGTCAAGGCTGAAAACAACAGTGGAAGCATTAGCCCTGCGAGACCCAAGTGGCGGCCACCTCACGTGTCTTAGAAAAAGCCCACGCTCTGCCTTGAGGAAGGAAGCGAGGTTCATCCTTTTCCCTTTGCCTACTGACTTGCATAATTTATTTAAGAAAAGTGTCTGACTTTAGCTGTTGCCTATTGTCCTGCTGCTCAGAAGCTGTATTTCATGGTCCAACCCGACTGTCTCTCTTTTCTTATGCTCCACTTGCTCTGATACACTGCGTAACTTAGCAGTCTACACTGAGGGAACTTACCTTTTCCTTGATTGCTTCTTCAGGATTTGGGTCTTGCACTCACTTTCTTATTTATTCCAATTCATGTTTTGTGGTTTTCTTCATTTTCCTTGGGTTTCTTGATGGGTTTCATGGTTATGCATGTTCCTTTCTAATGCCAAAAAAACTACACTATATCTCATGCAGGTACTGGCCTTTCCCACTGTCACATATCTGAATGATTACCTTTCTGGAGCACTTGCTGACAGATAGATACGGTTTGCCAGATTCTCCTAATCAGTTGATTCCTGAGTCTGGTTATCCTACATCTATCTCAATGGTAGTGGTTACCATGACTTAGTACCAACAGCAGACTAGAAGCACTGTTGATTATATGGGACTACAATCCCAGTTCCAAACTCTCCTAAACAGCTTTTCTTTGGATAGTAAGTACATGAAGAACGAAGAGATCAGTGTTTTATATTGATAGTGAGGAAGAAAAATGAGTATGCATCGAATACATGCTGAGGGCTGGACTCTTATTTTCTGTGTGGCCAGAAAATGATTCTTGGGTTGGGAAAGAGGAAAGCTGAGCACATGCAACAGTAAAACTAGAAGCAAAAGAATTATTTTAAGAACAAAACTATGGAAGCATATCACTTTTTAAGAAGTGTGGGCACGAAAAAGGTGAAGTGCGACAGTATTCAAGGGACTCAGATAATGCTATATTCAAATAATACTACAGAAGGAAATTTTAAAATTACAGATTCAAAGACTGGAAAGTTTACCCTTTAATGCAGTGAACGCAATGACCATATCTGTTCTGTTTCTTATGCTCTTCACTGCTTAGCTTGGGTTTTGGGTGCATAGAAGGACCCCAGCATATTTCTTGAATGAATAAATGAAATAACTTCTCAATCAGCAAAGTCAACTGAATTATGAATTAGAAATATATACAATGATACAGATGCATTTACTAATACCTTGAAGTAGCTATTTCCTGTGTCTAAAAGAATGTGGTTTTAGAAAATGATACATTTTATTTTGCTAGTAGACATTATTTTAATACATGTAAAATCTTATTCATCCACTTATTTTCTTTTAAAAACATTAGAAATTTTACCATTTCTTAGCTTACTAATTTACCATACAATTTCTTAGCATGATTATTTTTCACATGACTTAAAAGAAGTGTATCTTTCTGCTAGAATTTTTGCTTTGTATATACAGTTACGTATTGTTCAGATAATGTCCTATTAATTTCAATGGATTCCTTTTGACATAAAAATGGATTTGCACTGAAGGGCACACAGTACCTCCATATGTATCCAGGCTGCATTACAATTGAATCCATCACATTATACATTTATAGATGTCTACCCCTGTTACACTCTGAAATGGTCTGCCATAAAAAATGGCCATGTGAAAAGCTGGTTTAAATTCCATGCGTTTTTACTTGCAAAGTATCTGGTTAGATGAACAGAAACCTCCAAGATGAAATTCTTTCCAACATGAATATGCTAACGTGACTCTGGAAGCAACACCTCAGTACTTCATCAAATGCCTTTTCTTCATACCCAATGACAGATTTGTTTGAGGGTCAGCATGTTGGAAAACATTAAGAATTTATTTTTTCTGGCTCTCAGTGGTGAATGGCACATCAAGACAGGAAAATGTAATTTCTTTTTTGTTTGCTTTGGCACTATCAATATTAATAAATGAAAGTCCTTACAAAACCTTCAAAAGGAGAGGTTTTGGATGATATCTTTAGAAATAGTTGTTCAGTGTATCTGTGAATGTAAATTTTTTAGACAATTAAAATATCTTCCTGTTTCTCATTAGACATGGGAAACTATGCCTATGAAGTTGACTTTAGACAAGGGGCAAACTGCTTCCTTGGGGATAAGCATAACAATGAAACTCTACAAAAGTCTTTCTGTTCAGAATGCTTCTGAAAGTGAGAACACAAATTTTGAAGGAATTCCTCAAATTTTCCTTACTTTCTATAAGTTAGGAGCCTCAAATGGAGGCCAATGCATTTTGATAAATAAGTCATACCCGTTAGTTATGACAAGCTGGCTAAAAGAAAGTATCGGCTTTTGTTTGGGAATTTTATCTTTGGCATAGTAAAAACAAAATAAAACAGAAATTGATGATAACGCTAGGTTTAAATCAGAACATGTAAGTTTACATAGGCTGTGCAAATCTGAAATTAATATGACATCAGTTTTTAGGTTCTTTTAGGGTTTAATGACATCTCATATGTTTTCTTTTAGATTATCCTCTCCTCACTCTTCTTATGATTTCAAGATTTTAATTAATTATTCATGCTTTAAAGGTCATCGCTTCTTTAGACATAGCCCATGAAGTCTGACTCATAATGTTGTGCAGTGAAATTATTCCAAGATGATTTTATTTATCATGATAATGTATTAATGCAGTATCAGTGAGGCACAGTGTACAAGTAAAATTGCTCTCTTTTGTGAATACAAACAAATTATATTGAGATATATTAGTTCAACCGGGGTAATTTTTGAGGTGGTGACTATGTGAGTAGAGTTGTTTCTTTTCTTCCCTTGTATCATTAAAAACTATTAAAAACCCAAGATATGTAAATAATACAAATTACTGTAGGTGAAACTGACATGTGAGTTTTCAAAGCCAGAGCCTATACTACTCTTTTGTTCTCCAATATGTTAAGATCTATTTATAAAATTACTTCCTAATTGTAAATTTGTCTCATTATTTTTTTAAAACTTTTTCACAGACCTTAGCAGGTCAAAAATGAGGTCAAAATTTGGCAGCTCCATGAGTTGCAGAGAACTTGTAGAATTTTTTTTTTTTTTGTAGAAGCAAATTTGAGAACTATTAATCATTTTATGACTTAAAGCTATAAATTTGTACTAAGCAGAAAGAATTCAGTTCAGGTCTGCTGACCCAAACACAATGGGCTGAATAGCAAAGTCCTGAGATTTCTTAAATGCATAATGTTCTTACAAATGGTCCATGCTATGCTAATAAAACTATTGTGACTCGAAGCCTTTACAGTGGGAACTGACAGATGAGGCAGAGTTAAGTACTTTTTCAGACAAGCGACTATAGTAAATCATTAAGGTGCACAAACAATCATCCTTCATCAGTGTGCAATTTGTTTCATAGCAATTGCAAATCGAAAACAATGTAAACAAACAAATCGACAACTAATGAACATCCCCCACCAGCTCACTGTAAATAGATCTACAACTTTAGAAGAACACTTTATCCAACACATTGTCAGCTCACTGTAAACACATCTACAACTCATAAACAACTCATTACCCAGTATGTTGTCACCTCATCGCAATTAAAGTTGAATGCTAACTGTACTGTGTGTTCCTGCTCTGAAGCAGACTATACCCAGGGAAGAAAACGTGAAGGAGCACCAGTGGAAGGACAAAGCTTTGATTTTACTTCCCCGCCTCCACTTCAGTCTGACTTTAAAAATTATTTGACTGGTTTTATGTACAAATTGCTCTGTATTTTTATCCTTTCCTCAGGTAGCCCACATTCTCTGTTTGCATAGAGAAGGTTGGTTTCTTTTGAATACAAGTTTCTGTCATAAAAGAACAGTACAGTAAATGTGCAAAGTATTCCCAAAGGTGGAGTAAAGCTCAGTTTTTACTGAAATTGCTTTGTGTGGACTGTATTTGGCATTCTTACTCAGTATATAATCTTTTGGGTGGGTGAGTTTTTTAATAAATTATTTGATGATTATTTTTAAAAGTAGACTTGAATTTATGAATACCAAAGCAATTTTCCCATAGTGCTAACCCTATGTAGTGACTTAAGTGGGTTTGTTTACCATTCTGACTTCCATAATCTTTATATCACATAAGAACTATTGCCAGAATGTGTGTGCTTGTACGCAAGTTATTAGTAACATACACAAATGTGTATAAAACATAAACAGATTTGTCAGTGGAATTCACACAGTATAGGATGGGTAGATTTGTGATAGGAATGTACAAGTTCATATTAATATAATTTTTTTTCAGGTTCAGACCGAACTTCAACCTTCTTGATTGATCTATGGAAGACAAAAAGATTTAAACTGGAATGAAAACAATTTATAGACTCAATATACAATCATTTTTTCTAGATACAATCTAAAGTCACAATTTTATTTACAATGTAACATTTCAGATTCTCTCCAGCATTGTCTCTCAAGGAATAAGATTGCTTTAAAACTTTAAAATAACTTTCTAAAAGTTGAATTGCAGAGAGTCAGTCATAGATTCCTTGTTGAGAGATAAGACAATCTTTCAAATTCCTGTCGACTTTCAGTTTTATTCTGTGCATTTTAAAGTATCTGTAGTACAGCAAACACAGGGATACTCTGAAGAGCATTTCAGAAGATATGGTTAGTCCATTGTGTGAAGCCTTTATAAGCAGGTAATTGAAATTGAACTTAAAATATTTGTCACCTTTTAGATGTGTAATGTGACTTCTGCAAACCTTAGTTTATACACCTATTAAATGTGACTGGAAGGTTTTTACAGAGATTAAAGAAGGAAACAATTGAGAGGTATTTAGGAAAATGCCTCATTCTGAGCAAGTGCTCAAACAGTGGTAGGGATGATGGTGGTGGATAGTCAAATTATATTACAGACTTAGGGAGGAAAATTTAAACCAACAAAAATTTATTCATTCATTTATTCCTATATTGCTTTCCATTGTCCTGTTGCCATCATAGAAAGGGCATATCATCCTACATCATTTACATTAACAGTGTCCCAAAAAATGGGAGACAATTTTAGGGAGAGCAATGAATTTTCTAGTCCTTCTTCTGTATCATATTCAATGTGGAAAATAACCTAAGTAGCTGTGCAATATTGAAGGTCAAGTATCTAAATTTTAAAAGTATTAATCATATTAAATAATAAATAGTATTAGAATCTGCAAACCAAAGTTTTTTAGCTTCTCATGCTCACTCCTCTGACAAGCCAATATACTAAATTACTGTGCAGAAAAAAAGCTTGTGATAATAGAAGCTAAGTGAACTGAGAAAAAGAAGGTATTGTTTTTAGTTGTCGTCTTGCCATTAAGCAAGCATGTTAGCTTGAACAACTCCCTTAACTAAGTAGATGAAATTAAGCCTTTATTTTTACAGTTGTCTCCCACTTTCCACTCAAAATTACTATCAGAGCATTTACACATTCAACGAATATTTATTGATCATGTGCATGTGCATCTTAGTCTGGAGATCTACTGTGAACAAGACTGACAAGTCCCTGTCCTCATGGAGCTGAAGTGGTAGTGGAGGGTTGAAAGCAAACCCACTAAAAGTGGCATAATATTAGGGAAAAGTGCTGTGAAAAATAAAGCAGGTAGGTGGACTGAGAGTGCTGGTAGGTGCACGGTAGTAGATACAAAGTGAGAGAAGATGCCACTTTATTACAAATCTGGATTAAATGTCAAAGATGCCAACCATTTGTATAGTAGAGTTCATTATTATAGAATGTAAGGATTTAAGAAGTTGTATCTTTCTATGATTACTCTGCTCTTCTCAGAATCTATTTCTAGATAGAAATTGCTGTATCGTTTTAAGGTATAGGAAAGTTATTTTTCTCTTTCTACACCAAATGGCTCTAGTTTATCATTCTCACCTTTTTTCAGAAATTGAGTCTTTGTAATATTTTTCATAGATGTCAGTTTTAGTTTCCATAATCTAAAAGTCAAGATATACATTATATAAGTTATAGACATGAATATGTTGGAATTAACTTGAGCACAACAGTGATTTTTGAGATTCAGAGTTGAAAGAAATGAGGTCAGGAACCTAGGGGAGCTGAGTGATGTAGGATCTTTCTAGTCAGTGGCAAAGGCTCTGAGTTTTGCTCTGATTGAGGAGAAACTCCTCAGTTGACTGTATAGGATCAATTTTAGAAGTGCACAGATCAACCAAGGGCCTTCCGCAATCATCCAAGGGAGAGAAGGAGACTTAGACCACGATACTGATGACGATGTAGTAAGATGTGGTTGTATGTGTGATATTTAAAGATCCAGAATCAGTATACAATCCGTTGGAAGGTGATGAGGAAACTGAGATGAGAATAGGGAATAAAATGTCTTGCAGACTTGAGTTTGCTTAACCAGTAAGGAAAGCCATTTAATCTCTCCAGCCTTTAGTTCCCTCCAGAGTTCTTATGAAGATTAAATTGGATAGACAGCACATAATTAATTACCCCTCAACAAATACTCACTTTTATCTCTCATTTTTCTTTTGCAATGTCAACATGCTAGAAGTAGTATCCTGTTCATTGAGATTACAATACAGATCATTTTATTTTATTAGTGCTCTCAGTCAACCAGAGGCAGATAAGATGTTATAAAAAAATTCTAAGATAGATAATGAAAATAATGTTATGTCATAAAACTAAAGATAGTAGATATTTCAACACAGATTAATTTAAAAAGTACTTTTTGTTACCAAAATTGGTGGACTGCCTTCTGCAATGGTTGTGGCTTCACAGACATGAGCCAACAAAGAGCTTCCCAGTACAGCCAGCTGTGTACTGGTGGCAACAGGGACTTCCCTGAGACCTGGGACCATCTGGAGAAACTGGGCCTGGCTTCAAAGTGGCTGCCAGTTTTTTCAAAGCCATATGCAAGGCAAATGTCTTACAACCCCGGGATATTCTTCACTAACCAGATACTCAATTGTTTGTTTGGTTCTTTGTCCCCTTGCCCCCAAGATTTTATGCAATTATGTTTGGGCAAAGTAAACTATCTTGAGAATATTAATAACCCACTGCTCATTCTCAGGTAGGCTGGATAGTTTCATACAAGGACAATGTGCTCAGTGAAATATGGTTCTTAGACAGGAATAACTTTTGTGCCACAAATTGCATTTAAAATCCTCATGAATAATATGATCTTGCAAGTAAACGGAGACAGAAATACATAGTAATAAGATCACAGTGTTTATGGGACACTCTCTTTGTTTCCTGCGTTGTCCAAACACTTTACTTTTCATAGCTCATTTGCACAACACCTTTATGAAATACGTTCTCTCCTTACTGTGCCATTTCTATAAGTATGCAAGGGCATAGAGAGGTTAATTTGTCATTCAAGCACACCTAGGAAATGACCGGGCTGGTGTCTGAACACAAATATGTGACTGATCCTCAAGGCTGCACCTAGAAGCATACTTGATACTGCCTCTATCATCATATTTAAAAAACAAAATCAAAAAATGGATCAACTTATATTAATTAATGTAGAACATTTCTGTGCTGGAGCAGGATCTCAATACTAAGATGAGAAAAGTAGGAGACTTGAAAGGTAAATCAAGTTCTGAAAGATTACTTATACTCTAGGCCTCTGTATGGTAATGTCTACCTTGTAAAGCACCCAAATCCCTGATGGTATAGTATAAACCATGTTTTCTTAAAGTTCACTGAAATTGTCTTTATATCAGCTGTTATCTCCGTTGCCTACCAGGTCAGAACTTCTCGTCAGCCTTCAAAGGAAAATGCAACTAGAATAGACTGAACAATTTATGAAACAAAAAGTAAAGATGACAAGATCTCAGCAGGAAAATACTGTACCCTCCGTGTGGAAATTCCCAGAAAGAAGTTAGTTCTCAATATCTCCCTCCTTTCATCCACTATGTTCTGTCTGTTACATGTAAATTTTTCTTGAAAACTTAATTTCTAGATGAAGATATGTGCTCAAAATCCGTGATACAAATGACAGTTAAGACATGTATTGCTAAGACTTGTGTCCTATGAACTTTGTTTAAGCAGGATGTGATACAGGATGTGATACAGAATTGTGCAGTGTCATATCAACATCAAAGCAAAAGGGGTTAATGATGACTTAGAGCCTAAGAGGAAGCAAAACTCCTGATCCTCTGTACAAATAAACCTAAATGATTTGAACAAATGTTCTGCTTTGATTTTCTTCCCAGTGACTTTTTATTTTATTCTTTAAAATTGAAGCTTTTCAGTAATATACAATGTTTCAGTTAGTCATATTATTTATGACACTTAGAGCTTACCTATACTTTGCAACTTACATTTTTATCAGAATTTAATAGCATTCTTGTTCCTGGAAGCAAAGAGAAAGGAAGCTTTTCATAAATGCCAGTGATCCTTTCACTGACAATGTGGAGATCACTACAGCCAGTGAAAGTCCAGGCTGTACAGTGTACTTAGAACAAAGGAATTCTGCCAGCTTCCACATGATCTGGCTATTTTTTTCACTTTTTCGTAAATTATATTGTTCTCTCCTTCTGTACTTTCCTTATCTTTTTGTTTCTATGTCTCATCTCAATGTGCTTTTTTGGGCACTCAAATGAGACAGTATCAAACCTTTTTCCTAAGCCTTGGCTGAGCGGAGGTCAATTCTAGGTAGTTATCTGCAGTTGAAATATATATGCACAGATATTTTATGTGAGCAACTGCTGAATAAATGGATATACTTGGTAACACACACAGAGACTTTGACTTACATACACTTAATTTTTTGTTGTTATCCTACATAAGACCATAGCAATAGGCCTTTTTCTAACCCTTACCCATCAAACTGAAAAATCCCCCAAACAAAAAGCAAAGAAACATTCTTTCAGCTGAGCGTGGTGGCACAGGCCTGTATTCCCAGCACTCAGGAGGCTGAGACAGGAGTTCATGGCGAGTTTGAGACCAGCCTGGGCTACAAAGTGAGCTCAAGGCCAGCCTGAGCTTATAGGGAGTTCACTGCATAGGGAGATCCTGTCTTAATAAATGAATGAATGAATGAATGAATGAATAAAATAAAAATTTTAAAATTAAAGTAAAATTTTAAAAAGAAACATTCTTTGCTGAGCACTGTTCCAATATCTATGTAAAGTATTTTTTGCTGTTTGAAAAGTAATTTTTAAAATGCATAAAAAGCATAAGGAAAATGAAAATCACTGACATTAAATTTCCTTTGGAAAACACCTTTCAATTACTGTACATTAAAGTTGTTTTTACTGGTGCAAAATAATAATGAAAACCCTTGAAATCAGGTAGCTGTTCATTATAATTTTTTAGAAATCTTATCTTTGAACATTTTACATCAAATTTTATAACCTACAGGAATTTATTGAGAAGAAGCTTAACAACATTCACATCTTTTACAATTTAATTTGGAATCTTATTTTTATAGGCTTCCTACCTAAAATGTCTAAAAGGTTGAATTTTAAAGCAACATATTGTAGTGTGTTCTACTTTAAAGCTTATTAAATTTTTCTTTAACGTTTTAAATCCATTTTTTAAGTGTACATAAAAGGAACTAGCAATGGAGAACTTTTAAATAAAGACCCTGTTTAAAAAATTAAAAAATAAAGATGCTGTGTTCTTAGAATCTCATGGATAGTGTCTGTGAGCTTTTTTGTGGAGAAATACAAGCATTTATTAAACTCTATTATCATAAATATTGAAAATTAATTTTGGTTAAGTTAGTCCTTAAGTTGCCATATACATTATAATAACTTTTATTTCTAATTTTATAAAACAGTCTCAGAATATATAAAAAAAACTACTCCTTAACAGACTATAAGAGTTATACTTTGAACAAGATATTTCAATCTTTGTCAGATATTTGACCTATGCAGTCATTGTGATGGATTAGGAGCGAAAGGGTTAAGTTGTATGTGCCAGTACAGTCTCGAGGAAGTAAATTCAGGATGCCAAGGTTCAGGTAGGTCAAGGCCTTGCAAAGTCAAAGATCAGAAAAATTAAGAGTTCAGAGAGCTGGGGCATGGAGAAACATGCCCTGGAGAATTTCAAGGAAGTACAGTCTAAGGACTTCACTTGGAGGTAGAGGCCAGGCCACAGTGCCAGCCCTGGCCCAGAACAGGCTGACATTGTAACACTAAATCACTTCCTCAAGGGTGGTGTTTTCCAGCATTGAAAAGGTTGGAATTGGCTGTTAGCTAAAAGATGAGGGACCCTTTCCTTGAACGCCTGTGACCTGGTTAATCAGAGCCACCAGGCTACAAGATTCAGGACATGACAGAAGCCAAGACTGGGCTGCGTCTTGGAAACAGATTATATTCAAGGTCACAGAGTTTGTTAGACCTCACTTTCCTGAACTTTGGCCCGGGGTTGCAGCCTGCTAGTTGGCACAAAGCTTAATATAGTCAATGAGCAGATCAAAATTGGACCCATAAGCCAAAGTAAAGATGTGTGAGGGTCAAAAAGGCAAACTGGTGGGAAAATCTCAGGCTCTGACTGTCAGAACAGTCAAACTAAAATCCCAGTGCTCTATGTGTTAAAACTGGCATTCATTCATTAATTGACCTATTTAATTTTGATTTTCCTTTATAGAATCATCAAGAGTGTTATTTCCATGTAGATTCTATTATGTATTAGAGATAATCTAAACAAAAGATAAAGTACGTTGAGTTTGAATGTGTTGTAGACATTATTATAACCATTATTACTGCCATCATATACCTTAAAAGAAACAGAAATGAAAATTGCAATTGTGTTTAAATTCAAGGCTATGGATCATGCTCCCTAAATGTTCATCTGAGTGCCATTTTAGCCAGAACTAAGCGTTTCTGTATATTTTACCTTTCTCTCAGTCTGAATTTTCATAAAAGTCTCATCTATAATTCCTGGGATGAACTAGGGGAAAGTCACTAATCCTTTCAGTAGCAAATCATTTGTTCTGTATTCTGTGCTCACATTTGTCTAGGGATCACTACTGTGAAATACCTTTTTGTGTTGTTATGATATAGCTGACAATGGTAGGCATATGAGTTTGGAAGTCTGAAAACAAGTCAAGATAAAGACTTAAGATCTGAAGTTCATTAAGATAGTGACTAAGAAAACAAAACCAAAAAAGTGACAACAAACATATTTGTGGAATTCATTGATTTACTAGGATGAGTTCGCCTGCAAAGTGACTTGTAGAATGAGAAGACAAGTAGAAATAAGCAGAGACAGAGGAGGATATCAGAGATGAACAGAGGAGGTATCTATAACATATGGAGGAGCAGCTAGAGGGGCAGGAGGAACACAGAAAGTAGAACAACACTGGTCATTGAGTGTCATCTTCAAGAATTGAGTAATTATTTTTTCTAATTGAATCATAATCATATAGGTAATAACTGCAAAATACTCACTCTATTTACTATAGTGTGGGGCAATTTTTTGGATGTGTTCTTTCAAAAACATACCAAATATGTTTTAGTACTAAACAAGTGGTAAGGTAGGCCCAACAATAGAGAGCACTGCTTCAAATAGATATGTTAGCTATGAAACTATGGAGAGAAGCAGGAAAGTGGTGAGGAGACTTTTAATGCTACAAAAACATTGAAATATCAATATTCTGGTGGAACATGGAGGCTAACGATAAATCTGTGTTAGACTATGACGGGGAGAAGTACTGCAAGAAGTTGGGGAGAAGTGTAGGGCCAGGTCTGGGGTTTTTGGGGGTGTTAAGTGTTTCTGCTTGAGTAAGGTTATGGAGTATTCTTATCAAGATAAAAGAAGTAAATGGAAAGAGATTACTGTGAGTTTGATAAAGTTGTGAGTTGAAATATTCTTTGTGAAGAGATGCCATGGAGCATGAATTTGAGCATGGAGTAGAAACTTAATTATAAAGAAAATAAGATCAGTGAAGTTGAGTACCTAATAGGGTCCTGAATTCCTTTTTTTTTTTTTTTTTTTTTTTTTTTTTTTTTGAGTTTTTTTGAGTTTTTCCTATTTGGAAATGATCCACAAATAGATTATCACAGGTATTTTTTTATAGCTAGGTCATCAACCATAGCAGAAAGTCAAATAACTCACATTACGGTATTTTGTTGGAAAACTTAGATTCTAATTAATTTTGTAGCCAACTGATGTTTGTTTTTTATTGAAACACATTTCTTTGTTAAACATGAGTGAAGTATTTCTTTTGATCAGTGGCAACTGGCATAATGAAGTCCAGAATGCTCACAAACTTCTCCAACTTGCAGAAAATTTAAAAGCTATATTTCAAATGTGTAATCTTACCCATTTGGATGCAGTAAACAATTTAATAGTTTCAGTTGGTTATATAAAAATATCAGGTCAAAATCAAATGATTTAAATCTGAGAAAGCTCTATGCAGTTGAAAATTAAGTCCATAAGCTTATTTTTTCCAGTTTTGGTTAGAAATCAGGTAGAAATTTTTGCTCAGATAGATATTATAATTAAATATTAATTTGAGTTAGAGAAAACATAGATTTGGTATACTCTAAAGATTACTTATGTAAATATTATAGGATTTTTTGAATCTTTGTGACTTTAAGAGCTATTCAGTAGATCATGAAAGGCTCTTACCTGGCCATTAACATTCCCTGGTGAGTTGTCATTTCCTTGTAAGGATTCATTTTGGGGAGGATAAAATCCTCTAAATTACCTCACAGTACCCTATGTAATGATACCTTTGAAAAGAAACCTATTTGGAAATGTCATTTACAAACACTCTCTACTCTAAAATCTACTTACAGGGAAATAAGGCCTTTTAAAGGGTACATTGTGCAGAACACTCACTTTTAACTCTACTTGAATGGAAAGAGAATCAAAGAAAGTCATGAGAGTACATCAAAAAGCTGATTTGAAATGTCTCAGCCAAGGCATTTTCACTTTTCATGTCAAACATTTTGCTTAATATTGCTACCTATCAGCCATCTATACATCCATCTCTCAATTCATAAAATATTTATTCTTAGTCACAATGCTGGCTTCTGGCTTCACGAATAATTTCTACTGTCAAACCGTTTATAATTAAGTACAGTAAAACTACAATATAAAGAGAAAAATTATAAGACTGTGGTCAGTGTAACAAGGGGTGCACACAAAAAACATAGCAATAGCACTAGAGATGAAATGATTTCCTCCACTACATAATCAGAAATACAGAGATATTGAAACTGGCATTGGACATGTGAATAGACTTTCCATTTCACAGATAAATGTCATAGCAAAAAGTGTATGTCAGTAGAATATACCATGTTTCAGGTTTCTGTGGCCCATTCTTTAGATCTTCCTTACACTGTGTGCTTCTACTGTGCTCAGAAATAGGGGTTATATCTAGGTTTGTTTCCACTGACCTCAAACAGCTTCCAGTTTTCTTCCCTAAAATGTAATTTATTATTCTAACTCAAACTTACTACTATTCCACATGCCATTTGAATATAGTTCCAGTTTTAACAACCCAGTTGTATCATTTAATCACTGAAGTACCTCTCTAACCAAGTCTTAATTCCCAGCAGTAGCTGAACTGTGGATTTCATCAAGCATCCACTGATCAGTGTAGTGCTGCCAAGATCCAATCACCTTCTGACACATGAATCTTTCCTAGGACACTTCAGATCTAAACCATAATGCTCCACCCCTAATCCCTCAAAGGTTCATTTTCATATCATTATGTAAATTCATCTACTCAGTCTCTGAAAGTTACTGAAATTTTAACAGCTCCAGCATTGCAAAAACAAACAAACAAAAAAACCCAAAATCCAAAGTCTTCTCTGAGACTCAAGGCAAACTTTCAATTGTGAGCCCCCATTATAAAAAAAAAAAAAAAAGAAAGAAGACAAGAAAGAAAGCAAGACATATAGAAAGAAAGAAAGAAAGAAAGAAAGAAAGAAAGAAAGAAAGAAAGATTGATCAATTTTGCATGCCTGTATCTGGTAACCTGAGCAACTATTTTGAAGATAACAATATGTACAATAGCAACCATTGTTAAATTCCTATCACATTATTTTGAAATCCTGTATACTATTTTGTTGTTGTTGTTATCATCATCATTTGGCTTTTGTTGTTGTTTTTTGTTTGTTTGCTTGACTTTTTAAGTTTTCTATGACTTTTTTCTCTTTACAATAAAAAAACAAAGCTAAATAATTCCAAACATACAATGCACAGAGTAAATATTTCCATTTGAAAACAGAGGAACAGGGGATAGAGGGGAATCACACCAAACTGAGACTGAAAACTAGCAGAGCATTCATTAAATCTTATGTAATGTCCAATACCTAGTGAAAATTGTGGGGAGATGTGAACTCCAAAAGCTTGTGCATCCATGTCCTCAGGGCATAGCTGGTTGCCGCCCACATAGCCTCTCTCTTGGGCCAACTCCTCACACTGTCTTTCTTCTTTCAGCTAGCATTCCACATTCCAGGCATCTCCAAATTCTTGGTGTCATTCCTGCACTTTTGACATCACTATCAGAGCTTTAAGTACTGGCTTTTAGTGACACACTGCCTGGTCTCCTGGGACTTCTAAAATCTAGGTGGAAGTTTCCGTGACCCTAAAATTCTCCCATTCTGTCTGCCTATAAAAGCCAACCACATGTAGATAATTTGCTACCACAAAAAGCTATAGCCAAGCCTAGTTGGACCATGGTTCCTTTGCCTATTGTTCTCTAAATAGTTGAACTGTGGAAAACCCTTTATTAGATGTCCCTGAATGAGCTGGGTTTCCTTGGACTCTCTTCAAAGCAAAGTGATTCAAAATTGCTTACTTTTTTACACCCTTGTAAAAGGTGAGGTCTCAAAAACTTTTGAGATACGTTAAAGCCATATTTCCTATTGTCTTGATGCAAAGTCCTTGGCTTTTTTAAATGTTAACAATTTCAGCAATCGTAATCTCCTTGTCCCCAACTTTGCAGGTGCTTCCATTTTAGTGAAACTGCAAAATTTTCAAATATGCTTTTTGCTCCTATTTTTCACTGGTTAAGTCGTAAGTCTATGTAAAAGCAGCCAGTAGCATCCATGCAACAGTTTGAACATGGGGATGCCTTAAAATTTCCTTAGGTAGATCACTGTTCATTCTAAATTTGCCCTTACACATAGTCTCACAACATTAGCAAATTGTAGACAAATTATTTGCCAGAATGTAACCTCACAGACTTCAGTGCAGTTTCCAATGGAGTCTTCATTTCCAACTGAAAACTTATGAGACTAGGACTTACTATCCAAATTTCTTTCAGCATTACAATCTTCTGAACTCTGACAAGAATCTTTCCTCATTTTCTGCTTACAGAATTATAATACTTCTATAGCCAACATCTCTAAACCTTCTCAAATTTCTCCTGAAAACTAGTTCCCAAGGCTTTGAAAATACATGGTCAGACGCAGTCACACCAAAGGCCCCACTGAAGTACCTGTTTTCTGAATTAGCCACTTTTCTAATCCTGGGATAAGATAACTGACACAAGAAACCTAAAAGAGAAGAGGTTTACTCTGCATGATGATATTGGTGTCTTTAGTCCGTGGTTGTCTGGTTTCAAGGCAGAAATGATAAGACTGAAGGGCATGGTACAGGAAAGCTGCTGACATCATGGTACCCAGGAAACAGGAAGAGCCAAAAGGAGACATTTTCAGTCATACCCCAGTGATCCACTTTCAATCAGGTCCCATTTCCTAAAAGCACATCCATCTATGTATTCATCAGTGGATAAATCCATTCATGAATACAGTGTCCTCATAATATAATCATTTCCAAAAAGCCCCACTTCTGTATGCATGAGATCTAAAAGTACCTATTCATGGATTTAAGTAACTTTATACATATTGCATAAAATTTATTTCAGATGAAATTTATTGTTTTAATTCTAACATTTACCCCCACTACTTTTTTCATCTAAAGTGTACATTGATACCTTAGTGTACAGTGATCTTAGTATATACTTTTTGAACAAAACTTCTTAAAGAGTAAATCCTGGCTTCATTACAATTCTCTTTTTAATTTGTTAAAATTCCATCCAAATTTGCTTTCTTTAATTGCATAGGAGATTTTTAAAAACATCCAAGAATCTCCAGGACTTTAACCTTTTTTTTCCTTCACTTGTTTCCAAACTGTGTCTGTGTTGTCAGACAAAATATTGATATAGCCTACTTAGCTTGATTTAATGGAATCTAGGACAGTGATTTACAGAGTAGAGGCAAATCCATGCTAAGTGTCAAGGTTTGGAAGTTAAAAGTTTATGTTGATATCCCTTTGGACTGGTATTTCCTGTACTTGCTTATAAAAATAAAATGATGAATGAAGGGGCAATCCAGTTACACAAAATGTAATGCTTAATATTATGCTTTCCACCTGCATGTCATAAGGTGTGATAGGACTTTAAGGATTCTCAAAGTGAAAATACATCAGTGCAATAAAGAAGGATAGGGTAGTTTTCTGAGTGTACATTGAAAAGTGAACAACATCCATTTAGACTGAAAGAAACAAAAAGTAAGGTTGGAGACATATTATTTTCATACTGGAGTAAAAAGAGGAAATTTATAGCACATCTAGAATGTGATCACACATATATGTGTATATACACAGACTGAGTTCACAGCATATATTGAACTAGAACTGTATGTGTATAGATGCATAAACAAGCACACACAGAATATACATGGATTGCTAAATATACACATATATACTATCGTTACTGTCTATGGATGATTGGCTTATCAATCCAGATGCTGAGAAATAGGCCAGGTTGGCCTTTTGCCTCTAGCAGGATGTCCCAAGATAGACTTTTACGTGTGGCATGCAGCCAATACAACACATCACTACAGCTGGATTAGGAGGATAACACAACAGGGCCAGATCTGAAATAAGAATAAATTCTGATGGTTGAATTTTGTAGGGGATTTGGAGATTGCTTATCTATTTTTAATCCCTAAACATTATTTACACAGCCAAAATGGAAGGAAACAGATGTCATTCAGGAAAAGTTGAAGAAAAGGACAGTGGAACTCTTGAACCAGGGTAATGATTTCCATGAAGCTGAGACTCCAGCCAGCAGTTAAATTGGGAATATTGCAAGAAATGGCTCAAAAGTGTCCAAGGAAAGCCCTTAAGGGTTTGGATCCTGGATTCAAGTTTCCTATTTACTGAGTTCTCCCTCAGGAAGTTTACACAGATTTAAAAATAGCTTCAGTATGAGCCCAGGGTTACACAGCACTTCAGTAGTTTCATGTATAAACTTACAGCATTGTCTTAATGAATAAAGTTGTTTCATTCTGTTGGTGACATTAAGTTTTTAACTTAGTCTCAAAAATTTGCTTAAAATGGAAAATCTTCAGGAAAACATAGAATGTATTTTTAAGAATCTACTTTGGTTACCATTTTAACACTTTAAAGAACTCAGAAATGATTTTTAAATAATAAGCTCATAACAATACAAGAACATTTTGCTTATTAGCATAACCTTTTACCAACCACATCTACTCCCAATACGAAAATATAAGAATTCAGAATTTGCACTTGTTGGCCATCTGTTTCCTCTTTGAACATTACTTTTAAGTCCCTTTCCTTGGGTTGTTATTAAGATATTTTAAATTATGATGTTCTTACACAGCATGTTAGATAGAAATAATGATAATAAAATAAATGTGTAGAGCAATTTACTTAGAAACAGAAGAGAGCAAAAGAAAATTAGCGAATGTTTAATTCTAGGCAGAGGGCCAAACTATCCCAAACACCCTCCTCCATCTGCCCTTGCCATATTTTCAAATACCCACCTTCAAGGAGTATAAAATTCTTTTGTCTACAATAGCAGAGTTTCCATAGAGTTTAAAGCTCTGGAGTCAGATAGACTAAATTCAAGCCCCGCTCTGTTTCTTATTTTTCTGAATGACTTTTGAAACTTTCCTTAACTTTCCTGAGCCTTTGATTCCCCCTGTATAAACTGGGGTTGGTAGTAGTCTCACAGATTTGTTCAGAGGCTCCCATTAATAGAAATAATCTATTCAAGATAGAATTTGGTAAGCACTTAGTATAGCAAATTGCAATACTTCAAACTGTTGGCTGTAACTATGTTTTTAAGACTATCTACAATTAGTTGCAGTCCTTTGGCAACTGCAGTCTGCTTTAGTCAAGACTAGACCTTGATTTGGTCTTTAAAAGTTTTAAAGGTGACCATTTCCAGGTGTATCTGTGTTCGTGAACACATTATTTCCTAACACAGCTGGATAGCATTTAGCTGTTTAACTCCTCACTCAACTCTTCTTTATAGGAGCCGGAGGATTTTCTGTGGAGTCAGTACTGTATCATGTATGTTTGGATAGTAGCCAAATTTCATATTAATCATGTCCATTGAATTCCACTGGAAAAGAATAACAAGGAAATCTGGGAGGAAAATTTCTCTGTAACAACTCCATGTGTGTTATTTTTTTTTTTTCTAACAGCTGTCAGTAGGGAACCAAGCAGTTATATTTGCATTATTTGTATCTTAACGTAGTTATTGTAACAGGAAGCATTTTGGTTTTGATCCTATTTCAGTACCTGTGGGAACTTACTGAAACATAACTATCGAGGTGCATTATTAATGGGTATTATATTATTAATGGGTATTAGTTAGAGTTGTGTGGAAGATGCGTTTACAAAGCACAGTTAGGTGCAGACGTGATATAGCTGGAGAAACTCACTTTATGCACAGAAGATAACTCAGAGTTTCACAGTTGTGTTTTCCCTTCCTAGTGTTTAAATTTTCAATTTGTTATCCTGACCCCTGATATAACTGTAAAAATTTATTTTTAAATTCATGTTTAAAACTTTTCTTAAGAAGTTGGTAACAAAGTATACATTTATTGACTTTGCTATAAATATTGACATTTAAAAATACAAAGGAAGGAAATCAAGACTTGGGGCAAAGTAGGAAGGGAAAGGGGTAAAAATAGGGAATTAAGGTATATTATGCACATGTACCAACTCTCCACAAAGAATGTAAACAGTATGTAGTACAAACATGTACTAATAAAAAATCAGTATACCAAAATAGGATTTTGGTTTTAATCTATCATAACCTAATTTTAAAAATATATAAAAATGATTGTCTTTAACATTTGGGAAACTTACAGCTTTTTTTCTTCAAATTATATGTTGATTCTGCTTTTCTGACTACTACATGTATTTTTATCCCTTTAGGTCTTTTATTGATTATCATATATTGCCTTTCTGTAATAACAATGTATATAAGCTAAAATCTTATTATTTTCCTTTAGAATAAGACTTTATATTAAAAATTAAAACCTATTATATTCATATTAGTAAATAAATTGTGAAAACAAAATAGAATATTCATAAACCTACATAATGATTATAACAGATTTCATTGTTTTAATGGATATGCATTTCATGGATTCATTTTCAATTGATTCACATATTTATGGATGAATTCTCAGGACAGAATGAAACAGTTTAGCATCATTTATATTTTCTTCCTCATTCACAAATATAAGAACTGGAAAACCTTGTTCATGCAAATAACAAAGTGGAAATTGAGGGGATTTTACCAGAGCATTAATACCCAGTTCTTGGTCCTGCTGAGAGTTACATGGAAAAATATCATACAGTGATTATCAAAAATAATTTTAGTGCTCTTTATCTAATATGTTGCCTAGGCACCTATTCAATTTTATCAAAAGCAAAGAACCATATACAGTGATTTGTCAACCAGTCCTTAGAGGCGGTCAGTGTCTCAGTTTCTGGGAAGTATACCAGGAAGGCTTCACCAGGACTGATCAAATGACTGTTTATTATTCCTGCCATTCATTTACTTTGAATCACTTTATTTAAGCCCTGATTCATTCAAAAGAAAGTTAAGAAAACAAAAATATTGTTAGTTTCAACACAACAGTAACAATATATTTTTAAATAAAATGCTTTCATCTTACCACATGCATTGAATATGTTTTTGTCAAAACTTGCTGCTAAATATTGAGTTCATTCTACTTCAGAAAATGTTAACTATGTAACCTGCTCTGCAAAGCCAGTTCCCATTATCTCATCATTCATCAATCAAACTAACATTTTGATAGAAAAGTTCAATGTTCCTTCTCAGTACGAAAATACGTTTTTGTGCATCTCATTTAATACTATTGTAAGTGGGAAGTAGTGGATAGGTAGGTAGTTATGAGGATAAATTGTTCATGAAAATTTAATGTAAATTTGTCACTTGAAGAAACCAGACCCCCTGACCCTTCGAATGTCTCATAGGTGAACTCATAGGCGTATTTTGTTCTTGAGATGCTATCCAATGGAACTCTTTATTCTTTGACAATAGCCACAAAAAGGAAAATGTCAGGGTTATGGTAAGAAAATAAAATAACTTCTGGCACCCAATTTATAATACTCCAATTGAAATATATCATGAGCCAAACCAACTTCTTTTCATGTCATACTTCATTCTTAACAGATATGTATATAAGAAAGAGAAGATCCTAAATTTATGGCACTTTGATGAGAAAAGGCATCTCAGATAACATTAAAAATCATTCCTTCTTTTGGAATTTGGAGATTTTTGTATCACTGAGGGAAATTCATAAAGGATATAACTTTCTTTTACAAAACAGGGGAAGGACATTTGTTAAAGGCGAAGACAGAAAGGAAGAATCAAAATAGTGTCTTAGCCATAGAGCTATGACTAGATAAGAATTCATGCTAATATTAAAGCTCAGAACATGGATCCCTTAAAAATACTACTGCCACACCGGCCATGAAAAGGCACGCACCCAAAGTAATATATTCCACGTAAAGATCACTAGATTGTAGGACTCTGACTTGCTGCCTATGACCTTGTCAATGGACCTGGTGTCCATCTCATGCATGGGAGGACTAAGGGATCATATACTTGAGGTGATTTCAACAGCTTGAGGATCATCTTTCTCTCTTAGATTTGTGATGTGTGAAGTTTCACTGTCAATGATACATTTTATTTTATTTCCTGTAAAAATGCTCTTTTGGCTCCTCCCCCACAACCAAAAGACCCCAACAGCCCAGGGGAGCCTTGGTCACCCCTCCCCACACCTGGAAGACTTCAGTAGTTGAGGGGAGCATTATCCATCCCTATCTCTCAGCCAGACAACCTCAGCATCTCATGGGAGCATCAGAGATCCCTTCCACCAGTTGCAGCAACTTGGTGGGCTGGTGGGAGCCTCAAAGGACCCTTTCTCCTATCTAGAGAACTTTGGTCGGCCAGGAAAAGCATGAGTCCCTCCACCAAACAGAGGACCCCAGCAGGTCAGCAGTAGCCTTGATGAACTCTCCCCCTTTCTGGGGGACCTTGGTAGGTTGGTAACAGCACAGACAAGACCTTCTTCCATACAGAGAACTCTAGGAGGGCTGGAAAGAATGCTGGCAACGCCTCCCCCAACCTGGAGGAACATGACTGTGAGACTCTCAGTAACACAATAGGGGCCCAGGTTGGGTGTGCACCACAGATTGGTGGGTCTGGTGGCCTGAAACAGTCTAAAGCCACAGTAACAATACAAGTTAAAGGCTAGTTTGGATCAATATGCCTATGCTAGTCAGCCTAGGGAGATTATAGGACTCACCCAACTGGCACTGCAGGAGGAATTCAAGAGACTGGCCACTATCCTACACTGCAAGACCAAACAACTGGGTGAACATCAGCCACAAAATAGGATCCTCAGACACACATGACAGATTAGCAAGAACAAAAAGACCTAAATATTAGTTAAGAGGTGAAAATGACAAAATGAAAAAGCAAAATGCAATCTCCAACCACCAGCCCGTCTAAAACAAGTAAAGAAGATATCCAAAGAGAGGCCATTGGAAGCCATACATGTGACATTTCTGAAAAAATAGCATGTGAAGTAAAGAAACAGATCCATGAGGCTATAGACCAAATCAGATGAAAAATATTCTCTCAGGTAAAGAAAGAAATGACAACCTTAATGAAGGAGTTACTCAGCAATCTAGAGACGACAGATTAAAAAAAGAGGAACATGGGAAGAAGATGGAAACACTAAATGAACAACATAGGAAAGAAATATAATCATGAAACACATTCAAAGAGATAGCTAGGAAATTAAAAATGCTATTAAAAACTGCAAAACTGCTTGAATGAAACTGAAGATAGACTTTCAAGAATCACACAGCTAGTGATCACAAAAGGAAAGAACCCTTAAAAATAGCAAAGCACTATGAAATAACAATTGAAAAACTCCAAAGAAAAACAATGTAAGATTGATAGGTGTAAATGAAAACACAGGAGTCAATGCAAATGACTATTTTCAGAAGTTATAGCAGAAGATTTCCCAAGTATGGGCAAAGAATCTGATCTACAGATAAATGAGGCATATAGAACTCCACACAGCCATAGCCAAACAACTCTACACCCAGACATATAATAAGATCCCCACAATTCAGCATAAAAACAGAATAATAAAGCTGCTAGAGAAAACAAACAGATCACTCAAGGAAAGAGCATCAGAATCACAGTCAAATTCTCAACACAAATCCTCATGTTAATTTCTTATTTCCTTCTTTCTTTTTTGAAAATTCTGTATCCTTTCCATCATTTTTTGTTTGTTTTTAAAATAAAAAATGCTTTTTCAACTTTGTGAATATACTACTGAAGTTTATTTCCTTACTATTTTGTACCTTATGTTTATAATTTATAATGCAAGCATAAAGAAATTATAATCCTTATGTAAATATGTGAGCATGGAGCCAGAATAAATGTTGAAGGAAATATGACACAACAATAATAC
Organism: Cavia porcellus; assembly: GCF_034190915.1. Taxonomy (NCBI): domain Eukaryota; kingdom Metazoa; phylum Chordata; class Mammalia; order Rodentia; family Caviidae; genus Cavia; species Cavia porcellus. The sequence goes on from NW_026947489.1 coordinate 34,211,916, forward strand.
AGAAAGGGCTTCTTGGATTCAGACTGTTCATTTTACTGCAGACTGGCACATGCTATGGTTTCTGGCTTCAGGGTCTCATGACATCAGTGTGTGGGTCTCTCCGGGCTGTCCACATGGTCAACTGTAGCTCTATCCAGAAATAATAGCCACAGTTCATCACAGTGCAGTGTCCCAGCCTTAGCCTTAGTTATATACACATACAATCATTACTTAAGCATTGAAATGCTGACCTAAGGATATACAAGAGAAGATTATGCCATCCACTCTAAACCTACCAACCTCAGACATGGTGCTTGTTTCTAGCCACTTTGGGGAATAGGGTGATACAATCTTTTCTTACCAAGTGAAATGAAAATTTAATGTAATGTAAAATACAAGTTTTCTGGATCATTTTTCTTCATCATATGCCTATATTTTATTGAGAAAATCATTAAAAACTTTCTATTTTTTGTTCCTTCAACCCAAAGCAGTAGCAATAATCCAATCCTATTATTCTCAGAAAACAATTTACAAAGTAGTTGTGTTTTTAGCATGATCTTTAAGAGTTTTGTGCTCATTTTTTTTTGAGAGAATGTTTCAGTTATTGTGGGCTTTATCCTTTGAGGATTTCAACTGCTAAGAGAATCAGATGTTCTCTGAGCCTTTTGTGCACGGTGATTCAATGTTAAGTAGATAGAAGTGAACAGTGATACAGAAAATTGTCCATTGTTAGTGTCCTTGCTTGCCATATGGAATTGGAAAATATTTAATTTCTCTTTTTCTTATATAATTGAAGCACCTTCTCTATTTCACAAAGAGTCAAAATAAATTGCATGTATTTTATTGGAGCATTATTTGTTCTGAAATGTATAAAGCACTATGCAAATGTAAATGGTATTTATCATCATAATTTTAAAGATTCATCTTTAAATAAATCAATATTTAGGCAGAAGAATGATATGAAAATAAACTCTCTGGGTCTAGAAAAAAGATCAGTGTTTAATCATTTATGGAATAAAAAAATGGAATTAAGTCACATGTGGACTGAGAGTTGAAACAACTGATTTTCAAGAGAAACTATGAGAGAGAATGTCAACTTAATACCATGGCACAAAAAGACCGTTAGTACTCAGTCTCTGCCTCCTTTCATTTTTGCTTCCTTTTTCTCCCCAGTCCTCCTGAATATCTTATATTTTCTTTTTCCACCTTTGTGCACATGATGTCTCCCAACCTGGAATTTCTTTTCTCATTTGTGGGCAAGCTCCAAATAACCTTTTTTTAAACCAAAACTTTCCTTAGCTACAAAAGTAACTTGTAGGCCATCCTTACCCCTGCAAGATTTTACATGTACATCTATTGTTCTTGATTACTCCTACTAAAATGTGTGTGTATTGATTATCTGCCTTTTGCTAAAAAAAAAAATTAAATCTTGTTATGGCTTATATCCAGAGGGCCCCCTAAATCCTCATGCAGTCATAGGTGGGGCTTTTGGGAGGTGGCTAGAGTATATAGTATAGGGATCAAGAATGTGATGCTGGGATTGATTCACGGTGGGATGCTGCCACCATGGTAGACTGCCCTACCCTGAGTGTATGTGCTACCGCTCTGAAGGGTGAATATCCTGGTAGATATGAGGGACAGAAAGAGGTTTACTGCTAGTCACTTATTGCTTGTTGCCTTGCTGCCTTCTATTTTCTGTTTACCATGAACCGTTTCTACCTTATGATGCCCCTCTGCCATGCTGCCTTGCATGGAAGTCAGGCAACTGTGGACAAAAACTTCCATGAACTGTGAACTGAAAAAAGCTCTTTCCTCTTTTAACTTTGGGTATCTGGTATTTTGTCTCAGCAGCAAGAAAATTACCTAAGACAAGCCCCTTCTGTTGAACATCTCAAATATCCATTTGTCAATTTGTTAATCCAAGTTAGTAACAACTAACTTTGTTCTATGGAAACCTTTCTAGCAAATTTGTGAACCAAATTAATGTACTGAAAACTCAGTTTGTACCAATCACAGTACTTAAGACAAGGAAAACATAAATGCCTAAGTTTTTGTCTTTAGGGTGGGTACTATCTATAAAAAAGGCAAGCTTTCAAACCTACAGTTGCAGTTAGAAGAAGTCTAGTAGATAGCAGGAGAAATCAAATAGTGGGAAGCAGTATGACATCTACTACCAGATGATAAAAGGAAAGATAGGCCAGGGGAAAGCTTATTGAAAGATGAAGGTACTCCTCTGCAACAAAAATTGGATACCCTGTGTCTATATAGAGAGAAATTCGGGGCACATTGCAAACACTAATTTACTTTGTAAACTGTTAAGAAAAGTTTGAGATCAGATAGTTCACAAAACAGTTTTCAAAATCAATAATTTTACCGGGAAGTCAATAAAGCCCAGAGCACAACTAGAAATGTTATCACCTTGCTCCTGAGTAGTCTATCTGGTTCAAAATGAGAGCAGCAAACGTGAATAACACATTTGGGGCAACTAGATTTCCATCCTCTGAGAATGGGGCTTTTTTCTTATTCCTGCATTGGAACTCGGTTGTAGTTTCAACTTGATAATTATGAACAGCAGACATTTCTTTCTTACTCTTTCAACTCCAAAAGAGAACATTGGTAAAACGAACATGGCTACGTTTCACATGCTTGAGTCTTCTCCAAATTCGTATGCTGAAGCTGCATCTCGGTTGCAATTGTATAAATAGATGGGGGCTTTGTGAAATTACTGCCCACATGAGTGGGATTACTCTTTCACAAGAAGCCCTGTAGAGGCTGTCAGTCTCTCATACCCTTTGAAGGTCCCATTTATGATCCAGAGAAAAAGCCTTCAGAAGACATGGAGCCTGCTAGTGCCTTGATCTTGGACTTTACAGACTCTAAACAGAGTAAGTTCCTGCTGCTTACAAGCTATTATGGTGTTTTGTGGCAGCAGTCCCAATGTGCTACAATAAATTAAGAATGAGAAGCTACTTCAACAGAGTCTCCATTCAACCTGTTATGTTGGAAGAATCTTAATCAGTAACATTTTACTATAGATATGCTGCTAATTGTTAGCAATAAGAAATTGTATCAAAATGTATAATACTAAATATGGCAATTTTAATTAGACTTATGAAAGCTTCACATAAATCAATACATGATACACACAAAATATTATGGATAAAATTCATAGTACTACCAGGAAATTATTGGGAGACTGGAAATGCAAAGAGATTTTTTAAATGCTGAAACCATGGAAACAAGTGTTTTGTCTTAGCTATCTTATTTTCTTTCCTTTTCTTCTATTTAATGGGCCAATAGGTAAGAAGAGTAACAGAAATCTTGGCCAAAAAAAATATATATACTTTTTACTATATGTTGCAGTTAATAACTTAAGATTTTAGCACATAATAAGCAGTGTAATGCTTATTAATGTCTTCAAACTTTTATATTTGACACATGCTGGAAAGGTTCTATTTTCATATAACTTATAAAGCCCACTGCTACTTAGTCAGTAGCAAATAATTATAACTTAATCGTGAGCATTCAAAATATTCAATGTGAAGTGCCTAATTGATTGACAAAAAGTTTATAATTTAAGCATATAATTTTTAGTAGGAATGGTTAAAACAGTAGACATGCATACAAAACCCTGTAACAGTAGGAACAACCATAAATTTCACATTACCTGAGGAAGTCAGAATTGAGCCTTAAAGCGTGATTGGGAGTTCACCAAGAGACCATAAGAGAAATCTCAGGCTTGGGAGACAGGGCAAAGACCTGGAGATAGGAGGGCAGAAGGCATTTCAGATAGTTATTATGTGATAAGGAAAGAGATAGGAGATAAGACTGAAAAAGGAAAGGTCAAATTCTGAGGATCCCTTTATCTCTTGATGAGGAATTTAGGTTCTTTATTATTTACAGTTATTTTCTACAAGCCAGTAATTTCAACCTTCCATGTACAAATGATTTAACAGGACACATTTTAAAAATATTCATCATTTTCGGCCCTATAATATACGCAAATGTGTAGAAAACACAGACATGAATGATGAAAAACAATCACTTTTTTTTTCAAATAAAAATGGGGACACCCAGTTAAATGTGAATTTTCGATAAAGGAATATTGAGTTAAATATGCTCTGTGCAAGGTTTGGGACATATTTATAATAAAAAGTTATTAGCATTTATTTGAAATTCAAATTTAACTGGATGTTCTATAATTTTCTAGGAGCTCAATCTCCTCAGAAAAATTGAGTCGGAATCTCTGTGAGAGAGTGAGGCAGGCCACTGGTATTTCTCAAAATCGTATTTTCCTGTGGAGTCAGGATTGAGAACCAGCGTCTGAGTAATGGACAGACATCAAAGCCTTTCAAACAAGGCAGTGACTTGTCTGGGAAGGACACTGGGAAAAGAATTGTGACACCATGCAGAACCTACTAGAGGAGAGATGGCTGGCGCCAGGGGAGATGTGAGCCAAGGAATGGCAGCATTTACTTCAGAGGTTGCCTTTACCTCATTACTGAGACAAAATACTCAACACCCAAAGTTACAGGAGGAGAGCTTTATTTGGCTCACAGGCAGTAGAAGTTTCAGTCCATGGTCGGTCAGCTCTAAGGAAGGATGGCATGGCCAACAGGCATCACAGAAGTGAACCAGCTCGTGTCAGAGAGAAGACAGAAAACCGAGCAAAGGATCTCAGCAGCCTTTTTCTGTCCCTTTCATATCCTGTCTCGGCTACAGGGATTTAGAGAAATGCCAAGCCAAGAGTGGCTTCATTTAGTTATCACACATCCTTGATTCCAGTATCCCACATTTTAGATTCAGTGGCCTCTGAAAAAGTTCCACTGATGACCTCAAGAGGCTTTGGGAGGACATCGAGATGCAAACTACAGCAGAGAGGGAATTAGCTTAAACTTTAAAATAGCGGTACTGGAATCAGAGTGAGATTCTTGACCACTAATAGGACACGTTGACTAAGAAACTATGGGAAAGAAGGCACAATCGGAGCAAAGAATGAACACTGCTCCTGACAGTGACACCTCTTTCTGTTAGGATTCTTTTAGTAGAGTTGCAATACATCATACCTAAAAAACTTGGACAACATATTTAACTTGTGTAACACTCAATTCTTCCAGAAAGCGGGCTAAATTTAATAGCAACCTATTCTGGAAAATTACTATAAGGATTATATTTAAATCCCTCATTTTTCTACCAGGCATCCAGCATATTCTCCTATTCATTACTATATTGTTGTGATTATGAATTTACTTGATCAGATTCTGGTACTTCTGTCTCTCCTTTCTCATATTTTCTAACATTCCTTCATTTCTGGCTTTTTACTTCCCATTTTTCTCCTTCAACACTGGCTTTTGGAATCCTACTGCGTCTAGAGTTGTATAGATAGGGACACATTGCTGGGGCCAGTTTAGACCCAGTCAAGCAATAGCAAAAAAGAATCTGTCTGAATAATTCTGCAACTAACTGTAAGATGGCTAGAGTCTTGAAATATTTTGTTATTCTGTTCTTAATTAGCCAGGGTCAGGGAGTAATATGTTCCAGAAAGTCAGAATGGAAGAAGTTCTAGAATGTAGAAGGCTATTACAATACTGTGATAACATTGTATATATACAAAATAGCTTCTTTGAGGCACAGATTTTTACTTAATTTTTTCAACTTGTGTTCATCCCATTCCAGCTTTACTGTTACAGAACCTGAACATAGAAAAGCCAAACAGATAGTCTTTTCCTGGATTGAATCCTAGATAAAAATAAATAACACTTATGCACATCACTGTGGAAACAACCTGGGAAATTTGACTATGAATTTTATATTAGATGATAGTATTGAATAAAGGCATATTTCGACAATATGGCAAAGATATTGTGGCTACATGAGAGAATGTTCTTATTTTTATGGATAAATCTTTCTCATACCTGTAACTTAACTTTTAGATGGCTTAGCAGAAACCATCTGAAATAAATTAACACATACATAAGAATACACAAGAATGCACACATGCACGCATGCACGTGCATGTGTGTGTGTGTAAAGACAAAGAAACAGGAAAGTATGGAAACATTGGTGAATCTAGCTGAGATGTATACATGTGCTTCTGATACTATTTTTTAAATAAAATAAGGTTAATTTTTAAAATAAAGCATGAAAAGTAAAAGTTTTAAAAGTTAGAAGCAAAATAAATGACATTGCCAAAAAACAAAACAAAACAAAAGAAAGATGGTCAGGTCACAGAATCAGACAGACCTGGGTTCCAATCTTTGGTGGATAACCCTTTTATTAGCTCTAAGACTCAGGTTTCTATATATGGAAAGAAGTTAATAATAATAACAAGAATATCTAGTTGTTTGTCAACTGTCATAGTAGTAATTGGAAAAGATGACATGCTTAGCACCAAGAGCTGTAGCACGCTGAGAGCCCGAGTTCACTGGGATCCCGCTAATATCAGAAGATCTGGAAGGAAAATTAAGAGACTTCTAGAATCACCAATCTATGATTTCTTCCAGGTTACTTTTTTCTTTAGCTTTTAAAAATGTATCTGTCTGCAAGCACTAAGACATCAGTAGAAAGTGGTCTTCTGTAGGACAAATAAGTGCAAATGAATAGCACCTTTCTGTGAGTAGTTGGTATAAAGATGGCACTTCCTTCCTCTCACGTCATTGCTAAAGCCAGTAATAAACAAATCATAAAGACAGTGCTCAGAAATTTCAGCTCCACAGTAATAGTTGAAACAAGCAGAAAATTGCAGCTCACTATGTAATAACTAAGCTTCTTGTTATGTGCTGCTGTATTAAATTTAAAACATTTTCATTTCCTTTGTATAGGAAATTCAATAGGACCTGAAAAGGGGGTCAAGCAAGTATTGTGACTCCCACAATAAAATGTGAGTGGTGCTAATATTCCTTTTCCAAGTCTCGAGTGACTGCAAATAACCTAACAGATAAAATGTAGCTTTCATAAAACTCAGGATTTGGTGGCGAATTAGCATGAGACTTATGCTCTCCACTTGCTAAGGGAAGGTTGGCCAAGAGCTCAGATTTATGCTGTGAAATTTAAATAGTTTTCTCCTGAGGTTTTCTTGACAATATCATTGTATGCGGCTGAGTTAGTTTATTGGTGCTTTTGCATTGGAATTGTTTTTGGAGGAGTGGGGAGTGTGGGGCTGGTAGGGGTAAGGGTGGCCTATTTCTTTAAGAAACCCAGAACTTATGGGTCTCTGGGGGATTTTAAAGCAGGGAATTTGGAGGAGTAACACATGCAGGAGTCTCCAAATGGTGAGGCAGAATCAACAACATTTATAAATTACATTAGGAAAAAAATAACATGGTAAAATCACAGTTCTTTTGTTGGGGTGTTTATAACATAACACATGGCTTCATCTCACCAGACTTCTGAAATTAGAATGATACCGCTAGAAGAATTTTATGGATCAGGCTTTGAATTTACATGCGAGTTTGCAAAGAATTTTGTAGCAAGATAAAATCTCACATTGAATTCAGACCCAGGTATTTTAGTAGCCAAAATGGTTATTTGTGGTTTTCCCAATACAAGTCTACTAATTTAGAAATGAGGGAGGGGGATGTCACAGGCTGGAGGTAATGGAGAGGCTAGGCCTATAAGCAATTCACCGAGAATTTAATTACTAAATATTGGCTAAATAATGGCAACATAGCTAAAGGCAGCAATAGATGCAGGAATTGTAAATCACTTCAAGGAAGCTGAGGGGAAAAGAAAAACAAATCAACTTTCTTAAAAATATCCTAGGGTTAACTTGAGTAAACCTCAGTGGATAAGAGTCAAGGCTTTATCCTTTCAAAACCACTGTGCTTTGAAAAAGACACCTAAACAGCAGTTCATTGATTTTCACAAAGGCCAAAGACCTGTGCCATCCACCCAATTGAATTCTTTTGTGCTGTACATGTGCTTACCCTATATTGTCTGTTCTTTTACAATTTTATCTCCCCATGTATACATTTCTCACACCCTTGGTAGGGCACAATTATTCCATTCTGGCCAACATTCACTGTATAGTCACCTTGGGAATTGACATTTCCTTTGTGCCCTTGCAATCCACAAGAGGAAATAAAGGTCCATGTCCTGTGTCTTTTGATTCCTTCCACGCAATGCAAGGATCGTCACTAAATACCAATGCTAGGAAGAATTCGTCTCTAGCTGGAACTAAAAAACAAAAATCATTTCCAATAATAATTACGCTATTCTTAAAACGGCTGTATTTCTGGACAAGGAAATAAAAAAGAAGTAAGGCCAATATCAAAACGCCAACATATCAGAGGATGCTTGTGAAATGCAGCTTATCATGGTTCTGCCAGAAAGCGGGAGCTAACATTAGAAACATGTGAAAGCTGGCAACCCCGGCTCACGTGGAGCTGGGGAAAGAGTTTTTGTCTATTCCAGTTCCTGTTGGTTCTGATCCCTTGAGTGTTGCTTGGGGTATTACACTCTGAATTCCAAATAAATTTCAGCTAAACCTCAAAATATTTTCAACTATAAGAAACCAAACATGATTTTTACTAGGCATAATAAATCTCAATAAAGCTTCAGGAATCCTCTTAGAATGCGAGGTGTTAACAAATCTCCCCCAAAAGAGCTGCTCATTCTCATATCTGATTGTCAATAGTTTTCCTTGCAGTTTTTCTCTTGATTTTATACTCTTAAGTCTTTTGACTTTTACTGTACCTCTCAAGTTAGCTTGAGATGGCTTTGAATCTGGCTTCTTATTTTTTAAAAAAATAACCCAATTGACAGTTATTGGGCAGCTGGTAACCAGGCATCTTCTCTGTAGGGAGAGAAAATTATTTTAGGAGTCTTCCACACTCCCCTTTCTTCCTGAGTAAGTGAATTTCAGTACGTAATCCAAATCACAAAGGTCATCTATTATCCAGGAAGCAGAAACTAATTTGACTTTCCCTGGCACCTTCTATATTCTGATCGCCTAACAGTTTGCATAGTGGGAAGTAGAGACCTGCGACAAGAATGATCTGTCTGGGAGGGTACATTAGATTGTCACCATGTTCTTCAGGCCAAGCTATAACACAACTTTACATGTAAGAACCTACAGAGAGAGTGGCTGTTAATTCACTGATTGGTGTACTTTAAACTTTATTGTGTTATCTGCTAGATCTCAAATAAATGTTTTGCTCTTCACTAATAATAAATAGAAATTATACAAGTATGTTTGTGGTGAATTTTTTCCCTTTTGTCTTGATGTCTTCTATCCTCTGTCATTAGTATAATAATGTATCACCTAGAAATAGTAGGCCTAGAAAACACCCTTGGCAGGTTTAAACCAATCAGTATTATGTTTATGCTGGCATTCTAGGGATAGAAGAATGTACTTGGTGGATTTGCCCTCTACCTTCCAATGAAAATGCAAAATGAGAAAAAGGATTGATTAAGGAAACCCAGAAGTATAAATAAAGGTGAAGGATATGCTGATGTAGACCTACATGAAGAATTGAATTAATATTTTTAGATTTATGCTTAGAAGACAAAGAAATCCATATGAGCCCTTCCCTGACTGTATCTTTCTTCCAAGTATTATATATATATACACACACACACATATATATATATATAATTTAATCACTGACATTATTCCAGAGAAAGTTTTTTTTATTTTCTTCATTGACTTATAACTCACTTTTCTTATCTTAGTCAAAAATTTTCACATATGACCCAAGAGCTAGAAAAATAGTCCATCCTATCTTGTTTGGAGTGACACTGTGAGGTGATCTTAAGTGGCTCCTACACACAGGGCCAATATTTAGTGATGGGATCCACAGGCACACTGAGCGATCCCGTTCTGAGGTGCGTGAACCAATGGCAGTTGAGCAGGGGAAGTTGAGCAGGGGAAGGAGGTGGTCCTGCTGTAGGCCAGAGCTGCTGAGCAGCATGGGGACGCTCGGGGATCATTGACAAAATGTCAAACATTTCACCTTTCCGCCTACCTCTGTGTCTAATGCCACATCAGGCAGAAATATGATTATTCCCTCTACAGAGCAAAAAAATACACAAACACAAAAATAAATAAAGATTCTCCACCATTTTCCCCCTCTAGATGCTTCTTCTCACATTTTGTCTTACACATACACACATGCACACGTGCACACACACATGCACACACGCACACACACACACACTCACAAATAGTCTACAGGGAAATTAAGCACTGCCAACGAAACACTGTACTGAGAAAGTTCTTGGATAAATTAACAACGCAATTACATTACATGACATGCCACAAGATGGATGAGGAAAACTTGGCTGGTATTATGTTCTGTTTTCAAATTGCAATTTATTTGAGGGTTTTAATGGATGCCTTATTAAAACATCTCGGCCTGGTCAGGTTTCAGCATATGTCACAGTGGCCTGTGATTGATGACACCCTCTGCTGCTTCTCTTGCACATTTGCAGGGAATTTAAGTGAGGAGGGAATGAGCTGAGGCCTGGCTTTGTATTGATCGTGCAGAGGTGTGCTGCCTGGGAGCACAGTCTAATAACATTCTCTTAGCTGAACTGCTTCACATGAAGGCATTTATTACGAGAACTAAAGTGTTATATTGCTCAGAATAAAAGAATATTGTACAAACAAAAGACTTAGTGGTGTGCCGGGGAGCAAAAGAGAGACCAGGGCATGCTAGGGAACCATGCCTTGTTAGCTTTCAGACACCACACTGCCAAGTGTTGACGGGGAAAGTGGAAAAAGCTGTGCCTAAGAAATGAGAAAGAAAGAAGAGGAAGAATGTAGTGAAATTTATCTTCGAATAGTTCAGCCAGTTGCAACTAACAGCTGAGCTTCGTGACAGACAGACCGCTGGCTGAGGACCAAGTAGACAGCATCTTAAAGTCACTGGACAATAATTAAATTTCAAAATGCATCCTAGGCCATTATTTCTACAGCTATCTGAACTCTTTCCTGTTTCAGCTAGGCTCTGGTTGAATGTTTCACTAATGTTCGTCAAAACAAGAACTATTCATACCTAAAATGTATTCTATTGGAACCACACCTGCCATATAGAAATTTAACATATTTCTGTGATGTTTTAATTATAAAAGGACTCCAGTTATAATTTTAGTAATGTAAATTTCACAAACCCTTAAGTATATTGTCATATTTGCATACTACTTGGTCAAAATCATGATTCCAATTGCATAGGTATCAAATGCATACATGTACGTAGGTAGCTACAGAAAAAACAACTAGAAAAGAAAAAACTAAAAAGGTACCTTAAGCATTGGTTTGGATACAGTAAATAATGGATGATAGAAATTTTCTCCTTTTTTACTTTTCTGTAATTTTAAAATTTTCTGCAATAAGCACTTTAATGTTATTATCAGAAAGGGAAAAGGCACTTGAAAGAAATTTAGAGCTTCTTTATTTATAAGACAGTGAATAAGTATAAGACAGAGAAATAGGTATTCTTCTGCATCTAGAGTGAACATAAATGATAAAGAATCATTTTCAGTACTGTGAGACTCTATTTCTTAGCAGAATCTATGCATTAAAAATTAAAGTGAAAACAATCAGTAATAAGTGACATACAATGATAGTGCTCTATGTAATGTAGAAAGAAAAGCTAAAAACAAGATGGAAAGAAAAAAATATGGTGCATTCACAAGCTCTGATAACATCAGTATTTGTCAACCCCAGTCCACAAGATTCATTCTTACTTTCTTTCTTTTTTCTTTTTTTGCTTGACCTACTATGATTGCCATTACTTGAACTGCCACATTTATTATTTTGTTAGCCTTTGAGGGCCTATAAAAATCTCACCTAATTATATTGAATCACCTAGCATCACAGCGGAAGCCAAACAAGGTGAGAAAATGGCCAACAGCTTTCCTTGAAATGGAAGGGAAAAATAGTTCAAGAATGAACAAACAGCAGAAATCAAGAACACTTGGGGAAGCTAGCTTTATGGGCCTCCCAAGAAAAGGGTACCGAAAACATTTTTTTATAATGTTGACAGAAATTGTTAAGTTGTAAAAATGGATTTCCTAGTATTGTCAGTTGAATGTAGCTTCTAATGTATAAAATACCAAATTTACAGTCTTAGAATGGATCGTGATAGCTTTGCTGGAGTGATACTGGGGAATGTTACTTAACCTCCAAGGCTCCTTTTTCTCTTGGATTTCAGATTTCATGTACCTTCCCTATGTCATCTCTTGGCCCCTCGTCTTTTATGATTTAATATCTTTTGTTGTTGTTGTTTTTCATTGTAGAAGTGGCTGTATAATATCAGAAACCTTAGGGCTTTTTGTCCTAGAATAAATAGCAAGTCTGTAATCTTGAGAGATACTTTATTTAATGCAAAATCAGTGAACATTTATTGAGCACCACCTTTTAGCATAAAGTGGGGCCACAGCTTGCATCTTTGTGGTTTAGTTGGTTCTTCTCACCATAAAATGACCATACCAATATGTCACTATTTATCGACCCATCACTACCAAGTTAGAACTAAATCAAAGCAATGCAAAGACAATGAGGTGTGGGCTCAGTCCTTAAAGAGAAAAAATAGACATGTTTATAAACCTTTGTTGGTCAGTTCCACCTGTGAGAAGACCTGCAGCTGCAATAAAAAGTGCTGCACCTTTTAGGATAATTCATGTAGGCTATCAGCGAGGAATTAATCTCAAAAGCACTAGTTACTGTGTTGAGCATTTTGATAACCTCAAAAATCTGACTTCTAATTTCATTTGGGTGATTGTTTGCATCCAAGTTACCAGGGAGTATTTTGAAGTGGAGAATGATCTTGTTAGCCTTTGGCCTGAAAACTAGCCCTGTTATCAAGTAGGAAAAATAAACAGAACATCTCCCAGGAAAAGGCTTTACCCTACCAGGATGAAGCAGAGAATATGGCCGACACATGGTGTTTCCATCAGCACAAAAGAGGTGAGAGCTCAGAGCTGGAAAGAGCCGCAGCAGGCAGGAAATGGTAGAGACAACTCTGGCAGGCACTTGAGACAGTACAATTTTCAGGAGCAAAATTCTATGACAGTGGAGCACACAGAAGCTGGAAACAAGTGAAGAGAACAATAAGCATGCAAAAAAGTACAAGCGAATACAAGAAGGAAAATGCAGTGCAGAACATCTTTAAAGCTATAACTATTCTTTGTGTAACTTCCAGGCTTGTTCGCTCCACAAAACAATACAGAATGAATAGATGACAAAGGGAAACTCAGATTCCTATGCAGAAGTGACTAAGTTGATACAACTTTAGGCTCATAAAAGGTTTTATCAACTACTGGTAAGGGATATTCAATAACCAAAATATGGTCGTGTGTGTGTGTGTTTGTGTGTGCGCGTGCATGTGTACATCTGTGTGTGTGTGCGTGTGTGTATACACACACATAGTTTAATGCCTTAAATTAACTGTGTTTTAATGCCTTAAATTAAATGTGTTCTTGGAAGCCTGTGTTATTCTCAAGTAATTTCTGGATTTTCTAAGTCTGTTTAGGAGCCTATTTGATTTTGGCACTTATTTTATTTAGAGTTACCAGATGCATTAAAGACCAATTCTAACAAAATTGATAAAAGGCAAATTTATTGAAAAACACTATCAAGAAGCTTAGAGAGTTAATGGGAGGTTTTTGTAAAAGGATAGGAACAAGCAGATCAGCTGAGGACTAACCAGTCCTGGAACGTTTTACTACCATGTCAGATCTTCCAGTTTTCAGAAAAACACTGGATGGAGATCTCTTTTTAGTTAGGCATAATAGTCTAGACTTTTTCACATACTGGTTACGTTCTAAAAGCAGCAAGCAAAAGAGAGTCAGCCCAATGAACAAGCCCCTTTAAAGCTTCTGCTTCATTATGTTTGTTTTTGTTTCATTGTTCAAATCAAGTCCCTGAGTCAGGCTGAGCGTCCTTGCAGAGGAGAAACACCACAGCATAGACAGAAGGTGTAATTCATCGAGGAACATTACTGTAACTATTCAGACACAGCTTCTAACTTCTGTAAGGAGAGGGACAAACCTGGAATTTTTCTCCCACACAGTCTATTCATAGTGAATAAAGTAAAATGGAATAAAATGATACTAGGAAGAATAATGGATAACGGGTGATCAAATAAATGACAAATGACTGTGGCAGAGCACTAATTCTATTCTGAAGTAGAATTACCTATATTCAGCTATGCTCAATTTTATGCCTTGGAAAATTCTGGATTATGAGCAGATATCATCTGTAAGGGGTTAATGGTCTTCTGGAATGACCAGGTGCTTATTACAATGCACATGAACTTCCTGAACTAACCAAGAAAACCATGAATTATAACCTTGTTTTATTTTTGTAGAGCTATAATAAATATTCTTCAACTGATTTAGGTTACATCTATTTGCATTTCAATTCTTATGTCTAAATAAAAAATAAAAGAAGCCCAACACCAAAATGTATATTTTAAAAGAATTTCACTGCTCTACAAACTTGCTATGTGTTATATGCTGTTTCTTTTTGTTTGCTTGGTAAACAACAGTTACCATATGAAATCACAAAGCTAAGAGTGCACAGAGAAAAGAAAATAACTAGATATTTTCTGACAGTTTAGTGCACAAATATAACCTCTAACCCATAGCATCTAAAGGTTAAGTCGCAAAACCGAGTCCATTAACCTTTCTAAATGGTTGCGATATTAAAAACTGACTCTTAATAGCTAAGGGTCATCATCTAATGCAATAACCATGAGCAATAAAGAATTATGGATTAAGAACATTATCTATCTATAAAATGGTCATTTATGACACTTGTGCAGAGACCATCTCGACACGTATACCCACAGCCAAGAGTTCAGATCTAATAATCTACATTATGGTTTTATTAGTGTAGTTATGATATCAGTAAGTTTGTAAGAGAAAATCATAACATTTTAAAAAGGCTTCAGTGTTTGTTTCAAACATGAAACTAACTAAGAGAAAGTTTTCAAAATTCCCTTTTATTGAGCTATAACTCAGCCAGGTGGGTTGATTGATTCAAAGACTGAATAAGGAATAAAAACATATTTTTAAACTGTCTAGTGCTGATATCAATAAGCAAACTTTATTTTGGCTGACATTTTTGTTTCTATTATAACTTGATAATGATTATAATTAATTTAATGTACACATGTGGAATAATCGTCATGTACCATAAGCATAAATACAGTATACTGGATTCCATAGATATGAAAGAAAGGTTGATTTCTTAATAAAGACTCAGCCTCAGTCAATATTTTTAAAGATTAGAAATTGCCAAAAAATAGAATTATAATTCTTCAAAAAGAGAACTATAAAATTATGCTAAATTAGCTAGAATTTCTATATGTACTACTGTGTAATCCCATATTTTTCTTCAACTCTATCAAAACAAGAGAAAATGTATTGAGGACTGAAATCAAAGTTGGCTTTATTTGAAGGAGACAAAAAAGATGAGGAGACAGAGGATGAAAAGACAAAGATCAGGATTATTTTAGGGCGTTTTGCATCTTGTTAATCGTTTTTAAAATCTTTTGCTCAGAGCACTTTTGTGTTTTCCTGTTTATTATTTCACATTTGTCTGCTTAAATTTCCCTGCTATCCTTATATGTAACAATTTGTGCCATCACTAGAATAATACAACTGACACATATTCATATCATTTTTATTTGATATTCCAAACTGACACTAAAAATGTCATTGTTCAAAAACATGGGGCAAATGTACTAATAGGGAACTGCTACCTAATCAGATTTTTCTAAAATATGATTGAAACTGTATTATAAGCAACTTGTAAAATTTGAGTTCTCTATCCCAAAGAGCTGTAAACAAGTTACATAAAATAACGTCTTCTAATTCATATTAAAAGTGGTTTCCCCCTTCTGTTTCTAGGCATCACAGTTTTACTGAGTTTAGAAACTGAGACTGAAGAAAAGAGATAATAACCTTGTGGGCGATGCATCTTCTCAGTGCCAAATGGGGTGCAGTTTCACCCCAGAATACTTCAAGATACTTTCAGTTTCTTTGTGATGCTAGGACAGCCTGACTGACTCCTGGTTCAGTGCTAATAAATAATGAGTGTGATTCAAAAGCGTTTGTCAAATTGAATTGCTAAAGACAGTCTCTTGCATTACCTTTCCCCATACCTGCTCCAAATTTATGGTTGCCTCAACCTCAGGCCAGCTATTTAAGAACAAATTCTGAAGATCTCAAGAAATTCTCTAGGGTTGAAATGGTAAATCACATTAGTAAGTCACATATTAGTAAATCTTATGCCAAAGTAAAATTTTTAGGCTAGCAGAAAATTAATCTCCAAGGTCCACTGCTTTTTTTTAAATAATGACAACATTGAAAAGGTTTTTTTTTTTGCATGACAGATTGCAAGCTCCAAAAATTAATAATTCTATCACATTTATCTTTGTGTTCAGAATATCTAACATGGTAACCAGAGCTCAGTAAGTGAATTCAAAAATCAACAGTGACAAATACTGGGCACCATACAATTGGATGTTTAGCGTTTTTCAATAGAAAGTAGCATTCTATAAGCTCTTTAAATCCTATTCTCCATGTGGCCACTGTCATCCCTCCATTCCATTCATATGGATGTCAACATCTCAAATCCAAGATGGTGGCATTAGAAGGCTGGAGCTGTGAGAAGTGACCATGCCATGAGAGTGCATGCCTGATGAATGAGATTAGTGTCTTTATAAAAGAAGTCGGAAAGAAAACTCATGCCTTCACGATCACATAAAAGGACACAAGACATTTATGAGCCAGAAAGTCGATTTTCACTACACATTGATTCTTTTGGATGTTGAACTTTCCAGATTCCATAACGGTAAAAAATAAGTTGACATTGCCTTACAGGCCATTTTGATCATGGTATCTCATTATAGCATCCCAAACAGACCACAACAGCCTTCAAATACAAAGAGAGTTGAGGGGAGACAGATATCTTTGTTTTAGTAAATGTTTTTAAGATCAGTCGCAGAGTATGACTAGTTTGTTAGATTGCTTTTACCAACATAAAAATTGACCAATTTTGTCAAACAGAGTCCCTAAGGCATATATTTCATGAAAAAAAAGAAACAATTTTCCAGTAAGTACAACACTTGTTTTAAATCCTATTGTCAGAAGTTTTAATCTCAAAAGTGCCTAGTGCATTATCTCTTTATATAGATAGCTAGATTTTTCTTCTGTGGTTATTTTTATAAACTTTTTAAATGTCCGTTTTGATATAAGAAATAATATGCCTCTCTTCATTTATTATACTTTTTCCTTTTCACCTTTCCCCACTCTTCCCCACTTTATATTCTTTCATTCTTGCTCCACTTTCTCCTTTTGAGTTTTGGGATATGACAATGGGGTAGATTTCTCATTTCTTTATATTTCATTTCCTCGGATTTCTGGGCAGTCAGCAAGTTACAAGGTAAAGGACTGTTTTATATGTGGTATTGTTCTAAAGCCCAAGTCAAATCAACCACTTTAAAAAACTGTACATGAGAGTATTCAAAATACTCACTTGAGAAACTACATCCACTGATTCCAACAATAAAGTTTAAAAAAAAAAATCTATAACTTCTCTGGGGTTGTTTTAAGGGCTTATGACATATTTTAGTGAATATTCATTTAGATGTATAAATTTGAGTATTTTTCAATTTAAAAAATGGTTCAAAGAATAGATTGGATAAACAATAGCTTTGTAAGATTTCACTGAAAGTCCAAAGTTTATTATGTAAAAATATTTTTAAAGTTAAGTGACCTTTCAAATACAAATATGGTTCTGCTTAGACAATCTGGCTGAATTTGCCTTCCTTCAGTGGAAGGCTGTGAGTTCTTATGTCTTAAGGAACAAGATAACTGATGACAGTCTCCTAAAAATTAGGAAGTTGTTTCTGCAACACTCATGAATTCAAAATATTCCTACAATTGAGTACTGAATAAAGATACTGGAGACCTTTTTCCCAGGAAGCCCTTTCCTGAAAATATTCTGTTATGTGCCCTGAAACGTCAACAGACAACAGGTAACACTTTGAACTATTTCTTCCTAGATCTCCTGAAAAAGTCATATGCACTGCATTTCACAGATTTGGACAGAAATTGTGTGATTGGTTCCAGAAAAGACCCAAGAGTTCGTGTAAAATCTTTCTTACTTTCCTGACTCATTTACCACTATTGATCTTTCATTCCTAGCACCTGATCCTAGGCAATGTAATTAAACCGCTGTGTTATTCCACAGCTCATGAGGCATTAACAAATATTTGCTAAGTAGGTAAATGGAGGAATAGTTGGTTGACCTTAATTTTTAATATCTCCCCAGATGATCAGGAAAGGGAACAGTAATTAGGACATACCTTAGAGTATTAGAATCCCACAAAAATATTCTGAACATATTAATGTTCCTGACATCTTCTCTTCTCAACTCATTTTCAACCACTAAGATTCTGAAAACTCACTGTTATTTAGATGGGGAAGAAAGATCTCTTTTTTCTAGAGAAATAATTATTCTACTTCCTTCTCAATTTCTTCCCTTCAATTCTTTTTATATATTTTGAAAATTTCCAAAAGATATCAAAATCATATAGTGGCTTACAACATATTTCTGTAAATTGAAAAAAAATTGCTGTTGTTGTCAATATGTAATGACTTTCTAATTTATTTTCTAATTTTCCAAATATTTTGTTTGAAATGAATTTTTCAATTAATTTGGGATGGGTTTTTCATCTTATCAATGTCACAGCAAAAAGCTATGATTTGCCATCAACCCAAACGTGCCAGTTATCGATTTAATGCCTTTCATCTCTAAAGGCATCCTTCACTGCCTGCTTGTGAGCCCAGAACATTTCTCCTTTGCCAGCTGGCATGAAACGAATCTGTGTTATTGGAGAAACGGAAGAGACCTCTGCTTCTGATGCCTACATGCTTTGCTTCTGCTTCTATAGCACTGTATTGGCATGAGGAATACTGTGGAGCTTACATCCTTGAGCGCCACGATAGAGAGATTTGATTGTGTTCTGGGGTCCCTAATTATGACTCTGGTAAAACACAGGTCTATGTTAATCAGAGAAAGTGCTCCATTCCCCTTATCAGGAATTGGCTTGAAGGAGGTGATCAATTTTTAGATGATCATTTATGATGTGATCAACTACTAGATGATCATTTATTATATGTAAAAAGACGTATTCTAGATACCCCTCTTCTGGAACATATTTCTCTAATTAACAAAAATATACAAGATAAATTAATTGAATTTTCTAACTCCTAGAGTATGGAGATGTTATACTTGGAGTGGAACCCAATGGTTATTTTTACACCAGTAGCAACAGCAGTTATCATGTTGAGAATCATAGGGTGGGAAAAGGAATTGAATCAGGATCTTACATAATGCAGTTGAATTATTGTACTAGCCAACCTCATGATCTTGGCCTTCAGAATTATTTTAATGCCTAAAATTACCATATTCTTTTGAATTTTTGAGATTTCTGTCGAATTGCAACCTAAAACACTCTAATGTTGCTGAAAACAAATTTAACAGACATGTTTTATTTTATAATTGTGAATCCAGGAACCTGGTTTGATGTACTGTAGAATGCCTAAGGTAAGTTTTAGGCTCTTAAAATGTACTCCCAAGTTGCTGGAAAAGAAGTTTAAGAATAATCTAAATATTCAGTTACTATTTTGAAAGACAGAATCTAGAGATTTTGATATCAACACATGATAAGGAATTTCTGGCTTTAATTCTATTTCTGCTATTTTGATAAATTTATTTTTAAAACTATTTTATAATTTTCTGTAACTTATAATGAGGCAAAATAGCAAAACAGTTTAACAATGGGCTCCTGGATCAAAATATCCTTTCAAATAATGTCTCCTTGATCTTGAGCAAATTATATAATGCATATCACATAGTGTCTCCATTTCTCAACCACGCAAGATAAAATGAAACTGCCTGATAAAGGAGTAGCTGGAACACAGTTGGCTATAACACTGGTGAATTTTCTTACTTCATAAAAACCTTGTTTAAATTTATCTTGGTAAATAGTGTTTGGAGACGCATGGAAAGAATAATTCTCCACACAAATATATTCACTTATGGGGCTGGAGATTTAGCTCAGCGGCATAAGCGCCTGCCTTGCAAGCAGGCAGTCGTGAGTTTGATCCCTGGTACCGATTAAAAGTTTAAGACAAAAAAATATATATATATACTCACTTATTAAAATTAAGTATCATTAGAAATTCTCATTAAGCATTTAGAGGCTCATCAAAAATAGAAACTTGCGTCTTTTGAAGGATAACTGGACTGCATACACACCAAGGCACACACTTGCACTCAAGCACACCTGGGGATTGAACTCAAATCCTTCACGTGTAGTTATATCCCCAGGCCTTCTTTATCTTTTGTCTTGAGATAGAGTTTTTCTAAATCACTGAATCACTAACTTGCCCATGATGACTCCATTTTGACCTCCTCCTGCCTCATTTTCCCAGAGTGCTGGGATTACAGGTGTGCACCACATGAGAACTGGATTCTTATGTTGCGGAGAAACATTCCCTTCAAAAGGAGTGGATGGAGGCATTGTTTGTCTGTGTTTAGAAAATAACACTACTGATGACTCTGAAAAGCATAAAGGGGCAAGCTGAGCATCCATCCAGCACCTCCACTAAATGGTCTGTGTTTCATGTGATTTTGTAATGAAGAAGCATCTAACAATTTCTTGAACTTTGAAACACAACAAAAATTACTGGAGAATCTGACTTTTCAATGATTTTTTTCTATGCTTTGATCAGATAATAATAGTGCTAGATGAAGATTTGACCATAAAATAACCCACATAGTTGCAAAAGATGACTTGTCTGAAAATATAGTTGACCACCACATGCAATGGCAGAGATCACAAAATATTAAGTAAATAAATAATGAAAGGACACTGTGCTATGTCCAAAGCTTTACTCAGGTCTTGAACATTTGCATGTGCTTATTTGGAAATGTGTTTCTGGGCTTTTGCTTATTCCAATTCCAAACCTGTGCAATTTAAATTCTAAGCATTATATAAAGTTTACATAGGGGCTTCAAAATGTCTGCCTTTATGGACATTATATAAAGCAATATTTTCTGATACTAATGTGAAAACCTTGAATTTTAAATTGTTTTCTTTAAGAATAATTGCCAGGTTTAGCACTGCAAATGGCTCAACTAGGTAATAAAGTGTTGTGACTTTACAGCCTATGCTTAGTAATTTAGTTATGCCATGACATTTGGTGACCATTTGGCACACTTAATCTGATAGATTCCCTGCACATATCTACTTCCACTCCATACGCATCAACATGAAAAAAAAAATCTCAGAGCATAGGCACAAATTCTGTGAAATATTCTTCATTTCCCTGAGTCCTCATCTCATTATTTTGTGTTCACTTGTACAATGCTAAAAGAAAGAAAGGAAGAAAACATGTTAGAAGTGTATTGGACAAATTTAACTGGAGAAGAGACCACAAAAAGGCCAGTAACATGTTTCTAATTCTCTTAGAGTAGACCTGTAAAGATGCATGTCCTTTTATTCATTATTTGGCACATAAGATCGTCTGCATTCTTGTTTAGTATTAGATTCTCTATCAGTGAGGAGGAGACAGTTACATGTTTTGATATCTGCCTGTATCATAATGCAGCCTTTGAGGAGTGCTGTGTTAAATGTAAGCACAAAACAGGAGGAAATGTATTTTCTGACCTTATGGGAATTTGATATCTAACTAAGCATGGACATGCATTAAATCACATTCATGTCCAGATCTCTTGAACTAAGAAAGTGCTTCAGGAATTTTTTTTTATACTTTGTCTACATGTGAAACAAATCTCAGACAAAATGCTGGGTTCTTGCTCAGGGGAAATTGTTAAAATACAGCACACCAGAAACACTGAGGAAACACAATATTTGCCTAACAGATTTTACATGATAGACTCCAGTGTAGAGCTGGTAGAGCTGTCTATTTCATTCCCTAACACTTACCCTTCTACAGGATTTGATTTGGATGTATGTAGCCTGTCTAGGATTTTTATATGTCCCTTTATTTTTCTGATCATCTCTAAACTGTGCCCTTAAAAATAATAGCCTTTTAGAATCACTAGAAAACTCAAATTTATATCTCTCACCTTATGTTCATTTTCCTCCAAACACACTTATCTTGTGGGTTTCCTTACAGAAAATAAAATAAAATCAGCCATTTACAAATACAAAACAAACCAAGTTTACTCTAATAGAGTTATTATTACAGAACAGAAGCTTATATGTATGTAAGTATATAGCTCGCTAATAAAGGAATTTATCTGTGAGATATTTCCCCTGTCCAAGAATTCAAGACCTTCAGTATTTTTTTCTAAATTCTCTGTTAAACTAATTCTGTGTGATAGGCAAATATGTCCTCCACATGCTGGTGAATTAAAATTCAGCTTTCAGTGAATAAGATTAATTGCCTCTTCAGACAAAGCTGGATTTGCACTGCTATTAGAGAAGGGTGGGGGGAGCAAGGGGCAGGGTGCCAGCTAGACTGCAGTATTCAGTTACACGTGAAATGATTTGTAATTCTGAGTAATCACTTAGGACAAGCCCTTGCACCATTTTATCTATACATGACTCTAGGCCAAAGTCAATACTCATAGTAAAATAATGAGATGAAGCTAACTGAGCCCTTTTATTAATGCTCCAAGGAGCAAATCTGATGCTTGAATTTCTCCCATTGAAAGTATCCACTTCTTCCTAAAAAATGAACAAGTGGGTCAGGATGCCTGGTATCCACCAAGGGTACCTGCTTCAGCAAAATTACAAATAACAGACCTTTCCTACCTCCCCCTTTTTTGTTTGTGCACCAAGCTTCACCCAGCCGCAGGTGAAAGCACATGAATTTTGCATTACCTCTAGGCTCATTAAAAAGATCTGGCTCTCTCCTAATAGTTTCCCCTGATTTAGGAAGGATACACACACACACACACACACACACACACACACACACACACACACGCACACACACAAAATGAACCTTAAGGAAAACAATGTAGGGTACTTCTTTTCCTCCATCAGTCTCACGAAGAAAATCAACTGTTCTAGCAAATGCACAGCTTGGTGACAGAGCCAGCATGCAACTGCTAGGGAAATGAGATGGATAACCAGCTGTCCTAGTTTCCTGGAAGCAGGGTATGGGAAGACAGTGGGTGCTGGAAAGGCAGGGAAAGGAAGGATGTGCTTTTAAACCCCAGATTGTTTTCCCTGTCATCATGGTCAGTTACCCAATATGGCAAGTAGATGTTAACATTAAATGGCTCTTTTGTTAAGTAGTATGTAATATATTACTCTTGTCTGTATGGCTAAAGGCCTAAAGGACCAATAGGAAAATCATAAAAAAATTATCCTTATGTTGTTTTGTAAAACTTGAATAGCGAGAGAATCAACTAGTTAATGTCATGGGTAGAAATTATCTTTTTATTGGAAAAACTCAATATAGACTATTGCTGCTGTCCACAGCGGGGAAAGATGTCTGAAGAAAATTTTATTTATTTACACAAAATCTCAATATACATGTAGTCCCAAGTCAGACAGCTTAGGTGGTGATAAAGGAAAGGGCATGGAGAGATCTACATTTAAATTTCAGATTTATTGCATGCTAGCTGGATGACTTTTATATGTCTGTTTTATCAATGAGCAGCTGTTTTCTTATCTGTAAAGGTAATATTATATGTTCATACACAAAATTGTTGTGTAGAGTAATGATTAGTTCAGTATCCACTGCATAAGCATGCTGTCCTGCATCCCTCCCTTCCCTGAATTGTTCATGTTATAGACAGTTTTGAAAAATCAGTATAAACAGACTACATAGAGATTTCAATTAAATTACTCCTTCTACCATTTTCTGATTAGAGCTTTCAGTCTGTGACCAAAATAGCTTTTTTGAAGTCCACTTCTATTGGTCGGCTCATTGGTAGATATACTAGCAAATGCGTAACTGCCTTCCAAAAAGCTTATGTGAATTGTCAATCAAGCAATTAGTCAGAAACCACAGAAAAAAATTGCTGAAGGGATTCAAGTACCAATGAAGAGTGTACTAAATGCTTTAGTCAGCTTTCCCATTATTGGGATAAAATACCTCACACTCACAACTTAAAGAAGGAGAGATTTATTTGACTCATGATTTTGGAGGACTCAATCCTGATCAGTTGACTCCAAGGCAGGAGTCATGGCAGATGATAGAACAAAACCAGTTCACAGCAACCAGGAAGCCAAGCACAAGGAAAAAGTGACAGAGAAGAAGGCACCAGAGCCAAATATAGACCCCAAGGTCACACCCTGAGTATCCACCAAGACACACCCAGAAGTGTGCATTAATATTCCCCTAGGTGAATCCCAAAGCAAACAATTAACAGTTAAGCTTAATCACCACATAAGTTAATATTAATTGCATCTGCTAATCCAAAACATAGTTTTGCACACATCTTGAACTTGTGGGTTACTTCCTATGACTGTATGATTGGCACTCTCCTAGGAGAAACTTTCAGTCTATTGAGGACTTAAAATATTCAGCAAATATACTTCCATAGATACACACACATGGCAACTTTCCTTACAGAGAACGGCCATTCAGAGATAAGACAAAGCACAGTCACTAACATTCAGTGGCAGAGGGGCGGGGGTTAAAACAAGTCTGTCTTTCTTTCCCGAAGTGTAGAGTGTAGATGATGGAATGCAAAGAACTGAGGGACAGGAGATAAGCCAGAGTCCATCACTGATGCTGATAAGCAATTTTAATGTGTTTGTACTTAATGTCTCTATTTGAGACAAATTTTACTGTGAAAAAGAATCACATAATGAGCATGTTAATAATGCAGAGTTCAGATTCTATCACTAATTTTAATTCAGGAGTCCTGGTTTGTTCCTGAGAATCTCTTTGATAATAAGACTGCTAGGTGATTTTGATGAAGGTAATACACAAAACCCATTTGGAGAAGCAGTGCTGCAGGACTTGGAGAGTTGTTAGGGATTTATCAGGGAATAAACCAATCAGGTCCTGGAAACGAAATTGGAGAACACCAGGATGAGCAGGAGGTACATCATCCAACAGAGAAATATTTCCAATGGGACAGGAAGGAAATTGAGTAACTACCACTGAACAAGGAGATAATCATGAGGAAAATATATAGTAGGATTACAAAGACGTAGCAGAATTTAAAACTTGGGACTCGCTCTCTGGAGGAAGGAAGAATTGAGGATGACTCCAGGTTTTCTGTTTTTGCATCTGCTGTGGATAATTAAATATGTGCTGTCCACAATTAATTAGGAAAATAATTTGGGAAAAAATTTGGATACCTAAGGTTGAGTTATATGGCTACAGCCCTGGCCGTTGAGGTTGGATGAACTGGGTTTGAAGTCTAAATTTTTCTCTTAATTTTTGTCTGACATGTACTAGTTGTTTCCCTCTTACATACAAAATGGGGGAGTGTTCAGGAATATTGATAAGTAGAATAGCTAATATAAGAAAAATGATGAGCACAGTATTTATATAAAGAATGATTACTAAATGCTACTAATATTATTATTAATTTTAACACCATCACAAAGAGCTCATTAAAAGTATTATAGATAAATATAACACATGGAGGTGGGTAACCACCACATGTGCGAAGAAGCATCCAACACAGCCCTCTGTGCATGCCGGTGACCATCAGGACTCTCCTGTGGGTAACCAGTGCAGGCCAGGGGAAGTAGCAGCCAGCCCTGACCCTAGAAGCCTGATGGCCACCATTACCTTCCAGCACCTATAGCCATCATGGGCCAGGAGAACATGCCAGCTATGCCTTGAAGAAGTCTTGAGCATCTAGAGAAGCCAACCGTGCACCCCACTACCTCCCCAGGGAACCTGGGTTAGGAGAAACCCAGCCAACATGGGGAATTCCTAGGACCCCAAATCTGTTCATCTGGAGGAACCCAAGAAAATGTCCAGATGAAGGGGCAAAAGGCCTCTGGCCTCCAGTCCAAACAACAAGTCCAGGAGATTTAGACATGGAAAAAAGTAGAAGTCTCACACCTGAAATTTCTGGGATGATGGCAACTGACGTAAAGAAACTACTTTCTGACACTGTAAAAGAAATCAGATCAGAAATAATATCTCAGGTAAAAGAAGAAATGATAAACATAATAAAAGGGTTGCTGCCCATATCTAAAGAAGACATAGATAAAAGATAAGAGGAGAATGAAGGAAATCTTGAATGAACAATTTGGAGAAGCATTGCAATGCATGAAATAGACTTAAAAAGATATTCAGGATATTGAAAACTCCATTGAAAGCTGGAAAAACCAATTGAAGGAAACTGAAGACAGACTTTCAGAACTTGATGACAACATGGCAACAGTGATCATAAAAGAAAGATATCTTAAAAATAACAAGGAACCAGGAAATAATAATTTATTTATTATTCAATATGACATACACACACAAATAATTTAAGAGTGATACGTGTCAACAAAAAAGCAGGAGTGAAGATAAAATATAAAATGATTATTTACAGAAGTAACACAAAAAACTTCCCAAGCATGGGAAAAGGACTACCATACAGATAAAAGACATATAAAGCTTCAGTTAGCGATACCCAAAATAAATCTACACCCAGACATATAAAAATCAAGATACCAGAAAATCAGCACAAGAATAGAATATTAAAGGCTATTAGAGAAAAGAAACAGATCATCTATAAAGGAAAACTCATCAGAATCATGACAGACTTCTCAACACAAACTATCAAATAAGGAAGAGCTTAGAGTGAAATATTTCAAGTCCTGAAATAAAACAGCTTCCAATGCAGAATGATGTACCTTGCAAAACTATCTTTCAAAATTAGTGGAGAAACAAGCTACTTCCACGACACAGAACAATCAAAGGAATTCATGACCACCAAACCAACCCTACAAAAAGAACTGAAGGGTATTCTAGAGAGAAATAAAAAGACCACAGTTCCAGGAACAGCAGCAGAGGTGATCACTAAGCAAGGCAAACAACTTAATAGGGGAGAAAAATAGGAAGCTAAAGTTAGGACAAAAGTATGAGATGAACCCAGTGCATGTTGACCACATCCATTAATGAGAATGGCCTCAATAAAAATAAACACAAGGTCCAGAGATTTAGCTCAGTGGTGCAAGTGCTTGCCTGCTAAGCATGATGTCATGAGTTCCATCCCTGTTACAAAAAAGGGGCAGGGCAGAACAGGCAGATCCAGAAACAAGATCCATCAATATGCAGTTTATAAGAAACACATTAATTTGAATTTGAAAATTCATAGACTGAGAGTCAAAGGAGAGAAAACAATGCTGTATGTGATAAGAAATCAGAAAAAAGCAGGAACAGTTTTCCCATCAAATACAGAAAAGTTAAGACAAATGCAGCATTTTTATACAGTGGAGAGCTAGTCAGCTACAAAGAAGGATAATCACTATGCCTTGATGCAACTTGAGATCATGCACTTGGGTGAAATGGTTCAGACATGCATATGTAAACATCAAGTTGTCCTCCTAGTATAAAAGACTGAAAGAGTTAGTGAGATCCAAAATGTACAATAGATATTGTGAAAGGGAAAGAAATGTCTAAAAAGGGAAGATGGTCACCATTATTAATTCCCTATTATCTAGGTTTAACGTCCTGTATCATTTTCATTGTTTTGTTTGATTTCGTTTTATTCTTTTATGTGGTTAGATTGTATTATACCTGATGGCATTTTTGAATAGGCAGCTATTTTGAAGATAATAATATATATTATGGTAGCTATTGTTGACTTCCTGTTATCTTGTTTTGAAGCCTTGTATCCCTTTCATCATTTTGTTTTGATTGGCTTTATTTTGCTCTGTTTCGTTTGGTTTTATTAGGTCTGATGGTATGGATAGCTATTTTGAAGATAACAAGAAGCATTGTGGCAGCCATTGTTGACTTCCTATTATCTTGTTTTGAAGTCCTGTATCCCTTTCATTGTTTTGTTTTGATTGGTTTTATTACGTTCTGTTTGTTTGGTTTTAGTCTATTAAAAAATAATAAAAATTTGAAAAATCACATAGATAAGTGGTATTTTTGTTTATTTCAATACATTGGTACAACTCAGGTATACAAAATGATCATATTCATTATAGAGAATTTGTATTTGTACGTGATATATCCTGATTCCTCTTTGTTCCATTCCAATCTCTCCTTTAAAACCCTTCTCCTGCCTGTTACAAAGCTGCACTTTCATTTTATCCTTCTCCCATTTTTTTCTCTTCCTTCCTTTCCTCCTCCCCTATCCCTAGTAATCTTTTTGTTTTGAACAGTTTCTTCCTTTGTCCCAATATCTATTGTACATTTTTATTCTTATTTACATTTTCACTTTCTCACACAGGAGATAATCTGATATTTATACACATGTATCTGATTTATTTCACTTATAATTATAGTCCTCGGGTCCCTCTAGTTAGCTATAAATGTCCTCAATTTAACCTTCTTTATAAATGAGTAGTACTCCTCCATATAAAGAGAATGATATCTTTTTTAATCTATTCATTGTTTTTTTGGCATTTGCGTGGTTTCCAACATTTAGCTAATACAAACTGTGCCACTATAATCGTGGGTGTGCAGATATCACGGTGGTATGATGTTTTTAATTCTGGAAAGATGCCCAGAGGGAAATGGATGGGTCAAATGGAACCTCTATTGCTACTCTTTTGAGGAATCTCCACATTGATTTCACAATGGTTGTACCATCCTGCGTTCCCACTGACAGTGGAGACGGGTTCCTTTTCCCCTCAGGCCTGTTAGCATCTGTATGTACATAGGGGTTTTGGTGGGGTTTTTTGTTGTTGTTGTCTTGGTGATATCCATTCTTATTGCAGTGAGATGGAATCTCAGCATTGTTTTAATTTGCATCTCTCAAATGACCAGTGATGCTGAACAGTTTTTCTATATTTATTGGCCATTTGTGCTTCTTCTGAGAAGTGTCTATCTCAGATGCTCATTTTTGGATTGGTGTTTGAATTTAGAGATTTTCTCATTTTTTTTTAAGTTCTGTATATGTTCTATATTAGTACTTTGTCTGAAGGACAGCTAGCATATATTTTTTCCTGCTTTATGAATTGTCTTTTCACTCAGTTAATACTTTGTTTTGTTATGAAGAAGCTTTTTAGTAAGATATGTATTGATTTTTGTGATAGTTCTGTGTGATCAGGGTTTTGTTCATAAAGTTTTTGCCTACACCTATGTCTTCCAGAGTTTTATTTTATTTTCAGCAAATTTACTGTTTGTTTTTAAATATTTGAACCTTTGATCCATTTTGATTTTAGGTTAGTGCATGTTGATAGACATGGATCTATTTTTAGCCTTCAACATATAGAGAGTTTTACCAGCATCATTTATTAAAAAGGCTACCTTCCAGTGAATGTTTGGTGCCTCATGAAACATTAGGTTCCTATGTGCATTTAGAGTCATTTCTACATCTTCTAATCTGTCCCATTGTACCTCAGATCTGTTTTTGTTTTGTTTTGTTTTTGTTTTATTTTTGCGAGTATCACGCTGTTTTTATCACAGTAGCTCTGTAGGGTAATTTCAGTCAGGGCACATGATGTCCCTTGAGTGCCTTTGTTGCCAAGAATTGCTTTTGATAGTCTGGGTCTTTTGTTCCAAATGAATTTTAGGAGTGTTCTCTCTTGTTCTGTGAGGTATGCTAATGGTATTTTGGTTGGAATTGCATTAAATCTGCATAAATTTTTTGGAAATATGATGATTTTCACTATTACATGAATAATTGTGATATTTTATTACAAATAATATCATCCCAAGAGTGAGAGAAACATTTGAAAAAACAAGGATCAACAGAATCCAGAGGAATACAGATGTGTATGCTCAAGGCAGGTGTATATAGTATAAAGAAAGAAAACCTGAGGATGAGATAGGTCAGGTATAGAGAATAGTTAAGAAGTTCTGAATAGTATAACATGCTTTCAAATGAGTAATTAAAATAGAAACCAAAAAAGGTTCATTGTGTTTAACAAATGGGAATACATTGGTGATCAATGGTTACAAAAAATGAATTCTTGGGAGACTGAAAAATGAATGGGAACTGTGGGAAAAAATGATGGTATAAAACAAGAAATTACATTGCAAAAAATCATAATATAAAAAAGAACTAGGTTTTCTTTTTTAATAAAGGAATATATTCAAACTTACAGAAACTGTAGAGAAGAGGAAGAAAGAAAGAACCACTGATGGGAGAGAATATGAAAAGAAGTATAAAAGGATAAAACAATGATAGGATTCTGGTCTTGGAGAAAAATTTTACCCTTCATTTGCCTCTGAAAGAAGCAGTCAACATTCCATAAGCCTCAGGTAGCAAAATATAAAGATGAATATATTACTTCCAGAGACTATCAAGTTTCTCTCTAAAATCAAGATAAAATGTACTGTGAAAATGAAAAAGCTATACTGTGACGCAAGATTGGCAGGAAAGGAGATTGCTAAGAATTTGGAATAAATAATAAAGGATAAGGGAGCTGAGCAATGACTTGTAAAAACCACACAGCCATATGAAGGTACACAGCAAAACTCATGCTTATTTGATTTTCTCTAGCTTTTTCCAAAGATTAGATGGCTGTTAAGATTAAAGAGATGGACTGTGCATGTAACTGAAATTTTACAAAGAAGATGTGGTAGCAGGACTAGGTAACAAAAGAGATGTGTCGCAGAGTGGAGTTATAATAGCAGACCAAGATTTAATACAGAACAATACGGAAAAGAGAAAAACAATAGAATACCGAGTGTTCAAGGGAGTAACAAGCTCAGTGGAGTAGAGGAAGAGGAAAAGAAGACCAAAGGCATAAGAAACATGGGAAGACAGTGTGGAGAGATTGGAGCGTGAGTTAGGGGCATTTAGTTTCAGAGGCAAAATTTCTGGTGTTGATTAAATTGTGTGTCATCGTGGATGACAAAGAGCTTCAGAACACCATGTGACTGTGTGAATGGCTCAACAGCTGCCCCATCAAAAACCACGGTCAAAGTCACGCTGCTGCTCTGTCTACACAGGATCTACAATCAGGTCTTTTGCCTGGACTGTGGGGAATTTGAAGGCAATGCAGAAGGAGCAGCACCCGGGCAGTCGTGCTTTTAAGAAAGTGGACGTGTATTTTGCACTGTTAAAAGTTCTGACCATGAACGGAATGACTGACAAGGAGGGAAATTGAGCATCACGAGATGTAAAAGGTAAGGAACATGATGACTGAGTATGAGTCATGCATAGAAACGTGGAAGTTGTCCAGGACATTAACGATAGGAAAAGTTTTCAGTGAAGGCAATACGGTACCCTGGTGGTCTGTAGGAAACAATGACAAATAAAGCACGAAAACAGTGTAACCTGATGACGTGGCAGTTAAATAAGGACAGGAATTCCCAAATAGGTTAGAAAGTACCTGATCTGGAAGTGGCATTTTAGAATTAGAAAGTCGACCACATTGTGTTTAGCAATGAGAAAACCAAAAAGATTATTCAAGATCTACTTGGTTTTCAGCTGTGCTTTTTCTGTAATGATCAAACCAAAATGTGAGGTTTCCTTTTCTTCCTTCACCTCGGAATACTGTTTGCCTGTTGTTCATGTAAGCCGCCACTGCATGTAACTTTCACCCCTGAGGTCTGCTTCACTGCGGCAGCAAGATAAACAGACGTGAACTGTTTGTTTCATTTCCATCAGGAGTCTTTCTACTTGCCTTCCATGAAAATGGGGTGATATGAGCCTGCTTTGTTGGGATGATGTCAGAACCCCAGAAATTTCAGCCACACACAGTAACCAGTAGACACCCCGTCCTACCATTCAATTTCTTATTCCTCTTTATCATCCTGCCTCCTCATTTACATTTCTCTTTATTTCCTCCTTTGTTCCCCATTTAAAACTAAGATCATGCTTAAATACTGCATTATGAAATTACACAGACACTTCATCTCCCAGAATAACAAGCCTAAAATCTTTTAATTTTGGGAGAAACAAACACACAAATAAAAATCTACTTACTTAGGTACCAAGACACTCAAATCCATATTATTAATTTTGTATTTGTTTTCATTAATTTGCTTTTTTTAAAAAAAATGAATTTAGTTATCTACTTCCCAAGTTTTGGCAATGGCTTCTGATGAATCCAATTATATCCCTCAGTTTCCCTAAGTGGGAAAATATCCATCATTTACCCCCTCTGAAATCTGTTAACAGACTTCATAGTTTAAACTACTATGTTAAAAAATATATTTTTAAAGTCAAAATAAAGCTGGTGTTACTGCAACATTGCCATTATTAAAAGCATCTCATGTGTCTAAAAGCATCTCATGTATGCTAAACGTAAGTGGCTAATTTAAAATTAGTGTGTATGGTAAATTATAAAGCAAGACTACATAACATGTAAGCCTATCTTTGAGTTAAAGCTGATTTATTGCAATGATTTTGTCACTTAGAAAATGTCTTATTTTTAGGACATAAACCTAGAAAAAATATTTATTAGGCTTCTGTAAAATCAAAACAAAAGCACAACTATGCTCAATAAAAATTGAGCTTTTTGATATTAAATAAAATAAAACAACTAATTTTTAAAATTTCACCTAACATTATATTATTAAGAAAAAGTATCTCAGAATCCTTTGTGTCTTTTTTTCCCCCTCCAAACAATTCTAGTGAGAAACCTTAGCATTTTATTTGATTATTTAAGAGTTCCCTTTGGAGTGGCACTAGATGAAGCTTGATATTACTATGTATAAATAAATAATTTGAAGGTTTCTATGTCCATATAAAAATTCTAAAATCTGATAAGTAGGTTTCATTTTATCTCTTATTATTTCAGTGGTGGAAGGTCTGGTTTTTCTCTCCTCTCAGCAGTCCTCCCAGGGAGGCTCTACCAGGCTCTCTGGTGGCCTAAAGGATGTGTTTAGGATCTCATCAGCCATTTTAATCTGATTGCCGTTCTGCATTCTAATCTGTGCTCGTAGGGCTTCTCTGAAATAGGCAGTACTGCATCACTACCTCTTCTTTACCTTCTCACTCACAACCATACATATGTCAGGAGTTGCACATTCCTAATGGTAGATCTGCTTCTTAATATAGTGTGTTTGGTGATGCTTTTCTTATGACTGTGAACAATGGAGCATTCAGTTTGCAAGCCTATAATTTTATGTCACTTAATAATATCATAGTTGCCACTAATGACCTTATAAAAAGGCAAACGGAATTCATGAGTATATTATCAGCAATTTTTAAACAAATATTTGCTTGACACCTAAAATATGCCAGGACTTGGGGTAGGCATTAAAATACAAAGATGAATAAACATATTTCCTGCCTTCAAAAAGTTACAGTCAAGTAAAGAGACAGTCAAGAGTAAGGCAAAAAATTGAATTATAAAATTACTTTCGGATGCAGAAGATGAACAAAATTAGTAAGCCTAGGACAAAGGTCAGAAATGGCCAAGTTGGATATCACACAGCAGATATTGTCTGAGCATCTTCGAAGGAAGAACATGAGGTAAAAGGAGGTTATTTCAGCCAAAAGCACGTACAAGAATCTAGAGAGGAAAAACACACCTCTCAATAGTTAGCTACGGAGAGAGCATAGCAGTACTCTGCCAGCATATGGAATGATAGCAGTCGACACGACACTGACATCGTACTTTGTAAGTTCTTATGATGCAGTAATGACACCTGGCTTAGGTGCCAGGGTTTCTTCAGCTTCGGAGGTATTGCCGTCCCATGGAAATGAAGAACGAGCCATATGTGACTTCTCGAACCTCAGAACACTACATTAGATTCACAAAGCCTTCCAGGAGCAGGTTATGTGGTGACTGCAACCCACTTATAAGGAGTGTTTCTGACAAACAAGGAAAAGGGAAGAGCAAAAGCACGCACGTTATCCCTGCATAGCCAGACACACAGAACGGAAGTCATAGAAAGTTTTGAAAACTCAAAGACTCAACAGAGCCCATCACAAAAACTTACTCCACAAGGAAAACCTTTCTCTCATGTTATCTTATGTGCTCATCTCCCCTTTATCCTTTGGGAACAGTCTCACTGTGACAATCCTTTGTCCTCACAGAGAATTGCAATCTGTTATCCTTATCAGTTCATTTTTATCTGCTAACCCCTCCGGACTTGGCTTCCCTCCTTCAATAGCTCATGTTGCACAGCCCCTCTTTCTAATGACTCCGTAAACGCCCTCAATTCCCTGAGCCCTTTCTTATTCCATCACATTCACCTTACAGCCCACTGTGATGACTCCGACAGTGTGTTTTCTTTGGACCAGAGCCATGGAACTGAGCACTTCTGGACCAAATCTCTTAACAGAGCAGGTTGGGACCACAGTTAATTAATGGTCATCAGCCTCAAATGATAACTTAATACTGAGATTCTCACATGGCCTCCCATTCATTGTGGTGACCAGTTACCAGCTTGTTCACATGTTTCAAACTTTCCTCTTTTGTTCGAAGCAGGTGACCCGATCAATCTCATAGTTCACTAAGAACAGAGAAACAACATACCACTTCTTATATTGTCTTCTCACTGAAGTCTACATCTGTGATCTTGCCTCCTATTGGAAGAGGTAGCTCTCAATTTAAAATTATTTTTCAGTGTTTCAGATAACCTTTTTCACTTTCCTTATTTCCTTTACCTCTTTTTAATGGATCATTCCCATTAGCATTCTGATACGTTCTAACATCTCTCATAGTCCAAAAGGATGTCAATCAGAACAAAACTTTCCCTTTCTCTCCATCCCCTTCTACTCCATGATATTTGATTTCTTGTCTTTCCCACAAACTCTGTCACTATCCAAGGCAGCCTCAGTAATATCCCCATGGCTTTAGATCTTTTGTGGGTCACCAATGATTTTCATATGTTCAAATTTTATCCCATCTCTCAGCAGCTTTAAAAACTCTTTTCTACTTTTCACTTATTGGCATAACCACTTTGGTTTGGTATCAACAAACTCTCTTGGTAGTATTTCTGTTTCTTTGGTTCTTTTCTTTAAAATAGAGCCTGAGATGAAAATTTGTGTGCAAGACCTTGATATGAGAAGTGATTCCAAGGAAAGGGTGTTAGGAACTTAGGACAGTGAACTAGACAAGGGGAATAAAGCAACAGAAGTGTATTAGGAAGGTCACTGTGGTTATCAAAAGGAGGAAAGAGGTAAATTCCCATCTCCTGACAGCTGTGTAGAATGCAGATCCTGACTATGCTACTTCTTTCTACCTTTCAGCTAATTTTTTTGTTTCTCAGTACTTAGGACCTGCCTGTCTTCCTTTATCATTTTACTGCCTCTTCCCAATAATCTCAGGCTTTCTTTTGCTTTAAATGGCATCTAAATTTTACAAACCCTGTGTTTTTATTCATCATGTTGATTGCATTTCTAGGTACAACTTTGTACATGGTATCTCCATCAGATATCAGTCCTTTTATTCTTAGGAATCTCAAACTCACCTCTTGATTCCAATGACACTCCAAATCTGCTTCTTTACATGGCACGTCACTCACTGAGTTACACAAATGGAAGTCATTTTAGCAATCACTTATTTCTGCCTACATCCAATCCATGACCACCAAGTGCTATCAATTGTACAACTAAATTGTATTTCAGATAAGTCCACTTTTTTGTTTCCTTCCGTGTGTTGACTATTGTAGGAGATCGTTTTCATATCCATCCTGCACACAGGCAGAGTAATCTTGCAAAAGCCTAAGTCAAACTTTATTACTCTTTTTTATTGAAAGATTTAAGTGCCTTGATAGAATCTTTAAAGAGTTAATAATTTCTACCGCATTTTGGCAACACATCCATGTTGATACATATTACTTTGCTTAATTCACAGGAGTATTCACTTTAATTCATAAATGTTTCTCATTTGGACAATAAATTACATGGTCATGATATTCTTAAAATACAAAATTCCTATAAGATCTGTTCTGTCATTAACTCACATTATTAACCATAATCCACTTGAAAGCACCAACAGTTTCCTGCTTCAAAGTTCCCCTAAGCCCTTTGCTTGGCCAACTTCTTGTTTGCTATCAAAAGTCAGCTTGAGGCTATCTTGTAAAATGCATTTTTCAGCTCCATAATGTCAAGCATTTCTGCTATGATCTTTTTTGTATCATACCCTATGTAACTGCATGTGTATTTGTTTACCCCTATCTTTTCCACTACATACTAAGTTCCAAGTAGGCCAAATAAGCCATAACTGCTCTTTTAGTCACTTTCTTGTTGCTGGGATGCAATACCCAACAGCCACAAATCACAGGAGAAAAGGTTTATTTTGGCTCACAGCTTATAGAGATTTCAGTTCACAGTTGCCCAGTTATTAGGCAGAATAGCATGGTGCAAGGGCCTGGGTGGAGAAATAGCTGCTCAGTATATGGGCATCTAGGAAGCAGAGAGTGAAGGGAGGAGCAAGGGAGGGAGAGGAACCCTAGCAGGCCACCACCCTAGAGACCCACGTTGTCATCCATCAGACTCAGGCCCCACCACCTAATAGCAAGTCAGCGATAGGCCCCCACACTTCATCACCTTCTGAAAGCCCACCTATGAGCATGCAAGACTCTAGTTACAATCATAACATCCTCTGCTTAGTAGGTGTATCACACTAGCAGAGTGCTAGATCACACTGTGAATGCACCTATATTGTTGAAAGGAAAGGAGACAGAGGAGAGAAAAATGCCAGTCAAAACTTTTCAATATACTTTTAAAATATGAATAAATACAAAACTGCTCATCGTGCTTGACTTACAGGAGTGCAATGAAGACATTGACAGAATATGTCAACGTGGGAGACACTTAAAATTTCCCGAAACTTTGTGAAAAGGAACAGTCTGCTAAGCTTAATGCAAAAGAGACAAATTCCACACAGATAATATTTTTAAGTACCTGAGTTAGTAAGGGAATTTTACTAGCTTTCTCAAAATCAATATAAAATAAACAGAATTCTTGAAGATGATAGTGTAGGCAAAGACTTTATGAACAAAACCTGATAGCACAGGAATTATCACAAACAAATCAATAACTGGGATCCCCACTTATTAAAACCTTTTGCACATCAAGAGAAATCATCACAGAGTGAAGAGACAACACACAGTGTAGAAAAAAAAATGTTTGCTGCCTCTTCCTCAGACAAAGACTAATATCCAGAACATATAAAGAATTTAAAAAGTTAGATCTCCCAAGTTTAAAATTCTGGTGCAAAAATGAACATCTGAAATGAACAGACACTTCCCTGATGCAAAAGTACAAACAGAAAATAAATATATGAAAAATGTTCAACATCATTGGTCATTAGAGAAATGCAAATTAAAACAAAGATTAATCAGAGAATAACTGATGAAATTCTAAACCCAGAAGAGCCTTGAACATAAACTTCCTTGGTAGTATATTCTTGTTAAAAAGAGCAAAGAGAGCTAAAGTTGTAATTGTAAAGTCCATTGTAAGAAATAGTCATTGTGTTTCTTCATAATTAGATAAATCTGTAGTAAAAATATTTTTCTAGTGATTAGCACAAAATCTACCTAACATGTATTAATTTATAAGTGAAGATAAACACTTTAGGCATCTAAGAAATTGACCTCTAGATAATATTTTAAAGAAGAAGTGTCCTTTAATCCTGTCACTCATATCATGAAGAGATTAAGATGTGTTAAAAAATATATATTTGGATTCACAGAACCCAGTTGCAAAGGTTAATTAATAAATTGTATTCCGAGGCATTCTTATTTAATAAAATGAAGAATCAAATTGTCGCCACATAGTTGACAACCTATTTTCCTTAATAAAAGTGTGTTCCTGAAATTTCTTCTCTTTGGTGGATTTTCTATCACTTTTTGGAGTGTCTTTATGTAAGTGATTCAGCAAATAAACTCACAAATTTCTTGGTTTTAAGCATTCCAAAGTACACATGAGTCCATGCCTTAAGAGTTAGGTTCCAAAATCATTTACTGGGTGGTAACTTTACTGTGTGAAAGTTGTATATTGTTTTCCAAGAGCACATGTCATTTGTTTTTCAGAAAAATAAAAGGACTTCCTTACCTCCCAACCCCAAACCAAAATGTTCTCTCAGAAGAAACTTGCATGCAGAGAGGAACACATCTCTGCCATGTGACCACGGGCAAAGCTACAATGGCAAGATTAACACAATGGCACATAAACATTGCTTCATGCCAATAAATATCCCAGGATTGCTCTTGAGAAGAAAAAGCCAAATGCTTTCTATACAGACATTTTGTGCCCTCAGAAATTCCTCCACAAATCTTCTGACTAACTCCAGATTTAGAGACTCACAGATCTTACACACAGAATATTATGTAACTCCAGAGTATGATACAGTCTGCCAAGTTTTGCATTGTATTCTGGTTTCAATAAATATTAAAATTGTTCTACATGCTTAAATACAAATATTAAAAAATATAAGTACTTCAGAACGTATATAAAAGTACGTATTTCTGAACAATAAAGAGGCTCAAGAACACACAAAAAACAACTGGAGTGAAGATAAAGATGTGGAAGATATTACTTGCTCATCAAGATTCTCCAACATAGGACATTTTTTTTTCAAACTGGAAAACTTATCATCCAAAATATTCTGCACCCCAGAAATGCAAGCCAGTATTGAGCAGTTATGGGGACACTGATTTTCAAGATTGGTAAAGGTCCCTTGTGAGGGCGTTTTGCCAAGACCTTATTTCATGTATTTCAAATCTGACTTGAAATTGTAATTTCTCT
The DNA here is from genome assembly GCF_034190915.1 of Cavia porcellus. Classification (NCBI taxonomy): domain Eukaryota; kingdom Metazoa; phylum Chordata; class Mammalia; order Rodentia; family Caviidae; genus Cavia; species Cavia porcellus. The sequence goes on from NW_026947489.1 coordinate 34,250,635, forward strand.
TGTAGAAGTCCAGGGCTTGACTTCCTTTCTTGGGTGTTTTGCCTTCCTTTGTTTTGATGTGGGATGACTAAGGATGCTCTGGAACTGATTAACTCAAAAAGAAGCAGCTAAGAATATTTCATCCTCTTTGATAAAGTAGGAATACTAGCTTTTTCCCCCAGAGTGGAGCTGCACTAACAACTCAGCTCCGAGGGAAGAAAAAGAGTGTGAGTGGGAGTGGGAGGCACATGCATTTATTACTCTTCTTTATCTCACTGGAGCTATTTCAAGTGATCGCTGGTGGAAACTGCTGATAGTCAATCTCCTGCTTTCACTCTGCATTTGACATAAATGTTGTCAATACGACATAATCATCTCTGTCAAAAGCATCATTCATTTCCAAACTACAGAGTTATTTACAGTCGTGTCTTCACTACTCAACACTCAGCTGTGCTTCTCTGTTCTAACTGAACATGCAGCAGACTTTTAAAGAGGCTCTATTTTAGGTTAGGCTAACAACCTGAAAATGAACCCAAGGAGAAAAACTTCTTCTCTTGTTCAAGTACCATTTGGACAAATGGATAAAATTTTTCACAAGAACTGGCATTTCAAAATGAGTTCTGTTTGGTAAGAGACGTAGTGCTGAAAAGTGACATTTGTAATGACAACAATATGGATCCCCATTAAAGAAGACTGGGTCATATTGTGCTCTAATTATAACTACTTTAAATGTCTGCATATGTGTTTAATTTAGAAATCAATTACAATAATATAGCTTCCAGTGAAACACCTACTATAAATCTCTGATTGTAGAACCATGGCTGATATGGGTCTTTGATTTCAGTCAAACAGAACATATTGTGAGGAAAACTTAACCTTATGCTTCTAAGAATCCAAATGAACAACTGTTTGCTCCATGGTTTCTGTGCACACTGCTTGGTATGAGAAGCTGTGTTTCATAAGAAAGATGGTGAAATGAAGAAATAAAGGATTGTGGAAACCAGGCAGTATCTTAAAAGGAAGTTTGTTTATTTCTTATACAGCTCTTCCTTCTTCTCTTTCAAAGAACCAATCTTGGAATGACCAAAACTGTGTTTCCTAATATACATATATTGCTATATATGCAATCATATATAGGCATATATTTGTAGATATATGGATAACAGATGAAGATAACCACAGAAAGCATAATAATGGCTAGGAAAAGAGGAGTGAAATTTGGAAAATCAGAAGCAGATTCCAAACTATTTTGACAGACAAACAGAATTTGGTGATCTAAGGGCTTTCAGAAGCTATTTAGCCTCAGTGTTCTTCCTAAGGAGAACACAAGTACTACTGCCAATCTGTGCAGAGTTCCTGTCCCTTGATGTAAAAGGCATCAGGTCCATAAAGTAAAAAATAAATTAGATATTCTAAACACATTTTGTTACCTGAGAAAGTTAGAACTCGTATTGGTTTTGAAGCCAGTGCATTCTAAACAATAATAGCTACTATTGTGAACCAATTTTGTGACCGAAATTTGGTGTAGATAACAGAATTTATGCCTCCCTCCAGATCATAATTTTTTTTTTTATATCAGGAATTGAACTCAGGACCTTGCACTTGCCAGGAAGTCACTGTGCCACTGAGCTATATCATAAGTCCCATAAATATTTTATCTTTGCTCCCATTCTATAGATTAAGTAGCGACGGTCAGAAATAAAAATATTTGTTTGAAGCTTTGTAACTAATAGTAGTATAATTAACACTCTCAATACAAATACTAAGACTGTACATGAAACTTTAAAATGAAATGCTCACAATAATCCTGAAGCACTACTATTAGTACTGTTATTATGCTTATTTTACAGATAACAAAACAAAAAAATCTCAAACTTCAGCAACTTATATTGCAGTATAACTTACTTAGATACCACACTGGACTGGGACTTCGCTGTGAACTTTTTACTACACGGCCAATGCTTCAGCCATGCCAACCATGCCAAGATCCAAGCTGGAATTTTGATTTCAGTAAATACACAGATTCCATTTTACCTCTCTACCGATAAAGGTTTAAGAATGTTGAAACCGTTGGTATATTCTCTTTTGCCCTGTTGTGTGATTTTTGTCCTCCGATGCTTACCCAAGTCTACCCAAGACTCCTGGACTTTATAAGAAGTCATAATTTTCTTCCTCATAATTTCTTTCTTTCGGTATCTCATATGAGCCTCCTTTTCATTGCTAAACTAGGTGTCTCAGACGTTGGGCCCATTTTTTTTTCCTTCTTGCCTGTTTCCTTCTATTTTCCATTCATATTTTTATCTGTATTTCATTTTCCTTTCTCTTTCCCTACTGCAATCCATTTTTCTTCATCTCCATCCATCTTCTTCATGACCTCCATAGAATCCACTCTCCGTATTTTCTCACCTATAAGCATGAAAAAGAGCTCCGTATTTTTGATACACACATACATTTAAGAAAACCAGAAACAATATTTTCTCCTACAGAGAAACTCATGCATATTGATAATTGTGAGATGATTTAATGAACACATCTTTTACTGTGATTGTAACTGTCTGAGCATGTGTCATAATTGTATGCATTATCGTGGATCACCTTCCTACTGCTTAGAGTCTTGATTAAAATTTAAAAAATAAAAAGTCCAGTTTATAAGCATTAGTTACAGAATTGTCACCTCCTCACTCTAGTTATTGACAATAATTTGGAAATAGCAAACATCAAGTCTGATTTATTAGGCCATCCATTTACTATGGCCTGGGGCCACTTCTAAGTGATTAATGATGTGTGAGCTTGTTGCAATATTAAAAAGATCAACCTGCACCTTAACTCTAAGAATAACAATTGCTTTAGAGGCTTGCAACAATTTCCTTATTTTTTTATCTTTTGACATCAACTGTGAAGTAAGTAAAGCTTTTTATTCTTTTATTTGAACAAATGTGCTTAAGTAATTTATCTAAAATTCAGCATGTGTATTTGTTGTACAATCTAACCTCTGAGTTTCATTACACAATGATAAGAATTTTGGGGTAAGTATGCAAAACATTCTTCAACAAATACACACAGTTAAGTAATTCTAAAAGGGAAAAAGGAAAAACTCTATTTAGCAAACATTTTGCTTCTAGATACTGTCATTTTATGGGCTATGTCAGAATCCTTTGTCTTAGCTTTCTTTAAAATAGCAGTTTTACAATGTGCATGTATTTTAAAATGCATTATATTTCACATATTGCCTGCAAGGTAGCTTAGGTGAGTAATGTTAGAAATAACATGAAACAAAGACTATTAAATGGTTTTCCAAGGTCATTTTTTACTGACCTGGGACTTGAACCAAGGCATAATACCTCACTGGTGTTCCTTCTTATTCCACTATGCTTACCTAAATATCACATCAGACGTGTACTACATGAAGTGAAAATTACTTTTTAATCTTTTAAAGAGAAAAAAATGAATATATTCCATCATATCCTTTTTGATTTGATGTAAAAACAGAAAGAAGCATTCTGATTCATTTTGCATTCTGGATTACAATTTTCCAAGATTTCAAAACGTATACTCCACATCATGGAAGACTTTAAACTTTAATCCAGAAGACACTTCAAAATATTATAGCACTTTAGGTTTATCATTTTTTCCATTAAATTTTAATGTCTCATGGAGATAGTGTCAAGCATGAGATTTCCAGTTGGAGCAGCATACCAACATCACTTTTCATCTTCTTTGGCATTACTTTCTGACTACATTAATACCAACAAACCACAAAGTAGCGGGGATTTTTTCAGAAAAGAAACACTTTTAAATGCTTGCACATTTTGACATAAAAATTTGTTATGTAAATTTACTATAACTTTTCTAATTAAAGGATTCTTCCTTGCTAATGTGCTCCTTGAAAATTTTTGAGAATATACTTTACTATCCTTGGGGTTAAAATATCTTACTTTAGATACATACCACAATCCTCAATGATACTTTTAGCACCAAGGACATAAACATATTGCTTGTTTGTTTGTTTATTTTTCTAAATGGTGTGTTAAGTCAGAACTTCAGAAAGATGAAGAGATAAATTTTAAAATTAATCATTAAGTAATTGAATTAACCACAGTGAAAGTATGGTTTTTGTGTACATTCGTTTTCTACTGATGCAGTGCCTCATCATCATACTTAATAGTTTAAAATAGTAAAAATTTTATCTTGCAAATTAGGTAGAGAAAAGTCTACTGTGTGTCTTATTGGACTAAAATCAAAGTATCACAAGAGCTGTGCTCCCCTGGAGACATTATCTAGCTCCCAGAGTCCCTTGCATTCCTAGGTTCATGGCCATGTCACTTCCCCTCTGTCCCACTGACATCTCTTTTTCTTACAACAAGCCTCCCGCCTCTCATTCATAAGGGCCCTGTAACCCTAATAAACCATAACCCTCTTTCCTCAAGATCTATAATTTGACTATACCCACAAAGTCTCTTTTGCCAAATAAGTCTGGGAATCAGGCTATAGACATCTTTGGGAGGCTATTCTACCCTCCAGTACATATAAAATATAATTTTTAAGTCCACATTAAGATTATGACATTATTGATAAGAATACTCACGTAGAATTCATTTCTCTGTATGGATGTTGAGCTCTGTGCAGGAACAATGTGAGGGGATAAAACTACTCTGCAGCACGTCATCCCCAATGAAAATACGCGTATGTTGCCTTACAGAGCAGCATATAATTTAAATTGTGCAAAGTATAAAATGGAGACACACATGGAATTTGTTTAAAAATAAAATTTTCCACTACAGTTAGCATTCATGAGCCTCCTACTAAAAGTTACTACAGAAAATTTTGTTACCTTTCCATATATATGCGTGTCTGAGTTCTGCTACTACTAGCCTAGAGTTAAGAAAATGCAGTGTGTAAATGCTTATTTTCACTGGGGTGTCAGGCCTTCTTCTTGAGAGTTGATTTTGAATGCATTTCTACATCTGCAGTCAACAATATAATACGGATAGCTTGAATTGGGCCACTTTGGAAGCATTTACAACAAGACCAGGAAGCACTACAGATCAAGAGTTTTTCTTTCCCAGAAAGCTAATTATTAAACTTCTAGTATTTTCCTGTTTCACTGTGCACGTGCAGACATGCAATCGGTGCTATTTGGATTAAGAATTTAAAGCATATTCCAAATTAATCACGGCTAGTGAGAAGCCAATGTGGTTTCTATTAAATAACATAATACATATTTTGAACTCTTTGATATTTCTCAGATCTGTGATCATAGACTATTTTAATATTATCAAACAGTTAAAAGATAATGTAGGAAAGATAACAACATCACGTACCCCTGATATGCTGCATTGAGAAGGAATATCACTGCCAAAATATTCTTGTTCAAATTGCATAAATTCAATGCAATCGTAAGAAATCATCGGATGACCTACAATTAAGAATGAAAATGAAAATTTAAGAACATTTTTCACAACAAATGACTAGCAGTATTTTTTTTTTTTTTTTTTTTTGTACCAGGGATCGAACTCACGACCTCGCACTTGCCAGGCAGGCACTTATGCTGCTGAGCTAAATGCTTGGCCCCAAGCAGTATTCTTTTTTAAGTGGCAAGGCATAGAAAAATAGTTGTCAGATACTATAGAAAATGAAGGGAATATGATAGTCAATAAAATATAGGACTCCAGATTATACCATGACCTAGAGAAAGAATTACAGTGACCTGAAAAATTCAAATAAAATCTTTAGGTTAATATATACTATTGTAGAAATCTGTTTTTTCTGGTCTCCATAAGTGTTCCCTGTTTTGTGAGCTGACACTTTTAGGGGAAGCTGTAGAAAGGATATTCAAAAAAATATCTGTATACCTTTCAAAACCTTATCCTTAGATTATCTCTGAATATATATTTAAAAAGAAAAATAAGTGTTTTCAAAAAGAATATGTGCTTTGCAAGTAGACATACCCGACTTTGAATCCTATCTCTGTATGCATATACACATGTGAATGTATATATGTATAAAACATTTATGCTTCTATATTATATGTGTCTATACTGCCAAATGGTGTTTGAGGACTAAATGAATAAATTATTTTTGTATGGATACTGAGCTTTGTGTAGGAATAATGTGAGGTGATAATACTATTCTTCAATACTTCCTCTCTAATGAAAATATACATATGTTGCCTTAGAGAGCAGCATATAATTTAAATTGTGCAAAATGTATACAGTACAGCCATAAGTAGCCACTGATATTATCAAGCCAAATATCATGAATGAAAAAGGTGATAGTATTTATTTTGTAGAATATTAGAAGTTAAAGGAAATATTGTTCCTGAAATCCCCTAAGAGTGTGTGACACATGGTATGCACTGAATAAATAATACCTGATGGAGCTTTATGGTGTTGACATTGGAGAAAACATAAGAAAATTGTTGAATGTTTCTTACAATTATATGGCGTTAAAGGCCCTTAAATCCAGCTTCAAGTCTCTGAACATACACCATTGCAAAGGATCAAAAGTATGAGTTTCCAAAAGCTATGATTAAAAGGTTCCTTGGAAATTTTATTGCATAAAGGCCAGAGTGTGGGATTTAAATAAAGACAATTATATGAGAAGTTCTAGGACTAGATTAATTCAGAGTAACATAGTGTGAGCTGTACTGTGGGACCTGATATTGTACACAGAGTGTCATGTCCTTGTCATTAAACTTAGGAGTCACGGACTTCATGATTTCTGAATTAGGTAACAGTGCAGTTGCTTGCCAGCCTCTATCTGAAATCTCCCAGTGTTTTGAAAACCTATCTTCCTGCAAAAACACCAGCAGCTTCATTTTAAGAATGTATATTTGGAAGTGAGATGTGCTTCTAGGATTACCAGAGACTTTTTCTGGTGACAAATATTATGTACTCTCTAATAGATTCTGACACTTGTGGGCTAAGGGCCAGATGTTCAGAGTAATGCTGCATAAGTCTTGGTTTCTGATGCTGTCACTGTATGCATATACATAGGTGAATGCATGTATATACCAAACATTTAAGTTTCTGAATTATATGTGTGTATACTACTTAGATTCATCCAACAATAAGTAGCCACTGACCTTATCTAAGCCAAATCCACACTAAATATATGTGAATCATAACCAGCAAAGATGAAAATTTCTCATTATTAGTTTTAATGGCTTAGGCTTCTTGTTTAAGCACTGTTTGGTCTCATATCTGTGAAGTTACTTTCCATATCACCCATCAATTGGGTGTTATTGAATCTTTTATTGAGTTAAACACTCTTCAACATATTGACTTTTCTTATTTGAATTTATTACATTTCCAAATAATATAACCAGCCAACTTGATACTGTGTACTGCTGCCAAGTGTGATGGTGCATGCCTGTAATTCCAGCACTCAGGAGGCTGAGGCAGGAGGATTGCTTCAAGTTCAAAACCAGTCTGAGCTACATAATGAGTCTAGGCTAGACTGTAATACATAGTGAGATCTTGTCTCAAAAAAAAATTGTGTACTACTGTGTGCAAAGCTGTGCCAAACATTCAAATAAAAATTTCACCTGCAGACAATGCCATTTACACTGTCTCTATAGCTTCACTGTTAACACAAAAGTTGTATCGTTTGTATATTAACTAAAGATAAAGCAATAAACAGTAACATTAGCAATGAGAAAGTGGGCAGTTATAAATACCTTTTTAGTATAACCAAGTAGAAACCAAGAAGCGAAACTCAATGAATGGTCCATATTGTATGAGAAATAGCCATGCACGTGATTAGGTTAAAAGCACAGGCTGATAATTCCCAGTTTAAACTGTTTCTCTCCAGACCTTTGCGCTCTCAGGCTTGGAGAACGTGCTCCACGAAGGAAAAAGCAGCAGGTTTTAAGAGCAGCTTTCAGCTATGATGTCCACACGGCTGTTCATCTTTCTTGTCCAGGAAGAAAAGAAAATTCTCAAGTACCTTCGGGGGCTTTATAGATACTCTTCCTTCAGCTCAGTATTTCTGGGCTTCGTAAAACAAAAGTGCTGAGAGTGACACAGTGAAGCAGTCCGTTTATTCCAAATGCTGAAGTGCTTCCTCTGCGTTGCATTTTACAAGTTTACACTTTTGGAGCCATTTGAACTACTCGTTGGCTCAGTGGTGCAATATTTTTTTAAAGTTATTTCTGACCATAACAGACACTTTTAGACCCACAGTGATGAGCAAGCCCCAGAGGCAAAATACAATAAAGATTTAAGGGCTGTTCAGCGAGGCATTGTGGCTTCTCTGCGGAGGCGTGCACAAGCGGGAGGGCTGTCCCGGCACGTTGTTATTTCTGACAATGCTGTTGTTTGTTTTATTTTCAATTTATGCCGGCTCTTTGGGGCGCTGGAAAGAGTGATCCAAAGGAAGATCACCTTTCATCTAAGATGTGAAAGCATTTTTGTTTTTCGTTTTTATTTTTGTGCTGTCATTCTTTTTTGATTTGATAAACAAATTGTGTTTGAAGAAGATAAAATATCCAGAAACAGAACTTAAATTACTTCCACTATGCCTCACATCAGCCTCTTGTGACTGGCTTTCTGTACATGTGTGGAAAAGATGAGACACATTGAATTCTATATTTCAATTATTTTCTCTAAATAAAGCAAACTCTTTTTATTCTTTTGCTTACTCCGGGAGAAAAATAAATGTAGTCTAATTCTTATCATAAAATTCTGAATTTACTACAATATTATGAAATGCATATTTGCTGTCTCTGAAGACTTCCATTATGGGAGTGCTGGGATTATCTTTGGATATTTTACTTTTCTAGATATTTAACCTGGATTATAATCAATTTGGTTTAGCAGTCTTTTGAGAATCGTAAGAGTTGTAGTGGTCCCAGATTCAGCCAAATATTATTTTAAGGATAAGTTTAACAAATTCTTTTTCTAGTAGAAGTAACTAATATGAATTTTCTTACACTTTTCAATCAAGAGTAATAGCTGTAAAAGAGAAAAGACCAAAATATTCTTTTTTAAAAAATACATATATATGAACATTATAATATATATCTTTTTATGCATAAATATATGTGTGTATGTGTAAACATATATACACCTATACATACACTGATATGTGTATACAGAACATACAAATACTTGTGTCATATTTGTGGATGATTGTACCATGTGGTACCCTGAAAAACGATTGCCTCCCTCAACTACTGAAGGATTTGTTTGTATGATAATTTCTTGGCAAATATACAAATGCAGGTGAAGAACAGAAGCTGTTTTAAACTACAGAAACTTTGGTCCATCACATCCTGCCTCTCCTCTGAAATATCATCCTTACCCTAATTCTTAGTTCATCTCTTGCTGGTGTAAAGGAATATTCAGATCTGCCCTATTTGTCTTTGGAAAAAATATTTTCAGATTATCATGGACACTCAATTATACCCACTATATTTTTTTTTATTTAAAGAGAGAAGAAAAGAAAAAAAAAAGGACATCAAAAAAAATGCAGTAAAAGGGTACAAATAATACAGCATTTCAAGAAAAAATATATACAGTACAAAATCACCAGTTAATAGGTTACATATTATCTTCCCAGAAACAGTTGTCCATATCACTAAATTAAAGCATATAAAGTAGACATTTGTACAGTGGAATTGGAGACAGTTCCGTTCAGTGATCTAACAAAAGCTCAGTTATATGGTTTTCCATCCTACACACTCGAACATACCTGTGGTTATATGCCTTAGTCCACCTTACTTTCCTCTCTTTTTTACAGTAACAATTAGACTTTTAGGGTTTATTACTCTGACGGTTCTTATTACTTTTTTGAAGAGAATAAAACCAAATGTGACTAAGCAAACCAGAGTCAGTTAGAACAGAATACCCTCTATATTTTAATATGATTGTGTGTTGTCTAGGACACTACTGCACCCTATCCCTGTGAAAATGCAAACTTGATGAGTAGAGGAATTTTGGACTTTTTCCCGCTCTATACTGCCATAACTTCTAGGACAGTTTATACTCCTGGCATATAAATAAACACAAAAATGATATCTATATTTCCCATATAAAATTTCTACTAGATATTTTATATAGCAGCATGTGGCTACTCACTTCTGTCTCTGAAAAATATGCACAATTAAGTTCATTTTATTACCCATGACCTCAAGCTCTAGTCCTACAAATTACCAAGTAAAGACTACTAAATGGACCCTCAGTATATTTTCCCTGAAAATAAGGGTCAAAATACACCCAAGATTTGTTTCTGCTTTGCCTTTAATATCTACTGTGCTTTTTGTTCTACCATCTGTTAAAAAAAGGAATACTGAGACCAGTTGAATTCAAGTTTACTTAAGGAAGAAAAAGGTGCCAGGCAACATTTTGGACCAAAGATGGTACAGAATGTTTATCACATGTACAGGCTACATTTATATATGTCACCAAGGAAGTGACATATATAAATAGCCTGATTGGCTTCCATTGTTATTTTGTTTATTGTATAGTCATATTCTCTTATTGGCTGTGAATTCAACTGCTGAAACTTAGTTGCTTGGTTACAAGGATATTCTCTTAGGTTAGTTTACAACTTCTTTACACCTCAAGCTAGGGTACAGTTCACTATGAAACTGTATTATTATGTACTAATTATGGCTGCTTTGGGCCAAAATTAGTTCAAGTATAGAAGCTTATTTAGGCCTAATTTATTTTGTTCCAGTGCTCCTAAATATTCATTCATAGTCTGCTTATTTTAGATGATATTTTCTCCTCTGGATGTCCATTAAACATTATAAATGACATCATTTATAATCATACTTGAAATACTTATCTTCAGACATCTTAGCAGTAATTCATTCATTGCTTACTTCTCTCTTATCTTACTGCCTCACTCCCACACATCCTGCTATGGACTGCAATTATCTCTCAATATAATATGTTAAAGCTCTAACCTCCAAAGTGATGATATTTGAAAATAGGACTTTTTAGGAGTTAATTAGATTTAGAAAACTAGTACAAGCAGAGCCTCAGTGCTGGAATTTTGGCCTTACATGGAGATGAAAGCATCAGAGCTCCTTCCTGATGTGTCAGAATAGGGAGAAGCCAGTCACCTGTGAACCAGGATGGAGGGCCGCCCCAAGAAAGACACTGCATCAGCATCCTGAGACTTCAGTCACCAGAACTATGAGAAATAAATGTTTGGTCCAGTAGTGCAGTCTATGAACCTAAACTCAGTGTGAATAAGTAAAATATGTCCACACCCGCAGGCTGAACCCCAGGGCAGCACTAACATTATCTGTACTGCACTGTATGGAGACCATGCTCTTACCATGCAGCTTCTCCTAATGACTATCAAATGTGCAAGAGAAGAGCCGCGTTTTAATTCTTGGATTCCCAGGGCCTTAGCAAAACACCAGATGCATGTTAGGTGCTCAACACGTATTGCTGAATTATAAAAGAATGAGTAAACAGATAGATTAAATAAAGGAGGCAGTGTCACAAAGTATATTACAAGTAGTGGCTTAAAACATTTTTTATCCTCTGAGAGCTTTGTGTGTTTTTACTGTATTTAATAACACAGTTTATAGATGAAAGTCAAATATTCATGATCACATAAAGCATGTCTTCACTGCCTGCAAAGTCAATGAGTTGTTCCAGTTTGACCTAAAATTGTCCAGTGAAATTCTTATCTCTATTTATTTAGTTTTCTGGATAAAGTGCCCACATGACTTTCACACAAAATTTCATGGTGAATATAAAAATGTAAAGCAGGGTACGTTGCGGTTTTTGTGTTTCAGCCTTAAAAATAGTTCAAGGTGGTCTTGAATCCTGAGCATTGTGATAAAATCATTTGCTTCCATTCGCCCCCTTGATTTTTTCTCTATTATTTTACTTGAGAAAGCTCACATGTAATCAAATTATTTCTCTAATTATATTTTCATTTAAATGACAGATGAAAAGAGATCATAGTTCTGGAAATATGCTTTGATATTCCATAATTCCTTTCCAACACCTGTGGAAATCTTAGAGAGTACATTTAACAATTGAGTTCAAGGCTCTGGCAGTAAAACTCACAGAATGTATTTACTAGGTTTGTTATCTGTGTTGCTTCCAAACAATTCCATTCTGTGTGAATATTACTAACTTTCATTATCTGAAGCATTCCTATAGGTATAGTTTTAAAGAAAAAATATAAAAGAAAGATGTTATAAGTCAAGAGACAAAAGGAAGCTAATTAGAATTCCACTAGTTACATTTAAAAAGATAGCAAAACAGAAATTTTTCTCATTATTTTATATAGGTAGAATACCAGGCAGTGTTTTCAAACTTACACTTTGAAGTTCATGAGTGATCATACATTTTCCTTCCATAACATGCGATGCAAAATTTTGCCTTATTTTATTTCTTTGAGTTTTATGTTTTGTTTTTATTTGAATTTTAAAAACTTGTTTGAGGAAAACAACATGGAATAAATAATCTGTTAATTTAATCATACATAATACTTTGAAATATTGAGATTCAATTGCCTTAAGAATCCAAAAACACCTTTAAACTTATGTCTACATCATGTGAAAAATGACTTGTGTGAAAAATAAGACAGTATAATGTGCCATTTAAAGGATGAGAATCATTTCCAATGATAATTTTTCTAATTTTTGAGTGGCATCAGCTGCCTAAGCAAGGCCCAGAGCATTAATTAGAGACAAGGTGCTAGGTGGAATACTTATGTACCTTTCATTGTTACAGCACCTCATTTGGGAGTTAATATCAGTGCTGCCTCCAATACCATTCAGCTGACACTTGGTAAATGAGTTGTCAGCAAAAGGAAAAATATACTAATAGTTTAGATAAGTTGAAATGAGTGCTCTTACATGCTTTACCAGAAAGTTCCCTCTTCTGTTAACTCAATATCTTTTCTGACACATTTTTGTGGTACTAAAGTATCTTTTATAGTATGTCAGAGTTATGAATACTGATGGACCTTCAGTTAAAGTGCCCCTGAAGTTCACTGCCATTTGCTCATTAGGTTTGCTTTTTATTGCATGTCAGAAAGTGCCTCCTTTTAAGCACCTACTAATAAATGGGAATTGATGAGGACAGTATCTCTAGAGCAGGCGGTAAATTCAGTGGCCTTAAATGAAGTCTGTGAGGCATCTAAAACTAGGGCATATGCCCGTGGCTCGTGACACACAGGTGATAGTTTATTTGACATTAAAATTACAGAGGCATACATTCCTATACAATATTTAAAGTTTAGAAGTGGAAACAACTCATTTATCCATTGATAAAAGGACTGGATAAGCTGTTTCAAAAATGTCTCCAGAACTATCTTCAATTGCAATTTATTTATTGGAATCATATCATGCAAATTACAACCTTACAATAAGTGTTAATGTACTATTTTTAACTCCAATATATGCGGAAGATGTAAGTGCTGTGGGTAGATGAAGATGTAGAGGTAAAGGAAACGGTGATGTTTACTAAATGGCAGTGCAAATAGGGGTTTAGTGCTTATGATCCCTGGGTCACCTGCAGAAAGCGAGGGGGAAGCTGTAGCTGGACAGCTAAGAGATGCGAGCAATGCCTCTGTCTTGGGTATGGAACTCTTTTAAAGGAAGCACAGCCAGGAAATCCAACCCTGGGAGAATTCTAATAACCAGGAGCATCTTCACAAAACAGGTATTTAGTTCACTGAGATCTTGTGGAGCTGGCCTTGATGAGCATTTATTATAACAGAAAATATTGGGAATTAAGCCTGCTGATGAAATGAGATATAGAAAAAAGTTGGTTATACGTGTTCCAATTGTGGCAAGTAATAGCCTTCTGAGTCAAAGAGAAGACAGAAAATCAATAAGCCAGAAAGGTGCAAACACCCATCCACAAGTCACTGGAAAGAAAAGGCAACCCAGAACTCTGAAGTTCTTTTCAGAAATTCCAAATCAGTCTTTCCCAAAATTTATCTGTTGCTTTCATGGTTTAGGCATTACTGCAGAGAATTATTAATTTAACATTTTTATATCAATCAGTCTTGTTGTATGTAATATGTATTACTTTTATCTTTTCTAACATTACAATTAATACACAACTATTAAAAATAAAAATTTAGAAATGTTTGGTCTACTTTAAATCTTCTTATGTTGTGCTATTGACACAAGTCCAGTGATCTGGGATAACATTAGACTAAAAGATAAGAGTGAAATGTCCCTTAACATTTTAGAAAGCATTTTATCAACAGGCCTAGGGAAAAAAGATTTAATGTGTTCTTTTGATTTAGAACTTGCTATGACAAGAAGCTTTACAGATTAATTAAAATTAAGATATATATATATATATATACATATATATATATACACACTCACACAATAAGACGAAGTTTAAAAGAACAAATACATACATTTTCAGACAAGTTTAAAAGAATAAATATAGAAGAAGGAAGCAAATATACTGTCCCCGCAGGCTAAAATAGTAACTATGTTGAGTGTTAAATTTAGCACCGTGCTTTCTGAAAAGGTCAACATTATATCTAACTTGCTCTTGGGCTTTATGACCTCGGTTGAACCTTGTTACCTAAGGGAAATATTCATATGGAAAAACACAGCTTTCTTTTTCTATGTTAAGGAATGATGAAGCTTTCTAGGATTTCTGTTGAAAATTCCACATAACCAGTCATCCGTTTCAAACCTGACAGGTTCTTCTGATAGGAAGAGTGGGAGAGCTGGATCCATCAAGGTGAGCAGTGCACACAATTCAGTGAAGCTGAGGAGAGGATGCTGCAGAGTGTACCTGGGCTCAGAGTGATGACTTCTGTGCCATCAGAATCTAGAATCATTAAAACAAAAATTGATCGACATTTCTTGAGGTCTATGATTTGACTAGGCACATCATTGTGAGTTACACTTGAGCTTTCTGATGCAGTCATAGGCAGCTGTTGTAAGGCTGGAGTCATTTGTAAGTTCAAGTGGGTTGGATAGCCAAGGTTTAGCACTCACTTGACCAGCCGTCCACATAGCCTGGTGCAGGAAGATTAGCTAAATGAGCGCCTGAACATGGGTTTGCCAATGCCATGGCATGCCATGGAGACTGGATTCTCAGAGAACTATCCCAGGGCCAACATTCTGAGAGCAGGAAACAGACTTTGCACATCCATGCAGATTCATAAGTTTGGAGACATAAACTAAATGGAGGAATAACAAGATCAAAATGCCAAACGAGTGAAATAAGAAATAATATTATTACCATGCCTATAAAACAATCTACCACATCTTCCAAGAGTTGTCTGTATTCTAAATACAAGGCAGGTATAAAAACTATGACCAGTGTTCTGAAGATACTATTTTAGACATGACATAAAATCATGCAGGTACTGAATTATAACTTGTGATGACTTTTAAATGTAAAGTAATTCATTATGTAATTTCAGGAATTGATAGGAAAAAGCCACAAACAAAAATTCTTCTCCTGGCTCTGTATATTTTTTAAGCTATGTATGCCTTGGAATAGTAACAGGGACTTTATCCAACAAATAGAAGTCAGGATTGAAAGATCTACAAAAGTGCCTCCCATTCTTAATTATCAGAAAATTATTTGCTTGATGAGGGCAAGGAAATGATATAGTGCATGAGAGGCTCATAACTTAAAAGAACACATTTGACCAGGACTGGATTTTCTGCGAATCAATAGTTGACATTAAATACTGTAGAGAAAGTTATTGATGGCATTGATTGTTAGATTAGTCCTTTGATTCTGCTGTCCTGGAGAGATATTTCCTAATGATCTCCAATAATGTACAGACTTTACATTTTTCTTCTTTATTTATGTATTTTATTCTAGTTTGAACTCTGGAAGCAATAGGCCAGAGGGCCTGTTAACAGATATGGAAATTGATTAATTTATTTCTAATCAGAGTAATCATCTCTGTTTCTATGGGTTCTGCACAATTGCATTCAATTATTCAATTATAGGTTGCAAATACTTGAAAAAACTTGCATGTATACTGTTTACAGACTTTTGCCTTTTTATTCCCTAAATAACATAACAACTGTTTAACAACATTTATGTTGCATTTTGTATTACAAGAAATTTAGAGATCATTTACAGTATATGGCAGACTAGGTATAAGTTATATACAAAAACTGTAGCACTTTATATAAAAACCTAGAGCACATATGGTCTGTGTAAGACACAGGTTGCCACGGAAGTCTGGAGCTGTGATGAGTTGGATGTATTTTCCTCAGTGAAAAATCCACAGCAGAGTTAGGAAGAAAGTATCAAATGGCCAGAATTTCCTGGATAGGGATTATAGAGGAGTTCGGCAGAGGTTATATGTCCTACTAGCATTTTGCATAACAGCAAGTTTAAATAATAAGGCCAACTTGCATTTTAATAAACAACAACTGGTCCTGAACTTCTAAGATTTCTCAGATAAATCTCATGAATGTCAGAACATATTTCAATCATGGATAGTGGCCCCTTCTTTAATGTATGCCAAGGAAAATGCAATAGTTTGTAGCATATTCTATAGTCTCTACTTAAATTCTGCTTGCTATGTGATTATTTCAGCAACTTATTTGTACCAATGCATGTTTATTTTTACCGATGCATCTTGGTATGCAACCTAAAAGCTTCTCTAGGCCAGAAGAACATAACTTTTAAAAACAAAGGAGAAAGAATACTCACTTTCTTTTCTTTGCTGCAAGATGGATTCTAGCTGAGTCACCCTGGTTGAACTCAAGTTTCCGTCCCAGCCTTCAGGATAGCTAGGATTATATGTTTGGGAAACCACACTCAACATTATTTTCTCTTGAAAACAAAATTTTCTATTCATCTGAAATTAAGTTTAATGGTAAAGTTCAAGCATTTTCACATTATCTTCTTATATATTTAAACTGTATAAAAACCAACGACAATTTTTCTAGGAATTGCTGATATGGAATATTATGAAAATGTATATTTTTCCAAGGCCCAAAAGTCAAATGCACTTGTTTTTTACATACTGTGTGATATTTTAATTGTGACAGTCTTTCTGTCTACATATGGATCATAAGTAAATTGTAGTACAAATTCGGGGAAGCAGTACACATTTCACACTCAGAGGCCTGAGTTCGTGTACTATAATTCTTACTTGCTGTGTGACTTTGAATAAATACTTCTACAGCTTGTTTGAAAAAACTGCAGCGGATATCTTCCTTGTGAGGTTGTTTGAGTGATCGAGTCAGATAGTCAAGAAAGCACTAACGCAGAGTTAATGCTCATTTTCAGTAGTTATCCACAAGCCTTTCTCTCTTAATTTCCTAATAAATAAAGAAATAATGAGCACTGTTGTTCAAATCATGTTTCTTGAAGCATATAATTTCCAAAAGCAAACTCAAGATTCTAACCTAGAAATAAGAATTTGGTAAGTGTTCCTTTGCTGGTCCTAGTGATTCATTTATTATTCATTTATTTTATTCATGGATTATTGTCTATCCATGATTATTGTTATGGATTGAGAACTGGTGGTCAAATTAACGCCAGCTGGATTACATCAGCATGCACTGAGCAAAGATGCTCCACCTGAGGAGGATAAATAGGTGGAGAAGAAGGGAGGGGTGAGGGTTGAGGGGTTAAGGAGGCATTGTGGGTTCTCCTACGAGTTGCTGTCTGAGCTGTTGGTTCTTCTGGAGAAGCTTTGGTCCTTGCATCGAGCACTGCTTCCTGGCTCCGGAGGGGAAGACGTGTGCTGCTCCAGGTCTCCAGGATGAGCTCGTCACACAGCTTCCTGGCATGTACCCAACTGTGCTTGTCAGAAGAGGAGCTCAGAGAGGCCTCCGTGCCATTGAGGATGGCTGTGGTGCCTTTCAGGATAGCCCTGGTCTTTGTTGTGAGTGTGACTTCTCAGCTCCAGCACAGAACCCTCATCCCACTAGCACAGCTCCTTCATCCTGCTGGCATAGACTTTCTGGCTTCCACCACTGACCCTTGGGTCTTCCCACGGATCCATAAAAGAGACTAGCATGAGTCCTTCTTGTGGGCTCTGATCCTCCAGTTGGACTCGTGGGAGGCATTGTCCTGAGCCCTGGGTTTTTATCTGGACTCATGTGGGACACTGCCATGGAGTTTAGGCTCGACTAAATAATCTATGTCTTTGGTGTTGCAGGTAGATTTCCTTCGTTTTCCTCTGTTAACTTCCGGTGACCATTATAAAAATATTATAAATTCAATGTCCTAATCCTAGTTGTTCGCTGTGTACAACCCCTGACTACAACAATTATATTTCTATCATAAGACTTTAGAACTAAAATTCATAAAAGCATTACAAAGAATGGTGTAAATTTTAACATACAGCGAAACACTAGCAAAAGGCCAGAATTCTAATCCCTTTGTTTCCTGGGTGCTGTGTTTTATAGCATCTTAAAGTGTCATGATGTAGACAGCTGTCTGATTATGTAGAAAACTCACTTTATGTGTATATGTCTAATATACATTCCTGTATATGCCTACATATGTCTGATAACTGTATATATCTGAATTTGTCTTTAGGTCTAATCTTACCAGACCTGGCTTAGCTAGGTTGATACCAGAAGACTTGACTTGTGATCGTTAAATGAACAAGCCTGACTAGAGATATGTGGGTAGTTCTAGATTATGGTACACTGTGGCAGGGAGCAGGAGTTTGCTTATATAGAGAGAAAAATGTTCACATAAATCGTGTGCAAATGAATTGGTCAAAATTATTAGAATTGCAAGATTTCAAAAAAAATTCCTCTTATTTACAGAGTCAAAGCAGCAAAGGTTTTGTTGTTACTTGTAACATAAGAAAACGAGTAGAAAGATGAAGAGTAATCCTTTTTTACTTTTTTGAGGTCATTAGTACAAATAACTTAGCCACCTCTTCTGTGGAGGTTCCTGCTACAGGGATCATATCTTCCATCTGAATTATAAGGAAAAGTTGTAAGTGTTTCCAAACAGTTTCAAATTTAACTATCCTTCTTTAAACTTCTTGTTGTCTTTATTGCCTCAAACTTCAAAGGTAACCTTGAAAGATATGTTTCTAAAGCCTTTGATTTTGAAATTTCAAAGAAATATTAGTAAATTGCTTTATTATTCTTGAGGGAAAGTAATAATACCAATGTCATTGCCACAAAGAGGATCACCTAATGACAAAATATAATGGTACCTAGAAAACTTACTGTTCTAAGATATTTTGAAGTGGTAGCTTTGCAAAAACAACATTATTAATGCATGACAATTCTTATTTTGTTCATATATGTATATATATGTATATACATATATATGTCTATGTGTATATATATGTGTGCCTGCAGATATATTTTACTCAGGATAGTGAGCAAATAGCATATGAGAAGCAAATCTGCTGATTAAGGGGACATGATAGCAATTGCTCAGTATACTGAGTCTTTCCTATCTATTTCTTGTCCTTGGACTTAACCAGTTACCATGGCATTGGCTCGGCATAGCTCAAGACCATCATAGTCTCCCCATTGTTCTGACATTATGACGTGTTTACAATTTGGATTCCATTCAATGGCCCAAATGAAGAATAAAGGGTAAAAATTCCACTGATATTTAAAGTACATAAGTGAAAACAACATGCTAAAATAAAATACAGTGCTAACATCAACCTACAATGCAGAGTCAGGACAGGCCTCAAAACAAACACAGCCATGTTGGGAAGAACAATTGCACAGATATGAGCCTGCAACCTGCTTGCTCCTTGCCCACGCTGAGCAGGAGATTCATGCCTTAACTAGCAAGCCCCACAGTCTGCAGGTTGTTGAAGAGGAATGTTTCCTGAAGCCTACTTGTAGCTCTTTACATTTTATAAGGCAAACTTATGATTTCCTGACATATTCAGATGTGGAACCAGAAGAAAATGAACATATTCCTCACTTTTGTCATGAGTCAATCTGTTCCTAATACAGTCTTAAATTGCCATTGACCTTAAAACATTTTCATCTTAAAAGACTCATACACTTATATAAGCCAGCACAAGCACAAAGCAAGCGCTTTCTAAAAAAAACACCAGTTGCACAAGAGATAGTCCCAAGCATCAATAAACGGGTGGCATCACATTAAAAAAACAATGAACAGAGTGAAAAGGCAATGTATATAATGGGAAAAGATTTCTGCCAGCAATTCCTCAGACAAAGGACTAATATTTAAAATATATAAAGAACTCAAAAAATAGACCACCCCCAAATGAAAGACTCAGCCAAACTATGGACAAGTGAAATAAACACAATTCATAAAAGATGTAAAAATGGCCAATTAACACATGAAGATATTTTCAACAGCCTGGACATTAGAGAAATGTAAACAAAAACAATGCTGAAATTCCATTTTACCCCAGGGAGAATGGCTATAGCCACGAAACCAAGTGGTAACAAATGCTGGTGAGGGTGCAGGTAAAAAGGAACCCGTCTATACTGTTGCTGGAAATATAAATATTACAGCCATTATGGAAATCACAATGAAGACTCTTCAAAATTTGAAGCTTGAAATTCCATTTGACTCAGTTCTTCTCTATCTATCTCCTGAAAGAGTTAAAGACATCAATTACAGCTATACTCATGTTTATAGCAGCACAAATCATAACAGCTAAGTCTTGGAAACATCCTATATGTTCATCAGCAGACAAATGGATAAAGAAAATGCTGTATTTACGCACAATGAAGTAGTAGTACTCTTATATAAAGAAGGATAATCTTTAGTCATTTGTAGGAAAATGAGTGTACTTGAGACCATAACATTAAGTGAAAAAAGGAGACATGCAAGCCTGAATGTCATGTGGTTTATCTGAGAACCAAAATATAAGCAAAGAGGAAAATAAAAGATATATAATAAGAACATCTTTTTTAAAGGGGAAAGGGATTAAGTGATGATGTGAGGGGAGAGAAATGGGATGAAAAAGGAATTTTGAGCATCAACTACATATGTGTTTCAACTCCACACAAGGAATGTCAACTTTATGTACTGCAAACATGTACTAATAAAAATCATACAAAATTAATACATGCCAGTAAAATGTGAAACTTTGTCTCTTTTATCAAAGAATTTATGATGTAATTATTTGAATAGAGTTCTCTATTTCTGAATTGTATGGTTCTCTCTTTATGTTAAAAGAGAAAACAAAAGTCTAAATGTGAGAAAGCTCTTTGCAGTTTGTGTGACAATAAAGATCACCAGAGCCATGCATGGTGGTGCACACTTATAATTCACTCAGGAAGCTCAGGCAGGAGGCTCATTGTGAGTTCAAGGCCAGTCTGGGCTATTTAGTGAACTCAAACTAGCCTGAGCTACATAATGAGACCCTGTCTCAAAAATAAAAAATAATCACCAGATTATTGTTATTATTTGCATCTATTTTGGTTCATTTAATGTAGACTATCAGTCAGTTTTTGTAAGTCACATTCAAACCACCATGTGTCTTTTTCCATGTTATTAATACACATGGTTTTCTGTGGAAGAGCTGGATTGCCTACTTCATCACACTCTTACCCATCCCGTCCCTTTTTCCTGGGTATGATTTTTGTTTTGAAAATAATTTTACACATCTGTTGCAATTCTGAAAATAGATCTGATAAAAGACATTTGGATGATGGTCTCCTCTAATGCAGACCTGAACTCACTAAATAACATGCCAAGGCAGTTTCCTGAGATAGTAATCCCCAAACATGGAGCGTGATGACCAGCAGCCACTGGGCCACACAGAGCAGGAGAGCTATGAGGAGGCACTGTCACCCAGAGAAGCTGCTTCCCTAACTTTAATCTTTGTGTCAAACAGACTGAACTCATGCCAGAAAAAAGCAAGTCTAAGATGAGTGTATTATGTTGGTGCTTAATTTTCTTTTACCATATAAAGCCGTCTATATTCATTCAGTTGGCTCGATCTGCTGTGATAATGTGTTCGTCTGAAGTACCGATGAGTTTAAGAAAGATAGTGGAAAGAAGGTTCGGAGAACTTCACAAGGGAGTTCACTGGAGAGAGGCACACAAATGGATTTCATGGATGTTGGAGTCAGGTGAGCAGCCTTTAAAGTCTCACTCTTCCATATGCTACATAATCTCTTTGTATGTGTTAGCTAACCTCACTGTACCTCATCTCCAAGAAGAGAGATTATGAGGCTAGGTGCAGTGGTGCACTGTCATCTCAGCATTGGAGGAGGCTGTGTGAGGCAGGAGGATTGCAATTTGTCCAATCAGACAACTTCATTTTTAGCAAGGCCTTTTTCCTGGAAAAAAATTCTCTCGAAAGGGCCGGGAATATAGTTCCATGCAAAGATCCTTGGTTCAATCCCAAGTAGAGAGAAAGAAAAAAAGGAAGGAGGGAGAGAAATTAAAGAGCTTATAATTAGTAATGAGTTTGTACAGCTATTGTAGAATTAAATGAATTAATAAAAACATACCTCTTTTACAAACAATTACTTATTTATATTTCTTTCCAGAGTCTACTGACTGTTTTTTGTCAATATTTGTGCATATGAATCTTTAACACCAGGCTACATGTCCACTCTCTCCAGGCAGAGCTCCATCATTCACCCAGTTTAACTATATTTTCATCTTCTAAATCGGATCTCAGAATTCAAAGCATTTTTATGGGAACTTATTGTTTGAAATAATATAATTCTTTTATACATCTAATTTCTACCTCTCTGAAGGGAAAGTAGCTCTTTTTAAAATTAAGTTTATTGGTGCAATTTACATGTCATAGTGATCACACTCATCATAGGGAGTTTACACCTCTATAGGATATGTCTTGATTTCTTTTTTTTTTCCCCATTCCTCTCCCCTCCTTTCAAATCCTCTTCCTCTCCTTTTCTCCCTTTTCCTTTTAAACAATTTCTTCCTATATCACTATTTTATTATATATTTTAACTCTTGTTTACACTTTCAGTTTCTCACCCCAGAGAAACAATGCAATATTTACACGTTTCCATTTTATTTTACTTAAGAATGTGATCTCAAAGTGCATCCATTTAGCTATAAATGTCTCAAGTTTAGTCTTCTTTATGAATGAGTAGTCCTCTATTGTATAAAAAAAAATCACACACAACTTTTGTCCATTCATTGGTTGATGGATATTTGCGTGGTTTCCAAGATTTAGCTATTGCAAACCATGCCACTATAAACATGGGTATGCATATATCACTGTGGTTAAATGCTTTTAATTCTTTTGGATTGATACCAAGAAGACAAATACCTAGATCAAATTTGACCTCTAGTACTATTTTTTACAGAATTAGCACACTGATTTTCACAGTAGTTGCCCCAGTCTACACTTGCACCAATAGTGGAAAAGGGTTTTTTTTTTTCCCCGTAGCCCCGCCAGTATTTATTATTGGTTGATTTCTTGATTACAGCCATTTTTTCAGGAATCTCAGATTTGTTTTAACTTGCATGTCTCGAATGACCAATGAAACTGAACATTTTTTTCATGTATTTATTTGCTGTTGGTGCTTTCTCATTTGAGAAGCATCTGCTCATCTTAGATGACCATTTCTGGATTGGGTCTTTGAATTTCGGGGCTCTGATTTTTTCCAGTTCTTTATATGTCTAGATATTAGTCCTTGATGAACAGCCAGCATAAATTTTTTCCACTCTTTTTTCATTCTTTGGTAATTTCTTTTGCTGTACAAAAGCTTTTTAATAAGATGAGATCTCAGTGTTTGATTCTTTGTGATAGTTCCTGTGTGATTGGGATTTTATTCATGACATCTTTGTCTGCAACTGTATCTTCAATAGTTCTACCCAATCTTTCTTCTACCTGATTTAGTGTTTCTGTTTTAATATTTAGACTTTGATCCAGTCTAATATTTAGCCTTTGATCTTTAATATTTAGACTTTGACTTTAGGTTAGAGCATGGTGACAGACATGGGTCTAGTTTTAGTCTTCGGAATGCAGAAAGCCAGTTTTCCCAGCACCATTTATTAAAGAGGCTGCTTTATTTCAGTGAATGTGTTTGAACCCTTTGTTAAGGATAAGGTGGCTGAGTACGTTTGCAGTTGTTTCTGCACTGTTTAATCTATTCCATTCATCCTAAGGTCTATGGTTTTTTTCCCAGTACTATATTGATTTTTATCATAGTAGCATTCTAGTACAGTTTCAAATCAGAAGTTGTGACGCCTCTGGCCTTGCCTTTGTTAGCCAGAATTATCTTTGCTATTTCAGGCATCTTTTGGTTCCAAATGAATTTAAGGATTGTTTTCTTTAATATTATAAGGTATGTCATTGGAATTTTAAATGAGGTTGCATTAAATTTGCGTAACAATTTTGGAAATATGGTCATTTTCACTATATTTCTTATTCCTACCCAAAAATGAACAATTTATATTTTCTAATATACTCTTCAACCTCCTTTATCAGAGTACTATAGCTTTTGCTTTCTTCATTAGCTCTAGTTCTGAGTATTTTCATTTTTTTTGATGCTCCTGTGAAAGGTGTTATTTCCCTAATTTTTCTCTCAATTAATTTATTATTCATGTACAGGAAAGCAACTGATTTTGAACTGTTGTCTTTATATCTTGCTATGCCATTGAATTTGGTTATTAACTCTAGAAGTCTTTTGGTGGAGTTTTGTGGTTTTATATATAGAGCATCGTGCCATCTGCAAATAACGACATTTAACTTCTGCCCTTCCTATATTTATTCCTTTTATTTCTTTGTCTTATCTAGTTGCTATGGAAAATGTTTCCAGAACTATACTGAGTAGGAGTGTTGATAGTGGAAGGTGTCATGTTCCTGATTTTAGAGTGAAAGCTTTCAGGTTTTATCCATTCAGTATGATGTTGACTGTTGATTTTTCATATATGGATTTTATCAGGTAGAGATAAGGACCATCTATTCATATTTTCTATGGGGTTTTTTAAAATCATGAATGAGTGCTGGACTTTTTCAAACGCTTTTTCTGCATCTATTTAGATGATCATATGGCTTTTGTCCTTGGGTCTGTTAATATGATGCATTACCTTTATTGATTTGCATGTGTTGAACCACACTCTGCATCACTGGGATGGAACCTACTTGGTCACTGTGTATAATTTTTTGAAGGTTTGTTGCATTCAGTTCCTTACTGAGAATTTTTGTGTTTATGTTCACTAGGGAGATTGGCCTGTAGTTCACTCTTTTGGTTAGATGCTTCTCTGGCTTTGGTTCAGGATAATGCTTGCTTCCAGGAATGAATTTGGGAGAATCACTTCCATTTCAATTTCATTAAAGAGTTTAAGAAGCAGTAGCATTAGATTTTCTCTAAATTTCTTGTAAAATTCAGCAGTGAGTCCATCAGGATCTGTGCTTTTCTTTGTTGGTAGGATTTTAATTACATCTTCAATTTCATTGACCAATATTGGTTGATTCATAATTTTTCCATCTTTTTGATTCTGCTTTGCTAATTAAAATGCATCTAGGAACCTGTCCATTTCCTGCATGTTTTCCATTTTATTAGAATACAGGTTCTCAAAGTAGATTTTCTGTATTTCTGCAGGATACGTGTGATTTCACCCTTTTCATTCCTAATTGAATAGATTCAATTCATTTCACTGCTTTTCTTGATAAAGTTGGCTAACAGTATATTAATTTAATTTTCTATCTCAAAGAACCAACTCTTTGAGTCATTGATTCTTTATATTGTTTTTTTAGACTCCATTGCATTAATTTCTGTTCATAATTTTCTCCCTCATATGAGCCTTGGGTTGACTTGCTCTTTGTTTTCTAAAGACTAGTTTTAACATTAGGTTGTTTATTTGAGCTCCTTCTGTTTTCCTGATGTGGGAATTCACTACTATAAAATTTCCCTCATTGGACTGCTCTCATTGGTTCCATAAGTTCCAGTACATTGTACTGGCATTATTGTTTAATTATATAAACTGCCTAATGTCTTATTTAATTCCATCTGTGACCTGTTGACTGTTCAGGAGAGTATTATTTAACTTCCATGTGTTTATGAAGTTCTTGTGGTTTCTTCTGCCATTGATTTCCAATTTCATTGCACTATGGTCTGGTAATACACATGGGACAATTTCAATTCATTTGCATTTACTTCACCAGGTTCTGTGAGCTAGTATGTGGTCTGTTTTAAAGAATGCCCCATGTGCAACTGAGAAGCATGCGTATTCTCATGTTTTGAGGTGGAATGTCCATATATACCTACTAAATCCATTTGTTGCAAAGTTTGGTTTAGTTTTAATATTTCATATTTGATTTTTTTGTTTAGTTGATCTGTCGTTTTGTATTAGTGGGGTATTGATTCCCCCATTGTAATTGTGTTAGTGCTTATTTGATTTTTCATGTCCACTAATATTTGTTTTATATAGTTGGGTCCACTGATTTTGGTGATTGTTACCTATTCCTCTTAAATTGTTCCTTTTACAATGAAGCAGTGACCTTCCTTGTGTCTCTCAATCAGCCTTGGTTTTTAATAAACTATATCTGCAAATAGAGTAGCTACCCTTGCTTTTTTTTAAACCAGGTATCTATTATATAGAATGTTGAAATCAGCTCTTAAGAGAACTATTTCATACTTCTCTTTTGTTTCTTGCTTAGACTCTGTATCTTTACAATTTTCAGAATCACTCAGTTTATTCGCTACATTGAAAAGTTTTTAAATTAAATTGTGGTAAAACACATATAAAATAAAATTTACCATCTTACTTATTTTTAAAAATATAATCCAGTAGTTTAAATATATTCACCTTATTCAACCAATCTCTAGAAATTTTTCAACCTGTAAACTTGAAATCATATAATCATTAAACATCTTTCCACTTTTTCCCTTCTCCCATCCTATGGCATTCACCATTTTATTTTCTGCAGCACTTTCTTTCCTCTATAAGTTGGTCTACCCTAGATACTTCACGTAAGTGGAATCATAAAGCATTTGTCTTTTTTGTGATCAGCTTAATTTTAGCACAAGGTCTCTAAGGTTCATCTGCATTATAGCATCTGTGAGAGGAATCTTTCCTGTTAAGGCTGAATAATATTCCATTGCCAATTATAGATGACATTTAACTCATCCATTCACCCACTGAGGGGCATTTGTCCTGCCTCCACATTTTGAGTATTGTGAATAATACTGTGATTGTTATGTAAATATTTTTGAAACCCTGTCTTCTGTTGTTTTGGATCTATCTTACAAGTGAAATTGCTGAAAAAGAGTTTTAGTAGCTAATAGACACAGATCTTTTTATTGCTATTGATGAGATGGTTAATACTTTACCAATTTCATATTTATTGACTGTAAGACATTGGGAAAGGCACTGGGGATGTGTAGATTAATAAAATATGGTCCACACCCTTAAATTCACTCAGATGTTTCAACTATATATTGTACAAATAATCATAAAGTACATTCAAGTCCTCGGAAAATGAAAGAAAGGCTTTATATAGAAGATAACCTTTCTTTGAGTTGTTTCTCAGTCAATAAGTAGAAATTTACCAGGGAGATGATAAAGGCCAAACATATGGGAGGAAATTACAAGATTGCTTGTGATGAAACAGACCATGTAGAAGTAACAAGGGACTGTAAAACCAGGATGAGAAGAGAATTAATGTGTCATAAAAGATTGTGGATGATAAAAATAAGAGTAAGTGTAACTCCACTGAGAAGTTCTAAGAGGGATCTGTTAGGAAAGAGTAGTGATTTGTATTTCTCCCTTTAAAGTTCGAGTGGGTAGTAGGAGAGATTGGTGCCAACAGAGAAGAGGCTGTTGAAAAAATGTAGGCAAGAGATAATGAGGACCATCTTTTTGTTTGGTTATTTTTAGTAAAAATGACTACTGAAAGGAACATGGAGGCAGAAAACCAGAAGCTAAGCCTTTGTTTCCCCCTTATTAGCTGTCACCTAACCTTTCTGAGCTTTAGGATCCTATTTATAATATATGAACAATAATACCCAGAGGATTATGAAGATTGAGCAAAACGATGCATATGAATGTGCTTTGTACACTGCCACATTCTGTGCAAATGTAAAGTGATATCAATATTACCATTATATACTCATCAACTCTATAATTTATTCAAAACAGTGCATTATTTTAAATATACTTTCCCTCTAACAAGGTATCCTATTTTCACTAATATCACGAGGTTGAATAAATCAAACTTCATTAAGTAGAAGTCAATTTTTCCAGTCCCTTGCATTTAAAATGAATGATGTAAAATAGTGTGGTAGAAAAGAAAATGAAACTGACTAATCATTTCAAATCTACCTGAATCCATTTTTGTCAATGTTTTTTTCCACATTGCATGACCTTTAGTATCAATAAGGACTGCAAGTTTTAGACAGGTATATAGCCAAAAAGTTCTTCTTATGAAACTTTTCAGTTTTACAGATATATATATATATATATATATATATATATATATATATATATATATATAAATGGGGAATGTTTGTCAAGATGATTTGATATCATGCAGATGGGCATTATATAAATACGGATACCCTTAAAGTGTTATGGACACAAAAAAGGACATTTTATTTCAGAACTGACATAGTCTCTAGACACAATGATGATAATAGGAGTTAGCAAGACCCTCCACTTATTCCACGCATTAGCAGCTCTGTGCTGCACATTTTCCATCTGCACCATGAGAGAAAGGCATGGCAGCCCTTGAAGGTGTTTTTTCCCCCTGAGAAGACACGGAAAGAAAAATAGCAATTATTTTTTGAATCTAGAATAAATTTGCTAAGAATCTGACTTGGAAAAGTAAAAATGGGATTGTGGATCCTCTTGCTCTCACATGAGAGGAGTCAGGAGGATAATTGTTAGAATGATTTGGAGGGAAATCTTTAACTAAGCAAGAGAATTACATGTCAGTCGGAAAGCAAGTAATAGGTTGTTTGCCTTGAATGGGTCATGTGTCAGTATTTTTGGCACATACAGTTTGAGCAAGACAGTAGTCCTTGATATAGAATAAGATGCTTAGCATTTCAAATACTCCTTCAATTTTGGAGAGTAAGCGAAATGAAGTTCAAAGGTGGCATGTTGTAACTCATATTGCAAGATGGCTGCAGGAGCATCCTTATCTATCTTCCATTAGAATTCAGTCATAATAGTTCTTTTTTTCAAATAATACTTTAAGTCAATTTCCCCCAAATGATAGTGTTTGCTTTCTTTATAATTTTTATCTCCACTATTTCTAGAATAAATCTGAGCCAGAATTACAGCAGCAGTTTACTGCATAGCTTAGTAAATATTTCCCTGTTATTTTGATTGCTTTCTTCCTGTACTGTTAGCTTCCTATGAGGGAACTGATTTTATATCTGTTTCACAGCTCCTTGGCTGGGCTGAGATGGTTCCTACAGTTAGAGGAAATGAACCATCGTGATATGAATAACCTTCTCTACCAAAGGACACTATTTACTTAAATAAATCCCAGTGAGACAATTCAGACATTTATTCTGCAATTATGTAGACAGTTACAAGCCAGTAGAGGAAGGTTAGTGAAGCTTAAGTGAAACCTTTAGCCCAGGTGTAGCCAGCAGGTGAGCTTGCAGCCCTGAATAACAGATGCATAATAGCTCTCCCACTGTCAGCAAGATTTAGTATTGGGGAGGGCTTAAATTTGTTTTAAAATTATAATTAGTAGATTGTATTAGCTGTACAAATTAGCTGGATTCACTGTGACATTTCGATGCATGCGTATGCTATGCTTTGATCATATCCACCTTACATTGCTCTTACATCTCTCCCCCACACCCTTGAAATACACTAAAGAATTTTATTATAAGACAAATCAAAATAGATAGACTGATATATAGACAGAAAAACAATTGCAGAAAACAATTTCATCAGTAGAAGGATAAGGATAATAAAATATATTTATTTTAAGTCATACCATATCCCTGACAGTTTTAAATACTTTAATTGGTTTCTTTATTATTTTCGTGGCAGATAAGCTTACATGAATGATATATAGAGAAAGAAAAAAATAAAGAAAATCAGTCATCCAGTCAACAGTCAACCAACCTTTGTGGATGTATTTTGTCTCGCTTTACTTCTCAGGGGTCATGTAATCAGAGAAACAATATTCCCCTATAACCTCTGTAAGGCAGACTCACTGAGTACTTGTTAGCGACCTGCCTGAGTCTAGTGAGACAAAATACCTGCACACACAACGAATGATATGAAACAAGTTTATTTTAGATAGGTAGCAAGAGACGAGGGAAGGATCTGGTTCAAGTTCACCTGATCCCCCAAGGCTCAGGAATTTTGCTTAAGGCATATGAAATACGGTCTGTGCGTGTCCCACTTGAATTGTGGCAGAGACCCCAGAAACAGCCTGAGTTTTATACCCTGGATTAACATGAATCACTGGGCTAAAGTGTTGAAATAGACATTGTTTTGGGGGGAAAGATGAAGAATTATAGTAGAGTCTGAGCTTTGAGATTTTCTGCTTAGTTCCTCCCTGTCTAAAAACATTACATTCCCAGCATTTATATTTCTTGATTTGTTATATTTACTGATATATAGTATTCTAGGTAATAGAGTTCTTTTATAAATGCTTATTTTTCGTCTCATTTTTCAAAAACATTTGTAGGAAATGTGAGAAGAATGTGAGGAAGATTCTTTAAGTGGGGCTCAAATCATGCCACTTACAAGAATATTTCAGTAAAGATGGTTAAACTGGTGCATTTTTAAGGAAGCTGCTGAAGTGATTCTTGCATATCCAAAAATGTGAAGGTCCTCTCTGTCTGTTCTCCTGTAATGGCAAGAATAGGGGTGGTCATCTGAGTCACTGGGTTAAAATTCTTTACTTTTATCATTTCCTTTACCACTCTCTCCATGATCTACATGAGTTTTTTAATTCTTATTTTCTGATTGTCAGATATAAAGATATTATTGGAGTAAGGAGGTCACTACCCTGTGCCAGAAAAAAATTCTTTCAAGGTACGGTTATACTCTACATAAGGAATTTGAGTAGCAAATACCAATGCAAACAAGATTTCCAATGTTGAATATACCAGTCAAACATGCAAATATCAGAAATTGACTCTTTTGTGTCTCCTAAATGGAGTCTCCAGAATGGAATCCTTTCAGACAAAAATACAAAAATACACACTACTATGCCTGCTGAGGAGGCAGCCTCCTCCTTACAAGTGGCCAACCATCTTCTTGAATTTTGGTAGATCTGTATTTTTCTTCTCATCTCTTTTTAAACAATAGGGCGGTGGTAGAGAACTTATGGCAAGCATGCTGCTTTTCTTTCAAGAGAAAAGACGTTAGTGTATAAGTTGTTTTTTTCTAAACCAAAGTCTCAGTATTGGGTTTCACTGTAGCTTGGCCCTTTGCAGTAAGTAAGTGGGTTATGGGTTGCAATTTGGGAACTTGCCTGTGAAAGGCTCACGAGCATACTATATGGACTTCTGGGCCATACTCCAGATGATTATGGACCAATTCAGTTCTTCTGTTTTTCTTTTCTTCTGTTTCTCAGAATAAATGTAGAATATGTTGTGAATGCAATATCCCAAAATGGGAAGGAATTAACCGGGAAACCTCGAATCCTACTTGTAGTTTCCCCATCCCTCCCCGAAACAATATGTCTATTTCAACATTCTATTCCAATGATTTACATGGGCTCAATATAAAACCTGTGCTTTACTACTTATCCCTGGGATTTATTAACTGTTATTTTAGGCATTTTGCTCACCATAGTATGTCTTAGCTTCCTCATCTATGAAATAGATCCTCTTTCATAAGGAGAAACTCCAGGTTACAAACTGCATGAAAATCTTTGTACAAGTAAACGTTAAAATTCATTTCCCACCTTCCTCTGTTTTCCAAAAGCTAGAGTCCTACAATATTTAATGTAATATTTAATGTAGTACCACATCAAAATTCAAGCAATATTGCCATATTTG
This sequence comes from Cavia porcellus, assembly GCF_034190915.1. Classification (NCBI taxonomy): domain Eukaryota; kingdom Metazoa; phylum Chordata; class Mammalia; order Rodentia; family Caviidae; genus Cavia; species Cavia porcellus. Next base: position 34,282,433 of record NW_026947489.1, read on the forward strand.
TGCTTTGGCAACTACCATAAATGGAAACAATGTCCACAGTTGTAAAATTCTACATTGTGGGCTCAAAAACCCAGCCACCCTTTTAGGTATCTGATTATCACTATAGAAATCATCGCATTAAGCCTGAAACCCTTCCAATGACCACTGACATTGTCTAGTCAAGTCTCTAGTCATATACATAAGGAGTATCTTGTAGAGTTTTCTTGATGATACTAATTACAATTTTATTTAAATTACCTTTTAGTGTTACCACTCCTTTGTCCCTAACAGTAATCTGTAAACTTTATAAGGGTTTTTCTTGTCCTATACTCTTATCATCTAACGTAATGTTCTGAGTAAAGCAAACACTCCCTCCTTCCTGAATGAATGAATGTGCAAATGCAGTAATATACAAGTGCAGAGTTAAAGTATTTTCTATTTTTAAAATATGCTGTAAATGAAAAGTAAGATCAATACCTGTCTCCACATTGTCAGCTTTAGTTTTAAAGGAAAGCCTGTGCTTCATCATGCTGAGCGCTCATTTGATTTATTTGAATTTGACAAACATTTTTCAACTTCTCTTGTGTTCTCTGTATTAAGAATACAAAGATGCTCTTAGTGAGTTCATCCCCTTTTTCCATCTGAACACACAAAAAACTCAGTGTAACTCCTTAATTACACAGAATTTATTGAGGGAATAACATATGCTTTTCTCAACATCTCTAGCTAAACATCAGTGACTTCCTGTAAGAGCATACCCAGAGACACTAGGTCTCCTTGTGATATATGGTGTGACTACCTGCATGGATGTAAATGTGTCCCGGATGAGAACCTAGATATATAGCAATGAGATATTCTTGTATGTGGCCCAGATATTTTCACAGTTCAAAATACTCAGCATGTTATTTAAGCTTGTTTCTTACCTTCCCCACTTTGTTGAAATCCAATGCTTTTCTAGGAAGGAAACTTTCCCAGTGTAGGGAGGGTCACATCATTTCCCTGTGTGGCTGTACCATCCCAGCATTTAGCTTGCAGTGTTGCTATGGCAGAGGGGCAGAAACAATGGACAGTTCACACTCCCTCTTCAGTACCTAAGGGAACAGTGACATCACCTTTATAGCCCGTTGACTAAAGTCAGATTGACCCTATCGAACTGCAGTGGATCTAGGAAAAGAGGGAAGAACCAGGTACGGCAAGCCCTGAGATTTTCTATTACGGTTTTCTATGATACATTTGTCATGAAAAATCTTGATCAGTTAACTGTAAGATAATTCTAGACCTATAAAGCTCAATTGCATATTAGACAGCATGTTCCATTCTCTATTTTATACTGCGAGAGACTGAGACTCAAAGGCCACCTAAATTCTCAGAACTAATTACAGGCAAACAGGAACTAGAAATTAGATATCCACTGTCCCTGGCCAGTGAATAATAACAATGCACCTCCCAACATGATCTTGTCCTCCCACATAGCCTCCCCATCAGTAGAAAAAGTGCGGTAGAATCTGATAAAAACAGAGCCCTTATGAGTCAGCCAGAAAAACATTTCATACAATTGATTAAATAGAGGAAGAACTTTCTATCTCATTTCTGTACAAATTTCCAGTTCCTTAGACTTTCTATTTCCAATGCAATATTTTATTTGCAATGAGAAATTCAGTAGGCAGAAACTGAATTTTGTTGAGCCCTGAGGCCTGGATTTTAAATTTTTATTAAGTATGTATGTTGTCCTCCCACATCAAGCACAGATAGTTAAATTCTGGACTAGAAAATCTGCTGGCATTTGTTAGGCATATATGAACTAAACTATCTAGTAGCACAGTCAGCTGGATTTATGTAAGTTATTCTCCTCTATTTAAAAATTTTAGTGGTGTTAAGGATAGATTTAAAATTTAACATTTTAATTTCACATAATAGCTAAAAACACATTTGCTAGAGAAGAGCTTTTGAAGAGTACGCTAAAATTGCCTTTTTTGGAGTTTGTTACATAGGAAGCCAAAATATACAGAATTGCTTATCTCTGTTCTTTCTTCATAGTCTCTTCTCTCCATGTATCTGTGCCAAACATGCTTCTTTATACAAAGGCCTTTTCTAAGGAAAGGTGATATAGAAAGGGATGGTGACAAACATCTTCTTGTCAAGAGATGGGATCCCAAAGACTTAATGTCAACCAAACCCTAAAGTAGCCTCTGATGTGTGAGTATACACAGCTGCGCTTACTTCAAGAGGCCCAACAGCTAGAGGCACACACATGTTTAGGCCATTTTAAGTGCCAGTCAACAGCCATTTCTGAACAGTTCCAGAACTGTCAGACAGACGTAGACTGTAGACAGACAAAGTTATATGAATTAATTGAGAGGATAGATAGGATTTGTCCCTGTAGTTAGATATATTCCATAGAGTACTTCTTCACTTAGGGTCCACATGCAGTGTTTGTCTCTGAGAGACCATGTCTTTCTTGATAACCTTTATCTATTACTAGGTACTTTAGCACTGGGACTTTGGTTAAGTCATTGGACTGCCTTGGGTTCCACTTACTTGAGTTGCAGAGTAGAGGACCTAATAACGTGGTTTTTATTTTTCTTTCTTTCTTTAATGGTAGATAAAAATAAAAGTGAGACATAGTTACAAGAATTCTTAATTATAAAACAATATAATCATGTGATCATTCACTGTTTACAAGAGTATTAAAAGACAAAAATTTTTAGTCTGTTTTCTATTACCATAACAATATATCTGAAACCAGGTAATTTATAAGTCATAGAAAATAGAAGATTTTTTTTTTTTTTTAGCTCAGAGCTTTGAGGTGTAGATGTCCAAAAGCATGGCCCAGAGTCTGCTGGGCATCTGATGAGGTCCTTGCTCCATCAGAATATAGTGGAGATGAGATAGAGTAAGTCAGCCAAAGAGTCTCTCTTTCATGACAAAGCCACTCCTTCAATGAAGCTAAAAATGGTTTAATGGACTGGTGAAGTGGAGCCTCATGGCCCCATCTCCCAGAGGCTCTATTTTTAATATTTTAATAATATTAAATTATTTGATAAATTTGAGCATTGTTTCCAAATTTTGAAACTTGGAAGAATCCTTCAGATCCTAGCAGCAACAACCTGAAAGTTCATTGAAAGTATGGTTGCATCACTTAGGCTAAATTGGGCTGTCTATAATACACAACCTGAAACGGCAGGTTTCAACATGAAATAGGTCCATATCTCTCCACTAACATCCTTAAGGGAGATGTCTAATGCTAGTAAGGCAGCTCCAGGTTCCTCCCCTTCTAGTTCTGACATCCTGTGGTGTGTTGTGGGGGTGCTTGTCCTCACAGTTCAAGGAGGCCCCACTCACATTTGCATATTTCTGAAATGACCGGTAGAGAGGCAAGTAACAAAGAGAAAGAAGGATCTGGGCATGGTGGTTTATGCCTGCAATCCCAACACTTGTGTCTGAAACAGGAGGATCACAATGAGATTAAGGCCAGCCTGCACTACATAGTGAGTTCAAGGCCAGCCTGAACTATATAGGGAAACACTGCCTCAAGAAAAAAACAAAATAAAGCCATCAAAGAACATATTTCAGCTATATTTTAAGGTAATGTCCTTAAAATATGGCTGACAAAGAGGGTAGAAATGTCTCTTCCAGATATTTATGTGCCCAACCAAAAATTAAAAAAGAATGGATTAGGGTTGGCAGCTAGCAGTCTCCACTCCACCTAAATAAAACTGAAGGTTTTACAGACCTTATAACCCAGGAAGTCTACACCTAGTTGTGCTTTAGAAAAACACTTTCACAGGGTCAGATAAGAGAAAATGTACCAAGGTTTTCATTGTGCACTATTTCATAGAGTGAGATTACCTATCAGGATTAATTAACTAAAATTAATTCTTACTGTAGAACACGATGCATCAACGTATAGTCACTGGAGTAATGTCATGTACACAAACCAATTTAGATATATCTCAAACAACTTTCAGTGGAAAATAATATTATAAGTAGACTTAAGAAGGATGACCCTGACAATTTTAAATATACATGAAGTAATACTAAGTATTGTTTATGTATATGAATATATAGAAAATGTTTAAAATATGTCTGAAAATGATATTTCTAACATCTAGAAAATAATTACCTCGGGAGAACTGGAGAAGAAGCAACCAGGGGAGTACATATAACTGTATTACAGGACACTGAATTTAGAAAAGAAAACAAAAAAAGTCCAAAGCAAAATGGCAAATTAACTTCTATAGAATTAGAGGTGTGGGTATTTTGATATCTGCTGTATTATTTTCACATGTTGGAGATATTTCATCATTATCCACTAAACAATAACAGTGTCTTAAGCAAAATCTGTTTGGAATAATGGACTAAATAAAGCAGATGGTGTTCCCCCAGTATGGGTGTGAATTATTCAATTCATTAAAGGCCTGAACAGAACAAAATAGAAGCAGAAGATTGGGTTCTTTTTCTCCCTAGATGTTTGAAGTGGAACATGGGTCTCCTGCCTTCGGATTCCTGGCTGCCAAGTCTATAGAGTAGGATGAGATCTCAGGTCCTCAGGCATTTAAACTACGTCACCAGTTTACTCTAAGTGTCAACAATCAAGTGAGCCATGATTTTATGATGAATCTCTTTAGACAGAGACAGCGAAGTAGGTAAATGGACAGAGAGCTATCTATCCCTTTCCTTGTTTCTCTGGAGAAACCTAATATAATGCATTCACAAAAACTGATGTATTTTAGGAATCCATTTAAAACGGTTTAGTGGCTAACCAAAATCACTGTGTACATCCCCATTCCTGATGAAAAAGAAGAGATACGTGCTTATAAATTATGTATGGATTATTAATTTTATATAATATGTGCTATATTAAAAGCATCTGATTTCTATTGCTAAAAGTTCTTTCTCTGCAATTCTCTGTACTCTTCCCAGCCTTCAGAAAAGAGGAAACTTTAGGGATATGACACAATTACAGTGAATTTTCACTAGAAAAGTACAAAGTCAGAACTTGATTTTAGAGAAATCAGCAATGACTATTGTTAAAGAAAATTCTCCTTTTCAGTTTCACTAGAGATTATTGAGACATGTGTGTTGTTTATTGACATGAAGGATTTCATACAAAGAAACAAATGGCTTTCTTTTAAAGTCTTGGCAAAAAAAAAATCCTCTGAATAAATCCTAAATAGAAAACCTTTCCATTGATTACTAGCTACTTATAAAGTTCAACTCCCAAGTTCTTAAATTTCTCCCAACAGACTCCTATCTGTACAAAAAGATATACACAAGTTAAAGAGTTCCATTAAAAATCCCAAAAAGGCTTTCTATTATTTTTTCTTAGTTTTAAGTACTGATGATTGTATTCACAAAGGAAATTCCATTGCTATGTTAACTTCTGAAATGAAGTTAACTTCTATTTTAGACAACTTCTATTTTAGATCCCTTAGCATCAGTTATTTTCTGAGAAGCAGCTTTTATAAAATGGAAAGAAACTAGTGAAAAAAATTATAAATACTGTTTAGTTTGCAATTCTTCAGGAATTGGTATTCTGGGGAGAGTGCTTTATTTGTATATTATTTGAATGACCAACATTGACATTTTTATGAATGGAGTAACATCCTCTGTGGCTTGTTGGGAGATTTTTTAGCATAACCTCCAAACTAAAGCCACTGTTGCTACGAATCATATCAGTGCCTGGTCTTCCTCTGTCCCTAATTCTACTATCACCACTGACCACGGTGAAATGAACTTGACAATATAATAACATACTATAGCACTTAATCAAATAATATATCCAACATCAATAGCTTGCTCTTTTTACCACTGGCAGTATTTCATTGGGTGTCGTTTCACCATTTTGTTGTTGTTGTTGCCTTTTGGTTTTGGTACCGGAGATTGATATCATGACCTCCTATCTGCTGGAAAGACATTTGTGCCCCTGAGCTAAACTCCCAGCCCCTGTTCCACCATTTGTACATATATTTACAAACTGATAGCTATTTAAGTTTGTCTATTTGGAATTGAGTACAGCTGCTCTCAACATTCACTTATGATCTTCGTGTGGATGCATGCTTTTAATTCCCTTGGATAAATCCCTGGAAGTAAGATTATTGGGTTATACATTGAGTACATTTAATTTTAAAGAAAATGGTTTAGCTGTTTTCCAGAACAGTGTTACCACTGTAAACTAGTTTCAACTAGTAGTGTATGAAAGTTTTAGTTGTCCCATATCTTTAAAGTAATTTTTGAAGAATGATAAAAAGAAAGGCAGGAAATGACATGAATTAGAGCAATATAAATTATTTAGAGAACCCATCCAACAGCTGCCCTTATTTTTCCCTTGCCTCTCTTACCACTACTACAGATGTTTAAAGATGGATACAACCCAAATGAAAATTGTGTACTTCTCCCTGACTGAGACAAATATTTGCCCTAGATTATCAAAGGGTTTTTCAGTGTGTCTACCTGTCACCTTCTCCTGCCCTGTCAGATTTGTCAGTCCTCCTGGCTCCTCTTTGCCTTCACGTGAGATCTTACATCTCTTTACCCCAGTCAGCTGTGCCTTCCTCGCATGCCCTACCAAGGGGACCTCATTTTGCCTGTCCCCTACCCTCTGTTCAGATGGAAGACTTTAGCTTCACTCTTAATGCAAGCTGACCTGAGTCAATCTGAACACAGCCATTAAGACCTTCTTGGTAGATTACAACTATAAGGGCAAGTTTTTTGCCAAATTATCCCAAATATGCTGAAAAATTTTAACAATAAGTAGGTATAGAACAATTCGTACAACTTGTAATTTCATCAAAATTCTAATTCTCTATTTTTTAGTAAGCTTATCATATCAATTTCTGAAGCAGGGTTTCATGGCCCTGAATCTATATAAGGGGTAGACACAGAATAAACTGAAGACCACAAAGTGCCTACTTCCTTCCCATTTCTATTTAGGGGAAAGTAGAGAGTGCTTCTAAAATATCCTCCCCTTTCCACATAGCAAGGATACCACTCACTTCACCAGCGAATACATACTTCTAAAGTCCATTTTGTATTCTAATGATGCACTAACTTTGACAATGAAAACTCATTTTTAGCTCTAACATCTTGTGCTAATTAAATATAACACAATCAAAAGCATGAATAGGCAAAGTTAGACCATGATTCTACTTCTATGATCTCATCTGGTCATTTGTGAAAACTGACTTTCTGACAGGTCAGTGTGTGGTATATGACTCAGGCTGAGAAGTCCCTACATGCACTGCTATACAGTTGCTTCATATTTTAGCAGATGCCCTCTTGTGGGCATCTAATACCCCCTCCTCCTCACAAAGCCTCAAGTATTTAGAAGTGGTGCTTTTGGAAAGTGGAAGCTCTGTACTCACCAGTGGACAGGACCTGAGTGGGTATATCCTTCTCCTCAGCTCCTGTCTTCTTTCTCTGCTCCAGGGCCTCACCAGCTAGCAGCTGTCCTCTACCATGCTCATTTGCTGTGGAGCCAAATGAGCCTGGTGAGTATTCTCTGAGACTGTGAACCAAAGTAAACCTGGCCTCCTTTAAGTTACAGGTGGCAGATTATTTTGCCCCAGTGATGGAAGAGTAACTAACTTAAGCACTTTAAATAATAATGCACATTATAAAAACCCTTGAATCCTACCTTGGAAACAATGTTTATTGAAGATCTGTTATGTGTTAGACAGTGTTACGCTCACACTTGTTAACTAAAAATTAACATAGAGACGTGGACATCATTGTGCATACATGTTTTATGAAGAATAACTTTAATTTTCCCAAGATCACTTGAATCAGTAGAGCAGGAGTTCAAACCTGGGTCTGTTTATATCTAAAGTGATATTTCAACTATTTCATAGTTTAGGTAATATAAGCAAATCTTACGGTATCTACTCAAAGATATAATAAATCACTGTTTTTAAGATTTTGTTTTAGTTTTTTGCTTAATAAAGAGCATAAAGGACCTGATGAAGTACTTTGTCTCTCTTCTCATCTGTATGGACATATATGTCCAGTTTTGCAAATAAGTTGAAGAGATTGGTGAGAACTTCTCTTTTCTTCCTAGTGTCCAGCATGAATCTTAAGAATTGCTGTGACAGACTGTTCAATATTTCTCTACTTTAGGACAGGATTCTATATTGTTTGTTCTTCTGGTTACATTTCTGAATGTGTTTCTTTTTCTAAGGCACAGCATCTTTTCATTAATGGTACTCTAATTTTTCAATTTCAAATGATCCTGGCTTGTAGGCAGTTGATTTGCAGGGACTAACCACAGAAACTACATCATGTTGACTACACCTGCTGACCATACTTGAGGAGTGTTGGCTACCCCAATTTCCTATGGGCATACCTCAGAAACTGTGCTGAGGATCCGTCCAAAACCATTGTGGAAATTGGATCTCTTGGTCAAAAATCATATCCTGGTCTATCCAAAAGTGAATTATCTCCATTTGGAGAACTGGCAGTAAATATCATCACTTTGATCACCTGAAAACACAAGACATCTCTGTTTTTCTGTTTTATTTCAGGTTGTTCAGTGCTGTTGACATTGTCTGAACCTTCCTAGATTTGGCATACTGCCAGGGCCAGTTGTCATGTGACCAAAGACCTTGTCCAAAGAGAGTGTGTAAACTACTTATTAACATAATTTAAACATTAATTGTGAAAAACTGTACCCCAAATGCCATGAAAACAAATGCACTGAGCCACTACTGAGCAAACTATCTTACTGCTGAGGCTCAGACAAACAACAGAATGATTAGCAAAAATGCATTGCTAGGCTCAGTTATATTTCACACAGTATTTGACAATCCATAGGGCCCACTTCTGTTTCCCCATAAATAAGATATACAATTTAATGGTTTCCTTTTATCTTACACATCATAGTGAATCTGTGAGAACATCACTTAAATTCTTCAATCCATCTTTCAACTGCTGTATATTTACACATATGAATGAACAAAAATGGTAACAATTTGATTTTATTCTATGATGGAGATAATTTTGTATTGTCGCTGATAAAGTAAAAAATATATATTCAAATGCAGAAAATTTGCTAGTGTACACATTAAGAATTATTCTGAAGCTTACTGAAACACAATCAACTATAAAATTCTGGATTTTGTATCCCTGTTGAATCTATTCCAAGATACTTCATTGTTGAAGATTACAAGAAAGTCTTCTTCATAACTGAATGTTTTGTGAAATCCAGTCTTAAGAGATACTGTTAGTTGACCATTTATGAATATATTCTAGACAAAAATAAATAAAAAGTAACCTACTGCTATAACTTTATATGCTAGCAAAGACCTTGACTTTCACTCCTGTCCACATTGATATTTTATTAAAATTTTATTAGTAAATAATGTTCAGTGTGAGGAGTTGGGACATGCATGTAACATATCTTAAATCACTCTTATCTCTTCTCCTTTCCCCTCAAACATGCCCAACTCCTGAATGGAAATTTTTCCTCCTGGTTACTAATGGAAAGGTTAGATGGCTGCCTAACAAAAGGGGGAACAATGCCACAGTTGCAAAGCCTTTTGTAATTTTATCCTATTAATCTTCACAGTAATCCAAGTCATTATCCTATTCAACAGATGAAGACACTAAGGGTCAGAGTGAGGCAGTTTCTACCCTATAGTTACACAGCTAGAATCTTCAGGATCCAAATCCATTCCCAGACTTCTCTGGACAACAGTGTTGAGTCTATGTCTTGTGGTCTTATATCAACATATTTGACAGTTTGCCTCATAAAGCAATGAACATAAAACTTCCAGCAGCTTTCCAGTTAATTTGAAGAGCTCTGTGTGGAGCTGTCAGGTATAGGCTGATGGAGGGTGTCTGGCCAGCGTGGAGACAGCTGAATCTTACAGGAGATTGGAATCAGACATGTAAAACAGGCCATCTACTATTAGCTGATGTCCAAATAAGTTTTGACAATACCAGATATAGGCAACACGCTGAAAAGTTGCATTCTCCCAAGAAGCTATCTCTGATTTTCTTTAACTTTCAAATTATGATATTCTTAGCTTTTATATCCTTTACCCAATTTAAGATTCAATATGTCAATCAATTTTCTTATCATAAAATAAGGGCCACAATAGTAACTATTTAACTGACTTGTTGTGAAAATTATAGCAAACAATGTGTGGAAAGTGCCTGGCATGTAAGACTTCTGGGTTTAGTCCTAATATAAGGACAGTTTGTAAACTTTCAATCCTATTCTTAGAAGGAAAAGATATACTAATTGAAAATAAGTAACTTTGAAAAGTCATTAGAGATCTAAGATCACATGGCAAGTGGGAATCCAGGCACATTAAAGGGATATATTTAACTGCATCGAGTACAGTTAGAACTATCAACGGGCACAGAGAAATTGTTGGAGGCTGAGTCTAGTCTAACAGGAGAATCAGAAAACTACAGAAGCTGTAGTCTTAGGATGGCATCCACATCCTCATGGGTTTTACATCCAGAAATCTCACAGTTGTGAAATTAAAAGAAAGATCATCTAGCTATGGTTTTGGCTCTCACAAGGAGTCAGGTAAGAAAAATCACTGTGCAATAAACCTATGCCTTCTCTTCTGGGAAGAAGAGTTCGCCTGAGCTGTATCTCACTTGCTTTGTTCTGCACCACATTCCTCTTACATAAGTCCCCAATAGACTTCCTATCACATCTGAGTTATAAAACTAATCTACAGGATAAGGGCTTCAGAGAAATTCTGTAACCAGGGAAGAGAAAAGTGATGGGGAAGGCGGAAGAAAGTTATATCATGGTGAAATATTTTTTGAGGTCACTGTCCAGAGACACAGGCCCGTCAGATTATAGAACATGTCCTTCCTTTACACTTGACCACTGTACAATAGGGCTTCTGCTGGTATATAGTAAGAGTAGATCACAGCTAAAGAGCTACAAGATACTGTCTTTGAGGAAGAATATTTAGGCCAACCTCAAGGTCAAGAGGGGAGACAAAGAGCTATACAACTTGAAGTCTACAGCAGTGTCTGGTTACTAGGCAGATTAGCATAAACTCACACTGAGTTCCTGCTGAGCTCAGTCATTCTTGCCTCACACAATGTGTCTGTTTTTCAGCGACAACTCTGAGGCTGGTAGAAAGCAAAAGCTGAAGCGACATTAGAAGACAGTTTGACAGGAACTTACAAAGTTAAGCACAGGTTAATTATATCTCTCCAATCATTTCCTTATGTATCTACATGACTGGTTTGAAAATAATATTTACACATAAATCTGCACGCATGAATGTTTATAAAACTTCATTCACCATCACCAGAAACTACAAATAACCTACATGTTTTTCAGAGGTAAATATAAAAAAATCTGTGTCGTATCCATGCAACAGAACCATTTCAAAAAGAAAAAGAATGAGCTGTCAAGGTAGGTAGAAAGCTATGGATTACTTAAGGGCATATTGCTAAGGAAAACAAGTTAGTCTGAAAAGGTACCAGATTTGTTACCACAATTATATGATGTTTGTGAAATAGAAAACTACAGAGATAGTAAATAGATCAATTGAGTCAGTAGAGACTCAAGGTATTTTTATGGCAGGCAAAACTGTTCTATATACCATAATGGTTGATAGATGTCATGATGTATTAGTCAAAAACCATAGAATATTGAAGTACAAAAGTAAACTTTAATATATAACTTTTAAAAATCATTTGTGAGGGGGCTGGGGATTTAGCTCAGCGGCATAAGCGCCTGCCTTGCAAGCAGGCAGTCGTGAGTTCGATCCCTGGTACCGGTAAAAACGAGAAAAATCATTTGTGAGGTTAGAGGTTCCCAAGATGGAATGCAGAATGTGGCATGATCTCACTGGAGGAAGTATGTGAGGAGAATGTTTTCCTTGGCATTTTCTCAGAAGGACAGGATTTTCAAAAGTACAGGCATCAGAAACTGTATATAAGCACTAACTGGTTGGTTACATTGTTCCCCACATTAGTTTGAGCTAATAATTCTGGCCACTATGCCGAAATTTAGAAAATTACATAACAGGTGGCAGATGTTACAAACTACCTTTCTCGTTACAGAAGAGGAAGTTAGGATAAAAGTGATGTTGAGACCGAAATGCTCCATGATATAATGGATTGAAATAGGAAAAACTGGTAGAAACTCATGCTTGTCCTAATGCAGATACTGATAGGTACGTCAGAAATATGGCAACTCACAGGGCCCTCAGGGTTGGAAGGGCCAAGACAATAACCCCCCAGTAACAATGAGCGCACCTGGCACCTAGAGATTGGTTTACAGTTCTCCATTAAAATCAATCAGGAGGTGCCTAGAGGTCTTGATGAACTGGGGCATAAGATACATAGGTGTGAGTCCTCAGGTAGTGCCAGAAAACAAAATATTACACACACACACACACACACACACACATACACACACACACACCTTTTACACCTTTTTCAGGCCATGTTAAAGGATCATGGGAGTCATTTGGAAGAGTTCCCAGTACTCTAAACTGGACTATTTGAACAAAAAAGAGCAATAAAATAGTATGAGATTATAAGCAAACTATAAAGCAATGATTCCTTACTGATGTATGTTCAAATAAGTGAATTATGGAAAACAGACAAATCCCCATGTGGAAGAGCTCCTTCCACAGAACACAGTGTGTAAGGGAGAAAGAAAATAGTGACCGTTAAATCTGACAGATCCACTGTGTACTACCTCAGTCAGGTGATCAAGATTAAGATCCACAATGATGTCATTTTGATAATATATACTCTTGACAATGATGTGGTAAGAATGACCCTTTCTTTACCTGTGTTATTTTCTTCCTCCAAACCCATAACCCCAGGCATTTAATGAGAAAAACTTCAGAAAAATATTAACCGAGGTATGTTCTATATGAAATACTAACAATCTTTTAAAACTGAAAATCATCAAGAAGTAAAGAAAATCTAAGAAACTATCACAACCAAGAGAGACCTAAGGAAATGTAACTATTAAATGTAATGTAGTACTTAGGATATAATATTTGGAAGGAAAAAGGACAAGAGGTAAAAAAATTTTAAAAAGTTTCAATAAATTATGAATTTTTATGACAATGTATCAATATTGGTTTATTAATAATGACGAAAATGTATCATGTTAATATGCAGGTTCCAAGTATGACAAAATATTACTAATGAATAACTTTGGCACTAGATGCCTGTGCAAGAATTGTATTTTACATTAATCTTTCCATACTAAAGCTATTCTAAATTTAGTTCATTTTTTAAATAGTGGGTGGCACACTCCTTCCCTGAAAAGGAACTACTTGATAATTGTCAGCTGTTATTATCATCTAAATGCCAAATACAAAGTTACTAGGACTCTGTGGCAAAGTAGAAGTCATAAAATCATTAGAGATTTAAATAGAACATTGACCTGTAATTAACCTGAATTTCAGATCTATAATGCCTAATCATAGATAGGCAGATTACCAACCTCTCATTTTCCTGCAAGAGTCAACTGTTATATAAAGTCAGTGTCATAATATGAAACAGAAAAAACACAAATGCTAAGTAATTGTCTCTTACCCTGCAAAGCAGAAGTAAAGAGTATTATCTCCTGTACCAAAAGTCTTTTTGCCTTCAAGGTGATATTGTTTAGTTCACTCCTAAAGATTTCTTGCAGTCTTCTCAAGATATTTGCATATCTTCCTGAAAGAGTTTAAGACATCATATTGCTGTGATACATGCATACCCATGTTTATAGCAGCATAAATCATAATAGCCAGATCTTGGAAGCAGCCTGTACGTCCATCAACAGACAAATGGATAAAGAAAATGTGGTATTTATACAAAATGGAGTGCTACTGTGCCATAGAGAAAGATAAACGTGAGTCATTTGTAGGAAAATGGATGCAAATTGACATCATATTGTTAAGTGGAATAAATCAGACACATAAGCTTAAATATTGATTGGTTTCTTTTATGTGAGAAACCCAAATTACAAGTAAATAGTAAAAGTATAAAAAAGATCATAAGAAGTGGGGAGATCAATCTTTCTCAAATGAGAAGAGAATCAAGAGATAGAAAGAGGGAGAGGGAGATGAGAGAGGAGAAGAGAGAAAGGGTATAGGAAAAGGAGATTAAAATGTGTTATATACATGGATCAAGTCCCCACAGTAATGTAAACATGGTGTACTGCAAGCATGTACTAATTAATTTTATTAAATAGTGAATTTATAAACATCGAAAGACCCTAAAAGTATAAAGAGGCATTTAAAGCTAGTAAAGCTCAGAGAAGGCCTTGAAAAATGTGAAAAGAAAAGAGAGAAGTGGATAAAAATGAAAATTTCATTAGAATAATAATTGAATTATCTGATTTTCTTTTTTTGACTTTTTAAAAATTTTTTATTTAAAGAGAAAAAACAAAACAGTAAAAGGGTACAAGTAATACAGAACTTTAAAAAAATAAACAATAAGAAATCACTAGTTAATAAATCACATATTGTCATCTTAGAAATAATTGATCAAGTTACAAAATTAAGCATATAAAGTGGATATTTTAACAGTAAGACTGCAAACAGTTGTGTTCAGTGATCCAACAAAAACTTAGTAATATGGTCATCTATCTTACACACCTAAACACACTTGCAGCTGTGTCCAATAGAGCACTTTCTTTCCCTCTCTTTTTTACAATAACATTTAAACATTTTGGGTTTTATTACTCTCACAGTTCTTATTACTTTTTTTGGAAGAGAATAAAACAAATGTGACAAAACAAAGCAGAGTGGGTCAAAACAAAGGATGGACATAGCACATGATGTAAAAACAGAATACCAGGTAATCAACAGTGGTTGCCATAATGCCCCTTGCAACCTTAAAAAGATTGCCTATATCATCAGGTATAATAAAATTGAACATAACAGTACAGAACAAAACCAACAAAACCTAAACATTGGAAACATTACTGAACTTCAAAAGAAGATAATAGTCAAACCAGGAGGGGAATCACAGTGAATCTTACTGCCTTCAAAGTAGTTGCCTATACCCTCAAAATTGATAATATCAAACAGAACAGAATAGAATAAAATCAGTCAAAACAAGATGGTGAGAGCAATCAGGGCTTCAAATCGAGTTAATAGGAAATCAAAAAAGTTACTATCTCCTGCTAATTATTTTTAAAAATTTCCCTTAATTAAAAAAAAATAATAAATTTTTAAAAAATTTTAAAAGGGAGAGATTGAGATAAAAGAGGACATAACAGCGTAACAATACAGGTCAGAACAGAACAATTTAAGCAACATAGTATTTCACCACAAGATAACCCGACTTAATAGTAGTTACCATAGTGTCTCTTTTCCTGAAATATTTGAGTATAACTTTATATACTATAGCATCAAACATATCAAGACAGTGTAAAACCATTCAAGAGGATGAAAGTATTATAAGATATTTAGAACCAGCTAACAGAAAATTAACAATGGTTTCTATATTATCTTTTTGCCTATATAAAAATTTTAAATTAAAAAATTTGCCTATATAAAAAATATAAAAATACTATCATATATAATAAAATCCAATAAGCTACAACATGATAAAAGCAATGGAGACAGAAGAACAACAATTTGATGGGACTTCAAAAAAAGATGATACTAAATCAGCACAAGCTATTATGGTGTCTTGTTTTCTTCAAAATAGCTGTTCATAATATCACAGACAGTAATATCTAACAGCCGAGAATAAAACTATTCCAATTAGTGAGTGAAAACTTTATAAGGCTTCAAAACCATATAATGTGGAATCATGATTACCACATACTTTTATGCATTTGTATCATTTCTTACACTAGGGAAACTATTTGGTATTCATACATGTGTTTGATTTATTTCACTTGTGAGCATGGCCTCAAGCTGAGCCCATTTATTTATAAATATCTCATTGTGATCCTTCTTTATAGCTGAGTAGCACTCCATTGTATAAAAATACCACAACTTTTTTTATCCATTCCTCAGTTGATGGACACTTAGGTTGTTTCCAAGATCTGGCTATTACAAATTGTGCTGCTATAAACATGGGTGCACATATATCACTGTGGTATGATATTTTCAGTTCTTCTGGGAATATGCCTAGAAGTGGAATAGCTAGAACAAATGGGACTTCCAATCGCATGCTTTTTGAGAAATCTCCAGACTGACCTCCACAATGGCTGCACCAGTCTACACTCCCACCAACAATGCAGGAGAGTTCCTTTTACTCCACAGCCTCTCCAGCATTTGTTGTTGATGGTTTTCTTAATCCTGGCCATGATTTGAAGAGTGAGATGGAATCTCAGTGTGGTTTTAATTTGCATTTCTCTAATGAGTAATGATGATGAATGTTTTTTCATGTATTTATTCGCCATTTGCATTTCTTCATCTGAGAATTGTGTATTCATCTCAGATGCCCATTTTTGGATTGGATCTTTGAATTTTGGAGGTCTGATTTTTTTTTTAATTCTTTATATGTTTTAGACAGTAATACAGAATTTAAAAAAAAACAGTAAGAAATCACTAGTTAACAAATTACATATTGTCGAATTATCTGATTTTTAAGAAATTACTCTCACACCTCAGGATTAATTCTCAATTTTCAGTTATATCATTCTGAGAAATTCAAAGTTTTGGAAACGCTACCTCTTGACTTTTTACTAGAGTATGTTTTTAGTACATCATGATTACATTCATTTTGGAGCCTTATACATGACTATAGTACACCTTGATCATTTCTGATTCCTGTGAGCCCCTCCCCGGTGACCAATTATTGATAGAGTCATATGAAAGTGTAGCAAAATTTTGTTTTCAATTCAATTTGCAAAACTAAAAGATTCATTTATATTCTCAGAGCCTCAAATGAACTAACTAGAAAAATCTGACTCTAATTCACTAACCTTCACCTGCACTCACATGTTTTCTCTCCCAGAGAGGACATAGTTGCTAAATATTAGAGTCCTTCACATCTGGTTTCTTTTTTTTACAAATAAGAAAGTAATGGATGTGTTATGCACATTGGATTTAGAGGTTTCATTGCATTGTAAATTAGAAAAAGTACTCAACCTTGTTTGTGCAGTTGCCTATCAAAGTCTACCTTATTTTTTAAAAGCAAAGCCTCAGAATGTTTAACCAATTTTTAGGAATTAGTGAAAGCTACATTCAATGTTTATAATCCTTTAAAATTTAAATTTGTCTATCAAAGATGATATATAGAGTACTGAATGACAAAGCAGTAAGATCTACAAGGATCTGGCTTTTAATATTCCATAGGAAATCAGCCTACCAGGTCCTCTGAGTCTTCTCACCAGGATGCACAACAGCATACGTACAACTGATCAATTTAAAAGTACCAGCTAAATTATGAAGGTGGTCAAGTTACTCACGGGAAAGCTACCAAAGTATTAAAGTATACTCCATCTCCTTTCATAAATATTCAAATATTGATAGGAATAGCTAAAAACAAAAAAAAAATAGGGAGAATCACATAAAATTTAAAGGTGTAGCTCTCTAGTGGTAGAGTTTCATGTTATGTCAGATAAAGAAACACAAAGAAAACACCCAGAGCCTCTTGAATCACAACCAATAACAAGCAGCCGCCTATTCCGCCACATCTTCACAGTTTCCTACTTTGACATAGCCTTTTGCAACACCAGATGATTCCTAATTTCTACTTAATTTTACATAAGCAGAGTTTGAAAAGTATTACACGATATTTTAAGAATATAGTTCATACATAATTCTACCTCAAGCACTTTTTGTGTGGTACATAGTTTTGTCTCACTGTAATCACTGTGAACAGAACATCTGCTTCCTGCTCATCCACTTGTGACTGTGTTACTTCACTGAAAATATTTGTTAAATGTTAGTACCAAAGACATCTCTGGATAAACAGCCTGATCTCTTAGAGTTGATACTCTGTTGAAAAGAAGAAAATATAAATTATAGACATGATACCTATGAAAACTAAAAATTCTATTTTTAAAGAACTGATGCAAGATCAGAGGGATTAAAGGTGAGTATTGCACAGAAATGTAAAATCATATAGCTAGAATAGGCACCACTGAGTGATGGGATGTGATCAAACATTTTAAGGAGGGTAGTTGGGTATGAACATTTGGGGAAAGAGACTTTCAGGTAAAGCATAATCAGCACAATGATTCCTAAGGTAGGAATCTGTGTAAAACTGCGTAGGAATATATGTAAAAAGCAAAGACTTCATATGGCTGGGGCAGAGAGTGATTGACAAGGGGGAAAAGATATGTAAAAAAGGTAATAAGGGCCATAAAATACTGGGTCTTGTAAGTCATTTTTAGGAGTTTGGCTTAATTATTATGCAATTTTGTACAAGTGATTAAACATTTTATAACTTTACTTAATCTTTGAAAATAGGAGAAATAACTAAAAAAATTATTTTGCTAGTAAGTATATATAAAATGGAATAATAAACATTAAGAGATCTGGAACAAGGCCAAAAAAAAAAAAAAAAAAACAAAAAAAGAAAGAAAGAAAAGAAGGAAAGGAAGAAAAGAGATAGAACAAAGAGAGATAGCAAGGCAGCACAACTAAGTCAACCATAAAGCAATGGCAATTGCACTAAATGTAAATGGTTTAAATATGCCAGTCAAAGAACATTTATCAGTTGAGTAAAAATTCAAGACTCAACAATGTGTCCATAAAATTTACATTTCAAATGTATAAAACAGAAAAATTGAAGGAAGAGAATGAAAAATAATATCTTGCTAAATCTAATAATAATGAAGCTGGTATAGTTATATTAATATCAAAAAAGAAGATTTCAAAACAAAGACAATGGCAGGGATAAAGACAGATATAGTATAAAGAGTAAGAAGTCAATGTATCAATTAAGCATAGTGATATTAATTATATCTGAACCTAATAATAGAAGTTCAAAATACAAGAAACAAAAGTTTGTGGACTGAAAAGAGAAACAAGCAAATTCACAACAAGCTGAATGTTTAAAACTTCCTCTATTGGTAACTGAGAGAAAAGTAGACCAATAAAAAACTGCTCACCAACTCATGCTAATTGTCCCTAAGGGGATATTCTTCCCCAAAATGGTGAAATACATATTTTTTAAAAATGAACTCAAATATTTACCATGAAAGGCCATGTTTCAGACTAAATCTCAGTAACTACAAAATGATATGAAATTACATAATATATATTCTTAAATCACAAGATAATTATAGCAAAGACAAATAACTAAAATGTTTAAAGAGAATCTCCAAATATGTGAAGTTTATGAAAAGTTTCTATGTAAGACTTAAGTCAAAGAAAAACATCACAAAGGAAAGTGGCAATTTTTTCAACTGAATGAAAATGGAAACATAACATATCAAATGTATACAGTGCAGACAAACAGGCCCTACAGGAAAACAAGTAGATAAATCACTTATAATAGAAAAGATCACCAATCAATCTGAACTTCTACTTTAGAAAGTGAAAAATAAAATTTAATAAGCAAATTAATTAAGTAAATGAAAAAAGACAATAGTAAATACAGATATTAGTAATAGTAAGTACAGACAAAAGCAGAAAAAGAAAACAAAAGTAAAAATTGAAAAGATTAATACAACTGATGAGCCTGTATCAAAACAAATTTTTAAAATGTAGAATAAAATTACCTATCAATATCCAAAATGATAGGTCATAGCTAAATATAGCATTGGAATTCAAATAAGAAGAAAATATTTAAAAATATTTTGATAAGTTTATGTCAATACATTTCAACTTAGGAAAAACAATGTATTTGTTGGAAGACACAAACTTTCAAAGCTCACTGAATGAAAAGATACTCTGAAGAGTGCTACATATTGTAAACAAATTTATGGTTTAAAACCTTCTGACAAATAGTATTCAAAGCCCAGATAGTTTCACAAGTGAATCATAAATACTTAATAGAAATAATAACACTCTACAAAATGTCTTCCAAAAGCTAAAAGAGCATAAAACACATCCAACTCATTCTGTGAATCCAGAAGTGACCCAATACCAAAACAGGGGAAGACTTTAGAAAAAAATACAGAAAACTGTGCCCATGAGCAAGAGCACAATACTCTTTAATGTTTTAATTTGATAAGATATAAGATAACACATCTTGGTCAAACAGTTTATCCCAGAAATATTGTACAAAATTGGTTGAATATTTGAAAACAACCCATGTAACTCATGAGGTCACCAGACTAGAAGACAAATTATATGATAATCTCCAATTCAGGAGAAACACGTAGCAAAAATTCATACCCATTATTGATAAAAAACACTCATCAAAGCAAATCAAGAATAAAAGCGGTCTCTCTCAGTTTGATAAGATCATGTCTGAAACACATAAAACCAGAATAATAATTGGTGGAAGACCTTGTGTGTTGGACAGGAAAGGATTCCTCTTCTCATCACTTTTATTCAACATTGTACTGAAGTCCTTGCCAAAATTAAAAAAATAAAAAGCAGACAGATAAGAATTAAAGCTAATTTTGGAGACAGCTTGATCATTTGTGTAAACATCCTAATAAATCTATAAAAAAAAGATACTTGAATAACAGATCAGTAGAATCACACATTAGGTCAGTATACAATGAATGTATACTAGTAACAACCAACACAAAACTTAAAATATAATATCAAGAAAATGCAAATATGGATAAATTTAACAAAAGATACGTATGACTTATGCCCTAAAACTATAAAACGTTTCTTAGAGAAAATAAGATGATTAATAAAAGTAAATCATATCACTGTCCTAGACTGAAAAATACTCAGTAATGTTTTATGTCAACCCTCAACCTGATGCATAAATTCAATACATTTCAAATCAAATTTCAAGTAGGAATTCTCATGTATAGCCTCATGTATATTTATACATATATATGAAATAAAAATGATACAGGTACTTTGGGAGACAACTTTGCAGTTCCATAATCAAGTTAAACATAGCTTAAACAAAAAGCTTAGCAATTATACTTCCAGATATTCACCCCAGTAAGCTTAAAAAATCATAATCACACAAAACATGCAGCAGCTTTATTTATAGTTGCCTAAAGGTAGAAGTAATCAGTTAAATGATAAGACAAATAATGCAAAAATGACAAAAAATGAACAGAACTTGTCTAAACATTAAATATGGAATCTAAATACACACATGAAAATATCCTCAGTGCTCTCAGTCATTAGAGTAACAGTGGGCTATCACCACATAGCTAGGTAAAAAAGTTAAAATACTACATACAGAGCGTGTCAAATGGCAACAGACTCATATACGGGTTGGTAAAATGTGAAATGAGAAAGGCCTCTTGGGAAACTGTTTGCAGTTTCTTAATAATGCTGCTAATAACACTTGTCACAACTATTTGTATATGCCTGTATTTGCATTTCTCTTGGTAAATTTATAGGAGTGCAAGGGCTCAAAGGATTTCCTCAATAGTGGGTGACGGACCACATGGTAACAATATGAAGAAAAAAGTACATTTCCAGAGTTAGAAAATGGGAGTCACAAATAATGAAAAGTGAAATAATGATCTCTGCAAAGCAGGAGTGATGACGGAGCTCCAGTGGGATGCTGGAAAGAGAACAGCTCTAGGATGATTAAAATGAAAGCGCCTCTGCTTCACGATAAATCAGGTGGAGATGTTCCTTGAAATGGGTTAAGGAAAGAGAGGACGCTCTGACAACTGCAAAATGCAGTATTTTCCCAAATCGTTCCTAAGCCACAAACAGCCTCAGAAATGTTACAAAAATTCCAACACCCACAAAAGACATGGGACATTGTCTCCTAGAAGATCAAAATGCACATCACTCAATGTTTACAAAACTCATTGTTATTCTGAGAGCTCTTGCCACCACAGGGAAGCCTCTGGAGGCTGAAGCTGTGCTACACATTCAAAAAACACCAAAATAATGGGCTTTGGGGATATTGGGGCACATGTGGGAAACAGTGTTGTAGTCAAGGTTTACAGGGGAATGGATTTAATACAGGACATATAAAATAATAAGTTATTTTATAATATTCACTCAAAAAGTCAAATGCAAAAAAGTACAGAAAATCTGCCCAGGCACTCGAGATCCAAAGAATCCAGCAGAGAACCTGGATCCCTTGGCAAAGTCCTGCCTAAGTCCAGCTGGAGGCCTAGGGACCATGGCAATGTCTCATGAAGTCTCTATTAAGGATCTGTACTAGGAATGCTCAAAGGGAAGTGGTGAAAACTAGGAAGTCTGCACTAGTGGGATGAAGGATCTGTGCCAGCAGGCTGAGAGGCTGGCACTAGAGCCAGGAAGCAATGCTCAAAGCAAGGACCAGAGCCTCCCTCAAGGAGAACCGCAGCCACCCTCGGTGATAGAGAGGACCTGAGCTCCTCCCAACGATTGGAACAGCTGAGTTCATATCAGGAAGTCAGCATGGCAAACCTTCAGGAGAATCAACAGGATACCATCTTACTCTCCAGGTCTCTTTTTATGCCGTTGACAACAATCCTCAGGCGGGCCCTCCACATCCAGCAGCATGTACCAGGCTGATGCAGTTAAGCTGGATGCAACAAGTTGACTGTTAGTTAATCCACCACAAACAGCAATTTATTGGCTGGAGTATAACATGTGTGAAGTAGAAAATATACGTGGATAGATAAACTAAGGCCGGACTAAGAAGGACCCTGACTGTCTGCTTTATGATTCTATCTTATGTTTGATGCCTAATTCCAGGATTTCAGAATTGGAAGAAGAGAGAATAAAGTTGTCATTTATATACGTTTGCATGGGGAAAGTAGTCTATAGTGAAGTACAGCTGTGTCTAATTGTCTTAAGGCATATATTACTTTTGGCATTCATTACAAGCTGCAAATTCACTTAGCAGACTTCCCGCAGGGACCTAAGATTGTGGCTGTGTCTTCACCTACATTAGTATCTACACTGTGGTTTCCAAATGATTGAGAAGAGAGAACCCAGTCCCATTCATGCCTTTACTAATAGTGGGCTTTGTTTGCTTGTTTGTTTGTTTAGAATATCTACTTTCCCAGTTCCTCTACACCCATGTCTTGTGGATGAAAAAAAAATGAACTTTAGAGTTAGAGAGTGTCTGGCCATATAAGAATTTAGAAATGTTACTTGTTACTACTAATATTTATCCTTGAAACTCAAATACCAATCCCTTGGTCCTCCTTATGAAAGGAAGATCCACATGTCTCCCTTCTGGATCATATGAGTTCGTTCCTTCCAAAAATCCAGATCACTTTTCCATTGTCTACATTTTCATTGGTTCTCTAATAATTTATGTATTTTGAAAACCGATCCGAATCTGTTCCTTCTGCATGTTCCTCATGGCATGTGAGATGTCTTACATTTGGTGTCATAGTAATACTATTGCTGGCAAAGTCACAAAAATTTACTTAGCTCTAGAAAATTCTTCTCACTCTGAATATCACCACTAAAATTTGGTTGCATATGAAAGTTATTGACCATTAAGAGTTTCCCAGTATATCAGCACACTCAAATTCGAATTTAAACAGCTCTTTTCATACTGAGATAACTAAAAGAAACAATGAAAACCACACCTCCAAGCAGCTATCTTGATTCTGCAGAGATGAGAAAAAACCATTTTATCTTGTTGGGGTTTTTTGCTGAGGAAACATATGACATTTATCAGCATAATTTTATAAGAGAGCTTTGAGAATCCCACATTTTTAAAGAAAACCATAGTAATTGCTTATTTATTCTAAATTACAAAAGGGATAATTTATAACTAATTCCTCAATTATTTCATTATGCAGTACTCATAAAAAATCCTTGACGTCTCAATTATGTTTAGCAAAGAATCATGTAATTTAATAAATAATTTTTGACTGAAGCGATTATTTACTTAAAGCATTGAATATGCAGGAGGAATCTTAAATCATATTTCTCCGGTGTCATATAATAAAATAATTGTGCAATTAGCAATAAACAGTGTGAAAAAATGACAAATGTTTTATTTAAAACTTAGGAAACAAAAGCCCATCTCTCGCGCTTTTTTCCAACCGAACAAAATCCAGTGGTGTATTAATCAAAGGGGCTTTTTTATGCCTCTGGCAGCAGTGTTTTAAAGTAAACCCTTAATATCAGATCCCAATCCCCAGTTTCAATTTGCTTCCAATGGAAAGGACATTAGAGTTTATAAAATACTCCTTGATTACTTTTTTGAAGGCCTGAAATCTTGACACGTCCCTGACTGGTTCACACTGCATCAATATACAGTGGTTGAAAGAGCAATGCCCACAGTGCACATTGCCACATTGACTTATAGAATCATGCCCTTGAGAAAAAGCCAGAGAGGAAAAAGGAGCACCAGGCAGTGACAAAAATGAAATAGAACTGTCATCTGGCAGTTCTTCATAGTCCATCAAGGAAACTATTAAAGATGTACAAAGAGCCGGAGAGTGCTTGGGCAAAGGTTGTTAAACCATTACTTCAAGGGCAGGTCACTGCAGGTTGCTTGGGACTTGTGAAAAGACCAGTCAGCGCTCACCGAGGACAGTGGCACGGCCACCAGCACCTGTCTCGCACTGGGCAGGCTGAGGAAATGGACTTTTCCCCTCCTGTGGCAATTTGAATTGAGGAATTTATAACAAATTATAAATTAACCCTTAAAATATCATTTTTCTAGTGGCAGATATTGTGACGATTCTTTTTAGTCTGGTTCAGTAACTATACTAAAAACCTGTTTGCTGTCGTTTGAGCCAGATCCAATTATCAGCTCGGCCCACTGCTTATTTGCAGCACTTTAGTAAAATTATTTAGCGTCTCTGACCAATAATTGCACCCTTTTCGCAAACTGAAAGCATAAAATCAGAGTGTTTCCTTTATTTTCTTCCTCATTCATGCCTGTTATATTTTCATCATCCAATGCTTCTACTCTACCTTCTGTGTTCCCTCCCTTAAGAATTTGGGGGCTGGGGATTTAGCTCAGCGGCATAAGCGCCTGCCTTGCAGGCAGTCGTGAGTTCGATCCCTGGTACCGATAAAAACGAAAAAAGACCAAAAAAAAAAAAAAAAAAAAGAATTTGTTAAATTCTTAATTCCATGTCTGTTGACTTATGCTTTTCTGTCGAAGAGTTGCTTGGTCTGAAGCAAAGTAGCAGGAGCTTAGGGAGGTAAGGGGAATTTTAAGGAAACTAATTACCTGATTGGCTCTCTACTCCACATATTTTCCCCTAAATCAGGCATGTTAGGATTTTGGAAGGAATATAACTTTTCCCAAGGCCTTTGTTTATTTGTGAAGTTACTCTTTTTTTAGTTCTTATTTTTATTAGTGCATTTTTGCAGCATATAATGATTACATCACACCGAGGAGTTGGTCCTTGTACAGAAAACTTCATAATCTGTTTCTCATTCACTTCCTGTCCCCTTTCCTCTCCACTCCATTTCTTGATATCCATTCCATTAGAGAAACACATACCTCCCTACATCCTGTTATCTTTCATTTTGTTCCATACTTAAATTTTGGATTCCTTGTGTATGAGAAATCAGTAGATATTTAAGCTTGTGTGTCTGATTTATTTAGCCTAACATAAGAAATCCACCTAGGAAACAGGAAGCAAATAACCACATCCAGGCACCTAGGTGATATTTGGAGAAAGGAGTCTTTTATTCTCTTCCTTCTGCTTAATGTAGATCCCTCTCACTCCAAATAGGATTGGGGTCACAATCTAAAAATGAATAAGCCCAAATATTATTATACTATATAATAAATATTTTGTCCCCAAATCTTATAATTTAGGGCTTAAATTTTTTAAAGTGGAACTAAAGTATTTAGAATCACTATGAATTGACTTGCAATATAATTTTGATTGTAGAAGTTAAAAGATTGGATTCATTTACAAGGAATAATTAAATTCCTAAAGTAAATATGAAAGTAATGGAAAATTAAGCTTTATGGCATTTTTGTTATGAAAATAGCCATATTTTAATAGCCATTTAAGTCCAGTTTGTTTGTTTGTTTATTTTTCCAAGGTGTTCAAAGAGATAGTTTGCTTCACATTGCAATTTAGAATGTTCACATAATAAAAGCACTTCTATAGCCATTTCTAGGTTACTATGTTCCCTTTTTCTATCTATATTCTTGTAACCTCTTTTATTCTAACCTGCTTTTACTTACACCAAAGATTTGTTTTTTTCTGAGGAGACAGAACCATGTCTAGAATAATTTTTGGCTGTTATTCTAATGGAGTTTTAGTTTCAGCTCCCCTGTACTTTAGAGCTTATTTCAGAAGTATTTCTTTCTTGCTTCTCATATCCAAAAAGTATAACTATAAACTTATAATAATATAAGTGTACTATAGATTTATAGCAATAATGATTTTTACAGTTCCACTAGTCTGTCAGGCAGATGGGATGTATTATTTTGTACTAAGCTTCCCCTGTATTCTTTTGCCAAGACCAAACATACAGCATTTCAACTCTAAAGATTTTGTTGCTCATAACCTTAGAAGGTATATTATAGAATTAAAGTTGCACACTTGGCTACAGATACCACTACAATGGATAATATAATACCAAAAACATCAGTTACAAAAGTGTATATAAAATGAGTAATTTTCTGCAGAACAGTAGGTTTGGAAACCTGCCATTTAATCCAATTTTTCTTGGACAGATCATCAGGGGGCCATCATCATGATTGTCACTGAATACTTTTTCCAGTGACCCACAGCTTATGCATTTAAAAGAATGGTCTCTTACAAAAGAAACTGATTCTGTCTCCTGTAAATTAACTTTCCAGAAAAGATTAGCAAATAGGCATGACCAGCACTTAATTCACATATCATAGTCTGTTTTTGGAGTGTGGTGCTGTAAGTTATATTTATTTTTACAGTCTTATTACTTCATTCTCTCTTAAGGAAATTCAGTACAACTTGTTTCTGATTACTCAATGTGAGCAATACAGGGGGCCAAATACATATAAAAATAAGCAAAATTATAAAAGCCATTATTCATTCACTTCTTCCTGTTTTGTTTTTTTTGTTTGTTTGTTTTGTTTTGTTTTGTTTTGTTTTGTGATGCTGGCCATTGTTCATTTCCGCAATCACATTATACTGAAGGATTTTACTCATTAGAAGTCTTCCAGAATGTAGTTCAGTGATACAGTGTTTGTCTAACATTCAGGAGGCCATGGATTCTGTCTCCAGCTCTTCAGGAGGAAAAAGAAAATAGTTTTCTCACTTCTGTATCCCTCTGAAAATAATATGCACGTGATAATAATGAGAATTATGAGGGATGCGAGGAGAGAGAAAGCAAACTTGCTTTGTGCAGATATTCTGTGGAATACCATATTTAACATGTAACATACATTACATACTTAATAATGTTTACTATTGTTAAGAATTAGATACTACTGTATTCCACAGGATGCGGAGGCACCTCCAATATCCTGTGTGAAGCCTCAGAGTCAGTGGACCACAGAATTAGGAGTTAAGCTCTGGGGTGTTTGACACAAGAGCGTTTCCTCTTGATTCTTGCGCCCAACAATTGGAAATGGATGAAACAAGTAAGAACATAGAGCAGTGAGGTCAACTAAAATTCCAACTTCTGAATGTTGACATTACCCGAGGGCACACTTCTTTCTGTTACCTGTGCGACGTGGGAAGTAAAGGTAAAGATGATTTGTGCAAGATGAGGATGATGTGTGTTGCCATTGTTGCAAAAAAAAAAAAAAAAAAATGTTTAAAGAAGGTAGAACCGGAGAACAAACAAAATCTACACAAGGAAGCCTGGAGCACAGGAAGGTGACTGAACGCAGAAGAGTCTGACCGTGGGCACAAGGAGGCGCATTGGTTGCAGATGACTTTCCAAAGGGACAGCCGTGGAATGGCCTCAGTACCCCCATCTCTATTCTGTTTCAATTTAATTTTAGTCAAACTAATTTGAATATCCTATGGGACATACTTAGGTTAAAATATTATTTGTGGCTTATCTGAAATTCAAATTTATCTGGGCATCTGGTATTTTTCTTTGTCAAATCTGGCAACTCTACATAACACTTAAATTTGCCTGACTTTTGTAATGATGTGCATCTATCCCCCACTTTCCACCCTAACGCACACACTTGGCCAGTACAGGAGCCTCACCTGTCCTGTTCCCTTGCTGTTTTCTTAAAATGTGAAATAGTGCTTGGGGGAGTGGTAAGTGTTCAGGAGATGTTTGTGAATGAAAGAGAACACATTTTTTAATTAAGCATTTAATTCCAAAGTCACTGTGTTTGAAGGAGAGGGAAAGAAAACAATTAAAATTGAGTCCAGGAATGAAGAATGGACTACATGGAGACAATAAATATGGAAGTAAAAATGGAAGCAAACCAGCAGGGAGAAGATACAGCAGACCTTGGAAGGAGCTTTGGAAAGGTAGGATAGGAAGACAACTGCCTGCTTGGGAGTACCATAGGGAGAGAAATGGAATTTTACTGATAGAGAAAGGGGAAGGTGAGAGAAGCAGCACTACTTTGTTCTGAAAATTGTAATGACAGTGCACAACCACAGAATGAGAGGGGAGGAGGGAGACAGAGACAGAGACAGGCGGACAGAGAGAGGCAGAAATAGGACAGAGGCAGAGACAGAGACAGAGGAGGGAGACCCTCTCTTAAACTCTTATGGACCTTGATGCAGATGAAAAATGACATGAGTAGCAACAGATGTTTTCCTTATAACATTTTTTTAAACTTTTCCAAATATCTAGGTGGATTAGAAATGTGCAAAGCAAAAGAATCAACCTAATGCAAATTCTTCTAATTCTCTAGCTGCAATAATGGGGCTGTAACCAATTTTGTTTATTTATTCTTTGTTTAGTTTTCAAAGGGGACAAATAATTTTATCCAGACTAGTGTTTCCATCTTTTAGTCTGTAAAGTTTAATCTTATAGACTTGCTCTTACCTAAAAAGTCAGACATAAGTTGGAAACACATTGAGGCAATTTAAAACAATGTTTGTGATAGATGTATTTAGAGGTTTCACAACCAGAGGAGAATAATGAAACTTTTCCAATTCATTAATTTTTTGAAAGTTAAGTTTCTTTAAACTATTCCTCTCATAGAGTTTTGTAATTTTGGCTCCTGCCACTCTTCATCCACAGGAGAATCTTGCATGAGATGGCATCTGATTTAGCACAAAATGGTGCATTACATAATTTTAAGCTTTATATGTCAACATTTTATGATGTTCTGTAAGTGCCTTCATGATTTCCAGATGCTTCACCACCTGAATCAGATTTAAAGTGTGGCAAAATCTTTGATGCTTGACATTTTAGAAGAATATATTTGTTCAAATGTGTCATCTCAGCCCATGCTCAAAAATACCTTTCTCAAACCAGGTTGCCAATCTGGAAACACAGTTAAAAGATCCTTTGCAATGGGTACCATATTCTGCTCTCACTTGGGTTACTTCAGCAATGGATTGGAAGCCATTGGAATGGACTGGAGTCCATTGGGGCCAATGGATTGCCATTACTTATTATCATTTATTATACCAAGCATGGGACCTTGCTTCAGTGATAGTGGAAATTAAAGCTCAGGTGTCAGCAGAAATTTACAGGAAAAAGTTCTAATGGAGAAGAGAATACAAAGATCAGGCACAGCTCTGCAATGACTCAGCTTAAGAGTCCTCTAAGAAACAAATGTAAGAAATACAGGGAAAGAGCTTCAATGAGAGAAACAAAAAGGCACAGGTCATAAGAGGAGGAAAAGCCTCGTCAACTAACCAAAGATTGGGGACCAGTTTTATGGATTAGGGCCTGGAAGATGATGAACTCAGTTCCAATTTCATAGCTCCAAAACAATGCATATACTTTTGGGGTAGTTTGGCTCCAATGATTATTTGTTAAGCTTGGAAAGAAGGCTGCCAGGAATCCTGTCAGTAATTGTTTTGAACTGGGGGAGGTGATCCCATCATGTGGTGGCCTGCATGCATGGCATTGCTTTGCCTAGAATCCAAAAAAAAAAAAAAAAAAACTATAGGTTTGGGATTTCTAGATAATGTTCAGAAGGATCTGGAACTGGGCTTTGTGAAAGCCGGCAACTGAGTGTTCCTT
Source organism: Cavia porcellus (assembly GCF_034190915.1). Classification (NCBI taxonomy): domain Eukaryota; kingdom Metazoa; phylum Chordata; class Mammalia; order Rodentia; family Caviidae; genus Cavia; species Cavia porcellus. Next base: position 34,312,444 of record NW_026947489.1, read on the forward strand.
CACAGCTTGAAATGTTTTTGACATTGGATCTCAGTAATTACCCCAGCAGAGCTCAAACTTGCAATTCCTCTACCTCAGCCTCCCAAGTGCTGAGACTAGAGGAGTGGCATGACCACATTTAACTTCTAGAAATTTTGGTGTTTTTCCTTGAAGAAAAGTAAGATAGATCAGGTAAATTTGGGGATAGTAAACTCCTTCAGTGTTTAAAATTCTTATATGCTGAACTGAGGAGGATCTGATGCAGAGTTTTAAGGTAATAAGAGAGACAAAATAGTGACATTCCATGTTTTCTATACCTCTATTTATTTTTTCTGCTAACCTACCTCTCATGAATATTTTAGTGGACATAAATTATGATTCAATTAAATCAAATTACCCAATAACTATTGGACAACTTATTTGCACATGGTAAGGTACAATGAAGGGTCCAAGGAAAGGTAAACACAATGCCTGTCCTCAATGAGTGTAGAGTTCGAGTGACAAAATTAGTACATAATTATAACCAGACTAACTTAACAGTGTGCCTTTTAATAGGATGTCAATAGAATCTGTTAAGGAAATTAACAGGATAATGCTTCATGTCCTGGACACATACACTCACTATATCTATATGGCAGACTAAGTATATAGCAGTATCATCTTTGGCTTAGTTGGACATAACAATAAAATGTCAAATTCAGTGTGTTAGCATCAGTGCATATGGGACCATAGTCAATATGATATAAACTTAAAATAATTTGTTCTGCAAAGCAGGAACAGAATAATCCAGATCATAGTGGTAAAAAGTGAAGAAAATCACTCCTCCTTCTCTTGATTTATAAATTTTGTGAAAGAAATCCTGCCTGGCAGCTCTGCTGTTTGATTGAGTGCGCTGTTTGGATATGTCAGTTATCTTTTGACTCCCCAAAACTGAGTTCCCAGTGATTGACAACTACATACAAGCATTTCAGGATTACTGATTATTACATAAATATTCAATGATAAGTGATTGGTAGTCATGAGACTTGAGACTTTGATAAATGAAATCAGAAAGCAGATTCTCTGAGCTGGTGAGGTATTTTTATTTTTATATTCCATACTTCCCACCTGAGTCCTAATGTTTTCTGAAAAGTGTGATTTGTTTTGTCTTGTGTTCTTTTTTAAAAATTAACGAAACCATGTCTGTTTTGGTTTTGTATTCCTGGTGCTCAGGTTAAGGCTAGGCATATGCTAAGCAGTAGAGTTCACTAGGAATGTCTATTGACCAAAGAGTTACTTCTGACTTCCCACTCTTTAATATTAAAGAATAGTGATAAATGTTTTTTGTGATTGTATATTTCTAAAAAATGCCATGGTAGCATCTTCCTGGGTTGATGAGGCACTTTCGAAGATGCTATGCCCAAGTTGCTTATCTGATAGTTTTGAATTTACAGTAAAGGTCTATGGAAGTTCCATAAAAATAATCTATAGATCCTTATATTTGTGTATTTACACAGATGAAAATATATTATTTTGTATCCCAGTACCTAAGGCAGTATTTACAATCTCAATCCCTAGTGGAACAGCTTTCTGATTGCTAGACTCTCTCCCCAAAATATGGGCCATTTTACAAATGCAACACAAAAGGCTTCAATGGATTACTATAGTGATGCCTATTTTATACTTATCCTCAGCAATATTATACCCTGAGCTTGATAAAATTAATTAATAATTAATAAATTTGTTCCCAATATCATCTACTGGTTAATGTAACTGACAGAGCATTTTCTCCTGAGCTCTTATAAACTAACTACACTTTACCATCATATTACAGCATACTAAGGCGCTATGATACTGAGTATCTTAAAAAGTAATAAGCATTTATTTCCTTCAGGGTCTATGGGCTAGGCTCTTTATCCCTTCTGATTCCAGAAGGATGTGCTCAAATAACTGAAAGTCAGTTACTGTTACTGATACAGGAAGCTATGGATATGATTCCTGGAGTAAAATAGTTGTGATCTGTGAACCTCATCTTCCAACCTCCACTCATAGAAAGTACAGACAAACAGAAACGAATACAGCTTTTTCAAGTCTTCAATTGGCTGAAGCAAGTCACAGTCACATGATGCATCAGTTAGGGTTCACCAAAAGCACAGATTTAATATAAAATAATGCTTACAATTGTCACCTGCAGAATCAGAGTGGAAGAACTCAGAATGTCTCTCTGCATGATAAAGAGTGGGGAGATTCACTGAAAGTCAAAGGCAAAACGTTTACTGCGAAGTGCAGTGTGAATCTGTGTCAGGTCAAAGGGTTTGCACTGGAGGCAGGAAGGAACTGGAGATCAATATCCGGAAGCAATATTTAGACTGAATCCCCTCCAAAGAAATAAAAACAGAAGATTTTCTTCTTTTTTATTGCATCCAGGCTATGAGCTCATTGTTTGGGGCCACCTACATCTGGATGGGCCTTCCCTCATCTGTGCCTGGAAGTGAATAGTCCACAGACACTCCTAGATCTCTGTCCACTCATCCACTAGGCATTTCTTAGTTCATTCAAGTTGACACAATTAATTACACATGGCCATGCCCAGCTTCAGAGTGAGGAACATTATCAGTCACCCGGTAAAGCATATGGACATGGGATTGAAGACCAATACGAGCCATTTCTTCAATCTACCACTGCCCATAAGTGCTATGAAGAAACACTTGCCTGATAAAGGAATACAGTGGAAAGTATTAGTCAAGGGTCAAGATAGACGACAGTTGAGCAGAAGTTTGAATAAAGTAGATATCCATGTGGATAGCTGGGAACAGAGAACTCAGGAGAAAGAAAAGTAATTCTAAACGTTCTAAAGCCAATTTCTCTTTGCCACAACTGAGAAACAGCTCAGAAGGTGGAGAGGAGAAGAACAGAATGGTAACAGGGGAAAAAGGAACAATCTGTCATTCAAGAATTCAGAGGAAAGTACAGACTGTGTCTATAGGTCGCAGTTAGGATACTGACTTTCATTTTGGGTGAGATGGGAAGCTACTAGAAGACTTTAAGCAGAGGAATGATTCAGTCGCACTTAGAATTTTTAAGTTTCCCCGATTCCCATGAGGAGATTAGCTTAAGGGAAGCAGGAGTAGAAGCAGAGAAGTCAGTCAGGAAGGTATGAGCCTGATTTATCAGTGACACGACGCTCAACACTATGGAAGTATGAGATGGATGATATGCTGGCTATTTTGAAGGCAATGCTAAAAGATTAACTAAGACTTCAGGTTGACATTACACATTTACATCCAGCACACATATTTTCCATTATTCATTAAAATGTGCCCATGGTTAAAATTTTTAAAAGTTCATTTCTGTAGGACTTATAATCATCTCTTATACTTCTATAATATAGTACTGAGGAGCATGCCTTGGTTTGTCTCTAGACCAACTTTTAGAGTGGTACTCTAAGTTAAAACTCCCTTAAATTAGTTAAATGGTCAGATACAGATGAAAGGTCACAGATTTTATTGATGGCTCAAAATATAAACATGATAAAAGACAAATTTATTTCACTAGAACCTTGCAGAAGGAAAAGTCTTCTCTAGCAAATAAATGCTTTCTGCATCCTTGAGATTCTTCATGATTGCAGCACTTTCTAGCATTGAATCCTGACATCAGAAAATTTTTCTCAAAGTATTTGGTGACTTATATTTTAATTCCCTGGTTTATGATGCTGATAACTTGTGAAGCTGCCCAATAGTCCTGTTTTTACAAGTAGAGGGAACACAAGTCTCAAACTTATAAGCACCTCCTACTGTTAGAAGAGGTACTAAATAAATGCAAAAAGAAAAGGGCACTGTGACCACCACCCCAAATTAAAAATTCTAAATATAAATATATTTTATTCTTGCTGTCACTTTATATTGTGAAAATTAAAAGAAGTGTTCACAGGTGTTAAATTTTCATTTTGTTCCCAGAAAAATGAAATTTTCTGTAAAAATTATAAGATTCCACAGCAGCTACTTCATAAAAATGTATGACCTTGCCCCTCAGGGGGCCTCCTCACTTACTTGAAATGAAAAGCTGTTTGTGTTTATGGATATAAACATACACAGCAGAAAAATTAAGCATGCAAATATTTGTAAGGTGGGGACAGTGATTGTTGGGGGTTGCAGCAATGATCAGCTGCACGCCATGTTGGAAATGCTGGGAGAAGGTGGCAGCTTGATTTGGACAAAACCAGGATTTAAGCCCAATCTTGTGGTCTGGTATAACTACAAAAGCTACCTGGGTATGCTTCTTAAGGATTTAGGTTTTGACAGTCTTATTGCCAAATATCATCATAATTTGAACAATTTTTATTAAACATCTGAAAATGGTATTATAATAAAAAGATTGAAAGGTTAGAACTGGCAGTATTTTGTGAGAGGTGGGTATTTTCTCTCAGCTTTATTTCTAGTTGTACTCAGGGAATATTATTATGAAGATTCTGGTTCATCTTATGTTCTGGTTTTCAAAGAAAAGTAAGCCTGGAGTGTTACTTTTGTATACCATTATAATGTTTGTGGAAAGTATAAGCATAATTTAAAATGGAATCGATTGGTCCCATGGGAAGATTTTTACCAATATCTTCTGGAAGTTGAGCTACATGACAGTGTATGTGTATGGAAATGTTATGCAAGGGTTTTCTGGGTATCAGACAAGAGAGCTGGGACGTATTAAAGGTTGAACAACTCCTCATTTATACTTTTTCCCATAGATCTCTACCATAATTTTTATGAGGTATAGAATAAGAAAGAAAGAAATGTCATATGAGAGCAAATCACATTCCTTATTGGACTGACTGCATAATGTATGGAGCCCTTTACAAAAGAAAAAAGTAGGGCTTTTTGTTGAAAAAATTCAAAATGGCAACAGCAAAGTCTAAGCAAACCTAACTTGTGGTCAAACAGGTGACAGGCTGGCCCTGATTGTTAATATAAAAAGTATAGACCTAAAGGCAAGAATTTCATGGCACTGTTTAAAATATTTGTGCCAGGGGCTGGGGATTTAGCTCAGTGGCATAAGTGCCTGCCTTGCAAGCAGGCAGTTGTGAGTTCAGTCCCCGGTACCGATAAAAAAGAAAAAGACAAAAAATTTAAAACTACTCTGAAGATGACAAGATGTAAAAGATATCCATACTGGTATTAATTATTAACAGCTCTCAAATCCTACAATGCTTTCAAAGTTGTGTTGTTATAAAAATAGGTAATACTATGTTTAACTATATTAAGCCAATGATGTGGACAAATCTATTGAAAATAACAAGAGAAAACATAGTAACTACGGAAGATAACCTATATTGTGGTCTTATATGTCTTATCCATTGCATGTTTTTCTAGGAATTTGTTTTGCTGTCTTGATATGATTTGTTTTTCCCTGTAATACAGAGAGGATAGATATATATGTAGAAATTCACACATGAGATTTTTTTAAAAAATTATTTACGGGAACAGATTATATAATGCAAGATGTAATGAACAGATACTCTGAAGAAGAGACACTAAGAAACCCAATGCTAATTTTGTAGGATTATGATATAAATTCTAGCAATACTATTGTTCACTGTTCAGAATGATATTAGTTAGTCTCTTGAGTTCAATTTCAGCATATGTAAGGATGGGGACGGCTGCTACGAAGAGAATGAGAGGAGATGCGATGGTGGTTATTATTGTCTTCCCCAATGTTAGATCTTGAAGACCTGGAAAGCCTTCATCATCCTGTAATGATTTGATTAGTTCTATAATATGCAGTATGTATTTAATGTGTGTGAAGATGGAGATAACTATTTGTAAGAAACTAGAGACAATTAGATAGACAGTGAAGATCTCCAGTGGACTTGCTTTGAAATCTGTGTTTCTTTAAATTGTTTTTTTTAACTGTTTTGTTCTGTTTTGATATGTTTAATCTTATCCTCTTTGAGATGTAAAACAAGTGTGTAGGAATGATAACCATATTACTGAGTTTTTGTTCGATCATTGAGCAGAGCTGTTTGCAGTGTCACTTTTTGAATGTCATTTTTACATGCTTTGGTTTTGTAACCTGAACAGTTGTTTCTAGGATGACAATGTGTAGCTTGTCAACTAGCGATTTCTTACTATTTTTCTGTAATTTTGTGTTGTTTCTACCCTTTTTTATCTCCATGTATTTTTTTTTTGTTTCCTTTTCTTTAAATAAAAAATAAACAAATAAAATAAAATATTTGTGCCAAATTTCTAACAGTACATTTGTTTTTTGGAAGGGAAGACTAAAAGACTCACTCATTTAAATAGCTTCCAGAAATGTGTGTAACTGATTGAGTTTTTTGAACTGGTATTTATAAAACTTAGATTCCTGTTCAGAACAGTTTCCTGTTTAAAACAGTTGCCCGTTCAAAACAGTTGCCCTACAGTAGAGTAGGGTTGAAGACATTTTTAATGTCATAAGTCTTTTGAATCTTATTTCTTAGAATTTTGAAGCCCATAAGTAACTTCTAAGTCAACTAAAGCCTCAACTTCTCCTGTGTTCCAGATGACAATAAACAGCATAAGAGAATCATACAAAGGCTCCTCCTCTATTTCGCACTGATAATAGATTTTTTCATCTTCAGTGGTTCTATATAAATCTCTGTTTATGGTAGATGTCTCAAAGAAGGCTCAAAAATTTTGAAGAAAACAATAAAATAGCACTCAAGTAAATGAAATAAATAACCAAAAATTATATTTGTACAACATTTGTTGCCACTCTGTGATTGATTTATGTTCTAATTTTCTTTCAGTGCTGAGATATGATTTCTTAAACATTCAAACCAGAGAGCATCACCACTCAATATATTCCAATAACAACATCATCATTTCTTACAGTGATCAAGCTTTTTGATGCGAGCAAGTTTGCCAATTTTTGAAGGCAGAGTAAAAGATATTTTGTGCTTTAGTACTGGGATCAACTGCAAAAAAGATCGTTTTTTTTTCAGTCAGGTGCCCCTGTACGTATGTACTCAGCTCAGCAATACCAATATTCTCCCCTGAAAACACACATAAAGAAGGGGGCTTGAGATGTGCTTCACCCTCCTATGTGTCACCCACTATGACCTCAAGGCTGACCATGACACCCAAGTTGTGCGTTCATATTTTGGCATTTTTACCCACATAAAAGTGCTACAGAAGGAAAGGGAGGATCATGGTGGCAGATGGGTTCTGGATAACCAACTTCCTATTACCCGCACTGTCATCCTGATAGGAATTTCTTCTTTTAAGTACTCCTGGAGTAGTTAAAATTCATTTATAGATAATTAAATGTCCTTTGTTCATTTTTTTTCCTGTACATAAATCTTTCCATCCAAATAAGAGACCATTCAAACTCAAACATTCAATTCTCTTCTCCAACATGGGAAAATGTACAAATTAAGAGTAAAATCAATATATCACAAGTGAGTTTTCGGAGGTTTGTTGTCATATGATTTGCACCTCAATTGCAACAGTCTTTAGCATAGGTCAGGAGCAGGAAACAACTCTGCCTGAGAAGTGGAGTGGGGAGGTCGCACGGCCTTTTTCTTCTCTCTCTCTGGTGTCAGTCTGTCACTGCATGCCTCTTGCTAAAAGCACACTGCTGCCTTCAGAAGTGATGGACAGCAAGAAAGACAACACACCTGAGCTGCTTCTAACCGTACAAGAGGAACTCTCAGGAACCTCCATGGTACTGGATGTGAAATTTTTATTGTGTACTATTTTCTCTTGGGTAAGCCTCCTTTCTGTTAAAACCAGTTACCTGTGCTTGTTTTAACTTTTCATAATGTATTCTCTAAAAGGAAAAGCATGAAAACTTAAGAAAGTCAGAGGGAAAAAACCAGGCTGTCAGCGGCCTCAGTGTCCATCCATGATGGGCATAAGTACCCTATTAGTAGTCCTTTCTGTTTCAACCACAGACGATAAAGGGACCTGAGCCTTTCCACAAAGACCACTTAGAAGTTTGGGACTTCATTTGTTATCGATAGGTCAAAGTGTTGTGAATTCGTAGAGCAACAGATAAATTCTCATGATTGAGAACAAATGATATTAAACACACATTCTGAAACCTCATCATCCTGGGTCATCATGGAGAAATGCATGCATACACATTGTCTGGAATAGACTTTCATCTAGCAGGAAAACTAACTGTAACTCTATGATAAAGACCTAACTTTATCCTGACTAAACCACCTGAACGCTACTTATGTTTTAGAGTCTTTCAATATAATGAGTTTAGAAGATTTCTATTTTCATGGGGTTGTCTAATTAACTCTAAAGAAAGGCACATTAAAATCACAGGAGACAATTTATTAGTCCAAAATGTTCCTCCCAATGCCTTGTTCCTCTCACACACCATGATTTATGAGACAATACACTTTTAAAACTTGCTAAAAATGCAGAGACAGTGCTAATCATCCAAATGACACCCTTCAACTGCAAAGCTAATCTTCCCTACCAGTGATGCTGCAGATTTCTAAACCATGTAAGGATTTCTTTAATTAACTGTCTGAAGGGAAGGGAGAAGGGAGAAAATGCAATGCTTTATTTGCCATCTCAACGAATTGGTGGTACAGACATAGTCCTTGGCTTCACCAAGGACTGAACATCTATCTACTCTATCTTGTTAGGACCTTCATGGTCTTTTAGATGGCAATGAGTTTTACAGTGTAGTCACTGTCTCTGGCAATGAGTGAGGCATGGAGAAAGATAGAGAGAGACAGAGAGAGAGAAAGAGAGAGAGAGAGACAGAGAGAGAGAGAGAGAGAGAGAGAGAGAGAGAGAGAATCCCAGCAATTACTGTGCAATACTCAAATCTGCCTGCCAACAGAACAGTGATTTGTGAGACACATCAAGAGGTGCTGGCAAGATCAGTCTACAGAGATCCCTCTGATAGAGGAATAATGAGTTGACGAAGACCAATGTTCTGTTGGGTCCAAGCCCAATAAGATTACTGTTCAGCATCATCAATATTGTCTCTGTTTGGAACTGACACCATCAGACTGGAATCAATTGTATTTTCTACAGCACTGTCACACATGATTTTCGACTTTGGCTCACAACTCTGTAGAGGAGCTTGCAGATGTTGGCAGATTTTACTAACTTACGAAATGTCATTATTAAGTAGGAGCTTCACCTCACAGTAATTTGTGGCTCTGCTATGTTTCTCTGAGGTCTGCGTATTGAAGAGGGAAGACAGGAGGAGATGAGGGATTAGGGAGAAGGATTTTTCTGTTTAATCCTTCCCCTTTCATTTTGTTTTTCTTTTATCAGTGTAATGACCAAATACCATATGCAAATCTGTAGGTCGTTTCTTAGCTTTCATTTAACTTAAGTTGGAATTCAAAGATTTTGTACTCAAATACAAAATCATAAAAATTTTTCTACTCTGCAGCAACAATAATAAAATCCCTCTGCTCACCATCAAAAGGCAGAGGGTATATGTACATGGCTTTGCCATGGCTCTCAAGGAATTGGAAAATCTAAAAAGGGATTTGATTTTTAAACAATTTCTAAAGTTTCTTGCAGTTTTTTATAAGATACTATTCCCAACACAGAAAAGCTGTCAACTTCATGATTCAAGGGACCCATTTACGTCCTGCTCCCCAAGCCCTATCTCAACCATCCCAGGCCTCTGATACTAGCTGCTTGACCTAACTACTCAGAAACAATGTCTAATCCATGTCCATAGAATAAAATAGAGAACAATTGAATAAGAGACAGAGGCTGGATTTCTCTTTGTTGCTAGCATACAGCAGAATGACTCTGCTGATTCTTTCCCTTAAATCCATCTAAATATGAACTTTGTGAGCAGTAAGAGCTGTGGAAAGGCAGCCCCATTGGCAATGCCAAACTTCCCAACTTAATAGGTTCGCATGTTACTTAACAAGTGCAGATTTTTCAATCAAATTAAATATATCAGCAGTCCTGCCTCACCAAAGCAATTATAGTGACTATAATACAGAATCTAGGTCCCAAGCCCATGATAATATAAATAATCGCAAATTTTATGCAAAATATTCATTTATGGTGTCCTCTCTGGTCTCTGGTCACAATCATCTGTCTTTGCCCAAGCCCATGTGTCCCTTGAGAGTAGGCATGTGCCTACGTTCTTGGACAGGATATCTTTGCTGAGTCTGGGACCCACAGTTGAGCTTTCTTTGGTGAATCGTGCAACCATTTATCCTTGGGGTCCTGCGTCAGCCTTGAGGCTTTGTAAAATATGAGCATCTACCCAGGTCATTCCAAGTTATGGCTACTTCCCCACAGTGGTAAATTTTCCTTCTATTTCCTTCCAAAGACTTTCACTTCTGTTCCCAAGAATTGTCCCCTTAAGAAGTTCACATTAGAAAACAAAGCATAAAAGCATTTGTCCTTGTCTACTTTTACTTTAACTCCATGACAATAGGCCCAAGAAAGAAAGACCAAGTTTACTTTCTCAAATGTAGTTGAAAAAAAATGAGGAAAAAATAACATCTGAAATCTTAATAAAGTATTCTGCCAGAGATAGGTAGATGGTCTTGGAAGAGTCCCACTCCCTCGAAGTCTTACCATAAGCCCAGATGACAGAGAGGGAGAGAGAGAGAGAGAGAATATTTATGAGAATTGAAGAATAGGTGTATAAATGTTTTGTTTATGCTAAAATGTGAATGGTAATAATTACTTTGGTTATTTAATGCCCCTTGAAAAGCAGATAGCAATTTGTAGAGAAGAGATGGGAGAGTAAGAAGAGAGTCCCATCTCCTACACATTTTATTTCTTGGGTGTTCTACATGGACTACAATTTTGAGTTCCACACTACTAAAATCCCTGGAGACTCTGCAAAATCATCACTTGCAGCACTTCTCTGCTGAAGTAGGAAATGCCAGTGGCCCCATTAGGCAACTCCCACAGGAACAACTTCATTCTCCGGGGGTTTCCAACATCAGCTTGGCCTTAAATATTATGAGTATCCTGGGAAGGAGAGAGGAAATGTCAGCGTGCATGTGTATGTTTGATTGGAATCTCTGTGTGTGCAGCACTGAAGACCTGAGTGTCCCTGGAGGGTATTTAAATAAATGCCAATGTTCAGGGCTGGCCTCATACACAAATGGATTAAGCCTCTTCTTATTTTGTTTAAATACACCAAAGCATTCTTGACTGGTAATGGAACACCTATCAGATATTGCTCCAGCCCTGGAAGTACTTCTTGAGGGAAATGCTTAATTTAATTGGGTTGTTCCTTCCCCAGGATGAAAAAAAAATTAATTGGGTTAAGATAGTGTTCAATACTTGCATAGAGTGTAGGAGTAAGGTCTGATTTGTCTGATCACCATGCAGCAGGATTTGGGGTCCTCAGGGCCCACATCAGAACAGGAGTATATTATCATGTGAAAGGGAGAGGAAGCCTGAGAATAGACGAAAGAAGGCTTATGTGGCTGCTGGGACCAGCAGGTAGATTAGGGAAGCAGAAGACGTGTATCTAGGAGATAAGTGGTGGTACCAGGCATCAGGCAAGACGGTAAGGAAGACGGGAAGTGCAACCAAAGATAAAACAGAAAAGCACAAAAGATTTGTCTCTGTCACAAATACTTGCCAAGATCTTTCCTCCTGTTCTAAAATCAGTTAAACTTAGGAACCAGAGACATATGCTTTCTACTCAAAAATGAGACAAAAATGGCCTGAAGGGCTATTCAAACACAAAGCTTGACTAAGTTGGTCCCTAGTCAAACTCTATTGCTTATTTCTGGTTGAGCTGCTGTGGCTTTGCTTGAGTATCTGTTGAGCTAGACAGGACAGATCTAAGTTGTGCATACCTAACAGACTCAACCGGTTTTGCTACTGATTATATATAGAAATGAACCAACAGACTGCCTTCTACTCTTCTTTCGCTCATAAAATACAAGAAGAATTAACCAAGGTTGGCTGCATGATAAACTAGGCCCAGGGTCACTGCTCCAGGTCTGCATCCCAATTATAGAACACAAAGGGCAAAGTAAGGACTCCTAATTGAAGCATTTCTTTGGGCTTCATGATTTTCCCTTTGAACTTCAGAGAATGGAACTCAAGACTAGAATTAGGATTATGCAGTAAATCACTCAGATTTTTGCTAGATTAAATAGCCTTCTCTCTGCTGAGCAGTTCTAAAACTATAAAATTAGTATTCATTATCTGGAAATAATTTGTTTTACCCAGATGATTCCTGAGGCCTTTCAATCAAGCAGGTTTTACATTTTCTGTGAACTTTCCAGAACACACTCTTGATTTTAGGATTAACAATGATTATCTCTTCATCTTTGACTTACTGTGATTTGTTTTCATCATTTTTGAGTCAATATACCAAATCTCATGACTTGTATAGCTATAACTTGGTTTTATTTTCCTAAGGATAAATGTCAAAGTATCATTATAGAAACTCTTTCAGGGTTATTCGGGTGCTAGTGATAACTTCAGAATTTATGAATGTACCAGTGTGAACTTTATAGTAAAACAGAGTATATGTATGATTTTATGCTCAAATAAAAAATATTGTTATATTCACCTTTAAGCATTTTTATGTTTTGCCAGAAAACTTGAGGTTTTCCTGTTATTAACAGAAAGGAATTGAGTTCTGTTTAATGTTTAGGTTTTTGTTAGATAATTTGCTTATCGCCTCCCCCAATTTACTATTCTACATTTACTGTACAATACTGTTACACTTACTGTTGAATACTATTACTAAATCTCAGGAAAATGACTAAAATGCTGGAAGAATGAAAGGAGGAGAGTATTTACTTTTTGGCTCATTACTCAGTGGTTCCATGGCCTGTTAAGTCATTTACTCCAACCCTCCTTGCACATGAGAAAGAATGTTTTTGGCTGGAAAAGCTCTTGTTGGTGTTGCTCTCTTAAATTCTCTACTGCATGGAGAGCACTCTCAACATTAACAATAAGAAAATGTTGAGTTTCTCAGAAGTAATAACTATGTGCCTCGTGTTAGGAGGAGGCAACATAGCAGAATGGTTAAGGGCATGGCACTGGGGTCAAACTCTCAGTTCAAATCATTGCCTTGCTATTTATTAGCTATATGACCTCTCTTTACCTTAATTTCTTCATTTTTAAAATGGAGATGGTAATACTAGTAGATGTCTCTTGGGATTCTGCAGAATTAAGTGAATTAATACACACAAAGCACACAAAACAGTGTCTGAAACATGGACAGAAATAACTAATGTTAGTTATTTTATGAGAAAATATAGATGCTGTGTTAAGAGATTAAATACTTTATATATGGTGTACTCTCATTAGGGATATTAAATGTTATTATTTATTAAAATGCTAAATTAGGTTTTAAAATTAAAACCACTAACAGATTACATTTAAATAATTTAAAGACTAATAACATAGGAAAATATTTCTGGGGAAAGTATAGTGAATTTCCTTTAATTCTACAAAAATAATATTGAGTTATTTCTGTTAATTGGAACAGACAAGACTGAGAGAAGGGTAAAGCAAACCCAGACCCACAAACTAGCAGTAATCCAGAGTTTGAGACAGAACACAAAGGGAAAAAGTCAAAAACTGAGTATTAGGACAGGAAGTAAGAAATTATATCACATAATAAGAAAGCAAAAATGATGATTTAAGACCTAAGATAAAAGAGGTAAGAAAAAAATAATGATAATTTTAGCTAAATAGATGTTAAGGAAGATCTTTAGGCCGGGGTAATTTGGAGCAGGATACAAGATTGGAGCAAGAATAGAAGATTAAACTCTTGTTCCAGGACAAAAGTCTGATAAGAATGAAGAGTTTAAAGTCTTTTGTGAGGTCTGAAGGAGAGCCAGCTCTGGGAATTAGAGCACATCTTGTCCCTACACCAGTGGCTTGATCCAGGAGACAAATGCGAGAGTTTGCAATTTCCATTATACGACTGATCTTTCATCACTTATTTAAGGCTATGCACATGACATCCACCAACTTGCAAAATTCCTAAAATAATACAAATGGCTTTCATTAGCTAGCTTAAGTCAGTTTCAACCCAAATGATGTGTAGTTTTTAGGACTGAGGCAAACACAATGTTAAATACTTAGAATAGAATTCCAATGCTGAATCCTCATATGCTTAGTTAGACCTTTTTCATTCTTTCTGCCAAAAATCAAAAGTTGATTTTGAAAGACTGATCAAATATGTGACTTAAAGAGCAGAGAAATCAGGAGAATTGAGAAAATTTGAGCTGACTTCAGTCATTCATCCCTATCCTTTTTTATTTGCCTATCTTGGATCAGACGAAGCAATACCATGTAATCCTCAGCCATGAGCATAGACTAACTAGCCACTTCACACTCAGCACAAATGCTGGGCCAGCAACATGGACTCATCAACCAAGCTCTTCCATGACATAAGCTGAGTTGGTAATGTAAATAATCATTCAGGAAAGAAAGGGTTATTTTATTATCCTTCTCATATTTTACTCTGTTTTCTTCCAGAGTAAAGCCTAAAAACAGTTGGTGACAATGGCAGCATTAGTAGTTAACCTTATTTCAGTGAAGTCTATGCTACTGACACAGCTCTAAACTGTCCCTTTTGTTGTTCTTCACTAACTTATACTGAAGTGGGTTTCAAACACTTCCTCTCTGAGACCCAGTTCTTACAGAACTTTGAAAATTTTATCTCTAAAAAGAGCTTTATTTATTAAAAAATCAAGTACAAAACTTAAAACAATATCATTTTAAACCCTATTGTGCTTTTTCTTATCCTGAAAAGACAAGTTCTAAAAGAAAAGACAAAATTATTTATTGTCTTAAAAAAAGGTTTCTAGTCACTGAGATCTAATGTCCAACACTGCAACCTCAGGAAGGAGTTTATTTTGGCCCACAGTGACAATTCATGCTTAGCTGGTTCCGAGGGACAGGAAGGCATGGTGGATTGGTCTGGAGAAGGGAAATTGCTTGTGTCATGGCAGCAGAGAGAGAAAAGGAAGACAGGAAGACACATCTTCCAGGTCACAACCTCAGATCCTACCTCAGAACAGCACATCGGCTATGACCCTATTGGCAGACCAATCCACCAATGAGAGCATCACCTTTATGGTCCAATCACCTTCTAAACACATGAGACTTTGGGGAATGGTACAGATCCAAAGCACAGCACTGACAAATCCCTGTACCTCCCTAAAATTATTACTGTTAATTTTTCTTATACACGCTTCCAGATTTTTTTCTTGTATAAATATATTACTATGAAGTATTTTTTTTTTTTTTTTACATTTACTAAACATTTATACTTACCCAGAGTAACACAGAAAAGCAGAGTTCTCAACAAAGGGCTTTCTCTTTTGCTCTTATCAAAAAACAAAACAAAAAAAACTGGGTAGTTCCCTCTGATTCACTCAAACAAAGATCATGTAAATTTGTCCCTTTGTCTTTCGATGAAATTCAGTGGTACAGATAACAGTGACAATCACATCTGCCTGGTCTATCACTTCTGTATAAGTCAACTGTCCCCCAGAGGGGGAAGCCCCACACTAAATTTCATAAAATATAATACATCCTCAAGGGAAAGGCAAAGATCAGATAGATGGTTTATATTCTGGCCCCATGGGTTCTTACAGCTCTTAAACGTTATCTCCTCCCTAGGCCAGGCTTTTATCATTAAGCATTAATGCCATTTAAAAAAGCATAAAAGATTGTTATAAACTTTGAATGATTTTAAGAGCAAATAAATGCTAGTTTATCAATTTCAGAGTCAAAGAATATTAAAATTAGATTAAAAATATACAATTAACCTAATACATTTTAAATTTGGACTAATTGTTTGAAATTCAAAAGGACCCCAGGATATTTTTCACTTGAAACACAGATATAAAAAATTCATACTAAACAGGCAGAGTTTGCCCTCGAGGTTGAAAACATTAATCATCATGCATCTAACTGTTAACTGTAAAAAATCATTTTTCTTCTGATTTAAAGAGAATTATTTAGTGAGTGTTTTTAACTTCTCTGCTTTCTCAAGCAGAGGCGGTAACATGGGGTCAGATTCTGGGCTCCTTCGGCCCTCCACGTCTCCCTTCACTACACGGAGCCGCCTTTGATATAAAGAGAGCTCCTGGCCCACAGAAAAACGCACAAAGCCCAGGAAGAATTAGGAGTCTGCCAGGAATGTAATTGAGATTTAGTTTCCAAATGCAGGCACTCATTGGAGCTGAACAGTATTCTTAAGAAGGAGGTGCACATTAACCCCAAATAAAAATGCACATGAAGCAACAGTCAGTAAGGACAGGTCTTCACCAGACTCTTGGGAAGCCTGTGCAGTATACACCAAGTCCATCAAGCTAGAAAGAACAGCTGTAAACAGAAATATGACTTTTCTTCAGATGGGTGGGGATATTTAATGTGTAGGGCCGACAGAATAAAATATCCTTTATAATGCAGCTTTCTCACACAGCTAATGACAGCTGCCCAACCTACAATATTATGCTTGATGTCTTAAGTCTTGATAGTTCCTTCGACGAGATCCAAGGTAGTTTCTTGGCACAAAACTACACTCCACAGACAGCACTGCAATAAGGCTCAAAAGCATTCAACGCTTCTGAAGTTTGGTGCTGTGGGTAACAGCCTTTGTCTGCCCAATTTTGAATTTTAGAAGAATATATTTGATCAATCAGTTGAAATTTTATCAATTTTGCTTTTAAAAACTCTGAGCATGCAGTCTGCCAGAATTAATTCCCATTATGTCTTTGACTTGTATTCCAAGTTATTATTTAACTTCTAATACTGCTATCACTTGCTGCAGTATCGAATTATCAGATTGTAGCAATGAGTACACACTAGCCTAATTCTAGGATGTTCACCATAGACACATGAGTAGTTCACTCATTAATGTCCACCTGATTTCAGTATTCTTTTTTTCATACATTTTCCAAAAATTAAATACATTGAGTAATTTTCTTGCTTTGTGAGGCCCTGTGCTAACTGGGACCACACACTTTTCCTGTGTGCCTAATACTTCTATCATGATTTTTTTTAAAAATCCTAAATTTCACAGGAGGTTAAAGAATACATAAGTGTACTTTCTTCCCATTGAAGTTTTTGGAACTCCTGAATTGTATCTGTGTACCTAAGGCAAGACATGACCTCATAGGTTGCAGCATGCACAATCCTATCTCTGTCTGCTATCTCCTTTGACTCTTTGAGAAGCATGCTATTGCCTGCTGTGCTTTTGTTGAAAATAGCCAACCTCTAAATGTGTAAGTGAAGAGAAGGGAATATGGGGATTATTGTCAGCTTGGAAACATTCCTTAGACAATGACTTGACAATGACTAGAAGGTAAAAGTTTCAATATTATTTCTAAATTTCCTTTGTCTCTGATTGAAATTGTCAAAGGTATGACTAACATGATCTTCAGAGTTCCTTAAAATGACTGACCCACAGTACCATACTTGGATCTTGTCTCCTCATCCAAATCTGCCCAGCTCATCCCAGGAATACTTCTAATGAACACCCTTTCCCAGAATCCTTATCACAGTATCTGCTACTAAGGAAGCCAACCTGGAACATAGATCAGCATAACACTTAGGTCAATGAGATGTAAAACATTGATTTATATGTTTAAAATTGCTTTATGTAAGTAAAATAGTTTCCCAACTAAAATTCAATCTAAATTCTAATCAACAAAATAATCAAACTCACATTACAGTGGAAAAATATTTAGAGCACTTTTTAAGAAGAGCCCTTCCACTTTTAATAAAAGTGGATGAGGTAATAGAGACTAATTTCCTCCTGAAGACATTTTCTACAAAAGACAGAAAAATATGGAAATATTGAAAAACAATAAAACAATTGAACATTAAAGTACATGTTAAGCAGTACTGACATCATGAAAATAATAACTAACTGTTCAGTTGTGTATGTGTGTGTTCTAAAAAGCAGGTAGGAATAAAACTAAATTATTCTCAGATATTTGCATTAAAGAAGACAGTAAGAGCTCCTGTTAACACTAGACTTGTGTAAACCACAATTATATGCTGTAATCTCTATTATAACCACCAAAAGGACAGTAAAAAAAATATATGTCTTCTGAGCTAGTAAAAGTGAAATTATAAAAGATAATTACACTAACAGATAACAAGTAAGGTGGAAAACACAGAGTGTCAGAAAGGAAGACCACTAAAAATAAGGTATACAGAGCCCAAAATATTAATAAACACATTTTAAAAACTCTAAATGTTTCAACAGAAGACTGTCAGTTAGTTACAAATAATAAAATGACCAAATATTGTTTTCAAGACTTTAAAATGTAATCATTCAGAAATGTTAATTATCAGCAGCCAAGATGTCCTTCAGCAGGTGAATGGCTAAAGCATGGTACATCTAGACAGTGGAATATTATTCAGTGCTGAATAGAAATGAGCTACTAACTCACAAAAGGACATGACATAATTTAAATGCATATTACTAAGTGCAATAAGTCAATCTATAAGGGTTAAATATTTATGATTTCAACTATGAAACATTCTGGTGAAGGCAAATTTATGGAAATGGTTAAAAGGATCAGAGTGGTTAGGAAGAAGGAAGGTGTACAGAAGACTTTTAAGGCAATGAAAATATTCTGAATCATATTACAATGTAAGACTCATGTTATTGTAGCTTTGCGCAAACCCATAGCATATGCGGCAGCAACAATGAAACCTAATATTGGCTGTGGGCTTTCAGTAATAATGCTATGTCACTGTAGGTTCACCCATTATAACAGCTGTGCCACACTGGAGGGAACAGTTAGGAAGGGGACACTTGTCCGTGTGGGGGACAGGGAGAGATGGAAAATCTCTTTACCTTCATCGCAATGTTGGTGTGAAACCAAAACTTTACTGAATAAGAAAATAACAAAATCTACTTTAAAAAATATCACCAGGCTGAATTAGGAAGATCACAGATTCAAAACCAATTTAGTGAGAACTTGTCTCAAATAAAAAATTTGTGAAAAGGATGGGAGAATAGCTCAGCATGCCTTGAGCTTAATTCCCAATAATGCAAAAATATATAAATATGCAACCCACAATGAGATAGCCACAGAATTACTATTACTTTGAATGATTAAAAGTATTGATGAGAGATATTGTTATAATAACATAACTACATTTAGATAGAAAAAATATTTTAAATTCTTTACAAAATAAAAAACTTTATGGAATGATAAAGTAAGTAAGGTAATGATTAGGGCCTGGGGGTGGGTTTATTTTTGCTTTTATATTTACGCTCTAAAATCATTTGGAGAGATGATACACAATTGTGCAATCATACTAACGGCTAACAGACTGTATACTTTAGGTGAATCATATACTTAAATCATATCTCAGTTAAGGTACTTTTAAAAATTAAAGTTAACTAATGATGGGAAAGTAGAGATAAGAAGAAATAGTACTTGCCAGATGCAAAAGAAAGTTTACAGGTGATTTTATCCATACAAGGTGAAAAAGCAGATAAACTAAACCACACTTAGGTTGCAAACCAAAAAAGGGAAAGAAAATGAAAGCACGGGTTTCCCTGAGTGGGAAGCAAGGAGAAGTCAATGACAGGACAGATATTTCCAAGATGTTGGTGAATGATACAGAACTCAACATCCCACACTGCTTTGCGAAGCCTCCATAGTATACACACACAGACGTGCACCTGAACACACACCAGTAACAACTTTGGCTTTGTATTTACAGAATTTTTAGAGTCTACATCAATTTTTTTGTATCCTCCAAAAGTTTAAACTTTCCTTTTGAAAAAGAAACTACACAGAGAAAAATAAGTAAGTGGCAGAGTACAAGGCTGATCAGACAACTCAATGTGTATTTAAATAACAAAAAATTATTGCGGTAGAAAGACACAGATACTTTGCAAAATACTCCCCTTCACTTCAAAAACACATACCCCTTTGTTCTTCCCACTTTCTAGTGCAGTTCTGAAAGTCCTCTTTCGTGAGTGTCTTTACAAGTGGGATGAAAAGTGCAGTGAATGATGCTGGGGTGTGTCGCCTCCACTTTACTCAGCAGATCTAGCTTTGTGCAAATTCTTTCTCATCCTCAAAGTCAAAAACATGAATCATTTCAGGACACCAAGCTGTCACAATGCATGTAAAGACACATTAAAAAGCACATCTAGAACTGTTTCATAAAGTAAGAATAAAATAGTGCATTTGAAGTAAAGGGGGTATTTTGAGAAGGATTAATGGAAATGCATCTTTTACAGTAATAAAAATCTTAAAATTGAAATATTCATCCTAATTCTGACCATACCTATTATGTGCAATACATTATGCATAATGCATATGTAATATATATTATGATACATAAATTTAAAAATAGTGTTTCTATATATCCAAGCTATTACTAGGCCAATTTTAAAGAGAGAATATAGATTATTCCACAGATGAAGCTGCCTATTATAATTTTTGACTGCTAGCTTTATACAAATCCAGAAGCTGAGACCCTTAATTTCTGTGTGTAAGTAAAAATCTTAAAGTGCTCTCATGTTTTTCCTTATATTTTTGATTTTAAAAACATGGATTTTAAAATTGATAATTCAGTCTTAACCTAGAATTGTAGAACTGTATTTGCTCTCTTAAATAATCACACCACCTCCCCCTATATGGTGTTACAGAAAGAGAGAAAGAAAAAAAAAGAAAGAAAATTGAAACACCTACTCTCAACCTAACTTATCATATTTTTATCATGGCAAAAATTTACCCAGGACTTTCAGCGGTAAATCTCATCCTACAAAATTTCAGAGACAGTCAAAAAAATAAACAAAATAGTTCAAAGACAAAGCGAATCAACTCATAAAGAGCCTGTCTCAGAGAACAATGGTAAATGGGGTCCTAACTCAAGAGACTCCGAAAAACTTTGAGCTAACTCCAGATGATTTAAAATTTTCTCATGGAAAGAAAAGTGAATTTCCTCTATCTGTACTGTTCTATTCCTATAACAAAGTTTGACAGGGTTCTCAACTAAACACAATGGAAACAAAGAGAGGAAGTGATGCCTGGTATCCTTCACCTTTATGTCTTCAAGTTTGTTTGGAAATCTTTTAGACAGTTTTCCTTTCTCCAAACGTTCTCTTCCGTTGTTTCTTTAACTGGAAAAGGTTTTTCATTTTATATACTGTACATTTCCAAAGTGTATACGGTTCTGGGCATGGTATTTGCTTTCCTTAGAGATAGGAATCGCTTTTGTTCGTTTACCTTCTTTGAAATTCATTTCTAGTAGCTGCAGAGCTGCTGCTATGGAGTGTTAATAGGCTTCTAACATAGCTGTCATTTCAAGTAATAGGTGCCAAGCTTTCAGCAGCTTATTAACACATTATAACAGCAACCCCTATCCTAAACAAACAAATTGCACAGTGGAGGACACAAGCAAAATTAGTGTGTATAAATATATACATTCATATGTATACATACATACAGTATATACTTAGGACTCATCAACATATTTGGTTCCATACATGATTAACCCAGAATTGGCACTTTGTTTTTTATGAATATTCACAGAGAGAAAAAGTAGATCGGATTTGTATTTGGTCCCAAATGTGAGACGAATACAAACTGGTATAATTACTGAAAGATTTCCATCCTCTCAGCCCAGTAACGCTCTCAAGACCGAAAAATTGCAGACTTGTGGTATTTCAAATCATGGAACTGTGCTAACGTGATCTTTCAGCGCCACTTCATGGGGGATACTGCAGAGGAGGAAAAAGTGGAAATCAGCAAAGAAATACACCAACTGGCAAAACTACCGAGAAAGGAAGGGATACAAATATGAAAATGTACTTATAAGAGTCAAAATTTGCATTTGGATATGAACACTGGACCAACTCTCTACAAACACAAGCACATTCTTCCAGATGCAGGGGCAGACATATGTATGGATAAATATGAGACTAT
The DNA here is from genome assembly GCF_034190915.1 of Cavia porcellus. Taxonomy (NCBI): domain Eukaryota; kingdom Metazoa; phylum Chordata; class Mammalia; order Rodentia; family Caviidae; genus Cavia; species Cavia porcellus. The sequence goes on from NW_026947489.1 coordinate 34,334,288, forward strand.
ATATTCACACATGCTTTATATAAATATGTATAAATACATACACAAAAACACATAAGTATGTACATATAGACACACTGTCCTTTAGAAGTGTTTGTATATTTAATGGTTGCATAAAAATTTCTAGCCGTTCTCTCAAATATGTATTTCAATGAAAACTCTAAATTTTACATTGTAGTAAATGCTGACCTTTTGGAGTACAAAATTTTCAACTCAAATTATAGACATGTTGTAATATATTTGCAGGTTGTGAATATGTTAAACTTCTAAATTTGGTGGATACTTTATAAAATTTATTAAAATTTGTTATATTGAGGAACATGTCTAGAACATATCCTGGCTATCTTGTAAGATATAATATGTAATATGTGCTACTTTTATTGCTACTAATAATGACAGGTAACATTATTAAATATTTTGTAAGTATCAATGGTGAATTAGCAATTCTATGAATTGTACATACAACTCCAAATACTTCTAATATACACAGACAACTTCCAAATCTGAGAAAGTAACAGAAACAGCAAACCTGTGATAGACTTTAAGTAAATTGAATAATGATTGAGTATATAATTCCTTCCCAATATTACTCTTGGAATGGTCATATCTTGACATCATAGCTGGAAAGAAAATTGTTTCAAACCCTATAATAAAAGACAATAGCTGATTTCAAGAAATTCCATTATAATAAATACCCAAATTATAAAATTAAAAAACAGAAATGACTGAGAAACTTTTTTAACTCATAATTTCCATAAAGATACAATACACAGGAAAAATTAACGATGCTTCAGTTCAGCAAAGAACAATTCCTATTCCACATGGATACAATGCCAGCCAGGCAGATAACCAACTCTCAAATATCAAGGTGTATTTTGAGCTTCTTCCAACTACATTCCTTATATTGGCTCCCATCTAACCCCTGTCTAGCAAGGAGTTTGCAATATCATCTTCAATGAACTCAACCTCTTATTCTTCAATATTTCAAACTGTCTTTCCTGCCTAAGAGGCTTTGATCCTGGGGAGAGGGCTGTGTCTCATTCATCTTTGTTTCCCTCACTTCAAGTACAGTACCTGATGGATGGGAGCTGTCCTATAAATGTTAAAATCATGAACAAATTAATGAATAAAGACCAGGTCCTCTCTATATTTTCAAGTTTGCCTTACCTCTCACTGCTTAGTCAAATTCAATTTCACTTTCCCATAAATATCTACTTCTAGCTCTAACAACAATCTATACCTTAAGTTAGAGCCAGAAAATGGTAGTGTATGAAAGTCAAGACCTCATCCCTCTCTAAGAACTTCTCCTATTTCTTTGCCTGAGTAAATTGATGCCTACAAAAAATAAATAGGGAGTGGGACAGGGGCAAGGGTCCTTTTGTATGATTTTAGTAAAAACATATTTTTTATAGAAAAGTGTCTGCAGTGGTCTCCCAAGAGTTTGGTCAAATCACCCCAGAATTTGGTTTCCAGTGACTGTTATACGATATATGTGTGAAAATAATGGGCAGCGATTTCAGATTATGAATGTTATTTTGGTTGACATTCCTAGCAACTATCATGATTTTAAAAATAGGAGAACACAAGTAAAAAAATAAATAGAGAAGGGAAGAAAAACAAATCAAAAAAATTTCTAGCTATATTTTTACGGAAATTATTCAAGCCAGTTTCTGAATGCAATGTGGCCCATAAAATATGAACTTTGAGTTTCCAGTCAAACTATGAGGGAAGGTTGCTGTGTGTTCCCACCAGAATTTTTTTAATAATCATATATATATGGACTCAATGATTTTAACACAGTAATAAAGTTTGGTAGCAAAACCTGTTTTCTACCTCAGCATTGTTTATGCTATTTTAATAAGTTGAATAAACTTGGCGACTAAGAGTCTGTCACTTTTCCAACTCTGATAGGAAGGAATCTGACAACTGCTACACAGTTATAGGAATGCTGCAATTTGTTAAAATGCTCTTAATACATTTTCCTGACTTTTACTCAAAAACTAAAGCACGATAAACACAGAGATAATTAGGTCAATGATCAATGACGTATTACAGAAGAGAAGATTACCATGATGTTTAATTTCAAAGCCCACGTGCAAGGGATTTGGCAGCTCTGCAGAATCTCTGATCATGGGAGGGAGCAGGAGTTTGAAAAAGTGAAAAAGAAAACCCTCCAGCCTTTAAAATAATGAACAGTTTTCCCAAAGCTTGCCGTACCACAAAACACCCATCCACTGCAAATGCATGCAATTCCCAGGGGCTCATAAATTAATTTAGTGACAAGAGATTGTACCCAAGTGATAAAGGTCCAGCACTATGATTATGTTTATGGGTAATTTGGTCTATAAAAGAGTTCCAAAGCACCTTTTATTTGTCATTTGTTGACAATTCAACCAATTCTCCTGTCTGCCATCTTCCATATTTAATGGGTCTCTATCGAAGTATGCAACACGCTCGTTTGTATGGGAAGGATGTCTTCATATTGTTATGCCGTTGCATATCCTTTACTTCCGAATGCTGTTCATCAGTCTACCTCCTGCTCTTTTCACTATGACACCTCTGAGATGGTACCCATAGCAACACCCCTGAGAAGAAGGCGAACGTGAAGCTGCTGCAATCCTCCCAGCCCATGTGCTGACATCGCCAGTCATTAATGCAGCGGCTGCTGCCTACTCAGATCTTCCTCGCTTCTCTCTGGTCTTGTTTCCCTGCAGTAGCAGCCACAGAGCTCACTCACGGAGATCCAGAGACTTGCTGTTAATGATTTGTCACTTGTTTAGAACACCTCAGGATGGCAGGTCTGTATAATCTGCCCTCAATGGCACTGCCAGGTTGCATTAGGAAACAATTACCTAGTTTATGACTCCTAATGTAGGCACTAGAATTTCCAATTAAACTCACATGTTTCCAAAAGGGGCTGAATGCCCCTTTGAGGAGAGGAACAGACTCTACCACTGAGGACAATAGACTCACTCCTGCTTCAGAAGACGCCATATATGAATCAGGGTCCCTTTAGATTAATAGACTTGGGGTGACAGAACGAGGGGAACAGTTCTATGTGAATTTGGTTATTACCATTTATTAGATTCTCACCATCTGTAGGATCTTGGTAAAATGAAACAGCGGACATACTTGCGTGCATGTTTTATAGTATAAAGCAAAAAAGGGGGTTAAAGTGTTGCTGTGTTACTCCAATCACTGGCTTCTTCCTCCAGTGTACATGTGTGAAGAAGAGAACTGGGGAACAAAACAAAGGATTATGAAATTATTTCTTCTTTATATTTTGAACAAAAACGAGAATATGCAGGTTTTATCAAAATTAAAGGATGTTAAGTGCATTTATTGATAAGTGATTAGCAACTATACTAAAAAGAGGATGTGCAAACCAACTAATTTAAAATGGAATCATATTGAACAGATTTTGCCTTAAAAATACCCCCAGATTAGAAAGCATTGTATTTGCTGAAACACAATAAGGTTTAGCTCACAGCAGGGGGGTCACATGTTATTGAACTTCAACACCAACTAGTTGCAGCCCAGTTACATTTAATAACTCTCATAATATGATGTAGTGATAATAATTAATAACTTAGAATCCTAGTAAAAATTCCCTTAAGAGTTTATATACATTTATTAAACTCAACATCCACAAACATCGCGTTCCTATATTTCTATTCTGCTCTCTCCAAAAAGAGGAAGACAAGTAACCATTTATCAGTAGCAGTGTGAGAGGAAAAGATTTATCATTTTAAATTTTTCATTGCAGATGGTTTTCATTTTAAAAGGCAGGGAAGCGATTTTTTTGAAATCATTTTTTTCCCTAATGCAATTGAGCCAGACGTTTCTCGTAAATCTTGTTGCTTTCACAGGCGATACTCAATTCTCTAAACTTTATATGCAATATCCTACTTATTTTTTATGATGTTCGTCTCCTGCAAATGAAAATAAAAGCCATCCAAAAGGTGGCATCATACCCAAAGCATGCCACCCTGGGTGTTTCCCTTTCCTTAGCTTACTCACGTTTCAGCTAAACGATTCCTCTTTGTGTTTAAACAAAATAATAGGTTTCAGTGAGGACATAAAGATCTTTCCTCCTCTTCTTTTTTTTTTTTTTTTATAAACAGGAAGAAAATAAAGGAGTCTTTCTAATCAGATATCAAATTATACACAGGGAGTCACTAAATTCTTTGAGTTAGAGTCAAAGTAAGAAACTGATCCTATGGAGAAAAGCAGGGTAGAGGTGTTTCCTTTGTAATTAGTAATAAAATCATGGAATACTTGTCTGGAAGTTCCTGGTTGATGTGACCCCCTTTAAGAATGATTTCACTTTTGTGGTAGACTACTAGGCATTCCCAGTGAGTAAAAATCACCATGGTACTGTGGGGCTGGATTCATCACTATGCATAAAGTACATTTGCTGGCAGATTTTGAGGCTTCAGGATGCCTCAACTCAAAATGCACACTAAAACACCATCAATCAAAAATGTCATCAATCAGTCAGGCTGGGGATGTGGCTCAGTGGCATAAGTCTTACCTTGCATGCACAAGGCCCTGGGTTTAATCCCAGCACTACCAAAATATATATATACTCTCATGTAAAGATGATATATATATATATTCAATCATCTTTACATGAGAGTTTGGTCAAATATATAAAATATATTTTATACAAAATACATTATGATATATCATATGTAGTTTATATAGTCAAACATATTATACCTTCGAACTTTATAATAACATTCAATAATGTTAGTGTCCACGATTTAATCTTTTAAAGTATTTATTACAAATTTCCTATGTATTTTTTCTCTCTATATATATTTTCTAATCAGAGACTCCTTCTCATTTGTCCAAATTGTGTTGCTTTTTCAGTTTTTGAGGTTGATTTTTATTGTGAACGTTTACGTTCCCACCTTTAAAAGTATGAAGGATTGAATAAAATACAATGACCTCTTAAGCATTTATTTTAGAAGTTCCAATTGGATAGTTTCAGAGATGAATTATACCCACAATTTTGTCAAATCAATATTTATCCTATCTTTCAATATTTCCAGATGCTCAACCAAAAATCATTAAGCATTTACAGAAAAAATTCTGTATGGTGCTACCTGTAGTCTTGTGTGGAGCGTATAAATGCGGAACATCCTAGAAACAGGCGATGGCTAATCAGCCAGGATTTAAAGAACGGTCTTGTGAGTTAACTCCAGCAAGCATTTTCCTTGACATCTGTTTGCTACAGCCCTGCCTACACTTCTGCTACCATCCCATTTCCTCTTACATATATGCCTCCTGAACCTGGTTCTATATTGTTAAAATTACTGGGAAAAATAATTTCATTTTCAAAGCTTCTCCTTAGCTACAGCTCAATATTTTAATGTTCATATAAAAAAATGCACTTAAAACATTAGGAAAATGTGCCAAAGTAAGGGCTTAAATTATTTGCTCCAAGAATATATTCTTAAATATAATGCTGAAAGTGAAACCAGAAAAATAAAAATCACAAACAAACTCATCACTTAGGGACTACACATCTTGTCTAATATATTTTTACTTTTCTAAATCAAACCACATTTAACAAAGAAAATCACCTGCAGGAAATTCAGTTCAAGAATTTAAAAATATTTTTTTTCTTTAGTTGCTAGGACTTACAAAATTCAGGAAATTTTGGAAGAAATGCTTTCCAAATTGTCCTTCAGGCGCTTCTCTCTATTACACTGACCATGTTTTTCTCCAAGTGTGTTCCTGTTCTCTCCTAGGATGTGCTTTTCTCAGCCATAAAATCAGGTTTAATACCCTGTAAGATCAATTTAAGAAATAGTAAGAGCCCGTAAGAGTTTATGGTAATCATGATTCCCCATTACACTGTTCTGAAACCTTATAATGACTGCATTGGTTATTTGTAATGGATTTATCCTTGTTTTTTGATTTTATTATCTGTGAAGGTATGAACAGCTAATTTGAGGGAAACAAGTCATTATATTAGCCAGTACTGGTATAATATCGCTTTTGCTTTTCTGTTTCCATTGGCTCTGTCATGTTGTATCTTATTGGATTGTGTTACGTGTGAAAGTATAAAGAAATTTTCTATGGAAAGTGAGATAATATAGTAGCCATTGTTTGTTTTCTGTTATTTGGTTCTGAATGCCCTGTGATATTCTCATTCTCTTGAATGTTTTTATGCTATTTCGTTATGTTTGATACTATCGTATATGAAGCTATGCTCAACTCTTTCAAAGAAAGCGACATTGTAGTAGTTACTGTTAATTATGGGTTGTCTTCTAGTGAAATTCTGTGTTGCTTACATTGTACTGTTCCAATCTGCTTTGTTATGTCCTGTTTTGTCTTAATCACTTTAAAATAGAAAAAAAAATTTAAAAAGATCAATTTTGCATTTGCATAATTTCTGTCCTATGACAGTGTCATAATATTGCTAGCCTTAAACTGTTTGACATTTAGATTCTTTTGAGAATATTTATTACTGAAAATTCTTTGTAACACTACATGTATTTTAAAGTTTCAACTACATGTCTATTTCACCAGGATAGATTTTAGCAATGTGATACCTATATTAATACAGACAGTCTTAAGGATGTCTGTTCAAACTCTGAAATTATTTCTCAATAGTGAGGCTAATACATGAATAACTTGGTCTTTGTAAAAGATTTGTTTTAAAATTTTTAAACATTTGTTCTAAACTTTTCTTGCCTATTTTCCAGATTTTATGATTTAGGAAACAAAGAGAAGTTTTAATTTTTATGCAGTCAAGTCTGTGCATACTTTTCTTTGTACCTTTTCTTTCTTTCTTTTTTTTTTTTTTTTTTTTTTTTTTTGTCTTTTTCCTTTTTATCGGTACCGGGAATCAAACTCACGACTGCCTGCTTGCAAGGCAGGTACTTATGCCACTGAGCTAAATCCCCAGCCCTATTTTTTCATTTTTTATGCTTAGGAATTCTGTTTACATCCTGATACCTAGTATTATTTTCTTATATTTTATTTGTATCTTTATATTTTATTTTAATTTATTTATATTTTATTATTTTCTTATATTTTAATTTTTAACACATTATTCCAACAAAACTATATCTGTTACAAAGAATGAGCTTAATATTTTTTATCTTTTATCCAAAGGTTTATGCTACATTTCTTCTTGTATTGGTGGAACTAAATAGTCTCATGTTAGCACTAGGATTTGAGTGCTATGAATAAAAACACTCCTCTGTGGCTACATTTAAGGGATTTCTGAATTAGCAACCTCAGTAGCAAATATAATGTTTTTAAAAATCAATACTAAACTAAGCTCCATAATGAACAATATATCAACATTTTAAGTTAAGACAGACCAGGCCTTTTGGGTTTACAGTATTTTATTTTAAAGTAAAATCTAAATAAAAACCTAATTACTAGCAGTCTCCCCAGTATTTCTAGGGAATGTAACATTTCTGAATCCTCACTTTTTTTTTTTTTTTTTTTTTTTTTTTTTCTGGTACCAGGAATCAAACTCAGGATCTGGTGCTTGCCAGGCAGGCGCTGTGCCACTGGGCTGTATCCCCAGCCTATGAATACTCACTTTTCACGCTAAACTCCCGCTACTGAATTTGTCAAACACTTTTGAACTTTCCATCATGACTCTGAATAGCTTCATGTTTAGTGTGGACACAGTCCCTTGGACTATTTCACCAGAATACTGCTAACACAAGATTGCTTTAATAATAACTTTTTACTTAACGTTTGAAGATAATTGAGAGGACAGCTCCTATCAGGAACCGTCTTAGATTGATCACAAAATATTACTGCATGTGAAGTCCATATAGAGGGAGTTACCTTTCTTTCCCCCCAACTTGCTTTGATACTAAGTTACTTTGTCACTAATTTCTCTGATTCATCTGTGAGTTTCTTAAACTCAGCAATTATCACTTTTCCCTCCCCAGCTTTTTCCAATTCAAAGGATCACTGGAACACTGAAATGTTTTAGTTCTTCACTGCGTAAAGTAAGTGCACGAAACATTGGCTTTGTATCAGGTATTTCTGGCCCTTTCTTCATCTGTAACCTCTTGACCTCAGTACCTCCGAGCGTGCTGTTTTGAATTCCAGATGCTAGCAGCTGTACTTGTGCAAAACTTTGTCCGCCAAGGTTTTGTCCACAGGAGCTGCAGACTGGAAGTGTTTGGAGTGCACCGCGCCTCTGCAACTCAGCACCTTTCAGCCAGCAACTGAGGGAATGTGATAAGTTGTCTCATCTTTGGGTCTTTTTTTCCCATTGGCTCTCAAAATTTCCCAGGAACAACAGACTTCACCTGCCCACTGTGATAAGGAATTTAATGACAAAAACCGCTTTGACTGCTTCTCTTTCTTCTTTGCAAACAATCCTAGGATCATCTCCCACATAAAGTACTTGCAAAAAATCCTTGTCTCCAGCTGTTTTCAAGTTACCCCCTTAACGGGCATCAACATTGGGCCTTTAGCTTCAGCTTCTCAAAGGGCAGGACAGCATGCCCCCAGGTCTTCCTCACCAGGGCTTTGAGGCCCCTGTGTTAAATCCCTCGCCCCACCTAATGCCCCCGTAATCTCCACGAACAGAGGGAGACACTGTTGACAGGGTCTGAAAGACACAACATATATTTTGCAGTTCAAAGCAAACTCCAGAGGAGTCAGCTTTTTAAAATTGCATCATTTCATTTAAATTCTAGTGCAGCACATGTGTATCAGAGTACCCCTCCTCTGTTTCCATTTTAATTTTCACTAATCCATATGCTATATCACAATCTGTATTACAGGGCTTTTTTATTTTTGTAAAATGTGAGATATCTACTTCCAGTTTCTCCCCCACCCTTTCTATTTTCTGGTCTAGTCTTACCCTTTTATATTTTCAGGTTACTTTAAAAATAAAACAAACTATTAAGTGAAAGAAAACTCCTGCTAGGGTGTGAGATAAAACTAAATTAAGCCTAGAAATTACAAAGAATTTTATCTATCTATCTATTGAGACATAGTTTTCCTAAGTCACCAGGTTTTCCTCAAACTTGCAATTCTCCTGCCTCAGCCTCTCAGAGTGCTAGGATTACAGGCAAAAGAAATGTTAGTCTTTAACAGACTCTTTTTCCACTCTGGAACATAGTGCAGATTATCTCTCCATTAATTTCAGTTTTCTTTTATGTCTCTCAGTAAAACATGGGTTATCCTTTCAAATATAAAGAATGTTTATTACTATTGCAAATGACTAATGATAAGATTTATTTCAGTACAAATATGATACACTTATTTCTTAAAATGAATATTTAGCTATTACAAAGTGTGCTGCTAAAAACATGGGTGCACATACCTCGCTGTGGTAGGATGTTTTTAATTCTTCCAGGAAAACACCCAGAAGGAAAATAGATAGGTCAAGTAGGACTTCTATTCCTACTTTTCTGAGGAATCTCTACACTGATTTCTACAGTGGTGACACCAGTCTACACTCACACCGGAGCCCCTCCAGCACTTGTTATTTGTTGATTTCTTAAGAATGCCCATTCTTTCTGAAGAGAAATGGAATCTTAGAGTTGTTTTGCATCTCTCAAATGATGAATGATATCAAACATTTATTTGCCTATTTGCCAATTGTATTGTTTGGACAGTTTTTCATGCTTACATCTTGTAATTACTTTGAAGATGATAACAATATACAATATAATAACTATTGTTACTCTTATTATTTTGTTTTCAAATTATGCTTTATTTTCTTTCTTTAAATTAAAAAAAGTGAACAGAGACCTATGACTAAAACTAAAAGTTAAAATATTTCATTCTATAGTAAACTTGATCACAATATGGTGCAATGAAATGCATACTCCATATAGAGTGGTTTACTCTTGGATATATATTAAAATTCAAAAATTTTTATTTTAAAAATGGCTGTTATCATGCAAACATGAGAATAGTAAAGACATTGAAGCATTGATTTCAGCGCCAAGAGAGCAGACATTGTAACTATTTCTGATATTTCACATTTGTATATACTACTTTACAAAAATGATTCAAAGTATAAAACAAGAGTCAGGTATGATAAGGTTAATTATTAAGAACAAAGGGAATGAGATAAAAGCATATTTTTCATTTCCCATGGAAATGTTTATTTAGATTAAAACTTGTTTGATTCAGAAATGTTCAGGATCAGGAGTCAGCAGCACCTGTTTTAAGCAGGAGTCTGCAGGACACCTGAGAAACCAGCCTCTCTAGGAAAGGCAGTGTGTCATACATGAAGGCAGGACAGCTTCAAGAGAAACAGTTGCTCCATGTGTGATTAGGAGAATGGACTTCTAAATCCAGCTTTGGTTGTCTTAAATTTCATGTTATTAGTTCATGTTTTCGGTATACAACGATTATATTCATTGTGGAAACAACACTTTACCTACTACTTACTAATTTCTTTCACATTCCCTCCCCTTTCCCGCCTTCCCTTCTTCCTTCTATCTCTTATAACCTTTTCTTTTGTGAAAGACCTAACTCCCTGTTGCTTATTATCCATCAGTTACTTTAGTATTTAATTTATTTGTGCTTTGGGTTTCTCATACAGGAGAAAACATGCCTTTGTTTTTGACTTACTGTGAGGGTTGACCAAGTCAATCAGCTTTATAACTTTTTAGCTCTAAAATCTTTATCCCTATTGTCTTCCAATTGACACTGAATAGTTAAATCTGGGTGGCTTTCCATACCAGTATGTTACTCATTTGTGAGGTACCCTATCACTACCAAGAAAATGTACCTTTTTAACATTTCTTTGAGATGTAATTTACATTCCATAAAATCATAAAGTACAATTCAGTGGTATTTTACTCAAAATTGTTAATCATCCTTAAGTTAAAGTTGGAGGCATCATTGAAATGCTACATTTCCCTTATAAAATGTATGACAGATTGAAATCAGTAAAATTCTTGGTATAACAAGATAACTTAATGTTGGAGTGGTACTCATACTTACTAATACTAGCAGTCTCAAATAAATGAGTAAATTCAAGTACTGGAGATGCAGTTCATGTGCAGTTCCTCAGTTCTATCTCCAGTACTGCAGAAAAAAAAAGAAGAAAGAAAAAGTCAGTTTTCAAAACTTCTATTGTTTAAAAAGTCAGATTTTTAGTTCATTTTTTATTTTATCTAATGAACTTAAAATTTCCATGATACCAAACATAATATTCAAATTCTAAAAATATCTTAGAGAGATGCAATTTATGTGGTTGATATTCAGGGTCCAGCTTAAGATATTACAATGAGTAAACCAGATAACAGTAAGACACACAAGGTAGGTGATGGACTTCCCATCCTAAACAACAGATGAAAATGTCCATCTAATACATTACCCCAGACTTTATGGTCCTCAGCAAATTTTCTCTGATTTTAATTTGTCTTTGTTGATAAAAGTAGCACCAATTAATGCATAACATTTGTCACTGTAAAATTATAAACAATTTAATTAATTTCCAAATGAAATTAACACCCACTATTCTCCAAATTTGACATTGGCCCTCAGATAACATAAACTGTGCAGGTCTTGATGAGAATTACTGTACTTTGCTGAAATTTAAGCTTCTCTGATCATAAATGAGCTACAGAAAAAAGTCACACAAATTACATTCCAAGCAAAAGCCTCAGTCTTCACTTGAGATTAAGTCATAAGTAAATGCTTCTGATTTTTTATGGTAATTCTTTCCTGGATTTATCTGGCTTCTCCTGTGGCAGAAGGTTCTATTACATAACATGTTTAGAAACAGTCAAATCTTGCATCATGGCTGATCTGCAGTTTCATCCTCTTTTCTTCCCCCTCCTTCTGTTCCTTTTCCTTCTATCTCTTAGTCTCCTTCCTTTCAATAAAAGATCTATTACCTTGTTTCCTATTATTTATCTTTACAATTCCATGCTTCAAGGCTTTCTGCTTACAATACAAAATACTGATTTAACGTGATTTTTGGATGGTGTTATTTTCATCTTCCACACTGGACTTCCAGGTCTAACTGAGACTGACAGAGCTATCAGAGAAAATGTGGTAGTGCACATTTTATCACTGAGTGGACCCTGAGCCTCTGCTTTGAAAGAAGAAATTCACAGGCTGTCACTGCACAGAGATGTGCTTCAGACTGTGTGTATTCAGACTGTGTGGTCTGAATAATACATAACTCTTTTTGATCAGAAAAAGTATTTATTGAGCAAATATAACATGAGCAAATCCTTGTGTTAACTGCTGTGGCAAATGAAAAAATGAGTAATAGAAAGTCTCAGAGTTAAAGGATGGTCAGAAATGTACATAAATAAGCTTAGTTTTTTAAATTTTTATTTTAAAGAGAAAAAACTCAGAAACATCAAGGAGCAGACAAACAAATAAACAGCAACAATAGCAAAATGACAACAACTACTATAAAAAATCAGTTCAACACTGGGTAGAAACAATTTGGAAAAGAGTGAGGCGAGATGCCTGGGGTTCAAGGATATTTATTGAAAGAATGGAGATTCACCTACCTCAATCCAAATTCGGTCCTCATGAGTAAATAAATTTTAATTAAAGACCTCATTACTAGTTAAAGATTTGCCAAGTCCTTTAGAATATACAAAGTAAATATTAAGCCTCATGCTGAGTAATTGGTATTTGTGAAATCTCTGTAATATGATTGTGAGAAAAACTAAAACACAGTAGCAAAAGCAGTTTAAAAGGCCATCTCTTCATACTGTGTAAGACATAATACACAATGTACTAAATATTCACAAGCAAACATTATCCTGTGGTTACCAGCAGATATAATACTATGAGCTTTATTTCATAAAACATCAAACAAGCCATTGCTCAAGTAACAAGTTCCTCAAGTAATATGAAAGAAATCACAGGTGTATAATGAAAAGCAGGAAATCTTAACCTAGAGTTTAGTGATCTGGAAATAGCCGGCCTCTCTTTGCTAAAGCCCTCCCTCTTGAGCAGTCAGTCAGTTTTCATGGCCCGTCTGCAGTACCGGGTCAGGACCACCACAGCCTCCCGGCCACTGCCCCACTACACTTGCCCACCACGCCGCTCACGGGTGATGCTGGTTCATTACAGAATGGAGAATCAAGGGCTCCGCTTTTCTAATTTTCACAGAAAGTGAAATTTAATTCAGAACTATGACTGGCTAATTAAACCTTCCTGTGATCTAATTTGCTATAATTATTTCCATAAATTGAGATGTAGCCGGGGTTATATAAAATTATCCTAACAGAAAATTGGTTTTTAGTTTGAGTTGTAAGCAAAGATGGGGGTGTGGGTACTGCTGCAGCCTGTTACTGGCTGTGGCTACCATTGTACAAAAATCAGAACTGTAAAAATAAGCTTTTCTCGTCTTTGAAACCTTAAGAGAAACTTTAACTCCCTGAAAACATGTAAGGTTGATGCCATATTGCACGGATGAAAGGAGAAATTAGAACTGTGGGGAAAATGGAGGTGGTTATCACAAATAAACTGAACCAGAGAACCTTCCTCAGAGTTTTGGCAAACATACAGAAGATATGAATGGGATGAGCTCACAGTCCAAAGTGTGGAAAACAAGCGAGAGTATAGACCACAGGATATCTGTGCTATCCAGATCGCTTCTAGCTATTCTTCTGTTAACTTTGTAATAACACTGGTCCTGAACTCCACCAATGGGAACAACTGCTATCTGTAGAAATCATATGAAACTGCCTTACAAAAAAATTTTTAAATCAATTAAATAAATATGTAAAATTAAAGTCATCTATATTTTTAATGTACCTCATTGTAGTTCATTATCTAAGACCTCCATATGTTCTGTATCATTAGTGAAACATTCACAGTGGTGTAATGATGTAGTACACGCACATGGGGTAAAGTAGTGCATTTTTCATTTCCCCTGCACGTTTTATTATAGGATGGAGAAACAAGTTTTTCATCGTTTCCATCTTGGTGTGGGAAAGGGGAAATAGACCCGGAGCCAAAGCTCTCCCTCTCTAACTCACCTATTTCCTCTAACTTCAATATTCACCAACTGGCAGTTTGTCGAGAACAGCATTTCTTAACATTCTCCTCCCTATCAGTTCCTGGGAAAGGAGACACAGTGGCTTTTGTGTCTACAGTTTGTTTTTAAACCAATTACTAGATGTATTGGATTTTTGAGAAATATAAATCCTTTCTTTCTTGTCACCCATTCTTACCAATGATAATTGTAATTTAAAGGGAAATTCCAGTTAAGGAAAGATGAGAAATGTAGGAGTCTACTTTCCATTCAGCTTTCTTGAATATTTGCTCGAGGGATTACACATTAGATTGCATTTTCTTCCACTTGATCGGTATCACAGGATCTTTCTGCTGACCTCATAAAAAGAATGCTGATTCTCAGAGTGGTTTATAACTGTCTGGATAGTAGCGGGGGCTGTTGCTCTGACACCAGGGATTAAACTTTCTTTCTTTCTTTCTTCCTTTCTTTCTTTCTTTCTTTCTTTCTTTCTTTTTCTTTTTCTTTCTTTCTTTCTTTCTTTCTTTCTTCCTTCCTTCCTTCTTCTCTCTCTCTCGCTTTGTTTCTCTCTTTCTTTCTTTCTTTCTTTCTTTCTTTCTTTCTTTCTTTCTTTCTTTCTTTTTCATTCTTTCTTTCTTTTAATGAAAGGTTACAAGCAGCCACAGAGAGATATACAAGTTCCATGGATGTCTCAGGATTCCTGGTATTTACAACTCTGTCTCTATTTTGCTAAAGGATTTTGTTTGTTTTTTCATCTTCTGTAGCAACAATAGGGCAGCTATCTTCTGCTAGTATGAGCTCTGAACTATCTGTCAAATATCTTTCCACCTCTTGCCTCAGTTTAGCCTTGGTGATATGCGTAGTTCATCTGTCCCCAGCTCTGCCCTCTCTCAACCCCTATTCTTGACTTGCATAGCCACCTCCTCCCAAGAAGAAATTTGTGTTATTACACATCATTTCATTATGAAACTGCCACTGAGCAAAGAAGTCCTTGTAGGCTCAATTCTGTGTGTCTCTGGGTGTGTGCATCTGTTTATTGTGGTTGATTCCACATAGGTGACTTCATTTTCCTTGAAGTTTGCTTAGTAACATGTGCTTTTCTCATTCATAATTTACAAATGTTCAATGAAAGATATATTCTCCATTTGCGCCCATGTGGATTGCAATACTTACTGGTCTCTTTCCCTCAGAAATGTCTGCGTTAGGATGAGAGACACGGGTCAAATGAAGAGATAAAGGAAGGAAAAGCAGCAGATGACATTTCCATGAGTTTCTAGGGAGAAAAATTAGAGCAATGACCAACAAGGCAGTAGTCCTAGGCCTTGTATTGGTTGTCACCTCCAACAGATTCCCTTCCAGTTCATCTCAAGTGCACAGCATCTAGCACTCTGTGACACCCTGCTCAGAGACAAATCATGTGCACAGCTGTCCTTGGGTCACTATTTGGCAGACAGAAGTGGACGGGGCTGTAGTTGTTGCAGTCCATGTGTAGAAAGGAAGGGAACAGTCGGTTAGTGCTGTCCTTCTCTTTCTTACCAGGTTCACTGTTGGCCCCAGATCCTCCACTTGATTTGTTCACAAAATGTAAAAACTCAGTCTCTTCTTGACGGGTCTGCTGGCTCAGAAAAGAGTTCACTGTGTTAAAGGTTTTGCCCTGGACCTGAAACCTCTGATCCCAGACTTTATACACTAACACTTTCACGGTACCTCTGCTTCCATTACTCTCTTCTCTGGAACCCAGGGCATTTCTGCTGAAATGAGATGGCTACACTTGCTGACACCTGCTACAAGTTCCTCAGTGGTTTCTGGCTTCCTGGTGGTGTCAGGAGTTTCAACAGTAACTCAATCGCACATTGAAAAGGGAGTGGTGGCGCTGTCCCAGTGTATCACTTCCCAGTGGCTTTTTCTTACGTAGCTGCCTTCACAGCCCCACTTACCTTGAAGACAGCTGCTCTTTCCTTCCAAAAGACGTGCCCCCAATCCTTGACTTGTCTAAGGGAGCCAGAGGCACAGGAGCTAACTTTATTTATAGTTTTCTTTTTTGTTAAGACGTGTAGGCTGGAACTAGTGAGGAGGGGACCCACTCCTCTGGTCTGAGGGAGATAAAAATCCCTCATTGAGAAGGTCTCAGATGAACGTAGGAAATGAGAAACAGATGAACATAGCTTAAGACCCGCTCTTCAGAGTAAAAGCAAAAGGGGATGGATCCCAGCCAGGAGGCTGTTTCAGCGCTTAGGAAAGGTGGAGGGGAGGCAGGGAATGAAAAGCGTGGGTGCCAGACTGCTCCCACTGTGGCTCCACTCCCTTCCTGCATTGTGAAGGGGTCTCAAGACAGGGAGGTACCTGCATCCAAATGTCCTCCCCTCACCCACAGCTGCTCTCCAAAGCCGAGCAGGCCCCAAAGGCTACAGAGCAGGAGAGAACACATCAGTTCTGGGTGCTGCCCCAGGTCTACATTCTGCCCCATAATGCAACTCGTGTCATTTCCAAACCTTCCCCAGAGACTCTCCTGATTAACCTTCCTCTTCCATGAGCTCCTTTCATTCTGCTCTTCCTGTAGCACTTAAAGTCAAGCTGTTGTCATCTATGGTCTTCTATTTCTGGAAGGACGAGCTTGTGTCTTCTCTCTCCTTTTTAATAATCTGCCTTAATTTGCTTTTAGAAAGTCATGTTTTGGGGCTGAGAACTTAGTTCAGCGGCAGAAGCACCTGCCTTGCAAGAGCACAGATATGAATTCGATCCCTGTACAATAATAAAAAAAAAAGTCATTTCTTGCTTTAAGTCTGCTGTTAGGTTTGGAGCCTTGAACAGAAAGCTCTCTTCTATTTCCTCCCTAAAGCATCCCTTCCTCATTCTCTAGGGGTTTCACTATATCTCTGTCTCTTTTCTGAGTGAACCAACAGGTTCACTGAACCAACAGGCTGACAGTGACTCACCAGAACACCTGTTTGGAGGTGCTGTAGTGAAAACATTCTTTATAAGCACTTGCATTCAAAAGTAAACCTCTGACCTTTCTTTAAGTCTTTTGTCCTCAAATTCTATGCTATAGCAACTAGAGTCCTTAAAAAGCCATTTCTTTTCCTTTCTTCATTTTGCAGAAATGGAGTAAGAGACCTAGACCTCGCCCAACTTACAGTCTTTTCCTTAAAACATTTAAAAACATAAAATTTGCATTATGCATGTCAAGAATACAAATCTCTAAGCCCTTGGGAGGAAAAACATTGAGCTAAAAGGAGCAAAGCAGCTCTTCCTTCCTGTAAATACCAGACTAAATTGCCTCTGCACTGACCTAATCTGAAATCTAAGGCTCTGACCAGCGAACCTGTCTGTGCGGGAGGCCAGCTGACAGTGAAATCCGACTTGTACCTGTCATAAATCTGGGAGTCCAGCATTGTGGAGACAGTGCAGCGCTTTGGGTATAGATGGCTGTCTTGCAAGTCCTGCTGCAGATGGAAGCACAGCAAGGGCTTGTGGGCAGACAAGGTTTTCTCATCACCAGTGACTGTTTCACACCACAGGGTGGACGATCACTTCCGAATAGACACTGCCTTAGGGTAGCCTAGGAAACTCTGTGGGTGATCAACTTTCATCTCTGGGTTCAGAGCTTGATTTAGTTCTACTAAAAAGTCCTGGAAGGCAACACATGGCTATGCTCCTCCCTTCAAGGGCCCAGGTCCCAGGTTTGAGAGGTAGCCCCTAATGAACACTAAGCCAGAGTGACAGCAGTGGAGCTATGGCACACAGGGACAGAAATACAAGGGATAGCGTCTGACATGCTGTGTCTGCCTCTCAAACCACTGCCATTAGCTTCTTCACATGCAGATAAAATTCACCCAAATTATTAAACAGCAGAGAAAAAATTCACATCACAATTACATGGATGTTCTGTCAACAGCAGTAACAGTAGCAGTTACACAATAACTACAGATAATTACAATCATTTAATTCAAAGTACCAAGTCACTTCATGCAGAACATGACTCATTTATCATTATTGACCTTAGAAGGAGCAAATTTACCCAAATCAATAAAGGTTCCAAATATCCATTAGAGCAGACAGAGATCGGTTATAAGTGTTAGGAGCATCCATGTACCAGGCTTAATAGGGGGAAGCAGCTTTGGGTGCTTTTGATTAATGAAGAGATTTTTTTTTCTTTTGAGACAGTTATTTGAAACAGAGTTGACCCTAATTTCTCCTTTAATTCATGTTATGGAAAGGCAGTTGTTTTTGTTAAGAAGTTTCATTTCCATTAGTTGTTGAAACATAGTGTAATTACAAGGAAAAGTAATCTATAAACAGGTAGAGTTCAACTTTGTTTTAATGAACTCTTCTGAGTTCCCTGAATATTCATGCAGCAAATATCAGTCTGCTGGGGAAAAGACCAGACACCACTGAGTTTGTCTTTTACTATTATGAGCTTCTTTACCCTCAGATAAAAGTCACCCAAACTATGAAACAGGGGGAAAAATTCCAACCCATTTAAGTAGATTTTCTGTTAACAACAGCAACAGTCTCAGAACAAGTATGGATAATTACAATCTCCATATTATAGAAATCAGAAGATTTGGGCTACTGTTGGTAGAATTGAACATGGGTGGAAGTTAAAATAATAAGAAGCCAATTTAGTAAATGAAACATTGTGTAGTTCAAATCGGCTCTCAGGTAGCTTACAAACATTAGCTCTTTTAATTTTTTAATTGGGGGAAGTGGCAACTGGAGAGGAAATCCTGCTACCTCTGCTAACTACACACATATACACTACACTCAGTACCATATGCCCCACCCACCCAAGGTCCTCATACAGGAATTCAGACTTCTAAATGTCCTAAATATGATCTATGGTGAGATACATTAGCATGAAGCTAGCTATTGTCTAAGAACCACTTTAAGTCTGTTTTGAAATTGTCAAAATTGCAAGCCTTTCTTGATGACAGATATTAAAATGATGAAAAACTACAGGGTCAATCTCTGTGAAAACCCATTACTATAATGACCTGGGAGGGGAACTGAGGCTGGCTCTTCCATGGTCACACAGGACAAAAGAGGCGCTAACATCTGGGTGCACACTTGGATGACGGTGAAGGCCATCCTTTCACCACCACTTGGCCATACCCAGGCTTTGTTTCTGAGACAAAATACCCAACCCCCAAAGCTAAAGGGGAAAGGTTTATTTTGGCTCACTGATGGTAAAAGGTTTCAGCCCACAGTCAGATGACTCTAATTCAGGGCGGCACTGCCGAGGGCATCACAGGAGAAACAGAGCAGGCAGGGGGCAGTGTAGCAGCAAGCAGCATGGAAGCAGCCTTCACATTCTATCCAGGCTGTAAACCTATTGATGGGTGCCGCCCACATCCAGGGTGGGGCACCCTTAATCCCAGCTTCACACCTTTAAACCTAGCATCATACCTGCAATCCACATTACACACCCTAATCCAACCACTTTCAAAACTCCCCACCCATGACCACATGAGGCTTTGGGAGGACATCTAGATGTAAGCCATAACTCCAAGGGTATTTGGGTGATCCTATCAAACCAAGCACTCCACAAAGATCTCATCTAAAAGAATTAAATCAGCATTTTGAAGTGGATTTCAAATGTTTCTACCCTAAAAGGAATAAATGATCCCTCCCCATCCTGTGAGGGTTTCTCAGGATCAGGTGCAGCATACCACACACTTTACATTGATTAGTTTTTGTAAAGAAGCCAAATTCCACAGCCCACTCATTGAATATGGAGTTTTAAATTCCTTCTTGAAGAACTGAGAAAATTCTCCCCAGCTAAAAATCCAGCACTACAGGAAATCCAGGTACTGGCAGGGCGGGAATCAGCTGGAATCACTAAAGAAGCAATTGCTTCCTTAACACCATCTGGGGAAGAAAAGCTAGAGAATGGAGACGAAGAGATGGAAGGAAGATCGAAAGGAAGAGGGAAAAAATGCACAAGAAGTGTAACATAAGTCTCTGGGACTGAAAATTTGTTCCATTTGTGTTTCTCTGCAGGAAGAAATAAAGAAATTCTGACAAGGCATGCCAGTCTGAATCCCCTGAGCAGTTGGCCTGTTTGACTTTGTGTGATGGTGGGCCAACCTATGTGCCTGCCGGCTCACACCACTGTAGCTCTTCAAACACATTCTATAGATTCTGCTAATAAATTCCGTTTGGCTGCAACCCTTTCCCAGTTCCAGGCAGTCGCCTCTGAAGTGTAAGTGCAGCCTGTCTTTAAGCCAGGCTACTGCCACTTACTGGTGATCTGTACCTCTTTGGAAAACTAATCTACACTGCATTTAAAGGCAGGAAGCGGAGTCTGAATGAAAATGCAGTACCATGGCTGGAGGACACAGCTCTCACACCTTCTGCAGCTCCAGAATAAGTGCTATGTTTTAAAAATATATATGTATGTGTTGGCAACATTGAAAAGGGGGCTAAAAAAACATCCCCCACAGAAGTGAGAGCAGCAGCAAAAGAACCGTTAGCGCCCTGCTGACGGGAACAATAGAGCATATGGACATCACACTGTGCTTGCCAAGCAGACTAGGGCAGGATGATCAAAATGGAGTCAATCTGCTTCCCTAATAGAAGAAGAATGGCCTGTGTGAACACTGTCTCCAAGTGTGCAACAAGGCTCTTTAAATGCGTGAGGAAGGAGGGCAGGTTTGGTTCACATTTGGGCCAGGACTGCTTCCGTGGTGTCATTATCTCAGAGCACTTCCCACGATGGGTCTGAGGTAGCCACCATCTGTAGACCTAACACCTGAAACCACACTGAGACCCAGCATCACTCAGCAAGGATCCTCAGCCAGGAGCCACTCATCTGTCACAGCCGTGGGGCAGACTCAATTGATCTATAAAACTCAGCTCAAGCTACCACCCTGGCCAGCAACAGGAAGCTGTTTCCCAACTGTTTTCTTCCATATCTAATCCTCAGCCCTTCTCATTATGGCTGCCCTTAGAAAAAAGAGCAGAGAGGAAGCCAATGCAACCCCGGGCCATTTGCTTAGCATTATTAGACACTCAGCTGCCTTTCTTAGGTCAGCAGAAACAGGATACTTATATGGCTAAGACTGTGGGTCTAGTGATCTAGTGGGCCTGGCACCTTGCTGAAGAGGAAAGTCCTACAAGTATCAGAATGAGATGGTGGAGTTGACCAGACTGGAAACATTCTGAGTGAGCTGCTCACTGCAAGACAGAAACCATCAAATGACGGTTCATGGAAACAATCCTAACACGCTAAAATCAAACTAGTCCCTGGAGAAGTGCCCAGAACACTTTTACCAGAGGGTGACCCTTGAGTCCAGATGTAGAACAGGATGTGATTAAAGTGCTGGGGAATAGGTAACCCCAAAGTTCATTCATTCAAGATACATAGGAAGACCTGCTGGATGCCAGGAGCACACACAAGGTCTGGGAGTTTTGTAGGTGGTTTTAAAATACTCAATTAAGACCAGGATTTCAGAAGCAAGAATCTTGTTATTGGATCTCTAAAAAATACATGTGAATAATTAGCCTGGGAAAGACTAGGAATAAAAGGCAAGGATTTGATTATAATTAGTATGGAGTGTCATAAGTAAAACATTCTTTTCCTCCTTGAACTCTGATGTATCCCAGTGCTTAGAATAAGGCTCTTAGTAGTACTCAGTAAGTTTCTGTTGAAAAGAAGAAAATAAAGTATAAAAAGCCAAATATAGATAAGAGAATTTGAATTCAATGTGAAAATTTAGTTGTCTACATATTGGTTACATAGGTAAGTTCATTCAGCGAGAGTTCTGTGAGTTGTACACTTAGGATTTTTGTATTTTTACACAGATATTTCTCACTTCAATAAAGACTTCAAAAATAAAAAGACAAAACTCAAAAGTAACTCATTGAGATGCTGAAATATTAAGACAAATCAAAATGATTGTTGTAGAATAATCTTCAGTGCATACAGATTTGTTCAAAAGTCAGAGCCTGAAAAACTCAACTTTCAGAATTCCTTCAATAATATGCTTCTGGTTTGCAAGAAGGGGAACCAGGAAATCCACTGGCGTAAAAGTTCATGAAACTCATGATCAACCTCTTAAATAAAACTTTGTATCTTTAGCTGTAATGATGATTGAAAAGGAAAAGCAGACAAGTTGATATATCCCCTCAACTCTTCAGAGAAGCACCTTGAAATGTATTTTCCATTGCCATGGACTAATTAGTAGACTGTCCATTTTCAGCCATGTTTAAGTGTCAGTACAGTGTTCGTTTTTTTTCTTCATATGAATTTATTGATCCAAAAACATACTGTGAGTCTAAATATGTACCTTACATATTTTACTGTGCTCCATGCCTAAAATTCTACACAAAAGCATAACTCTCAAATTTATATGAAAATCGGTGATCAGGCTTATGTATTTTCATCTCTGCTTCAGCATTACACAGACGTTTGAAATTGTGTCACAACTATACTCATGTCTCATAGTCTCTGCTCCCTTCTCTCCCGTCCAAGCTGTCATCATGCTTTTTACCTGTACAGTTATGAAAGCTCCCTCCTTGATTTTCACATTTCCAACTGTAGGTTTTCTAGTATCTCTTTTCCAGACAAAGCTAGAGTACTTTTAAAACATTGATTGAACGACTTTACTTTCCTACTTAAAATATTGCAGTGATTTCACATTATATTTCTATTAAAAGTTAAACTAGGTTCCATGACACTTGAATTAGGTTCCACTGTATCAACTCTTTAATTTCACTTTTTCTTCAGTTTTCTCCATCATCCACAGAGCTGCTGTCACTAGGGTCTCCATTCAATTCTTTGAACTTGCAAAATAGTCTCCTGCTTCAATCATATTGCAAAAATCAGAATGTTTTTCTTCTACTGCTTCTATGGTTTAACTTTCCTGTTTTACTATTCTTGGCTCACAATTGAAGTGTCACCTACCCACAAACTTTAGTGATAATCTCATAAGCAAAGTCCTCTGGACCCCTCTGTATTATGGTCTTTCCCTCACTCCCTTCATAGTACTCATTATAAGTTATATACTATAAATCTATATATTCATTTTATTGCTTCTTGTCAACCTCCCACATACCACCAGAACCTCCACAAGAAGAGACTACAATGATGTTTGTTTTGTTTACTACTGTCAACTCAGTGCCCAGTAAAAGCCTGACAGATACACAAAAAGCACACTGTAAATACCAGTTAAATGAGTGACTGTGTAAATGAGAAAAGTGAGAAGAATTTGTGGAAGAGGAATAAGAGAAGGCAAATGAGCATTGGTATTAATTTAATGAAAATAGATCAAATTAAAAGGTGGTGGGATATAAATGCCAGGTGTGAAAAACATGAAAACCTTAAAATCGAACAGGATAATTTTCTCTTAGACATGATTTCACCTAACAATAAAACCATGTTATTCAACTATCAACTATTCAATGTAAATAATAAATTTAAGAAAATTAGTGTAATTCTACTTGTTTCAGTTAAGACAGAGCTAACCACTGCAACAGATACATCTCCCAATTTCAGTGACTTAACATAAAAAACTTTAATTCTTTCTCTCACAGCAGTCAAATGTGGAAGTTTCTAAGTGGGTAGATCTTGGGGAGACGAATGAGGGACTCTGCCATCTTCAGCCCACGGGTTTGTCACCTTGGGCACTGAATGCATTCTAGCCAATTGGAAAGGAATGAAAACATGAAGGGTCAAATTTGGGAGAGCTCTTATGGATGAAGCATTTCTGAGTACGTTCTATTGGCTAGAAGTCAATTTCACAGCCTCATCTGACTGCAAAAGAAGCTGGGACATGGAATTTATGTTTTGTGTCCAGGAAGTAGAGGAAATGAGTGGGTGATCAACTAGTGGTCTGTGTCAAAATCTTTTATTTAAGGGGTTTATAGCATGTGACTAGCAACTTTAAAAATAGGATGGGCCTATTTAACACACATTCTATGATAAAATGCTCTTCAGGTGCCTAGGGTCCGCTGAGGTCCTCATAGTTACCCCTCATTCACAAGTGAGCTGCAGGAGAAAGTGAAGCATGCTCTCTGTTAGAGTCCCTAAAGTGTTAATGTACAAGGTCTGCGTGCAGAAGGCAAGCTGCCACAGATCTCACTGACTTTGGCAGAAAATCAAGGGTTATATTTTTCTCAGGGATGAAATATTCTTGGATAATTGTTCCAACATGTGAGACCCAAATTCTTTTTTTTTTTTTTTTTTTTGGTAGAAAATCTCTCAGACAATAAAGACAGACAAAAATACCTACTAAGTTATCTAGTTCATCTCTTGGGAATTCAAACAGATTTATATACTTCTAGATATTTTACAGAATAATCCAGCTGGATAAGGAACAGCTAACCTCAGACCTCCCTATCAGCCTACATTTATGGTGTGTGACACGTGCACAACCTCTCAAACAGGCTGAATTGACTTTATGGGTGTGCAAAGACTGAACAGAGGCCTCTGTGATATTCTACGAGAGACAGTGGGGAAAAAAGATTTTATGTCCAAAACTATCTCCCCACCCAGCTTGTAACACTTTCCTAAACCTCTGTCATGACTGAATGAATACATAATGTGAAATTCTAATCATTGTGTTAATTGGAATACCAGACCTGTCTTCTCTTACATAGCTTGTGAAGATAAGGACATTAATATTTTAAGGATAAAACAGGATAGAAAAGGATAATTATGGCGTATATGACCCTATCCAGGAAGAGGAAGCGATGGAGGCAGCTCTGGGCACTTGCAAATGGGAACTATCTATGCAGAAAAGACATTTATGTCATTATCAGATGCTTATGTAGATGTTCAATCTTTTTCCTTAATATAATTCAATTACACTAATTCAGTTCTGCAAGATCAGCAATAAACTATATTTTAACATCTGAATAGATTCCTATAATCTATTCAGGAAATCAATATTGATCACATTCTATGTTTTAGACCAATGCTGCTACTTGCAAATTTCTTCTAATCTCCCACTTCATATGTGAGAAACTGAGACCCAGAGCCATGAAGATCCCACAGTCACAGAACTACAACCTAACTCCAGTATTGGAAAAAATATAGTTACAGAAGGGGAGAAGAGGAGGATGTTATAAGTAAGAAAAATTACAATTGGCCAAGAGACAAAGAGACCAGAAAAGGTATGTTGAGGAAAAGAAGCCTAAATTTTCAAGATTAAAAGATACATTCTTCAGTTCAAAAGTTACAAACTCAAAGGTCTTCAAGACCGAGCAGATAAAAATATGAATGTACACAACAAGTGAGAAAATATAGTCGGATCTGTGGCAACAAGTAAGTTCTATATCTAAATGTATATCGGCTCTTGCATTCTCCATGAGTAACCAAAAGGCAAATCAAATTTAAAAAAGAAGGAAAGGGGACTATCAGAAATCACTGTTCTTGTGTCTTATGAATGCCCGCTTAGAATTGTACTTCAGTTCCCTCCAATGTCCTTATAGCTCATCTTTGAAAACACACAATATTGCATTATCTGAATTTCTCCTAAAACGTGCTCCAACAATTTAGTAGGATCATGTATTTTCATACTACTGCAGAAGAACACAGATTATCATCTTCCTTATTGTACAGACCCTGTTTACACTGAGATTACTTACTTACAACCCAAACCACCAGATCATCCTTATTCATGTCACTGGTAAGTCTCACACCCCACCCTGTCCTTGAATGGTACAATTGAGGATATTTTTCATGTTCACCTAGTTAGGCCTAGTCCCTTAGTTTAATCAATAATGCAAGTCTGACAAAACATTTATATCCACTGGCTGCTTCCTCTTCCTTGGGAAGAATTTATAAGAATTCTAAGAATCTCTAACAATTTAGGAATTAAGTAATCCTGGCTTCAAATAGCTCACAAACACTGAGAAATACATTTAACAAAACATAAAATACTAACCACTGTAATGGAAACATAATGCTTAAAGGAAAATGTCCTAAAAACAAAAATAAAGGAAACATTAGGAGAACTGAGGGCTTTGAGGAACGCTGTAGGGAGAATACAGCTTTCAAACTAGATTGAAGTCTTTTCTTTAGGAAATTATTTCTACAGAAGCCCGTGATAGAACCCCTTGAGAGAAGTATTAATGTGTATAAAGAATGAGGCAGTTTTTGGGGAGTATCGAGTTTAGAGTTCCAGGGACATAACAGTGAGAAATGAATGCCATGCAGGCTGAGGCATGGATGCCAAGGCTGAAGGCAACAGAGAACCAACGAGAGTTCAGAAAGCAACGAAATGATGAGGTTGTGTTTTGTGGCTTCTTATTTAATCACATACTGCACTTCATGTCTAGAACACCTCCCCCCCCATCCATCTCATGTATTTAAAATGTGATGGGTCACCCAGCACGATAGTCATCAGTGAAGCCATCCACAGGTAGGTCAGTGGCTAACTGTGCTGTTAGGTGCTCAGCCCTGACTGGAGGTGGAGTTTAAGAGGTGGCTGACTGGAAGCATGACCTAGAAGGGTGTATTCTTGCCCCTGTCTTGTCCCTTTTGTCTCTGCTTATTGATGGTTTAAAGGGTTACACAGATTTCTTCTAACATATCCACCATGTCTGGAGCCAACTGAGTGACCATGAACTGAAACTAAGCTGTTGACTTTCTGTTGAGAGAATCAGAAGTTTGGTCACAGTGATGGAAAAGCCTGCAAACTGTTCACTATTTCAGACCTCTACCATCTTCCCATTTGATAGTGTCTTATATGTTTAATGTGAACTACTGGTTAAAATATTGAAGAGGACAGCCTATCCAAGAGAAAACTCCCCCATGTTTATATCAGCCCATCCATCTGGTGACAATGCAAGCAGGAAAGAGAATACAGAGGGAATCTAAGGAAAAGTGTTCTATGCTCTGCATTGCAGAATCTAAGGATTTGGTGACTATCCAGCTATGCAGGATGAGGAAGAACCAGAATCAAGGATGACTTCAAGGTCTTTTGCATGAATGAGTGGGATAATTCTATCCTGGAAGTGGAAAGTGTTATTTCAAACAGAGGAGTGAAGTTAGTGGAAATGTGCCAGTTTGGGTTTGGAGGTTGTTGAATACCAGGAGTTGGCAGGACCACAAAACATAAAGATCTCAAGGCCTATTGTAAACTCAAGGTTGAAGTCTGAGTAAGAGAAGAGAGTTTAAAGTGAAGATTTGGAAATCATCCATTTGAATATATAGCTGAAACACTGAAGGCAGAAAAGGTTTCAGAAAAGATGAAAGTTGAAAAGGTTAAAAATAATTAACTCAACATGATTTATTTTTCTCATATCTATTATATTACTGGATAGTAGGTAATTAGTAGGTGGATAGACAATGCAAACAGATTAATTTCTTTTATGCATCTTAACGATTCAGGAATAAAGAAAAAAGAAAACTAGATGACTTGAAGAGAATTTCAAACATTCCAGAATCACCTTCCATTGGCTGATTTTTCTCTTAGTGGGGAGTCACAGAAATGTAACTGGATCCAGATTATACTAGATGCTGTCTTTAAAATAAGGTCCACGTTAAGAAAACTGATCTCTTCTTTCCCTTTAAATGTTTTGCTATCGCAGACAAGAAAGAATGAGAAAAAGGAAAGAAGGAAAAAAAGCAAAAAGGAAGGAAGGAAGGAAAGAAGGAAGGCGGGCTATGAAACACAGCCTGAAAAGAACAGTGATGCCAGTTGTATATATTTAATAACAGATGCTTTTATTATTTATCACTGCATCACTAAATTTTTTTATTACTTTGTCATTGATTTTCGTTAATCTTCCTTGAATCCGCTTCTGATACAGTGGGAGGAGGGCAGGTATGTGTATCTAGATGAAAATACTGTACATTTCACCTGTATTTTTTTTTTTTTTTGTCTTTTTTCTTTTTATTGGTACCGGGGATCGAACTCACGACTGCCTGCTTACAAGGCAGGCGCTTATGCCATTGAGCTAAATTCCCAGCCCCACACCTGTATTTTTTTTAAACAGCTCCTCTTCACTAGTAAATTATAGTTTTAAGTGTTTGCTCACAGTACAAAAGAGCTGTCTTGAACCCCAGTTTCTTTATTTCCTACACATGCCAATGAGAAAACATCTCTACATCACTATGGAAAAGATGGATTTGGGTGTTACAATCAACATTGAAATTCTGGTACCAACTCATTTTCAATTCTCTTTGTCTTTGCTGCCCACATCTTCCAACATGTGCATAGATGTACTGTCCTCCTGAAACCTTTATTGAAATAATTAATTTGATGGGAAGCATCCCTTTAATATTATTGTTCTTTGGCAGAGGTCAACCCTCCTTTGAATCACCTTCATAATGACTTGACAGGGACTAAATTTATGAATTTTGAAAGTAGTGTCAGTCAATATTGAATGTGTTTACCCATTTAAAATGAATTTTGTTTTAACACACTTTGCTATCAGACATAGTAATTGGAAAATCAGCTTGAAATATTTTTAAATGTACTTTTTAAAATTGACCCATGGATACAGAAGCAGCTTCTTAAACCAAATATTATTAATTTCTCTGCCCAAGCCGATCACTACAGTCTGACAGTCCCTCTATATTTTTTAATGTTTATTTCAATTCCAATAGAGTATACTATCCTTTCGTCTCTGTCTTTTTCTCCTGCAAATTGGCATTTTCTCTCTTCTAGAGTCTCATTACTATCCAATGATTTTTCTTCACTTCACATAAAGGCACTAAACTTGGGCACTAACAAAAAAGCACACCCACCTAACCACACAGCACATTTTCTTTCCTTTCCCCCTACCTCTCCCTCTGTGTGAACTTTATGGTTTCAATAGCTCTCAAGTGTCAACAGAGACCTGAAACTTTTCAACCGTTGGCTGCCTACCTCATTCGCCCTCCATTCCTCCCAGGCAGCATCCTAAGTAGAATGGGATGTCGAAGCACCTGATTGGCTCATGGACAGAGCATTCATTCTGGAGGAATGCCCTGTAGATACCAATTGAAACTGCATCATCCATAAAAGTAATCCATAGACCCATTTGCTTTTCATTTTTGGCTTATGATAGCAATAATGACTATAACACAGGGCCCAGGAATTGATGACCAGCTGGGGTTAATGGCCCTTGGCTGCACTGTAGGCTGTCAACTCCCCCAGCTGGTCATTAATCCCCAGGAAATGCCCCACACCTTGATCGTTATTACTTAATTAATGCCTCTTTCACTTTCAGTCTAAGTGGTCAGAGCACTGTAACCCTAACAACAGCTTGATGTTGGAACTGTGTATTTCTGCTCAAACACTGGAATTCCCTATGGCTGCATACATATTTTAAATTTTTCCTAGAATAGTTGATTATGTTTGCCTCAGGCTTTTTTCCCCTTACGAAAGGGGGGAAGAGATGAGGTGTAAGCCTTTTTTTTTTAAGTAAAAATTTGCTACTTGCATATCAGCACTACAAGGTCAAAAGGAAACTTGACTGTGTTCATCTTGCCTTTTGTTTTTAGGTTGCCAGGAATGACTTTTTCTCCCAGATATCTAAATACAAACATAATCAGGAAAAAAGAAGCAGCTCTCCTCGCACAGTTGCTCAGAACAGAGTTGAAATGGCATAACGGGATGTATTTGGCTTTGATAAAACTTCAAATGGTTTTATAACTGGTTAAATAATACCTGAAGTAAATATTCTCAGAGTGTTAATATTATTATGTATCATATCTTCGGTGATTGTTATAAGCTCTCATCAAAGTAAATTAACAAGCTAACAAAGCAGATAGATTTTTGCTCAGTTTGGTGGTGATTGGCAAATGTGAATAAAGGAAAAATTAAGAGGGTGCTTTTGTCTGAATGTACAGTTACCACCAGGAGCAAGCCTGATGCATTTTGGTACTGGTTGAGTTTATATGTGAAGAACTACGTGTTTATGAATCAGATACCAACCCCAAGTAACCTTAACTTCTGTCTCAAGTGTCTACATGTATTCTCAGCAGAAGTATAAAAGAAATGCAGTCCTCTCTCTCTGTATTCTGAGAGAAACTGATCTTATCTAGAGAAATATGTTTCTAAGAGATTAGCAGTGATTCATGACCATCAGAGCCTCAAGCGTGTAGAACAACTTAGAGGAGATCATTTGGGAAGATCCAGATGGTAATGTTTTATCTTAAAGTTTTCTTTGAGAATCACACGTCTCCAAGATGAATGTTATAAGGAGAAATACACTCTTGTCAGTGGAATCATCGAATTTTAAGGCTGGACAAAACATTTTACAGCAATCACTTAGCTCTGACTCAACATCATATAGGCTTAAGCATGAACTCACTCCAATAGATAAAAATCTATTCTGAATATAGTTGTATGGCCACCTCTTTAAATGTATCCTCCAGATAAACAATTGTAACTGATGGGTAATTTTTCTTTACAGTCATTTTGTGTTCATTTTTCCTTCTCCTTTTCAGGGCAAATAGAAATCTTCTGTCTAGCCTTGAAGATTTTTAATAAATTGCCTTCTCTTCTAGGCCCCTACAAAGCACCAATTTCTTTATCCTTTCCTTTGAAGTCTTATTTCTTTGGAATTTGTCATCTTTGTGTCACTAGTTTCCTTCAATTCCCTAAGAACTTCTTTTTGCTGTGTGTTTGCAGATTGTGTGTAGGTCAAGTGATAGAATCTGAATAATGCAAGGTATTAATCAAGGATTGCCTCATGCCTTGTGGTATTTGCACTGAGTCACAAAATATTACAGTCTAGGTACTTTTCTGTTGATAACTTGTCAAATACCTGAGTGGCTTCAAGATGGGTGCCCTTCCTCATTTTTCTAGTCCGGCTATTCTGCAAGCACAAAAGCATGTTCCCTGTGACTACACAATGAAATAGTCATGGAACACAGAGAAATTCAAACATACAAACTAATAAACAAAAGACAGAGCCCATACCAGGAAGGAATTTACAAACTAGTGAAGAAAACAGACATATTTCAAGTCAACAGATATGTCCTGCTAATACAGCAAGTCCAATATTCTGGTGTTGGGGAATAGGTGGAAGGGACACATTTCAAGGACACCTAATTCAACGTGGAATGTGAGGTGAGATTCCCATGGAAAGTAATACTAGAACCGAATTGCATAGAAGCTGAGAGAGTAAATGTAAAGGGGAAAAGGATCGACACAGGCACAAAGCAGAACAGGAGCTCCTGGAACATAGCAGTCAACTCACTGACCTTTCTGTGCAAACTTCTACTCACTTAGTGAATTTCCAAATTACTTCTTGCTGAACGTCCTAAATCCTAATCCTTTCTCTTCATTGAGAAAACATTTCCTACTTAACTTCCATTCTTCCATTTCTGCAGCTGTTTTTCTGGCACCTTTGTTCCTGTTCAATCAGCCTGATAAGCTATATTTGAAACCCCTTCTCACCCTCACACTGGATGACTTTTAGGTGGGGTTAGTACAACTGTAACGCATGCCACATTTGTAAATTATCGTGAACTTTTTGTATTATTGACTTGTAAAATTATTGTCCAATTATATGCAATTATTTCTATTGCTAAGCTTACAGTCATTCAGACGTTCAAAAATAAGTGTATTGTTTGAATTTTTTGTAACTTTGACTGATTATATACTGTCAATGTAACCTAAGCATTTAACAGCTTAACAACATGACATTACGTATCCTTGATCACCTGACTGAAGGAGTGCTTGACTATACAATTATATCATAAAGACAATATTCATCAGCCACTATAAAGTACCTTTCTAGTCATCACTGTTTTACCTAGCCTCTCATTAGGGATACTACTTTACATTTTTAAAGACAAATACAGACAAACAAAGTAAATAATTCAAGACATATAGAATTGAATATACATTCAACTATAAATTATATGTCTTTTCATACTATATTCTTCAGAACAAGTACCTATGTGTAGGCCAGACTTTGGAATAAAGAGTGATAATATACTTCTTTGAGGGAGATATATATATATATATATATATATATATATATATATATGCTGGAATTCTTCAACAGATACTTTTCAGTGTATGAAATTGATTTATTAATAATGTGTAAAATCAGCCACTGTTTGATTTTGTAAAAGAATGACAAATTTAGATGATATATAGGGATACATGAGGTCTATGTAATGCATATGGAAGGAAGGGCACACAACAAACCAAGAATAATGGTTGCCTTTGGGGAAAAGAAAAGAAAAAGAAAATATTGACAACTAAATGCAATATGTAATTTTATATTTCTTGCATTATTTATTTTTCCATCTTTAATTTTTATTTTTATAGGTATGTTTTCATATTAGTACATATATATTTATAATTCATAATAAAGAGTTGTTATATGGATATAATATATTTTAAGTTTCCTTTTTTCTATTTTTAAATCCTTGTAATCTAAAACATCATTTATGGACCCAGAGAAACAATAAAAGAATATTTACATTGGCTTATTATTGTTTTTATAACAGAGGAAATTGCCAGATCAATGATTTTGGTGACAGTTCTTGGCATCTCAAGATTCCAGAGTGTTTCATTGTATACAAGTGAAAAGTTAATGTTCCTGACTGGTTTCAATCATGAATAGCATACACCAGAGTTGTGTGTCTGTGTTTGGTGGTAACAGCAATTGGGCAAGAGAATCAATAGTCTGATTAAAGAAAGAAAGCCCAAGAGTCTTCTAAACCTAAAAAGTTGATTTTCTATTTTAGTACATGTCATTGAATGTACAAACTACTCAGGTCACCAGATTTACTAGGAGCATTACCCTTCATGTAAGCTTCAACACAGATTAATATTGGCATTGATAAGGAGAAATGCCCGTGTTAGGTTATTCCCTTGAAAGCTGCTTTTCTCCATATTGTATAGCTAGTAATTCTCAAGGGATAAATAATTTGAATTGCATCTCACAGATGCATTACAGAATTAGTGTCTGTTTGTTTTGCTTTTGTCCTGGAGTAAGCTTTCACTGTTTCCTTTAAGACAGGACTTAACTATTCTAAAACAAAACAGGGGTTAAGTTGCTCAATAGTTCATTAAAGAGAATAAACTAAAGGACTTACTTTTAAAATAATCTTCCACATTTGGGAGCAAAAAATATGGCAGGATATATAGATAATAAAAATAGAACATCAACAAAAACAAATGAAAGAACTCAAATGACATAAAAATAAGAAAAATAAGGATGCTTTTCAAAAAAGTCAAAATAGACCAATTATAACTGGCTATGTGGGAGAAACAGACACTGAAAGAAAAACTCCATGAGAAACATGAACTTGAAATTTGAAGTTCTTCAGACTTTATAAATCTTTCCACACAGATATTTGCATTGAATAAATTCAATCAATTTCTTGGATTTAATTCACTGTGATATTGTTTAGAGACGCTAGTGTTCTCACATGATACTAAGTAGTCAAATAGAAAAAGGACAAAATCGTAAGGCAGACCAAAAAAGTAAGTCAGAAGAACAAGCATGTTTGATCTTCTACATGTTTGTAGGCAACTGGGTTGTTGAGAATACACTTTAGAGCTTTCCCCTATTTGAAGGAGGCGTAGCTTCTCTTTACCTTAATACACGTGATCCTAAAACTATTTTAAACACGATGTCCCCCTTCATCTGTTGGACAAAACCCTTAGTATATAAAGTTGTATGCTAAATTTTAACTAGTATTAGATAAGCACTCTCTCTCTCTGTCTCTCTGTCTCTGTCTCTCTCTGTCTATCTTTCTGTCTCCCTTTCTGTCTGTCTGTCTCTCTCGCTCTTTCTGCCTCTCTCTCTGCAATAACACATTACAATAAACTGGTAGTTGGGCAATTATGAGAGGACTCTAATTTATTACTTATCCCAGTCCTCTATAAAACTGTATCAGTGCTGCTCCAGGAGGGATGAGTACAAAGGAATGTCTCTCTTAATGTGTTATTTGAAGTCAGTGTCAGATTCACAAATGAAACTGAAAGGTCTGTTTTTTATCTAACCCATACTCTATGAATTTACCAATAATTGAAACAAATCTCAAATTTATATCATGATAAAGTCTAGCAAAATAGATGTTATATGAATGAATGCATTGTATACTCCTGAACCTAAAATGGATAACATGTATGAAAGGGGACTGGCTTATGTGATTGAAAAGGCAAAAGTCTGTAATTTCTAGATAGTTTGTTGATTATTGATATGCACTAGCACACAAATAATAATCATACTTTAAAATATAAAATAAATATTTTTATTGCAATTACATTATCAAACAGTATTCAGTCGTATGGATTTTGCCTTAAAAAAAGGATGAATTCTATCTAGTGTTTCACTGTTTCTACTAGATAAGATTTTGTCATTAAGAACTACATATTGATTTTAATTAGAACAGACTCCACACCATTAATATGAGTTGTGATGCCACTAAGGCAGTTGTCAAGAGGGAATTAATTAATTAATTGTAAATTAATTAATTGAAAATGAATCAAATCAACCTAGGAATATGAACACTGAACTTGGGAAGGGGGGATTAAACTCACAAAACAGATTGAAAACCCAAGGCAATCTAAATTGTTAATCAAGGCAGGAGAAAATTAAGCAACTCATTAAAAGAGAGCACTTGTAGTTTTTGAGAAAACAAAGTAATAATAATTAATATAACACATTAAATTCAAATAATTTCCTTAATAATAGAAAGTGAAATTCAGAAAAATACTTTTTGTCATTGTGAATTTTAGATTTCAAAACATGACTTCTAGTATGGAATATTTAACGCTCATTGCAAATTCAGTCACCTTATTTTCTGTTGCTATGCAAAAAGGAAATTCTGTTAGATGCTTGGAAAAAGATTAAACAATAAATTGAAGGAAATGTCTATTAAAAGTATTGTGTCCAACTTTTTAAATGAATTTCTCTCTAGTTACCAAATTTCATTTTTTATGAAATTCAGTGTTTTAACACTGAGCAAAATAGTTGCTTAACTAACAAGTATAGGCTATGAGTGAATAAAAAATGTTAAAATTAAAAATACTTAACAAAGTAAACTATCAAAATATACATATGGAAGGAGACTGATAAAATATATTAAAATGAAAATGTTATGGGGCAAGGTTTTATTAAATATGTTTAATATTTCTGTGTCTCCATGAAAAAGGCAACATAATGAGGAAGATTCCTAAAAATCAAGGAAGGATTGTCACTTATAAAACATGTAAAAGTTTAAGACAATTTTGAAGACTGACTTTTTTTGCTAAAAAGGTAGAGAACCATTTTTTAAAATAAAGAACTATGTGATGTTATTTATGTTTCAAAAAATTGATCATGGTTGCTGTACTGATTTCAAGAAAAAAATGGTAAAGGCAGAGACAAGTTAGGAGGCGATCGTGATCATCCAAAAGAGAAATTATTGAGACTCAGGACGTTCAAACTAGGATAGTAATAGAAACAATCAGAATTCGTCCAGTGATCCAACTCTGTGATGCCAATGAAATTTGCTAACATAGTAGATATTGAAGATGAAAAAGTGAGAGGTTGACACCCACGATTTCTGGCCTGAAGACTTAAAAAGATGTCATTGCCTTCGGCTTAGATGGAAAAACCTAGGGTAGAGCAAGTTTAGGAAGGAAGATGTAATGTTCAACTTGGACATGTTTCATTTGAACTGCCACATAGCTAACTAATATCTAAATATAAAGTAGGCAGTAAAATTTGTGAATCTAGAAGCTAGGAAAGAGGTCTCAGCTAAATATAGGAATTTGGGCAGCTGGGAGTAAAAATACTTTTTAGTGCCATGATGCTGAATGCTGATGATTTCCAGTAGGCAGTGAGTGTTGACAGAGAAAAAAGAAGGCCAAGAACTAAGTGTTGGGCACACCAGCATCTACTCCTTAGGAAAAGACCAAGAATGAGAAAGAAAGAGAGCACTGATCAGAGAAGTAAAAGGCTCAAGAGAAGATAGGGTCCTGGAGGCTAAGCGAAGAACAAATTTCAGGGCAGAAAAAGTAACCAAATGTGTTGATATATAGCTGCGAGATGGTTGAATAGACATGTAAAACTTGGGACCCACTCATTAAATATTCAATCAAAGCTAAAACAAAGATCATTTATCAGCAGTTTCATACAATCATCTCTAGAATTGAACAGGGATTCAAATCTCAATTTTACCTCCAACATCTTCAGTTAGTTACCTCTGAACCTAGTTTATTAGTTGCTTCATACATAGATCGATGAAAATTCAGTGAAATAGTCTACATAGAATCCCCTTGACATATTTATGAAGTAGTTTATCACCTTAATAGCATATAAATATTAACATAAATACAATTTATTTCATTACAAATTTTATTTGTTATATCAATTATATAGTTATTAAAAATATATATGAATTGTGTTATTCACTCACAATTAATTTACTTGTTTGCTCTTTCAATTATGTATCAAATAGTATCTAGTATTTACTCTTTGTCAGCCACTACTACCCAAGAAATCAAACAGGAAAAACAAAAAACTTGCATTCTTATAATTTAAAGTACATCAAACTGCAATAGTTTATTTCCTCACTTCCTTTGAGAATTTTAAACATGGTTTATCATGAAAGAGATAAGAGACTTTAAAAAGTACACAAACTCTGACCTTTAAAACACTGGGATATGTTTTCTCTACAGTCCAATAGTAAAGATGAGCAAACATACATTAAAATCTTCTAGCATCTAATACTAAGTAAGAATTCAAAGAAACATAAATTTTACAAATACTATGAAAGAAAATATAGAATGTCTTGAAGTGAACAACGGTTCCCACTTTTACTGGCAGTTGACAAGTTTTTAAAGCAATATCAACTATGTACTCTGATAATATTTTGTTTACAATTGCTTCTATATTTTTTCACCAATGACTTGAGATCATTCAGAAGGACTATTTTTTACAAGATAGAAAACCAACAATACACTTATACAGACCATATATGCTCTTAACACCTATCAGATTTTCTCTTGTATCATTTCAAATTTAATCCAGAGTTTCCTGTTGCTAAAACTTATGAAAATATAGTCAGTAAAAAAATCAGTCTCATGATCAATAAAGTAATATATATATATATATATATATATATATATATTGTCATGCATAACAGTTTGAATTGTAAAATACATTTCTTAGTAGAAGTTTCAAAGGATGTATACAGTGATGTAAATCGTAACTTTCATACTTATGCAAGAAATTCAGTTGTTAATTTCATATAAATGTAAACACACACTAGAAGAAAGATATCATATCCTCTTTAATAAATGGTGTAAAAACTGGCCACTCACATACAGATGGCTGAATCTAGAGCTGTATCTCTTAGCATGTCCTTAACTAAAATCAAAATGGATCAAAGAACTAAATGTTAAACAAGAAACATTCAACCTTCTGGAAAACAAAATACATAAAACTCCTGATGTTATAGGCAGAGGCTTTCTGAACAGAAACCCAGTTGCACAGGAAATGGTTCTGAGAATCAACAAACGGGATAATGTTAAATTAAAAAGCCTCTGGACAGAAAAACAAGTAAACAAACAGTAAAAAGACAACATTCAGAATTGGAAAAAATTGCTGTCATTGGTTCCTCAGAAACTTAACGTTCTAAAATATTATAAAGAGCTGAAAAACATTAGATCCCCAAAATAAAGGACCCAAACAAAAGATAGGTAAGTGAAATGCATGCACACTTCACACGATAAGAAGTGCAACTGGACAGTAAATACATGAAGAAATGCTTGACATCACTGGTCACTACAAAACACAAATTAAAAAATACTGGGATTCCACCTTACCCTAGAAGGAATGACCATCAATAAAAAGTCAAGTCATAACAAAATGCTGGAGAGGCTGTGACGAAAAAGAAAATCTTCTAGTATTGGTAGGAATGCAAACTAGACCAGCCACTATAGAAATGAGTATGGAGATTCTCAAAAAATAAAATTAGAAATGCCATTTAACTAAGTTATTCCCCTTATAGGTATCTAAGAGAGTTAACGATATCATATATGCATAACTATTCTTAGGGCAGCACAGTTCATACTAGCTAAACCTTGCAAGCAGCTCATGTATTCATCAACAGATGAATGCATAGAGAAAACACAGTGTTTATACACCATGGAATACTACTCTGCTAAGAAGATAGACTTGAGTCATTTGTAGAAAAATAGATGAACCTCCCACCCATAATGTTGTCAGGTAAATCAGAATCATGAGTTTAATTATCATATGATTTTTTCATAGGAGAAACCCAGAGTAGAAATAAAGAGCAAAATCAAAGATACATAATCAAATGTAGGGAGAGAAAAGGTTTTAAAAGTGAAAGAGGATCAAGCAATAGAAAAGGAGAGAGACAACAAGGAATGGAAAAAAGGAATTGGGATGTGTTATGTACACGTATCAACTCCACACAAGGACTACAAACACCATGTTCTGAGAAAGTGTACCCAAAACAGGACAGGGATCAAGAGACTGGAGGGGATGAAGAAAGGTATTAAAATGTGCTATGTATATGCACCAACATCCCACAGGGATGCAATCATTATGGACTGCACAGTTGTACATACAAGTGGACTAAAGCTTAAAAATGGCCCTAAAAGTCAAGCTGTGAAGTAAAATATAAGTAGTATCTATTCCATGCCAAAGGGAGCAAACACCATTCAAATATGCAATAATCATACCATCTGAGAATCTAAAAATATTTTCCAACCTTTGTGTGCATTTTTTAAAATTTTATTTAAAAGGAAAAAGAGAAAAAAACAAAACAAAACAAAACAGTGTAAGGGTACAAGTAATACAGAACTACAAAAAAAAAAAAAAAAAAACAGTAAGAAATCACCGGTTAATAGATTACACATTATCATCTTAGAGATAGTTGCTCAAGTCACAAGATCAAAGCATACAAATTGGACATTCAAACAGTGAGACTGCAAACAGTTGTGTTCAATGATCCAACCAAAAACATTAATATGGTCAGCTATCTTAACACACCTAAACACACTTGCAGTTGTACCCTTTAGAGCATTTTTTTCCTCTCTTTTTTACGACAAAATTTACACATTTTGGGTTTTATTACTCCCATAGTTCTTATTACTTTTTTTTTGGAAGAGAATAGAACCAAATATGACAAAACAAAGCTGTCAGTCAAAACCAAGGATAGACATAGCACATGATGTAAAAACAGAGTACAAGGTTATCAACAATGGTTACCATAATGCCTCTTGCATTTTATCTAGAGTAAAATATTTTATTCTTATTTGTTTATATTCAGATTATATGAGCAAAAACACATGCTGCTGTATTTACACAAGTTAAGATTTGTAGAAGAACACAAAGGCTGTAAGTCATTTACAATTAGTATCGCTTCTCTATTGGCCTCCCAATGGAGGATAGATGATAGACAAAAACGGGGGAAAGAAGATTCTGTGTCACCAGCAAAGAAAGAGGAATATTCTTTAAAAACTAAAGTAGTGAGGTAAGTAACACATTCTATCAGAAAAATTGTGACTTCCCAGGATTTTGTAATGGATGGACATACTCTCAACATCATATGGCACTAACCCTCTACATTATTTTCAGGGAGGATTTTTGATCAAATATCAAAACAACAAATGCTTCTTAAAAGTCCTTATGGTCAATTATTTCATAAATGTTTTTCTCCAGAAGAATAGCACTAGAATGTTCTTTACAGAAATTCAGATGCTCATGAAAGTAAGTCTCTTGGGCCTGGTTTACATGTCAAAGTGAATATCCAAGTCTTGTCATTTTAGAATTCCACATTAATTAGTAATATTCAAGCTGATGAGGATGATTTTCGTTGTTGTCTTTTTTTGTTTGTTTGCTGCTTTTGCAGCTGCTGATGACTATTACCCTCTACTATAAAAGTTACTGGCCAATCCTGATTTTCCTTTAAAGAAGTTCTTGACGCTATTGAGGAAATGTCAGAAATAATGAGGAAAAATCTTAATGTGCTGTCCAACTGAAGTCCATCTTTTGAGATAAAAAACACTCATAATGAAAATGAGTTGACAGCTTACTTGATGATATTTACAGCTGGATATGACGTCAATCGGAAGGAGAGTACAGATCAATTTTAATGGCAAGCAGCTAAGCACGCTTATTGATCTGGCAGCTTGCTACTCTACAAATGGCAAAGACCATTAATATGCTAGCACCAGGGACATGGAGAAGCATAAAACAACAAGTGACTTTGAGCCTTTAAAGAAGATAATTTAAGAGTGCTGATTTGATGATCACAAGGGAAAGTGTGAAATCATGATTTAACCTCTCAACTAAAAATTGATTGCCACCCTAGGAGTCATATTTCATTTGAGAAAAATTTAATATATTTCACAATTTCCTCGTTAAGCCCTTTGTTTTAAGAGATACCATTTTCTGTCTGGCTAATCCTAAAGCAGGTTTTTTTCACCCTGGTAGAACAGAATCATTTCTGCTGGAGAAGAGTGACCATGTTGCTACAAGATGAATCAAAAGCATATAAGTTTATCTTGTATCCCCTGTCTGCTTCTGTATTTCTTTCTATCCTGTAGAACAATAACATTAGTCCCTCCCTGGAATATAAAATGGATGGATCATGTCTATTAAATGCCGCTCACAGACATTTATTTTAGGAACCAGTAAAAGCCATCAGTATTACCCACATAGTAGTAGTCAATATTACAAATATATATCACTTGAATGTGGCCACTGCTATTGTAGCAAAACTTTTTCTCATCTGGAAGAGATATGAATATCCTGCTGCTCACCAAATAAACTTTTCATTCAGACATCTTGCATTGTATTTTAAAGTACCTAATGGAATCTCAGCAAATGGATGTTAGGTGGGCTGTCTGCAGTAATGAACTTCTTAACCTCTAGAGATGCAGTACATCTGCTCAGATCAAAATGTGTTGTTTATAAAGCTCCCACACTCTGGAGACATATGTACAGTACCAATGTGAAATAACAAGTTTCAAACTCTTCAAATGGTTCCTAGTCAGCCAGTAAAGAAACACACTGTGGAATAAATTCTGCAAATTTGCACATTATCAAATCTTTAATAATAGTATCCAGTGTACAGAGATATAATAGGTACTCGATGTACCGATCACTGATCAAAGAGAAAAATTGATAAATGTTATCCCCAAGAGTGTTATATCTTCCTATGTAGATCTAAGTGGCCCACTAAGATTAGAGTAGAGAAGAAAAGAATCAGGACTTCATGCTAATTTATGATCCGTTAGAATAAAAGCTTTTTCTTCTTCCTTTCTTAATGCTGACTGATAGATTGAATTCTATTTTCTTGTTTGTTCTTAGAAAAGACAACTCACTTCACCAATATGCAAATCCTCAATACCAGTGGTGAACTGCAGGATGATAACCGTCATAAGGCATTTGAACCTACCGAGCTGCCTATAATTCTTGGTACTAATCCCAAGAAAGAAAATACAGCTATGAATAATATCCTTAAAATACTGTCATTTCTCTGCTCTTTTCTAAATGCCTATTCTTTCTATTACATATTCTTCCTATAACTTTATTTGTTAGGATTTTTTCTTTACTTTCTGGCAAATTTCACATAAAATAAGATAAATTGTGTTTTGAAAGCATATATCCTATTGATATGTTCTAGATAAGTAAGAATGGGGAAGAAACCTCCAAAACAGAAGAACACAATTTATTTCACATTTCTTGTTATAGGAAAACTCAGCATTGGATTTATTAGAATTTTCCCACTACCAGCACTGCAAAAATT
The DNA here is from genome assembly GCF_034190915.1 of Cavia porcellus. Classification (NCBI taxonomy): domain Eukaryota; kingdom Metazoa; phylum Chordata; class Mammalia; order Rodentia; family Caviidae; genus Cavia; species Cavia porcellus. Next base: position 34,375,930 of record NW_026947489.1, read on the forward strand.
ATAAAGTTATAAAAAAAGTCATAAAAATAATCAGAAATTTATAAAAGTATTTGAATAGCTAAATAATTTAACAAAGATTAGTATATGAAATGCATATTTCATGTATTAAGTATTGTCATGTTAACATTAATAAAAGTTTTAAACATTAGTTTAATGTGACTTAAGTATTTTGAATTTAAGATTTTCTAAAATGTTAAAGATGCTAAAAGTGGAAAGTCCCAAATAAAGTGATTGCAATGGTACCCTGAGCAAGTCTCCCTTGAGCTAAGGTGAGCATCTGTGATTTTTCAAGGATGACCTTTAGCCATAAGAACCACCTTCCTGGGGAAGTATCACTCACAGACCCCCACCCACCCACACACACAGACATAAGAGGGAGTTGGCAGCCTCAACCAATGGCTGACTCGTGGGAGGGGGGCTGTAGTAGGTCAGATCTTTACCTCATTGTAAAAGACTATATTCACTGTGCAATTTATGCTCCAGAACTCCCTGTGGAACTGGGCTGTCAACCACATCCTTGCTTACATCCTTTTTTCTACTATATCCTACTTCCTCCTTACCTTTCTCCTGAGAGTTTTCACTTAATAAACAATACATCCCTAAATGCTTGTCACAGGCTCTGCTTCTAAAGAACTAGAGTGAGATATGAAATGAAGTGTTGGAATTACCAAACACAAGAAAAAAAATGCTTCTGATGGCATTTATTACTGAATAAAGCTTTAGCAGCAGTTTCATTTTGTTTAATAAACAGTTTTGGAGAAGTGTTTGCACAATAAAATTAAACCATAATAAGTGACTGAATAATTTCATCCAACAGAATTCAAATTTCCAGTTCGAGAAAATTACACTTACTGTGGGACTTTACCTTCATACCAAGCTTCCTGCTATCCCATAATACCAATACTCCAGCACTGCTCATGGTTATCTTCAATCTCAGCCCACACCGATCGTGTACCTATCGATTTCACCCAGCCTAGTAATAGTAAATATTACTATTTTATACTATTATTATTTATAAATTCTAGAGTATGGCCGTATGAAGTTTTTAGATGGGTGAAATTATTAAGTGCTTGTTAAATCTATGCATTTGATGGTATGAATTAAAAACTGAGATCCAAGAAAGTGGGGAAAGAAAATTTTATTCAATAATTCAACAGCTAGAGAAGAAAGAATATGAAATCAATATTCTTTTAATAATTTTAAGGTAAGAGATGATAAAGACTCATTCTAATTGGCTCCAGAGAACACCAGGCAGGGATAAGATATGCCAACATTAAATTACCCATAACCTCTTTTGAATGACCCAAAAAAAATTATTTCCCTTCAACTCACATCTCCAGCCTAGAACTGAGTTTTCTCAACAGGGGATGAAAAAACAAAACAATTAAGATGTGTTATGTATGTGTACCAACTGCCCACAAGAAATGTACTACAAATACATACTCATAAAAATGAGAGAGTAAAAGAAAAAATAATTCAGATTACACCACAATAATTTTCAGGTGCCAGAGTCTCTGCTGTTAGTGAGTTCCAAAAGAAAGTATCTGCAAATGGCAGGAAAGGTACAATCCAGGGACCCACCAACAACCGCAGAAATTTAGAGGTCAGTTTGAGAAACATTAAAGAAAGATGAAATGTGTAACGGTGGGAATCCTATCTCCAAAATGCAAGGTACATAACAAATAAATGCTCTTAACTACTTTGCTATACGCTAACCCCATTTCTCTTTCAAGACCAATCTATTGATTCTATCGATTTATAAGAAAAACTAGTATCATTCTTCAAAAGACTCCTCCTCCTCTCCTTCCTCAGGATTATTAGTGTACCAGATATACAAACATCGACAAAGGGCGTTTGAGATGACACCGTGAATAGGAAGAGGATGATGACTGTTGATCATGCCATTTGCAGCTGAGCTGTCTTTCATTCCTGTCCACCAGGTTCCATGCACCAGTGAGTTGGACCTCACCTGAGCCTGTCTGTGAGGCTGATTAGTGATTGACTATTCAGTCATCACTCTCAGTATATAGCACCTGTCCAGGGAGTTGGATCACTTCTTAAGAGCTTACTGACCTGCCAGAAACCTGCACTTCTCTCTCTGGTTTAGGGAAATCTCCTTTGTAGAGAAAATTTCTACTTTTATCTTAATGTTTGCCTGAAAATACTCTCCTTGTCTTGCATTTTCAAGTGTCTGTAGGGCCTTCTGCTTGTTGGGAGATCTCCAAGTCCATCTGCTGTACAGTAGGAGATTTGCTCAGGGAAAAAGTACATCTTTTGGCCTTGGGTTCTCTCTTCATTTCGTTTCTAAGAATCATATGCTATGGACTGTGTCACCTACCACATTTATCAGTTGAAATTTTAATCTTCTTTGTGAAATTTTTGGATCATTAGTGCAGGACCTTCCAAAATGAGATCAGTGCCCTTATAAAAAAGATCCCCAAAACACTCTCACTCCTTACACCACGTGAAGGCACCACTGGTAAGGAAAGGTCTTGCCTAGACTGTATCTGTCGACACTCAGATTTTGAAATTTCCAGCCTCCAAAACCATGAGAAGTAAGTTTTGGTTTTATACCTCATTGAGTCTCAGTCCATTTAGGCAGCTACAAAAAAATGCTGGATGCTATTTTGGAAAACAAATGAACTTGGTCTGTTTTCATGTAAATGATTTCTAAAACCCAATAAAATGGATAGCTTGTGAGTATTCAAGAGACACCGATTTAGCCTTCAGAGGTAGCAACATTGGCCAGTCTAGAGTCACTTTCAAATCGGTTTTAATAGTTATATGTGGCTGAAATATAAAACTAAACTCTCCATTATGAGAAAAATCCTTTTGCCATGTGTAAAATGTAATTCTCCATCCATGGAATAAAACAGGGTTTTTTAAAAATTCCTGATTAGAAAACTTTTTGAGAAATCCTAAAAGACAGAATAGAACCCAGTTGAAAGTCAGTCCCTCTTCTTTTTGATTTATTTCAATCTTGTTTCACAGAGGCAGCCTTTGAGAAAAGTATTCTTGATGTCAACTCACTGAGGACTCACTGCAGTCATCGGAAAGATGCAATAATTGATTTCAATAATTAATTCCTGCTTGCTGAAGAAATGTTGCTTACGCACTCCTCCTCAGGCCCCAGTTAAAAGGAACTCAGAGGCAGGAGTGCATAAACAGCTTACATTACTTTGGGGAGCTAAAGTCCCCTAACATACTGTAGATTTGGGAAGAGCTTTTAGGCCCGAGGCTATCTGAAGTTAATTCCTATATGGTCCCTTGTTACCTCATGTTGTCTGTGATTTTCTAAGCATTGCGGAGGAATAGAAAGCTGAGTAGAGAGCCAGATATCTTTGCAACAACTGATCTCAGCTCAATCAGAAAATACAGTTTTGCACTATACGAGAAGTTCTCTCAAAAGAGAGAAGATTCTAGAAGGTTAAACATCAGTGAGAAGGAGAGAAAAATAATCAAACACGATTGTCAAAAGGAAAGCAAAGTGGAAAATTCTATTTTGGGAACCAAATGGTCCCTGTTCCCTTTTCATTTAAATGATTCCTAAAGCACAAACTACTTCAACAATAGCTGAAAACATTAAAATGGAGTCATTCTAAAGCCCAGTCAGAAGGATTATGCAGTCAGGGCTACATGGTTTTACTACAGGGCTCTTGGGCAAACCACCCAAGAGCAATGAAACTCACTTCATGTGACAGTATTTTATTATTTCTGTACATTTTTAAAACAATATTTTCTAGACCTCAATACAACAGTGTAATGTTAAAACTCAACTTAGAGACAGCGTTTAGAACGTCATTAATAGAAATGCTGTTAAATACCTACATCTTTATCAGTTTAGTACAAAAAATCAGCCTCCCCACAGACAATGCACCCAACTTCTGTTGATTCAAAATGTGTCACAACAGACTTTTCACTAATCAGAGAATTTATAACCCCAACCTGATTGCAATGTCAAGGCCTTACTGTAAATTAAAGCCTATAGAGGACTACAAAGCATTAATGGAAAGCAGACCCTTATTAGACATCGGCCCATGCACAGTCATAGCCGATCAGGTACAAGAACCAACCTCTTGTTACTACCTGGTCCCAGGGTGATAAGGTTCCTGATGTAAAGAACAGATTAAAAGTAAAACTAGGCCAGGTGTTTTTCCTATTAGCTGGATTAAGTCAGACCAAACCTAAAATTAGGAAAACACGCCAGGCTGATTTACTGCTGCACTGGGATGGGGCTGCTCGGGGAGCCGGGCCGGTGGCTGCACAGCTCAGTCTCCACTTATTAATGGGGCTGTGAGAGCAGCCAAACCTCACCCCTGACTGCTCTAAAAATGCTGAACGAGGACTCCAGCCTGGTGATGAAAGCCGCTCCCTGAAAGTGGACCCTCAGTAAAAACATTAAACTCCACTTCAAACGCAGCCAACAGCAGCCGTGATAGAGAAAAGACTGTGTTCAGTGTCTTTCGTAAAAAAAAAAATATTTCTGAATAAAAGCACCAAATCTGCCAAGCTCAAGTGATTTCCTCATCATAAATTCTTATTATGACTAAGACTTCACTTTCACTGACACTCACAGAGGCCAAGCCACGACAACTTGACCCCGAAGTGTTTCTTACCCTGCTGTGCTTGGAGTGCCCAGTGGAATACTGCTGCCTTCACAGTGAGCCTTACCCTCCCTCGCTTCCCGAGAAGAGACCAAACAGCAAAATGAAGAACCGCGGTGCTCAGGAACTCTGTTACAACTGTGACTCCTGTGGCAGCAGTGTGGCAGCCCGGTGAAGCTCCTTGCCAGGAACTTGGCAGTGAAGGAAGAGTAGTTTGAGGAGAAGCCCATCGTCCTGAATCACAGGGAAAACAAAAGCATGATTTCTGGGACAGTGGTATAAGTGTAAGGTCACATCCCTGCCTTGAGATGATCTAGGTCTTCCAGAAGCAATTTTCTTCCTAATTCTATTGCTTTCATACCCTAGGTACTTCTAAACATCTCTGGATTAGTGTGCTCTTGGTGTGTGTTGCACATGCGTTTATCTTACATGCTCAGAACCAGCTCTAGTGCAATGTGAGGTGTATATAGACACCCATTCAGACTTGTGTTGGAACCCCGACACTGCCACAAAATGACAGTGACTTTAAATATGTCACATAAGCTCTATGAGCTTCAGTTTCCTCAGTAGCAAAATATTAAGCCAAATATGTATCCTAGAACACTTATAAGGGTGAGATAAGATCATGCGTGTAACAACAGAGGCCTTTTTCATCAAAACTCAGTAAGTTTATAGCACTCAATTACTTTCCCATCTTCCATGCATTTGCATCATTATTCCAGTAGTCAAGAGAAAAAGTTGCTGAAGACCCAAAATCAGCCAGCAACAAAAATCTAAGTCCCAGCAAAGACCATTCCCGTAGCCATGGGGACTCCTGAGAAGAGAAACTCAGTCTTGTTTTTACATAGAGTATGCTAATGATTTTTCAAAAATTAATTAATTTTAGTTTTCAAAACTCTTTCTGGAATTAAATAACTACTGTCTTTTGCTGACCAGGCCTGAGACATAACCAGTGCCCTCAGATAATTGAGGTGGTTCAGGTCACATGATGATATAAGAGAATGGCAAAATAACTAAGTGTCAATAAAAAACAAATAGCCAGGGGAGGAGGAGTGCAGGGCTGGAAGTTAGAAGCCGGTGGGGTTAGTGAAGCTCACAAACATGGTTCCACGGGAGTGAAGAACCACGCCAGTGAGAAGAGTAAAAGGACAAAGAAAGGAAAATTGTCTCTCTTTCTCTCTCTGTCTCTCTGTCACACACACACACACACACACACACACACACACACACACACACCATGCTCACAACAGAGTGGCAGTTACAGTTTTGCCTTTCCTGTTGTGGTAGACAATTTCAAGAAGCAAACTCTAGAGGTGAAGTCAAATGATGCCTAACATACAGTACTGAAATATGTACTTTAAGGAGGCGGCTTAGAAATGTATTGTTTATATTCATAAAGTTTGTCAACAAATGAAAAAATGCTACTTTTGTAGAAACAAATGATCTTCACCTAATTGATGGCATAAATACTCTCAAAAACACCTCCCCTCCCTTTCTTGCAGTCAAGGCTCATATGGAAATGATGGTATAGTAACCAGAATATTTATCGAACCTGAACGCATTAGTTTGGGCCTTCGGCTGACAAGAGTCAGGCACACCATTTTGAAGTATTTGACCTTATAAATTATTTTTATTTGTAGAATTCCTGAAATGTGATCCATTGTAGTACAACAGATTATTACAAAAATAAACATGGTAAATGTGCGGTTAGAATGTAGCAGTATCCTGTAGTAAAATAGTTGATACTATAACAAGCCTGGTGGCGCTGGTATTATTTAATGAAGCTCAAATTTATTTGTCCTTCTAATTGGACTCCTAATATTTAGCATGATTTCATAGACATTGGGGAAGATATCTATTTTCCCTAAAGGATTTTGTCACTAGACATTTCAAGTTAGAATAGATATGTGCTAAAAGCATCATAATTTGTGACTTCACTTGTACTTAAGTCCAAAGTTCATGGAGCCTTATATGGCTAATAGAGTTAAGTGAAAATTTATATCTACTGCCAAAATACTTTGTCCGTTTTCTACTATGGCCTTACAAGCATACTTGTCAAATGCAAGATAGAGACATTTGGGTGAGGAGAGAGACAGACCGTGTATTTGTGGATTTAAAGGGAGGTCTGTGAAACTGTCTTCATTCCCAACCAGTCTCCTTAAGGACCAAAGTTACCTCATCTGTAAGGGGAGATGTTTTATATTTGCTTAAAAATGTGTGTTTCTAAAGATAGCTACTGTGTCACAGACCTATGAACCAGTTCTCTAACAAACCACACTTGCAGTGAAGCCTATTAAAATACCCCGTGGCCTGATAAAATAACATAGACAGCTCTTTAATGCTTTGACATAAGATTCTAGATTTTAAGGACACGATGAAAAGTCAGCAACTAACAGATATGAAAGGCAATACTTTCATTAATAGTATGGTTGTATACTGACCTTTAAAAGCAAATCTCTGCAATACGTGAAACAGTTGGTAATCACCTTTATAAAAATTTCTAATTATATATAAAGTTTTACAGAGGCCTTCACTTTTCTACTCTAAACAGAAAAGTGCTACACTAGTCACAAGGCTCAAGGGGAATCTTGGGATTGTCTCCATGTCCTCCCCTCTGGAGACAAGCCTATGTTTAACCCAGAATGATGGAGATTCACACTGTTTCTTATCATGGGAACTATGCAATATCTGTGAGTAATATATTCAACTGCGTTTTTATGGCTACTCTATTAGGAGCATTTCCATTCATTCCATTTTAAATTTCATTCAAATGTAACTATGAATTCACCATTAAACAGACACATAACCTAGGAAATTCAAAGGAGAATAGAATGTCAAAGAATAGAAATTGTTCTACATGAAAAGCTTGTTATAGTGTGTTGAAAGTACTAGATTGCTAAATTAATAAAAAATATTCAGGTATAATTCTCGTTTTATGCAATAAAATATTCTGAAAATGTCTGTAAAGTGGGTCATATTGAAAGCTTTTCATTTAAGGGAAGCATACAGAAAATACTTTGATAAAGTAAATAGTTTTTCATGAATTCAAGCAGATATTTGCCTAAACTGATGCACAATTGTATTCAAATTTATTTTAACAACAAAGTTATCTGTCATATGAGATTGTACTGAGTCCTTTTCTACTGGACTAACAGTCAGTTAAATTCTCAGCTTAATACAAAAATATTACAAGATCTTTCTGAAGTTACTTATTTTTCACAAAGTATAACATCATATCTTACAAATGCCACAAAATGGGAATATAATAAAAAGCAAATCATCGTTTATCCTTTACTGAATTATGAATGTCTCCAAATTCATATATTAAAGCCCTAAACCCCAGTACTTCAGAATATGACCATAGTTAGAAATAAGACTATTAATGACATGATTTCACTAAAATGAAGATTGTACAATGAGTCATAATCCAGGCTGACTTGTGTTTATTAAAAAAGAAAAAAAGGAAATCTGCAAGCATGGGATACAACTCCACGTAGAAGAAAGACCACCTGAAGATACACCAAGTGAGAAGTCATATAATTAGCCAAATAGAGAGGACTCACAAAGCTCAAACCTACTGACACTCTGATCTTGGGTATCTGTCTCCAGAAATACAAGAAAATAAATTTATGTTGCTTAAACCATTCAGTCTGTGATATTTCATTATGAAACCATGGCAAATACTCTTTTACCTCCATTCCTCAACCATCTAGCTCCCCTCCCTTGAATAGTAGTCTTGAATAACGTCTTATTTTGAGTCAATTTTGTGCAGCATACAGGAAAATACAAAATCAATGCACTTATCTGTAATAACATACGCTCCTTTCTAAATTTTTTCACTCAGTAGTATATCTGTATGATCATGTCATATAAACATGTTATTTTATGGCTACATGACTTTTTACACGTGAATATACTATCTATTTAACTACTCTGTTAAAATTAAGGTTGATTCTGATGTTCTCATAATAAATAGTACATGAATATTAGTACTGTAGTCCTATTTGCATAAATATTTTTAGAACACATTGCTAGAAGTAGAATTTCAGAGTCATGTACTAACAAACATTTTTAAAGGAAATGGGTATTTTAAACTTATGAAATATTGCTAAATGCCCACTGTAAAGATTGTAGCAATTTAGAATTAAGCAAAAATGTTGTATGAGAATATTTATTTCCCTACATAATCATCAATATTTGAATGTATAAAACATTATACATAGTATTCCATTATAGTTTTAATAGTATTTCTATTATGAATAAGAGTAAGTTTTTAAAAATATTTTAAAGCACAATTTGTATTATCTTTTCAGTAAAATGTTCGTGTTTCTCTCACATTGTTCTATTAAGTTACTAGCAATTTTGTAATTAATTTCATAAATTTTTTATATATTAAGATATTATCTTAAATATGTAATGTGTTTAAAAATTACTTTTTGTAGTTTATTATTTGTCTTTTGAACATATTCATGATGCTTTTCCCATGCATATTTTAATGCAAACTTATCAATTTGTTTCTAAATTGTGCTTCATGTTTCAAATTATCTTTCTCATATTTTTTTAAATCTCTACTTTTCTAACAATTCAATGGTTTTAACTTTTTCATTTAAAACTTTGTACTGCTCTGGAATGAAGAGAAGGAGCCATGATAAATAACAAACTTCAAATAATAGATACAGAAATAGATTTTACATTGTAAAAAGAGCATGTAATAAGGATGTCTATTGTCTTTTGAAACTGAAAACAAAGCAAAAAATATTTTGTCCAACACAAAACAACACTAAACTATCTAATAAAATCTTGGTAGGGTAAGGAGAGGAGGAAATAAATGTTCTGAATATTGGTTGGAACAGGTAGGGTGGAAATAGATGGAAACATAAAATTATTCCAATAGTTCCACTTTGAAGAAGGAAGAGCCAAAGAATGATAGAGAATCTTCCTTAATTAAATGGTATCTTGTTCCCAAAATAAGTGTGTATGAATATGTAATCTAGGAAGGAGATGTAACCATCAATTAAATGGAAAAATAGAAGAATTTCTACGTTAGTCACAGACAGTAAATGGCAAATTTATCAAATCTACAAAAATGAAAAATAATAGGAAATAGTTTATATAAATGCATAACAAAATGAGAGGCAAAAAATAGAAAAGAGCGATCAAAGAGAGATAAGCCAAGCACAAACCAAAAATGAAGAGTGGCGAAGATATTTTTATGAGCAATATTGTAATTTATCAATTTTAATAACCCTTAAATTTTTTTCACTTCACATATGAATGAGCTAAATAAGCTTCAGCAAATTTTAGGTACAAGATATTTCTCTCAGAAGGTAAAATATTCTAAAGTATCTGTTATGTATGTATACTCAGACACAGACCTGGAAGTAATATTTACCTATTTTCAAAATTAATTTGAATATATGTGTGTAACAAAGGCAAATATTCTGCAGAATTCCCTGGCATGTGAGTGTGTGCATGTGTCTGTGTATGTATGCGAGCACGCGTGTGTTTTGGAAGGAGGAAGACAAGTACCACATTTGATCTTCTAAGCATACAAATAGAGTGTAAATGGCAGTGCTCAAACTGTTTTCTTCTCATGAGTCTCTTGTGTCGTAGGAATTGGGGTACCACGAAATCACTTCTGTCGTCTGATTTTTCACTTATTCGAGTTACTCTTAGTCTTCTTTGTGACATCTAGCAGTTGTTGGATCCATTTTTCATTTTTGCTTGTTACTTTCAAAGTGTCTTTGAGTAGCTGGTCATTAAGGCATCACTGTGTTTGATTTCTGAAACTCTATCCTCACACTGGACCCTCTCCTACCTCTACTTTAGTGTAACTTTTGATTTGGATTTCTGATTGAAAGTTTTTCATAGACTTCAGTTCTTTGCTGAACTGGTAATTCATGTTTTGTATGATTTTGTGTAGCTCATTTAACGTTTTATTTGTGTCTTTTGAAAGTACTTGGATTATTTTGGTTATTATTTCCATTATTTGTTTAGCTGTATTTTCTGTAATCGCACTATCTCTTTGATCAGTTTTGTGTTATTCTCAGTAACTGAGGTATGTGCCTTATGCTATTCTCTATCTTAATGGCCCCTGGATTGACTTTGGGGGAGATGAAAGTTTTTGGAGGCATTTTATTGCCTTGTTTCTGTTATATTTGATTGCTGAGGTTTTGGGACACATAGTGTGAAGATTTTGTTGTTAATATAGAGATTGCTTTAGTTAGTCATTTTTCAGTGATGTACTTTGAGCATGGCTGACTAAAGTCGTTTGCCTAAGCTCCAAGTTCCAACCTCCTCAGTTAATACGGGAGGAAAGGATGCAATGCAATTGGCCCAACACCAACACTCTGAGAATGTACCCTACTATTGAATGTTGTTAATGTCCCAAAGATAATTTGGGTGTTGGATGACAGAGAAAATCTATTAATAGCAGCAGTTATGTGACCTTTCTAATATCAAGCAAATCAGCTACAGTGGTATCAACCCAGACAAACTGGATATTAACATCCTGTAATAACTAATTATGTGTCACTCTTGCACCTAGAGAAGAAAATCTACAATTATAGTGTAAACATAAAAGCATCACAGGTAATGATCCACAGTTAATATTTATTAAATCCTATGTCTATATTTAAACTAGTGGTAAAATTCAGAAGTAATTTTATAGAATGAGATTAATAAAGCTTTATGGCTTTCCTGTTAAAAATATAGGGAGTGTCTCAATTACTTTTCTCTCATTGCTGGAACAAAGTAGCCAATACCCAAAGTTAGAGAAGGAAAGGTTTATTTAGCTCATAGTTTGTGGAGTTTAAGTCCATACGCAGCTGACTCCAAGACAGGGTGGCATGACACAGGAGCAGAAGTTCAAGGCAGCGGAAGATAGCAAAATCAGTGAGTGCAAAAGGGAGAAAGAAATTCTCTTTTCCTCCCTTATATTGTAAGCAAGCTACCACCAGCCAGGACAGATGGAGCGCTCATACCATCTCTGTGCCCTCCTCTTGCACAGGATGAGAATGTTCACAAAGTGAGGCCCCGGCTCCCTGCTGAGTCTCTTAGATAAACTTCAAACTCAAGTTGATACAATGAGTTAACCATAACAGGGGGTTAAAGAGCAGGAGATGGAGAAAGAAAAAAATTTGAAACCTTAAAGTATATGACATAAGAAGCAGAAAACAGTGAGACAAAGTATCCTGTAGAAGTGTAGAGGGACGTTTATAGAATTAGATACAACTAACAACAAAAACTAGAAATATATTTTTAAAGGGAAGAAAAAGGAAAGTTTAAGGAGAACAAGAATACTTAAAGAAAACTGAAGAGAAAAAAAGAAAAAGAAAAAAGAAGGAAAAAATATATTTTTTAAAAAGAAGCAAGGGAAAAGAACAAAGGAAAATTCTCAAACCCCAACAAATTAGTGAAGAAAAAGAAGAAGGAGGAGGAGGAACAACAGAAGAAGGAGGAGGAGGAGAATAAAACTAAAACACATACATAAATTATAAAAGACTTTTTTTTTTTTTTAATCGGTACCAGGGATTGACTCACAACTGCTTGCTTGCAAGGCAGGCACTTATGCGACTGAGCTAAATCCTGACTTCTAATGTGTGGTTTCTTTCAATGACCTACATTGAGTGGCAATTTCCAAGGTATGTCCCCACTCACACTGGCAGATAAAGAAGGCAGTCAGATTCCAGATCCTTGCAGGCTACTGGTGACAATAGGCGGTAGGAACAGTAGAGTAAGGGTGTCAGTGCTGCAACCTCAAATCCAGAGCAACTCAGGCTGAGCCTGACCCCTGGCTGTAGGAGCAGGGTCTTTGACCTTTAACTCAAACCCTGCAGGGGGTCTCCTGCTGATCCACTCACTGACCACTGGCTGTCTCTCTGTGGCTGTCACTCACCTTGTCACTAGCAGAACTTCACACTGGAAGACCTCAGGCAAAGTCATCTGCTGGCTGGGCTGAGTGCCAAGTTCAGTCAGTACTTCCCTGGAGTGGTGTTACCTGTGGAAAGACTCACAGGACAGCAGAATCCCACACTGTCCCAGCAACTCACAGCATCCACTACTGGTCGATTCTACTGCTGTGAAGTCCCCACAACTCACTTTCTCTATATAATTTTTGAGAGATTGAAATCCTGTTCACTGTTGGCTGGTAAAGCTTCTTCCTTCCCCTGGTCTTCAGTTTCTTCACCTTTAAACCACTATGGGTACTACTGGGAAGGTCAGTGGGACTGGCTCACGGCTGCAAGTCCAGGTGAAGCAGAGAGGCAGCCGCACCCCGAGCAGGAGCAGAGATCGACCCAGAGACACAGGGTGGTGAGGGTCAACTGGTCAGAGGAGGGCCTTCATAAGACACTTCCAAAGCTTAAATTCTGTTGCCTTTCTTAGGGAGAAAGGCATGGAAATTGTCCAGTACTCCACATTTAATTTTTGCTAGGATGGCACTTGTTATGAGTCAGCTTCCCATTGCTGTAGCAAAATAACTGATAAAAATGAGCCGTAAAGGAGGAAACGTTTATTGGACTCATAGTTGCAAAGGATTTCAACTATGGTCTCTTGGTCTTTTTGTTTTAGTCTTATAGTGCGGCAGAGTAGCCTGAAGCATATTGTGGAGCAGAGTTGATCACAGTGAACAGAAGGCAGAGATAGAGAGGAAAGCTCCAGGTCCCAAATACCCTTTGAGGGCTTGACCCCAAATGACCAACCTCCTCCATCTTCTAAAGGCTCCACAACCTCCCGACAATGCAACTAGCTGCATACCAGCCTTCATTTCAACACAGTACCCTTGGGGGACATTCCAGAATCAAACTACGGCAGTGCTGAAGGGAAATATAGAGTAAATAACAGCAAAGGCATAATTTAAAAATCAGTATGTAGGCCAAGGATATAGCTCAGTGGTCCAGCACCTGCCTGGCAAGCATGAGGTCATAAGTTCAATTCCCAGTACCAAGAATAAATAAATAAATATTAGTATGGACCTATCCACTGAGTAAAAGTAGAAACAACCAGTTATGGCATAAAAGACAAAGAAATCCAAATCCTCATGCTATTTACTACCAAATAAAATTTAGCCATGCTAAGGGTACAGACTCAGTGGGAGGGTGCTGAACTAGCATGCATGAGGGCTTGAGTTTGATCTCAGAAACAGAGAGAGAGGGAGAGAGAGAGAGAGAGAGAGAGAGAGAGAGAGAGAGAGAACAAAAATCTGTGAGCTACTGAAGAAGCATGGGCAAAATACTGAAACTTGTGCTCATGTTCTAGACAGGCTGTTGTCTGATCTTCTCAATAGCATGCCTCTCTCTGACCCTTCTCACCACCCGACCCTGCAATGCTGGCCGGACTTTATCTCCACTACATAAGCCAGGCCCAGAGACCACACAGCACTGTTTCTTTGACCAGGCAGTATCAAGCCACTTTCTCTTCATCTCTGTAGCTATCAAGCTTGATTTCTGCCAAAACTCTCATGACAGTCTTCACTATATTTTCATTCATGGCATTGTGTATAATAAAATTAAGGGGATGGGAGTAAAGGTTAAAAGAAGCAGGAAATTAAAGAGTTCACATCACACCTAATCTATTGACTTAAGGCACAAAGGACTATCCACATATTACAACTTTGCTCTACATCCCTGTTCCGGTTACATGCACAATGGTGTTTGATTAATTAGATATGAACTAGCAAATTAGTCAAAGGAACAGTCTAATCTATCAATACATGAGCTTGTCTTCTCTTCAGTCCTTTAGAATCAATCGCTACACTGAGTAGAGCCTGAAAAGTCACCCAGTTTCAAATCAAGGATGTAGAAAGTTGTTTCCCTGCTTACAACAGTTCAAAAAGTTGAAAAATTGCTTGGTTTTTGTTGAAATGATCACAACACTGAGGTTGAAGGACAAACTAATATCAAATACAAAGAAAGACTTTGCTTGTAAGAAAACAGGACTAGAGCCTTATCTAACCTGGGAAAGACACTCTTCAGCACTACAAAATCTGATTCAAAGAATAAGCTGGGAATGTTGTAATCAGTATTAATGACTTGTTGTAAGGTAGCATGAGAGTAAATTACCCCAGAGGACCACAGGCATGCATACCTTCTTTCAGGTTTTTACCCTGGGAAGACCATACAGAAAAGTCTAAATGACTTCTGTGAAACCCTATGTAATGGAGCCAACTGGGGTAGGAAGTGGGGAACAAAAAGTGTACAAGGCTATTTCCAGGGCCATCTTCCTGAAGAGCAAAAGCTTTGATGTGCATTGGAAGAGCAAGATACTGGTGGACACCACACTGCAGGTGAAGGAGGAGGAACAGGAATGAGGAGAAACCACTGTCTTCAAAAAGCACTGGACTCCTCCCCAGGTCTGCACCTCCTTAATTCCGAGATGTAATTATTCCATTAGAGAATCTGTCATTACTCCACCCATCACCATATTAAGTACTGAGGAAAAGCAGCATTGGCTGTAGTGGAGAGAACTGCAAGAAACTGGCTGACCCTTGGGAGAAGCATAAAGGGAAGGGACTAAGTGAGGATAGGAAACAACCATGAGGTATCACCTGGGGAAGGTAACCAATAGTACGCTCAATTCCATACACAATCCAAATCTTGATTAGGTAAATATCCGTGCTAAAGTCCCAATAAAAGGAAAGCATTTGTATCTCTAAGCTAAAACAAATTTAGTATTTATTGTATTATACAGCATATTCAGCTTCTACAAAAATATAGAGAATACAAATTTTTAAAAACAAAGAAACTATGTAATGATCAGAACCAGATTAATGTACAACCCAGTTTGACAAGGAAAATAGCTACAGTTGATATCTTACAAGCTCCAGTGGAGAAGACGGACAAGATACAAAGAATTGGAGGCCATCAGAAAGAATTGATAAATTGCTAGATATCACATAGAACTAAAAAATTTCTTTGGATGACCTGATAAGTTGACTCAATCAAAGAGAGAATGGGTGATTTTGATGATATAACAATAGACATTTCTCCAGAGGAAATGAAAATGAACAGGGAAAAATGGAGCAGTTCTAAGATCTAAGAGACAATCTTAAATGGTTCTAACACCTGCATATTTCAAAAATCCCAGAAAAAAAGAAAAAAAAAAAAACAAGAAAATGTGATAAAGGAAAACTATTAAGACATAATAGCTGAGGAAAATAATATACAAATAAATACTATGTTGTTAAAAGACACCTAAATAATATCTGTAGATCTGCCTCCTCCAAAAAGTGAAGCTTACTGTCTCACCTCCTGGCAGTAAGTTGGATTTAGTTACCTATTGCAAAGGATTAATTTAGGGAGAAAAAACCTATACCATTACACACAATATAATCAAAGAAAATAAAACCAATCAAAACAAAATAATGGTATGGACAATTATTTTGAAGAAAACGAGAGACATTATAGTAGCCATTGTTGATTTCCTGTTGTTTTGTTTTGAAGTTTTGTACCACTTTTATTGTTCTGTTCCAATTTGCTTTATTCTGTTTTGTTTTATTCTCTTTAAAATAAAAAAATTAAGAAGCTAAATCTTAAAAGCAAAAACCAGATTACACTTATAGGATAGAAAATAAGCAGATCTTACCTTAATCAAGTGATTAGATTAATGATGACTTTAGTAAGGCATGTTGACAGTTTATAATAAGAAAAGCATTTTAGCTCTGTGATTTTTTTCCAAAAGCCTATAATCCCAGCCTAATTATGAACAAAAAGAGCATACAAATCCAAACTTAGGGATATTCTATAAAATACCTAAACTATATTCTGCAAAGCTTTAATGAAAACTGAAGAAAAATTTGAAAAATAGTCAAGAAGATTACATGAAGAGACATGAGGATTAAATATATCATAATACCCTACATTTGATACTAAAGTAGAAAACACATGGTTAATTTTGAATAAAGTCCTTAATAATTCTCTACTTTCTTAATTTTGCCCAATGTATCACACTTTTGTAGGATGGTAACATTAGGGGAACCTAAAGGGAGGGTACACATGAATTCTCTGTACTATTTTTCAACCTGTCTATAAATTTAGAATTATTCCAGAATAATCTCTAAGTAGGATTTATATGATAAATTCATATCCATGTTCATAGCAACATAATTCATAATACCTAGAACTCTGCAGATATCTGTATATCTGTCAAAGTATGAGTGGATAAAGAAAATGTGATATTTACACAAAATAGGATTTTACTCTGCCATAACAAAGGATAAACTTGAGTTATTTGTTAAAAAAATAAATGGATACCCTTGAGGCCATAATGTTAAGTGAAGTAAATCAGATCTACAAGCTTAAATATCACATCTCTTACATGAGAAGTTCAAAATACAAAAATCAAAATAAAAGATAGAAAACAGGAAACACAGTTTTTATATATGGGAAGGGGACCAAGAGATTAACTGAGGAGAAGGAAAAGAATTGAGATGTGTTATGTCCATGTACCGGCTCCCTGTGAGAAATGCAATCCTTATGTACTGCAAATAGATAGTAGGAAAAAAATAAAAATTAAATTAATTAATTGTGATATATAAAACATAGCTTCAGAGAAAGAGAGAAAGAGACAGAGACAGTGAGAGAGAGAGAAAGTGGCATAAAAAGAAACAATCTATAGAATGGGATGTTACCTTTACAGCTGTCAATGTGTTCTATGTACTATCTTAATTTAAAGGTAAAGCTTTTTTAAAGGCATAGTTTAGTTACAGTGATGAGCTTCTTAACGTCTACATAATCAGGGAAGTTCTTGTGTGTATTTGTTAAACCTTGCTGGGATTACATGCAGTGATAGAGATGCCTTTAAGAATGCTTCACAGATGCTTCAAATCATTCATTTCCCGTAAACATATGGGGTCTATTCCTCCGTCACTGTGTAATTCCTATTGACACTAATGGGAATTGCGCATGCATATCACTATAATTTGGCCTCAAACAGACTGAAAATCATCACTGTTGGGATGAGAAGCAAAGCAACAAAACAAAAAGAAAAATGACTTCCTAAATTTCACATTCTACAACCTCTTGTCACAAAAATTTCAGTCATAATGAGTTAATTTGCTGTGGTTTTAACACAGTAAAATCTAACAAATCAAAATATGGTACATATAGATATGTTTGTAATGCATGGTGTCTTGCTGAAGATAATAACATCTTTTCTCAACTATAACAGAAATAATTAAGCAGCTTTTTAATATGAGTGAACAAGAATATAATGCTATAAGAATAACTAAAAGTCAGTGACTGGTAATGTATATCCTGTATTCTAAAGATTTTTACTCACATTTCTATAAATGGGTTTTTAAAAATGTCTTTTTATAAGATTATTTTCAGAGAAGCTTTATGCCTCACACTAAATGGAAAATTTGTTTTCTTATTTAAAATTCAATTACAACAGGTGAGGTGTCCTCTAAGAAGAAACTTGAATTAGAAGGATTTGTTCACTGTAACACTGTCTCATTTCCACATCAGAAAACATAACACAGTCCATAGTTGTGGATCTCAGCAGTCCATTTTTGCCAGGTTCCAAGATGCAGGGGTTGCTTCAGATCTCTGTGGGAGGCGGCCATTTTGTGTTTGGGGGAAGCCATTGGGAGCTGGCAGGTGAGCCAATTCTATCAGTGAGGAGAAAGTACCCCTACTAAAGTCATCTTGTGACAAGTGTCTCCCTGCTGTGGGTTAACTTCTGGAAAAAAGGTTTGCAGAACACATAACAGTTCACAACTAGGAAATCAAACAAAATAAATTGGGCATAATTTGACACTGTTAAAATGAGAAGTGTCACCCACACTGCCATCCACTGGGAGTTATGAAGAGTTTCTACGGAGATTAAACACTTAGTTAGACAATAAAATAGCTTGCTGGTCAAACCAAAGACATTATTCTTAATGCTTAAACTGATGGAAACAGTGAATAAGTCTTTTCAACCAGCAGGGCTGCCAAAGGGTAGCTAGATCTCAAGAAGCACACACATGTTCACAAAATTGTTAAGCCCTAAGCAGAGAAGGATAGCAATACTGTAAAATATAACATAGAATATGATGTCTTTACATTTTTCCTATTAAATTGCAAGGAACTGACCAGAAAATGTTTTGTACAGAAACATAGTTTCTTTTCCAAATTCACTTGGCTTTTGGTACACTGAGCAAAAATATTTCCACATTATAGTTTTTCTTGTACCAAAATACTGTCATTCAAATTTTCAAACAAATTCTTCTTCAGTGTATTCCCAAATGTTTTAAACTCTATGTAAGGAATGCCCATTGAAGATGAAAATTATAGGGAACAGATCAAGCAGAATTATTGGCAGAAATATGCAATGTAGTCAAAGCATTTTTGATGCTTTGTTTTAACCTTTAGGCATCACTCTCCCACTTACTAAAAAAGGTCTTACATATATGCTTTTGTGTTCAAGTGCCCAGTATTTCATTTAGGATTTTATTCCACCACTGTACACTTACCTAAAATGAATTTCTACTATTCATCCCTTGTCCTTTTTTATTAAATTCTAGCTCATCTCAAAATGCTACTAGAGAGAAAACTAATTAAATGAATTCACACTAAGGTCTGAATCACCAGCCTTGTAAACTGTTTGCCCTCTAAGGCAATACTTCTCAAAATGTTTTCTGGATCCCCATACCACGCTAAGCCCTGACACTTGAGGGCCCATTTATTGAACTAGAAATGCTGCATATTAAAACACTCTCCCTCATGTGAGTTTTCTGTTAAAAAAATTTGGAAAACTAATGACTTTAGAGAATGATTGTCAAAGTATCAGTAACTCAAAAAAGTGAACTCCAAAATTTTAAGAACAAATAAGGGAATAGTTCTTGGAAAGGAAATCTTTGACACTTTTTGAATCACATCAGAAGTCACTGTCATGTGGTTTTGGGTCTGGGTGAGACTGGCAATATTATCAAGCTAAGACTGACCTAATTTCTAATTCCTTCAGGATTAGTGAAGAACAGAAAACTAAGATTCACATTGTCTTGGTCATACAAATTGTGAATTTTCAACACAGATTTGCAGACCTAGAAATGCCAAATAAAATCAAAGCCTACTGTCAGAGAATGATGCCCTTAAATACAATTTGGGCAACTCCTATTTGATTTCCAGTGAAAAGCAAAGAAAAAGCAAACAAGAACAAAGTATGTTAAATACATATAATTTTAATTGTCAAAACAAGAACACAGATTATGATTTGGTCAGCTGGGAATGGTTTCCCAAATAGAGCCCATGACTTCCTGGGTCCCTGTACTTCTCCATGCATTCTGTCTCTCCTCTCCAGAGCATGCTTAACAATGAACACCCAGCTTGAATGTTTTCTCCTTTAATTGGGCCTCTAGTTCAGATCTGTCCTCAAAATTCTCATAGTGTTTGATTGTGACTATAAATACATGTGTTTTCTAACTTGTGTTACTATGATATGTTTTTGCACACACACTTAGATATGTGTACATATGCATTATAGACATATGTGTATGTATATGCATATATTATGAATTTTTATATTAACATAAGCATTATCACAGATACATAAAGTGTCTTCTATATGTGATGATGCACTGCTGAGGGGAAGGATCCAAGCTGTGTAGATGAATGAGACACACTGAAACAAAGCAGATCTGAAAAGATTTCTAAGAGAGAAAGAGCATGAAGTAATTAAGACAAAAGAAGAAAGGGAGCTAAGCTTCACCAGACGGCGGGGATTAGACATTTTTATACCAAAACATTTTTAACATTTATTTTTATTAGTACCTATTTGCAGAACATAATGACTACATACCTTTTGGATAGTGTATGTGAAACAATGTATCTTGGTTCTTTTTGCATCCTATTATCCCCTTTCTTCTCTCCCTTTATCTCTTGGTCTACTTGCTTTGTGCAAAGATTTATCTCCTTATTTCCTGTCATCTACCTTTTATTTTACTTGTTATTTATATTTTGTTTCTCATATAAATGAAACCACACAATATTTAAACTTTTGTGTCTGATTCATTTCATTTAACATTATGGTCTGAAAGTTCATCTATTTTTGTACAAATGATTTGTTTATCTTTCTTTATGGCAGAATAGTACTACATTGTATATAAATATCACCTTTTATTTATCCATTTGTCCAGTGGTGGGCATAGAGGGTGTTCCACCATTTAGCTATTATGAATCTTGCTGCTATAAACATGGTATGCATGTGTCCCTATAATATGATGCCTGTAATTCTTTTGGTAAGATACCTAGAAAGAGAACAACAGGATGAAATGGAATTTCTGTTTTCAATTGTTTGCAGAAGCTCCACACTGATTTCAACCAAATTTGATAATGTAGCAGAATATAAAATTAACACATAACAATCAACAACTTTCCTGCAACTTTCATTTTTAAGTGGACTACTCATTAAATGACGGTACTGATCATCAATGCACTTCCTTTCTTCTCCTTTTTTAGGAATTTACTAATACTCCCTATATTCATCTCCCTGTTTGTCATGTCAGTGGGACACAATACTCAATACGCATGACTTAAAGGAAGAGAGTGTTATTTTGGCTCATAGGGTAGTTCACAGTTGGCTGGACCCAAAGTAGAAACACCATGGTGGAAGGTTATACGGGAGAAGGTGCTCAAGCCATGTAGCCAGGAGGAAGAGGGAAAAAGGAGTGGCCAGGGACAAGAATACCGCCTGGCAGGTCTCACCTTCAGTGGCTCAGCTCCAACCAGGCTCCGCCTCCTGGCAAGATATTCACCCCTCAGTTTATCATTGGAGAAATCCACTCAGTGGTATAATGTCTCCTTAATCTGATCACCTGCAACACTTAGGGGCCTTTTGGGAAACATTTCTTATGTAAACTGTAACACTGTTTGCTGAGCATTTATTTGTCCAAATCATGTGTTTTCTTTCTACCTTCATACCCATGTGTACAACTAAACATTGCTATTTGATTGTCCCAGGAGATTGAGACACTCAAAACTCGGTCAGTCTTTATTGGACATCTACTAAGTGTCAGGACTTCTTCTGGATACCAGGAATAAAACAGCAAACAAAATGAGTTGAGCTGCTATCACTGCAGACCTGGGTTAGATACCTGATCAGTTTCACATAGTAATAAAAGTGATGAAGAATGATTAATGACAAAAAAATATAGACTGCTGAGGGAAGATGAGCTTACTAACATCTATCTAAGGTTTATCTAAGACTTGAGCTGAAGCATGAATGAAGGAAAAACTAGCCAGGCTATTTGAGGTAAGAATGCTTCAAGTAAAGAATAATGAGTGAGGGCCCCCCTGTATCTCCTTGATGTTCAAAAAATATCTGGAAGGACAGTGAGGCCTGAAGACATGCAAGAAAAAATTAGAGAAGCCTCTGGGGAGATCATATGGAAGCTCAGAAGCCGTGCTCAGGACTCTGAGTCTCATTTCATGATAGGAAGACATTGGAGATTCTTAGCAAGGGCTTGACCTGTGCTAGCTCAAGAATCAAAGGACAGAGAGTCACCAGCATCCCCCAGAGTGAGCAGAGGAGGAATGACTCGGGCACAAAAGTAGCAGCAAAAAATAAGATTCAAGATTTCCTGTGAAGTTCAAGCCAGAAGAATTTTCTGATAGATGGGCTAACAGGAACAAGAAAGAACTCTAGGAACTGCATGAAGAGTGGTCATGAGACACAGACCAACAGAAAATAACCAATAGTGGCACATGGTTAAAAGACAGTTGTTAACTTTTTCAATTTTTTATTACTACATGTTGCCAGTGCATAATGATTACATTCATTGTGGGGAGTTGGTATATGTACACAACACATCTTAATTCTTCTTTCATTTCCTCCTTTCTCTCTTTCCTTCCTCTTGGTCACTTTTCCCTTTGCATGAGATTGATTTCCTTATTTTCTATTGTCTGTTTTTTATTTTACTGTTTAGTTCATTTGTATTTTGGATTTCTCACATAGGAGAAACCATGTGATAATTAAGCTTGTGCATCTATTTTCCTTAACATTACAGTCTCAAGTATACCTATTTTCCTATAAGTGACTCTAGTTTACTGTTAACAGCAAAGTAGAACTCCACTATGTGTAAATACCACATCTTCTTTATCCATTCATCTAGTGACCATTATATAAGACACTTATGTTAAAGATATACAGTGCGACATAAATGGCCAGATATAGTAATAGGCAGTCAGATACAAATTATAATTTAGGAGGAAAGTCAGCAATTAGAAAATAAAAGCAATAGTCAGATAAATAAAAATGGAGATAGCCATAAAACTAGAGGAGATAACTTAGGAAATAATACCACAA
Source organism: Cavia porcellus (assembly GCF_034190915.1). NCBI lineage: Eukaryota > Metazoa > Chordata > Mammalia > Rodentia > Caviidae > Cavia > Cavia porcellus. The sequence goes on from NW_026947489.1 coordinate 34,398,819, forward strand.
AATGACAAAAATGCCAAGTGAGGTGCCAGAAAATAACATTTCTTCCTTGCATATGTTTTCTGTCTTGTCTGTTTGTCCATCAAAACTCAACTTAAATATCATGTTTCCCCCAAAGTAAGACTTACCTAGAGCTCAAAAGTGCCAGCCCTGAGCAGCCAACATAGCCTTACCTGACCTTACAGAGCAGCCACTGAGCAAGAAGACAACGAAGTATGATCTGCATGTGACACCAGCCATCACCATGGTGATGATTAGGAATTAATTGTAGCTCACGTTTATTTTCCAGTTAGGTTGTATTCAAAATAAAACATGGGAAACATGGTAGTAGGCTTTTTTATCACCCCTCCCTGTCCCCTTGCTGTTCTAGAACCCTGTACAGATATTTTTCAGTAGTTCCAACTGCACATACTAGGTTAGCCAAGCCAGTAGAAGGGAGACATCTTGAGATTATGGTTATCATTATATCTGGGGTACCTTCTAGACAAAACATAAAAATAATTAACTTTGTTGGCCAAAATGAGTGAATGGTTCTTGTTATCCACCCACTTCTATTGCTTAAAAATACTTTTTTAAGATTCACTAATATGTGATATATATAGTAATACATACATATATATATATATATATATATATATATATATATGATTAGTAACACTCCAAGGAGATACAGATAATTTGTAAAACACAGAGCACAAAGCCCCTAGAGGAAGAATTAAAAATAAATCTGCTATACATAAAAATGTCCTATCAGAAATCTAAAACAAATTTGGCTAAACGTCTTGGCAAGTATCCAAAGCACATTGAGTAGTTAAAATTACAGGAAATAAGCGAAAAAATCTTTAAGATTACTTCTTGAAACACTTTTTAAAATTGAAAATAATCTGATCTACATAGTCTCATATTTTTTGTCTAGTTCTTGTTTAGGTGAAATCAAAATCACCTAAACAAGTTGAGCTATCGTGGAAACAAAATGAGAGAAGTTTATAGAATTTTGCAGTATTTAGGAGAAACCGTAAACATAATTCATTTAAAACCTTCCCTAAAGTTAGTATACTTCATCCTAAAAGTATTTTAAGCCTAAAAAGATACTGTTCAGTGTTAGTTTACATAATACTTGAAATGGAATAATGTCAATGGAAAACTTAATTTTGTAAAAGAAACAAAAAAACTTGAATTTATATCTAATATACTAAAAATGATTATTACTTATATAATACTCCTAAAAGGAAAATCTCCTTTATATATTAGCACATTCATTCAGATCTGGAATAAATTTTATAACCCTCTTAGGCAACTTTGGAATAAGAAATGTGAGATCATCTTTATTTAAGTTTGCTTTGGGCTCTGGGAAAATGAAAGACCAGGATTACAATTCACTTTTTGCAGCATACCTTCTCTTCTCTGTTTGTCCCTTAACCCCAATCAACTTGCTCTACCCTATTTGTCATCCTTATACAATTATATACTTAGGGCAAAAGAAAAAAAAATAAGAAATCAAAAATAAAAGAAAAAAATGGGAGGCACAAAATGAAAGAGTAAAGCAAAGAAAACTTGGAAATTAGCATCTTGTGCCCTTGTCAGAGGTATGGCCTTAACGCTTTATTGGAGACCTTGGGGAATTATTTAAGACTGCAGATACAGGAAACAAAAAGGTAGCTGCTCTCCTTTGGATGCAGGTTGTTCCCCAAAGGTTCATATGTTGGAATCTGGTTCCCAGTGTGACGACATGGCAGGTGACAAAACAAAGAGGTGTGATGGAATGGAAGGTCCTTATGGCTTTGGAAACTGCCTTTTGAAGAGTTTCATGTAGGTCTTATGGATTTTGAGCCCTTTAAGAGAAAGTTGTTATAAGAGTGAGCCAAGCGCTGATTCCTTGCCTTCCTCTTTTGAAATGTGACATCTTCCTTCCGTGCACACTCCTACCTTGAGGACAGCATCTCCATTCATCCTCCCCAGAGTCCCAACCAACAGGCCAGCCAAAGTCTGGACTTTAATCCTCAACACTGTGAGGCAAGGAGACCTCTTTCAAAGTTAGCCTGCCTCTGATTCTTCTTATAGCAATGGAAACACACTAATTTAGTGATGATGAAGTTCTCAGAGACAGACATAAACAGACAATAGTTACTTCCTAAGTAAACTTTCAACCATTAAAATAATTAGTATTCTATTACTGTCAAATATTACAAAACCAGAATTAGGCTAATAGGTCTAGCGCCTTCTCAAATCCCTCACTCTACTTGGCTTCTGCCACACATATTCTGACACCACTTCTATCCAAAACCCCAGTGTCAAAATTAAACTTGTACAACCTCACGGCAGTGGGATGAGAAGTACATTGTAAGCATCTCCCATGGATTCTGTGATGGCCTCAAACAGCCAGTATTTCACAACCCCAAAGCACTAGCGTATGTTCATATTTTTATACTGTTCTTTAAAACACAGTTTCATAGGCAAAGGGGAGAAAATATCAAACCGAACAAATCTAAACATATTGACTTTTTACATAATCAAATATTTAATCTAATAAAATGTAAGAAGTTTTATTCATTTCTTATGTGCCTGTAACTATCTTAAGTGTTTTATATAAAATGTCTTTTTTAATATTTACAATTTTCAAGGCATGTACAGTCTCCTCTCTAACTTACAGTTAAGGAAACCAAGGGTGATTTTCTTGAATAAACATTTTGATAGGTTATAGAGTTGCCTACTTTGGGACAGGCAGATATTTCAATCAAGATTATTTACCTGCGAAGCCAACCTATATATTTAACCAGTTTGATATAGTCTTCCTGCAAGATTTTATCAGAACATCTTATAAGCTAATGTGATTTGCAAATCTCCAAGTGGGAGAAGTAATATACTGAATTCCACACTAATTTGGTTATCAATCTCTTCTTCTTACAGAATCCTGGATACCTACATAACATTAATCTTGCTCTAGCCATTAAGAAAAAGTAGAATTTCCCTCTTTTTCTGTAACCTATCATTCTTTGTTGTACTCCTTTTTAGCAAGAATCTTATAATTACACATTTTGTATTCCTTTACAACCTAATTCCAAATCAAAGGAAGCCCTCTTCCTTTAAAAGGAAGCCTTTTAAAGACCACTCACATGTTTTAATATTTTAATCTGAGCTGTACTGTGCCTCTGAATCTTTCTTGGACTAACAGAAGCTTCTCATGAAGTTTTTATTATTTTTGTATGGCCAGAGGACCCAGGAGAAAACAGAGACTTCACCTTTTATCACTAGTTAACTTTTCTGGCATGATGTTGAGTCTTCTACGGAAACAGATGTTATCTTTTAGTATATTTCATGTTCACCAGAGTTTTGCACACAGTAACATGTAAGAGTAATGACACCCATGAGCTCCCAAGTTCTTCCCCCTGCTAAGAACCTATGTTCATATTTAAAATGTAATTCATTCTTCATGCATTCTATCCTAAATACATTTTATTCTGAGTATATATTTATTGCAGCCATACTTAGTTTTGTTTTAACTTTCCAGCTATCCGAATACTGAAGGAAAGCCAGAGAAAGATTTCCAGTCGCTAATTGTGACCATGTTGAAGTCTCAACGTGGAAGTTCTAGGGAATTTGTTGTTCCCTTTCCTTTTATTTCCTACACATTATTGAAACATGACACAAACGAGTATTCATGTACTCGTAACATGAAATTTAGAGCAAGGATGTAATATGTTTTCTACATTTGTTAGCACTTTGAACCCTAGCATTCAAAGTCCATGCGTGAAAAACTTACTAGATAGGAACTTAATAGAGTTCCTTTCCATCTTGTCCCTCTACCCAAGTGCCTCTTAAAATAGATCTCTCTCTAAGCCTAATTGGTAGAGCACATGCAGATGCATAGTTAGTTGCCCAATTGCCCAAACAACTGGGTCGCAATGGGTGTAGACGTACTTTTCTCAGGATTTCTGCTGGCAAATAGCTTCAGTGATTTAGCCCATAGAAAACAAGCCCTGTTTTGCTTAATGTTTTAGGTTAGGGAGTGGCTGGCAGCATTCTGTGAAAAAGTGACACTTTCAACACTGTAAGTGATTTGCTGACTTTATTTAACAATATCTAAACCATTTTAACCAACAGTATCATATAGCTTGGCACATTACACCACTACAGATCTTCCGGAGAGGATGAAATGGCCAAATATTTACATGCATTCCGTTTTCTTTACATATTTGTATTTCTACCATTTTGAAAATTAGAATATAAACATTCTGTTTAAAAATCTGTTCTCCCCCACATACTACATATTCAAAGAGCAAACACACTTTTTTCCTTTGAGATATATATATATATATATATATATATATATATATATATATATATGTAGGTGTATCTGGGTTTTTGTATTATATATATTTATGTCTACCTAATAACCCCAACCCTTTGTTTTATGATGTGGAGAAAAACTATAAAATCTGCTGTCCCTGTAATTACATTGCCCTTTGCCGTCTCTGAAAAAAAAAAGAGAAAAAAAAGGTGGTGTTCAAATTTTCCCCCTGTTTTATTTGCACCCTATTAACAACTGTTACTGGAGCTTTAATTATGCCCCAGTGATTGTGGAGTTGTGGCTGACTTGTGTCATTTTCCTCCCAGGGGATGCTTTATAATTACCAGCATCCATCGTGGCTGCCTGTAAGCTGATGCTTTTTTATTACCAGTTCAATAATCACTGCATCCTTGTGAACATCTGCTCTGCAAGCCATGCATCGGGGGTCCCAGCGCCTGTCACTCGATGTTCCCTCACCACAGTGACCTTGGTGCTCTCGCCTTCGGTTTGTATCTAATTTGTTTACCAGAGGCTCTGTCCAGAATGTCTCCCAGGAATGCAATTAATATACTACATTTGCAAACAAAAATTTTTTTGCCCTTTCTCTCCTTCGTCTTTTTCCAGATTATTGTCTTACTTTTAGATTCCATAATTTCTGTTCCTGTGAGAGTGCATCCATTTAAGACTTCCAGAAATGGAGACTGAGAGATGAGTTTATCTGAGAGCTATTCTGTTTCTATTGAAAGTAGGTAGGCGCTTTAGTAATGTGCTTTTTGCTCAACAATATAAAATGGTGCTTAATTGAGTTATGGAATACCTTATATTGAAACTTCATTCATGAGAAATTCTCATCCTGATTTTATGCCTTTTTTACCTGCTGTCTTGTTTTCTTTCTTGTCCTAAATAAACCTCTTTGCTTTTGGTCTTCTGAAATGATTCTTTCCTCCTCAATCGCTGATCCTCAGACTTTTTAGTTTCCCTCTTCTGTCTTTCCTTTCCTTCTTGCCCACTTACTTTGTCAAAACAATATAGATCAAAGAAAAACTTGGAAAATATAACACATCTTGGGCGTAGTTAATGATGCTGTGATCGTGTTTCTCCCTCTGACTCTATTTATTACTACTAAAGCTAAGATGATTACTGCTTACTGATCCTGGTTGTAGCTGGTATTTTTAAATTAAAAAATAAAATTTCAACCTTTCAATTTTCTTTAGTATTTCAGAAGTTGTTCTGATATATTTACAGCAGATGAGAAAAAGTCTATACAGTCATTTCAGACACACACACACACACACACACACACACACACACACACACACGTCATTTGCCTTTCATGTTTGTAAGCAGGAGACTTCAGAGACCAGTTCACACATGTTCCACACAATGCATGTATATGTTAATCCATAGCAGTTCCGAAAATCTCAAAACTTAAGGTAGCAAGGGAGAAACTTCCAAAAAATTCAGGAGAATGTTGTCTATTTTGCTGCTGTGACCAGCTTAAGAGATAGTAGAAGCGAGAATTCTATCTTGTTCTCTGTACCAGAGAACCTAGTGTTCATAGTTCATAGTAAATGGCAACAATTGTCCCTTGAGTGACTGGATTTTTCTGCTTGTGGATGAAATGATATTTTAAAACCATTAATGTAATCTATCACTTAGCCCTAATGGGATGAAAAATACACACACACACACACACACACACACACACACATACATACAAGTACACACGCATACAAGTACATATGCATGTGAACACACTTAAAGAATAGTCACAAGACCTTGAGACAATTTTCAAAGGCCATCATTCAAATCCATCCTTCAAAGAGCTTAACTGAACTTCTCAGCTAGGGAGGCAAGAAACCAAAATAAGGCACACTGCCTGAGAACAATTACTTATTAGGACTCTCTTCTCCTCTTACTTCCTTATACTTCTAAATCCTCACTCATCAAAAAGAGTTGGAATGATACTGCCACCGACTGCAGTCAAAGACTACATTTGTACAGAGTGTGAAATAGCAGTCACGCAATCTAAACCTGCCCAACTCACCACCTGGCTAGGAGACCAAAATGAGACATAACTAATAGCGCTGTGAATATCAGCTCTGAGCTGCTAATGTAAGGCCGGAATGTGACTTAGAGGACCTAGGAAATAAAGAGAAAGAGCCATGAAATAAGTAGGCCATGAGAGAAGAGTAAAGGGCAAAGGGGAGGAATGCAAGGAGGGAGAACATTTGGGAAGAAGAAAAGAAGGGAACGCAAGAGAAAAGAAAGGGAGAGGAAGATAGGAAGGCTACAGCCTAAAACACCCACAGTTGGAAGGTTACTCCATTACACACAAAATGAAAATGATTGCATGGTCTAGGAATTGCTTATTTTAAAAGATTACAGTTGGAGTTCAAAGAGGAATATTTTTCTAAAATGTTTTTAAAATCATAAGAAAATAAAATTAAAGATACGTAAATATGAAAAACAACCAATAAAGAACCCAGAAAACTATATAAAATGTTATATCTCACAAATTAGAATTTAAGCTGGGCATAGTTGAATAGACAATAGGTAAGTGGGAAGAAAAAACTACTGAGAAATTGTCCCAGAATGCAACCCCAAATAATAAAAGTATAAGAAACAGTATAAGACAATGAAATTAACTTGCCATAATTCAAGGTATATTTAATAAAATTTCTAGCAGAATAAATTGTTGGGATAGCAAAAGAGTGAAATTTTAAAAGGTAAAGCTTGAAAATGTTTCAGGACTGAAAAAAAGACAAGTATAGTACAAATAAAAATGTCCAAGAAAACAGTCTGAAATACCACACTTATCAAAGCTAACATTATTTTGAAATATTTCAGTAGAAGAATCATGGATAACAAATATGAAATTTCTTATATCACTTTTTAGCTCATTACTGAAAATATCTATGTATATTCACTTTTAACTCTTCCTTTTCTGTTTAGATTTTTGTTTTGTTTTGTTTTCTTCAGACAAGTTCTCTCTGTATAACTCAGGCTGACCTTGAACTCACTATGTAGTGGGGCTGGCCTCAAATTCATAGCAATTCCACAGCCTCAGCCTACTAAGTGCTGAGACACAGGTGTGCAACACCACCCCCAGAATTTTTTTCCCTATTAGAAGTACTTTTCCCCATAATTTAATTTTCTGTTAAATTGCCTTTACCATTTTTAATGTGCTAATTTTTGAAGACAGTATAAAAATTAATTTAAAAATGGAGATCCGCTTCATTCGAATTTTAAACATATATTTAGCATAAGCCTTTCTTACTGTCACAAGCTTGAAAGCCAAGAGATTCTATCATATAAGACAAAACACAAAGAAAAGCAAGCCACCACAGTCTATAATGGACAGTAGGATAGAAACCCAACCACTTTGCAGTACTAACAGATATATGTTATTTACAAACACTGTTAAGAAGTTCCTAGTGAAAATGAAGTTATTCCTCATCAAATTATTAGAGCAAGGGGACTACCCAGAAAAAAGTTGATATTTGTATTTATTTGGAAAACTGGAGCTATAAAACTCAGCTAATATAAGTAGTAAAATATAAGTCACAGATTTGAGTCAAAGGACTCATAATTATAGAAAGTGATTAGTTTTTCAGAAAACATCATTTTGCAATCTATTTGTGGGTCAGGGGATGCTGGATGTTGTTGCTTCTCCGTGAAGACAGAACAAGAAGCCTAAGGTCTCCCTTTGCCCTGGAGTATGAAGAAAAGGAAAGGGCACACATTATTGAAGGACAGCACAAGCCAAAATGGTCTATTCTTATGCCACTGGAGTGATAGTGTTGCTGAAACAGGTGATGGACTTATTCTGTTCTCTCAGTTAGGATCTCAGAACCACCCCAAAAGCTGACCTCTCCAACAGTGAGCTCCAGCATGATGTCACTTCTGCCCTGGATGGCTTCCCCACAGGCCTCATGACTCCTGTTTCCTGACTCCTCCTGATCCCTATACCATATACTGTTTCCATCTTCTGTTCCCACACTTACTGTTTTGTTCCTCCTTTGCAGGGCTGCTTGATGGCCCTGAAAATAGGACCATCTGAGAAACCCCTATGAAGAGTACGGAAGTGTAGCTTTTCTAGCCCAGTGCCAAAAGAGGACCAAATATCCTCAGGTAAAACTAAGGTCATAGTAGAGTGGTAATGAAAAAAGTGTTTCAAACTGGGATGCTGACTAAAGGCATTCAGAGGGTAGGGTCTACTATTAAACCACAACAGGGGTTTGTATTAGTCAGCCAGAACATTGCTGGCACAAAATTCTTGCTTATTTTGGCTGACAGTATCAGAGATTCTTGTGCATGGTCTGCTGACTCCAAGGCAGAAACATCATTGCAGAAGCAAAAGACTGCTAAACTCATGACAGTCAGGAAGCCAAATTAGCAAACAAGGAAGAGAGAGAAAGAGGAAAGACACACTCCTCAAGGGCAAGCCCCAGTGACCAACTTTCAATCAGGCCCCATGTCCTAATCATCTTTCAAAGGCCCCAGCTCTAAACATATGACCCTTCAGAAGTGGCATTTTTATCCAAATCACCAGAGTGTTGGGAAAATTGTTAGGCACTGGATTCTGCAGACCACAGTACACGATAGGAACTGGGTGCTATGGGATCCATTTTCAAAAAGCATCAGGAATCTCAAGCTGGCAACAGCAGAGTACTAACCAAGCACAGGCCCTTGCATGACTGCACCGGTTGAACAAATTTGAAGATAGATCTGAAGACAGCAACTGGGGACTAGAGGAAAGACTTACACTACAGGATCCAGATGCTGGAGAAGCCATTTATATCTCAAGAATTTGTCAAGAGAAGTATAGGAGAACCAATACAAAAACCTTCCTTAGAGGGTCTTGGCACTGCCCTCGATGCACATAGCTTTCATGGTACAAGCAAGAGAAGGAAAATATGTGTTCAGATCAATAATCATAGGTAAATTTGGAGCAAACAGGACAACAACTTGACAACTCGCAGAAAAAAAGAAAAAGGTCAAATGATTGAAACTGATTGATGGATGTGGCGATGCAAACCCCAGATTTGTACAGGAGTGGAGTAAAATCATTAACCCATACAGAACTCAACCCCACAAATTAACCTCACAAACATTTATTACTCTGATTTTTTGCTAAGAAAAAAAATGTCATTTAAAAGCATTAATTAGTTCACAATACTTTCCACTAGGGAGTCAGGCACTACTCAGGCTCTATCACACAACTTTTTGACCAAAGCTAATACAGCCTTAGACCCAATTCTTTAGTCCTCCAATTGGTCTTCTAAGCACGTCTTGGCTCTGAAGCCTAGTCAGTTTAATATGCTGCTGTTTCTTCCTTTAATGTATTTCTGATAGTTTCCTTTTCTTTGTCTTCTCAAAGACAAAGAGGAAAAAGTTGAGTCATGTATTCTGTGGTTTCTAGTTGACTCAAAACCTTTTACTAAAACAAAGGATTAAGATGCATTTGACAGACAAACCCATTAGATCTTTTCCTGCTCTGGGCAGATTCTTGGCTTCTTGGCTTTGTACCTGTTTGTCCAGTGATTGAAACTGATTGATGGATGTGGCAATGAAAACCCAAGTGCATTAAACCCAGAATTGTGTGGTTTTACAAATGCAACAAAGAGAAGGGATTCACCACAGGCTGACTGTGATTACTCAAAAGGGTACTGTCGAAACTGCTGGTGCATGGCTCCCTGCATCCCAGTGTTTAGGAATCACAACCTCAGGAGGACGGGCTGGCAGCAAAGACACAGCCGTCCTACTCAGGCCTTAAGCTTTGCACAGTAGGGCAGGGCATGACTCAGCTTCTCCCAAGAAACCTGAGAGAAGGGATAGCAGGTAATAGAATAACTCCTAGAATCTCTTTCCTCTCCATTTTCCTCCTTGAGGCCAGTGCATAGGAATGCCCTAGACCTGTTCCTCTCTTCTGTCTCTTTCCCTGCACTCTGCAGTGTGGACTACGAACTCTAGGAAGACAGAAGTGCTGTTCTTATTTTGCTTCCTTGGAGAAGTCCCACTTAATGGAATAATACTGTCAGAAGATGCCACACAAAGCACTTTTTAAACACTGACTCTTGAAGTGGAACCTTCATCAGGACAGAGATCTCAATCTGCTTTATTTGATGCTATGACATCCAACAAACTTTAGCAATCACCTTTTTTCTCTTAGGAGTACTCTTCTTTTCAGTAGTGACAGCATACGGTAGCCTGCCCAGGCCCCTCCCTTTTGCTCACCTTTGGATCTACACTGATACCTCCAACTTATGAATATCTGTGTGGCAACCTCATGACACCATTCCACTTTTAAAAGTTCTTAAAGTGTAACCTATGATAGTCTTCCACTAAGATATTTCAAATTGTAACTGGGAGACTGATTTAATCAATTCTGAGAGTAGAAGCCATTATTATATAAAACCTGGACTTTGTCAATAGTTGTTATGTCACGCAAAATATTTGGATTAAGAGAAAATAAAATGTATACAATAAAGTGTAGAATTATTTAAAAAACTGGACACTGAATATCCTCACAGCATCCAAGATTGTGGTAGATGCTTTAAGTGCATCAGATCCAGCACACATTTGGGTAACGCTAAAAGAGCTATTATGCAATTATTTGATATGGTAATTCTGTATAGCCCATAACTGTATCTTAAGGGCTTCCTGGTTTCACTTACATGCTCTGTAAGTCACAGAGGTCACTGGGATAAGAGCAATTTTCTTCCTTTTCTGAAATTATGACTGTTAGTGGTAGATACCACATACCAAGGCAGAAACATCAGAGGTGTATGTGTGTGGGAGGAGTCTTTCTTTATTTTCATTCTTGCTATTTTATTTCAGCTCATGAATAACTACATGGGATTTGTAGTCTTTTCAAATCAGTAAAGTGATTTTCATGATAGAAGAGTAATTTAAATCTTCTGACCATATAGCCATGTCATTTCTGTCCCTTCACTAAGCCTGATATATGTGATTGTTTAGGAACACTTCAATTTAAAGCCAGAGTCTACATGATGAATACGTAGGTCTTCATACCAAACATCCTGATTCATGATAATGTGATCATTTGTCAGTGTTGGGTTATCAACATGCACAGAAGGCCAAGAACACTGTTCCTCACCCACAAATCCAACCAAAGCTGGCTGGGTCTCCACCCACAAGAAAAACAGTCCTTTCCCACAGTATGTCACAGCACCTGTTGGTAGACTCACAAGTAAGAAAATTAGTATGGGTGTTTGTGATTAGCTGCTGCCATATTTAAAAAGGTTTCCTTTGTTTCTAGGTATTGAGACGAACACTCACTTGTGAATGGCAGTAATAACTAATTTTTGAAAATTCTATTATCACTATTTTCTCCTCTAAGCGCCTGATATATTTGCCCAGTAGTGTATTTTTGAGATAGAGCAATTAAAACACTAAGCTAAATCCTTTTCCTATCTATACCTAGAATCCAGAAAAAAAAGAAAGAAAAAACAGACCATAGTTCTACAGTCTTTGCAGTTGGATAGATGTTTAGGAGGAAAAAAGCTGGTCAAATATAGATCTCTGGTGGAAAATGTAATTTTACCAGATAGTCATTGATTGTTCCTAGACAATATTCTGAGAATAATTATAATTATTTTGCTTTATTTTTATCTCAGTAAGTATTGTTTTGCTGGTAAAAACTACTGCTGCTAAAAACTGATGACTTTATTATCAATCTCTGTTATACCTGAAGATAATACATTTCCCAGTATTGCCAAGTACAAAGATAGAGAGCAAAGGAGAGGTCTGATGCACTCAGCTATGGACAAGTTAGGTGCTCTCTGAGCCTTAGTCTTCTCATCTGTGAAGTGATATGAATAATACTAACACACGAGATGATTGTAAATTGTACATGAGAATTTACATAAATCACCTTGAAAAGTGACTAAGAAGGCAGATACCCACTAAATAGTAGCTATTTATTATAATTACTAATAGTTTTGTCACTATACATAACCATTTTGAGAAACTAAAGAATTGCATTACTAATCATAAAGATTATTTAATGCTTAAAAGCAGAATTGTCTATGGTAATGCAGCATTTTTTCAGGAACAGTCTCATGTATTCTTATTCTTAAATATATTAAATTTTCAAATTATATTCTATAGTTATGAATACATCCTTACTATTCAAATATGCACATAAGTGCAAGCAGAATTAACCTTTAGTTTTTGTATTATGGAAGAGAAGACAGTTATTAAGCAAATACCACCTACTAAGTCTAAATAACTTTCATTTTTCCATTGATTTTCATGACTTTCTTCAGGGGAGAAAATATCTCACAAATAATTAATGAAAAACTGAGCTTCTTAGTAGTGTCTTCCCAGCCCTGGCATCCCTCTTTCATCATTTATAGATCTTTCCTTCTTTTCTTCTTCATCTTGATATTTTCCAGACCATGAAAATGTCTGCAGTGAATAATGATCTTAATTCATGTTGACAAATCTAGAATACAACTCTTCTAGTCCTCATCTGGTCTGTTTTCTACAAATTGCAAGATTGAGTTGTGCTTATACTTGTTCAGTTATCCATATTTTCTAATGATAGTGTAGCACCTGAGAAATTAGGCTTCAAAGTCACACTGCTTGGGTTTAAATTCTACTGAACTAGCTACTTCTCTATAAGAAAATTCATAGATTAAAGATATCTCGCTTCTGAAATTTATAATCCCTACCTCAAAGAGTTGCCATAAATATGAGTTAGTCATTCCACTTAGTGATCATCATGTTAGAATTGCTCAGTGAAGGTTGGCCTTCATTAACAGCTGCTTCATTGCTGGCCTAAGATATTTTGGGTTGGAGAATAGAATGAAAAGAAAAAGCAAAATATATTGCGTGCAGGTATAAATTCCCTGGATGAATGTGACCACTGTGTATATTTAAAATGTATTAATAATACAGAAAACAAAAGATATTTTGGATACACAGCAAAAATTTTTACGACCTTAATTATCCCCTGGTTTCTTCCCAACTTAATGGTTCTAAAGTCCTGAAAAAGATGTATATTTAAAACATGGTCTTACAAGTTTATTGAATTTTCAAGTCAGGTGTGGTAGTGTATGTAGTGTATGCTGGTAAACCCAGCTCTTGAGAGACTGAGGCAGGAGGACAACATTTACAGGCCAATCTGGGCAACATGGGGCTTTAGGATGACCTTGTCTCAAAATAAAAAACTGAAAGGGAGGTGGGGTGGGCATGTAGAGGTGGGACATAGCTCTGTGTGAAAACCTTGGATTCCATTCCTAGAATCACACATAATAATGTTTATGGTATCTGCTATGATGGGAATTTTTCAAATAGTGAATAGTAATACCACCTTATCAGAAGACTAAATCTACTTTAACACTTTTAAATACTTTTTTATTTAACCAGTCAATACTATTTCTTAGGGCTTATTAGCACATCACATGTGTGATTCAACTTAGTAAGAAGAAATTCTTATGTGTACAGCTCATGCTTTGTCCTACATAATTAACTGTTAGCAGTGGAAACACCTTCACTTGTCCTAGTTGGGGAGCGGTAAACCACAAATGAAAGAGAAATATTGATAATCTACAATGTTGCCCTTGTCATTTATTCAACTATTTACATCTTTTAAAATGTATAGTAAAAGTGAAAATTTTAGATTGCTTATTAGGGCTTTCAAAGTAAGTTCTGTTAGTTTATCAAGTTTTCAAAACTCTTTGTATCCACTAAAAAAAAAAAAAAAAAAAAAAACAGATTTGAAACTTCTTTTCCAGGTCTGAGATGCAATATTTAGAGCTAACAAACTAGACACTTGGGTAAAGTCTAACTGTCCAAAATTTCTCTGAGACTTATGAAATCTGCATAACATAGGATTACCACATGCCCTGAGTTTCCTCCAAACACCACTAAACTTCTTATGCTCCTCAAACAATATGCAAAGGATCCTCACTTGCTGTTTCTTTAGTATCAGGAGCTAAACTGTCTCACGTTTCATCCTACCACAATCTGGGCTTCTTATGAATCTTTGTGTGAGACAGCCACTAACCAACCTCTAACGCTGTCTTGCAGTTTGAACCACCCTCCTAGTCCAGCTCTGTGCCTTTCACTTTTGTGGACCTGCTGACTGGTTTTATACAGAAGACACCTAGGTTATATCCATTCTCATAGCCTGCTAATGAAGTGCTGTACATTCTTCTTACCTTCATTGTTCGGACTCCTGTAATTCATTTCCATTGTGTATATTCATCGCCCATTAAATGACATGACCTGCTTCCCCCTTCAGGGCTGCTGTGTTTCCCAAAATAGAAGAGTGTCCTATAGATGAGGTTATACTTCTCCACATTAATGCCAGCTTTTTATTTAAAAGCTAAATTCTTGGAGAGCCTAGAACAAGTAGTTCTTCCCTCAAAAAAAAAAAAAAAAAAAAACCCTCTCATTATTAAAGACTATTTTACCTCAGCAGAAGGTGGTCATGGGCTTTAAAAGAGCGCTAATACCTGCCATTAAAACTTACATCACACGTAAAAACAGTGCCAACATTTTTGTTTAGGTGATGTCTTTCTTTCATAAGATTAAAAAAAGGTGATGAGCCGGAAGTTTAGGTTGGTGGTAGAACATACGCCTATCTAACACTCACAAGGCCCTCACACATGCATGTACATTCACACACAAGCAATTGAAAAAGCATCTTAACTTTTGTTAAGTAATGAAAATGTTTGCCAAAATTTGGTCATTTTACCTATTTTGTTTCTCAATGATAGGCAGATTCTTCAATAAATATTTTCATTATCGGGTTAAAGACATGGTTTCCTAAAACTATAGTGTCATTAACTCCATGGTATAAGTTCTTAGGCCTACAAATTTTTCTTTGTAGCAAAAAATATAGTAAGAGAAATACACAATTTCATGAATGAGGATATGGTCACAGATAGTATTCTTGATGTTACATGCTTTTTTACAGGTTCTTTCTTTACTCAAATCCAACATCATTTATAATGAACTTCTGCATGAATTTCATGCTTCCATGGCACATATCAGGAAGAAATTTTAACTAGTACTGATCAATGTATCCAGAAGTTTCTGGATATATCAAGACAGACAAAGTGATTTTCCCAACAAAAAACGATTGTAGTTGTCTTTCCAGAAACGAGACTACATTATTAAAAAGGATGTCTTAGAACTAACAAATGAATTGCTTCAGGAAAGTGTGCTAGTCCAGAAGCATTTGACAAAACTAAGGCATTGGCCACAGATGCTGGAGGTCATTGATGTGCAGGACAAAAAATCCAGGGGAAACTCTGCAGGGTTCCCTGAGTACCTAGAACAAGGCTTTGCCAATATCTTTGCACCTCTAAAGCAGGCAAGACAGCTCTGGCCTGTGAGTACAGGCCAGATAGTTTTGTTAAACATCCCTCCTTGCCAATGTGGCCTTTGGCAAGAACTAACTCATTGCAAGGAGGTAGTATCAGAGGAGGGACAAGAAAGTCTTCCACCTCCAAGTGCCTTGTGGGAGGAAATCAGAGCAGCGGGGTAACTGCACAGCAGAGTTCCAGAGGATTCTGACCCAGAAGTTTCTACATTCATGAGCATTTTTTCTGCTGCAAGTGATCAAAACAGACTCTAACTTAAGCAACTACTGCTGCTGCTCATAAGTATTCTAGCTTGTCTAATCAAGGAGTTCAAGAATATTGAGTCCTTCAGGTATGACTGAATCTGGGAAACTCTTAAATTATAGTCCCCAGAATGTTATCACTCATTTTTTCTTCTCTCACTCCTTTCTCTTTTTATTAGCAAAACTCTTGGGCAAGACATCTCCATATGGTCTTTAGAAGTATCAGGGCTACAGTTTTTAACAAAGTTGGGAAGACAGTGGGGGAGAAGTGCTATTTTGTATTCCATGAATAAACCAGGACTTGGTTTTAACTGGACAGGCAGTCATGTGATCCTCCTTGAGCCAATACTTGTGGCTAGGCAGGTATGGGACACTGATAAAGTGGGAAAGTCACTTGCTCATTCCTGGACCTGGGGGGATATGTGAGGTCCTTCACATTGAAATTGAGAGTTTAGAAAGAGTGGTTCTCAAGGAAAATAGAAGAAGGTATAGCAGGACCAAAAGAAATGGATGCTGGATTCTGCAATGATAAATGTGCGATAGGGTACACAGCAGAGGATCCAAAGAATCATAATACTGCTACTGAGTGTGCAGAGAAACCAGAGCCTACCCAAACAAACACTTAGAATGAATTTGACAAAACAGTTCTATAAAGCAATCTAATGAAATGTATGGCTGCCACTCCTGGAAAACGTTCCATTTTATTGCTCCTTCAAGCTAAATGCCACCTTTCCCTCCCTAGCCTTGACATGCTTCACCATCTCTTCATTTCCAGTAATTGTATTTGTATTTATTGGGGGATTTTTTGTTGTTGTTGTTAAAGTCTTCCGTCACACCATTTAAGTGCTGTCCATCTCCTGACAAGTTTCTGAATGTTGGGATGAGGAGGAAAGTAGTTTTGTATCACCTAGCAAAAAATTTTCCAGTTTACTTCTACTGTAGGCGGAGGACATCTTCATATTACTAGAAGTTAAATGATATTCTATTTACTAACTAAAAAAAAACTAGAATCTTCCAAATAATAGATAAAAGAGTGGCATTTTTGCAGTTTTTTAAATCTGGTTTAATATAAATAGGAAAGTATCTGCTTCTGCTCTCTGTTGTTTGGTACAGTACAAGAAGGAACTCCGTCCTTACATAGACACTAAATAAGAAAGGACTGAATAAACTAATAGCTTTTTCACATAATTATAGATATTCTTCGATAATTTGTAAAAGCTCAACAATTAATTTCTTAAAGGTTACCAGCAATGTCAAGTAACATTACTAAACTTTCCATTTTCTGTTACATTAAAATCTACTGTTCTGTATTGAATTCACATAGATATTTTGTACATGCATAATTTTGTAATACTATAAACTGATCAAATAGGAATATTGTTTCACTGAATTGTACACATCTTCCACGTGTTGCATTTTATCATGTAATCTCAAAAAGTCACATTTGATTATGTCATCTCCAATTTTATGCATATTTCCATACATTATTTTAAAACGTATTCCAAGATGAAGATGTAACAAAAGTGAACGTTGTTTTTTTGCTTCACAAAGAACATTATTAAATGAAATATGTATTTTACTGAAGGCACATGGTGATGATGAGTATAATGACTATGAGTATGATTTGGTGCCACTGCATAAAGTTTCTGCTAGGACATGAGCAGTTTTGCATAGAAATATTTTTGTGTCATCTGTACAAACAAGAACAGAAAGAAAGATAAAAAGAAAGAAGAAAGGCAGAAAGAAAGAAAGAAAGAAAGAAAGAAAGAAAGAAAGAAAAAAGAGAGAAAGAAAGAAAGAAAGAAAGAAAGAAAGAGAAAGAAAGAGGAAAATATTTTACTAGGACAAATCATGAGATTCAAAATTTTGAAGTGTTGAGTAACTTCTGTAACTTTGAATATTTGAACTGTTCATTTGTTTGCCAATAAAGCACACAAACTTGAATCCCACACACCCACACACTAACACATACCTGCACACACACAAAATTTTCTTTAGGTGATTAAGTAGTACTGAGACCGCTTGGTCTCCTAAACAGAACATGAAACATCCTAAGCAAAACCGCAAGTCCAGCTATGGCTATGTAGTCACCCTCTCGAAACCCCCAAAGTACAGCTCTGCCCATTAGATATTAACTCAGCCTTCAGGTTAGCAGCTGTCTTTAATTCAGCAGGTCAGTTGACATTGTCATGATTGTCCTTTTGTGCTGATTTTTCATCTGGTCGGTATCCAGCAATGTCAACTCTCCAAGCTATTGTTTGAGATTCTCCAATCATTTTTTATTTCTAGTTTGAAAAACTGTACTAAATGGTTTTTGCTTTTTCTGAGCTCATCATAACTAAACACAACATCTCAAAAGATGCTGCAACATGGCTCACACCTTTAATACAATTCAAACATATTCTAGTTCACAATACACAATAAAGCAAATTTTGACATCTACAAAGCCAATAATAAGATAGTTTTGGCCACATTTTTCATTTCTTCTTTACATTTTTTCCATTTAGTTGGAGAAAATTTTTCCTTCCATAAAATTGTATCCTTTTTTCTGTAACTTTAGGGAAATCAAAAAACTTCTCACCATAATGATACTGAGCTTTAAAAAGTCTTGTAATTCTTTTTTAAGCCAATAACCTAATTTTAAATAATGATATGAATTTAAAAATTTGAGTTTTGCTGAGGTATATTTGACAATTATACACGCTTAAAATATACATGTTTTGATACATATTGTTAAGTGATTATCACTATGAAGTTAATTAACAAATTTGTTACCTTCCATAGTTAAATTTTCTAAGGGTAAGACCATGTTACTGCATTATATAAAACAGCATACTAACTATACTCACTGTGCTATGTATTAAATCTACAAAACTTATCCTACATGGAACACTTTACCCTTTGAGCAGCGTTCTCAAGTTGACCAGATTTGTTCTTTTAGAACATACATTGCCGAGTCCTAAATATAATTTTTAAAAATTTTATTATTTACAAAGCAGTCAAAAATCTTTTTTCTCAGTATTACTGTAAAATAAGTCACAAATCATACTTTTTACATCTCTCAAGTAATAAATTTTCAACATCTAAAAATAGTAATAATGACACAGTTTAGAGAAGGCATAACAATACAAAGGCACTGCAGAAGTAATGGAAAAAATAGTTAATTTCTCAAACCACACATATATTTTATATCATCCGGCTACTACTCTAGCATAGTCTATTAAACACCAGACTTCAGTAACAACCTGTTAGTTGTCAGAGCTGACACGAGCACAAGTCATCTGGCATCTGGAAAGCATTAACACACTATGATAAAAGTAGGAAGACAAATGACATTGTACTATTATTATGAAAATATTTTCTCCTTGCAAAAATCCTGAGAGGGTCCCAAGAACCCTTTAAGGACCGCTGTTTGCACACTGAGACAGGCAGAATTATCATTTGTAAATAAATTTCAAATTTTAATCAGTGAATTAGCTTGAATTTACTGGCTCAACAAACTAAATCTTGGCATTACTAAAAAGTAAAATTAGAGGTTAAAAACCTAGTTAATTTCACCTTGGGAGTTAGAGTCTTTCTCAAGCAAAGTTTATAACCCACTATCTAGCAATTCGGTCAACTTGTGTGATAAGTGAGCAGGAGTGAGACTGCGACTTCCCAAAGTTTAAGTCTGAGGGTACATTTTTAGATCAAAATTATTTTTTAGCATCTCAACATGAAGGCAGATGTACTTTTTAAAAAATTATCACTCCTCGAAAAAGAGAAGAGCTATTATGAAGACTCTGTAGGATAATATAAATAAACTGCCTCACACAGCGCCCACCCAATAGCAGGCACTAACAATCTATTCTTCCCTGTTCCAGGAATGTCTTTCTTCACTCTACTAAGTAACACAAAATTTACCAAAATTTCCAGGCAAAAATTCAAACTCCAAATCAAACTCACAAAAAGTCTTGAGTGCAAAATTTTAACAAATACATACTTATTATAGGAAGACTCTGTTAACAGTTTGGAAGACTAAAGCTAGCTCCAGATGTGGCACAGATTATCTTGGATTAACATCAAACTTTGGGACCATGCTTATGTAACTGAGCAATTAATCTTAATGTCTCATGTATAAAGTCCTGTGAGCTCCTGAACTTCAGTATTTTTAGTGCTGTAGAACCTTTGCCTCTATTCGTAGTTATCTTTTCCACCAATTAAAGCCCCAAGGTGCAGGTTACCTGCTCTCCATGTCACCTCCGGCATGCAAATGATACTAGGAAAGAAAGACATTTTTTTTCAGCTTTTTTGCAAAGGGCAGTACCAAATCATATTGCTATGAATTTATTATTTTTCTGTCAGTATCTCTCAATAACCCACCCCCACTGCCCTTAGGCAGACTTTTTTTAAACAAATTCTTATCACAATCAAATCAAAACATGCCACACAAGTGATCAGTGAGACAAACAAACAGTAAAACAAATCTCAACCCATTCACAAAATTAATATCACCTTTTAAAAGAAACTTCCCTGTTTTAGGATTAAGGACCCCAAAACATATAAACCAGCAAAGTGATAGATCCTGGCTATGAAATTAAAAGGCCCATAATCTGTTAAAATAATATGTGGAACGGTTCAATAAAAGATTATCTTCCAGTTCAAATGGAATATGCCTTCTACATTCTAGATTTTTAAATTCATAGCAATCAAGGTTTTATATTTTCATTTTGTGGTAGGTACTAGTACATGGCTTCAGAGTCACAACACCTGAGCTAATGGTTGGGCTTGATGTCCAGTAGGGGACTGTCAATAAGTGTGCGTATGTGTAATGTGTGTGTGTGTGTGTGTGTGTGTGTGTGTGTCTGTGTGTGTGTGTGTGTGTGTGTGTGTATGGCAAAAAAATTCTTTATTGCCACAGAAAGTGAGTGTACTCACCTCATTTCACCAATAGCTTTAAGAAGTGACTGTGGCATACTCATTAAAGTTCAGTAATAGTTAAATGGCAAGGAATTTCAAACCAACAGCCTATGGAGAGAGAAAAAGCTTTATACTATAGTAAATATGAACTAAAGGCTGTTTAACTAGAGCATTTTCTAGAGATTCCTAGGAGGCAGGAATAGATACAGATCCCTTCTCAGTAGAGGCAGTACAGAAAGAGGATACAGTTAAGGTTAATGGTGGTAGGAACATTTGGAGAAATTAGATTTGAATAGCTCTTAGAGTTCCATTATCTGCAAGAATTAGTGCAAGAGCAAATTAGAAATGAGCAAATTAGAAATAAAATAAATGCAAAACTGAAATTATGGTACAGTAAACTACGAACTTTAATCAACTCTAAAGATGGCAAACTCTGTAATTAACACATAATTACAAATACAAAAAATTATGGAACAATCTAGCTACTGATGAAAATCACTTACAGGTGACAATCAACAAGGTAAGAAGTAGAACACAGAATCAGGATTCAGAGCAGGAGGAAGAGGTGGTCACTCTTGCTAAGATGTTCATGTATTTCTTCTTAAGGAATCAGCCCAGTCTACACACTTATACACTTCAAGTATAATGAGCCTTAAAATGATATTGCGACCCAATTATTCTGATATCCAAAGTACATCAGCATTTCTTCGTGTGATATGCCCAGCTATTTTAGCCACATGTCTCTCTATACTTATAGCATACTATTTCTTGTGACATTTTCTCTCCTTTGCCAATATTCCCTCAAAGCAATGCGATAGTTCATAAAGATAATTCAGAATTAAGTTGGCTATAGTTTGGCTTTGTTTTACTTTTCATTTTTAAACAAGAAAATTATTGTGAAGCTTTCTCTTAAAACTTTTATGAATTCATCAAATTGCTTCTAATTCTCATAATTTCTGCCAATTTTGCCCTTTTTTATCCACGAAGACCCATTATAGACAAAAAGAATTAATATCAGAATGCTCTGTTTGACTTAGTAGCAGTTTGACAAATATACTGAAAAATTAGAATTATGAATTTGTCTAGGTTTTAGATTTTGTCTATTTTCATAATTAATACTCTTTTAATCCCTTTCCCTTTAAAATAAGTGGTTTTGTAAACAGGTACCTTCAATCCTTAGTCTGTGTTGTTTTGGTTTTCTATGAATATTTTTCAGCTCTGTTCAGTAATATTTCAACTCTTATCAATAAAAATTGCAATCGAAACAATCAAAATTACCCTTTTGTCTTAATCTCTCTAGTGAATTTTCATTGTTTCTTCTGACTTGCTAAGAAACAGATTACAACCAGGGATGACCTGCAGCAGACCAGAGGGAGTTGACAGCAGCTTGGGGAATAACAGTTGGAAACCAGTTTTCCAGGCTCCCATTCCACTGAGGAATTTGTACTGCATCTACATCACCATTTTCATGTACAATAAATCTTCACATCTTAAAAGTCTTTGCTCTTGAATGTGAACTTTAAACAATATGCAAATCCGGAGCTTGCATGGATACACGTGTAGTCTGTGCCTTCATGAACTATAACAAGGTAAGGACAGGCGGGGGAAGTAGGCAGGAGGAGACAGCACAGAGGCTTCCTACGCCCTGTGAGTTCAGACAGCGAGACCACTTTTAAGTCTCTCAATAGTACAGTGCTCTTATATACAAATATGATAAAACTTTTTAAAAGGCCCCACCAAAGATAAATACAAATGGTTTTAGATTATCTCCCCTTCTATTAGTACACAGATAGAGGAGTTGACAGTACCTTACTAGCTAGGGCAATCTATTCCTCAGTCCTTAACCTTGCAGAAATAGTGCCTAAACGGTAGGCTCTGCTCTACAGAGCCTTAAAGATGTCTACTTAGAAAACAAAGTCAATTTCCTAAAAAACACAGTCATGGTTAGAATTCTAAATCTAGACAAAGCAATCTACATTTCAGTATGACTTGGTTTTCTAATTTACACTTTCTACTTTTTGCAGACAGAACTACGGCCACAGATTGCTGATCTAAATGATAAAAATAAAGTGTTTCCACCTTTAGAAGGGTTAGTTATTGACCTCTTAGAGAAAATGCTCCAATCATTAGTTTCCTTCTACCCCTTTTCAATGGAATCTTCAGTGGAAGTAGTAAGTACTTTTAATCTGGCACAAAACCCTATCCCAATTAATAGGAAATGGAAATGATACAGCTGGGTCAAATTCCATGATGTGCATTGGGCCTTGCTGTGCGTTTGTACATGTATTTTTCAGTTATGTGTAATTAGCACCTATGGAGAAGCCTGGTAAATCAATATTCATTCTCCCACGTGCTTCTGAGAACTTTTGACAGGGTATTTGTTAATGAGTAGGAGCAGAGGAGATAGAAGTGCCCGTCCAAAGCTGTCTAGCACATCGTGTCATTCTCGTAGTTAGAGCATGAATGCATGGTTTTCGGCTTCACAAAATTCTAGTTTCGAAGTTGATCAGTCTTAAAGGAGCTTGGATAACCCTTAGGAACTCCAGTTGCTTTAAACTAAACTTTTATTCTCCAGTCTACAGGGTAAATCCAGTTCCCAGTATGCTTTTGTCATTAACAAAAACAATGAGGGTGGTTTCACAGGGATTTTTATGCATTGTTCTATGTTCTTTGTTTGATTTATAAACTGCTGAGGGGAAATGGGGTTGTAAACCTAATCCAGGTTTATGATATCAAAGGGCAGCACATTTTAGAAACACCTTGTGGTCTTACAAATAGAGTTAACTTTAAGCAATTTATTTAGTTAAATAACTGACTCAACTATGTATTAAATTGCTGCCAGTTGGAAATAATAGAGCTTGGCAGTTTTACTGTCAAATATAGTGGGTATGGGAAAATATGTGGAGACGAGAGACTTGCAAAAGACCATGCTGCTGCAGCATTTAGTGATGGAAAAATCAACTAATTCACCTTGACTACACTCAAAGGGAAAAATCTGCAAAAGCAAGCTTCCACTGTTAAATAGTTAATTACCGCGTGTTTATGTGTATAGGGCTTGATTGTTAATTGCTTAAACTAACTTGTTCTATAAAGACAAGTGCTTGTTGCCTGGATTCCTGTGTGCTTAGAGATTGATCTGAGTGGTAAGTTGTTTTTTCAGGGTGTAAACTGATTGGCATAAATTTGAAGTCTGGATTTTAGAAGAGGTTTCATACGATTTCTTGAACAAAAGATAAACTATAAGGAAAAGTCACAACTTTAATGGCAAAATTAAAAATATTATGTGCTCTATTTTCGCATAATTTTTGAAGAGAATTTTTTCGTCTCTATTCGTATGAGCAAGAACTGGGGGGAAAATGAATGGAAGAGAAAAGACACACAGCTTCTGATTATGAAGTTTTTATGCTTTACAGCCTTTAGATAAGTTATGGAAGATGCCAGAGGAACACAAAACTATTTGGGCTGGAGAAAGAGAGGCTGAGGCTTAATATAAACATGGTCTTTGACCCTATGATATTTTGGTGGGAAGAGGATGACTTAGCTATTCTATTAGGACGTGAACATGAAAGTTAATTGTTAAAGTTATAATAGAAATAATTCCAGATAGAAATAATAAGAATAATTTTATAATTTTTAAAATTAACATTATGATTTTATAAATGACAGTAGCAGTTCACTCAGAATAAGGATCCATACTTAAAATTTTGTATTACAAATTTATGTCAGTTTTGACTATCAAATTCTTTAACTTTGATCAGGAGTGTAAACTCCACAAAATCTATTACTGTGATTTGTAATTGTTTATATTAATCATAGTATTATTTAAACTATGGGCTCACAAATATCAAGAAAAGACTTATAGCAAAAAATAAATCCACTATCAGTAAGGCCATTCTGTCCTTTAGCTAAAATTGGCTCAAGACCTCTGCTGTATGTCTTTTGGATGGTGTATCACTCAGAATTTTCCATGAATTTGCAAAGGCTGCAGAACCTATGACTTTAAGTTCTTTTGAAATTATACTTCTATAGCTCACAAACCAATTTTTAGCAAAATTATAATAACAATGTTATGAGGCATTGTGTTGTTGTGGATTTAACAAATTTCTTTATTTTAGAATAACTATGGAAGTTCATGAAGGTTGTCAGACATAAAGTTCTCTTAAGCCAGTGAACCTTGACTCTATTGAGTATGGATGCTACATAGAAAAATGTAGCCACTTAATATAATGAATCCCAGAAAAATATACCAAGCCAATTCATAAAGCAAGCCACTGAGAGCTGATTTTATAATATGTTATTTTTTATTATAAAACGTAGCTTGCAGAAAATGAGACATCTGAAAAAATTCAGGAGGGGAGTAATTAACTGAAGGACAACATGAAATTTTGGACTAAATTGTGCCTGGTTCAAATCAGGAGTAGAGAAGAGAGCTTTTTGCTCTTTCCTGCTTGTGAACTTTAAACCTAGTGGCGTAAAAACTGAAAAGAGAGGTCGTCCAGTTTGATGGATTAAGCTAAGAGATGAGTATGATCTTAAAAATATTTGCAGCCTCAAGTAAGTCATGTGTTTTTCTTGTTCATTAGTAAAGAAAGCAAACCAAAAGTACCCCAACAAGCCTTATTTGTAATGTCTTCCATGTTCTTTTATCAAACTTGGGGTTTTCCTCCACTCTTCTTACTAGCTTTCTTTGAGTTAACGGTATGGCCCCATAAAAAGACATGAAATCATCTGCTCACTAACTTTCAACTCAGAAAGCATTTTCCCTTCAACCACAACTCTCATAATTTTTCTAGTCACCATTCTTCTCATCAATTTTCACATTCTTTCATTTGCAAGTCAACCTCAAATGCCTCAACTCAACAGTCAAATTACTTCTGTTTTTACAACAAAAGGGTTTACAGCTGAAACTTTTTCCTCTAATGTAGTTGTCCTTGCTTCATGTACTATTTCTTTATAAAGTTTTAAAAATAATACAATCAGCAAGGGCTATGTACTTTCTAATCATAGTTTTTTCCTACTAATCATTCAGTTTCCTGATTAGAAACAGATGTAAGCTATTTGAAATGTGAACTTACGGGTGAACCTCTGGCAAATATTTTGTATATAACCCATGTATATGTTATGAGATGCCCTAAAAAGTTTCCTACAAAAAGCGTTTATATAATAATTTATAGCTAAATGTCTTTCATGTCAAATGACCCATCCCAAGCCAAACAAACTGACAAACGTAAAAAATAAACAACAAAGATGCAACCAACAATGAAAGCCCCAACACTTGTAAGTAATCTGCACACAAGAACTGTCATAAGACAAAGGCTTTGCTCTTTAAAGAGATTACGATGTATCAGAAGAAGTAAAGACATCAACAACTACTTACAACCTGAAGTAGAATCTAAAAATTAATTGAAATACACATGAAGTATTAACTAAAAAGTGAAAAGAAAAAATAACTTGTCTAAGAAGAATTAGGTAGGACTTAGAAAATGGGGTTTTTGTTTTAGCTCTTCATAAAGGAGGAGAGTTCAAATGGGCAAGTGGAGAGAAATTCTGTGTTCCAGCCACAGCATCCACAATAACTCCTGAAAAATCATTACAATCCATGCCAATACAATCACCTTCAATTTCACAGATATCAAATTAAAATAATTATTTATTGAAATCATGCATTATCAGTTGCACAATACCAACCAAAGTTACATCAGCTACATAAATGAACTACCTTTGTATACTTCCTAATACAACTATATTCAAATATTGATTTAATTAGAGTGCCAAGTGAATCAAAGCTAAACAGAAAAAAATTCCAGTGAAATTCTTAAAATGAGAACTAGATCTTCATAGGGTTGTTTTTGCTATATTATAAAATATAATAAAATCATAGCAACTAGCATATTCTGAGTCAAATATGAATTAAACCAATATTCAGCACATCTAGTTCACTTTTGTGGTTATCAATAAAATAGCAAATAGGTCACCAAATTTGGACACTATGGTGTAAGTCTACTAAGTTGAGTTTTATAACAATTTGGAAAGTTTTTATTTAGGATAACTTATTTAGGGCAAAATATGTGCAAAGAGTTCCTTCGCTTAAATTCCTAGTCTGGGGTTTGGATTATATTTTTTCTTTACTTCATTCAGAGCTCAAGGTGGATCTAGATGAGAATGGGACCCAGAGGTTGGAGGGATATTTTTTGAGAGGCATGTAACAATAAAGAATAACCACAAAAGTCAAAATGTATTGCTTCTTGTTAATAAATGCTTGTCAGTTACCACTAAGTTCGTATCAAAATATGCTTTTTATGCACAAACCTTTCAGAGATCAGAAGCAGCAGAGAAGCAGGGATCTGATGACTAAATGGCCTTTTTCCATTTCTTTGATTCACCACTAATTCTGGTTATCAGCTCTGCTCTGAAAACCGAGTTCCTCTATAATTCTAAGAGCACTCAATGGCTTGTTTTGGCGCAATTCTGTAGAGCTGAAACTCTGGGCTACAGAAGCAGAAAGATTTAAGAGTTTCTCACCTCACAAACTTGAATTTCAGGTCCAAACAGTGACAACCTGTCAGAATCTTGTATGTGGCACCCATGCAAACCAAGCACGTGGACAGCACAAATGACTGAAAAATCTGCAGCCCCTGGTTCTCTTGGCCATTAATTCCATTGATTATTTTGGTGTTAAAACACTGAGACAGGCCCCGATGCCAGCCCGATATACAACTAGTCAACTCGAATTTCCTTTGACTTTTTAGAAAAATTCAAATATGTTCAAATCCTAAAATACAGCTGAGTTTTTTTAAAAATTAAGAAAGAAAACAGAAAGAAGTGAGAAAAGTGTTCCAAACAAACAAAATGTTGATCTGTTTTTTATTAATTTCATTTTTTATCTTCTTGTGTACAGACGTTTGACAGCTGTGACATTCATGGGCAATGCATTTGAAAAAGAAGACATAAATATTCAGAGACATATTAGAATGCTGTTCAATGTAAGCACCTGTCTACTTAGTGTTGACAGAAAATCATTTACTTTGCTTTATGCATGTTCTCTCTAGAGACCGCAGAGGTCCTATTTTATTTAAAGAGCTGGTCCCAACATCAGTGTTTGCTCTTGAAACTGCAATATATATAGCTAATTATATTTATTGAGGAAACAATTTTGCTTTATATTTTCAATAATACTTAAACAATTTTGTCAATCTTGACCCCAGGAGCAATTTTCCCCCAGGATTCAGTTAATGAAAGACTTAATACAAGGCCTAAAATAATGTCCTTACACTACACTTTCTCGATTACCACCTCAAGAAGTTTCTCAAGCATACCTTTCAGAGAGAAGCGTGAAAGGGAGTCTGCAAGATCTCGTGGCTCTTGTGGAAAGCATCACAGTCAGAATGCATGCTAGTGTCTATGCATATAGTCACCCTGATTTGATCTGCAGCTTCTGTGTTCTAGGATTCAGTTGCTAACAATCAAACATGGTCAGAAAATTGCTATCTTGCAAAATCTTATTAAGTGCATTTTATACATTTATAATTGTCTTTTATTATTAATTACTGCTGTTAGCTTCTTACTGTGCCTAATTTATAAATTAAATTTCATTTTAGGTATTTATAGGAAGGCAAATCAAAGTATATGAGCTGTAATAAAAACCCTATGGTGAATGCTTAGATTTGTTTTCTTTTTTATATATTATAGGCAAAGACATATTGCCATTAATGTCCCTTAAAGTATTCCCTCCTGCTGTAAACATACTTATTGCCACTTCCTAAGATTCTGGAAGTCTTCTTTCCTGAGTATCTTTAGTAACAGTGTAGTGGCACCCTCAGTGTCCTGACCTAATTCAAAATGTTTACAGTTATGGCCATTTGGACTTTGAGGAAGAGCAGAACTTGCACAGTGACAGGTCCTTTGCATGAGGCGGTAAAGGACACACACTGTACTTTTACCAGCCTACCTTCCCATCTGACGCGGATGGCAGCAGCATCCACCATGGACACTCACAAAGAGGGCTCCCAAGACTGTTCTAGAAAGTGGCAAGAACAATGTGATAAGTGTGTTTGAAACACGAGAGTTATTTCAAGGTGGATGAGTAGTAATATGTCATTTACTGCAGTAAAAGATTTTTAATTTAAACATTCACCATACATTTTGATCACTTCCTGCGTGGACCTCAGTGTTATCTGTAGCTTCAGAACATATTCTCCTCTGGTAAGGAGAAACTACTGCCTATGCATTCCTTATGTACTATCCTGATACAATCTTAACAGCAGTATTATGCAAAGCAATAAACTATAATAAACCAAATAAACCATGACTTTTAAATCAGATACATCACATTTCCTAATTCTTTGTTTCTTCTGTACTCCGGCCAGAGCAAAAATTAACCACGTATTTTAACTGAGGAGAACAGGTGACCACACACAGAGAAAGAAAGGAAGGAAAGAAGGAAGGGAGGAAGAAGGAAGGGCTGGCAGCCTCTGCAAGGTCACTGCGAATGCTGCGGGGCCCTTAGCAGGTCGCGGTGTTTTGATGACTCAAAATATTACAAGTTGCTCCCAAGTGATTAAAACAGGCAAGTCGAAGTTCATTACCCACCTAAAGTGCAGTTTCTCTTCTTGTGCTTGGTAAAATGTTCATCTTCAAGCGGTGTGAGTTTGCAATGGGTTAATGCCTTACTACTGAGAAACCTACTTTAACTGAATCTCAGGTCAGAATTACAAGTGTACCCTATTATCAAAAACATAATGAAACACAGATGAGAATAAATAAAGCCTATTTTTTGTACTATGACATTTCCCCCCGTTTTAGTTTTACCTGACATGAGTGTGTAATGATGTTAACTCCTTATGATGAGGTTTGGAGGTGCACGGGCTGAGAGTGGGAGAAGAGGGGAGTTCCAAGCAAAGTTTTCTGCTTGACTCCCAAAACCTTACAATGCTGCCACCTACAGGTAAAAACTTTCAAGGCGGATTCCATCAATAATTGTGTTTTCCTCCTCTTAACAATGACTCTTAACAATGAAAAACATACAAGACCACGGTAAAAGATCAGAGCCCCAAACCCAGAATCCTACAGAGTTAAATTACCAGGTGATATGAAAGAACAGGCCCTCTAGCTTAGCTATTTCTAAGCCATTACATAATTTAATTAGGATCATCGCATGGCAACTGCAGCTGTCTAGAGGAATTATGAGGCACAAGTTCAGATCACATGTGAATCCTCTTGCTCAATTAAAACTAAGCAATTTTTAAGGTTTTTTTTCCTCTTCACAGTATATGCAAAGAGCAGTGAAGCGTGACCTGCATATTTTTCACATTAAAATTATTATATAAAGCCTGTAGCATTTGAAATACTTATGGAAATCAAAATGTTACACTCTGACCTTAGGCATTTAAACTTCGTCATTTTAAAAGCTATTGTTGCCATGCTTTCCTTTGTTCTAAGAAAATTACTGTGGTTAGTCATAATAGCGGGATGAATAATTACCAGAAGAAAAGAAATATGTAATGATGCCGCAGTGATTCCTGAGCCTACATTCTGCTGCACAGAGTTTTAATTCTGTTCCAGTCCCACCATCCTGGCTAGTGGTATTATCCTTCTCCTTTCCCTACTGTACCTGTCACTAAAAGTGATCACTTTCTTTCTCAATAGACTCTTCAATCTTCCTGCCTTTATGTCAAGAAAAACTCTGCAAAGAGTCTGATGTAAGAAAAACTTGTGGAGCAACCTGATTGTAGGTTGATCTGTTTTTTATTATGTAAGCACACGAAGTGTCAAGTATATTAGACTATAATGTTCATTATTTAAGCTTTTTTCCTGAAATTTCAAACATTAGGCTTTTAATTTCCTTTTTTACTAATTATATCAGAAGGCAGGAAAAAGGAAATACTTTCTATTTTTAACTGTGCATTAATCTTATATAATCAGATATGAAATTATACTTTTAGTAATTTAAAATTATACCTCTGGAACATATTTATTTTGTTAGTCATTATAATAATTAAAATTACTTTTTTCAATCAATGTACCTGAAATAATTCAAAGTAATAATAATCATGTCTTCTTTTTAAAAATTTAGGTAGGGGAACTAAGCATTACCCTTAAAAAAAGAACATCCTAAAAAATAATAAAGTAGGAAGCTTCAAAGAAATAAATCAGTCAGTGCATGAAAGTATGTCATGTAAACTGAACATAACTGCAACTTGAAATAGATTCATTTATTTATAGAATTTCCAGTATCTCCAGATATATTGCTACAGACAGTTAAAATTAGAATGGACAACAGAACTTCCAATGAGATTGTGGGAAATCCTTTACTACCTCATAGATCAAAGAGCAAAGGCAAAACTTAGTTTACAGTATTACAGTATTTTCATTATTTACAGTAGAAAAATTTTTCCAAATTTTCAGGGCACATAGGCACATAAAAACATGGTCTAAATCATATATGGTTTATTAGCTTATTAGCTTCTTAGATGAGAAGTACACAAAATGCAAAAATGATCCGATCTTTATTTTTTAAAAATCTCCAAAGGCTAAATCTTCCTACATTTGCAACCAGATATTTGCAGGATTAACAGCTCCTTTAAACACTAGTTGGATTTATCCATAATAAGAATATAAATATAATAAGACATTCCTAAGGGGAATACAATTTTTTAAAAATTTCCATATTTGCTACAATAAATGTTATGCCTAGAAATTTTATAGCTAACAGAAACACAGAAAATACTATACCCAGAGCTAGAAAACTGTTCAACTACAAAGCAAGTCTGATATATTACCTTCCAAATACACAGCATATCCCTGGTAAAGTTGTAAATTATGGTTGCAAATGAGGCCACAAACAAAATTTTGCTCAAGGCATGAATCATAAATTCAAACAATAATCATCTCCTACGTGAGGCACAGCTACTTTGTTTACTTCTTAGGCTCTGTTTCCTAAACATGAAGATGAAAGTAGGTCATGGAAATATAGCATCTTTTTCTCATGAAACACGCTATGATATTGGGTGGCACTGCCTTACTTAAAATTGCACAACCTTTTAAATATTAAAAATCTGTTTTCACAGTGCTGAGTCCTTAAGCATATTGATGTTTCACCTCAAGATGACACCGAATCATCAAAACGATAGACATTTAGTGGGGAAAAAAATGGCTCGCAACAGCACCCTAGTATGTTGAATTCTGATGTGTTTTTCTGATATGAAGTAAAAGGATATTTAACTAATGTTAAATGGTATTTTAATCTATTTAGTAGATCTAATTGCTTGTGCATATCTAAAAATGTCAAAGGCTTTCTCTTTTATATATTTATAATTTCTAAAAGGCTTATTTCACTAAACATTTTTAAGTATGAAGCTTTAAAAGACTAGCCTTTAATCTGTTCAAATCACAGAATCATAAAATTAAATGGAAAAGCATACAATTGTAAAATATGGGTTGGAATGTACATTTTTATTATTGACAGAATGATTTCGTTAATGGACAATAAGAATGAATAGTAGCACATTTGTTCATCTACAAGGTCCTTAGATATCACAAATGTCCTACTCCTTTAGGAATGAATATCAATAATAGTAATACTAACAATAGTTATATTGATTAAGTGCTTACAATATACTAGGAAATGTGCTGTGTGCTGTATATGGATTATATCATTTGTTACAAAAACCCTTTAAAGCAAAGGCTATATTTATATTTGTTCTATGCATTATGAACATAAGGCTTGGAAAAGTAAAACCCCTGTCCATAGCCACCCTAAACTAGGTACTGAGCATTCAAAGGTGAGTGGAGGGCAGTCTACTTCCTAAAGAAACTTATATTTACCTGTATTTGCTAAACCTTTATCAATACATGAAGCAATGTGAACACAAAAAATCGGCCTGATTTAAATCAGTCTAATGACATCAAACAATTTATGGCTAGCCACAAGCAACTATGGTGGTACAATGAAATACCTAATGAAGTCATGCAGATAGTATTTATTGATACCCAAGCATGTACTACCCTCTAGATGAGGTGATTTCTGTGGTGAGAAAAATGGAGGTTTCTCTGTCTGGATAGAGTCTTTACATTGTTGAGAAGATCAGTCAAACAGTGTAAAAGTCTCCAAATAAAATAGTTCAAAATAAAGTTGAACAGAAAACAATGACCTTTCGGAAGCGTGATCAGAAGACGTCTCTGAATGAGAGACATTTTAACAGGGTGCTGAAGGGTGACAAATTACCAAGCCTGAGCATAAGAGGCCTATTTTGTCCAAAGGAAATGCCAACTGCACAGATCCTGAAGCCAGATAAATGTAAGCCTGTGAACACCAGAAGGTGGTGCATGGCGAGCCCACGGGTGCAGAATGAAGTCTGTTTGCACACTCATTCCCAGTTTCTGTTCTCCTCCCAGAGGATACGGAGCCAAAAGGATGGGGGGTTGTGTTCAGTTTTGCTTGACCCTCACACCCTGCATTTCATCTTCAAGTCCAGTTGGCCTGGACACATTATCATGAAGCGTCCATTCCTTTCTATTTAGCATGCTAGACCAATGTATAATCAACTCTTGCCCAGAACTCCACTCCTTTGGTTCAATTCTACTCACAAAAGCCAGAGTCATCTTTTGACAACGAGGAACAGGCTTCCATGAAACCTTCTTCTCTTGAACTTCCTCCTGATATCCACACATAATGGGTTTGATATTGTCTTGCATATTTTCACTTCCATACTATGTTGTAAATGAGACTTTCCTTTGAGGTTCAAAGCAAGCAGGACTCACTCACTCCTGTGTATCACATTTACTCATTTCAATGCTCCTGAAACATTTTTTGAGGGAGAATCCAGTGTCTTTTAGTCACTGGATTTTCAGCACTTGGAACAGGGCCTAACACAAAGCAGACTTCAAATGAAATGCGATGGAGAGATATGCAAAGTGAAATCATTTATAGATCTTTGGGCCAAAGTAAAGGTGGTGTTTTTATGCCAAACTCAGGTTAGGAGGCAATTCTGGAGAGGAGGAACCAAAAAATTATGGTGGTGAATAGATGAAATAGATTACCAAGGGTAAACTAAGTTGAAGAAGAGCAAGAGCAGAAGCAAAAAGAAATAGGAGACCAGTTCAGAAACACAAGTGAGAGACAGATTTGGCTTGGGGCAGAATGGTGGTATTGATGATAGAGGTGAAATGAATGGATTTGTAGTATAATGTCAACTTGCTGACTGTCAGAATTTGGATAGGAAGGCAAGTAAGAAATTAAGATTTATATCTAGGTTTTCTCTTTTTTTCTTGAGACGGTGGGCAGGGAGGAGTTAAAAATAGACCTGGAGGTCGAACAATAAATTTAAATTGGATGCATTTAATTGCCCTAAGTCTGAGCAAATTTTCTGGCAACACATTTGGGTCTGCTTCAGGTCTGATATTTCTCCTAAGGGGGGCAATTCAAGGAAAGGTCAATCTATTAACAGAAACAAATATCTCTTTAGCAGATATCCTGTTTTGATTAGATAGCAGCTCTTTAAGAAGCAAATAACAGCCCATGAAGCATGATAAACATTTAGCTCTTCATTTCTTATGCCAGTTTTCTAAATAAGCCAAAAAAAATTTTGTCAAGGAATTTCCAGCCCTAAGTATAACTCAGGAAGAGCTTGTGGATCGGTAAGGGTTTTACACTGCCTTTAACTGAAAGACGATGCTGCTGTAGGCTTTTGTCCTTCTATTCCTGCTTCACAGTTTCTCTGCTTTATCTACAGCACCAGGGAATGTGGGACGGAGAGAAGAGTTTTCCTGGCGCCATTGCAGCTGCATTTAGTGGCTGTTTCTGAGGGAGGCCCGCAGGAGCTGGGGGAGGAGGCCTAAGAGGAGGTGAAGAACAGAAAGGCAGTGACTGAGGAAGGAGCGATGATTAAAGGAACCAAGTAAGAGTTCCTTCACCCCAGAAAGCACCTGCGGTGATTCTTGGTTCTAAGATGAAACGCACAGTACTTTTCAGAAGATTTCCTGAAGTCAATTTCAAGACTTGATACTGTCTTCTGTTAAGAGAAAAAGCATAAAACAATGATACAGAATTTTGAAACAAGATAATAGGAAATTAACAATGGTTGATACATTGTGTAATGTCTTCAAAATAGTTGCTCAGATTGCAAGATACAAGCATGCATAATGTATCAAACAATATGAGCACAAACCACTTTTTCACTGAACTTAAATCAGTACTATAACTAGCTTAGCTATCTTCTGTGTGTGCACATATATATATATATATATATATATGATATATATATATATATATAATTTTTATTTTCCATTCCTTCTTTTCTCTTTTCACCCATCCCAATTGTTATTTCCTTTTGAGTAATTTCTTTCCCTTTAACAATATCTTCTGTAGATTTTGAATCTTATTTACTTTTTCAGTTTCTTACACTAGGGAGACAGTATGATGTTTCCACATGAAAGTTTAATTTATTTCACTTATGGTCTCTAGTTGCATCCATTTACCTACAAAGCCAAAGTTTATTCTTCTTTATAACTAAGTAGTACTCTATTGTATAAAAATACCACATCTTTTTTATACATTCATCAGTCGATAGGCATTTGGGTTTCCAAGATTTAGCTTTTATAAATTGTGCTGCTGTAAACAAGGGTAGTATGATGATTGCGGTTCTTCTGGGAAAATAGAGGAATACCTGGGTCGAATGGGCTCCCGAATCTTAGTTTTTTGTTTTTTCTTAAGAATCTCCACACTGATCTCCTCAGTGATTGTACTGGTCTACCCTCCCGCCAGGAGTGAAGAGAGTTTCCTTTGTTCCACAGCCACCAGCATTTGTGATTGGTTGACTTCTTGCTAATAGCCATTGTTTCTTGAGTAAGATGGAATCTCTGGGTTGTTTTAAGTAGCATTTCTCAAATGACTAGTGATGTAGAATATTTTTTCATATATTTATTTTCCATTTGCATTTCTTCATCTAAGAAATGTGTATTCATCTCAAATGCCCATTTTTGAACTGGGTCTTTGAATTGGGTTGGCATGATTTATTTTTAATTATTGTATGTTCTATATAGAAGACCTTTGTCTGAGGGACAGTTGGTTAAAATTTTTTCCCCACTTTGTGGGTTTTCTTTTCGCTTTGTTGATTTCATTGATGTGCAAAAACTTTTTAATAAGACTCCAGTTGTAGATTCTTTGAAGTACTTCCCATGCAGTTTGGATTTTGTTCATGAACTCTCTTCCTACTTCTGTCTTCGAGATTTCAACCCATTTTCTTTTCCAGTAGATTTAGTGTTACTATCTTAAGTCTTGGATTCATTTTTACCTTAGTACATGGTGATAGACTTAGGTCTAGTTTGAGTCTTTGACATGTGAAAAGTCAGTTTTTCCATCACCATTTTTTAAAGAAGCTATCTTTCTTCAAGTGATAATGTTTTGTCCCTTTGTCAAAGATAAGGTGACTAAATGTGTTTGTAGTTGTGTCTGTATCTTTTAATCTGTTCTACTGACCCTCAGGTCTGTTTTTTTTTTCCAGTACCATGCTGATTTTACCACAGTATCCTTGTAGTATAATTTCAAAACTTTGGTATTGTTGTAAATATAAAATTTTAGGAAATTAAAAATCACTTTTCAATGATATTTTACTTTATGATGAAGGTACATATTATATCCTTCTTTCTTTTATTGATATTACTAATGAAATAAAATTTATTGAGCCATGACATAATTTTAAATTTGTTAACATCTAGACTGCATGTCAAAGATTAAGAATACAACTCAAAGTAGGTAAATGATAATGTAGATGTACTTTGGATATAAATTGTTCTTAAAATCCTTGCAGGAAATGATAACTATTGGATGACAACTTCCGAGATAAAATAGAGTATTATAGTCAGTATTCCACATGACATAGATCATTATGAATATTGAATGACATATTTCTAATGTAATCCAATGTTAAAAATGGAGGAGAGAATATCAAAAGTAATATGATTTCATGGGCATAACTGAATTTCGATAACCTTAATACACAGCCAAATAAAACACAAAGCAAAAGCATACATTAATGTAAAAAGCAACAAAATAAACTAGCAATTTTATTTATGACATTTCTATATTGCTAATTTAGAAATGTGACCGAGGATAACCATGTCATCCAGCTGGGGATGGTTTGAAGTACCTGAGTCCAGCCACAATGTAAAGGAAAATAACTTACCTCCTTCTGTCTACTGCAAGCACTTGTCCTGTTATGGATTTTAGAACACTTGTCTGTCACAAACAAGCATATCCTTCAAGGGCCTAAAGATATGCCATGCACAGGCTCACTCTAAATAGTTTTGATTCCCTTCCTGTGGGGACTGAACAATATGCTCATATAATGAATCCTCCTTTGGCCTCTGTGTTGAAACATATTCTGGTTCTCTAATTTATGCAGCCCCGGGGCACTTGAGTGTTTAACCTCATAGTAGTTCCTCTACTGGGTCACCAGCCCACAGCACCTTTTGACCCCAAGCTATCTGATAAGTAAGATTGGAGGATGAAAGACACATGCCCAACTTCTACACCCCTCACCCCTGCCCATTCCCCATCCTTCTTTATTTCTATCTCCTGCGTTCTTTGATTGCATTCAGAAGAACCTTATTCCTGCTTTGTTTTCTACCCAAAGTACTTAGTACCCCATCAGAGTAAGACTGCCAGCAAGGACCCCAGCCTTCAACAGCGTATAGTTTATTTGTTCTCTCTCTGAATTGGAAGAAGTCAAATCTTCAAAATGTAACTGCTCTTCTCTGGAGAGAGGAGAAATGATTTCACTCTTCCAGGTGTCTCTGACATTGTCAAAATAAACAAGGTGGCCTACAAATAAAAAACATTACACAGGTAGGCATACACATTTGGATTTTCGTTCTCACTTATGAACACTGAAATTTAAACAACTCTTTTTGGTCACATCTCCTTTCTGTAAAATGGACAAACAAAAGAGCAAATTAATTGGCAGTGGTATTTTGAAGCAGTGGGAGATCCTCCAAAAAGTCTCTCACTAGTGCTAAATTTAATTTCTACCCTTAACAAAACCAAATAAAAATAATTGCTAACAATACTAAAATGACTCATTTTTCAAATAGTACACAGTTTTCTAGGATTTCTAATTAGTGTCCTTGAACTAACCTAAAAAAGAGACACAGTTTCCAAAAATGAATCCAGTCCAGAAAGTGAATTACTTCCCACTTCATATAAATATATATTTATCTATAATGGAGCCGTTTAGGCATATAATAAAGCTGAAAATGGCAATATAACCACGTAATTGAATAAAAGTCAGCTTGGAGGAAAAGCCCACAAGCCTCTTCTAACAGAGGTGATATCTACACAGAGAAACATATTTGAAGAGATGTTACTATCACCAGTTAGTATTAAAGCAAGCTAGTTCAAAGTAGGCATCATTATAATTTAGGGACTATTAA
The DNA here is from genome assembly GCF_034190915.1 of Cavia porcellus. Classification (NCBI taxonomy): domain Eukaryota; kingdom Metazoa; phylum Chordata; class Mammalia; order Rodentia; family Caviidae; genus Cavia; species Cavia porcellus. The sequence goes on from NW_026947489.1 coordinate 34,437,035, forward strand.
TATTAAACACAGACCTCTATTATATTTGAAAATTTCCTAAATTCACACTTCAAGACTTATTGAGAACTCATCTTTTGACATTCAGCTTGGAGCAAGATTTTTATAGGCTATTTGTAAACTCCAAATACTGTACAGAGAATAGTGATGAAAAGTACAAATCAAAAAACTGATAATACAGTCAATAAATCATTTTTCTCATTTTACTAAACTACTTGTAAAAAATGTAAGCATATAAATCCATGGCATATGTAAACAGAATAAAGAAATAAAGATCAGTAGAAATTAGTTCCAGAGGCCAAAGTACAGAAGTGTGGTGAGCATATCAAGGGCTATATGTCTGCCTCCCTTAATGTCATTAATGTGGTCATACAGTTTTGCTAATGTTTGACAACACTATACATATATATATATATATATATATATATATATATATGTATATGTATATTTAAAGCTATGATACAATCCCATGAGTTGTTACTACTATTTCCATTTTACTAATGAGCCAGTGAGGCTCATTTACTAATGGCCACACAGCTACTCAAAGCAGGTATGAGGATGTCCCATACCTCTCTGCTCGTAGGAGTCAACAAGCCACGAAGTTCAGTTGTGAAGCAGCCATAGGCTGTCACACTGCCTGAGAACCAGCTTCTGGGTGCAAAAGAAAACAGTGACATAGACAAAATAAGATTCTAGCAACTTCAGGAGTTTTCTCTAAGAAAATCCATCAATGAGCAGTGTATGTGGTTTTCCTCCTCTTAGTTTTATATCTTTTTTTACTGTGCTGTATTAAAAGGCCGTAAACACAAATATAAACTGGTTGGCATGGATACATATACATTTGTTTTTAAATGTATGTATAATTTTCAAAAGCCTGTGAAGAAAATCCTTGGTGTTCCCAGACCACTCTACCAGTCTCAAAATTTAACAGACAGTTACTCAATAAACGAACGTTGATTAACTAAAAAAGAGGGAAGTGGAGAATGAATAAAGCAGCTAAAAGAGACAGTGTAGTCTACTAAAAACTTTGGCTATGCTTTTACAAGCAAGATATCATTTTCTACTGGAGAATAAAGAAATGTAAATCATTGCTCCTAGTCTAAAAGTAGTACAAAATCCCAATGGAAGGGGAAAAATAAAAACTGTAGGACACAAAGTAAACTTAAAATGTTTCAGATCAATGGAAAAAATGATACATAGTTAATCTTCATAATGTAATAACAAGAGGTTGGAGTCAGATTAGGGCTGCCTCATTCAGGGAGGAAATGATCTCCTGCAAGCTTTTAAACTTATTGATTTCTTTTTTCTTTGTAGGTGAAACAATGACAATATTAGCAATTTACCACAGATGTCATTTATGTGGGTTTAGTTATTATAATCCAAAATTAGGTCAGGTAATAACTTTAGGCAAACCTTGAAGCTGAAGTGGCAAAGGGAAATGCTAATGTATAATTTTAAAGACTTTTCTTATCTGCATCATGTTGCCACAGAGTTCAAAAAACTCAGAGGTGGTGACTGGATAGAGAGCCTCAAAACACTGAAAATGGAATTGAATGACTGCAAATAATTTGGGGAGCCAAGGGAATTAAAGCATAAATCAATAAATCTTTACTGTATGTCTAAAATACTTTTAAATGTATAGAAATATTTTAACCAAAAATCCACAGAGCTTTTGACAACCCAAGGAAATGGCGGGGACTTTTATGTGTAGAAGTATTTCTAAGACCAGGCTTGACAACCTGTTTTGTCAGTGTGACAATCAACAACGTTTACTAAACACCTGTATATGCATTCCCAATGCCAATATATTACCAATTTCCCTTTCTCTCCTCCAATTTAACATGCCTTTAACACCCTGAGGTCTACAGCATGGCTCATATAAGGCCTCACAACTGCTAGTTCTGTAAAATCTCCAGGGTTTCTGCTGGAGCAACATTTACATTTTCGTTAGTAAAACTCTCCAACCAGATAACATCACTTCATACAGTGTTATGAGTCTTCCAAATGCTTGGCACCTGATCCTCACCAGCCTGTTCTCATCAAGAGTCTCCCTCACTCCCCTTACTCTGAGCAGCTTGCAAGGCCACACATTCACCTTACCTTACCTTGTGACCCATTTACATAGGATTTTCCTTTGGCAGCAAGATTTCTGGGGAAGTCAGTGTATTGGAAACCCTGGGTGCTTTCTGTTGCACCTGTTTTATTTTTTATGGAGTCATTAGAATTTGGCTGAGAGGAATAACAGCAGGTAAGGGCTGAAATTCTAAAAAAGCAGCTCAGCATGACTTTTTTCCTAAAGTTACAACAGAAAACTTAGCCACAAATAACCACCTTTTAGCTCCATAATGTGGGGCTCTCACTCCATCTGATTCTAGGGTTTCTTCCTCTACTATTGATGCTTCAGGCAAACTTTGAATAATGAATGGGAGGAGGTAGAGCAGGGGAAACTGAGGAGAAAATGTGAAGACCCTTATGCCAGGAGACGAAAATAAAAGGGTTTGTGCTGTCTATACTGGATACAGATGTATCAAGGCAGCATCTCTCTGTATAAAGTTGTCCAGAACACCCCGTTTGTGCATGGTTTCTTAGTCAGATGGAAAATAGTGACAGGATAATCTAATAAGCATTCCTTCACTGTTGGAAACAGAGCTATAAACTGAGATATTGGCTTGCATCCACCTGATACATCATCAGGTGATGAGGACCTCCTATGGGAAGGGACTGGGCGAGGCTTTGGGACCTCACTTCTCTATCTGTCCATCTTTTATCACTCATCCCGTAACCATAGTTCTGTCCTTCTTAATTGTAGGCTGGACTCTAAAAATCACTTTCTAATAGAGCTCTTTCATTTCAAACCAGCTTTTATACTATCTTGCCACTGATTTTTCCAAAATGTAACTTGGATTGTTTCACTCATCTATCAAAAGCCTTCAGCGGCCCTCCACTGCATATATAATTCATTTCAAGCAGCTCAGCCCACTTTTAAGACCCTTTACAACATGATTCTTTTCTACCTGCCTCTTCCCTCCAGCTACTCTAGTTTTGCCTCTGGTAAATGCTCAAAGAGCCAGAAATTATCTAAAAAAAAAAAACAATCCAATACAAGCAAATGTGAACCAGCCAAAGGTGGCAAGGCATGCTGGGAGTGTCCTGCATTCTGACAGGATGACTGAAGTGATGCAAGGGTTACCGTGTTGGAAGGAATTTTGGTGATGGACCTCAGGTCACACAGGAATAGATACAGAATAAAGCTATAGAGGTCTTTCCAAACTGAAGACAGTGTGGAAGATAAGTATTTATACACAGATGGCTCCTACACATCACTCACAAAAGAACAGCTCACAGACTCAAATGGGATAGTGATCATGTTTTCCTCCCAAGATGTGGTGGTAACAACAGTCTTCTCTCCCTTCACCTTCTCTCTCTCTGTCTCTCTCTGTCTCTGTCTCTCTCTCTCTCTGTCTCTCTCTCTCTCTCTCTCTCTCTCTCTCTCTCTCTCTCACCAATCTATAGACTATCTGAGCCCTCATTTTGTTTATACAATGATTCCATGATATATAACAAGACAGCCTGTTACTCAAATATCATCATTGTAACCTGAGCACCTATGTGCCTTAAGTGAGCAAAGAGGATCGCAGAATCCCTAACAGGGAGGGCCCCAAATAAGGTGGGAGGGAATCTGAGAGCACGAAAGGTGTGTACATCTCATGTGCTACATATGTCACAACCACTGACCTCTTCTCCCTGAGATAAAGAACCAGGCAATTATGTTGCAATCCCCATTTCTACTGAACACTATTTTGGAGATCCTGATTGATTTAATAAGACAAATAGCAACAGGTTTATGAGGAAGTAACAAAGCTTTTCTAACTTTGAGATTGAGAAGAATTAACATATCACAGATTAAATGACTGTGGTAAACAATTTATATTTACACTCTTGTAACAGAATTTTTAGTTAGGTTACTAGGTGCAAGGGCAATATACAAAAATTAATTATGTATCAGTAAAAGGAAAAAAGAAGGAAGATAAAAGGGAAAACATGTATATATACACAAAATTGCTAAGACAGTTACACAGCTAGTTTCTCTTAGTTCATTGAAAAGAAAAAATTGTGCTAATGTTACATGGACATTAATTCATGGCTGTATCTTGTACTTTGAGTAACTACTATGATAATAATGTGAAATGTATTAATCATTCTTACTGTCTTAAACACCTCAGTTACACTAGTATCAAAAACAATGACAGAGTAAACGTAACAAAATGTTTGCACTCTCTATGTAGAGAACTACAAAACATATTTAAGACCTTAAAAGAGAGGAACACAATACTTGTGGATTGGATGACTCAGTATTTTGAAATTTTTAATTCTAAAATTAACCTATAAAGTAGAAAAATAATATGAAGTAAAGTTGCTGTTGTTGTTGCTATTGTCTGGAGGGTTCATGGAGTAGACATGTGCAGAAATTAAAAAACTATTCTAAAATGCATATGGACATATAAGAGGTGGAAATATCCAAGACCATCTTGAAGATGAAGGATTATGTGACTGATCCATGCATTTATTATAAAGTTACAGTACCTGAGCCAATGTTGATAACACAACAATAGCCAGAAACACCTGTAGTAAACAGACATCAGAAATGAACCCATGTGCATCTGGACACCTACATAGTGACAGCAATGGTCTTGAAGTGTGTTACTTTTGAGGTCAAGTGTAGATGCACAATGAAAGAAAACTGATCTTGTTCTCCGTATCTCACATCATACACTAAATTAACCCAAAGTAGATTTTAGGTCTAAATATGAAAGGCAAAACAATTAATCTTCTAGAAGATAAGAAAGTAGCTTCATGAACTTAGAATAAGGTAAAACTATCTAAAATAAGACAGAAAAAGCACTAAGTAAAGGAAACAATTAATAGGAAGCCATAAACAGTAGTCACTTGTTTTCATCAAAAATAGCTTTGAATGTGAAAAGGAAAGACACAGAATTGGGAAAAATATTCACAATACACCTATCCAAGGAAAGACTCATTCCCAATATATAAGCAATCCCTATATTTAAGGAAGAAACAACAGAAAATTGGGGAAGAGATTATGAAAAGCCCCTCATGAGAGGATATTCAAATGGAAAATTATCGTATGAAAATGTGTCCATTCTAATTAGTAATCAGAGAAATGAAAAGGAAAATCAAAATATACCACAGCCATTTGTATCTTGACAGGATGGAAAGGTGAGAAAGCTCTATGAGGTCCCTTTTATTAGGGCACTAATCTCCTTCATAATAATTCCACTCTAAGGGTCTAATCACCTCCAAAGGTCCCACCTCTTCATAGCATAATATTGATCACCAGGATTTCAGCATATGAATCTAGCAGGAACAAAAACATTTAGTCCACTGCACATGGTAATACCTGAGACACTCAGAATATGTGACCAAAAGAACTTTGTGAATGTGGACTTATCAACATAAATGAGGGAAGTAGTTTTGACAAAAAGGGTGAAGATGTCCCAGAGGAAGTGTTGCCAGCAAACAACTTCATATTACAGGAGCTCTCAGAGATATTTTGTGACATTATGAGCTTGGAGGATAAAATGCTGGAAGCTGATCAAAACCTAAAAAGGAATGTGATAATACGCTTATGCATAGGGAAAATAACTCTCGCCGCCTATGGTAAATGACACAGGAACAAAAACTGTCAAAACTATTCTTCTACTTTTACAAGAATTTTTAAGCAAAAATTAATGTACTTTAATTCTTAATGCCTCTCGTGTATATTAACATTTGCTTTTTACCATACAGTTATAGCTGTGAGCAAGATAACTTTTAATCTTTGGAAAAAAATTGTGAATCATTGGAATTTTTCTCATTGATTATTAAGATTGCTTTGTGTGTGACTTCAGCTTGGAAAGTCACATATGGAATCCCACAGCTCTATCCAAAACTATGTATGTATTCTATTTTTGATAATCCAATGTCCAGGCAAATACTGCTGCTACCAATTTAACAATTTGTGTAGGTCCTACTAGTGTATCTTTGCCACATACTATGATCTTAAATTGCTTGCAGTAACCCTTTCCCACTCAATGACTTTAATCATATTTCTTTACTCTGAATTATCTTCTTCCTTAGGATTTTAAACATACCTTCTTTCAGGAAGACACAGCCTAATTTCCCGGTAACCAAATTATTCTCGTTTGCAAGCACTCACTTCTGTAATAAATACAAAATGCTCTTTTCAACCATCAACAAGAACTTTTTACCACACCTCTGCTGTAAATTCATACGTGTTTGTGTTTAGTTTTGCTTTTGCAAGTAATTTTGTGCTTAAAGTGTAATTTAGCTATGTATGTAACATTAAGGACAAAATAGGCAAAGGAAAAAAAAACTAGAGCCTGTCTTTGTCTTTAATCAACACAAAAAATTTAAGACAGAATTTTCCTAGAAAACATTTAACCCACATTATGACTTTTTTATTTGAGTATTAATAGAATGCTGAATACCTCTAGAGTGTGCATGTTAAGAACAAAGCCAATGTGAGTTTTCTTCCTCAAGGATGTGGAGTAAAGACAACATCATGCACTCTGGGCAGTCCTTCCAACAGCCTCTCAATTGCTGTTTTCAATTGTGCTTTTGTACATTGCCCTCAAATAGTTAGTTGGCTCTGAAATTTCTTGAACCAACAGCTCTTTGTTGAAGACCTCACAAGACTTTTAATAAAGACAACTAAAAAAGCAATTGATTTTCCCCCCTGGTTGGAGTATGTATTCAAAAGATTGGTAAACAATATCTACCATGTTCTCCCTCAAGAATGCACTCTTTGATTTGTACTTTGAAGGAAAAAATACACGTAAGTCAATATTTGCTTTCTTTTTATAATAACCACATGCAGGGCTTTTTGGGATAATGGTACAATATAACTACTTACAGTAGATCTTTTATAGGAGACTGTTAAATAAATAGCAATTTCAAACATCTAAACAAAGTCTACACTGGTTTCCCTGATTCCACAAGGTCTCTATTGAAGATGTCTCTAACCTGAGCACTGAACATAGGGTAGCTTATTGGCTTCTGGTTGTTTGGGACTAGTTTTCTGCTTGTGTTTTCATTCTCTGTGATTTACTTGAAATTAGGTCAATAAGTTTATATATATATATATATGTTATATATATGTTTTATATATATATATATGTTATATATATGTTAGTTAATATATACTTAGATCAATTTCAGTCCATATTACATACAATATACATGTTATATTTCAAGGCACTGCCAACCCATCCATGATGAGAGCATAGAAAAGCTGTTTTACTTATAACCACATCCTCTTGACCATGGTTGATTAGACCAGAAGTGTCCACTAGCTTCAATCTCAGACAGAATCCCTTTTGGAAACTGGATGTTGAACTGATAGGTACTCCCTTAGGGGTCTTTTTGAGACAGGGATTTTTGAAACATAGTAAGGAAATTTCTAACTGTCATACAGAAGAAACCAGTCTTCAGGAAGAAAGAAAAAAATATGTAACTTTCTAATTCATCATTTCAAAATCTTTTTAAAGCCAGATTCTTTCCCACTACTGGAAAGTACATGTCTTTGTGTCCTTACAATGAACTCTCTTTGCCTAGTTAAACTTAGAAGTGTTGTTTTCTGTTACTTGCTGCTGTGATCCATAGTACAAACAAAGAATTTTTTAATGCAGATATCCAGAGACTACATCTCTGAAATAAAAATAATGACATTATTATTATAAATCTCAGTAGCACACAGCAGAGCAATGAATGTCCTTTAAAAATTGAAATCAATTATTAATTACTGAAAATTTTCAAGCTTTTCCCAGCAAGGCTGCGTTATCTGTCCTGAGTTTACTATACAGGTTTACATTGTTAATCTGCTACATACAAATTGATCTGCTATTCCACAAAAGCATTTCAATGTGCCATATAACAATCCAGCCTTTTAGACCTGAAAGTAACTCTCTACCTTAGTGTGATATGTGGTCCGAAACACACTCGTAGATCTTTTGTATGAGACACTCTCGTAAATTAGTAACAATTTCAAGCATCTCACCCGAAGCTGTGTTGGTTTTCCTGGTGCCACGAGGTCCTCGCTGGAGGCCATGTCTCTAATCCAACCATTGACCACAATGGTGCTTGTTGGCTTCCTGTCTAATAGTAGTTACCTTTTGAAATGTCTAGATATTGATGCTTTTGAAACCTAGTATTTTCTAAAATGTATTTGGTAGTCTCTCCCAGAGGATTCTTTTCTTCATTCAATTTCTTGTGGGCTTTTAGTCCCATTTTCATCATTAAACAGTGTAAAGAAAGAGCTTTCTTTTACTCTTTCTTTTAGTCCATGTACACTTGAGGAGCTAGGCAAATGGACCCTAAGTACAGAGCTAACAGCAAGTCAATTTCTTAAATTTAGTAGAAAATCTGGTTCTTTCTTCCCTGACTCCCAGCCCACTCTTAAGTTATGCAAAAATATGATTATACAATCAGAAGATATAATTATTTTCCCTTTAAAATAAACATAAACAGGAGAATTTATTTCCAGTACAGTACAGTATCTGTGCTTAGTTGTAAAAAGTGTTTGCATCTTTGGCAACACCACTCTGAACATGCCCAATCTTGTCTGAAAAATGTTTAAACATTATCAGACATTTTTAAAAGGATTGATGTGGCCTCCAAATTCCTACTAGTCATGATAATATAGCTTAACACTTCAAATAATTAATCATTCGTTTAATGACCGAAGGACAGTTAGCAGTGATTAATTTACTATTCTATTGTCAAGGTTAACAATTTTGTGATGATATGTTCTATTTTATTTTAAAATAGGCTTCTGTCCACACTGTAAATCAACATGTACTTGATTTTTTTTTCAAAATGTTTAGATAAAACAGAACATTTTACAGTGAGGATATGGGTTCTGATCATCTTTTCCAACACAGACATTTCATTTCAAGAAACAAGGTATTATTTAAACAAAACTTACAAGAGACAGTAAAAAGAAACATGATTAATAAATTATTGAGATATTCCCATATATATGGGATACACAGATGTTATGTGGAGGATATATATACGTATATATCCTCATATATATATATATATATATATATATATATATATATATCCACACTATATAATATATATAGTGTGTGGCAAAATGCTAAATCAAAAGTCTCATGAATATACGAATGGATATATAACTTAAACTTACATTATCCTATATAAAATAGAGCTTTTGTCAAAAATATTTAATGAAAGGCCTGGGATTTAGCTCAGCAGCATAAGCACCTACCTTGCGAGTAGGTAGTCGTGAGTTCGATCCCCGGTACCAATAAAAAGAAAAAAGTGTAAAAAAATATATATATTTAATGTGACAGAAATGGAAAGTTACTTACTGTGAATTATAAATTGTCAAATTATAGAGATCTACTTTAGTTGTTTTAGAATGGTGTCTCAAAATTCTTTAAGATGTTAAAGAGAGTTGCCCTATGATTATACTTTTAGGTACAAACCCAAGAAAATTGAAGCAGAGTTTCATATAAAATTTGTATAGTAATGTTCATGTAAATGTTATTCACCATGAACAAAAATTGAGAACAACTCAAATGTCCATCATCTGATAAATAATGAAGAAAATATGGGGTGTCCACACAATGGAATGAGTATTATTCTGCTCTAAAAAGAAAGAAATGCTGATAACATGCCAGTGCATGCATGAACCTTGAATATATCATCCTAAATAAAGTAAGCCAGATACAAAGGCCAAAAACAAGATGACTTATTTACATGACTTGTCCTGGACAAACAGACTTACAGAGACAGGAAGATTGGTGCTTGCCAAGACCAGGAAGAAAGGAAAACGGGGTTGACTGCTAATGAATACAGAATTTTGGGGAGATGATAAACATGTTCTGAAATTACATGGTCTTGATGGTTATGAAACTTTGTTACTATCTTTAAACCACTGAACTATGCATTTCAAGTGTGAATTTAGCATTAGAAGTATATATCACCTTAAAAATTATAGGAGCAGAAAATTTACAGACACTAAAAATTAGATAAAATATAACCCATGCATATAATAAGTTATTTGATTCTATCATCATGTGTCATCCTAAAAATGGGCTAAATACAACTGATAATCTGTTTATAGGGAGCGTTTTCTCACAAATATCTACCATGCACAAAACCTCCAAGGCAAAGTCAGGGCCACATGGAAAAGAAATAGGCGACACCCAGAGCAAAAGAATGCTTTTATGTTAGTCTTCAAAAGACAACAAAGACAGTATTTTAATTAGAAGCATCTTCAGAACAATGGATTCTATTATTAGATGAGTGCTAACATAGATAACGTGACTTCAGAAAATCTTGCAGAAAATAAACTGTAACGTACATCTAAATTTTGATGTTCGTTTAATGCTGACCACTGAGCTTAGGCCCTGTAGCCATGACTTTTATTTGACTATTTGTGTTATTCGTGTTAGGGTTAATGCCAGTCTTGCCCAAATGTATTTATCACAGAACACACAAGGGGAAAAGGGACATGAACTTTATGCAAGTGATGGAAGTGAACACAGGGTTTCCGCAGTGGCTGATACAACATTTCACCTTTTCGTTGCAGTGTCTTGATAACACCAACCTTATTTGGTGTCTTCCCTAGTCAGAGCCCTCTGTTTTCACAAATGCCTCTGAGAATGAATTCCCAAGTCCTCAGAGTACAAATGCACTTTGTTGATATTTACTGTGATTTTAGGCGATGTCAGTATACCAAAACGGATGCATTTACTGTTAACTACCCACCAGCAATTTCCTTTTTGAGCATTGGAAAATGATAAAGCATTGGGATGTGATAACATGCTTTATTCTTCTTTATACTTTGAGAGAAATGTAATACTCTGGGCTACCAGAATATAGATAGAGGAGAACTTCTTGAAGCCATTTGTCTTAATAATTGACAAAGAGAAAACAATAAAGCACTATCCCTTAATGTAGTATACTATTGGAAGCATCTTGCCCTTCCCCTTAAACATTTTATAAATTGGAATGCTAGCATGACAAGCACACTTCTCCATTAAATGGATAAATTCGGCTCATTGAAGATGAGTGACAGCATCATAGCACCTACAAACAGTGAAGATATCCATTTTCATTGCCCTCTAGAACTTGTGAGCCTCTTTTAGGATGAAAGCAATCTTTCCATGTTTCATGTTGAGGCAATGACCAGATTGGCTCTGAGGCTGATGTCTGTATCTGTCACATTTTGACAAGGAGCATCTGCAGCTAACTTTCTTTCCAAGTAACTCCCAACTTTATACTATCAGATAATCTGATGGAAAATGTGAGATGGTCCTCCCTTATGAAGAATATGATAGCCAGCAGAGAAGTTAGGATACACCAAACACTCTCCTTGAACATTAACATACATCATGGAATTTGTGTTATTAAATGAACCTGCTCATCTGAAAAGTGCAGTCTTGTAGCAGATTATTTTACATGAAATTTCATTAGACAGCCTACTCAGACTTTACCTTAGCCTATAGCTCAGTCAGAATAGTTGTACAAAAGAGAAAAATATTCTTTCCCTACAGTCTTGCAGGTTTCCCACCTCAATTCCTCTTTTTATGCTATCTCTGGCCCAAGCATGCAATTTTTTTAAGCACTGCAAAATGCAAATATGCAAACAAAGAAAACCAGAAGCACTCCCCTGCTATCACAGAATCTTGTTTTATAAACTGAGAAACACTGACTTGTAATGAAACCTTATTCCTCTTCCCTCCTCCTCTTTGTAAATGATTTGCTTCCCCCTCCTTCTTCACATATAAATAAACAGAAAAGTGTCTGTATATTTGGTATTTTTTCTCCTTTGGTCTTCATAATCAAGGGCTATTATAGCAATAGATCTTATCTGTGGGACTGGCAGTCCCTCTGCACCTTCAGTTCAGGTTTTTGTTTATGCTTGGCTGCCATGGTAGCTGTTCCTGATAGTTTTAGGTCAGCCATGACAGACTATGGGTGACACTAAATAAACAAACAGGGAGTCTGGGACCAGCCAGGAAGGAGTGGTACTAGGGCTCACAGTTGGATTTTCCTTGATTAATCACTTTTCCTATTTAGAAGAACTTACTGTGTACAGTACCTGCTTGTGTGGCTAAGCAAATTACACCATCAACTAGCAAGGCCTTAGAAATCCTCATAAACAAAATGAAACAAGAAAGACAGTACAGCTTGCTCAACTGCAGAGTGAAGCTGCCAACTCTAGGAGCATGATCAGGGCTGTTTATTTGTTTTCTGAAACAGCATAGAGCTCTTTCTTCTGCTGCTTGTTATCCTGCTCTGACCTAAGTAACCTTGTCAAGCCACCTCCCAGATTGCCCAGATTGCCACAACCAGCAGGCTAATCATTCAGAATGATAAAAGGGGCATAATTTCCTGCTGATCAGTGTCTCTGAATTAATCTTGGTTCCCTGGAAACTCTGTACTTGTGCTTGTTACTGTACGGCTTGGAGAGGAAGCTGCTGGGTGGAGCCATTCAATAGATAGATAGATAGATAGATAGATAGATAAGATAGATGGATAGATCATTTTGAGTGCTCTGCAACTCGGTCCAGAATCATCCCCTAAGTTTCTATTGCATAACACACTCTACGACACTCCCTGAAAAATCAGTATTGCTCATTAACTTTTTTTTTCAAATTGTGCTCATAAATTAAGCAAAGACTTGTGACTTGTGTATCTGGCTATAATCATTTCAGAAGAAATAAACTTATTTTTCAAAGCCTATATAGTGGAAAAACCACAGCTGGCAGGAATACTGACAATCCTTCACTTGAGATACAGTTAATGAAAGGTCTTAGGAGTCATCCACATTACAATAACTAAGGAAAGAATAAAGATGAAACTTAGAAAAGTGATCAAATAATTAGATCGAAAAAGCAACTACCAAAGCTATCAACAGAGAAACCATAGAAAATATTCATCAAGAATTCACCAGTCATTAAAGAGGTAAATGTCAACATTAGGAAAATAAGATTTTTCACCCATTAAAATGCAGCATGTTAAAACTAAGGGTGATACTCAATGTTAAGATGACTGTAGTGCATTGGTCTTCTTTTACTGTATGCTGCCCATGTGAAAATAAATTGATACAATCTTTCTGAAAAGTTAGAATTCCATGGCCACTGAGGCAATAATTTTCAAACTTTAATTTGTATAGGAATCACGTAGAAATATTTTTAAAATCAAGATTCTGATTATTATGACAAGTCCAATTGGAGACTGAGAGTCTCATTTCTAACAAGCTTTAAGGTAACAAGAATGTGGTAGATTGAGGAACTGCACTTTAAATTGCAAAGTGTTAGAAAGATCATCAACATTTTCCCTGAAACAGCATGTTATGTGGAAGTAGGTGCATAAGGCTGGCCACATTACACGAGCAGGAGGAGACAGAGAGAAAGAGAGACAGAGACAGACAGAGACAGAGAAACAGAGACAGAAACACAGACACACAGAGACAGAAAGACAGAGAAAGACCAACCAAGGATGAAGCCAGTGTAAGTCTAGAGGTGCAGCGTCTCCTTAGAATCCAGCAAGTTCTATTCTGAATGTGTCACTTAAGAGGTTCCTTGAGTATAATAGTTTTGTGAGTTTGTGTTAAAAGGAAGTTTGGAGTTTCAGAGACTATTTATAACAGAAGCATCTCAGGTTGAACCATATGAAATTTCCAAAAGTCAGTAACCTTTAACCAACAAAAATAGCCATTTTAAATGGTTGAGGATCATTTTAATGGAGATAATAATCAGATATGTAGAGCTATTTGAGACTGATAAAGTTAAGAATTAATACTAGAGTAGGGATAGAATTTTGAGAAATGTTCACATTTCAGAGATGAGCAGTGAGGGCAAAATGCCGAAGAATATATTAATTTAGTAGGCTCCAAAACTACTACAAACAGGATAGACTACAACCACAAGTTATTTTCTCAGAATTTTAGAGGCTACCACTCTGAGATCAAGGTGTCAGAAGTGTGGTTTCTTGTAAGGACTGGCTGCCCAGCTTGTAAATGGTTGCATTCTGCCTGTGTTTTTATGTGGTTGTATTCCCATACATGGCTGTGTCCTAATTTTCTCTTCTTATAAGGACATAGAAAAGTTGCATTAGGGCCAGTCTTGACAACTTCATTTGAATTTAATTGTCTCTTTCAAGATTCTGTCTCCAAATATAGTCCTGTTCTGAGTGGGGGATTAAGTTGCAATGTAAGAAATTTGGAGGAGCACAATTCAGCCCATAAAAGAAATCAACAGTGGATTTTTAAAAAAGATATGAAGAACAAACCCCACCTATACTCTTGACTCTTGAAGAAGCTGATTTTCAGCTATAAGCTTTTAAAACAAGAATGCAATGTGAAGATGATGGATGACATGTTTAAAGAGGCCATTGGATTTGGAATGGGAGGTCTGTGCTGACATTTGGAAAAGCAACTTGAGTGATAAAATCAGGGAGATCTCAGTCCGAATAGGAAGGAAGAGAAGTGAAGACAATGCAGAGAGATGAAAAAGACCCATGGGAGCAAATAAAATGAACAAAATTTCATTTTTCTTCCTATATGAGACCTTTTCGCTTCCTCAGAAGGGAACTCAGACTCCGGTATCTTAAACAACATACAGTCCTATGAACAAAGACCATGTCTATACTATTGTTTCTGAGTCTGTACATGCTGAGAATCACTGACAAATTCCTAGCATGGTAAATGTAGTTTATTAAAGACCACAAATTTCAAAAAGATGAATTTCCTTTATTTTGTCTCAAATTCATTCAAGAATAAGAGTCTTCTGAAATTCATCCAAGCAACTTCGCTAATTATGTGATTGTCTTAATCTACACAAACTGCCATAATAAAATTCCATAGAGTGAGCAGTGTGAACAAAAGATAAAAAAAGTTCTTTGTCTCAATTCTGAGACTGAAAGTTCAAGATCAAGGTGCTAATTCCACGTGTCGTGGTGATGAAACTGCCCACACCATAACCTGGAGGAGATGCAGTCCTTGTTTTCCATACATGATGTCCTGTTTGCCTTCATGGTCTCCCTGTCAAAAGATATCAGGGAAATGGAAGTAAATTTAATCTAAACAAAAAAATATTTCAGTCTCTTCCTTGTAGCTTAAACATTCAGTTCTCAGATCATTTCTATTCATCAGGATTGACTCATATGTCAATCTTGGGAATTCCGCTGCCTCCAAATTGTGTCACCTCAAAAGGACAGCTAGATATATAAAAATGGGGTTAGGGATGTAACCAGGTCTTCATGACAATGCTTCTGGCCTTTTGACTATCTTTTAGCAAGTCTTTTTCACCTAGTACCTGTTCTTTTATGCGAGAATTCAAGTCTTAAGTCAAGAGCTAATGTGTTGATGTATGTCCCATTCCAACTTGATTGTAAGCCTTGATTCACTTTGATTTTCACTATAGAATTGACACAGGGGTCCAGTACGCCACTCTGCTTTGATTCACCTCACCAGAACAGCTGCCATGGTCATCCTGTGAATCTCATCTCTGCCCCAACTCAGCAAAGGTAGAACTTTATCAGGAGATATTACTCACTGTTGTATTCCCAGTGCCTAGAACTGTCTCTAAAATGCTGGCATCCAATAAATGTTTGTGGAGAATTCAATTTTCTAGACTTGGTTCTTGCAAGAAAAAAAAAACTATTCAGACACTCTCTTCCTAGTTTCCAGTTTATTTGTCAAGGTTCCAGAATTTTTATTTGAGTATCAGCAACTCTGTGTTAGTTCTTTCTCTGCTTTCTATTACTTCTCCAATGTTTCATCCTTCCCTTATCCCGTCCTCACCTTGAGCTGTATATTACCCCCAGCCTGCAGAGCCTTTTTATGTTGCTAGCAGAGCACAAGGCCAGAGAGGCAGAGAAAGTGACTTGGTAGATTACAAAGTGTGATGTGGCCCTGTTTTTCCATTTGTACATTGTGCGTGGGGCAGAGGGATTGCCCTTTGTGTTCCTATGGTCACAGATCCAGGCAAAAGTTACAGTTGCCTTTGACTACTGAGTAAGTCCTTTGGATTGTTGGAATCAGTTCTGTTAATCCATTTCAATACACTCTGAAATATTCTCTGAAATTTATCAGTAATAAAGTTGCTCTTTCCATTCCATTAACTCACTCCTGATTTATTTTTTGATTGGTACATATCTTGGCACAAAGAGATTAAAGGATTTTTGAGCCATAACCACTGCCCTTCCTCCATTTTCTACTAACCTAGGACCAACAATGCTACCTAGTCAATTTATAATGAAAATATAAAATGTGCATAACATAATAAGAATGGAATAAATACTAGATGGAACAGCTAAACATGTTAGAAAGAGTAGGAGATAAGAAAATTCAGCATTCTGATGCTATCCAGTCCAATCTATTTGCTTTTTGCTGTTGTTGTTGTTACCAAGACCACTTGTAATGTGTCTGGATTTTGGAGAGAAATAAATTTCATGAACTTTTTGTTTAAAATTCCATGTATATTTAAAATTAGCTTCATAAAGTTCTTCATTGGCTAATAAATGGTAGAGCAATAGAGCGTCTCCCTTGGGATGCAGGGAAGCTTGCTTAGTTCCTGTTCTTGGTACTTTTCTGTGGCCCACCGCCTTAGCTGTGAAAGGAACAGGTGGACTAAATAAAATAATAAGCCCTTTTATACCTTCACTACATCATGTGTCCTCTTAATCTCATCAAGTGGGAAGAAAACAATCCCAGCTGGACAGCAAAGATAGCTGATCAGAGTTCTACATGTAATAAACTTTCATAAAATCACCTCTAAATCAGGGGCACCTCTTAATCCCTGCTTTTTCTGATCGCAACTAAATTATGTTTGCCTTCTTTCATAGATACTACTTGCAAGCCAATTTGAATAGTAACTTTTTGCTTCCAAAATACATTCTGAACAGTGCTGTTGCTTTTTTTTGTTTTGTTTTGTTTTCCCCAAAGGGATGTTGGCCAGAGTAGCTGACACCAGGATAGTTTAATTAGTTACGCATTTGCCTCCTATCCAGGTCCAATAAATATGCATTCATCGGCACAGCTGCAGCTCAGCATGCACATTTAAATTAAAGAGGCTTCCTCAGAGACTGGGGCACTCCTGGCATCTCCTCACTTCGCCAGAAGCCACATCAAATCCTGAATCAGTTGTTTCCTCTGAATTTCTTCATAGGTGTCTTCTTGTGACAAACTCAAATATGTGCCCAGATTACATTTTTGCATTGTTCCCTAACAACCTAAGGGTTGTTTTAGAACCCTAATATAGCATTTTTTTTTCTTTAATGAAATTGAATAATTTGAATTTTTAATGTCACTTGACATAAGAATTTCAAGAGTTGTTGCTCCTGTTCTTCCTTTTGTCTTTACTGTTGCTTGTCTAGAATAAAGCATCATTAACAGAAAATAAAATTAAGACCAAAAGTTTTTCTTTTGTATCCAAATGTAAGTTGTTAGCTAGTATCATCAGCTTAACAAATATTTATTAGAATATGATGACATTTTTTGAATATTATGGCCTGGCCTAGATGTGCCCCTCTTTTCCAGGTGTGTCTGCATCTGTAGCCTGTGATACTGGAATTGATTCATGGTGCAGTGCTAGAATCAAGGGAACTAGGATTAAGGGTGTGAGCGTTACCCGCCCTAATGGCCTGGATAAAATATAAGGGATAGAAAGAGTTGTGGTTGTCCTTTGCTTGGCTGATTTGCTACCTTCTGCCTGCAGTGAATTATTTCTCTGCAATATCTATCTGCCATTCACCCTGCTTTGGAGCCAGCGATTATGGACTGAAACTTCTACAAACTGAACTGAATAAACCCTTCTTCCCTTAACTTTAGTTACAGAGTATTTTGTCACAGTAATGAGAGAAAAGTAACTAAGACATTAAATTTTAACATTTTAAATGATGTAGATATTTCCTTTCCTATCAAAAATCCTATCTGAACACAAGGCATGCTGCTTTATCCAGTACTGTGTCAGTCTCTGCACATTCATCTACAGCTTGCCCCTGACAAAACCAGTGATGAATGAGCCAACTTGCTGTTTGCTCTCTCCTGGAGAGAGGGCAGGCTTCCTGCTCTTCCAAAGAGCCATGGAGAGAAGGAGAGCAAGGAGATGAATGGGCCTTCATGAGGTATCTGCAGGGGTGATGCGTATATGACAGGCATCGGTAGCACCTGTCCCCATGTGGAACCATCCAGGAGATGTCAGGCATAGCACCAGGTCCTTCCAGACAAGATCCTAAACAGAAAGATTGCTTTGGCCATCATATGGCTGCCTGCCTTGAGACCTTAGAGACTGGCTAACATATGAATGCCACCACCCTACATTATGTTTCTGGTGTGAGTAGGAATTCCCACACATCCCAAAGACAGCCATTGGATGAAGAAGACAGAAGGGAATCACACAGGTAAAGGATCAAAAAGAAGGAAATCTCAGTTTACCCTCCTACTGCTCACTCCTGTAAATAATGAAGAAATTAATGCTTTCTGCAGTCCTAAAATATACTTATGCCAGACATCTTTCTGAAAGTTAATTGCTGTTTCTGGGGGAGCTGCCCTATTTGTACTGCCTTTTAGTGACCTTCCTATAAGCAAATGCTAGAAGAGGCCCACCTGCAAGTGTGCTGCATGCCTATGAGGTGGACGGCTCTTCCTCAGGTAATGCTGAATATGAGCCTGAGCTATGGAAAAATTTTTAGTGATTGATATTCAGTGCTAAATGTTGCTAGATGATTTCAATTTTTTGCATATCTTATAGGTTTCTTAGTGGAGTTTTGAATCATACTTAAACTATTCTTCCCCTGCCACTTGAAGTTTCTGTCCTATCCACAGAGTGTTCCTCTCGTAGAGTTCATGCCTTTGAGAAGCTGACAGAGAAGTTACGGAGAAGTGAATGGCATGAGGCAGGCAAGTCCTAATTCAAACCACACTGCTTTCCCTTCCCATGGTGACACTGACTGTATGTTCAAATATGAGTACTGAGATATACTTACACCTATCTGACACAGGAAATTCCAAGATGTAGAATTACAATAATTTTTAACAACAGAATAATACCCAGTGACTCAACAATTAAACTGATCTCTGTCAGGTCAATTTTGCAATTGGAAAGTAGATGTCAAAAAGTATATTTTCTATATTTTCAATATAAAAGTAGAGACTCTTAGCAAGCATAGAAGTTTGTTCAATTACTTATTTTTCTAGCAATATGAGATATTTAGTTTTGCTTAAACAAGTTTTTATCTTCGTAGTCCTCTCCCATCTTTTCAATTTGTTGACAGAGATGCATTCACATAACCCTACTCCCTTGCCTCAAGCTCTTCCATGGTAGTAGGTAGAAAGACAGACATCCACCTCTGTGGTATATAAAAGGATGGGAAAAATGTCCCTTTGCTTGTCATCGTATGCTAGAGGGGCTTCCCTGATTACCATTATGGCTTCATCTCTTTGGTTCTGGGAGGAATTTATAACTTCTTGGGGACCTCTTTTTATAAGGTAGCCCAATCAATAAGGGCAATGTGCCTTATTTAGCATGTTAGTACAGAGCGCGCGCGCACACACACACACACACACACACACACACACACACACAGTAAAGGGTTTAGTGTAGAAAAATGTTATTTTTTGATCAAAGCCCTATCACTGTGAATTAAGGTCTGGTACTTCGCTTCCTTATGCTCCAGTTAAGTTACTTATATAAAAAGAATGAATACTCTCTGCCCTTCGTGTGTCCCTGGGTGACTAGGGATCAGAAGAGATAGTTTATATGGGAATGCTATGCAAACTACAGAGACTCTGTTAATTCAGTGTTTCATTATCAATTAATGTTTCAGTGGAGGTCAAGTAATAGCTCAGTTCTATCAAATATAATGCCTACATAAAGTATATAAAAATAGGAAGATCTAAATCAAGGATGGTGGGCATAGTAAAAGGAGGAGAATACAGGTAAGGAGTAAGGAATCTACAGTGGCATTAACAATATTTATCAACATAGTATTGCTTTTGTATGCCCATGGAAGCCTGTATTTCTCAGCCCTGTTTAAAGACAACATGGCCATGTTATTTGTTTACCAATGAAATGTAAGCAGAAATAATTTTATCAACAGGATGCCTTTACCAGTGTGACTCTTTGAGATGTTATGAAACACAGAAAATCCCTGTTAACCACATAACATATGAATTATGAGAAAGGAATAAACTTTATTTTATGCCACCAAGATTTTAGAATGATTCTCTACCCCTATTCTGCTGATATGGATCAAAAGATAAGCTTGTGCACTGAACATCTGCCTAGATTTGTCCTTGTCCCTGCTACAATTTATGTCCTACTCTGAGTAGGAGAGAATTCTATTAATGATTTTCATGTGAATAATTTATGCTTGATAACAATGATTCACTATCAGCCTAACCAATGAGGTATCTTTGGATGCACTATGGCTTAATTTTCTATTTGAACAACACTTGGCTGCTTATTGTGATGCAAAAGCCAAGAGATCTCTGCTGTGAGAGTCAGCTTTGGGATCTAGGAAACAGTAAATAAGTGCTATACAAATTCTAGAGGAATTTTAATGCGGAACATAGTTTTCAAAAAAAGTCTGAATTTGAAAAAGAGTCATAAAGGGTGTAGAGGATGTGTTTGATATCAAGAGAAAAGAAGGAATTTTAGGATGATCAAAGACCAAATTTATAACCTTATTCTGTTCACGACCAGGAGTAGGAAAATCAACTGGACAAAAGGATATTGAAGGGTAGCCTCATGATGTATCACTGAGAAGTGCTTGGTTGCAAAAACAAAAAGATCTTCAATTTAAACAGAAAAAAAATGTTTACTGAAAGGGTATTTTTTTTTAGTTCAAAACAACATAAAGCTAAACTGAATTAAAGAACCAATGTAAGCAAAGATGAGTAAAAGCAACATTGAGGGCCTAAGCCCATCCTAAGGGGGCAGTTTCCCCTGGGATGAATGAGTTCCTGCCTTTTCCAGATATTTTAGTGTTTAGTTTTGTGTTTTGTTTGTTCTGTGCATGTCAAAGTCTGGAGGTTTGAACCATGGATGTATACACAGGCTAGAGGAATGTGAGGTAGCTTGACTGACAGCCAATAAATTCTATGTACAACAAGCAGTTTCTCCAAAGCCCACTGAGATGATGTCACTAAGAGAAACACGTGTCAAACAGCTGAAAGAAGGGAAAGGAGGAGAGAGAAAGACAGAAACAGAGAGACAGAGAGACACAATGAGAATAAATTACAGGGGCTGGGGATTTAGCTCAGCGGCATAAGCGCCTGCCTTGCAAGCAGGCAGTCGTGAGTTCGATCCCTGGTATCAATAGAAAAAAAAGAAAAAGAGAATAAATTACACTGAAACAAATAGAAACTGAGTTTCGATTTGGCTTAAGAAATAGTTAGTCTCTTTTGTTTTATTTAATTTCAATATAAGTGAAGATATGGACAGCTATTTTGAAGAAGACAAGAGACATTATGGTAGCCATTGTTGACTTTCCTACTGTCTGGTTTTGAAGGCCAGTGAATCTTTCATTCTTGGTTTTGAATAGTTTTATACTATTTTATCTTGCTTGAATTCATTGTGTGTGAAGATATGGACAACTGTTTTGAAGAAAACAAGAGACATTATGGTAACCACTGTCAATTTGCTGTTGTCTTGTTTTGAAATCCATGGTGATTGCATTGTTTTGTTCTGATCTGCATTGTTCTGTTTTGTTTTATTCTCTTTTTTTTAGAAAAAGAAATAACTAGAAGATATTGTACATAGATTTTATGTGGAAATTGCATTCTTTGAGTGATATTTACAGAAATTGACTCTCACTTTTGTTGATAGAATATAATAAAGTAAGAGAAAAGAAAACTAATAATCAGACAATATGTTTATACACCCTTGCAAAATATCTATGAACTAACTATGAGCTAACTTCTTAAAGAAAGGGATTACTTGAAATCTCTTAAAAACTGACAGTGGGTAGTTATGTACTTGGTTTGGGAATAGAAAGAAAAGAGAACTTAAGTTGATTCATATACAAATAATACACAAAAGTTTAATACGAAATATAGATAGTAGTAATTAAAAATTATTCTCATTTAATAGCTTTGGAGCCAGCACACTGATTTCAAGATTTCTGCAAATGATTAATCTTTTCTTTACATTATAAATTGAATTGAATTTCTACGTTTGGACTCAGTGAATGCTAGCTCCGAAACCTCCTTTTAAATCCATTTTAAAAAATTCTCTGCGTCTTTTCCTTCTATTCATCACTGTAAGAAATGCTCTTCAGATTGTGGAGAGTTCTAAATGGATTGATTGCTTGCTTGTTTTAAATAGCTCTCTCATTTCCTCTGAGGAAAGAACTGTACTTCTAAGAAGACCTGCTCAGAGGCATAGTGCAAGATCAAGTTTGAGGGCTCCTCTTATATTATTCAAGGCTAGAATATGAAATAAGATACATGTAATACCTGAGGAGAGTTAAAATTTTTCTCAGAAGACAAGAGATTTCATCTTTTATCTGTTTTACCTGTGCAAACATTAAGTGTACACGTTTATATTTGCATGCCTTAAAGACAGGTTTAGAAGGTACAATAATATTGAGAAGCATGAAAAATGAAACACTAAAGGGTGAGATTCCACCCTTATAGGGAAAGAGACAGTGACAAAGAGGAAAGAAAACAATGACAGACATTGAAGCGGGAGGATTCATATTCTCAAAGGTCAGCAATTGAATACATTTTGAATTTCCAAAATTAGGGGGAAAAAAAAGATATATGTTCTTACTTAAAAACTCTATACTCGGAGTGAAGAATGCTCTTTTACTTAAATAATGCAACTCCTACAGAGATGAGAGTTTGGAATCTAAGTACCACATTTGAAATATACCTTCCCCTAGGAATCATAAGTAAGAAGTCCAGCTGGCTTAGTATATCCCACCACCACACACGCTCACAGCCCTACCGAGTGGGTAACCAAAGAATGAACTGCTAGGAGAGATCTTTATTGGGGACTTTCAGAAGATCTCCAAAAACAAAGCGTTTTGTAGTTTGAACAGACTTAAATAGGTCCCTCAGGCGCAAGATTCTGAAAGAAATTCTGACTCTTGAAGAAAAACTGGAAGGCTTTTTATTTATAATGCTCACAAATTAAAAATGGCGACCAGCTGTTCTCCTGGCCTGCTCCTTGCCAAAGCCAAGACAAGAAGAAAAGAACTAACTCACAAAAAGGATTATTTAAACTTAAAAAAAAAAAAACTTCCTGCTTTGGGTTAGTGGAAAAAAGAATATTATTCTATGATCCAAGAAACACAAATTCTAGGCTGAGCTTTGCTGTGATCACGCTGCACAGGATAAACTACAAAAAGTGTATGAGCTTTGGTTCTCTCTCCTCTCTGTCCCTCTCTCTGTCTCTCTGTCTATGTCTCTGTCTTCCCTCTCTCTCTTTCTCTTTCAGAAAAATAACATTGAGCTAAATTCTCATTTGTATCACTTATGAAATAAATCTGTCTTGAATTAGTGTTTTGGGGGGCCATTCATCCCCTGAACCTAACATTCATGTCTGCCATCTATGGTAAAAGACTTGATTCAGGCTGGGAAGAAAGAAGATAAGGATGTATTTGGAAAGAATTGGTTAGAGCTATTCATAGGCAGGGACACAGTACTTCCTCACTATGAAGCCAGGTTGGGGAAATGGCTCAAGAAAACCTCAGATAATGTAAAAACTGAGACTAGGTTTTCACCTGGAAAAGCTAAAATGAGTAACCGGCTTTTAGTTCCTATGTGAATGGAAAGAGATACGGGCTACCACAGACGCAAGTTATACTCCCATCAGGAGTAGGTATGAGTATGTATTTCCCAAGAGTGGCACATAGCAGCAAGTACTGAGCACACTTGACAAAATTTCACCCAATAGGCTTGAGAGAATCAGGCCTCTAGAAGAACAAGAAGAGCAAACCAGAAGCAGGCGTCAGGAGTCATCATTCAGAAAGTGCATCATCTATAGGGAAAAACAATCCCAGATGAGGTTCCCTTCATGAATTTCAAAAGAACCTACCAAGTGTGTAATGAGACAACCAGTATCTTGCCATGAATCACATATAGATCGGCAGCTACATCAGAATTTATTCTTCTCGTTGTCCTTTTTCACACCCAACTCTGGAGAAGTCAGAAAGATAAATTGCATCTAGAAGTTAGAACATAAGTAAAGTGAAGGAAAGCAGGCATAGAGAGAAGGAGGGATGGAGGAAGAGACAGAGAAGGAGAGTGGACAGCAGGAGAGAGAGAGAGAACTGGCCCTATTTCCCCATTACAAACTTCTAAATATGGGTTCAGTCGGATTTACAGTGTGAAGAAAAAAATTAAAAAATAAATTTGGAATTGGGCAAGGGATTGAGTTAGAAGTGAATATTAGACTTAACTGGACTTTTTGAATAGTGGGGTAGATTTTTGTGCGGTAATGATTCACTCCTCTCTTTCCAGAGAAGTGTGTTTCCTATTTATTTAAGCATTTGGATTTTAAGTGGATAGGTAACTGTTCCAAGCTGAGGCTGCAAACAGCAAGCTGAAATACCTAAAGGACACCCAAGATTTGAAGGCAAATTTATTTACATCAATGGGCACTGATCGGGATCATTCCCGGAAATTCAGGCCCTGATTTCTGCGGGTCTAGGGTTTATAGGAGATAAGCAAGCAGGAAGTACAGAGGCAGAATGGCTTGTCAATTGGGGATTAGTTTATATGATGTGCATCACAGTGCCCAGCTATTTCTAAAGACAGCAGCAGCCAGAACTGGAACAGGAACTATTGCCTGGGCAACCATGAAACTGAAGTATTCAGGCAGTGGTAGCGTTTTCTGCTATAAGGCCTTTAGTCAGAACCATGAGTATTTTATGTCACCCTCTGAAAGCCCTTGACCTCACTGGGAGAACAACATGCCTACAGAGTCTCCCACTGGGGGCGGGGGGGACTATCTTGAGGTTAATGGTGAATAGCAACATCTTAGTTTGCAGCATAATAACACCTCACAGGCTAGCTAGCTTAGGAACAAAAGAAATTCATCACATCTAGAGACTGGAAGCTGAGAGATCTGTATGCCAGGAGTGCCGGGTTCTGTGAGGATCCCCTTCCATGCTGCGGTCTGCTGCCTTCTTACAGAGGACAGAGGTCCACAGAGCTCTCTGGGGTTCCTTTATCAAAGCATTAATCTCATTCATTTGGGTTCCACTTTCATGAGCTAATTACCCCCAAAGGCCTCACTTGTTCATATCATTACACTGAAGGTTGGGATTTTAACGTATAAACTTGAAGGACGATATCTGCCCACGCAGTCCTTTGAAGACTGCCACTGTCAACTCACACAACTGCAGCCTGAAACTGAGCTCCTAAGATTAATCAGGTCCCTGTGACCTGACAGTCAGTGTTTAGTATCCTGAATTTAGGGGTGATTGTTATGTTCCCCTTTTGTGGTAATAGTTGACTAAGGTCAGCAGTAAAACATTCAAAGAGAATAAAAAGACATTCAGTGAAAATAGGTAACTAGTTTCATTTATAGAACGCTACAGTTAGTGCAGTCAACAATTTCCTCTAGCTATCTGCAAATACTTTTATTATGTCCTATCACTTGGGAGTGATATTTAATGCATAGCCAATAAAATGGGTATATACTTCCTTTATTAAAAATTGATTGTTAGGCTACTTTATTCACTGTTTTTCCCCACTTCATAGTTTTCTGAGAAGTAAAGATCCTTTCCATTCTTTTTCACCACGTGTCATTTTACTAGTACATGGATTATAGTTTCTAAAATAGAATCTAAAAAGTGATCAAGAAAAATTATGAGAACTGCCCAATATATCATCCATAGGAAGCTGTGGAAAACTGAAATATGAAATTGAAAAGGTGTTTTAGAAGAGAATGAAAGTGTTTCCTGTCTTGAACCCAAATGAGTCTAGTTCATTCAATATGGCAGTTCATTCAATAAGTACATTAAACATTTAATGTACTTAAGTCACTTAGGAAATAATCTGGATGTTGTAAACATTTAATATATATTTTCTGTAATTACGACTTTCATAATCCAATTGTTTTCTAGTTCTCATCTCCTTTGATTCCTCTGTGACATTTACAATGATTTCCCCCTGCTTTCCTTCTGGCCAAATCTGGCTGTGTTAACTCCACATGATCAGTGATTCTAGAGGTTTCCTTTCATCCTTCTTAGGAGTCTCATTTCGTGTCTTCATTACCTGTGTTATGCGTCACTGTCCTCATGGGACCTGTGTCAAATGGATTTGTCAGTCAAGTAGTTAGGTTCAAATCTAAGCTATTTGTTTACTCTTGTATAGTCTTGGATCTTGCTAAACGTGGTTTATCCTATATATAAATTGAAAAGAATTACATACATAATATTTTTATGAGGTTTAAAAAAGATCATATAAATAACATGTATGGTATATACTAGCCTCTCCCCAGGTGTAAATTCTCTGATTTTCTTTCCTTCCTTACTTGGTTGATAGTCTTCTCTGATTTTTTCATGTCTCTATATATTCCCAAATCTGTATATTGTGACCTCATTCTTATTTCACAGAAGAGAAAATGGAGTCTTCAGTTCTTCCCAAGTTTCCAGGAACTCATTACTCATTACAAAAAGATGTCATTGGCATCTCCACTGACTCAAAACCATCTTACCCCTTGACCCTCTTATTTCTATCAATGGAACTAGTTACCTATTCTTTATGACTATTGTTGAATTTTTCTTTTCATACTTCTCATATTTCCATTCTTTTGCCAAACCACACTTTCACAATGACAGTGATCACTTAGGGAACAATCCCCATTCCACAAATGAAGAAATTTGAAGCCCAGATAAGTAAGGGGTGGATGAGCAGGAGAAGACCAAAACTTCAGGAGGACAGTGTTCTTTCCAGGGCATCCACTAACAGACTTCTCTCTGTTTTTCTCCTACCTTTGCCACAATCCGGGCCCAGGTTACGCCTGTAACACTATTACAAAAAGCTCCACCTCTTTTCCACACCTCACTTTATCCCCATGTTCTTTCCTGACCAGTCTCATGACCTCACAATTTCACCATTATATCTGGCAGGGGTGCCCTTCAGCTTCAATAATATTCATACTCATCATTACCCAATGATTATCTCAACTCAGTTTATGTAGGCTACATTTTTTTTTCATTTGAAGAAATGATAAACTGTGAAATCCTGAATTTGGTTCATGACATTTTTTAGTAAGTTAAATATATATTACTACTAATAACAAAGGATACTTTCCTTTATATCAACTGAAACCATGTCTAGTAACCATATTTGGGACACTAAACCAACAAGTAAATGAAAATTCAGGGATGATAACATTGGTGTGAATAAAAATTTTCAAACATTTAAAATATTCTGTAAGTTAGTAAGTTTCTTGCCACTGTAGATGAAAGCCAAGATTTGGCAATCATTATACAGAGATTTTATAGAGGAAATATACACATCAGAAGTTCAGATTGTCTTGAAGGTTTTTACCAACACTGAGATCCCTGATTTTCAGGCCTGAATGCTTTCTAATTAGTTATCATTGAATTAATATTTTGGAGAATAAATTGTAACTCATCTTTCCCCCATTAAAAAGCTGTAGTTGCTACTGTCATCTCAACAAAGTTCTTTATACAATGAATAGCTTTTATGTTCAGTAAAGTTTCTAATGAATAAAGCATAATCATTCATTTAATTTCTTTCACTTTCGCTCCTCTAGAGTTTCACTTTAGCTGCTCTCCCAAAAGAAGACACTTTCAAACCCAACCAAAGATTGTTTTCTAAGGCTAACAAATCAGTAGAGGGCATGAACATTTCAATTCTTTTGAATTAGGAAAATTTTATTTCATAATAGTTCACAGAATTAAACCTGGGCTATACTCATTTTTGTTTTTCCTTACCATTTGTTCTAAAATGCAATATTCCTCAAAAAATAAGAGTGATCTATATAAGATCTCTCTCTCTTTCTCTTTATCTCAGAAGCAAAGTAAAATTTATAGCTCTTAGTGGTTGTGAA
The DNA here is from genome assembly GCF_034190915.1 of Cavia porcellus. Classification (NCBI taxonomy): domain Eukaryota; kingdom Metazoa; phylum Chordata; class Mammalia; order Rodentia; family Caviidae; genus Cavia; species Cavia porcellus. Next base: position 34,465,132 of record NW_026947489.1, read on the forward strand.
AACCAAGAAATAATAGAGAAATCATGCATTCTGCAGGAATTCTCCTGAGTGTATTAAATTAACCTGACAGCATTGATAACGCTATTCATGTTGAAATAATTAGCAATTCTAAGGCTATTAATGGTGTATTGTATCACTGTTTTAGAATTGGTAGGATGAATGCAAAAACCTTTTGGTGACTTTTGCTCCTACTAAAATTTAATTAGCCTTAGTTACTGACCTCATGTTTTATGTAACAGTACACTCCAAAATGATCTCATAAAGAATTGAAGTTTTGGAAGAAAGTCATTCTTGCTTTAAACACCAGCATCACATAAAGTTCTCTGAGTGTTTTTTAACTACTTTTGCAAAGTATTCTTATAATTGCTAACATTACCTGTGGGACTGACTGCCTTTGAGTTTAATTGAAGTAAAAATGCGTCTATTTGACAAGGTCAAATTTAAAGTGGAGCTGTATTACTTTGCATTACACTTCTGATTTTTTTCTTTCTAAATTAACTATGATCTATAAAATTATCAATAAAGAATAATACCTAGGCCATCAAATATTAATAATGATTACAAGAGAGGAAAACTATCTTTAATGCACATAAAATTTATGGGTGGTAATGATGTCTATCTACTAAATCTAGAAGACGGGGTCTGTGCAGCTGGCATTGGAAAAGCGGTGGGATTCATTGGGAAGATCTGAGTCACATTCACTATGCTTCAGAAGAAATTTGAAACTACGAAGGCCAAAATTAATCACACCAACACTTAAAGACAAAACAAACTCAGAAGTACTACACATGGGGTGGTGGTGATAGTGGTGCTTGGAGTAGATAAAAAAGAGTTGGTCCTCCAAGAATTCCATGTCCTTAGTTGCAGTTGTTTAATATTTGTGATTGAATATTGCTCTGAAACCATATTTTTGGTAAAAACTGTTCTCTATTGCAATTTCTTAGTTATTAATGACTTTCTGTCCACTTAGAAAGTTTCTACTCAATATACTCTTCAAATTCTTAGGAAAAAAAGAGAAAGATGCATCAGTCTTTCCTAAAGATGGCTCCAGGGCTTACTCTAAATCTTCTCCTGAGCTAAGCCAGACTGATACCGACCAGACGAAGAAAGAATAAGAGCTGAGTATGTTAAGGGTCCAATGTTTGTGGCACATGCAACAATTTTTCATGCAACTTTCAGTTCATAAAGACCTCTTAATTCAGGATACAAATTTTTTATGCTAGAATACATGGGAGAGTTGCAGTGGTGGGGTTTTATTAGCTGATAATATTTTCAAGCATTGCTGAGGTCTGTCTAGGATGAATCACAAATTGTAGGTGCTGCAGCACTATCTTCATGGAATGGGGGAAGCTGAATGATGGAATGGAAAGAAAAGCCATGAGACACACAAGCAGAAGAAAAAAGCAATGCTTGGTTCAAGGTTCAACTAATTATGAGATATGAATAAGGACAGATCACTAATTCCTATCAGCTTTAGTTGTCATAGCCATTAGTTAAAAATATATACATATATAATGAGATAATAACTAATAAAATTTGGAAATCCAAGAAGTTCTACATCTGTAAGTTGCTGTTGTCAGTAAAGGTAACTCAGCTGTGTCAGATCATGCTTCTTACTTGGAACTCTAATTTGGGATACACAGGCTGCATAGACATATCTCTCTTCTGACTCTATCCTGTCTTCCCACAGAAGAGATAATTGTACTAGTCCTATACGTGAACAAATAATTTATTGTGTCCATTCATATCATATTACATCAGTGAACTTATACTGCCTGCCTGTTCTATGTGGAGCAGTATATTAGGCCTGGTTGAATTGAAAACTGCAAGGCATGGTGACAGAGGTCTGTAATCCCAGCACTCAAGAGGCTGAATCAGAATTGCTGTGAGTTCGAGGTCAGCCTGGACTACATAGTAAGTTTAAGGTCAGCCTGCTTTGCCTAGTGAGACCCTGTCTCAAAATGCCAAAAAAAAAGAATCAAAAACAAAATGGTAACAAAAAGAAAAAGAATTACTACATAATCTACCAAGAGTTCCTTATTTTTATTTATTTATTTATTTTTTATCAGTACCAGGGATCAAACTCATGACTACCTGCTTGCAGACAAGTGCTTATGCCAATGAGCTAAATCCCCAGCCCCAAGACTTCCTTATTGACGTAGATTAGGCATTTGTGAACACCTAGAGAGCTTCTTTTAGTTTGATATATTTTTTCCTAAGTATTCTTCAGCTCTTTCATGTTCCATGTTTCATTTTTTAAAGATTCTAACAATAAAGTGGCATAAACAAGGGGGGAAAAATGGCATGATGCAACAAGGACCTATGTTCTTGTCTTTCTCAGGGTCTTCTGCAATCCTGCAACCATAGTTTCTCCTCTTGCTTCTCCTCCGGATACTTGTCCAACAAATAAATACACTTGGTGTAATATAGAGATAGAGTAAATCAGCTTTCTAGAAGCATGAATACTAAAACACAATTAAAACAAAACTGAACTCTCTTAGGAAGATTTTAATGTTTCACAAATGTTCCTCCAATAAAAAAGGGCTTCCTGAAAAGGATACGTTTTTATGTAGAAATTTGAAAGGTCACATATATGTGTTTCTAGTTTCTTGGCTTATTTATTTATTTACTTATTATTTTTTATGAGACAAAGCAGAGGTTTTTTTATTTTAGAAACAATGTAGTATTAAAGGCTAAGAATCTTAATATATACAAAAGAGACTTGCTAAGTGACCTTGGGAAGCTCACTCTCTTGAGTCTTGGATTTTGTACTTCAAAATATGAATTCCATGTGCTCTCTAGAATAACTCCACTAACTCTTCATAAAGGAAAAAAGTATTACAAAGATTGTTTACTTCTTATAGTATCATAGAACCTGAATTTAAAATACTTATAAGAAAACCTTCCAACCTTCTTTGATTGTAAATTTCCATAATAGAGTAGTTATTCTTTTCTATGTATACTGAAATTGAGCCATGAGAAACTCTACTACACATGACAAAGTGTTATGATGAAAACTGGGCCTTGACAAACAGAAGTCTTTAGCCACAAACCATGCAAAGGATTGTTCACCCAAAGACAGGGTTTTCTATCCCATCCTGAAGAACTGCTTTTGTACTTTCATTGCAAATTTCCTAATCCTCTATTAATTAATTCTAAATGTATAAGTAAGTTAGTAACTCGACTAGAGTGTTTAACATTGCCTTCCAATTACATTTGTGGGCTGCAGCCCCTGAAGCTGCTCAAAAAGAACAAAAAATTCCTTCTATGAAAAGCCAGCCTCCCTGATAGGAAGGCCCGAGAAGTGTCTTCTTCAGTGAAAGTGTGACATACTATAATGTAACTCAAGAAAATGTACAAGAAGTATCTGATACTGAATCCTACTTTCAAAAAGGAACATTTGAGTAAAGTCTTCAGGAGTCAGTATCTTCAGAATTTCTATGAGTTTTCAAATATCTGAATTTACTTCTGAATACCACAGGATGAAAGAAATGCTTTTTTTAATTTTTTTTAAGCTTTTTTACATGAATTTTAGATGACAACTTGAAAATGTATTCTTTGAATTGACAGCAGCAGTAGTCAAATCCCACCCTCTAACCTTGTCCCCAAAATCAGGGAAAGCTCTTGAAAGTGGCTTATTTTACATCATAGCCCCAGGTTAAGCCAAAATAATCCAGGAGGAGGGAAACAACAATCATAACAACAAAAAATTCCCACAGGGAACTGCACAGCCCAGATGCCCAGACAGTCCCTGGGATCTTAATGAGGGTCAGAGGTCAGTGCTAAGGAGCCTGGTGAAACGGAGAGAACCAAGATCCTGTTTCCATTTTAATGCCCCCTCATGTTTATGTTTTGCTTCTGCAGGGGAAAGGCCCAGACAATTCCACTTCCAGGGAGGCCAGAGGGAAATGCACTAGATGTAGTAGTTTGACAGAAAAACAAAGGTGCTTCAAGGGTGTAGGCTCAATTCAAAAAATTGCAGAACTGCCAAAAAATATACTTAGCTTAACATTCTCCTCCAGCACTGGCCTAAAATTAAAGCGCATTATGAAAATAAAGGCCATTGTTTCAATCTGTCTCTTCACCTCCACCCACACACTCCAGAGAAGGCTACCGGTGTGCAAATTTAGCAGCAGGGCGGGTGGTTCCACAGCCACAGTGAGCCAGCTCAACATTCCAGACTCTGTTTGTTATGCCTGACCTTCCTATCACACTCTGATAAACTTCACTCTGTAATAGCTGCTTACTTTGTTTATCTTAGGGACTGACATTATAGTTTATCATCAATTTAAAGTTACTCGTTTTCTTGGTCACTTACTTCAGGAAAAACGTGCTTTTCTTTCTATAGGAAAATTTTCTCCTATGGACAAAATGCTGGGCGCTCACCCAGCCACCCTTAAACAGCCATCCTTTCCTCCGCCTTTGCTGACCTTTGAAACTAGATCCCCATCAACATGCCATGTAGTTGCTCAGCTTATCGCTTTTAGATAACTTTAACTTCTGGTTTCAAGGCCCATCTGGGAATTCTGAAACAACAACCCTACAGAGAAGTTCAGTGGGGATTAGCAATGCCACTGTCTCTTTTTTCTGGTTGATCCTGGCTGAGATTTAAGAGCACTGAGCTTATCAGACCATCTTGTGGTTGAATGAAAGAAAATGGCACAACAGCCTGACTCCAAAGAGAAGGTAATGTGGTTGTTTGGTCCAAGTCTCCTACTGAAAATGAAATAAGCCATAGCTCCTAACGGTTAGCAATCACCAACAAAGTTTAATGAGTGCTTACTCTGTGCAAACTCTGAGATAAGCACTTTACATCGCTCTTCCCTTTAAATGTATTCAACAGCCCTTTAAGAGTAGTTAGTTATTTTCCCCATTTTATGGATAAGGAGACTGAGGGTAGATAATCTCAAAGTTAAAGAATTAGAACGCAGGCTTCTAACTTAGCCTCATTTGCAGCATGTTCTTTTCACTAGAGCATCCTCTATTAATGTATATGTGGGTGCCAGGATCTCCTGAGGAATTCTGATACTTTTTCCTCAGCTATCTCCACTGTCCTCAGTCAGATTCCATTTCCTAAGACAGGTTGGTCACAAACATCTACACATTAAAAAAAAAGCATTCCATATTCCATCCAGGTAGCTCTGAAACAAAGAATTGGAACTGCTGACTACTATATATAATAATGTAGATCAATAGATTTTGTGAATTGAACAACATTCTACTTATGCTTCTATAATCAATAGGCTCCTTGTGGATAGGAACTCTATCTTGCAAATCATTGCATTATTTTTTCACGCTTTCATTGAACAAAACTACTAATGGCTATAATATTCCAGACATAACAAAGACCTTTCCTAAGCATCAGGAAAGAACTTGAGGTCACAGAGTTTAAAGACCAGTTCCATGACTCCCTGTAATGGTGCAGGGTCCACAGTGGGCATTCAGGCAGGATCTACTGATTGTTAAGATACGGCAGAACAGGAGAGAATGAATGAATAAAATATTTATGGGTATTGCTTTAATCTCTTGTTATTTGAGTCAGAACAGCCTTTTTGTTGTTACTTACACAGAAGTCTTTGTATTCTGCCCCTATTTATCCAGGACATTATCACAATCACCTTCCTAAATAATAAAGTCTTGCTTCTATGCGGTTCAAAGCAAACCATAATACTACCTGCTTAGCAGTGGGAAATAGGCTACCATTTTTCTTATACTGGCGATGGATCTTTACTCAGTCCTTTTGGCAGGCCACTGAAATCCTCTGAACAGTGGCAGTGCAGGTTGGCCATGTCCCAGAGCAACGCCTCACATTCCAGTCTGTTTTATTTCCACCTTGGTAGTCAGGAATCAAGCATTTCAGGTATAGTAACCAAAAAGGCAAACAGAGAAATGAGATTTAGTCTTTATCCTAAATTCATGATAAAGAACCATTCATAAGAATCATTCATAAGATTTTTTATTAAAATAAAGTGTGTCTTGGTTCCCATGATTGGTCTCGATTTTTATGCTTTCTAAACAGAAACCGCTTCTTCAATGATCAGGTCTATTACTGACTCATGTTCATACCATCCTATATTTATTTTTCCTAAAATAACCATTTAAAAGTATATTACTAATACATCACTTTGTAAAATGAAATGAATTTCCACTCTCCTCTTTATCCTTTGTAAGTTGGTTTTCCTTTTAAACATATATCCCTATTTCAGCAATTTGCACAATTTGTATATCAGAAAAATAAGCAAATATAATATTTAAGAGTAACAAACCACCTTAGTCATTTCACATAATTTGTCCTGTGAGACAGTATCTCCTTCACTGTCAAAGTGACCAATGGAAACTGTCTCGATTTCAATTTAACCAAAAATAATTTACACCTCTTCCTTCAAGGTATATTAATGAAGGGAACATAGCTAAATTTCTCAGTATTGTCCCTCCGTTTGTTTCTTTACTATTTATTTTTATTAGCACATGTTTTCAGTAGATAATGCTCCCATTCCTTGTGTGCAGTTGGTACATGTATGTAACACACCATAATTCCTTGTTTTATCCCATCCCCTGCTCTCTCTCCCCCAGTGCATCTGTTGATCCCATTCCCTTCCTACTTGAAAAAGATCTCATTACTTGCTATTATCTATCTTTTATTTTGCCCTTTTTTATAATTTGGGTTTTTCATATAGAAGAGAAATCTCATATAAAAGAGAAATATATCAGTTGTGTATCTGATTTATTACACTTAATATCATGGTCTCAAATAACTCAGGTTTAACCTTTGGGGCAGGGTAGTACTCCATCGTGTGTAAATACCATTTTTTCTCTATCCATCCATCAGTTGATGGACATATAGACTGTGTCCAAGATTTACCTACAATGAATTGGGCTGATATAAACATTGGTTATGTACCTATCACTATACTGCGATGTCTTTAACTATTTTTCCTGAAATGGAAATAAATGGGTCAAATGGAATTTCCAGTTTTGGTTTTGTGAGAAATCTCCATACTGAGTTCTGTAGTGGTTACACTAATTTAGACTCCCACCAACAACGTAGAAAACTTCCTTTTTCACCTTAGCCTGGCTAGCTCTTGTTATTTGATTTCTTAATGATGACCATTCTTTCTGGGGTAAGATGGAATCTCAGAGTTGTTTTAATTTGCTTTTCTCTAATGACCAGTAATGCTGAGTATTTCTTCGTGTATTTATTGGCAATTTGTACTTGAAGTGTCTGTTCATTTCACTCGCCTATTATTTCATTGGACCTTTTATTTTGTGGATCTAAGTTTCTTGATGTCTTTTTGTATTCAAGGTATTAGTCTCCTGTCTGAGAAACAGCTGGCAAAATTCTTTCCCCATCTGTAGGTTTTCTTTGCTTCCTGATGCCTTTGTTTTTCTCCTATGCGGAAGCTTTCTAATTTCATATGATTTCATTTGTTGTTCAAAAAATACTTGCTTATTCTATGACTTCGAATGTTTTACCTATTATATGTTCCAGCAGGTCAAGTGTTTCTGTTTTGACATTTAGTTCTTTGATCAATTTTGATTTTAGCTTAGTACATGATGAGAGATATGAGACTAGATTCAATCTTCTTCTGTGGATAGATATTTTCCACAATACTATTTATTAAAGAAGCTATCTTTCTTTCAGTATGTGTTTTAGGCCCCTTTGTCAAAAGTCATACATTCCAATGTGCTCAGAGTTGTTTCTAGTCCTCTTTCCGTTCCATCCATGTGCGTGTCTATTCTTGTGCCACTACCTTGTTGTTTTTTCACAGTAGCATTGTAATTTACCTTCAAATGCAAGACTGTGATGCCTCCCACGTTGCTTTTCTTGAGGATTGTTTTGCTGTTCTGGGTCTCTTCAGATTTTGTGTGAATTTTGAGATTCTTTTCTTCAGTTGTATGAAGAATGTTGTTTTTATTTTGATGGCATAACCTGTAGATCAGTTTGAGAGTAGCCTTTTTGACTATTGTGGATGTGTCTCTCCAGGATCAGGGGATATCTGTCCATTTTCTTTGATCTATTTTTTTCAGAGGGCAGTAGTTTTCACTGCAAAGGTTTTTCACTTCCTTGGGTTAATTTCTAAGTATTTAATTTTTCTTGGAAGTATTATGAGTGACATTTTGTTCCTAATTTTTTTCTCAGTGTGCTCATTATTAGTGTAAAGGAATGTTATTCATTTTCATGTTGATTTTGTATCCACTATTCTATTGAATTTGGTTATCAATTCTAAGACTGTATTGGTGGATTTCTGAGGGATTTCTATGCAAGAGGATCATGTAATCTGTAAATAGGGAAGTATTTTTCTATACTTACTCCTACTCTTTAAAATATTAAAAAGTTACCAGACCTTTAAAATAAAGTATTGAATCTGAGGCCCCACGGGAGCTGACTACATATAACCAGAGAAAATACAATTTGGCTCTTTTTGGACAGTTTCAGTACAAAATGATCCTATTTATGTTTGATTAATTGCTGTCTATGGTGGTCTTAACTCTAGAAAATACAGGCTTTAGAAACTCCATCCCCAAGGAAGTGAAGTTACTTATTTCGTAGTCTGCACAAAGATTCCTATTATTATATAAATTGGGTGAAATTATAGCACTTCAGAAAGTGTGCTTTTCAAAGAAGGCAAGGCAAGTGGGCTCCTGAAAGTCTCTCAGATTGATAGCACAGTGGGAGGAAAACAGAATGCCCTTCTGTTTTCCATTAAAGTTATGTTCTGCACCACATTTGATTGCTAAACATCTGGCAGTCTTTTTTCTGATAACATATTTCAGTAAGTAGACAGTGCTAAGCCTTTTGAAGCTCCTCTTGTAGCTCTTAAATGTAGTGAACAAGAGAAGAAGATAAGAACTCTAGATTTTTCCTTCCTATCAAAAGTGGCAAAAGAGGCTTGGATTCTTCCCTTACAACTCTTTATTCTTTGCAGCTTTTCTGTTCCCTTTGCCTGGACACAGAAGAAACTAAAGACTACGTCACTAGAATGCTTTGCCTACTTCCATGAGAGTATGTGGACAAATTTTTAGTGAGAGAAAAACCATAGCATCCTAAGTTAGAAAGTCTGAAAGATAGCCACATCCTCTGCCTCTGATAAAGATATTATGTGTCATTTGTTTTCTAGGAAGTATTACTTTCATTTAAACAGGCTATCATTTCCAACAATACAACAAAGCTTCTTTAAATTAAGGATTAGCATTTTGAAAGCTGGAAGAAACCATGAAGTTCAGACTCACCTTTGTATTTGGGTAAAGATAAGACACAGCATCTCGAAGAGGTAAATTTACTCACTAAATGGTACATCATTATATAGCATATTTGAAGAGGGTCACAGATGCCTAGAGCTAAGTGTTTTTATAAATAAGAAAATGGTTGTTTATAAATCTAAAGGAGAGTGTCTTGTTACTGTCTCTTTGCTCAGACATAATATCCAACACCCACAAGTCAAAAGACAAAAGGTTTATTTTGGCTCACAGTATGTAGAGGTTTCAGTCCACAATTGGCTGGCTCCATGGCAAGGTGCCATGGCGGAGGGACAGGGCAGAGGAGAAACAGCTCATAGCATGGCAGCAGGAAACAATGAGTCATTAAGGGATGAGGAGGGATACACTCTGCCAGGCCATGGCCACAGTGACCCATTTCTTCCCACCAGACTTCATCTCCCAAAATCAGAGCCAGCTATAAATACATCACTGGATTAATTCAGTGCCATACATCCATGAGTCAATCATCTCCCAAAAGCCAAATCTATGAGCACAAGAGGCTTTGGGGCAACATCTAGATATAAACCATAACAAAGAGACAAATAAAAATATGTGACATTACCCAAGGTAACAGAAACTTAGCTAAATAGCTAGTGCCACTTACAAATTTCTCTTCCTAAAATACTAGCAATGAGAAAATAAAATATGTTACATATCACAGACTGTACATGGACAAAAATTAATTTTTAACTTAGATCATCCTTAAGACATATCTGCTTTACAATATGAATCACCTCTTCATGGGATTCATGCCCTCCAAAGAAGTCTTAAGACATAATGCTAAAGTACAGTAAACTAGACACCAAAACTATTCTGTTTAGGTATATTGTTTTGAAGTCTGGCTTTACCCAGGGAAAAAATTTGCTTCCAGGAATGGAAGAACAACAGATCTTTCAAATACATATATGGAATACTTACTCTTCCCTGGGCTGTATTCTAGGTGTTTTCTGTAGATGAACAACTTTAATTCCTGTAGCAATCTTTTATGTAAAAGGCAACCGCATGTGCATGACTTTCCCAAGCGCAGTACACTCAGCTAGTGAGGGCTGGAAGCCCCCACCTGGTTCCAGAGTCTCTAAGCCACTACGTGCTACTGATCAATACTAATACTACTTGACTTCATATCTCTCTTTTCCTTGTGTACTCCATTCCTTCAACAGTTCTCAACCTTAAAATCTACTAATGAGTACATAATGATATTTTAAAATAAGATTTTGGTGCACAAATAGTGTTGTCCGCCAACATGTACAACAAAAGTTGTCGAAAATTGCTACTTTTGAGCCCTCTCTCCATGCCGAAGAGAAACCAATTCTCCAAATTGATTTTTCACTAAAACCAACCAATTCCCTTAGAATTGCAGAAAAGGATACTTTTTACCTATCTCTGTTGGAAAATAGAACAAGGAATGCAAGTCAAGTTCTAGCACTCCCAGTGAAATAATTCACCATAGAAGACTCCTGACACTACCGGGAAAAGGCACTTCTGCTAGCACTTCTAAATGTCCCTTAACCATGCTCTCCTACTTACTTTGTAATGATTGCATGTTTTCCCTTTGGGCCTACTAAAGTATTTAATTGCAATTACACTCATTTACATAGCAGATGAGGCTAATTGCTGGTATTAGTTACCAAATGTATGCTTGTATTGTGAGGGTGAAAAAAATGCCCTACAGAAAAGAAAATGACTATGCCTCTAATTAAGGAGTTATGAAGTCAGAATGAGCTGGTTCCAAGATGTAAATATGAAATTGAGGGCTTTCAGGACTCTATAATGGTTTTTTATTACTCCATCTCACTTCCTTGATTACACACAATGTTTAGAGACTAAAGATAAATACAGTGCAATGTTCGCAGTGCTGACCTGATTGCTAGGCACGTTCTCTCACACATAGATTGAAATAAATGCAGTTGTCTTGCAAACCTATGATAAATGGTGGGTATGAGTACCTGGTCTTCATTTATTTGGCTATTCACTTGCAAATACTGGCTCCACCACTTGCAAGAGAGGTACTGGCATCCTCAAATACACACAGTTTGATATTCAAGGCTTGTTTTGCGTGTGTAACGTAGAATAAACACATAAATGATGAAATGTGGTACAAATTCTTTGGGAGTTTAGAAACTTCTGGGTTATTCTGATTTTTTTCTAATGAAAAACCTTACAATGTCATTGAGGATACAGAATTAATGCTTTTGAAACCATATTGGTATATCAGGGAATGTAAAGCATGACAGTAGCCAATAATAAAAGAGGACAGTATTTCTTACCACCTAAATACTGGACTCAGAGAGGGGAGTCAGAGAGGGGAGGGGTCAGGAAGACAAAAGCCCCTTGAAAATACATCACAAGATCAAGTCCTTGCTTAACCAAGATTTGCAGCTAACAAAAAGACCAACTCTCCCAGTGCTTTAACTACCAGGACAAACTCTGATAAGTTTTTACCAGTGGCCGATGATTTCCTTTTCCTTCTCTGTCTGGCTCTTATCACCACCACCTCTTACACCTTCTCAATTATTGCTTTAAAATATAAGCATTTTGAAAAAGAAACTTTTCTGGTCCTAAAACATACTACTTTGTTAATTTTCTCTTTACTAGCTGCTCTGCTGTAATAATATTACACTGTGCAGTGCTAAGTGACCTATACAGGTCATTTCATGGAATGCACGGGGCTGTTGGCCAAGCTTCTGCCTCTCCTTTTGCTCCTTGTTCAAAAAATGACCAAAAAAAAGTTGTTGGGGGGGAAAAAGGAAGGGGAAGAGAAAGAAAAAGATGGGGAAAATCCCCCAAGCCACTAATAAGATGCATTCCATGAATACCATGGCCTCACCCTTCTTAGCAAGCATTCTTCTGAAATACAGGCTTTTGGTAAAGCAGTCCCAGGTGGTATGATGACAGGGTTAGCTGCATGTTATTTTTTAAACTTGTGTGAAAATTCATTTTGAGTTTTATCCCATTCTGTGGGCACTCAAGCAGTGCAGTCACTGAGCTCTTGTGCCAAATGTAAACAGGACATCCTTTCAGATATCAAGGTCCAGCTGGCGAGAACACACACCCTCTGCTTTTTGGCCTGTTCGGGAAATCGACCCCAGTCCTTTCACAGAGAGACGGTGGAGCAGGGGAAGCCTGCTCTTGCATGTGAGATATAAACAGAATGCTCAAAAACATCTTTTTCTCACTATTGTTTGAAGCTTTACTCACCGTCTCCTCTACTTCTTACACCACAGCAACACCTGCAGGCTAAAGTTGTCACAAGACCTCCATTGGTCCTGACTTTTCAGAGTTTTCACTGGGGAGCGTTTATACCTTAGACCTTGGAATCAGAGACTGTTATGACCACAAGGTACCTGACAGACTGAACATACAGTATGTTTGATTTTACAAATCACAATAGATACTGAAATGTGAATAAAGGCTATAACCTTTGATTAGACTAACATTCAGATGAATTGCTGCTCTCAGTATTAGTGTGTACATTCTCCCTGAAGCTAGATTGAGAATAAATATATGTATATATATTCTCTATTTCATGACAAAGAATTTAAAGATATATACATATATGTATATATATCCTTATATATCTGCATAGCACTTAAAGAAAAAATAGTTACATTAACAAGAGTTCAGTGAAGCACCAGTTATAAACAACATGGAAGTTTAGAGGTTAAGGGCATCAGTGAGGAGTGATGTCAGGAAATGCTTTAGGGTGGGAGTGAAATTCTCATAACACTCCCCTTCCACATCGGCAAAGGAGAGGAAATACTTTCACTCAAGAGTTTAATAATGACTGATCTTAACCCTAGTTGAAAAAAAAAAATGGGTTTACTTCTACTGCCATTCATTTCTTTCTCTTTTACTTTGTCCTCTAATGTTTCCATACTGTTATATCAGCTTATTTAATTCAATTTCAGAGTGCAAACTATTTCTCTTGGGTATCTTTTCTACTGAACCTACTTATGATTTTGGGAACCTAGTCACTGGAGTAGGTCCCCAACTGGATGGTCTTCACTATTCCTACCTTACCCCATTCCATGGCAAGAAAATGATTAGATCAGGATAAACAGCAGATCCAAATTGTGCTGTGCAGAGTTTTGACTGAGATGCTTACTGAGTTCATTTATATTTCACATCCAACTAGAAGCATAATAACTGCCTCAGAGAATGTGCATCAGACCTGTGGGCCAGGATCAAAAGTTGGGGGAAGAGTACCTCCTGGCTGTCCTGACTTTCCTAGTAGCATTGCAGTTCTTTCTCAAAGACTGGCTACATTCTTGCTTTGAGATGCCCAGTCTCTAGAGCTACAGTTATTTTCTATTACTAAAAATCAAAGTCTCCATTAAAACTTCATTGAAAAGATGTCTCCTTTCCCTAGTCATCTGTTGAATTTTAGAACTAACTTGTCACCAGGTAGTGAAAGCAAATCCGAACTGTCTCATTCTTCTTTACACCCTGCAAACCCATGCAATGAATAGTACAGTCAAATTTAAACAGGATTTGAAATAATGCCACTCTGAACTTTAACATGCAAACATTTACATGATTTATATGGTCGTTTACTTTTTTAAAAATCCACAGAGTTAGCATATGTTTAAATAATACTATGGCATAATGATGTAAAATAAAACATCTACAAAAGAATTTATAGTCAGATTTCTAAGTAAGTAAATCTCAGCAGAAAAGGAGTGGCTATGGTTAAAATTGATTTTGACAGTTCAGAAAATATCTATGAGAAGACGGAATGCTTTCACCGGACTATCAACATATATTTTCCATAATCAAGTATGCACCTTGAAAATAGCACTTTCAGAAACTTTAGGTCTTGCAAACTGATGTTTTCTGAACAATTAATAATTTGCTCTTTTTTAAAAAAGGGACATCGATATGCTGAAGCATCACATCTCTCTTCCCATAACTTATTATCAATTCTCCCAATTCACCCCACCAACACCCCTAAAAAGAGCTCAGGAACCGGGCTGTGAGGACATGGTCCTGTTGCAATAACCTCTTCGCATATATGCACCTAGAATCCACTTGCTACCTCTTCTGTGCCAGCGGCCCTCTTATATTTTCTCCCACTTCCAACACCAGCACTTTTTCTCCCATTGTTTTCCTAGTGCTCTTGACTTCATTGTTCTCCGCCATCATCATTTATCTTTCCAAGCTCTCTTGCCATCGAGCCCTGTCTCTGATGTTGAAATGGTAAGTTGTGGTGCTGATGTATTATTGAACTGCCTCTTCAAGCCAATCATGTTGGCATTTTAAGATTTGTAGAAACTATGTTTATATTCCAGATCACAAATATTTCTTAATCCTCTTCTGCATGTCCTAAAAAATGTAATGTGATGCCCATTTGGTAGTAGGTGGCAAGTATAATCTCACATTGAATTTCTAGAGAGTATGACTAGATGAGTTATTCATGTTCTTTCTCAACGTCTTTCCATTCTTCTCTACTCCACTTATCCATGTATTCATGTCAAAACAGTGACATTAGTCAAACTCTATGTGGCTATAGCTAAAAGCACATAGTATATCTAGAATTTGTAGTTTTGTTCTTGCATTATGGTTCCATTGAAATCAGTTGGACATAGTTTATCCCAACTTCCTTTTGAAGGAAATGATGTGATCTATTATTCCTACAGCTTTGTATCCAAAATATTCTGTTTTAGTAAAATACTTTGAGAACCTTCTAGTAAAAACTAGGCATATTCTATGACATTTACAAAATTTATGAGTTTCCATTGTACATAAAGCACCCTTTTATCTATTATGGAAGACATAAATATAATTAATATTTTCTGATTTTAGGAAACATAGTCTAGGAATTGGGGACAAAGCTCAGTGAAAAGCCCTGGGTTCAGGGCTTTGCTGCAAACAAACAAAACAAAGCAAAGCAAAGCAAAGTGAAACAAAAGCTTAGTCTACTATGGAATATTATAATGTAGTCTACTTTACTCATGATAAAATCACAATATGATCAATAATATTTCTTTATTTATTATAAAAAAGAGAAAGTATACTTTTTATATTTTTCAGATTTTTTCCCATTAAATAAATAAGGGAAAGAATGAATAAGCTAACAAATTATTAAAAGTTGTGCCTTAAAGAATGTAGGCAAGTATTTGTATAATTTCCTGTGCTTTAATTAGGTAGCTGAAAGGCAATTGATCCTGTGTCCTCAGCAGTGTCTTTTGAATGTTATACATCTGTGTGGATGGGAAGAATTTGCTCTAGAATGTCTTGTTGCCAGACTCTATATCTCTTTCTTTTTTTTTCTTTCTTTCTTTTATTTGTTGGTACCAGAAATCAAACTCAGGGCCTTGTGCTTGCCAGGCAAACACTGTGCCATTGAGCTAAATCCCAGAATGTTCACGTTGTTCGCAGAAACTATGAACTTCAGGTCCTGCACGAGATATTCAAAGGGCACTGTAACACTAAACTTCAAAGTCTGGGAGACACCTAAGAGAAATGAAGATAACAGTAATAAAAGGGATGACTCCCGAACTGGGTGGTTCTAAACAAAGTTGCACACACACACGCGCACACACACACACACACACACACACACACACACACACACGACTCAACAGACACTCAACAGAAGGCACACCAGGTCAAGTGTTTGATACAGTGAGATTGACTACGTGGCAAATTTATCTTATTCCAAGAAACAGGCATGACAGAGTGTATTCACACTAGATATGACACTGTGCTATATAGAAATATTCAAATACTAATGCTTATGCCCTCCTATTAATATTGCCTTTTGGAAAATCCCAGAAATTATAAGATTAAACATGCCTAAAGACACTCTAAACATTTATCAAAGATGCTGCTACTAACTTGATTCTAGGAAAAGATCAGACTTTCTTTTTTAATTCCTCCTTTCTTCACGTGGAGGTAATGCATTTCTGAAAAGAATGCTCTTTAAATGTTTATTCCCAAAACAAGCAAGGAAATTTAAAAGTGAATCAGATTCTCCCATTACAGACTTAGAAGTTGACCAGCCAGCTTCTTAACAGTCCAAGTGAAAAAAAAAAAATTCATTTCTAAAACTGCACAAAAAGCATCTCTCACTTTAAAAGTTTCCTCTTTTTAAGTCACAGTTTTTCAGTAAGGACATGAACTCAGTGTAAAATGCAGCTGTCCAAGAAGTAGGTGTGCACAGGAAATAGGAGAGTGACAGGGAACAGTGAAAGGGCATTTTTATCTGGTCTTTGGGAAGATTTATGGAAAATTTTTCCCAATATGTTATGGAAGGACAAGTAAAGTATTTAGTATTTAAGGGAAATTTTTAGCCTTATAGAAATATGGCAAAATAATTGAAGCACAGAATATTCTAACTTGAAAGTGTGTGTGTGTGTGTGTGTGTGTGTGTGTGTGTAAATCTGTGTGCATATGTGTTTTATTTGAGAAATATTAAACATAATTCAAGACTTGGACAGTTACATTTTTCTTTTCAAGAATTCTCCATCTATATTTAAATTATGAATCTAGCTAATTCTATTTCTTATTTGGGTGTGACTTATTATAGAAGTTAGGATGAATGAAAGAATGAAAGCTTTCCTCTATATTCTGCCTTCCACATATTCTCCATGATAATTCTCTTGACCACGGCTTCCTACATTTTTATTTTGGTCTGCTTTATGAATTCAGCACAGTAAGTAATATTATTAGCTTTTTAATAGCTCAAGTATCTTGTGTACTTTGTTGCATGCTTACAAAGAAAGTCAATATGATTTATTTAAAAGTAAATTCACCTCGAGGAACACAACTCAGAATTCAGAGTAGAGGGATAGATCTTGGTCATGTCATCACTGTATCACCATAGGTTACCCAATTTCATATTGATATTTGATTTGGTCTGCTAACAAATGTAGAGTTTCAAGGAACCTGAAATTTAGCTAGAAAAATCTTGTTATTCTTTTCTATATGCACTCTTTATCCTTCTGTATCATTTTGAGTTAAAATAGCCAGCTTGTCAAGTGCTTTGGCCTTTAGAGACATGCACTAGAAATATAGGAATACATGGATGTCTTTTTATATAGACGTTTTCTAACCAAATTTAGCTACAGGGGAATAAAAAAGACAAATGTGTTGACAAATGACAAGATGTTACTTACTGTAAAAATATTATTGCATGCACACCATTTCCTGTTATGGTGCATATATTGACTGCAACTTTGTTCAAAATGAACTGCGTATTAAGAGAAACGCATTGCCTTCTGAGCTATTCTAGCTTGATTTTGAATTCACTGGAAGTAGCTATTTAAAAAACCACATTCTGAACTTAATAATCACAAATAGATGTGAATTTCTCCTTAAGAAACCACAAATTTAAAAAATGGATTTTATTTGGATCAAAAGGGATTTTGGCCAGAAATAGATAAAACTATTTCAGATAAAATATGTGAAGGATGTGGCCCTGGAGACACATTAAAGAGTGTAACTGCCAACCTCTGCTGAAATGTATGTTCCTCAATAATGATGTACAGATAAGCATATGGCTATTTGAATTTAGTATATATATTTCACTTAAGTCAAAGTCTTTAAAGAAAACTTTAGCATAAGAATTATCATTTGTGTTTGTGAGGGCCTTGGAAATTCCAACCTCATAAGTGTTAGTGTATAATTGATTCTAAAACTCGATAACCTGAAAAATATGTTCCAATACTTATCCTTAATAATAAAAGGATCATGTAATCCAATTTCTTCTGTAGCTAATTGGATTATCTTTTAATAAAAATCTAATGTTTAAAATTATATAACCAGGAATTCATATATGATATTTCTTATTCTTCATCAAATCTTGGCATACTTAAGTCTAGGTTCATATCATATAAAATCATAATGGATAAATCAAAAGTGGGAGCAATCACTGGAACAAAATATACCTATAGAGAGCAAGTCTAAATGCACTCTTCCTACTGAATCCCAGATTCACAGAAGTAGAACTAATTCCATTTAAAAAAATACTTATGTCCTAGAGGGCATCAGTCTTCAGCTGAGGTTATGAACCTAGATGTCTTATTCGCTGATCTCAAACAGTTGGGCCAAAATAATCCTAGCCAAAGGTTATTTAGTATGCCTAATTTTAATTATAGTTGTCTTGGTGGTTTATGTTATGTCTGGAAAGAGCATGACGAGCAGTGCATTCTGGATTAGACAAGGCACATAGTAGACATAACACTGAACTCAAGGTCTATTTGGGGGCATTAGCATGGGCAAATCCTAACTGTGTTTGGCAGAGCTGCAGGCTTAATGATACTTTCCAGGACTAATCCAAACACGAGCAAATGGCTGGACTTGGTAAAATCATCAGTCTACTGCATTTCACAGAGGAAATAGGCCCACTACATTGTCCAGCCTTTTATTTGAAGTCACTTTTTAATTCTGCATTTTCCCACTGCCCGCTCCCAGCCTGTGTATCTTACAGAGCTACCACACAAAAGAGGCAAATCATTTTGCTGTTAGATCTTCAGGGTGAAGATTCTATTGAGGTCACTGTTTCAGAGCTGGTACAGGATGTCCCTCCAGCTTTCCAAATCCTGGCTCAGTAAAATCACTGATAAGCCAAGCTTTTACTCTTGATTTCCCACAGCACTGAAAAAAAGTATAGCTAAAGTGACTCAGGAGAAATGGGTGAAGTGTGTTTTCCCAGCCCAGCAGGCTCCTCTTGCCCTCCCCCCCACACCCACCCCAAACAGACTCCCACACACCATCTCTGTCTCTTTTTAATTTGTTTCTTCCTCTTTGGCTTATGCTGTTCTTTTTTGGTCTCTGGCCCTAGTTATGACAGCTGATTGACAAAACTGGCAGTTCCCCTGGTGTCTGGTTAGGCAGAATTCCCCTTGCAAAACTAGGATACAAAACAAAGAACAGACAACAGTGGAGAAAGGAAGACGGAACAAAACAAAACCAGGAGAGAAGCAGCACTGTTTGCTGAAAATATTTTTAAATTTTTCAAAAAGAAGGAGCAAACCTTTAAAGGATGGTTTTAATCATTTGTGTTTCTTTTTTTACCCCTATTTTTTTGCTAGCTATTTCTTTCCCACTCGCCCATATACATCACTTTTAGGTAACCATTTCTCCATCTGCTTTCTTCTCTACCTTTTTCCTGAACCAAACATTTTATCAGTAAGAATTCTTCCTATTTCTCACCTTCATGAGATGCATTGGCTTTATCTTTTATTTTTCCACTTCAATGGTAGTATCATAGCTGCATCAAGTAAAAATTGTAAGAAATTACTGTCTGGTTCTTTTCATTTAAGATCTTTCTTCTTTCTATGAGAACTATGTTTTGTGTTGCTCCTAACATCACCACTAAGTGGAATCCAGTATCTTCAGCCTTACATCTTCTTTAAAACTTTCTCCTGTGGTCGTGTATGTCTCTAATTAATTATATTGTTTATATTGTCTAATTATATTGTTTCCTGAGAAGTCTCTAAGTTTCCTATCGTGTTACAAAAATTCAAATAATTTATGTTTAGTGAAGTGTTGGAAACCTAACATGTAAAAGTCAGTACACCTGCTTTTTGACATTGTTAAGGCAAAGAAATAAGCATATAAAGATAAACACTCAGAGTTCAGCACCAAGCTTTCTGAGTTATTTTCTACTTTTATAATTAAAGCAGTGATCTATACTTTTTAGCACAGAGGTTTGTCCTATGAGTTAGGCTGGGTTCCTGAAGTTTTTTAATGCCTTTTTTTTCTTACAGTAATATCTTATAAAATTTGAACTCGAAAGTTTTCTGTTGCTCGTTTTTATGCATACAGATTTTTCTGATTTTGGAAGAAGAGCATTAGCTTTCATAACTTTTTTACCTTTGCACCTCCTTTATTTTTGTGCAAGGTGAAAAAAAATGGAATATCTGATTTCAAAAAAAAGGAATAAAGAGCTCTTACAATTCAAAACTAAGAAAACAAGCACCCTGATTTTCAAATGGCAGGAGAGCAAACAGACACATCATCACAGGCAAATTAGCGTGTGAAAAGCTGTTCAATAGCATTAGTCCTTAGAGGAACACAAATTTAAACCAGGAGAGAGAGCCTGACAAAGCTATTCAAATAGCTTAAAATGAAAAGCCCTGACCATGCCAATTGCTGCTAAAGATACATACTTCTGGGGAGAAGGCAAAAGGACACAACAATTTCCAAAAACAGTTTGACATTTTCTTAAACACACATTTACCTTATGATCCATTCCATTTCTTGGTACTTACTCAAGAAAGATGAAAGTGTGCCTATATAAAGACTTGGAAATAGACTTGTAGCAGTTCTATTTATAATAGCTACAAACTGGTAATGGCACAGTGGATGAATGACCAAATTAATTATGACATATTGGCACACCAGAATATTACTTAGCCTTTAAAAAGAACAAGCTAATGTTATGTACTTGGAACCACATGGAGAGATCTCAAAATAATTATACTTAGTAGAAAAAAGCAAGGAAAAAAAGTATGCATTTGATGACTCAATTTCTATGAAAGTCTAGAAAACTGCGAACTAATCTGCAGTGACAGAAAGTGGATCAGTGATTGCCTGAAGGGAAGCACAGATGGGCAGAGGGAGGGATCCTGAGGAGACACCCAGGAGCTTTGGGAGGTAATGGGCAAGTTCACCCTCTTGAGTGTGGTGTGGCTTCACATGTCAAAACTCATCAGATTGGACACTAAGTATGTCAATCAAACCTCAATAACACTATGCAACGTAAATATGGTAGCTTGCCTTCTGAGATTCTTTTTTGCTATTTTCCACTTTCTGCATTTAACTGACCTTCTCTTTCCTTTTTTCTGTTCAATTCTAATTTTACATGCGGAGTTTTCTCCTCATTTTATGGATGGAAGACAGCATTGGCAACAGTTTTGAGAGCTACACAAGGGGATGGACTCTTGGCTTTTTCTTTTCTTGGAGTAAGCGAAGAGCCCAGGTTTTAACCAGTACTGTTAAATTGATTTCCATGTTTTCAGAGAATACTATTTCCTATTTTGGGCTCTCCTTCTCTTGCCAATATGATTTTTCCCACTTTCTCAATCACCGATGTCAATAGCATGAGGTTCTTGCATCTGTGAGTTGTTCATCCCTGTCGCCTCGTCTTCTGGGGTTCATGAGGATTCCTTATCCTTAGTTCACTCCTAGGGGCTGTCTATGGGTTTTCAATTTCACTATACTTATATTTTTTGTCTTTCTAAATAGACTTAGCAAAACACGACACAATCTTTAATGCATACCTAAGCTTGAAAGGAAAGAAGGAAAAGACCCAGGTGACAGAAACAGGGGAACAGAAAGGTCGGACGGCAAGTGTGAGAGCTGATTGGGCACCAGCATGAGATAGGGCCCGCATTTTGGCAGCAGCCAGGGGCTTAGGGCTGCAAAGCAGACAGAAGACGAGGCCCATCTATAGGCTTCAAGAATTTAGGACTGAAACTGTCATTAGAGACACACAAACCCATTAGAAAAACTGAACCTTAAGTCAGGACCTTTAAAGTAACATCATCAGAGCAGAGGACAATGAAAGAAAATAGATCACCACTTAAGGAATATAAGGAATTTTGTCTATGAGCTCTAAGGGAAAGGAAATGAGTCATTCAATTTTCAAACTGAGCTTGGTGGCACATGCTTATAATTCCACTACTATTGTAGGCTGAGGCAAGAAGATCACAAGTTGTAGTCCAGCTTGGACAACATAGCACTTAGCTGCTCTTTCTCTCAAAATAAAAAATGAAAAGTACTAGGGATGTTTGGGGGCATTACTTTGCATGGAGGCCTCGGTTAATTCCCCAGTACTGCCAAAAACACAGGACAAACAAAAAATAAAGCAAAATTTTAAAAAGCCCTCAAGCTAACATGCACAACATGCACAGATTTAATATTAGGCTGAATTTATCATAGTTTAGGATTCTCTCCAAATGTGAAATTAAGTTTTGCTTTGAAAAAATTCATCCTAGACACACCAGTAAAAGTAAAAACAAAATCACTAGAAATATATACTCAGTTGAATCCAGAGGGAAGAAGATACACACACACACACACACACACACGCACGCACATATACAAAGAGAACATCACTAATGATGAGTTTATAATTAAAATTTAGCCTTATTTACACACCAAAAACAAGATTAAGCATCAAAACCAATTAACCCCTTGTAGCAAATATTGATCACTTTTCTAGTATGCTTTGGACCTTGAACCTTCTCACTCATATTTATTGTTATCTTTCAGTTACAGGTATCTGTAGACCTCTGCCTGAAGGAGGGCTCTAAAGCAGCAGCAGATACTTTGCCTATAGCAGGATACATATCAGCAAGGAACTGTGTCCCTGAGAAGAGCCAATCGCTATTAAACAACCTCACTCCCTTACTCCTGGGCAGGGATGGACAGTCTAACTGAAGCAGGTGACCTACAGTGATTCCTGCCTTTGTATCACTTCACAAGTAAGTCATTTGCACGTGAATCTTTTCAAGATTGACTTCTGGGAATATCAGAACTAAGAATATAACACAAATTAAATAGGCAAATAAAATGAATAAACTATATAAACACTAGTAAACTAGATGTAAGCTAAACTAAACTAGTAAACTAAACGAACAATTGCAGAACTAAACCTATGACAAAAAAAAACAGATTTTAAAAACAAATGGAATAAATGGTATAGAATAAAAATTGCCATCATTAAAACTTTAATAAACAAGCTAAATAAAAAATGAACCATAACAGAGAGTTAATCAGTAAACAAAAGCATAAATCATGAACTACCAAGAATCCAGCACAGATAGTATGAGATCAAAAGAGACAAAAAATATATGAAAAAGAAGATAAAGCTACATGGGGGCATCCCAAGAAGAGCAAATATACTTCTAAAGATGATTTGAAAGAAATAGAATAACACAGTATTTGTAAGAGAGAAGTAGTCTAGAGTTTAAAGAAAAAAGAATGCTCATTCAACAAACATAAATCCTGAGCAAGTTATACAAAAGTAAATTTACACTCAGACACATTCCTTATAAAACTGCCATAAAAGCAACCAAATAAAACAGAATTCCCATTTGGTAACTACCAGTACAAATACCATAGTTTTTTCCAATAGTAACAGGAGATATTAACTAATAGTTCTGAAGCATTAGCAGAAAATAATTGGCAATCCTGAATTCTTGGCCTAGCTAAATGCTACTCAAGAATAGGTAGAAAAACAGATTTTCCTTAGATGAATAAAAGCTGAGATTATGCCATTCATTGATCCTTCTTTAGAAAAAAAAACTACCAAAGATTAAACTCAAGGCATAAAGAAATTATGGAAGAAAAAAATGAAATAAGGGAAGCAAAACAATCAAAGTAATAGATAATTATGGTATAAAATCAAACATACATTAACTATAAAGACAACATACTAGTTATTTAGAAGGAAGCACTAAAACCAAGCTTATACTAAAATATTAGGCAATTGTAGCATATAACAGGAATGGTACTAGAAGTTAAAATATACTAAAGATCTCGATCTTGTATTGGTTATAAGGAAGAGCGATTGACTACATTTATCACCTTAGACTTTCTTAAATCAAACATAAACATTAAATATGTCAGGAAGTAAAATATACATCAATCCAGGAGAGGAGAAATGCAAAAAATGTCAAAAAGAAAAAATTTTTCAAGCGAAAACAATGAATAACATCAACAAAAGAGCAAATAAAAATCATAGAAGATTCTGTGCACATGCACATGTATGCATACACTTATTATCACCAAAATTGGACTAAAGAAACTATCAGATTGGATTTTTAAAGTCTAACTATATTTTAAGCAGATTTTGAAAATATAGTATAAATGATATAAAAATAAAACTATTAGTAAAGTGACAGACTAGTGAATGCCTAAAAAGAATTCATATGATTTGTATCAGTCAGCTATTGCTATATAACAAAGCACTGCAATGTTAAATGGCTTAAAATATAAGTATTTATGATTCCCTGTGAGGCCCAGATCAACTGGAAGCTGACTTTGACTCTCCTGTACCTACCGTGAACAAGGTCAGCAGACTTTGTTAGGCTGGGATAGCTGTATTGCAGGTAGCTGTGGGCTAAGCCAGAAGAGGGGGCTATGCTCAAGTTACCTGTCTCATTATTCAGAAGATTACCTTGAACAGTTGCAGAATTCTAAAGAGGGAAACAACATGAAAGACTTCTAGGCCTAGCCTTTGCAAAGACACATCCTCATTTCTGCTTCATTCTGTGGGTAAAGCAAGTCACATGAACAATAAAAATTGAAAGGGTAGTAAACAAATTCCACTTCTCCATGGAAGGAGCTATAACATCATGGCAAAGAGAGTGGATGCCCGTGGAGGTCATTAATTGAAGTGATCAAAACAAGCAAATTTCTGCACCCAATTAATATTAATAGAATTAAGTTTGTATATCTACTTCTAGAGAAAATAGATTTTTAAGGTTAAGAGCTATAATAGGAACAGAAACAATATATAGTATAAAAATAAACCTGTCATCAGAGAGCTAAATTATCAAACTTGCATTTATCTAACAAAACAACTCTAAAGAATTAATTCCTGAATTATTCACAAATTCACAATTATAATAAGGGGTATTAAGGAATTATATAAGTTGACCAAAAAGGCTAAAATCTAGTAAAGATGTATGTTATATAAATAGTAAAGCAATCACAATTAGTCTAGGAAATATATGTAGCACTTTGCATTGGAAAAGTAATGTTTCCATAAGAAAATTGACATATTTGATGCATTAAACATATTTATTTTAAGTTAATATTGGAACATTTGGAAAACTGATTTTGTATTAAGCCCAAAACAAATTCTCGATAAATACCAGAATGCATAACATACCAATGCAACCGCATAATGTATCTGTCAATATTTCACAAATATATACATGTAGAGAAATGCATATATAGATATAGATATGCAAAGATAGCTACTCCCCCTTAAGCAGATAGTATCCACCCCCCAAGTCCTTGAGTTTGGAAATATAAAAATACACAGATATAATTTATCAAAATTGAAATAATAAAGCAAATTAGCAAGATATTTGAAAATAAAAAATATGCGACACTTTAATATATAAGGGTACAGCTGGAGCAGTACTGAGAAGAACCTATGTGGTTGTGGAATACCAACTTGCAGTGAAAGATTCAGTAAAAAGGAACAGTTAATGTTAATTCAACCTTAGTGTTCTTTATATTTTCATTCAGTCTCAGAACAATCCAGTAAGTTAACTACTTATTACCATTATCTTTATTTTACAGATAAAGAAATTGAATCTTAGAGCTTCATTAAGTTGCCCAAACTTCAGCACTGATAGAATTCAAGCCTAAGCTTTCTTATACCAGAGTCCATACATTTAACTGGTAAGTCACTGTATTGTGTCATCCTCAGTATCTGTGGAGGCTTGGCTACAGGTCCAGCATTCCCAATGGTTGTAAAAATCTAAACATGCTCAAGTCCCTTATACAAAATAGTGTAATAATTTTAGCCATTTTTGCTCACCAATTCTTCATCTACAACAAACAACCGAAGATTTAAAATATTCCAAAAAAAATCACACCTTCTATCTGTACTGGACATGTACAACTTTTTGTTCTTCTTTATTCCTGAAAATGTGCATTATAACAACTATTTATAATACATTTAGGCATCATAAGTGATATAAGGATGATGTAAAATACACAAGAGGTTGTGCATAAGTTTTTGCAAATAAACACATCTTTGGGAATCCTGGGGGGACTGGTCCCAGGATAACCTCTGCTGCCTTCTGGATTCCACAGATCCCAAACAAAAATCCATGGATGCAGAAGCCTCATATAAAATGGTATATGGTATTTGCAAATAACTTAATCTTCTCCTATACCTTAAACCATCTCCAGATTACTTATAATACCTGACACAATGTAAATGTCATATAAATCCTTAATATACTATATTAGTTAGAGAATAAGGTCAAGAAAAAGTCTGTAAATGTTCATACTTTCTTGCTATTTTGAATTTAGTCTTCTCAATTTAGCTAAGAATTATAGAAAGGCAGAAAAATCCTCTAAGTAGTTATGCCTAGGGGTTCCATACAAGGGTAATTCTCTTACAGACCATCAGAGCATTGGAGTGGCTAAATAGTTTCTGAGAAAAAGGTCAAAAATTGCTGATGTCAAATTAGATTGAAATTCTAAGTATTTAACCCGCTAAAGTATAAAGAATAACACACAGACCACCAAAAGAAAAATAAAGGTCATTGTCTTTTTCTAAAAACTTACGTAGTCCTTAGGCAAATAATAGCATTAAAGGACATAATCTGAAATATTACAGAAGGAAAACATGAAGTATGATAGAAACTTGTAATTTTTTAAAAAATGCTTTCAAGGTATTCTATATTTAAAAAGGAATTCCATTTTTATTTTCTCATTACATTTATTTTGGAATAGCAAATAAAATACAAATACCCCAAGTAGTAGGAAATCAACCCTTCCAATACAATGACTTAAGCAGTACTACCTGTGAAGGGTTAATGTGTCTATTATCAGCAAAAACTCAACAACAAATTCCTTCCTTGTAACTATTTTTGACCTAAGGACCATCATATTACAAATTAAACTTCATTCCTTAGGATTCTTCCCTAGTCACTTTAGTTTGATTGCTGAATTAGCATACTATTATTCTTTAAAATGTTTACAAATATGAAGAAAAATATAGATGACTTATTACATCTACAGAACTTTAACTGAAATTATTCTACACATTGGACTCAAGCAATGGCTGTGGAAATAAAAACTGATGTTTGATACATGTCAATATTATTACATCCTGTCACACAGTGTAGGTTAATTTACTCAATATTTGTTTCCCAAAAGTACTTCCTTGTCTTCTTCTACTCTAAATATTAATATTTTTCCCGGTCACTCTTATAAAATAAAGTATCTTTATAATAGTTACCCACAACAAATGTTATCTCTTATAGAACAAAAGAGCAAAGCATGCCTTTCTCTTTTTCTTGCTTAGAAAATAACGGAAATGTGTGACGTTCCATTTCTTTTTTGGCTTACACTAATGTGCCAACACACCAGGAAAAATGCGATGAAAAAAAAAAAAACCAGCAGAGTCAGGGACTCTGATATTATTAAGCTACCTTTCATTGCCAAGGACAACCCATTTCTGGACACTTGTTCGGAGTACAAGAAACCTAAGAAAAATCTAGTGCTTACAGTTGCACACTAACCCCTAATTAGCAGAAATGTCTCCTAATTTTACAAATTATAATAAGGGACATTTTGCCACTTACCATTGTCTCAAAAGTTTCAAAGATAATGGCAAATCATTCTTATACGTTTATGAATTTCACGTTCAAGTGCGAATAATTCACAGATATTTTAAAACTTGTGTTTCCAAGAAATGTTTTAAAGGACATTTAGCCAATTCCATATATTTGAAAGAGAAGTTAGTCTTCCTTCTCCCCGGCTGAAGAGCAGGATCAGGGGCTGCTCTTGGCCTGCACACCACCAGGGGACCCCTCCAGTACTGTCTTTGCCACAACCTGTTAGAGCTGTCTATATCTCTCCCTGCAAAGATTTTCTTATGTGTCTTTCTACTGAGGGCATTTAGCATGTATCATAGAACATTATATTGTATTAGTACATAAACATTCAGTAAATAAATCTCTTAGAAATTGCTATAGCTTGTCTCTACATTTCTTCCTCTAGCAATTATTTTTTAAATCTGAAAAATGTTTACAGCAATTTGACTTTGTGGTTGTGAAGACTGGTGCACTTGCAAGATGTAAGCTTAATGTAACTTATTTTTAAAAGTTTATAAGGATGATAGGTCTTTGATAGATTCCTTCTCCTCACCAACAAAAAGTCCCAAATTAGTTGGTAAATTTGATATTGAGTCAAATTATTTGTTTTACTTAAGAAGTTACAATACCAGATACAATAGTATCTGTCAGTGAAACACAACTTAAGTTCCTATTATATGTGCAAAATGTGAAAAATATATTCTCACCAGTATATGGTTTGTTTCTATCACCAATATAATGACAGTGGTATTTATTTTTTTAAATATGTATTTCTCTGAAAATATCTGGCTCACTATAGTTGTGCCAGAATTGATGGAACTATTAAAAATTTCAACCTCAGCCCCCCTCAAAAATAGTAACAAAGTCAATGAACTCCAATGCAATGGGAAAATCAAATGTTTTGTTTCAAAATTTTAGTTTAAGTGTTATAATCTTTATTCATAAAGTCTTTCCAAATAGCTTTTATATTTATTCTCTTTGTCTACTTTTATGTTAGGAAAGCACCAAAATTATTCAAAGGTCAAAGAATAGTATTGTCTTTAATTATTGTATTCTTGGAAATAACCTCATTATTCTAGTTATCAGTACATAAAGTTTTATACAAAAGGTTATGTAAATGCTACTGGTTTTTGTCTTATTTTGACCATTATCAGCTTGCAGCTACATAGTTTTTTAAATGCTTTGTGTCACTGGATCAACATGCATAAAAGGAACTAAGGAGGGAAAATTACAATTGTTATGATTTTTCTATGGCTCTGAAAAAGCTACCTATAAACAGATTCTTTTGAAAGAAAAAATTCAGCTATGAAGCATTGGTTGAATATGGTTAAGCTGCACATGTTTGAGATTATATTATATAAGGCAACAAAATTGTAAGCATCATCTTTCCTTTCTTCGTTCTGAGCAGGCAAGATCCCCAAAGTAGCTTTGAGGATACTTTATTTATGGGCCTGCTAGTTCAGGAGCCACACACCAATTCATCATGCTCCTTGCTTTGTGCCATCTGTTATAAATAAATATCCCTGCCTGCAACTTTCTATCGGGGCATGTGTTTACTGTTATGCAGATGAATGCAATATGGGAAGACATTAAAGTTAAAAAAGAGAAAAATTGCTTATGAAAATGTCTATTGAACGTATATATTCCTATTACTTGTGTACAAAGGTTCAGATCACACGAAGGCCTCCAGCTCAAGCGAGCATGAACTCAGAGCCCCTTGTTTACCTTGCACCTACGCAGGGGAGAGAGAGTTCAAAATAAGCCGGACTAACACAGGCAGGTTAACAAAGAAGCGCCCGACAAGCACCTTTTCCCAGATCCTTTTGGCTATTTCACGGCACATACTGCTGGGGAGAGCAGGACAGATAAGGTCATGTGAGAACAGTGTGGCAGTTTTGAAGGTGGCTGGCAGCATCCAAGCTAAGGAGGGAGGGGAAGTCCTTGGGGACTTTGGAGAAGAAGAGTGACACGGTCAGAGCTTTTGG
Source organism: Cavia porcellus (assembly GCF_034190915.1). Taxonomy (NCBI): domain Eukaryota; kingdom Metazoa; phylum Chordata; class Mammalia; order Rodentia; family Caviidae; genus Cavia; species Cavia porcellus. Next base: position 34,494,674 of record NW_026947489.1, read on the forward strand.
AGAGCAAAATAATTCCGAGAAGTGAGTAAAAAATGTTTGAAGCAGAGAAAGCCTGAGAGGTTGGGAATCATGCCAGACCTAAAAACTGATGACAGGGACTGCAAGCATAAAATCCCTTCGACACCTCTCCAACCTGTTACTGAATGCTTTCAAACACTTAGGACAGTACAATCCCTTTTTCCCTGTAGCATCTCAAGGCTCCTCTGCAGCATCTTTAGGTCCATAAAAGCAGGATAAACAATTTGTTCATTCGGCTTTTTGTCAAATACATTCATTTGACTAAAATTAGAACAGTACATTTATTTTACTTGACTGCTTAAGGTGACATGCTGATTGTTATTAAATTTATAAATGCTCAAAGGTACATTTACATGTTTAAAAGGAACAATTTTTCATACCAATAGTATATATCAAAATGTCATTTTTTTCAGTGAGCAAAATAAAGAAATTTAGAACTTAATATATATAGTCTTAACCTTAAAAATGTATTTATAATCATTATTTGTTCTTTATGCTATGATTTTAAAAACCTATGTAATGTAGGTAAGAATTTATTACATCTATTTATGGTCCAGGAAGAAATGTTTTTCTTACTAACTCTATGTGAGAAAGTGTACTTCAAAATTAACATAAGAGAAGAAATAAAATTCTGACTTTAAGATAAACTACAATCTTCATCCCCAGGGCATCATTAAAAAGTTGGTATATTTTCTAAAGAATACTTTTAAAAATCTTTTCTATCAGCATTTTAGCATTCTACAATGTTTTCTGTTAGTCATTTTGTTATTGCCTTTGAGATTTAATTCAATTGTCTATGATGTGTTTCTTAGTCTAACTGCTCTCATTCTTTATCTTTAAAATAAGACTTCTTCAGAGGAGGATTCTTCAGAAAATGACCGTTTCATTTTTTTATTAAATTCAAATATTTTTAGTGGGCAGTCAGGAGTTTTCAAATGAATTTAAATAAGAAAATAAAAAGCTTTTTATTAAATAGGTATTATCCCTTTAACCAATTTATTTTGTTTGTGGAGTTTTTCAATTTTAAAAGTTTCCAGAATGTGGACTTCAAATTGCTTCTTATAAAAAGTAAGTTGGTAATAAGCAAACACATTCAGTTACTCAGTATTTACCAAATTGCCTGACTCTGAGTTATAGTGCTACAAGAGAAACACTAATTAATTGTAGTTCAAATAAATAAGTGCCCAATTATACTTCTCAGTCTAATCTAAATCTGAGTAGATTTAGATAGATTTAATGACTTTCGCAACTAAAACTCTTAAAGTCTAAAGCAAACTCTACTCTTGACTCTTAAAATTTATTCACATGGTTGCAGCAGCAGTTACTGGAAATGATCCACTGACATTTAAATGAGGTAAGCCAAGGGAGCGGCGTGCTCATCTTAGGGCTAAGCCTCACACGTGTGACCGGGGCTCTAACCCCAGGTTCTGATATCTTTCACTTGCCAATCAGGTTGAGTGTTTCTAATTTTTTTCCACCTGAATCATTTTTTCTGATAGGAGGCAGCAAATCCTGGAACCGATAGGAACTTTCCAGTGAGTAAAAACAGTCTCTTCTATCTCAGAGGAAGAATGTCAAGTCTTCAAAAGCCAGCTGATCCAAAGAACCCAAGAGGAAACACGCCCCAAGTGACTCCTGCACCTTGGGTCTCCTCCCCAAACAAGTCCTGTGTGCTATCAGTTTTGATAAGCAGCCTTTCCTCACCCATGAGGCTATAACATGATAATGTCATTCAATAACTCTCACACCCTTTCCTGCTATTTGTCCAGCACAGGAAACTCAGGATTTTCTTGTCGTGTGGACACAGCGGAAATATCTAGCTAGCAAATACTGACTCTTGCATGCAAACAGATCCATATCCTCTTTCCGCCTGACAACTTCCTTCCTGCATGCTAAGAACAATCTACCCTTCATTTTTGTTTTCCGGACTTTATACTGACTACTCTGAAAGCCCTTGGGGAGAAGACTAATGTAAACTTCCACTTAACAGCAACAGCTGGCTTTTCAGACAAATAGGCTGACATTGAACATGGCTGAGGGTACTGGAGATGCCCTTTAAATACAGCAACATAGTGTAGCAAACTGTGCTCCACGCCATAGAAGAGACTGTGCTCAAAGGATAACATCACTAGATCATTTAAATACAAATCTAAGTTATTTCAAAATATATCATAGGCTAGGAAAATAAGTTTCCTGGCTAGTTATATTTCAGAACTGGGCTTGTATTATATTGTTCCAGTTTGGATATTTAAAGACACACAAATCTAGATCCAGGTAGGCAGAGGATCGTGTGGCTGCACATACCAAATTAGCAGCTAAGTTTCCTGAACTCTCAAGCACCTTGGGCCTCCTGAGAAACGTTCAAAATTATCATTCATGTTTGAGTTAGGAAGTTAAAGGCTGTTGCAATAACCTCTTGATTCACAATAGAGAATGAACTCACACTCTGAAAACCTAACACAAATCTAAAATAATTAAACAGTTTCAAGACAGCATTCACCTCCTTCTACAAAAGCAGCTTTCTGAGAATTGGTGCTTTATAACAGGCACAGTTGAAAGCTCACTTATTGTCTATAATCCCATTTGGTTTAAAACGTTTTGCTTTCTGGACAAACGTAGTGTCAGGACGTTACTCAGCAGTAAAGACTCAGACTAGTGTAACAGCACAAGCAAAATTCCAGCAGTTGAAAACAATGGTGCCAATCATGAAGTCTGTTATCTCAACAGACTTTTATCTCATTTATCCTCAGATGCTCACTGTGAGTTCTACATGAAAACAAAACCTAACAATGAAAATAGAAAAAAAACACTATTTATTTATAGCAATTGTTTTTCACTAGTACATGCTTGCATAATGATTACATTTGCCAAGGGGCTTGGTATGTGTACGTAACACGTCTTAATTATCTTTCATCTCTTATACCTCTCCCTGTTCCTTCCAACTCTCAGTCCCCTGCCCACTTGCAAAAGCTCTGCTTTCACTTTCTCTTTCAATTCTAATTTTCTGTCCCCTTTTCTTCTCCTCCCTCCATGTCTTGTTCCCTTTGCCACTTGAAAAAGATCTCCCTACTTCCTGTTATCTGTCTTTATTTTCCTCCTTATATTTTGGCATATGAAAGAGATCATGTGATAGCTATCATGCTGTATTTGTGGGTTTATTTCACTTAATATTATGATCTCAAGTTGCACCCACTTTATTACAGATGACTCAAGCTTATTCTTTGTGATAGAGTAGTACTCCACTGTGCATGAATACTACATTCTCTTTATTGATTCATCTATTGATGAACATATAGGCCGTTTCAAAGATTTAGCTGTTTTGAATTGTGCTAATTATAAACATAAGTATGCATATAGCACTGTGATATGATTTCTTTAACTTTCAAGAAGACAACTAGTAGGGGAATATCTAGGTCAAATAGAATTTCCAGCTTTAGCTATTTGAGGAATCTCCATACTGATTTTCATAGTGGTTGTACTGCTTTAATTCCTACCAGCAATGTAAAAGGGCTCCTTTTCCCCATACCCTAAATAACATTTGCTATTATTTGCCTTCTTGATGAAGAACATTTTTTTCTGTAATAAAATAGAATTTCGGTTTTGCTTTGATTTGTATTTCTCTAATGGCAAGTGAGATTGATCACTCCTTAATGTATTTGTTGATGAATCGTACTTCTCAGATGTCCATTTTTAGATTAGGACTTTTGTTTTGAAAAGTCTATTTTTTCCTAGTTATTTATATGTTCTGCATATTAGTCTTCTGTCCAAGGAATACCCAGAGGTGGCAAAAATTATTTCACATTCTGTAGGTTAATTATTCACTCTGTTTGTTGTTTCCTTTGCTGTGCTGAAGCTTTTAATTTGATATCCCATTTGTGGATCCTTAGTATTATTTCTTTTGCCATGAGGTTCTTTTCAGAAAGTTCTTTTCTATACTATGTCTTCAAGAGTTTTATTATTTCATCTTCCAGCATATTGTTTCTGTATTAGCATGTAGATTTTGACTCATTTTGATTTTAATTTTAGTGCGTGGTGAGACACTTGAGTCTAGACTCAATCTTCTGCAGATGGATATCCAATTTTTCCAGCACCATTTATTAAAGAGGGCATATTTTCTCCAGGTTATACTGCCAAAATTGATCCACAAATATAATTCAATCTCAAGCAAAATACTAACAGCATTCCTCACAGATCTAGAGAAAACAATATAAATATTCATATAGAACCAGATGATCCAGCAATCCCACAAAACAAAAGCAAAGCAGGAAAGTGACAATTACAACTATATTGCAAAGCTACAGTGATAAAACCAGCATGGTACTGGAACAAAAATAGACACATGTGTCAATGGAACACATAGATAACACAGAAACAACCCAGGCACATTCAGTTATTAGATCTTTGATAAAGCAGTTGTTAAATCAGTAAATATTATTCACAGCTAAATGATTATCTTTTATCCATTTATCCAGATGATAAATTTTTGCATCTTTAAACTACATATAAGTTTACCTAATGACAGGACAACAAGGGAAGTTAAAAGGCACTTTGGGTGTTATTAGGATTCTAATTAGGGAAGGACTCACATGTACTCTGCTGGCTCCCAGCTAAAGTTTCACTTGATCATACATGTCATCATCAAGATCATAAAGCCAAAATACAAAACTAATATGAAAATATCCCAAACTCTTGTTAACTGTTTGTTTTGCACCAGAAAATACCCTAAAAGTCTTGTGTGGATTATCTCATTTTAAACTCTGCGGCTGAACATATTGACACAAGCCCATAATCCCAGCATTCCAGGAAGGCTGAGAAGAACACAAATTTAGTTGAACCTGTGCAATTTAGTGAGTGTTTCAAAATTTTAAAAAAATTAAAAACAATTAAAACCCTACAAGGGTTGTATTTATGTTCTTAAGTATTGTGTTAATAATTGACACTAAGCACTATTTTTAGAGAACAGAGAAAATTATTCCTAGGAAAAAAAATCCTATAATGGAACTGCTATCCCCACTTTTATAGATGAAGAAGTTGAGACAAAATGCACAAACTTGGTCATGGTTATAGAATTAGGAAGCAGTGGAGCTGCACCTAGAAATCAGGGAAATGAATTCTAAGAATCTCTCTAAATTTACAATCTATGACTTTGACTTTGAAGGACTTGCTGAGTTGCAGTCTAGCACTGGTCTAACATTAACTGTATTTTCTCCTTATTATTTCTCATTATTTGGATCAAATGAAAAAATATGTATAAGCAATTAGCATTGAATTTCCCTTACCTTAACACGCACAAATTCTAATTATTAGAGTGAAGGGACAGACTCTATGTCGATTAAACCTAAAAGCCACATTTCTTGTCTTGTGTTTTTTTCTTTACTTCTTTTAACAGTTTCTGACATTTCCATAAGCTGGTTCCAAAGAAAGTATGCCATGTCATTTGAGAGTACAGAGTAACTTAGTTCATAATTGATTATATAAAATACCAAAAAAGTGAAGAAACAAGAAGGTATTGGTATTAGCTACAGCATAACTTGGATGGGAATTCCTGAAAGCACTTTAGAAAGGACTTTTACACATCCCTACAGTAGTAATTTACTTAAAGATGCTGCTGCTTTGGCTTTTGTGTTTATTCCTGGAAGTAACGTGGCACTTCCTGATGGAGACCTGACCTTAGGTGGAGGCAGGGGAAATAAAAACACACAGTGTCTCTATCACTGCCCCCCAGACTTGGGATGGCTTCTGCTCACACACCTTACACCATGTACTCAAGGCTTCAGACTGATGAAAACACTGACCCTCCTAAGAGTAAATATTGGCACATATAAACGAACATGGGCATTTCTGAGTGGATGCTCTGCTTGCTTCAAGAAGATGGAATTTCAGAGCCAGAGAGGAAAGAGTTTTGAATACTTTCACCTATCTGCTTCCATGATTCGTGTCCTATAAATGTAACTGAACAGTGATACTTATGGAGTGACTTTTTATGAAACACTGTAAGTGATCCATGGTATCCCTCCTAATACTCACCATACACCTCACTATGCATTCTTCTAATTCTCATTTTAAGGAATTTTGAGGAATTTCTTAGAATTTAATCTAGAGGGATGAATATACAGCTGATAATTATCAGAGTTGTGAAATAAACCCTTATAATTTGGTTCTAGTTTTCATGCAGTGCGTAAAGAATAAATGACTGTAACTTGAACAACTATTTCTAAGATGACAATATGTAATCTATTAACTAGTGATTTCTTACTTTTTTTTGAAATTCTGTATTACTTGTACCCTTATACTGTTTTGTGTTTTTTTTCTCCTTTAAATAAAACAAAGAAATGAAATGTGTATATTCAAAAAAAAAAAAAAAAAGAATAACCAAGAAAGCAGGGCTAGCCCAGTTAGAGGAGGCTCTGCAGCACCCCAAATATGATTTCTAAAGTGAGGAATCAGAGGTGGCTGCTAACAACTGAAGCATGGAGAGAAGACCAGCAGCCACAGCAGGAAACGACTAAGCAGGAGAGGTCTATGCTGTGAAAATTCCCAGGAGGACTCATGACTGCATTTTACCTCCCAGAAAGTGCAGCACTGGTGTGGCAAGCCAAGTTTAAAGAGCAGAAACAAGAAAATGCGTATTGTATATATACCTTACGCAGCAATGTGAAAAGAGCCAAGAGGTTAAAAGACAGCATCATACTTTAGAGAATAAAAGAAAACATGTAGCTCAGAGAAAGCAATCATAAATGGAATGGGAGCTGGGACCACAAACATAACTAGTCATTGAATATGAGTAAAGGAAATCTAAAAATCTTACATTAATTTTATAGAAGCAGAAACTTGATCGAAAACATGAGTACAGTGATGAGAAGGAAGATGTGGAGAACTGACCTAACAAATAGTTATCTACCTAGTATAATACACTGTAGTAAATAATAAAAAGAAGAAGTATACCTGTACAATAGTCCTATAATAAACAGTAATGAAAAAATATTTGTAGAATTAATTATAGTATTTGAGGCATATATTTTGATATATATTTCAAATAGTGTAATAAATTACCTTGTGAGATAAGTATAAATCATGTCAAAATGGAATGCTGGTAGATACTTATCTACTGAGATAAATGACCAAGAAACAAGGGTATAAATACCTAACTCTTGTCTGAGACCTGTCATTCCTTTATAAGATACCTGATTTTTTTTTAAAATGCCCCAGGGGCAAGGAACAATTTATTATTAGCTGGAGTCTTGACTTGAACATGATACAAGACTCTTGAGTTCTGATATGGTACATGTGAAGAAATTCATTTGCCCTAGGAAATTAAGTTAAGAAAATAAAGCCAAACAAATTCTAGAGGCTTATACTGTCTCTTTCTACCCTAACAACCATAACAAATCCCAAATGTCCCATCTTGCCACTCCGGTGAAAGAAAATGCCATGCCACAGTGTATGAGCCAGTGGGACATGGTAGAATTTGCAAAAGCAAGGGCAAAGTTCCCTTAGATCTCAATCTGAACTCTGAAAACCCCTCAGATCACTTTTCCTTCACCAGTCAAGTGGCAGGAGAAAAAGAGATCTGTTCTCCAAATTCACTAGAGAGGCTTGTGGGTCATTAAAAGAGCCATATTGATGCATGTGCCAGTGTTTACCTGGCACAATCCTTAGTGCTGTGATAACAAAGTGAACCCAAACAAGTTATAGCACAATTTCTCCAAGACAGAATTCTCAGTTTCTTTCTCCTATGAAGGAATATTAATATCCCTGCTTTATACTTTTCAGCCACTTGGCTAAGAATAGCAATAATAAAAAGTGAAAGCAATCATAAATGGAATCTTCAATTTAAAATTCCCAACTCTTGGGGATTTCAACTTAAAATTTCAAACCCTTAGGTTATATGAGAACTTGAGTGCTTCATAAAATTAAATATCCATGATGTGATTCGTGTATTCTCAAATAATACTTTTATTTCCAAAGTCTCAAATTACAGTCTTATTTTCTGGAGCACATATACCTGAAGCAAAGTGAAATAGAACAGCAATCTCATTACTGTGTTGATTTTTTTTCTTTGAAACATGCAAATACTTAAGGAGAGAATTGAAACTGAGGAGTACAGCCTTTCCCTGAATATGAGGAAGGCAGAGAGCAGCTGAATTCACGTGTATGTGGTGATCTTAAAGGAGAAACCTAATATTGCCTTCCTCAATATTTGCAAATTCAAAACAAAGCACCAGGAAGGAAAGGGTTGATCTAAGAAAGTTCCATACCAAAGGACAAGTATGACCTGCAAAGAAGTTGATACAATATGTGGTAGACACTATTTTAATCTAATAATATGCCTCAGGAGAGCTTGTTTAGTTTTACTAAAAGTCCTCGATAAAGATGGGTAACTCAGAACATCATTTTTTTTTGCTTCTAATTTAAGAATTTGGTACATAAAAGTATAGAGAGTATGAAGGAAATGGATCACGACCTTTGACTTTTGGCATGGTTTCTGAGGCAGGTGTCAGAGAGGTTTGTAGCTACTATCTTGCCAAATCTTATCAAAACCTAAAAGACAAAAAGAGAAGAAAAAACTATACACTGTATAATTAAGATCAAAAAGGAAGTCATTTTATTTTTAGTACATTTGCTTTGGAGAGAGCGCCAACTAATTGGAAAGAGTCCATAATTTAACCAACATCAGATCTTACTGCATTCTCTACTGAAACTTAATAAATGTTAATTCCTAGATTTAGTGACTTCACAGTTTTCTCTATTTAATGATTAGTGAGCCCTTTTTACTACTTTGAATGAAAACAAAATAAAGATCCGAAATCCTATTACCAAGAATTGATTTCTATCAAACAAACAAAATTGTTTGGTCTATTTTTATGGTTCCCATAATTGTATTCAAAACTTATAAACAATATATGTCCACTTTACTAATTTTTTAGTCCATTTTTGGTCATAAGCTTTAATTAAAACAAAATATCCCTTAGGTAAATAAAAGGAAATGCCATTGAAATAATATAAACACCAGAGAAAACCTTGGGTTGTTTCCACACTCGAGTCTGATTAGACGGAAAAGCACCAAGCGCTTGTGTCATGGACCAACCAATAGGTTTTGTAGCTAGAATTGGCTGTAGTATTAACGATGGCTGGCAGAGTTTCTGGGATACACTGTGCCAAACTTGTCTATTCCAAGGGAGGGTTTTCCACTTGGAAGCTATCGTGTCTACAAAGGCTATCTCTCCTAAGCAGAGTATCCTCTATGTAGCTGTCAGAAGGCCAGTCTATCACATGACTCAGGCCGTCTGTCCCACTCTGGCATCTGGTAGAGTTTGAGGAGGGAGCAGGTTTCCTTGATAACCACAACAGTGTCAGACCTGGGAGCAGTGAATGCTCAAACACAGTGTAGACTGTTAATAGATGTTGCAGTGGTTTCCAGAAAACTCACCGCTCAATTTACCAGTTTGTTCTTGTTCTTTAATTTTTCTGTTTAACTTAGAAATGATCTCAAGGGTCTTCTGAGCCTATTTTTAAATTAGTAATGTAAGCTCGCCAAACCTTCCTTCTTCAAAGGTTTTGCAATATTCAGAACTTTCTTCTGTGTTTGTGGTCAAACAATCTTTTGAAAATGAACAAGTGGATTGCATTGTAACACAAAATGACCCTCAGCCAGTACACGCTTCAGTTGATCAGTTGCCCAGGTAACAGTTCTATGTCCAGGTCCTGTTACTTTTGTTTCTTAAAAATGGCTGATCACTATGATGGGAAGCTGGTTACTATGATGCATATCATAGGAACCAGTCACCATTTAACAAAACATTTTTCCTCTGTACGTCCTGCTTGCTTATTCCATGTATGCCTGAGACCGCCAGAGATCAAGGCCTGACATTTCAAGAACAGTTGATTCCTAGCCATTGCCCATCTGATGTTAAATAAATCTGCCTTTTGAAATTCTGTATCACAATTGTTTGGTTGTTGTTGTTATTATTTTGTTTTATTGTTTTTTTTGTTTTAATTTTATTTAAAGAAAGAAAACAAAACAGAAAACGGGTAGAAATAATACATACTTTCAAAGAAAAAATAAACAGTAAGAAATCACTTGTTGATGTTTACATATCGTCCTCTTACAAATAGTTGTTCAAGATACAAAAGTGGAACATACAAATGGAAATTCAAACAGCGAGGCTGCAAATAGTTCTGTTCAACTATCTAATAAAAACTTAGTAATATAGTTATCAATCCTCTACACTTAAACACATATGCATTTATCCATATCTTCATTTATGTTGAGATTAAACAAATGAAAGCAGACTAAAATCACTCGGAACAAAGAATAATAGTATTGCTGGATTTCACATCATGACTTTCCAGAGTATTTTGTTTTATTGTTGTTGTTTTTTTTGATTGCTTGTTTGTTCCTTGACTTTTCTGGTTTTTTCTCTTTAAAATTAAAAAAAAATGTCCCTCCAAATCCTGAGCGTTGTTTCAGTGTTTCTGCTTGCTGTTACATCATAAACGGCAGTTTTTAAATTTTAATTAGATGGAGATTAGAGAAGATGGCAGCTTGCTAGGTAGCTGCGTGGAGAGCCTCTCTGGAAAAACAGCTCAAATGCTGGAATTTGACAACATGGAGAGGGCCGGATGAGCGGAGAAGGATTCTCATGACCCCAGCAGGAAACTGAAGGAAAAAGAAAAATTGGAAGAGGAAGGAAAAATGCAAATGGAGGCCTAGAGCCCAACGCGCTCACTGAGACCCATCTGTGTTGTGCTGGGAGCGCCAATAATGGGAATTAGTGAATCCCCAGGCCCTCGGCAGGAGGACATGGTGCAGTGTGGAGCTGAACCAAGGTGGAGAACTACACTGATTCCTGGTGAGTGCTGGAGAGTGGGTCCTGCGGCAGGTGTGGCCAGCTGGAAGACATCCTGGAGTTGGGCAGAGCCCGGCACCACAGTAGTATCAGTCAGCCACCCCTGGCCCAGAGAGGATTGGTGGGATCTGCTTGGGCTGAGCCATGCACCTTTGTGGGACCCAATAGCCAGAGACTAAACGGTCCTGATCTTGTGACCTCCAGCAAAGCACAGGCTAAGTTGTGGAAGGTACTTGCAGGTTGACTGGCTCAGAGGCTAGGGGCTAGCCTGCATCATACCTGCATACACCTCAGATAACAGCAAATTGGAGAGTCAGCTTGCTTCAGAAAGACTATAAGCAATATGCAGAGGGCCAGGGACCTCCACAATGCACCTCTCTGAAAAAAAAAACAGAAACATGACAAGAGAAATAATAATAAAAAAAAAACCTCCAGAAGCTGACCCTGGGAAAATAAGCCCAGGAGAGGTAAATACAGAAGAGAACCAGTGCAGCAATCATGCAATATTAGCCACAACATCAACAGACATAAAGAAATACTTCATAACCTCATAGATGAACTTAAAACTGAAATTCAAACCTAAGTGAGGCATGATATAAAAAGATTAATTAAAGAAATGCTAAGCTCATCCTAAGAAAACACAGATAAAAGAATGGAGGAACCCAGAAAAGAAAGAGAAACCTTTGATGAAGAATATAAATAAAACCTAGAATACATAAAACAGATCCAAAGAGATTACCAGGAAACTAAAAACTCCATTGAAAGCTGGCAAAATGTCTTAACAGAAACTAAAATTAGCCTTTCAAAACTTGAAGAGAGATTTATATTGTGTGATTGTGAAAGAAAAGATCTCTTAAAAATAACAAGGAACCAGGAAGAAACAATTGAAAGGCTAGAAAATGACAAGAGATTCTATAACTTAAGAATAAAAAACATGAGTGAAGAAGGAGGAGTAACCACAAATGAATTACAAAGACTATACCCAAACATAATTAAGGAAAACTTCCCAAGCATAGGAAAAAGAAATTATATCCAAATAAATGAGGCATAAAGAACTCCAGCCACCTACAACCAAAACAGATCTACACCCAGACATATAAATAATAATCAAGATCCCAGAAATCCACCATAAGAACAGAATATTAAAAGCAGCCAGAGAAAAGAAGCAGGTCACCTACAAAGGAAAAATCATCAAAATAACGACAGACTTATCAACACAAACTCTCAAATCGAGAAGAGCCTGGGAGGAAAATAATCCAAGCCCTAAAACAAAATATTTCCAAGACAAGGAGGAACTGTGGGAGTTCATGGCCACCAATCCAACCCTACCAAAAATACTGAAGTACATTCCAGAGAGAGAGAAAAAAAATACTAGGATTCCAGCAACAGTGTCAGAGAGGCCTCAATGGCAGTGCAAACAGTGGAATGAAGGAGTAAAGTGGACAAATAATAGCAGAAAAATAGAATAGCAGAGATAAGGCAGAAAAGGAATTCCCTTGTACAGTAGTCTTCTATGTCTTTTTCATTTCATGTGTTTATAGGAATATGATTTGTTTTGTCTTGTTTTGTTTTGTTCCTCCCTCTAATATAGAAAGGATAGAAATACATGTTAAGACATGCGTAGAACCAATAAACAGTTTATGAGAACTGATTTTATGACACATGATGAAATGAACAAGTACTTGGAAGAAAAAGAGACACTACAGTACCCAGTGCTGATCTAGGAGTATCATAATGTGAAACTCAGCAATACTTTTATTCTTTGCTCAGAGTGATTCTTTTGTTGAACAGAACTGGTTGCAGTCTCGCTGTTTGAAACCCCACTTTATAAGTTCCACTTTTGTATCTTTTAATAACTATTTGTAAGAGGACAATATGTAAATATCAACTAGTGATTTCTTACTATTTATTCTTTCTTTGAAAGCATGTAGTATTTCCACCCATTTTCTGTTTTGTTTAGTCTTTCTTTAAATAAAATTTTTAAAAAAAGACCAAAGAGAGGGAAAGGTGGAAACTACTGTCAATTTCTTATTGTCTTATCTTGAACTCTTGCATTGTTTCCATAATTTTATTAGGTTTGGCTTTGTTCTGTCTTTTGTTGGATTTTGTGCTTTCAGATGGTAAGGGCAGCTATTTTGAATATAATGGGAAATATTATGGTAATCATGGTTTCCTATTATATTGTTTCGAAGTCTTATAATGCTTTCATTCATTGGTCTGATTTTATTTTGTTTTGTTTGATTTTATTATGTGAGATTGTATGAATACTATTTTGAAGAAAATAAGACATTATGGTAGCTATTGCTGATTTACTATCATCTTGTCTTGAAGTCCTACCATGCTTTTGTTCTTCTGTTTTGACTGGTTTTATTTGATTTTATTACATGTGATGTTATAGACAAATTTTTTGAGGAAAATGAGGTATTATAGCAGCCATTGTTCATTTCCTGTTATTTGATTTTGAAGTCCTATAATGCTTTCATTCTTTTGAATTTTTTTTTACTATATTGTTATGTTTGATATTTTTGCATGTGAAGGTATGCTCAACTATTTCAACTATTTCTCATTCAGGAAAATTCTCCCTCTGCCTGCATTTACTTGTCAAAACACCACTGCAACCTCCACCATACAGTTTTTGGTTTTTTTAAACTATCTTTTGCTTTGGGGCAAACTCCTTCATTCCTCCTCTCTCTCTCTCTCTCTCTCTCTCTCTCTCTTTGGTATTCTCTACATGTATCTTACATATCTTATACTGCTAGATGATTGGTTGTGTCTTATCCTTCTCCCTAAAGAAAGTTTCTGATAGGTCAAAAGAGTGCCTTTAACAAAGTTAAGTAGTCAAAAATATTTATTAAAATTTGGTTTAATTTTCTAAATATCAGTTGTCTAAAGTCACCCATGCCTCCTTTCTTTTATGCATGTGGGAAATTCAAAATTGACAGATTCTCATTTATAAGTGCTAAATAATATGCAGTGCTAATAAATCAAAACTAATGCTCAGATCTACAGAGAGTATACTTCCTTAGGAAACTGAACACACCTATTATCATATCCCATGAAATATCTCAAAGTATTATCTTTAGATTATTGTTCTAGCCCAGGTTTTGGATTTTCTTTTTGTTTTTTTCTGTTTTTGTGAGGTAGATGCTTAAAATTTCTCATACATCTTTCTGTACTGATTTACCTATCTACCAGGTGCTCTATGTGGTCTTCAAACTGCTCGTTTTAAACTATTTAATTCTGCAATGGATGTTTCATTGTTGATACTGGTAAAATGAAACCTGTTCTTTGTCAAGTTGAAAAATACCACTAAACCACTTCACAGAAATACTGGGTAATATGAATGGCATGGGTAACCAAGACAGCTTTCGGGTGATGTTTTCCTTATTGCCTTTTGGCTTTTATGAGGCTGTCTTGAGACAAAGATTGCATTATTGCTTCGTCCTCTGAGGCTGTGGACATACGACAAACATTCCATCTGTCTAATTTCTTATTCCATGTGATTTATTTGGTTTATTTAGTTTTTGAAACTGAAAGATCTACGAAACTGAAAGGAACCTGTGAATCACCATATACCTTATATAGTGGAGCTAGGCTTGGCGGTCTGGTTTCTGCTACTACGTTCGGCCTCAACAACAGGGCACACACAGAGGCTTAGCAGGCAAGATGATTTAGAAACTGTCTTCTGATTCGTAAAGAACTTCTACAGCTGACAAAAAAATTGGATAAAGCATGCTTTAGTCAAAAACAGATTTCTGAATCATCCATACTGGGCATAGCTTTGTTTTCTGACCTATTTTCTTTTTCCCAATTTCTCCAACAGTTCAACTTTTGTGGAAACTGAGTTCTAGAAATGTGGGCCATTTTGTCTTACAAAGCATGAAGGGTGATATCTAATTTTATTCTTCTTTTTTAGTTTATAATTAGTGCCAAGGGGCTGGGGATTTAGCTCAGCAGCATAAGCGCCTGCCTTGCAAGCAGGTAGTCGTGAGTTTGATCCCCGGTACTGATAAAAATGAAAAAGACAAAAAAAAAAAAAAGTATAATTAGTGTCAATTAATATTCTAAGAGAAGGGTGAGTTGATAAATCTAAGATAGACATAAAAGAAAGACATATGAAACCAATTCTTCCTAAGAAGATGAAATTGAAAGGTTAATTCTTTGATGTTTTCTCAAACTAGGTATTCTAATCAAAATTATAAGCCATTTACATCCATCCTCCTTCCTCTGATGATGTGGGTAAATGTATTTTTCTTATTTATGCCTAAATGAAGGAAAACATATTTCATTACAACATGAGTCTGAAGACCATAGATTACATCTTATTCATCTTTATTTGTCTTTGAATCACAGGCCCAGGTCTTTGCATGTTTTAGGTGTTGCATAATTATTATTGACTTAATTTTTCTGCCTTGTGGTGTGGAGAGAGAGTTCTAAAATGGCTCTGCCAACCCTCTCTACCTCCAGCTCTCTCTGTGAATTGATTAGTGCTGAGACTTCAGTTTCCTTGTAAACTTCCCAGTTAATATTTACCACAATTAACATTTGTCATATTGATATAGAAACAAATTTTTTTTCCTAAAATTTGAGCCAAACTTAAGAATTATTACTTAGAAAAATGGACAGAATATTGTATTGAAATAACCAGAAAGAGTAAAACTATTGAATTTTGCTACAATAGGTTTTATTCAAGTATTAAGAAAGCATTGTATTATGATACGTTGTTGTGATACAGAAATAACAATGAAACAAACTCAGCCAGCTGTAAGAGTTTTTAACTGCAGCCATCATTCCTAACTAGTAGTACTCTTTTAAGCTAGTTCTTAAAATTTAATATAAGTAATATTTAAGGCAATTCCATCTAACATAAAATAAAACAACTATTTGCCAATGATACGTTAAATATTAATAACTTGTATAATAGTGAGTTCATACACAAAGAAATGAAATGCTCTTTATATCTTGCAAGTACTTTCGCACACTGCTAGTCTTGAGGATAACAAGGAAAGCACTGTTCTTCTAGTTCACAGAGAATAAAATAAATGCAAATGATTTTAATAACTTGTCTGAGTACAATTTCTTCCAGTAAGGGTGGGGAGCAGAATGTCACACAATACATCTTAAGGCTTCCTACTGCCAATTTCTTTACTTCTGCCACCAGAATATACATGAGAATTGTTGCAAATTACAAACACCAAACATTTACACCATTCATTTATTCAAAATTAATTTACTAATATTCATAATGACTCTGAGACCAGAGTTTTATCCCAACTCTACAGATGGTGAATCAGAATCAAGGTAAAGGATGCTGTGGTGTATCCCCTAAAACACTTCAGGACTGAATCACTGTGTTTCTCAGCACATGGATCACACCTATGTCCCTCTCCAGAAACTGACCATGGATAAATGAAACTACTTTGCCCATGTTTATGATTCTTTCTGGGACAGGTTGTACTCAGTGACTGGTCAGTGAAGGTTACCCCTGCTTTCCCCCATTTTTTTCCAGAAGGAGGTACTTGAAGAATGATCCTAGCTTCCGTACTCTCTGTGGAGTCATCTGAGGTTATTTAATTACATCACTTTTCACCTTCCTTTGCTACACAATTCTGCATCCCTTGTTTCAACCAAAGTGTTCCTGAGATGACTTTGCTATAAGCCCATGGGATCCAAATCTTCCAAGTCTCAAAAAATGTTTGCTTTCCAAGTATTCTGTGGGAAATTGTGACCATTGGTACCAGGCTCCTAGACGGGGAAATCTAAAATAATATTTTGACTTTAGGATACACAATGTCCAATTAAATATTAACCTCTGTCCCCAACTCACCTCAACACCATTTACTAGGGATTGACCCAGGGACCTCTGAGTTACATTCCCAGTCCTTTATGTATTTTTTTTTTAAGATAGATTCTTGTTAAGTTGTTCAGGCTGGCCTCAAACTTATAGTCTTCCTGCCTCAGCCTCATAATTACTTGGAACAGGTGGGTACCAGCACATTCAGTTAGTTTCATTAAACTTTAAACTTCAGGAGGCTTTTGCTCACTTTGGGCGCTTCAGGGCAGCAGGTAAGGAAAGCAGTTACTATCCCAACAAAAACAGTTCACCTTGATAATCAGAAGAATGTCTGTCTATTTTTACCAAAAAAATAACAAAGGAAGAACTTATTCTGTATCTGTGTGATACACTGGAGAACCTTCTGGGCATTCCACTGGCCAGTTTATTGGCTCTAGAGCTCACTGTGGCTTATCTGAAGCTACTGTAAAGATCTTATCACACTTGACTTTTCCTTCTGTCCAGTCCTGATTCCTTTCTTTATTGAATAAACTGCCTGCAATTATGTAGCCAAATCAGTCTGTTTTTTAGCCTCTGACAACGTTGCCTTTGACAATCAAGAATCCAACTAGGTATTTCCCCCTTTACATTATACAGCCCTAAAAGATTGAAACTGCTTTCTCTTGGTTAAAACTTGTCACTCAAATGACAGAAGCAAAACAGGAAAGCAAAATGACCACTTATTTTGTCTTTTAAGGATTCTGGCTCTTGGTTTATAATCTCCTAACTTAACAGAAAATTGTATCATTACTGGGCGTTAAGTTCATTTCATACAGCAGACTTTTTTAAAACAATGCATATGCTATAAGGCTCATCTGCTTGCTGACTCAGAACCTGTATGGCAGCAAGTCTGACAAAAAAGATTGTCATTATCTATTAAATCAATAATCCATGCACTAAAGAAAATTTACCCTGTGTGTTTCACTCTTTTCTCCTATATGCATCACTGTAACCCTTGAGGGAAAAGCCAGCTGTGGCAACTGATGTATAAAGTGGTAATTTCTAGGGTTTTCTTTTTCTTGTATGTTACAAAAAATCAATGAGTGAAATTCAGTCCTAAGGCACTCTAGTCAATCACACCAAAATTAAGCATCACAGAACTAGAGAGACATCAAACTGAATGGAACTTCAAGAGACAACCTCATGCAAAGCAAGAGTTTTCTGAACTATTTCAGATAATTTCTTTTCTGAAGTATTTTTACAGCTTTCCAAAGCTACTCACTGCAGAATTCTAAACTCCTCAACAATAGTAAATTCTTCTGCATGTAATAATAAAGTTTTTAAAATTTCCTTTATATTAGAAAATGAAAGCACTGTCTAATATCATTCTAGACACCCTTCCTCTATTTAGGAAAGATAAAAGGTTCTACCAACTTTGCTGTAGTAAGTTTATTTTAACTTGTCGTTAGATTTTGCTTCTTAAGTTTTTATCTGGGTTTAAATCTTCCTGTTAAATTAGAGAAATTAAAGTTGAAATGACTAATTGAATAAAAGTTAATATGGAGACCTTATAGTAATACTTCGTCAAATGAATACTAATAGGATTGATTAATTTATGCATGACACAGACAGCTGGCCTACTAAAACCCCAATTCCCAATAATGAGGCAATAAGCTAGTAAATAAGAAGCCACCATCATAAAGACGGTGGACCAAAAAAATTTGGGGTCGTCAATGGTATCTTTAAATCACAGAATCAACAGTAGCAATACTACCTCCTGATTTGTATGATCTGAGTGAGACCCTGTTTCAGTCAGTATTTATCAAGTATTCCATTATTTGAAGCCCAACACAATCTTAATTACCAACGTGACGCATTCACTATTTTACTTTTACAAGTAATGCACACACCAGAACGAATCTTTCTATTGCAAGTGTTCAGTGCTTATCATCCACTTATATCACTTAACTAATGCAAATTCTTTCTCATACTAGTCAATAGTTTTTCCTCCCTAACTGTTCTATTCTTTTCAAGTTAAAATAAGGCAGAAAATGAAACAGTAATGACAAGAGAGAAGGTATAAGTTGAGTGTGGAGTCATATTTTACAATTAGCACATGCTACTCATAGGATCGTGTTGTTTCTGTTGTACCAGGGATTGAACTCACAACCTTACATTTGCCAGGCAAGTGCTGTGCTGCTGACCTATATTCCTGGCTCAAAGGATTTTGAGTAGAATTTATGTTATGACAGCTTTGTGTGGTTGATTCAAAAGAGCTGGGGGTAAGGAAAGAGTCCTCAGTAAGCTCAGGACCTGGTTGCATCTGAATTATTTTTTCAGTGTGTGTCTTGTCCCCATTCTTTAACACGTGGAAAGTAATGCCACAAATATATTACAAATTCTCTTGCAAATTATTCTTTAGAAAAGACTTCCTAGAAAAGATATTACTTTCTTAACCAAGGTTTAATTTTCAGTACCAAAGATTTTTTGAACAAAATTAATTTTTCATAGGTCGCCCTACAGCTTCAAAGCTGGTAATAGCCTATTGAGATTCTGGTTTGTAATTTGTATCCATAAAGGCAAGAATTTGAAAACATGTTATATATCCAGTGTTATCAGAATATTACCTGCCTTAACACCACTGATTGCTACAGCACTTTCTTTTGGTAGATGTTATTTATTTCTTGGTAGAAACAGATTTACTTTATAAATGTGAAAATACGGCAAATAACAAAACATACTATATATTAATACTAATACTAATTTTTAAATATAGTTGTAATATTCAAAATTTACAAGGGAAAGAGAGAAAGAAGAGGGAAGAAAGAACAGGGAGTATCTACCGTGCAAAATAGTGGATTTGGATTTTCATTTTCATATTCATGAGATTATAAAAGTATAAATATGTCCTTTTAGGAGCTGGTTCAAACTTCATAATTTTTTTTTAAATTTTATTTAAAGAAAGACAAATCAAAACAGAAAATGGGTATAAATAGTACATGCTTTCAAAGAAAAAAATAAACAGTAAAAAATCACTAGTTGATGTTTGCATATTGTCCTCTTACAAATAATTGTTCAAGATACAAAAGTGGAACATATAGATGGGAATTCAAACAGGGAGACTGCAAATAGTTCTGTTGAACTATCTAATAAAATCTTAGTAATATGGTTATCAATCCTATACACTTAAACATACACACATTTATCCATATTTTCATTAATGTTGAGATTAAACAAACCAAAGCAGACTAAAATCACTCTGAACAAAGAATAATAGTATTTCTGGACTTCACATCATGACACTCCGGAATCAGCACTGGGTACTGCAGTGCCCCTTTCTTTCCTTCAAAGTATTTGTTCATTTCATCATGCGTCATAAGATCAGTTCTCATAAACTGTTTATAGGTTTTACGCAAGTATGAGTCTTAACATGTATTTCTATCCTTTCTATATATTAGAGGAAGCAACATAACAAAGCAGGACAGAACAAAACATACTCCTGTAGACACATAAAAATAAAAAGACATATACTGCTGTATAAGGAGTTCTCCCAGGGTTACTGTGTTGTTTCTTGTTATCATCAATAGAATTGGCTATATCATCAGATAAAGTATAACTGAATATATCAGAACATAATAGTATTAATAGAAATACAACTTTGTAGGTAGTGTAGAACTACAAAAACAAGTAGTAATCAAACTAGAATGGGTATCGTAGTGAATCATTGTCATTTTCAGTATAAACTTCGTAAATTTTAGCCTGTGATACAGTTTTACTTACATAGATGAAGAAAGAGCTTCACTCTTCTGGAAAATTAGACAGTCTTGGATTTATTATAAAAATATTCAGGACACAATTGAATTATCTAAAAGACCCTATACTTTAAAACGTTGATTTAAAGAAAAATTACTATAAAATCAAATTAGAAGCCATCATAAAAATGCTGGTAATATTTTGACGTTTAGCTGTCATTGCTACTACAATTCAGTAGGAATGTATAAGATAACTTATAGGTAGAATACCATCATTCACTCACTTGCCTTCTTTGTCACTTATGGTTAGAATGCATCTATTTTATTGAAAACCATAGGAGAACCCAGTGTCCTAAGCCTCTTTTGTAAAAGTATTATAATTAGTGAACAAAAGATGCCAAACTCTATCAAGATTTGTTGGCAATTTGCTACAATCCAACCAACTTAAGCACAAGTTTGTACCTTGCCCAATTCCATCTAAAGACTACATAATGAAAAACCTTTTGACAAGTTGATTAATAATACTGAGCTGTTAAAGTTCAGCTGAGTGAGCAATTAAACATTCCAAACAGCAATGAACCTTCAGAAGGTAATTTATGATAATTTTATGCACAAGTGCTCAGTGGCTTTTTAATTTGATAGAATGTTAGTAGCACGAATTTCTAACAAGGGAGTGTCAGGGTTCCATACATCACTGAGATTACTTAAACATTTCAAACGTGGTTGATGAATGAAGTTTCTTGAGATGTGGGGAGATACAGAAGGTGTTGGAAGGTTGAGATTATTCATCATATCAATTATTGAGAGTGGATGCACTGACATCATACTCCCAGATCATATTTTATGTCCACAGTAAAGATAAGTCAAGCTTGAAATAACAGACTCTCCTAACTAAGGTATCTGCAGGTAATTCAACTCCCTTTTCTTTCTCCCCCTTCTTCTTTACACCTCCCTCTAAACTCATTACCACCTTTTTCATTCATATCCAGACTTTTACATATCTAGACCCCTTACTTTGAGAAATTACAATGAAATAACTATGAATATAGGCAAGAAGATAAGAACAAAAGAAGAAGAAAGAAATGAGAATGAATACAAACCTTGAGTCTTAGGCTCATGGTAGAAAGAACTGATGGAATCATTTCCTCTAGCTTCCCTCCTTTTCACCAAAACACATATATGCACAAAAACACGCTTTCGTTGTACACACACACACACACTCCAAGTAGAGAGCATCCCCAGCTGCAATGGCTACTCAACGTTTTTTTGCTTGAAATCAACATTTTAAAGTATAGGATCTTTTAGATAATTCAACTATGTTCTGAATATTTTTATAATTAAGCCAAACCTGTCTAATTTTCCAGAAGAGTGAAGCTCTTTCTTCATGTATGTAGGTAAAAATTTATCACAGGCTAAAATTTACGAAGTTTGAAACAGCTCCTAAAAGAACATATTTATACTTTTATAATCTCAAGAATGTGAAAAATCTCTGGCAGCCTTTGTCTTTTCAGATCACAGAAAAATGGCATGGTCTGTTCTAACCAAAATTTAATTCATCCTTGGTACATGTCTATCCCAGAGCATGCAAACTTTAAAACCAGGAAAGACCTTGGAGATCATTTTTCACTAACATTCTCACTCTTAGCTCATGGAAGGTTTTCACAAATTTTTTTGACCTTATGTTTTTTCCTATTTTTATTTTAAAATGAAAAAAGAACAAAAGCAATGATGCAGAATTTCAAAACAACGTAGTAAGAAATTAACAATGGTTAATACATTGTGTTTTATCTTCAAAGTAGTTGCTCAGATTTGACTTAAATGAATTACCCACCTTGAAAAAATTGAATTATTTAACACAAAATCTGGATTTCTACCTTGGAAAAACTGGAAAATTAGAAGCTGTAGAAACACGTATCCACATAAAATTGTCACATAAATATTTGACTGGGGCTCAGTAGCATATTTCCAGTCAAAGGAGGCAGACATTTTTCAGTTAATTACAAACCGTGCCCTCCAAATGGTTTTACACCAGGGAAAGATTACTCATTTTTACCAGCCTGGGCCTTGCAAAAATCTAACGTCTGATCCCTGGCTTAGACTAACTATTTGGTTTATGGTCATGGAAATAACAATTGTATTTACGTGATCAGTGTCACCCAGATAGGTGATAGCGGAACCACATGGTCTTTCAACTCCACCCAGTGTTCTTTGCATTAAACTTTAGTTTTAGTTTAATTCATATTTCTCATTACTTCTGTATGTTTTCTTATAATGTAAAAGGGGGCAAATTATACTAATCTGATCAAAATATTAAGAAATGAAAAATAACACATTTTTTGAAATTAGAGTGTTTTGTTATCCATTTATTTCTCTTTTTGACAGAGAACCAACTTTATTCTAAAATCAAAGTAGCCCTGCAATCATATCATTAATAACAAATATAAACTGGGCTTATCCCAATGTATGACTTTTGTGTGTTATGTATCTACACAGAAAGTCTCAAATGTTAATCAAAAGTCAGTTTCATTTCTCTGCTGCAAAGCACAGAGATTGAGTGCAAAATCACCATGACTGTTTTCTCATGCTTTTATTTCATCAAATTGGTTGGAAAACAAAACCAAACAAATAAACACAAGCTCATCTAGCTATCATCTCTGCAGATGTCGTTTCTTGGTAATGTGCTATTATAATTCATGTCAGGTAAACAGCCTTGCAGATGAAATCAGAATTATTCAGGCAAATTTCTTCATACCACCCTGAAAAGCTGTTTCCCTCACATGGAAACTTCCACAAAGACTTCTTGTTTACAGAGACCATGTGCCTCATGATCCTCTTTTGTGTTTCTCTCCCTTTCTGGTACCAAGCATATGTTTTTAATGCTAACATTCCCTCATCTATAGAGACCATCTGCTTATTAAAGAGTGTTCTCCCTTCTTAACCAGTTTTTTGCATGGAAACTCTTCTCTTACAGTCCCATAGATTCAGGGAAGGAGAAAAGACTGCGGTCTCCAGGTTCAAACAAAAGAGTTTGAAGCACTGAAAGCCTTTGTGGGAGCGGAAGGTGTTTGTGCGAATCCTAAAAAAGAGGAGCATTAGTTGCGTACTTCAAAGCTTGAAGCTGTACTTTTTCTGCTTTTACCTCCAAGAGATGGCATTATTGTGTCCCCTGAAATCACCGTCACTTAATCCTAGACATTCAAGTGGTTTATATTTCATCTTTGAATCTACACTTAATCCTAGGAATTCAAACCTGATCATAGTGAAGATAACAGTGAAAGATGTGTCATTCACAGTAGGACAAGTTGCTCAATATTTTTAAAGTTTAGGTTTTGTGTAAAGGATCAGCAAACACAAGGGAAAGAGAATAGCAGAAAGACAAAATCCTAAGCATGGAAAACCTCAGAAATGTTTAAGGCTTATTTGATTGGAAAATCTTGAGGTTAAAATTTGATGCATCTGGAATGAGAGGGCAAGATCTCAGAGAAGAAAGTACGGAAGTAAATGATAGTTGTTGAAGCTACCTGGAGACTAAGGGAGAAGCATAATTTTTGGCACAAAATCCTTATTTAACTAACAAGTCCAAGAGCACAAGCGTTCTTAGGTCTCATCAGTCTTTTGAATCTTTGTCTATTCACAGTCTCATTTACAACGTTGGTCTGCACTGCCTAGATCAAATTGGATTGAAAGTGAGATACACAGTGTGGCCCACGGAAATTTTTCCACGAGAATTTTTCTTCAGAAATACTTGAAAGAAAGTTCATTATGTAACAGGGAATTAGTAATGGGGAATGGATAGGGATGAGTGGTGGAGAGGGTGTTAAGAGCAGGCAACACCCTCGTACACTGCACCACCAACATCCCACTTTGGAGAGAAGAATCCATGCTTGCTTCAACAGTACCACTCCAGAAAAAAAAAAAAAAAAAAAAAGGAGTGGCAGAAGATCACAAGAAACGCAAGGTGTCAGGCTCCGTCCAGGAGATGAACCAGAAGAGGAAATGGAGAACTGCAGGTAGTTATGTGCTTAGTTGCTCTTTTAGCCAAGCTGAGATGTTTTGAGAGAGAGAGAAAAGGCACAATTTGAAGTTGTGGGATGCCAGTCACAAATTACACTGTGCTCGGCGCTCAGGAACAAAGGTCACTCTTCCTCTGCGTGTCAGTATGTACAATTATTTTATTATTTTATTTGATGTGAAAGTACTATGTACAGATATCAATACTGTATAAAGGTATTCTTTTTCTATAAAAAAAAACCCCAAAATTTCATAATAAAATGATTAGCAAATAACAATAGTTAATCCATTGTGTCATAATCTTTTTTATTTTTTATTTTTATTTAAAGAAAAAAAACAGAAAAAAGGGTAGAAATAACACAGAATTTTTAAAAAAATTAACACTAAGAAATCATTAGTTGATAAATTACATACTGTCATCTTAGAAATAGTTGTTCAAGTAACAAGATTAAAGCATAGAAAGGGGACAAACAACAATGAGAGTGCAAACTGTTCTGTCCAATGATCCAACAAAAACCTAGTTATGTGGTTATCTATCTTGCACACTTAAACATACATGCAGTTATATCCTTTAGAGCACTTTCTTTCCCTTTCTTGTTTACAATAGCTATTTGTGTGTCAAAATCTTTAAAAGTGGTGAAATTGTTTCTCAGAGTCCAAGTAGTAAACAAAAAAAGATTCTTTACAAAAAAAGGAACAAATAACAACATAAACCTCCTTTTCAATTAACTAAGAGAAGGGTTAGTCTCCTGACTGACCTCTCTTCACGGGGGCTTCTATTTTCTCCCCTTGCCTTTTCTGGCAGCATCACTGTCCAACTCAGAAGTATATTTTTTACCCTTTTTTCAGACCCCAGTGTTTCTCCCTTGCCTAACACCTCTCAAAGTTTCAATGCGTTCGCACTACACTTAGAGGGAAATTCACGCCTTTGATCATGGTCTCTAAGAGTTTATACAGTCTGACCTTCCTAATGCCTAAAATCTTCTCCGACGTCCCTCTACATCTTTTCTGTATTCATTGGTTGTATTTCAGCTTTCAGAGCCAGCTCAACACTCTTTTGCCTTCTGGCCTCTGTATCACTATCCCGTGCCCTCTCATTGTCCCTCGTTATGTGTTTCATCACATTAAGCTGCGTAGCTTCTGGATCTCCATCTAAAGGCATTCTCCCCTGGTGCTATTCCAGTAAAATATGAAAAAAATCAAAGCAACCTATCATATTTTCTTCGCAGAGTTTACCAGATGCTTGACTTGTTTACCAATTTTCTCACTTATTCATTGTCTATCTCTCCCGTTAGTAAGCAGGGAAACTAGCATTCTGAGCATGCTAAGCTGCCAGTGACCTAGCCTATTACACAGCAGTTGATAGACATGTTTACTCTTTTTTGTGCATTGAACAATATCCAAGGAACTTTTAAACCATTAGAACCTACCGCTCTTAATGGAGATCAAAAGGAAAAAAGAGAAAAATAATGAGGCTCGACCCTCACCTACCCAAAAATAAAGTAAGACCAAACAAACCACCGAGAACAAATTCTTATTTTGTTAACCTTTACTTTCAGTGTCTATCTAGATTTTCAAACTACTCCTAAGGAACTAAAGGCTAATGGGGAGTTGTGCTGGGTCCAGTTAAGGCTGTGTCTTCCAGCCCCCTTAATTTCTCTCCTGCTGTCTCTAGTGTTAGAGAGACATCAGCTTGATATTCTTTTAACATGGCTCAGAACCAACACTGGGCCTGCTGGTAGATTTTTCATAGCTTCAGGCTAAACATCTTTAGTTATCTGACAATCAATATGCACGGATGTAATTATTTGTTTTCTAGAAGTTAGATGAACAAGATCATTCTAAATTCTTGTGTTATTAATACATGGTAATGAAAGTGAAATATTAATGACTTAGTCAAGTGTATTAAGAATTTGAAGTGCTGTGCAAACTGAAAACTTGCATCTTGGAAGGGGAGGAAAGCTCAGACGTACCAGATGGCTTGGTGACAGCCATTTTATTTAGTGCAGTCTCAGCAGATATGTTTGATAGCCTTCAGGAAAGGCTATCAGCTATGCAAGAGAGGCTGCAGTACCTGATTGTCTGGGAAAACTGTGCCCAAGTAATAAAGTGGTTGGAGGCAAACTGTTTTCTTTGTGTCTCAAGTATATTTAGCCCCAAATGAGATATTAGGGTATCTTGGGCCATCAGTGAATAGCAGTGGCAAACTCTTCTGGTTCACCATCCCCCCCGCCCCCTGCACTTAGTTATTAAATCTAAGACTTGCCTAGAGTAACAATCTTTATGTGTCTTAAAATGTGAGAGAGTTGAAAGAGTCCCAGACTAGCAGTCAGCAGACTGCTAGTGCATCAGCTAGACCAAACACAGAAGAGTTAAGGGACCCTGAGCAAGCAGTATTAAACGTTTGGGTTAGAGTTTCCTCATCTTCCTGCCGAAGACAATGAAATCTACCTCTCTGCCTTTATGGAATTGCTGAAAATGTTGCATAATTTAAAAAAAAAAAAACTATGGTAAAAGCGAAGAATGAAACTGCTTAAAGGCTTTTACCTTCTTGATTCTTGTTACTTTTTTTTTGGTACTGGGGATGGAACTCACAACCATGCACTTGCAAAGCAGGCGTTTATGCCACTGAGCTAACTCCCTAGCCCCTCTTGTTACATTTTTGTGTCTAGCTTATTCACAGTTACACAAGAGGCACTCAAAAAATGGTTTTTCCTTTTGATAAGTGTTTCTTCAAAGATTGTCCTGTGTTTTTGGATGATTGGCAAAGTAGGAAAATATACGTGGGAGGGATTTTCCATCATTTTTGCATATTTTACTATTATGCTGATAATTTCAACATTAATTAAGAATATAGGGGCAAAATGACAGAAAAAAATACAAATTTCTACCTACACTTTACTTCCATCAAAGAAAACCAAGTAACATATTTCATTTTCCCCAGCTAACCCCATAGGTAAGCATTTGCTGCTCGGAGTCCCAAATCTCCAATAGAGGATCTGAATGCTGGTTTGCTCCAGAGCAAATGAAAACAATTGTCACAAGTCATGGCAGAGAGAATGACACTCCACATGGAATGGAAGGCAACAGTGATTGGAAAAATTATTTTTTCAATAGAGAAAACAGTTCCCTTCCTTGAAATCTCTTTGTTATTTTCCTACTAACTCTGGAAAATAGGCCCTTAAGAACAGTCAAGAAATATCAGCTTAACAAAATTACCAAAGAGTTATGACCCAGAAACAGAAATCCTATGTCATTCTCCCCTAGAAGGAGTCTGGTGATTTAACAAGTAAACACTGATGTAGTGTCACCAGCCTACACTTACTTTCCTGGTCCTGATAAATAATAGCAAGCAATTCACCACTGAGTACTAGGAAAGATGTTCAAAATACAGAAATCTTACTAGTTCAGCAACAATTTTCATCTGTTACTTCTTAATCTTTCTTTGCTAAATCCTGCTTTACATCTGGATGTGATTCTTAGATACTTCTGGATTTTATCGCCGAATAGAATAGAATAGAATAGAATAGAATAGAATAGAATAGAATAGAATAGAATAGAATAGAATAGAAATCAAGTGACAAAGGGAGATTTTTATGAAAATTTTGGGTATGTGTATTATATATAGGGGTGCAGTATAAATTTTTTACTGTAGATCACAGGAAAGAAATTCAAAAATCACTAACCTACAGGAATTGTAAAGAACACATGTAATTGAAATAGTTACATCAAAATAAGAAAACAATTTTTAGCATTCTTTGTGATTATGGTATAGAAGTATCACATCCACAAAGATGCATTTCTTCATAGGATGTTGGGTAGGTTTTGAGACCATGTGAGAATAGCTTATTTTAATAGACATATTTCTCTCTTTCATATATTGTCTGTTCCTTCTTGAAAGGGAAGCAGTAAAATTGGAAGTAGATTTACCTTATCTATTATTTTTGCTCCATTTGTGTCTGGCAAACAGCTAATGCCTTTCTTATTCTTGTGCATAGCATAACTTAAACCAAGTTCTTCTGAGTCATCTCAAGTCTCACCTGAATACAGTGCCTTTAGTTTTCTAATCCCATTCTTCTAATTAATTTGCACCACACTCAGTATTGATCTTGAGTCATTTAACCTTCCTTCCATTTTTGGTTAATGACTGTTAAAAAGATGGATTCATTTAAGAGACCTTAAGCAGCAACAGTAAATTATGTAGCTGTCCCACCTTCTCATCTCTGTCATTTACAGTCTCATATCAGCAGATGGTTTCACATACTCTTAACCATTGCTTTTGTGTTCTTTGTTGAACTGTATTTAATCCAACTTTCCTAATCTTTCACCTTCCTTGGTTTATAGCCCCACCCTGGCTGCTATAGCAAATCTCTTCTCAGACGATTGCTTTATTCTTCACTGACATCTAGTCTAATTCATTTTTTAAATGCTCATTCTCTGTTTTCACGGATACTTCTGGCCTTTTGGTAAATCCTTCACTTTCGCCTGCTTCATTTGACCTTTCGCCTTGGCATCCCTGCACGATTCTTTAGTCTTCAATTCATTTTGAGCATTAAAGCCCTATAGCTATTCCCTGTGTACAGGTCTTCCAGATTTCAGTATACTGTACACACTTTTTCTCTTGACATTATTCTTTACCAACTCCCTTGCTGCCAAAATATAGTGGCTTAGCATAAGTAGATCTTTTGTGAAGACAGCTTTTTTCATTGCCTGAAATACTACTTTTGCGGGTGTTATTTCACTTTTTATGAAGTCATGAGCAATGAAGTTACTGTATAATAAATACAACTTCTCTCACTATCATAATCAATTTTAGGATAATTTAATTTGATGAATTTTTGAACTCATAAATTTTTCTCTTTACAAAAGACAAACAATGTCAGTAATTTTGAAATTCTGTCTTCACACAGTAATGTATTACCTCTTTTTTCATGCCATTCGGAATATCCCCAGAGAATTGCATGCCCTCCCTGTAAAGGCAATCAGTGATACTTTAGCACAGAATCACCATCAACCTCAACAAAAGTAACCCAAACAAGACGTTTTTTAAAAAGAGTCAAGTTGTTTGACTCTCACGTTCCTCCTCTCTGAATGAGCCCTATTTCTCCCTTGTTTGTGTGCCACTTCCTCAAAACCAATGTTCCCATATGCCCAAGATCACTCTTGACACAGTAAAGATAAAGCCTAATGTTTACTAATGACTTACAATGTTACCTCTCACAAAGGAATCTGATGGCAAACAGTAATATTTAATTCAAATATATTACTTTATTGGAGCAGTCAGGATTTGTGGCATGTTTCAGAAAAAAATTAGAAGCTCAATATATTTGTAAATTGTACCATTAGGTAACTATTTTTGTGTTGTCCTATAGGTCTAATGAAGAACCCAATTTGGAAAAGGCTTTGTTTCAATTTTCTCTGTAGAGACACCCATATACTAGAGTTTTCTTTTCCTACCATGTAAGCCATTTCCCATTGCTCATTATTCTCTCTACAAAAATAACAGCAAAACCTAGTGACATTTGCAATACACCTTGGGCTTTATCGGATATGGACAGTTATCAACTACTGAGAGTTGGCAAACATAACATCTAACTATTAACTTTGCCACATCTTAACTGCTCAATAAGTTTAAGAAAATAAACTTAAATAGAAATTATATAAATTGCAGGTTAAATGTAATATAGATTTATAGAGTTTTGCAAAACCTTTGCCCATTGTCAATATTAAGATTTGGATTTACATGCCCTTGAGCCTAAAACAGAATGGTGTCTGAAGATATTTTAAATTCTGTTGAACCCTGGGTGCTAGTGTACCGTACTGCTATCCTTTTTTAATAGAAAGTTATAAGTATCCAGAATTCACCAGAGTCTGGTTGGCTTCTATCCAGGACAAGAATATAGAGGAGAGGTAATCAATATGCCCTAGCCTGTCTTGCAAGGTTTATTTTAAAGATTGCTTTGAGTTATGGTAGGGTCTTTGTGAAATAGATCATCCTTACAGAGTAAAACAGATCCATGGAGGTGTCCTCGATGGGTCTTCAGGGAAACAGAGTAAAATGTCAAGAAGCCCTAGAAGTCTCTGTTTTTACTTTATGAGGAGTAGAAGGTCGATAGTAGTGATTGGTAGAGCCCAGTGGATGAAAGGGTCCATAACATGGGAGGATGCTTCCAGTCATGATTGGCAGAGGCAACAGACTGCAGCTTAGAGGCAAGAATTAAAGATGCATAAGCAATGCAAGCTAAGCCCAAACACTGGCTAATCTAGAAATAGCCTTGTCAGAAAAACCACGCAGGAGAAAATTATAGAAATCAATTTTGGTTGCAAGCTAAGCCTTGTTTAAAATTTCAGTTTGCTAGATACCAACAACCATGAGAGATTCTTCAGTTCAAGAAAATTGGAGGGAAATGCTTAGGGACACTGCTGTGTGATTGACATGATTGAGTCCCAGCAGAGAAACGTGGTATCTTTGAATAAGGTTGGGAAATTTTTCCCATACTGCTACACCATAGTAGTTTTTATTATCTCTCTAATTATTACTGGTAGGTAAAATAAAAATGCTTGTGACATTTTTTATAAACTATGAGCATGTACATTTGTAAGTAGCTGTCACTGGTTTACTACGCTATTAATTTAATCTCAAAATTTGTAGTCTTTTTAGTTGATCAGATTTTGTGATGTGTGGGGATATGTTCTGGGGTAACTGAACCACTTGAGTAACAGAACAATTGTAACAGGATTTGGTGATGATAAGAGCAGCAGAGGAAGCCACAGATTGTCCTTTTAACCCATGCTCCTTGTCTCAGTTACTTTTTAGTTTTACTTAGTTACTTAGTTACTTTTTACTCATCCTGAAACTTTTTACTCATACCTGATGTCCCAAGTTGGGAAAAGAGAGGTTTATTTCTTACAGTTTGTGGAGGTTTCAGTCCATATTCAGTAGGCTCCAAGACAGGATGGCATGGCTGGACCACAGTTCATGGTGGCTGCAAACAGCAAGACAGAAACCATCAAGAGAGCGAGACTGTCCTTCTTCCTGCCATTACTTCACAACCTGGCTCCACCCCTAGACCAGTGTAGCACTCACACCCCCAATCCAAGCCCTAGACAATGAACTAATCACAAATACATACTGCAAACGCATGAGGCCTGGGGGCCACTGACATAAACCATGACACTCTTTATCAGATAAAAAAATACATTACAGGAGAAAAATTTTCTTGCCTCTATTTCTCTTGATTACCACATATCCTCTTCCAATCCTTGAGCCTGTACCTCAGTTTGTAAATCCTTCACTAGATCATGCCTTTTTTTCTGTGTCAGAGGACTGTGGAGTCTGCTGGGATTTTATCCTCATTTCCATCCCTTGGCAATTTTACCCTTACCCCCACAATTCCACTTTACCCAGTTTCACCGGGATCTGCACTGGTCTCCTGCATACCATCCTCTTTCAAACTCCATACTACATTTAATGCTTTAGTCACCAGCCTCACTTTTGACAACTGGTTCTCATCTAAACTCTACAATTTCTCTTTCTGTTCTTGTTTAGATATTTTAGAAATTCTTCTTCTCCCAGACTCCAGCTGTCATTCAACTTTTAGTCTTTGACCCTGACTAACTGACCTCTGCTCTCTGTCTTTTAGAGTTCATCTATTCTCCAGACAACCACCATCTTTCTCTTTCAGGCACTAGATGCCAACTAACAACCTTATACATCATTGCTTAGTCTTCAAAAATCATTGCTTTATTCACTCTGTTTTCAATTTTAAGACCTACCAAAGATTCCTAAATTTTCCCTTTCTAATTACTCTGCTGTCATTTCCTAATTACATCTTATTATTATTCTCCACTCTCTGAAACATTATCCCCTGTATTTGCCATTAACGCAGAGTTTGGACACTGAGACTCACCCTCCATACTTAACCTGTTTCATGAAGCATGTCTATCTATGTGTTGAAATTCTTGAAGCTAAACTGTATTGGTGAAGTTTACTGTATAATCATATGGAAAAAAATTTATAAAAGATAAAGTAATCTGGGAAATAGCTTCATTTTGAAAACTTTGGAATTGAAAGGAAGCTATTTAAAGAGTAGAGCTGCTCTGTGTCAAGTTTTTGAAACCTGCTTTACCTTCTAGGTGATGCATGGCTCCCTGATGAAGGAATAAACACATATGTATTGGCCACACACATAAAGAAGAATCATAAAATTTAGAGTTACAATAAATGCCATTCATCCAATTGGATGGGCAATTGGGTAGGCAAAAGCTGGGTAGGCAAAAGCTAAGCCTCCCAAAATAACTTTTTATAGATTGTGGCTAAAAACTAATAACGATTTTGTGAAAAGCTAAGACAAAAATACCAAGTGTCAACTCTGAGAGGGACAGAACTTACTAAGCATCTTGGGTCACAACACTAGGCCATTAATAACTAGTAAGGACTAAATTCAAATAGATTATGTATCTTTTCTGTGTTTTTATTTCTTGTCTTGATAGAAATAATTATATTTGCATACTATCACTCACTAGCAAATGTAACAAATGCACAAGAGTTAGAACATCTACTACAATGACACCCAGTCTCTATGGGACACCTGGACATCAGGACGCAGGTTCCCACTACTCTGAAGCAGTTCATCCAAACATTCCATTCAAACTTCAGTGTTTCTTTTCTAGAAATGAAAATGAGCCTTGTGAATATACTGCCTTTTAAAGAAGGCAAATTCAATCAGAAAAAACTACTAACACAGAATTCCGTGCCTCAGGGATTGGTGTAAAAATCACGCAGTAGCGCTGTACATCAGTGTTACTTTCCTCTACCTGAAGCAATATTACCACATTCAGTTGGCACCATCTTCAAACTATTTTCTTGGACAATTGAGGCAGGTTTACTTACCTATTCTTACACTTATTAAGGTGTTTAGCAGACTAAGGGTGAATGATTTTGTATATCTGTTAGAGAATTTCTCTTGGGAACAAAGGAAAAAAAAAAGCCAGCAAAGCCACAGAATACAAAGCCTCTGCACATCTGGGATTATTTGTAGTGCCTCATTGTTCATGAAGTAGACCCCTAATTCTCAAATACCATCTTCCTGGTCTGGCTCAAACAAGCAGAACAATCATGGAAGAAAAAGTCAAATAGACAAAATTAGGGTGGAGGTATTGCTAATCTTTTAAGAACAATCCTTAACAAATAGATAAGGATTAGTCCTTAACTAATCCGTTAGAGGGTAAATTCTGGCATATTTTAGGTTGTCTAACTTCCCACCATGGAAAGCCATTCCTTAATAGATTTTCCTTTCTGTTTCTTATACATCCTCCTGTATTTAAACTCCTTGGAAACCCATTCCTTGTCACAAAATGTGTTTTGAAGGAAACCCAATCTAAAACACTGTATCTCATACTCAATATTTTTGTGATTTCAACCTGCTAGGCTTTCTGCAGTTAGATTTGATTTATTTTTATTCAAAAATATTTAGAGAATCTCTACTAGATGGCAGGCAATTTTATATTATGAAGGAAAATTCAGTTGTGGAATTCTTAGAGAAACAAAAGCTAAAATCTAAATATATGTGTGTATATCATACTTATATACTTAAATATATATTTTATAGTCACATTGTATCTATATATTTATATATGCTAGGTATAAATATTTATATATAATAGAATATATAAAGTAAGTGTAATAAAAAAATTTACAGGTGTAAAAGAAGAGAGATCAGAGATAGTGTGACTGCGGGAGAGAAAATTGGAGCTGGACCATAGAGCACAGCAGGGAAGGGCGTATAGAAGTCCTGGAGAAGTATGTGGAGGATGGAGGATGCGATGAATAAAGACAATGAGTCATGAAAGGAAGGGGTGTGTGAGGAAGACAGAGACTTTCCATTTGCTCCAAGTATAATAAGTGATAAGAACAAGTAATGACAGATAAGATGGAAAAGCCGGGTACTGTCATGTAAGTGTTTCTCAATCTATGTAGCTTATTGAAAAAGCAATATCATGCCATTGAAAATATTTTGAAAAAAAGGAGCAATATCTTATCTTTTACGTCAGTTTCCTATCAGTCAGATGTATTTGCTTTTATCTCTTTATATCACTTCTTCTGCCTCTCATTTTATCAAGGCTTCCTGCTCTGTTTTATTCAGAGAATTGTTATATTATTTTTGCCAATTGTTAAACTTATTTGTTTCTCAGTGCTATATAAATTTCTGGGGTGATTGTTTAATAATAATATCCAGGGCCTTTTGTAGTATCTTCCAAGAATAGGTGCTCAGTTTAAGTCTGTTGAATGAATCAAAGAATGGACCATCCTGTTTTCAGATGACTCATATACTTTATCTGATGTTTCTCCAACAACTGGCTAAGCATCTTTGCCTTTTCTCCTCCTCTCGTACAGTCTGGCTAAATCCAAATGAGATCCACAATATGTAGAATATCCTACTGTTTCCAGGGTCACAAAAAGAAACTTAACCTCTACTATGACTATATACGAATGGAGGATACACAAGAGACTATAGCAACAAACTCCAATATTCTAAATAAATCTGCATAGAAAGTGTGGCTGCTTACTCTCCTGGTACATCTGAAGCCCTGGACCCAAACACTCTAATTGAGGCAATAGTTGGCACATACAGAGAGCTGATTTTTTAACCAGATTTGGTTTTTCCACCTCTTCACAGGTTAAGACAGATAAGTAGAGCAAAGCACTGTGGCATGTTTTTGTTCAAACATCCCAAAACTGGGAACTCTTCGACTATTGGCTAGAAATACATTAGTAAATTATTAATGCAGAGAGTTCTTTCTACACAGACACAGAGTAAGGTGTGTAGGAACTCAAAGAGAACCAGGACAGGTGGTCATTGGCTGTGCTTAACAATAGCAGGTATCCTAAGAAAGAGGGAACGATGAAAAGGATACCACTAGTCAAATTTTAAAAATAAAAAAATGAGTAGAAAAGGCACAAGAGGAACGGGGGATAATTTTTACTTCATTCTGAAAATCCTGGACTTTTAATCTTTTTGAAAATTCCACCCTTTCCAGCTTCCATGATTTCTGACCTAATTTTTCATCTGGTTCCATCAGTGTCTGTTTTCATTTTTCCAGCCCAGACTGCCACATGCTTCCCTGTTTACCCACCCTCCCTTCTCTCCTTAACTTCTCTTTTTCTGAGTCTTCTTTCCCCTTCATTCTTTTTTCTCCTTGTCACACCATACTTGTTAAAATTGTCATTTGCATATAGCATTCATAATAACTTCATATTCTAGCAAAGTGACTTGCCTGGGGAGGTTTTTGATAAATATTCATTTAAAATGACTTTTCTCTAGCTCCTTTCGCTGCAGCTCCTCAGCCCATGGAGCCATCGGTCTTTTTCTAGGTAGCAAAATGAGGGAAGTGCAAGGATCTCACTCTAAGAAGAAACGAGAATCAGGACTTTTTGTCACTGACTTTCATGAACTGGGCTTCCAACTTTTAAATGTGGTGCATAATTGACACTTTGATACTTTTAGGCTATGGTGTATTCTCACACTCTCGTGGGGAAAAAATACTTGCTGACACAATCAGGAAACAGATGGTGACAAAGATCTTATACTTTGGTGCCAATCAATATGTTTTACTTGCCACTACTAAAATCTCGTTTGTGGGACCCAGGAATTTAAAGGAATTTTTCTGTTCAGTTTTTTTTTTTTTTTCCTATCCTTTAAAAACTATTTTTAAGAATCTTCAGGGTTTAAAAGTTTTACTTCACTTTTCCTCTTCAGTTCTATTAATGTCATCCTCGGGAGGTTTTGGCTTGTATCTGCCAGGGGAAAAAAATGGTGAACTAAAGGATTTTGCTCATTATCATCAGTGACAGAGTAAGGCTCTTCACTCTTGGTCTTTAACACCCTAACACTGTCTTTGAGTATAACCATCCTGGACTTCTAGCGAATGCTGAATTCTGCAACTGTACCCAGAGATAGTGAAAAGAATATTTTTTCCTATCTTGTATACCTGCTTTTTTACATGATAGTGACTACGGTCAATCAAACAAAGGAAAGGAATGCTTCTAGAAAGGGTAGACGGTAACACTGTTAGGCAGAATACAAGAATTTTTAAAAAATAACAGAAGGGTTTGAGAAGAAATCGTATCTGAGCGGGAACTCCTTCACCAAACAGTAGCTACTGAAGGTGACGCACCAGTCTCTGTTCCACCTGAGCGCTCATGTACAGACATATTTAACACATACTGGCTGAACAGAAGCTGCATAAATTGGCCGTAGGGGTACACAACAAAAGACTACTATCTTCATTACGTATTCCTAATATATTTGATCTAGTGTTAAAGAATTTGCAATACCTAGAAATGCCCCGGAATGTGAATAGTTATGTAACATACTCAGACAACTGTGGGAGCCTGATTTAATCAGTTATATTTTCTTTCACTGTACTTTTCTTTTCCTGTGTTCAAATCTGTCATTGATGTCTTTCAAGTATTTGGAAAATATTTGTTAGAATGAACTCTATTAAGGATACAAGGAAAGAAAATTATAGTGTGTACTTCATGCCAAGTGTACCCAAAATATATAATTTAGCCTTCAAAACAATTGTGCAAGGGAACTGCTAAACTTAGTCCCCTTTCACAGAACTGAAACAAATATTTGAACATATTAACTGGCCTTAAAACCACAAAGAGTGTGGTGTAGTGGGGCTATAATCCTAAATCTGCCTGGTTACAATGTCTTTTCCGCAGGAAGATTAATTTTATTTTAATTGCCTTGAGTCTTTATCAAATCTATGTTCCTATTTCTGGGATTATAAACAGATCATTACTTCTCATTTCTGAATTACTGCTCCAGCAATTTACCCAAGATTTTTGGTTCTGAAATTCTGGTATAGGTTGGTTTTCATTGCTATTAGCAGTCCTTTACAGACATCCGCCAAAGGTCCAAAGTTTCCCAGTCTTCCCAAAGTTTCACATATCAGCCTTCCTGGGAAATTCTCTAAACCCCAAACTGGTTACAATCTTTGATGAAAACAAATGTGTAACAAAGGCATCATATAATTCATCTCAAAATCTTCTAATAAATTTCCATTTTGCTTAAAGCACAAAATCTCTTGCCTTCCAGTGGCAGACAGGGCACTGCATTTTCTGGACGGCCTCTGTTACCATCCTGAAATCCCTCCTGCTGTTTTCTCCCTGGCTCATGCTTCTCTGGCCACACTGACCTCTGCGGGATCCAGTTTGCTTGCACATCAGGGCCTTTGCACTTGTTCATTCCTCCAGGTGTATTACTCTCCGGGCCTGAAGAGAGCTCACTTACTGCCTTCTTAACTATTTTGACCCTCATTTAATATTTAAAATTGTAATCAAATATGGGTACAGACTCTTAACCTTGACCTTGTGGAGCTCTATTATTTGTTTCCAATGCTTGTCATTAACAGACATTGTATTTTTTTTTTTTTTTTTTTTTTTTTGTCTTTTTCGTTTTTATCGGTACCAGGGATCGAACTCACGACTGCCTGCTTGCAAGGCAGGCGCTTATGCCGTTGAGCTAAATCCCCAGACCCAGACATTGTATTTTAATGATGTCATAAGCTCATGATTCTTTGTCTTTAGAATTAAAGGTTCATAAGGACAGGGATTATTTTAAAATTTGTAGAAGTGTAGATCTCAAGCAATTAGAACAGTATATGTAATAGATCAAAAAATGAATGTGCATGTAATCACATACATTTGTTTACTCACAAACACCTGGATGTCTTGGAAGGCTGAATATAAAACAATATTAAGAATTGTAACAATTACCTGGTCTATGAATGTAGATTCAATTCATCCTACCACATATTTCTTTGAATCAGTAAAGGTAGAAAGAAATTTGATCAGAATAATCAAAGATCAAGCTGTACGCATTTCTTCCAAAGGTAATTTAATACCCTATATATTTTTGTTTTAATAGTGAAATAGCCTATTTGAATCAGGACCTAAAAGTCCACGCCTCTGGATGAAAATATTTTTACATAATTTAGCAAGTATAAACTGGTCAACACAAAGACTGTCCAGACTGCAGTTTTTCTTTCCGTCTTTCTCCACAGTCTGTTCATTGTTGAGCTTCCTGCTGCTTCTCTAAGTGTGTGCTATTCTCTAAGATGCAGCCCTTTATTTCTTCCAACTCAAGAGAAAAACAGTCTTCCATCAAACATGGTGCCGTATCTCAGACTTGTGTAAGCACTGCTCAGATTTATTGCTGGCTTCACTACTGATCAATAAAACCGGGTACACACCTTGCTCTATCTGGACAGCTGTCCCTCCAGACGTCAGCACCCAAGCTTTACATTGACTCCTGACTTTATCTGGGGCCTGTGATGTACAGTATCACAGTAACAAGGTATTTCTCTTTGTTCTGGGGAAACTTGAGCCATAATATGCCAGACTTCTTGCATTTGTGCTGATTGCGATAAAGAACAACACACTTGAACATTTCTCTCACTCTTCTTTCTCCTCTCTCTGTCTCTCTCTCTCTCTCTCTCTCTCTCTCTCTCTCTCTCTCTCTCTCTCCTTCTTTTAAAGAAACAGGTGTTGGCATGGATTAGAGAAAAATTACATCATCTCAAAAGAGAAGAGGAGAAATGGAAAGGAGAAAAAAATCGGGAAAAAGTGGCAACCAGACCCAAATACATTTGCACATATAAAGCTGTTCTAATGAGAGCCAAATTGATTTGACATTCAGTGGCAGTCTGAAGCCAAGAAAAGCAAAGCAGCCTACAAAAGGCCTAGCTCATTGTTTATGGAGTGTCATACTCTATCATCTGTGAGACCAATAACAAGGATGGGAAGACCTTTAAAGGCAGGGTGTGTTACGGGAAGGGCTACACAGATACCACCAAAGTCAGATCTGATAAACAGATTATACACAGCTTCCTGCACGTAAGATGTTTGTCAGACGAGGCAGATATTCTCTATAGATTACACATTAGCCTGCAAATCTGTAAGGTGTTAGCATGCTTTGGGGATGTGCGCTATTCACAAGGCCTATTTTGTGCTGTTCTAGGTAAATAATCTTCATAAAATATTAACCAATAAAAGAGATAAGACCAATAAAATTATATATCATTGAAATGGAAACACATGCATAATATTATAAAGACATCATCCCCACCACAAATTAAGTATGGTTCCCTCACAGCTAGCAAAATATATTGCAGGTATGTACATGTATACAGTTCAGAGAATAAAGAAAAGCATATTAAAATAGAAAATATTTCCAGTAACTTTATTTTTCAAGAGAGAAGCTTTATAAATGTTTAGTCATTTCAATACCATTAACTGGCTGGGGATTCACTACTCTGGTGCTCACTGTTTAAAATACCTGGAAAGGAATGAGGTGTTTATTAAATGTCAGCACATGACATGGCAGATTAAATAAGTCTTCCTAGAAATATGTGAAATGCTAAAGTGTTACAATCTGTGCAGAAAGGAGAGATTTTATTCCTCTGCAAAATCAAGCTCAGTCTAAGTATTCCTGTGATATTAGATTCTGTATAAGATTCGGATATCAGTGTCTACTTTCAGATTTCAGAAAGGAAAGCTGATTTCATGGCAAGTTATTGTTGAATAACGTAAAATCCAAAGTTTCAGCCTCTTTCATCTCAATTTTCTAAATACTTATAATAGGGTTAAGAACAGAATTTGACCTTAACTAATTTAGATCCCAATGTATCTCTCCAGTACAGATTTTATATCATCATAAAATGTTGTGTATATGAGACAAAGAAAAAGTGTCAAAATGAGGTTCACATAGTAACACATCATGACTAACCAGAACTCCTATTAATTTAAATAGACACATCTTTAATATAAATTCAAAAAGAGAAATGGGAAGAATTATTTTTGATAGGAATAATAATAGCACAAGTTAGAATGTTATTATTCACATTTGTCTTGTACAGCTATAAAATCTTTACTTAGAATTCCTTGCTTCTCAATATGCCTTGACATTTCTTTGTCCCACAAGGTGCTGCGATCAGGGGCCAGGGACATCTGAAGAGCTACATTCGAAAAACAATTAGAAGGGTTTATCAAGCCTTCTTCCCTTACTCAGCTGCATTTAGGTAGTGGGCTACAGACTTTTCACAGCATCTTAAGAACAGAAACACCATATTCTAAACCAAACCAGAATTCTTCACTCTATATATTTTGTAGGATATAAGAACAGAAACCAAGGCAGTGGTCTGCCAGACACTTTATATTTGACAAACAATTTCTCCTTATCTGTCACTGTCACACCAATGGAGTTGCTATAGCAAATTAATTTCTAAAAGCATTTAGTGTGTCTTCAGTAGCTTGCTGCTGGGGATACATAACTGAAGAAGGTCTTAGCCCTTGCTTTTAAGAATTGTTGCCAAAATTTGTAGATTATCAGGTAAAGCAACTCTTACTACCTTGAGTCCTCATAGCGCCCTGTGAAATAAGGCCATCTGGTGACCTAACTGTGTACTTTACAGATCAGATGGGTGACCATTTCTTAGTAGGGATCAGATGGAACTGCATACTTAAGGAGTCTAAGCGAATGGGTAAGGAGACCTTAAATTAACACTTAGTCATCCTTATCTATAGGTATATGGTCAAGGAAAAGATGGGTGAAAATGATTAAGGCAGTTTTCCTATTACAGACAGGACAGTAATTAATACAAATAGTATTTATCATTCTTCCTTATATAAGCTGATCTCTTTGGTTTTATAAAATAAAAATAGCTGAAAGAATCGTTCTGTCTTCACTTGAATAAATATACGAGTCACCTTCTTAAGTTCAAATATTAATAACTAGGCAACCTAAAATAACTTGATTAATCACCTCTACCTCAATTTCTTAATCTGTAAAATGGGGATAAAAGTATATTCTGTTCCAACCAAATAAGAAAAAACTAGTATAAAGCAAATAATACATATTAAACAAATAATGCTAATAACGGTAATAGATTTTAATTTAAGAAATATCCTCAAGAGCATATGTTTTATATACAGTAATGATTTCATTGGACTTATGATGAGATTTTTCAGTTATTAGAAGGAAAATATAAAGAATGGCAGCAGAAAGTTTGCTGATTATTTCTGCTAATTATATAGTTCTCCTTTCCCTAGTGCAGGATTATTTCTGCTTAAACCACAGACTTCTGCCTTCATGGGTCTTTGTTGGTTCATGAAAGCATGGGTTTTCATGCTGTCCAAATCAGTAGTCTGATTTCTCTTGCCCAAAAAAAAAGTTATCAATGTTTTGTAGGTTCTTCACTACATAAGCTATCACTGCTTGTCCTGGCAGGCTTTGAGTGACCTTCCTGTAAGGTTGGCCATCCTATCATTGAGTGAACCACTCTAAAACCTATTATTAAATGAATATGTATGATTCTTTGTGCCAAAACTAAAAATATGGGTTACTGAAATTTCTTTTTTCGTGTTTAAAAAAACTGACTGTGGTAATAAATACAACAAGCGTAGCCAGGTATTAGATAGAAGGTATTTTTACCATTTCTGTGTTGCAGATTAGTAGGTGGGGGAGTTTAAAACTAAAAATAAGGATCATGGAGATATTATATAGCTGGGTTAAGATTAGTTTTAGGCTCTCATGCCCTTCACTCCAGTTGTGTGGCCTTTGAAGATTCTTTCTATACTGTCAGATCACAGGGATCACAACTTGAGTAGCTGAACTATTCTGGGCATCTACCAGCAATAACAGACTGACTTCTCTTTCACTAACTAGCAATGGTAATTTGTGGTATGTTCCAAGAAGAACATTGGAGTGTTGGAGTATTGTTATTATGATTACTATTGCAAAATGTCAATTAATCTGGACTTGTAGAACCCATCCATCTTTTTAGTTATTGTGAACATTAGATGAAATGCCTTTATGCTCACTAAATGAACAGTAGTGAGAAAAATGTGATAAAATGTCCATTAAAGCACACTTATCTAGTAAGAAATCTTAGATTCTATTTTGAAACTATCAAATGTGTTTTATTTGGGTATTTCACATCATGTATATTTTTATGCTTCATAGAATGCAATGGCATAAATAAGCTTGTAAAGTAATACTATTAAACATTTTTCAAAGTACTTTTCCCATTATTTCTTGCCCTATCTCCTTTTCAATCACTGTGCACAGCGTACCCTGTTTAGAAAATTCAAGTAAAATTATAGAAGTTGTTTGAGTTTTAAATTACTAAATAAAATAATTAGTATCCTAGAACAGATAGTTGGGTACCGAATGTCGAATAACTGAGACCGTATTCCATTCTCACCCTGAAGAGCAACATTTCTATTGGGCAAACGAGAGCAGGTCCATCATTTCTGAGTGGATTCCTGGGACACTGATCAGCCTTTCATCTCAGATCCATGAAAGGATCTGAGTTCTCAAGCAAACAAGTTTAAATGGCAGTTCCTAACTTTGAGACAAAAATATGCCTGTGATTAAACAATATTTCATAAACTCCATCTTCATAACTTATAAATAGGGCTGAACTTGCCTTTTCTCCAGTTGACAAGAGCCTGTTTTTGACAATTTCCAGTTCTATGGCAGATTAGATGTGACAAATTAATGGGGGAAGATTGCTGTGCACGTTGAGAACACAAGGAAGTTCTGACTGGGAACCTTACAGCAAGTAGAAATGCAAAAAAATAATATAAAATTCACGTAACTTGATCCATATCTGTGGCAGTTCAGTGTTGATGCAGACAGCCATTCATGAATTAAAGCTCTACAGTACTGCACGGATCATTAGTATATTATGCAAAACCATTTTATATCTATGATAATTACCTCTTGTAAATAGGGTGCCACAGAGATAAGTTTCTAATACATTTCAATAAATATTTTCACATGAAATATTTCTTACTTTTGAAGTTTAATATTTAAAGTTTAAACACTAAAGTAATTAGAATACTCAATACAGAAAGACTGTTTTGGTTTTATTACCATTGTTTTTGAAGAATAATACTAGTATGCATGAATTGGCTGGTGTCATTAACATCTCCCTCTCCATCCACAAACGAAGCCAAAGGCTTTCTATAACTGCAGTTCTAATTCACGTTCCAGAGAATTTCTGTAAGCTCCATTTCTTGCCCATCCTTCTAAATCCACTACCTCTGGCTTGGTGTCCCCAGGCACCCTC
Organism: Cavia porcellus; assembly: GCF_034190915.1. Taxonomy (NCBI): domain Eukaryota; kingdom Metazoa; phylum Chordata; class Mammalia; order Rodentia; family Caviidae; genus Cavia; species Cavia porcellus. The sequence continues at coordinate 34,538,221 of NW_026947489.1, forward strand.
CTGCTGCTCTGTACCTGTATTGTATTCTAATGGACGGTTTAATGCCTAACTCTGGCTTTTCAGCCTCACATATAACTGAGAAACTGAGAAACAGCTCCACGCTTGATAATAGTGCTACCCATAGAAATATAACATGAGCACAACTTCTTAATTTCTAATGGACACACTGAAAAAGTAAAGTGAAACAGATAATAAATTTTGTGTTGTTACACATCACTTTAAACTCATTATATAAAAACAGTAACTAAAAATATTGCATCTCTTGCATATTTTATAGAAGCTGAATGTGTTGGATGTTTTACACTTGTAGTATATCTCCTTTTGGACGAGCTACACTCTAAGTGCTCCATATCTGCACGTGGTTCATGGTTGCCTTATTAGACAAGACAGTTCGAGAGCCCCTGGGTGGGACATCAGATTCTTCATAGTCTATATGAGTATTTGCCACAGTGTACCACAATATTGTTCATTAAAGATTCACTAGAGAGATTGTATATTATTCATTGGTATAATGATGGTATAATTTTAGAACAACTTTGCCATTTATACATTTTCCATCAAAACAGTTATAAATCCCTTTTGTAAAAGTGTATAAGGAAGGCATAAATATTCCCATTTTGTGTATAAAGATACTAAGGTTTAGAGAAATTTAGTGATTTATTGAAAGTTTCTCAAGAAAGATAATAATTCAATGGAATCTTTGTGATTCTGGTATGTAGTTCATTCTCTGGTTCATTATCTTTTAAAGAAATCATAAGATGTATCTATTCATTGATTCTTCAATATGCATTCCCAGAGTATAGATGTCTGGCCAGCAGTAGCCGTATTTGCTCTTTTGAGCAATGACATAAAACGCATATTGAAACATAGACAATCAATCCACAATATCAAGGTTAATAAAAGAAAGTATGCATGAAATATGTGGGAAAGACGTTTTAGCTTCACATGTAAGCAGCACTAACACTTGGGCAATGATTAAATCACATTAAGAAACCTCAAAGACACATAAAAAAGGAAATTCTTTAGGAGTTTGTTTCTTGTTTATTTTTTAGTAATGAAGTGATCTAAAAAGAGAGGACAAGCTTGTTCAGTTATAGCTTTCATATAATTACCACAAACTCTAATGCAAATTAGACTGTAGCTCTGTTCAATGTACATTTCTGAGCTTGCCAAATTATGTTTGGCAATGTGGTCAAGCAAGAACAGATGCACACTGGACCGAGTTTTCTTGGGCTGTTCAATAATTAGGAGGACCATGTATTATAATAAACCACATCCCCTTGGCTAAGATTTGGATGCAAATTGCACACTAATTCACTTCCAAGTTTTTTGGAAACTCACCAAGAAGAATGAAAATCAGGGAAATATACTGTTTACTTCAGGAAATTTGTTTAAAACTAAAAATGGTTCATTTATAAAAGGCACTGGGGGAACTCCACCAGAAATGCAACATGAGCTTTTTGCAGGTTCCACTCAGCAGGAATAAGAAAGTGTTAACATGTCCCTTTAAAGATCTTTTCTGTGTTACATGTTAACTCTAACTGGTATCTCCTTAGGAAAACACTGAGAGAGTCCTAAGTGGATGATAAACAGCAATTTCCCGCATTTGTAAAATATCACATTACTAGAATAAAGGGAGAAATCAGTGTTGTAAGATTTTGCCCATATTTTCTCCAACTAATATTAGTTAGTAAGCTGCTGCTCACACCAGGAAGTAAATGGTTTGAAACTTTTATCTACAAACCAAAACATCCAGTGTAATACTAAAAGCCTTTGTATTATTTCATCTGGTATTTCTTTGTAATTCAACAACTGAAAAATTATAATAGTAAACAAACGATCCAGAACAAGATACAAAAATTTCTGAAAGGTGATATCTAAAAGTCCAAATTTCATACCATCTTCACTGTATATTCTTATCATCTTACACTGAGATGCCAATACCTTCCAACGTAACTCCTACTCTTAGGTGAACAGCTTAGTATAATTGTGTTGCTAAGGGAACCTAAATGTTGATTCCTAGTTTGTTTAATTCAAGTTTTACACTATTTTCTTGAGTCAATGTTAACACAACCTCTTATCTGAATCTATGTTTGCAACACAGAGGTGTATTGCCTCAATTTCCCTCCCACGCAGGCGTTGTGGCCCTGATGTGGGAACAGCAGCTAGCAGACAGATCGCAGGTGTAAGATCCTTCAGAATCTGCTTCAAGTACTGAGGTCCCTAAGGTCATGCACGCCCTTTGGCAGCTGAGAAAACTCACTGAGTATCTGAGATTAACTCTGAGAAGTAATGTCCCATCCCAAAATGCTCAGTCTTTCGCCTTTCTCTCATAGGTGTTAATCTAAAAGCATCCCAAATTCCACTGCAGAGTCTGCTTCCAGAATCTCAGCTTATACCAAAGCTTTAGACAATGCCCTTCTATGCACTCTGGACCTGTGACGAAAGCTAGCACTTGACACGTCCGCTTCTTGTGTCGGGCACTCAGCTTCTGAGTCTAGCATCTCCTTAAAAACTCACAAGAATCTCTAACTCTGGTACAACAGCAACCTGATTACAGTCTTAAAATTTAATGATTATACAAACTGTGAATATAAATTTCAGTAATAAATTAATACCTATAATAAGTAACCACTTTTTATCTTTTTATCTTTTTATTTTGTTAAAACCACCATAATGGTATTGAGCATCTTTTCATGTGCTTATTTGCTGACTGTGCATCCTCTTTACTAAAATTAAAATGTCTGTTCATGTTTTTGCCCATTTCCTAATTAGATCATTTAGTTATTTTAAAGTTGGGCTTTGAAATTTATTTCTAAATTCTAGATATAAATTCTTGTCAGATATATAATTTGCAAATATTTTCACCACATCTCCTGCTTATGCTCTCGTCTTAACAAAGTTTTTGGCAGAGACAAGAGATTAAATTTTGATAAGTACCAAATCATCATTTTTCCTCTTATAGATTATACTTTTGATGTCAAGTCTGAGTAACATTTTTTTCATTATAACTTTTTTCTAAAATTTTTAAAAATTTTATTTAAAGAAAGACAAAACAAAACAGAAAATGGGTAGAAATAATACATATGTTCAGAGAAAAAATAAATAGTAAGAAATCACTAGTTGATGTTTACATACTGTCCTTTTACAAATAGTTGTTCAACATACAAAAGTGGAACACACAAAGTGGGAACTCAAACAGTGAGACTGCAAACAGTTCTGTTCAACTGTCCAACAAAAACTTAGTAACATGGTTGTCAATCCTATACACTTAAACATACATGCAGTTATCCATATCTTCATTTATGTTGAGATTAAACAAACTAAAACAGGCTAAAATCATTTGAAACAAAGAATAATAGTATTACTACGACACTCCAGAATCAGCATTGGGTACTGTAGTGTCTTTTTTTAAAATTTTATTTAAAGACTAAAGAAAACAGAAAATGGGTAGAAATAATACATACTTTCAAAGAAAAAAACACTAGGAAGTAACTAGTTGATGATTCTAGATTGTCCTCTTATGAATAGTTATTCAAGATACTGAAGTGGAGCATATAAAGTGGGGATTCAAACACTGAGATTGCAACCAGTTCTGCTTAACTATCCAACAAAAATAGAAATATGGTTATCAATCCTGTACACTTAAACATACATGTAGTCATCCACATCTTCAATTATGTTGAGATTGAACAAACCCAAGCAGGCTAATACCACTCTGAACAAAGAACAATATTGTTGCTGGATTTCACATTATGACACTTCACGATCAACATTGGGTACTTTAGTGTCTCTTTTTCTTCACAGTATCTGTTCATTTCATCATGTATCATAAGATCAGTTCTCATAAACTGTTTATAGGTTCTAAACATGCATGAGTCTTAACCTGTATTTCTATCCTCTCTATATTAAAGGGAGAAACAAAACAAAGCAAGGCAAAACAAAAAATATTCCTATAAACACATGAAACGAAAAAGATATATAAGACCATCGTACAAAGAGTTCTACCATAGTTCCTGTGTTGTCTCTTGTTGTCTTCAATAGAATTGGCTATATCATCAGACGTAGTATAATGGAATATATCAGTATGTAACAGTATTAATAAAAACACAACTTTGTACATAGCATAAAACTTCAAAAACAAAAAGTTATCAAACCAGAATGTATATCATAGTGAGTCTTGTCATTCTCAGTGTAGTTGCCTGTACTCTCACAATTGATAGTATCAATCATATAAGCTTGGAATAAAATCCGTCAAAACCAAAAAGCAATCAAACAAACCAGATTTAACTAAGATCAGTCATGATAAAACAATATAAGTCATACAAGGTGCTAGATTAAGATAATAGGAAATTAAAAATGATTACTGCGCTATATCCTGATGTTTTTGGGATAGCTATCTGTGCCCTCAAATCTAATGCAAGTAGTCAATTGGGACAGAATAAACTATATTAAAAAAGAGAATAAAATTTATCTAGGCAGAGTGGTGCAAGTAATGTGGGTTTTAAGTCCTGATACACTATTAACAATATCTTCTGCCATCTTTTTTAAGACTCTCCCTCCTCTTTCACTTCCCCAGGTTACACTGTGCATTTTTGGGTCTGCCAAGACCTTTGGTTTTAAATTGGTGGGGGAAAGCCTGCTATTTACCTAAGTGGTTCTGAACCTTCTCTCTCCTCGACTTGCTCTCTAATTGTATTCCTTTACCTATTAAAGCCTGTCTTTCCAACCTATCCATAAATACCGGTCTAGTTGCCCCTATTACTCTCTGGCTTTCTGTCACATAGAGCATTGTTTACTCATACTTGATTTTTTGATTTTCAGTCCATGTATTCTTTTTCATGTTAATTATATTTCCTATAAATAGCATCTCAGTGCACCCTAGCTCCTGATCTACTCCATGTTTTTTTTAAACTTAGTGTATCAAGGCCATCTATATTAGAGACAATAACCAACCTTCTCTGCCTCATTTCTGTTAGGATTTTTTTTTTGCCATCAGTTGTCCTGCTTATCTTCTTCATTCTGTTTTCTGTTCCATTTATTGAGGCCTCCCTGCCACTGTTCTTGGAATCCTAGTATTTTTCTATCTCTCTAGAATGCCCTGCAGAATTCTCAGTAGAGTTGGATTGGTAGTCATGAATTTCCCAAGTTCCTCTTTGTCCTGGAAGCATCTTGTTTCTCCAATAATTTCTAGAGACAGTTTAGCAGGGTATATCAATTTGGGTTGGAGGTTATTTTCTTTCAAGGCTTGGAATATTTCACTCAAGGCTCTTCTTGACTTGATGGTTTGTGTCAAGGAGTCTGCCATTATTCTGATGGGCCTTCCATTATAGGTTATCTGTTTCTTATCTCTAACAGCTTTTAATATTCTGTTCTTATATTGAATTTCTGAGATCTTTATTATTATATGACTGGGTGTAGCTCTGTTTTGGTTGTAGGTGGCTGGAGTTCTGAATGCCTCATACATCTGAATATCATTTCCTTTTCCTATGTTTGGGAGGTTTTCCTTTATTATTTCTGTGAATAGCCTTTGTAGTTCCTTTGTTTGTATCCCTGCTTCTTCATTCACATTCTTTATTCTCAAGTTATAGATCCTCTTGTCATCTTCTAGCCTTTGTATTGTTACTGCTTGTTTCCTTGTTATTTTTTAAAAGTTTTTCCTTTCATAATCCCACATTGCAAACCTGTCCTCCAGTTTGAATAATCTATCCTTAGTTTCTTTCAAGCAGATTTGCCATCTTTGCATAGAGTTTTTAATTTCCTGGTAATCTCTTTGAATCTGCTTCATGTATTATATATTTTCTTTGTATCATTTATCAAATGGTTCTCTCCTTTGTTTGAGTTCCTCCATTCTTCCATTGTGTCTTCTTGAGGGGTGCTTAGCTTCTCTTTTATTAATCTTATTATATCTTGTTTTACTTCACTAAATTTTTCCCTTTTGAACTGGTCTATGAGGTCCTAAAGATATCTTTTTATGTCCACTGGTGCCATGTCTGATATTGCATGTTTGTTGTTCTCATTCTCCTTTGTATTTACCTGTCCTGGACCAATGTTCTCAGGGTTGGGAACTTGGGACTTTTATTGTTGCTTCCTCTTCTCATCTTTTTTGTTTCTTCCAGGAGGCCCCAATTTCTTTCTTTTTTGGTTACAATTCTTCTGAAGCATGCTGGCTAGATGACCCTTCCCACTGCAGTTTGCTAGTTAGTTGCAAACAGGGGCAGTGTATGCTTCCCCATCCCCTCTGGATCAGTCAACCTGCTGAGGCCTGCACTGCATTAGTGTGAGCTGCCTTCTTTCGGGGTCAGCCAAACTTCTGAGGCTTCACTTTGTTAGTGTGTGATGTTGCCATAGGGAATTGATTTCAGATAACCTATTAGGTCTCAGCCAGGTCATGTGACCCCGGCCTAGCTCAGTCCACCAATCTCTTTCGGGTAGGAAACAACTGACTGAAGTCACTGCTGCCCCTTGTACTTGCCAGTCCTGCCTAGTCTTCTACTGGAGCCCGCCCTTCTGTGGAATGTCTCCACTCCCATCACTCACCACAGATCGATGCAGGCTCCCCACCAGCTCAACTCTCTGTTCAGCTGGCGGACCCCCAACTTCAGTGTGACTGCACCTTCAGTGAGTTGAAGCGGCGGGACCCTGGATGGCTCAGCAAGTCACCTGATGCAGTGGGAGCACTGAACCTGTAGCTGTTCCCTTAATAGCATGGGACTGTATGTTTGATTGGTTCTTCTCACTTAGTTTCTTCTTGGGATGAGAGAATTCATCTCCTTCTGTTCAAGGCTCCCCATGCTGTATTATGTTGAATTCTAAGTTGACTATCTCAGCAAGCCTCTATAGCCAGCTGTTATCTATCCGCCATCTTTGCTCCCTCCCCCCATTCCCAGTCTTGTAAATACAAGTTCCTCTGCTTTATACTGTAGACTAATTAGACTTTTAACTGTTTCCTTGGCTTCAGTCCTTACATGCTGGAGGGGCCCAAAATAACTTTTAAATTTTCTAAGAATTTCATTTTATCCTATTTCTTAAAAATACATGAACATGGCAAAAAATTAAGTCAGAAAATGTTAAATCAATAATGTGTGTTTTTAAAGAGCAATTACACATGATCTTTAAAAGCAAACAGCAGCAAGTTTCACTTAACAAGATAATTGAGAAAGACTGCCAGTATGTATAATAATGAATATAATCAAATATTTTATTCCAGAATATTTGATATAACTGATTCCCTCTCAATTTGAGATTCATAATTTATAATAATTTATAATTTATAATAACTCAATGCACCTTTTAAATGAATATTTATCCAACTAGTACTCCGAGAAATTACTAGATTTTTGTGCATACCTCTCATTCTTTTTAATTCAAAATCCCTAATGATGCAAATTTGTATGGGCTCTTAAATCAGTGATATTTCTCTATATTGTAGTAGTTTCCCCAGGATACATACATCATTTGTAAGTTTTACTTTTTCTTCTAAGTCAATTCTTAATTCATAAATAGTAAAGAAAACATCTAGTTTACAGTGGAAAAAGATGAGTAGTAGGTGTCAGATGATGGACTAATTGGCAACTAACACAACTCATATCCCGTCTATTTAATAAATTTGAAATATAGATGTTATCAACAGTCATTTTAGTTAAGATAAAGTTGAAATGAATGATGACTTCAAGAAAAGCATTAATAATACTAAGGAATATAATTAGTAGAATGAAAATAAAATTGAACACATTAATATAAAGTAATATGCAATGGTATGAAATTTTAAAACTATAGATGTACAGGGTTCTAAATCAATTCTAATTACTAAAGAAGAGAGACATCATTATGAGTAAATCATCAAAACTGTAACAATTATTCTTAAAAGTGAGTGAGACCTTTGATAATGCAATAAAAAATAATAATGTGGAAGGTAAACTATATTGCCATAGGAAAATTTAAAACAAAATAATATTTTTAACTGCCAAAGGCTACCTAATTTCTGCAGGACTTAATAAGAAAGTACATTTTAAAAATAGCTAAAAAATGTTTTAAACAGAGTACTTAATAAATATTTCACAAGTCTCAAACTATTTGCAAGTACATTAATTTTGTATAGAAAAGTGCTTCAAGGAGTTTCTGCAAGTAACTGCAACCATATCATGTAAATCTAGGAACTGAGAAGTAGGCACATTTAACCATGCAGACTAGAAAAACAGAGAAAGAATTCATAAGTGCAGATAAAGAGAGACAAGGATGAGACATAGGAAAAGAAAGTGGTTAAATAATGGTTAAAAATACCTTATTCTTGAGGTTTGATTGCCTATTTCCTTTAACTTTTGGGTATAGCTTCTATCCTTAAAATAAATTTCTTTCTTTTTTCTTCCTTTCTTTTCCTCTTTCTTTCTTTCCTTCCTTCTTTTTTGCTTTCCTTCTTTCTTTTCTTTATGAAAAATTATGATGTTCAGCCATGATAATCAGCAGGTCCTGGATTTTCTGTACTTGTGTAAATAATTTTAAAATCAAAGATGAAATTAAGCAGACATTGAATAATAGGCAGCATTGGACAGTGAGCCCTGAGACAATGGAAACAGAACAGTTAATCCCAAGGAGTATGTGAGTTCCCTACTTGAACTGATTTTCCAGGTCGCAGCACAGTGAGGGGAACTAAAAAACTACAGTGCTGGTGAGTGTAAGGGACAGAATTCAGTGTCTGAAGATGTCACACAGGCTACAATTTTGAAAGTAATGTAGCATCTAGAGAACAAAGGAAGTTCTTTTTGAGAAAAAGAATGATGGGAAACTTCAGAAAAAGTTCCCTTGAGTCCTTGGCTGAATATTAATTTTTACAAGTGCACACAAGGAGACTGGTTTAAAAGTGAGACCAGGAAAGGAAACACTAGAAAATAAAAAGCAGATTCCTTCAAGATCACATTGCTCCTTAAGTAGGTTCTATTCTCAGCCAGAGGGAAAAGTTCTCTTCTATGTGGGACATATGTATGAGTCCCCATGGGTGTTGCTTCTATAATCAGAACATATTAGCCTAAACTAAAGGATACCTGTATCCTTGTTTAAAAAAAAACTTGAAAAGAAACTTCCAAAGATAAAATTAAGTCCAGTTAATTTAAAAGTACCCAGAAATGATCTCTCAAACATTTAAAGGATTTCTTCCCCTAAAAAAATCCACAAAACAACATAAAATTCATATATGATAGAGTCCAACAAAAATTACTAAACTTATAAAAAAGTGAGAAATGTGATCTATAACAAAGGTAGAAAAATTATTAGAAATATTAAAATGACAAAGATAACAGAATCAATTAAAACAATAAACATACTCCTGTTAAAGATGGTAGATGAAAGTATGGACATGAGGAGAAGAGAACAGGAGATTAAAAAAGTTACAATTTCTAAGAATGAGAAAGTACACACAAAAAAAATTATATCAAATGATATTAAGAGTACACAGCCTTATATAGGTTAGTGAAGCAGAAAATGCAACAATATAGCCTATAAAACATGAAAGACAGAAAGGAGTGAAATGAAAATGAAAACAGCACGATGGATTTGGGGGAAATATCAAGAGCTGTGGTACAAGGATAACTCTTCTTGAAAAGGTAGGAGGACAGAAAAATACGTTTAAAATAATAGTGATGAGAGATTCAAGTTTGATGAAAACTATAAATCTAAGACACTTGACAAACTGAACTAGGAGAAGAGTAATAAAAAAATTACACAATGGCAGATGACAATATTAAGGTAAACTAGGGGAAAATTTAATGGCAGCCAGAGAAACAAAAGAAACTTCATGTAAAAATGCAGAAAAGAATACAGCAGACTGCATACAATATAAGCCGGGTTACAATGAAAAGCACTTTTAACGTACAAGAATAAAATAACTTGTTAACCTAAAATTTATACCCAGTGAATATACCTTTTAAAATCAGAGTTAAATAATCATATATTCTTACAAAAACTTTGATAATTCATTCTAGTAGACAGAAGCTACGGGAAAGTTTAAAGGAAGGTCTTAAGACACAAGGACGGAATATGGAACGTGTTAAAGAAATAAAAATCACAAAAGAAATAAATGTAAGCATGTATTTTTATGGTTTATCTCCTTAAAACAAAACACATATTTTTATGGTTTATCTCCTTAAAACAAAAACACATATTATGGGACTTATGCAGTTGGAAGCAAAATTTATAACCACAGTGTAGTACAAAGGTAGGGCAAAACAAGATGGACATAAAAGATTTTAAGTCTCTCACATGAGAAGTGAAATGATACTATAATATTTAATACACTCTGTGGCAAAGTAGAAGTATAAATATAAAATAAAATATAATTAACATGTTAAGAGATAAAATATAAGTACTTTGAAAAATTAATCTGACAAGAAAAAAGAGGAGACAAAAGAACAGGATAAATACACCATGTACTATAATAAAATGGCACACTAAACATAACTATATAAACGTTAATACAATGTAATCATCTAGTGATGCAGTAATGATGATTTCATTGGTACATTTGTAGGTAAAAACTGATCAGATTTCATACTCTAAGTAAGAACAGTTTAATTTGTTTCAATTATACCTAGTACACTTGTAAAATAACCAATGAACATAAAAAATAAAATAATATTATCCTAAAATGCAACTAGACATGAATTTTAAAGATTCTGAGTAAAAGTCATATATTACTAAATTAGAGGAAAAATAAATATGATAAAATCTTTAGACTCATACTTCTAAAAGTAATCCAACTGACAGATATAGATTTAAATATTTCAAAGGTAAAGTGATACAGAGACAATATGCCATGAAACCATTAATTATAAAGTAACAAAAATGGTCCTACTTATAGCAGACAAAATAGAGTTTACAACAACAAATAGAAAGATATGTGGAAAATGAACCTTTATAAACTGTTAATGGGATTGTAAATATTAAGTGCAGTCTCTGTGGAAATTAACATGGATGTTCCTCAACATATAGGAGTACCATACACCACAGCTGTCCCATATACCTGGAAGAAATAAAGTATGAGTACTTAATGTTGGGAGCCGCGGCCGAGCCCGGTCGCCTTACTTGGCGGACGTGAGGCCTGTAGGAAAGAGCAAAGCCTGAGCTAGATTACCCCTCCCATCGAGTGTGCTAAGATGGCGCTTATCTCCTGCTTGGTAAACAACCCGCCCTGTAAGATCTCCTGCTTCCTGCTTGGTAAACAACCCGCCCTGTAAGATCTCCTGCTTCACAACCCGCCCTGTAAGATAGTCTGCCTAGCAACAACTGATGTTAGCCAATCAGCCCGCATCGCGCGCTTTGAACTGATTGGCTACTGTAACCCTATAAAAGTGAGTGCCTCTCCCGCCACGAAAAAAGGAAGCAGAAGAAGCCCGGAAGGAGCCGCGGAGAGCGGACCGGTAGAGGCTTCGGAGCGAAGCACGGAAGGAGCCGCGGGGAGCGGACCAGAGGAGGCTTCGGCTGGGAGCGATCCCAGGGCAGGCTGTACGGAGAGAAAATAAAAGAAAAGGTTGTCCACTGCCAGACTTTGTCGTGTGTCCTTCCTGCCGGCCGGGAGCGACATCGACAACTTAAGAGATATACTCGTGTTTACTGCAGCACTATTCACAACAGCCAAGTCATGGCATCACTTTAGGTACCTGTCAAGAGATGAGTGGCTAAAGAGAAGCATGTGTGTGTGTGCGTATTCATCTGAAAAGAACAAAATAATGTCACTTGTAAGAAAATGGATGCAAGTGAAAAGTATCATCTGAAGTTACATAAGCCAGAAGTAACCAAGTATTAAAAGTTTTCTTTGCTGTGTAGAAACCAGAAAAGAAAACGCCTACCTGCAAGTAGAACAGAGGGAAGAAAAAGGGTACAGATGGGAGGTAGGTCAGAGAGTATGATAGGGAAGACATATACAGTTGAGGCAATAAAATAAAATTTTCACAGTAAAACCCATGAATTTGTACAATGAACATGCATTAAAGTAGACTTCAGAAGGAGCATTACCAGGCAAAGTTGCAGTTTGCAATGACAGTGGCAGTGACATATCTTCAGTCATTAACAATCATATACGCATTTGTATTTAGTCACACAAACACAAAGTATTTGCTGCAAAATCTGTAAAAACTGAAGTGAAAACCTAAAAATTCATATTATAATCAGCTTTCAATAACCCATTCTCCATCATCAATAAATAAATTGGAGGAAAATATCAGTATTATTATAGAATATTGGAACAACACTATCAACCAGCTTGACTCAGCATACTTACTGAGTATGCAACCAAACAGTAGCAACATGCATGTTCATATGCACATGAAATATCTAAAAAAGGGGATGGGGATTTAGCTCAGTGGCATAAGCGCCTGCCTTGCAAGCAGGCAGTCGTGAGTTCAATCCCCGGTACCGACAAAAAAGAAAAAGGAAACATCTACGAAGGTACATTTTGTGCCATCAAACAAGACAAAATTTAAGAGAATGAAAATATGTAAAGTATGTTATCTGACCATACTAATTTAAATTATAAATCCATAAAAATTTATACATATGAAACACTCAAATATTTGAATTTAAATGCCACACGGCTAAGTCACAAAAATTAGAAAATATTTTAACTGCACAAAATGGAAATAAGACATAAAATTTGTGAAATATAGATAAAGCAGTGCTTTATGGAAAATTTTTAGCCATAAAATAAATACTCTTAAAAAATAAGAAATGAGCCCTGACCACCTATGCTGCTGCTCCACACTCATCCTGAACACCCCTCAAACACCCCGACTGATGCAAATGGCCCACCACTCAGCCTGGACCATCTATGCTGCCATGGGGGGAAGCCCTTGAGGATCCCCTACCTCCTGGACCTAATACAGCTGTTGATCTCCAGCTCCCACCCTTTCTCCCAGAACCTTAGACTACAGAGGATTAACCATGCTAGCTTGATGGGAGATTCAGTAATTGCCTCACCCAAACAGAAGACCTCAGCAGGCTCCAGTCAGTGTGGTGAGTATGCCCCTACAATAGAGGTGTACAGTTGGTAAATAGGGCCTGTAGTATAGCTCCCTCTGACTAACTGTCAGATCTTGGTAACTCTGACAAGAGTGTGGGTAATTCCCTCCTCCACACAGAGAACATCAGATAAGTGAGGAGTGTGCCAATAAAGCCTCCTACAACTTGGAAAAAATCATAAGGGTTTATGAGACACACAGGCACACAGTAGGGAACACAGTAGAGCCACTATAGACAGGGAGATTTGGTGATCTGGGATAACCTGATGACAAAGTAACAGCAGGAACTAAGAGCTGACCTACATCAATACACCTAAGCTTGTCATTCCAGGAAGAATATAGGACTCACCCAACAGGCCCTGCAGGAGGAATTCAGGTGACTGGCCTTCCTCTTTTTTGTGGTACTCAGCAATTGGACAAACATGAACCACACAGTAGGACCCTAAGATCCACACTACCGGTAGTTGAGATTATTGGGAATGAAAGACCAAATAAGTGCCCAAAGGGTGAAAATGACAAAATGAAAAAGCAAAATGCAGTCTCAAATGTCTAGCCCATCAGGAGCAAGTACAGGCAATATTGATGTAGAGGACTTTAAAAGTCATAGCCCAGAAATCTCTGAAAAAATAGCAAATGAAATGAAAAAATTCATGATGCTATAAAAGAAATCAAACTAGAAATAGTTTCCCACATAAAAGACAGAAATAACAACCCTAGTAAAGGAGTTGATCAGTATAGCCAGAGAAGAAATGAATTAAAAAATACATGAACATGGGAAATTAACTGAAGCCTTGAATGAACAATATAGAAAACAAGCAGAATCTATGAAACAAATTCAAAGAGATATACAAGGCAGGAAAAAACTTCTATTGAAAGCTGGCAAAACCATTTAAATGAAGCTGAGAATAGAATTTTGGACCTTGAGGACAGGACCACAGTCAGCAATCATGAAAGAATAGGACTTTAAAAGCAACAAAGTGACATGAAATGACAATATGACAACTTCAGGATGATGCCAAGAGGAAACAATATAAGGCTACTAGGCATCAATGAAGATGCAGGAGTCAATGCAAACAACATAAGCTAAGCTATTCACAGAAGTAATAGCAGAAAATTTCCCAAACACAAGGAAAAAAATCTGATATACAGATAAGTGAGGCATATAGTATGCCAAACAGTCACAACCAACATATATCTACACCCAGATATTTAATAATTAGAATCACAGACATACAATATAAAAACAATAATAAGGGATATTTTTTAGAGAAAAGATACAACTCACCCATCTAGGGAAACCCATCAGAATCACAGCAGACTTTTCAGTGCAAACCTTCAAGTTAAGACAAGCTTGAAGTGAAGTATTTCAATCCCTGAAAAAAGACAGCCTTCAACCCAGAATGATATACTCAGCAAAATTGTCTTTCAAATTTAATGGAGAAACAAGACACTTCCATGACAAAGAACAATTGAAGAAATTCGTGTCCACCAAATTAACCCTAGAAAGAGTATTGAAAGACACACTAGATAGAGACAAAAATGACCATAAACAGCAGGAAAAAAAAAAAAAAACACCAGGCAGGGCAAACAATTAAACAAGGGGGTGGGGAGTAGAAAACAAACATCAGAAGGCAAAGTGGAGTCAGTACATATCAGTTATATCCATAAAGATAAATGGCCTCAATTCACATATCAAAAGAAAAAGGTTGACAGAACAGATCAAGAAACAGGATCCCACAATATGCTGCATACAAGAAACACATCTGACTCAAAAGGAAACTCATAGATCAAAAGTCAAAGGATGGAAAACAATATTCCATGCAACAGGAACCCAGAAAAAAGCAGGGGTAGCTATTCTTCCTGCAGACAATGTGAACTTCAAACTTAAAATGATTAAAAGAGTTAAAGAAGGTCACTACATACTTGTTAGTGGAAAAATTCAAGAGGAAGAACTAATAATTATAAATATATATTCACCAAATACAGGAGCACCCAACTATATAAGACAAACACTAATGGACATGAAAAATCAAATACACAAGAACACAATTGTAATAGGAGACCTTAATACACCACTGTCACAAAGAGATCAGCTAGACAAAATGTCAGCAAAAAAATAGTAGAACTGAATCATACCTGTGAGCAAATGGACTTAGTAGACGTTTACATAGTGTTCCACCCAACCACATCAGAATATACATTCTTCTCAGCTCTCCCATTCTTCTCATGGGACATTCCCCAAAATAGACCATATATTAATCCACAAAACATTAAGTAAATGCAAAAGGATTGAAATTATCCCATGTATCATAGTGCACTGAAACTGGAAATTAATGGCAAAAGAATTACAAAACTGGCATAAATACATGGAAATTAAACAACCTCCTGAACAGCCATTGGCCTACATGTGAAGTTAAAGAAGAACTAGAGCAATAATTACAATTCAAAGAAAATGTGGATACAACATACCATAACCTGTGGGATGCAATGAGGGAAATGTATAGCGATAAATTATCACTTCAAGAAACTGGAGTGAGCACAAATTAACAATCTGGTGCTACATTTTAAGCTCCTAGAAAAGGAAGAGAAGTCAAACCCAAAGCTCATAGAAGAGAGGAAATCGTAAAGTTCAGAGCAGAAATTAATGCAATTGAAACTAAACAAAACAATACAAAGAATCAACGAATCAAAGGGCTGTTTTTTGAGAGGATAAACACAGTGATAAACCTCTAGCCAGCCTTATCAAGAAAAAGAAAGAAAAACCTCAAATTCATCCAATAAGGACTGAAAAGAGAGAATCACTACAGATCCCAGGGAAATCCAAAAGATCATGAAAACTTACTTTGAAAATGTCTACTCACATAGGGTGGAAAACAGAGGAAATGGACAGATTTCTAGAAACATATGAACTACCAAAGCTCAATCAAGAAGATATAACAATTTTGAATAACCCAGCTATTGAAATTGAAAGCATGATTAAAAATTACCAAGAAAGAAAAGCTCAGGTCCTGAAGGATTCATGAGTGAATTCTACAAGAAATTTGAGAAGAGTTGACTCCAATACTCCTTAGACTTTTCAATGAAATTAAAAGAGAAACAATCTTCCCTAACTCATTCCTAGAGGCAAGTATCACTCTGATACCAAAACCAGAGAAAGACCCAACCAAAAAGGACAATTATAGGCCAGTTTCACTAACGAACATTGATGTAAAGATTCGCAATAAAATACTGTCAAATAGAATGCAGCAAATCATCAAGATTATGTATCACAACAAAGTGGGATTTATTCCAGGAAAGCACTGATGGTTTAAACATATGCAAATCAATAAACGTAATACACCACATCAACAGAACCAAAGAGAAAAATCACAAGATAAACTCAATAAATGCAAAAAAGCTTTTGATAAAAATCCAACACCTGTTCATGATAAAAATCCTACAGAAAATTGAAATAGATGATAACTACTTCAATCTGATAAAAGCCATCTATGACAAACCAACAGTGACCATCATAGTAAATGGCTAAAAACTGAAAGATTTCACTCTAAAATCAAGAACAAGACAAGGATGCATACTCTCACCACTCCTATTCAATATAGTTCTGGAAATATTAGCCAGAACAATCATACAAGAGAAAGAAATAAAAGGAATAAAGAAGTTAAATTATCATTATTTGCCAATGGCATGATACTTTATATAGAAGACCCAAAAAACTCCATTAAAGGACTGTTAGAGGTAATAAAAAAATTCAGCTGTGTAGCTGAACACAAAGTCAGCACTCAAAAATCAATAGCATTCCTATACACAAACAAAAAACTCACTGAGAGAGAAATTATGGAAATATTGCCTTTAACAATAGCACCTAAAAAATGAAGTATTTAAGAATCAACCTAACCAAGAATGTAAAAGACCTATATGCTGAAAATTATACTATTCTAAAAAAGGTGATTGAAGAGGACATTAGAAAATGGAAGGATATTCCTTGCTTTTGGTTAGGAAGAGCCAACATTGTAAAAAATGGCCATACTCCCAAAACTGTTACACAGATTTAATGCAATCCCAATCAAAATACCACTAACATTGAAGAACAACCAGCATCTCCCGAGATCCACGCCATGTTGGAACTTGGAACACTGGAAAACCTGAGCAACCTGCTCACCTCACTGGTAAGTGGCTGTGGATCGGGCAAGCTGTGGCCGTCCCAGGGGAGAACCATCAGCATCTTCCAAGGTCCACCCCATGTTGGAAGTTGGGGCGTAGGGAAACCAAGCAACCAGTTCATCTCCTTGGTACATGGCCATGAGCTTACTGGTGCATATGCTGAGAATCAAACATCCCATCTTCCTCCCAGTTAGCAAATGGGAGCCAGAGATCTGAGCATCCGTTGGGAGGTTGACTATATGCAATTCCTTTTACCATCTCTTTGAAAAGCAAGTATTTTTATCACTGTTTTGCTTTGTTCTGATTAATGGCATTACTCTATTCAATATTCTGCTTTGATAAGTTCTATAATGCGCTGTATTTCATTTGACTTTGCTATATCTGATTGAAAGAACAACTATTGTGAAGATAATGAGATATACTATGGTATCTATTGCTGTTATCCTGGTAACCTGCTGTGAAGGCCTGTAGCAATCTCACTGCATTGTCTCAATTGGCTTTGTTCTGTCTTGTTCTGTTGTATTTTACTACCTTCAAAATAATAAAAAAATTTTAAATATCACTAATATACCTTACAGATCTAGAGAAAATACTTCTAAAATTCACTTGGAAACAGAAGAAACCTAGAATAGCACAGACAATTCTGGGCAACAAAGACAAAACAGGAGGCATCTCAATTCCTGACTTGAAATTATACTACAAAGCCACAGTGACAAAATCAACATGGTACTGGCAAAGAAAGAGACCTGAGGACCAATGGAGCAGATTAGAAGATGCAAACACAACTATAAAGACACTCAGCCACCTTATATTTGACAAAGGGGCTAAATATATTCACTGGGAAAAGGATAGCCTCTTTAATAAATTGGTGTTGGAAAAATTGGCTCTCCACATGCTGAAGGCTGGAACTAGACTCATGCTTGTCACCATGCACTAAACTAAAGTCAATGTGGATCAAAGATCTAAAGATTAAAACAGAAACACTAAATCTATTTGAAGACAAGGTAGGTAGGAAATTTAGAGACATGGAGGTATGGAAGAGAATTCATGAACAAAACACAAATTGTACAGGAAATACTTTATAGAATCAACAACTGGGATCTCATATTATTAAAAAGTTTTGCACTTCCAAACAAAGTGAAAAGTAAACCCACAGAATGGGAAAGAATTTTAGCCAATAATCCCTCAAAGGACTTATATCCAGAATATATAAAGAATTGAAAAACATAAAGGCTTCCAAATTCAAAGAGCTTTCCAAAAATGGGCATCTGAGATAAACACATATTTCTCAGATGAAGATATACAATTGCAGATAAATACTTGAGGAAATGTTCACCATCACTGGTCATTTGACAAATGCAAACTTAAACAGCGCTGAAATTTCATCTCACTCCGAAAAGAATGGCTGCTATGAAGAAATCAACTGATTATAAATGTTGGTGAAGCTGTGGGGAAACAGTGGGCTTCTCCACTGTTGGTGGGAGTGTAGATTGGTACAGCCACTGTGGAAATCAATATAGAGATTCCTCAACAAACTAGGATTGGAAGTTCCATTCAATCCAGCTATTCCTCTCCTGGGTATTTTCCAAAAAAAAATGAAAAGATCATGCCACAGTGATGTATGTGCACCCATGTTTACAGAAGCACAATTTGTAATAGCTAACTCTTGGAAACAACCAAAATGATCATCAGCTGCAGAGTGGATGAAAAAATGTGGTAGTTTTATTCACGGAATAGTACTCAACTATAAAAAAAGATGATCTTGATTCCTTTGTAAATAAACAGAGGCAACTTGAGACTATTCTCATAAGTGAAATAAATAAAACCCACATTTGTAAATATCATATTGTCTCTCTGGTGTAAAAATATAGTTAAAAAACTGAAAGGGTAATAAGATCCAAAATGTATGATAGATATTGTGAAAGGGAAAGGGAAGGAAAGTGCTCTAAAGGATGTAACTGCATGTATGTTTAAGTGTGTAAGATAGATGACCATTTTACTAAATTTCCATTAGATCATTGAACAGAATGGTTTGCACTGTGACTGTTTGAGTATCCCTCCACCTTTAATGCTTTGATTTTGTAAATTGAACAACTATTTCTAAGAAGACAATATATAACTCATCAACTAGTAATATATTAGTGTTAATATTTTTCTTTAAAATTATGTATTATCTCTACCCATTTTTCTGTTTTGTCTTTTTTTAAATAAAAAAAAAACAAAATAAGAATTCAATTTAATGATCTAAACTTCTAAAACAAATTAAGCTGAAGTAAGTAGAAGAAATGCCACAATAATGACTAGAATGGAGGTAAATAAGACAGAAAATCATTCGAGGATATCAGAAACTGCTGAAAGATGTAAAGGACCAATATTGCTAATGAAAGAGGATTTTTAGTTTATATTTAGTTATCAAAAAAGTAAAAAGATAATTTTATAAAATATGTGAACTACTGACAACTGGTGATCGACTTGTAACACCCACTGAACTGAATCAGCATGGTGCTGGGTGTGGATGGCCCACCTGGAAAGGAAGACGTGGTGGTAGTGTTGGTTCTCCTGTTACCTTTGGTTCTCCTGGAGAAGCTTGTCACGCTGGCTTCCCAATATGAACTCGGCTGTTATCATCAGAGGAGCTTGGAACCTCGTTGTCCCTGAGGATGGTTGTGGTACTTTTGCGGGGAGCTCTGGTCGTTACTTTGAGAGTTTCTTCCTGTCTCCAGTGCAGAACCCTCAGCCTATTGGCACAGATCCTTCATCCCACTGGTGTAGCTCTAGCTTCTACTCATTGCTGTGGAATCTGGGCCCTCACCTGATTCTTCAAGTCTTTAGTGTGTGAACAGATTTCCGGCACTTGTATTTTTTGCATTTGACTCTTTGGATGACTATCATCAAATAACAGTTTAAATTATGTGTCCTGTATTAAATTATTTTCCTTGCAAAAGTTTGCTACAACACTAACACAAATTAGGATATTTCTTTCAATGACATAAATCACTAAAACTTTCTCAGGTAAAACAGATAAGCTGAATATTTCTCTCTTAATTACAAAAACTTAATTTATAGTTTAAAATTTTTCCTATAAAGAAAACATCAGACCTAAAGGGCTTTAGAAATAAATTCTACTAAGTGCGTAAAGAAAAAAGAAAAAGAAAAAGAAAAGAAAAAAGCCAATTCTACATAAAATCTTCCCAAAGTGAATGCTTTTCAACTTAGACAAACGAAACAATTATTACCTACATATAACAAGCAGAAAAAGAAATTACAAGAATGTCTACCTTTAATACATTTATTCAATATCTTGGTAGAGATCCTAGTCAAAGCAGTAAGGCAAGAAAAGGAAATCAAAGGCATATAAATTTTTAAAAAGTAAATACATTCATATATGCAGATAATATCATCATGTTTATTGAAAAAATAAGGAGTCTACAAAATGGATATGGATATAATAAGTGAGTTCAGCAGAATTACAAGATAAAAATAAAAAAAAATCAGCTATAATTTTTATATATAGGCTGAGTATTTCTATTCCAAAAATACAAATTTGTAATGCTCCAAAATCTAAAACTTTGAACACTGACATGATACAAGTAGAAAATCCTTCACTCACCTGACCTCAAGTCACAGTCAGAAATTGGACACACTAAAACTATTACCTTCAGGCTGTATATGCAAGGATTATGTAATAAATGAATTTCTTTTTTAGGTTTGGATTCCATTTCTAAGATATCTCATTATGTATGAATAATTCAAAGTTTAAAAACTTCTGGTCCTAAGCTTTTTGAATAAGTAATACCAAAATAGCAAAACATAAAAATAGCAAAATACAAAATTGAATTAGCCAGTTTCTTTAAAAGTTATATCACATGCCATAAAACTCAGCCACTGTACTTCTAGTTATTTATCCAAGAAAATCAGATGCCTATGTCTACAGAAAGATGTATACATAAATGTTCATAACAACTTTATAATAGTTATAAACTAGAAAGGACCCAATCCACCAATGGGAAAAGATGAAGCAAATCTTAAAGTATCCATGCAATATACTGTTAGTTGGCAATGAAGTTAGATAAATGACTTATACATGCCACAACATGAATAAATTTTGAATTAATTATGTTTGATGAAATAAGCCAAAAGGGCTAATACTTGATTTAATTTACTTTAATCCTAGAGAACATAAAATAAACTTTAATGGCAGAAAACAGGTTAATTGCTATCTAGGAAAAACAAACAGGATCCACTACAAAAAATATGAATAAATTTTAAAAGGTGGTAATAATATTTCTTGATTTTGATGATACTTTTACAGATGTATAATAATCCTAAACTATTCAAATTGTATACATTATATACATGCAGTTTTTTGCACCTTAAATGTTCTTCAAAATATTTATGAAAATAATATAACAAATATAAAGTTCTTCAGTTAAAAAGAGCATTAAAATACAAAATATTCAGGAATAAATTTAATAAATACATTTAACACCTTTACACAAAAAATTATAAAATATTTTAAAAGATTAAAAGTACCTTAAATAATTATATTTCACTTTTCATGCATCACAAAAATATTATTAATGCTATGGCAATTTTTCCCAAATTAATCTGAATCTTCAATGTAATCCAATAGATTTGTTTTTCAGAAATTGACAAATCAATACTAAAATGTACTTGTAAATGCAAAAGACATAAAATGTCCAAAACAATTTGCAAAGAAAGAATGTGAATGATAAATATTACCTGATTATAAAACATCTTATAAAAATGTTAAGACAAAATATTAGTATAAAATAGAACAAAAATCCAGCAGTAGGTCCACACATACTTTCTACTGATATTTGATAAACGTGATAACACAATTCAATGTGGAAAATTGAATTTCAAAGTTGTAGGACAAAAGAAAATTGAGAGTTAATATGAAAGAAAAGACCATAACCCTGAATCTTTACTTTCATACACAAAAAATTAATTTGAAATGGGTCATAGACTGAAATATGAAAGCAACAACTACAAAGTTTCTAGAAGAAAACAATCATTTCACCTTGTGTCAGGCATGATTACATAAATAAGATTCAAAAAGTGCAGATATAAAAAGTTAATAAGCAATACATTATTAACATTTAAAACTCTTCCTCAAACAACAGTAAGATTACATAAGTGCACGTTGTCTCTTACCCAAGGTTTACAAAATCAGAATTCCCAATTATTGATACCATGTGTCATTCTGAGTTATTACCAATGAGAATTACTACTTATATTCTCAAAAATAAGAACTGGGAAATTTCATTAGGCTACAAGATGGCTTTTTTATAGGCCTAATGAATAGTCATAAGGAGAAACAGAAGACAAATTGTTTGCTACAGACAATAAGAAAATTAGATCAAAAAACAGTAAATTAAGTAGATTAATGTTGACTTATAAGGTTTCCAAGTGTGGCTGTGGAAATTTCAAATGTTTGTTAAGATACCTTAGCTTTCAATAGATAACATAATCCAACCACAAGAAGACAATTTTGGGAGCTTAAGTTATTCTTCTAGAAAACTGTACTTGAAGTCCACAATAGTACCATAAAAATTCATTTGCTGAGACACCTATTTACAAATTGTGTGTCAACAAAAGTTCTACAAGTACAACCTATAGTTTTTATCCCTTTTCTAGGTTGTATTATGTTAATATAAAATTAAGAATCTACAGCACTATAGTTTTCTGTCAGTCTGCTTAAAAGCAAATGATATCAACTAAGAAGCAAAATGAAAATAATTTTAAAACTTATAAATATCAGAAACAAAATCTCGCTAGGCCCAGTGGCACACGCCTGTAATCCCAGAATTTGGGAAGCAGGAGAATTATTGCGAGTTTGCGGCCAGCCTAACATACATAGTGAGTTCAAGACCAATGTGACCCTGTCTAGAAAAAAAAAAATTCCAAAAAGCAGAAACAAAATCTGTGCATGTCCCGAGAGCTGCTTTGTTTCTAAATAATGCTTCTCATATGGAGTGTAAAAATCCAGATAATAACTACTTTAGAAGTCATGACAAGAATGAAACAGCTGAGAAACTGTATATCTTGATTTCCCCAGCTGAATTTTGGAAATTGAGATGTATACATCTTAAGGAATATCACAAAGCAGGCACTCTACCAATAATAACTATGTTATTAGTACAAAAGTGAAGCAAATTTATTTTAGAAAATAGAACTAAACATTCATATACAATTATTCATAGTTCAACTACCCAAAGATAATTATAATTGACAGCTGGAAATCAATTATTTATATAATGGCAAATCCATACTACCAAAATGGAAACATGCAGTACATATTGTTTGTATTTCTGAAAAGTACACAAATCCATAATATATGGCTACATCCACTGTTCCAGTTTTTATGCAGCTTAAAACTGAGCAAGTCTTAATTAAAAATGTAAGCCTAGAAGAATACAATAGATTCCTGAACAAAAGGAGATTCCACATTCACCAAATTCCTTGTGAGTAGTTTGGTTACCTGATTTATCTCATTGCAACAATTATAATTGTATCTCTGTTGGCTTTTCACTTTGTTTTCTAAACATAGAGGTATTAGATTTACAAAAATGGCTTACTTGTACTTTATCCACCATTATCTCCATTAAAAACTTAAGTTTCTCATTAAATTGTAAAACAGATTATTAATTAATGCAGAGACTAAAGGATCATATATTACAATCCTTAAGGAGATTATTGAGATTTCTTTATTTTTTCGTGAGTCTTTGTCCTAAAATGCAACCATAACTTGGTTGCATTTTTTAAAAAAGCTATGCAAAAAAGCATTATTGTTGCTCATTCTTGCCCTCCTTCTTCCATGACTACAGAGATCCAAATTATTAATTTTTTATTGGGCTTGTCATTGAAAGTATTGCCAACATGGAATTGGAAAGAGAAAACAATCCTACCCAGAACACGGAGCACAAATCCGCAAATTAGCCCTAATAATTAAAGCATCTTGTGAAGGGCTTCAGTGACAGGGTAAACTCATCTGTCTCTAGCATAGGCCCATATCAATTACCCTGAGCATGGTGTGCTGGGACACAACAAAGGGAATCAAAATATAGAGGTTGACGAGTCAGACAAAGCCCGATGCTGGTCAAAGCAGCCTCTTGAGTGTAATCTTCAGGCAAAGTGCTTTTAAATAAGTTTAAATACCAACAGGGGGTTAATTTCAAATCTGTTTGATTCTATTCCTGAATTAATGCTTTTTAAAATCTGCTTTTATAATTTCTGCTTATCAAGGATTGCCCTTCTGGTATAAAAACGGAGCCAAGACGCAGTTATCAAATACTATGAAGGATTCTGTTAATTAGATAGTTTATCTGTGATGAGTTGTTGACACTGAGATGATGTGTGTAAAATAACTAAAATATTCCGCGGGGCACCAACGTGGTGGTTCAAAGCATTATTCTTCCATTTTTCAGACCCTGTTTAGAGCCAAGCTAGAATCTCTTAGTAAAAATTAATGTGATGGTTGTAGTATATTTCTTAAGCATAGAATCATTCATATCTCAAAATTATACATATGAAAGAATAAATCTTCAAGTGTTTTTTATTAGACTGCTGTAGACCATTCTAACTAATCCAGCCTTTTTCCCATACTGGATGGTCTTTAACTGCTCGTACTGACTGCCAGGAAATTCATCACTGCTGTTATTAAACACAATTCTCAGGATTTGCTCTTTTCGTAGTGTTTCTTATAAGACCTTTTTTGGTGATTTTTTCCTCTGGCATCTCTTTCTACCTCCATATAGGGCAACCCAGGAGAAATCTCAGAAACAGAAATATTGTTTCCCATGTAGGTAAATTAAAACTCCAGCTGTTAAGGGCTTTTCTGTCTGTCAATTTTCTTTGTCAAGTTATGGTCTATAAAGTTAGAGGCCAAGAACAGCCCACAGGGAATGGCTAGGAGCCATAGAACAAGCTGGTATCATTTTATTTTCTAGAGGGAAAAATATTGGGCACCAATCTTTATTGTTAGGAAAGCTGCTAATTAATTAGCCTATAAATTCTTAAAAAGAACAAATCATTCCTTGTTTTTTTCTCTTTGGTTTTTATTTAAGCTCCCACTTAAATACTGATTTTACTTACAAATTTGTTTCATTAAATGTTTCTACTTTTCTGTCATATACGAGATACAGTTCACTAAAGTAATAGAGAATCTATAGTTTTAAGGCTTCACTGCTTAATTGCGTGGAACTTTCTGGATCTATAATACGTTAGTGTTCATACTGGCAGTCTCCTTTGTACCCATATTGAAGGTTAAGAGTTTTAAAGGAAATTGTTCTATGTATTTCTTTTGTTACTCTCCTTGATTTACTCTGTCCACTTCATGAACTTTCTTGACCCAGAATAAACAGAAATATCTAAGGAAAAAAATCCACTACAAAAAAATATAAAGCCTAGTGCTGTGTCTCAGTCATGCAAAGTATTTCTTCTCTTTCTGAAAGCCCTCCTAGACCCCCTAGGGTATCTCTTGTAACTGAATTTTTACAACATAGCCATGGTATCTACAAGATTGCAATAATCTTGTATCTAGCCTTTTGGCAATATTTTCATTAATATTTTTTGAGCTTGTTCAAGTTAAAAATATTGAAAGAACCAAATCTTAAAGGGAATACATATTGCCCGAAAAAGTAGTAATAATGGTATTTTCTAAATTTCAATAATTTAGCAATTGAAAATACAAAAAAGTAGTTTTTTTTTTTCTCCTATAACATCAAGTAGTGGACATTTTCCAAGGTAAGACTGCAAAAGCAGATAGTGGAATCACCCATTCGAGATAATGTGTTCTCCTCCTTTTCTGACTCCTCAGAACCCAGCCAGAACCTGCTGCATTTCCCTCAGGACACTGTTGCTCCCCCAGGCTGGACCTCCCTTTTTGAGATTATTACTTTGGAGAAGCATCATGTCTCAATAGCCTTTGCTTTAAACCACAATATAAAACAGGGTCTCTGTTTCCAGTTTCTTCATGGCTCCAATAATGCTACCTGGGCCAAACCCTCTTAAAACAACCTTTCTTGATTCAATGCTTTGGTTTTCATTTCACTAGTAGAGAATAAATGCCAACATCTGAATACACTTATATGTGCACTATTAATCTAGGACATGTAATTCATAAATTGAGTTTTCAATGAGTAAGTAAGAAATCTGCACTTTTAATTTTCATTCATAGAGTTCTTGCATCATAGGAACACACTAAATTCTCTTAGCCTCCTACCTAACCATTCCACTTTGAAATGGGAACCCAGAAGAGAGGTTAAGGGAATTTTCTTAGGCCACGGTCCAAGAGTAAGGAATAACAATTTTTGTTCAACATAAATCATTCATTTTAAATTTTCTCAAACTAAAAGATGTACATTGCCAATCTCTTAAATATGTGTAGCACTCACTAAGCATGGGGAAAATTTCATAATAATACTCATAATATGAACATAAATCACCATTTAAACTATACCTTAAAGCCTAGAAGTCCCAGAAATCTCAATACTTCCTTCAAAATAAGCTCTCATATTGTTTCCATATAGTGCTTCCAGTACTTGGTTCCTATTAGAGATGGTAAGAATCTGTTAACTACAAGGAAACTATTGTCTGCAGTTTGAAATAAGGCAACACTAAGAAGATGGGGAATTGAGTGAAGTAGATCCCTGTGTTGACTAGAAGTGGTAAAAGTTGGCATCCTTACCTTATGTCAGATCTTAGAGGAAAAACTGTCATCTTTCCCTTTGGTATGAAATTAACTGTCAGTTTTTCATAAATAGCCTTTATAATTTTGAGGAAACTTCCTTCTACATCTATTTTCCTTCTATTCTGAGAAATTAACGATTTTTAACCTGGAAGGATGCTAATTTGTCAAATCTTTTGTCATATTTGTTATAATGATCATGTGGTTTTTATCCTTCATTGAAAATATGGTACATCACACTGACTTATTTGCATGTCTGGTATGTTTTTAAAGAGTCATGGAGGGGAGGGATTAGAGCAAAGAAGATGGATAGATAACAGCAGGCTACATAGGCTCCCTTAGGTAGTCAACTTAGAATTCAACATAATACAGCATGGGGAGTCCTGAACAGAGGGAGATGAATTCTCTCATCCCAAAGAGAAACTAAGATGAGAATAACCAATCAAACACACAGTCCCGGTGCTACTATTGGAATAGCTGAAGGTTCAGTGCTCCCGCTGCAGCCCCGGAATCCGAGCAGCGGTGACTTACCAAGCTGTTGGAAATCTCGCCACTTAAACTCACTGGAAACACAGTCACAATAAGGTTGGGGGTCAGTGAGCTGAGAGAGGTGAACTAGCAGGAAACCTGCATCAACCTGTGGTGAGTGATAGGAATAAAACCATTTCACAGAGAAGGGGTTCCAACAGATGACATTCTGGGACCAGGCAGGACTGGCAGGAAACAAGGGGCAGCAGTGAATTCAGTCAGTTGTTTACTTCCCAAATGGGATTGGTGGAGTGAGCTTAGCCTTAGCTTAGTCACACGACCTGGCTGAGATCCAATAGGTTATCCAAAACAAATTCCCTAAAGCGACAATACACACTAACACAGTGAAGCCCTCAGCAGGTTGACTGACCCAGAGGGAAGGGGCCAGCATATGCTGCTGCTGTTTGCAACTCATTAGCACACTGCAGTGGGAAGAGTCACCTAGCCAGCAGGCTTCAGAAGAATTGTAACCAAAAAAGAAAGAAATTGGGGCCTCCTGGAGGAAACAAAAAAAGATGGGAAGACAAAGCCACAAGAAAAAGTCCCCAGGTCCCAACCCTGAGAACATTGACCCAGGACAGGTAAATACAAAGGAGAATGAGGACAGCAAGCATGCAATATCAGACATGACATCAGTGGACATAAAGAGATATCTTTGGGACATTATATACGAGTTCAAAAGGGAAATATTTAGCCAAGTAAAGCAAGATGTAAGAAGATTAATAAAAGAGATGCTAAGCACTCCTCAAGAAGACACAGATGGAAGAATGGAGGAACTCAAACAAAGGAGAGAACCATTTGATGAATATAAAGAAAACATAAAATACATGAAGCAGATTCAAAGAGATTATCAGGAAATTAAAAACTCTATGCAAAGATGGCAAATCTGCTTGAAATAAACTAAGTATAGATTACCCAAACTGGAGGACAGGTTTGCAATGTGGGATTATGAAAGGAAAAACTTTTTAAAAAATAACAAGGAAACAAGCAGTAACAATACAAAGGTTAGAAGATGACAAGAGGATCTATAACTTGAGAATAAAGAATGTGAATGAAGAAACAGGGGTACAAACAAAGGAACTACAAAGGCTATTCACAGAAATATTAAGGAAAACTTACCAAAAATAGGAAAAGGAAATGATATTCAGATGTATGAGGCATTCAGAATTCCAGCCACCTACAACCAAAACAGAGCTACACCCAGGCATATAATAATCAAGATCCCAGAAATTCAATATAAGAACAGAATATTAAAAGCTGTTAGAGACAAGAAATAGATAACCTATAAAAGAAGATCCATCAGAATAATGGCAGACTTCTCAACACAGACCATCAAGTTAAGAAGAGCCTGGAGCGAAATATTCAAAACCCTGAAAGTAACCTCCAGCCCAGATTGATATACCCCAAAAAGCTGGAAATTAATGGAGAAGCAAGATGCTTCCAAGACAAAGAGGAATTTGGGAAATTCATGACCACCAATTCAACTCTATAGAGAATTTTGCAGGGTATTCTAGAAAGAGAGAAAAGTACTAGGATTCCAGGAACAGTGGCAGAGAGGCCTCAATGAATGGAGCAGAAAACAGAATGAAGAAGACAAGCAGACAACTTGATGGCAAAAAAGAGCATAACAGAAATGAGGCAGAGAAGGTTGGTTATAATTTCTAATATAAATGGCCTTGATACACTAAATTTTAAAAAAAAGAACCACACATAGAGTAGAGCAGGAGGTAGGGTCCACTGAGATGCTATTTATAGGAAATATAATTAACATGAAAAAGAGTACATGGACTGAAAATCAAAAAATCAAATATGAGAAGACAATGCTCTATGTGACAGAGAATGAGAGAGTAATAGGGGCTACTAGACCAGTATTTGTGGATAGATTGGAAAGACAGGCTTTAATAGGTAAAGGAATACAATTAGAGATCAAGTCCAGGGGCGAGAAGGTTCAGAACCACCTAGAAGGTCCCCGCACTCCAATTTAAAACCAAGGGTCTTGAACAGACCCAGAAATGCACAGTGTACCCTAAGGAAGTGAAACAAAGGGAGAGTCTTAAAAAATATGGCAGAAGATATTGTTAACAGTGTATCAGGATTTAAAACCCACATTACTCGCACCACTCTGCTTAGATAGATTTTATTTTGTCCCAGTTTGTCTACTTGCATTTGATTTCAGGGCACAGATAGCTATCCCCAAAACATCAGGATATAGCACAGTAATTATCTTTAATTTCCTATTATCTTAATCTGGAGCCTTGTGTAACCTATACTGTTTTATCATGACTCATCTTAGTTAAATCTGGTTTGTTTGATTGCTGTTTGGTATCAACAGATTTTATTCAAAACATATGATTGATAGTATCAAGTCTGAGAGTATTATAGGCAACTACACTGAAGAGGACTCACTATGATACACATTCTGGCTTGATTACTGCCTATTTTTGAAGTTTTATACTATACAAAGTTGTGTTTTTATTAATACTGTTATGTACTGATATATTCAATTATACTATGTCTGATGATAGAGTCAATTCTATTGAAGATAACAAGAGACAACACAGGAACTATGGTAGAACTTATATAACAGTCTTATGTGTCTTTTTCATTTCATATGTTTATAGGAATATGTTTTGTTTTGTCTTGCTTTGTTCAGTTTCTCCCTCTAACACAGAAAGAATAGAAATACTAGTTAAGACTCGTGCATGTGTAGAATCTATAAACAGTTTATGAGAACGGATCTTATGACACATGATGAAATGAACAGATACTGTGAAGAAAAAGAGACACTAAAGTACCCAGTGCTGATCCTGGAGTGTCATAATGTGACACCCAGCAATAGTATCATTCTTTGTTCAGAGTGATATTAGCCTGCTTGGGTTTGTTCAATCTCAACATAATTGAAGATATGGATAATTGAATGTATGTTTAAGTGTATAGGACTGATAACCATATCTCTAAGTTTTTGTTTGGATAGTTGAACAGAACTGGCTGCAGTCTCATTGTTTGAATCCCCACTTTGTATACTCCACTTTAGTATCTTGAATCACTATTCATAAGAGGACAATCTGTAATCATCAACTAATGATTTTTTGCTCTTTATTTTTTTTGAAAGTATGTATTATTTCTACCCATTTTCTGTTTTGTTTAGTCTTTGTTTAAATAAAATTTATAAAAAAGAAAAAATAAAGAATCAGGGAGGGTTTTTAAATTTCACTTTCTCAAGAATATTAAAAGTATAATAAACATTTTCATCATTATCCATAGAAAAAAGTAGAAGACAAATAATATCAAAATGAAGGACCATGCTTCCAAACAATCAACTAGAGTATATTAAGTATTACTTCAAAATGAGTTTATTAAGAAATGATACCATCAGAATATGAGTATTGGGAAAGCACTGGTTTCACTGAAGAAAGGAGACTGAAAGCAGGCACCAAGAAATATTTGTCTAAAAGTTCATCATGAGAGACACAGAAGGTAGTAAATAAAATTAGGGGGAAATAGTATCCTAGATGCCAGAGAAAGAAAAGATTTCAAGATGAATACTGCCAAATCTCAAATGCTAATGAACTATCCAATGGATTATTTTACAAATAGTTCACTAATGTCCTATGTAAAAATAGTTTTGCAGTGAAAAAATGTGACCTGAGAATTTCACTTTAGGAATGACTGAAGTGGTCATTGTTGTGTCTTTTAATTGAGACCTATATCTATTTATTGAGCCACTAGATAACCCACATTGATTTAATAGATCCCTTAATAGGTTAACAATAAGTGATTTGCATCCTACCTTTAAAAAATTTGTTCTATCAGAGAAGAGGTAAGAAAAAAGAGCAAACATCTAGAGGATTTCTCCAACAAAGGTACACACTGGCCAATAGCACATGAAAAAATGCCTCATATTGTTAGCCATTCAGAAAATCCAAACCACAGGTTATCACTTCACAACTATCAAAACAACTAGAATTAAACACATGTATGCATGAGCATATGCATACACATACAGTACACACACAAACACACTCAATGCCCACATACTTTAACAGAAAATGTAACAAGCGTTGGTGAGAATGTGAAGAAATGGAACTTAAAATACCTCTGTTGCTGGATCTGAAGAGAGAAATCCACTCACCTAGGAGGTGTGGAAGCAAACTCTTGCCCAGTGACCCTCTGATGAGAAACCAACACTACACACACAGTGACTGCAGCTTTTTGAGAATGAAAGGTAAGGAAGTAGTTAAGCCATACACAGACTCCTGGCCCACAGAACATGATACATATAATAAATGCAATTAAGTCTGCAATTTTTGTTATGTAGTATTAGAAAAGCAGCATAACCTTAAAGAAACACTACATAAAGCATGTAAGACACATAGCCATGTAAACAAGAACTACATTGACCATATATCTGTGGTCTCATTTACTCCCTTTCCAGAGAAAAAGAAACCACGTGAAATTGGTCACTTGTTAATATTATACAGCTTAGACATAGGTATATCTATAAATTCTTTCAGTGTTGAACACAAATTAGAGAAGCAATATGTCATGACATCTAAGTGGGCAATTTAATCAATGTTAGGAAAGCTCCCTCAGTTTTCTTTGATCTTCAAAAGGAAAGAAGGTCTTTGTTACTTTAGCCTAAGTCTTTGGATCCTGAGCAGTACTCTTGTGAACAGGACATTTTAAACTATTATCAATCATTTTCACATAATGAGAATGAAATTTTACATGAAGAGTGGAGAACATTGTGAAAGCCCTGCTAGTCAAGCCAGTTTTATGTATTGAAAACCCAGTAAAGTTTTCTAAATCTACACAGAATCAACCAGGTTTTCAGACCAGATGTTGAACCATTCACCTCAGTATCAGCATGTCTTCTCAACTGTTGCCCTCATTGTGTTTCCTAGTTATGTCTCTACCTTCCAGCTGATGCACCTTTAAGCATGACCATGATTGCTCTTATCTTTGCTGCAACTGATTCTGATACTTCAGAGATGGATGTCTAAGACCTTCTAGAATATGTCCTAGAGAAAGTGAAAACATTAAGCCAGCACCTCATCTGGGCAAAGCTTATTTTCACAAATAATATCCAGATACAGGTAACTAAGGCAAGAAGAAAATGGTACTCAGGAACAAGGAGAAAAATCTATGAAGATAGCTTCATAACTTTTTCTAATTTACAATATTGTAAAATTTGGTGTGGATGTTACTAATCTATTTACACAAACATATTTAGACCTTTTGAATTTGAATAATTTAATTTTCCTTATAGATTAATTAGAATAGAAAGTTCTCCTAATTCATTTCAACATTTATTAAATAACTTTTATTGCAAAGCACTTGGCAAAGTACTCTTATTTTCTCAACATGAATATACCATGTGGTTTCTGCTGGATTACAGGGAGAGGGTAATTTAAAAAGGTACACTACAAGTGATAAGAAGTGTGGTATGAAAGCTATAAAGTGATAAAAGAGAAAGACTATATAGGGTTGGAATACTCAGAGAAAAATTTTGGGAGGAAGGAGTTGAGGCACTTGGCCTATGACTCACTTCTTCCTCATAAACATGAGAATGTTTCTGTGAAAATAAATAAGGCAGTGATTCAGCATAATGATTTTGCTAATATGATATATGATAACTGATATCCTGGAAAAAAGACTAATAATGCAGAATGTCTCTGATTTATGATTACTCGGGGTACAAAACACTGTAGTCTATGGATTTATTGTACATTGTACCCTACCATAGGGTACAATTATAGCATAAATTATAAAAGTCTCTGAAGCATAAGGTGAAGATACTTCCCACTTCCTAAGGAAGGTGACCTGAGACACTTATTTATTATTCTGAGCTAAAAAGCATATGTTCAGAAAAAAAGAGGGAAGTCTGGTCTGATACCCTAGCCTTTTCTCTGTGTTGCCTGTGTCTACTGAATGCTCTTATCTTTGAAATTAGTTATAAAGTTTCATAATGACTAAAGTCTCTGATCTGTGTGAGTCTGACTTGACAATCTGATCCTCGGTGTTAGTTCATCATTTATGAAGGAAGTAGACTTGAAATAAGTTTTGAGAAGTGTGTGAACTTTTAAAGGCAGAGATGAAGACATTGCTATCTCAAGAAAACAGGAAAAAATGGGAATGAATGTAAGAAAGTAGAACAGCGTAATATATATTCAGGCCAAAATACACCTTCTAATTCAGCCACAGTATACAATATTTCTAAAAGAAAAATAATATAGATCAAAATGTAATTTGACGGCTTTAGTTCTAGACCAAGGACCTTACAGCTACAGTGGATGAGGAGCCGTTGAAGGTTTTCTTATGAGGAGAATTGTGGAATCACATTGGAGTATCATATAGATATCTCCAAAAGCTATGTGAAGATTAGTTAGGAGTTAGGAGAACTTATCCAGACTGAAGCACAAAATAATTTAGTTCCAGGACCCTCAATGGAGGTCTATGACTTAGATGGATCTATCAGCCAAGTTAAACTCATCCTTGAAGTTTCTGTTGCTGTGAGGTACTTGGTTTATTTTAGTATTGAACATGTTTTATGTTCATTTTAGTGATAATTTTAAAATGCACATTCAGGACCAGCTAGATAGCCACATTGTAATTGAATGTTACCACAAATTTCAATGTTTATGCCTTCTTTCTGTTCATCATTGTTTTGGGTCTAATTTAAACTGTCACAGACCGATTAGGAAACCCTAATAGAAACTTCAGTTGTGAATTTGTATTCGGACCTAAGTAAAGGCAAATGTCTTTGTACTCTTGAATTTCTTTGAATTGTGGGAAACTTCCTTACCCTCTGACTTCTCACTGAGTTGAGCAATTGGGAGTTTGCAACAGGCTCTGAAGAGTGAAAAAAATAAAGTTTAAACATTTATTTTTCTAGATGCCTGCAAGTTGACTCTGCCCTCTTAACAAAGACAAGGCTTTCCTAAATTCTTTGGGTTTTTTTATGATTGTTAACATAAACATCTCTAAGAGACTCATTGCATTACAGGTTTGGTTGCCAGCTGATGGATTTTTGTGATTCGATTATCAGGACACAAACTTCACTAAATCAATCATTATATTGATGGAATCATAATTTGATGGCAGTATTAGGAGGTGATGGAAATAGGAGACAGGTCTTAGCTAAAATAAGTTGGTCATTGACATCTCACTGTTAGGGACAATATTTTGTCTCCGGCCTCCTCCCTCTCTGGCTCTTTCCCTGTCTTTATGCTTCCTGGATGCTATGAGGTAAGTGGCTTTTCTCCACCATGTCCTTCTGACATGAGGTTTCTACCTTACCATGGCGCCATCTGACCACAGACTGAAACCATGTGCCAAGAAGAACATTTCTTTCTTAAAGTTGATTTGTGTCAGGTATTTTTCACAGAGGTGAAAATGATAACACAATCTCCTGTAACTGTAGCCAGACTTCCAATTTCTGATCATTATTTCTTCCTTTGCCTCAATAGTCTTGCAGTTGATAATGGGCCTTTGCTAATACTGTTCCCCAACTATAGTTTTCTCTATGGCAATCTACACTTCTGTACATATTTCCATTTTTAAACTCTCTTTTTATACACCATTTATTTTCTGCAATGATCCATGAAACAATGAAATTTAATCAACAGTCATTATTACTTTAATCATATTGCAAGCATCAATTTGGTTTCAGCCAAGTAGTATTTATAACATATCATGTTAAAATAAGTGCGTTTTTCTAAATTTTTTATTTGCATAGTTTCACTTATATTCAGTTTATATTTTTGTTTTATAGTTGTATCTGAAGCCTAAATTTGTCTATTTTACATTTATACATATTTAATTAACTTAGAACTAATAATCAATGTTATGGAGATCTTTGAAAAGCTTTTACCTTCAAAGGGAGGTCAATTATCCATCCAGTTTGGGAATGATTGGTTTACCTTATTGCTTCCAATACAGTTTTGAAAACATCTCTAAAAAGCATCATGAGAGTCATCAGCATGTTAAACAGATAATTAATGATTGGCTAGCTAAAGCCAAGAACTTCATAAAGTCCATTATGACCCCAGAAGCCATAGACAGAAACAGCTGCACCCTCTTCCAATCGCTAAGGAATCTGAGCAAGCCTATATGAACCACTGTAGCTATTCATAAACACTGATCTTGAGACTCAAGACTGAAAATTGTATTTAGAATGATTCCAAGTAAAACTGTGCATTCCTTGACCCATTTCTCTAGTCTAAACACATGGTAAATACAAAAAGAAGAATAAATTCCACACCGCAATATTTTTTAAAAATGTTTTTGTGAACCACAAATTCATTAATTGGACCCAAACCCCCTGGCTTGCTGGACATAAGTATCAAAAGCAAATTGCAACAATCAGTTCAACTTCCCAGGTATAAGGTCCTATAGATAAAGTACCAGAGCCAGGTCATAACTTGTAGCCAAAGATTAAGTTTTGCTGATTGATGCATGTGACTAAAGAAGGACTCAGCTAGGGAATTAGGAAAAGACCAGTGTTAGAACTGAAAATCCTGCCAACTGCCAAGGTTAATGAATCTCCCAAGTTCAAATATCATTAAGTAGTCTCTTTGAACTAGTGTCAGAAATCAGAGGCTGGAACGTAATTGTATGTGACATTTAAGTTGTGAAAAGCAAAGCTGTATTTCAGTACCAAATGAACCCAAAATATTTGCCAATTTATCCAACAAAGTTTATTCCATTTTCACATCATAGTCTAGTAAAGTTCAGGCAACTCTCCTTGCCTGCTCTATCACAATGATTTGGAAATCTGGAATGACTCACGTAGCAGTTTTTCAATTCAATATTTTTTACATTCACTGATTAATTCAGTGTTCTCAACATCCTTACATGCTTTTGGACTGGGAGTAATACAAATTATTCAGCTAAACCAAAATGAATAGAAGGTTGGAAAATGTATAATGGTTGCTGAATATTTGTTGAACAGGATCCAGTTGGACTTACTTGTGAGTGATTTTCAGACTTTCTAGAGAAATGGGTAAGTCTAGAGGGAGAAAGAAGCCAAACAACTTCTCATTCAAAATAGGCTTGCAAAAAAATGTTTCAAAATGTAACGCGGCTCATCAATAAGAACAAAACCATAAACTATCAGAACAAAGAGTTCCTTCAGATGAAATTAATTGTGTAGAAAAGATTGAAAAACTTTAAAATAAATGTCTTTTGCATGTTTATAAAGATAAGCTAACAACTTTTACTTAGAAATTAATTATGAAAATTGAAGAAATAAAGATTTATGTACTGGAATAGTACAAAAACTCACCCAATATGTCCCATATAATAGATTTTAAAAATAAGAAGAGCAATTTTGACATTGTAAGAGAAATTGAGAGATAACTACATTCATCTGATAAAACTGTCAGTATAATAAAACAGAAAAAATAGAAGATAAGCATTATTTGAAAAGATATTTGCTAAGAATTTTTGAGAATTGAAGATATGAACTAGCAAATATTCCAAATAACAAGAAAATAAAAACGAGTCCACACTGAAACACACACTGAACCACACAATATCAAAGATTAAAAACCCTACAGATAAAAATACTACAGAAAATATTTTACCTACAATGAAGCAAAAGTAAATTAACAAATATTTAAATCTCAAGTAATAGGAATCAGAAAATAATGTAACAATATCTTCAAATCATTGAGAAAAACAGATATAAATTAGAGTTTCATACCTGGCTAAACTATTCCTTTGTAATGAGGGGAAAATCAGCACCTTATAAGTGCTACTTAAAGTTGAGTTTACCACACACAGTTTCTGCTTGTAAATGCTACTAAGGGATGTGCTTTAATAAAAAGAAAATGAGTCTCAAGGCATTACGTGTGCCAAAATGTGAAAAACACAAAACCAATAAAATTTTAGTAAAGAAAAATAAGTTTGAGCCATAAAAGCACAACACTAATTAATAATTTATGTTTTAAAATTAAAATAAACATTTTAAAAAGTCATAACAAATGGAAGAGAATGATCAAAAAATGTTAATGTATATAAAGCCCTGTATTGGTTACTTTCTCAGTGTTGGAACAAAATACCCAGCAGAGGCAACTTAAGGAGATGCTTATTTAGTTCAGTCTCAGAGGATTCAGTTCATAATTAGGAAGTTCCAGTGCACAACTGGAATGGCAAAAGGACACATAGAAGAAAGCTGCTCAACCATAACAGCCAGGAAGCTGAGACAAGAATACGCACTTCCATGTCACATTTCAACAACCTTCCTCCTTCAACCAGGCTCAACTTCTGCAAGCACACTGAGTTATGAACTAAAAAATAATCAGTCCACTGATGAGTATAGCATCCTCACAATCCAGTCATCTTGCAAAAGCCCCACCTTGAGTACTGGAGAATTTTAGGAAACATTACTAAACCATAATGTTTCACCTTAACCCCAAAAATGTTCATGTCCATCTCATTATGTGAAACACATTTAATTCATCTCTAAGTTCCAACACTACTCAGAAATCAAAATCTAAAGTCTCCTCTGTGATTTAAGGCAAATTCTTACCTGTAAACTCCTGTCAAAATAAAAAAGTTAAGTTCTTCCAACACACAATAGCACACAGTAAACAATTCCATTCCAAAAGGGAGGATCCAGCAGGCCAACAGTCCAGGTTGTGGTAAGATGTGAGCTCCAAAGGGCTTGAGGAGCCCTGTTTCTAATACCTTGTGAGTTACAATCCATAGGCCTCACTCTCTTAGGTTGACTCTGTTCTTTGCTTCTGGTTTTCCACATTTCTGGCATCTTCATCTTCTGGGGCCTCCAGTGAACCTGAAGTTTCACTTTCACAGTTTCAAGCATCATGTTCTCACGAGCACATTGCCAGGCCTCTCAGACTTTCTTGTGAAATATGAACAGAATGTCTACGGACCCCACAAATCTTACATTCTGAATGGATATAAAATCAGCACCATGTGGATGGGGATGATTCCATGGTCTGCCACCAGCTCAAGCAGTAGCTAGGCCCATATGGGCCATGGTTGTAGTATCGCCTGACTGATTAGATGCCTCAATGTAGGGATAAGTGCCTCTATGTGTCTGAGTGAGCAAGGTGGTCTGAGGTTCTCTTCTTTCAAAGAAGTTTACCAAACTTCCCAACATCCCTTAAGTAAACTTTTCATCACAAAAAAGAATTGTGTAATGTATATAATTTACCAGAAGCATCAATAGTTTTCCTAGTATGTTTATCAAAAAATTATAAAATGTATTTCACTTAACAAAAATAATAATTTCATACTGTATTCAGTATTCAAAGTCGTACCTTCAGCTTGAAGGAAGGGAGGATAAAATGGAAAGTGATTATTGTTTGGAATGAAAGTTCTGATACATATTATGATTGGGAAACTGGCCCTCTGGTGTCTTTTCCCTCCTTGGGAGAGCCTGTGGCTCAGTAGGACCTGCTTCTGGCTCACTACGTCTCATCCTTTTCAGAACTAAAAACTGGTCTAAGGTTGTCTGTTTCTGTCTTTTCTTAACACTGTTCTGTAGTATGACATGGCATTGTCATTAAGCAAATGAGTACAACATTTGGCTTTTTCTTTATCTGGGTGGGTTTTCTCTATGAATGTTTGTACTCTGTTTTTTCAGAATTGCCTTTGAGAACTTTGCTGCACTGATTATCTATACTTACCCTCCTCTTCAGAAAGCCCCTCAGCTGCCCTTCTCTTTTGCTCAGCCAGAAGTTAGTGAAGTTCTTGCACAGATCGTTCCTCTGTGTGTCTCTCCACTGCTTCCTCAACATCACCACTGTCCATCTGCGAGCCTATAGACTCTGCTATAATGATTATGTCATCAATCAGAGGGTCAATTTAAGGCTCAATCTCCTCTACATAGACAGCAAAGCCTTTCTCCTGTATAATTTTAGGTCATACTTTCTCCCAGGCAGATCTCCAGTGTCCTTAGAGAGATATAGAACCAGTATTTCTCAATTAATCTCACAGGAAAGGATGTTGTAACATTCCTTCCTAACCTCTTTAAGGGTTACATATGTATCTGAGACCATCATTGTTATGGATTAAAAACTGGTGGTCCACTTAACGCCAGCTGGATTACATCACCATGCTGCTGAGCATAGATGTTTCACCACAGGAAAGTTGCAAGCATAAATAGAGACGTACAGAAGGAGAAGCAACTCGTCAAGATGCATTGAGGCATTGTGGGTTCTCCTATGAGTTGCTGTTTGAGCCGTTGGTTCTGGAGAAGCTGTCGTCCTCACATCGATCATTGCTTCTTGGCTCCGGAGGGGAAGATATGTGCCACTCGGTCTCCAGGATGAACTCGTTCACGCTGGCTTCCTGGCATGTGCCCAACTGTGCTTATCGTCGGAGGGGCTCAGGGCTTCCTTGTCACTGAGGATGGCTTTGTGCTTTTCAGGACAGCTCTGGTCTTTGTTGTGAGTGTGGCTTCTTGGCTCCAGCATAAACCCTCATCCTACCAACCCAGCTCCTTCACCCTGCTGGCATGGACTTCCTGGCTTCCACCGCAGACCTTTGGGCCTTCCCAGCATGGATCTATAAAAGACACTGGCGTGAGTCCTTGTGGGCTTGAGACCTCCAGTTAGACTCATGGGAGGCATTGTCATGAGCTCTGGATCTTTATCTGGACTCAAGTGGGACATTGCTGTGGGATTCAGGCCCTTGGCTAAATATTCTGTATCTGTAGTGTTGTGGATAGATTTCCTGCATTTTCTTGTGTTAACTCTGGGTGACCATCATAAAAATAATATTATAAATTCCATGTCCTGATTCTAATTGTTCTCTGCACAACCCCTGCCTACAATAATCATGAATCACTTCAGGTCAGTTTTTTGGTATATAGTTCTTAAAATAAACTATAATCTGCAGTAGAGCAGTTGCATTAGATGGGGGGAAGTTGATTGGGGATTCTTCAACCAATTCTTCCAAATCTCATGGGCAATCAGGATCATTATGTACAATAAGGAGAGCCTTCAGTGGTAAACATTTGCCCTCTAGATACTTCTTAATTGCAAGACAGAAAGTCTCCCTGATCACTCAAGAAAAAGTACACTTGTAACCCAGGATTTTGTATTAGATCGCCACTTGACCCTGTGGCTATTGTTCATAACTTTGTTTTCTGAACACTCTAAAGGTCTCATTGTGATAAACTAAGAGAGGTTTTATCTGGAGGTCATCTCTCATGTTGGCATATAGCGGTAAGGTTAGCCTGTCTTTCACAGGCTTGTGGCCTGGCATTTTCTTCCCTCCCTCAGTAGTGTGCATTCTCTTGGACACTTTCTTCCAGAAAAGGCCAGTTTTGTCACAGTTGAAAACTTGATGAGAACAAAAGCCATTTCTCTGTGTCATCATTTCAAAGTGGTGTATACGATTTTTAGCAGCTCTTTTATCATCACTGGCTGTTTCATTATATGTAGTTACAATACGAACCCCAGTTCTCATTCTCACA
Source organism: Cavia porcellus (assembly GCF_034190915.1). Taxonomy (NCBI): domain Eukaryota; kingdom Metazoa; phylum Chordata; class Mammalia; order Rodentia; family Caviidae; genus Cavia; species Cavia porcellus. The sequence continues at coordinate 34,579,079 of NW_026947489.1, forward strand.
ATGTGAAACCACCCCTTACTGGCACGAAATGCTTCACCATTATCACTGATTGATGCATTCTCCTTTATGAGATCTGCATTTATAGTCTTAGCTTTTTCAAAAATTATAGACGCAGGCCTGATGTCTGCCTTTCATTTATCCACACTAGTAATAGCCTTTCTACCTAATCTAACACTGTGGATTGCAACTTACTAATTTTAGTAACACCTTTAGCTACATTAGCTTCCGTATACAAATTTTTTCTTTGCACGACTGTCAAGATGGTTGGCTTCAATATGCTGCACATATTAGTGAGACTGATCACACACATTCCACTATAATATTTCCCCACAATTTCCTTGTTTTTGATTGTGATTGCTTCCTTTGCCTTCCCCTTCTTTCTTAGCTTCTATTCTACCTTTTTGGGTACCATTTTGATAGAAGTAAGCGTAGTGAGCATATAAAGCCCAGACCAAAATCACATTCACAAACATATGCATCTGAGCTCACATTGCTTCTTAAGTATACTTATATACACTTTTCTGGCACCACAAATCTGTGTTCACAGGCACACAAGTGGATGGCTTTCAGAGTGCAACCTGAAATTTTGGTGGAAAATTAAACCTAAAATTCTAATCCTTACTCATGTTGTTCATATATGGGGCTAGTCATAGCTTGAGGGTTTACTGTATTAGAAAATAAAGAGTCTCAAAAATGGTTGAATCATGTTTATGGGGAAGTACATGACTGTGCTTGACTTTAACAAAGTCAAACATTTTGGGGGTTCCTTTTCCATATTCTCTCAATTTTTTCCCAAAAATTGAAATATCACAAAATTTTATCTGATTTTTAATGTTTTACCATTATTTTTACTACTACACATAAGTTACTGAATTTCAATTACTCACAGAAAATGTGAGTTTTTCAGACAAAAGGGAATTGGTGAAAAGAATTTAGTATCTTTGCCCAGTACTCATCACATGGATCACAAAATTACATACATATATGACACAACCACACACACACACAACATAATGGACTTCCATCTATGTTACCAGATTTCTATAGTTCAAACATATTATAACAAAGTGCATGAGGCATTCCATTGATTCATAATGGTCACTTACTCTAATTTAATTTTGACATCTATAAGGGATTACGAGAAAAAGAATTTCATAGAATTACTATTTTGATGTAGTTTGTGAGAACAAAGAACATTTAGTGATTAATAAAAGTGGGATTTACTATGCAATATCTGTTATTTTTATATTTAGTTACCATGTTTTAAGATCAGTGATAGCACATTTTAGGTATTCTGGAATAGTTGTAGTAATATTAATAATTAAAGAGAAAAAATTAGGAGGGCTTTGTGTAACTGCTGCTTGATGGAAGGATAAAACAACTGTAATAAATTCCTTAGTGTGAACAGCAAATTAAATCTGTTATTCAGGGATAATGATTATAAATAGAATTTTATTACAGAAAAATATTCATTGTATAAAATTTGTTTTCTTTATTTTTAACATGTTTTAAACCCAAGTTATGTGAAATGTAATGGTCAGTTTTTTTATACCTCTGCAATCTGCATCACAGGTAAAATGCAAAAGTAATAATTTAACTAATACATCAAAAGAACAGATAATTCATGTAATGACATTGTAAAATATATAGGAAAAGTGATCTCAAGGAATACCATAACTTAACACAAGTCTGGAATTTCTGGACAGACTTCATGAAGTAGAAAAATCTAGTATGATCAGATTTTAGTTTACCTTTACTTCAAAATGAAATTTCTTCCTCATATAAATTAGAACTGGAATTTCAAGGACAAATATAATTAATTCTTATTCTCAAGCCAGACACATAAGTTCTATTAGTTCTTATTATATATTTAATGTCAACATCTTTTGAGTTTAATTTCTGAGAAGCAAAATTCCTGATCATCTAGGAGGAAGGCAATTATCAGATTTAATTTTTTTCACGAAAGAAGTCAAATCATTTTGACAAAACTGAACTAATTCTAGCCTTCTGCCTACTGATCCAGTAAAAGAAGCATGAGTAAGACTACCAGTGTTTCTCTCTAATCAATAAGCTACTAATACCTGTTACTTGCTACTGGAAAAAATGGGGTGAGCATGGAATTTGGAGTACATCCTAATGAAAGAATAGCAACAAGAGATTGGTCTTGTAGTTTAAGAGTCTTTTCTCTCATACTCTTTATCTTTCTGTTATGATACAAAGTGACAAAGATAGACATGGAAAATAAATGTAATAGAAATGAAAACCTTTATGTAATGGTTCAATAGTAAACAAGGCACTATGTTAATGCTGATAAAACAAACCGAGCCTACTCATTTTCAAGAAAGATCAAACGTTGGTTCCCTTGGCCCAATGGAAGCTTATATTTATGCTGTTTGGCAGTTCATTCATGGGAGCTGAGTATGTACAGACCCTAATTATGGTCAAGAGAACCTTTAGTTCTTGTCTTTCCAGAGTCAACTCACCATAGTAGCTACTATAGATTTTTATATCATATAATTTTTTTTATATTTTACTGAGTCTATTTTATCCAATTATGTTATTTTAAGGATAGTCTAGTGAAACTGAATATAAAGCTCTAAGGAGAAAATCATCAGTAGTAGCTTTCATTTCAGAGTGCAAGAACAATGGAGAAGCATGTTGATAATGTACAATTTCGTCTCTAGACATGATTTGCAGTCCGCATGTGATCAAAAGCAAAACAATCTTACTTATATTAATATCAGCCATTTCCTAACTCAGCCTTAAACTATTTCAACCTCGGGCTTCCTATTTTCAAAGATGTTGGGTCTTAACGGAAATATTATATTTTAAGCTACTATGTCAAATTGATCAATTTAAAAATATATCTACCTACAATTCATAGCTCAAGCAAAAACCCATAAGAAAAAAGAGCATTTGTTGGAATCTAACTAAATAACCCCATTAGGGTAACATTTTGGGTTAACATAAAAAGATTTAAGAGAAAATGTTCTAACTTTTAAAGGTTCCTAAACAGGAACAATAAAAGAAATCTCTTCATCTCTCTCCACTATTCCCTTTCTCTCTCACCAGTCCACGTGAAATTTTACTCTAAAAGCCTGGTGTGGTAGAGCATGCCCACAATCCTAGCACTCAGGAGTCTGAGGCAGGAGGATCATTTTGTATCCCAGCTGACAGAGCTGGGATACAAAATGAGCGGTCAGCCTGCACTGCATAGAGAGACACTGTGTCAAAAAGACCCCCCCCCTTTTTTTTTTACTCTAAAGAGTATTACCAGTTCTTTAGTTGTGAAGAAATGATTTGAAGTTGTACCATTGTTATCAAATTCATGGTAAAAATTCACAATAGTCGTATTTGTATTATTAGGCAACAGCTGTGCATTTTACTGACAGTTAAGTGGATTTGCGTCCTCTGGCCCTTTAGTTGTCTGTGAGCTGTTGAGTGCTCATTGATTCATTTGAAAAGAAAATATAAAATACCTGCTGATTATCGTATGAGTGATAGCACTGGACACAGGGCAAATGGCAAGTAAGTAAATTTGCTTTGGAAGTTCTGTCGTCCCAATTCTCCCAGCTCTCTTCTTTACACTAACATTTCTTTCCTACCCATAATAGTGAAACTTTTAACCCAGTAGAAGAGGATATAGATGAGGTAGATGTTTTGGAAGGAAGAAGAACTTCTAGCATATAGAATTCAATGGTAGTAACTGAAAATATCAATAACTAGGATAAAATCCTTTCCAAAAGAGTGTTTACTTCTCAGGTGAGGCATAGTGGTGCTCTCCTGTAACCCCAGACTCTGAAAGGCAGAGGCAGGATATCCAAAGTTAAAGTTTAAACTCATCGTGAGAAATGTAACAATACCCTATTTAAAATTTTTAAAAAGTATATATATACTTAAAGGCTGCAGATGCAGCTCAGTGAGAAGCCTGTGGGTTAAAAAAGAAAACGTTTTAACTATTGGCATGATCTTTTACAAGCAGTGTTTACTCATTCAGATAACAAATACAAATGACATTTAACCATACTTACTAGTAGGATTACATCTTATTTATTCCCCCTGGTTTGATAAACTAAATCCATTTCAACTATTCTTTAATGATTGCTCTATTTCTAAGTAATAAAGTGAATGCTAGAACTGGCATTCTAAGTACTCTCTGTTCTAAATTCCAAGTACAATATTTGAAACCAGTGTCTTCCTCCCAGGGCTTGCAGAGACAGTCATTCCATAAAGATCATCACCATAACCACCTTAGCAATTAAGAGAAAGACTGAATTCTGAAAACAAGACATTGCTTGTGGTAGAGGGCAGTTGCTAAAAACCCAAATACAAATAGGGTTATTTTTTATTGGAGAAGAAGTTATGATGTACCTCTTGCCAGAATAAAGGAAGGCTTCAGGAAAATTATTCTCAATGATTGCTTCAATAATCCTCCTTCCAACTGCTGAAAACTTATTTAAAAGTTTCCACAATACTCCGTTGAAGTTTAGCATGGGTAAAGTGCAAAAAGGAAAAAATATGTAAGAAATGACAGTGAAGAAAATCTGTATTCTAATGCTACATATAAATCATAATCTACAACTTTCTGTGTAGACCCTGAGTATAGAGATGGCTACAAGGTGTCTTGCTGTAATCAAGCTAAGAATGCTGTCTACTAAGGGAAATTATAAAGATTTACAGACGGCTTGAGAGAGGAGTTGAAGCTAGAGGGCTAAGATAAAGACTGACCTGGATCTCTCAGAAGATAGTGGAGGACGTATTTCTGCATCTCCAAGTAACTAGTGCAGAATTAATTCTGCTTACATTAAATAGAGAATAGCCTTGTTGAAGAGAAACACATGAGGAAGAAAACTCTGTCCACCTACCAGAAAGGTGCATTAAAAAAAAAAAAGGAAGGAAGGAAAATAAGTCATAAATGTAACTAAAGCAACAGGGAGGGAATGTGAGATTAACTTTTCAAAATACACAAGACTGAATGTTGACAAATTCTAAAGATTAGTCTGAGAATTCAAATGATTGAAAGGTCATAAAATTAGGGTAGTAATTCAGCAAAAAATAGTCAGCATAGTGTAGAATTACCAGAAAAATAAATTTAGCTCATATTTATCCTCAAACAAGTTAAGGCTCATTATGTACTTTAAAATGCTTATCATATTAAATTTTAGAATAAATTGCATGAAAAGCATACAACATATTGATGCCATCAACGTTAATTTCTTTTTAAGATATATACAAGCCTGTAATCCCAGGCATGGGAGACTAAGGCAAGACCAGCCTGAGGCTACAAAGTGAGTCGTGAGTTCAAGGCTAGTTTAAAATGCATAGTGAGATCCTGTCTCAAAAAGACTGAAATATATAGATATCACAGCTTTACCCATAATATAGTTTAAATTTTATGGGTTTTGTTTCCTATGTCATATTCTAGCCTATAATTCACTCTGAAATAAACAACATAGTAACTGACTTGTTATATAATTTGTGATTACCTTTTGAAAATGTTTGTTTCTAAGTTCCTATATATTATAGGTAGTCTAGCAATCATTTCTCATGCATGTGATTTTTTATGATCTCATTGAATTATTTCTCAGGATTACTGGTTATAAACATTTCTCAAGATTTTTGATATAATAAAATCAAGAAATATGCTCCCAAGATTTTTCACGTGAGCTATTAATAAATTCACATACTGTCCTTTCCACAATATCATCAAAATTACATAGTATTGTTCTTGAAAATTTTTTCATTTCATTAAGAAATACAAAATGGATGCTTATTGTTTTAATCTTCACATCTTTTAGTTCCTCGTAAGAATAAACATTTTCTTTGTTTGCTGGTCTTATTTTCTCTAGAACAAACTGCCTCTTTATATTGTCTGCCTATCTGGAATTTGTCATTATGTGTATTTAAGCTTTTTATTGGTGGGTATATTAACTTCATTTAACTTTAAAGCTAGTTAACTCTTCTGGTTCTAACCCTCCCTTAAGAGATGCACATTCATGAAATGGACATGAATATCCTAGAGTCAGGATGAGCCTCTTGTAGTTAATTGTTTTTTCCTTCTAAATTATTCAAGATATCATGCCATTGGGAGGAGAGGTTCATCAGCAAGTATATGATTCCCACTCAGGTAATTACATTCTGTTAATTGGGACTACTCTCTTGGTGCTCCTGAGTGATAGGAATCTCTGGGACTTAGAGGTTTATTTTTGTGGGTCAGAAAAATGTTTTCCATGTGTGAGTGAAAGAATAACATTCCTCACCCTTTAATAATTATTGAAATTAATTTATTTACATTATTTTATATACCTTCATCCCACATTTCCATTCCAAACCAGAAAGTTTATAGTTCAGCAGAGACAAGGTCCACACAGCCTTAAAATGAGGGTTGCATGGTAAATAACAGAATTTGGAACAGTGGGCATCTTAATGCAAGTAACAGCAGAGGATGTGCCTCTTTAGGTACCTCTAGAGCCCAGCATGATTCTCTATGGGAAAGACTTTCCAGCAATATTAATAAAGGAAAGATTTTGGACTCTTATGAATCCTTAGAATGAGAATTTCTACTTATGCTATTGAGGTATAAAGGTCCTACCAAGCCCTATTTTTTGTAAAACCAAGGAATTTGCTCCATGGTCTGTAGCTACACTCCTTAATTTGGCTCCCATGAAGAAACAGCATTGCTGCAATGAGAAGGCAATGAATATTTACCATAAGCATTCTGCGTCAAGAATGTTAAGCCTGAAGGCCGAGAAGAAAATTATAGAAGAAAGCAGGGTAGTGAGTAATAAGTAAACGGCAAGGCTGTGTAGTTTGAAGGTAGAAACAAATTGTTTTGAAGACCATGAAGACCTGAGTGCACATACAACATTCAGGAACAACCACAACAGCATCCACTATTGTTTCATTCACAAAGAACTCATTCCATCCCCTCTCCCACTTGTGAGTTTCTTAAATTTATGGAGGATCTGCTTACATTACACTTTTTCGCCAAATGTCTTCTTGCATTATACTTATAAAAGGTTTGTCCACAGAAAAATATGATGAATCCAATGAAAGTACCAGAAACTTACTAAAAAGTGAGCATCTCCTATTCCTACCCATTATCTTGCTTATATTCCTGCATTGCTTAATTCACATGGGTCATTTGTCAAAACTGTCTTTGTTCCATTATCACATTATCAAGCATTAATATATATTAAAATATTTTATTAAGGTTATATCCTTTTTGATAAATAAAAACAAGGTTCCTGACCATATAAGTAACTTTATAGCTATAATTAAAATTCCTTTGCCCAAGTTGGGCTCAGGCTGGGATGCATACCTGAAACCCCAGCTACGTAAGAAGCTGAAGCAGGAAGATTCAAGTTTACGACCTTCCTGGGCAATTTAAGTGAGGTTTTTCTTTAAAAAAAAAAAAATAGAAAGGGTTGGTAGGATGTTTGCCTGTCTTGTATGAAGTCATGAGTTCAACTTCAAGTACCAGAAAAAACAATCTTCTGCTTAAAATTATGTGTTTTTAGAATTCTCTTAAAGTAACTACAAGCAGAGATTAAGAATGTTAATAGTCCCCCAAATGGAACAATATAGAAACACATTGTCAATGATTCACATCTTTTCACTAATTTTTTATATCTCAGAAAACTATCTACAAAAATGGTTTTGAAAGAAGAAATGCATTAGAAATTGGCCCAGTAAGTAGAATATTCTAAATTTAGAGCAGAAGGAAGATAAGAACTTTTTTACTTTTAAGATAGAAACACAAGATGAAAATCCATTAAGAAATCTTCACCTATTTGGTAAACTATTCATAAAAATTAAAACCATGATTTAATTCAATCATGAATAAAGTCACTTAAAATTTTGTGCCGTAGTACTACTCTGAGTTTGAGTTTATTTTCACGAGAGTAAAATCCTATGAGCTCTTCTGAGATTGTATGTCCTCATAATTAAGCTAATTCCCTCTTTGGGCCTAGAGCTAACAGAACTAATTCCTTCCCAATACCCTTCCTTTGTCAATAGGACTCTGGCTTTTTGAAGAGGGAGCAATCTGCCCAGCTAAAAATACTTGCTTTCCCAGACTCCCTTGCATCCTAATCAGGTGGCACAGTCCTGTTGTGTGAAATGTAAGCAGACATCTGCCGGATTGATGGGAAAGCTGTTGCTTTCCTGATATAGTCACCATCCACTCCTGCCTCCATCTTCAGTTCTTTATCTTTTCTTTTTGTTTGCTGGAATATAGCATAAGACATAGCGGGCAAGCATTCTCTTGCAATCATGAAGTGCCAAAATTGAGGGCAAAAGCCTGCAAACTCTGACAGACCACAGTTGGAAAGAATTTAGACTTCTGGTGGTATGACTGAGCTCCCTGTACAACCTATTCCTAAACTGTTTGTCTCAGGAGCACAAACCTGCCTATTAGGGTTACTATTGCACTTTCATATTATTTGGAACGAAATACATCCATAATAGTCCCTTTTCTGATCCCACATGGATATGAGATTTTCTAAGAATGTCCTTTATTAAAACTTACTTTGAGTGTTACACTCTAGACTTCTGAGCATATACAATAAAGAAAGAAATTCCACTGTGATAAATTCATCATCTGTTAGGCACGGTGTTGTCTCTCTGACATGTCTAAAAGCACTGATTTCTTTCCACTTTTCAATGGATATTTATTTAACATCTACTACATTTTAGGCACCACAAAATATATCAAATCATTTATTATTTGGCCTCATATCTAGTTTTATTTTTAAAGTCCTGTTTTGTAAAGTTATGTTCATTAATTTTAGTGATACTGACTAAATATTTCACTTTTCAATTGATTAGTTTGATATTATATGAAATTCAAGAATATCTTCTGTATAAGGTTAGGAATATAATTTCTCCTCCATTAAATCTCCTAAACATGGTTTTTAGAGAGCTTCCAGTCAGTGAGCACATCAACTTGTTAGCAAGGTTGTGCCCCAGAGAGGAGATGAGAGCTCTGCATACGTAACTCCCCAACCACTTCCATACCGGGACATACATATCTCTTCCATTTGGCTGTTCTCACATCTGCTCTTTGTAACATACTACTGATAATAATATTTTTAAAGAATAGAGTTTGTAAGTGGGGAACATCATTAAAGTCATATTGAAATTTAAGAGCAGGGGATCAATGAATGAGTGCTGCAATATTCAAATTAAAAAACAACTTGTCTGGGCAAAGCTTTTCAACACTTAAGGATTTTCTGCTTTTCTTTGGAAAAGAATTTAATTCTTATATTTATCAATTAAGTGTAGAGATAAGTAGAAATTCTGACAATAAAAGTTTAATCGTGCATATGTTTGTGTGTGGAGACTGTTCTGAGAATCAACGAGCTTGCAAGAAATTTAAATATCTCTAAGCTCCCCAACTTTACAGCTTAAATTTTCTACTCCAAACTACCAGTCATGTTCTTCTGAAGTCCAGTCAAAAGATTCTTCATAGGTGTAGTTTTAGGTCTGGTTTGTAGAAATAAGCATTCTTTGCACTTTTTTGTAGAGACCAATTTTTACTTTGCTTTTTCTCTTGTGGACACAGCCTTCTTACACTGATTTTGGATATTATCCTGATTTCATAATGGATGGGTCCCTTATAGAGATGGCTGATTTGGGAAAAGGCACAATGGATAATAACCCTGTGTAAATTATGGAGAACTAAAGTCATACCCAAGCAGACCGTAAGTTATTCATGAGTACAATTCAGAATACACAAGGCTCAATGTACTATATATCCTACCAGCTTAGCTTCCTGCTATATTTTAGACCTAACAGGATTCATGTTACTTATTTGTCTTTGTATTGACAATGTGCTTGTAATAAACTGAATGGCCTCTATGAGAATATTAAGGGTTGAGTGAATTATTTGTCACGTGTGGTGACACAAGCTTGTCCTACTCCAGTACAAAGTGTTAATGGTGCCAGAACAGTGCTTGAACATAAAAAATGAGTATATGGCACTTATATTTGAATGTGTAACTATGAGTTCCTATTTATGAGACTATTAAATATGAATGTACATATACATCCACATACATGTTGGTTTTTAGAGTGGTCTATATCATGAACATTAATATTGTCTATGTGTGTTTCTGCTTTTCCCATAAAGCACATTGATTCTAAGGGAAATTGATTTTGAGATAAACATAATATTTACTCTCCAAAGCTTCTTGTCTGAAAGTCTAAAAGTAAAAAGTCTGCATGACTTGACTAGGAAGCCATACTTGATAACCATGCCTGTTCTATATTCTTGAAATAACATTAGGTCATAAAAATTATTCAGATTACAACTTTAAAATAATCTTAATGTTAACTTTAAAATAACTTTAAAATGTTAACTTTAAAATAACAATGAGAATTTTCTTTTTAAAAAATAATCAGACAACTGGGCATGCTGGTGCAAGCTTATAATCCCAGTACTTGGAAGGCTGAGACAGAAGGACTGCCAAGAGTTCAAAGTCAGCCTGGGCTACATGTAGAGTTCAAGGACAGTCTGAACATATAGCAAGACCCTGTCTCAAAAAAACAAGCAAAAAATAAAAGTAAAAAACCCAGACAATTATTTTAATTTTTTTTAGAGTACAAATGCAGTTTTCTACTAGCACAAATTATGCAGTTGAGTTTCCCACATTCAGGGAGATCAAGGGGTCAGCACATCTGACGTGCAATGCATAGTGGCAAAAACCACTTACATGTTCATAGTATCTCCCCTGCCAGGTAAGTATTATTTTAATTTGTTTGATATTTTAAATAAAGCATAATATAGTAAACCTTGGATTGTAACTTGTTCTGCAAATGTTCTGCTAGACAAGCCAACATTTCTAATATATTTTAATTTGAGAAGTGAGTGATACCTTGCAATACTAGTAGTAGATGATGCTGAACATCACAGGATCACAATTGACCCAATGGTTTTCCTCCATCCCCCATGACACTCTCATCAACAAAGGTTATGGAGGATAGCTCTGCAGAGGAAGAGGAGAAGGTGGAAGAATCCCTCACACCAAGTGAAATTAAGTGTGTAAAATGGGGAAAACTGCAAAGTTTTGTAGAACAGCATCACTCGGGGCTGGGGGTTTAGCTCAGCGGCATAAGCACCTGCCTTGCAAGCAGGCGGTCGTGAGTTTGATCCCCGGTACCGATAAAAATGAAAAAGACAAAAAAAAAAAAAAAAAAAGAACAGCATCACTCAAATAAGGCTGTAACAGTGCGAGTAATGAATCTAATGAAAGTGCAACATCACATTTCAAATCCTCAAATGGAGGCAAAGGCAAGTGTCATTGAATAGGTTCCTGTTGAGCCTGCTCAAAAAGAAAAAGATTCTATTGAGCCTTTAGATGGCAGTGATTCTGCTTGTGATAGTGAAAGTCAACCTACACAATAACCCTCCTTTCATCTGTCTCCCATCAGCCACAAAGGTTTTCAAAGATAAGTGAAAGTTAATGTTTATTTTTATTTATATTTTATTATTATTATTATTATTGTATTTCAATTGCTTTCTATGAATATTTTGGGTTCTGGAAAGAATCTCAGTTTCCATTAATTCTTATGGGGAAATACACTTTGATAACCAAGTGTTTTGGATTACAAATATGTTTCCAGAACAAATTATACTCACTAATCAAGGTATTACTGTTCATCTTTACAGAATTTTGTAGGAAGTGTGAAGGCAGGAGAGATATTGCAGGTGTATATGCTGTCTTTTCCCACTCTTCACACACAAATAGCTAGAGATTTAGTCTATTAACAAGGCACCTTTTAAAATTGCAAGCAAATGAAGATTTAAGAAGAGGCTAAAAAGAATTTCCAAAGTGAAAACATAGAAGAAGTTAAAGAAAATAGTTAAAATATTTATTGATTCAAGTTACCATATATTAATAATTTTAATTATAAATTTATAGTCTCTTATTGACTTAAAGAGAAAAAATTTGCTTTGTCATGAAGTATCTGGTTAAAGCATACACAGCTGAACTTGTTATCTTCCCATCCAATATTATTAAATATAGACACATACACACCAAATAATCAACCTGACCAAGATGATATATATATATCCATGATGCAAGCCAATAGCACTATAATTACTTCAATATAGATTGCCAGTCATGGATAATCCATAAAAATGGGATAGGAGAAACTGTTCCTGTCCATTCAATCTAACAAATAAATTCATGAAGTTGAATAAAATAGTATCACAACCTTAGAAATTAGTAATTCTCAATTCATAAGAAAAGATAAAAGTAAGATGCTTCCCTTTGAGCAATAAAATATAAAAACTTAACTGTAGATTAAATAATGTTACCATGTTGGAGATTGCACACTTTCTCTAGCAGACATTTATGGGATATTGGTATTGCTTTTGTTAAAACTATATATATTATTGTAACAATTCCTGTCATTGACTGACATGAGTTTGTCTTGTGTGGTCCCTCATATATAAGTCTATATTCAGACTAATTAAGAATCTAGAACTATCAAGAGGGTGTGATATAACTTGAGCAATCCAAACTTCTCAATAGACATCTCTAGCTATAAAAGATTAATATGCTGAGCAGTAAGAGTTGGTCTTAAATTCTCTGTTCCCTTCACTTCTGGTATCAACATATATGAAGAATAAGTCAAAGATAACTTACCATAACACTCTGGTTGACAGATTCATATAAAATTATTTCTCAAATCAAATTCCATAGAGAAATTATTACATAAATATTTCTGATAAATTAGAAAAACAGTGGCAATAATAGCAATTTTTTTACATTTAATCACATAGATTTACAATTTCATGATTTTAGTTCTTAAATCACAATCTGGCATTAGTTATAGTAAAGGTTTGTTCGTTAACTAACATTACAGATATCTTCAAAAGTTACTCAACAGGTTGTGAAAACCAAGGTTTTACTGTTTCCCAGTAAATCTGCCTTTTGTATGCATCTTAACCTTTTATAGAGTTATTTCCTTTTGTCTTTCTAATATAGCTGTTAAAATGTTCTTCTTATATGGTTATATTAGCTTGCTGGCAGCTTGGAAATTCAAATAGCAGCTATAAAATTAAAACTGTTGTTGCTGTTTGTGCTGTGTATCCTTAACAGATCTGATAGTTTCCTGTGGAGAGCTGGGTCAATTCCTAAAACCTTTCAGCTACACACTAAGCATGCTGCAAGGCCCTTCCCAACTTTCCTCCTCTAGATGAAGCGGCTTCCTCTATGTCATTTCCACACTTGTAAAGATTTAACACATAAGATTACCACAGAGTGGTGGAAAAAATCTGATTTTCTCCCCTTATTTTTTTTCCTCCTGTTTTTATTCTCCTCAGAGTAGGGAAAATGATTTTTTCATGGCTCCGATGTTGAGATGATTGGCTAGGCTTTACAATCTTGGTACTTTTCAACAATTAGATATCCTTTTTCAGAAAATATACTTTCAGTGTTGGTAGTGAGAATGACACTCCTGATTGCAACTATTTAACTGTGGGTGCTAAGGACCACTGATTTTTAGACTTTTGAATTTTATGAACCTAAAAATTAATCAACAATAAAAAATTGGGAAACTATAATAGATTTTCATATTCTTCTTATTTTTCTACATAAGGTAATTTGCATAAACAATCACTAGTCATTATTGCCTTTGTATCATAAAAAATTTGACACCAAAGTAGCAGGAAAAATCACTGAATAAAATGTAAGGTCCTAGTAAATTGAATTAATTTGGATTAATACAATGCTCACTAATTTGTTTTTTTACTTTTCATTTTTATCAGCCCAATATAATCATCTTCACAGACTAGCACCAGCTGATATTGATTCAAGATGATATCCCCAATGATCAAAGAGATGCTGTTTCTTTAACTAGTAATAGTTACCGCCCCTTACTCACACATTTTCTTGTTAACTAGTGATAGTTACTGCCCCTTACACACACATTTTCTTCTTAACTCGTGATAATTACTGTCCCTTTCTTCTCTTTCTCCTTTTCCCCCTCTTGCTCCTCCTCCTCCTCCTCTTCCTTGTCCTCCTTTTGCTCTTCTTTCTTCTTTTTCTGTACTCAATAGTGTATCAGTGCTTTGGGACCTAGAAAGTATTTCATTACAATCACTCACTAGTATCTTGCTTCTTGGTTAGTAACAGAGACAGTACAAATTTCGGTGACTATTCCAGTTCATTCATTCCGTGCTTTCATTTCATAGAGATATTAGCTTTCTCATTGTTGAGACAATATCCAACACCTACACCTTGTAGAAGGAGAGATTTAATTTGGCTTGTAGTTCAGGAGATGCAGTCCATGGCTAGTTGTTTCTAAAGCAGAAATATATGGAAGAAGGGCATGGGAAAGAATAGCTGCTAACCTTATACAGGAATCAGAGAGAAGAAAGGAGCCAAGGAGAAAGATACATCCTCAAAAGGCAGACCCACAGTGACATACCTCCTCCAACCACGGCTCATTTCTTAACAGTACAGCAGCTATGAATTCACTAGTGGTTCAAGACATTGATAAATATAGTGCACCCATGATTCAATTTCCTTGTCAACACTCCACCTCTGAATACACAAGACTTTTGGGAGATATTCTGAACCACAACAGCAATTAAGGAAGTCAAGGGAAAGAGAGCTCAATTTCTAAATACTACGCAACTCCTCACTGCTATAACATATCAGTTTGCAACTCTCTTTACTCATAAAGTAACCTTTTCAATGTTAGGGTTAGCATCTCATTGTCTGATCAGTATGAGAGCACACACATACTATTCTAGCTAATTTTTACTGCAACCGTATGTTATAGAAGTTAGCAGTGTCAATTATGATGAGGAAAATCAAAATATGTCACTAACTCAAACTCCAACTGCTAGGAAGTTGTGCACTAGTCACTTAGCAAGACCTTCTCTAAGTTTAATGCTTTTTGTGGTCCATCATATAATTAAGCAGATATTTATTGAGTGTCTTCCATGATCCCAGATTACTGAGTAGTGCTATAGTGAAAACAAATAAATTATACTTGAAATCCACATGAAATTAAGAAAATATGGTGATTGTGAAAAAGCAAGATTAATATTTAGAGGCAGGACCTATTCATGTTTTTGCCTCTTTTGTTTTCTCTGGAAACATCTGATTTTTGTCAGCTCAATCTCCAGGCTTATGACATAGGGAAAAAGAGAGATGGCTTAAGCAGAGAAGGGATTGGAAGCTAAGAACAAAAGGAGGTAAGACTGGGATTTTGGAAAAGATTTTTCAGAGAAGATTGGTAGAAATTTTAATTTGGCTTTGAAATGTTAAGACTGTCAGAGAAAACTTTGGTAAATTATGGCTTTGGGTTAGAAATGTCATCATTTTAGTGTTATTCAATAGAAAGTTATATAATTTGGAATTTTTATAATTTCTGATATTAGGATATACTTATTGCATGTGACAAAAGAGAGTTTGGAGACAAGTACCCATGAGGATCTTATGGGTTACATAGTAATTATAATCCTACTTGATTAGCACATTTTAACTTTTCAAAGATTATAAAAACTCTATCTTATGGAGTCCACCAAAGAGATTATTTAAAATTGTGGAAGGTAAGGCCTAATAACATTTTTCTTTTGTCCAGGATTAGGCAATTAACAAGGTAATACGATCTATATCATAACTTCAGTTTTTAATTGTCTAAATCCAATGTATTTCACTATCATGTAGAAAAGAGTATGTGAGATGATTAATAAATAATATAAGAAAAGATGCTACTGAAACCAGGCATACCCACACCTAGCACAAACTAGTGGCTTCACAAATATTTGTTTAATGGTTGAATAAATAAGTGATAAAAGGTAGCATATACTAATGTACTGCGGCAGTTCACACAAAGACACAGAGATCCAGTGGGCAGAAGCTGTCAGATAAGGAAAAGAGGCATCTCAAGCAAGGCAGTGGATGATGACAGGGGACATTTTTATGGAAGAAACAAGAGGCCATTGTGAGAGACCAGAGGTATCTGGAAAATAAACGTTAGTGGTAGAAGCCTATTACAAAGCTTTTGACCACCTGGTTGAGGATCTTAGACCTAGTATGAAAAGCAAAATGTATCCACTGAGCTTTATCTGCTCTTTTTTATTTATTAGTAAGGAGACCAGGGAAGAAAATCCATTTTAGTAATTCTAATCCAGTGTGGTACAGGAATACAGGGGAAATCAGATAGGTGTCATTCCAGACCCAATACACTAGCTCTGAACACTTGAATCCAGATCCCAATTCTGTGTCATTTCTTCTCTGTGATTCTGGTACTACCTCATGATATCTACTGTATGGTCGTACTAAGCAGAATTTATGTGCTACATTTTTACATGCTTAGGAAAAGTCCTTACTCTCTCTCTTCACCTAGGGCAAACCCTGCTCAAGTCTCATTTCTCCTTCAAGACAAATATCCAGAATCATATTAACACTTACCCCTGCATGTGTTTTCTTGCCTCATTTAGGGGTTACATTTCCTCCCCAACATATTACTCCTTTATGTCCATACAATCAATGCCAGCTCAAAAGCATCTAGTAATCTAATACTTCCAATTAGATAAACTGTTGTATCACTTTTTAGAAAATTAGCCTTCCCTCATTTAAAACTCACATTTCTTCAAAGGTCTAATCTCAAGTCATAGAAATTCAGTTATAAGCTAATAATTGGTACTAATGTATGATGACTAGAAGAGGCAACTGATTAATGGGTTATGTAATCTTACTGAACTGATAGAATTCTGGCCAACAGGGTAAAACTAAACAAGGCAGCAGATTGTAAACTTAAGACCCCTCATTTGAAGTGGAATGATCTCTGAATTTGAATTCAAGTTTTTCCACTTTATACTGATAAGAATTATGCAAGTTTCCAACTTTCTCAGTGCCTCAAATTTTAGTATGGACATCAATTTTAATAACAGTTCTTATTTCCTACAATTTTATAAAGATTGAAATAAATATTACATGTAAAGCACATATAATATTGACACATAATAATTTCTTCATAATGTTTATCTATTATTTTGAGTATTAAAAGAGGAATAAAATATGTGGACCTATGTCAGGAGAGTACCAGGTTTTAGGAGATAAATGGTGAATTAAGAATAGCTATAGAGAAGGCCAAAGACACAGAGAGAAAGGACAGTGAAGCAACAAGGACAAAATGTTAAAGGACAGATGGATGACTTGGTATCTTCTTTTCTGGGTAATTTTTGGTGGCTATGTTTATAATTTAAAATTTGTTAATAAGTTTAAAATGCAAGGAAAATAGAGATTGCTTTTCTGAGATCAAAGACAGCGTTCAAAAGTTATATAAAGGTATATGCAGAGATTTTTTCATGTCCAGTAATCCCCCATTGTCTGCCATTTTACTTTCTGTAGCATCAGTTCCCATAGTGCAAAAACATTAAGTAAAAATTCCAGGAATAAACTCCTAAGTTTTAAATTATTCAGTTTTTGAGGAATGTTGATTAGATCTCATACCATCCTGTTCAGCCCTGACCACAACACAAATCATTTCTTTGTTATAGGATCAATTTTCCCAGTGTTTCAGTGCTTATCTTAAAGAAACTCTTTTGTTTTATTCTCTTTAAAGTAAAAAAAAATTTAAAAAAGAAACTCTTATTTTACTCAACAATGGCCCCAATGAGCAAAACCATGCTATTTTATTATAGTATCCTGCTATAGTTGTTCTATGATTAATTACTATTGATATATTATTCTGCCTAATACATAAATTAAGCTTTATTTTAGATATATATTTATAGAAGAAAACATAGTATCTATAGAATCTAGCACTGTTCCAGGTACCTATCAGGGGTCTGTCCACTATAAGTAAGTTTAAATAACTGTAACATTAATAGTAAATCTAGGGCTGGGGATTTAGCTCAGATGCATGCCTGCCTGGCAAGCATGAGGTTGTGAGTTTAATCCATGGTACCAAAAAAAAAAAAAAAAAGGTAAATAAAATTAATGCCAAGACTTAAAATTTCAGCTGTTAGAAACTAGTTTCCTAATTCCTGTGTTAGATCAATAAGAAACTGAAATTCATTCTGTAGATTTGGTTTGAAAATTATTGTATTGTAACAAATAACTATGTTGTGGCATAGAATAACATAAATTTATTATCCTAGTTTGGAGGTGAGAACTTTGAAATAGCACTGAGTTTTGCCTTCCTCTTCACATTTAAGGATTCTTATAATTACATTGGATTCACTAAATCCAATCCAAGGTAGTATCTCCCTAACTCAAGATCACCTTATTAGCTACCTTAAGTCCATCTACAACCTTAATGAGTTTTTAACCTAATGTCATATAACCCTCCTAGTCCTGGGGTTCCAGGACTAAGATGTGATCAGTTTTGTATGATCATTATTCTGCCCACAATAGCGTACAGACTTGACTCTACTTTAACTCTTTATGTTTAATAGAACTGAAATAGATCCACTATATGTAATTATTACAGCGAATGGATATTATTTAAGAAGTCTAGTTAGAAAGCAATTCTTCCTGCTTACTAATAACTTGGTGAAACTGATCAAACATTTATATACAATTTCCTCATTTAAATAAATATCACCATACCTACCTCATATTGTTATTGTGAAAATTAAATAAATTAATATAAATAATTTATGAAGGCATCTAAATCAGAACAAAAGAAATACAATAACATCTGTCATAGATGACATGATCGTATATCTGAAAAATCCTAAAGATTTCACAAAAAAGTAAAACTTAATAAATCAGTAAGGGAGACTATGAAATCAAGATGCAAGAATCAGCTACATTTCTATCCACTAACAACAAACAATCTAAAAGTTAAATTAAGAAAACAATCCCATAAACAATAAGATGAGGAATAAAATACTTTAAAATGAAGTTAACCAACAAAGTGAACAGTTTGTACATATACAACTATGAAATGAGTTTCAACTATGAAGCCAGCATGTGTTAATGGATTAGAAGACTTACTATTGTTAAAATGTATATAATACCCAAAGGTTCTATAGCCTCTGTGCAACTCATATCAAAATACTGTACTAATGTCAATTTATAGAAATGGAAAAACCAATCCCAAATTCATATGACACCACAAAGGATGCTTAATAACAAAGAAAATCCCAAGAAAAGAAAGCAAATGTGGCTTTAAGAAAACTTACCAAACTACAGTAATTAAAATGCTGTGAGACTGGCATAAAGACAGACATATATATGAATGGAACAGAGGAAGGTCTGGAAATAAGCCAGCATATATTCAGTTAGATGATTCTAATAAAAGTGCCAAGCCTACGCAATAGGGAAAGTATACATTTCAAAATTTTTCCTGAGGAAACTAAAAATTCCCTGCAAAAAAGAAACTGGATTTTTTACCTTATGCCATGAACAAAAATCAATTCAAAATGAATTAAAGGTATAATAGTAAGACTTCAAACTATATAATCTTTAGAAGAAATCAGAGAATGAAAGTTCCATTTTTGTGGCTATAATACTAAAAACACAGGCAAAAAAACAAAAAATAGAAAAGATGAAAATACATCAAACTAAATATTTCTATACAGTAGAATAAACAAAAACTAGACTAATAAAGTAATTTACAGAATGGGAAACAATATTTGCAAACCACATATATGATAAGAGTTTGATTCCTCCAACATTACTCCAAGAAATACACAAACTGCCAATCTAGGAAAAGATTCTTAATTGCACCAATTATTAGAAATTCAAATCAAAACCACAATAAAGTATCACCTCATACCTGTTGGGATGGCCATTATCAAAAAAGGAAAAATAAAATAACAAATGTTGGCAAGGGCATAGAATTGGAACAGATGTGCATTATTGATGAGATTGTAAAACAGTGTAGCAGTTGTTGAAAATAATAGAGTTTTCTCAAAAATATGAGTAAATAAAAATAGAATTATCATATGATCCAGAAATTCCACTGCTAGGTATGTAGTGAGATCATAATGTAGAAGAGATACTAACATTTTTATGTTCATTGCAATGTAATTTGTAATAGCCAAGATAATAGAAACAATCTAAATGTCCATAAAATTATGAATAAACTGTGATATATACATATCATAGAATATTATTCAGTCACAAAAAGAAGAAAATCCTGCTATATACAACAATCCTGCATATAGCCAGAAGACATTACACTAAGTGACATAAATCAGTCACAGAAGGGCAAATACTGCCTGATTGCACTCACATTAAGGTGTCTACAGCAGTCAAAATCATAATAGGAGGCAGTAAAATGGTAACTGTCAGGCTCTGGGAAGAAGGGGAAATAAGGGAGTTGCTAAACAATGACTAACTTTTCAGTCATGCAAGATGAAAAAGTTCTAGAATTTTGCTCTATGACGTTATGCTTACCGTTAATGATATTCTACTGCACATTTGAAATTGTTAGAGGAAGATTTCATGCTATGTATTTTACTACAATAGTTAAAAAGAAAATCGCAAAATGAGGAATCAATAAATTTTAGTCATTACAATTATCAACCAAATTTATGATCTAACTAATCTCTCAAAATTACACTTGATTTTATATACTTATCAGATACTATCAGTGTATCTTTCCACTCAGTTTTTCTATTTACTTGCTGGCACTTATTAATAATTTTTAAAGAATTGAACAGTATACTACAGTAATAAGAGTAACAAAAATATCTTACAATTGATAAGACTTTGCAACTTTACATTTGTACTTAGAAGATATGGCTCCTGCCTATAAGAACATTGAGTCTCTTTGAGAAAATAACAGCTTCCATATAAAAGCAGCTAAATATCATAGACATGGTATTAAAGTTTCACAATTATGAGGAAGAAAGAGCACTCATGGAGGGTTGATTATTATGAAAGACCCTGCACAACGAGAAGCATGAAAGCAGGAAATGACCAAGCCTCCACCATCTCAGCCTAGGTTAGCTGTTCTTTCTTTTAGGGCTCAGAAGACCAGACTCTGGAGGTTAATAAGAGTACAACAGTTCCAGGGGGGAAAAAAATCATAAAATTTGGAAAGGGGAGAAAAGGCCTAACCTTAGCAGTAGCACCTCAGTAATTCCTTCACTAAATGTGAGATCTGTTCTACATATTTCCAGATTTATGCTTCTTCCAAATAAGAACTAATTGGGGAGGGGAGAGGAAGCCCCCAAGTAAAATTATTTGTGTTAAACTCTTTAGGATAAAACAAAGGGCGAACAATATCCCTCATTCTCTAGGACTGATATTCTGATATGTCCACTTGCTGCTTCACACATTACTTGCTGGTTTTTATTGTCTCTTTACACCTTTGAGGATGGGTACAGGGAGTTTGGGTGATTCCCCTCAAATAAAAAGAAGACTAATGTAAAACATGTGAAATGAGGAACCTGCAAAGAAACAGCAAATAAGGACGTAAGTGAAGAATTTCAGCTCGAACACCCGCTGCTGCTCATCTCTTGAGGCTGGCTACCCCAAAGAGCTTTGCTCTCAGGTGGGTTTCCGAGAAGAGAAAGCCACCATTTGCTCACTATACCCTGGGGCCTCCCAGCTGCCAAGTGCTAGTTAAACAGAGGTTCATCAAGAGGCCTGCAGTCAAAAGGCAGCAGGATGGCCATTTGCCATAAATTTCCACAGCAAGTCTGGCATCTTGGCATCTTGTTCTCCCCCCTCCCCAGGTTAACTGCTGAGAACCTCAGCCTTGAAAGCTGCTTATCCTACCAACGTCAGCTGCTTCCCTCTTTTCCCTGTGCCTCTCTAATACTTTACTTTCTCCTGCCTAATAATAAGTGACACTTCTCATATACCTGACTGTTCCAGTGAGACCACCCAAACTCTAATGTAAATGTTTCTCTCTCCCTCTCCCCACACTCATGGGTAAAGGCAGAATTGCCACGTCCCCCCTTGGACCTGATTGCTAGGCAACACTCAGCCATGTGAATTTGTCACTTCTGTTTGGCGCAAATTTCAATTTCACCTCCAACTGTAACAACACTGCTTGATATATTTTAGATGCCACTGTGGTTGGATGGCATCCCAGGAAAAGATGTGAAGTGCTACTGCCAGGAATGAATGATTGGCATTGGGTAAAGCAATTCTCTGAACTCAGCCTTGGCATACCATTAATTGTTAAGTCTGTTCTGCTACCACCAACCTCTTGTCAGAATCATGTCTATTGTAAGCCTTTGCGACAAGAGTCCAAATGGTAAAGCTCTCTCCCTCTGTAAGATTCTAGTCATGTCGATAATGAAGCAGTGGATTTCTCAGCTCACAATACTGTATATTACTTCTCTCTACTTTCCATCTATTGGCTGCACTTTAGTGTGAAAAGAAAAATAGTTCCATGTCTGAATATTACTGAGACATGAGTTAGCATGTGTCAATTCAGGTTCTGGCCCCAAATGGGAGATTACTTTTCCTTTGGTTTCTTCACTTGTGATAACAATTAAATCTTGTAATAAGAAAACAACGTATTAATGAAAGATGATAAAATTAATGCTAAAAATACTATGCTGACAAACATTTGACATGTACAATTTACATACATTAGATAAGAAAACATGCTACGCTCAATCTTTTTTAATAAACATATGATGTATAAGATACAATGTTATATTAATTCCTTAGTCTCTAATCCATCTAATAATATAATGTTATGTGTTAAAAGACACAGTTGCTTAGCCACCTACCCTGCATATCCTTATATACTCCGTAATTGCTCAGCTGACTCTGAAGATGCCACTGTGTGAAATGTTTTCATTTACATTCTCTGTGCTAAATAATCATGAGACTATCTGGCTTGATTTACCTCTGGGCCCCGTGGGCATCACTGTGTCCACCAACTTTTCAGGGAATTATTTTTTTCCTCAAATCAACATACCTTCAGAAAGCTTGGAAATATTTTCCTGGAATAAAGCTAATTAAGTAGGAGTCAAGCAGCTATAAGTAAAAATAGTCCTTCAGACTGCTTTCTGATTCATTGGAAACAAAAGGAGTTTCTGTAACAGTGCGAATGAACCATGAAGTGTGCATGTTCTTTTAAGAAAGGCCAAGGGTGCAGTTCTATTTTCTTAGCTCTGCTTTCATATTTATGTGTCTCATTTCCAGCTCATTGCTGATGCCTCAGTTGCGCTATCCATCACCACTTTTATCCTCCTTGTTCCTCAAAAAGAACATAAAATCCTTTTTTATGTGGTGGTAATATTATTGCAAATAAAAGCAAATACCAAAATCTTTATTAGTCTGCCAAAATAATAAACTATTTAATAAAAGCATGCTGTAAAAATAAGGTCATTTGCATCACTCAAGTTACTTGCAGGAAATACAGAGAATTATTGGTCAAAAAAGCACAAACTGACAGCAATTACTTCTCTTGTTCATCCGACATGCAATGCAATAGGGTTACAATTCTGTTAATATTTTGCAAATTTCCTGGACTTAAATGTTTTCAATATTGTTCAAAACTGGTCATAAATTGGGAATTTAAAAAAGTCCAAATCTTACCAAATACTGATTTCTTTTTTGTTAAAAGATTTTTGATAAGGAAAGAAAACAAATTAAAAGGAATTCTTTCTTAAATCTTCACAAGTATATAAGTTGACCTTCTGATAACCTTGATATTTCAAGATTCATAACCTAAATGCTTACCATTTTAATATCCAATATTAATTTTATTTGCTGTGGATTTATGTCCATGCTTCAGCCGTGTAATATTTTCCCTCTTTGTACTCAATTTTTGTCTTTTCTGCATGCACACCAATGTTTTATTTGAGGTTAGTCTAAGAGTGAAAGTTAACAATAAATGTGATGCTTCTAAATAAATGTCTAATGTTTAGTCTTTCAGCCTACTGTAATATAAACTACTATTTTCTTTTCCCCCTGAAATTTCTATCCTCAGCTGGCAGGTGTGCAAATATATTATTGATACACATGTAGCACAGTAAAATCATTAGCTATGGCAAGGATTAAAGTATCATTTGTGTAGTTCTTGCTTCCCTCAAACTGTATATCAGCTCTTCTGCTTAAAAAGCAAGTATAATTTACTAAAAATTGTAAATGTTTCCAAAATCAGCTATTAAATATATTGTTTCATGATGATATTTAAAATTAGGAAAAGCTTCTTGGACTTCGCCCTTGGATTTATGAGAATTTTTAGCATATAAAGCCTTTTGTGTATAGTTGTTTGCTTGGGACACACATTAACCATTGTCAATTTTATAGACATCAGTTTAACTTATAAAAATGAGGTATAATGCCTATATTAAGTAATGAACCTATGACAAAACTCCACTGTACAAATTTGGAAATGAGATATGCTTTTAGTGTCAAATAAAAGCAATTATGCCAAATATAAAGTATTTAAATTACTTCCCCCAAAACTCATAGTTTGAATATTTAACTGTCAATATTCCCGAATGCACATAGATTTGAAAATGGTATCTTCAAATAAGTCATTAAGCTTAAATGAGGTCATATGAATGGATCTTAATGCAATTTGATTAGTATTTTTTAAAAATAGAAAATTTGGACACACAAAGAATCACCAGAGCTACCCACTATAGAAAGATGATAAACAGAAGAAGATAGTCTTTTTCAGACCAAAGAAAGGTCTTAGAGCAAATCAACCCTGTTTTGATCTTGAATTTCTAGCTTGTAGAACAACACAAAACTTAATTTTTATTGTTTAAGCTTCTCAGTATGTTGGTGTCTTTTATGACAACCCTACCAGTATAATACTTTATACAATATAAATAGAGATATATAATATATATCATATATATGTATATATATTATATATAATGTTTTAACAATCAAGTTTTAATTTGGTCTATATTAGTACTCTAATGGATGAAAAACATTCAGTCTACCTGTGAGCAACTCATACTCATGGCAGAACAAAAATCCAACCTGAACCCCTAAATTCTGATATATTGTACTCTGAAAATCATGCTTATATTTTAAATTCTTTGTATCTCAGAAGTTCTTACAGAGCTGCAGACTACAAATGCCTCATGATATGCACTATAGGCAATGTTTTGTGGGCTTTGCATATATTTGTTGTAATATAGGCAAGTGTGTAATTCTAAAAGTCAACAACCACTTAAGTCTTAGAACACTTTTAATTTTATTTTTATTTTTATTGTATTTTATTTTTATTTATTTTATTCAATACATAATCAAGATTTGTTCTGTAATAAAAATTAATATGTATTTAATTAATAGGCTTAAATTGGCAAAGATCATGTCAAGTAAATTATCTGACTAATCCACAGTGAGATGTTTAACTCAGTTTACAGAGTCAAAAGAATTGGACATTCTGTCAGAAGACCAAGTAAACCAGTTTTTCTTGGAATCAAATGTTTCTAATGAGTTAATAGGCCTCTAACTTCTAGACATGTACAGATCATATATATAGTAAAGAATTTTCTATCTGGTAATGTCCTATGGAAATTTTAAAAATCCTGTTCTATGAGAAGAATTTGAGTTTAAATATCTAATTAGGGCTAAGTGCTGTGCTTTGGTTTGCAATATTGGGATAATTTCCAAAAGATCACCATTCGTTATTAATAGTATCAATAAAAGATTAAGAATCTGTCTTAAACAGAGCTGGCAGTTACTAACTTCTACTTGATGGATTTATTGAATATGAATTTATCTAAATTCTTGTTGTCATCCCTTAGGATTTGTCAAATTTAGTACTGAGGATTATGCTGAAGGGAGAATACACAAGTACGAGAGAATCAAAGAATGGAAGGTAAAATTTCTGTGGCATTGCTAATTGCTATGAGCCCTGGCTATCTACTGTCAAGCATGACCTTGCATAGTGCAACACTGACATAAGGATATCTTTCACCTTCTAGCTGCCCATTCAACTCAAGATTCCATTCTTATTGTATTTCTGGAGATTCAGTAGGTCTGCACAGAAGACACACAGATCAGATTATAGCCTCATTCAGAAGCGGAGGAGGCAACAGAGGTAGCCCCAGTGTCTCTGGGATGAGTAGATACCAAGGTTTTTGTCTATATGACTAGCTGTTTTAAAGTCCAGTATAGAGGCATCAGAAGGTGGTACTGAGACTTAAATTCTGAGAAACATTAGATAAGAAGGATGCCAACTAAAAAGGCCAGAATTCCTGCTACTACAGGGAATGTAGACCTGGAACATTATAATCTGATCATAAATTTATGAGATTTTAATTTTGTCCCACAAGGCTCTGTATAAATGGTGGTTATACAGGGGGAAACTACATCCTAAAGATGATAAAGTTTTCAAGTCTCAGCAGAGTCACTGTTGAAATTTGGCTCCAAAGCCAGTGTTTTCTTTCACAAGTGCTTTCCTGTCTGACCGATCCATCTCTTGCTTTGTAAAATGTTCCAGTCTCTATGGTTGTATTTAAAACATATTAAAGAGTAACATCACATGCCTTGATAAACAAATTATGAAAGGGTTTTGGACTAGGCTACAGGACTCTGTAGCCAGGAAAGCCTCAACTGGAACCTGGAAGCTCCTATCTCCCCCGCCCCTAGGAATTTACCTGTGACGCCATCTTCCCACCCCTGGGAATTTACCTATGGCACCAAACCTAGGACCAATGGGCTACCTGTGCATCCCTAATGCCCCCCTTAGGTTCCACCCCAAACCAAGGCTACTTTCATTCTTCACTCCACGTGTTCCACAGAGAGATCGCCAACCCCGGGGTGGAGATGCCACACCCCAGGGGATTGGGGTGTCTCTCCCCACATTCTCAAAATAAAGGTCATTTATATTTCATACTTATCTTTTCAGCTGCTGCCGGTCCTCCCCCACAGTTCTATCATATAGTTCCCTGACCGGGAATGGCAGACGAGAGACTCCTGGGGCTGGTTCCCAGTTTTGAGTCCCATCCTGTTCAGGACCAGGACCGGACTGCATCCTGCATTTTCCTCACTTCTACATTCAGGAGCTGTAAGCTTGTTGCTGCCGGTTTGCAAACAACACCCACCAATTTACCACAGGTGAGCAACCCCCCTGGAGATAGCCACTGGGCCAGGCCCAGGTGGATTTTCTCCCCCTTTGCGTGGGTTTGTGATGCTCTCATGTCCTTTGGACATCCCAAGGCTGGGTCTTTCTGGGAAAGCCTGTGTCCACTCTGGACTGCCCACACTGAGAGATCCTCACGTTCTTTAGAGCTTTTTAAGTTCTCACAGCAAAGTTGTTACTTTACCCACATAAAGTCCACTCATAATATTGGTGACAGCCAATTATTAAGAGTTTGGAACCATATTAACCATTTGGTTTGCAGTAAAAGAAGTGGTGACTTTAAGCTAGGCAGCCCACAGCCCATTGCCTCATCTGATTGTAACCCCGTGGGCTAGACCCCACACCCGATTTTATCTCGGGAACCACTTCCTATTCCCCCCCACAGAAACCATACCTATCTATGGCTTATCACACTGCCAACAAGCTTACAAAACTCTCTTTGTTTTGGGAGTATGTCCTTTCCCGCTCCTCCAGGATGCCTCCCCCTCCCCACATTTAAAGAGATAACAGCGTCTTCCCTTGCAGCCTTTCAGAGCTTTCTGTGTCTCCTTTCCTCCCTGCTTCCCCCCACCCCCCACCCTGCTGCGCTGCCAGCGTCCCTTTGTTTCCCGTGTGTGCCAACCCATTACCCACCGGAGTAGAGGCCAAGCCCAGACAATGTTGAGAGATATGCACAAGATTGTTTTAAGCTGCTTTTTAAGCAGCTTTGGGCTCTCGCGCGCCACCTCCCAACTTCATGCATGGTGTTTTGGCGTTCATGCCATGATTCAGGTCCAAGTGCTCCTTCAGCTTTAACACCGCACCCTAATCTATGTGCCCCACAAGCAATTCAGTCTACACGTGGCGATTCAGCTCCACATCAGTACAGCTGGTGGCCACGCACCTCTAAGAGCAACCCTGGCCTCGGGCCACCTCCCAGCCCCACTGCTGCCGCAAGCCCACCAACGCGGCCACTGTGAGCCCGCCTGCCATTGCAGCTGGCACCACCCCCCCTTCTCCGCTGTTGCCTCCACCTTGCATGTTTCTTGGGCGTTGTCCCAGACTCTCCCTCCCCCATGTGCCATCTTCACCACCACCTTACACATTTCCGGGGGCAGTCCAGCCCACCCCTTCGCGCTGCGTCCCAGCGCTCACCCCACCCACTCTGTGTGTTCCACCTACTCACTGGATGCCAGAGAGATCTCAGCCCCCGCCCCTAAGCGCAGGTGCGGCTCTCTACAAGCACACTCTGTATGTCTCAGAGTTCCATCTCCCAGGCAGGTGCCTTTCTTAGGCAGGCCTCGGCCAAACACAAACGCTGCTTTAAACACAGGCACAGATAAGCAGCAGATCGACAGCTCTGCTCAGGCATGCTCTTTTTACAATTAAGCTCCGCTCAAGAGAGGCTATTTTTTTATTACAATTCTCAAACCATTTAATCAAGGTTACTGGCCACCTGATAATTTTACCAGCCTTGTTTATCAATCAAAGCCTTGACTAATCTCCTGTTTTAACGACTAAAATTAAGAGATATTTATCAATTCCTTTTGCTGTGGACCACCAGTAATGTTATATGTTAAACTTTTGCCTGTATTATACTGTGTTGTCGCTGATTTCCTGTTTAACAACTAAGGTTATAAATTCCTTTTTGCTGGGAACCACTAGCTCTGTTCCAAGACAAGGGTTTTGTTGAAAGTTTTTCTGTTGTCTGAAAATCAAAAAAAAGGTAATTGACTGGTAAGATAAAAAGTTGTAGAAAAGCTTGAAAAGAAAGAAGACAGGAAAGAAAGCTCAACTTGAGGGTATATATAGAAAGTTGTAGAAAGCTCGAGAGGATGTAAATTTTACTTGAGGGTATATATAGAAAGTTGTAGACGGCTTGAGAGGATGTAAGTTATAGAAGAAAACTTGAGGGTATATAGAAAGTTGTAAAAGGCTCAAGAGGAAGCTCAAGAGGATGTAAATTTTACTTGAGGGTATACAGAAAGTTGTAGATGGCTTGAGAGGATGTAAGACTTGAGGGTATATAGTAAGTTGTAAAAGTCTTGAGAGAAAGATAAAAAGTTGTAAAAAGCTCGAGAGGATGTAAACTTTATTTGTCTTGGTTCATACTACTGCAAATAACAACTTTAAAAGCTAAATGTGTTCAAAATTTTACAGTATTAGATCAGTTTTGATAGATTTATTCATAAGATTGGTAAACCTTTACTGCAAAATGTTTCCATTAAGATTTTACTCCAAAAGACAAAAGGCAGACTAAAGTCTTTTTTGGGCAGACTAAAGCCTTTTTTTGTTAATTCAATGTGTTACCCTATAAAAAAGCAATATGCCATCCAGATAAAGCCTGCTCTTTGATCTGAAATGCCAATACTAAACTCCTGCATACTTACTTAATTCTACAGATACCTTTTACTGAGGTCCAAAATCCCAAACAAAAAGGCAAAACTTGACCTTCAAACCTTATAGAGATCTTAATATGGTTTTTATGTTTTCAACAACAGAGATAACGATAACACTTGTGACACTTGGAGTTTTGAGACAGGTAAACCTACACAAGGTAGAGCTGCCTGCCCCCCCCACCATGGACCACACTCAAATGCAGCAGAAGACGTTGGGCAAGAGAGTGCCCCATCCTGGCATTCTTTGAGACCTTACTCCAGGGCTACTGGACTGTCCTAGCCACCAGAGAGTGGGTAAGCCATCCTAACTTCTAGCCCTCACAGGAAATGTTGACACTGCCAGATTCGTCACCAACAGAAAATTGCTGCCGAAGACTGAGGGGGCTCAGGGCCAGCAGCCCCCTTTGTGAGTGTCCGTCTCAGAGTCCAAGTTCCACTAAAACTCTCAGGTAAGACATTCTCTATATTTGTGGACATAGAGGCCATATGTACAGAGTTCTTCCTGAGTTTTCAGGCTGCTATATTAAGTCCTCAATCTCTATGATGGGGTATTGATGGTCAACCTATGCCATTTGTAAACAGGGCCTATTTTGTGCAGGTCCCAGTCCTAAATCTTAAAATGCTTTCACTGCCTTGTGTTTATGCAGGCTCACTTAGACACACTGAGGCCTTGGCAGCTTCCACCTGCTGTCACTGGTGGACCTCTCCTCAGTGATATAAGACCACCCCCTTCCTTTCTTATTCACCAATTTGTCAGACAACCCTGGTCAAGACTGACAGATACATTTTGTCTTCTCACTTTGATTATACTTTTTCAGTATACATAAAAGCCTTTCCCACAACCAGGTAAACTGCTGATACAACCAGGTTACAGCGACCCATGCCTAAATCAAAGTTGCTAGCCTGCAATCCTGGTTTCACATAACTCAGGCTAAGGGGTGCCCTTCTAGCCCTAAATCTGATCATTCTGAGTGGTCATCTCATCTTCTGTCACCCACCTGTCTCCGTTTCATGAAGGCCTTGCAGCCACAGTTAACAGGCTAAGTCATGTTTTGTTATCCACTTTGGTTCCTAATTTCTTACGTTCTATTAATGATCATTTTTACAGCAGGACTCTTTAACAGTATTGCCTATAAGACTCCAACGTCATGCATACCAGAGACAAGCCTTACACACCTACCCTTTTTAACTTTTATGCTTTCAGATGGGGGAGTAATCACCTTCATAACTTCACTCCTCCTAATCCCATGTTTAGTTTTCAGAATTCTGCCTTATCATGGAAATGTTTCTACCTCAACATGGTCCTGATAGAATGACATGTCTAAATCAAAGGCACCTTCCCTTCTACCTCACCTGGGTCCTTAAATATGACAGTGCCATGTCTCTTCATAACATCTTGTCTCTTTGTTTTTCCAGTCTAACATACGTGCATTCACCAGTGAATTTGTCCTGCTTAAAACACCTGGCACCAGTGTCTACCTGGGCATCAACCTTCATCCCGTCAACTCCCCTAGGTTCCAGTACAGCGCCCTCTGCCAGCAGGAAGTAATTAAAGAGAGAAATCTTTGCCCCTTTTCATAATAATAATCAGAAGATGGGATATGAAAGGGTTTTGGCCCAGACAGGACTCTGTAGCCAGGAAAGCCTCAACCGGAACCAGGAAGCTCCTATCTCTCTCGCCCCTAGAAATTTACCTGTGATGCCATCTTCCCACCTCTGGGAATTTACTTATGGTGCCAAACCTAGGACCAATGGGCTACCTGTACATCCCTAATGCCCCCCTTAGGTTCCACCCCAAACCGAGGCTACTTATGTGCTTCTCTCCACATGTTACACAGAGAGATCGCCGATCCCGGGGTGGAGATTCTGCACCCCGGGGAATTGGGGTGTCTCTCCCCGCATTCTCAAAATAAACGTCATTTATATTTCATACTTCTTATCTTTTCAGCTGCTGCCGGTCCTCCCCCACAGTTCTATCAAATTAGAGTGGATATTTACATGGTAAATTAAGAAAGGGGAGAAAATTAAAATGGTCCCAGTAAATGATCACAGCTCTGTTTAAGTAGTTAAACTTTTTGTAGAAATAAAGAACTATTAATTTAAAAAATTCAAGCAAATATATCTGTGTTTGACTGTATATCAACTTCCCATATCTATTTAAATAATTAACTAATTTAAGAGAATATATGACATTATATTATTTTCTTATCGCTACTGTAACAAATTACTACAAATAGAGGCTTCGAACGAGACAAAGCACCATCCTTCAGTTCTGGGAAAGAGGTGTGAGATATCAGCTTCATATGGCATAACCAAGGAGTGGCAGAACTGTGACACACTGGGAGGCTTCAGAAAAAATATCGATTTGTTTTCTTTACTTTCCAGTGTTGAGAGCCCCACTCTTTGTTCTTTGTTTCTTTGGGTTTTGTCTGTTTATTTGCTTGTTTGTTTGTTTTACTGGTCTTTGGTTTTGGCTTTTAGGCTCTTCTCTCTTCAAATGAGCAATGTAGCATCTTGTTTTGGTCATCATATTGTCTTTTATTCAGTTTTGTAGTTCATTCTGCCTCTGCTCCTCTCTTAGAATGGCACTAGTGATTATATTTATAGCCCACCTGAAGAATTGAGAAATTTTTCTCTTTTTCCAGATCACCAACTTAATTGTACCTGCAAACTTCTTTTTGCCATATAAAATAATACTCACAGAACCCAGGAATCAGTTTCTGTATATATGGATGTTTTCTGGGGACATTATCCAGTCTGTTTCAGCTATTCACACAAAAACTTTCTTTTCTAAGGTATACTGGAGAATTCAAGCAGTAAATCATGTATTATAAACAAAAGTTGTTATGTTATTGTTTCAGACAGCTGAGCTAGTTAGAAATATTATAGGCAGGCAGACAGGGCTGGGCCCTTGAAGAAGCTGGCACAGAGTACCAGATGTCTGGTGACCTTGGAGGAGACACAGATCTCTTGCTCTGGGCCAGATCTCAGAACAGAAGGCAAAACAAACGCAACCACACCCTTAAGTATAATCCTTAGGGATTAAATCTGGATCACTTTGAGAAATCAAGAGTCACTTTTCCAATCCCTATAGGGAGAGTCACTGATCTCTAAGAATGTGATTTGTGTTTCCATTTGTTCCCAATTTAATCAATTTTACATGAGTCATTAATCTGATTGGCTAAACAGAGCAAATTTCCAATTTTTCCCAGGTTAGACCTGCCTCCCCTCATGGTTTTACTCTATAAAAATCCTGAGAAAATACAGAATCTTTGGCAATCCACTCAGGACCCCTTCTCTCTCTCTCTTTCAGACAGCTTTCTTTCTCTCAATAAATATTTCTGCTCTTAGCCTCCATTGTTCCTAAAATTCATTCTTCTGTTTTAGAGAACAGGAACTCATTCTGGACATATACAGTAGGTTGAGAGTTTCATTCCCCTATATTATTATCAGGGACGTGGTAATAATATTTACTGAATTTTCACTGTGCACCAGGCACAAATCTAAATATTTTTGTATAAATTGTACATGTTAATATCAATTTAAAATTATGAATTACTTTTCTTGTTATTCCTATTTTGTGGATGAGGAAACTGAGGCACATAATGTGAGAGTATCAAACTTGCCCAAGGTCAAAAATATCAAATATTTAAAAATTAATCTAGATTAAGTATTTGCTAAAGAAGCTTCTTAAAATATAATTTTATATTATTCGTATAATTATTTCAGTACCATATGTAATTTATAGGCTTACAGCAGATAATGTATTATTTGAATGAAAGTTATTTCAGACAAAGTTTAATCCCCTTCCTATGTGTTCTTATTGCCATATCTTAGAAATAATAAATTCACTAGTCTCTCCTTCTTCCCATAATGATAGTCCCTATTTTAACTCTTTAGCGCCTTTATTTCCTTTACAGGTTACAAAGTTCACCATAATGTTACCAAGGAAAGAAAGCAAGTTCTCTACCAAAGAGGCATGGATCAGCAGATTTTGGCAGAACTTGACAAATATTCACTTTCCGCTGTTACTCAATAATTGCTTGTTTCCATTCGGAAGTCTTCTTTGAATGTGTTCCTTATAAGCTTTAAAACTTATTTAGATTCCTTGTTTTCAGTGGGTCCTTAAAGGCTTACAGATGGAAATCTGTTTTCCTTACCCTTATAGATCAATTATGTTCTTACTTTTCTTTTTTATAGGGGAGAGCAAACAAAAACAACTGTCCTGTTTATCATTTTTTACATGCATTTCTTAATCTTTGGAGTCTTTTTAAGCCTCAGTTATATTATGGCATGTGAGGAAACAGAAGATTCTTATTTAAAATTCTTTTTTCTGGAGTTTTGAAGAATGAATCTTGAATAATAGAAATGTTGCTGAATTTGAAGACACAGTGAAAAGTGAAGCCTGGTCCCATACCTAATGGCAAGGATTATGGGTTTCATATTCTTCATAGATTCACTTTTAGTTTCCACAAGTATGCATGATTTTTTGTGACTGATTTATTTTCCTTCCAACATTATCATTATATAATTTCCTTGGACCCTTCAATTTTATTAACTAAAATGGCCCATTAGGGGAAGCTGCATGTGCCATACTATGTAAGAGGAACAACGTTTTCAGCAGACGCTGACTTTTCAGCATCTTCTAACTCAAGATACAAACTCAAAATACAAAGTATAAACATACCATGATGATATATAGATGGAAAAGAAGATAAGGAACAACATCTTTAAAATAGTGCCTAATTTGGCATGGTTATTGTACAGTCTTTCAAATGACACCTATAGAGATGGGTTGATTTAATATTATTTTAAAACTGAACAATACCAGAAGAAGATGATTTTCAAAGCAAGCACTGCAGAGCCACTTATTTTAGGAGAGTAAATAAGGATATATAAATACAAAGAGAAGACAGAAAGAGTCTGTTATTATTACTTTAAGTTTAGAGTTTATATAAAGCTTTATATTAAAAAGCTTTTATATTAAAAAGTTAAGAAAAACATCTGAAATACAACAGGGAGCAGGTTCCTCAAGTGACTTAGCAGTTTTCAGTAGCATCAACTGTTACAGTGAAAACAAAGATTTGTAAACTTAGAACTTGGCAGGTGAGTGAGTAACAGATTTCCCAATATAATGTTTTGATTTTTGAGAAATAAATGGATTTGTTGAAGGGTTTTTCTTTTTTTTTCTTTTTTTTGCCTGCTCCACATTCAGTCATGTATTTTATTGCCTTCTTGGGATACTGATTAAAATGTTTTTAAGTAAAGATTTCTAGTTCTCTATTAATATGAACTATTTCGTAGGTATTTAGCCTCTTTGGGGATTTATAAAGTAATTTAAAATGGCAACAGTGAGAATAGCCTGAACGTGCAGATATAAGGGTATACCTGGGACTGTGCATATAAGTTTAATATGGAAAAGGGAGCACTAGTATTAGAATTTCTTTTTGGAAATCATCAGTTTGTGTCACCTTATTAGTTCTTTTTTATTTTAAAGAGAATAAAATTAAACAAAACAATAAAACTAATCAGAATAGGACATGAAAGCAATACAGGACTATAAAACAAGATGATAGGAGATCAACAATGACTATTATAGTATCTTGTTTTCTTCAAAATAGCTATCCATATCATCAGACATAATAAAATCTAACAATAACAAAAAGAAAAACAGCTGAAAACCAATCAAAACAAAAGAATGAAACTGTATTTTAAAGAAAATAAAACCAAACAACATATAACAGAAAAAGCCAATCAAAACAAAACAGTACAAGTGATACAGGATTTTAGACAGGATAATAGGAAATCAACAATGGTTTCCATAATGCTTCTTGTTACCTTTTTTTTCCCAGAGGACAGAACTCACAACCTTGTGATTGCCAAGTGGATGTTTGTGCCACTGAGCTATATCCCGGGCTGCTTCTTGTTCTCTTCAAAACTGCGGCCCATATCATCAGACATAATAAAATCACACAAAACAAAACAGAATAAAACCAATCAAACAGAACATTGAATAAAAAACATAAAATGGAACAAAAGAGTGAGAACAATATTGGATTTCAAAAACAAGCAGAAGGAAATCTCCCATTTTTGTTATATTGTATATTGTTATCCTCTTACACACTCAGACTACTGGTCTTAGGACTGCAAAATCAGTCAAACAATAAAAGAATTAGGTTGTTTTGGTACCTCAGTTGCCATTAACTGTCCTCCAAATCAGCCAGTTGCTTACAAGGGGGTAGGTGGGAGATGGTGTTCTTGTCTACCAGCGCCATACCAGTTGGCTCACAGGAAGGGTGAATTGGCTCTCGTTACTCCTCCCAGGCCTAGCAAGGCTTCCTCCAACTCATAGTAAGGGTAAATTATTAGCTCGTTCTTAATTTTAGGTTTTATTTATTGCAAATGTCAGGAAAAAGGTGTTGAGTCCTTTGAGATATTTTTATGCCCCAGGTTTCTTTCAGGGCAATGAATGTTGTATTGATGACAGCTGTCATAAATGCTATGCCAATAAAACTACCAATTAAGGCAAGAAAAGGTATTTCTAGAGATTTTTAATAAGTAAATGAGCTGTGTAATTAGCCCATTAATATATTTTTTAAAAATTTAAAAAGGGCTGGGAATGTAGTCCAGTGTGAAGGTCATGGATTCAATGCCCAGCACCCAGCAATTGGCAACTACGAATAGATAAACTCATTCCTAGAGGAGGAGCGGTGGAAACGGTGACAGTGCTCAGTAAGGGCTAAACTTAGGGTAGTTGAGCCACAAGGCACAGTTTGAGAGGAAGAAATATTGAGTATTTCCTTTCCTGTTCTCTTGCAGGAGGTTTCCACTGGGGGCTCACTCAGTTCAGGGGCCTAAGTGCCACATCCAGCTGAGGTTCACTATAGCGCAGATGAGGAGAGAATGAATTGAGGGTAATAAAGGCGGATTCTAAGGTAACTCCCAATGATCTCTACCTCTTGATACGTATCTTCTTTGATAACATTCACTCCCTCCTACATGTCCAGGAATAAAAGCAAAGTGTTAGAGTATCACTTCTGAGATTAGGTTTTATCATGCCCTCCTCAGACAATGTCTTGTTTTTTCTTGCGCTTACTCTCCCAGAAATCAGCTGGCATGCTATGAGCAAGGGTATGAGAGAAGTCTTGGCCTAGCACAGAATTAAGTCTCTCACTCAGCATCTCACTGGAAGTAGATTCTCTATGAACCTGTATTTGTGTATCTGTCAGGGTTTACTAGAGAAACAGATATAACACAAGACACAACCGTGTAAGAATTACAAGATTGGCTTACAGTGGTCAGCCACAGAGTTGAATAAGGGAGTGTGCAGAGAATGTCTGCATGCTAG
Source organism: Cavia porcellus (assembly GCF_034190915.1). Lineage (NCBI taxonomy): Eukaryota > Metazoa > Chordata > Mammalia > Rodentia > Caviidae > Cavia > Cavia porcellus. The sequence continues at coordinate 34,615,814 of NW_026947489.1, forward strand.
AGGTTGCCGGATCCAGCTCAAGGGCTGGGGCTTACTGCAATGTCACATACAAGTCCGTATCAGGAGGCTGCTGCATCCACAATGAACAAGGAAGAATCTACAATGCAAGCCTGAAGAGACTAGGACAAAGGCTGAAGAGCCCAGATAGAAGCCAAACAGTCTGTGTCAGAAGCCAGGAGATGTCCAAGCTGAAGGAGAGGACTGGAGCTCCTCCTAAGAAGCAGCAATTAGTCCTTCCCCATTTGCCTTTTAAATGTATGCAGGCTGCTCCCCAGGTGTGGTGCAGCACTACACCATCTATGTGCCTCCTCTTGCACAGGAAGAGGATGTTACAAACTAAGGAACCTGACCCCCTGCTGAATCACTTAGTTAAAGCTGTGACCTTATTAACTGACACAATGAACATATCCTAGAAAGGTAACTGCTTGTTCTCTCCACTTCAGGATGTAGAGCTGCTGAGTCACTCAGTTAAACTTCAAGACCTCTCAAGATGACACAATGTATAAACCATAACAATCTGAATGAGGTTTTGGCTCTATAACAGCCTAAACAAATGACTCAGCTAAGCCAGGTAGAACCCACCTTAACTGTGATGGAATAAATGATGGCTGTTTTAAACTGTTGCATTTGGGGGTACTTTGTTATATAGCAAGAGATGACTAATACAAGGAAAGAGGAGCAAAAAGGAGGTAAGCATTTCATCATTTTTGCCTTTTCATTTATCTTTTTCCCATTAGATGAAGAAAACTTGCTAAACACAAGATGTGACACTAAATTTCATCAGTTAGCCTATACAGTCATTTCAGTTCATTCATGTTTTCTTAAAATTTAAATTGTACAAAACAAAAATAAAAAAATTTAAATTGTAACATTAACTTTCAACCAGAACTTTTCATATTCACTCGTTGAGAAAGGCAAAAAATTCTAGGGATTTGAGCATTCTAAATTATTAGCCCTATTTATATCTGCTCAAGTGTCTATTCCAAATCCTACCATGGCATCTCTTCCCAACAAATGCCTCTACCTTAGCATAAAAACAAAAAACATGAATTCTAACATGGTCCCTAAACCATGCTTAAAATTCCTACAGAAACTATTTGATATTCTATCATATTTTTGCATAAAAGTTCAAGTACCATGCTTAATTTTTTCTTTAAGTAAACTTTACAACCCAGAAATGGGTAGTACATCTTATAACATTGTACTTATCTCCTAATTTCTTCCTCCAGCTGACCTACAATCTCATATTCTGCCACTGAAAACTTGTATCATAACTTTATGCCACAAATTACAATTTATGATTCATTTTCTCATTGACTTGACAAACTTGTCCAAATGGGTCACCTCCTTTTACATGTAATATCTCTCTCACATTTTTTGCAAACCATTTTATTTCTTACTAATCTTCATAGAAATTATAAATGTGGTTTCTGAATTACTCAATGTAAAGAGCTAATATCTCTCACAACTTTTAATGACAAGATAGCTTAATGATGTCCTAAGAAAAGCATTACAGGCTAGAATAAGCTTCCAGAACACTTTACTTTTTAATGCTTATATTCTCTCATCTTATGACCCACTAAATGTCTTTTAGCATTTTCCATTGCACCAGAAAACCACAAAAGAACTGGAAATATAATAATAAGCGTATATGTTCAATTATAACATCTGTCTTTCCTAGTTCTATTCTATATCCTCCTCCTCACTCTATGCCCTCAAACAGATGACCGCAGCCAAGTTTCCTTGTCATCTGACTTTATCTGAGATTCAGTCTGTGGAATGCACAGGCGGAGGATAGTAGGGCAGGTGCCCTGATTTCCTTCCCTGTAATTTCCCCTTCTTCATGTTATTTTGATAGTGGTTGTACTTTTCTGTTATTCAGCTTCTACTAAATGACTCCAGTTCCATCATTCCAGCCTCTAAAAAGGTAATGAAACAAAATTTTTCTCCTTCCTCTTCATACATGTGAATGTTTTTGTCTTTTTGGTGTTGTTACTTCCTGAGATTCTCAACATTCCTGGTGATTTCTTAATCTTGTCCACAACTCTGAAAAGTTTATTCTGTATCTTTTATATCCCAGCCTCCTGCAACAAGCTTATCCATGTAATAGGACATTCTTTAGTTTTATGAATTGACAACGGAGTAGGGTATATAGATACTTTATATGTTATGATTTGAAATCATAAAGGGTATCTTACTTAACATGCAATATTCAAGAACAATTAGGCATGATGGTGCATACGGGTAGTCCAACACTTAGTGAGTCAGAACTATCCCAAGTTCAAGGCCAACCTGGACTACAGAGACACTGGCCTAACGAACATCAGTATCATATGTGATATGAGATGTTTAAAAATCCTGTAGGTGTGTGAGTCCTCTGTGTGTCATCAAAGAAGTTCAGGAATTAGAAATATTTAGGAGTCTTGAAAAATGACTTTAAGGGAAAAAAATCTTGCTGTTTTTGTATCTGTTAAGATAAACTTTGTCTAATTAAATTTTACAGTTAATTCTCTTCTACCTAATACCCTTAGAAGTCATTTTTAACACATACTTTCCTGGTGGCTACCCATACAAATTGGAAGATTATCTCCTTCCTGAGATACCTCAGTGATTTCTAAAAATTTCAGTGGTTTACAACAAAGATTTAGTTGTCTGTCATGCTAAAAGATTGTCCTAGCACAGGCATGGGTGTTATTATAGGATCTATGCTGCTAAAGCAGTTGCTACATGATTGCAAGTCTAATGGCAGATGTAAAAAAAGCACTTATGAACCATAGATTAGTTCTTAAAGTTTGTCCTAAGAAAATATTATCTCAGGGAAAATGAGGAAAAAGAAAAAAGATGGGAAAAAATGTCTAAAATTATATAAGCACACTTAGGATAGCTAAGATCTAGTTTGTGCTACAAACTCTGTAAGTTCTTGGAACAAAATAGTTAACATTCATAGGATTGGAACAACTGCATATTATTTTATGGTGATCTGAGGAACTCTTGAAGATCATTATGTAAAATAACAACCTTAGTTATGCTCATATCACCTTGTTTGAAGGCCTATATTGTCAGTATTCTGGGCTCTTTGCTATTGTTGTTTATGTCTTTTTTGTTTTGTGTTTTTCTAGGAATTTGTTTTGTTGTCTTGTTTTGTTTTGTTTTTCCCTCTAATACAGAAAAGATAGGTATACATGTACTGTCTCATGCATGCGTAAAACTTCTAAAAAGTTTATTAGAATTGATAATATAATGTACGATGAAATGAACAGCTACTTTGAAGAAAAAGAGACTCTAAGGTACCAAGTGCTGATTCTGTAGTGTCATGATGTGAAATCCAGCAATACTATTATTCTTTGTTCAGAGTGATTTTAGTCTGTTTTGTTTTGTTTAATTTCAACATACATGAAGGTATGGACAGCTATTTTGAAGAGAATGAGAAACACTATGACAGCCCTTATTGATTTCCCTATAGTCTGGTCTTGAAGACCTAAAATGCCTTGATCATCCTGTTCAGATCAGTTTTACACTATTTTATTTTGTGTGGAATTCACTGTATGTGAAGACATGGACAACTATTTGAAAGAAAACAAGAGACAATAAGATAGACAAGCTTGGGGGCTGGGGATTTAGCTCAGTGGATTTAAGTGCCTGCCTTGTAAGCAGGCAGTCGTGAGTTCGATTCCTGATACCGATAAAAAGGAAAAAGACAAAAAAAAAAAAAAAAAAAAAAAAAAAAAAGATAGACAAACTCTCTGGTGGACTTGCTTTGAAATTTGTGTCTCTTACATTGTTTTCTTATGATCTGTTTTGTTCTGTTTTGCTTGTTTAGTTTTCTCCTCTTTAAAAATAAAATTAAAAAAAAATTTCTTCCAAGAGATGACTTTTGTCACCTCTGCTCATTTCTTTGGCCAAAATATATTATACGATCACTCCTCAGACCACAGGAGACGATTATCCATCAGCAAGGGACTCTGTAAGGATAGAAAATAAAAAAATTGGTGATTAGTAATAAAAGTTGTAACATTTACCTTATAGGATACTGCTATTGGAAGAATAAATTAATCTTTAAAGAATCTTGATAAGTTTTAAGAAACAACAATCTTTTCCATATAACATTCACATTAAATTGTGAACCACGAACAGCTAATACAAGCAAAATATTCTATTTATTTTACATTATTATTCAGTATTAGAATATTTTGATTAATAGCAAAATTGTGCACTGTAAAAGAAGTAGAATTAGGGCACATAAATTTCTTTTGGTTGACTGAAAAAAAGAAAGTCAATGATGAATAAGACAAAAATTCTATAATTAGTTTTAATCTTTTGTTCTTTATTCATTTCTAATATAATTTTATTTTTTAATATTTGAGAGGACTTCATCTGATTTCCTTAATTATTTCTTTCTTTCTTTCTTTCTTTTTTTTTTTTTTATTAGTACCGGGAATTGAACTCATGACCGTGTGCTTGCAAGGCAGGCGCTTATGCCGCTGAGCTAAATCCCCAGCCCCTCCCTAATTATTTCTAACAAGATTTTAAATACAAGAATTAATGTGCATGAATTAATATCCAATAAAATTTTAGTTTTAGTCTATAAAAATTGTTTATTTTTTCCAAATAAGAATAAAAAATTATGTTCACACATCTTAACAATTATCTTAAAATTAAACATGTATATAGATACAGACAAAAGTAAAGTATGGCAAAATTAAAATCAATGCTTGTAAGAATATGGAAAAATGTTTCTTAATTTCTGAACTTTCATACCAATATTGTGTAACAGTAGTTTAAGTATTTATTGCCCACTCTTATCATTCATTAAACACCTATTATTTTGATTTTGTGGATGCTTATAAAGAAATTTGCTTTCTTAAAAAATCTTATAATTGTTTTATTTTAATTAAATTAAATCCTACAATGCAATTTTTCCTTCTCTTACCTGAATATTTCTCAAATGGTATATATATATATATATATATATATATATATATATATATCACATGCTCAGATTCACAGATGAAAAAGGAAACATTAGAATTATGTACATGAATAACCCACAATATCCATTTCTAAATACAATTAAATCTTAATGTATCTAACTACACAAAGGTGCAAAATCAACATAGGGAAATCTTAGTGATTAAATGAAAGCTCAGAGAAAATGACTTTAATTAAAATTTGCTCAATCAAAGCCTAACATTACAAGTATACTTGTAATGAAATATTCTAAAGTTTAATTGTCTATTCATAGTCCAGATTTTCTTGAAATTTGCTCAAGAGAAAAACGCATTTTTCCCTTAAATAAAGGAATGTACCCAGCTATTCCTGTTGTTACTGAATTGCCACTTAGAATTTCAGTTTCTTGGGCTTCTGAATCATCTACATTAATTACTCAGAAACACACAGCTATGTAAAGAAGGCTTCTCGTAAGTTTTAAAAAGAGCCCTGAGATAGTGCTATGAATGAATGAATGATTGCAGGTATGCATGTTCCATGATGAAACAGAAATAACAAACGAATATGATGTTGGTGAAGCTTTGCTATTTTGAAATCTGTAGTCAATCAGTTTCAAATGATTGATTTAAGTCCAGAACATTTGTGTTTGGACAATATTTGAGGAATAAAAGTCGGCATAATATTTTAAGCTCTTTTTACAGAGAAGTTCTTGATGAACAGAATCTGTAGTTGAATATGTATGTATTCCCTACATATTCTTTTTCAATGACATTCTCAAGGAATATTTTTTTAATGTATTATCACAGCTCTAGGAAATCAGAGTATGTGAGTATGTGTCATCACTATTTAAAAATTGAAGTAGACAGTTTTATGATTCTAAAGTTTATAATGTTGCTTGAAAGTTTGAAAGCCTGAGTTCTAAGTCACAGTTCTTTCACTAATACATTTTGTAACCAAGTACTAATTAATTGCTATATCTACATTTCTGTTTTGTCACTTGTAAACTGAAACAACAATGTATCTTCTTCAATGTATTTTACAGAGACACTATTAGGTCATATGAAATAAAACTTGTTTTTTTCCTAATTTTTATTTTGTATTAGTACATGTTTCTAGTACATAATTTTCATATTCCTACGAGGAGTTGGTGCATGCATCTAATTTTTTTCATCTCTTCCCTCTCCCTTCTTTTGGCTCCCTTTCTATTTGCAAAAGATTTATTTCCTTGTTTTCTATTATTTTTTATTTTACTCCTTATTTGAAATACTTGAAGTTTATCAAAAGAAAATTTATTTATAAAGCCTTTTATAAATATATGATAATCTATATCCCACCAGACCTGAAACATCTTCCTAAATGAGAATAATTAAAACCAGTATATTAAAGAAAAATCTGAAGAAAAACTTTGCTAATAGAGGATATGAAAATATCAATTGGTCATTTCAACGTCTCTAACATTCATCTACAATGCAAAGTTATAGAAAAATTAGAAATGGTAATTGGAACTGAATGGAGCGTTCATCTTATTTCCAATGCACTAAATTATAACAACAAACTTTAAAAATATTTTCATCATTCATCTCCAATTTATAAGACATCCTCAAAGTATAGTATATAAGACTTTGGTCTCTGTCTGGGAAAGGAAAAATGACAAAGGAAAACTAAGAATTATCTGAAACTAGATTGGTAGAGGGTGATGCCCTTGAAAAACAGAAGCAATAAATGTTTGTGCTGGAGTTGGAGTGACAGGTGTAGGAATCTAGTATGCCAAGACATCAACCTTATTATTGGATATATTAGAGATGTAGGCATCCAGCATTTTAAAAATCACACTGGGGAAAGCTTTACCTAGTTTTAATAGCTTGGACCAAGAGACACTGTCATCTGTGATGAAGACCTAAACAAATACTTTCTTCTTTACTGTAAAGTATAAAGAATAAGATAAATTTATAAAGAATAAGATAAGTCTATATGAAATGATACGGAATAATGTCCTAGATATATTTGGAAAAACAAAATACAGAACAGTGAATATAGCATGACCTTCTTGGTAAAAAATAAAAGTGATATATGCTTACATATTCATAAAGTCGTTCTAAAAAGATACAGAAAAATGGTTAATGTATTGCCTCACAGGAAGAAACTAAAGTTCTAAGAAAGGAAAGAGCATAATGTTATTCCTTGCTCTAAAATCTACATTATCTGATATGTATATCACCACTCCAGCTTTCTTTTATGTAGTGTTTGCATAGAATTTACCTTTTGCTATTGTTTTACTTTTAATCTGTCTTGCTTTCCTATTCAATCTGAATATCTTGTAGATAAACTGAGTCTTGTCATTTTGCCCAGTTTTGTCCAATATTTCAACCTCCAGTCTGTGTTGAAAAATTTACATTTAATGTGATTATTGATGTTGCTGGGTTTAAATTTACTATGTTGATATTTGTTTTCTGTCACAATTTCCCCCTTTTTTCTGTCTTCCTTTTCAGTACCTTTTTATTTCATATACTTTCTATATTCATCTTAGCTTATTAAATATGTTTGTTTTGTCATTTTTACTCTTTACTTCAGGGTTTGTGCCAGGTGCTGTGATTAGTGCTTATATATGTTTAATCTCCATTTCATTAGGCAGGTATACAATAACAAATGCTGGCAGGGCTGTGGGGGAAAAGGAGCCCTACTCCACTTTTGGTAGGAGTGTAGACTGGTGCAATTACTGTGAAAATCAATGTGGAGATTCCTAGAATTAGGGGTCCCATTAACCCAGCTGTTCTGCTTCTTGATATCTTACTGAAAAATTAAAAGCAGCATACCACAATGATATATGTGCATCCACATTTAGAGCAGCACAGTTTGCAAAGGCTAAATCTTGGAAGCAGTCCAGATGTTGATCAACTGATGAATGTGCATAAAAAAGATATTTTTATATATAATGGAGTTACAGCCACAAAGAACACAATTGAGACACTTATGGCTAAATGAATGGACCTTTAGACCATAATTGTAAGTGAAGTAAAATGTACACATATGTGTAAACATCACATTATATCTGTGGTGTGACAAACTGAAAGTTCAAATAAGAACCAAAATGTACAACACATATTGTGAGATAGGATGAAATTGTTCAGTTGGAAAAGGAAACTAGGGAATGAGAGAAAGAAAAGGAAAAAAATGACAAAAAAGATACAATGGAGATAGAATTTTATAAATGGGGAGGGGAAGGAAAATAGGCAACAAAGAGAAAACATTTGGTAGGTTTAACATCCTTACCTTACTGATAAATGAAAAACTTATTGCATAAATGACATTAATATCCCAGAACTAGAATTCAAACTCAAGTTTGTATGACTCCCAAACAAGCTTTGCGGTATTTGGAAAATACTGGAATAATTTTTCAGCCTTCATTATAGTCATTAGTGTATAAAAGGCATTCTTGTTAAATTGTTCTTTTTTTTGAAATTATTGAAGGTTTACATGGGGTAAAAATTCCTAAACATAATGAATTTTCAGACTTTGAAAATAAAAGTCGATAATATGGTGCTACATATCTTTCTGAAGCTTGAATATAGTAAAATAGATAATAAACATTAGCATATAGTTACTTGCAGAAGCAAAACATTACGCTTAAGTAAAATTTTGAAATGGTTTGACTATATTAGTATGTAAGGCAAATTCTCTTTCAGATGTTTATAACTGCTACCCAACTGAAGTAAACAACCGTGTTTGAATAGCTATATACCACCAAAGATGGCTTTGTAGGCTTTATGTTATACAGGAGCCCTATAATCTCCAATATGTCTTGCAAATAAATGCACAACTGAGAGTGTGCTTCATATACAAATGCAGTTAACACAAATCTCCTTGATTCCTCTTTTAATTATGTCATCTCTAAAACAACTTTGATATAAAAATTCCAAAACTCTTATTGTTTGGGAAAAAATGAAAGGAAAAGGCTATTCCTCTGACATATGCAGGTATACTTCAAAGTTTAATTCCCATATACAAATGAATATACTGAGAAAGATAAAGGAAAGATACTTACTAGATAATACAAACTGATTTCATCCTTATCAAATAACTTTTGTTGAGATATTAATAGAATAAGTAAAATTTATTAACTTTACAAGTAAAATAGGTCCTCATCCTAAAAAGTTTCCTCACCATCCCTTTGTCTTTGACATCTCTTCAATCTTAGGTTCAGGCATGCCAATCTGTTTCTGTAATTCTTAATTGCGCCTTTTCTAGAATTTCATGTAAGTGAGATCATACATAGTGTTTTTTAAAACTCCTTTCTCTTAGCATGCTTGTGAAGTCCATTCATGTCGCTCTGTCCATTGCAGAGCAATATTGTATGGAAATGCATAATCCACAATTTATCCATTTGCCAATTGATGGGGATTTGGGATGCCTTATATTTTTAGCTGTTATAAATAATTCTTCTTTAAACATTCACATACACATTTTTGAAAACATAGGCATTTACTTTGGGGGGATAAATACCTCCAGAGAATTTTTGTTATCATATGTAAAGTGTGCTTAAACTTAATGCGATACTATCAAACTGTTTTACGAAGGCATATCATTTTTTACATTTCTACTAATAATGCATCAAAGTTTCAGTTGTTCCATATTCTTGTCAACACAGTATTGTTATCTTTTTTACTTTTAATTATTAGGTGTATATTGGTATTTCATTGTATCTTTAAATTATCAAGTAAACTTCTGATGGGGAAAAGAAGTTTATTTTCAATTTGTGCTTTTCTATTGGCAAAAGAATGGGCTGGATCACATAAATTCTGGTTTATTCATGAGTCTTCCACAACTTGCTTCCATCAGTTCCCTACAGTCTGATTTACATTGTAAGAAACAGCGTAGTTGAATTTTTGAAAACTATGGAACTGCAGACTAGATTTTACACTTTCATATAAATTCTTGAAGGTATTGCACAAATGTGAAAGCAACCTGTGAATCAGTCAGTTCTTTTGCTTCTTCTTCCCTCTCTTCTTATCCTTTATCCATTCTTTCAAGTATCATCTACTCTAGTCACACAGATAATATGTATTCTTTCCTCAAAAGTCAAACAATACACAAAAATGTATGTCTGAAAACAATATCTCCATTCAGATTTAGTGCCCAGAGATAATCACCATCGTGCTAAAGGCTTTGTTCCAGACATTCCTTTATGTAAAATAAATGTTCAAATCACTATCAATTATTAAATCAGTTCATACATGGTGTCATGGCTTATGTCTGTGTCCCCCAGGCCTCATGAGTTTGCACTGTGTATTTGTGATTGGTTCATTTTCTAGTGCTTGGATTGATGGTGTCAGTGCTCCATCCACCTAGGGGTGGAGCCAGGATGTGATGTAATGGCAAGAAGAAGGTGTGTCTCGCTCTTTGCAGGTTCCTGTTTGCTGTTTGTAGCCGCCATGAACTGCGGCCCAGCCATGCCCGCCTGTCTTGGAGCCAACTGAGTGTGGACTGAAACCTCTAAAAACTGTAAGAAATAAACCTTTCCTTTCCCAACTTTGGGCTTCAGGTATTTTGTCTCAGCAACAAGTAAAAAGTAACTAATACACATGGTTATAGTAAATGTCATCTTACAATTCATAGAACTAGAAAAGAAAGTTTTATTAAATGTCTCAGATTGTAAAATTTAATAAGTGACAGTATGCACATGCAAGTAAGGGAGTGATTCTGAAGTATTTAAACATGATCTTGCACTGTCTATCATATGAATGGCTGTTATGATTTTCATCTAGACATCTCCCCAAGGCCTCATGTGTTCATAGGAGGGACTTTTTCGAGTTGACTGGATCTATCATGTGTGATACCAGGATTTAGGGTTTGTGGTACTATATTAGTACATCAATGATACGTACATACTGCCAAAGAAGCAGAATTTACTTTCCAAATTTTTATTATCAGCAACAGTGTTTGCCCATGGGGTTTCTGTAAGTAAAATGGGAAAGGATTGAGCTTTTCAAGGCTGATTTTCTCTTTACCTACAAGCTAATTCAGTCATCTATATGTAACAGTTTGAGACTCCCAATGACTTGGAAAGGGGAATCTTGGGCAAACATTTCACTGTATTACAAATCAAATTGCTTTAGATGGTACTGATACACTATCTACTAATGAATGATATTTACTAGGTTGAAGTTATCTTTACACTGCCTGTGTAGAATAATATGCACCTGGGTCTTGCCAAACCAAGTATTTGTGAAATTTGGCCAGGTTATGTTAAACAAAGGCAGCTACCGGTTTAAAGTAACTCTTCCATATTAATTTATGACTCTTCTTAACAATTTTTGAGGACTCAATGTTAGTTGTTAGTATGATCAAGATTAGTGTATTTGGAAGTAAATTATTTCCTCAAGAATATGGTTGTGTATAACACTTTCATAAATTTACCCCAAGTACTTTTCTTAGTTTAAATAAATTCTTCCAATGATATTTTTATTTCAGTTGGGCACAATAAGAAACAGTAGTATAAATGTTCCTGTTCTTGAAGATGAGTTGAGGAGAGTTGTTCTCTCTCTTTGTATGGAAGCTACAGAGGTGAACCTCTGGCTGCCTTTCAAAAGCACCTGCTACGGAAAGCACAGATGACTGAGAGTGATGAGCTAGAGTTACTGTGGAATTCATGTCAGGCTGCTCTCAACCTTTGACTAAACACAACTAAGGGACTATAACTTACTTCTCCTGTCTGCTCAGCCTCAGGTGACACTACTAGCAGAATTACTCTATAGGCATGAAAACCACGCCTCTTCGCAGCAGGGAACCCACAAGAAAACTCACTTCACAAAAACAAGGTAAATGATAGGGTTCTATCCATAGGATGTATTTTTTTTTTTTTTTTTGGAGATTGAACTCATAACTTCATGCTAGCCAGGTAGGTGGTTATGCTGTTGAGCTAAATCCCCAGTTCCAAGAATCACACATTTTTGTTTTTTGTTTTGGTTCCAGAGCTAGAACTCACAATCTCATGCTTGGCAGGCAGGTGCTTACGCTGCTGTGCTAAACCCCTGGCCCCTGTAAATGTCATGCATTGTTTTATTTAGGTGAAACTAGTCTTGTTGAGTACTGTAAAGTCCTAATGAAGTCACAGCTAAATCAGTAGCTGTCTTAGTTACTTTTTACTCGTTGCTGAGACAAAATACATGAAGCCCAAAGTTGGGAAAGGAAAGGTTTATTTCTTAGTTTTGGGAGATTTCAGTCCATACTCAGTTGGCTCCAAGGCAGGGTAGCATGGCTGGGCTGCAGCCACACAGTGTAGCACACCAATTCAAGCGTTAGACAATCAACCAATCACAAATGCACAATGCAAACGCATGAGGCCTGGGGGCCACAGACATAAACCATGACAGCTCAGAGATAATAATACAGAAATTTGCTGGGCCTGGCCTCAGGATATAGTATAGGCCGGTGGTGGCAAATTTATGGTACACATGCTGTAGCAGGCTTTGGTATCACTGAAAGGTCTAACAGGTTTGTCATTACCAGGGTATGTACTAAATGAGAAATCTTTATATGGCACCATGTTCTAGTAAGAATACATAGCTCTCGAAACCAAGAATTAAAAACAAGAGTGGCCCCATATACAATCATTCTCAATGAACACCTAGGAACTTTGCACTTTACTGCACACATCTGTGGGCTAAGCAGAGTTAGAGACTCTGGTCTTTAATGGTTTCTTCTCTTGTAAGGAGGCAGAACAAAGATTCAATGACTAAGTACAGCTGAAGCAGTTTTGGTTCTTTGCACCCATGGATCAGAAAGCAGACATAACTGAATAGCCAGAGGAGGTGGAACTACTTTTGTACACTGGGGACAAAGTGATACACACATGAAACATGGGTGATCCACTTGGGTGCCTCTTGATGCTCTTGACCAATGGCACCTGTGAATGTACGTGCAACAAGCCCTGACTGAAAAGACTATTATAATTCAACAGTTAAGAGTCTTAAATATAATTAGGGTCATATCAGCAGGCACATCAAGAAGACACACTGAAGTGATGTCTGAGGGTAAGGGGAATATGAAGTGAATTGTGCAGGACTGAACAAGTACCAGCGTGACACGAGGCCGCTGCAGTGTGAAGGACCAGTTTATCTCATGACCCTTCCTTTTCCAAGCTTTCCAAAGAGGGGTTTATTGGAATAATAGAGGAGGTGTACTATAAACGTTGTTATAAACTGGTTCATACCCTAGCTATGGCACTTTTGTGATCAATGAGCTTGCATCAGATCAAATTTTTTCTCCTCTGCTCTAAGACAGTGAGAGATGTCTTAGAGCACAAAAGATGTACTAGAATTGTAGCATTCTGACCCAATTTGAAATTCTTTTAATGGACAACTATGGCTTATGGTTACCCATTGGTTTGGTCAAGGCACTCAGAATCACACTGCAAACTGGGACTTTTTCTACTTGTCCTTTCATCCTTTTCTGCTCTCATAGGCTTCAACATGTATTATAATCTGAGTTTCCTGCCTTCTGCTCCCTTCTCCTCCCTCTTTTTTTTCCTTCATAGGCATTTTTGCAATCTCTTGGACATCTAAACTTTGTTGGTATCTATTTGCAAAAGACAGTAACTGATCCTGCGAGTACTGTTTTCAAATTTCAGCAAAAGAAAACAATAGCCTCATAAGGTGATTTAGAATGATTTAAGATCTTCAATGGGAAAAGTAGACCAGAGCCCAATCTCTAGTCTGTAACAGAACTTTTTTGAGGATTAATAATCCCTCTGGTTTTGTTCACTCTACTCTTAGAAATTTTTCCAAAATTTTACAATTCTAAGAATAACTGATAACTGGGTTGAAACCACTCTGATATATGTTAATTTCAGAAATGAAAATATCTACTGAACAATAAATTGGACTCACTATTTGTAGGGTGGCTCTGACAGTACATTCAAATGTGATTTGCAAAGGAATGCAGTATGAGGAAATACAAAACACATTAAGAAGAGACAATATTTGTACCAACAATACAAGAAGCAATCAGCAAAATTCATTAGTTGACAGAATTCAGGTAAAAGGTTTTAAAAGACGGGAAGTTACTGAAAGAATTTTATTCTGGAGGTAAAAAAAGACCTGGAGGCAAGACCTCAACCCAAAGGTCCTGTGCTTACCCAAAGGTAAGAAAGATGCTGAGCTGGGGCTGGGAACAACACAATCACACTAAATACTGTGTGACTATAGAGAACCAATTTATGTAGTTCATGTTCCTTCATGGCTTGCTGTAACATCTCACGTCTAAACTGTCCCATTTTATTGGCTCTACATTAAAAAATACAGCTGTCATCCTCTCATTTAACAAATTCATCATTTTGATTCTGGGCCCCATCGTGTCATTCTCCTCGGTTATTGTAAAGGCTATTATTAGCTGATGTATTCTCAACATTGCACAGTGAAATTCTTTTAAGTTTTAATTCACGCCTTTCTTCCAAGACTGCAGTGACCGTCAAGACCCTCTATCACTCTAACTTCTGCTCCAGTTCCACTGATTTGCCTTGTTCTTCCACAAACACACAAGGCACGCAGTCTGTTTTTTTTTTTTTTTTTTTTTTTAATGCCTGAAGCACACCCGTAGTTATATCACTGACTCTTCTGTCCTAAAAGCCGCTTAACTCATCAATGAAGTTACGTCAGTGGACTATTTGATTCTGCAGTTTGCCCCTCAACCTCTCAATTCCCCTCAATTTTTCTATGTAGAACTTCTTTTTAACATATCTGTATAGCTTTGAATTGTATACTGTATTGCCTGTTTTTCTTTCCCTCAGACTCCACGAAGGGTGTGGTCTGCTTTATTCGTGGATGTGTCCCCCTGTTATTTGGAAGAAACTTAATAAATAGTGAATTTATTTCGAGGCTACATTTTCCTCCTGCAAGATTGCTGTTTGGTTATGAAACTAAGTTTCTCAGCTTCTCAAGAGGGTAAGAAAAATAAAAGATAAGCTCTGGGTCACTGGGCTAACCTCATATTTAACATTTATCACAGCCCAGCTTAAAGGCTCAACTTCACATCGGACCCTAGAGGTTTACAGCACAGAGAAGTCCAAGGAACGGCATACGTTACTTTGTTGGGTTGGTGCAGCGGAATAAACTCGCCCCTCTTACAGCAGTTCTATTCTCTGCACGTGTGATTTGGCACAACCTCTTACCGAAGCTAACACAGCGCCGCCGGCCTGGGGCCGCGCGACACGGACCTTGCCCTTCCCACAGCTTCAGTGCCCTCACTTAGGTGGTTAGTCCATGCCTAAACATTGTTCTTTTCGGGCCGAGATGTCCTTGGCCTCTGAGTCGAGGCGCCGAGGCAGCACACCCTCAGTATGGCCCAGCGTTCCGCAGCACCCGAGCACGCTGAAGTGCCGGGTCGCGAACAGGCGGCGCGGTGAACACCCGCGCGAGGCCCCGCGGCGCGTCAGGTAAGCGCGCCGGCGACCTCGGCCCTCAGACGCCTTCGTTCCCGCCACACGCACGCGCAGTGTACGCAGCATGAGGGTCGCGGCCTTGATCAGGTAACGCGGCGTGGGGGCCGCCTCCCTCCTCCCGGTCTGCCTTTAGCTATTTCTGCCACCGCTGGCACCCGAGGAGAGTGGGTCTGTGCGGGGCCTCTGGTCGGGCTCGCTACTCCTCTGGGCCACAGGAAGAGGCGGGGCCTCGGGCTGTTTCCCGGCTTGCTGGCCCGGCGCTGCTGCGCGCTCCTCGCCGCTGGCCTTGGGTCTCTCTCTCAGCGAGTGCTGCTCTGGGGAGCCTTGAAAAGTCCTGGTGTCTGGCTCTGTCACCAGAGGCGCGGGTGTGATTACTCAGGGACTGCCGGCCTCGTGTTTGTGAAAGTTCCTGTGGGTCTTGGAGAGCAGCTCCTAGTTCGACTTTGTTAATAACTCCTGCGTTTTCTCCCCGGTTTCCTTCGTTCTGCGCTATAGTTCTCATGGATCTTTGGTATCCCGCCACCTTCCACTAAGGTCACTTCTCCATCGTCTTCCATTTCACCTGTGGTTCTGCAGGGTGGACATAGATTGCTCGCTGTCTCCCTATGTTTTTGTCCTGGAAATCTCTTCCCTTGTGGGGACACTGATTTGCACTGTTTTAGGCTGGAGGTAGTTCAGTTGTTTACAGTGCCCGGCCACGACTGCTTTTGTGATAGCATCCTTCATATTCCAAAGGAGTTGAAATATGTAATCACCCATCCTATTTGATGTGTGAATGAGTTATATGACTGGCAAATCCAGAACAGGACAGTTTAGAAGTTCCACACTCATTCCCTAAATTGAAGTAATGAAGCACACAATACTGAAAAGGGAGTTTAGACTATTTAAGGATTTTGTTTCAGGAAGACTGGGTCACAAGGGTCTAAGATACAGTGCAATGATGCATTTACTTTTGAACTATATTAAAGATTTCATAAATGTTTAACTCAGTGTGCTAGGTGACTGGTACAAGTTGACACTATTGACCTGTTACAAGCTGGAGACGACATTCCAATTAGCAGCTGTTAGAATACTGTATTCCAATTCCTTTTAGGAGAGTATAAGATAGCTATTCTTATTTCCTCTGTAAAGGAAATGATTAAGTTTTAACTACTGTGATTTTCACTTGGTTTTCAGAAATCAGAAAAGTAGTCCAGGAAATGAATGATTCACATCCACATTCAGTTTGCCAAACATCTTAAAAGATTAATACAACACACACCTACTAAAGATAGAAACTTGGAGGGAAGGAGAGAAGATCCACATAATCTGTTACACCAAATACTCTAATTTTCCTGTGTTACTTTTATAATTACTGAAAAAAGCAGTGTTGGAAAATCATTACAAAACCTTGAGTTTTATGTATGTCAGGAGGTATGTTGTGTCAATACACTAACATACATGCCCATGACATGTATGCCTATGTCTTACATATCACATACCTGTATATTTGTTTTATGTCTATATGTGTTCATTTGAACCCGAACAGTGAATCTTTTTTTTATTTGTGTATGACAGTGAGAGATAGGCATGTGTTTTAGCAATAAGTAAAACATTTTTAATACCTTTAGGCCAGAGTACTATTTTATTAATTTGTAAACAAGTCATTGAATTTTATAGTTGAGTGATACATTGAAGATTACCAAAGTGGGCCATTCTCTGTAATGACGTGTGTAGACCAAGTGTTGAATAACTATCCCAGATTTGGAAACTGAAAATCTGACCTGTCCGATTTCTTATCTAATATGTGCTGTACACTTGCATCTGGATATTGTAGGAGATTGGTTACAGGACCTCTGTGGGTTCTAAGATCTACAGATGCAAAGTCCTTCATATAAAATGATACATAGGACCTCCAAGATACTTTGTCATTTCTTCATTATTTGTAATGCCTAATACAGTGTAAATGCTATGTAAATAGCTATAATAGTGTATTTTAGTGAGCCTGTGCATATTCTTGAGAGGTGCAATTTTTTTTTATTTTAAAGAGAAAAAAGAAAAAAAGTCAGGAAGTAAACAAACCACAAAGCAACAAATAAAGCGAAAATGACAGCAGCAACAACAAACAACATAAAAACAATAGCTACATAGGTTTTCAAAACAAGATGATAGTGATTTAAGAATGGTTGTTATATTCCATATTGTTATCTTCAAAATAATAGTTCTGGATACAGAAATACAACAAAAAAAGTGAATTTCAAAAAAAGACAGAAGGAAATCCCCTACAGTTGCTACAATGTGTATTGTTATCCTCCAAATAGATGCTCAGACTACCAACTTTAGCCCTACAAGGTCAATCAATCCAAGCATTAAGTTATCATTATTAGTTTTTACTTTAGTTGCTGCCATCTCAGCCTGACTTTGAATCAACCATTGTTTTGGAGGGGTCGGGAGCATTGCTCTTCTTACCTCCTAGCCCTTGCACTGGCTGGCTCATAGGAAGGCGTGGCTTGGCTTCTTGATTTTCTTCCTTAGACCAAGCTTTCGCAAGAGCCAGGGGCAGCCATAGAGATACAATTTTTGTTGCAAGTATTTCTTTGGCAGAATTTGTTGAACCCATAGAAATGGAAGGTGGAATGAGTGTTGACTGTGCTTGTGTGCATATGGAGTGTTAAAAGGAGTGTAAGGTAGTAAGGACTTCCCAATGTTGTTCACCTTCTTAAAATTTTTTGTTCTTAGAATATTCAGTTAACATTTTGTTAGACATTAGTTCTCCCTCTGCAGAACACATTAAAAGTAGTACTTTGAAATCATATTTGAGATGTTAGTGCATTTTACAATTAATTGTAAGGCTAAGTGTTCATTTTGGATGCACACTCTTCAGTCTTACATATTTCATAGAGTTAGTGTTTTTTTTATTATTTTGGGGAAATAAAGTAATGAGGTTCAGTAATGGTAGTTACAGAAGAGTCATTTAGGAGAATCTGAATCTGAAGAAAGGGTTGCAGGCTTTTTGTAATACATTTTTCTCCTTGTACTGTTCTTCATGAGAAGCTCTGAAATGAGCATTGTACATACAGTAGGGGCTGATACACTAATAATATTGATGGTTAATATTACTAGTATAATTCATTATTTTGTTCTCATGTCTACAAAATATGAAGGCAAGTATATTAAGATTTGTCATTACTCAAATATTTAATTTGATCCTTTAATTAGTGATAGCAGCCAGTACTTGGTGGAACAGATTTTTTAAAAACTTAATTCTACGTTTTAAAACTTTAAGGAGTATATATACTGTTGTGCTGAGATTTAAGTACTTTTGTGTATTAAGACCACTCTGCCAAAGTAGAGGGTCCTTCTACTTGGTTTAGAATATTCTTTGTTTTTGTGGCGTATAATTTTATGAGCACTTGTAAGTAGCAGCTTAGACATTCAGATTCATTTGCCCAGTTATGATTTAGAAATTAATTATTGTTGCTGCATTCTGATTGTTAAAGTCTCATTCTGAAAATCTAATTATGATTAAATAATGTGTTCTATTTCAATATCTAGTGATTTTATGTTGAGTAATTGTCAGTGAGCTAGTTCTACCTCCCTTTTTGACTTGTTCTGCATTGTTTTGTTTTTAGTGGTGGGAAAGACAGCTGTTATAATATGATGCAGTGCATTGCTGCCGGCCATCAGATTGTTGCTTTAGCAAATCTGAGACCAGATGAGAACCAAGGTAAGTAAATGCCTTTACTAGGAAATTCTCAAAATGAGTGAAACTTACCTTGATAATTCTATTCTCAGGGAATATGGAAGGGGGAAAAGAAAAAGCCTAATAGATATTTAGAACTGTTAGATGCTCGATTCTACATAGCAGTTAGCACTGTTTTCACCTATATATATCCTTTAATTTTCCTAACAGCTGGTAGAAAGAGGTATTGTCAACCATACTTTTAATAGACAGGTATAGTGAAGCTCCGAGTTTTGTTTGTCCAAAGAACAGTTCACATAGATTTTCAAAAGTGAGATTTGAACTTCAGAATGTGTGCCATTGTACCACACCTCGTCTCCAGGTGTTGGAGGCAGTGTACAGAGAGATAACATAGTCCCCTAAGTCAAGGAACTTGAGAGCTAAGACATTGATAGTAGAAATGTTACTTTAAAACATGTAGTTTTATCTATTTTAGATGTAAGCCAAAGCTGTGAAACTTGAGAAAAACATAAAGTACGTATTTCTACTTATTTATGATTAAGAAATATATCTATATATAGTTTAGATACTTTTTTCAATTTTGTTTTGAAATTTTCACAGAATTTAAAACAATTATTCACAATTGGCTTTTTAAACTCTTTAGTTAAATAATGGTTAAAAAATCTGAGGGAGAAAAGATTAACACTGATCTAACTTTACACAGTGTTACTCTTTTACATGACTTTTCTACTAAACTCTTTTTATCATTTCTTTTACTTTTTTAAGCTCTGTGCTTTTGCCTCTCTTTTATTTTAGGATGAATTAAGAGACTAGTGTATGTGAAAAATACTATTCATACTGACGTGAAGTAGGTATCCTGTAAACCTAGTTGAATCAGAATCTGAAACATAATATTTCCCTTTTTTGTCTCCTTTCCTTTTCTTCCTTCTTGCCAGTCGCCTGTATTACTGCTTTTATATAATTTTGTACTCATTTTCTATTTTTTAAAATCTTTGTTCTTTATCCCCTAATAGACTGATTATAAGAGATCCTGTCTTTTGTCTTTCTCTGAATGCTCTCAGCATTTGGGGCATCTTTGTATCACTCGTATACATTCAAAGTTTGTTGGCATACCAGTAATTAATGAACTTACTTGAATTAGCTTTGGGATAAATGATCAGATATTTCAGTAAGGTATTTGAATTTTCTACTTTTTCTGAGGTCAAGATCTAATTAATGCTGGAAGTAATGGGGAAAGATAGAAGAATAGGTTATATAGCGATAATATTGATGTTTAATGTTACTGGTGTAATTCATTTTGTTTTCATGTCAGCAAAATATTAAGGCAACTATGTTAAACTTTATTTTTCCTAGAATTAGTATTTTTTTATTATTTTGGAGAAATAAAGAAGTAAGGTTGAATAACGGTAGTTGTAGAACATTCATTTAGGGATATCTGAATCTGAAGAAAGGCTTGTAAGCTTTTTTAAAATGCTACATTAATACTATATAGAGAGGGGTAAATGCTTATGTAGAATTTTGTGCTGGCATTCTGATGATGAATAATAGCTAATTTTTAAGAAGTGTGTGTTTTTTAAATTGTTCTAACTTTAAACAAGAAAGAGAAAACCCTTTGAGCATGAATGGGAGAAATACCATGATCTGTATACGTATTATAAGACAAAAGCTTTACCAAAGGGAAAAAACTGCCTTTTCTCTTGTAGCCAATCAGGCAGGAGGGTCTTGAGAGTTCTTAGTGTTTAAAAAGCAGATGTTTATATAATATATAATATATATATGGTGTAATTAAAATTTTCCTCCTTGAAGTTTGTATCTTGTCTTCAGCTTTTTTATATGAATTAATATATTTAACTTGTATGGAATCACTAATGTGTAATTTCCTTGTACTCATTGTTTACTGACAGAATAGTGACAAGTAAAGTTTCTTGGTTATTTTTCTTCCTGCTGAGACAAGATACCCTTCACTCACAACTTATAGGAGGAAAGGGTATTTTTGCTTCAGTTTATGGAGTTTTCAGTTCATAGTCCACTGGCTTCAAGGTCGGACAGCATGACAGACAGCTGTAAGCCTGTCTTCTTTCTGTCCCTTTAATTCTATCCAGACTACAAACTTTTTGGCCGGTACCACCCACAGTCAGAGCGGGGGTTCCATTATACACACCCAGATTTGTGCTAAATCCAGTTAGTTTCACCACACTCTTTTTCCCAGAATCACACACTCTATAGTCTGGCATCACACACCCATGGTCCAGTCACTTCCCAAAAGTCCCTGTATGAGTGCAGACGCTTGGTCAGGGGGACATCTTGATACAAGCCACCATATAAAGTATATCTTTAAGTTAACCTGTTAGTGGACTTGAGACATTTATTTAAAATATTGTTAGTCATATGAAGTGGAATTAACTAAAATTGTAGTAATTGTAGAGGATAATACAGTGCTGTGAGTATGTTGATGGAGAGGATTTAAATAATACTAATTTAAAGTCAGGAAATTGGGCTTATCAGTTGGTTTATTGGTTGACTTCTTTTTCCTTGAAACATATTGTAAAAGGAATCTCAGTGTGGAATACTGTTAGATATGACTTCCTTCTATAGAGCAAATTTGGTTATAAAATTGGGTTTTTAATAGTCTGAAAAAGAATTTATCATCATCAATAAGAATAATGTGCATTTGTCATAAAATTCACAAAACTATCTCTTTCAGTTTGTAGTAGGGACATTTATGGCATGTTAATTGAGGTGCTTCAGGGAGAGTGGAGCCTTTTGGTTTTATTTAATCTCAAAATAGTTGTTGCAGTGTGACTTCCACTGATAAAAGTTACATTGGAGGTAATACTGAATGGAGCCTTAAAGAAAATTTTTGAAATAGTTGAGCATAACTTCATATATGGTAGTATCAAACATAACAAAACAGTATAAAACCATTCAAGAGAATGAAAGCATTTTAGGGCTTTCAGAACCAAATAACAGAGAATGAACAATGGCTACTATATTATCTCATTTTCCATAGAAAATTTGTTTATACTATCACACATAATATCCAATAAGATATAACATGATAAAACTAAAGTAAACAGAAGAACAAAAGCATAGTAGGACTTCAGAGTAAGATGATATTAAATCATTATGGTAGTTACTGTTAATTATGGGTTGTCTTGTGATAAAATGCTGTGTTGCTTGCATTGTTCTGATCTGATCGGGTTGTTATGTCCTCTTTTGTCTCAATCTCTTTAAAATAAAAATGATTAAAAAAATTTTTTTTGACTAAAGTTTTTGAAGCCAGTTTCATTATTTTGTTATACTAACCTTAGGATGTTTCTTGCTAAACTCAGATTTCTTTGTATAAATTGATTCCCTACTATTACAACTTTCATTACCCATACACGAGTCTAAGTTGGAGATGAAGAAAGGCTGAAAGATTTTTTTTTTTTTTTTTTTTGGTACCACGAATCAAACTAATGACCTTGTGTTTGACAGGCAGGTGAAGTGCTTCTGAGCTAAATTCCTGGCCAGGCTGAAAAGTTTTTAAGTAACTTTGGCTATATCTCTACTTCCTACTGGGAGCAGTGGTAGATTTATTAATATAATGTTCCATTTTATAGGAATTCATTCTGATGTGTGGGTTAGTACCCTGGTGAACCATATAACATGGCACATGATCATAGTTTCTGTTGTTAAAAGAGTATTCTCACTGTCATTATTAATGTCTTTTGTTAGGATTATTTCTATTTTTGGTGTTAAGTGTGGACCTTTTTGTTAATATACATATAACACCCAGACATGTATATGTCAAACAAATGACTTTGCAAATTCTTTTTAACTTAGCGTAATGTGAACATTTTCCATGTCATTAAATATTATTCTACAATTGTATTTCTCATATATCTTCTTTGGAACACAAGTAACTCCATAAAATCTAAGTCTTCTCTAGGTTGATAGACAGTTACACTGTCTCCCCTTGTTGAAGGATTTGAAAACATGTTAGCCTACAGCATTATTGGTCCCCATACTTTTAACTTGACATGGAATCCTTTTTTTTTATTCCATCTGATGGGATTTATAGTCTGCATAACGCAAATTAGAAATATGCTCAAATTACATTATGGACTGCACAGTATTATATGGATACATAATAATTTTTACTCCACTATAAGTAATATTATGTATATCTTTGTAAATAATCTTGTGTATGTTCACTATTCTTTTCCTAGTTTGTAAAGTTATAAGATCAAAAAGTCTATCCAGTATACTTCGAAGTTCATTTATGTCTTTCTAAGATCTAATCTGTTTTGAATATCTTACCTGTATTAGTATTTATAGAATCTTGTGATAACCAATGACTATATTATTATCCTAAGTTATCGTGTTCCTATACACATTGGTGACTGCCCTGATACTGAATGTATGCTTGTTTTGTTGATGTACTGAATGAGATACACTAAGAACACTTAAATTTTTCTCGCAAATATTTGTAACTTTATAACTAATGATTCTTTTTGGTTTTTTTTTTTTTTTGGTACCGGCGATCGAACTCATGACCTGTGCTTGTAAGGCAGGCACTTATGCTGCTGAGCTAAATCCCCAGCTGTGTGACTTAATAAGTAGTAGACCTTTAATTAAGAAAGTTTTTCTTCAAGTGTAGATGACTTTGAACAACCCTGAATGATTTTTTAAAAAATGTATGTAATAAAATTTTGGGTTAACTAAACTAATCAATTTATTTGATATATAGTATTACTCTTTTTAAACATTGTATATAGTTCACAATCTTATGTGTAATTTTATTTGTAGTTAGCAATAGAGATGAATAGAGCTCCTAAGAATTAGATTAAATGCAGCTGTGGAAAAATGTGGACTTGTTATATATTATTCTGCGATATAAGCTTACAGAGATATGTGGTAAAAATTTAGTTTGACTACTCTTCAAGTAGTAGTACCCATATGGGCTTAGAAATTTTCTTTCTTTTTTTTTTTTTTTACTGTTTTGTTAATTATTTGTACTTTTCATGTTGCAGAGAGGTCTGATGAGCTAGACAGCTACATGTATCAGACAGTGGGTCATCAAGCCATTGACCTGTATGCAGAAGCAATGGCTCTTCCTCTCTACCGCAGAACCATAAGAGGAAGGAGCTTGGATACAGGACGGGAATATACCAAATGTGAAGGTGATGAGGTTGAAGATCTCTATGAGCTTTTGAAACTTGTGAAGGTATGCAGAGAGACCAATTACAATTATAATTTAGTGTATAATTAGTACATTTTATTTATTAAATTGTTTAATAATAAAGAATTTACAACTGTTAATATTCCAACTAGTCTTTGAAAAGATATTTTATCTTTTGGGGGTAGAAAAAAATGTGTATCCTTTATATTAAAGGATATTTTAAAATAAGACTTTAATATACTGTACTTTATCCAAAATTGTCAGATAATATTGTTTATTCAGTCATTTTTTTAGCAAGTAAATCATGTGCTTGGCTCATTGTGTTAACTAAACACAGAGCAGTGTACTAACCAAATCAGATGAAGATCTGTTTGATAGAGGATATTTTCTACAGGAAAAATAAGGACAGACAATAGACAACAACAACAAAACACTTGATTATTGTAGAGTATTAAGAGAAAGACTGAGACAATGTCAAGGTGTGGAGATTTATTTATCAAAGTAATATTTAGTAATATAGTAAATACTATACTTAGTGTGTATAGATCTTAGGTGTGGAGATTATTTATCAAAGGTGATTTTATATTAAGCAGTATCACTGGTAGCCAATTTTTTGAATTCACTGTGGTATTCCTAAGTTTAATTATTATTTAGTTGTCTGGGGTCAGTGTAATTTAAGGCATACTGACAAGATAGGAAATGTAAGCCAGTATTTCTTAACATATTTTCACAAGGAAGAGGAAGAAAGATACCTGTTTTTGCTGTACCAAAGGACAGAGCATTTCATCTTCTGGCTTTTTTATTTTGTTTTGTTTTTGAGACAGGTTCTTATGTAGCCCAGGCTGGTCTTGATGTTACTGTGTAGTCTCGGTTGGCCTTGAACTTGTGGCCATTCTCTTGCCTCAGCCTCCCAAGTGCTGGGATTACGGGTGTGTGCCACAATGCCCAGCTCATTTTCTTGCTTTTAAGAAAAGTTAAGTCTTTTCAAAAATTTATCATAAAATTGTATCATGAAAATTTCTTAGTCTCAAATCACTATATATCATTATACTTTACATTTGATATTAATCAAAGCTTAATTTAGGATTTTGATTAAAATCCTATATGAAAGACTTAAATGCTTTTCAAGTTTGCATGATAAAATAGTTCTTATTTTATGTATCAGAACACTTTCATTTTTACTTAAAAAAAGAAACTGATAGGTTTAGTTATAGGTAGTGTAAAAAGTAGATTCTTTTCAAAAGAAATCACAGGGAAGATACATGCTAATTACAGCTGTTTTGATTATCTAGCAAGGATACATGTCTGCTTTTCTTGGCTGTCTCTCCAGAGTGGTACATTTATGATCTTGACAGAGTTTACTGTAAAATATGAAATGCTGAAAGCAAAGCCTCCACTTTCAGGGTGCAGATACTTAATATATAAACTAATGCTACAAAATGGTGGTACTCACATTAGATGTTTTGGGTTGCCTGAAAATCACAAGATTCTTAACTTTAGGGAAGTAAAGTGATAATAGCTTCACAAATGGTAAGGATAATGATATTATAATCAATTTTAATTAAAAATGGACAGATTAATAGTAATTACGAAGGAAATTTCCTTCTTTATGCTATATTTGGAGAAATGGATGCTTTGTCATTATATTTACAGTAACCATCAGTTATGACGTAAATTAATGCTAATGTTAAATCTTAACAACTTCTGCTTTGGAATTTTGTACATAATATTTGTAACTGTATTTGAAAGAGATATTACCAAATTGTCTGGGACTAAATAGTTCCTTCTTTTCCTGTGTGGAAATACTAATTTTACTATAGGATATTTTAAGGACATAAATATCAGAAATATATTGCTTTTAAGGAAGAACTTATTTTTTTTTATTTTATTTAAGAGGAAAAAGAGAAAAACACAAAACAAAACAAAGCGGTGTAAGGGTACACGTAATACAGAACTACAAAAAAAGAAAAAAAACATAACAGTAAGAAATCACCTGTTAATAGATTACATATTATCATCTTGAAAATAGTTGCTCAAATCACAGTATCAAAGAATACAAAGTGGACATTCAAACAGGGAGACTGCAAACAGCTGTGTTCAATGATCCAAAAACATTAATATAGTCAGCTATTTAACACCCCTAAACACACTTGCTGTTATATCCGTTAGAGCTCTTTTTTCTTTTTTTCCCTCCCTCTCTTTTTTACAACAAAATTTACACATTTTGGATTTTATTATTACTTTTTTGGGGGGGAGAGAATACAGTCAAATATGGCATAACAAAGCTGTCAGTCAAAACCAAGGATAGACATAGCACATGGTGTAGAACAGAGTACAAGGTTATCAACAATGGTTATCAACGTTGTCTCTTGTTTCCTTAAAAAGAATTGTCTATCTCATTAGATATTATAAAGTTGGACAAAACAGTAGAGAACAAGACCAATAAAACTTAGGCATTGTAAACATTACAGGACTTTAAGGAAGAACTTATATAACTAAGATTTTATAGTTAAATCCATTTGTGGAATATTGGTACAGTGATTCCAGTAGAGGTCTTCCATATTGTGATGAATAATTGAGTAATTATGGAAAAATATAATCTACAAAAGCTAATTTTGCAAATTAGTCTTCATTTGTTTTAAGAAAAGAACTGCAATTTTTAGTCCTCTAAATGCTAGTGAAGTATTGTGAGCATTTAGATTTATTTTCCTTTTAAACATTATTTATAGAAGTTGACTTTTACATATGTCAGTCTTTTGAGTTGGTGATTCTTTTCCCCTCTAAACTTTAGAGCTAATTTTTGACTGAGTTACTCTATTTTATAACAAATTGAATGTATTAGTTGCTGAAAATAAGTAGGAAAATCTCAGTAGAATTTGTAGAGTTGTAAGTTTCCTGTTTTGTATGGAAATTCATGTAAGTGTAATAAGCCTTTATGTGTCATAGATTATTGGGTGACTCTGGCAGGTAGGGATATATCTCAAGGTGTTAGCAAAATTCTGTGCTTTTTTTGTGGGGGAGGATCTAATCTTTCTTTAAATTTTCATTAATATTAAATTATAGATTTGATTCTTGTCCAGCTTAATTTGGCATGTAGATAAACCTATATTATTTTCTGAAAATATAGTACAGTCTAAATTCTATTTGTCTTTTAAAATGAAATAAAAATGTAATAGTTACCATATCTGTAAACATTTTCTATAGAAAACATTTTAATTATCAGCATATTTCTTTCTTACTTGGTGGGAGTTACTTATTTCTGGATCCTGATGCCTGATGCCTTTCTCTTGTTTATTCCACTTTCAACAGAACATTGGAGAGTATACTTTTAAACCTTTACATCTGTAATTCTCATTCTGCACTCACATTTTATTAAACTTACAGTTTTAGAGAGAAAATAATATGAAGCATTGCTTACCATTGTCTATCATTTTGTTGGTAAGGTTTTTGTTCTTTTTCAGATGACTTGGATATCTTTTCAGTTAAGTTCTACTTTGGGTCTTTATGCCTGGAACACTAAAACATCACAGCCGCACCCTCCTGAACATAGAAGGGTGTTTCTTCTATATTCTTTCTACAACTTCCTATGTAGTTGCAAATCACTGTCTTCTTTTTTTCACTAATTATTTAGGGATAGGCATGTAATCCAGGTGAAAACAATTTACAACATAGCATTCTTCAGTCTGAAGTTATTGGGTCAGGGATGGTTTTGTAAATGTATGTTGGTCCTAGCAGAATGAAGACTAGGATTCCACAGGCAGAAGATCAACTCTTTGTCTTGGGTAGAGAGACAAATTTGCTCCTTTTGGTTTTCTGTGTTCCCTTTTTCTGGTAATCTCACTGGTCAGATAGTAGGCTTTCCAGATTGAGTCTCCATCTGCTTGTCTTTTCTCACATATTTTTCATCTTTATGTCTTTCAGTTGTACATTCTGTGAGAGTTTCTTTTTAAATCTTCCTACTTTGCTGAAGTCTTTTTATTTTAGTAATTGTGTTTTCAATAGTTAAGAACTTTTCTTGCTCATTTTATATAACGATTTTTTCTTTCTGTAGAGGCAACATCCCTACATTCTTCTTAAAATATAAATAAGAGAGATAAGTGTTATCTTTTACTCACTGAAATGTTTCTTTAGGGGTCTTTTTTCCTGTGATTTCTTCTCTTTTATGTTGTAGACTTCTCAAATGTCCTGTTTGACCTGTAGTGATGCCAGAATAAAGAAAATGGAAGTGTGACTATGAACACTTGATTTTAGTTTTCCCAGCCTTGTATTTCACATTTGTTATGGAATACAGTTATATTTTGGCACTCAACTGCTTTGAAACTCTTTCAATTTGATGCAGAAATTTTATTGCTGCACTGTTGGTTATTCCATGAGCAAGTTAGAACTTGTTAGTGTAAGTTGCTTTGTGACTGGTAGT
Organism: Cavia porcellus; assembly: GCF_034190915.1. Taxonomy (NCBI): domain Eukaryota; kingdom Metazoa; phylum Chordata; class Mammalia; order Rodentia; family Caviidae; genus Cavia; species Cavia porcellus. Next base: position 34,644,459 of record NW_026947489.1, read on the forward strand.
CTTTCCAGCAGAAGCAATTTGTTTGGTATTCTTTGCTTTGGATACTTACCCTTTGTTTTGAAATCAATAATAAAGACCGATGTACTGCCATCAGTTAGCTCAGGCTGTTTCCTAAGAAAGAAACTTTTCTTCTTGCAAACCGCAGATTATGTCTTTCTGTGCTGATGGACCCATTGTCATTCCTTCATACCTTTCTAACTCACAGAATTAGTTGAAAACCTTTAACGTTGGTTGCTTTCTCCTGTTCTCCTTGCTTTTCAGAGATTGTACCTTTGTGTTAGAGGATCTCAATCCAGAAAGCTGGATACATTCTAATGGAAAATATCTAATATTCTTTTCTAAATTAAATATTAAATTTCAGTTTTTGCCTTCTAGGGTTTGTGCTTGTCTGTGTACTCCCAGCCACTGCTATCCCTGACTAGTTTTATAGCATGTGCGCTTGTGAGGTTCCACTGTTGCTCCTTCAGTCTGTATACCCCAGAACATATATTGAACTCTCAACTCTAGGTGTACTCCTGATCATGTTGACAGAAAAAGCAAACAGATCACTGTTTTGTGCTGGAATTTGGCAAAAGACGGTCAGGAAGTAGTTCTCTAGACTTGATCCCAGTGCTTCCCTACTCAGCTCCCTCAGGAAACCACTTGGCTTTTCACCATGGAGTGTGGGTCACTGTGCCGAAACAGGCTGAACTCACTGCGGCTTATTTTCCTAGGGGATCTGTGACTATCTTAACCACTCTCTAGATCTGCTCTTTTGATCTTCTCTACACAGTCACTCTGGCAGATAGGGTAACCTTGGAGATCCTTAAATGTAGTTGCTCTGTAATATTTCAGTTGATTTCTAAAGTATCTCAGTTTTAAAATATTAATGCCTTCCAAAAATGGTGCCTTTTTATATAACTCCTGATTATAGCAGGTGCTGCAACAGATTTCTTTTCCAGTACCATCCTCCATGCAGAGGTAGTCACTTTCAGGATATATTTTTACAGTGTATTCGCAGTTTACAGTAACTGTAGGTTTTTCCTGGGCTTAGAGCTGCTGGTGTTCTGTGGTACCTTGTGTTTGAGGAGTTAGGTCCTTCTCCCTGAATGGGGATTAAGGTTCCAGACTGCTTTGTTCTTTTCTCGCCATACTCTTGTGCTTCACAGTTAAGTTCTGGCTCTTCCTTGACTCTTGGAGTTCTGTTCTTTGTCTTTGCTATGTGGTTGTTTTCTGAATGTTAAAATTTTAGGTTTTAGAGAGGTTGTGATTTGATGTTGGCTTCTACACTGCCATCATAATCTCTTTATTCATCCTCCTTTTAATTTTTGGTACTTTTTTTACATTCTTTGTCTTCTTAAGCATCTAACTTAAATTATTTCATTTGAATATAATAATAAATGATTAATTGCCTTGTCTCTTTAAGTGGAATATTTACTTTGAAAGAAAGGCTTACAAATAAGTTACAGGTTTTATTTAAAAATTAAATTTCAATTTGATATTTTTAGAAAACATTATGTATCACATTGCACTCTTTGTATTGGGTAGAATTTTTTAGTTCTAAGGGACAGTTGTTTTCAAGTACTTCTAAATAATTTATTGATAATTAAAGCTAAATTTGATTTTGGTAAACTAAGCTATGGGACTAAATTATGTAGAGTCTGATTTTTGTTTCATTTTTTGTTTCTCTAACCTCTTATTTCTCATTACTGTTCTCAGCCAGCACCTTTGTAGTTAGAAGATGGTACTGAGTTACATTCTTGGCTTAAATGTAGTATGAAAAACACCAGTTTTCTTGGATCACTCAGAGAAATCTCTAGTTATATTCTGTGTCTCATTGGCCTGACATATATCATCCATGAGCCATTCATTGTTTTATAAAGATGTTTCATTTGATTGGACAGGCCTAGATCATGTGTCATTTCTGAAATGAGAAGCAGAGTCACAGTTATTGGGACTGCATTTTGTAAAAGTGAGGGAATGATGGATCTGCAAGTATATATCAGGCTATTTCTGGTAGTGGGGTGAACTGCAGTAGAGAGGCAAAGAGCAATGTGTTTCTGAAAATTAATAGGTTTCAACTTTTTACAAATTTGGGGGTATCCTAGATGATTCTCACTGTCTCCTTGTATTTCTTCTTGCCTTTTCGCTTTCTTTATTCATCCTTCCTCCTTTGTTTCCCTCTTACCTTTTTCAAAAATTGTTGACTTTTGGGACCACAATAATAGGCATATGCTATGGGACCTGTATAATTAGTACCTTATGAATTCTCCCTCTTAATACCCTGTAGATGTGGTAAACCCAGCAATTTCAAAGTGCACATTGTCACTGTATTCCTACAACAACTTGTTTCATTTCCTTTTTTTTTTTTTTATTTTTCATTTCCAGTTTTTTCTTAGTTAAAAGCATCATCATTTACCCTCATCACTTAAGTCAAAACCTGGACTTTACTGCTAGACTTCTACTTTTTTCAAACTACACTTCATTTTCAGCGGCTATCATTAGATCTCTAGAACTTGTTAATAACACTTTTGTAACCTCTAAAATCTGACAGTGTCTTAGTTACTTTTCTCATTTCTGAGACAAAATACCCACTGCTCAAAGTTAAAATGAGGAAAGGTTTATTTAGCTCACTGTAGCTGCAATGGTTTCATAATGAGCTGGATCCAAGGCATGGGGGCTTGGCAGAGGAAAACAATCATGGTGGACAGACTATAGCAAAGCAACAAGGATGAGAGAGAGGACAGGCCTCTTTCTGTCCCTTATGTTGTATGCAGCCTACCTGCTCTAGGACAGGTGTACCAGTCATACTTTTAATTCCAACACTGGACCATGAATCACTTACAAACGCTAGATTTAGCTATCTCTGAAGAACTTGTTCCCCATGACTGTGTGAACTTGGGAGGACATCTAGACACAAACTGTAACATTGGCTTGATCACATTCTCGATACTACTTTCCTATATATTGTGCAGGTCTCCTAAGTAGTCAACTTGCCTTCTGTATTACCCTATGTTTCTTCCAGATTTTCTATGACATTTTTGTCAGCTGATCTGTAAAAATGCTTAAATAGCCCACTCTATAGGTAAAGTTCAAATATATTAACATTATTTAATTATCTAGTACTGGGAAAGAGAATTAATTCAATATATGATGAAATTGATGTTGATTTTTGTTGTTATTTTGTTTTGTCCTAGGAATCAAACTCAGGACCTTGTGTATGCCAAGCGGTCACTTGTGCCAAGTTGATTTTGTTTTTGTTTCTGTATCTAGAAGCTTAAGTGAAATGGGTATCATAGCAAAAGTTTTCAAAATGAGGTATACTTTTGATTTTGGCAGTATAACCACCATTTGTGCTAAGAATAATTTCCCAGCATTTGGTATCACTACTTTAGAAAAGCTGCTTGTGGTAAAACAAAACAAAACAAAAACTTTGCAAATGTCTTTTCACTTTTATATCTTGAAGGAAAATATCCTAGGTTATTGGATGGCTATCAGGCAAATCTAGAGGAATTGGAATGGACGATACATTGCCTTAAGATTTGCAGAGAAGACCCAGACTTAGTGGAAATTAAATAGGCATATTGCCCTGTACAGATTGCACCTGCTTCTTCAGTACTGGACAGCTTGCCCTAAGCCCTGTCAGTTCCTAAGATTTTGGACATTAGACCTGGTCCTTTTGGGACAAGAAATACTTGTTTGTATCGATTCTGGACTTTAAGGAGGAAGGGTTGGCATTGAAACAGACCAATGTTGTTTTTACTCTCAGGTGCAGCTTTATTGAGGCTGCATCATGTCTGGTCCTTTCTGATGATAAATTCAGGTGTGCATGAGGGATAACATGGTGGCAGCTCTGTTTAGAAATAAAATGTTGGACCATACTTGTTAGTTATTATAGTTCCAAAACTGAATTATTACACAGAGAGTCTTCACTTATGGTATAGATTCCCCCTACAGCTTAGAAAATGTTACTTTTTATATCTGGCAAAATGTATTTTTTCTCCTCAACCTTGAACTGTATCCACTTGTGACTGCTGATTGTACCTATAAATTGACCGACTCACATATATACTTTTTCTTTTCATCTTTTCCATAATATAGTACTTTGTGAATTTACCAATTGCTTTTATACCTTGTATTCTTTTCTATTCTAATTGACAGATTTCTTTCTAATCACTTACTTTTTATTCTAAAGTGTGTTGAGTACTTTTTTTGCCCAAGTTTCTTTCCTTGTGCTTTCTATGCCGTGGGTGTCTTTGTCCTGTTGATTTTTATCTTTTACTGAATATGCAATCATTTATTTTCAAAAAAACTTTTTGGAGTCTTGTTACCTAAAATGCTAGGTATATATTCCTATCCAACAGTCTTTTATTTTATTTTTAGATGTAGTTTACCCTGTCTTTTCTATGTTGTAAATTCAGTGACTAACAATACTTACAAGATTCATAATTATAAATTGCTTTATATTTCATGCTTTTGGAGCACAGGGCTTTATTGGTAGCCACATGTGATATGATAGATCTAGAAATGATCTTATCTTTTAAAATTGGTAATGTATGTAGTCTGTAAATTCATTGTGCCAAAATTATTATGTAGTTATAGAACTAGTGATATTTTATACAAATATTAGGAGGGTTTTTTTGGTAAGTATTCAGTAGTGCTTATTTTGTTGAGTCCTGATGTGAAAAAAAAACATAAAATGACTCAAAGGATGTCTTACTTTCTTTGACTTTTTTGGTTAACTTTAACCTGTATTAGAACCTTTTTGGAACTATTCTTATGTTTTTTATTCAACAAGCATTATTACTGCTAATAACTTACCTGTATTGGAAAGTAAAAAGATAGAAGGGCATAGTTTCTGTCCTAACAGATCCTTAGAAAATAATGTCATGTGCAACGAGAAACCAGCACAAGATGCTTTGCCATGTAAGTGTGTAAAGATTTTTTGGGGATTCAGAAGAGAAAAAAATATCCACTGTATTGAGGGATCAGGAGAGGCCTTATGGGAAAGATACATTTCATATCCTTGAAAGTTGTTTGTATTTGACAGGCAGACAGCCAGAAACATTAGAGAATGTTACAAATTAAGGGCAGAGCTTAAAGTCAAGGAGTTATTATGAGAGTAATTACGAAAATGGAGACTGATTTAATTTGGCTAGAGTACTGACCAAGAGAGAGTGGAAAACAAGTCTGTGGAGGTTGATTGAAGCTAAAAAGCCATTGTTAAAGACAGTATTTTCCAAACTCAAGTTAATAGGTCACAACTGTTTTTTAAACGAAAGATAGAATAACGTGAGAAATACCAAAGTACACTGTACATAGTAATTGTTTTGTGTAACATTTTGTGTTTTTTCAACTTTAATTATATAGGTTGATGGGTTTTACTACTATATTCATATATATGCTTACATTATTGATTATATCCATCCTCCTGTCTACCCTCACCCTCCTGATTCGTGCACCCTTTTCAGTCCTTAGTAATCTCCTTTTTATTTTGAGATTGGCTTATTTATTTAATTTCCATATAAAAAGGTGAATATGGAACACTTGTGTTTTGTGCATTACACTTAACATATCCTCCAGTTCCATTTGTGTTGCAAATGACAGAATTTTATCTTTGTAGCTAATATTGCATTGTGTGTGTATATTTGCGTAAATGTGTGTCTGTGTCTGTCTGTCATATTGGTTTTACTTTATTCATCTGTTTGGGGCACATAGGCTAATTCCTCTGTCTAAGCTATTGTGAACAATTTTGGAATCAACATGGATATACAGGTATCGCTTTGGTATATTTGTTTGTTTTGCATGTATACAAAGAAGGTGGATAGCTGAATCATATAGAAGTTCTATTTTAGTTTTTTGAGGAACTTTCATGTTGTTGTCCCTAATAACTGTATTAATATCCATTCACACCAACCATATATAAGGGTCTTTCTGTCTTTTTCTTCATATCCTTGACAGTATTTGTTACTTTTTTTAGTATTGGTATTGAACCCAGCACCTTCCAACTGAGTTATATACCCAGTGCTTTTCATTGTTATTTTTAAAAATTTGACACAGTATCTCATTAAGTCATCAAGTTGCCTAGATTTGGGTAAAATTGTAATCCTTTTATCTTGGCCTTCCACTGGAGGCTACTATGCCACTATGCCACTATGCAGGGCTATTACTGTGTGTGTGTGTGTGTGTGTGTGTGTGTGTGTGTGTGTATAAAATAGGCATTATAACTGGAGTGAGTTTGTACCTAATTGTGAGTTTGATTTCCTCAATGGTTAATGATATTGAGCACTTTATACATTTCAGGCCAATTTGTATTTCATTTTGAGGAATGTCTTTTCAGATCATTTTTAAAATTCAGGATTATTGTAGAATACAACAACAACATGCAGAAATTTGTAGTGTTCTCTAGTACTGAGATTGTTGAGGGAACAAAATCATGAAAATAATCTATTTACAATAGCTATTAAAAAATACCTAGGAATAAGTTTTACTGAAGAAGTGAAAGACCTCAACATTGAGAATTATAAAATACCAATGAAAGAAACTACAGACACACACACACACACACACTGGAGAAAAAAAGTCAAAAGGAAAACACTTTTGTTCATGGACTGGAAGAAAAAATACTGCAAAAGTGTCCATACAACCCAAAGCAATATAGATTTCATACAGTTCCCCATTAACAGAGCAATGACATTCTTCATAGAACTAAAAAATACTTAAAATTCTTATGGAAGTACATGAGTCTGAACACAAAGCCATTGTGATAATTAATTTTAAGATGTACTACAAAGCTGTGGTAACCCAAATAGCATGGTACTGGCATAAAAACACACAGACCAATGAAATGTAAGGGAGATCTCTAAAACAACATGCAAAAATCTGTAGTTAATGGATTGTTGACAGAGGTGCCAAGTATATACACTGAAGAAAGGGCAGCCCTTTCATCCAATAATGCAGCTATAATAGCATATCCATATGTCAAAGATTGAAACTTGACTCTTCTCACCCTGTTTAAAAATAAACTCAAAAGAGACTAAATGTAAGACCTGCAACTAGGAAAACTTTTATAAGAAGGAAACAAAACTTGATTATGGTATTAAATAGTGATAAAGAATCTATATGAGGTAGTAAATGGATAGTTTATGGGTAATTTATATAGCTTATTTGGCAATATTGTTAATCAAAATGAATTACGATAGTTCTTTGATTTCTTCTGTGACCCATTGATTATTTAGGAGTTACTAATTTTCTATGAGCGTCTACCTTTTCCAAAGTTTCTTCTGTCATTGATTTCTATTTTGATTGTGCAGTGGTCTGATAATGTTCATGGAATAATTTCTATTCCTTTATATTTATTTAAGCTGGCTCTGTTTTCAAAAAAGTACTATTTGCTGCTGAGAAGAATGCATACCGTTGAGTAGTTTTTGTTTTATGAAGATTGGTGCTAGAGTACTTGGTGCATATATGCTTATCAATATTATCTCTTCTTGTTCGATTGTTCTTTTAATATGTTGTGACCTTTTTTGTGTCTTCTACTAAGTTTTAGCTTGAAGTTTATTATTTCTGTTGTTAGATTTGCTATCTCTGCTTGTTTTCAGGATCCTGGTATATAAAATGTTTTCCAGCCTTTAATTTTTAGTCTCTGAGTATCTTTTTGGATTATATGAATTTCTTGAATGCAACAGACTGTTTGATTCTGATTTTTGATCTGTTCACTTAGTCTGTGTCTTTTGATTGGAGAATTGGGGCCGTTAACATTGAGAGATATTATTGAGATGTGTTGGTTATTTACTGTTATTGTCTTTATCTGTTGGTTGAGACCTTTGCTTTTCTTTTCCTGTTTTGTCATTGTTGTTGCTATTTGTCCATTGACCTCACTGATAATCCTCTGTGTTTTTAGCTATGTTCCTTTTGTGATTTATTTCAAGAATATTCTTATATATTTTTTGAAGAATGGTTTAGTACTCATATATCTTTTAAGCTCATCTTTACATAGAAGTATCTTATTTTTTCATCTATTTTGATAGCTTTGTTGGGTTTGTTGAGTTAGAAGTTACTTGCTCTTAGGTCTTGGAATACTTGACTCTAAGATGTCCTGGCCTTTAGAGTTTGTACTGGGAAGTCTGGTATGATTCTCAATGGTTAATTGGTTTAACTTTACATGCGATATTTTGTTTTTCTCTGGTGCTTTAAAGTTTGTTGTTTTTGTAGCTATCTGATAATTTAATAAAGACAGGCCTAGTTGATCTTTTATCTTCATAATTTTTTGGTGTTATGTGTTTCTTGTATTTTAACCTCTTTTCTGCTATTTGGGAAATTTTCTTTTATGATTTCTCTAAACATGTCAGGAAACCCAACTGTAATATCTTCTAGTTTTTCTCTAATTCTAATTAGCCTTAGATCTGTCTTCTTACTGTCTTCTAGTAATTGCTGGGTATTTTTGCTCTTTTTGGCCTCTTGAACTCTTCACTATAATTCACTATTTTGTCCTCACTACCAGACACTCCATCTTCACAGGGGTTATTTCTGAATTTTGAGTTCCAGCAGTTATTTATTTATTTATTTTATTTCAGGTACTTTGGTATGACTTTTTTTTGAGGCTTCTATATCCTTCTTGAATCTGTCACTCAGATTTTGAAATGTCTTTGTTAGCTCACTGAGATTTTACCTGTTTCCCTGAAGTTCACTGTGGGCAATATGGGTTTGAAATTGCTGTGAACTTTGGTTCATTTCCTCTTTGAACTTATCTATTGTATTCATCCATTTTATGAATGTCTCATAGAGTTCTGCTACATGATGTTTTCTTTTCCGTTTGTGACCACTTACTCTGCTTTGAGAGAGTTGGATGAACTTGAGGATCTTCTGTTGCCTTGCTTCCTCATGCTTGTATATGTGTCTGTGTTTCATATATGTATTCCCTACTTTTTTTCTACCTCCTTTTTTGGAGGTGTGGACTACTTCAAGTTGAAGCCCAGAAAAGTGAAGAGAGGTGTGGTTTAAGTGGAGCTATTAAGGATGTTGCTTCCCTGTGAGTGATTTTCAGCTTTTTGTGTTTAGTGAAAGTATTTACTCCTTCTGTTACTTAAAGTGATTTAGACTCTGTCCCTGTGTTTTGCTGAAAGAATTGCTTTTGTTTATAATAGCATCATCAGATTCGGTCATACAACACTTCTGTATCATAGTCCTTGCAGTTATATTTCCACCCTCTTCTCTGTCCTTTATGCAGACTACAACTATTTATTATTTGTGATTGCTCTGCAGTGAGGTAGATGAAATGGAGGGTGGCTAGGTAAGGAGTGTAAGACACTCAAGGGGCAGGTTTTATTGGGTGGGGGAGAGTAACATGAGAAGAAAAGTGTTATGTTTGGTTTGATTCTATTGCAGTACTTTGAGTGGAAGAATTAGTATTGAGAGTTTCCTGAGGATGGGGCAAGTGAGATATTGGTGGAAGGAAGTTTATTTAGTGGTTGAGGGATTCTGTGTAGTTTCACAACTTTCTGATGAGGAAGGACAATAGACGAGGTAAGATATGAGAGAACTAAAGACTTAGGGTGTGGAGAATCAAGGGTTAATACTAGAAAAGAAAAGTGACTGTTGGGGAGCTAAGTTTAGAAAAGTAAAAACTTGAGAAGTTGAGTTTATGTATTTAGAAAAAGAAAGAAACACGCTAATAGTACTGCTTTGGGGGTTTGAAGTCAAGAAGCTGGAGGAAGCTGAGACAAAGAGAAGCTAGACACGCCTTTAACCAGAGCCAATGGAGAATACATAAAATCTTAAACACAAATAACCATGAATGAACATACCATAACCCACACTACTAATTAAATCAAGAAACAAATAAAACTCAGACCTATAAGATAGCTTGTGGGAACACAGATTAAATATTCCTTTGAGACATTATATGTGGTTCGCGTGTAGCTTCTTTGCCACAGAGTCTGACTGCACACACCTGAATAACTCCCTGAATCTTCTACTGCAATACTGATGTTAGGTCACAATAAGGGCTTCTTTTCACCAGGTTGCAGGGAGTCTTGCAAAGTCTGATCCAGACCAAGTTCTTGGGTTACTAGCTCTTGCTATCCCTCTCCCTGGGTGTGATGATGGAATCAGCAGATGAATTCACTATCACAAAATTGTCCACTGAGTCAGGGGTATTCCTGTACATTCAGATCAGCTACAGTTGTGACAAGCTAGTCAGTTACAGTGGTATCTATCTGGGCAAGTTGAGAACATACCATAAGACCTACTTTTGGATCTCCCTTTAGCCTAGAGAAGAAATCCACATTTTTAGCATAAGCATCCTAATAGTCCAAGTGTTGACCCACAGCTAGTATGTATTCAAGGTGGTAGCTCTGTGTCCTCATATAGTTAAACAAAACAGAACAAAACATTCAGTAGTATTTTTATAGACATCAATTATGTAAAGCCCCAGAGGATTTGATACAGGGTAATGCTGGGGGTAGGGGAGCAGAGGGTTTTTTGGTTTCTTTTATTATTTTTTTAAAAGTGTTTTGCTATATGGTATAGGAAGTAGGGAAATAGGTGACCAAAAGGTCCTAATAGTGGTAGAGTTATATTATATACTTAAATGGCATAACAGGAAAAATACTGTGTGTAAAATTCATAGTGAGAAATAAAGATCAGAAAATATTCTATGGTTATTATAAACATTAGAGAAAAAGTTAAAGAGAGACAGATGAAGACTGGGCAGAAGAAAGAAGAAACAAGGAGAGAAAGGATGTGAAACAGGAGAGAGAAGTCAGGTTAAAAGACATGCATAAATGTAGAAGAAATAAAAAGAGACAAGGGAGAATTCTCTTACTCTGTACATACTGTATTTGAAGAAAACAGTAAGAGGATTAGAAATACATACACACCTACAGTCTTAAAGGGGTAAATAATGGAATAAAAGTAAGGGCGTGTTTATGTGCACGTGCATCTAAAATGAGAAAGAGAAAAACAGCAAAACATTTTTTTAAATAAAATTTTTTGGTTTTTTTGGACATGTGATGCTTTTCTGCAGCTTAGGAGTAAGGAACAGAGCTCAAACCAAGACACTGAACATTTAAGGTGGCAGTCTGCCCTCAGAATGATGTGGGATGCAGACCTCCATATAAAATGGGGGCAGGGCACCAGTGTGACCTTCCAGTTCTGTTTAACTCAGGTTGAACGTGACCTCCCAGTTGGATGAGCCAGGTCTGTGTTCACCAAATTTAGCCTTTCAGCCTGCTCTCCAACTACCAGCTGTCTCCTGTTGCTGTCCTTCCATCATCTACTCCAGAAATTTGACAGTGTGGAGGATGGCTTGGAGCCATAGGGCTGCTGTGGGACCCAGGTTTGAGCACTGAGCTCTTCTGTATTACTGTGTCCCGCCAGCTTTTGTTCTGCAGTTGTGGCGGTAGGTGCTGGACTAAGGTCACTCATCAATTGTTTACTGAGGAAGGGCACTCTGGGAGCAATATCCTGAGTTTTCTTTGTGGATTCCAACTCCACTAATTTTCTCAGTCCCCATATGAGTCTCTCTTTCTTGTGTAATGTTTTATGGTTGTCTCTGAATAGTGTTCTTTGAGTTGGAATCATCAAAGCAGAATTCAGATATGGTCACCACATTGTGTTTAATTAGTCCATTCTCATGTCTCTTTCTTTTTAGGGTAGATTTCTCTCTATTTCTTATTGATGTTCTCTGAATCTCTCTGGCATGTTGGATTTCCAGATCCTTTCTTCTCGGTGGATCTTTCTTTGGTGGATCTATCCTGCTGTCCCATGCAAGGAGGAATGACATGAGCTAGCTCTAAATTGGTGATGGCTGAGTCAAGTTGTGGAATCCACAGTTGTGGAGTTGGCTGGGAGCAGCTCTCAAGTCTTGAGTGTTTCAGTAGGCTGGTGGTCTGAGTGTTCCTGTAACTCTCTAATAATACTTAATAGATGTTGATATTGAAGCTGATTTTGTTAAAAAAATATTGTGAGTTTTGTTTGAAGATTATAAGTGACTTGCTAAGTATGACAGCATACAACTATATTTCCAGGACTCTTGGTGACTGAAACCCGAGGATCATGAATTTGAGCCCAGCCTTGGCAAATTTTAGCAATTTAGTGAGACTGTGCTGCAAAATGAAAAAAAAAAAAAAAAAAAAAAAAAAAAAAAGGATAGGGACTTTTTTTCAGTGTTGAAACTTTGGGTTCAATTCCTAATACTGAAAAAAAAATTAACTGACTTAACAGGTAAGGAATTGTATTACATATTTCTTTTATGGGAATTCCATACAACTTGTTGACTCTAATGTATATTGTTTTGAGCTCTACTATTTGGAATTCAGTTATTCCATGTGTAAAATGTGAGTATTTCTTTCCTTTTGTCTTTAGATTTTTAAAAGAAAGAGACCATATAAAGGAATTATTATTGTTATTATTAAGGAGTAGAGTACTAAGAAATGAACCCAAGGGCTTTCCTCTGACCTACATCCCAGCTCTTTTGCTTTTTATTTTGAAACAGGGTCTTACTGAATTACCACATAGCTCAGACTGGGCTTGATTGGCTATTCTCCTGCTTCAGCTTCTCAGAGTGCTAAGTGTTATCTTTTTGTTTGTTTGTTTTTCTTTTTCAGCCTCATCTCATTCTCAGGTCTTATTTCCTAGCTTCCAAAGTTATCCAGTAAAGTAAAGCCATTTCTTTCATTGCAGGCAACATTCTAGTAGGATATTAGTATTAAGTCATTGCTGTAAGTGGGCATTGAGATGAATATAATTCATTATTCACAAGTCAATACAGAGAAAAGGAATGGTAATTAGTCAAATTGATTTTAATGGGGTCAAATTTATATTATAAATTGAACTGAATTTATCCTTATTTGTTGCTTATAAACTTCAAAGTCTCTTTGAGACTTTCTCAAAATGGGATAGCTTTCCAAGAGATGCATGGAATTAGTATTTTCTATCTAGTTTTCAGTGTGAGTAAACACACAGACCTTTGTCTTTCCTTGACCTCTCTCCTTTCATGCCACCATGTCATGAGCTGCCTTCTCTTCCTGCCATGCTGCCCTGCCTTGAAGCTAGCTGACTGTAACCTGAAAGCTTTACAAACTGTGAGCCCAGTAAACTTCTCCTCCTTTAACTCATGGTTGTTGGTTATTCTGTCCTAGCACCAAGAAAGTAAGTCAGAGGTTATAAAGGATAGAAACTGTTATCATTTGATAAATTACCCATAGTCTTTATGTTCAAGCCTTTTATAATTTACATTGTAAAACACTTTGATTGATTCTGTGACTTCCTTTATCCTCATCCATGTTCTTATGACTTTTTGGTCATATAGCCTGAAATAGATTAAAGAAAGCTAATAAAAGTCAGACTAGAGAACTTTAATATAGAATAATACACGTTAAGACATCATATCTAAATATTTAAAGTAATAAGTGTTCTTGAACTCAGATTTTACGCAGGTTTTTTGTATATATAAATTTGAGAGGGAAGAAGTCAAAATTTTTGTTCTCAGAGTGGAAAGATCTTTTCAAAAATTTAAGAATGTCTACTTTTAACCATTAATTTTAGAAAACTTTGTATCTTTGGATTATTTATGTCAGTTCATGTCTGGAATCAGTTGTCTTCTGAGTCTGTAGCACATGCTATTATATGTACCATGAAATCAGAGTTGTGTTCTGGGATTTTCAAGAGTTTAGAAATGCATGGAGATAGCAACTAAGCACAGATGAAGTTTCTATGTATTTCTCCCAAAAGCTATCAAGATCTTAAAGAGAAGAGAGTACAAAGTAACACCTTAAAATTTTAGGTAAGAATTGATAGAAACTATAGAAGAAGCCACTGCTTTGGGCACCTGGCTGATTCTAAATAGTCCTAAATAGAATTTTATGTTGAAGGACAACAAGTAGGGATGCAAAATAGGTAGGAGTACAAAATAGGCATTGCTCTTGATTTTCTCAAGTTTTGCTTTCCCTTTTTTGAATTTCTGTGTTGGTTTTAGTTATTTTCGAGGAGTTGTTACAAGTTTTTGCATAGATATTTGCATATGTAGTATATACAGTGTTACACTGTAACCTCTAGATGGTACCCTGTGTTTCTAAATTTGGATATGCTTCAGTGCCTATCACAGTACCTTGATTATTAAGGGTGGTCAGAAGTTTGTTATACATTTGTACTAGGGATGCTGTTGTAGATTTTTACCAGCGACTGACAACTTTATGGCAATCAAAGGATGAAATTTCTCTCAGAATTTAATATGTGTAATAGTTTTACCTTACTAATAATTGTTGTATAGTTTTTCTCGTATAAACTTCATAAATCATGCCAGTCTTTTCTTCTAGATATTGTTTGTTGGAGAATCATGTGATTGTTTTTTTTTGTGTACATATCATTCATGCTCTGTTATAAGTTATTTACCTGTGTATCCTGTATTTTCCTTATATCAGTCCAGTTGTGCTTATTATCTCTATTTTGCAAATAAATAAAGTGAAACACATAATAGTTTAGGAATTGGTTCAAGGATACATAACTAAAGAGTGGTGGAATGTACACTTTCACATTATAGTCTGCTGGTTCCTATCATTTTATTTGTGTTAATTCAGGTATCATTATGTAACAGTATATATAAGAGGTATCATTATATAACAGTATATATAAGATGCATATATAAACCAACATGGTTTGTGTAGTTTGATAGTGAGACAGAGAGGCAGGTATATAGTTTGATAAAGGCAAAGTTCTTAAGTCAGCATCAAAGTACTTTATCTATATTTGATCTCTTTTTTACTTTTTTAGAGCTCTCATGTAATTTTAGGTCATAGCAACCCAAAGTATGGTCTTAGTTAGTCTGGTCCAGGAAGTTTTTGTGTTTTGTTCTGTATGAATGAGATACATACAGAAACAAAACAAACACAAATTTGATAGTAATTTGAGAGATTAATTTTTTTATTTGTTAAACTTCTAAAAATTCGATTATTAAATGTCTTTTAAAATTTTTATCTTACAATTTAGGATTTTTCGTAGTTTATAAAAGTTTCTATCTTAACAGTGATACTTAACACATTTTAAGAGTCATTGTTCTAGATAACAGCTTTGCCAATTTTTAAACTAATTTGTTTGAAAAGAAAAAATAAACAAACCCATAATCTGGAACTTGTAATTATGCTCCAATCGAAACCTATTTCTAGATGTATTATGAATCTGTGTTTGGGTGCTTGATCAGCTCCTTTGTTCTGTGAGAGGGGGTACTAAATTGAATTATTTTGAGCTGGTAGAAGGGGAACATGTTTTCATTGTTTTTTCTTGTACTTAATATTTTTTATAAGAATGACACATTTTAATTAAGTCCTTGACCCAGGATAAATTAAAGAACTTGCCCATTATTCATAGTTTCAGCCTCTTTCTTCAGTTTATCAAAATATCTAATAAAACAATTCACATTCTTAAAACTGTATTCAAATTGTTTCCTAGAACAACAGAATTAAAAAAGAAAATAGCAGAATATTGCTTATGATGCCAGTTTGATAATCATAGGTTTTCCAGTTAATGGAAATCACAAGTAGTTTAAATGAGATAATATTTGCAAATCCCAGTTCAGTTTTTAGTTATTTTCTTTTCTTATAGGTAAGTTTGAAAATCTTTTATAATATTGTAAATTAGGCTCATGTAAAGTTATCATTCCTAATAGGGTCTTTAAGTGTTCATAGAGGTAGTATCTCCTCTTTATGAAATCCTTTATTAGTATTTGATTGAGAATCCCTAGTTTTGAGTGTTTAAAAGCCTGTTTCCAAATAGAGATGTGAGGTAGGTTATGAACAAGTATTTCACACAGAAGGAAATTCAGATGACTCAAAATGTTCAGTCTCACTGCCTTTGTTACTTTTTCTTGTTGAAACAAAATACCCAACACTCAAACAGGAAGAGAAGTTTATTTGCTCAAGTTTTGTAGAACTTTCAGTTCCTTGTTGGCTGGCTCCAAGGCAAGGCAGCATGGCAGGAGGGCATCACAAAGGAGGAAAGCTCATGGAAGGTGGGAGGCAGGGAAGCTGTGAGGTAACAAAGAAGCTGTAGCCGGGCTGCGTGTTTTATGTCCTTTTATATGTGCATCTGGAGTATCTGCCTTTTGGGTGGTGCCACCCACTCCAGGGTGGGCCTTCCCATTATCCACACCCAGAACTTTGCCAACATAATCAGTGTACTACTTTAATAATCACACACCTTTAATCCAAGCATCACACACTATTTCTAGCACACAGCCACCTCTGAAAATTCCCACCTATGACTACAGGAGGCCTTGTAGGGCCCTAACACTCAAAAATAAGACCCATCCTTTTGGCAGTAATAAGGAAAGGTGTTGTTTTCAGAGGTCAGGTGCTTTTATGTGGTGCTAAAGCCCTAAAAATTTGTTCTGCCTTTCTTTAGGGTAATTCAGCAGAACGCATCAGATAAAATAAATATACTTTTTTAACCAGAAATTCCACCATGGAGAATTTATAGTAAGAAAATAATTAAGATATGTTGGAAGATTTAGAAATGATTGATGATCTAAATTATGTTTTCATTCAGTAGAATGCTATATGGCATCAAAACTGAAGTTGTGGAAATCTACCTCTACATAATATTAAAAAAATACCATTTTTGTAAAATGTATTTGTCTTAAGTATACGCATTGAAAAATATCTGAAGTATATTTTTATGTATAAACAGTGTTGAGTGTTTATATCATTTTTTCACATTAGGATTTTTAAATTTTTTCTTTCAATGAGCGTATAAGGCTTTTGAAATTGCTTTGTTGAAAATTTGGAAGCTATTTTAAAATGCACAGAATGTATAGGGGGAAAGGAAACCTGATAATCAACAGGATATCCCGCATCCCCTCAGTCCTTTCCCGAGGTTCATGACCAGCCTGTTTTTCTTTCAGAGCTGACTCTTGAAAGCTGCATTTGAGAGATTTTTATTTAATTTAATTTATTTATTTTTGCTGTGACAAATGTCTATCATTTTTCTAAACGAGAAAGCCAGTGTCCCAGTTAGGTGCGTAGAGTTATTTTCACTCACTGACAGTCCTGTTGTGTTAATACTGAATAAGCAGAGACAGCCTGACTGATGGTGAAAGATGGTAAGCCAGCCTCAGGGCTTTTTCTGGTCAGTCCTAAAGCTCTGATTGCCACGTTTTCCTAATTTCCCATTTCCAGGGCATCAGTAGAGTGACCTTGCTTGCTGAATATGATGCTCTGAATCGCTAGGATTTTCACATGTATTTGGAAATGGGCAGCCAGGCAACTGTTTACAGGACTCCAAATGAACTGTGCACTCACAGCAAGTTTGATAAACACACATTTCCTCCCTTTATCAGTGAGATTGTAGAATGTGAAGTATGAGTTTCCAGTTTTACTTATTCCCTTCAACCCTTTTCCTGTTTAAAAACTTAGACATACTAATTGGATGCTGATCTGTCCCTGTTTTTCATTTTGCCTACTGATAGGTGACGGCTTATCCCAAGGCTTACCTTAGCAAGATTTGGCAAACCTTCAAAAATAAACTTTCATGTATTCGACTTAAAGGAGATTCATCTCAAGAAACGTAATGTGAGCACTAATTAACAGTAATGACTGCTAATCACTTTGCTTTTTATACTCTTTTAGGAGCACTGCGATTATCCAATGTAGTTAAGTAGAATGCTGGTATAAAAATCAACAATGCTGCATCCTTTTAGCAGTTATTGCTTACAATTAAGCTTTACATAAATTGGAGTAACTAAAATTGATTTTAATGTGTTGTGCTTCTGTGATAGCAAGCTGAAATATCTTGTTAAAATCTTGAATATTAAAAAGACATTACCCGAAGTGTTTTATTTAATGCAGTCATTCTTGTAGATGAAAAAACAGTATTTCATGTACATTTTCTCAGTTTGTGACATTGTCTGTTAGATTTCTTTGAAATTGCATGTGCCTCATAGAGCAACACTTTGATTCTGTTATAAGTGTTTAATTTATCAGATCAATTAAAATACTTACTTAATTTCTCTAATTTTGTATATTGACTTCTAGAAGATTACTTTTTCCATTTATGTAAACTTGGTTCATAGGTTGTACATTCAGCTTTCATTAAAAATTGTTTTATTACATTTAGTGTACTATTAGAGCACTGTAAAAGCTGTTTTTATTTCTACATTCAACATACCTTCAAACTGCCTTGCCTCAAGAGGTGACTATGTAAAACTCGCAAATTAATAATTTAAGGAAGCAATGTTCAGTAGCATTTGGGTATAGTAAGTTAAAGCCTAGAGTTACTGCTAGTGGCTTTAACAGTGCTTTTACTCCTGGCTTTTATTGGTTGAAAATAACTTGTTAAATTGGAGCTTTTATAATAAAATGAAATCTACATACCATCTAAAGCCCTTTTTCATCTTTGATTTATGAGTAAGTTGACATGTTATTGAAAAATTTTTAACACTTTAACAGTTGTGTACTTTGATTTCAGAGAAGGTGCTAATCTTCCTGGAAATTTGAGAATGACAAAACGGCTTGCATACTGTTTTTCTAGGTAATTGGGATTTTATATAAGAAACCTTAGTTTTACAGTGGTGCTATTTAATGTTGATCTATTTACCATGTGATGTTTTGGTATGATTTGACATTGTGTTATTGGGGCATCTTACTTTCTAATTATATGTATTATGTTCAGTTTGTTGGCTGTAATTTTGCAATTCTTACACCTAATTGCATGTGTTTCTAAAGTTCAGCAATTCAGGATGATTACCTAATGAAATGATTTTTCTCTTTCACATTTGTATTATTATAGTCTAAGAATTAAAATTTCTTGTGGATAAACAAGGGGAAAATTAAGTGGCAGTATAAAAAGCTTTGCATTCTAGATACTAGTTATGTTGTATATATAGTGAGTATATGTATTTATAAAAACTTTTGGCCCAGTACTTAATTGTATTTAGTTTCAAAAAATATAGTAGGAATGATATAAGAGAAAAAATATGTGGAAGTTTAATTGAATGTTATCCATATGAAATTTATAGGAGTTGTTATTGTTGTGCATGGCATATTTATTTTACATTGTAGTATTATAACTTACAAAAGTTTAAAATGGATTTCTGTGAGGAAAAACTTTTTTCTTTTTCTGTTTATGTTTAAGAACGTGAGAATTTCATTCTTCAGTTTTGACTTTTTTTTTCCCAGTGTGTTTACTTTCATGTGAGAATGATTCATCTGTAGCTGTCATTTACCCAAAGATGGGACAAATGGAATTGGCCTTTTAGATAAAAGTATGCAAACAGATTGCATTGTTTTTCTTGATAGAATTATGGAAGGGTTGCATAAAATGCCACATTTATTTTTCTGTTGACTTTGAGTAGGGTTCTGCAATGGGGTGCTGTTTCCAATGGATAAGGTGCTGCTATGATTAGTTACCTTTCTCATGAAAGCACTACAAAGGAAAATGCAAAATGTGTGCAGTGCAGTGTTCTCAATTTGACAGTTTTTGTTAAGTTTTTTTTTTTTTTTTCCTTCTTGTTGAAGTCTGGCCTAGTTTAGAAAACATACATAACAGTTTTTTTTTTCTTTATATTAGCCTTAGTAGATTTCCATGTATTTGACCCTTTAAAGAAATTATAGACAGTTTTCTTTTTTTAGGCTTCTATTGTAAAGCTTCAAAGCTGATACAACAGTGCCCTCTATAGTCTTTTGGTGAATACTAAATAGATGTATTTGATGTGGAATATTCAGGTAAGAAGCAGGATATTTAAATTTAATTTTTGCTCAGACAAGAGACCCTTTTTTCCTAAGTAGACAATCTTGTTTTTCTCTAGGGGCTTTACTTTAAACAAAGGGAACAAAAGACCATTCTGAGTTTTCATTTAGAATTATTGGCTACCTCTTGTTACCAATGGTAAATCTCAAGTTTTATCAGGCATTCATCAGAGTAATTTGAGCTCGAAGAAATCTTACAAGCAGTACTGTCCCTTCATGAAATATCTTTTTGAAGTTGTACTCAAATAAGAGTGGTTAAAATTTTTTTTTTTTAGTTCCTTTGTATTTTTTTTCTTCTATTTAATTAGAACCCGAGTGAGTTGCCTAGAATTTAACTTTTATTTGTTCCTGAATTGGATAACTCAGGCTTTATACATGACATTATTTTAGTTAAATCCAAGGGAGTTACACAATGACTAAAGTATTTGTCATTTGTTAGCATTGATTTAAGTTTTATATTTCCATTTCTCTCTCTTTTGGTTACCTGTTTGATTGCATATGTGTCCATGGTCAAGTTTTACATTAAAAATACAACTGGATGTGAAGTTATTAATTGATAATAAAAGCACGTTTGTATCTGTTAGGAGAAAAAATTGCATGGATCTAGTTTAATTTGCTTCTGAAAGTCTTTTAGTAAAAAAGCACAGACTTGAGTCCTACCAAGCCTCTGAGCCTGCTGTCACATCTGTAAAATGGGAGTAAAAATAGCTTATCCTTTGAGGTTTTTAATGTTCTAGGGATTGAAGATCATTTTTATTAGTTAACTAAGTTATCATAAATCTTAACAGATAACTTTATTTCAAGTATCATAGTACAAAGGCAAGTGATTTTGTTTTATAGGAGAAAATTGTAATATGATATGTAAACTGTATGTACTATAGTGTAGATTTTAAAAAATTTTTATCTGGCAACTTGTAGTGATACATTTGAATGTGAAAGTTGGCACAGCATTCCTCAATAATGTGGATTGATTAAGTTAGATGTGCATTTGCTTTCACTCCCTACAGACCTCATTCCCTAATGTCTTAAACAGGCCATTTTTTTAAGCTTTATTTTAGTAGATATTTATTTAAACCAGTATTAGGAAATAGGTATATAAAAACTGATAATAAAATTTAAGGGGGGAAAAAAAAGACCAGAAGTTTTAAATTTTTCTCTTAGAATATCAGTCAAAGGTGACATTGCATTTACCTGTGTTGTAAGTGACTTTGCGTTCACCACTCTCAAAAACTATTAATATATAAATTAGATGAAGGTAGGTCTTACCTGGTTGAAGTGGAGATCTAAGACTAAAGTCTCTTTTCTTTGAGGGAACAAAGTTTAAAAGCTACTGGTATTGCACTCTTTAGATATGCTTTGTTCATAGCTAACACTCTTTATACTTTGGATTTGTAGTATCTAATTCTGCACCTTGCACATAAAATATGCTCAGTTAATGTGTACTACATGTAGAAGTTTTGAACGTTTTTATCAGTATAAAGGATATGAGGTGCCACAGGTGTAAAATAATACACCATCGAATGCAGCCCTGTAGTCTTAAAGTAATTGTTTTTCTGCAAACCATTTAAAACAAGCACACTTTTAGTGTAATCATCAATTGATTTTTAAAAAGCATGCAAGGTGTCTAGGTTACCAGTAATAAGAAATAAAATATTCAGTGCTTACCTTCAAGATGATTAAAAGTAATTCTTATACTATACAAAGATTGATTTAAACAGGCAGACATTTAGAAGACCCAGTGATAAAAATAATCTTAAATAAATTTTAATTTTGTCAACATTCAATGAGTTGTTTTTTTTTAAAGTTCTAATTTTTTTAATATTAGTATTCCTAGTAACTTCTAATTTCATTTTATGATAAATCACATATTCCTTTTAGTATATCACTGGAGTTAAAATGGTGAACCACAAAAGTTATCTTCTTTATTATTATAAAGAAGGATAAAATGAGCAAGAACTCTATAAGCAAAATACAGTGGTTCTTTTTAAAGCAATGACCAATTGTAATAAGAAACATGTTTAAATTAAACTGTAGCTTGCAAGACTGACAGGATATTGCCTACCCCCCAAAAAAAAGAAGTAGGTATTTTTTCTTTGCCATGAGAGTACCAGATTAAGAATCTGCTTAATTGAAAGTGATAAATGTAGATTGCATTACTGAAGACAGTGAAATACAACTGCTATGTCTAGTGAAACCCTGCATAATTTACCAAAACTGTACAGACAAGCAGTGGAGCAGCCACTGCAGATTGTTACAGGAAATGTCTTGTTTATTCTGTATACATTTCTTTTTTTAATTCAAATGTCAGTGATAATTTCGTAGCTGTCCTCCAAAAAAAATCCTTGTGAAATTTTTTCAAGGTGGTAGAATATGAGATAAAATCATTACTGGTGCTGAATGAAGCAGAAAAAACCTGAGGAAAAAACAACATGCTATTTTTTATTAATTCATTGTTTTATTATGAGTTGATAATGAATTATGTGACTTTCTTCACAGGTCTTTCTTGAGAGAAATGTGACAAAATCTTTGAGTATACATTTTATTTAAAAATCTTCCAGCCAAGCATGATGGTGCATGCCTGTAGTTTCAATACTCAGGAAGCTGAGGCAGGAGAATTGCTGGTTGCAGGCTAGCCTAGGCTACATAGCAAGTTCAAGGTTAGTCTTGAACTGCTTAGTAAATACCTGTGTTTAAAAAAAATTGTTTGGGAACCACAAGCAAGATTTGGGTAGAGATAGAGGTAGTATTGCTTAGAAATAAAGATGTAGGTATGAATACTGTGAAATTCTCAAGGTGGGGCAGAAACTTCCTGCAAGTAGGTGTATTAGGATTAGCTGGGCTCTATTGCTTCCTCAGCTCTCACTGTCTTGTGATCAGGGGATATTGTTGCACATGACTGAATGAGGCCAAGAAAGAGATTGGAGATCACAGAAGTAGTTGAGAACCCTCTCACACTATGTTTTCTTCCTTTACTTTAGTACCGAAACCGACCAGTTATTTCTTCATAAATATGCCTAAGAAAGCTAGTTCTGTAGTTAACAGGAATTGTTAATTTTGTTTTTGTTTTGGGGCTTCATGGTGTGACCTTAGTTTAGTTAACTTTTAGTTGGCTTGGCTTTCATATTCGTAAAGACTAATAGTATTACCTCAATCAAAGGGTTATTTTATGCATTTAATGGGATAATCCATACAGAATTGACCACATAGGAAATATCAATAAGGGTTAACTGCTGCATTATTATTTGTTACTGGGTAAAGTACTTTTTCTTGCACTGGAGGCAGTGGAATATTGCACTTAGCTAGCTTCATGTGTTAGCTAGTTTGGTATTGGTAAAGAAGATCTCAACTTTGTACATTTCTTTGTCTTTGTCTTTTCCCTAGTTTGACACAGGCTAGAATTTGTGAACTATTTTGTACTGTTCAGTTCTCTACATGGTCTTTTATGTGATCACTTCCTAAAAACTTCTTAACTAGAAAAAGACTTGTATACAGATGATGTGTCCTTATCATCAAGACTTGTCCACATCACCAAGAAATTGAAAAGTTATGTGAGAAAACAGAATGAAGAAGTTCATAAGATTTTTGTCCAATATAGTTTTTTTCCTTGAGCCTCAATAAAATGATAAATGAAATACCAAGATAAGAAGTAAATTGCTATATAATCATTATTTGCAGTGTTTACACATGCTGCATGTTGTAGAATGTTAATACACATCTGTGTTTTTATCTGGCCATTTTTCTAAGTGCTAGAAATATAGCTGAGGAAGGTACATATTAAATGATTTAGGTGCATTGTTTCAAAGACTTAGCACTTCAGGTTCTGAAACAGTGCTGTAAACTACTCAAATAATGTCAGTGATAAGTTCTTTACTTTTAAAAAATATTATGTATTCCTTATAGTTTTTCTCTTCATTAATGACTTGGTGTCCACCCATCCTTGTTTGTGTCACTATTTCTCCAAAAGTATTCTTTATTCTGTGAGGTTCAGTATTGCATCGTCTGTGCCTATTATGATTCATGGGCTAGTTTTTACTTTTGAGTAATACTTTGAAGTAATTAGTCAGTTTGTTTTTAACTCGCTTAGAGTCTCTAGGATTCTTCCAGAGATAAAATTTCTTTTTTTCTGTTCCTCTTCAATAGAAAAGTGTTACAAATTAACATAGTTTTTGTAGGGCTTCCACCAAGGTAAAATTACGGCTTTTGCCAAACTGCAGCCATGATTCAAAGCTAAAATGAAATCAAATTTCCAACTTACTGTATCCTAAGGTCACGTAAATTAGAAAATGTTTACTTTCCTCTTTTATATTAGTTGCTTTGGATCCCTTACTTATGAAAGCATCATCTCATTTATTTCAGATATTCTTTAGATCTATGAACTAGAGTTTATCAAAGACTAGATTGCATGCAGTGAACTTTTAATTTCAGGCAAATATCACTGGGCTTTGTTTTCAAATGAAATTGTCCAGCAGCTATATGTATGTAGAAAGTTGTTTTTAACTTTGAGTGGCTTGATTTCTTCATGCTATTTTGTATATAGTGTGGTCTCTTAAGATGTTACTTGTATTTTAAACAACATTATTATATGTGAGGTAAAACTAGTTTGTGGAGATTTTTACATTGTTATAGTTTGTATGCCAAACACTTTGAAACTTTTTCTGATTAATTGATAATCACTGCATCCCTGCTGTGTATAAGAATCACTACTATTTAATGAATTCCTGGTTTTATGTAACAAATATATTGTAACCATAAACGTTCCTGCTCTTCTTGTTTTTATTGATTTGGAATTGGTTGATCAGTCAAGCCATTTGCAATGGAATTGATTATGAAGCATTTATAGCAAAGAAAAAGACTTCAATAAAAAGTTAAAGGAAAACTTATAAATTAGTTACTAATAGATACAGTAGCAAGAATATTGTTTGTGCAAAGTTATAACGTGAATTTTAACATGTTTGAGTATATGTTAGTTATCTAGACAGTGTAAATGTGTTTTAACTGTTTGGGAAAAAACCAGTCTTTGTCTGTTAACTTCATAGAAAATCAAATCAGGATAGGTAAAACTATTATGACTTCATAGTTACTAGTTTCTAATCATCCTGGACTTAGAATAATCTCTTAAGAAAGCATTGTTTTAGTTTATTTTTTTAAATTAGTCATTGCAATTATTTGCTACTTTTGTATAATAAAAGTAACATTGGCATTAGAAGATATCCCTTTTACTTTGTCTAGTTACTAGATGTAAAAAGTTGACTTTTCTGTCCTATTATAACCTGTCATGTTTTTGTGCTTAACCATTAGTTTTGTTTTTGTTTTTGTTTTGTTTTCTGTCATCTGTCTCTGGATCAGTGTAAAGAAAGAGTGGTCTGTATTTGAGAAGAGATTTTGGTAGTATTCTTGTGCATGTTCATAATTCTTCAGCAGTTGTTTGTTTATAATTTTTTAGGGTCCTCATCCTTCATTCCTTTTTTAAAAATCTAAATTCTTTACTGATTTTCTTTGACACTTTAGAACAACTTTTTTTTAAATTAAAGAAAGTATATAAAAGTATAGAAAGTATAAAAATATTCAAAATTTAATCATAGAATTCATAATTTGATAAATGTCCTCACATTATATTTAACATATATATATACATAAACCTCATGCATATGTATAATTATTTATGTGTGTCACTATGTACGTTGCTCTTTTTTTTGCTTAAAGTATTAGGAACATTTTCTTAAGCTATTAAAACTTTTATGTGAGCATAATTTAATGGTTAATATTCCATCATTTGGCTGTATAGTAATTTTCTTAATGATTCTTTAATTTTGTAAACTAGGTTAAATCTAGTTTTTACTATAAATAATAGACCCTTAATAAGTATTGACATCTAAAAATTAATTCCCTATGATAATTTCTAAACATAGAATTAATAGACCAGAGTCTGATAATATCTAATTGATAGCTGCATAGTTGATTTTCATAAATATTATGCTCATCTATGCAGTCATTATTTACATTTTGAAGTTGTAAGCCTTTGTGTAATATATGTAAAACTTCAACTTGCAGTTATTTTCATAGTTCT
This sequence comes from Cavia porcellus, assembly GCF_034190915.1. Classification (NCBI taxonomy): domain Eukaryota; kingdom Metazoa; phylum Chordata; class Mammalia; order Rodentia; family Caviidae; genus Cavia; species Cavia porcellus. The sequence continues at coordinate 34,670,244 of NW_026947489.1, forward strand.
AAGTATTTGGTGAGTATAAGCTTAGAATAGCATCATGCCTATATTTGACTGTATTTTATTCTTAGAACAAAAAGATTTGTGTTGGAGCAGCTCAGTTATGTAATAGGAAGCTAGGGTGAGTCCTACCCTACCCGCTATTATTAAATCAGTTTCTAGTGATTTAATGGGTAACAGTCAATAGATGACCAGGTTTAAAGTAGGCTAAATTTTAATATGTTGTATATAGAGTTAATAATGTGCCATGTAGTTGAACCAAGCTACAGATACACATATTGTTTTAAAGCATTTACAGGTATAAATTTTAATTAATAATTTCCCAATAGGTTCCATTTTCCAACTAAACACACTGTGACATTTTCTGTTTTAATATTTGAAAGTTTTACAGTGTTTAGAAGTGAATTTTTATTTTTTCTCAGTAAATAAATGTCAATAGAAAATTCGCTTTCTCATGATATATTATTTTGGGCAAATGTTTCGTAGATCAAATGTAATATTTTAGATATATCTCACTGTACAAACTATTACTTATTACTATTACATATTACTAATAATTTACTATTATTAAAATAAATTTAAACTATTACTTTATGGCTGCTAAATATCACATTGAAAATATGTTTTCTTGGTATTTTCATTATTAATATAGGCAATTAAGCCATGGCATTAAAAACAAACAAAACTACAGTTTTATTTTTAATTTACTTACTAGACTTATAATTTTTCTTTTGTAAAAAATGATGTTTATTTTATGATAATTATTTCTAAATGATTACTAAGTTTTTGGTAAAAATACTACATTACCTTCTTGATACTGTACTGTCTTTTGTTTAAATAGTAAGTATCATATCACTTCTTGGTATTGTTAACAACTACCTTTTGCTGTTTGCTCATACAGTTCTTTCCATGGTTTCTTGTCTTTGGAAATTAGAGAATACTGGCTTCTGTGGTATATATTTTAAATAATAATCTCTCAGTAGCACCTTCTTCATGATATGAAAGTGCTACTAGCACAGTGACTTGGACATGTATGGTATATAGCATGTTGTTGAGACTGATAGTTGCTGTTCTTTTCCAAGCTGCTGGGTTTTCACTTTGTTTCATCTGTTTTTCAGCTATAAACACCTCTCTATATATACATTGTATAAATTTGTGTGGTTCTGTTCTCTCCCTATTCTTTTCTTTTTATTCTTAACTCAGTGTTTCTTTCTTTTTCATGTTTCATATGTACCTGTGCATGTACGTATGTGTGTATGTGTGTATGTGTGTATATATATATATGTATATGTATATATGTATATATATATAAATTTTCAGCTGTTAAAATCAAGATTCCAGTATCTACATTTAATTTATATACTTAAGTTTTACTTACATTTGCTCTTCATTATATAAGTTATGGCCGTCTATAATATGAGTACAAATTGTTCTATTATTCACTGTTTTTGTCTTTTGATGAAGAATAAGTGAAGGAACCAGATAAATTGTCATATTAGTGAATCCAGCTTGATTATGCAGACACATTATCTATGATCTTATTAAAAATTCAAGTTCTAAGTCATTTGGTCTGTGTGGATCCTCAGAGTTATTTAACACATGAACAGGTGATGTAGGTGCTCTTTGTGTGAGGCTACACTTTGAGTGGTTTGGTCTGAAACCTGTTAAATAGTATCATTTCTTTAGAATAGAATATTTGCATTCCAAAGGCAATTTTGTTATACATTACCTGTGAACTCAGTATCTGTAAGGACCGAGAAGTTATTTTATTTTAAAACCTTAATTTATCATGCAATTTAAATATTTTTCTATTTAAATTTTTATTATCACGTTTGCAGTATGTAATGATTACGTTCCTTATGGTGAGTTGGTACATGCCAGGCAAGTGTTCGTGCCACTGAGGTAAAGGCCCATCTCCCGAGTTGGTACTTGTAATAACACTCTAAGATCTGTGAGTCTTAGATCTTCTATAGTGGCCCCACCTACAACTTAGCTAATGTAGTTTCTAATGTACTTACTGTTATTAATAATAACATTAAGTTTTAGTTTTAGTTTTATGGTATACCGTTTCCCATTGATGGTTGGAAACTTTTATGGGAATTTGAGAGTAAAGGTGACGGATGAGAAGCTGGGGAATTGGGAGCAGGGATGGGGGCAGGTAAATCTGAGAACTAGGCTATGGCATAGAAAGACTTTTGCTTCTTGTTTCATACCTATGGGTTTCACTAGAAGAACCCTTTTTCGACACATTGAAATGATTTGCCTGTTGAAAGTAAGAAAGTGACCTAATCCCATACATAGGAGTTGTCCTTTTTTAAGTAAAATGTCTTTTCATTGTTTGAATAGAGTTCTCATCACTTCTTGTCCAAAAATATACAGAACTTGCAACAGTAAGAGTGTGCATTAGAACCTGCATAGTGACCAAGATGGGGTAATTTTAGAAATGAAAGATACAATAAAGTTCTACATGTTACTCCGTTATTTACAATTCAATAGTCAGATGTGACCAGCATCACCACACCTGTATATTTAAGGTAAAGTTTTATGTTTTGCAACGTTGATAAGAAAAAAATGATCATATTAACCAATGTGACCAGTTCCTGAGCTGGCAAAAGTCACTTACTGAATTATAAATTCATAAAAAGAAAAATGACTTTTTCCTTGCCAGTGAACAGTACACTAAAAATTAATTGTATTTTAATTTAGGACAAAAGCATCACCTAGCATGGATTGCTTTTTTAGATTTTTAAAACCTTATTTTCAAACTATGTATATACCATTTAAGTTGTATTTCTAACCTTATTTGTGCTTTCAATGAATATAGATTCCCCTTTTGTTAGCCTACATTTAAAAAGCTTATGTTTTTGCCATAATACAGTAGAATTATTTGTAGTAATATTATAAGTCTCTAAACTGCCTGAACATTATCCTGCTGTTTTATTGTTTTATAATGTAAAAATAAATGCACGCATTAAGAAATTATCAGTGCTGTCAGTTTCTTTCAGGATTTAAGAAAATTGCCCTATTGAAGAACTGAAAATAATCTTTAAGGTTGCAAAGAGTAGTTACAATATTGCCTAGCATTTTGCTTTCTCCTTTTCTGTTGCCATCGTGATGATTTGAGTAAATGCTGAAAAAACTCAAGATTTTATTTGATTTCAGCATAATGCTATTGCCTTTAAGAATTACTTATAAAATAGCATGGTTAGAAATAGGAAGAAAATAGGAGATTCATTTGTAACTCTATGTAGGCCAAACCATAAATCTTTTTCTTTTAATTGGGCAACCGAGCTTCTCGATCCAATTTGCAAATTTGGTATACTAAACACAAATAGTAAGTGTTAATCAGAAAACTGAAATTATGTTGTAACTTCTTTATAAAAATGAGACAAGCATACAAACAAAATCTTAAAGCCAAAACCGTAAGTTCTTCTTTGGCATTTGAGATTTTTTAAATGTAAGGAAAATAGTATTCCTTATTCTTTTTAGCCTTTGTCCTATCTGTTTTAAAATATTTTCATTTAAATGCAGATTTTGATTCTCCATTTGAGACTAGGTAGGAGTCGAAGTTCTATTACACTACTAAAAGAATAATCCACTTTAACACAACATTTCTCCCTAAAGGGATGGTCTTTTCTAGTCATAAGGTGTTATTTTTCTCAGAATGATATGAATAATTATGATGTAATGATTTTATCTTGATTCAAAAGATGCTTTTTTTTGGCAGTAAAAGGGATTAGGAGAATATTATTCATATTCTGTTGCTAAGAAATAGCCTAACATTGCTCATGATTACATACTAATTTTCAAATTAATGAGTTAATTATTAATTTTCAAATTTTTGAGTTACATATGTATTTCTATTTTTATTATATAAAAACTATAAACCCTGTGAAATGGAAATCACCTGGATTCACTAAATTATATTCTTAGACATTGGATTGTATACATATTTTTTAATAAACCAAGTAGCATATTTGAAAATTGTTGAGCATATTATACTTTTTTGTTTCATTTGCTTTATGCCTGATAAGACAGCTTCTTGGATTACATAAAAAAAAAAAAAGAGTCAGAGCAACTAGTTACTGCGTTCAGAGGCATAGATGTTTTGATTTTGATTCACCCTTGAAATTTATAAAAACTTTTAAGATAAAGAAGGATTACATTAATTAAATGGACTGACTCAGGCGGAAGAAGGAAGGCTCTGAAGGCCTTGCTGCTATTTGTTGGGCAAAGTCTTGGCGTATAGGATGTAGCTATCCAAGGCTTAGAGCATGTTTGGACCCTGTGTGGGATGCCAGCACCATGCCCCTAGGCATGCTGTCATTCAGCCGGCAGATTAATTAGCCAGTGGCTGCACAGTCCTTCCTCCTGCAGAGCCTTGTACTTTTAGCCAGCCCATTCTTAAGAAAGAATATGCAAGGTTTTTAAAACCTGGAGAATTCAAAAAGTTATTTTTCTTAACAAAATCAGTATATAGTGGCACTAATTCTAGGTATAGATTTTATACACATACATATAAACACAGTTACATGGGAATATTTTTTGTCATCACACAGGTGAATAATTTTAGTGGATTAAGAACTTTAAAAACCAACCAGTATATGACATGTATAACCTTTTTAAAAATTACTACTCAGTGACTTATTAAGTTACACTGGATAGACTGCTCTTAATTATATTTAATCAGGTAACTCAGAATCGTATTAACATGTATGAGTTTGTTCTTTGTTGAAATTTGTTGTTCTTAGAAAGGTTTATATACTGTGTTGAAATTTAGACCTATACCTATAAGCTCATGAGGGTTTAACATTTGGCTTAAACATGTACTTATATACATATCCAATGCTTACAACTATGTTTATTTGAATTTTATTAAGATTACTTTTTATCCTCAGAAAACTATTTCTTTTTATATGTAGAAAATATTTTAAGATGTAGTTTTATTTTTAAAAGTTTTAGATAACTTTCAATATATGTTACTAGTGTCTCCATTTTAAAAATACATTAATTTGCTTGTTTTCTCTCATTGTAGCTTAAGTAATTATGCAAAGTATCATTAATAGTTTATGCATAAAATATTACAAAATCTTACTCATTTCTAAATATACTTAAGGTTTATGTTCATAAGATAATATATAATATATACACTTTAAAATTGGGAAAAACAAGATGAAACAATGCCAAAAAAGGCATATGTTCATATACGTTTTTTAATAATGGAGAAAGCAACCCCCCAACCTTTTTTCCTTGACACTGTCAATTTTTTAGCACTGTAACTGGAATTTATTTTGTTGTAGTAAATAAAAGACAAGTCATTATTAAACAGATTTTGCTGTTCATTCAGTGTATGATTACCCTTTTCCATGGGTACTTTTAAGGGCTTTTATCCAAAATAAAATTCATTAAAAATGCAATTAAAAAAATCTATTGTTAATGGCTGTGTGAGTGACTGGCTCATAATTGGCTCATTACAATAAAAAAGCAACTGTTTAAGAATCATGACAATGAGCTGCACTACAGAGGGAACACTTCATTGTAGGCCCTGTGTGGTTACAGGATCCTGAAGGTGCTGCAGAGGAGCACGTGAATCAGACTGGAACACAGCTTTCTCCTTTACGCTCATTCTGCGAGTTCAGGTCATGACCTAGCATGGGTAGTGGAAGTCAGGGACATTCTTATTTACAGTGTCCCACAGTGAAGAGTAAACTTAGGTAACATAGTCCACTTAAGGGCCATTACTCAGACTCCTCTTTGTTTCCCTTTTCCAGCAATCTTTTCAGTTGACTTAAATTACAAAGTTGTAATCAGGAAATCTTTACTTCTGTTGAGACAAAGCTAACAAAGACGATATTGTCATATAAGCCATCATTATTATCTGCCCCCTTGTTAATGTAGAAAAATATGTAAATAGCTCTTTGTCAGCTTTTAAATTTTTAAAACAGCATTCTTAAAATTTTTTTGTTCAAGTATTTTTATTAGTGTTTATTTTAATCACTTATTCATTTTTAAGCCATAGGTCCAAAATAAGATTAAATATAAACTATGTGATGCAGCAAGAAAAGTGAACTACACATGGTAAATTTTCTCCTTTGACAAATCAATTTTATTTCTCTTTTTTGTGTCTTGTACTTATTAGTAAGTTGATAGATTGCATGAACTTTGCAACGTCAAACTTTGGGATGTCAAATGTCAGCCATTCTCTTTAGATTATAAAATCCTACAGTACTGACAAGTATAAATAAGAATGGTCATTAATCTGTTCTTAAGAGTTCCATGTATAAAGCAGAAACCCTGAATTCAACAGTAGTTGAAAAAGCTTAATTAGCCCTTTATTTTCAAAATGCTTTTCCTGTTTGAGGCTAGAAAAACAGTAAAAGTTTTAAAAGCTGACGACTCCTGCTTTTGTTTAGTCTACAACAGCAATATTAATGTTGCTTTTGTGTTCTGGTGATTGAATCAGGTGTAATTTTTCATTACATATATTAAATGTTGAATTATTTTGACTCTTAGTTTCAAGTGAGCCCATAGCTTACAGGCAAAGCAAGGACTTTGGGATCAGAATCATTCAGTACCACTCACATCATTACATTCCATCAAGAATGTTGAAAATAAGTTTAATATAAAAAAAGTTTAATGTAAATTACAGAAAAATTCTTAGTGAGATATTCAACAGCATTTAAATAAGACAAATTTAATTGAGCTCATTGTAATTTAAGTAAGCAGATGCTTGATTATCATTATTAGTCCTCTTTGTGCAAAGGTGCATTCCTCTCATCATCTCTTATTTTGAACCTGTGCATTTTTCCCCCCTATAGAATTAAGAAGAAATGCCTGCAAAGGAAACAATCATTTAAAACAGTGGCAGTCACATTGCCATCTTGTTCAATTTTTCTTTACAGATCTCCTTACATAATTTACCTTTACTCTTCTGAGTAAAAATAAGCAATGCCCTTCTCACATTTGAGGTTGAGTAAGACAGCTTCAGTCATCTCACGCTTAAATGGAGTTGAACATGCATATATGATGTCTTTGTAATTTAGAAATTAATTTGATAAATCATGTGGTAAGAGCTATGACTGTGTCATACCAATGCCAAAATAGTTTATATGTGCAGAAATTAATGTAGTTTAAGATTCCTGAGACTATCTTCACTAGTTCATGAGCATATTTTATATTTATAATTTGATAGCTAGTCATGCTCAAGTTTTATGGCTGAACACAGCCATAGCTACTTTAACTTTGTCTTTTATCATTTCCTCAAAGAATATATAGGGTAGAGTTCTTCATTAATAGCCTTTATAAAAAAGATGATTTATACTTGCATTAATATTTAAACAAAAGTATCTTCTGTACATTGCTAAGGTTTTAGGCATTTCATAGGCAATCAATGATTAATTAAAGTTGTGATATCTCCTGTGATGTGTTAATTTATCATTCTCTATTCAGGATATATTGATTTTGGGTATTAAAGAACAACAGCCTTCTATTCATCAAATATGTTCTGAATGACTTTTCTGGATACAGCATAAAGGTATCAATAGAAAAATGACTCATCTCTTGGAATTCATAATGATTACTAATGACAGTACAGTATTATATTGTGATTATAGAGTTTTGTTTGCTTTTTTTTGACATGCGCTATGAGAATACAGGGTTGAGAGGGGAAGATTAGTTTTTACTGGGAAAGACAACATAACAAGAGGTTGGGGAAATACAAATGAGTAATGATTATCAGGAGATGATGGATGACTTTAGACTGCGAGGATATTTTATAGAGGCATGGGGATGTGAAAGGCATGGCACATTCTTGGTTTCTTTTGTTATATGTATAAGGCAGGAAAAAGAAAAGAGGCAGAAATTCATTTGGGAGGAGTTTGAAAAACCTTGTATACCTTGCTAAGGAATTTGGAGACTTTATTTCATAGTTGATGAAGTCACTGAAAACCTGTAAATTTGTAAGTGAAGAAAGAAAATGACTAATTTGTATAGTAATGTAGAGAAGCTAGAGGGAAGAGAAAAATGTTTTGAGTATATTGAGATTATTAAAGTATCTCAAAATAGGAGGTCATAATGTTTAAAGGGAGAAATCAAGATTCGATAAATTGATAGTAAAGAGTATTAGCATATAATAAATAAAGTAAGGTAAATAGGCTTACCCAAGGATGGTGTTGTATAGTAGAAAAAATTAGATGTAGTACCTAGTTGCTTAGTTGTCCTTATGCCTTCTATTTTGTACAGTGGAGATAAAAATTGCATACCTCATAGAGTTGCTGAGAGAATTCAGTGAATTAACGTATATCATTTGAGTTGAGAGAGAAAAGAAAATAGTTTTTTAAAAAGTCTTGATGAGGAGGAAGTGATAGTAGGAGTTTTATAAAATGAGAGAAACTCAATAAAGAAATAAATTGAAGCATTGAAGGCATGAGTCTGGAAAACAAAAATAAAACAAGATCCAAAAGATTCAGAAATGATGAAATGAAGAACACAGGTTATTTTAGTTCTAGACTGTTCTAGACTATTTTTATCTAGACTGAAGAATATGATATATTTAGAGGTAAGAAACAGAATGATAAGCAGAATGATCATCTTACCTCCAAGACAATATTTTTGTGATCTCGAAGGCAGAATGATGTATTTCAGGTGGTTGAGCAGGAGGGGAGTAGTAACATTATCTGAAGAGAATTTTAGTATTTAGAGTTGTCACTAAAAAAAAAAAAGAAGGAAAAGGAGATTGAAGTATACATTTAAAAAATCCAAAGTTAAGTATTACTATTCTTTAACTGTTAAGAAATGAACTGCTTATTATTTGGATTCATTAGTATAAAACAAATCACCACATGGGATATTACTTGTCAAATAGTGGAAAGGTGGTTAGAAATTTCTATGACATTCTGAAAATGGCAATATATTATTTATTTTAACTTATGTTTAAGTACACGTATTTATGGCATATAGTATGGTATTTTGATACAGACATAGAAATATAAAGAATAAGTAAAGGTAATTCTCATTTTCATCTCCTTAAACATTTCTTTGTGGTAAGAAACTTCAAGTTTTTTTCTGCATTTTTATAAAATATACTGTAAATTATTGGAACTATAATCACTTTACTGTGCCATAAATTTTATTCATCAGCAACATTAGACCTTATTCTTCCTATGTTACTACTTTGGCACTTATTATAATATAACTTTTCATTACCCTTTCTCCTTTCTAGTCTCTAGTGATAACTGTTCTACTCTGTTTCTATGTAATAAACTTTTTGGCTTCCCTATAGAAACAAAACCATGCAGTATTTGTCCTTTTGTGTATGGGTTCTGCAGGCAAATGGAAAATAAAAGGATGTACACAACAAGGGTAGCAAAGTGGCTGCTGCTCGGCCAACATAAGCAGGCAGCTTTTATTGAGATAAAGAACAAAGAAAGTCATGTTGCGCATGCTTAGATTATTTAACTTGTTTGCTTCTTGTCCTTATGGGACCTCATGTTTTTATCTAGGGCGGAATGTTTCAAGGCCTGCACTTTCTACCAAGACAGTGTCAACTGGATGTGTCCAGGGCAAAATGGAGTCAGAGTGCTCTCTATACTTTGTACTTGCCTGATTTCACTTGGCATATCTTTCAATTCTGTGTCACAGATGACAACATTTCATTCATTATGGCTTAGTAATATTTTATAGTGTTTTTATCACATTATAAAATCCTTTCATCTAAGGTTGGGCACTTCAGTTGTTTGCAAATCTTGAGTATTATAATTAGTGCTGTAACAAACCTGGGAATACAGAAAACTCTTTGACATACTGAGTTTATTTCCATCTGATATATACCCAGTAATAGAAATCTTAGGTCCTATTGGACTTCAAGTTTTAGTTTTCTGAGAAACTCCTGTACTGTTTTCTGTAACAGCTGCATCAATTTATGTTCTCACAAACAATATGCAGAGGTTGCCCACCTCATCTTCAGAAGCACCCATTTTTTTTGTCCTTTTTCTGATAGCCATACTAACTAGAGTGAGATGATATCTTCTTGTGGTTTTAATTTGCATTTATCTGATAACTAATGATGTGAAACCTTTTCTCATACTTTACGACCATTTGTATATCTTATTTTGAGAATGATCTGTTTTAATAATTTGCTGAATAGTAGTCATATCTTAATTATAAATATAGAACAGTGCAGAGAAGTAGTTAAATTATTAACTTGTGTATACAGACTTTCAAAAAACAAGTTTGTCCCTTATATGCTAAGCATTGTTTAATCATTTATTTTGTAGTTTGTAAGGAAAACAATTCTAGATGATTTATCAAAGAGATGATGGTCAAGTTGTGAGCGTCTGCCATCTAACTGATTAAAACTGAGCTTCTGTTGGAAGTGTTATGTGGTACCCTTAAATTGGATAAATTAAGGTCAGGGTTGAGGGCAACTTTGACACACCGAATACTCCAATTTACCCTGACTAGGGAAACTCAAAACTTTTAAAATATAGCAACTCTTGTATATGAATAAAATTAAAACCAGAATGGCTTTCTATTCATTTTCAATAAATATAATATTTATTAAATATAATAATGTGTGTTTCTGAAGCTTCTTAATGATGAAACAAAAATATGGTCATAATTTTGTTTTGTGGTTGATCTTTCAGGAACATATCTGCTCTACCTCTTTAAAAAAATTGCACTTTTAAGTGCTCAGATCAACTCAGTGGTCCCTACAATTTTTATTTAAGTGTGTGTGTAACTGAGACTAAACTTTTTTTTAAACCAGCAAATAGAATAAAAGTTGTAATAAGTAATTAATTGCCTTTCTGTAGTTTTTGTCTTCTGTTTGAAACACAGTGAAGATTCACAGTCAGAAATTGATTCTATATTAGCAGTTTTGTGAAGAAATTGAGTATCGGACAAAGTTAAACACTAATGATAACAGGCAAGGTACTCTGACATGAATATCACTGTCATGGTTTATGTCTGTGTCCCCAGGCCTCATGAGTTTGAATTGTGCATTTGTTATTAGTTCATTGTCTAGTGCCTGGATTGATGTGTCAGTGCTCATCCCACAAAGGAGTGGAACCAGGATGTGATGTAATGGCAGGAAGAAGGTGTGTCTTGCTCTTTGCTGGTTCTGGCTTGCTGTTTGCAGCTACCATGAACTGCAGCCCAGTCATGCCCGCCAGCCTTGGAGCCAACTGAGTGTGGACTGAAACTTCCAAAAACTGTAAGAAATAAACCTTTCTTTTCCCAACTTGGGCTTCAGGTATTTTGTATCAGCAACGAGTAAAAAATAACTAAGACGATCACTGTGCTAAAAAATATAATGTTAAAAGAGATATGGTCTGCAACAGAAAGTGATATAAATATGAAAAGATACTTCTGCCATTTTTCCATATTATTATAGGTTGTTATAATGACATTAAGGGTAATATCTTGTGAAAAGAGAATCAGCAATATAACATGGAAAACGTGAAAGAATAAAAGAGCAGTCTTGAATAGAGAAATTCATATATTGCCTAATCAAGCTGAGTACCATTTTGTTTAATAATAAAAATTTATCTTAATCCCCAGTTGCACAAAAAATAATTTTCATAAAAAAGGAGTCTATATTAAAATTGCTCACCTGCATTTTATTCCTAATAGAAACACAGTATTGGAAGATGCCTTGCCCAGTTTTGAGTAGCCTGGTTATTGTTTAATGAATAAGTAAATGCCAGTAAACATTGTGAGTTTGGCCTTCATGTAAACAAGTGTACAGTAAAATAACCCACACTGCTTGTAGAATTATAGGTTGAATTATTATTTAAATCATATATTTAAATCATGTTTCTAAAAAGATCCTGAACGTTCCCATTTACTTTGATACCCGGCTGCAATGTCAGCAATTGTAATTCTAAGAAAAATTAAAGAATATCAATTTAAATTGACTCGGATCATATTGAACTCTTTTGTTAGTCAACTGAAAACATTTGCAAGTTGAAGTTATAGTTATCAATGACTAGATCATTTACTGTTTCAGCATGATTCAAATCAGTAAAATTATAAGGCTCAAAACAGAATGAAAAACCTTTCAGCAAGGTAGAATCAATCACTATCTTCCTGGCGTAAGATCCTTTCAGCATTATAGAAGGGATTATAATACTTACGGCACATACTGATGAAATCATTATCTTAGGAAAATAGGAGAGAACCAAGATGAAAATGTTTCTCATTAATGATAGGACTGACTTTTAAAAAATATGCCAATCCTTTTAAGATGTTTGCTGTATGTTTATTTTTTGTCCTGCTACACAGCTAAATTTGGTTTTCAACTCTAGGAGTCTTTTGGTGGAATTGTTTGCATTTTGTAAGTAAAGGATCAGGGCATCTACAAATAATGATACGTTGACTCTGTTGTTTCCCACACATACCTCTTTTATTTCTTCCTCTTGTCTGATTACACTGGCAAATGTTTTGATAACTATATTAAATAGGAGTGGTGATAATGAGCAACTTTGTCTTCTTTCTGATTTTAAAAGAAAGGCTTTTTGCTTTTTTCCATTTAATATGATGTTGGCAGTAGGTACATCATGAATGGCTTTCATGTTGAGATAAAGACCTATACCTATTTTTTTTCCGGGTGTTTTCTTTTTTATCATGAATGAATGTTAGATTTTGTCAAGGCTTTCTCTACGTCTGTTGAGATGATCATAAAGTTTTTGTCCTTGTCTGTGTTTATGTGATAAATTACATTTATTGATTTGTGTGAGTTGAACTATCCTTGCATCTCTGGGATGAAGTCTACTTGGTTATGGTGCATGGTCTTTTTGAAAATTTGTCACATTCTCTTTGCCACTTATCTTGTTAAAAATGTTTTTGCATGTATGTTCATTAGCAAAATTGGCCTATAGTTCTCATTTTTGATTGGATCGTTTTTTTTTCTTTTAGGATGAGGATAATGTTACCTTCTGAAAAGGATTTTGGAATCTTTTTTTTGTTGTTCTTTTTGAAATAGGATTACCTTACACAGTTCAGCTGGCCTTGAGCTCACTTTGTAGCCCACGCTGGTCTCAAACTCACAGTAATCCTCCTGTCTCAGCCTGCTGAGTGCTGGGATTATGTACATATGCACCACTATGCCAGGCTCCTTTTTTTTTTTTTTTTTCACTTTTAATTGCATTGGTTTGCCTCTTTTCTTTGGCCAAGCATTTGTCTGTTTTATTTATTCTTTCAGAAAACCAAGTCTTTGGTTCATTTTTTTGTATCGTATTTCTTTTTTTGTCTCCATTTTGTTGATTTCTGCTCTGATCTTTATAATTTCTTTCCTTAAATAAGCTCTGGATTTTGATCATTGTTTTTCTAAGACCTTGAGATACATCATTTATTTTTTTGGGCTCATTCTGTCTTTCTGATATGTGCATTCATAGCTATAAGCTTGCCTCATAAGACTACTTGCATTGCATCTCATAAGTTCTGATATATTATACTGTCCTTATCATTTTAATTCTAGGAACTGTCTTAACTTTTCCTTTATTTTTTTCTGTGATGCATTGAGTATTCAAGAATGTGTTTAATTGGCATGCATTTGCGTAGTTTCTGTGATTTATTTTGCTATTCATTGTTAGTTTCATTGCACTGTGATCTGATAATAAGCATGGTAGAATTCCAATTCTTTAGGCATGTTTTAATAGCTAGTATTAAAGGTCTTTAAAGGTCTAAACTGAAAGGTCTTTATATTGTTCAAGTGCAGTTTTTAGAAGAGATCACAATGTTGTCTTTATCAAAATTCAGAAAGAGCAATCTTTCCAAGGTGAGACAGAGGAAAAAGAGACACCCAGGAAGCAAGAGACACCCAGTCTCTTGGAAAAGATATTATGTGCATCCATAAAGAATGTATATTCTGTTGTTGAGTTACTTATGCATATTAAGTCGTTTGTTGCAGGATTTGGTTCAACTTGGATTTCTTAAATTGGTTTTTGTTCAGTTGAACACTGGTGTTCAAACTTATTGTGCCAAAGGCTATGGAAGCACTTAGTGATAATGAAAGTCAGGCTGTAGGTTCTAGTTTCTTACTATAGGTGTGAAGAGGTGTCTGAGAATCTGCATCTCTAATAAGTCCCCAATGGCTATGGATGCTGCCAGTCAGGGGGGCCATATTCTGAGACACATTAAGCTTGCTCAAATTACAGTGACTTACTTTTTTTTTTTTCATATAATAACATCATACATAGTATCATTTACTTCTCTGTCTTTAGATCAACTGTGCTGCCACTACTGTCACCTAAATCTTCATCCAAATTTTCTTTCTTTTTGGAGTGCTTTCTGCTTACTTTCTTGTGAATTCTTGCTTATATTTTAATTCCCAATTGAAATATATGACTTATGAAAAGCCTCCCTGATCTCAATTATGAGTAAAGGCTTCAAGTATGCTCCTGTTACAGTACATACTTTTTAACTGAAATTCCTGGTATATATATCAGTTTTTATGACTACACTATGATCTCTTCAAAAGCAGAATACTCAGTTGCTTCTGTAGTCAGTGATAAATAAACTGTGACACACAGTAAATATTCAGTGACTACTAAAAGAATGAACAAATTGACATCTGTCTGCATTTCTGTCATTCTCGTTTCATAGCTCTAATTTGAACTGTTTCATGTCATAAATAATTATGTTTAAATTTCCTAAAATTCCATTATTAATTTCTTCCACTCTAAAAGTATACTGACTTTTACAAGCCTTTTTATTACTGTGCTTATCCATAATACCTCCAATATTTTCTGATCCAGCTAAACCAGCTAAGGTACCATACATGTGTTTACTGAATACTCTACATATCTAACTGGCAAAAACTAAAAAAGCTCTACTCTATTATTCCCTAATATAATTCCCTAAGCACATTTTAAAATTCCTCTCTTCTGCCAGCTCTTGCAGAGCTACTAATAGAAGTTTTTCAGAACTTAATACTAGCTGGGTTAAAATGCTCTCTTTTTTATACACAACTTTTTTATACATGTAGATCATAAGTGTCCTATCTGCAGTCTATATTTTATTCTTGTCTAATTGCTTGAGTCTGGCTTTAATAATTGTAAATAAAGTACTTAATAAATTTTTAGAAATATTTAAGGTCTATATATTGTTTATGTTGTCAAATAAAATAGGCCCTGCTGATTCAAAACAAGAAGACACTTTTAAATTCCCCCATTGTCTTCAGTCTCTGGCTCAGAAACCGAAAGGTCTTTATATTGTTCAAGTGCAGTTTTTAGAAGAGATCACAATGTTGTCTCTATCAAAATTCAGAAAGAGCAGTCTTTCCAAGGTGAGACAGAGGAAAAAGAGACACCCAGGAAGGAAGAGCATGAAATGTGTGGGGGTATAGATTGAAGTATACCATATTGTAAAAAAAATTTGTCTGAGTTGAGTAAAATATACTGGGAAGAGATGGAGGCTGGAGAGGCCTTTTAAAATAGGAAAGTAGACACTAATTCCATCAGGAGGGTAGAAAGCATCCCATTTTAGCAAGGCAGAACCATTTAATATTTACGCCTGCCAGACTGGAAACTTAAGTGTAAGTGAGTTTTATCACCCTGTATTCCAATTTTATATACAATAGCTCCAAATAGCTATCACAGCCAAGGGAAAAAACAAAATAAAACATAAGCCCCATTAATTCTGTATTCATATTACTCATCTAGCAGCTGTTGTATCCATTTTTCATATTTTCTTTTTAAAGTATCCCTCATTAATTGGTGATTGACCCACAGCCCCGTTGTATTATCTGACATGGTTCACATTGATTTCTTCCCCTACCTGTACTTGCAGTCATATTTTTAATTTCCTAGATTTCTGTTTGAAGGTTTTTTCTTTTTTTTTTAAGGAACTCTTGTCTTTTTTTGTGCTGGTCATTCATCTTCTGCATGTTTTCCTTTAAGTTCACTACATTTTTATTAGTGTCTTATTCAGACTAGCTGATCATTTGTTTCAGTGGGCTCATTATTTTGTTATTTGTATGTTTTTTATATTTGCCAAGTGCCTTATTGAACTGTTCTACCTCCACTGATACCTGTTCAGATGTTTGTGTTGTGTGGCTTATGACTTCCTCCCCCTTAAGACTCCTAAATTGGTTTTGGGGATATTGGGAGTTTTTGTAGGTGTTTTGTTGCCTTTTTTTCCCTCCTCAGTAGGTCTATAATCAACACTCTCATTTAGTCTAAAGTAATCAGTTATCTAGTTGGATATCATCCATGATGTAATCACTTCCAAAGTCCTACCTATGAGTGCATGTGACTTAGGAAGGACATCTGGATATAAGCCATTAACAACAGGGTGAAAACACCTGGATAATCTTATTTTGTGCTTTCATAAACACATTATAATCTTTACATATGTTTCTTAATGTATTCAAAGAATAACAAAATTATTTTTTATCCTAGGAAATTTATTTGTTTAGGCTTTTTGAGGCGGAGTCTTGCTTTGTAGTTCAGGCTTGCTTGAACTTACTATGTTGCCTAGGATGACCTTTAACTCTCAGTGATCCTCTTGCCTCAGCTTCATTAGTGCTGGCATAACAAATGTGTGCCATCATGCCTGACTTAAAACTAAGAGTAGAGAAGAAGGAATGAAGAGGAGATAAGAGAGAAATTAGTACCCATGTAAGCTCGTAACTTTCTGTTGAAAACCAGGGACATGAGCTTGAAAGTTTTTGTTGTTATTTTTTTTAACATTTTAGCAGTCTGGATTAATTTCGGGACAGTGCTCTGAGAGCTGATAAACACTGAGCTATAGTGAGAACGAGATTTGAAATAGTGTTGAAAGCATACATATTTTTTTCTTTACTTCTGAGCTGAGAGAAGTACTTAATGGAGGGAAGGTGCTGTTAAACTATGAACTTGTATGGTGCTTTGCTTAATAGTCTTGGATCTACTCAACCTATAAAAAATAAAGTTTGTGGATGAATAATATTATATAGGAGTTCTAGAATTGAACAAGGAAGAGCACAACTTAATAACAGGCTGAGAATGGTTTTTTGGTCTGTTGTCATTACTTTGTGTGGTATTTAGTATTCCTGAACTAATCATTTTTGTAGTATTGGGTAATGTTAATTGAATAGTAATTCTCTTATATATCTGTGACTTTTAGTAAATAATTTTGGAATGACATTAGATAAATCAGTCAGAAATAGGTCCATTTTGTGCCTTGATTTTATTTTTAACTATTATTTTTGATAACCTTTGTCATTCTAAGGAGGATTGATTCAACTTTAGGTTGTTAGATTTGGTAGTCTCATATCTCCATTAGTAGAGAGACTGATTTTAAAAGGGTGATTTTTTTAAAGTAATGGGGTATTAGCTATGTTATAGAGCATTGCTTTCCCAACTCTGACTATGGTTGTGGTTATTTTTTTTTTTTAAATTAGGAGTAATTGCCTTGGGGCAAGTGAATTGCTATATACAAATAAAGAAGATGTTTCAGGACTGATTCTAATTCTGATAGATAATGTTGTATCTTGATATCATAATCATTTCCAAAATGTGCATAGAGGTGGAAATTCACTCTTGACCAACAACAAAATTTAAAATTGCCATAGAAAGGAATGCTCATCAGTGTGTATTTCTTTTATGATTGTTTTTGGTTTGATTAGATTGCATTTTCTTGTGTTCATTTTTCAAATATTTGTTAAATGCTTTTGTGTGGCAGGTTTTGTGTTCTTTGCAAGGAACTGAACCATTAGCAAAAAGAGATTCACTATTAGCATCTGCTTATAATTTATTAATTAATGTCTTTAATTACTAATTAATTACATAATTAGCTATTTGTGTCTACAGGCATTAATCAAATGAGTCATCAAAAGTCCATTTTTCTGTTTGGTTGTCTCTCTTGCACTGATTTGTAGGGCTTCTTTGCATTTTTGGCATGTCACTTGACAGTTATATTGCAAGTGTTTTATTTTGTGTTAGAAAAGTATTGTTTTTATTAGTAAAATAATTCAAATTATTAGTTTTTCCCCATGAAATTAAATAAAGTATTTTATGTCTTGTTTAAAGAAATGGAAAATTCTCCCATGCTGTATTTTAGTTCTTGTTTACTTACACATTTGATATGTACCTGAAATCACGTATGTTGTGAGCTAGCAGTACACTCATTTTCTCCACCAAGAAGATACTCATTTGTCTCAGTATTGTGTTCTGAAAAGACCTCATTGTACTGTCTTCTGTTTTTTTTCTCATAAATCAAGTGTTCTTATTCTCCCACAGCTGGTTCATTTGTTTCTTCTTGATAGCAAATCCTGTTTCTGATAGTATCATTTCTCCAACTTTGTTCTTTTTAATGTGTTGTGGTTATTCTCAGTTGCTTCAGAATCAAACTAGCAGTTTTTACAAAAATAATCTGCTGGGATATTTCTGAATGTATGCATGAATTTGAGATTCAACATCATTAGAATACCGACTCTTCATTTCATGGATATATTGTCTTACATTTATTTGGATTTGCTTTTTTTTTCCCCCCTCTACAGAGTTTTGAAGTTTAATATGTAGAATTCATGTATGTATTTTTTCTGAATGTTTTCTATGCTAGTGTTGTAGTTTACTCAGGCTACAATAATGATTACCCCAATTCTAGAAGCTGCAAGTCCAAGATTAACATGTTTGTAGAATTTGTTTCATTCTGAGATCTCCCTTTTATTTGGTAGATAGTTTGTCTTCTCGCTGTGGTTTTATGTACTTTTCCTCTGTGTAGATGAATATATCTATATCGTAATTTCTTTCACTGACTGCAGTCATATTGGATTAGTGCTTACCCGTCTAAGCTCATTTTGCTTGTTACTTTAAATGCCCCTTCCTTGAAATACAGTGGTTCCTTTTATCTTCTTATCCATATGCCCTTTTCACTTTCCATGGTTTCACTTAACCCCATTCAAGCAAAAATGGAATATTTCAGAAATAATATGTTTTAAATTGCATGACATTCTAAGTAGCATAGTGAAATCTGTCCCAGTCTGGTCATGAAACATCCCTTTGTTCCTTCTATCTAGGCTATACATGTAACCTACTTGTTAGACATTGTTTTTTGTTGGTTTAGTTAGTAAGATTTTCATTTTTCTTTTTTTCTTATTTTTAAAAAAATAATGGCTTAACACTCAAGTGGTTAAGCTGGCGTTTTGTGTATTATATACATTTTGTATGTTCTTCTTTTAAGTGAAACGAAAACAGAAAAGATATTGAAAGAAATACATTCATATAACTTTTAGTATAGTATATTTTGGTGGTTTTGTTTTAGTAACTTACCATTTTAATAGAACAGTTATAAGCATTATTACTGATCTCTATGTCTAATATATAAGCTAAACTTTATCATAAATACATATACATAGGAAAAACAGGATATTTAGGGTTCAATAGAGCTTTTTTTAAACAGATATAAATTGGGAATCTTGGAGTGTACCCCTGAATTTAAGAAATACTGTAT
The DNA here is from genome assembly GCF_034190915.1 of Cavia porcellus. Lineage (NCBI taxonomy): Eukaryota > Metazoa > Chordata > Mammalia > Rodentia > Caviidae > Cavia > Cavia porcellus. The sequence goes on from NW_026947489.1 coordinate 34,689,672, forward strand.
GGTCACATCCTGAGGTACTGAATCTTTAAATGTTAATAGATGAATTTTGGAGAGAAACAGTTACCTTACATCACAAAAGTATCAAATTATTTGTTGCAACAAATAGAAACAACCTGTATTTTGAATGGTTTGTATATTGTGACCTTGCTACTTTACTTATTTTCTTTAATTTTTTTTTACTTATTAATTTTAACAGTATATATGTTAATTGTTTTAAATTTTCTTCATACACAGTTATTGTCAACTATGAATGATAGGATTTTCTCCCCTGACTTGAAGTCAAATGCTTTAATATTGACAGTTAAGTTAGACCCTTGTTAACATTTGTAGACATGTTTTCCTGATTAAGATAACTTTTTATACTAATCATTTGTTAAAAGTTTTTTTAATTGTAAGTGAATTTGAAAGATTACAGACCACTTTCATGTTAATTGTGGAAAAGGGCTCGTAGGATAGATTGATTTATAATTTGATGTAAAGAGTGGTAGGAATGAGAAATTAGTATTCACTGGAAATGGAAGTTTTGTGGTAGCTCAGTTTCTATCAAATTTGAATGGAGTGATTTGGAGGAAACTCAGGAAACTTGTTTGAAATAATCACTGAAGAAGTTTCATTGAAAAAGTTAATATTCACCTATCTAATATTTCTAAAGATCCAAGTGTTTATAATCATCATCATTTGAGTGATTTTAATGTAATATTTTGTTCTTGATTAATAACAGATAATAGTTACTTTGGTTTCATATTTTGATGTATAGTACCCCAAAATAATATGTGCAAAATATTAAACTGTTGTCATGGTTAATACAGTGTATCTACCTGAGAAGTTTAGAAGTTTAAGAGATTTATCTGGGAGCCAGGATCCTTATTTTGTAAATATCCTCATCTTGTGCAACAGGAGAGCACAGAGATTTTGTGAGTGTCATCTCTGCCCTGGGATGTTGGCAGTGGCCTGCATGCACTCTAAAGGAGAGTAAAGAGGCTCGTGTACCAGCCCCTACCCAACTTTTGCTCTGGCTGCTTTTACTGGCTCCTGCCTTGAAGTGTTGCCCTGGTGCCATGCCACCCTGCCTTGGAGCCAGCTGACTGTGGACTGAAACGTCCATAATCCAAACTAAGTAAACCTTTCCTTCTTTTATTTGGGCTACTGGTTATTTTGTCCCAGCAAGGAGAGAAAAGTAACCAAGACAGCTGTGTGTTGGCAACCTGTTTCCATTCATAACTATTGAGAAGTCACTAAAAATATATCCCAGATGATGGATGTTAAGGAATAGTCATTAAGGGTATGGTGATGATAGTAAAAATAACTGAAGGTAATTCCTGGGTAATTAAAATGTTCTAGGTACTATTTTTAAGTGATTTACATGTATTAACATAGTCCTTGGATAATTCTTGTAATAGTGTTTTATCTTTTTTTGTTTTAATCATTACTGATGCACAGAAAGTTAGCTAGATCCTTACAGATAATAAATGGTACTGCTGTGATTTGAACAGAACAGTTGGGTTCAGAGCCTGTCCTGGAAAACTGTGTTGAGCTGTGCTGGGATAGAAATCTTTAATTTTGGACTGGGAATAGATGTAGCTCAGCTGCGTAAGTGCCAGCTGGCAAATACATGGTCCTGAGTTCCATTCCTGGTACCCCTTTAATTTTAAGATAGGTTTTCAGAATAAATAATTACACATTTTAATTTTAGACTCAGAGGTATAGTAGAAGCAAAACTGAATTCTGTATGCTGTGACTTCGTTGTTTTCCTCTGTTCATATGCTGGGTCCCCATTTCTTTTTCTTCTGCCATTCCTAAACTGTAGTTTACTCTCCACCTCTCCAGTTCCTTTTCCTTTATCAAATCACCTCACGTGTTTTTACAGCAACAGAACTGTCCTGAAATAAAATTAGGTATAATGGAGAATCAGTACTGAATTCTTTAATCTATTCAAATGTGACCTTTGAAAATTCTAAAAAAGCCTGAAATGACCCTTCAGATATCCCATTCTGTATCATCTTTCTCCTGTCAAAATCTGTTTTTCCTCAAGTGTTAGATATTTGAGATAGATGTATTTTCATTTCACATATTTATATTTATTAATTGTTTTATTTCTAAGATTTTAGGTACTGCTCTTCGTTCTTTTTTATACAAAGGGGTGTGTATATATATATATATATATATATATATATAGATAGATAGTATATATACACACACATAATCAGTTTATAAACAGTTCAGAGGGTTAACTTGAGAGTCTAGCCATCATTCAATTTATATTTGTGTGGGACAATGGGTGTAGCTCATTGGTAAAATACATGCTTAGATGGATGAGGCTTAGGTTCTGTCCCCAGCACCAAAAATATAAAGAAGTAAAATAGATTTGTGGAGCAAAGTTCTTTTGTGGTTTGAAGGTTGTATATACACTTCATATATCAAAAACTCTTGTTTGTTGCTCTTTAACTCAGTTCTTTGAAATTATAAATGACCTAGCCAGTTTTGTTTTGTGACTACAGATTCACTTTCTAACCAAGAATTGTCTCCCATGTATTTTATTTTTATTCATAATGAGAGAATGTTGATGGATGAGTATGAATCTACTTTGCTTGAACAAATAGCTTAGAGACAGTGATTTTTTCTATATTAGGAAACAAAACACTTTCTTGTCCTGTAAAAGACAGCCCTAAATATCAAATCAATAAAACTAGGTATGGTGTAGCCAGCATTCAAGGGTACTGAGGCAGAAGGACAGACAATTTAGAGACTTAACTAGGTAACTCTCAAAGAAAAAAATCAAGCCAAATTCATTTGCGTCCTTGGCTCTGTAAGTATTTGTAAAATTTTTTTTTGTATGGTAAACCAAAATAGGAAATAGTGAATTTCATTATTTCTATTCCTTTGCTCTAGTATTGGTAGTGAAGTAGTTAAAAGCTGATTCTGGAGCTACCTGCTAGTGCTCAGATCCTGGTGTTACATTACACGAAGTGTATGTTCATGTGGAAATTACTTAAACCCTTTGCCTCAGTTTCTGGTTTGTGAAATTAAAAATAAATGAGCAAATTTTTAAAAGTTATAGTGAAGAGAGTAAGATGACACTTTTTTTTTTGTACTGGGGATCAGACTCACAACCTTGCGCTTGCCAGAAGATGACATATTGTATGAAAATCCATGTGTACATTTATTGAACAATTCAGTGATTGTTAATGCTGCTCTCAAACCTGAAGATAACCAGTCATTAGTGGCCACTGGAAATAATTCTTTGAAAGAGGAAAATATTTCTGGATCTTAGGAAATCTTATTTCTGTAGATTATTATTGCCAATAAAGAGATAAGAAAATTTCTATGATTCACCTGTTAACACTTACTTATACAGTTAACCAGGCAACTCAAAGAAAAAAAAAATCAAACCAATTTCATTTGTGTAATTGGCAATAGAATACTTGGAATAGAATATTCTATTTTAATATCTGAATGAAAAATTTAAAGAATAAGTAAATGTATTATCATCCTTTCTTCTATGTTTGGTTTTGTACCTTTGTTTGATTACATCAAGATAATCTGGACATCCAAATTATCTGGTTAAATGTTATTTCTGGGTATGTCTGTGAAGGTTTATCTAGAAGAGATTAGAATTTAAATAGGGAAACTAAATAAAATGCATTGCCCTCCACAATGTAGGTTGGTATCATCCAATTCTTTGGGGATATAAATAAAATGAAAAGGTTGTATAAAGGGATAATTTGTCTATTCTTTCTTTGCCTGACCTTATGAGCTGGAGCATCAGTCTTCTGTCTTCAGGTCATCTGTCTCTCATGGCTTTTCACTTTGGCCAGAATCTACATGGTTAGCTCTCTGGCTCTCAGGCCTTCAAACTAACCTCCTGGCCTTCCAGGATGTCTAGTTTGCAGATGGTGATTATGAAACTTCTCAGTCTCTATAATCATGTGGGACAATATGTAATAATAAATGTGTAACTATTCATATATAGAGAAAATATATACTTATGTATGAATATGGAGAGACTGATTTATATATGTATATATACATATGTACTGGTCTCTGAAGAAGCATATATAAATATGCACGCATCTACATATACACATACGAGTATTTATGGAGAGAGATGGATTTAAATATGAATACATACATACTAGTCTCTGAAGAAACTTGAGTAAGGTCATATTTGATGTTGACCATGGCTAGGTATCTGATAATTGGCAGTGCCATCGAGGAAGTAGTTGAATTTGGTTTGTTGCACCAATTTCAGTAACAGTTTACTTTGTAGAAAAAATATTTTTATATGAAAAGCTAGTTATTTTATTATAGACTGCTAAGATAGACATTAATATAGAGACAGAGAGGGATGGACCTTGAGAAAGTCAGCACAGGTGACACACATAAAGATTGTATCTGGATCTAAATCTGAAGAGAGCCAGGCTTCCAGATGGGATGTGATAGCTAGACCTACAAGCCTCCCTAGAGATAACCCGCAGTTTAAGATCATAGGCATCAGACATACAGATGGGTGGCCAGAATATACATATGCAACCTTTTTGAGGAATGCCTTTGTTCTTTCCAAAAACTTCTATGTGTGACACATTTTCCTGCTGAATCAGTATTTGCTAAGTGACTGTACTTATAATTTTATCGGTTGATAGTCTCACCAACATTGTACATAGAAGATTTTGCTGTATAAAGTACTCCTGATAGAGTCTCAATGGTTACCTACGTGAGATCCCTCCTAGAAATCCAGGAGTTATTCTTCTTTTCCTTACTTCTGGTAAAACCTTCCTAATTTCTTCCTTTGGTTCTTGATTTCATTCCTTGATGTTGTGAAACCATGAACTAGGCACATCTGGAACAGGTTGGAAGTTATTTTTTCAATGACAGTTTTATTGTTGATCATTTTACTGTTAATCTTATGGAACTCTCTTTGTTTTATGCTAGGCATTGTAGGTAGACATGCATTAACTTTCTTTTCCCTAGTGCTATATAGCTATCAGTCTTTATTCTTCCATATATAGTCTTTAAATTCCCAAAGCAAGCTGAGATGGCACAATGTGTTTAAGCAATGTGGCTTTCGTTAGACATCACATTCTTCAAGATATATTTTTCCAAATGGAAAGATGGCTCAACATTTTCTATTATTATTTTAGATGAAATGTTCTGCAATATGTTGTTGGTATTGTACTGAAGTAAATACTGTATGCTTAAGTCTCTCAGGGACCCTCCTGAAAATGAGATGCATGTCTCAGGAGGCTATCTCAGAGAAAAGAAATTCTAAATAAAATAGCGTGAATGGAGAGGATCATATGAATTTATTACAAGAAAATATTCTTTTGTATAATCCTAGATTTAAAGAAAATGAAATATTGCAACAACAGATTGCTATCATTATGTAGTTCTCTGTGGTCACATATGGCTTAAAAACATAGCAATTCATAATTGTTCTTTTTTTGGTCCAGTAGACTAAAGGAATTTTGTACAGAGATATAGTTCATTTATGTGCATTATATTGCACAATCATTTCCTGTACAACAAAATTCTTTATGATTGGCAGTTCAGCCTGTCGTTGCTGTTTTTCTTTTTTTCTTTATCTTCCCTTTTTTGCTCCCCCCCCTTCCCTTTAGGAAGAGTAAGAATGAGCCATAGGAATTATAGACTTTACTATTAAGTGAAGTGCAAATCAAACCAAGGATGGAGATGTGGTTGAAAAAGAACTAGTGAGACTATAATAGATTTAGGTCAGTTAAGGAGAGGATTGCTCAAAAACTGTTCTTTAGCTGTGGGATCTTTGAGTGTCCTTTTTGCATAAAATATTTGAAAATGTCATGTAGATAGCTCTTGTTAACATTCTTTAAAGAAAACTGCATTTTTAGACAAGTAAAACTGCACATGAAGTTGTAGTTTGTTTTTTTTTTTTATCTTCCCAAAACAAAACATTTAATAGATTTGTGTATAGCCTCAGGGGGGGAAAAGATTTTATTGTAGTATATATCTCCGACTTGTTTTTGTTTTTCTGCTTAATGCTATGTTGAGGAGATGAGTTTAAATATTTGCTCTTTGGTAGATAATTTTGGTGACTAGAAAAATTTAAACATGAGAAAAACACAGGGCACTTCTCTAAAGTAGTTTAGAGAATTAAATTTTGTTCAAAATTCTAGAAAATGAAAAAGTAGAAAATTCTTGCCTTCCCATCTAATCAGCACCTGATGAAGCTGTGAGATTTGGTATAAGAATAAAGGATAGTTGAAATGAACAGTTTACTTTATTATGAGGTGTGTGATTAAGAACATTAGATTAGCTGGCAAAGACTGCTTATATTTGAAGGCACTTCAACATCATAGAATACACTTCTCTTTGCAGTGAACCTGTGTTAGCAAAAAAAAAAAAAGTAAAATAATTTAGTTATTTTGATCTAATATATTCTGATACACATATTGTATAGGAATGATTTAAACATTAATAACACATGTTGCAACACAAATGTCTAAGGCACCTTCACCAAGAATTGCTAATTCTAAATTTTAATATTTTAGTATTCTTGCTATGGCAAACAGAAACACTGAACAGACACCCAGGATTTGGAAGCAGATTTATTTATATCGACGGGTAGTATTCAGGATCATTCCCAAAATATCAGTTCCTGATCTCTGTTATCTAGGGGTTATGTGAGATAAGCAAGCAGGTAGTATAGAAGCAGAATACTTGGCTGTCTTTGATTGGTTCTTACAATATATGTTTAGTGACCAACTGTGCATCACAATTACCAGTCATTTCTAAGAAACAACAGGAACTGTTACCTGGGAAACTAACAGAAACTGAAATATAGTGGCTGGGTGGGATTTTCTTCTATGCTATAAATTTAGGATGTTTTAAGTTTTAATATTTTCTTATTTGTCCTTTAATCCTCTTTACTTCCTGCTGTCTGTGAAACTTCTGACTCTGCTGTTTTGACTCAGGTAAATTATTTAGTCTCTGTCCCTAAGTTTTCTCATTTTTAAAATTGAGATAATTGTAGTACCTATATTAGAAGAGTGTAAAAATTAAATGACAAGTGGTAAACCTACTGAGTGTTTAGCTGTGCCTGGTATGTGCTTCTCATTATTGTGGGCAGTGACAGTGAGCCTAGTCAGCCACACAATGAGAGATAAAACACCATATCACTACCCTGGGAAAGGATGTAAATTTGAAATTTTAATAATGGTTTCTACTAAATTCATATTGCTTTTATACCATCATAAAGTAAAAAAAATAATTGAACCATTCTAAGTATGAGAACTGTCTGTATATTTTATATACTTTTTTTTGGGGGGGGGGTTCATTGTCATTTGTTTGTTTTTGCAGTACTGAAGATTGAACCCTGCAGCTTTGCACTGAGGTACATCCTCTTTTTTTATTCTTTGAGACAGGGTCTTTTAAAAATGTCCAGGTTGGGCACAGATTTCAGTCTTCCTACTTACTAAGCCTTCAGATAACAGATATTGGCCACCATGTACAGCTCTCTACATAAGTCTTTTATAAAATACACTCATAAAGATTTTCTCTCAGTCTATGGTTTATCTTTTCATTTTCTTATTTATTATATATTTATTATTTTATGGAAAAAAATAAAATTTAAAAACAAATAATAGAATAGTAGTGGTTAATACATTGCATATTATTATTGTCAAAGTAGTTACTCAGAGTGCAAGATGTAGGCATAAATCCTAATGATGTTAACACAAATCTTTCTTTTCGATACATCATTTCATTTTCTTTTCGTTTGTTTGTTTGTTTTTAAAGACAGGGTATTACTACGTAGTTCAGGCTGGCCTAGAACTCACAGTGTCCAAGTGCTGGCATTACAGGCATGAGCCCTTGTGCCTGCCTTTCATTTTCTTAACAGTGATTTTTTAAGTACAAAATTTGAAATTTTGATAAATCTAAATTTGTTTTTTTTTTTTTTTTTTCATTCCTGGATTGTCCTTTTGAGACTGACGTTTCTGTGCCATGGCCATTCAAATTTTTCTTGTGTTTTCTAAGTGTTTTATGGTTTTAGTTTAAAATCTATGTCTTAGTTTTTTTTTTCTTGTATACAGTATAAGGTAAGGTTTCACATTAATTTGCATGTAGACATCCAATTACGTTAGTACCTTCCATTGAAAAACCATTCTTTTTCCATTGAACTGGCTTCAAACCTTTTTCAAAAATCATTTGGCCAACTAGGTATGATATTATGTACCTTTAGTCTAATGTACGTGGAAGGCTGAGACTGGAGTTTGAGGTCAACCTGGGAAATGTATGAGGTACCCATCTTAAAAAAAAAAAAAAGGGTTGAGGTGACCAGAATATAAATGTTTGTGTCTAGACTCTGATTTGATTTATATCTTTAGTATCCTTGATTATTGTGATTTGAGAGTAAATACAGAATATTTAATAATCAAGTAGAGTAAGTTTTCCTTTGTTTTAAATCTTTTATGCACAGACTCATGGTTGGCTGGAAATATGTTCCTAGTTTAACTTTTTTGGTGTCTTTGCATATATGAAGCTTCTAAACTTAGTCAGCTGTTTCACTTGCAGGATTTCCCTGTTAAATTTTTGACTTGCCTGTGGTTTTATCAGTTATTTGACTAGGTCTGCAACCTCAGGCAGGTTGAGTCATTGGTCTCCTCAGTGTGAGGAATCTCAGTTATTGCTGACAGCGTTGCTGGGTCTGGTACTTGGGCATGCTTTGGAAGGGTAGATTTTGTCCTTGGCTGTTTTCTTTTTCTCTCACCTGCTTTATACTGTATATATATAAAAAAAAAATCTTAGACATATTATAGATTTTAAACTTGGCCACCATGAGGTGGGCAGCTGTAGCCTACCATTTGTCTCTGACAGTGATGTTCAGCGTCTCTTCAGGCCCAGGAATTGACACCAAGGAACCATGGACTGAAACTTCTGAAACTGTGAATTAAAAACCTTTCAGTTGTGGATTAAAATATTATAGATTTTAAAGGAATCATGTGTAAAGTTTCACAAATATATTTGTTCTTTGTTTAGTTAGTATGATATAGAATCCAACAAAACTGAGATCTAAGTATTAGTTTTGGAGGCGGAAGTCCTTGAGGAAAAAGATAGTGCTCAAGAATCTTGCCTTGGAAGCACAGTGTTTGCACTGCGCTCCAGCTCAGATAGCTGCTGAAGCACTAAAACAAATGGCCACATTGTAGTAAGTTGATACCAGCGTAGTGAGACTGGGTCACATCTTTCAAAGAAACCTGGCTCTGTTTTTATTTTTTTTATTTTTGAGAAAAAAGTCCAATATGGTCATGTTTTCTAAAATGTTAGTAAATAGCTATTTGCTTTATATAACATGAATATCAGAGAAGAGTCTAGAGTGCAGTAAAGTTTTTCAAATAAATTTTGAACACTAATTATTTTAATAATAAAAGTGAAGCCATATGTGATGGTATGGGTTTCTACAATTAGAAGTTGGTAGACTGAGGCAAAAAGATTGGGGTTTAGTCCCAGCACAGGCAATTCAGTGGAACCTAGTTACAAAATAAAAAATAAAAGGGGCTACAGATGCAGCTCAATGTGAAGAACCATCCGCTCAATCCCTCATGGTGAAAGAAAGATTGATTGACCTAATGTAGATATTCATAATACTTAGTCACAATGGAATAATATTAATTTTTTTAGGGCTGGGGGTTTAGCTCAGCAGCACAAGCACTTGCCAACTGCTTGACAAGTGCGAGGTCATGAATTCGATCCCTGGTACAAAAAAAAAGTTAATTTTTAAAAAATCTTAGGATGTCTGTTTATGCCAAATTTAGTTTTATTTCTGTTTTTTATGGTGCTACGTATTGAACTGAGGTCTGCTATGTTGAGCATACATTCTACCACTGAGTTTCTATCTTCCAAATTTGAGTTTTGAGTATGAGTCATTATCACATCTTTGATGGGATTCATCCTCACATAAGATTTCTTAAAAGAATTATCAGTAGGTGAGTGTTGTATAAATTTTGAGTTTTCAAGTGAGAAACCACAAAATGTATGTATAGTGCTAATAATCATTTTTCTGATATTAGAGTTTTTTTAACATAATATGATTATAAAGTCTTGTCCTTTGAACTTACCACAGAAGAAAAATTGAATTATTGTTATACGGTTATAAAATTGTTAAGATTCATTTTTATTGTTTTAAATATTAAAAAAGACAATATTGTCTTTTCATTTTCATTCTTTTTGTATTTATTTTTTAAATTTTAATATGTATTGATTTTCTAAAATCATTTTATGCTAAAATTTATTTTATCATTACTTTTAAAAAATACTAATATTTGCACTATTTTTTTTTTTTTTCCTTTTTATTGGTACCGGGGATCGAACTCACGACTGCTTGCTTGCAAGGCAGGCACTTATGCCACTGAGCTAAATCCCAAGCCCCTGCACTATTGTTTTAACCTCTTTTCTTTTGCAATAGTGTAATCCTTGGAGACTGAGTAAATCATAGAGAAATTTTTTTCTCCCAGTTTTGGGATGTAATGGTCCAGTACCAGGCGTCTTTAGTATGGATGGCCTTCTTGCTTATATAACACAGAGGACATCATAGGGGAAGAGAGCATGTGAAAAAGCAAGAATTGAGGAAGAAGAGAAAACTGGGGAGACCAACTAACTTTTAAAACAACCCATTGTCACAGTAACTAACCAATTGCTGTGATAAGTGGCCTTAATACATGAAACCTGCAGGACCTAAGAACTTCTTCATGGCTCTATCTTGTAATGTAATTGAATTGCCAGTTAAATTTCAGCATGAGTTTTAGAGAAGACAGTCATCCTTAGCAATTATTTGAGAATTCAGTAAGTTTTATTTAGGATTTATAATTCAATAATAAAAACATTTTAATAAATGATTTATTTCCCTTTCAGTTAATTTGAGAGGATGTATCTAATATTTCAGTTATAGAAATCTCATTGAGAAGCTTTTGGCAAGTTTTTTTTCTTTTTTTTTTTTGTAGTAAACTTCAAAATTTCCTTCTTTTTGCAATTGGACTTGTTTTCTTTTGTTTTACAGTGTTGGGAATTGATCTTCGGTCCTTGCGTATACCTGGAAAGCAGTCTATTCCCAAACTATATCCCCAAGCCTTAATTTTATTTTGACACTGGGACTTGCTGACTTGCCCAGCCTGGCCACAAATCTGCATCCTCCTGACTCAGCCCCTGCAGTGGCTAGAATTTAGAATTTGTAATACTGTCAAATCATTTTGCTTTTTATATAAATAGAATTATTACTGTTATGTAGAATTGAAGTTGTGGAGGGTTAAGCAAGACATGTTGTGCCTGTTAATATGAGACTCAGGTCAAAAAGAGCAAGCTTTAATAATTAAACCTCATAATAGAAGAGGAGACCAAAAAGCCCTGGGGAATACTAGAGGCTGCTAGATTAAGCCCCCGTTTTGTTATCAGTATTATTTTCATTCTATAACCCTAACATAATTTTTAGTTACTCTGATAAATTGAGATATCTAGAAATCTTTAAGAAGCACTAACCAAGTTTTAACTAAGGTTAGTCTTTGATTTGTTCCCATCATCAACAGCATTTCCTGAAAGCTGTATATTGCTTCTGGTAGCAGTTAAGAAAGAATACCATTTCCTCTGCATTTCAAATGGTTCATGACTAACACAGTGATTTCAGATGGTCTGTATTAAGTTTTTAATGTATTGAGAATCAAAAGTTTAAGATAAAATGACTATATTTTTACTTCTATAGTAAATTTTAATTGCTGGATGTAAAAAATTTGTATGGGTGTCTGATATTTAGCAACTTTTATTTACATAAAATTGGCCTAACTCTCCTCCTGTTATGGTTCTTACTGAAAAGTTATGCATAGTGAAAAGAAATGCAAATCTTGTTGCAATTGAGTAAGTCTTCTCATCTCAGTACAAGAGAAGAAATAAGATGACAGAGTATTAATTTGAAATTTCTTTAGAGGGCTTGGATTTCTTTCTCCTTTACAAATGGATTTTTCATAGCTATAGCCCATTCTGTCTTTCAAACATAATTTTTTATTCTTTTCAGATTTAGTTTCTTTCTTGCAGTTGTTACTGACATATCAGTTTACAAGATAGCCTTTTTCTACAGTTAAAGCAATCTTAATTAGGAATCTGAAAGTGCTTTGAAAATCATAATGTGCTCTAAAAGTTTAAAGCTTTTCCCGCCTATCTATCTAGAATTCTAGGCATTTTTCAATCTTCTTATTAAAAAATCAAGCCCTTGATAATATGCATTATTTTAACTGGTAGCATTACAAATGACTCTTAGCTCTCATTGTTACAAGTTAAAATAATCTTCCTTAATTAACCTGGAATCTTGTATCTTAGCCCGTTTTTTTTTTTTTTTTTTTTTTTTTTTTTTTTTTTAAATGATGAATTTGCAGAGTTCATTTTAGGCCTTTGTAGAACTATATATAAATGATCTTGAATTCATATGAAACTTTCCTTTAGAAAACCACTAAATAGTTGGTTTACTTTGTGTGATTTTTTTGAAGTATCTTAGTGCAAACAACATTACTATTACTTAACTTTTTCAATAAAACCTACTGAAAATGTAGTTTTAAGGATTATACTTTCCAAATTCACCATAGTTTTACTTTCTTGTAGGTTTGTATATATGTGCATGTGTGTATGTGCATAGGTGTGTTTATATGTGTGTGTGAATAAAATATTCTTAGCCTTTTCTCTATTTGTATTTAAAATTTTAAGGATAATGTCAATTTTGAATGTAACATTTCTTTTGAGACATTGCTACAGTGGTAAACAGATCTGTTTAGTTTATAGGCTTATCAGTAACCTTTTCACATAATGTGATATTGTCTGAATGTCTTATTTTGCTCAGGTTTCCTTGGCACTGATGAAGCCTAAGGCTGCTGTTTCTTTGAGTTACTGATAATTTTTTATCTGATTAACTGACACATTTAGTTGAAATCAGACACAGCCCTTAGGCTGGGCATGGATTTAATTTAAAAAGTATCAGAGATTTTCTCTGTGTGCTATTTAATCATCATGTTTATCAGGCCAAGAAAAATTGCAGGAAAGACCAGAGGGAGAAGGTTATCTTAAGGAGCAGTAGCTGGGGAAATTGATAATGGCTACAACGTAATTTACTGCTAACTTTTACATTCATTAATATAACATTTCCCACTAATAATTATAGTACATGTGATATACTAATTAAATTGAAAGCATTGTCACTAATTTTCTTTTTGTTGAACCCTAAGATGGCTGGATAAGAAGTGAGAATATGAAATTGAAGAAAACCCATAAATATAATCATACCAATTTAAACAATTGATTAGTTGACCAGTTAAAACATTTTAGAGATAGAAAGTGAACCACTTTGAATGTTTAAAAGTATTCATTCCAGGCTATGATAGGAAATGAAATTTCTAAATGAATGGAGTCACTGTGTATTATAGGTTTTTAAAATGTTGCATTGATCTGACCTGTGACAGTAATACATCAATGAGGATCCCATGCATCACTCCACTCATATGTGTGATGGCATCATTTGAATGAATGAATATGCTGGGATACACTTACAAAAATATATTCCAGTAAGTTGCTATTTCTATTATGAAGGAATATTTTTCTTTTATAGATCATCAAAAGATTTTCATAAAGTTCCTTTGTGTTTTAAAGCTTTTGATTAAAAACTAGAAAGCTTGCTCTTTCCGTATCTTTTCATTTTTTCTGTACTTAGTAGTCACAGCAATGTCTTGATACTTTGTTCCTTTTTTCCCCTTCTTTTCATTTACTGCTTTCTATTACTTCTCTATTTATGTAGCTTTTATCCAACTAAATGTAAACTTCATGTGGACAGACTGTGACATGTATTGTTTTAAATATTCTTGTCAGTTTAATTTTTGTTTATATATTTACTGTTGGTTTTACTGTACTGCATTTACCCCATTTCTTGCCTAAATTTTCTTTTTTTTTTTGTCTTTTTCATTTTTATCGGTACCAGGGATCGAACTCACGACCACCTGCTTGCAAGGCAGGCGCTTAGGCCGCTGAGCTAAATCCCCAGCCCCTAAAATTTTCTTACTATATTCTTTTCTACATTAATTTCTGGCCCCACTGAAGCTTTATGATCAAAAAATAATGGCATTAATGTGTTAACATAAAACAACTGGCAGAATACAAAATGCTTCAAAACAGTATCAAAATTCCCCATTGGTTTAGCAAATGCAGCAGAAATGCCTGCTTTTCTGTAGTTGATCATGGAATGCTAAGGGCCTAAAAAAAGATATACATAATTGAACTCATCCAGTAGCATTATAGTCTTTTTTAATTGTCATCAGATGGTTGATTGATCATCTTTATGAGTGCCATTTATGAAATACTAACAAAGTTTCAAATGTTGATTCTGATTAGGATCTGTAGTCTTATGATTCCTGATTTTTATTTCACAGACATAGAAGCTAAATACACATTCATATATACAGCTTCCAAAATCATTGATTGTAGGGTTTATTTTAACATCTGCTCTGCAGCTAATATATGATCCTGACACTGGAAAATGGCATCAGCCATCTCTTGGTCTCTTAATATTTTGAAAAAAGACTTACAAAAGTCCATCTTTATGTTTTGTTTAACTCTTATTCTCAAACCTCTCCCTCTTTTTAATATAATATTTAATGTTTGGAAGCTGGAACCAGGATAACTGTATATTTACATTAAATGTATTTTACTATGTCAGCATTGTAAGAATTCATTATTTGTTAGTGGTAAAATGTGTATACAAGAGATCAAATTAAAGATGAAACTGTTTAAGCCTTTTCACACTTCTACCAAGTGTGATAGTTTACAGGTAGCCTGGGCAACAGCATTCTAACTATTTTTTGTGTTCTCCCAAAATCAAAGGTCTTCTGAATAAATTAATTCCATATATTTCATCCTTTTCAGGACATCATGGAGCTGATCTTGATTAGACAATGTGGACTTATTGATGACTGATAATAATTTTTAAAGTTTTTTATTTTAATCTTTATATTTTCATAGTGTCCAAATATTCTGGTTTGGGAGAAACATTGTTTGCCTGGTGGTCACTGTTCTGTTTCCTTATGGATCCTAAAATGAATAACTATAAGATAATCTACCACAAAAAGTTGGCAAATAGATCTATTAATTTGCCTTACCATGTGGAGGCTATGGGCAAGTTTAACCTTAAATGAAATTTGTAAAATATAATACCTGGCCTCTTAAATTTGCTGTGAGAATATTAGGGCATTTATTTGTGTGTGTGTAACATCTGAATTTACCAAGGGCAAAAAGTAAAGAATATAAATAATCTTAAATATTTATTTCTCCTTTGTGCAACTCCATAAGTTTGTGTGGCAACATTCTGCTAGAATTTTAAAACCTTACATATGTCTATAATTGTAACAACACTTCAGGCAATAATAGGTAGATTGGGGCTAAAACAAAAGACCAAAATGCAATCTCAAACTTGCAGCCCAACCCAGGCAAGCCAGGAGACATGGACACAGAAGAAAATATAAGCCAAACACCTGAAATTCCTGAAAAGATAACAACCGAAGTAAAGAAACAACTCCAGGAAACCATAAAAGAATTCAGATCAGAAGTAATCTCCCAGTTAAAAGAAGAAATGATAAATGTAATGAAAGAAATGCTAAACACATCTAAAGAAGATGTAGTTAAAAAGTTAGATAAAACAATGCAAAAAGATGGAAACCCTGAATGAACAATATAAGAAACAAACAACGCATGAAGCAGATTCAAAGAGATGCACAGGAAATCAAAAATTCCATTGAAATTTGGCAAAACCGCCTCAACAAAAGTGAAGATAGAATTTCAGACCTTGAAGACAAGATTGCAGCTAGTGAACAGGAAAGGAAAGATCTTTTTAAAATAACAAGGAATCAGGAAATAACAATTCAACAGCTGCAAGATGATGCAAACAAAAATAACATAAGATTGACAGGGATAAATGAAAAAGAAGAGGACAACACAAATGATATCAAGAAGCTATTTACAGAAGTAATAGCTGACAATTTCCCAAACATGAGAGTGGAAACTGACATTCGGATTAGTGAAGCATATAGAACTCCAGATAGCCATAACCAAAACAAAACTATACCCAGACATATAATAATCAGCATCCCAGAAATCCAACATCCGAACAGAATATGAAAAGCTGCTAGAGGCAAGAGACATCACCTATAAAAGAAAACCTATCAGAATCACTGCCGACTTCTCAACACAAACAATGAAGTCAAGAAGAGCATGAGGTGAAGTATTTCAGATCCTAAAGGGAAACATTTCCAACCCAGACTCATGTACTCTGCAAAACTGTCCTTCAAAATGGATGGAGAAATTAGTTTCCTACAAAGTTTTGCTAAAGCCAAGGATTTAGAGAATTTTGCTGTTGCTGATGTTGTTATTAATTTTTGTTTATTTAATAAGCAGTGTACTTACCTAGTTCAAAACTCCAGAGTGTTCAAAGATGTATCTTCTCCTTCACTTACTCATTTTCTTACCTTCTGGAACCCAACCAGTATTGTCAATTGCTAAAATATCCTAGTAATATTTCATATTTGTAAAGGCATATAAAGACATGTTATGCAGTGTTGTATCCCTTAAATTTTTCATTTAATAAAGTATCTTCTAGATTATATCATGTTGCTATATATTCTTCTGAATTTAATGGTTGCATAATATTGCATTATATATCTAAATTATCATGTATTTGTTTTGTTGAGAAATATTTAGGTTGACTTCAGTCATTTACTATTATTGTAACTATCCTGGTAATTATTCTTTGTACAAGTATATCTTTGTTTTGTTTTCTGTTATTTTCTTTTGTGGGACTGGGAAACATACATAGGGCCTCATGCATGTTTACTACCATATCTGTAAATTTTTAAGTGGAAATCTGGGACACAGGAAATATATATTTGTAATATGAATAAGTACTGCCATAGTGTTCATTTGAACCTTCTGGATAGTAGGAACATTGTGTGAAACCATCAGACTAAGTCAATGTGAGGACACTTCTAGACAGCCCTTAGGACATGACTCTGTTGTCAGGGGAGGTGCATATTGGGGCATGATTATATAATCTCCCTGCTTGGGGTGCTCTGTGTGGAACAAGTGCTTACCCACACACTCCCTAGCCTGCCAGTGTTCTCCAGGTAGGAGAAGGATGCACTCGCATCCTTACCTGCCTGCCAAGGTCTTCTGGGTATAAGAGAGGGGTCACTAATGGTCTCGCTGACCTCTGAGCTCTTCCTAATATCACTTTTGTTCCCCTGGCTGCTGGGCTCTGAATGTGAATCAAGCAGTTTTTGAAGACTTTGGCTAGATTTTTACATGTTTGTTGTCTCTCATGTAGGCTTTTATTTTCATTTCCTTTATGAAAGAAGGACTTAAATTGATGATGAGTCCTGATATCTATTTCCTCAATCTATTTCATAAACTTACACAGGTTTGCTTTATATTTAAGTGTGACCATATAATTTTCTTTCTTGCTAAGGATTATCACTAGGTTTAATGTAAAATGTGACAATTCCTGTTTGATTAATAATCTACATAGGATATATTAAGTGTGATATATACACAGGGATTCTCTTGATACTCTTGCTCTTAGGAATGTGTTCTATTATTTACAACTGTACCTCTTCCTCCCTCTGAATGTCATCGAGAGATAAGTATAAAGACTTTATTCTATGAGTTTCTACTTTAAAAAAAAAAAAAAGAAATGAAAAAAATTTCAACTAGAGGTGGTAACCTTCAGTTGTTAACCTTTACATGGTGATACTGAAAGCCATCAATTTTTTTTTTCTTTTTCATTTTTTATTGGTACCAGGGATCGAACTCATGACCACACACTTGCAAGGCAGGTGCTTATGCCGCTGAGCTAAATCCCCAGCCCCAAGCCATCAATTTGTTAATGTCACTTCATTCTAGAAAGACTTTGCTAGTTGCTGAACATTTAGAAGGTAAGGATGATTTGTCTACTTGGAATCTAGAGCTTATGGAAATTCAGATATGTGTTTTATTTACTAAGTGAAAAAAATAACCTACTGACTTTTTCAGTGTAATAACAAATGGTCAACCTATAACACCCAGCTGAACTGAGTCAGCATGATTCTGTGTGTGGAAGGCCCACATGAAGATTGTTGCCAACAGCATAAAAGAACTGGTGGGAAAGATGATGTGCTGATGATTCTCCTCAAGAAGCTTGTCACACTGGTGTTCCTACTAGGAACTCAGCTATTCTCATTGTGAGAGGAGCTCAGGTCCTCACTGTCACTGAGGATGACTACAGTTCTGTTCCAGGGAGCTCTAATCTTACCTTGAATATCGCTTCCTGGCTCTAGTACAGATCCCTCACATTGTTGACAAAGATCCTTCTTCCTGCTTGCACAGACTTTTTAGCTTCCTCCACTGACCTTTGGGCAGTTCCTTCATATTGATCCTTCATATTGACTCATATCAGATGTTTTGTAGGCCTACAGATGGACTTGTGGAGGACATTGCCATGAGAATCTGGTCTTCAGCAGGACTTTGCAGGACACTGCCATGGAATCCAGGCCCTCATCTGGATTCTTTGTGTCTCTAGTCTATGGAAAGATCTCTTACGCTCTTCTGTTTGACTTTTTGGGTGAATATTATAATTCTATAAATTATGTGTCCTATAATAAATCTGTTTCCTTGTAAACCCTGACTACAACAGTATTTGTTTCTTGCTGATTTTTAACCATTTTACTTTGGCTCACAGGTATCTGTCTCTCACTCCAGCTATTGATGCCATTCTTTCTCTGTCGATGTCCGCTCCCGGCCGGCAGGAAAGACACACGACAAGGTCTGGCGGTGGTCAGGCTTTTCTTTATTCTCTCCTTATACAGTCTGCCCCGAAGCCTCTACCGGTCCGCTCTCCGCGGCTCCTTCCGTGCTTCAGTCTGCCCCGAAGCCTCTACCGGTCCGCTCCCCGCGGCTCCTTTTGTGCTTCAGTCTCTCCCGAAGCCTCTACCGGTCCGCTCCCCGCGGCTCCTTTTGTGCTTTAGTCTGCCCCGAAGCCTCTACCGGTCCGCTCCCCGCGGCTCCTTTTGTGCTTCAGTCTCTCTCGGGGGTGGAGGCACTGGCTATATATAGGATTAATAGCTAGGCAGACTACCCTGTGAGGCGGGAACTTAGTGGGGTGATAAGAAACAGGTGCCACACAGGCGGGCTCGATGAGAGGGGTAATCTAGCCCAGGCTTTTGTACTTTCCCACAGGCCTCGCAATCACCGCGTCTGATGACTTGACAGTGCCACGGCTCCCAACATTTCTCCTTTCACTTTCCTTGCCTTCCCTTGCTTTGCTTTGCTTTCTCTTCCCTTCCCTACCCTACCCTACCATTCTTCCACCTTTCCTTTCTTTTTTTTTCTGACCTTTAAATTTTATTTCATGTGTATATTTTAAATGATAATGTACAGTTAAGTACAGTATTAGACCTTTTCTTTCATATAGGACTTTTTGCCCCTTGCAGACATATCAAAAAGGATCAGTAGACTCAGATGCCCATGCCTCCATTACCTGGCTTTCTCTTAGATTTGGCCAAGATAAGGCAGTGAATAGATTGGAGGAGGAAGGATAGAGACAACCCCTGGGTCTCTTTTCTGTGTAGGTGGAGTCTCTGCTGTTGCTGGCTCATCACATGCTCCAGCTAACCTCTTTTTCTACCAGATTACTTGTTTCCTATTATTTGTTATATTCCTCTGTCTCTTCAGTCTATTGTCTTCAGGTATTGTTGATTCACTATACTGGGCTCTCTTTATTTCTCAGAAGTAGAGGTATATAATTATTTACACCTTTCTTCAAATTCTTTGAGTGTTCTCTTTGTCTCTCACTTTCTGACAATTACTGATGCAGTTATCTTTTGTTTACTATTTTGGTTCTACACACATGACTGAGTTATTCTTATGTATCATGGCACTTTGTGAAGCAGTATGCTGAGTGCTGTGTGAATTTTGATCTACAGTTTCTTTGTTAATTTTTAGCATTAACAATTTTTCCCTTATTTGAGAAAGCTCACAAAGGGAGATAATAGAAGTGCAAATTAGTGACCTGATATTATGTCATGAGTTCACTGTTTAGTGGGAAAACTCCAGATGGCAATCATTTCTCATGGTAGGCATTTTTTATGTTGATGATAGTAAGAAAAACAAATACTTTCTTCTAAAGAGTTACTTATGCAGAAAAATTAGTGAGATGCTTGAAGAGCTTAACTGAAAATTCTAAGTGTCACTTTCAGAATTATTTTATGTAAAAGAGTAATCATTTCTGTGGTTATTTTTATTAGTTTTGACTTGTGCAATTTTACCAAATGAAGAATTGGAAGTTTAAGAAAAAAGCATCTTATACTTTACCAGCCATATAAATTTCTACTTTAGTTATACAAGCCCTAGAACATCATTGGCATTCACAAATGCTTCTTATTTAATAATGTCATGTTGCCAGAAGTCCAAATATTGCCACTCAGAGCTATAATGCAAGTGTGTTTCTTTAATGAATGGTTCATATTAAAAATGCTAGAATGCCTTTCAGATGAAAAGCACTTTAAATTCAAATCATTTTTTTTCCTCAACAGGCAGGAACTCATTAACAGAACAATACTGCTAGTTGAGGCATTTTTCAAGGAAAATAATATCTCTGATAAATGTAAGCTGCATATCTTCTCATCTTTAGAATAAGTAGATCTCGTTTTCATTTATTAAAAAAAAAGACAGCTTGTTTTCAATTTATATTCTTAGCTTTTGAACCAACTGCTGTGCAGTATTGAGACAAGTGAATATACAATGAAGACCATCTTAATTTGGTTCTAGATTTTTACCTTTAAAGCTTCTTTCTGAAGTAATGATAACCACTATTACCATAAAATCAAATGCCTTCATCATCCAGTCTTGATCAGAGGTGCCTTTTTGCTATGATACATCGAGCTTTGATTATGAATGAGAACACAGCATCAGGTGCATTTTTAAAGTTAATTTTATCGCTCCTTTTTAGATATACTTAATGGTAACATTCATCATAGGGAATTATTACCTGTATGTGATGCATCTTGATTCTTCTTTTTTTTCCATTCTTGTTCCCTCCCTTCCAAGAAATCCATTTCTGTCCTTTTGTTTGTGTGTTATGGTACTTTAGTGCTCTTATTGTTGATAGTAGTATAAGAATTTCTTTCATTTTCTTCATAACACGAAAGACTGGGCTTTATTGTACATGTATAGCATGTATCCCTGGCCTTGCATACAGACCCTCTTTGCTACATGGTGCTTTCTGTCTTCAGTGGAGAAACTTAGAAGGGACTATGGCTTTTCTTCAACATTAACAATTAAAAACTTATTATAAGAATCATGGCTGATTATCTGTATTTCACCCTTAGATCTTTAAACATTTTATTGATGTATTGATCATTTATGAATAAATTATTAGTGTGCCATTTTGCCTAGGAGGGTGTGGAAAGATAGTGGTAATAGTGAAGCTATTACTAGTGGTTATAGTGATTTTATCAGTTGATATGTGTATGCTTGTGTCCTCTCTGTTGGTAAAATTGTCAATATAGGTCAGATAGGTGCCAAGAGTAGCTTCCTAGTCACCTTGAAAATATATTTCACATTTTCAAAGATTGAGTAGAAGAGGAGTAGTTTAAGCAACAAACCAGTATCTTATACTTTCTTTTCCAATCAAGTTATTGTGTTATGGAATTTCTAAGAAACTGGAGAGGGCAGGAGGAATTTTTCAGGAGAACTTTAATGCTGCACTGTCCCATCCATTAAAAATGCTCAAAACTAGCCTGGGCCCCAAACTAAGGAGAGGTCCCCTTTCATACAGTTTGTGTTCAACACATAACATACAGAACAAAACAAAGGCCTTTAGTCGTCCTAGCAGCTAAGCCTATCTTAGCCTTGAAAGGAGATCCATCCTATGCATTCAGGTATGTTGGGATGCTGTGAAGCTTGTTTATACCCTATTTGTGAGTTTTATTGATACCCAGTATTGTCACTTTAAGGATGGAGATTCCCATGAGAGAACTGCCTGAAGTGTCTTCCTTATAAATGAAAAAAGTACAGGCCCTTGGTGAGAAAGTAGCAAGTCTGCTTTCCTGAGGGAGGAGAGTCTACAGAATTGCTTGCTTGAACTAGAACATGAACATCTTCCTTTTTTTCACAGATGGGGCAGTTTTCCATCAGACAGTGGTTGGTTGTTATTAGTTAGGTATCATCACCTGGGTGGTGGTTTACCTGTACACTAGAGTTTTATAGCTGTTTGAAACTTTGTGACAGATATTAGTAGTAGACAAGGAAGGATTAGACGACTCCTAAGAATGTGAAGAATATCCTAATCAGGGTTTTGAACCCCTCAAAAGTTGAGAACCAGCCTCCCCACAAAGTGTCTGGAGACCATCTTTGCCACTTTTGGACTGAGACACTGATGTCTCAGTCAGTTACGTTACCATTGTTATCAGTTTTTGGACAACAATTGGTTAAGTTGATCTTCCCACCTTCTCTTTCCTCCTGGGATAGGTAGTAGTCTAAGGTCAGTTACCTTTGGTACATGCATTTTTCATTTGCAAAGTCTGTTGTACGAATGTATTTAAGGCCTATGCAATATCTTGGGTGATGAGCTTGAGTACTGCTTGTAAACGGATGATGCAGTTGAGCATATAGGTGAGAATGCAGTGTTCCCACATAACATCCTGTATGGTTTGTGGAGGGACCTGGGTTCTGTCTGAAAGGCTACCTTTTCCTGTTTTTTTTTTTTTCCAGTATAGACTTCAAACCAGGTTTCATAAAGTGGGGAGACTTGAGGGTCAAAGTAGACATAAGGCTGGTTATTCCCTGACTCACAAACTCAGGAGGTTATGCGAGTGTGACTACAAGTTTCCCTGTGCATTCCTGCACAGTCTTATTAGATATGATGTAACAGAGTTCTTGTTTTTAATGCTTCCCAGACTCGTGTAAATGCAGTGAAAATATTCTCCTCTGTAATTTTCCTCTGGACTGAAGGAAAAAGAGAATTTTAACAGAAAGGAAAAGAGACTTACGTAGTTGTAACTCCATGACAATTCTCAAATTTATGCTGTACATCAATTGATTGGCTCCCAGAGTAACCAAAATAGGGCTTTTGATTCTCAAGCTTCTCCTGTGCATACATTAGTTCAGCTTCTGGTTAGAACAGCACTGTAGTCATTAATGACAGCTGCATCTTGCAGCAAGATCAGCTGGTTTGGTTGGTCTGAATCCTGTTGACGGTTGCTTGTTTTGGATTGCAGGCTTCCACTAAGTGTAGTGGATTCAAGACATAGTTCTTGCAACTAATAGTAGTTGGGCCCATCTAATATGGCCCTACAGTGGTAGGATTCCACTTCCTTACCCAAACAGTGACTGGGTGTAAAGGAGTGAATTGAGTCTGCTAAACTTAGGCATTCTTTCCTATACCCAACCATGGATACCTTGCATGGCAACTCCTAAAGCCCACATCTATCTCTTTAGAGTTACTTCTAATTCAGAGAGATTAACTTTAATTTTACTTACTGTTGGGCATAACCAGTTGAACAAGATTTCATGAGAGGCAATACCTCATTTTTTTAGTAAGGTACATTAGACAGAGAGGACCATAGTCAGGACTTAATCCCATCCCAAGTGTGTTTCTTGACAGTACTTTTTCAGTAGTTGTTTGATGGTCCAGTTCATGCATTCTACCTTTTCAGAGCTTTGAGACTGGTAGTCTGTATATAATTTCCATTTTTAATTTTAATATCTATGTGAGCTCCTTATCTCTTTCAGCCACAAATGCTGGCCCATTGTCCAATCACAAATTTAGGGACAGTCCAAGCTTGGGATGGTGTCCTTTAAGAGAACCTTTGTTACTTTCAGTGCTTTTTATGTCAGGGCAGGAAAGGCTCTATTCACCCCAAGAAGGTACAGACTAGCATTAACATACATCAGTAGCCCCCTGCTTGGGGCAATAAAGTGAAGTCCACAAACAAGTTTTCACATTAGGTAGCTCGTACATCTTGGATACCCAGAGGCCTGATTCACCCTATATTTTGGTTCTGCATGCAGGTTAGGCCCTATTCACAAATAGCTCAAGTGAAGGCAGGAGGCATGGCACATAGAGGTGATGACTTAGTAGTGTCTCTGATGCCATTTTTCCCATGTGAGACCCTTGATGGAATGGCCTCACCAACCAAGGGGCCATCATTTTGGGGATAGCCAGTCTCCTGTCAGAGAATGTCTGCCATCCTCTTGATATAATCTCCTGACTTCTGGGAAACCTATGTCTTTTCAGTTGAAGTATAGTTTGGCATCTCCCCAGGAGTGGGGGTTCTGGGATGAGGAATAGAACAAGACCCCCGTACACACACTTTGGGTTATGGGGCTGCCATAGCAGCCCATTATACTTTACTGTCTGCATTTGGTTTCCTTTAGCCTCTGTCATACCATTCTGTTTATGTGTCCTGTGATGTATAACAGCCACTTTTCTTGGTGCCCATACAGCATCTGCAAGCAGTAAAATTTTCTTTTTTGTATTTTATCTCCTTTCTCCACCAATCAGAAGTCCTCTCTACTTCTGAATAGCTCCATGAACATGTAGCATGGCAAAGGCATATTTGGAATCAGTATAGAAATTAATCTTTTGGTCCTTAGCTAGTAACAATGCCCTTGTCAAGGCTATTAGCTCAGCCTTCTGAGCAGAGGTTACAGCAGGAAAAGTCTGGACCTCTACCACAGATCCAATGTGACCACTGAATATCCTGCTTGTTGGACACCTTCTAAATATAAAACTACTCCTGTCCGTGAAATATTCAACATCTTTGTCTCACAGATAGCGATCTGTGAGGTCGCTACAGCTTGAGAATATCTTGTCCACAGTTTCCACACAGTCATGAAAAGGGTCTCCTGGTTTGAGTGGGACCAACGTGGCCAGGTTAACTGTTTACTGTCTCTAGAAATATGTGAGTATTTTCACATAAACTCCTAATACTGAGTCACCCTTGGGTTGGATAGCCAATGGTGCTTCTTCTGGTCCATTAAAGTTGTAATTGAATGTGTACTGGAATAGTCAGTTACTGTTCCAAAGTAAACTTCTCTCCTTCCTGCATCAGTAGGTCAGTGGCAGCAGGGGCCTTTGAAGTGTAGTGGTCATCCGAGGACCATAGTGTCTAACTGATTTGACAAATATATCACCAGACAATGCCAGGATCCCATGACATGGGTTAAGACTCATAAGGCCATTCCCTTTTGTTCATTTACATATAGAAAGAAAAGCTTAGTTATCTCTGGCAGTCCTGAGGCTGGGACCAGAGTCAAAGTCTCTATGATCTGTTTAAATGCCCTTTTTGGTCAACTTTCCAGAGGAAAGGATCCTTTTATCCTATCTTTTTTGGCTTCTAAAAGGCCAATAATGAGAAATTTGGGATCCAAATGTGTCAAAATCCCCTTAGAAACTTTCTTACATGGAGTCAGGTGGTTGGGACTGGGAGAGCACAGACAGCTTGTTTCTATTCTGTTCCCAGCTGATGTTACCCTTGTGTCTCTATGAAGCCTAGATATCTGAGTTCTTGTTGGCAAGTTTGTGCCTTTTTCTTGGATACCTTATATCCTGCTCTCTAGAATAAACATATCATTAATTCCCTGATAACAGTGCTCTCATATTGGAGCTGACAAAAGGAGTTCATCTATATATTATAGCAAAGTGAATTGTCCCCTGGTGTGATGAAAGCTTTATAACAAGTGGCCAGCACCTCTCCAAGGATTGTAGGGGAGTTTATTAAGTCTTGGAGAAACCTAGTCCAGTTTAGCTGTTCCTTTATGCCTGTGATGGGGTCTCCGTTGAAATGCAAAGGTAGGTTGACTGATTAATACAAGGTGCAGGCAGAAAATAGCAGTCTTAAAGTCTAAGCAGGTAAACCAGGCATTACTTGCTGGAATGAATCCCATGAGCATGTCTGGGCTCAGACTGGTGTGTGAATACCCTCAGTAGCCTGATTTGTATCACATACCATGTATTGACCTATATTTATTGGCTTCAAGTTTACATACTGGCAAAAGCAGGGTATTCCAGGAGGTCTCACATCTAGTCAAGATTCTGTGATCTAACAACTGTTTCAAATACCCTTCAGTGCCTCGCATGGCCTCCCAGGATGAGCAGGGGGATATTGGCAGACTCTTTAATTGGAATTATCCCTTGCTTTAATCCCACTATCACAAGTGCTTGATTTAAAGCTAACCCTGAGGGTTATCTTCAGCTATACCCCAGGATTCTTATGTGCCACTCCAAACAGCTTGCATATTTGGGGCTTTTCTGACTTCTCTGAATACAATCACCAGTCTTCTGCTTGTGGAATAGTAAGAGTTAACACCATAGTTTTTGATTTGGCTAGGTTAAAAGTTACGTCTTCCTCTAGCTCACAATTAATTTTGACTTGTAACTTTGGGAGCAAGTCTCTTCCTACTAAGGGAACTGGACAGTTTGGGAGATATTGGAACTTGTGTGGAACTTCTTGTCCCCCATGAAACATCTTTTGGGTCAGCATAACTGCCTCTTTTCTGGGACTTCATTGGATCCCACAGTAGTTACATTTTTCTTAGACAATGGCTCAATATGTTGCATCAATACTGAGTGCTTGCATGTGAAATTTGTCAGTTGGCACCCTATTTTCATTGTTACTATAATCTCTCCTTGTGACCTAGGGAGATAGAGCCCAGTCTGACCTAATTCTCATAGCTTTCAGTTCCCACCTGTCCCATCAGGTCTGTTTTCCTGTTCTCCCTGTGAGTAGCCCCTGGTGATGATGTCTCTTGTCTTACAGTTTCCACTATCCTTTTTGTTTTTTTCTGGACAGTCATTCTTCCAATAGCCTATCTTTTTGCTCCACACGCATTGATTTGAGGTTAGCTTTCATTATTTCCTACAACCCTGTCCCATCAAATCTTTTTCCTATTTTCTTCCTCACAGATATTCCTTGGTGATCTCTGTCTTTCACCCTCATGAGTGCTGCCACTATCAGGTTTCTCTTTTATCCAGGTGTTCAGTAGGACTCCCTCTTGGCTACTTGATTATGGTTAATGTGCTTTGGTGACCATTTCCAAGAGCTG
Source organism: Cavia porcellus (assembly GCF_034190915.1). Lineage (NCBI taxonomy): Eukaryota > Metazoa > Chordata > Mammalia > Rodentia > Caviidae > Cavia > Cavia porcellus. The sequence continues at coordinate 34,716,792 of NW_026947489.1, forward strand.
AATGGCATTCAATCCAGAAAAGCCTTTTAGCTTCTGTAATTTTCACTTGATGTCCCTTTGGGCTTGTCCTACGTAAGTTGCATTTACCATATGTTGATTTTCAGTTACTACCTTCAGTTACAGAGTGTAGATCTGAAATGCTTCACAGAGTCATAAAATTGACTGGGGCTTTTGATTAATTTTTGGAACATCTTTGAAATTTCTCCCATATTTATAGTTGTCTTGCTTCCTGCCTTCAAGCTTTCCAGGAGGGCTTCTTGATATTTTATTAGAGTGTCCATCCCTGTTACATTATTTGGCTCCCAAATAGATTCATTCAGTCTTGGGGAAAAGGCTTTGAGCATATGCTTGGACATTTCATCACTCCTGGGAGGGCATGATCTTCTAAAGAGCAGATTCCTGTCTGCATCTCTCTCTGTAGTCTTCAGTATTGAATAGCCTTAGGAGAAACTGTAATGTGTCCAATTTGGGTTGTGCATTTGAAAGATGGATTGCATTAGATCTACGAGCACTTGGGGCTTGTACATATAAGAGGGGGTATGATACTTCCATTTGAGAAGGTCAGTACTTGAAAAAGACTGATAAAGCCCATTGCTTCCCTTAGATTTGACACTGCATCATAATAAATAGGTACCCTGGTCTCTCATAGCAGTATCAGTAGGCCCTTCTATAGCCCAATCAAAGTCGACTGACTTTACCTGCTGCCTGATCAAGACTTTCTTCATTGTGCCTCCTGGAAAGTGAGACACCAGAAATGGTAGTCCCTTCTGTCTCTTTTGTTAGACACAACTAAAGCCACAAAGGTTTTGCAATATTCTGCCAGATAGTGTTGAAGCCATATATGCTGAGTTTGAACCACTTTCAGCCATGAGTCAGTGTAAGGAAATTGTTCTGGGTTTGCTAGCTGCTGTCCTCTGTTTCCAATTATCACTTGATATACCCTTCAAATTATCCTCCTGTCACCCACCCAGCAGGCTACCCTGTGTTAAAACATGGCCAATGAATTTCACAAAGAATTCTTAAACTCTTTGGTACTAACACTCCATATTGCTTAGAACTTTCTTAAAGTTCTTTAGTATGTATTTTAAGAGGGTGGATTTCGATGCTTCTCCTATCCCCACCCAAGTGGGGCACATTCACTCTCGCAATTGCTATGAACCTTCTACAACAGACTTAGCTTATGTTTTAAAGTGTCCTTTTTTCATTTTTCTTTTTCAGATTGTTACTTTGTAAATTTGACTGATTGCTAACAGAAATCTAACCTTTAATCAGTGTTCTTACCTTAAGCCAACAGAGAGTAAAGACCGAGTTAACCCTATAATAGCAGTTCAAGAATTTTCAGTGCATGCTTTAAAACACTTTGATTAGTCAACTCAAATTGTAAACTAAAAGTACATTACCAATTAGTTAAAACTTGTAAATTGATTTTTTCATAAAACCTCCTTAGGCCCCACAGAACTTTGGTTATTCAACCCCAGGCTGGAGTTGCTCTTTGTGTGCTTTGCATGTTTCATGCTCACTTTGAATTGAAAAGATGACCTCTGCTTTATCTCTCCAATCTTGTCAAGCATTGATGACCTAAGTCTCTTTGCCTTGTGTTAGTCCATCAGCTGGGCCAGCCAGTTGTCCAGCTGTCTTTTTTTCTCAATCCGCAGCAGAGCTCAGACTCTCATACTGTATACATTTCTCACATTCAAGTATATTTTGGTCACACCCTTTACACTTTATTTCACATGCACACGCAAATACACAGATTTCTATACCTCTTCCCCTTTCCCCGTTTCCCACTTTTCATCTAGGTGTTGGATTACTAAGCCTGTCTTGGCATGGGCCACTCCCATAATTCCAACACTTCCTGTTGACAGGCCACTCCCATATTTCCAATTTGAGATAGAGGTTTTGCCAGATTCCTTCTGACTCTGGCTACACAGTACACCTTTTTTTGTGAGCTACTCTCTTTATGGTCCAAACCCATGAATTGTTAGAGAGTAACTCACTGTGGGCCTCCCCTACATTCCAGCTGAGGTGGTAGGTTTCACTGACTTAGTTTTGGGACTGGACTAACCTCAAGCCTCTGTCATGGCAGACCACTCCCACATCCTAGCAGACCTAAGAACCAATTTATTGTAGGCCACTCCTGCTTGAGAATACTGGTACAGTCTGATTTTAGTCTGGAGCCGATTACTAGGTACTCCCCAGGTCATGATGGGTTTTCATCCTTGGCTGCCTTCACCATGGTGCTGTAGCGTGCTGTTCCTAAATTATTCTTTCTTTCTTTTTTATTTATAGAACAAAAGCAAAACAAAAAAGGATAGAAATAATACAGAATTTCAAAAAAATAACAATAAGCAATCACTAGTTGATAAATGTTATTTTAGAAGTAGTTGTTCAAGTTACAAAATCAAAGCATAAAAAGTGGACAATCAAACAATGACAGGACAATTTTCTGTGATGAAGTAACGAAGAGTAGTATGGTTATCTATCTTGTAAACTTAAACATACATACAGTTATATCCTTTAGAGCACTTTCTTTCCCTTTCATTATTACAATATCTATTACACATTTTGGATCTTATTACTCTTTCAGTTTTTTATTATTATTTTTTATACTAGAGAGATGATACAATATTTACAAATGTGAGCCTCATTTATTTCAATTAAGAGAATAGTCTCAGACTGCCTTCATTTACCTATAAAAGCCTCAAGAACATCCTTTTTATAGCTGAGTAATATTCTATTGTATAAAAATACCACATCTTTTTTTATGAGCATTTTGGTTGTTTCCAAGATTTAGCTATTACAAATTGTACTGCTATAAACTTGGGAACACATATATTGCTGTGATGTGACGTTTTCAGTTTTTTGGGGGAAAATACCCAAAAAGGCAACAGCTGGATTGAGTGGAACTTCCCATCCTAATTTTTTGAGGTATCCTTATACATACTGGCTGTACCAGTCTACACTCCCACAAATAGTGGAGAAATGTTCCTTTTTTTTCCACAGCCAAGCCATCATTGGCTATCAGTTGACTTTTTCTTGATGGCAGCAATTTTTTCCTGAGTGAGATAAAATCTCAGTGCTGTTTTAATTTGTATATCTTGAATGACCAGTGATGGTGAACATTTCTTAATGTATTTATTTGCCATTTATATTTCTTCATCTGAGAAATGTGTGTTCATCTCACATGCCCATTTTGAAGAGAGTCTTTGAATTTGGAGTGCTTGATATTTTTCAGTTCTTTATATGTTCTGCATATAAGTCCTTTGTCTGAGGGATTGCTGGCTAAAATTCTTTCCCATTGTGTGGATTTTCTTTTCACTTTGTTAATTTCTTTTCAAGTGCAGAAACTTTTTAGTAAGATGAGATCACAGTTGTGGATTCTTTGAAGTACTTCTCATGCAATTTGTGTTTTGTTCATGAATTCTTTGTCTATCTCTATGTCTCTTAAGATTTCTACCTTCCTTGTCTTCTAGTAGTTTTAGTGTTTCTGTTTTAATATTTATATCTTTGATCCATTTTGACTTTAGTTTAGTGCATGGTGATAGACATAGGTCTAGTTTCAGTCTTAAGCATATGGAGAGCCAATTTTCTAATACCATTTATTTAAAAGGCTATATTTCTTCCAGTGAACAGGTTTAGCCCCTTTGTCAAATATCAGGTGGCTGCCTTTCCTCTACTGGCTGGGCGCTGCCTCCAGAAGGCCCTTTCCTCTGTGTGCTCAGCATGGGTAGAGAGAACCAGGAGAAGACCTGCTTCTGCCTACCGGGTGCTGCCACTGGAAGGCCCTTTCCTGTACACACCCACTGCAGACCGATGGAGACAGACAGATCTACCTCTTGCCGCTGTGCACCACCACCAAAAGGCCATGTCCTACAGGCAGCCAGTGTGGACAGAGAGAACCAGCAGATCCACCTTCACCTTCAGGCAGCTGCCACCGGAAGTCTAGGCACTCAGCAGTAGCTGGAACACATAGGCAGGTGAGCCTTGTGCATCTGTAAGCCATGATTTGAGGCCTTTGGTTCCCTCAGGCAGTCATCATCCATTAGCAGAATCAGACAAACACAGTCCTGTGTGTTTGCCACTATGGTGGGAGTCCTAGTTTGCCACTATCGTGGGAGTCCACAGGCTGAGAGAAGCAGCCCCACCTACGTGGACCCTTGATCGTCAGCAAAGCCCCAATGTAGCTGCATAGCTCTGGAGAAGCCCACTCCACACCCTACTACCTCCCTGTAAATCTGGAATTATAGGAACCCAGGTGCCTGTCCCATCTCCTTACACTACTAGTGGCAGCCAATGTGGGAAGTGCCTTGGACCCCACAACCAGCTTCTTGGGAGGAACCCAGGAGAAGGTGAAGACAAAGGAGCAAAAGGCAAACTCAGACCTCTATCCCACACACAAGAAGTCTGGGAGATACAGTCATGGAAGAAAATGGAAAACACACCTAAATCTCTGACAGGATAGCAACTGAAGTAAGGAAACAACTTCATGAGATTGTAAAAGCAGCCAAATCAGAAATAATGTCTCAGGTAAAAGAAGAAATCACAAACATACTGAAACAATTGTTCAGCAAATCTAAAGAAGACATAGATAATAAAGAGGAGCACAGGAAAATGATAGAAATCTTGAATGAATGTAAAAAGGAATTACAATGCATGAAACATTCAAAAGAGATGCAGGAAATTAAAAATTCAATTGAGGGGTTGGGGATTTAGCTCGGCGGCATAAGCACCTGCCTTGCAAGCAGGCGGTCGTGAGTTCAATCCCCAGTACCAATTAAAAAAAAAAAAAGGTGAAAAAAATTCAATCGAAAGCTGGCAAAGCCACTTGAAAGAGACCGAAGATAGCCTTTCAAACCTTGAAGACAGGATTACAGCTAGTGATTGTGAAAGGAAACATCTCTTAAAAATAACAGAATCAGGAAATAACTCAGTGGCTGCAAGATGATGCAAAGAAGCATAATTTAAGAGTAATAGGTATCAATGAAGAAGCAGGAGCAACACAAATTAAGAGAATATTCACAGAAATAATAGAAGAAAACTTCCCAAACATAGGAAATGGATCTGGCATGCAGATAAGTGAGGCATATAGGACTCCAACTAGCCATAACCAAAGTAAATCTACACCCAGACATATAATAATCAACATCCCAGAAATTCAGCACAAGAACAGAATATTAAAAGCTATTAGAAAAAAGAGACTGATCACCTACAGGAGACTTGTCAACATAAACCATCAAGTCAAGAAGAGTTTGGAGTGAAGTGTTTCAAACCCTGAAAGAAAACAACTTCCAACCCAAATTGATCTACCCAGTAAAACTGTCTTTCAAAATTGATGGAAAAATAAGATACTTGATAAAGAACAACTGAAGAACTTCATGACTACCAAACCAACCCTACACAGAATATTCTAGAGAGAAAAACGATGACCATGGTTCCAGGAACAGCAGCAAAGGTGGATCGCCAAACAAGACAAGCAGTTGAATGAAGGGGAAAAGTGAAAGGACAACAACAGGAGGAGAACAGGGCAGAGACAATCCAGTGTTCACTGGTTGTAATCATTAATGTAGATGGCCTCAGGTCAGCAATAAAAAGAAACACAGAAAGAGTGGATTAAGAAACAAAATCCATTGATATACTGTATACAAGAAACACATTTAACTGGAAAGGAAATTCACAGACTAAAAATCAAAGGAAAAAAAGCAATTGTTCCATGTGACAGGAGACCAAACAAACAAAACAAGTAAGAGTAACTTGCTCATCAAATACAGAATGGATAAGAAAGATATGGTATTTTCATACAGTAGAAAGCTACCCAGCTATCAAGTAGAATAATTTCAAGGTGCCTGTAGGTAAATAGGTGCAACTGGAGACTATGTTCATGGCCAAAACAGTTCAAACTCTTATGCATGAAACCTAGCATAAGAAACAGAAGGAGTTAATGGGATCCAAAAGCAAAATAGTTAATGTAAGAGCAAAGAGGAGGAAACCCCTGGGAGGGAAAGGTGGAAACTACTGCCAGTTTCTTTCTGTCTTATCTTGAACTCTTGCATTGTTTGCACAATTTTGTTATGTTTGGCTTTGTTCTGTCTTGTTTTGTTAATTTTATGCTGTCATATGGTAGGGGCAGCTATTTTGAATATAATGGGATATTTTATGGTTATTATGGCTTCCTATTATATTGCTTTGAATTCTTATAATACTTTCAATCATTGGTTTGATTGGTTTTGTTATGTTTTGTTTGATTTTATTGTGTGTGTTGGTGTGAACAGCTATTTTGAAGAAAACAAGACATTATAGTGGCCATTGCTGATTTATTATCGTCTTGTTTTGAAGTCCTACCATGCTTTTATTCTTCTGTTTTGATTGGTTGTATCCTATTGTGTTTTATTTGATTTTATTATGTGAGATGGTATAAACAAATTTTTTGAGGAAAATGAGATATTATAGTAGCCATGTTCATTTCCTATTATTTGGTTTTGAAGTCCTGTAATGCTTTCATTCTTTTGAATGGTTCTGTTCTATTTTGTTATGTTTAACATTATTGTGTGTGAAGGTATGCTCAATTATGTTGAAGAAGAGAGACATTATGGTAGTCCAGTTGTCTTGTTGTGAAGTGCTGTGTTGCTTGCATTATACTGTTCTGATTCACTTTGTTCTGTTCTCTTTTGTTTTATTCTGTTTAAAATAAAATAAAAAATATCAGATGGCTGAGTGTCTTTTTAATTTTTTGCCTCTTCTAATCTGTTCCATTGATCGTCATTTTATTTTTTTGCCACTGTCATGCTGATTTTATCACTGTAGCTTTGGAGTATAATTTCAAGTCAGGAATTGAGATTCCTCCTGCCTTGCCTTTGTTGCCCAGAATTTCCTTTTCTATTGTAGGTATCTTCTGTTTCCAAATGAATTTTAGGAGTGTTTTCTCTAGATCTGTGAGATATGTTAATGATATATTGATTGGGATTGCATTAAATCTGTGTAACAGTTTTGGGAGTATGGTCATTTTCACAGTGTTGGTTCTTCCTAGCCAAGAGCAAGGAATATCCTTCCATTTTCTACTATCCTCTTCAATCTCCTTTTCATTAAATTTCAAAGAAAGTTTTTCAGGGTACATTGATCTGGGTTGAAAGTTGTTTTCTTTCAGGGCTTGAGACACTTTGCTCCAAGCTTGTCTTAACTTGAGGGTTTGTGCTGAATAGTCTGCCCTAATTCTAATGGGCTTTCCTTGATAGGTGATTTGTGTCTTTCCCTAACAGCTTTTAGTATTTTGTTTTTATGCTGTATGTCTGGGATCTTAATTATTATGTGTCTGGGTGTACATCTTTGTTGGTTGTAAATGTTTGGCATTCTCTGTGCCTCACTTATTTGTATATCAGATTCTTTCCCCATGTTTGGGAATTTTTCTGCTATTACTTTTTTGAATAGTTTACCAATCTCATTCACATTGACTTCTGCATCCTTATTGATGCCTATTAGTCTGTTATTGTTTTTCTTAGCATCATCGTGATGCTGCTTGTCATTTCATGCTGCCTTGTTATTTTTAAAAGTTCTATCCTTTCACGATCACTAATTGCGATCCTGTCCTCAAGGTCTGAAATTCTATCCTCAGCTTCATTTAAACTGTTTCTCTAGCTTTCAATAAAATTTTTTATTTCCTGGATGTGTCTTTGAGTGTGTTCCATGCATTTTACTTATTTTCTATATTGTTCATTCAAAGTTTCAGTTTCCCATATTCCTGTATTTTTTAAAATCTATTTCTTCTCTAGCTATGCTAAGCAGCTTTTTTTTTAATTAAGGTTGTCAGTTCTGTCTTTATGTGAGAAATTATTTCTGATTTGATTTCCTCTGTAGCCTCATGGATTAATTTTTTTATTTCACCTGCTATCTTTTCAGAAACTTCAGGTGTATGACTTGAAGTCCTCTATTTCAATATGTCCTGTACTTGCTCTGATGGACTAGGTGTTTGAGGTCGCATTTTGCGTTTTTTGTTTTGTCATTTTTATCTTTTGGGCTAATATTTGGTGTTTCAATCCCACTGGTCTCAGCTGTCAATAACACATATCTTAAGGTCCAACTGTGTGGTTGATGTTTGTGCACTTGCTGTGTACCACCATGAAGAGGAGGACCAGTCCCCTGAATTCCTTTTGCAGGGTCTGTTGGGAGAGTCCTACATTCTTCCTAGGCTGACTAGTATGGGAATATGGATGTAAGTCAACCCTTAGTATCTGCTCTTGCTATGTTTCAGGTTCTTGCAGGCCACCAGATCTACCTGTCTATGATGTTTGTCTCAGCTGGGACCCTACTGTGGCACTGGGTGTCTTGTTAGCCCTTTTAATTTTCTCCAGGTGGGAGAAAAGTTATTGGTGCACTCTTAACTCACCTGATGTTCTCTGTATGAAGGAAGGACTCACCCACACTCTTGACAGGCTCACCAAGGTCCTACAGCTGGAGGGGACTTTACTACTGCTCCTGTTTACTCACTGAAGTCCTCTATTTTAGGGGCAACTCACCACACTGATGGAATCCTGCTGAGGTCTTGTTTGGATGTGGGGTTTTTGAGTATCCCATCAGCCTAACAAGGTTAATCCACTGCAGTCCAAGGTTCTGGGAGGATCTACAGCAGTACTAGGTCCAGGAGATTGGTGGGGTGTGGTGGGCAGGTGTCAGAGCAGCTGCTTTCCGAAGTGGAGGTTCATGGGCAGATCGAGGTGGGAGAGCTATTCTGTCCTTCTTTAGGCTCCATTTGCACTGCCACATGAAGGGAAGTTCCCAAGCTGTGGGAGAGCAAATTTCCTCTCTGAGCTAAGCTTCACTCCACGATGCCAGATGTGGGCCTTCCTCAGCTTGCAATTCCTGGCCCACAAGCAAAAGGAGGCAGCAAGTCTGTCATATCCTGTCCCTTTGTGGTCACCAGAAAATGTTGCAGAATTTCCAAGAAATTGTAGAAGGCAGGGGGAATTTTTCAGGAGAATTTTAATGGTGCACTGTCCCAGTCATTAGAAATGCTCAGAACTAGGCTGGGCCCCATACCATAGAGTGGTTCCCTTGCATACAATTTGTGTTAAGCAAATAGAGATACAGAAACAAAACACAGGCATTTAATCATCCTAGCAGCTAACCCCATCTTAGCCTTGAAGGAAGATGTCCTATGCATCTCAGGATGTTAGGATGTTATGAAGCTTGTTTGTCACCCTATTTGTTTTTTACTGATGTTGGTACTCAGTATTACCCTCTGAAGGGAGGAGCTTTCCACGAGAGAAATATGTCCCTTATCAGTGAGAAAAGTACAGGACTTTTGTAAGAAAGCAGCAAGTCTGCATTCCTTGGGGAGGGGTTGCTGAGGAGTTGCTTGCCTGAGATAGGAACATTTTACAGAGGGATAAAGAAGCTAAGTTTCTGCTTTAATAGCTGACTTCATTAGAAATCCTTAATGTCCTTTATTTACAGTATGTGAGAAATAATGATAATCTACCACAGCACATAATATAAATGTTTAATGACATTATGTTTCTATTACTATATGATAGTATTGCTAACTTTATTTCTTGAGTTGTATTTGTGTATACATCATTTATGTTGATAGTGGATAAGCTAAATAGTTTCAGTGTATATCTGAGAGCCCACGACTTAGCAGTGTGCCAGGTCATTTAGGATCCAGTCTTTATCTCTCAATTCATTGTTTCTTGCAAACAATTTTTAAAAATTTCTTCTTTGGTCAAATTGCTTTTAGTCACCTTCTTGACAGAAATACAATATTATGTATTAAACTTCAAATTATTTGAATTGTTTAGAATTTAGCAATACATCCTAAAAGAATTGCTGACAAACATATCTTGTGCCTTTAAATATTTATTTTTTATTGTATTGGTCACGGCTATAGCTTTCTCTTCAATGCCACAAACATGTATCTCATTTTAAAACATAATGATCTTGTATAGTAGCATGTACAAGCATGGTTTATGAACAGGCCTCAATTTAAAGATCTTTTAAATGTAAAATATTCTTTTTTTTTTTTTTTTTTTTTTTTTGGTGCCAGAGATTGAACTCAGGACCTCACGTTTGCCAAGCAAGGCTGAGTATTCTTATTAGCTATGCCAACATGAGTGGGTTAACAATGTTTTTAAAATATTTCATCTTAATAAAATTGTTGATTGTTATGAGAAATAATTCATATAAGATACACAGTATCTAGTATAAATCTTAGTGTGTTTAGTAACATCATTCTTATTTTATTGACCTTTTATCAGAAGTCATTGTTTACCTGCTTATTTATCACGTTTGTGTTTTCTAGCATGACAGCTCTTTCCAATGTCTTTGTTAAATTTTCCTTTTCCTCTTTCTCGTTATCTGCTGGATCTTAACCCTCACCTCTTCTCTGAATTTTGTTTCTTGAAGCTTCTGTGTTGTTTTTGTTTTTTTTGTGTGTGTTTTGTAGTGCTGCACTTCGAACCCTGGGCCTCAAACATGCCAGGCAAGTGTGTTACCACTGAGCTGCACACCTAGGCCTGAAGCTTCTGTTGATTGCTGTGGCTTCATGTACATGATGACAATTCGCATGTGTTTTTCTGTATTGCTTAGCACATGAGTTGTAGCCAGTGTTTCTAAGATTATTTTCTACTTTGAGTATCAACTGAAATGTGTTCCCACAAGATTTATACTATTTTGAAATTCTAACTTCCAGTGTGGTGGTATTTGGAGATAGGGCCTTGGAGAGATTGTGAGGTTATAAGCACAGGACCCTCATCACGGCACTAATGCCCTTATAAGAAGAAAACATGAGAGCTTGTTCTCTCTCTCCCTGTCTGTTCCTTTGAGGACACAGTGAGAAGATAACCATTTACAAAGCAGAAACAGAGGCCGTATGTGAGCTCGACAGTGCTGGCACCATGGACCTGGGCTTGTAGCCTTCTGGGAGAAAAATTTCTGTTATTTAGGCCACTAAGTTGATAGACTTTTACTCTAGAAATCTAAGCCAAAGTAGGAAAGATACTTATTAAATAAATCAAACTCAGTATATGCAGAGATCAATAAATTTAGTTTTCTTTTAAAATATTTTTTCATTTAATATTAATGAAACTAGAATCACTGGTTTCATCTTTTAAATATTTCATATATAGAGAGATATATTCTCTCTCTCTCTCTACATATATATATATATAGTTGCCTACCAAATCTTACTACTTTTGTATCTAAGTTGTTTTTGAAATTTGGCCTCTTCATTCCTCAGTTGTTTCAAGAGACTCCTCTTACTGTAGTCTATCCATATTACTGACTTGTGTAAGATGTATCTTCCTATATGAAAAGGTATTCATATCTCACTTCTTAAAAATTCTACTGTGACCGAAAAGAAATAAAAATGTATGTTTACACAAAGACATAGAGGAAAGTTCATAGCCGTTTTACTTAAAAGAACTCAAACTGGAGAACAACCAAATATCCACCAACAGGTGAATGGATAAATGGAATATAGTATGTCTACGCAATGGGAAACAGAAAAAAAGAAATAAGAATGAGTTATGGATATACCTGCAACATGAAAGAATTTCATTACAGTGACAACAAGAAGCTAAAAACAAAAAGATACATGTATCATACTATGAATTAAAAAATATTTAAAATATTTTTACAAATATTCATAGAAAATACAAACTAATTGGATTAGTAGCTACCTAAAGTCAGTAGCAAGGAGAGGTTTGAGCTGTGAAAGAGGAAGGATTCTTTTTGGGCCTTGGGTGCTGGACACTGAATCCATAACTTTGGACATGCTAATAAACAATGCTTTACCAGTGAGCTACACTTATAGCATCATACGGAATCTTTGAGAGGAATAAAAATGACCTGTATCTTCATTGTGGTTTTAGTTTCAATAATAAATACATTTGTTAAAACTCATTGAATTGTGCTCTTAAAATGGATACAGTTTATTGAATTATTTACAATAAAGTGTAAAAAAGTGTGTTTATAAGAGAAATCCTTGGTTATCTTCAGGATGCAGGCCTTGTACCCCACCCACGTTATTGCAAGTTACTTTTTCTTTTACCTATTGGTGTGCTGACTCCAGCTACTCCATCTAACTTACTGCCTAATGTGACAGGTATTTTTATTTTGTTGTCTTGGCTCATATTCTTCACTCTGGAATGTTCTCCACCACCCTTTTTTCATTTCTTAACAAAAACATTGTGTCCTTAACTAGTGGCCCCAAAGTCAACCCCTCTGCTAAAGTTTCCTCGGCCTTTGGCTCCAATGTCACTTTATCCCTTCATGTTGGTGCCTGAACTCCCCAGGAATAAGAATAATCTTATTCATAGCATAAAGTAGTGATTGTAGAAAACATTTTTTGTTGTATATGTTAACATTAAGTGAAACAATAAAGGAGCAACAGCATACAAATTAGCTTTACCATTACCATTGAGGAGAGGTTGTATGGCACATTAAGTTAGATGTAGAGCTTTGATGAGTACTGCAATTTAGCTCTTTAAGCTATAAACTGAAATTTGACAATACCAAAAAATTATTGGTATTCTTTGTATAGCCTAATACAAACCAGAGTTAGGACTCACATATAACCTTGACACCATAATGTTGAACGAAATAAACACACAAGCTTAAATGTTGCATAGTTTTTCTTGTATGAGATATCCAAATATAAATACACAGCAAAATAAAAGATAGTTAATAGGAAGTATAGGAAAGATATAGAAGAGATGGAAGGAACTGGAGAGGGCAGGGTATGAAAAAAATGATTAAGATGTGATATGTACATCTACCTATTCCACCCAAGGAATGTAAACATGTACTACAAACATGTGCAGTACTAATAAAAATTTCAAAAGCAAAAGACTCAAGTATAATCCAGGATGCAAGTTTGTTAATTTATAATGCAGATAGTTTATACTAAGTATATGGAAAGCTTGTATTGATGGACTAACATGATACATTTGTTACAAAAAGCAAGTCAACCTCAGTTACAACTTTTAGTTGTTTAATTGGCATAGATTGGATCTTGGGAAGTTGGATTAAATGTGGCCTAACTTGTGTGCCTCAGAGTTTGTATTTAACTATTTTATGCAGCATATTCATTTGTAATTAAATTATGAGACAAGGTTAGTTATGTGGCTATATCTTTCTGCTTACCTCATTCTCTTTTAATCTAGTTGCCATTCACTTTTTCTTTGGCTGACACATTCACTACTATCATTTTAACCTATGTTAAACTACCTTTTTTATGCCTAAATTGTAAAAGTTATGAGTTAAGGACTGAGCCTACTTATATATTTTCTGTAGGTAACATTGTCTAATGATAGATGTTTACATTTTAAAAGGGTCTGTTTTTTTGAAGGTTATTATGTTCAAAAGGATGAATTTAATAGAAGTCTTAATTATCTCTGGATTATTTAAGATTTGTTTTGCTGGAAGTTCATTGTAACTAGATTATATGGTTGAGTAACAAGGATCAGTTGGTCTACAATACTGAGAAATGATAAAGAGCAAGAATGTAGGGCTGTTGATCAAATGAAACTGTTAAACTTCTATTCAGTAGTAGTTGTAATACAAGCAGTTATAGAAGTAGTAGGAGTAATAAAGATTATAGTAATGAAGAAATGATTTCTGAGTGCATATTATGTGCAGGATACTGTGTCATTTACTCATATTATTTAATCTCTTCACTAATCTTTGAAAGTTGTAACTTTTCATCATTTTACAACAAAGAATTTAAAGCACAAAGTCAGTAATGAATTATAGTTTTGGATTTCTACTGGGAGTTATAATTACACTTGTTGAGCAAACACAAGTAATAATCTTTATATTAACAATGGTGAGGAGCAGTTAGAAATTAACTAGATTTATGATTCTGGAGCTATAGTTAAGGGTTATCAGTAAAAGTGTAAGAGATGGGAAGTAGAATTCCAGAGAATGCAGAGAATGCATGTATTTTAAAAGAAATTAAATAATTGTTTTAGGATCCTATGAGAATCATATTAGTAAATAGTAAATGAATAATAGCCAATTATCAGTAGAGGTTTGATATTTGATAATCTAGATAGACCATCAGAAGAGCCCTTGTTTCCATAATGCATGGAGAAGTATGCACATGTATGTAAAAATATCTATACATATACAGTAGCACTTTACATTTTCTTAGGGAAGAAATGTATATAAATAGTGTAAGGATATAACTAAAACAATTTTGATAACTGTATAACTGTAATTTGTGTTATTTTTGCACTTAATGGTTAACACAGTGCTTTGGCTTTTCTTAATGAATACAATGACTTTTATGAAATAAAATGACTCAAAAGATTAGAGAAAGATTATAAGCAACTGTTCTCACAAAGTGACTGAAATAGTAAAATAAAGGAAGTAGTCTTTTTCCTGCAATCTGATTTGATAGAAATAATCATTTGTTTTGGGGCCATTTGAGCAGATGTTTCACTAATATTTAGGAGGGGAATTTTTAAAATCACTTCATCTCCAAACACATCAAATATTGTGCATCTTTTTGTTTATTGTCATTTTTTTTTTTAGGACATACAAGGTGATTTCCGTATGTCTCAGGGTCATTTTGATATATCAAGAAGTACCACTTATTTCCTTTGCCTATTGTTTTCTTTGTAGACTTCTATATTTTATAAGACCAGAATATTAATAACGAAGCCATCTCTATGAAATAGTTTCTTCTGTATGTCCATATGGGTAAATTTTCTTTTACATCTTTTCAGAGAATGGTTACACAGTTTGTTATTAGTAACCTACCCAGGTACACATTTTGTATCTATTTTACAGATAATATCTCCCTAGTTTGTATTCATGTTGTATTTTTTCCCTCAGTGTATTGGTTTTTTGTTTTGTTTTGTTTTTTTTACATTAAATCTCATCTTAGTCCTCTCTTTCCAAATCCCCAAGTTGTTCATATCTATCAGTCTGCTTGATTGGTCTTCTTTCCTTTTTAATCCATCCTAGCTTTGTATCATCTGCAATCTGGATCATATTTGAATTTACGTTCTCTTTCCAGTAATTAATGAGTGTGCTGGACAGAATAGTCCATGTCCTTGTGGGGCAGTACTAGATGTACTGCTAGATGTGTTCACTTATAACTGTATTGGTAATAATTCATCACTTTCATCTCATAAGAGAATGTTTGCTTGCTATCCTGTTCTTTTACATAGCTGTTGTTTACAGTGATTCTGCTTTTTGAATGCTCGTATCTCAAGCATCTTTTTCTAACATACAGGCAGGAATCATCATGTTGCCTTACTGTTTGTACCACTGCTTATCTTAAAATAAAACCTAAGAGAGTCTAGTTAGTTACACTTAAAGTGAAAACATTTTTTCTACTTCTGAAAGGATGGTTTAGGAATATGTTTGTATATTTTTTTCTGAATGTGATTGTTTTTGCACAAGAAATTATTGTGCTTCAAAAGTTGTTTCTTAGATGAGACCAGGTTCATTCATAATTTTTAGATATAATGCAGAGACATATACTTACTCATTTTTAAAATTCTGTTTTTTCTTGTATTTTCAGGAAAATGAAGAAGTAGATGGGATATCAGTAGGTGCCATACTTTCTGACTATCAGCGTGTTCGAGTAGAAAATGTGTAAGAGAACATCAATTTGTTGAAAGCATATGTATTTTAAGAATACAAGTGAAGTACTTCATGTAGAATTCAGTGGTGGAATATGTGCTTAATGGTAGAGGATGTGAGCAAGGCCCTTCATAGTATCCTCAGTGCCACCAGAGAAAAACAGCATGAGTGGAAAAGAATTATATCCAAATCATAAATGTATCATACATGTTTTATATGATTAAATGTATATGGTTAAGTAACAAAAGTCATACTTTACTTTTTCTGTTCTTACATCATGCATGAGAAAACTCTTACTTACTATAAAGAAAAATACATAATATATAGTTAAAAATCCAGACAAAGAATGTTTTTGTGTATGTGATTTTGGAAATTATATAGTCTAGCACATGCTAAGCAAGCACTGTAGTACTGAGCTATATCCCCATCCCTAAAATAGAGATTAAAGTGGTAAAAAATTCTCTTTCTTAAATTTTTATAGTAGTACATGTTTGCAGTAAATATACTTACCTTCCTCAGGAAGATTTGGTACCTGTACATAGCACATCTTAATTCATTTTTCATGCCTCTCTTCCTTCCTCTCCTGTCCCTCCATCTGTTGGTCCCTTCCCATTTGAAAAGGTCTTCCCTTTTCATATTATCTGTCTTTCTTCTTGCTGTTCATTTGTATTTTGAGTCTTTCATGTGAAAAATATCATGTAATATTTAAGTTTGTGCATCTTGATTTCACTTAACATTATGATCTGAAAGTGTCCATTTTCCTACAGATGACTCATATTTATCTTTCTCCATTGTGTGTAGTACTCCATTGTATATAAATACCAGATTTTCTATATCCGTTCATCTGTTGGTCACCATATATGATGCTTGCAAGATTTAGGTATAATGATTTGTGCTGCTTTGAGCATGAGTATGCATCTATTACTATAGTACGATGTCTTTCATGTGGTTATGAAGATGTCTAGAAGGGGGAAAACCTGGGTCATAATGAAATCTCTAGTTTTAATTTTCTGTGGAATCTCCATACTGATTATCCATAATGGTTGTACTAGTTTATATTCCCACCAACTATATAGAAAAGTTCCTTTTTCTCCACAGCCTTGCCAGCATTTGTTGTTACTTGATTTCTTGATGATGGCCATTGTTTCTGGGTTAAGATGGAATCTCAGTGTTCTTTTGATTTGTATTTCTCTAATGGCTGGCAATGTTGAGCATTCCATTATGTATGTATTGACCATTTGTACTACTTTTGTGAAGTGTCTGTTTGATTTCATTTGCATTTTTTTATTGAATCTTTTATTTTGTGAATCTGTTTTTTTGAGTTCTTTGCTCCAGTTTTTTCCCCATTCAGTAGATTATTTTTTCATTCTCTTGTTGTTGTTTTCCTTTGCTGTTCAGAACCTTTTTAATTTGATTTGATCACATTTGTTGATTCTTGCTACTATTTCCTGTGAAATTCAGTTGAGAAAATCCTTATCTATGCCTATAACTTCAAGGGTTTTACCCATTTTGTCTTCCAGTAAGATTAAATGTTTCTGTTTTAACATTTAGTTCTTTGATCATTTTAATTTGATCACAGTGAGAGATGTGGGCCTAACGTCAATCTTCTGTCCATAGTTAGCCTATTTCCTCAACATCATTTATTAAAGAGTCTTTTATTCCTCCAGTGAGTGTTTCTATCAAAGATCAAGCACAGTAGTTGAATATACTTGGTGTTGTTTCTGCATCTTTTGTTGTGTTCCACTGATACTCATGTTGTTTTTATTGCTTGTAGTTTTGTAATATAATTTCAAGCCCAGAATTTTGATGCCTCCCACTTTGTTCTTTTTACCCAGAATTGATTTTGCTATTCTGCATCTCTTCTGGTTCAATATGAATTTTGAGGTTATTTTCTTCAATTCTGTGAAGAACGATGTTTTTATTTGGATTAGAGTTAATTCTCTATCAATTTTGGAAGTAGGACTTTTTGACTTTATTGGTTCTGTGTACCCAAGAACAAGGGTTATATTTACATTTTGTATTGTCCTCTTCAATTTGATTTTTCAGAATACTGTAATTCTCATTATTGAGCTCTTTTACTTCCTTAGTTAGGTTAATTCCCAAGTAGTTAACTTTTCTTGGTACCTATATGGAGAGTAGTTTTTCCTAATTTCTTTCTTAGTGGTGTTATTATTAGTGTATGGGATACTATTTATTTTTGTGCATTGATTTTTGCATTCTGCCACATTACTGAGTTTGGTTATTCTAATTTGGTGGATTTTTTGGTGTCTATGTAGAAGATCTTGTCATCTGCAAATAATGACATTCTTCTTAATTTCCTGTGGATACCCTTTTTACTTCTTTCTGTTGCCTGATTGCTGTGGCTAATTTTTTTAAGAACTGGAGTGGTGATGGACAACCTTGTCTTCTTTATTTGTTTAAAGAGATGTTGGCAGTATGTTTCTCATAATGACTTTTACCTTATTTAGATAAGGCTTTTTAAATAATTTCTTCAGTGTTTCTATCATGAAAGTATTTTGGATTTTGTCAAAGACTTGTACTGTGTCTTTTGAGATGATCATATGATCTCTTTTTCTTGATGTTTTGTGTGGCATATTATGTTTATTGATTTGCATATGTCAAACAATCCTTGCATCCCTGGGATGAAGGTTATCTGTATGATCTTAGAGTTGTTAAGGACCACAATTTAGAATTTATTTGACTTTCCAAATCCTTGAGGATAAGAATAAAATTTCAAACCCACATTTGTCATAACTTTCATACACATATAGTTTTTACTTTACTACAAATACAAAGCATCTGTACATATGCCTACAGTTTATTAGATGCTCAATTAGTTCTTTTTATTAATATTTTTCTTTACATTCAAAGCCAAGTACATCATGAAATTCAAAGTTAGTAGATACACATAGTTTATATTTCATATTTAATCAATAAATGGTTAAGATAAATGTATTTTTAAATGTATACTATACAAAATTTTAGTACCAGGGGACAGTTTTAAAAATTAGATTGTATTTATTGTTCATTGACATTTATAACCTTTTTCATAGATTTCTACTAAAATTAATAGTTCTGGTCTGTCTGGAGATTTTATGTGTTTATTGATAGCCCATGGAAAAGACATATGTTTCTGTTATATAGGTAAGCTTCATTATGCAAGACGTGTTTATGTTCATGTTAGTTGTCTTGTTTTTGCTTTTTTCTTTTTTTGAGGACTGAATCCAAGACTTTGTGCTTGGTAGGCAGGCACTCTACCACTAAGCTAAATTCCCAATCCAAAATAGGTTTTAAAAATCATTTTAAATGCTAATATTCTTGAAACTGTTTTGTTTAAAATCAAAGCAGTGGCCATGGACCTACTTGTGGAATATTAAGGTATTATCTGAGTGGTTTCTCATTTTGCTTTATAGGTGTAAAAGGCTTAATCTCCAGCCTTTAGCTTACCTTTGGCACAGGAACCAGGAAGATTTGCTTCGAGAGATGATAGCATGTAATATTCAAGCAGTCATCATCAAAGTAGCAGCTTTGGGTATGTAGCCATACTTTTAAGAGAGATGTCTGTTACCAAATAAATAATCTCAGTTCACTAGTAAGTACTTACAGTAAGAAAGGAAGAATGATTTAGAAGATAAAAATTTGGAGTCGCAAGTGGAAGAAATTGAATGAACATTGTATATAAAGAAGAAAATTTAAAATGAACTTTTGAACTTGGCCAAATCAATTAATAGCGAGCTTCCCTATTTAAATATACATGACTGATTCTTAAACTGATGTCATATTATGTTTATTTGATTTAATACTTAAAGAATTGGTGTATTAGTCAGATTTTCCATTTCTGTGACAAATTATCTGATACTTTTAAAGAAATAAAAATACTAACACCTTTGGTTAAGCTCATAGTGGGCTGATTCCAGGGCTGAACCATTGTCTCTGTAGGACCTGCTACTCCTTTGATTTTGGCCAGAAGCAGAGCATGGTGGAAGAGCACCAGGCGAAAGGGCAAAGCACCAGATACAGACCCAAAGTCATGCCCCCATGATCTACCCAGAGATGGCTGGAGAGTGGTGCTTTACTGCTATGGCTTTCAGGCTACTCAGATTGACAGCAAAGTTTGTTTGGTACAATTTGAAGTAGGGAGATGGAGGAAATGGGAAATCCAAAGGTTCTTGGGGGGCTTTTGTATTTGTTTGTTTGTTTTTTAAAGCTTCGTAAAATACGTATTTTGTATAACAGATATTTTCTCATATCTTAACAGATTTTTTCTTATTAGTGGAATAAAATTGGTTTTTTAGTGCTACCAACAAGGTAGTAGATTTTGTTGAGGATAGAAGAAAACCATGTTTCACAGAATGTTCTTTTTTTTTGGCACTGGGGATAATAGAATGTTATTTTATTAGTGTAGACACAACAGTCAGAGGTTAATCTCATTTAAATGTGAATAGTATATATGAACATATAATTTATTGTCTTGAATTTTTACTTCATAGTTTTATGTATTTTTGAAAAACTATAGAATTTGAGCCTAGTGCATTTATAAATCCATTTCACAAAATGCTTTGGATCTCAGCATTCCCAAACCAAAATAATGTACCTCGTTTTAAAATATTTACCTTGCTGATCCCTGAAATAATAAAGTTTCAAGTTGTGGAGGACTTTACATTTTAAACAGAATTTAAAGATAAAAAGTGCAGATCTTGTAACATTTCTCCTTGGTAAATACCACACTACTTTTTCCTTGATGAAGCCAAAGTGTTGTCTTCAGTGAAAAGCCTTGCATGCAGAACCCACAGTTGATGTCTTTAGCTATTAAAATGAGTAGTCATGAGTTCGATCCCTGGTACCGACAAAAAAAGAAAAGAAAAAAACAGATAAATGACTTTGTGTTATCTTCTCATTTATATGAAGAAGTTGCTGAGCAGCTCTGAGTAAAGTTCTCACTCTAAGTAGATTTGTCATTTGAGAGTCTGTGTGAATGCTCTCCTGCTTTCTCTTACGCTCTTTTGGTAGAATTTTAAAGGTTGCATAGATGTATAATGGTACATTACCAGAAAATATGTCTAATATTCCTTTTACTGCCAGATAATGCACTGTATTAGGACCCAGAGAAAACTGCCTTATTGAAAAGACAGAGCTATAGAATTCAGTATTATTGTCAGTTTTTAACTAGTGTACAGTTAATGCTGTATGAATTTCACTTTTGTATGTGCCCTGAGTAGAGGGTGAGCATTGAAAAGTTAGCCATATTAAACCTTTGGTTGAAGTAAAAACCAAAATAATTTGTCCTTCATATTTCTGTAACAAAATTATAGATATGATTTAAACGTGTATAGCACTTCTTTTTTGTTACCATCAATAGGCATACAAAGATGAATTTTACTTTTTAGATGGATGTTAAAGATTTAATGAGTGACAGTCCTTCTAAAGATACAGAAAAACAAGTAAGTTACTCAATTATAGATTATTTACCAAAGTTTTTACTGTACTCATTTAAAATTGTCTGAAAAAGATTCAAGGGGACAAAATAACCTTTCCATGAGAAAGCTGTCTTGTAGGGATCAGTAAAACTTTCATACATACAGTATAGTATTTATAGGCTTTCTTCTGCTTTTTGGATTTATTTAAAATCAGTTTTCTCATTGGGTTTTAAAATAGTCCAACCCTTTAGAAATATTTGTGTTTAATTGTGTGAATATTATATGAAAATATTCTGAGATATATACATAAATGATAATTATCTTTTAAGATCACTTTTATATGAATATATGTGTCAGAAATTCTCATTTTTCATTACTACATGAATTGTATCTTACTCTGTGTACTGAACAATTTTCTTTTTTTATTTCAAAATATATCTTGGGGGTCTTTTTTCACATCATAAAATGTAGAGCTACCTCATAGTTTTTTAAGAAACTTTTTATTGAAGTATAACATGCATTCTTAAAATCCTAGGTGTCAGCTTGATGCAGTTTCAAAAAATAAACATAATCATAATACCAGTACTGAAATTAAATATACAGCACTAATATTGCCCTTTTCAATGCTTGCCTTCTCAAAGTTAACAAGTCCCTGATGCCTAAAATCATAGATTGGTTTTTCTTGTTTTAAAATTAATTATTTACTTAATTAGTTTAGTAGTGCCAAGGATCAAACCTAGGGCATTAGGCACTATAGGAGCTCTATCAGAGCTAAATCCCTATTGGTTAAAATTTGTACATTTTCTTACATCTGGCTTCCTTTGCTCAGTGCATATTATTGAGCTAAGGAATAGGGTGTTCTTTCTCATATTCTTGCATTGCATTGCGAGAATAGACTACGATTTAATTCTCTTAATGCTGCTGCTGATATCTAGCTGGTTTCTGTTTGATAGTATTATGTGATGCAGCTATGAATATACCATTCATCTTGAATATTTAAAATTCTACATCTAGAAAATATTTATTTTTGGAGCTGGGGATTTAGCTCAGCAGCATAAGCACCTGCCTTACAAGCAGGCAGTCATGAGTTCGATCCCCCGTACCAATAAAAAAATAAAATTATTTTTTCAAAATTCCTTGTTTCTTTTACTATGAAATGACATATATACTAGGTATGTGTATGTATGTATATCTACTACCTTATGAGTTCATATTTTGAAATCAGATTGAAAACTAAAATAATTTTATGTTTTCTTCCATAGTAGAAAATCTAATTACTTTGGACATAGATATGCTGAGTGTTAGACAATCTAATTATTGCTGGAAAGAAAAAGTCCAGGTAGTAGTACTGTTATTCATTCTTTCTTATAAGTGATGAAAGAACTCATGTACTCTCCTTATAAGTATATTAATTACAGATCTCAGGGCAAATGAAACAAAAAATCACAGTGAATAATGGGGGGGTTTTGTCTTGGGACTGATTTAGCAATATTCATTTAGTTACTAAAAGATACTAAAAGAATTGACAGTGGAAAAAACAAAACAAACAAACACATGAGTACACTTTTCCCGTCATTAGAAAATCTTTCCTTAAAAGATATATTTGGTTGTAAAATAACTAAATCAATAAAGGCTTAAGGATTAGCTAATTAGTTAAATGATTTTGTACTAACATTGAGTATGAAAACTGGGATTGGGAAGTAGAAATGAGGTGATAAGAAAGAATACAAGGATACAATTTCCTCTTCAATACTTTTTTTTTCATTTTGCTGTATCTGGTAGAATCAGGGCTGAGATTAATGTCACGTGTCCAAATAAGGAAAAGTGTTATCAGTGCACAAAACACATTATCAATATTAGTAAATTTGACAGTGCATACTGTCCTGTCTTGACCTGTCCTGTCCTGTCCCACCCAGTTCAGTCCAGTCATATCCTTTACCCTCTCTTCCTCTTCCTTTTTCCTTTCCTTCCTTTTCCTTTCCTTCCCTTCTTTTTCCTTTCCGTCATTTCTCTGGTTTTTATTCACAGCAGACAGGCAATTCGTCAACACTGTAACAAGGTTTGGAGGAGGCAGTCTCACGCAGTGGTGTAACAGTCCAGTCATTGTAGTGAGGAGCCACAAAAGGATTGACAGTGCATGTTCCTAAAGGCTTTTAGAGGCATGCATAACTTCATCCCATTTAGGCAATTTAAGGCCTATCTGTAAACACAAAGCAAGTGTCCTGTGAATCTTTTTCTATCAAATATTATAATTTCTGCCAAGGAAAAGTATTACCAGGGCAGCTGTTTTTACTGGTCCTATGGGTTTATAATACATCTATGGAGCCAGAAAGCCTAATTATAGAGAAAAGGGTATGTGTCAAAACAGGTAATAAATGGAAATGAAAGAAATTACTGATGAAAAGGCAATTATAAGTGAATTATAGTTCTGTAGAGGAATGGAACCATGTGACTTCCATATCAGAGCCTTCAGGCTACAAAATACTCCTCTTAGACATCTCTCACAGATCTGATGGGAACTTTAACTGATGTTAACAACAACTAATCCCAATCTGTTTTCTGCAGAGAAGAGGAATTGGTGAAGTACGAGTTCTACCTAAAGATTGTATTTGGGTTATTTGAGAAACAAAGTGGCAGATTGCCACTTGGTAACTCAGAAGTATTGAGGGCAGTTCAGTAGCTATAATTACCATTCAGTTACTGATATATAGGCTGTACCTATTCTGATCATTTTTGATGACTTAACTATTTTTGGTGAATTATATGTGTGGAAGATTCTGAATAGTAAAGATTTTGCATTCTGTGAATGTAAATCAAAACAATATGTCGCTAAAATGTCTACCTGGTATACCTAGGTATAATGGAAAGCTGAGTTATATTGCTTGCCATAGTATGATCTACTTCAAATGTAAACACATGATTGTGAATAGAATTCATTTACGGAAATTAGAAGACCACTGGGGGGAGAAAATGGATTTGAATGTGTTTAACTAATAGGAAACACCTCTAAGTGTTCTCTGGACTAGGACAAAGTGTGTTTATGGAAAATCTATGACACACCCAAGCAGAACTGTGTTTGGTGACAATCTTTGTGGTACAGTTTAAGTGTGCAGTCTTTTTCCTAAACATAAATGTCACTGATATCCAATGAGAATAACCCATGTTTTATCTTATCCATATTCATTCTGTTTTGATGTTCTGTGTGAATTTTTGATACTAGTCTTGGCATGGAGGGAATGCTGCATCAGAACAAAGCAATGTTTCTTAAAGCTGAACATGGTGAAACAACTTCTAATCTAAATCGGGACACTAGAGGGAGCTCTTTTCCTGGAGACAGGCCGCATTTGGAGATGGCCCAGAGCAGTGATGGCAAAGCGTTTAAAGATGAGTGTCCAGACTGAAACCCAGAACCCACTTGTTTATTCCAAAGTACCAACATTCCAATTAAATCTAAATACTGAAGTTGTAGTTTAGAGAAAATAACTCAGACATTAAAATCTTTTGTCTTAAAAGAAAAATAAATAGTACGTGTGCCATAAATTTGCAGCCTCTGCCCCAGAGCCACAACAAAGCTGTAATGAATGAAGTAATGGCGAGCTTTTAATGAGAAATCCTTGCAGTCAACAGTGCAGAGGAAGACATTATACCCTTATTTAGGGTAAACTATTGAATATCCTAATCTAATACTGGCTAAGTTCTGTGACTTAACTGAGCCTGATTTAGCAATCTAGTATTTTGGTTTACTTCAATTTCTCATTTGTTTTGTACTGCATTGCATATGTAGGATTGTAGAAAAACATGTTTTTGCAGTTACGATTTTCTGAGCAAATTTTTTTTTTTTGTTTTGATTTTTTTTTCATCAAATTTTACAGATAATTGGAACCTACTTTTAAAGACTTTGGAACTTAATTTATAACTGAATAGATAGAGGCCATTTCTAGAGTTACATTTTAAGGCTGAAAATGAGACCAGTACCTTGGACACATTTTTCTCCTCTAGGATATAAACCAGAAATTTTTGCCCATCCCCATCAGAAATTTGTGTGCACCCCAAAGTGTGAAGGCTCAAGTTCTTCCTTTTACTTTTCCAAGCAATCTTTCTCCAAAGATTGGTAAGGGCAACTGTTTCTTTTCTCCTAAATCAATACGTAGACTTTTTTTTTTTTTTTTTGCTTAACTGTAAACACAAAGCAGGTATCCTGTGAATCTTTATTTGTCAAATACTATAATTTCTGCCAAGGAAAAGTGTTACCAGGGCTTTCTCCTACTCACTATGAAATTACTTGCAAGATTGCATCTCATTCTTATCACCTTATTCCTGATATAAGAATTGAGAAAAAGAAGAATAGGAATGGTATTATTTACTGTTTAAGTCATAATAACAACAGTGTGTTCTCTAGGGAACTCACGTTGATATTTAGCATAGTAATAGATATTAAAAGCTTAATTGAATAGTCTCAGTATTATAATAGTATTACTGCCTCTGTTTATTTGACCTATTACAATGGTTTAAAATTTTTAGATGTTTTTTATAAACTATCTCCTTTTTTTCTTCTTTTTTCTTTTTAATCATGGGGTGTCAAACTCGGCCTTTTGCATTCTAAGAAAGCACCTACAACTGAATTATAATCCCAGCTCCTTCCTTTATAAAAGTGTTTTTTAAATCTATATTATCTAAGTACCTAGCTATGGTATATAGTATACTTTTGTATTTGTTTCTTACAGTTTTATGGTGCTGTCTTTACCATAATACATGCTTCACTCATTTAAACTGTAATTCAGTTTTTTGGTGGACTCACAGATTGTGTGATCATCAGCACAGTCTAAATTTAGAATGCATTTGCTTCCATACAAATAAACTCTATATTCTACCAGCCATTCTCTATTCTTCTTTCTTATCTTCTCCCCACACCCCACCTCAATCTTTAGCACCAAGAAGACTTTGTTTCTTTACGTACTTGCTTATCTGGACATTTCATAGAAATAAAACCCTACAGTGGTCTTGTCACTGGCCTCTTTCACTATAAATAATGATTCCAGTGTTTAATATGCATCAGTGATAGGTTTTTTTATTGTCATACATTGTTCCATTACAAAGATATACCATACTTTTAACTATTCATCAGTTCATGGGCATTCTTGTTTCCATTTATTGTTGCTTATGAATAAAGCTTGTATAACATTCTTAGGAAGGTGTTTGTGGAAGTATATTTTGTATTTCTTTTTGATATAAAACCAGGAGTAGATATGATAACTTTGCATGTAGCATTTTGAGGAACTGCCAAACCAGCTTCCAAACTAGTTATACTGTGGGGGTTCTGCAAGCAAAGGAAAAATAAAGAGACACACATACCAAGGGTCAGCAAAATGTCTCCCGCCTGACCAGCATAAGCAGACAGCTTTTACTGATATAAAAAACAACTAAACTCATATTATGCATCCTTAGGTTATATGATTTGTTTCCTTCTTGTCCTTATGGTTTTAACTTTTAACTTGAGGGGATTTTTTAAGGCCTGCACTTAATATACTAGGTGTGTCCAAAACAAGATGAAGTCAGTGTGGCTTCTCTATATTTTACTATTTTAGATTCCCATCAGCAGTGAAAGTGGGTTCTGATTTTTTTCAGAACCTTATCAACATGTAGTATTTTAAAAAATTATTACTATAGCTGTCTTAGTGAATATAGAGTTATATCATTGTAGCTTTATTTTGCATTTCTTTACTTACTATGGATACTGAGCATCTCATATATTTATTGGTCATTTATGTATCTTTTTGGAGTAATTATAGTTCAAACCTTTTGTCCATTTTTTAACTCGGTTGTCTTTACATTACTGTATTGTGTTGTAGATATTTTTATATATATTCTGAATATGAAACCTCTATCAAATAAATGACCTGCAAATATTTTCTTCCACATTGTTGCTTTTCACTTTCTGCTGGTGTCCTTTGAAGCACAGAGTTTTTTATTTTGATGTGGTCCATTTTATTCATTAATTGTTTGATAACTCACTGTTATATCTAAGAAAATCAATGTTAATGAAGATTTACTTCCATGTTTTTTTCTAAGAGTTTTATACCTTTAACTCTTACATTTATGTTTGAGATTTCCTGATTTTCCTCTCACTTTTATCTGAGCTTCTCTTTATATCTATTCCTATTTCACTTAAATTTTATTTTCCTCCTCAAATTTCCTTACCAGAGTGGGACCTTGTCCCTGTTTTATCAGTGTTAAATAAAATAGTAGGAATTGGCATAGAGTCATAGAAAAGGGTTTCAATAGTAAGCCTCACTATGATGCTTACTAGTGTGATGTTTTGTAGAAACTCATTGAATTCAGTCACCTCTTGATAAAAACACCCAACTAAAAATAGAATGATTTTAAACAGTAGATGTTTTATTAGAGCTTACACATTCTGTAGATATAGAATTGAAAAGGGGTGCAACCATTTTGTTTTTCACTCCATTATAGTTGAGATACATTTAGGAAGTATTAGACACTCAAGTGACTTCTTCAGACATTATTGGGTGCCTGGCCTCAGTTGTGATTTATCAGAGAAGTATGTATACATGGCCCATTGTTTGGGATTGCTATGATAGCGTCATGTTCTTGAGGGAGTCGTATTTGTTGCAGGTGGCTTAGAATACCAAAATATTGTGCTCCAGAATCAAAGAAGAAGCCACAGTCATACTTTGGAACTTGACTGCTTTGAAACTCACGCAGTTTGGTACTTCATGCATTTTGACCAGAAAATTTTATCACAGTACTCAACATGCAAGCTACAACTTGCCCATGTTGATTGGCTTGTGATTTGCTAAATTTTCAACCAGACAATTTGTTTGGCATGTATGGTGCTTATCATGCCTCTAAGAACCAATTAACTTCAAATATCCAGGCATACCTGTGCATGGACTTTTTTTTACTTAAATTTGAAGACACATAGTAAACCTTCTGCTAAACTGTGTTGATCAAAGCCACCACAGACCCACTCAATTTTAAAGAGAGGGATCATAAACCCCAGTTCTTACTACAACTAGTTTCAGAAGATTTGTGATCATGTTTATTTCGAAATCTCTACTAAGTAATTCTCTTCTATGATTTTTTTGAAATAAGTAGTATTTATAGAATTATTTTTTTACATCTATTACAATTCATTTCTGATATGAGACATGTCGTTATGATGAATTATCACTTTTATGTGTTTCTTGATACATGATGCTAGTTAGGATTTTTGTATATATGTTTAGAAGAGGAATTGTTCTATAATTTTCTTTCCTGTTAAAGTTGTGGGTTATGTGGCTTCAGAAAATAAACTTTGAAATGGTTCCTTTTTTTCTCTTGTCTGAAAGATTTTTTATGAGATTGATATTAATGCTTAATGCTTTGAAATGTTTATTGCCTAAGCCATCTGGACATGGAGATTTTTGTTTTTTGTTTTGAGAAAAGTTTTGTTTTTTTTAAAAGAGATACAATTACATTGTTAAAGGAAGACTAGATTTTCTTATTTCCATTTTAATAAGCCATATCTTTCTCTAAATTTGTCCTCTTAAATTTTGAAAATTATAGGTATAAAGTACTTATGTCTTCTTTTCCCATTTATTGGATTAATATTGATGTCCTCTTCATTGTAACTGATAAATTGTTCTTTCTTCCACTTTATTAGATGCAGATATTTATTGGTATTATTCTTTGGTTTTGTGGTTTTCTATTTATTTATTGTTGACTTTGTTTTATTACTCTTGCTGATTTTATTTCACTCCACTTTCATTACTTTAATTTGCTTTTCTTTTCTAATTTCTTAGTGCATACATATATAGGAATGTTGACCTCTTTTCTGACAGGTATAGTTAAGCCATATATTTTCCTCTGATTACAGTTGTAGTTTCATTTTGATTGACATTTAGTTCCAGTAAATTGACTTTTACTTTCTGGCTGAATTCTTCAACTTTTAACATAATTTAGAAATAATGTTAATTTCCAAACATCAGGATTTTCTGTTTATCTTTGTGATATTGATTTATAGTACAATTCAAATTTGATTAGCATACTTAATAATATATTCCAGTTATATTATGAGACTTGGAAATTTTGAATGCATAATGAAATTGATCAATTCTGGCAAAATATGTGTTCTTCAAGATTGTTTTTTTCTGTTAATTTGAAGTATAGTACAGTATACTTATGAATCATCTGAACTTGGTTATCTGTGTTGTTCAGCTCCTACTCACACACAGACACACACACACACCTATATAGATCTAGGACCTTAACACTGAGCTATATCCCCAACCTTTTTTTTTTTTTCCCTGAGACAAGATCTTGCTGTTTTGCTAAATTGGCTGGGCTGGGCTCAAACTGCACTGCCTCAGCCTCCCAGAGTGCTGTGATAAATGGGTATGCATCACTACAAAATGGCCATATTTTTATTTGTTGCTTGTCATATTACATATTGAGAGAATTCCATTAATGTCTTGTGTAATGATTAAACATTTTTCCATTTATCATATTTCTGTCAGTGTTTGCTTTTTCCTTTATGTATTTGGAAGTACTGCTATTAATTGCATATAGATTTTTATACTTTAAACTTTTTTGTTCCACATTATCGTAAAAGCAACAAACTTTTCTTTTTATGTTGTTCAACTATTATATTTAGGTTTCTATACTTAGATTAAAACTCATCTTTATTAGGAAAAACATTTGATACTTCTTTTTCTCTAGCGTCTTTTGCATTAATTAGCTTGTATTAGTATGTTTTCTAGCTATCCAGTTAAACATTACTATTGCTTTTAAGCTCTTCTAAAAAATATTTACTATTAAAATGGAACATCTGAAAGTTTTGTAGCAGTTACACACGTTATTTGTATTACATTTAAAAATTTCAGTGTTATTCTGATTTTCCCATGCAACAAATGGAATATAGGCAAGAAAGTGAAGCCTGTAGTTGCCATTAGGAACTGAAACTAGGTGGGCTTTTTTTCCTTTTTTTTTTAATAGGTTCATAAAAAAATCATTGTTCAAATTTCACATAAATCTTGGAGCTTTTTCACTCTCAGTACTGCACTTGTTTATCTCACATTTTTATTTGCCGTGGTAAAGATATTTCAGATCTAAAAACTGTGTTTTAAGAAACTTGAAACTAATGCTAAATTTTTAAAATAAAAATGTTTTAACCTTAAAATGTTTAACTTAAAAGATACAGGAAATGCATTTATAGTTGACATTTATGATGGTTTAAATTTGTCTAATTGAGAATTTTTGTGTCAAACACTTAAAAACATAATTATAATGATTATTGCACAAAGGTCAACTTTATATGATCTCTAACAAAGCAAATGCTACAAACAGTTTTAAATTGTAGTAGAACTTGATCAACTATTTTAAGACGACAGTATATAATCTATTAACTAATGATTTCTTACTGTTTATTTTTTTTGATATTCTATATTACTTGTACCCTTTTATTGTTTTGTTTTGTTTTTTTTAAGTAAAAAAAATTGCAGTGGAAATCTTTGATTTTATTTCATTGTTTCTTTTGAATACAGGATGAACAAACGATCTCACCATCCTTGGGCAGGAGTGATTAGACATAAGCAGATTTAATGGAGCCTACCATTCAACTGTGCTTCAGTAATTCATTTTTTAAGTACAAAAGTTGTTTAACATATAAAAAAAGTTAAAATATAGATTGTATCCTTTTGGATAAGTAATCATAGTTACTTTCTAAACCAGCCAGCATGTCTATATTAGCAAATAATAGACTCCAATCAAGAGAAGTTAATTGTGCTGTTCTGATACAGTTAGATCTGTGTACTGCACCCTTAGCATTATAACTTCAGATAGTCCTTTTTCTAACTTTCGTCTTCTTTCACTGCGAAGGTTAAGGTTCACTTTAACATGTAATTTCTAATTTACTCTTTATAAATTAGCAAGGTTGTCTTGCTCCAAGACTAAGATCCACATTAACAGTTAAATCTTTTTCCTACTCTCTTCAAAATAGGTTTGGCTAATTTCTCCTCAGTCTCCAGCTCCTATTTAATCACTGGTTTGATTTTGCAATTTTAATTTGTTACTCTTACATACCAATATAGCAGTTAAGATAAAACAGCATTACCACAGCGTATTTTAGTGGAGAGAATATTTTGATTACATTAATGTTTTCAAATTAAATTTTGTTGATGTTTAAAATATGATTTTGTTAAAGCTTTTTATATGCTTTTCTTTTGTGTAAGGCATCAGACTTTATATCAACATGTATATGTAAGGAATGTGAAACAAATGACCACTAATTTTGTGAAAATTGTCAATCTAATATGAAGTTGAAATGTCAGTTTTAATATGTAGGAAGGGCCTATTGACATAACTTTTTTATCCAACACTTTTTTACCCTGTAAACAGTTATTTGAGTACTTGAATAGCATGCTGATTGAATTTCCAAAAGATACAGGTTTTTGGAATCACTATTTCTTTAAATAATAAAATACTGATCCATTTTAACTGGTCGAAATTAGGGACTATATCTGACCAGGTAAAATTTAATAGGCAATAGATAGTACTTTGCTTGTCAGTTACAAAACCAGTTTCATAGTACAGGATGAGAGAAATTGCTAAACATTAGCACTTGAGAGAAAATTCTCAAAAGTTTTATCTTGTATGCTTATAATGTGTCACTGATGCTTTGCAACTGCCAAAGCAGCAAAGTGATCTGAGGGCTGCCATGAAGAACATAATATGTATTTTATTATAGGATTTTTCATTTAAAAAGTTACAGATATAGTAATTTAAGAAAAAAAGCAGTATAAACAGTTGGATTGCAAGTCTGATTGGAATGTAGTTACAGGGAAAAAAAACCTTCGAAGCAAAAATGATAACACATTAGTAACATACCTCCAGAAAGTGTTAATATGAAAATAAATTTTCCTTTTTTGTTTTTCTTTCTTTCCTTCATGAACAGAAATTTTTTCTAATTTTGGTAAGTTGTTTTTGTTTTATTTGGGTTTTTCTGAGCAAGGTATCACTATGTTTCAGTTTGGCCTCCAGCTTACTAGCTAGCTCAGGATGGCATTGAATTACTACTGATCATCCTACCTCAGCATTCGAAAGCACTGGGATTACAAACATATGCCACCTTGCTCAGCAGAAATTGCTTTTTTAAAGGGGAATTTAGTTGTATTAAAATAAGACACAGTAACAGCTGAAATTCAGTGAGGAGAAAGTGGCCAGAAAAATTGAAGGACTAGCGATAGTTCTGTATGAGAACTATTTAAAGTAGCTATGTATTTAACCTTAAGTGAAGGCAACAGGTTACTAGTCCAGTGAAAACAGGAATTTTTGTAGCTATCTGCAGTGATTAAATGGAAGTTAGTAATTTCTGTGTCTTCAGAGAACAGTTCAAGAGTCAAGAAGTTACATAAAGAAACAGGTGTTGGTTTTGTATTGGAACTTCCTAACATTGGCTCTACTGGAATGGCGTAGGAGAGTGCCCTGGAGCCTCTTCAAGTTTCTACTGCATGGCTATTACAGTTTCTGTATATAATGCTGTTGTTCTTTTGTGTGAAACAGAAGAGGTAATGCAAAGTTGTAGAATTGAGACAGTTATAGAAGCAGAGGTTTGTGGGTGTTTGGGGTGTGTGTTTGTTTTTTTAAAGAAACTATCCGTCCCTGCTGGCTTCTAGCCTTACTCTTTAAGGGGAAAACTTGCTTCTCTTCAATAATTTCACAACATGTATTGTTGACAACATTATATATGCACAGTCTGCCAAAAATTAAATATACACTTTAGCAGTTCACTGTTCTAATAAATGTCTGGAAGCTAATGGCCACTTCTTTGACTACTTCCTATAATTGTAGACACCAAAGATAACTTGGATTAATCTTGTAATGTCTCAGTAAATTTAGTGTTTATGCAAATTTTTCTTTTCCTTACATATACATTTTAGTGAAGAATACATTTATATACAGATATGTACAAATATATATTTTTTCACAAATTGTAATGTAGTAGCTATAAAGACTGTTCAGTGTAAGAGTTCTGTTAATAATTTGATCAAGGGAAAATACATATTATTCAGTAACTCAAATGTTTAAAAGTAACCAAAATAAAAGCAACAGTCCTCACTTGAGTTCATAAAAATTAGTCTCATAACATTATTTCTTGTTAGTATTCATTAAAATATAATGCTTATAGAGCATACTGGTAAGAAACAAACTCGGTTGCACTTTTCAGATTCCGTTTCATGGATAAAAAGATTGTTATGTGCTTTTTTGCAATTGCCTGTTGGTCTGTTGCTTTCTTTCTTGATTTGAGAGCTTACCTACCTTCTCTGTATTATTGTGCCTCTTCACTATAGCAAAGTTTTTCTTACATTTTATTTTTTAATTGAATATTTTATTTCCTTCTGGAAGAAATAATCCAGTATTAGGGAGAAAAGAGGAACTGTCCCTGAAACTTTGTTTTTATTACTTAGCAAGTTTTACAATTAATGACAGAAGTTTCTCTTGTGGCTTCTCTTTCCCAAAGACTGTGCGTATTTATTTTCCCCAACAGCCTCATGTGACCTTGCTAAAAGCTTCATGTAATTCCCAAATAAATTACATTTACTGGTTTACTTCTATCTAGTATTTTGACATTTCCAGATAAGTTTAATAGGATGAAGAGAAACAGTGTTCTCTTTATAGACTCAGTGGGCAATTTGACCTCAGCAGGTTAACCTTATGCTGAAGGAAGTAATTTTAATTATATTCTATCAGTTTCTCCATCAACAAGAGTCTCTATTTTATGATTCTATAAATCTTAATTTTACTTTTTTCTTTTCTGTAGAAAGGCTTCATATTAGCAAAATTGCAATACTTAAAAACAGTGGCTGAGTTTCCTAATACATTGCTTGTCTTTATCTGTAGGTCAGCCATTTCACACTTTATTTCCTTCCGAAACTCTCAGTTGAATACCATCTGGCCATGGTGATTTATTATTGTAGAATTTCTCAAGTTGCTCTGTATTATTTCCTCCTAGGAGATTGCTCTCTGCCATTGCCCCACTGATTTCTTCAAAAGAAAATGTCCTTGGAATAGTCGTTTCCCCACTGGCCTGTATGGCAAAGGTCAATGCAAAATAAAACTGAATTAAACTTCTTAATCTCTTGCTTGCTGTCCTGGCAACCTAATAAGTTCAGAAGTGAGTCCAACTGCTCATATTGCCTGTTTAGTTCTCAGGTTTCTTTTTGTCCTTTATTTTTCAGATTGTTCCTTTTCTGCTAGTGTGTTTTTGATATTTAATTTTTTAGAATGTCAAATTATAAAATGTTCTAGATGCTTTCTGTATATTCATAAATGCCTCCATGGGATTGATTCCATGTTTTTCCATTACATGCAGATTTTTCTTTTGACCTTTCAGATAATGTCACTGTGAATATATCTGTTATAGCTAGTGTTATTATCTGTCTTCCAGGCAGCCTGTATGATTCTTAAACTCTTCTCTTTTTAAGGGCTATTAACAAAATTTTTCTTCAGATTTTTAATGTATACTTTTTAAAGTCCCATCCTTTGGTTGAAAAGAGATGCTATACAAATTAGAACATGAGCTTTAATTGTGCAGCCTTTCCAATTTCCATGTTCCACTCCTACATGTACTCACCTGTGGAAATTCCTATACATTAAACGAACAAAATTCTTCTTTTATAACTACCCAAACAAGCCAAGATAAAGCTTGTTAATTATTGCTTCTATACATTGTGCACTTCTGTCATTCATTTGGATAATAATGGACATAATTAAAATCATTCACTGTAATAATCTTCCTAGAAAAGAATGCTTGAACAAGAAAGGTTAAAAGCAATTCATGTTATCCTTTCATATTCTGTAGTTAGCATAGCAATTTTTTGCCCCTGAACTTTGTTCAATTATTTTGTTAAAAAAATTATTTAATATGCTTCCAAGTATAGTTAATTATGATTTAAATATGTTCTACATTTATTCAAGGTAATTTAGAACAAGAACTTTTAAACTTACAACTCAAATATTAAAACATCACAATTTGAGATTTAAAATTTCTAAAATCTGTTGTAAATTATTAGCCATTTTCAAAAAATAAAATCAAGGATTAAACCTCAAATTCTGAGTAAATGGGACAGTCTTTTTTTTTTAGTTGTAAACACAGATACACTACCCGTCACACAGTCAACAACATGTGCTCAATTTTTAACAATAACAGATTATAACGCCAAAAGATTAACAGATTAACAGAATAACAGATTATAACGCCAAAAGAAATACCAATTGTGTTTATCTTATTGCTAGCATAGTTTCCTTCACTAGGTAGAGCAGCCTGCTCTAAAAGTAAGATAGATCTGTAAACTCTTTGGTGTTGATATAGGTATATTCCTTATATTTTTGAAAAAATTACTATTCTATCCCCAGTACTTGTACCTTGGTACCTACATGTATCGCTCCTTATATATCATATATATGGATAAGATGTGTATGTGCATATATAGTTATATTCATATATCTATATATGAAACCTTAAATGTACTAGATTATAATTGTAAAACCTTTCAACCTTCATTTCAGCAAAAAGCTCTAATTCTTCCTTAAATTACGAATATATAGGGCCAGGGATATAGCTCAGTGGCATAGTGCCTGCCTGGTCATGAGTTTGATTCCTGATACCAAAAAACAAAGACAAAAATGAAACAAACAACAACAAAAAATCTTTAAAAAAGGAAGAATATGTAGAATGTAATATTCACAAATAAATAGGAAGCCCTTTATATAATACATATTATAAAAGATCTCTATAGTAATACAAATCATTGTGTCTGACAGACTATACTAAAATTACATTCATGATAAATAACAATTAATTGAAAATTCTTTCTAAAAGGTAAGCAACAAGTCTGTCTATATAGAAGTTAAATGATTTAACTTCTGTGTAAGCATGTTTGTTTATTACCTTAATATAGATATTCAGTATTTAATGTTACAATGAGATATATTGTCAACAGTATGTATTAAAACTACTTGGAACCAGGGTTATTTTATAACATTGAACTTATCCTGTAATGAATTCTCTTATAGAGAAGTATGATTGTATTGCTTACTGTCGCAAATGAATGTATGTACTGTAAGTATAATAAATGTACATGACAGCCAGGGAGTTAGCTCAGTGGTATAAATGTGCCTGAGTTGGAAGGTATATGTGTGTGAGATCTAGGTGAGATACTGCATCCCACAATACAAATATAGGATACAATCAGCGATTTCCAGATTTTTTCTACTTTCTTTTTTCCAGCAAGTTATTCTTATTCTATAGAAGTCACAAGATAGCCTTTCCTTTTAATTTGATTCTGTGTTTACTCAGTAGTAGAGTAAAATTTTTAATGAAGTTCTAGATGTTTGAATACTATTTTTCAGTCTTGACACTTTCTTTTTCATTTATTCTCCAATCTTTCCAGTAGTGTTTGGAGTGGAGAGGAAAATAAATGCTAGTGCTCATATAACCATCCTGATTAGAATATGATTGAAGATTTTGAAAACAGAAATTTATCAGGTCACAATACAAGGCAAGGATGGCCACTCTCATTGGTTTTACTCAGCATACTGAAAAATCATAGAGCAGTTAGGGAAGAACAAGAAATAAATGGCATTCAAACCATAAAGGAAGAAGTTAACTTGTTTCTGTGTACAAATGACATGATCAAATACATAGAAAAATCAAAGGTTAAAGTAAGAAGAGCCGCGGGATGCAAAAGCAGCATGCAAAATCAGTTGTATTTTTATATACAAACAGTGAACTATCAGAATACGGAAATTAAGAAAATAACCTTCGGTGCCTGCCTGGCTAGCGTGAGGTCATGAGTTTGATCCTTGATACAAAAAAAAAAAAAAAAAAAAAAAAGGGAAAGAAAATGTTCTTACTTATAACAAAAAGGTTAAAATACTTGGAAATAGTCTTAACCAATAAAATAAAAGGCTTATCCCCTGAAAATTATAGAACACTGATGAAGTAACTTAAAGAAAACACAAAAATTAAAAAGATGGGGCTATATTTATGAATTGAAAGAATTGCTATTATTTAAATGTCTATACTGCCCAAAGTAATTTATGGAAGATGTAGTCTTTATTGAATCCCCGTTGACATTCTTTGCAGAAATGAACAAAAAATCCTAAAATATTTATGGCTGTACAAAAGATCACCAATAGCCAAAACAGTCTTGAGCAAGTACAAAAATGGAAGCTGTATACTTATTTACAAGTGCAAGGTAAAGCTGTGGTGATAGAGAGTATGATGTTGCCTTAAACACGGACATGTGAATCAATAGAACAGAATAGGAAGTGCAGAAGTAAATCAGTATATCTGTGATGAACTTATATTCCACAATGATGAAGAATGCATAACGACATTAAAAGTACAGTCAAAAAAGCAAAATTAGACATATGAGATTGCATCAAACTAAAAAGTTTTTGCACTGCAAAGGAAAAAAAAAAATTAAAAGGCAACCTGTGTATCCAAAACAATATTCCCAAAGTGTATATCTACAAAAGATTAACATCTAAAATATGTAAAGACCTCATTTAACCCAATAGCAAAAATACAAAATCCTGATTTAAAAATGAGCAAAGAACTGGGATAGACATTTAAAAATATGCATTCAGTATCTGAAAAGGTGGTCCACTTCACTATCATCAGGGAAATGCAAATTAAAACCACAATGAGATACAACCTCACACATGGTATAATGACTATTACTCAAAAAATGAAAGATGAGTGTTGGATAAAAATGATCCCTTGTGTTGTTGGTAAGAATGTAAACTGGTATAGTCAGTATGGTAAACAATAGGAGATTCTTTAACAACTTAAAAATAGAATTTCCAAGTGATCCAACATTCTTAATTCTCAGTACATTCAAAGGGAATAAAATCAGTGCCTTATAGAGGTATCTGCATTCCCATGTTCACTTTGCAATAGCCAAGTTGTAGAAATAACCCAAATGTCCATCTTGGGAATTGCTGGATAGAGAAAATGTGGTATGTTTGTACTATGGCCTACTCAGCCTTAAAAAAATAAGGAAATCCTGTCATTTGCACCAATGTGGATGAAACTAGAATAACCTAATGCTAAACAAAATAAGCTGCACAGAGAAAGAAAGTATATGAATGTAAAAATGTCAGATTTATGGAAATAGAGAATAGGATAATAATTATTAGAGAATGAAGAAATGGAGAATTCAAGGTAGACTTTCAATTATGCAAGATTAGTAATTTCTGCAAATCTAGTGTACAATAATGGGACTATAGTTAAAAATGTGTACTAAAAAAACTTGTAAAGGAAGTAGAGTTTTAAACATTTTAAAGTTTTTTTTATTAAATTTTTAATTGACACAAAATTATTCTACCAATTTATAGAATACAGAGAATAGAACTTAAGTGTTCCCACCATACTATGTAAAAATAACTTGTATGATGGTAGATACATTAATTTGCTTGAATGTGATAACTTTTTTTATAACATGTACCTATACATCATTGTTATGTGCCTTAAGTGTATTATTTACTTATTTACTTACTTAGAAGAGAATAAAACCAAGAGAAAGCAGAATAAAGTCAATCAAAACAAAACAGTGTAAGTGATACAGGACTTCAAAATAAGATAAATGGAAATCAATAATGTCTACCATAAAGCCTCTTGTTATCTTCAAAATAACTATCCATACCATCAGACATTATAAAATAAAACAAAACAGAGGAGAATAAACCCAATCAAAGCAAAACAATGACAGCAATATAGGACTTCACAACAAGATAATAGTAAAACAACAGTGTTTATCATAATGCCTTTTGTTGTCTTCAAAGTAGCTGCCTATATCATCAGACATAAATCAGACATACAGAATAAAATCAATCAAAACAAAGCAATACAGGGCTTCAAAACAAAATAATAGAAGATCAATAATGGCTACCATGATATATTTTGTTACTTTTCGGTAGCTGCCTGTGCTCTCATATACAGTAAAATCCAACAAAACAAAATAAAACCAAACTAAACAGCAATGAAAACAATACAGGACTTAAAAACATGATAATAACTGACAATGACCACTGCCTTCCCTTTCACTTTCATATCTATTGTGCATTTTGGATCCCCCTAATTCTGTTAGTTTTTATACTAGGGAGACCACAGGATGTTCACCCATGTGACTGAAGACATTTCACCTATGAGCATGATCTCAAGTTGTATCCATTTTCCTACAACTGCCTTGAGGTTATTTATCTTTATAGCTGAGTAGCTTCCCATTGTATAGAAATGCCATATCTTTCTTATTGATTCTGCAGTTGATAGGCAAGCTACCCCTACTTTTTTCTGGTTCCCTGTCACATACAGCATTGTTTTCTCTCCTTTGACTTTCAGTCTGTGAATTTTCTTTCTAGTTAAATATATTTCTTGTATAAAGCATATTGATATATTCTGTCTCCTGATCCACTCTGCCTGGGTTTCTTTTTATTGATGAATTCAGGCCATCTACATTAATGGTAATGGCCATCATGCACCTCCTCATCTATGCAATGCTATTTTCCTGCCTTTGGCTGCCTACTTTTCCCCTCCATTCAGTTGTCTGTCCCACTCCCTAATCCCCCTCTGCCACTGTTGCTAGTACTGTGGACATTTTTATCTCTTATTTAGAATGCCCTTCATTATTCTTCGTAGGGTTGTTTTGGTGTCATGAATTCCTTCAGATATTCTTTGTCAGGGAAGTATCTTGTTTCCCCATTAATTTTGAGAGATATTTTTTCAGGGTACATCAATCTGAGTTGGAAGTTGTTTTTTTTCAGGGCTTGAAGTACTTCACTGAACTTGATTTGATGATTTGCATTGAAAAGTCTGTCGTGATTCTGATGAGTTTTAATTTATGTCATCTGTTTCTTTTCTCTAATAGCTTTTAATCTGTTCTAGTGCTGAATTTCTGGGATCTTGATTACTTTATGTCGGGGTGAGATTTATTTTGGTTTTGGCTAGCTGGAGTTCTATATGCCTCAGCTATCTGTATGTCACATCCTTTTTCCATGCTTGGGAAGTTTTCTGCTATGTAAATAGACTTTATGTCATTTGTGTTGACTCCTGCTTTTTCACTGACACCTATTAACCTTAAATTATTTTTCTTTACATTGTCTTGGAGCAATAGAATTGTTCCTGATTCCTTGTTATTTTAAAGAAATCTTTCCTTTGGCAATTGCTAGCTGCAAATCTCTCTTTAAGATCAGAAAGTCTACCTTCAGTTTCTTTCAAGCAGTTTTGCCAGCTTTCAATGTAATTTTTAATTTCCTGGTTATCTCTTTGAATCTGTTTCATGCATTCTAAATCTTCCTTATATTGTTCATTCAAAGTTTCCCTCAATTTCTATTTTTTATTTATATCTTCTTTAGATATGCTCATCGATTCTACAATTATGTTTTTCATTTCTTCTTTTACCTGAGATAGTGTTTCTGTTCTAATTTATAGCCTTGTGAAGTTGTCTCTTTACTTAAGCCGCTATGACTTTAAAAACTTCAGATGTGTGACTCCTAATCTTTCGTGTGTTTACATCTCCTGGACTTGCTTTGCATGGGTTGGAGGCCAGAGAGTGATTTT
The DNA here is from genome assembly GCF_034190915.1 of Cavia porcellus. Taxonomy (NCBI): domain Eukaryota; kingdom Metazoa; phylum Chordata; class Mammalia; order Rodentia; family Caviidae; genus Cavia; species Cavia porcellus. The sequence continues at coordinate 34,757,412 of NW_026947489.1, forward strand.
TGCTTCTTTGACTTGACATTTTCCTGTGTTTTTCCAGACAAGTGGGTAGTGGGGTCCCAGACACTTTCTGTATTGGCTATAATTTCTTTGAAGTGTGACTATTTGTTTCACTTGGCCGGTGCTGGCTATAGTAATCTGATAGTGGCCAGGAGGTGTGCTGGTACAAGGCTGGCTGCTGCCCTTCCCAGCACACAGTGGCTCCCAATGGTGAGAACTGTTCCCAATATCAGCTTTGCTCCCTTCAAAAGCTCTTTACTCATTGAGCTTCTGTGTTTCCAGTACCCCTTAATAAGATATTTTTTTTATTATAAAAAGAAGAAAAAAATAATTTTAAAGCAAAATTATGTTAGAGTAACAATAATCAATATGCTGCATATTGTTATCTTCAGGGCAATTACTTAGTGTACAAGATATAGTTAGGAGTTATTAAACAGTATTAGCAAAAACTTTTCAATGAACTAAGAGAAACTAGCAGTCTATCTATCTTAGCTGTTTTGTTTATATTGTTTTTTCTTTTTACCTTCTGTCTTTCTTTTCTACTTCTCCCCCAGCATAGTTTCTTTCTTTTTTTTTTTTTTTTTCTTTTTGAACAGTTTCATCCCAATTCACAGTATTTCCTGCACATTTTGGGTCTTGTTTACTCTCAGCTTCTCACCTTAGTGAAACTATACAATGTTTACATATGTGGGTCTGGTTTGTTTGAGTATGGTTGACAGTTACATCCATTTACATATAAAAATCACCAGTATATCCTTCTTTATGGCTGAGTAGTCCTACATTATACCCCTCAAAAAAAAAAAAAAAAACTCCACTTTTTTAATACATTCCTCAGTTGATGGGAATTTTGGTTGTTTCCAAGATTTAGCTATTACGACTTGTGCTGCTATAAACATGCATGCACATATATCACTGTGGTTGTGATGTTTTTAGTTCTTCTGGAAAGATACCCAGAGGTGAATAGCTGGATTTAATCCTCATTTATTGAGGAATCTCCACACTGATTTCCATAATGGTCACACCAGTCTGTGCTCTCACCAATCGTGGAGAAGGATTCCTTTTTCCCCACTGCCCCTCCATCATTTGTTACTGGTTGACTACTTAATGATAGACATTCTTGAAAAAAAAAAAAAAAAAGATAGACATTCTTTCTTGAGTGGGGTGGAATCTCAGTATTGTTTTAATTTGCATCTCGAAAATGATCAATGATGCTGAACATTTTTGATATATTTATTTGCCATTTATATTTCTTCATCTGAGAAGCATGTATTCATCTCAGATGCCCATCTTTGGATTGGGTCTTGCAGTTTGGGGACTGATATTTTTTAGTTCTTTATGTATTCTAGATATAAGTCCTAGGTCTGAGTGACAACTAACTATAATTTTACTGTTCCATGGGTTGTCTGAAATATATTTCCTAAAGGAACATTTCAAATAATTTTCCCTTCAAAAAAAGGCTTTCTTCTATGTCTATCTTTCAGTTTTTCTTTTTTTTATTTAAAAAGAAAAAGAGAAAAAAAAAACAGAACAAAACAGTGTAAGGGTACAAGTAATACAGACTACAGAAAAAAAAAACAGTAAGATATCACCAGTTAATAGATTACACACTATCATCTTTGAAACAGTGATTCAGGTCACAGGATCAAAGCATAGAAAGTGAACATTCAAACAGTGAGACTGCAAATAGTTGTGTTCAATGATCCAATCAAAAATATTAATATGGTCATCTATTTAACACACTTAAACACATTTGCTGTTGTATCCTTTAGGGCACTTTTTTTTTTTTCCTCTCTTTATTACAACAAAATGTACACATTTTGGGTTTTATTGCTCCCATAGATCTTATTACTTTTTTTTGTAAGAGAATAAAATCAAACATGATAAAACAAAGCTGTCAGTTAAAACCAAAGATAGACATAGCACATGATGTAAAAACAGAGTACAAGCTTATCAACAATGGTTACCATAATGCCTCTTGCTTCCTTAAGAAGAATTGTCTATCTCAATAGGTATTATAAAGTTGAACAAAACAGTAGAGAATAAGTCCAGTAAAACCTAAACATTGTAAACCTTACAGAACTTCAAAAGAAGATAATAAAACCAGAATGGGCATCTTAGTGAATCTTATTGCCTTCAAAGTAGTTGCGTATACTCTGATAATACTATCAAACAAAGCAGAACAGAGTATAATCAGTCAAAACAAGATAGTAGGAGTATTACAGGACTTCAAATCATGTTAATAGGAAATCAAAAAAATTACTATGATATATCCTGTTAGCTTTTTTGATTTTTTCCCCTTAGTTTAAAAAAGAAATATTAAAAAAATTAAAAAATTTTTTAATGAATAAGGGAGAGGTTGAGATAAAAGAGGGCATAACAACATAACAGTACAGGTCAAAGCATGACTGTTTTAGCAACCTAGTGCTTCACCACCAAATAACCCGACTTAATAGTAGTTACCATAGTGTCTTTTTCCTTGAAATATTTGAATATATCTTCACATGCTATAGCATCAAACATATCAAGACAGTGTAACACCATTCAAATGGATGAAAGCATTGTAGAGTATTTAGAACCAGCTAACAGAAAAATGAACAACGGTTTCTATATTGTCTCTTTGCCTATAACAATTTTTGTTTATACTACTACATATGATAAAATCCAGCAAGATACAACATGATAAAACCAATGGAGACAGAAGAGCCATAGTTTGGTGGGGGCTTTAAAACAAGATGGTATTAAATCAGCACTAGCTATTATGATGTCTTGTTTTCTTCAGAATAGCTGTTCATTGCATCACAGGCCATAATATCAAGCAGCCCAGAATAAAGCCATTCCAATTAATGAGTAAAAACTTTATAAGGCTTCAAGGCCACCTAACGGGGAATCATGGTTACCACATACTTTTATATATTTGAATCATTTCCTACACTAGGGAAACTATTCGGTGTTCACAGATGCAAGTTTGATTTATTTTACTTATGAGTATGGTTTCAAGCTGCGCCCATTTATTGATGAATATCTCAATGTGATCATTCTTTATAGCTGAGTAGTACTCCATTGTATAGAAATACCACAACTTTTTTATCCATTCCTCAGTTGATGGACACTTGTGTTGTTTCCAAGATCTGGCGATTACGAATTGTGCTGCTATAAACATTGGTGTGCATATATCACTGTGGTATGATGCTTTCAGTTCTTCTGGGAATATGCCTAGAAGTGGAATAGCTGGGTCAAATGGGTCTTCCAATCCCAATTTTTTGAGAAATCTCCAGACTGACCTCCACAAAGGTTGTACCAGTCTACACTCCCACCAAAAGTGTAGAGGAGTTCCTTTTTCTCCACAGCCTCTCCAGCACTTGCTGTTGTTGGTTTTTTGATCCTAGCCATTCTTTCAGCTTGAGAAGGAATGTCAGTGTGGTTTTAATTTGCATTTCCCTAATGACCAATGACGACGAACATTTTTTCTAGTATTTATTTGCCATTTGTATTTCTTCATCTGAGAAGTGTGTATTCATCTCAGATGCCCATTTTTGGATTGAGTCTTTGAATTTTGGGGGTCTGAGTTTTTTTAATTCTTTAAATGTTTTAGACAAAAGTCCCTTGTCTGAGGGGGAGTTCACTAAAATCTTTTCCCACTTTGTGGGTTTTCTTTTCACTATGCTAGACATTTCTTTTGACTTGCGGAAGCTTTTTATTAAGAGATGGTCCCAGTTATTGATTCTGGGAAGTATTTCCCATGCAGTTTGAGTCCTGTTCATGAATTCTCTACCTACCCCTATGTCTTCAAGGTTTCTACCTAATTTGTCTTCTAATAGATTTAGTGTTTCTGTTATAATATTCATATCTTTGATCCATTTAGATTTTAATTTAGTACATTGTGATAGGCTTGGGTCTAATTTTAGTTTTCGGCAAATGTAGAGCTAGTTTTTTCAACACCATTTATTAAAGAGACTGACATTCTTCCAGTGAACCTGCTTGGCTCCTTTATCAAAGATAAGGTGATTGAATGTGTTTGTAGTTGTGGTTGTATCTTCTAATCTATTCCATTGATCTTCAGCTCTGTTTTGATTCCAGTACCATGTTGATTTTACTACTGTTGCTTTGTAGTATAACTTCAAGTCAGGGATTGTGATGCCTCCTGCCTTGCCTTTGCTGCTTAGAATTGCCTTTGCTATTCTAGGTCTCCTCTGGTTCTAGATGAATTTTAGGAGTGATTTCTCTAGATCTATAAGGTATGTTGATGGTATTTTTATTGGGATTGCATTGAATCTGTATAACAGTTTTGGGAGAATGGCCATTTTCACAGTGTTTGTTCTTCCTACCCATTAGCATGGGATGTCTTTCCATTTTCTGAGATCATCTTCAATTTCTTTTTTCAGTGTATTATAATTTTCCCTGTATAGGTCTTTCACTTCTTTCGTAAGAGTAATTCCTAAATATTTCATTTTTTTGCTTGCTCGTGTGAAGAGTGTGGCTTCTCTTATTTCCCTCTCTGTGATTTTGTTGTTAGTGTATAGGAATGCTATTGATTTCTGAGTATTGATTTTGTATCCATCTACATTACTGAATTTATTTATTATATTTAAGTCTTTCAATGGAGTTTAGGGGTCTTCTATGTAGAGTATCATGTCATCTGCAAACAATGATAATTTAACTTCTTTTCCTATCTTTACCCCTTTTATTTCTCTCTCTTGTCTAATTGCTCTGGCTAGTACTTCCAGTACTATATTAAATAGGAGTGGTGATAAAGAACATCCTTGTCTTGTGCCTGATTTTAAAGTAAAGGCTTTCAATTTTTGGCCATTTAGCATGATGCTGGCTGTTGGTTTGTCATATATGGCCTTTATTATATTGAGGTAAAGACCATCTATTCCCATTTTCTGTAAAGTTCTTTTCATGAATAAATGTTGGACCTTATCGAAGGCTTTTTCTGCAACTATAGAAATGATCATGTGATTCTTACTTTTGGCTTTATTGATATGGTGGATTACATTTATTCATTTACATATGTTGAACCATCCCTGCATTCCTGGGATGAATCCCACTTGGTCATGGTGTATAATCTTCTTGATGATTTGCTGCATCCTATTTCCCAATATTTTATTGAGGATTTTTGCATCTGTGTTCATTAGGGAGATCAGTCTATAGTTCTCTTTTTTAGTTGGGTCTTTCTCAGGTTTTGGTAGTAGAGTGATATTTGCTTCCAGGAATGGCTTAGGAAGGATTGTTTCCCTTTCAATTTCATTGAATAGTTTGAGGAGTGTCGGCATTACGTCTTCTTTGTATTTTCTTGTAGAATTCTGCAGTGAATCCATCTGTGCCTGGGCTCTTCTTTGTAGGTAAGGAATTAATTACCTGTTCAATTTCATTAATAGAGATTGGGTTATTCAGCAGTTTTGCATCCTCTTGATCTAGCTTTGGTACTTCATATGTTTGTAAGAATCTGTCTATTTCTTCTGTGTTATCAAACATTTGAGAGTAGAGGTTTTCGAAATAGGTGTTGATGATCTTCTGTATTTCTGTAGAGTCTGTAGTGATTTCACCTTTTTCATTTCTTACTGCATGAATTTGAGCTTTTCCCTTTTTAAAATAAGGTTGGCTAGTGGCTTATCGATTTTATTCTTTCAAAGAACCAACTTTTTGATTCGTTGATTCTTTGGATTGTTTTCTTAGTCTCTGTTGCATTGATTTCTGCTCTGATTTTTATAATTTCCTCTCTTCTTCAGGCTTTGGGCTTGACTTGCTCTTCTTTTTCTAGCTGTTTGAGGTGTAGCATCAGGTTATTTATTTGTATTCGTTCTGTTTTCCTGATGTGGGAACTCAGTGCAACAACTTTTCCTCTGGGGACGATTTTCATTGCATCCCACAGATTCCGGTAAGTTGTATCTGCATTTTCATTTTCTTGTAGGTATTGTTTAATTTCTTCTTTAATTTCTTCTGTGACCCACTGATTACTCAAGAATGTGTTATTCAGTTTCAATGTGTTTGTGGGATTTTTGCAGTATCTTTTGTCACTGATTTCTAATTTCAGAGCACTATGATCCGATAACATGCAAGGGATGATTTCAACTCTTTTGCATTTGTTTATGTTCTGTGAGCTAATATATGGTCTATTTTAGAGAATGATCCATTTACTGCTGGGAAGAATGTGTATTGTGATGTTGGGTGGAACATTCTGTATATGTCTATCAAATCCATTTGTTTGCAGGTGTGATTGAGTTCTGTTATTTCTTTGCTCATTTTCTATCTGGTTGATCTGTCCCTTGGTGTCAATGGCGTATTAAGGTCTCCTGTTACGATTGTGTTACTGATAATTTGAGTTTTCATTTCTGTTAATAGTTGATTTATATAAGTGGGTACTCTCGAGTTTGATGCATATATATTTAAGATAGTTATCTCTTCCTCTTGGAGTTTTCCCCTAAGGAGTATGTAGTTACCTCCTTTGTCCTTTATGGTCATTGTTGGTTTAAAGTTCATGTTGTCTGCAAACAGAATGGCTACTCCTGCTTTTTTTTTTTTTTTTTTTTTTTGATTCCTGCTGCATGAAGTATTGTTTTCCATCCTTTGATTTTCAGTCTCTGAGTATCCTTCTGGGTTAGATGGGTTTCCTGTAAACAGCATATGGTTGGATTTTGTTTCTTGATCCATTCTGCTAGTCTGTTTCTTTTAATTGGTGCATTGAGACCATTTACATTAATGTTTATAACTGTTAAATGCTGGTTTATTGTTGACATGTTATCTCTCTGCTGTTGCATCTTTATCTTTCTGTTCTGTTTAATTATCTGCTTTGCTTAGTGTTTTTTTTTTCCTTTGTGTATCTAAACTGTCTTTTAATATTTTTTGCAGGGTTGGCTTGGTGTTCATGAAGTTCTTCAGCTGTTCTTTGTCATGGAAGTATCATATTTCACCAATTTTGAATGAAAGTTTTGCAGGGTATATCAGTCTAGGTTAGAAATCATTTTGCTTTAAGATCTGGAATACTTCACTCTATGCTCTTCTTGACTTTATTGTTTGTGCTGAAAAGTCTTCTGTGATTTTGATAGGTTTTGCTTTATAAGTGATCTATCTTTTCTCTCTGACAGCTTTTAATAATCTATTCTTGTGTTGGATTTCTGGGATGGTGATTATTATATGTCTGTAGTAGTGTTTTACTTTGGTTATGACTATTTGGAGTTCTACATGCTTCACTGATCCTGATGTCATGATCCTGTCACTGATCCTGGTTTCTGATCTCATGCTTGGGAAATTTTCACCTATTACTTCTCTAAATATCCTCTTGACATCCTTTATGTTGTCCCCTTCTTTTTCATTAATCCCTGTCAATCTTATGTTATTTTTCTTTGCTTAATCTTGCACTTGTTGAATTGTTATTTCCTGATTCCTTGTTATTTTTAAAAGATTTTTCCTTTCCTGTTCACTAGCTGCAATCCTGTCTTCAAGGTCTGAAATTCTGTCTTAACTTTCATTGAGGCGGTTTTTACAACTTTCAGTGGAGTTTTTTATTTCCTGTATATCTCTGTGCATCTGCGTTATGTATTCTGTTTGTTTCTTATAATGCTCATCGAGGGATTCTTTTTGTTTAGTTCCTCCAATTTTTTAACTATGTTTTCTTAGATATATTCAGAATCTCTTTCATTTCTTTTATCATTTCTTCTTTTACTTGGATGATTATTTCAAGTTTGAATTCCTTTAAAGCTTCCTGGAGTTGCTTGTTAATTTCAGTAGCTATTGTATCCTATATTTGAGGTGAATGGCATATATTTTCTTCTATATACATCGCTCCTAGGGTTTCTTGAGATGGGCTGGAGGTTTGAGGTTGTAATTTGTTCTTTCGTTTTGTCATTTTCCTATATTTCTGTGTTTCAAGTGTTATTTGAAAGCTTCCTCAGGGTCTGTTAGAAATCCACTTCTATGTTTGCAGCTCCTGGGACTCTGGCACCCATTTCCCCCAAGCCACTGGGCCTCCAGAACCAATGGCCCTCTTCTGCCTGTTTAGAACTCTGTAGCTCCAGATAAGCTGGGCTCCAGGGACAGTGTGTGCCCACCTGCTTGCTGGAAGCTCCACAGTTCTCCAAGTGCAGCCAGAATGGGGAGGCGGGTGTAGATGCACAAACCCACTTACCCACTTCACTGCAACGGGAAGCTGGAGGGTCCCGAACAGTCTGGGTTTGGGGCAGAGTGCACTGAGCACTTACAGCAAGCCACGGGGCCTCTGGAACCTGTGATGCTTGCCTGCTTGCTGAGATATCCACAGTCCTCCAGACACACTGGGAGGCGGATGTAAGCGCCCCAGTTCCGCCCAGCCCTTCCTCTGCACCCAGACGGTGCAGGAGTCCCAAATAGGCTGGCCTCAGGGGATAGTGTGTGCCTGCCTGCTTGTTGGAAACTCCACAGTTCTCCAAGTGCAGCCGGAATCAAAATGGTAGTTTTTTGTTTGTTTTTTAGACTACTTGTGATGTAGTTCAGGGTGACCTTGAACTCACCATGTAATCCAGATGTTCCTTCATCATACAGATATATCCTCCTGCCTCAATCTTCCAATTGCTGGGCTTAGAGGAGTGCAACACCATGCCCAGCTCAGATAGTTACTTTCAAATATGCAAGCTCAGTTTTTCTTTTCCAGAGATCATATAATTAGTGTCTTTCCTGTTTCTTAATTTTTTCTACAAATTATGTCATTTTATTTCTAAAATGCTTAATTTTAAAATAATGTTTATCTAGAGTCTCAGATAAAATTCATACTTTTAAAATTAAAATTTTAAAAATGTAATCTACTTCTTGTGGCTAATGAACCTGGTAGATATTCTCAATGGTGTGTGTGTGTGCGTGTGTGTGCGTGTGCGTGTGTGTGTGTGTGTGTGTGTGTGTGTATGTGTGTAACAGAGAGAGCATGTGTATTTTAGAACTGAAATGGATACTCAATTCTTGTCTGGAGTGGATTAATCAAGAATTGTAGACAGATCAGAATTTGCTTTCTAGAGCGTTTTCTAAAATCACCTACTGATTTTACAGTGAAACTCAAGCCTACAAAAGTAGAGATAAAGACAGAATTCATTTTAGTTGACTCTGTTAAAAATGGCGTTATCAAACATTTTGTGATGTTTTTCTCATCATATTTTAAGCTGTGATGAAGTAAACCTCTACTTGCTTTTGTGACAGTAGATAATAAGTTGACTGATATAATTCATTGAGAAGTTGAAAAATGCATTGAAAATAATGGGGCATAACATTGTAGGGTTAACATTTATTCATAGCTGATGCAATTAAATAAAACAGGCATTAACTTCAAGGTCAGGCAGTAAAGTAATAAAACTGAATATTTTAATTGAATTGTAATTGCTTCCCATTGATACATGCAAGTAAAGTAAAATAGATGTCAGCCCTACAAATTATGGTTCTTCCTCTTAATTAATTTCTTAATTCTGCATGGCATTATCCAGTGCCTAGGTCTTGTTGTGGGTTTATTCATCCACCCAGCTTCCATAAAAGAGTGTCTACATGACATGATTAAATGCTTAGATGTCAGAATGTACTGTAAATCTTTTCCTGTACTTTTAACAACATCTTTTAATAACTTAAAATAACTTATTCATGAATTTGAATTAAATTGTACTCTAAAAATAATATTGTAGATGTTAAAGATAATTGCTGTCATTATTGACATTTACATCAATATTTAGAAGTGTAATAATCTCAGTAATCACTAAAAGTTTATTTTTTTGTTGTTGTTTGTTTGGTACCTGGGAATAAACTCATGACCTTCTACCTAACAGGCAAGTGCTTTCGCCTCTGAGCTGAGTCCCCAGCCCCTGTTAAAAGTTTCTATAAGATAGATAGATACATTCAGAACCACATTCAATATTATGGTTGAGGACCTAATTGTATTAACTTGTTAAGGCTTTGGAGAAGCACCTTTAGTGTCCATTAATGACTCAGGCTTCACTAGATCAAAAATACCTGAATGCACTGAGTTGAAAGAAGAAACATACCAGTTTAAAACTATAAATTGAAACTTTTAGATACAGTTGTATTGCATTGAGAAGATTCATGAACTGTTGTGGGCATTTTCATGGACTTTTCATAGTCATGTAAATACAGTGTGGCTTTATATAAAATGCAAAGGAAAGATGATAGTAAAAATATTTCAAAAAATATTTTTTAAAGGACACTACAGCTGCATTGCCTCTGGAGACTAGAGTTTATTTGGAATGGCCCCATTTAGCAATTTAATACCAAATTCTTAAAAATAGGTAGATTTAAATATTGCTAAGGTACGATTATATATACATATACTTTAAAAAGGACTCTATATGCCGGTCATGGTGGCACATCTCTAATCGTAGCACTTGGGAGGCTGAGGCAGGAAGATCACTGCAAGTTCAAGACTAACTTGAGCTGTATATAGTGAGTTCAGTGCCAGCCTGAACTACATAATGAGACCCTGTTTCAAGAAATGAGACAGGAGACTATACTATACAATCATTTGAGCACAAATATTGGTATGTTAGTAACATTCCTTTGTTGTGCTTATTAACATAAATAGAATCTGCAAACAGACTGAGAAGTGATTTGTGTTTTCTAAGCTTTGTACAAGTTTTAAGTCAAACATTGACCTGATCTATTTAAATTTTTTGTCTGAACCATATGAAATACATTGTATTTGTACTAATGAGACCATGACCTTCAATTCTTAGTTGATAGATCTTGTATGTCACAAGTCTTTGTGAATATCATCTATTCAGAAAATTCTAAAACCAAAATACACATAGTAAAGACTGAAATAGTAGAGCTGACTACTTATAGATAAACTAACGGTTTTCAACCTATAGGGATCTGCTTTTCTAAATTCTTGTTTTAATAATTGTCTTGTTCCATTCAGAGAAATGAAAGTAACTATTAGAAAGATTATACATACAGTGGTAAAATGTTTCTAAATAAGGAGACTTACACAAAAATTTAGTCATTCAACATTTTATAAAGATTACAAAGAATTTTCATTTGCATGTCACTTAAATTTATGGACTCATCAGTGTTCTAAGTCTATTTTGGTGGAGGATTAATCATCTTCCTTCCAGATCACCAACTAATAGTAACTTACGTGTTATATAGTCTCAGCTAATTTAGAAGAGATCTCAGAGATTATGGTGGCTACAGGCCATTGTTTTCTGAAGGACCATAGCTTTTATTGCTAGAGTTCCCTAGATCTTATTCAAGAAAATATTTTCTAAAAACAGTGTGAAATGGATGTCAAATGGGCACTTATCATGAGGTCCTCAATGACTGGTTGCTTTCTAAGGAGCAGAAAATTTGAAGCAGAAGCAGTCTGATCTCGTGAAGTTATTAGCAAGGGATCAGAAGAAAAAGACCTGAATAATCATTATATTCAAGTACAATAAAATTTATTTGCTATACCACCCTTACTAAACTTGGCATAGATCCACTAAAAGACCTATAAAAACTTAGATACATAGCTTATTTATAAACATTGAAAAAAAAGGAACATACTACTTTTACCTGTTTTTACTTATACAAAAACCTAGTAGGATGGAATGAGCTATAGTATATTGCATGAACACATTTAAGTCTTCTATAATGGTTTAAATTTTGATTTTTTGCAGTGATTTTAGTTTATAAAATTTTTAATGATTAGTCTAGAGACAGTCTTTATCTAGAGATAATTAAATTGAAAAGATTTCTATGAATATGTGAAAATCTTTAAATAATCAGCTTTTACCCAGGTGTACCTATATAACGATGACAGTTCATGTGGAAAAATTGTACCAAGTGTGGTTTATACCTACATGCTTTACCCACTTTATCTAAAGATACACCATATTTTTTATTGACTATGAGATACACTGATTTCTAAAATGTTATATAACTGTTTCCATAACTCAACTGTTCTAAACTAGGACTTAATAATTTTATAATAAATTGAAAGACTGTAAGAAAAATAGGAAGGCTATCCATTTGAGCTTCATTGCTTGCTTGGGTAAAGGCTATGTGCTGCTCAGTTTCTTTCTCATGCTTTTATTCTGCATTTACCTATTCCCAGATTACATATGTAGAATACACAATATCTTAGTCACTTTTATAGCTTGTTCATTTTCCAGAATTGTAGCCTATGAACACACGAGTCCTTTGGGGGTCATTTTCTATGTAAGCTTCATGTGTCTCCTTAAATTATTATGATTGTGTGTATCCTAAGGTCTGAAGGCTGAGTGGGACATATGTGTATTGTGCATTTATACAGTGTATATGTTGTAAGTTGTTGTACAAGTTGGAAGACAAAAGTGTGACTTCTAGCCATGCATGCCTTGTACATTCATACTCTAAGTTGTGTACCTTCATGCCCCAAACTCGTGGTCATATAGATGAATATAAAAAGAAACAAGGTGAAATACATAGCAGTACTGGAAAACACTGTGAATGTCTCTGTAAATTAGAAATGAAAGTAACATAGAATAGTGAGCAGAAATGGAGCGTGGGCTGAATTTTAGAGGTTAGAAAGCAGGCAAAGGTACTTGGGAGAGCACCTGTGGGCAGGCAGATAAGAAAATGCCCCACTTGTGGAAGAATTTCTAAGAAATAAAGAAAAAATTGTGTACTTTAAAAGACAATGAGAAATACAAATCTCCAAATTGTTACGAGTGATGTGAAAAATAACCAAATAGAATTTTGGAGATGTTTTTTTGTACCAGGGATTGAAGCCATGACCTTGTGCTTGCCAGTTAGGCATGTAAGCTGCTGAACTAAATCCCTGGTTAGAATTTTGGAAATGAAACACAGTACAAAACAAATAACTCATGTGAAATAAATTCTTATGAACCAAACCCGAGAGCATGAATGAAGCAGATGAAAAAAAAATAGTTTACCCAGAAAACAACATGAGGAAATAGACAACACAAATTGGGAGGACAGTTTAAAACTATGGGTGATACATTGGGAAACTACATTATTTATGTTGCAAGGAGATAAAACTTAGGAAAAGGCAGGAGAATATATAGTGGATTAAAAGTTTCTAGAAAAACATGAACTTTGAGATGGAAAGTCCATATGAGGTGCCATGAAGGACAAATATATACTTGGACATTGTATTAAAATTGGAAAACGTCATGGACATAGGGAACTATAATCTAGCATAAAGAAATTAAAAGTTCTTTATATGGGAACCATGTTAGTTGATAGCATACTTCTTATTAGAAACAAAAACAAAACCCAGAAAAGTAATAAATTACAACTACTAGATAATGGTGAGCGTGAAATAGAGACATTACTAGAAATGTAGAAATTAAGAAGTATAGCACTCAAAGAATTCAAAGAAAAATCTTTAGAAGTAGGTTGAAGGAGGAACAAAGGACAAGCCATAATATTGAGCATAAACTTTCTAAAATATATGGATAAACCAAATGTTTCATGGTAAAAATGATGGAACAAAAATTTAACAGCTGAAATGGTGGGCTGTTTTTAGTGGGTTGTTAAACCATGTTAATTTCTACTAGTTAAAAGAATGGTAATGATTCTTAATACATTTAGACTTAAAGATATGTCTTGAATGAGTGCTTAAAATTCCTGGTGACTACTGGTAGAGTAAAAGTGTAATTTGCAGCTTCCAGTACAGGGCAGTGAAGCAGTAGAAAATCCTTTTCAGTCCATTTTGAGGCAGGAAAAATAAAACAAAATAGAAAGTTTATATTACCCTGCTGTACTACCCTGCTGTGATCTGAATATTGTTTGAAAGTGTCCCCTAACAGTTTCTGTCCTGAAATTTAACCCTTATAATGAGATATTAAGAAGATAGAAACAATCAGACTGTGGTAATAGGGGCAAGGCCTTTCAGAAGTCATTAGGATTAGACAGATTCATCAGAATAGAACCCTAAAACTGAATATTTAGACAGATTCCAGAGGATTATATTATGCAAGGATGGGCTGCTTGATACTTATTTTGTCATACCTTTTTCCACACTAGTGCTCTGCCAGCAAAAGGTCATCACCAGATACAATCCCTTGACTTGAAACTGTAGAAGTGTGAGCCAGAAAAAAAATCTCTTTTCTTTATAAAAGTATCAATCCTCATGTATTAGCATAATATTAATAAAATTATACTAATATATACAAAGGTTATCAAAACAGGTCCAGATAGAGACTGATAAATGGAAAATTATCAAACTTGGTTTGGCAGAGTTGTGTTTTTAAGATCTGATAAAACGAAAACACTCAATTGTATACAATTTACAAAAGAGATATTAAAAAGCATTTATGAAAGAGATATTAAAAAGCACACAAATAAATTGAGCTTATGGTGGAAAATATACATCAGAAAAATATTAACAAAATAGTTTGGTATTGCAATAGTAAAATTCAAGATAAAATTCAGTTATGAAGATACTGAGGTCACTACTTCTTAATAAAAGGAATAATCCCATCAAGAAATCTTATAAATCATCAATTTGTATTCACCCAAAATGTAACTTTCAAGTGCATAAGGACCTAATTATAAGAAGAAATCATTGAAACCAAAATCCTAATGAGAATTTTCCTCCTGTTCATTAGAAACTGAATGGTTCCTGGAGACCAACACAAAGGCCACAGAAGATTTGAACAACAAAATTAATAAGCATGATCATGATTTTAGATATATGGATACAGGAGTTTAGTTACAAGAGAATTTATTTTAATTCAAACACAAATGAAGCATTTCTAAAATTTGAGTCTGTACTAGGCATAAAGAAACTTTCCAACTGTTTAAAACTTCTTAGAGTACCTTCAAAGCAAAATTAAGGAAAGGTATGAAGTTTCCCATGAATCCCTTTAACATTCATGTCTATAACCTCCTCTCTTATGTGATACATTTGTTAAAACTGATGGTCCCACTTTAGCACATCATAACCAAAAGTCCACAGTTTAGATTGAGGTTTATTCTTGATCTTATACATCCCAGTGGTTAAGCAAGTATAATCAAATGCATCCATTGTTACAGTATTACACAATGATTTTTTTCACTGCCTTAAAAATTCTCTCTGCTCCTCCAATCCATCGAATGTGATGATATCTATAGGTGTTTTCTAATATATTTTATCAAATTGAGAGGGTCTTCCTTTATTCCTAATTTACTGAGAGTTTTTATCACAAATGGGTATTGTATTCTGTCAGATGCTTTTTCTGCATCTACTGATACCATGATGTGGTTTTCGTATCTTATTTTTAGCCTGCTGATTTAGTGGATTATATTACTTCATTTTCAGAAGTTGAACAGCTTTGCATTCCTGTGGTAAATGACTCTTGTATAACTCTTCTTGTACATTTTAAAATTCTATTGACTTATATTTTGCTGGAAATTTTTTATGTCTTGTCTTCTTGAAAGATATTGTTCTGTGGGTCATTTTTTGGTAATTTCTTTATTTTGACCTCATAGAATGGTTTGTGAAATATTCTTTCTGTTTCTATCCTCAGGAAGAGACCCTAACTGGTATTTGTTTCTTAAAAATTTGGTTAAATTCTGGGCCTGGTGCTTCTTGTTTGTGAAGAATATTAAACATCAAACTTCATCATTTTTTTAAGGCATTGTCATCATAAAGACTATAATCTGTAGCCACAGTACAAATTAGTGAACAACAAAATGTAGTAAAAATGAACATACTAGATTGCTGTGAGAATTCAGTTATTTGTATGTCACTTACATGTACTGTCTTCCACATAAATATGCAATTTATTTTTTAAAATAATTTTAAACAAGAAGTAATAATTTTGAACAGCCATTACATTATTGGCAAACTTTCTGTTGCTGATCTGTTCTAAAGATAGTAAAACTAAAAGTTTTACTTCCAAAATTATAGGTTCTGATTATCAGTAGAGAGGGAAAGGGTTCTATAAATAGTATTAATAAAACAATTATAACACTTCATATTTGATACCTGAAATTCTAGATGAAAGTAGATCTAAGTGTTTGTGTGATAAACACTTGCCTCGCCTGTTTGAAGCCCTGTATTCTATGCCCAGCACCACAAAATAAATATTAGTTATAATTCCCTCAAACTGAAGTATATAAGTTGATAATCCTGTTTTAGAGAAACATTTTGTGGTATCCTGTACAGTTTAAGGGCTTGTACAAATATGCACATACATTCCTTTGTAATACTAATTTTCTCTTACAGTAATTCTTAATAAATGCATCTTCACCATAGCATAGTAAGTCCAGTGGCAGATGATAAATTACATAATTGCCCATTGTCAAACTGTTGGAGAACAGTTAAGTAAATTCTGGTAAATCCACATAATGAAATACAGAGTAAAAATGGATGGATAAAGCAGAGCTACAGTAATCAATATGGGCAAATCTCATTACCAATGTGAATTGAAAAATAAATTTAATATTTATATTCTAAATGCTATTTTGGATACATACATTTATATAAAATTTCAAACATATAGTTGATATAACCTATCAAGTTTAGAATACTGGCCAGTCATATGTAAAACAGTAGAGAAAGTAGATTGATTAGGTTTAGATACAATGTGAAATTATATGGTTGGTTGACATTTTATTTCTTACAAGAAAAGTCTTATTTCTTTAAGAAATAAGATAAAATGTTTTGTTCATTGAATCTGGGTGACTGCTTGGGTATTTGTTTCAAATCATTTCATTGCATTAAACACTGAATTGCAAACTAGTTGACAGAAAGAAAACTGTATAGTCAAGAATTAGTTCTTCTATGTGTTCACCTAACTATTGAAATTTTAATTCTTGTGAATAAGAATAAGACTGCCAGATAGGATGTGAACTCAGATAATTTGCTACTAGTTTGAGTTTTTTGCCTTGGTTTTGATTTAAATTAATATTCAAAGACAGAAGAATCCTTAATTTTTACCAGAATTTTCTCCCGTAATTCTGATACATGGTTGTAAGAAATGTTATATTAAGAAAAAAGGTATTAAGAAATAGAAATATATTAATCAGTGTATATAATTAATAAGCTGAATGGTTTAAATCAGTAACAAATGAAAATTATGTACAGACACACACAGAAATACAGGCATGTATGATTCATTCTTTTAATCACTGACTTGTGGTATGAATTTTTTCCCCTCGTCAGGCTAGTATGGAAAGAGTTCTTTATTGTACGGACCACTCTCAATCACTTTCATAAATTCTACGGATATAGTAGTTGACTGTCCTTATTAGCTGAGTGTGGTGAAATATACCTGTAATCTCAGCACTCAGGAGACTGAGTTAGGAGGATTGCTGTGAGTTCTATGCCAACATAGGCTGTATAGTGAGTTCAAAGCCAGCCTGAACTATATAGTGAGACCCATATATGCAGTTACTAGGTCTCTGTAATGAATGTGATCATTATGTATGTAAAAGGAATGCCAATGAAATTTAAGTTTAAAAAACCAAAAAATTGAAAGTTACAGACATGCTCTTGATACAATAGTGATTTTTGAGACTTGTTTCTGTATTTATTTGGAAAGCACACTTTTTTACAAATGGTCATTGAAAGCAAATGTTATCTAATTTGATGGTATAATTATATATATATCACTATATGATGCTATTAAATGAATTGATTATATGGGCATAACAGTTTATCACTCTTCTTCTTTCCAGCCTTACTATTCATGTAAGAAGTTTGGAGTTTGCGTAAAATAAGGTTAAGTCAAAAAATTCACAATGAATAAAATAAACGAGAATAATTAAAATATGATGGATTTAAATTTTATGCCTTTGAAATTGTGCTTCTTTCCATCCTAATTACTGTTTCTGTAGGAGAAAGAAATTGAAGCGATGCATCTCATTGTTGATGTGGTGCATTTGAAATGAGCTGACACTTATGCTTCAGGATCAATAAAACTGATTATCCAGAAAGAGTAGGAAAGTAAATACTAGTAAAATACATTTTATTGTAGGATCAAGACAGTTTAAAAAAATATACACATTGGTTAATTAGGTGAAGAGGAACTAAAGGAAGGGGAATGTGTCTTTAAAGGTGAATCTGTGTGAGCTGTTTCTTCCCCTTTCACTACATCTATTGTAAATTTTTGGAACTTAGACTTGCTTTCAGTTTCTTATCCAATGAGAAAATATGGTGTTTACGCTTGTGACTGATTTATTTCACTTATGAATGTGGTCTCTAGATGCATCCATTTTACCTATAAAAGTCTCTAGTTTGTTATTTGGCTTGATCAGTTATGCATGCCTGTACCTGGTAACTTGAGCAATTAACTTGAAGATAACACTATACAGTGTAACAACTATGGTTAAATTCCTATGATGTTTTGAAATCCTGTATTACTATTGTTTTTTGTTTGTTTGGTTTGGTTTGGTTTTTGTTGTAGATGTTGTTAATGTTATTTGGTTTTCATTGTTGCTTTTTGAATTTTTTTGTTTGCTTGACTACGTTTGATTTTTCAGTGCTTTTTTGCCCTTTAAAATAAATAAATAAATAAAATTTAATCTGGCAGTTATGTGGAAAATTTTAACCTTTCTTGGCAGGTTTAGAACCAGATAAACATCTAGGAAAAACCCTGGATGAAATGGAACCCTATCTTTTAGAGGTAAGAATATATATAAAAATGTGCAAAATCATGAAAATTCTTACAAGTTTTTTGACCCAAATACAAGAATACATAAGCTATAGATAAAAGAAATTACTCTGTTAGAAAATTTGCCTTTATTCAAATGGTCATTATATGCTATATAAAAAAGAGTTATGATCCTGAGTATCTCATAGTTGCTGTAATCAGATGCCTTACTATCAGAAATAGGAGTAAAATTTTTCTTTAGAGATTATGCAATCTATTTTCCTATCTATTACCTATTAGGAAATTCATTGAAAAGTGGTAAGAAAAATATTCCAAGATTTCGAAAAATCCTGTTTAGCTCTTATATTGTCAAGCCCTGGATGTGCTCTGTACATTAAAGATTGGTTTTTACTTCTTTCTGTTCACTGTATCATATTTATTAGATGTTTTGCTCAATTGCTATATTTAGTAGGGCAGTGCTTCCTAGTTATACTGTGTGGCATTTTTATTCTCCAGTCATGATTAAAAAAGAAAATAACTACTTTTATGAAAGAGCTGAATTCTGTTGATGTCATCATTTTCCTGTTCTATATCTTAGTTCATTGATATGGTTTCTGGATGTTGTTAATACTGGTGCTATAATGTATACTGTTACCAGTAATACTGCAAATAATTTTGTAAGTTTCATATTTTCTTGGAGTTATTTTAATTGATTATCTTAATGGTTTATCAATGTACAAAAAATACCGAAATATTCCTGAACTATTAATTTCTTCTACCATTAAGTGTTATTAAATGATTACTCTGTGCCAATGTGATAGCAAAAATTAAGAGAAAAATGAAACTACTAGATAATTTGATAATTATGTTCAGTTATTTAAGTCAATCTATGAGACATGATTGCTTTCTCTGTTCTGATAGGATCCTCTTGCAACAGTTCGTTTTATGGTCACTATTTTATCTTACTTCAAATCTATTCATTTTCACCTGTCTAAATTTAGCTTTCACCCAAGCAATATTCCAATTCAAATTTTGGAAAAAAAAAAAAAAAGAGAGAGAGAGAAAACTTCAGAAATTAAAGGTTATGGTTTTGCCAAAATAACTTTTATAAGTTACTTCCAAAATTTAGATGTATGAGTTCATATTTAGGCATACAGAGATTATATAAATGAAATGAAAATGAAAATAAGCAGGGTAAATATAAATAACAATGTACTGTATTTCAAAAGCCTAAAAGAAATGATTTTGATATTTCTTACATCAAGAAAAGAAAACCAGTTAAAGAAGCAGGTATTTTACTTGTAACGTTTAGTTACACTATGTGTACATGTGGTGCAACATCAGATTATTCAATTAAATGTTTTTATCTGAAAAGTAATTTTTACAAATTTTACAAAAAAAAATAAATAAGGTTTCAAGATGTTGATTTTCCCAGGCATGGTGGTGTATGCCTTTATGTCTGGCAATCAGAAGGCCAAGACAAGAGGATTACCATGAATTCAAGGTCAGTTTCAGCTACAAAGAAAGCTCCAGGTTGCCTAAAGTACATAGACCCTGTTACAAAACCAAAAACAAAAAACTTACATTTTTTCCTGCCAAAAAAAAAAGACTGTGATTACCATTATTCATACATAAAATTTAGAAACTATTTATTCAGCTTCATGGATTTCTTCAACATGGCCTGCCAATCTTAGCTTCTTCTACAAGTATTTTTTATGTATTTTTCATAGTGGCTATCTCAGACCATTTTCAGCGTCTTTAAATTGCAAATACCTTTATATCCCTACTCATTTTGAGTGGAAGATTTATCTTCTTCACAGAGAAAATAAAAGGCATCATATTGGGAATTCATCTGCCTCCTAACACCACTCCTAACTTATGTGTTCCCACACCTATGCTTGCTTCCTGAAATTGGGAGTATTGTCTCTCCTATATATGGCTAAATCCCTACCTGTGCATCCTGTACCTCTTCTGCATCTACTTTCAGAGACCCATCTCCCTACTCTGTCATTATTGTCTCATTCACATCAAAATTAAAACATATTTTAGCCTATGCCATCCTAAAAATTTCCTTTCTGTAAACTAGTTTTTACTCTAGTTACTTTCTTCATTCTTGCTTTAAACACACAAAAAACTAGGGATGTCATCTGTATTCTTTGTCATACTTTGTTGATTCAAATGCATCATATACCTGGAATCTAGCTGCTGCTTCCATTTCTAAATAGGATAGGTTGGAGCAAGATCACCCATGATATCCACTTTACCAAAGTCACTGTAATTGTCACTTAAGCCTTTAAAGGAGTCCTCAGTGCTATAGGCTAAACTCCAAATTCTTTGGACTCTTTCTCGTATCTCCTATACATAACCCATTAGAGTGATCCTGTCTTCTGTCTCCAGAATATATTCCAAATTCAAGCATTTCTCACCATCTTTACTGCTGCCCTCAGAACATAATCATCTCCTGTGAGACATACTGCATTAATCCTTAACTTGTCTACTTACTTCCTGTTGCCCTGCTATGACCCATTATTCATAAAGATGACACGGTGATATTTTTAAAGTGTAAATCACATGATATACCTACTTAAAGTTTTAATAGTTCTCATTGCAATTTGAATAACATCGAATCTCCTGTGAGATCACAACCTGTAAGACCCTGCATGATCAGCATACTGTTTTTTCAAATTCGTCTTGTCCCAATCTTTGTCTTGTTCACTGAGCCATAAACACATAAGCCTCTTTAATTGTTTTAAGTGTATTTGACACCCTTTTTCTCCTTAGAATTTAACTCTTCTGGACATATTTTCCTCAAATCATCAAATGATACCTTCTTATAATTTCAGTCACCCCTCAGGTGTGACTTCCTCAAAGACGTTCTTGTGACTAGCCCAGTTAAAGCAAGTCTCTCCAGTTTATCTCATCTTTTGACATGTACTTTGACTTCCATGCCTGCTAGAATGTGTTTTTTTCTTTTTTTTGTGTGTGTTTTTACCGGTACCAGGGGTCAAACTCACGACCACAGGATTGCAAGGCAGGCACTTATGCCACTGAGCTAAATTCCCAGCCCCTGATGCCTGCTAGAATGTAAACTCCCATAATCTCATCATGATTTTGCCAGATGCTAGTTCTTTTATTAATTTGTTTTTCCATCTGTCTATTTATCTGTCTCATCTTTAAGTTATTTAACATTTTTAAAGGTTCTGGTATTTGACAGATGCTATGGTGAACACTGGGTATATATGATGAATTAATAAAATAATATCTTTTCTTCTTGAGTTTACAGTCTATCATAGTTGGTTACAGACATGAGGATACAGATCACTAGGAACCTTCTTAAAATGGATGTACTCTTCCAGCAACAAAAAATTTCATTTCAGAAGGATAGAAGTATGACTTTTTAAAAAACACTGAGTAATTCAGCATAGTAGTTTAGAGTATCATCTTCTAGCTTATCTATATTAATGAAACATTTCATGTCCTATTTCTGTGAAAGAGTATGTGTCTTCTGAAACTGTTATTGTTTGCTTTCACTCCTGATACCTGAGAACAGTTAGTTTTCTGGGGAATTAGAGAGTCTTTCCCTATATGTTATACGCCATATACATGTAGTTCCATCCTCAGCTTTCCTCCTGTGATAATCTTACATATTTTAGTGACCTTAACCACCAATTTATTCCTGTAACAGTTAAAGCTGTTCTTCCATCATCCTGTGCTCTAGATTTGTATTTTATCTCTTAACTGCCCCAAATATCTTAATCTCAACTGCAAAAAAAAAAAAAAAATGAATCTTTCTTTCACCCACATATCTGTGGCACTTTAGTATTTTCTAATAGTGAAGAGTTCCATTGTCTACTCGGTGGTCCAAACCAAAATAAGTTGTAATAATGAGGACCCAACTTCTTTTAAATCTACATTCTTATTATCTTGTTGTCTGTGGCCCTTTATCCTCATTGTCAACACACTAGTCTCCTTTTAGTTATTCCAGCCTTCTCCTAACTTAAATGTCTCTCCTCCTTTTCTAGTCCCTTATCAATCCATTGTTCATTGTATCATCCTCTTAATGTACAGGAAATGGAAAGTTGGTCTTGTCACACCGTATTAGTTAGCTTTCCCTTTGCAAGGTCAATTACCTGACACCACAACTTAAAGAGGTTTATTTTTGGCTCACAGTTTCAGTGAATTCAGTCCATGGTCAGCATGATGAAAGGATCTAGCAAATGAAAACTGTCCAGGTCATGGCAGACAGAAAGCAGAAAGCAAAAGACAGAGCCAGAGAGACAAAAACACACCCTTTCATGTTACACCCCCAGTGACATGCCTCTTCACCCAGTCCCCACCTGCTAAAAAACGTTTAGCTATAAGCTCGTCAGTGAGTTAATATACTGATGATATTAAAGTCCCAGTGATCCTGTCAGTTTCCAAAAGCCTGGCCTCCGAATATATGAGACTTTCACAGAACATTTTAGATCTAAACAGTAACATACACACTTCACTTATAATTTTTTTTTTAGCTGTTCCTCATTGTGCCAAAATGAAATGAAAAGACTTTGCCTTGACATAATGTGACCTTGGAGGAAAATAAAGCCTATAAGATAGGTAGTGTCCTCTTACATCATATGCTCCATCAGTTTTGAACTTCTTATGTTTGTGTTCTTTTCCAAATGCATTGTTCCTCTAATTAATGCTCAAGCTCTAATATCCAACTTCACTAAAGGAGTTTTTTTGCTTAAGTAAGCTTCATTTGAAGTACATTTTCCTCTTTGCTCATTGTGGACAGCAGTTTTCATGCTACATTTTATTTTTCTCAATGTTTTATAAGGTTAAGGCATGAAATATGTGTATAATAAACTCAAACATTATAAAATAGTGAGGCATGATCCAGTGACTAAAAGCCCCCAGATTTATTTTCTGTCTCAGATACTTTTTTTCCATTCAGTCTCTCTTCAGAAACATGTTTACATAAGCCATAATATATGTGCATCTGGTTATTAATTTTTACCTCAATTGACACATACCATGAATATTATTTTCTGTCTTCCATTTTAGCACTTAGAATTTCATATCATTTGTTTACATTCATTTTCATTACGTGGACATGCTGTAATACATTGAATCTATGTTTTAATGGACTTTAATTCTATATTGATTTCTTTAATATCTTTTGCTATTTTATGTAATTCTTCCGTGAAACTTATTGTACGTATGTTTGGGGCCATGTAATGAGTTTATATGTGGATTAAATTCTAAAAGTGGAAATGCTAGATCTCAGAATTTATATGGTTCCAAGTTTTAATAAATATTGAAGACATTCATTTCTAGCTACAGTGGAATGACTAGTATCAGACGAACTCACTCACAAATCACTAGAAAAGTTGTATGAAATGAGAACAGTGGCATTATAGAACTCCAAGAGCTCTGATACTATGAGGAACAAGAATTCCAGAGGAAACAACTCCTGAGTATTTCCCCTTTTCTTTTAAGTTATTTTCTCCTTTAAAAATGATGCAGAACTATCTACATGCTAAGATGCTTCCACCAACTCAGTTCCTTTTGCTTTTGCACTTACTAATTTTTGGCCCATTCTATGTTGTGCATCCAAAATGATATTTCTAAAATAGAAATGCAGTCAAATCAACTTTTTAACACCTCTATAGACTTGAATTCTCATAGATGTTGGAATCCATAGCTCT
Organism: Cavia porcellus; assembly: GCF_034190915.1. Lineage (NCBI taxonomy): Eukaryota > Metazoa > Chordata > Mammalia > Rodentia > Caviidae > Cavia > Cavia porcellus. The sequence continues at coordinate 34,781,626 of NW_026947489.1, forward strand.
TAAAATCATAATTGAGCATGCTTATGCAGCTATATGAAATCAACCATCTTTCTATTTTTCATTGCCATCCTGCCACTACTTCTTATCTAGTTATGCTCCAACTGTACCAAATTTACTTCACTTTCTAGAACCCATCCTGTGTTCTATGACCACAGAGTGTTCCTTCTAAAATACTTCTCTCCTTACTTTTCCCTCTTCCAGTTCACCTTTTCCTCGTTAATATTTTTCAGATTTTAGCTGGTTTTAGCGAAATCTTTTGGCTCCTAAGACCAGTTTTGCACTCTTACTTCTTAACATCTCATGCATCTGCCAAAGAAATCATCGACTCTTATCATAATGCCTTGTTTAACTTTCTGTCTGCATCTCCAGAGAGTAAGGTGTTTCATGCAGGATCTGCTTGCTATGCCCAGTATCTAAACCAACACTAACCCTGTGATACATAGTCCGTGAATAATGCTGTCAATGCACCTGTACCACATGAAATTATCTTATATGTTGAGAACACCATTGTGATGACTAAATTAATTGGCAACTTGATTGACTTGGGAGCTGACAGGGGAATCAGTGGGATGTGATTCTGGCTGTGTTTGGGAGGTAGATGATGGGTGAGTTTTGGTGCTGTATCTGCTCCTGTGCCTTTTCTTTCTGGCACTATTTCCCTACTCTGCTTCCTTTTTACCGTGAACTGCACAGCTTTGCTCTGCAAGTCTTCCACATTGGTGATCCTGCCTTGAAGCCAGCCAATCATGGATTACATTCCTGAAAATTCATCTTCACCTTAAAGTTACGAGTGTTTGGTATTGTGTCAGTGGGAAACCTGACCATGATAGCAATTTATAAAATAAAAGTGTGATGCTTATTATAAACATTTTGTGAGGATAGAATATTAAAATACACAATTTGGTACCTTTGTTTTTGTCAATTAAAAAATGACCAACAGATAAATGAAGTTAATTTCAAAGAAGAAAAATAATTGATTTAATAAGAAATTTTCACAGTTAATGCCATTTAAATCTTTGAAAGGGATTAAAAGTTTAAATCAAACAGGCAAATCATAATACCCTCAACATTTTCATTTCAAAAATCAAGTGTTCAGCTGGCTTTATTATGAATGTGAATGTTATGGTTTAGATCTATAATGGCCCCCAAAAGCCTTATGGGCTCAAATTGTTTAAAAAGCTTACCTTCATGTTATAGTTATAGTTATAGTTATAGTTATAGTTATAGTTATAGTTATTGGCAAATCAAAATTCTTTTCTAAAATTTTTATCTAAAAAACATGTAACACAATTTGGGTTGTAGGAATCGTTGAACATGCTATGCAATTAAAATTATGCTATGAAATAAGTGATCTGACTGCTTTATTAAAAATTTAACTGGTTAGAAAATCGCAACATATTTTATACTAGATAAACTACAAAGAAGCAAGTGTGTTATCTGATGGTCATCTATCTGTATCATTCTGTTTAATAGTTCCTAAATAATTAAAACATTGATTATTAGGTATGAATTTTATTCACTGTTTTAGAACTCTTAAAATAGAGGATTTTTATTATTAGTGTGTAAGAGTAGCATTTGTTTCTCCCTCAAATTAGACCTCTCAAGACTTGTAATATTGATAACGCTGTTTTAATAGAACATGCAAGAGTAAATAAACCATGAGAAAATAAACTGTCTTAGTTACTTTTTCAGTGCTGAGACAAAATACCCAGTACCCAAAATTAAAGACAAAAGATTTAGTTGGCTTATAATTTGTAGAAGTTTCTGTTCACAGTTGGCTGGTGCCAAGGCAGGGTGGTACATGGCAAAAGGCAGCAAGCAACTGGGGACCAAAGACCCTGTTTCTCTCCCTTATATCTTATCCAGTCTACCCACTCTTGGGGCAGATAGCACTTACATCCTAGGTGGGACACCCTTAACCCTAACCAGAACTGTGCCAGTGTACTGACTCAGTAATCACACACCTTAATTCCAGCATCATATTGTAGATGCAGCTACCTCTGAAAAAGCCCCACCTATGATTGCATGAGGCTTTGGGGAAACATTTAGACACAAGCCATAACAAAGTTGATTGTTAGTACGATGTACTATGTGCTATGTACTATGTGTAAGATACTGAAAGAATTTAGGAAATTCAGAAACTTATAGCCTAATAAGATGAAAGTCATACATGAAAAACTGTTAAATTTGAGAAGTAACATAGTGATGGAATACAAAAATACAAGTCTTAAGGTAGAATGATAGCTCCGCAAGCAGTAAAAACACTGATTTCTGTAAGCTAAGACACTGCAGTTTGTGTGTACATGTATTAACTTATATTTTTGTAAGGTTATTTTTGTATTTAACCAATCAAGATCCTTTAAATCTTCATTTTATCTACCATAGAGTATTATATCTTTGTGTTTATATGAAGGATAGAACCACATGACTGAAGTTTTATCATTTTAAAGATCTTGATTTTTTTTAATAGGTCAACTACAAATATTTTTGAGCAGTTGAGTGCCATAATCATACGGTGTTAAGGCACATCTGTGGCATATAGAAAAGAAATATGGAAAAGACTGGAAGGTGCAAAAAAAAGCAGGAAGATGAAATTGTTATAGTTGAAGTGCAAAGTGATCATCAGTATGTTAGAATGGAATAAATTGTGCACTTTATCTGTCTTGCTTAGTGCCAAGTATAACCCAAGTATATAAAATATAATGTGGCATTTAGTACTAAGCAAGTATTTGTTAATTCTTTAAATAAATTATTCAGAAATATTTCTTAAAATGTAGACTATATACAGAAAGAAAGAACAAGGTTAAGTTTAGTTAAGTATTTCAAGTTTCATTGAACTATTAGAGACAGAATTGAGCATAGTAAATTTTGAGGAAAAACCAGAACTTTGTATTATTCATGTTGAATTTAAAACAACAATGCTTCCAAGTAAAACACTGAGTAAAATGGGTTGGGGTATCCATAAACAATAAAGAGGTTGGTGATTAGGGTTTTTTTTTAATAGCCATCTAAATAAAAATAATAGATGCAGTAGTGACCATAATCCTCAATAAATGAATCTATAATGAAAATAACAGAAGGCCCCATGTAAGGACAAACTAACCTGACAGAATAATCATGTACTGAATGCCTTTTATATTCCAAATATTGTGCTAAGAACTCTGTAGATATAAATCAATACTCGTAATATCACCATAGGATCTCACCTAAGAAAAAAATTATGCCACTATGCCCTGCTATTTTTGTAACATCTTTAAAAAATATTTAATGATATGTAATAAGAAAGGATGATGGAAACTGAAGTAAATAATACCCCAGAAAAAGCCACCCCTGTTTCTTCCTGATAATTAGTCAGGAGTGTTTCTTCTTTTCAGTCTAATCTCTAGTTGATCTGGAACCAGTCTGAGTTGTGTTTCATTTCAGTTTGCTACTTATTTCAGGTGTCTTGAGAGCAGGATCTGTGGTGTCCTTTCACCAGGTTTGGAATTCACCTTTACTGAGATTCCTCATCCCCTAATGCCACTTTACAGATAGTTCTGCTTACAGAATTTTATGTGTCTTCCAAAATTTACTTCTTTCAGTCTTTCCAAACCTCAGGGCAAATCTCTGTCCTCCTACCCTGTACCCAGTCTTTAGTGCAATGAAACCTCCTTGAAAAGAAAGGTTTATGCTAATATTGTTTGGAGAATATTTCACGCCTATGTCTTGTACTCTGAATAATATGAAGATAACAATACACAATGTATTACTTATTGTTACTCTTCTATTAGCTTGTTTTAAAATGTGTTTTTTTCTCTCTCTTCAAAATGATAAGAAAAAGAAAAAAAAAAAGGAAAACAAACAAACAAAAAAAGTGGATATTCCCATGGGAATCTCTCTTTTTCTGCCCTGGTCCTAGCCTGATGCATGTAGCCACTTCACAGCCGCTTCACAGTTTTTCTGAGGAAAAACTATTGGCAGGTGAAATGACTTCATGGGCTGCCTTATACAAGTCCACAGGCAGATTCATGAGTTTGGCTGCTCTCTCTCTATACTGAGGTTTCTGTAATTTATGAATGGTTGATTCTCCTCCTTCTGCATGCCACTGAAACTTCGCTCACATAGGAAAAATTGATCTGGTTTGTAATTTAGATCATCTACAAAACTTTGATATCTTAGTTCACTGTGTGTAAAGCAAAAAATGGAAAATTTTATAGCCTATTTTTATGAAAATAACTGTCTACTTTTCACATGCTAAAACTATTAAATAAATTTTAATATTAACTTACTAGTTCCTAATGAAAGAATAGATACCATTAAAATACTTATTTATTTTTCGGTACAGATTATTTACAAATTACAGAAAAGATTATAAAAATTAGTAAAAAATAAAACTTTAGAAAAACTCTCAGTATTTTTCACTAAATGATGCATCTAAACATAAGCATCATGAACGAAAACTGCATGAATTAAATTTAGAGTGATTAAGTGCTAACATAGAATAATCCCAATTTTGAAGTGAAACCAAAGACATACCTGAGATGTATTAAGATTGAACTTGCTGCTTTTATGAAGAGTGTAAATAATAGTAACTTTGAGTTACAAGTTTTAAAAAATTGAAGTAAATCAAAGATTATCATGTCTCTGGTATGTGGACATCTGAATATCTCATTTATGTAAAATACTTTGTATTACATGCCTACATCATGCTTTGTGCTATAAGAGTTTCATTTTAAATAGAGTAATGTTTCTTTTAAAACTGGGTATCATAAGACTTGGTGCCAAGGAGGTTTTCTCAAGACATCTCAAGCCTTTGAGATGGCTAACAAAACCAGTAACGATGATTTTTTTTTCCCAGTACTTATCTGTGTTTGAAATTGAAGGTAGTAAAATTTAGAAGAGTTTTAAAAAATCATGAAGATTCATAGAACAGGTTTTAGATCTTCAACCCTAAAAATACTTTATCCTTCATTCAGACTCCTTAATTTGGAATGTATGTGTCCATACTGATCCATCAATAATAAAAGGAGACAAGATCATACATATTTATATATACATGATTATATATACATGAATTGTTTCTATAATCATGTAATTATTTTGTAGTACTAGACTATAGAGTGCAATATACTGTATTTGTTGAACTCCAGGAGACTGGGGACCTTTTCTTATTTACCTTTGGTTCTTCATCATTTATCAAAACTTCGCTAATATTTGTTCAGTGAAAATTTGTTGAATTGAGTGGCTGAATAAATGTCATGGAAATAGTGTATGTAAACTGGAAACATCACTGGATATGTACAGATTTAAATGAATACTTCTTTGAATATTAGTCCTATAATTTATAAAGCAAATGTTAGTTTAATAAAGAAGCTTACATTGTTTTTTCTAAGGATTGATAGAATCCTTTCTGAGGAATGCTTCTGGCAAGATGAAAATTTATCTACTTTGCTCTTGGGAGCTTTTATAGAAAACATTGTGCCATTGTCTTTCCCTCACTTTTCTTGTTGTTGATTTTATAGCACCATTGACATTACTACTGATCCTTAGTGGGAGAAATAGAATTCTCGTAGATCTGTGCTTTAAATCCCTTGAGGTGACAGTCAATAGTTGAATTTAATGGATTCAGAATAGTAGCACAACTACGAAAACCAAATAAATAAATGTGTAACTATGCATTTAAAATGATGAATTAGGCAGTAGTCTAGCACTGGCAGTAATAGAACCTCAAAGGTGTCACTCTTCTTCAGGCTGTGAGCACACTGGACTAAGAAAGGGTGTAAGCGGGATAGCTGTGACATTTAGAATGAAGGAGATAAAATCATAGTGACAACAGCTTCAACACAGAAGCTGAAAGATTCATATCCAAGACCACCAGTGAAGGTGCTTTCACACACTGATGCCAACCATGTACCTGCAAAACATTTTTTTACTTTGAATATCAAAATCATTTGACTAGTAGGGCTTACATTTAATATAAATCATAGGGTTTTTTCTTTGCTTGCTTGTATTTTTTTTTAATTTCAAGTTTGACAACTACAAGCTCCATCTTTTTTGGACTGGACCGTTTAAGGTCTTCTACAGCTTTGGAATGTCACTAGTTTTACTACTCCTGGAACTTTCCTAATAACAGTAATGTCAAGTATAATAGCCATGTATATGACGCCCTTTGGTTCACAGGTCTACAGAAAAGCCTGGCATTTTTTTCTCTCTGTCCCTGAGAAATTCTCTAAAGACAATGTATTTTTCCCATTCCACATAAAGGTCATAGGGCAGGGGCAGCACAGTTTGGCTATATATGTATTTTCATTCACTACACAGTACCTTAACTCCTTTTGAACCTAAAATTGGCACTATTCCTACAATTCATAGTAAATTTCTAAGCTTTGCCAATGTAAAGAAAAGTACTAGTCCTTCATACCTATATGAAAGTTTGGGATTATTAAAAAGACATATCTTATGGTACTTTTTAAAATAGCATCAGTCATATCTTTTAAGCACAAAAGGTAATTATTTTCCTGTAACCTAACAGTCTATTTTGGAATCAAAGATTTCTGCATGATTTTTAAGGATAAAATAATATAGATTAAATAAGCATTTTTCTGTCTAATATTAAGTTTCCTGTTACTTTATTTTTATATTTTCAGCTTTCTAAGAAGTACGGAGTTCATGTATGCGGTGAAGGTGGAGAATATGAAACATTCACTTTGGATTGCCCTTTATTTAAGAAGAAAATAATTGTGTAAGAGATTATTTTAGCATTTTCTTTCCTTTCCTTAAATTTCAGTATTAGAAACAACTTCACATTAAGCTTGAGGCAACTTTTGTTGTGAGAAACAGAACATGTCCTCTAAGTTCACAAACACTCAATTTGTTTAATACCACTGAAGTTGTCTGAATACTTAAATCAATACCTGACAGGACGAGGCTTTCATAGAAGGCTATAAACTTTTTAGACATTGCACTTTTCGTTTACTTGCTGATTATGGCCTGCAGTAAAACTGGTACCTACACACTGACACTTTTATCCTTTCATGAAGTGTGAATTGCCTGTATTATTTATCTTTCATTACAGCTACATTTGATAAACTGCCACATCAGTAGCCTGTGGGTTCCATTAATTCCATCCTCTTTTTCCTTTTTCTTGTCTCTAACAAGTTAGAAAGGTACTACTAAACATTTCTTTTGAGTTATTTAGGGTTATTTTTACATACAAACTGTTTTTAGACATCCAATTTATTGTGAGTAGTGTGATTTTGCTATAAATTGTTAAAATTATTATAGTGAAAAACAGGAACTTTCTTCAGTTTGTTACATTATTACCCATGCTTTTATTTATGTCATTCATCTTATATTCTAGAGCACTTTATCTGCTTTTTCTGAACTCTCATGCTTCCTGGAAAGACTGTCAAAATTACTACTGGCTGAGTGGAGAGTTCTAATATTTTTAACATTAAGACTTTAATTTTTTGATATTAGTAATAAGAAAGGGAATGATGGATAATCTAAAAAATTGCGTATTAGTAAAACTGATAAGCCACTTTCCTTACCATGTATAATATTCATGCACTCTTCTTTGGTATTCTTCTTATTTTCCATTAATTGTCAACATAAGAATTTATTTGGCAAGTTTTTATTAAGTTTCTATTTTATCCAGAGCATTCTATTGGGGTACTATTGATGTTCTAATAGAGTCCCTACCTTTATAGAAGTGGGAAGAAATGTATCTGAGTATATTTATGATACAAAGTGATAAAAGTTAAGAATTATAAATGTGTAGATGAGAAACACTTTTTCTGGTTATCATAATCATGAAACAATTCATGAATGAAATATGTCTGAAGTATTCTATGAAATAATACTCAAGAAAAGCATTCGTATGCTAAGGTAAACTTACAATGGAAAAGTTGGAATATATATGGTTATTGATATGGGAATAAGCAAATTAGAAAAAACATGGTAAGAAGAAATGCCAAATTTACTTTCTCATTTACACAATAAAATGATGTCCTGTAATGCTCAAATGCTTTACGGACAACCTATTAACTATTGCATGTGTACTAATTTATATTTCATAACTAGATGGTCTGTTTATAATAGTACTTTAACTTGAAAAAGTAATCTCTCCAGCCTCTTCATTTTGTAGACATAGGAACTTGAGCTTGACAGAGATAATGCATGAAGGAGTTAGTCATGTTAATGAGAGTGTCATTGATGGAGAATTAGAAGCCTCTGTAGCAAAAGTGAGTTGTTTATGCAAACCAAATGACTGTTTGTTGAGGTATATTATGTAGGGCGATCTCTGTAAGGCGTTATCCTGCTCTTCAGGAGTATTTCCTGTTAAAAAACAATCAGAGAGAGAGAGAGAGAGAGAGATATGTGCAGATAAATCAACAACATGAAAAGTGGCACCACGCACGTGTCCCTTCAGAACACAAAGGAAGCACTGTATTTTCATTATTATTTATCAGCCAGTTAATCTTCAATCTGCTTCTGCTTACTTTTCCCACATTTCATAGGTTTGCTTCTTTTCAGCTTGAAAACTTTCTTGATACCTTTAAGATACCTTCCTATTTTTCCTCCTTACTTTACTGAATATTTCCATTTGTTTTTCACTTTTTTTAGGATATAGTTGTAGTACATAATGATTATATTCCTTGTATAGCGTTGGCACATGTACATGACTTATCTCAATTGATTTTTTTCATCATCTTTTTCTTCTCTCCCTGTCTTCCCACATCCAACTCTTAATCCTTTTCCTGTCTGAGAAAGACCTAACTCCTCACTTGTATTGTCTCTTTTATTTGACCCTTTATAATTTGGATTTCTCTTGTAAGAGAAACCATGCTCATATTTATTTCACTTAACATTACGAATACTTCAAATTTATATTCTTTATGGCACAGTAATATTTCATTGCGTGTAAATACCACATTTTCTTTATTCATTCATCAGTAGATACAGGCTACTTCCAAGATTTAGCTCATTTTGGATGTCATCACCTCCAGTGTTTGTTCTTATTCTTAACCTGTCACTAAGAATATTTGTTAGATATTATTAAATTAATTCATTGTTTATTATTTGTTTTTCTTAAATATTTTGTTTCCTTTTCATTTATTCCTCTGTTTAGTTTTAATTAGAAATTATTGGCTGGAACATATCAATATTTAATGAAAAAAACTGTCTTTTACTATGAATAATCTATTCTTCTCTTAAAAATAGAATAACATCCTGTCATACCTGACATTAATAAGATGATGTGAGTGAGCATGCATTGTCCATTCTAAAACTGTACGTGCATGAAAGATGTTTTACTTAGGATAGTCTTCCAGATGATACAATTTAAAGCTATGTTTAGTTCCTATAACTATTTAACAATTGACCATTGATAATGATGGATTCTATAGTTTAGAATGCATTCTTTGCCCAATATATTTGATATGATAAATATTGCTGTGCTGTAGCTAGCATGCAGCTATTTATTTATTAGGATTCTGTTTCAAATACCTGATTCAAATGACATTGTATTAAATAAAAAGTAACAAGGCCATCTCTAAAAGGAGAAAGACTTACAAAATTATTTGTTTTTAATTAAGAAGTTTTTAAAGTGTAAGTTGAATCTTTTTTGTGTACTGAAGTAATTAAGAGATCAAAGTAGTTCTAGAAATTTATTATTAAATGTACTGTGCTTAAATTAGATTCCAATTTTTAAAATCACTTAGCATTTTTAAAATCTTACAGGAAAAATTGGAATAAACTTAGTCTAGCATTTAAAAGCATTTATAGCCTAGCATTTAAAAGAAGAGAATTGACTACAGGGTAATCATAGGTTTTCAAATTAAAAACTTTTTTGCGTGTGTGGTGTGTGTGTAAAGAATTGAAGTCTTTAAATTCTGTTAATGATAGTTATTGTCTTTTCTGTATTAATGATACTTCTAATATCAGTACTTGAGACAGCTATATTTCCCTTTAAACAGTCAAAGGGAAATTCTTTTAGGTAGGAGGCATGGGAAGATATTACTCTTTCAGGAGGCTAGCATCAGAGTGAAGGGATCAGACAAACTCAGTTTCCATTTTAAAGTTGTCGGTAGAGGTTAATCTGTCACAGCAATGAAAGGAAATATTGGGAAACCTTTGTAAAGCCTCATTTGTATGGCAAGTCATAACAGCACTGGTTACTTACATTGCTAGAAAATGAGAGAAGGCTAGCAGACAAAACATTTTTGGTCTAGCATAACTGAAAGTATTTGAGGGGTTAATTTATTTTCTGATTTAATCAGGATATTCTGACAGGTTGTACTTTTAGGACTCAGAAATCTATAAAGCAAAGACTAGACATTCTTAGAAGTAGTTTTAAGTGATAATTTAGAAAACGAAAGAAAGAGTAATAATTGCATTCTTGTGTTTAGAACTGAAAACTTTTGCTTTCATATCTAGTCTCAGTTAACTCCTGTGAATGTTAGTCACTTAGATGTTACAGATTTAATAGAACCATTAAAAAATCACATTCTCTGTCAAAGAATGCTAAGAATGTGTGTGTGTGTGTTCTCTCTAGATAATACTCTTGATTCTAAGTGTAATTGCATCAGTGAAGTAAGAAATGTGTTGTCATCTTTCTTTTTTAGTAAGCTAATATTGGGGAGGACCTGAAATCCACTGAGACATACTTCAGGTTCAGGTTAATTATGGTATTGATGCACTCCATTTTCAAGGATATCAAAACCAAGTTGCCTGCATTAGGCATCATTTAAGCTTATGATTATTTTCCAACACTGGGATCAGGAACAGAAAACTGAAATTAATCTAAGAGTGACATCATAAACAAGAACTGAGGTTTGAATCTTATTGTACAGCCAAGATTTGACCAAAGCACACAACTCTGAAGAAAAGGAGAAATAAGAAATTAAAGGGAAAAAAATGAGTAAGTTTCAGGTTGTAGGAGGAAGCAAGCAAGAGAACGTCTTCTGTACTTTTATCTTTTTTTCCCTCCTCACATCTGGAAGCATCTGTTCCTTGACATTACCTGTGAATACAAGTTGTATCTTCTCATCAGGATCATTACTCTTTAATTATTCTACTGTTTTATAAGGTACTTTCCTTTTAATGCCAAAGAAATCCTTTTTTTAATGTTACTTTTCTAATCATTAATAGGATACATATTTGATACTAAAATGAATGGAAATTGTTTTTTATTTTAATCATCAAACTTGCTCTTATTTATAAATTTTGTTTAATTTTATTGGTACAGTGTAGGTATACCTAGTGATCACATTCATCACACAGAATATGTATTTGTACATGATATATTTTGATTTTTTACCCATTCCCATCCCCTCCTTTCAAACTTCCTTTTCCTCCCTGTTCACAAAGTTCTGTTTTCATTTTATCCCTCTTTTCTGAATTTTTTCTTTCTCTTCATTCCTTTCCGTCTCCCAGGTCCCTAGTTCCCTCTTCTTTTGAACAGTGTCTTCCTATTTCACAATATCTGTTGTACAATTTTGGTTCTTATTTACAATTCAGTTTCTCACACCAGAGAGATAATGTAGTATTTACACATGCATGTCCTATTTATTTCACTTACAATTAACACACTCTTAATCTTAAATCTTCCAAGTGGAAAGTAAACATATTCTCATCATAAAAATTTAGTATTTTATAATTAAGATATTGAGGATTCTGCTAAGTGATTTTGCACCAAAAACTTAATGCAAGAATGTTTTTTCATTAATGGCAGAGTCAAAGTAAGAATTCATTTTCCTGTACTGCAGTGTTCAAAATACTTACAATAGTAACATAAGCATTAAATAGGATTTCCTGAGACATTAAATATAAATGAATTTTGGTTTTTAAATTTTCAGTTGAAATGCAGAACATTATTGCTTCCTTAATAAACAATAATAAAAATAATTAGTAGGATTTGTCATAATCTGAGTATTCATATGTACTTTACCAGGTATTATTAATAAAAAGTTGTGTTAATTTACATTTATCCATATGATGCCAGCAAGAAGTTCATAGCATTTTACGTGCATATGGTAATTACGATGTCAGACAATCAATTTAAATAGTAGTAATATTGCACTGTGAAGAGTTCAGCTAGAGCTTAAAAACATCACTAATACTGCTTTTGTGAGTATAATTGAGATTTTTGTGTGAAACACTGAATGAATTACCTCTTGAAAAGGATAATGAAGATAAAGTACTAATGTTTAATGGTTAGTCCATGCCAAGCAGATGTAAAAGTGAAATTGATCAAGTTTGTCTCAAAATTGTTCAGCGAGTTTTGAACCTGAAAGTTGTACTGTGTGTCTTTATAAAGATAAAAATGCATCATTATTTTAATATTCTTAAAAGTAAATTCTTGATCTTTGTACTCAATTAATTAATACTGGATTATTAAAAATGTTTACAATTACATAGTTTATAACCATGCAAATAAGCATAAAGTGAGGATTTTTGGTGTCTCCTATCAGTAGCCACAGTTTATAGAGTAAATAATGCAATATAAATTGTTTCTGTTTCAGAGATTCCTCAGAAACAGTCATACATTCAGCAGATGCATTTGCACCAGTGGCTTATCTGCGCTTTTTAGAAATGCACTTGGAGGACAAGGCAAGTCAATCTAAGAGTCACTTTAATTTTTATAGACAATTGAGATATATGTTTTTGTACTGTGTATCTAATCATGTAACAGTAAAAGACAGAATAAAGAAAATAATTTTATCTTTAGTGGGTTTTTTCCCAGCTCTTCAGTCAATAACAAGGGATTTTATAAGTGCTGTAGTTTGAGGGTTTCTTATGGTACAAAAAACACTACATTTCTAAAGGTCTTGCTAATCTGTTGAAAGAGAGTAAGTTACAAACACTGAGAACAGTATAAAACCAAATGTTAAATAATTAAATAGGTAATATACAAATAATTAGGTTATTGTGCATAAGGATTAGAGAAAAGATTTGATAATGTATTTGATCATTATACAAAGCTTAAGAGGGAAAAAATTAGAAATAAAAGCTTTTCTAATATTCAAGTTAAATTGAGGTACAAAAGAAAGAGAAAATGAGACAAAAATTCACTAAGGAGTTTTATTTTAAATAAATTGATGATCAAGATACAGCAAAAATGTCAATTTAATGATACCTTACTGAATAAAGACCTGAATTAGATCTATTGTTGATCTTTTACATATTGTTTTATCATAGAAATAATAGCTGAAATTATGTGATGAAATGAGAGTGGTGACAGAAAAAGGAGTGGGAAAAGTCTTGCAAGTTGGTATTGCTCTGAATCTTGAGACATACATTTACATGATAGAAAATCTGAAGAGAACTAATGAATGTTTGACATAAGTAGGAAAAGAATCTCAAAAATCTCAAGATGAGAGTTTCCATAGTTAAGTAAGCTTGTTTGTTTGATTACTGGTGCCAGTTTCCCAGAAAAATGATGATGAATAGGATTAAAAATGGTTCATTAAATTCACCTGAAGTATAACTATTGCTAAACTTTATCCAAAAAGCTGATTACCCTCAAGCAAATTAAGTCTTACTATCTAATTATCTTTCAAACTCACTGAAAGGAACCTCTTCTAGATGGCTTCTGCTTTTCTGCTATAAAACAGAATGTCAAAACCACTGAATTCCTGTTTAAACATTCCCCTCATTATATATTCAAGTCTACCTGATTAGACTGTCTACTTTGTTTTGACATTGCATTGGTAGTCTTCTTAGTCCATCTGTTCTGTGGCAAATAGCAGTGTTATATCTTTTAAGATGGACATTGAAGAAAAATGGTGCATTTTCTTTCTCTCTTTTTTTTCTTTTAGGTGTCTCCAGTGCCTGAAAACTACAAAATATGTAGTTCTATATACACTTCTTAAAATACATTTTAGAATATTATTGACTAAGCTGTAATTTTGGTAAAAAATAGATACCAGTTTGTCAATTATGACCAACTTTTCCCCACATTTTTTTGTGTCTTAGAAAAATATTCTTGTTTTCAGAAGAAATTAGTGGAACTGTTAATTAATTGGGAAAATATCAGTGACTTCATTCAGGGTAGTCAGTAATACTGACTACTCGCTCAGGATTCATCTCTTTTAACATGTCTCATTATTACATCTGTGTCATAGGAAGAAAAAAATGTGTCCTTTTTCTTTTTCCTTTATCTCAAGTTCCCATTTTTGTAACATTTCACCATTACATTAGTATCTTTGCTCTTTTTCTTTCATTTTTCCATCCTTGCCATTTAGGTCATGATCAGAAACATCTGAAAATGAAGTTGGTTTATTTGGCCAATAAATTTATTCTGCTAGTTGTCACCAAAGTAATTTATCATTTTTCTTTTGAATATATTCATTATTTATGAATCAAGAACTTGAACATAATTGGACAATCAGGAAGACTATGATAACTGGTTACTTATTTTTTTTTCTTTTTGGTGTCTTTTGAGACAGGGTCTTGCTATATATATAGTTCAGGATGGCCTTTGGTCACTATGTAAGCCCAAGCTAACCTTTAAAGTCATAGTGATCCTCCTGCTTCAGCCTCCCAAGTGCTATGATTACAGGCATACAGCACCATCTCCAACTATAACTGGTCACTTTATGACTGATTTTAAAAATGCAACTTTCAGGACCAAGGATGTAGTTCAGTGGCAGTAGTGCTTGCCAAGGTCCTGAGTTTGATTCCCAGTACCAAACAAAACAAAACAATTGAGTAACCAAAAAAAATGCAACTTTCACATGTTACTTATGCTTGTCTTAGAAAACTTTTTTAAAAAACAATATCTTTTTCTAGAATACTTTTTGTTTCACAGCAAAGTTGAGCAAGAACTAGAGTTCGTATATACTCCCTCTGACTGTACAAGTACAGCCTAGTCCACCATCAACGTCTTGTCAGAGTGGTATATGTGTTATTATTATCACCAAAAGTCCATATCTTGCATTACATTCACTCTTCTGTTTTATATTGTATGAGTTTTGACAAATGTCTAACAACATACATCTATCTATGCTTCATTGGTTCAAGCCTCCTTTACCTGTAGACAGTAGTAATTATTGATCTTTTTACTTTGACTGTAATTTAATGTGGCAAAATGGTGCATAGTTGAAATTACACAATTTGTAGCCTTTTCAGATTAGTTTGTTTCACTTGGTAATATGCATTTAGGTTTCTTTGTGTTTTATTATGGCTTGCTACCTCATTTATTTTTGATGCTGAATAATAATCCATTGTCTTCATATACCATGGTTTATTTTATCCATTAAATTTCCAAAGGATATCTAGGTTGTTTCCATTTTTTGGCATTTATGAATAAACGTACATGTACAGAATTGAACCTGTGAATGTAAATTTCCAGTTCATGTGTGTAAGTAGCAAGGAGCATGAATACTGAATCATAAGAGAATGGTAAGGAGATGTCTAGTTTTCAGTGCAGTTGTCAAACTGTCTTCCATAGTAGCTGTACTAGTTTGCATTCCTGCCAGACATTAATGAACCTTGGGTATTATCCATGTTTTGGACTTTCTAATCTCCTTGTTTTAGTTTATAAACCCATAATGAATTCTGATGCTGATCATGTTTTATTTTGCCATCCATATATTTTCTTTAATAATGTTTACCTTTACATCTTTTCCTATTTTTTATTATTGACTTTTAAGGGTCTATACACTTTGGATAACAGTTCTTTATTAGATGTATCAGTCACTTTTGCTGGCACAGGGACATGATAGTCAACATCCACAATTTAAAGGAAGGGAGGTTTAATTTAGCTGACAGTTCCAGGAGAGAGATTTAGTCAATGATTGGGTTTCAGGGTTTAAGTCCATGTTTCAGTCAAGGCAGAGTTGTCATGGTAGAAAAGTTTGACAGAACTAAGCTATGTAGTTCCATGGCAACCAGGAAGCAGAACAAGGGAACAATGCCAGCCAGGAAGGGACAAGGGACCAGATATAGTATCAAGATAAGACCTCCTTTATCCACCTAGGCACATCTAGAGGTTGCTCTACCAATCCCCTGGGCAGCTTCCAGCGCAGTCAAGTTGACCAAATTAAGCCTGATCACCCCATACGACACCTTGTACAAATATTTTCTCCCATTCTCCAGTATATGCTTCCATTTTTCATTAGTGTTTTTCACAGAGCAGAAGTTTCAAATTTTAATCTATTTAGTGTTCTATCTAAAAAGTCATACTGAAACTCAAACTTATCTAGATTTTATCTTATTTACTAGGAGTTTGATGTTTTTTGTGTTTTTACACTTGTGTATAATAAATTTGAATTTTATAAGCAGTGTAAAACTTTTCTTTATATATAGATAACAGTTGTTTCAGTATGATTTTTTTAAGAGGGGTATCTTTTCTCCATTGTAATGCCTTTTTCTTTTGTATGTTTGTATGGTGTATTTCTGCTTTGTTCTCTTAAGGTGTTTGTCTTTGTTTTGCAAATATCATATGGTTTTGATTATTTTAAGTTTGTAATAAGCCTTAAAGTCAAATAATGTCTGTCTTCTAACTGAAGTTTTTCAATATTGAATTATTGTTTGCTCATCATGTTAAAGTCACACTGTTATTATCCAAAAAATACCTTACTCGATTTCATTGGCCTTAAATGAGTATATAAATAAAAATAGGAAGACCTGACATGTTGACACTATTCTTTCTTTTATTAATTTGTACTTAAGATTTATTCGACCATCATTGTTTATTTTTTCTTGTACAACAAACTTTACTTTTAAATACTTAAATCACTGATTCAAAATATTACTGTACAGTTAAAATTGTATGTAATAAAATTGATATTATATTGGTTATTTAATTCAAAAGAAACAATCCTTTTAAAAAATTTTTATTAGTACATGTTTACAGTACATGTTTGCATTCATCTTGACAATATTTGATCTCCATATCTATGCACATATTGCACTACTTATTTCATTCTTAGAATTTTCTATTTATTTAACTCTGAAAGCTTTTGTTTAATGTGTTAAGATATTTTATTTTTATTCTTATTTAGTAATTTATATATGGGCTTAATTAGAACTGTTTCACATAATGTACAAAAATGTAACCTTATTCCTCCCCTCTAGGTTTATCTTTTTCCTTGTTTTATTATTTATCATAATTGCTTCCCCTTCAGTACCTCAACTCAAAATTTGGTGTCATCTTTCGAGTGTTCTCTCATGTGCTATGTTGTCACATCTCCTAAGCTGTTCTATCTCTGTGTTCATTCCTCCAGTTAGAGCTGTGACTTTCCGAACTCTTTTGGGTTAACTCCATGCATTCCTTTTTTACATATTCAATTCCACTGTCGTATTATTTTCCTTTTTGGTATGCATTATCCTGCATAAGATTCTACAGTAATGCTGTATTATTTTCTAAACTACCATTGTTAGGAATTGAAGATCGTGTGACATTGCTATAACATTTATTTCCAGTCTTGCTCTCAGGCCCTGATCCCTATGTCCTTTTTGTAACATTACTGAACCTTTTGATTTCCTTTCTCTCTTGCCTTTACTTATTCTTTCTGACCGCTTTCCTTCTTCCCTTTCTTTAACTGTTTACATACTATCCCTGACATAAGACTGAAATAAATACTGTCATACATTTAGCCATACAAAATGGACTGCTCTCACATTGTTTTTTCTTTTTTTTAAGGAAAATTCAGCTTTATATTAGAGCTTTTGAAAGACTCATTCTACTAAGTTGCAGATTTCTTGAGAACAGCTTTGTTTTCATTAGCATATTCTCTGAATCAGCTTTTTGTTCAAAAATATTAGCTAAAAGTTCAATAAGAACGTTTGAATTTAACTTTTTCATGCTTCATTTTTTCTTAATACAGAATCTTAGTAACATGTTGATTCCATGTTGCATACCATTTTATGAGTCATTTTCATCTTGTTAGAGAAAAATGCTTTAAGGAAACGAAAAAGTAAAATGTAGCATTCAGAGATTGTTAGTATGTTTTGTCATCGTTTATATTATGACTTTGTATATAATGTCCACCCTTACGCTTTTTCTATAAATGATTTATCTACTTAAATTTTACCTTTAAGTTAAAATTTTACATTATTTATATGAGTATTAAAATGATACCAGCTAGGATCCCAAACAAAATAACTGAATAATGAAAAGCACTGAGTTAAAAATAGGGAAATAAATTAAAATTTCTTTGGGACTCTGACTTCATTGCTTATGGCAAAGTTGATGCTAAAATATACCGTACATCACTACAGTGACAGGATTGAGAAAATGAAAAATACAAAGCTTTACATAAATCAACCAAAAGATCATATTAAAATGCATAACCTTTAACATCAGAATCAAGACTTTTATTTTTAACTATTCAGTATGCTACCTTATATAGTTGTCTTAGATATTCATACAGCTTCATAGAAAATAGTACTTCAGATTATTTGAGAGCTATGAGAATGTATTTCTAAAGAAGCAATTTCAGGTGGAGAGAGTGGCCAAGTAAGGAGTGACAGCAAAGTGAATGTCTCCAAATTAGCATTGGAAAAGCAGGTATCCTGAGGCAAGAGCACAAAATAAAATGTTACATGGCCAGACAAATAAGAGAGAATCAAAGTAAACCAAAATCCAGTATCTAGAGTTTGGAGTACTTGACTGCACCTAGATCATGGCACTTTACCCTCTACTCTATTCTGGGAGATGATTGAACTGATTCAGGAAAAGATTGGCTCTTCAGTAACTGGATGATAGAATAGACTCATGATCACTCTAACTGCCCTGCAGGGCACGGAAAGTGAGATGTATGAAAGCCAAGGATTGAGAGAAACCAGAAGCAACAGAACAGTGCGAAACAAACACCACACATTCAGATGTTAAAAACACACACACAACACACACACACACACACACACACACACACACACAAAACAGACCTTTCAAACAGTTAAGATAGCTGTTCACACTGTGGCAGAAATGTGCAAAATTGCCACATACCCAAAGTACAGCTCACACCAAGAAAATGAGTACAGAGAGATCAACGGCCCTCACCACTTTGGGCAGGAAATAGAGTAGTCCATAGGAGGAAACTGCTTCTCACAGGCTGTATTTTCAAATAAAGGGAACATGACTGTAGAAAGTTTTTATGTTTTGTTTTGTTGCTTGTTTATTCTGAGCTATCTTTTTTTTTTCCCAACTGGTTCTTTTTTGTTAATATTGTTTTGCTATTTAATTTTATTCTTTAAATTTGGCCATTTATACTGTTCCTTTTTTTGACTCCTGTTTTTTTTTTTTTTACTTTCTTTCATATTTTTCTTTTCTCTGATCTTTTTCACTTTCTTACTAACTCATCCTCTCCCTCTAACCTACAGCATGTATCTCCATGTATGTACCTTAGAGAATAAGAAGTAACCAACGCTCTAATTTAAAATAGAACCATTGAAGGGCACTTTAGGATAACCCTTAACAAAATTAGACTGAGAGGACCCATACAAAACTAACTACAAATATATCAACAAATTCTAATGACAATCCCATTGCTTCTCTCAAACTCCAAATATAACTGCATATAGGGATATACAGATATATTCCAACCCCCCTCAACATTAGCTGCTTCCTTCAGCAATACAAATAATTCCAATAGAAGCAGACCTTTTTGTTTTCCACCTATTGACATTTTTCTTAATCTCCCTTTCTTATCACTGATATATCTCCTTCCTTTCCTCCTTAGTCTGCTTTCCCCATGCTGCACATCATAAACCATAAATAGCAGTGTAATATAATCTGTACTGGACATTGAGAAAAGGTGAAATGATCAAGTTTTAAAGTTTTATGATTGGTATACAGCAGGAACTGTTAATGTTATTCCCAGAGTGGAGGGTAGAAATACACTCTTTACAAAAGAGTGGTAGTGTCCAAAAATCAAACTAAATGGATTGTAATGGTAAACAGTTCCTCCTGGCAAAACCATGATCACATCACTGGAAACCTGTCTTAACTAAAGAGGTCTTTATAGCAGGAACATACTTTCTACACTATTTGATATCAGTCCTCACCACAAAAAGAAAAGAAGGCAACAAAATGCCTCCAAAAACTCTGTTCTCCTAAATGGTGCAAATGGCACCAAAAGAGAGAAAATCAAACAACAAATAAATGAGCTACCTGCAAATGATTAAAGAAGAAATAAACTTGCAGGTTCAAAGAAAACATGAACTAAAGATAGTGGGATTAACAAACTGATGAATATCATTATGGAAGAAACAAAAAAACCAGAAGTTAAAAATTATTCAAATCATGACCAATAAATTTATCAAAGAAATGATTCATGAAAAGGTGCCCAATGAAAGCCAAGAGATAATGAATGCTATCAAATACATGAGCTGCAGAAATAACTAGTGTGAAAAGACTCTTGGACCTGAAGTAGAAAATGGAAACACATGATATTCTAAGAGGTAACTTAAGCTTGACAAGAAAACTAGGAAAATTCACCCAACTGCTACTAGATTATGCCAAGTAGACTAACCTAAGCTAAATGAAGTTAGAGAATAGCATAATTAGAGTAAAAACTGTGTTTACAGAAATCATAGCAGAAAACTTTCCGTGTGTGGGGAAGGAACTTACACACAGGTGAGGCTCATAGAGCACCAACAAGGATGAAGAAACAAATCTTTCCCATGACGTAGCACAGAAAAATCCCAGAAGCACAACACAAGGACAGAATCCTTAAAACTTTCAAAGAAAAGCAAAAAAAAAAAAAAAAAAAAAAAAAAAAAATCACTTAGAAAGGCAAATCCATTAGGATTACAGCAGACTTATGAAAACAAATGTTAAAGGCCAACAGAAATTACATTTTAAGTCCTAAAAGGAAACCCCTTTCAACGTAGACTAATGTATCCTGCAAAACTATATTTAAAAATCAGTGGAGGAATAAGGATATTGTACACCAAATAACTCCTTATGAAAACCAAGCCCATGCTCCAAATAATACTCAAGAATATTTTGGAGATACACACTGAAGCCACTAGAGCCAACAACTCTGAAGAATTGAATATATCAAGCAAGATGAATGGTTATAATAGTTATAAAGAAGTCAGAGGTTGGGGGGGACCTCTGAGGAGTAAGTCGGTACCTTTCAGTAACAACTCTCAATAATAATTACAACCCCAATTAAAAGACACAAATTGGTACATGGTCAAAAAAGAAAATTCAATGATTTCTTGCATTCAAAATATGCATATGCTCCAAAAAAATTTGATAGACTAAATATCAAAGGGTGAAAAAAATACTCCAGGCATGAGGACCCTGAAGCAAGCAGGGATAGAAGTCTCATTCTCAAAATAGACATCAAGATTAGACTGATCAAAGTGCAGACAAAATTATACAATGTGCCTGTTATATGAAGGTGAGTGCACTGATACTCAATGCATAACTAGTTAAAGGAAAACTTCAAGAAGAAAGAACAGTTGTAAATATATATACACTGAATATCAGTGCTCTCACCTTCATATGACAGACACTGCTGGTCAGAAAAGATCAAATAAACACCATCACAATAAGTGATCTCAATTATCCACTTTCACAAATACACAGATCAACTTAATACAAAAAGAAATACAACTTTCAAACTTTAAAGGGATTTAAAAGACATCTGCAGAGTGTTCCACCCCCTTTACAGCAGAATACTCGTTCTCCACAGCACTCAGAGTTTATATACAAATAGAACCTGTGTAACTACAGATGAACTCATGTATATCGTGGGGTCAGAGCACACTGAATCTAGAAGTCAGCTGCAAAAGAAATCACAAGAATTTTACAAACATTAAGTAACACATTCCTGAATACTAAGTCACACATCAAGAACAAATTAATTACTAGAATTGATTGATAAGCCAATACAACATACAAAAACCTATGAGATAGTGAGTACAGTTCTATGAGGGGTTTCAGGAACAAATCTGAACTAATAAAAACCACATGATTCTGGCACAAAACCTAGATCAATGGAAAAGAATAGAGGACTCAACCTCGAATACATTGGGCCATCTGATATTTGGCAAAAGAGCTAGAAAACACACTGAGGATAGCTTGTTTACCAAATGGTGCTGTGAAAACTGGCTTATGCATACAGAAGATTGACTGTAGACTATGGCCAACCAATAAGATTAATTGTTAAGATAAAATTGACCAAATCAGGAACAAATGGGAAGGGAGTCACTTAGAAAGTGGATATTCTCAGTTTTATCCTGGTTTGTTTGATTTTATTATCTGTGATGGTATGAACAGCTATTTTGAAGAACATAAGGCATTATATTAGCCAGTACTAATTTAATGTCATCTTGGTTTGAAGTCCTACCATGCTTTTGTTCTTCTCTTTCCAATGGGTCTATCATGTTGTATCTTACTGGATTTTATTATGTGTGATAGTACAAACAAAATTTCTATGGAAAATGAGATAATATAGTAGCCACTGTTCATTTTCTGTTATTTGGTTCTGAATGTCCTGTAATACTTTCATTCTCTTGAATGGGTTTACACTATTTTGTTATGTTTGATACTATTGTATATGAAGTTATGCTCAACTATTTCAAAGAAAGAGACATTATGGCAGTTACTGCTAATTACAGGTTGTGGTGAAATACTGTGTTGCTTACATTGTTCTGGTCTGCTTTGTTATGTTCTTTTTTGTCTTAATCTCTTTAAAATAAAAAAATTTTTAAAAAAAGAAAGTGGACATTCTTATGGAGCAGTGACACTTCTGTAGAGGGATAGGATGATAGCTCCTGGCTTCATCAAGGTGATCCATACCTATTTAGAATGTCCACCCTAATGTTTATACTTAGGGTGTGGTTGCATTTGTTTTGCCTTTGTCCTGAGATCTGGCCTATAGTGGGAGGTGACTGTCTCCTCTAAGATCACAAGACATCTGATACTCTGTGCCAGCTCCCTGGAGGGCCTAGCACTGTCAGACTGCCTATAACATTTCTGTCTGATTTAGCTGCCTATTTTTTGTTGAAATAATAATAGGCCAGTTAAACGCTAAACATTTCGCTAAAATGCATGACTTCTAGAGACATTATCAATTTCATGTCCTATTTTTTGCTCTTGTTTTATTTTGCATTTTAGAAATGTCTTCAAATATTTTGTAAAACATTAAATCATCTCTGTACTTTTTCTCTTCAATCTGAAATGTATTTTTTAAACCACTTGCTCTGCTTAAAAAGCTCTTAGGTCTACATGAAATTGCCTATAAATCTGGGAAATTTACAAAATAGTTTTAGTTTTAATATTGAATTCAAATTATTACCATTATCATTATCCCAAGTCCTATGATTATAGTAATTAGTGACAGATACCATTAAATTCGCTATGCAGAACTAAATTTAAACAGTGGTCATACTTATGAATAAATTGGGACAGTCACTCATACTTATGGATAAATTGGAACATATATAAATATATATAATCACTAGACTATACTGATTTTTGAGTGTGAAAGGAGGATGGAGGGGAAAAACAGACAAACTTAATCCTTTACTGTTCTATAATTGTGACTTCTTTCAGTAAGCATTTGTTTATTTAAAAAAAACTTTCCTGAAGAAAATTAACTGCTCAGGTAATAGTATAGTGTGTTACAAAGATAAATACATATTGAAATGTTATTCTATAACATTTTCATACTCAGTAAAAAGACATACTATAAAACATACTATAAAACTTTATAAACATACTATAAAACTTTATAATACTCCCCGGGAGTTCAGGGCATAGAAGACGATTTCCAACAGGCCCAGGGAAGCCTTGGAACAAAACATGAAACAGGGAAATGTAGGAAATGACAAAACAAAAGACCAAAATGCAATCTCAAACATCCAGCCCATCCCAAGAAAGCTTAGGAGCTATGTACATAGAAGAAAATATATGCCATACACCTGAAATACCTGAAATAATGGCAACTAAAATAAAGATGCAACTCCGGGAAGCTTTAAAGGAACTCAAACTAGAAATAATTTCCTAGGTAAAAGAAGAAATGATAAAAGTGAGATACTGAACACATCAAAAGAAGACACAGTTAAAAAATTAGAGGTACAAAACAAAAAGATAGAATCCCTGGATGAACAATATAAGAAACAAACAATATATGAAGCAGATTCAAAAGATACATAGGAAATAAAAAATTCCATTGAAAGTTGTCAAAACCACCTCAACGAAAGTAAAGATAGAATTTCAGACCTCGAACAAGATTGCAGGTAGTGAACAGGAAAGGAAAGATCTTTTAAAAATACAAAGGAATCAGGAAATAACAGTTCAACAGCTACAAGATAATGCAAAGAAAAACAACATAAAATTGACAGATATAAATAGGGGACAACACAAAAGATATCAAGAGGATATTTAGAGAAGTAATAGCTGAAAACTCCAAATAGCCATAACCAAAATAAAACTGCAGCCAGAGATATAATAATCACCATCCCAGAAATCCAACATAAGAATAGGATATTAAAAGCTGTTAGAAAAGACAGATCACCTATGAAGGAAAACCTATCAGAATCACAGCAGACTTCTCAGCACAAACAATAAAAGTCAAGAGGAGCATGGAGTGAAGTATTTCAGATACTAAATGATTTCCAGCCTAGACTGCTGCACCCTGCAAAACTGTACTTCAAATGAATGGAGAAATAAGATACTTCCATCATAAAGAACAGCTGAAGAACTTCATGATCACCAAGCCAACCCTGCAAAGAATACTGAAAGATAGTTTAGACACACATAGGAAAAAACCACTAAGCAAAGCACACAATTAAACAGAATGGAAAGATAAAGATGCAACAGCAGAAAGATAACATGTCAATAATAAACCAATATATAACAGTTACAACCTTTTATGTAAATGGTCTCAGTTCACCAAATAAAAGACTGGCAGAATGGATCAAGAAACAACTTCCAGCTATATGCTGTCTACAAGAAAGCCATCTAACCCAAAAGCATACTCACAGATTGAAAGTCAAAGCATGGAAAATAATACTTCATGCAACAGGAACCCCCAAAAAAGGGGGGAGTAGCTATTCTGTTTGTAGACAATGTGAACTTCAAGAATGATCTAAAGAGATAAAGAGGGTCACTACATACTGGCTAGGGGTAAACTTCAAGAGGAAGAGATCACTATCTTAAATATATATGCAGCAAATTCCATAGCAAGCAATTATACAAAGCAAGTATTAATAGAAATGAAAAATCAAATTAGCAATAACACAGTATACAGGAGACTTTAACACACCATTGACACTAAGGGACAGAACAACCTGACAGAAAATCAGTGAAGAAATAACAGAACTGCATCACACCTGTAAACAAATGGACTTGATAGACATATTCAGAGTGTTCATCCAACAGCATCAAAATACAGATTCTTCTCAGCAGTACATGGGACAATCTCTAAAATAGACCATATACTAGCCCACAGAACACATTTAAATACATGCAAAAGAGTTGAAATTACCCCGTTCATATTAATGGATCATAGTGCCATGAAACTAGAAATCAATGATTAAAAGAAAATGCAAAAACCTCACAAACACATGGAAATTGAATAACACACTGTTGAGCAATCAGTGGGTCACAGGGGTAATTGAAGAAATTAAACAATACCTACAAGCAAATGAAAATACAATTTACTGGAATCGGTGGGATTGAAATACAATACAATTTACTGGAATCTGTGGGAATGAAACCTGTCCTCAAAGGAAAATTACTGCATTGAGTTCCCACATCAGGAAAACAGAATGAAGACAAATAAATAACCTGATGCTACACCTCAAACATCTAGAAAAAGAAGAGCAAGCCAAGGCCAAAGCCAAAAGAAGGGAAGAAATTATAAAAATCAGAGCAGAAATTATTGCAATACAGACTAAGAAAACAAAGAATCAATGAATCAAAGAGTAAGTTCTTTGAAAGAATAAATAAAATTGATAAGCCACTAAGCAATCTAATTTTTTAAAAAAGCTCAAATTCATGCAATAAGGAATGAAAAAGGCGAAATCACTCCAGACTCTGTGGAAATACAGAAGATCATCAACAACTGTTTCAAAAACTTCTCTTACAGGTTTGATAACACAGAAGAAATGTACAGATTCCTAGAAACATATGAAGTACCAAAGTTGGGTCACAAAGATGTAAAACTGCTGGATAACCCAATTTCTATTAATGAAATTGAAAATATAATTAAGTCCTTACCTACAAAGAAGAGCCCAGGCCCAGATGGATTCACTACAGAATCTACAGGAAATACAAAGAAGACTTAATGCCCACACTCCTCAAACTCTTCAATGAAATCAAAAGGGAAGCAATTTTTCCTAAGTCATTCCTGGAAGCAAATATTACTCTAGTACCAAAACCTGAGAAAGACCAAATTAAAAAACACAACTACAGGCAAATCTCCCTAATGAACATAGATGCAAAAATCCTCAATAAAATATTGACAAATACGATGCAGCAAATCATCAAAAAGATAATATACCATGACCAAGTGGGATTCATGCCAGGCATACAGGGATGGTTCAACATATGTAAATCAATAAATGTAATCCACCATATCAATAAAGCCAAAAGTAATCACATGATCATTTCTATAGATGCAGAAAAAGCTTCTGATAAGGTCCAACACTCATTCATGATAAGAACCTTACAGAAAATTGGAATAGATGGTCCTTACCTCAATATGATAAAGGCTGTCTATGACAAACCAACAGCCAGTATCATACTAAATGGCCAAAAACAAAAGGCCTTTACCTTAAAGTCAGGCACAAGACAGGGATATCCCTTATCACCGCTCCTATTCAATATAGTACTGGAAATACTAGCCAGAGCAATTAGACAAGAGAGAGAAATAAAAGGGGTTAAGATAGGAAAAGAGGAAGTTAAATTATCATTTGCAGATGATACGATACTCTACAGAGAAGACCTCCCTCAAAGCTCCATTGAAAGTCTCCTAGATATAATAAATAAATTTAGCAATGTAGCTGGATAGAAAATCAATACTCAAAAATCAATAGCATTCCTATACAGTAACAACAAAATCACTGAGGGATAAATAAGAGAAGCCACACCCTTCACACTAGCATCCAAAAAAATGAAATACTTACGAAATAATCTCATGAAAGTAGTGAAAAACCTATACAGGGAAAATTCTAATACCGTGAAAAAAGAAATCAAAGAGGATACCAGAAAATGGAAAAACATCCCTTGCTCATGGATAGGAAGAATAAATATTGTGAAAATGGCCATTCTCCCAAACTGTTATACAGATTCAATTCCATCCCAATTAAAAAAAATTCCTCATAGATCTAGAGAAATCACTTCTAAAATTTATCTGGAACCAGAAGAATGTTCTTATGACTGAATAGTATGCCTTTCTGTATCTCTACATTTTGAAACAGCATGCAAAATCCTGAAAACTGTCCTATTTTCCAAACAGTACTCCATTTTACTTTCATAGCTATTCAAGAGGTTAGCTTTGGAAGAGGAGCTGGTTACCTCTTATTCCTCCTTGGTGGATACATTGGCAATGTGTGATTTTGATACATATGAAGGCTTGGGATTTTCACTATACATGATCAGGAAATGTTTCCATTTATAGCTGGCAAAGCTGGCCCCAAGCTACTGTTATCTTGTCCTTAAAAGAATTAAAATTCATGCACTGACTTGATTCTAAAGTGGATGGACGTTCTTTCAGGTATTTATTTCCAGAATAGAAATTTACATCATATAAAAGATTTGCTCTGTAAGTTTTCTCCCACAATCTTCTTATATAGAGTTTCCAAAATTCTTCAACTGCCCTCACAACAGTGCTTGTGGACTCATCATTCGCTTTTACATTGTGTAATGAATAATGACTTTTGAATCATTTAAACAACCTAGAAGTATCAGTAGATTCAATACTGTAGTAGGTCCTAGCCTTTATTTCAACAACACAAGCCTTTTGCTTTGTCTCTGATAGTGGTGGTGCTGAGAAAGATATACTTCATTATCTGGTCTTTAATCGATAAGTTTTTCCATGTCAAATTTTTAATACTTGTATCTGATGGAATAGATCCTTTTAATAGATTTCATCATTTTGTTCTTGTTCTGTAAAAAGTATAGGCTGTGCCTGATTGGAAATCAGTAACTACTAATTTTCCACTTTGGTAAACATTAATGACAAATTTTGTTTCCAGGTCACTCAGCGTGGCCACTTACTGGCACCATTAAGAGGGAATTTTATATACTTAGAGGGCTTGACTAAGAGGGAATTTTTTATACCTAGAGATGAACAAAATAATATGAGATTAAATTAAAAATGAGGAAAAATGCAATCACGATACATAGAAAAACAGATTAGTAATATAGTCATTTACTGTCATTCTCAAATATTGTATACTACTTGCAGATCTATGTCCTATGCTTTCATATAACAGGCAGTGTAATCGGCTTGACATACTTTAGATTCTTAAAGGTCACAGAGAATAAGAGATAACACAGAACCTGTATCATCACAGGAAGATACTACAGGGATGAAGAGATTGTAAGCCCCTGAAAAGAAGCTGGAAAACCTCTGTAATTGGAAAATTATATGTACAAATTAAAGAAACATCAACTCCAGAAAAGGTATGAGAGATAGCCAAAATCTGTAACTCGGATAATTGGTAAAAATCTTCTCTTTTATGAAACTGTATCATAAAGATAATAGGATGAGTGATTTTTAAAAGGAAGGAGAAGGAAAAGGGAGGAAACAAAAGTCAAAGAGAAAAAAGGAAGGAAGGAAGGAAGAGAAAACCACAGATTAAAAAAAAAAAGGAATGGAAATGGACCAATCATGTGATCAAAATAAATATTTAGAAACTGATCCTAAAGAAATGGAGATCTAGGTGAATGACCCAGGGAGAGAACCAGCCAGCCAGTGTCTCTGGAGATTCATGCCAGGTTGGAACTTAGGGTGCCTGGTGAGCAGCGGGTGATCCAGGGAGAGAACTAGCCAGCCAGCATCTCTGGAGATCTATGCCATGTTGGAGCTTAGGGCTCTGGGTAGCAAAGCAACCCGCTCCCCTCCCCGGTAGTCAGCTATGAGCCTCCCAGCCCATAGGCTGCGAATCAAACATCTCCCCTGTTCACCATTAGCAAATTGGGAGTCAGAGGTCTGAGCATCTCTTGGGAGGATAACTGTATGTAATAGAGCAAATATGGGGGATTACCGTCTACCATCTCTTTGAAGGTAAATATTGTTATCACTGTTCTGATTAGTTGTATTGCTCTATTCAATACTGTTTTGATAGTTTTTCTGATATTCTGTATTTGGTTTGATTTTGTTATACCTGATTGAGAGGACAACTATTATGAAGATAAAAGATATACTATGGTGCTTATTACTGTTATCCTGGTAACCTGCTGTGAAGTTCTGTACCAATTTCACTGCACTGTCTCGATTGGCTTTGTTCTGTCATGTTCTGATGTGTTTTACTACCTTCAAAATAATAATAAAAAATAAATAAATGGAGATCTATGAAATACCTGAAAAATAATTCAAATTATTCATCATGAAGCTTAATGAACTACAAAAGAACAAAGGCAAGTTAATTAAGAAAAATGATGCAAGAATGAGATGAGGATAACAAAAAAATAAATTCTGAAATTGAAGAATACAGTTACTAAACTGAAAAATTCAGTAAAGTGCTTCATCATTAGACTTGATCAAACAAAAGCATCAGCAAACTTTGAGTTCACTGAATCAGAGTAACAATAAGAAAACAAAAAGTGAAGAAAGTCAAGACTTTATGGGTCACCATAAAGCTGACAGATCTATGCACTATGGAAGCACAAAAATGAGGAAAAAAGGTTAGCAACCTTAATTGTAGAAAAAAATGACTGAACACTTCCTAAGTCTGACAATGAAGCACATACCCAAAACTAAGGAAAGAGCTACAAATAAAATGAATTTAAAGAACCCTGCATTGAGAAGCATTTGGGAAAGCTTGAAGAGTGACATACACAAGGCTCATCTTTCATAGTAACAATAACATGCAGGCAAGTCGTAGACAAAGACTTTTTCTTGACCATTTTGAGATAAAAATATCCAAATAGGTCACAGAATTCTAGTTATACTTAATCAGAGCCACTTTGAAAAGATCCCAGTTGCAGTGAACCCAGCTGCACACTGTAAGCCCCTCTATCCTCTTTGGTATTGACTCTAACCTTACATGTTCTAAAACGTGTCACCCATAACATTTACAAAGGAACTTGGGAGGTTTCATAACTTCAGAAACACGTGCCAAACTCAGTTCTGTGGATCCTGAAGTTAACCTTGGATTCATCTTGTTTTGCTGTAATCTGAAGGCAATCCTACTCACGAACCTGGTGGGATATATAGCTATTTGTACTTTTAGTGACAGGGCTTCTGATTTTGTACCCAACAGTCAACACTAAAATAGCCCTGCAGTTAGATTCCAGTCACCGAACACACTGGGATCTATTCTTCCCACTTAGAGACCCATTATTCCCCCAATGATAGCTACTATCTTCTGAACTGTGCCTGTGACTCATCCATCCCTGCTATCCTGCAGTAGAGAGTACTGCTGCTTACACATGTAACCTGCAGGAGACACATCTATTCCCGCCCCAGTAACAGGTCTCCTAATGTTATACCCTACTGTGAAGCCCGAAGAAGCCCTGTGGTGACAGTTCCAGCCTTTATCATAGTCCAAAGGCAGTTCTACCCTTGAAGGTATATACTTATATGAGCCATACTCAATGAGCCCATGGCAACAAGCCTTCCATTTGCAGATCAAGATATGCCCTGTTATCGGCTCTTGTTTTGCTAAGCCATGGTTCCAGATGTAATCCCTTCTATATAGGAATCATAGAAATCACCTTGTGTGCCTCTGTTAGCAGGCCTTTTGACTGCAGACTTAGCAGCAGCCACACAACACAGCTCTTCTTCCCCTTTTCAGTGCTCACCGAGACAGCCTTAATTAACAATGCAAGGCAACAAGAAAATCTTTACCTACAAAGATTAATCTTTAAATATTGGAAGAGGCATTTGCTTCTTCAGTTGCACAGACAAAAATCATATAATACACATTACAAAGAGTCAGTCATATATAATATAATAAAAACCACTAATAAAGTTCTAATAACCAACACTAGGGAAATGAAAATTCATGAACTCCCTAGCAGAGAATTCAAAATAATCATTTTAAGGAAACCCAATGAACTATGAGAGATGAAAGAAACCAATAAATGAAATTGATAAAACATACATAATGTGAGAAGTTTAAGTCTGTTTCTTTTCAAAATAAAACAGAATTCTTTAAAAAGAACCAAACAGCAACCTTGAAACTACTATAGTTATTGAACTAAAAAAGTTCAGTAGAGAATTTCAAAACCAGGCACTCACTATCTTGCAGAAGCAAGAATCAGTGAAACCAACATCAAGTCCTTTGAAATTACTCAGGAAAAAGATAGAATGGAAGTCAGCATATATAACTTATGAAATACTATGAAGTGAAACATTCCATCAAGAATGAGAAGTAGGAATCGAACTCACGATGAGTTCGATTCCTGGTACCGATAAAAACGAAAAAAAAAAAAAAAAGTCAAAAAAAAAAAAAAAAAAAAAAAAAAAAAAGAGAGACGTAGAAGACAGAGGGGAAAAAAGCCCAGAAAGTCTTATTCAGAAAAATAGTGTCTAAAGACTTTACAAATCTAAGAAGGCAAATGAACATTTTATTCACAAAACCCAGTGGCTTCAGAATATATACTTCAAAATATGTAACTAGAAGTCTACACCAAGAGATTTACACTAAGATATAACTAGAGTTTTAAAAGTCACAGACAAAGCAAATTTTGAAAGGAACAAGTTAAAATGAAGTGTCACATAAAAGGGAATCCCTGTATAAAGTGTCAGCAGGTTTCATAGCAGAAACCTTGCACACCAAGAAACAATGACATAAAAACGCTTAACGTACTAATGGGGGAAGGAGAAGCCTCCATCCAAGAATAATTTACCTCAAAAACCTATCCATTAAAGAATTAAAAGAGATACTAAAACAGATAAAAACGAAGATGGTCCATTATGATCACAACTACCTAAAAGAATGCTATGGAGTTATTCCAGTTGAAAGAAGAGGCTGACACAAAATATCAGCATATAGAGGTAGAAATTTCACTTTTTAAGATAAATTTAAAGAGAAACTACACTGTAATGCTATACTGGGGAAAATAAATTTTAACACTATATGTAAATTGGAAGACGACAACTTTACAGAAATTTGTTACGTCAAGCACAGTATATAGAGAAATACAGTCTGACATCAATTACATAGTGTGTATGTGGATAAGTGAAGAAAGTATTAAATATCTTAAGTGAGTAGATCAAAACACAAGCCAGATAGAAAATGTAAATTGGAAGACGACAACTTTACAGAAATTTGTTACGTCAAGCACAGTATATAGAGAAATACAGTCTGACATCAATTACATAGTGTGTATGTGGATAAGTGAAGAAAGTATTAAATATCTTAAGTGAGTAGATCAAAACACAAGCCAGATAGAAATCATGTCATAATTGAAAGGAAAGGGAATGAGAGAAACGAGAACATAACTGAAAGAAAATACTTAACTAAATGGCAAGAATAAATTGTCTCATCAGTCATTAAAGATAAGTGAACTAAATTCTCCAATCTAAAGTAGCGAAGTAGATTTTAAAACATAGAATCCAAATATATGCTATTATGGAAAAATAATTTTAGATTTCATACACATAGATGAAAATAAAAAGAAAAAAATAATCCATAAAAATTAAAAGAGAAAAAGTGACTACTAGTCAAAGGAAACTTTAAGTCAAAAAACATAACAGGGGATAATGTAGAATATTATATAAAGATAAAAGTAAATTTTCCAGTAAGTTGTAACAATTATACATACATTATATATGCCTCTAACACTAGAGATTCAGATACATAAAGCAAATATTGATAGTTAAAGGGAGAATTTGACAGTAACACTGCAATAGTAGTGATATTAACGCCCCTTATATATAGCTCAACCAAATGTTAAATAAGGAAATTGAGGATTTTAACACTATCGACAATTGGTCTTACAGGGCAAATACAGAAAAATCCACCCAAGAACAGCAAAATATACATTATTTCTCAAACAGGGGCCAGGGATTTAACTCAGCAGCACAAGCGCCTGCCTGGCAAGCACAAGGTCATGAGTTTGATCCCTGATACAAACAAAAAGTACATATAACATTCTCTATTAAGTTAAAAATAGATGTTAACAAGTTTAAAACTATTGATACCAAGTATCTTTTCCACCTGCAATAAGTGAAACTATTAATCAGTGGTGAATGGAACACTGGAAAATCACTACATATGTGGAACTTAATCTATTCAAACCGTCAGTTACTCAATTGGCAAAGAAAAAATCATAGGATATTAGAAAATGTGTAAGACAAAAGTACAAATAGAACATACTATAGAAAACATGAAATGCTACAAAAGCAATTTTAACTGAAATTTATAGTGGTAGATACAAAAAGAATAGAAATCTTATGTGAAAAAATCTAACTTTCAAGGAACTTCAAAAGTGTACAAACATAGCAAAAGAAAAGAGATAAAGAGCAAAAGAAATGAAATAGAAAATAGTAAAACAACTAAAGAAAATAAAACTAAAAGATTAACAAAATGACAAACCCTTAGCTACAATAGGTAAAAAAAAAAAAAGACTCAAAAATAAGGGGAGACATTATAATTGACAAAATACCACAAAGGATTGTAAAAGATAACTATGAACAATACATTGGGTAATTCAGAAGAAATGTATAAATTTCTGGAAACATACACGATACAAACACTGAATCATGAAGGAATAAAGATCTGAGAAAACTAGTATAAATTAGTAAAGGTATTTAACCAATAACAGAAACTCCCAACAAAAAAAGAGTAGGTCCAGATGGCATTACTGAAGACTTCTGCCAGCCATTTAAGAACACTACATTCGTTGTTTTGTTCTTACTGGTTCTATTCTCTCTGTCTTCTTTGATTTTCATGTCTCATAGTATGGGCAGCTGTTTTGAAGACAAGAGGCATTATGGTAGCTATTGTTGATTTGCTATTACACTGTTTTGAAGTCCTGTATCACTGTTTTGCTTTGATTGGCTGTATTCTGTTTTATTTTGCTTGGTTTTATTTTCTTTAAACTAAAAAAATTATTAAAAAATAAAATAAAGAACAATCTTTCTGAAGCTTTTTTGAAAAAAATTGGAGAGTGAACACTCAATTTATGAGAATGGTAGTTCCCTGATACCAAAATCAGGCAAAGATGCTATAAGAAACAAAAGCTACAAATCAACATCTCTCATTAATATTGATTCCAAAATACTTATCATAATACTACTACACTAAACTGAGCAATGTATCAAAAGAGCTATAGAGGATGATAAAATATGATTATTTCCTGGGATGCAACGATGACTCAACATAGGAAAATCAATCCAAAAATAGACCACATTAACTGAGTCAAGATCAGAACCCACATAATCATCTCAAATCATGGCAAAGTGCATTTTACAGAATTCAACAGCCTTTCATAACAAAATCAAAACAATTTAGGAATAAAAGGAAATTCCCACAGGGCAAAAAAAGGTCATCCTTAAGATCAATAGTTAAAAACTAAGTTTCCCCTCTATGATCAGGAATAAGGCAAATATGGTCTTTTTCACCATTTCTGTTTAACATGGTTACTAGAAGTCCAAAGTAAGAAGTCAAGAAAAGTTAAAATATATCTGAATCATAAAGTAAGAAATAAAATTCTTTCTGTTCACAGGTTACATGACCCTATATGTGGAAAACCTGAAAAACTACACACACACACACAGCAATTATTAAAATCAGAAAAACCATACCATATAAAATACACAAAACTCAGTTCTATTTCTGTATAGTTTTGAGTATTAGCAATAAACAATCTGAAAAGAAAGTTAAAACAATCAAATTTGTGATAGCATCAAAAGTAAAATACTTAAAAATAAAAGGCAGTAAAAGGTTTGTATATTGAAAACTACAAAGCACTGCAGACCGAAACTAAAGAAAACAAAAGTGAGGAGAAGGGAGATTGATGCAGGAGGATTACAAATTTGCACTCAGCCTAGGCAAGTTAGCAGCTTAGGGAGAGTCCCAATATAAATACATAAATGGACAGGATATAACTTAGTGCAAAGGCTCTAAGTTAATCCTATATACATGTATTTATTTCTAACATGAACAAGTATCATGCATGTGTACTGAAATGAATCTTGAGAAGGATACCAAGACACTATATGAAAGAACAGTCTATTTATAAAAACATTGGAAAAACTGGATATCCACATAGAAAAGAATGAATTTGGGTTCCCTACTTATACCATATATAAAAGTTAACTAAAGCTTATTAAATACTAAAATTTAAGACTTGAAACTACCATTGTTTTTCATCTAATTTGAAACAAAAGGAAAAATCTTCATGACATTGAATTTGGTTATGATTTCTTGGATGTGACACTAAAAGCACAGTAATAAAAGCACAAACATGAACCAGACCACAACTTTAAAGCTTCAGTGCAGCAAAGGAAAGCAACAGTGAAAAGAAACCTTCAGAAAAATATTAACAAACCGTACATTTTTAAAGGAGTTACTGTCAATATTTTATAAAAGTAAGCTGCTGCAGCTGAACACATGCACATAACAAGATAATTTGATTCAAAATTATAGAAAATATTTGAATAGAAATTTCTCCAAAGGTTACAACAGCTGCCCAAAAGCACCTAAAAGAAGAAAATTCAAATTAAAACCACTATGAGATATCACCTCAGATCCAGTAGGGTGACTACTATGAAAAAAATTTTTAACAAGTGTTGGTGAAGATGAGGATGTATCTAGATCCATTTTTTAAAAAAAGAATTCACAGCTTAGTTGGGTTTTCAAAGCTGTTCACAATGCTTCCCTAATGGAAAATGAAAGATGAGGTTGAGTGTTTACAGTTTGCCTTACTTCCTTTACCTGATGGGCATCCTAATGTCTAGTTATCTAATCAGTTAACATGAAGTTCCTCACACAGAAAAAATTTTGTACTGACATTTTCCGTTGTTGCTTCTGTCTGATCCATGTTCTGTTTATGCCAAACTGACGAATTCTGTAGCACAGGAAGCCTGAGTTTGTGTTCTGTTAAACACTGAGTGGAAAAACTAGTTTGGGCTAGCTCCTGGATTTGCTGATGGCAGTCACAAATTCAGTACATCATCAGAATAGGAAACAAGTCCAAATATGAGTCAAGAGGTGATCTTTTAGGGTTGTGTGAAGCAAGCAGAAAGGGCAAGGCAGAGAAAAAGAACAAAGCAACTAGTAATATACATAAAGGAATAGGGCACAGTTACTTTAAATTTGTGACCAAATGCCTCAATAGTCCATTTAAATGAAGCGGTGGAAAAGTAAGTAAGCCCAGCTTTTATCTCTGGCCACCAGCCTGTTTCATTTGTTTGTGATATTCTACTTGTAATGCTTAGGAAGCAGTATTTTCCTGGTTATTTGCCATAATGACTGCGTAGAATAGTGTAGTCATTATGGAAAATAGTATAGAGATTTGCCAAAATTTAAAATAGAAGTATCATATGATCCAGAGATCTTACTTTTGGGTTTTAATCCAAAAGAATTAAAATAAGAGTATCAAATAAATATTTATAGTCAAATAAGGTTTTTTTTTTTTTGTCTTTTTCATTTTTATCGGTACCAGGGATCGAACTCACGACCACACACTTGCAAGGAAGGCGCTTATGCTGCTGAGCTAAATCCCCAGCCCCTAAATAAGTATGTATAATCCATGCTTATTGCAGTATTCACAATAGCCAAGATGTGGAAGTAACCTAAGTCTATCAGTGGAAAAGTGGTTTATGAAAAGAAGGTAAAACTATATAATTAAATATTATTTAGTGATAAAAAAGGACAATCCTGTCATATGTGATGTCTTCAATAAACTGTGATGTTTTTGTTAATAAACAATAGCAGTTGAACCCAAAGAAACAAATAAGCAAATAAATTTAAAATTCAGATAAATAAAATAAAAGCTGACAACGTAGAGTTTAAGAAAATTAATCCTTGGAAGTGATTAAAATCGATTGAACATGACAATATAGACTGAGGTACTAAAATGGCACAAATCATCAGCACCAGATATTTTTAAAACAAGGTATATTTATGGGACCTTCCGATAATAACATTCCTAACTATTCTATGTCAGTAAACTGAAAAACATAGGTGAAACTGGCAAATGTTGAAAGTCACTAGTCATCAGAAAACAAAATGATATCATGACTAACCTGTATTAAGTAATGCTTCTAAAATCCTTCACACAGTGGGCTGGAGGTATAGCTCAGCAGTTTAGTAGCTGCCTGGCAAGCATGAGGCAGTGAGTTTTTTTTTATTTTTTTTCCCCTGGTACCAGGGATCGAACTCACAACTGCGCACTTGCAAGGCAGGCACTTATGCAGCTGAGCTAAATCCCCAGCCCCAAGGCAGCGAGTTTGATTCCCAGTACCACAAAATAAGTAAATAAGTAAATCTTCAGTTACTTCCAGGACTAGATGACATCGCTTATAAATGTTATGGAAGATTTAAAGAGCAAATTGCTCATTTTAAAGAAACTTTTCCAGATAATGATAAAGGTTCATTTTATAAGGTCTCTATAACCTACTTTTGGTTAAGTATGACTGACATTTTTTTGGAAGTATTTTGGAAAGGCTGACTACATATAATATATGGCAGCCAAAACTTATGGGAAGAGAGATTTAATCTGTATCACAGTTTTAGAGGGTTCAGTGCATGGTCAGTAGTAGGCTTCAAAACAGGAGCATTGTGATGGAAGGGTGTTGCAGAGCAAAGCTGCTTGCACAAGAGTGCCTGTCAGAGATACACTTTCCAAAGCATGCCTCAGTAGCCCACCTCCAGCTGAGATCTAGACTCCAGTAGTGTATTTTTAACTTTGTTTCTAATATGGAGCTTAGATGACATATAGAAACTATTACATTCTGTATTATATTATATACTATTTTATTCTTTTTGTTAAACCAATTCAACAACTATCATTGTGTCATTAATTTGCCTAAATAAATGAGTATCTATGAAAGAATATATTGAAGCATTTTTGTGATTTCTGTGTAGGCTTCCTGTACCTTATTTGCTCAAAGAATTAGGGGAGTAATTAAGTCTTTTCTGAGAAATTTGAAATGTACAGCTTTCACTTACCAGGAGACTTTCTTAGTTAGGTCAAATATATACGTGTATTTTAAATTTCCAGTTCAGACTTCTGACTCAAAGCTGATTATTAGCTAATGATCAACTCCATTTCATACAATGGGGCTTTCAGCTTGGAAAAACATTTTTTTTTAAGACAGGATACTTTTAAATGACTTTAGGATCAGCAACTTATATTTTGCCTTTGAATTTAAAGTACATCCTGCATATCTGTTTTCTTTCCAACCTGGTCTCTTTATTATCTGCACAAGTCATAAACTTTTGAAAATATTGGATATTTAAGGACTTTACATGATAAGTCATATGAAAAATAAGTTAATTACTAAATTTATTTTAATAATTAAGTCATATATAGATTACTTATGAGTGGCTTTAACCATTTATTGTATTGTAGGGTACATTTTTATATTTCATTAAATTTTGTTGCATATTAATCTTAATTTTTATGTGTGATAATAGCTTTTAGAGTACATTTTAAGAAAGACAAGTGTTCCCTATATTTACTGACGTTTAAACAGATGAAATCCTCTGAACTCGGATTTACTTCTATATAATCAGAGTGATAAGGGAAAGTAGAATTAAAATGTATTATGTACATATACCATGTCCCCACAATGAATGTAATCACTATGTACTACAAGCATGTACTAATAAAAATGTGAAAAAATTAATCGTGCTAAGAATAGGGAATTGTAAATGAAAATGTAGGTGAAAGATTAGTCTTGAAGTGATTCTAGAACTAGGAAGTTGAGTGGTAAGAATACTGAGTTCCCATTTGACTGTATCTGAGGAAGAAACTCAGGTAATTCATGCTTTCTATTACTTCCTGGAAGATGTGGTGAGCATGAACTAATTATCTTGACTTCTACAATATTTATGTTATTGACTTTTACAGAAAATCATTCTACATTTTTATGGTTCATATGAAATCCAATGCAAAAATAGTACTAATTTTTATATGAAAATCCAGTTTAAAACTCACTTAGAAATTTTGAGAAAAATGAACAAATTCTTTTATTTTGATATTGTAATATACATATTTACTTTCAGGTTATATTTTGTGTCTGTCTACCTATTTTAAATGAAACATTTTTAGAAATTTAAACACTTGTTAGGCTGTGAATTGATAAGTTACTTTTTAAGGTAACATTAGACAGTGTTCATCTTTAAAATAATGTTTATTCTAGAACCAAAATTAGCATGCTACCAATTAAGAATCCTTCCCTATTCTACTTTTAAATGCAAAATTAGAAGACTTTGAAGGATTAAAACTGGGTATCTCCTGCCTATTGATGCCTATTAGATATCTGTGGTAGTTTAGATCTATTATACCAATGTGCAATAATAAATTTGACATAGATTCAATATAAATGTAGATATGATTTATATTTCTTCACTTATTTTACGTTGGCCTACCTTGCACAATGTTATTACTTTATATGTTAGTGTATATAATTAGACTCACTTATTAATGGTACTAGCCAATGACTTTTTAATGGTGAGTGACCTGCCTTTGTATGATCTACTTTTTTCCTGCTGGAATTTTGATTGTTGCCTTTTAATTTTGTTTGTTTGTGCCTTTAATAGCTATATAATATTTTTGTCTTTTTTGCCAATTATATTATATTCTAAAATGCTTTTCCTTTTTTTTCTGATTGTACATTTTACATTGGTCACTAATCACATATGTCACCAATATCAACTTACTTGCAATTCTCAAACATGGTATTTTCCCTTAATAGAAAAGCTTCTCACTTTTCCTTCATGTTTACTTTTGAATAAACATAAATTTCACTTACCTCTAACCTTTTTCCAGTTTCATTATTCATCATTTCTTATTTTGACACTAACAGTTTTTTCTTAGCACTCTGTGTCTTTACACAGTGTTTATGAGTACCTGCTAATCTGCCATGAACACCAGTGAGGATAATGTCTGTACCATAACAGAAGAAATATACCAAAATGAAACTCTGCCTTGCATCTGGAAATCATTGACCCTTACACAAAATAGTGAGTGTATATTTTACATGGTTGCATCCTCTTTTTTCTCCTTTATTATTTGTAGTTTAATTATATGTAGATGCACATATAATTACAGAATGTGCAAATCACAGACCAGAAATTCAAATATAGACATTTACCCTAAGGCCGGAGAAATTTTAACCATTATGATATATGAAATTTTTAAAAGTACAATTAGAACAGTTTGTTCATGATTCCATAAAAATCAGCTGAAAATGTGAAACTAATTCAAGCTGGATTTTTCTTTATTGAGATAAAAAGCACAGAACTGATCAAATTACACTTTTCAATTTAAGTCATTTTGTAGTGCAAACAATTTGAATATTAATCATCATAAACTTTTTTATTTCACCATAATTGACTTTTAAAGTTTAAATTCATCATTTTGCCTAGTTTTAGCATTAATTCATTATTGCTAAAATGAAAAATCATATATATTAAGATATAAAAATATGTTAATTGGAAATCATATTTGTTATTTGGGCATGTGCATTTTTTTTTTTTTTTTTTTTTTGTACCAAGGATCGAACTCACAACCTTGCGCTTGTCAGGCAGGCTGTTATGCCGCTGAACTAAATCCCTGACCCCATGTGAATTATTTTTATAAAATAGATTTCTTTTCAGATTTTTCTTTAAATTTTGAAATAATAATGTTTTAGAATACAAAAATATTAGATTTTCAAAGTCTGACAAATCTCCGTCTTGGAAGCTGATTCAAAGTAGTGTCAAACCTTTTGTTGATAGCCTGATGTCTAAGGTGTAGATTTCTATATCCCGTCACATGTGTTTAGTCACCTCTAATCCCAGTGTTGCCAAGCACTAAGCAACTCAAATAGCACTATTTTGGGTTTTTTCTTTTTTGTCTAGTCCCCATGCTTCAATATACCTCCTGTTTTTCATCTCTTAAATAAATTACCTATAGTAATTTATTTAATTTATTTATTAATCCAGTTTCTTAATTTTAGGACAACTGAAACTAATTTTAAATTATTTGAAAACATTCATTACTACATTTTCATCTTTTTCATATACAGTTCACTTATTAAAACCCAGCAATAACAAGTGGATCATATTTCTTTGATGGTTTGTTTTGCAGGATATTCTTTTTTTCTTTCAGGAATTCTGTTTCACAGGGTTTAGGGGCTACTTTAGAGCTATATCAAGAAACTGTTGATCTGACACTTGTCATTATAAGTTTCATTTACTGGAAAAATTTTCTTTATCTTCAAGGTGAAAAATAGGGCATTGAGGAAAATCTCCCTAAGGTTACCAGTGGACTAGCAGCATCACAGCCCTCTTTTTCTCATTCAGTGAAGAAAGTATATTAGATATATCTTCTCAAACCTTTTCTCTTCTCCATTGCGCTGATTTATTTGCTATTATGTGAGGAAGAAAACTACTTATAAAATGCAGAAAAAAGAACTAATAAATTTATTTTTCTTTATGGTTCACAAATCCTAAGTCTGAATATCTGGTATCAAATGAGTTTTATCGATTAAAATTGACTGACTGACGATAGGCATGTGTTTGGAAATTCATAAACATTAAGTTTGTAGAGATAAAAAGTGAAACTTGTGGCTTTGAATTATCACTGAAATGTATTCTACAGTTTTATGCAAATAACTGTACCTCCTTTCTATGGTCAAGCTCTAAGATGCCTATGTGTGTGTATGCTGGGAAAGATATCTGCTTCCTAAAGTGCTTTGTTAACACCATAATTTTAAATTAAGTTTTCCAGAAAGCTGATCCTGCTGTACATTTTGGCATCTAAGATTAGGTCATGGCCATAAATCTTGTTTACGTACTTAATGCAAAGGAGATACTGCTGTCTTGGGAATCATGTGAGCCAGATTCTTTATTTTGCTCCTCTTACAAGATATTGACATATAAAACAAAATGCTCCCATTTTGTTTTGCATCTTTCTTCATTTAAAACTTTAAATAAAGAATGTTTATGCATGGTTCTTTTTCATTCATAAAAGTGGAAATCACTCTTAGTGTCTGCATGAGTAGGCTTGTATTCTTGTTCACGAATTTGTATGATAGATTGGCCCATAAAATCTTTATGTTTGGCTTGTGCAGCTGAGTTCATGTCTGAATAGGGAATGACAAAGAAGCTTTAGCATTTTGTAGAAATCAAAAAAACCATGCCTTCTAGATGGCCCTTAAGCTAGCTTTTAACTTCCTAGAAATCAGCCAGAAATGTATAATCAAATTTACCATTAATGGCACAGCATAGCATAAATCTTTGGGATATAATCTATAAGTTAATGCAAATGTATTCTTCAATATGTATTTGATTTTCATTATATTTGCATGGAAGCCTGCCAGTTCAGACAGACATATTTTTACCTTTCAATCTATCAGAAGTTAAAAGAAAAATGATGGATTGTGTCACTGACCAGTCCAACAGCCTATTTCTTCAACGTATCACTCTGTATTTACTATTTTCACTATATTGTTTTCAATTTCTGGCAAAATAGTCAGTTTTTGATCCTGGGTAGAAAATGTCAGTGCTCATATTTTATGGGGTTTTGGTCTTTTTGTGAAATGTAGGAGAGCATTCAATGAATTATGATATTGTCACCTGAAGTGTGTTTCTTTGCCAAATTTTAGCAAGAATAGAACTGATCATTTGCATGTACAAGTCTTTTCTTGAACCCTAACAGCAGTTCCCTCAGCCTTCTGCCAGTTCTCTCTCATGCTGTGAGACTGTAGTACAAACAAATCTTTTTAACCTTCCCTTTTCAAGGTTAATAGAGTTAATAACCCCAAGGAATATACATTTTTCCAGAGGAATTTAGAAGCCTAAATTTAGAAACTTAGGAGTTTAGAATTTCATCACTGAAATTCTAAATAATCTTAAAATAAATTGTTTCTTATTGCAAATATTTTAAGAAGAATGCGTATCTTGTACTACTACTTCATGAAAATGAACACTGCTCATCTTCAATATTTTCCTTACATTCTATACAAAAATAAGTATTTATAGGTAACATTTGTGTATTGTAACCTTATAAATCAGTATGTCTTCAAGTTGTAATTACTAATGTATTTTATGGTCATCTGATACTACGCCATGTTTCAGTATTCCTCAATAATCATGAGTTTATATTTTCAATGTTTTTTGACAACCTATATGGACAAGTTATAAGAAGCAAATCTTAACATTAAAGATTGTGATTTAATAAGGATTCTTCAGCTTAAGTTTTTAGTAATCCTTTTGCAATACTAGTTTCAAATGACTTTTTAAAAATTTTTTCATGGTATAATATTGTCTGTTTAGTTACATGCTTCTCTTACAACTTTTTTTGACCAGCTGTGTCTTAGATGTCTTCTTTCTATAACATTTATTTAGTAATACATTTTTAGTGCCTACTCTATATCAAATACAGTCCTACACGCTAGCTTTCCTACAGAGAATAAAATGTACTTACTTCCTGCAATTAACAACTTTAGGTACTTATGAGAAAAATGCATATGTGTATATATTGATATGTATTATAAAATGCATGTATATTAACATATATTAGAGAAGTGCATGTATATATTAGGTAGAGGGAAAGAGACAAAGAGGCAAACAGATAGGGATGCATCCAATTTTGGATTTCTGGATTGCAAGTGTCTAGGTAATTACCAAGTAAAGACAGAAGAAAGGAGGAGAAAAATGACAGTAATTGTCATGGACAGTAAATGGCATTTTAAGGCCTAGAAGCAAGAGTATAATCATACAAAGAACCAGAAAATAGTTGCAGAAAGGTGCGAGAGAACATTATTATATAAGTCCACCCTTCAAGTCATACAGTGTGTCTGAATTTTATGTGTTGTATGTTGTGCCTATTTGAAATAAAGAACTAAGAAATAGGCCCTGCTTTCAGAGTTTGACAGCTACTGTAAATAGTGTATCTCCCCCTGCCTTTGGTACTAGAAATGAACCCAGGAACTTTCCACTGGTCCACATCCATAGCCATATTTTACTTTGTTTTGGAATTGGGTCTTGCAAGATTGTATTTGATTTGGGAGAGTTAATTTTAGGAAGCTTTTATCACCTATACTGCAGACCTATGCTGCAGACTTGTGACCCTCCTGCATTTGCCTCACAGAAAGCTGAGATTACAGGCATTCACTCTCCAGCTATGTAATTTATAGTTAAGGATTAAGGTGGAGATTTTTTTAGGAAAAATTGAGTTTTATGGACCAAGTAATTGTACTTTTAATCCAGAACTCTCCCATTCATCTTACCTGCCTTAGCTACATTAAAGCAGGTGCTCACAAACTGTTATAGGTATGTTTCTCCCCAGATGCAATAACCACTACCTTTTCACAAAGAGGTAATTTAGAGATAATTTTCCTTTTTCACATATATTTGACTTAGTTCATCCAAGTGTGTGGTGGTTGTGGTAGTTCATGTGACAATGAGACCTGATTAGTCTCCTAAGTCATAAGGAAGTTTAAATGAACATGTAGTCATTGTACCATGCTGCCATACAGCTGAGAAGGTCCTCAAAGGCCTTTGGGCAGGAATTGAGCAGTTAAAGCATGAAATGGCCTAGGTATAAGAAGCTAAATTATGATGTGGCAAAGTAGAGAGATAAATGAAAGAGAGCATACTGAATTGGAAGTCATTCAAAGTACTAGACTGTATTCATCTAATTAAGCACAAGTTTAAGATTCCTGGATCCATTTGCCTGTCT
This sequence comes from Cavia porcellus, assembly GCF_034190915.1. Classification (NCBI taxonomy): domain Eukaryota; kingdom Metazoa; phylum Chordata; class Mammalia; order Rodentia; family Caviidae; genus Cavia; species Cavia porcellus. The sequence goes on from NW_026947489.1 coordinate 34,826,594, forward strand.
TACTTCCTTGATAAAGAAACTATGGGCTAAAAAGTTGCCCAGCAAGTGGACAGAAAAGAAGGGACCACAAGTTATGACTTTACATGAATAACCATTTAAAAGGCTACCTGGAGATTTCCGTTAGTATTTTTGGAAAGTAATATTATATTTGATTTTGGAGAATTAATTTTAGGAAGCTTTTATCACCTATACTATACTTGCTAAGCAACAACTAAAATTTGTAATGCTGCCAAAATTGCAATGTCTTGATTAGCAATACAAAGAAAATGTACACTTCGTATAGGTTCCAGAACATGAGATTGGTGAGGGGGTAGGGTTAGGGATTGAACCCAGGGCCTCAGGCGTGCAAGGCAAGCACACTATCACCCAGTCAGAATACAGTATGTGAGTGATTAAAACAAGTGATTAATCTTCCTTATATGGAAGTCTTAGATATTCTTTATGGCCTTTGCACTTTCAGTTTAGTCTCCTGGGATTATGCTTCTCTGAGACACATTTTTAGTTCACTGTTTCATTCTCCTAAGCGAAGTGTTAACTTCTCAGTGAGTTCTTCCCTGGCTACTCTGTCCGCGTTTACTTCCTTTTATTTCTTATACTTCCTATACTGAAGCAGTTTCTTTTTCTAAAATGTCTCTTTAATATGTATCTATATCTAGGATGGAATATATTTTAAGTAAATTTTGCTTATTCTCTGTGATCCTAAGCTAGAAGATTGATCCTTAGAGGGATGGAAGGGAAGCAGAGAAAATTCTGAGATGCTGAAAGTGTTCAATAAATATCTATTGAATATTACATAAAATATTTTGCCACAAGATTAGTTTCAAAATAAATTTTAAAATGATTGATAACTTATGTATAATATTTCCATTTATATAATTTTCAAAGACCATTTAATTATAATACATGGTTGATGTATATTTGATAAAGCAGGATCAATTTTATTTGATTATTTTCTTTTTTATTTTTAGAGAAGAAACAAAAACAATATCACAAGATCTCAAAACAAATAGTACAAGAGTAACAAGGAATAGTATATTGCGTATTGTTGTCCTTAAATTAGGTACAGAGATTACACAAAATAAGCATGAAAGTTGTTCAAACAATGTAAGCACAAACCTTTCTTTGCAATGAACTAATAAAAATTAGTAGTAAAAGTATCTTAACTATCATATATTAGTATATAATTATATATGGTATAACTCATATATTTATATGTGATATAACTATTATATTTATAGATGATAGTTATGAAATGATATATTAATATATTTATATTTCTTTTTTCATTTCTACCATTACAGTTTCTCTTTCCTTTTGAATCGTTTCTTCCCATTTCAGAGTATCCATTGTGCATTTTGGATCTTAATTGCTCTATCAGCTTCTTATACTAGGAAGACAGTACAGGGTTTAGGCATGCAAATCTAATTTATTTCACTTGTGAGTATGGTCTCAAATTGCATCCATTTATTTATAAAAGTCTCAAATTTATCCTGCTTTATAGCTGACTAGTACTCCATTGTATAAAAATACCATACCTTAGTCTGGGAACCAGTGCCATGCACAGGCCATCACTGGATCAGCAACAGCCAGACCTAAACCTCTCCCTGTGAGTCAGCACCATTTGCAGACTGAGAGGAGAAAGGACAAGGCCACACCAGCAAACAAACTCAGTCCAGAAACCAGAATCATGTATGAGCCACCACTGGAAAAGCCAGAACCCAGTCCCCTCTGGCACATGGGCTGGGAAAAAAGGACTACCAATCATCCCTTCCCCACTCAGCATAAGTAACTGGCTTATCCAGAGAAACACAGGTTGTGATGATAGCTATGGAGATGAAATGCAATTGGATGCCTCTGGTGCTTTGGTGTTACACTAACATTGCAGGTCTAGGGCCAGTGGTCTGAGCATAGGTTCAGAGAATAGCAGTACACGGTGTGACATCTAAGGGAGATCTCCTAAAGATTGCAGCCTTTGTTGCTTCCCTATAATCTTGTTTGGAAGTCCTGTATCATTTCCATTGGTTTGTTGGGTTGGATTTGATTCTCTTTTGTCTTGTTTGATTATGTTAAATCCAGTGGAAGGAGCATATTTATTTCAAAGATAGCAAAATCTATTATGGTAGTGATTTTGGATTTACTATCGGCTTGTTTTGAAATCTGTTAGAGACCACTACGAAGCAGCTCTGAGCAGGATTTAAATTTTACTAATTGGCTTTCTATGTTTATCTGTGAGTCTGTCCTAGGCCTAGGTCCCTTGCCTGGTGATGGGAGCTGATTCATAGTAAGTGACTGGTCCTGGCTGAGGCCTGTAGTAGCCTGTGAGGCCAGAGATACCTAAAAGGGCAAGACAAGGCCACAGCTGCGGACACTTAGCTCCAACCCCAATTAACTAGGTAGAGACTGCAGTTGCAAAGATTACTCCTACAGTCTCACTTCTACCATGTCTTCCTGATAAGACAGTGCTACTGAATTGACTTGATTCTTTACTTGGAGACGTCCTTGAAGTGACTCCCAAGGTTCTGCTCATTGCCTGCACTTTCCTCAGTCTCTCTGCCCTTTGTCCTTGGTCCTAATATAAGTGGACTGATCCAGAGAATCCTTTGTCTTTACCCTTGAAGACTTGAGCTTAATTAAAGAGTTTTGATTCTCCTGGAGCCCTAAAAATCATACAATTTGTGTCTTTTAATTTAACCTCCACCGTACACTCATTTGAGAGATTGGGGATCTAAGACGAAACCCGATAGAAATCCTTTACTGCATTCATTGTTTTCTTTTTATTGTTTCTATTCTTGTCTGTTCTGTTTGATTTTTACTATGTCTGAAGTTATCTGCAGCTATTTGAAGACATCAAATGGCATTATAGTAACTATTATTGATTTTGTAATGTTTTGAAGTCCTGAATCTCTTACACTGGGTTGTTTTATTGGTTTTATTCTATTTTATTCTCTTTAAAATAAAATTTTAAAGAAATACCATCCTTTTAAACATTCCTCAATTGATGGGCATCTTGATTGTTTACAAGATTTAGCTATTACAAATTATGCTGTTATAAACATGGGTGCATACATGTCACTGGTATAATGTTTTTAATTCTTTTAGTAAGGCACCCAGAAGGAGAATAACTGGGTCAAATGGGATCTCCAATCCTAGTTTTTTGAGGAATCTTCACTCTGATTTCCATAGTAGATGCACCAGTTTATACTCCCACCAACAGTAGAGAAGGGTTCCTTTTTCTCCACAACCCCTGCAGCATTTTTATTGGTTGATAATTGTTCAACCAGATCTGCCATGGGAAGTGTGCTGGATATGGAGCCGATCTTGGCCTCTGGATGTGGGGGCTGGGACTGGTCTGCAAAAACCAACTGCTGACTCCTTTCTGCTGCCTCAGACACTTCCACATTGCAGGTCTCTCTGCCTATTCTGCCTGCCTGCCCAAGGTGTGTGTGCCCGCACACCCTGCATCTGGTTGTCAAGGATCTCATTTGGGTGTCTAGTTGCTCTGCCCGTCAAATACATGTGTTTGATTATTCTCAGGAGTAATGATAAAATATTTGTTAGTAAAAATCTGAACTAAAAGTCTCAATCTTAATGTTTTCCACACCATTATGTATGGATATGAATGTAACAGTGCTATAGAAAAGTAAGCAGTAAGAAAGTAAAAATGAAAAATAGTGTAAATCTATATGTGTTCTACTTTTAAAGATGTAATTTTCTAAAAGTAATAGTGCCAATCTCCATTTCATTCAGCAGAGTATGGCTCTTGTTCTATATTCTTGTCAATACTTTTTAAAAAGTGTATATATTCTAGTTGGTATGTTGTGATATCTTATTTTTATTTTAATATATAACTTTTCCAATTACTAAGGAGATTGAACATCTTTCCATATGTGTCAGTCATTTTGATGCCAGTTTTCATAAAATGTCAGTTTTTCTATTGTGTCATACATTCTTTAATTGATATATAAGATTCCTTTATAATTTGTAGATCTGAGACCTTTGTCAAGTGTGTATTGGAAATACTTTCTCTGAGTTTATTGCTTGCTTTTTAATTCTCTTAATAATATCTTTTATGACCAAAATTTGTTAGTTTAGCATAGTGCAATTTATTACTTTTTCATATGATTAGTACTTTTAATATCTTAGGCGAATTTTTACAAGTCCAAGGCTATGAAGGAATATTATGGTATTTTCTAGAAGGCTTGTTTCCCAATTAGTTCCACAGTTGATTTCTGTATATTGGGTGAGCCAAGGTTCAAATTTTATGTTTTTCATATGAATATACAAAGAGACCAACAATATTAACTGAACGAGTAACTTTATTCAAATGTGGCAGTAACTACACAGCTTTTTGAAAGCTACCAACTTTGAGAGCAAAGCAATGCTGAGCAAGTCACCTCTACTGTTCAGAACTGGAAATTTGATGGCATTGCGTTTTCACTCAAAATAAAGTATCCTAAGAAAAAAAAGAAAGAAAGAAAATGTTTCTCCTCTTTCCCCAAGTAGAATATTCTCTTGGCTTGAGTTCCACAAATATGTTCACTGAAACAAAACCAAGTATTTCAGACCAGACATAGAACTAAAATTGTAACAAAGATGATTCAAAGGCCTTCATAGAAAGATGGCAGGTCTACAGCTTCTTATATCTTAATAACATCAACTTTTAAAATATTTTAAAATTTTAAAATATTTTCAAATATTTCTTTTGACCTTAACTTTAAAAATCTGGTTACTTCATCTCTTCACTGTATAAAATTTCAGAAGGGAGGGTTTTAAATGCTTCTCAAATTCAAATGTGAGCATTGTCTTCATTATTTTTTCATTTGTTATTTAAATTATATTTTAATAATAATTACATTTTTAAAACAGTGAAAAGCCATGTTTAAAATACCTTGGTACCAAGAAGCAAGCCCTGCCTGCACACTAGTGCTATGCACAAGCCTCTGGTGCCAGTAGGACAGACAGACTCCAGTCTTTTCCCATGAGTCAGTGCCATGGGAAAAATCAATGTAGGGGAGAGAACAAGAAGTCACCAAGAAGCAAACCCTTCTTATGAGTCAGTGCCACATGTGGGCTGCCACCATCAGGGGAAGAACCATACCTCAGCCCATTCCAGCGTGTGGGCTGGAAGACAAGATATACCACATACCCACCCACCCAGCACCACCATAAGTGAAGTGCTGATCTGGAAAAACACAGGCTGTGACAATAGCTATTGAGGTGAAATGCAATTCGATGCTTGTGGTGTTTGGTGTTTCACTGACTTTGCAGGTCTAGGGCTGGTGGTCTGATCATCTATTCAGAGGATAACCATACACAGTGTGGCATATATGGGAGATCTTCTTCTGAAGGTGGTAGTCATTGTTAACTCCCTATTATCTTGTATTGAAGTCCTGTATCATTTTCATTGTTTTGTTGCGTTGGGTTGTTTTTTTTTTTTTTTGTCTTATTTGATTTTGTTATATCTGATTGCATGGGCAGCTATTTCAAAGATAGCAAGATATATTTTGGTAACCATTTTGGATTTGCTGTTGTCTTGTTTTTAAGTCTTTTATTGCATTCATTTTTTTTTTGATTTATTGCTTCTATTCTGTTCTGTTTTGTTTGATTTTTCCTATGTCTGAAGCAATCTGCAGCTATTTTGAAGACAAGATTTTGTATTGTTTTGAAGTCATGTGTCACTTACACTGGTTTGTTTTGATTGGCTTTTTTCTATTTTGTTTGGTTTTATTCTCTTTAAAAAAATAAAGACATTGGTAAATTCATTCTAGAAACTCTAGAGTTTTTCATTTTTTTAAAAAATAAAATTTACTATCAAGTAATTATAAGCTGGGATTGACATGCTGTTCATAGTCATGAAATAATAGTTTAGCATAAAAGGACAAGTTATTCTCTGAATTAATAAAAAATACAGCTTAATCAATTTTGACAAAGTCATCACACCTCTGTACCTATTACCCAGTTTGAGAAATAAAACATTATGAAGGTTGTAGAAGTCTCTCTTCTACTTTGTAATAGTGCCTAGCACTATTCCTTTTCCCTTTCTAGAAAGTAGCCATATTTTTCTTACTAAAAATTGATTAGTTCAATTTGTATATGCTATATTCATGACAATATTTGGTATTTATTCCTGTGTATTCTGTTGTGCCTGACTTCTTTCACTTTATTTCAATCAGTGTTATGGCTATAAATTCATCGTGTTGTTGGATGAGCAAATTTTTTCTGTTGTTCTTTTTCCTAAAGATTATTTGATTTATGGATATACTACCAAATAGTTATCTATTCTATGCCATACATTTAGATATTAGTGGCTAATAATGCTATTATGAATATTCTGTTTAAATCTATAGTGCAAATATCTATGCTTTTTTTTGAGTAGATTTAGTGACTTTTCTAAGGTGATAAAAACATTGGCCATTCATATCCACTGTGTATTAGATTTCCAGTTGCTTCATAGCCTCACTCAAACTTTAAATATTGCCAACTTTTTAAATATCTGTCATCCCAGTAAATATGTAAGGCTATTTTGTGTTTTTAATTTACAGTTCTCTGAGATTGGTAAGGGTTGGTATTTTAAATATGAGCTCTTGGTCATTCATGTATATTGTAGTATATCTTCCCTACTGTGGCTTTTATTTTTTTCCTATTAATGATATCTTTTTATAAATAATTTATTCCTTTTGTTTCTTGGTATTTATAGTTAACTATTTATGTATCTTATTTGAGAAAAATCTTTCCTATCTTGAGATCACAGAGACCATCTTATCTTTCAAAACTGTACCTTTCACATTTAAAATATGGACATGAGCATTTCCTTAAGTTATCCTTCAAAAAGATGAGCCAATTCATATGCCAACTAAAATATGCACAAGAATTAACTTCTTTACACACTTTCCAAAACTTACTCAAATTGGTTATTATTAAAATTTTTATTTTTTGCCATTATTATAACTGAATTAGAACTTTTATTGCTGTTCAAATTTATGATATATTTCAGACATATATAAGTAATAAAGATTATCATTACAAAGAATATTAAAATACCCATTTATCAAAATCCATTATTAATATCTAAAAATAAAATTACATTGGTTGGGGAAAATCACCTAGTTTAAAATTCTTCACATTGAAAAAGCATGAACCTAACTATGCTAATGGAATAATGGAAAAATGTTCTCCAAAGCACTAAGTCTATAGAGGGTATCATGGTGCTCCTGCAATAGCATTTCTTAGTACATGTATACACTATATAAGTACATATATACACTATATAAGATTATTAAAAGAAAAAGAGACCAATAGCTGTAACAAACAACCTTCAGTCACTCAGAAGCTGTGGATAATAGTGGGATTTTCAGTGTATCTTATATGTGCTCCTGTTTGGAGAGTATTTGCATGTTAGCAGGATGCCTACTATTCTTAGAATATTAGTGCAAAGTTAGTTAATGCATGCCAAACATCAGGAGTAGAAACTAAAGGTGAACAGAATGCCCATCCCAACTATGATTACAAAGCAAGCACAGTGGTCTGACACTGCCATCTGATAGGGTAGGAAACCTACACATCCTTCTTAGGGAGTAGCTTTGGACTGGGAAACTTACATTCCCGAGAAGATACAAATGATTTAACGTGAGTCCAAATTCAAGATATTGCTTCTACTATTGGATACTGTTTTAATCTCAGGTAAGAATGAAAGAAGTTTGTAATTCTCTTTATTACTTCTAGACCAGACAAAGTTATGAAAGGATTCTGAAATAGAAATTTCACATTCTTTGCTTGTTAGTATTGTCTTCTATCTCACCATTATAAATGCTAGTGGGTGGAATATTTTTCGGAGAATGACCAAACAGAAACAGGAAAAGCTCATCTCAGCTGATATGGCCACTTAACCAATTATACTTTAACTTGAAAAAATAGAAGTCTTTCTTGAAAAAATAGACTATACAAAGTTTGAAACTCAAAAACCTTTGTAATGCAATAACTCAATTGTTCATAATTCTTGCGTCAGGGAAGTTCTTTACAAATGAAAAAAATTTTATTACTAAATCTTTAATATATGCTTAAGGATTTTCCCTTTAACTTTTTGTTATTGGTTCATCTTTAAGTATAATGTGCGTGTCAGGATATCTTACTTTAGGATAATTTTTTGTTTTTCCTACTATTTAAATAAAAAATATAACCCATGAATTTTGAATAAGTTATTTTAATATTCTCTAAAAGAAATGCATCTGATATCCTAAGAATGGCTGCTAGTTTAGTCAAATTGGTTATTTTGTGACTTTGATTTTTAGTACATAAGAATAAAATAATGTTAACTTATAAAAACAACCTGACATTCTAAGTGGAACTTTTATTTTGCTTTCAGGTTTTTTTTATTCTAAACATGTAATATATATTAAATCACTTTATCTATTTTATTGATAGTATTGCTCAGTCATCTTCTAATCCTTCTTTGTAATTCTCAGTTGTAGCTGGAACGCCTTAAAAGGAAGCTAGTTTCTTTGAAATTCCTTAACATTTGACTCTTGTAAAGTTAATGATCATATAAGGATTAAATTCATTCCAAGAATTTTACTGCTCTTTACTATTTTATTACTGTTGCTTAGTCTCATCAGATGTGGTTTTTCTGGGTTTTTTTATAATGTTAAATTCTTCTAGTTTATTCATTCTATAAAATTTATCTTAGTTGTTGTCTAGTGCTTAAGAGAAAGAAATAATATCTACAAAGCAATCAGCAGCCCTAAGAAAACAAGATTTTTCTTAACTATAGTTCTTCAAAGTATCTTCTAAAGTAGGTTTAACTGGACAGTATTGAAATCTTTAACCTTAAGAAGGTGAAGTGAGAGGATCATAAATTTGAGATCAATATAGGCAGTCTTATCTCAATAATAATTTGTTCGTAGAGTTGTAATTGTCCTAAACTTATGAATTTGTCTTTTTCTCCTGCACCTATAATAAATATAAATGATTTGAATTGAAATACATCATTTTGGTCCATCTCTATATGACTTCCCAGCTATTCCCAGCTATTATAACTTCTCTCTATATAACTTCCCAGTTATTAATTCAGCATATGTGACCATGTGAAAAGAGTATACTAGTTTTATGTTCAAGTCCTGCCTACCTGCAAAGTCATAAATGACAGTATTATTTGAAGAGAAAGTTGCCTGAACAACAGGCATTTTTTGATTATTTCGTATAATCCTCTATCAAAGTCATGCTATCACTATCTGTATCATGCTATTCATGTTCTCTCCCAGTGTAGAATGGTTGTTTTTGTCATACTCGTGTGGGTTTTATCTTCCTAAACTGTATAGTCACAGATTTCTTTTAACCTTCTGTCTTATTTTACCTATTTTTAGCTTTGCTTGATAGCCATTGTAAGTAATTTCCATATGGGGATACATGTTATAGACTGAAGGAGTAAAAGGAAGTTTTAAGAAGTAAAAGGATTCTGGGAAATGAGGAGTGGAAAGCAAACATTGACAGTGGGTGACAATTAGGTAAATACGAAATTTCTCAAACTAGTAGATTTCTTCTCTTAGTCTTTCAATTCACCTCTATACCGCCAGTCTACACTCAGTTTCAAATGTTCTTCTTTGCCTTATCCTCAAAATAAATGACTTTAGATGTAGTTTTAAAAAGCCCAGTACTACGCAAGTTTTTGTTTTGCTTATACAAGACTAGCCAAAAAATTTACTAATATTGTTTTTCCAATTATGTGAGCCTATTTATCCTTAAAGTTAAAAGAAAGAAGAAGAAAACAGTTTTTGTTTTGAAATAACAAACTACTTAAAATTCCAGTAACTTCACAGAAAAGTCAACTTTATAGGAAGTTTTCTAGAAACAGATATTCATGTAATTTTGATCCAAAACACTATACTAGGAAGATATATTTTCAAACAAAAGAAAAAACAAAGAGCTTTTCTTGCCAAGAATAAATGTAAAAATATTTCTCCCATAGAAAAACTAAAGGTTCATCATAAGTAAACAAATCATTTGCTAATGAGAATGTACTCTTTCAATTAGTGGGTATAGGGTAAAGGAATAGTTTAGAGTACCGTAGAAATCACCAGAGAAAATGGTACTTTTACCAGGGTTTTTCTTGCCATAGGTCCATTCTCTGGCAAAATTGTCCCAGTGAGCAGTGTAAAACTGTGGAAAAGCTCCCCCTCCTACCATGAAAGCTAATGCAGGACAGTGACCAATATAGGAAAAGGTTTTGGGGTGTTTTTTTTTTTTCCATTAGTCAGAGGAAATCTGAAATGCTTATCTAGTTCTCTACACTTTTAGTGTCAGGCATCTTTGATATCTGTATATCATGTAGTTATCAAAGTATACTAAGTAGGTGATAATAAAATGTCATTTTACTCCACATACTTCAATGGCTCTAAAATTCAGGTGTATTTCTGCTTTGTGTTCCAATTAACTGACCAAATCTATATTTCATTTAATAGGTTCTAACTCTGTTTTCTTGATTTCCATTTTTTCTTGATTTTCTTGATTTCCATTTTTCCCAATTTCTGATGAATTCCAGTATTCATTTAAATCTTACACGTGCCTATAAATTATCCTTCACATTTGTAGAAACCTTTTGCACTATATGACTACCTCTAGCCTTAAGAAGGAACCTTTAAATCCAGGGGTGGGCAAACAAGGTTAAATAGATCTGTGAAACTACAGTGGTAGTTCTTTTAGAGAGTGAATCGGGATTTAGTGGTAGCCATTGCTTCAAATGGAGACTAAGAAAAAGAATAGGCATGTCTTAGCATTATTTTCTATTTTTAAATTTCCATTTCCAATCAGTTTTTATAATTCTTCTCTCATTTTTTTCATCAATACTCTTTCACTCTACACTGAGGAAATCCTTACTCTCCGAACGTCTTTAAACTAAAGAGTTGTTAAAGAGATAGGACAAAGAACACAGATTAGGACTTTGTGGAAGTAGGAAGGAAATCTAGGATGAGGGGAGAAAGAGATATGGCAGAAGGAGTGTAAAAATGATTAAGATGTGATTTTTATGGAGTCTGCCAAAAATGTATGCACAGTTCAGCAGTTCACTATGCTAATAAATGTCTGGAAGCTAATGGCTACCACTTGGAGCACCTTTTGTAATTGTAGAGGCCAAAGATAACTTGTATTAATCTCATGATGTCTCAACAAGTTTAGCATTAAAATATTTATACAAGTTTTTCTAATTCATTTATTTTTTGGCAGTCTGTATGTGTACTAATTCTGTAAGATGATTGTAATTATTATATATTGAAAAAATATACTAATAAAATATACTTTAAAAAATGACTTCAAGAGTGAGAGTTTCGTGATGTTTTCTGTTATGTGAGCTTAGTACTTAATGAGAGGGTTGGGAAGGATAGGAGGGAGGTAAAGGGAATGAAGTACCATTCATTCAAGCTTTATCATCTGTAGTAGTAGAAAGGAAAAGCCAGTGAGAAAAAGATTAGAGATGCAAAAGAAGAAGGAGTAGGGATGTGTGTGTGTGTGTGTGTGTGTGTGTGTGTGTGTGTGTGTGAGAGAGAGAGAGAGAGAGAGAGAGAAAGTTGTGTTGAATGAAGGTACTGGATAAGTTTACTAAAACAATGGGGTAGAGAACTAAAGTTAAGACAGATAGCTCCAATCTTAGTAAACTAAGACATGTCATCTGATTTCATTTGTTTAATTTTTCAGATAATTCAAGTGATTGACAGAAAAATTTATGTACTGGTTCAAGAAAGCTGACTGAATGAACATTTTAACAACTTTTATCTTCTGAGCTGACCAAATTTTCATTGAAATGACAGAAGAAATATAGAACAATAATAAATTCATATCAACTTAGAAAAGAAGAGTGCCATCAAAAATGTGAATTTCTGGAACATATAAAAAACAGTATAAGATATATGGCATACCTCAATAGAGTTGACTGTACATCTCTATAGAGATAGTAAAGGTGCTCCAAAACAAAAGAACCTATAAATAAGTTCAAGAGAAAGATTTGTGGGAATTGCAAAGAATAGGGTATGTATGATTAACCAGATAATTAATTATAGGGTGCTATTGCACCAGAACCCTATTATAAAAAGTGTTGATTCTCCTGAGTATAGCATAAAGCCACAAGTATGTTAATCCATATCTGATATGGGACATTCCTATCTATTTCTGATGGACAGGCTGTCCCCCGGCTCACAGGCATGAAAAGAGGTTGAAGAATACCGCTCAGAACATGTGCTAACCATACAGGCCAGCTTGACAGTGTGTTCACCACCCAGTGAATCATTAATTTTCAGCCTCAGAGCCAGGTAAACACTCTCTTTGTCTTTGTGTCTTCCCAATTTATTAAGATGAGAACTCGTTTTCTATTTGGCTCAGCATTCAGTCCTTTGGTTAGTGGTTATGATCCTAGACAATCACAGCGTCTTCATATGAGGGAGAAAACTAATCACAACAGTTGTGACATCCTGGGTAGTGTGGTACAATTAGCAATAACAACAGCATCATGTACAGCCTAGCAACTGACAGACTGTGGAAACTGTTAATTTTAACCATAACAGCAAAGTCTACAGTTGGATAACGAAATCCAGCCACATACCAGGATATGTTTCCTATTAGCAGAGTGATTTTACCCAGAGTGTGGGGGGGTGGGGGTTAACGGGGAAAGGGAACAAAACAGATTTAAGTATGGAGAGATATAATAAAAGTGAGGCTGTAGGGCAAAGGATGATCACCCAATTTGGGGAAACTGGAGAAGAATTCAGGGGAGAAAGAATGAAAGAAAAAGCAAAAGGGCAGTTTTCCTTCTGTTAGTAACTGAGAAAGCTGACTGTATGAATTTGTCTTCTCCTTTAAGTTCTGTCAATTATTGCTTTACATAGTTGAAGGAGTGTGAAATCTAAATTAAAATATTTTTATCTTCCTAGTGAATTCCCTTTTATCACATGTTCTACTTTAATAATATGATGATATATTAGCCTTTTTATTATCTTTTCTATGGCATATCTTTTTTCATCTTATTATTTCTAACTTTATCCTTATGTTTAAATAGTCCTTAAGGATTTAAGTACTACCAAGTAAAAGCATCTTGTTGATTTTAAAAATAATTTGAAAATATTTGCTCTTTAATTCAACTCCAACTACTTACTTGTGCTTATACTAATCATGTAACTGTTTTCTGTTTGTCTCACTTGGTTTATAGTTCTTTTTTTCCCTTTCATTATATAATTTAAAGTTAATTAGATCAATCTTTTGCAAATAGGTACTATTTGAAAATATGTACTATAAAATTTTAAAAGTCAATTTAAATTAAAGATACTTTATTATTCTGTTTCCCCAACCATTTTTTGTTTGTTCATTAAGTATTCTTTCACTGTTTTACTGCATATCCTAATGAGTACAGCGTACTGCCAAGACACACTGTCTTCACACTTTTACATTTTCTAGGCGATGCTAGGACCTTCGATATTTTGACTCCTTATAATGCCACTTTTTGTATAATTATTATCAATCACTTTAAATCTATATGTTTTAGTTCCCCCCAAATATAATACTGTTGTATATAGTCAATAAACATTTGTTTATATGCATTTTTATTCATATTTAATTCTTTCCGGAATTTTTGTCTTTCAATTTGGAATCACTTTTCTTTGCCAGCAAAATTCACCTTATTATTTATTTTTGTGAGGATATACCATTGGAAATTTTACTGGATTTTTGTTTTTTTGAAAATTACTTTTTTTTTTTAAATGTTCACTTGTGGAGAATATTGTGGTAGATGTAAAATTCTAGGAAAACAGGTTTCTTTTGACAGTTTGAAAATAACATTCCACCGTATTATCTCTATTGATCATAATAATTATTTCTATATCTTTGAAGGTAATTCACTTTGTCTTTTAGCTATTTTCACCTTTTTTCTTTGTTTTTTATTTTTAGCAGGTTTCCTTGATACCCTCGGCGTGGTTTTCTTCATCACTATGTCTTTCACTTTGAATATTCTTTGCCTTCCTCAATTGCTTCTGTCCTATTTTTTTCTCTCTCTCTGTCTTTTACCTCCTGAAACTCCTATTAGACACGACTTCAGTAGTCCCTTGTTGAAGCTAGAATTTTTAAATATTTCTAGCCTTTGTATTCACCACATTTTAGCAGAAATATCTTCTGATGTTTCTTCCAGATCATGTCCTTCTCAGATTCTTTGTGAATTACTTACTAAGCTTAAACTTCAGTTCTTATGCTTTCTTAGTTCTAGAATTTTTATTCTATTTTTTAAAAATTGTAACTCTTTAAATTCTTCACTATATCTTTCATTTGTAACGTATTAATCATTGCTCTTCCTACCCAGCTGGATAATTTCAATAAATTAGTTGTCAATTAATTTGTGGAAATTTTCTCCTACACTGTTTGTGTCATACATATCTATTTTTATTGATAGTAAATACTGTCTTCATTAAAGTGTAGTGACTCTGGATAGAACTACTATTCTTCATGAACTCTGGTGAACAGAGTATTGTCAGTTTACTTTTATCTAATTATGGATCTTGAACAGATTTTGTAAAGCTCATTGAACCCCCTTGTTTATCTATACATTTCTAGTATGTGCAAGGATTCTCAATTGAGATTCTGGAAATTTTAGTCAGGATTGTTCCCCGTTGGAAATTTGAGAACTCTTGTTTTTATCTGTGTGCTACATTAGGGTTTTTCTCTGAGACTGAGAAACTTTGCTCAGCACTTCACTGGTTTTCTGCCTAATTTTTTATCCTCACTTTGTATAGTTAAATTATTCACAAAATTATCTCTGATTCTTCAGTAGGAGAAATGGGTTTTAGTTGGTGCTTTGCTTTGTTAGCCAGACTTCAGACTGTGTATCATTAAAGTGGTTATTCCTGTTTGGAATAGTCATAAGATTATAAAATTTAACGCTGGAAGGAACTGAAGACATCATCTTCTATTGGCTAACCTCCCACACAGTGCAGAAATGTTTCCTGCCGCATCCTTGGCATATGCTCATCCGGTCTCAATTTGGATATCTTCAGCAAAGGAGCTCATCATTTCCTGAAACAATCCATTCTGTTGGACAACTCTATTTTAAAAATCCTTATGTTGAGCTAAAATATGTCTTTTTGTAACTTATACTCATTTACTCATTGTTTTAAGTTTTCCTTCTGGAGTAAGTCAAAACAAGAGAACATTTCAGATAGCTATACTTAAAACAGATCTAAATGGCATTCCTGTTTTCTCATTTTCTCATTCTCTCTCTCTCTTTCTCTCTCCCTCTCTCACACACACTTACACACATTTATGTGCATAAACACACATTTTTGTCTCAAAACATCAAACACAATTACTAAACAAATTAATAATCTTAAGAAATTGCTTTTATTTGGTCATTATTAAAATGCTAGTTTTATACTATGCGAACTTCTCTGACAGTTTGAAGACAAATCTTTGTGTAATTATCGTAAATCCTATTTTTGGACAAAAAAGGAGTTTGAAGATTTCCACTATTTTTGGAAGTGACACTACATAACCACTTGTGGAGCTGCAGATAAATTAATCTTCAGTTGCCAAGAGGCAGATGAATTCTTAGCTTATGCACGTTTGTTTTTTGTTTTATTGAAACTTGCATATTAAAGCTTGTTTGAATTAATGATAATAATCATATAGTAACTAATATTTAGTGAATATTTGCTATGTATAATTAAAGTATCTTGTCTTCATTTTTGGACTGAACTTTTTGCTCAGTAAGAGGTCTCCTAACCCTTTAAGTGTAGTTTATGATTTAAACAGAGCACAGTATCAGAGAAGTTTCTGTTAGCAATCCTACTGAGGCTACCCTCAAACTATGCAGACTACCCAGGCACACTAGGAGTAGGAGTCATTCTTTGTTAAAGCTGAAATTCTGTATACATATTTTTAAAGAGCCAAATAGCTCTAAAATACACTCTTAAAAGTTTATGTCCTGTCCTACTTATGATTTAAACTCACAACTACATTTTATCCCCTTTTTCTCTTTCATGATTTCAGCATGTAGTTTTGAGTGCACAAATTGCCATTTTTTAATAGCCTGTGAAAAACGAAAAAAATCAACTTGCCTTATTGCATCTTTTCTCAGTTAAAATGGTGGAAAGTTATTGTGTGCAAGGCAAAAATGCTGAACCTCAGACAGTCCCTTAAAAGTACTGAAGCTATTGTCAAAATATGAGAAGAGGTAGAGTTTAAATAATCAGAGCCACTGTGATTACAACTGTAAACTTTGCAAAGCTAGTTGAAAGACAGAATGGGCAGCATCTGGTGTCTGACTTTCATTCTCATTTAACTGGTCTGGATTTGTAATATTTTCAATGCTCATTTTTCTTAGTTCATGTTTTCAGTGTGTAATGATTACATTTGTCATGGGGAATTGATACACGTGTGTAACATATCTTAACTCTTTTTTATCCCCTTTTTTTCCTTTCCTTCTCTGCTTCCTCCATCTCTCAGTCTCCTTCCCTTTTGTAATTTTTAAATGTTGTCTAGGTGATTTAAACATATGTGTAGGGTTCTGAGTTGCTGTGCTAAATCTACTGTGACATGGAACAAACCCAAGAATTTTTCCTATGCTCAAGATTTATAATCACGAAGTTGGGCACAGGTAAAGTGCTGATAGTTTAAAGGTACATACAATAGGATCCCACAGATTACAGATATTACTTTAAAATCAGTAGATTACTTGATATATCTGGTTAGTTCTAAGACAACCTTTAGAATCCTGCTTGTTAGATCAAGGGTAGAGAGAATTGCACTTTTCTTTTAAAAAAAATCACTTACATTAAATCTTGTGTTCATAAGATAGAATATCATTTTGTAGTATTTTATACTCTAGAATTGCTTTGAAACAATGATTAAGTAAATTTGAGGGGAAATATGTGCATCTTCTTTCTTTTGTGAGATGAAAAAAATAAAGCATAAAAATACTGACTGTCCTCTGTTCCTGTCTTTGATTTTTACAAACTAGTTTTAAAGCCATTTCTATTTGTTCTGTATCTAAGGAAGCGAGTTTCACGCAACTGATTTTCATTTGATATAATATTAAAATGGTTATCATACCAAAATGCCTTCTTTTGTGGTTTTTCTCATTTATATATTGCAACAATCACTTAGTTTACCTGTGTTCATTGTGCGATGGGTCGAGAAAAATATTTTTTTCATTTTAAAAAAGGGTAAAACTAAACATAACAAATAGAACAAAGCAGATCAGAAATAACAATGTGACTCAGATTTCAAAGCAAGACAACAGCAGATCTACAATAAAGTCTCTTTTCTTCTAAATGGTTGTCTATATCTTTACACACAATGAATTCACTTTAATATCAAACGTCCTTTCTCTTTTAATGACTTTTCAGCATGCCATTACTCTGTTTTTGCCCTTACAACATTATTTTTCCTCAGTCAATTATGTCCTAAAAAAATAACTGCCAAATGACCATTACACATTGGTTTGGTATTTCTGATTCTACTTGCTAGAAAGAAATGCATCTCACGTGGACAGCAGCCCAGCTCTCGTGCAGGTCTTAAATGCATAACACTGACAGGAAGCTGAACCACAATCATACTTCAGAGAGTTAATAGTTTCCTCACACTCTTCCCTCTGTAAAGTATATTAAGCTGAGATTATGCATATGACTTCAGTTCTTAAAGGTTTACAAGTATAGCTGGAATGCTTAGTATTTGATTGTTACATAAATAAGTGTTTGAGAACATATGTAAACTTGACAGTGTTAGCACCAGATGTTCTAGTAATACAGTAATGTACTTTGAATGTCCGTTCTCACTTAACTTGTTCATCTTGGCAATATCTCTTTATCTGCTAACTTTCAGGTAAGCACATGTTAACTCTATACATAGTGATGATTATTTTATTGTTATATTCAAATTGCATTTATTATGTTTGTATATAGTAGTATCAAATAACATAAGCAATAATACTGGGTTTTATGTGTGTCTTGTTTTGTCTAGCACTGTCAGCTGCACAAATTTCATGCCTTCTTCAGGCATTCTCCATCCTCTTTTTCTGTTCTCTTTTTTATCATGGAGCTTTTAAATTTTATCTTTGAAAGCTAGACATGATGGCACATGCCTGTAATCCCAGCATTTGAAAGGGTGAGGCAGGAGGATTGCTGTAAGTTTAAGGCCAGCATGGGCTACGAAGTGAATTCGAGGCAAGCCTGAACTGCATAGCAAGACCCTGTCTCAAAAAGCGAACAAAACAAAACAAACAACAACAACAACAACAACAACAACAAAAACCCCTCACTCATTGACGTATAATAGTTGTATATTTATATGGGAAGTAGAAGTTTGTATTAAAAATGATTAAATCAAACTAATTAACATGTCATCACCTCACATATTTGTTTGTAGTAAATTATAAAAAGTCTTTGACATTCTAAAGCACTTTTTCTTTTTTTGGAATTTGTTTTGCAATTATCTCAAACTTTTTACAAAGCAGCAAAAATAAAATAAGTATACAGAATTTTCCTTTATCCACTTTTCTATATTCTACCCATATTCACCTATTACTGACATTTGCTTTGTCAGATAAGTATACAACTCCCTCTCCCCTCTCATTACATATATATGGTTGTATGTGTCCATATGTATAAATAAAATGTGTACTCATATGCATGTACACAAGAACTGATAGTTCCTTAATCTTGAAATGTTAATTTTGCAGTCCTTTACTCCCATGTGGCTGTTTCCTAAAAACAAGAAAATTGTCCTCCATACAAGTAATGTCAAGCTTACACATTTTAAAAACTTTTATCTGTATTCTTTCTTTGACACAATCATTTCCTTCATAATATTATTTTTTTTTTCTAGTACAGGCCTCAATTTAGGATTAGTTGTTAAATTTAGTTTCTTCAGGCTCCTTTAATGTGAAACATTTTGAAATTTTTCTTTATATATAGCATTGATACTTTTCAAAACAATAATTCTGTTTTAATAATAAGAAACCTTTTGGAACCTGTGTGATGTTTCCTAATGAGTACATTGGAGCTTAAGTATCCTGTGCCAAATATAAAATCAATAAAATTGCATTCTTCTCTGGGTGTCACACCTGGTAGGGCTTTATGCCTATCTCTCCGCAATGATATTTATTTTGGCATAGTATTTCCCAATCTGTCTACTGTATGGTTATTGGCTTTTCTTTCACAACTAATAAAATATCTGTAGATACAAAGCATAGTGCAAATGCACTAAAGCAAAAACTTTTCAGTGATTTGAAATTATTTTTTAATCGTGTACTGGTCACAGCCCACTAGACGAGCTCTAAATAATCATCAAAATTTCACCGAAATTTCTGTCTCTGAATGCTCCATTTCCTCTATCCTTTTTGATGTGAAATGGCTTTGGTCCCTGTGGGTACATGGTAGCATCTATGGAGACTTCTTGGCTTTACCAGGCAAGGATTAACTTTGGAAGACATTTTGAACAAGTTACAAAATTCTGAAACCATAGACACCTCCTTGTTTACTGAGGAAGGTAACTTATTAGGATGAAAAATCCGAATATACTCAAGAATGAATGCAAAATGTTGAAGCCAAAAACTCAGTTCTTAGCCTCAGAATGAAAGGTTTATGGGCCCCCCAAAAGACAACTAATCAAAAGACTCAAAACTAAACTATTGGAAGAAAGGATTCCATTTGTGTTGAGGCAAGAGGTTTAGTATTTACATATGAAAACATAGTGTCACAGTCTGGATAATGAATGTTGCCAAAGGCTCATATGTTAAAGACTTGGTCCCCAAAGATGGTCTATTGGGAGAGAACAAACCTTTAGCAAGTGGTGCCTGGCAAGAAATCTTTAAGTAATGGGGGTATACAACTTGAGAGAAACCATGGGAACCTAGCCTCTTCTTTTACTATTTTGCCTCCTGGCTAGGCATGAGTTTTGCTCTGCCATACTCTTCTTGCCATTACTATCCAGATGCCCACCAGAGGTTCATGAATTGGAATCTTTAAAATTATAAGTCAAAATAAACATTTTCCCTTTTTAAGTTAGCTGTCTCAGGTGTTTGTTATAGATAAAAGTTGATAACCTTGGGTATTTTTTATATTGATTATAATATAATTAATGTACATAGTAAGAAGTGATAAAGAGAAAAGAAATCAAGAGAAAACAGTAAATGATTTCTACTTTGCATAGTAGGCCTACGATTCATGTCAATCTTGCAGCCTAAATGTGCAGCATAGTTTAAAAGCAACAGAGCAAATTAACTTCACTGTTTGAAATGTTTACCGTGGTGGAAAATGTTTTATTTATACGTAATATTGTAAAAATTATTTTAGCAACACACTATATTATAAGTTTCTAACCCAATTATAAAATACAGGAAAATGAAAGTTAGGAAGAGTAGATCAAATTAGAAGTGTTTGAGAATGAACTCTAGATTTACTAAAAACTAAAAACAAAAATATCACAGCACCAGTGTAGCACATCAATCATTTGAGGTTATCCGCTACTCTTGAAGAGGCTATCCTGGCTGCAGAAAATACATTAGTGTCTTAAGGTCAGAATATACTAACAAAAAAAATGAGCACCCTGAAAAAGAACCAGCTGGCTTAAGGCAATCCAAAGTGCACAGATGTTAAAGGTTTGCAGTTCTACCAATACCATTACCCAATACGAGATAAGAGACAAAACACTAAAAATTACAGGACTTGATTTACCATGCTGACTTAAGATCTTGATTCTTTATGTTCCTTCATGTTTTTTAATTTCTATTTTATTATAATTTTATTTTTTACCTTCTGAATGATAGCTGCAAAAAGGAAACAATTTTTTATAGAACTTGAAAATTAAATTTTAACTTATCCTTGTTAGAAATATGCATAGAATTGTTAATGTAAGCTCTTAAGTTTTAAATGGTCTAGACAAAATAACCAACAATCTATTGTTCTTCACATTTCCTCAAATCTTAACACAGATGGTTTTGTAGCAAGTAGAGAGATGGTAGATAATAAGTCAATTTTGAACTTTCTAAAGAGGCAAACAAATGTCTAACGAAGTCGACTAAAATCAAAACCTTACATGGTTTGAATCATGGGAGTAATCAGAAAATAAAAACGTAAATGGTTTGGAAAATGTTTCATAGTTGCAAAGTATCCATGGATCTGTGGTTAAAGTCATGAAAATTAGTTCTACATTCTTTAAGACTTTAGTCATTGTTTTCTATTTAATGATATTGAGCACTTTGTGAGTATAAAAATTATTACTAAGAATTATTTGGAGATATTACATAAAAATTAAAGCACATCCTGTAAATACATTTAAAATGAAGCATTGCATATCATAGAATCAACAACATCCTACCAGACTGAAGATGTTCAAGTTGTTTATTTGATAAGGACCTTAAACCCTCATACATACCTCTGTACCATTATTGAGAACACAATTTGGTCAGGTGTATTCACCATGCTATATTAGGAGATTTCCCTATTTGTTCTCATAAGAACAAGTGAAAGCAATAATGTTAAATGTATCCTTCTGTAACTAGTTGTCTCTATTTTCAATTCTAGGATATAGTTACAGTATAAAATAAGCAGAATTACAAATTTGATAATCAATTTTTGTAAGTGCATCAAATTCATTTGTTATTTGTAATAAGAGAATGTGAAAGTAAGATTAATTTAGCTGCTGCTTGCTTTTTTCTTGTTTTAAAAACCATCAAAATAGCTCCATAGCTCCATAGAGAAAAGCTTTGAAGAATGGCTTAAACACACTCTTTTTTTCCTTTTTTCTCAGGTTGGTGTCACTTCAAAAATAAAAATAGGCACTCTTGCTGGAACATCAGGAGTAATACTGGGTATAAATAGGCTTAGAATATACTTAACTATAGTAATCCTTCCCAACACACAGAGAGATGAATTGATAACCAGATTTGGCGTTTCAAATATTTTTTACCCAAGGCAAAGGCTTTAAGGTGTTTTCTTGGAATTAGAGAGTTTAGAGATGAAAAAGGTGCCATTTATTATTTTCTCTTTCTGTCAGCTTAGGACTTCTCTTTGCAATCTTGTTTATAAAACTGGCCTTTCTGTTCTTAAATGTTTCACTTGTTGAAAAAACATTCCATCAGAGGATATTCTAACATCATAGAATGTGTATTCTCAGGGTTTTGACTGAATAGTAGTCTGATGAAACAAAGTAAGGTGATTTACTGGAGTGGAAATTTGGATTTAGAATCAGAAGTAGTAATTTCTAGTAAGGAATGTGATACATAATTTGTTTATGATTTTGAACAAATGGTAGTGTTTCTCAATTCATCACTGGCTTGTGAAATGTGAGAAATTTTAGCTAGTCTATAAATCAGAGAAGCAGGTAAATTTATCATTTATTCAAATTAACCACATCAACTGATCAGTTAACTCTAAATATCTGAATGGTTGATATAAGTCTATAAGCATCAGAAATGATATTGTTTATCTGAAAACCTATTTATTTTCTTAATATTGGTAGTACTTTGCTAGGTAGTGGCATTTTAAAAGGTCTTTATCTCAAACATGATAGTATCATACCATTTTACTGTAGTATTATCTTTAGAATGCAACTGCAGCTTAACCTTTTTCAGGCCCATAAAATCAAAGTTAATACATGATTACTTTTCACAATCCTACTTTTGTTGGAATCCAGTGATGAAAATGACTGTCCTTCTTTTAAAAATATGAGTATGCTGCCATTCCTTCAAAACCAGGATATTAAATGAAAAGCAAGTAGTCACTGGCTCTGGTTGGCATGCAGTTTGTCCCTCAAGCATTCATGTGTTGCAGGGTTGGTCCTCAGGTATGGCACTTTGGTCCTTTTAGTCTCCCAAACTCTTCTTGATAAAAGTACTCAGCCTGTGGTATTTCCTTATTGTAACAAAAACAATAATACACTGTTAATCCTTCTTTTGTTATTGTTTTTTTAACATAAAAATGGCCTGATTGGAATAATTACCCTTCACTAAAATGGGCACAATATTTTACTTTATCACCAGATTATTTCTGAGTCCAAAAAATAATCTCAGAGTATACGTATAATGAAAAATACATTGAATTTGGAGTCAGGAAGTCTAGCTTCTAGAATGTGAACTATCTCCTACTATATACAGACAATTTCAAACTTTCAATCATTCTACTCAATCTTCTGAATTTAGCAGAAGCTTTCCATGTGCAGCAGAAATAACACCTTTGATTTTGACTTTTTACTTTTTCCTAGGGACATGCCATATGATACTCTCTTGTGATGCTGGACAGTACCAGTAAACTACAGCTCCCAGCCACTCATGAAGCTCATGAGGGAAAACAACAGATTCTCCATAAGATATTATGTTACTAATATAATATTCAATATATTGTGTGTATTAAATTATTTCCAACCTTTCCATGGATTTATCAGGACTTAAACTCATTTTAAACTGAGGAGCATCAGTAAGATTTGGTAATTTCTTTAACATGCTTGAATATCAGTTTATTTTTAACAAGGTAGAACATTAATTCTTTTCTTTGAAGCTTCTGTCAGGATCAGATAAAACAATGAACATGAATCCTAAATATTTTATTATTTTCTACACTTAGAAAAATATTTCTGAACAAATTGTATTTCTATTTGATTACATATTTCTATAAGATAACACTTACAGAAAGAATTATTAAATATGGAAAGAGCAAGTGTTTCTTGAGTACTCGAATACGAGTAGCATCATGATACAAAAGCCAAGCAGTGCTTAGTATTCCAGATCTTGAATACCATTCTTTCTAACTCCTTGACCTGAAGACAGGGCCTTACCATATCATCACTGCCTTCAAGAAGGAAACTCATCTTTTCCTTATGCTATGAATTGTACAACAAAGAAAGTTACACCATAATAGAAAACTCTAGTTTCATTCTACCACTTCAATCCTACACTATTTCCTCAAATTTTATTTTTACATATGTAAGCCATTTATAACTAGATAATTTACAATTACCTATATGTACCTGTGAACAAAAGACTGTTATTTAAATTTGAATTCAGGTGGATATTTAGCTGAAATGCCACAAGAAATAAAAGGAAAATAGAGAAACCTTCATCATTATGAAGATGAGATAATTACTTTTTAAAAATCATTGCTGATCCAATCCAAGAAGGGGCCACGAGGTTTAATTGTGGGTGTGCTATTTACAGATTAATTAGGACATTTAACTTCCTTTTTTATACCACAGAATTAATCCCATAAAAATTAGTGATCTCAAAGGAGTTAGTTGTCAACTCTGACAGGATCTCTTTGCCATAATCTATTAAAATGCTGCTTTTATCTTGTCTTGCCTGTGTCATATTTTATGGATTTTTTCATAAACACTGCCTATACTTCATAAATGTCTCAATTTTCTAGTCTATTAACATTACTTCAAAAGCAATTGATAAAAGAGCAGGGCATGCATGAAATAATACACCAATAATGTGAAGTGCTGGAGGCAAGAACAGTGGGTAGGATCTGCACAGCTTGTGAGCTGAAACAATGAAAGGATGTTTTATCTACCACAATAAAGAAACAAATGATCATTTTTGATAGTAGAAAAAACACTGTTAGTAATTGGGCAGATGAAAAATGGGTTACACAGAAAATACAGCATATTTTGGAAATGATAACTGAAAATGAGAAAATAAATCTACAAGTATGTATTTACATTAGGGGGGAACTTTTCCCCTTTGAATTCTAAAGATGTGGTATACAACTTGATTTCACTTAATTCTAGAGATGACAGTCTGGTTCTATTTATAAGTGATATTTCCTTTGCATGTATATATCCTAATAAACCTATAATATATATTAACTACAATAAATACTATGTATAGTTTTTATCATTATAATCTCATTTTAGGATTTGGAAATTAATTTTTCTTTTAATGTATAGATGATAAAATTATGACATATTTTCTATATTTTAAAGATCCTAATATATGATCTAAAATTTGTACAATGAAGTGAATCTGGATTCATACCACAAATATAATTTAACAAACTGACTTTTCAAAAACATATTCAGTTATTATATATTTAATTCAATTAAATAAAAAAGGAGAATGGGAATTTAGCAAGGCACAAAAGTCCTTATTTTTACAAATTTTATTCTTTATATTTTGTGATCTAATTCAGCTAAATAGTGCCAGATACTGTTTGGGATTTCATTCTTAAAATCTCAGGCTTTATAAATGGAGTGGGCTTAGATTCCCATATATCCAAACGGACCTCCATTTGCTTGCAATTATGTATGGTGTCTTCTTTCATACTTATAAATACCAGAGTTTGGAAGACAAGATACGCAGTCCCTCATTAAAGTATATGATCAAAGAATGGTATGAGAATTGTTTTAGTAATTCATATTTTCACAAATTTCCTTAAGCCTACATAGTACTGTCTAAAATTGTGTGCTTTAGTGTTAAGTTGGAAAAAGTCCTGGATTCTTGATTTATATTCTTAACCTTTGAAATGAGACCATGTTAATATTTCCCAGGTCAAAAAATAATTTGAGCTACTGCTATATAATCATTCAGTTTTAAGACTTGGAAAGTAGATGTTTTTCTCATACTCTAGGTGAAGGTGATAAAATGTTACTGAATCTCTTAATATGCTACAAAACAGATACTGTAGTTGAGTAAAGTTCAGGACCTGGCATAATGATGGTACCATATGTGTCTGAGACCCTACAGGTCACAAGAGATCATGATCAGGGGAATTCTTGTTTCAAATGTTGCAAAGATGCGAGTCCCAACCCTTAGTACTAATCCAAGGAAACAGTCACCAGAGCTATGTGGAAAATATCCAGAGGTGAAAGATAATTCACCAGATAGTTTATTAACCTGAATTAGTTCCCACTTATCTTTCAGGCCCATTTATTTCTCCTTTGTATCTCAGAAACAGCATAAATATTCACCCAAATGCTTAAGCCAAAAAAACCTAAGAATTTTTCATGTTCCCTGTTTTGTCCATATATCCATGAATAGATAGTGCCATTTATACTCCCAGAACCCATTGCAGTCTACCTTCTGCTTTTAATCTACTCATGTAGAATTGTAGTCCAAGCTGTCTTCATTCTTTTCTATAGTTTTATAATAGTCATGTTATATGGTCTCCCACTTCTCCTCTATGTGCACTTTATTGTGCACTATGTGTGAAGAATAAAGTGCACTTTATTCTTCACATACTATTCAAAATAATACTAAGCTACATAACTCAGTAGCTTCCAATAAATTTAAAATAAAGTCTAAACGTCTTACTGTGGCCTCTGATCAGGACATGATACAACCTTTGTCTATCTTATCTCCTAACATTCTCTTCCTTTGCACTATGCTCTGGCCACATCAGAGCTGTGTTACTAACCTTCATTTAGCATACCATCCTTGTTCTCACTTGCAAACCTTCATACACATGTTCATATATGATATGCAATAGAAACAAAATTTCGGGAAGCTGTTTGTCTTTGTTCAACAAAACTGATTTATCCAAGAGTATGACATCTGCTTGTCATCTGGGAAGGCCCCCTGCCTGCATAACCCTACAGAGGGCATCAAATGATGAGACAGAAAGAGTTCTAGCTCAGGTTTCACTTCCTGTGTTTCTAAAGCCATTGATGGGACCCATTTTCATGCCTTCATCTAATTCTATTTACCTCGTAAGTCCTATTAATGTATGATTTCAGGTAGTAAGTTTCTAGCACATGGGAAGTCATCAAGAATGACAGCAGGATAACTGCATGGAGAAATGCAGTGTAATAGGTGCCAAGTTAGTCTATGAATGAGTATAATGTTAAAATGTAAGTACTTGACAGTGTCAAGAAGAGAAAGTGGTAATAGCCTGGTGATGATTTGTGCTTCTTTCATGTGCATAGGAAAGATAATTCAACTCCCATTTTGAAGGATTCACAGAAAAATGTAAATCTGAAGTAAAGTTTTGCTTCACTATGAGGAAAAAAAAAGAAAAAATTGAAAGGGTCCTGCATGTGGAATGTTTCCAAAAGAATTTGATTTGTTTGAGGTTCAAAGAAAAGCTTTGGAACACTCTATAGAGGTGTGTGGAAGGTGGAGTCAAATGAAAATGATTTGGGAATCTTGTCCTAAGATTAAAGGTCGATCACTTAGTCTTAAATATTAGCATAGAGAAAAGTGGGTAGTCAGTTCATACCTGTCTCTTTCTCATTCTTCCTTTCTTAGCTAGCTTGTAGAGATGAGATATAGTGGCATCTTAGATTAAAAAGGATGACCTAAATAATGGCAAAGCAGTTCTAGGTAGTCATTTCAACCTTGAAGCGCCCTATGTAGCAATAAACAAGAAGATTGGGGCTATGAAGAGAGGGCCATATCACGGAGCCCTTTGGAATAAACATGCAACAAGACTTTTATTCATACCTCACCTTGTCCCTGGGTTTTAGCTAGCTGCTTGTTTTCTCTCTAGTCTTTGCAAAAGCTTCACATCCTTAGACAAATCTTCCCTGACTTCCTGGCCTCACTGACTAGGTTCTTATAGTACCTTGCCTTTCAGCTTTACCCCATTGTCAGTTACAGTTTTATACATATTTGTGGGATTGTTTTATTGAATTTGTGTGCTTTACTAAACTAGGCTCCATTCAAAAGGGGCCATATCTATTTTTGTTCATTATTGTATCTCAGTCATAATATATAGCATCAGCAAGGATAAATTTAATCAATTAATGCAATTAGAGCTTCAGACATTTGATTCCGGAAAAAAAGGCCAAAGAGCTAAAGGGAACCAATGGTTGAAGTTGCAAGGAGGATTTCTTTTAAAGGTCTGCAGCTCAGTCCTTGTTATGGTTTATGTCAGATTGCCCCCCCCCAAGCCTCATGAAATCATGGGATGCAGCCAAATCTAGCATTAGTTCATTGTCTAGTTGGTGGTATGAGTGCTACACCCACCCAGGGGTGGAGCCAGCATACAGTGTAACTGGGGGAAGAAGATGTGTCTTTTTCTCTTGTCCTGTTTGTGCTTGCTGCTTAAGGCTGCCTTCCATGCCACTCTGCTGCTTGGAGCCAACTGAGTACGAACTGAAATCTCCAAAATTGTAAGAAATAAACTTTCCCTTCCCTAATTTTGGGCATCAGGTATTTTGTCTCAACAACAACAACAACAACAAAATAACTAAGACGGTCCTCACTGTCATGATCTACATAATTGTGAAGAAATAATATTAAGCATCTATTGTTTAAAAGATTATTAAAAACTACATAAAGACTGTATTAATAGAATTTTCATAAGATGAGTGAGAGATGGAATGGGAGGATGCGAAAGTGAGGCAACCTTAAAGGTAGCTTTTCCAAAAAGTTAGTTCTACTAAGCTGTTCTTCTTTAGTGTTAGAAACAATTAGGATTAATTATATCTTTTTGCGTGGAAGTGATGGTGTGAATTCAAATGACATGTAGGAAAAGGAGGTAAGCCTATTTGTTAAGTGGATAGTTCTGGTTTAGGTCCATTATAGCTGCACAATGTTATTATGAGATATGAGGACATAACTAAATTATTCATATTATAATTTTATTTGTGTTCTATTCTTTATTCCTGTAAAATGTCCCTATTTGTTACTGAAAACATCATGTTTTATAAAGATTTATGTTAATTGCACAGAAAGATGTGTTATTCAGAGTAGCAAATTCTATAGTGAATTTCAGTTTTCTAATGTGTGATCTCTATGGTATAGAATATTTCTTGCTAATGGTTCATGCCATCTATATATCTAGTGATCTTTGAACTCTGTGTTCATTATAATGGTTATAGCTGTACCCAAATGGCAGCATATTATTAAAATATGAGGTAATGATTGAAGAAACTAGATATAATTATGCTTCTGAAAGAAAACAAACCTTCTAGGAATAAGTTTTTGGAGGCAAAATAATACTTCTTAAATGTTAGGCTGAAGTAAACACATTATGACAGATGAGAAATGCCAGAGTTTAAAAGAGGGGGAGAGACTGAACACAGTGTCAAAGGGCTATTGAAAAAAATTAAAAAAATAAAAAAATAAAAAAAGCTTACTTCAGAAAAAAATATATTTTTAAAAAGTAGGAAATTTCCTTTTAACTGATTTGAATTTTTATTATCCAAATGAACAAGTGTTTCTTTTTATTTCAGGGATCTCTAAAGCCCTGATCCTACCAGCAAATAGAGTTCTAATGAAATTTCTACTATTAACTTAGCCTCGTAAGCCCATTTCTGTAAATGAAGGGTAGAAGCCTGAAAAAATAATGAACACTATCCCTGTCATCAACTGAACTGTTTCTATTATTCTAATAGTTGTGAAAATTTGGTGGGAAACAGCCATCAAATCTTTTCACCTAGAAGTACAGAAATACAAACTATCTTATAACAGAGCTCCAGACTTGGAGGGCTGATTTTAAGTCTTGCATACTGATCAAGAGCAGATCATTAATCTACTGAATATCTGTCTAGAAATAGGTATGTTCATTATCAATTAGGGTCAAATAAGTAATTTACATGTGTAGACTATTTTTAAGTGTAATAATAGTTTACCAATACTTCCAGATATCGGGAATGTGTTTACTTTGGATGCAACTGTAAAGAATGTATTTTTTTAAACATGATAACATTTTTACTAAATACTGTTTTTCAAAAATTATTTATGAAAATGTGTTTTGGGATTGCATGAATTATTTAGATATTTGTACTGATATTTTAAAATATACACTGATACTTCTATTAGGGGTAAGTTTTGAAAGCTCTCCTGAAAAAAAAATGCTCAAAACACCACTCTTTATATCTGCATTGTCATCCATGAGGTGACAAGGCTAATCTATCTGCTTTAAGCTGTAAGATACTCGAACATAATCTTTGGAAACTGAAGACTTAGGAGCACACCCTGGAAAATTGGAAACGGGGATAAGAACATTAATAGACTAAGAAAATTTTTATTTTCTACTTTCATAGTAATTTGTCTTAATAAACAAAAATTAAAATAGGAAATAAAACACAAAGATTAACAAATAAGATGCCTCCATACATAAAGACAATTTAAGGGTGGGATGCCGTAGAGTTTTATAATAATTTAGAAATCTATAGGATGAACTCTGTTCCTTTGTTATATTTTACTTGGATTGTTAGCTAATGTTATTTTCTCCTGCTTATTATTGATCATCATGTTACAGGTATGTTGTTATTTTAAATTATTATAAAATTATAAACACTTGCTTTTTTAAAGTAGCAATGGGCTGATTTACTGTAATACTCTGTTTTCACTTCTTTGAGGATTAAATTAATTTTCTCCTTATAGTTTGGAGCTAGATAGACTTACACACCTCGGATATTATTTTAGACAAATCTGACGTGTTGAGATTACATGAGAATAGGATGATTTAATTATTTATTTTACCTCCAAAACTCGATTGTAATTAGTCAGATTATATATACTTACAAAAACTCACATAAACCAAAAATTTTAAACACCCCTACCTCTCTGGCAATACAACTATGGCATACACAAAGAGCCATGCTTTAAGTGGCAGGGAGAGAGACGGAAGTGGGTAATTATTTGTAGCAATGCTTTTACTGTTGTTCAAAATGAGACAGACTAACAGTGGCAGCAGTCATTTTGCTGAATCAAAGTCCATGTTAGTCACATTATACACTGCCACAAAAGGTTGTTAAGGCTGGTATTAGCATGTACCACTGAGGACATTGGAAGGACTCGATCTGTCACACTAAATCGCCTTCTTGCCCTCAACCATTGAAGTCTCCAGCTCCTCTGACATGTTCTTTCATTAATGGCCTGGCCTTGACAACTGATCCTAATTGCCTCTGAACCACACTTCATGTATTATTGGTGTCTGCCTGCCCTGGTTCGTGTCAACAAGCCACAGCACGCACGGGATGTTGCCCAGTGCCTTTGCCGGAGTGAAGTTCACATTGTCATAGTCCTCAGAAAGACTTTGGTCTCGCTGGGGAGTAAAGTAGAAAGCTAAAGATCTCCCTGTCTCTTTCTAGTAGCACCTTAGTGTTGATTTGTGCTGTGTATGTATTAAATTTATCTAACAGCTCAGTAAAACAATTATGCAACATCCATTAAGGCACAGATAAAAATGCTGACTTCACTTTGACCTTATTGTAGTAACTGGTAAAATTTGTATTCACTGGAAAATTCTTTTCAACTTTAGTCAGTACAGCTTACATTCATTTTCAGCTTTAATTAGTACAGTTTACACTTCTTTGGTTTTTGTTATGTGTAACAATTTCAATTTGAAAAATGATAACAGTTTTTAAAAGTTTATAATGTTATGTACTTTCCAGATAGATGTTCTCTTCAGACCAGAACTCTCCAAAAGCAAATTATTGAAGATCCAAATAGAATATTTTAGTATTAACACATAAAAACAATTATATTTGTCACAGCTTTTGAGAAGCTAAAATAACTTTCATGCATTACATGTATTGAAAAGCCTTTATTTTGTTCTGACATTTCAGGAAACACAAAGGACAAAATAATTACATATATTTTAATTTATAAAGTGAGCTATTTGCTTACAGAAAAGTACTTTAAAATCCAAAACAATATTGGAAAAGCTCAAGCTATTTACCTGACGTTTTGGAAGTATCTGTGAGATTTAAAATTTACCTTATTCTATGACAATTTCTTAAATTATATATCTCTGAACAATAATATAGATTCTTTCCATCTTTCATCAATTTTATTCACTGAAGGCAGTTTTCTGGTGAGCCTTTTAAGCATGCAAGTTCTACCCATCATCATAAAAAATAAATCATAGAAGCTCTTTGGTGCTAGGTATCATTTAGCCTAATCTAGACAGTGACATTTGGGCCACTAACAGCATAATCATGGTTATTGCTACAAATTGCTCCATGTTTGAGTTTTAATGTTATAAGTAAATTATGCCACCAGATAAAATATATGTTTCTTTGGGAATTAAACATGTTTATTTCAGCAATGTGCCCACGACTATAATCATAGACTTAAGGCTTCTTTCATGTAGTAATACTGCCACCTTCTGAAGCCTAGAGGAATTGTTCTCAATGTTAGCTGTCTTCCTCTTAAAACACTTTGAATGGCAGTTTACAGTAATCCAGCAGCAAAATATTTCTGATCAAAAGCACCTAAGCCTAGTAAAATATCTTTTTTTGTAAATTACATGTTTGACTTGAGCTATTCATTTAAAATAGTTAGAAATAAATACAGGTATCCAACAATCAATAAATATATTATTCCTTTATTTGAGGGGGGGTTTAGAACTATATTGATAACATGGAATTTTCATTAAAAGCTCAGTTGAAATGAAGTTAAGTCTGGTGGGGAAGTTCCATAGCAAGAAGAGTTTCTTGGCAGAAGTGGGGCAGGGGGGACCACAGCTGGGATTGTGAGGGGATGGCAAATATTTTCCTATCATTCAATCAGACAGTATGCCCTTCAGCAGAACAACAAGCTCTCCTGATTCTTCAGAATTAGTGAGATTAGCATGAAGCACATAATGCAGGATGATGGAATTTGTCATAATTTGCATTGTCCTGGAAAAATGCAGGTTGATAGAGCGATGCATCTTGGAGCATGTCATGTCCCACGGGCAGGTCACAGAGGAAGCTTGGCAGAAGTAATTTTGTGATATGTGCATCAGTTGCAAATGCTTCATAAGCTATTTGTCAAAATAAAATAAAATAAATAGGAAGAGGTTAAGAAGATAGAGAAAGTAGGGTCATTGTGAATATATCTCAAAGAATTGAGTATGCCATCCTCTAATATCACCTTCTCAGGATTAAACAAAAAATGCATAACATAAATGAGTTCATTCTCCTTCTGGTTTTAAATTCCCAGATACTTACTAAGTCTTTCTTTTTTCCATAGTCTAATAGTAAAATTTTAGAAAACACATGTGTGTTCCTACAAATATTTATGCCTGTCTCTCACAGAAATTATAAAATACAACCATATTAGGAAAGGTTTTCTGAAAGATTGCTTCTTACTTTTCTAATTTTCCAAACTGCATATAGGAAAGAGTAATTGCTAAAAAGCTGATAAAAACAGACATGACAATGCTACTTATCTGCAGCAGCACTTCTAGCAAATGGGCTTACAGAATTCAGACAGGCAAAGAGAGCATGTTTATTTAGAATAGCATTGCACAAATGAAAGTTCCAATGTAAAGTATTGTCCAGGGCTTATTTATTAAGCACCCACAGTGATACTACTGACTTTGATGTTTAGAAATTTTGTCTACCCAAGAACATTTTAACTAGTGTTTGTAGGTTATGTTATTTATCATTTCAATGTCTGCTTCTACTGTACAAAGACATTTTGCAATGTCTCCTTTATTTGTCTTTATCATCTCAAAGAAAAGATTAATGCTGGCAGTCTAGTAACACTGATCTTTTATGACAGTTGAACATTTGTGGGTTGAGGGTCTAATAAGAAAAAAATTTAAGTAAGGAGTTTAAGGGAAATGAAAATATCACTTGTGCATATCTGGCTTATAAAAATGTTTCTTCTTACTACCATGTTAGTAAAAAATAAAGAATACTCATTTTTTCAGATGATTATAATTGTAGAATTAAGCTTTATGAAGACTAAAATTACCCTAGGGCACAACTCAACATGAATAAATCTTTCAACACTCAGTTGAAAACATGATACACATGAAACTAATAATGCCTTACAATTATAAGGAAATCAAGAACTGTGTGAAAATTTTAGGAAGTATTATTTATTGAGTTCTATAACATGAAGAAAGTGATACTACACAATGTTAGCTCAGACCACTTTAAATCATTTTTGTTTGTAAAATAGCCTCCTATAAAGCCTCATGTTTTAACACTTGTTCCTCTATTTCTTCAAAACATTGCTTTCAAACAAACTGTTTCTAATCAGTGCTAACAACTGCTTTATGATCCAATTGGCAAAAACTAGACTTTATGAACTTTATTTCACCAATATATCATCTCATAAAGATCTCTATTAAAATCTCAAAAACATTTTTAAATGAATTCTCTTTTCCAGGTTATAATATTTTGGCTCAATTTCAGCACTGTGGCTATAACAAATTTCCTGTAAAATATTTATTAATTAGGACTTGATATTGTAAGATCCATTTTTATTACCTTATGCCATATTTTAACTATTTTTTTCCATTCTCTTGTTTTTGCTTTATACTGCTGTAAAAATAAAAGAGGCACCTGTCGCTTGTCCTGTGAGATTTTGTTAGTCACTGAAATAAGCTTCTAGTACTTGCCTTGACTAAATAGAGTTCCCACTCCCACTTAATTGCAAAGCCATAGTACTCTTAGATAATTTTCAGTGGATAAAAAGAAAGATTTTAGTTGACTTCCTATGAATTATTAGTTGATCTTTAAAAAGAGAAAAATAACTTTTTAATTATTCATGTCCCCCAAATTTTAATACATGAAGAATTTAATTTTACTTAAGTCTTAAAAGCTGAGTAAACTTGATAGTATACTAGATAGATCAATTTTTTTGCTGCGTCTTCAAGCTTTACAATTCTATTACTCTACGTTGTGACCTATAATCTCATGATCCTCGTTTCACTCTTCAAGTCCTATGAGCTGTTCATTCAGTCATCTGTTCACTCAGTCAGTTTATGCTACCATGCTTTATGGTGCTTCTTCTGTGTCCTTGAAGGATGACATGCTGGAGTATATTTCCCATAAGAATAGAGGGAGACATGAGCAAAGAAGTCCCAATCAACGAATTTAAAGGATCTCATCCAGAGTTAATGGTATTACCACTCTGAGTGAGTCTCAGAAAATGAAGAGGAAGCTAAAGGAATTAGCTTATTAACATGCTCTCATCACTTCTGGACTGGATCCAGTTCTTAGTGATTGCGTGGAAATTCATTACTGCTGCATTATCAAAGGACTTGGTAATCCTCATGTTAACAGAAGAGTATCTAGTTTATGGTTTTTGCCTACCTAGTCTGTGATGCAATCCAAATCACTAATTTATCTGAGAATAAATTGTTTGGTTTTGCCCAGGATAGGTAATTTGAGGAACATACTATAATTGTTTTCCATTCTGGTTTCACTAACTTGTCTTTAATAAAGTTAAAGCCTCAAATGTATTTGGATTTTTAAAAATATTTTGTCACAGCTTAAACAGTAGCCTTTATCAGCTTTTACTTTCATTTCACCAAACTTCTTTAAAGGATTATGTAGGACAGAAAAGAAGTCTCAAAGAAAAGCAAATCAAATATAAAATATAGTTGAGTGAGCCATAGATAAGAAAAATGGGCCATACACACATCCATTATAGATATTTTAAGACCAATAGATAAACTTCCTTGGATAACATAGAATTTCAGCTAAATATCCAATGTATCAAGAAAAGATACTCCCCTGCACCTCAGCAGCCATTGGGATGGTTGGCCCTTCTTCGCCCACACCTAGAAAACTTTAGCAGCCCACGGTATCTTTGGCCACCCTTCCCCTACAGCCAGAAGACCTCAACACACAACAGACCATCAGCAACTTCTTCTACCACCTTCAGAACCTTGGTGGGCTGGTGGGAGACCTGGCAACCCTTCCCCCCAAATAGAGGACCTCAGTGGGCCAGCAACCATGTGGTGAGTTTTCTCCTTATATAGAGGGTCTCAGTAGGTCAACAGGAGCCAAAGTGAACTCTCGTCCCAGCAGTAGGACCTTGGCAAGGCAGCAAGAGTGTGGGTGAGTCCTTCTTCCATACAGAGAACTCTGAGTGGCTTGGCAAGAGTGCCAACAAAGCCTCCCCTACCTGGAGGAACCCAAAAGATCTTACAAGACCCCTCGTGACACAATAAGGTCTTGGATGAAGCACACACTATAGAAAGGTGGATCTGGCAGCCTGGAACAGCCTGGAGCCATAGTAACAGTAAGAGCTGAGGGCTGGCTTACATCAGTACTTCTCCCAAGTCAGCCTAGGAAAACTATAGGGCTCACCCAACAGACCCTGCAATAGGAATCCAGGTTACTGTCCCTCCCTTACATTGTATGACCCAGCAATTTGGCAAATGCCAGCCCCATAGTAGGACCCGAAGGCCCACACAATGGTCAGTTGAGACTAGTGGGATTGAAAAGACCAAAATATTACCCCAAGAGGTGAACATGACAAATGAAAAATCAATATGCAATCTCAAATGCCCAGTCTATCAGGAACAAGTATAGGAGACAATAAAACAGAGGACACTGGAAGTCATATACTGTAAATTTCAGAAATGAGAGTGAGTGAAATAAATAAATTCGTGAGACTAGAGAAGAAATCAGATTAGAGATAATCTCTCAGGTAAAGAAAGAGATGACAACCTTAATAAAGCAGTTGCTCAACATAGCTAGAAAAGACATGCATAAAAAGGAATAGGAGCATGAGAAAATGATGGAAACCTTGAACGAACAATATAGGAAATAAATAGAATGCAAGAAACAAATTCAAGAGATATCCAGGAAATTAAAAATTGAAAGTTAGCAAACCACGTGAATGAAACTGAATGAAGACATGATTGCAGCTAGTGATCACAAAAGGAAGGAGCTTTTTAAAAATAACAAAGGCTCATAAAATAACAGTTTAACAGCCTCAAGATGATGCAATAAAAACATAAGATTTCAATCAAGATTGATGTACCCTACAAAACTTCCTTTGAAAATTAATGTACAAATAAGGTACTTACATGAAAGGAACAACTGAAGAAATTCATGTTCACAAAACCAAACCTAGAAATAATACTGAAAGATATACTAGAGAGAGACGAAAATGACTGCAATTCCCAGAACAACAACAGAAAGAAACCACCAGGCAGAGCAAGCAATTAAGGTAGAAAACGAGAATTAACAAGAGGAAGATAACATGAAAGACATAAGCCAGTACATATCAGTTGTAACCATCTATGTTAATGGGCTCAATTCACCAATTAAAAGAAATACGTTGGTGGAATAGATAAAGAAACACAATTCAATAGTATGCTATATACAAAACAAACAAACAAAAAAACCAAAAAAACAAAAAAAACCTGACATAAAAGGAAGCTCATACACTGAAAGTCAAAGGATGGAAAACAATATTCCATGCAACAAGGACCCAGAAAAGATCAGGGGTAGCTATTCTATTTGCAGACAGTATAAATTTCAAACCAAAAGTTATCAAAAGTGATAAAGAGGGTCACTACATACTTGTTAGGGGAAAATTTCAAGAGGAAGATCTAACCATCATAAATATATATGCACCAAATACAGAAGCCCCAAACTATATATAACAAATACAGAAATGAAAAATTAAATACACAATTATCACAGGGCACTTTAATAACCCATTGTCACAAAAAAATCAATTAGACAAAAAGTTAACAATAAAATAACAGAACTGAATTAAACCTGTAAAAAATGGACTTAATAGATGTTTTCAGAGTGTTCCACCAAATAACAGGAATACACATTCAGCTGCATGGGACATTCTCTAAAAGAGACCATTTATTAGCCCACAGCACATGCTTAAGTAAATGCAAAGGGATTAAATTATCTCATGTATATTACCTGACCA
Source organism: Cavia porcellus (assembly GCF_034190915.1). Classification (NCBI taxonomy): domain Eukaryota; kingdom Metazoa; phylum Chordata; class Mammalia; order Rodentia; family Caviidae; genus Cavia; species Cavia porcellus. Next base: position 34,864,125 of record NW_026947489.1, read on the forward strand.
TAGTGCACTTAAGTTGGCAATTAATGGCAAAAGAAACTGCAAAAGCTACATACACATGGAAATTGAATAGCAACCTATTGAACAACCAATTGGTTACATATGAAATTAAAGAAGAGATTAAACAATATCTACAATCAAATGACAAAACATATCAACACCTGTGGAATGCAATGAAAGTGGTCCTAAAAGGGAAATAAGTAACAATAAATTGTCACATCAGAAAAACAGAACACAAATACAAAGCATCGTGCTGCACCTCAAACTTCAAGAAAAGTAAGAGCAAGTCAAGCCAAAAGCTCATAGAAAGGAGGAAATTATAAAAATCAGAGCACAAATGAACAAACTTGAGACAAAGAAAACAATACAATGATTAACGAATCAAAGAGTTGGTTCTCTGGAAGGAGTCTGGGAAGATGGTGGAATAGTAAGCAGAGTAAATAGCCTCTCTGAGAGAAACAGCCCAGATGCTAGAAAAGACAAGAAGGAAAGAAGTAGGTCCCCCCAGGGGCTGGGGATTTAGCTCAGCGGCATAAGCGCCTGCCTTGCAAGCCAGTAGTCGTGAGTTCGATCCCCGGTACCAATAAAAAGGAAAAAAAAAAAAAAAAAAAAAAAAAAAAAAAAAAAAAAAAGACAAAAAAAAAAAGAAGTAGGTCCCCTCAATTCAGGAAGAAACTAAAATGAGAATTGAAACCCACTGAGAGGATAAAAGAAAAGAAAAGAAAAACTTAAACAGAAAGCAGTAGCTGGCAGAGCTTTCACTGGAGCCAGAACTACCATGACGGAAGTACTGTTGGAACCCAGATATGCCTGGGTACAGTGATGCTAGTGGCTAGCAAGCCCAAAGGCCTTGGCAGGGAGATGTGGTGGTGGAGGGGAGCAGCAGTCCAGAGAATTACACTGGCTGGTGGTGAGTGTGTGGGATTCAGTTCTCCCGTGGGAGTAGGAAACTAGCTGGGCACCATTTTGGAGTTGGGCAGGATAAGTCTGGAGATGGAACTGCAGCTGGCTTTGTTCAGCCACTCCTAGCTCGAGCAGACTAGTGGAAATTGCTTGGACTGAGTCCCACCTCTCTGTGTGGTCCAATAGCCACTGCCGAGGTTTCCCTAAAGCTATCCCTAACCAACCCCACCCAACCCAGTGCACACTAATCTGGTGAAGACTCCCTGTGGTTAATCAGCTCACAAGGGAGGGCCCAGTCTGCTCTGCCCCTGCTTACACTCCAGTAATCACCAGCAGACTGGGGAAAGCAGCAAACAGCAGAGATATCTAGCCAACACACTTCAGAGTAATTATAACCAATACAGAAAGTGCCAGGGACCCCACTACCCACTTGTCCAGAAAACCAGGAACATGACAAGAGGAAGAGGCAGTCTCTAGCCTCTAACCAGACCAGTACTGGTCTAGGAGATGTAAACACAGATGAGATCAGGAGAGTTGCACACCTGAATTTTTTGAAGCAAGAGCAACTGAAATGAAACAACTCAATGAAGCTATAAAAGAACTTCGAACAGAAATACTATTACAGGTAAAACAAGATATGAGAAACATAATAAAAGAATTGTTAAGCACCTCTAAAAAAGACACAGATGAAAGAATAGAGGAACATAGAAAAAGGAAGGAAACCTTAAGTTTTAATATAAAAAAATTAGATACATGAAACAGATTCAAAGAGATTACCAGGAAATTAAAAACTCCATTGAAAGCTGGCAATAATACTCGAAGGAAACTAAAGGACTGTCAAACCTTGAAGACAGGGTTCTGTCTTTTGATTATGAAAGGAAAGATCTCTTAAAAATGACAAGAAACTGGGGATTTAGCTCAGTGGTGTAAGCACCTGCCTGGCAAGCATGAGGTCATGAGTTCGATCCCCAGTGCCAAAAAAAAAAAAAAAAAAAAAGAACCAAGAAGTAACAATACAAAGGCTAGAAGATGGCAAGAGGATTTATAACTTAAGTGTGAAAAACATGAGTGAAGAAGCAGGGGTAAACACAAATGAAATACAAAAGTTGTGTACAGAAATAATTAAAGAGAACTTTCCAAGCATAGGTAAATGAAATGATACTCAGATATATGAGGCATACAGGACTCCAGCTAGCTATAACCAAATTAGATCCACACCCAGACATATAATAATCGAGGTCCCAGAAATTAAACACAAGAACACAATATTAAAAGCTGTCATAGAAAACAAACAGATCACCTATAATGGGAAAACCCATCAGAATAATGGAAAACTTCTCAACACAACCCATGAAGTCAAGAAAAGCTTGGAGTGAAGCATTCCAAGTTCTGAAGGAAATAACCTCCAACCCAGGTTGATGTATCCTGAAAAACTATCTCTCAAAATTAATGGAGAAACAAGATACTTCCATGACAAAGAGAAACTGGGGGAGTTCTTGACCACCAAACCAACCCTACAAAAAAATAAAGAAGGACATTCTAGAGAGAGAGAGAGAGAGAGAGAGAGGGAGAAAAGACCACAGTTTCAGGAACAGTGGCAGAGGAGGCTCACTGAACAGGGAAGAAAGTGGAATGGAGGGGAAAAGTAGACAGTCAACAGTAGAAAAATAACATGGCAGAGATGAGGCAGAGAAAGTTGGCTATAATCACTAATATGGATGGCCTCGATTCACCAATAAAAAGAAACACAAGCAGAGTGGAGCAGGAGATAGGGTCTATCAATATGCTCTATATAAGAAATACAATTAACTTTAAAGAGGATTTATAGACTGAAAGTCAAAGATGATGAAACAATGCTTTGTGTGACAAGGAACCAGATAAAAGTGGGGGTAGCTTGCCTATTAGTTGCAGATTGACTAGAAAGCCATAACATTTTTATACAATGGAAAACTACTCAGCTATGAAGAAAGAAAATCTTGAGCCTCTTGTAGAAAATTGGATATAACTTGAGATCATACTCAAGGGAAAAAAATTCAGAGTCACTTAGGTGAATAGCGGGATGCCTTCCTAACCTAAAAAGCTAAGGAGTTAGTGGGATGCAAAATGTACACAATACACCCTGTGAAAGTGAGAGGGGAGGAATTGTCCAAAAAGGGAAGGCAGTGGCCATTGTTAATCTTTTATCATGATTTGAAACTCATATTGTTTTCATCATATTGTTTAGTTTGGTTTTATTCTGTTCTAGGCTGTCTACTTGTATTAGATTTGATGGCATAGAGAGCTATTCCAAAGATAGCAGGATATATTATGGTAACCATTTTTTATTTCCTATTAACTTGATTTGAAGCCCTGTATTGCTTTCACTTTCTTGTTTTGACTGATTTTTTTTCCATGCTGTTTTGTTTGATAGTATCAAGTCTGAGCATATAGGCAACTACTTTGAAGACAATAAGATTCACTAAGATTCACTGTGATACCCATTCAGGTTTGACTGTTGTCTTCTTTTGAAGTCCTGTAATGTCTCCAATGTTTCATTTTTATTGGTTTTATTCTGTACTGTTTTGTTCAATTTTTATTATACTTGATGATATGGTCAATTCTTTTGAAGACAGCAAGAGGCATTATGGTAACCATTGTTTATCACCTTGTATTTTGTTTTTATATCATGTACTATGTCCATCCTTCTGTTTTGACTGACTCTATTTTGTTTTGTCACATTTGGTTTTATTCTCTTAAAAAAAAAAGATGTGTTACTGTGTACCAACTCCACAGTGTAATATAAATATTAATTACTGCTAATGTACTAATAAAAAATCAGTGGAGAGGAAAAAGAGTTGGCTCTCTGGAAGAATAAACAGAATTGAAAAATCTCTAGACAACCTTATCAAGAAAAAGAAAGAAAAAACTCAAATTCATGCAATGAAGAATCAAAAGCATACAATTACTACTGATCCTGTGGAAATTCAAAAGATCATCAACACCTACATTGAAAATGTTTACTGACATATGCTGCAAAACATAGAGAAAATGGACAGGTTGCTAGAAATGTATGAATTACTGAAGCTGATGAGCTATAAAATTTGAAAACATAATTAAAAATTTATCAACAAAGAAAATCCTTGTCCTGATGGATTCATGGCTAAATTCTACAAGAAATTTAGAGAAGATTTAATGCCAATATTCCTCACACTCTTCAAGGAAATTGAAAGGGAAGCAATCTTCCCTAACTCATTCTGAGAGGTAAGTATTACTCTGATAACTAAATCAGAGAAAAACCCAACCAAAAAGAAGAACTATGGACCAATCTCTCTAATGAACACTGATGCAAAAATTTTCAGTAAAAATACTAGCAAATAGAATGCAGCAAATCATTAAGAAGATTATACCAAGTGAGATTTATCCCAGGAATGCAGAGATGGCTTAATGTATGCAAATCAATACATGTAATACACTACACTAACAGAGCCAAAGAGAAAAATCCCAAGATAATCTTAATAGATACAGAAAAAGCTTTTGATAAAGTCCAGCACCTGTTCATGATAAAAACCCTACAGAAACTTAAAATAAATGATATCTACCTCAACCTGATTAAAGCCATCTATGACAAACCAACAGTGAACATCATACTAAATGGCCAAAAACTGAAAGCCATCACTCTAAAATCAGGAACAAGACAAGGATGTCCATATCACCACTCCTTTACAATATAGTCCTGGAAATGTTAGCCTGAGTAATTAGATAAGAGAGAGCAATAAAAGGAATAAGAACAGAAAAGGAAGAAGTTAAATTATTACTACTGGAAGATGACATGATTTTCTACATAGAAGGCCCAAAAAATACAACAAAAGACCACTAGAGCTAATAAGCAAATTCAGCAGTTTAGTTGGATACAAAGTCAATGCTTAAAAATCTATAGCATTCCTATACACAAACAAATTCACTGAGAGAAAAATTATGGAAATAACACCTTTCACTATAGCATACAAAATAATTAAATATTTAGGAATAAACATAACAAGGAGTATAGAAGTACTCTGAAAAAAGAGATTGAGGAGGTCAGAAAATGGAAAGATATCTCTTACTCTTGGATAGGAAGAATCAACATAGTAAAAATGGTCATATTCCCAAAACTATTATACAGATTTAATGGAATCCCAATCAAAATACTATTAACATACCTCACAAATTTATTTATTTATTTTGGTACCAGGGATCTAACTTACAACCTTGCACTTGCCAGGCAGGTGCTTACACCCCTGAGCTAAATCCCTGACAAAATTTTTTTAAAAAAATTTTTAGTACTGAAGATTGAACTCATGACCTAGCCCTTGCCAGGCAGATACTTATGCTGCTGAGTTAAATCCCTGGCCCTTAACTCACAGATTTAAAAAAAACATTCCTAAAATTAATTTGGCAGCAGAAAAGATCTAGAACAGCAAAGGCAAACTTGGAAAACAAAGGCAAGGCAGGAGGCATCAAAATCCGTGACTTGAAATTATACTACAAAACTACTATGATAAAATCAGCATGGTACGGGAAAAAAAAAAACAGACCTGAGAATCAATGGAACAGAATAAAAGATGCAGACTCAGCTACAAAGACACTCAGCCACATGATATTTGACAAAGGGGCTAAACATGTTCCCTGGAAGAAACAAAGCCTCTTTAATAAATGGTGCTGGAAAAATTGGCTTTCCACATGCCAAAGACTGAAACTAGACCCATGCCCATCACCATGCACTAAAGTAAAGTCAAAATAGATAAAATTTCTAAATATTAAAATAGAAATGCTAAATATATTGGATAAGATATGTAGAAATCTTTAAGATATAGGGATAGGTAAAGAGTTCATGAACAAAATGCAAACTACATGGAAAGTACTTTCCATGAAAAATCAGCTGGTATCTCATCTTATTAAAACATTTTTGTACATCAAAAGAAATCGCCAACAGATTGAAAAGAAAACTCACAGGATGGGAAAGAATTTTAGCTAGCTATCCTTCAGACAAAGCACTTATATCCAGAACATATAAAGAATCAAAAAATATCAGGTCCCCCAAATTCAAAGACCCAACCCAAGAATGAACATCTGAGATTAACATTCAGTTCTCACAAGAAAAAATACAAGTGCCAAATAAATGCATAAAGAAATGTTCAGCATGACTGGTCAGTCATGAAATGCAAATTAAAACAATATTGAGATTCCATTTTACTCAGAAAGAAAGCCTGCCATCAAAAAAATCAATTAATAACAAATGTTAGTGGAGCTGTGGGGTAAAAGAAACGCTTCTCCACTGTTGGTGGGAGTGTAAACTGGAGCAACCACTGCAAATCAGAATGGAGATTCCTCAGAAAACTAGGATTGGAAGTCCCATTCAATCTAGCTCTTCCCCTTCTGGGTATTTTCTCAGAAAAATTGAAAAGTTAATGTCATAATGATGTATGTGCACTCATGTTTATATCAACACAATTTGTATTAGCTAAGATCTTAGAAACAACCAAAATGCCTATCACTCGCAGAATGAATAAAAGTGATGTGATATTTTTATACATTGAAGTATTACTCAGCAATAAAAAAGGATAATTTTGAGGTTTTAATAGGTAAATGGAGGCCACTTGATGCCATACACATAATGAAACACATCAAACTCACTTTTTTTTTTTTTTCGTCTTTTTCATTTTTATCGGTACCGGGGATCGAACTCACGACTGCCTGCTTGCAAGGCAGACGCTTATGCCACTGAGCTAAATCCCCAGCCCCCCAAACTCACTTTTTAAAATATCATACTGTCTCCCTAGTGCAAAAAAAATAAACTGAAAAAGTAATAACATCCAAAGTGTATATTGGATATTGTGATAACTGAAAAGAAGATGCTCAAAAGGAAATAACAACTGGAATAGGGGAAAGCAGGAAAAGGGAAAAGATTATATGTGTATAGGTATACATACACATATGCATGTATGTATATACAAGATATACTATTCTACAAACCTGTTAGTTCATCAAAAAGAAGTTTGTGCTTTCATTGTGTAATTGAACATTTTTACATGCCTAAATCTTGTAACCTGAACAACTACTTCTGAGTTAACAATATGCAATATATCAACTAGTGTTAATTTCATACTATTTTTAAAATTCTTTATTGTTTATATCCCTTTTTTCTGTTTTTCTTTTTAAAGTAAAAAAGAAAAGAGATGAAATGATTGCTTATTGCTTATTGAAAAAAATCTTTTGTAGTTACCAGAAATCAAACCTGGACCTTATGCCCACCAGGCAGACACTTATACCACAGGGCTATATCCCTGGCTTTATTTAAATTTTAAATTTAAAAATTAAATTAAAAAAAGATTTAGTGGCTATAAATTCTTTGAGACAACTTGTTACTAGCAGCTAAAAAGAAATTGGAGCTACCTCTTTATCCCCCCAACTTAGATGTCTCTAATGCACCTAAATGCACATACATTTTTAATGATTCATTATAAAATTTCCTCTCATGTTTGCCATAGGTTTACATTTTGTAATACAAATGTCATTGTACCTTTGTTTTAGCTCAAAGTTGTCACACTAGCCCTGAAATCTTTAAAGTAGAATGATAGGAAAAGTCTGTTTCTTCTTTCATTTATTCTTACTTTCCCAAGGTCAACACCATCAACAAAAAAAGACAGACAGATTGATACATAGATTGATAGATACATAGACAGACAGACACATAGACACACAGATAGACAGATATGGAGAGAGCAATTGACTGTTACAAAACAATTTATGTATATAATTTATTTTATAAAATATCTCAAATTATAAGGTAAATAAAAATGACCTCTCACTTTTTTCTTTTATTAATTTTTAAACCAACACTTTTATAGCTCAGAGAATTTTTGTAGTGTACTAGCCCGTGTAATAGGCAAGGTTTCCTGGATTATTTTGACATAAAAATTTAGCCCAATGACCAAATATCTTGTCTTAGAAAAGAAAAATGTAGTATTTTTATTTCTCATGGATGAGTCAGAAGAATTTCTTTTCATCAGGAATTTTAAAAAATATGTAATAAGATATGTGTACACTTACATTTGAATAGTGTCACTATTAATCATGATATGTCAATTTGAATGAGTTGAGAAATGCTTAGCATACTACACCACAAAGTTCTGGGTGTGTTCCTAAATTGCTGATGTGTAGCCTGGCAAATTTAGGAAATAAGACCCATCTCAAATGTGAGTGACACCAACCAATAGGCTTGTAGCCTGGATGGAATGAAAAGAGAGAAGATGGAGGGAACCGGAAAAAGATGGCAGATAAATGACAGCTGGCTACAGAGGCTCCCTGAGATAGTCAACTTAGAATTCAACATAATACAGCATGGAGAACCCTGAACAGAGAGAGATGAATTCTCTCATCCCAAGAAGAAATTAAGGTGAGAAGAACCAATCAATCATACAGTCCTGGTGCTATTACTGGAACAACTAAAGGTTCAGTGCTCCCACCACAGCGGGCAACTTGCCGAGCTGTCCGAGGTCCCACTGCTTTGACTCACTGTAGGCACAGTCACACTGAGATCAGCGGTCGGTCAGCTGAAAGGAGAGCTGAGCTGGTGGGGAGCCTGCATCGACTTGTGGTAAGTGATGGTAGTAGCCATTCCACAGAAAGGGAGGCTCTGGCAGATGACATTCTGGGACCGAGCAGGACTGGCAAGTAGAAGGGGCAGCAGTGACTTCAGCCAGTGGTTTGCTTCCTGAATGGGATTGGTGAAGTGAGCTAGGTCTGGGTCATGTGACCTGGCTGAGACCCAATAGGTTATCCGCAATCAATTCCCTACAGCGGGGGGTGGAGGGGGGCCGGGGGGTGGAGGGGGGTGGGGGGTGGGGGTGAGGGTGGGTGGGGTGGTGGTGGTGGTGGTGATGGTAGTGGGGTGCATGCTAACCCAGTGAAGCCTCAGAAGTTTGACTGACCTAGAGGGGAAGTGATGCTTAGTAATACAGTGCAGGCCACATCAGCTTGACTGATCCAGAGGGGAGGGCCAGCATACACTGCCCCTGTCTACAACTCACTAGCACATTGCAGTGGGAAGGGTCACCTAGCCAGCATGCTTCAGAAGAATTTTAATCCAACAAAGAAAGAAATTGGGTCCTCCTTGAAGAAACAAAAAAGATGGGAAGAAGAAGCAACAACAAAAACTCCCCAGGTCCCAACCCTGAGAACACTGACACAGGACAGGTGAATAAAAAAAGAGGATGAAAATAGCAAACATGCAATATCAGACACAACATTAGTGAAAATAAAGAGATATCTTTGGGACCTCATAGATGATATCAAAAGTGAAATATTTAGCCAAGTAAAGCAAAATATAAGAAGATTAATAAAAGAGATGCTAAGCACCCCTCAAGCAGACACAGATAGAAGAATGGAGGACTCAAACAGAGGAGAGAACCATTTGATGAAGAATATAAATAAAATATAGAATACATGAAGCAGATTCAAAGAGATTACCCAGAAATTAAAAACTCTATGGAAAGATGACAAATCTGCTTGAAAAGAACTAAGGATAGATTATCCAAACTGGAGGACAATTTTGCAGTGTCAGATTATGAAAGGGAAAACTTTTTAAAAATAACAAGGAAACAAGCAGTAACAATATAAAGGCTAAAAGATAACAAAAGTATCTACAACTTGAGAATAAAGAATGTGATTGAAGAAGCAGGGATACAAACAGAGGAACTACAAAGGCTATTCACAGAAATAATTAAGGAAAACTTCCCAAATATAGGAAAAGGAAATGATATTCAGATCTATGAGGCATACAGAATTCCAGCCACCTACAACCAAAACAGAGCTACACCCAGACATATAATAATCAAGATCCCAGAAATTCAATATAAGAACAGAATATTAAAAGCTGTTAGAGACAAGAAACAGATCACCTATAAAGGAAGGTCCATCAGAATAATGGCAAACTTCTCGACACAAACCATCAAGTCAAGAAGAGCCTGGAGCAAAATATTCCAAACCCTGAAAGAAAATAACCTCCAGCCCAGATTGATATACCCTGCTAATCTGTCTCTAGAAATTAATGGAGAAACAAGATGCTTCCAGAACAAAGAGGAACTTGGGAAATTCATGACCACCAATCCAACTCTACAGAAAATACTGTAGGGCATTCTAGAGAGAGAGAAAAGTACTAGGATTCCAGGAACAGTGGCAAAGAGGCCTCAGTGAATGGAGCAAAAAACAGAATAAAGAAGATAAGCAGACAACTGGTGGCAAAAAAAGAACATAACAGAAATGAGGCAGAGAAGGTTGGTTATAATCTCTAATATAGATGGCCTTGATACACTAAATTAAAAAAAAAAAAAAAAAGAACCACACGTGGAGTAGATCAGGAGGCAGGGTCCACTGCGATGCTGTTTATAGGAAATATAATTAACATGATAAAGAGTACATGGACTGAAAATCAAATATGAGAAAACGATGCTCTATGTGACAGAGAACCAGAGACTAACAGGGGCAAGTAAATCAGTATTTGTGGATAGGTTGGAAAGACAGGCTTTAATAGTTAAAGGAATATAATTAGAGATCAAGTCCAGGAGAGAGAAGGTTCAGAACCACTTAGGTAAATAGCAGGTCCTCCCCCCAATTTAAAACCAAAGGTCTTGATGAAACCCAAAAATGCACAGTGTACTTGGGGAAGTGAAAGGGGAGGGAGAGTCTTAAAAAAGATGGCAGAAGATATTGTTAATAGTGTATCAGGATTTAAAACCCACGTTACTTGCACCACTCTGCTTAGGTAGATTTTATTCTTTTTTTTTTTCGCAGATTTTATACTTGTCTACTTGCATTAGATTCGAGGGCACAGACAGCTATCCCAAAAATATCAGGATATAGCACAATAATTGTCTTTAATTTCCTATTATCTTAATCTGGAGCCCTATATGACTTATACTGTTTTATCATGACCGATCTTAGTTAAATCTGGTTTGTTTTATTGCTGTTTGGTATCAACAGATTTATTACAAACTGATATGATTGATAGTATCAATTCTGAGAGTACAGACAACTACACTGAGGATGACAAGATTCACTATGATATACATTCTGATTTGATAACTGCCTTTTGAAGTTTCATACTATATACAAAGTTGTGTTTTTATTAATATTGTTATATAATGATATATTCAGTTATACTATGTCTGATGATATAGCCAGTTCTATTGGAGATAAAAGAGACAACACAGGAACCATGGTAGAACTCTTTGTACAATGGTCTTATAAGTTTATTTTGTTTCAAGTGTTTATTGGAATATGTTTTGTTTTGTCTTGCTTTGTTTTGTTTCTCCCTCTAAGATAGAAAGGATAGGAATACATGTTAAGACTTATGCATGTGTAGAATCTATAAAGTTCATCAGAACTGATCTTATGACACATGATGAAATGAACAGATACTTTGAAGAAAAAGAGATACTAAAGTACCCAGTGCTGATCCTGGAGTGTCATAATGTGAAACCCAGCAATAGTAGTATTCTTTGTTCAGCGTGGTATTAGCCTGCTTGGGTTTGTTCAATCTCAACATAATTGAAGATATGGATAACTGCATGTATGTTTAAGTGTATAGGATTGATAACCATATTTCTAAGTTTTTGTTGGATAGTTGAACAGAACTGGTTGCAGTCTCACTGTTTGAATCCCCTCTTTATATGCTCCACTTTGGTATCTTGAATAACTATTTGCAAGAGAACAATCTGTAATGATCAACTAGTGATTTCTTTTACTGTTTATTTTTTTCTTTGAAAGTATGTATTATTTCTACCCATTTTCTGTTTTGTTTAGTCTTTCTTTAAATAAAATTTTAAAAAATGAAATAGAGAAGGAAAGGTTCCCATTTCAAAGAACTTTATTCTTTCTCAGTGGGTTCTGTCCTTTGCTGTGTGCACCTTGGGACATCAATCTCCAGGTTTTTCTATGTTTCTTCAGCCTTCTAATACCAACTTACACTGGTTGCTATTGTTTTTATATTCTCTTGGTACCCCAGAACTGGATTAAAAATAATGCATTCTAAAATTTATGCTTAATTAAATAATAAAACATCTGAATTACCACAAAAAGATAAAGAGTACCAGAACAATCACTAGTTTTTTTCTTGAACAACCATTTTCCTCGGAGTTATTCTGAAATAAATATACAGTTTTCCAGGGCATTCAGGAGTTGTTTCAGACTACATGCTCATTTATTTATGTGTATACTATCTGCCCAATAAATAAAAGTAAATATCATTTTTTCCAAAAATGCTAGACACTGCTTCTTCTTGAGTTTGAAGCTATTTTGGCATTGCTGATAGGGGTGAAGTGTCCTTCCCTGTGTGTGGAGGACAGGGAAAGAGTGTATGTGTACTGCGTCAGTCACTCGGCATCACCAAGAGAGTGGGGAGAGCTGGTAGTCAGAAGACACAAGCTTGCTGCTGACCGGAACAGGCAGCTAATGTGAAAATCAAGGGCTAAGAAAAGATAGCATTTTGCTCCAAAGCCTTACAACTTCTGTGAGAGAAAACCAAAATGTAATGGGAAAAGAAGTGAAGACTGATTCCACTGAGACTACAATTTTTTTCTAACTACTAAAGAAACTGGCTAGAAGCCAAAGCTCAAATCTATGGAGACTTGGTATGTTTCTTGTGCTATACTCAGGAGTTTATTATTTAGTCCTCACAGCCATTCATTTATTGAAAATTGTTATCGCATTTTCAGGTACTGAAACTCAGCTTTAAAGAGACTAAATAATTTATCTGAGAACACACACCTGATATCTGGTGGACTAAAGATATTAATCTAGTGGAGTGAAGATATTATTAAACTCCATACGATTTCAAACCTATGCTCTTATACTGTATATTTCAAGTTTAGGATTTAAAAAATGAGCTTTTAAATAAGCTTCTTGTAGAGACTGAACTGTGAAGTATAAATAACAAAAGCAAATAATAGATTGAATGATTAGTTTTATTTGAGGAAAAAACAGAAATGGAAATAGTCTTAGAGAAGGAAGGATTGATAAGTTGGGTATTTATAATTAAGTATCATAATTTTTTATTTTAAAAACAAAACAACAAAAGAGTAAAAATGATGAAATAGAATTTCAAAACAAAATAATAGGAAATTAACACTAGTTAGTATGTTGCATATTTATACCTTCAAAGTAGTTGTTTATATTATATGATTTAAGCATAAAAATGACAAACAATGAAAGCATAAAGTGTTCTTTTTGATGAACTAACAGAGACTGGTTGTATAGTTACTATATATGTGTATATATATAAACTTTTCCCTTCTTTTTTTTCTCTATTGCCCCATTCCAGTTGTTCTTTCCTTTTGAGCATTTCTTTGTTTTTCATTTTTATAATATCTATTGTACATTGTAGATCTTACTTACTCATTCAGTTTTTTATACTAGAGAGATAATATGATATTTATACGTGGAAGTCTGATTTATTTCACTTATGAATATGGTCTCAGATTTCATCCATTACCTATAAAAGCCTCAAGATTATCCTTTGAGTAATACTCAGTTGTAGAAAAACACCACATCTTTTTTTTATCTGTTCCTCAGTTGACAGGCATTTGGGTTGTTTCCAAGATTTATCTATTACAAATTGTGCTGTTAGAAGCATGGGTGCATATACATTACTGTGGCATGATGTTCTTAATTCTCCTGGGAAAATATCCAGAAGGGAATAGCTTGATTGAATGGGACTGTTAATCCTAGTTTTTTGAGGAACCTCTATACTGATTTTCACAATGGTTGTACCAGTCTACACTCTTACCAACAGTGGGAGTGTATCCCCTATCCCCTAGAGCATTTGTTGTTGACTTGTTGCTTGATGGCTGGCATTTTTTCTGGAGTGAGGTGGAAGTTCAGTGTTGTTTTAATCTGAATTTCTCAAATGACCAGTGATGTTAACACTTTTTCATGTAGTTATTTGTCATTCGTATTTCTTTTTCTGAGACATGTGTGCTCATCTTAGATGCTCATTTTTGGATTCTATTAAACTCCATACGATTTCAAAGTTGTGCTCTTACACTGTATATTTCAAGTTTAGGATAAAAAACGAGATTTTAAATAATCTTCTTGTAGAGACTGAACTGTGAAGTATAAATAACAAAAGCAAATAATAGATAGGATCTTTGAATCTGGAGAACCAGATTTTTTTCAATTCTTTATACATTCTAGATAAAAGTCCTTTGTCTGAGGTAGTGAGCTAAAATTTTGGCTCATTCTGTGGGTTTTCTTTTCACTCTGTTATGACTATTTTGATATGCAAAAACTTTTTAGTAAGATTGGATCCCAGTTGTTGATTTTTTGAAATACTTCTCATATAGTTTGCATTTTGTTCATGAACTCTAAAATTTATACTTAATGAAATAATAAACCCCTTTATTTTCAAGATAGTATCATGTTCTTTAAATCACATGATATATCTTTGTGTGAAACAAAGAAATGGATTTAATTGAAACAAACAGCCAAAATAACCAAAGAAATGATTTGTTGAATGTGATTTATCTTGATGAGAGAGCAGTGACAGACCAAAGCAAGTTACCTAAAACATCTACAGTAGAAGTCTCTATAAGAAATGCTCTCTATATAGCACATTCTTCCTTAAGCATTATGGGGTCCAGGAGATTCACTTCCTGACTTTTACGTGCAGGTCAACAAAAGTTTTGAGGATGTGCCAGGTATAGTTATATATGCCTGTAATCCCAGAATTCTGGGAGGCTGAGAGGTAAGATGCTCTAAGTTTGAGCTTATTCTTGACAATTTAATGAGACCTTATTTTAAAATAAATAATGAAAATGGGCCAGGGGGACCTTGGATGTAGTGCTAAGACTGAATTTAGCTCCCAGTATAACATTCTCTCTCTCTCTCTCTCTCTCTCTCTCTCTCTCTCTCTCTCGCTCTCGCTCTCGCTCTCGCTCTCGCTCTCTCTCTCTCATACACACACACACATTCTAGGAACCAATTAATATCTGAATGAATTAATCTTTTCCTGCTTGGTCTAGAAATTCATGAATGCCTTCTTGTAAGGGATGACATTTGAACAGGAGCCAGTGTTTTAGACAAAAGAATAAATATGGAGAATTCATAACTTTACTAAAGTTCATAGAAATGAAAATGAGTTTGCTGGCTTTCATTCCCCTATCAGGGCAAAAAGCACATCTCAGTTTGCTCATGTTTTTATTATTATGGAAAAATTTATTATGAGCATATATGAATTTTAAATTTTAAAATTATTGAATGAGTTTTATGAATTTTAAAATTATTTGGTACAACCTGCCTATAATCTCAAAATTTTAAAATTATTTATGAATTTTACAATTATTTGGTGGAACCTGCCTGTAATCTCAGAAATCAAGGAAGCTGAAGCAAGAGGATCACAACTGTGAGTCCAGCTTGAGCAACTTAGTGACTGAGAAAGGCCTTGTCTCACAAAAAAGAAGTTAAAAAAGGCTGGGGATGTAACTCACTGAGAAGCTCCTGTGTTAGATATCCAATACTAGAAAGAAAAATAAAACAATTACTTACTTGGTGTCAAATATGTCAGTAAATCATACATATTTAAATAGTAGTTTTTAGATTATATTTTATTGGATTTTTAATTTTTTGAGTTATTTCAGGGGATATATATTGATAAATTTTGTTTTACAATGGGCTGTATGCATTTAAAGTTGTAAAAGGAAAGGATAATGAGTTGGCATAACATCATAGGCCTATAATCCCATTACTTAGACGATTTTTTCACCCAGTGGACATCTTTTTTTTTTATTTTAAAAAGCAAAACAAAAAAGGATTGAAACAATATAGAATTTCATAAAATTAGTAGGAAATTAACACTAATTAATGTTGCCTACTGTTATCTCACAAAAATGATCAAACAATCAAACACTGAAAGCGCAAACTGTTCTTTTTGATGAACTAACACAGGTTAGCCATATAGTTATGTATCCTATACATATATACATACACACACATTTATATACCTATCTACATGTAATCTTTTCCCTTCTTCCTTTTCTCCTTTCCCCATTCCAATTCTTTCCCTTTGAGCACTTTCTTTCCCTTTCATTGTCATGATACCTATTTTATTACTCCTTCAGTTTATTTTTTTTACACTAGGGAGACAATACAATATTTACAAATGTCACTTTGTTTCACTTATAAATATGTCCTCAAGTTGCTTCTGTTAACCTACAGAAGCCTCGAGACTATCTTTCTTTATTGTCAAATAATACTGCACTATATAAATTTATCACATCTTAAACAGGAGGATCATGAGTTCAAGGCCAGCTTGGAGAAATTAGGGAGGCCCTATCTCAAAGGAAAAAGTGCTGGGTATATAGTCAGAGGTTTTGGGTTTGATCCCCACTACTACAAATAAATACATACATACATACATACATACATACATACATACATAAATAAAAGGAGTAATGAAATTTATCCATGAAGTCTACTACTAAAAAGTTGGCTTAAAGAGCAAAACTTGGATGTTCTTTTAATTTTTACAGCATATTTCATTCAAAATTATAAATGAAATGATTTCATTCAAAATTATAAATGAAATGGTAGTAGAAGATAGATACACAATCACTTATATATTTCAGCATCATATTCTGTATTTGAGGAAGACTTTTTCAGTAGAAGGTATAGAAAAATACTTATCTATCCAATAAAGACATAGAAGAACAACAAATTTACTACAATATCTGAGGTTATTTGAACTTCTAAAAAGTGATTATTGTAATGGGAATTGTGAATAAAATTGAGAAAATTCATGAAATTTCCATCCTCAATAAATTTTCATAAAAATAATTTTTACCTTGCCTATTTAACTCTGATTTAGGCATTTTTATTTTTTATCTTTTTTGTTTTAAAGAGATTAAAGAGGACATAAGAGGACATAACAAAGCAGATCAGATCAGAACAATGTAAGTAACATAGCATTTTACCACAAGACAACCTGTAATTAACAGTAACTACCATAATGTCCCTTCTTTGAAATAGTTGAACATAACTCCATATACAATAGTATCAAACATAACAAAATAGTATCAAACCATTCAAGAAAATGAAACTATTACAGGGCAATCAGAACCAAATATCAGAGAATGAACAATGGTTACTAAATTATCTCATTTTCCATAGAAAATTTGTTTTTACTATCACACATAATAAAATCCAATAAGATATAATGTGATAGAACCAATGGAAACAGAAGAACAAAGGCACAGTAGAACTTCAGAGTAAGATGATACTAAATCAGCACTGGCTATTATAAGGTCTTGTTTTCTTCAAAATAGCTGTTCATACTGTCAGAGACAATAAAATCAAACAAACCAGGATGAAACCATTCCAACTAATGAATGCAAACATAAGGCTTCAAAGCAATGTAATGGGGAATCATGATTACCATAAACTCTTATGTACTCTTACCATTTCTTACACGGGAGACTATATGGTATTTATAATTGTGAGTTTGGTTTATTTAGTTTATGAGTATGGTCTCAAGTTGCATACATTTATTTATAAATATCTCAATATGATCATTCTTTATAGCTGAGTAGTACTCCATTGTATAAAAATACCACAGTTTTTTTTTATCCATTCCTCAGTTGATAAATACTTAGGTTGTTTTCAAGATCTGGTTATTACGAATTGTGCTGCTATAAACATGGGTGCATATTTATCACTGTGGTATGATATTTTAAGTTTTTCTGGGAATATGCCTAGAAGTTGAATAGCTGGGTCGAATGCGACTTCCAATCCCAGCTTTTTGAGGAATCTCTACGTTGATCTCCACAGTGGTTGCACCAGTCTACACTACTACTAATAGTGCAGTCCCCCACAGCCTCTCCAGCATTTGTTGTTGGTAGTTTTCTTGATGCTGGTCGTTCTTTCAGGAGTGAGATGGAATCTCAGTGTTGTTTTAATTTGCATTTCTCTAATGACCAATGATGATGAACATTTTCATGTTTTTATTTGACATTTGTACTTTTTCATCTAAGAACTGTGTATTCATCTCAGATGGCCATTTTTGGATTGGGTCTTTGAGTTTCGGGGGTCTAATAGTTTTTAATTCTTTATATGTTTTAGACAGAAGTCGTTTGTCTGAGGGACAGTTCACTAAGATTTTTTTTCCCAGTTTGTAGGTTTTCTTTTCACTATGCTGGAGATTTCTTTTGACATGCAGAAACTTTTTAATAGGACGTCATCTCAGTTATTGATTCTGGGAGGTATTTCCCATGTGGTTTTGATTCCTGTCCATGAATTCTCTACCTACCCCTAGGTCTTCAAGATTTTTACCTAGTTTGTCTTCCAACAGATTTAGTGTTTCTGTTTTAATATTTGGATCTTTGATTTAGATTTTGGTTTAGTACATGGTGATAGGCATGGATCTAGTTTTAGTTTTTGGCAGATAGCCAGTTTTTCCAGCGTCATTTATTAAAGAGATTGTCATTCTTCCAGTGAACATGTTTGGCCCCATTATCAAAGATAAGGTGGCTGTGTGTGTTGTTAGTTGTGGTTGTATCTTCTAATCTCTTCCATTGATCTTCAGATATGTTTTTATTCCAGTAGCATGCTGATTTTATTTGTAGTATAACTTCAAGTCAGGGATTGTGATGCCTCCTGCCTTGCCTTTGCTGCTTAGAATTGCCTTTGATATTCTAGGTCTTTTCTGGTTCCAGATGAATTTTAGGAGTGATTTCTAGATCTATGAGGTATGTTGATAGTATTTTCATTGGGAATTTGAATTGAATCTATATAACAGTTTTGGGAAAATGGCTGTTTTCACAATATTTATTCTTCCTATCCATGAATAAAGGATGTCTTTCCATTTTCTGAGATCCCCTTCAATTTCTTTTTTTCAGGGTATTATAATTTTCCCTATATAGATATTTTACTTCTTTCATGACATTAATTCCTAAGTATTTCATTTTTTTGAATGCCAGTGTGAAGGCTGTGGTAGAAAAAGCTCCTCTAGTCAGCTGGGGACTCTCAGCAATACACTCAGAGTATGCACTGTGGTGCCATGAAACAGGAAGAGACTAGATGGTTGGATTTGTAGACAGCATATGGTTGGATGTTGTTTCTTGATCCATTCTGCCAGTCTGTTTTGTTTAATTGGTGAATTGAGACCATTTACATTTATGGTTATAACTGTTATATATTGGTTTATTGTTGACATGTTATCTTTTTGCTGTTGCATCTTTATCTTTCCATTCTGTTTAATTGTCTTGCCTTGCTTAGTGGTTTTTTCCTATGTGTATCTAGACTGTCTTTCAGTATTCTTTGCAGGGTTGTCTTGGTGTTCATGAAAATGTTCAGCTACTCTTTTCATAGAAGTATCTTATTTCTCCATCCATTTTGAAGGACAGTTTTTCAGGGTGCATCAGTCTAGCTTGAGAATCATTTTCCTTTAGGATCTGAAATAGTTCACTCTATGCTCTTCTTGACTTTATTGCTTGTGCTGAGAAGTCTGCTGTGATTCTGATAGGTTTTTCCTTTATAGGTGATCTGTTTTTTGTCTCTAACAGTTTTTAGTATTTTATTCTTATGTTGGATTTCTGGGATGGTGATTATTATATGTCTGCATGTAGTTTTATTTTGGTTATGGCTATTTGGAGTTCTATATGCTTCACTAATCCTAATGTCAGTTTCCATTCTCATGTTTGGGAATTTTTCAGCTATTACTTCTGGTAAATAGCTTCCTAGGCTTTCTTGGGTTGGGCTGGATGTTTGATATTGCATTTTGGTCTTTCATTTTGTCAGTTTTCTATATTTCTGTGTTTCAATGGTTGTTCTAAGGCTTCCCCAGAGCATGTGGAAATTGTCTCCTATGCCTTTGGCTCCTTTGACAGAATAGAGGTTGCATGGTCCAGGCAGGCCCTCAAGCCCTCCTGTGCCACCTCCATTTTTTTAGGAAGCTCGGTGGGCACCTAAGCATGTGGATGATGGTTCACAGATCTCTCCAGGCAAGGACCAATGCACTGGGACTCACTTCACATCCCCTCAACTCCCCTGATAGAAGAAGGCCGCTGCGCATAATCTAGTTGTGCCACAAAACCTTTCAAGCCTAGTCTAGTATGGCTGGAAGCTGGCAGGTCTTTGACCACTGGAAGCGATGATCTTAAACTCTCCCAGGGTATGGGATGGTATGCAGGAACTCACCCCAGCCGCTTTAGGTATTTTTAAGTTATTTAAAAGTTGAACTTAAAATTTGTTCCTCTAACATGTTTAAAATAAATTGGTAAATGGTTTTCTGTAGCTATAAAAACTCAATATGAAATAATCCAAATTCTACATTTTCATTATTATTATTAAGGATAATATATTGGGACATGGGAACAACTCCATGGTATAGTGTCAGGTATCAGTGTATTTTTTTCTCTCTACCTTTTAAAAGTCTAACCATTTTAAAATGTAGGTTAAATTCATAACACTTTCATTCTAGCTTTAAACTACAAGTTACTTTGGTGTGCCCTAATTTTCTGTATAATTTGTTGATTAAGATTCTTTGGATATTAGTTCCAGAAGCCTACTGAAAAGGTTTAGGCCAATGACATAAAATATAATAACGCTGTGCATCCTCTAAAACCTCAAGGAAGGGATTAAGCTAGCTATCAGAAGATTGGTAGGACTTAGAACTAGAATGAGGAGCTAAAATCAGAATTTTAAAGATACCAAAATCAAAGTCATGTGTTTCTAATTTGTGCTGCCATAACAGGAGATCCTAGATTGGATGGCTAAAACAGCATAAATTTGTTTCTACACAGTTCTAGATGCTAGAAAGTCTTCAGGTCAAGATGCCAGTCAGTTCAGTTTCTGGTGACGTTTCTCATGCTGGCTTATAGGCAGCTGCTCTTTCACTGTGTGCTTTTACATGGCCTTTTCTTTGTGTATTGCAATGTAGAGAGAGATTACCTGCTTCTTAAAATGTCATTAACCCTATGGAATTAGGAGGTCCTTCCCATGACCTTCTTTATTCTTAATTTCCTCCTAAAAGTCCTATTTTCAAATGCAGTCACATGGTAACATAGAGCTTCAGTATATTCATTTGATGGGGAGAGGCAAGCAATTCAGTTCATAGTATCTTGCTTCTTAAGTACCAGGCTTTATTGTAAGCACTTCACATATATGTATGTCTTTAGTTCCCACAAGACACTATAAAATAGGTATAATTTTACCATCACTTCACACATGAGGAAAAGAAAGCAGAAAATACCAAGTAAGTAACTTGTCTGAAGTTACATTATAGAGCTTATTAACCATGATGCTAGGTTGAAGCACAGCTGTCTGGCTGGAGTCCATACCCTCGACCATTGAGCTAAACTGCCCTTCTGAAGCTGGTAGCCTCACATCCTTCCTCTCTCTGGGTTTGTTAGGTCTTACAGTAGTGCTTCCCCTGCTTCTTCTGTCCATGTGGAGAAATAGGACCAGCCCTTAACTACAGAATGTCCATGTTACAGCTCCCATCCCATAAACCTAGAGAAGTTTCACTACTCATATAGGCCAGCACTGCTCTGCACAGTGCCTGATAACACTGGTGGAAGAGGTGAAGGAACAAATGATCACTGCCTGCCACACTAACCGTTGAAATGAATGAGTCTCACACTCCTTGCCTTCACTCATCTTGCTGTACTGTTTTCCACTGAAATGGTTTCTTGATTTCATTTGAAGTGAATTTAATTGTTTTGATTGGCCCATGTTTTATCAAGTCTGTGTTTGGTTTTTTTGAATATCTACAATATATGTTTTGTTCCTCTTTTTCCTCATATCATGAAAAAAAGGTGTAGGATTGAGAGCTAGGGAAGTAGAAAGGGTAGGTAATGTTTTTGCTTTTGTTTTTAGTTTTGGTTTTTAGGTCATAATCTGTTATTTGAACCCATTTATATCTAGTAAAACTGTCTGTGGTTTTGGAAGAATGGCAATTTTGTGGGAATAAAAATTAATTCCACAACTTAAAAGAAGTTTGGCTGGGGTAACCCTTATGTTTCTCTGCCAATGTTTTTCTCTGTATAGTCATACCCTATCTCAACTCGAACTCCTCCTTACCTGATTTAACCAATAACTAAAGAATGTATTGACTGGTACCCAAATAGTCTTTTGCCATGTGATAAGCTATATGATCTTTTGTGAGTTCCCGAACTCCTTTGAATTCATGTACTAAGGTATGAATAGAAATGACACTGATATCACAAAGCTGTCATAAGCACTAAATGAAAATGTATCTATGTAGCTTGTCTGCATTAGAGCTTTAACAATGGTAACTTTCTTTCCTAGTTTAAAGAGAATATAACCATAATAAAAAATATGTATCAGAATGATTCTTGTAGTAACTTGACATTTCCAGTGTATACAAAGCATTTTGAAGGAACATTTAGTATGTAATGTTATTAAAATGTTTTAGAAGAATAACTTAGCATTTTCCTAGCTGCCTTTAATCGTCTCGGTCTGCAGGTAAGTCCAGGGAGACCCTAGAGGGGGAGTGGGGATGAAAAGGAAACAAGAGATGCAAAGAATGGAGACAAGACAAAGTCCAATCAAGTCTCTTTTATTCAAGGAATGAGTATCAAACATATAGGGTACTGGGGAAGAGGGATTTGGGTTCTGAGACATCAGCAGGTAACTTAGCAACAGTAGCAAGACTGAGGGTCATAGGTTAAATCAAATTTTCAGATTTCCCCTGCGCGGGCTCATAAGATGGGCTGATTAGCATAATCCTGGAATAGGCCAGGCCAAACAAGCTAGGTAGGCAAGGTGCTGTTTAGCTACCAAACTTAACTCCTAGAGGGAGGTAAGGTGGTTTTGGCCTGCAGATATAAAGTGGCAGCCAATTACAGGGCTTCTCACAGGTCCCCCTTTACTTTAATATATAAGAGGTATATAAGAGGCTGCATCCTTGAGGAGACTGTGCCTGTCTTGGGTCAGGGTGCTTCCACAGGGAGGCCAACCTAGCCTTACCCATCAGTGGAAGGCAGGGCAGCGAGAGGCCCAGAGCCTGTCTTAGGTGGAGGTTGGCGTCCTGTGTGAGGCCCAGTTGCCCATCTCTGGCTATCCAATCTATCACACCAACGCAAGAGAAATGGAGTGGGCAGCATGCTATCACAAAGCATTATCATAATACAATTTTGCAGGCTCCACGTAATTTTCTTTATCAGCCATTCTAAACCTGTGGTAATGGACCTGTATAGGTTGCATTCTTATGGCATCCACCTGTTGTTTGACAAAAGCCATCAACTTAGTCATCATAATCCCAAGAGACAGGATCCAGGGTGTTGGTTCCATCATCTGAAAAACAAGAGCTGCGAAAAATCTCTCAGGGGTCATTTTCATCTCTGGAGTCATCTGTAACGTTATCTTCTATTTGTTACATTTGATCTATTTTTTTTTAACCAATCGTTCTGGCAGCCATCTCACAGATTCCATCTCTATATGCATACTGATCCTCATCCCCAGATAAGGACTGAGTCTGGACCATGATATGAGTTAGTCAGGGAGTCTCTCCATAGTACAGAAGCAAATTGCTTTTGTGCTTCAATATGCCAAAAATGGGTGGCTGCTGATTGTCCAGCAGCATCCAAATTTTAAAAATTAAGGATGAATAAGGCATGAGATAGAATATTTTAGGTGCCCCCCTTGTGGGGTACCATTCTCCCTTTTTAATTTTATCAACAATTTTATCAACTTTTAATTATGCCCTTTATATGATTAATTTTATTAAGATGTTCTATCTTTGGAGTCCTTTTTGCAGTTCTTTGCAAAATGACTAGTCTCTCCACAGGTAAAACATTTTTATTTTTGTTTATGCTTTTGAGATAAGAATTATTTAACTGTAAACCCTTATAAGGCAGCAGCCATAGCAAGGCCTTGTTGATAAGCAGTTCCAATGTCAGTGGTGCCAGGGACTGAACTCATAGCCTTTCATTTGTCAGACAGGCACGTATGCCACAGAGCTAAATCCCAGCCGTGGGGACTGAACTGACAACCTTGTGCTTGGCAGGCAAGCGTTTATGCCACTGAGTTAAATCCCTGGCCCCAGGGTCCAAACTCACAACCTTGTGCTTGGCTGGCAGCTGTTTAGGCCACAGAGCTAAAGCCTGAGCCCTTG
This sequence comes from Cavia porcellus, assembly GCF_034190915.1. NCBI lineage: Eukaryota > Metazoa > Chordata > Mammalia > Rodentia > Caviidae > Cavia > Cavia porcellus. Next base: position 34,888,168 of record NW_026947489.1, read on the forward strand.
CTTAATGCTCATGAGAGAGGAACTCATAACACCCTTAAATTGCTTTTCCGCCTCTCTGTTGGCATAGGCATTCTCCCCTATTAACATATCAAAGTCCCACCCATTGTTGGCTTGCATATTGCACCTGGTGGTCTCTTTGCAGTTTTCTGATTGCCACAAAAGATAATCCCCATCCGATAAAGTTGCTCGGGCCAATCCTTGACAATCTGTAGGTATGAGCCAGCCGTCAGCCAAAGAATCCAAAACAGCAAGAGTATATGCGGCGGTGTCTCCCTACTGTGCAACCACTGTTTTTAATTCTCTATTCAGTTTGAAATCGAAACCAGCATAGTGGTAGAAAACTCTGCCCTCTGTGTCCATCGTTTCCTTCACAGGGAAAGCCTCCATATTCCGTATCATCTAGCTATTGGATCAGGCTGGGGGGTAAATTTAGAAATCATGACTCTTAGTAGGGGTCACTGGGTGGGAGAAATCCCGGAGGAAACTCTGGGGTTAATTTCACTTTTCATTTTAAATTTTGCTATTTTTAGCCTTTCTAATTGAGCTATCAAATCCTGATGTTCTTTTTCCAGTTCAATCTGTTGTTTTAAAAGTTCAGTTTGGTCTCTTAATTTCTTCCTAGCATTGAAAGTTAAACATGCTGCAGCCAGAACAATAGGGCAGTACAGTATGAGGGAGGGCACGTAGCTAGGGCCACGCTAAGGGCTTTGTCTGCGGGGCAAGGCTGCAGTGTGTTAAGCCTGGAGGGGGTTGGGCATTAGCAATTATCCGGTCGCTTTGCTCCCGAGTTAAAGTTCATTAAGCCCTAATGGACAATTGCTTAATGTTTTCCTTTACTCTTTGCATCTTTAAAGCCTTTCTTAAACTTTTAACAAAAATCTCATGCTGGCTAATTTCTTGTCCCATAATCGCTGTTCACTTACCGAGGTTCAGCGGTGTGGCAGGCTTCCACATCGGTCCTCTATTTTCTTTTCCTTTTTCTACTTTGGGCCGACAAACAGCATCCCTCACTAAGTCTCCCGTTCTCGAGTCCCACGTTGGGGCACCACTTGTCCTGGCCTGTGGGTAAGTCCAGGGAGACTCTAGAGGGGGAGTGGGGATGAAAAGGAAACAAGAGCCACAAAGAACGGAGACAAGACAAAGTCTGATCAAGTCTCTTTTATTCAAGGAATGAGTAACAAAAATATAGGGTACTGGAGAGGAGGGATTTGGATTCTGAGACGTCAGCAGGTAACTTAGCAACAGTGGCAAGACTGAGTGAGGGTCATAGGTTAAATCAAATTTTCAAATTTCCCGTGTGGGCTCATAACTAGGCTGATTAGCATAATCCTGGAATAGGCCAGGCCAAACAAGCTAGGTAGGCAAGGTGCTGATTAACTACCAAACTTAACTCCTAGAGGGAGGTAAGGTGGTTTTGGCCTGCAGATATAAAGTGGCAGCCAATTACAGGGCTTCCCACATTTAATAAAACTAAGTCTCCATTATTGTAGATCAAATGTAGTAAGTATATCCAAAATTTTTATAAAAATAACTAGTGGAAAATAACCATAACTATATATCAACTTACTGTGACTTGAGGCATAATTCCTAAAAGGTAGAAAAAAATTGTAACATTCAAATCTGTTTACTTCTGTACAAGATTTGAGAAACAGCTTATATATTTCTATTAATCACTAAAATCTTACCTTTAACTAACAATACAAAAACCCAACTGATGAGAATAACCAGAACTGGGTGCACTTTGTCCACAGTGTCAATTTCTCTGAAAATTTCTTTATATTTCAACACCAACTGAAGATTACGACAAGTCATTCATTTCCACTGTTTCCTTTTCTGTTATACTGTCTACTTTCCTAGCTGGTACCAATTGATACCACTTTTTTTTTGACGGCTAACCAACAGCAGTTCCAGATCTGTAGACTGCAGTTTGCATTTCAATTAATGTTTTTAAGAGTTAGAAATAATTTGTTAATGTGAGAAAAAAGAATACAGAAAATTATGTTCTAAAATCCATTGAAACAGGCTTATCTTTCTGGTTTAAATATAAATAAATAAAAATTCTCTTCCCCCAATTTTCCTTTAGTGTTGCAGTCTCTAATTTTTCAGGCTTCCAAAATAGGAAATTTAAGTCACCTGTGACTATTTAATCATCACCAAATCTTGTCACTCTTTCCTTAGCAATCCCTGTCAGACATGTCTTTACATCTTTATTCCCAACATCGCCTTTCTTATCACCTTATACCTCATATCTGCAACTACCATAGCCTGTTCTCTGGTCTAGCAAGCTCTAGCCATCTGCCTTCATAATTCTTCCTGAAACTATGGCTACAATACTATTTTATTTTATTATTGCTATTTTCTGGTTCAAAACCCTTTACTTTTATATTTTTTTCCTTTCTTTTGGTGCTGGTTTTTGAACCCAAGGCTTCATTCATGCTAAGCATTTACTCTGCCACTGAGAAAATCTTGTTTTATATACTACATCAGTAAAAATTATTTTGCCTAGCATATTTTAGATTATATTGATTGCACTAGGACTCTATTATAGCACAGAACTAAGAGACCTAAGGGTTCTCATAACCTCCTCTACCATGCAACTCTTGTCTTCATGAAGTTTCCAAGAGAGGCAAATGCATAAGAGACCAGGTCAAATGAATATGGGTTATATGCAATATTAACAGGGTATCTGAAATGTTCATATTATTCTAGAAAACTGATGAGTAATCGGAGGATTTAACCAAAAATGTATCTTCTTCATTGTACAAACACCAAATGTTACCACAAATAGTCATCAGGCCTGAGATAATTAGAATTAGAATTCAGGAAAAACTAAGTGCTAGTAGAACTGGAGAAGACAGATTAAAAAATAGAAAGAATACCGCAGTAAGTGTCTGGTTTGTCCTTCTGACCCATGGATGAGAAATTACTAACAGCAACTGCAACAGCAGGAGAGAGAGAGAGCTAGCTGGCAGAAGAAAGAGGAGGAGGAAGAGGAAGACACCCTTAATTCACTTGCAGATCTGGTCTCAAAGGGAAGAACATCCACCCTCATGTGATCTTTGGCACATGTGAGTAAAAGTGACTCAATTCAAGTTAAGACAGCTTGCACAATCTGGTTAGCAGCTCTTCCTGGCCCACTCACCATAGTTTACATGGCACTGTGGAAGCAGACCCCTGCCCCCGAATATTTCACTGTTCTCAGTTTTGTTTTGTTTGTTTTTCATGGCATTTTGTACTGTCCAGGTTTGTTTCTACTTTCTGAATCATACCTATGTATTTAATCTCACCCTTTACATATTTAAATCTTTGATGCTCTTTGAAAACCGATTTATGAAAACCTCATCAAAATCTTCTACTATTATTTCTCATGATGATTATAAATTCTTCTGGATTTCTGAATACTGACTGATAATTTTACCCAATTTTTCATTTAATTTTTCCTCAATAATTGTATGTAGATATCTATATATGTGTGTAAACTTCTACAATGCATAAACCATGTTATCCTTTTCTTTTTTAAATTAATTTAGTAATTTAGACATACATAATGGTATAGATAATTTGGTAATTTAGATATACATAATGATAAAAATCTCTAGTGTAGTACCTATTACATTGTAAAATAGAACTAGAAAGGACAATAGGGAATCATTATAAATAATAGGAAATTTATTGATTAAATAAGTAACTTTTAGGTTCCTGAGTTATATCTACATGATATTCTTAAATAAAATCAAAAGAATAAATATAGCCTAGTCTACTCCCTTTTGGACATTTGATATAAATAAGAATAATATTTTCTAATCATTATTAATTAATATTTACATTATTGAATGTATTCTTACTGGTATAGTTTTAAATTTATGCTATTTTAATTGATGGTGCTAACTTTAACTCATTTAGAACCAAAATAACGTACAAGATTATTTCCTGATTTGCTAGCAATCAACTGTAGCCACATTTTATATATTTTACATGGTTTTTATTAGATCTACCTAAAAAGCAATAAAAGTCACTCAAACTAATTCAATAATGCATTCTTTTCCTCTTCCTCCTTCTATGACTTTCTTGTTTATATATAATGCATATGATTGCCTATTGCATGCACTACTTCAGACTTTGACAGTATCATATTTGGAGTGTCATGGCCCATAGTATCTGATGAGCATCTCCACTGAACACTTCTATAGCTATATAGCTATTTTAATAACAAACGGTAATGAGCTAATGAAGACCTTACTTATTACTTCTTATATAGAAGTTATGCTTGGCCTGTATTTTTAATTATACATGCTTTTATAAAAATATATTCCTACATGTATCCTGAGTACTTGTAGTCAATCAGCTTAAACTAAACTAAAATGTTTGACTATGTGAGGAGTTCTCTACACATTTCAACCTTAATGAGACAATTTAATGTTGTTTTGTTACACTGAATCATGCACTTTAATGTTAGTTCAAAAGACTGCTAATGACATGACTGGCATAGAAATCAATATAAAAGGCATTTTTTTAAACTTGCCAATTTACTTTTTTTGTTTTATTTTTTGCATTGGCTTCATATTTTACCTGTCAAGCAATAAAAATTTGTATTTCTCAACTGCACTCTTAACATATTAATGAGATAAGTGCGTGGTTTGAAAGACAATAGATTAGTCTCAATCTGAAAACAAAAGCTATGAAATTTTGTTTTAAGACAGAGACATGTCTTGCTGGGTGCTAACACCTTCAGAAGCTATTATTATAGTACAGCAGAGGGGGGACTCTCTTGCAGATGGAGAGAGTAATGTTAAGATTCACACCAGACCTTGTCCTTCTATTCCTTTTCCCCCTGTGCAAAGGAATCTGTCAGAGCTTATTCCTCTCTTTGAAGAAATGCCTAAAGAGTGTCAGTTCAGTCTGGCTACACTTAGGCATCATGTGGAAGATTGTGGATGCCTTCAAGAAAAAGATACACATTATGAAAAATGCAATTTAAGGGTTATCAAAAGGAAGCATTTTGGCTTTCTGTGACTGGGTTGAAAGTTTGCTTCTTTTCCATGGTAACAATTTCTTACATTTTTATTGTGCTTTATCTTTTTCAAAGCATTATAGGGGTTAAATATCTTATTTGATTCTCATTATAGGATAGATTTAATTCAGTTATTTTACTACATAGTGAAAAGCATATAGTTATTTTGTGTTCTCTGATCACTACAACCTGTAGCATATGTTTGTTTATTTTTCTAGATGGACTAAAAACAGCATCATCCAGTATAGACAGAATAGTATTATTATTTCTCTCAGCAATAATTATAAAGTTTAGAGTACTTGCTTTTTTGTTATACTTAAAATCTGCCTATTGGAAGCCAGATCTTTTATCAATGACGTATTTCCTGACACCACCCCCAACAGAGTCATTTTTACATTTATGCTACTTTGATTTAATGCTCTACATATCTGCTCCCAGAATACCTTGCACACTATATGGACACTGAGGGAATTCAGCTAAGGTCCTATGTAATATTTGTCTCAGGGTTTTCAGTATCTAGTTCAACAAAAGTTGAATAGATGAATGTACAATTGTCGTAAGTGTCATGCATTTTAGTGGTAAAGAATACTCCATTTAAAGGCCATTCCAATATCTGTAATTATTATGTGGTAATTAAAAATTTTAACTAAAAATAAAAATTTTAAAAGGCCATTGCACATGACTATTGCTGGGTTCCCATCCACTGAATCTCAGGATAAGTTCAACATGGCTGGAAAATGCAGGAACTAATTTAAAAATTTCTTTTTTTTTTTTTTTGTCTTTTTTCCTTTTCATTGGTACCAGGGATCGAACTCACGACTGCCTGCTTGCAAGGCAGGCGCTTATGCCGCTGAGCTAAATCCCCAGCCACATAAAAAAAATTTTTACTGACATTATTGAAAATTTAAAATAGCCTTTTTATATTTTAAACAGCACTTATGTATCTGTCTTTCTAGAATAGAGATTTCAGAATCAGAGTCCATTATGTTTTCTGCATAAGCACTGGATAATATAGAAAAGATATTAAAATGTTGAGTCAGGTCAAAATAGAAACATTAAATGCTATTTGAGCAAAGTTTTGATAATACTGAAGTGGACAGGTGGCATTACCTTTTGTAGAAAAAAAAATTCAGATGGAATCTAGGTCAAATTGAATCTAATTCTTATAAAAATTTTGTCCTTGTTTTTATAAAAGCATTTAAGAAACCTACTATACTAAATCATGGAGAAGTGGGACATGACAAGGAATATTGTTTTTATATTTATATCTTTCTTCTTTGAATAAGATTTTATCCATATAAATAAATTTTCCTTGTTGAAGTCAGCATGGACTAGAAAAAAATATGGAAATTATAAACTCATATACATAAAATTATAAACTTAAAAATTGAAAATATTTTCTTGACATTATCTTTATGAATTCAGAGATAATATAGAAGAATCTTCCAGAATTAATAACTGTATAGTCTCATATCTCATGTGGAGGTTAATGAGAGATGATTCTAAAATGTCTGAAACCAGGCCGGAAATTTAGCTCAGAGGCATAAGTGTCTGCTTCGCAAGCATGAGGTTGTGAGTTTGATCCCCGGTACCAAAAAAAAAAAAAAAAAAAAACAGTCTGAAACCTCTGGGTGAATGGTTATTGTAGAATATTAGGAATAACAGGTGGTATGATAACTAATGAAGTATTTTTATTAATAAATATTTTATTAGTTATTATTAATTTTTATTTCTATTAATTATCAAAAGTAGTAAGCTTAAATCCATTGAGAAGCCTCTCTCAGAAAGTTTTCATGTGCTTTTTTCTTCTGGGTGTCAAATTGGTATTTAAATGTCTACATAAAGCTATAATTTTGCAAGCCTCAATTTTATATTTACATTCATTATGAGTTTAAAATGTTAATTTTCTAACTATTTTTCAGGACAATTTTTTCAATGATTCTTCTGTTTCAATTTTCTGCTTTAAAATAGGTTAATATAAGATTGTTGTACCACTCAGTGATTTGACTCAGTGGCATAAGCATCTGCCTACCAAGCATAAGGTTGTGAGTTTGAACCCCAGTACTGCCTGCCTCCTCAAATTGTACCAGAAAATGTCTGAAAGGTACTTCAGCAAACATTCTAGCATGAAAGAAAAGATTTTTATACAATTGAAAAGCAAAGAAAATCATGCATGAATCACTGTTCATTAGATTTTAACTGAAGAATGCTTTCATTCTTTGTTTTATATATTCCATTACATTTTAACATATACATATTATTTGAGTTATTCATGTCTTTGAATAAACAAATAAGATTTCATTTATGAAAATGTATTTTTGTATCAAAAGTTAGTATGACAAAGTCATTTAAATTATAGATGATTATTATTACGAACATACAATTTTAAGCTTAGTCTCATAATTAAGATTAGATTTTAAAGGACAAATTAGTAAATATCAATTAAATATGTTCTGAGTCATTAGAAATAGAGATCTTTATGAAATGTGTTTATTTTTGAAACACTTTGGAGGTTGCATGAAAAATTATGATATCACTTTTCAAAGAGGAAATTTGGAAAGATTCTAGAAGCTACCATGTAATAAATCTAATTTAACTTTTAATGAGATAGAAAAAAAGTACAAGTGTATATAAGCTCATTGGCTATTAAGGAATCTTGAATTATACATTTATTCATTTAATTACACATTTATTCATTTTATTACACACAACTCCTAAAGTGGGGAACATAGAGAAAAATATAAGGCCTATAACTGTAGTTCTCAATAAGCTCCTTTTAAATTTGATTACACTCTTACATAACCCTTTAAATATATGTGATATTCACCTTTTCATTTGTGCAATTTCAGGTAAAACTATTTTAATCCTTGTTTTGTACTACTTACTGTAAACTTATGTTCTTAGGAATAATTCTTGTGTTTTGTGGAATGAAGTGTTGCCCAGGAGTAGGATTAAATAAAGTCAGTTAAAATCATTTAAAAGTTTTCATTGTTTTTTTTTTTTTTTTTTTTTTTTGGAATTTAAAAGAATTTTATTTTTTCCATTGACTCTCTAGATTTACATTCCTTCTCCATCCTGAGTCATCTGTTTATTTAAGTACATTTATCATGTGCCTAATAATTTGGAAAAGTCAAATACATATTTGAACTATATTAGTGATCAAAGTGAAACCATTGCAGAGTAAGTACGCAGGGATCTCTCAAAAGTTAGTTAAAATGACAAACAACATGATGAAGAGGATTGACCTCAAACCTGAATTTTAAAATAGAGCAGAAAGCTCTTCAAGGCAAAAGAGGACAAAGTAAAATCCCTTAAAGCCAGCAAAGACTTCTGGGAAATACTGGCTTTCAGACCTGATGAATGTTTTCATTTCTGCCTGACAACAAAGGGAGTGGTGTGATTATGGGCACTATGCTCAGAGGAACTTGGGTATTGCCATGCTGCATCAAGAAAAAAATCTCTCCACAAAACTTTGTGAAACTGCATAAAGATTGTATTTGGGGCATCCCATTAAAGAAATTTAGTTATTTGAGAAGGAGATGACTAAGAGAAAAATGACAATAAATCAAGGGCTTTGACTTCTAAAAAAATTTTTTATAAATCAGTAGTCAATACATAAATAACTTGAATAGATATATGTTAAAATGTTATATAGAACATATAAAATAAATAGAATTACCTAAGGTCTTTCAAGACAAATCAGTGAATATCACCAACGAGCAATTTACTGGAAGCCTGTACTGATCAAGTTGATATCGTAGGCCCAGGGTAGCTTGAAAAAAAAGGGGGAGGGCACACTGAAGAAAATGAGAGGCTTTCTGAATTGGATTGTTTGAGGTCCAAGGCTAAAAGATAAGAGCCAGAGGTAACATAGATGTTGAGAAGACAGTCAGCTCTTTACATATGGCTTAAGAAAAAAAATAGCTAAGAAAATGAAAAAAAAATAGCTAAGAAAAATTTTCATTAGAACTGACATATGGTAAGAAACCATTATACAAAACCACTTTATCTTTTCACAGGGGAAAAATCTAAATAATAAAGTATTCAGATTACTTAAGCCATTTAAATATTTTTAATGAAAGTTTTTCCCTCAGTTCCTCTCTACTTTTCTCTGTGTATTAGTTACATTTCTCTCACTACTGAGACAAAACACCTGACACCTAAAATTGAAGGAGGAAATGTTTATTTAGCTCACAGTTTGTGGAGGTTTCAGTCTATAATCAGCTGGCTTCAAGGCAGAGTGGCACATGGCAGATGGGGCAACAGTTTGTGGTGGTAGAAGACAGCAAAAAGAGAGAGGGACTCTTTCTGTCCTTTATATTGTACCTAGTCTATCAGGATTAGGACAGTGCCAATCCAGTCATTGGACTGATCCAACAATCACCCACCCTTAATTCCGCATTCTTAATCTCGGGATCACAGGATGAATCAATCACGCACTCTAGAGTCAACCAGTTTGGAGAAAAGTCTATGACTGCATGAAGCTTGGGAGGACATCTAGAAACAAACCATAACACTCCCACCCTCTTTTCTTCCCTCTCCTCCTTTTGTATTAGAGATTGAACTCAAGGCTTCACTCCTGCTAGACAAGTGGTCTACAACCGAGCCACATTGCTCAACCATTTTTATATTTTATTTTTGAGACAGAGTCTTGCTAACTTGTATATGCTGGCCTTGAACTTGTTATTCTCCTGTCTTAGCTTCCTGGTAACTTGGATTACAACATATAGCATGAAGCTCCATTTGGCTAAAAATCTTTCTAAAGTATATTTTAATTTACCTTGCATACTAAGAAAAATACACTGTGGAAGATTTTATTTGCTCTTAAAGATTTATGGTGAAATTATGAATGTTAGTTATTTTTATCTAAAATGGTAATGCTCCCAAAGGCTTTTGGAATTAGGTGGACAATTTTTCCCTACTTGGATTTCTGAGTGTTTGTACTCAACTGATATAATACTGTCCTTTCTCCTTCACTGCTATTTGAGTTGCTTTCACTTCTTGTTACTCTCCATGAACCAGAATCTGGTGATACCCTTTCTTCTCCTTTCCAATTTGTTGCATACTCAACATATTGTGAATAGAAAAAACTTAAAGCTTGGTGTAACCATTGTATGGTAAAGTAAAAAGAGTTTTCCAGAGACATTTGGAGAATCTATTTGAAAGTTTTATTAGTTTAAGAACGGAGTCCTCTTGGAACTTATATTGACTGCTTGTTGACTTTATCTTCCAGAGGAAGGTAGGAGAGACTGACTTTGAGGTTCAGGCCTGCATTTTGTATAGTAATAACTGTGACATTATATAATTCTCTACATCATAATAGGTTTGGAATTATCGATGTCACCTTTATTTCAAATATCAAAAAGAGATATAAAACATTTTAGAAGCTGATTCTGTTTATAAATGAAAAACTACCTCTTTTATGTTATTTCCAATTAATAAATACTGTCAATAGTTAAAAGAATAACTTTTCTTTTACTTCTCCTCTTCTCTTTTGCCATACTGAAGATTAATCTATATAAGTGTTCTACCACTGAACCACATCTCCACACCAGAACACACTTTTTTTTCTTTGTATGATTCATTAGGTGTCACAGATAGCACCTTCTAGGAGAAAATGTAGCGTATATGAATGGTCATTCTTATAGTAAAATTGGCACTTTGCATAGTTCATAGTTAAACCAATCCTTTTTGTTCTATCACAAGATTTCAGAGAAATGAAGCAAGAAGTATTGTTTTATAAACACGTCTCTACAGAGATATGATACAAATTAGAATATGCCTAATGGAATTCAAGAAAGGAAATAGAGGAAAAAAATAGATGGAGTGGCAGAGACAGTTAATAGAAATAGAAAAGGAAAGGAGGTAAGTTTATGGAAGCTAAAGTAACTATAGGTGATTTCTACTAGTGACAATATTGTTATCATTGGAGTTGTTAAGAAATCACGTAAGAGGTAAATACACAGTAAGCATATTTTAAAGAAAATCAAATCCTGTTTTTTATAATGATTTAGTGTTATAGTAACTCATCTCTAAGCCTTCTGTGATAAATTGTAGAAAAAAGGATATGAAGCTCTAAGCCTGGCTTTATTGCTAAAGATCTCTTCAGTCTTTAACAGATACCATTATGTGTCAATTAATTACAGAGATACATTCTAAAAAAATGTGTCCATGGGTAATTTTGTCATTGCGGCGATGTCTTAGTGTACATACTCAATCCTAGACAGGAGAGGTCAATCACTTCATGTAGAAGCTTGTTGTGACCAAGAGAAAAAATACAAGCTGCATAATGCTGTTTCTAACATGACACAGCATGCTATTTTGCAGTACTTTTTTTTTTGCAGTGGTAATATATTCTAAATCTTAAGAAGTATAATTTAGTAAACACATAGTGACATTTGTTTATCATTCAATGGCATACTATTTTATAATGAAATTTTTTAAGTGGGAGTATATTCTAAATAGCAATAAGAAATATAGTTCAGTAAGCACATAGCATACCATTGATATGGTTGTTTTATATTCATTATACAACATCAGGTTTGTTTATAATGACTTCACCACAAACATGCAAATAATGCATGTGTTATATAAGTAAGACAGCTATGACCCAGGTGTGATAACATATTCCTGTAACCTCAACACTCTTGAAGGCAGAGACGGAAGATCAAACATTGAAGTTCGACCTGGGTAATTTAGCAAGACCTCTTCTCGGAAAAAAAAAAAAAAAAAAAGAAAAAAGAAATAAGGATGTAACTCAGTATTAGGGCCCTGTTTGTGACCCTCAGTAACACAAGAAAAGGAAAAAAAGACATCTATAGTATCTATAGGTGACAGGATTTTTTCAGTTCTCTTATAAAGTTGTGAGGCCATTTTCATATATATAAAATGATATGATCAAAACATTATTATGCAGAACATGCTGTGCTTAATCCAGACTTAAATTTTCTCAGTTATGAAGTGATTTAGACTGGATTTTTTTTCTAACATTCTGTCCAATTCTAAAATTCTATCATTTGCTGAAAAGTGAATGTTAGAGTGTTGGTTTAAGATTTAGTTAAGATTGGTTTAAGTCAACCAATGTCAAAAATCAAAGTGCCCCCTTTTCATCTCTTACACTTCTTTTGATGATTCTGAAGACATCTATGTGTGTCCTTCCCTTCTGGAAGAAACAGTATTTTTCTTCTCCTTTAATAAAGAAAAGAATTCCATACTGTTTCTTGAATATTGCCCCTGCCTCCCCTCTCAGGTCATGGATTATTTTTTGTCCAAGAAAGGATCAAGGATGATTAATCCAATGTATCTTATTAAATGACTTGACACAAAGAAAACCATGAATAACACCTTGCCCCTAAAAGGCTAGTATTGAACTGTCAAACTAAAAGAATGCATGAATATAAAAACAACAATGATGGTGTTCCACAAGAGCTAAAGTCCATGAGAAATTAGAGCTTAACAGATGGAACTCCATCAAATAGTGAGTTAAGTAGATATAGTTCTTTCTATGACTTACATTTATAGTAAGATAGCACATTTAAATTATTTAGAAATACCACCACTCAATCAATAGGGAAAGTTTTCCTGGTGATTGCTTACTGTACATACTAACCATAAACGAAGTAAGGAAGCATACATATACATAAAGCCAATACCAAGAAAATAATTGTTATGTTTTTGGAATGCTAAGATGAAGATTCCTAAACAATTGCTACTGAAGTTCAACTGCCTTCAATTCTAAATAAGGTACTTATGAGGCATTTATTATTATTAATTCAGTTCTAATGAGATGTTTCTCTAAGCTTCTGTTTCCTATAATGTCCTTTGTATACCTAAATAGATAGCCATTTCTTGAATCTGAGAGGCTAAAACACTAACGGCATACTTGAGTTGTTATATTTTTCCAAATCATCCCTCTCTGTATGTATTATTTATCAACAACCTTTTAAAGTAAGTTGGATCCCATTTAATGGATATGAAAACTCAGAGAACATAAGTGACTTCTGAAGACCTTTTGGTTTTAACTTCTTTTTAGGCCCCTAGGTAATCAAATCTCTGTCTGGGATATTCTTTCTCTGATTATATCATTTATTATGAGAAAAACCTTTGCCTGTACATTTTTCCCCAAAGGTTTCACATGTTCTTAAGAAATAGCTTATATAAACACACACAAAAATTTAGTAACCTTGCCATTTATGGAGCATCTACTATGTTCCTCTTTTCCTCGTTTGCTATTCTAATGTCATCTTTAGGAGATCATGTTTGCTTATCACTTCTGATGCATATTATGTCCAGTGTTGAGGTCAGTAAATTTTATAGTAATGTTAGTCACTTTTTCAAGGTCGCCTGCACCTCTCTAGTACTATTAAACCTTTATCAGTATTAAAGTAGCTGGTATCAATGACTCTAATTTATTCAACAGGTTGTTTTTTAGGTTTTCTTTGCTTTCTTTTTATATTCATGTCATAAAATTTAGGAATGATATAGTGAGAACCATCAGGCTTTCCAGTGTCTCAAAACTTCTTCCACATATATACAGACACATTTGCCTATTTATCCTAAAATAAACCTGTAAATGTGTGTCTTTCCTTATAGTTCAGGAAAGATGTTCTTACACCCTTATCTCCAACCTCTTGTCTTCCTGTCCTATAAATGGATCAATGTCCCACTCCCACACCCAGAAATGACCAAATTCTAGAGTAAACACCAATCTTAACAGCTAGTATACTACTAATTAGTAATGGAACACTTTGTGCTTGTGTCCGTAGAGTCTCTTTTCAAGATTATTGTTGATGATTGAAATAACTTGTTTTATTTCTAGAGAGACAAAATATATTTTATGCATACAATGAGTATTTTGAAAACCTTCAAAGACAGAAGTATGTCTCTTATGAGAATCACATTTTATCTCTCTGGTATTCGTCCCAAATTCCATGAGTGATTTAACTAAGAGAAAAACATCAGAAAACCCAAACTGCAGATTAATCTATAAAATACCTGGCCAGTACCTCTCAATACTGTCAAGGTCACCAATGGCCAAGAAAATCATGAGCAAAGAAGCCTAAGAAGACACAATGACTGAATATAATGTGGTAGCTGCATGAGATCTTACAACAGAAAAAGAACATTAAGTACAAACTAAAAATATCCAAATAAAATATAACTTAATAAAAATAATGTATATCAATATTAGTTCATTAGAAGTAATAAACACTATGACAACATGAAATGTTTAAAAAAAAAGTGAAACTGGATTTGGGCTATATTAGAACTGAGTACTATCACTGCAACTTTCATAAATCTAAAACTGTTCTATATAAAACTTATTAGGGTCCAGGATTTAGCTCAGTGGTATAAGTGCCTGCCTGGCAAGCACAAGGTTGTGAGTTGATCCTTGGTACCAAAACAAAACAAAACAAAACAAAAACAAAAAAAACCCAACCAAACAAACAAACAAAAACAAAAGCAAAAACAAAAACAAAACTTAATTAAAGAGGTATATATTGTGTGTATATATATATGTATATAATGCCTCTATGTCTATGAGTTCCACATCTGTTGATTCAACCAAATGTGAATAAAAAATATTACAAAAGTTTTGATGGTACTGAACATGATTATGTTTTTGTTCCCTAAACAGTACAATGTAACAACTATTTACCTAACATTTATGGTGCTTCAGGTATTTTAAGTAATCTAGAGATGACTTAAGTACATAAAAAGTTGCACATAGGTTAAATGGCAAATACTACATTTTGTATAAAGGATTTGAGCATCCATGAGTTTTGGTATTTATGGCTGTCTCAGAACCAATACACAAAGAATACCGAGGGATGACTGTATTTATTTATATATATTATATAATTTATATATTTATACATAAAAGTAAGCTTACATAATATGAAGTGTGTGTGTGTGTGTGTGTGTGTGTGTCACTTATCTTTAGGAAGTATACAGTACTGATTAATTGGACAAAGATGAAAAACATACCATTCCTAACTGACAGGTTGAGTAATAATCTACATTCAAGTTATTGAAGAGTAACCTCTCCCCTCACAACTCCCTATTAATATACTCATTTGGAAAATTATTTAAAAGCAAGCAGGTATTTGCAAAGTCAGAAAAAAGTATCAGAATCTAGAGTAACTTACCTCTTGAGGAATCAACTTTAAAAAACTTAGGTACATTTTTCAAAAGGTCATAGAAGCATTTGAAAAATATATTTTCATCTGATGTTGACTGAATTTCAGACCATTTACCATGAAATCTTTGGTTAGAAATGGACTTTAGACCTCATTTATTTTCCTTTTACTCTATTGAACCCCAAAGAGATATATGATTGAAAAATTGAAATTCTGATTTCAGAATCATAGGTCTATTTGAGAGGATTTTAAAAAGCCTTGTGTCTAGATATTGCCCCAAATCCTTGTGCAATCATAGATGAGGCTTTTTTAGAGGTGCCTAGAGTGTGTGATGCTGAATTCATTTATGGTGCAGTGCTAGACTCAAATGCACTAGCTAGGATTAAGGGTGTGAGTATTAGCCATCCTAAGTAGTTTTATGGATTGAAACCACTACAAACTGTGAGCTAAATAAATCTTTCCTCCTTTAACTTTTGAGCTTTGGGTATTTTGTATCAACAGTGAAAAATAAGACAGATTTTGGTACCAGAGAAGTGGATTCATTGCTATGACTATACCTGACCATGTAGATTGGTAGCCTTTGGAGCTTGCTTAAAGGAAAAGTTAGGAAAAGTTCAGAGATGCTGGTTGAAAACGTAGAGCTGGAATGCCTTAGGCTGTACTTGATGGGAGATTCTGATCAGAGTTCAAAAGACCAGAATGCTGATACAAATGCTGCTGATGAAGATCAGGCTCATGAGGTTTATGCTGGGAAAGACTATATTTGTTGTTGATGTGTGTTATGCCTTCCTAGAAAGTTTGTCTAGAGATTTTTCCTAGAGTTTGTCTCATGTCTAGAGATTTTGCCTGAGACTAAAATTAAGAGTAGCAAAACAATTAATTTGGCAGAAGAAATTTTAAAGGCAGCCTAATGTTGAGGTGATGGTATGGCTACTGTTGGGGGCTTTAGTCAGAATTGTGTTGAGAATCAAAAGCAAAGAGCCCAGCAGAATAATTTAAAACATTTTGAATTTGGCTAGCAAGGAAATTCCAGTGAAGCTGTGAACTATAATGAAAGAGCAGGGGAGCTCTTGATTGCTGAGAAGGAACAGGAGAATAGAAAAGATGGCCTGAGGATATCACAAGAAACATCAGGACTCCACCTTTTGCAGGCTCAAATTTGCCAAAGTGAAAGACTTTGCTTTGAGAAGACAGTCTCAGAGTGCCATGTTCTAGGATAGTAACAGCCTAGGGAAATGTTGCCTCTGGATTTAATTAATAGACACTTGACTTATAAACCAAGATAGAAAGAAGCTTGGCCACTGCTCTAGCTGGCAGTAGACCTTGGCATCATCCACATGGCACTGTTTTAGGTGCATGCTGAATGAAGGAGTTGTGAGGTCAGCAAGGCTTCCACTCAGATTTCAGGAGAAGGCCTGGTAAGCCAGCCAATGTGGCCCTGAGAGGACAGTGTGTGGAGCTGTGAGTGTGAAATCAAAGATACAGTGGAAAGGCCAGCAGTTTTGAGAAGGTAGGAAAATGAATTGTTTGAAGAGGAAGCTGAACTGATCAAAGAGAGAAGCCTTGGACCTTAGTGTAATAGTGACAGATCCACCCAAGCCCTTTGGAACTCACAACTTTCCATAGATTGCCATAAATACTGGAAGTGTAACTGAAGAACTTACCTGCTTATTGGTCTTGCTTTGTTTTCATTCCTTGCTATCCTTGTTTATAACTTTTAAAATAGAAATATCTATCTTGTGCTCCTGAATGTTGGAAGTATTTAACTTCTGTTTCATTTTTACAAGTGCTTGAAGCTAAGTGTTTGCTTTAAATCTCAGAAGAGACTTTGGACTTGGACTTTTTAGCCATGCTGAAATTGTCAGGACTTTGGGAACTCTTATAGATGCCTTTTGCATAAAGAAATGTTCATGAGTCTTTGGGTGGCCAGGAGAAAGATGTTATGGCTTGTGTGTAGATGTTTCCCAAAGCCTCATGCAGTCATGCATGAGGCTTTTTCATAGGTGGCTGGATCTAGATTGTGTGATGTTGGGATTAATTCATTTAATCCCAAAGGCATTAGGATTAAACTCAAAGGCATTAGGATTAAGGGTGTGAATGCTACCCATCCCAACTAGCCTGAATAAGATAAAAGAGGTAGAGCTGTTAAAGTCCCAAGATTGTCACATATCTTCTGTTCTCCTCTGTGAAGTCACCCTGCCTTGGTACTGGCTGATTATGGACTGAATCCTCTACAAACTGTGAGCTAAATAAACCTTTCCCCCTTAACTTTGAGCATGGGTATTTTGTCTCAGCAGTGAGAAAAATAACTAAGACATTTAACATATAACCTTATTATTACTATGTTAAATATCTTGTCATAATGAATCTTCAATTATCACCCACAGAAGTACAATATTGTGTTGTGTCATATTTCTTTGTTTTCAGAAACCTCAAGTAAGCCAAAATCACTTTTGCATCACCTTTTTTACTTCATATTTTCTAGACCAATGATGCTATTTAAGTGCACCATAGTAGCAAATTGGGAATTGGGGTGCAAACAAATTTTGCTCAAGGCACAAACCATAAATTAAAGTAATGATCACTTGAAGATGAAACTTTTCGCTTTCTTTTAAAATCAGAATGGAACTAGGTCAATGAAATTTAGGATATTTTAGAGTATGTACAGTATTGTATTGTTTGCCAGTACCTAATTTACAATTACAGAGCTCCATGAATATTGAAATGATTCAGCTTCCCATTATAAATGTATGTGGCAGTTTGGTTGTTGATCAGTTTATGAAGTTAATGCAAATGGAACTGTCTTCCTGTCAGCATTTGAAATCTATAATGCAGTCATGTTGTATATTCAGGGACAGGCCATTGACAGTCAATTAACAAGTTTGATTGGTATGTCAACTCATTCTTTTGAATTGTTAATAGTATGTTAATAGAATGCATTTCTTTGTGCAGTCCCATTTGTGGCTTCACAGTTACAGCGATTTTTTATAATTCTGAGTAACTTAAAATAGTGCCTTAATAATAGATTATTAAACACCTGTCTAGTGTAGCTTAGGGAGGTTTTTCTAGACTGGGAGTTTGCAGTGGATCCCTTTGATATTCAAATCAACAAATGATAGCCTTTTTATTCAAAACGTAAATTCTTTTGATGGTTAGCTTGTTAAGAAATATGCAGCTCTAGTCTGACCTGATCTGGTTTCCCATGGAAAAGATCTGATGCCGTTTGAAGGCTCATAAATGGAATGCCAATGACAATTTGCTGTTGACGTTTTGCTGCCTCAGCCCTCAGATGCTGCCAGTTGATGTGCCGCTTTAGCTTCACCAAATAATCCTTGCAGGTAAATGATCTACGGACTGATCAGATAGTTTCAAAGCAAAGAGGGCTCTTCTGTGGTCTGGATTTTTAGACTTGGAGGGGTACTTTAAAAGATGTGTCAAATTGACACATGAATCTTAAAGCATAGGATGATGGGGAATGCAGAAATGTGAGAATATTTTTAAATGACTAGAATATTGCTTCAAGTTTTGAAAACCTTCAAATGTCTATCGAATCTGTTCCCTAAAGCAGATTTATTTCTACCTTGGTTTTTGTTATGGTTGTTTTGTCTGTGTGCACAGGTTTACTCTCACTTTCCCGGGGAAGTTGATGAGACATTAAATGTATTATTCCCGAATGGTGCTTTGGAATAAGATTGTGAGTTCATTTGCACAACCATGTTTTATTCATATAGTTCCTGTACACTAGAATATAAGAATCTGCCATTTCTGTAGCATAAAAAAAATTGTCTATCCCAAGGAAACAGTAAAAATTTTATTCCTCTTTTTTCCTGTTCTTCACTTCTTTTGATGATGCGTCCCACAACCTACTATTTATATTTAATTTCATTGGCAGAAGTTTCTTTATAGTAATGGAAGGGGTCCTGCCAATGTACTTTGAATTCTTAGATAATATTTTTCAGTTCTGTGATTCAGTGAATTTGGAGGAGGAATTTGCATTTACTTGCATTTTAGGATTAGATTAGAGATTACTTCTCAGATACCCTTAATATACTAACAAGAAAACCTCAAGGCAAATAGTAAACCTCTCAGGAACTACCTGATGTTTTATTCTTTATTCCGTTGACGCCCTGCTTGCTATCATTAGAAATGCATACCTGTGCATTTGAAGGTTGATACATTCCTAATGTTCATAAAGAAAGTTGTTGAAGTTTTTAATATCAGAATAAAAACCTTAATATTATAGTATAAGACTTAGAACTATACAAGAAAATATTAAAAGCTAAGTTATAAAGAATATATACCTCTTATTGTGGCATTCCAGTCTTCATAAATCAGGAGCGAAAAAAGAGAAAATTAATTATTGTGTTACACAGTTTATTTGTTCACCATTTGCCCTTAGGCAGGACCACAGAACTATGACCTATCTCCAGATGGAGAGAAGAGAGGAAACAAAGGAGCTGTGCAACCATTAATTGATAACAGGTTTTAATGTGTCACCTTAAATATCCCTCTGGCAATGTTTCTCAAAGTGCGTTTCACAGATCACTAGTCCCTCAAGATGCTAGGCCGGCAAAGATTCTGCAGCTAGAGAAGCAAGGCACATATGCCCTTAATGGAGATTCACAGGGTCACAATGCTTGTTAGCAGTATAACAGCTTCAAAAAGTCAGTTAAACAGCTTGGCTAGCTCTCCTTAGCACAAGACTTCCAAAACTAATTCAAACCCAATATTTTTGTTTGTTTATATTTTTTCTTTGAAAACCAGTTAACATTCTTGTAGAAATGGAGGATGCTATAATATCTTCAGGCAATTTACTTCCACTGTGCTGTAATGGTCTCATTTATACATGAAACCAAAAATGTTACCTATTGGCATAAGAATTAAATGAGTAGTTAGAGTGATGTTTTACATGGATATTTGCTATTGGTATTATTTAGTAACAATAATATTGTTTGTGTTGTTATTTTTGTATGAGACTAACATTATACTTTTGTTTGTTTAGATATATTGGGCATATCTATATAGTGAACTATATCTATATAGTATACAGAATAAGGCCTAGGGTTGAAATTTGAAATTTTATGCATGATGGGATAAGATATAAATGAAGGGATGCAGACATGTAGGCTGATAAATTATAGACCAAAATAGTAAGGCCAGTTACCTAGGTAAGTACTGAAGGACTATGGGGAGAGATAACCAACTCTAGAGACCCCAAACAGCTCATTTAGAAACTGACAAATTGGTGGATATTTAGAAAACTTCCTGGGAAAGAAATAAGGAAGTTTCAGAGAAGGAGGGAAAGGAGAATGAGAGAATGACTTAACCTCTAGCAAAAGGAACCAATATTTTAGAAAGAAAATTTGATAGCTGGGGCTGGAGGAGCAAGACAATGGACTGTAGGAAAACATAGTAGAAGCATGGACAGTTATGGGATTAGAAAGAGACAGGTAAAGAGATTTCTGAAGTAGAGGGTAAAAGAATATATGAGTAACTCATTGGAGGAGGGGAAACAGAAAATAGAGGAGCCAAAGATAAGACGGGAGAGTAAATTTGGGAGCTATATAAATGGTGTCTCTGCTTAGTTTTACAAGTCAAGACATGAAATTTCTCAGAAGGAAACTATTCCAGCATATATGTCTGTAGCCCGTCAGCAGCCTTTTAACACTGACCTTCTCAAGAGAGATTAAAGAAGAGATTAATTGAGTGTATGTGTGGATTGCTTGGCATAACTCATGAAAACTATGATTCTATAAATCAAAAGTGACTAAGTAATTTCTGGAAGTATATGGGAATGGAAATATTTAAATTAAATATAAAAAGACATATCAAAATTTAAAATAATAGTGAAAAAATATTTCCTTGTCCTTATACTCACAATATTATACAGGCCTGTGAAGGAGGTATTCCTTCCACCTCCCACAGGGGGATATTTTATGTACTTTGAATCTATGAAAACTGACTAGGCAGGAAGCTATATGGATTTATTTTGAGCATGGGGACCTGCTAGGCAAGTGAGTACACAATAATTCAATGAGATTTAGAAATTTACGCATCCTCTTTACAGGCAAGAGGAAAGTAAAAAGTGTAACCAATTTTAAAGGACATGTAGAAGAATTTTAAGGGACAGGAATGAATCTGAGGAACAGGTAAACTTTTGACAAAATCTATCTGGGCTCTGGTCGTAATACCGACTCTAGACTTCCTTCTTCTGATATGAATCCATCTCCTCCACCCTCGGTTGACTAGATATCTGAGAAGGGGCTTACAATAGATTGACTTCTGGAAGATACAACCTTTGAAACTGATGAGAGACTTCCCTTCATTTTTGGTTTTCCAGTCTCTTTTCTTTTCAAGCTATCAGCATATCAGAGTGCCATATTTAGGAATTTGTGGGCTGAGCCCCAGTACTTAACTAAATATTTATAATCTTTTTATTGTCTATTATTTCATATGTCCTCCTCCTCTTTCTCTTTCTCTTTTCTTATTTTGAGTTTCTTGGATCCTGGATCTGATTTGCTTTTATATTTATAGATCTATCCACAATTGATATATAGCAGATGCTTAATGAATGGTTTAAACATGTCATATTTGAAATATCATTACTCTGATTTCATTCAGAAAATGAAAAACCCAAAATATTCAACTATTTATTTGTAAAACATCATAAAGAGCTTTTTCAGACCCCAACACACATTTTGATCTTCTGTGTTACGTAACATTAATGGAAAAACAAATCTAAGCTTTTCATTTACTGTTTATTAAATGTCAGTTTCTCTGGTTTATACTGCACTTCACATTGTGGCAGGGATAATTTAAATAATCTATTTTACTAATAGGCTTCTCTTTCCCCTTTGTGGGACCCTTTATTGGCATGACCTTCTCTTTGAAGATAAAGGAAATTCTAATTTCTGGATATCTTAAGCCATTAGTTATATCTTATGTGATTTTACCACAAGTCAGTTGACTGATTTTCCTGTTACTTCCTGCTGGGCTTGTAAGTATTTAAACTGACTTTTATGTTCTGCCAGTTTCTCAGTCCCTATCACATCACACAAAGTTAAGTGATAACTGCAAAGACATGATCAGCTCCAAATTCAGAACTAATATGCTATTCTTAAAAATATTTAACTCTCAGACTAGAGCAGCCTATTATTTTCCATTATTCACTCTACTTAGGCAATACTAAAATGATAAATCTCACTTTTAAAAAGACAAGAAAAAAACAGTCAATGTAAAGACTGTGGAAGGTCTTAAAAATTACTCATTCCATCTTTAAGAATTTTTAATAATTTATCTATGAGGCTGTTCCCACCAGGAATGTAGATCTACACTGTGTATCTCCTTTAGTAGTTCTAAGATTTCTTTTTATTTTAGAAAAGAAGGGGATGGGGCTTGGCTCAGCAGTGTAAGTGTCTGCTAGACAAGTGTGAGGTTGTGAGTTCAGTTCTTGGTACCAAAAATTTTTTTTAAAAAATCCTATTTTAGAAAAAGAAATTTATGCTTCAACAAGAAAATGTGGCTATAAAATTTTCTCTCCTTCCCAAACTAGCTTTTATTTAAATACAGAATATTTTTCAATCTAGATATTTTCCTATTATCAAAAATCTTTCCTAATTTTCTGGAATATGATGCCAGGATTTCTTCAGGTGGCAGAAAAATTTTAGTCACAAAAATAAATAACATTTATAAGCTGATGCTTCTGTGAAGATCAAATCAGGGGCCAGCAATCCCCTAAAGTTCTCCTATTAGGTAGAAGAAGCGTATGCCTTGTACTCAGCCACAGGATTCACCTTTGTGTTCATATAGGCCACTTTTTCTGGAGTCACTATAAAATTTTTGAAATTCTATAATGCAATTCAAGTTTTCTCTCATCTTGAAAACTCTATCTTTTGGAGGGAAGAAGGTCATTTAGACAGGCTCTTGCTATGTAGTCTAGGTTCCCTTAAGCATACTACAGTAAGCAGGCCTCAAGCTTATGATCTTTCTGGCTCATCTCTCAAATGCTAAGATCATAAGCGTATATCACCACACCCAGGTCTCCATCTTTATTACTGTTAATTATGATACCTTATATGCATTTTCTCTAGGTATATTACTAGGGTGAATAAGAAAACTTTGCTTTACATTACATAACCATGATTGTGAATTATACCTATCATTCCTCTAGAATCAGTGAAATTCTAGACTCATTGATGTAAATTTCTTTTTTATTTTACAAAGCTTTTGCCATTTAAATGTCAGAGATGGTTTGTGAATTGTATAGCATACATTTTTAACTAATGTATTTTTCTTTGTACATTGATAGTGTGATATACTTTGTGCACCATTCACCATTGATTTTATATTCTCATTCACATATTTCTGCTTTAGAATCAGTGAGATTTAATTGTCTGATTAATTGAGTATTTTTGCCTGCCTCCATAGTGGAAGTAGGAGAGCAGAAGCAAAATGATATATTAGACACTAAGCTTTGTCACATTGAACTTCTGTTTCATTCTTATTTTGATGCACAATTACCTTGTTTCTGTTGCTTTTCACTTTTATTATCATAATTTGAATTTAATTTTATTATTTTTAAACCAGCACGATGAAACTAGTTGAAAGAACAAAAACAGTATTCAGGCAATAAAGAGATTCAGTAAAGACTGAGAAGACTTTGCATGCCAGTTACTTTATCTTTTGTTGAAGAGATTATTCTAAAGCAGAAAAATAGTAAAAAATGTTCAATGAGGTTTTTCTCCTCCTCTTCCCAACTGAAGCAAATCTTCTATAGCCCCAAAGTTCCTTTTAATTACTTGAGTCCAAAGAGATTCATTTTCAGTAAGTTGAGAAATCCAGATTTATTTTGTGATTTGGTAGAAGTTACTTGGTGGCAAGAAAGCCGGTTTCAGTAATGAAAGCTGGCAGGCCAGGATTTGTGCTCCACTCTGTTGGCATATAAAATTATAGCATGTCATTGAAACAAAATCAATAATCTTTTATGTCCTTTGCTAGCTAAGGTGAAAATTTTATTATTCTTTGATCATTTTATTCTTGCTTTGGTCATATGCCATAACAGTAAGAATTAGCAGCTCAAATAGATAGAATGCATATGATCAAAACTTGTGTTTTTACAAACTTACCATAATGATCATGTGATATGCAAGGAAAGGTGATATAAAAGACTCTTACTTCTTTAAATCATCTCTTAATCTTGAACAATATTTAGAGGCTCAATTCATGTAAAGAAAATAATTTTGCCCCTCCATGTGAATGTCTAGTCATGGTAGTATTCTTTAATTGATGCAGAATGAGCCAAATTAGGTTGTTTCAACAGAAAAACTGACAGAAAATTTGATCATACTCTTGCTCTTTTGATTTAGCTTTCTATGGCTCACTTTCTCTTACGAAATAGGAATATTCTTACAGAAAAGAGGAATTGTCCTTAGGAAAGACCTGCACAGACATATAACCTCTGTAATAAATTTGCTTTGAAGCATCAGCACCTAAAGTATGCTTGCATAGTAAAGTGTGGGTCAGGCCAAAATTCAGCTTAAACATTTTCTCCTTGTTATCACCTCGTTAAGCTCCCCATGTCTGAGCCATGCCTCCTACAGTCACAGGTATGGTGCCACTAATTAAGAAGTAGGGGCTCATTACCAATTCTCATTAACATCAATTGGAGTTTTAAAGTTGAATCCCTAGGCTGAAAATTTACCCCCTTACTATTCAACACAGGTGAATGAATAAAATCATCTAAATGCCTGCGTCATGGGGTAGTGCAAATGTGCTCTCAAAGGATAGACAAATTGCTTACTGCAGGAAAAGGCTGGCAGAGCTTGGAAGAAAAATACATTGGAAAGGGAAATACGAATGAGAAAGTAGGTGGGATATGGGAAATGAGTACTAACTGAATGTCCAAATTAGCAGCTGCATGTTTCATCTCCAGTTAGAATATCTGGAGAAATAAAATCAATAAAAGATTGTTTGAAACAGTGCCTGACAGTTAAGTACTCAACAAATATTGTTCAAATTAATGAATGATGAGATATATGTTCAGCAGTGTGTTTTTATCTACTGATGCAATTTTTCTTTCAATCAGCATTTGTTTGAGAATACCCTGGATCACATTTCCTAGTCACATTCTGCAATTGTAATGACTTATAGACAACACTATCTATTATTTTATTGGTGGAGGTTCTTAAAATATTTCACATGCTTAATTTTGTGAAATGTTAGCATATGCTAACATTTGGTTGATTTGAAAGATGTTCTGCCGTTCACTTAAGTATAAATCATATGAAAATAAATCTCTCTTGAAAAAGAAAACAACCTTCTCTGGCACTAGATAATAGTTTCTCTACTTTGCAAACATGAGGCCAGCCAATTTTCAAACTTAATTTATATTTTCCCTCATAATTTTCCTTCCATACCTCAATGTAAACAGTGACCCAGAAATATCCATGAAGTTAATCTTTGCTTCCAAACTATGTACTAGAAATTTTTTTCTGGTCTTCTAGAATGATGTGTTATATTTTAGATTCTTTTATAAATTGTCTTTTTTTTCCTAATTGGGCACATTTTCCATATTTAAATCACACTAACAACATGTTCCACGGTTAGCATCCTTCCCCCTCAAAGTGTAAGGAACTTTCTTCTAAATTTTTCATGAGTGTCAGATTCTTTCATAATGTTACCATCCAAATCATAAAACAGTGTAAAAACTGGTAAAAGCATTCAAACATATAGTTAAATGCTCATATTTTACTTTTTAAAATTTCTGCATGTTTTCAGTATATAATGATTAAATTTATTGTGGGTAGCTCATATTCCTTTTTGAATTTCAAAAATTAATTGACTTTCCCAAGTTCAAGGTATCATAGGTACCCTACCTAGAATTTTGGTCTCCTGATCCCCAATTCAGCTCTTATATAACTCAAAACAGTTATATCACTTTCACTCCTTCATATCAAGATATTTTCTTTCACATTTCAACATTGCTTTAAACTCATAAGTAGTCAGAATGAAAGAAACCCTAGAAGAAATATTTTTCTGGATATATGGGAAGACCACTTCTTTTACTTAAGATAGGCTTGCCTCAAAAAAAAAAAAAAAAAAAAAAAAAAAGATAGGCTTGCCTTACTTCCTTACAACCATTAACTTTTCATCTTTTCACCTGCTTGAAAGTTGATAGACGGTGATAATAGATGTAAATGCATCATAGGATGAATAAATTGTGTGAGTTAAAGAAGAGAAAATGAATGTATTCCTGAAAGAATGAGCACATCCATCAGTGGTTGCATGGTGTTTGCACCAGTGTGTCCAGGGAACACCTCACCCATGAATCACTCAGAAAGCTCCCTGCAACTTTCAGAAGGAGAAAAAGATTTGATACTAAATCTGTAGAAAAAGCCTAGTTTTAAAGTAGGTCTTGTAAAGTAGGACTTGTAATTTTGAAAGGTAGAAAAGAATGGAAAGGGAATAAAATGCCACAAACCACCATAATTTAGAATTTTTAAATGCTGATTGCATTATGAGTCATTCTCATTTTATATTGATTCTCAAACATTAATTAAATATTACTTGATATTTCCCATCCTTATCTGAGCATAACAAGACTGACAATTGTGTATAGCTTCTGCCTTCAAGGAGCTTAAGAGCTAAAAATATTTATTCCTCAAAGCTTTCATCATTAAATTGAATTATAATCCAATAATGTTTTCTTTCAGTATTAAACATCCACACATCTACTGAAAATATTTCAAACTTATGAATCATTCATGAAATAATTATTGATTTTTTGCAAGACACTACATTAGCTGCTGTCTTGAGTCACTTTTGCACTGGTAAGATAAGTGAAAAATAACTTGCAAACAATTATGACACAAAATAGTATAGAGTTAAATAACATAATTGTGTGGGAGATATCATTTATTCCAAATTTCCAAGGAGATAAAGAGAACCATCAAAATATGAAAATGTTTGTCCTATTTGGACTTATTTATGGAAATTGGCTCTTCCTCAGAAGAGGCTCTGTCCTCAGTAGCACTGGCTCCTGAAGGTGCGGTGCCATTTGCATAGCTAATTAAAGCAAGAAAAATACTGAAATGTCATTTTTAAAATGTTGCCCAGTGGTGAAGAAGGACAAAAATTGCTGATAAAGTATTGCTGATAAGGCAGGAAGTAATTCAGGCCATAAAGTCCTGACATTGAGACTTTATTGTCTCATGGTTAGTCTTTCTTCACTAAATTTTTCAAACAAAAAAACTGGGAAAAACTGTATGTGAAGATTACCATTAAAGTGAAATTCTAGAGGAAAACCCTGGTAGCCAAACAGTACCTAAGCAAACCCATTCCAACAAGAGAACAGCAAGAAAAACAGCATTAGTCACCATGCACACCATGCAATCTGTCTCACCAAGACAGCAGGAGGTATTTAGTATGGAGGTTGGAATCATGGAGTTAAGAAATTCTTTTTTTTTTTTATTCTAAAAAGAAAAACAGAAAAAAGGTAAAAATAATACAGACTTTAAAAAAACAGTAAGAAATCAATACTAGTTAATATATTACATATTATTATCTTACAAGGAGTTGTTCAGGTTACAAGATCTAAACATAAAAAATGAACAGACACTCAATAAAAGCACAAGCTGTTGTTTGATGAACCAACAGAGAATTAGTAATATAGTTATCTATCTTGCACACTTACACATAAATACAGTTATGTGTGTATAACTACATGCTTTTAATCTTTTCCTTTCTGCCAGTTCTCCTTTCCCCATCCCAGTTGTTCGATCCTTTTGAACACTTCTTTCCCTTGCATTATTACAATAGCTATTGTACATTTTAGATCTTACTACTCTTTCAGTTTTATTGTTACTATGATTTATTTTTATGCTAGCAAGACAGTACGATATTTACAAATGTGAGTCTGATTTACTTCACTTATGAATGTACTCTCAAGTTGCTTCCATATACCTATAAAAGCCTCAAAAGCATCCTTTTTATAGCTGAGTAATATTCTATTGCATAAAAATACCACATCTTTTTATCCATTCAGCAGTTGATGGCATTTTGGTTGTTTACAAGACTTAGCTATTATAAATTGTGCTGCTATAAACATGGGTGCACGTATATCGCTGTGATATGATATTTTCAGTTTTTCTGGGAAAATACCTCGAAGGAGATAGCTGGATTGAGTGGGACTTCCAATCCTAGTTTTTTGAGGAATCTTCATGCTGATTACCACAGTGGTTGCACCATTCTACACTCCCACAACAGTAAAAAACATTCCTTTTTCCCACAGCTCTACCACATTTGTTATTGATTGATTTCTCCATGGCAGGCTTTCTTTCTGGAGATGGAATCTCAATATTGTTTTAATTTGCATTTTGTGAATAGCCAGTGATGCTGAACACTTTTTTATGTATTTATTTGCCACTTGTATTTCTTCATGTGAGAACTGATTGGTCATCTCTGATGCTCATTCTTGGATTGAGTCTTTGAATTTGGGGGGCCTGATATTTTTGAATTCTTTACATGTTCTGGATATAAGTCCTTTGTCTGAGGGACAGGTAGCTAAAATTCTTTTCCATTTTGTGAGTTTTCTTTTTACACTATTGGTGATTTCTTTTGTTGTGCAAAACTTTTTTACAAGATGAAATCTCAGTTAATTCTTTGAAGTACTTCTCATGTAGTTTCAATTTGGTCATGAACACCTTGCCTATTCCTATGTCTTAATATTTAGATTTTAGATTTTAAATCTATTTTGACTTTAGTTTAGTGCATGGTGATAGGCATGTGTCTAGTTTCAGTCTTCGGTACGTGGAAAGTGAAAGAGTTGCTGGCTCAAACTGAACACTGTAACCAGAAAGGCTGCAGCTAAACTCCTCCCCCACCCTGCCCCCTATGGATTTGATTGTAATCCTATATCCCCATCCTTAAGGACCTGTGCGCCAATGAGATACCTGTGCATCTCTAATGGCCTTTGGGGCACTGCCCTAAGCTTAGGCTATTTAGATTCCCCCACGCCACGTGTCCGAGAGAGACCTCCAGATTCCAGTAGCCAGTACGCCGGTCTCCTTTCCCGTGTTCCCGGAATAAAGGCCTCTTTTGTCTTATACTCCTCAACTTTTGGAAGCATCTTTTATCCTTTGAAGACAGACCTATCAGAAAGCCAATTTTTCCAGCAGTGTTTATTAAAGAGGCTATCTTATTTCCTGTAAACATGTTTAGCTTCTTTGTCAAATATCAGGTGGCTGAGTGTCTTTGTAGTTGTGTCTGCATCTTCTAATCTGTTCCATTGATCCTCAGGTCTGTTTTTTTTTTTTTTTTTTCCAGGACACGCTTATTTATCACAGTACTTTTGTAGTATAATTGCAAGTCAGGGATTGTGATGCCTCCTGTTTTGCCCTTGTTGCCCAGAACTGTCTTTGCTATTCTCAGTTTCTTCTGTTTCCAAATGAATTTTAGGAATGTTTTCTTTATATCTGTGAGGTATGGTAATGATATTTTGACTGGGATTCCATTAAATCTGTATAACACTTTTGGGAATATGAACATTTTTACTATGTTGGTTCTTCCTATCCAAGAGCAAGGAATATCTTTGCATTTTCTGATATCTTCTTCAATATTCTTTTTTAGAATACTATAATTTTCAGCATATAGGTCTTTTACATTTTTTTGTTAGGTTTATTCCTAACTATTTCATTGTTTTGGATGCCATTGTGAAAGGTGTTCTTTCCATAATTTTTCTCTCAGTGAGTTTATTATTTGTGAACAGGAATGCTATAGATTTTTACGTGCTGACTGTATCCAGCTAGCTACATTGCAGAATTTGCTTATTAGCTCTAGTGGTTTTTTGATGGATTTTTTTGCTCTTATATGTGGAGTATCATGTCATCTGCAAGTAGTAATAATTTAACTTCTTCCTTTCCTGTCCTTATTCCTTTTATTTCTCTCTCTTTCCTGATCACTCTGGCTGATGTATCCAGCACTGTATTAAATAAGAATGATAATAGTGTACAGCCTTGTCTTGCTTCTGATTTTAGAGTGAACTCTTTTAGAGTTTATGATGCTTGCTGTTGGTTTGTCATAGATGGCTTTTTATCAGATTGAGGTATAAACCATTTATTCCAAGTTTTTGTAGGGTTTTTATCATGAACAAATGTTGGACTTTATCAAAAGCTTTTTCTGCATCTATTGAGATGAGCATGTAATTTTTGTCTTTGACTCTGTTGATGTGTTGTGTTACATTTATTGATTTGTATATGTGAAACCATTCCCGCCTTCCTGGGATAAATCACACTTAGTCCTGATGTATAATCTTCTTAATGATTTGCTGCATTCTATTTGGCAGGATTTTCTTTAGAATATTTGCACTGACGTTCATTAGTGAGATTGATCTGTAGTTCTCCTCTTTGATTGGGTCTTTCTTTGGTTTTGGTATCAGAGTAATACTTGCCTGTCAGAATGAGTTAGGGAGGATTGTTTCCCTTTCAATTTCCTGGAAGAGCTTGAGGAGTATTGGCATTAAATCTTCTCTAAATTTCTTGTAGAATTCGGCCATGATCCATCAGGACCTGGCTTTTCTTTGTTGGTAAGTTTTTAATCATGTTTTCAAATTCTATAGCTGATATTGGATTATTTAAAATTTTTATATCTTCTTGATTCAGCTTTGGTAATATATTTCTAGGTATCTATCCATTTCCTCTGTGTTTTCCAGCCTATATGAGTAAAAATCTTCAAAGTAGATATTCATGATCTGACTTTTCACAGGATCTGTAGTAATTTCTCCCTTTTCATTCCTTATTGCTTGAATTTGTGTTTTTTAAGATTGGCTAGAGGTTTATCAATTTTGTTTATGCTTTCAAAGAATCAACTGTTTGATGCATTAATTCTTTTATTGTTTCCTTAGTCTCAATTGAATTAATTTCTGCTCTGATCTTTATAATTTCCTCTTTTCTATGAGCTTTGGGTTTGACATGCACTTTCTTTTCTAGAAGATTGAGGTGTAGTGCTAGGTTATTTATTTGTGCTTGTTCTGTTTTTCTGATGTGACAATTTCTTATTATTTATTTCCTTCTTAGGACAAGTTTCATTGCATACCATAAGTTTTGCTACATTGTATCTGCTTTTTCATTGAATTTTAGGTATTGTTTAATTTCTTCTGTAACCCATTGATTGTTCTGAAGGTTGTTATTTAATTTCCATGTGTTTATGTAGGTTTTGCAGTTTCTTTTGCCATTAATTTCCAATTTCAGTGTGCTATGGTCAGATATTATGCATGGAATAATTTCCATCCCTTGCATTTACTTAAGCATGTTCTATGGGCTAATATATGGTCTGTTTTAGAGAACATCCCATGTGCAGCTGAGAAAAATATGTATTCTGGTGTTGTTGGGTGGAAAACACTGCAAACATCCACTAAGTCCATTTGTTCACAGGTTTGATTCAGTTCTGTTATTTCTCTGCTGACTTTTTTGTCTAGTTGATCTATCTCTTTGGGACAATGGGGTATTAAAGTCCCCTGTGACAATTGTGTTATTGCATATTTGATTTTTGTGTCTATTAGTAATTGTCTTATATAGTTGGGTGCTCTTGTATTTGGTGCATATATATTTTTGATTGTTAGATCTTCCTCTTGAATTTTTCCCCTAACAAGTAATTAGTGACCTTCTTTATCTCTTTTGATCATTTTTAGTTTGAAGTTCACACTGTCTGCAAACTGAATAGCTATTTCTGCTTTTTTCTTGGTTTCTGTTGCATGGAATATTATTTTCCTTATTTTGACTTTTAGTCTATCAGTTTTTCTTTAAGTCAGATGTATTTCCTGTATACAGCATATTGTTGGATCCTGTTTCTTGATCCATTCTGTCAGCCTATTCCTTTTAATTGGTGAATTGAAGCCCTTTACATTGATTGATATAACGATATCTACTGGCTTAAATTTGTCATGTTATTTTCCTGTTTTTCTTTTCTTGCTTTTCCCCATTATTTAATTGCTTGCCTTGCCTGCTGATTTCTTTCTGTTGTTGTTCTAGGAACTGTAGTCATTTTTGTCTCTCTCTAGTACGCCGTTTGGTGTTCTTTCTAGGGTTGGCTGGTGGACATTAATTTCTTCAGTTGTTCTTTGTCATGGAAGTATCTTGTTTCTCCATCAATTTTGAAAGAAAGTTTTTCAGGGTACATTAATCTGGGTTGAAAGTTGTTTTCTTTCTGGGATTGAAATACTTTACTCCAAGCTCTTCTTAATTTGAGAGTTTGTGCTAAAAAGTCTGACATTATTCTAATGGTCTTTCCTTGATATGTGAGTTGTGTCTTTTCTCTAACATCTTTTAGCATTCTCTGTTTATGCTGTATTTCTGCGATCTTAATTAATATATGCTGGTGTGTAGATTTATTTTGGTTAGACTATTTGGCATCCTGAGTACCTCACTTATCAGTATATCCAATTCTTTTGCCATGTTTAGGAAATTTTCTACTATTATTTCTTTGAATAGTTTTTTAAAAGTCAGTTGCATTAATCATTGAATTTTCATTGACATATATCAGTCTTATATTTCTTCTCTTTGCATCATCTTGGATCTCTTCAATTGTTATTTCATGCTTCCTTGTTATTTTTAAATGTCCTTTCCTTTCATGGTCACTAACTGTAATCCTGTCTTTAAGGTCAGAAAGTCTGTCCTCCGCTTCATTCAAATGGAGATTTCAATGGGTTTTTTTACTTCCTGGATATCTGTTTCAATTTGTTTTCATGTATTCTATTTCTTTCCTAAATTGTTTATGCAAGGTTTCCATAATTTTCCCATGCACCTGTACTTTTTTGTCTATTTCTTCTCTAGCAATGCTAATTCTTTTATTATGGTTGTCATTTCTTTCCTTACCGAAGAGATTATTTCTAATCTGATTTCCTCTATAATCTCATGGATTTATTTCACTCGCTACTTTTTCAGAAATTTCAGGTGTATGACTTCTAGTGTCTTCTATTTCAGTATCTCTCCTATTTGTTCCTGATTGACTGGATGTTTGAGATTGCATTTTGCTTTCTCATTTTCTCATTTTCACATCTTGGGTTAATACGTTGGTCTTTCCAGTCCCACTATTCTGGACTGACCATGGTTTGTGTCTTAGGGCCCCACTGAATGGGTGATGTTTGTCCAATTGCTGGGTCCCACAGTGAAGGAGAGTGGCTGGCTCCTTGAATTCCTCCTGCAGGTCTTGTTGAGTGAGTCTTATATTCTCCCTAGGCTCACTAGCTCAGGAGTATTGATGTAAGCCAACCCTTAGTTTCTATTGTTACTATGACTTTAGGCTGTTCCAGGCTGCCAGATTTACCTGGCTGTATTGTAAAACTCAAATGGGTCACTTGGGGTCTCTTGGAGGTTTCAAATTACTCTGGCTTGGGGGAGGCCTTGGCACTCTCCTTGAGCCACCTTGTATTCTCTGTATGGAAGAAGGACTCATTGCTAGGCTTGCCAAAGTCCAACAGCTGGAGGGGAGGGTTTACTGCTGCTCCTGTTGACCCAGGAAACTCACCACATTGTTGCAGGCCTGCTGAGGTCCTTTGTGTGGTTAAGAAGCTGCTGAGTCTTCCACCAGTCCACCAGGGTTCTGCAGGTGGGAGTAGGGTCACAGATGGGTCCCTGAATTTTTGAGGTCTCCAGCGTGAAGGGGAAGTGCTGTAAATGATCAGCCAGTTACAGAGGATTCTAGGGTGAAGGGGAGGTGCTGCCAATGATCCACCAGCCTGAGGTCTCTGGGATGGAGAGGGAGGTGCTGCTGCTGATCTCACCATCTAAAGAGGTCTCCAGGTGGAGAGGGGTTGTTGCTGATGATCCTGAAGCTGCAGGGGTTTCCAGGGTGGAGAGGAAGGTGAAAATTAAGAATATCAGCAGATAAGATTTGAATTTTGCCTCTGTTATTTGATGGCTACCTGACCAAAGATT
Organism: Cavia porcellus; assembly: GCF_034190915.1. Lineage (NCBI taxonomy): Eukaryota > Metazoa > Chordata > Mammalia > Rodentia > Caviidae > Cavia > Cavia porcellus. The sequence continues at coordinate 34,922,247 of NW_026947489.1, forward strand.
TACCTTTTCCTCTGTAAAAAATCAACAGTTAAAAGATAATGGTGATTATTGTTTTCCTTCACTTATTCCTTTATCACTCTTGAAACAAAACAAATATTTCATTAAAGAATCTGAGCATTTACCATGCTGTATCTAGTGTTTGCTATAGGCTTGTATATTTCCCTTTTTGGCTTGTAAAGTAGTTTCTCTTGTGCCTAATATTATTACATATGAAAGAGGGACTTAAAAATAATTATTGATTTGAAATTTATGGATTACAAAAAAGAAACCTAAATATAGGCCCCATGGCCACATGAACTGTGAACAATCTATACATTATTACCAGTCATTTTTTTTTATTAGTATCCCTGTGGGTCAAGATTAACATTCAGCCCATAAGCAAATTTTTTTTTTTTTGTCTTTTTTTATCGGTACCGGGGATCGAGCGCACAACCATCCACTTGCAAGGCAGGTGCTTATACAGCTGAGCTAAATCTCCAATCCCCATAAGCAATTTTCTAATTTCCTGTTTTTCTACCACCAGCAACAAGAATAACTGTCATTTATTAAGGGATAAATATGCTTTTCTATATATAAACTCATGTAATTGTTATAAATGATCTTTACAAAAGATATTTAAATCCCAATTTTATTTTCCATTGTTCCTCAATATCTATATAGGATTAGTTTTAGGATCCCCTACTGGTAATTGAGACCCTGATGAAAAATAATGCATTTGCATGTCAACAATGCACAGCCTCAAATATAGTTAATATATTAATATAATTAATATAATAATTATTAATATATTAATTAATATAATATTAATATAAGTAATGCATTACTTATAATACCCAATGTAAATGTGATGTAAATAGTATAATATACTACTAATTATTCTAAATTATTGAAGAATCTATGACAAGAAGAAAGTTTGTGCATGTTCAGTATAAACACTCTTTTTCTGATATCTTCAATCTATGGAAGGTTAAAACACAGCTACAGACACACAGATATCAAAGGCCAACTGTATATCATTAAAATGATATTTAGAAGACTTTATTAAATGATGTAAGATTACATAGCTTATGAGTAAAAATGTCTGAGTTTTACTTCAGATCTAAGCACAAAGGTTCATATTTTCTTATTATTTATATTTAAAGCATTAAATATCTTATATTGAATACTTTCATATTTGTGTTTTATAGGAATTATGGTATCCAATAATGAAATTCATAGGTGATTAAAAATTTACTAGTTACTAGTAACATTTTATTTGTTTTCATAAGAACTTCTAAACCACTTATTTAATTTCTGAATTCTCAGGTCCAGTTCTTTGAATAATTCACTGCAAGACAAATTTAGACAAACTACTTGCTATTTGTGATGTTTTGCTCTAGGGGCCACAGATACTGTTTCATAACAGAACACATTAGCATGGCATGCGAAGTGATGTGTAAGAGTGTAAGTTTTGAGTACACTGCTAAGCAATTTCCAGAGTATATTATTAAATCAAAACAACACTTCTGACTACTTATTACTTAAACTCATCAAATTGCTCTAACTTATAGAGTACAGAACTAACAGCAGAATCATCCACAGATTACCATTGTAGTGTATGTAAATACTAGATATCTAACTATCCACAACACTTTGCATTTTATAGCACATGATCACAGCGTAGCAAATTCCTTTATGAGGATCCATGGCTCATAATTATTTTTCTTTATCTACCCAAAATTATTCCTGTGTGAAAAATATCACAAAAATTGAATCTGAAGCTTTTTAGTTTTTGACCATTTATACTGACCCATTCTGGCATGGTGGCACATGCCCGTAATTGCCACACTTAGAAGGTCGGGGCAGGAGGATCACATAAGTTTGAGGACAGCATGGACTACATAGTGAGACCCTCTCTAAAGAACAAAATAAAATGATACACCTATACTATCCCAGAATTCAATTATTTTTGCTTCTTCTATTTTAAAAACAAAGAATAAAAAAGATACAGAATTTCAAAAAACAATAAGAAATTAATTTAGTTAATATCTTCCATATTGTTATCTTGAAAGTAGTTGTTCATTTTACAAGATTTAGGCATGAAAAAAATGATGCAATGGTCAGACAATGAAAACACAAACTGTTCTTTTTTTTTTTAATTTTTTTTTTTTTTTTTACTAGTACCAGGGATCGAACTCATGACCACGCACTTGCAAGGCAGGTGCTTATGCCACTGAGCTAAATCCCAGCCCCACAAACTGTTCTTTTTGATGAGCAGAGATTAGTAGTATAGTTATGTATCTTGTTTATATTTACATATACACATATATGCAAACATATGTATATATATAAACTTTTCCCTTTTTTCCTTTCTCCTTTCCCCTATCCTAGTTGTTCTTTCCTTTTGAGCACTTTACATTTTGTTTTCACAATATCTTTTGTACATTTGGATCTTATTTACTCTTTTTTTTTACACTACGGAGACAATAGAATATTTACACATGTGAGACCGATTTATTTCACTTGTATCATTGCTAGTTGTTTCATTTGCCTATAAAAGTCTCAAGTTTATCTTCCTTTATAGCTGAGTAATACTCCATTGTATAAAAATAGCACATCTTTTTTATTCATTCTGTTGGTGGTAATGGGCATTTGCGTAGTTTCCAAGATTTATCGTTTACAAATTGTACTGCTATAAACATGGGTGAGCATATATCACTATGGCATGATATTTTCCATTCTTCTGGGAAAATACCCTGAAGGGGCATAGCTGGGTTGAATGGAACTTCCAATTCTAGTTTTTTTTTGAGGAATTTTTACACTGTTTCCACAGTGTTTGTATCATGCTACACTCCCATCAACAGGGGAGAAGGATTACTTATTTCCCCACAGCCCCACCAACATTTGTTATTGGTTAATTTTTGATGACAGCTATTCTTTTTGGAGTAGTTAGACTCTCAATATTGTTTTACTTTTGATTTCTTTCTTTCTTTCTTTCTTTTTCCTTTTTTTTTTTTTTTTTTTTTTTTTGGTACCAGGATTGAAATGACCTTGTTCTTTGCAGGTAGGTACTTACGCCACTGAGCTAAATCCCCAGCCCAATTTAAGAGATTTTTTTTTTTTTTTTTTTTTGGTATGGGGTTGGGGGTATCGAACTCACAACTGCGCCCTTGCAAAGCAGTCACTCTTATGTCACTGAGCTAAATCCCCAGCCCCTATTTTGCATTTATTGAATGAGTAGCAACACTGAATATTTTTTATATATTTATTTGCCACTTGTATTTCTTCATCTGAAAGTATATGTTCATCTCAGATATCCACTTTTGGACTGTGCCTTTCAATTTGGGTGGTCTGATGTTTTTCAATTCTTTATATGTTCTGGATATAAAAGTCCTTTTACCGAGGGACAGTTGGCTAAAAGGTTTTCTCCTTCTGAGGTGGTTTTTTTTTTTTTTTTTTTTTTTTTTTTGCACTATGTTGTATATATATTTTGATGTGCAAAACTTTTTAATATGATGAGATCCAAGTTGTTGATCCTTTGAAGTACTTCCAATGCAGTTTTCATTTTGTTCATGAAATCTTTGCCTTCCCCTATGTCTTCAAGGTTTCTACCTAATCTATCTTCCAGTTGATTTAGTGTTTCTGTTTTAATATTTAAATCCTTGATCCATTCTGACTTTAGTTTAGTGCATAGTGATAGGCATGGGTCTAGTTTTAGTCTTTGGCATGTGGAAAACCAATTTTTCCACCACCATTTAAAAAAATTTTTTTCTTCCAGGGAACATATTTAACGCCTTTATAAAGATAAGATGGCTGAGTGTCTTTCTGACTGTGTCTGCATCTTCTACTCCATTCCCCTGATCTTCAGGTTTTTTTTTTTTCTGCCAGTACAGTGCTGATTTTATTACAGTATCATTGTAATATAATTTCAAATCAGGGATTGCCTTTGTTGTCCATGATTGAATTTGGTATTCTAATTCTCTTCTGTTTCCAGATGAATTTTAGGAATATGTTCTCTAGATATGTGAGGTATATTAATGGTATTTTCATTGGGATTCTATTAAACCTGTATAATGGTTTTGGGAATACGGCCATTTTCACAATGCTGATTCTTTCTATTAAGGGATATCTTTCCATTTGCTAATATCTTATTCAATTTCTTTTTTCAGAGTACTATAGTTTTCTATATATAGATCATTTTATCCTTTGTTGAGTCCTAAGTATTTCATTCTTTTGGATGCTATTGTGAAAGGTGTTATTTTCATAATTTCTCTCTCAGTGAGCTTAAGTATTATAATACTATTAATTTTTGACTGTTGACTTTGTATCCAGCTACACTGAATTTGCTTATTAACTCTAGGAGTCTTTTATAGAGGTGTTTGGGGTCTTCTATATAGAGAATCATGTCATCTGCAAATATCCTGATTGGACCTGTCACCAGCTCAGTTTTCTCTTTGTCAAAGCAATTCCAACTTTTTCATACACAGACCATCACACACAAGGAGAAAAAGAAAGAATCCATATTGTAACTTTCCAGTAAAGATACTAAATTACATCTAGATTACATGCTTAATAGCATTCGAATTGATAGCACCACAGAAATGCAACATGGTCCTTGGCTTAAGCCTGTGCTATATGCTCATTCCTCACTAGTTTAAAACTGTGAGTAGAATCAATATTGTTTAAATGCCATGGTTCAGACATCCAGCGTAACATTGGAAAGAAATAAAAAAAGTATATGACAGGAAGGAATTTAACAAATGGCTTTCAATCTCTTATTTATTATAAATTTAAATTGGCCTATATTCTGTACCTACTTATTTTCAGGCTTATAGACATGGCAGTGTTTGAGCCAAATTTTAACCCAATTGGAATTTCCAGACTTAGTTTGAGTGAGGGACAAGGAACTTCAAGATGTGAGGCCACGGTATATAAAGCATAGGATACACCAGTACCATTACAACTTCATCACCTCTTGCAAAGGCAAACAAACAATAGAGCTTTTACTAACATATTTAGTTAGTGGGAACAGAAATCTGTCGTTCAACACAGATTTTTAATTGCATATTTCAAAAATTTCCCGAAAGTCCTAACTGGAGTTTACCAGATGAATGAGGCTTAGTCACTTAGGTATATAACTCTGTCCTAAGCTTTCCTGCATTTATTCACTCAGTACTATATGCCAGGCACTCTTGTATACCAGGAAGCCCAGTGGTGACACAAAATAGAGTGGGTGCCTGCCATCCATGAAACTTATATACAATAAAAAGTAAGCAAACGAATAAGGCATCTTTGAAAAGTGATACACACTATGAAGAAAATAAAACAGAATAAACTTGAGGCTGAGGAAACAGAACATTTACTTGAAGAGTAATATCTGAACTGACATTTGATAGACAAAAAAAGAAAAGAAAAGAAAAGAAGCCAGTCATACAAAGATTTATGGCACTGAAGGCCTTGGGAATATAAGCATAAAGGTAGTAGGTAGAATACATTCCGCAGTGAGAGAACAGAGGAAAAAGTTTGGCAAGTGGAGTGTGGTGCGTAATGGGAAGCTGGGCTGGTCAGAGGACCCGGGGCCAGAGCAGGATGCAAAACCTCCACTTCTGACTCGGAGGAATTTGTTATTCATCCGAGGTAAACCTCTCATTCTCATTGCAGTCTTCATTCTCCCTCTTTCTGTTTCTGGGGTGGGGACTTCAGTTCAGTGAGTCCCTGAAGCATCCCCCAAGTGCCTGACAAAATCTTGATGATGTGTTTTATACAAGAGCAATTTATTTTCCTTTTACTATTTTACACTCAAATCTATATTTCATTTTTAGTTTTAATATATTTCTTATAAAATCTCATGAAAGTAGTGATTTTTAAATTATCTCAAAAATTAAAGAACCTAAGCCATTTTACATCTTTTCGCCCTTCTTAAGAAAATATCATGGATACGTTTCCATGTCTATACATGTAATACCCCTTCATTCTTTGAATGGTTGAATATCTTATTGGTGGGTATATCATGATTTATGCCTCCAATTACAGGGTCTGTTGATAAGTACTCAGGTTATTTACATTTTTTATGATTATAAACATTTCTTCAGTTGAACATTCTTATATAAATGCCTTTCATTCCTGTCCAACTATTTACATAGAATAAATTCCTCTAAAGGAATTGCTTAGTGAAAAGTATGAGAGTTAGGATAAATATTGCTAGACTTCCTATGAAAATGTTGTACTATACTCCTCTCACACTTGGCCAGTACTGGAAACTGTCAATCATTTTTATCCTTGCAAGTCTGAGAAAGAAAAAATGTTACAGAAGTTCTTATTTTAGTCATCTGCAGACTTGGATTATTCCCATTCATTCCATGAATATTTTAACTCCAGGTTCTCTTGTCAGTTATGATAATTACAGTATTTTCCAAAGGTAGACTTTTTAATACCTGTTGGTTCCTCATTCGCAGACATTGAGTCTCATGGTCATACAATGAATCTTGTTATTACCAGTCACAGGAAGCTCTTAGTTTTCTCATTTCAAACATTTTGCTCTCTAATCGACACCTTCTATCTTTATATTTTAACTATTCTGATTACAGCAGAGCGTATAATGATTAGCTCTATAATGTCTTACTTCTCGCTAGCCTCTTTTCCTTCTCATGGATTAATTTCATTGTGGTGCATGATTAAGATTGCCATATGGATTTACTTCATTTTCCTTTTGCTCCCTTCATTACAGTCATAAAACCCAAGTCTAACAGAAATCAGCTCACTACATACCCTTCACCTGCATCTCGATAGACATGTCAAAGAAAGAAGAGAGAGAAAACCAACAACCCCACCAAAAAAACTTCATGGTTAAGTTGATCGGTCTCACTGCCAATTTATAAGCTGATGAGCATTTGCCTTACCCAAGCAGCTTAAAATAATCCAAATGTGTTTTATATTCCTTAATTCATTCTTGGCACTTCTGGGTGACTAGTTAAAAATCCACCTCCCCTTTATTTCTAGATGTCCAGCACTCCTCCTTCCTCTTCAGTCTGTGCTGACTTTAAGTCACTGAGATAACAGAAGCACTGAGAAGGAAACTTCCACAGCCTCCCCTTCCATACTTAATGAATGTTTTATCCATTTCCTTTTTGGTATTGCAGATGAGCTATCTTTTCAGCTGTCTGCAGGGAGGCTTGAAATAACAAACAGGTAAATGGATGTTAATCTTTGTATATGGGCTAAGCAAGGTACAGAGGCTAAGATTTTTCATGTGGTTTTCTTTGTACCTTGACATCAAAGTAAACAAACTCTAATGATTTATGCCAGCATAGAAAAAGACAAGTCCTATAAATCATTCAGCTGTAAGATTAAAAAAGAAATTAGGAAAGAAGCAAAAATGGGGGTAAAATCAACTTATATCATGTACAAGTATAATTTTCCTATAATGAATGCAAATATTGTATATGTAAAGTATAAGTAAAATTAATAATAAAAAATAAAAAGAAAATAGCAAAATTTATGAAAAAAGTAGAAGGACTTTCCAGAGGATATATACTTCCTTTAAAAAATTGAAAGTTACAAAAAAGATGGCAGGCAATGTAAGGATAGCTTACAATTTTTTTGTGTGAAGAACTTACCAAAACTTAACAAAAAGCAATGAAAAGAAACAAAAATTAATGTGACCAATATAAAATTAGAGAAGAAGCAAAGGCATAGCAATTTAAATAAAACTGAAATAAAATGGTAGGAATCTAAACAGAGTTCCTCTTTTAGAAAGTAATGTAACAGAAGGAAGTAGTTTTTGTCTTTTTATCGGTACCAGGGATTGAACTCACAACCACACACTTGCAAGGCAGGTGTTTATGCCGCTAAGCTAAATCCCCAGCCCCAGAAGGAAGTAGTTTTAAAGGATATTTTAAAAAAGTGTTTTAAAAGTTCACCAATATTGTGACTCAATATTTATGTCCTCAATATGGAGATGCAGAAATTCAAAAGTAACCTGTATCTTATTGTTTCAATGCAATAACCTTAAGCCTTAGCTTGAAGAGCCAAAAACCTTAGTCATTTCTATTCTAGCCCTAGTAAGTGTGAAGAAAAGAAATGGAGATAATTCCTTTTGTACAACTGGTTTGATAGTGAACAACAGGCAGCAGCCAAGAAAGTTGATGAGACAAATATGTGGTCAAATCTTACAGACCATAAAACAAATGTCTGTGTTATGATAAAATAGGAAAATAAAATGAAGTCAAGATTCTATCAAATTCTACCAAGATGTGTGCAGGGTGAAGCAGATAGAAAAACTAGAATTTCTTCTGACCTGTGACATAAAACAAATAATATTGAAAATGTCATTTCCAGAATTTACTGGGTGTCCAGAAATTTAGGAAAGAAAAATCAAAGGGAACATGCCGAACTGTTTTGAACTTAAGACATTTTGTATAAAATGGCTCTATTCAGCAATGAGATCTATCAAATACATGTTACTTGTACAAAAAGGAGCAGGGGAGAAAGCATAGAAATACAACATATAATATTCAGACACAGCCAGACATGGTGCATGCCTGTAATCCCAGCATTTACGAGATTGAGCCAAGAGGATCTCTGTGAGTTTGAGGCCAGCCTGAGCTACATAGAGAACTCTAGGTCAGCGTGCACTATATAGCATGACCCATTTTTCAAAAACACACAAACAAACAAACACAATAAAATTCAAACTCAGAATGTACTTCAGAAAAATTACACTTCCAGCAGGGCATACAATTTTCAGAAATAATTTATGCACGCAAGAGACTTGGATTTCATGAAATAAAAGATAAAATATGAGATAACACAAAGGATAAGATCTAAAGAAAGAAATCTAGAGAAAAATACACTCTGAGAAAAATTTTAGTATATTAAAAAACAACAAAGAAGTAACTTATCAATGTAGAAAACCTAGTTAGTAATAGAGAACATAATTTTGAAAAGCTAGACAAGAAAAAGGTAAGAAGAGTCAAGCACCTGCAAATAATAAGGTAGATGTGAAAAACATTGTAAAGTTAGCATATGATTATCAAATGCTGGAATGAGGTGAAAATAGAAAAAGCCCACAAAAATTCAAAGAAAATCTCCAACAGTGAAAAACATTGTAAAGTTAGCATATGATTATTAGATACTGAATGAGGTGAAAATAGAAAAAAGAAACACAAAAATTCACAGAAAATCTCCAACAGTGGTAAAGACCTGCATGTAGTTCAAAAACATTCCACTTTTTAAGAAAATGCTTTCAAAAGAATGCTTAGTACTGAAATATATCTTTGAGTAATTAACCTACAGAGTAAAGAAAGAATTAAAAAGAAGAGACAGATTGCTTAAAAGGGAGATAATTAGCAGTTGAGATTTTTTTTCTTCTAACAAATGAGGAAACAATGGAACATTTTCTATAGAATTTTCAGGTTAAACTCATGTGTTAGGCAAATTGACATTCTTGAGGGAACAATGCATTCACGACTGTGTAAAAGCATCACCCATAGTTGATTTCATAAAACTGGCTTAAGGTATATTCCAGTCTTTCATTTCCAAAATATGATGGATTAGATTCTAGATTTACTATATAGTGTAAATAAAAATACAGATTGCCTAATTAAAATTAAAATTCAGATAAACAATGATATATGTGTAAGCATTATCCATATACTATGTAAAAAATGTAAAATTATCTTTTAAATTGTGTAACTGAGCTAATAAGAAAGTAAAAGAATATCTAGAGAATCAAAATGGAAAAGAAACTGGTGCAATGGAGCAGAAATAATGAAAATTAATTGCTGATAATAATAATCAAAATGCATGTGTTTGAAAACCATTTAGGGACACAAAACAAAACTTTGAAATACACATAGTGTAGAAAGGATCAGTGGTCTCTCTATAAACCAAGACATTGAAAGCATACATTCAACCATGAAAAGACAGACTAAGGAAATGTGCTCACCAAGAAAAAGAAGCAAGAAAATTATCTTGAGTCAGATGAAGAGTAGGGACAAAATAAAATATGAACCCTTGATATTCAAGTTTTCCCTCAAAACATCTGTATTTGTGATATAGGAAAAACTCAAGAGAAAAAATAATTTTTATGGATTCTCAAATTAATAAGTAATACGAAGTAACTGGCAGAAGCCATCAAAAATGTCCTCTGAAGAAATGCACACTGAGTTAAGGCATTACCATAGTTGTACAGATAAATGCATTCCAAATGTAAGTTCAACATCCAAAATAACAGAATTCATCTAGAAACTTGCCACTACAGACAGTGTATAAAGCAAATAAACGAACATTTAAAAATATAAAGAGGCAGAATTAAAACTGCAGAAACTTCTTTAGAAATAAAACATTAGACATAAGTTAAAACTTGAGAATGAACTCAACAAAGTTTAGATCCAGTTGAAAGAAAGGAAAAGCAAATTAGAATATAGAGCTGAGGTAATTATCCAGGGTGCTATTCAAGACAAAGTTCCATGTGATCCAACATGAAACTGGTTAAAAACATGAGCAATGGAAGCAAGAGTCCCTGACAAATGCTGAATTCTCTGCGTCAACAGATAAATGAGAGTGGAGTAAAACCAGTTCTGACAGACATTATTTCAAAATTTAGAAAAGCATTCTCAGGATCAAATAAAGAATCCATACTTAGACATGCAGTTTTTATATTTAATTTTTGCAGCTTTCTGTTTGCTGGAAATGATACATTATACCCACAGTTTAAAGGAAGGGGGTTTCATTTGGCTTACAGTTTCTGGGGGTATAGTTCACAACTGGCTAGTTCCAAGGAACAAGGCACATGGTTAAAGGGCCTGGCAGAGGAAACTGGCTCACCTCATGGCAGACAGGAAGTTGAGAGACAATAGAGGAACTGGAAGAGAATATACCCTTTGAGATGATGCTGTCAGCGACCCACCTCTTCAACCAGGACTCGCTTCTTAAAAGCACATTTAACAAGGAAACCACATATGGAATTTATAGAGAAATATAGTGTCTCCACAATCCATTCCTCTCCCCAAATCCTCCAACTCTATAAACATGAGACTTAGAAGAGATAATTTTAGACCTGAAATAATAACATTATGTCTCTGACCCCAAAAAGACTCATGTCTAATTCATTATAGAAAATTGATTTAGTCTATCTTCAAAGGTCACCAAAATCTTAACAGTTCTACTTTGCTGAAGTCCCAACCAGTCTCCTCTGAGAATCATGGCAAATACTTAACTGTGAACTTCCATAAGAATAAACAGTAAACAGCTGGAAAAATTTTCTCCCATTCTGTTGGTTATCTCTTTACTCCATTGGTGATTTCTTTCACTGCACAAAATCTTTTTTAATAAGGCCCCAGTTGTTGATTTTTTGTAATATTCCCTGTATGATTGGGATTTTTCACAGTCTTTACCTATCCCTATGTCTTCAAAAGTTCTACCTACTGTCCCTTTCAGCAGACTTAAAGTTTCTTTTTTAATATTTAGATATTTGATCCATTTTGGGTTTAGTTTAGTGCATGGTTAAAGACATAGTTCTAGTCTTGATGCCCAGTATATGAAAAACCAGTTTTCTCAGAATCATTTATTAAAGAGGTCTTTCTTCCAGTGAAGATGTTTGACCCCTTCCTCAAAGATAAGGTGCCTTAGTGCCTTTGGAATTCTTTCTGCATCTTTTAATCTGTTCCATTGACCCTCAGATCTTTTTTTTTTAATTCCTTTTGGAAGTATGCTGCTTTTTTCACAGTAGTTTTGTAGTATAATTTCAAGGTCAGAGATTGTGATGCACCCTTTCCTTGGCTTTGTTGCTCAGAATTGTTCTTACTACTCTAGGTCTCTTCTTGTCCCAAATGAATTTGTAGGATTGTTTTCTCTAATTCTGTGAGGTATACTATTGGTATTTTGTTGGGATTGCCTTATATCTATACAATAATTTTGGGGATATTACCAAAAGGAACCCTTCTCCACTATTGGTGGGAGTGTAGATCTCCATCAGTATAGAGATTCCTCAAAAAACTAAAACTACAGGTTCAGTTAGACTCTACTATTCCTCTTATTTATATCTTCCCAAAAGAATTGAAAACATCATACTATGGTGATATATGCATATCCATGTTTATAGAAGCACATTTTATAATATCTAAATCTTGGAAACAGCCTAAATGCTCAACAACCAGTGAATGGATAAAGAAGATGTGGGTTATTTTATGCAAAGGCGCACTACCCAGCCATAAAAAGGGATAAACCTGAGACATTTCTAGGTTTATGGGATGCACCTTGAGACCATACTCTTATGTGAAATAAATCAGATAAATATGTGTAAATATTGCCTTGTCTTTGGTGTGAGAAACTGAAAGTATAAATAAGGACCAAAATTTTTAATAGATATTATGAAGTAGGAAGAAAATGTTCAAATAGGAAGAGTAGCTAGGAAGATGGGGAAAAGGGAAAGGAAAGAAGGAAAAAGAGAAACATTGAGAAAAGGAAAAATGGAAATTAATCTTTTGTAAATGAGGGGAGAAAGGGGTTAAAGGAAGGGGAAGGAATGGAAGAAAATAATCAAGATATGTCACATATAGGTACAAATTCCCTATGATGAATATACCAGTAAACTTAATTATTTAAAAAAGTCAAAAGGAAAGTTAAATACTTGCAACATACCATGGTACACAGTAAACATTTCCATTCTAAAAGGGAAAAACAGAGAGATAACAAGAATTAACCTGAAGCAAAACTGAAACTCAGCCAGGCAAATATTAAATGTTGGGTCTCATTGTCCAGCACCAGTAGTATAATGTAGTGAAATGGGAACTCAAAAGGGCTTGGGCTGCCCTACCGCTATCGCATTGCCCCTGAAGTCTCTAGCTGCCTCTTTCTCAAGCACGCTCCACGACCTATTGTGAATTTCCTGGGCAGCAGTTTCACATTCCTGGCATCTCCAAATTTTTAGGATCTCTAGTACACATTCAGCTTTCCTTGCACAATGTTACGCATTGTTTACTTAGAGGTACACTGCTTGGCCTCTAAGGCCTTCCTTTGAAATCTAAAAGCCAGAGAGAGGGAGAGAGAGAGAGAGAGAGAGAGAGAGAGAGAGAGAGAGAGAGAGAGAGAGACTCAACATGGATATTGAAGGAAGTATTAGTAATAATTTCTAGAACTGGAAGCAATCAAGATAGTCTTCAATAGATGAAAGGATAGATAGACTTTAGTTTTTAAATGAAATTTCTCTTGCAATGAATTTTCCTTTAAAATAATTTTTTGTATCTTTATGAAAACCAATTATAACATCTTTTAATCAAGAAGTAAATTTTGTGTTCCTGGAATACTATTTACTATCAGCTTATATTAAATATTGTTTTATGTAGAATTTTAATATAGATTCTCCTGGTTTTAAGAACACATATGTGCTTTTTTTTTTTACTTAATGGTCATGTCATGCTTAGTTGATTATCACATCTTTCAAATGAATCCTAGAATTTCTCATTCTTGTATCTGAATTACACTTCTTTTTTTAATTTGGAGGAAAAGCTTTTGGACATACTTAAATACCAGATCTAACATTTCATAGTTCAGTTTCTTAATGTTATCCAGGAAAATACTAAGAGAGGATTCCCATATATTAATTTAGAAGTTTGCCACTTTGCAGCACTAATCTAGTTAGAAAAAAATTATTTTTATCTAACTTTTCAGAAAATGATCTTTATTGTCCTAAGTACTAATTGAGTAGGTTCTCATTAGGGTCAAAAGTGCACTTGGCTGACCAGAAGCAGGTAATTAGCAAATTGTTAGCCAGAGTATTTACATTGACTCAAACTTAATGGTAATTATTTGACTGCCAAGTCAGAAGATCACTGAATCTTTCGTGCACATTGACCTCCAAAACATCATTCAGATCCTAGAATGAATTCTTAACAAAGGTTTAGCTTATTACTTATTGACCTAATCACTCTTAGAAATAAACAGGTGCTTTATTCTCTTTGAACAAATAGAGTGGGTGATTGTGACTGAGGGTGTTTGTTCAGTAGCAGCTTGTGCTTGAAACTCTAGCTTTGTAAAGTGCAGACAAATCCACTGAGTAGGTATCATTACAATATAGACTTTTCTCCTACTATGTCTCTTAATTGAAGAAATTTGGGAATACAGGTGCTAAAATGGCTCAGGATGCTAGTCTCAAAGCTGAGAGAATCATATTTGAATTAGAAGTTAATGAGGAAATTATTGAACCTTTCCAATATTTATTGTAATTGGAACTGGATGTGGGAAATTGGATTACAGAACAGAATGGAAATGTAAAATAAGACTATTCATAAACCAATAATTAAAATTTATGTCTATATTTTTGGTGATGTTTGCCATCATAAAACATTACACCACCTATAGGTGGTGATATAACTGGTTCCGTTTATTAGTATTTTGTGTCCTTTCCTCTTACTGCTTAAATGTAACATCATTATTCCTTACTTTTTTATTATTAAATATTACTATGATTCATGAGTTAGATTTTAAGGAGAAAATGTTATTATTTATCAGTTTTGAAAGTTCTGCTTTTAGGTCAACCTAGAGACCCATGAATCAGCTTGGATTCTTCTCTTCATACTGTGCCCTTTCTAAATATACACCCCATCAAAGACCAAAGTCTATCTGTTCTACTTAGTGAACATCAGCAGTAGACCTAGTTTCCTCTGCAACACCCCACTGCTTGGCACTATAGGCATCCAGGAAAAACTTACTGAATAAATAAGTGAGTGATTACAATTAGCTTTATGGTACATATAAATGTAAGCTCTCATAGAATAGTAATCTGTTATGATTTAAGAACTCATTATGTTAACCTTTTCATTCATATAAAATGATTGATTAGTACTTTTCCAGACTATTCTAGGAAGCAGTAAGTTATAATTCAGCCATGTAACTAAACTAACAACGCTGACTGTGAAATGGAATGAAAAAAATCAGAGTTGAAGAAAGAAAAAAATTACTACCATAATTCTTGAGTACTTAAACTACAGAGTATATACAGGAAATGAATCTATATACTGTTTGCTTTGTTTGTGGAATCATGATTTTCAGATGATACAGATAAATAGTTAATGCTTGCATATTAACTTACAAAGTACTTAGCATTCTACATACATTACCATTTGTTCTCTTAAGAAATATATAAGTAGATATATAATTGTTATTTCACAGTTAAGAAAACTGGCTTCACAGAGTCACTTGTGCAAAAGCATAACCAAGGTCTTGCTTGCTTCAACTCTCAAGCTCAATCTACCATACAAGTCTGATTCTGAGTTTGAGTTTTTCTTTAAAATCTTGTAAAAGCTATTTAACATGATTCTGAAACTTATAATGAACAAAAATGGCTCATATCCATATTGCAATAGGGGTGTGGACAATCAGTAATCCAAAAATAAAAAGAATAGAGTGGAAATTAAATTAATTTGACTTAAAAGTTAAAACTATATGACATTTGATATCATATAGCTATATGCTCACAACCCAGGTCTACTGTGTGTCACCTCTGTAGCCTTGAGTGAGTTACTTTACCTCTCAAAACAAAGTTCCAGTGTAATCACATTTTAAAATAGATATAAAAGAGCCTAATAGTAGATTCATGATAATCACATATAAAATGATGCAGAAAAAATGGCTAGCCTAGAAACCAACATATCACAATGACTATGTAAATGTTTGCTGTTGCTAATAAAGAACTTCCATCATAATAAGAAGTTTGTATCATGTGTATGCTAGTATTGCAGTATATCACAATGTCTAGATAGTCAGCTGGTGATAAGGTTGGATTAATGACATCTAAATTGTTTATTGGAGGCTCTTGATTTTGACAAGCTCTACTATAGCACAGGATATCTGGTATAGAATGAGTTACTCCTGCATCCTCAAGATTCTTCTTTTAACATGCCATAAATGACATTAACCTACCTTTAAAAATAAAGGAATAAGTTTACAGGGCTTGCCTCTTTGAACATCAAACTCCATGAGTCTTTTTTAGCTTGCTACATCAGAATTAAGAAGGTTTAATCCCACACTAAAGAAGTCCCTGAAACAAAATTCTCTGATATGAGTCAATACTTTGTCTCTTCTGCTGTGTTTCCACTTCATGGATGAGAAGTCCTGAGATTAAAAGTGAGGGGAGCTCTTCATCCTCTCCCACTTGATATTGGGCCCATTTCCTTGGTGATTGGAAGAAAATATGCTTATATTCATTTAATGATATTTTTAAAAAAGAGTTGGCCAACTTTTACTGCTCTATTTCCTATATACAAAGCTTTATGCATTGTTTCTCCCCTGTTTTACTGAGGTGCTTTTAAAAACTGCATAATCAGTCAAAGAGAAGGTATCAGATCAGAGAAGAAGAGCACAAACTGAATTCACCACCCTGACGGTGCTTGCTGTGATTCATTATTATTATCTTATGAGATCATAGTTTAGATCCACAGCAGATGTGGTGGATACTATTCTTGAATTTTCAATCATTTTCACTCAGACTTAAGTAGAAATGCAGCACTGATTTATACTCTTAAGATAAAATATTAAATTTAAAATAAAATTCAGAAAGTAATATCAAGTTTAACTCTGGATAATCTTAGAATGATCACAGTTTGCACTTAATGTTTTGATATAATAGTAATGAGATGTTTTTCATTTTTACTGGCTTTAACATGCCAAGAATAATCCTTTAGCATATACTACATCATGCTATTAGTTATTCTGAAATTTTTGTTATTTTTATTACATGGTAACAGTTGCAGTTGCATTGCACAACTGTTACTCATTCTCTCTACCTCTGTGCTGATCTAAAATTTAGTGTAAAAACAATATATAGTACCTTTTGTAAATCTCATTTTCATTTCTACCATTCTCTGGTGAGTTGTTTTGTGCAAAACTAATCCCTCATCATTCATTGTGTTGCTTCTGAAAAGGGATCTTTTGGTAAATATTTATTGAATCCCCACTGTGTGCTGGGATCTATGTTGATGCTGTCATGGAAGAAAGGCTTTATTTTATTAAAGGCTTCACTTATTATAGGCTAGTATAGGGAGACGGAAATAAATAGGGGAAGAGAGAATGAGAATAGAAGTAGTAACAAGAGATACCAGACAGGTTGTAATTAAGTAGGGTGGCCAGGAAACAACCCAGTAGGAAAATGGCATTTAGCTAAAAAGGGAGTAAAGGACCCTAGGGTTGAGAAAGGAGGCAACAAAGTAAAATATGTCAAAGCAGAAGTTTGTGAAGTTTGAGACTTCTTTGAGAATAGCAATGTTGATGGGAAAAAATGAGCCTATTACAAAACCGTAGACAAAGAGGTTGGAGAATTAAGAGGAGTATCAAAAATTGTGCTTGGACTTATAGGTCATGGAGGAGGAGCTGGTTTTTATCCCGAGCACAATGAGGAGCTAATAGGGGAGCAAAGGGAATAATCTGACCTGACTTCCACATGCCAGGGTCACTCAGACACAGGACTGAGCATCAACTCTTGCTAGGGTAGAATCAGGTAGACCAATTAAGAAGTTACATAAGTTGAATAATACAGATGGAAATGATGGCAACTTCTGTCAGGATGGTAGAATTGAATTGGTAAAAAGTGGTTGGATACCAATTATATTTTAATGATAGAATCGGCAGAATTTCCTGGCAGATAGAAAGTGAGGAATAAAATAAAGGATTTGAGGAAGATCCAAGGATTGGGAGGTGAAGAACAGAAAATAAGTATGATAAGAAGGAAAGGGAAGGGAAGGGAAGGGAAGGGAAGGGAAGGGAAAAGAAGGGAAGGGAAGGGAAGGGAAGAGAAGGGAAGGGAAGGGAAGGGAAGGGAGGGGAGGGGAGGGAAGGGAAAGGGAAGAGAAGGGAAGGGAAGGGAAGGGAAGGAGAGGGGAGGGGAGGGGAGGGAAAGGGAAGAGAAGGGAAGGGAAGGGAAGGGAAAGGAAGGGAAGGGAAGGGAAGGGAAGGGAAGGGAAGGGAAGGGAAGGGAAGGGAAGGGAAGGAGAGGGGAGGGGAGGGGAGGGGAGGGAAGGGAAGGGAAGGGAAGGGAAAAGGAAGGGAAGGGAAGGGAAGGGAAGGGAAGGGAAGGGAAGGGAAGGAGAGGGGAGGGGAGGGGAGGGGAGGGGAGGGAAGGGAAGGGAAGGGAAGGGAAAAGGAAGGGAAGGGAAGGGAAAGGGGAGAAGGGAAGGGAAGGGAAAAGGAAGGAAAGGGAAGGGAAGGGAAGGGAAGGGAACTTTGTGCTAACAATGAATTTGTCAATGCTTTACATTGCTTTAGTTTCTATTTTATACTTTAAAACTGATGAAACCCCACCCAGTTCTTATTTTACTTTATTTTTATTTTTATTTTCATGTCTTTTTGAGACAGCATCTCACTATGCAGTTTAGGCTGGCCTTGGGCTCACTTTGTAGCCCAGGCAGGTTTTGAACTTGTGATGATCCTCCTTCCTCCACATTCCAGGTGCTGGGATTACAGGAGTGAGCCACCAAGCAAGGCTTGACCCAAGTTCTAACAGGGTTTTGAATGCTCTTGATAGAATTTAGAGTAGCACTACATAAAGCTTCTTACTAGTTATCATATCTGAAGACAATACCATTCTGGCATTTGATGGGCAACATAAAATCAGCATTAGAATACTTGTGAAATGCAGAATAATTAGATGCCTTAGCCCTGTCTTTTTAAAAAGATTCTGTCTACCCCTCCAGCCAGGTAAGCAGCTATCTAGGCCTTTGCCTGAGTCTGAGTCTCAGACCCAGGGACCAGTTGTGAGGGTTGATGCTTTCAGTTGAATTTGATCTCTGTGTGATATAAGGTGAGAATGGGTCTGGGGATGCAAGACCACATATGAAATTTTAAGTTTGAAGTTACAATATTAGGTCAACCCCAAGAACCAAATGAAAGAAAAAAGATATTGTTTATATTTTCCCAATTAGCTTAGAAAACATTGTTATTTCTTTTTTCCCAAATATTTATGAAGACCTATACAACCTTCAGTACTGACATAGGTCTGATGGAAAGGTAGGGATTAATGCATATAAACAGAAATGCAAGTTAAGTGTAAAAAAGCATAAAAAGTGGTATAACAAAAGTTCATAATCTATGATGAACAATATTATACTTCCTTCTTTATGCAGTTACTTTGCTATCATTTTAGACAACTACTGTTAGTAGTACATCATGTGGTAATATGATGTTGCCATTTGTTTTTTATTTTGATTTAGTGAACACAAAGAAAAGCTTTAAAATGTAAAAATTGATTTTTTCTTGCCCTCAAGAAAGATTGAAACATGGCAAATTTTAAATCAGTCATGAGAAAAATCATTAGAAAAGTGTAGAAATCCTTCGTTTAACTCTCAGACAAATAAAGACTAGATGAATATGAAATATTGACTGTAGCCAACTTTAATTGTTTCCAAAATCAGATTTTCATGATATGTTTTTATTTCTTTGAATGAGGGATTTCTCTAATGCTTTGTACAACCATTGATAAATTCATTTCAAAACTGGGAAAGAATATCAATCAACTGTCCCTCAGATGAAGGACTTCTTTCTAGAACATGTAAAAAATTTTATAAAAAGTCAGACCTCCAAAATTCAAAGATACAATCCAAAAATGAGCATCTGAGGTGAATACACACTTCTGAGATGAAGAAATACAAATAGGAAATACATATATGAAAAGATGTTCAGTATCATTGGTCAGCCAAGAAATGAAAATTAAAACAACAGTGACATTCTACTTCACTCCAGACAGAATGGCTATCATTGAGAAATCAACCAAGAAGCCAAGTCTTCCCTGTGAGTTGGCGCCATGTTCAGGCCTCTGAGGGGAGAACCAGACAGCAGCCCTTTCTGTGCATGGGCTAGCAGACAAGAAGAGCCAACTCCCCCCGCAACCTCAGTTACCCTGTAAGTGACGAGCTGGTCTAGAGAAACACAGAATGCGATGATAATTATTGAGGTAAAGTACAATTTAATGCTTGTAGTGTTTAGTGTTTCAGTGACTTTGCAGGTCTAAAGATGGTAGCCTGATCATCTATTCATGAGATAAAAACACACAAAGTAACATCTATGACGGATCTCCTTTTGAAGGTGGTAGCTGCTGTTAATTTATTGTTATCTTATTTTGATGTCCTGTATCATTCTCATTTATTTTGCTTGGTTGGGTTTTATACTACTTTCTCTTGTTTGATTTTCATTCTGAAAACATTCCAGTGTTGAATTGAAATTATTTTGTTATGTTTTATTTTAGACAATCTTCTCATTTCTTTGACAGTAAAACAAATTGTAACTGTTATATCCAAATAATTAAGGCACCATTTAAGCATTAATATTACATATAAAAATTAGAGGAGAAAACAAAGATTATTGTGTAAAAAGAATAAAGATTCAGGGACCAGGTGGAGCAAGTTTGAAAAGGTTTTAAGAAGTATAATGTTCAATTTTAGAAGGAAAGGAAGAGAGACAATGTGGTATGACAGTGAATTCGACTTTCTGCAAAGAATATTATTTATGTTAATAATTGAATCTAATAATATCTTTGTTCTTTGATGGAACATTGCATGTTCTTCTCTCCAGTCTCTGGCCCCTCCAGACCTTTGGACCCATGTTCCTTTGTGTCTCTGTCTCCTTTGCTTTGGGTCCCTGACATCCCTTATCTGGGTCTCCACTGTTAATTTCTCAGAGACTAAGTGAGATGTTTGTAAAAGGGGTATCAAATCAAAAAGGGATCTTATTTGTTGTTTGTTTGTATGTTTGAGATACTAGAGACAGAACTCAGGGCCTTGAAACCGAGCTACTTCACCAGCCCCCTTTTAAAATGTGGTGTTTTGAAACAGAGGTGTGCTAAGTTCCCCAGCAAGATCCTCCTGGGGAGGATCCTCCTACTTTAGTCTTCCATAGTCCTGTAATTACAGTATGTGCCACTATGTCTAGCTTATTTACTTATACATTCATTTACCTTGAGATCAAACCAAGGGCTTCACACATGCTAGAAAAGTATTCTACCGCTGAACCACATCCCTAGCCTGAGGACAGTATTTTTAAAATGACCTTTTCCCTATTCCTTGCATCAGAGCTCTTAAGTTAACTTTAGGTACTGGATATTAGGTCAGATCCAATCTGCCTGTATTTGGTTTGTTAGAGAGAATCAGCCTATACTTGCATCAAAAACGTGTTGGTATCTTAATCTTCAAGTTGACCTCTAACAAAATTCTGACTGCTTTTCTCACCATTATCTATAAAGAGAGTTTTTATTTTAAACTCTTTTGATTTTACAGAAAAAGGTTAAAAAGAAAGTCAAACGCCCTTTAAAAAATAAAAAAGAAAAACAGCAACCCACAATTTTCCACTGAATTGGAGCCAAACACTCTGCCACTTTAGCTCTCATGTCTTTGAACTGTATTCTGACCCTTCATATGACCAGTGG
This sequence comes from Cavia porcellus, assembly GCF_034190915.1. NCBI lineage: Eukaryota > Metazoa > Chordata > Mammalia > Rodentia > Caviidae > Cavia > Cavia porcellus. Next base: position 34,943,635 of record NW_026947489.1, read on the forward strand.
AGCTTGTTACACAAGATCTATCGGGTGCCACTCTAAAAGTGCTATCTCTATCCATATTTCAAAACACTCACAGATATTTTATCATTAATTAGTATTCATATTATGTCTCAAACAATCTGTTCAAGAATAGGGGAAGTGAACTAGCTGAACAGCTCTTCTGATTGTCAAGTAATTGACACAAATAATGTATGTGAAGCTAGAGGCCTTATACAGGGAGAAGGTGGTCAAGTGTTGGGTAGGTAATTCCTAGAACATTTAAACATTTACCTATTTTGGAAGCCAGTTTTCTCCAAAAAACATTATACTTGGCAAATAGGGTGGGGAGACACAGACCTCTTTAAAAATAGACCCATGCTTCTTTGATTCACAGCATCCTGGATTTGCTTTTCATCATGTTAACATGCCACTTGGGAGCTGGCTGGACTCCCTTGTTCAGTGACATATATTTCATAGTATTTTTTTAAACCATTTGTTCTATCAACTACAACATGCTTTGAATTTTTCTTACAAATTGAAAGTATATATATAGTTTGATCAAAACAATATTTTTAACATTCCAAACAATTTAGAAAGATAGTGGATTGGTGTCAGTTAATCTATTATGTTCCTTTCTTTCTTCTCCCCCTCGTCAGCTGCTAATCTTAGAAATTGTGTGCCAAATTGTGTAAGATATTCTTCCAATAGCTACATGTGTGACTCTTTTGTGAGCTCTACAGACAGTTATGAGGACAGATTTGGAGTTGCATATGGGACTGTCACATGGTTTGATTGCCTTGTCTTCCAGACACTGATTTCTTTTTTACTGAGCTTTAATACTGAAGAATTTTTAGTTGTGATAAAAGTTCAGCAAAGTCTCTATTAAAGAATTTATACTGTCTTGGAATGTGGAAGAAAAAGTTTCTACTGATCACTACTCTATACTTAGCATCTATGAATACTGCATACTGTATATTGTATACTATGTATACTGTATAAGTCTACTCTTCCCAATAATAAAAACATATGACTTTATCAAAGAATTCTTATGAAAATCAAAATAGAGTTACAAGATTTTATTACTACTCTTGCTACCTTGGAGCAAGAGCTAATAAATGTCTCAACAGAAAAAATACACAGCCGCTTTGTGAAAAGGTCTCATATACTTAAGTGGAATTATAAAGGCTGATTTGCAAAAACAAATGTTATCTATCAATGTCCACAGGAACTAAATTTTTTTTGTTTTCTGAAAAATAGATAAGGTAGAAATTAAATTTTCAAATTTAAATAATATATAGTTGAGACCATTCTTTCATGACCAAAGACTTATAGTTTTTCATCTCATTGAACCACAGGGCCACCATTGAAGAACATAGGCCTTGAAGAAAGGTCCTTCTCTTAATCCTATTTTAAGAGATTCTAAAGGTTAATGTCCTAGCGATGCCTGTGTTCAATGAACTAGGACTATATTATGGTATTGCAAAAGTGTTATATAATTACTCAAAGTCAATTTTTAAGGCCTTGTGTATATGACTATTTAACCTTATATTAACCTTACCCTATACAATACTTACAGTGGTTAATTACTCAGAACTGGTCTCTGAATAAATTCTATCAGCTTTGTTGCACTGGAAGCAAAAATCTTAATTCAGAAACAATAATGATTAGCGTTTATTGGTTCCCTGCTTTTAACCTAAACTTTATATATATCTAGTTCCCAGAATAACTCCACAAATTAGTTATTATAATTATCATCTCCATTTTCTAATTTGAGAAAGAACTTGGAAAGCAGCTCAAATGGAGAGAGAAGTAGTTTCTTATTTTGAAACCTAAATCCCTTTTCATGTTTTAGGTTGAAGAAGTCCGGGGCTTTGCTGGACAAATTGTCCTAGTACCTTGAACAATTAAGCTTGGGAATAGAAGAATACATTAATGGACATTACGGTGTCTTTAAGTTGCACCCTAAAATCCTAGAGGCAAAGCATAACAGCACCAGACTTCACCTCCCACTGTGCCTCACTGCTACCTAGAATGGCAAGCTCACCACCACTGCTCTAGATGCCTGGCAGAAGAACCTACAAATAGGAAGGTACCTATAGCATACGTTCTATTTCTCATCTATGAAAAAGTAATTTATGAAAGGCTTTCTTCAGACAATATCAAGTCTCTCTCAGTGCCTTTCTTAAAGATTTGAACTAAATATGGCATAATAAAGTTTGATTGAGCCGTTAAGTTCTACCTCATAAGTGGTTGTGCACAATTCAGAAAGCAAATTGCTTAACAGAAAGTTATAGTCATCAAGAACTTTATTGTAATTTCCCAAGGCAGTAAGAGTTCTTTAAAAACACTGTAAAGGTCTTAGAAAATATTGAAAAATACTCTACTTAGATATATTTCTGTATGCATGTCTTAGTATAGTTTCTGAAAATGGGGAAGTTTTAACCTTTCTAAACTTTATTGACTTGTAATAAATTTTATCTGTGTTCTTCAAGAACATGTTAAAGAATCACATCTTTTCATTCTTCAGCATATTTTACAAGGACTCTGTTTTATAAATGTGAGATTTTTAAAACCAGGTTTGAGATAGGAAGGTTCAGTTATCCAATAAATTTTCAAAATAGTTTCTGAAAAGTTTAATTTTAATCATACTATTACATCAACAGAAAGTAAGACTTTTAAAATAAGTAAAATGTAAGCTGATACTGGAATATATCTAGGAAGAGCAAGAATATATTATTTGTTGATATGAAAAGCTTTATTGGCAATACAATATTTAATTGTTTATAATGATATTTATCTAACTACAAGGAAATATGAAAAATATGTTATCTTCCAACTATCAGCAAACCAATTTAAAAAGATAACAGAAAAAGATCCTGTACCCAATAGCATTAAAACTATGAAATTTTCAAGGCTGTTATAAAAAAAATCATAAGCCTCTATAAGCAAAGAAAGCATTTTCAAAATGGACGGATATAACATGTTCCTGACCAGGAATGACTTAAAGAGATATCTGTTTCCTACATTTTTGTTTAAAAAGCAAAGTTGACTTTATTAGAATCAAATCTTGTAGGAAATGAACTTGACATTATTGCTAAAGTAGACACATGAAAAATAAAGCAGAAAAAATACTCTGAAAAAAGAAGATAGAATAAGCAATATAAGGGAGAAAAGAAGGAGGAGTTTAAAAAAGGCTTCCACTCCCAGGAACACCAAGTCATGCTGCCTGCTGCTGAGTTAGCAGAATTTACCTGGAAATACATTGCTTTTTGTGAATGAACCTTCTAGATACTGTACCTGCTAAAAGGGGGTCTTGGCAAGCGTCTGCACTCTGTGGCTATTTTGCTTATGACATTTTAATAGTGTGGGATCCAAGCTCAAGAGCATTTTCCTCCCCTATAATGTATGTCCGTAGAATTCTTGTAAAACTTACATTCTTCAATCAATAAGGAAAATAGTTCCTAGACTTGTGCTTTTTTTAAATTTAGTTTTTGCTGTGGCTGACACATTTGAATTTGAACTATTTCACAGCTCCCCACCCTAAAGTAGCTTCATTTTCTATTCAGTATAAACTAAAAATAAAGTGATATGAAATTTTAAATCATTTAACCTAAACTTGTTTTAATATAAACATATTTATTCATAACATATTTTTTCTCACTTATCCGCAGGTGTAGATTCAAATTTAGAATAAGCTTCATCCAGGAAATAATTTGTAGAATATTTTCAGTAAGGCTATTTGGCAAAATAAGAGCTGGTAATCCTAATAAGTCTTGAAAAAGAAAAATATTTTTTAGGAATGGTAGTCCCTCACCTCCTAACTAAATGTATTGTAGATTACCATATCAAATAGAAACTTTGAGAAGGCCAGTAAATGGTATTCAGTTTCTGTGTAATGTCAGTTTAGGTACTGTTTCAGTAATTTGTTACTAGAATCATTGTATGTTACTATTTTATTTCTGTAATGAAGTGTAACAACAAGTAAGTTTGATAAAGATCATTTTGCCATGTTGAAATTTATAGACTATATTTTAAGGAAAAAGGAATGCATACAATTTTCAAAAGCATTACCATCAAGTTAAATGATAATTTCATTATTTTTATAAAGTGGCAAAACAATGTTTTTAATTTTATTACTTGCTCCTAAAAGGATATCTGATATCTTATTGGGATAACTAGTGATCATAACATGTTATAATTATTATATTATTATTATATTTCATGAAATTTTTTAATTCTTCAGTTTCCTGGTAGGTGGTAAGAGAGTATAGAACTGATACAGTATTACTTAACATGCTGATACCTTTTAGAATCTAATGTTGGTTGTTAAAATTGTCTAAATTGACTTGACAGTTTCAAATTAAGTATCATCTTGTGTTTTTCTTTTCTCCCTATCTTTTCAATAACAATGTCATATATTATGATGATTTTGTGAGTGATTTTTCTACCTCATTCATCAGGATAATCAATGGGGAAAGGAGCCATATGGGTTGTAGTCCATTTGTGTTTGATACAGATGGTGTTATTGATAAATGGAATTACTCCAAATATTTACTGTATAATGATATCAAAGGAACTTTTAATTCTGAACTTTAATAGTTTAATTTCTACAGTAACTGGCAAATTAATTTTTCAGTTACCATGTATCTACTAAATTGTATCAATGTGTAAATGGAAGCATTAATTACCTTTTAGTTAATACTTTATGTAATGGGCATTTCACTTTTAAAAGCATTGTTTTTACTTACCTTATAATCCCAAAAGTAAAAGAAACAAAGGTCCCATAATAGTTCTGCCCCCTTATCACAACCTCCTGTGGGAGGCAGAAAATAAAGGGTAATCCTACAATTCTCAATAGCTTTCCTCTTGCATTAGTTGTTGTTTTTTTTTTTTTTTTTTTTTTAATCTCCATAGATTTCCTAAAATGACGTTCAGGTATAATTGTAGTCATACAGACATAATGATGTGATTTGGGCTCTAATATATTTTATTTTCTTGATTTGGAATTAAGTCAGGCAGGGTAGGATTACTTCTGGGCTAGTATTCTTAATGTAGAGTCCTCTCAAATGTTTGGCATCTACAAGTATGATAACATTAGTGGAGACAACTGATATCCAATAGGAAAGAAAATCTCACTTTTTATTGGATATACTTCTGTAATATTTAAATGAAATAGTGAAAGCCCATAGTCATAGATTTGAAAAGTTAAAAAAAAGTTGAAAAGTTAAAAATGATAAATTTAAACATTTTATTATCATTGTTTTATTTTTAAAATTATTATCAACCCTAATTACTGATTGCACAGTATGTATTTTATACAGCTAGGAGCTAACTCCTCTTAGTACCTCAGCTTGCTTACTATTTAATTTAGAAAGCAATACAAATTGTTTAACAATAATGACCATTTTTTTCTAAAATAAAAATCAGAAAACATGGTCTAACAGTATTTTTAAATTAATTAAATTTAATTAATTAAATTACATGATACTTTGTAAAGGAGTTAGTGGGATCCAAAATGCACAATATATACTGTGAAAGTGGAAGGGAAGGAAGTGTCTAAAGTAAAAAGGTAATGACTATTGTTAATGTATTATCATGATTTGAAACCCATATTGTTTTTATTGTTCTGTTTAGTTTGATTTTATTCTGCTTTGGTTTGTCTACTTTTATTATATCTGATGGCATGGATAACATGGATTCAAAGATAACATTATATATTATAGTAGCCATTTTTGATTTCCTATCTTTTGAGGCCCTGTATTGCTTTCACTGCTCTGCTTTGATTGATTTTATTCTATTGTGTTTTGTTTGATTGACTCTTGTCTGGTGGTATGAGCATCTACTTTGCAGGAGGCATTATGGTAGCCACTGTTGTTTCACGGTTGCCTTGTTTTGAAGTCCTGTACTGCTCGCATTGTTTTGGTTTTATTGATATTAAACTGCACTATTTTGTTTGATTATGGATGGTGGTGGTATGAGCAGTACTTTTGAAGATGGTAGGAGGCATTATAATAGCCGTTGTTGATTTACTTTTCTTTTGTTTTGAGGTCACATGCCGTGTTCATTGTTTTGCTCTGATTGACTCTAGTCTGTTTGGTTTCATTTGGTTTATTTCTCTTCAAAATAAAAAAAGAACTCGATACTTTGAAAAAAAACTACAAAAGGTATAAAAACTAAAAAATTCTATACCAAGAAGTGTAGATATCAAATTATAGATATACTTTGTACACATTGCTTATACATATGTCGTTATCTTCATTCATAACTAACATCAATAAATTCTCATCACTTGCTATACCCTTGCACATAGTAAGAGCTTGATGTTTATTGATTGGGATATAGATAAACAAAATAAAATGGTATACACTCACACAATTTTTGGAATATCTAAAAAAGTAGCTATATGCTTTCAAAATGATAGTAGATCCCACTAATAAAGTAGGAACTTTATACAATTCATTAAAAAGACTAGCATCTTCACAGTGGTATGGATTTTTTTTGTTTTAAAAACAAAACAAAACAAACCAATATACATAATGACACAGAATTTTAAAACAAAATAATAGAAAATTTATATTAACTAATAAATTGCATAGTCATCTTCAAATTAGTTGCTCAGATTACAAATTTAGGCATGAAAAATAATCAAACATTGAAAGCACAAACTGCTCTTTTTGATGAACAGAGATTAGTAAACATTCTATGTGTATATACCACTTCTTTAAAAATAAGCCTAAGTAGTAAAAAAGGTATATGTGCTTGATTGCCACTAAAGTATTATATACATTATTTATACATATGAGTTCTTTTCAATTAAAGAAGAATTTTTACTTCTGAACTTTGTGTCTACATTTGCAGCTCTTGTATTGAAAACTTTCACATTCTCTGTTTCTTGCTTTTACTCTGTCCTTTGTTCCTTTAGTACTATTATTCAGTAATAGATGAAGAGACAAAAACGGAGAAACAGATGTAAATCAGCTGCTATTATAGATCATCAAACAGAAAAACTTCTTGTCAAGCAGTATTACAGTGTGCTTATGTTGTTGTCTCTTTAGGAAGACTTTATTTTTCTTTCTTATTTTAAATGTTGCATATGTTAAGAAATTTTGTTAAATCACTCCCTTGAAAGAAAGAAGAAAAGTGTCTAAAACTAAGCACTTTGATTATACTTGTAATGAATGTGCAACTCTTGGTATTTTAAGAGAGGCTTTTCATACTAAAATTCTTATCCAGAATTTTGGTTTGGATATGGCTTATCCCCACCCCAAGATCATACATTCTTGAAAGTAAAACACAAAGACTAAATCTTAATATTTAACTTGTGTCCCAAGAACTTTAAATGGGCCTAAAGTTTTAAAAGACAAACTAATGGCATTAAAATTGTGTTTCAGATAGGCAACTCTTATGTGTAAACAATTTTTCTTTTTAGTATTTTAAAAGCATCATAATATTTATCCAACTAATTTTCTTTAGAGATTTCATACTCCTATAGGAGACATAATACAAAGGTATTAACAACTTCAACATTTATGCCTAAAACTTTTGCACTTTGTCAGAAAAAAATCTTTTCCAAGCTTTAATTTCTGAAGACAAGATGATACTAATTGATCATATCATTGAACAAAGAAATTAATATTGGCATACAAAAATAGCATGTAAGTTGAAGATATTGAATAAAATCTGCCTGTCAACTACTGTTCATGTAAGTACTGGAAATACTGATGCTTGCAAAATGCACAATCAGAGAGAAAAAAAATATGTTTTCAAATTTAGGAGACTGTCAACAATGAAGGGAAATAAACAAAAATTTACAATAAATGTACAATATTGTTGTATCTTATAAAGGGTACGTTATTTAAAATAAGGCTTCCCTTTTAAGAACACAATGTAATATTTGCATCAAAAGACTATTCAAAGCCAGGCATGGTGGCACACACCTGTAACCCCAGCACTCTGGAGGTGAGGCAGAAGAATTGTTGAGAGTTCCAGGGCAGCCCGGGCTACGTGGCAAGTTCAAGAAAGCCTGAACTCCCTAGCAAGACCTGGTCTCAAAGAAAAAAAAAAAAAAAATCCTACTCAAGAGTATGACCATTAATGTAAAAGTAGAATTTTACAGGTACAAAATGAAGGCTAACATGAACAAAATTGTCCTATTACATTCTCAAAAAGCTATACTCTGGATTTTAATGTCAATGATTTCCCACTGTTTAATAAATATAATCAGATGTGTTAGTAAGGGAAAGCTGACAGTTTTCAAAAGCATCAGCGTGAACCATGTGGAATTCCATCATAAATTCAATAGCTAAAATATGCAGGTTTCTGTTTATTACATCTGCATGTATCAAGCACATGACATTTATTTGGTACTTATGTATTGTTTTGAATGTGCAATGATTTGAGTTATTAAAATACAGGTTACTTATGATCCATGTTAAGAACACGCATTGCATTCGAATGACTAGGCAACGTTAGGCCTTTCATCTCAGAGCAGTATACTTTATTTCCCCAGGGTTGGGATTAAATTGAGATTTTGTGCTCATTTGAAGTATTGTAATGAGAATGTTTAACGTGGGTCAAATTGAGAAAACTATCATCCTAGAAATGCTTATAAATTGTGCTTTTATATAATGTTCCACAGTGGGATTGAAAAATACTACCATTCCTTGTTTAAAGATGTTACATTGTGCTGTTTGTGGATCTAATGAAATCTTTGGCAGAAAAGAGCACAAATTGCAGAAATGAATTTTAGAAAATAAGAAGGCATCTGAATTGAATAATTACACATTTGAAATGCACAGTATCCTATTAACAATCTGTACAGAAAATCACAGAAATGTATAATTGTGGAAAACTCTAAACGTTTTCATTTTATTTCCACAATGGAGAGGGGGATGATTTTATTTATATGCTCACAGACATGAGAAAACACTACCCAGCAGAGCTATGTACCCACAACATATTTTACCACTCTTTTTTTCCCTGAAGCAATCTTTTTATTTGAGCTCCATAAGCAATTTTCCTTCTTTCTCATGGAAGTGCTCAGGTATATTAGCTCCACTCTCCCTCTCAGGACATTGACTTTTTAAGCCTAAAGGAGATCAATCATTTCACTGTAATAGTTTTTCTGTCTCTTCTCTTGTGTTTTTTAAATATAATAGTAATTGCTAAGCTGAATCAGTCTGTGTGAAAACCAACTTGCTCTGAAATACATGCTATGGAAAACCTATTTAAAAAATGTTAGGTTAGATGATGTCACCTGATATATAAAATTATCTACAAAAGAATGCAAGTGTCATGAAATTCACTGAGTTCTAAAAATATTTAACAACTATGTTGGAGCTAAAATACATCTAGTGACTGCTCAGAGCTAGATTACTGTCTTAGAAGAATATGGTAACGTGGGTCAGTGTAACATGCTAAAATATTACAACATTTTCTAATACAATTGCAGACTTCTATACTAAGTGAAAATATGTATATGTTGAGAACATTTTAGCATGGAAGTTTGTTTGAAATCTTCCAAGAAACACAGCAATTACTTTAGGAAACACAGAAGAGTTGCTTACTTTAAGAATTGTTAATGAAGAGAAAGACTTGCATTTGAAAAATTCCCTGAGGTAGCATTGAGATTCTGCTGTGTGACTTCAACCTTTGCTCTCCCCAGTACCATCAGGACTGTATTAATATAGTCACCATTCATTTTTTATGATTGAGGAAGTCCTTTCAGGTGTCCCTAGAAAATAGCCACCATATTGTGAACAGCAGAGACAGTCCATGTCAAAATTTTGAATAAGGCAAGTGTAACTAGCAATGGCACTATAATTTAAGATTATTCTGAATGTTGTAGACAATTCAATAAGGCAATCAACTTAAAAAGCTTATTAGGAAAATAGAATGAAATGTATAACTGCATACAGTATAACTGAGATCAAAAATACCTAGAATTTCTCAGAGCTCAGTCTGTTTAACAAGAATTTAATGAGTTGTGATGATGACAATGGGCTTACATAAACTGCTTTTTCTAACACAGTTTCAAATGCTGCTACAAATATATATATATATATATATATATATATATATATATATTTGTATATTTATATATTTATTTTATTTTGGATGCATTGTAACTTGAAAGAATAAGAAATGAATCAACTGTAAAAACTACCTGAACTAAATCCAGAATTCATAAAATAGTAGGATGTTAGCTATATATCTTTAAATTTTTCATTCATCAATAGTATCTTGACTGGAGAATATGAAAGATGGAAAATAAACTCATAGTAATAAAGCTAATTATAAAGTATATAGTAACATGCTACATACAATTTGCATGAGACTCATCTAGAAAGAATTATCAAACTTTTAGGCAATGTGTAAGAGGGCAAATGTCAAGAATCATGCTTCTGAATCATGAAATTGCAAAGATGGCAATAAACATATAGCAAATCAATTAAGATTTTAATTTTTATTTTAGGAATATAAATTCTAAAATGATATAGTTCAGCATAGTAAAGGATTCTATTTAAAATGTTAGAAGAAATATGATCTATTAAATATGCAAATATATGCTAACACTAAAGTATTTTAAATACCATGGTAATACAGTGCTATACCTAGACAATTGCAATAGGCAATAAAAAAGATAAAGATAAAAATTAACCCTAGCATTTTTATGGACCGTATATGACAAAAGAAAACCTCAAATATATACAGTATTCGTATTCAAGGACTAATTGCTGAGATTTTGCTTGAATTTGGAGAGGAAAGATAGTCATACAATGAAATTCAAAGATTAAGTAACATTTTTAAAGAATTTTTAATTACATAGCAAGCACAAAGTTGAAAAAATATGAAATTGCTTGTATAGTGTGATTTAATAAGGAAAACACATGTGTACAAACAAACATGGAAAATCAACTTGTCTTGAAAAACAAAAAGGTAAATCAACTTCTAAGAATTAGGCCAGTATGATAAAAAAAAAATAAGTAGAGCAAAGTTTTTATGTATTCAGGTGATTTTAGTCTTTTTCCTCATACTTTTTATGTTTTCTTTTGGGAATTGTCATCTTTTTCCTTCAATCTCTGGACACTTTGTTTAGGTTATGTTCTTGGGATGCAGCTCATTTCTTTCAGTGGCAAAGTTAGACTACTGTTCTCCCTTGAAGAACTCAGCTTTTAACTTTCAGGACAGATTTTTCCTTAAGCAGCTCTCTGGAATGCACATTGCAATGGCATGATAGTATTGGATATTTCCCTTTCCTCATGTTCTGGTGCCCTTTTCTTGACAGAGCTGGTTTTTTTTTTTCATTCTGCTGTTATCTATCTACTTCTTTTACTCTCACTGATGCTGTCCAAGGAGACATTTCTTCCCTCAAACACCATTTCATTTTGCTTTGTAATCTCATTACCCCTTCTTTTTAAAAAAAATGATGCAATCACATTTTAGGTAAAAATGATAATTATTTATTTTGATTTATATAAAAATAGCATAATGGTATGAAATGAATGACATGGTGTTGAAGTCAAGAAATTTACTGTTGTTTTTCTCTCAGCCAGGAGTTAAAATGAATAGTAATTAAAACAACTTTGATCTTAATACATAATCTAACTGTTGTCTTCTATCTCTAACAGTCTTTGCTTATTTTATTTATTTATTCAATCAATGACATTTATTGAATTCTTATTAATTCCCTAAGGCAGAATAAGATACTTATTTGGGATACAGAAATAAACTGAAAGTTATAACCTCCATGATACTAAATTCATTACTTTTTTCATGAAACTGTGAGGGAGACAATTATTCTATTCCAGGATGGATGCTTTCAAAGACCAATCTGCAATGAAGATTTCAAGTTGAGCTTCCTATCAAGAACTTTTAAAACTAGAACATTACATTTTTTTACATATTATGGTTAAGAAGCAACAAATTATTTTAAAAATAATTTACTTCACTTATAAGTATTTAGAATATTGCTTTTTATAGAATGCATTTATCCTGCCCTGATCATGTGCTGGTAGTACTTACAGTTACAGTAGCCCCAATATTTAACTTCCAACAATGACTTTTCATCAGGCAACTTTCTTTCATGATGATTGTTTGCATAAAGACCTCTGATATTGTTGAATACCTTTTCACCCTTCAGGAAAATTGTAACTTGTATCATATTTATTCACCAGAAGAAATTGCTTTTAAAAGAAAAAATAGCCAGATAGTTTTTTTGAAACAAATAGTGCTGTGATGTACTTGACTCAACGGATGGAATAAATGAATAATTTTGTATGCAAGTTTCTTGGCTTGCTATGACTTTTAAGTAAAGAGTTTCACCAATTATATTTGTTGTATGTGTGTGTACATTTTTCAGAAAGCATATGCTAGTAGGGCTATTAAGCAATTAGCTTCATGCATATAGATAGTTCATTTTGCACCAAACCATATGATGTGATTGGAATTTATAGAAAACCATCTTTCTTGCCAGAAATTGAGGCGAGTTAATTCTCTAGTCTGGAGAAATGTGGTTTTATGGCTGAATCTGTATACTGAAAAATTAGGGGCCTCAAATTCTGTATTCACATAGCTTAGAAAAATGCATAAAAATTAAAATTTTATTTTTATTAAATTAAGAAACTGGAAAAAGAAATCTCACATGGCATGTTCACTAAATGTTTGTTAACTTACAGTGAAATGATTGGGCAGGAACTAAAGTTAATTGTTTTTTTTTACCCCTCTAAACTGTGTGTCATGAGGCTTCATGTCTCTGTCATATTTGGGTCTGAGCTTTTTAGTAGTCCAAGTGAAAGGAAACGCAGTCAGTTACAGAATCCATAATATCACTGAGATTAAAAAATAAATAAATAAAACCAGTTGCCCAGTAGAAGCTCACCTATGTCTAGGGAATTAGTAACTGAAATTAGTGACTGTTGCTGAAGTCCAGGAAAACTGGGAGGTTACTTAATGCTACTGTCTTTACAGCAAAGACACCAATGTCTTATTTCTCAGACTGATGCCCAAGAATAATTCCAAAAAAACTACTTCTATTATGATGAAATACCATTTTACTGAGAATGGGCTTTAATTAAAAAAATATCAAATACCTAGAAAAATTGAAGCAGAAGTAAAGTTCATATACTTCAGACTTGTATATGCTTTCTGTGTGTAAAGTAAGATTCACCTTCACCTTCTGCAGCTCTAGTTGCAGCCTGCAATAGGAGTGTGCTACCACCTTGGCTCATTTTTATAGCACTCGTCTCCCTAACCACAGTCATTAATCAGGCTTCTTTTTCTTTAAGAGAAGGAAAGTACTACGTCCATGTGAGATCTATTGCAAGTTGTAAAATTCTACATGATTGTCCTTTTGTCAATATTAAGCAAAATCTGTAAGCCCAAATGATCAGATTACCATTTCAGCAGAGGCACCCACACGAAAGGAAATGTTGACATTTTTTATAGCAGCTGCTTTCCCCTTACTGCTGCCATTTTTATTGTGAATTTTCCTGCTCAGCACTTAGTTCCAATTGTTTTAAATGATCCATTTCAGCATAGATAGCAATATTCTTCCAGTCATATGAGCCTTTGATTACATTTTATTATATTAAAGATTGCACAGCTCTACTGTGAATTACTGTGTTAACATTCCTGTATTTTAGAGATCTGTGTTCACACAAATTATGAGTGGGTCCAGGAATTCTGCGTTTGGGACTTTGAAGTGCAAAGTCCAATGCAGTTCAGCTTTTGGTGGTAATTAGATTATGGCTTCATTGCATAATGTCAAAAAATTAAAATTACAAAGACAGTGAATAAGTCATTTAAAAATCCTAAAGATGTTTAAAGTAGTACTCAATTGCAAATGGTAATACTTTCAAGTAATAACCAATTACCTGAATATAATTTCCAAGAACTTTGCTTGGAAGTCAAAATGCTGTTTTCTCAGAAGCAATGCTATAAATTCAAATCACTTCAATGAGTACTTAAGTATCATTGCTGTCTCCAGCCTGAAAGAACTTACTGGTGGTGTGAGGGGAAAAAAAAGACAAGGACGCAAATAACTTGGCAAATCCCTTTTTAACATATTGCCAAGTGCCTCATAAAGTAAGCTCAAACATGGCAGAAAGCCATTGCTGAATTTCAGAGTCAAAGAATTCATAAATTGTTAGATTGATTTTCTATATAAACTAACCAAAATTTGGGAGTTTTATGCTAGTATCTTACTTCCAACCCTATGTCATTTCTTCTTTTCCCTGGCATTCAGACCGTATTACCCACTACCTCCTCAAGGGAAGCAGGTGTAAAAATACAGTTTCAGGTACTCAGATAACCAGAACTTTACTCGATCTCTGAAATAGGCCTTATTATTGAGATTAGACTTTTAAGGATTCCCTTGTCACTTAAATGAATTATTAATATTGATTCCACAAGTGACAAATCATCAAAGCCTAAAAGGTGTATCTCTTCACTAGAACTGCAGAGTTTATGATGTCACATTCTTTTCACTTATGATAATTTTATTCTATGGGCTACTTGACATAGCACAGTGCTTGTTATTTTGAAAACTCGTTTTACTATTTTAGTTTAAATTTCATGTTTACATTTGGAGACCAGTTTATCCTTCTTCATTGAGTCCCACTGTAAATTGATTTAATATAAACCTATTCTACTAAAGGAATTAATATCTCATTTTATGAAGATTTGTACCTGTCTCTCAGTCACATAGCCAGAAATCATTTTTAAACCATTTAACATCTTCTACTGCAAGCCACCAGGGCGTCACCAGCCAATTCACATTTCCAGGTTCTTCTGTCTCTCCTTGGCTTCTTCAGACCCACATACCCAAGGAAATGTGGAAACTAACACTGCTACAGACAGCCATGGAAGGAGTAAAGGCCAGCCAGCCTGTAGAGAATCCGATGGAAGTTAAGAAAATTAAGGACAGTCAGAGCTAGGGGCTGACTGCCTCAAGTATTAACCAGACAGAGCCAGAGAAAGTCCTAACATTGGGCATTCACCCTGCCATGGTTGCTGTGCCATGGATCCCTGGGTGATAAGGCAGTATAGTCAAGGCCTTTTTCCCAACCAGTAGGATATTTCTTAAATACTGTAAAAATGTTTGGAAGTTTATCTCTAAATACTATCTGGTTGTCAAATGTACTTATATCTCATTCTAAGAAACCATTATCCAGACATAAAGCAGTTCTGTGGACATAAACAGGAATTTTAGCCTGTTCTCTAGATATGTCCTTGTCTCACATGTTTGAATCTGACCATCTTCTGTGAATGTGAGTTCAAGGCCTACACATTTTTTGGTATCTCTTTACCCAAATTTCAGACTTTTTCCATCTAAACCTCAGTGCCCTCTTTTGTAAAATGACCCTATTAAAGTGCTTCAATATATTGCTGCTGTGAAGTTTCAATGAGAAAGGGCAAATGAAAGCATTTATACAGTACCTGGAATGCAAGTTAGTGTTAGCCATTATCCACTTTTCACAGAATCTGCAACTGATGGTTTTCATAATCCTGCAAGCATTTACATAGACAATTTGATATATTTGACTCTAAGAAATCACACTGAGTGTTATATTATATAAAAAAGATGACCACAAAAATATATTTCTGCTGGGAATGAGAAGCTTTCTGGCTTTTATGTACTGTGTGACACTGTGTCTGCTGAAGACTTGAAGAAGCCTAGGGTTTCAGTGGCTGATGTCAGCAAGCAGCTTCTGGGCTTTTATTTTAATGAGCAAGGGGCATTTCTCTCTCTACCTCTCTGGAAAGGGGAAGATTCTTTGTCATGCTTCAATTTCCTTGGGCTCATATATTATGTTTTTCTTTGACTTTGGCTCAAAACTGGAGAATAGAGCATATCTTAAAAGCACCAATGTCAGGAAGCTGCAGGCTTTTTCATTTCTGGGCAACATGAATGAGAGGACTGTCATAAAAATATGGAACGTTAGGAGGAAATAAATAAAAATGAATCCTAGAAGGCAACATTAAAAAGTGTATAGGAAAACCTTTGCTAACAAGTAAATGAGTATTTTTAAAAAGGTTTTCCAGTCATCCTCTTTGACTGGCATCAGACTTTTCATCTGAACTGTGTCACGTTATGTGCTCTGAGCAAAAGTCAATTATAACCTAGACCCCTGATGAAGACAAGACCTCTGAATGAGAGTATGAAGCGACACTGTGGCACACCATTTCCTGAGCCCAGGGATGAAGCTTTTTGTTTCCTTTTTCTCCTTATATTTTATCATGTTCATAGTGTGCTTTCTTGTGTTCCATCCTCCCTTCTTAATGCTTCAACATGTGGATACCATTGTCCTACTCAAAACTGGTTAAGCATTAGCTAATTACTTAGCTTTTACTGGTACCTTCCACATGCATGGAGTATTGCTGTGTTTTCCCCACCTTGCACATGCATGGAGTAGAATAAATTCTGAGGCAATTAAACTCTCATTTAATTCTGTACTTCTGATTTAAAACAAAAATGCAATATTCCAATACCTAAGTGTTAAAGCAATTGCGTATGTGTGTGTGTGTGTTTTCTTCAAGGGATCTTGTTAAAATATTTTTTTCTTGTTCATTGCATGATACTACTGTATTACTGCCAGTGAGCAGCTGCCAAGACCATCCAGAGCAGTATGTGAAGAAAGAGGAAAAAATAAAGAGGAAAGAAAAATGTGAATTCATACAAGAAAAATTTCTTTTTTAAAAAAAAAAATCAGTATCGGGGATTGAACTCTTGACTGCGCACCTGCAAGGCAGGCACTTATGCTGCTGAGCTAAATCCCCAGCTCCAAAAAACTTCTTAAATAATAATCTCAAAAGTTAAACAGGGTCCAAGTATTATTGATTTACTTTAAGTTTGCATGTCTGCTCATTTTGTTTGCTTACTGAGAAACTCTTGACCTTTCTTATGAAGTTGATATTGCATAGCAAAGCCAGGGTTAGTGAAGGTCTCTGTTTTTGAAATGAACTTAGAAAGGAAAGAGTTCTGAAAACAAAAAGTTTCATTGATGCTTTTAATATAAGAGTTATGCTATTCCAATATTAATCATACTTATTATGCATATATTTTCCCAACAAATATTTGCCTTTGTTAATAGTATTGGTATTGAGATGTGTGACAAGAATATAATATTATAAATGTGTACAAGTCTATTTGAACTATTAGAACTTTGACTATAATTCAGTATAGCATATATCTTTCTGAGGGAGCAGAATTAGTTTGTCTTTTTCACTTCTACTTTCTCCTATTTTCTTACCCCCAAAGCTGGCGGAATCTAGAAAGCAACAACTTTGCCTACTTTATGCTCCTTCATTAGCATCACATAGATGTTTCACATCATGTCCTGGTAAGTGGTGATTCCTCAGTAAATGTTACATAAGTTAATATTCTCAATATTGCAGATGCCTACAAATAGTGTGTGGCTACAATGAATTTTCACATTCAGTAATGTACCAAATAGTATCTCAGTAGTACCCAAATCCCAGGATGCACGAAGAAAATCCAATGAACATTATGATGATCAATATTCAAGTTTAATCCTCAGCAATTCATGTGATTTTATCCTATGAAACATCAAAGATGTGATCATGGGAGGCTTTGCTAAAGCTCAAAGAAAATGATGGTTAAACCTGAAAATATTTATTGGTGATGAGAAATAAAACTGTCTTCAAAAAAGTAGTTCACCATAAAGAGACAAATTAAGGTGTAGAAAGAAGAAAGGCCAATGTTTATGATCCCTATTTTGTGCCACCTACTGTGAAGGAGCTTTACAGGTGGCTCCCTGTAATTCTCATGAAAACACTGGGAGTGAGAAAGTTCCTTCTCTTATGAGTACACAAGTTTCTCACAATTGTCAAATGGAGTCCTGGGATTTATATTGAGGCTGTGTAATCTAAAACTCATTTCTTTGCACTATAACGGAGAATACTGTGTTTTCCCCACATTTTAAATTCTTTCTAGAGTAAGGCATGGCATGGATCCATTATACAAATTATTTCCAGTGACTTTTTCAGACTTCCATCCATTGAAGAAATGAGGAGAGTAAGGGGCAAAGAAGCTCTTCATAGTCCCAGGTTGTACATTTTTACTTGATGAACTTTAATCAGTAGTGCTCTTCTGTTTCTTAGTGACCCTTACAAATTGCTTTCTCATGCTAATCTTTAATTATGTCCTTTATGAACTGGAGATGTGTTTTGACTTGTGTATAGGTGTCCCCCTCCACAAAGCCTCCCAAGTCATGTGGTCATAGGTGGTACTTTTTCAGAGGTGGCTGGATTGAGAGTGTGTGATGCTGGGATTTATTCATGGTGCAGTGCTAACATTAAGGGTGACAGGATTAGCAGTATGGTGCTACCCACTCATAGGGACAGGAAATGGCTTGTTGGTTGCTTGCTTTTGCTGTCTTCTGACTGCCATGAAATGTTTTCCCCTGTGATGACTCTCTGACAGGACACCATATGTGGATCCAGCCAACTATGAATTGAAGCCCTACAGAGTGTGAGCTGAATTAACCTCTAATTTTGAGTATTGGGTATTTTGTCTTAACAATGTGAAAAGTAATCAAGGCCTGATGGTAATATGTTTCCAAATGGTAAACACCATGTCTGAAACAGAGAAGGCCTTTAGAAATGTCCGTTACTTGAATCACTATTAGAGTAGAATGGAACTTATTCTATCAGGAGAAGCTACTTAAAGGACTTGGCCCCTACAGCAACATAGAAAAAGAAAACGATAGTGTCCAGAAAGGCTTTATTTCATTTCATGACTCATGGGATACAGCTTAAGGTATGGGTCATTTTAATGTCTGAAACACAATGAAATATAGCATATTACACTGAATTTATATTTTTGCTTGTTATTTGCCTTGAATAGTGATTTATAATATATATTGAATTCATCAAAATTTCCAATAATATTTTTTTATAGAAAAAAAGTAATAAAATTTTATAACAACATTACATCCCTTATGGCTGGGCCAGTATGGAAACAGTGAGTCTTAGCTCTGTGCTCCTCAGTTACACCCCTGATAGTGTGGCTGGCTAGCAGACAGTGAGTTCATGCTTTGGATCTCCTCCACTGCGTCCTGAGGGCAGGCTGGCTGGAAGAAAGTGAGTTTGTGCTCTGCACCCCTCCATTACATTGCAGACAGTGGGGCTGACTGGAAGACAATTAGTTTACAATTAGGCCTCCTTTATTATTGCCTTAGAAAGTGGGAAGAGTGTAAGACTGACAGCCCCTAAGACCTAGGACAACAGCCTGGTACACAGACGGGTGTGCAACTTTGGAGGGTGAAGTTATCAGCAAGGCTAGTAACATGGAAGAGCCTGAAGCAGCAGTGAGGAGATAGCAGCTGGACTCTGGAGAACTTTGTCAATAGACCACCAGTCCCAGTCCCTATACCTGGAGATGAAGATCAGCTCCATTCCCAGCATATCTCTATGATGTAACATGGCCATTATCACAGTACTGTAAGCTAGAAGAAGACTGGTTCTTGGGATAGCTAAAAGAAATCAGCTACATCTGGAGGACATCAACACAGAAGACAAAATACAAGAAAAAAGAGGAGGTGGAGAATAGCAAGATGCAGAGAAGAGGTGCCGTCCCAGACCAGTCTGCCCAGGACAGGACAAATGAAATTGGAGGTCAAACACTGGAACTTACTGAAACAATGATAACAGAACTGAAAAAAACAAATTGGAATGGCTATAGAGAAAATGACATCTCAGGTACAAAATGAATTGATGCTTAAAATCAAAGATATTAGAGTAGACACAAATAAAAGAATAGACGAATTTAGAAAAAGATGGTAGACATGGAAAACCAAATGAGCAATTAACACAGTTGTAAAGGGGGACCTCTGTCCAATACCCCATTGTCACAGAGAGATACATAAATTAGACAGAAAATCAGCAAGGAAATATCAGAGCTGAACCAAAACTATGAATAAATGGAGTTAATAGGAAGAAGTCATGCCCTGAGACCGCATGCCAGTGACCTGAAGAGATCCAGGTAAACCAGTGTGGGGCCAGAGAAGAAACCACATGCCAAGGTCATGTACCAGGGATCCAGACAACTCTAGTGAGCTCAGCCCTAGCCCAGAAAAGAAGCCACATACCAAGGGGACATACTAGTGACCCTGAGAGATCTGACAAATCCAGTATGAGGTGGGAGAAGAAGCCATACCCTCAGGTTAAGGGCCAGTGGCTTGGAGTGACCTAGGAAGCTCAGCATGGGCCTGAAGAAGAAGTCACATCCTAAAGCTCCATGCCAGTAGCCCAGAGACCCAGTGAGCCCAGAGTGGGCCCAGAGAGGAAGCCATCCCATGAAGCCCCACCACCACAATCTCATACCTCACCATCATTCTAGGCACCCCAGATGGAGGAACCCAGGTGCCTAGTCCAATCCACTATACAAAAGGACTGGTGGGCAATGCAGGAAACACCCAGAATTCAGCAAAGGGCTGATTCTGAGGAACACAGGAAGATGTGAAAATACAATCTCAGATCTCCAGCCCATAGAGAATAAGTTCAGGAGACACAGACATAGTAAAATTTAGAAGTCACACACCTGAAAGTTCTGGAAAGATAAAGATGAAGAGACAAATTAGTTCTTCCAATGTTTGGTTAATTTTACATACCTATGCTTGGCCGTCTGGAGAGCTATTTTGAAGATAACAAAATATATTATGGTAGCCATTGTTGATTTCCTACTATTTTGTTTTGAAGTCCTGAATCATTTTCATTGTTTTGTTTTGATTGGCTTTATTCTGTTTTATTTTGTTTGGTTTTATTCTCTTTAAAATAAAAACAAATTCATAACAAATTAAAAGGAGAAAAACAATAGTTAATACATTACATGCTGTTATCCTTAAAGTACTTGCTTAGGAACCTACATTGTTATTGTTTTGGGCTCTTATAGTTATTTATTTATTGTTTTGCTTTTCTCCCTAATACATAAAGGATAGATGTATACATATAGGCTTATATATGCCTAGAGTTTCATCTGCCATCCTTTATGTTGTCCCCTTCTTTTTCATTAATCCCTACCAATGTTATGTTGCTTTTCTTTGCATCATCTTGCAGTTGTTGAATTAGTTATTTCCTGATTGCTTGTTATTTTTAAAAGATCTTTCCTTTCCTATTCACTAGCTGCAATCTTGTCTTCAAGGTCTGAAATTCTATCTTCCCTTTCATTGAGGCAGTTTTTACAGCTTTCAATGGAATTTTTGATTTCCTGTATATCTCTGTGCATCTGCTTTATGTATTGTTTGTTTCTTATATTGCCCATCCAGGGATTCTATCTTTTTGTTTAGTTCCTCCAATTTTTAAACTTTATCTTCTTTAGATATGTTCAGCATCTCCTTCATTTCCTTTTTCATTTCTTCTTTTACCTGGGAGATTATTTCAAGTTTGAATTCCTTTAAAGCTTCCCGGAGTTGCTTCTTTATTTCAGTTGCTATTATGTCCAATATTTCAGGTGTGTGTCATATATTTTCTTCTATGTACATTGCTCTTAAGGTTTCTTTGGATGGGCTGGAATGTTGAGATTGTTATTTGGTCTTTTGTTTTGTCATTTTTGTATATTTCTATGTTTCAAGTGTTTCAAGTGTTATTCCAAGGATTCCCCAGGGTCTGTTGAAAATCCTCTTCTATTCCCTCAGCTCCTGGGACTCTGGCCACCCAGTTCCCCAGATTCAGAGAGGGTCTCTGGGGATGGAGCAGGCCGGCCCAAGCCCAGCCCCTGGAACTGATGGCGCCTGCTCACCCAGAACTCCAGAGTCCTCCAAGCACAGCTGGGAGTGGGAAGGCTGCTGAAGGCCTTCCCAGGACCTGCTGTGTTGGTCCAGTGCACCGGGAAGCCACAAAGTTCCCTCTCTGGGCTGAGCAATGGTCCCAAACTAGCTGGACTCAGGGGAAACTATGCCAGGCACTTATGCCAGGCCACCCAGCCTCTGGAACTGATGGTGCCCACTTGCCTGCTCAGAACTCCAGAGTCCACCAAGCAATGCTGGGAGCAGGGATGCTGCTGCAGGTCCGCCCAGGACACACCGTGCTGGGCTGGTGCACTGGGAAGCCACAAAGTTCCCTCTCTGGGCCCCGCGAGAGTCCCAAACTAGCTGGACTCGGGAGAAAGTGCACAGGGCACTTACACCAGGCCGCCCAACCTCTGGAACTGATGGCACCTGCTTGCCTGCTCAGAACTCCAGTGTCTGGTTTCTTGATGATAGTTATTCTTTCTGGAGTGAGATAAAATTTCAGCTTCCTTTTAATTTGCATTTCTTGAATAACCAATGGGAACATTTTTTTACATATTTATTTGTCATTTGTGTTTCTTCATCTGTGAAATGTGCATTCATCTCAAATGCTCATTTTTTGACAGGGCTTTTAAATTTGGGAGTTCTGATTGTTTATAATTCTTTATATGTTCTAGATACAAGTCTTTTGTCTGAGGGACAACTGACTAAAAAAAAGGGGATTTTCCCATTCTGTGGTCTTTTCACTCTGTCAGTGATTTCTTCATCTTTCCAAAAGATTTTTAATAAGATGAGATCTCATTGTTGAGCTTTTGAAGCTTTTCCCATGCAGTTTGGGTTTGCTCATGAACTCTGCCTACACCTATGTCTTCAAGATTTCTACCTACTTTCTCTTCCAGTAGACTAAATATTTTAATACTTAGATCTTTGATCCATTTTGATTTTAGTTTAGTGTGGTGATAGACATGGGTCATTTTTAGTCTTCAGCATGTAGAGAGCCAGTTTTTCCAGTGTCCTGGCCTCTGGGTAAGTCCACAAAGACCCTAGAGGGGGAGTGGGGATGAAAAGGAACAAAAGATGGAGACAAGATGAAGAAGTCTGATCGAGTCTCATTTACTCAAGGAAAGAATATCAAATATATAGGGTATTGGGGAGGAGGCAGTTGGGTTCTGAGACATCAGCAGGTAACTTAACAACAGTGGCAAGACTGAGGGTCATAGGTTAAAACAAATTTTCAAGTTTCCCTGCACAGCCTCATAAGGTGGGCTGATTAGCATAATTCCTGAATAGGCCAGGCCAAACAAGCTAGGCAAGATGCTGCTTAACTACAAAACTTAACTCTTAGGGAGTTAAGGTGGTGCAGCCTGCAGATATAAGGTGGCAGCCAATTACAGGGCTTCTCACATTCCAGCACCACATATTAAAGAGGCCATCTTTCTTCCAGTGAACATGTTTGACCCCTTTGTCAAAGATAAGATGACTGTGTTTGTAGTAGTGTCTGCATCTTTCAATCTGAATCACTGGTTCTCAGGTCTGGTTTTTTTATTGTTTGTTTTTTTGCCAGTACCATGCTGATTTTATCAAAGCAGCTTTGTACTGTAATTTCAAGTCAGGGATTGTGATGCTTCCTGCCTTGCCCTTGTTACTCAGGATTGCCTTTGCTATGATAGATCTCTTTTGATTCCAAATGAATTTTAGGAATGCTTTCTTTAGTTCTTTGAGGTATGCTAGTAGTATCTTTAACCAGGACTGCATTAAATCCTCATAAATATTTGGGGAATATGGCTATTTTCACTATATGGATTCTTCCTCTCTATGAGAGAGATATCTTTCCATTTTCTAATATACTCTTTGATTTCCTTTTTCAGAGTGCTGTAATTTTCAATATATAGATCTTTTATTTTGTTGTTAGATTGATTCCTAAGTATTTCATTTTTTGGATGTTGTCATGAGGGTTTGATTAATTTCTTCTTTAAGTTTATTTGTGATTCATTGGTTGTTCATGAGGGTGTTATTTAATTTCCATAGGTTTATGGTGTTTTTGTGGTTTCTTTTGCTATTAATTTCTAATTTTATTGCATTATGATCAGATAATATACATAAGTATGTTTTATGCAATAGTATACAATCTATTTTACAGAATGTCACATGTGCAGCTGAAAAGAATGTATATTCTGATGTTCTTGTGTGGAACAGTCTTTAAACATCTACTAAGTGCATTTGTTCACAGGTTTGGTTGAGTTCTAGTATTTCATTGTTGGATTTTGTTATCTGCTTGTGACAGTAGGATATTAAGGCTCTCATTACAATTGTGTTATTGCTTATTTGATTTTTCATATTTATTAATATTTCTCTTACATAGTTTGGTGTGACCATATTTTATGCATATATATTTATGATTGTTATTTCTTCCTATTGGATTGCTCCCTTTACAAGGGTGTAGTGACCTTCTTTATTTCTCTTAATCATTCTTGGTTTGAGGTTCATGTTGTCTGCAAACAGAATAGCTACCCTTGTTTTTTTCTGGGTTCCTGTTGCATGGAGTATTGTTTTACATCCTTTGACTCTGAGTCTATGAATATCTTTTTGAGTGAATTGTCTTTCTTCTATATACATATTGTTGGTTCTCATTTCTTGATACATTATGCCAGTCTGTTTTCTTTGGTTGATGAATTGTGGCCCTTTACATTGATGGTTATAACTGATATGTATTGGATTGTCTTTCTCATGTTCTGCTCTTGATTCTGCTTTTCCCCTCTATTTAATTACTTGCCCTACCTGGTGGCTTATTTTTGTTGTCATTCTTGAAATTGTGGTAACTTTTATCTCTTTCTAGAATATCTTTCAGTACATTTTGTAGGATTGATGGTCACGGATTTCTTCAGTTGCTTTTTTGTCATAGAAGTATCTTGTTTCCATGTTAATTTTGAAAGATACGTTTGCAGGATACCACAAGTTGTTTTCTTTATAGAAACTGAAGTATTTCACTGTAAGCTCTTCTTGACTTGAGAGTTTGTGTTGAGAAGCCTACCATGATTCTGATGGGCTTTCCTTTATAAGTGATCTGTTTCTTTTGTATAACAGCTTTTATTCTTGTACTGACCTATGTGATCTTGATTATTATGAAGTCTGGGTATAGATTTGTTTTAATTATAGCTAATTGGAGTTCTATATGCTTCTTTTATCTGTATATCAGATTCTTTTCCCATGCTTGGAAAAATTTCTGCTATTACTTCTGCAAATTTTTTTATCATTTGTGTTGACTCCTGATTTTTCATTGATACAGTTATTCTTACATTATTTTTCTTTGCATTGTCTTATAGCTGTTGAATTGTTATTTCCTGATGTTTTACTATTTTCAAGAAATTTTTCCTTTCACTGTTGCCAGCCCCAATCCTGTCTTCAAGATTTGAAAGTCCATCTTCAGCTTTGTTCAATCAGTTTTGTGAGCTTTCAATGGAATTTTTAATTTCCTTTATATTTGTTTATGTCTCATAGATTCCATTTCTTTCACATCCTGATCATTCATAGTTTCCATTCTCTTCATAGCATCTACTCTTATCTATCTATGCACTATATTTTCTGAGCAATACCTCTATAAATGTTGACTTCTTTACCGTGAGAGATTATTTTTGATCTTATTTTCTATGGCCTCGTGGATTTGTTTCTATATTTCAGTTGCTATTATTTTATAAATGTCAGGTCTACGTCTTTTATTTTTCTCTGTCTCATTATCTCCTCGATTTGTTCTTAAATCAAGCTGTAGCTCTGAGAGAGCATATTGTTTCTGCACCTTTTCATTTTCTGTTTTGAAAGTTTTTATTTTGTTTTCTGTATTGATCCTTGTAAGTTTTTGTAATAGGTAGCTTTATCAATAACATTGAGGATTCTCCAGGAAAGGTCTGTTCTTCAGGATATCTTCTGTGTGTAGGAGTTTCTTGGTTTGTGTCTGTCCCATAATCCTACTTTTCCAATTGTTTAAGAAAGGTATTTTTGTATCTCTTTTGCTCAGTCCCTAGTCCTTTCATGCTGGGTTATCCCAGAACTTCCCTGTATTGTTACAGAAGTGAGAACAACTGATTAAAACAGATATGACTTCCTAGCTAAGGTAGCATAATTAGCATTATTACCATCAAGCACAGTTAGAAACTGACAAGCTGTGATAACTATTAAATTTGTACCTTTAATCACAGAAGCAAAATCTATAGTTATGTAACAGAACTGATTATAAATTGGGAACTGGTATGCAAAGTGTTTCCTCTTGTTAGGGTGGTTTTACCCTGTGGTAGGGAAATTTAAAAAGATAGTGGATAGGACAGAGTTAATTAAAAAGAAACAATGTTGAAGCCATGCTTGTGGACAAATAATGATCAAGCAAGCTTTGGGAAACTAAAGAGGGCAGAAGAGAAAGAATAAAGAAGTAAGCAAGGAATTATCAAGTTAACCAGAAAAATCAGAGAGCCTATTCACGCATATGAAACTATGATTAAATCTAGAGAGGTGAATTGGGGAAAGTGGGAAAGAAGACGAATAAGTTAGAACAAAACTATAAGGAAAAGACAAAAAATGAAAGTAGAAAAATGAATTGGAAACAAACCACAAAGCAGGGGGGAAAAGAAGAAAAATAAAATAAAATTCTACAGCTGTGCACCGAGAGTCCCAATTTTCTAAATAATGTTATTAAGCCTGCAGTAGAGTTTTTGCTGAATTTGAGGCTGATCTTGGCCATCAGATGGGGAACGGGGCCAGAGTCTTCAGTCCGTACTTTTAGTATGTCTCTGAGGAGCCTACTCCTCTTTACCCTAATTTGCTTGTTGGTGTCTTTGCCCCAAATGTTGTGCTGTTTTTCAGACAAAGACAGGGGTCTGCTCCCAGTCCTGTGCCCCTTTGGCTCCTTCTGGGTCTTGCTTCTTTACTTCTCTTTCACTGGCAAATCACTGTCCTTTCCAGTTATTTTCTGCAGGGTGGATTGGGACTCTAAGGTATGGTCTGGTCCTCCACTCTTGCTCTTGAACTCTAAGGCTGCTCAGGCATAATTCTTATTCTTCCCCTCAAGTGAGGTGCTAAATTCCTACTTGTTACTTTACAAGTTAGACTGCTACCATCACCTGCCTTGGCTGTAGTCTGTAACTTCCTCAGGCAAGATGGAGTGTGCTGTGGGAAACCTCTCTGCCCCTGCCTCTGACAGTGGCCAAGTGAGGACAGATCAGTGCTGAAAGGTCCTGAGATTTAGTACTGTTTAATTCCCCATGCCTCTCTAACCACAGGCCGTGGGGAAGGGGTTATTGTACCATTTACTATTCACTCGTATAGTCTTTAATCTTCTTCCTGGTGGTTCCAGTTAGCAATCTCATGCACAGAAGGAACAAGAAGAAAAGAAAAGGAAAAGAAAACAAAAAAGAGGGAAAAAGGAAAGAACAACTGAAGAAAAAAAAAGCTGACTTCAGGGAGGAAGCAGTTCATGTCAGCAAAATTTACTGCTGGGCTGTAGTGTCTTGTATTTGGAGGAAGGCAGAAGAGGCAGGGAACCTTAAATCCCAAGTCTATCCCATATAGCTTGATTTAGCCACATTATTTTAGTATGGCCTCCTCCTGCTCCTCTTCCTCCCCGCTGCCTCCTCCTTCTTATTTTCCTTCTCCTCCTCCCCTTCCTCCTTCTCCCCCTCTCATTCTCCTCATTCTCATCCTCCTCCTCCTCTCGTTCTTCTCATTCTCATCCTCCTTCTCCCATCCTCCTCCTTCTATTCCTCTTTTCTCCTTCTCCTCCTTCACCTTCTCTTCTCCTTCTCCTCCTTCTCCTTCTCCACCTCTTCTTCCTTGTCCTTGTTCTTTTTCTTCTTTTCTTTTAGGATTTCAAATATGGTGGATAGTCTTTCCAATCCAGCAGGCTACTGTCAGGCAGGTGAATGGACTGGCCATTTTATTGTCTTTATCTCTGTCAGATTGATTTTAGATTCAGGGTGTATGTCCTCCTCTTTCTTCCAATTGCCTGTGTCTTAGTTGAATTTCTCTGACTAGCTATGAATGAAGCTGCTCCTTTATTCAGCAATTTTGTCTCTCCTTAATTGTCAGCAATTGTCTGTCCTTAAACAATCTTTTAAAAGAAAGATTACAAATGTACCTTCCAAAACTTTGCAAGTATACTGGTAAAGTATAATAATACTTCAATAAATACACAAGAGAAAATTTTAAAATGAAGAGATAAATCCACATTTATGAGATGATTCCAAGTTTTTGGTGTTCCTAAATTTTAAATCATAGAATGGATTTTTATAAGGCAAAAATTAAAAAGTGAAGGTGGAATACAATCAAGGAGAACTCGTTGGTACAAAGTTTGAATTAGAGAAGGATAGTAAAAGAAGGGATAAAAACTGTTATGATTGATACATGTGTCAACTTGATAAATTTAGAAATTTAAATAGCAGACTCAGCAGAAAGCCAGGATTGGTACTTTGTAAATACCATCATCATGTGCAAGAGGAGGACACAGAGATTTTGTTAGTGCTACACCTGCCCCAAAGGGACATGGCCTGAACATAACATAAAAATGAGGAACAGATGGTTGTTATTACCCCATTTTTCTCTGGCTGCTGCCTTGAAATGTTGCCTAGTGCCATGTGATCCTGCCTTGCACCCAGCTGATTATGGACTGAAACCTCCACAGACAGTGAGCAAAATAAACCTTTCCTTCTTTCATTTTGGGTGGTAGCTGGTTTTGTCCCAGCAATGAGAGAAAAGTAGACAATACAGAATTTGGTACCAGCATTGGGGTCATTGCTGTGACTATACCTACTATGTGGTTCAAGAGCCTTTGGGAATGGGCTTGTGGAAAGAGTTTGGAAAGATTCAGAGATGTTACCTGAGAGTAGCCCTGGAACAGATTAGGCTGTTTATATGGGAGATTATGGTCAGAGCTCAGAAGACAAGAAGGTTGATAAAAAGCATACTGGTAAAATCAGCCTCAGGAGCTTTCTATTTGGAAGTAGGACTGCTTTGGGTGCTGGATTCCAGACCATGTGTGTTATGGGTTGGCAGAAAGTTTGTCTGCATTTTGCTTGTGTCCAGAGACTTTGCCTGAGACTAAAATTAAGGGCAATGGACTAACTAATCTGGTAAAAGAAGTTTTTTGACAGTCTAATGTTGAGGCAGTAGCATGGTTATTGTTGGAACTTTTTGCTAGATTTATGTTGTGAATTAAGAGCAAAGAGCCCAGCAAGGTGATTTAAAATGTTGTAAGTTTGACTAGAAAGCTGTGCACTGTGAAGATAGAGCTGAGAGTCCCATTGCTGAGAAGGAACAGGAGAAGAAAAATGATGGCCTGGGGGCATCCTGGGAAGCAATGAGTCCCTATGTTTTGCAGCCCCAAAACTGCAAAAATAAAGGTTTTGATTGGAGGACAAAGCCTTAGAGCATCATGTTCCAGAATGGTGTCAGAGGATCCATAAGGGTTTAGAATGCCAGCAGCATAGAGAATTTGCTCCTTATAATCAGGTCCAGAGTGCTCAGCAATCCAGTTACTTGATCCCTGCAGCCAAGAGAGAAGAAAGCCTTCTTCTCCAATTGGCAGTAGCTGTTGGCATCATCCATGTGGTGCTGGTTTCAGGTGCATCCAGAATGCTAGAGTTCTGAGGTTGAAAAGGCTTCCATCCCTTCCATTCAGAAGGCCAAGGAGGCCAGGCAGTGTGTCCATGAGAGGGCAGTGTGTGAAGCTGTGAATGTGAAGCCAAAGGAGTAATGGAGAACCCAGAAGCTTAGAAAAACCAGGAGCATGGATTGTCT
This sequence comes from Cavia porcellus, assembly GCF_034190915.1. NCBI lineage: Eukaryota > Metazoa > Chordata > Mammalia > Rodentia > Caviidae > Cavia > Cavia porcellus. Next base: position 34,973,139 of record NW_026947489.1, read on the forward strand.
AAGGAAACCTGTAAGAAGAGAGCAAAGGCATCCCAAGAGAGAAGCCATGGGAGCTAAAACCACCATAAGTGCCATAGGGGTGAAGCCACACAAGCCCTATGGAGCTCACAATTTGCCACAGATTGCTTCAGATGCTGGATGTGCAACTATGGGACTTAACATTTGCCCTACTGGATTTTGGACTTGCTTTGGTTCCAATGCTTTGTGTCCCCCGTTTGTAACTTTTGGAATGGTAATGGTATCTTGTACCATTGTATGTTGGCAGTGTTTAATTTTATTTGCAGTTTTACAGGGGCTTGCATCTGAGTTTGCCTTTCATCTTGGGAGAGACTTGGGACTTGAACTTTTTTCATCATTGCTGAAACTGTTAGAACTTTGACAACTCTTAGAGATTGATTAAATGCCTTTTGCATAAAGAGACATGCATGAGTCTTTGGGAGTCCAAGGACAAAATGTTATGTTTCTAATGTAGTATAAGGACCATGGACTTAATGCTAATTCTTAAGGATTGTTAAGCTATGTTATAATGTTCAAGTTGCAAAATCTTAAGAATAAGCATACCTTTGTACATAGAGGCTGGTTTAAAGAAATGGGTCTGCTTGCAAGTTGACAAGTTGGATTGTTATGATTGATATATTGTGTCAACTTGAAAAGTTTAGAAGTTTAACTAAGAGACTCAGCAGGAAGCCATGATCTTTGCTTTATAAACACCTGATCTTGGTGAGGATGGCTTGTGTATAATATAAAAAGGAGGAAAAGAAGCTTGCTCTTGCCCCCTTTTGCTTTAGCTGCTACCTTGAGGTGCTGCCCCAGTGCCATGTGACCCTGACTTGCAGCCAGCTGATTATGGACTGAAACCTCCACAGACTATGAGCTTTCCTTCTTTCATTTTTGGTGTTAGCTGGTTTTGTGCCAGCAATGAGACAAAAGTAACTAAGACAGAAACTTTAAGGCAAAGCAGCAAAAACATTTAATGCAAACCTAAACTAATCTAACAACTCACCTATTTGATTTGTTCAAGTTAGATAATTTCATCTTTTAAAATTTAAAGGAATTTGAGAAAGATGGGTAAAAAGGAAGCAAGACAGGTATCTATGTGATACAAATATTAAAATAGTGATAGTAAACCTAGAATACAGTGTGAAGTAAAGGTGTTGAATATGCTAAAATATTTAAGAATGACAAGATATTGGAATACATTTTGGAGTATGAATTTGAATAAAAAATGATTATTTCATTGCTTAGTGAACACATTTACTTTTCACATTTGTATATCAAAATAATCTTTTTTTAAAATATCACTTATACCTTATCTGCAGAACCTGTAGTTAAACTATCGATTGAAAAAGTTGTTTAGATCCAGGAATCTTTAAGAAATGAATTTTCCAAACCTTAAAACATTTTAAACAGACAAATTTACTTTAATTCATTGAACTTTTGGGGGCAGGGTGTAGGCCTTGTCTTGATATCTGAATTACATATTATCTTTCTTTCATACAATTGCTGATAATGCATACAATTTCTATTTTCTTTTTCTATAAAGTGGAACAAGAATTTAAAGACATTTAAGATTTAAAGACATTTAGATTTGAATCAGCTCTGATATTCCTTATTGGTATTTTGTCTAATTGATGTTTCATTTTGTAATAGTGGCATACTGAAGTCTCCCACTACAGTGCCCATTGGTGTTTGTTATATGAAGTAGGATGTACCAGTATTTGATGCATACAGGTTTGTAATTATTTTTCTTCCTAATGAATTGTTCCCTTCATAATATGTGGTGCTCTTTGACTCTTTTGATCAGTCTTAGCTTGAAGTTCACTTTGTCTGAAATTATGATAGGAATTCTTACTTTATTCCAGCTTCCTATGACAGTAATCTTACTTTACTGTGTTGCATGGAATATTGTTTTCCATTCCTTGATTTGACTCTGTGGGTTTTGTTTTAAATTAAATATTTCCTTCATGCTGCATGTTGTTAGATTTTTGTCAATTTTGTTAGTTTTTCCTTTTTACCAATCTTTTGATTGGGAAAGTGAGACCATGCACACTGAGAGTTATTACTGAAAACTATTCATTTATTCCTGTCATCATATCATTTTCCTCTTACTGATTTTATTTTTTCCCTCTTTGTTTAGCTGCTCATCCAGGTGCATTAATTCTTTTTGACTTTTTGCCATTGTTGGTTTTATTGTCTCTTTCAATGAGATCCTTTGGCATTTTTAATGCTGGTTTGGTGGTCATGAATTTCCAGGATGCTTCTTGCCATGGTAATACCTTATTTTTCTTTAAATTTTGAAGAAATATTTCATAAGACACATGAATCAGGGTTTGAAATTGTTATCTTTCAGGGCTTGCAACACTTTGATCCAGCTCTCATGGGTGTTAATGTTTGTGTGGAGAAGTTTGCTGTAATTCTAATGGGTTTAACTTTATATGTGAAATATTATCTTTCTCTAACAGCTTTGAAGATTTTGAGCCCCTTGATAGACTTCTGTTACTTAGAGTAGAATGTGGAGCAGACATGTTCTCTTTTGGTCATGGCTGTTTGGGGTTCAATATCCCTCATTTATCTGTATATTTATATCTTTCTCATTATTTGGAAAGTTTTGAGGCATTGTTTTTATGAACAGATGTTCAATGCCATTTGTGTTGTCTTCTTTCTTTTCACTTATTCATAAATTAGTCTTCTTTGTGACATCTAGCAGCTGTTGGATCCGTTTTTCGCGTACTTTTTTGTTTCAAAGGTGTTTTTGTATGTTTTGTCTTTGGAGGCATCACTGTCTTCTTCTGAAATTCTGTCCTCTCCTCAGTGGCTTCTGCTACACATACTATCAATACAATTTTTAATCTTCTGGATTTCCAGTGGAAACCTTTCTGTGGTCTCTAATTTTTCAGTAAACTGGTCATTCATGATTGATATTTTGTTTTTTATTTAAAGAAAAGACAAAACACAAGAGAAAAAAGGAGTACAAGTAATACAGAATTTCAAAGAAAAATATTAACATTAAAAACAACTAGTTGATAAGTTACATGTTGTCTTCTTAGAAGTAGTTGTTCAAGTTACAAATCAAAGTGTAAAACATAGACACTCAAATACTGATAGTGCAAACTATTCTGTTCAATGATATAATGGAAATTCAGTAATATGGTCATCTATCTTATACACTTAAACGTCCAAATACTTCTATCCTTTAGAGCACTTTCCTCCCCTTTCATTTTTACAATATCTATTATGTATTTTGGATCTTATTACTCTTTCAGTTTTTATTATTTTTTACACTGCAGAGACAATATGATATTCACAAATGTGAGACATATTTATTTCACTTATGAGGATAGTCTCAAGTTGCCTCCATTTACTATGAAGGCCTCAAGATTGTCCTTTTTATAGCTGAGTAGTATTCCACTGTATAAAAATACCACAACTTTTGAATTCACTCTGCAGTTGATGAGTATATTTGTTGTTCCCAAGATTTAGCTATTACAAATTATGCTGCTATAAACATGAGTACATATATATCACTGTAGCTTGATCTTTTCAATTTAGGGAGGGAAATACTCAGGAGGGGAATAGCTGGGTTGAATGGAACTTCTAACCCTAGTTTGTTGAGGAGTCTCCATATTAATTTCCTTAGTGGCTGCACCAGTCTGCAGTCTCACCAACAGTAGAGAAGTGTTCCTTTTCCCCACAGCCTTACCTACATTTATTATCAGTTGATTTCTTGATGGCAGCCATTCTTTCTGGAGTGAGATGAAATCTCAGTGCTGTTTTAATTTGCATTTCTCAAATGACCAGTGATGGTGAACATTTCTTCATGTATTTATTTGCCATTTGTATATCTTCCTCTGAGAACTATGTGTTCATCTCTGATGCCCAATTTTGGAGAGGGTCTTTGAATTTGGGGGGCTTGATGTTTTTCAATTCTTTATATGTTCTGGATGTAAGTCCTTTGAGGGATTGTTAGCTAAAATTCTTTCCCACTCTGTGGGTTTTCTTTTCACTTTGTTGGTGATTTCTTTTGAAGTGCAAAAAATTTTTAATAAGATGTGATCCCAGTTGTTAATTCTTTGAAGTATTTCCCATGTGGTTTGTGTTTTGTTCATGAATTCTCTGCCTACACCTAGCTCTCCTAGTTTACTACCTACCTTGTCTTACAATAGATTTAGTGTTTGTTTTAATCTTTAGATCTTTGATCCATTTTGGCTTCAGTTTAGTGCATGAACATAGACATGGGTCTGGTTTCAGTTTTCAGCATGTGGAGAGCCAATTTTAGCAACACCATTTGTTAAATAGGCTATCCTTTTTCCAGTGAACATGTTTGTTCCCTTTGTCAAATGTAAGGTGGATGAGTGTCTTTGTGGCTGTGTTTGTATCTTCTAATCTGTTCCACTGATCCTCAGGTCTATTTCTTTGGCAGTACCATGCTGATTTTATCACTGTGGCTTTGTAGTATAATTTCAAGTCAGGAATTGAGATGCCTCCTGTTTGCCTTTGTTACCCAGAATAGCCTTTCCTATTCTAGGTCTCTTCTGTTTCCAAATGAATTTTGGAAGTGTTTTCTCTAGATCTGTAAGCTATGTTAATGGTATTTTGATTGGGATCACATTAAATCTGTGTAACAGTTTTGGGAGTATGGCCATTTTCACAATGTTGCCTCTTCCTAACCAAGAGCACGAAATATCCTTCAATTTTCTAATATCCTCTTCAATCTCCTCTTTTAGAGTAGTATAATTTTCAGCATATAGGTCTTTTACATTCTTGGTTAGGTTGGTTCCTAGGTATTTTATTTTTTTAGATGCTATCGTGAAAGGCGATATTTCCATAATTTTTCTCAGTGAGTTTTCTTTGTGTGTGTGTGTGTACAGAAATGCTATTGATGTTTGAGTGTTGACTTTGTATCTGGCTATGCTGCTGAATTTGTTTATTACCTCTAGTAGTCTTTTAATGAACTTCCATGGGTCTTCTATATAAAGTATCATGTCATCTACAAATAATGATAATTTAACTTCTTCCTTTCCTAGCTTTATTCCTTTTATTTCTCTCTCTTGTCTGATTTGCTTTGGCTAATATTTCCAGAACTATATTGAATAGAAGTGGTGATAGAGGAAATCCTTGTCTTGTTCCTGATTTTAGAGTGGAGGCTTTCAGTTTTTGTCTATTTAGTATGATGCTAGCTGTTGGTTCATCATAGATGGTCTTTATAAGATTGAGGAACATACCATCTATTCTGAATTTCTGTAAGGGTTCTTATCATGAATTGGTATTGGATTTTATCAAAAGCTTTTTTCTGCATCTATTGAGATGATCATGTGATTTTTGGTTTGGTGTGATGTATTACACTTGTGGTGTATTACATTTATTGATTTGCATATGTTAACCCATCCCGGCATTCCTGGAGTGAACTCCACTTGGTCGTGATATATAATCTTCTTGATGATTTGCTGCATTTTATTTGCCAGTATTTTATTGAGAATATTTACATCAATGTTCATGAGTGAGACTGGCCTATAGTTCACCTTTTTGGTTGGGTTTTTCTCTGGTTTTGGTATCAGAGTAATACTTGCCTCTAGAAATGAGTAAGGGAGGATTGCTTCTCTTTCAATTTTGTTCAAGAGTTTAATGAGTATTGACATCAAATCTTCTCTAAGTTTCTTGTAGAATTCAGATATAAATCCATCAGGACCTGGGATTTTCTTTGTTGGTAAGTTTTTAATCACGTTTTCAATTTCAGTAGCTGATATTGGATTATTCAAAGTTGTTATATCTTCTTGATTGAACTTTGGTAGCTCATATGTTTTAGAAATCTCTCAGTCTCCACTGTATTTTCCACCCTATTTGAGTAAAGACTTTCAAAGTAGGTATTCATGATCTTTTGAATTTTCATGGGATCTGTAGTGATTTCTTTCTTTTCAGTCCTAACTGTGTGAATTTGAGTTTTTTCTTTCATTTTTTTGATAAGGTTGGCTAGAGGTTTATCCATTTTGTTTATTCTCTCAAAAAACCAGCTCTTTTATTTCTTAATTCTTTGTATTTTTTTTTTTTTAGTTTTGATTGCATAAATTTCTGCTCTGATCGTTATAATTTCCTCTCTACTATGAGTTTTGGGTTTGACTTACTCTTCCTTTCCTAGAAGCTTGAGGTGTAGTATCAGGTTGCTTATTTGTGATTATTCTGTCTTCTTGATGTGACTTTATTCCTATGTATTTTCCTCTTAGGACCACTTTCATTGTGTCTCACAGGTTATGATATGTTGTATCTGCATTTTCATTGAACTGTAGCTATTGCCTTATATCTTCTTTAATTTCATCTTTAGCCCACTAGTTGTTCAGAAGGTTGTTATTTAAATTCCATATATTTATGAAGGTTTTGAAATTTCTTTTGCCATTAATTTCCAATTTCAGCACACTATGATCAGATATTATGCATGGGATAATTTCAATCCTTTTGCAATTACTTAAGCATGTTTTGTGAGTTAATATATGGTCTATTTTGGAAAATGTCCCATGTACAGCTGAGACAAATGTATATTCTGATGTGGTTGAGTGGAACACTCTGTAAACATCTACTAAGTCCATTTGCTCACAGGTATGATTCAGTTCTATTATTTTTTTGCTGACTTTTTGTCTAGTTGATCTATCTTTTTGTGACAGTGGGATAGTAAGGTCTATTACAATTGTGTTCTTGTGTGTTTGGTTTTTCATATCCATTAGTATTTGTCTTATATAGTTGTGTACTCCTGCATTTGGTGCATATATATTTATAATTGTTAGTTCTCCTTCTTGAAGTTTTCCACTAACAAGAATGTAGTGACCTTTTTTATCTCTTTTAATAATTTTAGGTCTGAAGTTCACATTGTCTGCAAACAGAATAGGTACTCCTGCTTTTTTGGGCTTCCTGTTGCATGGAGTATTGTTTTCCATTCTTTGATTTTTAATTTATGAGTTTCCTTTTGAGTCATATGTATTTCTTGTATACATCATATTGTGGGATCCTGTTTCTTGATTCATTCTGTCAACCTATTTCTTTTGATATGTGAATTGAGGCCATTTACATTTATAACTCATATGTACTGGCTCAATTTGGTCATGTTATATTCCTGTTGTTTGTTTTCTGCCTTTCCACCTTGTTTAATTGCTTGCCTTGTCTGGTGGTTTCTTTCTATTGTTGTTCTGGCTTCTGTGGTCATTTTTGTCTCTATCTAGTATGTCTTTCAATACTCTTTTTAGGATTAATTTGGTGGGCATGAATTTCTTCAGTTGTTCTTTGTCATGGAAGTATCTTGTTTCTCCATTAAATTTGAAAGACAATTTTCTGGGTACTTCAGTCTGGGTTGAAAGTTGTTTTCTTTCAGGGCTGGGAATTCTGCACTCCACACTCATCTTAACTTGAGGGTTTGTGCTGAAAAGTCTGCTGTGACTCTGATAGGCTTTCTTTGATAGATGTGTCTTTTCTCTAAAAGCTTTTAGTATTCTATTTTTATATTGTATGTGTAGGATTCCAATTATTATATGTCTGGGTGTAGATTTATGTTGGTTGTGATTATTTGGCATTTGAATTGCTTTACTTATCTTATATTAGACTTTTTCCCCATGTTTGGGAAATTTTCTGCTATTACTTCTGTGAATAGTTTATCTATGTCATTTGCATTGACTCCTGCATATTCATTGATGCCTCTTAGTATTATATTGTTTCTTTTGGCATCATCCTAAAGCTCCTGTATTGTCATTTTATGCTGCTTTGTTGTTTGTAAAAGTTCTGTTCTTTCATGATCGTTAACTGTGATCCTGTGCTCAAGGTCCCAAATTCTATCCTGAGCTTCATTTAAATGGTTTTGCCAACTTTCAATAGAATTTTTTTGTTTCTTGGATATCTTTTTGAATCTGTTTCATAGATTCTACTTGTTTTTTATATTGTTGTATTGCTTTCTTCATTTCTCATGTTCCTGTATTTTTTTAAAAATCTATTTCTTCTCTGGCTATGCTGAGTAACTCCTTTACTAAGGTTGTTATTTCTGTCTTTATGTAGGAAACTATTTCTAATTTGATTTCCTCTATAGCCTCATGAATTTGTTTCTTTATTTCATTTGCTATCTTTTCAGAGATTTCTGGGGTATGACTTTTAAAGTCCTCTATTTCAATGTCACCTGTACTTGTTCCTTATGGACTAGATGTTTGAGATTGCATTTTGCCTTTTCATTTTGTCATTTTCATCTTGTGGGAAAATATTTGGCCTTTCAATCCCAATAGCCTCAACTTTCAATAGTGTTATTCAGGGTCCTACTGTGTGGTTGATATTTGTCCAACTGCTGGGTACCACAATGAAGAGGTGAGCCAGTCACTTAAATTCCTTCTACAGGGCCTGTTGGGTGAGTCCTATATTCTTCCTGGGATAACTAGCCTAGACTCCTAGACTCCTATTGATGTAAGTCAACTCTTAGTTCCTGCTGTTGCTATGTCTTCCGGTTATTGCAAGTCACCTGATCTCCGTTTATAGTGTTAGTGTTGGCTGAGGACGTACTGTGTGATTGAGTGTTTCATAAGCCCTTTTAATTTTCTCCAAGTTATGGGAGGCCTAATTGGCATACTCCTTCACCTATCTGATGTTTTCTGTGTGGAGGAGGGGATTCGTCTTAGTTACTTTTTACTCATCACTGAGACAAAATACCTGACCCAAGATGGGAGAGGAAAGCTTTATTTCTTACATTTTTTGGATGTTTCAGTCCACACTCAGTTGGCTCCAAGGCAGACGGGCATGGCTGGGCCGCAGTTCATGGTGGCTGCAAACAGCAAGCAGAAACCAGCAAAGAGCAAAACACACCTTCTTCCTGCCATTACATCACATCCTGGTTCCACCCCTAGGTGGGTGTAGCACTAACACCGTCAATCTAAACACTAGACAATGCAAATGCACAAATGCACAAGCAAACTCATGAGACCTGGGGGACACAGACATAAACCATGACAGGATTACCCACTCTCTTGCCACATTTGCGAAGGTCTTACAGTTGGAGGGAGCTTTGGTACTGCTCTTACTTACTGCAGACCTCTATTTTAGGGACAATCTCACCACACTGACTGGAGCCTACTGAGGTCTTCTGTTTTGGTGAGGGGTTCCTGAGTCTCCCAATAGGCCAGCACAGTAATCTGCTGTAGTCCAAGGTTTTCAGAGAAGGGGTGGGAGCCAAAGATCAACAACAGTACTAGATCCAGGAGGTGGAGAGGGCCAGTGGTGGTCCAGGCTGAGGGGTGGCCTGTGATGGCACAGATTGATATCATTTTATTTAGCACATTTAGCTTTGTATTAATGTCTTCTAAAAGCTCCAACATCATTTTGGTTATTGCTTCTATTATCTGTTAAGTTATATCTTCTTTGATCTTGCTGAATACCTCCTTGATCTTGTTTCTGGTTCTTTGTTACCCTATTGAGTGATTCAAGTTTGTGGTTTATACTATTTTGCCCCTCAGTGTTCTCTAGTTGGCTTGTGGAAGTTTAGACACTTGGGAGGCATTTTGTTTCCTCATGCTGCTATTGTTTTTATTTGTTTGTTTATTATTTTGTTTTGGGCTGAGACTGGAGAATGCTTACAGCGTAATGACTTTGTTTCTAGTATAGAGATATCTTTAGTTGCTCTTCAATGACATGCTTTGGGTGTGCTGTTATACTATTTTGCCATCACTTCTAGATATGACCATGTTGGTTAATTTGGAAGTAGAAGATGCAATATAATTTTGTATCCTTCCACAATGAAGTTCTCTGGAATGTACTTTAGCCGTTATTATGTGACCCTGTTAATATCCAGTGAATCGGCTATAGTAGTATCATCTAAGACAAATTGGATAATAACATACCATGAGAACCAATTGTGCACCAACTTTAATCCTATGGAAGAAATCCATAATTATAATCTAAACATTAATACAGCCCAAGTATTGACTTACACCTAAAATGTACTGCTATCACTAAATATCTACTAAAAGATGGAAAATAATTCAATGGTAATTTTACTAAATTAACTGTCAAAAGATTAACAAGGATTCCATTGGAATATGGAATGCAAGAAGGAAACTCTGAAATTTTAAACTCTATGATAATAGAAGAGAGAAAAGTGGTACAAAGGACCTTATTCGGGAATAGGACACTTATATAAAAGTAATAGAAAACAGCAATAAGACATAGGACAAATGAAAAATAGAGAAAATTTTTGTAATATAGAAATGTAAATACGAGAAAAATTAAAGAGAGAAAAATTAAAAGGGAGAGGAATAAAAAATAAAGAAAAAGTAAGAAAAAAAGAGATAAGAAGCAAGATAGACAGAAAATATTCCCAAGCGCAATAAACTGTCAAAGAAGAAAGGAGTAAAGAAAGAAGAGAAAAACATCAAAACCAAAACCAAAACAAAATAAAAATGTCCCAAATATCCAAAATAAAACTGAAGCAAAGAAATCTTGCTTGACTTCAAATGTGTGGTTTTCTTCCAGGATCTACAATTTGAGGGCAATGTCCAAGTCAAGTTTTAGCTCTGCTCACACTGGCAGGTAATGAAGGCAGTCATCTGTCCTGGATGTAAAATCTACAAATCTAGAGCAACCAAGCTGAGCCTAGCCTGTGGCCATGGATACAGTGCCTGTTTTCTTTGGTTTAAATCCATCAGGAAGTCTTTTCCAGCCGGACTATGGCTCCTGCATGAGGTTGTCTCCTCTGGCTGTCTCTTACCTTGTTACTGTGGAGAGACATAGCACTAGGAGTCCTGCATTGAAGCCATCCCGAGACACTTAATCTTGACTTCAAATGATAGATCCTTCCATAGGACGGCATGCAATTAAGCACTCTCTCCAGAGATACAGCAGTTGCTCAGACTGGAATCACTCACCACTGTATTGTTCCTTTAAGCCTTCTGCAGCTCCCACCTTTCACTGTTTCTCTGTGGATTCAGTCTCCTTTTCACAGGCCTCAAGCCAGAACCAGGGAGGAGATGCAGATCATCACTTCCTTTTTCCATGAAGTGTTTTGTCCCTTCAGTTTCCCTGTTGGTTCTAATTTTTCTGGCATATTTTTCTTAGTTCCCAGGACTCTACTTCTCTCTTTTTCCTCCAAGTTGTAATTTTTCAATATCCATATTCCAAATCTTGGAGAGGCTGAGTTTTTGTTGCTTGACATTTGGCAATTTTCCTGGAACTCAATACTCTACTTTTCAATTCTTTGCCTCTTTTAGTTGACCAACACCAGGAAAGCTAAAGAATTTGGATGGTCTAACATATGAAATCCTTCCATCATGGCTGAGCTGCTTCTGGCTAGTGGCTCCTGGCTATTTGACGACAAGTATTTTAGATACTTTCCTTAGGATAAATCAAGTTTGTCATTCCATCACTGGTTTATTTCAGTTAGTATAATGTCCTCAACTTTCATTCTTGTTGCAGTGCAGTTCGTTCTTTTTATGGTCGAATAATTTCCACAGTATATATGTATCACATGTTCTTCAGTCACTCACCTACTGATTGATATTTAGGTTGTTTGCACTCCTTGGTTATGGTCAACAATGTTTCAAAGAATATGGAAGGGCATACATATCTTTGAGATTCTGGTATCATTTCATTTAGATGAATATTTAAAGGTTTTTAAAAATATTTTGACCAACCTCCATAGTAGCTGCACAATTTTGCATTCCCATAAATGATGAGAAAGGGCTCCAATTTTGTCACATTCTTGTCAATACTGACATCATGTTTTTAATAAAAACTCACTCTTGTAGAGACTCCACACATGCTTTATAGAAACAATTACTCCAAAATACTCCACACATGCTTTATAGAAACAATTATTGTATTTTTCATTCCTAGTTTATAAGATTGTATGAGTACTTAATTGAGAATATATAATAGCTCTAACTACATATTTGAGTTTGCAGTAATAACAGAAGATATTTCAAGTGTACAACTCAACTGGTAGGAGCAGCATAGTACAAATCCTAGAGAAGGGCTAGTATCCTAAATCAATTGTCCTGCCATGAATATCAGTGAACATGTTTACAGAGGAGTATTATATAAAAATGGGTCAAGAACTCACCTATGATATTTTTTGAAATGAAAAGTTTGCAAGGGATGATCTCTGAGGCCCATCAAAGTTCAAAATACGTATTTTTGAAGGAGTAAAAGTCCTAGAGCTATATTAAAAATTCAGTATATTACCAGGATCATGTATTCAATAATCCCTTGAAGGTTTAGAATGGACAGGTTTCACAGTTTGTGCATATTCTAATTGCCAGATTTTCTTTGAAGGTATAAAGTGGTTAGCACAATTTCATTGTTGTTTTGATTAGTTTTTGTTTGTTTGGGTAGTTGCATCACTATTTTGAAGATGATGCTTCCAAATATGTTCAGAATAGATTCTATAGTCAAAACAGGGATTTGGAGACACTGCTTTCTACTGGTGAGTAAGCAGGACCTTTCTGGAATGCTGTTTCCCTTTTATAAAATGAAAGCATTGGACAAGTGATGTTTATTATTTGGTGAAATTCTGTATTTTTACAATTCTATGACTTTTTGTGCTTTTTCCACTCAGAAATTTTCATGTGAAAATTGTCACTTATCTGGTAACAACTTTTACCTGAAAGATCCATCACTATTTACACTACCTTCTAGGCAATAATCAGCCTGCAGCTTTGCTCCTTGTAGCTATGTACCAGGTTGCTCCTTATAGCTATGTACCAGGCTGCTCTGTCACCTAGTATCATCATCATCCACAGTTAATTCTGTGTTGCTGAGAGAACTGCTTCGACAATAATTTAAAACATTTCCCTGCCCACTCTGTTTGGAAATATCACACTTCAAAGCACTGTATTGTAGTCTGTTAAGTATCCTGCTGTTGTCTCTTCCTCATACCTAATCAGTCTGCAGAATTGTGTTTTGATGAGCATCCTTTCAATCCTGGTGGTCTGGCCACTTTCAAGGACTTTGTAGTAGTTATTACACTTCTTCTTATCACTTGATGTTATTCAGTGGGGATGATAGTAGCCCAGATAAAATTATTCCAAAATGGTAGATATAATACCAGCAATTGTTCAAGTTTATTGTACATATAGATTATTATAGATCACTATATTTTAAGTGATTTTTTATGGTTTGAGTTTTTCTGCTACATTGAAGCTGTATTTTCTGTCAGTTTTCCTACATATACACACTTTCTTCATCTAATGACTAAGTCATGGTCCTGTGGCTGGGTCATTGATTGAATTAGTCACTAAATAAGGAAATATATATGGGACATATATTACAATATTCAGAACAAAGAAATGGTCAAAGGGAAGTCCAACTTGCTGGTTTCTTCAGCTCAACTTCAGCATATGCAGAGATGGGGACGGCTATCACAAAGAGAATGAGAGATGCGATGGTAGTTGGAAATGTCTTCCCTAATTTGGAACTTGAGGACCTAAAAAGACTCCATCATCCTGTAATGATTTGATTAGTTCTATAATATGCAATAAGTATAGAAAGTGGGTGAAGTTAGGGACAACTATCTGTAAGAAGCTAGAGACAGTTAGATAAGGTAGATCTCCAGTGGACTTGCTTTGAAATCTGTATTTCTTTAAATTGTTTATTATTTTTTTTTTAAATGTTCTGTTCTGTTTTGATATGGTTAACCTTATCCTCTTAGAGATGTAAAACAAATAGGTGGGACTGATAATCATATTACGGAGCTTTTGTTCGGCCATAGAGCAGAATGGTTTGTAGGGTCACTTTTTTGAATGTCATTCTAAATACTTTAATTCTATAACCTAAACAGCCATTTCGAAGAAGACAATTTGTAACTTATCAACTGGCAATTTCTTACCTTTTGTTTGTCTGTAATTTAGTATTATTTTTCTACCCTTTTATTCTTTAATCTCCATGTATTTTTTTTTCTTTTCTTTTTTCGTTTCCTTTTCTTTAAATAAAAAAAAAAAAAAGGGAAGTCCAACTTGGTGACTTTGCTTTTATTTGAAGAATGCATATGCAGTAAGAATATATAACAGAATATAATCTACAGGGATGTACTGAACAATACAATCAGCAAAACTGGATGAACAAGATATACTATACCAAAAAAGACATTAAGTTTCTATAAACAGAATGTACAGAAGTACACAAAAACTAAGATGTTGGGGCTGGGGATTTAGCTCAGTGGCATAAGCACCTGCCTTACAATCAGGTGATTGTGAGTTCGATCCCCGGTACCGATAAAAAAATTAAAAAACTAAGATGTGTCATAAATCCAAGCAACGTGTTACAAATCCAAAGAATATACTTCAGTCATTATTCAGAAGAGTTGTTATTCAGTAGGTCATTAATCAAGAAATTTCTGTATATATATTCAGCTCTATTTCTCTTAATCAATTTCTAATTAAACCAAAAAGTAGAACTCACTGGAAGTTTTAAATTCTGATCCTTCTAGTAGAAAACCTCAGGAAACTCTTATAATTGTAGAATCTCCACAAGAAATTGCTAAGGGAGTGTTTTTAAAGATTATTTTTCATGCCTTTTGTGTTGAAATTGCACAGTAAGATGCCAATACCACAAAGTGACCTTTTTTTAAAATTTTATTTTGAAAGTGGTAAAATACTACAGAACAAGACAGAATAAATACAACTAAGGTCATACAGTGAAATTGGTACAGAACTTCACAGCAGGTTACCGGGATTACAGTAATAGGCATCACAGTATATTTCATTATCTTTACAATAGTTGTTCTTTCAATCACATATATCAAAATGAAATATAGAACATTATAGAACTTATCAAAACAGAATATTGAATAGAGCAAAACAGTAATAAAAATATTTGCCTTCAAAGAGATGGTAGAAGGAAATCCCCCTTATCTGCTATGATCAACCTCCCAGGAGATGCTCAGATTTCTGGTTCCCGCTTGCTAATGGAGGTGGTGGACAGAAGAAGGGGGGTAGGGGAAGTGGGATGTTTGACTCTAGGCTGTGTACCAATAGGTTCACTATTGCTTAGCAGGGAAGCAGGCTGGTTGCTTGGTTTCCTAGCTTCGTAAATTCCAACATGGTGTGGATCTCAGTAGACACTGGTGGTTCTTCCCCTGTAGGGGCTGTAGTCTGCCACACTGCAGCCACTTACCAGGCAGGGGAGCTGCTTGCTTGGTTGTTTCCCATCATCCTAAGTTCCAACATGGCACAGATCTCAGGAGACACTGGTGATTATCCCCCTGGAAGGGGTGCAGCCAGCCTCACTGCCACTGCTTACCGGGGAGGGAAGCTTTTTGCTTCATTTCCCAGTGCCCTAAGTTCCAACATGGCCCAGATCTCAGGAGACACTGGTGATTCTCCCCCTGGAAGGGCCACAGTCTGCCACACTGCAGCCACTTACCAGGGAGGGTAGGTGCTTACTTGGTTTTCCAGGGTCCTAAGTTCCAACATGGCCTGGATCTCAGGAACACTGGTGGTTCTCCCCCTGGAAGGGCTGCAGTCTGCCACACCACTGCTGCTTACCAGGGAGGGGAGGTGCCTGCTTGGTTTCCCAGCATCCTAAGTTCCAACATGGCACAGATCTCAGGAGACACTGGTGGTTCTCCCCCTGGAAGGGCCGCAGTCTGCCACACTGCCACAACTTACCAGGGAAGGGAGCTGCTTGCTTGGTTTCCCAGTGTCCTAAGTTCCAACATGGTGCAGATCTCAGGAGCTGCTGGTGGTTCTCCCCCTGGAAAGGCCACAGTCTGCCACACCACAGCCACTTACCAGGGAAGGGAGGTGCTTGCTTGGCTTCCCAGGGTCCTAAGTTCCAACATGGCATGGCTCTCAGGAAACACTGGTGGTTCTCCCCCTGGAAGGGCCACAGTCTGCCACACCACCGCCGTTTACCAGGGAGGTGAGCTTCTTGCTTGGTTTCTCAGCATCCAGGGAGGGAGGTGCTTTCTTGGCTTCCCAGTGTCCAAAGTTCCAACATGGCATGGATCTCAGGAGCTGCTGCTGGTTCACCAGGCAGGGCCACAGGCGGCCACACTGCAGCCACTTACCAGGGAGGGGAGGTCGTGACCTATGATCTTGTGTAAACTTCAAGCATAGCCAACAAATCCTAAATAACTGTTACTATGACTTCTAATGTTACCTACACACTATTGAGTTTGAAGAATTCTCCTGGTTTCCAAAGATATGAACAGACTAATACAAGCTTTTAGGCCCTAGTTGCATCCAAAGTTGTGCAAAACTGTTCATGTAATGATCACAATTTTCATCCTTTTACAATAGAAAATGACTAAAACAACTCACAACAATCAAACAACTTTAAACTAAATGCAAACTTTTATTTATTCAAGTAACTTATTCCAAGTATATTTACTATTTCCATCTTGATGTTGAAATTTTCATGAAGTAGGAAAGTTTAATCCCTACTTACAGGGCTAGTGCTACTCTAGGATTTAAAGCCAATCATACTTCTTTTTAGTGGAAAGATTATGAGTTTTAGAAGCCTAGAATATACATACAACTCAGAATAGATTCCCACTCTCTTAGTAATTACACTTCTAAAAAGTTTCCTTTTCTCTCTTTAGAAGATTTAGGCTAGCTTTCCTGAAACTGTTTGCTTTATTCTCCTAAAAGTGTCCTGACATACTTGCCTGAATGGACCTTTTGCAAAAACTAAATCTACACAGACACAGCAAACAAGTATATAATACCAACTTGGGGAATAATTTACAAAGTTGTAAGAATGAGCAGGTAATTTGTTGGTAGTCACATACACATCTACTATATCTGATTTGTTGGAAACTCAAGAATTGTGATCTACAGTATATGTTCATTTTTCTGGATGTTATACTTTCACAATCTATCCTGAACATACAGCCTCGCAGCTTAATTCACACTTACGATCATCCCTCCAGCAGTATTTTGGAAATTACAAGTAATATTTTTAGCCCCAGGATAGGCTTTTTATATCTAAAAAAGAATTTTAAAATAACCTTGCTAATATTCACTACTCTAGGCACCTTCGTTTGGTTGAAACTGTACTGTTTCCTCAAACATGGCTCTATTTTAACATTGTACATGATGGAAGAGGTCCTAGCTGATAATTTGAAATCATGTTTTTATAACAAAGTTCATTTGCTTTTATCTATATCAAAAATCATTGTAGTCTTTGATCTCTGTGGTTATCTTTTTTACCTATTGTGTGACACTCGTTTTACTGGATGTTAAATGTAGCATGACATATCGAGGAAGTTTTCTGGAACAATTACTGATTTCATCCAGAGTCTGTTTGTCAGGAAGGTAATATTTTTAAAGATAACATGACTTTATAATCTATGATTATTTTCTTATCAATTGCATTTTTATAGTTTCCTGATTAACTTGCACTCGGTACTTAAAATTTTAGCTCTGCAGGAGCCTTTTTGATATTATTGTTACAAAAACTAAAAAATCAAAGTGAATTCTTAGTATTGTACTTGAAGCTATAAAGGTACAATTACTGAAACAGCAGCCAAGCATTGTGCCATAGAACTAGTTCACAGCTTGGTGCCCCGTCCCTGCTGAGAAGGAAATGTAGGGGAACTGGCAGAGTTTTACTACATCTACTCCCTGCTGCTAATGAGCTTTAACCTGTTCCATTCTTATTATGCTTACTGTTTAGATATTTAGCTTGCAAAATTAATTCTTTAACTGGGAGAACACATGAAAGAGGATATGATTTGTAATAGGGCTGTTTAAAAATGAAAAGGCCCCAGCAAGGGAGATTAAAGGCTATAATGAGTGATATGGTTGCTTAATATCAACTCAAGGGCAGAAATTCAGGTGGTAAAGCTGGAGTTGTTTCTCGGTGTCAGTTCTTTTTGCAGTGTGGGCTACAGTTTCAGGAGGCACAGTCTTTGTTTTGCGCTGTGCATATGCACAAACACACTTTATCAGAGATACACTAAAGCAAGTTCCATGTGCAGCATTTCTCAAAATTTTTAAAGAAAAAGATTCTCACAGAAGGCTAGATTAGTTGTGCCTTATTTCTGTTATAAGACTACTTGGATATGTAAAACCATAAAGATAGCTAAGAATTTCTTTACATATAGGATTCCTTTATACAAGTATACAACTAAACCAAATGCAAAATTAAATTTTGGGAAAAAACCTGTAAAACCAACACAGCTATAATTAAAAACAATACTTTATTATGACACGTGCATAATTACTCCATTTTTAGTCATATTTGTACATCTTTAGAATGATAATAATCATTTTTACAAGCTTTCTTAACAAATGACATTTAATGAAATCTTATTAGGTATCTATTTCTATACACTGCTAATTAGTTGTTACAAATTAATACTTAACAAAAATAGGATTTTGATGATGCAGGTCCTTAAAAAATTAGGAAAAAGTGGAAAAAGGAACACTTCTTCATTGCTGATGGAGCGTAAACTGGTAAAACCACTATGAAAATCAGTATGGAGATTCCTCAAAAATCAAAAATAGACTTTCATTTGATTCTGCTAATGTCCTTTCAAGTATCTTCTTAAAAAAGTTTAAGACATCATATTTCAATACATGAATATCCACGTTTACAGCTGCACTGTTCATAGCAGCTAAAAATTGGAAGTAGCCTATATGCCCATCTATAGATGAATGGACAAAGAGAATGTATCTATATACAAGAGAATACTACTCTGCCATAAATAAGGATAAATTTGCATCATTCTTACATAAATAGATATATCTTGAGATCGTAATGTTAAGAGAAGTAAATCAGACACACTTGTTTAATATTGTATGATTTTATGAGAAAACCAAAATATAAATAAAGAACAAAATATAAAATAGACAATGGATAAAAATGAAAACTTTTCTTTGGTATGTCCCTGACTTCTATTTACTACCAATTTCCTAAAATCTTGTCTATAATTAGTCTTGTTGCTCAGAGCTAATCCTGTCCTGCACTCCAGCCTCTTTTCTGTCCAGCCTCAAGGATATCTCTAGTCAGTAAACAAAGGGCCTGCCTTACTATCTTTACAAGGGAAAATGAGCTTGCATGAAATAGTTTTTATCATTCTTGAGAGTGGTATTTTTCTGTCTTGATCAGATAGGTATGCATATATTTTATATATTATATATACATATATAAATTTTATTACAATGATATTATGTTTCCTAGTGTTTGAACTACTTTTATTCCATATAATGTATTTTACCTCTTTTATAATGAAATGTTCTTTGAAAAAATGGCTTTATATAGGTCATATACATTTCAATATGTAATCTATTTGATTGGTACTGTCAATATTTTGGTTATTAATAAATTTTGCTGTTATCTTTGTGAAACACCTTATGCATTTCCAATTCTTTTCCTTTTTAACATTTCCAATTTTTTTGTTATATTTTCAATCTCAAAGTTAGATTTTTGAAGAATTATTTATTCTGAAAGCTAGTTTAATCCTGAAAATTAGTATTTTGCTTATATAGATGCTTGTATCAAAACTACTATTTTTAAAACATATCTATAATGAACATCTTCTAAATCTGTGACTTTGAAGTGTCAGTAAAAATGCACTACACAACTTCCTTTAACCCATTCTCATCAATCTATAAATCTGGCCGTGGTAAGCATTTATAGGTAATTTTCAGGATTATCAGAGTATCAGGAATATAGGGTGAGGTGGTTAAAAGTAGATTAATCTGGGAAAGGTTGAATTACAGTAATTCCCCATTTTAGTTCAAAAGTAACCCTAGTTGACAAATGCAGATATATTCAGCTCTATAATTATAACATTAATTTAAGCTGTCTTTTCCCCCAGATCTTTAGACAGAAGCATGTAAGATACATTTTGTTCCTATTCATGTCTTAAAAATTAGTCTCCGATATTTCACATTTCACCTGAAAGCACTGTGGTCTGACCTCAGTTTTTAAAATAGACAGTTTTGTATAGTTAGGGTTGATGAATCATCCAAATGACAATAAACACTTAAGAGACCCTATAATTGTTGATGTTAGACTATGAAAGGTTTGGGAAAAAAAAAATGACAAAGTTAAGCCCAGCAAGAGCCAAGCTTTTGGCTGCCCTCACCTTCCTTTTCTTTCAAATTGGGTTAAATAATTTCCATCTTTCAAATCACGGCAGTAATTTATTTAAGCCTGAATTGGAGGCAGTGTTTGTGAGAGTAGTTCTGGGAGATGTAAAGATAAAGACAAACAGATTCAATTTAATCACTTCATCATAATGCTACACGTGTCACCTTATACTTTTAAAAGGCCTTCCAATACCGAGCAGTCACCTATGTCATATGTATAGTGGTTCTCACAGAATAATTGTCATATGCTTTCTGGAAAGGAACTCTGTCTCAGCCTTAAATTATTAGTCCTTCTTCATAGATGAAATGCCACTTGAAAGCATAAAAAGTTTAAATAACTGGTCTAATACCCTTAGTCAAAAAGAACATGTGTTTGTCTCAGGTTTGACTTGACCAAGAGAGTTTCTCTTGAACTGACTTTCTGAACAGAACTTAGCATCTTGGGCCAACAAAATGGCCTTTAAGCTTGAATGAACAAGGTATTTCTTTTCCTCCAGTGCAAATGGTCAGTATTTCATGTTTTCGGCTCTTTTACTGCATTCAGTGCAGAATTATATTGACAAGGGTAGAATTTAGCTCCTAGATGAGAATGCCATACTTCTGTTAAGTGCTAATATAGCATTTATGTGTTGGTGCCTTAATGGTAGCCCAGCTTACTTAATGAAAGTTGAAAGCAAACAGTACTCTCTGAGATTTTATTATGAGTGAAGTGACTGCAATTCAAGGCAAATTATCCCTATTTTTGTTCCCATATCAAAAACAGAGATGCTAAAGCAATTGCTACACGCTTGGTATAGAATTAGGTTCCACTCTCATTAATCTAGAAGGAAGAGCATTTTTCATGTAAACAGCTCAAGAGGGTCAGAGAAAAAAGCGGTTTCTGTGAAAAATGCTTGTCAATAACTTTGTGAGTGAATTTTGAAATAAAGTGCCTGTAACCTGTCATTACTCCTTCCTCTCAAAGTCGAGAGTGAGTGGATGAAAATTGAGCATGTGAATTGAAAACAGGGTGAGTGTTATGGCCTTATCGACTTCAGGTAAAATGACTGTTTTAACTTGTTATTATTTTTCCATTCAAAGGTCAGGCAATGTACAGTATTAGCAGCACAGACTGCAGTGTAAGCAAATTGGTATACAAAGACTATTACCCACATTCACAAAGCAGAAGAAAGTAAGTCACTAGTATAAAGTGGATGTGTGATTTCTACAAAAATGAAACAGCACTTGAAAAAGAAGAGCATGGGTATGTAAGTGTAAAGCACTGGGGAGAAAGAAGATACAAACCTGTTTACAGGTGCATGTGTTTATAAGGCAAGTAATGAATATGCCTTTTTAACAACCATTTTAAAAGCACATATTCAAACTTCTAAAAAAACTGCGAGATCATACTGAATATTAGATGTCTAACTCTATATGTCACCTTAAAATTTGTTATTAAAATTATTTTAAAAGTAATTAGCTGGTGAAATTTTAGATCCATCTGACACATTCTTTTTAAAGCAAAATATCCTTACAGTTTGCCTTTCTCCTAGAATAAATAAGAAATCAATAACTCTTCAAAACATTTAAAATCCTTTCCTTGACATCAAAATTTTTATTTCCAGTTCTAAAAATATCTTAGGTATTTAGTGTGACTATGTTAGATTGTCAAGGTAAATACCTCTCTTTATGAGACTCAGTGTCTGAAAACAAGGGTTAAGAGGAATAGGAGTCATATATAATTTTAAAGACATGATCATACATTTATTCATTAAACTCAAATTCACTGAATTCTTTTACTTTTAAGCAGATATTCCCTGGTTTCAGAATAATTGTAATGACCTAAAATAAACACGTTGACATGTCCTTATTATCTATTTGTGTTGTTCATTCATTCTATTGAAAGGAGTGTTCTAGTTGAACATTCTTCCAACCAAACTATAATAACCTTAGGAGGATTCTTGGCTGCATCCAGTGAAGAAGAGTCATCAAAATATTGAGATAAACAGTTACAATAACCCTAGGAGAATGCAAGCTGCATAAGACAAAGTTTTGTCCCTACTCAGTTACATATGCAAACATCCAGCTGGCAGTTGCAGATAGCAGGCACCTGAGGAAAGTTTGCCTTCTGTTGAATGGATGTCATAGGAGTGTACGCAGTGCATTTAAGACCCTGAAATGGTAGCTAGTTGTGGAGAGGGAGTTAGGGAAGACTATCCCAGTGAAGGATAAATCAGATCCCCAGGAATGTTGACCAGCTGACAGAGTTGTACAAAGGGAACAGGATTTCAACACTGAGACCAGAGAGAGGGAGTTAGATGAATTGCTGTTAATTCATATGGCTCCAGAAATGAGTGAGGGGTGGGCATGCACAACTGACTGAGGTAGAAGTCAGACACTGAATAATCCTCATAAGCCATACTAAGGAGATTTGACTTTAAGCCAAAACACAAGGTCAGGGATATAGCTCAGTGATACTAGCACCTGCTGGCAGTTGCAAGGTTCTACAGTTTGATTCCTGGTACCAAATAAATAAATAAATAAACCCAATGAAAGATTTTAATCATGGAGAGGCTTAAAAAGAAAACAAACAAAACTGAAGATATGTTTTAGCAAAAGATGACTGTGGCAAATGAAATAAAAAAGATTGGAGTTGAAGAGATCAAGTGTTTTAGCTGCTTCCCTCACTGCTGAGACAATACACAGCACCCACAACTTTAAAAAAGAGAGGTTTAGGGGCTGGAGATTTAGCTCAGCGGCATAAGTGCCTGTGTTGCAAGCAGGCAGTTGTGAGTTCGATCCCTGGTACCAATAAAGAGGAAAAAGACAAGAGACAGAGAGAGAGAGAGAGAGAGAGAGAGACAGAGAGAGAGAGAGAGAGAGAAGCCCCACTGTGAACCCATGAGGCTCTTGAGGGACATCTCAGTACAAACCATAATATTTCACACCAGCCCCCCAAAAGACTCATATGCATCTCTTTATACAAAATGCATTTAGCCCATACAAAAGAATGGCCATTATCTGAACAGTTTCAGCATTGTTAAAATGTTCAAATTCAGTCTCTTCTGAGATATAGACAAGCAGCTATAAACACTTGTAAAATTTTTTAAAAATTTAAATGTTGCTGACATACAATGTACAAGTCACAGTGTAAACATTCCCATTCCGAAAGGGAGCTACAAGGGGAAGAAAAGAATACAACCAAAGCAAGTAAGGCTGAACCCCAGCAGGGCAAGCGTGAAATCCTGTATCTCTATGTTCAACACCTGGATCAAGCTGCAGTGAGAGGTGCACGCTAAAGAGGTTGGGCAGCTTTACCCCTACAGCATTACCAGCGCTT
This sequence comes from Cavia porcellus, assembly GCF_034190915.1. Taxonomy (NCBI): domain Eukaryota; kingdom Metazoa; phylum Chordata; class Mammalia; order Rodentia; family Caviidae; genus Cavia; species Cavia porcellus. The sequence goes on from NW_026947489.1 coordinate 34,996,503, forward strand.
ACAATTCTCTTAGCTCCTCCCTTGATTGGCTTTGCCTGATTCTTGCAGATTTTCTCATTCTTTCATTATTCCTGGATTCTCCATCATTCTAGGGTTTCCACAGCACTTTTAATTTCACCCTGCCAGCTTCACGTGCTATACTCTCAGAGACAACATCCTTGGCTTTCCATGGCTTCTTCTGAAATCTGAGTGGAAGTCTCCTTTAACCCACAACTCCTGCATTCTGCATGCCTGTAAAACCATCACCAAGTGAATGATGCCTGTATTTGCCATGAACTCAAACAGTAGCCAAATCCTCTTTAATAATGGCTATGAAAGCCTCTGAGTTCCTGGATGGCTAGGCACAATAAGCTGAATTTCAAAGAATCAGTTCTGCAGGTAGGTCTCTTAGCCCTTTCCAGGAAAGATGCTCAGTGGCTCCTTGCGAACTAGTCTTACACGTTGTACCTCTTACCATGAGAGAGTGGGATCTTGTTGCTTCATCATATCAAGGCATCTTGGCAATTGTTCTCTGTATATGACCTCAGTTTAATGCTAATCTTTCTAGCAATGAAATTCTCTTTGCTTCATCTTTCTGGGTGCCCAAGAATATCCAGACCTATGCTGGACTGCCATGAAATTTTCTCTCCCAGGTTAATTTCATTCTTTTGCTTAGTCTCAGGGATGACTAAAATGTTGATGATTTTTCTCTTCCAGAGCATAACACCTATGGACTAGAGTCTAAAATGTAGAGTTTTTTTCTTATAGAGCAAAACAACATGGTTTAAGAGTCCAATTATCAATGGAATTCTTCTGGCCATCTGAAACCTTCTGAACGTGGTATATGCAGTCTGCATTCCTGTCTGCTTCCTAAGCGCTCTGTCAGGCATTTCACATCAAGCTGTGACTACAGAATTTTAGGGATTCTTTTTCAGGAAGCATCTCTAAACTTTCCCAAACTCTTACCATGAACAAATTCTAAAACTTCCGAGCCACATAGTAAGGCGACGTCACAACAATGATTCCACTTCTTTGATGTAAAAATCTGTCTTACTCATTTTCTTTTTTCCTGGAACAAAATCTCCAACACTCACAATTTAAAGGAGGAAGTTTATTTTGGCTTGTGTTTCAGAATCTGCCAGCTCCAAGAAGGAATAGGCTGGCAGAGGGACATAGCAGAGGAGAGTTGCTCATGACATGGTGGACTAGAACCAGAAAGCATGACAGGAGGAACTAGAAAAAGAGATAAACTCTTTAAGACCACGCAGGTACTCATCTCCTCCAGTCAAAACTTGCACCCCAACAGCAAGCCAGCTATGATGCTCCCATATTCCTAACACCTTCCAAACACGTGAGATTTTGAAGGTTATTTTAGTTCTAAACCATAAAAACAAATTGGGAAGCTTCATAGAAATCTATGCGACATTTAAATGACCATGTTCTAAATGAAGGGTAAAAGTAAAGGATCACAAGAAATAGGCATATTTGCATGACATGAAGGAGTTAGAAATGGCCAGGTTCACTGGCTATCTAAAATTATGGAGAGCAAAAGAGGAGGAATTAAAAACAAAACTCTACTTTCCAATAATGGGAAACTGAGTGTATCAATAATATTTTCAAAATAAGAAAGATATTTTGATAGGGAAAGTGACCAATTAATTTTCAAATGTGTTAAGTTGTTTAAATTATCATGTTGTTATAGTCTTGATTTCTGTATTGATACCAATCTTCTCACAGTTCCAGGCCAAATTTGTAGAAATCCATTCCTATTGGTTGAAATAATGTAAGTACTTATCATAGTAGGTATAAACATAGTTTTCTTACATATAAGATAAATTGAATTTTATAATCTAAAAATATCCTTAATTTCTCATAAAATTTGTGTGAAATGTAAAAGTACAGAAAGTAAGCTGTTTCTGAGGTCAGACTTGTTATAATATATTGATTAGTCAGTATATATAATATATTGACTTATCAATAAATAGCATGATACAGATAACCACAAATGAATCATTCTGAATAATTCCTTTTAGGAATTATATATAACTGCATCAGTGTGTATAAACACACAAATATTTTTGTATGACATTTGAGAATTAGTGATTTGTTCAATATTTATGCCCACATATGTATTTATTTATTATTTTTATTTTAAATAAAAACAGAAAAATCAAGAAGCAAACAATTAAAAAACAACAATAAAGGCAAAATGATGATGACAACAGCAACCAAAGCAATGGCAATACAGTGTTTAAAAACAAGACAATAGGAATTTAACAACGGTTGTTACATTGTGTATTGTTATTGTCAAAGCAATTGCTCAGTCTACCAGATACAGGAATGCAAGATTGATCAAAGAACAAAATTTCCCTTTGAGCAGTTTCTTTTTCTTTTACTATGTCTATTGTAACTTTTGGATCTTATTTACTCTTTCAGCTTTCTTATCCTAGTAAGACAATGCAGTGTTTACACATGCAAGTCTGATTTATTTCACTTATCTGTATGGTTTCTAGTTGCATCCATTTGCCTATAAAAGCATCAAGCTTATCATTCTTGATGGCTGAGTAGTATTCCATTATATAAATATATCACTTTTTAAAATTCCTTCCTCTTTTGATGGATATTTGGGTTGTTTCCAAGATTTAGTTATTACAAATTGTGCTGTTATAAACATATTTGCATATATGTCACTGTGATGTGATGTTTTCAATTTTTGTGGTAAAAGCTTAGAAGAAGGGAAATAGCTAGGTTGAATAGAACTTCTAATCTCACTTTTTGAGGAATCTCCATGCAGACTTTTACAGTGCTTGCACTAGTCTACACTCCCACCAACCCCACCAGCATTTGTTATTGGTTAATTTCTTGATGTTAGCCATTCTTGTTAAGTGAGATGATATCTCACAGTTGTTTTAATTTGCATTTCTCAAATGACCAATGATGTCGAACATTTTTTCATTTTTATTTGCAAGTTATATTCCTTCATTGTATATCTGAGATGAACTGTATAATTCATCTCAGAGGCCCATTTTTGAATTAAGTCTTTAAATTTGGGAATCCTGAAGTTTTTGAATTCTTTATAAATTCTACATAAAAGTCTTTTATCTGAGGGATGGTTGGCAAAAATCTTTTTCCAATCTGTGGGTGTTCTTTTCACTCAGTTAATGATTTCTTTCAATGTGAAAAACTTTTTAATAAGATGAATTCCTGATTGTTGATTCTTTGAGGTACTTCCCTTGCATTTTGGTTTTTGTTCATGAATTATCAGCCTACCCCTATGTCCTAAAGTTTTCTACCTACTTTGTCTCCCAGTAGATTTATTGATTCTGTCTTAATATTTAGATCTTTGATTCATTTAGTGCATGGTGATATGCATGAGTTTAGTTTATGTCTTGGCATGTAAAAAGTCAGTTTTTCCAAAATCACTTATTAAAGAGGCTTTCTTTCTTCCTGAAAACATGTTTTGCCCCTTTCCAAACAGAAGGCTGTTGAGTGTGTTTGTAGTTGTGCCTGTGTTCTTTGTTCTACTGATCCACAGGCCTGCTTTTTTTGCCAGTACCATGCTGATTTTACTATAGCAGCTTTGTAGTATAATTTCAATTATGGGAATGTGATGACTCCTGCCTTGTCTTTGTTGCCCAGGATTGCCTTTGGTATTCTAAGTCTTTTATGTTTTCATGAGAATTTTAGGAATGTTTTCTCTAGATCACCAAGGTATGCTATTGGTATTTAGTTTGGGACTGCACTGATTCTTTAAAGTTTTGGGAGTATGGCCATTTTCACAATATTGTATTTTTCTACTCAGGAGCAAGGGATATTTTTTCATTTTCTGAACTCCTTTTCAATTTCTGTAATAAATATTTTACTTCCTTTATTAGATCAATTTCTAAGCATTTGTTTTGATGTTATCGTGAGGGGTGTGGTTTCCTTAATTTCTCTCTCAGTGAGTTTGTTGTTATATACAGGAATGCTATTGACTTTTATGTATTTACTTTGTATACAGCTATGCTGCTGAATTTGCATAGTAGCTCAAAAAGCCGGTTGGTGAAGATCTTGGGGTCCTTTACATAGAATATCATGTCAACTAGATATATTGATAATTTAACTTTTTCCTTTCCTATTTTTATTCCTTGTACTTTTCATTCTTCTCTAATTGCTCCAGCTAATGTTTCCAGAACTGTATTGAGTAGGAATGGTGATAGTGGAAAATCTTCTTTTCCTGATTTTAGGGTGAAAGTTTTCAATTTTTACCATTTAGTATGATGTTGGCTATTGGTTTGTCATGGATGGCTTTTATCAAATTGATGTCACCTATTTCAATTTTCTCAAGAGTTTTTGTTTTTACCATGAATAAGTGTTGGGCTTTATCAAAAGTTTTTTTCTGCATCTATTGAGATGATTATGTGATTTTTGTCTTTCACTTTGTTAAAATAGTGTACTACAATTATTAATTTGTATGTCCTGAACTATCCCTGCACTCCTGGGATGAATCTCATTTAGACCTAATATACAATATTCTTGATGATCTGCAGCATTCTGTTCGCTAGTATTTTATTGGGAATTTTTGCATCTATGATCCTTAGAGAAGTTGATCTGTAATTTTCTTTTTTGTTTAGGTCATTCTCTGGTTTTGGTATCAATGTAATATTCACCTCTCAGATTAAATTAGGGAAAATTGCTTCCCTTTCAATTTCACTAAAGAGTTTGAAGAGTATTAGTGTTAAATCTCTATATTTCTTATAGAATTCAGTTGGGTTTCTATAAGGACCTGGGCTTTTTTTGTTGGTTAAGTTTTTAATTATGTTTTCAATTATATTGACTAGTATTGTGTTATTCAGAAGTTTTATATCTTCTTTTTTTTTTTTTTGTCTTTTTGAGACAGGGTCTCTCTATGCAGTTCAGGCTGGCCTTAAGCTCCCTTTGTTAGCCTACACTGGTCTCGAACTTGCAAAGATCCTCCTGCCTCACCCTTCCAAGTGCTGGGATTACAGGTGTGAACCACCACGCCCAGCCTATCTTCTTGATTCAGCTTTTGTAACTATTATGTTTCTAGGACTATTTCTTCTGCTTTTTCTTTTTTTTTTTTTTAATCTTTTAAGAGATCTTTAAGATATAGAATCACTCTTTAAATGACCCAAGAATACATGAGAATAAATGACAAATCAGACAGACATGGCTTTGCATGAAAAAACACTTCTTTAAACGACAATGTCTCCTCCCCAGGCAGAGCTAATCAAACATTTTTGTAGTTAACTTGCTTTTCAAAAATGGCTAAAGTAACTGGTAATGCTGGAACGTAGTTTTTTTTTCCCCTCAACATTTTCTCTTTTGTGTTTCTTGGATAATCACTTCCAAATCTTTAAAGCTACTTCTTATATTATTTCTTCCTTTACCAACTTTAGACGGTGTGACCACTGATCCTCCTTAATGTAGGGGACAACTTTTCTTAGCTGGGTTTTGCCCTTTCTGTGTAATCACAGCCTTCCTCTTAGTGTCTCGGTTAGCTACTTTCCTAAAACAGAATGTTTTTAAACTTGTATACCTGGGCTGACTGTGTAGTCCACTGATACAGCGATTGCCTAATACACGGGGCTCTCTGATGGATCCCCAGTACCCAAGAAACAAAAATAATAAACAAAAGTAATAAATAAACATTCCTTGTGAGTATGTCTGTTGCCCCCTGCCTTTTTGTAAGACCTGACTGAGAAGTCTGATTTTTTTAAAATTTAATTTAATTTTGTCTTTTTGACACAGGGCTCTTTTTGAGACAGGGGCTCTCTATGCAGTTCAGGCTGGCCTTTAGTTCACTTTGTAGCCTAAGCTGGTCTCCAACTCACAAGGATCCTCCTGCCTCAGCCTCCTGAGTGCTGTGAGTACAGGCTTGTGTCCCCGTGCCTGGTTAAAAAAATAGATTTTTAAAATAAATTTCTAAATATTTGTGTAAATATTTTTATTTTTTATACAATCAAATTATACATGTGTTCCCCAAATCAAGTAGAAATAAGTCCATCTTAATTTTTTCTATGATAAAAGTAACAAGAGTCTTGCAGAAAAATGGAAAAGGCAGGGGGAGTGGCTTAAGAGTCTGAGAGGACTTGACAACTCCCAGCCATGTGTGAGCCCTGGTGGGACTTTATTAGCTAGAAGAGTCACAGAAGCCTGGGGACAGCATTCCCATTGCTCATGGCCTGTGTTTTAGAAGGTAGAATGATTTTCTCTGTGGGCTGTAAAATGGAATCATAATGTCGCCTGGTAGAAGGCCTTGATTTGTTTTTCAAAGGTGCTTGTTTAAAAAAAGAAAGCAAATGTGGCCAATATGGAGGCATCATTTTACTTTTCTTTCAATTTTTCCATCGATGAAATTGTGTTTTAAAAAGTGAGGGGGTGGGGGTGGGGGGTTTAGCTCAGCGGCATAAGTGCCTGCTTGGCAAACAGGAGGTCGTGAGTTTGATCCCTGGCAACAGAAAAAGAAAAAGACTCAAACATTGAGGGGGAAAGAAAAAGCAAGATGATTTAGAAACACAGAAGGATAGAAGAGTGGTATACACTGACACAAACTCTGCAGTCTGAGATTCGAACCCGAGCTGTTATACGACCAGCTTCCCTTTGGGTGCTTGTTCTGAGGTGACACAGAGGAAACCACAAAACGGCAAGCAAATAATGGGGAATGTTGGGAAGCGTGTATATTGGGAAGAGTGAAAAGAAAGGTGGAAACACCTTAGGTGGTTAAGGCCAGGGGCTTTTTCACCATCTTTGGTATAAGTGCGGGTGTCAGAACTTGAGGAGCCCTTTAAGTGTCCACAGAGTGGGCTGACTTGTTTATACTTTGACCCTCTGAGGCTGTTTCCTGTTTCCTCAGGTGAGCTGTTCAGGCCCTTTGCATTTTAACTCATCCAAACCCTGGCCTTCGCTTTACTTAGGTTAACTATTCAGGCCCAGTGCCCTGTCTGTCTAGCTTCCTCCTACCTCCTGGCCTCCATGGGAGGCCCCTGTTTTAGACTGAGCTGGTGGGCCAGGCCCCAGTAGGTCAGCCTAAACCAAAATGGAGTCACTCGTGCCCACTGCCATGTTAAACTTTGCAGAAGCAGCTAAATCCCAAGTCAGACCATTTTTCCTGAAAGCAGGAAAGTAGAATTTTTCCAGTCTCCCAAAGCATGTTGGTTCCCTAACTCTTTTTTTTTTTTTTTATTTAAGGAGAAAAGAAAAAAAAAAGTGAAAGGGTACAAGTTATACAGATTTACAGAAGAAAAAAATGAACAGTAGGAAATCACTAGTTAATGGATTACATATTGCCATCTTAAAAATAATTGTTCAAGTCACAAAATTAAAGCTTGTAGAGTGGACATTCCAACAATGATACTGCAAACAGTTCTGTTCAATGATCCAATAAAACTCTGTGATATCATTTTCTATCTTATACACTTAAATATACATGCAGTTATATAGTTTAGAGCACTTTCTTTTCCTCTCTTTTGTACAATGACTATTACACATTTTGGGTTTCATTGCTCCCACGGTTCTTATTGCTTTTTTGGAAGAGAGTAAAACCAAATGTGACATAACAGAACAGAATAGGTCAAGTCAAAAGGGTGGACATAATAGATAATATAAAAACATAATACAAGGTGATCAACAATGGTTACCATAATGCCTCCCGCTATCTCTAATAGAATTGCCTATATCATTAGTTATAATACAATTGAACAAAATAGTAAAGAACAAAACCGACAAAACCAAAACATTGGAGACATTGTAGGTCTTCAAAAGTAGATAAAAGTCAACGAGAATGGGCGTTATAATGAATCTCATTATCTTCTCAGCTGATGCCTAAACTTTCGAACCTGATACTATCCATCAAAACAGAATAGGGGAACATCAGTCAAAAACCAGATGGTGAGAGTAATACAGGGCTTCAAATCGAGATAATAGAAAGTCAAAGTGGGTTACTATATTATATTCTGCTATTTTTTCCTTTTAATTAAACGGATAAAAATAAAAAAGTAAATAATGGAGTGGAGATTGAGAAAAAAGAGGGCATAACAGCAAAACAGCGCAGATCAAAACATAACCATTTAAGCAGAATAGTGTTTCACCACCAGATAATTCCGACCTAAAAGTAGTTACCATATTGACTCTTTCCTTGAAGTCCTTGAGTACAACTTCATATACTGTAGCATTAAGTATATCAAAACAATGTAAATCCGTTTAAGAGAATGACAGCATTACAGAGTATTTAGAATCGACTAACAGAAAATGAACAATGGTTTCTGTATAATCTCCTTGTCTTTAAACCTCTTCTGCTTTTTCAATCCTATGAGAGTAAAGGTTTTTCTAAGTAGGTATTGATGATCTTTATTTCCAGAGAATCTAGTGATTTTACACTTTTTGTTCCTTATTGCATGAATTTGAGTTTTTTTCTTTCCTTTTTGGATAAAGTTGGCTAGAGGTTTAACAATTTTACTCTTTCTAGGAAACAATTTTTTAACTCATTGTTTATATTGGTTTCTTAGTTTCAATTGCATTAATTGCTGCTCTGATCTTTATAATTTCCTCTATTCTTTGGGCTTTGGGTTTGACTTTTTATTTTTTCTAGAAGTTTGAGGAATAGCATTGTGTTGGTTTTTGTGCTTTTTCCATTTTCCTGATATGAGAAGTCACAGCTATAATTTTTCCCTCTGAGGACTACTTTCATTGCATCCCATAGCTTCCAATATGCTGTATCTGCATTTTTGTTTGATTGTGTATATTGCTTAATTTCTTCTTTATTTTCCTCTGTGATCCACTGGTTGTTCAGTAGGGTGCTATTTAATTTCCATGTATCTTTGGAGTTTCTGCAGTTTTTTGTCATTAATTTCCAATTTCAGTGCACTATGGTCAGATAATATGCATGGGATAATTTCAATTACTTTGCATTTACTTAAGCATGTTATGCATTAGTATATGGTCTATTTTAGACAATGTCCCATGTTCAGCTAAGAAGAATATATATCCTGATGTTTAGTGGAATACTTTGTACACAACTACTAAGTTCATTGTTCACAAATTTGGTTCAGCTCTGTTGTTTCTTTGCTGATTTTTTTTATCTAGTTGACCTTTCAGAACTTGAAATACTTAACTCTATGCTCTTCTTGGCTTGATGTTTTGTGTGGAGAATTCTGCTGTGATTCTGAGAGGCTTTCATTTACAGGTTATCTGTTTATTTTGTCTAGAAGCTTTTAATGTTCTGTTCTTATGCTGAATTTCTGGGTTCTCGATTAAAGTATGAAAAAGTGTAGATTCATTTCAGTTATGGCTAATTGGAGTTCTATATGATTTACCTATATGTATGTCTGGTTTTTCCCCGTGTTTGGGAAATTTTCTGCTATTACTTTTGCAAATAGTCATTTTATGTCATTTGTGTTGTCTCTTTTTTGTTGACACCTGTCAGTCTTGTATTGTTTTTCTTTGCATCATCTTTTTTAAATTTTTTTTTGTCTTTTTCCTTTTTATTGGTACCAGGGATCGAACTCACGACTGCCTGCTTGCAAGGCAGGCACTTATGTCGCTGAGCTAAACCCCCAGCCCCTCTTTGCATCATCTTGCAGCTGTTGAATTGTCATTTCCTGTTTCTTCATTGTTTTCTTTCATGATCACTAGCCACAGTCCTGTTTTCAAGACCTGAGTGTCCATTTTCAATTTAATTTATGTGATTTTTCCAGCATTCCATGGAATTTTTCATTTTCTGGACATCTCCTTGAATCTGTTTCATATATTATAGTTGTTTTCTGTATTGTTAATTCAAGGTTTCCATCGTTTTTCTATGTTCCTTCATTTTTTATCTATGTGTTCTTTGGGTACATGCACCAATTATTTCATTTGTTTTTACGTGAGAAATTATTTCTGATCTGACTTCCTGTGCAGTTTCCTGGAGTTGTTTCTTTATTTCTCTTGCTATCATTTCAGAAATTTCGGATGGTGATTCCTAATATCATCTATGTCTATGTTTCCTGTGCTAGATCTGGGTGGGCTGGGCATTTGAGATTGGATTTTGTTCTTTCATTTGCATTTTCCTGCATTTCTCTAGATCAGTCAGATGCCAAGTCTTAGTTGCTTCTTGCACTGGCAGCCCATCTGGCAACAGGCCTCACTGAGGGTTACCAATGGCTATAGGTCTCTGGGTGTGGACTCCAAATACCCTTGGGCTTCAGAGATGGTTTCTGGGTACGGAAAGGTCTCGGGTTGGACTCCCAGTCCCTGCAGGTCTCACCAAATGTTCCAGGATGACTGTGAGTCACTGGTTGCAGATTCCCAGTCCCCATGGGCTTCAGAGATGGTTCCTGTGTGTGTGCAGGTCACTGAGTGCAATCCCCAGGAGCCTCACCTATGATTTCACGGCATGGTTAGGTCATTGGGTACAGCTGCAAACCTCACTGTGGGTTGCTGGATCCCCATATATGTTTTTAATCATAATATGAATATTTATCTTTTTTCTTATTTGGTTCTAACAAATACATTAGCATAAAGATAAAAAATTTCAGCATAAAAATATATGCAACAGGACCCCAAGTTTAGAGCTGGTAATTATGAGCAATGATTATTAATTAAGAGCTAGTAAGATAAAGTACTGTATATGTTACCTGTATTTTAACTTATTTCCATTTATTACATAATTATCACTGTCCTTAAACATTCTTAACTGATATTTACTAAATATTTATTGAATAAGTTTTCTGAAATACTAACAGATCCACTCTGATGTCAACATCTTTATTTGTTATCTTCTGTTTCTAGGAAGCGCATGGGTGTTAAGGCAATGCTGGAGCATCCTGGTGGTTATGGCAATTCCTTACCTTCCCAGAGGTACTATAGTCAGATCATATATCATCACAGTTTTGCTTCAAAAAGATATTGGAGACTTTCTAAATTGAACATGCAACTGTGGCATCCATTCTGCTTCCAAGGTATCTGTTTTCAGTTCCTTAATATGAATCCCCAACTTCTATTTTCTTACCAGATTTAAATAGGACTCTGTACATGACCTGTTGACTGTGTTTGTACAAACACAGGAAAAGTCTCTAAAGACAGCCAAGCTGCACTATTGTGTTTTAGAATATTCTATTTTTAAAAAGACAGCATCCATGCCAAGGTTCTGAAAGCAGGTAAGAAGACTATCAGAAAAGTAAGTAGAAAGTGGGTTGTGGAGTCATGCCATATACGCTTCTCAGACAAACAGATTCTGATGTAATACAGAAGGCTTTTGTCCTAGTCTAGTCAGTGAGAGTATCAGAGGAGTTGTGAATCCACTGTTCTGTTAACTCAATTCTCTTCTGCCTTTTGTATGAACCTCTCAGCACCCTATAAAGGATTATAGGTTTTTAAAGGAAGGAACTTATTTTTCTTACTAGAAAACCTTTTTAATATATTCAAATTCATGGTCATACATTGTAATTTATACATACATATTAGTGAGTGCATTTGTGTGCACAGTACCATGAATACTGTACTTTGGAGATACACCATGGAATCTAGATCAATTTCAATGTAAACCTAGTTCATAGTGTACATGCATAAATGAGAGCCAAAATCTCATCCCCCAACCAACTCTGACTCAGGGAAGCTCCACCGTTCATGTTGCCAGAGCGGTTTAGTGAAAGGGCAATGCATTTTAATGATCCTCTTAAGAAGTCAGAAACATGGCAGTATGGACTTAGCATGTGTCACTGTGAAACTGACAACTGAAGCAAGGAATCTGAGATATAAGACACATTTCATTCTCATCATACAAATCAGGATTGAGAATCAGAACAAGTTAGCTAACCAGTAGGTTAGCGGATACCGCACCAATACACATAAAGCACCATATAGAGAGCCTCATAGACCAATTCAGGAATGAAGTTATCAACGACCTGAAGCTAGAAGTATGCAAAATAGTTAGAGAAATGCTAAGCCCCACCCAAGAAAAAACAGATGGTGGAATGAAAGAACAGAAAAAGAGGGGAGAATTGTTTGATGGAGAAAACAGGGAAAGCATAGAATACGTGAAGCAGGTTCAAAGGGACTACCAAGAAACTAAGAAGTCTATCGAAGACTGGCATAACAGCTTGAAAGAAACTAAGGACAGACTATCTGAACTGGAGGGCAGAATTGTAATATGGGAGAATGAAATGAAAAACTTCTTAAAAATAACAAAGAAACAAACAGCAATAATACAAAGACAAGAAGATGATAAGAGGATCCATAACTTAAGGATTAAGAACATAAAAGAAGAAGTAGGGACACAAACAAATGAACTACAAAAGCTACTCACAGAAATAATCCAGGAGAATTTTCCTAATTTAGCAAAAGGTAAAGATACTCAGATGTATGAGGCATACAGGACCCCAGCTACCTACAACCCAAACAGAGCAACACCCAGGCATATAATAATAAAAATTCCAGAAATTCAATACAAGAACAGAATATTAAAAGCTGTCAGAGACAAGAAACAGACCACTTACAAGGGAGCACCCATCAGAATTACAGCAGATTTCTCTGCACAAACCATCAAATCACGAAGAGCGTGGGGGGAAATAATTCAAGCTTTGAAAGATAATAATCTCCAGCCAAGATTGAGATATCCTGCACAACTGCCCCTGGAAATTGATGGAAAAACAAGGTGCTTCCAGGATAAAGAGGAACTGGGGGAATTTGCAACCACCAATTCAACTCTACAGAGAGTATTGCAGGATATTCTAAAAAAAGAAGAATACAAAGAATCCAGAAATAGTGGAGGCCACAACTAATGGAGCAGAGAACAAAGTGAAGAAGACAAACTGACAGCTACTGACAGAATAAGAGCTCAACAGAAATGAGGCAGAGAAGATTGGATGATAGGAACAGCTATTTTGGAGAAAATGACATCTTAATAGGTAATACTGATTTAGTATCATCTTGTTTTGAAGTCTCATCTAGCTTTTGTCCTTCTGTCTCCAATGGTCTAAATAGGTTGTATCTTACTGGATTTTATTATGTACGATAGTATAAGCAAAAACCTTTTAAAGACAAGGAGATTATACAGAAACCATTATTCATTTTCTGTTAGTCGATTCTAAATACTCTGTAATGCTGTCATTCTCTTAAATGGTTTTACATTGTTTTGATATACTTAATGCTACAGTATACGAAGTTGTACTCAAGGATTTCAAGGAAAGAGACAATATGGTAACTACTTTTAGGTCAGGATTATCTGGTGGTGAAACACTATTCTGCTTAAATGGTTATGTTTTGATCTGTGCAGTTTCGTTGTTATGTCCTCTTTTATCTCAATCTCCACTCCATTATTTACTTTTTTAATACTTTTTTTTATTTTTATCCTTTTAATTAAAGGAAAAAAAATAACAGGATATATTATAGTAACCCACTTTGACTTTCCATTACCTGGATTTAAAGCCCTGTATTACTCTCACCATCTGGTTTTTAACTGATGTTCCCCTATTCTGTTTTGCTGGATAGTATCAGGTTCGAAAATTTAGGCATCAGCTGTGAAGATAATGAGATTCATTATAACGCCCATTCTCGTTGACTTTTATCTACTTTTGAAGACCTACAATGTCTCCAATGGTTTGGTTTTGTCGGTTTTGTTCTTTACTGTTTTGTTCAATTGTATTATAATTAATGGTATAGGCAATTCTATTAGAGATAGCGGGAGGCATTATGGTAACCATTGTTGATCACCTTGTATTATGTTTTCACATTATCTATTATGTCCACCCTTTTGACTTGACCGATTCTGTTCTGTTATGTCACATTTGGTTTTACTCTCTTCCAAAAAAGTAATAAGAACCGTGAGAGCAATGAAACCCAAAATGTGTAATAGTCTTTGTAAAAAAGAGAGGAAAAGAAAGTGCTCCAAACTGTATAACTGCATGTATATTTAAGTGTATAAGATAGAATATGATATCACAGAGTTTTATTAGATCATTGAACAGAACTGTTTGCAGTATCATTGATGGAATGTCCACTTTACAAGCTTTAATTTTGTGACTTGAACAATTATTTCTAAGATGACAATATGTAATCCATTAACTAGTAATTTCCTACTGTTCATTTTTTTTCTGCAAATCTGTATAACTTGTACCCTTTCTCTGCTTTTTTTTTCTTTTCTCCTTAAATAAAATTTAAAAAAAAATAGTAAAGGGAAATTCTTACCCTTCTCGGGCCAATAAAACACTTTCTTTTCTTTGAGCAGTCTCATATAAATGACTGACTGAACTGATTCGAAGTGATCAATTTTAATTTGATGTACTATTCTTTTATCACATTCTAAGTTACATGCCAAGTCTAGCAGTGGATTTTAAAATATAGTTATCCTTTAAACTTTGCTCTACATGATTTTTAAGTCAATGTTTGCGAATTATATTGTGAACATTTCATAGAAGTTAGTTTTTAAAATACATTACTATCTTCCTCAAATATTTCTAGAGTAAGTAAATACCTGGTTGTTATCTGTTTAAAAATAGATTTTAATATATTGACTGCTGAAAATAGGGACCTTTCTGAAGCTAGCTTCTAATCTTTAGATCTTTCATGATTGTCTCTTTGCAAAGTAATTATTATAATAACATCCTTTCTGCTCTGATTCTTATATTATCATCTTTAACTTGTGAGGAAAAAAGAAAGTCCCAGGTACTTGTAGCCACTATTCCAAGAGCAGTAATCTGACTCCTTTGTGGAAAACTGAGTATAAAATTTTGTTACTTGTGTTATGCTTCAATGTCCTTTTCCCTGTTCCACTGTCTACTATGAAAGGAAAGGGGCAAATAGCTGCATGGGAAACACAAGTAACTGATTAACACATGAGTCATTAGAAAGCCTAAATATTTATTTGAAGTTAATGCATAAAAGGAAAAATGGATATTATCCTAATAAACTCAATGCTTCATTAGCATAACTGCATCTTTTTTTTGAAACCTGGAGATTTTCCATAGTTTAATCTTTTATGAAACAAAATACACCATAATGGTTTATAATACACCATCCTGAAACCCTAATTTTAAGGAAATATGACATATATATTCATAAAAATAATTCTGGGCGTATCTCTTTGTAAGTTAATATTTAAAGGCAGAGTTTATATATTCACATTTTTTGAATAGAAAATATTTATCAACACATAATAGTTTAAATAATGTGAAAAATGGCACATGATCCCATTATCCTATCCATCTCATTCATCCTGAAGCAGCACTAGAAGCAAATTCAACAAAGCATTCCTCAGAAGACTTAAAACATAGAATAAAGAATAATGTGAAAATGAGGCAAGGGACAAGGTTTTCTCATTTGGGAAGAAAGAAATATACCCGGAACACAACATAATCTGGTTGTTGTTCATCTAGGACTAATTTCAGAGAAAGATAAATCAACCAAGTAAAAATGTATTTCTTTTCTGCAGCTTGCCTACTTGATTACTAATATTCTGTAATCTCATATTATTTTCTGAATAAATTATACTCACTTTATTTAAAAAAAGAAATTTAACATGCTTCTAAGTAGGAGTTTTGTGAGGCAAGAGCTGTGCTGAGCTGTGCGTTATACTAATGGCACTGGGTGCAGAATGAGTCATCATGGTTTTATTCATTTATTCATTCTTGGATCCTTTTAAAAGTCTCTAAGGCCCTAATGACCATCATCATTATCATCAGTAAAAACTGCTTTCTGGTGAACAGGCAATAGCACCAAATTTAGAGGCAGCATTAAATTATCAGTAAAGAGGGCTTGAAATAGGAATGCATGCACAATCCTGGACACAATATACTGAAAGTTCATATAGCAGCGTTAGGTGATCCTCTGTAAAGTCTGTGGTTAAGATGTTCTCCTTTCTTTATAAGGCAACATCATTTGGCTCAGAAAAAATAAAGTGTAGGCCAGTTCCTATGCTCCACTGTAATAATAATTTTTTTGTTTTGTACTGGGGATCAAACTCACAACCTTGTGATTGCAAGGCAGGCACTTATGCCGCTGAGCTAAATCCCCAGCTAGTGGTAATTCTTGAAAGTAAAAGGTATATAATATTCATAAATATGAAGGAGATTTTAAAAATTATCAGTATAAAAATTGTATTTCAAAATTTTCCCTCTCTATTACAGGTCTTTGCTATAATATAAAAACACTGTCTAGTAATCAGCTGAAAAAAATCAAAGAGGTCTAAACTAAACCTTAAACCTTTCTGTCTTAGAATTATTTTAAATATTCTTGTGTCCTCCAACAAAAGTAATAATAGCTTTATGTTCCTGCATAATTCCCAGAAGCAAAATTGGAGCTACACTCAGCCGAGCAAATTTCACTCATTTTGGGATAAACTCAGAGTCATGGCTGAAAGTATGGGAAATTTAGTGCCTGTGATTAATCAAGAATATGATTCCACCTGGCAGTCCCCATCTTGCTCTCTTACCCTGCACTTCCATCACAATTCGAGTACTTGATGGAGTTCAGAAAGCTATCGGAAAGACCAGAGATGACTCTTTTCTTTTGTGGGAACTCTGTACGTTAGTGCAAAGTTTTCTGAATTTGGAACAAGGCTGAGTTAGAGACAATGGTCTATTCCTGCAAATTATCTAAATTAGGGCTTGCCAGCTGTCTCGTTTTGAAGCAGATGGTCAGGTATTTGAAATTTCTCCTTTGTTTTTTAAAAAGTCATTAAAATCCTGGCATGGAACAAAAGAAGTAAAATGTAGTATAAAATGTAACTTATAGTATTGCTTTGATCCAACAAATTTTCCAATTCTATGAATGTAGTACTTTTTTAATTTGGTCCAAAAAATTTTAAATGAAGTATGGTGTTACATGCATGTAATACCAGTACTCTTGGAGATTGAGGCAGGAGGATTGCAAGTTCAAACCCAACCTGGAAGATTTAGGTACAAGGTCCTATCTCAAAATTTTTTTTGAAAGAAATGAAAAGGGAGAAAGTAAGAGATATATCTTAGTGCAAACACCCTGGATTCAGTCCCCAGGACTGCATCCACCTCTAGTATATTTTAGTGACAAATGTGTTTGTGGAGAAACAACCACCTATGTATCCTCAATGACCTTCTCTGTAAAACAGAAGTGCTAACTAGTCCATATTTAGGGTGCCAATCAATCAACACTATGTATTCAGAAATATTTTTCTTCATTGTGAAGACAATGACAAGTTTTTTTAGTAGTATGGGTTTTCAGTACTGATTACATTTATTGTGAGGAGTAGGTATACACACATAATATATCTTAATTCTTAATTTCACACTCTATCCCACGCTGCCCTCCCTGCTCCTTCCAACACTTGTTCCCATTCTCATTTGCAAAATCTCCATCATTGATTGTTCCCTCTTTACTTTTTTGTACTCCCTGTCCCTCCTCCCTATGCTCATTATTGCTGTAGTACTTCTTGTTATTTTTCTGACACCATTGAAAGTGGTTAAAAGGCTCTTTATCACAAAATTTGTAAACAGATTTTCTTTGTTCCAAAATTTTAAAACATCATCTAAAGGTATGTCTAGTTTTATTGCTGATCATTATGAATCTGGGCATACACAAAGTAGAGCTTGTCAAAGACATTCACTTTCTTAATACCCTTAACCCTTCTGGTTCATTAGAATT
Source organism: Cavia porcellus (assembly GCF_034190915.1). Lineage (NCBI taxonomy): Eukaryota > Metazoa > Chordata > Mammalia > Rodentia > Caviidae > Cavia > Cavia porcellus. Next base: position 35,014,074 of record NW_026947489.1, read on the forward strand.
TGTAAAATGTATGCTATCATTTATGTCTGGATATCCCCTCAAAACCTCATGCAGTCATGGGGGACAGCCTTTTTGAAGACAGTTCGTTAAACCTGGACCTCTTATTTTCATTCCCTCACCTCAGGAACCAGTTACAGCATTCCCACCTCAAATCAGCAGAGGACCAGTATCCTCATTTTGTAAAGATCCTCCATCTGTAAAAGAGAGTGGCACGGGGATGCTGTGGATGTAAAGACACACCCTACGGGGGATAGCCTGCAGACAATATAAGGGAAGAAAAGAGGCTTGCTCTTTCCCTTTTGTTCTTGTTGTTCTTGATGTCTTCTTCCATCTTGAACTGTTGCCCCCCTGGCACAGAACCCTGCTTTGGAGCCAGCTCATTATCCAATGAAATCTGTACAAAGTGTAAGCTGAATAAACCTTTCCTTCCTTAACTTTGGTTGTTGTGTATTTTGTCCCAGCAATGAGGGAAAAGTAAATAAGACAATGTAGAAAGTGTTTTTTGTTTGTTTGTTTGTTTGTTTTTTATTAGAACCTTTCCTTCTAATCCCTTATGCAAAGTAATTTTTTCCATTATCTCCTCTTTCCTATTTCTGGAGAGTGATAGAATTATCTGCTATAGCTCCCTTTCCAATGGTCAGTATCCCATCTCAGGATCATGTTTATGATGAGATTCTCTTTGGGAAAGAGTCCTGCAGTTTGACATTCTTCAACATACTTTTTGTTGTAATCCTTAACATCAGATAATCATTTACTTTTAAAAGTAATTTTGAACCAAATGGGCAGAGAATTTCTTTTTATATTCTTCCTTGTTATGAAAACAGCATTATTGTCATCTTTTAAACTCATGGAATGTCAACAGAGGCCTGTGCAGAATGTTGTAGTTCTGAGCTTAATATTTTTAACCTGGAGAAAAACGATTCTTCACTCTTGTTTTTGCAGAGATGAAAATGTTTCTCTTCCACATTTCTATGTTCTTAACTAGGACATTTGTAACAAAAAACAAATTACAAGAGAAACCACACATATTTGTTTAATTGACATGGGAATCTTCTTAAAGAAATGAATACTTGGAGAAATTGTTAATTCTGAAAGGTTTATATTGGTTTTAATGAAAAGAAAAAACTAATGTCAGGCCCCAGAGTCTAAAGTAAGTGCACTAAACTGAGTGGAAACAGCAGGGCCTGTTGCAGTTGGTCTCACTGTTCTTCTGTGGCCAATGATAAAAACACTTATTTTCTCTAGGTATGGGGACGAGGAAGCACCTCATATGGGAGGCTTCTGACTTCTCTTAGGGGAGAAGGCCAGGGAAGATCAGATGCTCCATCCTATTATCTTTCAAATGAGCTTAAAATATTCAGTTGGCCAAGATACCATATTTTAGGGTAGCATGTTCTGAATCCCCCCCCCCTTTTTTTATTTAAAGAAAAGGAAACAAAAAAATACATGGAGATAAAAAAGGGTAGAAATAATACAAAATTACAGAAAAACAAACGGTAAGAAATCGCTGGTTGATAAGTTACGTGAATCCCATGACTTTTAAGACTGAAATAAAAGACTTAGGGTACATCAGTGACCAAGTCCTAGATAGCATGTATGAAGCCCTGGATTTGATCCTCAACACTTAGAGGGTATGGAGTACCAAAGAATGAAATATCTGTATTGTCAACATTTTAGCATGTATGTTAGGAAGTTCAGTAATAGAACTTCTATTGTTTTTTTTTTTTTTTTTTTTTTTTTTTTTGGTCTTTTTCATTTTTATCGGTACCGGGGATCGAACTCACGACTGCCTGCTTGCAAGGCAGGTGCTTATGCCGCTGAGCTAAATCCCCAGCCCCTAGAACGTCTATTAATGTTGTTTTAGATACTAATTTGGTTTTTATTACTCTAAGAAACCAGCCTCCAAATTATTTGGGATGAGAATAAACTTCAAAGATGTTACAACTTCGTAGGCATATATGATTTCTGTTAATATCTGGGGACTTTATTGGCAACACAAACCTTTCTACATTGTTTATTATCCTCTATAGACTTTTGAAGTGAAGTCACCATCTTGAAATTTAGTTTGTTCAGGTAGTATATAGAGAGATTAAATTGTTAAATTGACCTGTGGCTTCTAATTACTAATGACAATTTAAGACACATTTAACCTAATTAAAGGCTTAAGCAGTTTTTGCAGTGAAATGACTTCTGGACTCAGTATTTTCTCTACTTCAAAGTCATTTCTTCTTCATGCTGACCTGTTTAGTGGGTATACAAACATAACATTTTCTTCAAAGCAACACCCATCCCAACCAACCACAAGAAAAGGATTAGATGGTTAAAAAATGCGCTAGTCCTCTTCTTGGAATGCTTCATATTATTTTAAATTCAAAAATCAATGAATTTTAAATTCAAAAATCAATTTTCTTAGTTTTCTATAAATCAAAATGTGTTCTGCCAGAGTGCACTATATAAAATGAGGCAATGTTTTGACTGAACAAACTGAGAATCAATCTGACAAATATTTGCTGAGAAATATGGATTAGCAAGATGAAATCCCCACTTGCTTGCAGTTTAAGTCTTAGAATGAGGAAAGGGCATGCAATGCAGGTGTTAGACTGAGGGCTCACCTCACTCTGTGTGACTACTGTATTTGGATAATCCTCATAGTCCTGATTGCTAATACGGAAGAAGATTTGATAGAGCTTTTCAAAAAAACCATTCAGTTTTTACCAAACAGGTAAGTTTGAGAAGAGATGACCTTATTGTTTCATTATACAATATGAGAAGTGGTCTCTTTTTTGAAATATTCATTGTTAAAGTCATTATCTTAGTTACTTTTTATTCATTGCTGAGGCAAAATACCTGAAGCCCAAGTTGGGAAAGGAAAGCTTTATTTCTTACTGTTTTTGGAGGCTTCAGTCCACACTCAGTTGGCTCCAAGGCAGGTGGGCATGGCTGGACTGCAGTTCATGGTGGCTGCAAACAGCAAACAGGAACCAGCAAAGAGCAAGACACACCTTCTTCCTGCCATTACATTACATCCTGGCTCTACCCCCATGTGGGTGTAGCACTGACACTGTCGATCCAAGCACTAGACAATGAACCATCACAAATGCACAGTGCAAACTCATGAGGCCTGGGAGCCACAGACATAAACCATGACAGTCATTTAATTATAAACACTTACAGAGACATTAGCATAGAATCAATTTTACAAAAATTCAATTTGTACTCAGTTTTCCAAAGGTGTCAGCCCATAAGACCAAAGATTAGGATGATAACTACAGACTGAACATTTTATAATAAAAGAATATCTTTTAAAAGGTGACACATTTGATTAGCTTTAGTCATTATTCTGCTGTGAATTCTGATCATTCTAATGAAGGCCAAAAATATGGGGTTCAACTGTGGCACATGGTCCAGGGCTTTTCATCACACTTCCAAAATACTTCCTTACAATTAAAAACAAAATATGGTAATGAAATTGACTTTATGCCAGACTGTTAAGTTAGGAAGGATTGAAAAAAACAGACAAAAAAACCCACCAATTGCTGACTACATAAAACAAAAATTTTACTGTTGATGCTTAGAATTTGTTGTTGTTGTTGTTGTTGTTGTAAAGAAAGCAATGATTTTGCCAAATTTCATAGTTCAGGCGTAAGAACTCTACTGCTGTCCTAAAAATAAAAATAAATAATAAGTAGTTAAGTTAGTGTTTGGGGAAATGGATTAAGTTGTAATGCATGCAAGCAATTAAGCAACATTGATTTGATTCACTGTGATGTCTGAAGTGCCATTTTAAAAAATGAAAGTAGCTAAATTTGGCCCTGATAAAATATATAGCAGCAGTGGGTTAGGGATTTTGCAGTTTTGCCCAAAGAGTCCAATCAAACAACCCATATATTAGGCGGCCGTTAAAATGCTGGCAGCTGAATTTTTTATATCAGTTTCCAAGGTTGCACTGTAATTACATCTACTGTGAGTCATTTTTGTAGCATATTTTATAAAACTTTTACAGGTTTTCTGGGAAAGGATTATTCAAAGTCACCTTTTATAGATTCTGCCATGAATATTAGACAGTTCTTTGAAAATGTTAGTGTTTACCACTCACACTGCTTCTGGTTTAAGTGCAGTTGGCATTTGAGGGTTTGGTATAGTATATAAGTAGAACCTTTTTTTTTCCTAGGCCTTCTGTTTCCTAGCATTGCTAGTTTATGTTCCCACTGAGTTTTGCTGCCAGAACAAAATAAATCCAGTTGTCTTTTGCTGGTCAAGGCCAACCTATCAACCACGGAAAGAAGTAGCTGTTCTGAGCATTTGTCCTGGCTGATCATTAGGGGCTATTGGTGTGCATTATCATGACCAAGACAGTTCACCAAGGACTGGATTGTTCGAGCAACTAATTTAGATGTGATAATGTGGTTCTTGCCCTTTTATTCCTATTTCAAATTATATGCAGTCAGTACCCAAAAATACATGTGAGGCTATGATTAGATAAACTGATTAGCATAACTTTTGGATCCACCGCTTATTATAGATAAAATGTACTTTATTCTGTTCTCAGTGGCACAGATTTACAACTCAAAGTCCTATTTATTCAAATTAATATTTTCACTTAAAAGTGGTTAATATTTTAATTTGAAGAGATGGTTTTATATTGTTTTAAAATATGGTAATATATTTGCATTTAGAATATTGCCCAGGTAAGACATATGATAAAAGGTTGCATTTTGGGAAATGATGCAGGATCCTACAGGAGGGCAATGTCAGGATTAGAATTCAAAATGGAGGAAAATAAATGACCGTAAAACTTGAGTTAAGTGGTGAGTTAAAATCAATGAGAGACGAGAACAAACTGATCATGTCTACTGGAGTAAGAAGCAGTCGTGGAACCATTGTCAGGAAATCCCAAGAAAATGGAACAACTCTAGTTCAAAAGGTGTAGGGGTGAGCAGACTGAGGTCAGCTGAGTAGATCCTGCCTCTTTCACTCTGATTTTCACCAAGGATTCAAACAGCAAATGTAAATTCGTTTTCTCCGTTTAGCTCACCTTTTTGCTCTAAAAGTATTCTCCATTTGGAAGAATCTAGACCGGGATGCTTTATTTCTAAGCTTGAGAGCCTTTTTTTTTTTTTTTCCTTTCCAGTCATTAAAAGAACACATTCTTTTTTATTTTATGGAAAAAGGCAAAAGAATTTCATAACAGTGGCAGAATAGTACAAATTAATACACTGCATACTGTCATCTTCAGAGTAGTTACTCAGTGTACAAAACATGGGTATAAAAATTCTCCAGTTGACATTAGCATAAACCTTCCTTTTCAGTGAACTGAGAGACACTAATAATATAGCTAATGTTCATTTTCTCCTTTTTCCCTTCCTTCCTTTCCTCTTTTTCCCATCTTAATTCCTTTTCCTTTTAAACAATTTCTTCCCACTTCCAATATCTACTGTACATTTTAGAATCTATTTACTCTTTCAGTTTCCTACACCAGGGAGACAATATGACATTTAAACATATGAGTCTGATTTATTTCATTTATGAGTATCGTCTCATGCTGTATCCATTTACCTACCAAAGTCTAAAGTTTATCCTTCTCTATGGCTGGGTAGTACACCATTATATAAAAATATCACTTCTTTTTTACCCATTCTGCTGTTGATGGGCATTCATGTTCTTTCCAAGATTTAACTATTACAAATTGTGCTGCTGTAAACATGGGTGCACATATATCACTGTGAAATAGTGTTTTTATTTCTTCCAGAAGATACCCAGCAGGAAAGTAGCTATTGACGATCTCCTGAATTTCCATGGGAGCTATAGTGATTTCATCCTTTTAATTTCTTGTTGCATGAATTTAAGTTTTTCTTTCCTTTTTTTATAATGTGGGTTAGGTGTTTATTGACTTTATTTATTCTTTCAAAGAACTAACTCTTTGAATCATTATTCTTTGTTTTCTTAGTCTCAACTTATTTAATTTCTGCCCTGATCTTTGTAAGGGCTTTGGGCTTGTTCAAGGGTTTAGTTCTAATATTTCATTGGTTTTTTTTTTTTTTTTTTGTCTAGTTAATATGTCTTTTTGTGACAGTGGGATATTGAGATCCCTCAATGCAACTGTATTATTGCTTATTTGATTGTTCATGTCCATTAATACTTGCTTTATACAGTTGTATCCCCTGGTATTTATTGCATACATATTTATGATTGCTATCTCTTCCTCTTGAATTGTTCCCTTTACAAGAATATAGTGACCTTCTTTATCTCTCTTAATCAGTTTTGGCTTGAAATTCACTGTGCCTGCAAATAGAATAGATACCTTGCTTTTTTCTGAGTTCCCATCACAAGGAGTATTGTTTTCCAACCTTTACCTGTCAATGAATTTCTTTTTGAATTAAATATATTTCTTGTATGTAGCATATTGTTGGATCTTGCTTCTTGATCCATTCTGCCAGTCTGTGTCTTTTGATTGGTTAATTGAGTCCTTTAAAATTGATGGCTATAAATGGTATGTACTGACTTATCTTTGTCATGTTATTTTCCTGCTGTTGGTTCCTTGACTTTCTCCTCTGTTTATTTGCTTGCCTTTCCTGGTGGTTTCTTTCTGTTGTTCTTGGAATTGTGGTCATTTTATCTCTATCTAGAATATCTTTCAGTACCTTTTGTAGTGTTAGTTTGGTGGTTGTGAATTTCTTCAGTTGTTATTTGTCATGGAATGATCTCATTTCTCTCTTAATTTTGAGAGATAGTTTTGAAGAGTATATCAATCTGTGTTGGAAATTGTTTTCTTTCAGTACTTGAAATACTTCCCTGCAAGCTCTTTCTGACTTGAGGGTTTATGTTGAGAAATATGCCATGATTCTATTGGGCTTTCTTTCACAGGTGACTGTTTTTTTTCTCTAATAGCTTTTAATATTCTTAACAACACACTTTTAAGGCAGCCTTCAGATTTTAAAATGGATGAGTAACAATTTTTCAATTTTGAGAAAACATTTGAATCTATTTATTCATTCATACATTTACTTGCTCAACACATATCTACTGAGTGTCTTCTCTTGTGAGGTTGTTTTTCTAGAGCGAAGATTTGCCAAAGAAAACAAGACAAAAATTCTGTGAGAAATACAACAAAAAATCTAATCCTCCTAGAGTTGACATTCTGGTCAAAGAGAGGACTGATTTTCAATTAGTTTCTATAAGTACTATGGATAGAAATAGAACAGGGTAAATAAGCAAGTTAGTGACATAGATAAATTATTCAAGGCAGCCATTTATGAGAAGGTAAAATTTGGGCAGAGACTTAAATGCAGTGAGGAAGAGTCCTGGAAATTTCTGAGAGAAGCCTCAAAACAAGAACTATATAAGCATACTTAGAAGAGGCAAAAATCACCAGAGAGCAGATAAGCAAATTGGAAGAATGTACAAATACATAGTGGTCAGACTATTATGAAGAATGTTTAGGTCACATTTGGAAAATTGAATTTTATTCTAAATGTCATGCAATGCAAGAAGTGATTTCAGGTGGAGGAAGCAAAATATTTTGAGTCACTTTTCTAGAAGACATCCTGCCTGCTGAATGGAGAATGTTGTGTTAGAACTCATGTTGTAGACAGAGAATAGTGGAGTCAGGAAGACCCATTAGGAGAATGCAATAGTTAATAAAGATAAGAGGGCTTGGTCCACACTGGTAACAATTGAGGTAGCAATAAACAGGTTCAGAATGTATTTTGAAGCCTTGATAGGATTTGCTGCAAAATTTGGATGAGAACAGTACAAAAGAAAATCAAGATGACTCCCTGTTCTCTGGCCTGACCAAATGGATAAGAACTTGTGCCACAGATGAAAATGAATAGTTTGAAAATGAGCAGTTTGGCAGGCAAAGGGAAGTGTATTAGTCTGTTCAGACTGCCATAAAGCTGTCACAATCCAGGTAAGCTTAAATAAATGAATATTTCTCAGAGTTTCAGTGGCTGGGAAATCCAAGATCAGGGTTCAGGTTACGTAAATTCCCAGTGAGAGCTCTGTCCCCTGGATTTGTAGACTGTTGCTTTCTGTGTCCTCATAGGAAGAAACAAGGAGTAAAAAAGAGATGGAAATAGCACTCAGTATTTCTCCTAAAAAGACACTTACCCCACTAGACCAGGGCTCTCATGACCTTATCTAACTTTAATTGCCTCCTTATAACTCCATCTCTAAATAGTATCACATGGGGGATAGAGCTTCAATTTATGAATTTGAATATGGAGGAGCAAAACACCTTCATACATAACAGAGAGGTAGAGTTTGGGACACTTTTTTATTTTTCTTCACTATTGATGCTGACAAGCCTATCAGTCACTCAAGTGACAATGAATAGACAGTTAAAGGCAGGAATGTGGACTCGGGGAGCTTTTGAGTTCAGAGGTATAAACTTGGGAGACACCAGCATGGTAGATTTAAAACCATAATGGGGATGTGAATGCTGAGGGAATTGAAGAAGAACACACATGTTAGGAAGAGGGGCTCTTTTAAATATGAAAGAGCAGATTTACCAAAAGAGACCAAATTTACTGTGGGAGAGTTTCCTGAGGTAACAGGAATACTAGCAGAAGAATATGTTTTGAGAAAGAACAGCCTAACTGCTGATTGTCAAAATGAAAGAGAGAGAGAAGAAATGACCATATGAGAATTAACTAGAAGCGTCACTGGGGATTCTGACAAGAATGGTTTCTGTGGAGACATTGGAAAACAACTTGCGTGGAGTGGGGTGGGAGAGAAGTAAAGAGGCAAGTAGACAGTCCAGACACGGAAGACTCTGAAAGTTTTACTGAAAGTCAGAGCAAATAAGTCGGACCACAGCTAGGGTGTGGGGACACAGAACAATGCATTTTAATAGGAGATATCATATCCTATTGTTATGCTGATGAGAATGATCCAGTAGAAGGTAAGAGAAGAAGATAAAAGGAAAATGTAAGGTAACTACAGAAGTGGTCCTGTCATGTTCCAGGGGAATGAGATAGATTATGAAAGGGAAGGAGTGGGATTTACATGGGAACATGGTCTCCCACTATAAAAGAAGAAAAAGTGAGGTGGATGGAGGTAGTTTTGGTAATAGGGAGATGAACGAATTCCTTTCTCCCATCTTGTATAGAAATAAGAAGAAAGATTAGGAGCTGAGAGTGAGCAGAAGACAGAAATGTTAGAGGCTAGAGAAAAAGAGAGTGTGAAACTGCTAGCATGGAAAATAGAAAGGTGAAGCAGCACCATCAGATTGCTGAGGTCCATTTAAAACTAGTGAACATGAATTGTAAGGCGCAACCATTGATTACGTCTCCATTTAAAATAAAGTCTCCCTGTGGTTTTTGCTTGCCCCACTTTGCTGTTTGGCACAAACAAGGATTATGTGACGAGGTGGGTTTTCAGAAGATAAAGATTTTTCTAGGTGAGAGAGACGTAAAGTGAAAGAAGGGGCTTATTTTGTTTTAAATCAATTAGTTTTCTCTTGGTAATACTAATTTCCCTAACTACAGCCCATTAAGTATGCTAGTATGTAGACATTCAATTTTTTCTTTGTCACGCCATAACTAAAATATTCAAAAGCTGAAAAAAACTTTTCCAGCGTAAATACTAGAATTTGTTCTATCTCTTACATATTTAACTGAAATTGAGGACAATTTAAATACTTTTTACAATTTTTTTGCATAGTATAACAGCATACATTGTAAAGACATAATTATGAATGTTGCTAACAGGTGTGCTTCTGAGTTTTAAAAAACTCGTAAGAATTTTCGGATAAACATACTGTTCATACAAGTAGGTTTCTTTTAAATGAGCCAGATTATATTAAGTGGATGCAATTCCTTAACCTCATGAAAACCACAGTAGTATACTGAGACTCCTAATGAGGATAATAGTTCAAGCCAAAATGCTTCTATAGCTAGCTCAAGATACAGAGAGAGCTTAGTCAGTTTGAAATTCAGTTATTTTGCCTCACACCTTTTCTTTCTCATTTCTCCCCTTTTCATCCTTTTAGAAAGGGGTCAGGATGCAAACCAGGAGCATACAATAAAGAACAGGACACTGCAGAATACCAGAGATGAGAAAGCTTCACAGGTAGAGCCTAGGCACGGACACGTGCTTGCTTTTCTCCTCTTGCATGTGCCTCATCTCATACCATAGGCTTACACACACACACACACACACACACACTGAAGTGTTTGGAACAAAATTTATTTAAAGTGTTGGAAAGCATTATAGGCTTAGTAGTGGTGTTTTAATTTTGTGATACAAAAGAAGGTACTGTTAAACTCCTTTTCATATCAGGCTATTCCAAGTAAGATTTTAAATGGTAGTATTCGAGATGTTTAAAAGAAGAGTTTTATGCTTTCAAATGTTTAACTTTTTAAAATGGCCATTTAAAAACTTTTTATTCAAACTGACCATTGATGTGTTGTATTTTTTATGCAATATATATCAAAGCAAGTACAGTATAAAACTATCCTTATAGATCAATTGTTTGAATTTTTAATTTTAAAAGAGGAAATATGTATAATATGATAAATACAAATAATACTGTATATTTCATATATAGTACATATAATACTGTAAATTTTCATACAGTACATATGTGAATGCATATAACACTGTATATTTCATATGTATTACAAACTTTCAGGTTGTGTTTTTATAAAAAGAAACCCAAGAGTCTTTAAACATTCAAAAGTCCCTTCATAAATTTCAGAGGGGAAAAAAGATAAAATTATTTAAGTGTTATATGTGCAGAGAATATTTTTTCAGACACCTAGTTTGCTCCATATCTCTAAAAAAAGAAACTGCAATATAATAACTTTCAAGATAAATTTTATTTTAAATCATGTTTATAAAATGTAAACATTTTAAAATAGGGTAAGTCTCACTTGTTTTTATTGAAAGCAACTATGGAAGTTGAGAGTAATAAGAGTAATACCTCTTATAACAGTGGCTTTCTCATGAAAGAACACAATTCAAACAAGATTGATCTTCATCTGCAGTTACCTTTTTCATGAATGTGACCCAGTCCCCCTCAAGCTGAGTGTCACTTTTGCGTGCACATTCAACATGATAAATGTCATCTTGGCATGTGTTTTACGTAAGGACAGCTAAGCCTGTGGTTATCCCAGTACAAGACCTGGAGGCGCCTAGGCTTCCTTTTTCCTTTGCTCTTGAACCTTTCCCCTGAGGACTCCTGGACCAGATAGTACGATGTACTATTAGAAAGAGTAGTGGACAAACAGCTAAAATCTTTAGTCACATCTCTGGAACCTTTGAGACATTGTAAACTAGATGAAACCCTTATTATCCAAGCATTTCAATGTGCTTATCTTTAAAGTATAGGGCAATTATACCCATCTGCCTCATAACTGTTAGGAGAATCAAATGAGATAATGTCAGGAAACATGCTTAAGAAACTGCACTACACACAAAGTGAAAGAAATTTGGACTCAAACTTTTATAGTTCTCTGGCTCTTGTTTGAGTTATGAGGCGATTCATAAATCCAGTCCTTTTTTATGATTAACTCTGATACTTTATAGTGTTGCAAGAAAGGTTGGGAAATATGCACTATAATTGCATAGGGGAAGATCTGGTACTTTTTCTATCTCAATTAACCTCTGCTGAAGGTCAGAGATGGGCCATTGCTGAAAGTTTATTTTCCTTTGTGAGCTTGATATACCTTAAAATGAAGAGAGCCAGTGGCAGAACATTCAGTTTTCTGAAATGCTCTCAGGAAAAAAAGAACATTTTCCTTATGTAGCTCCCTTACTCACATTTTTACAAAATGCATAAGTATTTTTCTTGCTGTCTTCATTGTCTGTTTATCTCAGTCAAACTTGTGAGTGTCTGATTGTATCGCCAATGGCATTTGATATATTTGCACGATATCTTAAAACAGTGTAGGGCCAATGTGTTTCCAGGGCCTCATAGGCGTCATAATATTAAAGCTACTGTGAGCGAAAAGGTCTTACTATTACAATAACACCAATTTATATTTCTCAAGCAATGTTTTCCATTGGCATTCTTTTTGGTTAAAATGTAAGTGCAAAGGGGCACACTTTTTATTTGTTTGTTTTTGGTCTTTTTCATTTTTAGCGGTACCAGGGATTGAACTCACGACTGCCTGCTTGCAAGGCAGGTGCTTATGCCACTGAGCTAAATCCCCAGCCCTGGGGCACACTTTTTAAAAAGTATATAGGACTAGGGATTTAGCTCAGTGGTTCAAGTGCTTGCTTGTTAAGTGTAAGGTAGTGAGCTCGATCCAAATAAAAAGTAAATATTATGTTATACTGGACTAACATTAGTCATCAAAAGAAAAAGATTTCCCTTTTATATCCAGAAAATACTATTTGAGTACCTACTACTTGCTTTGCAGTTTTCTTAAAATGAGGAAATAAGAGCTATGGTAACATAATTTAGTCACTGGTTGAAGCCCTATTGCAGGTCAGATATGGAGTCACATGATTTATGTGGATTTAACCTTCATGATGACACTGAGAAGTACATATTGTTATCTCCATCCCACCTGAAGACAAAATAAGGCTTAACAAAGTACAGTAACTTATGCAGTTCATCATTCAACAAATATATATTGATTGTATGTCAAATATCAGCTGCATCTTCCTCCCTCTAGATATTTAAGTAGGATGGTTTTGAATCACTCAATTTTCAAGTTTTGAAATCCTAGCGCCTGCCCACTTTTTACTACTAATCTCCTTATCTTTCTCTTGGGTTCTAGATATCACTCATCCTGAAAGTAAATAATTACATTATTTCAAATAATGGGCCAATTAGTGTGTACTACTTTTGATCCAGTGTTTCTAAAAGTGTGTACTGTAGAACTAAATCCCTCATAGAGTTTAATGTCCTATTTTAAAAAAGTGAAAGGGAAAATTCTATAGGAGGTATCATTTAAGTTAGGTAAATGCTCACCAGAGCAAAATTGAATATATTTATAGTTTACTAAAATCCTGAGTTTTTCAGAGGTATTTAATATACTGATATATTTTATTCTAAGAAGGGGAGACAGTATACAGGATCCCTAGCTTTCTAACCATAGTATTCTTTTTTTCTTAAAGCATCTCAAGGAACAAATATCCTGAACTGCAGAGTTCTACTACTCCAAATGTGACCCATGGACCTATCACATTATCATCAACAGAAAATTTGCGAAAAATACACTGACGATAAGGCCGTAAGTCAGAGCCACTGAGTCAGAATCCTCAGGGTAATTATGATTCCCCAGCTGTTTTGAATGCACTTAATGTTTGCAAGCAAAGCTCGGCTGTATATTCATTTAGAAACAATTCTTTGAACCAAAAGAAAACCACAGATAGAGGAGCTAAAATAACTTATATGACCGTAAACCCACTTCTATGGGTTAAAGATGAGTAACTTAATTTAGTTACCTACATATTTGTTTTACTTCTTCTTTTCTCATTACATTCAAATGTTTGCATGTTTATGGGTTTGGAGATCAGAAAAGAAATAAGCTAACTGAAAAATAAATTTATGAGCCAGGCGTGGTCACACATGTCTGCAATCCTAGCACTTGGGAGGCTGGAGCAGGAGGAGGACCATCAGTGTGACACCAGCATGAACTACATAGTGAGTTCAAACACATAGTGAGTTCTAAAAACAAACAATAAATTTATAAAATATATAGTCAATGTCTCCATATTCTGAATATCTTCAAAACTTGCAGAAAAAGCATCATTTTGGAGTCAGAAATGTAAAGCAGAAAAAGGCCATTTTTACTTCAGTCTAATAGAAATTTTAACCTTAACGGGGGTCATTTTAATATATTCACAATTCTCTCCAAAAAAAATCTGTATCTCTGTTACATTTTTATTACTTTGAATGAATCCAATGCTTCCCAGATAAAAGCCCTACCATGTGCTTTTAACCATGACCTTGCATATTTAGTAGGAGTAATACCTAATTTTGATGGCTCTTTACTGTAATATTTTTGGAGGTCTTGCATAAAATTCACAGCATAAGCTCTGCATTCCAGACTTTCATTTGTTGAAAACCACCATCATCCATGGCCAAATGGTTTTCTTATATTCCTGAGTGTTTATTATGAATAACAGCTGGGGAGTTGTTCTGCACTTCACTGTTGGTAGGTATTGTTTGGATATATAGTGAGATTCTTCAAAGGGTTCATATAAATTTTCACTGTATACAGCAGTTCAAATGGCTAAGGAACTTTCTACTGCCATTCTCAAGCCCCATTTTGTTGTTGCTGTTATTATATTGCACCATATGATAAAAAATATGTTCTTGATTTTGTTTTCCAGCTGTGACTCTGATCTGTCATTCTCTCTCACACCTCAGAAAAATTAAAGTGATTATAAAACATGGACACGAGACAAAATTGAAAATAAGATTCATCTTGTCTATATTTGCAAACATCTTTCAAATTTCCAATTTGCTGGTCCATTTTGTAAAACAGTTCAGGATATAAAGTTAAAAAATCATAAGACTCTCAGGGCATTGGATCCTCATTCTCTGTAGAGAAACCCAATGTTAAGTATTTGGCACCAAAGAGATGCACAGGCTGTGGAGCAGAACGAGCAGGTGGGCCCCACACATTTATTGTACATGGATATATGTAGAAGTATTTCTATGTTCATTGCCTAGCACTGGCAATGAGAAAAACCTAACTCCCAGCAATAATTTTTTAAAGTGACTCCAGGGCAATGCTGGTGTGTAAACAGCTGACCCTTGTTGTAGTCTCTACTGCATGTACTAAGGTGGCGCTTGTTATTAGGCACAGTTTCCTTGTGTTCAAGGCTTCACTTGCTATAAAACTCATCTGCTCAAATATTTCAGCCTGACCTTCCTAGAAAAAAAATCTTTCATTGATATTTGACAATTTCAAAACCGTAACTAGCTATCTCATTCAAGAACCATAAGTATAAATTAATAAATTTGATTTAGATGTTAGGCACTTAAAGGGGTGAAATGTGATCCATGTACAGGAAATTAGAATTTATACAATATTTTTTCCTATTGCTGCTCAACTTCCATCTTTTATGGACCCACTACAGATATTGCTGCTTCTATGAAACCATCTTTTGTATAGTCAGATGCTGTTTGTATTGTAAATTCTGGCATCTCTTGTATCTCCTTGAGAACATAATAGTGTTATGCTTAGTGCTGTTTATATCCACAAGGAAGCAATAATAATACCTACTTTGTACAGCTAGTATGAGGATAAATACTTGAAGATGAAATTTGAAATCTGCATCAAATTTCAAGTAAACAATACAGTGCAGTAACTATAGTCACCTTGCTGAACACCAGCTACCCAGAAAGGACTCATCTAATAAACTATATATCTTTTGGTACCTCCCAATTTTCCCAGTCAAGGTATACAATTTGTCTTTACCTTTTTCCAAGTTTGCTTTTATTCTGTTTCCTCATATGACTCTCTCACATATTTTGGGGACTATTCCTAAATATATTTTATCTTTTCTATTATATTTTTACAATTATTTTCTTCTGTTATACCTGCTACCTGGATATTTGTGTACCTGAACACTTTCTGTGGTATACATACTAATTTAGCATCAATTATTTTCCTAAAGTATATTATTGTATATAATGATTGTTCAATTGATTTTCTGAAGTTTTCTAGCTATTTAATAGTATCATCTAAAAATAGCATAATTCTGCATTATCTAATCAGTTTCTCTTATATCATTGTGTTACCTAATATCTCAATTAGTGTTGAATGACACAGCATGATGGTGGGTTCTTTGTCTTGATTTTAGCATTAGGGAATATCTCAGTGTTTCTCCATTAAGTTAGCCGTTAGCTTTTGGACCGAGATACACTTATTAAGTTAATGAAGTAGGTACTGATTTATTATGTATTATATTATTTTTTAAAATAATAGGTGTTCAATTTTGTCAAATGCCTTTTCAAGATCTATGAAGATGATCTCACAGTTTTTCTCTGGCAGCAAAACACTAATTTTGTCATTAAGGCTCAAAAATATGGGTCTGTCAAGCTCATGTTTATTCTTTAGAATATTTCTATTGATAAATTAATAACTTAAATTTTGAGTTTTTATTATATTAAACAATGAATAGTTAGTAGTAAAAAATTATAAAAATAAAAATTTGAAGTTTTAGTATTTATTATATAGAAAAAAGCATCAAAATTTTCAACATCTAGTGCTTTTTGATGTATAAAATCTAAAGAAAAACAATACAAATAAGTTCTTACAAGAACTACAATGAAAATACCAATAGAACTTCTCAAAAAAAATCTTTACTTCAATTATCACACCCAAGGCTGTCTGTACATATAACAATAGCACATTACATGCGCATGTTTTGCTTACATTGACAGCACATGTGCTTATCGTTCCTTTCCTATGTGGCAGTATTGTCATCTCTTTTTTTCCTGTTTTTTTCAGAAGATTCATACGATATTGTGCAACATGTACTTAGCAAGAAAATAAAATAGCAATAAAATAAAATATCAAACATCTAATGAGTGCTTAGAATAGTCATCAGCATTTTCATATCAGCTGCTTACTTGCTTACAAAACCTGAAACCTGAAGGATAACATCAAAAATAAAAATATATGTGAACTACAATGTGAATAAAAACAAAAGTCTACCACAGTAAAATCTTTACTTTAACTGTCACACCCAAGGCAGTCTTCACACATGACAACTGCATACTCCATACACAAATGTAACAAGTATTGCTTACACTGACAATACATGTGTTTTATTCCTTGTCCTTTCTTGTAGGGCACACCTGACATCTTTTTTGTTTTTCTGTTGTCATAGTAGATCTTTGTAATGCTGCACCTTCCTGTTCACCTCTCAGCTCACCAATGTGTTCCACAATATTTTGCACAGTTTCCTGGGCACAAACATTTTGTTTTTTCTTCACTCTAAATGATCTTTCATGAATTCCTGTCCCAATCCTCTAAGAAAATTTCTTCATGATATTTTCATTTGTTGTTTTCTTTGTAAACTATCATTATTTGTTTACATTCAAGTTAAGCACTATTTTCCAATACTTTGTGTTTCAAATGACATCATATTGCTGCATAATTCATTAACATCTACTGCACCTTTGGTTTTGTTGCAGTGTTTCCATCTCACTTTACCATTCTATCAAGATTTCTATACCAATATTTCCATTATGTTGGAAGTACTGACATCAGCAGTACCAATTTGCTTTTCTTTGCCATATATGAGACAAATATGTTTTTCTGAAATCCAAACACTGTACTATACAATTCTCTGTTTTGAAATTGCAATTTTTCATTTGAAATTTCTCTTTTGCTCCTGTGTACAACTGGTCAATTTGTGCTGTTAGCAAATGTAGCATCAGTTGGAAACTGATAAACCAGTTGTCAAATGTCACATTCTGATGGGTTTGGGAGGTGGGAGCTACAAGTCTGAATATAACATCATTTGGTTTATTACTATACAAATAAGGACATGACTTCTAAGATAAATGTCCAAATTGAAAGCATAATAAGTCTTTGCATCTATGAGAGCATAAATTTTTCTGCCTTTTTCAACCCATCACTTTCCATAAGTCTATTACATTCCTATGATTACTATGAGAAATCCCTACTAAGTAGAGCAGACCTATGAGTGCTTTCATCTCAGCCAGTGATGTGTCATAATAAGTACATTTTTGAATATGGGTATTGGTGCATACAGACTGTTTTACTTGCATTTTAATCTTTGTATACTTCACAGCATCTTGTAGCATTTCATCTGCTACAAATTCTAACACTAAATGGCAGTGGTAGCATTCTATCCAATATGTTTCACCCCTGCCAAGATCCTCACTATATTTTTGGAACCAGTTCTACCACTGGATCATTCCATTTGGTTGCATGGCCATTTAGCAATGTTTTGACTAGTCAAATATATGCTCATATTGCTATTTTATTCATCATTTAATAAGGAAGGTCTCCAGTTCCTGGGTCTATATCATTTGATTCTTGCTCCATTTCACTGTCTCAGGAATTTTGACTCACATGGCCAATGTCAAAGTCATCATCATCATCATCATCATCATCATCATCATCATCATTATACACTCATACTACTCTTCTGTTGGAAAGCACATATTTTACCCTAATGGATCATCTTCATCATCCACAGATGAGTAACCTGATGATTCACTTTTATCTCCAAAACTTGCAAATCTGGTTTTGCATGTGCCATTGCACTCAATTGGGCTACTTCTACCAAGAAAATTGAAAGAAAACTTTTTTTCACATATCCTAGAGTAGTGTGAATCTATTGGTCCCTCTGTGATGCATATAGTAAACATATGCAAAACCAGTAGAAGGAGCATAACATGAGTAAAAATCTCATTTTCTACTTTTACACATGTCTGCATACCTTGATGTTCATCACATCAAGTGAGTAAACACATAATTACTTCCCATATCCCTCAGAGAAAGGTACTGAGATGCACAGTCAGCTACTAGTAAACTGAAGTGCAAATTTACAGTAGAAAATGAAGGAAAGAGTCTACTGGACCCAGTTTAGTGTTCTATAGATTATATAATGAATTATACTCTTATGTCCTAATATTGAAGGACTCTTGTATTTCTCACATAAATCTCATATTTTAGTGAATATTTAAAATCTGTCTGCTAATATTATATGATTTTACAGTAGTATATAATTGAGCTTGTTCTGTAGATTTATACAATCTTTTCTTTGATCAATTGCATTACAATGGATAGGTAAAAAAATCATGTCATTTTAACACATCAATTCCTAATTATATTCATTAATATATGAAATTCTTCATAAAAAACCCATATTTTAGCCACTTTTTATTATATTGAGGTCCACCTGTTGCTGAAAGATAGGTTAAATGCTTCATTTACTATTTTGGGTGATAATGAAGAGATTTTCCACTATTTCACAGAGATAACCATTGAAGTTTTATGAATCTCCTTCAGTAACTTTATGAATTCATGGTCTTTCAACATCTTTGATGGCTTTTAATCATTTCTATGATGAAGATGATAATGATGATAATGGTTAGTATTCAACTTGTCACATTTCAGCCAGGGGAAAGTTGACGTTAGAGTCTTTGAAGGTGTCACTGTTTTGGTTGGAAGAAACCTTAGGATATTTATAGGTTGAAAGAAGCAAGAAAGGACAGTGAGAGAAAAGAAAGAAGCATTACTGAAGCATTACTCCTGAGAGGCAGAAAGGGTTAAGATCTTCAGCACAAATAAAAAAATTGACCTAGGGGATATTCCATAAAAAAATTAAAGTAAATGAATGATAGAGAACTAGATATCACAGGTGACATTAATAGTGTTTCATACACATTAATACAACTTACTATTTCTGTGTTTCCTCTAAATATTTACAAGGGAGTGTGTGTGTGTGTGTGTGTGTGTGTGTGTGTGTGTGTGTGTGATTTACATAGTTATTTATTGAGAAAGGCCAGATCAGAATGAAAAGAAAGTCCCTATTTTAGAAATGACTTAGATCAGAAAGAGGGCTTAGCCAGGAATCTGAAGACCTAGATTCTAATCTCAGCAGAAATATATATGCCCCTTGGCCCATGGTAATATCACCTTTACAGGTTGTATACATTTACAATTTTTCAGAGGTACAATCAAGATCATATAATGATTAGATATGCATTAAAAAAGAGGAAAGAATCAAGAAAGACCCTAATATCTTTAATTTTAAGTAAGTGAGTAGATGGTAGAAACATGGAGAAGAAATGATACCCGATTATAATGATTCATTGAATAGTATATATAGATAATTTACGTCTGAATTAAACATATCCTACCAAAGATGTTATTGTTAAGAAAACTGATATTCCCTAAAACTATGGCATTTATAATACAATCTATAATTTGCTTAAGTAGGGAGCAAAAGCGTAGTTGCTGCCCAATAACAGGTGATATAAGAAAAATGCAATAATTTTGTAAATTTAAAAGATATCGCAAGAATAACTATACAAGATTTTTTTAAATGTAAATTTCCTTGTATTCTTATTTATCCTAAAGTACCATTAGTCTTGTTATTTAGCTTGCCCATTATTTCTTTTGAAACAATTGCATTATAGTAAGAGTAGATACATATAAACACAGAGTATAGTAGGTCACTGAAATGTTGACTGCTTTAAACAAAGAAAGAAGTGTCAAATCAAGGCAGTTTCTCAGCTGCTATTCTCCTGGGCACTGATCCATCATTCAAAGGTCTCAAAAGGTGTTGTCACGCCCAAGCTTCTGTGACATACAGGACTAATTGTTTGCAGCCCAAGGCATTACATGTTCCACTTTTAAAGACATTAAGGTGGCATCTTCCGAATTATCTGATTGCTCTAATTTTTCTATGTTAATGGCATAATAATGGTATTTTAAATTCTTTGTTTTAAGTTATGATTTTCACTAACTTTCTGGGGTTGAATCAAGTACTCCCGCTACTTATGGATGAGTCAATTTTTTTTCAACCATTTGTCTTAATGAATTTTAAATGCATTTTTAAGCTCTTTGTATTTCATATGAGTGTCTTATGAAGCATAAAATATAACTTGATCTTTGTTCCAAGTGTCTCCATATATGTGAAGTTTTTCCACATTCCCTACCAAAATTACATTAAATTTCCTCAGTTTTAATGGTTACATTAAGATTCCTCAAGATCTCATCTGAATGATATTTTCAGCCCACTTTCTCTTGCCAACCTAACTTAACACCAAGGCATTATAAGAGACATTGTAAAGATTTTCACATTCATCACTTGTAGCACAATTAGTGGTACTTCTTTCAGTATGGCAGATCAATGTGATTACTCTAGGAAACAGTAAGGAATGGGATGGGAAGGAGGGAACAGAAAGTGTTTAGGGCAAAGAATATTATCAAGAGATCACAATGAACTAATGAATGAAACAATTATCAATTTATTCTCCATAACATCCCAAACAAAACAAGCTGTTTAGAAGTATGAATATTAGAGTATGCAAGAATAGAGAGAAGAGGAAATGAGAAATTAAGGGTGAGAAAAATAAACATTAAACATGAGACACTTCTAATATTTCAACAAACAAATATTCTTTATAGTCAAGTTTTGATATCACCGTTTCTCAAACATTCTGTGATCAAAAATGATTACAGGTTCCAGAAATGGAATATTATTGTAGAAGAAACTTTTAAAATTTTTCCTCATAAACTTTCATTGTTTTGTCTACCATAAAAGTAATATATATTTTCACCAAGCAAGACTTTTAATAGTGTTTGTGTGTGTGCACATACAAATTTATGCACATGTACACATACATAGAACTATAAGCCTATTATGTTCATCTAAACTTCATATAAATTTTGGTGGTTATTCTTCAGTATTTAAGAATTTTGTTTGTTTACACAGCTCTGAGAAAAAAATGCTATTACAAAGAGAATTTAAATATTTCATTGTGCTATTTATTTTTAACAACTACTTTTAAAAATGAAACTAGGAGAACCATTTTTGGCTCAGAAAGTGGGTAGAGAGAGCAATGATTAGATATATAGACAGAAATATATTCATAGTGTATAAATGGTACATAAATAAAATCATTCTTTGATCGGTAGTAAATAACAGACCTGGATTTCAGCAGGGAGAAACAGTGGAAGGATTTTGACAAACTGAAGGTATCTAACACACTTGAACAAGAACAGGGAACACTTATTTCTGGCCAAGTGTGTCCTGTGCCTGTAGCCTTGCCAGCCTAGAAAATATCATGAGAAATGGCTCTTCAGAAACAGTTCATACATCTTGTCATTTTATCAGCTACCAAGCAGCACTTTAACACTCAGACTCTTCTAATGAACAATAATTATTAGTTACTGGTCTTCATGATTCCAGATCTATGTGTTTACGTGTAGAGAGAGTCAAGTTAAAGGACACTGAAAAAGCAAAAAAGAAAACTCACTCAGAGTGACAAACAAAATATAATACTTCTATGCTATGAAATCTAACAAGAGACGCTGGAAATGTATGAATGCACATAAAAGAATGAAAGGAAATTCTTCAAAATGTTTTTAAAAAGTTTATTTCTAGATGACAGAAGCTATTGGTTTTCTTCTTTATAATTTCTGGATGTTGTAGGAAGAATATTTTACAAAAAATAGAATAATTGTTTTAATGAATAACCTAAAGAAGATTTTAAAAGTATAATAATAAATTTAACATTATTTCCCAATGTTTAGATATCAATTAAACCTTGGCCTCAGAATTATTAAAATTCAAAGTTCACATCAAGGATTAAAAAAGGGTGTGGGGAACAAACTAAAATTCACTAAAAATGATACTTTATGATTTAGAAAAGCTTCCTTCAGCATTTCTGTTTTTAACAACAAGCCATTTAATTCCTAAGTCAATAAATCAATTTTTAATGTTCTTTGTTTATTAGAATTGTCTTCCTTTCCTATATAAACAATTGTGAAAATTTTCTATCATCAATGGTTTGAAGTAACTCAACTTGGATTTTTATAAGTATACACAGAAAGCAAATCTTACTACATGGGTAAGTGAAAAATATCTAATGAACAATAGCTTTCCAATAAAAACCTATCCATTTACTGGAAGCAAAAGCAAGTAATGTTTCTATGATTAATAACCCCCAAATAAGAAAATACTTCAATTAAAACAAAAATTTTAATTGAAAAAAATTTCTAACCTAAGAAAATCATTAGGAAGTGAACAGTTTGATAAAGATGTAATTAATAAAATAATTCCACTCTATCTAAATGTTTTAGGCTTTTTAAAATAGAATCTTATAGACTGTACATAGTAATTTCCAAATGCTCTGATTCTCTTAGAATTATCAGTGCCTGGGGCTTTCCTTCTTTGGTTTGTTGTTTGTATTATTTTAGTTAGTCCGTATATCAAATTTAAGTAAAAATAGTTCTCTCTTGTTTCTCAAAATGGACCTTCTTCAGGAAAATATGAAGATAAAATCTAATCATGTTCTCCTTATATCAATGTGATAAAATTTATGTTTAGACCAAGCATAGATCACCGTGGGTGTCTTCATTTTGAGTTTCCACTTATACCCTTAGTATTACCTGTGAAATGTCACAGGTAGAAAAAAAGCCCAGTCTCATACCAACAAAGGGAATACAGCTAGGTTAAAGCCCCAGTTTGGGTAGGTGAGATCCCAGAGGCAATCAAAGAGGTGGGTAAAATGGTCTAACAGTTGGAGAGAAGTTTTTCTACTGTCTTTTTCTTCTTGGAAATCAGTGTCCTTCACTCTGTGAGAGATTTTTATAGTATTAGTAATAGCTAGAATTTGAGATGGGGTCTACATGATGCTGCCCTACTGATTCTCACATGGAGCACAGTTTCTGTAAAACCCAAGCTAGTATGTCCTGAGGGCTTTGAACATGTTGTTACATGTGCTAGGTCCTCTACATTTGCTCCTGGAGTCTCCTTTGCAATCTGGAAAGGGATTTCCAGCCCTAAGTACAGAGGCAAACTGTGGGGACCTGTGCTCCACACCCTGAGCCAGGACACTTCAGTGTTGATGTCTCTGGGGAAGGGATGACCAGCTGGAAAGTAAACACACCCAGCAAAGCACTGTACTCCACTCCATCACCTGACCTGGTTCAAACAGAATCTAAGAATGTTGATCTCTAACTTCACACTAGCACTTTCAGCAAAACTGATGCATCTTTATAACAGTAAAAATACAGAGTTTTTCAAGAATTTTTCTTTTTTCTTGAGTAGTGCAAGTGGGGAATTAGCTGTTTAATTTTGTCCGATAATAAATAACACTGGGAAAAAATACACTAAGATAGATATTCTGCAAAACTCCAGAATTATTGTGCAATCACATTTTTATCTACCATTTTTAGAATATTTGATTTATCCCATCTTGGCATATTAGAATAGACATGAGGGATACAAACAGCCTGATAGTTAAAATTTTGTCTGCATATGAATTTCCTCTGGCTTCCTCCTCTGCCAGGAAAATTTTTCCTGTTGTCAGTTAACTGATCCTAATATCTTCTTGGAACAGAGCAAACATTTTAAAGTGCAAAGTAAAAGTCCTCCTGCAGCCCTAGGGAAAAAGATTTTTTTTCCTTGAGCTGTTGGTGTCTTTAAGAGAAATGACTTTAGTTGGTTCAGTCAGATGATAGAGGACTCAGTTAATTGCATATAAAGAAAAATGTCTGAATACCAGTGCCACTGAATTCAAGTAAGGTAGGGCAACATTGTTTATAAAGGTCATCCATGTGATAAATCTTTTGTAAGCAACAACACAAGACTAACTAGTTTGAAATTTTTATCTTTGCTTTGAAGAAGTCTCATAACAAGATGTATGTTAAAATGTTTATTAACTCAGAAAGAAATTTGGGCCTCTTGATCATGGACAGTTTTGTTTTTAATTAACTATTTCTAGTTCTTTAAAAGAAAAACAATTTTAAGTAGGATCAGTCACTTTGAGACAAATGAAGAAAACGAAAACCCAGCTTTATTCTAAAAACTGTTAAGAGGTCTTGTTTTAACTAAGATAAAGTAAGTCTTCAGATGGCCTGTGGTAATTGATCAAAAGTCTCTGAATTTACTTCAACAGCTATTCCAGCTCACAAATTTTCAAACTATCAGCTAAAGATTATATGTTAACGTAATAGAATATAATCACTAAGGGGAACCCTAGTAATGATCTAGTGATGATGGTCACTGAAAGGGAGATTAAAATACATTCGAATGTTCATAACTTTCTACTCAGATTTCAGAACAATGAAATCTTGTTGGAAGTGACTCCTGCCTGGACTGGATAGGAAAGTAGTGGGGACTGGGTAGACAGGTGAGGGAAACTTAAGAAAAACATGTGGGGTAGAAAAAAACAAATCCTTCTGAGCTTTTGAAGTTTTCTTTATCAATCTGAGTGAAAAGAAACAAAGTATTTTTAGTAAATGTAAATAAAAGCATTGAAAGTTCCTCAAAATGAAAGTATCAAATTACCTTGTTTCAGATATACTCAAAGCAATATCTTTTTTAAATGTTATTTGAGCAATAATAGTTCAATTAGTAGACATTCTCTGTGAAATACAGCCAATAGTAATATAGATAAATCTATCTATCCAGGCTGGCTCATATGATAATTCAAAGTCTATTGCTTACAGTGTTTTTCATATCTAAAAGCTTTCCTCACATTAATGACTAGAATTTCAATTTCAGTTTTGTAAATTTTAATTTCTCATAGTAAGTAGGAAGAATGAGTTTCTGAAAGTAATTGTCATAAGCGGGAGATAAACTTTTGTAGCTCTTTCTTAGATGTTGTGGTTTGATGTGTATCTCTGTGCAAAAGTCCACCCCATGTGCTCATTGTTACTGATAGTGTCTCACACTTTCTGAGAAAGTGTAAACTGCCATAGCTTTCGTCTCACAAACTTCCAAAGGTATGTAATGGATGCATTGCAAACACCAGAGTTAGATCCACCTCTAAAGATAACACTAAAGCTTCTCTTCAGATTCTGAATCACAGGCTGATATCAGAGGGAAGGAGACCTTAAACATTAAAGAAATGGTCTATTTGTATACACATGAATTTAGTAATACAGACATTGATTTTGTACTTTCTTTTAACCAGAAGGATAAATACATATATGAGAAATTTCATTTGACATTTCATATATGAAATCATTTGCACTGATTTTCAAAAGTGACTAATTATAAATTTTGTTTTGTTTCATTTCAATCTTTGTTTTTACTTATATTTAGATTTTCAAAGTGAATTACTCTTTTGTCTGAGTGGTTTGTTTTTAGACTCAAATATAATCAAGCATAGAAAAAAAGAACTTATAAATATAAATGAAAATTTAGAGATTTTTAAAAAAATTCTTACAGATTTTAATTAGTTTTATTGAAAGTACCATGTCTTTAAGAAGTGTAAACAGTTTTACTAGCTTTGATAAAACAATGTGTTTCTCTCCAATATTTACCATTTTTTTGAAGTTGGATGATAAATACCATATAAAAGAAAACTATCAAGAACAGTCATAATATATACATTTAATTAGCCAGGCTAATTTGCAATTTAAAATGGCAGTAAGTAGCTGATGAGAAATCATACAAAAATGGGTCACAGTAACGGGGTAAAATCATTTAAATGCTTTAAAAAATATAATTTTAACTCTCATATTTAACTTTGCTTAGCATATATTCAAATCTCTTTTATATGTATCAGATGTATACCTGTGTTGTAGACAAAGTCCTACAAATGAAACCATCCTCTTTGTTTGCCATTTGTAAAAAAAAGAAATTTCAATTTTTATGCTTAAGGATTTTTTCATTCTCTTCATACAATGACAGTCACTTTTAGCATTTTTTTCCTGTAGCTATTATAAAAAGTTATCTCAAACTTAGTAGCTTGAAAAAACACAAATGTATTTTCTGATAGTTCTATAGATCAGAATCCTGAAATAGATCTTCTTGAACTAAATCAGTGTTGGTATGTCTGTGTTCCTCCAGAAAGCTCTAGGGGAGAATCCTCAGCTTTGCCTTTTTTGCCTTCTACACACCACTCACATTCCTTGGCTTAGAGCTCCATTTCTCCAACTTTAACTAATAACTGGCCGAGTTCTTGCGCTATCTGCCTCCCACTTGCACTTTATAAAGACTTGTATGGTTAGATGAATATAACCTGGAGAATCATCTCAATGTCAATTAATTAATGTTAATTAATTAAAGTCACTTGACTTTAATTCCACCAGAAATCTTACATCCTATTTGTCATGTAACCTATTATATTCATGAATTCCTTAGAAAAGAAACATTATCCTGTCCTGTAAATTAATCTCTCAAAACTAGGTAATAGGAATGTAAAGATTCACCATAGTAGTGTGTCAATTTTTATAGATTTTAATATTACTAAAGTAAAAAAGTTAAACATAAATAAATTCAGGTCCTATATCGTCCAAGGAATTGTGCCTAGGAAACAAAGTAAGTTCCAGATTTATTTATTAGTAGTCAGTTTCATTGAAAACCTGCACATTTATTTCCAGGAAGATCTCTGAAAATAGATAAAATAATACAATAATTTTAAAATTTAAAGGTCTAAGAATACAGACGTACATTTTGCCACCAGGAAAAGCCCTTCCTCAGATTTTACATTAAAAAATTTTAAATCAAATTTTTAAAGATAAGCATTATAGATTTTTAGAAGTTTTAGATTTGGATAACTCTTGTATACCATGTGATTCATATACTCTGACACTTGATTCTCCTAACGAAAGATCATCCATACTCATTGAATAGTGCTTGGTGTGAGGATCAGAGAGCAATTCCCTTCCTAAACAGTCTTTTGCATCTTTAGATTTTTTCCAGTTGTATGGCTGTGGAGAATAATACCACATCTATGTAACAGTCTAAAAAATGTGAATGCAGCTAATATATGACCCTGAGGATACATACCGTTAGTTCCTCTAAATGGTAGTGTTAATTTGAAATTGGTAAAGAATGAAGATTGAGTCCCCTCTGAAACTTTTTTTTGAGACAGGGTTTCACTGTGCAGTTCAAGCTGGCCTTCAGCTCAGGCAGGTCTCGAACTTGCAAGGATCCTCTTGCCTCATACCGCAGGGATTACAGGCGCACACCATCATACCCAGCCTAAGAAACATTCTACTAGAAATAAGTTTATCAATTTAAATTAGAATTTCCAGCAGACATTTACATCTGATAAATTGAATCAGGATACATTAGGAAAAATCTAAAGGTATTTCCAAGGCTCTATTCCAGAGCTAACTCCACATTCTGTAGTTCTTACCTTCATAACAAGGGTATTTTAAAGGTATGGTAAGTGACCATTTTCATCCTGGGTCAGTACTGGACTTTGCTGTGCTGAACATATGTGAGCTGTGAGCATAGATGATTGGATTATAGAGGTGAATGAAGTTTGGAGTGGTAAAACTTGGTGGGAGAGGGGGTTCAATTGTCGCTGAAGACGAGCAATCTCTTTCAAGTCAGTAAGGACTATACCTAGTTGCCTCAATTTATAGTGTTGTACAGCTGATTGAAAATATAAACCAATACAGGCCCTCCTTAAGAAATTTTGCCCTCCAGGCTATTCAGTGACTTCTCTGATCTGTTGTCTGTCTTCGTTAATGGCTTTGTAAACATGTAATGACTCCTGATAGGAGTCTGTCTGTTATTTATTCCATTTTCAGAAATTCTCACCTTTTGTTTTCCCAAATCACAGACTTGCTAGAATTCTTGACAGGTCACCTGACTCATGCACAAGGCACATCCCTGACCAATTATTAGACTTTGCTACTTCACACAATTTTTCATAAGGAACTGATGGCATTCAGATCTAGCTTTGTACTACAGTCTCACCATGCTATCATGCTTTTTATCACTTCATGGAAATATATACTGGGTGTATTTTTGGGTTATGCTCAGCTATTGTTAATTTATGCCTCCGTAAAAACTGATTTTAGGTCAAGAGAGATGAACTCAACATAGACTACTCTCATTACTCTAGCCCATAAATATTTATGCACAAATAAAGTTAGATTACTGACAAAAAAGTTATAGCTGGGGCAATCTTTTAACACAGAAATTAATTTCTACATAGATTGTGATCTGGCAGTTGGTCTTTTTAACTTGTTTCTAAATAATCTCATAAGGATATATGAGTATACATAATTAAAATTCCCTAATAATAGAGAATGTTTATTCATATCTTGCAAATTTAGAGCAGCCTGAACAAGGAACTCTACCTGCTAGCTAATCGCTGTCAAAAAGAAGGGCTACTTGTCAAAAATTCTGAAACCAAAATTATTGTATTTATTAGGCAGTGCCATCTTTTAACTGCTTCATAAATAGCAAGATAATTCACAAGCTAGCTTATTTAGTTGGACTGGTATAAATGGCATACCTTATCCTGGCAAATATTCAGATAGTAGAATTAGTGACTATATGAGTGCTTTATTAAGATTATATTTTGGTTAAGGGGGACATTGATTACATCTAAGTTAATTTTTTTAAAAATAAAGTCATATCAACTATACTATAAAAACATGACATCAGGACCTCTACTACCCATCTGTTCATCTGATTAAATAGCTTCAAAAATGATTATTTGGAAAACCCTGGCCTCTCCCATGAGTGAAATTTGAGTTCACTCAGAGTGTTAGGATAGCCTTCTCCCTTCTTTGGTTCTTTAGTTTGCACACAAAGATGTAAAATAGCTCCAGTATCGACCAAGATCCTATTCAATTGGCCCTATTACTCCACTATGTTTTCTCCTCTTTTAACTTCATTTTTAATGGATCTATGTAGGATCTTTTGCTCCGTTTAAAATTCTTTATGTAACAAATATTCAGGATATGATTAAGGTAGGCAAATTCACCTTGCTTAACAATAGCCTAAACTCTGCCTCTGTAATACAGCTTAGCATTTCTTAAATTCTTGCTGGTGTGTATATCCTCCTCTCTCAACAATTTTTTCCACCATATCCCCCATGAACCAACACACCAAAGTTGGTCACAACTTCCTAAATATATAGGATTTTTTTAAGTGCTGTGGATCAAAGCCAAGGTCTTGTACATGCTAAGCAAGTGTTCTGTCACACATCTCCAGGCCATACAGAGTTCGAGACGAGCCCCTCAACCATTTGTGACTTAGTTTCTTACTTCAAAAGATGGGAATAACACCTCCCTTATAGAGCTGGGGTTTTTTTTTGTTTGTTTGTTTTTGGGGTTTTTTTTTTTTTTTTGTCTTTTTCCTTTTTATTGGATACCAGGGATCAAACTCACAACTGCCTCCTTGCAAGGCAGGCGCTTATGCTGCTGAGCTAAATCCCCAGCCCTTATAGTTTTTGATTTTTTATTTTTGTCAAGAGCTGTTTTACAATTAGACACATTTGTCCATGAAATACTCCTAACATTGTGACTATAGTAATTTCACAACAAATATTAGTTGTTATAGTAATAATGATTCTCCTACACATACACACACACACACACACACACAAACGCACACACACACACGAATCCTTGGCTTTACTTATATATTCTCTTCTGCCTAAAATACTTTCTTGTTCACCTAGCAAATTGTATTCATTATTCTTGGTGATGCCCTTCCTGATCCCTGTAAGACAATTTATGAGTCATTCTTCTCTATATTTTAAAAACCATTGATAGACATTTATTATTATATTTGATACACTGTACTCAAATGAAATCTAATGTCTTGGTGTGTTTACTTTCCTTACTGTACTTTTAGAGCTGGGGTAAAATGGTCGTCTTAAGTACATTTCTAACACTTATCACAGAAGAAACGGAGAGAAGGAAGGAAGAGGAAAGGGGAAGGGGGAAAAGGGGAGTGAAAGAAAAAAAGAAAGGAAAGAAAGAGCAAGTAAACAAATGAATCCAGTCTTTTGGCAGCTCTCCTGGGCTCCACCGTTCCTGGAAGGTCCCCAACAGTGATGCATTGATCTCATTTACAAATTCCGCCAGAGCACTGACTAACGGTTCCCAAGTTTATCACTCAGGGCATAAATAACGCTGTTTCTGCAAGATATTAATTCATTCACAGTGACTAATTTGCTTCCTATTTGATAATAATGCCAACTATTGACTAAGGCAAAATCACTCAGCTTGCCAAATCCTCCCTCTGCACCCCCATCACTTATTCAGAAAATAGCTTATGTAGGAAAGAAACAGCTGCTTTTGTAATTGACTCAGTTGAGCCAAAATTTGGTTCTTTAGGAAAAAAATTGTACTTAGTCATTTAACTTCACTGCTCATGCTTCAGTGGAAACAAAGGAAGTAGAAAATAAAAAAGAGAAAACAGAACAAGCACATCAATTTTCTTCATCATCCACTTTCTCTTTGATGATCTTCTGTATCTAGATTTCCTAAGCTGTAAGTGGAGGGTACTTATTGATCTAGACTGTTACACGAGGAACAAGAAATTCAGTTTGAAAAGTAAAATTCAAGTAAAATAGAAAAATTGTATATAAAGAACAACAGTTTTTCTCCCATATTATGATAAAGATAGTACTTCCAAAGATCCTATTCATGTAATATAACTCTTGAGAGTGACTTAAAGTTTCCTACTGTATGAATATGTCAGACTCTAAAAATGCTGAAATCTGAAATTCTTTCAGGTATCCTGTGAAATGATCTTACCTGTTGCCAATTTTTTGTATGTGACTGATGTGCTTCCAGACTAAAACACAGACATGGCTATTATTTGCACACATGTGCGTGAACAGCATCCTTCCCCCTGCCCTGCTGCCATCACACACCAGCTATTTTTCTAACAGAAGAGGAAATGACCATATGTAATTAAAAAGTATAATTTATTCCATCACAGATTTTTTCCCAAGCAACTCGTAAGATCCAACCATAGGTGATTCTTTTCAATTTTTGGAACAAATGTAGGCCTCCCAGTCGGGTGTTAAAATTTCTTCATTTCTCATTGGAAGTCTTTTCTACACTTGTTTCAGAACCTGCTATTAAATCACATCACTTACCAGTTGAACTTTGATGGCTATTTCTCTTGCCCAAACTTCTTTAGCTAAAAAGAGGTTATGACCAGTCACACCTGTGACTAAACTCATTATGCATTTCTCTGCAACCGTTTTGGAGGATTTGTTTTTCTGAGTTTGATGCAAAATTAAAGGCAATATTTTAAAAGATGCAACGTGACAATCTATTTTCTGTTCTAAATTGAGCAAGATGTAATGACCTCACTTAAAAAAAAGAAAAAAATGAAAATTTATGTTACAAAATTGGGATCATACAATGTTTATGTGAGTACAATAACCAATTGCTTCATTATTCCTGTTAAGAAAGCTATTAGTTTGTCTTGCCAATGGAATAAAATCCAAAAGCTAAGACAGCAATATCTGATAGTAACAATTCCCTCCCCTCTCTGCCTTGTCCCCCAAAAGTCTGGTGAAATCAGCACGATGATGAAAAGAATTTCCTCCATAGTAATCCTTCCTAAAGCATCTTTCTTAGAGGAATTCTAGGTCAAGAAATTTATACTTACTGAAGAAAAGAGTCTGAAGTTTCTGAAGCAAGATAGTAACTACTACCGAACAAATTCCAATACAAATATTAAGAGAAGGATCCTGAGGTTGATAAGCATTCTCTTAATAAGTAATTGTGTCCAATTTTACATTTGCACAATACAATGGTGTCTCACTGACAACTATTAAAGCCATGGTAAGCTTGATCCAGCAGTGAGAGGGCTTTGATCTGATTGCTCTCAAAAACTCACAGATTCTCTCAGCCCCAGAGCAGTAGTTAGTAGACAGTCAATAGCTTGTTTTTCTGGTCTTCTCAGGACTAATGCAATTTAAAAGTTGTACAGTGGACAGGTAGCAAAAAACAGAAAAAATAGCCTTCCCACAGGTTTAGAACACTGGATTTAAATGCTGAGTCAAGTGTTCCAGAAGAGAAATAACTTTTCTACACCCTTGGCTTGTATGAATTGGCTAACTTTAAATAGATGAAGACCTTTCCCTTCATTTTAATGCCGTAATATTTCCATTATTTTTACCATTTTCTCCATATGGATAAAGATTTCCTCATATAGTAAAAACAAAAAATGTTTTCCCTTCTAAAAAAAAGACATATTTTGTGGTTTTCTACTTGTAAAGAACAAAATTGAAAGGCATACATTAGAAATTTATATTCTTATTTTTTAAGACTTAGAAAATTTACCAGGAAAAGGAACGGAATAGGAATAACTCCTGAGAGACAAAAGGGGTCCCAAATGGATTGCCCAATTTTGAGCCCAATTTTCAAAGAAAGTTTTATAAAGCAAAATCACTAGACAGGTACAACATGAGGCAAAACTCTGATCAACCAATATGCTTGCAAGTGTAGTCACTTAGGTAATATTGATCTAATGGGAAGTAGGTCACAAAGCAAGTATACATGGATGACGTCATTAACCATGATAAATAAATACTCTATAGTCTTAGTCTCAGATCTAGTCTTGGTGGGGAAGGATGGCTTACCTAAAGAGGCAATGCTTTATTTATAAGAGAAATTTCAAAAGAATGTTACCAAACTTCCAGTTATCCATTAGAGAAGTATGCAAATCTGGCCATTGTGACTTCAATCTTCTTCAGAACTACCTCCAGTCACAGATTTGATGTGTTCTTATCTTCTGCACTGACTACTTTGAGGGCCTCATGCTGTCTGATTGACTACATTTCCATCTAACCTACATGTCTCTAATATTCCTCCCTGTTTCTAATATTCCTCCCTCTGAAAAAGTGCCCTAAGAGTCCTGAGAGCACAATGGATGAAGACCATTCTGGCTACTTCTGGCCAGAATGAGGGGTCGTAGTTATGATCAGCAGTCAGAGATACTCCATAGAATGTCTCTCTGCAGGCTTTCAAAAGATTCCAGGTATTCTTACCTTGGGTAGGTGTAAGTCTCCTTTCAATTATTTCAGTGGGGCCACCAAATGACACAGGAGCAGTAAATGATATAGGGGAAATACACGTAATTACTAACCTGCTACAAGTGTGATATGCCAAGTTGTGATCCCTGAAGTTGAAGAATGAATTTTAAGGGACCATAGAGTTTAACAGTATTAAACTTTACGGGGGAAAACAAATGGGAAATGGTAATATGTCCTGAGAGAAAGGACACGTCCCAAATGGATTGCCCTAGATTCCTAATTTAATGCAAGAGTAGGGATATTTAATTTGAATCAAGTTTGGCCTTAAAATCATGTCAATTTGTAACCAAAGGTATATTATTGTTTTGGAAATAAAATATTTATAGACCTTGTGTGAATAATAGATAGTATTTTAATTATTTAGCAAAGTGTTAATAACCAATTAATTGCATATATGAGTAAATTAAAAATATTGTTAAGACACGGACCTCTCTACCTTCACTGCGGCTAGAATCCAGGTGAATCACAAGGGAAGGCCCACAGATAAGCCCTTGCCTTCACTGCTGCTGGGAACTAGGTGAACGGCACAGGGAGACCCAGACCAACCCCTCTCTTTGCTACTGCCATGACTGAAGTGAACTGCATGGGAAGCCGCAGAGACCAGTGGAAATGACAGCCACTCAGTAGGGGCCCCAGCTGGCATACACAGGAGGAACAGGAAGGGCAAACAGTTTCAAATTGTCAGATGCCACAGTAACAATACAAGCCAAGGGGTGGTAAGAGATGAATCAACACTGGGCTTGATGATAAAAACACATGGAATAGAAGCAGGCTGGGCTGCCCCCCAACCTCTTTTTTCTCGTTTCTCTTTTTCTTTCTCTTCTGTTTTGTCCTATTTTGTTTTTCTTTCTATATGTTTGTTTGTTTTCAGTGGGTGTGGTTATTTTTGTTTCCTGTATTTATTTCTTTGTCTTTTTTCTTTTCTCTTTCTTTCATAATTAGATCTTTAACCTTTCTCTTTGTTTTATTCTACTCGTCCTCTATATCATCAATTGTCTCACTTGATTTTATGATAATTTCATGTCAGTAAACAATGTCTCTTCTCTTCCTAGTTCACTTCAGTTCTCCTAGGCTTTCCCTTCCAATCCTTCTCTCTTGTATTCTACAACTACTGAAAACTTGGATGATCATCATAACCCCCCAATTCTATTGCAAATATATTTAACCTCATTCATCCAAACTACCACCTATCCTTTTTCTTAACCCTGCCCCCCCCCACACACACAACGGGGTAAATTCACTCTATTAAGTGGAAAATCCTTGCATACAAGTTCCTGGTATAAATTATATAACTGTAGAATTTTCTCCTATGACTATAGCCATTAGGTTAATAGTGACCACATTTTATCACTAGCCAAGCTGTGCTTATTGTTAATTGTACCACTTCAACCAAGATGTCATATCTGTTACAACCAGTTTTTCTCCCCTGAATCACAACACTATAATTGTAAAGGAGTCATAACCAGCACTGTAGTCCAGTATCAAAGGAATTGGGCCTGAGTCAAATAGATAGTAACTTCACATTCTTAATACATTGGGAAGTTAGGTTGTTGGGAAAGACTTAAAAGACCAAGAACCATGTGTATCTAGAAGACATACTAAAGAACAGACATTTCTTATGGAAGCCTCAAAACCAGGGATAAAGTTACCTAATATAAGAAATCTACCAGCATCAACAAAGAAAACAAAGTAAAACAAAAATAGAAATAGAAAATGACAAGATGAAGAAGCAAAATGCAGCCACCAATATCCAGCATACCCAGGATAAGTTCAGAGCCCAAAGATATAGAGGAAATCAGAAGCCAACCACTGGAATTCTCTAACATGATAGCAGCAGAAGTGAAAACAACAATTGGAAGAGGTTATAGAAAAACTAATTTCTAAGGTACAAAAGAAGTGATCAAAGTGAAAGATATCAAAGCAGACATAAAAAATAGAGGAGCTCAGGAAAATCATGGAAACTATGAATGCCCAACATAGAGGAAAAATGGAGCCAAGGAAGCAGATCCAAGTAGAAATTCAAGAAAGCAAAAGTTCCATTGAAATTGTGTGCAACAGACTGAATGAATGTGAGAATAAAATATCAAGATCTAAAAGACGGGATAGCAACCAGTGACTGGGAAAAGGAAGAATCTTAAAAATAACAAGACCACAACAAATCCAACAATATGAGGCAAAGAAGAAAAATATGGTTGACTGGAGTTAGTGAGAAAGCCAGAGATAATGCAAAACACATTTTTAAAAAACTGTTCACAGAAATAATGGAAAGGGCCATGCATGGGCTACCACTGAACTAGGAACAGCCAGACTCAAGCCTCTCTCTGTGATTTAGCACACTTACAGACTGGAGGGGAGAGAGAACAAGACCAAACCAGGAAGCAAGCCCAGTCTGGGAACCAGCACCATGTGTGGACCACCACTGGACTGGGTACAGTCAGACACCAGCCCCTTCTGACACACAGGCTGATAAACAAGAAGTACCAATCTCCTCTCTCACCATATGTAACTGGCTTATCTAGAGAAACACAGGCTGTGAAGACAGCTATCAGGGTGAAATGCCATTGGATACCAGGGGTGCTTTGGTGTTTCACTGACATTGCAGGCCTAAGACCAGTGGTCTGATCATAGATTCAGAGAATAGTGTTATGCAGTGTAGCATCTAGCAGGAATCTCCTTCTAAGGGTTGTAGCTATTGTTGATTACCTATGGTCTTGCTTTGAAGTCCTATATCATTTCCATTGTTTTGATGGATTGTATTTTGTTCCCCTTTTTTTGTCTGATTATGTTAAATCCAATGACAAGAGCAGCTATTTCAAAGATAGATATATTATGGTAGCAATTTTGGATTTACTATTGACTTGTTTTGAAATCCTTTATTGCATTCATTGTCTTATAATTATTGTTTGTATTCTGTTCTGTTCTGATTTTTACTATGTCCAAAGTTATCTACAACTATTTTGAAAACATCAGAAGGAATTATGGAAACTATTATTGATTTTGTAGTGTTTTGAAATCCTGTATTACTTACAATGGTTTGCTTTGATTTGTTTTATACTCTTTAAAGTAAAAAGAAAAGAAATAAAGGAAGAAAACTTCCCAAACATGGATAAAGAATTTGACATAAAATAAGCGAAAAATAAAGAAGTCCAAATAGTTATGACAAACATAAATCTACAGCAAGGCACATAAAAACCAAAATTCCAGGATTTAACACAAGAATAAAATATTAAAAGCAGCTAGGAAAAATATCAACTATGAGGAAAAGTTCATCAGAATCACAGCATACTTATCAGAAATCCTCAAATCAAGGAGAGTTTGGAGTGAGGTGTTTCAAGCCTTAGAAGAAAACAATTTTCAACCCAGGTTGATGTACTCTGCAAAACTGTATTTCAAAATCAGTGGAGAGGGTCAGGGATGTAGATCAGCAGCACAAGCAAGTGGAAAGTCCTGACTTAAATTCCTGGAATCAAAAACAAAGAAAAACAAAAAAATCAAAGGAGAAATAAGATGCTTCCATGACAAGGAATTTGTGACCACAAAATTGGACCTAAAGTACACTCTGAAGGGTATATTAGAAAAAAATAACAAAGACCACAAACGTAAGAACAACAGAAAGAAGTCACCAGGCAGGAAAAACAAACAGAGGAGAATGTCAGTGAACCAACAACAGCAAGATAACATGAAAAAGATTATCCAAAGCATCAAAGTAAATGGCCTCAACTCACCAATCAAAAGAAATATACTGGCAGAATAAATAGATCAATAAACAAGAAACATACTTAATTCAAAATAAATTCAGAGATTAAAAGCCCAAGGATATAAAAAATTCTCATTGCCACTGTAGCTCAGAAGAAATTGGGGGTAGCTAGTCTATTTTCAGATAATTTGACATTTATGACAAAACTTATCAAAAGCAACAAAGAAGGTCTACATGCTTGTTAAGGAAAACTCCAAGAAGAGATAACAATTATAAATATACATGTACCAAACACAAGTGCACCCAACTACATAAAAAAAGTATTAACAGACATGAAAAG
This sequence comes from Cavia porcellus, assembly GCF_034190915.1. Lineage (NCBI taxonomy): Eukaryota > Metazoa > Chordata > Mammalia > Rodentia > Caviidae > Cavia > Cavia porcellus. The sequence continues at coordinate 35,051,553 of NW_026947489.1, forward strand.
CCAAATAATCACTACCACACTTGGAGTTGGAGACCTTAGTACTCCACTGTCACAAATAGATAAATCAAATAGAAAATATATCAAAAAAGAAATATCAGAATTAAAACAAGCCTATAAACAAATGGACCTGGTAGACTTCTTCAGTGTTTCATTCCAAAACGTCAGAATAGGCAATCTCCTCAGCTGATCATGAGACGAAAATCATATTGGCCCCCAAAATAAATGGATCATGTATTGGCCCATAAAAATGTTTAAGTAAATATAGAAGAATTGAAATCATCCCATGCATACTATCTGACCGTAGCGCTAAGAAACTGGAAATCAACAGAAAAAAATCACCAAAACTACATAAATACATGGAAATTAAACATATTTATGAACAACCAATGGGTAACAGAGGAAATTAAAGAAAAAATTAAGCAGTATATACAATTAAATAATAATACCAACACACTATAGAGGTGTAGAGAGAGGTCTCAGCTCCTTTCCTTGTTGGTTATGGTTCTTCTGAAACATGCTGGCTAGGGATTTCTGCCCTCTCCAGTTTGCTATTGGGCACTGAGGTGCATACAAGGGTGGCATATGCTGGCATCTCCCCTCTGGGTCAGTCAACCTGCTGGGTTAGTGTGCTCCGTGCATAGGGAATTGGTTTGGAGCATCTTATTGAGTTCCAGCCGGGGGCGTGACCCAGGCCAGGGATATCCCACCAATCTGGTCTGGGAAGGAAACAACTAACTGAAGTCACTGCTGTTCCTTGTTCCTGCCAGTCCTGCCGGATTCCAACATGTCATCCAGTTGGTTGCTCCTTTCCTATGGGAGGGTCTTATTCCCAGCACTCACCACAGGTCAATGCAGGTCCCTTGCGGGCTAGCTTCTCCGTTGGACTTGCCATCCTCCAACTTCAGTGCAATCGGGGTTGTAGCAAGTTGCGGCTGTGGGAGTCCAGGCAGTTCAGTTGAAGCGACAGGAGTTTGGGCAGCTCCACCGCAGAGGTGGGACTTCAGGTGGCTTGGCGAATCACAACCGTATAAGCTCAGGCACTGCAGTGAGAACACTGGCCCCTAATTTAGCTCCTCCAGGGGAAGCCCCAGGACTGCATGTTTGACCAGTTCTTTTCCCTGTAGTTTCTTCCAGGGTTGAGAGGATCCATCTCCCTCTATCCAGACCTCCCTAGGATGTTTCATTCCGGCATCTGAGTTGTCTGTCTCAGGGAGCTACTGTATTCTGCTGCTTATCTATTGACCATCTTTAGCTCCTGCTGTTCTTTCATTTTGAGAAGCTTTTTCATCTTCCACTTTCACAATATCTAGTGTACATTTTTTATATAATCTTCCAGTATTTAATTGTTATGGAAACAATATGATACTGACACATGTGAGTCTGATTTATTTCACTTATAAATACAGTCTCAAGTTGCATCCATTTGCCTATAAAAGCCTTGCATTAATCCTTCTTTATAGGTGAATAATATTCCATCGTATAAAAATGCAACATCTTTTTCATGTGTTCCTCTGTTCATGGACATTTGGGTTGTTTCCAAGATTGAGCTATTACAAATTGTTCTGCTAGAAAGATGGGTACACATATGTCACTGTGGTATGTTTTCAAATCTTTGAGAATACCTGAAGGAGAATATCTAGATTAAATGAGACCTCCAATTCTAGTTTTTTGAGGAATTTCCACACTGATTTCACAGTAGTCATAGCAATCTACCCTCCCATGAATAGTGGAAAGGGTTCCCCCACCCAGTTCCACCAGCATGTCTTTTGTTGATTTTATGATGATAGCTATTATTTCTGGAGCAAAATGGAATCTCAGTGTTATTTTAATTTGCATTTCTCCAATAGTCAGTGAAGTTGAACATTTTTTCATATATTTATTCGTCATTTGCATTTCTTCATCTGAGAAATACATATTAATCTCAGATGCCTATTTCTATATTTAGTCTTTGAATTTGGAGGCCCTGATTTTTTTTCAATTCTTTATATTTTCTAGGTAGAAATACTTCATATCAGGGACAGTTGTTTAATTTTTTTTCCCATTCTGTGGTTTTTCTTTTAACTTTACTGTTGATTACTTTTCATGTGCAAATTTTTTTCATAAGATGAGATTTCAACTGTTGATTTTTTGAAATACTTCTCATGCAGTTTGGTTTTTGTTCATGATTTTACTGCCTACCACTATGTCTTTGAAATTTCTGCCTACTTTATCTTCCAGTAGATTTAGTGTGTCTGTCATAATATTTAGATCTTTGATCCATTTTGACTTTATTTTAGTTCATGGTGAAAGATATGGGTCTAGTTGAAGTCTTTGGCATGTAGTAAACCAGTTTTTCCAGCACTATTTATTAAAGATATTATCTTTCTTCCAGTGGACATGTTTGGACCCTTTGCAAAGTTAAGGTGGCTGAATGGGTTTATAGTTACATCTGTATCTTGTATTCTACTCCACTGATCCTCAGCTGTGTTTGTTTGTCTGTTTGTTTGTTAGGTTTGTTGTTTGTTTGGTTTGTTGTTTGTTTTTGCCAGAACCATCCCTACATTCCTAGGATAAACCCCACTTGGTCATGGTGTTTAATCCTTTTGATGATTTGCTGCATTCTGTTTGCCAGAATTTTATTGAGGAATTTTGCATCCAAATTCACTAGGGAGATTGGCCTATGATTCTCTTTTTTTGGTTGGGCCTTTCTCTGGTTTTGTTATCAGAGTAATACTTGCCTCCAGGAATGAGTTAGGGGGAATTGCTTCCCTTTCAGTACAATTAGAGTTTTAATGCTATTGGTGTCAAATCTTCTCTAAATTCCTTGTAGAGTCCAGCTGTGAATTCATCAGGACCTGGGCTTTTCTTTGTTGGTAAGTTTTTTTTTTTTGTCGTTTTCCTTTTTATCGGTACCGGGGATCGAACTCACAACTGCCGCTTGCAAAGCAGGCGCTTATGCCGCTGAGCTAAACCTCCAGCTAAACCTCCTTACCCTGTTGGTAAGTTTTTAATAATTTTCAATTTTTTGACTGATATTGAGTTATTCAGAATTTTTATGTCTTCTTGATCCCGATTTGGAGATTTTTCAAAGTAGGAATTGATGATCTTCTGAATTTCCACAGGATCGGAGGTGTTTTCACCTTTTTCATTTATTGCATGAATCTGAGGGGTGTTTTCCTTTTTTTGGTAAGGTTAGATAGGGGTTTATCAATTTTATTTACTCTTTAAAGAACCAACCCTTCAATTCATTTTTGTATTGTTTTGTTAGTCAAAAATTGAATTAATTTCTGCTCTGATGTTTATAACTTCCTCTCCTGTATGAGTTTTGGTCTTGACTTACTCTTCCTTTTCTAGAGGCGTGGGGTGCAAGGAGTAGTTTACTTATTTTTGCTAATTTTTCTGTTTTCCTGATATGAGAATTTACTGCTGCATATTTCTCTCTTAGAAATACTTGCATTGCATCCACAGGTTCCAGTATATACTATTTTCATTTTCATTTAACTGTAGATATTATTTAATTTTGTCTGTGACCCACTGGTTTTTTCATGGAGGTTATTTAATTTCCATGTGCCTATGTAGTTTTTATAGTTTCTTTTACCATTAATTTCCAATTTCAGTGCACTATTGCCAGATAATATGCATAGGATGACTTAGTTTATATTTACTTAAGCATGTTCAGGAGGCTAATATGTGGGCTATTTTAGAGAATGCCCGTGTTCAGCTGACAAGAATGTGTATTCTGATGTGTTGGTGGAACACTCTGCAAATGTCTACTAAGTTCGTTTATTCACCAGTTTTTTTGTTTGAGGAGGGTTTGTTGTTGCTGATTTTTTGTTTTGTTGATCTATCTTTGTGTGACAGTGGGGTATTATGGTTCCGTTATTAATGTGTTATTGATGATTTGATTTTTTATGTTTATTAATACTTGTTTTACATAGTTAGGTGCTCCCATATTTTGTGCATATATATTTATAATTGTCATCTCTTCCTCTTGAAGTTTTTCTCTAACAAGTATAATGACTTTCTCTGTCTCTTTTGATTGCTTTTGGCTTGAGTTCACATTGCTTTTTTCTGGGTTCTTGTCTATTGGGGTATGGTTTTGCATCCCATGACTTTCAGACTGTTATTTCTTTTAGAATTAAATGTGTTTCTTGTTTCCAGCACATTGTTGGAATTTCTTTATTGATCCACTCTCTCAGTCTGTTTCTTTTGATTGGTGAATGAACTCATTTATATTGATGGTCATAACCGACAAGTATTGGCTTATCTTTGTCATGTTACCTTCCTGCTCTTGGTTCCCATCCTCTTCCCTCTGTTTAAGTGCTTTCCTTTTTTGATGGTTTCTGTTGAAGTTCATGGAATTGTGGTCATTTTCATCTCTTTCTAGATTTTCTTCCAGTACCCTTTATATTGTTTGTTTGGTGGCCACAAATTTCTTCAGTTGTTCTTTGTCATTGAAATATCTTATTTCTGCATTAATTTTGAAAGATATGTTTGTAGGGGGGCTTCTGGGAAGATGGTAGTACAGTAAGCAGCAGAATAAGTCGCTTCTCTGAGAGACAGAGTCCAGATGCAGGAATATAGCATCATGGGGAGCATAAGAAGGATGAAAGCAGGTCCCCTGGACACAGGGAGAATCTAAAGTGAGAATTGAAGTCCACAGAGAGAGTGAAAAGAAAAACTTAAACAAAGAAGGCAGCAGCTGGTGATTGATGTCTTTACCCACTGTGTGAGAGGAGTTGTTGGAACCTGAGGATGCATGGTCACAGTGATTTTGGAAGCTGGTGACCCCAGAGACCTCTGCAAAGAGACACAGTGGTGGAAGGGAGCCCCAGATGCAGAGGACTGCACTGGCTGGCAGCGAGTGCAGAAGACTCAGTCCTGCCGCAGGAGAGAATGATTGGCTGTGAGTCATTTTGGAGTCTGGCCTAAAAAGCCCCAAATCAGAGCTGCTTCTAGCTTCCTCCAGCAGCTCCTAGCTGGGTGCAGACCACTGGAAATTGCTCAGATTGAGCCCTGCCCCCTTATGAATTCCAGCCTCCATCATGGAGGTTCCCACTGGTAGCCAACTCTGTCTAGAGGTAGCAGCTGGCCCTGCCCCTGTGTACAGTCCAGATGCCAGCATAAAGGATCCTCATGAGTAACCAGCCAAAGTCAGCAGGCAGCAGCCAGCCCTGCCCCTGTGCACACTCCAACAGCCATCATGGGGGCTCCCTGCTAGTGGCCAACTAGGAGACAGCAGCCAGCCCCACCCCTATGCACACTCCACACGCCATTGGGGAGCCAGCTCAGGTTTGGAAAAGCATCAGACAGCCCTGCACCAGTGCACCCAATGGCCACCATCAGATACCTGTAGCCAACACTGACTAGAAGAACCAAACGGTCTCACTTCAGAGAAATTTCAGCCAATTCAGGAAGTTCCTGGGACTCCACTATGTACTTGTCTAGAAGAATTCAGGGATATGTCAAAATAAAGAAGCAAAAGGCAATCTTTGACCTCCAATCCAAGCAGAGCAAGTCCAGGAGATGTAAACATGGAAGATATTGAGAGTCACACACCTGAAATTTCTGAAGTGATGGCAACTGAAGAAAAGAAGAAACTTCATGAGGCTTAAAAGAAATTACAAAAGAGATGCTATCTCAGGTAAAATAAGAAATGAAAAACATAATAAAATAATTGTTAAGCACCCCTAAAGAGACAGATAAAACAAATGAAGGAGCACAGGAAAATGAAGCAAATGTGAATGAACAATATAAAAAAGATTTAGAATCCATGAAACAGATTTAAAATGATATCCAGGAAATTAAAACTTCAGTTGAAAGCTGGAAGAATCACTTAAAAGAAACTGAAGCGAGACTTTCAAACCTTGAAGACACCTTTACGGCTTGTGATCGCAAAAGGGAAAGTCTCTTAAAAATAACAGGGAGCCAGGAAAAGCAGAAGAGGGGATCGCTGAGCAAGGCAGACAATTGAATGGAGGGGCAAAGTAGGCAGCCAATGGCAAGAAAATAGAATGGCAGAGATGAGGTGGTGCATTTTGGCCATAACCACTAATGTAGTTGGCCTCAATTCACCAATAAATGAAACACAGGCAGAGTGGATCCGGATACAGGATCCATCAATACTCTTTATGCAAGAAACACATTTAACCCTAAAGGGAGGTTCATAGACTGAAATTAAAAGGACAGAAAACAGTGCTCTATGTGAGAGGAAACCAAAAATAAATGAGGGTAGCTTGCTCATCAGCTGCAGAGTGGATAAGAAACACATGGCATTTTTATACAATGGGAAGCTGCTCAGCTATAAAGAAAGATAAACTCAAGGCTCTTGTAGGTAAATGGATACAACTTGAGATCATGCTTATGGGTGAAACGGTTCAGAGTCACATGGGTGAATATTGTGCTATCTCCCTAACATAAAAAACTGAGAAGGAGTTAGTGGAATCAAAAATACACAGTACACATTGTGAAAGTGAAAGGAGGAGGAAGTGTCTAAAAGGGGAAGGCCGTGGCCGCTGTAAATGTATTATTGTGATCTGAAACCTCAATTATTTTCATTGTTCTGTTTAGTTTGATTTTACTCTATTCTGTTTTGTCTAATTTTATTATATTTGATGGCATGGGCAGCTTTTTCAAAGATAACAAAATATATGATGGTAGCCATTATTGATTACCCATTATCTTATTTTGAAGCCCTGTATTGTTTTGATTTACTTTATTCTATTTTTTTTGTTTGATTCTATTATTCTGATGGTATAAGCAACTACTTTGAAGACAACAAGAGGTATTATGGAGTCACTATTGTTTTACTATTATCTCATTTTGAAGTCCTGTGTTGCTTCCATTGTTTTGTTTTTGTTGGTTTTATTCTGTACTATTTTGTTTGATTTTATTATGTCTGATGGAATGAGCAGTTATTTTGAAGATAAGAGGCATTATGATAGCCATTTTCGGTTTCTTTTTATCTTATTTTGAAGTCATGTACCATGTTCATTGTTTTATTTTTATTTATTCTGTTTTATTTCATTTAGTTCAACAAAACTCATATGTTTGTAGTGTACATCAATCTCGGTTGGAAGTTGTTTTCTTTCAGGACTTGAAATTCTTCCCTCCAATCTCTTCACTTGAAGGTTTGTGTTAAGATGTTGGCCATAATTCTGATGGGTTTTTCCTTATAAGTGATCTATTTCTTTTCTCTGACAACTTTTAATATTCTGTTTTTATGCTGAATTTCTGGAATATTAATAATTATATGTCTGAGAATAGATTTTTTTAGTTATTACTAATCAAAGTTCTATATGTCTCACTTCTTTTTATGTCAGATTATTTTCTCATGCTTGATTAACATTCTGTTATTGCTTCTGCAAATAGTCTTACATCTTTTGTGCTGACACTTGGTTTTTCGCTGACATCTATCAGTCTTACATTGTTTTTCATTGCATTATCTTACATTTGTTGAATTGTTATTTCTGGGTACTTTGTTATTTTTAGGAGCTCCTTCCTTTTTATGACCACTAGCTGTAATGCTATCTTCAAGGTCTGAAAGTCTATCTTCAGTTTTGTTCAAGTGATTTTGCCAGCTTTAAATGTAGTTTTTAATTTCTGAGGTGCCTCTTTGCATCTGTTTCATGCATTGTAATGCTTTCCTATACTGTCAAAGTTTTTGTCATTTTTTTATTTTCCTCTATTTTGTATCTGTGTTTTTAGATATGCTCAGCAATTCTCTTATTATGATTGTCATTTCTTATTTTTTAACCTAGATATTATTACTGATCTGATTTCCCTTACAGCCTCATGGAGTTGTTTCTTTACTTTATTTGCTATCATTTTAGAAATTTCTGATTTTCAACTTCCACATTCTATGTCTAGGTCTCCTGGACTTGTTCATGGTGACCTAGAACTCTGAGACTGCATTGTTCTCCTTCATCTTGACATTTTCCTGGGTTCCTCCTGACAAGCGGGGTGTAGGGTACCAAGTGCTTTCCAGTCTGGCTGCTCATTCCCTGGTAAGGGGTCAATGGCTCAGGCACTGGAGTTTGTCTGAAACAAGGTATGGGGTGACAGGGAGGTGATGCTGGGGCTTCTGACCTCCCATGGCTCACCAGTGATCCCATCACAATGGAGACATATTGGATGGGCTTCAGTGGACCCACATGGTTCACTGAGCTCCCCAGAAGGCAGAGGAGTTTGGGCTGGGCAGGGCTTCTCACAACCAGTGCAGCTAACTACTGCTCCTTTGTTGGAGGTGCACTGCACAGGGCTTCTTGCAGATAGTACACATCACCCCAGCACCCCTGTTGGTGGATGCACACTGCACTGGGCTGGGTGGGGTTTCTCCAGGCTTCTCTTAATGGTGAAGTGCTATTATGCCAGCTGGGCTTCACCAGGCCTATGCCACTGACCAGGGTTCCTTTGATGATGGGCCACTGCTGTTCAATATAGTTCTGGAACCACTAATTAGAGCAATGAGAAAAGAGTAAGAAATAAAAGGAATAAGGATAGGAAAAGTAGAAATTAAATTATCATTATTTTCAGATGAGATGATACTATACATAGAAGATCTCAAAAAATCTGCCAAAAGACTTCTAGGTTTAATAACCAAATTTAGCAGTGTAGCTGGACACAAAATGAATACTCAAAAATCAGTAACATTCCTATACACAAGAAACAGACTCCTAGAGAAATTTAGGAAACCACTCACTTTTCAATAGCATCCAAAAATGTGAAATACTTAGAAATAAATCTAACAAATGAAATAGAAATCTATACACTGAAAATTTCAATACTCTGAAAAAGAATATCAAACAGGTTTTCAGAAAATGGAAATATATCCCTTGAATAGGAAATGTGTCATGGTTAGGAAGAATGAACATTGTAAAATGGTGATACTTCCAGAACTGCTATACAGATTTAATATAATCGTAATCAAAATAATGTTAGCAAGCCCCATGGAATTACAGAAAACATTCCTAAAATTCATTTGGAACCAGAAGAGGCCTGGAATAGTCAAAGTAATCCTGAATGACAAACCATTACAATCCCTGACTTTAAATTATTTACAAGCTACTGTGTTGAAACAGCATGGTACTAGCAAAAAACAAAAACAGACTTGAGGATCAGTAAGTGGAAAAGAATAGAAGATAAAGATACAACTCGAAGCACTCAGTCCTTATTTCTGACAAAGGAGCCAAACATGTCCACTTGAAGAAAGATAGACTCTTCAATAAATTATGCAAGAAAAAGTGGTTTTCTACATGCTGAAGAGTAAAACTAGAACCATGCCTATCACTATGCACTAAACTAAAGTGAAAATGGATCAAAGAGCTAAATATTAAAATGTGCTAAAATCTAGTCAGAGAAAAATAGGTGGTAATATTGAAGATATAGGTGTAAGTGGAAACTTTATGAAGAAAACCCAGACCACATGGAAAATACTACCAAGAATGAAATAATGAGACTTCATCCTATTAAAAAGCTTTTGCACAACAAAATAAATCACCAACAGAATGAAAAGATAAGTCACAGAGTAGAAAAAATTACAGTCAGTTGTCCCTCAGACAAAGGACTTTTATTTAAAACATACAGAGTTGAAGAAAATCAGACCCCCTAATTTCAAAGACCCAAAAATAGGCATCTGAAATGAGTGCACATTTCCCAGATGAAGTAATACAAACAGCAAGCAAACATTTGAAAATGTGTTCAACATTAGTGGCCATTCAAGGGATGCAAATTAAAACAACACTGAGATTCATCTCACTCCAGAAAGAATGGTTATCATAAAAAAAAAAAAAAAAAAGAAATACTGGAGGGACTGTGAGAAAAGAGGAACCTTTCTCCACCGTTGGTGGGAGTGTAGGATGGTGCAACCACTGTGGAAATCAATGTGGAGATTCCTCAAAAAACTGAGATTAGAGGTTCCCTATGACCTAGCTATTCCCCTTCTGAGTATCTTATGAGAAGAATTAAAAACATCACACCACAGCAATATATGCACACCTTTGTTTATAGCAGCATAATTTGTAACAGCTAAGTGGATTTTTTAAAAAAGAGGTACTTCTTTTAAATAATGGAGTACTACTCTACCATAAAATAGGATAAACTTGAGATCTTTATAAGTAAATGGATGCAATTTGAGAGCATACTCATAAGTGAAATATATCAGGTCAATATGTGCAAACATTGCAATTTCTCACTACTGTGAGAAGCTAAATAAGTAAATAAGATCCAAAATGTACAATAGAAATTATAAATTGGGAAGAAATTGTTTAAAAGAAAAGACAAACTAATAGGGGAAAGTAATAAAGAGAAAGAGAAAATACATATATAATCAGAAGACTTAAGATAGTTTTATAGCTGGTTTCTCTTAGTTCATTGAAAAGAAAGATCTATGCTACTACTGTTTGGACATTTCATGCCTACATCTTGTACTCTGAATAACTACTATGCAGACAACAATGTACAATGCAATAATTATTGTTATTGTCCTACTAGCCTATTTTGAATCTCTGTTTTACTGTCATTTTCACTTTTTTCTTTAAAAATCTTCATAATTCAACGACCCTGAATCTTTTGTACTGTCATTACTTAATCAGGATGATTATTCTATTATTACTTGGAAATAAATAACTCCTAACTTTGCCGTATGTGTTGTCCTCCTGACAATATGTAGTCAGATATGTTTAGAAAGTAATAATTTAAAATATATTTCACTTTCATTGTCAACAATCATAGGATTTTTTGCAGAAATAACATCTCCTAACTTTGCTACATGTGTTGTCCTCTTTGACATTATCTAATCAAATATGTTTAGAAAGTAAGAATGTAAAATACATTTTATTTTAGTAGTTAAAAATTATAAAATTCTTTTTTGCAGAAGACTGCAGTGCTTTTCATACGATATGAGAGAGTGTTACACCAGAGACATAAATACGAGAGGAATAAGGCACTTTTAATAATACATTTTAAAAACAATTAACCATGAGTCATTTCTTAAATCAGTCTTCTCTGACAGGAAAATTGAGCATAGTTCAGAGAAACATGTGTGTCACTAAGCATTTCAAATCTAGTACTTTTAGCCCTAAATAAAGAATTACTTAATCACAGTTCAGACACCCCCAGTCCATGAACACCCACCTTGCAAACATCAAAAACCTATAAGAAAAGCACGCTCTCCTCACCCAGCTGCAACAAACCTAAAGTGGTGCCAGCTGTGGAAATTTCCTAATTGTTCTCTCTTCTCTAACCCTGCCATTCTTTTTCTTCAAGAAGATGGCATGCAAGCCAGGCACAGGAAGGTAGCAGGCTTCTCTATTAGAAATCCCAGCACCATCTCTGAATCCTTTCCATTATGAAAGCTTCTAGTGTATTAAAAATCAAAGAACGTTAAAAGGAGGCTACAAGATTTTTATCATACTTTCAGTGTTGACCATGAAGCTCCACAATGGTGTTGATCGTTGGTAAAAGGCCACATTGCAAGTTTAAATCTGAAGTCCTTCTCGAGAACTAGTGTAGTCATATGGCTCTACCGAGTCTCTATAATTAGCCTTTGCTGTGTTTCCTTGCACTTTCCTAACGAATTTCTCCGCCACTGTATTTCACATTTGCTGTCTGTCCTCCCTGTGGGGTCACAGTGATCTTTCTGTCTGATCGCATTTTTGCCTTGCTTAATAAATGACCCCAACTTTCTGATACTCTACAGGCATAGGCGGTTCTCATGGCCCTTTCTTGCACCAGGTTTGGCCTGCTGCTCCTGTCCCATGCAACCTCTGCACTCCACGCGCATTCATCAGCACATAACTATTCCCTGAGCAGGAACTGTCTTCACTCTACATCTCCTTATAAAATACCTCTGTAATGAACTAACTAAATAAATAAAATGAAGGATCTCTGTAAAATTTCTCCACGTTAAAGGTTAATTTAAGTTATTCATTCAGCAAGCATTTAGTGAGTAACATTTTTCAGCAAAAACTTCAGACATTCAGAAATTCATTTCCTTCAAGAGGCTTACAATCTACACATACATTTTTCCAACAATAATTTCTTTGCCTCACCAATATTACCTTTATGAAAAAAGATAAATTCTACTTCAGTCTTAGTTTCATAGGAAATAGCTATGATCATAGTAAAGTCACTCTGATCCTTGTGAAAAATGCTGCTTCGACATAAAAAATTACTTTGCCTTAGTCATTTGGGACCTATTCTTCCAATAATATAGTCTTCTCCTTAGTGAGCTTCCCTCTACCTCAAAGAGATTTGTAATTTTTTTATTTAATAATATGTACCGTGATCTTTATATACATCTCTAGAAGCATTTATCAAACCATATACTTATTTTCCTAGTCTTTTTTTTTATATCCAGGCTAACCACAAGAGAAGACCCATCCACCGAGATCTCATGTATTATCTTTCACCAAGAAAAAAAATGAATCTGGAGATACGATGTCATTGACAGTATTCTGTATTTGAATTAGCGACCTTAAATGGTTATCCTTTAGTCAGATCAGAATTAATCTTGGCAACTGATGGATGTATCTGCAAAACAGAATTTGTCCATTAATGAGAGGTAGAAACATTTCTAAATGTCTTTTAAGTTGGGACAAATAAATCAGTAGATTAAGAGAAGATAACCACTCTGAAAGAGCTACTTTAAGTAATAATTACCCACTTGAGAATAATGGGGGACATTTCTAATGGTTATAACAAGAATCACTTACCATGTATCAAGAGAAATCTATCTTCTCAATCTTAAAATGGGAGCATTCTTGAATGGAGAAATAATGCCTTAATTTATGCTATAAAAAGTTTTAAATTAATAAAATTAATGTTTTAAATTAATAAAATGAAATGTTTTCATCTCTAGAATTTTCTTCGTTTTGGTGTTAGGAGGCACATAACCAAAAGAACTGTCAGTAGAAGATTAACTAGGGAGGAGGTCTAAAGTAAAAAAAAAATTCCCATACATACAACATTGGAAATTTACAAAAGTCTCTATTTCTGTCTTTGTAAGTGTCAGATGTCTGCACATGCTTGAATATTACAAAATTTTCATTATTTAATATAAATATTTTTATTGTGGTAAGATTCATTTTAATCATTTTTAAATATACAGCTTAGTAGAATTAACTGCACATACATTGTTGTACACTCATCACTACCAACCATCTCTATGAATTTGTCATCATCTCAAAGTGGAACTGTGTAACCATCAAGCACTGACTCAGCACCCATCACTCTCAGCTCAAATCAAAATTAACAGGATGATCTGTTAATTTTGATTTGAGCTGAGAGTGATGGGTGCTGAGTCAGTGCTTGATGGAGTCTACTTTCTTTCTCTATGAATTTGACTTCTTTGTATACTTCATGTAAGTGGAATCACACAAGATTATAATTTTTCTGTTTTATTTCACTAAATACAATTATTTCAAGCTTAGTTCATGTTCTAATGGGTTGGAATTTGTTTCCTTTTTAATCTTGGGTTGCAACCCATTGTAAGTATACACCATTTCTTATCCATGCATTTATGCATGAATATTTATGAGTGAACATTCCATCTGTAGGCTATGGTGAATGACCTCGCTATCACCATTGATGTTTGAATATCTATACAGGACTCTCCTTTTGGTTCTTTTATTTATGTACCCAAAATTATAATTTCTGGATCATGTGGTAATTTTATACTAAATTCTTTTAGGAAACATCATACTTTAATGTAATATTTTCATAGGAATAATATAGTTATTATAAAGGTAGCAAAATAAATTTCAGACAGTCATTATCTTCACTACAAGCTTTAGTAAAATAATTGAATCAAAACTGATAATATGCACCCTGTAATAACTTTTATTTGGTGGTGAAAATATTTTGGATAAGTTCATTGTTTTCACCTTTGAATGTCCATAGTAATATGTGATAGTACTACCTCTCTCTCTCTCTCTCTCTCTCTCTCTCTCTGTCTCTGCCTGTGTGTGTGTGTGTGTGTGTGTGTGTGTGTGTGTGTGTGTCTGTATCTGTGTCTGTCTGTCTGTCTGTCTCTCTCTGCTGTCAATTCATATTTTTTTCTGGATGATTCATGGCCTCTGATTCACAACCACTAGCTCTACTTTGATGGCAGGATCTGAATTTTCGACTTTGAAATTTATTCAAAAGAATTTAGATTCACATTTTGTCTATACTTTTTACTTATTTCCTTATAGACATCTGAAATAAATTATAGCTATTAGGATGATCTGTTAATTTTGATTTGAGCAGTCTGTTTTGCAATATGTTTTTTATCTACATTTGGAAGCAAAAAATTTACTACAATTATTTGCAACTTTTTTTGGTCCTTTGATTGTTGGACAAAATTGACATTGTCAATTGTATTTTCAGTTTTTTCCCCTGAGTCTTATAATATGATAACCCACATAATTTCCACTTTAAATGTCTTTTCAAAATCTTTCCACATCAAAAGTGTAAAGCAAGTATTAAATGTCTATTATAGATTTAATAATAATTGTGAGAAGAAACTTTCACCTGAAAATTCATATAAGAATTAAATGCCAGGTAAACTGTTTTATATATTTCCTTGAGAGCAAGATTGTGCTTTGTTTTATCAGTGATGAAAAAATAATGGTAAAAAATAATCAAAATAAAATTTAGTGAAAACTTCCATTAACATATTTATGCATGAAAATGCAACCTAGAAAAGCCCAATACTTTGGTAATATTTACTTAATTTTGGACAACATGTGTGACATTACATTGTGGGGTGGTTTCATGGTGGAATTAGAAAAATATTCTTATTCTTGCCTCTCATGTGTATTGTAAGAAATTTGAAATCTGTTTAAACTGGAGAGTCTTAACTCAAATAATTAATTATATAAGTTGATTTACTCTGAATCAAATGTAATTTTACTTTATGGAAGAAGTGCTTTTAAAAAGCTCATTGGTACATTCTAATGAGATATCTTGAATTTGGGAGAAAACCTGTGCTACTTTTATCAGTTAACCCCCCCCCACAAATATGCAAACTACACAGATGAGATTCCCTATTGTCTTCACTTGTTCCTCAAACTTTGGGGTTTTTTATTGAAAAGAGAAAAAAAAAACAATTTCAAAACAATAATTAGAGGATATAATGTTTAATATATCATATATTGTTGTCTTGAATTTAGAGTACAAGATATCTAACTTAATTGTCCAAATAATATTAGTATAAACCTTTTAATTTTAATATTAAATACACAAAGGGGAAATGTTCCTGACCAGAATAGAACATTACACAATAGTTGAAATCTTTTCTAATGCCTTTGAAAAACCCAAAAATTATTACTGCTACTTTGTGATCCAAGGATATTATGCTGTCATTGTAGCATGAATTCAATTAACATGCCTCTAGAGAAAAAAAAATGTCATTCCTTGTTGGACTGAAAGCTTAGTTGCCTTGCTTTTACTTTAAGAATAAATTGTCTATCTCTGCAGTCGTGGTAACATACAAACACATTGAATTCTTATTTATAAAATGAAAGGACTACCTGAACAAATTGTAAATACAGTATAAAAACAGCAGAGATATAACAGCTGTAGTAAGTAAAGGATAAGGTTTAACAAGCAGGCTAGGCACCAAGATGGTGTAGAGAAAGAGCCTTTCTGAGTGTTGCCATTCAGACACTGGAAGATAGCAATGTGAGGAAAATAGAAAGGACAGAAATGGGTCCCCTGACCCCAAAAATTGAAGTATGAATTGTGCCCATTCAGAGAGTAAAGATAGAAACTTCAATGAAGAAGGAGGTAGCTGTTTGTGCCTTCTGCTTGGGGAGACTCCTTGGTGGGACTCATTGCGTAAGAGGAACATTTGAAATCTGTGAACACATGGTGACTTCAGAGCACCCACAGAGAGATGTAGTAGTGGAGGGGAGTAGTGGACATGAAGGACCACATGCTGGCAGTGAGTGGTGAGGGCTCAGTCATCCTGCACAAGAGAGCAACTGACCAGGCACCATGTTGGAGAGGGGTTGGCTGTTGGCTCTATCTAGTGGCTCCCAGCTGAATCCAGCCCTGTAGAAGGGACACTGATGGCTGCAGGCTAAATGAGTCTTATGCTGGGCAGAATATGCAGGCTCACTGAGATTATCCACTATCCCACTCAAAACCTACTTGCTGGTTTGCTGGGGTAAATCAACATGGATGTAGACTCCATTGCTACATGTCTACCAGTGTCAGCAGTGACAAACCTGGAAGTGGACTTTTATTCTCTCTCTCTCTCTCTCTCTCTCTCTCTCTCCTTCACATTTATTTTTTGTTGTGGTAATGGTTTTGTTTTGTTTTTTTGTTTTTGTCTCCATTGTTTGATCTTCCTCTATATGAGTGTGGATGTGGTTTCTGGCCTCTTTGTGGTTGCTGTTATGTACTTTTTATTGCTTCCTTCTGTCTCTCAAGTCTTCTGAACCAGATTCCCAAAGTTAGTGTGGTCACTTTTGTCCTCCAGACTTACTTCTACATTCTTCCTCTACCTCTCTATTTTTGTCTATAATCCCTTTTAAATTTTAACCCTTGAAGGTAATATTGACATATTAATAATTTACACATTGCAAATAATTTTCTAGTCTGTTTTAGATTTTGATATATAACCACAAATATGTTTCATACGATTAATGGTAACAAATTAATGGCTTGTCATTTTCAAGGCTGTGATTGATGCTACTGTTATTTCTGATGATACCACTCTAGCCAAAAATGACATAATTATTCTAAACAACTACTCTTCCCATAGAAAATAATATGGCACAATGCCAAAAAACCAGGGACTGGGACAAACAGGAAGCAACTTCTTATCTCCAACAACAAACTGAAAATGTAGGGACCTGCTTACTTTTATTATTTTTTTTTGTACGGAGAATCAAATTTAGGATTTTATGCTTACCAGTCATGTACTGTGCTGCTAAGCTGTATCCCTGACCCCAAATTGAAGACTTACAACCTTGCAACAGACTCAAAACCCAAAAACTAGTTACACCTGGAAGATACCTCTGAGAAGTAGTCATTTCCTAAGGTCCCTATGTACTAGCAATAAAACAACTCACCATAGGCTGTTTACAAGCATTCACTCCAGGAATTAAACCTAAAAAAAATAAAAAGCAAA
This sequence comes from Cavia porcellus, assembly GCF_034190915.1. NCBI lineage: Eukaryota > Metazoa > Chordata > Mammalia > Rodentia > Caviidae > Cavia > Cavia porcellus. The sequence goes on from NW_026947489.1 coordinate 35,068,651, forward strand.
GAAAATGAGAAGACACATAGAAGATACAACCTCAGATATCCACTTCACTCAGGCAAACTTAGAACAAAATCAGGTGGGACAATTTGAAAGTCACCCACCCAGTCTCTCTGAAGTGGTTATGACAAAGCAATTGAATAAGGCTCGACAAAAAATAAAATCAGAAATAATTTCTTAGATAGCTGCAAAGATGGTGTCCACAATGAAAATCATACTTAGTAATTCTAGAAAAAATACAGATGAAAGATAGAGCACTTAAGAAAATTATGGAAGCCATGGATGCTCAATGTTGGAAAGAAATGGCATACATAGGGCACATTCAAGCAAATATCTAGAAGAATAAAAATTCCCAGCAAATTATGCCAATGTAAGGACAGGATCTCAGATATAGAAGATAGGATTGTAGTTAGTAATCATGAAAAGAAACATTTCTTAAAAATAGCAAGGAACTATGAGAAATCCAGCAGCTACTACATGAAGCAAAGAAGAATAATTTAAGATTGATTGGAATCAATGGAAAAGCAGGAGATAGCGAAAATGATATAAAAACTTCACAGACATCATGGCAGAAAATGTCCTTGGTAAGGAAAAAGAATTTAATATACAGATAAGTGAGGCTTATAGAACTCCACTTAACTATGATTAAAAAAAATATTCAGCCAGGCATATCATAATCAAATTTCCAGAAATTCATCACAAGAATAGATTCTTAAAAGTTATTTGAGAAAAAGAAACGAATCATCTATAAAGGAAAGCCCATCAGAATCACAGCTAATTTTTCAGCACAAACTCTCAATTCAAGAACTTGGAGTGAAGTATTACAAATTCTACTGGAAAACAACCTTCAGTCCAAATTGATGTACCCCACAAAACTATCATGCAAAATTAATGGAGAAAGATACTTCTATGACAAAGAATACATTAAGACATTTATGCCCACCAAATCAGCACTCCAAAATATTTTGAAGCACATTCTAGAAAGAGATAACAAGCACTACAACTCTATGAACCCTAACAGAAGTAATCCATCAAAACAGAGGAAGGGGAAAAAAGAGAGAGTGAGCCAAAAACAGGAAAATATCATGACAAAGATAGACCTATACATATCAGATATAACCCTATTAATGGTCTCAATTCACCAATCAAAACATACAGACTGGCAGACTGACTCAAGAAGCAAGATCCAACAATATGCTACATACAAGAAATACATTTAACTCAAAAAGAAATTCATAGACTGAAAGTCAAAGGATGGAAAACAACAATACTCTATGTGATGGGAACACAGAAAAAAGTCGGGTAGCTATTCTATTTGCAGACAAATTGAATTTCAAGCCCAGAGTGACTAAGCGATAAAAAAGATCACTACATCCTGGTAAAGATAAAAAGCCCAGAGGAAGAAATAACAATCATAAATATATTTGCAACAAATACATGTATTCAACTATATAAAACAAGTAATAATAGACATGAAAAATCAAATAAGCACTAATACAATTTTATTAGGGGACTTTAACACATTACTGTCACAAAAAGACAGATAAAGTAGATAAAATTCAGCAATGAAATATTAGAACTGAACCAAACTTTTGAACAAATGGGCTAAGTAGAGGTCTACAGAGTGTTTAACCATAAGGCATCAAAATACACATTCTTCTCAGTGGCACATGGGACACTATCCAAAATAGACCACATACTACCTCATAGAACATGCTTAAGTAAACACAAAGGAATTGAAATTATTCCATGCATATTATGAGACCACAGTGCAATGAAATTAGTAGTCAATAGCAAAAGAAACCACAAGAACTTCAAAAAAAATGATAGCACTCTCCTGAACAATCAGTGAGTCACAGATGAAATTAAGATAGTAGACAGTTTTCTATAATTAAATGATAACGACAATACAGCACACTGGAACTTATGGGACACAATGAAAGCATCTTAAGAAAGAAATTTAAAGCAATGACTACCCATATCAGGAAAACAGAGCAAATTCAAATAAACAACTTAATGACAAACCTTAAACTTCTAGAAGAAGAACAGGCTAAGTCAAAAGTGCATATGATGGAGGAAATTATAAAGATCAGTGCAGAAATTAATGCAGTGGAGACTAAGAAATCACTGCAATGAATCAAAGAATTTATTCCTTGAAAGATTAAATAAAATTAATAAACTATCCAACCTTATCAAAAAAAGGAAAGAAAAGACTCAAATACATGCAATTAGGAATGAATAGTATGACATCACAATGGACCCTGCAGAAATCCACAAGATCATCTATAACTAATTTGGAAACTTGTGTTCTAATAAGACAGAAAATATGGAAGAAATGGACATATTCCTAGATACTTATGAGTTACCAAAACTGAACCAAATAGATATAAAAATCCTAAATAAACCAATATCCATCAACGAAATTGAAGATGTAATTAATAACCTACCAACAAAACAAGGCCAGGCCCTGACAGATTCACTGCTGAGTTCTACAAGAAACTGACAAGACCCAATATAATGGAAATTTTATAGCAATAAACTTTAAAAATCAATTCATAACCTGCTATTATATTGAGACAAGACATGCTCACCCCTTCTGCCACATAATTAGACTGCTAACACTAGTCAGCCTTCACTGTTGGTGGAGTGATTCTGGAATATTTCTTCCCTTTCAATTTCAATAAAAAGTTTTACTAGAAATGGCATTCGTGTTGCAGAAACCCAGTACTTACCTGAAATGAAGGCATTTCCTACCAAGGAGTTTGGAAGGTTACTATTTATCACATGAGCAGATCGGTGGGAATCAGTTCCAAATCACCAGCCCTGACTGAGAGTGAAATGAAAACTTACATACATTTTATAGTCAGGAAGTACAAAAGCTGATTGAAATTTGGTTATGTGAGTTAAGTCATATGTCATAAAGCAGAATTAACAAAAGGAAATTGTTTATTATGAGACCAGGAAGTTCTGGGAAAGAGGGTCCTGAGTGGGGTGGGTAGAGTTGAGTGTGTCCTTGATTAGGGTGTTTTGTGCTGGGTAGAAAGTCCTTGAAACATATTAGAAACTAGGCTATATTCTTATATAGCTAGGGAAAATATAATCCTTGCAGCTGGACTGGGACAGGCTGACCATAAAAAGCAGCTGAACACCAACATTATTATCCTGATACCAAAACCAGAGAAGGACCCAACTAAGAGAACTATAGGCCAATCTCCCTAACGAACATAAGTGCAAAAGGAATGCAGTATCACGGCTGGATGCAAAGTCAAACTCAAAAAACAATAGCCTTCCAGTACACAAATAACAAACTCACTGAGAGAGAAATTAGGGAAACAGCACCTTTCACAATAGCAATCAAAATAATTTAAATGTCTGGGAATCAATCTGACAAAGGATGTAAAAGACCTGTACATTGAAAACTACAGTACTCTGAAAAAGGAGATTGAAGAGAATATCAGAAAATGCAAAGATATCTCTTGTTCTTAGGTAGGAAAAATGTAGTAAAAATGGCCACATTTCCAAAACTCGTATACATATCAAATGCAAATCTGATCAATCTCATAGAATTAGTGAAAGCAATCTTAACATTCATTTGGAGCCAGTGGAGACCTAGAATAGCAAAGGCAATTTTGGGCAACAAAGGCAAGGAAAGAGGCATCACAATCTCTAACTTCAAATTATACTACAAAGGTAGTGTGATTTTAAAAAAAATGTGGTACTGGCCAAAAAATAGACCCAAAGATCAATGGAACAGATTAGAAGATACAGAAACAATTCCAGACATACTCAGTCACTTTATACTTGACAAAGATGTCAAATACATTCACTAGAGTAACAATAGCTTCTTTAATAAATGGTGCTAGAAAAACTGGCTCTGCATGTGCTGAAGATTAAATTAAACTCGTATCTTTTACCATGCACTAAACTAAATTCAAAATGGACAAAATAACTATTAAAACATAAACATTAAATCAGGAAAACAGAGTAGGTAAAACTCTTGGAGATATTGTTGTAGGTAAAGACTATGAATAAAACCTCAATTGCACAGTAACTATCACAAAGAATCAACAACTGGGATCTCATTTTATTAAAAAGCTTTGGGTATCTATGCTGGCCAGGGAAAAGTGGGAAGGAAACTACTCAACACCCCTTGCATCAGTGGTAGCTATACCAGCTGGGGAGAAGCAGAAGGGAAGCTATGCAGCCCTCCGTGTGCCAGTGTGGCCGCGTCAACAGGAGAAAAGCAGGAGGGAAGCTACACAGCCTCCCATGCACCAGCTGCAGCTGTGCTGACTGAAGAGAAACAAAAAGAAGAATACACCTATCAGGCACACCCCTCACCATGAGACGGCCAGCGCAGGAGCTAGGCGGCGAAAAGAAACCTCTATCCCAAAAGCAAATGGCTAATTTGGAGGAACAGAGACTGAGATAACAACTGAAGTATTGCTTGATTGACTTTGCAAGCCTGAAGTTAGTAGTCTGAGTAACTATTTAGAGGATAACAACATGCAATATAGCAACCATTGTGGACTCACTGTTTTGTTTTGTTACATTTTATTGTCCTGTTTTATTCCTTTTAAACTTAAACAAAATAAAAGCTTTTGCACAACAAGAGAAACCACCAACAGAATGAAAAGACAACTCATATAGTGGGAAAAGTATTTGGTAGCTGTTGTTCGGACAAACACATAAAGAACTCAAAAATCAGACATTCCAAATTTAAAGACCCAGTCCAAAAATAGGCATCTGAGACAAATACACAATTCACAGATGAAAAAATACAAACAGCAAATAAATATGAAAAACGTTCAACATCACTGGTTATTCACGAGATACAAATTGAAATAACAGCAAGATTCTATCTCATTCTGGAAAAAGTGGCTATTATCAAGAAATCAACCATTAACAAATGCTGGTTGGGCTGTGAGGGAAAGGGAACTCTTCTTCACTGTTGGTAGGAGTGTAGACAACTGCAACCACTGTGGAAATCTGTGTGGATATTCCTCAAATAACTAGATTAGAGGTCCCATTTGACCCAGAAATTCTCCTTCTGGATATCTTTCCATAAAAATCAAAAACATCATACCACAGCAATATATGTGCACCCATGTTTATAGCTATGCGACTCATAATAACTAGATCTTGGAAATAACCCAAATCCCCATCAATCAAGGAATGAATAAAAGAAGTCTTTTTATACATTGGAGTACTACTCAGTAATAAATAAGAATAAACTGGAGAGTTTTATAGTTAAATGGATGCAACTCAAGACCATACTCTTGAGTGAAAGAAGTTAGATGCACATGGGCAATTATCACAATGTCTCCCTAGTGCAAGAATCTTAAAGAGTAAATAAGATCCTAAATTTACAATAGATATGGTAAATGGGAAAAAACTATTCAAAAGAAAAGAGATACTGGGATAGGGAAAAGGAGAAAAGAAGGAACAGAAAAAAAATTATATTATATTGTATTATACATAATAGTTAAGATAGTTATACTACTAATTTGTCTTAGTTCATTGAAAGAAAAGTTTGTGCTAATACTGCTGCAGTGTATTAACCATTGTTACCCTCCTATTATCTTGTTTTGAAATTTTTTCTCTTTAAAATAAAAAAAAATATATCAAGAAAATCAGACAATGTACAACTAATCATCATGATAAAAAAAAAAAACTTAAACCCAAGTCAATAAAACTTTACCCAACACTGAGTTAGCATCAGATGGAAGGCCAGCAATAATGGGAAGCATAAGAAAGATGTACACATCAGAGGCTGTTGAAACTGTCAAAATACTTTTTAATGGATCAAGGATATAGTTCAGTGGCACAAGTACCTGCATGGCAAGCACGGGTGCTGGGTTTGATTCAGATACAAAATCAAACAAACAAACAAACACTTTTATAAAAATACAGTAACAGTTGTGGAAGACTACCTGGATGGCTCTCCTTGAAAAAAGAGCATTTGGCCCTTCCTCCCTGTACTGATATGTACAGAGTTGGCTAGGGCATTTCTTTATCCCCTCAATTGGCTTTAAACAATGCAAATGGGTTTAGCTGAGGTGCTGATGTGTAGTTTTTGATGGAAGGTAACAGCAGTAATGCCCAGTCCACAGCCCCCAAGTAATATGAGAGAGCTAAACTGGGTAATGTCACACTGTCCGCTGAGAATGAGCCTATAGAAAAGAGGTTATGACTTCTCAGGGCATGGATTACACATCAAAACTGAAGCAGCAATCCCAAAACGCTAGATACTGCTCATCTGTCATATTCACATTGCTCTTTCTGCCTCTCTCTCTTTCTCTCCTCTCTTTCCCTCCTTCCCTGCCTTCCCTCTCTGCATATTGCAGGGGTGATTTTGGGCCTCCTACCTAGCCCAGCTCACAGCATTCTTGTACTTCCCACCACTCTCGCATTCACTCAACCTCAAGTCACTCTCTCTTCATGAATTAATAACACCAAGATTTGGCTCTGGGTTGAAGCCTTTGTTCTGATTGGCCATTATTCTGACTGGATTTAGGATCCCTTTGGTTCTCCACAACTACAAAAATGCCTTACTGTTTGTATTCTTGCCATGGGTTGCATGGGGAGTGGTAGATTGGATAATTTTTTTTCATGGGATTATAAATGTGTACTATTCTGGACCATGATGAAATCCAGAAGGGCTTTCTATAACAATCACCTATCATAGTGGCACAGCCTAATCCCAGCACTTGGGAGTCTGAGGCAAGCAGATTGCTGTGAGTTCAAGGCCACCATGAGCTACATAGTGAATTCAAGGCCAGCACCAACTCCATAGCAAGGCTCTGTCTCAAAAAAAAAAAAAAAAAAAAAAAAAAAAAACTCTTAAAAAAGCAAAATTAAAAATAAAGAAATAGGACTTACGGGAGAACATGGCGGATAGACAGCAGCAGCTATGGAGGCTGTCTGAGATACCCCACTTAAAATCCAGGAATGGTGAGAGGCAAGAAGTCCTAAGCAGGGGGGGATATGCCCTGCCAACCCAGGAATGAACTAGGCTGAGAGAAACCAACTGGAAATGCAATCCTGGTACTATAACAGGAACAGATAAGGTCTCGGCACAGAAACTGGAGCCTCCGCCACTGGAAGCCGCAATTTGAATTTCTTGCAGCCACTGCTGCGTCCCAATCAGCACAGCAAGGAGAACAAAAGCTCTGAGAGTGGGAAGCGGTGAATGGAGTTGAAAGCGGGACTGGCCAGAGGCCCTGCATCGACCTGTGGTGAGTGAGCAGATCAGGGACCCTTCCATACAGTAGGAGGCTTCAGCAAAGGACATACTGGGACCAGGCAGACTAGCTTGAACAGGACGCTGCAATGTCCTTAGCAGCATATTTCCCTCTGAAGCAGGATTGGTGGGGGTGCCTGGCCTGGGTGTCGCTGCTGACTTAAGACCCAGCAGGCTAGCCCAAACCAAGTCCCAGCACCTGGCAGTGTACCCTAGCAGTGAAGCCTTTGGTAGGTTGACCTGGAGGGGCAGGCCAAGCATAGGCTGTCCAGGTCTGTGTCTCCCTAGGACACTGCAGTAGGCAGGAACACCTAGCCAGTGCAATTCAAACAAACTGTTACCAACAAAGAAAGAAACTGTGCTTGTATTAGAAGGAACAAAAAATATGGGAAGAGGGAGCAGCAAGAAAGGGTCCTTGGCCCCCAATCCTGAGAAACATGAAATATCAGACACGGCACAAATAGACATAAAGTGATATCTCCAGAGCCTCATAGACCAGTTCAAAAATGAAGTTATTAATGACCTAAAGCAAGATATAAGTAGAATAGTTAGAGAAATGCTAAGCACTGCCCAAGAAAAAACAGATTGTGGAATGGAAGAACAGAAAAAAAGGGGAGAATTGTTTGATGGAGAAAATAGAGAAAACATAGAATACATGAAGCAGATTCAAAGAGATTACCAGGAAACTAAAATCTCTATCAAAAGCTGGCATAACAGCTTGAAAGAAACTAAGGATAGATTATCTGAACTGGAGGGCAGATTTGTAATGTGGGAGCATAAAATTAAAAACTTCTTAAAAATATCAAGAAAACAAACAGCAATAATACAAAGGCTAGAAGATGATAAGAGGATCTATAACTTAAGAACATAAAAGAAGAAGTAGGGACACAAACAAATGGACTTACAAAAGCTATTCACAGAAATAATACAAGAGAATTTCCCTAATTTAGCAAAAGTAAGGATACTCAGATGTATGAGGCATACAGGACCCCAGCCACCTACAACCCAAACAGAGCTACACCTAGGCATATAATAATCAAAATTCCATAAATCCAATATAAGAACAGAATATTAAAAGCCATCAGAGACAAGAAATAGATCACTTACAAGGGAACACCCATCAGAATTACAGCAGACTTCTCAGCACAAGCCATCAAATCACGAAGAGCATGGGGGGAAATAATTCAAGCTTTGAAAGATAATAACCTCCAGCCAAGATTGATATATCCTGCACAACTCTTCCTGGAAATTGATGGAAAAACAAAGTGCTTCCAGGATAAAGAGGAACTAGGTGAATTTGCAACCACCAGTTCAACTCTACAGAGAATACTGCAGGATGTTCTAAAAAAAAGAAAATACCAAGATTACAGAAATAGTGGCAAAGTGGCCACAATGAATGGAGCAGAAAGAGAAATGAAGAAGACAAACTGACAACAAACGACAGAAAAAGAGCTCAACAGAAATGTGGCAGAGAAGATTGGATGGTAGGAACAGCTATTTTGGAGAAAACAAGACATCATAATAGGTAGTGCTGATTTAGTATCATCTTGTTTTGAAGTCCCATCAAGCTTTTATTCTTCTGTCTCCATCGGTCTTAACAGGTTGCATCTTATTAGATTTTATTATATGTGATAATATAAGCAAAAACTTTTATAGACAAGGAGATTATACAGAAACCATTGTTCATTTTCTGTTAGTTGGTTCTAAATACCCTGTAATACTATCATTCTCTTGAATGGTTTTACATTGTCTGGATATGTTTGGTGCTACAGTATATGAAGTTATACTCAAAGATTTCAAGGAAAGAGACACTATGATAACTGCTTTTGTGTCAGGATATCTTGTGGTGAAACACTATTTTGCTTAAATGGTTATGTTTTGACCTGCGCTGTTTTGATGTTATGCCCGCTTTTATCTCAATCTCCTTTTTTAAATTATTTACTTTTTTATTTTTATCTTTTTAATTAAGGGAAAAATCAATAAAAAATAGCACGATACATTATAGTAACCTACTTTGATTTCCTATTAACTTGATTTGAAACCCTGTATTGCCCTCACCATCTTGTTTTGACTGATTTTCCCCTATTCTGCTTGGCTTGATAGTACCAAGTTCAAAAGTATACACAACAACTGTGAAGACAATAAGATTCATTATGACGCCATTCTGGTTGATTATTATCTTCTTTTAAAGTCCTGCAATGTCTCCAATGTTTTGGTTTTATTCTTTACTGTTTTGTTCAATATTATTATAACTGATGATATAGGCAATTCTTCTTAAGATAGCAAGAGGCAGTATGGTAACCATTGTTGATCATCTTGTATGTTGTTTTTACATTATGTATTATGTCCACCCTTTTGATCTGACCAACTCTGTTCTGATATGTCACATTTGGTTTTACTCTCTTCAAAAAAAAAATAATAAGAACTGGGGGAGTAATAAAACCCAAAATGTGTAATTGTCATTGTACAAAAGAAAAGAAAAGAAAAGAAAATGCTCTAAAGGTTATAACTGCATATATGTTTAAGTGTGTAAGATGGATAACCATATTACTGAGTTTTGTTGGATCATTGAGCAGAACTGTTTACAGTCTCACTGTTTGAAAGTCCACTTTATATGCTTTAATTTTGTGACTTGAACAACTATTTCTAAGATGAGAATATGTAATCTATTAACTAGTGATTTCTTGCTGTTTATTTTTTAAATTTTGTATTACTTGTACCCTTTTTGTTTTTTTTTTCTTTTTCTCCTTAAATAAAATTTTAAAATAAATAAATAAATAAATTTCATCACAAATCCATTCTCCAGGTAGGTTCACACATAGGATTGTGTCCATTCCACAATTGTAAATTGGCAATTTACTATGCTCTGGCATCAAAATAATGATGAATTGAAGTCACAGAGCAAATGATCTACAAAGAACCTTGCAAAATGTTCTGGTCTTTCTCCCCAAAAAGGAGGACATCTAAGCACTTAACACAAAACATCAATCCACTAATTTTGGAAGAAATTGCTACTGTAATATTTTTTGTTCAAATGTGATTTAATGCATTTATCACTTTAGATTTCTGGCCCCTGACCTCAGAGCATAAGTTATAATTTTGTTTAAATTAAAACAGCTTTATCTCAATGTGTGGGCAACCATTTTGAAGATAACAAGAGACATTATGGTAGCCATTGTTGATTTCCTGCTATCTTGTTTTGAAACCCTGTATCACTGACATTGTCTTGTTTTGATTGGTTTTATTGTTTTATTTTGCATTTTTATTCTCTTTAAAATAAAAAAATTAAAACAAAATAAATTAAACCAGCTTAAAAACTGTTCCTTTTTGAAAACTTTCTCTTTATTTGTTCCTCAAAAATGCTGAGTTGATTTTATTATTAAAAGCACACACATACCACTTACACTAGGCTGAAGCCCTGCGTGATAGATTCCAGTCCAGGCAACATCTTATGAACCAGTGCCAAGTTCTTGAAAAATGTGAGGAAAGAGGGGTTTAAGTACAGCATAGATAATGCTAACCATTTCAACAAGATGTATGTGTTTACATCTAAAAACAAACTGTATTTTCTTTTTCTGATTTAATTCAAAAATCTTATAACCAGGGCCAATTGTATTTCATACTCTGGACTAAAACTCAAAGGAGAATGAAAGACCATTATCCATGCAAGGAACAGATTTGAGGCAAATTTTAACTGAAAAGAAAAATCCCTCGATCAAGGCACTGTAAAGCATGAACTGCATTCTGCACACATCCTTCTTTATTCACAGAAGGGAATATGTACTTACCGATTAAGTCAATAAGGATTTATTTAATAGAATAATCCCAATTTCTCTATTAAAAAGGCATATGAAATGCAGTTTCTAACGCTTTAAAGAACAAGCTACACAGCATGTAAAAATATAACAGAAGCTCTTAGTTTTTAAAATTGTATCTACAATTTACCTATCCAATGGTTTGTTCATGTGGATATTGGTAACACACAGACTTGCTCTAATAATGGCTAATTATGCAGTTGTTTATCAGCTCATTTGAAACATTTTGGGATTCAGTCTAGCTCAGCAAATTACTGTGCTTAAGGCAGTTCTACATTCTAGAAAATTATAATATCCCCAGAAGGCATAGAATTAATAATAAAAATCCTCTTTTGTAAAAGATTATCATGGCAGAGCAAATGGAGCAGATCTTCCCTCTCCTACTGCATTTAATATTCTCATTTTCCCCCTGAAACTTTGATGGGGAAGCAATGAGAATATCTCTGTTTTATTAACTTATTAAGAGGCCCATTTATAGAATTCATGCCCTATATTGATTCCTAAAGCTGCGCTGCTGCTAAGAGCCAATATTCACAGAGGAGCAGGATGAATCAATTTGTTATCTCCGAATATTTCTAAAACTTAGTAGAGCCTAAATTTTTATCCAATTCAGGAAAGTTGTTTATTTAATTTCTCTCAGCCTTGATTTGTTGATTTGTAGAATGAGGGTAAGAGCAAACAGCAGACTCTACATTGTATTAAATTAAGTAATATGATACCTTTATATGCTAAATAATGTTAATTTGGGTCATTATTATGGTTTTTTTATTATTGTCTCCTGTGCTTCAAGATTCAAATAAACATACGCACATTAAAATCTTCATTTGCCTAAATAGTAATATAATTAATACAATTGCTTTCATGACAGGTGAAAGTTTAAAAGGTACTTAACGCTCTAGCAGTTTTTAGCTCCAAATTGCCTTTGCCAAGCTGATATCCAACCAGGTGGGTGAGGTTGTCTGCTAGTGTCCAAGATAAATTACCTAGATCTACTTTGAAATTATTACAACCTCACAGCAGCTGGGCTTGACAACATAATATTTTTAAAAAGCACTTGGTGTTTCTTCTATTGAACTGTGCCAAAGAATTTTGAACTCTCTCTTCATGATTCAGATTTTGTCATAGATCTTATCACCTTCATTACCTACACATTAGATCATTGCATCGTATTTTAAGAAAAAAATCTTAAAAATATCCAGACGCTGCAGCTGGAACATATGAGACTTTGGCTTTATGGCACTATTTAAGCCAAATATATGTTACCACTTCATTTATTTTGTCAACCAGGACTACAGTGTGACTTCCCAGTAAAATTCAATGTGCTATCTGCAGTTTATAAATACAGCAAAAGCCTTAGTTTTTGTTGTGTGTGTACAAGATACGGCTCCCTCTTCACATTCAAGAAATTTGGTTGACGAATGTTCTTCAAAAAAAAAATAAATAAATAAAAATTTCTGCACCTAAATTTTGGGGTTGACAATAGCTTAACCTTGTGAGTCCCACCTTCTAGAGTTCTCGGCCTTGTTTGGGTGAGGAAAATAACTCATATTGCAAGATATTTCAACTCTGTCTCAACAGTGGGGACTCTTTGAGTAAGCTGCTCTTCACTACTCTTTATACCTAGGATCTATTTTTCTTTTAAAACACATAATTAATTTTTCTTGGATTTAAAATCACCAAGAAGTAGCCTCTTCTTTGTTGCTCCTCAAAATCTGTGCAGGAAATGAAGTCCATGACAGAGGCTGAATATGTTATAAGAGTAAAATGAGAACAGACAAACTGAACTGCCTTGTGGGAAACAGATGCTAACAGCTGTCCAAGTGGAGGGTAGCTGGGAACCAAGGGCTTCAGAATGGGTGCTCCTTCTGTGGGTTACAGGACCTCAGTGTGCTGGAACGAAGGTTCTGAGTCCTTCCATCATTTGAAAAACATTAAAATGGTTGTTGTCATTCTATCTTTTAGAGTTGGTCTCGAAAGAGCTAGCCTAGAAGAGGAAATGTGTCTTTCACCAAACGTTTCTAGAACCCTAATTTGACCCTTTACCACAGAATTGTGCAAACACTTCTTTCTCATTGGCTCCATCATAGCTGTTGTTGTGTGTTTTTATATTTAATGGTTGCTCTAATCTCCATAATTCACCCTAATGTTATGTGATTAGCAGCCTTATTGTGGTAAGAATTAAACACAACTCACAGTATCTGTGACCTTTCATCCCATGTGGAATCACCAGGGTTACACTAGTTAGGTAAAAAAAAATGCAGAAACTCACAAGGAGCTGCTGACCCTCTCACATGTTAAGGGATACGTGGAAAATGTCATTATGCAACTGGAGGTGTTGATCACTTGGCAGCCACAAAATGTTCAATTCTTCAGCTCTCTCAAAAAGCAACGTTATTTTGCTCCTGCGAAGACTTACAAAGGATTTGATAAATTGTAGTTACAGTGTGTAAATAGAGGAAGCAAACTGATATTGTTATTAGAAAACAGGTACTAAATTTCATGTGCAGAATTATCAGTACATTAACTGCATGTTGAATACATAAAGAGAAGTTTGGCAACTTGGATGTTTCTTTACAAAAAAGTTAATACAGTTGTGATGAGGGGACTGAGGGAAAACAACTGCAGGAAAGTAAGGATGCTAACTGTTCTCTGTGTCTTAGGGAACATATTTCCTTCCATGCTAGTATTATAAGTTTTGTAGAACATTGTTAATCATATACACATAGAAATCTATTACTTAATTTCATGGACCTTTATGACCATAGCAAAAATTAGTCAGAATCAGAAAATTATTTCCTGATCACTGACACAACTGAATAAAATGCAGTGCACTTCAGATTTAAAAGTATTGGCTAAATAGTCATTTGTACAATGTCGCTATTTATTATTCCCATACTTTTGGTTAGATTGACAATATGTAGTATGACAAGTTAAATTTTTCTCCAGCACAGTACAAAAATCTCTGCAATTTTCCTAATTACCACATCCCAAAAGTCAGTGGAAAGAGAAATAGACTCACTTGGTTCAGCTCAATTTCCACAGTTTGACAGGCATTGATATCAAAATTAATTCTAAGAGGAAACTTCATAAAAGAATTCCATTTGATAAAAGAACGATTGGTCTTGAATCACAGTTGCATTTGCATTGTGAAGTTCCATTTTTATTGTATATAAAATAATGCCTAAGGAGAGATTGAATACCCAGAGAGAGTTCATTTGAGGCATCCTGATAGTATCTGCCATATGCAACTAAAGCAGAAGACATTTTTATGACATCTTCAGAACTTGAAGATTGAATTACAGTTTTAGTAATCATCAGTTCCCCTTCCCTGGTGTCACTTTTTGGTAATATACTGCATGGAAAAGACTTATGACTCCAGTTTTATAAGCTTGCAGTAAAAATATAACAACTGTTATATTAAATTATTTAAGTTGTAAACCATTTTGAAAAAGGAGAAAAAGTTTTATCGACATGGAGACTGAAAAACTGATTATGATGGAGAGAAAAATGTATTGTGCTGATTACTCCCAAGTTTTTCCTTGGTTTAGCATATTGTAAATCTTCAAGATATTTTTCAAACCAAGGTCTGGGGATGTGAGGTTCTTTTATTTATTGATTCTTTAGAACTGACTGATGGCAAAGGAAAAATGGGACCTACATAGTTCTAGAGTACCAATTTATTTTAGCAGCATTGTGAATGCAAATAAAGTAATGGAAAAAGGTACTATAAACTTAAATTTAAGTAAAAGATACTAACTAAAGAAACTTAATAAATATAAAATAGCTTTATATTCTCCCAGAGAAATTAGGCTCTAGAGATTGTCCAATCTTTCCAGAATTTTTTCATTACCTTATGTTGGCTTATGGGCCTTTATTATCCTTATGCATTACTTGATTACTGTTTTGCTGGAATATGCAAAATAGTCAAGACTAAGATCTTTTGTCGTTTCTAGGGTTCTACACATTCACTGCATTGGAAGCTCCATACTTCCAAAGCCAGGCTTCTTGCAGAACTTTCTGTCCATCATTGTCTTTTTTCTCTCACATTTCTAACCACTTAGAAATCTAGGTGCAGTCTCTGGCTTGGTCAGAATCAGAGCATTTTATGCTTATACATTTCCTCCATGATTGTGAATACTAAAGCAAAGCTCCAAACAGCTACACACAACATGCACACGCTCACATGCACACACACACGTACACACACATACACACAAATGGACTGCAACCACTTAAGCACAAACCGGATGCCCTCGAATAAGTAATTGGATTCTGTCTTCTAAATGAAATTAGAATAGGAAAGCCGCATATTCCAGTACTCTTTCTTGCTGCTATATATATATCCCCCATGCAGTCTCCACATCAGAAAACTGGCAGTATTCTCACTTTGATGGCAGTGTTACTTCTGATAATGTAACTTACTTATGTCAAGGACTATGTTATTTAATCCTCATGACATCTAAATGAAACAAGTATTATTCTGATTTCCTCATATGTAAGTTCAAAATTACATAGCTATAAAGCATCAGAATCAGGATTTGAATCAGGTTTCTAGCATTCAGTGCTTACCAAGTGCATTGTACATTTCTAATGCATTATCACCAAAGGAAAGAATAGGATAAGAAAGAAGTATGGGCCACTATATGTTCTTCTTTGAATTCTCCTATTCACTTATTTGTTACACATTTATGGAGTCCAGATAATATGACAGATTCTATCTTTGGTTTGAGGTTATAAATAGCATATAGTTTCTGTCTTTATTACCCCCTGGGAAGGAAAACAATAAACAATCAATGTTCTATATAATCATATAATTGGGAGATATATAGCACTGTGGGAGAAATTGTGTATTTTCACTTAGTGATAGCCTACCTATGGGCTAACAGTAGGTCCTCTAAGGGAGGCTCATTCATAGATTGACCCTCAACCAAGAAGTTCTGTCTGCCTTCCTTTCACCAGACGGAGAAGGAAACCACTTAGCAAAGTCAATTTCATTTATTCACCTGAATCTGAGAATCTCAGTCTTCTCTCCTGCATCTCTAGATTTATGACCTGGAACACTCTGATCAGTCTGTAGTAAGTTGGGTCAACAATCTCCTTGGAAAATAACTTCTGAACAATTTTCCTGACATGGAATCCAAGAAGACACACTGCTTGATTTTAGTACCTTTTTATACCTTGCCTTTTAACCTCACAGCAATGAGACTTTAAATGGCTACAGACATAGATAACAAGTAACAAAGCTGTCAATTCCCCTGGTCTCCTTACACATTACCTCCTCTACTGTCTTCTATTCCGATTTACATCCAGAATCACAATGGCCTCTTTCTGAGAATAGATAAGAGTACCAAATGTTTTCCATTCTCTGTACAGATAAAAATCATCCCTAGAGGTACTGTATAGTATCATTATAGGTACCAATCATTATGTTAGGCTTTTTAAACATACAATATCACAGAAGAATCAGGAATTAAAAATACTTTAGTGGAAAAAAAGGCAATAAAACTTCAAAAATGAACCAGAATGATTAGTATATGTTTTTTTGCCAATTCAGGGTAACCAGGGTTCTTTCTTTCCAACAAATGGCAAGTATCATTTTTTATTTTTTTGCTGGCATCAGATTTGTTTATTCATTTTATCAGTTTTTATCAAGTTATCTTAAGCACAAATTAGCAACCAGACTAACAAGACAGAAAACTATACAAAATGCATAATATAGTTATGCTAAGTCAAGATAACACTTTTAAATACATTGGCTGTCATTATTACAATTATTTTTTCTCTCTTTTTTTCCTATTGACTGTTTTCTGTTTTAAACTTTAATTATATATTGGGTTTCTCATACAAAAGAAGCCATGAAATTTTAACCTTGTGTGTCTGATTTACTTAACATTATGGTCCTAAGATGTACTTATTTTCTTAGAAAAGACTCAATTTTGTTGTTCCTTCAAAATTGGGGAACAGTAGTACTTCACTGTGTAGAAATACCACATTTTCTTTACTGATTCATCTGTTGGGTATATAGCTAGCATCCAAGATTTAGTTCTTACGACTTGAGCTGCTGTAATCAAAGATATGCATGTGTCATTGGATGATGATGTCTTTAACTCTTTCAGCTAGATACCTAGAGGAGGAATGGTTGGGTCAAATGGAATTTCTATTTTTGGTTTTTTGAGAGATCTCTATACAATTTCCATAGTGGTCCCACCAGTTTACACTCCCACCAACAATGAAGAAGAGTTTCTCCCCACACCTGCCATCAACCCACAGTCTCACCAGCATTTGTTATTGGTTGATTTCTTAAGAATGGCCATTCTTTCTGGTGTGAGGTAAATGTCAGTGTTGTTTAGTTTGCATTTCTTGAATGGCCTGCAATGCTGAACATGTCTTCATGTACTTATTAGCCATTTGTACTTCATCTGAGAAGTCTATTCATTTCAGATGTCCACTTTTTTTATTGGCTCTTTACATTTGGGGGGTCATATTTTTTGAGTTGGTTTTGTTTTTTTGGGATTTTGTTTTTGTTTTTTTTTTTGGGGGGGGTGTTGTGTGTTTTGGTTTTTTGCCTTTAGAACTGTCTCATCTTGCAAATAAAATTTCCTGACTCAACTTGAATAAACGAAGCTGTTAATAGCCTCAGTGTAATGAGGCTGAAGGGAAGATCTTCAGAAGGTTTCTTTGATCTGGAATGATGAGATCTTATAGCCACCATGTGGGACACATGTACTAACCCATGAATCACTGTGGATGCTCAGACTAGAGTAAAAGACTCCTAAAGACTTAGGGTAAGTATTTGTAACCGCAAAGCACCAGGAAACCCATATGACTAGTTAAGATCTAGACTTGGAGTCTTTATTAGTGAGAAAATATTTGAACATTATAACCTATCATTTAGAAAAGGCCCAAAATACAAGCAAAGAAAAGAGGTGCAGATAGAGTCTTGAAAAGCAATGTCTCTACACTTTATCCTGCAAAGCAAAGGATATACAGTACCTTGGAGCCACCAGAGACCAGGTGGTTTAGATTGCAGGAAAATATTATACAGAAATAAATGCTCTATAACTAGATACAGAAGATCTCAAAGATACCAACTGCTGTTACTTACCAGAGGAGATTATAAATGTAGACATAACTATGAATAATCACTAGAACTACTGATAATGTAATAACTTAACTTTACACATACACTCAGACAGTAAGTGAAAATGTGTCTGAGTGTGAAGGACAGTGAATCTATGCAAGGTACTTAGTTGAAAGTGTCAGCGTGTTTCTCACTGGCTGTCACATGATCCCTCCCAAAACTCTTGTATGTATTAGAAACAGTGGCCTGAGGGCGAAAGGCTCCTCAGCCAGGAACGGATCCCTTGAGCCACCCAGAACTTAATCCCTGACAATTTTGATTAATCTGTGATGACAAATTAAATTTGGATCAATAGAAATTGTCTGTAACAAAAAAAATAATAATGCATTTAGTAAGTTCAATGAAATCATTGGTGGCTTTAAATTTATATGGAAAAGACCCTATTGACTTTCGAAATCCAAATTCATATTACTTTGGAGTGATATAGCCTTGGGTTATAATAAATTAAGATTGTCAATTTTCTCTCTTGGGTAAATGTATGGTCTGAAGACCTCTGATCTATTCTTAAATTATGACTATTCTTTAATTGCTATTTACAGAGACTTCAGACCTATTTACATAATGTAAAAAAGCACAGAACATGTACTTCCTATACGATTCTCATACACCATTCCTGTTTAAATGAACCAGCAAATCACAGCCAATTTCAAGCCAAGTTACAATTTCAGCTCAAATTATTTAGTAGCTTAGAATAGTAAAAAGATGTCCCTAAAGTTGCACCATCTTCAAGATACAGGATACCTCAGTTATTAGAGAGCCGCTGAGAGGCAAAGTAGATGAATCAATGGACCAGAGTTGAATTTATATTGTACTTTTCACACAAGAAGATTATCTAGGCCTTCAGTACACCTACACGTGAATCCATGTGTGACATCCAACTCTGTTCACTTAATTTCCTTATGGACCATTTTTCTGGAAAGAAAGATGGGAAATTTCAACCAGCCACAAATGGACTGAGACCCACCAATTACATTTCACATTAAAAAGGTATCCCAGGCAGGGTTTGAAGCCAAACTACCAAAATGAAGAAAAGAAAATGCTACTAGAGCTAAACAGACAGCCCTGCACAGGAGTTTAAGTAATTGGCTTCATATGAGTTTGTTTCAGTGTCTGGGGCAATCTTGCCTGGCAATTCTTTGCAGTTTAAAATTACTAAAATCTCCTTCCTAGCAGAAACTGCTAGCACATCTAATAGAAGGACCTCATCAATCATTTTGTTCTCAAGAAGTAAATGTTCTAAAGACCAGGGCTTAAGGTCACAGGTCTATGAGGAAATGCTAAAAAAAAAGTCTGTATTTTATCAAATGCAGGAACTCTAAGAAGGGTTCACCTCTTGACCAGGTTGCCCTTTTTGTGGCCCAAAACAGAGCTGCTCAAAAATTCTCAGCCTTAAAAGGATAGGACTCTATTGAATATTCACTATGATCTTCTAGAATTCCAACATTATATTAAAGAGTTTTAACAGACTATTACTGATTATGCTAAATATTTTTACCACTGTGCTAAGCATATATAGGGCAACAAAGAAAAGAGTAAGGAGCCCTTGTTTAATAGAATTTCCATGCTGTGTAAATCTAAATTATTTAGCTGACTGGTAGAATTTTTATAAAGTCTAAAATAAATTCCAATAAACAATAGATATGCAGAACTAAAAATCTGCTTGTCTTATTTCTCCAAAGGTCACAGTTTTTTTCCATGACATTGCAGTAAATAAAATGATAAAATGCCTTCAAAATATCATAAATTATGGGAAATAACTATAGACTTTTCAGGATGGTTTGATATATAAATACTTGAAGATTAATGTTGTAGATATTCTTTAATTATTAGCAAGAAGTAATGCCAAACCCATAATTGTTCAAATAAATCATGACTGTGATATAAATTAAGAATTATAATATCATTAGCCACTCTTAGGAAAATGGTTCTGCAGTAGTCTGATGTACAATAAAATACATTAACTTAAAATTTTCACAGATCTGAAGGTAATCAACAGTGGACCCATTATTATTAATACATCTGAAAATCGGTTTGATTTGGATCTTTGGATGTCTCTGATTATACATTCTGTGGTTTAGTGCAGACAATGAATAGATTCAAGCAATCCCTCGGCCATTAAAGTCTGATTCCAATACTATGTAAAAGACTCAATGAAGCAGAAGCTATGTAAGAAGCCACATCAGCAGAGTCCTACTCCCTCTAGAACATCAATTTTTTTTTTTTTTTGTAGGTACCAGGGATCAAACCCAGAACCTCGCGTTTGCCAGGCAGTCACTGCACCACAAGCTCTATCCCTTAGCCCTGAACATTTATTTTTTAGTCATGTCTCTAGCCCTGGAACCCTCACAGTGTTCCATTCCTGTTTGTCATCTATCTGTAGCGTATCCCCAGCTGTATTTCCTGTTTGTCAGACAGTATAACCGGAGGTGGACAGTTTAGGTCTCATAGGTAACTGTAGGCAACTGCCTACTTTTGTGAAGATTTTTTGAAATTCAGCTACATCATTCATAAGGTCTGTGGCTTCTTTTGCAGTTGAATAGTAGCAACAGAGTCCAATGGCCTACAAAGCCAAAAAATGTTTACCATCTGGTCCTTTAAGAAAAATAAAATTGTCAAGATATTGTAAACACAAAGGAGAACTCAGGATCTTTCTCCAAAATCCCTGTCTCTTCTCCATTCCTACTAGTGCAATTCTCAACTTTTTGGACTTCCCACATGATACGTTCATATTATTATATGTTCCAAAATTTACTGGGTTGAGACCACCATTTTGTGAAATTTCATGACTGTGAATTCGAAATCCAAGTAACCCTCGGCAACAATTCTTCTCCACGTGGCATCAGCAAGTCCACACAGGAATTCATCCAGCTGCTGGGCTCGCCTGACAGAAAAAATGTGGCTTCACTCACCTATCTGGCACCTTGGGGACTGTGATCGTTCATATTGTTGACTTTGATAGTAAGACTCAGCTGAGTGTGTTTCCTGTGTGGGAGAGCGGTGACCTCGGGAGCTGTGTCTCCTGCCTTGTCTCTTCCTCTGTGATGCTCCTATGCTGTGTCCTGATTCCTGGAGGCCGTGAGTCACGTTCCTCCACCATGACTTTCTCCCAGAGGTTTTTGCCACGGAACCACCCATAACAAACAGAAATCTTTGAAACTGTGAGTTAAATCAAATATCTGCTGTAAGTTGTGGTGTGAGACATTTTGCTTTGGCAGTAGGGAAGCTGGCTAACACCGTGAGTGACAGCTGAACTGCTGATTCAGCTGGGCCCCCTGCCCGCCCTTTAGGGAAGGTGTCTCTGCATGAGCTCTGCAACAGAGTGGGGAAGCTTAACACGGCAATTCAAGGCTTCAAGGCTCTAAAATGGAATTTGCCAGTACTCTTAAAGGCTGGTTTCTGGCACAGCACCTCTGCTTTCAAAGGCACCAGGAAAGGAAATACACTTCACTTTTCCAGAGAAAAAAATGTCAATTTCTGGCCATCTTTCATTTGTTACAATTTCCTAACTAGTCACCATGCCTCAAATCGTTTTCCATTCCTGGTCACATATCACTAAAACGACAATTTTTTCTGCATGTCTGCTTCCCCAAAGTGTAAAGTGACTTCTTCTCTGGTTTAAATATCTCAGCCTGGTATTCAAAACATTTTATACAGTAGGATTCAGTGGAAACCATCTAATATTGCTGATTCCATTCGCTGATCATTCGTCTGCGTGCTCTTATAAATTTTCCTTGCATTCCCTTGTTCTGTTTTATGTCAGTGAGAGATCAGCCTCTCACATTGTTTTTCCTCAGCCCCCTGTTGTCTTTGGCTTGGCCACGCCTCATGGGAGACATGGGTGCAAGCCTGGGAAGACAGCAGACAGGAAGGACCAACATCTCTCTGCTTCACCATGGTCTTTGGCAAGGGCTCCATTTTATTCCTCTGTTGCTTTATATCTAACTAGTTAGGCTTTCTCTGGTTTCTTCCTTTACTGGATAGTTCTGGTCTCTGGACTCTGGACTCCGGAAACACTACCTTCTCCTTGCTTTCCCAGTCCAAGGGCTGTTGACTGCTCCCTCAAGTTTTTAATCTCTAAATGAATACACCACACACTATCTGCCTTCCCATCCATGTGTAAAGTCAGTTCTTTGTGTTAGGTTTTTTTTTTTTTTTTTTCCTGCTTAAAGTACAGTGACTTTTCTCCTTAATAGACCTCAATTCATAAAGTCCTCCACACAAAGCATGCACCCAAAGAAGCACAGTTTATATTAGTAGACTCTATGTCTGACTTCATTCTACAGAGTTCAGCTCAAACTTTATTTTCTTCAGAAAATCCTTCCATATCAGTGTAGTTTTTGACTCATTTGACTCCATCATTCTCTGGTAATTTTCAGTGTGTATGTCATCCTTGTTTACAAACTTACTGAAGAAACTTGTACTTGCTTCTTACGCCTTAGCATTCTCACCTATTATGGTTTATTTCTAATATGTCTCCAACAAAAGTCTTTCATGTTTAGAGTGAAGCTTTAGGATGGTGATTGGACTGTGTTAGGTTTACTCATCAGTGAATTAATCAATTAATGAGTTCGTAGCTGAATGTGCTGTTAGATATGGTCCCGGTTAAAGGAGATCAGTAAGGAAAGGGCCTGAACTGGAAGAGCACATTCTTGTACTCCGTTCCTTCTTCCCTTGCTCTCTGCTTCCTGGCCATCATAGGGGGTGTAGTGGCCAGAATTCCTCCACCGAGGCCCTTCTGCCATGCTATTTCTGCCTTAGAGGTAATCAACCATTGATTAAATCTTCTAAAGCCACGAGCAAAACTAAAGCTCTCCTTTAAGTTGAAGCTAGTGGATAATTTGTCTCAGCAGTGGGAAGATAACTTACACCACCATAGTAGAGATGTATACTAAGGATTTAATGTGTGATCTGATTTAAGACTTTTAAAAGGGGGGGGGGCTGGGGATTTACCTCAGAGGCATAAGCCCCTGCCTTGTAAGCAGACAGTCGTGAGTTCGATCCCCGGTACCGGTTAAAAAAAAAAAAAAAAAAAGACTTTTACTTATTTCTTTTAATGTTTTCTAAGTCTGACTCACTTCTCTTGGGTATTAATACCAAATAATTTCTACTTTTGAGTAGCATCCAAAGTGAATTTAGAGGTTCTTTCATGGATTAGTGATACTGTTAAATTTTTCTTAGCTTGCGTGAAGATGTTATGACAAATAAAGGTGGTCTTTCTTCAGTGCTGGAGGAATGTGATCATCACAGGATATAATTCATTATACATAAGGTAGATATCAAGTAATCAGGAAATTAAGAAGAAAAGTTCATACCATGCCTGATGGATTTGTATGAAGAGACTACTGACTGATATCTTTAAGCCAACACAATCCTTTTACAAATTATAATAAATTCTGGTGTTAACACACATACCTTAATTTACACCTCTTTAATAAAATATAATAAATGGCAGAGAGTGCTATAGAAAAGACATATAACTAAGTAATTTAAGCTTCAACCTCTTAACTATGTCCCAAGTTCCGCAGGCCCTAGACCTGTACCTTCCTTGTTTATTTTCCTGACACCTTAGGAGTGCTGAAAACATTAAGGGTATTTGATAAACATTTTAATCATTTGATGTTATCTATGTTATTATTCTATATGTTACAAAAAACAAGTTAAATAGATTCTTGCTGTTGAATTGCAAAATTCTCCCCGTCTATTTTAATCAAAATTGTTTAACTTAGTTTTTATATTTAAAAAAATAAATTACTAATAGCAAAATTTGCTATAATATTTATTGCTTTAGAAATAATTAAAAATTGTGTCTACTCTGGATCAGAATATACAACAGTTTGAATTCTAAGATCTGTTGTTACCCCCATTCCGCTGATAATCTAAGACAACATCAGAAGAAGCTTTGGCTTTTCTTGCAGAAAAGAATAAGGGCTGGACAATTTTGAAAATGAATTTCTTCCCTGCTGTTGGTCTTAACCACACTCATTTGAATGCTGTCCAAAACAGGCCTCGAGCCTGCTCATGTTTCCCCTTTTCTTTGCACTGCCGATCATTTAGAGGGCAGACTTGTTCCAGACAGCTTTAATTAAACTGTACCAAGGATGCAGATGGATGTCAATGGAAATGATCCATAACATGAGGCTGAGCATGTATTTAACAGTTTTCTGTCCAGTTCAATCACCTGCTAGCACTTCAGTGGCTTTACATTCATGTAGCAAAGACCGAATGTATATATGTATCTCCTTTAATCCATCCCATTAGTGGCCATATGTTTGAGCTTCAGTGGATACAAATACTGTCTGCAATCTGCCAGGGACTTAGGGACATCAATAATTTGTGAATAGTCATGTAGGGACTGGTCGAAGGGTTAAGTGCTCTGCACATCAGGGGCACCTCTTCTGGGATTTGAACTCTGAGTGGACTTTTAGGAACCTTTATCCCCTACGAGGATTCCTACTACATGCTGCTTGTCAGATGCATCCAGCTGTAGTTGGGAAGCATTATTAGCTCTGGGATTTAAAGATCTGTGTTGAGTACCGATAGAACAGCATCTCTGAGCTAAGAAGCAAGAAGACTGTATTGTGTCAGCCTCTAGGACGTTTTCCAGTTCTGCGTTAAGCATGCTTTCCTTCTTTTAACCTATGCTCTTATATATTTCTTCCTTGTGAATAGATTGTACAGCGTCCTTCTGAGAGCTTATATTTACCATTTATCCCTTGAACTTGCTGGCAAATTAGATGACATTAGCCAAAGCTGAAATACAAATTTCTCCTGAAATAAGAGAAGGATAGACATGAAAATCTTTACTTCCTATTCTTCTATCCAGAGCGGCAGGAAAGGTACTGTGAATGAGATCTGAAGTTTAACTCATGTAATGGTCTTGAACTACCATTTCTCAAATATAGTTGTCTCAATACCAATACCAATCACAGCAAAAGCTCTAAAAGCTCGGGCTCTGTGTGCTAGCCTGACCATCAGGTAAACCTAAACCTTGTCTGTCACTCCACCTGCCTTTGACAGAGGGTCTTGCAGGTGGTACTTGATGAACACTGCATGGGTGGATGGGAGGATGGATAGATGGATGGAAGAAATGGGGGAAGAATGGGGAAAAGAATAAGAGAAAGAAAAAAATGAAAGCACTTGGAGAAACAGGGTAGTTACTCTGACCTGTGTGCAAATAGTTGCTCTCAGTGATCTTTTCTAGAAGATGTTTTGGATCTGAGGATAGATATTTAGCAATAAAATATGTTTCAGCTGTTTTAATGGATACAGATTTCAGAGCTAACTTACATTATTATGACCTGTGAAGAATAGCAGCACTTAGTTTTCTTGTCAAGTAAGAGATAGAAACAATTACGATAACAGATTTCCCTGGGATTTTTTCTACTGCATATCTTGACATGATTTAGTTTTAATATGACTGAATACTCCCATAGTAAAGTGTACTGTGGTTTCAGTAATGCTTATTAAGCATGGGGATCTTTAATCTTTCTCTCTTTGAATATCTAACAGGTCTTAAAGGTAGATTTTCTGCTTCTTAGTTCATTTTCTGTGCGTTTGTTTCCAATAACTCTAGCCTTCCTACCTTGGAGTGATTTCATGCGTTACTCACTTGTCCCTAGTTGATGCCTAGAAGATCTTTTCAAACTTCTTAACTATACAGTGAGGCCTCAGTGGACACCTAGATCATGTCTGTTAGGAAAATTCCAAGCACTGATGGGTATTTTGTTTAACGTGATAGAAACTGAGTGTGCACAGCTCCTTTCCTGATTGGTTCTGCTATCTGAATGTATCTATACATTCTCAATTTTTTAAAAAAGGGCTAACAGAGGGTTAGTCTAACCAAGGAATGTTAAGAAGATTCAGAACTTTCATGTGCTTGGTAAAAAAATACTGTAGTTAATGCTTTATTAATATCACCACCTACTTAGATAAGCCATCCTTTGAGCTTCAAATTCATCATTTTAAACTCTTTTCACATTAGTTTAAAACAGATAACAAGAATGAGATAAATTATATTGTTGGTTCATAAGCCAGACAATATAGACATCAATGTAATTTTTAACTTATTTTATCATTTTTAAATAAAGTGTTATGTATTTATTTTGACTTTTTGAAATTACAACACTATTTGTTAGTCAAATGAAATGTTATGTTTTCTAAAAATCCAAACCTTAAATAATTCAGGAGACCAACATGATAAACATGCTTGTGGGAAGAGTAACAGTTTCCAAATGGCACTGATGCTCTTCACAGGACTACGTGGACCATGCACAGGGTGTCTCTTTGAACTGTACCTGGTGGAATTGATACCGAGCTCCCTTTGGTTGTGTTTATAATAACTTATAGCTTACTCGAATGTGCTAGAGAATTCTCAAAAGGAAAGAGTTCAACATTTAGAAATGTAAATGAAGTGTACTTCTCATCTAAGTTCCTGAGTTTAGAGATCTTATAAAAAGTCTATAAGTAATAAGATAGGTTTTGAATTTGGAAAATGAAAATAATTTAACTTTTAAAAATTGAGTTTAATGATTCACTTTTGATTTTCAAGCCATTGTGTTGCTTGAAGATACTATTTCATTCTACTAGAAACTCTGAAACTAATGCAAGCCTCTCCAAATTGGAGTTTATAATAGAAAACTGGCCTGACCCTTAATAATTTTTATGTTGCTAAAACATTATAATACCTGAACTTGGCTGCTTATTAAACCAAACGTGAAGTCCTTAAGGGTCAATATTAATCATCTCTCCTCCTGTTTACATTTACTCCTTATGTCAACAATTTTCAATGTCAGATAAATTCAGGGATGAGCAGTCTTCTTAATCCACACATATTTGAAATATTTTATTTTTATACTTAATAACTTTTACTCAGTTAAACAGTTTGCCTGTTTCTTTCATAGTCTTAGTTATTTATTAGAAATTGGATTCCATTGTGATTGCATCATCAAATGTCATTACAATAAGTAATTAGCTATAAATGAGCCTTAAACTGGAGACAGGATTGGTATAAAAATCTTAATTGACAAAATTTTCGTGAAGGATATCTAAAGCAACCACCTATTATAAGTTTCATAAAAGTTATTTTTTAATCCTGCTGTCATGAGTAAAATGATTTTAGAAAAAATATTCAAGAGTTTGTTTTGCCCTTGTATTAAGTAGAGGTTTTTTTCCCTCTTTCTTTAAGCTATAGTGCTTTTCAGATTGTCAAAAGTGTATCAAAGAATTATACTCTTGGCAAATTTTATCAATTTCAACCCTTTTCTTGACAATTTAAATTTCAATTATGCAACTAAAACTAAAGGTCATTAGTCTAATGTGGCAATTTCATGACAATCTTAGTTACAAAGAAATTCTCAGTTTAAAGAAACATTTCTGCCATATGAGAAAGTCTTTTTATACTTAGAAACTGAAAAATACGATGAAAATAACTGTTATCTTCTTGTGCTTTTATCATTTATTAATAAAATATAAACTTCTTAGTTTTCCAGACTGCTTAGTATATTATTTCATTCTTTCCTTTCTAATTAACATCATCAAATTAACAATAAATGCCTTCTAATGTTGTGTGTTTTATCATCATTAGAGTACATCCTAAGTGCATCTTTAGGGTTGCTTTTATTAGTATTATTTTAAGCAATCTTAACCTGAATATCATTTCCAGATCTAGGAAAAGATGTTTTCAATCATGTTACAAGTATAATTTCTGCTAAACTGTGAAATAAGAAAAATTGAGGACCTGGCAAATACTTTAGCATTCATTTTGTGATAATGGAGAATCTTTTAGGCAAAGCACACCCTTGGAGCAGATACAAGGAGTAGTAGCTGTCAAAGCCATACAAGCAGTAACAGGCTTTCTCTCTGCTTACCCACCCAAATAAATCAACTGGGCAGTGGTAGATACATTTACCACTATTTCTGACTGTGGGTCTCTTCTATACAAATCCAAGAGTACAAACGCATCATCTTTCTCTTCTTGTGTTTTAGATATGCAGACACTGCTGGAACACAGGTGGACAAGATGGCAGCTGTACTGGTCCTGCTGCCCATGAGTCATTTACCCAGAAGACACAGCACCCATGTGGCTTGCTGACTTAGTACTCAGGCAAACAAATAAGAATTTCACCACTCTGCTTGATGAGTGAGTGTTTTCACGCCAATTCTTCTCAGCACCACTCTGGATGTCCTTGTCCCATTAGTACAAAACTGTACCAAGAATTTTAGTAGTACTATATTTCCTAGCCACTTTGCTTAACAATAAGCCTTTCTACCTAGGTATACTTGTGTTTTTCTCCGAAGGTTCCAATATTTCCTGTCAATGCTAACTACCAGAATTTTTAGCTTTCTGCTAGTGTCATGTAAAGCCAGCTTTGACTGAGCAACTGGTTAAAACCTATAAATCTGGAATTGCGATCTATTAACTACATCAGCATTACCATTTCTTCCCACCGACTGGAGAAGCTGTAGTGTAGCGCAGAGTGATAACTGGCACTTCTCTGCAGACTCACTTCATTCCAAGTGGCAAGAGCCAGAGATATTCTGAAGCCTTTACAATCTTGCTTAAAGCCCAGCATTCTGTAAAGACTTTTCTAGATCACAAATTAATATTTTATGTACAATTATACCATCTGTGTGTTTTGGTTTCATGATCACATTTAATCTTCATAGTAATTTCTGTGGTGTGAAGAGATTAAAATGACTAGGATAAAATTTCACAAACTGAAACTGCAACTTGGACTTGAGTAATATGGCACCCACCTCTTGCTCTTAACCACTTGGCTTACAGGCTTCTCTGAGAATTGCTTCTCCATAACTAAAATTATAGATTTTTTAGATAAGAATGAATTCTAAGAACATAAAATCTCTTGATCAAAATGCATGCTTTGTATTATTGTCTTGAAGACAGAATTAGAGATCACAAGAATGTACATTTAGTTCTAATTTACAAGTTGGTACGAATGATGACAGTGTAATAAGACTTTTCTGTGTTCTTATGCATTCAGCCATTCCTGGCCCATATATTGTGGAGTGTTCTTCTATTTCCTCACCATAGTTAGAAGACTCTGTGGTGCTGCTTGAGTACATGGCATGAGAGTTCTTTTTTTATTAAGAATGAAAGTGACTTTCATTATCCTCCATTCATGTAAAAACATAAATCAATAAAATTCCTCTTGAAACTTTTCCAAGGAATAGCATGCATGTCCAATTAATCTCATAGCTTGTCTTTAATGGTTTAGCTGTGTTCCATAATTGATACTTTACTTCAGATACAGCAAGAGTGAGATAGAGGGACAGAGAGAGAATGGTTAGGCCAGAGAACAACTATGCAACAGCTTTTAGATGCACTTTATTCACCCAGTAAATTGATGTTTTGGCCTAAACACATTGGTGGACAAGGCCTCTGTGAGTGACTGTTATTATCAGCTCTTGACAAATTACAAAAATGACTTATCCTAAAAAGAACCATCAAACTGGTGATAAACCTAGCACAGAGTCTTGTATTTCTAGTATATCAATTACTTTTCAAGAATGGACCCTCAGAAAATCAATTAAAATTCCAGGAAAGGTGACCTCTACGGAGACATTTGGCTGATAGAACCTGTAGACTTAAGAGAGAGAAGGCACTTGGAGTCCACGAAAATGTATGGAGATGTAAGCGAGAAAAATAGATAAAAGAAGAAAGTAAAGAACCATTGACAGAATTCACACACACACACACACACACACACACACACACACACATCCCTTTTTGACTGCCCATACAATAAAGTCCAAATGCCTTCTCACAACATTAAAAACTCATCACAAATCAACACCATCCTATTTTTGACCCTGTCTCCAAACACTCTCTGACATGTTTTATGTCTTGGTGGTACATCTTGTGATTTATCCCAGCAACACAGTGCACTATCGTGTGTCAGCACCCCTAAGTTAGTTCCCTTTTGTACCCCACCTCAGTTTTTCAGTGAAGTCTTAGTTTGAGAGCATTAAATGCCATTTTATTTTTATGAAACCACTTGCACCCTCATCTGCCCAACAAGAAGCAGGTCCTTTTCCATGAGCTTCATTAGTCTTTCAACATCCTTCTTTTTATATTGACATCAAAAAGTAAGCGTTATTCATCGGTACACCCAACAACACCGTCAGCCTTCAATACCTTTTCATTTGTACTATGTTGCTTTGAATTTCCAGGGCCATTTCCCCAGATCCTTCAGCATACATTTCCTCCTTCATTCTCATTTTCAGAATGTTCTCCAAAGTGATAATGATCATAACTAGCTTTTGTATATAAATTACCAGGCACTTTCAAATCTGTATTACTTTGCTCTGAGAAAACTACTGCCATAATAAAACACTACAGGCTGAGTGCTTTAAACAACAGAAAGTTTTCACGAGTTCCAGAGGGTAGAGGCTCAAACTGAAGGTGCTGGCTGGTTTGACTCCTTTCTCTTTTTCTTACAGATGTTTCTTTCTCATCGTGTCCCCACCCAGGCACCTCTCACCCTCTGAGTTGTCTGGTTCCTAATTTCCTCTTCCTGTAAGGCCATACATCAGAACATGGATGACCTCATTTTATCTCAGTTTCCTCTTTAAAAGCCTTAATTCCCTAAACAGCTGTCTTCTGAGGCCTCAGGAGTGAAGAACTCAGCATACAAATTGTGGGTGGGGCTGAGCTCTGGAGACACGATTCATCCCACAGAAAGGTCTGCAATCTCTCTCGTCCTCACAAGCAGCAAATGGAGCCACTTCCCTCTGTGTCCACAGGAAATTTCCCAAAATGTGGCTGCTCTAAGGTTAGGTCTAAGGCAGATCTAGACTTCTGTGGTCTAAATCCCAAGCCCATTTATTTTAGAAAAGGTCTTTGTTCTTTAATGAGTACATGAAACAATGCTTCAAAATTCTAGGGTTCCTTAAAGAGTTTAAATTACCAAGTCTGATCACCCTGTCAAGGCAAGGAGAAGTGATTATACTGCCTCTTTTCTAATGTTGAGAAGACAGACAGTGAAAAAAAAAAAGATGAGGTGAGAGGTTTTTATTCATTAAAAACCTGAGTGACGAACTGAACACATTTCTGTTCTGCTGGCATGAACCTGCAGTGACCATCCCGTCTGACAGCCTGCACCAGCCACTGGACTGTCCCATGCAATGTGCCACCAGTGTTCAGAGCCAGGCAGCAGCGAGACATATGAATTAGGGCCCCCCGGGAGCCTGTTAAAGACGTATCTACTGGCCACCTCACCTGGACAAATGCCAGCCCACCCTAGTTACTAAAGGAAATGGGTACTTGCTGCCTTGTATACCAGCTTTTCTGACCCAGGGTCCTTCCAAGGAAGACAACAGAGATCTTGATCCTAGGCCGAAGTGGGAACACCGAGCATAGCACAGTCTGACTGAGAAACTTTAAAGCCCTACAAGCTTCACATGTCTCCACCTATTAGTCCAGTGAGCAGGGAATTCTCAGAAGACACTGTGTATCTCAGCACTCACCCGTTTCTGCTCACCTCTTGTAAATCAGTCCTAACCTATGTCTAGGATAAGTCAAAGCATACAGCCCTGTGTTCGTCAGCACTGAAGTGGAGCTGCTGATGGAGGATGTGATGGGTGGAGTGATGGCCGTGGCCTGGATGCATGCTGGTCCAGCCCCAGGCCACTCTACCCCAGAAGGAAGTCGCTCTCTCTGTCCTCTTTTCCCTGATGCAGTGAAACATGGGGAAATGATGCAGAGACGTGACCCTAAGGTATCTCCTCTCAATCAAGAATTGTTGCTCTCCCTTTTATCAGGTGGGAATCTGGACCCTTCTGATGGGCAGGATAATCTTAAAATGTTCTTAGAGGCAAAGAGCTGCTGCTTCTGTCCTGGCCAAGGCACAGGCTATTTTCTCTCCTCCCGTCTTTCTTTCACTTCCTCAGATCTTAACAGAAACTGTTTTTATTTTCACGGTGATACCAAGTATGTGTACAGATAAATGCAGATAGCTGTTAAAAGTTCTGAAAGTAGCATATCCCTCTTTTTACACAAGTTCTGCTAGTGAGCACTTCTTCTCACTGTAAGTTCCCAAACCTGCTGCCAAAGAGCATTTTCCAGAGATCTCTGTGACACTGTTTGCATCCAGAACTTGGTTGCAAGAATCTGTGGTGACCAAGGCAAATGTGTGCAAGGTTTGGAATTTAAGGAAATTTTGCCATTCCAGAGCACACCATTACACCAGTATTTAAATAACAAGGATTTACTCAGACATGTACCTGATTTTTGGTCCTGAAAGCTTTAAAAAAAAACAAACCTGTGTCAGTTTTGTTTCTGCCCCCTTGCCAAAGAATTTAGTATTTAGTTATTGTCAGAATTAGTGTAGGCTGATAATATTTGCCTCATCCGAAACACAAAGGAGTGTTAAAAGACTGTAACAAAAGTTAAAGAAAGTTGCAGGCAGTTATGGGAAAGTGGGCATTTTTTCAAGCAGCCTTGATTTTCCCCTTGCTTAAGTGAATCAGGCTGTGGAAATACCCATTAGCATCTTTTTCTGGATCCGTGTTGTGTCTGTGCGTCTGTGCCCAGGGCTCTCACACTTTATCTCCAATCTCTCCTAAGAGCTCTTCGGGTTCTTTCCCCAGGTGTTGAGCAGTAACAGAGATGGACAGATCAGGGTAAGCAAGTAGAGCCTGCAGAGAGCAAAAACAGGTTTACAAAAATTGATATTGGCCTCTAGGGGCTCTTAGCAAATACTTGACTGGGTCATCATAAAGCCATCTGAGTCAATCACCCTAAATAAATTAAAAGATGACACCAACAGATTTTTAAGCAGGAATGATTTCATTTTTTTCCTCTGATATGGTTAACTAGTTCATGCACTGATCTGCTGCACCACAAAGGGCTGAGTCAGAGTCCTTGTTGCTCTTCTAAAAGCTTTCATGGTGTCGGAAACTCTTTTTAGAATAGGTAATAAAGCAAACCCGAGCTCTTTTCCTTCAAGGACACTGTCCAATTTATTATCTCCAACCTATGTGTGATAGTCTAATCCTTCAAAATACAGTGACTGAATAAAGTTTTATTTCAGATAGTGAATTCATTGATTTAACAAAAGATTTGTACTGTATCGTATTATAGTTCCCTATATGAACACTGTAATCCTAAAATAGGAAAACTTAACATTGGTTCAAAATAAAGCATAGCCACTTCTTTTAACTGCGTGCTCTCATAATATACCAGCCCCACTGATACTAAACACTCAAAAGTTCTCTTACATAAGTACTCAACATTTTCCACTTGTTCTACTTTAAAGCCACTTGTTTGTACTACCCTAAATACAGGTAGAATCAAACAAACAGAATATAGCTATGCACATCTAATTAAAATGTTTTTATGTTTTCATATTTTTAGTAGGCTAAAATATGATTTTGTTAATCTAAAGCAGATCAATATGTTAGTCTAGCTTTGAGAGATCAATCTTGAAATCTTGCATTCCTACAACATTTTTACCTTTTTCTCTTCCGAAAGCTAGTGTATTTTTGGTTTGTCCTAAAATTTAATTAGAAAAATGAAACTGAGAGAGACAGTTGAACTCTGCCATTTGTTTATATTCTAAAGTTGACTGCTCAAAGGAATTAGAAAGTTGTACTCAGTGTCCATTTTGAAAGATCTTTGTACTTTCAATCATTCTTCTTTCCTGACGTTCACTAGGCACACTGCTTTTGTTTGAATCTCATTTTGAAATATTTAGTTTTGTCCAGAAGTACTAGGAGTCTAATGAGTCAGAAGCAGGTAGGCACAAAATCAGTCACCTGCCTTTGCAAGAGTTTGAAATCTGAAGACCCCAAGAATGAGACTAGATTATGTTCTATGCAGTTTGGTTTTGCATGGTGAGTCAGAAAGGCCAACTCTGCTTACTGTCTCAGGGCATTGCATGATCTGTCATGAAAAGGTAGACCATTTCTAAGCTAATTATGAAGAATTTTTCCTCACTGTTTTCTACTGATCACAGTGCATTTCATTCTTGCATATTTACATATGCATATAACATGCATGAATAATCTTCAGCCCCCCCCCAACACCCTTTTCCAAGCCTCTCACCTCATTTTACCTGTTTTGAGTCGAAGTTCAATGTTTATAACATATTTTGCTCGTTCTCCTTTAAATATTTACCAGAGATCCCAGAGTAACGGATGTGTTTTAAATAAATTTAATATATAAATCATTCAGCAGATATCCTTCACATCAGAACAGCTATCAGAGCACCTTGAAAGACTCATTAGAACCATTTCTTTCTTTCTTTTTTTTTTCAGACATGTAACCAAGTTCCATAAATGTGTGTCAATTCAAAGCTGAGATGAAAAATGGCAGAGAGCTTTATGGACTGAGTCAAAAAGATGGAAATTCCAGGCTTGTCTCCGCTGACTGTAGTAATGTTTATGACTTACTCCTTGCTACTCTTCTCTCTGGCCAAAGACCAGAAAAATGTCTACAGAGGATTTTGAGCTTCTAAGAAAACGGCCCTAAGTAAATTCAGTTGGCAGCAGGAAAGCCTTGTATTTATAAACGTGGAGCGTGCATGCCAGGATTCCTGTCCCAGCACCTCCACGGCTTGCTGCTTAGTGGTGGGTTAATCCGCTCTGAAGAGCGTTAGGGTGTCTTTGGGTATTAGACAGCACATCATGGTAAACATCTTTCCATATGTCCACTGCATGCTCCTCTAAGGCTATACAGTTAAGGAGAATTCCTAAAGTAAACTACAAAAACTAAAACCAACCTAGGATTAAGAAAATTTAAATTGCTTAAACCCTTCAAATGGGAGAATAGGTTCCCATTTCTCCTCAAATTTTCCCATACTGTTCACTAACAGTTTAAATTTTTAATCTTTGTTAGTCTCATAAGTAAAAGATAGAATCTCATAATTTTCACAACTTTAGTTTAAGATGGACCTCTTTTGTATATTTTAGCAGCTATTCACTAACTGACTCATATTCCATGCTCAATTCTCTTTTGGGCACTTAGAAATTTTGCTTATTGGTTTATAAAGCTCTCCATAGATTACAAGATTTCAAGCCCTATGTTTACAAAAAGAAAAGAAATGGGAAAGCAATTCTGACTTGGTTTGACCATAGAGGGTATTTATAAATTAGAAAGTGTTAGGCAATTGTCTTTACAACAGTCTCCTTGTATGTATTTTTGCTTCTATCATTTCAATTACCTAGAGTCAACCACAGCACAAAAGTATTATATGGAAGTTTCCAGAAGTTTACAACTCATAAGTTTTACTTTGCCATTTTGATCAGCATGATAAAGTCTTGTGCTGTCTTGCTCTTTCTCACCAGACATGTGAATCACCCCCTTGTCTAGCATATTAACTCTGTGGATGCTGCCAACCCATGGTCACACAGCAGCCATCTTGGCTATTGGTATCACAGTGCTGGTATCCAAGTAACCCTTAGTTTACTCGGTAACATCTCCAAAATACAAATCTAATGATGGTGGTAATTCAGATGTGCTACAGAAGCTGTAAAATACTTTCTTTAAGTGAAAAGATGAAAATTCTCTATCAAATGAGAAAAGACAAAACCAAAGGTGAGTACAACGTAATAGAAGTTGCTAGAGAAAAAGATTACATTCACATGAATTTTACTGTAGTATACTGTTATAATTGTTCTATTATGGTATTAGTTATTATTATTAGTTGTTAACATCTCTCATTGTGCTTATCATATTTCTCTGTGTGTAGGAAAAATAGTATAGGGTTTGATGCCATTGTTGGTTTCAAGCATCTCCTGAGTATCTTGGACCATAGCCCACAAGAGTAAGGTGGGAACACTGTGCTAAACGAAATAGGGCACTAGTACCAATAGTCAAACCTGGAGATGGGCCTGTGTGTTCATTAGCAGAGTCATAGATAAAGAAATTGTGTATTTATACAGAGTGCAGTACTGCTCTTAAATACCACATGACTCGCCTTCTGTGAGATCCTTAAAGTATAAATAATGCAAAGAACAAAATAAAAGACAGACAGTGGGAAAAAGGGAAGTAGATCTTTTGCAAATAGGAAAAGGACATCAAGATGCAGGAAGGGGAAATAAAAGAATTACGATGTGTTATTGCTATATACTAACTCCCTCTGATGAGTGTGATCATTATATGCAGCAAATATCTACTAATAAAAATAGTAAAAGAAAAAAGGGCAAAACCTCCCAGGCATGAATAGTGCAAAGCCTTGGCTATGTATTACCTCAGTTACCACCATAATCATCATTGAAATAATCCACACGACGTGTAAAGCAAAATGCAGGGAAGGCCAAGATGTAACCTCTGCCCACGGACTGCATCATAATGGCCATAAAACACACTCCCGTGAAAAGCTGAGCCAATCCACAGACTTCTGCTTCATCCCAGGTACTTGGTGTGTTCACTCCTTAAATTCCTTTGCCCTCTTCTGATGGACATAACAGGGCAGATGGAATTCAAGAAATAAATGCTGGTGAGCTTATTGCAAAAGCCCACATGCCCAGATGGCGATGATGATCAGGAAAGAGTGAAATATGGAGTAAACATAGTCAATACACAGTATTTAAGACTTGCTACAAATGCATCAACAAAGATTCACTTTCTAAAGAGGGGATGAATCCTAAAAGTTGTCACAGAGATAGGTGTTACAAGCAAAGGAGGTGTCTCTTCCATAAAGGCGAGGCTTGCCCTGTGCTTCAGAGGATAGGCTGGGCTTAGATAAGTAGAGGAGATGGGTTGTATGGGGGGAGGGGCTGAGTGAGTGATGGTCCTTTGAGGAGGATGCTCTAGGATTTGAGGACGGACATTGTATCTTCAGGTGGGGTGGTTAAAGAATGTCAGCTGAAAGAAAGCGCACATTTAAAAATGCAGAAAGAAAAAGTCAGAAGTACAAAGATGGGAAGCAACTGAGAGAAAGAGAGAGTAACTATATGAAGATAAATAGATCTGAGCCTTGTATGAACTGCTTTGTAAAGGTGGACTGGGGTCAAATTCCTGAAGGCTTTGGCTGTATGATTTGGTTTAGATTTTATGATATAGGAGCAACTGTTTTTGAGAAAACATTGACAGAATAAAAATGTCTAGGTTGATAATTTTGTCATGTGAATAATGAATGAATTCTTGGAGAATATTGAGTTAGAAAGAGAATAATTAATGTATTGATATTATCAATCAACTAGTTTAAAGGAAAAGTGGTTTATAATTTCTCCCAAATATAATACATAAAGTTATTATAGAACTAATGCCATGAGATGCTATGTAAAAAAAAA
The DNA here is from genome assembly GCF_034190915.1 of Cavia porcellus. NCBI lineage: Eukaryota > Metazoa > Chordata > Mammalia > Rodentia > Caviidae > Cavia > Cavia porcellus. The sequence continues at coordinate 35,106,098 of NW_026947489.1, forward strand.
TAGAAATGACCCAAATTCAGAATTTTGTGTGTGTACACTGAACATTCCAATGTGGTGGAGTTTTTCTAAATCTGCTTTCATATCGCTCCATTCTCTCATTTTGATGACAGCAAGTCTTTCTTTGTTGGATCTGGAGTCCATACCAGTTTTCTTGCAGAGCTGGAAATTCCAAGCATGCCCCGGTCATTGCACCTCATCTGTCATTCTAGGAACGGCTTTATTTACTCTTGTAATTTGGAGAAATGAGGTGATGGTAGAAGGGGCTCAGAATAATGGGAAGAAGGTGTTGGCTTCACAGAACAAGCAATTCTTTTCTCATTTCATTTCCTTTACAAGGCAGTAAGGCTTTGTTAATTGATCTGAGTCCCCTGTCTATAAGACGCAGCACTCATTTGACAAGTATTTACTGAGCACATACAATGTGTCAGGCACAGAGCCAAGCCCTGGGAAATAGTGTTTAAAAAACAGAGCTAGCTTTTGCTCATAGAACACTTACAACCTGCTGGGACATACATCAAAGAGTTCATGTCCACACCTGACAAGAGGCCGAGCTCTGTCCTTGAAAGTTTCCTCTGTGAACAACACAGCCCCGTTTTGCCCCATCTCCCCACACTTCATGTGTTCATCTGCGTACATTCCTTTGTCTTCTTCTGATGGATGGGAGAGGACAGAAGGAATTCAATAAACAAACGCTGGTAGCTTGCTGCAGAATCCATGCCCAAGTGGCTGTGGGGATCACCAGAGAGAAAAATATGGAGGCTATACACACAACCTTAAAGATTTGCAAGGAGTGCATCAACAAAGATGCACTTTCTAATTCAGGATGATAAATGCTGCGTAGGTGGTGCTGATGGCAGATGCTGTGGGAGCCTAGGAAAGGAAGCATCTGGCCCATCAAAGAGGCGGTTTGCTCTGTTTCCAAGGGTAGGTTTGATTTAGATAAGCAAAGGAAATGGGTTGTATCTGTGGCAGTCTGAGTTAGTGATGGCTCTTTTAATTGCTTACTACAAATTCACTTATGCAGGCTTCTTCCTGGGCCTCAGGCATGGCTGGAGTCATGGGGCTCCCACAGCTTCAGTTTGTTTCACTGGCTCTGTCACTTCTTTCCTTTGGGTTGCCTTTAGTGTGAGGTTGCTTAGCACCACATGGTAGGCCTTAGTAGTTCCAGAATTATATTCTATTACCTAACATGAGGACAACTTGATGTGCAGTACAGGCCTCTGTTCCCAGTACATGGGAGGCCGAGGCAGGAAGATCTTAGAGTTGAAGGCAACTTAGTCTACGTTTCTAGCTCATGGCAAACCTAGGCTACATGAGGAGACCCCGTTTCAAACCAAAACCAAAAGCAAACAAAAGAAACAAACAACCACAACTCTTTCCAGGTAGCTCTAAATAAACTGCTGTGATTTTCCTTGATGATCAATTCATGTTGCCCCTCAGTGTAACCAGGACGGTGGATTTTACCGGCTCACTAGATTCCCTCTTGTGCCCACTCCCACGTGGTTGTGTATGTGTAGTCCCCAGACCCCTAACAACAGCCATCATCAGAATACATGCCCCACAATAGCAAGCTCACCATGTACCGGACACCATTCCCAATAACTTTCCTAGATTACTCCCATCACCTCCTGACTGCCAGGAGGAACATGATCTTTCCCTGCCCTGGAGAGTGGAGCCAGCCGCACACTGAGCCACACCCTCACCAGGTTTACTGTTTATTTTGAGACAGTGTTTTGCTAGTCACTGATCTGAGCTTGAATTTGAGATCCTGCTGCCTCAGCCTCCCAGAGTGCTAGAAATCCAAGTGGAGCCAGCTGGTAGGTAATCTTATCTCCGAGTTAAGATGTTCAACTGACACATGGCAATATGAAGGGAATTGGCACATGGCTGGCAGACGGCAGACCAGAAGCTGAACCAGGTTATCAGAACCAGGTTATCAGGGTCTGGGTCCTGTTCACTGCAGTCCACTGAACAGACTTCCGTCCATACAGAGAGCCAGATATGTGCGGGTTCAGAAATGAGAAAATACACAGAAAAAACAGAGCCCCAAGGTATGTGTTGGGGGAGGGACTGGGAAGAAGGCAAACCAAGTCAGAAAGAAAGAAGACCAGCAAATCACAACTGGAGAACTGCATCCCAAAGCTGGCAGCCAGGTGCTGATTATCTTCGCAGGTCACATCTGGGACCACACCCTGACAGCCACTGACTGATGAGGAAAGCGGTCATCACAATAAAAGCCAGGCAGGCCCCAGGGGCTACCTCAGTTTACCTCTGTTTCTCATGACAGTTTATGGGCTGCACATTTATAGAATTTACTCAGGACTGATTTTATATCTAAGCTGATCTTCATTTGTTCTTCCCAACTTTGGTCATTCATGGAATACACATAGATCTCAGTTAAAAATAACAACCCATTTAAACACACACAGGCTTGAAGATGCTTTTAGGCCCACTTGTCAGGAGGAGTAGCAGGCCCAGGAGAAGGGTGCACTGTGTGACCCCAGCCACAGAAAGGGAACACACGCGGAGAAAGCCCACAAAGCCTGCAGCCCAGCACTTCGGGAAAGAAATGCGTGCACTAGGAAAAGTCTTCCCTGGGATGTAGAATGTGCTTGCTTTCTTATTAAAATGCGTGTTAACTTTAAATAAATAAAATCAGGCCTGTAGGCTTCAGAAAACTAACAAGTTTTGACAGTGTCATTCTCTGATTCCTGGCTGCACGCGGGAGTCACCTGGGCGTCAGGAATTTCCTTCGTGGCACGGAGATCACATTACATTTTCATCTCGGTTCTGCTGGTTTCTGAAAGAGTTTTAGTTATCATACTGACTGAGCGGATATTCAATGTTGGATGCAAAAAAAATTACACATTTTCCTGACTTTTTTGGTTCCACCCTTGTGTAATGTTAGATTAAACAAAGTCACATGCTTGGGTTAGTTTGACCTCACATAAATATCCTTTCACTAAAATACAGTTTACTAACATATAGCTTAATTTCATGCAGGTTCAATGATTTTTAAATAGTAATTTTCCCTCTATGTCTGTGACTGTGATATATGTATCCGTAGGATCATTTTTTCTCAATAAATCAGTACCCAAAGGCAGTTTCCCTTCTCTAATTATCCTGTTTTCTTTTGTCAAACACCAAAAGCTAAGTAAACACTAAGAGTTTTCCCATTTGCTCAAAACTAATTTTAGTGCTCAAATGAAATAACTGCTTCATTTCTGGATCAGTGACACTATTTCTGAGCCACCAGTTACTCATCTGTAAAATGAAGATTATCAGAGATGATATCTTTAAGATTCCTCCCAGCTCTGAACTGGGCCTGCTACACAGCGCGTGCGCGCGCGCACACATGCGTACACGCACACACACACGCACACGCACACGCACACACACACGCACACACACACACACACACACGCATACACACACACACACACACACACACACACACACACACACACGCACACATACACAGCTTCTTTGTGGTTCCTGATCTTATTTTGTCCTTGTTTGCTCAAATTGATCCTGATTGCTAGCACATAAAAGGGGAAAATAAATATATTTTAAATGAATAACTTACCTCCATAATATAATTTTTTTTTGCATTCTTACATTCTTTTAGAAGTCTTGCCTTTATTCTGCTGTGAGGCTATAGCTAAAATGCTACCATTTCTATCCCCCTCTTTTCTCATAGTGAATCCATTCTCTTGCGTGTGTTTTCATAAAAGGGCTCAGTTAAAAAAACAACGAGCATGAAAACAGAGCTTCAGAGTCCTGGCCCACACCAAGGCCACCAAACCTTCCGGCCAGCAGTGATCTAACAGAACACGGAGGAAACAAAGCTCCACGCTCCCTAGGATAAAATTGTTCGTCTGTCCCCAAATGGCAGGTCTGATTCTGAAGAACTGGGCAGAACAGACAAAGCCTGAGCCTCACAGACGGAGATTGAGATCTTGGAGCCCTAGCCTAGCACAAGGTCAAGATAACCTTTCACAAGGTCAAATGTGCGGATTGCATTGTTTTATGAAACGCCGGAGACTTTTCTCTAAAGGTAAAACTCACCTCACCTACTGATAGGCAGCTGGCAGGAAGTTAAGGGGAGCGGGGAGAAACAGCCGCGCGGATGGAGGAAGGTTCACCTGCGGGTGAGACCCCTGGAAACCTGCACCGCTGCACGGCCTCCCTTCTGCTGCATTTGATGGGCAACACTGCCCTCTAGTGGCAAATATGAAAGAACACATGCTCCAATTAAATCCCCTTAAAATTTAGAGGCAGTTTTTATTTGGGATTTTGTGCTGTTTTAATATTATTTTATTTAAATGGCAAGATGAAGCAATAGACATTTTACCTAAGTATATAAATTTCCTTATAAAGAAACGCGTCACTTCTTTGTCCTCTCCTCCTCACATTTTATTTTTTCAGTGATGCCTCCTCCTTATGTACAGTTTGAGGCCATTTTTCCCCAGGGCTTGGAATGAGCTGGGGGTGGTTTGTCACTCGTCCTACACCTCAGGCACCAGCTGCTTGAAGGAGCCACTGGGAGAAGCAGTGGGGGGACACTGGCCAGCCCTCTCTTCCTCTGAAAGGAGGTCTCTTTCCTTCACTTCATTGCCCACTGCATCTTTCATATCAGTTAACCCTGCCTGAAGGTGCGGTGACCAAAGCAGCACCAACCCACTTCCACCCTCCGTGATGCCAGCCTCCAGCACAGGACCCTGCCAGCTTCCTGCAGCTCCTCACTGCTCGAAATCAGCTTGTTTACTTATTTAGTCTCTTCTCTTCACAGTGTAAGCTTCAGAACAGCAGGGAGCTCATCTATCTTTCTCACTGATAGATCTCCAAACCCAAAATGCTGCACGTGTTTGGTACAAGGTAGGCTCTAAATAAGTAGTTTTGTATGAATGAATGAATGTCTTTGTGATAGTTAACTGATTGTGTTAAATTAATGGGAAAGCCCAGGGCCATGGATTTAGCTCAGTGGCATAAGCACCTGCCTGGGAAGTGCTAGGTCCTGAGTTCAATCCCTGGTAAAAGGAAAAGAAAAGAAAAGAAGAAAAATCCAACTAGTTTGGATCAGAATAGTTCTGGGTATGGCTCGGGGACTTACTAAAAACAGGAGACCCACCCTGGACAGGGAAAAGAAGGAAGTGTTGCTTCTTTTTCTTCAGAGGACTCCAATCTTCACCTTCACTTTGGGCATCATTTCCTGGCATCCTGCACAGCCCCAGCTTCCAGCACAGAGCCTTTAACCTCCTATCACAGGACCTTTGTTCTCCTGATACAGACTTGGCAGAGCATGCTACAGTGAGCTCCAGGCCTTCAGCCAGGACCTTCAAATCACCAGCACACAAGCAGCCCCTTTGCACTTTTCCACACCTGAGTGGGTGGCCATTCAAAGCCCACCTTATAAATTCTTCTACACTATGTGTCTTGCATTAAACCTGTTTCTTTAGTAAGCATGGACTGATACAGTATCAGACAAGCGGGGTCATTGCTGTGACATTACCTGGCCATGTGGTTTAGGAACCTTTGGAACTGGCTTGTGAAAAGTTTGGAAAGGTTCAGATATACTGAAGAAGCGGCCCTGGAATTCTGTAAACTTGATGGGAGATTCTGGGCAGAGTTCAGAAAATCAAAGGCTGATAGGAATGCAGTCAATAGAGACCAGGCTCAGCAGGGTTCAGTTAGGAATAAGGACTACATTGGCTACTGAACTCCAGGTCACACGCATTAAACTTTGATAGAGAATTTGTCTGCATTTTGCTCATGTCCAAAAACTTTGCCTGAGACTGAAATTAAGGCCATTGGATTAACTAGTCTAGCAGAAGAAATTCAACACAGTCCAATGTTGCAGTACTAGTGTGGCTACCATTAGGGATTTTAGCGATATTTGTTGAAAAATCAAGAACAAAAGGCTCAAGAGAATGATTTTTAAAAATTTGAATTTAGTCAGAAAGAAACTTTGGTAAAGTTGTGGCCCACAAAGGTGGAACAGAGGAGAAATTTCTTGCTGAAGAGACTAGCACTAGAAAGCCAAGTAGTTTAGAAGACAATAGGAAAAAATGGCCTGCAAACATCACAATAACCGGTGTGACTCCAGCCTTTTCAGCCTCAAGTTGCAAAGATGAAAGAATGCTTTAAGAAGAGAGCCTTAGAGCACCACACTCCAGCATGACAGCAGCCTAGAGAAGTGTTTGGTGATCCAGGCACTCAAATCCTCCAGCCAAGAGAGAAGAAAGCCTGGCTACTGCTCCTCCTGGCAGCAGCCCTTGACATCATACACACAGTTTTAGGCATATGCAGAATGAAAGAGCTGTGGGATTAGGAAGGCTTCCATCCAGATTTCAGAAGGAGGCCTGGAAGGTCAGGCAGTGGGCCCTGAGATGGCAGTGTGTAAAGCTGTGAGTGTGAAATTGAAGGTGCTGTGGAGACCTTGGAAAAGACAGGGACAAGGATTGTCTGGGGAAAACTGCAAGGAGGGAGCAGTGCTGGCCCGAGAGAGAAGCCATGGGAGCTACAGTGACCAAAAGTTTCAGGGACAGAGCCACCCAAACCCTTTGGAGTTTCTGTCTTACCACTGATTGCCCTGAATAACGGACATGGAACTACAGAACTGTTTGCCCTGCTGGGGTTTGGACTTGCTTTGGTCTTATTCCTTTCTATCTCACTTTCACCTTTTGGAATGGTAATGTGTTTCTTGTATGTTGGAAGAGTTTAACTTTTTTTTGCATTTGTACAAGGGACTTGCAGCTGAGAGTTTGCCTTAAATCTCAGAAGAGATTTTGGACTTGACCTTTTCAGCAATCCTGAAACTTTGCAGACTTTGACAACTCTGAAAGGTGGACTAAATGCCTTTTGGATAAAGGGATGTGCTCGGATCTTTTGTTGGCCAGGGATAGAATGTCATGGTTTGTGCATAAATCTCCCCGACAAGGTATCATGTGTTCATAGGTGGGGTTTTTCAGAGTTGGCTGAGTCTAGGGTATGTGATACTGGGATTAATAGTGTGTGGTTCTAATTAGTCCACTAGTTGGAATTAACATAGTTCCGGGTGGCACCACCCAAAAGGCTGGTACTGGCTGGAATAAAAAGGAAGGGTAGGCTGGCTGGCTGCTGCTCACTTCTCTTCTGCAATGCCCCTCTGCATTGCTGCCCTGTCGTGGACCCAGTGACTATGGACAGAAATCTCTACAAAATGTGCAATAAAATAAACCTTTCCTCCTTCAACTTTGAGTGTAAGTATTTTGTATCAGCAATGAGAAAAATAACTAAGACAGCCTTCCAATAGAAATAATTTTTGTGTGTAACACTTTACCATTTTCAGGGTTAGAAAATGGGTCATGGAGATATGGGCAGAATTTCTCTAAGGCCCAAGAAGTTACAAAATCGTGCTCATGCATGAGTAGAGTTAGTAGACTAGGATTGTAAATCCCCTGCACTATGTTTAATCTAATGTCTAACAGTATGATTATACATGTTTCTCTTTTCTATTCAGCAAAACTCCTATTGCATGTAGGTAGAGTCTTCCAGAGCAACAGAAATACACAGAAAAAAATTAAAATAAAAAGATGTTTTAAAAATTCTCAGTCTTGTTAATAACTAAATACCAACTGGGAGCCTGATTTAACTAAACTGATTTAGTAAGAGGCAAACCTATGTATACACACTGCCATACCCAGAAAAGTTTTAGGCGCTGCGTGTTTTCTGGTGACACTAATAATATATAATACCAGAATACTTCAGTGACCACAGGATATGCCTCTATTTCACAGTCTCCTTGATTTAATGGCAAGATGATTTTAGTTGACTCTTATCAATAGTCTATTTAGATTGGGATTTTCTTTTTGTTTTCTTTTCCCTTGCTTTCCTCATATAAAATACAATATGACACCATTTGTGCAGAATTTTAAAAGATTAAACTGCTCTGGTTAAAATCATATTAGGGACCCACTGTTCTGCCCATTGGTCCCCCTCCTCCATTCTGTTCTCCTTTTCATATCCTGGTCTCATTACAGAGCCATGCATTCCTTAGAAGGGCACCAAAGCTCCTGGATACGGATAGAAACCAACTAGCCTACATCATACCCTTAGCAACCCTAATATTTTAAATATTCTCCTAGTCTGTGAACATCCTAATATTATAAATATTCTTCTACCTTAATATTAACTCTGACAAAAGAACAGTTTAAACAAGCCAGTGTGCTACTTCCTAAGCGTATGCCAGACTTGTGCTCAGTCAGTAAACACTTACGGGTTGTGTTCTTACCAGGTGTTGGGTTGCACTAAATATAGGGCATACTCATGAAGTGGAAAGGGCTCTCCCATCACCCAGGTTAGTGTAGCAGGAGACATTGATAAATAAGCAATTACAGAACAACATGCCAAATGCGATAACAGGGTAGATACTGAGGCACAGGAGCAAGCTCACTCTGCAGGAGCTTGGTGGATCAGGAAAGGCTTTCTGGAGGTGATAACTGAAATGTATGTGGTGAAGGGCTTGGAGAGCAGTTTTGTGATGAAGAAGATAACAGAACACACAAGGCTTGGGCGGGATAGATTATGACTCACCTGAGGGCCTGAAGAAGACCATGTCTCTGTGAAGCATCAGATCTATGGAGAAGAACAAGGATGGGAAGGAAGAAGAGGCAGGGATGGGCAAAATCCATATCACAGAGCACCTTGTGAATCATTACAGAGCCTGAACTTCAGCTTGAGGACAATATAAAGCTGTTGCAAGATTGTAATTAGGGAAATGATGTGATCAACCTAGCTGTAGCGTGGAGAGTAGCAGCAAGACTGATCAATGAGACCAATAAGGAGAGTGTTGCAGTCACAGAGAGGAGAGACAATGGTGGTCTGAATTAGAAAATGTCGTTGAAGTGGGGGAAATGGATGAATTCAAGAGATGCTCAAGAGATGGAATCAACGGGACTTGCTTGACTGACTATGGGGAGTGCAGGTGAGGGGGGGAAAAGGTGATGCCTAGGTTTCTGGCTTGAGCCACTAGGTGGGTAGTGGAGCCGTTGGCAAGGTAGAAATACTAATTTAGACAGAAAGATAGTTTTATTTTGAACACTACGATAGGGCCATCTGTGGGGCAATTAAGTAAAAATAATCAGGTGCATTTATATATGCACCTGTGAAGCTCAGAAAAACTGTAAACTAATTATGAAGATTCAGGAATCCTGAGCTTATAGCAGAAGGAAGGGGAGGGGGCTAAGAAAACAAAGAAGAAAGTCAGCACTACTCATTGTAGAAGGTATGTATTCTCAGTATCTTTCGGAAGACGGTTCTCTATGAGTTTCTAGTGTAGCTACATATCCCGTGTGACACTCACTGCCTTTCGTTCCAAACTATAATCCTTTGTTCTCAAGCATCTTGCATAACAAACAGGCTTGAAATAAGAAATAGCATCTTATTCCAGAACAAAGGAAAGTTTTTCAAGCTCGTCATTCTTCTGTAACACAAAGTACTGTGTGTAGCTTTATGCCAGAGAAACTACATCCCTGTGCTGATGTTCACAGTGCCACTGACAAGTCTTGCTTAGTGCAGTATCTTTCATTTCTGACCCAGGAATCTCTCTTCTTCTCCTAGCATCCAGAAGCTTTCACATGGAGCAAAATCATAGATACTTCACAGTTCTTGTTGCCTTCATGGATTTAAAGGTTAAGTGAGTTTGTTCATTTAAAATGCTTACAATTATTCTTGACACTTGACAAGTATTCAATAAATGTTCACTCTCACTATATGACGACCATCAAAATATGAGCATTCGCTTCCATGAAGTCCAACAGATATGAAAGTGTGTGTATGCATAAAAGCTCGTGAGCAGAAATTCAATCCTGTGGGTTGAGGCTTTCTATTTCCAGTGCATACTTTTACAGACATCAGGTAAAAGTGCCTTCAGGAAGGTGACTTTGCAATCAACACCACAGTGCCTGTCAGTATCCACTGATGATCAATATTCATTCTCATTTCAGGGCTGGCAGAAGACAACTTAGGAGATACACTAATGTATCTCCTTTCATGTACCTGAAAGAGATGTTTTGGTGTGAGGTGTTTTCCAGGTAAACAGACCTGCGTAGACGCTCAGGACTTCATTATGAGCCCGTCTGTCTTTCCCAATGCTTCATTCCTAGCATCTAGTACAGGGAGCAGCACATAGGAAAGGCTTAGAAAACATTTGTTGAGTGAATGCCATCCCAGGGAGAAACTTCAAGGAGGCTTCCTTTGTCCCATCCACCCAGAAGCAGATATCTGATTCTTTATGGTGTCCTGGTCCTCAGATCCCTACCAAGCTTGGCAGCCACTCTACCTAATAAAAAGAAACTCCATCAAAAGTCTAAGACAAAAAGAAGTGATAAAGCAACAAAACAAACTTCGACCCACTTTGTCGTGCGCTAAAAGGCGCACTTTGGCAGACAAAAAGGCTCAGTGCTATGTGATTGTCATCAGGGTTTCACTTAATATTTTAATGAGCTGTGTAACTGACATCTTGACTGAACACATGCCTTTGGTGGCTCTTGTTGCTAAGCAAAAAGTATATAAAAAGCTTGTTGTCCTTTCTTCAAAAAAAAGGAAAGAAAAACTTTAAAATGTAAATACGCCCCAACTGCCACTTGGACTTACAAAGAGACAACTCCTGTCATCCCTCCTCCTTCCCTGTGAGCCAGCTTGTCTCAGATTCTCCTCTCCCTCGTTCAGTTGCTGAGTTGGGACCCACACTCCTGAGATGGTTCCTCAGTTCACATCTGTTCCCTTTAAGTCAGCACCTGTCCACAGGGACACACAGTGCCACCTTCAGCTGTTTCTCTTCTACTCAATTTTGGTGCAACAATTTCTTTTAATATTCCACTTCCTTCTTTTCAGTTGGCTAAGCTTTCTCTATATCTAATATCTTACCTAGTTGCTCCATGCTCTTTTTTCTATTCTCTCATTTTCCCCTTATTTTTGCTCTCTTTGAGAGGTGGTGGTTTTTGAAAACCCCAAGATAATGAATGCTGGTTTTCAGGAAGCAGGGGAGACCAGTGATATTCTAACTTGGACAGAAGCAGCAGCAAACTGAGTATTATTAAGCAATGTGATATCCACTTTTCTGCCAGCTCTTGCAGAAGTGCATCGTAATTATCCCCATTACCCAATCAGGACAACCAAAGACTCATTGAGGTTAAGAAACGAGCCAATGGGGCTGGGGATTTAGCTCAGCGGCATAAGCGCCTGCCTTGTAAGCAGGCAGTCATGAGTTCAATCCCTGGTACAAGCCAACCTCTAACAGAGGGTAAATGGCAGGACTAAGATTTGAGACCTGGCAGGGTCATTCTAAAAGTCCACTCTTGCCACCGAGCAGACACTGTCCCCTGAGTTCAAATTTGGGGGATGGATGAGTTACATAAGAAAAACACTATGGGAGGAAACAAGTTTGGAAAAGCATAACGCCCACAAGGGAAGTGACCAGGAAGCAAACAAAGAAAACGTCTAATGGATTTAAGAGGCTAATTTATGCAGTTTGGGAGAAGCAAAACAAGCAAGGTTAATATTTAGAAGGTGGAGATGACAGCCCCATTCCTTGATGGTGTACTATGCCGTCTCGCTAAGCCTCTATTTCCTCATTCCTGGACTGTGATAACACACTTTTCACAGCTCAATGGCAATTTTTTAAAAATAACATATGAAAAAGTTTTTAAACTGTGTTCTATGAAAATCCTCTCTCTTTTGTCTTCTTTCCCGCCATAACAGAAAGCAGGCTTGAGAACAGGATTTGGGCAGCACACAGAGGGGAAAGGACGTGGGGAATTGTCTAGGCACCTTCAGCCTAGGAGTTTTTCTCTAGTCTGAAGTGCAGGAGGTTTGTGAGACCCATCCTGGCTCAGCAGCATAGCGAAAAAGTTTTCAGCACAGGCATTTGTCAAGCGTTTTTCTACTACAAGAAAGCCAACCTTTAACCTCCAACATTTTATAGGTTTTATCAAATAAGAGCAGACATGATTTCACATAGAAGCACCAGAGTCTGTATCTTCAAAAATGAACTTCAAGAAAATACAGGAAACCTATAGAATTGCTAATCAAATGAACCAGTGTGGGATATGGGGTCTTCTGGGACACGGGCTGGGGAGCAGCAGAGGCTGATTAGATGAACAAATGCCCACCACAGGGGGGGACCTCAAGCCTAATTCAGAGCCACCTCTAGCAGCCCTTCTCAGCTTCGGTGCAGGAAAAGATTCAAAGTCATTTGCAAGTCAGACAATGCGAGCTGGCAGAAAATTCAACTTGGCACGTTTTGAGGACCCCCTGCCATCCTTAAGGTTCTATTTTAGATGGTACAGATCAATCAATAAGAAGGACAAGACAACTTGCTGCTCTCATGGAGTCTGCATTGCATGACCCTATTATGTCAGGGTAGGAAGCAAAAACAAATGGGATGACTAAGAGACATGGAAGAGAGGTCAGTAGTATTCGTCAACTTGATATTGGCTCAGTGAGCCTTTGAATTCTCTTGAAAGACCACCATTCAGCAGTAAGGCAATCAAGCCACCTGTTTTCAGTTGCAATGTCATTTAACACATTCATTCAGATCCATTCATCTGAAGCATCCACTTCATGGCAGGCACTATAGAAGGTGCTCTGAGTATTTAGACAAAGGTATCCCAAATGCCCAATAGTGTTTTTTTTGTTTTGTTTTGTTTTGTTTTTTGTCTTTTTCGTTTTTATCGGTACCAGGGATGAACTCACGACTGCCTGCTTGCAAGGCAGGTGCTTATGCTGCTGAGCTAAATCCCCAGCCCCCCAGTAGTGTTTTTATAGAAAAATCAGCTTCTGTTGACTCAGTCTAGTCCATTCCCCCCCCCCCCAACTTACCCATTTTTACATTTACTCGGAGTGTATCACCAGCTAGAAGAGCCATAAAAGGCTCTATGCAAAAAGACCTGCAGAACCTAGATGGCCCACACTTCCAATCCAGAAGTAAGAAGTGACATTTTTACCAGGCAAGTGACTGTTGGAGTTTCCCATTGCCCTCAGAATCTGATGCAGGGTAATGACAATGGAAGGTAATCATCAGATGGAACAGTGACCAACCTTCTCCTGAGCATGAACAGACATGCTCCTTTTGGATGCTTTGAACTCCAGAAAAATCTTTAGGGTTCAGCTGGTCACTTTCTTCTGAGATCAGACAGCTGTCTCTTTATAGAATACTGACAATGTCTTGATGAGAAAAACAGCTAAAAAACTAATTTCTAAACCTAAAAGTTGTGGAAGCTCTTTACCCTGCAGATACTGTCTTTGACCTCTCTGGAATTCCTCCAGACAAACCTCCAATGCGAATGTCAAGGCCAACTCATCCATTGTTCCACTCTGCAGATCACTCCTTTCTTCTCATGTCCCATGCCCGTGTCACTGGATGTTTTGAACTTTGCATTTTAAAGATGAGGCAAAAATCTGATGTTTTAATGATATTATTCAATTTGGCCCCTATGGAGAGGACTGAGTTATCAACTCGGAAATTGGGAGCAGAAGCAGGCTGTAGACCACATGATCTTTAGAGACTTCACTTGGCACCTATCGAGGTCCTGGATTCTTCAGGAAAGCATTTTATGTGGACATGTGATGGCCCTGCCCATGACCTCAAAATGACATAAGGTCCTGACTTTCCTTAGTTGGAAGATACAAAGAAGAGCTCTCTGAAAAATGGAAAATGGAATTCATGGAATTGATATTTGAAAAACAACAGAACTAATTTTATTGAACACTTACTCTGTACTAGGTACTAAACTAAGTGCTTTTATATGCAATATGCCATTTAATCATAGCATCAATTCTATGACTTTCTTTTTCTTTCTTTTTCCTATTTTACAAGGTGAATGGACAAGAATAGATGGAGGAAACCAGAAATATATACGTATATGCATTGTTTATAAGCAAACAAATAAATAAATGCATTTTTTTGTAAAAAAAAATGAAATTTACTCAATAGTATTGATTGAAAAAGCAAAAGAAAAAACGTTCTAGCTAAAAAGAATGAAGTAAGGGAAAGATCAAAAATGATTTGCATAAAATTAAAATTAAAAGCATAGTGGCCACTAAGAAACTCACTGCTTCTCAAAGAAAGTCCTTGCCCAGTTACAGCTTTTGGGCCCCAAAGAAGCTTCTGTGTATGCTTCACTGGACTGTCAGTCATAGCACCTGCCTGGGATACTGAGGGAATGGATAATGAGGTGAATAGGAAAGGTAGCTATACACTTTCACAGTCTAAATCAAGATCCTTATGAGTGAAAGGAGCTGTTTCTATTAAGCGCCCCGAGCAACAGGTCTGCACTAGGAGTATCCTGATTGGGCACATGGCCGCCCATTGCAGAAGACAAGGTCAGCAAGACCCAAACAGCGCCCCCCAGCGGTTGGGACTTGGAACCAGATTCTGTTCTCCCTTGGCTCCAGAGACTCATCCTGATGGAATACGCTGCTGCTTTGTCTATGTTTTCGAACATTAAGTCCTTTTCTTTTACATCTCCTTTTTGAGTATCTGTACCCAAAAAAGCTCCCGAGGCTAATGGCTTCCACGGAAATGAGATCATCCTCCTCCCAGGAAAATGGAACACACAGACTTTCTCACTCTCATCCTTTAAGAATCACTTTGTGGGGCCAGGGATTCAGCTCAGCAGCCTAAGTACCTGGCTTTTAAGTGCAAGGCTGTGAGTTCGATCCTGGTACAAAAAAAAAAAAAAAAAAAAAAAAAAAAAATCACTACGCGATCACCACTCTCCACTTTGTCTAAGAAGCCACACAGAAACAAATGAATTATACAAAAGCTGACTTACCACCAAATCAGGCTGCTATAAACTGAGTTCAGTGGGCTGATGCCGAGGAAACCCACAGAGCAAGACATCGAATTGCATTCCACTCAAATAGTCCAAGTCAGCTTCTGGGAAGAAAGCACAGAGACATGATCCCAAAATAAAAGAAATTCTCCTTTGATCCTCTTCGAAATGAAAGGCAATTGTAGGGGCTGGGGATTTAGCTCAGGGGCATAAGTGCCTGCCTTGCAAGCGTGTGGTTGTGAGTTTGATCCCTGGTACCGGTAAAAAAAAACAAAACAAAACAAAAAAAAAACAAAAGGCAGTGTAGATGGGAGAATCGCTCCCACCTATGCTTGCTAACCCAACAGCACACTGTTCACTAGAAGCCTTTTAGGTCACATAACATATATCCAAAGAAAGCAAAGGTCCACCAGTCCATGAACATGTATTTGTATCCATGTTGTGGGGTATTACACTTAAAAGCATTTACACAAAGTATTACACAAACCATTTACTCTCCTTCAACTTTTCAATTGTCATTTATTTTGCTTTGAATTGCTTAGGTCAATTGAAGCAAAAATATTTTGTCTCAAATGACAAGCTAGAGCAGACACTCTCTCTTAACTGGTTGGTTACCAGATCAATCATGCAAGCCACACCATGTAGCATGAAAAGAACAGCTTCCTGTGAAACACACCACATAGGACAAATCCAGGTAGGTATTGCCCTTAGATCTCACTCTGGCTGAACTATCAAGGGCATCAAGATCACCCCCAAAATGTGACTTCTCCCACCCAGAGTCCATTGCCCTATGGCTACAGTCACGCTGAAAGGCAGAGAATAGGTACAATCTAAAGGGTCAAATTTGAACAGTGTCTCCTTCTCTTGCCCTCTGATGGGGAACAGAGAGGCATAAGTGAGCACGCAGAGTGGCCAGGAGTCACTTCTTGTTATAGCTCTCTATGCTTTGTGAGTAATCATTAACACCACTGATTGAAATGTCTTCTGCACTCTTAGCCATAACCACCTACACAGAGAGATTCACGAAGAGATCCAGTTGGAACAATTAGAATACAATTGTATGCCTTCTTACTATGCCAGTATTTTAATTTAGATTACCCCCCCCAGCACCATTTGCCTATCAGTGTATACTTTGTTTAGTACAAGAAGAAAAGAAAATTGACATTCGTTGAACATTTACTAATCCGTACTAGTTGTACGGTCAGCCTTGCACAAGGCAATCTACATATCAAGATGTCATTTCTTTTCAGAAGAGCCCTTAGTGGAACTCGGGTTCATTTAGAGACAGCCAAGACTCAGAGGTGTTAGGTAACTTACACATTTCCACAGGAAGAAGCCGAGTCGCAGAGCCAGACCAGATCCAAACCTAGACAGATGTGAGAACAATATACCAAAATGTTTCTTTCTGCTGTACCAAAATGGCCTGAAACTTTGAATGTCTGAGGTGACTGTAACCAGAGGTACCATATGGACACAGTTGTGCACTGTCATCTTTCAGTATCTAAAAAAGACAGGATCCGGACCCCTGAGGAAATCATAGCTTATAGATATTTAGGGAAAAATGAAAAGAAAAATGTCTATGCATGCTCAGTACACATGCTGTTTTTCCTCTAAATATTTTTTTACGTGGAATTGGTTGGATTCTTGAATGTAGAACCCATAGATATCCAGCACTGACTATATGCACCATGAGGCTGCAAGTTGCTCACTTTTCTTATCAGATGGGTAAAAATTAAAACATCATAGTTTTCAATATAGAAGACAGATACCCTTATGAACAAGAAGGAAAATAATGGTTTAAACTTTGGTCCAGTGCAACCGTTTAGAGTTCTTTATTTAATGATCCATTTCTTTTTGTTTGTTTAGATGATTTATTTGTTTGTTTTGTTTTGTTTTATTGGTACCTGAGATCAAACTCATGACCTTGTGCTTGCCAAGCAGATGCTTATGCTGCTAAATCCCTAGCTCCAAATGCTTCATTTCTTGGTGATTTTCCAGACTTCTTTTTCTTAGGGGTTCCCTCCAAGATGGTGCCCTAAACCATGCATGCACAAGAGCTTTGGCTGTTTATTCTGAAACTAGTTTTATCAAAGACATCAAGCACGAGGTCCCTCAAACTTGCCGTGTGTCCCTTCACCTGCAGTTGTCCTGCTAACGCTGCTGCTTCCCCGGCTTGTACCATATCTCTGTTTCCCTTTAAGCTTATCCCGAGCTCGCTGGGGTATCCTGCTATCTAGAGGTCTCACCCCCACTATTGCTGGTGGTCTTGCTGATGGTCCTGAAGAAGTCTACCTACACATCTCACTAGAGCTGTAGACCAGCCGTGACCTCAGCTAAAATATGCCTTTTATTCTTTGCCCATTTCACAGGAAACGATTTCCCCCGCCATGTATACTCACACATACAGGCACACGTAGGCTGTGGGTCTGTTAATCCTTTCATAGGCTCCTCAGAATTGTCAGTACTCCCACTGGATACACAGGTCCCTGGTATCTTCAGGGGCTTATGGGAGCTTGGCAAAACTCTTAGAAGAATAAATCCAGGCCCACTTCTCCCACCACCTAGGTGGCACCATTTTACCTTGATGTGACTATCCCCATCTCTAATATTAGCAAAGCACAGTCAGTACATTCTTTAGATTTCTGCATTCCCTTTTTGGTATATTCAGTAGCACAGCTATCTGTGGAAAATGTGAGCTTTGGTATTTTTTTATTTTAAAGATAGAAAAAAGCAATAAAAATGATACAGAGTTTCAAACCAAGATGTTAGGAAATTAACAGTGGTTAATATATTGTGTATTGGGGCTGGGGATTTAGCTCAGCGGCATAAGCGCCTGCCTTGCAAGCAGGCAGTCGTGAGTTCAATCCCCGGTACCGATAAAAACGAAAAAGACACATAAAAAAATGTGTATATATCTATATATCTATATATATATATATATATATTGTATTGTTGTCTTCAAAGTAGTTGCTCAGATTATAAGATATGGACATGCAAAACTGATCAGACAATATAAGCACAAGCCATTCTTTTCAATGCATTAACAGAAATTAGAATAGTTATATATCTACCTTATATATATAAATCAATATATATATAATGTATGTGTCTTAGCATACATTATAATATTATTGAAATATCAATATTGTTTTAACTTACATTTCTCTAATGTACAATGGTGTTGGACATTTTCTCATTGTGTTTATTTGTCATTTGTATTTCTTCATCACAAAATATGTATTCATCTCAGATGCTCATTTTTTACTGAGTCTTTAATTGAAGAAGGTCTGTTTTTTTAAAATTCTTTATATGTTCTAGACTTTTGTCTGAGGGATAGTTGGCTAAAATTTTTTCCCTTTCTGTAGGTTTTCTTTTCACTTTGTTGGTGATTTCTTTTGATGTGCAAAAACTTTTTAATAAGATGAATGATACTCTAGTAGTTCATTCTTTGAAGTCCTTTCCATGCAGTTTGGTTTTTGTTCACAACACCTCTGCCTATCACTATGGCTTCAAAGTTTCAACCTACTTTCTCTTCCAGTACATTTAGTATTTTAATTTAGTGTTCTAATATTTAGATTTTTGATCCATTTTGACTTTAGCTTCATGCATGGTGATACACATGGGTCTAGTTTTAGTCTTCGGCATATGGCAATCCAGTTTGTCCAGCACCATTTATTAAAGAGGCGATCTTTCTTCCGGTGAACATATTTGGCTCCTTTGTCAAAGATAAGGTGGTTGAATGTGTTTTTAATTGTGTCTGTGTATTTCAGCCTGTTCCACTGATTTTCAGGTTTGTTTTTTTGCTTGTTTTGTAATTGGGTTATTTGTTTGTTTATATTGTTTTTTTGCCAGTATCATGCTGATATCATACAGTATAATTTCAAGTCAAGTATTGTGATGTCTCCTGCCTTGCCTTTGTTGCCCAGAATTGCCTTTGCTATTCTAGATCTCTTGTTCCAAATAAATTTTAGGAAACTTTTCTCTAGTTCTGTGACATGTGCTAATGGTAGTTTGAACAGAAATTACATTAAATCCACATAACAATTTTGGTAGAATGACCTTTTTCACAGTATTGGGTCTTCCTATTCTCGAGGAAGGGATACTCTTTCCATTTTCTAAGACTCTCTTCCATCTTTTTTTTTTTTTTTTGAGTACTGTAATTTTCAGTGTATGAATCTTTTACATCCTTTGTTAGACTGATTTCTAAGTATTTCATTTTATTGGATGTTATTGTGAAGTATTGTTTCCCTAATTTCTCTTTCAGTGAGTTTTTTTGTTTGCATACAGGAATGCTATTGATTTTAGAGTATTGCCTATGTATACAGCTATGTTACTGAATTTGCTTATTAATTCCAGAAGTTTTGGGTGGAATATTTGCAGTCTTCTATGTAGAGCACCCGTGAATAGTGATTTTTTTTCTTTCTTTCATATCCCTATTCCTTTTATTTTTCTGTCTTGTCTAACTGCTCTGGTTAATGTTTCCAGAACTACATTGAATAGGAATGATGATAGTGGGCATCCTTACCTTGTTTTCTGATTTTAGAATAAAAATTTTCAGTTTTTGTCCATTTAGTATGATGTTGGCTGTTGGTTTGTCATTGATAGCTTTTATTAGATTGAGGTAAAGACTATCTATTTTGATATTTTGTAGGGTTTTTATCATGAATGAGTGTTGGACTTTATCAAAAGTTTTCTGCCTCTATTGTATTGAGATGATCATGTGATTTTTGTCTTTGGCTCTACGGATGTGGTGTATTACATTTATTGATTTGCCTATTAGGAACCATCCCTGCATTCCTGTGATAAGTTCCACTTAGTCATGATGTATAATGTTTCTGAAGACTTGCTGCATTCCATTTGCTGGTATTTTATTGAGGATATATTGAGGATTTTTTCATCTATGTTCATTAGGGAGATTGGTCTATAGTTCCCTTTGTTTTTGGTACCAGAGGTCAAATTCATGACTAGGTGCCTGCAAGGCAAGGGCTTATGCCACTGAGTTAAATCCCTAGCCCTTGTAGTTCCCTTTTTGCCTGGGTCTTTCTCTAGTTTTGGTATCAAGATAATTCTTGCCTCCAGGAATAAGTTAGGGAAAATTGCTTCCCTTTCAAATTCCTTAAAGAGTTTGAGAAGTATTCACATTAAATTATCTCCAAGTTTCTTGTAGAATTCAACTACAAATCCATCAGGACCTATGCTCTTCTTCGTTGCTAAGTTTTTAATCATGTTTTCAATTTTATTATCTGATATTGGGTTTTTCAGAATTTTTATATCCTCTTGATTCAGCTTTGGTAATTCATAGATTTCTAGAAATCTGTCCATTTCCTCTGTGTTTTGCATCCTATGTGAGTAAAGATTTTCAAAGTAGGAATTGATGATCTGTATTTCCACAGGCTCTGTGGTGATCTCACTCTTTTTTTATTTTGAAGGTAGTAAAATACAACAGAACAAGACAGAACAAAGCCAGTTGAGACACTGTAGTGAAATTGGTACAGAACTTCACAGCAGGTTACCGGGATAACAGTAACAGGTATCACGTTATATCTCGTTATCTTCACAATAGTTGTTCTTTCAATCACGTATGCAAAATAAAATGAAATACAGAACATTATAGAACTTATCAAAACAGAATATTGAATAGAGCAGTACCATTAATCAGAATAAAACAAAAGAGTAGTAAAAATATTTGCCTTCAAAGAGATAGTAGAAGGAAATCTCCCTTATTTACTATATTGCATATGGTCAACCTCCCAAGAGATGCTCAGATCTCTGGTTCCCCTTTGCTAATGTGGGGGAAGGGAAGTGGGATGTTTGACTCTCAGCTTATGTACCAGTAGGTTCACTATTGCTTAGCAGGGAGGCAGGCTGGTTGCTTGGTTTCCCAGCGTCCTAAATTCCAACATGGTGTGGATCTCAGGAGACACTGGTGATTCTCTCCCTGGAGGGGCCGCGACCTGAACCCTTATCATTTCTTATTGCATGAATTTCAGTTTTTGCTTTCTTTTTTATGTATTTTTTATAATGTTGGCTAGGATTTTATCTTTTTATTATTCTTTCAAAGAACCAACCCTTCAATTCATTAATTCTTTGTATTGTTATCTTAGTCTCCATTGCATTAATTTCTGCTCTTATCTTTATTGCTTCCTCTTTTGTTTGGGATTTGGGCCTGATTTGCTCTTTTTATGGAAACTTCAAGTAAAGCACTAGGTTGTTTATTTGTGTTCATTCTATTTTCCTGACGTAAGAATCCACTGCTACAAATTTCCTACTTTGCACTGCTTTCGTTGCTTCCCACAGATTCCTGTAATTTCTATTTATTTTTTTGTTTGATTATAGATATTGTTCAGTTTCTTCCTTAATTTCATCTGTGATCTTTGGTTGTTCAGGAAGATGTTACTTAATTTCTAAGTGTTTATGGAGTTTTTGCAGTTTCTTTTGCATAAAATTTCAATTTTATTGCACTATGGTCAGATAATATGCTTCAGGTAATTTCAGTTCCTTTGCATTTACTGAAATATGTTCTGTGGTCCAGTACATGGTCTGTTTTAGAGAACGTCCTATTCACACCTGAGCAGATGTGTTTTCTGAATTTGTTGAGTGGAACACTCTGTAAATATCTAATATGTCCATTTATTCACAAGTTTGGTTCAGTTTTGTTATTACTTTGCTGATTTTTTTATTTAGTTAATCTATCTCTTTGTTAAAATGGGATATTAAGTGCCCCCATTACAATTATGCTATTGGTTGTTTGATTTTTCATGTCTATTAATATTTGTCTTATATAGTTGGGTGCTCACATATTTATTGCATATATATTTATGATTGTTATCTCCTCCTCTTGGATTGTTCCCTTTACAAAGGTGTAGTGATCTTCTTTATTTCTTTCATCATTCTTGGTTTGAAATTCACATTGTTTGCAAAGAGAAAGCTACTCTTGATTTTTTTCTGGGCTCCTGTTGCATGGAGTATTGTTTTCTATCCTTTGACTTTATATCTATGGATTTCTTTTTTATTTAAAGGTGTTTCTTGTACACCGCATATCTATGGATCTTATTCTTGATGTATTCTAAGAGTCTATTTTTTATTAATGAATTTAGGCCATTTACATTGATAGTCATAAGTGATATGTATTGGCATGTTATTAGCAGGCTATGTTATACGTCTTTGTCATGATATTTTCTTGCTCTTGGATCCTTACTTTTCTCCTATAATTGCCTGATCTTTTTTCTGTTGTTGTTCTTTGAATTTGATCATATTTATCCTTGTCTAGAATATCTTTCAGTAATCTTTGCAGTCTTGGTTTGATAACATGAATATCTTCAGTTATTCTTTGTTATGGAAGTATCTTATTTCTCCATTAATTTTGAAAGATAGTTTTTCAGTGTACATCAGTCTGGGTTGGAAGTTGTTTTCTTTCAGGATTTGAAATACTTTATTCCAAGCTCTTCTTGATTTGAGGATTTGTGTTAAAAAAATCTGCCATGATTCTGATTGGCTTTCCTTTATGGTGATCTGTTACTTTTCTCTAACAGATATAATATTTTATTCTTGTGTGAATTTCTGGGATTTTGATTATTATATGTCTGGATGTAGATTTATTTTTGTTATGGCTAATTAGAGTTATATATGCCTCTCTTATCTACTGTGAGATTCTTTTTCTATGCTCAGGAAACTTTTTATTACTTCTACAAATTGTTTTCTTAAAATGTTATTTGTGTTGTTTCCTGCTTTTTCATTGACATTAACCATTTTTATATTATTTTTCTTTGTATTGTCCTGAAACTACTGAATTATCATTTCCTGATATTTTCAAGAGATCTTTCTGTTCTTTATCACTAGTTGTTATTCTAGCTTCAAGGTCTGAAAGTCTATCTTCAGATTTATTCAAGTGATTTTGCCAGCTTTCAATGGAATTTTTAATTTCCTGGACATCTTTTATAATGTGTTTAATGCATTCTATTTTTCTACATTGATCATTCATAGTTGATACCCTCTTCTGACATCATCTATTTTTTGTCTATCTCTATATTTGTTGAGCAATTCCTTTATAAATGCTAACATTTCTAGTATTTTTTTTACCTGAGATATTATATCTGATCTTATATCCTCTGTATCCTCATGGATTTGTTTCTTTACTTGTTATCATTTCAGAAATTTCAAGTATGTGTCTTCCAATTTCTTCTATGTCAATATCTCATAGACTTGTTCTAGGTGGGTTGGAGGTCTGAGATTGCATTTTGCTCCTTTGTCTTGTCATTTCCTATTTCAAAAAATTTTTATTTGGTTTTCTGTGATGATTCTTGTGAATTTTTGTAGTAGGTAGCTATATGATTAGTATCAAAACCTCTCTAGAAAATCAGTTTTTCAAAGGTGTCTTCTGTGTGTAGGAAATTCTTGGTTTGTGTCTGTCCCAAGATCCTACCTTCCCAATTATTTAAGAGTGGGGTGTTGGTATAAATTTGGCTCAGTCCACAGGCCTTTGGTGCATGGATGTTGTAGTGAGATTATTACTTCAGAGCTTCCCAGTATTGTTACAGGAGGGAGAGCTATTGATTACAATAGATATGACATCCTAGCTAAAGTAGCAAAATGAGCAATAACAATAGCATGAATGTGTACTTACAATATAAGACCAAACTCTATAGTTATATATCAGAACCAATCATAAATCAGGAGGTTGTATGGAAAGTGGATACACCTTGTGGTGGGAAAATTTAGGGAAATACTATATAAAAGAAAGATAATGGAAGAAAATATAAGCAAGGCTGAAGGACAAAAGATGGTCATTGAAGGTTTTGGGAACTAGCAAAAGGGTGTAGAAAAGAAAGGATAAACTAGTTTTTGAGGAATTATCTGAGCTTGATCTCTGGGGTTGGGACATGGAATTAGCTTTCTGAAATGGAGTTCTCCCTAATTGTATAGAAAAGAGAGAGAGAAAAAAAGAAGAAAATGAAAAAATAGATGAAAAAGAAAAGAGAAATTTACCCTTCCTATGAGTTGGTGGAAGCTATGCTGGGCCTGGAGGAGTAACAAGAAGCCAACTCACCCTTCCCATGAGTCAATGCAAGCCATTCAGGGTCTGGGAGGAGAAACAAGACAATTCACCTTCACATGAGCCAGTGGAAGCCATACTGAGCCTGAGAGGGGTAACAAAAAGCCAATTCACCCTTCCCATGAGCTGGAACAAGTCATGCAAGACCAGGAGGATAAACAAGCCAGTTTTCCCTGCCTGTGAGTCAGTGGAAGCCATGATGGTTCTGGGAGGAGAACCCAAATGCCTTTCTCATGAGCCAGTGCAAGGCATGGGAGTCCCAAGAGGAGAAATAAGACAATTCACCTTTCCTATGAGTCAATGGAAGCCATGGCGAGCCTGGAATGAGTAATAAGAAGACAATTTGCCCTTCCTATGAGCCAACTGGTGTGTGGTCTGGGAGACAAGAACACCAACGCCCCCATAAGCAACCAGCTGATTCAGAGGACAGGCTGAGTTGATAGCAACTGAGGTACAAAGACAATTTAATGCTTGTATTGTTTCGTTAACATTGCAGGCCTAAGGCTGGTAGTCTGAGCATCTCTTAAGAGAATAAAAATACGCAACATAGCAAATATAGGGGATTTCCTTCTGTTTTGTTTTTGAAATCTAATATTGTTGTCACTCTTGTTTTGTTCTGTTTTATTGTTTTGTTTTTCATTCAACATTGTGCTTTGATTAGTTTTGTTTTGTTTGATTTTGTTTGATTTTATTATGTCTGATGGTATGTGCAGCAATTTTGAAGATAAGAGGAGGCATTATGATAGTCATTTTTTTTTTGAGTTACTACTTTTTTATTTTTTAAATTTCATTTTAAAGGTAGTAAAAATACAACAGAACAAAGCCAATTGAGACAATGCAGTGAAATTGATACAGAACTTCACAGCAGGATACTGGGATAGTAGTAATAGGTACTATAATGTATCTCATTATCATCACAATAGTTGTCCAGTCAGTGAGGGATAGTGAAATCAAACAGAAACAGAACTAATTAAAACCAATTGAGAGTACTGAATAGAACAAAACAAACATAACAAAACAAAACAGTGAAAACAACCTTTGCCTTCAAACAGAAGATAGAAGGAAATCTCCCATAGTTGCTATATTGCATATGGTCATCCTCCCAAGAGATGCTGAGATATCTAACCCCAGTTGCTATGGGGGAAGAGGGGTTTGATTCTCAACCCATATGCTGGTAGGCTCACAAGAGCCACTGGTTCTCCTCCTGGCCCACACCAGGGCACTTACCAAGAGGGCAGGCAAATAAGCTGCCTGAGTCCCACAATGGCCAGGTCTTGGGAGCGCTGGTTGTCCTCCTGGCCCATGCCAGGGGTGCTTACCAAGAGGCTGGGTGAATAAGCTGCCTAAGTCCCACCATGACTGTATCTCAAGAGCACTAGTTCTCCTCCTGGCCCACACTGGGGGCACTTACCAAAGGGCAGAAGAATAAGCTGCCTTGATAGTCATTATTGATTTCCTATTATCCTGTTTTGGAATCCTGTAACACTTTCACCATTTTGTTTTAATTAGCTTTATTCTGTTTTATTTTGTTTGATTTTATTATCTTTAAAATACACTTTCATTTTTCTGTTTTGATTTGTTTTATTCTCTTTTGTTTTGTTTGATTTTTTTATGTCTGATGATGTGGACAGCTATTTTGAAGAAAACAAGAGACATTATGGTAGCTGTTATTGATTTCCTACTATCAATTCTTATCTCATTATCTGTTATCTCATTATTGTATTCTGATAAGCTTTATTGTTTTGTTTTGTTTTATATAGTTTTATTCTCTTTAAAAGAAAAAAGAAAAAGAAAAGATGGGGGAAAAGAGAGAAAGATTTTTTAAAAAGTTGAGAAAATAGGGCCAGTTACCAAGTCCCTTGCTCTTTCCACACTGGTTGCTAGTCCTGCTGGGGAAGGGTCAGGCACCTGGTTTCCTCCAGCGGTGCCCACTGCCAAGTCCCTGGATCCTTCCACACTGGTTACTGGTGACTCCAGTATTTTAATATATGACAAAAAGAAAAACTAAAATAACTTTAAAAGATATGGAGTGATTAAAGTGTGGAGCAGCCTCAAAAATGGCAATCTGTGGGTTGCATGATTCCTGTTAGGTGAGATGGGGAGAATGCTGACCATAGTTTGCTTTAACTGTAGAGAGATTAACAAAAGGGTCTTGCAGGAAGGCAGAAGCATGCATTGTTTATACTTATGGGTTATAAGTGCTTTTTTTCAGCTTGTTATCTTTTTAGTGTTTTCTATGAGTCTTGTTATAGTACAGACACTGCAGGCTATCTGGGCCAATGTAGAAATAAGCATTACTGTAAGGATGACTGGGACCTCTCTCCATAGCCTCACGCACCTTCCTTGCCACCACCTCCTTACTTGTTCCTATTCCATACACTCTCAGACCCCCAAAGAAAGTGGTCTATGTACAGGGCGTGTACACCCACCAGTCTCCAGCTCAACACTGGATGTGCGCTTTATGTTGGACAGATCTAGAATAGAGCACTGTTTAAGATAGTATTAGGGGTGTCAGATGTCTAATTCGAAATATTTAAGCCTCTTTTTGAAAAAAATGCAGAGAATATCCAATATATTAATGTCCAGGTTGGAAAAACATGTTTTCAAAATGCAACTTTAATTTTTTAGTAGTAATGAAATGTTCCCCAATATTTCCCAACTCCTATGCCTGCACTTGTCTTAATACCAAATAAAATGGTCCATGTAAGAACAGAAAGTTCCCCTGGAGCTTTTAAGTGTCTCAACGTCCATTGTGATCTCTCATTTCAAATGTTTGTTTCCACTAAACTTTTGGTACTATGTATTCACTCTTTATGAGAAACATTGGATTTGTCTATCCTGCTTCTCATCTTGTGCAATATTCTTTTAAAGTAAGAAATATTTCATAGCTTTGTTCCAACAGGGCTAGCCACCTTAAATCAAATATGAATTTAAAGTTATTATTTTAGAAGAAAAAAATGGATGGTAACTTTTTGGCATAAGTTATATTCACATAGAGAACTAAGATTGTTCCAAACCAAGCCTGGGGAAGAACTTTTTATGTGATATGGCATAATTCACAACCTCCTCTGGGAAGTAATTGGCATTGCTGTTAAAATGCTTGAGCACTTTTCTGATAGATCTAAATGAGATTAAGGACTTCTGGGAAGCCAGGGTTATCCACCCAGCTGACTGGCCAGCCTAAAAACCTTTAACCAGACATTATTTTTTTTTGTATTCAGTTTAACAATGATTAACCATTCACTTTTCCTATACAATTCCTAAAGGGAATCTTGAGTTGGCACACTTAAAAGTCTGACCCCTTGTTCCTGACTTGAAATAAGACCTTGTACTTGGCTTACAACTTGTCTAACAAACTGTTAAAACATTTAGGGAAAAATTGTAATATTTTACTACTTTGGCTAAGATACATGATTGAAAAGTATTGTATGTATATATGAAGACCTTGAAATATATAGAGAAATGGTTTCTTTGAGAGCTCTGAGCACTTTGATCTGATAAAAATTTGCACTTTGGATGATGAAATTCAGACTTACCTGTTATCAGGGAGCAAAAAACTTTCCTCCAGATCTTCCGAGAAAAATGTGCTTTGGACATGAGATGTGAGGGAACAACATATCTTGATAAATGGAAATGGTAAAATATCACGATTCAATTGCTGTATCAAATGTATCATAAAAATTCATGGACTTGAATGTACCTGGTAGGTGTAGGTTGACTTGGTAAGAAGAAGACTTCACTTCTGCCTTCTTTAAAAATACATTTAACTCAATGGAAAATTTAAAAAATGAATGCTTGGGAAACTAAAGCAATAAAAATTGAAAGAAAATATAAAGGGATAAGCTGTATATATAAAAAAATTTTAGAAAACTATCATGGTTATACAGTAATTTTGCTGACATTTTCTAGAAACTCTTGACACCATATTTAAAGTTGTATGAGCTTTCTTATGTATGTATTGCAATAGAAAGGTCAACTTCTGTGGCCTTTCAAGTTGCTAGGTTGTACATATAGCTCCAGGTGGCTCTAAAACTGACCTGCTGACAAAAAAGATATGAGCACAACCACAAAGAACCATTTCCAATCATAAATAAATAATTTTGAACATATCATCCTGTACTAAAGAGGTAGCCATGCAAAAATCTTCCCATGGAATTTATAGTGATATGCAAAATAGCATGTCCCTTCTGGAGAGCCAAGCCAAGTAACTTATCCTGGCTCTCCTGTTTCAATCAGCCCTGAATCTACACCAACAGAGGACTCTCTGATTAAGAAAATGGACTCCAGTGAAAATGGGATTATTAACCATTTCTCAGGGTTTTTAGAATGATTAAATATTGTGCCTATATAAAAGCACTCAGGGAAATATTCAGTAGACATATGAAATACTTTATGTTTATTATTTCAATATGTTATGTTTAAATATATTAAATTATTACGTGACACTATTCATGTTACATAATTACCACAATTAATAATAATACCCCTTTTTAAAGAAATCGACATGTGACTGGGGCAGAGATTGTCAATGAAAAAAACCTCATAAGTAACTGTTATACAGTCTTTTATCTTCTACAAAAACTTTTAACACACATTATTTTAGTATCTATTCATTTAAATCTCAGCTAGCACACTGCTACTTCAAGTGCCCTATGAGACAGAAGGACTAAGCTTGGTTTATGGATCCTTTGGAACCAACGGAGTGGAGAAGGATATGACACTGCAGGCTCACTCCTAGTGGGTTCTGACTCTTTTTTTTTGTCTTTTTCCTTTTTATCAGTACTGAGGATCGAACTCATGACTGCCTGCTTGCAAGGCAGGTGCTTATGCCACTGAGCTAAATCCCCAGCCCCTGGGTTCTGACTCTTAATCATACCACAATCTGGACTTTTCCATACATTCACAGTGTAACAAGATTCTAAAAGTGAGGGATTCCTAGCATGTGAAACTTCCAGTGCTAAACCTTGGGAAGTCCCAGGCAAACCAGGATGAGACAGTCATCCTAATTAAAAGTGAAAAAACACCGAACCCTATAAACCACAAGTGTAAAACCCATTAGCCCTGGAGCCACAGGAGACCTGCTGCTTACCACAGTGCAGAACTCCACAGCTTCTCGGTGTGAGAACATAGTGCATGGCTCAGCTGAGCAGCAGGCAGCCTTTCAAAGCTTTCAGCTCTCCAAGGGAGGGAGGGCAGGAGCAGGTGGCAAAGCACTTCTCACCATGTCAAGTGCATGGGGTCAGCGTTGATGTTAATCTCTTTCCTGGGTTTAATAGTGTTCTTTCTGAGGCTCAGCATGTGTGTCCCAGCACGGAGTGGTTGAACATCCAGCTCAAGTTTCCCTCACTGTGCATATGTCTTTAGAAGCACCAGGCAGTCCGTATTATAGCTCTTCAGAACAGCTGTGAGAGGATATTGTGTCACAATATAAAGAAAAGTATATCATCTCCAACTTCCCTCTTTCATAATAGAATTAAAGAAATGTGTGTATACAAACTACTGACATTCTCAGCTTTCAAGGTTGTCCCTTCTCTACAGTTTGAGCACCTGTATATACATGTTAGAGTACACTGTCCCTTTTGGAGCTGGCCAATATAAAGCCTTCTGACATCTCCAGAAAAAAATATTGAATCACAGAGCTGTACTAGCTCACAACTGGTGACTTCTGTCACTCAACTCAGCAATATCACAGCTTCCTATCTGAAGAATCTGTTTCACATTCACGAAGGCAAAAGATCTTGTTTTCAAATTCTCACAAAAGGAAGTGTGTGTTTGTGTTCATACGTGTGAATAGGATGGCAGAGATGGGAGGCATCCTTCTACAGCTTCCAATAATTAGTAGACATGTCTCACAAAGAAGGTTAATCGCCAGTGAAAGAAAGCAGCTCAAGAGAGAAAGTTGGTTTGTGTTTTGATGTCACTGGCTGTAAGGAATATAACCAAACACAGCATCAAAGAAAACTGTAGTTTTGTCACAAATTCAGCTACCATCGAGACAATTGTTATACTGTGGGGTGAAGACTTTGGGAGAAAACTGGATGCCAAAGACCCAGGGAAGCTCTAAGGCTGTAGGAAACTTTTTATCTATTATGTTATTTGACTGTTTAAAAAACTATATTGTGGGAAAAACGACTGTAAGTTTCTATGAGATGTCATTGACATACTCCTCACTCGTGTGTTACCCACTGACCCCAGTATGTTCAATATAATCCTTCCAGATAGTCTATCCACTCTCCCCATCCTTCCCTGTGCTAGAAGCTGACCTCTGCTCACACTAGCATCCCAGCTCGCTATCCCTCTATCTTCTGATGAGTTCAGCCAATGCTATGCCCTGCAAGAGATGAATGGGAGATGTGAGGACAGAAAGAAAAAAAAAAATGAGGAAGTTTATTCCCCACAAGAACAAGGGTTGGCAGTGGCTCCTTTTCTCTGCAAAAGATTATAGCCCCCACCATCTGGCACTCTCTAACAACTCCATCTGTCTCTCGGGGTTCTGGTAGCTTTTTTGTTGCTCTGCCTTTTCATGCCTATGGCTGGTCAACACACTCCCCTGCTGCTAGCCTGAGGTACTTTACCATCTTTGTGAATTCTCTTAAATTGAGTTGTGACCTCGTATGAAACAGCTTTCTTTACCATCTTTATTAGTTCTCTTAAATTGGGTTATGACTTTGTATAAATCAACTTCAGTTCATTTCCTTGAAATATCCATCTCTTTCCTCAGGGTACCTTACCTGATGCCCTCAGGAAAGTAAGGATGGTGCTCATCTACACAAGGCTATGCAGGAAAGTACAAGAACCAGTGATGAGCGAGCAAGAGACAACAGAGGTTAGCTCTGAGTTTAAACTGGTAAGTCAGGAGCTTCCAGGAAGATGGTGGTGAGAAGCGGAGAAAGTGTCTCTGAGATTTGGTGCCCAGGGACTGGAATATAGCAACACAAGGGAGAGAAGAAAGAGAGAATCAGGTCCCTGAGTCCCAGAAAGATCTGAAGCAAGAACTGAAGCTCACTAGGAGAGCAAAGAGAGAGACTTAAATTGAGAAAAAAAGAGGTGGCAGGTGGTGCTTTCTTCCTGAGCCCAGATGCACTGTGATGGAGGAGCAGCTCAAACCTGCAGATGCATAGTGACTACTGGAAACCCCAGAGGACTCCACAGAGAAAGGCTCCAGTGCAACAGTGCAGTAGAACAGAACCCTTGGCACAGTGAACTGCAGTGGTTGGTGAGTTATTCAGGTTCAGATATCCCTCAGGCGAGGGAAATTGGTCTATAGCTATCTTAGAGAAAGGCCAACTGAGCTCAGAACTCAGAACAGCTGCAGACTCCATGTAGCAGCTCCCAGTGTCAGAGGGAGGCTGCCAAGTTCAAGCTGTCAGGCAATCAGGGAGCAGAGTTCAAGCAGGGAAGAGGTGTGTGCAGCATTACAAAGTGAACAAGTCGGGTACCAGCCTCGTAGCCAAAAGACAGCCTGAGTTTCAGCAGAACTAAAGGCCCAGGCTTACTGAGACTATTCACTACCCTGCTGTAAATGTGACTTTGTGGGATTTAATCCATTTAAATTTAAACTTTGTCTGGCTTATGTTGTCTACCAATGACAGCAGAGACACATCTTAAAGTGGATATTTTTTCTTTTTTCTTTTCCTTTAGTTTCTTCTTTTTGATTTGTTTTTTCTTTTTATAGGAGTGTGAGCAGGATCTAGGTTTTTTGATGTTGTTCTGTTCTGCTTTTATTTTGTTTCTTCCTTCTCTCTTCTGTACTGTCTTCTGTACTAGATTCTCAAAGTTTATGTAATCTCTCTTTGACCTCAAGCACTGCTTCAAATCTCTTCCTCTCCTTCTATTTCTCTATTTTCTCCCCTGAAACCCTTTTAAATCTCCTCCTGTAAGAGTAAAATCACCATATTGAGAACATATTTATTGCATACGTTTTTCTGATTCATTTTAGATTGTGTTATGTAACCATAAATGTAGTTATATGGTTGAAAGCTATAAATTAATAGCACAGTTTGTCATTTTCTAGGCTATGATTGATGCTATTGTTCTTGCTGAATGTACTACTTTAGTCAAGCTGACATCATTGTTCTAATCAGCTGTTCTTCCTGCTCTACCAACACAGAGATTGCCTAAGGGTCATAAACAATATTCTAAGCCAGTGCCAAAGAACAAGGGATGGGCCAAGAAGGCAGCAACTTCTCACCCCCAGTAAATTGAAGAGGTAGGCTCCTTTGACAGATTCAAAACCCCAAACCCAGCTATACTAGCTAGAAGACATCTATGAGGAGTAGTCATTTCTTAAGGATTCTAAATACTAGCAATAAAGCTGCTTTCCAGAAGTAATTTACAATCATGACTCTAGGACTTAAACTTAAATATGTATATTATATACTACATATGTATTATATATAGTGTATATTATATATATATATATATAGAGAGAGAGAGAGAGAGAGAGAGAGAGAGAGAATTAAACAAGATACAATCCCAGACTTCCAGCTCACCAAAGCCAACCAAGGGGGCAATGAGGAGAAATAATCCAAAAACCACTCATCTGAACTCTCTGAAGTTGTAACAATGACAGTAAAAAAGCAGAGGAATGAGATCAAGCAAAAGTCAAATCAGAAATAATTTTTTAAATAACGACAGAGATAGTGGCCATAATGAAAGACATACTTGGTGACTCTAGAGCAGATACAGATAAAAGAAATCAAAGCACTTAAGAAAATGATGAAAGTCATGAATACTAAACATAGGAAAGAAATGAAATCCATGAAATCTAGGAGATTAAAAATTCCATTGAAAGTGTCCTCAACACAATGAGTTAGTGCAAGAACAAAATGTCAGATACAGAAGACAAGACTGAAATTAGTGATCATGAAAAGAAGGATTTCTTAAAATTAGCAAGGAACCACGAGAAATCAATCTAGCAGCTAGTAGATAATGTAAAAAATAATAATATAAAATTGATCAGAGTCAGTGGAAAAGCAAAAGATAGCACGAAAGACAAAAAACAAAACAAAACAATCTGTTCACAGATATCATAGCAGAAAACTTCCCAAGCAGGAAAAAAATAATTTGACATAAAGATAAATGAGGCTTATAGAACTCCAATTAGCCATTATCAAAACAAAAAATACAGTAAGGCATATAATAGTCAAGAATCCAGAAATTGAACACAAGAACAGAATGTTGAAAGCTTTTATAGAAAAGAAACA
The DNA here is from genome assembly GCF_034190915.1 of Cavia porcellus. NCBI lineage: Eukaryota > Metazoa > Chordata > Mammalia > Rodentia > Caviidae > Cavia > Cavia porcellus. The sequence continues at coordinate 35,139,172 of NW_026947489.1, forward strand.
CATCACCTATAAAGGAAAGCCCATGAGAACCACGGCTGCCTTTCCACACAAACCCTCAAGCCAAGGAGAGCTTGGAGTGAAATATCTCAAGCCCTAAAAGAAGACAATCTTCAACCCCAATTGGTGCACTCCACGAAACTATCTTTCAAAGTTGATGAAGAAACAAGATAATTCCAATGCAAAGGACACCCAGGAAATTCATGACCACCAAACTGGCACTCCAAAATATTCTGAAGGACACTCTAGAAAGACATAATAAGGACTACATCTCCGTGTACCACAACAATACAAACCCACTAGGCAAAAGCAAGCAATTAAATGGGGAAATGGGGCGTGGAAGTGGGATGGAAGCCAGCAATAGGAAAATAACAAGGCAAGGGTAAGTCAATATATATGTTATAACCATCAATTCTAATGGTCTCAATTCACCAATGAAGACAAACAAACTGGCATAATGAATCAAAAAGAAAGATCTAACAATATACTGAATACAAGAAATCCTTTTAATTCAAAAAGAATTCATGGGGCTGGGGATTTAGCTCAGCAGCATAAGCGCCTGCCTTGCAAGCAGGCAGTCGTGAGTTCAATCCCCGGTACCGATAAAAATGAAAAAGAAAAAAAAAATTCATAGACTAAACGTCAAAGGATGGAAAATAGCACTCTATGTAACAGGAACCCAGCAAAAAGATAAACAAGAATGGCTGTTCTATTTGCAAAGTGGATTTCAAGTCAAGCCTAAATTAAGAGAGACAAAGAAGGTCATCATGTCCTTGTAAAGAGTACAATTCACAAGGAAAGAATAACAGTCATAAATATATATGTACCAAATGCCAATAGACCTAACTGTAAAATACAAATACTAATGAACATGATAATGGGAGACCTCAATACCGCACTGTCACAGATCGATAGATCTAATTAGACAAAAGTCAACAATAAAATATCACAACTTCATCAGATTCCTGAAAAAATATAATTAGTAGCTTTCTACAGAGTGCTCTACTCTATAACATCATAATACACATTTTTCACAGCCATAAATGGAATATTCTCCAAAATATACCACATACTAGCTCATAGAGCATGTTTAAGCAAACGCAAAGGAATTGAAATTATCCCATGTATATTATCAGATCATCATGCAATGAAATTGGAAATTAATGGCAAAAGAACTATTGAGGACTGAACAGACCCTCAGATACCTGCGGAGGGGACAATGGGGAATAAAGAAAGATAAAAAGACAAATACCAGGGTAGGAGGGGAACTGGAAGGGTTTTGCCTTTAGTGGACTGGCTCCGCTACCTCTGTGGCTGGCTCACTTTTATTAACTAGCAGGAAGTGCAGGGGAGAGACAGCACCCATTCGGTGAAACAGCAACTGTAGAACAGTTAAGTAAAAGTGAAACCAGATTTCCTCTAAACTCAAACGCCTATATGTTGATAACTGTCCCCAGCAGATGTTATCTTGTCTCAGAAGTGCCAAGTTATTAGCATTCCACTCATGGCAAGGAGGCATGCAAACTACTGCACACCTCCCTGTTCCTGAAGCAGAGTCACACTAAGCTTGGGACTGCAGAAGCTTATGTCACATAGTCAGACCCCCATAATCTATCACACAGCCTGTTCCCCAACAAGCAACCACAAGAACTTTATAACAAATAGAAATTGAATAACACACTCCTGAAGAACTAATGGGCCACAGATGAAGTTAAAGAAGAAATTAGACAATTTCTACAGTTAAATGATGGTGCCAATACAAGATACCAGAACTTACGGGACACAATGAAATCAATTCTATGAGGGAAATTCATTGTGGTGAATTCCCAAATCAGAAAACAGAACAAACTCAAAGAAACTGACAAGTCGTAAATAAACATATTGACATTAGTGTTAATAGATTTTCATTTTGCTTGCCTGGAAGAAAAGGGAGGCTATAAGGAAAAAAAGAATTTAGGGAAAGTCTTCACAAGAGGGATCAGTATTAACCATTTTTCTTCAAGAGTTTGTGTGAATAAAATTATATATAGCCCAGCATTTCTCCAAATATGATATATCTGAGAGCATAGGAATGGAAGGAGTTTTAAAAATTAAGCTAAAACTTTAGAAACTAACAGATGTGAATGTTTAAAAAGATTGTTATGCTTAGCCTAATCCAAACATCACACAAATGTATACATGTATAAAAATATCACATGGTACACCGTAAATTTATAACATTTTATTTTTGAGTATCAGGGGAAAATAAATCTAATTTTTAAATGTTAAAGAATTTTAGAAATTGTAACACATTAGAAATTTGATCTGGTATTTTCCAGGCAGTATGATTATGAGAAAGCAAGGTTCTGAGTTCAGTTTCTCTTCATAGCATAGAGCTCTTTTTCTTTCCTCTTCCAAAATACGCAACCAAAGATGATCAGGACGGTAATCAATAAAGCTGAAGTGGGATGAGAGGAACGAGTAACTGAAGAAGAGGCACATAAAAAGAAATTCAACTGCCACACTTTGGAGAAGTGACCCCCACAGGCTCATGTGTAAAGGGTTCCCAGCTTTGGGGCTCCTGGAAGGTGGCAGAGCCTATTCAGAGTCTCAGGTCACTGGGAACATTCCCCCTCCTCTTCTTTTGCTCTCTGGCTGCCACCAAGTGAGTAACTTCCCCTTCTGTACCCTCCCACCAGGGTATTGCCCTCCCATGGGCCCAAAAGCAATGATAAAAACAAATACGGACTGTGAGCATAGATGAAACTTTCCCCCTTATAAATTGATTGTCTCAGGGATTTGTCATAATGGCAGAAGGCTAACTAACATAAAGCACAAGTGGTTAAAAGGCCATCTGTGTAAATGAAGATAAAAGAATAAAAAAAAATAGGTTCCTAAATGAGGTATGAATTTTAGTCATTGACATTAGCATTAATAGATTTTCGTCTTGCTTGCCTGAAAGGAAAAAGGAGGCTATAAGGGAAAAAAGTTGCCATCTATTAATGCCAGCGCAAATGAGAGGACAGTCTAGAGGACCTTTCCTCAAAAGCAAGTAAATGTAATTATTTTGATCCTTCTCAGGAGTCTAACATTGACCATTATGACTATGCCATCATAAAGAGTTGGCAATTAATATGGCAATTTAGGGTATGTTAGGTTTGTATTAATATGAAAATAACACTTCTATTAATCAAAAAGTAATTCATTTCCTTCCCCTCACATAAAAGATCCTGCTTACTGCAGTTCTCAGTTAAATTTATTTTCATTTTATTCATTCACTCAATCAAAGAGTAATTGGTTATAATTTTCAAAGCCCTGTGTTGATAGTAGAAGACAGAGATTATATGATTTTATCTCTGCCTTCAAAATTCTCATAATTTAATGAGGATTGCCAATTGACTCTAATATGCGAAGTTAAAATGTATTGTGATTAATTCTACCAGAAAACAATAGAATCAGTATCTGTATCTATCTCTATCTTATCTATTCACGTATCTGTCTATCCATACACATATATAATATATTATTATGCCGGAAATTATTATATGTGTTCCCATAATTTTTCTGCCAGCTTCTCAAGAAAGGAGCTGTGTGATGTTTTTAGCTGAACCAAAACATAGCGCCTGGCAAATGGTTGGTTTAAGTAATGACTAAATAAGTATTATAAAATTTATCTGAAAAATATAAAATGCAACACAAACGCAGACAGCTACAATTGTATAACCAATGGAGATGGAAAACAGATAAACTAATTTAAAAATAACTCCCTTAAGGTATGAAAGAATATCAGTCTTTTTTTAAAAGTAAGAAGGTAAGTGATATATTAACATGCCCAGACCCAAGGAATCACTAACATTCACAGGAGATCTCTGATTGTCAGATTTTAAATGATCATTTTCTTTAATACACAAATTCATTCTCAGGGAAATTCAAAAATTTTATAATTGTGTTATGACTTCTAAAATCTAAAGAAATCACCATATTCCAACTTGCCTAATAATATTTCTACAGTGAAATAACTGATAATACAGGTTTTACTGAGATTTTCTGTTAGGCGGATTCAGCAAGCAGAGAGGTAGGAGCTGAGCTCTGTCAATGAGAAGCCAGTCTGGGTTAAGCTGATCTGAAAATTAAACCGTGTAGTGTATCAGCACACGGTAAAGTGCTCTTAAATCTCTGCCGCGGTGATTTATGGACAAGGAGGTAACTAATTAGAAAAAAGAAAGTGAAGAAAAAGAGTAGAGAGAGGAGGGGATGATGAAAGACAGAAGAAATGATCATGAAATCAGCCAGTTCCTTCCTGAAGCTTTTACACCTCGTTTTGTGACATTTAAAGGGAAACATTGTGGTTAAATTTATTTTTTCTACATAGGGAAAATATTAAGGAATAAGAGAGAGAAAGAGGGAGGGCACAACGTAAATGAGAAAGGAGAGATCCGAGGAAAATTAAAAGAGTTGGTAAAGAAGAGCAAAAGAAAGAGAGAAACCCAAGAATTTTAAAAAAGAAGGAAGAGAAGGCCAGGTGTGGTGGCTCACACCTGTAATCCCAGCACTTGGGAGGCTGAGGCAGGAGGATCGTTGTGAGTTCGAGACCAGCCTGGGCTACCAAGTGAGCTCAAGGCCAGCCTGAATGCACAGTGAGACCCTGTCTCAAAAGCCAAAAAAAAAAAAAAAAAAAAAAAAAAAAAAGAAGATTGGTCAGAAAGCAGCAGACAGAAACGGTCCCTTTATGTATTTTCATCCCTCAAAACAAATATTTTAGTATAATTTAATATTTTTTCTGCTCCTTTCAGATCATCATCCTACTTCTTGCTCTAAAATGTTAATCAATGACCACTATTAACCCTCCCTCTTACTCTACTTTAACAGGTTTTCTTTAGGTAAGAATTTAAAGACCCACATACCTTGATGTGTGGTCCAGCTGCGTTGGTATTATCTTTTTTCCAGAACAGTCACATCCAATTCTTTGTGTTGGGTCAGGTCATCAAAAATTGAGTGTGGTCCAAATTGCTGGCAACAAAGCCATCCTAGATAGAAATGAGAAGGGAAGGGCTGGCTTGTAGGTCTCTCTAACATTGGAATAAATACATCTACTGGTTACGTACTAGGAATGAAATAGGTCAATAAATACAAAGTACCCCAAAAAAGTAGGTACATAGCAAGAGCTCGATAACTGGATTTTGAGTAAAGATTCACTTTAAAAGAAGGATTTGTGTTTGAATTACTTTAATCACTGAAGTATCAAAAACTTAAACTTTGTTTAATTTGGGAACATGTGGTATATTTTAAAATTCCTTCATATAGTTTAATACCTTTGATTTCACAAAACAAGTCCCATTACAGATGCTCACAAGAGTGAAGGGAACTCTCCCTCTACTGAACACACAGCTCATGAATTCTTCTTTTTCCAAAGGAAATCCTTTCCATTACTCATTACTTGGCATCTTGGCCTTAAAACCTTTCATGCTCAAAATAATTGTTCAAGATTTGTCTTTCCTTTTCCTATCATAAAGACAGTTCAGGTAGGGTCCCACTCACCTGCCCTCCTAGAGGACTACTGTAAAAATGAATTCACGTTGGCAATTTCTGCCAAGGAAAGGGTCAAAAATATGCTAAGCAATTTCATTTTAGAAAGTGATTTTAGGACAAGAAATAAGGGGCCCATTTGTGGGTAACTCAAGCAAGGCTGAGGACTGTGAGGAAGACTCAGACCTGCACCCCTGCACACCTACTAGGGTCAATACCTACCAAGAAAAGTGTGCAAGTCCTTGTTAAAAGAACATCTTACTTTCAGGTCACTGACTGTCGGTTCTCTGCTGTGGTTAAGGCTATCCAGGGCATCCTTGCCTGACAGAGTGTAATTTAGAATCTATTAAATATGAATACTTGGCCTTGAAAATGATGGATATTGGACAGAATTATAGAGCCACTTTACAAAAGAAAAGTCTCTTTTACATCCTTTCTTGTGGAGCCTAAAATGAAGCCTGGGGAAATCCCTTGGAGGGGTTGTGGCATTTATGGGTTAGGGTTATGAGAAAAGGGACTTGACATTCATATTAAAAACTGTAAAAATTGAGCAAGGTGACAATAGTGAGCGTGCAGATGCTGTGACGTGTGTCTGAAGGGTGAGTGGCGTGCAGCCAACTGATTTACTTCCTTTAATTATACGAGCAATGGGAAAGTCGACTCAAAACAAGCTCTTTGGGTTTCCATTCAAACAGTGGCCCCCAGCGACTACTCTTTACAGTCTTTCCAATTTCCAGTCACTTAAGTGTTCAGAGCTGAAAGTATTTCAGAGTTCATTGCTGGGTTTGCTACAGAGGTGGCCTACGTTTGAGTTTTTATTTAAATTGCACTTTGTTCCTGATTATAAAAGTAAAATATGGCCACTGAAAAAAATTACAGAGCATAAAAATATTGCAAAGAAGTAATTAAAATCGCTAATATTTCTGCCATCCAGAGGCTGCCATTAACATTTTGCTATATTGCTAATCCTTCCCCGCCTCATGCACACACACACACTCACGCACACACACATACACACACACACACACACACACATACACACACCACACAGAGTGTTCATATATACATGTGCATATATACATATAGGAGGGATAATAAAAATAGTGAGTGTTTAATTTTTAATTTATTACAGTAAAAGACACATTCCCATTAATCTCCCTCAAAATACTCCCCTTCACTTTGAACATACTCATCCCATCATTGTTGGCAATGTGTCTGTTTCTGCAATGATTTTTTAATTAAACACACACTGTATCTTTTTTGATCACCCCTTGTCCATGTATCCCTGTTATTTTAATTAGTTGGTATAATATTAACTAAACACTTCAAAACAATATATATAGTTTTTTACATTTTTAACAATATTATAGCATAAATATACCCCTTATTTTTAATTCTTTCTTTTTTTTAAAGATGTTTAGCCCCAAATTTGGCCAGACTGGTCTCAAACTCCAAGTCTCAAAAGATTCTTCTGCCTCAGCTCTTGGCAACCCACAGGAGCTGGGAGGGCAGGAGCATGCCACCACACATGGTTTAAGTATTATTTTATAATGATTATGTATTCATTTTACATAGACACACACATGTATATATACCATCACTGTTTAGGTTGATCAGCAATTGGTAGAAATTTGAGACTGGATAATTTTTAAACAATTATCAGATAATTTTTTGTACATATTCCCACTTATTTCCTGAGAATATACTTCCAGTAGAATCAATATCTAAAACTTTACAAAATATTAGAACTTTTTACAGAAAGCTGGATTGAAAATTTCCCTTACGTAAATTCTACTTGTTAGCATTTATCTCTCCAGTATCAAAATGATGAAGGTATCAGGTGGGATTGACATTATCCTATTAAATTGATGGCAGTGAATTTTGTGTTAGGGATAATGTGGAACCAGCATTTGAACTCTAAACTACCTCAGAATAAAGGAAAGCTGAGCAGGAACATTGCTGTTGGAAAATTGCTTTTTAATGAAATAGAGTTCTGGGTTTGCAAGGTGAAAAGAGATCAGGAGATGAGGGTGGGGATGGTTGTAATACAATATGAATCTACTTAAAGAATAAATATTCAATATTCACTAAATTGAATATTTAAAATGATGAAAATAATAAATTTTATGTTATGCATATTTTATCATAATAAAAAATAGAAATTAAAAAAACAAGGAACCAAATATAAAAAGTCTCCACTATCCATGTTGCAGAGAAGCACATTTACAAAAATGAAATAGGCCCCTAGATTCCATGATCCATGTGCATGTGAGTGCTGTGATGAGCCGTAACGCTAGCTAACATTTATTCATACTTCATGGTTTACAAGCGATTTTGTACACATAATGTAATTGGCATTAAACCCATGTGAAAGTTGATTATCCATGTTTGATGCTGAGAATAAAATCAAATAACTTCCTAGGGGGATGAAATTGGCCAAGAACAGAAGCATGACATCATCTGAGGGCACCAAATCCTCAGCAGAACTGTCTGCCATGAAATATATTAGCAAGCCAGCAGCAAGCCTGGAGAGCTAGCAAAACTAGCCATTTCCATTTGTCAAGCATTTCTACATAAACTCAGAACCAAAATATTTGAATTACATCTAAAGAACATATGTAGTTTAGGAAAACAACTTTTTGCCACAGTTTCAGAGCACCTAATAAAGTGTTAATTTTTTATTATCAATAACAAATAATGTACTCATTGCATTTTTTGTGTTTTGAACTTTTAGATGTTGACTTAATTTTTAAATTTTTCCTCTATAACATTGACATTATCACCATGGTACATAAGGCTGCGGAGAACTGAAAAACTTCTAATATACTAATTCAGAACCATGAGCGATCCTCTTCACAACCCTTTAAATCATTAAGACACTGGTACAAAAAGTCATATATTTCCAAATTAAATATTGGAATAAGTGCTAGGGATTTAGCTCAGCAGCATAAGCGCCTGCCTTGCAAGCATGTGATTGCGAGCTCCATCCCTGGTACCAAAATAAATAAATAAATATTGGAATAAAAGTAGATACTTTAAATGTAGATTTCCCTTTACTCCTCAGGGTGCTTTTTTAAAAATCATGTTTAGGGCATAAGATCTGATTAAAGATTTCAAAATGGTTATTGATTCTTATTTCTCTGACATATCTTAAGTTAAATAGCTGTTTTCTTCAAGTTTTCAAGATTTCTTAAGAGTTTTGTCTCTGGATAATACTTCAAATAATTTGATCTGACAAGCAGATGGTTTTTGTAAACAGAAATCTAATCTGTAAAATGGTGTGTTCTCAAACATTTATCTTTGAAATTGCAAGCATCATAGGAATCATGAACATTTCTTTTTCTCATATATTGTTGACCCACATGAATTCAGTATGTATTTTTTTATACCACGGATCAAACTCATGACCTCGCGCTTGCCAGGCAGGCACTTGTGCCACTGAGCTAAACCTCTGGCCCTCAATGTGTATTTTTATGGACTAATGTACGTGCTTAGTTTTACAAAAATAAGTAAGACACAAGGTCAAGGAATTTCCATTATATTACTAGGTAAACTAACATATATACAAATTATTCAAATGCAGACAATATTAGAAGCACATGTTTTAACTTAGGGCCACAAAAGTATTATTTTTGTCTCTGTAGAGAACATGAAGCTTCACTGAGAAAGAATCATCTGAGTTGGGACTACAAAGAAAGAGATGAACAGTTAATGGTCCTGTACTACTTTGTTGCTTGCTTTATTATTATTCTTCTTCAGTTAATAATACGATTTTTAGAGTTACACAGTGTAAGATGCTCCTTCTGTGAAGTTGAAAACATGTTTAGGTTGCATAGCCCATTCATAATCCTTGTATAAGGTTCATTCCTTCTACCTTGGCAAAATCGTGTCTCTTCCCCGGTACATGTCACTGAGTGGGTTGATAACAACTCAGCACATCTGTTTGACTGAAGACACTGCTTTCTCACCATTGCACATATGCTGACTACTTTGGATTATTCTGTCGAGGTGAACTAATACATACAATCGAATTTTAAGGAAAAAATTACTGACTGCTATCTGTGCTGGCCACTTGCCCATTTAATTTGGTTAAATAGAATTTATAGGTTGATATTGATGAATTTCTGAGTCATTATATCATCATCCAGTTTGGATCACTGAATAGTGTAATCATCATTTTATAGTTAATAGTAATGATTTCTGGTCAACCAGTAGATACCAGACTTATGCAGAAATCATATCAACTTTGAAATTTCCAGTCATCTAGGCTGTACTTTTCTAACTTGGAAACTGAATTTTGAAAAGGAACCTTGGGGATTTAGCTCAGCAGCATAAGCGCCTGCCTGGCAAGCATGAGGTTGTGAGTTTGATCCCTGGTACCAAAAAAAAAAAAAAAAAAAAAAAAAAAAAACCCAAAAAAAACAAAAAAGAAAAGGGACTTTGATATTCCTATAACTTTCTTTATGAGGGTTAATCAATCCCAACTCACCTATTGTCTAGAATCTTGACTGTACCTAACTTACTTATTTGCTAGTAAATATTGCAGGTTATTTTGCATTTTTAAAACATTTCAATCAAATAAATCACAGGCCATACTTAGATGGTTCTTCCAGGTGTCCTTAGTTCCTTTTACAAAGTTTTATTTTGGATCTTCTCCAAACTATCAGACTCCTTTAACATTGATGGTTATGTGTAGCAAGGGCTTTAACAGTGTCATTTTCCATGCTTTAAACTTTGCCCATCAAAGACTACGAACTCTTCTCTCTAGGGAGAGGTAATGGTATGAACAGAATAATTTAAATATTCAGTACTTGTAAAAATGAATTCTGCAGGACTATCCAGCACCAGGATACCATTTGCAAAATGGCAGGGTGAAAACAGCAGGTTGCAGTTTTATGACTGTCATCTGTAGTATGTCAGAGGAAAAAAATACCAAATTATCTGAAGCACATAAGATACTCCAAAACATTGAAATAGAGATGAGAAATCGATTAATTGAATTGAGGATATTTTACAGTATCTGTACAGCATAAAAATAAAAAGGTCTTTAAAAATTAGTCACCACTCTCCCAAAGGTTTTTGATATACAATTCATTTGCTCATTTTTTGAGACATTTTTGCAATGTAACACATCACCAGGGCTGGGGAGTCCTCACAGGGTCAGGTGCTATCACACTGCCATACTGGCCTGTTGCAGGGTTCTGTAACAGTCACCTGTTCCCCTCAGAAACAGCAAGTCTTGACAATTTAGGGACCAGTGATTCGATTACTATGAAAACAGAGGAACACGGATTTTCCTTTTGTTGAATAAGCACCTTTTCAAGTTTTAGAAGGAAATTTCTCTGCATGTTATTCAAGAACAAATGGAGCATATGATCGATGTGAAACCAAAAACAATTTTTTTTAAATTAAAGAGAATTTTTTTAAAAATAAAAATGACACAGAAGATCTCCCATGTGCCAGCGGAGGCCCTCCCAGCCAGGGAATAGCATCAAGGAAGCTGTGCAAAGCCTTGTCACCAGCAGAGATTCTGCCCCGCACCTGGGGAAACCCCCAAGGAAACCACCTCTGCTCCCCGCACTCCCCACCCATAAGCAGCCAGATGTGACACAGGCTGAGATAATAACTGAAGTATGGAAGCCACTTGACATTTGTGTTGTTTGACTGACTGTGCAAGCTTAGAGCAATCTGAGCAACTATTTAGAGGATAACGATATGCATTATAGTAACAATTGTGAATTTCCTACTGGTGTATCCAAAATATTTTTTTTTCAAAACAAGATACAGATGATAGGAAATTAACATTGGTAATTATGTTGCATATTCTTGTCTTCAAAATAGTTGCTCAGATTGCCAGATATAGGCATGAAAAATTGATCAGAGAATATAAGCACTAACTGTTCCTTTCAATGAACTAACAGGATGAGCAGCATAAATATCTTACCCATCGTGTGTGTGTGTTTGTGTGTGTGTGTGTGTGTGTGTGTGTGTGTGTGTCTTCCTTGTTTTCTCCTCTCCTCCATTCCAGTTGCTCTTTCCTTTTAAGCAGTTTCTTTCCCTTTCACAATATCTATTGCATCTTTTGGATCTTTACTCTTTCAGTTTCTTACATGAGAGAGACAATACAATGTTTACACATGGGAATCTGATTTATTTACTTATGAGTATGGTCTCTAGTAGCATCCACTTACTTATAAAAGCCTTGAGTTTCTCTTTCTTTATAGCTGAATTGTATTCCATTGTAAAAAAAATATCACATCTTTTTATCTATTCTTCAATTGATGGCTATTCAGGTTGTTTCCAAGATCTAGCTATTTCAAATTGTGTTGCTATGAACATGCATGTATATATATATAATTTCTGTGGTCTAATGCTTTCCAGTCTTCTGGAAAAATACCCAGAAGAAAAATAGCTAGGTCGAATGGGACCTCTAATCCTAGTTTTTTGAGGCATTGTCACACTGATTTCCACAATGGTTTAGTGAATTATATTTTTAAAATATCAATAAAGAAAGCCTGGATGTGATGGTGGACACCGAAAATATCAGCCCTCGGGAAGCTGAGGCAAGAGGATCACAAAGTCTGAGCATAACCTGAGTTGCATGGCCAGATATTTTATCAAAAAAATAATTAAAGGGGTGACTTTTCCCCCTGTACTCAGGAAAATACATCCATGTTCTCGTGATTAATATGTAACTGAGGAGAGTTGCCTAAAATATTTTTACAATGAATATAGCAATATTTTAACAGTGCAGGGTAATAACCTTCCTCACACAACCATATCGGGGAAATCTTGTTCTCTTTCTAAGTAAATCCATAAACAATTGATTTCCTGTTTTACAAACAATAACAAATATTATTTTCTAAAAGAAAAACAGGTCTTTATGCTGGAATTCTTTTTTTAAAATTTTATTTAAAGGAGAAAAAAAACCAAACAGTATAAGGGTACAAGTAATGCAGAATTTCAAAAAAAACAGTAAGAAATCACTAGTTAATAGACTACATACTGTCATCTTAGAAATAGTTGTTCAAGTTACAGGATTAAAGCATACAAAGTGGACATTCAAACAGTGAGACTGCAAACAGTTCTGTTCAATGATCCAACAAAAACTTAGTAGTATGGTCATCTATCTTAACATACCTAAACACATTTTCAGTTGTATCCTTTAGAGCACTTTTTTTCCCCTCTCTTTTTTACAACAACATTTACACATTTTGGGTTTTATTACTCCCATAGTTCTTATTACTTTTTTTGGAAGACAATAAAACCAAATATGACAAAATAAAGCAGTCAAAACCAAGAATGGACATACTACATGATGTAAAAACAGAATACAAGGTAATCAACAATGGTTACCATAATGCCTCTTGCTACCTTAAAAAGAATTGCCTATATCATTAGGTATAATAAAATTGAACAAAACAATTGAATAGAACAAGACCCATAAAACCTAAACATTGGAGACATTATAGGACTTCAAAAGAAGATAATAGTCAAACCAGAATGTGCGTCATAGTGAATCTTACTGCCTTCAAAGTACTTGCCTGTACCCTCAAACTTGATACTATCAAACAGAACAGAACATAGTAAAATCAGTCAAAACAAGATGTTGGGAGCAATACAGGGCTTCAAATCAAGTTAATAGGAAATAAAAAAATTACTATAATATATACTGCTATTTTTTTTATTTTTCCCTTAATTAAAAAAACAATAATAAAAAATAATTTTTTTAAAAAGGGGGAGGTTGAGATAAAAGAGGACATAACAACATAACAATACAGGTCAAAGCATGACAATTTCAGCAACTTAGTGCTTCACCACAAGATAACCCGACTTAATAGTAATTACCATAGTGTCTCTTTCCTTGAAATATTTGAGTATAACTTTGTATACTATGACATCAAACATATCAAGGCAGTGTGAAACCATTCAAGAGGATGAAAGTATTACAGGGTATTTAAAACCAGCTAATGGAAAACAAACAATGGTTTCTTTATTATCTCGTTGCCTATAAAAATTTTTGTTTATACTACCACACATAATAAAATCCAGTAAGACACAACATGACAAAATCAATGGAGACAGAGCCTTCCCCATACCTCTCGATAAAAAAAGAATCCTACTCCAGTAACATATTATTTTTAAAGGTTTTATTAGTATTCAGTGCGCTCATCATAAATCTCATCTCTTTCTTTTATAAATAATAAAACCTAAGCCTTGCTAAGCAATTAATATGCATTAATCCAAACACTTGTGATGTAACATCTCATTTAATTCTCATTACAAATCTACAAGGTAAGTACTTTTTTCCTTTTCCTTGTCTTTTTGAGACAGGGTTTCACTCTACTGTTTGGTATGACTGTGAATTCACTTTGTAGCCCAGGTTAGTCTCAAACCTGCAGCAATACTTCTGCCTCAGCCTCCCGAGTGCTGGGATTACTGTCTTGTATGACACCCTGCCTAAGGTAGGTACTATTAATAATCTATTTTGCAGATGAAGTAGAAAGTGGCTAGTGACAGCTTGAGTATATAAAATTAGTAAAACATACAGAGTGTACTATAATCCAGATTTTTCTCAGATGACTGTCATGCAATAAGGAACAAGAACCTAATCTTATAAAGTAAATAGGAAATGAAAGAAATTTTAATCTCTCCTGTGAAGATTATAAGTTTTTTAGAGAGCAGGAAGTGTACCAAAAATTGTATATACTAAATTTGGGTCCTTTAGGCACTGACCTTTACTACTAAAATTTGATTTGGAAGCCAACTTTTATAGCTCAATTAAAAACTACTAAACCCAGACACTTACATAATAGAAATACTAGCATGACCTTAATTCTAGAGATGCAGAGGGTATAATTGAATTTAAGAACAATGTATCTCATTCATTAAATCATTAAATAGATCATAATAATCTGACACATTTTGCAAGTACTACTTGAAAGTGGTTAACAATGGTATGCAAATAAAATGAGCTTGTACTATTAGCTACTGCTACTGTATTCTAGGTATGTTTGCCAAGTACACAATTAAATTACAATACAGTCATTTAGAGATTGTTATGGAAATATATGCTACATGTTTCGCAACACGATACCAACAAAGAGAATGTTGAAATCTATAAAACTGCCAAGTGCCTATGTATGGTAATAAAGATAGTTTATGTTTATAAGTTTTAGAATTATACCTAGTTTGGGTTGTTTTAACCCAAATATCTGGAATTGCCCTGGTGATATGGTGAATCAGGTTAAAAAGCATATATAAAAATGCCAGTTGCATGCCTTCTACTAAAATGCACAACTGCCACTTTTGTGGGGAAAAAAAAATCCAGATATTTGGCATTATATCACCAAATGCCTAAATCCAAGCAAAATCATGAGTCAGGAAATGTAATCAGAGTAGTCATCGAGTTGAACTCACTTTAGCTCAAACGAAGTAAAACAAAGCTAAATTTTTTTTCTCTTCTTTGTTCAGGGCAGGACTGAAGACCTGAATTTTCCATTTATATTGTCTCAACTCTTCATTTTATCTGAGTGCTGATGGGATTGCTACTAATGAATGCTGTCACTCAGTACAACAGAAAATATGTTAACACAAAAAACCTTGACTCAGAAACCTGCCTGGGTTTTCTGCTCGTTTTATTTCCCTATGTAAATGTTAGCAAAGCAAGTAAGACTTAATAAATAAGTATATATAAATATATCTAAAATATTTTCCAGGTTAATGTTGGTCACAATAATTGCAAATACATTCACTTGTTTTAATTTAGGTTTAAAAATAGATAGCAAATTGTGGACATGAATATGTGCCTATAAAAAAGACATATGACAGTGACTTCAAAATGTAAAATATCAAAATCATTACATAGTTAAATACATTTGGGAGAAACCAAAAGCTTTAAATTAAATATAAGTATGGGAGAAGGGGTCCAAAAGATGTAGGGAAGGGAAGGGAGGGACAGGAAAAGGAGGAAAAAAGAGAATTAAGAAATGTCATGTGCATGTACCAACTATTCATGGTGAATGTAATCATTAGATATACAAACATTTACCCCAAACAGTAAATAAACTAAAAACAAGTGGGTCAGGGGAGAACGACTTCAATTCAGTGTTTTCCAATATGCCTGCATAGCTCCTCCAATCCAAATGTAGGATTTGCTTGTCCAGCATACTCACTGCTTGAATGAGGCTGCCTTGCAGATGCTAAGGCCAGAAGATCAGATGTGACGAAGTGGTGTTCTCAACTCAGGTCTCAAGAGGAATTGTGCATGTATGCTCATCCATTTATTTTCTCTTTGCTGTGAGAACAATGCTAGACTAGCTGCTGAGGCCAGGTGAGAGAGAGTCCAATGTCCCAGCTGAAGCCATCCCAGGTCAGCCAGCCCCAAGTGACCCAGAAGCCCAATTCAGAACAGCTGAGGACGCCTTAAGCCAGAGAACCCACCCCACTAATGTGTAGGCTTATGGGAAAAAATAATTTTGGGCTAGCTTCTTATGAAACAATATATTGCTCATATAATTAGTGTTCAATTATGTTTGAATAGCAAAATAATGTAAATGTCATTGTTATCTCCCAATATTAATAACTTGAATTTGTATGTATATGATTTTTGATGCACTGTCACAGATTCAGTCTGAAGGTAACTCAGGTATGTTTATACTCTTAAACAGGAGAAAATTGAAATGCTAGTATTTTTATTATGTAAGTATCTGGGTTTAGCAGTTTTTAACTAAGCTATAAAAGTTGGCTTCCAAATCAAATTTTAGTAGTAAAGGTCAGTGCTTAAAGGACCCAAATTTAGTATATACAATTTTTGGTACACTTCTTGCTTTCTAAAAAAACCTTATAATCTTCACATGGCAGATGAAAACTTCTTTCATTTCCTATTTACTTTATAAGATTAGGTTTTTGTTCCTTATTGCATGACAGTCATCTGAGAAACAAATTAAGTGGCACTTCTAAGTATTTCTGAGAGGAGTAAAGAATAGAGTCCAAGAAGGAATAAAGAATATTGTTCGGGGGCTGGGGATTTAGCTCAGCGGCATAAGCGCCTGCCTTGCAAGCAGGCAGCCATGAGTTCGATCCCTGGTACCGATAAAAAAAAAAAAAAAAAAAAAAAAAAAGAAGAATATTGTTCAATTCTTGTCTCTCTAAGTGGACATCAATTTTTAAGCATCTTTATATACTGACTTTGCTATGGATTTTACTTAAGGATTAAAAAATATCAGCATCCTCTACTCAAGAAGAGAACTACTATACCAAGTTCTATTTCTATTATTACAAGAGCTAGGGAACCACAGCCTCCAATAAATTCCCTAAAATTAAAAAAAAATATATTTTTAAAAACCTATATGGAATTCTATGTTGTTACTTGGTTTTTGTTGTACCTGTAAAATATCCTAGGCTTTATTCCATGTTTAATTTCATCAAGAAGAAAAAGAAAATGAGAAATTTCTCTGACTTTGCTGTGAGCCTCAGGACTCCCTAATAAACCAACTAAATTAAAGATGCAGGATGTACAAATCTTTACCCTAAGACAACCACTGAGCAGATAACCACTGAGCAATCAATGATAATTAAAAAAATCAATTAGTCCTCTGTAGTAATTAAATTTGTCCACTTAGATATAATTGATATTGTTTGCAACTAATTATTCAAGTAAGGGCTCTGAGGGACTTTTAGAGACTAAAGGAATTGAGCCAAAGATTCTTCCTAACTTGAAATTGAACTGAATGCCATGTTTTCTCAAAAACTGATTAAGTCTTTCCTAGAAACACAGTATTGAACAAACTCAAATACTGTCAGGAAATCAGTATTTTGTTAGGGAAAGTTTAGCACGATACCTAGCACTCTGTGTGACCAAGGTGAACCGCTGGCCCCCTGTGCTCCAGCTCCTTCATCTCCAACACAGAGTAACTGTATCCCCTTAACGAAGCAGTTGTACAAATGAATTAATTAATATTAGGAAAGCATTTAGAGCAATGGCTAGTCAACAGTAATCTTTGTATTAATGCTATTGTTAGTCCCTTGACACTTTTTATAAAGACTAACACTAATCACAGGTATATTCCATTGTTTTAGTCTCACTCGCACCTAATTTCTATAGACATTTTGTATTCAGGTGTTATTACTCCTTTGCCAACATTATGAAATTGTTTTGTTCTTCTTATGAAAAAGATGTCTAACGCAAGGAAATGGGAAGTTCACATTTGCTGTGTGGCCTGATCACAAGTGATTAAGCCACTACCCACTTGGCTCCCGTAAGCAATTCATCTCTCAGCACAAAGGGAAGGAATCATAATAAAATAAGACACTGGATCATCTTATCATTGATGCTTAGCTTGTGTATATTCACTTAAAAAGATGGCACAGTAATTTACTGCAGCTTCAGGCAGCCCAAATGACATGTTAGCACATTATATGGTTATGCTATTACCTATTTATTCTGATATTCAATGCAAAATGTCAGAGAGATCTCTACTTAAATCCTAAATTACTGACTCCTGTCACTGGAAAGTACACAGAGAAGCTATTAGCTATTGAACCCACATCCTGGATAAGAATCTATAGCCCGTATAGATGAAAACCTTTCCAAATTCTAAACGAATGCCATTAAAATATATTCTACATTAAGCTCCTCACTCTTCCAAGAAATTTTTCAAGGTATTCGGGCTTCAGTTTAAGTGTCTGTACATTTGTTCCATCATTTGATAGAAAGAAAATAGCTGCTGAGCCTCTGCCTTTTGCAGCACTTCCATGAACTTTCTCCTTCCTTCCAGACCTCCGTTTCCCAGGACCAACAGGTCAGCTTTATCCGAATGTCATCCACTTATCCTACAGTCTGCTTCCCCTGTGAGGCTAGATTAAGATTATATATCGTATGTGCCTGACTCTGAACGTACAATAATAATAACAAGCTTTGCAGTTCAGATATGCCATCTCCAATCTTCTGAGATGCCTATCAGTCAAATAAGAGTTTTTAAAAAACACTATTGTTGCCAATGTCAGAGAAATCTGTCCAACTGAAGATCAAACTTTGAGCCAGAACACCACCAACGCCTTGTAGTGTCAGAGCTCACAGGACATTGTAGCTGGTAAGTAAATGCAGAATTAAAAACAGGTAGGTCCGTGAATGAAACTCATCAAAAAAAAGCGTTTATGTTTACAAATCTATTTATAAATAATCTTGGCATGAAACAGTTGGAAACAACCTATTATTCATGTAAGAAATTAAGTTTTGATTTTCGACAATGATTTTTGATGACACAGGATGAGTTTGTGCAGCAGTGGCAGAGTAAGCACAGTTCTGCTTCCATTTCCTTCCAAAGCCACTTAAATGCATTCTTATTAATGCATATCATGCTAGGAAACAAAGTGGCATATGTATCAGACCAGAAAGTGGAAGAAAATATTAGAAGAAAAAAGATAAGACAAGACTAATAGATAAAACAAAGTAGAGAAATTTGTAGTCCAAAATACAATATGGTTAGAAAGAAAGAAAGAAAGAAAGAAAGAAAGAAAGAAAGAAAGAAAGAAAGAAAGAAAGAAAGAAAGAAAAGAGTTCTTTCTAAAGAAACCATGGAGAAGGTCCAATTTGGGAACCATGATTGAGTCTGGCCACTAATTTAAAAGTTTTACTTTGACTCTCATCCAGTACTCTTTCCCCACGTCTATGAAGTAGATTATGTAAAGTTAGATTATGGTTTTTGTCTAAAAGGAAAACCTCAAAACTTTGAAGCTATCACTCTAGCTTTCAAAAAAATTTTGCAAAACATTCTGTGACTATAATGATTTCAAAATAAAAGACAGATAAAATCTATTACAAACATGGAGATTCTGAAAGTTATTAAATCTGTTAAACAAGATCAGGGCTAGGTATAGCTCAGAGGTATAAGTGCCTGCCGGGCAAGTGCAAAGTCCTGAGCTCCATTCTTGGTACCAAACAAACAACAACAATAAAAATAAAAAGTCAGGCTGCTATAAATAAAAAAAAGTCATTAGGCAGCAATAGCATAGACTGTCCGGAAATCAGAAATTTGAAATTTAATAATTCAATGAGTACAAAAAATAATGCTCAAAACAAAAATTAATTGAAAATCATGAAGTTGCAAATTTGAAAATTAAGTGAGCAGTACTAGATTAAGCTGATAATCAGGAAGATAAATGCCAAAAATACTTTCTATTCCATAAAGGATAAAGCTAAGAAGAAAAAAGGAGGAGGAGGAAGAGAATAACAAAATAAAGATTTGAATTATAACCAAACAAGGGAAAGAATTTAGAAATTTCAACATCTTTTGCCCAGAGACAATAGAAGTGACGGCGGAATAGAGGAAAGAGAGAGAGAGGGGAAGAAGATGAGAAGAGGACGAGGGAAACTTCTGATTCAAGAAAACAAAATGAGTCTTCAGGATTAAAACACCTAGTGAAATACTACCTACATAAATACGTAAAAAAGAGTACATGCAATTCTTACAGTTAGATTAGCTGAAACCTAAAGTGGTAAAATCTTTAAATGTAAAAGTGAAACCATATGCAGACTAGGTGAAAACATACATAAGGCCCTGTATAAACAAGTAGTCAGGAAACACTGCGTAAGTATGATTTAAAATCCAAAAGCAAGAAAAAAAAGTTTGATAAATTGATTACACACAAATTTAAAATAATATATTTATTTTGCTTTTTATTTACCAGTTTGAGCATAGCTAAAAAATATGTACTATAAGAAAAATAAAGGACATATTACAGAAGGAGGGAGAAGCAATTTACATCGTATGGGGCTGCTACCTCAAAACTTATTTTACACAGCATAAAAATCTCTGACATATAAAGAGATTCTGAAAAAATGGACATCTGATGTAGACACTTTTCAGATGAAGAAACACAATTAGCCAAAGAATACATGACTGCTAGAGAAATGTAAATTAAAACACTGTTAAGATTTCATCTTAAGGGGCTGGGGATTTAGCTCAGCGGCATAAGCACCTGCCTTGCAAGCAGGCGGTCATAAGTTCGATCCCTGGTACCGATAAAAAAAAAAAGTTAAAAACAAGATTCCATCTCAACCCCAAAACAATGATTGTCATTAAGAAATCAACTGGTAACAAATGCTGGTGAGGCTGTGAGAGGAAAGGAACGCTTCTTTATCACTGGCGGGTGTATAAACTGATATGACTGCAGTGTAAATCAGTAGGGAAACTCCTCAAAAAACTAAAAATAGAAATTCCATTTGACCCACCTATTCCCTTTTTGGGTATCTTCCCCAAACAGCTAAAAACATCTTACCACTTTGATGTATGTGCACCTATGTTTATAGTAGCGCAATTCATAATAGTTAAATGTTGGAATCAGCCTGTCTGCCTATCAAAAGAAGAATGAATAAAGGCACGTGGTACCTATAGACGAGTCTGCTGTTAAGAAAGATAAGCGAGGCATTTGTAGGAAAATAGATGCATCTGCGACTATAGCATTTTCCCTTATATGAAAAATGTAATGGGAAAGAAGAGAACAAGAAAAGAAAGAAAAAAGTAATTATATTCTAATTAAATTTCTGTTGTTGGTCTCTGGTTGCGCTCTAATGTAGTGTGAGAGCTCACGTGGCAGGATTTATACTCCTTTAGAACGTTGAGATCTTAATTGCTAATTAGCATGTTGTATTTTGAAAGAAAAAAAAAGTAAATTCCAAGAATGGGAAAGTCTATAAAGATAGGGGTAGAGTTTTTGGTTTGAAATGGCAAAAATGAAGATTTTCCTATTTTTGGAAAGATATAGATCAAATATTCTGTTAAAAGGATAAACAGAAAAGACCAGCAATATAAACAGATAGTTCAAAAGAAATAAAATTCAATTAACTTTCAATTGTGTAAAGGATGTTCAACTTCACCCACTATAAAACAAATGCCAGTAAAAGTCACAATGGAATACTATTTCTCACTTGCTTTTGGCAAAAATCCAAACATTTGGCAACATGTTTTACAGAATTTATGGGAAAACTTATATACAATGTTGATTGAAAATCAAATTAGTACAACCCCAATGGAAAGAAATTTGATAATATCAAGCAAAAGTACATATTCATTTATTTCATGATTCAGCAACATCATTTCCCTAAATGCATCCCAAATATACACTGTCAAAAATATGAAAAAGTGATTCATTCCACCATTATTTGTAATAGTAAATTGGGAACAATCTGAACGTGCACTGATAGACTGATTAAATCAAGGGAGTAGCCACACAGTGGGTTACTAGGCCGTTGAAAAGGATAATGGAAACTTTGTGCATTGTCAGGGAGATTTCTGTTATATTAAGTTGAAAAAAAGCAAAGAAAATATGTTTCTATTTATCTAAAAAACAGAAGAGGAAATACAAATATATTTTTGTATTTTCCTAACTAAAAACAACAAAAAATGGAAGGAATAAATAAATAAATGGATGAGTGAATAAATAAATTCAATAAATGGAAAGAATGAATAAATAAATTCTTACTGAAAAAATGAAAAGAATAAAGTCCAAGGACAGCATCTAGACTTGTCTAACCTTAAGTGTATCTCGTTTATATATTTGACTTTGTAATATGGAAACATTTTATACAATAATAAAGCAAAGTTATATCAAAAATGTAAAAGGAAACCCTTAAACTCAATGGCAAGTAAGAGAAATAAACCTAACCATCTACCAAAGTTGTAAACTAACCATGCAGAGTAAAAAAAAAATTGTAAATTACTTTAAAGGCAGTAATTTCATTGCACATAACTAACAAGATACAACCTATGTTGGACGGGAGTGGGAATCCTGCAAAAGTCCTAAGCTTTTCTCAGTAATATTATTATTTGTTTGATTATTCAATAACTATTCAACCTAGAAGAAAAAGTAAGAAATCAAAGTCTTGGCTGGGGATTTAGCTCAGTGGCATTAAGTGCCTGCCTGGCAAGCGCAAAGTCAAGAGTTGAATCCCTGGTACAAAAAAAAAAAAGGAAATCATAGTCTGAAGAGCCAGGATTTCTAGAGGAAAAAGGAGACTGATATGTTTAGAAAAAGTTTAATAAACCCTTATAAGCTTAAATTTTCATGTTGAACACCAGTGAAGAATTCCAGCTGTATGTCCCTTTTTAGGAACGTGTGCACAGTATTTCCCAGCTGACTGACCACTAACTGTAGCAGCAAGCACCTGGCACAGTCAGATGGTGGCCTCTAAAATTATTTCTCCCTTAAAGAAGTCAAGATTTACTACGAAGGTATGGATCAGGAGAAATGCCAGCTGTCCTTAGATATTATATTATTAAGAATGTAGGGAGGATATCAGAGACTATTGAAGTCATGTCAAGGGTTCAAGAGTTGTCGTGAAGAGGTTTCCTTTGGCCAAAGTTGAAAATAAACAAGAATACTTACTTCAATGAATGAGAAACACATTAAATATGTTAAAATTCATGAGGCTTTAATACTTTAAAAAATCTCATTGGTTACCTTTACAGGATTCTAAGAAACTGTAGAGAAAGAAATTTTTTCCTATCTTTTACATTCAAATTAACTGACAAAAAACAGACAAGAGAAAAAATATACAGACTTTATTTGCCATTTATATATTAATAGATTTAAAAATTGGTCTTCTGGAAAAAAATAAGAATTGGCATGATAGCCAATATTTCCATTTTAACAAAGACCAGGAAGCCAGCAGTAGGTCACATGCTTATAGGCTCAGCTGTACTGGCAGCTGAGGCAAGAGGATTGCAGGCTTGAAGCC
Organism: Cavia porcellus; assembly: GCF_034190915.1. NCBI lineage: Eukaryota > Metazoa > Chordata > Mammalia > Rodentia > Caviidae > Cavia > Cavia porcellus. Next base: position 35,162,414 of record NW_026947489.1, read on the forward strand.
AGCCTGTCAAGTTAGTGAGTTCCTATGTCAAAGGAAAAAGAAAAGTGGAAGAGGGGAATAGGACTGGGCATGTAGCCCAGGAGTAGAGTGCTTGTCCAGCATGTATGAAACCCGGGTTCCACCCCTAGTATGGAAGGAAGGAAAGAAAGAAGAAAGAAAGGAAAGAAGAAAATGACAAACTCATGAAGAAGTTACAAGACAAAAAAAAGATTTCCTGGAACAGTAAATGTGGGCTGAAAATACACGGGGAATCCAATGGAAGGAAAAGGTTATTTCACTATATATACACATATACTTTTGACAGTGCTGTGTTCAGTCATGAATCTCTCTCTTCAGGTATGGGAGAGGGGTATTCCCTATATTCATATAGAAAGGGAAAACGTAATTTCCTGTGTCTGTAGTTTATTAATTGTTTTCAGCCCAAACTCATTCTCATGCTAAAGTGAGATGTTTTTAAGATTCTCTTTCAGAATCAACTTATGACTCTTGAATCTTCTCAGTAAAAGCATAAGGAATCAAGCCCTCAGCAGAACTGAGATACACATTCAGCCTCTGAAGTGCTCACTGTAGAAGGTCCTCAGGGATTCCCATCCCCAGAAGCCCCCTGGGGTAAAGGGAGCTATCTCACTCCAAAGGAGAGCCTCAACCTGGGGAGCCCACAGAATGAGAGCTGCAGGGCACTGCACAAGGTACAAAGGCACAGGCTAACTTTGAAAGGCTCCCAGCTCAAAAGCTTCCTGTGGGGTGAGCTGAGTTCTTCTTTGCAGTTTCATCACAGTTCTGTTTTCCCCTTGCCCTGTCCCCATTTCCCTGCCTCTCACAGGTGCTGTCGCCCGGAGTTCTCCTCTCTCCATCTCAGGCACACCATCTGTTTCCTATCTGTTCTGCTGGGCACTGATCCATATGCTCCCATATGAAATACACCTTAGGTCAAAGAATAGTTGATAACAGAGTATTTGAGGATAAATAGAAGAAGGATTTAATAAGAATGATATCATTTTTAAATTTTGTAATTAAATTATGGATCTAGGCAGTGGACATCGATGGCAAATATTGCAAAAACAGACAACTGGTTGTTACATGCCTCCTAATAGAAGTATGCACCACCACCCATGAGATAGTCTTACAATACATTTAACCTAAATCAGGGGGAAAAAGCTGTAGGTCCAATTAGTAGTTTATTAAAATATATACACAAAGGTGATACACCAGAAAATTCCAGGATATAAGAGACTTGATTAGACTACCAACTTTCTTTAACAAATAGTTTGCAAGAAGATAGGGGAGGACTGACAAATTATAGCAAAAGGAACTTAGTTTCTGGTTTTTAAAAAACTGCCAAACTTGTGAAACAATTAGAGAAGTCTGAACCTTCATTATATATTTGATAACATTAAAAATACTGTTAAATTTTAGGTGTGATTACAGTAAGATAGATATTCCTAAAGATCTTGTGCAGAAAGCCATATTTAAGCATTTACCATGAAATGATTTCATGTCTGGAATTTGCTCTAGAAATACAACAGCGCTAAGGAAAAACAGGTGGCGGGATTGATAAATGATAATTGCTGCGTCTGACTGATAACACATAGAGGTTCATAATATTTCTTCTCCTTTTGTATATATTTGAAATATTTTATGAAAAATAGAATAAAAACAGCTCTATGGAGTGCCAAACAGAATAAATGAAATGCATTGCTCAAGATTTTCCACTGTATTAAGTAGTGATTTGTCTACAAATCACACATAGTATTAACTATTAACAGGCCATTGTGATAAAAGTCCTTATTGATTTAAAGTTAAAACAAGAAAGTCCCAAATTAATTGAAAGAGTAAGTGAAACCTTACGATCCTGTATAAAGAGTGAAACAGAGTGGCTGTTTTGAAAGGAAATGTAGTTTTAAAGAAAATGAGTAATAATAGTCAACTCATTTAAATAATAATGTTAAAGAATAAATATTTCTACATAATGGACATTGTATTTCTCACTGTGGAATAAAGAGAGCTGAGGGAAAAGAAGCAGCTTTCCAATAAGTGTTGCCAGATAAAATACAGGACATCCAGTTAAGTTGGAATTTCAGATTAACAATGGATAATGTTTCAGTGTATAACCCAAATATTTGTATCTTCTAAATCTACAATCCTACATCTAACTCTTTTGCTCATTTTTACACTTGATCATTTTCTCCTTCTAATCATTGTTTGCTTGTCCTCAAAGTGTTACTCATGATATTTCTTTAAGGCAGCTATTATTTAAAGCCTCTCATGTTAAGAAGTCAAAGGTGACTTCTAGCATTGTCACCTTGGACATGACAGTTCTGGTACAAGTATTTAATTTTGAGATCTCAAAATACCAGCATAAAAATTAAACCCTAGAGAATGAGGAATCTGGAAAGTGTTTTTGACAGATCTACCATGTTCTTAAGCCGGGAACACTGTGACTTTGTTCTCTCTCCTCCTCCCCTTGCCCTTAGAATAACACAGGAACTTTATTAATCAGCTGACTAATGGCAGTGGTGAGTGGGCGGCTGATGAGGGGCTCCCTGCAACTGACTGTGTGTGAGGTGGGAAAAATGAGAGCCAGAATGCAATCTGGTAGACCAACCGCAACCCTTTAAAGATGGCGTCAGCTCTCTGTGTCCACTGAAGTGACTCATTTGTCCTGTTTTCAAAGTAGTTACCTCTATCTCGCTACTTAGAGAAGCTCTAAGGTTGAAGAAGCTAAGTAATTGGAGAAAATTCACACTCGGATGAATTCTGTGTTCCTGACTTTCATCCAAGATCTTCAGTACTATGATTTGGATAGGCTTGAGTTTAGGAGAGGGAGAGACTACACCAGTGCTCCTGTGACTGACCACCAGTTTTTGATCCAAGTCAGCTTATGTTGCTCTTCCCAAGATCTCAAGTTCACTTCTTACACTAGTGCTCCCTGTGGCTTGCTTTTAATCCCAAAGAACCTGTTTTTATCCTCTTACATCTTACCATGGAAAATGACACGAGACAGTGGCCATTCTGCTAAGAGGGGATGAAATTGAAGTAATGTTAAAAAGGAGTTTGTCTGTACATTTCTTGGCCCTATCTGAGGCCCTACTTCAGTCACAAAACCTTCCCCAAACCTGGCCACTCCCCTGCTAACTGGAGAAAGCTAGGTGATGATGAAGACTGATTTGACTTTTCCATGGACCACAGGAACAGGTCTAAAGTGGCAGTAGTAGATACACTGCATTCTTCTAATGATGGGTGATTTCTCCTGCCACATCCAATCATTACTGAGACAAAAGGTATCCATGCAACACACAAAATTTTTTCTTTTTCTTTGACATAAGTACTTGGATTATTTAGCACATGTTTCTCGGATCTAAATTTTAAAAATATAGTATTTCTATTTTCCTCACAATATTCTTCTGAGTTAGATAGGTGGGAGCATACTATTTCTACTAATATTTTTCAGTATTTTTTGTGATAATAGTATAATGTTCCTTAAACACAATTCAGAAAATCCTCAAAATACTAAATGAAAAAAAGTAAAACCATTTTGAATTATCACTTGAAAATAATAAAATTAATATTTGGATGTGTTTCTTAAAAGTACTTTGTATGAATGAAAGTATATTTAATAAAATTGGTAAAATTCAGTAGATAAAATGTCCAAATCTGGTAAAATTCAACAGACATAATTTTGAATGATGCCTTTTCACTAAGTGCTATATTGTGAATTTCTATCATATTGCTAATAATTTTGAAAACTGTGATTTTTACTGCGGACAGTATTCTAGCATATAGATATATAATTTATTTCTCTGTTGTTGGACTTTTGGGAGTTTTTTCCTTCATTTTTTACTGTCATAAATATTAAGAACTAACTTTCGTATTTATTCTTTCCCTCTGAGAAACCTGACTTGGAGAGTTTTAATGGCTTTGCTGCAGGGCTGGAACTGGAATCCAAATTCCATACTCTAGTTTAATTCCCTTCTTCATAGGCCAAAAATATTAATTTGTTGTAACATCATCAATCAATGCTTAAACTTTACTTGCCACTTCAATATATTTTATTTCCTGGCCTCTTAAAAAGCAAATATTATCAACAGTATGAGAGCAGATCAGGGAGATTGCTACCTAATCTCACAGTGGGAACAAGGCTAATTCAGACCCCCATCACTCTTTTCTTCACGTCTACCTCTTCTTACTCTGCTTGCATCTCTGACTGAAATACTCAGTCTGAAGACGTGATGATATCACTTCCTGGTTTCACTGATGAAAGAAGATGAAGCTTCTCTAGTGCTTAGCATTCCACCAAGGAAGACACAGGACATTTCATTGCTTCTCCATTTTTATTTACCTGATTCCCCACCTCTTATTTCTGCCCATCTCGGTCTCTTTCTATATCTCTCAGATCTCTCTCTCTCTCTCTCTCTCTCTCTCTCTCTCTCTCTCTCTCTCTCTCTCTCGCTCTCTCTGTCATCTACACACACATCAGCATACAATCTGACCAGCCTTTCACTTTTAGTAGAAAAATGTTGATATTTGCAGCTCTGTTGTAACACACAAGTAAAATATATCAAAGCTATCCTGTAGCCTTCCTTCTTTGAAGTTATACTTTGTTTGAAGTTATACTTTAAATGAATTCAGCACTCACTTATGGAAAGAATTTAAATCTGAGAGCATACAAGCCCAAATTCCAAGTTTTAGGGTCTAAGTGACCAAGGGTCACTCTTCTGTGCAAGCCAAGTTCCCTTTCCATTGAGCCCTAAATTCCCTTCAGAAACTATTTGGGATCCTCCTCTTCTGCATTCTTCTAAGAGCAGATTATCCTCTCGGAAGAGTGGTCAAGGAGTAGCTATTTTTGGAATCTGTATTTGGAGTTGTGAATGGGCCTTGGACATGTGGGTTGCAGTCTACACACATCTACTCTTACCCTTGTCTCCTTGAGGTAAGTATGGATTTAAGAATGGATGAAGCATTAGGGAAAGGTGGGAGAGAACAATTTGCACATTCTCCTTAAGCTCACAAATGGGAGAACGAATCTATATGTGGGTTATATTTTTATAAGAAGAGACAGAAAGCAGTCAAGAAGACAGAAAGCAGTCAAGTCCAAAATGCTATGAGTTACTGTGCAATGGTGACCACACAGTTACTAACACTACAGTGATTGCACAAGATATCTCTATGTGAATTGAGTGGGGAGTGGAAAGAAAAGCCCCAGACTTTTCATACTTAATTTTGCACCTTAAGATAATTTATAATTAGTTTTCTGGACTTCGTGCTATGAAAACAGAGTTACTGATAATACAGACACAAAGTGTGATATTATATTAACAGTAATAATAGTGACAGTAGATTGTTTAGCCTAATTAGATTCTCACACTAACATTATTTCTATTTGTGTCATTCCATTTTCTTTTAACTCTCCCAGAAAAGGTCATGAGGTAAAGCAAAGCAATATCTTTAGGCTTATCTAGCCAACCCTCAATTAATGAGTGAGATCACTGTTGCAATAAGTGTTCAATTTAAAAGCATGCTAATAACAGATATCATTTAACTATTTGTCATATCACAGAGTATTTCAGGATTAGAAATAATGACTTTGTGAATTTGTGATATAATTCTATAAATTATATTATTGCACTATTTCCAAAAGATCAGTATGGAAAAGTATGTGCCCTTTCAAATGAACCTCTTAGGGAGTCAATTTCTTTAACTGTAAAAAATAAAGTGTTCTACTATATGGTCTCTAAGGTTACTTCCAAATCTAAAAGTTTATAGTTGTCTATGATTTTATAAAGTTATGCCTCCAGCTATCTAGCAGAGAAAATTGCAGAATGAGAAAAACCTTTAGGTCCTGGCAAAGGAAAAAGGACCATTCATCAGGAAATTGGGTCAAGTTAGTAAAGAGCGGAGTTGCCTGAGCAACTTAGGTTTGAAAAGGAATTGTCACAGAGTTAAACACAAGCCTTTGCAGGCTGAGAAGGAAGAAAATAATCAAAAGTTCCATATTTTCTATATTCTGGAGTAGGAATCCTAAAAAAAAACTTTCCATATCTTTGTGAAACAAAGTGAGTCATAAAAATAAATAAAATACCTGATTAATTTTCTTAGCTATAGCAGTTGTTTCCAATGGTGTCTTTGCTTTGTTTTTTAATCAAAGTCTAAAAGTTTGAAAACCAGCTCTCCAAAGTAGTTCAGCAGCTAACCATAGCATGCTAATTTTCTTTCCCTCTTTCACCATCCGAAAGTCCTGTCTTAGTTCTTACAAGCTGCTACAAGAAAAGACATAAAACTAGATGGCTTACAAACAGCAGAAATTTATTTCTTACAGTTCTGCTGAAAAGTCCAAGATCAATACATTGACAGATTTGGTCTTTGGTGATGCCCACTTCTTGCTTCACAGAGGGTGCCACGTCTCTGTGTCTTCCTAAGGTAGAGGAGAGGAAGTTCTCTATTATAACAGCTGCTATAATCCCATTCAGAGGGGCGCTGCTATCTCTCTATGGCCTGCCTATTTTTCCACTTCTTAAAACCATCTACATGGGAATTGGGACTTAAATATGATTTTTGAGGGACATAAATATTTAGACAACAACATAGCTCTGAAATTCTAGAAGTAAGATTTATGCTGAAACTGCATTTGAAAGCTGGTGTTAAGTTCCCAAGTGCTGATACTGACAATGAAGTGAGGCATTCAACTTTGTTGTGAAACTAAATCATGATACAGCCAACCAAACTACTTGGCGAAGTGTTCAGCTGGAGACTCCAGACAAAGCATGCTGAGAAAATGCAGGCTCCAGAAGGAGCTACTCTTCAATCTTTTATCTTTCTGCTAAAAAAGAGTAAAGAACTTCACAGTTTGCCCTGGGAACAGTTTCATTTCTGAGTTCATATGCTTTGTAATTGATCAAAATGCAAGAAATGGCAGGCATGATCTGGGAAAAAATAGTAACTAAAAACTTGAAAAATCTCAGGTCTGGTTAATCAGCTCTTGAATAAATAGAAATTGACTGTATTACTAACAGTTGTAACATTAAAGCTTGAAACCACAGGATATAAATGTATATAATTCATGAATTTTCTACTACTTTGAAGTTCAAAAAGTCACAGAAATTCTTGACAATCATAATTGTATTTCTAAAAGCTGACTCAATTTTTTTCTATGATGTGATTTTGCAAATCTCTTCTGGGTAGAAAAGTTTCACACAAAGATATCGAGAAACTGACACTCAATGTCTATCCTTTTTCTGTGCTACCTAAAGTAAAATATCAATTTCACTAGTAAAAAAAAATCACACAAGAATGACATCTGTTTTTGTGGTTCTTTAACTTAGACATGTTTGAACATAAATAGAAAAAGCTTAAAAGAACACATACAAACCTCTAAAGAATGTCTACACTTGGAAAATGTGCTAAAGGTGAGGACTGATAAAAAGGAAATAAATTTTTTTTTGTCTTTTTCCTTTTTATTGGTACCAGGAATCAAACTCACGACTGCCTGTTTCCAAGGCAGGCACTTATGCCACTGAGCTAAAATTTTTGCTTCATAGATTTCTTCTTGCTTATGATAGGTAAGATTCACCATACATATATGACTTAACATACAGCAAGCGTCTGGAAACTATTGAACAACTGGAGAGAGATTAAGAAATCAGCAGTTACAAATAAAGTATGTGAAATTTTGACAAACCGACTCAAGAAATATATTAACCACCCTGCCATTCATCTAGGGTTATGCTTGTGAGTTTTACCAGATCTTCATTTTGCTAATGCTATGGATTTGGAGGTTTTATTTTCATTAAAATTTAAAGAGGAGGAAAAATATCTTCCAAAGACTGAAGTGATGGTAAAGCATGGGTCTTCTACTCATATACATTTGTGTATATTTAGAAACTCATACACACATTTTTGTGAATTGCCACCATATTTTTCACTGTTAAAAAAGACAAAAATTTACACAAATTAGTTTAGAACAGCTTATTTAAGCAAAGAATCACTAATGAATTGGGTAGCACTCAGGACAGGAAAAAGTTCAGAGAGCTACACAGAAAAAGCTAGACCCAGCAGAACTAGCAGAGAGCTTTGATAGGCCAAATATGGAAACAAAATTTTAAAAATCATCTTTTCATCTACAGCTGGGTAGCTACTCTATTTGGGCATGGCCTGATAATTTTCTGCTTGTGACTGCCTGATGCTTAGCTGTTTGTTAAAAAGTATACCCCGTGCTAAGATTTTTCCTTTATTTTTTCTTTTGTTTTGCCTTCATTATCAGGAATTGAACCCAGGGCCTTGTACTTGCTAGACAAGAACTGTACTGCAGAACATCCCAATCCATTCTATTCTATTCTATTCTATTCTATTCTATTCTATTCTATTCTATTCTATTCTATTCATTGGTTTATTTTCAAAAAAGTTTTTGAGATGGGTCTCACTAAATTATCCAAACTGGCCTCCCTCCTGCCTCAACTTCTTGAGTTTTCATACTAAGTAAGGTTGCAGTGTCTTACATCAGAACTCAAGGCATGGGGACAATCTCAGACCAATAGCCTCCTGCTTATTTAAAAACACTGATCAAGTGGCAGTGTGGTGTTTAATTAAAAAAACACAACCCAGAGTCATAAAAACAGTTGAGGTTCAGTTACTGACTCATTGGGTGACTGTTGCCACTTAGACATACAGGTCCTAACCTCTTTTAAAAAAAAAATCTACAGTTATAAACATAAGAAAGTGACATATGTCCTGGTAGACACACATCTCCATCCTGGGCAGACTCTTTGTTAAGCAGCTTCCTGAGCAGTGCTGAAGATGAGCGTCCTCTCCTCACTCTCACGCTGCCCCTGCTGCCTCTGCTTCTTCCAAGCTTCTTCCACGTACCCCATGGTACCGTCATGGGAGATGTCAGGGCCAGTCTTTTATACCGCTTTGCTTCCTTTGCTATGTTCATTCTCCCCTCTAAGGTATGAGAGCACTCCCACACCCTGGCCCTCATATATTCTGCAGCCTAAGAGAGTGCAAACTAACCTGATCATCATAGTTGCATAATCTTCCTAAAACACCCATCTAACCGCATCTATCCTTCAGTACAGCTACCCAAGTCTATCCTATGTCTGGCAAAGAGCTTCTTCATAACATGGCTTCAGTCTTCCTTTCTGCCTCCTCTCCTGCCTTCTGCCTTATTCTACTGCCAATGCCTGCCCCATTCTCCACAGGAAAACTCTTCCAGACTTAGGAATATGTCATGGACCCATAGAGTGGGTTAATGAAGCCTGTATGCTCCCAGCAAAAATCCCAGAGTCCAGGGGTATTTCAGGATTCATAATTGTCTTAGTTTTTCTATAGGCACCCACAGGCTTGTATTGTATATTACACAATACTCAACAGAGTTGAGGCATGGACTAATCATTAAATATACAATATGTCTCAAGGAAGCCTAGAAAATTCACATCAAGTATGATAAACCTGTAATGGCCACAGTGAGTTCAGGTCTGGCTTTCCACTAATCCAGAAAACTTTCCTCTGCTCTTCTATGGGCCTTTCTCTATCTCTCTGTGGTCCTAAGAATCACAACCCACTACCCAAATCTCGCACATGTGTCAGGTCTCTGGAACAGCCTTGGAAAAATGTGGGATAATGCAGCCAGATAAAGCACACCCAGGAGAGTGATGGTATTGCCACATGCCTTAAAGATGCATTGAGTGAAAGGTTTAAAGTGTTATTAAATTGCTGTATGATTTACGAAGACAATGGATAAGTACAACCACAAGTGACTAATATTCAGTGACTTTTAAACTTTTGATTACCACCTAATACCAAAGATAAACAATGAAAAAATATTCTTTTGAAATATGCAACGTGCTTGGACATTTTCTAGATTATTCCAGCCTACAGCACTTTTATGAAAATACTGACTATATCGCAGGAATGAATCATGCCAAGCACCTTGTGGAACACACCAAACAATGTTTACTGTCTAAGCTTCCAAATGTTGCCAAAGCGTCAGGATGCCAATTAAAATTCTAAACACAGACTAGTGTTGTTTTGTTGATTCACTGCCAATTACATTTTTTTCTTCTCATTTTTGGTGATTTGTTCTCCTGAGCAGGGGCAGAAACTCCTGTTCTGAAGCTGGGTGACATCTGGCTGGAACTGAAGGACGTGTGCAGAGACAGAAACCAGAGCATCTGGCAACCCAAAAGTTGGGACTGTCTTCACCAATTTTGAACATTTAGTCACCTTATCTAAGATTACATTAAATTCACATTTTTAATCTCTCTGATGGCAGTTTTTATTGTGTAACTTTAAAAGAATTTTTGTGTTGTTTAATGATCTGACTTAATTTTAAACAAGGATTTATGAAATGTGAGCTGCTGTCAGGAAAACGAGGATCAATTGTTGCTTCCTGAGGGGAAATAGTTATGCTTTTAATAATAGATACTAATAAGAAGTCTGTATTTCTTCTAAATTTAAAAAAAGTAAATCAAAATGTGGGTTGTGTAGGGTTTTTTTGGTGCACATGAAAATAAATTGTATATGACTTGAGTAAAAAAAACCTTGTCCCTAACTAGCCTCTTGCTTGAAGCAAGCAACTGTTCCTTTCAATGTCCTTAGAAAAAGATATTCATTCTACAAAATGATATCATTTATGAGTAATATTCACTGCATGTGATAGAGACCTAACACAGTGATGGCTTAAATAAGGAAAGTCCAGAAGTGGACCAAGCAGAACTGGCCTGGTTGCATGATGGCAAAGAATCAAGATCCTTTTCTTCAGCACCTTACTGAAATTTCTACAATCTATATAGTCTATAGGCAACTGGAAGAGAAAGAGAGAAGAAATTGCATTTCCCTTTCCTTCGAGAATAGATGCAGAAAATTGTACACACCACTGCCCCTGAGAGCCCACTAGACCATGTAATTGTGCAGAAGCTGTTACCTATATGTGCGGTTGGTGCAGTGTGGTTCTTATGCAGGGAAGCTACTGTATGTACAGCTATAAAATAGAAGGTTTCTTACATAAGAAGGTGGCAAAAGCAGATTTTGGGGGAAATGAGCACTTTGTTTTATACTGCATTGAGTAATTATCAATCTCTGGTAAACTTTTAGGCTGAATTTCCACAGCCTTGTCCCTGTCTTCTTAAGACTTTATTGGTTTCCACCTCTTCCTCCTCCTCTCCCACCTCCTCTTCTCTCTCTTCCTTCTCTTCTTTCTATCCTTTAGAGTGAAGGGGAATTACAGAAAGAATCAGTGCACTCCTTTTTTTAGTTGATTACTTTCTGCCTACAGAACTGAACCTGCTCTGCCACAATAGCTTGTGAACAGCTACAATCAGAGCCAACTGGACCCCAAGTATGAGGCCAGAAAACAGTATCTAGCCAGGAATCTGGAAAAATGAAAATGTGAAGTAGACTCTGTACACGTGTATTACTAAGTGTCTAGAGGGAGCTAGTTCTACATCAACATTTTCAAATCAAAATTATTGATTTCTGGGGCTGGGGATTTAGCTCAGTGGCATAAGCGCCGGCCTTGAAAGCAGGCAGTCGTGAGTTCAATCCCTGGTACCGATAAAAACGAAAAAGCCAAAAAAAAAAAAAAATTATTGATTTCTCTCCTAAATTCCATCTCCAAATGCAATGCCACCCACTCAGGTTGTTAAGCCAAAATTGTAATATTTGAGACTTTTCTCCTCACTCTTCACATCCAATCAGGACCAGTTATATGATTTGAAGGTCCCAATAACAAAATGAAAATGTAAGACCTTGGTTACAAAATTATGAGACAAAATAAGAGGAAAGGTTTGTTTCAACTCACTTTGTAGAATTTTCAGTCCATTAATCAATTGGCTGCAAAACAGGGTGGCATAATTGATGGGCATTACAGAGAAGTAACAGATCATGCAGGCAGAAGCCAGCAAGGCAGCAAGCAGTGAAGTAGCAAAGTAGCAAGTGATCACAGGAGCCCTCTTTCTGCCCATTACGCTCTACCCAGGCTGCCAGTCATTAGTGGCAGAAGCACTCACTCTCAGAGCGGGGCACCCTTCACTCTAGCAAGTCTGTGACCCAATCACAGCATCACATCCTTACTCCCAGCAGCACACACTTGAGTTCCAGCCACCAGTGAGAAGCCCCACCTATGCCCACATGAGACTTTGGGGAGACATCTAGATACAACCCATAACACTATCTATGAAAGAGAGAATGCAGTAGAAAGAAAACAGTGATGCTCATCGTTTTTGTATTACCCAGTCCTCAGACTGATGTCGTATCTGAGGTAGCCTATGAAAACTAGCTTGATTTCTCACGAGAAGTCAATGTGCGGGACTTTGGGAACTGTTCTGCACGTTTCCCAGGATTCTGTAATTAATAGGTATCATTTATTTACCCAGATGTCTTTGCTACCCCCTAATCTCCTGTCTCATTTCCCCTCGAGAGACACATATCTCATAATGCTTTATGGGATGCTGAGAGAGTGATCTTCATCTTCTAGTTTCTTCTGATTAGAATGAGCTGCAGACTCTACTACTGGGAACTATATGCTTCCAACTTGTGATTGACATGGTTGGCTGGGTTGAAGGAAAAAACCTGTCAGAAGACAATGAGAAAAGGGAGACTATTGAGCTGTCTCTTTAGTGAAAGAAAAAAAATAACATTTCAGTTATATTGAAGATGCAGAGACAAATGTAAGGAGCAGGCCAGATTTCCATCCTTCTTGTGGAGGACAAGATACGGCAAAGAGAGAGGTTAAAGGATAGTTATGGCCTGAGAGCCATAGCCTTAGCAACATTACCTATGGAAGGCTGGGGATTTAGCTTAGCAGTGTAAGTGCCTACTAGGCAAGCACAAGGTCATGACTTCAATTCCTGGTACCAAAAATAAAAAAAAAAATACCCATGTAATGTATCTAATTATGGAAGCCACAATATAGCTGCCTATTTAAGCTGGCATGAGTTAGAGTCATTAGTCATTACTCTTTTTACAGTAATATCTCACTTCACAAATGCTTGAGTTCAAGAATAATTCAGCTTGCGTATAGAAGCATTCAGCAAAATTTTTCTTGCATTCTTGAACACCACATCAAGTGATGAACATGACCAAAGCCATCTTCCCAACATGAACATGGACACAACCATCTTCCCCACATCAACATAAATGCAGCCATCTTCTCTAGAATTGTGAGAAAATTAAGTTCATGAGCCAAGGTACCACTGTGTCTGCACCCAGAGAGTGATATTGGAATCTTGCTTTTTGAATAGGAGCCTCAGGTTTTCCAGATGTTCTCAAGAATAGCTTTCTTAGTGCTGTAAAACTTTTAATGACCATTTCTTATGTAGGATTTTTATAGTTTGTTAGTACCTTGACAAAGGACCTCAGTGACTCCTTGGGAATTTAATATAAGTCTACAGTCTTTCAGGGGATTAGGGTTGTACTTCTTGCCTCCATATGTGCCTTTTGATTTCCCAAGGAGACTTTACACATATCTCTGGGGTTCCTTACAGTACCTGGCAGTGACCTTCTTGAGAAGACAGATTACCTGTAAGAGTTTTAGAAGTTCCTGCTTGTGTTTTAGAGGTGATTGCTTATTAATCAACAAGCTTCTTCTTTTGAGATTGCTGTATGGGGATGTAGCATTAGAAAAGCAAATTTGCATTCTGTATAGATCTATAGGTTCTTGAGTTTTCCTAATATCGATGCCTAACTAAGAGCTATTTGCTCTGACTTTTGAGCAGAGGTTCCTGGGGGAAGAGGTTTAGCTTCAATGACCTGTTATGAACTGATAACTGCATAACCTGCCTTTCAGTGTCTTTCTTCAATAAAGCTACTGTCATCTGTGAATCACACCTCCTCAGGGTGTTGGACAGGCAGGTCACTGATGTCTTGCCTGTAAACACTGCTCTGAGGGATTATTTGTTCATGTCAGTGGCTATCTTCTGGGCCTGTCTGCATCAAAGAGGCAGCATTAAGAGTATTGAAAGTTTTTGTAATAGCACCAGGGGTGTCGAAGACCATGGGTTCATACTTGGCAAGCCATTCTGTTGCTAAGCACAAGTACCTGTTAGTCTTCAGAAATGCTCTGACCTGTTAGTGAGTCAGGACCTACAGTTTCTGTCCTCAAATTAGTTTTGCAGCTTCCTCTGTTAGAATACTTGTTGTTGATAGTGTCCTCGGGCAGGGTGGTCATCCAGCAGCCACTCCATCTAACTTTTTGAAAAGTAGACCCTGGCAGAGTCCTTATCTTAGCTTCTAGGTTAAGCTAAAACAATCCCTCTCTTTTTTGAAAGGTAGCAGAATAAAGATTTCTTCAAACCACATATGCAATTATACCATGCAGCAGAATCTACAGGTTGGCTAATTAGGTCAGGGAAACCTAGCATAGTCTTCACAGGTAAAATCTATTTTAACATTTGCTAGAATTTAAGAATATCCCCTAAATTCAGAGTAGGACCCTAAATGACAATTAAAAATATCTACTTAAACATTTGGCCTCCAAAGTGACAGAGCAGAAGTTAAAAAAATCTCTTACTAAAGATTCCCTCAGCCACAACTATAGCTATAAATCTAAAAGATGATTTTCCAAAGAAGAAAATAAAAATAGAATTAAATAATTGAATTGGCTTACTCATGACATCCAAGGTAAGCAGAGCTCCTCACTGGAAATGGTGATGTGTATAGGCAAGGGCATTGTAGGTTCTCCTGAGCCTCTCAGAGCAGGAAATGAGGGTTTTGGCTGGCCTGGCCACTCACTGGGATAAGGGATGGTGAACTCTCCAGTTCCATGCATCAGGCACATTGGCTGCCTCACACCTGAAGCAGGGCCCAGGTGGTTAGGTGCAGTCATGTGGCCAGTGGCCAGACTTCATGCACTTAGAAAAGGAAACATACTTGTCCTTAGGCTGTCTGTTAGATGCCTTAGATGAATTTAAGAATTTCTAATTGCAACTGCTATAATTTTAGTCTTTATCTTTTGACCTTCCTCCAGATCCTGATTGTTGAACACAGGAAAGGCTTTGTTTAGCAATTGGGTAATAGATGTCTGGAGTCCCATCTGAAGTCCTTCATTAAACAGATAGGACAGACCCATATCCTCCTAAGACATAGATGAAAGTCCAAGAATAGGAAGAGCATTAGAAATATCACCTTGAAGGACATTGTAAATACCAAAGTTTTGTGGCTTTTCCTGAAATAAAAAGGTCACAACATCATGAACATATGGAGTTTCACTCCCATATTCTGTATTTTAAGCAGAAATAGTTTAACTGAAAAACAGTCTTATAATTTAAACTGCCATCCCATACCTATCTCTCACCATTGCCTAGTTCATATTGAACCATGTTGCAATAGTGGACAAGGTGCTCATTTTTAAAATGGCAGGGTCCAAACCTTTCCACTCACCAAGGATATAGCCTAGTGATGCAGTTGGTGAAATCTTCTGGTGTAGTTCGTGAGGTTTCCCAAGGTTTGTCTTGGGGCCTTAGAGAGAGACAACTAGGTTTTCAGTCCTTAAAATGTGATCTGGCCTGCGGATCAATCCATGGGGTATACTTGGAGGCTGAACGGGGATTAAATAGAGACATAGGGGAGACAAAGAGAGATGGAAGCAAGTCGAAAAATCCGATCAAGCTCCCCCTTTATTCCGGAAGTGATTACATCTTTTATAGGCCAAGGGTGGGAGGTGGGACAGGAAGAGGCTATGGGGATGAATACAACAGGGTCACCGTCACATCTGGGTATGTGACGTAAGCAGGAGAGGATTATGGTTAATGTAGGCAGACACAGTGCCCATAGGAGAGAGAGAGAGACAGGGAGGCAGCAATGGTCTGTCACTCGGCTCCCACATACAGGAAGGGAAGACATAGTGAGCCTACAAAGCATGCCTTGTGAAACCCAAGAATTCATTAGACAGGCATCTTTGTCTGAAGCTAGGACAATGCTGGCACCTTTCAGAGTAGCAGAGAAGAAAGCCCTACTGAGGGCTGTTTGCTACCATATGAGGATCTCTCTACCCCTTAAGGAGCACATGTTGGCTCAGTACTAGTCCTTTGAAATGCCTATTGTAATAGCATGTTCAACAAAATTACCCATGGAGCACTGAGATTCAAGAAACAAATGAGATTTATTTCAAAAGCTACAGTGGTTAGTTAACCCAGGCCATTGGAGCTGCTGGCTGACCCAATTCCTTTGTTCTCTTTCCTTATATACCCCTGTACGAATTCACAAGGTCAGGAGGTTACTGTGGATACCAACTTTCTGCAGCACTGTTGTTGCTTTGCAATTTTACAAGAGCTTACATATCTGTTTAACCGACACACAGAATGGGGGGACCAAGCAGTTGGTAACCTTGAGATAAACCTGTTTGTCCTTTTTCATAGTTTTTATGGCCAACAAAGGGAGAGGAGAAGGCCTTTTCAGGATTTGGTGAAAGTTCACTTACTGTTTAAAGCCTAATTGCTAACTAAGCATCTAAACTATAATCTATAGGTCATAAAATAAGTGAAGTTTTCAAGACCAAGGCTTGGGAGTTTCAAAGAGAAAAGGGCAAAGAAAAGAAAGCAAATAGTGTAGGCTAGGAATGTTCTCACACTATGAGATCAGGGTGGAGACCCTTCCATCTGGAACTCCCTTAATCCATGTTAAACCACTTGATGGCTCTGTTTAAGCAAGGTGGAGGCACTTGAGGAACATAATCTCTTGCATTTTCCTGAAAGTAAAAACTTGAGTACTCTGTTTAAAGAACTAGAGATGAAAACCATTTTTTAAGGAAAAAAATACTTTAAAAGTTGTAAAACAAGGATGACTTACTTTTGACCCAGTCATTTGAGTTAAGCTTTATCGCATGTTTTTATGTTCTGTTCAGGTGTTTAGGCATAAGTTAATTAATTACCTGCATTTTATTAGAAGAAACAAAGAAGGGCTTTAACCTAATTTTCAAGAAAAAAGGAAACCCACATGTTTCTTGTAATCAGTCTTAGCTCCTTGTAATCAGTCTATCTGCAGGGATGAAATTTTCTGGTGACCATGAGGTCACGTGAAATCAGACATGGCAGAACTCATATAACTGACCAAAATCATGCAGACAGTCACATAAGAAAATAAAGAGGAGGCCCTGATTAAGATTCTGAGAAAGAAATGGCCATCCAGGGGTAAAGCTCAGACGGTACTTGAAGCACAAAAAGGAATAAACTGGGATAGGTGTTATACTAAGATGCTGAAAAATTAAAATAATTGATTAAAAGATAATTAACAAAAATAGTTATTTAAAAAGATAGTTATTAGCAATATTGTCATTCTGTACTGAGCTCGTTATCCTAGTAACCAAGCACCAACCACATAGTTATAAATTAAATGATTGCGTCATTCTGCTGTTCTGTAATGCATCATCCCCCCCACCTTAGTGACCTGTGTGCTATGTCAACTTTTGTTCCCTTTGTAAGAGACAAATGATGCTGTGTCAACCATTGTTCCCTTTATGAGAGACAAATGTTTCTGGAATTGGCAGGCCAAGGGCTATGAATTGACTAACCACCCACTATGAAATGCCTGTGACCTCAAGCAAAGGGGAACAAAGACCCATCTTATTTCTATTTCTCATCACTATGTACTTAATGATCAATGAGCTAATCATAAATGAACTATAAAAATAAGTCAAAACTCTACAGCTTTGCAAATTCCATCTGCACTGTGTCGTTGGGCCAACTAAAATAAAAGCACTTCTTCCTAAAAACGACGTCGTTCTGCCCCATCTTTTCCATCTCAGGAGTTTTGCCCCATTTTTCATCTCAGGGGCTTTTTGGGGAAGTACAATAGGTTTCTACTCAGACATGCTACCAACTTATCAATACCTACTTTTCCCTCCAAAGAGTGAGAATGCTGAGCAAAGTATCACAGAGAACAGAAATATAAGGTAAAAAAGACGTCACACACTTGGAACCTGAACAGCCTGTTCTACAATTAAATTAATAATAGAGTCTCTGCTGACTTGGATTCACAGTGAGTGAGTGAGAATGGGGAAGAGAAGAAAGAAAAGGGAAGATAAAATTATGGGCCTCTTATAGGCTGGGAAGAACACAATGGTCATGCATTCCCCTCTACCCTAAGCGTTGGGAAACACAGGAAACATTTCCTGGTGCCATGAGAAGTCTCCCAAGTTCCCCAGCTTAGGGAAGAGAGGCAAGGAAAAAAAGAAAAAAACTTTTGTGGCATTTTTAGAGAGAAACTTCCCCCCAAAAAAGTGCCCAAAGGGCCTACCTGCTCTACTGGTCAACTTGTCAACTGCTAGGTTTTGGGGTGCTCAGTCTACTTTTAGAGGTGTTTTTTATGTCTTTTATGTCCTGAGGAAAGAATTGATCAAAACAAGTGCAAATGACAGAAATTATTAGCACCAGAAATGACCTTGTTTGGGGCTGAGAATGTATCTTAGTGGCATAGCTCTTGCCTAGCACACAAGGAATGATCAAAATATATGATGAATGTTCACACTTTTTTTAAAAATACGTATATTACTATAAGGACACACTGTCATGAATTCCCCATTGAAATGTTATCAGCCACTTGGTTCTCATACACAGGTTCCTTTGCTTATCACTGATCAAATTAAAGAACAGCATTGTCAAGTTGTCAGTGAACTCACTGAAAACTTGCTCTGTGTAATGGAAGTATCCATTTGCCTCAAATCATCATCTTACTTTGTACAGGTGTGTTGGATCTTTTTTTGCAAGGCACAGTGTATTAGGTAATACAACAAAATATTAGATGTGTTCAGGATTTTTTCATTCCTCCCTGGTCCTGAGCCTTTGCCTTCCATGTTTAAGAGACTGTAACTGGACTTGACCTCCTGGTGCCAGCATCTGCATATTTGGTCCATTTCTCTGGGCTGAGGAGAGGTGGGCATAACCATGTATGGACTGAGGACATTTGGAGAAGTCCTTTGTCTCTAAAGGAAAAAACTAAATTTTAGAGTTTCATTTTGCTCTGCTAGTTACAAAAATATCCACCCTCACTTCTAACACTTTTCCACCATTCTTGTTAGTTTGTGAAGCGTTCTGGAAATTCTCTTTTGAGAGTCTTTACAATGCATGATTAAATAAATACAGTGCTATACCCAGCAGAAAGGCAGGCTCAGTATGATGTGTCCTCAATCAGCTTATTCACTGAATCTGGAACCATGTGACTTTAGCCTTTTTCCTAAAGTGAAGATAACCATGAATGCTAGACATTATGAATCAATTCAAGACATCAAGGTAACCACAGTAGCACAGCTAAAGATACTCATGAGAGGACGTTCAGAACTGCTTCTGAAAGTGGTAAGAATGATGAGATAAAATTAACAGAAAAAAAAAGAATGATGAGATTCGTGTATTTGCAATGAAGGAGATCAAAGTTAATATGGCTTTTTTTCTGTAATGAACATTTAATTTAAATGCTAACTGCATTTTTCAATCATATTTTATAATCAATACCCTGACTTCATTCTCTAGCACTGCAATAATAAAGAAAGAAGAAAAAGAAGGAAGGGAGAAAAGGGAGGAAGGGGAAGAAAGAAGTACAATAAGCTGTTCTTTTACTGTTGTTGTAGCTTATTTTCTCTTTCCCATCACCTTCACTATTAGAGTATAGTCTTTATAAGAATAAATAATTTCTTGCTTGTCTGGTACATAACAGTGCTCAATAAATATTTGTCAAGGGAATAGATGGAAATGCTTTAAGCTTCTGGTTCTGGTTGGCAGGAATTGGCTATGGTAGCAGGGTTCGCTCAGAGGATTTGGGGTCAACCACTCTTTGGCCATAGTCGCAGAAGATGGATAGCTGAGATAGCACCATCACTGCCAGCCTGTGCTGGGTCCTCTTCATTAGATACACCATCTGCTTTAAACCAAAGCTACTTTACTCCAATTTTCAGAACAGGTTTTGAGAATGAAGAAAGAAACAGGAGCTTGCTAAGTAAAGACCTGGGCTTTTTGAGTTAACTCTCAAAAGTGCTGAGTCTGTTCGAGGATTCTTCCTTGAAGAAATGATACCGTGGAATATGGGTGCAGGGTGGGTTCCTAAGATTCTTGTGCACAAGGAGCAAAGTTATATACACAAGGGAAAAAGAAAAAAGTGCTACATTTAGTGAAGCTAATTGGGGAAGCTGTACTCAGAGCGAGCAGATTTGTGGCACGAATTGTGAGAGAAGTGGTTCTGGGATAGGGAGGAGAAAAAGAATGAATACAAGTTAGGCTTTTGGATTTGAAATAATGTGTGCCCACCTAAGGGACTTCTCATTTGGTTTCTCTGAGTATGTTTGATAAAATGACTGAAAGAGTACTCAGCAGAATCCAACGCCCAGCCCCATACTTCACTCTGTTATAATCACATGCATAATAAGATATGTAGTCCATAAGTATGAACAGTTAATGAATTTTGAATGAGGAAGGTTCATTACAGGTGAAGCCACTGTATAACACACATGTCCTCTGGCATGGAGTTTTACGAATTCTCTGGATCTTTATTATGCTTATATCTGCCTCTCAGTACCATGGAAAGAGGGTTGGGTCTAGGGTGTCATCCACATTCAAATGAACAGAGGAGGAGTGGTTCCATGGCCCAGTTGTGTTATATATATTAGAAATCCAGCTGGTAAAGAACTGCCAGCTCACAGTGAAGGTGAGGAGTTTGTGGACCCTCCGTAGAAGTTGTTGCTGTGCGTGAACCATTGCTTCGGTCCCACAGCAATCTTCTGCCAATGCTTCAGGTGCTTCGGACTCTGCCCAATGTTCAGTCAGAAAGTGCGATGGCCCAGAGCTTGGCTGAAGACGAGGTGGAGCGAAAAACAAATCTCAACAGCACAAGATCTAGTTTTAAAGATTTCAAAAATTCTTAACTTAAAATTTGAGCTGTTCTGGGGAAAAAAGAGCAGAAGTGTTTGTTATGCACTGTCCTTCACTGACATCTAACAAAGTTAATGTTTACTTTGCATAGATCCATTTGTCTGCTTTATTTATTTTTCTAAATGCAGTACATTTTGATATGGAGCTTTACATTTTATAAATACTCTGAATTGCCAATTTTATTTTTTTTCATTCTCCTTCTCTTTCTTCCTTCTTTTGTTCACGGCTTAGGTTTCTTACCTTTCTTTTTCATTTTTCTCTCTAGATCCTCTTTCTCTCTTTCCTTAACTACTCTTCGAATTAAATTGAAATTTATTTTTTCATGTTCTAAAATTTAAAAGCCAAAATTAGATGGCATCAGAGTCATAATTCCTCTCAAGACTCTAATAAGGAGGTTGTTCTTGCCTCTTCAGCTTTTGGTGATGCAGAATTCCTTGGTTTAGGGCAGCATTACTCCAATTGATATATAGGAACAAAATTCCCAAATGACTAAATGTCTGGTATGAGTTTGTGTTCTCTAAAATCAAAGAATGAATTTTAGGAACGACAGAGGTTAAGAGCAGAATATATTTACTGAGAGAAAAAAACCTTCTGTCCAAGAGAGAGAAAGAAAGGGTGGGGAGTGAAAGACTGTTTTTTTCTAGGGACTTTTATAGAGCAAAACCACATAGTGAGGCAGGTCTAAGGAGGGGAAAAATGGAAACTGGCAAAGTGGGCATGAAGTGGGAAGAACTATGGTCAACCAATACAAATAATTGCTCAGGTAAAATTGATTGAATCAGGGACAAATGGGGAAGTCATATAGCAAGCCAGCTGGCATTCATAAAGACCAGAGAATCTTCCTGTAGGTGCTTGGGATGGTGACTCCTGGCTTCCTCAAGGTGGTCCATACCTGTGTAGAATATCAGTTCCTAATTTTTATCCTTAGGGCTTGGCTGCACTTGTTTTGTCTTTTGTCTTAAGATCTGGCCTGCAGCAGAGGTATCTGTCTACTCCACAGTTACCAGGTACCTGCTTTCTGTACTGGCTCCCCTTTGAGGGCCCAGCCCTATCTGACTGCCTATAATACTTCTATCTAACTCAGTTGCCTATAACACAATCTCTGCCTCAGTCTTTACATTTCCTTTTATGTTTCTCTGTGTCCTTTCTTGTTTTAACAAGGACACCAGTCATGGATAACTACATATCAAAATTCTTAATTACATCTGCAAAATCTGTTTCCAACATAAAGTCACTTTTATGGCTTTCTGAAGTTGAAAATATAATTTTAAGATCATAATTCAACTTCTTAACTGGCTAATTAAAGATTTCTGTCATGTGTTCTTCTACTGAGACAGGATCCCTCCTGGATTCAATTCATGATTTGGGACTATGTATTAGAACCAATATTGAACACTATATGCCACATGAAATATTGCATAGATATTTTTAGGTAATGCAGAAAGGATTTTTACATTCCCCTCAGACATCACAGAGGTGTCAGTTTGGATTTGAACAATAATTAATTGTTTCCAGTATACAGGATTAGGAATTTATTTGATTTCTAAGCTACTAATGCATCCTTTGTTGTACCCTGAGTAGCTAAATGGGTAACATTACTTAATGTTGTGGCAAATTGCCTAGATTTGTAAATCAGGTTTTTGACAAGGTAATAGCTGGAAAGAGAGGCTCCGCCTGGAGGAGGGAGCTGGACAGAGCCGCAGGAACCTGCTCTGGCCTTGCCTACCGCCTCTTTCAACCATAGGGCACATGGCAGCTGACCTGCCTGGAGGAGGGTGCAGGGCCAAGCTACAGGAACCTGCTCAGGCCTTGCTGACTGCCATCTCTCACCTGGAGGGCATGTCCCAGCTGCCCCACCTGGAGGAGGGAGCTGGGCTGAGCCGCAGGAACCTGCTCCGGCCTTGCCTGTGACCTTCTTTGGGCCTGGAGAGCACCAGTACTACTGCCACTGCCTGGAGGAGGGAGCAGCCCGCCAAGGAGGTTTGAGGCCTACCTAGGGCATAGGGGTGATCTTCTATCAGCCCAGGAGCTTTGCCATCCAAGGAGGTGGATGGTTACACAACATCCAATCCCTGGGAGAGTGTGAGATCTTTGTTGTAGGGGGTTGGTGGCCCACTGGGCTTGTGGCAACATAGATTGGGCTTAGCGGGATTTGGGCCAGCCTGGACCACTCCGGGTGGCCTACTTTCTTTCTTCTTCTTCTTTTTTTTTTTTTTAATTTAAAGAAAGAAGAAAAAAAAAAAGAAAGGACATTAAAAAAACAATGCAGTAAAAGGGTACAAATAATACAGTACTTCTAGAAAAAAATATATACAGTACAAAATCACCAGTTAATAGGTTACATATTATCTTCCCAGAAACAGTTGTTCGTATCACTAAATTAAAGCATATAAAGTGAACATTCATACAGTGAAATTGGAGACAGTTCCGTTCAGTGATCCAACAAAAGCTCAGTTATATGGTTTCCATCTTACACACTCGAACATACCTGCTGTTATATCCCTTAGTCCACCTTACCTTCCTCTCTTTTTTACAGTAGCAATTAGACATTTTGGGTTTTATTACTCCCACGGTTCTTACTACTTTTTTTTTTTTTTTTTTTTTTTTTTTGAGGAGAATAAAACCAAACGTGACTAAGCAAAACAGAGTCAGTTAGAACAGAAGGATGGACATAGTACATGATGCAAAAATAGAATAGCAGGTGATCAAAAGTGGTTACCATTGTGCCTCTTGCTATTTTTAAATTAAGTTGTCTATATCATCAGGTATAATACAATTGATCAAAACAGTACAGAACAAAACCAATAAAACCTACACTGAGGACCTTACAGAACTTCAAAAAAAAGGATGTTAGTCAATCCATATTGGGCATCATAGTATATCTTATTGCCTTCAAAGTGATTGCCTATACCCTCAAACTTGATACTATCAAACAAAATAGAATATATAATAATCAGACAGAACAAGATGGGGAGAGCAATACTGGGGTTCAAGTCAGGTTAATAGGAAAACAAAAAAGTTACTATAATATGTCCTGTTATTTTTTAATTTAGTTTTTCCTTAATTAAAAAAATGAGAGAAAATAGATTAATTTAAAAATAGGGGGGAGATTGAGATAAGAGAGGACATTACAATAGAACAACACAGGGCAGAACGGAGCAATTCAAGCATCATTGTGTTTCAACACCAGATAGTCTAACATAATAGTAGTCGCCATAGTACCTCTTTCCTTAAATTATTTGAGTGTAACTTCGCATGCTATAATATCAAGCATATCTAGACAGTGTGAAGCCTTTCAAGAGAATGCAAGAATTACAGGGTATTTAGAACCTGCTAATAGAAAACAAACAATGGTTTCTATATTATCTCTTTGCCTATAAAGAATTTTGTTTATACTATAGCATATAGTGAAATATAGTAAGATACAACATGTTAGAACCAATGGAAACAGATGTACTACAGCTTGATGGGACTTCAAAACAAGACGATATTAAATCAGCACTAGCTTTTATGTTGTGTTGCTTTCTTTAAAATAGCTATTTGTGCTATCATAGATACTAAAATCGAACAACCCAGGTTAAAACCATTGCGGTTAATGAGTGAAAATATTATATGGCTTCAAATCAATATGATTGGGAATCATGACTACCACATACTTTTATGTATTCTTATCATTTCTTACACTAGGGAATTTATTTGGTATTTATACATGTGAGTTTGATTTATTTCACTTATAAGTATGGTCTCAAGCTGCGTCCATTTATTTATAAATGTCTCAATGTGATCTTTCTTTATAGCTGAGTAGTACTCCATTGTACAACTTTTTTATCCGTTCCTCAGTTGATGGACACTAAGGTTTTTTCCAAGATCTGGCTATTACAAATTATGCTGCTATAAACATGGGTGCACATATATTACTGTGGTATGATGCTTTCAGTTCTTCTGGGAATATGCCTAGAAGTGGAATAGCTGGAAAAAATGGGGTTTCCAATCCCAGTTTTTTGAGAAATCTCCAGACTGACCTCCACAGTGGTTGTACCAGTCTACACTCTCACCAATAGTGCAGGAGAATTCCTTTTTCTCCACAGCCTCTCCAGCATTTGTTGTTGTTGGTTTTCTTGATCTTGGCCATTCTTTCAGGAGTGAGATGAAATCTCAGTGTGGTTTTGATTTTCATTTCTCTAATGACCAATGATGATGAACATTTTTTCATATATTTATTTGCCATTTGTATTTCTTCATCTGAGAATTGTTTATTCATCTCAGATGCCCATTTTTGGATTGGATCTTTGGATTTTGGGGGTCTGATTTCTTTAAATTCTTTATGTTTCAGACAGAAGTCCTTTGTCTGAGGGGCAGTTCACTAAGATTTTTTTCCCAGTTTGTGGGTTTTCTTCTCACAACGCTGGAGACTTCTTTTGACGTGCAGAAACTTTTTAATAAGAGGTGATCCCAGTTATTGATTCTGGGAAGTGTTTCCTGTGCGGTTTGAGTCCTGTTCATGAATTCTCTAGTTACTCCTATATCTTCAAGGTTTTTACCCATTTGTCTTCCAATAGATTTAGTGTTTCTGTTTTAATATTCAGATCTTTGATCCATTTAGATTTTCTTTTTTATGTGGTAATAGGCATGGGTCTATTTTTAGTTTTTGACATATGGAGAGCCTGTTTTTCCAGCACCATTTATTAAAGAGACTGTCGTTCTCCCAGTGAACATGTTTGGCCCCTTTATCAAAGATAAGGTGGTTGAGTGTGTATGTAGTTGTGGTTGTATCTTCTAATCGATTCCACTGATCTTCAGCTCTGTTTTGATTCCAGTACCTTGTTGATTTTAGTACACTTGCTTTGTAGTATAACTTCAAGTCAGGGATTGTGATGCCTCCTGCCTTGCCTTTGCTGCTTAGAACTGTCTTTGGTATTCTGGGTTTCTTCTCACTCCAGATGAATTTTAGGAGTGATTTCTCGAGTTCTATGAGCTATGTTGATGGTATTTTTATCGGGATTGCATTGAATCTGTATAAAACTTTTGGGAGAATGGCCATTTTGACAATATTTATTCTTCCTATCCATGAGCAAGGGATGTCTTTCCATTTTCTGAGATCATATTCAATTTCATTTTTCAGTATAATTTAATTTTCCCTGTACAGGTCTTTCACTTTTTTTTAAAATTTTATTTAAAAGGAAAAAGAGAAAAACACAAAACAAAACAAAGCGGTGTAAGGGTACAAGTAATACAGAACTACAAAAAAAACAGTAAGAAATCACCAGTTAATAGATTACATATTATCATCTTAGAGATAGTTGCTCAAATCACAGTATCAAAGCATACAAAGTGAACATTCAAACAGTGAGACTGCGAACAGTTGTGTTCAGTGATCGAACCAAAAACATGAATATGGTCAGCTATTTAACACCCCTAAACACACTTGCTGTTGTATCCTTTAGAGCTCTTTTTTACAACAAAATTTACACATTTTGGGTTTTATTACTCCTTCTTATTACTTTTTTGGGGGGGAGAGAATAAAGTCAAATATGGAAGAACAAAGCTGTCAGTCAAAGCCAAGGATAGACATAGCACATGATGTAAAACAGTACAAGGTTATCAACAATGGTTATCAACAATGTCTCTTGTTTCCTTAAAAAGAATTGTCTATCTCATTAGATATTATAAAGTTGAACAAAACAGTAGAGAACAAGACCAATAAAACTTAGGCATTGTAAACATTACAGGACTTCCAAAGGAGACAATAGTCAAACCAGAATGGGCACTTCAGTGAATCTTATTGCCTTCAAAGTAGTTGCCTATACCCTCAAACTTGATACTATCATACAGAATGGAACAGAGTCTAATCAGTCAAAACAAGATCATGGGAGTATTACAGGACTTCAAAACAAGTTAATAAGAAATCAAAAAAAGTTACTATTATATATCCTGCTAAATTTTTTAATTTTTCCCCTTAATTAAAACAAACATAAGAAATAACTAAATAATTTTTTTAAAGACTAAGGGAGAGACTGAGATAAAACAGGACATAACAATATAACAATACAGGTCAAAGCATGACTGTTTCAGCAACTAGTGCTTCACCACCAAATAACCCTACTTAATAGTAGTTACCAGAGTGTCTGTCTTTTTCCTTGAAATATTTGAATAAAACTTCATATACTATAGCTTCATATATTTCCATATCAAGAAACCCAGAATAAAGACTTTCCAATTAATAAGTGAAAACTTTATAAGGCTTCAAGGCCACATAATGGGGAATCATGATTACACATACTTTTATATATTTGAATCATTACTTACATTAGGGAAACTATTCGGTATTCACACATGAGAGATTGGTTTATTTCACTTATGAGTATGGTCCCAAGCTGAACCCATTTATTAATAAATATCTCAATGTGATCCTTCTTTATAGCTGAATAATACCCCATTGTAGAGAAATACAACTTTTTAATCCATTCCTCAGTTGATGGACACTTGGGTTGTTTCCAAGATCTGGTGATTACAAATTGTGCTGCTATAAACATAGGTGCGCATATATCACTGTGGTAGGATGCTATCAATTCTTCTGGGAATATGCCTAGAAGTGGAATAGCTGGAATAAATGGGACTTCCAATCCCAGCTTTTTGAGAAAACTCCAGACTGACCTCCACAAAGGCTGCACCAGTCTACACTCGCACCAACAGTGTAGGAGAGTTCCTTTTTCCCCACAGCCTCTCCAGCCTTTGTTATTGTTGGTTTTCTTGATCCTGGCCATTCTTTCAGGAGTGAGATGGTATCTCGGTGTGGTTTTAATTTTCATTTCTCTAATGACCAATGATGATGAACATTTTCTCATGTATTTATTTTCCATTTGCATTTCTTCATCTGAGAATTGCGTATTCATCTCAGATGCCCATTTTTGGATTGGATCTTTGAAATTTGGGGGTCTGAGTTTTTTTAATTCTTTATATGTTTTAGACAAGAGGCCCTTGTCTGAGAGAGAGTTCACTAAAATCTTTTCCCAGTTTGTGAGTTTTCTTTTCACTATGTTGGAGATTTCTTTTGACATGCAGAAACATTTTAATAAGAAGTGGTCCCAGTTATTGATTCTGGGAAGTATTTCCCGTGTGGTTTGAGTCCTGTTCATGAATTCTCTACCTACTCCTATGTCTTCAAGGTTTCTACCCAATTTGTCTTCCAATAGATTTAGTGTTTCTCTTTTAATATTCAGATCTTTGACCCATTTAGATTTTAATTTAGTACATGGTGAAAGACATGGGTCTAGCTTTAGTTTTCAGCAAATGGAGAGCCAGTTTTTCCAGCACCATTTATTAAAGAGACTGTCATTCTTCCAGTGAACCTGCTTGGCTCCTTTATCAAAGATAAGGTGGTTGAGTGTGTTTGTAGTTGTGGTTGTATCTTCTAATCTATTCCATTGATCTTCAGCTCTGTTTTGATTCCAATACCATGTTGGTTTTACTACTGTTGCTTTGTAGTATAACTTCAAGTCAGGGATTGTGATGCCTCCTGCTTTGTCTTTGCTGCTTAGAATTGCCTTTGCGATTCTAGGTCTCTTCTGGTTCCAGATGAAATTTAGGAGTGATTTCTCTAGATCCATAAGGTATGTTGACGGTATTTTTATTGGGATTGCATTGAATCTGTATAACAGTTTTGGGAGAATGGCCATTTTCACAATGTTTGTTACTCCTATCCATGAGCAAGGGATGTCTTTCCATTTTCTGAGATCATCTTCAATTTCTTTTTTCACTGTATTATAATTTTCACTGTCTAAGTCTTTCACTTCTTTCGTAAGAATAATCCCTAAATATTTCATTTTTTTTGCTTGCTAATGTGAAGAGTGCAGTTTCTCTTATTTCCCTCTCTGTGATTTTGTTGTTCGTGTATAGGAATGCTATTGATTTCTGAGTATTGATTTTGTATCCAGCCACATTACTGAATTTATTTATTGTATCTAAGAGTCTTTCAATGGAGTTTAGGGGGTCTTCTATGTAGAGTATCATGTCATCTGCAAACAATGATAATTCAACTTCTTCTTTTCCTATCTTTACCCCTTTTATTTCTCTTTCTTGCCTAATTGCTCTGGCTAGTACTTCCAGTACTATATTAAATAGGAGTGGTGATAAAGGACATCCTTGTCTTGCCTGATTTTAAAGTAAAGGCTTTCAATTTTTGGCCATTTAGTATGATGCTGGCTGTTGGTTTGTCATAAATGGGCTTCATTATATTGAGGTAAAGACCATCTATTCCAATTTTCTGTAAAGTTCTTATCATGAATAAGTATTGGACCTTATGGAAGGCTTTTTCTGCATCTATAGAAATGATCATGTGATTCTTATTTTTGGCTTTATTGATATGGTGGATTACATTTATTGATTTACGTATATTGAACCATCCTTGCATTCCTGGGATGAATCCCACTTGGTCATGGTGTATAATTTTCTTGATGATTTGTTGCATCCTATTTGCCAATATTTTATTGAGGATTTTACATCTGTGTTCATTAGGGAGATCGGTCTATAGTTCTCTTTTTTAGTTGGGTCTTTCTCAGGTTTTGGTACTAGAGTAATATTTGCTTCCAGGAATGACTTAGGAAGGATTGCATCCCTTTCAATTTCATTGAATAGTTTGAGGAGTGTCAGCATTAGGTCTTCTTTGTATTTCTTGTAGAATTCTGCAGTGAATCTGTCTGGGCCTGGACTCTTCTTGGTTGGTAAGGACTTAATTACATTTTCAATTTCATTAACAGAGATTGGGTTATTCAACAGTTTTACATCCTCTTGATCTAGCTTTGGTATTTCATATGTTTCTAAGAATCTATCTATTTCTTCTGTGTTATCAAACTTTTGAGAGTAGAGGTTTTCAAAATAGGTGTTGATGATCTTCTATATTTCTATTGGGTCTGTAGTGATTTCACGTTTTTCATTTCTTATTGCATGAATTTGAGCTTTTTCTTCCCTTTTTTAAATAAGTTTGGCTAGGGGCTTATCGATTTTATTTATTCTTTCAAAGAACCAACTCTTTGATTCGTTGATTCTTTGGATTGTTTTCTTAGTCTCTATTGCATTGATTTCTGCTCTGATTTTTATAATTTCCTCTATTCTTTTGGCTTTGGGCTTGACTTGCTCTTCTTTTTCTAGCTGTTTGAGGTGTAGCATCAAGTTATTTATTTGTATTCATTCTGTTTTCCTGATGTGGGAACTCAGTGCAATAAATTTTCCTCTGAGGATGGCTTTCATTGCATCCCACATATTCCGGTAAGTTGTATCTGCATTTTCGTTTTCTTTTAGGTATTGTTTAATTTCTTCTTTAATTTCTTCCATGACCCACTGATTACTCAAGAGTGTGTTATTCAGTTTCCATGTGTTTGCAGGATTTTTGCAGTATCTTCTATCATTCATTTCTAATTTCAGAGCGCTATGATCTGATAACATGCAAGGAATGATTTCAAATCTTTTGCATTTGTTTAAATATGTTCTGTGAGCTAATATATGGTCTATTTTAGAGAATGATCCATGTACTGCTGAGAAGAATGTGTATTCTGATGTTGTTGGGTGGAACATTCTGTATATGTCTATCAAATCCATTTGTTCGCAGGTGTGATTCAGTTCTGTTATTTCTTTGCTCATTTTCTGTCTGGTTGATCTGTCCCTTGGTGTCAATGGCGTATAAAGGTCTCCTGTTACAATTGTGTTACTGATAATTTGAGTTTTCATTTCTGTTAATATTTGTTTTATATAACTGGGTGCTCTGGAGTTTGGTGCGTATATATTTAAGATAGTTATCTCTTCCTCTTGGAGTTTTCCCCTTACGAGTATGTAGTGACCTTCTTTGTCCTTTATGGTCATTGTTGGTTTAAAGTTCACGTTGTCTGCAAACAGAATGGCTACTCCTGCCTTTTTTTGGATTCCTGCTGCATGAAGAATTGTTTTCCATCCTTTGACTTTCAGTCTGTGAGTATCCTTCTGGGTTAGATGGGTTTCCTGTAAACAGCATATGGTTGGATTTTGTTTCTTGATCCATTCTGCTAGTCTGTTTCTTTTGATTGGTGCACTGAGACCATTTACATTAATGGTCATTACTGTTAAATGCTGGTTAATTGTAGGAATGTTATCTTTCTGCTGTTGCATCTTTATCTTTCTGTTCTGTTTTACTATCTGCTTTGCTTAGTGGCTTTTTCCTTTGTGTATCTAAACTGTCCTTCAATATTTTTTGCAGGGTTGGTTTGGTGTTCATGAAGTTCTTCAGCTGTTCTTTGTCATGGAAGTATCATATTTTACCATCAATTTTGAATGATAGTTTTGCAGGATACATCAGTCTAGGTTGGAAATCATTTTGCTTTAGGACCTGGAATACTTCACTCCATACTCTTCTTGACTTGATTGTTTGTGCTGAGAAGTCTTCTGTGATTCTGATTGGTTTTCCTTTATAAGTGATCTGTCTTTTCTCTCTGACAGCTTTTAATAATCTATTCTTGAGTTGGATTTCTGGGATGATGATTATTATATGTCTGGGTGTAGTTTTATTTTGGTTATGACTATTTGGAGTTCTATATGCTTCACTGATCCTGATGTCGGTTTCTGATCTCACTTGGGAAATTTTCAGCTATTACTTCTCTAAATATCCTCTTGAGATCCTTTATGTTGTCTCCTTCTTTTTCATTAATCCCTATCATTCTTATGTTATTTTTCTTTGCATTGTCTTGCAGTTGTTGGAATTGTTGTTTCCTGATTCCTTGTTATTTTTAAAAGATCTTTCCTGTCCTGTTCACTAGCTGCAATCCTGTCTTCAAGGTCTGAAATTTTATCTTCACTTTCATTAAGGCAGTTTTTACAGCTTTCAGTGGAGTTTTTTATTTCCTGTATATCTCTGTGCATCTGCATTATGTATTCTGTTTGTTTCTTGTATTGCTCGTCTAGGGATTCTATCTTTTTGTTTAGTTCCTCCAATTTTTTATCTGTGTTTTCTTTAGATATATTCAGAATCTCTTTCATTTGTTTTATCATTTCTTCTTTTACCTGGGAGATTATTTCAAGTTTGAATTTCTTTAAAGCTTGGAGTTGCTTGTTAATTTCAGTAGCTATTGTGTCTGATATATGAGGTGAATGGCATATATTTTCTTCTATATACATTGCTCCTAAGGTTTCTTGAGATGGGCTGGAGGTTTGCGGTTGTAATTCAGTCTTTCATTTTGTCATTTTCCTATATTACTGATTTCAAGTGTTATTTGAAAGCTTCCTCAGGATCTGTTGGAAATCGCCTTCTATGTTGGCAGCTACTGAGACTCTGGTACCACGCTACCCCAAGCCACTGGGCCTACAGAACCAGCGGCCCTCCTCTGCCTGCTCAGAACTCCACAGTTCCAGACAAGCTGGGCCTCAGGGACACTGAGCACCCACTTGCCCGTTGGAAGCTCCACAGCTCTCCAATCGCAGCCGGGATGTGGAGGCACGCCTCAAACCCACCTCTCCACTTCACTGCACCTGGAAGCCTGGAGGGACCCAAACAGTCTGGGCTCTGGGAAGAGTGCGCTGAGCACTCACCACAGGCTGCAGGGCCTCTGGAACCCGCGATGCTCCACCACCTGCCGAGACATCCACAGTCCTCCAGACACACAGGGAGGCCCATGCAAGTGCCCCAGATCCGCCCAGCCCCTCCTCTGCACACTGATGGCTAGGTTCGGGAGGCCCAAACAGGCTGGGCTCTGGGGATAGCGTGGGCCCACCCACCCGTTGGAAGCTCAGCAGTTCTCCAAGTGCAGCCGGGATGGGGAGGTGGATGTAGAGGCCTCAAACCCAATTCTCCACTTCTCTGCACCCGGAAGCCTGGAGGGTCTGGAACAGTCTGGGATTTGGGCAGAGTGCACTGAGCACTCACCGCAGGCCATGGTGCCTCCAGAACCTGCGATCCCTCCCTGCTTGCTGAGATATCCACAGTCCTCCAGATACAGGAGGAGGCTGATGCAGGCGCCCCAGATCCACCCAGCCCCTCCTCTGGTCTTTCACTTCTTTCGTGAGAGTAATTCCTAGATATTTCATTTTTTTGGTTGCTAGTGTGAAGGCTGTGGCTTCTCTTATTTCTCTTTCTGTGACTTTGTTGTTAGTGTATAGGAATGCTATTGATTTTTGAGTATTGATTTTGTAGCCAGCTACATTACTAAATTTATTTATTATATCTAGCAGTCTTTCAAAGGAGTTTTGGGGATCTTCTATATAGAGTATCATGTCATCTGCAAATAATGATAGCTTAACTTCTTCTTTTCCTATCTTTACCCCTTATAATTTTCTCTCTTGTCTAATTGCTCTGGCTAGTATTTCCAGTACTATATTAAATAGGAGCGATGATAAGGGACATCCTTGTCTTGTGCCTGATTTTAAAGTAAAGGCATTCAATTTTTGGCCATTTAGTATGATAATGGCTGTTGGTTTGTCATAAATGGCCTTTATTATATTGAGGTAAAGACCATCTATTCCAATTTTCTGCAGGGTTCTTATTATGAATGAATGTTGGACCTTATCAAAAGCTTTTTCTGCATCTGTAGAAATGATCATGTCATTCTTACTTTTGGCTCTATTGATATTGTGTATTACATTTATTGATTTACGTATATTGAACCATCCCTGCATGCCTGGGATGAATCCCATTTGGTCATGGTATATGATCTTCTTGATGATTTGCTGCACCCTATTTGCCAATATTTTATTGAGGATTTTTGCATCTGTGTTCATTAGGTAGATTGGTCTGTAGTTCCTTGTTTTAGTTGGGTCTTTCTCAGGTTTTGGTACTAGAGTAATATTTGCTTCAAGAATGACTTAGGAAGGATTGCTTCCCTTTCAATTTCATTGAAGAGTTTGAGGAGTGTCTGCATTAGGTCTTCTTTGTATTTCTTGTAGAATTCTGCAGTGAATTGGTCTGGGCCTAGGTGGCCTTCTTTGCATCAGGTGAGCTTTGCTGCCAGAGCTGGGAGGCTGTGCAGCTTGAGGAGGCTTTAGACCTACCTGAGTGGAGCCTGGCAATCTTCTTGTAATCCAGGGGCCTCACTGGCCAAGGAGGGAGCTACACTACCAGAGCAGTCCCAGGAGCCCAGGACATAGGAGACAATTTCCAACACATCCAAGGGGAAGCTTTGGAACAACACTTGAAACATGGAAGTATAGGAAAATGATAAAACAAAAGACCAAAATGCAATCTCAAACCTCCAGCCCATCCCAAGAGAACCTAGGAGCCATGTACATAGAAAAAAATACATGCCATATAACTGAAATACCTGAAATAATAGTAACCAAAATAAAGAAGCAACTCCAAGAAGCTTTAAAGGAATTCAAACTAGAAATAATGTCCCAGGTAAAAGAAGAAATGATAAAAGAAATGAAGGAGATGCTGAACATGTCTAAAGAAGATACAGTTTAAAAAATTGGAGGAACTAAACAAAAAGATAGAATCCCTAGACGAGCAATACAAGAAACAAACAGAATACATAATGCAGATGCACAGAGATATACAGGAAATAAAAAACTCCACTGAAAGCTGTAAAAACCGCCTTAATGAAAGTGAAGATAAAATTTCAGACCTTGAAGACAGGATTGCAGCTAGTGAACAGGACAGGAAAGATCTTTTAAAAATAACAAGGAATCAGGAAACAACAATTCCAACAACTGCAAGACAATGCAAAGAAAAATAACATAAGAATGATAGGGATTAATGAAAAAGAAGGAGACAACATAAAGGATCTCAAGAGGATATTTAGAGAAGTAATAGCTGAAAATTTCCCAAGCGAGATCAGAAACCGACATCAGGATCAGTGAAGCATATAGAACTCCAAATAGTCATAACCAAAATAAAACTACACCCAGACATATAATAATCATCATCCCAGAAATCCAACTCAAGAATAGATTATTAAAAGCTGTCAGAGAGAAAAGACAGATCACTTATAAAGGAAAACCTATCAGAATCACAGAAGACTTCTCAGCACAAACAATAAAGTCAAGAAGAGTACGGAGTGAAGTATTCCAGATCCTAAAGCAAAATGATTTCCAACCTAGACTGATGTATCCTGCAAAACTATCATTCAAAATTGATGGTAAAATATGATACTTCCATGACAAAGAACAGCTGAAGAACTTCATGATCACCAAGCCAACCTTGCAGAGAATATTGAAAGGCAGTTTTTATGCACCTAGAAAAAACTACTAAGCAAAGCAGATAGTAAAACAGAACAGAAAGATAAAGATGCAACAGCAGAAAATAACATGTCAACAATAAACCAACATGTAACAGTTATAACCATTAATGTAAATAGTCTCAATGAACCAATTAAAAGAAACAGACTAGCAGAATGGATCAAGAAACAAAATCCAACCATATGCTATCTACAAGAAACCCATCTAACCCAGAAGGATACTCACAGACTGAAAGTCAAAGGATAGAAAACAATACTTCATGCAACAGGAACTCCCCAAAAAGTGGGAGTAGCTATTCTGTTTGCAGACACTGTGAACTTCAAACCAATAATGATCAGAAGAGATAAAGAAGGTCACTACATATTGGTTAGGGGAAAACTTCAAAAGGAAGGGATAACTATCTTAAATATATATGCACCAAATTCCAGAGCACCCAGTTATATAAAACAAGTATTAACTGAAATGATAAACCAAATTAGTAGTAACACAATTCTAAGAGGAGATCTTAACACACCATTGACACCAAGGGACAGATCAAACAGAACAAATGGACTTGATAGACATTTACAGAGTGTTCCATCCCACAACTACAGAACACTCATTCTTCTCAGCAGTACATGGGTCATTCTCTAAAATGGACCATATATTAGCTCACAGAACATATTTAAATAAATGCAAAAGAATTGAAATTATCCCTTGCATATTATTGGATCATAGCACTATGAAATTAGAAATTAATGATAAAAGATACTGAAAAAATCCTGCAAACACATGGAAACTGAATAACATACTCTTGAGTAATTAGTGGGTCATAGAGGAAATTAAAGAAGAAATTAAACAATACCTACAAGCAAATGAAAACACAAATACAACTTACCGGATTCTGTGGGATACAATGCAAGCCATTCTCAGAGGAAAATTTATTGCACTGAGTTCCCACATCAGGAAAACAGAACAAAAACAAATAAACAACCTAATGTTACACCTCAAATATCTAGCAAAACAAGAGCAAGTCAAGCCCAAAGCCAAAAGAAGAGAGGAAATTTAAAAAATCTGAGCAGAAATCAATGAAATAGAGACTAAAAAAACAATCCAAAGAATCAACGAATCAAACAGTTGGTTCTTTGAAAGAATAAATAAAATCGATAAGCCCCTAGCCAACCTTGTTTAAAAAAGGAAAGAAAAAGCTCAAATTCATGCAATGAGGAATGAAAAAAGGTGAAATCATTACAGACTCTGTGAAAATACAGAAGATCATCAACACCTATTTCAAAAACCTCAACTCTCATAGATTCGATAACACAGAAGAAATGGACAGATTCCTAGAAACATATGAAGAACCAAAGTTAGGTTAAGAAGATGTGAGACTGCTGAATAACCCAATTTCTATTAATGAAATTGAAAATGTAATTATGTCCTTACCTACAAAGAAGAGCCCAGGCCCAGACGGAGTCACTGCAGAATTCTAGAAGAAATACAAAGAAGACCTAATGCAGACACTCCTCAAACTCTTCAATGAAATTGAAAGGGAAGCAATCCTTCCTAAGTCATTCCTGGAAGCAAATATTACTCTACTACCAACACCCGAGAAAGACCCAACTAAAACAAGGAACTACAGACCAATCTCCCTAATGAACACAGATGTAAAAATCCTCAATAAAATATTGGCAAATAGGGTTCAGCAAATCATCAAGAAGATCATACACCATGAGCAAGTGGGATTCATTCCAGGCATGCAGGGATGGCTCAACATATATAAATCAATAAATGTAATCTACCACATCAATAAAGCCAAAAGTAAGAATCACATGATCATTTCCATAGATGCAGAAAAAGCTTTTGAGAAGGTCCAACATTCATTTATCATAAGAACCTTACAGAAAATTGGAATAGATGGTCTTTACCTCAATATAATAAAGGCCATTTATGACAAACCAACAGCCAGCATCATACTAAATGGCCAAAAACTGAAAGCCTTTACTTTAAAATCGGGCACAAGACAAGGATGTCCTTTATCACCAGTCCTATTTAATATAGTACTGGAAGTACTAGCCAGAGCAATTAGGCAAGAAAGAGAAATAAAAGGGGTAAAGATAGGAAAAGAAGAAGTTAAATTATCATTGTTTGCAGATGACATGATACTCTACATAGAAGACCCCCTAAACTCCATTGAAAGACTCTTAGATACAATAAATAAATTCAGTAATGTGGATAGATACAAAATCAATACTCAGAAATCAATAGCATTCCTATACACGAACAACAAAATCACAGAGAGGGAAATAAGAGAAACTGGACTATTCACATTAGCAAGCAAAAAAATGAAATATTTAGGAATTACTCTTACGAAAGAAGTGAAAGACTTATACAGTGAAAATTATAATACACTGAAAAAGGAAATTGAAGATGATCTCAGAAAATGGAAAGACATCCCTTGCTCATGGATAGGAGGAACAAACATTGTGAAAATGGCCATTCTCCCAAAACTGTTATACAGATTCAATGCAATCCCAATAGAAATACCATCAACATACCTTATAGATCTAGAGAAATCACTCCTAAATTTCATCTGGAACCAGAAGAGACCTAGAATCGCAAAGGCAATTCTAAGCAGCAAAGACAAAGCAGGAGGCATCACAATCCCTGACTTGAAGTTATACTACAAAGCAACAGTAGTAAAATCAACATGGTATTGGAATCAAAACAGAGCCGAAGATCAGTGGAATAGATTAGAAGATACAACCACAACTACAAACACACTCAACCACCTTATCTTTGATAAAGGAGCCAAGCAGGTTCACTGGAAGAACGACAGTCTCTTTAATAAATGGTGCTGGAAAAACTGGCTCTCCATTTGCCGAAAACTAAAGCTAGACCCATGTCTATCACCATGTACTAAATTAAAATCTAAATGGATCAAAGATCTGAATATTAAAACAGAAACACTAAATCTATTGGAAGACAAATTAGATAGAAACCTTGGAGACATAGGAGTAGGTAAAGAATTCATGAACAGGACTCAAACCACACGGGAAATACTTCCCAGAATCAATAACTGGGACCACTTCTTATTAAAAAGTTTCTGCATGTCAAAAGAAATCTCCAGCATAGTGAAAAGAAAACCCACAAACTGGGAAAAGATTTTAGTGAACTCTCTCTCAGACAAGGGCCTCTTGTCTAAAACATATAAAGAATTAAAGAAACTCAGACCTCCAAAATTCAAAGATCCAATCCAAAAATGGGCATCTGAGATGAATACGCAATTCTCAGATGAAGAAATGCAAATGGCAAATAAATACATGAAAAAATGCTCATCATCATTGGTCATTAGAGAAATGCAAATTAAAACCACACTGAGATACCATCTCACTCCTGAAAGAATGGCCAGGATCAAGAAAACCAACAACAAATGCTGGATAGGCTGTGGGGATAAAGGAACTCTTCTGTACTGCTGGTGGGAGTGTAGACTGGTACAGCCTTTGTGGAGATCTGTCTGGAGATTTCTCAAAAAGTTGGGACTGGAAATCCCATTTATTCCAGCTATTCCACTTCTAGGCATATTCCCAGAAGAACTGAAAGCATCATACCACAGTGATATGTGCGCACCTATGTTTATAGCAGAACAATTTGTAATCACCAGATCTTGGAAACAACCCAAGTGTCCATCAACTGAGGAATGGATAAAAAAGTTGTGGTATTTCTATACAATGGAGTATTATTCAGCTATGAAGAAGGATCACATTGAGATATTTATCAATAAATGGGCACAGCTTGACACCATACTCATAAGTGAAATAAATCAATCTGGCATGTGTGAATACCGAATAGTTTCCCTAATGTAAGTAATGATTCAAATATATAAAAATAAGTGGTAATCATGATTCCCCATTAGGTGGCCTTGAAGCCTTATAAAGTTTTCACTCATTAATTAGAAAGGCTTTATTCTGGGCTTCTTGATATGGAAATATTTGAAGCTAGAGTATATGAAGTTTTATCCAAATATTTCAAGGAAAAAGACAGACACTATGGTAACTACTATTAAGTCGGGTTTATGGTGGTGAAGTACTAGGTTGCTGAAACAGTCATGCTTTGACCTCTATTGTTATATTGTTATGTCCTGTTTTATCTCAATCTCTCCCTTATTCTTTAAAAAAATTATTTAGTCATTTCTTATGTTTGTCTTAATTAAAGAAAAAATTTAAAAAATTAGGATATATAAAAAGTAACTCTTTTTGATTTCCTATTAACTTGTTTTGAAGTCCTGTAATACTCCCATGATCTTGTTTTGACTGATTAGACTCTGTTCCATTCTATATGATAGTATCAAGTTTGAAGACATAGGCAACTACTTTGAAGGCAATAAGATTCACTAAGATACCCATTCTGGTTTGACTATTGTCTTCTTTGGAAGTCCTGTAATGTTTACAATGCCTAAGTTTTATTGGTCTTGTTCTCTACTGTTTTGTCCAACTTTATAATATCTAATGAGATAGACAATTCTTTTTAAGGAAACAAGAGACAGCGTTGATAACCATTGTTGATAACCTTGTACTCTGTTCTACACCATGTGCTATGTCTATCCTTGGTTTTGACTGACAGCTTTGTTTTGCCATATTTGATTGTATTCTCTCCCCCCCAAAAAAGTAATAAGCATTAAGGAGTAATAAAATCCAAAATGTGTAAATTTTGTTGTAAAAAAGAGAGGGAAAAAAAAAAGAAAAAAAAAAAGAAAAAGAGCTCTAATGGATATAACAGCAAGTGTGTTTAGGGGTGTTAAATAGCTGACTATATCAATGTTTTTGGATCATTGAACACAGCTGTTTGCAGTCTCCCTGTTCGAATGTCCACCTTGTATTCTTTGATACTGTGATTTGAGCAACTATTTTCAAGATGATAATATGTAATCTAGTAACAGGTGATTTCTTACTGTTATGTTTTTTTTTTTGTAGTTCTGTATTACGTGTACCCTTACACCGCTTTGTTTTGTTTTGTGTTTTTCTCTTTTTCCTCTTAAATAAAAAAAAATTATAAAAAAAAGAAAGATCACATTGAGACATTTACAAATAAATGGACACAGCTTGAGACCATACTCATAAGTGAAATAAATCAAACTCACATGTATAAATACAGAATAATTTCCCTAGTGTAAGAAATGATAAGAATACATAAAAGTATGTGGTAATCATGATTCCCCATTATATTGCTTTGAAGCTTTATAATGTTTTCACTCATTAATTGGAATGGTTTTATTCTGGATTGTTTGATTTTATTTTCTGTGATAATATGAACAGCTATTTTGAAGAAAACAAGACATCATAATAGCTAGTGCTGATTTAATATCATCTTGTTTTGACATCCCATCAAGCTGTTGTTCTTCTGTCTCCACTGGTTTTATCATGTATCTCATTGGATTTTATTATATGTGATAGTATAAACAAAATTTTTATAGGCAAAGAAATAATATAGAAACCATTATTTGTTTTCTATTAGCTGGTTCTAAATACTCTGTAATACTCTCATTATCTTGAATGGTATCACACTGTCTTGATACATTTGATGCTATAGTATACAAAGTTATACTCGAATATTTCAAGGAAAGAGACACTATGGTAACTACTATTATGTCAGGTTATCTGGTGGTGAAACACTATGTTGCTTAAATTGTTCTGCTCTGACCTGTGCTGCTATGTTGATATGTCCTCTTTTATCTCAATCTCCCCTTTTCTTAAAATTATTTTTTATTATTTTTTTATGTAAGGGAAAAATAAATTTTAAAATGGCAGGATATGTTATAGTAACTTTTTTGATTTCCTATTAACTTGATTTGAAGCCCTGTATTGCTCTCACTATCTTGTTTTGATTGATTTTACTCTATTTTGTTTTGTTTGATAGTATCAATTTTGAGGGTATAGACAACTACTTTGAAGGCAATAAGATTCACTATGATGTCCATTTTGATTTGACTATTATTTTCTTTTGGAGTCCTGTAAGGTCTCCAATGTTTAGGTTTTATTGGTTTTGTTCTGTACTGTTTTGTTCAATTTTAATATACCTGATGATATAGGCAACTTTTTTTAAGATAGCAAGAGGCATTATGGTAACCATTTGTTGATCACCTCGTATTCTGTTTTCACGTCATGAACTATGTCCATCCTTTTGTTTTGACTGACCACTTTGTTTTGTCACATTTGGTTTTATTCTCTTAAAAAAAGTAATAATAACTGTGGGAGTAATAAAACCCAAAATGTGTAATTGTTTTTGCAAAAAAAAAAAAGGAAAAGAAAGTGCTTTAAAGGATATAACTACATGTATATTTAAGTGTGTAAGATAGAAAACCATATTCCTAAGTTTTCGTTGGATCATTGAACACAATTGTTTGCAGTCTCATTGTTTGAATATCCACTTTGTATGCTTTAATTTTGTAACTTGAACCACTATTTCTAAGATGACAATATGTAATCTGTTAACTAGTGATTTCTGTTTGTTTTTTTGAAATTCTCTATTACTTGTACCCTTTTACTGTTTTTTTTCACTTTAAATAAAAAAATTTAAAAAAAAAAAGAAAGAAATGACCTTTGCATTTGAATTAAATATTAAGATGTTAGTAACAAATCATTCCACAACACTGTAGGGAAACCGTTTGGAGAAATCAGGTTTGTTGGAACAAGTTACTATAGCAGAAATTTAAAACAAAGTGTTACAAGAGAAACAGAATTTTCTGTGAAAAATTTGAGATATCTTCTCCACTCCTTGTTCCTAAAGAAGTTATTCAAGGGCAGGTAGACTGTCAAAGACCACTATGAAGTGGCTCTGAGCAGGATTTAAAATTAACTTATTGGCTTTCTATGTTTATCTGTGAGTCTGTCTTAGGCCTAGGCCCCCTGCGTGGTGATAAGAGCTGATTCATAGTAAGTGAACTTCTATGAGTCACTTGTCCTGGCTAAGGCCGGTAGTGGCCTATGAGGCCAGAGATACCTCAAAAGGCAATACAAGGCCATAGGTGCGGACACTTGGCTCAAACGTCAATTAAGTGGACAGAGACTGCAGCTGCAGGAATTACTCCTACAAGTCTCACTCCTACCATGTCTTCATGATAAGATGGTTCTCCCAAATTGACATGATTCATTGCTTGGAGGAATCTTTGAAGTGACTCCCAAGGTCCTGCTCATTTCCTGCACCTTCCTCAGTTTCCCTGCCACTTATTGTTGGACCTAATAAAAATGGGCAGTCCCAAGAAGTCTTTGTCTTAGCCTTCTGCATCTCGAACTCAGATAAAGGGTTTTGACCTCCCAGAGCCCTAAAACCATACCACTTGTCTCATTTTATTTAAGCCTTCACCATACACTTGTTTGGGGATAGGAGATCTAGGACAGGATGTGATAGTAGACTACTCAGAGAACTGATCAGAGATGGAGGTGAAGGAACCAGTTTAGCTATGCAGAGCTGGTAGTACAATAAGTTCAGAAACCTGACTTTAGATTTGTACCAAAGTCTATAGATCAAGGGTGGCTGGATTCCTTATTCTGGGTGATAATGCACAACCAAAAACGCACTAAAGCCCGAAACAAAAGCAATGAGCACTAAACCACAACTACCTGTTTAGGAAACCAGGGTTAAATAGGGCATAACAGTAACATTTTGTGTATTTACTTTTTGTAAAAGGGCTGGGGTTATAGCTCAGTGGCTTGAGTACCTGCCTGGCAAGTGTGAGGTCATGAGTTCAACTTGCAGTATCAAAAAAAAGTTAGTAAAATATATAAATATCTGAAAATTGAGCAATATACTCCTGAACAAAAGAACAGATCAAGAAAGAAATTAAGAAGGAAATTTAAAAATTTTTTGAAATGCATGAAAATGAAACAATATATTGAAGCTTATGGGACCAGCAAAAGCAGCACTGAGAGGAACTTATTGCAATCAATTAATACATCAGAAAAAGAGGCTACCGCCCTCCACTCCATCCAGTGGGAGAAAGTGATATCACAGACCTCACATAAGCAGATTGTAACACATATGGTACAAGGGTACAGAGTCCTGGCTCAGAGCCATTCCCACTTCTGCGGAGCAGTTCTGCTTCCCAGGACAACTATGAAGGAAGAGGTGAAAAGGTAGAGAAAGGTTCTAATACTGCTGAAAGTAATGCAGAGATCTGAAAGACTGAGAAGTTCGTTAAGAGTTTGGCAGTGTTACAGGCAGCTGAGTGAGTTAGAAATGTTATAGGCAGTCCGACAGGCCTAGGCCCTCAAAGGAGCCAGAGCAGAAGTTCAGATACCTTGCAGCCTTGGAAGAGACAATCACCTCCTACTGTGGGCCAGATCTCAAGACAAAAGGCAAAACAAATACACCCACATTCTAAGAATCCGCAGTCCAAATAGTGCTCTGTCACCCTGAGGAATTCAGAGTCAGCATCCTACACCCCTATAGGAAGAGTCCCTGCTGTTAAGCATGCCCACTTACTAGTGACTTGCTCCCCAATTTGTTCCTAATTTAATCAATTTTACCTGAGCAATTAATCTTATTGGTTGACCACAGTTCTGTCCCACCTTATCCCCACCTCGTGAGTTCCCATTTTTCCCCACCTGGGACCCACCTAACCTCATGATGTTACTCTGTAAAGTCCCTAGAAAAGACAGAGCCTTTGGCAACCCACGTGGGATACCGTCTGTCCCTCACACAAAAGACTTCTTCCTCTCAATAAATACATTCCGCTCTTAACTTCCACTGTTCCTAAAATTCATTCTGCAATTTTAGAGAACACGAACTTGTATTGGACATATAATAGATCAGGAGTTTCATTCCCCTATATCAGCAGCACATACCCACATCTTATTACTCTGGGAGGCTGAGGCAGGATTGAAAATTGGAGGCCAGGCCAGGAATATAGCTCAGCAGCACAGCATCTGCCTGGCAAGCATGAGGTCATGAGTTTGACTCTCAGTATCAAAGAGAGAGAGAGAGAGAGACAGAGAGAGAGAGAGAGAGAGAGAGAGAGACAGAGAGAGACAGAGAGAGAGAGAGAGAAAACTGGCACTCAGCCTGGACAATTTGGACAATTTAATGACTTAAGGAGAGCCTGTCTCAAAAGAAAAAAAAATGGGCTGAGTATGTGGCTGTACAGTCAGAAAAATGGACTTAATTAATGCAAGATATATAAATATATAAGGATTTGTAAGATAAGCTGCAAAGCTGAAGCATCTGTGCTGGAGGCTGGAAGCAGTCATCAGAAGGCTTGGTCCTGAAGAGAAAGACATTTAATCAGTGATAGGTTTGCTCTCTGGCACAGCTGCCAACGCTGACCAGAAATCAGTGTTCTCAACTACAATAGGTTAATATAAAGAAGGGGGTGTAATTTTCTCACTATAAGCAAATATGCACCGCTGGGAGAAACAAGGCTTTGATTCTGTTTCTCAAAATCTTTGCTAGTGCTTGAAACATGTCAAAAATCTCAGTGTTGACTTGCTAATCTGATAATGCCAGTTTGTTTTTTAATGTACCCACTTTACTTGCCAACCTGAACACAATTTTTCTCCCTTCAAGTGACAGAATAAATTTGTTGAGCAGGTTGAATATGTCACATGACTGATCAAGGTTTGAAATCCAGTCTATTGCAATGAAATGTGTATCCAGTTGTGGCTGATTTTCTAGAAGAAATTTCTGAAGTGGTTCTCATAACTAAAAAACTCTGGCCATCTCACTTCTGAATATAAGAGAAGACATGTATGCTATGCATCAATCTCAT
The DNA here is from genome assembly GCF_034190915.1 of Cavia porcellus. Lineage (NCBI taxonomy): Eukaryota > Metazoa > Chordata > Mammalia > Rodentia > Caviidae > Cavia > Cavia porcellus. The sequence continues at coordinate 35,207,189 of NW_026947489.1, forward strand.
AGAGTTAAGCAAGCAGATCTAAGTTAGGGATGAATAATTGAATATTAATAATTTTAATCACATGGCACATTTTCTGGCTACATAGAGTTTTTTATGGAGAGCATTGTCCATAGACTCATATTCAGAAGTAATCTCTTTAAAGATGTTCTCATCTTATTTTTTCAGGATATTTAGTAAAAATGAATATTGGATTTTGTCAAATGCTTTTTTGCATTCATTGAGATAACTATGTGATTTTTTTTCTTGCTTCTGTTCATGTATCATCTTATATTTATTAATTTACATATGATGAACCCTCCCTGCATCTCTGGAATGAATCCTACTTGGTCATAATACATTATCCTTTCTACAATTGGCTGAATTCTGTCCACCAGAGACTGATTGAGGATTACTGCATCTATGTTCATTAAAGAGATGGGCATGTACTTCTCTTTTTGGGGGTGGGAAATGCTTGCTTCCAAGAATGATTTTGGGAGAATCACTTGCTTTTATATTCATTAAAATGTTTGAGTATTATTGACATTAGGTCTTCTGTAAAGGTCTTGCAGAATTTGCCAGTAAATCTGTCAGGACTTGGACTTTTCTTAGTTGGTTATTTTTATTATTTCTTCAATTTCATTGACTTATACTTCATTATTCAGTATTTTCCTACCATTGTGGTTTAGCCTTGGTGATTCATATATCCAAAAAACTAATCATTTCTTCTGAGTTTTCCATTGTATTAGAATGCAGATTCTCCAAATAGTTATCCACAATCTTCTGGATGTGGGCAAGATCTACTATGATTTTGTCTTTTTAATTTAATTGCATGGATTTCTGTGTTTTCTTATTCTAGTAAGATTGGCTAAGGGACTGACTACTTTTTTATTAAGGAGAAAAAGAAAAAAACCGAAATAGGGTACAAGTTATACAGAATTTCAGAAAAACTAAACAGTAGGGAATCACTAGTTAATAGATTACATATTGTTGTCTTAGAAATAGTTGTTCAAGTTACAAAATTAAAGCATATAAAGTGGACTTTCAAACAGTGAGACTGGAAACAGTTTTGTTCAATGATCCAACAAAACTCAGTAATATGGTTATCTATCTTATACACTTAAATATATATGCGGTTATATTCTTTAGAGCACTTTCTTTTCGTTTCTTTTGTACAATGACAATTACACATTTTAGGTTTTAATACTCCTCAGTTCTTATTACTTCTTTTTTGAAGAGAGTAAGACCAAATGTGATATAACAGAACAGAGTCAGTCAAATCAAAAGGATGAACACAATAGATAATGTAAAAACAAAATACTAGGTGATCAACAATGGTTACCATACTGCCTCTTGCTATCTTAAAAAGAATTGCCTATATCATCAGTTATAATAAAATTGAACAAAACAGTAAAGAATAAAACCAAAACATTGGAGACATTACAGGACTTTAAAAGAAGATAATAGTCAACCAGAATGGGCGTCATAATGAATCTTATTGTCTTTACAGTTGTTGCCTATACTTTCGAACTTGGTACTATCAAGCAAAGCAGAATAGAGGAAAATCAGTCAAAGCAAGATGGTGAGGGCTATACAGGGTTTCAAATCAAGCTAATAGGAAATCAGAGTGGATTGCTATAATAATATATCCTGCTTTTAAAAATTTTTCCCTTAATTAAAAAGAAAAAAATAAAAAAGTAAATAATTAAAAAAAGACTAAGATAAAAGAGGGCATAACAACAAAACAGCGCAGGTCAAAGCGTAACCATTTAAGCAAAATAGTGTTTCACCACAAGACATCCCAACATAAAAGTAGTTACCATAATGTCTCTTTTCTTGAAATCTTTGGTGAGTATAACTTCGTATACTGTAGCACCAAACATATCAAGAGAATGTAAAACCATTCAAGAGAATGACAGAGACTTCCGGGAGAACATGGCGGACAGATAACAGCAACTACCGGAGGCTCTCTGAAAAACTAGGCTCAGAAGCCAGGTATGGTGCGGACTAAAGAGACATAAGCAGGTGGAGTTATGCTCTGCTGACTCAGGAATGAACTGGGCTGAGAGAAACCAACTTGGAATGCAGTCCTGGTGCTAAAACAGGAACAGAAAAGTCTGGCTGCTGAGGCTGGACCCTGCACCAATGGAAGCCGGGATTTGGGTTTCCCGCCGCGCGGTGGCTGGCTGCCTCTACATCAGCTCGGCAAGGAGAGACGCGCGGAAACTCTGAGAATGGGAGTCTGCGAATGGAGTCGAAAACAGGACGGGCAGGGAGGCATGTTCTGACTTGTGGCGAGATGAGTGAGAGAAACTGACACTCCACCACAGTTTGACTCCAGCGGACTTTCTGGGCCCGAGCAGTCCTGCGGGAGCAGGGCGCGGTGGCGACTCCAGCCACACATTCCCCTCTCGGGCGGGATTGGTGAAAAGTGCCTGGCCTGCGTGACGCTGCCAGCGGACCCCGTAGGCTGGCCCAACCCAGATCCCAGAGCCTGACGGAGGCCGGGAGGGGCGGGCCCCCGCATAGGCTGCCTGGTGCACAGCGGTGAGTGGGAACACCTAACCGGCGCAATTTGATCAGGCTGTGGCTGACAGGGAGAGAAGCTGGGCCTCTCATGTAAGCTTGCGTATATAAGGAACAGAGAATATGGGAAGAGGCAGCAGCAAGAAAGGCTCCTCGGCCCCCCATTCTGAGAAACAGGCAATAGCGGACACTGCACCAATACACATAAAGCACCATATAGAGAGCCTCATAGACCAATTCAGGAATGAAGTTATCAACGACCTGAAGCTAGAAGTATGCAAAATAGTTAGAGAAATGCTAAGCCCCACCCAAGAAAAAACAGATGGTGGAATGGAAGAACAGAAAAAGAGGGGAGAATTGTTTGATGGAGAAAACAGGGAAAGCATAGAATACGTGAAGCAGGTTCAAAGGGACTACCAAGAAACTAAGAAGTCTATCGAAGACTGGCATAACAGCTTGAAAGAAACTAAGGACAGACTATCTGAACTGGAGGGCAGAATTGTAATATGGGAGAATGAAATGAAAAACTTCTTAAAAATAACAAAGAAACAAACAGCAATAATACAAAGACAAGAAGATGATAAGAGGATCCATAACTTAAGGATTAAGAACATAGAAGAAGAAGTAGGGACACAAACTAGTGAACTACAAAAGCTACTCACAGAAATAATCCAGGAGAATTTTCCTAATTTAGCAAAAGGTAAAGATACTCAGATGTATGAGGCATACAGGACCCCAGCTACCTACAACCCAAACAGAGCAACACCAAGGCATATAATAATAAAAATTCCAGAAATTCAATACAAGAACAGAATACTAAAAGCTGTCAGAGACAAGAAACAGACCACTTACAAGGGAGCACCCATCAGAATTACAGCAGATTTCTCTGCACAAACCATCAAATCACGAAGAGCGTGGGGGGAAATAATTCAAGCTTTGAAAGATAATAATCTCCAGCCAAGATTGAGATATCCTGCACAACTGTCCCTGGAAATTGATGGAAAAACAAGGTGCTTCCAGGATAAAGAGGAACTGGGGGAATTTGCAACCACCAATTCAACTCTACAGAGAGTATTGCAGGATATTCTAAAAAAAGAAAAATACAAAGAATCCAAAAATAGTGGAGGCCACAACTAATGGAGCAGAGAACAAAGTGAAGAAGACAAACTGACAGCTACTGACAGAATAAGAGCTCAACAGAAATGAGGCAGAGAAGATTGGATGATAGGAACAGCTATTTTGGAGAAAATGACATCTTAATAGGTAATACTGATTTAGTATCATCTTGTTTTGGAGTCTCATCTAGCTTTTGTCCTTCTGTCTCCAATGGTCTAAATAGGTTGTATCTTACTGGATTTTATTATGTACGATAGTATAAGCAAAAACCTTTTAAAGACAAGGAGATTATACAGAAACCATTATTCATTTTCTGTTAGTCGATTCTAAATACTCTGTAATGCTGTCATTCTCTTAAATGGTTTTACATTGTTTTGATATACTTAATGCTACAGTATACGAAGTTATACTCAAGGATTTCAAGGAAAGAGACAATATGGTAACTACTTTTAGGTCAGGATTATCTGGTGGTGAAACACTATTCTGCTTAAATGGTTATGTTTTGATCTGTGCTGTTTCGTTGTTATCTCAATCTTTTATCTCTTTTATCTCAATCTCCACTCCATTATTTACTTTTTTAATACTTTTTAAAAAATTTTTATCCTTTTAATTAAAGGAAAAAAAATAGCAGGATATATTATAGTAACCCACTTTGACTTTCCATCACCTCGATTTAAAGCCCTGTATTACTCTCACCATCTGGTTTTTAACTGATGTTCCCCTATTCTGTTTTGCTGGATAGTATCAGGTTCGAAAATTTAGGCATCAGCTGTGAAGATAATGAGATTCATTATAACGCCCATTCTCGTTGACTTTTATCTACTTTTGAAGACCTACAATGTCTCCAATGTTTTGGTTTTGTCGCTTTTGTTCTTTACTGTTTTGTTCAATTGTATTATAACTAATGGTATAGGCAATACTATTAGAGATAGCGGGAGGCATTATGGTAACCATTGTTGATCACCTTGTATTATGTTTTCACATTATCTATTATGTCCACCCTTTTGACTTGACCGATTCTGTTCTGTTATGTCACATTTGGTTTTACTCTCTTCCAAAAAAGTAATAAGAACCGTGAGAGCAATGAAACCCAAAATGTGTAATAGTCATTGTACAAAAGAGAGGAAAAGAAAGTGCTCTAAACTATATAACTGCATGTATATTTAAATGTATAAGATAGAATATGATATCACAGAGTTTTATTGGAAAAAAAAGAGAATGACTATTACAGGGTATTTAGAACCAACTATCAAAAAATGAACAACCGTTTCTGTGTAATCTCCTTGTCTATAAAAGTTTTTGCTTATATTACCACATATAATAAAGTACAGTAAGATACAACCTGTTAAGACCGATGGAGACAGAAGAATAAAAGCTTGATGGGACTTCAAAGCAAGATGATACTAAATCAGCACTAGCTATTATGATGTCTTGTTTTCTCCAAAATAGCTGTTCATACCATCCAATCTTCTCTGCCTCATTTCTGTTGAGCTCTTTTTCTGTTGTTTGTTGTCAGTTTGTCTTCTTCATTTCGCTTTTTGCTCCATTCATTGCGACCTCTCTGCCACTGTTTCTGGAATCTTGGTATTTTCCTTTTTTAGGATATCCTGCAGTATTCTCTGCAGAGTTGAATTGGTGGTTGCAAATTCCCCTAGTTCCTCTTTATCCTGGAAGCACCTTGTTTTTCCATCAATTTCTAGGGAAAGTTGTGCAGGATATACCAATCTTGGCTGGAGGTTGTTATCTTTCAAAGCTTGAGTGATTTCCCCCCATGCTCTTCGTGATTTGATGGTTTGTGCCAAGAAGTCTGCTGTAATGTTGATGGGTGTTCCCTTGTAAGTGATCTGTTTCTTGTCTCTGATGGCTTTTAGTATTCTGTTCTTATATTGGATTTCTGGAATTTTGATTATTATATATGCCTGGGTGTAGCTCTGTTTGGGTTGTAGGTGGCTGGTGTCCTGTATGCCTCATACATCTGAGTATCTTTACCTTTTGCTAAATTAGGGAAATTCTCTTGGATTATTTCTGTGAATAGCTTTTGTAGTCTATTTGTTTGTGACACTACTTCTTCTTTTATGTTCTTAATTCTTAAATTATAGATCCTCTTATCATCTTCTAGTCTCTATATTATTACTGTTTGTTTTCTTGTTACTTTTAAGAAGTTTTTCATTTCATGCTCCCATATTACAAGTCTGCCCTCCAGTTCAAATAATCTATCCTTAGTTTCTTTCAAGCTGTTATGCCAGCTTTCAATAGAGTTTTTAGTTTCCTGGTAATCTCTTTGAACCTGCTTCATGTATTCTATGTTATCTCTATTTTCTCCATCAAACAATTCTGCCCTTTTTTTCTGTTCTTCCATTCCACCATCTGTTTTTTCTTGGGCGGTGCTTAGCATTTCTCTAACTATTCTACTTATCTCTTGCTTTATTTCATTAAATACTTCATTTTTAAACTCGTCTATGAGGCTCCTAAAATTCATTCTTCTATTTTAGAGAGCACAAACTCGTACCAGACATAGTAGGTTGGGAGTTTCATTCCCCTATATCAATAGAGCTCTTGAGTGGCATGTGCAAGGCCCTAGGTTCAATTGCTCTTGTGAAAACAAAATACCACTCCCCAGTAATCCTTTGTACCAATTTTCTCCTCATACAATATAGCTTAAGGTTCCAAAATTTTTTCTTGCTTTCCCCTACTGTCTAACACTTTAATATCTTTAATAGTGTAACTATAAAGCTTTTTAATTGTTTGATAGTTGACTGTAAAATAACTGTTAAATGCTTTCCTATTAGTAGCAGAGATTTAGCAGTCACAGCTAGTATATGTTACCTACAAGTCAACTCTGAATTGCTTAATTATTGAGTCATAATTGTGAATTTCTTCTTTAGGGTTAAGCATAGTATGTAATTGTTTCTTTTAGGTTTTAGGTGTTTTATTTCTTTCTCTATTTTGTTTACTCTTTCAAAGAACCAACTCCACAATTCACTGATTCTTTATATTGTGTTTTTAGTTTCAATTTCATTAATTCCACAATCCAAAGAATTGGTGAATCAGAGAGTTGATTCTTTAAAATAATAAACAAAGTAGGGAGAGCCGGAAGAACATGGCGGATAGATAGCAGCAGCTATGGAGGCTCTCTGAGACACCCCGCTTAGAACCCAGGAATGCTGCAGTACAAGGAGTCCTAAGCAAGGGGAAATATACCCTGCTGACCCAGGAATGAACTAAGCTAAGAGAAACAAACTGGAAATCCAATCCTGGTGCTATAACAGGAACAGACAAAATCTCAGCGTGGAAGCTAGAACCCGCGCCACTGGAAGCTGTGATCTGAATTTCCTGCTGCTGCTGCTGCGTCCAAATCTGAAGGGCAGGGAGAGAGACGTGCAAAAGCTCTGAGAGCAGGAATCTGCGAATGGAGTTGAGAGCTGGACTAGCAGGGAGCCCTACATCGACATTCCCATGGGAATCCAGTGTTGCTGCTGACCTGACATGAAGCAGAATTCAAGTGGTAATTCAAGTAGTTAGAGTGGCCATAAATACAGATGAAATGTCATTCACTTACTTGCCACTCACACCTTCCTGTGCAGCTCAGTTCCTTACAAATACCCAAGGAGACTGGGCATGGTTGCACACTCTTGTAATCCCAGCACTCAGGAGGCTGAGGCAGGAGAATCATTGCAAATTTGAGACCAACTTGGGCTACACAGTGAGCTCAAGGCCAGCCCGAACCACAAAGCAAGACTCTGTCTCAAAAAGACAAAAATAAAAACAAAAACAACCAAATTCCCAAGCAGTACCATGACATGATTTTAAACAACTCAATGGGAAGAAATAAAAATTTAAAACCCATATAAATAATTCCATTAAAATGAACAGAGTACTTGAGTAGATATTTCTCAAAAGAAGACATACAGATGACCAAGTCTATGAAACATTCTCAACATCACTAGAATGAGGAAAATGCAAATCAAAATTATGAGACATCTCATTCCAATTAAAATGGCTATTATAAAAAAGAGAGAATATAACAAACTATATCAAGGAAATGGAAAAAGGGAACATTTACAGATTATTAGTATGAATTTAAATTATTACACAAATGATAGGGAACAAAATGGAAGCTTAAAAAAAAGCTTTTATTATCTGATCCAGCAATCTCATGATTGGATATACATCCAGAGAAAATGAAATAATCGTGTCAGAGAGACATCTGCACATTTCCCTACCTTGAACCTGTCTCACTCCGTGTTTACACCATAAAGATTCCTAGAAAACACAGAGTCCCTGGCAACCTGCTCAGGACCCCTTCTTTCTTTATCTCAATAAATATATTCTGTTCTGCACTTCTATGTTCACTGCAGCATCTTTCACAAAGAGACAAGAAATGAACCAAGTGTCCAGTAGCTGAGGAATAAATACAGAAAATTTAGTACATATATTGTGGAATAAGGCCTTCATAAATTATATAGAAAAACATACAAGTTAGTAGAAAAATGTCCTATAAATATTTTGTCTTGAGGAAGTATATGATAGAAAGAGAGGGCTTATCAAAAATCCTCTAAGAAAGGAATATTTGTTCTGTCAAAAAGTTTCTTTGATCATTGTGCAAGCATAGACACTGACATGTAATGGGTCCAGATTTTGGTGGACTATCTGTAGGAGGCAAGGATATGATCTTATTTTGTTGTTCCACAGGGAGAGGTTGAAGAAGAGGGAGAAACGATTACAGAGATAGGATGGAGTCAGATGTTCTCTCTCTGCCAGGCCTGTCTCCTGAGCTAAAAAGGAGCCTTAACAGGACTAAAACTCAATTTCAAAACTTCTGCCTTTATATTATTCCAAATGTATACATAAAAAACTAAGTGAAGACTGCTTTCAAGTATAATTAAGTTCTTTTTTTTCCAGGAAGTTCCCAAGATAGCTGTCGGGTGAATGGGAAAGGATATCATATGTAGTGTGTGGTTGTAGAGAATAGCTTATCTAAGTCCTAACTTCACAGCACAATCTAAACTGGGGCTCTTGATAGAAAGGCCTACTTGTTTTGCAGGTAATGAATAAAGCACTAATCTCAACAACCACTGTTCTGCAATTTCTGATAACCACTCAGGTTTCTTACTGAAGGATTTATAATGCTGATGATGGATGCAATTGTCTGCATAATTTGAGCTGAATACTCCCAAAAGAAGGGCAAGATGGAGCACGTCTCCATGGGTTATTTGAACTAAACATCTCACCTGGGAATTAGCATTCAGGATGCCTGAAGTTTTTCTCTTTTCTTCTTCACCTAAGTTTCAGTTAGAATAAGCCACTTCAACCTTTCTCAACTCTGATTCCTTTGGTGTTCCTACATGAGAAGCAAAAGCTCATTTCCTATGAGCTGTTTTCTCATGTTTCCACATCCAAAGTAGAGACTTTACTTTTATTGGCCCTTCATTGTGTCTATATAAAGGTTAAGATATCTGTAATCTGAGGAATAGTAGTAAATTAAAAGTGCAGGTCTGATATTCATACTACCCGGGTTCAAACTCACTTCTGTAGTTTTATCAGTTGTGCGACATTAAGTTCCTTAACATTCCTACAGTTCACTTTCTCAACCATAAAATAGGATCCTGTTCAAAACCTTGCTGTATTTATTTTATTTTATTTTTTAAAAAACAGCAATTAATAAGTGGTAACAGCACTCTACTGGCCTACCATGCAGTAGTGATTATGTTGAGAACTGTACATGCATTTGTCAGAGCAGCCTGAAGAAATTCAGAAGCGGAGCACAGGGCTTTACATAGTACAGTGTGGACATCCAAAATATGTCGAATGAACGAGGCAGAGAAAGGACACTGCAGTTCCTGTCCACAGGGACCCACAGTCCTCACAGAGGCTACCCCGGGCCAGAGATGCCCGGACTTCGTTTCTAGTCGGACGCTATTCCTGGGGGCTCCCGAGCGCCGCGCCTGCGCGTTCAGCCAGTTGTCGCGCCGACCCTGCGGACGCGCTCGTTGCCTTCGCGGCGCCGTGGCCCTGAGATGTGCAGCTGCAGGGCTTGCTGGTTCCAGGTGCGTGCAAAGGCCGTCAGGAACCTGAGTGCGATGTGGAGTGACCTCCAGGGAGAGTCAGGTCGGCTTCGAACCCGCTGAGGTGCCGGGGGGGACCCGGGACAGGGGTGCCACGACCTCAGCTCCTCTTTAATTTCTCTTCTGTTCCCAACCACCTCCCCGTTTTTAGAGCGTCTCTCGGAGAGTGGGGATCTATAACAGGAAGACACAATAAGAAAGCTTTTCCACCGCTGGGGTCTTAGGATATTTATGGCTTTTTCTCTACTGTCAAAGGAGTTCGCCTTGTGCGAGACGTTGTGGTCTTCAGACTCGGCTCCTCCCGCTAGGTGTTCATTGATTGTGAGCTGTTAAGCCGAGCACAGGTTGTCTGATGTCAGGTTCATTTGTGTAGTGTTGGGGGGCCACGAGTGGGCAGAACTAGCTAAGCACAAGCAAATGCTCTGATAAATGCATCAGAGATTATTCCCGAACTCAGAATTATCGGCTTCTCTTAGTTCTGTCTTTTCTTGTTCATTTACGTTTTTTACTTTCTCACACTTTTTTTGGTGGTGTTAGGTAAGACAAAAATCAGGGTTTCAGCCGTGGAGCAACATTGGATTTTATTGAGGTCAGCTTTATTTTTATTTCAGTTTAACGTAAAAATTATCCAATATCAGCTTGCTTTTTAAAAAAATGTTGTCCACCAAAAAAAAAAAAAAAAAAAAATCAGTGGAAAGAATAGGAAAATCGTTTGTAATGAGATTTAGAGCTCTGTGTGCACGCTTGTACAAGAACATTGGGGACTGCACTTTGAGTGTGGAAATTCCTGACCTTTCACTTATAAATAGGAGATGAGATCACCACTTGCCACCAATGATTCTAACAGTATAGGATTCTCAGAAAGTGTTTTCCCACATAGTAGGGAGGCAAGTGACAATAGAATTCAGGCTCAGTGCCGGCGATGAGTGATCAACTACAGACCCATTTTGGCCCAGGAGCCTGTAGCCAGCCCCTGTTGCAGTCAGAGATTGTCTTTTGTGGTTCTAGTGCGAGTTTTTTAGGTTAGGAGGTAGGGCATGGTCTTATAAAACAGTTCTAAAGTGGATGGAGAAACATACAAAAAGAATTGAGAAGCCCAGCTCTGTCTAAAATCCTGTGTCCTGACCTTAATTATTAGGCTGTGCCTGCCTGGCCTCACGGAGGGACTCTCCCTCCCCAACTAGATTTGGTACATGGCCAGTTCTTTGCAGTTTTCTCGAGGGAGCTGCAGTCACAGATTTCTCTCCTGCTGCTAGCCATGCTTACACTGTAACTTGTTTCCTGGCCCAGCTGCCTTCATTTAGAGTTCCTCCCATAAGCATCCTGTTTTATACACTTTTCTCCATTTCTTAACTCAGGTTCTTTTTACCACAGGGGCCAGGGACCATAAAGAGTTGTTGGGAGCTCCGGGCAGAAGATTCCCTACTGCACTCACTACATACACTGAACCCTCACCTACTGTTCTGTTTAATGGGCCACTAGGAAGCCAGTTCTTCTTTTTGCTTCTTGCTTACTCTGTTGCATAGGTGAATAAAGGCTTGATTATTACTTTCAATTTGGCTCATTGTCCTGATTGCCTACCTTGAATTGCTCACCAGATATAAGATAAATTGCCTAACAGAAATTAGATAAATTTCTGAGTTCTTAGTTGCTCACTGTATTTTTTAATTTAATCTTAATCCTTATTACTTTTGCTCTGTGCAGCATGCTTAGCTTTTTTAGAGGCTGTTCACCTGTAAATCTGGCATTCTCTAATAGTGCTGTGAAAAATGGATGTTCATCGCACTAACCACTAACTGTTGTGATGATTGATTGTTGTTGGATTATATGTTGTGTTTTACAAATTAGTACAGTGATTATAGTCATTCGCATTTATTTGTGTGGCTCATTTTACATTTGGCCTCTCTTAGATGATTTTTAAATAAGTACTTTGGAGTAATACAAATACTAAAAAACTGGACACTGATGCCCAGGATCTTTATTGCCTAATAGATTACTTGGCCACTGTAAATAGGCAACTGATTTTGTTATAGATTCCCCTGTGTGTCAAGAGGTATGGTAGGAATAATTTTCATCAAGTATTTTTAACTTTTTTTCTAAGCAAATTGCATAAAACAGTATTTATCCTTGCTATGTGGTATGTGTTCTGGCATTTTCTATTTATTTTATTAAACAAAATACTGTTCGTGATGCACAAAGTTAACTTAAGAGTTCGATAATGAGTATGACCTGCAGTTTGAAAGGCACTGTGATAAAGCAACTAGTAGATTGCATTCTGTTTGTAGAAGAAAACCACAGTGGATGTATAGTACAATACTTGGTTTTGTGTTTAAGATATCTTCTTGGAGAAAACAGACACTAAGGAGATACATGTTGGTTTTTTGTCAAATCAGCTACCAAAGAATTGTGTTTCTGGTTATTAATCGTTTTTCTGTTTTTTTGTTTGTTTGTGTGTTTGATTGATTGATTTTTATCTCAACTAGAAGATATATTAGAACTAGAAGATATATTAGTAGGACAGAGCTGATATAGCTGTCCTTTTTAAAAAAAATGCCTTATTTAAGGGGAGTTCAACAGAACAAGAAAGAGGAGAAAATCAACTATTCTTTAAAAAAAAAAAGATGGTTGTGAAGTACCTGTTCAGCTTTTGTTTATGTGTCTTAAAGAGGCATATGAAGAAGTTATTTTTATCTCTGTTTTGTCTTAAGGCCAAAATGACCCTTTTATTATGCTGTCTCACAAAAACGTCACACTCAACATATTCATGAATACGTATGCAAGTTATCAGCATCATTTTTCTCTACTTGTTTTGTAGGGTTTTTTTCTTTAAGAAGTACACACACACATACATACACAAAACAGTACAAGAAAGGAGAAAAAGAGGGCTTCAATCAGATTTATCTCTTAACAACCCCAAATATGTTATTAAACAGGAATAAGATTTTAAATTTGATTAGTGTTTAGCTAAATAATGCCCTACCTTGTAGAGGTTGTCTCAGTCTCCAAGCAATGTATAAATATAAGGTATTTATTTAAGTACCTTATCCCTGTTGATTGGCGCAGCAGCTTGGTGTAGTGGGTAGTCCAAATGGCATTCTCTTCTCTTTGCAGATTGGGAATCTGTAATTCTTTCTTCTAACTACCAAGATTATTTATTTATTTTGTGATACTGGGGATCAAACTCACATCCTTGCACTTGCCAGGTAGGTGCTTATGCCACTGAACTAAATCCCCAGCCCACCAAGATTATTTAGTGATAAATCCAGGACTAGAACTCGGGTCTTTGAATTTTCTGCAAAATTACTTTGTTCATATAAGGAAGTAATTAGTAATTAGAGAGTAAATCGTGTTATCTTAGCTGAGACTTAATTTAGATGAGTAAATCTCCAATCCTAAGAGATGTCTACAATATATGCTATAATTGAATGTAAATACATCTTATTTTTGGTGTTTTAATTCTTAAAACAGTCTACTTTTCTCACTTTTTTTGTACTGTGGATTGAACTCATTTCACCCATTTTTTTTTTTTTAAATGACAAAGCAACTAAAGATTGACAAATCTAATGAAATAGAAAAGCTAGAATCAAAAAGTTAGGAAATTCAACTCAGTCCCTTTTTAATACAGCTTCTCAGGTAGAAAAATACCTTAAAATTACATAAATTTTTAGGTGTCTGCTATAATCATCATACCTCTTTTTGTGTGAAATTGATTTCATGGTTCAAATGAATTGATGTAAAATGATTGTTAGTTTACAAACCATAATAAAACCAGAGTATCCATTGACTTTAAATATCTTCAGCCAAAGGACAGCTTAATTTCTTTTCACATGAGTAATTTGTAAATTAATATTTCTTTTTTAATTTTTAGATATCTGTGGATTTAAAGACAATATGGAGGTCATCAAAGTATATCACTGAAGAATATGATGGCTGAAAACAATTTTAAAATGCTAAAGATTCAGCAGCGTGTGGTAGCCAGCAAACTACCTAGAAACAGGCCATATATTTGCAATATTTGCTGCAAGCACTTTGAAACACCATCAAAATTAGCTAGGCATTACCTTATTCATACCGGTCAAAAACCATTTGAATGTGATTTGTGTCACAAAACCTTTAGGCAACTAGTTCATCTGGAGAGGCACCAACTAACTCATAATCTGCCTTTTAAATGCAGTATTTGTCAGCGCCACTTTAAAAATCTGAAGACGTTTGTGAAACACCAGCAATTTCACAATGAAACCTATCAGAATGATGTTAAGCAAGTCAGAAGATTGCTAGAGGCTAAGCAAGAAAAGCCAGTGCATGCAGCATATAATACTTTTTCCACAGAGGAGAGATGGGCATTACACCCGTGCTCTAAGTCTGATCCCAAGTATGGCGCTGTGAAGAGAAAGAATATTCATGCGTGTACAATCTGTGGCAAGATGTTTCCGTCACAATCAAAACTTGACAGGCATGCACTTATTCACACTGGCCAGAGGCCTTTTAAATGTGTCCTGTGCAGTAAATCTTTCCGACAGTCAACTCATTTAAAAATTCACCAACTCACACATTCGGAAGAAAGACCTTTTCAATGTTGTTTTTGTCAAAAAGGATTTAAGATTCAAAGCAAACTTCTCAAGCATAAACAGATCCATACTAGGAATAAGACTTTTCAGACTCTTTCATTAAAGGTGAAGAATCCAGAATCATGCCCCTTGCCTAATAAGTTAAATGCAAAGCAGGATGGTTTTGAAAATGGTGATATGGATGAATCTGAGGAGAATAATCCACTTGATGTCCACTCCATTTATATTGTCCCTTTTCAGTGTTCAGAGTGTGAAGAATGTTTTGAATCAGAGGAGATTCTCAATGGACACAAGTGTTTTTCTGCCAGAGGTGGCAAAATTCCAAGCAGATTCAAAAGAAGCTACAACTATAAAACCATTGTTAAAAAGATCTTGGCCAAACTTAAACGTGCTGGGGGCAAAAAATTAGATAACTTTCAATCAGAAAAGAGAGTATATAAACATAATTTATTGAAAACTTGTGATCTTGTTTCTGGTGAACAGAGCTCTGAACAAACTCAGAGAAGATTTATGAGTTCTCTTGGCAAACATGGAACATATAAGACAGTTGGCAATAAAAAAAAGAAAACATTGACTTTGCCATTTTCTTGGCAAAAGCAATTCCAGACCCAAAATATGGGAAAAAATTTAAAAGGTATCCTTACAGCGGAAAGCATATTAACTGTAGATAACTCAGTGAATAATAAAGACTTGTCAATCAATGGTTCATCCACTGAGGAATTCTTAAATAACTGTGAAGGGCTTCAGTGTGATTTTTCAGTTCCAAATGAAAACATACATACTGGACATAAAATGTGTCCCTGTGATAAATGTGAGAAAGTATTTCCTTCTATATCCAAACTACAAAGACACTATTTAATTCATACTGGACAAAGGCCTTTTGGCTGTAATGTTTGTGGGAAGTCTTTTAGACAGTCAGCTCACTTAAAAAGACATAAACTAACTCATATTGAAAAGATTCCTTATAGAAGATCTTTTTGCCAAGTAGAATTTGGAAATGTGAACAAACGTTACATTCATCCAAGTGATAATGTTAACTATAGTGCTTCCCAACAATGTCAGGCTCTTGATTTTCAAAAATACGAGATTTCAGAGTTAGATCAAACATCTGAAATAGAAGTTAAGACAGAAGCTGAGGATTTTGATACCTACTGTAGAAACCGGCAGCCCTATTTCTCTGATGCACTTTTGGAATCAGATCAGAGCCATCCTCATTTCAGTTATTCAGGGGATCCCGAGAGAAATGATGGCCTCCTTTACCAGTGCAGTGTTTGCTGTAAAAGTTTCCGATCTCCATCTAAATTGGAAAGACACTATCTAATCCATGCAGGTCAGAAACCATTTGAATGTTCAGTTTGTGGCAAAACATTCAGACAGGCTCCTCACTGGAAGAGGCATCAACTCACTCACTTTAAAGAACAACCATAGGACAAGGTAGTTGTATTAGATTCAGTTATCTACCTGTCAAAACCACTAACATTTGTAGTCACTGCTGGTCTTGTATCTTTTAAACATTTTTATCACAAGGCCTGCATTAGATTGAATGGTTTCATGGGAAATTGCTTGTCCTGTGGTGAATTACAGAGGAAATGAATACAGTATTTTAAGAGCAGCCAATTTAATTTTCAGAGGGAAGAACATAGCTTGATGCCATAAACAGAATTTATTTTGGCTGTATTGAAAGTTAAAATCCATGATCCTGTACAAGCAGTTCAGACACATTTTTAAAAGGAATTATTTCTTTGAGATATGTCATCTCTTTTTAGATACACATACTTAAAAGATAGGGAAAAATTGCCCTGTAGCAGCAAATAGCGTTTATAGTTCATTTATTTTACCTTAAAGCATAATTTATCCACTATGGCTCAGATTTTATCGCAAAACTTTTTTCTTGCAATTTGAAAAACTACAGTAAACATGGATATGGATGGAAAATTACAGCATTATTTCACTGATCTTTTCAAAGCCATTTTTTGGATTATGTGATCATTTCACCTCTTTTGGGTGCTCAGGTGATGAAATTTTTATTTTATTTTCAATCCAGGGTGCTACTGATTTCCCCAAAAGAATTGAAAAGAGGCTAAGATGCACCTATATAACATTTATCATGTTTACTTACTGGGAATATTTTTCAAGTGCCATAATCTTATATATGCAGTTTTGTCTTTTTAGAGTGATGAAGGCAATTCATTTATTTACTTGTTAATACAGTAGTTGACACCACTAGTCATAAATAACACTCAGCTAGAAGACTATTTCCGTAAAACATTTACTTTAGTGAGACTTTGTTTTAATGCCTCTTTCAGTGGTCCTTCAATTTAAGGTTGATCTAAGGTTGGTCAAATGTCAGTGACCAGAGATAGCTTTAGTTTGTATTCCTTTATGGCTCTGCAATATGCTAATGCTAAAGAATGTTACTTTGATCTTTTTAAAATTTGGTCTTTTTAAAAACTTTTAATTAGTAAGATAACCATTGCTGTTTGGGAATAAGATAACTACAGCGTTGAATGTATCATATCTAGACAGAGTTGTGATAATTTGGAAAGATGTAATCCTAAACTATGAGGAACCTGTTTCATCATTATCCATTGTCCTTCAAATTTGGCATTTGTAAAATCTTTAGGAATGACATTTTGTAGCAATAAAAGAAATGAACCATTGTGTCTCTAAGGTGTAGAGAAAGCAGATGTGTATTCATCTTAGCACATTTAAATATGGTGAAAGCCTTCTTTTGAGAATGTGGATAAATGAATAATTGTACGTTTACATCGTGCTCTAAGATCTGTCATAGGGGTACGGGGATTTGGGTTGGCTTGCTTTTATCACAGATGAGTTTTAAGTAACGAGTTTAATTTATAGAGATGAAATATGACACTATGAATAAAATACTCAATGATGTGTAAATGTGCCTGTATTTTAAGGAGAGATGCCCAGTTGAAGCAGAAAATTACAAGCTTTAGAAAATACTTTGTTTGAAATATATTTCTCCAGTGCAAGCAAGATAAGTTTACAGAATTTGCTTTACCCAAAACTTCAAGAACACATTTATTATATAAAGGCAAGGAGTAACTAGTTCATATTTTCTTAGGATAAAAGTTTAAGAGTGGGGCTGGGGATTTAGCTCAGCGGCATAAGCGCTTGCCTTCCAAGCAGACAGTCATGAGTTCGATCCCTGGTACCGATAAAAAGGAAAAAGACCAAAAAAAAAAAAAAAAAAAAAAAAAAAAAAGTTTAAGAGTTACTTCATTAGCATGCTTGAAATCATGGTTTTTAGTATTTCCCTAAATTATTAAAAATTTTACTTGAAGGAAGTATCTTACATACTCCTTTCACAACCCAAACAGGGAAAGTTTTGAATGTTGTATTTGTATGACTCTGAGACTTTGTCTAAG
Organism: Cavia porcellus; assembly: GCF_034190915.1. Taxonomy (NCBI): domain Eukaryota; kingdom Metazoa; phylum Chordata; class Mammalia; order Rodentia; family Caviidae; genus Cavia; species Cavia porcellus. The sequence continues at coordinate 35,224,832 of NW_026947489.1, forward strand.
TGATACTACTAATATATTTTTTTGCCCATGCCTTTTTAAGCTGTTTCATATTGAAAGTTGGTATATTGTAAAGAATTTTGTCAAAAATGTTCTACAGTGCTGTTTGAAGTACCTGTAACAAAATACTTTTATCATCTTTGCAAGCCTCTTATGGAAACATTATAGAAGTGAAAATGAAGCATGAATCCATGTTAAAAAGATTAAACATGTTAAAACACAGTTTACTGCATGCTGGACCTGTTAGTGTTGTGGAATTAGTTACTTTGGTTTTCTGGGAAAAAAATAAACTTTATAATTAAAGAGAAGTAGAATTTTTTGTTTGGCTGATTCTGGGCTGTAGGAAGATTATTTACTGGAAGAATGTGATTAGCTGACTTTGAATTATTGATTTTTGTTTCATAGTGCAATAGGACAGAAAATTTTAAGATAAAATTGTATGTGCTGATGGGAAGTGGATGGTAGATAAAATTCTTGAAAAACAAATCTCAGTACCATGGTTTGAAAACTTTTTAGGTTATACAATTCATACTTTTTCTAAAAAGAAAAATCACAGTACTGCAACAAGGTACTGACTTGACTATCAAACACTTGCATAGGCTCAGTTCAGTTTTGTACTAAGCTTCCCTGGATAGTTAAAAATTTACTTCCTTATTTACATTTATTTGATAGTTACTTGTCACTTACAAAAGACTGTGTTTACTCCATTGCAGATTACATGCTCAGTCTGTTTGTTCATTAACCCATCCTTCTCTTTGGCCTTGCCCTTAGATTTGTTCTGAAGAATTAAAAAATTTGTTTCTCAAAGAATACAGTTCTTGTTATTTTTTTGGTCTCTGACAGTCCTAGTATTAATTGAAATTAGACACAGACTCATATCCTATTCAAGATACATAGCTGAGTCAGGCTGTTCAGTGCATGAAGGAAGTTAACATGAAGTAATTGTTACAAACTTTTTACATTATTTTGAATTTTTATATTAACAAACAATAGAAAAGACTAGTACAATACAGGCAGCATGGACTTCTAGAACAAGCTTAAAGATCATTGCAAGATAAAATTCAAGATGTCTTTACATACTGTATATATTTATATTTGGATAATGATGCAAAGTGGCCGAGGGTACAGTTGTGGATAGAGCAAAGGTAGCTGACCTAGGAGTATTCATATCTCCCTGACATCACAACTGTTCAGGGATAGGTAACCCAGGTTTGAGCCAGACAAATTGAGGTAAAAACTCAGAGGTAAAAACTGACTAAGCTGAGGTGATAAAGTAAGACCTATGCTTATTTTGAATTGTCATGCTTTTTTTTTTTTTTTTTTTTTTTTTTGGTAGCAGGGATTGAACTCACAGCCTCAGGGTTATCAGGCAAGCACTTGAGCTGCTGAGCTAAATCCCCAGCACAAACCTATCTTCATTTCAATGATGGATTTCAGAAAAGTGATATATGGACGCTCTCTGCCCTTAGGGTACCATGAGGCCTGCTAGTCCAAAGGGAATGAGAGAGGAGCAAAGCCTCCCTCCCCACAGAAAGGTCAGAGATGGAGCTGGAAACTTGATCAACTGCCTGAAGCCTAACTTGTCACTTGACTTTATCACTAAAGATTTCCTTTGTCAATTTTTTATTTATATACAATATAGATAGATATTTAGTACCTGGGATTGAACTCACGACCTCACACTTGCTAGGCAGGCACTGATGCTGCTAAGCTAAATCCCCAGCCGCATTTAAGTGAATTTTAATGAGCTCTTTTTTTCTTAAAATATCCTACATAATAATGGTCTCCAACGGCATAATTGCCAAACTTACCTTTATGAAATTTTGTCTTTTTATATTTCTTTGTAAGCATTTGATGTTGACAGTCTTACCTTTTTGAAGCCCTCTTGACTCAATTCTTTAGCTTCGCAAAACTATAGAAAGCTTGTAAAATAAGCAAAAATCTATAAAGTGCACATCATACTATTAAAATGTCCAATATGATCAGTCAAAAAGTTAGCTAAGAGAAGAGATAAGATAGATAGAGATACAGATTGCATTTTGTTAGAAATCTGCTGTGTAAATTTGATTCATTTACATAGAATACTAGAAAGCTACATGTGATCTGGTGTCTATTGGTTTATACTCTTGGCCACAGATCAAGAGCTAAATTATGAATAATAAATACATAAATTGGAAATAAACGTTAATACCACCTGGATCTTATCCTGTGATTTTGACTGTTCCCCTATAAAATGGAATTATTTTCCCTTCAAAACCGTCATCTCTCTTCATGTGCTTTAAGGTTCTGCCATCCCTACAGCTACTTAGAAATGTCTCATTTTATCTCTCTAGGATGTTCATATTTATTCTTTTAATTTTTACTGCCAGAACCCAAATTCAGGACTTTTACATTGGTTTTAGAATTTTTAGTTATTTCCCAGCTTGGATTTTCACCTTTCTAAATTCTGCTGAAAATTCATTTTCTAAAAGTAATTTTCACTCGATGGTTTCATAATATCTTTTACAATAGAGACAGTTTCTGTTCCCTAGCTTTAAAGGCTTTCAGTACCTCAGTCCTTACTGTCTACAAACTTTTCCCCAGCCTGACCTGCTTCCTAGCTTTTATCCTATAACTTGCACAGATTAAAAATACAGTTCGTTGCAGTTTCTCCTTGTCAAAATATGTTCATGTGTCGAGTTATAGTTAAAACCATTAGAAAATATTGTGTTACTATTTATAGACTATGGAGAGAAAATGTTAATAGCTATTATATATTTAAAATCTTTTACATTTAAAATCGTGATCATACTAGTTTTGGAAAACATAAGTTTTTATCTCTAGCTCTGTAAATAAACTTCTTAAAATTTTCTTAATACACGAAATTTACATTCATCTTGGGAAGTAGGAACCTACACATAATGCACGTTTGTTTTGTTTTTTGGTTTTTGTCTTGGCCTTATATAAGACAGCATCTCTGTGCAGTTTAGACTGGCTCTGAGCTCACTTTTCAGACCAGGCTTGTCTTGAACTTGCAAGGATCCTCCTGCCTCAGCTTCCCAAGTGCTGAAATTACAGACATACACCACCATTCCCAGCTAATACAGCTTTAAAAAAATCCCATTTCCTTTCTTACTCAATTTCCTCCTTCACCTCTAAATAACCTTTCTCTACCTTCATGCTTGATACTATTTTTAGCTCATGTTTATAACAATGTTTATGTTCATTGAGGTTATTAGGTTCCTGTATATGGTGTATCTTATTTCTTCTTACATTCCCTTTTCTTCCCCTCTTCCCTCATCCTCAGTCTCCTGGACCTCTCCCCATTTGTGAGAGATTTACCCTCTTGTTTCTTTCTATCCATCCTTTATTATGCTTTTTGTATTTTGCCTTACTCAAGTTGAGAGAGACTGCAGTTTTTAAGTTTGAGGGTCTTATTTCGCTCAACGTTATATTTCCAGGTGCATGCATTTTTCTTCAATATTTCAAGTTTATTCTTTTTATATCCAAAAAGTATTACAGAGTGTACAGATAACACATTTTCTTTATCCATTCATCTGTTAATGGGCACACAGGTTGTTTTGAGGATTTAGCTATCATGAATTGTGCTACTATAAACATCAGAATACACATATCACTATAGTATGATGTCTTTAGCTCTTTAGGGAGATAGCTAGATGGGTCACATGAAATTTCTAATTTCAATTCTTTGAGAAATCTCCATACTGACTTCTATAGTGATTGTACTAGTTTACGTCCCCAGTCAGCAGTGTAGAAGTGCTCCCTTTTCATGGTAGCGTGCCAGCACTGGTTATTCTTTTGACTTTTTGATGATTGCCATTCTTTCTGGTATGGAATGCAATCTTTGCATTGTTTTAATTTGAATTTTAATCTCCTTGTATAATATAATATCTATGACATACTGTTTAGGGTCTCTCATTTTTAAAAGTTCTTTATATTTTCTAGATGTTAGTCCTTTGAGGAATATATGGCCAAAAAATTTTCCCATTCTGTGGGTTGTCTCCTCACTGATTTCTTCACTGTGAAGGAGTTTTTAAATTTGGTGTAATTCCACTTGTTAATTCTTCCTGCTTTTTCTTGTGTAATTGGGTTTTGTTTAAATATCCTTTCCTAAATCTATGATTTCTAGTGTTTTGCCTATTTTATGTTGCAGTAGGCTCAGTGTTTCTGTTTTAATCTTGGATCTCTAATTCATTGTGATTTTAATATAGTACAGAGTGAGAGATATGGGTTGAACTTTAATCTTTTGCAAACAGATACCAGTTTCCCAGCACCATTTGTTAAATAGGGTATTTTTCCACCAATAGATGCTTTTGGCCCCTTCATCAAAGATAAATAGCTGAATGTGGCTAGGAGGATGTTTCTGTGGCCTCTATTCTGTTACACTGCTTGGCATGTCCATTCTGTAAACAAACTTTACACAACAAAACATAGAAAAAAGGGACTACATTTATGATCTCCAGGTCTATAGACAAGTTGATTCTTCATTCATTTTGTTTTTGGTTATAATATATACCCATATTATTCAAAACATATATTCAATATATATACATATATATATATACATATATATATATATATATATATATATATACCAAATTATGTGAAATAAGCCATCCTCTCTGTTCCTTCTACTTAGAGGCAGTAGTGTTATGAATTTCCTACTTGTATTTTGTCAGGAGGAATTTAGTAGAGATGCTTAATCTGTATATCAATTTGTGAATGGTAAAGGTATGCATTCAATTCAAGAAAAAGAAAAGCAGTGCAATTAAGAAACAAGCAAAAGAATATGAATAGATACTTCGCTAATGAAGATATATGAACAACAAAAAAGCAAAAACATTTAACATTTTTAGTTATTAGAGAAATGTAAATTAAACTATAATGAGATACAGCACATACTATGAAAATGGCTAAAATTTTAAAAACATTATATTACTTGTTGGTGAGGATGAGAAAAAACTGCAGGTTTCATTTGTTAACAGGTTCATAAAAAGTTAAACATGCATCTATCATATCTCTTAGCCATTTTGCTTCTAGGCTATTTAATGTATCCACCTAAATATCTGCTCTCATATAGGCGCATAGAAACCCTGTTTGCAGTGACCAAGAACTAACAACAACATGAATGTCCATCAACACCTTAAGAAACTGTGGTATGTCTAAAAATAGAACACTATTCAGCCACGAAAAGGAATGAATGAATGATCCACGCAAAATTATGGGTAAATCTCGAAATTGTTTTGGTGGGTAAAAGAAGAAAGGTACATATTGTGATATTTGATCTATATAAAGTTCTCTAAAAAGCAAAGTAATCTATAGCAAAAATGATAGAAACCAGGCACGATGAAGAGCACCAGGAAATTTGAGTGGCATGGGTATGAGCATTATGATTCTGCTGATAGGTTCATGAATCTATAATTATGTCAAAACGATCAGATTTTATATTTGTTGTTCATATCAATTTCATAAATCTGTTAAAGAGTTAAAGCCTCGGATTCCTAGTGTATTTTTATTTTATTTATTTTTACACCACTGCTTCCTTTAGAGTTGAAAGAAACCACAAATCCCATTCCTCTGGCCCCCATCTTTCACTAATCACAAAGAACCTTCCTTCAGCACCATCAGGGTCTGTGCAGTTCTCCGTGATCCCGATCCTGTGCTCTGGGTGTTTTCTTCCGGATCGCCAGCAGGGGGCGAGCAAGGGAGGAGGGCGAAGCCGTGGGCCGTCTAGCTCAGCCTCAAAGCCTGCACTGACTTCCGGCTCCGCTCTGTTCCGCTTCCGGGGGACGCGCGCGCCGCTGCCCGGGTTGTTGGTGGGACCGTGAAGGCCATGGACGTCTTACGCCGCGGTATCTAGCTCGTGGCCCCGGCTCAGCAGCTGATACTTGGTAGTGCACCAGGTCCCCGCTGCCTGGCGTTGCTTTCGTTTTCTACTGGAGCGGAAGGAGAGTGCAACCATGGCGGCCCCTGCGCAGCCCAAGAAAATCGTGGCGCCTACGGTGTCCCAAATCAATGCGGAGTTCGTGACACAGGTGAGCTCGGGTCGTCTGGGTGTGTGTGTGTGCAGCGGGGTAAGGACGTCGAGGCCCCGAGACCTGGAGTGGGGTATTCTCCTGGATTGCGAGAATGTAGGAGACATTTGTTGGTTATCTTACTCTCTTGTGTTTTTACTGGGTAACTCCATGTTCTGGCCACTGTGATTGGTGTTGGGTATAACACAATGAAAGACATCTCTCAGCTTGGAGGAGTTCAGTGTCCTGTAAATATACACACAGAGAAAACTCCTTATGTAGTTTTGCTATTTGGGAGTTTGTTAAAGAAAGAGTGAAGTCAAAGAGGACGGAGTGTCTCAAGTATGTGAGATTGGCTAGAAAGCCAGTCTTGAGGGAGAAGTAGTCTTTCTTGACCGACTAACCTGGTTTTCAAGCAGAGTGATACTTGCAAGATGCTCCTCGTAGGTCCAGCTACTGAGAAAGAGATGTCTTTCTTGCATTGTGAGCCACTGTTGGCTCTGAATTGAGAAACACAATTTTGTACTCCGCAGCAACATTCCTAATCCTTTTACTTGCTTAGTATCAGAGAGCAAGTGTGAGTGGCTCAGTGCCTTTACGGCTTCTTTTTTCTATGTTGCCTGGCTCAGACTTGTTTTGAGTTCTCCTTTCCCTTAATGCCCACAGTTCTGTATTTTAGGTATCTCTTAAGACCCACGTGCTCTTCTGCGCCTTTGTAACCCTGAGTCAAGTTGTTACTGTTTTTTCCCTGGACCAATGTGTCATCTTGCCTTTCTTCTTGTTTTCTAGTCCATGCTTCTTGCTACTGTCAGAGTTAACACAAATGCAAACTGATCATGTCGCTTGTCTTAAAGTCTGTGCACCTCTGAGTGCCCTTAGGATAATGACTGGAGTCCTTCAGGGCATTACGTGATCTGGTTTCGGTTGATGCCTTCAGTTTCTGCTCTTTCCTCTCCCTTTTAATGTTGTACCCTAACTATAATGAGCTGCAGTTATTTGAATGTGCCATGCCTTATTTCACTTCCTGAATTTTCAACATTGTTTCCTTTGTGGGATCCTTATTTTAGCCCTTCTTTTATTTCCTTTCTTTTGTACTATATTAGAGAAGCTTATTTTGTTTGTTGTTTGTTTGTTTCAGACAGGATCTTGCTGTGTAGCTCAAGCTGGACTTGAGCTCACAGCAGTCCTCCTGCCTCAGCCACCTAAGTACTGGAATTACCTGCATGCATCACCACATCCAGTTTAGAGGGGCTTGTTTCATGACATCTTCAACTACACCAGAATTCCTTTTCCCAGTGTACCTGTATTTTCATGCTAAAACTAAGCTATTAGTTAACCGCTGTAGTGGAATTCACATTTTTAGAAAGAAGAGCAAGGTTATAGTTTCAGAGATTGATAAGTGCTCCAAGGAAAAGGAAACAGTGTTGTGATAGTGGCTGGGTAGAGTGTGTTAAAAGTAATCAGAAGCCTTCTCTCTGATGACATTTGACCTGACACATTTGAGCAAGTTTCTGAAGAACAACGAAAATGGTCCAGAGAATATTAAGTGTGAATGACTCAGAATGTAACAGGAGAGAAGGCTAGGGTGGCTGCAACCCAAGAAGTGAGAGGGCAGGGGGCACATCCATCCCGGCACTCTGCATCGCGCAGAGGACTGAGACTGAAGGATTGCCAGAGGTTCAAATCCAGCCTGAGCTATAGCAGTGACCTCAAGGGTAGCCTGCACTAAACAGTGAGAGCCTGTCTCAAAAAACAAAGAACAGTATGTAGGGACCAGATTGTATATACATTTTTGGAGACTAGGAAGTATGGATTTTAATCTAAATACAGTCGATTTAATTATAATCAGGTGAGTAATATTTGTGAAAGATCTTTGGCTAAATTTTAGAAATTGGACAAGGGATGAGGGAGCCGTAGTAGTAGGGATAGCAATAGAGCTGGTACAGGTGACAGAGCCTCTACTATTAAACATGAAGTGGACTGGTTATATTCTGAAACTTGATGGTTAGGTATTGTGAAGGAGGAGAGGAAAGATGAATTAAGGATAGTTGAAACAACTGGGTAAGTGGTTTAGAAATTTTGTAAGATGAGGAAGGCCAGGAAACTTTAGTGGGGAATATCAGGAATTTTGTTTTGGCAACATTAAGGTTGGGATGCCTGCTAGACGTTTAATTGAAAGTTTGAGAAGCCATTTGAATGTGTTAGTGTAGAAAATATTGGCAAGAATTGGGCTTGAACATAAGTTTGGGAATTCCTGACCCAAGATAATACATAAAGCTGTAGAACTGAATGTGACAGCCTCAAGAACGTGGTACATAATCGTGCTGCATGTCGTCTTGCATTGGATTATGGGAGCTGAGTCTAGGGAGTAATGTCTTTAATTCTGTATGTGCCCCCAGCACTTGGTATTGTACTAGACACATTAAATAATGAGTATTTGTTGAAAGAATGCATGAGTGAATTAATGAACAAATGTACTATAGCTTAAAATGTAGTACAGGGAACAAAGGTCCGTGGCAGACTTGGGCCACAGGAGCAAACATTAATGCCTGATAATTGCTAGGTATGTTTGGGTGCTCCTAAGCTGTGAAGGAAGACATTCCTTCGCTTTAGGGAGTTGACATATTTGGCGAGCGACTTTTAAGAGATGTAAAGGATTGCCACTGTTTAATATGAGAAATGACAGATTAGAAATGTGAGGAAAGACTTCAAGAACAGAATTAGACAAGTGCTTTTAATTACTATTGAACAAATGAGATTGCAAAGTTAAAATTTAAAGGTCAAAGATTAGATCTTTATGATCTCACGTTTTGTTAGGCTGCTGTATTTTTATTTACAGTACTTTCTGTCTTTCATTAGGGCTGGTTTGAATAATCTTGCTGCTGTAGCTATACTGAGTGGAGAATGAAAAGGTTTTGGTTTATATGAGGCTAAGGAATTTAGAGACAGATAGGATGGCAGGATGTCCTTTAAGGAAGGATGGGTTAGCCAAGGAGACTTTTGAAACTCAGAAAAAGAGAGATGATATACGTTTAATAAACATTTGCTGGAGTGTTACTACAGATAGATTTACAGTAAGCAGTTTAAGTCAGAAAAAGCTTACATTTTCATTTGTAACCTTCCTGAATTTATCAAGACGGATTAGACTTGGTCCTCCAAGGTGTGACGGAAGGAGAAGATGGCTGAGTATGGGAGGCCTAAAAGGAGCAGCAGAAGGAAATGAGTATTCCACAGAATAAATGGCTGTCAAGAGAGCATTTTCTGTTGGGTGGAGTGTTTGCTGATGTGGGAAGGTATTACGTAAGTGAGTGTGTTTCTAGAGGCTTTTCCTGAGGGCCGGTGTCTTAACGACTGGAGAGGCTCTTTAAGCAGGTTGACTGTGTTAGGGGATGAGCTGTACAAGTAAAGCAGACACAGGCCTCATTCCCTAAGTGTTCCTTTTACATAAGGAAGAAAGACGAGCACTCCAATAAATGTAACACAGAAGTATAACATCGGAATTAAGTTACCTGCAAAATGAAGAGGAGGAAGAAGCAATGATCATTATCAAATATGCTTGAGGAAGGCGTCACAGAAGCAGTAACATTTCAAGTTTTACTTCACTTCTCCATTCTTTATCCCTATGTTTTTCCTGCATCAGACATTATTTTGAGTACCTCCAATGTGGCAGACACTGTGCTGAGTCACCTTTTTGTAAATATGTAAATATCTTGTGTTTGCCAGCGATGTCTTTTTTCCCCAAGCACTCAGATTTCAGTGAGAGCATGGTTATTATCATCATCTATTTTTATTTTTTATTCTTATTTATTATTCAGGAATCAAACTCATGACCCCATGCTTGCCAGACAGGTGCTTACACTGCTGAGCTAAATCCCCAGCTGTTGTAATTTAATTTTTAAAGAATCAGAATATGTTTTTTCCATATTACATAGTCCATGTAAATACCTGGAGACATTATGTGTATGCATTTATGTGTATGTATTTAAATTTCTAGGTGAAGGCTAATTTGCTGAAATATTCCGTTTCTCTGTGATAATCAGTTCATAGACTACAGTGCTTTATTAAAGATTTTGAGTATCTGAATTAAGACCCAGGTATTCTTACCATTGTACTGAAGATGTTTGATTTTACAATTTTCTGCTGGACTGTACCATCACCCTAGAGATTGTTGCAACGTTTTTTTCTTTTCTTCCATGTATCTTGTGTTTTAAATCACAGTGGCAAGTTGCAGTGCACAGCCCACTGAAACTTTTATGGACTAGGGCCAAGGATCTAACTAGCCTCCTGCCAGCAGAAACCATTTAGAATTGCTCTGTTACCCATACTGGTAAACATCTTGTTAAGAAACAGCGCTTTGCTAAGTGATCTGAGTCTTCCAGCTCTGTGGTGGCATGCCTTTGTAATTTATTGTTTATACTGTTTACTTTTACAGTTAGCATGTAAATACTGGGCTCCTCACATCAAGAAAAAATCGCCTTTTGATATAAAGGTGAGTACTTTTGGTTTATAATACACTTTTTTGAATAATTATTTTCCTTTTATCTCTTTAAGGATTAATTCAATAAACTTTCCGTAGTTTTTTTAAAAAGTTTATAGCAGATTTAAATGATCAAACTAATCAAGGTTACAAGTAAGAGAATAAGAATCATTATCCAGATATGACTTGTGTAATTATTTAATGCTTTTTCAAATTATGTATCATAATTTATATAATCTTTTTAGATCCTACATTGTTCAAATTCATTATTACTGTAAATTACCACGTGAGTGTCTTTATAATATACAGAAATTTTCATGCAAGTTTTTTGTCAGGTCTTTGAGAATGGAATTGAGTATTTTCTTTTATTTTTAGTTTGAGAAAGGACGATAAAAGTCTTAATAATGGTGAAAAAGTTATATAGTAGTCTAAGGACCAATAATATTAAATAAAGGAAAGGCCTTATGGTTTAATTGAAACAGTTTAATACAAATGAAAAGAAAAATTCTTAAATGTGAAATTCTTAAATGTGTAGGTTTTTAAAAAAACTTTTTTTTTAAGACATGGTCTTGCTTTGTAAAGTTTAGGCTGGCCTTGAACTCACTGTGTAGCCCACGATGGCCTTGAACTCACTGTGTTTTTCCTGCCTCAGCCTCCCAAGTGGTGGAATTACCAGCGTGTGCCACCACACCCATGTATGGTTGTTTTCATTGGAATACCATCTCAGAGACTTTTATATGAAGTATGTTGATATTGCATACCATTAAATAAGAAGATCGAAATATGTTTTGTATCTGACTATGTTAAGGCCAACGGTCCTTAAAGTAATTTCTCATAAAATAACAGAAATATGCTAATGTGACTGGATAGAGTGGAACCTAATTAGTTAAGAATTTTAGATATTCAGCTCATCCAGATCTAATACAGGATAATTCTAGGTGAAGCTATCTATGAATATCTTCAGCAGTTTATTACAGGTTAGTGTTTAAACATGAGTAGATTCATGTTTAGTTTGGATTTTTATAAAAAGAGAAACAACAGAATTTCGTCTAGCTTGTCTAAGATGTGCCTACTTCACCTCCCTCTCCCACCTTCAAATATTTATTCGACAAGTACACTTTGAGGAGGGTCTTAGTTACTTTTTTCTCATTGCTGAGACAAAACAGCCAACACAAAAAGTCAAGGAAGAAGAGTTTCAGTCAGTGATGAACTGGCTCCAGGGCAGAGTGGCCTGGCGGACAGGCCTGGCAGAGGAGAAATAGTTCATGGCCGGCAGAAGGCAGCAGAGCAGCCAACAATGACAAGCCTCTTTCTGTTGCTTCTGTCTTATCAAGGCTACTGGACCTCTGGGTGGATAGCACTCACCCTTAATCCTAGTGTGTTTAATCCTAGCGTTGCACCATGAATCAATCCCACAGTCACACATTCTAGATCCAGCCATCTCTGAAAAGCCCCACCTTGACCACATAAGGCCTTGTGGGAGATGTCTAAACACAAGCCACACAAGCAGGTAGAAGACATTATAGTTATTATACACTGTCTTACTATCCCATGTTAAAGCACTTCATCCTTTTGCAGATTTTTTTCTCTATTAACAGTGGCACTGCTACTGCTCCTCCCGCTGGTGATTGTTATTGAAGGTTCATCATGTACCAGGGTTCCTGCTAATTCTTGATATACCCTGTTTGGTGTATAGCAGCCTTACATGGTATTTTGTATTTTAGTATCCATTTCATGGATCAGGAAGCTGACAGGAGGGAGGTCAGACACTTGCCCAGAGTCATGTACATCATCAGTGCTGGTGAATAGTGTCAATCGGGCTTCCAACTCCAGAGTCTACGTTTTGTTCAGTCTAATGCAAAAAAAACAAGCTTCTCAGCCTCATCATTTTCATTGGGTAGTGGAATATACTGTCTTCAGACTTTTAAGCTGCTGTCATATTGTTTGAAAACCTTTTGTTATGATTCTTAGATGGAGACTGAGAGCACTTACATATTTTTAAGGCTTTCCAAAATATTGTGATCTTGTCAATTTTTATTTTCCTAGAAACGTAGCACATCATTTTTATGAATATTCTGGGGCACTGTTTTTATGTAGATACATTATTGGCCTTTTTCTTCTACTTTGCTTTCTGCATGTGCCATTATTTTTCAAAATCTGTTAATGTTATTTCAATAGTGTAGTATTTGACAACTGTCTTAAACTACTTTATTATATATAATTACAGTAATTGAAAACTATCATTTTAGGTCTGAAAAAAGTTGTTTGAGATATTAAAAATTTTTGTATTTTTCCTCACAGGTTATTGAAGAGATATATGAGAAAGAAATTGTCAAATCGAGGTAGGAATGAGTTTAATTTTTATACATTGAGGTTAATGGTGGACCAAGTTGAATCGCATCTGAGCTTCTAACAGTGGTCATAACTTGAAGCCTTTTTTTCTTTTGTATTGCTCACTGAGACAATGGTGGCTAGAAAAATGTCATATGTGGGTACTAGAGTCATGATGTTTGTACTTTTGATTTTGGTTCAGGTTAGAGGGACTAAACCCCATAGAGTTTATTTTTTGAAGAAATGTTAGGGAAAGTAAGCATAGAAATTTTGTTTCCATTTTAGTTACACTGATTATCTGATCATTCCTGGTAAAAATATTGAAATTATACAAGTAAACCATACATTTGAAATAATATGTACATAATATATAAAATATACAGTTTTAAAAACTAAATAAATAATTGAAATTATTTTGGAATAATATATGAATAAATTAATAAATCTCCTCTGTCTTTTAGTGCCCTGTTTATTTATTTATGTAGGTGTCATTTCTGTTCCCTGCCCTTTCTGACCAAAAAGGGTTTATACTTTGAATGCTTTTTTTTTATTTGTTTGTTTGTTTTTGATTTAACAGTATATCTTGAGCTTTGTTCCATACATTGAGGGATATATATCCCTGGTGATTTTTTTTAATGGAGGAAAGAACATAGTTAGAAGTAACTAGCTGAATTCATTTTAGATCTTCCCAGTTTTGTTGGCACCGTCAAAACAGGCTGTTTGAATCCTGTGTGATTTAGTGCTTTTCTCCTTGACATCCACAGTGAACACAAGTGTGTTTGTGTTCTTTGGAGCGATTCTGGCCAGGGGAAACTTGAGCTTGGCAGGCTTGATGCTTGTTTCCCCCCAAGTATTTTAAAAGGTAGTTGACTATTTTAGTAGGAAGTGGAAGCATTATAAATGTTACGCATTTCATTACCTCTTGTAGTTGGTATTTTTCACGTATTTGAATTTTAGGTAAATTTTGTTAAGTATGAGAAAGGCAAAATTAGTGTCAGAATAGAGTCTTGCTCTGTTGTTTCAGTGGTTGATTCATGAGCTTGTAGTGAGTGACAGACAGGATCAAAGCCATGTTAAGAATTTTGTTCTGCATTTGAAAAACAATAGAGAACCAGTGAAGAGCTTTAAGGACAGTGTTGACATTTGATAAAGAGAATTTGGATTTGGAGGGGCAGGAGGTCAGAGATTAGAAAGGCATTACAAGAATCAGATCAAGATGAAATGAAAAAGACAAAAAAAAAAAAAAGATGACATGGCCTACGTGCTAAGTTAGGAAGGAGATTTGCCAGTTTGAGAGAGGCGTAAGTAAAGAGACTGTGTGGTTAGTTAGATGCAGCAGGTAAAGAAAGCGGAGGAATCAAGGATGACTCCAAAATGTTTTGCTGAAGTTGCTCAGTGATTAACAGTGTCATTCCTAACTTTTACCGTTGTTGGGGATATGATTGGGTGTAGATCATTGGTTCAGTTTTGAATATCTTAAATTCTAGATACTTAAGAGGCATACAGATGGAAATGTAGAATAAGTAGTTGGATATTTAAGTAGGCAGCCCAGAAAAGAGTGGGCTGAACCTCCTTTGTATCAAGCATCATTTCAGGGCCAAAAGTAAAACAGTAAACTGGGTGGATAAAAATCCCTTGCTCTTGGGCCTTTCATTCTAGCAGGGGAGACCTATAAAAAAATGTACAGCGATGATATAATGCTGGAGACATTAAAAGCTATGATTTATGAATTATTGGGGAGTAAGTAACAAGGGCTGCCACTTGAGTGATCAGAGAACAATCATCCCTAAAGATACAACATTTGAGCAGATATATAACATAATTTGTCTGAGGGTAGATGTGCATAAAATTGCCTGGGGAAGTTCATCTGAAGTGGCACAGATGGTAAATTCCAGGATCCTCTCTGTCTGTGGTAGAGGACAGATACAAATATATAGATAAAGGTGTTCTACAGAGGATGTTTAGTGTCCTCCTTTCTTCTATATTAAGAGATTATCAGTCTGAAAATTATCTTGACTCTTCAGAGATTTCCACGCTAGTGCATAGTAATATTTTGTCTGTTTTGGTTTAGTTATTTTACATCTAAATTCTTTCTACTAATAATTTTTGTTATGAAATAACTAAAAGCCACCAAAGATTTTTTGAAGGAATTCTAGATATTCCCTGTACACCACATACATTATGTCAATGTATCTCTGTCTTCTACCAGAGACAAGGAGGGAGGGAGAGCAGGGAAGGAGACGCTGGGCTGCATTGTTAAAATTTTTTAAGCATCGTTGGTGAGACTCAAAAAGATTTATTACAATACTTATATAATCGCCATTGTATTTTCTTATATACATTATTGAGTAAGATCATTTCTGTAATACATGCATTGGAGTATGCATTGAAAAATTTATATGTGAGTGTTTTACACTAGTGCCTGAGGGAATTATCTGTTGAGCTATGTACTGGTTGGCTATCAAAATAAGCAGTTTATAGTTTAGCATGTATTAAGCTAATACTATTATGCATTAAGGTACAGTACTCATTTTTTTTGCATATGAACCCTATTTTCCAGAAGGGAAATAATCAAGTCTTAGTAATCATGTAATAATTTTACTTTTGGAATCTTAAAATTAGATCATTTCTAAAAGCTTTTTGTTCAGTCAACTAATTAATATGTGGTATATTGCAAAATTGCTGTCCTTTTTTACTGGTCTTGCCATTGTTAGACTCAGCAAGTTTGTTTTAATGTATTTTTATCCAACTTGAATTTTAAAATACTAAAAAATAATAATTTACTTCAGTGCTTTCTGTGAGCCACCTTATCTTAGACACCGTGCGTATTGTAGCTTATCCATCTCCATAATAACCATATGACCATGTAATTATTGTTTACCTTGTAAATGAGGAAACTGAGATACCAAAAGTCAAATAACTTGCCCACGATGTTTCTGTGTAGCTGGAGGCACAATTGGGTACTAAACTCTGGTTCCCTGGCTCTTGTGCAATATTCTGTTCTTAAATAGTAAGCAAAGTCCATTGCCCCAAAAGTCTCTTAAGTTGAGCACTTCTGTATGATTATTATACTTTTATGAATCTATCCAAGTAGTTTATATGCTTCAAAAAAGTGATTTATAGAACTGTTTACCTTTGCCAGTGTTTATTTGAAATGTATAGGTCTTTTTACTATGAAATATAATACCAAAAATGCCGTAAAATAGAAATATGTATTCCTATGAATTTTAATTTATAACCACCACCTAGGTTAAAAAAGAAAAATCCTGACTGTGGCACCTTTGCACGCATGAATAGTGAATACTACTCTTTGCTTTAGTTTGAACTTGAAATAAAAGTAAGAATATAAATATATACTCTGATGGCTGACTTCTGTTGTTCACTGTTAGATTTATTTCTTATTTATTTAACTGCTCTGAAATAGACAGTTCAGAAGTTAAAAACACCAGGGCCCTCGTCTTCACGTGGTTGCTTGTTGGCTTTTCCTGTGGGTTACAAGACCACTGGGCTCCACACCCCTGTTTTCGTTCAGCGGTGTCAGAAGGGAGAAAGGAGGGTAGATACAGCATCGGTGGCGAGTTCCCTTGCAAGTCTCCCTGTCCGTGTCTTAATTGATTTAATGAGGTTACTGGTATGTAATTAACCTAGTTTGTTCTATTTAGTTGTCCAACTTTGGACAGATTTAGTGAAATGTGCTGCTAAATTTTGGACATTGTTGGATACAATGTAGGCCCTTAGAAAGCATAGGTAACTTACAAAAAAATCTAAATGCACTTTCAAAAAAATTGTATTTGTTATTATTATAACTTTCACGTGTACCTTTGAAATTCTGATGTGATATCTCGTGCTCTAAGGTGAGTGCACCTTAGGTCTTACACGTGTGTGTTTATTGGGGTTGGAGATCTGCTCTACTCTTTTGTCTGCGCTTTTGCATAATGAAAGCTTTCATTCTTAGTAAAGTTCTGTGAAGTTGCTTGCTCAGTCAAACTAAGAAATCAGAAATTTGTGGACTAGGATTTTTAACAAGATTATAGCGTCGTGGGACATTATAAATTCATAATTCATATATATGTAATTTCCAAAGCTGGAAACTATTACCTGTAGCAGATTACAAAATGATGCAGCTAAATTAGTGGCCATTTGAACTTGCCTTTGCAGGGTGCCCATGACTATAGCATCATTTATTCATATGAAGCAAGGTACTTCTCTGATAAAGAGACTATAATGAAGAGACATATCTGACATTTCCTACAGAAAGTTCTTCAGTAATTTAGGCTCATTGTTAAGATTAAGATATAATGTGAAACACCTTTCACATTTAGACATAGATAGGTATGCCTATGTAGTTAAAGCCTAATTGTTAGTACTTTGGAAATTGATATAGGGTAGCTTTTGGCAGTTGTGGTCTCAGATTGCTTAATCTGATATGTTGCTTAGTTTTCAAAAGATTATAAATAAACTTGCATTAAGAACTCTGAAATGTTTATATTTTCTGTTTTTTTAAATGTTCATTGTTTTTGTGTTTTCAGATTTGCCATCAGAAAGATAATGCTGTTGGAATTTAGGTAAGTTAAAAGGCATTGCTTTGATGAAGATAAGGTGAAGGATGATTTAAGTTTTGTCTACATTTTTTCTGTGTATTTCTAAAAATGGTTAAGAAAATAATTCTGCAGATTCATAGTGTAGCTCAGTGGTACAGCTTGTGTTCAGTATTGGCAAGTCCTTAGCTTCAGTTCCTGGCACCAAAGCAACAAACAACAATAAAAAGAAAATAATTCTAAATCAATGAAGGTTTATGTATTTATGATGGCTGTATTTTGGATATGGGTATATGTTTTTTGTTTTTAAACAATCTTATCAAGCAAACTTGTACCATATTTTGAGCTGTTTCTCGCAGTTACAGTGTAACATGTGCTGAGTAATTTATCTTGCTTGGTTTCTCATGATCTGGTAGAAGTAAATGGAGGTGTATTCGATAGCTATTGTTTTCTTTCTGCTAAGCTAAAGTGTTGTTTCTAAGGCAGTGTTGTTCCAGCCTAGCCACTGACAACCTAAACATTTCAGATTAAAGGGAATGTATAGCTTTTGATTTCATGAAGGTCCCATATGCCAAAAATGAAAATCAGTATTGTTGATGGCAGCAATATTTATTATTCATAAAACTTATATTAAGTGTATTGGTAAATATTTTATTTATCTAGTGCTCATAGCAGTCCTGCAAAGTAAGTATCATCTTCATTTACTGGAAGATAAGATCAGAGAAGTGAAAGAATATGTTAAAAGTAATGAAGTAATCGGTACAGCTGGAAACTGGTGAAGTTGGCTTCACATTCCCAAGTTACAAAGCAGATGAGGCTGAGCCAGAGTGAACAACAGATGACAGAAGACTTAGATCTTTCTCTCAAAGAAGTTCAGATAATTATATACTTGATTCCATACTGTAAAATCATTATTTTTAGAATTATTATGGGTGTAAAAGAAAAATAGAATATTTAATCAAGAAATAAAACTAAAAATGGTCAGACTTGCAGAAATAAATGGCCATTTAAAAAATCACTAAAATTTAAAAACTCAATGGCAAAATAAAATTGCAAGTCAGTCATAGCTAAAGAAGACATTAGTGAATTGGAAGTTAGAGCTGAGATTAGCTAGAAAATGGCAAAGAAAACTAATGATAAAAATAAGAAAGGAGATAAAAAGGCTAGAATGGGATAGTGTATTGAGTTCATAATGGATTTAGAAAGAATGGAAAGGGACATTCTAGAAGAGGTGATCTATCAAAAATTTTCTAGAGTGGATAAATCTTGAGTCTTAAATTTCAGAAATGTAGGTAATCATAAACGGAACACTTCAAAACAACAGAGCTAGAACGAGAATCTTAAAATCTGCTAGAGAGTAAGGACAAACAGACTGTAACTTCTCAGTTATATTAATAGAGAAGGTAGTGGATCATATATATAAAGTTGCCACCTATCTGGAATTCTATACCCAATAAATTGTCATGAAGTGAATGTCAGACAAATAACAATACATTATTAACTGACTAAAATTCTAAATGACATCAGTGGAAAAAAGGAATTTAGACTTGCAAGAAATGACACTTATAAATAGCACTTTAGTTTCTCACTTAGATTCTTTGACCCATTATTTTAGGTGAAATCTTACTTGTTCAGTCTCCTAGGTTATTGCAGTTAACCCAAAAGGATTGCTGAAGGTAGACCCGTGGAAATACCAGTAGGACTAAACTTGTAAAGCATAACAAGGAATAGAGAAACTGTATTAATGTAATGAAGTCTAAAATGTTTACCAGTTTACATGTGTTTGAAATATTACATATTATAGAAATTTAAAACAAGAGCAGACAGTCCTGCTTTTAAAAAAAATTACTGTTTGATGGCCTTTTGTAGCTCAGTATAGTAATTGATGTTTATAACTCTGAAGGGTAAGAAACTTGTTATTTTTTGGAAATGAGAACTACTTACATTTGTTTTGGGAATATTTCCATCCATTATAAAATAAGAGTTTTAGCATCTGGAGACAGGGTCTTGCTATGCAGTCCAGGTGGCCTTGAACTCACTTTGTAGGCTGGTATTAAACTCGCAACAATCCTTCTGACTCAGCCTCCCAAGTGCTGTGATTACAGGCATACACCACCACACCTGGCCAGAGCCTCTTTTTGATTAAGTCTCTTTCTCAGTTCTAGAAGTAATTTTTTCCTAATAGGAGTTGGTGCTGTTGTCTAGACAGATCTATTTGTGAAAGTATCCTTTATATCATTTTGTTTGAATAGTATTTGTCAGATATTTTTGTATTTTACTTTATAAGATTCTTAGATTAAGGGACTATCCAGTGGTCTGATGTAACAATTACATATGTTGCTATGTACATATGTTGATAACCTTTGTTATCTTCTCACCTTGAAAGTGTAGGACTGTCATTTTTGTGTTTTGTTTTGTTTTGTTTTTATCGGTACCGAGGATCGAACTCACGACCGCAACGCTTCCAAGGCAGGCACTTATGCCACTGAGCTAAATCCCCAGGCCCAGGACTATCATTTTTGAAAGCCATGTTTTCTTAGTACAAATTCGAAGCAAGTAGCATTGACCTAGATTACAGGTGTATTTTTGTGAATATAAGTTTTCAAAATATTTTCAGCAGGTTACATTTTTCTAGGTGAGTGACACAGTGTTGGTAATTAATAAAATACTTTGTGCCTTTTTACTCTTTACAGCCAGTATCTTGAAAATTATCTCTGGATGAATTATTCTCCAGAGATGTCCAGCAAGGCTTATTTAATGTCCATCTGCTGCATGGTGAATGAGAAGTTCAGAGAAAATGTCCCTGCATGGGAGGTAACATTTCATTTACTTTTTAGCTCACATATTTAAGCTGTAATGAAGTAGCAGAACTTTTTATTCATAATAAATTAGAGGAGAGTATTACCCATGAATAAACTACTAAGAAAAATATGGATATTTGAAAGATAATTTTTTTTATTTTGACATTTTCTTCCAACTAATTTACTGTAAATTGAAAAGTGATGAGTCCGGAGTTACTTCCTTTGTGCTCAAAACAAATATGGCATGGATTATGAAGACATTAGGGACAGGCAGAATTAAAGTTATAGGTACATACAGGTAGCATTCAACAGTCGAAGCATGTGTCTGTTGTAATTTCAGTTTTCTTCTTCTCCCTAGCTTGAGCTCTGTTGTTGCTTTCTGAAATGTCTGATGAACTGACATTCTTCTGTGCTGATTCAACAGAGCATTGTTCAGTATGGGTCTAAAATGTGAGCTTTCTTTGGCCTCCATAAAATGTTCAGTCCCTTCCTTTCTAATTTTGAAGAAGTGATCTCTAAAGTGAGAAGGTATTTGACATGAAATTTAGAGTCTTTAAGATAAAATCACAGAAGTTCTCTCAAATATTCATCGAGTGACTAATCTTAAACTACATTAGCACTCAAAGTAAACTATGTATCTTGAGTCTTATGAGAGATCCTGTGGATTTTATGAACTTGCTTTAGCCTAGCATAGAAGAGGAAAGGGACATGTTTTGAACCAGGTAACTTGAGCAATTTGCATGTTATGAAGACCACGTTAATCATTAGGGTTTGAAGTAGAGAAATGACAATACAGAAGCTCCCCTTATCTCTGGCACCCCCAGTGGGTATCTGAAACCTAGGACAGTACTGAACCCTGTATATATTTTTTCTGCATGTATAATAAAGTTCGTTTTATAAACTAGATATGGTAGGAGATTAACAGCAGTCATTGTATTATAGAATTACACTGGTATACTAGACTAAAATTGCCAGCCTCACTGCTTTGATGTTTCAGAGCCATGATTAAGTTACATTAATGGTTACTTGAAAGTAGGCATTGTTTTTCCTCAGTAGTCATGCCACTAACTTAGGAGGCTATGTGATTTATGGACAGAGATTGTATAGAGTGGACACAGTAGACCAAGGGATGATTCACTTCCCAGGCAAGATGGAGTGAGACTTCATTACACTACTCAGAGCAGCGTATAATTTATAATTTAGGAATTGAGAGTCAAAAGAGCTACAACTTTTAGAAAATAGAAGTGATTAGGTTTGTTAGGAAGTTGAAGTCACGTTGAAGTTAGTTAATTGAAGAAAAGCGTGTTATTTCTCATTAATCAACCAAACCTGGGCAACTATATATAGTAAGGTTAGAGAGGATTGAGGAATAACTTGGAAGGTGCAGATCATCAAATGGAGTTTAGGGCATTGAGTGTAAGTTACTTTTGTAATACTTCATTGATCAGCTTTCCTGTTGCTAAGACAAAAGCCTGACATACATAGTTTGAAGGTGTATTTGGCTCATTGTTTCAGAGGTTTTGGTCCAAAATTTGTGTTATTTTTCTTTTATGATATTACTGTGTGAGTTATTTTTTCTAAAAAGCCTTAGTATTCAGATTTCATTGCAGTGATTGCATTTTGGAATAAATAAGTGGGGTTTGGTTTCCAGTTTTGACATTCATCTCTAAACGACTCACCATCACAAGTATATGGCAGACATGCCCATTCTGAAAGTGAAGAATGGAGGTAGAAAAGAATAAGACCAGAGCAGAACTAAAACTCAGCAGGGCAAACATTATGTACTGTAGGTCCATTTCTAGAATCTGTGACCTCACCTCTATGACCTTACTGGATGCAACCCATCAGCCTCTCTTGGGCTGACTTGGAGACTGTTTTTTTCCTTGGTGCACTGGCATTTCCAAGGAAATTGAGTCTCCATTGAATTCTTCATCTCCCTTAGTTTCTTCCTTTACCTTGTCAAGGGCTTCTGGCAGGGACTCTGCTCTGTCACACATTTTTGCCTAGCTTCTTAGGCCTTCCTGTGAAATTTGAGTGGAAGCCTCCATGTCTCTGTAACTTTTGCATTCCACATGACTATAAAGTAAGTGGCAGGTAGATAATGCCAGGATTTACTTCCATCATGAGCAGTGGCCAGATCTCCTTGGATCATTGTTGCAGCAGCCTTTGAGTGCTAGATCAAATGAATCCTGAGGAACCAATTCCCTAGGTGGCCCTTATCAGAGTCCAGAGCTCTTTTCTCAAATGAAAGGTTTACCATTTGTACCCTTGGGCTTACAGTGGATAGGGTCTTGCTGGTTCCTGAGATACCTTCAAGATATCTTCTTGTTTTCATCTAGTGTACTTGATTCTTTTGTAGTGACACTAGTCTCATCAGTAACCATATCTTTTTTGGTCTCAACTTTACCTGTGGTTTCTTTCAGACCAAGTTTTTTCAAAATTTTCTGATTTGCCTTTTGTTCCTGATTTTCAACTATTAATCTGGCTAATGGCAACCACTAGTACTCATGCCACGACTTGAACATTGGGCTGCCTTGAAATTTCCTCTGTCAGATCAATTAACCTATTGTCCATAAACTCAGCTTTACTCACAAATCTTAATATATAGCCAAAATGTAGACAAATTCTTTGCTAGAATGTAACACAAGTGGTTTTTAGTTCAATTTTCTATTGGGTCTTCATGCTCATGTATGAAACTTCATGAGCATGGCCTTTACAGTTTGTATTTCTGACAGTACTGATCTTCTGAGTTCTGACCAAAATCACTGATCAGTTTTTTCTTATGACTTTCTATGACTAATGTAGCTCACATCTGTAGTTGTTTTCAAATTCCTCCTGCACACCATTTCTGAATGCTTCAGAAACAGTGGTCTGATACGTTGTGGCAACTTTTCTAGTTATCAGTTTTCTATATTGGTCAGCTTTCCTTTGCTGAGACACACTGCATTACATCTACAATTTAAAGAAGTTTATTTTGCCTCTGAGTTTCAGAGGTTCATGATCAGTAGGTGGATGGGCAGTGGAGCCAGGCTGCACACATCCTGAATGCCAAGAAGCAGAGCACCAATGAAGAAGGGGCTAGGTAGCAGATATAGGTACAGTTTCTATCATTGTGGCCCCATGACTTTATACTTAGAGTGTGCATTACATGATGTCCTAGGCATCTCTCAAGCTAATCAAATTGAGTCAAGATTAACCATCACAAATATTTAGACAATATTGTGTAATAGAGAAATCAAGGGATCTAGAGCAAAGGGGAGAAATGTGTACTAAAGAAATACCTTTGAAATAATTGGAATATGATAATCAAAGTAATGCAGAATTGGAACAAGAATGAAGTAGAACTCTAAGAACAATGTCATGTAAGTAATAAAGTGGAACCGTCAGTACTGTGAAATGGACTTGAGGGCTGATAAGGATTATTTGAACTCCACAGCCGTTGCAAAGTGAGGGAAGTGATGTTGGTGGAGCCTTGGTTTAGAGAAGTGGATGGAAACAGTATAGACCATACATTTGGTATAACTCACATTTGGAGAAAATGAAAAAAATAGATCAAGGAGGCTTAGATGTATGTATTTCTGTTACTTACATGTCATAAGTAAAGAACTAATATAGCAGGAAAAGCTGTCCCTAAGATTAATTACGGTGTGAAAACTGAAATTTTTGCTAAACATACAACTTTGTCAGGAATTCAAATATTTCGGAAGAAAATACAGTTAAATGCAAGCATAATCTGCAGAAAGTAAAACTAATGGAATTAAAGCCATGATTTTATTGGCTAGCTAAAGATTTCTCCAAGTTTCTCACAGTCCTGTCAGAAACCTCTGCTTGACTTGCTATCTCAAAATATAAATAAGCATATGATAGTCCTTTTATATGTGTACAAGTATCTTTTTGTTGGCCAGTAGATTCCTAAAAATCTTACTGATTCTCTTTGAAGGAATGAAAGTAGGTGAGCAAACCAGTTCACAGTGAATTTTTCTGTTTTCAGACCTTTAAGAAGAAGCCAGACCACTTCCCGTTCTTTTTTAAGTGTATCCTGACTGCAGCATTAGCCGAAACTGATGGTGAATTTTCCCTCCATGAACAGACAGTCCTGCTGCTTTTCCTTGATCATTGTTTCAACAGTTTGGTAATTTTACTTTCTGTTTTGGGGAAATTTTCAAGTTCTTAAATTATTTTAATTGAGTTGAGGTGAGAGTACCTTGGTGACTGTCTCCTCTTGTGTGCTAGTGGGAAATAAGGATGGGCTAATACTACAAGTCTGACTTCAGCCACTCCTCGGTAAAGCCATTTTGTAAGATATGTTCACTATTTTGATAGTTTTGGACTTGATCCCTCTTTTTTCCTGTCCAGACTCTAAGAAAAATGATGAGAGTTGAAAGCACTAAAGGAAAGCACAAAAACAAGAAGCCTCAGAGTGTAGTGATTATGAACTTTAACTGATGAAATCTGTGCCATGGCCTGCACACGTCATAGTTTGATGGCTGCTTAGTCATGCCTCATGTCCTGGCTAGCAAGGCAGTAGGGGGGCTATGTTTTGAGTTGAATGACTAAGGCAGGTTGTGGACGATCTTTGACAAAGTCTTGTGTTGTGTGTGATATGCTTTCATGCTTTGTAGATTATCTTCCAAAAACGTGCAGTGTTTTCAGTAATCTTTCATTTGAGTTTCTCACCTGTGGTTATCTGAAGCCTCACATACTTACTTAAAGATTAAGTCCTTCTGAATTGATGGTACCCTCCTATGGAGTTCTCGCTTACATCTAAGATTGGATGTTGATTGAAGTTATTGCCTATTTCTATATACCACCTCACTTGGATCTTGTAAAGGCATAAAAATATTTACACTTCAATGTATGCTGCTGTTCCTTGTTTAACAATTTATTAAACTAAACAGAAAATGGAGATAGACATCTTTTTTTAGAATCAGAACTACAACAGAAATAAAGTTGAATTAGTAAATATTAGTTTGGTGGCAGCTTTAACCATCTGAAAACCTAGTTCATTATGGAAATACTCTATCTTTTCAATATGCTCCGAGTGTTCCGAGTGTTCTTTTTTTAAGGCGGTCATGTTTGTTTTATAAAGTACACTAAATAAACTGACACTGAGCCATGTCTGTAGGAGAAATAAAATATTAGGTTCCTACAGGCCTCTAGTTGTAGCATTTTTGTCCAACTTAATATAGCACTTTATTTTATGTGTATTTCTGTTTAAAGAAGGTTTATTTTTAATACAGATTTTTGATTCATTAACTTCGATCTCACTGCCACAGTTTTCCTGTTCCTGAATGTAAATTATCAAACAGTATTTTCTCAGGCACATCAGAATCTTAAGTCTTATGAACTTTAGATAGCAGTAATAGCACTTCAGTCTTTTCATGAGGTCCACTTTAAACAGTAAAATTACCGGCGAAAGGCACAAAGATGCATGCAGTGTATGAAACACATCACTTTGTTGTGTTACAATTGCTACAAGTGCAGTATAGTCAGCTCACCTTTAGGCGGTAACGTACAGAAGGCAACTCAAGCATTGGCCTCTCCCCAGACTTAAAAATGCAGTACATTACCTATGTAAAGACTTCGGTGGAAGTGCTAGAGTGTTTATAAACTTGTTTTCTTCATGCTTGAATAGGAAGTGGACTTGATACGAAGTCAAGTACAGCAGCTTATCTCCCTCCCAATGTGGATGGGCTTACAACCTGTAAGTATTTAATTTCAGAAATCTCATGTGTGTGTATAAGTAGAAGTTATGGTTTTTAGACTGTGTAGCTTTAACATGGATATAAAAATGTTAAGTAAAAATCTTTCCTGCATAGAAAAGTTACTTAACTGTAGTTTTTAAAGTTTTGATATTTTCATATGCATCCTAATGTGTTTTACCTAATTTCTGTATTTTAAGGTTAAAAAAAGGTAAGAGTCTGTTGCATTTGTACAGAAAGAGGAATAATTTAGCAATGTATAGTTGTTATCTTTATGTATGTCTTTGGATGTAAATGAAACTTGATCTTTTAAATTTCCTGTTACTAGAATGTATATGCAGTTGTAGGTCTGAATAATGTTCAATGTTAATGATTTTTGTTTTTTCATCAAGTCTTTATTGGATAATATGTATGCCTACCTAATTAGCATATTTTAGGAAGTAAAGTAAAGCTAGTTCCATCAGTCTGGGAAGCAGAGGCAGGAGAATTATAACTTTGGGTCCAGCCCAGTCAGTTCAGTGATTGACCAACTTCCTGCCTCAGAATAGAAAGTAAAAGTAGACTGGACAGCAACTCATTTGGAAGGCACTGGCTTCAATCTCCAGTGTCAGTGAAGTGCTACTACTGCTACTACTGATAATGTTAAAATGATCAAATTTCAATGTAACAGTTCTTTCAGAATTCTGTTTCCTACACACATGAGTGTTGACACATCCAAATATGTAGATTCACTTAGTATTTTGGTGGGAGAAAATATGACACATATAAATAATTAATACTGGTAAAAACTAATAGGTTCCTAAGAGGATATACCACTGGTAGGGTAGCATTTCCTTCCTTACTTCTTTTTTGGTCCTGGGGATTGAACTTACGACCTCATGCTTGCCAGGCAGGCACTGTACCTCCTCAGCCCCTCCTGATTTACTTTTGATAGCTTTTTCATATTTATTGACACATTTTGCAAACTTCAGTGATTATGCTTATATTTTTATATTTTGCAGACTTAACTCCTTAGTTTTACAAATAAAAATTAATTTGATTATCGAACTCAAGATCTTGATTATAAAAGACTGTTTCTTCTGACTTACTTTTCGTTAACCACTTGATGATAGTTTACCTCGAGCGTCACTCAGGCAGTTTGTTTGTTTTTGTACATACTATTCTGTGTGTGTGTCACTTAGGCAGGTGTCATTTTAATGAGTCAGTTCTTGTTTTGAATAAATATGATTAAATTGTCATTATTATGCTTATTGTTGTTTTCTAAAAATAAGAAATATGCTAGTTTTGGTCAATCTGTATTTAAATTATGGGACTATGAAATCTAATATTAGAAATTTTCAAAAAAATAATTGTTAATATTTTACTTTTCAGTATTTATCCTGTCGCTTATATTATGTTTATATATTAGGAAGCCTTCTACTAGTCAATCTAATCTTTATCCCTGTAAACGTTGATGTTGTTGGTAATTTAATATTACATCTCTGTTGTTCAGGCACGATTGGAATTAGAATTAAAAAAGACTCCCAAGCTAAGGAAATGTTGGAACTTGATTAAAAAGAATGATGAAAAGATGAATCCAGAAGCAAGAGAACAGTATGTTGGCAGTATTATCCCTCTTCAGCTGTTGTACTGGATTATATGTCTTGGACAGCTCTGTGCTTTGTTGCTTATGTAGTGCTTAGCCCAAATGAATTATGGATGTGCTTTTACTTAGACCATGTAGGAATATTTTCTTTTTCTTTTTTTTTTTTTTTTTTTTTTTTGTCTTTTTCGTTTTTATTGGTACCAGGGCTCGAACTCACGACTGCCTGCTTGCAAGGCAGGCACTTATGCCGCTGAGCTCAATCCCCAGCCTAGGAATATTTTCATAGAGGTCTACAGGAGAAGCCACAACATCACCAGGCTTTGCCTTTCCTTTTCTGTGCACCAGTGATAAATGCCACTGTGTTTTCTTCCTGTTGTCTGCAGTCTGTCTCTTGGGGTGGTTTGTTTTTTCCAAGTCATGAAACTCAGTTCAGCACTTTTTTTTCTGACTCCTTCATTTTTAACAGTAACTTTCATACCACCAACCATCACTCGTTCATTCAAAAACCACTGTTTATTTTGCCAGATACTGCTATTGGCACTGGGATACAGCAGAAAACAAAAGTAATTCTTGCTTTTTTGGATCATATTCTAGTTGGGAAAGATAGCAGTGAACAGGTGAATTATAAACTATGTTAGGTGCTGAACTATGCAAAACATAAAATCATAAAACAATAAATCAAAACAGAAAAATAAGTCAAATATAGGGATTAAAGAAGCAGATCAGTGTGACTCTTAAAGCTATCAAATCCATGTCCAGAGTTTTCAGACCTAAATTTTATACAAAAATAGTTTCATTCTTTTTTTCATCATGGATTCTGTTATGCGTTTTATCAGTACATCTTATTATGTGCTTTATAAATGCTACCAGGGTATTTTAAAAAACTGTTCAGTTGTTTTGACCATGTTAAATATTTTTATCAACATAAAGTTTTGCTATGTACACTTTGAGGCATCAGCTTTATTTTATGGTTATTTCTAGTAGTCATATTTACTTTGGCTTGGATCAAAGTCTGTAGCAACATTTATTTTGGGGAACACAGAGCTGTGTTTGGACACAGAGTTATGATTTTCCTACTTTTAGATGTTTGTTTCCTTATATCTTTTTGAAACTGAGCTGTACTATTTACTCCAAAACAGTAGTTCTTTTTCTCCGTTTTCACTCAGCCTTTTAGATTAACTCCTGTTTTTCTTCTCTTGTGCATGCACATGCACACAGACACAGTATATACGTGCTCAGGGCTTACTGTGGGTCTGGGATAACTTCTTTTGGCTGTGTTCTGTTTTTCTTTAAGAAAATACCTTATAATTCTCTTTCCTGTAGTTATTTATTTATTTATTTATCTATGTTTTGTCTTTTTGAGACAGGGTTTCACTGTGCTATTCAGATTGGCTTTGAATTCCCAGTGATCCTCCTGCCTCAGCCTCCTGAATGCTGGAATTACAGGCATGTGCCTCCAACCCGGCTCTCTTTCCTTTAAATCTTGTAACTTCCACTTGAATTGTCCACATCTACCTGAAATTGTTCTTTTTGACCTTACCAATCACCTCATTTAATGCTTTGGGAGTTTTGTGTTTGTTTTATGTCGTTTTGTTTGAGTTTCACTTGATCCTGTTGATTATGCTCTAGTTCTTGTATATTGTTCCTCCTTTAACAACTTTAGCTTTTTTCCTTTTGAATTTTGTTCTGTCTTCCCTAGTTCCTAAGTTTAGGGTATTAGTGTATCACAAGGATTTATCTTGTATAGTCTTCTAGTTCTCCTCCGCTAGTCCCCAGGAGTTTTTGAGAGAGCTGAGGTTGATAAAATAAGTAACTTGCGTCAAAAGATACAGATCTATACATGTGGCAGAGTTCTAATTTGGACCTAGTTTCTTTGTGTATAATATTTTTCTTTGACAACTTTCTAAGTAAGAAATTTGTAATAATTTATGATTTTAGAATTTTGTGATAAAGTACGATTTTTAATTCTTCATTCCTATGTTATGGAGAGTCCTCAAAGGAGTTTGAAGATAGAGTGATATATGCAGGTTTAAATTCTGGAACAGTGTTTCTGGAAGTTGTAGGTTTTCAATAGGCAAGAGTTAAGGCAAGGACAGAAGGTAGTTATAATACTTGGGCAAGAGATCATGAGAATTTGAACACAGTGGCATTGGAAACAAATGGATGGCGATGGAGAATAGAGAACTGTTCAGTGGGTGGTGGTAAATTGTTGAATTTGAGACTGATACTGAGTAGTTTTCAGACTGGATAATGAGGGGACAGTGAGATATTCACCAAGGTGGGCCTGGCAGTAAAGAGGGTGGCTTCAGTTTTATCGTGTCAGATATTTTTGACATGAAGATTGAGGCTGTAAGAAATGTGAATGATGCATTTGTAGGCACATTAATTGAAACCAGGAGCCTGGGTGAGATTTCTTTAATGAGGTATATAAACCACATGCAGAGGACCCCGAACATAAGGATGTGCCACCAGGTGTTTGGCTGGTGGTCCCGAGGAAGAACTGGAAGGCTGCGTGTCAGGGAGGTGCGTGTGCATGGGAGAGAGTAAGTGCCGCGGTGCCGGGGTCAGTTAGGACCAGCCCTGTCTCAATTTCCAGTTCCATGTCCTCTCTCCATAGCTTTCCAGCTAACACCTTTTCACCTTGATTGCCCTGAAAATACTATCTTTGCAGAATTTAATTTTTCTAAAGAAATTTTACTATTATCTAACTATAATTTAGTCCTAAATCTTTCTGTTCCTGATTTTGTTTTCTGTCCTATGATTATACATCTCCTTACTTGGTACTTCTGCTTGGATGAGTGCCATAAAATCAGATTTAGTTTAACTAAATATTTCTCATTGTTTTTTGTTCCTAAACTTACCTTTATGTCTGATTTCTCTTAATTCTTCCTGCCACTTGGGCTTGAAAAATCCCCAGATCTCTGATTAGCTGCTTATAGCTAGCCAAGCAATCGTATAGAAGCCATCCTTTGTCCTTCCTCTGTTGTCCTGTTCACACTATTGTCATAATTTAGGCCCTTCTAGCCTCCTGACTAAACAGCTACAATAATTCCTGTTTGGTCTTTCTACAGCACTGCAGTTTAAGTAGTCATTGTCATAGAACACTATGTATTTTGCCATATTCCTATTCAGAAGCTTTTGGTGGTTTCTTTGTTCCCATAGGGAACCTTCTAAATACTTTACAGTGACTTAAAAATCTCCAGCTAAGCCGGGCATTGTGGTGCACACAGGTAATACCAGCATTAGGGTTCATGAGGCAGGACGATTGCCGCAAGTTCAAGGGCTACTTGGTGAGTTTAGGACCAGCCTGAAATAGGTAGTAAAACCCTCCTCAAAAAGTAAAAAACAGACAAACAAAAACCAACCAACAACCTCTCACTATTTCTTGTGACCCTCAAATTGCTGGATTAGGTTAGTCATTCTTTCTCTAAGATTTCTCCCCTAAATCCTGTTTACCTTGCTTCCACTTAATTGACAAATATTTTCTTATGAACTGCTAGAACACAACACCTATTTCTGTGACCACAATTTGTACCATTGTTTAAGAGAGTAGATTCTACTATTAGACTGATGCTTGCCAAGTATAAGGTTGAGTTCAATTCATAATACCAAAAAAAAAAATAATAATAAAATCATACTGAACTAGATTCTACGCTCTCTTTTCTATGTGACTTTGGGCAAGTTTACATCTCCTCTTCTTAGGTAACTATAGAGTGAAATCTGAGTGATAGGGCTGTTTTATAATACTGTAGTTAGTATTAAATGAAATAACTTCTATGAAATGCTTGCACATCATAGGTCATGGCAAAGTAATGTGAAGCAGTTTTATTAATTACTAACCTGTGTTACTCATTATCTTTATGTGATAGGACTTAACACTTCTAGTAGACTTTAACCATTCCTCTGTGTATCTAGCAGGTCTGGCATAATCACTTGGATAATATGTGATAAATGTCTGTTGATTAGTTGGTACATCTTAAATTAGGAATGAGTACAAAATTGATTTCTAAACTATCCTTTACTCTTTACCCATTGTAGTCCGTTGTATTTAGTACTTTAATATGTAAAAGTATACAGTTATTTATCTCAGCTTAAATACATAAACATGCATTATAGGACTGAGCCAGATAGTAAAAACTGCAATAAGAAAGGACACATTTGTTAGCTTACTTTGTTCAGTAATCAAAGTGTTCATTTCTTCATGTAGCACTGTGTTTACACAGCAGAAGCTGGTGTTCAAATTATGTTCCCAATGACAGAGAAATGGAACATTTGAAGAGTGTAAGAAAGGCTTATTCAGCATGTAAGATTTATTTTTAAAGTAACAGTTTCTCAAAATACTTTGATCCATGTTTGATTTTAGAGCCTATCAAGAGAGAAGATTTCTTTCACAACTCATCCAGAAGTTTATCTCTGTGCTGAAATCAGTTCCACTTTCTGGTAACTGTCTTCTTTTACTCAATTTGTTTGTGAATAAATATATGTATTCACATACACATGTATGTTCCTTATATGTATGTACATATACATTCAGATATACTATGTATGGATATATGTAGGATTTCACATATATATGGAATTTATTCATCTCTAAAAATATTTGAAAAGAGAATTTGAATTTGGAGAGGGCATGATGCAGGAAATTGGGTATCATAGGTCAGATCAATATAATGATGGCTCAAAATTGTAGATTAGGAAGGAGAGGACTTGCCAATTCATGAAAGATTGAAATGAAAACATTTGATGGTAGGCTGTGGTAAGGGGAGAAATGCAAGAATCAAGACTGACTCCCAAAAGTTTTACTGAAGTTGCTGAATGATTAGAATGATTTTAAATTATATCAACAAAGTGAGCACCCTTTTCTTTTCTAGTTTTTCCAATCAAAACATTAGGATCTCCCTTAAACACTATTTAAAAAACATCAGCATGATTGTTGAAATGTTCATTTAGATACCTAATTTTTTTTGTATTTGCTTCGTAGGCCCAATTTTGTATAGGGACTGATAAACAGTGAACAGGTTTTCAGATGATAGCCAAGTATCATATAGAGACAACAAGAAAAATTATTTTTGAAACAATAAGCTACAAAATAAAATGGGTCAAAGAGAACTAAAGCAGATCAAGTCCATTTATTGATGAAAGCAGTACATAGTGTATAGAGTATATAATATATTGGAATATATTCTTGGTAGTATTAAATACACATGATCCACACACAAAATGTGTATGTGTGTGTGTTATATACATATATACCAAGAGAAGTTAACTATGTTGAATTGTGTAGATCTTTGTAAGCATTTAATGAATGTAGGTAGAATGCAGTCTACTTAGGTATATATGCTACATAAGATATTATTTAATATTTCTTAAGTGGAATATAATAGTGTTTAATAGTTAAGTAGAATATAATAGTGCTTAACGTCTTTTAAGTAAAGCAGCTCCACTCTTAAATCATTTTTATGATTTTTTTATCAGAACATAGCTTTGTTTAACAGCATTACCTACTAATGCTAAGCTTCCAAAGTGAACGTTATAGCTGAAATTCAGTGAGGAATAGATAGCAGTGCTATAAATCAGCTGTACCTAATTTGTAGTGTAATGCACATTTTAAATCTTTTTAAGTGCTTTAAATCTGACGACAAGACAGAACTTGGAGTTCTTGTCACAAATAGTAATAATAATACTTTGAACTACTAATATCTCTCTAATAATCAAGGCCATACAAATTGATACTTCCAATTACAGAATACTTGTGTAGGCTCATCTAGGTTTAAAAAATAAATGGCGGTGAACATAAGGACTACAGTAATTTTAACCTGTGAACAACAACTATCTCTTGCTACTGTTGTTTACATAAGAATGCAACGTTTCTTAATCTTGAGCTTTAATCAAAATTTGTTATGTGGCTGGCAGAGAAGCCAAAAAGATGGTGGAAATAATGTATCAATTCAAAAAGGATGTGAAGGTAGATGGGATAGTTGATAGGCAGAAGGCTAATTTTTAAAAGGAAGATTATTGTTTGACTTTTATAGGCTCATAAAACCAGCATAGCCTTGTCAACTGTTACAAAAGAGATCTGTGTGGGATGGCATCAGATGTTAGGACTACCATCAGAAGGAAAAGTCCCCAGAGTGTACTTAAGAGCCAGGTGATAAGGATATGGTGTTTGTGTTTAAAGTTAGGACAGGGTTTCTGTACTGAATGCACCTGTGACCACCAGAGCAGCCTACACCATATTTTGTTTTCTAATTTTAACTAAGCCATTGACAGTGTTTTGTTTTAAACTGTAAATAATGATGCAGAATAGAATTGGCTTGTTTTGTTTTATTTTGGATAGAAATGTCTTTTTTTTTTTTTTTTTTGGCAGTTATAAACAAAGTAGCAACATAGGACTAGCTTGAATAGTTATAAGTTAAAAATTACTCCTTTAAGTTCTTTAGTTCAGTGATGTGACCTACACTAGGCCAGAAACCCTGGCTTCCAGGTCTGATCTTTGTTAGATTAAGACCTTAATCAGACCTGTTAGGTCATTTTCTTTGGTGTTCAGTTTTTCCTTGGAAAATGTTTATTTAGAGGAATAGTTAAACGTCCTTTTTAGCTATTACATCTTGCTCTTATTTCAAGGTCTGGCTTAATGGGTAAAGCTGCAGGAAAAATTCCAGATAACATTTCCGTATGTTGATGACAAAAATATTTACATTTGTCTCTCCATATAAAGCCTTCCATTTTCCTGCAGACTATAAATAAATAATTATTAGGAGACATTTGTAGGCTGCCTTTTACAAGTCTGGTCCTGGGTTAGTCACTGCTGGAAATCTGACTAAGCAGCTAAAGGGACCTGGAAATTATCTTTTAATTATAACAGTCTTGGCAAGATGGTTTTATCTGGTAAATGCAAGACCATTTCCTGGCATTAGGGGAAGAAAAAAATAAAAACTTGTACTCTGAATGTATTTCATGTCACAGGGTTGTAATTATTTAAAAATAAAAATGAATGTTTTTAAAAATAGTATATTATACTCATGAATAGTTGAAAGTAAGTTCAGGATTTAAAAAGTATTTTATTGCTCTATGTTTCATTGGCATTTCAGTATAAAATAATACATATACCATGGAAAAAATATAGATTAACTTCTAATTAGTTGGTGTACATTTTTGCTACCCATTTCCTATGTACTTTAGTGATAGAGTTGATAGATATGAGGCTTTAGAGTTGTATACAGTAACAGCTAGCTGGCTGTGGCACATGTGCCGCAGGCCTCGTATCTGGTATCTGTAGCTGTGCTTATGCACGTGAAGGAACTTTCAGAAGGCAGTGTTACAGTACCGAGGAAAGTGGAGAAAGTCTGATATAAAACTACCTTCAGATTTTTCAAGTCATTTTTCTAAATCTACTCATTGTACAGGTTTTTTAAAGTTAACACCCCCCAAAATATCTTTGCACACCTGAATTTTGAAATCTACCTCTGACACAGGCTAGATTTTTTATTTTGTCTTATTTATAGAGCTAAATATTAAGGTATAGCCTGCTTCTTAAAAAATACATGTCAAGTTTATACTTTGGATTGTACTCCAATTTTGATTGATAAGAAACAAATGATTTTTGTTTAAATTGTTAAATAACTACCAGTTTTAAGAAATGGTAAACAAAATGACCAAAAAATTCTAACGTTTTTCTCTGGTGTCTAGAACCTGTCACTATGGACAAAGTTCATTACTGTGAAAGATTCATTGAACTTGCGATTGATCTAGAGGTAAGACATTTATAGTGACTTGTTATATCATCGTTAAGAGTACGATTAAGCATTGAAATATCACTTCAAACTGTCATTAGTTTATACCTATCTGAAGGTGACTTAAAGTCACAAGTTTATTGTTTGTTGAGATTTTGAGATGACTGCTCTACTGGGGCTTCTGTTTATTGTCAGTTTTTTTAAATTAAGATTTTCAAAGAAGACTTCATAGTATTAAGGTGTAGGATTTAGTAAAAAGTCTAGATAGAATTGATGTAGTTCAGGTTTAATCCATTTCCTTTTCTTTCCCGCTTTATGAAAAATTGAAAGGAAATCTAATCTTTATTTTGAAATGAATAGTCCCCATATTGAACTAGAAGTCATTTATGATATTGTCATGTGTAGTCTAGCTCTCAAATTGATTTGTGTCCTTTCAATATATAGAATTTTAATAACTTCATCTATTAAATGAAGATAAAATGATGATTTTATTAGTGGTTTTCAAACTGATACAGTATTTATAGTTTCTTATTATCTTCTGAGTGTCAAAGGGATGTGAGGAGAGATAATGTAGATAGAACCTTATAGGGCTTTCTGCCTTTTCTTTCAGAGAGCTCCACTTTTGGGTTTGTATACAGTAAATGCTGGGACTTTTCATAAAGTTTTATTGGAAAACTACTAATTGAGGTGATCTGTGAGATTCCTTCTTGTGCTAAATGTTTTTTAAATTTATTTTTAACATTGTCTTATCATAACTTTTTAAGTTTATTCGTGACATGGACAAGACTCCTTACTTTTACAGAGTGGGTGTTTGAGGAGGCCAGAGGGTGCTTCGCGATGTTCACTTCTAAGTAGACGTCTCCTCTACCTGGAGAGAATGCATGCAGAATTACTGCTCTGGTGTTTGTTTTTCTCTAGGCTTTGCTCCCCACAAGACGTTGGTTTAATACCATCCTGGATGACTCCCACCTTTTGGTTCACTGTTACCTTTCCAATCTTGTTCGTAGAGAAGAAGATGGCCATCTTTTTTCCCAGGTGAGCACTGATAGATTTAAAAACTATGACTGATACAATTTTTAAGTTGATCTTTTCTCTGCTGTGTAACTGTGAATACCAGGGTGTGACACAAAGTAAATTGTTCTAAATATCAAGCTGAATGTAAATTCCTAATTAGTCATCTTAAAATAATCAAGTTTTATTATATAAAATGAGTGCATTTTTGTACAGGTGCTCTCTACCCATAAATTACAACCTTTGCTGTCTATATGAGGTTTTATTATTGAACTAAATTTATGATTTTTATAATGTCCTATGTGTTCACATATTTTGATATTTTAAAAATATGAGTATAATTGCCAGAATCATGTAAGGTGTGCAGTGCATGTTTTGGGATGCAAACACATTGTGAAACTATTGCTGTAATCAAACTAACATATCTATCACCTCGTGTGCTTACAGCCCTTCTTAATTTCTTCTACTTAGAAACAATAGCACAAGTTGAGACATACTCCTAAAAAGAAATGTGCATCACATCTAACTTCTGGAGAAACTAAAATCCTTAAGTGATCACCATTTGAGATAATTTTCTGATTTCTGTATACATAATTCATTTTAGAAAATAAAAATTTGGCAATGTCAAATATGCTGGTTTGTAGTTACTGGCTCACTTAGTGAAGTGTAGTAATGGACATGTACCTCAAGTTTGTGCCAGCATCGTCTCTGGTTATATAATTGACTCTTTTCCCCTGTTCTGTGACCTTTACATGTGCTCCCCTCCTCATTTTCTGCCTCTTGTCTGATAATATTTTCCTTCTACCTTCGTGTCATCCTTTTGAGATTCCACCTAGTAGGGAAAGTTGGTGCTATATTGGCAGGATGGTTTTGTCAGGTAAATTGTGGATTATTTCCTGGCATTAAGAAAATTGAATAGGGTACAATAAGATCCAAATGTAGAAAGCAATTTATTGAGTCTAGTACTTAACGTTTTTGAGTCTGGCTTATTTCATATAAGGCATCGATTTTCCTGGCAGACTGAATAATCTCTCTTGGATTATGAGCAGTAATTTCAAATGAAGTGTGGTCTGTCTTGCCATAGCGTGGTGTTGCCTTAGGTAGGAAAGCAAACGCACTTAATAAGTACATTGCTGTGGATAGGACGGCAAGTATTATTTCACATTTCTTCTAATGTCATGCAAAACAAAAATCTGATAAATTTTAATTCTCTTACAATGAGATCCTAACTAGAAATATAATTTCTGTGAACATTGTTCTTTTCTATCTGTAAGCATTCCTCTTTTTCTCTTTCTCATTTAAGATTTCTGTCCAGTGGTGTGCTGTCTGTAACAGCATATATTAAAATTTTAATATCTGATCTGCTATAGATATGAACTGAAAATAATAAAGATCGGGGCAAATGCATTCAGTGGTCTCTGTTGATGCTGCTGCTACATGGAGAGAACAAGGCCTTTCTAGTAGCAGAACATGAGCTAAAGAAAAGCTTGATAACCAGGGAGATTAAAGGGAGGAATGATAACTTAATGGTTAAGAGCCACATGTACAAAAGAGTATTTCTAATTGCGAATTTTAAAACCCTTAGTCAAAAAATCTACTTAAATGATATAAGATAAAGACTTCAGGAGTTCCCTCTAGTGGTACATTTTTATAATTTTGCAATGATATTGACAGATTTTTTTCTTCATTGAAATAGTAGGCTTCCCTGGCTTATCTCCTCAATGTCTCTTAAAGCACTGGGATTGCTATTAAGCTTTTCTGTGGAAGTAGATGTACAGTACATTAAAGAGATGTAACAATGTATTTGTAAGAAACATACTTCTTGTTCATGTAAATTAAACAGGTTTCACTGTATTTGAAATATTTATTATAATGTTGACATTCCAGAGTGTTTTAGCACCTCTAAAGAAGTATGTATATGAACTTGTTCACTATTTTTATGCTTTATTTGTCTTATGTTCACATGGTCTGTTGATTTCAATGTGTCCTTTCAGCTTCTCGACATGCTTAAGTTCTATACTGGCTTTGAAATTAATGACCAAACTGGGAATGCCCTGACAGAGAATGAGATGACCACAATTCACTACGATAGAATTACTTCTTTACAGGTAATTAATGCATGACCGCCTTTTTATGTCCCTAAAATTGAGTCATACTATAATTTAGATTTTCTATAGATGCAGAGAAAAAGAGATGTTAATTTAATAACATTTTTAGTGTCAAGTTTTTACCTCCAACTTTTTAAATCTTTAATTCTGAGTTCATGAAATCAGTTACTTTAAATACTGTGAATCAATGTACTAATATTTGATACTCAAAAATACTAATTACTGTTATTGAAAGTATTGCATCATATGGCAAGTGGCATATAAGTATCTCACGCACTTCTAAGATAAATACATATAAATAATGAAACTTACCAAATACACCTTAGGTATGTCAAAATTACCTTTGTTTTCCATTACTGGATTGCATCTTGCTCGAGTTTCATTTCCTCTGATAGTGGAAAGAAGCTTTTATTTGTTAATTAAAATAAGTTTTTTCCTAAGAGGCTTTTTTGTGGGAAAAGACTCAAAATTATGATAAGGTTTCTTTTGTAATCATTTCTTTTACCTCAGGAAGTCTCTGTCTCTTTTCCTTCCCAAATACCATCTGAGTATTTTTTAAAGAGACTTTAAGAGACTGTCACCTTGGGGGAAGAGAAATGAACTCAGATGTCTTGTCTGCTTTTCTCAGACCCTAGTTCTTCATCCTTTGGCCTGTACTCATGTAGTGCCCCAGCTAGAGTGACGTGTGGCACACACATGGAATAATGATCTGTTTCTACTACAGATGGAGGCTTTACCTTTGTCCTAATACTGCTAATGCTGTTTTGAGAACCAGCTCTCACTCTGAGGCTTGATAGAAGGCTCAGTTTTGCACTTGTGTGCGTTAACCCCATGGCAAGCTCTTCCATAACTTTCGTGGAGTTTTTTTTTTTTGGTACTGGGGATTAAACTCAGGACTGCGTACTTGCAAGGCAGGCACTTATGCCGCTGAGCTACATCCCCAGCCCCTTCTTGACTTTCTGTGTCATAAATTGAGCACATAAAAACTCCTGGATATTTTCTGTAACGTGGGGTATCAATGAAGACCAGAGATGTTCCCTGCCACTCTGTTATCAAATCCCCATGGTTTTGTGTTTCTGTTTTCTTACTGCTTGTCCCATGTTGTTTGGGAGTGACACCTTACTTGGTCTTCTTTTCCCAGAATTTCAAAGAAAGGTAGAGTACAAAGATACTGTATTGTAGCCTCTTGGGGCCTCTCTCCAGTTGGATTCTCTCTGAGGACTATCTTTTGATCTTGTTAGACCAGTTCTTCTTAATAAAATGTTTGAGTTTTTTCTTTTTTAGTGAACCTAGCATTCATGGCTATTTTCTTTTTTCTTTTTATTTGTTTGGTACCAGGGTTCGAACTCACAACCTTGCACTTGCCAGGTTATGGCTATTTTAATATGTTTCAAATTGGTTTTAGAAATAGAAAACTGGACATTGACTCTTTCCTGCTAGAATAGTTTCTGGTTTTTTGCCATTCTTTTGCTTGCTTTTGGCTGAATAAGGCAGAGCTCATGTGGAAATACATAAAAGAGTTGCACATTAATATTTTTAAGTGTATTATTTCTACTACACAGTGTATAAATTGCAAATGGTTCTAGTAATATGTAAAAATTATTGGTATCATCTGCTGTTTTTTTCTAGAGAGCTGCTTTTGCACACTTCCCTGAACTCTATGATTTTGCCCTCTCCAATGTTGCAGAAGTAGATACTCGAGAATCATTGGTCAAGTTTTTTGGACCTCTTAGGTAAGAAAACATCAGAGAACAGCTTTGTAATCTCTTAGGGTCATGCTTCTTGAATTTACTTCTCTTTGTAGCGTTCATTTGTTCTTTGCACTACTGATTAGTCTTTCTGCTTTATTGTATTGACATCTGGAACCAGTGTTTCTCTAGCAGTTTGGTATCTGTGAGTCACTTTAATTATCCAACTTTTTTCATGTTTAAGAGAGTTGTATTGTTCATGACTTACATCAATTTTTTCTCATTTTCT
Organism: Cavia porcellus; assembly: GCF_034190915.1. Taxonomy (NCBI): domain Eukaryota; kingdom Metazoa; phylum Chordata; class Mammalia; order Rodentia; family Caviidae; genus Cavia; species Cavia porcellus. The sequence continues at coordinate 35,265,106 of NW_026947489.1, forward strand.
TAGATCTTAAATTTTTCTTAGAGATTCAGTTGGTCATTCCCATCAGTCAAAAGCAAATGGGATAGAAACCAATAAAGATATATCATGTGTGAGTTTAGCAATAGGATTTAGGAAGATTTTTGCAAGCTAAAATTTACAGGTAATAATATTCTACCGAACTTAGTTGTCTGCTAATATACTTTTTGTGAAAATAGTAGTAGCGTAAGTTTAAGAGGCGATATACCAAATGTTTAACTAATCCTTGAAGCAGTCATACTAGGAGCAGGTGCCATTTTACAAGAACTGTAACTGGGGTACAGAATAGGTAATGTGCTTAGATTACACAGCAAGTAAGGGCAGTGACAAAATTTAAACCTAGATGGTCTTAAGTTTTACTGTTGTACTTCCTTAGCTCCCTGTTTTTAACTATGAGGAAAAATTTAGTTCATTTTCTACTTGAAGTAGAATAAATTTCACTCTTTATTTTTTATTTAAGGAGAAAAAAAAAACAGAAAAAGGGTACAAGTTATACAGAATTTCAGAAAAACTAAATAGTAGGAAATCACTAGTTAATAGATTACATATTGTTATCTTAGAAATACTTTTTCAAGTTACAAAATTAAAGTATGTAAAGTGGACTTTGAAACAGTGAGACTGGAAACAGTTTTGTTCAATGATCCAACAAAACTCAGTAATATGGTTATCTATCTTATACACTTAAATATATATGCAGTTATATTCTTTAGAGCACTTTCTTTTCCTTTCTTTTGTACAGTGACAATTACACGTTTTGGGTTTTATTACTCCCACAATTCTTACTACTTTTTTTTAAAGAGAGTAAAACCAAATGTGACAGAACAGAGTCAGGCAAATCAAAAGGATGGACATAATAGATAATGTAAAAACAAAATACTAGGTGATCAACAATGGTTACCATACTGCCTCTTGCTATCTTAAAAAGAATTGCCTATATCATCAGTTATAATAAAATTGAACAGTAAAGAATAAAACCAAACAATTGGAGACATTACAGGACTTTAAAAGAAGATAATAGTCAACTGGAAGTCATAATGAATCTTATTGTCTTTACAGTTGTTGCCTATACTTTCGAACTTGGTACTATCAAGCAAAGCAGAATAGAAGAAAATCAGTCAAAGCAAGATGGTGAGGGCTATACAGGTTTTCAAATCAAGTTAATAGGAAATCAAAATAGGTTACTATAATGTATCCTGCTATTTTTTAATTTTTTCCCTTAATTCAAAAGATAAAAATAAAAAAGTAAATAATTAAAAAAAGATTTAGATAAAAGAGGGGATAACAACAAAACAGCGTAGGTCAAAGCATAACCATTTAAGCAATATAGTGTTTCACCACAAGATATCCTTACATAAAAGTAGTTACCATAGTGTCTCTTTCCTTGAAATCTTTGGGTATAACTTTGTATACTGTAGCACCAAACATATCACGACAGTGTAAAACCATTCAAGAGAAGGACAGTATTACAGGGTATTTAGAACCAACTATCAGAAAATGAACAGCCGTTTCTGTATAATCTCCTTGTCTATAAAAGTTTTTGCTTATGTTACCACATATAATAAAGTACAATAAGATACAACCTGTTAAGACCGACAGAGACAGAAGAATAAAAGCTTGATGGGACTTCAAAGCAAGATGATACTAAATCAGCACTAGCTATTATGATGTGTTGTTTTCTCCAAAATAGCTGTTCCTACCATCCAATCTTCTCTGCCTCATTTCTGTTGAGCTCTTTTTCTGTTGTTTGTTGTCAGTTTGTCTTCTTCATTTTGCTTTCTGCTCCATTCATTGTGGCCTCTCTGCCACTGTTTCTGAAGTCTTGGTATTTTCCTTTTTTAGAATATCCTGCAATATTCTCTGTAGAGTTGAATTGGTGGTTGCAAATTCCCCTAGTTCCTCTTTATCCTGGAAGCACCTTGTTTTTCCATCAATTTCTAGGGAAAGTTGTGCAGGATATATCAATCTTGGCTGGAGGTTGTTATCTTTCAAAGCTTGAGTGATTTCCCCCCACGCTCTTCATGATTTGATGGTTTGTGCCGAGAAGTCTGCTGTAATTCTGATGGGTGTTCCCTTGTAAGTGATCTGTTTCTTGTCTCTGACGCCATTTAGTATTCTGTTCTTATATTGGATTTCTGGAATTTTGATTATTATATGCCTGGGTATAGCTCTGTTTGGGTTGTAGGTGGCTGGTGTCCTGTATGCCTCATACATCTGAGTATCTTTACCTTTTGCTAAATTAGGGAAATTCTCTTGGATTATTTCTGTGAATAGCTTTTGTAGTCCATTTGTTTGTGTCCCTATTTCTTCTTTAATGTTCTTAATTCTTAAATTAAAGATCCTCTTATCATCTTCTAGCCTTTGTATTATTGCTGTTTGTTTTTTGTTATTGTTAAGAAGTTTTTCATTTCATGCTCCCAAATTACAAATCTGCCCCCCAATTCAGATAATCTATCCTTAGTTTCTTTTAAGCTGTTATGCCAGCTTTTGATAGAGTTTTTAGTTTCCTGGTAATCTCTTTGAACCTGCTTCACATATTCTATGTTTTGCCTATTTTCTCCATCAAACAATTCTCCCCTTTTTTTCTGTTCTTCCATTTCACCCTCTGTTTTTTCTTGGGCGGTGCTTAGCATTTCTCTAACTGTTCTACTTACATCTTGCTTTATTTTGTTAAATACTTCATTTTTAAACTCATCTATGAGGCTCTGGAGATATCGCTTTATGTCTATTGGTGCCGTGTCTGATATTGCATGTTTTCTGTCTTCCTTTGCGTTTCCCTTTCCTGGATCAGTGTTCTCAGGATTGGGGAGTAAGGACCCTTTCTTGTTGCTTCCTCTTCCTATACTTTTTATTCCTTCCATACAAGCGAATGTAGGAGGCCCAATTTTTTTCTCTGTTTCAGTTATGGTTTGAATCGTGCCGGCTAGGTGTTCCCGCCCACTGCAGTGTACTAGGGAGACACAGACCTGGGCAGCCTCTGCTGGGCTTGCCCCTCCAGGTCAACCTACGGAAGGCTTCACTGCTAGGGTGCACCTCTAGGTGGTGGGACCTGCTTTGAGCTAGCCTACTGGGTCTTAGTCAGCGGCGTCACACAGGCCATGCACTTCCCACCAATCCTACTTGAAAGGGGAATATGTGACTAATGTCACTGCAGCATCCTGTTGGCAAGTCTGCCCAGTCCCAGTATGTCTTTTGCTGGAGCCTCCTACTCTTATGAAAGGGTCCCCGTCCCGCTCACTCACCGCAAGTCGATGTAGGGCTCCCTGTTGGTCCCACTCTCAACTCCGTTCACAGATTCCTGCTCTCAGAGCTTTCGCGCATCTTTCTCCCTGCCCACCAGATTTGGTTGCAGCAGCGGCAGCAGGAAACTCAAATCGCGGCTTCCAGTGGCTCGGGTTCTAGCTTCCACGCTGAGATTTTATCTGTTCCTGTTGTAGCACCAGGATTGGATTTCCAGTTCGTTTCTCTTAGCTTAGTTCATTCCTGGGTCAGCAGGGTGTATCTCTCCTTGCTTAGGACTCCTCGTACCACACCATTCCTGGATTTTAAGTGGGGTATCTCAGAGAGCCTCCATAGCTGCTGCTATCTATCCGCCATGTTCTTCTGGAAGTCCAAAAGTTATATTACCATTCTCCAGAATGAACCATATGTTAAACTACAAAACACGGGCTAGTGTTACAGCTCAGTGACACAGAACTTGCTTGGCAGGTGCAAAATCCTGATTCCAGTGCAAGCATTCAGCTGTTTTTATTTCTTTTTTCTTCTTCTTTTTTTTTTTTAATTCAGTAGCTACCATCTCAGCCTATATTTCTCCCGATCAGCCAGTTGCTTGGAGAGGCAGGGCCTTGGCTCTTCTTGCCTCCCAGACTCTTGATAAAAATTCAGGATGGTTTAGATACAGAAGAAAAGTTCTTCAACATGATAAAGGCCATTTATGAAAAATAGTTTTTGTGGAGATTTCAGTCCATACTCAGTTGGCTCCAAGGCAGGGTGGCATGGCAGGATCTGCTCTTTCTTCTTATAAAACATGCTAATAGAAATGTGATAGTACATTATAATTTAAATTTACATTTCCCTAATTGATGACTCAAAATGATAAGCATCTCTCTATGGGTTTACTGATATCTTTTTGTTAAAGTAACTATTAAAATCTTTTGCTGTTTATTAAATTTTCTTGTTCTTGAATTGAAACTTCTCAACAGCGTCTTGTCAGAGGAATATTAATCATCAGTATTTTCTCCCAGCTCACAGCTTGACTTTTCTTTCTCCTAATGTTTTTAAAAGAACATTTATAAATTGATAAAGGCCAGTGTAGCATTTTTTTTGTTATGCATTAGTGTGTATAGAAATCATGGCAGAAATCAGTCATCAAGATTTTCTACTACAAATTTTAGTTGTGACTTAAGTCTGTGATTCATTTTGAATTAATTTGTATTTATGATGCTACGAGGAGTAAGTGTTCCTACTTTGCATTTATATATGCACTTCATACAGCATTGTTGAAAAATGCAAAGTGAGACAATGATTTTTCAGCCCCTGGATTGGCAAACTTGACTATTTAGTGTCCACTGGAAGAAAAACAAACAGTTCTGTTTTGTTGCTATAGGTGTAAATTGTTAGTCTTTTCTAAAGGAATGTATCAGACTGGGAGCTTACAGCTCAAGCTTTTCTGGTCCTCAGAAAAAGTACAAAACATGTCATATAAAGCTGAAAAAGGGTGCTCCTGTAGTTAAGATCTTGATTGAGCTTGATGGTCTGTCTTCACACAGATGTTCGCTACATAATTCTTGATTTAAATTAAAGGCCAGAAATTTAAATTAAAAGACTTGTGGATTGTTGGCTCAGTCTCCAGCCCTGTGGCACCACAGTGAGGGGTGGGACCGAAGGGGCATGTGTTACATCCCCGGGGTGTACCCTTGAAGGGAGTGTTAGGAACCTGGCCCCTTACTTTCTCCTCCTGCCCCTTCTTCCCTTCCCAGTTTCTCCTTCCCACCTTCCCTTCCTCTTCTTCCTTTCTGTGTCCTTGGCTCTCTCACCTTCTCTGCTTCATGAAACACTCTTGTGTTGTAGTGCCTAAAGCAACTGGGCCAAGCAGCCATGGACTGAAACGTCTCATGCTCTGTGCCAAGAGAAATCTTGCTTCTTTTAAGTAGATTTATCTCAGATACTTGTTATAGAAGTAGAAAAGTGATTAACATAAATACTGCAGAATTCTTGATAATGGCCAAAATTTAAATTAAATATCAATAGGAGAGCAATATAAAAAAATAGTATAGAACTCTATGCAGTTCCTTCAAAGAGTGAAATATATCTGTAATTATTATAAAAAATATAATTAGATTCTCATATAAAAATGAATAACCTTATCAGTCTCAGTTTGTTTCACTTTTAAGTAGACAATGAATTAAACAGTTTTCCTGGGTGATGGTAACTGAAAATGGAATAGCCACCTTGAAATTTTCTTTTAATCATGTACTTATTATTTGATCTAATATATATGTGTGTGTGTCCAGGGTATAATTAAAGATTTGCTTAGGATAAGTGAAAAATGTATGTTCACACAAAAATCTCCAGAAGTGTTACTAGTAGTTTTATTCAAAATTGATAAAAATTAACCTTTAATTAGTGAATAAATAGACACTATTATATCCATGTAATAGTATACTACTGATCTTTATAAAGGGACAAAGTACAGTATTCACAATATGGGGTACGTTATGCAGCTAATGCCAAACGGCTCCTAAATGTATGATCCATTTATTTAACCTAGAAAAGAAAAAGTTGCAGAAATTGAGGTAAATAAACAGTTGCCTAGGGCTAGAATGGAGAAGAGGCTTGCTTTAAAATAAAGTGACTAAACTTTCTATATTAAGTAATGAAAAACTGTCAGATTCAAAGCAATGCAGTTTTTTTAATTCTAATTTTTCACTTGGCAATAATTACCGATTATTGTCTTCCTTGGAATTCTAAGCTCATTCAAATTTGAAAAAATACTGCTGTTTATTCAACAGTAAATATGTATCACTTGTCATTCTTCCATGTGAAAATTGTGTACAAAGTATGTATTTTCCATTTTGTCACAGACTTTTTAAACAGTGGATATTTAAAATTAACAAGTTTAATAAATCCTTCATCGAGGGCATTCTTGAATAAAATTTGGTTTTCTTTTTTTAAAGAAAAGGAAACAAAAAAAATACATGGAGATAAAAAAAAAGGGTAGAAATAATACAAAATTACAGACAAACAAACGGTAAGAAATTGCCGGTTGATAAGTTACATATTTCATCTTAGAAATAGCTGTTCAGGTTATAGAATTAAAGTATTTAGAATGACATTCAAAAAGTGACCCTACAAACCATTCTGCTCTATGATCGAACATAAGCTCAGTAATATGATTATCAGTCCTACACATTTGTTTTACATCTCAAAGAGGGTAAGATTAAACATTTGGTTTTCTTAAAAAAAGATATAGAAGCAAGGAATTCTCTACTGTTAGCACAGGCTGTGCTGCCACTGCTTTGGTACCGTCAGCTCAGTGAAAAAGCAAACACTGAAAACATGCTTGCAGACTGCCTGAGAAGTTTCCAGACACATCAGAGGTTTAGAGAGTGTACTTTGAAAACTAGGCATTAAACATCTTTAATTGATGATATTTGATGTTCTCTGTCCGTGTCATAAGGGATTATATTTACTTATTAAACTCTGTAAAAATACCTTTCAAAAATGAAGTTGCTGTGTGTCTCTTCTTTCTGCAGTTCAAACACACTCCATGAGGTGGCATCATACCTCTGCTTGTTGCCAACCCTTCCTAAAAATGAAGACACATCTTTTGATAAAGAATTTCTTCTAGAATTGCTGGTAAATATTAATTTTCACTGAATTTTTCATGTGATTTTCTTTGCCTTTTTCAGTGATTCGTAACAATCTGGGTTGTTTCAGATTTCTTCTAGACAAAAGTTTGGGTAGTTAAATGATCTAATTTTGGAATTCTGGTTTTTTTGTCTGATTCATTTTTTCCATTTTTTAAAATCAAGTCTTTCATTTCTTAAAAGAGCTTTATGGAAGGAATTCATTATAAGCAGATTTATGAACAGTTTGTGTTGTAAACACTAGATTCATGCAGCAGGGAAGCATAGGTTGATATCCTTCCATTCTTTTCAGAAGTCACAGTTAAACACATATACATACATGTGAATATATAGTCATATAGTTTATTTTCTAAATCACTTAAATATAGTACTTGAATATTAGCCCATACCTTTTATCACTAGAAAATCTTGGGGATGAATCCAGTTTTATGTATATTTTTTTCAAACTTAAATTGAGTCATGCTGTATTGCTTTGCAGCTTTTTAAAAAATTTTAAGTTTTGAGTTTAGGCCATTGTATAGTATAGAATGTTATATGTTTAACTTCAATATAATATTTTATACAGTGGAGAAGTATTTAACCGTATCCCTACTAAAGAGAATTTCAGATTTTGACAGTTTGACTTACATTTGTCAGGATACAGTCATTTGCTGTTTAATGCCCCATGTGGGTGTTCAGGAGAGAAACCTAGAAGTGTGTGCTCACAAAGTATAAGATGCTTCCACAGGGTCTTCTAAAAAGTACAGAGATTCCCGCCAGTGATGAACGAAGGCGTATCTCCCCAGTTTTGGAATTTTGGTTCTTCCCATTTTTGCCAGGTTAATGGGTTAAAAAAAAAGTAGGTTCCTTTAATCTTCTGTTTCCTGACTATTTAAATTTGAGCAGCTTTTTATATATTTAGATATTTTTGTGTCCACACAAACATACACCATGCCGATATGTATTTTTTCTTACATACAAAGTCATATGTACACTGTGATTTATTTTCTAAGCTAATAACTTCAACATAAGATGTGAAAACATAATCCCTCACTGCAGAAAAAAAGATGTGTTACTTTTAGAGACAGAGACAAGAAGCTATAGCAGATGTTTAGAAGCCCAGTGACCAGTATTTAAGTATCATTTGGAGAGAAATCCATGGGCAGCATTTTAAACTAACTGAAATATGGAAAGTTTTAATAAAGAACGTATCTTAGGCCACTGTCTTTACCTTTCTTTATACAAATTAGTTTTTATTGTTTTTCATGTCTTGGTGTGTCCTAAGGATTCCTTTTGCAATTTTCTGGCAAAATGAAATTTCTCTTAAGTTAGGTTTTAGGGGTTAATAATAATAAATCTTCACTGAGAATAGAAATGTAGATTTTTTTCCTAGGAATCTTTTTAATAGAAAATAGGTTCAAATGTAAAGTTCATTCTGTGCCTTTTGGCTCATCTTGAAATTTTATCCTTAAAATTTAAATAGCTATTTCAAAAGAAAATAATTTTAAAAATTTACAATGATATAATACTAGCTTTTGTCTTCTGCCTTTTCTAAAAATTGTCCCTCAACTTTGGGTTCTTATGATATCCAAGTTGTGATTAAAAACTTTAAAGTGTGTGTATGTATATATATATAGCTCAGGTATGTATGTATATATATATAGCTCAGGTATCACAATATCTTTATTCCTAAAATAATGCTACCGATAAATAAATTTTTCAGATGTTGTTATTTTAGCATTCTTAATTAGGGAACAAAGTATTTTTACATGTGAGATTACTTGTAATAGTAATATATCAAGTATGTACTTAGTAGTACCTACTATTGTAATATAGTTCGTAGAGTGTAGGAGAAATGAAAACCCAATCCATCTCTCATTTTATAAGGGAAAAGAAGGACTAAGGTTGGGGGGTTGATAAATTTTTGTACGTTGTTTAGCTAGTTAGTGTAAGATTGAAAACTAGCGTAGAAGTGGAATCTTGCATTTTTTTCTCACATTGATTAATACTAAGTTTTGTTTTTGTTTTTTGCATTGGGGATTGAACTTACAACCTCGCACTTGCCAGGCAGGCACTGTGCTCCTGAGATAAACCCCCCTCGCCAGTACTAAGTTTTTAAACTCAGAGTGTGCGAGAACTTTGGCACTGTTTTACAGTATTCTATTTCCTTTCTATGAGAACCCTGAAAAGTGAGCGCACCTCTGTTTCACATAAACGGAAACTAAGGATTGGATGTCTGGAGTAACTTGCCCAGCTTTAACATTGCTTGTAAAGAGAAGAATGGGGATAAGAACTCAGTTCAGATTCTGAAGCACAAAGCTATGAATACTTTTATATTTGATTAAATGGAAAGAGAAAAAAGGTCTTATTAAAGTGCTGTAATAACTGAAGGACATGAAAGTTCTCACTCCATAGGCTGTGGTGAATTTCTCTGTCAGTTACTTTTGACTGACTAAGCATGCCCTTACCTTCTCCGTGGGCCTGTTTTTCTTTTAGGTATCCCGTCATGAACGTCGCATTTCTCAGATTCAGCAGTTGAATCAGATGCCTTTGTATCCAACTGAGAAAATTATATGGGATGAAAACATTGTCCCAACTGAGTACTATTCTGGGGAAGGTACAGTAAAGAAATACAGAATTCAGTGTAATATGAAACTTAATTTAGAATTCATCAGATGTAATTGAAAATATAGAAGTCAGCTCTATGCATTAGATAATTTTCTGGGACAACTTTAACTTAACATTAAAAGCTAGAAAACAGTGTTTTGAATACTTAGCATTAGGTTCTTTATTAAATTTAAACATACATATATTTCTCCGTAAAATATGACCATAAGACAATAATAAGACTGTTTGAAGGATATTTAATAGCACAGGAAGTGTAGCTTTCGTTGTGTCACCATAATGGGTTGTGTTTGACAGGGCTTTATTTTTCTATCTTTAGAAGTTCTCTTGCGTTCTCTGTTGAGCCATGTAATGACCACCAACGCACGTTGTCATTAGTTAATAATAAACCTTTAGTTTTGATCCAAAATGATAGAGACTTTTTTGTTCACAAATCTATTTCACCAGAGTTAGATCTAAATCTTTTTGCTCATCTTCTGAGGATGAGTATTTGCCACAGCTGCATACAAACTGGAGTGCATTATGCCATGATTTGAAGGCATGTTTCAGAAGATATTCCAGAAAATCTTTTAAACAGTGGTATCATTATTATAACAGATGTGACTGTTTGAAAGAGCTTACAACTAGAAGTACTGGTACATTTATTTGAAAGAAAAATTACTTTGTAGTCATATTCCAGTAAACATAATTCCAGTAAAACCAGTGCACAATTTCTGCTAGGTTTTCGAGGAGGCAATCTACATGCTATTTTATATTCTCACAGCAGTTAATGTGATTTTTCTCTTTTAGGGATGCATACTTAGGTGAAAAAACCGTATACAAATTGGAGCTAGTGATTGCTGTAAAAATCACTTTCAAGTGGAGGCAGGGCTGTAACTGGAGAAGGGCACAAGGAGAGTCCTAGATAGTGAACAGGTGGTTACAAGGTTTTATTTTACAAATACCTTTTACTGGTATCTGTATCCCCTTGTATCCTTGCCTTTTCCTTCTGTTGAAGAATATGAGCTGTTCAGTCTGCAGTCTCCCATGGCACAGACTTTGCAGACTGATTACTCTTGTGCAGTGAACCATGCTTCTCTGTTCATTTTTCTTAGAAATTGGCACCTAGGCATAGACACTGAGGCAGAGTGAGGTTCCCCTCCTTTGCTAGGTGCCTGATGGTGGTAGGAGCACACACTGTTTGCTTCTCTCTTTTTTGTGATATTAGTAGTCATTGACATATTGATACACCTAGATTTTTTTTTAACTCAGTGAAGGCTGCAAAGTGATAATTTTGGTTAATTTTGATTTGGCTGGTTTGGTTTTATTTTTATAAAAATGTGCTATCAAAAGAGATGCCTTTTTTCACCCCTGTTCTTAAAGAAATGACATTAAATTACAGTCAGTTTGCTAATATCAGTGATATAAAATTTTGTCCAGTATTACTTTACCTTTAAATTCTTTCATTATGGCTTTGATAGTGTAAATAAGGATCATGAAGATACAATTTGCCAGAAAAATTTGAGTTTTTTTCTTTGATAGTGCTGAAAGAATACTATTGTTTAGTACCATAATCAGAAAAGAAGTTTCAGTGACATGTATGCAATGCTTTGTCCTTAAAATCTAGCCAAAAGAACAAATCTGAAGTAGTAGATTCCCAATAGTAATCATTGGGAATCTGTTTTTATTTATTTATTTATTTCCAAATCCATTTTATTTCAAGAAGAAAAAAACTACAACAAAATTTCAAAACATGTCAATCAGGGTAACAATGGCACCTACATTGCACATTGTCATCCCCAAATCATTCAGCCAGAGCACAGGACATCTGCATTCAGTTGTCCAAACAATCCTGGCACAGTTCCTTCTCTTCAGTGAATTAAAAGGGAATCTATTTATGCAATATAGTGTACTACTTTAGTTTTCATTTTGTCATGAGCTGAGTTTATGGCACTATTACTTTAAAACTTAGCAAATACAAATTAGGTTTTGATAAAAGAAGACTGCTATATGTAGTTCAAACTGGTTTTGAACTCTCATGTCGCCTATAGCCCAGACTAGCCTTAACTCCCTGCAATCCTCTTACTTCAGTTTCCTGAATGCTGGGATTATAAGCATGTGCCACCACACCTGGCTATAAGAAGACTTTTTAGCTACTTAATAATATTCTGAAGTTGAATATCTTTAAATATTTTTAAGAAGCATTGTTTGCATATGAATCACTGATATGCTGATTATGTATCAGAGTAAAATTCATCCTTCACCTACAGTTCTTAACAGACATCACATGTTAATCTGGTTTTAATTCTGTGTGAAAATAAAGATAAAGAGTTTCTCAAATATATTGCATTTCAGACATCATTAGGTTCTAGCCACATTTGTGGTGCAATTGTTTTTTTAATTCATTGAGCAATGACAGATTAAGAACGATTCAAATGTGGACATTATTTTCCTTTTCAGGTTGCCTTGCTCTCCCCAAGTTAAATTTGCAGTTTCTGACTCTTCATGACTATCTCCTAAGGAATTTTAATCTCTTCCGCTTAGAATCAACTTACGAAATTAGGCAAGACATTGAGGATAGCGTCAGCAGAATGAAGCCGTGGTTAGTACACTGATTTACTTGTAATGAAAAGATGTATGTCTTTCGGTCAGAAAATTCACAGTGTGTTTAAAAATAACACACTTGGCATGAAAATGTCTTCTACGAGATACTTCCTTTTTGAGAATTTCTGTAATGTGAATTAAAATACATCAGTGTGCCAAAATATAAAATGCCTTTCTAAGTATTTAGACATAGGGCTGGTACGTGAGGATGAGGGAGAAGATGGAGAAATATGGAGGACACCAGGCTGGACCTTACTAGAAGAGTAAAGGAGGAGTGTATAGTCCTCTGTTAGGTGGATAAAATGGATAGTGTGAAGTCCTGAATGAAATTTAAAATAACAGGGTCTCCTACCCCAGCCACGCTTAGGACTGCTGCCTGCAGTTTTGGTCAGCATCTCTGTAGGAATCCGCCGGGGATGAGGAATGTGGCTGAACAGCAAGGGCCGGGCACACTGGCAGGTCTTTTCTGGTCCTCTAAGCATAGAGTATGTTGGAGAGACCCAAGTCAACTGAGTAGATCTAGTTGTTTGAGCAACACTTCTGTTTAAACTTAACTCTGTACCCCACTGTTCTTGTCTAGAATTTATTTAGCTAAGGAAATTCTCATTCTGGTTTTGGTAGACAGCTCTTGGTTATGATTGTTTTGGGGTTTTTTGTTTTGTTTTTTGAGACAGAGTCTCACTGTGTAGGTCAGGCTAGTTTTGAACTGACTGTGTAGCCCGGACTGGCCTCAAAATCGTGACAATCTTGCCTCAGCCTTCCAGGTGCTGGAATTCTGGGGCTGCACCACCACACCTGGCTGCAGCGTGCGATTTGTGAAGGTCACTGTGGTTTTTTAGACGTTACTGATTTTGAATAAATGCTCTTTATTCACTATCTCACTGAAATAGATGAGCATGTTATGTATATCACAAATACGAATTACTAAAATTTTGTGAAATGAATTTTCTTTACCGTATAGTCATACCATGTACATACATACAGTTATACTGCATTCTATGTGAAAACCTAAATCTTTTTAGAATGAACTGATTCAGGTATCTTGCAGACTTAGACTTTTCTCTTTGCTAATTACAGAGAGCTAATGTGGACACTGTGATTATGGTCTATTTTTTCACTTTCATATTTTATTTTATACACAGTTCTATTTTTTAATTATTATGTGAAAAGTTATTCTGGGTCAGACTGTAAAACACAGAGCAAAGTACTTTTGACTTAATAATCAGTTGAGTCAGTGAGCAGGCTAGCACTATGAAATTTATATGCCCGCCCTGCTGCTGCTCATCCCTGCCCACAGCTCTGCTGAAATCATGGCGTATTGTTCAGACCCCGCGGGGGCGCTTGCTCAGAAAACTTACTGAAGTTTACCGTTCCCGTGAGTTTGTATGTTTAGATTTAGTGCCTAATTTTGGCCACTTTGCAAAACAGAAATTTAGTAACTAGTAGTTCAACAAATAGAGTTCACTTATATTTTATTTAAATGACAAAGCAGAAATACTGAAGAGTTTCTGTGGTTTATTAATAGAGGAAAATGTTTTAATTACATCTTTTTTTGGTAAGAGAAAGAATATATAATATTTGGAGTTAATTCATTAACATTTGTCACAGGTTTTCTAAGTTTATTTTCCTAATGCTTGTCTTTGAAAACTGTTAAAAAAGTGATGAGTTTGAAAAGGGGGCCAGTCTTCCTTCTAGACCATGGATCCTGCAGGTGGAAAAGTAGCGGAGGCATGTTTACTCTTCTCATGTTTCTAGTGATTATGTTTTCAGGATGCTGAAATCATGGGCAGCAGTATTTAATAAGGGTTCATAAATACCCTTTCTTTCTACACAACCCATGCCTTTTAAAATTGTTGTAGTGCTAATTAAGTCACTGGATTGCAGAACTTTTTCTTTCTTTCAAGTTTTATTTTGAGACACAAAGCCTTTACAGTGGATGTACTTTATTTTTGTTAGCATGTTACTTCTACTATTTGAATGCTACCATAGTTTTTATGTTACAGATTCCCCAGGTACACTTCAGTGTAAAAACTAAAGCAGTCATTAAACTAACATAAGAAACAATGAGTATTTGGATGTTACTCGTTCTACTTTTTACTATTAGCTTATTTTTTCCTCCCATCCATGGCAATTTTTCAGAAAATATATTTAAAGCAGCTTATAGAAATACAGCACAAAACATAATAATAGCAGTGGGACTATTTTATGGAGAAAGGAAAGAGAAGAATATAAAGTAAAATTAAGTAAAGCTTTCCATCAGAAAGGAAGGAGAGAAATTAAATAAAACTTAAGTAAAGCTGTCCTTTAGAAATAAAAGGAGAAATAAACAAAAGCTGAAAGTATTTACCAACAACAGATTAGCCTTTGAAGAAATGCTCAGGGGAATTCTTCAAGCTGAAATGAAAGGATCCTAAACAGTAACATGGAAGAAAGCCTGACTAGCTAAAGCAGTCTTGATCAAGAACAATGCTGGAGGCATCATGCTTGATGAATTTAAATTATATTATAAAGCTACTCTAATCAAAACAGTAGGCTACAATCATAATAGGCACAAAAGCTAATTAAAAAAGAAAAGAAAACTCAAGAATAAACCCAGACACATATAACTACTAATCCTTGATATATAAGCCAAGAATGCAAAACAAGGGTTGTTTGTTTCAATAAATGATACTGGGAAAAATGAGCATGTGTATGCAAAAAAGTGCAGTTGGATCCCTGATTTATACCATACTCAGATGTGAACTAAAATAGACTGCAAACTTACACATAAGACCTAAAACTATAAAGCTCCAAGAAGAAAGCACAGAAAAACTGTAAGGGCACTGATCTTATATGCGATTTTTTGGATATGGTGCTAAAAGCACAGGGAACAAAAGCAAAAATAAAACAAATTGGGACTGCATTGAACTACAAAGCTTCTGCATACCAGAGGAAACAACAAAATAAAAGACAGCTGTATAGAATGGGAAAATATGGGGCTGGGGATTTAGCTCAGCAGCATAAGTACCTGCCTTGCAAGCAGGCGGTCGTGAGTTCGATCCCCAGTACCGGAAAAAAAAAAAAAAAAAAAAAACAAAAAAAAACAATGGGAAAATATTTGCCAAACTTATAGACAGTCATGAGTCAATATCCAAAATATATAAGGAACTCATATAATTCAATAGAAAACAAAAAAGCAGATTACTTAAAAAATGACAGAGGACCTGACCAGACATTTTTCCAAAGAAGTTACATGAATGGCTAACACATATAAGAACATAGGTTCAACATCAGTAATACTCAATGGACTACAAATCAGAGATTATCACCTTACAACAGTTAGGATGAGATATTAACAAAAAAAAAAGCATAAATGTTGGCAGATGAGGAGAAAGGGGCCCTAATGTCCTGTTAAGAACGTAAATTAGTGCAGCCATTATTGAAAGCCATATAACTTCCTAAAAAACTAAAAATGAACCATATCACCCAGCACTCAAATTTACAGATATATATTTAAAGAAATAAAATTACTATACCAAAGAGATTCCCATGTTCGTTGAAACATTATTCACAATAGCCAGAGTATGGAAATAACCTGTGTTCAGTAAAGGCTGAATAATAAAGACGGTTTAAAAATGTATTATAAATGTATGCCTACACTCTAGAGCATGGTAAAAGCCTTAAAAATGGGGGAAATCCCTACTATTTTTCATAACATAGGTGAAACTGGAATGCTTTGTGCTGAATGAAACAAACGAGATACAGAAATACAAATGTGGTTTTACCTACAGAATGTAAAAAAGTTGAACTTAGAAGCAAAGTAGAGAGGGGTTGTGGGGGGGAAGGGGTGGGAAAATGGGGAGATGGTGGTCACAGAGTGTAGACTTTCAGTTACCTGATATGTAAGTTATGGAGCCTTGATGTCCAGTGTAGTTAGTGTAGTTAATATACACTTGGAATTTGCCAGAAGAGTAGACCTGTGAGAACGGTATTCTCATGGTTCTCATGAGTAGTCTCATGGTAACTGTGGGGATGGATATACTAGTGCCTTGATTTTGGTAATGATTTTGCAATGCACATGTATACTAAAATAGTACACATACTCCTTAAATACATGTAATTATTTTCCATCAATAGTGCCTTAATAAAGCAGAAATGAAATTGTGTTAGATTATTTTTCTGTCTGATAAACTGACTCACCTCCAGAGCGCTGTCATAAAAATAATATTGTATTTTGCTGCTGGGAGCCAAATGGGTATACTTCTTGGTCCCTTTCATTTCTGGACCCCTTTTGCTTATTTCATACTATCATGTGCTTCCTATATATAGGACTTAGTTCTGTTTGTTTGTTTGTTTTTGGTTTTGTTTTGTTTTTTAGCTTAAAGTAGGGGTTGCTAATATTAGGACTTAATAAGTAGCTAAACATTGTTCTTTCTAGTTTCACTTGTGTAAAACTGAAGTTCTTTTCTTGTTTGAGTGATTGTCTCCTCCCTTGGTCTCCAGGCAGTCTGAGTACGGTGGTGTAGTGTTTGGCGGCTGGGCACGGATGGCGCAGCCCATCGTGGCTTTCACTGTAGTTGAGGTTGCCAAACCCAACATTGGTGAAAACTGGCCAACCCGAGTTCGTGCAGATGTCACCATCAATCTGAATGTCAGAGATCACATCAAAGATGAATGGGAAGGTAATTTTTTGTTTCACGAAGTGAAGCTACCTTTGGCCTCTTTAGTGTACAAATTTTCCACTTTGTGCTAAATTAGCAAAGTACTTTACTAAATGTTCTTTTAAACTTACTAAATTTTATTCTTAAAATTTGACTTAAAGAAACAATTATCTTTCAAATCATTAGAAATACTAAGAATTATTAAAAAATAAGTAACAGTATTTTAATGAAATGCATAAAGTCACATATTTGTCAAACTATTTTGCATTTACGGTTTGCCTAGCTGAGACAAAACCATTTTAAATCACAAATTCAGTAACATATTTTTATGGAAATTTAAGATAAGCATAAAGAGAATACAAAGAGCACTGTTCACTAAAGAAATGGAGAAGCCCACATACAGCTTGCACACACATTCTAACCAAATTTGATGTTTACTAAAAGATAAAGGCAAAGTTAAGAGTATAGGGTATAAATATTTCAAGAAGAATAAAGTCTAAAAAAGGAATTTGGAAGAGGGGACATGATAAAGCAGCTCAGAAGCAAATAATTTATCTGTACCAAATCAAAGAACCAGTGAAATCAGTTTTATAGAGAAACTAAGCCAGCTACTTTCTGTATTTTTTACTAGAAAAGATTTTAGGAATGAGAATTCTATGTCAGTTTTTTCAGAAACAAGTATATTCAGAGTTGTTAAGTCAGAGAGAGTTAAGCCAATGCTCACACTTGCCCAGACATGGCACATAATCTGATTTGTAGTTGGCACTTTTATATTTTTCCTCCAGCTGTCTGAGAGCCCTCGCTTGCTGTCCCATTTGTGAGAAAGAGCAGTGGCTTTAATCTCCTGCTACCTTCTTGGCATGCCAGAAGGAACATGATAGTCCCTTAATGGATCCATTTTCAAAAATTATTGCTCCCAATATAGGTATAACCATTGTGAACTTATATATTTATCAAAGAATTCTGAAGGAATCTAGCAATGAAGCTGGCCAAATGTTTAACACATGGCTGCTATGTTGGATATGGTTAGTAACAGATTGTTTTTGTGACTTCTGTGTCCTGCAGAAGAGTTCCAGTCTGTTGCTTTACACATCTAGAATAACATGCACCTTTGTTATTGCTGAAGCTTCAGAAAGACAGGTTGGTGAAGACGGTCCTGTTCTTACTACCGTTTGTCAACACTTAAGAATGTATTAAATGCTGCTTTACATGATGAATAATCAACTGAGAAAAGTTACTGGTTATTCCCAAAACAGAAATGGTTGGAAATTGTGAAAGACCTCTTATAAGCATTTGTGGATGACAGGTGACAGGTCTGCTTATAGCGTTAAGGAGAAAAAGGTGTTTTACCTGAAACTTGCCGTTCTCCTGTTGTTTTGGAGACTGCTGTCAGAGATAGATTAGTTTGTTTTGTTTTTAGAGAGTAGGACCTCGTATGTAGCCCAGGCTGGCTTTGAACTTGTGATCCTCTTGTCTCAGCCTCCTGAGTGCTGACCAGGCTGCATCACCATGTTCAGCTTGCCTCTTTTTCTTTCATTCCATTTTTTGCCTCCTTCCTTTCTTCTTTGCTTTTTCCCTCCCCTTCCCTCCCCTTCTTTTGCCCTTCCTCTCTTTTCCTCTCCTCTCCTCTCCTCCTATTTCTCGCTGTGTGTCTCTGTCTCTCTCTCTTTCTTCAGTGGACAAGATAGGAAGCAGTAGCGTATCATAGGTGATTCATATTATGGGATACATGGGAGGAGAAGCGGTTTTTGATAGGCCAGGGTCCAAATTCAGCCCGTCTTGATTACATATGGGTGGCCAAATGGAAAATGGAACAGAAACGAGAAAGGTTTTTTAAACAATAGTTAGTATTGCATTATATAAGAAAAATTATTTTGGAAAAATGTAAACTAAAAGTTATAAAAATGTTCCTCTTGAAGACTGAAGATTTGAAGCTCAGGTCCTCATCTTCCCCATGAACCCTATTTAACATTAAAGAAACAAGAGTTGTGCATGGTGGTGCATACACTTAGACTAAGCTAATGGGAAGGCTGAGGTGAGAGGCCAGAATGGTTCCCAGAAATTTGAAACAAACCTCAGTAATGTAGCAAGACTCCATTGCAAAATAAATCAATAAATAAATAATAATAGCAGTAATGGAAGTAATGAGACTGAGCGCTAGGTTCTGCTCACAAAAGCAAAGTTAGGAAGGAGTAAGTACAAATGATTGAAAGTGAGAGACTCATGCTCTTTGTAGTAGAGGTTTAAAGAATGTAAATCTAAACTATCTCACTACATAATGCTGTGCTTTAGGAGGCAACAGATGATCATCCCTCAGAAATGCTGAAAGTGACATGAAGAAGGTCTCTGGGCCATTTCTTGGCTCTGAGGCCATTTTGGCTCCATGGCTTAGAAGTTTTGATTAATTATGCTGTTAGAAGTTATATAAGGGTGTAACTCCCAACAGTAGGATAGTCCCTTACCTCTTATTGCCTTCCTGTTTCTGATTTTATTTATAGGATTTCATTATGAATTATTTCTAGCTTTACCCACACTAACACAACTACAAATAAAAACCAGTCATAGTGACTCTAATTCTCTTAGCCCCATGTTCACAGCACTGATTTAATTTAGTTGTCAGATTATAGGCAAGCAGACTATTTAATCTTTAACTGTATAATGGGTAACAAAAAGGATCAGAAAAGAAATGAAGATTATAAATCTGTGGCATTATAGGCTGTCAGGGTTAGTTGCAGTGTCCCTTGTCTTCCAGAATCTGTACTTTTAATAAAACTGGGAAGCTAGTTGACTTCATTTATTTGATTTGATGATGGAAGAGCCTTAGACTTTGTGACATTCACTTTATAATTTTTCACTGCTTGCCAGTTTTTCTATTCAAAGATGATATATGTGAACAATACTGTTGTGCCTTGATGGATTATTCATATGTTGACCTTCTTTAGTGAAATACAGTTAGGCTGTGTTTGGAATGGCAATGATACATTGCTTAAACTGGTGTTACACATCCCTTAAACATGCACAGATGGATTGTATGCCAGTCATAATTTTGGTTACTTATTAAGAGTGTTAAAAATAAGAGTGATGATAAGCATCCGCTTTTGGAGCTGCAGCTTGACTCGGAAGTCTTATTCAGGAATGAGTTCATGACATAAAACTTTCTGATTTTAGTTTAAAAAGTTATTTTAATTATTGCTGTGAAGTATTGGGTATTAAAGATGATAGGGTAACTCATAAATAGGTAATACACACATCATTGGTCACCCCAATATTTAAATTTTTACATCTTTTCTTATAAGAGATTGAGAATTTGGCACCAAAGTACTGAAAAAAGTGAAATTCTAATAAATGAAAATATCTTCATGTTTTACCAGGTCTTCGTAAACATGATGTGTGCTTTTTGATTACTGTACGTCCCACAAAACCTTACGGAACTAAATTTGACCGCAGGAGACCTTTTATTGAGCAGGTTGGCCTGGTGTATGTCCGAGGCTGTGAAATCCAGGGCATGTTGGATGATAAAGGGCGTGTCATTGAAGACGGTATGCTTATTCTCTATATTTGAGAATGTGTACATAGTGATAAATTTCTTTGCCTGTTTGCCTTCTTTGCTTCTTAGGTAAGATTTTTAGTGGTTTTACATACTAAATCAACACAAGGTTACAGACAAAATATGTGTAAGTTAGCCACTTCATACAGGTAAAAGCACCAAAGTTCTATGTTAGATGTATTGAAGTACCACATTGTACCTCAGACATGTGTACAATTTTTATGTGTCAATTAAGTATTTTCTTTAAAAGTCTATGTTACATATTAGAAAGGAGAAGTTACCTTTTTTCCATCTTCCTTTCTATAATTATCATTTTAGAAACCTCAACATTTTTTCTGGTTGTTTAATCTGTTTTTGTATTGAGTGATGTATTTGCCTAATTTTTTCTTCGTAAGTTTTACTGCTTTGTTTCATCATAAGTGGGAATAGTACCACTGGTGATCTGGGAATATATAGTGATACTTAGATTGTCAGACACCTAGGGAAGGCTATTGGTATGGCGTTTTGTGGATTAGGTCCTTGAATGCCAAACATCCATTAGAAATACCTTACAGAAGACCTGCCCTGCCTGAGACTCCAAAACTACCCCCATTTAAACACTGCTTTTTGGCAGTAGGCTATTCTTGAATTTTTATCCCCGTGCCTGATTATGTCTTTGAAATTCTTTATTCTGTCGACCTGGCTTCTTATCTGAAACTACTTTTAAAATTAAAACTGCCTTTATGGCTAGCAGCTATTTTCCAGTTTGCTTGCTAAATGCACCTCAAAACTTCAATCAGTTAAAAAAAAAAACAACTTGAATCAGTTTCTAGCATGTCATTGCTAAACTACTGCTAAGCTATTTGTCTCTAGAGAAAAAGGAAGTAGGAGAAGGAAGTGGTGCTGGGATGGAATAAACATCAGATGATAAAAGACAAAAAAAAAAACTCCAAGATTTCAGTGGTTGATATCCCGTATTTCTGTGTTTGTGAAGTTTCCTTTCATGTTGGTAATACTAGGCATGTAAGAGGTTGATAAGAACCTATGTCAAATTAAGGAATAGAAAAATGGTGCATTGTGTCCTAAAATACAAATATTATTTGATCAGCGAATGTTTATTATTTACTATATGTAAGGCATTAGAGCAGTGAATGACTGACAAAGATAAATTGTTTGCCTTTTATTTTAGTTAAGGGCATATACAAATACAGCATATACATATACATACATACAAATATGGAATTGCTTCATAAATAATACATGACTTAGAAATAGTAAGGATTTAGAGAAAGGAGAAAATGCTTTCAGCTTCTTGGAATTTGAAATGTACAAAAAGAGGGCATTCTCTATTCAGGAGCAATGATTAAAGTTACTAGAAAAGAAATACTGTTAATTTACTTGAATATTTGCAAACATTTATATTTCATTGAACAACCCAAAATGTCCAGGACCTGAACCTAGACCTAATCTTAGAGGAGAATCAAGGACATTTCGAGTGTTTTTGGATCCAAACCAGTATCAGCAGGATATGACCAATACTATACAGAATGGAGCAGAAGATGTGTATGACACTTTTAATATAATAATGAGGAGGAAACCAAAGGAAAATAACTTCAAGGTAATTTTCAGGCCGCATTACTGAAAGTATATATTTCATAATTTAAATAAACTTTTTTAAGTAATCTTAAGCCATAAATGCATAGCTGTTGGGTAAAAGAGTTGTTAAGAAAAGATTTTTTCTTTTTACTCTAAATAATCCTCTTCAATACTTAGGTATTGATTAAACGTAAAATTTCCCTCTCTGCCCCAGAGTGCAGTGCTTTTATATTCCTATCACTTCATAAGCTTTGCTTACTCATTGCTACTTAAACAGCAGAAACAGAAAAATAGCACTTCAAGTTGTTCTTCTTACGCTGTTGTGGAAGACAGAAACTGACAGGACCCTGTTGCCTCTGCCTGGTGCCCCACACCCAGCCATTAATCCACCGAGCAGACCCCTCTGCCGATGTTTGCCCGCCTCCCTGCTGTCCCTCTTGTCTGCTTCTCTGGGTGGCCGCTCAGGGACCCTGCCACGTGTGGATTACACACCAGTGTGTGTTTCTTCATGGTTTCCCATCCCATCAGAAGGTTCTCACTGTGCCCCCTTTCCTCCACTCCTTTTCTCTTTTTATCTTTTCCAGCCCATAGTAGCCGCACTGCGTCTTTTCCTGTTCTGTAATAATCCAAGGCCTTGTTCATGGTATTCCCTCTACTAGACAGTGTTCCTCAGTGCATGAGTGTCTTTCTTTCACTTTCCAGTAACTCACTTTAACACCTGCAAGAAGCTTTCCCTGGCAACTTCAGGTAATTACATACATACTCCTTCCTGTCATTTTCTATCCTATTAGCTCTGGTTTTCCTCAAAATCCATTTCATGTCAGATAATTTTATATTTGTTTATTTTACTACCCCCATTAGGTAGCCAATCTATGAGGGTAAGGTCTTTGCATTATCTATCAATATATTCCTAGCACCTAAAACTGTGCCTGGTATATAATATGTTCTTAATAGTTATTGAGTAAGTGAATGGAGAATATTTCCAAGGTTTACGTACTCAGGATAGTTTCACATTTATTCAGTTTTCTGTTTAAGTATATCTTAGTCACTTTACTAAAAACTACCAAAAATACCTATACTCATTTATTATTTTTTTTATTTAAGGAGAAAAAAAAAAACAGTGAAAGGGTACAAGTTATACAGATTTACAGAAGAAAAAAAATGAACAGTAGGAAATCATTAGTTAATGGATTACATATTGCCATCTTAGAAATAATTGTTCAAGTCACAAAATTAAAGCTTGTAGAGTGGACATTCCAACAATGATACTGCAAACAGTTCTGTTCAATGATCCAATAAAACTCTGTGATATCATATTCTATCTTATACACTTAAATATACATGCAGTTATATAGTTTAGAGCACTTTCTTTTCCTCTCTTTTGTACAATGACTATTACACATTTTGGGTTTCATTGCTCCCACGGTCCTTATTGCTTTTTTGGAAGAGAGTAAAACCAAATGAGACATAACAGAGCAGAATCAGTCAAGTCTAAAGGGTGGACATAATAAATATAAAAACATAATACAAGGTGATCAACAATGGTTACCATAATGCCTCCCGCTATCTCTAATAGAATTGCCTATATCATTAGTTATAATACAATTGAACCAAACAGTAAAGAACAAAACCGACAAAACCAAAACATTGGAGACATTGTAGGTCTTCAAAAGTAGATAAAAGTCAACGAGAATGGGCGTTATAATGAATCTCATTATCTTCACAGCTGATGCCTAAACTTTCGAACC
Source organism: Cavia porcellus (assembly GCF_034190915.1). Taxonomy (NCBI): domain Eukaryota; kingdom Metazoa; phylum Chordata; class Mammalia; order Rodentia; family Caviidae; genus Cavia; species Cavia porcellus. The sequence goes on from NW_026947489.1 coordinate 35,288,684, forward strand.
TGATACTATCCAGCAAAACTGAATAGGGGAACATCAGTCAAAAACAAGATGGTGAGAGTAATACAGGGCTTCAAATCGAGATAATAGAAAGTCAAAGTGGGTTACTTTATTATATCCTGCTATTTTTTCCCCTTTAATTAAATGGATAAAAATAAAAAAGTAAATAATGGAGTGGAGATTGAGAAAAAAGAGGGCATAACAGCGAAACAGCGCAGATCAAAACATAACCATTTAAGCAGAATAGTGTTTCACCACCAGATAATTCTGACCCAAAAGTTATACTCATTTATTTTTAACCATTTTGTTTAGTGCCTTGTATGTGTCTGATATTGTGTTTATAGGGGAATTTTGTATTATTTTATTTTTAATTTTTATTTTAAGCTACTATAGCTCAGGCTGGCTTTGAACTTGGGATGGCCTTGAACTTGCAGCAGCCCTCCTGGCTCAGCCTCCCAAGTTCTGGAGTTACAGGCATAAGCTACCACACTCGGTAAGAAAGACACAGCTTATACCTTTTGGAGCTTAGCTTACAAATAAGGAAAGTTTGAAATATAAACAAATAACTACCATGAAAGATTAGAAGGGGTCAAAAGCCATGAGAAGAGCATGGATCAAAGTTCATGGGAAGCATTCAAAGTTCAAAGGAAGCATTCAGGTTGGGATCCAGGAAAGAGGGGAGTGATTGGTTTACCTGAGTTTGGGAATCTAAGAGCACTCTGGCGGTATCTCTGGTACTCCCTGTGTCACTGAGCAGTGGTCCCCGCTTCCTTCCTTCTCTCCTTTCTGTTCATGGGCCTGCTCGGATCCAGATACCTGTGGTGCCCGAGCGGTTGGAACAGGCTCTTCCTCCCCTCCCTGTTCTCCTAGTCAGTCTCCTGCTCTTCATACCCTGCTCCAGCTATAGCACCAGTCATTCTACTCTGCTTCTCAGAACATTTCTGTAGCTTTCCGTGGATGATGCAATGTATCAGCGCTCCCCAGAAATTCTTAAGCTGAAGCAAAGCACCATCTTCCTTCATGAAACCTCACCCTAACATTAAGCCTCTCCTGATAGTGTATGTGATTCATGTATCAAGTCCTGTGCTCTTCCAGAATTAGATTGTGTAGCATGTATGATTATCAAGAACTGATTTAATTGGTTATTTTATTTTTTAAACGTAATACCCTCACCTCCTAATTTTCGTATCTTGGGTACTTCATTGTGTTGAAATGATTTTTGAACAGTCTTTAAGAATTTGTCTTGGCTTTTGGTAATTCTTTTTCATATTCTATATATTGACTACTATAGTCAACTTTTATGAAGGTCTTAAATGATATTTTCATCTGAAATCTTGACTTTTTATCATTTGCTTCACGTTTTTTACTTTTTATTGTGCTGATTTTATTGCTTCTAAATTTTGTAAGTTTCACAATCGAGGCATATATTAATGTGCTCCAGTTTGAAAGTGATTTTAACATTACAGAACTAGAATGTAGACTCCAGGAATTCCTAGAGGAAGCATGTTTCTTTAAGGACTTGTCCTGTAATGTTTCCTTGTTGGGTTGATGTGAGTCTGATTTTTATCCTATCAGATGCAGTCAAGTGGTAGCCTCATTTATGTCATTCTGTGTAAATGAACTCTTAAAGGATAAACTGTTCTTGCTAAGTTTGGGCTTTTGTTTAACTCAGTGTATGGTATCAGCTGAAAATATAGCTGTTGAATCAGTCTAGCCAAGCACCTGTCAGCAGAAAATAGCTTCTTGCCCTTAAACACTTGGGAATTCTGGATTAGTGCAGCCAGCTCTGCATTCCAATAAAGTGCAAATGTTTGAGATGTCTTCTGACACAATTCTTTTCTATCTTTTTACTGACAGGCTGTGCTGGAGACCATTCGGAACCTGATGAATACTGATTGTGTGGTACCTGACTGGCTGCATGATATCATTTTAGGTTACGGAGACCCAAGCAGTGCCCATTACTCAAAAATGCCCAATCAGATTGCCACCCTTGATTTCAATGATACATTTCTCTCCATTGAGCATTTGAAAGCCAGCTTTCCTGGTCACAATGTTAAAGTAACTGTGGATGACCCAGCTCTACAGATACCCCCTTTCAGGTAAAGTCAGAAGTGGATCTATTCCTTTGGGCTTTATAGTCTGTCTGTGGTAGGCCACCACATTTTTGGCTAACGTGACTTAAGTATTATGTCTGGGTTTTGTTTTGGCAGTCCCCGTCCTCACCATATAATCACTGGGACAAGTTTGTTATATTTGAATCTATTTCTAACTTTTAAGACCATACTAAATGTAACTTAATGTCTTATGAGGGACCAGTAAATGAATGGTGTCTGCAGGGAGCTATGTAAATACAGTGACTGAAAGAATATTTCTTTGCATCTGTCTCATACATAATCTGATGCATTTCCTATTAATACATACAACCATGTCATGTTGAACTTTATTATGATGTTAGGAAAAAACTTTTTTTTTAACTTTTATGTGTTTACTGATTTTAAATACAGGCTGAAGAATATTTAAAATGCTTGGGACTTGAAATGTTTTAGATGTTTGAGTTTTTCAGATTTTAAAATAATTTGCTTAGACTTTGAGCATTCAGAGTTGAGCATTCCTTATCCAAAAGTCCAAAATATTGCAAAAATCCAAAACTTTGAAGTGTCACTGTAGTGTTCAAAAAATTTCCGATTCGGAGGCATTTGAGTTTTCAGATTAGGGATCGTTAACCTGTGTTGAAAATATGAGTATACTAGTGTTGGATAAGCTTTGGTTGAAAAATTGAGTACACGTAGAACGAAGTGTCTGAAGTAAATAGTTGCTGTTCCCTAAATTCCTTCATAAGGATTGAGCACAGAGCATACAGGTGCCTCAGCTTGGTGCTTGGATTTGTGCTGGGAATTAGAACACACATCTTCCACTGATAGGTTAATGTAATAATTTGACATATCAAAAGTATATCCTTTATAACATGTAAACCTAATGTCTTCCATATTTTTTCTGTCAACTGGCAAAATCATATTTCTGTGCCCTACCTTGAAACCCCAGCATTACTTTCAAGTGTGCTTACTCTCATGACTCCTGACATGTATACAATTTGCGTAACATACAATTTTTTCGTATCATTCTTGACAACCATCTAAAGGCACCAAGATCTGTATAGTAGTGGTATCTGTCCTGCCTGTGCCCTTCACTTGAACTGTGTGTGCTCTGTTGCAAAGCCATTCACTCTAAGAAGAGCTGACTGTTCTTAGTGCTAGACCTCTCAGTCTATTTAGTTTTGGGTACTCTTATGCTTTAAGAGTATGTAAGAAAACATTTAAAACTATATAGAGAGGATTCATGCTTTTAGTTCAATTTTAGGAAGTACATTGATTTCCCTCAGACACCAACGGAGAGTTGCCTTCAAACTCTAGGTGTGAAACTGCCTTAAAAGCTTGATGTGCCAGAGGTGCCATGCCAAGGCCCAGCCTGTCTCTGTCCTTCTCCGTTGTGCACTATAGTCTGCTTATATGGTGTCCTCCACCTCTGAATGTCTAAATTCTTTGAGGCTCTTCTTACCTGCCACTATCCTGTGAAGTCTTTTGTGATGAAGTAAAAATCTTGAGTAAAGTACTTTTCAGTGCATGTAGTACAGCGATTTAATTTTGATGCTCCCATTAATTGGATGATTTTTTTTCCTAATCTGAACATTTTTTTAGAATCCATTTTAGCACTTCTAAATATTTTTTTAAATTTCAGGATTCATATACATAGTGAGCTGCCTTCACTCAACATGTTTTTCTTGATCTGATCATTTCTCATATAGTGTCATGTGCAAAATTTTTACTCACTTAGTAAATCCTTCCTAATTGTTAAAAGAAAGGTTTCGGTCTTGTAGGATTACTTTTCCAGTAAGAAGTGGAAAGGGGAAGAAAAGAAAAGATGCCAGTGGTGAAGATGATGACACTGAAGAGGCAAAAACTTTAATTGTTGAACCTCATGTTATTCCTAATAGGGGTCCTTACCCTTATAACCAGCCTAAACGGTAATTTCCTACTTCTTCTAGTTATGTATTTACTGTTTCAGATGGGTTAGTGAGGTTTTTTAATTTTCTAATCATTTTAAAAGCTTAGGATACTTCTTTCTACTGAATAACTCAAACTATTTTAGACCATTCTGTACTTGTGACGTTTCAGAAAGAAATATTTAAGGTACTAAGAGATAATTTGTACAGGGCTACCTTAATCTGTGCACAGAGTTCTTACTGGATGATGCTGTGTTGTATATAGCAATTACCCTTGTGCATGTGTGCCACAGCTAGACATGTGACATTGTGTATGCAAACTAGAACTTTGGAGTACAAAGGAGGCCTGGAATGGGCAAGGGGTATTAAAAAGTAAGGTCCTTCCATGAGGTCTGTTCAGTTGTCTATGTGGGTGAATGAAGAAAAAATACAGAGATATCCACAGTAGACAAGGGAAAAATTGGGGGCAGGTGCAGAACAGATGTTTAGATCTCTGGTTATCCTTGTCTAGATTTGTACTAAATGTCATTTATCTGTGTGTCTCACCAACTTTTTATTCTGTAATTTGCAGTAATACAATTCAGTTCACTCATACACAGATAGAAGCCATCCGTGCTGGGATGCAGCCTGGGCTGACTATGGTAAGAGAGTCATTGTTACAAGTGTTGTTACATGGATTGAAACTAGAAATAAGCACAAGAGTTTTTAAGCACAAAACTAAATTTAGGTATCTATAAGCACAGTTATTTGTAGCATGTTACACATAAGGCGATCTTGCTGATATTCATAAATAAAATTTCATTAGAATGTACCATGCCTTTTTTGTATTGCCTAGGGTCACTTTTAGGCCACAACTGCAGAGGTGTGTAGCATGCAAAGCGCACAGTGGTTATATTTCCAAATACTTAGAGATTTTCTTATTATCTTCCATTTGTTTATTTCTGGTTTAAGTCTGTTATGTTGCTTTTGTTTTGTTTTGTTCTTGTTTTTTGAGTGGGGATTGAACTCATGACCTTGTGCTTGCCAGGCAAGTGCTTGAGCCACTGAGCTAAATCCCTGGCCTTTTGAAGACTATTAAGATCAGAAACATACTTTTTATGATTTCAGTATGTTGTTTTCCATTTTTTTATTTGTTAAGATACGATCTTTTTGATGAGCATTCGGTATGCACTTAAAAATATTTGTTTTCTGTTTTAAGAATGTACTGAATTATAACTCAGTTAGATTCATTTAGTTGATGGTGTTCAGTTCTCTTCTATCTTTGCTGATTTTTCATTTCCTGAAACAGTGATTTCTATTGTTAACTGAGAGAAGAATGTTAATAGTACCTGTTTCTTCTTGCATTTCATTCATCTCTGCTGCTCAGTGCTGTGTCTTTTAACGAATGGACTCCATCATTATTTAACATAACCTCCCTGGCAACTTCTTTGCTCTGCAGTGCACTTTGTCTGCTACTAATGTAACACTGCGCTTTCTTTTGAGTAGTGTTTGCGTGATTTTTTGTTGTTGTTGTTTTACTCCTAACCTACCTGTTATTTTAATATTTTCATGTAAACAGCATATTCTTTGGCCTGTTATTTCAGCCATTATTTCTCCAAATATTTATAATCTACATGTTTTCCTTTTAGGAATTCAGTATCATGAATATTAGACTTTTTTAGATTCAGGTGTCTGTTTCTAAGTTTTTAATCTATTTTCCTTCTTTTTTACATTGACTAATTTATATTGATTTATCTTTCAAGATTACTGACTCTGCCTCTGTTTTATCCACTACATTTTTGAGCCCATCCAATGAAATTTTGTTTTTTAGTCTTTCAGTTCTAGAATTTCCACTTTCTGTAATGTGATAACTTAGTGTTGAATATGTGTTCATAATTTTTTTAGGTTGTGGGACCACCTGGTACAGGAAAAACAGATGTGGCAGTTCAAATCATATCCAACATCTACCACAATTTCCCAGAACAGAGGACTCTTATTGTTACTCATTCCAATCAGGTGAATGACTGCATGCGTGCGTGAGTCAGAGCTTTTGCTCTGGGACTGAATTAACCTATGCTTACCAGTAGTGTTTTCTTTACTTGGTAAAATAAAAGGCTACGACCTATTGATGCTTGATTGAATTTAAAATCCCTGTGAAGAGTACGTGTGAAGACAGTATCTATATACGTTGGAGGATAGTGTGTGCTGTGTTAGTCCTCTGGAACTTTCCAGAATGAGCAAAAACAAGTACTATTTATTAGCATTGTAAAATAGTTTGTGAAATACTTACAGGCAGCTCTTAGAGCATCCTGTGAGAAGATAGTGAAACTTGTGTGGTCTTCCAAACCTCCCAGTATGCTTATTTTTCAGATCTGTATTAATGATGACTTCAGCTGACCTCTCTTTACTTGATTTGGTCTATAAAGAAATACAGAGTTTTGGGAATGTCAGTTGGTCTGTCATTCATCTAATTTACAATATTTATGTTTTCTTTACATGATACTTTCTACTACATTCACCCATAATATTTTTGTAATATTTTGGAAAGTTGTAGGTAATGGTGATTTGTTTTGTTTTGTTTTGTTTTTGTACAGCACAGCTGAATTTGTAAGAGTAGTACAGTCAGAAGGTTGGTTTGGACTTCCATCTAGATAAAAGAAATACAAGGTTATAGAACCGAATTTTTCTTTTATTGACAGTATTCTGTGATAACTATATATGTAAAACCTTAGAATGAGCAAAGTATATCTTATGTGTTGTTTTAATGTATATTTTACAAAGTTTTGTCATGCACTGATGTGAGTTTATATGGTATCTTTTCTACTTAGGGCTGACTTGATCCTTTGAAATTCAAATCATCCTTCTGGAGGTCCATCAAATTGTTGATTTTTTTTTCTTGAATTGTTACTTACTTTGTTTGAGATCCTCATTGGCATGTGTGGTTCAAGTTTTCCTCCAGTATTATTCTAATGCACAATGAAATCTTGTAGTTTTTCTGTAATTGTAACTTGTGTTTTTGGTTTCCAGATCTGTGGTTCTTGAGTTGAATTTTTGTTGTCTCATCTTTTGGGTCGTGAGTTGGTATAGTAGCTACCAGAAATTAGGATAATGGGATACTTTTCTGAAAATTTATGTTAATCTCTTCATTTTCTGAGCTCTGCTAGAATTTTAGTAGCAGAGTAGTAATATAATTTTACTTATATTATAGAACCTAGATATTTACCAGGCTGATGGGGAGAATTGGATTAGTGGTAATGAAGAGATGTTTTGGAAGGGGCTAATTTTTAAGTGATAACTTTATTGGTTTTTCATTCCATTATATAAAATTGCCTTTCTGCAAGGTTTTGTAATCACGAGGATTCACATAGTAAATACTGGGATTTGAGGAGATGTAATTATGGCCATTTCATAGGTAGAAAGATACGACTTCTAAATAACTGCTGTCAGAATGATTTGTGATAAATTAGTGGCCTGCACATTATATAGAGAATCAGACTTTAAACCTATGGTTTGAATAATGTACTTCGCATTTTCCTGGTCCTCTTAATGTATTCTACTGATGATGCATTTTGTCTACCTGCAAAAATTTTTTCACTTTTCTGCAGCTCTTGGAATTGCTGTTGAGTGAAATGAAGCTCAGCGTGTTAATTATTTTAGGAAGTCCTAAATAGGGTAAAGAGGATTTTGGAGATCCAGCTTACCCAATGCCTTAGAGCCAAAGGTTTGATGGTTACATACATTTTATGATACTTAGTTATTCATTTGGCCAAGTGTAAATATATGGCAGTGTATTAATTCTGCAAAAGCACTATTTCGTTTAAATTATAAATGACCTAACTTTAAGACTATTTCCTTCTTGTCCAGTTGGCCAGTACTCTGTCCCTGTGTGTATTTTTATTTTTAGAGGCACATACTAAATTTTTGAAACTTATCATCAACCTTTTGACTTTGTTTTCCAGGCCCTGAACCAGTTGTTTGAGAAAATCATGGCGTTAGATATTGATGAGCGTCACCTATTACGTCTTGGTCATGGAGAAGAAGAGCTGGAGACCGAGAAAGATTTCAGCAGGTGAGCAAATGGAAATGAGTTGCTTTGTTTTGTTGTTTTTGTCTTTTCGAGACAAGGTTTCACTATGCCGTGCAGGCTGGCCTTGAACTCACTTTGTAGTCCAGACTGGCCTCGACTTGCAGCAGTCCCCCTGCATCAGCCTCCTGAAGGCTGGGATTACAGGCATGAGCCACCATGCCCAGCTGGAAGTGAGTTTCGAAACAATGTACAAAAGTGTTTGTCTTTCTTTACTGAAGAAAAACCAAGAAAAGAGAGCTCTGCATAATAGACTATTTTAAAAGGATCTGGTATGATCGATTTAAACCATACATTGACCTAACGGTCTGGTCATGATCTCTCTCGGCTGTGGTTTTCTCTGTTCATGCTGTGTTTCTCTCAAACATGCAGTTACTCCTGTGAAGAGAATTATTTCATCACAAGAATTCTGGCATTTTTAAATGTATTATATAAGCATTTCTAATTTTTTACTCATTACCAAAATGTTCATCGTAGAAAATAAAAGATAGACAAAAATGTAACCTGCTTTTAGCTGAAAACTTCAAAGCATAGGCCTTGTCTAATGTCTTAAATTCTCATTCATTCCTTGCTGCCTCTGAACTATGCAGTGACTTGGAATATGACTTCTTCCTTTGTTTTATATTTAAAACACATGAATAGCAGAGGTTAGACTGGTCTACTTGAGTTTCAACCAGTGAAGGGTTGTAGGAACCACTTCACTGTTGTAAAAGACTACATAGTTTGGTATCTAATTCTGACTCCAATTTGGGATCTGTGCCTCTCCTAATGATATATCTTGGGCAAGGTTGTCCTTAGACTTCTGTTTCTGTTTTCACTCTTATTTAACCAATATATAGGAACCTGTTAGGTTTGGATCCAAGCTGCATGCTGGGATATGTACATGAGAGAGAATGATCAAACACAAATTCAAATAATTTTCAAAGCCTTAAGAACTAACCTAGTCTACTTTTATGAGAGTACAAACCAATGCTGTTCAAAGCAGCCAATCTGTAAACTCTATGCCCTTAGTCTTTTCTTGGCCTCGCACCAGAGTTTCCTCCTTCCTTCTTTGTGCAGGTTTTGTTATAAAACAAACAAAAGATAGCTGAAATAATTGTCTTTACCCTCCACACAGACCAGTAACACATTTGCAGATAAGTGCTGGACCTTAGAGTGCAATATGAGTAATTTTGGTGTAAAGTAATCCAATAACAGCCAACTGTAATTCAACATAAATTATGTTTCCTACTGTTCTCCTCTTTGGCCACTTACAGTTCCTAATACAAGTTGCTTGTTTACTTCTGTGTTTTAAATGTAACTGAGTTTCCTTTAGTCTCTTCATTACACAGTTTTCCCTTTTTTCCCCATTTGAAATTTCTAGATATGGAAGAGTTAATTATGTCTTGGCTCGAAGAATAGAACTTTTAGAAGAAGTCAAACGATTGCAAAAGAGCCTAGGGGTTCCAGGAGACGCCTCATACACTTGTGAAACCGCAGGCTATTTTTTCTTATATCAGGTAAGACAGTTTTAAAGTCATACTGCATTATAATATGGTACCTAGTTGGAAACTGGGATGTGTTCTCAGAAGTCTTCTTGAAGCTTTTTGTTTGTTTGTTTATTTATTTATTTTTGTAATTTAAAATACATGGTATTGCCAAAGCTATATTTATGAACGTTAAGTATATTTTTTATTACATTCAATTTTCTTTTCCAAATAACTTTGCTTGATGACTCATTCAATAAAAGGCCAGTGTTATTCCCTTTTGATTTTTTTTTTGTTGTTGTTATTTCTTGCTGTTGCAAAGCTTCTAGCCTCTGTGCTCCCCCCATTCTCTTTCCCTATTGCTATAGAAATGTAACTGAGTTTTCTAGCTGCCTCATAGTACCAAGATATAGATCTGCAATTTTGTTATATCACTAATCAACTAATGAAGGAAAACATATTCTTAAAACTCCAATAGTAAGTTAAATTTTAAAAATAATTGTGTAAAAATTTAAAAACCAAAAACTTAAAAATTTCTGTTGAATTAAAAGTGTGGTTTTGCTTTTGTTAAGGTTAAATAAACTATTTGTTTTCGTTATGCTTCTGCCATTTGTGCATTTTAGATATAAACTATAACATTAACAGTGTTGGTCTTTTGCTTTTTATAACCATGGGCTTATGCCCTTTATATGTAAATACCATAAACCAGTTGAACATGTTCAAAATGAGCAGATTTCATGGCTTCTTGAGGAGCAAAGAAGACATAATTGGGTGCTAAGTCATCTACATTAGTCTCGACTGTTCAGAACTTTGGCTAATGGTATAGATTTTACTTATATACCCATTTGACAGAAAAAAATCATTATTCCTCTCTCTGTAGAAGCTACTTTGAGTAGTAGGAGTCAGAATCTATAGATTGTGGAGGTTTGTGTAATAAATTTGGAAGAAGAGAACTTGAAGCTTCACAGTGCAGATCAGCAGTTTTCAACATACAAGAATCAGAAAGCCAGGAAAGTTTATCCCTAGGTCACATTCCCAAGCCCTGTCTTTAGAGCTTCCTTCAAAAGAAGTGTGATTTAAGGTTTCACATTTTTATTTAGCCCCTCACATATTCTGCCTAAGAATACACTTTGGAAAACACTGGAATTATAATAGAAAAAAAGAGAATTTTAAAAATTGAAGCTAGCATCATCAAACTCATGGTTGAACTCATTGCTGACATCATAAGGTGAGTGCTCAAATAGGAACATACTCAGCCAGAACTTCATAAATGTTCCAAAGAGATTTGGAAAAGAAATATATAAAAGTTTTGAAGGGTTGACTGATGCCAGATTGATTAAGACGCGGGTTTTCATACAGAGAGAAGCAAATGATTCCCAAAATGAGAATTTTCTTTATCTGCACTTTTCTTTTGTCTTCTGTTCTCTACGTTTTTAAATCATCTTGAACGTACATAGAGAATCTAAAATATTTGAGATAAATTGCATGAAACGACTGCTAAGTTCTTTCCAGTTCCTCCTTTTTTTATTTAAAGAGCTCTCCCCGCCAGGTCCTAAAGGTAATGTTTAATAAGAGCAATCTGTCATGAGGTGAATGACACATGGTTGGAATGGGTCAGGAATTGGCTTTCTTCTTCACTTACTTGGCAGATCTTCTTTTCCCTTGATTTGTTTTTAATTTTATTATTTGAAACAGTGAGATGACAAAGTAAAGCTTAAGTTCTTTTTTCTACAGGTGATGTCTCGTTGGGAAGAATATATCAGCAAAGTGAAAAATAAAAGTAGTACATTGCCAGATGTTGCAGAAATCTCCACTTTCTTTCCTTTCCATGAATATTTTGCAAATGCTCCTCAGCCAATTTTTAAGGGCAGATCTTATGAAGAAGACATGGAAATTGCTGAAGGATGTTTTAGGCATATTAAGAAAATCTTTACTCAGCTTGAGGTAATCTCCAGGTCTTTTAGTTTTCCTTTAAAGATTGTTTAGTTAAGCAATCTTTTTAGAATGAAATAAATATAGAATATTAATATGTTATAAATCAGATTATTACTTTTAAAAGAAGTTTTTGAAAACATGTACTACTTTGATTCAAGAAATAAGAAAAATTAAGAGGAATCGTATCCCCATTATTCTGGTTTTTCTGTTGCAAAGGCCTTAGTGTTTAAGAAAGCAACACTTCTATCAGGAAACTTAACAATACTGTAGTCCTTTTATTAGGAATTTGACAGTGCCACATGAACATTCTTAGGTTTCTGTGTTGGCCAGGATGAAAGGTCCCAATGTTAGGAGTCAAGTAAGAATTACTACTACACAGACAGGACAGAGAACCCAAAGACCCCTTAGATGCCTCCTAGTTTTGAATTTCTTACAGCCAACATTGGAAAACTGCAACACTCCTATAAGGCAATCACATTCAGGTTCCGATCCCTCCGTCAGAAGGTTTAGTGTCAGTCCAGGTAAAACGGATACAGACAGCTTTTGTCTTTATGTCTTTTAGATATGATTCTTCCCTCATGTCCAAGAATAGTATCTGCACATAATAGGTATTCAACAAGTAGTAATAAGTAGTAATGTACACTATTGGTAGGTAGATGGGTGTGTAGAATAATAATTATAAAATAGGATAGTATGATAATATAATGAACCTGAGAAACAATTTTGTATTGTGTTTATGATTACATAAACACAAAGGAAAATGATAAAACACACTCAGTTCATGATAGTACTAGCTTTGGGAGTAAGGAGGATATACAGGACACCTCACTTACATTAGAAATGTTTACATTATTTTAAAAAAACGAGAAAAATATTAAGGTTCAAAAAGTACAAATCATGTTCAGACTTAATAAAACTTGCTATCTTGTCTTCTCTTTGGGCCCATTTGCCCCTTCCTCACATCTGTTGTCCAACTTTTGTTCTATTTGGGAAATATTCTGTCCTGGTCAGGTTCAGACTGGTCCTCACAGGTTTAATGGGCCAGCTTTGTAATTCAGCTATCTTCTGGCTGAATTTAGCCACATTCTAAGAGATGCATCAGGGCTTAAGGAAAGAGAGAAGCCAGGGTTTTTTACTTCGGTTTGCCCTGCCTTCAGTCTCATTTCTTGCATGATGCCAGCTTCTGCTAGACTATGCTGCTGTGATCCTAGCTGGTTTTGTGACCTGAGTCCCTGGGCTCTGATCAGAACACTTCTGCCTTTTGTCCTTCATAGCCCTGGTAGGTGCTGTCTTCCTACTGTTGACAGTGTCTAGGTTACTGCATTCCCTGGTTGGCTTCTCAGCTCATCTGTCACCTGTGTAAACAATTCCTTGCTCTCTTCAGTATGAACATTTGCATTAGATTTTATTTTCCAAGAGGGACTTATAGTAGTGCAGGTACAATCATAATTAGTAATATCATAAAATCTCTATAGACAGAACTAGAAGTTATAAAAATAACATAAATGTTTAACCTTTCATAAAAATGACTCCAAATTATAGCTTGAATATTGCCTATTTTAGAAGTCAACTGGTATCTAAATTATAAAAAAATCTTTGATTAGTTTTGATACATTAATTTCTGAAGGATTAAGTCCGACTGACTACCTTGTGTGGTTATCTGCATGAACTATGTATGTTATCCTAAACTGGTCTTTCACTGACACCACTCCCCCCCACTCCTGCAGGAATTCAGAGCCTCTGAACTACTTCGAAGTGGACTAGACCGATCCAAGTATCTTTTGGTGAAAGAAGCTAAGATCATTGCTATGACCTGTACTCATGCTGCCTTAAAACGACATGACTTGGTCAAGTTAGGTTTCAAGGTACAGACTTAAATATTTTAGTTCCTTAACTCTGTCTATTCAATGAGAAATTTTGTTTCTTCCTTTTTTTCTTTTTTAATTATTGAGGCATTTTCCTGTGGAAATTAGCTAACTTTTTATGAAAATTCTCATTTATAATTACTTTAAAATGTCTCTTAAAAATGAATAATAATGTATCTGTATGAATAGTGGACTTAAATCTGATTTTTCTGAGTCTGCCATATGTCTGCTAATTAACATTATAACTATTGGTCATCTAACAAGATTCTTAAAACTCGTTAAGTTTTTATTATTACCAAGCATCACTTATTAAAAAATCTCTAAGCAGAACTAAAAGCTATAAAAACAGTATTTCACAATTGTTTTAGTCTAAGACATCTGTATGCGTGCCCTGATCTTGTATTTAATCCGTAAAATGAATATTAAAATGATTTTGTTGTGTAATAATGACAGGAGGACATGATAGCTGATCATCCTGTGCTCATTTGAGATGGAATGTAATGACTGAGGAATAAACTTTAATTTGTAGATTCACTGTGACTTTGTTAGTGATACTAAGCTAAGTTCTGATTATAATACAAATCATTTAACTTTTCTGCAACTATTTGTTGTTTTAAATAGGTTTTGTGGGCTGAGGATACTACCTCAGTGGCACGTGCCTGCCCAGCAAGCACAAGGTCCTGAGTTCAATGATTCCCATACCAAAAAATATAATATAATACAGTACAATATAATGCAATACAATACAATGCAATACAATAGTTTTGTGTACTGGTTTGAATTCAAAGTTAGTAATTCATTTGTTGATAAAAGTAACTGATAATTTTAAGGTATGTGAGCTCATGGAAAGATAGTGCTAAATAAATTCAAGGCGTTAGAATTGTTGTTACCTTGGATAAAAAGTTTCTCAGCTGCAAGGTAGGACAAATAGGATGATTTATTAAAAGGTAGTGTGAACTTACCCCAGTGGTGTGAACTTATCCTTTTGCAAGTTAGTAGTGAGAATTTTTCGCCTAAATGTTTTGTTGTTGGTACTGACACATAATATATACTTTAAATTAAATATGAGACTATATCTGTTTGATGGGGGAAATGATACAGTCATAACTAACATTTAATACCTTCATGCAACTTTTCATATGAATTCTAAAAAGTATTGCTTTTTGCTTATCAAATTTTCATTATTTGATATTTTATTATACTTAACATGTTATACTCTACTAAAGGTTTAGTGTAAGTGATACGATTTTTTTATATTTTTAATTTTAACATTTAACTTTTCCAACTTGAGTTGGAAACCTTGTAGATCTAGGTAACATAAAATAGACAAGCCCCCACTCCCTAGAGCAGTCTTATGTTAAAGGGTATTTTCCTTATTCCAGCATTATGAGTAATAAACCAGGGGGTAATGCGACCCTGTGACTGTTACTAGTGGCTTAAGAGAAGCAAAACAGGAAAGGAAGAGACTAATACAAAGATTGGTAGCAGCGGTCATAGTGGTGGTTTGGTCCAGAAGAGTAGAACTGGCAGAAGTGAGTAGATTCTAAAGGGAGCTTTGAAAGTAAAATTGATATATTGTGGTAAAGGAGGAGCTAGATGCCCAGAAGGAATAAAACAAACAGATTGCTATGATGGGTAAAATTCATCAGGGGGAACAGTTACCACAAAATGCTACCTTGAATAACAATGGCAGTGACCCCATACATATTTATAAATTGATTGTTGTTTATGTAGAATTTAAAAACTAAGTTGAAAAGAACTAAGTAGGTACTGCAGTCCAGAAATTATTTGCAAGATGTCTGCAATGAGGTATATATATTTAGAGGGCTTTCTTGAGTTTAAAGATGTGAATTGAGATACAGGGACATAATGATAAGATCAAAACAATAATTTCTATGTTGCTGTTTTTATCTGAAATTAATAGGATTTTTAAAATGATTATTGTGGGGTTTTATTTATTTATTTATTTTTTGACAAATTCTCCTTTTTTCAGTATGATAACATTTTAATGGAAGAGGCTGCTCAAATTCTGGAGATAGAAACCTTTATACCTCTCCTTCTACAGGTAAGAAATCAAATGTGAGTCACAAGGATTTTAAGAATTTTTGGAGACAACATCAGAAAGTCACAGTTTAGAAGTGCTGATGATTGTCAAAGCTACATATTGTGCTTAACTTCATTTTGTTTCTGATTCTATTTTAAGCCTGTAAACTAACCTCAATATAATTGTGGATAATTGAGTAGTTTGTATTGCTTTGAAGATTACTATTTTTAAAATTTATAACTTATATCTTCAAAGTAATTTTCAAAAGATAATTCCAATCAAGAAAATTACATTTTTATGCAATTAGAAAAGAAAATCAATTTTTTCACTTCTTTTGTTAGACTTTTACAATTGTTTTCAGTATTATAAGTAGATTATTTTATTACTAAGTTTTTGACACAAGTAATGGTATTTTAAGACTGCTTTTTGCTATATAATACTTTTCACTGTGGAAGCATTAAAAACAAAATGTAGAATTCCCAGTGTAAGAATAGAGAGACTTTCATTGTACAG
Source organism: Cavia porcellus (assembly GCF_034190915.1). Lineage (NCBI taxonomy): Eukaryota > Metazoa > Chordata > Mammalia > Rodentia > Caviidae > Cavia > Cavia porcellus. Next base: position 35,304,567 of record NW_026947489.1, read on the forward strand.
CTACATTGAGTTAACAGAAGTCATTTCTGTTTTGGAACTTGTAATACAGTTTATGTACTTCAGAGGACAGAAAGACATGGAAAGTAGAAAATTGAAGTAGTTCTGGAAGAAATTAAAGAAGGTAGTTTTTTTAATGTGAATTTATAAAAAAAATTTAAATGTAATTTTAAAGGGAATAAAACAGCAACAGAGCAAATCAAAACAGTGCTAAGACGGTAAAAAATCTACAGCAGTTACTATTGCACATTGTCCTCTAAATAGTTGCTGGGCTTTCGGCTTGCAAAGTCAAACAGTCCAGCTCCTCCAGGTCAGCTTCCATGCTCCTCCATGCTCTGCTTCCCAGCCCGCGCCAGCACAGGCCTCAGCTTCCTTCCCTGTTCTCCTCGATTTTTTTTTTTAATGAAAAAAAAAAAAAAAAAAAAAAAAACAATGCAAACTTTCAAGACAAAATAATAGGAGATTAACAGTGGTTAATATATTGTACATTGTTATCTTCAAAGTGTTGCTCAGATTACATGATAAAGACATGAAAAGATGATCTAACAGTGAAAGCACAAACTGTTCTTTTTGATGAGCTAACAAAGAATAGTACATTTATCTATCTTGTATATATTTTCCCTTGTTTCTTTTCTTCTTTCCCTCATCCCAGTTGTTCTTTCCTTTTAAGCAGTTTCTTCCCTTTTCACCTTCACAATGTGTGTTGTACATTTTGGATCTTATTTACTCTTTTAGTTTCTTACACTAGGGAGACAACGCAGTGTGGATCTGATTTATTTCACTTATGAGCATGGTCTCAAGTTGCATCCGTTTACCTATAAAAAATAAGGTAGTTTTTACTGTGAGGTTCAGAACTGGTTCTTGGCATAATTGTGGACCAAGGTGTTCACTTTGACATTTTTCCATTTCTTTTCCCAGGTACCTGTTTCTTGTTTTCTGGATATAATGCTGACCTGAACCTTCAGGCCCTCTTTAGTTTACCCTGACGGTTGCAGTAGGGTCATTGCATGTCTGCTTTCTCAATCCTTCCATGCTTTCTTGCCCACGGTTGGCTGGGAGTGTCAACACCCACATTTGATTCACTAGTTATCCTATAAAATTTGCCAGTCTTCTGTGTAGAGCTAGTCAATGTTGAAAATTTGTAAGCAATTAAAGCCATTTAATGAAGAACAAGTCTCTTGTGTAGTAAATTAGATAACAGGATAATTTATTAACCAGATTTTCGCCATTTTTCCACCTTCCATTTGTAGAATCCTCAAGATGGATTTAGCCGGCTAAAACGATGGATTATGATTGGTGATCATCACCAGTTACCACCAGTCATTAAGAACATGGCCTTTCAAAAATATTCAAACATGGAGCAGTCCCTTTTCACTCGCTTTGTCCGTGTCGGGGTTCCTACTGTGGATCTTGATGCTCAGGGTAGAGCCAGAGCAAGGTAAAGGAGACAGAAGAAAAAAATAGCTTCTCTGTTGCGGACGTCAGTTACTTGATCCAAATATTTGTAATCATCTTTATGTAAAGTTGTTATCCAGGACCTTGGTAGTCATTTTTCTCATTTTATCAATTGAAATTAATTGATATATTACCTAGAGGCTTTCCTGTACTTGTCCCTTTCTTCATGTCTCCAAAAGATAAAGCAAGAATAATTTTGAAACCTGAAGTAAAAGTGAGCAAGTGAAAGTACACCATTTCGCACTCCACAGAGAATGCCACTGGCATCTCATAGTTACTCCCAGAAACCTCAGTTTTGAGTGTCTTCCTTGAGTTTTTACTTTGTGGTGTAACAGTAGCATTTGCCTCAGAGCATATGATAGAGTTTCAATTTGTGTCTTGTGCCTAAGAGTATATGATAGAGCTTTCACTTTGTTATTTTGACTGGTGGTTACTTAAAGTAAGGAGGCTACATATGAAAAGGCATCATGTTAGGTTTTGCTAAAAGGGTAAGCAAAAATGGGTACATGAAAATTAATGCAAGCACAGTTCCATAGAAACTGCCTTAGATATTTTAAAAGGGATTTGACATTGCTAATCTTTCCTTTCTGGGGGGATTTTTCTTTGGAAAGCTTGTGTAACCTCTACAACTGGCGGTATAAGAACCTTGGCAACTTACCCCATGTGCAGCTCTTGCCAGAGTTCAGTACAGCAAATGCTGGCTTGCTGTATGACTTCCAGCTCATTAATGTTGAAGATTTTCAGGGAGTGGGAGAATCTGAACCTAATCCTTACTTTTATCAGGTAAGAGAAAATGTGAAGCTTTTATGTTTATTTTGTGTTTGCCTGGCTGAATGCTATCTAATTTAGCGACATTGAGTCATTAGCTGAATCACTGAAAACAAGGAAGTTTAGAGTCCCACCTTACACACAACACATACACAAAAAAATCCATTTCACATAGCTTAAGGATACACTAAAGAAAAGAAATTAAAAACCTAGAAAGTACTAGAAGTACTGATGATCATGTGTTATGAAGAAAGTCTGAAAGTGTTGCCAGAACACAAATTATAATGAAAAAACTGACATAAGAGACAATTTATTCTTAACATTTAACAAATAATGGGTTGAATTCTGAATATACTGTATATGTATGTATGTATGAATATACCTGCATATGTGTTTAAATTTTTAAATTCAATAGATATGAATATGTATATCACATACTTATACTTTTGTGATTATGTGCTTCACAAAAAAGATAATAGGTTTACAGTAGTCCTAAAGCATTGGATCAGACAGTACTTCAGTGTTGGAGCAGGCTTGTGGAAAAGTCTATGTTTATACAACACCGATAGGAAAATAAAGTGTAATATAGTGTATATTAAAAGCAATATCCTAAGCAAATAATGGGTTGAGTTTGCAAAAACTTAGATACTAAAATAGCCATTGCTACAAATTCTTTCGGCTACCAGCAACAATCTTAAGTATCAGTACTTTAAGTAAATTGTTACCTATTTTATATAAAAGTACTGAGAAGCCACTAAGAATAATGTAACTTCATTTATTGACAGGAAAACTGTGTATGCTGTATTAAATGACAAAAAAGCAAATTAGGATATGCATGATGTCTCACCTTATTTTAAAAACTAAATAAAACATAACATACATAAATATTTGCAGACAACCTATACAAAAATGCCTCACAGTGTGTGCACCAAAACGGAACATTATTTACACATGTGGCATTTGGAGTTCTTTTTTTCTTTTTTTCTTTTTTCTTCTCTTTATAGGAAAATATTCAATACATGTTGCTATATAAATTAGAAATCTTGAGTTTTACATGAAAAAGCATCATATATCACTGACTTAAATGTGTATATGTAGATAAAACTGACAGTGATCCTGTTTTCCCTCCAAACATGGAATTACGTTAATCAAGTCATTCTGTATAATGAGAGCCTAAGAATATATGTGACTTTTAAATGGTAACTTTAAAAGAATTAGAACCTAACTCAAGTTAGTTATATGTTTCCTAATGGCCAGATTTGAAGGTGATAAGGATTCTGTCACTGTCCTTCTGCATTTCCTTACGTACTAGTTTCTGGAATTTCCGGTTTCACTTTCATTACTAGAGCCGTACTGTGGAATTGATGTGATACTATGCTGGATCTTAAACAAAAACTGAAAAGCAATATGATAGTATTTGTACAAAAGGTTGTTATTCAGGTTGGTTATCTTTTTTATTCATTCATCCGGCCTCTGGATGAGTTAGAATTACAAAAAGTAAATGTATTTTCAGATGATGATTACCACTGTTAAATATATTTCCAAAGAGTATTTTTTTTTTCCAAATCCAGTTAATTTCAAAGAGAAAAGAAAACTAAATTTCAAAATACATCAATCGGGGACACCAGTGGTACATATATTGTACATTGTCATCTACAAATCATTCTCCTAGAGCACAAGACATCTGCATTCAATTGTCCAAACAATAGCAGCACAGATCTTTTCTCTTGAGTGAACTAAGAGATATCAGTAGTATAAAACTCTCTTAAACATTGTGTGTGTGTGTGTGTGTGTGTGTGTGTCTGTGTCTGTGACTGTGTATGTTTGTATGCAGATACTGATAAATAGCTTGTTTCACCTTTTGCACAACGGTTACCCATATTTATCTTATTTCATTAAGAGAATGGTCTCAAGTTGCATCTGTATACCTATAAGTCTCCAATTTATCCTTAGTGGCTGAATAGTACTCCATTGTATAAAATACCACATCTTTTTTTATCCATTCCTCTGGATGGCATTTAGGTTGTTTCCAAGATCTCACTGTTACAAATTGTGCTGCTATAAGCACATATATTGCTGTGGTATGATGTTTTCAATTCTTCTGGGAGGATACCCAGAAGAAGAAGAGCTGGGTTGAATGGGACCTCTAGTCCTAATGTTTTGAGGATTCTCCACAGATTTCCACATTGATTGCACCAGTCTTCACTCACACCAGCAATGGAGAAGTGTTCCTGGATTTCTTGACAATAGCTGCTCTTTCCAGGATGAGGTGGAATCTCGGGGTTGTTTTAATTTGCATTTCTCAAGTGACCAGTGACGTTGAACATTTTTCACATATTTATTTGCTGTTTGTATTTCCTCATCTGAGAAGTGTGTATTCATGTGCCCATTTTTGGTTTGGGTTTTGAAGTCTCGGAGGACTGATTTTTTTTGAGTTCTTCGTATGTTCTCTATAGTAATCCTTTGTATGAGGAACAGCTAGCAAACATTTTCTCCCACATTGTGGGTTGTCTCTTTACTCTGTTGGTGGTTTCTGTACAAAAGCTTTTCATTCAGATGAGACCCCAGTATTGATTCTTTGTGATAGTTCCAGTGCAATCAGGGTGTTGTTCATAAAATTTTTGCCTACACCAATGTCTTCAAGAGTTTTACCTACTCATCCAGCAGATTTAATGTTTCTGTCTTAGTATTTAGATCCCAAAGAGTATTTTTATTCCCCAGAGTAAGAATACTCTGCATTTAAAGGCTATCTTTGAAGGATTAAGTGTTTCAGAGAGAGGATAAGTAGAAAAATGAGTAAAAGGCTGATATGAAGACGTCCTGATTTACTTGACCCACATTTAAAATATTTGTTAAAATACAATTTACAAGTCACGCATGATGGTCCTTATGGAACCCAGCACTCTAATGAGTGGCTGAAGCAGGAGGGTCACCGTTTGAGCTCAGTCTGGGTGACTTAGTTGAAACTCTGTCTTAGAAAGGGCTCGGTGTGTGGGTCTTGGGTTCAAACCCTGGTGCCAGGGATGGAGTCGTGGAGAGAAAGAGAGAGAATGTGTGTGTGTGTGTGTAACTCTCAGTTGTTCTTGTGTACGTACTAGGGCAATACTGAGATAAATGTATTTCGCTATCAATATAGAAAATGGAAAGACTCCATCATATGGCTTCTTTTCTTTCCCACCTTCTAAAGAGTTAGAAACTTTAAATGCAGAGGGCTTGAAATGAAAATGTGTGTCACCAGGAACCAAGAATATGAAATATATTTCTGAAGGTCTCCAGTAATTTTTCTGTTGTCTTTGCCTGAAATCCAGCTTTTTATCTTCCTTTTTCTTTTCTATTTTTATATTGTGGTTTTGTTCTTATTTTACTAACCTCTCCTTCTAGTACTTTGAATTTAGTTTCTGCTGAACTGAAGAGCTTTGTGCGTGAGCCTCACTCTGAGGCTCAGTTAAGCTCTAGGTTTTAAGCTCCTTCCCACCCACTTCAACAGTCTCTCTTAACAGTAGCGGGACTGAGCAATTTGAAACCACATTCTCTACTTTGCTTTAGTAGAGGTAGCAACCATCAGTATGAGAACAAAATCAAAACACACAGAAAACATTCAAAAGAGCAAGAAAGATAGAAAAACAGTACAGTAGTTGAAGATCAAAGCCTGACACATACCTGTCAGTGTAGCTACACTGAAGACTGAGGCAGGAGGATTAAAACTTTAAGGCCAATCCAGGCAACTTACAAGGCCCTGTCTCAACATAAAAAGGGATGGGGGATGATGTACCTCAGTGATAGAGCACCCCTGGATTTGATCCCCAGTACATACAAAACAGTTAAAATAAAATAAAATTTTTTTAAATTGAGAGCTGTTAGAATTCTACTGACTGTATAACGCTGATGGACTGGATTCTGTATTGTTCCTTAGATAAGCTCCTTTATGTTACAGTTTCTTCCCTAACTACAGTTGTGCACTGTACAAAATCATACTGATTTGTTGTTCTCTTAGGAATATTAAGCCTTTAAGTTGGTAAGTTTTATGTGATGACTAGTCTATGTATTGCAGATTCTAAGATTTTTATTTATTGGTATTAGCCTCGCCTAAGGTTATCTTTCAGTTGTACCAGAAGTGTTCAGTTGTCTAGATTATTAACTCTGTGGTGTGCAAAGAGAATAAGTTGTATTAGACAAGCCATTTTCTCTATGAAATAAATACATAATGGATTATATCTGCATTGCAGAATCTTGGAGAGGCAGAATATGTAGTAGCACTTTTTATGTACATGTGCTTACTTGGTTACCCTGCGGACAAAATTAGTATTCTCACAACATACAATGGGCAAAAGCATCTTATTCGTGACATCATCAATAGACGATGTGGGAATAATCCATTGATTGGAAGACCAAACAAGGTAATGATACTGCTCCAGTTTGTTACTTTACTGTCTCCTTATAATATGTGATCCAGTGTAATGATAGGAACTACAAATAAATCTGTGACAGTCATATCTGACGTTGCCGTAGTTTGCAGTGAACTTCTATCTCAGCTACCACATTGAAGATTTTTGTTGATAATACTCAGAAATGACTGTTTCTAAAACATTTTATTGATAAGATGATGAGTAACACAATTTATAATTTATATACTATTACATAAATAATAACTTATTTTGCAAAGGTTTTATTTGGACACTTTTTAGTGGATGGAGTTATATTCAGGGATATGGAAGATCGTAAAATTATATTGAAGGATATATTACTGATTATAAAATTATAACTGGTTTGCAAGGTGGCTGTGTAAAAGATGTTTACCTTTTCTTGTAGTCCTCTGAAAGTAATGGGAGGGGGAGGGGACAGGGTTCAGTTTTAGGGAAATACTGAGATCAGAAAACACAAGAAAACCCTTAGTGGAGCAGTACTAAAGAGCCAGCAGAATAGTTTCTAATATAAGAGATGATATGGGAAATACAAATTACATCCTTGTTTTTCAACAATGGATGCAGGAATTGGGGTGAGAAGCTTTTCCAATCCCAGATCTGTTCAGATAGGCCTGCAGGTAAGCTATGTTTTCAAAATGTAGACTGTATAGAAGCAGAAAAAAAATCAGCATTTAGAAAACAACCCTATTTACCCCAATTTAATTTAAGAAACTTAGTAATTGATAGTAGAAGCAATTAACATGAGAACATTGTTAGTAAAAGTCATGAGCAAGAGAATGTGAGTGCATGGCCAAGACAGGCTGAATGTGTACTTGTGGTCCCAGCTTCTTGCGCAGTTGAGGCCGAGGGATCAGTTCCACACCAGACTTAGAGGTTAGTCTGGGCGACGTGGAGAGACCCCAACTCAGAAGGAAAAGAAAAATTTTCAAAAGCTATCAGTGAAAGACATTTTCTAGAAAGCAAGTTGACCTGGAATTGATGAAAATGTTGCTATTAATTTAAAAATACTAGGTGAAGTAACCACTTCATAAGGAAAAACTATAAAAAAATTGCAAAAATTCTGAGGGATAAAGTAAAACCACAGGAATGAAAGCAAAATCAAAAATACAGAGTGAAAATGAGAAACCAGTAACTGAAATATAGGAAGCCTAAAGAGATTGAGGTCACTGTATCCTAGATCAGAAGGTAGGAGTAGGATGGTTTCGAGGTTGAGTTGTAGGGTGACTTAGTGATGTTTCCAAGCAGCAGGGCTTTGCTCTGCCATTCTCAGTGTGTGAGCCCAGCTTATAGACAAGCTCTCTGTGTGGACAGGATGGCAACAATTCCCAGGTCTAATACTCACATGTAACATAACAGTCATATGTTCACATCACGGATTTACATTCAGGATATTTGAATTGCAGAACACATAAACTTCTGTTAAATAAGACAGCTCAGTACCAAGTGAACAAATGAATTGAACGGACACTTTATACAGAAAAAGTTACAAAAAGCCAGTAAGACTCCCCCAAAATTTACCAGGATAAGCTATTGCTGCACATCCAACAGAATGAGTTAAGTGATTTACAGTATCAGAAGTATTGTCAAGGATGTGGAGCAGCTGGAATTCAGGAACTGGAACTCCAGCTAGTGACTGTGTAATATGTCATAGCAACTTACCAAGTTAAACATGTAGTTTCCAGTCAGCCCTACATATATCTACAAGTGGTGGTGGAAACATGTGCCCACAAAAGTATTTGTCCTTGAATATTCAGTGCAGCTTTATTCAGAGTAGCCCCAAATTAGGAACAACCCAAGTGCCAGTGAGTGAGTGATTGGATGAACATATTGTAGTATAGTCATTCACCAGAACATCTAATGTGTACAACACGGGGAAAACTCTGAAATGCTATCCTGAGAGACAGAAACCAGACATCAGAGTCCATACTTTAGAATATGGTATTCCAGACCTACGTAATCCACAATGACAGGAAATAGATTAGTGGTGGCTTGAAGTTGGAGGATGCAGTGTTGGCCTCAACAGAGCCTGAAGGGATGGAAAATTTTTATTTGGTGGTATTTACATGGAAATACACATTGTTAAAATTCATCAGACTACACATTTGAAAATCACCTCTCTGAAGGTGACTTTTAGAGAATTGTTACAAACTTCCTAAAAGCAGAGATACCATAAATTGTCATTTGTATGGTTTAAACCAGTTTTTTGTTAATAAGCGTAAATGCTTCAGTGTGAGTATTAATGACTAAAACCTTCAGAACTGCCAAATACATTTACACAGATTTTCAAGCTGAACAAAGCATAATATGAAGACTGTTGTTATTACTGTTCTTTGGCAAAGGAATGTGCTGGACAGGTACCAGCGGGATATGTTACACAGTAAATGAGGGTGGTAAGCCATGTTCCTGAACATTCAGCTGGGATCTGGTTAATATGCTACACATAGTCCCTGCTCTTGTGAAGCTTGGCTAGAGTGTTCCAAAGAGAGTTATTTTTAGCAATTAGTAAAGGTAAAGACAAGTGTTATAAATGTAAGTAACATAAGGACACAGCCTAATCTGTTTGCGGTTGTGTATTTAATGATGTTCATTAACTCATTCTTGCAATTCTGAGGCATATGCTGAAGTTTCTTTGGGGCTTGATTATTTTAAGGGTAAGATGTCCATTTCTAGTACATTATTTAAATAATCTCCACAGTCTTGTTATTATACCTTTGAAAATATGGTCCCTATTTTTTTCTTCCTAGGTGACAACTGTTGATAGATTTCAAGGTCAACAGAATGACTATATTCTTCTTTCTCTAGTACGAACAAGGGCAGTGGGTCATCTGAGGTATGTAGGAGAAAACTTTCATAATGTTACTGAGCTTTATTACATATTTTAATTTTGAACTTCAATGGCAAAGTAGTTCTATAAGTTTTGAAGTTTAATATTTACAATTGTTACAGCAACTTGAGACACTCAGTGATAAAGTATAATGAGATTTCTTGGATCAAGTATTGTCACATTTGAATTTTTCACTCTTATTATAGTAATTTAACTTTTTATTCTTTGGTTACATTCAGAGATAACATTTTACCATAAAATTGTAAATCTATCCTGTATCTGTTAGAAACTAAGAAAATAGAAGAGATAAAGTGGTTAAAAAAAAATCTCTGAAAGTAAATTTTTCATTGTGTAGAGTTTCTGATTTTTCTCTGCATACAGTCTTGCAGCTTCAGTGTTAGGGGATAAAGAAGTCATCTGTTCTCTTAGGATTAAGAATTGTCAAAACAAACAATCTATTTTTATCATTTATCACGATGTATTTATGTGTCAGAGATTTATGGGAATAATGCCTTATTATAAAGCAGTGATTTATTTTTATATAAACCTTCATGTCATATGACTTACTAGCTACGTGAAGAGTTCATTGTATTGTTTTATTTGGTGGATATAAAAAGAAAATATCCAGGCTTCCAATGTTATCATTAAGTCAAGATCTATTTGAAGTTTAACTCATTGATCAAATTCCATTAGAATTTATGCAAGAACGAGCAAAGAATAATAATTTTAAAAATCATGTCAAGGTCATGGCAATGAAATAGTTTGTTTTTGCCTTATTTATTGACTTGTCAAGCAGGTGTTTAGACTCTTAGCTTCAAAAAGCAGTTTCTTTTCCTTGGTGACATTTATAACTCCTATCTGAATTGACCATCATTGTGGCTGATTGATAGAATTTAAATTTCTGAAGGGCATACGTTATGCATATATGAGTACTGTTCTCTTTTTTCTTATTCTATAGTACTCTGCCTTTTCCACTGGTTGTAATAAAATGCTGTTCTTTCCTTCATTTTTCTGAAAATTTTAAGAAAGAAACTGATGATAAAATGCCTATAAATGAAGGGTTGAAAAGAAACTGGGTTGCAAGGCTCTCGTATATAAAAGTTTTCTAAGCAAAAATACTTTGTCTAAATTAATCTTTGTCAAAATTTCCTTTTGAAAAATCTGGGGGTCATAGAGTGGTGGTATTGGAACACAGAGGGGATATGTTGATTTAACTATGACTTAAGGATTCTTCACAGTTGCCCTGATAGCTTAGTTTTAAGTATCTTAGCTGGAATCTTATCAAACTTTTTATAGAATGTGTTAGATTGTAGACCTAATCTTTCATGTCCTCCTTTTTATAAGTAGGAAAATATTTGTGTTTCAGAGGGCTAAGGAAACCTATTTTAAGAACAGCTTTATTGATATAATTTTATCTTGTGTAGTTTACCTATTTTTTAGTATGTTATTCACTGGTTTTTCTATATTCACAGAATTATCCAGTTGTGTCCAAAGTCAATTTTATAACATTTTTATTGCCCTAGCAGGAAACCCAATAACTAGTACCAGGCGGGCTCCAGTCCTTGCTGTCTCCTGATGTTCTTGCTGTCTGGGTAGATTTGCCTGTTCTGGATGATTAACAGAAATATGGGTTGATGTATTTTTTTAACTCACTTCTTTCATTTAACTCACTGTGTCCAAGGTTCATTGATACTAAATCAGCTTCATCTTTTTATTGTTGAATAACCCTCTATCACACATGCATAACACATTTTACTTAGCAGTTGATACAGAATATTTTTTCCCACTTTGTGACTGTTAATAATGCTGCTGGGAATTTTCATTTCAGGTTTGATATGAATATTTGCTTGCTTTTCTCAGGTGTAGATGTAAGAGTGGAGTTGTTGGGTCGTGTGTAACTCTGTATTTAGTCTTTTAAGGAATCGGCCCTATTTTAGCCAAACCCAATTGTGTCTTCACCAGTGTCCCTCTTCCAAACCTGTTTTGAGTGCCCGTGGCTACCATGTTTCTTTTTAACCTCACCTTTTTCATCCTGTTTCCTGACTGAATGAGTACCTAGAACCAGACTATGAGCTTTAGTTCCAGGGACCTTTTTAAAGCCAGTGTGGAGCTTTTTAAAAGCCCAAGTAATGAGACATTTTTGGTCCCATTTGCAGCATTTGTTGTCTTTGTCTTTGACTGATTTGAACAGCTGAGGCATCCATGGATGGTGTGACCTGTACGGATGATAATGAGGTTGCAGCTGTCCTGTTATTTTCTTGTTGGGACTCAACACTGCTTGTGCCATCCTCTTTTGGGAACTGAGAAAGAAAGTGACAGTCCTCATGGCCCTGTGTTCAAGACAAGGCTCCGAGGAACCCTCCCATTCATGCTTTTTTTCTGCTAGTGTGTTATGTTCATAGTGTGTGATCTTCCATTTAACAGGTAGTTCATGTCTATCTGTTACTTGATTGCACCCTACCTTACTACTGCAGTAATAAATCTAACCTACTCAAAAGGTAAGCAGCATACATGATAGTAATGTTGAAGTGTGTTAATTGGTTTTTGTTTGTTTTCCAAAGGGATGTTCGTCGCTTAGTGGTGGCCATGTCCAGAGCTAGACTTGGACTCTATATCTTCGCTAGAGTGTCCCTCTTCCAAAATTGCTTTGAACTGACTCCAGCTTTCAGCCAGCTAACAGCCCGCCCACTTCATTTGCATATAATTCCAGCAGAACCTTTTCCAACCACTAGAAAGGTAGGACGGAATTCTTCGTGATATGGAGTGGTACCCTCTCTTACAAGTGAATAAATTAGCTGGTAACAGTCACTGGTTCAGAATGTCCCTTACACCAGGAACTGAATTAAATTTTTTATTATGTAGATAAGAAATAATGTCTGCCAACGATTACTAAGTACTTGCCATGTATCAGGTTACTAGTTTTTTACATACATTATTTCATTTCATCTCAACAGAAACCGTGTTTGGTAAGGTCTTATATTAATCCTACTGTACATATCAGTAAACTGAAGAGAAATCGACTGGTTCTGGCTATGCATCAGGAGGTAGCAGAGGTTCAAGATTTGAAGACCTAGGCAGTCTAAGGCTTATTTTATGATCAGTGTGTTACTCTTCTCTTTAGCTTTGTGATGAGGACCTGGCTGTTACCTGGTAACTGTAATTAGCAGTGTAGTCATTAAGAAGCCCTCGTTCTCGGGGAAGGACAAGGGGAGAGCTCACAGGCTGAGCGATGCCATGGCGGCTTCCTGCTTCCTCTTCTTCTTGTGTCTCCTTACTGACCAGCCTTTACTTCCTAGGTTACCCTTCTGTTCTCTTCTGCACAGAAAAGCAGGTGTTTATTTTGTTACAGTTTTCTTTCTTTTATGAAGACTAGCATGCTAATAGACTTTTGGGTTTTGATTTTTAAGAAATGTCTGGAAAATCCATTACATTTTAAATAAAATTTGAAAAATTTTAACTAAAAATTTAAATGAAAGTTTTAAATTTCATAGTATACTCTTTTTTTTTTTTTTTAGTATCAGGGATTGAGCTCACGACCGTATAAGGCAAGCGCTTATGCCGCTGAGCTAAATCCCCAGCCCCCATAGCATACTTCTTAAACCTCTTAAAATGTAAGATAGATTCTGTGTGTTTGCTTTAGAATAATGGTAAGTATTTTTCTTCAGCTGCATTTTTGTTCTTATTTTCAGCAGTCCTGTTGGGGTGGGGTCAGGTAAAGTCTCGAATGGCAGGCTCTGCAGTTTGGACAGCATCCTATAACTCTGCACTTCTCAATCTTCTGTAAACTGCTTATTAAATAATTGGTCACTCATACAGTTTTTGTCTTAGTACTTTTTTTTGTACTTTTATGGTTTTCACCATTGGTTTTTACAGTAAGAAAAGATAAGATTTTATTCATGACTCTTAAGTGAGAAAGCCATTATTAATCTTTATTTTAACATGGTTTAAGAAGCAATGCACATTTTATGTATTCCAGATGATTCTGGTTGACACTACAAAGTTAAAAAAAGAACATTGAGCCAGGCGTGGCAGTACCGCCTGTATCCCAGCATGTAGGCTGGAGCAGTAAGATCACCAGTTTAGGCCAGCCTAAACTGCATATTGAGACCCTGTCTGCATAAAAATGCTTTTTTAAATATTTGCCTTTATGACTAATAATTTACATACTGTACTGCATGTTAACTTCTTATATGTTAGAAACACAAATAGGAAGAATTTTGTTTTCCGAATTCTGTGTGTGCTACAATATTAGAAACTGCAGCTTCAGGCCATTTTAATTTTTTGCTTTCTGTTCTTCAATATTAGGTGATAAGCCAAAACCCACATTTCACTTACCAACCAAAATTGTTTTAAAAACAAGTGACTCATATCTTTCCTATTCTATAACTTTTCTTCGTTTAAATTGAGTTTGTATTCTTCATGAAGTACTTATTAGAGTCTCACACTTGCAGCTTATGTATGTCCTTGTACTATTTTTACATCCTTCCTACCTTACCATTGCTTATTTTTAAGAAAGAGAAACAGACTTTTAACTGGCTTTTTGCCTTCTTGTAGAATGGTGAAAGCCCACCTCAGGAAGTGCAGATAGTGAAGAATATGCCCCAGATGGCAAACTATGTGTACAACATGTATCTGCATTTAATACGGACAACACATCATTATCATCAGGTGAGTCTCTGCCAAATAGACTCCTCATTTGTCTTGGAGACATAATCTGTTTTGAAGAATGAATCTTTTAAAGTAAGGAACCAACTAAAATAGATATTCATGATTTTCAGAACATCTTTTTGTAAATGCAGTTTGGCATATAATAAAGTACCCTTACTTAAAGTGTACAATTTGATATGTTCTGATATATGTATATGTCTATAGAACCATCCTGATCAAGATAATGAGCAAATATGTTATCCTCAAAAGTTTCTTTGTGCTACTTTATCATCTCTCCTTGTCTTTCATCAATCTCTTATACATATTTTCTAGGCCACCAAAAATCTGCTTTCTGTTACTGTAGATGAGTCTCCATTTTCTAGACATACACACACACACGAAATCATACAGAACATACTCATTTTCTCATTACTACTCGTTATTGCACAGTTAACTCGTGTTAACTCATGATGGATTACGGTACGTACCACCATAATCCATCACGCTCTGGTGTCCTGAGTCATAGTCCACTGTATGGCTGTACCGTGGTTTACCCACTCACCTGTTCATAGCTATCTGGGTTGTTTCCATTTGGGGCTGTTAGACATAAAGCTACTGCGAACATTCTCTACAGTCATTGTGCTTTCTCTTGGATAAGCACTTAATGAGTAGAATGATTAGATAATATGTTAAGTGTATGTTTAACTCTGAGAGAAGCTCCCAGCCTGTTTTTCAGAGTGGCCGTACCAGTTACACTCTCTCCCGCACTGTGAGGCTGCAGTTGCTGCATATCTCCACACACACTTGATGTGGTATTTCTTTTTTATTTTAGCAATTCTGATAAGTGTGTGGTGATCTAATATATTTTTTTAAATTTATATTTACCTAATTGGAGCATCTTTTCATGTGGTTATTTGCCATCTGTATATCAAATGGTATCTCCTCAGATTTCTCGTTCATTTTTTATTGAGTTATATGTTTAATTGTCATTGACTTGAGAGATTTTTATGTATTCTAGTTAAAGTCCTTTATCAGGTACATATTTTACAGGTATTTCCTCCTAGTCCGTGACTTATTTTTTCTCTTTTAAATGTCTTTCAAAGAGCAGTTTTAAAATTTGATGTTTAGTGTATGGCATAGTTTTCCTGGAATTCATATTTTTACATCCTAAAAATACTTAGTTTAACTTCAAGTCACAAAATTTTTTCTTCTAGCAGTTACATAGTTGTAGGTTTCATATTTGCAGGTTCAGTACACTTCAGTAAATTTTTTTGTGTGGTTCCAGGATGGTTGGGTGTAATTCGTTTGCATGTGTATATCCAGTTACTTCAGCACCACATCCTGAATAGTGTTTCTCTATTGATTTCTTGTCAACTTAGTAGGAAAATGAGTAAATTGGCCGTGGACATGAGTACTTTTGGACTCCAGTCTGTTCTATCTCTGTGACTGTCTTCACCACTGCCACACCACTCTAAGTGCATTAACTTTACAGTAAATCTTAAAGTTATTGTGTGCTTTAGATTTGTTCTTTTTCAAAAATTGTTTTTACTATTTTAGAATCAACTGAGCAATTTCTGCCCCTGAAACTACTGTGGTTTAAAGTAAGATGTTTTGTGTAGTAGAATTGTTCAGGATCGTTTTCCAGAGATTAACGTCTTAACAATATTGAGTCTTGCTTTCTATAAGAAGACTTTCTATAAGAAAGTCTTGCTTTCTAATGCCAGTATGATGCATCCTTCTATTTAGATGGTCTTTGAGTTTGGTCAGCAGTGTTTTGTTTTCCACATACAAATTGTACACATTTTGCTGTCTCTCACATTTTTGTTGCCATTGTGCTTCTTTAAAAAATCATGTGTAATTTCTAACAAAGTAAAAAGGCCCCCAAGGAGAGAAGCTGTGGTGCACAGAGGAAGCTGAGCGGTTCTCAGTTCTCTCAGACAGAAGCCTGTACCCTGTTCCTCCTTCCTTGTGATGGGCATGGGATGTGGCTCCTGTCAAGCCTTAATAGGGTTCCTTTGTTGAATAGGCGCTTTCTTGAGTTAGTGTGCCAATCAGAGCTAGTCAGCCACTGTTTTTTCTTACATTACAGCATTCGTTTGCTTGAAGACTCTTAATAGCATTTCACATTGTTTTCCTCTCTGAAGGTTTACTGTGTACTGCAATTATTGGTATGTGACATATATGTAGGTGAATTCTCTGATTTTTTCAGAATCTAGATCATTGTTAGCAGGGGTGTAATCTCTATATAAAATGCCAGTATGTTTTGGAAAACACCAAAACACCTTTTATCTGTTAAAAGGATGCTTAGGTGAGAGCTTAGCTTTAGAAACCTATAGTTTTTTTCTTAATTTGGGCTCATATTAGTATTGTCTCTTTTAAATTAGGCTTTCTTACAACTACCACCTGCTATGGTAGAAGAAGGGGAGGAAATGCCAAGCCAAGAAACAGAACTAGAAACAGAAGAAGCTATGGCTGCCCCAGATGACATCATACCCAGTCCAACAGATGCCAGCTGCAGTCAAGAGCCCCCAGCTACTCAGCCTGACACCACCACGGGTCAGGCTCAGGCCACCTTTGATAAGACTGAGATGACTCCTAGTCCAACAGAAGCCGTCCCTTCTGTGTGTCAGGTGTCTACAGCAAGACCTGCTTCTCCACAGGCACAGGCTGCCACCCCTCAAGATACCACCCTAGAAGAGACCCAGTAGCCAAACTACAGCCTTTCTTGGGAAGGACATTTCATTCATAAAGTTACT
The DNA here is from genome assembly GCF_034190915.1 of Cavia porcellus. Lineage (NCBI taxonomy): Eukaryota > Metazoa > Chordata > Mammalia > Rodentia > Caviidae > Cavia > Cavia porcellus. Next base: position 35,321,438 of record NW_026947489.1, read on the forward strand.
TTTATATTTTATATTTGCTCTTGCTGTTTAAAAGGCACTAACTGATGTTCAGTCATTACTTTCGTTCGCTAGTTTTCTTGTTATGTATATTTCTTGTACATATCTTTAAAAATTGTTTTATGGGCAACTCTTGTTTCATTTGTTGAATCAGGCAAATAACCATTCCTTTGATATTTTGATAAAATGTATCTATAATCTTATGCACATTAAAATAATTTTCAGGACTGAGGATTTAGCTCAGCGGCATAAACACCTGCCTTAAAAGTGCACGATTGTGAGTTCAATCCCTGATACCGATATACACAAATAAATAAAATTTTCTGTAAGATGCTTAAGACATATTTCATGTCTTTAGTAAACTTCTCTTAAATACTGGATTTAAGCATCAATGCCCTTGAGCCAAGGTGCAAATTGTTTCTGACATAATGCTCAAATTCTGTTGCTGTTTTTATACTTTTTCTATAAAAGTATTAAAAGCCATAAGATAAAATTTTCTCCGTTGTATTAAAGAGGTCATATGTGCTTCTTTTCACAGAATCTGAGAACATACTAGACCCAGCTAGAGCAGTGGCAGTGACACTGTGGCTTCTGGCGCAGCAAGCACACAGAGTCCCCTCTGTCAGCATGTGAGCCACAATTCCCTAACAGCATTAGATTAGATTAATAGCTGTTTTTTCTAAGCTAAAACCTCAGTGTTCACGTTTAATTGTGGTGTTGACACTTTATGATAAGTGTGTTTGGGGTTGCAGTTTGAGCACTTGGTCTCCAAAAGGTTTGCCATGACTGACCTAGAGTATGTTTATCCTTAGGCCTACCTTAGACCTAGTGAATCAGATTCTCATGGGTAGGACAGATTCCTTACACTTGTAATATCAGTGTTCCTGATCTGTGCAGGGTAGAAGTCTGCCATTCAGAGCTTCTGAATGTTCTGCCCTGTTTAGCTTTCATGGTAGGTAGCCAGTCACAAGGAATCAGATGTGATCCAAATACATGAGGGTGGAGGTAATAAGACCTCACTACTCAAATGCGGTTAGCACACCGCCAGCATGAGTATCAGGTTGATGTTTCTTAGAAATGCACAAGTGTGGGCTCTTCTCCAGACCTATTAAATCTAAGTCTGTATTTCAGCAAAATCCTCAGGTGATTCGTATGCACTTATGATTTGAGAAATGCTGATCTGAGATTCCTGTGCTGTCACCACATCAGTGAGATTGTGGTGGTGGAATCAGCAGTGAGTGTGACTGGTATTTCCTAGCAAGTGACCTCTGCTTATAAAGAACCTGAGCAAGGTGGCCATAACAGGAAGAGTGATGGGTAGATACGTGTGTAGAGGAAGAAATTACGCACTTTCGCCCTTTTGAGGGGAGTTATCTGCTAGCATGGCGAAGGGGTGGACTGTATTGCATCCATGTAAAGTTTTGACCATGTCCAGGGAATCTGCAGACATAAGCAGGAACAACACTGCTGTTGAAACCTGGCCCTGTCAGCTTGAAGAAATGATTAACTCATAAGGAAATTAAACATAGAAAGTCAAGTCAGTTATTTTTGAGTGACTGGTGTTTGACCCACTCTTTCAGGGAGTGGTAGGTGTGATTCCAGTGGAGCCTGGTGTTCTGCTGCATGAGGACACTTATAGTCAGATTGCATAAGGAGTTGGCGTGAAGTGAGAAGAAAATGAATGGGGTGCAGCCAAGGAAACCTTACCAAGGAGACGTACTAGGAAATCTTCTGTTTTCAGAAGAAGGATCAAGCCAGATAGTCCGTTAAATAATTTCTCTGACATAAATATTTGAAAGCAGGTGTTGTGGGCATTTGTATGAGGAGTAGCACTCATGGAATTATTTTTCATTTGTGAATATATGGTATCAGGCTAAGCAAGAGGGAAAGAAGCTTTGCTGTATTACCATCTTTCCTGGAAAAGATTGATTTCTCTCTGCCCTTTAGGGGATACAAATTGTGATACTGTAAGCAAAATAAGCAAACTCAGGCAGGTTTCTCAAGTAAATTATTTTTCAAGCTACATTTTTTTTTCTTTGCCACCTGCTTTTCTTTGCCACACAAAAAAAGCAAACACCGGTGTCAGCAACATTAAAAAATCAATAATAGCAGTGGAATTTCATCTTTTAAGTTTTTCATTCACTAGAAAGACCAGTGAATTGCAATTGACTGAAGAATAATGGATGTTTTTTCCCAGTATCAGAGATTGAACCCAAAGTATGTTTGTCACTTCCCTACCCCTTTATTTTTTTTTTTTAAATTTTGAGATGGGATGACAGAACTTTAAAAGGAGTTTTAAGAAATTTTACTTTCTTAAATTAGAGGAACAGAATGAGAGACTCAATCTGGATGGCAGCTGAGGCACATAGAATCCAAACCCACAGTCCTAAGGTTGTGTTTGTTTGTATTTTAAATCAAAACTACAGGAGCGATGCTTCCCAGATGGGACTTTGCTTTGCATGTGCAGTGACTGCAGCCAGGTGCTGTTGCCCTGTGGCTTTCAGATCTGTGCTCCCAGCGCTCCTAGCCTGTCTTTCATACTTGAATATGTCATGATTTTGGAATCTATTTTTAAAAGGCGATCAGGAAGATGCATACCATGAAATGACTGTGAAATGAAGCAATTCAAGTATTGAGACTCCCCCCCACACACACACACAAAATGCTGAGTTAAGGAAGTTCATTGCCTGCATCTGAAAATAACTCCATTGATTTGGGCAAATGAATGAGAAGATCTGAACATTCTCAGGACTCTTGAGGTTGGTATGATGATAAAAGTTGAGATGTTTTGCTAAAGACCAAGAGAAAATGAAAAAATAGGTCATTTGTGCTTGTATTAAAAATGGGGTTGTTTCGTTTTTTTAATGACAAGACAGCTCGATTTTGTAAAACAAAACTTTGGACTCAGCTAGACCTAACTCAAGTTTTGCCTAGTTTGCTTATCTGCCTTTGCTTTACCTTAGACAAATTTCATAACCTAGCTCAGCACCAGGTTTTTGAAATCTAAAACGGGAAAGAGATCTCTGGCATTTTACCAGGGTGCTCAGGAAATATAAATACCAATCCTCTTTCTTGTTTTCCTAAGCCTTTGTGACAGGATGTTGACAAATGATTCCCCTGGACTTGGGTAAAATAGCTGTGGTGCTTTCTGGGAGCAGGAAAGCAGACACATGGATGACCTTTGAGAATCTGTTGAAGATGCATCTACTAATTTGAGACCTTGGAATCAGCCCACTGTAACACTGAGGGTGGTCTCTGTAGAAATCAAAACTCTAGAAAAGCAGTGTGCCCAGAAGGAATTCATTAGCTCCCATCAGGCTGCTTATGTGTGGAGCTAATAATTTCCATCAATTTTGAATCTTGCACTGCCTTACCTTCAAGTCCATGTTGTTACAGTTGCTTAGTTTATGCCTTGAATGTTTTCCTATCTTGTAATCATTCAGATAGTATTTTTAGAGATACTTCTTTAATTGCAAGAAGATACAAAAGATTTTTTAAAAGACATATTGACCCTATTGTACAAACTAGAAGAGCAATTAAACAGTGCCTCTTGCTTGGCAGTTAGCCTTGGTAATTATTAGGCAATCATGTTAATGGCCATTTAAGAATAATGGAACCAGAGCTGTACTGAGACAAGGATGAAAATGAAGATATGTGAGACTACTTCATGCCTTGGTATCATTAGTGCCGGAATGGGGTGGATTTTTTTTTTTGTCCTCTAATTTTTATTTTTTATCATAATACATGTTTGCAGTACATAATGATTACATTCATGAGAAATCAAACATGTACATAACACATCTTGATTCTTTTTACATCCACTTACCCTCTTCTGCCTTCCCCGTCTTCGGTCACTTGGTCCCCTTCCCACTTGCAAAGGATCTATCTTCCTATTTCATGTTATGTCTTGTATTTTGCTCTTTATGTATTTATATGTCAGGTTTCTCATAGAGAAGCAGCCATGAGATACTTAAACTTATGTGTCTTATTTATTTCACTTAACATTTTGGTCTCAAGGTGCATCCATTTTCCTACAAATGACTCAAATTTATACTTAATGGCAGAGTAGTACTCCATTATGTATAAATACCAAATTTTCTTTATCCATTTATCTGGTGATGGACGTACAGACTTCACTATTGTGAGTTGTGCTATTATAAATGTAGGTATGCATTATCATTGTAATATGATGTCTTTAGCTTTTTCAGGAAGACACCTAGATGGGGCCAAATGCGTTTTAATTACATGCCATATGGAAGCTTTCTTAGGGACAAACTATTCCCTGTGACATGGTTCAGACTGCAGCGTGATTATTACTGATGGCGTGCCTGCTTTCTCCTCTTAATTCCCTGCCTTTTGGCTTTCCTTACTTCAGTGACAGATTAAACTTTTGCAGGTTTTGTAACTTTTGTGTGTTAAACTTACAAAGATATTTAATCGTATTATTTCTGAGCATACATCATAGGGAACACTACTATGAGAAAAATCTCTGAAAAGCATATTCCATGATCAGATAAATCTGGGCAACAAAATGAAGTATTCTCTTTTTGGGAAATCACAATGCATATTTAGCAAACTAAAGGTTTTGAAAAGTACTGCTGCAAATAGTTTTTAAATTAATTTAGGATTTCTCAAATTTAGAATTAGACTATAAGAATTGTCTTCACTCACCTCTTTAAAATACCTTCCATAGCTGTCTCCTCAGAGCTTAGCTTGGGAACAATGTCATTGCTCAGCAAAAACTTGTACCCTCTTTAAAGAATAGAGGCCAAGTGCATTTTTGTCCCTATAAATGAAGAGATTGAGGTAACAACTTAAAAAAGCAACTAGAGATGACTGATTTGTAGAGAATGTCATACCGCTGTATAATTTGTGAAGTGTCATATGGCATTAATAGCAATATTCTGAGAATGCAAATTAACAAAAGTTTGGTCAGTGTACCATGACATTCCTTCATGTGAATGTCCTAAGAAAAGGTCAATGAACATTCTGTTTACATTTGCATTTGAGACTTCAGAATTTCACACGGAGCTTGCCTTTTTCTTTCCTACCATACTGTAGGCATTTGGATTTCTAGTGCATCTTATTTTCTTCATTCATTCTTTCTTTGTTTCTTAAGTTTAGATTCCAAAAAGAGAAAAAAAAATTTAACATGGCTAATAGGGTGGCACAGAAATAATGGAAGAAAATTAAGACAAGTATAAAAGGATAGAAATTCCTTACAAAAAGTTTTAACTCTCTGGACCCCCCAAAGTTACATTACAATCAGACATGTCAAATTCTTTCTTTGTTGATCCTCAGAAATGATTATGACTGAAAGCCCTTTTTTGTCTGACTGTTTATCTTCTGTCCTATGTCTTTGTCTTATTTAATCTTTGACTCAGTTAACTTTTGTCTTGCAATAGTTCAGGAACCTCAAAGGTACCTTCTTTTCCTGGGGAGTTCTGTGGATTAATGCAGAAAGTTCTTTTGAGAAGCTGGATGTATCAAGATTTTTCAAAAAGTCCATGGTTCTAGACAAAAATTAGTCATATCAAATACCATTTAAAACCAGAATGGTAGCTAAAGTAGAAGACAAATTAAGTTTTCACATAAGTAATCCCAGCATTATGGGAGGTTGAAGCAGGGAGATGGCAAGTTCAAACCCACCCTGGCAAGCTTAGTGACTTAGCAAAATCCTGTCTCAAAACAACAAGGGGCTGAGGGTGTAGCCCAAGCAGTACACCACTTGTCTTGCAGGTGTGAGACTGTGAGCTCAGTTCCCTATACTAAAGCAAAGCAAACAAAAACCTTTTCTACTTCAGTTCATTGGTTCATTTGACCAGTTTTGCTGGTTTTTCCTTTTCAGTTAAGTTGTTTGCAAACTGAACTAACTTACTGTGTTATGGAATTCTCGATACTCCTTTTCATTCTAGGGTCACCTTCCAGTGCTGAGTGATTTCTTCTAATCTCTAACTGCTTCAAGAATAGCAGCACAAGAGGAATAGACTGATTTCATTTCCATTTTATTTTGCTATTTACGTTTCACAGAAACGAGTTAATTTCAGTGTAACAAAAAGCTGGAAGATGTCGCTTAATTCTTGAGTATTCACAGATTATTTTATTGTGTACCAAGCAACAATGCCAGAAGCAATGCCATTGGTTTATTAATGAGAACATCAAGATATCTGGTGATTTACCTAGCACAGACACTGGAGTTGGTTGAACTAGAACTAGACATGGCACTTTAAGGCACATTCCTTAACATGTTGTTCTTAATTGTTTTCTTTCAAATTTTTATCTTAGTACATGTTTGTATGATATGATGATTAGATTCATTTTGGGAAATTGATACAGGTACATAATGTCTAAATTCCTTTTAGGTCTTTTTCTCTTTCCCTCTCCATCCATCCCTTGGTTCCCTTCCTATTTTCAATGATATTCTTTAAACTTTTTGCTTGAGACAGGTTAAGGTAGACACAGTCCTACCAAAGAATTCCTACCAGGGTTAGCATACAAGAGAAGATATGTAGTTTCCAAAATCAAGATATGTTATAGTTTATATACAAAATGTCCCCCCAAATCCCATGTTTTTTAAGGTGATTGGATCATGGGACACTGCACACATCAGTAAACTCATCAATGAATCCAGTAGCTACATGTGCTGTCATGAGGTGGGGCTTGGTTGGAGGTGCATTAGTTGGAGTGGGACATGGAAATGTGTATTTTTATCCCCACCTCTGTTTCCTGACTGCCATAGGTAAATAGCATTTCTCTACCATGCCATTTCTGCCTTGGAGCTCACCAACCATGGACTGAGTCCTCTGAAAACCATAAGCTAAAATAAAGTTCTTCAAATTGTGTCAGATATTTTGTCCCAGTGGTGGAAAAGGGACTTTTTGGTAGCAAAGGTGGGGTTGTTGTAAATGTGCCTTTAACAAACCTTTGAAAAAGGCTTTGGAACTTGTTTGTGGGTGGAATTTGGGAATGTTTGGAGATACCAGCTATAAAAAGCTTCCACATGCTGCATTCAAAGATTGAGGAGAGATTCTGATCAGTCTAGAATGACCAGAATGCTGATAGGAATATGAACACTAAAGGCCAAGTTCATGACATTCCAGTTGGCAATCAAGACTATACTGGAAACTGGATTAAAAGCCTGTTTTTTGCAGTCTGGTGAAAAATTTGTTTTGCCCACGTCCTAAGACTCAGAAGCTAAATATAAAGATGGACTAATTAGGCAGAGGAAATTTAAAGGCAGCCCATTGTTCAGGCTGTTGCATGAGTAATGCTGGCTGCTTTTAGCCAGATCTACTGAAAACCAGAAGCAAAAAAACAAATGTAAAAAGCTTGCAATTTCACCAGATAGAAATTACCTTCCAAATTGCAATGTTGGAGAGTGTTGTTGCTGAAAAGATTAGCATTAAGAAGCCAACTATTTTCCATCAGAACAATTGAAAAGGCATCTTAAGAATTTGCTAGACCCATTCTTTACAGGCTCAAAGGGCGTAAAAGAGTAAACAACTTTGAAAGACTGCTTTGAGAAGAGAGCCCAGGGAACTATTTTCATATCTTTGTAGCATACCCTTCATGTTCTACTTAGTTGCCTAGTATGACACAATTCACTTAATATACTCCCTCTTTTTCTTTCTCCTTTTCTAGTTCTCAATTTTATTCAATTACATTATAATTTTTTGGTGATTATCTTTATATTCATTAATATGCTTATAGTTTTGTAACATGATTTAACAGCTTTAATAGATACTCTTTAACCTTGAGTTTCTACAAATGGAAAAAATCCTCAATCTATTTTCCTACTTGTTTTTCCTTTATTATTTTTCATATTGTAAAATGTCTTGCAAAGTTACTAAGTTACCCAGGATGGGCTTGAATTTGCAGTCCTCTTGCCTCAACCTCCCTGAGTGCTAAAGTTACAGGCATGCACCACCAAGCCCAGATAACACTTTTTGGTTCTAGAAATACTTACATTTCATATGCATTTTCTTTTTAAATTACTCAGCATTGAGGGAGATTGGATTTTCCTGGATAGTTCCTGGAGGGTAATTGAAAAAACTTCTCTTTGAGCTAGGCACCAAATAAATAATTTCTTGGTTGGCCACGACTACATATGACTTACTTGTTTGTGTCTCCATTTAATTTTTCCACATCCCGTGCTTCTTAGAATCAAACTGAGTCTCAGAAACTTCTCTCCCCCAGCTGCTGTGGACAAAAGATACGGCTTTGTGTCTGCTTGGTAAGAGACTTTAGGGAAGTATATGCTGGTGATCTTCCTGATAGCTGATGCCATGAGTTTTCCTCTTGTGTATTTGTATAATATTTTCCCCACACCCTTGGCCATCTTCCTTAGCAGTGCATTTGCTCACTTGTGCCAGATCTTCTTAACTTTTGGCAGCTTTTTTCACTTATTTTGGAATATACAAATGTTAACTGAATTGTGCTTTTGCTGAAAATGCTATTCGTATTTTTATTTCCTGCTTTCTTTGTAGCTTTTTGATTCTTTCCAGGACTTGGATAACATATTGGCTTTAAAGTGATCAAATCTGATAGGTAAATTTCAGATACTTGTTCTTTTTCATTGAAATAGTTGGTCAGTAGGTATACCAGGATGATATGCAAAGTGACCCAGGCATTGCAGTACATGTGTATAACCCAGCGCTCTGGAAGGCAGTGGAATATTGCAAGTTTGAGCCAGTGGGGCAAATTTGTGACTCAGCAAGACTCTGCATTAAAATTTTTAAAATATGTGAAAAGGTTGAGAATGTAACTCAGTGCAAATGTCCAGAGTTCAGTCTCTAGTTACACACACACACACACACACACACACACACACACGTATAAAATGCAGACTTGAAATATCGTTCTCAACAGATGATGTGGAGGATTTTCAACAGCAGCTCCCTTTGGTTCTGATGCCAGCCATCTACAGACCACTTTTTCTGTTGAAGGAAACTGATTGGAGTATACTGCACATTTATAAAAGTGTACACATCATAGGTAAACAACTCAGCTTTTAAAGAGAATTCAATTGTCTAATCACCCAAATCAAGAAATAAAATATTGAAAGATGCCTATAATCTCATGTATCCCCATACTTTTGTTATTCCCTACAAAGAAAAAAATCATCACATCTCTATATTAGTTTTGCCTGCTTTTTTCTTGACATAATTGAAATCATAGAGATAGTACTCTTCATGTCTACCTACTAAAATATACTAATTGACATCAAGTGAGGTCAGTACATTAACTGAACACTTTCTTTTTCAAAAGACACCTTTTCTTTCACTATTCCGTTGTATCATCTTTGTCATAAATGTGTGGATCTGTTTGAGCAATGTCTTTGTTTCACTGGGATGTTTTCCCCTCTGAGGACCAGTACTCATGGTTTTCATTACTGTAGCTTTAGAATCTTGATATCTGGTTTGTGCATCCTCTAGCTATATTATTCAAGAGTATATACCATCGTTAGTCCTGTAGAAATTTTAGAATCAGGGCTGACTAGGCATGGCAACAAGAGATTACATTCTGAGTCAAATACCTGAGAAAAGCAGGTACCCTCAATAGAGGTAATAAAAAAAACTGAATTGAAAATGGGACTACTAGGGCTGGGGAGTTAGCGGCATAAGTGTCTGCCTGGCAAGCACAAGGTCATGAGTTTGATCCCCAATAACAACAACAACACAACAACCAAAAAAAAAAAGAAAAGAAAAGAAAGAGGTACTACTACTGAATGACACCATCTTTCACACCCCTGATCTGGCACGTATGCCATCCTGCAAGAGGACAGCGATTAAGCCGGCACTTCAGTGGCAGCTGAGCTATGGGAACAGGTGCAGGATCACTCTCACCTCGCCACTCAGGATCACTGTGAGGGAGACACTAGCAAGCCTCGACTTCTGAGAAACAGAAAACTAGAAAGCAGCATCTGAGACAACACTGGCAATAAGCACTGGGGTTTTGAAAAAAAAATGTGCCACTCTGATAGCTCTGTGGCCCAGTGACTTCAAGCAAGCAGTTTCTAGGAATGGTGGGATCCTGAGGAAAGGAGAGGCTACACCAATCCAGAAAGAGCCACCCATTCCTTCCCCATACACCGGGAGTGCTCTGCACCACCAAGTTGACAAGTCAGAGAGCAACACTCTTGAGAAAGCAATCAAAAAAGACTGCAGGCAGAGAAATAGAGAGCCTTGCCCTGGACAGAGGCAGTGCAGAGATGTACTCGGTGAATGACTTGTGAAAAAAACACAGAGGTGACTGCAGGATTTGCCCTGCTGTGAAAGGAGCTGAAGTGAGAGGGCCCTAGTGGAAATGAACTTGGAGCTGAGTCAGTATCACCACATCCTTCCTCCCCAGGTTAACTAAGGATTGGATCTGGGGACAGAAAGGCCTGCAGTTAGCTATGTGCACAGTGCTGATTGCATCCAGAAGGCTGCTTCAGATAGGCAGCTGATTCCCAACCCACCTTGCTTACTCTCAGACAATTAAGCAAACCGTGGGGAGAGTGGGAACTGGCTTAGAGACCTGCAACTGAGCTCAGACAGCTGAGTGAAGGGGACCGCGGGAAACAGTTTACACTCTTACAACTGGGAGAGGGGCTTCTATTTAAAAATATTTTGGTCTTTTTACTTTTTGGTTCTTTTTAAATATTGTCTTAGTTACTTTTTACTCGTTGCTGAGACAAAACACCTGAAGCCCAAAGCTGGGAAAGGAAAGGTTTATTTCTTACAGTTTTTGGAGGTTTCAGTCCACACTCAGTTGGCTCCAAGGCAGGTGGGCACAGCTGGGCCGCAGTTCATGGCGGCTGCAAACAGCAAACAGGAACCAGCAAAGAGCAAGACACACCTTCTTCTTCCTGCCATTACATCACATCCTGGCTCCACCCCTTTATGGGTGGAGCACTGACACCATCAATCCAAGCACTAGACAATGAACGAATAACAAATGCACAATTTAAATCATGAGGCCTGGGGGCCACAGACATAAACCATGACAAATATATATGAATATTATGTATATAATTTATCATTTCTTTCTTTATTCTTATTTTTCTTTTTTATTTCCCCTCACTTTTATTCTCTCTTCCTCTTTTTCTTATCTGCTTATCTTCTTTCTCCTTCTTACACATTTCATCTGATAAATACGTATATATAAGCTTTTATTCCCTTTTGAAGATATTTATACTTATACTCAAAAGGGAATGAAAGATAATCAGAGCTTCAATTTAAATAGTATCTTTTGAGGGTACATGAGGATAACCCTTACCAAAACTGCTTAGATGATCCAAACGTAGACCACCAACATATTAACAGGGCTGGACAATCTCAGTTTCCCTTAAAGTCTAATTACGCTTTCTTCCCTCTCTTTCCTCCTCCCACATCCACAGGTTCCCTGTCAAACACTCGTAACACTAGCCCTTCACTCTGGCTATAACAGTTTGTTTCTCACCTATTGATATTTCTCTTCTCTCCTTACTGACTTATCCCATTCTTTCTTCCTCATCCCTCTAGACCCCCGTGTAACCATTGGTAACAACGTGGTTTAGTTCATCAAGGGCAATGACAAAAGGGTGAAATTGGGTTTGTTTGTTTTTTTTTTTTTTTTGTCTTTTTCATTTTTATCGGTACCGGGGATCAAACTCACAACTGTCTGCTTGCAAGGCAGATGCTTATGCCTCTGAGCTAAATCCCCAGCCCCAAAAGGGTGAAATTGTTAAAACAAATTTTAATGTATAGGATTGATATAGGGTTGGGTCTGTTTACACTGTTATAACCTGTGGGGATTCTCCCCTTGCAACTCAGTGACCTGATCAAATTCTGTCTTAGTTTTCTAGTTGCTGAGACAAAATATCCAGCATCCAGAGTTAAACGAGTGAAGTTTTGTTTTTCTTCGCAGTTTTTAGCAGTTCCAGTCCGTCTTCAGTTATCTCTGAAGCATGGTGGCATGGCAAAGGGCCATCGCAGAGGAGAAAGAATTCATGGCAAAGCAGGCAAGAGGCAGCAAGCGGCCACTCCTTTTTGTCCTTTTGTATTTCATCCAGGCTTTAGGGGGACATCTAGATACAAGGCTGCTAAACTTGGGTAGAAGAAAGGAAAAGATTACCTGCATGTAGGTGTACATACATAAGTACATGTGTATATATGTATGCCAGATAGATAGCTATACTACTGACTCTGTTAATTCATCAAAAAGAACAGTTTGAGTTCTCATTGTTTGATCATTGTTTGTGCCTAGATCTTGTAAGCTGAACAACTGTTTCTAAGATAACATTATGCAATATATTAACTAGTGTTAATTTCTGATTTTTTGAAATTCTGTATTTTTTTCTATCCATCCTTTTTTCTGTTTTGCTTTTAAAAATACCAAGATCATATCACTGAGAAACAGTCAATAGCTAAAGGAATATCCATCCTAGTTATGAGTCTTTTCATTCTAGTCAGTCCTCAAATCTCACTGCACACCACACACACACACACACACACACACACACACACACTCAGAGCCATGAGAAAGCAAGGCCACAAAACATCTTGAAAAACTCCCAACTCCCCCAAAGCAGAGTCACTGGGGCATTGATGGAGAAGGATCAGTTGTCATCTGATTAAATTACACAAAATAATCAAATAAGAGACAAAGAAATTTGGTGAGAGCAAAGATGATCTAACTACACAGATACTGTGCTTAATAAACAAATTTATCAGTAATCTTAACAAAAATTCAAATAAAATATTGGAAGAGCTAATCAAAATAATTCCATGAATGAATGACAAGTATAGCAACGAATTATAGTTCATGGAAACATGCCAAGCTGAGATGCAGGAGATGAGGAATTTTGTTAAAAGTATGGGTAGCAGCAACGGCTATTGTGTGGAAAGAGTATCAGAACCACAAGACAGCTTCAATGCACGTGACCATGTACTCAGAGATACCTTAAAAACAGATCACAGGAAATTAATTAAACAGATTCTAGATACAAAGAAGACTAACCCAAAACTAACTGTTGGTGAAAGTGAGAAGACAGCATTCATGGAACAAAAAAAAAATCTCCTTACAGAAGTTATAAAAAATTATGGGGAAAGAATTCCACATATGGATAAATGAGGCACACAGATTCCCAGGCAGCTACAACTAAGGATGAACCTTTCTAAAGTACATCATAGTCAAAATTTCAGATGTCCAACATGAAGATAGCATCTTAAAAGCTGTTAGAGAAATGCAACAAATTACTTGTAAAGGTAAACTTATTAGGATAATAATAGACTTTCCAACTCAAATCTTAAAGGCCGAGAATCTTTAGCTAATACATCCAGTGAAACTGTCTTACATAAGAACACTCCAACTCAGTTTGGGGATTTAGCTCAATGGCATAAGTGCCTCCCTGGCAAGCGCAAGGTCATGAGTTTGACCTAAGTATCCCCCCCAAAAAAGAACATCCTAACCCATTTGTGCCAAAGATTGAAATTCTTTTAAAATTATTGCATGAAATTCATATAGTTAGTTACAAAAATTCAGAGAACAAAAATTTGAAGAAAAAACATTTTGTTATCTTTTCTTATTATGGGCATTAAAATGACTCACCAGGCATTGAAATGTTAAGAAATTATGATCACCAAAGAAACATTCCAAAAAATATTCAAAGACATTCTAGACAAAGATAATGAAGCCAAAAAGTCAACAGTGCCCAAAAGTCTCATGCAAGGAATACATCAAGAAGGGTGAAACTTAAACAAAAGGAGAAATGAAGATAACAGTAACAGAAAAATAATGCAATGACAGAAATAAGTCAGTATCTTTCAGTAATAACCCTGAATGTCAATAGTCTTACTCCTTAATCAAAAGATGCAGATTGGCAGACTGCCAAATGAGAAAAAAGAAAGAAATGATTAAACACACACACACACACATACGCATCTGAATATATTTAAAAAGAACCAAAAAAGTGAAAGGACCAAAACATTTTAAAACCAAAGCTCAATGTTTAAAACCAAAGCACAAGAGACATATTTAATAAAAATAGAATTTCATAGTTAAAAATAAAAGAATGGAAAATAATATTGTATGTGTTATTGTTTGTGTCTAGATGTCCCCATAAAGCCTCATGTGCTCGTAGGGCTTTTTCAGAGGTGGCTAAATCTAGAGTGTGTGATGCTGGGATTAAGGATGTGTGATTATGGAATCTGTCCACTGGGGACAGAAAAAGGCTTGTCTTCTTGCTGCTTTTGCTGTCCTTTGCGACTATGAATGTTTGCCTCTGTGCCATTGTCACCCTGCCTTGAAGCCAGTAGATTAAGGACTGAAAACTCTATAAACAGTGTGCTAAATAAACCTTTTTTCCCTTAACTTGTGGATGTTGGATATTTTGTCTCAGCAATGAGAAAAGTAACTAAGACAGAATTTGGTACCAGAAGTAGAGTCATTGCTGTGACTACAGCTGATCATGCGATTAAAGAGCCTTTGGGAGCAGCTTGTGGGAAGAGTTTGGGAAAATTTGGAGATTCTGGCTGAAAAAGTAGAGCTGGAACACCTTAATCTATACTGTACAGGAAATTATGGTCAGAGCTCAGAAGACCATAAGGCTAATAGAAATGCTGCCAGTAAAGACCAGGTTTGGGAAGTTTCTGCTATGAAGAACTGCATTGGCTGTTGGACTCCAGATGATGCATGTTACAGGTTGGAAGAAAGTTTGTCTGCATTTTGCTAGTGTCCAGAGACTGCCTGAGACTAAGATTGAGGGCAGCAGATTAATCATGTAGAAGAAATTTCGAGGCAGTTGAATGTTCAGATGGTGGCATGGCTACTCTTACGGTCTTTTAGTTAGGTCTATGTTGAGAATTAAAAGCAAAGAAGCCAGCAGAATGATTTAAAGTGTTTTGAGTTTAGCCAGAAGGGAAGCTCCAGGAAAGCTGTGGATTGCAAAGACAGAGCAGAGGAGATCTTGATTGCTGAGAAGGAATGGGAGAATAAAAAAGCCCGAGGGCATCACAAAGCAGCAGGACTCTACCCTTTGCAGCCTCAGAGTTGCAAAGATGAAAGAATTTGCTTTTTGAATACATCCCCAGAGTACCGTGTTCTAGAGTGGTGATGGTGGTGGGCTACAGAATTTGTTCATCAGAACTAGTTTCAGAGTGGCCAGACCTCTGGAGCACTTGGCCAAAAAAGAAGAAAGCCTGGCTGGCTACTGCTCCAGCTGGTGGCAGACCTTGTGATCATCCATGTGGTGCTGATTTTCTGCACTTGTAGAAAGCACAAGTTGCAGGGTCAGAAAGGCTTCCACCAAGAGTTCAGAAGGCTGGAGAGAATAGTGTGTGAAAGTGAGGAGTGTGAGGCCAAAGATGTGGAGACCCCAGACATTGGAGAAGCCAAGGATGTGGATCATCTGAGGAAAGCCACAAGGAGGAAAGCAGAACCTTCCCTAAAGAAAATCTAGGAGCTACAGCCATCTGCAGTGGAGCTGCCCAAGCCCTTTGGAGTTTACTACTTGCCACACATGGCCAGGGATGCTGCAAGTGGAACTGTGGGATTAAATGTTTGCCCCTCTGGAGTCTGGACTTGCTTTGATGTCATTCCATTGTATCTCCTGTTTGTAATTTTTGGAATGAAAATGGCTATCTTATGCCATTGAATATTGGAAATGTTTAATTTTCTTTTCATTTGTACAGGGGTTTCCAGCTAAGAATTTGCCTTAAATCTCCAAGATGGCTTTGGACTTGGACTTTTAAGCAGTGCTGAAACTGTTTGGGAATTTGGCAATTCTTGGAGATGGACTGAATATATTTTGCACAAAGGGATGTGCATGAGTCTTTGTGGTGGTCAGGGACGGAACATTATGGTTTGTGTTTAGATGTCCTCTCCAAAGCCTTTCCAAATGTGACTGAATCTGGAGTGTATGATGCTGGTTTTACTGATGTGTGATTACTAAATCAGTCCACTGATTGGTTTGTCATTGCCCTACTCCTGATAATCTGGATAAAATAAAAGGGATAGAAAGAGGCATGTCTTCTTGTTGCTTTTGCTGTGTTCTACTGCCATAAATGCTACTCCTCTGTCATGTGCCACCCTGTTTTGGAGCCAGTCAATTATTAACTAAAACTTCTACAAACTGTGAGCTAAATAAAACTTTCCTCCTTAACTTGTGGTTGTTGGATATTTTGTCTCACCAATGAGGAAAGTAACTAAGACAGCATGCAATAGGCACTTAAAATAAACAAGAATAGTTATTTTGTTGACAAAGCCAAACTGATTAGAAGAGGCAAAGATCACCACATATTAGTTAAAGGAACAATGCAGCCAAAAGAAATAATGATTGCAAACAGCTACAGATTGAATACTAGGGTACCTAACTTTATAAAACAAACACTATAGAATAAGATAAACATCAACACAATCATAGTAGAGAACATCAATACACCACTTTCACAAATAGATACACAAAGAATAAAAGAAGTATCAGAGTTGAACCACACTTTCAAAGAAACACATTTGGTAAATACCTACAGTGTTATGCACAACTACACAATACATATTCTTCATATACTAGCCCTAAATGTTTGCTTAAATACATGGGAGACAATCAGAGTTATTCCATGTATATTATCAGACCTCAGTGCATTGAAACTAAAAGTCAGTGACAAGAGCTACCACAAAAGTTTTGCAAACACCTGCAGATTTACTAATACATTCTAATAATCAATGGATAATAGAAGAAATTAAACAATTCTTAAAATCAAACAATAATGCCACTACAACATACCAGAATCTATAGGACACAGTAAAAATCATTACTAACAAGGAAGCTGGGAACACTCACATTAGAAAAACAGATCAAACCCAAACAAATGATGTTCCAAGAAATACAAAATACAAACCCAAAGACAGTAAAAAGAAGGAAAGTTTGGTGATCAAGAGCAGAAATCAATGAAACAACACTTAAAACAAGTACAAAAAACCAATGAACTGAAGAGATGGCTATTCAAAAGAACAAACAAAATAGATGAAACTTTAGCCAAATTTACTAAAAGAAGGAAGCAAAAGACAGTATCAATGCAATTAGAAATAAAAACAACAAAATCCTGAATGTTATTAGAAATACTTGAGAAACCTGTATTCTAATAAACTGGAGAATCTAGAATACATGGATAGATTCCTAGATACATATGAATTACCAAAACTGAACTGAGAAGGCTTAAAAACCTCAAAAAAATCCAATAACCAGCAACAAAGTTGAGGCATAAAAGATTTACCAACTAAAGAAAGTCCAATGAATTCAGTACCAAATTCTATAAAATATTTAGGAATGATCTAATAGCAATATCCCTCAAGCCCTTTAATCAATTTAAAAGTAAAAGTGTACTTTCAAATTCATTCCTGGAAACTTCATTACACTGATTCCAGAGCAAGACAAGGACCCAACTAATAAAGAAAACTACAGGTCGAGAAAACTACTCTTTAAAGAATATAGACACAAAAATTCTCAATAAAGTCTCCGTTAGGAGGAATGGGGCAAGGGGAAGGGGATGACAAAAGATTTAAGATGGATTATGTATATACTCCCCACAAGAAATTTAAACATTATGTACTGCAAACATATACCGATAAAAAAATTCTCACCAAAATCCTGGCAACAGAATACAATGAATCATGCATCATAACCAAATAGACATCATCCCAATAATTCAAAGATAGTACAGCATTTACAAATCAATAAATGTAATATATCATACAAACGGGAGCAAAGACAAAAATCACAGGATCACTTCAATCAATATAGAAAAGGCCTTTGGCAAAATCCAACGCCCATTCAAGACAAAAACTTCGAAGAAAATATACATAGAAAACTTTATCTCATTGTGATAAAAGACATTTGTTACAAAACTACCACCAACATCATATTAGATGGCAAAAAGTAGAAAGCTTTTCTAAATACTGGAATAAGACAAACATGTCCAGTATCACTCTGTTAATTATAGCATTTTAAACATTAGCTCACGCACTTAGGCAAGAAAAAATAAATAAAAGGGCTATAAACAGAAAATATGTCCAACCATTCTTATTTTCAGGCAACACGATCCTGTACATAGAACTCAAAAAATTCCACAGAAAGACTCCTAGAATCAATAACAAAATTCAGGAATGTGGTAGGATCAAAATCAAGATGGAGATTACTCAAAAAACTAAAACTGAAAATTCAATTTAAACCAGCTATTCTCCTAGATATCTTCTTAAAAGAGCTAGAGACATCATTACAGTGATACTGCAAACCCATGTACATAGCAGCACAACTCATAATAGTTAAATTTTGGAAGATACTTATATGTTCCTCGGCAGATAAAAAGTTAAAGAACATGTGTCAATTATACCCAGTAGAATACTACTCTGCCATAATCAGGGATAAACTGGAGACACTTGTTAGAAAATAGGTGCTCCTTGAGAACACAATGTTAAGTGAAAAAATCAGACACACGGCCTTAAGTATTCCATATTTTCTCTTTTTTTTTTTTTTGGTCTTTTTTGTTTTTATCGGTACCAGGGATTGAACTCATGACTGCCTGCTTGCAAGGCAGGTGCTTATGCCGCTGAGCTAAATCCCTAGCCCCCTCCATAGTTTCTCTTAAATGAGAAATCCAAGGTATAAATAATTTCAAAAGCAAAATTGAAAAATTGATAATAGGAGACAGGAAATCTTTTGCAAATGGGAAGGGACCAAGAGAAAGGTGTTGGTGTGGAGAAGACAGAATGCAACGTAAAAAGAATTAAGATGCACACTATACCTGTATCAAACTCCCAGGATGTGTAATTACTATGCATTGCAAATGTGTAATAATGAATATTTTTAAAAAGAAATTTCATAATCATCATTTGAGTTGCAGAGACGGGAGAGAGGAACCATGGTGGGGTTACACCAAGTCTACAGATCAACTGAGACATTACTAAGAATTTACTATGTCTCCATTTCCTAGGCCTTCTGTAACCTCAGTATCTACAGTTTTCTGTACTATGTTTTATTCAATTTATTCCTAAGTTTTTGATGTGGTTTTGCTGTTTTCAATTGCTTATTACATTTGTAATTGATTATTACAGCATATAGTGTATATTTTTATGTTGACTTGATACGTATCCATTTCCTTGAACTAGCATATTTCTTAAACTTTGCAGATTCTTTAGGATTTTCCACAAACATAGTTATGGCTCCTATAAATAATAAAATTTTATTTTACTTTAATCTTTATTTTTCTCTCTATATGTTTTATTTCCTTTTTCAATTTTACTGATCTGTTGAAGGGCTTCAGTTCAATGTTGAATAGAGTTAGAACAATTGTATTTCTTGCAATCTTAAAGGCAAAACTTCTAATAGTTTATTATTGAGTATAATGTTTGCTACAGATTTTTTTATATATTCTTTTGACCTTTTTGAGACAGGGTCTCTCTATGTGGTGCAGGCTGGCTCACTTTGTAGTCTAGGCTAGTCTCAAACTTGCAATGATCCTCCTTCCTCAGCCTCCTGAGTGCTGGGATTACAGGAGTGTGCCACCATACCCAGCTATTATTTAACAAATTTTAAGAGTTTCTTACTATTCCTAATTTGCTAAGTGTTTGAAATTTGAACCATGAATAAATGTTGAATTCTGACAAATGATATTCAATATACATCATAATAATCATATGCTAGTAACATTTATGTTGCTAATATAGTGAATAACATTTTTCTATTGATTTTTTCTTCCATTTAGAGTTATGAATTGTCACTTTTAACATGCCTAGTAAGTTTTATTTGATGCTGGACATTACCAGTGCTACCTTGTTGAACGTTTAGATTTTGTTTTCTTCCTGTGAAGAGTTTTGAAGTTTGTCTCAGCAGACAGTCACTTGTGTACTGCATCCCATCTATTTTGAATAATATTTTCAAGCTTTGCTATGTGGGTATGGAGTGGCTTTACTGTAGAGCTACCTTAACACTACCTTTCTGTGATTCTTACTGGACGTCCCAGTTTTTCAATGAAGCATCTGCACTATGGCTAGTAGAGGGGAAAACAGCTATCCTTGTGTGAGCTCTGCGAATTTCTGTTACTTGTATCTCTCAGACAACTATTCCTTGCTTGATCTCATGGGGTTTCCCCACATGTGTGTTCAAATCGTATTTAGCCAAGGCTTCCAAGGACCGCATTTCAGATTTTGAGAGCACCCTCTATGCACAGCACCTTCTTTCAGTTACTCTGCCACAAATTCCATCCAGCTCAGCCTGTCCACACTTCTGCCTCTGAATCCTGGAGCTTCTGCTTGGACCTGCCTTCATTGTGCTGCAGTCTGTGAGTTGACTGCTGGCAGAAAGTCAGGAGAATCACGTGGTTCATCTTGCTTATTTCTTTCTCCCCAAGATCACAGACCACTGTTTCCTGTTGTTCAGTATTTGAAAACAGTTGTTTCATATAAGCTTTATATTTTTTCTAGCTTTGTAGTTGAATATGGTGGGATGATAGATTAATACTTTATGAACAGCATAGGTCTCATATCAGTTTTTAAAATGAAAACAATAGGTTACTTTCCTATGCTTTTACAAATAGTTTCAATTTTATTAATATTTTAAGACTCTTGCATCTTTGTTTATGACGTTTAAAATTATTAATTATATGGGGGCTGGGGATTTAGCTCAGCGGCATAAGCACCTGCCTTGCAAGCAGGCAGTTGTGAGTTCGATTCCCGGTACAGATAAAAAGGAAAAAGACAAAATTATTAATTATAGCTTAATTTTTAATAACATGTTAATAATTTAATAACAAAACATAAGTATTTTCTAATTATTATTGTTGATTCTTGTTAGAATGAATATCAAAATTACTTTGACCTAAATTAAAGTGAGATGCATACTTTCCTTTGGTATTCATTGGAAACATTTTTGTAAAATTATAATTACCTCTTTTTTAAACCCTTGTAACAATTACATTGCTAAAGATACTTAAGACTAGAGATTTCTGTGTGGGAAGATTTCTTTAAGTTTTAGATTTTATTTGTTTAGTAGTTTAGAATAATTCTATTTGATGTGTTGGTTTTAGTAGAGTTTTTTCCTTTTTTTGTTTTAGTAATTTGTCCTTTTCAGCTGCATTTTTAAGTTTATTTTGGCAAAATCAATATATAGTATTTTCATAGTACAACTATATATTCCATATGATATTTTCCTCAACGTTGAGTTTAAAGTGTTTCCTAACTTCCACTACGATTTCTTTTTTCTCATTTTCATTGAAAATGTTTTGGAATTTTATAAATGTGGTGATTACATAACACTGAATATGCAATACTTCCATAGAATTACTTGCTTTTAAATAGTTAATTTTATGCTAGTTCTTATTTTTAAATGTATAATTTTAGGTTATGCTTGAATTTTATTTCAAAACCTGAATTTTTTAGGAAGTACATTATTCGGTTTCTTCGCATGTGGGTATTTTGGTATTAATTTCTAGCTTCTTTACAACTATAGTTTGAGAACACCTTCTGATTTTGAAATTTACCATGACCTTGATGATACATATTCTGTGTGTAATTTCTTTGCTTTTTGTACTGGGAAATGAACTCAGGGCCTTGTGCTTGCCCTGAGCCAGGTAGGTGCTGTGCTGTTGAGCTACACCCCCAGTCCTCTATGTGCATTTGAAACAATTGTGTGTGTGCATGTGTGTGCGTGTGTGTGCATGTGAGCATGTGTGTGTGTGTGCATGTCTGTGTGTGTGTAATAGAGGGAGTGAGAGAGAGGGAATCATTTTTTTCATGTTGTCTTTTTTTAAAAATCTATTTATTCTGTCAGTTATTTAAAAAGTAGTACTTTTTTAAAAAAAATCCTAATATGATTGCAGCTAGTCATTATTTTAGTTCTATCAAACTTTGTGTATTTTAAGGCTATGTTTTTAAGAGTATACAGACCTAAGGCTATTAGATCTCCCTAATGTATAGACTTTATTATTTAGCTCTGTCTCCTTTAGCTCAAGATAGGTCTGTTACATTAAAATCTGCTTCTCTTATGTTAATGTAGCTATATCAGCTTTCATGGTCTTTTTTTTCCCCCCACTCTGTCTGTGCCCTTCTGTTTAGGATTTTTCTGTGGTAAGCAACATATTGTTGGGCTTTGGATTTGATTTTACCCTACTTAAGCTAAGAAGCTATGCATTTCTTACAGAAGACATAAGACTCGTGGGTGATAAACAGAAGCTGCACTGTTCACCGCGCAGACGCAAGAGCATGGCTCTGTGTGTTTGCAGCAGTTCCTCCTGTGTCCCAAGGCCCACAGAAGTAGCAGGCCTGGATGGATCCCCGTACGTTCAGTGGATCGTGAAGAACATTCGGGAATCCCCTCTTTTTATAACAAGCACCAAACAAACCTGCTCTTTGTCCTGGAGGGAGCCACTACCTCACCCCTTGGTTTCCTGCAGCAATCTCAGGCCTCTTGAGAACTGGAGGAGCAAGAGCCGCCTCACAGAGTCCATGAGAGCCCATGATCTCTGTGAGCTTCCCCACTTCTCTGTGATAGTGACATTTGTTTTGCTTCCTGTGTTTTGAGAGAGTGTTACTGCATTGGAAAAATGGACATTTTATCACTAGGAAATGTCCACTGTAGTCTACTTAACTGCCTTAATGTCTACTTTGTCATGTGTTCATGTAATTATCCTCGTTTTCTTTTACTTAGATATTTATTTTAGCAGCATAGTTTTTCTTGTCCTATCGTTGGCCATTCTGTGTCCTTATATTTAAGATTTTTCTTTTGTAAGAAATGAGTAAGATTAGATCAACAATGTTTATCTTTTAATTAGAGTAGATCATTTTAATTATATATACTTAAACATTTTTATCTTTGCCTTTGATATTTATTAGTTTGTGTAGATGTGCCTTGGTTTTCAAACTGCTGTACTTACTCCTGGCAATTTTAGTCAGAGAACGTTTCAGCTCCATAATTTCTATTCTATTATCTTAGTAAATTCTAATTCTTTGATGGAAGCTCCGTCTTCTCATCTATTTTCTTAAACATATTGATTATTTTAATGCATCTGACACTGGGTCATCTGCCAGTGTTTCTGTTTTGTAGTTTTTTTCTTTCAGCTCTGTTTCTTGTTATGTCTGGCAGTTATTTAGTGAATGATGGCCATTGTATTTGGAACACTGCAAAGGTTTGAGTGATGTTTTCTCCTGCTGAAGAGGACTGACCTCCTATGCAACCAGCCAGAGTCAAATCACCTCAGTCTGGCTGGACCAACTGTGACCTGGGAAGCTGCTTTGCTACTGTAAGGAAAAAGGTCACCACAGCTTTGCTTACACTGACCCCTGATATGTCACCCTCTACAGGTGACATATTGGGCCTGGCGTATTGCTGAGGACCACTTTGGCAAGTTCTGAACTCAGCTATTGCTTACTTGTTGAAACTGCCAAAAAGTTTGTCTTACTTTTTCATCGATTCTTCAGCTTCTCAGCCTTTATTCTCATACAATTTAATCAGTATGTAACTTGAGGAAAACTGATGCTCATGTTGGGCTCCTAATTTTGCACCCCTCATCTCTCTGGTGTTTTGATTCTGCAAATTCTAATCGTCTCAACAGCTTCAAGCTTCCATGACAGTACCTCAAGTTGTTAGTATATCAGCTGTTTACTCCACCCCAAGATTTGCCATCAGCTCTTAGAGGTCTTGTGCAGAGTTTAGGTCCCTCCTGAATAATCACCCCAAGAAGTGTTCCTTATCACCAGTTCTGGAAGGTTTCTGATGTTTTCCCAGATTTCTTTTCTTTAATTTTATCACTTTTTAAAAGTTTGTCTTGGTAACATTGTGGGTCAGGCTAATTCATCTTGTCTGGATTGAAGTACATTTGAAAAGCACTGGCTGACTGTTTTACTGTGCCTGCTTTAATAAGTCCCATTTCCTTTACTCTGCTGTCTCTAAAGAGCTTCCATCTTCATCAGCTTGGTCAGACCCCACCTCGTGCTAATACCGCCTGGCTCTTCTCTTCCCACAGGAAACGCTGGGCTCACTTCAGTTGCAGCCCTAACTCTGATCGCTGATCAGTCCTGAAATCATGTAGGAGGTGGTGAAATCCGACCCCCATGGCTGGCTCTGTGGTCCCCAGCTGTGGTCACTCCTGCTGCAGGTGGAGTTCAGAGTACAGGCACACTTTCAGATTCTGGCAGGTCCAAAAGAACAAGTGATTTTAAGGGCCATATTTAAAAATTGAATTTGCAAATTTAAAATTAAGGACAAGGTCTTAGAACAGGTCACGTTACAGGGTAGTCTTACAGTTTAACTTTCTGGAACTTCATATCAACACAGCTTCAAGGCCTGTGTTTCTCCTTTCAGTTCCTCACTTCATTTCTTCACCCTTACTCCCCTGTTTAAATGAACAGTTACTCTATAATCAGTTTCTTCCACACAAAGTTTGAAATCTCACCATTTACTTGAATTCTAATACCTGCTGACTGACTCTACACCTGGCCTGGCCTAACCATGTCCTCCAGAGAGATCTTCCAGAGAGAAAAGGTATGAAACCAGAAGCAGGAGGCTCAGAAGTCCAAGGCAGCATTGAAGACAGGATTTCAGTTAAAGTATTGACTATATCTCTGTCCTACCAGGTGTTTGCTCTATATGGGAGGCTGAGCTTTATCTCACTTAGCCTTTTCAGTTACAGGGAGACATGGCAATGCTTCAGAATCCCCATGGTACTGATGAGAGGGCTTCTCTAAGCCTTATTTGTCCAAAGCCACTGGACTAGTGAGAGAACTGATATTTGAACATGGAACCGCAAACCCATCATTCTCTAAACTTCAAAATGTAATTACTTTGTAATATTTTTAAAACTGGCCTGAGGCCTCACTCCGAGTTCAATTCTGCTGTCTGCAGAGGTGTTAGAAAATTTGTTCCATAATGCTGAAGGCACCTCTTTATCCTAAACTGACTTTCTTTGAAATTGGATGAAGATGATAAACTCTTGGTCAGTATTTTGCTCATAACACTCATAGGTTGTCTCCCAGGCATCCCCTCTTTGGTTTAGTCACCATGGCTGTGAGTTTATTTGCATCCTTCTTACTTAAACTTTTTCTTAGACACTTATGAATCCAGGATCAGAGAACTCTCCATGGAATTTATTCCTGATTTCTAGGTTTCTGTATTTGATCTGTCTTAGTTACTTTTTACTCGTTGCTGAGACAAAATACCTGAAGCCCAAGTTGGGAAAGGAAAGGTTTATTTCTTACAGTTTCTGGAGGTTTCAGTCCATACTCAGTTGGCTCTAAGGCAGGCGGGCATGGCGGGGCCGCAGTTCATGGCGGCTGCAAACAGCAAACAGGAACCAGCAAAGAGCAAGACACATCTTATTCCTGCCATTACATCACATCCTGGCTCCACCCCTATGTGGGTGTAGCACTGACACCATCAATCCAAGTATTAGACAATGAACCAATCACAAATGCACAATGCAAACTCACGAGGCCTGGGGACCACAGACATAAACCATGACATGTGCTCATGCTCATTTTAGTACTTATTCCAAGAAGAATCAGTATTCTCCTAGTACCAGGAGGAAAGCTAAGCGAACACTGTTTCATGCTGACGGGATGTGCAGTTGTACTTCTGCCTCGCGTCAGCTCTGCTTACATAATTCAGAAGAGCACTTGCCACAGTTTAACAGACTTCTCCACAGAGAAGGCCTGGATGTGCAGAACTCTGCCAAGTTTCCCATTAGTTATGGAGAAAAGCCATTTGTATTCTGAAATTGCATATCAGCCAGGCAATCACCACACAGAAATAGCCCCCATGAAAAGAAAGCAGTGCTATATTTGAAGACTTAATCATGCGTATTTATAGATTTCAGTTTAGTTCTATTTAGAAATTTTCACATTATACAGTAACATTGTGATTACTAAGATACTTGGAGGGTGAAGGATGAGGCATCTGATCTACTTACGATTGCTTAGTAATGAAGAGTTGGTTGCAAAGAATTTTTCTGTTCACCTTTGCTGAATGCCTTTCAAAGTCATTTTAGCAGCTTGAGATCAAAAAGCCACCTAGGAGGTACTGGGGGCAGGAAGAGTTAGGAAAATGTGTTCTCCCTAGATTTTTTTTTTCCCACTGACAAAATCCACCAGTCTGTGGCACAGGACCCTTTCTGGCTTTTAAATGAAAGTGACTTGTGTTGACTTACACATGTTGGTGTTTCAGGAGTGAGGGATAATAAGTTTATCAGGACGTTTCTTGCGAGAAGATTTAGAAACGTAAAGGCCACTGGAGGAACAGAGTAGCTGTGGTGAAAAAGTAATTTTGCCTGTTTGAACATCCTGGCGGGACAATTTGCCCTTCTTTGATGCCACACCCTCCTGTGCTTCAGTGACTCAGTCCCCCAGGAACTCAGCACATGCAAACTGACTCATTCTCTCCCCACCCTCACATCTGCTTCTGACTGCCAATGTCCCCTCTCCTCGTCACTCTCTTAATCACCTAGGAAGGGCTAGGTGGGCAAGCTGTTGGAGGAGTTGAAGGAGCAGACGGATGCCAACAGGATGCGTATTTGAGACACAGGGAACTGCAGCAAAGGGGTCCTGACCCAGCACCAGGAGCAGAGGGGCATTCAAATCAACAGAGGAGCCAGCAGAAGGCGCGGAAGGGAGAGAAAACCAGTTAGGCATTTCTCACCCTTCAGATGTGAACAAGGGCAAGGCTCTCTTTGACCCATTTCTCTTCCTCTATGCCCTGGTGCAACCCTTCCTCAGTACTCTGAAACATCGATCAAAACTGTCACCGCTTCTCCATTCCACTTTCTACTGCGTAGATCAGCTCCTCCCAGACACTTCCCCCGACTCCTAAGACTTCCATCCCCAAATCTGTCTTCCACTTTGTGACCAGAGTCAAGTCTTTCCAATCATGTATCTGACCATTCCATTCTCCTCTTTAACATGTTCAGTGGTTCTCCATGATCTGGACCAGCATGCATATCCAATAGAACTTTCTGCAGACATGGAAATTTTGTACTGTCTGTGCTGCTCAGTCTCCACTGGGTACAGCTGACATGTAGCTAGCAAGACCAAGAAACCAGACTTTAAATTGTGTTTAATTTTAGATCATTTACATAGACACATGTAGCTCTTGGCTATATACAACAGTAGACAGCACAGCATTTATATGGATTTTAGTCTTTGAGAAAAGACACATTTCCCTCTGAATATCTAATGCAAAGTGCAGTCTTCTTTAAAACTTCAGTTATGAGCTAAGGATAGCTTAGAGTAGGAATCATTCATTTAATTGAAAAATCTGTAAGACGTCCTTGTCATGTGTGGCTTCCATCAAACCACATTAGAATAAAACATGTGCACTGTTCTTTTATCTGCTTCATGTAGTTTGAAATGTCCTACATGATATAATGTTAATCAGAATAGTTCATGTTAGTTATGACATTATCCATGGCCTCTGCTTTTGGCACACAGTGGGTCAGCAGACCAAGGCGAGTGGACAGCAATCCTAGGGAAGAAGATACAGAGCAGGTACAGTCTGGCTGGGGGGATTGGATTGCTGGTGTTGTGCTGTTTCTGGAGGTGATTGGTGATAATGATATTTACTGAACATTTATGAATCAGATACTGTATTACATATTTATATTGCTGATTATTGATAATCACAAAGGATCTAATGGTACTACGGTTTTTCCTATTGTACAAGTGATAAGATAAAATTTAAAGGGATTAAGAAACATAGCCAAGATTTACACAGCTAGTAAGTGGTGAAGCCAAGATGTGAACAAGAATCTTTTGAGTACAGGACCTACACTATGACTAGTCCATGCTTGGAGGTGCTCCATAAAAGGGTGGTCTTTGCTTGTTGGGAAAGGATTCGGTGGGGACTAGTGTATGCGTGTCTGTGACACTAACTCACAAGATAGAGGCTTTGAGATGTAGAAAGGGCACAACTGAGACAACACTGATGGAGAAT
This sequence comes from Cavia porcellus, assembly GCF_034190915.1. NCBI lineage: Eukaryota > Metazoa > Chordata > Mammalia > Rodentia > Caviidae > Cavia > Cavia porcellus. Next base: position 35,349,366 of record NW_026947489.1, read on the forward strand.
TCAAGCTCATTTAGACTGAAATGCATGCGGAGGATGAGTTGGTTCACTCTGACCTTTTAGATGAGCAAACACCTTCACTTGGCCTTGGGAATGTATTTTTAGTGGGCAGTGGTGCATTGATATACCCTCACATGTCATTTCTGGGCAAGCTACATCTGTCCTTTGTCAGCCCCACTGGAAACAGCATTGCTAATGAACAAAATCTACTAAGGTAGTATTCATCCCCAAAGCAGAAGGTCCAATTAACACGCAGCTGCTTTTATTAGTAAAATACAGAATGGGTTCACTCATATAAATTCTGAAGGGATAAAACTTCCTCCTTGACCTATTTGTATGTTTTGTTTTTTCAGAAATGACTAGAGTCTTGGCTTCGGAAGAGGATGAATGACTACCTGTGCTGACTCACCAGTCAGCTGTGACTGCTTCTAGCCAAGAGGGAGGCTCAGTGGCACCTGCATAGTGGCTGCCTCTTGGTGAGGGGCACTCGTTGGGTTTTGGCTGCTCAAAGGCCTCTCATGCCCCTGCTTTGTGGCTATGCACCTCTCTTTTATCTTTTCTGTTTCCTTCCAACGTATGCTACAGCTTCGCGGGGTCAGTGGCTTTGAGCTGCTTACTGCCGCCCCTAGAGCCTCTTACCTCTTATAATCATGGGCCTGTCTTCATCCCCACCGAAGCCTAGATCCTCCCCTTCCTTATGGGACCTGCTGTTATTCTTCACTTCTCTTTCCCTTCCCCTTGTCACCTTAGCCCAAATGTTTTTTTCCTCTTTCCTTTGTTTCTACAGAGGAAGTATCTGGTAGTATTTGACATTGAGAAGTCATAAAGCACAAAGTCTGAATCTTAGCAGCCTTGACTTCACCAGTCCTTTAAATCCTGGGCCACTGTGACTAATTTTTGCTTGGAGCTTTAAACTAAGAACTTGCCATTATAGACTAATTACGAGATCTAAAATTTGACCACTATGGGGGAGGGGAACAGGTGCCTGTAGAGACAGAGATCATCACATGTGGGAAGGGTCATGGGAAAATATTTGAGCTAACTCTTCTCCAGGCCTGGGAAGCTGGACCCATTTGTACAATTCAACAGAGGAAGATTATCAATCACATACTATTTCATAGGAGCACCTAAAGATTCTAACTGCGCATTGGCAGTGGCTCACTTAGGATGAGTTCATATTTCATTCCTATAACTGAATATCATAGAATGGATAATTTACAGAGAAAAATAAATGTATATCCTACAGTTTGCGATCTGTGGAGTCTAAGAGTGAAGAACTGAACTGAACTGAACTTGGTGAGGGCTTTTATTATTTGGGAATTGTAGGCTTTGAAGGTGGCACAGGACATCATATGGAAAATGAGGTTTATATAAGAGACAGACGCAAATCAGCTTTGATAATCAATCTACTCTTGAGATAAACCATTAATCTTTTAGTTCATTAACCCATCAATCCATGAAGGTCCCATCTGATTACATTTTTGTATGTTAATCCAGGTGTATTTTAGAATTAGAATGAAGTCTATCAAGGAAGAGAAGACCACCATATCATTAGGACTGTGATACTGTGGAAGTATTCAGGCCAGTAAGTACAACTTGGTGCTCAAAGACAGTCTTTAAAAATGCATACTGGAAAAACCAAATCCTGAAACTATGATACTTGAAGAAAAAGCCATAGAGATCAAGGCATGAATGACACTGACAATTTTACCATGAAGATGTGATCAATACAGGGTGCTACTCATCTACACTGATTAAGGGTTACCAAAAGCTTCTTAGGAAGGCAGAACAAAAGACTGATACCAGAATATTTTCTATTCTCTCTAAAATACAGTAGAATGCAAATTGCCACCATCAGAAAATTCTTTTGTCATTATCATTATGTGTCAGTGGTAAATAACCCTTTTAGACGTAGCTATGTGTAGATATCTGACTATTAATTCTCTACTGTGGTCTGAATATTGTTGTGTCTCCTCAAATTCCTATATTGAGGCTTAATTCCAGGTGCAAGAGTAACCAGGCTAGGGATTTAGCTCAGCAGCACAAGAGCCTCCTGGCAAGTGTAAGGTCATAAGTTCAAGCCCCAGTTTTAAAAAAAAAATTTTTTTTAACCTATGGGAGGAGACTAGGTGACAAGGAGCAACACCTCATAAATGTGATTAATGGCCTTTTCAAAGAGGTTGAAATAAATAATCCAGACCCTTCAGCCCTTTTTGCCAGGTGAGGACACAGTGGGAAGCGCCAGCCCTAAAGCAGAGTGTGAGCCTTGAACAGACTCTGGACATATTTCTCCCTTATCCTTGGACTTCCTGGTCTCCAGAACTGTGAGAACTGCATATCTGTATTTATAAATTACCCAGTCTTACATATTTTGTAATAGCAGCCTAAATGGACCAAGATAGACTTTATTGTTGAAGATTCTGGTGTCGAATGGACAAACACAGAAAATAGTCATCTCCTTCTTCTCCCTAATGACTTAAATGAATTCAGCCTTAACAAGACCTATTTCTATCTAGATGTATTGTTTACATATAACTCTCTTGTATATCAATGTTTTCCACTTTGTGCGATATATAGAACTTCTTAAAATACTTGAAATTTCCATGATTCTTGAGGTACGTTAATTTTATAAGTGGCCAGAATTTCTGTGCTCATTGGTAGTGTTTTTCATACTGAAACTCTAGGATAGGCCATTATTAAGTCATTTAAATAGAAAAAAATGTGCCAGGTGAGACAGTCCATGGTCATAATCCTAGACCTTGGGAAGTAGAGGCAAGAGGATTGCCAAGAATTCTAGGCCACCATAGGCTACATAATCAGCTCAAGACCAGCCTGAACAATACATTGAGATCCTGTCCCAAGCACAAAGAGACATAAAAATAAGTAAATGCAAAATTGATTTAATGTTCACAAGTCAAACAAAATCAATATAATTCTTCACATTAAGAGAAAAAAAGACATAAAAATACCTGATCATCTCAATAGAGGAAGAAACTATGGATTTCAACATTCACTTGACAAACTAGAAATGAAACAAATTCTTCAGTCTGACAATAAACATCAATAAATATTACCATTTATATCATACTTAATTATAAAATGTTGAGTGCTTTATGCCTACATTGGAAAAAGGAAATAATGTTATACTTACTTTTTCTGTTGACCATTGTCAAATGAATCCTTGAAAGGATTCATTGTGTGACAAGTAAAAGAAATAAAAAAGCATACATTTCAGAAAAAAACAGGTAAAATTTTAATTGTGGATGACACAATTATTTAAATGCAAAATCTTAAAGAATATGTAATAGTGTATGCAAAGTAATTAATCTATCAAATTTTCAAAGTTTAATATGCAGAATTAAAATTATTTCTATACATACTGGCAATAATAATTGTTAAATTAATAAAAGTAATTACATTTACAACAATATCAAAAGTAAGATTATAAGAATAAATGCAATCAAATTTGACTGAGACCTCTAAAGTAAAAACTAAGAAACTTTGCTGTGTATAGTTTTTTTTTTTTAAGGCAAAATAATGTGCAACTTCACTTATGTGAGATCCCTGGAGTAGTTGAAATCAGAAAGTAAACTGATGGTTATCAGAGGCTGGGAAGTGGGGTGGGGAGTTACTGTTTAATGGGTTCAGAGTGTCTGGGGGGTCAAATTCACCACCTTGTGCTTGGCAGGCAAGCATCATGCCCCTCAGCTACATCCCCAATCTGAGTATAGTTTTAAATAAAGGGTAAATCATGTTCATGGATTAAAACATTTGATACTATTATGATGTTATTTTGCCCCATTTATTTATACTGCATATTCAATGCAATTTCAAACAAATTCCAGTCAATCTTTATTTCAAAATTGACAAACCTTTCAAAAACCCATGTAGAGATAGTTTTAAAAATCCACTGAATAGCCAGTAATATTGAGATAAACAAACCAACTACCATAATCAGAATGATGAAGAATGGGCAAAATGATGGAAAAATATATGAATAGTATCCAGAACAGATCCACATAAATGTGGCCATGTGATTTTTGACAGTAGGACCAAGGAAAGTCAATGGAGAAAAAATAATAAATCTGTTTAGTAAATAGGAAAGCTGGGTAATCCCTTAAATCTTGATTCTGTACTTCACCCTTTAAAAAATTAATTTGAGATGGAATTTAGAGCTAAACATAAAAATTTAAACTGTTAATCTGTTAGAATAAAGTGAAGGAGTAAACTTTTTACGATCCTGCATAATTAAATATTTTAGACAAAACACAAAAAGCATAAAATAGAAAAAAGATAAATAATCCCTCATCGAGTTTTACACTTTCTTGCTTAAAGATACTATTCAAATGAAAACCAAGCCCAAAAGTGAGAAAATATTTGCTATATGTATATATACACACTGAAGGGCTTACATGTGAAATTAATACAGAATTCTACAAATCAATAATTAAGACTTAATTTTAAAACTAGGGAAGGACTTCAATAGATATTTCACAAAAGAAGATAAATCATAGTTAAACACATAAGATTTTCACCAGTATTAATCATCAAGTAAATTCACTTGCATGATGCCATTTTTACCCAATAGAAGAGTTAAGATTACATATATGTCATAAGATAACATCAAATATTGGTGAAATTGTAGATCAACTAGAACCCACATTGCTGATAAGATTGGTAATTCCTTAAAAATTAAAAATATACCTATTTTATTATCCAGCAGTTCTACTTTTAGGTACTTAGACAAGAAATGTAAAAACCAAATGACCCAGGAATATCATATATAATACTTTCATTCATGTATCCAAACTCTAGATACAATTGGAAAAATATTCTACTTACGCAACAGAACATTAGCAATAAAAAAGAATGAGTTACCAAAATTACAGGTGTTCAAATTTCCAAAACATTATGTTCAACAAAAAGAATCTATACACCAAAGAATATAGACGCTATGATTCCATATAAATAACATTCAAGAAAGTGATGATATGACCATGTGATGGTAGAATCAGGACGATCATTGCCTGTGGTCTAGCAGTTGACTGGAAAGAAGCTTGAAGGGATTTTCTGAAGTATAGAGATGCATATATCTTGATTAGGAGTACTGGTTTTGTGGGTACATATATTTCGCAAAATTCCCCTACTTATACACTCAAAGATCTGTATATATCATTTGTTAAAAGTAAAATTTGTAGAGGTATAAGTCAGCGTAAAAGAAAACAATTACTTAACCCTGTAACTGCAATGAGGTTTTTCTAGAAAAGCTGCTTCATCAGACACAATCATCCTTCTCAGGTTTTTCATTCCTTCTTTATTTCAAGCTTTTGTAGATCATTCTTCTTTCAGAGATTTATATGAACTTTTTAAAAAGTGCATATTTACCAGTCATGTTGGTGCACTTGAGAGACTGATTCAGGAGGCTAGAGAATTCAGTGCTAGCCTGGGCTAGACAGAGTGAGATTCTGTTTGAGAAAGAAAGAGAGAAAGAAAGAAAGACAGACAGACAGACAGACAGACAGACAGAAAGAAAGAAAGAAAGAGTGAGAGAGAGAGAGAAAGAAAGCAAGAAAGAAAGGTATCGCTTTACTTGATGAGCATTTCTTATTGTCATGGAATATTTTAAGATTATCCTGTTACAGAACTAGGAGTCTATCTTCTATAAAGATTTTGTTTACAGTATCTTTTGCCTGGTGCTTGAAATATATATATATATATATATATATATATATATATATATACACACACATACCTGCAAAACGTGTTTCTTTAGTAGTTTTGAGATTCCTTACTTGAGTTAAAACCTGTACTTTGAAGCCATTGTTCAAAATCTATTATTGGACAAGCCAAGTTATATATCAAGGATGTCTAAAAGCTGTTAACTTATAAGTTGTGTCTGTCCAAATTCTATACCTGAATATTGCTATCTGAGCAACGTACTTCCCAGTAAAGCACTGAATAAAAAGCAGAAAACACTGATTTGAAAACCCACGTATCCCTCGGGGCCTGACCGGTGGCTGTGTCATCTTCCAGCCTTACCTTTTATCTCTGGCCTTATCTTTTTCTCCTGTGGGTAGGAATCACATATAATTCTCCTCAGCATGTTATATCTAACCTATTATTGGGGTTTAAAAAGTGATTGATCCTAAGTAATTAAAATTAAGTAAGTCAGCATAGAACAGATCCAGTTTTATTTGTGGTGATATAAATAACACAATCGAAGTCAAAGTTAGGAGCAACATCTATCTTGTGCACATATGATGTTTAGAAGCTTTTCATCTACTTTGGGAATTTCCTGACTGTTATAAATTTAAACTTCCCATGATATCATCATACTGAAATTCTCATTTACACTGAAATATTTAAAGAAGGGGAAAATGGCACTCAAACTGTGAATGTTGCCTCACTTATGTGAGAAGTGTGCTTCTCCTGATGGCATGTGTTAATTAGGATGTGAGATAGCAATATATTTATGTTGATAGAGGTTTTCCCACGTAGACGGTAGGGGATACATTGAAATATATGTAGGATTTATCATGATAACAATATATATAATATGCATTTTGTGAGAAAATTATACATCATAGATTTTAAGGTATTCCTATCTTAACACTTATAATTATATGTACAATGTATAAATAGCTTCTGGTCCCTCAAAAATCTGCTATTGAATCAATAGTGTATTTCACAATTGATAGCTCTCCTAATTGTAGAAGTGGTTGTGTTCATACCCAGAGAACTGGGGCTTTGGTGGTGGTGGTGTTGGAGAATAGTATCCTGGCATGCATTTTATCAAACACCCAGATGTTTGTATCTATTAAACAAGTAGAGAGTTATTACAAGTTCAACAGTTTGTTTGTCAAACTTTGCTTCTTGAGAACTACTTCAAACATGCTTTTCAAACAGGCCAATTCCCCCCACCCTCCAAATAAGTTAAGACATATTTGTTTTAATTTTTAAAAATATTCCAAATGTCATTGAGTTGTTTTGGCAAAATGTTAAAGAAATTGTGCTAAATGAACAAAAACATAAACAGCAAGTTTCATGATAGTCTAAGACATAGACTTAATGACTTCAATCAAAACATCAAAAGGTAAAAGTGATGGCTGGGGGTATAGCTTGGTGGTAGACCATGTGCTTGGCATGCCTATGGCTCTCCATTCAATCCCCAGCACCTAAAAGGGGAAAAAAAGTAAAAATAAATTAACATGTTTATAAAATGGGAAGTTGGTGAATAAATCTTCTATTTTTGTTCACTGTGTTTTATAGTAGCAATGTTAGTGTCTTGTACACAGTTATACTGATATTTAATTTTTGCACAATTTTCAATGAACTGTATTTCAGTGAACTTGTAAAAAGTGAATAATTTCAATTATTCAAAGGAAAGCATTAGCCTGCAATGTTAATAATTTACATAGTGAAGATATGCTCTGATATGTTTTCTAAGAGCTTCTCTTCATATGACTGACCATTCTAATAATGTTCAGACACAGTTGAAAGTTATGGAATGAGTGCATGGAGACAGAAGACCTAAGATCTACCCTTTAGCTCCAGATGTATTTCTTTCCCTCTAGTTAGGATCAGCTGATTACTTATTTACTGAAAACATGAGCACTTGATTTTTGAAGCTAACTTCATAAGTTCAGTAAAGAGACAATAGGACAATAGAATGATGTACAGTCAATATTTTTCAGAAACACAGGCAGAAATATAACTGTAGTAGAACATAGGTGGTGGTTTTTATGACTTCAATTTTTAGCACTAACTGCCCAAAATATCTACCAAAATTTGCATACCTAAAATAAGAACATACGCTAAAATAACTTAATTTCAGACTTCACTGTTTTATACACAAATGTGGGAGATTCTTATTGTAATGCAAAATAGAAGGAAATATAGGACATTAAATTTCCAGTAAGTAGCCAACTCACTATTATAGACCACAAGAAAAAAAATCTGCCTAGGTCCAGCCACCTTTCCTTGAGACTGTTACTTGCAAAGGAATGTATTTTCCTGTTCTATTTCATTCACTCCTCTCCACCCATATTTTCAAAACTTTCTAATACGGAAGTAGCTATTAGCTTGGATCCCTTTCCCCTCACATACTTCCACAGAATCTTTTTGGGTTGTTTTATTCCTGCAGTATTAACATAGCAAGTCAGAAATGCATCTGATTCTCTATTTTGAAAAGAATTTTATTCCTAGGAAATAATAGAGGCCTATAATTTCCTAGAATTTATCTATTGCCAATTTTATAATCTATATGATAATAATATCACTCTTGAACCTGGCTTTTCAGGTTGCAGTGTGTCCTGCAAAAGTAACATGCCCCTCGCCTCTTTCTCTGTTATCACTCACCGTGTTCTGCTGCACGCTAAACACCTGACAAGTTCCAAACAACTTACATACCTTTCTAAAATGCAGGTTTATTACTTCTAGGCTACTTTCAACATATTTTAAGAGTTTTATTCCAAGTCTATGTTACTTTGGAGATAATTTTCCAAATTAATTTGTAATACTTTTCTGTCCACTAGTGTATGGACACCATGAAAGGCAATCCCAAGGAGAAAAAAAGTAGGTGATCAGAGCTTGGCTACAGCAAGAGTCACTTGTCGTCATTAATGTTTGTCAGAGACTAAAAGGCAGGAAAAAGGAGCAGGGAAGATGGAGAAAGGAAGGCTTCAGGAGAACTCTCATTGGAGGCTGTTAGCATGGAAAGCTGCTGGTTGGTTAAACAGAAACAGCACATCCAATGTGATTAGTTAAGGGTGAATATTTGGCCTTCTCTGAGTTGGTCCTGATGGAAAGCAGGGCTTCAGGAAAAACAAGGCAAAACAAAACAAACAAACAAAATCAGGGAACATAATTAGTCACTGACTAATTGCTGACCATTCTAGACTAATTCCTGGAGATCGAGATTTTGCCTCCTGGACTGGTTTCTGCAGACCTTGTTAATCAGAGTTCTATTATCATATATTCTCTGTCCACTGTCTTTTTACATTCAGTGTCTTGAGTGTCAAACTTTTGGCTTAGAAGTTGTTTGGATCAGAAGTTGGAAGGCAGATTCACTAGGACACTGTGTAAGAGTTGAGACATCTAATGAATTACCCCAGTGTCTGCTAACCAACTGCACAGCGGACATACATAGGGAAGCAGATGGTATGATCCCGAAGACTTCCTTCAACTCGCAGCTTTTCAAGCTTCTCTGAGACAATCCTAATTGGGAAAGGAAGTCCTATGTATGTATTGTGGATTTCTACGTGGGAAAATAAGAATAAGCCTCGGGCTTAGAATACATCCTTGCTAAAAGATGAAGAGCCCTTTGCAGGAATACATTTCCCTATTTCAAGCTCATTGTGTGCTCCTTTGCTCACTTAATTTGTGCATTTTTTAGTACCCACAACCCCGCTATCGTATTTGTTTCCAGGGGGAAGGACTTGCTTACGGAGTGGGAGGAGATCATAGAGAACACTACCCTGTTGCTGGCCATGGGGGAACCGATGCCCTGGAGGGGCTGATCTTGCCCTGTGCTGTCTTCATGTGATAAAGCATTGTTCCCTCAGTGCCGGCATGGGTACTTTGGGACTTTGGGGTCAGCGGACATTCTGAGACTACTGTTCCTAGTGGAGTAGGACTTCTCTGGAGGTGACAACAGGTTGACAGTTATCATCAAGGAAAGAGGGCTGCGGAAAGAGGAATCCAGGTATAAGCGTGATATCCTAAAGGAGGAGTTTAACTCACAAAACATAGTAGGTTAGTGAGTGAATGGAAGAATTGGGAGAAAAAAAATGGACAGTCTTGTCCAGTAACTTATATGGATAAAAACCAGTACTAAGTCTACAGCATAAATTTCCAAGGATCGAGGCTAGAAGTCAGGCATTATTAATAGAACAAGGAGATGAGGTTCATCTTAATCCTCAACTACTCTAAACTCACAATGATTGATAATTAAATGGTACCTATGATTAGAAATCAAGTGGTTTCCATGATTATAAATTGAATTCGACTGTAGTCACCAGCAAGACAATATCACAGAGCTGTGCTACCTTCCTTCAGAAGATTATGGGATGGAATTTTCCTCCAGGAGTGTCCTTCTCTTCCTAAATCCACATCCTTGCCCCCTTTCCAGGGTCTTCCTCTGCCTTCAGGAGCATCCTCCAGTTCCTCATTTCCCTTAAACCTCATCAGTGTACCGTCCTGCAGAGTGCCTTGGCCTTAGGTCAACCTGGTCTCCCTTCTTCCCACATCTTCTCACATGGGGCATATGTTCCTTCCCTGACACTCCCAAAGACCTCTGTTTCCATTTGTCACCATTGTTACCCCTTCTTCTTGTAACAAATCTCCCCGTGAAGCTATGTCTTTCAGCTGTAGCACCCACTCTGCTTCCTCTTGCTGTTTGTAGTTAGATCTGGGAGTATCTCCCAGTCTCTCTGAAGACAAAGACGAACACATTTCCATGGCCTTGTAAAGCTCTAAATGAGTTGCACTTTGACCCTGCACCAACTGAAAACAAATAAATTCCCTCTCTTTATGTCATAAAGAGTTTATCTTTAATCTACATAAACACATTCTTTACTTCCAGGTCCCTAGACTCCACCTCAGATTCTTGGACCATACACTCATTCCTCACCAGATATTTATCAAGCATATGCATCTTGCAGGATGCTGAGGTAGACACTAAGGATGAGAGAGTAAAACAGATGTAATTCTTACCCCTTAAGAAATAAGATTAAAAAAATTGAGAACTGGGGATTTAGCTCGGTTGCATAAGCACCTGCTTTGCAAGTGCACAGTTGTGAATTCGATCTCTGATACTAACAACAACAAAAAAGGAGACTAGCCCAATGGTGCTTAAAAGTTAGTATCCATTAGAATCACCCCAAGGGCCAATTAAAAACCAAATATTAGTCCTCACCCCGAGGGTCTGGCCCAGTAAGTCTGGACAATCTGTGTCCCTGGCAAGGTCCCTGGTAAGGTACCTGTGGAACCATACTTTGGGCATCAGTAAAGTAAAGGAACATTATATTATTAAGCAAAAATTGCATTATTTACTTAAAATAGATGCTGTTAAAAGACACACAAGATACTATAGTCGGTTAACACAAGTGTCCTTTGCTCTTTCATTGCATTGAATCTGGGGAATGTGCTAAAGTTGGATGAATGAAAAACAGGCGGAATGTTCTAGGCACGAGGTCCTTATGAAGGCTCAGGTATGGTAGGGTTTGATGCATTTGGGAAATAAGAAGAAGGCCTCAGTTGGAGGAAAGAATTACAGAGAACATGACCTTAGGTAAAGTTAAGCTCTATTTTCCTTTACTAGTCTACTTCGTAGTATTTGCTGCTATTACTAAGGCAGTGCTTCTGTTCTCAGGGTGCATGTTAACATATCCTGGAGCTTACAGAGATAGTAATGACAAGAACTCTGGATTTAATTCATCCTTACTGGGGCTGGATTTTAGCAAACTTAAAAAGATACCTTTCCAGGTAATTGTTTTTGACAGTCCAGGATTGAGAATTGAGAAGATTTGCACATTCTTTTTCACCTTTTCTCCAAAAGACTTGTTTCCTAGGATTTTTTTCTCTTCCAATTATAGTAGATACACTCCTGCAAAATAATTCTTCACCTTCTCAATGGTCTCCGTTTCTTTGTGTTGAACAGGTACCCTCAGGTCCATTATGAGACAAGAGAAAACTTGTTGCTTTAAGGGACACCCATGATATTACATCCTCCCCTCACATGGTCACTTGAGTCAATTTTACAGAGAAGGGAAAGAAGGAAAGAAGCCTGAGAGAGCAGAAACAGTGGCCAGTGGAGGAGAGAGAGCTTCCAGAGCAGGGAGGCCCCACAGGCTCAGCAGGTCTGCCCTTAAGGAAGAAAGTGAAATAAAAGAAAAACATCTGTAGACTGAGTGGTTCTACACTCCATGTGCTGCTTCATTTCATCCCCACTAATATTCCATATGAGGGATGAGATGAATACTATTATTCTTGTTTTGCCTATAATGAAACCAAGAGTCAGAGAATTTACATAATGTTAAGGTCACAAACTTTTACTTTGCACTGGATACCATATTAGATATTTTCTACAGATTATTTTATCAAATACTTATAACAAGTGCTTAAATTTGGTACCACTATCCACCTCCCTCCTTTTTTAAACCAAGAAACAGATTTTGAGAAGTAAAATAACCTACCTGAAAACACACACTTAATGAGAGGTAAAAGTGAGCTTAGGTAGAGCCTTCTCAAAAGACCCAAATCCTAGAGCTGGGGATTTAGTTCAGCAGCCATAAGCACCTGCCTGGAAAGCGTGAGGTTGTGAGTTTGATACCTGGTTCCAAAAAAAATCCCAAAAGACCCAAATCCTGGGCTCTTGACACTGTGCTGCCTCATATGCTGAAGATGAGTTGGGCTTAGGTCTACAGGGCCCAAAGCCACTGGCTTTCCAGTGATACGCTGTAGAGGAAGAAAGGAGGGTCAGGGAGGAAGAGGGAAAGTAAGATGACAGAAGACACTGGCTGGGATTTATGGATGTCATCTTCCTGAGGTGATCTACACAGAACTCTAGGCCTGGCTTGGGCAGAGGGGAACCGGGAGAAAAGTCAGGACTGCCATGTTTGGAGACTCAGGAGAGGATGAAAATAGACACCGGTGCGTGACAGCACCAGTGGAAAAGCAGCACTATATAAATAGGTGGAATTAAAAACACACACGTGCGAAGGGTACTGCTAAAACTGGACAGAAGACCTGGGGCCAGAGGTGCTAGCCTGGAAGTGAGTACGAGCTGGGAGTGGAGGGGCAGTGGGCAGGAGAAATATTTCCATGACACTGTGTGAGGAGCAAGGCAGAATGTAGTCGAGCATCTGAGCCAAATTATGGCAAAAACTGAGGCAGAGGTGAAGCACTGGCAGGTCTCACTGTGTTCCAGAAACACTACATGCAGATGAAGCCTTGCAGAGTGACAGGGGCTCAGGATCTACAGAAAGGGGACCACAGTTTTCATCTAGCATCTAGTTTGATGCTACAAAAGTGTACTTCTTGGATCAGCAGCAGGCACATTGTCTCAGAACTTATTAAAAATGCAAGGGCCCAGTATTCTTGTCCCCTTCCCACTTCCTTGATCAGAATGTATACTTTATGAAGATTCCAAGGTAACCATATGCTTATCAAAATTTATGCAGCACTGATGGAAAGTGTATAAGAAGTAAGAGTTCTTGCCTTCTATCAAGAGAGCAGAAGAGTAGCCATGTGTGCTGATGCACGCCTGTAATCCCAGAACTCAAGAGGCTGAGGCACAAGGAACATTGCAAGTTAGAGGCCAACCTGGGCTACAAAGTAAGCTCAAGACCAACCTGAACTGCATAGCGAGAACCTGTCTGAAAAAGACCAAAAAAAAAAAGCAAAAAATGATGCACGTCTATTTTTTCATATTCATTTTTAATAACAGCACTATTTACATAACTAAATTATGGAAATGGCCTATATGCTCACTAACAGATGAATGAATCAAGTGGAATATACACAATGGGCTACTATGTGAGTACTGTATGAATCAATCATAGAAAAATGGGAAGACTGAGACCATAAGATCAAGTAAAATAAATCACACAGAGAAGGTTGAATGTCACATGGTTTCACCAATGGAAGGCCCAAAATATAAATAATTTAACACATTCCCAAGGGGGCCATAATACATATGTCTTGCAACCAGGTGGCTCTGAACCACCGGGCATACAAGCAAGAATGTCTCAGCTGGTGGCATAAGACAGTTCCATTAAGTTATAAAAGCCACAGGATGGGACAGTCATGCATGTACCATTATACAGCAAATAATGAATGCTGGTAGGAAGCCAGAGGCAGACTTTGTGGAGATGGAAACTGATCTGTGGAAGGAGGGAGACAGGAGTGTGGGAGGAGGAAGGAAAATTAAAATGATCAAGATGGGATATGTATGTGTACCAATTTCCCAAGCAAATATAATCATTATGTATCACAAACATATATCTAAAAGAAAAGAAAAGAAAACAAACAAAAATGACACTGAGAATCCTAAGGAACTAGAAAATTGTAAAGGATGGGAGATGGTCCAAGTTCTCTTATATTTTTGTACCATGAACGAATGCTGGGCTTCCTGAATGATGGAAAGTGATCCTCAACACATAGGATAGAAGCATGCATAGCTAAACATCCTAAAGTCCAACGCGACTTGATTCAACTAACCCTGGTTGCAGTAACTGTAGTATGAAGCTCAAATAATCCCTACAAAGGCCAGAGAACAGAAGCCCTGGGCGGAGTTGTCCGAGGGAGGAGAAGGGAGCACTCCTGTAGCACTGGCGATGTAGCACCTGGGCTGTGCTTCTGGGCAGGAGGGCTCAGTTTCTGCAGATAGCTTGAAATCAGCTGTTGTGGGAATATTCACATCACCGAGGTAAGTAAACACTAAAAATTAAGGCTTTATTGTTTCATGCAGCCAGTTCATCAGCACATTACTGAAAGTGTACACAGGTGAGAGGAGAGAAGGCCTCAAAGTCAGTGTATGTGTAAGGAGTGGCTGAAAAACACAATAGAGGTTTAAAATAAAAAACAAACAAACATACTTAGCACAGTGAAAGAATCACTGCCAAAAATGATGAAATAAATGTGTTTGAAGTTAGAGGGTATACTCTGAGGGGTATTACTGGCAACTTTTTTTTACTGCAATAATTTTTTTAAAATTTTAGTATTCACTATATTTTTTAAATTTAATTTTAAAGAGGGAAAAACCAAACATAAAACAGAACAAAGCAAATCAGAAGAAAACAATGTAAGTGACACAGATTTCAAAGCAAGACTACAGGAGATCATCACTAGCTACCATAATGTCTTTTATTTTCTTGTAAATAGTTATGTTTATCTTCACACACAATGAATTCATGTAAGATGAAAAAGTATAAGACTGAGCAGAACAGAGTAATGAAGGAATTACAGGCCTTCACACTAGACAATAGGAAAATCAACAATAGCTACTGTAATGTCTCTTGTTCTCTTCAAGACAGCTGTCCATACCTTCATGTATGTTGAAATTAAACAATACAAAACAGACTAAAACCATTCTGAACAAAGAATAAAAGCATTATGGATTTCACAGCATGATGATATGGAATCAGCAATGGGTACCATAATGCCTCTTTTTCTTCAACGTAGCTGTTCATGTCATCATGTATAATACAATTGATTCTCGTAAACTGTTTAGGAGAAGTTCTAGAAGTGTATAAACCTCTACATGTATACCTATCCTTTCTGTATTAGAGGGAAAAACAAAACAAAACAGATTACTAGAAAAACAAGAAACAAAAAAGACAAATAAATAACAATAGCAAAGAGCCCAAAATAATGATGCCTTCAAAACAAGGCAGTAGGAACATAACTAACGTTGTTATTTTACATAGTGATCTTCAAGAGATCCTCAGATCACCAGATACAAACACGCAAAATTGTTCCAATCCCATGAATGTTAACTGTTTTGTTTCCTGAACTTATAAAATTTGTAGCATAATCACTTTAGCTACCCTGTGTATTTATACAAATTTAGGTAGTTTTTTCTTTTCCCTTCCTTTTTCTTTTTCTTCCTTTTCTCCGAGATGTTATTTTTTTCCCTTTTGAGCAGATTCTTACCATTTCAATGTATTTATTGAGGATTTTGTATCTTATATACTCTTACCATTTTTTACACTAGGGAGACAATACAGTATTTACACAGTGAGTTTGATTTATTTCACTTACGAGTATGGTCTCAAGTTACATCCATTTACTTATAAATATTTCAATGTGATCATTCTTTATAGCCGAGTAGTCCTCCATTGTATTAAAAACACCACATCTTTTTTATCTATTACTCAGTCGATGGGCATTTAGGTTGTTTCCAAAATCTGGCTATTGCAAATTGTGCTGCTATAAATATGGGTGCACATATATCGCTGTGGTATGATGTTTTCAGTTCTCCTGGGAATATGCCCTGAAGTGGAACAGCTAGGTCAAATGAGACTTCCAATCCCAGCTTTTTGAGGAATCTCCAGACTGACCTCCACAGTGGTTGCACCAGTCTGCACTCCCACCAACTGTGCAGGAGAGTTCCTTTTTCCCCACAGCCTCTCCAGCATTTTTTGTTGGTAGTTTTCTTGATCCTGGCCATTCTTTCTGGAGTGAAATGGAACCTTAGTGTTGTTTTAATTTGCATTTCTCTAATGACCAATGATGCTGAACATTTTTTCATGTATTTATTTGCCATTTGTATTGCTTTATCTGAGAATTGTGTATTCATCTCAGATTTCCATTTTTGGATTGGGTCTTTGAATTTCAGGGGTCTGATTTTTTAAAATTCTATATATATTTTAGACAGAGATCCTTTGTCTGGGGACAGTTGACTAAGATTTTTCAAATTTCATGGGTTTCCTTTTTACCTTGTTGGAGATTTCTTTCAACATGCAAAAACATTTTAATAAGATGAGATCCCAGTTATTGATTCTGGGAAGTATTTCCCATGTGGTTTGATTTTTGTTCATGAATTCTCTGCCTACTCCTATGCTTTCAAGATTTCTACCTACTTTGTCTTCCAGCAGATTTAGTATTTCTGCTTTAATATTTAGATTTTTGATCCATTTTGACTTAAGTTTAGTATATGGTGATAGGCATGGGTCTAATTTTAGTTTTCAGCATATGGAGAATCTGTTTTTCCAGCACCATTTATTAAAGAGACTATCTTTATTCCTGTGAACATGTTTGGCCCCTTTATCAAAGGTAAGGTGGCTGACTGTGTTTGTAGTTGTATCTTGTAATCTATTCAATTGATCTTCAGGTCTGTTTTTATTCCAGTACCATGCTGATTTTAACACAGTAGCTTTGTAGTGTAATTTCAAGTCAGGGATTGTGATACTTCCTGCTTTACCTGTGTTGCCAGGATGGCCTTTGCTATTGTAGGTCTTTTCTGGTTCCAGATGAATTTTAGGAATTATTTCCCTAGATCTGTGAAGTATGCTAGTTGTATTTTGTTTGGGATTGCATTAAATCTGTGTAATAATTTAGGAAGAATAGCCATTGTCACAATATTTGTTCTTCCTACCCATAAATAAGGAGTCTCTTTTCATTTTCTGAGATTCTCTTCAATTTCTTTTTTCAAGGCATTATAATTTTCACTGAATAGATCTTTTACTCCTTTTGTTAGATTGAATCCTAAGTATTTCATTTTTTGGATGCTATTGTGAAGGGTCTGGCTTCTCTTATTTTTCATTCTGTGAATTTGTTGTTTGTGTATAGGATTGCTATTGATTTTTTAATGTTAACTTTGTATGCAGCTACATTACTGAATTTTGTTATTACACCTAGAAATCTTTCAATGGAGTTTTGGGGGTCTTCTATGTAGAATATCATGTCATCTGCAAATAACGATAATTTAACATCATCTTTTCCTAACCTTAATTCTTTTTTTCTCTCCATTGTCTAATTGCTCTGGCTGGTATTTCCAGCACTGTAATTAATAGGAGTGGTGATAATGGACATCCTTGTCTTGTTCCTGATTTTAAAATAAACGCTTTCAGGTTTTGGCCATTTAATATGATGTTGACTGTTGGTTTTCCCATAGATGGCTTTTATCATATTTAGGTAAAGACCATCTATTCCCATTTTCTGTAAGGTTCTACGATGAATGAGTGTTGGACCTTATTAAAAGCTTTTCCTGCATCCATACAAATGCTCATGTGATTCTTAATTTTGGCTCTATTGATATGGTGGATTACATTTATTGATTTGCATATGTTGAACCATCCTGCATTCCTGAGATTAATCCCACTTGGTTGTGGTGTATAATCTCCTTGATGATTTGCTGCATTCTGTTTGCCAATATTTTATTGTGAACTTTTGGATCTATGTTCATTAGGGAGATTGGCCTGTAGTTTTGTTGTTGTTGTTGTTTTGTTTTGTTTTTTGGTTAGGTCTTTCTCTGGTTTTGGTATTAGAGTAATACTTACTTCTAGGAATGAGTTAGTAAGACTTGCTTCTGTTTCAATTTCATTGAAGATTTTGAGGAATGTTGGCATTAAGTCTTCTTTGAATTTCTTATAAAATTCTGGATTGGGTCCATTTGGACCTTTGCTTTTGTTTGTTGGTAAGATCTTAATTACATTTTCAATTTCATTAATTGAAATTCAGTTATTCAGCAGTTTTACATCTTCTTGATACAGCTTTGGTAATTCATATGTTTCTAGGAATCTGTCCATTTCTTCTGTGTTGTCAAGCCTATGAGGGCAGAGGTTTTTGAAATAGGCATTGATGATCTTCTGTGTTTCCACAAGGTAGTGATTTCACCCTTCTCTTTCCTTATTGCATGAATTTGAGTTTTTTCCTTTCTTTTAAAAATAAGGTTGGTTAGGGTCTTGTCAATTTTATTTATTCTTTCAAAGAAACAACTATTTGATTCATTGATTCTTTGTATTGTTTTCTTACTCTCTATTGCATTGATTTCTGCTCTGATTGTTATAATTTCCTCCCTTCTTTTGGCTTTGGGCTTGACTTGCTCTTCTTTTGCTAGATGTTGGAGGTGTGGCATCAGGTTGTTCATTTGTGTTTGTTCTGTTTTCCTGATGTGAGACTTCACTGCAATAAATTTTCCTCTGAGGACTGCTTTCATTGCATCCCACAGATTACAGTAAGTTGTAATTGTATTTTCATTTGCTTGTAGGTGTTGTTTAATTTCTTCTTTAATTTCCTCTGTAACCCTCTGATTGCTCAGGAGTGTATTATTCAATTTCCATGTATTTGTGGGCCTTTGCAGTTTCCTTTGTCATTAATTTCTAGTTTCATGGCTCTATGATCCAATAACATACATGGTATAATTTCAATTCTTTGATGTTTACTTAAGCATATTCTTTGGGCTAGTATGTGGTCTATTTTAGAGACTGTCCCATGTGCTGCTGAGAAGAATGTATATTTTGATGTTGTTGGATGGAACACTCTGTATAAGTTCACCAAGTCCATTTGTTCACAGATGTGATTCAATTCTGTTGTTTCTTTGTTGATTTTCTGTTTAGTTGATCTGTCCCTTTGTGTCAATGATGTGTTAGGGTCTCCTGTTATTGGTGTTATTGCTTATTTGATTTTTCATTTCTGTTAATATGTGTTTTGCATAGCTGGATTCTCCTGAATTTGGTGTGTATGTGTTTAAGTTTGTTATCTCTTCTTCTTGAATTTTTCCTCTAACTAGTATGTAGTGACTTTCTTTATTGCTTTTGATCATTCTTGGTTTGAAGTTTGCATTGTCTGCAAACAGAATGGCTACCCCTGCTTGTTTTTTGGTTCCTGTTGCATGAAGTATTATTTTTTATTCTTTGATTTTTAGTCTATGAATTTCTTTTTGATTAGATGGGTTTCTTGTATACAGCATATAGTTGGATGTTGTTTCTTGATCCATTCTGCCAGTCTGTTTCTTTTAAATGGTGAATTGAGGCCCTTTACATTAATGGTTATAACTGATGTGTATTGGTTTATTTTTGACATGTTATCTTTCTGCTGTTGATTGTCTAACTTTCCTCTATTTAATTGTTTGCCTTGTTTAATGGTTTTTTCCTATGTCTATCTAGAATGTCTTTCAGTATTCTTTGCAGGGTTGGTTTGGTGGTCATGAAGTTCTTCAGCTGTTCTTTGTCATGGAAGTATCTTATTTCTCCATCATGTTTGAAGGACAATTTTTCAGGGCTCCTCAATCTGGGTTGGAAGTCGTTTTCCTTTAGAATCTGAAATACTTCACTCCATGCTCTTCTTGACTTTATTGTTTGTGTTGAGAAGTCTGCTGTGATTCTGATAGGCTTTCCTTTATAGGTGATCTGTCTCTTCTCTCTAGCAGCTTTTAATATTCTGTTCTTACGTTGGATTTCTGGGATGGTGATTATTATATGTCTGAGTGTAGTTTTATTTTGGTTATGGCTCTTTGGAGTTCTGTATGCTTCACTTATTTGGATCTCAGTTTCCATCCTCAGCTATTACTTCTGTAAATAGCCTCTTGATATCACTTGTGTTGCCCCCTTTTTACCATTTATCCCTATCAATCTTATATTGTTTTTCTTTGCATCATCTTGCAGCTGTTGAGTTATTATTTCATGATTCCTTGTTATTTTTAAAAGATCTTTCCTTTCCTGTTCACTAGCTGTAATCTTGTCTTCAAGGTCTGAAAGTCTGTTTTCATTTTCATTGAGGTGTTTTTGCCAACTTTTTATGGAATTTTTGGTTTCCTGAATATCTCTTTGAATCTGTTTCATGCATTTTGTTTTCCTCTTATATTGTTCATTCAGGGTTTCCATCTTTTCACATTGTTCCTCTAATTTTTTAACTATGTCTTCTTTAGATGTGTTCAGCATTTCTTTCATTACATTTATCATTTCTTCTTTTACCTGGAAGATTACTTCTGATCTGAGTTCTTTTATAGCTTCCCAGAGGGTTTTTTTTTTTTTTTTTTTTTTTTTTTTACTTCAGTTGCTATTGTTTCAGGAGTTTCAGGTGTATGGTGTACATTTTCTTCTATGGCCATGTTTCCTACTCTTGCTTAGGATGGGCTAGAGGTTTGAGATTGCATTTTGTTCTTTTGTTTTGTCATTTTCCTATATTCCTGGAGGGAAACCAAAGGCAAGGTCTCAGTTGTTTCTTCGGTTAAGAATATCTATCCATATTGCAGTGAGTTTCCCCAGTTGAGTGGAAGTCCTTAGACAGACCTTACCAGGTGGCTTCCAGCCACTTGGGGTCACCAGCTGGGGCCTTACCTATCTCAGAGTAATGTGCCAAGGCTTCCTCATGGGATGGATATTGCTGTGTGCCCTTTTGGCTTAGGAGGCAGAATGTAGACTGCATCGGGCCACTTGGGGGTCACTGAGTGGAGTCCAAATAGGCCCGGAGGGACCCTCCAGTGCATTCTCTGGTGATGTGGGATGCTGGGTGGGGCCCTACCAGTTTCAGATGAATGTGCCATAGCTTCCCTGTGGGCTGAAAATTGCTGCACACCCTTTCGGTTTGAGAGGTGGAATGCAAGGCGGCCATGGTCTACTCAGGGGTCACCAGGTGGGGCCCAAATAGGCCTGGAGGGATCCTTCAATGCATCCTCTGGTGATGTGGGATGCTGTGTGAGACCATATCCGTCTTGGAGTGATATGTCAAAGCTTCCCCGTGGACTGGAAATCACTGTGTGCCCTTTCGGTTCATGAGGCAGAATGCAGGGCATTCATTATATTTTTGGATCATCTGTCACTGATGAAGTATTTATATTAATTCCTGTCAAATAAAATATTATGATGTGTCCTCACCTATCTTATTATCAAATCTGGCACTGAGTGGCTTCTGACTTCCCCAAAGTAAAAATCACCATGAAAGTTAAATGTTTTAAATCAATTCAGGACATTGAGGCAACTACAGTAATTCAACTAAAGATGCTCATGGAAAAGAACACCTAGAGCTACTTCAGAAGGTGCGAAGAGCAGTGGAAAAAGCATGTTCAAAGTGTGTGGGGGCTGAGGAGCATTAATGTAAATATGTTGCTTACTCTAACACAAATGTTTTAGATTCACCGATTGTGTTGGTCATAGTCTTTAAAGTATGGAAGGTGAAATTCAGGATATGAAAGGAGAAGGAAAGCCTGAAGAGATGCATACCACTGGAAAGATCTCATACCCATCTTCTGGTATGATGCAGCTGATTCACTAACCTCATCTCTGAAACTTTCCTGTCTCCCAAGGGTGAGAAGTTCATAGAAGACTGAAAGAGAGTGGGAAAGGTGTAAAAATATGGAGAGTAATACCATGAATTGACTTCAGGAGCATAAATATAAAGGCAGCATTGAATCTAAGGGGTAAGATGTTCCCTGGAGTTCTCAGCTACTGAGGTATAAACCTGGAGACGGTGAATGGTGAGTTTATTTGGAGTTGGGGCTTTTTTGTCAGTCACATCGCAATTGTGTTTACCCTGTATGTTTTGCCCAAGCCAGTCTTTTCAGGTGTCCTCGATCTACTCTTATGCTTCTGTTGTTATCATTGCTTCTGGTTAAAAAATAAGTTTTTGATAAATAAGTGTTTCACTGGGAATTCTCCCTCCTCTCTCTGTCTCTCTCTTTCTCACACACACATTGTCAAATACATTTAACAAGGTATACATCTGAAACTCTGCTTCACCTGAGACTCCCTCTTTAGTTTCCACTGAAAACACCTTTTTCTGTGTTTCCTGTTTGTGACGCCATTTTCTTTCCTTCCGTCTTGGTCAACTCCTTGAGACCTCCCATTTCAGTTCCTGTCTCTTACAGAAAACCTTCCCTGGTCACACTGCCTGTTATAACCTCTCTTTTTTTACTCAACAATTTCTGGGTAAAGTTCTCAGAGATTGTGTCCTAGATTTTTGAAAATGAATACAAAGGTATGTGGTTTTATCCATTGTCGAGCTCTTGCTGTGGAGACTATGACAGTCAACAGTTGCCCGAAGAAGAGTACTTGATAAAAAGAGTTCTTCGTGTCCCCCTTCACACCCCTTTTCTCTACTGTCAGTTTTCCCAGTAGTCTTCTGCCACTCAGTGCCAGTGAGCATTTGGTTTCTCTTTGTTGTTCTAAAACTAGATACTGTGACAACAATGGCACCTGGCAGCCAGCTCAAGCCAGCAAAAAGGATCACTTGACTTGGGTTCTAATAAAAATCTTTCATTCAAATTACTAAGTTGTATACAATCTGATTTAAATAAGCAAGAATAATGTATAGTTACCATACACATTTATCACTACCAGGTTAAAGAGAAATGTGTTTATCTTGATCATTTTAAGTGAATCTTTGACTAACTGAACAGAAAAAGACAAAACTCTGAGAACCGGGCAAGAGAGAGTGGAAAGAACATTGCTGGAGACGCTCCCCACCACTCCAAGACACCCAGGCAGTTCCACAGGGCAGGAGGGAGCCAGGGCTCACCAAGCTTTCACATCACATGTGGCCATGACCTGATCTCCAGGAGAATTTTTCTAATTATAAACATGCTATTTATTGTCCTGGCACTGTGTCATCTGATTTTTTTTCCATTTATATGAAGTTGAAGACATCAGCTTTGAAGACTTGATAACACTTTAATGAAAAGATCTTTCGTTGTGAGTTGGTTGCTTTTTATTTCTATTTCCATGTATTCCTTATATAAAACACCCCAAGTTCATATTGGAAGTGAGGTTCTCATCCTACTACTACACAATATCCTTACCTCAGTGTAGGATAGAAGCCTAGTCTTACTTATGAAGTCATGGCAGAGTGATAGGTCCAGAGTAGGTCTCTGATGCTTTCATAAATGTTTTTTTCACCGAAGTTAAATTACTTTCCATTGTATTACCAGAAACTGGGCATTCCTCCCTCCTTTTCCCCCAATTTTCACGTCCATAATTTTTTAGCATTACTTAAAAGACTCTAAAAATCATCTGTCACATGATAAGAATTCTTTCTCAGTGCATAATTGTCATTTACAGTCCTTTGATTGTTGTTCAAGATTGTCAAAGGGATAAGTTTAAAATAGCATAAGCAACTAAGTTTTTCCCATCCAAATACTCTTTTGGATCAAAATATAGATTAAGCCTTCCATTTAAACAAACAAACAAACACATATAGATAAAATTCTTAAAGATTCTTATTTTTCTTACCTCAGATCAAGCTAAATTTTAAGTTATTTGTAGGCTGTGATGGATCCTGAGCTTTGGAAACCTGAATTTTCAGAAGAGAGAAAAGATGTATATGAAGAAAGTATTGAAGACCACTCAAAACCTCATGTGACTGGGAGCCCCAACATACAAAAGAATGGCATCTATGTGTCCTTAGAGGATGACCTTTTGGGAGATTTCAAGCCACATTCAATTAGCTCCAAGGGAGGGTGGCATGACGGGACCTCATGGCAGCTGGAAGGACCAGTGCTTTCTGGGGGTGACAGCACGAAGGAATAAAGTTGACATTATGCTGGAAAGGCATTTTGAAAAGGATTGTTTACAGAGATTACAAGTACAGGAGAAACGTGATTTGGCAGGAAAGATTAGACATGATCTGGGAATACTGCTGATTGGAGAGAGACAGAAATGCAAAAGAGAACCTAGAAAATTTTTAACCATTTTACCTGGTGTGTATTGGTGACTCACTGTAAATTTAGTTTGCATTTGCTTATTACCATTGAGATTGAATGTCTCTTCACGTCTTTATTGGCTGTGTGAAAGTCAAACAAAAATACAGATATGCATCTCCAATAGAAAAGCTTTTATTTGCAATCCAGGCACACATCCCCAAGCTGGAATGTTTCTGGTATGTCCGGAGAGCAGGGGAAAGCTTGGGGATTTTATTAGGGGAGAGGAATCTATGCAGGTTGTTTTGAAAGGAAGTTCATTGGCTCTTTGGATGCTTGTGGGAGCTGACCAACTCTGACTGTCAACTGTTGGCAGTGACTATGAAAACTTAGAGTCATACATGGAAATTCCATGATTAGTTATTAAGTAGAAACTATATTTTTCCACCAAAGTGTAGGGATCAAACTCAGAGCCTCACACCTGCTACATGAGCACTTCACTGAGCTACCTCCTCATCCCTAAAAATAGACGTACATACAGGGCAGGCTTTTTCACTGAACTGATTCCATGAGATGATTTCTGGAGCAGGCGTCTATTGATATGTGAGCTAAAATGAACCTTTTTCCTCCTAAATTGTTTATCTGAGTATTTTGTCACAGCAAAGGAACGCTACCACAGTTGACATACTATTTTTAATCCTCATTCTTTCACCTTTTCTCTACTTTTATGTTTTAGCTATGTCTGTAATAATGATTATAAAATTGAGTTTTTAAAAATCAAGAATGAATTAAGTGGGATTCATCCCAGGAATGCAGGGTCGGTTCAAAATATCAAATCAATAAACATGGTATACCATATCAACAGAGCCAAAGGCAAGAACCTCATGATCATCTCAATAGATGCAGAAAAAGCTTTCAACAAAATCCACTACTCATTCATTATAAAAAAAAAAAACTATGGAAAATTGGAATAGATGATCTTTACTTCAATATGATAAAAGCCATATATGATAAACTAACAACCAACATCTTACTAAATGACAAAAACTGAAAATTTTAAACTTAAAATTAGGAACAAGATGTTATCACCACTCTTATTCAATATAGTTTTGAAAATGTTAGCCACAGAAACTAGGAAAAAAGGAGAAATACATGGAATAAAGATAGAAAAAGAAGTTAAATTATCATTATTTGCAGATCACATGATATTCTAAATAGGAGACCTCCAAAACTCCATTGAAAGACTTCTAGATGTAATAACCAAATTCAGTAATGTAGCTGGATACAAAGTCAGTACTCAAAGATCAACAGCATTCCTGCATACAAACAACAAATTCACTGACATGGAAATAACAAAAACCATACCCTTCACAATAGTATTCAAAAAATAAATAAACACACAAATAAATAAATACTTAGGAATCAATGTAATGAAGTACAAGATCTATACACTGAAAATTACATTACTCTGGAAAAAGAAATTGAAGAGGATTTCAGAAAATGAGAAGACATTTCTTTTTCACAGATAGTATGAACAAACATTGTGAAAATGACCATTCTCCCAAAATTGTTACACAGATTTGACACAATTCCAATCAAAATAAAATTAGTGTACCTCTCAGATCTAGAGAAACAATTCCTGAAATTCATCTGGAACCAGAAGAGACCTAGAATAGCAAAGGCAATTCTGGGCAACAAAAGCAAAGCAGGAAGCATCACAATCCCTGACTTGAAACTATACTACAAAGCTACTGTCTTAGTTACTTTTTACTCGTCACTGAGACAAAATACTTGATGCCCAAAGTTGGGAAAGGAAAGGTTTATTTCTTACAGTTTTGGGAGGTTTCAATCCGTATTAAGGTGGCTCCAAGGCAGGGTGGCATGGCGGGACCTCAGCTCATGGCAGCTGCAAACAGCAAGCAGAAACCAGCAAGAGAGAGAGACACACCTTCTTCCTGCCATTACATGGTATGCTGGCTCCACCCCTAGGTGCGTGTAGCACTGACACCATCAATCCAAGTGCTAGACAATGAACCAATCACAAATGCACAATGCAAACGCATGTGGCTGGAGGGCCATGGACATAAACCATGACAGCTACTAGGTTAAATCAGGATGGTACTGGCAAAAAAAAAAAAAGACCTAAGATCAATGGACTAGATTAGAACATACAGCCACAGCTACAAACATACTCATCTTTGACAAAGGGCCAAACAAGTTCACTGGAAGAAAGAGAGCCTCTTTATTTTTTTATTTTTGTTTTTTAAAGAGAATAAACAAAGAAAACAGAACAGAACAATGCAAGCAACACAGCACTTCCAAACAAGACAACAAGACATCAACAGTGGCTGCCATAGTGTCTCTTGTTTTTATGAAATAGTTGACCATGCCTTCACATACAATAATAGCAAACATAACAAAAATAATATAAAACCATTCAAAAGAATGAAAGCATTACAGGACTTCAAAACCAGACAACAGGAAATGAATAATGGCTACTATATCTGATTTTCCTCAAAAAAGTTGTCCATACCATCACACATAAAAAAAAAAATCAAATAAAACCCAACAGGATAGAATCAATTTGAATTCTTTCCCCATAATTAGAAATCTTTCTTTTGTAATTTCTGTAAAGATTTTTTTATTCCATACATGCTGTCTTCTAATTTTTCTCTAACTTTAATTCACCTTAGATTAGTCTTATTAGCATCATCTAATAGTTAGTAGAGTCCCTTAATCTCTTCTTGTTGTGAAGATTTTTCTGAACACATCACCATGTAATTTCCTTTTGTCCTCCATTTTGGAGACCCTTTTGTCTCACTGGTCATTTCAGCTGTTCACATATTCAGCATAATTCTTTATCTCTAGGAATTCCACCTGGCATTTCTTTCATGAAGTCTATTGGTTTCATAAATTTTTCATTCATGCTTTGAACTGTTTTGGTCAGTTTTTCTACTCTTTTGTTTCTTACGTAACCACATTGGTCAGTTTGGTTGTTAGTTTCATTTTTGTTTATGTTTTCTTTGAGCTGGCTGAGTTTCTTCTGCTTTACTCATTTAGTGCAGAGCAACTATTTGGCATTTGAGGTTCTCTCCATCAGTGCCCATGGGATGTGCTTTGTGAGTTAGGAGTCTTTGGAGGTATTTTGTTGCTTCCTTGCTCATATTCGTGTGTGTGTGTGTGTGTGTGTGTGTGTGTGTGTGTGTGTGTGTATTGATGTCCAAAAGAGTGAAGCGAACTATCAGTATGAAGACTTCTTTCACTAGGTTCTGTTATTCACTAGTGTGGTCTTGTCTTTATTTGTCAACAAATATTGTTTACTATTCCAACTTAATTTAATTGGATTGCACTCTGTTATTGTGTTGTAAAAAGGCAGTTTCTCCTAGTAGTAATAGTCTCAATAGATTCAATGATACAATCATAAAAGTGAAAATTTATTTTGACTATTTTACCCTTTTACCAGTATTCTTTGCATATTACATTATAGCACCACTTGTAGTTTGTCTGGGAAGTAGAAATGGGAGGAAGGAGAGAAGAAGGGAACAAGAAAGAGATATAACAACGAGAACAGAAAGGTGCAACTGAAATGTTAATAGGTGGGAAATAGGAGGTTGTCCTCTGAATTCCTTTTATAGCTAGAGCAAACTGCTGGTGTTGAGGGGGTTTGAGAAAGCATTTGTGTAGGCAAGAGGAGGTATACAGATTGGTGGAAGTGTATTTAGGGATAGAGAGAGGCTGTAAGACTATCAGAAGCTATTGACACTTTTACAGTTAATGTTGTTTGGATCCTCTAAGCACAATTTTGTTAAGTAATACCTCAACATACCCTTGAGGGATACTAAGTATTTGTGCATTCTTATTTTCTAATGCATATTCATAGGCTATATTTATATATGTATATCTATGTATCATAGGTCTAGAGGAGGAGGGGGAAAGCAAGGAGGTGAGAGAGGAGGAAGAGATGAGAAAAGACACAGAGAGAAAAAAGTCAAAAATTAAAAGAGAAAATGATCTAAAGGATAGATCATGTCTAAGGGAAAAGCCTTAAAGAATAATGTAAAATAAAATAATAAAACAATACCAATAAAGAAGCAAGACCCATAAAAAAACACAGATAACTCATATCAAACAAACAAGGAAACAACAACAAAATAAAAATAAAAACCTTCACATAGTTGTTATAGCATTAACACAGAACATCTACACATCTGCTTGTATACTAGACTCACAGCTGTGTGCAGCTAAGTGGTTTTCCCTTGTGGACCAGTCAATTACCTGCCCAATGCAGTGAGGCTGTCATTTCCTCTATCCAGTGTCCCGGCTACGAGCTATGCTCTGACCTTCACAGTGCAGGCCTTCATGGCGATCTCCAGATCTGATTGCCTCAGTCAATTTGAGGGGGAAATAAATGTGCAGTTCGCTCAATGCCCACTTCAGTTTTCTGCCATCTTCCACTAGGGATTTCACGCTCTTGCTTCCTTTATAGCAGCCATTTCTGTCTTCCTTCCACGGGTTCCCTATTACATGACAAGAAGACCTCCAGCTCAGGCAGCATTCTCTGACCCTCTACCCACAATTGCCTATCTCAGGGCCCTGGACATTAGGGTAGCCCCCAGGTTTGGCAGAAGGCCCCTCTGCCAATTCAGTGTGGTGAGCAGAACGTCACATGATCTCAGGCCTCTCTGGTGTTTGAGGAAACAGCAGGAGAGCACCAGCTCTGCTCCAGATCTGCTGAGTTGCCCTCTGTTCTGGGCTCCAGTCTCTGTCCCCAGTCACACAGAGCTTCCCCTCTATGTTCACTCCTCCATGTACCTGTCACGGTCTCATTTCTCTGCTGCACACCCCATTCTGGGAGTCACTGGCGGTCATGGTAGTGAAGTGAATGCACCACAAGCACAGCACTTCTGTGTATGGATGACGTAGGCAACTCATTTGTTTCATGTTATGGAAAGGCTTCTCTCGCCACAGTCCTACTCTACTGTTCACAGGTACTGTAGTGCTATAGTTTTAAGGTTTTGAAGCATGGCATTTACTTCTGCCTCATCCTCTTGCTTTTGATTTCTCTGAATTTCCAACTTGCATATGTCTTATCACCAAGCTTGGACGGAGGTTACAGAGACTGTGAGTCTATTCCATCGGTCAGTGCATCACTGATGGAGCTGCTCACTCCCTTTCTGATCCTCTTCCAAGATGCCCCAGCTTTTAATTTAAAACCTGCAACAGGAAGGTCGGAGACATAGTTAGAATTTAACTTCTTTCTTTAAAAATAGGTATTTGGCTCATTTGTTAGATTGGCTTCTTAAGCTTTCACAGAACATAATGGCTTATATTTTTAAGCCAGATATCTCAGAGGTATTTTATTTGCATACTTGTAATAGCTTAAATAGTAAGTTTTAATTTATGTTAGACTATTTTACTTGAGCTACTCAAAATAGTGTATTAGAAATACACACAAATAACACTGAGAGCAGCACTGCATTAGTTTAAGGAGTAGAAGGTGAGTAATTTAAGATGTGTTTCACTTACAGGACTGCGACTATGACCACAGGTTGGGTTCTGGAGCCCTGTTCCCCTCCCTCAGCACACTGTGATTCAACAGGTATGTGCAGAGGATCTCTATGTAATCCCACTGCAGGTAACTGAAGGCATCCTTTGAGAAACACTGGTTTGGAGGGTTGATTTTAGATTTAACTGCAGAAGTTCCAGATGTCTGCTGTGTATGTTTCACAAGGGCTAGAAACTTACCAAAGTTATTGGAATTCCATGTGTGTTCAAGTCTTAATATGATTACAACTCCAAGCAGCTAACATAGTGATTTAGCTACAGCTTGCCTGAAAATAGAAAATTTTAAAAAAGGGTTGGGGCTGGAGATTTAGCTCAGCGGCGTAAGTGCCTGCCTTGCAAGCACACTGTCATGAGTTCAATCCCCGGTACCGATAAAAAGAAAAACGAGGGGTTAGGGATATAGCCTAATATGCAGGCCCTGGTTCAATAACTGGTACCACAAAATCAAATTAGATTTTAACAATTTACTCTCATACTATGAATTGGGAGCATCACTGCTCTCCAGTCTTCAGCTTCTGTCACTGAGTCTGTTTATTATGTCAGATTCCACCTGGAGTGTATATATCAAGTTGTCCTCCCAGGACCTTTCTGTTGCCCTGTAGTTAGCCTACTGTCCTCACATATGCCACTGGAACTTCCTCAGCCTCAGTGCAACCTAATCTGCACGCTAGTGTACTCCTAAGCCAGCATTCCTACTATTATGTACAGAATTGGGGATACCGAAGACAGCTATTTTAATTTCATAAACTATGGTCCCCTATTCATTCAAAATGTTTGGAAAACAAATATTTGAATATTTTGCATGCTTAATACTCGCTTGATTTTCTAAAGCTTTTATATTCTGAGATAACTGTAGATTCTCATGTAGTTATAAAAGTAGCTCAGGAATATCATCTGCTTTCATTCAGTTTTTATCAGTGGGCACCTCTGGTACAAATAAATGGAATTACAATATCACAACTAGGAAAGGAAGTTGACATTGATATAATCCAGCAATTATTCAGATGTCACTAGCTCCATATCCATTTGTGTGTATATGTGCATCTCTGTGTGTATTTCAAGCTACACAATTTGTATGCTCTCTAGAATATGCATGAATGAGTAGATACAATAATTCCAACACATAGATCCCTTACATACCCTTTGATAGCCACAGTTTCTCTCCTTTTCCACACTCTTAGCCTCTGACAGTCACTAACCTGTTTTCCATCCTATAATTTTGTAATCTCCAGAATGTTATATTTATGGAACCATATACAAGTTCTGAGAAAAAATATGATGAATATTTAAATTTTTAATTAGAATAAAAGACACATTGTCATTAATCTTCCTAAAATATTCCCCCTTTATTCCAACATGTATTCCATCATTCTGGCCACTTTCCTGAAGCAGGTCTGGAAGCCCTCTCTTGTGAGTGTCTTTAGTTGTACTGTGGTAGCTGCCTGGATATCCTGAATTGATTTAAAACGTGTACACTTCATAGGCCTTTGACTGTGAAGAACAGTCAGAAGTTGGACAGGGTCAGATCTGGTGAATGAGGTATCTGAGGACATACCATAATATTTTTACAAGGCCGCCTTGCGATTGGGTGGCATACAGCAGTGACATTCATTTTATTTTCTATTGTGTCTCATAAAGACACTCACGAAGGAGGACTTGGAGCAAGAAGTGACGGGATAGGTAAGTTTGAAGCAAGGGGGAATATTTTATAGAGACTACTAGCAATGTGGTTTTTACAGTAACAAACTTTCAAAAACTTAAACATTCATTGTATATTTAGAAAATCTTATTTTCATTTAGGATCCTTTACCTTCTGTTTCTTCTATAAGATTATCTCAGATATTTCCCCCATCAAGATAGAACCTCAGCAGATGGTGTTATAGTCTTTCCTTTCCTTTTGCAGTCCCAAGCTTTGCTATTTCTTTTACTAAATAAACTTTCTTTAGTCATCTTTTGTTAATGGCTAGCATCAAGTTGCCTTTGTGTTTTGTCAGATATTTTCCCTTTATTCCTTATATTATTCAACATTCTCATTGCTGAGACATGACACCCAATACCCATTTTAGTGGAGCAGAGGTTTAATTTGCCCACAGTTTATGAAAGGCAGAAACATCCTGTTAGAAGGGCACAGAAGCAGAGCCTTAGAGCAGGAAAAGTGTTCCAGAGCGGATGGAGTGAGGAGCCAGATACGGACCCAAGGCCTGGCTCCAGGGCCCACCTAGAGATACCTGGAAGTGTGCCCATTCAATCCCAAAGCCAATCAAATTAAAACTCCACCGCAAATTCCACATTCATCAAAGATATTTTTGTTCTTTTCATGATGATTGTCCTCTAAGTAATGCATTATTTCTCACTGGCTGCTTTTGCAATTTTTCCTTAATGTTTTCAGAATTTTAGTGACAAAATTCCATAGTGTCAAATTTTTTATTTATCCTATTTGTGTTTCTGTGAGTTTCTTTAGAAGAGGTTTACCTACTTTTGGTAGAATATGGCACAGTGATCAACCTATAATTTTTTCTTTCACCAAATGTGGGAAACCTTCAACCATAATTTCTATATACACTATCTCCTGTCCTTCTCCTTCAGTATTATAAATATTAGCTTTTATATTGACTCCAAAACCCCTGAGTGTCCTTTTTTCTCAATGTATTATTTTTCTACTCAGCTTTATTAAATCTTATTGATCTGTCTTTATGATCACTTTTTTTTGTTATTTTCCATTTACTACTAAGCCCAACCAGTAAGTACTTTCTTAAATTTAACTTCCTGAAATTTCTACTTCTATAATTTCCATTTATCTTTTTAAATAACTTTTATTTCTTTGATAAGATTTTCAGTTTTCTTTCAATTTTCAGAGAATTTGTAGTTATTTATTTCAAGATTTTTAAGGTTTTTGCTTTAAAATTCTTGTCAGCTAATTCCAATATTGTATTCATCTTGATGTTGGTATCTACTAATTGTCTTTTCTTATTCATGTTGGGATTTTGAAAATTGTATTTTGATAGTTCTGCTAATATATCATGACAGTCTGTGTTGTAGCTTGGCATAACTGATGCCATCTTGAGCCCTGCATTTTACTAGTGCCCTGTATTTGACCCAGAAAAATGGAAAATTACTCAGGGTGTAAGTCCCATGAGAAAAGCAGAATGAGCTGTACCCACAGGAGAAAAATTAACCTGCTCAACAAAAGCAGCGGGGTACAGGTGTCAACCAAAAATTAAGGAAAGATTCGAACTATATTGTTCCAACAGGATGTCTTTTGTGATTCTTTCTTTTAAAAACTCTGTAACTTCCAGTTCAGGGCCATTTGTTTGGACCCTGAAACGGGGTGCAGGGTCTGCATAGGAGTGGTCCTGAGCACAGTTAATTAAATTTCAAATTTATCAATTTGGCTGCTTGAATTCCTATGTTGTTGTTCACGAACCTACTTCAGTCTGGATTATAGTAAGTCCTCTCTCCTTAGAAGGCGGTCCTCTTGTTAAGATATCCAGATCGAGGTCAGCGTGTGTGATCAGCTTCCCAACAGAACTGTGGTGAAGGTGAGTGCAGAGTCGCACTGCCACAGTGCTGGAGGATGCATGGGAAGAAGCTCAACCCTGCCCTGGGCCCCATGATACCTTCCCTGTAAAAGGGAGACA
Source organism: Cavia porcellus (assembly GCF_034190915.1). NCBI lineage: Eukaryota > Metazoa > Chordata > Mammalia > Rodentia > Caviidae > Cavia > Cavia porcellus. The sequence goes on from NW_026947489.1 coordinate 35,382,642, forward strand.
TGAGCTCCTACCACCATCTCGTGGCCTTCAAATAGGGTTGAAAACTCAGCTTTCTGTTGGGCCCCATCATCACCAGAGAAGGGTAAAATAGAGAGAGAGAACACACAGTTCTATTGGTTCAGATAGAGGGCAGAGGGCTTTCCAGTGGACTCTGCTGAAACTAGGGGAGGAGACGAAGGAAACAAGCACAATCTGACTGTCATCTGACTGATGCAGGCTGACTGTGGGAGGGGAACACACGTGCTGATTTGTCCTGTGTATCACATTCTTACTCAGTTTCATGCTGCCCTGTGGGTGTGGAGGTTCTGTTCCCCACTGCACCGTACTGACACCAGAAGTAGAGTGCCAGCTGGCTCCAACTTGCACAACCCTGTTCAGTCATGTGGATATCAGATGAAAACACGGATTTAGTTTGCTGTTAGGTTCTGCTGACACCATCCTTGTGGAAGAAGAGGAGGCTTGCCTACCTCCTCTGGGCAGGAAATAAAGATCAGTGCCCAATCAGTCCTACCTCTGGGTAGCAATGTTGCAGCACACCAAATGTCACATGGCAAGATAGGAAGGGCAGCTCGTGTGTCTACTGAAGCTATGGGGTGGGAACACAGTAGTCACTTAAGTGTCCAGAGAACATTAAGTATTGTGAAAAGACTTTCCATTGTGAGGCCGCCCTTTTCTTGGCCCTTTAACTAGGAGACCTTGTTAGTCTCTGTGAGACTTTGTTAATATACAACAGACTTCGTGAGACATGATTTTGTCTGTGCCTGTTGGCAACTCAAGGTTTCTGCAGTGACCTATCCAGGATACGTGAAAGGAAAGGAAACCCATAGGACTCGGTGCTATGTTTTTGCCCAAGTTCTAAAGTCCCTTAAGGAGACCACCTTTTTCTTTCCCTCCTTGAGTCTCCCTGTGCTGGTTTGTGTGGCCACAGCTGTAAGAGAGAGGGCTCCTCCTTGGTCAGAACCAGAAGTTTGATCAGTACTTGCTTTTAAACAGAAGTGGATAACAGGTATAGTATGTTGATGTAACAATTAATTCATATAAACAACTTTTCAAGATGTTACAATTTACATTTAGCCAATATCCTACATCTGTCATATAGTATATTATGCCATAGCATGTGACAAGAATTACTTTCAAAAATGAGAATATTCTGAAAATGACTTCTGAAGTAGAAAAAACAATTGCATGATTTTCTCTGTCTTTGTGAGTGGTAATATCTAGATGAGTCTGATTCTCTAAATAATGATAGTTTTCAATTCACTAGACACCTAACCCCCCCCCCATCAATTTGGCTAAAAGAGATTTTATTTTATATGGAAAACTAGAACAGAGTTAGATTACAGACAAATATGAAGACAGGCTTAAAAATAGCAGTACTGGTGAAAGGGATCTAAACAACATTTACAGATGGAATGTCTTTAGTCAAGTATGTGGAGGTTATTATGTAAAATCTTTGATGGGGAGATAAAATATGTTTGACTTTAGCAAGAAAATGCTAACTCAGATTGTTTTTCTTTGTTAACTTTATAAAATTAATTCATGCTTCTAGGAATACATTAAAATGTATAAGTACAAAATGGGAAATGTAGTAATTTTTTCCTCCCTTGTTTTTCAATACTGTCTCCATTATTAACAGTTTTGGTGAGTTTGATTGAATTTTAGAAATAACCATCAGCAGTCAACATTTCTCTGTATAGGTAGACTTGGAATCACTCATGCCCTGGAAAATTTTAGAATTAGTCATGGAGATGATGCAGGGTAAGTGGAGGAAGGACTCTTAGATCATTCCAGCTTTCAATTCCATCTTTGTGACTACCCTTTAAAATATACACAGCACACACACACACACATTCATCTCCTTTTTATTTGAAAAAAACATTTCACCAGCCCCTCCAACATATGCTTGTTTTGAACTTCATATAGTACCTCAAAATTCACTTCTTAGAAACACAATGTGGTGTATAATGAGTAGTGAGTATCTATTGAAGTCTCATTATTCTGAGATAAAAGATCTCTTTCTGATTTTTCATTTAAAAGATACAATGAGCATAAAAGTAATGTTCAGAGAGGCCGGGAGGTTAAAATATACTTTACTGGAAATGATAATTGCTCTGACAATAAGGTGTTACATTCTCTTAGCATGCCACATTTCTTTGTAAAAGGTATATTTGTTTTGGGGTGAAGGAATATTATCTAGACTTTTTACATCCACAACTATCTGGGAAAACAAAGAACATCTGTTCAGTCTTTTACTGCCCAATTCCAGCTTTAAAGTTTTTAAAGTTTGTGATGGAATCAAAGTGTTGGACAAGTGTGTCTGTTGTAGAAGAATACAGGAAACAGAAGTAGCGAGCATTTCACTCAGGACCGATTCACTTGGATTCATAGGATATGTTCCAAGTGAGCATGTGGGTAAATTTAACATCTAACTTTTCACATTTACTCAGAGTAAAGGTTAGCTTCTGGAGAGATCCAAGAAAACTCTGACTGCGTGAAGATTTAAATTATGGAATGATATTTCATGGTTTGATACACTGAGCTGAGGTGTGGACATTTTTAAAGGGAACCAGAATGTTTTTTTCTGATGCTTTACGGGACCCATTTTGCTTTGTTCCATTCCCCTTTTGGAGACAGTCATCACTGAGTTGGCCAATCTGAGCAGTTTACCTATGGTTTTTCCACTGCCAAGTGAGAAGGAAAGTTTGACTCCTGTGACAATAACTATCTGTGTTTTGGGTATAGAATCTGATACAGAATTTTCAGTTTTCTGTCCAGAAAGAAATGAGGGGAAGGGAGGCAAAGGTGGTGGGACACTCCCCTGTTGCCATCTCCTTACTCCTCTTTCCTGTCCTCCACCCTCTGGGGCTGGGGATTTAGCAAGTGGTCCTGAGTTCGATCCCCAGTGGCGGGGGGCGGGGGGGGGGGCACTCTGAATGCTGCTCTGAAGTGCTCTCCGGAGAAAATGCAGGCTTGTAAAAACATTATGGTGTGTCCTGGTTCACCTTCTTCACTGTCTCTGGCACCATGCAACTGCTAGCTTTTCCTAAAGCCATGTAAGACAAATGTTTTGAATTGAATCAGGACATTGAGGCAGACTTGACAACACACCTAAAGACATGAAAAGAGACTTTCAGGACTGTTTCAGAAAGGAGAGAGAATGGTGGGATACATGTGTTCATAGTGTGTTGGAAGATTTTGCGGAGAACGATGGCAATGTATCTTTAACTATAATCCATTCTTCTAATTTAATGTACACATTCACCGTGTTCTTGATCACACCTCATATTTTATGTGCGAGTGCCAACATTCACATTTAAGTGACAGATTGAGAGGGTTTTTTCAGTTATTTTTATTTTAGGGGTACAGCCTCTGTATCTTTCCTTTGATTAACACAAAACACTCACTTTAGACAAAGCCTTTATTATTATTTTCACTTCTAATATTGAAACAGAGGCAGTGTAGGTTGTTTGTAGCCCCAAGCAAAAGGAGTTTAGAAATGTTGATCATAAAATAGCTATCAAGATTTTTCCTTTAAAAAACTTATTTTTGGATTTCCCACACAAAGATAAATTTTCAGCAGTGTATTTCCATGGTTTAATTTTGTATTTGTGATAGATCATTGTTTTCAGACTTCAGTTTTGAAAGGATTCAACAGCTGAGTTGAAGAACACAAACCTTCCTCTAAAATATATAAGTGAGCTGTGGGTGGAATAATCCCAGGGGCAGAACCTGCTTGCAGTTTGGCATTCTTTGGTTCCAGCTGTTGAATACAGATAATTTAGATTATAATAGTGGGACCAAGAAATGCTTTTAATGCAAATTCCTTGCATTACATGTCTGTCTTTAAAGAACAAGTGGACATTCTTACAAACTACCAGAATAGGAGGCTATTTGTCTTTTCTCGGTACAGTAGCTATAAGTAGATAGGAAAGTCAAGGCTTCATAAATTTTGTATCTTACTTAGTTTTATTCTAGGGCAGTTAAAAACAAGGCCTTACAAATCTCCCAGACAGGTCATTTTCCTTACACATTTCTGTTTCCTAGCTTACCACAATAAAGACATATTGTTTTTATTATAGGTGAAATATTTTAGATCTTCTGTTATACTTATCATGCTAAGAAGAAAATCAGAATGATGTACTTCACAAGCAGTGAGCTTATTCTTTATGTGGCATATGATTTCATTGTAATGGAAGAAAGCTACAGATACAGGCAAATCATTGTCAGCTCTGGGCTACTTGAAATTGATCACCTGATTCCAACTTGAAGTAGTCTTTCCAAAGTCACTCTTGTCTGTCTTAACATCCATCGTTTGTTTTGTCCCACAAAAGATTTATGATAGTTTACAAAGACAAAACCATGACAGTTAAAAGTGAAAGAAAAATAAAATTGAAAAATAGTGGTAGACATACAAAATAGATCTATAATCATTAATAGTTGGGCCATTAATATGATTTTTGAGGAATTTTATTAACTACTACCAATAAGAAACCTGGTTGGCCCTTAGGTTCAGAGATCACAGAATCAAAACAAACTGGTTACATGATAGAAGTGTTAATACTTGGGGGACTAGAATGAGACAGGAAATTCCGGCTCATAAAGAAGATCGTGATCTTTGATCAGTACCAATGACAATGCCCTTACAACAGAGGTAATTGACCTATTTCTTACCTAACCCCTGAACATAAACTGGTGACATCGTATCGAAAAGCAGATCAGTAGAATGGATTCTGCCACAGGTTTTCTAGCTTCATCTACAAGTTATCCAGGTTAACCATATACACATAGAAAGTCTTAAGACACTGCTTACTCTTAGGAAGTGCTCAGTAAATGTCTGTAATGAATATAACTGATACCATTATCTAGTGCCTGATCTTTGATTAGGAAGCGATGAGCTCCACATCCTACAAGTAGCATGCAAATGGCCTTTAGGGTGTCTCTAAAACTCACTGCTAGTGCATCTGATAACAGGAGGTTTGGTTAAGCTTAAGGTAGATATTGCCATATTTGGACTTTCCAGAGAAAGTGGGCATGGTCCACGTAATACTTAAAAAATGGATGACAAATCTGAGCTAAGAGGAGTACCTTCCAAGGGTGAGCATTTCCTTCCTGTTTCTGAAGGACAACCTCCTTTTAAGGAACTAAAAGATGCTCTCTAGAAATCTCTTCTGATTTCTCTGCCTTCTACCAAGATAAAGGAGAGTGCAGCACCTCCCTTGGCATCTCCCTCCAGCCTTGTCCTCCTTTTCTGAATCTTACTAAGTGGCCCATTGCAGTTGGTCTTACATATCAAAAGGCAGTGACTGCTGGAATCTCCCAAGAAAGGGGCCCATTTGGGGGTGGAAACATCCCCACTCAGGGTGAACCTTCCTGATGAGCGAGTGTAAGGCATGGGGCAGTATGCTGCAAACACTGGGCATGTCTTGTTGTGGCTTTTAGTGCCAGGATGTGTGGGGGCCTGCATCCCTCGCAGTCACGTCACTTTCTTCTTTTACTGAAAACTGAAACCCAGCTCCAGTCAGAAGGCTGTGAGGGTGAACAAATGTATAAGAAGAGAAAATAGAAATGTTTAGGAAGGCTGGCTCCTTTGCCCAGGCCTCATCTAGAGAGACCCCCAAGCCTACCTCCTCCTCAACTCCAGGAATGCAGCAGGGAATGGGGAGGGCTTGTGAGAAGGAATTAAGTGTGGCTGGGTCTGCTTCTGGCTTCTGCGACACCTCTGAATGGAGGAACAGCTGAGACAAGTGACTGCTAATCCTCTCAGTGCGGGGAGGAGGCTGGCCGGCAGCTCCCTTCCAGATCCCAGCAGATGGTGGATGAAACAGGCTTCCCTCAAGGCAAGGGCAGCAGGGACTGTCCCACCTTCTGTTCTTTCAGCTTGCCTTGCACGTATTCCTCCTGGCCTGTCCATGCCACAAAGGGCCTTGCTGGCCCTCCAGAGCCCTGAGGACCCACTGGCTTTGTTGTCCCACTGGGATGCACAAGGTCAGCCAAGCTGGACACTGGCCAGCACTGGCAGCCTGGGCTTCATGTAGCAAATCTCTGTGGCTCAGAGAAGAAGGCCTGCAGTGGAAAAAAGAGAAACTTACCTTCAGAAGGGGGCGAGGGCTTATTTAAAATGCAGATTCAATTTTCTAGGGTAGAACCCAGAAATTTAAGTTTCTATTAGGCAGCCAGGGTGCAGGTGAGCTTAGCTTCCTCATCTGAGAAACAAGCCTCAGAAGACAGGAAGGCATTTTCGGTGGTTACCAACAGGGTTGCAGTCAGGTGCCTAGGTTTGAGTTACCTCTCTTTCATTTGTTCAGCTGTGTGGCCGCAGGCAGATGGGGTTCTGTGGTTCCCTGCCTCCTCAGATATATTAAGCAAGCTCTCAAATCGTAAGGTGGTTTCCTGGAGTTGGAAATTAAGTTAGTTACAATTGGCATTAAAAAAATAAAATTAGGAGTTAGATAGCACAACACTGTGAATCTACTTAAAACTGTTGAACTATACACTTTTAATTGGTTGACACAGTCAATTTGATGTTATATATATTTAACCACAGTGCTGCAAGAGAACAAGAGAGAAGTTATTTTTATACATTTAGATACATAGAACAGAAACCAATCTTATTTTTCAAATTAAAAACGGCCTTCTGAAAATCTGTGTTAAATAAAAATAAGTTATGGAATCTGCATATATATATATATATATATATATATATATATATATATGCATGTATTTCTTAGTTACTGCCAAAACAGAATTCATCACTTTTAAAATGTAGAAATGGAGTTGTAATATAATAGTAAATATCGAACAATCACAAATCTTTAAAGACAAGATCCTCAAAGGAAGTAAAAATAAAAATAGACAAATGTATCAAACCAAAGAACTTCTGTGCACCAAAGCAAACAATCATCGAAGTAAGGAGCCATCTTACAGAACGGGAGAAAATATGTTCAAACCCTACATCTGTAGAGGTTAACAGCCAAACGTATAAGGCACTCAGTGAATTTAATAGCAAAAAAAGCTGATTTTTAAAAAATGGTCAGTTGATCTAAGTAGACATTTCTTAACAGAATATATTTTTAAATGCCTAACAAGTTCATAAAAATGCTTAACATAACTCACTAGGGAAATGCAAATCAAAGCCACAGTTGGGATATCATCTAACCCTATAAGAACACCTATTTAACGAAAGCACAAAAAGGTAAACTCTGGTTAAGATGTGGAAGAAAGGGAACCATTGCTATGCTTGGTAGGAATGTGAATTGGTCCCACCATTAAGGAAAACAGTATGAAAGTTCCTCAAAAAACTGAAAATAAAACTACTGTATGACCCAGTGATCCAACTACTACAAAGTAAATAAAATCAGTATGTCAGAGAGACATCTGCACTCCCATGTTTATTGAAGCACTACTCATAATAACCTAAAACATGAAATAGTCAAACTGACCAACTGATAAAGAAAATATTGATTGCTTTGCTTTGTTTTGTTTTGGTACTGGAAGAGAGTTCAGGATCTTGAGCTTGCCAGACAGGTTCTCATGCTGCTAGATCCCCAGCCTAAAAATGTGGTATGTACACACAATGGAATACTCTTCAGGCATAAAAAAGAATGAAATGCTATTGTTTGTAACAACATGGATGGAACTAGAGATGATTAGTTAAATGAAATAAGCTAGGCATAGAAAGACAAATACCATGTGATCTCACTCATTTGTGGACTCTAAAACTGTTGATCTCATAAAAGTTGATGGTGTTATGGTGGTTACTAGTGGCTTGGGGGTGAGGGGAATGGAGAGAACATGGTCAATGAGAACTAAGCCATAGTTAGATAGGAGTAATAAATTCCAGTACTCTGTTACACAGCAGAGAGACTTTAATACACTATATATTTCAAAATGCTAGAAAAAAAGGGTTTGAATGTTTTTACCATAAATCTTTTATTAGGATTTATTTTTATTAGTATGTGTTTATCATACCTAATAATTATAGTTCATCTTAGGGAACTGATACATATGTTTTCATCACAAAACTTTAAGAAAAAAGTATTTTTCGCACTATAAACATAGCACATTAGAATACACTATATTTCAGGGGCTGGAGATTTAGCTCAGTGGCATAAGTGCCTGCCTTGCAAGCAGGCAGTCGTGAGTACGATCCCCAGAAACATGTTTTTTAAAATGTTTTAAAGACAAATATTTTTCACAAAATTAGTTTTGCACTCATCCAGCCACCTGCCCTGATGGCCTATGATCCTGGGGTGAGTGAGCTGGAAATGACTTAACGAACCCTAAAATTATTGCAATTTAATTCAAATGTCATGGTGTTAGGTTCCAGGGAGCCTTTGCAATGGTGGCAGTAAAGGGGGGACTCTTCCATTAGCCCCTCCCAAGTAAAAACAAAAATATTCGTGAACTTCACTTCCATTCCCCCTTATAAACAATTAAGTGCCACTTTATCCCGAAGACTTTCTCTGAGCTTTCTTTTAGATGCCTCCCTTCAGTTATTATTCCAGATATACAACTCTTTTTCCTTCTCAGCAGGTATATACCATAACTTTCTCTTACACTCCTGAAGTTAAGGAGGATGAGTCCTGATCCGTGATATTTGAGAATCTTTGAGACTAGCACAGTTCTCTTCCCATAATCCCATAATCAATGGGATACTGAAGACTGAATGAGACACTGAGAACTCAGTGAATAAATGAAATTAACCCAACTCTTCAAAGGAGATAACTATTGGTGCCTCTAAAAAGTTTCATTAACTGTGTTGGATCAAATTTGCTTTGAATTTTCTATGACTTGCATCATTTCTTTATTATTATAATATTCAGTAGCCTGTGTAAGGGTTATGATACACATTTTTGGAGGGGAAAACTGGGGCTCAGGGAAGTTAACTGACTCACCTAAGCTGAAATGCATACAGAGTAAGCACCAAGCACAGAGAAAGGATTTGAGGTCTGGCCTGTCTGGCTCTAAGGTCATCCCCGTTTCTTGCTCTCCTTGCTGCTTCTACATCTGTCTGAGCCACTGATCACTCTGTCTTCGCATCCTGTTAATAGGTACTCCTGTAAAATGCCCGCTGTGTGGCCGGGCGAGATCCCAGCCCGGCCTCTCACCTGCCTCCATCGCCCAGCTCCCCACAGTTTCTCCTCCAGACCAACCCAAACATGGTCGGGAGCTCGGAGGTGCAGGCCTTGCATTCCCCACTCTGGACAAGCATCTAATCAGCAGCCTTCTCAGCATATCAATCCAGGACCACTCTACAGAGGGATGCCTGTGACCAGTGTTCTATTTTTAACCAGTGTGAACTAGAGGGAAAGCACAAGCATTAGAAATTCAAGCGCCAGTCAGGGCACCCCAGGGCAAGCTAGTGGCCTGTGTCCTTCCTATGTCTCCCATTCCTCTCACCCTGTCCTTACCTCATGCCATCTTTCTTTGTCCTTCTCATATGTCTCAAGATTCTTCAACATCTACTTTCCACCAGTAAGACTGTATCAGTCATTCTTAGCAGTGCTTTACACTTCAGTGTACATGCCAATCAAAAGGGATCTTGCTGAAAAGGAGATTCTGATTCAGTAGACTGAGGTGGGGCCTGGGACTCCATTTCTAATGCATTCTTGAGATGAAGACACTGCTTGTGCACAGATAGTGTTCATAGTATGAAGACTCGAATGTTCTTATGATTTAAATTGTTTTTATCTTCTCAATCAAAGTATTTGCTTTTTCAGGTGAGTCACCACCTAGAAGACCTTTGTCTCCCATTTAAAGATGCTCCTGTAGCCACCAGCAAGTGGGCAACTGCTTCTGGGATTTCTGCTTTGATTTACTTTCACAGCAGGGCATTCCTTTGCTGCCTGAAGATGGGAATGTTGGATGCCAGGATGGATGAGGGCTGCCTGGCATCTGCACTGGTCACTTCTTCAGCATGCCTTGGCGGGCCTCATCCCAGCCAGGCCCTGACCCATCTACAGATGCCCTGGACCAACATTGGTTCACCTCAGCTTTTCCACCGAGACGCACAAGGTCCAATTCAGAATGGTGGGGTGTAAACAAGAAAGACGCCCTATTCCAGGTGGCCCTTCTGCAGCCACTCCAATGCGCTGCTGTGGTGCCCTTTGAGCCCAAGAGGACTGCCAAGGGATCTGCTCCTCCCTCTCAGTCCTGGAAGATGAGACGCTGTGACTGAGACCCAGCTGTCAGGACCCCTTAGTCTAGGGCAAGGCGCCAAGCTTTCCCGGTTTACTGTCCCCTCAGGCTGGCGAGTTATGGAGGAACAAAGCCACAGCACACCCAGGGAGCTCCCCCACCCCTTCCTGGGGTCGGGGGTGGTTGGCGTCACTTAGTCTTTCCCTGCCCCCTGCCCTTCGCGGCTTGCCCCTCCCCAGCTCCCTATTTGGCCATTGCTCTGGCTGCCCCCTCCCCTTCCTTACATGGTCCGGGAGCCCCCCGGCTGATCCTCTCCCTTGCCCTTGGTTCCATGAATGGCCTTGGCAGTCCTAGATGGTGCTAAAGCGACCAAATAAGGCAAGGTGGCAGATCGGGCCCCCCACCCCTGCCCCCGGCTTGCTCCAACTGACCTCGTCCATCAGCGCGCTATAAAGCTGCGCTCCTGGCGCCGGGCTCCTAGCGCTTATCCGCCGCAGCCGAGCCCCGCGAACCCCGCGAGCCCCGCGAGCCCCATCGCCCCGTGGACGGTGAGTCAGTGCCGCCCTGCGTCCTCGACAGCCCGGGTCCTGCTTTCAGTCACTGTAAAAAAACAAATAAACAAAACCCCAACTTTTTGAAGTGGTTCTACGGACTTCAGAGGCCAGGAGCGCGCCTGCCCCGCGTCCTCCTCATCCTACCCCAGGGGTGTTTGGGGGTCCTTTGTCTCCTGCGCACCTCAATCCGGTGCGAGGGGTGGGGATGTGGATGGGGGAACGGGGCTCCCGGTTGGTGAAAAAGCAGAAATGTTGGAAGGACTGGGGGGACCTGCTAAGGAGCTGGGGCTCCGGGGTCTTTAGCCAGCGCCTGGGGAGGCGGCTGAGACTGCCCCGAGCCTGGGGAGGGGGCTCCTCTCTTCTGCTCCACCTCCCCAAGGGCTCTCTCGCTGAGAGGCAGGGAGATCAGCGCGCACGCCCACGGTTCTGGGCTCCATCCTCTTCTCCTGGCATGGCGAAGAGCCGCCCCACTGGCTCTAAGCGTGGCCCTCCCTGCTCTCCTCAGCTGCAGACCCCCCTGAAGCTGTGCCGACATGTGCGACGACGAGGAGACCACCGCCTTGGTGTGCGACAACGGGTCCGGGCTGGTGAAGGCCGGCTTCGCGGGGGACGACGCGCCCCGCGCGGTCTTCCCCTCCATCGTGGGCCGCCCACGCCACCAGGTACACTTCCTGCCCCTCTTGGCCAGCTCTCTCTCCGGACAGCCAGCATCCCCACTTGGTACCCATTCCTGCCACCTCCCCGGGCCAGCAGTTGAGCAAACTTCTCTCCTAACACAACTGTTAAGTGAACGTTGAGTCAAATAAGAAAAGGTTAGCTTCAAATCCAAGCCAAGTCAAACAATACCCCTACCAAGCCCCCAATACCAAGATATGTACCCCAACTTCCAGCTTAGTGACACCTGACAAGGGATTCAAATTCCTTCTGCAAGAAGCCACCAGCTGTCTCCAGTCCTGGAATTCTGGATTTTCAGTCCTTATTGCCTTTAATTCTATCTTTTAATCACTTTGCTTTCTTCCTCTCCTCCCCTGTTACAATCCTATCCAACATTTAAAATGAGGCCCAACCCAAATCCTTCACTCTTGGTCACAGGCAGTTGACAAGGTTCCCAAAAGATGTAATCTATCTTCTTCCTGGCTGCTGCATTTTTAGAAGCCAGACGTGACAGAGACAGTGAGTGCCATGGTGATGGTGACATGCCATGTTGTTTATTAAAAGGAATGCCATGCTCTTGGGTTTCTCACATGCCCGACCAGACAGGCTGCCAGGGAGGACAGCTTTAGTCCTGAGCGTGATGAATGATCAGAACTCCCAGGTAGTTCTGAATTGCACCTGCAGTGACTGTGGCACATCAGCTTATTGTTTGATGTTCACTTGACCAACGTCAACATCTTTTCTTAGGTAAAACATAGTGAAACATTAATTCAGCCATTCCAAAATGCAATCATCTATTTTCTGCTTAACATGGCTAATAAGCTTAATAATTCAATGAAGGCATAATAGTAGTTTTTAAAATGACATAAGCCTGTAACTTCTTCAGTATAATAGCTTTATTCTCTTTACCGTTTGTTTGCTAAACAACAGAATTATACACTATATGGTCTTCCTTGACTTGGAAAGTTGAATATAAATTGATAAAGTGCTAGCTATCTCTCTGACATGGCAGAAGCATGATTTTCCAATCTTTTACTTATAGGGGGTCATGGTAGGTATGGGGCAGAAGGATTCCTACGTAGGTGATGAAGCCCAGAGCAAGCGAGGTATCCTGACTCTGAAGTATCCCATTGAGCATGGCATCATTACCAACTGGGACGACATGGAGAAGATCTGGCACCACACCTTCTATAACGAGCTCCGTGTAGCTCCTGAGGAGCACCCCACCCTGCTCACCGAGGCCCCACTGAACCCCAAGGCCAACCGTGAGAAGATGACCCAGATCATGTTTGAGACCTTCAATGTCCCCGCTATGTATGTAGCCATTCAAGCAGTGCTGTCCCTGTATGCTTCTGGCCGTACCACAGGTATGCTTGGGCTGAGGGGTCAGTCACTGATTACTCACACTTATCTTAAGACTCTGACCTTGCTGTGAGTCCCCCATACTCTCAAGCAGGTGCCTGCAACAATAGCTCCCTGAAGTTAGTTTCAGAGCACACTTACTGTCAGATCTGACAGCTCATGGTGTTAGATCTTTCCTTTATTTAAAGTGTGTGATGTCACATTTTGAGGCTGGGCACAATGTAGCAAGTTGGATTGCAACAGTCTTTGGAAAGTGTTGAGACCATCCCAACCTCTGGACATGTGTCATCAATAGTATACACATTCTCTTGGGGATTACATAAAGGAAACACATAAGTTAGATTAGAGCAAAGAAAAACCACGCCTGCATGCTTTCATAATGTGTTCATGGCTGATAAGAGAGTTGTTCCTTAGAAAGTGTCCTCGGGAAATTTTTCTACTACAACATTTAAAAAGATGAGCTGCTGTGGGCTTTAGATTTAGTATCCATTCATGAGCTCAGTTTTATTCTTTGTGCGTGAGGGATCTAATTTTATGTGGATCAGTGACTAGTAGTATCTCTTAGCAAACTGGGTGTAGGTTTTACGATGGCTAATGGTGGCCCACAGAGATTGACCTTGTTCTTCTCTATTTCGTCTGTCAGGTATTGTTCTGGACTCTGGAGATGGTGTAACTCACAATGTCCCCATCTATGAGGGTTACGCTCTGCCCCATGCTATCATGCGCCTGGATCTGGCTGGCCGGGATCTCACTGACTACCTCATGAAGATCCTCACTGAGCGTGGCTACTCCTTTGTTACCACCGGTGAGTATGTGTGCATCTCCTCTCGACAGCTGGAAAACGTCTGCTTTGTTCCCAGCTCAGTGGATCCATCTCTATATCCCTACAACTGGCTTTGTTCTTCAGAGCTTGACTCTGATGCCCTTTACTTCTGCAGCTGAACGTGAAATTGTCCGGGACATTAAAGAGAAGCTGTGTTATGTTGCCCTGGATTTTGAGAATGAGATGGCCACAGCTGCCTCTTCCTCCTCCCTGGAGAAGAGCTATGAACTGCCTGATGGCCAAGTGATCACCATCGGCAATGAGCGCTTCCGCTGTCCGGAGACACTCTTCCAACCCTCCTTCATCGGTAAGCCTGGCGCTGAGGCACAGCTTTTCCTGGAAATCTTCAGGTCTCCCAAAGCAAAATTATTTATTATTAAAAGGATTAAGGAACTCTTTAGTTAAGTCATAGCTTGGGCTCCCACACAATTCAGCTTCCAATCCTGCTGACTCATTAAAGGGAATGCGTGTGTACTATGCCCTTGAAATACGACTGTAAACTCTGAAGTTCTTAGCTCAGGAAAGGATGAGAGTGAGCAGTAACTGAATATCACATATCTGCAGGAAAAGATGATTACTGAGGAGGATTGATTTATCCAAAGAAATTCCATTACCAAAGAGCTGGGCTTTCCTTTACATTTACTTACTTAGTAATAATTAGACTCTCGTGTGTCACCCAATGTCTTTCCTCAGTAGTGATTTCCAAGGGAAAGCTTAGGCATGGTTTTCATCTATAAATAAAAAGTGTGTTAATTTTAAGTTAAATGTGTGCCTTATCCTTTCACAGTGTGCCTCCACACGCAATGGTTACAGAAGGTATTCCCTCCAAATAGCTGCTAAACACAGTTGGTTGCTTCCTGGCAGTCTATCTGTGTTATCTATCAGCACTTTTAAGAGACACCTGTTCCACCTGTTTCCTGCAGTGTAGCTTGTAGGAGAACATATGCTTCAGAAACAAATGGTGGCAGATTACCAACACAGAGGAGCCCTGCTCTTTTTCCTCTACCCTGGTCTAAATGGATTGTGATTTATAAAACTTGTTTGTAGGTATGGAATCTGCTGGCATCCATGAGACTACTTACAACAGCATCATGAAATGTGACATTGATATCCGCAAGGACTTGTATGCCAACAATGTCTTATCTGGTGGCACAACCATGTACCCTGGTATTGCTGATCGTATGCAAAAGGAAATCACTGCCCTGGCTCCTAGCACCATGAAGATTAAGGTAAAAGATTTTTGTGGATGGGAGGACCAAGGCAGATCTTGTATTGCTAGCCAACTTGACTAAATTTACACTTAGCTTGCTGTCTCCTATATACCATACCTTTTACCCTTTCTAGAACTTTCCTAATTTATTTTCCAGCAATTTTCTCAAGCCAGGAAACCTTAAAAACATTTCCCACAGTAAACTCAAAGATAAATTCTTGGGGAAAAAAATCACAGTTAAATCTCTGATTACATTTAAAGGGCTAGCTTTCACCATGCATTTGGTTTGTGGCCATGTATGCCAGAGTCAGAAAAATGAGAAAATTCTATTTTGTAGAGTGCTTAATAGTGGATTGATAACATAGAGGGAAGTTCCTAAAACTTAATTGGCCACATTATTGTGTGGTATGAAGTCTCCTACATTAAAATAAATTAATAAGTAACAATTTTTTCTGGGACTGTTAATATAGCATGTTGCTTGCTATGTTGCTTGGAGTTAAATTTCAGAGTTCACTGGAACTCTTTGTTTTCTTTCTGCAGATCATTGCTCCTCCTGAACGTAAATATTCTGTCTGGATTGGGGGCTCTATCTTGGCCTCTCTGTCCACCTTTCAACAGATGTGGATTAGCAAACAGGAGTACGATGAGGCAGGTCCCTCCATTGTCCATCGCAAATGCTTCTAAGGTGCTCTCTCTCTTAGTCTACCTTCCATTCAGGATGATGATATTATGCTTCTCGAAATCTTCTCAACCACCTTCCTTCATCTCTCATCAATCATTGTACAGTTTGTTTACACACGTGCAGTTTGTTTGTGCTTCTAATATTTATTGCTTTATAAATAAATCAGGCCAAGAGTTGCAACATACAAAAGCCTCTCTTATTTCTTTTTTGGGTGGGGGCAGCATGGGATAGGTATTTGGTTTGATACCTGAGCACTACAGTTTGACTTTTATCTTTTGGAACAGAATTATGAACACATGTTGCATCTTTTAAGTAAAGTGGATTAGGCTTAGCTCAATGTTAAGTAAGGAATAGAAGTGGATAAGACAGTTCTCTAAGGTTAGTGGCTACAGATGACACTGTAAATTGATTTGGCATATAGTCAAATTTTACTTATAACTTTGCAGAAACCACACATATATTAGTAACAAGAAGGTCAGAGAATATTTTGAATGTTAGCTTGTCTTCTAATTTCTCTGTACTCTTCAGTTGTCTTTGTGAGGCCTGTGCATGAAACGCAAAGCCAGCTGAGAAACCTCTGCAAGTGTGACTCCCATTACCCGCCCCCCACAAACCATGGTCAAACTAAGTGTGACACAGCAGGAGCCGTATAATTCTGACTCATCCCTGGTTAACTCACACAACAAAGACCTACAGTCTTTGCATTTCTTTGTGGTCTTGGAATTTTGATTGAGTGAAGTCAAGGCTGTGAAGTCCTGAGGAACATGGGTAGGAGGAACTATAGTAATCACTTTGCTCCATGCTGGACTTTGGGCAGAGTGTTTTGGGAAGTGTGCTGGAAATGGCATTCTCAAGGGGCTCATATGCACGTCATGCAGACCACCAGCATGTGTGGTCTAGGAGGCTCCAAGGAGATGGGTTAGAGTCTGGGTCTTGAATAATGAAAGAGAAAAGGAGAGCAAGAAAGAATTTTTAGCAGGAACAAATGGGCCAGAAGTCTGGACACCAGGTATCAAGCTCCTGGTGGGACATGATAAATTTTAGGACATTTATTGGGCTAAGTAGATTTCAAACTGATTATAGAAGCTTTCATAGTTCTAATTTTCAAATTAAGTGTCATAAACTCTTAAGAGCTCACAGAGGTGTTTTGATGGGTTTAATTATACTTAATTTATTAATGATGGGACCGAGCTAGAGAGATTAAGCTATTGGTGTAATGTTTCACAGCTTGCTTGTGAAATACACAAGGCAGGAACCCACACTTCCCCACCCTTCTTCTGGTAGTGCTTTTTAAAGCCATCTTTTCTAACTTTGGTCATGGTTTATCAAGGGTTACTCCATTCTGTGCCATGTGTTTTTGGAAAAGAAAGATCAAACCTGAAGTGCTTTGGGCTCATCAGAAATGTTTAGGGAATTGCTATTGTCATTATCATACTAGGTCATAAGTGTGTCTTTATGTTCATTAATCAAAAATGATCTCTTATCCCCTGATTCTGAACCAGGCAAGGCAGCAGATACAGGGGACACAAAAATTGATTAGAAAACATTTTTTGTGCTGAAGGCGGTCAGAGCTTAGTTTTCTCTATAAAATACAAATGATAAATCTGGTGCTATTTTCTTTAGATGAATTATAAATATTGTTTTCCTTTTTATCTTGGTTGTAAATTGAGGAACAGAGATTGATTTAAAAGTTAGGAGCATCTAAGGATTCAGATTTGAGTCACACATGGGGAGACATGATTCAACTGGTCTTTGTGTCTTCTTTTTCATCTCTCAGGCAAGAAACATGAATGCATAAACATTCTAAGTTTTATTCTTTCAATGCTGTGTTAATTATTTAAATGTGGATAGCTGACTGGGGTAAACCAGTGGTTCTTTCCATTTTTCAGTGGAAATGAACAGATACAATTTATTTCTACTTAAAAATAGAAGCTATGAGAACCATCTTCTGATACTTAAACACATACATTCTTGAATCTGGAGTTCTGTCATCTCTGACTGATAATACAGTACAAGGTATTAGAATGGCTGAATTGTTGGAAAATGTGTTTAAAGAAGACAATGAGGTAATAATGTTTTCCAAGGCCATCTTCATACACATAAAGTAATTGGGATGTCTACCGTGACTGTTTTTAGTTCACGTGCTAGGTCTGTACAAAAATATGTCAATTATAAAGAAGAGTATCATTGGGATTTTCTAATATACTCAAGCAGTTATTTCTTTATTTTTCTTAGCGGTGCGATGGGTATTGTGTGTATACATTTAATATTCAAGAGAGTATAGACAAAAGGAAAATTACTGAAGAAAGTGGAATATTTAGAAGATAAAACTGATTTCATGTTTCCAGAGCCTAAAACAATGTTACTAGACTCCACCATTCTCTCCACTTCTTCTGTGGGATCTATCATGGTCTGAATTATGTTCCCTCACCCCAAGTTTATATGTTGAAGGCCTAATCCCCAGTGTGACTATATTTGGAGTTAAGGCCTTTAGGAAGGTAACAAGAGTTAAATGAGGTCGCAAGGTCACAACCCATAAGACTGGTGTCCTTCTTGGAGGAGGAAGAGACACCAGCAGTGAGCACACAGAGGAAAGACTAGGTGAGCACACAGTAGGAACGCAGCTGGAGCACTAGGAGAGGCCCACCAGAAGGCAACCGTGCTGACATTTTGATCTTGGATATCCAGCCTCTGGAACTGTGAGAAAATAAATTTCTGTTCTTGAAACCACTCAGTCTGGGATTCTGTTAGGACAGCCTTGGCAAACGAAAAAGACCTCCATACGTTGGACACAGGTTGGCCTAAGGCCCCAATTTACAACCCAATTGGGTAAAAAAGTGCCTTCTTGTATCCTATTAGCAAGCATTCCAGGGAGAGTTTTGACTAGTGCCCAGACTTGCACTGAGTCAAATCATTGCACCACAGGGACTAATCAGAGAAGAAGGATGACTTCAGAGAAAGAGAACAAACTGCAGCAGTATCATGCCCATTGGGTTAGAGCAGGAAGACCAGAGCAGGCACGTGGTTTTTGAGATAACTGATTATTAGAAGACCCAACCTTCCAGTTTAGGAATTTTATTTCATTTGACAAGCCCTGGAAAGGACTTGAGCACAATGATTTTACTCAAACATGTCCTCTGCGTGTATTATTTAACTAACTGACAGACTGATTGATTGATCTAGCCAACACGTACCTATCTATTGAGCTCTCTATACTGAAGAAAAACCAGACATGGTCACTGCTGATACCTGGCTTACAGTTCAGTGATCCAGTGAGAGAGAGAGAGAGAGAGAGAGAGAGAGAGAGAGAGAGAGAGAGTGTATGTGTGTGTGTTGGGGTGAGGGTGGGCACACATAATAGCCAAGTTGACAAACAAACAACTCATGGTTAGGGAACAGTCCTCAGTGAAGGATTCTAATGCAGGAGAGGATTCTAGCTAGGTAGGGTTGTCAGGAAATGTGTCTTTGAAAAGGCAGTGGGAAGGGTGGGGAAAGCAGGCAGCGGGAGCAGTGTGTGTGAGGCCCTGGGTGTAGGAGGGCCATCATATGCAAAGGAGTGAGAGACAACCCAGTGACTGGGAAGATGCTGGGAGCTTAGGGTGGGGGCCGGCTGTGTGGTGCTAAAGAGGTGGTCAGAGCATCAGTCACACAGGGCCTTCAGGACATGGCAAGAAGTGTGGATTCTGTTCTAAGTATAACAGAAAGACTCTGAAGGGTGTGAGACATGGGAACCATAAGCTATGCATATACACAAATATTTCAATATATAACTTTTCGTTAACATGTATTAATTATACACATTGTTGAAGTTCAGCGTGATATTTCAATACATGCATCCAGCATTTAACAATTCAGCCTCCCTTTATCCATCCACCTCCACACACCTTCCCAATCTCTAATATTTATAGTTTGTTTTACTTTGTTTTATCTTGTTTTGTCTTTTTGAGTCAGGGTCTTGCTATGCAGTTCAGGCTGGCCTTGAACTCACTTTGTAGCCCAGGCTGGTCACAAGCTTGCAGTAATCCTCCTGCCTCAGCCTCCTCTGTGCCAGGATTACAAGATGGTTTAAGACTGACTTGTTTTTTAGCTTTCAGAACTAGAGAGAATATGCAGTGCTTGTCTTTCTATGTTAGGCTTATGTCACTTAGCATAATACCTTCTAATATATCCATTTTGTTGCTAATGACAGGATTTTACTTTTTCATGACTGAAGTGTTTTGCTGTGTGTCAGCACTATGTTTTTTTTTAATCATTCGGGTATTTATGGGCACCCAGGCTCATCCCATATTTTAGCTACTGTGAACAGTGCCACCGTAAACATATGAGAGTAGGTATCTCTACGGTGTGCTGATTTGATTCTCTTTGGATATACATAAAGATGTGGGATTGCTGGATCACATGATAGTTTTATTTCTAGATTTCAGAGGAACTTTCATGCTGTTCTACAGGATAGGTTGCCCTGACTTACATCATCACCAACAGTGTCTGCTGGTTCCCTTCTTTTTTACATACTCATCACCTTTTGTTACTTTCTCTGTTTTTGATAATCACCATTCTACTTGGGGTGTGATGACACCTTACTGTGGTTTGGCTCTGCATTTTCTGGTGCCTAGTAGTATTGAGCAATTTTTCATATTTTGGTTTGCCATTTTTCTTTTGAGAATGACTAGATATTTACCCACTTTAAATTGTATTTTTTGGTTTTTGTTGTTAGGATAAATGATATATTTTAAAGGCTCATTGTAGGTGTCACATGAAGATCAAATTGGAGATGCAAGAACAGAGTTAAGTAAGCCATTGAAAAGTTCTTGATGCATGTGGGAGATACTATTGCTTAGAGCTCAGGACCCTATGAGGATGGACACAAGTATGGACAGAGCTGAGCCAGGATCCAGATGGCTGGTGAGGCATACATGTGTTCACAGAGATTTCAGCTTCAAGGTATGTCAGCCAGTGTGGTGGTGCACTCTGGAAATCCCACCATTTGGAAGGCTGAGACCCAAGGCCTGTAAGTTCAATGCCAGCTTGTCCTATATAGTGAGACTGTCTCTGAAACTTTTTTTTCAAGGTAATTTAAATACAGATGTGAATTACTCTGGTTCCAGAAAACCCTTAGCTACTCTGAAAGGTAGCTAAGGGTTTTCTGGAAGAAAGGGAGACTGAGAAAACATAGGGATCAGAAATATGGTAGAGAGAACTAAGGGGGAGAATAGGAATATACACCGAGACAAAGCCAGTAGGTCTGTTTGGACAGGGTGGGGGAGCACAGGAAGGTAGTTTTTGGAGAACATAGGGCATAGCTTCTGGTCTATTGAACACAAGTGATGGTAACACTTTCCCATCAAGGTTGCTGTTGGGTTTAAATGGAATGAAGTTGGTACCGTGTTAGGCCTTGGTACATACCAAGACATTAACTGATATCTTTATCATTGTTATTATTTTCACACATATATATTTTGTATTCTTATATATTGTATATTATGCACCACATCTATAAGTGTGTCTGTGAATGTGCAAGAACTTGAAAGAGAAGAATTTTTAGATTTTACAGGAGAAAACATATAGGTTGTTTTTTTCACAGATATAATTTCCTGAGAAGGGAAATCACCCATCAAAATGATGTTGAAAGGTGAATCAAATTAGTAAACATTATAAATAGCAAACTCATTTTACTTTCAGTACTGAGTTAATGGCTACATGATTGATCTACTATTTTTGAAACAAAATATTGCCAAAGCAGATTAAGAACTTTTTTTGTACGGGGGATCAAACTCAGGACCTTGCACTTGCCGGGCAGATGCTTTTGCTACTGAGCTAAATCCCCAATCCCCAGATTTAGAACTTTAAAAATTTTTCATATTCCTTAAAACAATAATTCCTTCTATGGGAATCTAAGCTAAGGATTACATAACAAAAACTATGTACAAAAAATTTCATCAGAAAGTCATTATTAAAAAGGGAATAGGTAAGCCAAATATTTTTAAAGAGACTACATATTACAGAGTAATTAAAAGAATGTTCATAAGTTTATATATACATTCTGTACTATATTTTTCCATTTTAACAAGAACAAAGGAAGATATATTTTAATAAAAACTGTGAATATAAAGGTGAATTCTGATCTTTGAGTCTAGAAGAGTTTAGTAAGCAGACATCATTACAAGTTTAGTCTAAGATCAACTTGAGAATCTGTGGCATACATGCTTTAAATCTCAAGGATGTAGAGCTAGATTCTCCTTCATTTTCAAATGAGAGATTGATCAAAATCATTTCAGAAATCGGGTGAAGAATGGCTACTTAATGTGGGATTTAAAGAAGTATTCAGTTAATAATTACTATGATCTTATGGAGTCTTCTAAAAAAATCTAAAGTGATTTTCTGCATTCTGGGTGTAGGAAGCATTTTTCATGACACCTTGAATCTCCTCTCCAATTAAGATGAAATTATTTTAAAACTGCTTAAATCTTACAGGAAAGTGTTGATGCATTCCCTTTTATATCTATTTCCCTGGAGCACCAATTCTATTATGCTGTAATAACTGGTTTGATTTAAATATATAAAAGGGAACTCCTTCACTGAAATATAGTAAAGGATCTCAGTTTTTAAAAAGAAAGCTGTAGGCTGGTAGAGATGAGAGATTCAGCAGAAAGAAAGGGATGTGTTTACTCAAAATATATATCAATAGGGAGGATGTAAAAAATAAAACTATGTCTGATATTTGAGACTGAAACATGATATAAAGAACGAAAACTTTATTTAACATTTTCTGAAAATTTACTCTATACTCATGGAGTGAAGACCTGATCAGGTCTCCACAGGACTGGAGTGACCTCCTGCAGATGTGAAATCTGAACGAGACATAAACCATTGCTGTACGGTATTAATCACTGAGGTTGTGGTTGTGACCACAGCAACACCTACCCTGTTTTGGTGGCCATTGTCAGCTTGGGATATTTATATGAGCCAAAAAATATACTTGAAATAATAAATGTTATCCAAAATTTTTATTTCAGTTGAGAGGATTATTTAGAATATCCAAAGTATCATGCTGTCAAAAATGAAAAATCTATTATTGGGTAATGTTATTCCTTTATGGGTTCAGAGGATTTTGTTATCTTTTGGCATATGAGTGAAAATCTAGTTGAAGTTACCCTAGTTAGATTTTGTTGGGTGAATGTGTGTGTATAATGTTAAGAAAGTCAAAAGAGTTTAATCCCACTTAGCTTTGTTCCAAGGCTAAATTTTGTCTCCTGGCTGGTTTACCACAGAATTATATTGCCTTTCAAAAGGAAGCCATAACCCTCATACCATGCAATTCACTCAGTTTGAAGGAAAAAAAAAAATCAACAATTTTGGGCATATTTATAGGTGAAAGCAACCATCCATCACCACAGTCAATTTTAGAACCTTGGGGTTCTCATGCTTCATACTCTAACAATTACTCCATCCTGAATCCAGAAGAACCTCAGCATGATTATCTGGTTCTATACACTTGCCTTCCAGAAACAAGTAAAATTGAGACTTTTTTGTCTGAATAAAAATGATGAATTTTTTGCCCTCTGTTACAAGAAAAGAAAGAAAAACAGCTAGGGTATTATCCTGTGTGATTCCTCATTGGGCTTCTTTTCTTTTGTCAAGAAACAAAACCTCAACAAATTGCACTCGATGTAATTGACTTTTATTACTGATTCATGAATCAGGCAGCAGCATCCCATCTGAAAGCAGATGGGCCTCACAGATGTAAATAGGACTAAAGAAAACAGGAGAATGGAAAAGAAGTCCGGTCCTCATTTCAAAGTCATTTTCTTCTTCGTAGGGTTAAAATGGAGGAGACTTCACTCTATCTCAGGCTGAGTGGCCCCCTTGGATTGGCTACTACGAATTGTCTCTTCTCTGGAAAACTGGCCTTTGTCTAAGTTCAGTTTGGTTATGTGGCAGCCAGCATGAATAGTTTAGTCTGGTCTGTGGGGTTTAGTGTAGGAACTCAGTCTAAAACAGCAATGGCCCCCTGTGGATTCTATTTAAACTCCTAGCACAGAAAGTCTTCTGGCCGGAGAAACCTTCTTGAGATACCTCATACACACTGTACCACACTACCTTGGTTCATAGTTCATAGCACGTATCATATTTTTGTTTAAATTAACTTTATTGAGTTGCAACTTATATGCAGTAAGATGTACCCACTTTAAATATATGATTCTATGTTTTTTTGACAAATGTTTATACTCAATAGCTATCACCCAAACAAAACATAGTATACTCTAGCACCTCTTCTCCAAATTCCTTCCTGTTCCTGAAATTTATTCCTTTCCTCAAGTAATCAATCCCAGGCAACCCTTGTGTCATTGTAGATTAGTTTAGTCTGTCCTGGAATTTCATATTGGCCATAATTTAAATTATTTATTTCTTTTCTGTCTCTATTACTAGACTTTTTTTTAAAAAACCCCACAATTTCCTAGCATAGTGTCTTGCATAGAGTCAGACAGTGCCAAGATGAATGCATTCCAAATAATTCTGTGTGTCAGTTTTGACTTTTTAAAAGTTTTTAACAGCAGCATCTAGTAGGGCATGGTGGTGAATGTCTGCAATGCCAGCAGTCAAAGAAGCCAAGGTAGGAGGATCATAAATTTATGCCCCGCCTAGACAACTTAATCACTTAGCAAAGACTCATCTCAAAATAAGAAACTAAAAGGGACTACAAATGTAACTTAGTGCAAAGGCCTTGGGTTCAGTCCCCAGCACTACAAAAAAGAAAGACAAAAAAAAAAAAAAAAGAATCTAGATATTTACAAGAAATGGTGAAGATGATCATGAGAATTAACATGTGGAAGTCTCTCTGGACTCAAGGCCTTATTGTCTTCCTTGCCCTTACCTTTTCCAACACAACAGAACAGAAGGAACCCTTGAATGGGAAAGAAAGTCAGATTAGGGAAAGGATTGTGCCCTGGGTGGGAAGCTGCAGCTGTGGGAGGCTGGGAGGCAGAATCATGGGGCTCTATCTTGAGGTCACCTTTCCTGCCCATAAGTAATTTACCTGTGGCACGAAATGAATTCCAATGGGCTACCTGTGCATCAGTAATGCCCCTTAGGCTCCACCCCAAACCTAAGCTATATGTATGCCCCACACGAGGAGTTGGGCAGAGAGAATGCCAGACCCCGGAGGTCACGGAGTCTCTCCACATTCTTAAAATAAAGGCCACTTTTATTTCATCTTTCTTATCTTTTTAGCCGCACCAAAAATTCTTTCAGTTAGAGATCACCGTCTTTCGCTTTTGGGCAAAATGTGTTATTTGGAGTGAAAAAAGTTAATTTTTGAGCTTGAACTTTCAACTTTGTGGATGAAGACATTTTTAATAGTCTCCTGCACTCTATGCCCTGAACGACAGGACAGAAGATCAACTGTAGCGGTACACCCACTTCTGAAAACACTTGTGTCCTCCAGAAACGTCATAGCAGCTCTGTTCAGGGTTGATGAAATGGCCTTCTGTTAATGTATAATCAAAGCTTGGCCCATCTAATAGCTTTCCTCCAAAAGCGTGTAAAGCCTGTGAGCTGGCAAGCTCATTCGCACCCAGGAGAAGCGGGGGTCATGTCCAGCATCTTCACTGTGTAGATAAAAAGCTGAGATCCACAGATCTTGCTGCAGGGAATTTATCCACACTCCCTTTGAGAGCATTCCTTTCCACTTGGGCAGTGCGTGCATCTCCCTTCAGCTGAAGTTCTAAATCTCTTCCTCTCTCAACTATCTAGGGCACACGAGAATTAACCTACTCATGTAGATTACCGGGCCCCAGCCCTCATTAACCTTAATATTGAAAGAAACACAGCTTTTGCTGTTGGAGAAATGGAAAACCCTTCTATTCAGCCCAAACGGCAACATTTTATGACCAGAGGAGATGGCCTTTTTAGGGAGTAGTTTACCCAAAGTAAATGTGTTTTCACATAGTAAAACAATGTCCCGAATGTAATGCTCCTGGACTTGAGGACCCTTTTATAAAGCATTTGCCATTATACCCCTGGGGCTACTTTATAGTAGATCAGGATGCTGTGTGTCAAGTGGTCTCTTGGTGCCCTTTGAATTAATAATTCAGTCCTGAAATTCTTGCCCTCCTCCCCAGTGGGTACTTCATTGCTGTTTGTTAAAAGGCCAAATAGGAAGTACTTCTTTCTTAAATCCTCAAGTCAAATGTACTAGTGATGCTTTGCAAATCCTAGGCTCTCTGCACCTTGGCTGCCTAATCTGACCTTTGCTTTAATGGGATTTAAGTGCTAAGCAAATCTCAGCTGTGCTCTCTTCCCTCTTCTTTGGTAGATGCTGCTTTTGTCTCTTGAGTTTAGGGGAACTGTCATCTATATGGGGGATGCAGAACAGGAAGAAAGGATGGGTACAAATTTAAAATGTGGGGAAACTAGAGAAATGAATGAGGACAATGAATCTCAGAGAGGGCAAAATCAGAAGGGGAAGGTGGGGAGAAAAAGCTTTACAGAAGCAGGAAGGCTAGAATATACATTCACTGCCAGCACAGTTTCTAGAAGCAAATAAACTCATGGCAGGAAAGTTAGGCAACTGGGTTTCATGGTTAGAAATCTGCAAATCTCTGATGACCCCTTACCCCATTCTAAACTAGACCCAATTTCCTAAAAGCTTGGCCACGTTTTCATAACTGTTTTCTACCTCTCATCCCTCTCAGAATTGTTGCTTGACACTTTGTCTTAGTCACATTCCCATTTCTGGGGCACAATATCTCATACTCACAACTTAAAAGAGGAGAGGTTTGTTTTGACTCATACTTTAGATTGCACTTGGCTGGTTCCAAGGCAGAAACAGCACTGCAAAAGGATCTGGGCAGAAGAAAGCTGCTCACCATCATGGCGGCCAGGACGTAAGAGAGAAAGAGAGAGAGAGAGATGGAGACACAGACAGAGACAGAGACAGAGAGAGCAACAGAGAGAGAGAGAGAGAGAGAGAGAGAGAGAGAGAGAGAGGTACAGAGAGAAAGAGACAGAGAGAGACAAAGATTGAGACAGAGAGAGACAGAGAGACAGATACAGACATGAGACAGAGACAGAGACAGACAGAGAAACCTGGTGAGGAAACGCACCCTTCCAGGCCATGTCCCTTTAGGCCCACCCTCTGTGACCAGGCCCACCTCCTAGCAGCACATGCAGCTATAAACAAATCATTGGATTAATCCACTGATGAGTACAACACCCGCATCATCCAATCACCTTCCCAAAGCCCCACTCCCAACACGAGGCCTCTGGAGGACAGTGTAGGTCTAAACCACTATTAGATCTGCATTTTTAAAATTATGGTCATAATATATGAATGAGTCTTGCAACTAGTTAAGTAGGTTCCAAAAGCATTTGTAAAAAAATAACGAAGCATAGAGTAGAAAAAAACAGAGTATATTGTATATAACTAGGATAAATGTTTTGTGGAACTCTCTTTTAGTCCCTGTGTGTGTGTATGTGTGTGTGTGTGTGTGTGTGTGTGTGTGTGTGTAAAAGGTAAAAACTTATTTGTAGTAATAAATTTTTAGATACTCCTTAGGAAACCTTTTTATTGCAAGAATGATCAAACATGCATCAAGATGGTAAACTAGATCCCGTTATATCCTAGTTGAGTCTCCACGTTGTCTTTTATAGACAGCATAGTGTTTCACTTCTTCCAGTAGCTTACCGTCATCATTTCTCTGCTCCCCGTTTACCAAATGCAGGGCAGATTTCCAGGAGAGACGCCATCCTTCCCAGGGGTCTGAGGTGTGAATATTTAAGCTCAGTGAGGAGCCTTCCCGAAAGGTCCCGGGAAATCAGTGAGCAAAGCAAAGGCAAACTGCATGTGCAATGATCATCCTGCCTCAGTCTCCCGAGTGCTGGGATTACAGGAGTGTGCCACCCCCACAGCTAAGAGTCTGTGTTTTATACATGGATATTTAGTCGTATATATGAATGTTTACTAGAATATACCAAAATCCAAGGCACATGGATTTGAAGTACAGGCACCAGTTTCAGATTTCTAGAGAAAAGAAGAAAAAGGCACTAAGGAGGAGCATACAAACTTCCACTGTATCTGATTTTTTGTTATTTTTTTTGACATCTATTGTTGCACAGGCCCAGTGCTAAGCAGCACAGATGATACAGTGATTAGAAACAAAGTTGCTTCTCTCGGGAAACTAACAGTATGAAGGAAAGTCAGGTATTAAGTAATCGCTCATAACAACATGCATCATTAATGTGATGTACGCAAGAAAGGTGGCAGGGAGTGCCGGAGATGACAGGCAGGTAGCACTCTGGACGGCGAATTCAGTATTGCACAGCCTGCAACGGGAGCGGTATGCTTAATACGAAGGCCAAGGCGGTAGCGCTATAGAAAGGGCCAAAGAGGGGAGGCTGGAAAGCAAGATAAGGCCAGACGGCTTGGGTCTTTTAGACCCCAGGAACTGCCATGCAGTATGCTGAAAGGGCCACTGAGGGGTTTTGCTTGGTAGGCAGAGACTAATCAGAGTTGCAATTTCAGAAGGTCACCCCCAGGGCAGTGTGAGGGAAGGCTAGAGGGGCTGCAGGGCAAGAGAATTCATGCAGTAGTTTTTGCAGCCGTCTGGAGTATCTAGGACTGGGGAGGTGAGGGGAAAAGTAGGAAGCGTCAATGAAATTTATTTGAAAACACCAAGAGATTTTTAGAATTACATTCAAAAGGATTACATGGTTGACTATAAGAAATGAGAAAGATGGGTCTCAGAAGTTACACACAAGGCTTGGTCCTTATTTCATCAATACTGGCTCCATGGGCAGTGGGAGATCTTCACTGGGGAGCTACTCCTGAGACAAAACATTAAGTTGAATTAAGCAAAGGCCTTACAACACTGAAGAAACTGTGCCTCTGTGTAAGGAGATAATGTATGCCAGGCCAGTGACTGGTGCCCTCACAGAGTAAATATTCAGTAATGATCAGCCATTTCAAGCCTTTTCTTTTAAGCTTTTGAGCAATCAGTCTCATTGTCTTTCCTCCTTTTCTTTGTCCTTTATGGTTTGACCCCTTTTAACTTCAAAAACAAAGTGAGGGCCGGGGATATAGCTCAGTGGTATAAGTGCCTGCCTGCAAGCACAAGGTCCTAAGTTTGATTCTCAGTACCTAATAATAATGATGATGATGATGATGATGCAATATCATTGCTGATTCGACGCCAGCCTGGGCTACATGGTGAGTTGAAGGCCATCCTGAACTGTATAGTGAGATCCTGTCTCCAACCAGTAAGCAAACAAACAATCAAATAACCATAGACTATTGTTCTGGTGTTGAATATTTATGCAAATGGATCTGTACTCCGCATATCGTCTAACCTCTTGTTTCTACTCATTTAGTTTTAGAGATCTAGTCTTATTGATGAATGCTAGACAATTTCATTCATTTTTAATGATAAATAGTACACTGTTTTGCTTTTTTGCTTCAGTTTCCATCCCTTATTGGCTACTAAGGACTGAAGTGGTCATTTACTACTCCTCAAATTCATATTTTGAACCCTAACTTCTAGTGTAATGATATTTGGAGCTAAAATTTTGAAGGAATAATTAAGATTGCATGAAGTCATGAAGTGAAGCCCTCTCTCATTCCTCTCTCTCTCTCTCTCTCTCTCTCTCTCTCTCTCTCTCTCTCCCAGGAAGAGAGTCTACTAGGAACTGAACAGGTAGGCAATTTGGGCCTCCAAGCCTCCAGGACTATGAGAAACAAATATCTGCTTCTTAGGCCCCCAGCCTGCCTGTCTTTAGCTGGAGCACGCTAAGACATTCTGCTTCTACTGAACTGATGCTTAATTCTCAGCTGCTACTGAGTTGGCATTTTCTTTTTTCTCTCATCATCTCTTTTTTCTCTCTAATAGTCTAGAAGTTTTACATTAATTTCTGTGTGTGTGTACACATGTATGCTTGTTCTTAAGCATTTAACATACGTTAAACAACACAACATATAGTTAACACCTGTCTTAGTTATGATTGTCTTTCTTTTTTGTACTAGAGATTGAACCAGGTCCTTCACACTGAACAGTACCTCCATCTCATTTCATTTTTTCTTATTTTAGGCTGAGTCTTTGCTAAGTTGCTAATTTACTTATACTAGGTTAGAACTTGCAATCCTGCTTCAGCCTCACACAGCGCTGTGATTACAGATAGGGTTGTTTTCATCCCTGTACCACCCACATGTAGTATTTATCTCCTTACAATTTTTCAGTGACACTGTAGGAGTAGGAAATGCTTTCATTTCTTGTCTCAAAAAAAATCTTCATTTTGCCCTCTCTCTTAAATATGGTTATGTATGGAAACACAGAAAAATAACTGCAAGATAATGTTTATATCTGAGTAGTGAGACTGTTAAGAATTCTCTGTTTACTTGTGTGTCTTAATTTTTCTATGCTATTATTGGTGTAACTTTTAAAGACTAAAAAGTAAACAAAACATTGAATCCTTTATCACTTGCCCACAAAATCAATTCCAAATCCTCATATAGTCTGATCATGTTTCTGGGGAATTTTCTTCAGGTTAGTCATGGGAGGTGATGTGGTTGCCATGGTAAAGTAGCCCCTTTGGAAGTTAAGATGGAGGAGTCACAATCATTCTAGGTTCTGGTTTCAGCTGCTAGGGGGTGGGTATTTATTTACACAACTCAATGCAAATATACCTTTGAACCTGTGTTGTGTTTGACCTGAGAGTCTCCTTCCCAGGGGTGAAATGTAACGGCTTCCTTCAGGTAAGACCTGAAGTTAGAGTGTGTGAGAACTGCAGCTGACACCTGCTGTGCAGCATCACCTCATCCTCTTCTGCTTTCAAAGCAGATTTTTAATAGGAGTCCTCCTTCAATGGTATTGCAAGCAGCATCTGTTCATGAACAGAAATCTAGAGTACAGTCCGGGTCTCCTGTAAAATCACAAACTTTCAAAGGGCTACAGAGAAAAATCATATTTTTCAGGAGAGATCCCAGTCATTGACATTGACCCAAAGTCATGGTTCTAGCTGCCTGAGAGGTGGTCAGCTAGAGACATCTGAGCTCTGTTCACACAGAACTTCAGGGACTCCATTAGTCCACCTTATTATTTCCTATTTAGTAGATTTTGTTGAATTAAATTCCTGTTCTCTCTTGGATTTAAGTTTAAAATTTTTTCTGTCCCATTACATCAAGTCTTACTGATTACAGGCTCTCCAAATCATCTTTTTCTGATATTTATAATCAATAGGTTTCTTTAAAAGAGAAAACAGAAAACAAAAACAAACCATTCCTAATGTCAAAGATTATTCAGCCTGTGAACCTCAAAACTGGTCAAAAGAGACTCAACAGAATGAGATACTTTATCTTGTATGTAAAATGTGCTCAGTACAAATCTAGTTTTTCATTTAGTGATGCATTTATTGTTTTTAAGATTTCTCTATTGGAGAACACTAGTAAATGCTTCAATGTGAAGGATAACATTTGGGGATGTCTACATGCAGAGGAGAAAGCATATGCATTTACTTCCATTCTCTTCAGAAATCTCAATATGATAGTAAAGCAATTTTCAAGGGTACATAAATCCATAAGATCTCAGGAAACAGAAATTGGAAAAGCAGGTGAATAAATGTTAATTCTGAGTGCAGTCAGCTATAGAAATAGCTGAGGAAAAATCTGGTTATTTATTTTGTTGTGCTTTGATTTGCTTTGTTTTTTAGACAGTCTTGTTATATAGTCCAGGCTGACTTATTCTGAGAAAAGGAAAAGACAATGAAAAAGAATTCTTGAAAATTAAAAATTCAACCATAAAACATTTTTAAATGTGATAAAAGGAATACAAGAAAAAGTTCAGAAAAATTTCTGAGAAAGTAGAACAAATAGGTAGAACATTAAAGAAGAAATATAAAAAGATAAGATCAGGATAACCAAGATTCAACTAACAAATTCTGGGAGAAAACAACGTAACAAATGGAAGTGAAGAGTATAAGAGACAAAAATGAGGTAACAACCTTTCTGGGAACTGATGTACATAAGTTTTTTTTAACTGCAGAGACCCTCTGAGTATCTAGCCTGCTAGATGAAGCAACATCTACACTAAAGTGTACTATTGTGAAATTTCAGAATACCAAGGTCAAAGAGAAGCTTTGAAAACCTTTTAAAGGAAAAGTTGCCTTCAATATTTAAAGAATATTTTTATACTTCTCGGTTGTAACACCAGAAGCTGGAGGACAAGGGAGTAATTCTTCAAACTTCTCAAGGAGATGATTACATAACAGTAAGTTGAAGTCATGAGTAAATATGAGAGGTCTTCAAATTTTTCCTCCAATGGAATCATTCTCAGAAAGCTAACAGAGGAAGGCTTCATTAAAACAAAGGAGAACATCAAGAAAAAGTAAAACATAGAGCAGTCAATTCCACCCGTCAAGGAAGGAAGAGAATTCCCAAGATAATGATAAAGATATATCACAGAATATGAGCTGTTTACTTCTCCAATCAAGTCAGACTGTGAAAGGTATCTATGAAAATGTAATTGACCTGCAGTGGTAGGTTAAGGCAGGAGGATCACCATGAGTTCAAGACCAGGCTGGGCTACATAGTTCAGGTCAGCCTGAATTCCATAGCGAGACCCTATCTTGAAAAACCACAAAATCACTGTAATTGTTAGAGTGCAGCATATTTAAACATTTTCAGAGATGACTAACACAACAGAGGGGAATTTCAAGCTGAAGTAATGTCAAGTCCTTAGAAAGTCAAGGATATAAGCACAGGATCATTTTTATATCACAGGGAATAGAACTTTGGGTGTTAAGGAAAAAGTTATGGAACACTACACGACTAAGTTGTAAACAGTATTTATGCAGCTATATTAATATAAACCCTGTCAAATGAAAATTATACTATTGTTGTTTGAGAAAGATGGTAGACCAAAAAGGGGGAGCTGTATGGTGAGGTAGAGTGTTACAAAAGAGATGAACACAGAACCTTCCTCTTTCACCAGAGGAAGTCATAGTGCGCTGATAATCCTTTGTAGGGCCGGGCCTGTGTTGATGAGTATGCATCCTGCTTCACAGATATATGTACACATTTGTCTCATGCTTTAATGCAGCTGGACTGAATAAACATAGGCGTAAGCATTAAATTTATGTAGTGGTTTTCATCTTAGCCATTTCTCAGCCATCCAATTTAAGCAGGTCATTTAATGTCTTTAAACTTGAGGCTCATAACCTGTAAAACGAATTTTATCCAGTCCACTAACAATTATGTAGTACATCTCTATGTCCCGCGGATGTAGGTGAAGGAAACACTCCTTAATCTCAAGCTAAAGGAGGCAGGAGTCCAGGAAGCTGGTGGCCTGCATACAAGGTGCTGATGGAATACAAAGGAGAGATAGAGACCAACACATATTACGTGTATTATGTGTTAGGAATACTTTATGTAATGTACCCAGCAACTCACCTTGCAGTGGAGATAATCAGTGCTCAGAATCGGTGAGTAATTTAGCTCTACTAGTACTGCTAGAATCTATTTGAAGAGGAGAATTTATGCTTCACTCTTTTATACAACCCTGTCACACTCTTCAAAATCATGTGCCCCCTATGGGACACACACCTACACAAAGAGATCAAGGGTAGAAAAATTCCTGGGGAAGGCACTGCTAGAGGGGAGGGTGGATTAATGAATTCTGCTAGTCATGGAAAAACTTGGACACTAAACCATTGTCTTCTAGAGTATCCTATGGTTAACCTATTCATGAAACCATACTCAGAAAATATTTGAACACTTATCACATGCCATAGACTGTAACAGTTACTGAAGTTTATAAAAGCAAACACAGACGAAACGAAAAATAATTCCTGCATTAGGTAAGCTTATAGTCTACTGGTGAGAACAAATATTAAACCATAGAAAACTAAATTTAAAAGCTAGGAAGAGTAATGCACTAAAAGAGGAAAACAAGAGGGGTGGTGGAGACAGGGGCATCTTTCTACTGGGCATTTTGGATGAAGTCTGGAGGAACAAGCAGGACTTAGGAAGCAGCTGCAGGTCTGGCTTCCCAGAGAGAGGAAACGTCATACTGCATGCCCTACAGCATTAGTGCCATGATGAATTTTGGAAACAGCAATGAGTTCAGTCTAGCTAAAGCTTTAGTCTTGAGGAGCTGAAAAGATGAAACTAATTAGATAAGCAAGAACCAGTTTTTGTAAGGATGTGCAGGCTAGAGAGTTTGAATTTTTTAATTTTATATTAATGGTGAACCACAGCTATGTGGAAAACTGCCAGCTTGCAATGTCAGCGGGTCACTTTGCTTCGTGAAGGGTGCATGGGAGGGAACTAATACCCAAAGCAGGAAGGTCAGTAAGGAAGCCAATTCAGGGAAAAAAAGATAAGTGGTTTCAACCAGAGTAGTGATATAGATGAAGACATACAGATGGGTTAAAAGGCTGCACAGAGGTGCTTGGTTCCCATGCAGGTTTATTTCGTTCCCATTAAGATTTGTGCTGGTCTGGAGCTTGTGAGAACAGGGCAAGCAGGAGGCAGCAGGGAGGGAGTTTAGGGGGACAATGAGTTAAAGCCAGCTGTGGAGAAGGCAAGGGAAGGGCATTCTCGGCAAAGGAGACAGAAATGTGTGAAGAGGTATGTGACTGAAGTATAGAAACTCAGCTAGAGAAGTAGATAAGGGCCAGGTTCTAAGGAGTACTCTTCACGGGCCTAGTAAACAGTCCAATCACCTGCAGGACTAAAGAAACCACTGATGAACTGTAAATAGGCTGTCCAGAGTTCTTTACAGAGAGACAATTGCATCAGCAATGTGAAAAACAATTTTAGAAGATAAGTAAGGAGGTACTTTTGGAGGATTTGGACCACATAAACTATGAAGGGACGAGAGAGGTGGAGAGTACTTTTAGAGCTGCAGAAGAGGTAGGGAATAATGACTTGCTGGGTAGGTGAAAAAGTACTAGTGGCTGTCTAGATTTTTAGCTTGAGGAACTCAGTTGTTCTGTGTAGTCAGGGTGACATTACATATCGTATATATATTCTGATACATATTTTCACATATTTTATATATATCAGTATATATATACACCATATATAGTACATATTATATATCATATATAATGTATATTATATATATCTGGGGGAATGCTCTGAAAATGCTAAGATAGTAAGATATGAAGCAAATATGAGGTGGTGGCATTGTTGATGCTCTTATTATAATAATAGTCTTAGGAAACAGAGTTTTTCATCATTAGAGATAAAACCCAGTGCCTCGTGCATGACAGGCAAGTGCTCTATCACTGAGCTACATTTTCACCTATAGAAAGATACTCTGAATGACTATGAACCCATCCAGCAAACCTGTGCATTAATCAACAACCTGTGTGGACCCCCGCTGTAGCCCATAAATACACACACACACACACACACCTGTTTAAATAACCACTATACTTCAAACCAGGGACTCTGCACCTAGAAAATCACTGCACAAATTACAGCCTGCTTTCACTGTATAGAAATTTTTAGGAATCTGCCCCCTGCTTATTGTGTTTTGCTCTGGAGTTGGTGCAAATATTTATAAATATTCTCTGTAGTGGCAAACTCCTTCTTTGAAGGGGAATTTGATTTTGTTCTGTTTTTTGTCTTTTTCCTTTTAATTGGTATCAGGGATCGAACTCATGACTGCCTGCTTGCAAGGCAGGTGCTTATGCCGCTGAGCTAAATCTCCAGCCCTGGGAATTGATTTTGTAAATAGCCAGAAGTCAGTGGTGACAATGGAGAACACAAAGAAACCTTCTAACATAATTTGGAGACAAGAAGGTACCTCGTGGCTCTCAGTTCACAGTTGCCAAGAAACTACATGATGCAGATTTAAATAATGTTCCTCTCTCTTTTAAATTTAGATTTAATATGTATTTTCAGAGCCCACTAATGAAAATAAGTTGAGTAATCAAGCTGACTTATACAATATGTAGTAAAAAAAAAAAAAAAAAAAAGCCAAGTGGCTTTTCCAGTAATGAGGATTTTCTTACATAGTAACAAAGAGCGCTAAAGACAATTCTAAAAGAGAAGCTTCAGAAATAGTTTGAGTTATAGCAGCAAATGTGGAGCAAATTTATATTTTCCTAAGGATATAAATTTAATTTTGTTCTGTTCAGGATTTATGCATTAACAGCAGGGTTGGTTTTCTTTGTCCTATGTGGAGTTACACCATCTTTAAATAACAAATGACTGAAGTCTCAAGAAATTGCTCAATATTAATGTCTCCACACCCTCCTCTTCATATAAAGAACTTCACCCTCATTGGGTTTTGACTCTAGCCTCTGATGAACCTTGAAACTGAGGCAAAGTCTGTGTTTCTGATGCAAAAAGATAGAAAGTGTAAGCAAGAGAAAGTGCATAGCCTCTAGCTGAAGGGCCACTCTTAGTGTTTTTCTGAAATTATTAAATACCAGAGGCCTGTCTTGCACAATTTGTTTATTGAGCCAGAGACAATAAGTTGAATGTGGCATCACAATTAGTACTTTCTCTTTTAGATGCAGGCAACTGTGGCATTATTTATGTTGACCATTATAATCAGGGTCTATTTGTTTCCTAAATAATTAAAGAAATTAAATTTGGATGGTTACGGAGAAGTCATCCAAGTCATTTACCTGGTGCAGATGCTTAACTTAGAAGTGTTTCTTTGGTGTAGACTCGCTCCTCCAGGGCAGGAAATGCAGTGCATGGGGACGGCCCTTGAATAAAACAGATCAGCAGTGGTAGTGACTTCGCTTCTTTCCTTGAATCTGTTCCTACCTCTCTTCTCCAATGTAATCTCACTTTAATGCAGATAGACTCTGCTTTAGGAAACAGACCTAATCCTGTTGCTCTCCTCTTACAGGCCTTCAAACGCTGCAGAGGATTCTTAAGAAAAATGTCTACAAGGCCTTCAATCCCTTCCTGCCTCCCCAGATTTGCCTCAAACCTCTGCCCTGTACTGTGCCATGAAGATCATGCAATCAGTGCAATTATTTGAATGTGAGCTCTTTCCCCTCCTAAGGCCTGTTCACTGTTGTTCCTCCAGCTCTGAATGCCCTCTTCTATCCTTTCACTCAGTTCATTCTTATTCTTCCTTTCTTCTCTTAGCTATAGAATGCCTTTCACCTACTGACCTTTCTCCACAGGGGAGGTCAGCGCCCCTCCCTCCCATATATACCCAGGCTGGCTTAACTCAGAGCTATCTATTCACAGCAATTTATCAGCTTTAAAACTACAAGTAAGTATTTAGATTATTTGATTCATTAATGCTTGATTAAATAGTATACATTTCTTCTACCAGGTTTTAGGCTCCCTGAAATCAGGGGCAATGCTGTTTTCCTTGCTGCTGTGTTCCCCTGGTATGTAGCAGGCAATGCATAAATTTCACTGAGCTAAGGGGTGAATGAGAAGGGCAAGTACACATATGTGCAAAGATCAAATACTGATGCGTTGGAAGAATACGGTTGTAGCAATGCATGTAGGCGCACCACGGACATTCATGGACATACGTCAATTTTCAAATGCAAGTAAAGGGATAAGAGCAAACGTGATTAGATGAAAATTCCATGCTATTCATCCATTTATCCATCCTGTGTTCAGTTTATTCATTCAAATGTCAAAACATGGAAAGTTTCTCATTAAACTTTTCATTAGGAAGAGAATTATTTTGGCAGCAACAAGAAGGATTATGGTAAGGACCGAGTCTCCTCTCCACAGTGTTGTCTACTCCACCAGCAATGCTACAGTAACAAAGTCAAGGCATGTGCCTTTCTCGTCATCTGCCCTTTTGCAGACACGAAGGCTAGAGCAATTAGACAAAAATATGACTAGCTCAGCTCTTAAATGATCTCTGTCATACACCAATTGTCACACTTTGATCACTAGTACCAACTATGTGATGAGCATTTTAAGTCTACTGACAAGTGTCTGACATAAGAAATTCCATGCTTTTGATAGAAATATCTGCCTTGTAAATATAGGTCAATAATAAAATTTAATTACAAAATTTGATTATAAAGTGTTTAATTTGTAGTCTTACCTTAATGAAAGACCATCTTACCTCTGCAGCAAGTAGAATAACTTAGTTATTGACATCATGACAGAAACAGCGATGCTGGAGAAGAAAATACATGGGCTGTTCTTGTGCTCTGAATAAAAGATATAATCGGATGCAATCATTTCATTAATACACACATGGCCCTGGAATGGGAATAACACAGAGGACCAGATGGCCAAGAGTGGACTGAGATGAAATGAGATGGGTGTTTGCAGTTTAGCAACTAACTACTTAGCCTGTACGGATTATATTAAGTACTTACCGAACCAAATGAACACATTTTCAGAATGAAATTCTGGCTTTGTATCCAGAATCATCATTCCCATCGTGAGGGAGAAACCTGTTTTATCGGAGTCCCGCAGGGCTGCTGTGCATAAGTAGTTAATGGTACACATTCATCACACTAGTGCTCAAACTTGTCTCCATATTGGAATCACCTGGAGGGTTTTTCATCTAAAGAAAAAGAAACTAACATATAGGTCTTACTTCCAAAGATGCCGATTTAATTGATTTGGGGTACATCTTAGGCACTGGAATTTTTCAGAGCTCCCCAGGCGACTGTAAGGTGCACTTCTATGATTCCTGTATTTCCACAAGTAGGGCCACTTTATAGACCAATAAAAGAAACAAGAGCTTGTATGACACCATTTTAGGAAGGCTTAGAGCATCTCTTGCCCCCAAATAGCTATTCATTTCTTTAAGTATAGTGTTTTGAAAACTATTTAAAAAATTTCACTCCTTTGGATATGGAAGCTTTACAATTTAAATGAGGATAATTCCTCTGAGAAGTATAACACATTAAGTGGTTATCAATCATTAATACCCTGGTGCAGGCTCCTTTATCAGATTACTTTCCTTTATGAAGGTTTAGTAAGGGCCATGGTGTGGGAAAGGTCAAAAGGCTCAAAGATCAATGGGCTATGGATTCACTGTGAGTTCTGGTTGTGAAAGATAAGACCAAGGACAATCTATAGTCAAGCTTACAAGATGGGTGTATACCAAAAAGATAAACTTGATACTGTCTCCTGAAGTTTAGAGAAATGGATGCAGATCAAATGCATGTCTGGCCTTTGACAAGCACTTGGCTGACAATATGGTGACAAGTGAGAGGTATCATTTTTCCATCTCTGCCCTAGGTGTAAACACAAGAGAATCTCCGAACCAGGCTTGATGTTGGTACCTGAGAGCGAGCGCAAGTCAAGTGGGTTCTGCTGGGTGATGCCAGAGCCCTTGGAGTCTTAGCAAAAAACAGAAACTGGCTGGATTTCTGGAGGTCAAGACACCACACAACCACATATGATATGCACCCATCATACCACCTAGAATCAGGAGAGCAAGGAAGGCCTTGATAAGATGCTGCAGATCCTTCTCAGAGAAGTTTCCTTTGGGAACACACACCAATTCCATATTATAATCTTGGCTTTTGACAGGAGCACTAGGAAGAATCTAACTCTCAGTTTTAGCTTTCAGCAGCACACTCTAATGTGGAAGAAGTGTGGGGACTGGAATGTATTCGCCAAGCTTAACGTTTTGTCGAGGGCAGGTCCTACCCACACACGTTTCCCCTGCAATTTCCTCATCTCTTTTATACAGACTGGAAGCACACTCAGCAGGGAACTCAGCTAAATCCTGCATGGCTGGGTCTCTGGCTGGACAGCAACAAAGACAGCATGAAGAGGTGGGTGGTGAGACCCAGGCAGGCTCTTGTGCGCTACAGCTGAATGACTTTTGAATAGAATTGGCTTAAAAGAAATCTCTTCCTGCAAGTCTAATGACCGCGCCCCCCCCCCAAGCCCTCAATGTGAATGGGAATCACGACTTGACATAAATGGGAAAGAGTCTGTGTCAGCAAGGCTGATTTGATTCTTAATGGGGTGTTAATTTTATTTGCTGTGATTTTACACATCTGCTCTGGCCACAATACCATATTATGTTAATCTCCGTGACATTACTACACAAAGGTATATTTTCTGAAAACAAAGTATGTAAAGGATTTATACTTTTTCTAAGGAATAAATATCGTTTTATTCAAAGGTGGAAGATATGAGATTTCCCCATCATTTGGGTACACAGTCTTTTGGAGATATTATCCAGTTTGGCAACTGGGTCTACTAGTTACAGAATAGTTTTGAAGGTAACAAGTTCCGGTCAGTCCTACTTCACAAGGCAAATCACAGTGTTGAAGACTCCTTAATACTGGCAGTCATTACATTCCCTGTGGAGACACACTTTACATACATTTTGTCTAAACAACAAAACCAACCATGTTTCCCTAAACATTTGAGCTGAGGTTTAAATATAGGATAAGAAACACACACACACACACACACACACACACACACACACACACAATTACTTTGTAGGACAAAAGTAGATTTCATCTGTTGTTGGTGTTTAGTCTCACAAGACAGGTTGAGTTTGCCCCTTTGCAAGACTATGTGATGACTTCATTAGTAAACAGATGTATGAAGGCCACTGGAGAAGACAGAGCTTGATTAGTCCTCGCTGTTTGTGAATGACATGTTGGGGACTTGAACACAGAGACCAATCTCAGATAGGATGCTGTCCCTCCCAGCCACACAAATCCCAGGAGACTACAGAGCTGGTGCTTCCCAGGGGAGATGTATGCAGGGCTGTGATCAGCTCTCTGAGGCCACTCACTACTGTGGCAGCCTAGGCTTCACGAGCTCAGCAACATTTGCTGGGCTACTTTAGCAGGTGTTAAGACAACAGTGATGGAGAGAAACTGACAATGAGAATGGAGCCGGCAGTTAGCAAGGACACCTCCCACTGAGGGGTCCAAGTTGCCCTTAGGCTGCTAGAGACTTTTAGTCGACTAAAAGACCTCCTTTTTCCTCCCTGACTTGTATGCCTCTTGGTATCAGGAGGTGAGCTGGGACTGACATCTACTTAGGAAACATGTAGTTCTCCCAAGTTGAGAGGAATAGACAGACAGCATAGCTATTCACAACGGTTGATTTCCACGATGCTAAAGATACTATAGAAAACACCATGATAGATGAGGTATGTCTTCTCTTCTCCAATAATTTATGGTTCAGTATAGTAGAGTACATTAACCTTGATTCTTACAGCATGTACAATTTCCAATGAAATTTCACTTACCAAATATTTGAGGTAGTAAAGCTAAAGGTTCACCTTGGAACCTATGGTTAAGAAAAGAGTGTGATTATAGGCATGTAAAAAGAAAAATCAAATCTAGATACACACGTAGTAAATGGGATTATTCTTCAAAAATACATTCCACCCTTGAATTAAAATATTCAGCAGTGCCCTTTGCTATATGATTTTATAATTTTTCCTGTTAGAGGTGAAGAATAGTTTACTGCCCAGTGAAAGAATATTACTACTAACACATGGATTTGCAAGGTTGACAGACTAGGAATTATTTTTTTTTTTAGTTGCTTTCAAGTGACAATGTCCCCATGATCCAAGTCACATTTATTCCTTTTTCTATCCTCAAAGCTTATATTCTTCAGCCTTTTGAATTGTTTTAATCTTTTTCTCAAGAACCATATATCCTTCATAACTTTTCTTTTTGTTG
This sequence comes from Cavia porcellus, assembly GCF_034190915.1. Classification (NCBI taxonomy): domain Eukaryota; kingdom Metazoa; phylum Chordata; class Mammalia; order Rodentia; family Caviidae; genus Cavia; species Cavia porcellus. The sequence continues at coordinate 35,423,678 of NW_026947489.1, forward strand.
CATGTATGACTTTAGGCAAGTCACCTAAACTTTGGGTCAGTTTTTACACCTATTTAAAAAAGGAGGTGGTGTTTATTGATTTCTGGGATTCACTCCTGCCCTAGTACTCATGGACATACTATACATTCTTAATATTTTGTTGTTTTTAGAGCCAGTGATGAGAACTTATTAACAATATAGGTACTTAAAATTCACTTGCATAGATTTTAATTTAGCACATTTGAAATGGAAAGTCCATGACAGTGTTTTTAATGAATGTACCAAGATGGTCTAATGAACACTGAAGTTTATTTCATAGCTATGAGTTTCATTGTTATTCATCCAAACTCTATTTTAATATCGCAGAATGAGTTTTAAGTAAGTAAACACGAAGGGAAAGAACGTCTGTACTGACTTAATGGAGAAAGCCAACTGGACAATAAGATGCCAGTTTTCCCCCATTTTTGTACCCCTTCCCTGCCCGAAAGGAAGACAGAATACCTGTCTTCACCCTAACGTTCTATTTATGCCTCACATCTTTCTCCATTTTTAGTGAACTCATATTCATCCAGCTGGAAAGCTGCTTTCTCTGGGTGAGGAAATCAGCACTAGGAGAAGACCTTGGTGATTCTTCTGGTGTGAGAGCTTGGGTTGTGCCTTTAAAATCTATTTGTGTAGAAGTGCTTTGAGAATAAACTTGAGCCCATAACCCTCACTGTTCCATTCAGACCCCAATTCACTAGCTACCCAAGCACCTTGGGCATTCTACAGTTTAAAGTTCATTGTGGTGTGGCCTTATGTGATACACATATGTTCTATGATGCCCATGTGTAATTAAAGCAGCATTATATGCCTAAGACAAGTTAGCACGGTTGTATTTTTAAAAAGACAACTTCTTAGCCCACCATGCTTTTGGAACACTTACATGAAATACTTCCAACTCTAGTGTCTCCTAATATCGACCCCAGAGCTAATTAGTGACTTGGTGTGATCGTTTCAATTTTCCAGCGACCAGTTAAAGAGTTGTTGTAAACACAGCTGACAACAATATGTAAAAATAAAAACAGAAACCAAGATCGCTCCTTGAGAGAAGAAAGTCAACGTTGAACAAGGAAGGCCGTGGGGTGCGTGTGCGTGCTGGAGTGCCATTGCTAGCAGAATAAGGGGTCTCTTTAAATTCAGATTAGACCAGGTTGACCTGAAGCTCACTCCCCATCCCATTAGTAAAATAAAAATAGAAGCAGCAGGGCATCTGGGTTTGTGCTGGGGAGGTAAGATCTTTAACCAGGGGCACCTTATTGCTAGGCGCCTCCGCTGTAACGGACTTGCATCCAGCCCTGATCCTCAGAGGAGGCTTCACACCTGCATTTACACTTCAGCCTAAAGGACTCTTATCAGGCCTTTCTCGGCATAGCCCTGGAACCTCGGAGCTCAAACACGGCATCCTCAGTCTCAGCCCCGCTGCCTTCTCCCCCGAGATTTACAAAGCGACCTCCCCCTAGCAGCATCTCCATCCAGAATAAAGATTTTAGTTGTCTCCCCAAAGGCAAAAGCGAACGGGGAGGGATGCACGGCGAGAAGAACCACTGCCTCCTCGCTCCCCTCCCCACTCACCCGTGCGTCTCTTCCGGGGTCCCCTTCCTCCTGCGGGGGGCTGGCAGTCAGGTGAGGTTACCTGGGCGCCTCGGGAAGCCCCAAGGGGCGCTGCAGTCCTTCCTTTCCGAGTCGCCCCAGCCCTGGCCAGGCCCCAGGACTCCGGCCCTCTCCCCCCGCGCGCGTCCCCGACCCCTCGGGCTCCGACGCGCGGCGACAGCAGCCGACCTGGCGTGACGCAGGCGGAGACTACTTAAGGGCGGATTAGAGGCGGCGGCCGCGGATTCCCCAGCCCGGCAGCCAGCTCCGCGCGCTCCGGGCCTCGCAGAGGCAGCGCGCGAGCGAGCGCCAGGGGCCCGCGACGTGGCAGGCGCCGGTGGCCGCCGGACCCTCAGCCGCAGCCCGCTCCTCCGGCGGGCGCGGTGCCTGCAGACCCCGGCTGGGGCCCTGCCCCGCCCCCGGCCCGGCAACTGCCGCGGGATCAGCCCCGATTCCCGGACGGCGGGCGCCGGAGGCTCGTGCTGCTTCCCGGAACGCGCCCACTGCCCATCAGTCCGGACGCGTGGGCTTTCTCTCCTCATTTCTTTCAAGTACAATAAAAGGGAGGGGGGAATCGTGGATTTTTTTTTAAAATTCGTTTGCTTCTTTCATTGGGGTGCAATTCGCTCCCCGCCGGGAGGTGCGGCCCGGGGAGGGGCCAGGAGCGGGAACGTGCCCGGTGCTGCCCAGCCTTTGTCTGCTGCCTCCGGATGCACAGCGATGGGGGAATGGACCATCCTGGAGAGGCTGCTGGAGGCCGCGGTGCAGCAGCACTCCACTATGATCGGGAGGTAAGGGCGCCCCCCGGCCGCAGCGGGCCCGTCGGACGGCCCTCGGGAGTGCTTTCTCCCAGCCACAGCAACCCCGGCCCCCGCCCGTCCTCGCCTCCTCCCCGCCGTCTGGGGTCTGTGCACCTGTGTTCCTGGCGTTGAGGGATCACCCCACGCCCCCTCCTCCTGCTACTCCCGACTAGCCTCCCCATCCTCCCCTAGGAAGCACCGCTGGGGAGGGGGCAGTCACTCTTCCCACATCAAAGAGGAGTTGTTGGTTCTGTCCCGGTCCCCCTTCCCCAGCCAGAGCCAATCTCCATCCGGTTCCCTAAATAGAATCCATAAAGAAGGCAGCATTGCATTTGGACGGAAAAGGGCAAATGGGGAGATGGATTTGCTCTTCAGAGCAGATGCGTCTTTTCTCAAGAAATATTTATTCCACTAAACTGATTTGTTAAACTGATGGTGTCAGAAGTGCACACATCCAGTTGGCATTTTTGTGAGCCCATATATGTGTATCTATTTATCTGCATATATATGTATTCATGCACACATATGAGTTTATATTCATAGTTATCTGTTTTTGCAAAGCATTAAGTTCAATATAACATTGAGAATAGAACAAATATACACATAGAATAGTTCCAAACGCGCCCTGTGTCTAGACCTTGAAGTATGTACTATTTGCACAAGTATTCTGTGTGACTTTGCCATATCCAGAGGAGAGACACGTTAAGTAACTCTATACGTGACACATAGAGAGTGAAACTCATATGTTGGAAATAGATCATGACCAGAGTATGTAGAATCATATACGTGGGGTTCCCCTGTAATATGAAGTGTGCTCAGTCTGTCTGCACCCAGCAGAAAAAAGACAGAAATATTTCTCAGGTTTGCAGTTCAGAACCACGTCGTGGTGGACAGCTCCACAGCCAGCGGACTGGCAGTCGTCAGGACAGGCAAGGAAAGAACAGGGCTTTCCCATCGGTGGTACATCCCATGAGAACCTCTTTCCTTCCCTCCCTCTTCCTCTGCTCAGGATCCTGTTGACCGTGGTGGTGATCTTCCGGATCCTCATTGTGGCCATTGTTGGGGAGACGGTGTATGATGATGAGCAGACCATGTTTGTGTGCAACACGCTGCAGCCCGGCTGTAACCAGGCCTGCTATGACCGCGCCTTCCCCATCTCTCACATACGTTACTGGGTCTTCCAGATCATAATGGTGTGCACTCCCAGTCTCTGCTTCATCACCTACTCTGTGCACCAGTCCGCCAAGCAGCGAGAACGCCGATACTCCACGGTCTTCCTAGCTCTGGACAGAGACGCCCCTGAGTCTATGGGGGGTCCTGGAGGAACTGGGGGTGGTGGTAGTGGTGGAGGCAAAAGAGAAGATAAGAAGTTGCAAAATGCCATTGTCAATGGAGTGCTGCAGAACACAGAGAACACCAGCAAGGAGACAGAGCCAGATTGTTTAGAAGTTAAGGAGCTGACTCCACACCCCTCGGGTCTGCGTACTGCAGCGAGGTCTAAACTCCGAAGACAGGAAGGCATCTCCCGATTCTACATCATCCAAGTGGTATTCCGAAATGCCCTGGAGATTGGGTTTCTGGTCGGCCAATACTTTCTCTATGGCTTCAGTGTCCCGGGGTTGTATGAGTGTAACCGATACCCTTGCATCAAAGAGGTGGAGTGCTATGTGTCGCGGCCCACTGAGAAGACTGTCTTCCTGGTGTTCATGTTTGCTGTGAGTGGCATCTGTGTTGTGCTCAACCTGGCTGAACTCAACCACTTAGGGTGGCGCAAGATCAAACTGGCTGTTCGAGGGGCCCAGGCCAAAAGGAAGTCAGTCTATGAGATCCGGAACAAGGACCTGCCACGTGTCAGTGTTCCCAATTTTGGCAGGACTCAGTCCAGTGATTCTGCCTATGTGTGAAAAGGCAGGTTTCAGGATGGCCTATGGGGTGACAAGAAGCCCCGGGGCAAATGGACTGCTCAAATGTGGATAAATCAGCCCTCATCCATGCAATTAAGAGGTAGGATAAGGTTGGTTAAGAGAAGATCTTGCATCAGTAGAAGAAAAGAGAAAAGACCTTGCATCAATTATACCACTGGCTTCACAGAAGCAGTTGTGTAGAGAGATGAGATGGACGAGTAGAACTTTTTCTTTGGGCTCCCCTTTTTTATAGCCCAGATTCTGCTAATAGTGGACTTGCACAGCTACCAAGCAAGATTTAGCTCTGCTGAGCTCTGTGTTCTGGTAAATGGCATGAGTCAAATACTTCATTGATACAAATTTTGTGACCTATTTCAAAACATCCCTTTATCCTGGGCTGCAGGACTAATATCCTTGAGGATCCTCCATGTATCTCCCCCATCAGCATGCTCCTTTTCCTCAATGCAGGATAGCATGCCAGCTTTTTTCTGAACCTGGCCTTACATTAGACCTAATATGGTTTATCTGCAAGCTAGAGGGAATTATATGGGGTGCTTTCTGGAGACTGGCCATGGCAGAGGTTTGCACTAGAGCCCCATCAGACTGGCTCTTAGTCATTATGAAAACCTTAGGAATGTCTCAATATTTCCAGTTTTCTAACTCAAATTACACTGGTGCTGTTTATTATGGGAGGGGAAGGGCGGGGGGAGGGAACTGCAATATTCAACTATAAAACTTCTGTGAGATGGTTGGTGCACTGTTAGGCATGTGTTTATGAGCTTTGGAGTATTTCTGCCTTCCAGTTTGTGGACTTTGGACATCATTAAATTTTCTTCTTTTTTTGTTAGTAATTAAGGTGTTTACCCAAGCCACAGAATTTCTAATTGGTGTATCTTACTCATTTTCTTATATGGTTTTGTTGTGCATCACAGCTGCACATTTTGCCATGATTTGAATTTACCTGTGTGCTCACACCAGAGACCTTAAATCAGCCCATGTCAACCCCAATTTATTGTTTTATGAGTTAGTTCTGAAACACATGTATGCATACACACAAATTACTGATTTAAAAACTTGGAACTAAACACCATTGGCTAACACGTGTTTACGGATGTTTGAGACATATACCAAAGGTTCAAAAACCTATTGCTTTGGATTGTGAATATGTTTCCTTCTCTTTGCTCTTATTTATTTAAGTGCCATATTATTCCTTTAATATCCACTGTGTATTTAGCTAACGCATTGGCCAAGAGTAATATTTGGATAATGTGCTTTTATGAAGCCCTCTGTTTCCTTTGAATTACCATTATCATTTTGATTTACATATGGATATGGTGTAATATACAATGGATAATTTATTTAAAATAAAGTTTTTGCCTTTTTTGTAAAAAGGGATGTTTGCATTTTTCTATTTTTATCAGAGTTCTGTTTATTTTAATAAGCATTCAAAAATGTTACAGCAGCAGAACATTGGAGGCAGGAAGTGAGCTGCAGATGAAAAACATTTGAGGGACAAACAATAAATGGTGAGAATGGAGGGATGAGGTATCCAGATAATGATATTTACTTTTTTCTACTTTAGTTTAATATTTCTCTGCATATTTTTTGTAATACAAAAGTCAATACTGTATAATAGTAGCTCATTCTTGGAATGGAATTTGTTCTCCCTTCTCACCATGTTTTCTTCTGCCATGTGTTGTTATCTTGGCAGACATACTATTCTCCCCATAATATCTTCAGAGTTTTGTGTTCTACTAACACTGTCCAGTAGGATTTTCTGCAGTAATGAAAATTTCTTCTATTCAAGCTATCCAATATGACAGAAACTAGTTGCATATGATACCTGAAGTCTTGAAATGTGGCTAATGCCACCAAAGTACTAAATTTCTCATTTTATTTAATTATAATTAATTTGAACATTCATGTGTGACTACAGATGTAGTGTATTATAAAGCATAGTTCTAGACTTTTAATCAGTTCATCAAAGGGATGCACTTTGTTATATGGCATTCAGCCTTTTTTAGCTACACCATTTTTGGCCTACAAATGATCTCATTAATTCAGGAGCTGATGCTTTTTAAGTTATGAGTACCATTCACCTCCTCATTCCAAAGAGGTTTGGACATCATGGTTTGAACTTGGTTTGAACATCATGAAGCAACGTGAAATTTCCTGGATGACTTTTTTCAAAGCACAATTGTTGCACCTTTAACTATGACATCTTAGATGCCAGTTTTAGAATGAAATTTATTTATTTTGATCTATAGATTTTAGTATAAATAAGCAGTTGAAGATGATTATTCTTGAGTAAAGAAACAGATCCACCTCCATTTTATGTTTGGTAAGCTAAAAATGTTTCAAGACACCTCCTAGAGATGAAGCAAGGGTGTCACTTGAGCTCTCTCAGCATATGCTTGGGTGTGAAAGAAATAAGAGTCTGTGTGGAAAACAAGGTCTGTTGTATTTATGCCTTGATATAGGATTAAAATAATAGTATTTCCTCATAGGAATGCATCACATATCAGTGGGGCCGACTATTTCAGTTGTTTAATGTTTCTAAACACCTGAAAATGGCAAGACTGTTATTTCCCTTGTCAGTCATATGGAAGGGCACATACTTCCCTTAGTGTGCACCATCATCCCTCAGAATGTCTTTTGCTTTCTATCAAAGGAAGAAAATATTCTGATTTGATTGTTCAAATAGCTGTGGAATGGGTGTGACTTTAATCTGTACTCTGTGGAAGAATGACATGGATAGAAGAGCTTTTTGGTAAACCGCAAGTCCTTTAGGCCTTTGCGTCTCTCTCTCTCTCTCTCTCTCTCTCTTTCTCTCTCTCTCTCTCTATCTCTCTCTGCCTCTCTCTGTTTTGATGGGAGGAAGTGAAAGAACTGAGCTTAAATATTTGGGGGAATATCTTATTTGTTTGTTTTTAGTGGTGTTGGGGAGAAAACCCAGGCAAGAGCTCTACCACTGAGCCACACCCCCAGCGCTGTTTGGGGAATATCTTGAAAGAACTCTAGTTGAAAAATATGCAGAATATTTAATCTCTAAGACCTCACATTTTTAAAGTTTTAAAAAAATATGAGGCATAGCAACTACACATTATAACCTCCCTGGACAGAGGAAAATGACTGGATTTAAAATTGAAGGTGTGCTTATTTTTACATGCACTGGAGGGAACACGATCTCTCTTTTTAAATGTCCACTTTTGTGTTTACACCGTTTCTTCTATAGTGAATGCCTACTCCACTAACTCTCTTGACTAGGATTGTTCCTCCTCTACCCACTAAAACCCGGTTTGCCTGTCCCCACAATTGCCAAACTCTCTCCAGGATGGCTCAGTGTACTGCCCAGAGCCTTCAGAAAACTCACTCTGCCTCCTCTTGGGACATGAAGATGAGATATTCCTGGATCAGGATGTAGTTCCTTGCAGGCAGAAATGATGTATTATCCACTCATTTATGACAATTTCTGTCACTGTCTTACTTGCTTCCAAAGAAATGGGTGCCTCAGACTCCCAACTGAGAACAGTCTTTCAGACTCAGGATGTGTGAAAGGTGAACATGTCCTGTGAGGACACGGAGGCAAATATTTTATTGTACAGTTGGTGGAAACAAAAGATCTAACATCAAGATAGTGCATTTCTTGAACTCACTAAAATGGTATAAGCACCGTCTTGGAAAACTGGAGCACATAAGAAGCAATATTTAGATTTGTCTTATCTTGCACTTAATTATGTAAATTATTTTACTGAAACTGCTATAACAAAATGCTATAGATAAGCAGTTTAAACTACAGAAATTCATTTTCTTGTGTTCTGGAGGCTGGAAATTCAAGTTAGAGGTGCTGAAAAGGTTCATTTTCTCCTTTTTTCTTTGTTTACAAATTTCTGCCTTCTCGATGTGTCTTCGTGTGTTTTTTTCTTGCATGTCTGTGTGCATTCCTGATGTCATTTAGTGTGTCCAAATTTCCAAATACCAGTCAGGTTTATTAGAGCTTATTCTTTTAACTTAATCACTTAATTTTAAAATAATAGTTTTTAATAAGCCCTATCAGTCACATTCTGAGGTCCTGGAAGTTAAGAGCTTGACATATGAATTTAGGGAAGGCATAATTCAGTCTATACTACTGAGTATTTTCAGATCTCTATACACTGATATGCTTAGGAGGACTATGTAATTTATTGCACAATGAGACACCTCTGAGAATCAGAACGGCAAGGTATCTCATTTAATGGAAAATCAGAAAAGTGGGCATAATTGGTATACTCTGAGCAAATCAAGCTGTGTGAATACCTTATTTATGACAATAAAAATTGTCACTGAGCTCATGCTGCAGGGCCTGGGACCCTGGAGATACAATGTTATTATCACCCAAATCTTAGCTTTTAAGAAGTCTATGAAATGCAATTTTTAGATCAAAAAGATAAAAAGTCAATCATGAAATAATAATAATAAAACTACTTAAAATGCCAATGATTTATCCCACCCCAAACTACTCATGTTAGAATGTATGATTCTATAGGGTGGGGGCCAGTACTTTTCCTCTTTCTATTCCTACGGTTGAGAATAAGTGAATCAGAAAGACTCAGTACAAGAATATGAGAATCAAGCATTTGGAAGAGAAAGCATAAAAGGAGGAAAAGAGAAGTGTGAGTCTCTCATAGAGGAGTTGCCCTTGTTTAAATTTTTTATGAGGTCAATGATAATGAGGTATACTATGGATGGAAGGCAGGTAGCAATTTTCAAGGATTTAGGGGGGAAACAGAGGTCAAATCTGAGACTTCCATGATGGTATAAGAGGCTGACCAAGGGTACAGCTTTCAGGGAAGAGAGGAGCAGCAGCCCGGGTTAGAATTTGAAGAGATTTAGCTGGCCATATTAAATTAGAAAAGGGTGTCAGAAATTATAGGTGGTGGAATTTCAAGGAAGAAAGTCTCTTATTAGCATTCAGTCTTACTAAGTATTTAGACAGATAACAGCTAAGCTAAAGGAAAGTGAAGGACTCAAAAGCATTGACTACATTTGATGAGTGAGAAGGCAGAACCAGGGAGTACGGACTATCCTTTGCCTTAGATACTTCTAGGCCTCCAGTAGGTTGAATAGAAGAAATTAAAATTAATAGTGGGCAAAGGTAGTTGATCAATCCTATCGTGATGGCTAATCTTGATTTTCAACTTCATAAGATTGAAAAATGCATGGGAAACTAGTAAAGCACACTTATGGGTGTGTGTCTGGTGTTTTCAGACATGACTGGAGTCAGAGAACTCTAAATTCACCAGTGGATGAATTCATTAACAAAGTCATCATTTGATGGCATTCTGGGAAGATGATGCAGACCTAGCTGGTGGGATCTGAAGAAAGGACGTCATGAGGGAGTCACACTGGGGACTAGATCTTGCCCTGGGTTCCTTCCTCTCTGGTTCTTTCCTCCTCAGTTAGCTTCTTGGATGCCATAAAATGATCACCTTTCCTTTCCCATGCCCATCAGACATGATATTTCTGCTTTGGAGCCAGATGATCACAGACAAAACCCTCTAAAACCATGAGCTAAACTAAATCTTCACTCCTTGAAGTTGTGTAATGTCAGATATGTGGTCACAGTGATGAAAAGCTGACCAATACATCATTCTAGCCAGTGCTCTGAAAGTCAGTTGAGCATGAACAATCAGCTTTGTGACCACAGAAAGATTGTGTCCATTTAGAAGGTTGTTACACTCCAGTCAGAAACAAAACCAAGAGAGTGGTGGTGGCTTAAATGTTTAGAATTATTATTATCAGTTTTGAGTCTTCAAGGACAGGGCATCTAAGAGGAAACTGATGAAGTTGGTTGATCAACATCAATCAACATGTGATCAGATCCACTGTTTGTAGAGGACAGTGTTCTAAATTACTAACAGCATGGCAAATTGAGTTATGAGGAACAGATCAGTGGCTCCAAAAACTACAGAAGTTACCCAAAGCTCATTTGTTTAACTTAATAAATAAAGGTTTTATCATCTGCAAATATCCCCAACTCGCAAACTTCCATCCCTTTATATTTTGTTTTTCCCTTTCTCTTAAAAGCCATTTAACTGAGCTCAGTAATATCTTAAGCCCTGATGGTGCACCAGGGTCTGGATAGTTGTATTACAGGAAGGACCGGGACAGGTATGCTGTGCTCCTTTCTCTCAGGGAAGACAAGGAATAAGACTACTTCATTGGGCAGAATACAATCTGTGTCATATCCAAGGCTCAAAGCATTCTGAGTTCTCAGAAAGAAGCTATCATACCATCTACGTTTATATAATAGGTGGGAGATGCCGTAAAGATAGAAAAACCATAATTAATAAGGCATAGTTCTGCAGCAAAGCATTGCTTTACTTTGCGATCCTTTTTGTTAAGCTGTGGCATAGTCCTGAGACTTGTGGTCAGGTCAGGAGCCATTTGATGGGTGGCCAATGATGTCTGACTTCTGTAAGGCAAGTATTTGTGCCACCCAATCCCTGCTGGGGACCTGGACATCCCCTTGGGAACAGACAGGCTAATCTAGCCGGTGGGGGGAGGAAGGCAAAGGCTGGGGGCTGGTGTCAGTTGTTTGAGAACATCAGCAGAACCTGGATAAATTCCTAGAAGCTGTGATCTGGTTTTGCTATTCTGAGTATGATAAGTCTGAGTTTCGATCAGAATCTGCACAGGGACTGAGACACGGGACCTGGGGAGATTCTGAGCTGCCAGCCAGAGAGTGAGCCACTTGACTCTGCCATTCTCAAAGATTATGGGGAGAGGGATCTGCCCAGAATTTATGAGCAGTGACAGAAAGCTGGAATTGGTATCCCAGGTCTAGGAGCAGCCTGGAGGGACACAAGTTTACCTCATAGAACTGAGAATCTGCAGTACTTGAGAACTGCCACGATCCCAACCCAGACTAACATAGAAAAATTGTTTTGAGTTAGGAACTGACATAAGCATTCATTTCTGACTAAGAAGACTGGGGAAGACTTGCAGAACTGGAAATTTTCTTTTGTCTGGAGGTCACCAGGAGGAGGAAGAGTTGAATTTGGGAAGTGAATGGACTGTATTGTGTATGCCTTAAGAAAGCCATGATAAATTGAGTAGACAATGTGAAACCTCTTGTAATGCCATGTTTTGAGCTCTGCCAGGTGCCCAGGCATCAGCTACGCTGCCTCTGTTTGACCATGCAGAGGCTAATTGTACCCATCTCAGAATCAGCTTTGATTTGGAAAACACATTTCAATTTCAACAGTAAGGGATTGGAACAATATCCAGTATGATGGTTGGGGATTTGGCAGCATGGCCCCATTAACATTAGTGGGAGTTAGGCTGCTAAATCCCAGGCACTGAGCAGAATCCTCGTGTTGATTCACCATGATGACCTTTCTGCTATAAATTGATACCATATTTCAGAATCACTTAGCACCGATTAAGCTTTGTAGAATTTACCTCTCCTAAAAGGAAAATCTTTCTGAAAATTGTTGCTGTGTGCATTGAAATGTTTGTGTTTGTGGGCAACTCTGGCCAGTAGGAACATATGGGCACCTAAATATAGAATTGTTGGGTTTTGATACCTCTGAGACATCTGGGGAGCTTTATCTGTTGTACCTGCCTCCAGGTGGGGCCCAAGCCTTTTGCAAATGATTGCTTTTTCTAAAGAACTTTCTTTCTTTATATAATGTTATATTTTCTTCCCTTCACATTTCCACTTTCTCAAAGATAATAAAAATTCCTGAATGTTTCAAAATATGAAATCTGAATAGTCAAAAATTCTATTCATGCTCTCAAAAATAGCAAGTAGATGTTGAATAGTTACCATTTCCTTGTATGAATGAATGAACTCACTCAATATTCGCCCCTAGGTCTGGAAAAAGATGAGGAAAACAAAATATCTGGATGCTCTGTCAACCCAGGTCATATAGCTAGTACAAGGTCTAGACTAGACCTTGACTACATTCTAGCCCGTACAGTATGATGTTGATGCCAAGTTTGTCTAGTGCCTGCACTGCCTCAGAACAAAAGCTGTTACATGTGGTCTCAAGAAGCCTGGCACACTAGTCACTTCCTCTCTCTCTCACATCGAAATGTTTTCCTTCTTTTTCTTTCTCACCAATGTTTCCTTCCTTGTGCATTTTGCTATGGCGTGAGACCATGAGATTTTCCAAGACAGTCATGTTTCTATCTACACATGGCAGGGCTTTGCAAATAGTCACTGATTAAATAAGTAGAAATATAGAATCACAGAATCTTTAAAAAATGGGAAAGGGTGTTCTACTCATCCTCTCATTTCTTTGATGCACCTTCATTCCACAGAATAAACTTGAATAAAGCATTCCGGGCTTGATGGAATTTGAGATAGGATGTGATAAACAGATTGGGCTTCTTAGATTGCCAGGAAAATTTGGCCTGGGCAGGACAAAGGTAGTTAGCTCTGGATGGCAGACTCCTCAGATTTCTATTCCAGATATCTCCAAACACAGGTCATGAGAAACGTGACTAAGCATCACGTGCAAGATAAGATCTTGTCTTGGATAAGCACATGGCCTCTTATACATATGGCATTATAATTATGGGCAACCTAAGGGCAAAGACCTATAGTCTCAGCTCTAAGTTGTGTGTGTACTTTTGTCTATTGTGTGTGTGCTGCTCTATCTATGGAAGTACTTTGGGTGCCTCCATCCCTGGCATACCCCAAGAGACCTTGCTTCTGGCCACTTCTAGAACTTCATGAAAAAGACTTCATATTATGGCTTGTGTCTAGATGGCTCATCACAAAATATTTCTCCTCCACACTGCTCCTTTGTCATACTGCCTGCCTGGGAGCTAGCCACCCATCAACTGAAACCTCTACAGACTGAGCTAAAATACCCCTTCTCCTTGAACTTTGGCATTTTGTTTCAGGAATGAGAAAAGTAATGAAAACATCTGAGGACCCCACTTTTTCTGACTGCAGATTCTCTGCAAGCTCTTCTCTTCTCCTTTCCATGAGGAAGTACACAGTCTGCTCCGCATGTTCACAGTGTTTCCCAGCACAGTTGAAAGTTTCTCTTTACCCCTATTTAAAATCTTTTTGTAACTGTGTTTAGTCTAAAAGATGCTGAGTCAATTTATTCTTTTGACAGCTATCTACTCAATAAAATGCTTGCTCAGTACTTAGCACAAAGGGAATCAGAATCAAAGGTATGTAAGTGAAAACCAAACGAAATAGTTTGGGTTTTTTTGTTTTCTGTTTGTTTTTAATAAAGAAAGGAAGAGATGAGAGGCAGCCCATAGCAGATAGCTATCAGATAGAAAACAATATGAGCAGAATGTTCTAGAAGCTTCTCTCTAAGAAGCAAGTGGACTGTATGCATGTGACATCAGAAAGCCAAGCCTTTTCATTTAAAAATGTATAAAATTATATTCTTTTAAAATTCAATTTGAATACGTTCTCTGATTGATGCTATAAGTCAAGAATAACTTGGTGACCTGGACTTTAGGAAAATCTTTCTTTCTTTCCAAAAACTAAAGTCAAAGTGCAGTATCATCTACCACATTTTTCATTTACAAAAGCAGTTGTAGCAGTAGTGATGGTAATAGCAATGTCAGGACAGTGACAATCATTTCACAAGTGCCTTTTCCACTTCCTCCCTCTGTGTATCGTATCTGGCCTTTTCAAGTTGTCTGTAAAGCAGACTGAATCAGTAGAACGGTGATACTTGTTTTTCCTGAGCTTGGGTGATTTGTCCAAAACCACAGTTATTGTTCATGCAGGTGGGACAGCACCTGATTCTCTGAGTCATGGTTTGAAGCACTTACTATTTTAGATGGCATTTGATTCATCAAACATTAAGATTGTCAAGAGAACAGTCTAGAAGTGTTGGAAAAGAAATTTATGTATCCTTAAAAAGCAGCTTCCTATATCCCTAAAGAGTTTGCAAGGAAGCCCAATCTTTAGGGGAGGATTTTGGCCTCAATCTCTAGGGAACTGTGATTTCTTCCCTCCCCTCCCCTCCCCTCCCCTCCCCTTCCCTTCTCCTTTCTTTCTTTCTTTCTTTCTTTCTTTCTTTCTTTCTTTCTTTCTTTCATCTTTCTCCCTTCTTCCTTTTTCACATTTGGGACAGAATACTTTTACCTGGAGTGCAAACCAAGTGGAAGCAAAAGTGACCATACTGGCGAGACAGCCCAGTCTCACCCAGACCATCTTCTTAACTAATTTCCATGATTTCAGAGATGACACAGGAGATAAAAAATCACCACTTTTTCTTTGAAGAATGCAGCATTTATTTCACCCTCATTACAAAATAATACACATTCAGTTCACAGAAAAAAAAAAACAATGAAAAACTGTCACCTAGAGAGAACCATTGTTAGCTTGTATCTGCCTTTTGGTGTATATCTGTATAGCACTTCTAATAAATAGAGAGATAGACATTCTGAGTACCGCATATGGGGCTCTTCTAGAGGTAGAAGAACCACACCTGTATATAGTTTTGTAAGTTTTTTTACACTTGATAATAAATGGTTAATATTTTCTACATCATCAAATTTCTTTACAGCATGCTTTTGAGACAGCACTTGGGTATACCTCCACTCAATGTACTGGGTCATAAGCTAGCCTTGGCTAATGGAATAATGTCGTTGGAACCATACTGAGGGATGGGGCTCAACTGGGAGATCACAGGGTAGAGATGAATCCCTCTTTCCTGGTTGTGGAGCCTCAAAGATTTTAGACACTTTCTGTCAGGACTGGGATACAAATAGCTGAGACGGAGATCTCATGAGAGAAGAAATGCAAATACACAGGAGCCTTCCCAACCTTTGTCTGAGTGTAACAACTAGGGGAGAAAGGCCACTTAAGATAGCCAGTCCCATTAGGAGGAACAAAAATTTCCAAAAGAACCATTTTTATGCCAAGTTCTCTGAAATTTATTTAAGTGCAGGTACATTTGATAAAAATAGCAGTTTCCGTCTCTGTGCCTGGGTGCTAATGAGCTTGGCAGGCGTTCATTCCTCACTTTGATATATTTGCTCTCCTTACCACACCTCTCTCTGGCGCTCCTGGAGTCCCAGGGTGTTGAAGTAAGGGCAGCTTGCTTAAAAAGGCTTTCATAGGTGAGGAAATGTAGTGAGGTAACAATTTTCTTTTTTAAGAAATGGAGAAAAGAGTGAATAGAAAAAAACGTTTTAAGAAAGGTGGAAGGTCAACTCTAACTTACCTGGATACTTTGCAGAAACAGATTTCTGTACAGTGGGTGTTTAGGGAAACTCTGTGATCCAAGGCATTAAATTAGGAAACCAGAACAGGCGACTGGAGAGTATTTACAAATACGGGACTCAGAGTCAAATAAAAATTTTACAAGATAGTAACCATGATTGTCTCTCTAAGTAAAGTTTGATATATCTGTTCTGTATTGACTGAGCCAAACTACCAGTCAGATACTGTCTTGGTCACTTTTCTCTTGTTGCTAGGACAAAATACCCAACACCCAAAAAACAAAGGAAGGAAAGGTTTGTTTAGCTCACTGTGGAGGTTTCAGTCCATACTCAGTGGGCTCCACGGCAGGGTGGCGTGGCACAGGGGCAGCCTTTCATGATGAGTGCAAGCAACAAGACAGAAAAGGGTAAAAAAGGGAAGAGGCACACCTACTTCCTTCCCTTGTATGGTACACCTGCTGCCCGCCCTGGCGGGTGCAGCACCACCCCCCAGCTCTAGACAAGGAACCAATCACAAGCCCTAGAGTCAGCCACCTTCCAAAGGCCAGAGCCAATGACTACCTGAGGCTTTGGGGGGACATTTAAGCAAACCACCACTGATGCTAAACTAGCTCCTTCATTCTTTCACTGTTTAGCAATGTGATGGAGCAGTTACTTAACCTTGTGAAGCCTGTTTCCAAAACTGTAAAAAGGGAATAATAAAACCATCTATTTCATAGCTTTGTTGGAAGTTTTAAATCTGATTTCGTTTGGAAAGCTTTTCACAATGCCTGATACCTATTAAGTAAGTGTCCCATAAATGTTATTTTTCAGTTATGATGATGATGATCGTCATTGTGAATGAGGCTCTAGGAGATTGTGTGTGGCCACTGACACACTGAATTCATCAAAAACCCTTTATGCAGGACAATACTGAAAGAATACAGAAAAAGGGCTTTGGGCATGGGAGGAGTTTTTTCCTACCCCACAGCCTGTCACAGGACGGTGCCCTCAGTGCGGTGCCGTGAACACAAGGTGTAATCCAGCTTTGCCACAAAAGAGGGCGGTGAGAGGTGGCAAGAGGCAGGCTTTCTGTTGGAGGAGGAGTTAGGAACGACCTGGGAAGGAGGCAGAAAGCCCCTTCTGTCTTGGAGTTGGACTCTTACAATCACGGAATAAACTGCTTCCACCTGTGTAAACTTTTACATTGTCAATGAGACGCTGACATCCGCCACATTCGCCGATGATATCCCCTCAACAACCTTGCAGGACAGAGAGGATAGACTGTAAAATGAAGTTTGAAAATACTTTTTCTTCAGCACCAAACAGCCAGGTACAGAGACAAGCTTAAAACCAGTGCCTGCTCTGAACTCTATCTCCTTACTAGAATGTCCTCTTCCTAAACTGACCACTTGAAAGTTAATGTGAACACCTGTGGACTTCAGGGTATTTCCCTGCAGATAAAGAAGCTTATTTTAACTTTGACAGTAAAAAAAGTCCAAATTTTTAGAGATATTACTAAACGTATTGTAAAAGCTAACAGAAATCTGAAAAGCATTACTAATATTGTTATTTATTATCCATGACCCTGATCTTGGCTCCTCCTGAGGGTAAAAGGAAGCTGATAATTGTTTTATTTTATTTATAGGCTTATTAGGCATTAATCGTGGATTCTTTTATCGATTAATAGATCTGAACTTCTTAGGGACAATGTCTGAAACATAGTCAGATATCAACAAACTCATAAATTGTTAAATGAAAAATTAATAGTTCGTGTTTAATGAGTGTTTATTAAGAGGATTATGTGAAAAGGCTTTCAGGGATCATTCCTATAAACAATGGCAAAAACTTCCCAAACATGGATAAATAATTTGACACACAAATAAATGAAGCATTGTAAAACTCCGAGTAGCCGTGACCAAAATAAATCTATACCAAGTCACAAAAATCAAAATTTCAGAAATTCAACATAAGAACAAAATGACTAGAAAAAAGAAAGAAATCATCTATAAAGGAAAATTCATCAGAACCACAGCAGACTTCTTAACACAAACCCTCATATTAAAGACAGTTCGGAGCGAGGTATTTCAATCCCTTAAAGAGTTTTGTGTGTAATGACAAATTTGGTGTCATAACAACCCCATGAAGTGCATTTTGAAAACAATCTCCTCAGTAATTCAGAGAGGGTACAATGCTTACGGGTGACATGAACTCATTTTGGCCTGTGTGTATTTTTATGCAAAAAACTTTATAAGGAATTTACCTGTCTGTAAATGATAGGATTGGGAGAAAATTTAAATGTAAACTTAACATGTGTTTTCTATACTTCAATGCATTTAAATACTTAGAATTGTAGTTATGATATGCAATTCATGAGACTGTTAGCTTACTGCATTTAGATGAAAGTGGAGCTTAACTCTGCCTAGGTTTCTGAGGCTTAGCCCTGCCTGCAGACCTGTAAATTGTTCAAATATGAAAATCTTCACAAACAAGCAATTTAAGTATACATGTTATTCATGTCCAAACTGGGCCCTATATGCTAACTTAAGAGTTTTTGTGAGGAAGATACTTTCGTATCCAGCTTGCAGGAGGACAGACAGAGACTGAGTGATTGGCCTGCCCGTGGCCACAGGGACAGAATCCTGTGTGTCCATTAACAAAGCCTTTTCTTACTCCCATTTCCTCCTGAACTCTCACAGTGGGCTTCAAGGAGCAGAGGAAGCACAAGAACCATGACTGTGAAAGAGGGGACATGTACTTCCCTGCTGACAATCTTAGTTGAAGTGAGAGGTATGGTCTGGGAAGCCCGAGGTAGCTACAGAGGTAGAATCTATGGTGACACTGCCCAGTTAAAGTGGTAGGCTACTTGGGGTGTTAGGGAAGGAAGGCTTCTGAAGCGACTCTACAAACATTAGAGAAATTCCAAAGAAGTCACAGCTCCAGTTAGACGTGGTCTCAAATAATTGTGGCAAGGGAAAAACTTCTCATAATCTTTCTGGCTAGCCTGCCAACAACCCACCTGCTTGCTGGTTTGCTTTCTCTTTTTGACTTCTCTGTCTCTCTCTTTCTCTCTTTTCTTCCTTTCTTCCTGCTTTCAACTCAGTGATTGTATGGGGTTTTTTATCTTTTCTCCCAGATGAAGAGAAAAAAAAGCTCTTTGCAAATTTTTTCATTCCAAGGTTGAAGTTTAAAATTGCTGTCCCTTTCAAAAAAACAAAATAAAACAAAATGACAACAACAATAATATTTCACAAAAGAAAAACGTGAAAGTTTAATCCAAAGAAAGAAACTGTTGGTTTCAATGAAGAGTTGTTTTTAGTAAGATATTTTCAGTTTACAGTGGGAACCTCTTACAGATTTTTATGAAATCAATCCACATTCTAGTAGATTCATAGGCTCCCGGGACTGGAGGGGTGTTTAGTTTAACTAGTGCCAGTATCTTTTTGTACATTTAATTTTCCTGTGCACCATCCTTTACACATAGCTGCCCACAGCTGGGTGGTGAGGAACTGGCTTCCTTTGAGAGGGGCTGTGGTCATCTTCTGACAGCTCTGAGTGCTTCGAAGTTCTTTATGGTGAGTGGAAATTGGTATCCCTGGAACAGAGGCACTTTTCAAACAAGAACTAAATAGAAAAGGTAGCTTTTATACTCTGTTTTCTCTGTCCAGACTTACCCATGAGGTTACCTGTCCGAGCAGAGTCCTAGAGCAAATTTTATTGCTGAAATGCTTGATACGATGTACCCAATAAGGAGGAAAGAATCCTGAAGTTAGAAGGGTTTTTGAGTTGGAAAAGGCAGGGCATAGAGATGGCTCTGAATTGTGAGAGGATGTATGTACTGGAGTCAGCAGTTCTCTCTCTTTGCCAGAAATAAAAATTTCATTCTGGAAAAAATAGAAATAACATATTAAAACATATACACCAAGAACATTTTTAAAAATTTTTTATTTTGAAAGTAGTAAAATACAACAGAACAAGACAGAATAAAGCCAACTAAGATCATACAGTGAAATTGGTACAGAACTTCACAGCAGGTTACCGGGATAACAGTAATAGGTATCACAGTATATTTTGTTATCTTTATAATAGTTGTTCTTTCAATCCCGTATATCAAAATGAGATGAAATATAGAACACTATAGAACTTATCAAAACAGAATATTGAATAGAGCAGTACCATTAATCAGAAAAGAGCAAAACAGTAATAAAAATATTTGCCTTCAAAGAGATGGTAGAAGGGAGTCCCCCTTATTTGCTATGGTCAACCTCCCAGGAGACGCTCAGATTTCTGGTTCCCATTTGCTAACAGGGGGGACAGGAGAAAGGGGGTAGGGGAAGTGGGATGTTTGACTCTAGGCCGTGCATTAGTAGATTCACTATTGCTTAGCAGGGAGGCAGGCTGGTTGTTTGGTTTCACAGCATCCTAAGTTCCAACATAGCGCAGATCTCAGGAGCTGCTGCTGATTCTCCCCCTGGAAGGGCTGCAGTCTGCCACACTGCTGTCGCTTACCAGGGAGGGAAGGTGCTTGCTTGGCTTCCCAGAGTCCTAAGTTCCAACATGGCGTGGATCTCAGGAGCTGCTGCTGGTTCTCCCCCTGGAAGGGCTGCAGTCTGCCACACTGCCTCCGCTTACCAGGCCCAAGAGCATTTTTTATACCAAGTTCCAGGCAATAATAATTGTACTAGGTTTGTATTTGGAAAAATGAATGAATTTACTTGTTCATTCAAATCAAATTGCTATTAAATAACCACAAATTCCATATGTTCTTTTTTCCACTGTTTGCTAGTCACAGAGAATTCATGAGAAGCTTGCTAAGTTTGACACATTTTTGCATGTGAATTATAAATATTAGTAGATTATTTTCAGAAGTGGCTGTCACTCAGAAATAAATACTAAGTGAAGTTTTCCTCCTCAGGAAAAAGATCTAAATGTAAGCATGAAGTGGAGGCAGGCTTCCAAGTCTGATGAAGAGGAGGAGATGACAGTCTTTTTAATGAGATGTCACTTTGCACTTGATAACCTGCCTCATCATTCAAGATCTCCTTTGATCCTCGCAGCTTCCTCATGAGGCAGGCACTACAGCTGGAGCTGGCTTCATCCCATAGGAAGATCACGGGCCCCAAAGAGCAGTGATGGGAGAAGAAGCCCCCAGGACCAGGAACCTCCTGAGTATGACTCTCACAACTTGGCAGCTCTGGGCTGGTCTCTCAGTGGGAAAATGTGTGCCACCACGCTTCTGAGTGCAGACATTTCATTTCTTAGCTTGGTTTACTCAGTGCTGAGCCAGTGGTGCTTACATAAATGTCCTTCTGGCACGAGAGAGACAGAGAGGGAGAGAGGAAACAGCAGCTGTCAGCAGAGTGTCAGGCTGGGGACCTGCCATCTCACTGAACAAAGCTCGGGTCAGCTCCAATACTGTCCTGGGTACAGCTGTAATCAGGGGTGATGGGACTGTCCCCAAGCACTGTCCCCAAGGATCACTTCCTGCCCTTGAAGAGGACAGGGAGAGAGAGTCCTTCAATAGTCACCAAGGTGTCACTTGTGAATCATTAACCAGAGGCAGCAGAATCAGAGCTAGGTCAAAGCAAATGAATCTTGATACTGAGGTCTCTGGAGACATATCTCAAATGCTACCGTGTGAGTATTAATCTTATCTGGTTGTCACAGACAAGCAATGCTTTACAGAAGGGGGCACTGTGTTTTGCATTTCTTTTAAATATGAAGAGTCAATAATTGGCAGTTTTCACAGGAGTTGGAAAAGTTCTCTTTCTCTCTTTCTCTCTCTCTCTCTCTCTCTCTCTCTCTCTCTCTCTCTCTCTCTGTGTGTGTGTGTGTCTCTCTCTCTCTGTCCATCTCTGTGTATATCTGTCTGCTTCTGTCTCTCCCTCTCTACATTTCTCTCTGACTCTCTCTGTCTCTGTCTCTACGTCACTCTGTCTGTTTGCATGTCTGTCTCTCTCTCTACCACTCTTCCTCTCCTACCTCTGATGGTACTGTATGCTCCTGTGCAATGCATGGCTTGGTGGTTTGGCTTCTAGAGCTCAGGGCCTCTTCTTTCTTTCCTGTTCTCTATTATGGATCATCACAAAATAGTATTTTAGAACCTGCTTCAATGCTTGAAATCCCACCAACCTTATTTTTGACTTTTTAGGATTGTTTTTCTAATCTTGTTTTGTTCACTGCTTGGATGGCCATGAAGAAACAAGGCTAGTGAAGGGGAGCAGTGGTTGAAGCTGGTTGACAGGTACATGGGAAACCATACTACATTACTAGTCTGTGTAAAAATCTCCACAACAACAACAAAAAAAAAAACTTTTAAAAGACAAAGCTTCAAGGTGGTTGGACTTAACTGAATCGCGAGTCTATACAAGCTCTGGCGTACTGATTTCCAATCCCCCTGACAAATCCCAACAGGAATTTAATGAAGCACATGACCTTATGAGATTTCCTCATCTGTAAACTCAGAGAATGATGAACTACCTCCTTCAGTGTCTAGCAACCTTTGATGAGATCACAGTTTTCTTACCAAGTGACATACAACCATCTTTAGCGGGCCGTTTATTGTTGTTTACCATTGTGGCACTGGGGATGGAACCCAGGCCTGAAGTATGTTAGGCAAGTGCTCTACCACTGAGCTGCACCCCAACCCCATATTTTGTTGTTTATTTTTTAAAGAAAGGATGCAGTACAAGGGCATTTTAAACCTCAAAGTTATGAATGCAGTGACTCTCATAAGTGAATTGAAATCAGACTGTAAGGTCATGAGGACCATATTGGGGTCTCACCGCTGTACTTCTGTACATGACGTCCACTCTGCTGTCAGCTGCAGACCACCCTTTTCTACCTGACAGCTCACACAAATGAAAGCTTCACTTATCAATGTCAACAGTAGCTCCAGGCTTGTGCCTTCCCAGTTCAATTGAATGACCAGGTGGAACTTGAAGCTTCTGATCTGGGTTCCAAGTTTTCTGAGGCAGATCATTTCTCCAGTGCAAGTGAGAAGTACACTTTCCCATCCAAGAATGAAGGCCAAGGGCTGGAGTCAGGGCTGGAGTCCTGTTGCGCTATGCAGAAGTTCCGGGGTGGCCACGTGGATGGACCCATCAAGGAGATGTTCTCAAAACAATGGAGAGTAAGCTCCAAAAATAGTTTGAGTGGAGCCACAATGGTGCTAGACAGGCAAAATGATGAGTCAAAATGCAAAACTCTTAGAGCCTGCTAGTGATTGGTAAGGACTGGCTCTTGCTCTTTGGAAATGACTCATCTCTATATTTATCTGGTGATGTCTTAGGTCAGCTCAATCATCAGAAAGGAAAGAAGAGCTAGAATTCACCAATTCCTTCATGACAAAGTGCCTATTATGTGTCAGGGAAAGGAAGTACAGCAGTAGCAAAAAGAAGATAAAATTCTCTATTCTCACATGAGTTGTAAAAGAGTGATAAAATAGCAAAAATTAAAGACAAGGCCAAGGATATAGCACAATGGCCCAGCACCTGCCTGGGAAGCTCAAGGTCCTGAGTTCAATTCTCATAATAAGTAAATAAATAAATACAAACCAGTGATGTTTTAAAAAACCATATAAGACAAAGGACGTTAGATAAAAATGAAGCAGGAAGATGGAAAGAAAATTCTAGGGATGGAATGTCAACAGTGTGACCGATAAAAAGCGACATTTGAAAAATGGCATGAAGAAAATGGAGTAAGCTCTGTTCTTTCTTTGGAAGATCATTCCAAGTAGAGGGAACAGCAGACACCAAAGTCTCAAGGTAGAAAGGGCAGCACAAAGTCCAGTAAGTACCTAGGGTGAAGTGAGGCGAAAGGAGCACAATAAGGAAAGTCTTTCACTTGATTCTCAGGAGTTTCCTACAAGGGGAAAAGACAGTCATGGTAAGATACGAGTGCTGGTGCTCAGAGCACCAGTGTCCTCTTCTCTTTTGTGTTCTATAAATGAACCACTTCTAACTGGAGACAGCTATAATATATCAGCTTCTCATGCTTTAAAAGAACAATAAGAAACTAGGCTAAACTGAGAACTGGAGATTCAGTTACATGGATATGCTAGCACAGCCCTCACCTCAGGTGCTGATCTATGTCCTGAGACTGGGATAGTTGTACACTGTCAGTGGTAAAGACAGCAGTTTTGTGAAGCATGAACACTACCAGGCATGGCAGTACCTATCTTTAATCCCAGAACACTGGAAGGTTAAGGTAAGAGGATCACAAGTTCAAGCCCAGCCTGGGCTACTTAGTGACTCTGTCACAACATAAATAATACAAGAGGGACAGGAGCACAGCTCAGCATAAAGGCCAAGAGTTCAATCCCCAGGTTTTTGGGGAAAAATGTTTTGCACACAGATGAGCCAGTGAAAGGGAAAAAATGCAAGGGCAGGATCGGATGAAAATTCTAATAATCACTTAAAAATATACCAATATAACAATTTTTAGTGCCCTTAGCTCAGTGTTAACGAGGAGATGGTGAGGGAGTATAGGACTACAGGAGAAAGTTCTGTTCCTGTGATCGCATTCCACACCTCTTTCATAATGATCCCTGTGAAGTATTTTAAATGTGGACATTAGCTAATAAAGGGTCAGGAGGAAATGCAGAGGGAAATCCAGGGCTCATTTACAAGAGAAGACCCCATCCCCAGGAAGTCAATACCAACCTCAAGCTCACACTGAATGCTCTCCTTGAAGCTGTGATTTGTATAGCACAAGGGTAGGATCTCATGTTAATACAGTTTGCTTCTTATCTTAGGTACTTTATTTGAGAAAGAACATGTGACTTTTTAGTGAGGAGCTCAAAAGTTAAGCACCTGTGAAACATCTGGGCAGAATAAAAGAGGGAAATGTAATTTAGACAGGAAATAACATACAAAGAGAAAACACAGCAAATCCAATCCCCCTGTAGCAGGTGGTCCAGGAAAAGTGGAGGGGGCAGAATAAGCCTCTTAACTGACCTAGATTAGTACTAACATTCTCCTTCCTTTAATAACTCAGTCTGATCATCACTATAGGGGACTTCTCACTGAGGTTTGGAATAGAAGGTGTATCAGAGAAAAACCATTTATGACATGTAATTTTCATCTACATTTAAATGCATGTGACAGAACATATAAACGTACACTAAAGTGAAGAATGAAATGAGAGAAGAGGGAGTAGGATATTTTCCACACATCCTTTTTATATGTTTACACCTTGGTACTGATTCAATATGAGAATTTATGGTTCTGATTATGATATAGTTTATTATGACACTCTTTCTCCTGGGCGCCACTGACACTAAAAACAGTGATTGGGGGTTTTATATAACAGATTATGTTATATCTCAAGGCAGACCATTGTGGATCTGTCTCTTTGTTCATCTGTCTATCTATCTATCTATCTATCTATCTATCTATCTATCTAGTAAGCTATACAAATATATGGTACAAAATTGAAAGATGATATATTCTTTATCCGAAGTGATTCTTTTCTAGTCACTTTGGAGGTAAAAGATATATGCATCCCTTTGCTTAATGAAGCCACATATAATACAATATTCTCACATTGCTTTTTTCACTTAACAAAATAAGATGTAGTGGCTCCATAATAAGTATTAGGTCTCACTGTTTTCCTGAAGGCTGTACAGTACCTCACTACATGTTTGTTTCATGATTTATTTAACCCCTTTTTTAATGGTGGCTATTTTGGTTGTCTGCAAACTTTTATCACTGCAAACAAAATTCTACTTTTGGATTTTAGAAATGGAATTATTAAGTAAAGCCAGTCAGTTTAGAAACTGCTCAACTTGCTGATAGATTATGCTCTCCAATTGCCCTGAAAATGTGGGATGACAGTCTTGTGACTCAGCCTGATGTGATAGGAAATAACAAAGTGCTATCTTTTCTACCATCAATTATGAACTAAAACAGGGTCAGGAAGGACAAAGCAAAATATTGACTTTTTAAAATCAACAATAAATCTTTTATCACCTTAGTGGGGCAAGAATAGGGTAAATAAGAACATGCTGTATTAGATTTAAGGAACACCTCATATTTTTATTTAAGCTTAAATCTACACATTAATGATAAGATACAGAACCATGATAGCTTATACTGCATTATGATTTTCAAATGGGCCGTGCTAGTAACTATATATGGTTCACAGTGATTCAGTCACAGGAGAAACATGTGAGATTTGAAAGACAGGAGCAAATCAGCAGCTGTTATTCCTGGAGGGTCGTGTGGCCATTATAGTGATGGGCAGCAGCAGAGATGGATAGCAGGTGCCAGATGGTCTTTGTTTGCCTCTGCTGTCCTTTTGAGTCATCAGTCTTCTCTCCCTTTGGCCCTGTTGATCAGCAATGACTCCAAATGTGCCACAGTGCATGGCTATGGTCCCCAAGGCTGCCAGGGCGTGTGTTTTTTGACCCCTCACTGGGTTCCTCGTTTTGACCTACTGCATCATCTAGATGTGTATGGCTTCTTGGGTTTGCTACATAGAGATGCTCACACTCCACGCCAGGGCTTCAACAAAGCACTTTAGCGACACTTCCTCTTCCTCTGCCTCTTGTGTCCAGATTTTGGCTAGCTCCTCCCACACTCATTCCTAGACCTACTTCCCCATTTTCCTAATAAATACCTTGGCTCTGCTTTCCTGCCTGAACCCTAACATGAAGGAAAAGCAAGGCCCCATCAATTACCACCTGCCTGCAGCACTTGCACTTCTAGACTCTGAGTTGTGAAGGACAGATGTGAAAGAAAGGATGTACCAAGAAGGGGATGGTGGCGTATTATCCACTTCTGATTAGGCAGGGCAGAGGGAGCAGTTTAAATTCTCATCTAAGAGACATGGGTTAGACATCTGACTTCTTTTTAGGAGGTTATCCAAAAAAGTGTAAGTTCTCTGCTTGAGATGACTTATGTGCTGCCCTGCTTCAAGTAAACAGAATGAAAAAAAATGGCACTAAGAGGCTTTTCCAGTACTAATATCACCCTACAACCACCTATCACTCAAAAAATGCTACATTAAGTCAGTTTCCTTGTTCCAGCCCGTGATTCTTTTTCTGTGGTTGATCTATGAGATGTTTGTGGAGGCTGTAATTGTACTCCAAATTTGTCACCTTCATGTACAGGATACCCTACAGCAGCCTCTCCTGGATCCTAGTAGCATCCTTTACCCCCCTTCAAGCGAAATGCCATGGATCATTATTATCTTCTTGAAGTTGTTTGGAGAGCAATCGGGTTTCCTTGTAGACTATTATTTGCAAAAATCAAAGTGGTAAAGTTACACATTTTATTTATTTATTTTTACGTCTCAATGCCAAAACTGCACAGAATGCTTTATTTCTCAAAGAAGATTTAAGAAAATAAATATTTTTGGGTATTAAGAAAATAAATTTTTGGGTAAATATTTTTGGGTATAACAAATACATCACCATTCTCAAATACCTTACTGATCCTAGTAGTTTGACTATGAAATTAATCAATGTTCTACTGAAGTTACACATTTTAAATAAGACTTCACTGGGCTAAATCCTTGGGGTAAATAACTGTTGTCCTCTCTCGGAGCCTCTCTCAGGGCTATTTTTCTTTTCCATGAGATCTGACTGACCAATTCTGTTTTGAAATTGTATAAAAATATATAAACAAAACAAAATTTGCTATCTTAACTATGTTAAAGTATGTCACTAATTACATTCACAAAATGCACTGTTATTTATTTTCAAACCTTTCTTATCACCCCCAACAGAGACTCTGTACTCAATGAGCAACTATTCTCCACCCTCCTAACCCAAGCCGCAGGTTTCACTTAATCTGTTTTCTGTCTCTATGACAGAAAGTTCATATGTACTTAATCTAGGTAACTCTTGTAAGTGAAATCACACAGAACTTGTTCTTTTTTGTCTACATTTTATGCTACTAAGGTATTTTGTGGTTACCCTAATTTTAAGTTCTCTGTTCAAGTTGAACATAATGTTCTTCCCCATGCTTTTGGGAATCTCCTTAAGACTTCATTTTTCCTTGTTTTCTAATTACCATTTGGAGAAGAGGAAATGGATCCAAAACAATATAATCTTATTCAAAGGCAATGTTTTAAAAACACAAAATGATGAAGAAATAAATTCAACAACATAAAGACATTCTTTTAGGAGGCTTAATATTCTTAGAAACAATTACTATTCAGATGAGCTCTTATAGAAGTACTGTCACCTTTATATTGAGGATGCTGAGTTCATAGAGTTAGTGATATAAATGTTATTTCAAGGCTATCAAACCCTTGACTATATTAAAATGGTCTACAAGTATTTAAATACATTCAGTCTTTCAATATATGAGAAAGAGAGAACATGTCCATGCATCTTTAATGGATGATTAATCCTTTTTGACATTAGTCTTCAGTGTTTAGGATGATGATTGGATTTGCTGTGCTACACTGACAATAGTTTATCTCCTTCTCTTTCATTCCTGAAGTGAGATGTCATAAAGAGAATCCATCGTTAAATAGAACATGTACATTACAGGCTTTTTCTGTAGTTGATCTATGAGATGTTTGGGGAGGCTGTAATTGTACTCCAATTTTTAAATTCTGAAAAACAAAAGAGGTTTCCCTGACAGTCAAAATAAACTTATATTGCTAAAATAAAAAGTGTATCCTAAATATAGAATTTTGTTTGTCACATCTTAGCATTTACTATTCCTTTTTGTGCAAGAGGACCACTCCAGAGTGCTTATCTTTACTCTCCTTTACCTCTAGGAAATCAGACACTACCCATCCAGGTAAGAAGATTGTAAAAGTATTTATATTTATCCTATGAAAACATCAATACTGTTATTGTATAATTTACACTTTTCATCTAATCATGTATTCATCCATCCAGTCAATAAATGTCGACTTTGCCCAGTTTTGTGGTGGTTATTATCTGCTCTGTACAGTACCCACCTCCCACAAGGGACTTTGCAAGTAAATTGAATAAATATAATTTTAAATTTCAGTTTCTGACTTCTACAACTTTCAAGTGCTCAGTTGTCACATGTTGTTAGTGGCTAGCATGTTGGACAGCAAAAGTGGTAGACTATCTCTGTCACTGCATGAAGTTCTATTGAACAGCATTTATATGAAGTATAAAATCATATAGCAAAATTTCTTTCACTAAAGTATCTTGAAATGCAGCTAATCAGGCTTCATATTTCTAAAAACTGAGTATAATTCTTATTTAATTCTGTAATATATAATAGGAATAAGATAATAGTAGCTGCCCATTTTGATCATATTGAAGGTGACAGGTGCTGCTATAGGATAGTATAATGACAAGCAGAAGCACCAAAACAGTGTCCAGGATTTGGAGGCAAATTGATTTACATTGACAGGCACTGAACAGGATCATTCCCAAAATATCCTACTCTCTGGTGATCTTGGGCTTATATGAGATAAGCAAACAGGAAGTACAGAGACAGAAAGGCCTGTCAATTGGGAATTGATTTATACAACCTACATCACAGTGACCAGTTATGCATCACAGTGACCAGCCATTTCTAAGAGACAGAAGCAACTGGAACTGTAACCAGAACTCTATCCTGGGCAATTAAGAAACTGAAGTATACTGAAGGGAGGGGCATTTTCTGCTACATTTTCCCCCTCTTTTACTTTCTCTGGCAAATCTATGCTGGACATATTACATGTGATCTTTTGAGACATGGCCAATTAGAAGTAATAACATTAGGGTTGTCAGTGATCCTAGGATGGGCCCCTAGTCATATTACCCAAGATTTACTTATTACAGAGTTTTCCCCCAAGTTGTTTTTAGGAAGAGACACAGTTTAGGTCAATCTTTCCTGTAACATTACTCTGACAAGGGAGTGATGGAGTTAATATGCTCTAGGACAGTGTCCAATATGTCTAGGGTGCTCATCCAGTCTTGGTCAAGTGTTGGATTGATTATTCTATTCTCTTCAGTTAACCATCCATAATTTAAGGCAAAAAACACAGCTAGCAGGAATGGGGAATCAAGGACCGGGATAAGCAGCCTGAAAAGACACAAAAATCAGGGGGAATAGTAATGGAGCAGTCCTATGAATGATATCCTCAGGGTTCAGTCATCAGTGGACTGGTCAGCACCCATAGTGACCTTAATAGGGCTTTGGGTATATTGTCTCTTTAAAGTGAGCTTTGTAGGAGTTGTCCAGGTAAAGTTTCCTGAAGATTTAAGACTGGACTTCTGAAACTTGTAGCGGTAGTTAATAAGTACCTGGGTCATATGTGTGTGTAGGTCATATGTGTCTACAAATATAGCTAGTCATTTAGCTGGTCACTTAACTGAGTTATGTTTTATTTCAATGTAATGTATCTATATTTCTTTAAATGGGGAGTGTCCACTATAATGCATGAAGTCAGAGCCAGAGATACAGACACTGAAGCCAAAGCCAGTTTCAGGATATAAGTGCCAGCACTGTGGCTTGAGCTTGCAGAAAAATGGGTGGGCAGGTCTGGCTCTGAGTTTTCAGAAATATCAGGTAAATTTTTTCTGGATAGAGTTGATGTTTTGGTCAATTGGATCCCTGGAGCAGGCTTAGGCCTCCAGACTGAATTATTTTCCATGGTTGGTGATAGGTTTCCAAACAGCAGCAGGAAGTACTTTTTTATGAAGATGATCCCTGCAAGAGAATTTTGGTCAAAATAATTTTGCTCATGGTGACCATGGCATATCTAGCCTGTTGGACTTCACTGCTAACACAGTTACTCCCATCCATAAACAGGATGTCCTCAGAATCTGTTGGGGGGGGTCTATTTTTTAGAACAATTATCCCAGTGCAGCATATGGCACCTGGACAATTAGGTCTCAGGTTAAGGTGAGCTTGTCAGCTTTCTGGATCAGAAGATAGTGGCTGTTGGACTGTGGAGGCAAAATAGGGAGGCAGCCCTTAGTAAATGAAATATTTGCACAGGTGGTCCACTGGGCACTCCCAGGCATTGACATTTTGAGTAAGCATCATTGTTTTTGTGAACTCAAGGACACAGGTTTTATAGACGCAGCTCCAAAAAATTTATGTTTTTTTCCTTGCAATCAGTTTCTGCCACATATTGCAGCAAAAGTAGTGTGCCTTTTCCAACAGGCTGCTAGGAAGTGTCATTAACCAGAAATGCTTTTTAAAGACAGAACAAGTTTTCAAACCTCTGGGAGGTTGAGTCCAGGTCAGTTGAGAAGAGAAGCTGGCTGACAGGAGCCAATGAAAAACAGAAGGCATGTTTTAGGTACAAGAAGGTATACCAGCAGGTGGTGGGTGGCAGAAGACTGAGGATATATACATGAAGGACAATTGCTGTGGCCTTGGAAGCTCAGAGATCTTGAACTGGTTTTCCAGGTAGGAGAGGTGTATTTTAGCAATTTGATAGTCTATACTGTTTGCTTAGGGGTCTGTGATAGAGCTGAAGTAGAAAGAAAAGCCTCAGAGAAAAGGCATTCGTGGGTTGGCCAAATTGGTTGGCCAATCAGAAAATAGAGAGTTTTTAACCCTTTGTGACAAATGAGTCCAAGTGAACTGCCTTTTTATCTCAGGATCTTCCCAGTTTAAGGAGCTTATGGGGGCAACTCACAAGCAAAAGAAAGCATCTTTTAAATGTAGAACAGTCCAAGAAAGGTGTATGGGTTGGGGACCACAGAGTGCAAGGTGATGGCTGTGTCAGTGGCATGGAGATCTTGCCCAAGGTGATTAACAATCTCTGAGGCTGATATGTGGTTGGAGGTCTGTGTTTCCTTTGACCTACGACAGCAAAAGGGGTAATGGTGAGGCAGCATGACTGATGGCTAGGATCAGAGGCAAGTCCTTAGCTTATACCTCTGGAGGAGAGTTTTCAGAAATTTAGGGGTGCAGTTATCTGTCTCAAGCTGATGCAGACATTGTTTTCTTCTTTGAAATGGTCAGTTTAATGTGCCAGGTTAGATGAGAGGGAAGCTGGCTGGCTCAGTGCAAAGGAGATGTATTCTCAGTCTACAAGTTTGTGCCTGGGAGGGTCAAGAGGCAAGGTCCCAGTTATCCTGGTGATGGTAACTTTTTCATAGATGGAACTTTTGAAGTCAGAGAGTTACTTTCTATCATCTATCAGAAAAGTCACAGGTTTGCTCCCAACTTTTGCAATGACTGTTGGCTCTCAGGTGATAGCGTCAGTCTGTCCTATCTATTCAGGCCTGACAGGGTGAAACTCATTTGTCAGGGCTAACAGTCCATTTTTTTCCTCAATAAAAATGTGGAACTCAAAAGGAATTTCTGATAGTCATCTCAGGTGGGCACTAGATGACACCATCTGACCAGCCATGAAGCCAAAGATTTAGGGAGAGAGCCTCTATGGCTAAATGCAGGCAATGTCTAGCTGGGAACAATTGAAATGGCTGGAAGTGAGTCAGAAGCAGGGAGTGAAACTGTTGGAAGCAACTGTGGCAGCCAATGAGGCTGCCAAAGCAGAATTCTCAGGAATGGGCCTCTTTTTTTTCATTGAGAGGTAGGGAATGGTTTGGTTTCAATTTTAACTCTGGAAAAGCCCCTTTTCCTGCAGTCAGAGATTGTGGGTTTTAATTAGTTCTCATTTTATCCCCCTATAGTGTATGTTGTGTACCCTTGTATGATGGCACAACAGACAAAGGGTAAATGCTCCTTAGAGAGAGACCATTCAGAGGCCCACCTGGTCACTCTCTTCACAGGGATGTAGGTGCAACTTAGCTAAAGAGGGTGGAAGCCTCCATTTTGCCATATGTTGATCACCATGGAGCCACAGTGAGGGCCCAAATTCAACCCATGCTCCCCAGTCTTGGTGCACAGATGGAGCAATCTATTGCCTATGCTGTCTGAGCCACTCACACATTCACTTGGCAGGCATTCAGAGGTTAAACATTCCAAACTCTTTCCCTTGAGGGTGGCCTTAACTAGTAAGAGTTGATCAAGCTTTTATTCTTGAACTGAGCAGGACTAACTAACTGGTGTGCCCTCAGGGTTCTCACTGGAAACAGGCAAGAGACAGACAGTTTGCATCTTCTTCCCTTTAGCATCTGATGTGAGCCACATTAGCAGGGAGCCAGCAATCCTCCTTCAGCCTCCAAGGGAAAATCAAGAAATCTTGAGGGTACACTTTCCATCAGGACCTAGAGAGGCCCTTCTTCTATTTTTGAGGGCCACAATTGCTGAACAAAGAGGTCAGCACAGTCAGCCTTCCCTGCCAATGAACCAGATGCAATAACAAGCAGAAACACTGAAATGACACTCATGATTTGGCGGGAGATTTATTTATGCTTATGGGCACTGATCAGGATCATTTCCAGAATACCAGGCCCTGGTCTCTGGTGATCTAGAGCTTATATGAAGTAAGCAAGCAGGAAGTACAGAGGGACAATGATTTGTCAGTTGAGTATTGGCTTTTACAATATGCACCAAAGTGACCAGCTATGCATCACAGTGACAGCTATGCATCACAGTAACCAGCCATTTCTGAGATACAGGATAAACTGGAACTGAACTGGAGCTATTACCTGGGCAACTAAAGAACTGAAGTATATGGGCCTGGTGTGTGTGTGTGGGGGTCATTTTCTGCTACAGAGCCATTTAGAGGCATATAGATCAATGAGTTACAAATTTAAAGTGCATTAAAATCACCTGGAGATTTTATTATAATGCAGAATCTGTCTTATTCAGCGGGGCCTGGGATTATGTATTTCTACACAGAATCCACGTAATGTTACAGGGCCTGGTTGGAGGTCCATATCTTATATAGCAAAGGTTTAGGATAGTAACAGGGACTAAAGAAATGTAAAAGTGATAGAAATGAGAAAAGACCCCTAAAAGTGCTCCAGAGTCTACACAAAGCAGGGACAATAGGAGATGGATTTTACTTTACTTTGACAAAATATTGAATTCTCAAAATTTGTAGGCTAATTCAAGGATATTTTGGTTCTTTATGGTTCATTGTTGTGAGAGGTCTAGATGGGTGCTTCTCAACCACGGTTGCATTTTCAAATCACTGGATTATCAAATATAAATTCATGCTATGTTTCCAAAGAATTAAACTTAACACATTGTGGAGGTAGGGCTCTGTCACTAAATGTTCAAATCTCTTTATGTGTGTCTCTAACTGTGCTATGTGGCAAAGGATATTTATTCTGCCTTTAAGACAATTGTGATTTTAAAGAAGTTCATAGTTCAAACTCTTGCTGGGACAGAACTAACCTCAGAGTTAATCCAGTGGAAGAAAGTACTAGCTGAATAACTAACAGTTGGTCATTTTGCTTAAAATTTACTTGCAGATGAATGATTTTTCAGAGCAATATCAGGTAGACTCATGATTCTCATCCAAAGTTTGGACATAAATTTTGCTCTTTATCTTGTATTCTGTTTTTCTTTTTCCCATCTTATGTTACCGAAGCATGGGATGCTTGCATAAAATGACTTCTAGATGGTGAGATCCTAAAAACCTAGGGAGACTTTTAAATCTTTGGTCATAGAAACACCACAAAGACCTAATCCTTGGCTTCTAAATGTTAATCCATAATTATAAGTATTCTCTCAGTTTCAGGCTAGCACTAAAGATCTGAGGGGGAAGACATGTTTAGTTCTTGCTCTCGTTTCATATCCTGAGAAGCTCCGGGAAGAGATAATGTAGATAGAGTTGAACTTCACAATTCATGTTTTGTTTTGTTTTATTTTTTTAGTGCTAGGTATTGAACTCATGACCTTGTATTTGCCAAGCAGACACTTATGCAGCTGAGCTAAACCTCCAGCCCCCACAATTCATGTTTGACCATAACCAATTCACATAAGTCATAAACATTAGACAAGATTCTCTAAAGAAAAAAGATCAACAGAACACACACACACACACACACACACACACACACACACACACACTCATACTCAGTTTACTATAAGAAATTGGCTGATGTCATGGTGGAACTAAGAATCTCATTATCTATAATCACCAACCTGGAAATTCAGTGCTGCAGTTCTTTCCTAGTCTGAAGGACTTGGAACCAAAAGAACCAAAGAAATATTGTTTGATTCAGAAGGCAGAAGGCCAGTGTCTTAGCTCAAAAATGGACAGATGGTTTGAATTATTTGGGCTTTTCATCTATGCAGGCTTCCGGCAGATAGGAGGATGCATACTTTGGGTTTGGACTGTCGCCCAAAAGCCCATGTGTTGAAATCTTCATCTCCAACCTATGGCACTATTAGAACTCTGGGGAGCCTTGAGGAAGTAAGGTCTCTTGGAAAGAAGCCAGGCCACTGGAGGTGTATCCTTAAAATGGATTCTTGGACGGTCTCACTTCCTCTGTGTTTCTTTCTTGGCCACTATGAGGTAAACCGATTTCTTCTGCCTATGCTTCTGTCATAATGCACTATGCCACTATAGGCCCAGAATGGTGTGGCTCCATGACCGTGGTCTGGAAACTCTGAAATTATGAGTTGAAATAAACTTTTTCTTCTTTATAGTTGTTTTTCTCAGGTACTTCATCATAGTGAAAGAAAGCTGACTAATACATTTAAGACCCCCTTGCACTGGGGCCGTAAATTGGCTTCACTCAATCCATTGATTCAAACAGCAATCTCATCCAGAAACACCCTCACAGATATGTCTAGAATAATGCTTAATCAAAATCTGGGCACTCTGTGGCCCAGTGGTGATGAGACATAACACTGACCATCACGGGATTTTATTGAAAGAGGATTTGGAGGCTATCTCATACTGTCCCCTGAAGAGGGTTCCCTAAGAAGACTGTAATTTACAATTAAGCTAAAATTTAAGTATTGGTTGAAATACATTTTTTCTTTTGGAAGTAGTGAAGATCAAACCCAGACCTAGTGCATGCCAGGTAAATACTATGTCACCAAGCTACCGCTCCAGACTCATCAACCATTAGCTTTATTTTTTAAATGTAAAATCCTTTTATTTAATAAGAAGGCAATTACACTATTGTATATGTCACTTATTAAATTTGAAATTTTAACTGAGAACTTATAATAAAGGCATGTATATAAATTGAAAAGTTTCTTTTTTATTTTATAACTGTTATATTTATTGTTTATTGTTGACATGTTATATTTCTGCTGTTGTAACTTTACCTTTCCATTCTGTTTGTCTGCCTTAATTAGACGTTTTTTCCTATGTGTATCTAGAAAGTCTTTCAGTATTCTTTGCGGGATTGGTTTGGTGATCATGAAGTTCTTCAGCTGTTCTTTGTCATGCAAGTATCTTATTTCTCCATCCATTTTTTTTTTTGTCTTTTTCCTTTTTTAAAAAATCTGTACCAGGGATCGAACTCACGACTGCCTGCTTGCAAGGCAGGTGCTTATGCCACTGAGCTAAATCCCCAGCCCCTCTCCATCCATTTTGAAGGACAGTTTTTCAGGGTACATCAGTCTGGGTTGGAAGTCATTTTCCTTTAGGATCTGAAATACTTGACTCCATGCTCTTCTTGACTTGAGGATTTGCGTTGAGAAGTCTGCTGTGATTCTGATAGGCTTTCCTTTATAGGTGATCTGTCTTTTCTATCTGCCAGCTTTTAGTATTCTATTCTTACGTTGGATTTCTGGGATGGTGATCATTATGTCTGGGTGTAGTTTTATTTGGAGTGCTGTATGCTTCACTGATCCATATGTCAGTATCCATTCTCCTGTTTGGGAAATTTTCAGCTATTACTTCTGTAAATAGCCTCTTGATATCATTTGTGTTATCCCTTTCTTTTTCATTCATCCCTATCAATCTTATGTTGTTTTTCTTTGCATCATCTTGCAGTTGTTGAATTGTTATTTCCTGATTCCTTGTTATTTTTAAAAGATCTTTCCTTTCCAATTCACTAGCTGCAATCTTGTCTTCAAGGTCTGAAATTCTATCTTTAATTTTGCTGAGTTGGTTTTGACAACTTTTGATGGAATCTTTGATTTCCTGTATATCTCTTTGAATCCACTTCATGTATTCTGTTTGTTTCTTACATTGTTCATCCAGGGATTCTATCTTTTTGTTTTGTTCCTCTAATTTTTAAACTGTGTCTTCTTTAGATGTGTTCAGCATTTCTTTCATTACTTTTATCATTTCTTCTTTTACTTGGAAGATTATTTCTGATTTGAGTTCCTTTATAGCTTCCTGGAGTTGCTTCTTTATTTCAGTTGCTATTATTTCAGGTGTATGGCTTATATTTTCTTCTATGTACATAGCACCTAGGCTTTCTTGGGATGGGCTGGAAGTTTG
Source organism: Cavia porcellus (assembly GCF_034190915.1). Taxonomy (NCBI): domain Eukaryota; kingdom Metazoa; phylum Chordata; class Mammalia; order Rodentia; family Caviidae; genus Cavia; species Cavia porcellus. The sequence goes on from NW_026947489.1 coordinate 35,460,369, forward strand.
AGATTGCATTTTGGTCTTTCATCTTGTCATTTTCCTATATTTCTGTGTTTTGAATGATGTTCCAAAGCTTGCCCTGGGTGTGTTGGAAATCGCTTCCTATGCCCTGAGCTCCTGAGACTGAATGGAGGTTGCTGAGCATGGCCCAGTCAGGCCCCCAGGACCTCCCATGCCACCTCTGGTGTTCCAGGAAGCTGGGCAGGCTCCCAACCCCTAGGGGATGATGGTCCAAAGCTCTCCCCAGGCCCACACCAATGCGCTGGAACTCACCTTGCCTGGCCTCAGCTCCCTGGGTTGAAAGAAGGTCTCTGGGCGTGGTGTAGTCAGGCCAGCAAAACCTACCAAGCCTAGTCCAGTGTTTTAGGAAGCTGGGTGGGCACTTAACTGCTGGGAATAATGGTCTTAAACTCTCCCTGGGCCAGCTTTGCCTGTTGGAACTCATCTCGCACAGCCTCAGCTTCCCGGGTTCTCTTTTTTTATTTTAAACATAAAAAGAAAAAATAGAAAAACCAAGAAGCAAGCAACAACAAAAGCAAAATAACAACAACAAAAAAACAAGAATAGCTATACATGTTTTCAAAACAAGTTGATAGGAACTTATAATATTTGTTATATTGTATACTGTTATCTTCAAAACAGTTGCTCAGGTTATCAGGTACAAGAATAAAACAAAACAGTAGAATGGAAGAAAAATTGGATTTCAAAAACAAAACAGAAAGAAATTCCTCACAGTTGCTATGATACAGATTGTTATCCTTCCATTAGGTGCTCAGACTACCAGTTTTAGGCCTGCAAAAACAATGCAAGCACTAAGTTACTTATTTTTTTTACTTCAGTTGTTATGATCTCAGTCTGATTTTCTCTGAAAAAGCCCGTGCTTGGGGCGGGGGATCGCTCTTGTCTCCCACCCCACATACCGGCTGGCTCACTGGAAGGTGTGGTTTGGCATCATGATTCTTTTCCCCTTTCTGACGGTGGCTGCTCCAGCCAACCACTAGCTTGAAATGCTTTCCAGCAGCAATATTGTCAAATAATGTGTGTGTGTATGTATGTGTGTGTGACAGAAACAGAGAGAGACAGAGAGAGAGAGAGAGAGAGAGAGAGAGAGAGAGAGAGAGAGACAGAGAGAGACAGAGAGAGACAGAAAGAGACAGAGAGAGACAGAGAAAGAGAAAGAAAGCCTTTAATTTAGCCTAACATTTAGACCAGGTTGTAAACCAGCAGTCCTCTGTAGTAGCCAGAAGCCCTCACTATTTTTCTTTCCCTCTTTATTCTTTCTCCCCAGTTCTCATCTAAAGACCACAGTCTGCCTAGGCCAGTTTATATTTGATTTCCTTCGTTAGGCATATAATAGTTACTTAGTTCACTATAATCTGTGTTCCTTTGGGTTTGAAAGCCCTTATGATTATAAGATTTCTTCACAGTTTATCACATAATTATCTGGCTCTTTTTGCATTGAGGTGTGAAGTCAGAGCAACTGAAAGCAGGCACATTAAGAATCACATACTCATAGGTTAAAATCTGATTTGGCTACTTCCTCAATGTATAGCTCTGGGCTATACTCTGACTTTCAAGCAGCATGTTAGTAAAATAAGAATGATAATGTACTAGTGAAACTCTCAGAAGCAAAGAGTAGAACAGAGGTTGTCAAAACTAGGGATCGGGCAAATGAGAAATTGGAACCAGGGTTAAAAAAGGAGCATGTCCCACCTTACAGATAAGTAGTAAATAATAAGAATAAGAATTGCCTAACTTTTTAAAACTCACTGTCCACACAGTGCTATTTCAGAACAGTCTGATGATCAGAAAATACAATCCAATAAGAAAATACTGATTTCATGATAGCTTAGGTTTTTAACTCACATTTTTTTGTACCTGGGAGACATAAGCAAAAACCCCTTTACAACGCCCCTTCTTTTTCTATATGCTTCCCTTGCCATAACTGTTTATCAGGAGCCAGGGTTTTGCACACAGGGTTTTGCACACGCTAGGGAAGGGCTCTACCACTGAGCTCCACCCTCAGGCCTTCAGAACTTTTTCAGTCATACCTCCAGTTCAATTAATCACAGTCTTACCCAGTCCAAACAATCATAATCTTGCCTTCTCACCCTACCCCTTTTATTTCTCTCAAGCTATATCATCCCCTTCTTGTAAATCTGCATACCAAAACGATCAGAGCTAGTAAAGCCAATACTCTCCCATGAACACTTAGTGAGTAAATACAGAGGGAGAAGTTCGGACATTCATGTTATTTTTGTTCTATTGTAACAGAAAACCTGAATCCCCATGCCAGTATGCTTCAGTTTCTTAGTTGCTCAGCTAATAGTTCCTGTTCTAATAGTTCTGGTTGCTTCTGTCTTTTAGAAGCAGCTGGTCACTATGATGTACATTGTAAAAACCAATCTCCAATTGAAAAGATATTCTGCCTCTGTACTTCCTGCTTGCTTATCTCATATAGGTCCTAGACCAGCAGAGTTCAGGGCCTGACATTCTGGGAATGATCCTGATCAGTGCCCATTGATATAAATAATTCTACCTCCAAATCGTGGGTGTCATTTTGATGTTTCTTCTTGCATTGCAGACTCAACTGAGAGGAATGCCCTGACATCCTGTTCTTTGACATACAGAGGGGATAATATGCTTTTTTCCATTTTTACCTTCTAGGAAATTGTATCATTACTGTCTACCATAAATCCCACCCAATTATGTTAGTTCTTAAGTAAAATTTTACAGAATATGTCCTTAGAGTTGTGTGTGTGTGTGTGTGTGTGTGTGTGTGTGTGTGTGTATCAGAAAGAGAGGATAAGAGAGAGGGAGGGAAGGAGGGAGGAGAGAGAGAGAGACAGAGAGAGAGAATCCATTTGTCTCTACAGTTGGCCAGATAACTACTTGATGAGCAGGTGGATGGGGTTGGATGTGTGGAGGGAAAGGAGATACACAGGAATGCCAAAGCTCAGTGCTCAGTTATGTACTCAATGCACAACAGCTGAACACAGGAGCCAGTCACATGCCACCCATATTTCATGAGACTTTTGTTTTCTACTTGATTTAGCTTGGCTCTCTTCTAGTTCATGTTGGATGGGATCTCTGTCTCTGTGTCTCTGTCTCTCTCTCTCTCTCTCTCTCTCTCTCTCTCTCTCTCTTTCTCTCTCTCTCCCTCTCCCCTCTGTCTCTCTGTATGGCTTAGTGAGGGCAGATACTAGCAGCTGGGATTGAGCAATGCCTACTACTTGAGCAGGACAAACCAAAGGGCTGATTGATCCCAAATAAATCTCTTGGGCTCACACTGCTTTATATATCATCATCATCATTAGTTTAAAAATATAATCTGTTGGAACTGAGAATAGAGGCCCAGAAAAACTTAAGATGAGATGCTTGTTGTCTTATACGCTGTCATGCTAGTCACCATTGTTGAGTGAGGCATGCTCATCATTTGGGAAGCACTGAAATTAAATATACTGGCTTTGGAGTCAGATAAGCTTTGTTTCGCTTCCACTTCTACAACAGCTAAGTGTTGACTTTTTATGAGTTATTGAAGGTTAACATCACTGTTGTTTTCTGTAGAACAAAGGTAGCATAAGAACCTACCTTACACAGATGTTGTGATGTTTAAATATACAGTAATTAGCATTACACTTGGTATATAGAAGTGCTCCATAAATAATATTGCTATGAAAATCATTATTATCATACTCTATACTATATACATCAGCAAACTGTTGATTCAGATGAATCTGGAATTTTCTTAGAGACTGCAATTTAATTTCATGTAAGTATGCAGGGTGTTCTGTGTAAAATGCTTTGAGGTACTTTGAGGTTGAAAAGTGTAGATACTCTCCTCTTAAAATATCAACTATGTTTATATAAACATAGATATCCAGACTACTGAAAAAACTATAAACTGGAGCAGTCATAGAAACAAAATTCAAGTTCTAATGCAAAAGGATTTACACTGTGTACATATTAGTTTAAAGAAAGCTGCTAGCAAGGTTTACTCATTGTGATCATTTTTGAGTCATGCTCCAGTTTCAACCAAGTGCTAAACTGCATTTTACTGTCCCTAGCCTGCTGAGTTTCCCTGTGACAGTTCCAACTCAGCACTTACTGGAATTCCAGAGCTCAAAGGCAAAGAGTTTGAATCTCCTGATGCCAGGTTATTCTTGGCAACAATGTACATTGGCCCAGATGGAGTCATGAAGCTCTGTCCTCTTTATTTGGTACTGGAACCAAGTGAGATTTCTTGTATGTGTAATAAAACAGATAAAAGTCTTCTGTTCAACAAGTTTGTGCTTGAGCATAAGTGACTTTGGAAATCCCATTTTTCCAGATACTTGCTGCTATGAGCACTCCTTCCCTCACACCCACATATCAGTGGCCTTTGTTGTTTGCTATCAAAAAATCTCAGGGTTCCTTTGAACATTATTTTTAAATCGCTATAATGCATGATTTCTAAGGCTTAGTCACCTCCCAGTTTGTTTGGTGCCAATAATGAGCATGATATGAATGAGAGTCTATAAGTGAAGCCAAGATTCAGAATGGGAGTCTAGGACTGAAGCAAAGAAAAATCCCATATCTAAGAAAAGTGCTGGATACAGTATAGTGGCAGAGGTGGGACCCTCTTTAAGAACAAATCCAGCTACCTATATGGGATTTTTTCTGAGTTGTGTTATGAACAAATGCCCTTAGCACCCAAGAGACAGTGTTTATCATTGTTTTGGTCTGGATTGTTCATGTACCTTCAAAATACAAAATATGCTTTCCCATCCAACTTTGCAAGATGTTCAGCCAGTGTGGCTTGTTTCCAGTATAGGTCCAGTAAAGAAGCCTGGGACATGGGCAGAGAGCAGTAGAAAAGGCCAAGTTTTCATCTACAGATGTCCAAGAAAACCCAAAAGCTCTAGGTATTTTGAATTATTAGTTACACCTATGAAGTGTGTACATAAGAGTATTTTATAATTTTTTACTACTTCCTCCATGCCCTGGAGTCTGTAAGATAGCTCTTACATTTGACCAGTGGTTGTCTGTCTGCTTTAGTAAGTTCAAGTCTTACAGGAATGGTGGTCCAGATAGAAATGGGGAGAATCCATTCGCCAGAAATTGGGTTAAGCAGACACACTAACTAGATTAGAAAATTCAGGGAGTAATAACACCATCTACTTTTAAAACCAAGCCAAGAATTTCCACAAACATGGAAACAACTCTTTACAATTCTGCCTGTCACACTAATGCCCATCTTAGATGTTTAAAGTTGGAGAATTGTAAAACTTCTTCATCACATCTCTAACAGAACCTGAAGATGCTCTTCTCTACAATCCAAAATATGTTTCTCCATACCTGGAAGAGACACCCTGCAAAAGAGTGGCGAAACCACTGGGAATGAGTTTAGAAAAGCAACTCTATTTCAGAATTGGGTTTCCTAATCCAAAGCACTTGACTATTGCTTTTTCTTCTTTTTCCCTTTCCTCATTAGCATGTGTTGGGAATGTAGTTACCAAAGGAAATCTGAACTGCCCCATGCCAGGCAGAAATAAACAGAAGAGCAGGAGTAGGGGTAAAAAGTGCTGCTTCTTATCAATACACTACTATGCCCTTCAGCTATGAAGTTCCCTAAGACAGAAGCTGAGGTGACTTCCTAACTTAGCCAGGGGGTAATTTACACCCAGTCCTCAATTTTGGCTGCCTTGATGGATCCAAAACAGCCCACAGCCATGAGGTTGAGGTGTTGTTACCTGACTAACAAGGAGAATATGGTTTTTCCGTATTCTTAAATGTAGCTTACTTTAGAAAGTGGGGTTTTTTTTTTTTTTTTTTTTTTTTTTTTTTAAAACAAGGCCCAACTAAGATGCTAGATTGTGCCAGCAAGTCAGTTTTGCTGTCTCCAACATATCCACGTCTACCAGTCTGCACCTGTCTCTGTCCTGTCATTTCTGGGGAGCAGAGGGTGTGAGGGGGCCTGTGTGGCACCCGCCCTTGTATGCTGCTACTGAGATGTGCAGGCACCAGGCATCTGCTCTTGCCGCCTGCCCAAAATAGAATGTCTCTTTGTGATGGATTAATCCTTTGGCTCCGATCCTGCCCGGGTCACCAGCTCAGCCTGCCCAGAGTGTGGGGAAGGGAGGGCCACCAGGGGCACTTAACTCATTCAGCACATTCCCTCCGCTGTCCTGCAGAAGTGCCTGGCCAGCTGCTCAGCCCTTAAGGGGAAGCAGAGGAGGGCCTGGCAGGTGGCTAGAAAGCCTCCAACAAGAGGACCATTTGCTTCCTTTTAAGTGGTTCATGGACTGCTGTGGGCAGACAACCAAATTAAAAATGATCTCTCCTTTCTCTGATCTCCTTCAGCATGGAATTTTTACTTCCCACTTAACCTTTCTGTGTTTCCATTTCCTCATCTGTCAAATAATGATAATAGTTTTACTTACCTCATAGTACTATGATTATAGTTAAATGAATTAATACATGTAAAGTTGTTAAACTTTCTCAAATGATAAATTTGTATTATTCTATTTATATAAGGCATCAAGAGAGGTCAAATTCACAGAGACAAGAAAGTAGGATGATGGCTTCCAGGGGCTGTGCAGAGGGAAGGAGGAAGGAGAGAATGCAGTTTCAGACTGTGGTGATAACATGTTCTGGATTGGATATTTGTACAGCAATGACAATGTACTTAATCCCCCCGAACTGTTCACTTCAAAATGTCTACGTGAAATTTTATTGTATGTATTTTCCCACAATAACACACATATACACACCTTGTGCCAAGTGCATAACAGGTGGAATGTAAGTGTTGGCTATCATTTAATTATTTACTTAGGATGAAATACTATTTCCTACTTCATTTTATAAATATCTGTGTACATATATTTTCTCTTTACAACACCTCCCGTGTGTGTTTCTATCACCTCAACTCACCACCTGCTCATAGGCAGCTCCAATTTATCTACATAAAATGAATGAGCATGCTGGACCAGAAAGTGGAATATTCCAAAGGAAATTGTGTTGCATTTAACCACCTGGTTTACAGAGCAGATGTTGTTCTTCACCAATGCATAAGCCAGGAAAGATGCTTGGAAAGTCCATGACACTGGTTCCATAATTTTCTTCTCGGTAAGTTACTTTGAATTTCAGAAGTGGTAAGATCACTCCACCAGAGCTGCTCAGGGACTGAGTTCAGGGTCGTCCTCTGTTTGGAGGACTTATTGGAGATGAGGTGAGAGCAGCTGGTCATAAGAGCTCAGGCTCATCATCGTGTAGCCTGGAGGTTCCATGCCACATCTTTGATCAGGCTTCTCAGAGAATGCCACTTTGAGGAAGAAATGGGTCATGTATTCTTCCACCCACTAGATTGTCCCTCTTTCAGTGGGAGCCCCCTCTCTTTGCTTTACTACCCCGTATACCATCATCCAGAAAGAGACAGTCTGCAGTTTTCAACAAATACTCCAAACCTAACTTTTATGAGTCTCAAGAGACACTATGGAAACACCAGAGGAATTATCAGAAAGAATTCTTTGGAAAGGCCCAGAAATGAGTGACAGCTCCTTGTTTCGAAGGAGAAAAATCCTAAGGAACAGTTGGGGGCTAAGTGTACTGAACCTCTTGAGTCTCACACAGCAAGCGTTAGGCTATTTTTGTGCAGAATATTTTCACGAACTCATTGGGGCTGTGAGGCTTCATCAGAAAGCAACAGTTCACCTTGTGGGAGATGAAAGTTAATTTCCAGGGACCTTAAACAACCTTCAGCCTTGGCTCAGGAGGCTGGGGAAAGAGGACTTGGGTGACACTGTGCAAGAGAAATGAAAAGCCAAAGGCAGATGATTAAGATGGTGGCTGAAAAGGGCAGTCAAGAACAGATGAGCCAAAAGCTTGAAGATTAGGAGAGAGCCTCCAATCCTGTTGGAAAAGGTTAGGAAGACAAAATGCACATTTTGGCTCTGGCCCCAACTTTCCCACTGACCTGAATGATTTCTGCTCTGAGTATACCTCCCTTTCCACACACTTTGGTTTCTCCTGTGGGTTTGTACAAATTCCAGTTAGCTGGGGATTACAAATAAATCACTGTGTATGAAGGGTTGTAGCCTTTCAGGTCACCTTGGGAAAGTGCCTTCTGCTGAGAAGGCCCAAATGAAGCCAATGACAAGTCAATTCCTTGTCAGCCAAAGGCTTCCACTTGAAATCTTTCATGGGGCCACCGTAGGGACCAGGGCAGCGAAGCCTGTAAGAGCTCAGAATGTGATCCTAATCTGTGTGGTTGTGACTTTGGCTCCCTTGAATAGGATTAGATATAATGATGCTGCTTCATAAGAGTTCTGGCCCCTCAAGATTATTCTTATGCCCACACATAAGATACACACACACACACACACACACACACACACACACACACACACACGTACACATCACTACCACCACCACCACCAAAACCAGGCATGTGGCCTCTTGGGGTCTTGTTCCAGAAGAGGCTAGAGCTTCCTGATAGAAACACAAAGTGGCAGTTTTTGGCCACAGAGTACGGCACATAATCCATGTACACTTTAGGTACAGACCAAGACATGAAACAGAAACTAATTCAGAGAGAGGTGTTTGACAACCAAGTTAATGTGGAGAGTGGCAAACTGGTCGGTTTCCAGAGAATCAAGAAGCAGTTTTGAATCCAACTCTGATAGTGCTGACCTTAGCAAATTATCTAACCTCTCTGGTTCTCTGTTTTTCTCAGAATAAATCAGGAGCTCTAGCTATGACCACTTGATCAGCTAAACAATGTATAACTGGAAGAAAAGGAAAGAAAATACTTATAAAATTCTTTGCCCGTGTACAAGGTACATAACGCTAAGGCATGCAATCAAGCAATCATAGTGACATTAGGATATGCACTCGGGAATTTCCTGTCTCTGTCCCATGTCCTTCGGTTAAGTGCTCTCATTAATTCAAATGGAAACGTGAAAACTGTGTACCCTGTAGACCTTGACTAACCCAGTGAAAGCGGTGTAACAAGCTAGAATGCATACTCTCACGTAGCAAGCCCCAAACGATCTGGTAAGCCTTTGGTCTGCTACAGCCTCTGAGTTATCACTCATAGACATCTACTCGTAAAGCAAGTTTTTTGTTCAGCATTCTTAGAGATTTCCTTCTCCTCATACTCTCACAACTGTGTTCTTCACATAAAAATAAAATTCTTCTACTTTATTAATGTAAATGTAGGTAAGGGCTGAGCACTTTGGAACTCTGATCTGAAAGTATGCAATTATTCTGTACTTAACACAGGCAAAGATAATGGCAACTTCTTAGCTGACTCACAAACCAACTTTCACTTATTTCATAAAACTCATATCTGCTATGGATCTTTATTAATGTGGGATTCAGAGTGCCTTTGACTTAAAATTTTTACCTATGTCTGATAGCCAATTTGTGCAAGGAGATCTCGTTGTTTTTTTTTTTTTTTATAAAGAGAAAAAAAGAAAGGACATGAAAAAACAAAGCAGTAAAAGGGTACAAATAATAGAGAATTTCAAGAAAAAAATATACAGTAAGAAATCACCAGTTAATAGGTTACATATTATCTTCCCAGAAACAGTTGCCCAAATTACAAAATTAAAGCATATAAAGTGGACATTCATACAGTGACATTGTAGACAGTTCTGTTCAATGATCCAACAAAAGCTCAGTAATATGGTTTTCCATCCTACACACTCAAACATATCTGCGATTATATCCCTTAGTCCACCTTCCTTTCCTCTCTTTTTTACAATAACAATTAGACTTTTTGGGCTTTATTACTCCCACGGTTCTTATTATTTTTTTTAAGAGAATAAAACCAAACGTGACTAAGCAAAACAGAGTCAGTTAGAACAGAAGGATGGACATAGTACATGATGCAAAAATAGAATACCAGGTGATCAAAAGTGGTTACCCATTGTGCCTCTTGCTATTTTTTTTTAAAGTTGCCTATATCATCAGGTATAATAGAATTAATCAAAACAGTACAGAACAAGACCAATAAAACCTACACTGGAGACCTTACAGGACTTCAAAAAAAGGATAATAGTCAAACCATAATGGGCATCATAGTGTGTCTTATGATCTCGTTTTTTTCAGTTCTCTGCAGAGAGACTAATTTGATATGTATCAGATTTACTTCATGTCTATGTTCTAAAACTTAACAGCTATATGATATGAAAAGAAATAAATTAAATCCCCTTAGCCAGTACAATTATTTTCATTGATTTGAGCATGCTGCATGGATGTGTTATTTTCTGCAATATTTCAAGGTAAATGTCTACAGGGTGATCAGACATAATAGATTCTTGACATGGCCTTCCTTGAATGGCGTCCCTGACACCAACTTTCCTTGTCAGAAGAGTCTCCCAGAGTCTGGGACCAAGGGCATTTAGTCTTTACAGATTAGCAGAGCTAAGGAATTTGTACATGTAGCTTTAAAATAGCTGAAGTGTCAAACAGGGGTCAGTTTTCACATAGGACATTTATGGTGAAGAGTCTGGTAAGTTACTTGCATCGCTTAGAGTATTTATTTATAGTAAATTAACTATTGCAAAGCTTGGCACAATTTATTTCAGAGACTGGAGAGAAGTCAAGCTCACCTTAGAGAGAGCAATTGTGCAAACATGCAAGTGTCAATATACATGGGTGTACATGTGTGCAGATACACACTCAGGGCATCATCTAAACACCACCTTTAAGTTTTACCTACTATGAAGAATGATTTACAGAAACTGTCAGAATCAAGCACCCAAAGTTTAATGTAGAAACAAGGATTTGTGCTTACATAGAGGGTTTTCTTTTACATTTTGTAGATCCATTCCTATTTGATATAGGCTTTTCCAGGCAGGATAGAGAAGGGTATTCTTTAAAACTTCCCAGTTTCAGGGCTGGGGATTTAGCTCAGTGGCATAAGAACCTGCCTTGGAAACAGGTGGTCATGAGTTCAATCCCCGGTACCAATCACACACACACACAAACCAAACTTCCCAGTTTCTTTTCTGGGTCACTTTGTCCCTCTTTATTCACTTTCCCTCCCAGATCATCCTTCCCAGCATTCCCTTCAAATACTTTCTTGCTGAAAAGGTTAAAGGTTATGACCAGTAAGATATTAGGGGCTAATAGGAGACCCCTTTGAGGAGAATTTACAAGTTAAAAGAGAAGCTTAGAAAAGGCAAAACTTAGAGGAACTATATCCCCAAAACTGAAGTTGCAGGGGTTTTGGCAGAATGGAGTTTAGAGAGGGATATTACTGTTTTTTGGAAGGGGAGGTATCTTCTCACTGCTCTTAAAACTTATGCTATAGATCATTTTCTATTGTCACAAGTAAATTGCTTGATCATCCAAATGAAAGGCAATTTTGGTATTTCATAAAGCCTGAGTTACTGATTCTTTTACTTGATGTCACCTGATTTCCTCCTACAAACTCTTCACACACACACACACACACACACACACACACACACACACACACACAGAGTGGTACTAGGGATTGAGCCTAGGGTCATTGTACTGAACCACATGCCTAGCCCTTCTGCATTTTTTATGAGACAGGGCCTTACAAAATTGCTAAGTTAGCCAGGCTGGATGTGAACTTGAGATCTTTCTGCTCAGCCTCCCAGAGATCTGGAATTATATATATTTAAATTTATTTACTAGTAAACATTGGATATGCTCTTAGCAACACACTATCTGGTCAACTCTTCCAGAGTTTCTGGCCTATCTTCTCTCTCAACCCATGTTTGCTCTGTGTTTTAATTCTGTCTTAACACGTTCTCCTCCAGCAATCTATGTAGTCCCATCTGTCCCATCGCTAGTTCTTCTGGGAAATACATATCTAAAGGTGAAATGTTCCTCATCAAAGATGAAATGAATGTGAATTCACTTGGCACCATGACGTGCATTTGAGAGTTTCCAGCATAGCCTGGACCATAGGTTCCAGCCTAAGCAATAACCAGGTTTGGTTCTAAGAGATCAAGGACAGCATGGCCAGCAGGGAAAAGGGCAGGAAACACCATGTACTTTCCAGTCTCTGTCCAGGCCGACCTGGCAGCTGGACAGAGCAGAAATGGCCAGAGGCAGTAGGAGTGCATCTGTGCACCAGCTCAGTGCCTCTTAAGCCAGAGCAAACAGTTCAATTGTGAGGAAGTGCATGTCAGCTCGCACACACGCCTGTCCTCCACTGGTTATGCAGAGTGTCCTCAGCAACGATCACTTGTATGGCTACATTTTCAAGTCAGAGCTGGTCTTAATGTTCAGGGGAAGATGGGCAGGGTGCCAACAACAAAGATCAAGGCACACATGAATGCTGCAGGTCAGTCTTTATACATTGTTTGTTTGAAAAATGATAGCCAGTCTTTAGGCTCTGTGGGAGCTTCAGAGGTGGAGATAGCCTCTTCTGTCTTTCCTATCATTTAACAAACTCTCTTACTCAAGTATTCCTATACATGAGCTCAAGTAACTTTGTATAGTTTCTGATGGATTAATTCTACCTGGCTAACCTGTTTATCCTTCACTCTCACTGCACATATTTGGTATTTTTCTAATATGGAAATTTCAAAACTTCAAGAGCCTTGGCTGCTGCTACACTATCCTGGCTGAAAACCATTTTCATGGAGTTGCATGTGATATGGTTCACAGTGCCAGGATTCTTGTTTGACCTCTCTCTTCCTTTACAATTTGAGGAGACACCTTTCACCATGCTCTGACTCAGTTTCCCTGCATATGAAATGAAGCTTCTTTGTCTTTGTGTCTCAGGGATGCTTTTACAGAGTGGGAATGCGCTGAAGATAGACCACTGAGGTCTTCAGAAGATGGTGTGGTGATCCAGGGGAAAGTCACTCACCTTCCAGCTCACGCTCTGTGGAAACTAAAAGTGGTCAAGCAGACTCGATGTGGGTGTGGTTATCACACAAGCTTGACTGCTATTACATTCTTCACGGTGGGATACTCGATGCCTGATAGGAAATGTTCAATAAGCACTTGCTGAATATGTGACCATCTGACAGATTAACAAACGCCCTTTTCTGGAGTTCAAGTGCAGCATATCTTGTATGGGGTAGACTTTCATCAGATGTCTGTTTCCTGATATTCTCCTACAAGCAACTCTCTTTTACACAGTATCTGGAACCCCCTGTCAACTATGTTAATACAGTATTGTCCTTAAAATGAATGAAAGTTGGTGCTTGGGGCCACCTACACCAGTACCCCATAAGCAAGGATGGCATGTTGAAGGATATCTGCATTGTTTGGAGAAACTCAGGCAGAGGTGATGAACCTGTGGCATCCATGCCTGCTGTGTATTGTCACTAAAAGCTCTAAAACATTTGTTTCTAAAACATTCACCATCACTGGCATACGAGGCCCAGAAAGTTGCCAGGAAGTCACTGTTGTCTTCAAGGAAAAAAATGACCCATTCTTTCAGTTTACCCTTGTACTGACCTGGGCATACTAACCTGCACCAAATCAACACCCTTATGGACATCCTACTCTTCAGCACTTAAAAAGAGCTGATCTGCATTTATGTGTGTTTTTAAGTCTTTCTGTAAATTGCACAGAGGGAGCACATCTCACTTACTGCGCAGCTTTTGATTTTCATGACACTTGCAAGGGGTCAAGGCTCTAGTTCTCTGGATCTGACAGAGAGCAGAGATGTGCTATCTCATTAGTCCTCTCTCCTGTGCAAGTTGTCATATGTATGTATGTGGCCAAATGTACCAAAGAAGTTCTTTATGTGAACTTTCTCATGTCTGTGTAGGGTTTAAAAATAGCCATGCTACATCCTCTTCTTATTTGAAAAAAAATCTTTGTATAGAAGTCAGTATTAAAGTGGTAATTATTTTGGTTGCTAACAAATTCATCAGCTTTGGCATGTGTTACTCCAATAAATAACTGATCACAGAAGTAGGAATGAGATGAACAGAAAGGGCTCCAGTGTGAAGAGCTTTATCAAGACATAAAGGAAAAAAATAACACTGACATTGTGACAGAAGGTAATGGAAAATTAGAGCTGGATTCACATAAAGTGATTCAGGGTGCACCTGAATATGATGATTTCTGAAAAGCTTAAGAATTTTAGTTTTAACCACCAGCCCATTGGGATAAATATTTTATAAGCCTCTAAAGGAGGCCACACAATGACTGTGCCTCTTTCCAGCAAGGTGAGCGCAGCTTGCTGGCATCTCTAAGTTATGATGGGTGTAAAGTCTAGTTTTCAGATTTCTCATAGGAACAATGAATATCAAATTATTGAAATAATAATGCATTGTTCAAAAGCCCCTCCCACCCCCTGTGCTCCATCTGCTAAACATGCTTAGGGCACTGCATGGTTCAGCATTTAGAACGCTCCAGTCATCTGAAGGGAAAGTGACCTTCCCCCAGGGTGGAGAGCCTTGTACTGTGACCTATTGAGGACATTCTTTTAAGACCTCAGAGCCAGGAACTTGTTTTCCCTTGGGCTCTGCTGTTTTCCTGATGTCTGTGGGTCAGCTTGGCTCTTCCACTGCTGGGCATGCCTGTACCTACAGCCGCACATCTACGATTGCATCATATATCTTTTTATTTGTGCATGTACAATAAGGAAGCCAACTCTCTAAAGGACATCTGAAACTCAGTCTCAATACTATCACTCTACATCAGACATAGAAATTACCTTTGCTTCTCTCAATCTTTCAATGTTGAGCTTATAATTAGCACCTTACAGTGCCATTCCCTCAAGCACCAGTGAGTTCTAGCCTTTAGCACCTTAGACCAAGATGGTTCAAGCAACTTCTACATTTTCCTCCTGCCTCTAGCCCTGACCCAGCAAAGTCAGTCCTCCTGGGTACCACCTGTGTTAACCTCACAGCATACTGGCACTGCTTTGATCTCATGTTTCCCTGCTGGAGAACTTTCAGTGACCTGCATTGACAATTGACACAAGTCCAAACTCCAGAGTTTGGTCGTTTTTTTTTTTTTGTTTGTTTGTTTTGTTTTTTGAAATAGGATCTCACAAGGCAGCTCAGACTGGCCTTGCATTTGCAATTCTCTTGCCTAGCCTTGTGGTTGCTGGGATTACAGGTATAAGCCACCATTCCTAGTTGAGTCTAATGCTTAACAGTCTCTCAGTAAATCCCAAGTTCCTTCTCTAAACTCATGTCCATTTACAGTTCACTACACTGTACACTGCCATTTGATAGAAATACTCGGCTTCCAAATACAAATTATGCTTTCTCTGTCCATACTCACCTAATTCCCTGACTCACTTTTGATATTCTGTGGTCTTGGGAAGCCATGGTAGGGCTGATGTGCCCCTTTCTCCACAAAGCACCCCGGTTGCCTCAGTAATAAGAAAGTATCATGTTACCCAAATTCCTTGGTTTTTATTTGTGCTTTATTTTTATCTGAGCTTTATAACACAATGTAAGCAAATATTACATGCATATGAGGATAATAAAAAATGAAAGATAAAGAAAGAAAATATGGATTATTCATACTCCCTTACCCAAAAAGATAATTTTATCTTGGTGAAAGGTCTCATTTTGGGCATTTGCAGATTTTTTTCACAGATGTACATACATCAGTTTCCTATCTTCTGTGTTTCCTAATTGGTTATGTTTGAGTATTGTTTGAAATAGTACATATTTGGTAAGTGCGATGCAGCCTGTGCTGGACTGTACTTCCCTTTCTCAGTGTCTATCTGCCATAACACTGAGAAGAGAGCTGCACTGAATGTACAGTCAAGGCCAACCAGAAATGAATAAATGTGCTTCCCTGAACACAGGAGGACACTCAGTGAGCCTTATTCAGTGGCAGTTAAGGAGTGGTCCTAAAAAAATATTTACTTCATCGATTATTAGTTGATTATGAGCAACTTTCGGGTTTGAACCCTGTATGGTCACAGGGAACCAGTAACATAAGCCAAGCAATATCTAAATTGATTGCTAGGTATCTAATAGATTCATAGCTTTTGTCTTAGTTTCCTAACAGATACAGGGAAACGTAGGGATGCAGGATTCTAGGTAAGAGTATTGCTGGAAACTTCTGTTCTTAATCTAGTTCACTACATCCCTAATACGAATGTCAACTCCCCTTTCCAGGCCTTTCAGAACTCCCCGTGGGGTGCCAGATCTGTAGCTGAGAGTTACACACCTCGATGCTCACACCTTTAAAATACCTACCAGCCTCAAGACGGCTCCTTACCTGTACCTTAGCTTCGCTCTGAGGAAATGTGAATGTCCTGTTTTTCAACGAATGCTAGTTTGGCTGCTGGATGCTTATTCAGAAAACATCTTCATGTGGGTGGGATGGCTGAGCTGTCCAGTTCAATTTTTCAGATGACTCACTGGTAAGAACTGAACTCACCTGAGGGAGCAGCGCCAGGTACGAGGCTGGGTGGAGAGGCGTGACCCTGGCGTTGGGTTCCATGGGTGAGTCGGGACTGTCACTTTCCTTTTTAGGGACTGTGGTAGAAGGAAAGAAACGTGGTTCTCGGGGCTGTTCCAAGAATTTCTTAAGAAGGAGGAAAATGCTTTGGAGTGGATCATTTGGGCTCAGGCAACACAAATTGAAAAGAAAGTCCAGACAGAAGCTCATGAACCATGAAGAGGCTGATAATTTGGGCTATTGTTCTTGTTAGTGTTATTGCAGTTGTTTATGTAACTTATCACAAAAGTGTGTTGCCTGTAAGCTTAGAATGTTTTGTGTTTCTTTTGATTAATTTTCACTTTCTACTATTTTTACTCAAAAAATAAATTATGTCATATATCATAAAATAGACTGTTCATGTTGGACAAGTTTACAGAAATTATGCAGGTGTCTAAAAATGCAGTAACGAGTTGTTCAAGGATCATTAAGGTCTGTTTCATCTGTAGCTTTGTTACAGATCACATCTCTGTGTCATCACCATGGCTATAGCTGGCTTTTATAATTAACATTTCTGGTGTCTAAAGCTAATAAGAAGATTAGCTAAATAGAAAATTACTACCTAAACTTTCTCCTACCATTGAATTTCCAAAGCAGACATGCCAAAACAACTCAGATTATTATCTGGTATGACACCTTCTATATGATGTTATAATACACTGGTGTCAAGGGAAGGGGACATCATTATTAAATTGAAGGAAGACTGAATATTCTTCAGTCTTCAATAGATAAATAGGATAGAGACATAGATTCAATAAATAGAAGAATAGACAAATATTCTTTATGGAAATTGATTAAATAAGTCAAGTTTCACTTACTATTATTGTTCTTCATTTACAACCTACCGTATGTACAAATAGGTTCTTCCTTAATACTATATGGATGATTATGGTGATGATAAGCTAATGGGATCATATCTTATTATACACCTTTATCTGTAAAATGAAAATGGGTTGATGTATCTAAAATATGTTATTTTCTTGTGGATCTTAAGAAATTTGCCTCACTGTTTATAGATATGTCTTTTCAGAGTTTTTTTTTTAATCCTGGAAGTGTTAAGTTCAAAATAACCATATGGGAAACACCTACATTTTCTTTGGGGAGACACACTCTAGTAATGGTGATTCCTTAGACAGATTAAAATAGATCCTAGTAAATCTCAGCTACAGGGACTGAGTTTTTTTGATCAGAGCAGTTCTGCAAAGCTTGACATATGCTTGGGAAATAAAAATTGATACGCTTGCCCAAGTGATCCAGTACCTGACAGAGAATTTTTTTTTATCTCTAGGAAAGGCAGGTGAGATGTTTCCAGAACGAGTTTTCTTTCTCAGAGGCTTTATAGGAAAGATGCTGGATTTTATGGAACCAAGAAATGAAGCTTTCTGTTCTCATTCATCAGCCTCATTATATTTGTTAAGTAGCTGCTGTCTGCAAGAGACCATGCTTAGTGCTGCTATCTGTGTCTAAACCAGTGTTCACTGGACTTAGGACAGGTCATGGCATCCACAGTTCTCGTGCAGCCTCCGTCCTTCAATGTGATTTGAAACATCTGCTTTTATTTTTTTCAGTCTCAGATCTCCTGTGTCTGAGATGGAGTTATTGTTTGTGTCCTTCAATGAAAGATGTTGCCAGGTAGGAGGACACAAGAAAGTAATGAGGCCATGACACTAAGGTCCTCCAGAAAGATGATGTGAGTTCAAAGGGCAGTCAGTTTGGTTAAGGCACATGGCTTCAATCTCTCCTCGACAGCATCTTGTAAGACATATGGACTTGTATTGTGGATTTGAGTGTGGGATGAGTGTGCTCTTGTATTACAGAAGCAATATTGCTGATGTATTCATCGCCTACCATTTTCTTTATCAAGATATCCCCAGTGGCAATGAAGCATTGAACAAACACTTGTTGAATAACTGACCAACTGAATGAACGAAGCACCTTTTTCTGGACTTAAAGTGTAGTCTTCTATATGTGCTAGGGACCAGATAGACGGTTGGTGATGTTCTGTTCTAGTTCAATCCACCTGATTCGAAGCTTACAGTTGACTGCATTGGCATTCAGTTGTTCTTAGGATGAATAAGGAATGGGGCTGAGAGCTACTGACTCTAGCATCCTACTATCTATACATCCTATTATCTGCTTCCCCTGGGAATGGGGAAAAGCAGGGTTACGGCTCTTTCTTCTACCTCCCCCTTCGTGGGAGGCCTGGGCTTTACAAGAAGAACTGTGCTGAAAAGCTAGTAACTAGGAGACAGCATGACTCAATCAATGTTGTTCAAATTTGCTCGAATTCTGCAGCATAAGGACCATGCTCATGGTGCAAAGAGCACCCTGTAGATAAAGAGCTCATGACTCTGAGTAAATGACTTAATTACTACGTTTGCTGCGCAGTTGGAGGAGAGATGGGAAAGCCTGACGCCTAGTGGTCACGCGGAGCACCTGCCACTACCACAGAAGACTAAGAAGGAAAATGTTTGGAGAGCACTGGGGAGTCTTGGGTCTGGAAGAAAATGAAAGAGAATCATTTCCACCTAAGAAAAACTAAGTTCTGACACACAAGACTCACTATTCTCTTTGCACCCCTGCTGTGGTCTACAATGTAGAGGTTTTAAATTTTCTGGTAGAAATCACAGAAGTCCTAGAAAAACATAAAGCCGTTATAGAAAATCTAGAACTTACAGCACTGCATGCCTGGATGGCCCCACATCAAACTGCAGACCCATCCTGCAGTTCAAGGAAGGACTGGAGAGAGAGGGAACTTTGGATTCAAGAGTTACATGCCTTTTCCCCTCAATTTGCCTACAAAATTAAGACATTTGAAGCAACTTATTCCAGTGGATTGCTCCAGCCCCAAAACATCTCAATTACAATTTTTAACAGATATATCTGGGGCACCTCAGTGAATAACTGAATTACCTTCAGCAAGCTACTGAATGTCTCTGCACTTTGGTCTATGTATACACAGAAAAGAATTTGTTATTCCTTTAGAAACTTTTGTGAAAGATAATTTAGCTGTAGTTAACAAAATAATATAAAAGTACAAAAATCATTTGACCTTGAACATAGTACTTCCTAAGGCTATCTCCTAGTAAAATAAAAAGGTCAGAGATGTATAAATTAATTGATCATTGTAATACATTTTGAAAACAATCTAAATGATCATTAAGGAGGTGATTAAATGAAGTATCTCTGTATAAAGAAATATAATAAAAGAATTTCTAATATTTTAACATTCTGAGAATATCTTGATAAAAAGCAGACCGCAAAACACCATGATTTCTTTTGACAGCAGGTGTGAAATTATGTATTGAATGCTTGAAAATCTCAGCCATGATTGGTAGATTTGTGATCTTTATAGCTGACGCTTCTTGGTATTGTCTGATTTATGTTTGACAGTGAGCATATATGACTTCACAGCAAAAAAAAAAAAACAATAAAGTAAAAAAAACCTTTTAATTTCTATTCTTATACCGCTAAGAAGATGAAAAGGCAATAAAGGGTAGTAGATGTGAAACAGTTGAGGTTCACAACTTCTGGTAGGGCCTTCGTTTTCTTACCTTATTTATTCTTCCTGATACTGCTCTTGTAAATTTTGACAGTAACTTACTAGAGCAAGAAGAAGAGGCCACATTTATCTTCCTGTAATGGATGAACTAGAGAAACAGGTACAGTACCAATTTCAAGACTGTCACAACAGGAGTAATGATGCTCTTTCTTCATGGTTTTACTGCCAGGCAGAGCATCAGTTCCTAAGTAGCAATCCCCAGCTGTGATAGCTAAAATAGGAAGATTTCTATGTTAAAGGCTTGATCCCTACTGCAGCAAGTCAGGGTGGGGCTGCAGAGATGATTGGAGTGTAGAGACACTAGCTGGATAAATGGATCTACCCACTGGTAAGCTGGATAGGCTACCAGGCTGTGGACACCAGTAGAAGGAAATGCATCCTGGAGGCGTGCCTTGAAGGATATTTGTTGTCCCGGCTCCTTCTCATTATGACTTTTGCAGTCTCTCTGCTTTCTGGCTGCCATGAGGTAGGGTAAGGACCTTTCCTCCATCTTTCCCTTTTACCATGATGTTTCTGCCTCCCCACAAGCCTAAAAGCAATGGAGCTGGCTGACTGTGCCTTGAAACCTCTGAGACTGTGAACGAGAATAAATCTTTTCTCCCTTAAGTTGTCTTTTCAGGTACTAAGTCACAGCAACAATGACTGACACATTTGTGGGTGTTAAAGACTATCACAAGTGGTGTTCTGAGGTACTGTTCTTTGCTTTTCTGTGTTGGGTAGAAATGGTAAAAAACAAGAGAGAACACTTTAATCCATCTGTGAGGGGAGACAGGCTGTGAGCATGCCCCCTGGGAGAGGTTGGTGAGTGAGACCATGACCTGGAAAGTAAACTTGAGAGATGGAACTATAGCTCAGGCTCAGTAGAAGCCATTTTACTGAAATAGAAGCAAGCACCTAAAAGTGAACATTTCAGCACCTACAGGGAGGGTCAAAGACCATTAAGCTTTGCCTATGAATACCTGTGTGGGGCAGCTGAGTTGGTCTTCAGTTACTCAATCTACTGAATCGCTCTCTGATGTGTCCCTTCTGGGGTGACTTCTCTGAGCTCCTTGTGAGGCACCTTCTTTAAGGATGCAGCCTTTGAGGAGGAATGACACGTGTGCAGTGCACCACAGCCTTGCATTTGAAGTTCTTCCCACACTATTTTGTTTGTTGGTGGGAAGAAGCTAATAAACAGAATCTCTTTGGTTGTGGCTTTTTCAATTGTTTGTTTTTTTCTTTTTGGTTTGTCTTTTGTTTAAACATGAAGACAAGATGGAGTCACCAAAAACGATCACCAAGGAAAATAAAATTTGGTGAATATCTGTAAAGTTTGGATCATGATTGTAAAGGTTGATACATTGTGTGAACTTGAGAGGTTTAGAAGCTTAACTAAGTCACTCAGCAGGGGGCAAGGTTCTCATTTTGCAAACATCCTGAGCCTGTGCAAGAGGAGGGCACAGACATGGTGGGTCAGTAGCCTGCATATAATACAAAGGAAGGAAGAAAGTCTTGCTTCTCCATTTTGCTGTCTTGCATCACCTTGAGCTGTTACCCCTGTGCCATGCCACCCTGACTTGGCCAGCTGATTGTGATTCCACAAACTGTGAGCTACATAAACTTGCCTTCCTTAATTTTGTGTATTGAGTGTTTTATCTCAGCAATGAGAGAAAAGTAACCAAGATAATTATCTACCAGTTTGCTAGGCATCATTAGTATGGATATTGGTATAAATGATGTCACTGGGAAGCTTGCCAAGTACTTCTCATAATGATCTCTTCTTATACTTGTGAATGCCTGGGACTTAAGGAAACCCATTCACATCTCAGGAAATCAAGACTCACAGTTTATCGTAACTTTTCCGAATAACACTTGCTTCTCATCCAACCTTACTGATTATCTCTGGAGGAGGACCTATATCCTACTCATCTTGAGTCCCTGGGCTTTATACTACTGCTTCAGAATTCAAGTCAGTGTTGAACTTCTTTTTTTTTTTTTTTTTTTTTTTGTCTTTTTCATTTTTATCGGTACCGGGGATTGAACTCACGACCGCCTGCTTGCAAGGCAGGTGCTTATGCCGCTGAGCTAAATCCCCAGCCCCCAGTGTTGAACTTCTATCAGGAGTCAGTTATCAATAGCAACAATCTGAAAAGCTAATTTTTATTGGATAAGAGTCATTTTCATGGAGTAGTAATGAGCTTGGCTACAAAACAAGACTTTTGGATCCAGTATTTTCTAGCAGTCCTTATTTAGGTAACCTCTGTTTCTCAGTTTCAACTGTACAGTGAGGAATGAGGCCCTTACTACATAGGGCTATTATAAGGAGTAAATGAGTAATTCAGCACCCAGCAAACCATGAAATTAGTCATTATTATTATCATTACTGTATTTTACATGCATTATTTTATTGGATCCTTTCAATAAATGTATTCAGATAAGACAGTAGAGCTCAAAATATTAAGAGTCAGCCAAAGAGAAATGCCCAAGGATTGACTTCCCCTACCTCTGGATATATCTTGATCCAAGTTCTCAGGAATATTTCTCTCTTCACGTATGAATCGGCTTTCCTTCTCTGTTGACTTCCTTTTCACTCTAGCTTTCCTTTTTGACAGTACAATGGCTGCCAGGGTCTACGGAAATGTGTTGGCACAGGTGAAGCACCAAGGGAAAAGGATCTGTAGTAGACTGGTAACTGGTGGTCAATTTAAACACCAGCTGACTTGAATCAGCGTGGTGCTGAGCCGGATGGCCCACATGAGGACTGTTGCCAGCATAAAAAGAAGGAGAAGCAGTGTTGTGGGGTCTCCTAAGCGCTGTAGTTTGGAGCTGTTGGTTCTCCTGTAGAGCTTGTCATGCTGGCTCCCCCGATATGAACTTGGTTGTTATCAAGGGAGGAGCTTAGAAACTTGTAGCTGAGAATGGCTGTGGTTCATTTTGGAGGTGCTTTTGTCCTTACTTTGAGCATTGGTTCCTGGCTTTGAAGGGGAGGATATGTGCTGTTCAGTCTCCAGGAGAAGCTTGTCATACTGGCTTCCTGATGTGAACTCAGCTGTTCTAATCACCGGAGGAGCTTGGGACCTCACTGTTGGTGAGGATGGCCGTGGTACTTTTCCGTGGCACCCTGGTCCTTATTTTGAGTGTTGTTCCGTGGTTACAATACAGAAATCTCAGCCTGCTGGCACAGATCCTTCACCCTGCTGGCACAGACTTTCCAGCTTCCATTGCTGACCTTTCAGCCTTCCCAGTGCAGATCCGTGGGATAGCCTTGTGTGAGTCATTGCATGGGCTCTAGGTTGTCAGCTGAACTCAGGCAGGTTATTGGCATTGAATCCAGGCCCTTGGCGGATTTTCTAGGTCTTTAGTGTTGTGGACAGATTTCCTGCACTTTATTTGTATTTGACTCCTTGGGTGATCATTACAAATAATACTATAAATTTTGTGGCCTGTGTTCTCCGGGTAACGCTTGACTACAATAGGATCTCTCTTTTCTACTTGTTCCGGCATATACCCTGGATGACATCTCTTTGATCTGGAGTTGTGTGCCCTACCCAAACCAAACCTTGTGACCAGAGTGATGGAATCATCTGATCTGCCAGGCTTCATTTAAGTCACACTTAACCTCCCCTGCAAATAGAGCTGAGGAACATTGACTAAGGTGGGGTCAAGTGGCTCTTTCAGAGAAACATTAGTTGGTATCACCCAAAGACAGAGGAACGGATGAGCGCTCTCCTCTCTGTCTCTGTCTCTGTCTCTGTCTCTGTGTCTGTCTCTGTCTCTCTCTCTCTGTCTCTGTCTCTCTCTCTCTTTATGTCCTCTACCATGTGGTCCACTTTCAGAATATGGAGACTTGAACTGAAATGAGAAGACCTGGAGTCCACTGGTGATTCACTGAAGAACTTCACATAAATCCCTCAGCTCCTCATAGTCTCAGGTCTCCTATTTGCAAAAACACCTAATACTTATGTGTCGCCTTATTTTACTGTGACTTTGACTCTATAGTTCAGAAAACTAAAGTACAGGCAAGTAAACAACACACAAACATCATGCAGATAGAAAGTGGCTGGGCTGAGATTTGAATTCAGTCAGACCAGTTCCTAAGTTCTCTGCCAATAACCACTAGTCCACTGCCATTTATGTGACAAATGATAGAATGGACGAGATGATTTCTAAGGTCCTTTTATTGTTGCTGCTGTTCTTGCCACTTTAGTACTCATTATTAGAGGAAGAGTGAGGAAGAGGAGGAAGCGGAGGAGGAGCAGCAAAAGGGAGGGAGAGGAACATTATTATCAATAACAAAACTCTTGGAAGTCCCATGTTACAAACACCAGCTTGGAGAGGTTGTACAGACCAGGCCTCTCAGTTTCACACATTCTTAGACTGAGCAGGTATTCTGAGTCCCTAATAGAAAAGTAACGCTCTAAAATTTCTGCATAACTCTGAAAGCTGCCTTAAAAAAAGCCTCCACTCATTGTTCACTCATTGTCAGTTTTGGTGCTTAATTGATGCTCCTGAATGAAATTTAGCCATTGAATATGACTGCTAAGAAGATATTTTTCTGTTGAACAGTAACTTTTATTCATTTCTTTGAAGTAAACATTAAAGCTGATTTAAGGATCCTCTTGCTTTAATCTGCTAATCTCTCAAGTCTACTTCTGGGACTGTGCTTTGTCACTAGTCGACTCAAGGTAAAAGCAGTCTATGAATTAATAACTCACATCAAAGTGAGAAGCAGCTACTTAACATTGAATAATGAATAAGAAAAGCCTTCACAGGTTGGCAATTCATGATTAAATAAATAAATAATCACATAATGTGAAAAGATAAATTATTTCAGATGGTTCAATAATACAAAAAGTTAAGCTATGTAGCCGTGGGTATAAAAGTAATCTTGCTGTATGGTGTAGTCTGATTTTGAATTTGCCATGTAGCCCTGATTGGCCTCAGATGTGCTGTAATCCTCCTGCCTCAGCCTCTGGAACGTTAGAATTATAGGCATGCACCACCACATCTGGTGTTTGTTTAAAGTTTTCAGACAAAAGAATAAACTTTTTGGTATATTGAAGAAATTTTTGAGTTTACCGCCTGCTGTGGTGGACAGGTTTATGTTCCAAATTATCTTCTTGTTTTGGATTATTTGTCCAGCATTTTCATTAACATGACATATTAAGATTTTTGACATGCTTACAACTGGTATTATGGTTATAGTCATGAGATTTGGTGAGTACTCAGATGAGTTTGCTCATGTTTAGGGTGGTATGGCCACAGACAGGCCAGTATGCAAAAGAATTTAGTAAGTATATATAATAATAGATAGAATCAAATATAAGGTTTATTAAGCCTATAGAATAATTTTCTTATAAGAGCTCCCTTCCTAAAAATACAAGTGGTATGTATAATAGCTATAAAAGCAATAACTATGACTGTAACATGTATATTAAGCTAATCTTTACCTAAGTATTTTATTTATATTTTAATCACATAATTCTAGCAAATTTGTGAAGTATCACACTTTTTTGAAAATGAGAGTCAAAGGAGTAAGCTAAAATTTCTAAAGTCATACAGCCACAAAATGTACAAGTTAGACTTTCTTAAAGACCCGATCTGAGACTAACATTTTCCTCCTAAGTTCAGACACACTTAAATCCTAGGCTCCCATCCAGGTACTTCATAAAGCATCCCTTTGCCACTCCTTTAGGAGCTGAAGAATTCCTGAGCAGGAAGAATGCCGTTTTCATGGCTTCCGTAGGACTGGGTCAGTGCACTGTTTTATAGGAATAATTCTGAAGGTGAAGATAGTGACCATGCTTTGGGGCCCACATAGGATCATATGTCGTGTTGAGACTGTGCTTGATCTCTGAGAAGTTTTGTTCTTTCAGCCTCTGGCATTGACTTTTTTAGCACAAAACTCCACATGTATTAGGCTGTCATCAGAGCCATCCTCAGTGATAATTGCAACATGCCAGCGATGAAAACAGCCAGCCCTGGCTCCCGTGGCCTACTTCTGAAAGGAACTGCTTGGCTTTACAATTATCACACAGGCTGGAGGGAGAAGGGGAGGGTGTGGGAGCAGCAGGAGGAGAGATCTTTTCAATCTGGTTGTGCATATCAGCTGCCATGGACGCCATGCTGAGTTGGCCAAGCTAGGGTCCCTGTGACATCATGCCCCGCTCTCGTACTGTCAGCAAAATTCCCTGAAGACAACAGCTGCCATCACCTACAAATGAGGATTTCTGCTCACTCCACTGGGGACGATGTGCCAGCCCTGCTTCCTGTGAAGCTGCTCATCCCCTTTGACTCCTGGATGCGCGCCCTCACTCTCCAGCCTAAATTCTGAGCAGGGGAAGGTGGTAAAGAACACGTCTTCAGGACAGAGGATGGAGAGTGAGGTAGACTTTAATTTGCCATTTTCAGAGCTTCTCTACCCAGGTACCCCAGGGGGGCTCCATGTGACAGAGAAATAGATAGCCAGCATATGGTGCCCTTGATCCAGCACCTAGGGGCACTGAAAGGTCTAGATCCTGCCACACCTTCTATTTTTCCAGGATGCTACCATATATGACCACCTCCCAATGTGACAAGATGTGAAAGAAACTGGAAAGTTCTGATTGAGAAAAACTCAATATTATTACAATTGTCACCAAAGAATATATCATTACACAATGACAATGTAAAAATACCTCAAGAACAGCTAAATACTTATTTCCTGGAAAATAACAAAACTGTGCCAGACATCTAAATTTCACTCTTAACTATTCATTGTGTGATCTAGGATAATACTATGATTATCAAATGTCTAGCTTTTCAGATGTCCAGAATTTAATGGATCAAAAGAATTTTCTCAAGCATAATTTGAGGGAGCTGTGGATTCTTAAGGGTCTCTGAATCACTGAATTTGAAAGCAAGTCCTGTCACTGTTGAGTATTTGATTTTAGTTAAATGAGTATACTAATTCATTATGTAATTAAATTCAAGGGTCAGGAGACTCATATTAGCACATAATATATAGGATATTCTCTGATTTTTTCCAATCAAGATTTTTTCTGCTCATTTTTCAAGCAAGTTTCCTCTCCATAATTCATTTATGATTGGCATTGGAATGTTTTAGTTTTGTCACTTTAGGCTTAGCCCTTCTGAGGAACTTTGACAGCAATTAAAATAAGCCACTAACTTCTCACTAACAAAACACTGGTTACGACTTGCTTATGAAGCCTTAACATTATTACTCAGATTTTCTAACTTTACTGTTTCATTAGCAAGGTTAATGGAGAGAAATTCAGTACTTATGATAGGAACCTCAATAAATGCATTATTATTGGAAAATGTCCTAAGTTAAAAATGAATTCAATATACTGAATCTATGGATTGTCATAGTTTAGTAACACATTTCATGAGTATCAATTGATTATCCTGATGGTCACATGGCTAAGAGAACATTTTATGGTGCACTGTATCACTGGCTTGGGTAAAGGTCAAAATTCAAAGTATGATTTCTACTGTGCCACTTTCCCACCACTGTAAAGTCAAAAACATCAAGTCAAATCATCTTAAGTTAGGGATCATCTATAGTTATTTTTTTGTTGTTGTTGTTAAACAAATACGACAAAGTCGAAGATGTTGTATTTCCCAAGTACGCTACCTGGGGCAAAGATATAAAGAAATCAAGAATCATATATGCTTGTCAATCCTTAAATTCTATCAATCAGAGCTCAGTTTATATTGATAATTGTATCTAAATCACAGTCAAATATTTCTTTTCTTCACAATATGAGCAGATCATTCCCAGGAAGAAGTCCGTAGATTTCTAGTACTCCTTAACAGTTTGACACCAAGAGTCTGCACTGATTTTCTCATACAACAAAGCAACCCGCCACTGTGCACATTTGACTGTTGGTCCAAACCCAACGTTTTTCTCATTCTCATGGATCCCCCTAGTCTTTTTTTATTAAATGTAAGAATAAATCAAGATTTCTTCTGCTCACTTTTCAGACAAAATTTCTTCTCAAAGTCTACCTTCTAGCATTCACAAAATTGGTTTCCAAAGTTTTTTTACTAGTAGTTTGCATGTGACCATGTCTTAAGTAACCAACAAATGCTTCTGATAAAGCACCTGACTGGTGAAATATTATTTTATACTAGAAGTTGTTTTCTAAAGTGTTAGTGTTCAAGACCATTGCCAAACAAAGATGTTAAAGGAACACACACATAGTAGATGTTCAATAAATATTGTCATATATGTAATTCATTGTTATTTCTTTTCAATCAATCAATAACTTTCCATTGGGCTGTAACATGCTACACAGAACTCTAGGAGAAAATGACTAAGTATAAAATACCGCCTCTGCCTTCTTGAATTGGCAATAAATTAGGATTTAAAACATTTGACCAATAAAGAATACAAAAGTTTCCATCCCATTGCTTAAACATATCTCAAAGAGAGAATATATTGCAGAATGTGGCAGATTTCTTGAGCCCTGGAATAGTCAAGGATCTTTGGAAGGAGACTGATGGACCTGAAAGAATTTCAAACACAAGACATGAGAACTTGAAAGAATAAGGTCAAGACTTCACACGTGAACCACGTAGACCCACGGTTCATAAGGTAGAACTATTTCATAGGCTACACAAGACTGACTTCACAATTTAACCTCCTTAGATAACCTTACTGTTCACAGGTTATTACGGTTGTCCCCCAAAGCTTCATCTGTCTGGAAAATGATTGGAGGGTGGGGGTGCTATAGCTGTCTTGTTGGAAGGCAGGGTCTGCTCAGAGCTGACAGGTCACTGGAGGTATTTATGGCTCTTCCCAGCTCCTTTCTTCTGTTCTACTTTCTGTGTTTGTCCCTGTCTGCCATGCCACCCTGCTGTGGATTCAGCTGACTACGGACTGAAACACAAACCAAAACAAATCTTTCCTTCTTTAAATTGTAGGTGTCAATTTTTTCTGTCCTAGCAAGGAGTTTATATAAGTAATAAAGAATAATATTCTCTCCCAACTTCACAGTTGTTAGCTGGGATTCCCAGTAACAAAAGACAGATTAGTAGGAGAAAAACAAGTTTCACAGCATTTGTGTTTCCTGTACACAGGGGCAATATGAAAGAAATCCCCAAGATTAAACCTCAAAGAAGTAACTCTGACTTCAAGTTTAAATATTAACCTTGGCTGCCACTAAAACAGAAAGGTAGGGGAGCTGGCCAGGAAAAGGACAGGCAAGACTTATTTTAAAGATTTTCAATTCTTTGCCTTCTGCATTGATAAGAATCTCTAGCAAATTAATCACTCCATTTTTCCAGTGAGACAGGAAGACACCCTTTCAAATAAGTTTTCCCTTATAGAAAAACATGTAGCTTATACTTTGTTTTCAGAGATTCTCCTTTGTTCTTTGTTTCTTAAAAATAATAAACTCAAAATTAATCCTTAAACTCAAAGGACATATTTTGAGGTAGTATTTTCACATCAGGATGGCATGTGCTGAACCTCATTGCTAAGAAGCAATTTGACCTGTAAAGACAATAGCCCAGGCCTCCTGCCTTCTAAAATCTGCTTAGTTCTTGTTCTGTTCTTGGTGAAGTTAAGCAGAAATGTGGATTATTCTGTCCATACTTTAAGTCTTTGTTTTGTTTTTCTTGTTTTTTTTTTTATTCCCTAAGTATTTCTGTCTTAATCAGCATGTCCTTTCCTGTATGACTCTTCCCTGCTCATTCCTGTCAGTCACAAGCCATGCCCCCTTCTCTGTAAGAAAAACCCTGTAAGGAGCATTGGTCTGCCTACTTGATGAGGCCTGCCTTTCCCCCATGGGCCTACGCAGGCACCCAGCAAGTATGCGGGTGAGAAGGCTGAGGGTCTGGATTCCAGCAAAGGCTATGAAGTGAATACATTATAGCTGCATCTTATTATCAGCCTTTGGAACATCTAGCAGCCCACAACCTTGTGGATCTGAGAGATGCGGGTTGCGGAGAAACAGAACTGTGAAAGGGGAAAGCAATGCCTCCTGCTCGGTTTCTGTGTTGTGCATCTAGGCCACGGGAAGGTTATTTCTCTACTCAAATTGGAAATGTTCATTTTTCTTTAATTTGCCTATACAATGAGGAGGAAATTTTGCATTCACTGGAGATGACCACTGATGTCTGACCCTAAAGAAACCATGATCTTCGTTATGTTCTCCAGTTCAGGATCATAACAATAGCTTTTTCTTTCTTCAGCACGAAACTGGAATTCCTCCGCCTGATTTTCAAGGTGTTCAGTAACTGTCCAGTCTCCTTGTCTGCCCATATTTCATAGGATTTTTCTAAAGAGCTTCCTTTTCTCTCCTGGATGATCTCCTCATGCCAGAATGAGCCAGTACTATGCCTACCACTATCCTTTTCTAATCTGAAGTGGAAAGTTATCCCTTCTTAGCTAAGGACCCCATTCAGTAAGGAGGTTAAGCCAGGCGTGGCGGTGCACACTTGTAATCCCAGAACTGGGGAGACTGAAGCAGAAAGATTGTTGCAAGTTTGAGATCAGCCTGGGCTACAAAGTGAGCTCAGGGGAAAACAAATGACAAATAAAACTCAGTATATATTGATCTCATATTCTAAAAGGAAAATATGATTAGAGGTGACAGTGGAAAAGAATCTAAGGCAGGCACAATGCCTTCTTTTAGAACAAGCAATTAAGGCATAATTTTTAAAGCCAAATGCAGAAAGGATATAGGTACATGTAGAGCCTTAAACATACCTAGAACTTCTCCTAAACAGTTTATGAGAATTGATTGTATTATGTGTGATGAAATAAACAGCTATGTTGAAGAAAAAGAGACATTATAGTATCCACTGCTGATTTCCTATCATCATGCTGTGAAATTCAGTAATGCTTTTATTCTTTGTGTAGAGTGGTTTTAGTCTGTTGTGTATTATATTTAATTTCAACATACATGAAGCTATGGACAACTATTTTGAAGAGAACAAGAGACATTATGGCAGCCATTGTTGACTTCTCTATTGTCTGGTTTTGAAGGCCTGTAATGCCTTCATTATTCTGTTCTGATCAGTTTTATACTATTTTGTTTTGTATGAATTCATTGTGTGTGAAGATACAGACAATTATTTTGAAGAAAACAAGAGATATTGTGGAGCCACTGTAGATCTCCTGTTGTCTTGCTTTGAAATCTGTGTCACTTACATTGTTTTCTTCTAATCTGCTTTGTTCTGCTTTGTTTCACTCTCTTTAAAAAACAATTTAGGACTAAATTCAACTTGAATAGTTATCTCATGCCATATTTTATACCTTTATATTTTTATTCACAATTGCTGACATATGGTAAATATAATCAGTGAATTTTCTATAATCTCTGAATTGGAGAATTTAAGTATACGCTGTACTTAGAGAGTAAGAATTGCATGAATGGGAAATCAGTGAGTCAGACCTTGCAAATTAAATTCGTTTTCTGTTATTGCTCAAGACCTTTACAGAATGAGCATAGTTAAGGTCATTACCATACACAGCCAGGTGCAGTGGCACATGCCTGCAATTTCAGTACTGGGGAGGCTAAAGCAGGATTGTTGCAAGTTGGAGACTAGTCTGGGCTATAAAGTGAGCTCAAGGCCGGCTTGAATTGCATAGTGAGACCCTGTCACAAAAAGACAAAAACAAAGGAGATTAGTCCTAATACAAAATTTGTATGTCCTCTCAAAAAGACTGTAGGATGCTGGAGAAAGGCACGTGAGGAGTCCACGTCTCTCTAATTAAAAGATGATAAACTTTCATACCGAGATTTTCCCTCCTTTCTGCCCACACCAATGCCTCTGTCTTGTCCTGTCTTACTAAAATACAAACTTAGTAAGTCAACAGATCAAGAGTTATTTTTTTCTGTATACTAGCCTTATTACCTCACCTTAATATAATTGTTTCAGGGAAATGGAAATATAAAATAACTCAATTAATAATATACATTTTAATTCATTTACATAACTTATTTCATTGATGCAAGCATAAATTCTACTTTCTAAATATATTTCAATAGTTCACATTTTGTGTCTAAAATATTCTTTTATTTTCTTCTGTGTAAGTAAACCATACGAATTATACTATTTAGGTTAAGATGTAATGTTATGTATATTGCTTATTTTTATTTCACTTTGTTTTGTTAGTAATATTGTAAAACATTTTCATATATGAGTATAGAGATCATGAAAATGAAAGTTTAACTTTTTGTAATTGATAATCATTTCATGTTCTTTTAATTCTTGAAAAAGGGCATTTTAGGACAAGATTGAGAGTGAGACACTTAGTATTTCTTACAGAGCTAAGTTAATGATAATTTACATTTAAAAATTCATCCAACTTGAGTAATATTCTCATGAAGATATATTCTCACTTTAGCACTGTCATTATTTTTTCTATTAGCTCTGTTAAGTGCAAAAATCTTTGCTTTCTTTGTTCACTATGCAATAAATACACTTGTTTATGTGTCACTTACAAAAAAAAGTTATCCCTTCTTGTCTTCTCCCTACAAAACCCAATCAACTCATTTATTCCTATTTCAGTTTGGAATTATAATTTTCAAAATCTGAAGGGATTTCTTGGAATTATATATTAATTATATTATATTATATTATATTAATTTAATTAATATAGAATATTAATTAAATTAATATAATATTATTAATTATATTATATTAATTTAATTAATATAATATAATATAAATTATATTATATTAATTTAATTAATATAATATTAATTTAATTAATATAATATAATATTAATTATATTATATTAATTTAATTAATATAATATTAATTATATTATATTAATTTAATTGATATTAATTCTATTAATTATATAATTATATTAATATTAATATATAATTAATATAATTATATTTATATTAATTATATTATATTAATTTAATTAATATAATATTAATTATATTATATTAATTTAATTGATATAATATTAATTATATTATATATTATTCTCTTGGAATTATAATTTGCAAAATCTGAAGGGATCTTTAAGGTTACTCAACCCAAAACCTGGCTCATAGAAAGCACTTTGTAATTTTTTTAAAAATTATTGAATTAATGACCCATGTTTCTCTGGGAAACCTTAGCAGGGCTTATCTTTTCGATCTTTCCTGTTCAAAGCATGTACATAAGTTAAAACTAGAGGCTATTTCTAGTAAACGGAATTTCCTGAATAACTTACTCTGAAAAACTTCAGTCTTACTTTTCAAAGATAGAGGAAAAGCAATCTGATGACTGGTTTGATCATCACAGCTCACTGTAATTATGAGCATGCATGAAAATCATTTCAAGTATTAAGAAGGCACCATGGAGTGTGCCTTGGCTCCCGGAGGTTTACAGCAGTCATTTAAGAGTTTTACATTTGCGAGCTCTCCATTAAGGGCATATACTCCTGCTAATTCATGTTTAAAACTGGCAGAAAGAGGACAGATAAGTGATGTCCGCTGAGAATGTGATTAAATGGAACCCATTCTCATCCACTTGTTCATTTACTTACAAGGTTTTTTTGACTGAAAGACCCTGGGATTGATCTGTGGCTCTCCAAAAATAAACAGACAAACAAACAAACAAAAATATCACTATATGGAGAATTTTTAGAAGAAAGTAAATGATTATTTCAATAAAGCATTAAGCACTGTGCCTGCTTCATGGTAAGTTTTCATTAAATGTGAGATTTTTAAAAACTATTTATTTTATAAGAAATAAAGCATGAGCAGTAAAAGGTGTTTCTCATTTCCTGAAATATACAGAGACCCTTCTCAATTTGTGATAGTTACATCCCAATGAAGTGCCGCAACCCATGTGATGCTCTTGAGGTTCTTGGAGTGGAGGACCGCAAGAGGATGAGAAAATAGAGAAGAGACAAAGCTGGGGTCAGGTGGAGCCCTTGTCCTCCTTATGGGAGTAAAGGAACTGCTCGACCACTGTAGCACATTTATTGATACCCTCTGAAGAAGAAGGTCACTTTCAATTCCACTGCCTAGCAACTTGTTTGCCTGGTTGGCCTGGGCCCCTTACATTTTTGGTGTTGGAACAGCTTGTTTACATGGCTTGTTTTGGGTTCCCTGTGTTTTTAGGACTGGCCTTGCTTTAGCCCCATACATGTGATCAATCTCCAGCCTAAAGGGCTCCCTACAGGCAGGAGTCACACTGGAGTTCTCACCCTTTATTTCACTTCATCTGCAGCTGTGCCTAGAATTTGCTTCCTGAGTCCTGAATCTTGAGTCCTGAGTTCCTCTATTTCCATGTTTCTAACTTAAGGAAAGTTTGAAAGAACATATAAACAGCTCCTTCCACACCAATCAAAATTCAAATCAGGAGTACCCTGTTCTTTGGCCCTTCCTTTCCACCTGTTGGGAGTACTCAGCATTTTTGCCTGTATCTACCACTGAGACCAGTAAGTCAGGATGCCAGTGGTTTAGGGAACTGGATGGGAAATAAGATTGGCGGGCAGGTGCCGTGACCCATGCAGCTCTTGAGGTTCTTGGGGTGAAGGACCCTGAGAGGATAAGAAAATAAAGAAGAGACAAAGCTGAGATCAGGTGATGCTGAGAGAGAGGAGCTGCTCAACCACTGCAGCACGTTTGTTTATACATTCAAGAGAAGGATTTATACATTCAACCTCGCTGCCTGGCAACTTGTTTGCCTGGCTGGCCTGGGCCTATGCCTTCTTGGTGGAGAACAGCTTGTTTATGTGGCTTTTTTGGGGCTCTCTGTGTTTTCAGGGCTGGCCTTGCTTTAGCCCCACACATGTGATCAATCTTCAACTTCAATAGCTTCCTATAATAAAGCCCATTGTAAGTAGAAATATCATAAGCCAAAAAGTGTGTTTAGTCTACCTATTGTATTAGACACCATAGTTCAGCCTCGACTACTTTAAAATAAATTGAGTACACTTCTATTTGCTTACAGTTGTAACAAAATCTTCTAACACAAAACTTGTTATATGATCAAGTGTTGATTATCTCATAAAATTGATACATTACTCTACTAAACATGTAAGGCCAGATGGCTGAACAGGGACTCACTACTAATACAAGGTAAAAGTTTCTACTGGATGCATATAGACTTCACACCATCATAAAGTCAGCAAACAATTACATGATGAAAATTATACCCTTTCCTGTTGTGGGGCAGGGAGTAAGGTTTGGAAGGGAGAATATATTCACAGGTGGAGGTGGTGTTTAATGATTGATTTTATGAATCACGGGACATAGAGGGTCATATGAAAGAGGTTAATGTAGCTACAAACTGAGGAAGCTGGGTTTGTTCAAACAATATAGAAAGTAATGAAACCAAAGTTAGAAAAAAGCGAAAATGAATCCTTTGGAGGATTGGGCCAGAGGCCAGCAGAACACTGAGGCAGGAAATTCTATAGATGGTTGAATAAAAGAGAACTATAACAAATTTTGAGCATGGAAATGGAGCAAACAAACAAACAAATCCCACTACTTTACCTTTATAGAGTTGTGGCCAAAATTCTTGAAGAGAGGTTCTCTTGGTCACCATTGGATTAGCCCAGGGTAGAGGAAAATACACAGAGGAGTTAGGGTGTGGGAGGATGAACTGGAGGATGAGAAGAAAGCATGTGTCTGCAATGCTGGGGCAACCACATAAAGGTTCAGGGGCCCAGGCTTTGATACAGTTCTTCTGTTGAGGTTCACTATTCAGAAAATGGCATCTTAGGGAAGAAATGGCCAGGAGGGGAGGCCCTGTAGAGCTGAATCTGCTGCCCTGATTTACAGTATGTACTCCTCCTAGAGACATTTTGGGCATCTGCCGGAGTTCTGAACGAAGCCTAAATCCTTGTTCAGTTACTCATGTTCTAAAGTCATTGCCACCTATTAGTTCATCTTTTCCCTTCTGAAAAGACTCTGTGTTGTAAGTTTTGCCTGGGTCACTTGCTAGGAAGCAAGGAATTCAAAGAGTCATTGTTGGCTTCTTGAGAGGTCACTTTGCTTGGTGAGAAACTATAAGTAAAAATAGATGCCCTAGTGTAGCCTCCTGGGCAAATGACTTATTCATGAGTTTTAAATTATTGAGGTCATTGAGGAGAGTGCTATATTTAACCTTTGAGAAAAGAAAGAACGAGGTGAACTGGGCTTTAAAGGAAGCTGTCTTCATACGATCAAAGGCAGATGGTGTGAACACTAACTGGAAAAGTTGATCTATGTGCAGTGGGTGACCTTCAGAAGCCTGTCCACAAATGAGTCTGCTTTATTTGCAGCCAAGCAGCCATGAAGAAAGAAGTTGCGACAGTTTGACTGTATCGTTGAAGACTCCATTGTTGCATTAAGAAGTGGTACCTTTAATAGCTAAGTGTGTCCTGAGGGTTCTACTCTTGTGAATAGATTACTATTCTTATGTTGGAAGTGAGTATATTGTATGTCCATCCCCTTTTGGGCTTTTTTGCCATATGATGTTTCCTGCCATGTTATGATGTACCAAGAGGGCCCTCACCTGAGGCAACCTCTCATCTTTGGTATTCCCAACCTCCAGAACTGCAGAAACAAATTTCTTTTCTTTGTAAATTACTCAGTCTGTGGTGTTGTGTTATAACAATAGAAAATGTACTATAATCCTTAGGGAAGCTCAGTTGGCAGGTACTTTAGCTAGAGTGATGTTACCAAGTACAAGGAAGAGGTCTCTGTCATAAGATGCTGTCATTAGTTTTTGTCTTTACTACGGAGTTTGAAGGCATTACTTTTCTCTTGAAATGCAAATGTTCCCTGGGAGACTTTCACACATTGTTGGTTTATCAACTGTCACTTGAATTATCCATGAGCACCTTAGTAAGAAAATTTCATCAATTAAGATTCACTAGGAGAATATATTAGTATTTTAATATCATATATGATGTATAAAGATTATATAAAGATTTATTAAGTATGCTTTCCATGGTCATCTGTGGAATAAGGGTTAGAAGAATTCAAAATGGCTGTCTGTGTGCTGGAGAGCTGGAGGACTCAGTCAAAGGTTGAGGACCTGAGCTCACTGCAGAGTTGGGTGCAAGTCCATTTTGAAAATCCAAGGAATGTGTGCATTGGGGGACTGAAAAGTCTGCACTGGAAGCCTGAAGGTCCTAAAGACCAACACCCAGTGGCAGTGGTGAAGACCAGAACTCCACTAAGCAAAGAGGAAGGCTTCCTTCTTCTTTCCCTTTTTATTCCATCTAGGCTTCAAACTTATTTGTTGGTGTCTCCCACACCCAGGATGGATCTTGCCTCCTGTTTGTGGCTTAGATGTTGATCATGCACAGACACACTCAGAACTATGAATTTTCTAGGTCTTCTTAATCCATTAAAATTGACATATCATAATTAACAATCAGAAAAATGAACTGGTTCTTGGAATGGGATGGGGGAGAAAGGTTATAGGAGATGATGGACCTGGGGTATAGGAACACAAGTGTATTGGTCAGCTTTGTGAACAAAATATATGACACCTGAAAAATTTTAAAAAGGAAGTTTAACTGTCTTATAGCTTTAGAGGATCCAGTCAAAGATCATCTGGCTCCAAGGCAGGAGCATCACAGTGGAAAAAAATGGTATAGGAGAGGTGCTTACTTCATGGTGGCAGAGCAGGACAGTGCTGGACAGGAAGGGCCCAAGGACCAGATGTAGATCTCAACATCACATCTCTGTGACCCACTCAGACATAGAAGTCTCCTTTACTAATCCCCTAGAGGCAGCTCTCAAGCTAACCAAATTAACAATTAAGCTTAATTGGCACAGCAGAAATGATGCTCCTGAGAAGGGAGAGAGAAGTTGACAAAGACTAGTTAATGCCTAAACCCACAATATTTCCAGTGAAATGTGCTTAAAGAATCCTAAATGATTTCCTCTTCACATTTTCATTGCTTTTTTTTTTAACAACTTTTAATCCAGATTTGATTGGTGTTTGCAGATAGTCTGTAACTGTTGAGCCTTGTGTGTGTATTTGATAGTTTTTTATTTAATAGTCTTATAATTACTTCTTCAAAGGTGATGCATACCCACTTAACATTCTTTGCAACTTCTCACTGTCTGAATGTCATTTCTAAGACTAAGAAATACTTTAATTTACTATGCAGAGCTTACCTCCCACCAGAGAAGCTCCCTCACAACTGTGACAAGAACCCATATCTACCCCACACAGCTGCCACTCTGTTATAGTTTCTGTTTGGTTGTCCCCCCATCCAAACCGCATGCAGTCATGGGAAGGCAAGTCTTTTGAATGTGGCTGAGTCTAGAGTTTGTAACTCATGGTCCAGTGCTGGAATTACGAATGTGACTGTTACATCCAAGTGGGGGTGGCCTATACACAATATAAGGGACAGAAAGAATCTTCTCTCTGTGTTCCTCCCCTTTTGCTCTTCTTGCTTGTGCTGTTTTCTGCCTCCATGAACTGTCACCCTCTGCCATGTGCCACTCTACCTTGGAGCCAAATGATTATGGACTGAACTCGCCACAAACGGTGAGCTAAATAAACCCTTCCTTCCTTCCTTCACTTTGAGTGTTGGGTATTCTGTCCCAGCAATGAGAGAAAAGTAATCAAGACAAACCCCAGATATAATCATCCATCCATGGCTGATAAGGACTCAGAGGCTGGTGGCCCAAAAGAGTAGGGATGCTGACGAGAATGGAAGCGTTTACCCTCAGTTTTCAGTGGCAATACCTGGGACATCACTGTACTGGCAAACTGCAGCGTCTGTGGTGTTTGTCGCTTTCATGCCTGTGTGTCTTCATGGAAACAACACTAAGACCTGCCCACGTATTTCTCCTACGTGGAGATCTATGCTAGCAAATACAGTCTTAATGAAATACAATTCTGCTTAAATTGACAAAGGTTAATTTCTTTTAAATGTAATTTTAAGTTCTGATTTTTATATTTAGTACATTAATCTTGGTATGTGCCAATACTTTATAAACATTACTTAATAATGTTAATAAATGACTCTCAGGTATCATGTCTTTGAAATAAGAACAATTATTCTCATTTTAAAGACAAGGAAACAAAAGTACAGAGAAGACACTTATTTGTCTTAGGTAACTCAGTTGGTAAGTACGGAGGGGAGTGTCTATGCATGTAATCATTTTGCTTCTCTGCCCCCAGACAGACCTACCCTCATTGTCTTCTCTTGCAAAAACTCCATTACAGTTTGTGTCTAGATGCCTCCCGAATGCCTCATGCAGTTATGGGAGGCAGGCTTTTCAGAGGTGGCTGAATCTAGAGTTCACAGTTGATTCAAGGTCCAATGCTGGGATTAGAGGAATGAGTGATACAAGTGGGTCTAGGGTGGGTAGCCTGGATACAGACTGAATAAAGGACAGAAAGAGGCTTATCGCCACCCTTCCCTTGATTTTGCTGTTTTATTGGAGCCATGAACCATTTGTACTCTAGAGTATCCCTCTGCCAAGCCACCTGCCTTGGACCCAGACAATTATGGACAGAAACCTCTACAACTATGAGTCAAATAAACCTTTCCCCCTTTAACTTTGCATGTTATGTATTTCATTTCAGAAATGAGAGAAAAGTAACTAAGACAGCCCCCATCACTGCACACCACCTATCCGCCTTCATGCTTGAACATCTTCACCTTGTAAAGATGAGTCCCTAGTTCTCAGAACTGCCTGGTTACTTCACCAACTTACAAAGTCAGTTATTAGGGGCTGGGGTTTTAGCTCAGTGGCATAAGCACCTGCCTTGCAAGCAGGCAGTCATGAGTTCAATCTCTGGTACCCATTTAAAAAATAGACAAACAAACAAAAGTCAGTTAATAAAAAGAAGGCTCAATGTTTTCCTCCAGAGATCTCCCAAAAGTTCACTACAACTTCCCTGGAAAAATCTTTGTGTTTTGCTTAACTAAATAGCTGTGAATGCTTAATATTTTTGAACAAAAGGAAGAAGTATTCCCATCAGTTGGGGAACTGCAAAATCAGAAGAAATACTGATAATGACCCAAGGTAATTAATGATCCTTCGTGATGTGCAACATCTTTTGAGTAAATCGAGTTATTTTTATGCTAGATATTAAGAATTGCATGATAATACCTGTGACAGTTTAACCAGCACAGTAAGTGTAACTTTAAGAGTTAGATTGTTTTTCTTTTAGATGTAAGTGACTTTTGTAAACTTCACCCTGATTAACATGTAACTACCACCCCCTCTTCTCCTCAGCCCAAAAAAGTAGCAGAATGTGAGATGCTGGCCCTAGGTGCCAGGAGCCAGTTTCCTTTTCATGAGAAAGTGGAGAATGAACTGAGCTGGAAAAGATATGGCAAGTGTGAAAAACGAGATTATCTCTGTGTGTGTTTTCTTTCCTCTGTTTCTTTTTCTTTCTTTTTTATCGGTACTGGGATCAAACTCATGACTGCATGCTTGCAAGGCAGGCACTTATGCCACTAAGCTAAATCCCCAGCCCTCCCCCTCTGTTTCTTATTATAAAAGATCCTTACACACATCTACTAAGGAAAATAGTAAATTGAAACAAAAGGGCACCTTCATCTCTTTTTGGCAAAATACACAATCTTCTTTGACTTGGTCAGCAACTACTAAATGAACCAGAGAGCATGAACCTAAGTGACTGGTAACATTGGTTCCAATGTCTTTATGGTTTCTGCTTCTCAGTGTGTCTCCTCTTTGCACTTCCAAAGATATGCTTCATATGCCTTGTTTATGATCTGGAGCAGAGAACTAACTGGCATCCAAGAGTTTGTGGCTCTTTCTGGGATAGGAGTCACCAAGAACTTAAGGGATCTCTTACCATCTTCTGGCTCTGTCAAAACTAGTGACTCAGTTCCTCCTGCTGGCTAGCACTCAGGGTCCATCATTTCTAGTGAAGGGGATCAAAGTAACCCAATTTCATTCCATTTAGGTCATACAATACTTGAGAGAGTTTTCTATAATATTCTAGCATTTGAGAGGACATTGCCTAAGTGAAGAGTTGAGGATTAGGCAAGAGAGAACTGGTCACACACATCAGCAGTAGGAATTTGGGTGGAAAATGGGAAAGATTCTCAGATTCTGACAGCAGGAAGGTATAAACACGGCAACAACAGGATGTAGATTTCTTTATTGGCTTCTTTTCTTTTCAAAAGGTACACAAAGTTGCCAATTCGAGCAAAGAAAGTAGCCTGTCCCAAAGCAAGAGCAGAGATATCCACTATGCCACCCAAGAGGACACCAATAGACTTAGACTATTCTGTGTAGGCAAAGCTAAGACAATCAGGAAGGGTGAAGAGAAAAGAAGTTGTGGAATCGGGCACATAGTCACTCCTTGTTATGTTCAAGAGATTGGTTCCAGTACCCCCTCGCCTCAGGGATGCCAAAACCCGCAGATGCTAATAATTTCTATGCTGTATGGTTTAGGGAATGAGAAAGGAAAAAACATATTATCATTCAGTACAGAGACAACTTTAAAATATGTACATTTGATTAGAAGATGGTAAAATCCAGAGAGATTTCAGTGGATACAAAGGGCCAACTGAATTTATGATGCTATAACCTTCAAACTTCCCAAGACCTATCAAAGTGTACCAAGGATCAAACTCACGACTGCACACTTGCAAGGCAGGTGCTTATGCTGCTGAGCTAAACCTCCAGCCCCCAAGATCTATCAAAAAGGTGTGTTTAAACTAACAACTCTGCCTAAAATGAATGTCCAATTGCAAATGAACAAAAATTATAAATTCAGGTATCTTGCAAGTTAAGGACGTATATTCTTTGACCCTGAGTGTTTGCAGCCAACCAAACAGGACTCTGGTAGCATTTTTAGGAGTCTCCCCATTTACCTCCTCCATGGTCAGGGAGTTCAGTCTGGTGATGGTGAAGGAAAGGGAGAATCTGACTCTTCACAGCTTCCCCAGCTATTGTCTGGCCCACATTCCCCCATATTCAATCACCTTTTGTAGGGTTGAGATATTGGTTAGTTCTTACTGTATATCACTAGGGTACCACTGGATCTCAGAAGATGATCAAATAGGGGTAGAAATCACACCAGATGCTGCAAGCAAACTAGAAACCTCATCATTCACTGGCCATGTGGTGGATGGCATGTATGACTTTGCCGCCATAGTGAAGAATAATTGGAACCTTGTTCCTTTCTGTTCTAGTCCTACCTAGTAAATTGTAAAAGGAAGACTCAAAAGCATCAAACTGGTTGAAGGTAGCTTAAGTGTACTTGTTATGGTTTGGATCTAAGATACCTCTCAAAAGGCTCACATATTCAGAGATAGGGCTCTTGGAAGGCAATTGGAACCTCTAACTTCAATGATGGGTTAATTCATTGGTGGTTTCACCATTTGAAGGCATGAGTGGGAGGTAATGAAATTGAGGATGTGAGCCTAGTTCAAGGAAGTGGACCAGGAGGACATGACATTGGCAACCCAACCTGATCCCTGGCCCTGGCCCCTGGGTCCTTTCTCTCTCTCTCTGTCTCTCCCTCTCCCTTTCTAGGTCTCCTCTTTCTATTCTTGATGGCTGCATGAAGTAAACAGTTTTCTTGTCTCATACCTTCCAGCATAATGTTCTGACCCAGTCTAGACCCAGAAACACTGGACTCAGCTAACCATGGAATAAACATCTGAACCTAGGAACCAAAATAAATCTTTCCTTGTTTAAATTATTTATTACATGTATTTTTTCACAGTTACTAAAACCAGCAACACTCTAGAAGAATATCTACAGAAATACAAAAATATCCAAGAACCAATAAGGTAAACTTCAAAATGTTTTGTATTCAGTTTGAAATTACCAATCAAAGGAGGAAAAGAAATATAATCTAAAATAGGGAAATGGGAAATCAACCAATCAAAACTGAGCAGGGTTTTGCATCAGCATGAAAGGACATTAAAACAGTTATAACGGTACTTAACATTTCAAACAGTTGGAGAAAAAGTTGAACAGGTTAAGTATAGACATGAAAGAATTTTTTAAGAGACCCAATTTGGACCTCTGAAGCTGAACTCTGTAATTTATGAGCCAAAAATATAGGGGCTGACTTAATGGCAGATTAGACACTACAGGAGAAAAGACTAGTAAATTTGAAGTCAGATAAATAAAATCCATTCAAAACAAACAAACAAAAAAACCCAAAGTGGAAAATGGACTAAATAAAGAGACACAAGTGTAGTAC
Source organism: Cavia porcellus (assembly GCF_034190915.1). NCBI lineage: Eukaryota > Metazoa > Chordata > Mammalia > Rodentia > Caviidae > Cavia > Cavia porcellus. Next base: position 35,503,418 of record NW_026947489.1, read on the forward strand.
GTACAACTTCAGCTAGCCTGTTAAATGCTGTCAAGGCTTACATCTAGATGTCCCCTCAAAGTCTCATGCATAGTGGGGCGATTAGGAGTGACTGGATCACGAGCGTGTGACACTGGATCATGAGTGTGTGACACTGGATCACGAGTGTATGACCCTGCACTAGTCCACTGACTGGTAAAGCATAGTTCTGGGTGTGGATGATGGTTCACTGAAGAGGGAAGGCACACTCTGGGTGTGAGTGTCATCAACCGTTAGGCTTTTAGCCTCACCTGGATGGAATAAAAAGGAAAGAAGAAGGAAAGCTTGCTGTGTCCTCCCTGCAATACCATGAACTGTTTCCCCTCTGTGTGCTGCCTGCCTTGAAACCAGCTGATTGTGGACTGAAACCTCTACAAACTGTGAGCTAAAATGAACATGCCCACCTTTAACTTGTGGGTTTCTGGTATTTTGCCCCAGGAAAAAGAAAATAACAAGAAACTAAGACAAGTACATAATTTCAAAGGAGAGAAAAAAGGGGAAAACATTGGCAAAAGAATAGCAAAAAAATTCTCAAATTTGACAGAAATCATAAACTCAACCAGCTTAATTTTGTTTGGTTACCATTACATACTGATATAGATGGATTCACTTATATTGTTCTGCTCTGATTTGCTTTATTCTGTTTTGTTTTGTTCTCTTTAAATTAAAAAAAGAAAAAATGGCTACTTGATTTATCTTTGTGGAGTTTGAGTGGATGAACTTTCTTTAGTTAAACTCACTGAGCATTTTATCAAAAGAAGCAAGATTTATTTCTCTTTTGAGTCTATAGTTTGCATCAATTCAAGTTCCTGGTATAAATAAGTAATGATTATAAAGGGATTTGCCACAATCATATTCTTATTTCTGATCATGATGAATCTTTCAGAGCTTTGCACATCTGGATATTTTGAAATTTTTGAGAAGTAGGTGTTCAGTCAAGACAGTGCTCAGTTCTGAGCTCACATCAAGAGAAATGAATAACTTCATGCACAGAATGTTTCTATTTCCTTGTAAGTTGCTCTTTTCTGGAAAACAGATGAATATTCTACACATTAATTGCCTTACCCAGAGGTGGAAAGAAAGTGTTTCTGGCCCCTGGGACTACATACACATTGACGCTGGACTCTTGTGTCAGGCCAGACATGATTTGGACATGACCTCTCCTCGGGCAAAGTGCTCTTTGGGCTGCATGGTGCTTTCTCTTCTCAGTAAATGTGATATATATTGAAATGGGTGATGAAGGAAATCAAATGGGGAATGAAAATCAACCAGTATGGTTTTCTCTACAATCTTATTTCTCTTTACTACTTATAATAATGCCTCTCCTCCAGGTTCTGTATGTGGTTAAACAAGTCTTGACTTACGGTTATGATTATAATGATTAATATAAACATAATAGCAGTTATGTATTGATTCTAAATAGTTTAGACTAATATTATCTAATTTCCAAAATAACTACCCTAGTTAAGATGATCATTTTGTTTTTTAAAAAATAAGAAAACTGAGGTTCAAAGAGATTTAGTTTATCCAGATCCTAGCTATCCTAACCTCTCGTTTTTCCCACCATCATACAATTTCCCTCTTCCATCAGTAATTCATTTAGCACTGAATCATTGATGGCAGAGTATGTTGAACAATGAGAAAGTGCAGACGTTGCACTTTGGCTAACAGTCACCAATAATCCAGATTCAGACATTCAGTTTCTTATCTTAAGCTTGACCATTTGCTGAGCGGTTCCTTCAGGGTACTGATAACAAAGGCATCTTTGGTGCTCTCTCAAATATCATGTGGGAACAGGGCATCACATAGTCAGAGACTCTTCCTGAAAATCTGGTGGCCATGTGGGCACACTGGTGTAGTCTACTGTTTCTCTAGTTTATCTCTTAGTACATGAATCCTAGGAAATAACGTGATTGGAAATTGGTAATACTAGATTTATTTTTCAATTTTCAGTATGAAAGAGGCATCCTGTGAAGGTCTATCAGGAACAAAGATGAAATATACTCTTTTTGGTGGGAACAGAGCTTGTTTGTCTAGGCTTGAGGTCCAAAAAAGATGTATTACTGGAAAGGAGCAAGTAGTACTTCAACAAAACTGTCCTTTACAGTTATAAAACATCATTACTCTTAAATATCTCAATCATGCAATCAAAAGAAATAAAAAGAACTGACACATAAGGATCTATACAACTACTAATCTATACAACTATGGGGCACTGTGACTAGAGAGAAAAAGGCTCTTCTTGGCAGCATTTTATTCCATGGATTGCTTCTTAATACAGTCATATGTCACACACCAATGGGTTAAGTTCTGAGAAATGCATGGTTAGGAAACTTTGTTATCATGAGACCATCACAGATTATCCAAACTAAGATGGCTATAGCACATCTAGGAGATATAATCTTGTAGGACTTCCAGTATATATGGGTTCATCTTCCACCAAAAGTGTCATAATGCAATGTATGAATCAAAAATAGTTGAAAAAAGTGCTTTATATAATACCCATTGAGATACTCCTTAGCAAAGTAACTGAACTCAGCTTCATTCAAGGGAATTCTTTCCTGCCCTTTAATCAGGCTGTCGAAATGAGCAAGGAGGGAAGCTCTGAAATAAGAGAATTTTTTCTAATTGCAACAAATCTTATGGTAGCATTTTCAAAATATTTTCTGTATGTATCAAAACAAAGAATTATAAAAATCAATATACTGCATCTTCAGTACATTTTAGATTTATTACTTTGATCACAGTTCTATGTAGTTGCGAATGATAAGGTTTCTATTTTGTAGTGTGCATGTGTTTCTCAGGATCTTTTTGGTGAAATCTTCATGCTGCAGATGTAGTGCCTGAGATGTACTGAGAACACCACCGCAGGATTTCACTAACAAAGCTGGGCTTCAAAGTCACACTGAAAGGAAGTCAGGACTGTTTTGTAGTACAAGGAAAAGAAGTGTTTTAGAAAATAATTCATTTGCATTTCTTCTTGACAGTTTTCTTCCTTGAGCGTACTAACTGTGAGAAAAAGAAGGACCTTGCAGGGAACAGAGTGTGCCATGTGGGTGGCATAAAGCCACCCCCTCTTCGGTGTTTATTCTCTTCCAGACTCTTGTTTGCTTTCAGGAGGATCCTCTGGAGGGATGTACCTCTGGGACTGGACCCAGAGCAATGAATGCGGGTACAGTTTGGGATGGTTAGCCAAGTGTCTTTCTTTCTAAACCGGGGGCTGGCAGGTCTGTGGTAGAAGGTGGGCCTGCATTAGCAGTGGAGTGCTCAGCAAAGCTTTGGCTCCCTCCTGGCCTTGCGTCCTTTGTTCTTACTTCCTTACCCATCTTCAACAGTTGATGGAATCAAAAAGCACCTGCTTCTTCTCTATTACTTGATGCTTGTGTACAGTCCACCACACACACACACACACACACACACACACACACACACACCTACCTACTTTCCACACCGTTTGCTAATGTTACAGATTTCCTTCTCATGCTGAGACATGGCACAGGAGATTTATTGAAGTAAGCTAGGAAATATCATTGGTGTGCCTTGTATTGGGATCTTAAATGCAACAGGACTCTCAAATAGTACAAGCTTCCCATATCCCATTAGGGTTTCTAGATTTAACAAGTCAAAGTTCAGAACACAAAGTTAATTTGAATTTCCAATAGACAACAAATGATTTTTTTTTTGTTCCAAATAGTGCCTGGGAAAACTTATACTAAAGCACTACTTGCTATTTATCTGAAATTCACCTTGAAGTAGGGATCTGCACTCTATCCAGCAGCAGGATTCTCCCCTGCTTGGACACTAAATGACAAAGACAATCTGGAGGCTCCTGAACCAAATAGAGATGTCCATGGGTTTCACATTATACGCCCTTCTCAGACTATGATTTAAGACTTTGAAAGATCTGTGCTGACTGAGCTTATGCAACCTTATTTTCCAGCACTTTTTTTTTCTTCAGACACACAGATGAAAATAACTTCCGAACTCCGGGAGAAAAATGAGAAAGTGTGCTTGGTATTTAGTGAGAGACAAGTGAGATGTGAAATATCTTTGGTGTGCCTTGTGCTGGGCTCCAGCACAGACCATGTGCATTTAGGAAGGAGATACGGTCAGTGATTTCAGAAAAGTAATAGCTGCTGGGGGAGGAGAGAGTGGTGGCTCAAGGGGGTTTGAGTTGAGATAGGAAACACCAGAAAAAAAAAAATGTTTTTCACATTACCACCTCCAACCAGTTCCCCTCTTCTAACAGCACATCCTCAAATTTAACCTGTGTAACAGGAAGTTATTTTTCATAGTGACCCAATACATACACCCATGTATGTGATGGAAACAAAAATTTCATGGAATATTTACCATTGCTTCACTGCAAAATTACTATATGTAGTACACATTAATGTTTTCTATTCTAATACATTACGTATTTTTTTTTAAAAGAGCTCACTGCACTCAGTTGATTTCACAGCTGACTAATGGGTGATGATTTATGGGTAAAAACAACAACAAAAACCGACTGTAATACACAAAGTAGCTCCTCAGGAGACTAAATGGGGTGTAACCCCCACAGGAGAGAGCTTATATCATGATGTAAATCAGTGAGCTGTTTCGTTCATTGAGAAAATCTTGCATGAAACAGCCTCAGGTGAACAGAATGTTGGATCACATAGTAAACTTGTGTTTAATATGAAGTCCTCATCTAGTCTTGATAGGTATTATGGTTTTAAATCTAAAATGTCCCCCAAACATCTGATGTGCTTGAGTCCTAGATTATTTGGTTCATCCATCAATGAGTTCAATAGCCAAACATGCTGTTAGGAGACAGGGCCCCTCTGGAGGTGGGTACCTAGGGGCCTGGTAATGTGTATTCTAATCCCTAGAACCTCCTTTTTGTTTTGGCTTTTTAGCTTCCATGAGTTAAGCTCCTTTTTCTCCACAATGCCTCTGTCATCCTGTTTCTGCCATGGAGCTAGCCGATCACATACTAACATCATGATCCAAAATAAGCCTCTCCTCCTTTAAATTGTGTGTATACGGTATTTTATCCCAGTGATGCGAAAGTGAGTAACACAATGAGTAGCAAATAGGTGGATACCAGTCTGAAGATGACCCCTTAAGAAGCATGCACTAGAATGTGCCTCAGAAGACATGAGGTAAACCCATGAGCTAGAGGACTAGAGCAGGGTAAGAGAGGTAAACTCTAGAGGGTGAGCTGTGGAGAAGATAGAGACACTTTTCCAAGGGTCCCATTCCACTTAAGGCGGAAATCTCTTTCAGAGAACCCACACAACAGAAATTTAATTCCTCTTTCCAGAGGAGAAAGTTAGAGAAAATGTGAACATTGTAATGCAAAGAATTAGATTGTTTTCCCAACTCAGAAGAATAAATTACAACTCTCTCTATAATGTCTATGCTAAACTTCCTTCTCAAAGCACCAGTTCCTCATCTGATCTCTTTGCCTTTAGATGACATTGCTTTTTACTTCACTAGAGAAAACACAATTCATCAGAAGGAAATTTCTTAATATTTTTCCCCACTAAGCCTTTCAGTCTACCAACATACTCTGTCTTCCTTCCCAAAGAATATGTTGGACATTGCTACTCTGATGATGTGAGTCTACTTTTCCTCAAAACCAGTATGCAAATTCTAGACTATATTGTTGTGTTGAATAATAGGGGAAAAATGACAGGCAAAGAATACTTAAGGTCCACTCTGATTACCAGCCTGCCAATAGCATATTCAACCTCTGTGTTGGAGAAGAAACTAACATAGAATCCTGAGGCCCCAGCACTCTTTAACTAGAATGAATATTTTATTACTCCTTTGGAAGATGATCTCTATTTTACATTGCTTAGTAAAGACTACATAATATTAACCTTCTATCTGTGAGTAGGTCTTGATTTCTCTGACCTTTCAGGTACTCAAGTCGTTGACTACCTTCTCCCTTCTGCATTGCCAGTCATCCCCTCTCTACCAAGTCTATTGATCATTACCTCCTTTCCTGCCCTCCCTACCAGGCCAGTCATCTCCTCTGTACCACGTATGTTGATCATAATCTCCTTTCAGGACATATGCTGCCATAGGTTACATCTTTAATAACAAACCTTCATTTATCCCACATCCCCTGTAGTGACTGTGCTCTCTCTTTTCACAGGTTATGCCTCCCTAGCTCCTGAATGTGTCTGCAGGGCTCTGTGTGATCATCCCTGGCCATCCCTCCATCCTCATTTCCATCTGTTTTCCCTCTCATTCACTACCCTCCTGCCCTGCTACTGTTTTAATTTCCTCTCTGCCAAGTCTTTTCCTGCCTTGGGTTCTTTGTACACTCTGCCCTGAATTCAGGAATTGTCCCTACTCCCTCCACCCAGATGGCTCCTGCTCATCTATCAGTAGCAGTGAAAATGTTAATTTTTTTAAAAAAATCTCCTTTAAACCAGTCATTTTGTCAATGCAAATTAAGTTATGCTGGTCATATTATCTTAGTACCCTGTATTTCCTTCATAACGCATCCTATCACTGACAAATGATTGTGTCCTTTGTAGGTCTGGTAATACCTGTTTTCCCTAATCTTACCTCTTTATTAAGCTTGCTGACAATCACACTGTGCACTTTATGTCTGCACAATGGGCTGAATACCTGTTATTAGTGTTGACTAGTGATGTGCCAAAGTGGGCGTGGCCAGCCTTGAGAGAGCCAGTTCCGGGCATCTCTTCAAATTTCACATTCAGTGACACTATTTGGTAGCAAATACTATAAATCAAGGCTGTAATTTTCCTGCATATGACCTGTGTTTGCCACAAATGAGTCCCAAGGTCATGTTAGGTACAATGGAGTCATCATAAAAAGTAAATCATAGGGCTGCGGATTTAGCTCAGTGGTATAAGTGTCTGCCTGGCAAGCACAAGGTTGTGAGTTTGATCCCTGGTACCAAAAAAAAAAAAAAAAAAAAGTAAGTCATTATTTGAAGTTTTAAGCTTAGTTTAAGAAACTCAGCATCAGGAATCAGGATATATATCTGTGTGGTATGAATGCATTAGTGGTCAGGAAGGAACAAGATCAGTATGATCTGGAGTAGGCATAAATAGACTTTCAGCTGATTGATAGACACAACAGATCTCTGTAGCTGAAAAGGACCAAGAGAGAAATCTAGATGAGAATTAAAAGGATCCAGGGCTAATTATGGGGTGGAGTTAATGCAATTTTGGAGACAAAGGAGAAAGAGGAAAATGTCTTAGTTGAAAACAGTTGCTCTTGAAAATTTCTTTTCAGTGTAATCTTGGTAAATTAACTTGGTAATTTTTTTAAAATGAAGAGTCCAGAAATTTTAGATTGATTGATTTATTGATTGCTTATCAACCATACTGGGAACTGACTCCAGAAACTTTCCACTGACCTACATCCCCAGCTCTTTTTATAATTTTTATTTTGAGGCAGGGTTAGGGTTAGGCTTTGTTGCTGAGCTTTCCAGGCTTGGCTCAAATTTTAATAATACTCTGCTGGTCTTCCAGAATTCTGGGATTACACACATATGACACAACACCTGGCTAGAAAGTTTAGAATTCTTAAAGTGAATTTTTTAGATCAAATATTTAAAGGATAAATAACTTTCCTCTGTTTTTCAGATCTAGGATTTTCTCGAATAACTTATCCTTGACTCCATATGATTTCTGCCACATCCTTCCAGTCATGTCTCTAACATGCTGTATACTCTGTTATACTTTATGTCTGGTCTTCCACTTTCTTATCTGTAAAATGAAATGGTCCAACCTGACCACCTCTGAGGTCCTCTGTTGCTCAGGAAAATTACACAGTTCCAAACAGTTAGACATGAACTGTGTCTCTGACTAAAAGATCAAAAAAAGACCATTCTGAAATGGCTTTTCTTCTGACTCTATTTGGGGACAAAAGGGTAAATACTCTCATTACTAAGTGAGGTCAGTTCTTTTCAACAACAACAAAAAAAAAACATTCAGCCTGTAAATCTCAAGGGTTTTCCTCTTGAGCATCATTAGGTAAATTCAGTGGCCACTTGGCAGGGAAATAAGGTCACTATTTTTAAATCAATAGGAAAAGAGCTGAGCAGCAAGAGAGAAACACGATTTATCCTGTGGCCAGAGTGCACAGAAATGACTGGAGAGACTAATTGAATCCGACTTGATAAAGCCAAAACTGCCTTGGATCCTGTGCCTAGAAGCCTTGTCAGAGCTGGTTGACGATCCACACTGATTTAGGTTGCAGGAGGCCCCTCTACCTCTTCTGAAGAGCAAGCACTTCAGCCGTATGCATTGCAATTATTAGTAGGATTTTTTCCCTTTTAAACATTACTATAAGCACTAACACAAGCATTTGTTGATGCTAAGTAGTATCTACTACAGGGACCTGCTCCTAGGTAACCATGGAATCCTGGGCTGGTTTGGGGTTCGCAGAGTCCTCTTTGCCCTCTCCCTCCAAACCTCCCCCACATCCCTCAAGGCAGGAACAGCTGCTGCCAGGTTTGCTGTTCAGCCCACTTATCCCAATCTACCCCGAAGCTGCAGGACAGCAGGAAGCCAGCGTGACATCACTTTGCCATGCCATGCAGCTCAGCTGTGACTGTACTGCTGCAGGCACCCATGCTGACATCTGGCTCAGAGAGCAATAAGGCTGAGGCCTTTTGAATCTGGAGTTCCCAGCCCAGCCAGCTATATTCATGGTTTTAAAAAAATCCAGGGCTAAGGTTCTCTAGAGAACAACTAAACAGTGATTTCAGTCTAAGCCTTTTGATTCTTTTTTTCCCAGTGGGAGGATAAAGACAGTAAAGACCAACTACTAGGATGGATCAATTCACAGTTCAGTGTGTCTGTACTCTGGGTAGGAAACAGGGTGAGGTGAGCTAAAGGAGAAAAAGAGAGCTTATGCATTTGATGAGCTGATAATCTATTGTGTAAGACAGTAAACTAGCAAAGACATTCAATGACATGGGACAAGTGACAACATAAAAATATGCACAGGTTGCTGTGGGAGCCTGGGGGAGGGAGCTGTCATATGAGCTGTGTAGTGAGAGATGCGAAGAACCAGATAAATCAAGTTAGAAAGATTTCCAGGCAGAGCAGGATTGTAGGGCATGGTTAGAAGCCTGCACAGAGGGGAGAGCAGGGCAGGGTCGGTGAGCTATAGGCAGTGGTAAAGGTGTCAAACAGACGGTGGGACTCTGGAGAGGGAAGCAGCAACCAGGTGAGGAAGGGATATGACTCAGAGTGTTGCTAAGCAAGCTGTGCTTTACTCTGGAGGATTTGGGAACCATTGAAAGGTTCTGAGTAAATAAATTATAAAACCAATTTGCAAAACTTTCTGGTGCAGGGAGAGAGCAATCTGAGACTGAAGAGCAGGCTGATCTATTAGCTTTGTGCACAGAGAGGGCAGTGGTGACAGAGATAGAAATAACAGGGTGAGACTTCACGGGGTAAGATTAGAACTAGTACTTGGTGGTGAGCTGAATATAGAGGGATGGTATTATGGGTTAGATCTAAAATGTCTCTCCAAAGTCTCATGTGTTCTAAGGCAAGGCTTTTGAAAGATTTTGGATAGAGGGAGCACTGTACCCCTCAGAGGATTTATCCATTGATAAGCTTAGTTGTGCAGATGCTGTTAGGATGTGGAACCTGGCCAGAAGAGGTAGGTTACTAGGGGTGGGGGTGACCTGGAAGCACTCATAAATCTTCCTAGTTCTTCCTTTCTCTCTCTCTGCTCCTTTGCTACCTTGGGATAAGCAGCTGGCCTCTAACTGTAACCCTAATTGTTAACTTGCGCATGATTAGATTATGACATTTTTTGTCTTGGAGTTAGCCCACTATAAACTAAACCCTCTAAAATTTTGAGCCAAAATAAACTTCCCCTCCTTCAAGTTGTGAATGTGAGTTGTTTTGTCCCAGTCACAGCAAAGTGACTAATGGTGAGTGAAATGGATTGGCCTAGAATGATCACTAAGTTTCTTTTCTTGGATGATGTGCATAAAGTTGCATTTCTCAATTTGAGTGCCTTACAGGACTCCTCAGACCTTTTAATAAGCTATAAAAGTAACAGCAACAATAACTAATACAGGCATAGATGACTTGAAGGCATGGACACATTCTGAGAAAGGTACAAATATGTGATTTTGTAGTTGTGTGGACATCCTAGAGAGTACTTATATGAACTGACATGGTAGAGCATGTTACATACTTGGGCTACACGGTACCTATGTAATGTATCCTGTTGCTCCTTGACAGACCATGTTGGGCCATGATGAATGAAACACCTTGAGATTAAATCAAAAGGGGAAATGATACAATTAAGAAACAGTCAATACAAAATGCATGCGGTTACTGCTGGTATAGCATGTTTCCATTTAGTAAACTTGATTTTATAATTTTACACTGTAAAATGATGATAAAATGTATAGTGTGGCAAATAAAGCATAAGCATAGACATTCATCATCACTGTCAGCTATTTTGAACTATATATAATTCCATTACTATAATTTTTTTTTTTTTTTTGGTAACTGGAATTGAACTCAGAACCTTGCAGTTTCCAGGCAGATGCTGTGCTGCTGAGCTATATTCCTGGTCCCATGTGCTATAGTTTTTGATTTGCGGTGCAGTAAATTGTTTTATAGCAGCGTCACCACACACACGATTAATGCACTGTGCTATGTATGATATTTGTGATGGCCGCATCACTAGGTAACAAGAATTTTTCACTTCTTTATAATCTCATGGGTCCACTATATTATGTGTGACCCACCATTGTCTGAAACAACTTTATGTGGTACATGATTATTATTAAGTACTGACATGAGCTCCACTTCCTCTGCACTCTTTGAACAAGACAGAAAGAAACAGTATCTCTGAGAAAATGGTTCTGAATTTGAAATGGTATGTGAGCAGGTTCACAAACACATAATGCAGCAATTTGGATCACGAAACAAGAAGCTCCTAGTTCAGCTGTTGTGAGTTAAAGATGCTACGGGAAGCGATCAGATTGGAAGCTGAATACCTGATATACATCATCTCAAGTTTCCATAGCAACTATTTCATACTTTTTTAAAGTTGAAAATATTTTTTATTATTCAAGATGCTACTAAGAAAATAAGGAGTCAAAAATATCGAAGAAATAATTGCAAATATATATTTTATATTGCTATTCATCCAGGATACATTTTTTTAAAACTCTTCCAAATCAATTGTTAGATAATAAAAGCTTGATTTCAAAATGATAAAAATGTTTAAATAATGCCTTAGTTACTTTTCTCTTGCTGAAACAAAAACCCAACACCCACAAGTTAAAGAAGAAAAGGTTTATTTAGCTCACAATTTGTAGAGGTTTCCATTTGCAGTTGGCTGGCTCCAAGGCAGTGTAGCATGGCAGGCATCAGAGAGGAGAAATAGTCCATGGTGGGCAGAAGTTAACAAACAACAGGGGACAACCACAGCTCTTTAAGTCCTTTATATCTTATCCGGGCTACCCGAACTTAGGGCAGCAGCACTTGCATCCTTAATCCAGTGCCCTTGATCCTAGCATTGTACCATGATTCAGTCCCAGCATCACACACTGTAGATTGAGCCATCTCTGAAAAAGTTCCACTTGTGGTCACATGTGGCTTTGAGGGAATGTCTAGACACAAGCTGTAACAAACCGGTACCTTGCCAAAGAAGACAAATAGCTAAAAATAAAATCAATACACTTAAACATCTTTGGTCAATAGAAAAACATAAACTACAGAAAAATAATATATATTACACAGTTATTAGAATATCTAAAATACAAAATGTAGTGCTATGTTTTGATAAAGATTTGGAATACCTGGGACTTTCATATATTGCTAGTGGGCATACAAAATATAGCTATGTTGGACAGTGTTTGTTGGTGTCTTACTATATAGAGGGTATAAAAGATATACTTTATACATATATTTACATGACCAAGCAATCTTTCTCTTAAAGTCTCGGTAAAGAAATGAATAAAACTTGGGCCAGGGATTTAGCTGAGTAGCATAAATGCCTGCTTGGCAAGCACGAGGTTGTGAGTTCAATACCTGGTACAAAAAAAAAAAAAAAAAAAAAGAAGGAAAACGAAAGAAAGAAAACTTGGAATATGTATTTAGCCAAATTTGTTCTTGAATGTTTATGACAAATGTATTTGTAGGAGTTACAGTTGGGAAATGTCAGTTAACAAATCAACAATGTAAAGGCATTATTAATACATTCATCATAGATAAAATTGCAGGGTGTTGTACCTTTTTACATATGTCAAAACCTGCTCATAAAGATTAAATAACTAACTATTGATTGCCAAACATCTAGCAAATAGTAAAATAACTTGACAATCATGTGTCATTTCCACGTGCACATGTATTTAGTGATTCAGCAAGGGGAGAATATAACACGCAATATTCCCAAATTGAAGTGACCGCAGAATCCTGAGACCCAGGAGCATCTCACAGGATCAGTGGAGCTAATATTAACTAATATCACAGGTACGGACCCATAAAAGGGAAATTATATTCATGTAAATCATAATGTTGTGTATAAGGTTAAATCTTTCTATAATAAAAATGCAACTAAAATGCAGTAGAAATACCAGGCAGGCAAAGATTATTTCCAATATTGATGTTCTTGGAAAATGACCATTTAAGATGTTACCAGCTTCAAGTAACACAAGATCCAAATAAAAGTAAATAAATAGGGACTGAGGATTTAGCTCAGCGGCATAAGCACCTGCCCTACAAGCATGTGGTTGTGACTTCGATCCCTGGTACCGGTAAAAGTACAAAAAAAAAAAAAAAAGTAGGTAAATAAAAAACTATTAATGCACGTAACACCTACAGGGGTAGGATAATTCCTCTGTTGATTAATTCAGTGGATCAGCAACCTCAGGGATGCAAGCTTTTTTTCCATTTTCCCTCTTTGCAATCTTCTGTGGGCTAAATTGCTCCTAGGCCCCACCATGGCCAGCACAGTCCAAGGCTGCAGACACTTGGACAGGTTATGACTGCTGTTTAAAACCTGAGACTGAACATTCAGTTCTTATCTGGGCTCTCGGCCATATTAGGTGTCAAGAAGAGACAGTAAGCAACGTCACTAAGAAAACATCTCCTAGACTCCATTAAGAAAATGATACTTCCTGTTGAAAAGCATTTCAAAAGTTTTGTGACTTCACTGCCACCTGTGACTTGAACAGGACAAAGTTGAAAACAGACCCAGGGCTCTAAGGCTGAAAGAGACGAAGCTATCATGAGCAAACTGGCAGCTTGTGTCAGTTTGACACATTGGCGGGAAGTCAAATGTCTGTGCAGACTGTTCTTCAGGCTAATGGTGAGTCAACACACCTTGGTGACTACTGATTTAGGAAAAAGCCCTCTCAATTTTGGAGCTGTCTTGATACAAATGACCAGGTCAAGAGCACTGCGGGCCCAGAGAAGACACAAGGACAGTAAATGTTGACCACCAGTTCTCCAGCGGATCATATGATAGCTGTCATGTGGGGCCACAAACAGAGGCATTCTGCATGTGCATTCAGTCAATACCATATTTTTTTCCATTCAGATTTTATTGGTGTATTTTAGGTATATATAATGATCACACTCAACATAGGGAATTTGTACCTGTACCTGATATAATTTGATTCTTCTCATTCCCCTGGCCTCCCTTCAATCTCTCCTCCCCTGCCTGTTTACCAAAGATTTGCTTCCATCTTTTTCTTCTTTTCCCATTTTTTGCTCTTCCCCTCTTTCCTTTCCCTCACTCCTCCCTTGTTCTCCTCCCCACTTGAACAATGAACAATTTCTCCATATTTGACAACACCTAATATAGATGTTGATCCTTACTTACATTTTCAGTTTGTCACATCAGAGAAACAAAGCACTATTTACGTATGTGTCCAGTTTATATCACTTAAGAGTGCGATTGCAAGGTGCACCCATTTACCTAGAAATGTCTTGAGCTCATCCTGCTTTATGGAAGAGTAGTACTCCATTGTATTAAAAACCAAAAAAAAAAAAAAAACCAAAAACCCTCAACATCTTCTTTATCCATTCACCAGTTGATGAGCATTTGAGCTACTTCCAAGATTTGGCTATTACAAACTGTGCCACTGTAAAGGTGGATATGCATGTATTATGGTATGATGCTTTTCATTCTTTCAGGAAGATACCAAGAAGAGGAATAGCTGATCAAATACCCTATGTTTATTTTCACATCTGGACAATCAAACACTTCAGAGTTTGTTATTTAGTGGTGTCTGAAGTAGGTGAGACCTGTCTTTAGCTCAGATTGATTATATGATTCAAAGTGAGCAGAATTTAAGGTTCTGTCCTATTGTGGCTCAATTCTGAATTGCAAAAGCATTTAGTAAATTGCAAGCGCCACTTATAAGTAAACATATTGAAATGAATCCTGGGCATAGTCTTTGGAAGAAAGGAAAATACAAAATAATGATACATCATGGATTTAATAAAAAAGAAAATGTAAAAGAAAGTAAACATAAGATGACTTAAATAGTAGAAAACAAGAAAGTCTGAGCAGAAGACATCTCTGGTGTCAAATTTCTTTTTTTCAGTTTAAAGAGATTAAGACAAAAGAGGACATAACACATACATAACATACATAACAAAGCAGTTCAGATCAGAACAATGCAAGCAACACAGCGTTTTACCACAAGACAACCCACAATTAACAGTAACTACCATAATGTCTTTTTCTTTGAAATAGTTGAGCATAACTTCATATATGATAGTATCAAACATAACAAAACAGTATAGAACCATTCAAGAGAATGAAAGCATTACAGGGCATTCAGAACCAAATAACAGAGAACAAACAATGGTTAGTACATTATCTCATTTTCCATAGAAAATTTGTTTATACTATCTCACGTAATAAAATCCAGTAAGATATAATATGATAGAAGCAATGGAAACAGAAGAACAAAAGCATAGTAGGACTTCAGAGTAAGATGATATTAAATCAGCACTGGTTATTATAATGTCTTGTTTTCTTCAAAATAGCTGTTCATACTATTACAGATAATAAAATCAAACAAACCAAGATAAAACCATTCCAACTAATGAATGCAAACATTGTAAGGTTTCAAAGCAATGTAATGGGGAATCATGATTACCATAAACTCTTATGTACTCTTATAATTTCTTACACTAGGGAGACTATATGATATTTATATATGTGAGTTTGATTTATTTCACTTACAAGTATGGTCTCAAGTTGCATCCATTTATTTATAAATATCTCAATGTGATCATTCTTTAAAGCTAAGTAGTACTCCATTGTATAAAAATTCCACAACTTTTTTATCTACTCCTCAGTTAATGAACTTAGGTTGTTTCCAAGATCTGGCTATTACAAATTTTGCTGCTATAAATATGGGTACACACATATCACTGTGGTACAATGTTTTCAGTTCTTCTGGGAATATGCCTAGAAGTGGAATAGCTAGAAAAAATGGGACTTCCAATCCCAGCTTTTAGAATTCTCCAGACTGATCTCCACAGTGGTTGCCCCAGTCTACATTCCCACAGCATTACAGGAGAATTCCTTTTTCCCCCACAGCCTCTCCAGCATTTGTTGTTGGTAGTTTTCTTGATCTTGGCCATTCTTTCTGGAGAGAGATGGCATCTCAGTGTGGTTTTAATTTGCATTTCTGTAATGAGTAAAGATGATGAACATTTTTTTATGTATTTATTTGCCATTTGTTATTTCTTCTTCTGAGAACTGCGTGTTCATCTCAGATGATCATTTTTGGATTGGGTCTTTGAATTTCAGGGGTCTGATTTTTTAAATTCTTTATGTTTTAGACGGAAGTCCTTTGTCTGAGGGAGAGTTCACTAAGATTTTTTCCCAGTTTGTGGGTTTTCTTTCCACTATGCTGGAGATTTCTTTTGACATGCAGAAACTTTTTAAAAAGATGTGATCCCAGTATTTGATTCTGGGAAGTATTTCCTGTGTGGTTTGGTTCCTGTTCATGAATTCTCTACCTACCCCTATGTCTTGAAGATTTTTACCTCATTTGTCTTCTAACAGATTTAGTGTTTCTGTTTTAATGTTCAAATCTTTGATCCATTTAGAATTTAGTTTAGCATATGGTGATAGGCATAAGTCTAGTTTTAGTTTTCAGCATGTGGAGAGCCAGTTTTCCCAACACCATTTATTAGAGAGACTGTTGTTCTTCCAGTGAATATGTTTGGCTCCTTTATCAAAGATAAGGTGGCTGAGTGTCTTTGTAGTTATGGTTGTACCTTCTAATCTATTATTGGTCTTTGGCTCTGTTTTTATTCCAGTACCATGTTGATTTTACTACAGTTGCTTTATAGTATAATTTCAAGTCAGGGATTGTGATGCCTCCTACCTTGCCTTTGCTGCTTAGTACTGTCTTTGCTATTCTAGGTCTCTTCTCACTCCAGATGAATTTTAGGAGTGATTTCTGTAGATCTGTGAGGTATGTAGAAGGTATTTTTATTGGGATTGCATTGAATCTGTATAAGAGTTTTGGGAGAATGGCCAATTTCACAATATTTATTCTTCCTATCCATGAGCAAGGGATATCTTTCCATTTTCTGAGATTGTCTTTCTTTTTTCAGTGTATTATAATTTTCCTTATATAGATCTTTCACTTCTTTTGTGAGAATAATTCCTAAATATTTCATTTTTTTGGTTGCTAGTGTGAAGGGTGTTGCTTCTCTTATTTCTCTCTCTGCGATTTTGTTGATAGTGTATAGAAATGCTATTGATTTTTGAATATTGATTTTGTATCCAGCTACATTACTGGATTTATTTATTATATCTAGGAGTCTTTCAATGGAGTTTTGGGGGTCTTCTATGTAGAGTATTATGTCATCCACAAATAATGATAATTTAACTTCTTCTTTTCCTATCTTTACCCCTTTTATTTCTCTCTCTTGTCTAATTGCTCTGGCTAGTATTTCAAGTACTATATGAAATAGGAGCAGTGATAAGGGACATCCTTGTCTTGTGCCTGATTTTAAGTAAAGGCCTTCAGTTTTTGACCATTTAGTATGATACTGGCTGTTGGTTTGTCATAGATGGCCTTTATCATATTAAGGTAAAGACCATCTATTCCAATTTTCTGTAAGGTTCTTATCATGAATCAGTGTTGGACCTTATCAAAAGCTTTTTCTGCATCTATAGAAATGATCATCTGATTCTTACCTTTGGCTTTATTGATATGGTGGATTACATTTATTGATTTACATATGTTGAATCATCCCTGCATGCCTGGGATGAATCCCACATGGTTGTGGTGTATAATCTTCTTGATGATTTGCTGAATCCTGTTTGCCAATATTTTATTGAGGATTTTTACATCTGAGGATAGGGAGATTGGTCTGTAGTTCTTTTTTTTAGTTGGGTCCTTCTCCAGTTTTGATACTAGAGTAATATTTGCTTCCAGGAATGACTTATGAAGGATTGCTTCCCTTTCAATTTCATTGAAGAGTTTGAGGAGTGTCAGCATTAAGTCTTCTTTGTATTTCTTGTAGAATTCCACAGTGAATCCGTTTGGGCCTGGGCTCTTCTTTGTAGGTAAGGACTTAATTAAATTTTCAATTTCATTAATAGAAATGGGGTTACTCAGCAGTGTAAATCTTCTTGATTCAGCCTTGATACTTCATATGTTTCTAGGAACCTGTCCGTTTCTTCTGTGTTATTGACTCTGAGCACAGAGGTTTTTGAAATAGGTGTTGATGATCTTCTGTATTTCCAAAGAGTCTGTAGTGATTTTGACTTTTTCATTCCTTATTGCATGAATTTGAGTTTTTCTTCCCTTTTTTCAATAAGATTGGCTAGGGGCTTATCAATTTTATTTATTCTTTCAAAGAAACATCTTTGATTCATTGATTCTTTGGATGTTTTCTTAGTTTCTATTGCATAAATTTCTGCTCGGAATTTTATAATTTTCTCCCTTCTTTGGGATTTCGGCTTGACTTGCTCCTCTTTTTCTAGATGTTGGAGGTATAGCATCAGGTTATTTATTTGTATTCTTTCTGTTTTCCTAATGTGGGAACTCAGTACAATAAATTTTCCTCTGAGGACTGCTTTCATTGCATCTCACAGACTCTGGTAAGGTGTATTTGTATTTTCCTTTGCTTGTAGGTATTGTTTAATTTCTTCTTTAATTTCTCCTGTGACCCACTGATTGCTCAAGAGTATATTATTCAATCATTGGAGGAGCAAAGATGGCGGAGAGATAACAACTGGTTACAGAGGCTCCCTGAGATAGTCAACTTAGAATTCGACATAATACAGAGTGCGGGGGAGCCCCAAACAGAGGGAGATGAATTCTCTTATCCCAAGAAGAAATTAAGGCAACTTGCTGACCATCCAAGGTCCTGCCATGATTTGCCAAGTGCTTGCTGCAACTTGCCAAGGTCCCACTGCAACTTGCTGAGGTCGCGCCTCAACTTGCTGAGCCATCTGATGTCCCGCTGCTTTGACTCACTGGAGGCACAGTTACACTGAGTTCAGGGATCAATGAGACGAATGGAGAGCTGCATTGGCAGTGTGCCTACATTGACCTGTGGTTAGTGATGGGAGTGGAGCCATTCCATAAATAGGGGGGCTCCAGCAGATGACATTCTGGGACCAGGCAAGGTCCAAGGGGCAGCAGTGACTTCATTCAATTTTTCCCTTCACAAATGAGATTGGTGGAGTGAGTTAGGCCTGGATCACATGACCTGGCTGAGACCCAATAGGTTATCTGAAATCAAGTCCCTACAGCTGTGGCACACACTAACCACACTAACCCAGTGAAGCCTCAGAAGTTTGACTGATCCAGAGGGGAGGCGGTGCAAAGTAGTACAGTGCAGGCCACAGCAGCTTGACTGACCCAGAGGGGAGGAGTCAGCATTCGTTGTCCCTGTTTGCAACTCACTAGCACATGGCAGTGTGAAGAGTCATCTAGCCAGTGCACATCAGAAGACTCAACAAAGAAAGAAACTGGGGCCTCCTGGAAGAAGCAAAAAAGATGAGAAGAGGAAGCAACAACAAAAAGTTCCTAGGTCCCAACCCTGAGAACATTGACCCAGGACAACATGCAATATCAGACATAACCATTGGACATAAAAAGATATATTTGGGACCTCATAGACGAGTTCAAGAGTGAAATATTTAGCCAAATAAAGCAAGATATAAGAAGATTA
The DNA here is from genome assembly GCF_034190915.1 of Cavia porcellus. NCBI lineage: Eukaryota > Metazoa > Chordata > Mammalia > Rodentia > Caviidae > Cavia > Cavia porcellus. The sequence continues at coordinate 35,522,617 of NW_026947489.1, forward strand.
ATAAAAGAGATACTAAGTACCCCCCAAGCAGATACAGATGGAAGAAGGGAGGAACTCTAACAAAGGAGAGAACCATTTGAAGAATATTTTAAAAATATAGAATACATGAACCAGATTCAAAGGGATCACCAGGAAATTAAAAACTCTATGGAAAGATGGCAAATCAGCTTGAAAAAAACTAAGGATAGATTATCCAAACTGGAGGACAATTTTGCAGTGTGGGAGTATGAAAGGGAAAATTTAAAAAAAAATAACAAGGAAACAAGCTGTAAAAATACAAAGGCTAGAAGACGACAAAAGGATCTGTAACTTGAGAATAAAAAATGTGAATGAAGAAGCTGCAGTACAAAGGAACTACAAACGTTATTCACAAAAATAATTAAGGAAAACTTCCCAAACATAGGAAAAGGAAATGACATTCTGATATATGAGGCATATACAACTGCAGCACCTACAACCAAAACAGAGTTACACCCAGGCATATAATGATCAAGATCCCAGAAATTCAATATAAGAACAGAATATTAAAAGCTGTTAGAGACAAAAAACAGATAACCTATAGAGGAAGGCCCATCAGAACAATGGCAGGCTTCTTGACACAAACCATCAAGTCAAGAAGAGCCTGGAGGGAAATATTCCGAGCCCTGAAAGAAAATAACCTCCATCCCAGATTGATATACCCTGCTAAACTATCTGTACAAATTAATAGAGAAACAAGATGCTTCCAAGACAAAGAGGAACTTGGGAAATTCGCAACCACCAATCCAACTCTACAGAGAATACTGCAGGGCATTTTACAGAGAGAGAAAAGTACTAGGATTCCAGGAACAGTGGCAGAGAGGCCTCAATGAATGGAGCAGAAAACAGAATAAAGAAGATAAGCAGACAAATGATGCCAAAAAAAGAGCATAACAGAAATGAGGCAGAGAAGATTTTATTCAAAACTGGTATGATTGATAGTATCAAGCCTGAGAGTATAGGCAACTACACTGAAGATGAAAGACTCTTTGATACACATTCTGGTTTGATAACTGCCAGTTTTTGAAGTTCTATATTATATACTAAGTTGTGTTTTTATTAATACTGTTATGTACTGATATATTCAATTGTACTATGTCTGATGATATAGCCAATTCTATTGGAGATAACAAGAGACAACACAGGAACTATGGTAGAACTCTTTGTACAATGGTCTTATATGTTTATTTCATTTCATGTGTTTGTAGGAATATGTTTTGTTTTGTTTTGTTTCTCTCTCTAATATAGAAAGGATAGAAATATATAGAAACTATAAACAGCTTATGAGAACTGATCTTATGAGACATGATGAAACAGAAACGATGAAGAAGAGACACTAAAATACCCAGTGCTGATCCTGGAGTGTCATAATGTGAAACCCAGAAATAGTATTATTCTTTGTTCAGAGTGATATTAGCCTGCTTGGGTTTATTCAATCTCAACATAATTGAAGATATGGATAACTGGCATGTATGTTTAAGTGTATAGGATTGATCACTATATTTCTAAGTTTTGTTGGATAGTTGAACAGAACTGGTTGCAATTTCACTGTTTGAATACCCACTTTATATACTCCACTTTAGTATCGTGAATAACTATTTGTAAGAGGACATCTGTAATCATCAACTAGTGATTTCTTACTGTTTATTTTTTCTTTAAAAGTATTATTATTTCTACCTGTTTTCTGTTTTGTTTAGTCTTTCTTTAAATAAAATTTTAAAAAAGATACTACAGTATCCAGTGCTGATCCCATAGTGTCATGATGTGAAATCCAGCAATACTATTATTCTTTGCTCAGAATGATTTTAACCTGATTTAGTTTGTTTAATCTAAACATAAGTGAAGATATGGATAACTGCATGTATATTTAAGTGTATAGGATTGACAACAATGTTACTAAGTTTTTGTTGGACAGTTGAACAGAACTATTTGCAGTCTTGCTGTTTGAATTCCCACTTTACGTGTTCCATTTTTGTACCTTGAACAACTATTTGTAAAATGACATTATGTAAACATCAACTAGTGATTTCTTACTGTTTATTTTTTCTCTGAATGTATGTATTATTTCTACCTGTTTTCTGTTTTGTTTAGTCTTTCTTTAAATAAAATTTTAAAAAAGAGTATATTATTCAATTCTCATGTGTTTGTGTGAGTTTTGTAGTTTATTTTATCATTAATTTCTAATTTCATGGTACTATGATCTGATAACATGCATGGGATAATTTCAATTCTTTTGCGTTTATTTAAATATGTTATATGAGCTAGTATATGGTCTATTTTAGAGAATATCCCATGAGCTGCTGAGAAGAATGTGTATTCTGATGCTGTTGGATGGAACACTCTGTATATGTCTATCAAGTCCATTTGTTTCCAGGTGTGATTCAGTTCTGTTATTTCTTTGCTGATTTTTTATCTGGTTATCTGTCCCTTGGTGTGAATGGTGTGTTAAGGTGTCCTGTTATAATTGTGTTATTGCTAATTTGATTTTTCATTTCTATTAATACTTGCTTTGTATAACTGGGTGCTCTGGAATTTGGTGCATATATATCTAAGATGTTTTCACTTGAAGTTTTCCCCTAACCAGTGTGTAGTGACCTTCTTTATCTCTTCTGATCGTTATTGGTTTAAAGTTCACATTGCCTGCAAACAGAATAGCTACTCTCACTTGGGGGGGGGGGTTCCTGCACGAAGTATTGTTTTCCATCCTTTGACTTTTAGTCTGTGAGTGTCCTTTTGGGTTAGATGGGTTTCTTGTAGATAGCATGTGATTAGATTTTGTTTCTTGATCTATTCTGCCAGTCTGTTTCTTTTAATTGGTGAATTGAGACCATTTACATTAATGGTTATAACTGTTATATATTGGTTTATTGTTGACATGTTATCTTTCTGCTGTTGTATCTTTACCTTTTCATTCTGTTTAATTGTCTACCTTACTTACTGTTTTTTTTTCCTATGTGTATCTAGGCTGTCTTTCAGTATTCTTTGCAGGGTTGGCTTGGTGATCATGAAGTTCTTCAGCGGTTCTTTGTCATGGAAGTATCTTATTTCTCCATCCATTTTGAAGGACAACTTTGCAGGGTACATCAGTCTAGGTTGAAATCATTTTCCTTTAGTATCTGAAATACTTCACTCCATGCTCTTCTTGATTTCATTGTTTGTGTTGAGAAGTCTGCTGTGATTTTGATAGGTTTTCCTTTATAGGTGATCTGTTTTTTGTCTCTAACAGCTTTTAATATTCTATTCTTACATTGGATTTCTGGGATGGTGATCATTATATGTCTGGGTGTAGTTTTATTTTAGTTATGGCTATTTGGAGTTCTATATGCTTCACTAATCCTAATGTCAGTTTCCATTCTCATGTTTGGGAATTTTTCAGCTGTTACTTCTGTTATCCCTGTTAGTATCTTGATATCTTTTGTGTTGTTCCCTTCTTTTTCATTTATCCCTATCAATCTTAAGTTGTTTTTCTTTGCATCATCTTGCAGCTGTTGAATTGTTATTTCCTGAGTCCTTGTTATTTTTTAAAAGATCTTTCCTTTCCTGTTCACTAGCTGCAATCTTATCTTCAAGGTCTGAAATTCTATCTTTACTTTTGTTGAGTTGGTTTTGACAACTTTTGATGGAATTGTTTATTTCCTGTATATCTCTTTGAATCTGCTTCATGTATTCTGTTTGTTTTTTATATTGTTAATCCAGGGATTCTATCTTTTTGTTTTGTTCCTCTAATTTTTTAACTGTGTCTTCTTTAGATGTGTTCAGTATTTCTTACATTACTTTTATCATATCTTCTTTTACCTGTGAGATTATTTCTAGTTTGAATTCCTTTAAAGCTTTCTGGAGTTTCTTCTTTATTTCAGTTGTTTCAGGTATTTTACGTGTATGGCATATATTTTCTTCTATGTACGTGGCTCCTAGGCTTTCTTGGGATGGGCTGGAGGTTTGAGATTGCAATTTGGTCTTTAGTTTTGTCATTTTTCTATATTTCTGTTTCAAGCATTGTTCCAAGGCTTCCCCTGGGTGTGTTGGAAATCGTCTTGTATGCCCTGGGCTCCTGGGACTGAATGGAGGTTGCTGAGCATGGTTCAGTCAGGGCTTCAGGTCCTCCTGTGCCACATCCAGTGTTCCAGGAAGCTGAGTGGGCACCTAACCACTGTGGATGATGGTCTAAAGCTCTACCCGGGCAAGGACCAATGCCCTGGAACTCACTTCATGTGCTCTCAACTCCCCTGATTGAAGAGGGTCGCTGGGTGTAATTCACAATCTGCTGAGCCCAGCCTAGTGTGGCTGGGAGCTGGGTGGGGCCTTGACCATTGGGAGCGATGATCTTAAAGTCTCCTGGGGCTCAGGATGGTGCACAGGACTCACCCCAGCCAGCAGCTGAGTTTCCCAGATTGAAAGAAGGTCCTGGTGTCTGATAGGTTAACTCTGTTTTTGATAGAATTGGAAGTGTGGCAAAGCTGATAGATTCTTGCTTCATGATGCAGTCATAACAATGTAATAGTATATCAGGGTAAAATGGTCAGAAGACCTCTCATGAGCAGCCTCATGGAAGGATACATAGTCTGACAGTCTGAGTTTCAAGATTTGAGGAAGGAAATGACAGGAAAAGTACTCCCATTTCAGATTTCATCTGCTAGTTTTGATAAATTAATGGGGAAAAAGTTCTGTGTTGAAGAGCAAGGTTTTTGAAAACACAACAGATCACCCCCAGAAAATGATGTCAGAGAGAAGTTGCAGAGGGCCACATGAAGGCCAAGGACCTCAAGAAGAAAAACAGGCATGTGAAGGGGGCAAACGGGCCAACAGGCACAGGGGAGCAGTCACTCTGCTAAGTGCTCTTACGTGTCAAATCATTTAATTGGGAAGGTATAATCTGAAAACCCACCAAATGACATCCAGACCTACAAAACACAGAATTTATATTTCAGGCTAAAAGCACTATCAGTTCCATGAGGAAGCCACACAGCGTCTACCCCAGCGACTGATATGGGAAGAAGGACCTTAGCAACAAAGCATCTTAGAATAATTCATAGTAACCAACACTTGACCCAGAATAACAAGAATGGAGTGAATGCATTGTGGACATAAGGAAAGAGTTTACTGAGTCTTACTCAAAAGCATATGTGCAATGAAGGAAATGTGCTTTCCTGAGCTTCATGTTACCAGTAGAAGAGCTACAGTTCTTATTCCACCAACTCTCTTCTCTCTGTCCAAAGAAGAGGAGTGGCTTATATGATTGCTACCTTGAGAAGCTGAAAGTGCTCTTCTCCTTCTTTTTGGGAATGTGCCACTCCACAGCACACTCATAACACTACCCTCTGTGACACAAAGAAAGGAGAATTAATGGTAATAGGTCATTTACTATAATAAACTTTAAAAATTTAAGCATTCACTAAGTATTTTTATGCTCCTTTGCATACCTGGTGCTGCCTTGAATGATCGGGGAGCTAAGTGTCATCCAGGGAGGCATTCCAGGAGTTCCACTGTTGCTACATATACATAAATATACATGTCCTCCAAGTCCAACTGACCACATTGCAAAATCATAGGTGACATTTTTACTTTCATTTGCCTGGCTCCTGCACCCCTCTCAATAGCTTACAAACACAGATGAGTGAAACAGATACTACACATCCTCAAAGCCATCAGTGAGGGAAGAAGAAGACCAGATGGCCAACGTTTCAGAAGATGACCACATGTAGTAGGTTTAAATACTTGGGTTTTTTCCATTTCTTCAGGTCTTGTGAATAGTGCTGTCATGAACAGGAAATGGAAATCTCGCACAGTGAGCTCTCATATCGCATTAGAGTGAAACCAGAAACACAGTTGAAACACACTTAGAATACAGTAAGTTCCTCCCCTTGCTCCTTCACTGAATGTTTTTTATTTCTTTTCCCTGAAGTATAATGGTTGGATCATATTGTAGTTCTATTTTTTTTTTTTTGAGGAGACTCCGTACTATTTTTTTAATCTATTCTTCAAATCTAGTGCAATTTAAGCAAATTCATTGATGCCTCTTTGGCAGATTCAATCGGTTCCTTATCCAAAACTACCCTACTTTCTTCTTTCTGCATAAAGCCCAAATTTGCTTTAGTTCTTAGGTGGCTACAGAAGAGCCAGAGCCCTCATGCACCTTAATTGTCCTATCCAATCCTAACAGTGCCATCCCCTTGCCAGTGATTGGTTTAAGGATGAACATAGGCCTCACTTCTGGTCCAGAAGACATTCAAGGAGAAAATCCAGATTGAAAAATCATATTCCCTGACTCTTGATCCTCTGGAAACACCCTATAAATACATCTTAAACACCAGAAGTTTATCTTTAAGAACTATTTCAACTTTACTCTTTTTTCTCCCTTTAAGTTAGCTCTCATCCTTTTTCCCCTTTCCTTGTACTCTTAGTTATTTCATTTCCCTCTTTCTTGCCCTCTTATTTATCATTTCATAATCTGACTCATGACTTTGTACTTGTTAATTTCCGATTTCCCTTCCTTCCTGCCATCAGAATATTCTGGTATATTCTCTCATGTCTTGTTTGGTTTGTAAATCCTTTGGCTCTGCCATACTCCTTAAGAAGGTACAATGCAAAGGAGCATAAAAATACTAAGTGAATGTTTAAATTTTTAAAGTTTATTACAGTAAAGGACCTATTACCATTAATTCCTGTCAAAACCCTCCCTGTCTCTCTCAAAACACTTGTCACACTTCCTTAAGGAGACGTGTGGACGTCTGGAGACGGCCTTCATAGTGCCTTTAGAAGGTGTGATAAAAAAGATGACGACCACTGGTGCCAAGTGCCATCCAGTGAAAAGCAGGCTCATAAACACTTACAGTGTCTTCATCCTATTTATTCCCTGGATCAGGCACTGCATGGCTTCTGGCTTTTCTCCAAAGTTGAAATGACCACAAAAGTTAAAGACTTTGAATCAGTTCAGAACATAGGGTGCCGTAATAATGCAACTAAGCTGTGCTGAATATTCATGTGTCCCACTCTGAAGTATTTGTGTTTTTTACTGCTCTCGAAGTGTGCTTGTCATCTACTGTTTTATGCCAGGATTATCTTCAGCTATTGTTGGACTGTATTTTTCATGTTTCATCTAAAGTCTCTAATCTTTCCTGCTCATCTTGTATAACAACTAGCTCATTCTCTTAATGTAAAGGACATTTTTAATTCTGTTGGTTTATAAGCTGACTCTAAATATTTGATTTCATGGATCACTTCATTACTTTGAGTCCCTTCCCTTTTGCCTTGAGGTGGTGATTAAAATTCTGTCTCCAAACTATCTTCTAAAGATCTAAATAGGAATGATTCTCTTTCAGATTCTTGCGGTTGTAGGTAGAGTTTTCTTCTTAATTCACATTGCAATCCAATCTTTATCAAGGTGGAAGGAAAGGGAGGTTTTATAAATTAATGTTTGTTACCAGCTTTTCCATGCTCTTCTTCCCTTTTCCTATTACAACAGGGTTAAAGAGAATGCACAGGACTGCTTTCTCCAAGATGGAAAACATTTCAAAATAAGAGCCCCTAGAAGATGCAGGACAAAAGAGCTGACTCAGAAGAGAGACTAAGACGATTGGCAGAATAAAGAGATGGGTGAAGACAGAAGAGCCACAGAGACAGACAGAGAGAGAGAGAGAGAGAGAGAGAGAGAGAGAGAGAGAGAGAGAGAGTGATTTGCATACCAAAATCTCCAGAACACATTTCTACATGAGAGAACTGAAGAGGGGAATAATGGCTTTTGAATCTCCCTGTGAAGAAATTTGCCAGTAGTGCGAGCACAATTACACAAGGAGGCAGTCAATAGATCTACTCCTAGGAGAGTATTTTCATCAGATTTAATGAAACCTGAAAGTATCTGGCCTAAATCATTCCAAATCCTTATAGACTTGTGATATTTACACTCATTTTTTTTTTGTTTTTAGCAATGATCTTTGCCCTAAACGTACCTTACACATTCAGTTATTTGGAAATGATCATTTAAAATCATTGTGGTTGACTAGATAGGAAAAATACCATAATTTACATCTTTTATCTTTTCATGTTTAACATAAGTGGAATATATTAATACAGGGAACACATGATTCATACTTTTTAATGTAGAACAGCAATTTATTCCATTTTAAACACATACATTCATGGAAAGTAAAGAATTTTTGGTGAAAGAAGTCAACCCAGATGAAGCTGACGTCCAATTAGTGGTCAAGGATTGCATTAATCACTTTCCTGTCATTGAGACAGAGCGCCTGATACCCCAGGAGAGGTTTACTTAGCTCTTAGTTTCAAAAGTTTCACTATCCAGTTGGCAGCTCCAAGGCAGAAACATCGTGGCAAAGCAAAGAGCAGGAAATAGCTGAAGCAGGAACACCTCCGGGTCACGCTCCCACTACCCACCGCTTTCAGCCAGGCCTCGTCTCCTGGGAGCACATTCAGCTGTGAAATCATCTTGGGACTCATTCACTCATGGTGCAATCACAAGGTCTCACTCCCAAGATAAGAGAAGGCAAATCTTACCAAGGATTAGTTTAATTTTAAAGACAAATTAAACTATTAATTCACTTTTCTTGACTTGATAGTCCACCTGTGGGACAACTGTCAGACACAAACATACATCTTTACAACTTGATTGTCTCAAATTCAACATACACACATGTAACAAAAATCCCTTCACAAAAAGGAAAGGAAATATATGAAAAGAGCCCAAGAAATACACTAAAGAGCAAAAATACATGAGGAAGGAGGGGCATATAGCTTTCAGTTAATGATGAAACAAACAGCATATCTGCACAAAAAATGCACAAGATGCACAAAAAATGTGCATCTTGAAAAGATGGGTGTGAAGATTTTAGAATAGCAATCTACAGGGCTCCAATCTTCTGTAATTCCTGAATAAAAATGACTTTGCACACTATTTATACTTCATGGCTCAGATTCCTACCTCACTTGGCTCTATTCCTTACTCAGGCTAACCTTAAATGAATCTGAAAAACTTGGGGATATGGTTCAAAAAGAAAAATAATCTCTTGTAATGCTTGTGTTTCTGTAATTTAGACCTAGATCTGTTGCTAGAAAGTTCTTGAAAGAAATTTAAACAGAAGCCTGTGGCATTGCTGAATCAAGGATACCAGATAATGACCAAGTGTGGTTGCACATGTCTGTAATCCCAGCACTTGAGAAGCTGAGGCAGGAGGATCACTGTGAGTTGGAGGCCAGGCTGGGCTACAAAGTGAGTTCAAGGCCAATCTGAACTGCACAGCAAGACCCTGTCTTGGAAATAAACAAACAGACAAAGGAGGCCAGATAGTATTTAGAAAACACCCACTGTTTGGGCTAATAGCATTTGTGGTGGATCCATCATGGAGAGCTAAACAGAGGCTGTGTTTAGCTCAATTCCAGTGGTAAACCAAGCTCGAGTTGAGAGGGGAATGGGAGTCTAAAATCACAAGTGCAGACATCTAGGATCCTTGTCCTTCTGGACCCACACTTCTTTCAGAGTTTTCATCAGTGTAAGTGTTTTCTGCCATCTGACCCACTTGTATAATATTATCTTTTAATGTAAAAAAGTCATGTAAGCTTCATTTGGATTCCAGAAGAAATAGGCTATTTTGGCAGCGTGACCACCACAAATAAGCAACATCTAAATGAACCATCTTCTCCTAGAACAGTATCATGGTCAAACAACCAGTGAGCTTGGAACATTTCATCCTTCTGGGAGTCAAAAGTTTCTCACACTCTACAAAGCAACCGTGTTGTCAGCTGCTCATGTAGCAAGAACTCACCATAAAGACTAAAAGAGAAGCAGTTCATTTCAGTAGTGTATCAGTTGAGTGGCTTGGTTTGAGATTATTCCAAGTCACTAGCTTCTGATCATCAGGAACTGGCCCATGGAGCAGTTGCTAGGCCATGTCTCCTACTGCTGCCTGTCCTGTAAAGATGGTCTCCTCACCAACCACTTTTCCTTCTTTTGGAATAACACTGATGTCCCATAGATGATGTGTCATCTGAAGCAGCAAGTAAGTGCTCACTAAAATTTAGATTCCAATAAAGCCCATAGCCTTTCATCTGTGGTCTGCAGAGACACGGCTCTGGATTGTATGCTCCAGAAAGTTCTGCTTTAGATTATGCTTCATGTATCAAAACCTTTGCCACTGGATGGCAAAGGTCCTGAGGCATATAACTGTCCTTATTTAATTTTCCTTTATAGCTGATTTTGATTTCTATTTCAGTTTTTCCATTAACAAAGCCAAATCTCTAAATTCTCTTTCATCGCTGTCTTGATTTGATCCCTTGACTGAGCACCATGCACAGGCTATCCCAAGGCGGTATACTCTTTGTCTATGTGAGTATTTCCAGGAAAAACAGATGAATCTTGAAATCTTTCCCTTCTGGTCTGAAAGCCACTGTACAGTTAGGCTGGGCCACTCCAGAGCATGTGTCAAAATCAAGTCATGAAGAGAAGTAGTATCTCCTCTTTGGTCTTATATGCTTCCACTGCACTGTCAAAGCCAGCTTTCCTGTTAGCCATCACAACAGGTAAGGTGGCGAGAAGAAATGGAGATGCTGGGGTCGAGTGTTTCGGGAGGGTCTGGGAGACCACAAGTACATAATTTTTAACAGTGTTTGCAATATAAAAAAAAATGTTTAAAGAGCACTCATTTATATTACACCACTAATTGTAGGTCCAGCCTCCACAGACAACTAAGAGGCAATTACACCTGAAGAGAAACTTTCCTGGTCCTCCTATTTAAAATAATGTCACGTGTCATTCTCTAATTTAACTTCTCTCCAAAGAACTTCTATCCTGCCCTAATAAATGCTTCTGTTCATTCCTTTTAGTGTTACTTTCTCATCCACTGGCTGCAAACTCAGTGAAGGCAAGTACATTCTTCTGTTTGTTAATTGTTACTTCTCAATGTCTGGAACGGTCGGTCGCTGGCAGGTAGTAGCCTCTCAGTAAATGTCAACTGAATGAATGAATGAAATATCCATTGTTCTATGGGAAACAACTGCAAGAACACTCAGCAGTATAGATTTAGTAATAATTCTAAGTATTTGCATTTCTAGTAGGATTGACCATATGTAAAGTAGCCATGGTGGGAGGTCCTTGACATATTTTCAGTGTCCACATGAGATTGTCCACAATCTCATATTACATTCTGGCTTCTCAGAGGGGATGTAACACTCCTCTTCCTTGCAATGCAAGGCTCAGAAGGCTTTATTTCCACGTCACCTTTTGTTCCCTAACTTCTCACTTGCCATAGGATTTTATTATGAATATAATTTCCAAAGGTACAGATGTGCTACACTGGGCAATACAACCGATCATAACTAGGTACCACCTTCATTACACCTGGTGAAGCAATACCTTTGCATAAGAGTTTCCAGTCTAGTGCAGACACTAGTTGGGCAGCTGGCCTAGAATCCAAGACAGACATCTTTGGTTGGCAGGGGAGAACATCCTGTGATCGCGCTATCCGGGCAGTTGACTTTGCATCAGACTTGAATCTCAGTGTACAGAGTCTCCCCTTCTGACTGCCCCTGGCTACCAGGAATTGCTGAGCTGAGAAATGGGCTAATGACAGCAATCAGCTGGCACTGGATGGGTACCGATTCCCTCCAGTGAGACTGGGTGAACCGCTCAGACATACATACATTGCTTGCCCTGAGTCGTTGGTGTTAGCGAAGGTAGGGGGAAGCTCTTGCTATTCTTCTTTCTGCTCTACTTGGTAATGAGTGTTGCAAACACTAACCAGAACTGAGCGTGGTGCTTCCTAACTTGAACCTTGGAGGGTAAGGCATCTGAAATCTCCATGTGCCTGAAAACTGATGATTCCGTTTTCTGGCATGTGCTTGGTTTCTATATAAAGTAACAGATGTTTTGTCTTGGTCTCTTTCCTCTCTGTTGATGGCTTCCACTGTGGGTGATATTAACCAACTGTGACAGGTTTCAGGTTTTTATTTATAGCAGTGGAAGACTTGTTTTCATGTATTTACAGAACTGTAGGCCTCTGAGGCCGAGTCTTTGTACATCCTCAATTTAAAATTCTATACAGTAAGAGGGCAAGAAACTTGAAGATTCTAAAGTTAAGAGCTACATTCAGAGGGAAACACACAACTTGAAGAAACAGGTAGAATGTCAGCTCTTTCAGTAAGGCAAGATATATAATGGCTTAGCTGGAACCACAGAGCTGATATTTGTAGAAAACTTCACATCTTTACAGTAGAAGGCCTCCATTTACACCACCAAAACCATTAGGAAGATTAAAACACTAAATTGAAGGATCAAAATCATAACTAGTGTAAACATTTATTTTAGCTAATATATGTATGTCCAAAGAAATGAAACCAGGTCTTATGCAAATACAGTACTGGAACATAAATATTCAAAACAACTCTGTTTATAAAGTGCCCCAAAGTGGAAATAATCTAAATGTCTATTAGGTGAATGAATAAATGGATTGTGGTATACACACAGAATGGAATACTACTCAGCAATATAAATGAAACAAGCTGACATGTTTTACATTACAAAATATTTATGCCCAGTTATAGGTGCCCATTGAAGAAGAATTTGTATTATATGATTTGATTTATATGAAACTATAGAAAATGCAGATGGATGGAAAATGCAAATTAAATATTTGACTTTACTGAGAGAAACTGGGAAATGGTATTATGTTTTTATTTTTATTTAATTGTATTTATTGTTAGTATATAAAATTGAAACTGATTTTTGGCATCTTACATCTGGAGACCTATTACTCATTGGAGGTTTTTTTTTTTTTTTTTAGCGATTTCTTGTGATTTACCTTAATAAAATACTGTTTGATTAAGGCTAGTTTATTTCTCTCGATTTTCTATGGTTTTATCCTGGCCTTATTGTGGTTTCTGGGATTTCCAGCAATAGGCTGAATAAGATTGGCAAGGCCAGTGATGCTGATACAGTCCTGTGATCCCAGCTAGTCGGGAAGCTGAAGCAGGAGTTTCGCACTTCAAGTCTAGCCTCAACAGCTTAGAAAGGTCCCGTCTCAGTTAGATAAATACACAGATCAATTTTTTATTAAACAATTAAAGGAAAGAAGGAGATTAAGATAAAAGAGGACACAACAGCACAATAACACAGGTCAGAGCAGAACAACCTGAGCAACACAGTGCTTCACCACAAGATAACCCAACACAACAGTAGCTACCATAGTGTCTCTTTTTTTGAAATATTTGAGTATAACTTCGTATATCATAGCATCAAACACAACATGACAGTGTAAAACCATTCAAGAGAATGCAAGTAATACAGGGTATTTAGAACCAACTAACAGAAAACGAACAATAGTTTCTGTATTATCTCCTTGTCTATAAAAAATTTTGTTTATACTATCACATACAATAAAATCCAGTAAGATACAACATGATAAACTGACGGAGACAGAAAAACAAAAGCTTCATTGGACTTCAAAATAAGATGATATTGTGTCAGCACTAGTTATTATATTCTCTTATTTTCTTTAAAATAACTGTTCGTACCATCACAGACAATAAAATCAAACAACCCAGAATAGAACCATTCTAATTAATGAAAACATTATAAGGCTTCAAAGCAATATAATGGGGAATCATGTTTACCACATACTTTTATGTATTCTTACCATCTCTTACACTAGGGAAACTAGTAGTTATTTATACATGTGAGTTTGATTTATTTCGCTTATGAATATGGTCTCAAGCTGTGCCCATTTATTTATAAATATCTCAATGTGATCATTCTTTATAGCTGAGTAGTACTCCATTGTATAAAAATACCACAACTTTTTTATCCATTCCTCAGTTGATGGACAATTAGGTTGTTTGCAAGATCTGGCTATTAAAAATTGTGCTGCTATAAACATGGGTGCACATATATCACTGTGGTATGGTATTTTCAGTTTTTCTGGGAATATACCTAGAAGTAGAATAGCTGGAACAAATGGGACTTCCAATCCCAGCTTTCTGAGAAATATCCAGACTGACCTCCACAATGGTTGCACTAGTCTACACTCCCACCAACAGTGCAGGAGAGTTCCTTTTTCCCCACAGCCTCTCCAGCATTTGTTGTTGATGGTTTTCTTGATCCTGGCCAGGATTTCAGGAGTGAGATGGAATCCCAGTGTGGTTTTAATAATTTGCATTTCTCTAATGAGTAATGATGATGAACATTTTTTCATGTATTTATTTTCCATTTGTATTTCTTCATCTGAGGAGTGTGTATTCATCTCAGATGCCCATTTTTGGATTGAATCTTTGAATTTTGGGGGTCCAATTTTTTTAATTCTTTATGTTTTAGACAGAAGTCCTTTGTCTGAGGGACAGTTCACTAAGATTTGTGGGTTTTCTTTTCACTATGCTGGAGATTTCTTTTGACGAATACACAGATCAATTAATGAAATAAATTAAAAATACTCCCAACATAGATCAATGGTAGAGCATTTGCCTAGCATGCAGAGACCCTGGGTTCAATCCCCAGTACCTGAAAAAAAATAGAGCAGATTTCACTGTCTTGTTCCTTATCCCAGAAAGAAAGCATTGGTTCTTTCACTATTAAGTACAATGTATATGAGGTCAGCCTTAGATACTATGTGGATGTGTTTTATTAAGATGAAGAAGTTCTCTAGCATTTCTCTGAGAATATTTATCACAGGAACGGGAGATAAGCCTGGCACAGTAATGCACAGCTGACATCCCAGCGTTAGAGAGGATGAAGTGGGAGGACAGCTTGAACCCAAGAGCTTGAGGCCAATGAGAGAAACATAGTGAGAACTCATTCCAGAGAGGGAGAGGGGGAGGAAGGAGGAGGAGGAGGAGGAGGAGGAGGAGGAGGAAGGGAGGAAAAGGGGAGACAGAACAGGAAAGGCTGGGTATGTAAATAAACTTTCTTTCCTCCCCCCACCACACCACATTGTCTAGTACAACCTCAAAAGATACATCCGCTAAACGCTAAGCATAATCATAATGGTAATGATAATTATGTATTCTGAAAAGGAGGGCAGGTGAGGGACTGTGTCAGAGAGCTAGAAGCTGAGGAAAAATCTAACTTCATGAGGAAACTGTTGCCTGCTGGCACTAGCTTCAATAAGTGCCCAGTGTTGTGGGGTCCCCCCTCTTCCCTGACCTCCATTACCACTTATTTTTCTTCCTTTCTCTCTCTCTCTCTTCCTACTGCTCTTTCTTTCTTTCTTTCTTTCTTTCTTTCTTTCTTTCTTTCTTTCTTTCTTTCTTTCTTTCTTTCTTTCTTTCTTCTGTCTTTCTTTCTAGTGCTATGGATTGAAACCCAGGTCTTGCTAATAATGCTAGGCAAGCTCTCTACCAATGTGCTACATTGTAGTTCTTTTTTTAAATTTTATTTTGATGCAGGATCTTGTGAAGGTAACAGGCTGTCTTTGTGTGACCCTCCTGCCTCAGCCTTGTATGGGCTGGAATTGCAGGTGTGGCCACCACCCACTGCTACCTTCTCCCACATTTATAATAACATCATGATATGAGGTAACTTACACCTTAGCAGAGTCTTCATTATGCCGAGTAAAGGGATCTAACCACTGCCATCCTAGATGGACCAGAGGCTAACCACTTAACGCTTTTTCTACCTGCTATGCTTTTACATCGGCTAAAGATGTAAAATCACATGTCAATAAGGTCCAGTAACCGTGGCTACACCTCCTGATGCCCATGGCATGCTTCAGCCCCATTCCTGGCCAATAACCACCACACCCTATCTCTCCTCTTCACTGAACTTTCCTCCTCACAGCCCCATCCTCACCTGTTTCCTTCCACAGACCCTTCTTGTGCCCACGACCCTATAAAAGACCTCATGAGCCGGCACGAGAGTTACCTAGTCTGGTCTCAGTGCCAGAGCGGTGCCTCTCAGATGTGTTTTGAAATGAGCCTGTCCTGTTGAGCTCTGATCCATTTCCTTTTTTGCCTCTGATCCATTTCCTTTTTTCCTGACACCAAGGATTGTAGATCTAGCCTCATATCAACTCTAGAAGGCTTGCATTTATAGGTGTTTTTGGCTGATCTATATTAACCCATATTGAAAGGGCTGTCCTTAATGATCTGGAATCATAAGGAGGTCCTTCATCTCTGGTCCAGCAGAGAGCATTCTTCTGAGCGCTGGAAAGCTAGAATCCACCACTGATTAGGTGACTTTAAACAAATCGCTCCTCTTCTCTGGGTGCTACTCTCTTGCTCTATTTAAAAAAGGCACTTTGAAGGGCATGGTGACTTCCAGATCTAAAAACACTGTGGCTCCAGTGTACATGCCAAACAGTATGTAGACAGCTCCTAGTGCAGATTGAATGTAAATACTGCACCTATTGCTTAGCCATCAGAATGCTCTGATCCTCAGTTTATTCACCTGTAAAATGGGAATAATATCTGCTTCTTAAAATCAAGAGGGAGGATGTGTAAAAGCTATAAGCCAGTAACTTAGCTTTAGCTATGTGACCAGCATGTAGTAACTCCCCAAGAAACATCACCTGTCTACCACGGTCCTCATCATCACCCTGTATATAGGTGCTGCTTCTCAATGTGCTGTATTAAGAGAGACTCACTGGTAGAAAAAGAGTTAGCAAATCTTCAGCAAATTTGAACTGAGTTTATTGACTTCCTTCTTACATTGAAAAGAGTCTTTTTATTGGCCACATCCTTTAACAATTGACATTTTTGGAGACTTTAGGAAAGGTGCTCATTAAAATCCATCCCTTTGACTTACCCCTCCACACACCTGCAGCACAGTCCTCGGGAAAGAGAGAAAATAATTCATCAGGGTTTTGAAGGATGCCCCAACCTTGGTCCTGAGCCTACAGCCCCAAAACCAACAGCAGGCATCTCCTTCAGTAGTGAATTAAACCAGCAGATCCCCTTCCTACTTTTTGAGAGATTCTTCCATGCTGATTTGCTTGTATTTCTTGTTCATGTTCTCTATCATTTCAGGGCAGCACAGTATTGGGGAAAAGGCACTAAAACAGTGCTAGAGTCAGGAGAACCAGGTTCTGATCCCAGACTTGTTAGTAGTAGCTCCTTGAGCAACCCCTAACCTTTTTTGTCCGCTTTTCATGAGCAAAATGTGGATCCTAAACTAGACAGTCTTTGTGACCCCTTTCCAATCTAACAGTTTGTGGCTGACTCCTAGAAATCAAGTGACTTTATTTTTCAGATAAGAGGGTGTCTTTTCCCTCCCATTCAGGGTGCCTGAGTCCACACCCAGAGTTCAGGACTTCAGTTCAGCCCCCAGCCGCTGCTCATAGATCAACCAGAGGCCATTCACAGAGTTTATCTCACACCACTGCATTTGACACCACGATGTCAGTGTCACTGGGAAGTGAAACTTTCGGCCTGCAGAATCTGTAAGGATAGATAGAACATTACTCCTGACTCAAAACTGCTGAAGAAATTGAAAAAACACATGCAAAGATCAAGGAATGTGGCTCTAATATGTTGAAATTGCCATGGCAACTCACACCTTGGCCACAGTTAGAGGAAAGCAAGTGTCTTAGAAGTGTGACATTCTCTAGTCCTCCCGCAGTGGAGCAGGTGAGGGCTTTGGGGGAGAGAGGGCAGCATTCAGTGCAGAGCCAACGCCTCCTTTCTTTCACTGTCCACCCACACTGCTGGCTAGGCCATCCCTGCCTGGCCATCACGGAGAGACGGAGTGTTTTCCACTCTTGCTCTGACTCCTGTCTACTGTGTAGGTGTCCTGGGAGCTGGGAGCCCCAGGGGTTTGTACACCTATTCCCTATAGCCCTGGGCAGACCCGAATCCTCTTGGAAGAGGGAGGATGGGACACATCTTCAGCACAAAGGACACTGGGAGAACACAGAGCAGCGGCTCTGCCACAGCTGTTTTTTAATGTAGGCAAAGATACAGTATGTAGTGCGCACCCTCTGTGGCCAAATATTCCCACATCTTGCTTCTTTTAGTGCTTAAAGTCTGTTGTAATTTGGTCCTACCTATACAAAAGAAGCCATTTTGTGTGGGGAGTGGGAGAAGAATTCCCTTCTACCACTACTCCTATAAATGAGTATTTATTTACTCTACAGTCATGGTACAGACAGAGATCTGCTTTGAGGGGAGCACTGTGAGAAATTGTATGTTGCAGCAGGAAGTAGGAAATGTTGCTGTAATAAATTCATTCCTTTGAAAGAGCTTACAATTTAAGGGGGAATCAAAATGTGGCTATATAATATGGAGAGTCAGGCAGAGGAGGGGTGGATACACAACCCCACATGGATCCACTTTTTAAAAAGTCATTTCTTGGTGGTATAGTGGTACATGCCTATAATCCCAGAACTCAGGAAGGCTGAAGCAGGAAGATCACAAATCAAGCTCTTCCCAAGCAACTTGGAAACCTATAGAGACTTGCCTCAAAAAAATAATTTTTAAATTTTTTTTATTTTAAAGAGATAAAACAGAATAAGAGCAATCAAAACAAAGTGGTGTAAGAGATACAGGACTCCAAAACATTATGAAATCAACAATAGTTACCATAATGCCTTTTGATGTCTCAAAATGGCTGCAGATAACTTCAGGTACAGTAAAAATGAAAGAGAACAGAATAAAATAGAAACAATAAAAACAAAACAATGACTGCAATAAAGGGCTTCAAAACAGGCCAATAGTAAATTCAAAATTGCTACCATAATATATCTTGCTATCCCTGAAATAGCTGTTCCTGCGGTCAGATTTAACATAATCAAATAAAAGAGAAGAAAACTCAACCAACAAAAAAAATGGAAATGATATAGGCCCACAAAACAAGACCACAAGGAATCAACAATGTCTACAGTCCTCAGAGGGAGAAATCTCCCTAGATACTGAAAGAGTTTTGCTCTAGAATAAGTTACAGGACATTATAGTGCTGGAAGGCCAAATCGGGGATGCTTATCCAGAGGACTTCCTACTTCTTCCCCTAATACAACTTCCTTTTGCCTTTCCCAGTGCCCTGGAAGACAATTCCAATCAGCTCTTCCTGCACCATCAATGCCCACCCTAAGCACCGCCTCCCGTCAAAGGTTACACACACTCCATACCCCATATCCAGGCAGAGAAAAAGCCAGATCCCTGTGGGTTGTGAGCTCCTCTCCACATCCTTGGAATAAAAGGCCACTTTTGCTTTTTTTTATATTCTGTCCCTTTATTGCGCAAAAAACCTCTAACAGATGCCACAGTGGGTACCACTATCCTCTGAACCTATGATCAGACCACTGGCCCTAGACCTGCAATGTTAGTGAAACATCAAAGCACCACAGGCATCCGATTGCATTTCACCCTGATAGCTATATCACAGCCTGTGTTTCTCTGGATAATCTTGTCCTTACAGGGGGCAGGGGTGATTGGTGCTTCTTGTATTGCCAGCCCATGTGCTGCAAGGGCCTGGGGTCTGGCTGTTCCCAGTCTGGCAGCAGGCTGCTCATGCTGCTGGTTCCCAGAACAAACCTCAAAAAATAATTTTTAAAAGGCAAGGAATGGACCTTAGTATGAAGGCTCTTGGTCTGATCACCAGAATCATGTGGGAAAATATATATGTATTACTTATTGCAAAAGAAGTAATACATGTGCACAATGCAAATTTCAATAAGAGCACAATGACATTTAATGAAAAGACTCTTGATTTCTCCTTCTCCCATCCGTCCAGTTCCTGTCCTCAGAGGCAACCACATTTATAATTTTTTGTATAGACTTCCAGACTAGCCTGAGCATTTATATACACATTTATATATTTTTTCCTCCCTAGTTAACTTAAAAGTATATCTTGAAGGAATGATATTCAGTAGTACAGTACTTTCCACGAAGAGGCCCAAGATTCTCACAAAAACAAATAAAACAGATAGATAGATAGATCACAAATATATAGATAGATGTGTGTGTGTGTGTACATCTCCTCGATATATTTCCCTGCTGAACATACAAACTTGCGTCATTCCTTTAAGTCAGGTGGGTAAATAATGGCCACAGATGAAACCTGGTCTCCACCGCAGTAAGTAAGTGAAAGCCTCATTAAAACACAGCTCATCAGTTATTTTACACATTGCCTGTGGATGCTTTTGTACTAAAATAGCAGAGTTGAATAACTGTGATACAAACTTACAGTCTGCAAAGGTTAAATAGTCACCATTTGGGGCCTTTATAGAAAAAATATTCTTACCATTGCTTAAAGACTCCCTAAGATTTTATATATAAATGAGCATAATTTAATAATTCCTTATTAAAGGATATGTAGGTAATTTTAATCATATGTTATTACAAATATTGCTTCAGTTTGTGTACTAATATATGTTATCCTCACATACATGGTGATAACTATGTAAGTATCTAGGAATAGGATTATTAGGCAAAAATGCCATGTACCTCCATGGAAACATTTGTTAATATGATCTCACTAGTAAAGAAAAAAAAAAAGACAGATAATGGTAAAAATCAACAGAGGATGGTTGCTGGGACATGAAACAAATAACTATTTCAAGGAGAATTAAATGCTGGTTGCTTTCAGTAGCACTCACGAGTGAGAAGTGGATAGTTGGGATACGGAGGTCTCTGTTTATATAAACCACAGATGTATCAGGATGGAGGGAAGCAAAGTAAGAGTATCCTTTCCTGCTGAAGTCATTCTTCCTCTTATTTCAAACTTCTCGACTCCCTTCTCATTTCCTAAAAACGAGCTTCATCAGAGCCTTGCAGGCAAGTCTGTGTGCCTGCTGGAGCTGCAGATTTGAGAAACAGCTGTGTAGCTCACTGGGGGTCTCAGATAGTTTGTCAAAGAGTTTTGGCCCAGACAGGACTGTAAAACTTTAGCGACAAAACCAAGGAGCTCCACCTCCCCCACCCCTAGGAATTTACCTCAGGCTCCAAACGAATACCAATTGGCTATCTGTGCATCACTAATCCCCCCTCAGGCTCCACCCCAAACCTAAGCTACCGGTGTGCCTCCACTCCACGTGTCCCACGGAGAGATCGCTGACCCAGGGAGATGCCACAACCCAGGAGGTCGGGGGTCTCTCCCCACATTCTTAAAGTAAAGGTCATTTATATTTCATACTTCTTATCTTTGACCTTGTGCAAACAGATTGGCTTGATACAGGCTTTGCCAGCACAAAAAAAAAGTGTTGGCAACAGGGCTCAGGTTTGCTGGCTCTTGCAGACCATTCTGAGTTCGTCCCTAGGAGGAGGGAAATCTGGAATGACAAGCCTTGGGAAGGAAGTCACTGTGCTGGTTAATTGGTTGTCAACTTGGATGGGAATGCCCAGCTGAGTTGAGTCAGCATGGTTATGGGCAGGAAAACCCACTTAAGGAGGCTTGTGGTCAGAATAGTATAAAGGGTGGGGGGTAGGGGAGGAAGGAGTCATGCTGATTGCCCTTGGGAGAGGCTTGCTGCTGCTAATTTTCATTTTGACTGCTCTTCTTTGGAGCGCTTAGGCTGTTCTATTTCACCAAGCTCAGATCTTAACCTCCCCTGAGGACGACTGGCATTCTCTTGGGACCTTCAGCACTGTCTCCTGGTCTATATACTCACCCAAGGAGACTCAGAAGAGTTGAGATCTTCCTATGGAGAATGAGACACAGACCCAAGACGGACAATTCAGACCTCGGCTTTCACCTACAGACTCCTTGCTGTGTGTCAGACTTGTGCTGGAGGTAGGTGAGGATATAGCAGATACAATGGTGAAAATGAGAATGTCTCCCTGCCGAGGAGCTGACAGCCTCCCGGGAGAAAAGCAGACAGGCCTCTGGTTTCCAAACTCCATGTACCTTTCAAATATTGGAGAAAAAGACAGCAATGCTTGGTATCTGTCAGACAAAGTGTGAACAACTAACTCAAAGTGGTTCACAGCGTCAGCGTTAGATTACACAGCATTAGGTTGCACTGCATTCCACCTGATAATGCCATGCGCTTGCCAAGTGAGGCGCGGCCACTGCGCTAAAAAGCTGGGACTGCGCAAACTCAGTATGGAGCCAGAATGACTCCTTATTTGGGAAGTAGGCACCCATATCCTTCGTAAGTCATTGCAGCCATTCAGGGATGCAAGAAAACATATCTGTCTCTTTCAGTTGATGGGTATTATCATCACTAAGTGATTAGGACAGACATAACTTACAAAGTTGTGTGGACCCAGCTACCTGATAAATGGAAGTGCTGGATATTTCTTTTGTGCATGCACTGTAAAAGAATTACTAAAACTCTAAAGGTGATGGGGCCAAATCAGTCTGTGATCCTCCAACAGGACCACTTAACACACTCTGTGCCATTACTGTAGCCTTGGAAAAGTTAGCACTCTCAGCTCAGCCTGGCTCCTCAACAATAGAGATAAGAAGTCTAATAATCTTAGGGCACATTGTGAAGGTTAAGTGAGATGATACAAGTGAAGCGCACAGCACAGGGCGTGGCACATGGCAAGTGACTGGTGAGCACTGGCCAGGGTAAATCTGCGGAAGCCTGAGCATCATAAGAGAAGCAGTGTTGACCTCAACCCTGCTACTTAAACTTAGACTTCATGTTTAAGCCTGCAGTTTCTCGTATCAACTGCTGTTGCTATGGTATCGGATGCAACATCTGGTGCCAGCTGAGTCATTCTACGGCAGGAAACCCACAGTCCCCCGTGCTATATAGATGAAGTCACTGAGAGGCTTTGGTTAGGACTGTCCTTTGTTTCTTTTTTTTTTTGTGTTCTTTGTTCCTTCATTTCTTTCCTCTTTCCCTCCTTCCCTTCTCCTTCCTTTCTTTCTTTCCTTTTTTCTTCCTTCCTTTCTGTTTTTCTTATGCTGGTTTATAATCCAGGGTCATTTGTATGTTCTATGTTAGACACATGCTGTACTCCTGAGATATGGCACAGCATACTCAAGGCATACACACACACACAAATGCACACACACACAAATAATATTCTGAGAATTCTTATTACATGTGGTAGAGAGAGGGAGAGGGAGATTTTAGTAAATCTAGTGATATTTTAAAAGTAAATTTAAAATAAATTGTATCAAAATTATCTTCTCAATTCTGAAATATTTGTTTTAAAAACTTTTATATCTTATTTAACTTAAAATCTTATAGGTTTTTTGTAATTTGCATATTTTTAAAAAACTAATCTGAGCTCTAAGATAGTTTTTCCTTCAAAAAAACAAGTTTTTCTAATAAGAGTCATGAGTCATCTAAAAAGACAAACACAAACTTTCATTTTGGACGCTATCTTAATCCCACAAAGATGTCTGTTGACATCATTAAGCAGAAATTTCTGGGCCTTTAAGCAAAGCTGCTAAGTTTTCTGCCAGTTCCAGATGGCTTAAAAAAATTTCCAGTCTTATTAATTTTAGGAAAGATAGCTCACACTTAGATCAAAGTATTGTTATATGCATGTACAAATGAAACAACACATTCACCTGCATAATCAATTTAAAAAGCAAAAAGAATATTTTTTAAAAAATGGATATGGAGAGAAAGCCCACACTCTATTTATCTGTTCTATGTCAACGATTCTCAGATGGGGAATGAGAGAAGATTTTATACCCAAAGGGCTCTTTGCCCATGCCTGGTGAGGTTTCCTATTGTCAGGGGACACAGGAGGAGAAGATTGGATTGTTGCTCATATCTAGGAAGCAGAAGCATCTGTTGCTCTTAACTGTCCTACAATTCAGCAGCCCCTGCAGCTAAACAAAGAATTATCTGGGAGAGGAAAAGAAAGTTCTCTAAAGGATACAACTGCAAATGTGTGTAG
Organism: Cavia porcellus; assembly: GCF_034190915.1. NCBI lineage: Eukaryota > Metazoa > Chordata > Mammalia > Rodentia > Caviidae > Cavia > Cavia porcellus. Next base: position 35,546,368 of record NW_026947489.1, read on the forward strand.
GTGTGTAACATAGATGACCATATTACTAAGTTTTTGTTGGATCATTGAACACAACTGTTTGTAGTCTCACTGTCTGAATGTCCACTTTGTGTGCTTTAATTTTGTAACTTGAACAACTATTTCTGAGATGACAATATGTAATCTATTAACTAGCGATTTATTACTGTTTATCTTTTGAAATTCTGTATTACTTGTACCCTTTTACTGTTTTTTTTTTTTTTTAATAAAATTTAAAAAAAGATTATCTGGCCCAATATCAAATACTAAAGTTGAGAAACCCAATCTAGAAATTATTTCTTTCCTTTACCAAATCACACTCTTAAAAGTTCTTTCTACCAATGCTTCCTTCCTAAACCTAGGATGTTCTTCAGAATACTAGTTTCTGAGATTTGAAGTAGCCGGCCTCTATAGAAAGCTGTTGTGTTCTCCTTCAAATCAGTGGCCCCTGACATTCCTGCATCAATGGTTGGACTCCACCTCAGATTAGTTCACACAAATCCTCAGGGTTGAGGCCTGATCATGGTATGTTTTGAGTTTTCCAATAATCCTAATGTGCAGGACCAAGGATAATCCTAGGACGAAGGGTCATAAATATAAATGTTATTTCTGTGCAAGTTCTCAACCCGCAAGAGAGAACTTGGTGTGGAGGGAGAGATAGTGGCATCTTTCTTGATGAATGTTTTTTCCTCCCTCAAATAGTGGTCCTGTTGACCATTTGAATCAGGAATTATTTGAGATTTTGTACTCTTACGGTTCAATTATCCACAATATTTCATTTTTCGTGGCTGATCAATGCAAGACAATTTTTGTGTGCCTACTTGTTCTCCGGGGACAGGAAATTATTGAGTTGCTCCAGTGACAGCTTGACTTCTGCCTATACTTGAGTCTAAGGAGGTCACATATGTTTCCACTGGGAAGCTCATGTACCAAGTAAACCTGGGTGCTTCCAGGCATCCTGAGAGGCCAGAGGAAGGTTTTCCAACCCACCCTTTTCTGTCCCTTTCACCCCTACTCCTGCTCCCCCTAGCAACTACTGGTCAAGCAGATGGTTTGGGTGTGATGCCCTGAAGTCTAACAGATGTGAATTCGGACAGAACAAGAGAACAGACCTTTTCCGTGGTGCATGCAAACCAAGCACGGGATGTGCTCCAGCTCCCAACAAACAGATGATGTTTCATTTGGCTCACTTAACATTACAAGCCAGGGTCAAAAGGCTTCTCCGTGGTGGGAATTTGGAAGTCAACAAGAAATAAATGATTTCAACATCATAAGAAATGAATGTTTTAGTATGCAATCTACTTTGTGTATCTTCAGGATTAAATATTAACATGATGAGACTGGAATAAAAAAAAAAAAAAAAAGGAAGGCTCAGCACTCTCCTTTCACGGAGTACAGTATATCTGTGGCCCCTTGATGCCCCTGACCTTGAAGGCCACAGATGCTTACAGAAATCCTGTCTCTCTTCACCCGTTTCCCCTAGCAGGTGACAAACTAAAATCATACATTAGCAAAATGGAATCCAAGCTCATAAGGACACAAGAGTTTTCTTTTAATGGATCTTTTCAATATCATGCTGTCTTTTCATTCAAAACAGTGTGTTTGACACAGTTCTGATTGTCCGAGTAACAATCTTATAATTCATTCGCCATTTCCTCTTAGTACTCATGACTGTGTGTGTATCTATATTAAAGCCCCACAGAAGGGTTTGCAAAGTGGAGAGCAAGTGAGAGAATGCTGTCCTAAAGCTTTGGTCACAGTTTGATTAAAGGACAAGATGGGGGGCTGGGGATTTAGCTCACCGCCATAAGCGCCTGCCTTGCAAGTGTGCAGTCGTGAGTTCAATCCCTGGTACTGATAAAAATGAAAAAGACAAAAATAAAAATAAAAAATAAAGGACAAGATGGGAGAAGGAAGTCATCACATGGCAGGTAGCACAGCAACCCCAGGATACTCATTTTGTGAATGAATATGCTGCATAGACAAAAGTAGCATGCATCATACCTTAAAACAGTAGGTCTTGAGTATTAGTGCTACAGACAGAAACAGTGAACCATTCTTTTACTGATAGTTCAATAAAAATATTTGATTGCTAGTAATTAATACCATTTCATAATTTCTACTTACTAAAACAGGCATTCTCTGCTTTAACTTTCATTTTAAAATATAAAATTAAATTAAGAATTATACTGGATGATACCTCCTTCTAGCATTAAATCAGCTATTAAGTTTGTGGAAATCGTTGCTTGCTTATGCCATCGTGAACCCAGGATCTCATCCATGTTAAACAAGTGCTCTCCACTAAACTACACTCCACCCTCTTAACTGGTATTTTAAGCTTAATTTTCACAGATTTTATATTTTGTTTGTGCTTACTGTGTGTTGTAATGAAGATATGCAAGGGAATAGAGAACACATAATTTATAACATTATTTTATAATATTCACCCAAAAAGTCAAATGCAAAAGCGTACAAGTGTCTGTCCACACATAGAGACCTGAAGAATCCTTCTGAAAACCTGGATCCCATGGCAATGTCCTCCATGAGTCCATCTGGAGGCCTAGAGCCCACAGCAATATCTCATGGAGTCTGTATCAAGGTTCTGCACTGGGAAGGCCCAGCACTCAGTGGTAGAATCTAGAGAATCTGCACCAGCAGAGTGGAGGATCTGTGCCAGCAGGCTGAGGGATCTGCTGGGCGCAATTATACCCAACATCCCTGCCTGGACTAGAAAGTTAACAGCCAGCTCTAGTCCTTCCATTGTCCCCAGGTAGACCAGCTGAATACTGTTTGGTAAGAGAAGGAAGAGAGAAATTATAAAATAAATTATAAAAATATGAAAATAGTATTACAATTAAAAGTAGACACTGTACACTTCTCTTACTATTGGTATAGTTTCAGAACTAATACCTATGATCTCTGTCTAAAATCTACAGCTTACTTTGTTTCATGTCCTCACCCCCCTGTAAAACCTTTCTGACCAAATATTTCAGGGCCTTCTCAGTGTCACAGATGACTTCTGATCAGAGTCCATGCATTGTCCATGGTTACTTTCCATTCACTCCTATAGCTCTGTAGCAACCAGTCCTCCTGCTACCATTGACTGGACGACCCTCTCTCCCCAACTGGCCCCCATAGTCTGGGCAGTTGGATTGTGAAGTAGAAGAGAGAATCTCCTTCTTTTTATGTAATATTCCATTAACAGGATGCCAAAGCACAATAACCTTATGCTTTCATTACAACCTTGTGGATATATAACTTTGTAAAAATTATTTTACTTTATCTCATTTTAGTTACATTATTTTTTATGTATTCACATTTACTAGAAAGTTACTAGTTCAAGGTCATAGAAAACTGACAGTAAGGCAAATAACTCTTGTCATAAAAAATGTAATTTTTGTCTGACAGGATGCAAAAGGATTATATGGCCTTGTGAATATTGACCAGTTTTTCATGTATTAAGCAAATGCACTGCAACATTCTTGATGGATTTATATATTTGATTGTCCTTCAAATGCTTCTTTGAGCCAATTGTAACATTTCACCACCCCCCAGTTTCCTTGGAGATGAGATCTTCAAGAGGTGATTAAATTTCAATGAGGTCGTTAAGGTAGACTCTAATTCAGTATGGCTCCTGCCCAAGTAAACAGAAAAAGTACAGGAGAGACATACATAGAGGGAAGACCAGGAGAAGACAATCATCTGCAGGTCAAGAAGAAAGGCCTTCCTTAGAAAAACCCAAACTCACTGACACCTTCATCTTGGGTGTCTAAACCCCAGAATTGTGAGGAAATATGTCATTTAAGCTATCTAGTTGGTGGTACAGTACCTTTTTGTGGAAGCCCTAGAAAACTAACACTGGGCAAAAGATCTTGGAACTTTTGGAAAGCCAAAACCTAGACTGAGAGTCCTGTTATGTCGTGTTGACTTTGCTTCTCCAAAATTTTAGGTGTAATTAAGTGATTCACCAATAAAGCGTTGTCTCCCACCACTCCTACTCCAAATTTCTTCATTTTCTCTGAGCTCTCTCAAAGCATTTTACGTGTAACTCTTACATGCAAGGCATGTTCAATGTTGAAAGTATCAACCAACCACTACTCATTTTCCCACCACTTGTTTGAGAGCACCGCAAAAGGTGGGTGACGGCTACACTCCTTCATGTGCCTGCCACCTGGCAGTGTTACCAGGCCTGATACCTAGAAGATAGGTCACCAAGTGTATGCGAAGCAAAGATTTAATAGGTAAATAAATAAATGGGGAAAAGCCATATGAAGCCAAACAATAACTTGAAAGATTTTTTTCATTATGAATTTAGGAACAACTGCTTAAAACTATTTATTCATTCTTTAAGTCAATTCTGCAGTAAAGCAAGACATCACCATTCAAAAGCCATCACACTATCTGGGCACAGCTATGCATGTCTGTAATCCAAGCACTCCACAGCTGAAGCAGGAGGATTGCCATGAATACAAGGCCAACCTTATCCTGGACTTCCCAGCCTGCAGAACCATGAACCAATAAATTTTTCTTCATACCCCAGTCTCAGTTATCATATATGACACAAAATTAACCAAAACAGTCAGATAGTAAATACTTAAGTTCCCATAATTTAACTTTGGCATTGAGAGCTACGGCTATTGCTTATTGGTACAGTATATACGCAGTATGAACCAGGCCCTGGACTCCATCACTAGCACTAAAGCAAAATAGAAAAATCCTTTGCCGTCAAAGTACAAAAACAGTCATAGAGGCCAGGGATATACTCAGTAGCATGGCATCAGCCTGGTAAGGGCAAAGTGTTCAGTTCGATTCCCGATACCTTAAAAAAAAAGCTGTAGATAACAACTAAAAGAATGAAGATTGCTGGGGATTTAGCTCAGCACCATGAGAGCCTACCTGGCAAGTGTGAGGTCATGAGTTTGATCTTTGATCCCTGGTACCAAAAAAAAAGCCTGGCTGTGTTTCACTAAAACGTTATTCATTTGAATTTTTACAAGCATTCAAAAACATAAAAATAATTCTGAGCTTCTGGGCCCCACAAATTTGACACTAGTTCCCTATTCCTGATATAAACAATCTTCCTGTCAAGCTTGTCTGTTTCTGTCTCTGTCTATTGTTTTTGTCCCAGATAAACTGTGGTACTCAAACCTGAGTGTTTCTAGGAAGCAATGGACTCTCTCAACAGTCCTTGGCAGCTCAGTATAAACTGGTAAAAATCAGAGTTTTTCCTGAGAGGCCAGGGTAAAAAACGATTAAAGATATACAAAAGGAACTGAAACAGGGCCAGGCTTAACTCAACCAAACCTTACCAGGAGCCTCAATTCCAAAATGGTGTTGCCATTTTCTGCTCAGCTCAAGTCTATTTTTGTTTTTTCTTTCACCAGAGTAACTGTTATTATTTCAGAAAAACTGGGGAAATGGTTGATGTTGTCTTGGGCCACACATTGCTACGTGTGCAACTTTCTGACCTCAAATTCAGCCCCATGAGGACCTGGTTTGAGCTTGGTGTGAAGAAAAGAGGACTCACAACCAGTATGATCTGGTGTGGTGCCAGCCTGCACAGAATTAGGAGACGGATTATTGTGGATTTGTTTTCCTTTAGGAATTAGTGCTGGCACTGGCTTAGCTTCAGTGCCGCAGAGGTATTAACTGAAATGCATTTCTGTCTTAACAGCCACATCCCTTTTAGCCTTGGTGACTTTGGAATGACTTCCAAAGCAATCTCATCAGCACAGGTTGGCAGATTAAGGCTCACTTTATGTCAGGACCATAGGCAGGGAGAGATGAGTTCCCTGCACTGGGTCTCTCACCACAAGGAGTAAAGCAAAGTGGGATGACACAGTTGAGTAAAGTGTGGAGTGGATTTCCATCAGTTATGGCAGCAAGAAGATTCAAAACAGCAGAAAGTGTTCAAAACAGTAAAAGTGCTGCCACTGTGGCCAGCCATGCATATGCTTGAGGGCTTTCCAGTGTCAGATCTAAAATCCACTTCCTTTTCTCTTTACCTGTTTAATGAATTCACTAGCACATCTGTACATGTCCACTGAGGAAACCTCCCTTGACACGGTCCTTCCCTTTATTTAACTCCTGGTGTCCTCAACTTGCTCATCTTCAAGATGGGTTTAGAGTCCTCACCTCAGGCCTGCTGTAAGGACTGTGAGATAATACGTGGACATGCTTCATAAACTCTGCAAATACTTGCCTTTGTTTTACTCTCTCTCCATGTCTGCTCACACAAACAAAATACGCCCTATTCTCCTGGCTGGAAGCTGGGGTGCAGGCAATCAGGTGAGCTACCTAGGAAATAACATTCTCTGGTTATCTTCTTGCATCTTGTCCTCATCAATAAACACTTAATAAAAAGATATGTGCACAGGAACAGAAGACATATAATTCACAGCAACTTGAACTTCTTGACAGGACAAGATTGAAACTATCTTTTCCTGTGCAGTTAAATTTGTTAGTAATCTTTTTTTCTCTACCCCATTCCTGCCATGATGGTTCTGTATAGCTCATGTGTCCTATAATTCAGACACACAGAGAAAATAGACATACACACATGCACACATACACACCCTGAATCAGCCTTCAAATAACTAGGTACCCACAGTCTGCAGAGTGGAATGGCCACAAGGTTATTCCACAGCATACTTCTATTAAGTTGTGTGCCCAAGCACACTTCATTGTAGGATCATCCCTTTAAAGCACAGAATTATCCCCCTTAAAAACAAACATACTTTTTAAAAGACAATATTTTGTCACTTTTAGATATTAAGAAGTTTATGTAAATTTTTTTATAACACCTCTTCTAAGGCAGAATGCTAAGGCTGCTTTGAGGCTCCTGGATTGGGAACAGGCACAGAGATAAGGAATAGGATTTAAAAAGAAGAGGTGAGTCCTATATGGACCCAACATTTCCTGACACATTTTATCTTGGACAAGCCTAGTCTGTCCATATGCCTTTATGATAAATAATCACAATAGCAAGCATTAATCAAGATCCATGATTGTAAGCAACATATCAAGCAGATTACAGTAGAAGAGGAAATAACTGAAAAGATATGGGGTGGCTCACAGAATCACCTGGCAGCCTAGTGAATAGGGCTCAGGAACAAGAAAGAGCAAGGAATATTCAAGTGTATCCTGGGCACCAGGCAAGAAACCATGCCGTAAGACCAGTTAATAAAGGGACCTGCAGTGACCTCCACTGAGCCTATAAACCATCGCGATGCACATTTTACTGTGCCCCCTGCTTCCCTGGAAAGTCCTTACCCCATAGGTCAGGGACTTTTCCTGAAACTTTGGGTCCAGTGTACCCTAAGACATGCTCGTCTGATTATCAAATTCAGGTCTCATTCTGGGTGCTACCTGTTTAGCTGGCGATAAAACTGATGCTTTCACTTCTTGAGTGAAAGTGTACTCTGCCTTCCACCAAGACTCATAGAGTAAATGACTCTTCCAGTGTAGACAGGAGGTAAAATGCAAACAGTCCACAAAACCACAAATGCCCCTTACACATCTACTATGCATCAGGCACCATGCTTGATTCCAAGTCTAGCACACAGCCATGGCCCTCCAGTAACTGAACGTCTAGTGAGTGATACAGACATAGAAATGAAAATACACTGTTTTGCTCATTATTATACTGTCTAGTATGGGTATAAAGAGTGACTGGATCCTGCTGACTCTCTGGGAGTTAGAAAAAGGTGAGGAAATACCACTTGAGATAAATCTGAAAGGATCAGAGGGCTTTCCCTTCAGGAAAAGAAAAAAAAAAAAGGAGTCGAAGTGCCCAGATGCACGGAGAGCAGAAAAAAGAGCTTGTACAAAGACTACAATAATAAAAAGTGAAACACTCAGAATTCTTGATTACTGAGTCTTAGATAGTCTAATGAACTTAATCCAGAAAAAAAAAAAAAAAAAAACAGTTTCTGAGATAGATAGCCAGCAGTAGCTCTGATAACAGACACTTTGAGAACCAAGGTTAGAAAACTGTCTATAATGGAGGGAAAACAAGAAACTAGAGCCAACGTTTCAACCCTGGAACAATCTGACAAGCCTTAAAGCACTGGGCAGTGACCTTACTGCGGCCCTGGAACACTGAATGCTGCTGCTGTGGCCATCAGCAGAAGAGGTCCTGAGTGTGTTAGTGTCCTGGGCCAGAGTCTCATCTGACCAGACCAGAGCGGGCACCCTGCCCTTACACACCGACTCACTTTTCAGATGCTTTCCAAATAAGGAAAATGTTCCTAAAATACACAGAAAAGGAATCTAAAACCAAACAACACAAAACCGGAATCCCTTCCAAAGAACGTGGCCTAATCTGGAATATCAAGATATTTCAGGTCATGAGTTCGATCCCCAGGACCAATTAAAAAAAAAAAAAGATATTTCAGTGTGAGATCCTAGGCCCTGTGCTGCAAAGGGGTGTAAGATGATGTTGAAGAAGCAAGAAATTCAGCAGCCCAGGTTTATAAGACCACCTCAATTAATTTGAACTTTCTCTTGGTAGGTAGTAAGATTAGTAGAAGTAGAAATAACTAATTACCGTGTCTTGTTTTGCTTTGTTTGCTTATCTGTTTATCTGTTTGTTTTGCAGGAACATGACTTTGGTGGCAGTGCGGACAGTGAACAGGAGTGGAGAGACCCAGGGAGCAGAGGGTCAAGTAGAAGTTGCTACTGTACTACACATGGGAGAAAGGGACAGCTTTGGCTAAGGCCAAGATTGAGTTGGGGGTAAAAAGCTCAATTCACAAAGACTTTCAGAATTAAATCAACGGAGTTTGCCAAACCTGCATTTGTACAGATTAGGCTGGCTTTACTTCCCACTCAAGATTGGCAGGAAGAATACAGCAGAAAACCAGGAAGCTGCTAGGTCTCAAAAGAAATGACTTATTTCTAGGGACAGGTAGAAGTACATCTTGTGGCACTGCATTTCCCGTAAGAAGAATGAGAGCCCTTGCACTGGGACGTCCAAAAATCCCTCAGCTACTGAGCTGCTCACACCTAGAACAGTCAGCTGGTGGCTTGGCATTGCCGTGGCACCATGACTCCTTCAAAAGCAACTAGCCCTAGACTGTGAGCAACCTTTGACTTTCACCCACCTCAGTTGGTTCTCCTGCTTTCCTTCAGGAAGGGAGCTAAAAATGCAAGGCAGATGGAACTGAGAAACCCAATGTATGAGAAGACTGTAGGACCCCAGAGTATTGTTACTTCTCCTTATCATTCATGTGTTCAATTTCCAACTGTGTAGTGTATACGCAGTCCACAAAAGAATACTTACAACACATCGTCTGTCACTGCGTGGCAGCACTGCAAGGCTAAGAGCAAAGGATGTGAGAGAGGAAAGACAGCAGGATAGTGATCAACACGTAACAGAAGCGACCGCTTTGCATGTTACAGTGATGCCCTTCTCTGACGCTCTGGGAGACTGAGCTGGGAGGAGAGCAAGATGCCCTGGCATCTTAGTGACTTAGGAAAACCCTTCTCAAAAGAAGTGGGGGGAGTGGAGGTATAGCATGAAGTTCCCTGGGCTCAATTCCCCAATACTGCAAAGAAAAAAGGAAAGAAAGAAGAAAAGAAAAAGAGGTTTCTTAGAGAAACTGATTCTTAAACTGGGCATTAAAAGAAAAGCAGGATATGAATTCCTCAAAGGAGAGGAGAAAAAGTATTCCATTATGGGGGAATATCAGGTGCAAAGACACTAAAGAAGAAGCACACAGACAGTGGAAAAGGACCAGTTTCACTGCAGAAAGGACTGGCTTCAGAGACTAACTTCACTGTAGCTGAGTGGCTCAGTAACAGGGTGTGAGAGATAGTGACAGAGGGTACAGGAGGTCAACACTGATGAGGATTTGACTACCAGACTAATGGCTTCTGATTTAATGCAGCTGAGCATTTCTGTATGAGTGGATGACATGTCAAAATGATACTCCAAGGAGATGAGCCATGGAATTGATTTTTATACTATGGCCCAGGACATGAAGAACTGAAGATCTACTCCCTTGAGGAATGGTGTGGGGGCCCTGGAAAAGAGAATGAGTATGAAAGAAGGGGAGAAGTCATCCAAAAAGCATGTGAAAAGAAAAATAAAATGTCATGATAGAATCAGGGTTCCAAGGCAGAATCAAAAATTCAAAGCAACACAAAACTCCAACGCCTCGTGGAGCTTTGAGAAACAATAGTACCTCTGACTATTATAGAGAAAGATGCACAAGTGCTAATCTGCATGGAGAGGGAAGACTTAGCTGATCAGAATAGAAATGTACTAAAAAGAAATGATAAACACCTCTTCTCTAGACAAAATCGGATACATCCCCTCTAAGGTCCATAGGTAGTTTAATCTCATTGTGATGGTGGAATAGGGGAGAGTTCAATGGAGAAAAGGTAATATATCATTTTCACGCATATGCATTTGAAGATGAGACCCTAAAATATCTAGATGACATATCTGAATCTGTGCAGTAGCTTATAGTTTCATACTAACCTCTTGCATTTGTGGATTCCCCTTTATAACTTCCTGTGAGTTTGTAACTGTGTGAAATAAACAGGATACATATCTCTAAGAATTACTTCTGTTGAGGACAGAGGCACAGGAAAGTAAAATGACTGGCTCAAAAACCACAAAAACGAGCCAGGCACAGAGGCACGTACCTGTAATCCTCATATCTGGGAGGCTAAGACAGAAGGATTGTTGCAAGTTTGAGAGCAGTTTGGGCTAGAAAGTGAGCTGAAGCCCAACTTGAACTGCATAGTGAGATCCTATCTCAAAAAGACAAAAAAAAAAAAAGCTAAGCACTAGTCTATCCAATCTCTGGTTATAAATCTCTGCCACTAGCCCACATTCTTTCTTATATATATGGTGAAGCTAGACAGTGTCTTACTATAGCATTATGGACAGCCTCCTATGAGTTAGCTGCCATGCTATGCTGTTTATATACACTGCCTCTAATTCTCCCACCATCCTGCAGAGTAAGTGGCACATTTACTCATTTCAGAGATCAGAAAACTGAAGTTCAAAGAGCATTTGAAACTTGATGTCACATACCCGGTAAGTGCAAGAGGTAGAATTTGAACCCGGCCTGACCCCAGAGTCTGCAAGCTTTATCCCACATCATACTTCAAAGTTCCCTTGTAATAAAGGGACGTTATTTACTTGTGTGAACAAAGTTCTCCTGTTAGCCTTCATTCTTTCACCAACTAAATCAAATTACTTTAGTTTTACTCCTAAATTCTGCAACATTGTTGATCCGTAATACTATGTTCTATCCTCTGGCTCTTTAGCTCAAGAACTCAGAATTAATTTGGCTAAATTGCTGGTGAATAAACACACACACACACGCACACACACACACACACACACACACACACACACACACAATTAATTGTGATATGCTAGCAGAAAATCCAACACTCCCAGCCAGGATACTTTAGTTTCTTAGTTGACCAGGTAATAGTTTCAGTTCCATTTCCAGTTGCTTATGTCTCTTAGAAATGACAGGTCACCGTGATGTATAGCTGGTCACTGTGATGCACAGTGTATAAACTAATCCCCAACTGACAGCCATTCTGCCTCTGTACTTCCTGCTTGCTTATATCCTATAAACCCTAGACCACCAGAGGTCAGGCATTGATATTCTGGGAATGAACGCAGTCAGTGCCTGCTGACATAAATAAATCTGCCTCTAAATCCTGTTTGTCATTTCAGTGTGTCTGCTTGCCATTGCAATATGTCAACTTTAGTAAAAGCCACCCAGCAGAGTGGTGCAGTATAGCCCTATCTGTGTCTTTGGATCATTGTCATGCAGGCCAGTAAACTGAAGGGTAAAGGACCGCCCCAGATCTAGATGGCACCAACCAATAGGCTTGTATCCTAGATGGAGTAAAAATAGAAAGAAGTGTCCCCATTTTGAAGAACTCTGGTCTTCTCCAGTTTCTCCAGTCTTCTAATGTAGATTTGCACCGGGATCTCTATGATGAGTTTCCAGACCTTAAACTTGGGGCCACTGCTCATCCTTGATTCCTCTTTTTCTGCAGCTTCCATCTTCTTGGGCTCAGAAACTACTGGATCCTCTTAAGTCTCTAGTGCTCAAATGGCCCCTGTGGATTCTTCCAGCTCTGATCATATAAGCCTACCAAAAAATCCCCTGTATAATTAGACAGATAGATAGAAAGATAGAAAGATAGATAGATAGTTCCCATTCCTTTAGAGAGCCCTGACATGCTTCAAATATATATTTTTGTAGATAGATACACCCAAAGACATACACATAAATATAGGTGTTTACTTAAGTACATAAGAATATGTGAATGTATTTCTAGAAATGTAAAACACCAAATAAATATAGGTGTGTGTGTGTGGAGCCAGGGATACAACCCAGGTCCTTGTGCATGCAAAGTTTGAACACTACCACTGAACTATATCCCTAACCTGCTGCTGTGTTTTATATAGAAGTCTAGTATTACTGATGCACTTTAGATACTGCAAGCACTGAGATAAGCTTAAAAGAAGAGAAGAAATGTTTTGGTGGTAAGCCCCCAGAACTGTGCAAGGTGATTATACACACCATACCATTTAAATTTTATTCAAATACTAAGACATAGATATTATTTTCCCTATTTCATATATGAGTGAACCAAAGTCTGGCAAAGCTAAATCACTTTACAGTGTCCTAAAGATAAGCCAAAGCCTGGACTTGAATTCAGTGTCCAAGTTCATGATATTTTTGTTATTTGACACTATAACACTACTTCCAAGTCAGTAACTAAGAGGTAAGTTTTTAGTGTTATCTTTTCAGAGCTAGATTCTGAAGTTGTTTTTGCTGTTGTTACTATTTTGTTTGTTTGTTTTCTTTTTTGAGACAGGGTTTGACTATTCAGTTCGGGCTGGACTTGAACTCACTTTGTAGCACAGGTGGGCCTCAAATTCACAGCAATTTTCCTGCCTAAGTCTCCCAAGTGCTGAGATTACAGGTGTGCCACACCACACCTGGTCTAATAAAGCTACATTCTGGAGGTTGTATTTTATGTGATTTATAACCAAGATGTGATTTATATCCCAAGATATTGACCAAGATATTTATAACCAAGATATTTAAGGCTTTTCTTTAATGATAGGAAATACTATACCTTGGTTGTGTGTCCAATCAACAATGGATTAACTCATTACTCAGGGAGGTTAGGTTCCTTATAAAAGTACAAGTTCCATTCCCTTTTCACTTTCTTTCAGCCTGTGTTGGCTTCCGGCCATAACAGAGGATGATCCAAGATGATGGTAGGTAACAGAAGGCCCTCACCACATCCCAAACTCCAAACCATGAGCTAGTAAATGTCTGTTCATTATAAATGCCTCAGCTTGCAAGATACTACCATGACAACACAAAAAGGACTAAGATAGGGAGAATGATTTTAATTTTAATTTTTCTCTCCTACTTTTGAGGAATACAGTTAGGCTAAGATCCTCCTTAGTTTTCTGTATTCTTTATTTCTTTGTCACTAAATGTTTTTGTTTTGCTCTTTGCTGCCTACTTCCTTTCTCAGGATAAGGCAAAACTAGCTCGTGCCTGTAACCCCTGCATTCTGAGAGACTCAGGTTGGAAGATCACAAGTTAGAGCTCCACCCGAGCAATTTGGCAATCTAGCAAGACCCTGTTTTAAAATAAAAAATTAAAAGTGAGGGCAATGTACCTGAGTGCAGAGGCCATGGGTTCAATCCCCATTCTGGCAAAAAAGAAAAAAAAACGTGCTCACTTGTAATAATTCTAGATTCTAAATGGAAAAAAACTCACGGATGCCTTCCTTGACATTACATTAAAGATTCACATGACATTAAAGATTCACAATTCAAGACCTTCAAAGGAAATGAGAAAAATAAGGAAGCTTGGTGACTTTTTTGTAGTACTAAATGTCTCATTGTTGCAATGATTATACTCCCCTGAAATTTATCTTTCAAGAATCCTAGTATGGAAGGGAACCAAGAGATGCAGGGGAGGCAGGAAGAAGGAGAGGAGAAGCGGTGAAAAGGATTAAGATGTGCTATGTACCAACTACTCACAATGAATGTCATCATTATGTACTGTAAACATGCACTAATAAAAACTAAAATTCAAATTAAAAAATTCTAGTCCATTCCTATAAATGCTGTCTTTTGGGTGAGAGCCTTTCACAGTATACACATCCTTTTGCTTTTCTATTTAGTTTTTTTTTTTATTATTATTTTAAAGAGAACAATGCAAACAACACAAAACTTAAAAACAAGACAACAGGGAATCAATGGTGGCTACCACAATGCAATTTAGTCTCTTTGAAATAGCTGTCTATACTCTCATAGGCAATAATACCAAACATAACAAAATCATATAAAACCAGTCAAAAGAATAAAAGCATTAGAAGACTTCAAAACCAAGTGACAGAAAATAAACAATGGCTATTATAATGTCTCATTTTCTTCAAAACAGTTGTCCATACCATCACACATAATAAAATCAAATAAAACACAACAGAATATAACCAATCAAAGCAAAAGAATAAAAGCGTTATAAAACTCCAAAACAAGAGGATAGGAAATCAGCAGTGGCTACCATAATGTCTTGTTTTCCTCAGAATAGTTGTTCCCACCATTACACACAATAAAATCAAATGAAACAAAAAACAGAATAAAACCAATTAAATGAATGAAAGTATTATAGGACTTCAAAACAAGACAATAGGAAACCAACCATGACTACCATAATACATCCCATTCTGTTCAAAATAGCTGCCCATACCATCAGACACAGTAAAATCTAACAAGCAAAAAACCCCCAAACCTAACAAAATTGAACAATGCAAGAGTTCAAGATAAGACAATAAGAAACTAGTAGTGGTTACCACCTTCCTCTCCTAGGTGTTTCCTCCCCTATCATTTTTATAATATCTATTGTGCTTTTTGGATCCCATTAACTCCTGCAGGCTTTTATGCTAGGATTCACCCATATGAGTTCAAACCATTTCACCTATGAACATGATCTCCAGTTGCATCCATTTAGCTACAGGATCATCGAGATTATCTTACATTATAGCTGGGTAGCTTTCCATTGTATGAAAATATTGTGTCTTACTTATCCATTTTGTAATTGATGGGCAAGTTACCCTAGTTTTTTTTCTCATCTCCTGTCACACGGAACGATTGTTTACTCTCCTTTGATTTTCAATCTATGAATTTTTCTTTCAAGTTAAATATGTTTCTTTTATACAATATATTGATAGATTTTGTTTTTTAATCCACTTCCCCTGTGTTTCTTTTTATTGCTGAATTGAGGCCATCTACATTAATGGGTCTCTGCCATAATATCCTTCTGCTATTGACCCTCTACTTTTCCCCTTCATTCCATTGCCTTTCCTGTTTGGTGATTCTCCTCTGCTGCCGTTCCTGGAACCATGGTCATCTTTATCTTCCTCTAGAATACTCTTTAGCACTCTTTGTAGGGTTGGTTTGGTAGTCATGAGTTCCTTCAGTTGTTCTTTATCATGGAGGTATCTTATTTTTCCATTGATTTTTGGAAGAGAGTGTTGCAGGGTATATCAATCTGGGTTGGAAGTTGTTTTCTTTCAGGATTTGAAACACTTCACTCCAAATTCTTCTTGACTTGATGGTTTGTGTTGACAAGTCTGATGTGATTCTGATTGGGTTTCCTTTATAAGTTATCTGTTTATTTTATCTAACAGCTTTTAATATTCTGTTCTGGTGCTGAATTTCTGGGATCTTGATTATTGTGTGTCTGGGTGTGGATTTACTTTGGTTATGGCTAATTGGAGTTCTATATGTCTCACTTATCTGCATGCCAGATCCATTTCCCATGTTTGGGAAGTTTTCTGCTATTACTTTTGTAAATAACCTTTTTATTTCATTTGTGTTGCCCTGATTCTCCACTGATACCTATTACACTTAAATTATTTTTCTTTGCATTGTCTTACAGCTGTTTAATTGTTATTTCCTGGTTCCTTGTTTTTTTAATTTTTTTTTATTTTGAAGAGAATAAAATCAAATGAGAGAAAACAAAATGTCAGTCAAAACAAAAGGATGGCCATAGTACATGACTTAAAACCAAAATACAAGGTGATCAACAATGGTTACCATAATGTCTCTTGTTATCTTCAATAGAATTGCCCATATAATCAGGTATAATAAAATTGAACAAAACAGTACAGAACAAAATCAATAAAAACAAAACATTGGAGATATTATAGGACTTCAAAAAAAAAAACATAATACTCAAACCAGAATGGGTATTATAATGAATCTTACTGTCTTCAAAATAGTTGCCTATACCCTCAGACTTGATACTATCAAACAAAACAGATTCAAATAAAATCAGTCACAGGACAGTGAGATCAAATAAACCAGAGTCAAATAAAATCAGTCAGAACAGGACTGTGAAAGCAATACAGGGCTTCAAATTACATTAATGGGAAATTAAAAAATGGTTACCATAGTATATCTTGCTATCTTTGGACTAGCTGTCCATGCCACCAAATCTAGTACAAGTAGACAAACTAAAACAGAGTGTAACCAAACTAAACAGAGCGATGAAAACAAAATGGATTTCAAATCATGATACAAGACCAACAATGTCCACTCCCCTCCCTTTTTAGACAGTTCCTTCCCTTTCACTTTCACAGGGTGCATTGTACATTCTGTATCCCACTAACTCCTTTAGTTTTTAGAATAGAGAGGCAACCTGCTATTTACCTAGGTGGTTCTAAATCTTTTTACCCCTGAGCTTGATCTCAAATTGTATCCATTTATCTACAAGAGCCTCAAGGCTTTCCTTCCTTATAGCTGAGTAGTTCTCCATTGTATAAAAGTCTTGTGTCTTTCCAACCAATCTTCAGCTGATGAGTGAGCTAGTCTTACTTTTTTCTGGTTCCCTGTCACATAAAGCATTATTTTCTCATCTCTGACTTTCAGTCTATAAGCCCTCTTTCAGGTTAATTATATTTCATATATAGTGCATCTTAATGGACCTTATCTCTTGATCCACTCTGCCTGTGTTTCTCTTTATTAGTGTATTAAGACCATTGATGTTAGCGATCATGGCCAACCTTCTGTGCCGCATCTCTACCATGCTATTTTTCTGTTGTCTACTTTTCCCTTCATTTCAATGCCTTCCCTAGTCAGTGAACCCCCCTCTGCCACTGTTCCTGAAGCCATGGTCTTTTTTTCTCTCTCTCTAGAACGTCCTTCAGTATTTTTGGTAGGGTTGGATTGATGGTCATGAACTCCCTCAGTTCCTCTTTGTCATGGAAGCATCTTGTTTCTCCATTAATTTTGAGAGATAGTTTTGCAGGGTACATCAATCTGGGTTGGAGGTTATTTTCTTTCAGAGCTTAAAATACTTCACTCCAAGCTCTTCTTGATTTGATGATTAGTGTCGAGAAGTCTGTCATGATTTTGATGGGTTTTCCTTTATAGGTGATCTGTTTGTTTTCTCTGACAGCTTTTAATATTCTGTTCTTGTGTTGAAGTTCTGGAATCTTGATTATTATATGTCTGGGTGTAGATCTATTTTGGTTATATTGGCTGGAGTTCTGTATGCGTCACATATCTGAATATCATTTGCTTTTCCTATGCTTGGGAAGTTTTGTTTGTTTCTGTAAACAGCCTTTGTATTTCATTTGTGTTTACCACTGCTTTTTTAACTCACCAGGAGTGCGCCATGATGTTATCTCCTAGACTTGTTCTGTAGGGGATGGAGGTTTGAGACTGCCTTTTGTGCCTTTGTCTTGACATTCTCCTGGGTTCTTCTCAACAAGCTGGTTGTGGGGCCCCAGGCACTTGCCACATTGGCTGCCCCTCCATGGTATAGGGAGATAGGCCAGGCACCTGGGTTCCTCTGACTTCAGGTTTACAGGGTGATATCAAGACATGGAACAGGCTTTTCCAGACCTGTGCCGCTACACTGGGGCTTCCCTGATGGCCAGGAGTGCATGATGGTGGAACTTCTTCTCTCAGCTTTAATGTCTACACTAAGACTCTTATGATGGTGGCAGGCACACAGGGGTGTGTTTGTCTGATTTTCCCAGTGATGATGGCTGTCTAAAGGAGGCAAGGGCCTCCAATGGTGGCCTACAGGTACACAGGACTTATCTGGCTGTGTGTCCCTTGTTCCTGCTGGTTGCCCACAGAAAGCAAGCCTTTTGGTAGCCACAGCTTACAGGTGGAGGAGAGTCTGCTGGTTCTCTCTGCCTGTGATGACTGCCCACAGGAAACAGCCTTCTTATGTTTGGGGCTGACAGGTGGAGGCAGATCTGCTGGTTCTCTCTGCCTACACTTTGCTTTTCTATTTCTTTGGCACTGCATCCTACGTCCTTATAGTGCAGGCATCTGCAGTATATAGAACAGAATATCTGAGCTACACTATTGTAGTGTGGAGGCATCTCTACCACTGATACCTACTGGATGAGTTGCTTTATCTCGCTAAGTTTCCAAATGAGTATCATAAGAAGATCTATTTCATAGAGACACTGTGTGAATTAAAAGAACTACTTAACACAGTGCCAACAGCTAGAAAACAGTCATAAATTATTATCTAGAGAAAATTATCAAGGGATAGTTCCTGGGGCTCTAAGGAAAATGGCTTTGGAGAATCATCTCACAGGAATCATCAGGAATCCTGCCTACATAGAGATTGGTACTACCTGGTTCTATAGCAAAGTGTCTCCAGGCAGTGCAGGTGCTAGTTCATATATATACCCTAACTTCACCCACACTTCCCCATTTTTCGCTAGGAATCAAACTGAGAGCTTTGGGCATGCCAGATGAGTGCCCTCCTGCTGAGCTACATCCCAGACAAGTTTGCTCCTTTTCTTGAAGCACAGCACATTCAGCATCTCTGGAAACAAATCTCAGGCCAGCTAGGGGCCCAAGGGCATTATAATGCAGGCTTCTCCAGACTGTACCAAGGTTAACACCAAGCCTGTGTCTCCGTTGTGGCATCAGATGAAATGAATGGATCAATACCAATTAGTACAAGCAACAAGGAAGCACTCAGCTTTGGTTAGGTTGTTAAAATAAATGAAATGGAAGTTGATTTTTTTTTACAAAAAGAATTTTGTAGTGTCTTCCAACTGTGTCATGAATGGTGTCATCCCTGACTCAATGGATACTGTCTTAGTTACTTTTTTCATTGCTGAGACAAAAACAGCCAACACCCAAAGTTAGTGAAGGAACGGTTTATTTCATCTCACAGTCTATAAAGGTTTCAGTCCAGAGTCAGCTGTTTCCATGGTAGCATAGCATGGCAGGTGGGCAGCAAGGAGGAAAATCAGCTCATGGCAAAGCAGGGCAGGGAGAAGGCAGCGAGCAACAAGCAATGACAGCAGCAGAAGCAGCTGGCCTTTGTATTTCATCTAGGCCCCCTACTTTTTGGGTGATGCCACCCACACCCAGCCTGGGGCACCTTTAATCGCAGCTTTGCACACTTAATCCCACCTCCAAAAGCCCCACCTGACTGAATGAGACTTGGAGGAGACATCTAGATATCAATGTTCCTCTATGTGGAGCATAACACCTGTCTTGGTTACTTTTTACTTGTCGCTGAGACAAAATACCTGAAGCCCAAAGTTGGGAGAGGGAAGGTTTATTTCTTACAGTTTTTGGAGGTTTCAGTCCATACTCAGTTGGCTCCCAGACAGGCGGGCATGGCTGGACCACAGTTCATGGTGGCTGCAAACAGCAAACAGGAACCAGCAAAGAGCAAGACATACCTTCTTCCTGCCATTACATCACATCCTGGCTCCACCCCTTTGAGGGTGTAGCACTGATCCCATTAATCCAAGCACTAGACAATGAACAAATAACAAATGCAGAATTCAAGCTTATGAGGCCTGGGGGACACAGACATAAACCATGACAACACCTCTACTATGAAGCCTGACTCATCCCCAGAAAGTAATTCAACATTTCCCCCAGGGCCTCCAAGGGGCCTCCCCATGGTGGGATAGCAGTCTTCTGATGATTAGAAGGCTATCATGCATGAGACAGCATATTATGTGGCTCCAAAGGGAATATTATGCTTGGGATCTTAAACATCTTCCCAAAGTTCATGGGTTAAAAGTTTGGTCTCCAGAAGACAGTGCTACTGGGAGGTGATGGAAACTCCAGTTGGAGAAAGGCTCTAGGAACATGACCTTGAAGAGTATCTTCCTTCCTGGCCCTTTTCCCTTCTCTCTCTTTCTGGTTGCTGTAGATGAACAGCTCATCTTACCTAGAGCCTTCCACCCTGATGTTTCTGTCTCCTCAAAGGCCAAAAAGCAATGAAGCCAACCAACAATGGACTGAAACTAGTAGCCAAAACAAATATTTCCTGTTTTTAAGTTGTTTTGCCTGAGTATTTTGTCACAGAGCCAAAAGCTAACTAACATAAGGCAGAGTAAGGTATCTGCATGCTAAAATTATAGAATTATAGGAGGAATTTTTCTTTTTGACTTCATCTAACGAAGACAGATATAAAGGTATCACAATCAAATAGCTGACAAACAGTACTATGATAAAAAGAGAACATTTACATGATAATTACCAATTCTAACCTTCTAAAAGTCAGTAAAGATTTGGTTTTCATGAAGGGGTAAGATCACTGCATACTAAAAAATGCAGAGTCAAACAGGTGTTTAATGCTTCTTAATGGCTAGAGCGTTCTCCTATGGGAACAGGACAAACCCCACCAAGTCTGAGCAGCCACAATTGAAGATCTAGGCAACGGAGTCTCTGGTAAGCCTCATGTGAAATCTTCCCTGATCTGTGAGGGCTGTGGTTCCAACATAGTCGCTAACCTTTCTGTTTTTCACTGGTGTGACCTGCTTGTTTCAGCTGTGTTACAGTTTAGATTGAAAATGTCCCCCAAAATCTCATGTTTGGGAGGTGACTGGATTACAGAAGCCCTGGATCCATCCACTGATGAGTGTACTGCCAAGTGTGCCATTAGGAAGTGGGTCACTGTGGGTACCACCTGGAAAAGTGGACTCTTGTCTGGCTCCCCAGTTTCTCTCTTCTTCCTGGCTGCCATGGGTTAACCACCTTTTCTTCTGCCACGTCCCTCTGTTACTCTTTATCTGTCCTGGAGCAATGTTTTAGTTACTTTTTTCTTGCTGCTGAGACATAATACCCAACACCTAAAATTAAGGAAGAAATGATTTATTTACTCACAGTTTGTGGAAATCTCAGTCCATAATTAGCTGGCTCCAAGCCAGGGTGGTATGGTGAGGGGCAACAGTTCAAGGTGCAGAAGACAGCAAAAGCAACAAGAGCAGAAGGAAGGAAACAGCAAGCATTTTTTTCTCTCCTATATTGTATGCAGGCCACCTGCCCTAGGGTAAGTACTTTACATTCATGCAGTGTCTATGCCTTCTTCTCCTACAGGCTGAGGATATTTACAAAGTGACGACCCTGGCCACCTGCTGAGTCATCTAGCTAACTTCTCAAGTTGACACAGTAACTGCATCATTACAACATCCTGTAACATACAGCCACCCTAGGGCATGTCCTCTAAACCCCAGAAGGTAGAACTGCTGAGTTACTTAGTTAAGCTTCTAAACCTCTCAAGTTGATACAATGTATCAGCCACTACAAGCCAGCTGATTATCTGAGCTGTTGCTCAATTGAGCCCACTGATCACTGACCCAAAACAAACATTTCTTATTTTGAGTTGCTGGTGTCAGGTATTTTGTCCCAGAAAAGGAGAAACTGCACACAGGTGTTTGCAAATTGTCTGGTGCCTGCATTATCTGCCCTTGTGATATCTAACCTGACTTTTCTGTTAAGTTCTGTCTCAGAAACCTGAGCTCCCAATCCTGACAGGAGAAATGGATAAATTTCAGCCTGAGATGCTGAGCTGAAAGGGGGAAAGAACAGCCCCTGCTATTCAGAGGTTACACTAGGAAGCTATGTTATTTTCTCCTATATATAAAGTTTTACATAGTATCAACTTCAAATGAGCTTTTTCTGAAAGCATAACTATCTCATAATGCTGACGTAGCACACCAAAAACAAGTACCAAACACCACTCTTTGGACAAAATAAATGCTGGTTACTTTTTGGTTGTTAGTGTTGTTTTGTTTTTCTGAGACACAGTCTTGCTTGTTATCCAGGCTGGCCTTCAGTGCCACTGTGTAGCCCAAACTAGCCTAGAACTTGTGATTCTCCTGCCTTAGCTTCCCGAGTGCTGGAATCACAGGGCTGTCCCATCACTCTCAGCTTTTGTGTGATTGCTACTTCTTTACCACATGTGACTTTATGCTCATTTCCCCTCCCAATAGAAGAGGACCATTGAGATATTCAGTTGTGGAATTGCTGCTAACAGCACCCAAACTAGAGTGAGTCACCTGCCTCCTTAGACACCCCCACCCCGGGCCATACAGCCAGAGCACAAGGCTCATAGCAGTTTCTTACTAACACCCTCTTACAGAGATGCCTAAGGGTCTCCATGGTTTGTGTTGACTTCACTTTAATAAGTAGTGAACTCAGTTGCTCTTGGCAGCATGTGTCTACAGAATGAACACAGAATCTTCTAGTCACCATTATACTTCACTGCAAATTTAGAGGAAGCTTCATGGCAATGTGTGGACCACCCAGAGGACGGAAAGCCAGTCATATTCATGTATACTATTTTCATCCAGGAGCCCATTTCCACAAGCCAGTCTTTCTCTAGTCATGATTCCTCTTCTTATAGGCCAAAAACGAGCCCCCAGCCCCCCAACCTCGAGTCCAAAAATGGAGCAAGGCATGTTTTTAAAAAGCAGCGCTGATTTATTTTATCCTGGGCCCAGTGACACAATGCAGTTGGAGTTTGCAAAAGCTGTGTGTCTCCCTCAAAACTTTCCAGACTTTTTGTAGAAAGCACAGTTAAACAAAGTAAGGGGTTATGGGCGTGGATCAGGAAATCTGCTAAGGAATGAGGAAGACCTTTGTTTCCCTTTGCAGAGGACAGAGAAGTCTCGCAGGAATTAACAATCATTTTTCAACTTATTTTAGCCCTCAATTTTAGATAACATCTGTTGTTTGCAGAGGGCAGCAATGGTTAACATATCAGTTAGGTCAGATTCCCAAGGATTTACAGTTCTTTACAGAGGGGAGCATTGATTAACATATCAATTAGGTCACCCAGAAAAATGGTGCATACAGAACAGTATGACAGTGTCCCAGGTACTTTGATCATATAACTTAGGCACAACACAAACATAACAAAGCTCTTTTTGCTAGTGTACAGCACCTCTAAGACATGCTACAAATACCTGTTTCTCCTAAAATTCCTTCTTTATCAGGGATTGTAGCCATTGGTGACTCTCATAAACTTGTCTTTTATCACAGGACAGAAAACCAGAAACAAGATTTCTGGACCTTTTTCCTATTGCCTCATTACTCACCACAGTTCCAGCTTCCTTCCTGCTAAACTGCTGTTCCTGAGAAGCTAAATCCTCACATAAGGAGGAATTGGCCCCTCACTGCTTGGTCCTTGATTCTTTGTGTAAGTAAAAAAATTCAGTTAAGATACATATCCACATATACAGTACAGGTAGAGTTTACTGTGAAGTAGACACAAACAGGAAGTTATGCCTTCAAGTAAGAAAACAGGAGTGGCATAAAGACAGGTAAATTGTGTATAACAACTGTCCATACCTTTTTATGCTATAGAACTTACCACTGGGATTCAGAGTGTTGCAGGAAGTTTCCCAAGCTAAGCCAAACAAAACCAAACCAAAAGGAAAACTCTTTGCACCGAGGACCTAAGAAGGCAGCATTTAATCTTTACAGCAGTGCACTGTTGGATTTTCATGCCAGTAGACTACTTCAGGGATGATCGGTCTAAAGCAACCATTCTGAATTAGGAAGGAGTTTGCTCTATATAGAATTAGAAGTGGGAAGTATAAAGCAAATGACCAAATGTTACATGGTTGGTTATATACATTGAATCATATATTAACAAACAGACTAGTCTTGAAACAATAGAAAAACTCCAGCAATCAGAGGGGACTCTTACAGAATAAGCACAGCTAAGGGCGTTACTGTATTAAGAAGTGTTCTGAAGACAGGGCCTGTGCTGAATGAGCATGAATCAGCCCAGGGTGCCTTAAGATATAGACAGTTACTCTGACTTACTGTTCATCTGCAGCTGAGCTATAAACACTGTCAGGGTCAACTGAATTTAGCAGCAACAGCAGAACAGCAACTTGGCCAGAGACCTCTAATAAGATCACGAGATGTCTGTAAGTTTACCATCTCATGAATGTGCTTCTCCATTATAACTGTGTCCCAACAAAAGAACTGCGATAATCGTCATGCTTATCAACATTTCTGCTGCCATTTTCACTTCTTTCCCTTTTTTTTGTACATACTTGCAGTACAGAATGAATACATTCATCCCGAGGAGTTGGCACATACACATGTGCCTTCTTAGTCCTTTTTACTTTCCTTCCCCCTCCTCATTGCCCTTTCCTTCCATCCTAGATCCCTTCTCCATCTGCAAAAGGGCTACCTCTCTAGAGGTGATTTTGGAATGTTGTTCTAAAATATATCTTCCTTGTTCCTCTCACATGGTCAGTGTTCCCTGAGGGACCTTGATCGTGTAAGAGTATAAATCAAGTCTCAGTCCAAGTGATAAAAGGGAACGAAACTCCCAACATATTAGATGTCTGATATGAGTTGTGTTCTCTAAAATCAAAGAATGAATTTTAGGAGCAATGGAGATTAAGAGCAGAATATATTTATTGACAGAAAAAAGCTTCTGTCTGAAAGAGAGAGACAAAATGGGTACCAAGTGGGTAGCCAAATACACTGTCTTTTCTAGGAACTTTTATAGAATAAAACCACGAGGTGAGATGGGTCCAAGGTGGGGGAAACATGGGAACTCGCAAGGCAAGAATAAGGTGGACACAACTAATTTCATAGGCAGCTGAGTTGGTTAGAAATGTTACAGGCAGTCGGATAGGGCTGAGCCCTAAAAAGAGCCAGAGCAGAAGTTCAGATACCTTGCAGTCTTGGAAGAGACAATCACCTCCTACTGTGAGCCAGATCTCAAGACAAAAGGCAAAGCAAATAGAACCACATCCTAAGAATCCACAGTCCAAATAGTGCTCTGTCACCCTGAGGAAGTCAGGAGTCAGTGACCCACCCCTACAGAAAGAGTCACTGCTGTTAAGCATGCCCACTGATTATGTGACTCGCTATGTGATTCCCCCATTGCTCTAATCAATTTTACGTGAGCAATTAATCTTATTGGTTGACCACAGTTTTGTTCTGCCTTATGCCCACCTTGCAGATTCCCATTTTCCTCACCTTTGACCCATTTAACCTCATGATTTTACCCTAGAAAAGTCCCCAGAGAAGACAAAGCCTTTGGCAACCCATTTAGGACCCTGCCTCTCTCAGTCGGAAGCTTTCTTTCTTTCAATAAATATATTGCACTCTTAATCTCTGTTGTTCCTAAAATTCATTCTTCAATTTTAGTGAACATGAACTTGTACTGGACATATAGTAAGTCAGTAGTTTCATTCCCCTATGTCACTATGGTCAACCAATAAGATTTATTGCTCAGGTAAAATTGAATTGGGGACAAATACAGAACCTAGTCATGTAGCAAGTGGGCATACTTAAAGAACAGTGATTCTTCCTGCAGGAGTTGGGTTGGTGACTCCTGGCTTCCTCAAGGTGATAGAGAGCTATTTAAAATATAAGTTCTTAGAATGTGTGCGTATTTGCTTAATCTTCTGTCTTGAGGCCTGGCTGACATTGGGAGGTATCTCTCTCTCGCAGTGGAAAGGTATCTGGGCTTCTGCACTGCTTCCTTTGAGGACCTACCCCTGTCTGACTACCTATAATATTTCTATCTAACTCAGTTGCGTGTAACACAAGGACATTTATTAAAGAATGCTCTTCCATAGAGGACCCTGGGAAACCAAGCAAGCAGCTCCCCTCCCTGGTAAGTGGCTGTGGTGTGGCAGACTGTGGCCCCTCCAGGGGGAGAACCACCAGCATCTCCTGAGATCCATGCCATGTTGGAACTTAGGACCCTGGGAAACCAAGCAAGCAGTTTGCCTCCCTGGTAAGTGGCTTTGGTGTGGCAGACTACGGCCCCTCCAGAAGGAGAACAACCACTGTCTTCTGAGATCCACACCATGTTGGAACTTAGGACGCTGGGAAACCAAGCAACCAGCCTGCCTCCCTGCTAAGCAATAGTGAACCTACTGGTACACAGCCTAGAGTCAAACATCCCACTTCCCATACCCCACTTCCCCTGTACCCCATTAGCAAATGGGAACCAGAAATCTGAGCATCCAATGGGAGGTTGACCATAGCAAATAAGGGGGATTTTCTTCTACCATCTCTTTTAAGGCAAATATTTTTATTACTGTTTTGCCTTATTCTGATTAATGGTACTGTTCTATTCAATATTCTGTTTTGATAAGTTGTATAATGTTCTGTATTTCATTTTATTTTGATATACATGATTGAAAGAACAACTATTGTAAAGATAACGAAATATACTGTGATACCTATTACTGTTATCCTGGTAATCTGCTGTGAAGTTCTGTACCAATTTCACTACACAGTCTCAGTTGGCTTTATTCTGTCCTGTTCTGTTGTATTTTACTATTTTCAAAATAAAAAAAAAATTAATGCTCCTCTTTCTGATATTGTTGGGTGCAGGCCACAGTTCCCGGGGGTGCCATACACCTTGCTTTGGAAAAGATGGCCCTATGGTC
This sequence comes from Cavia porcellus, assembly GCF_034190915.1. Lineage (NCBI taxonomy): Eukaryota > Metazoa > Chordata > Mammalia > Rodentia > Caviidae > Cavia > Cavia porcellus. Next base: position 35,573,101 of record NW_026947489.1, read on the forward strand.
AGATATCGGACAGAATGTACATAATGAATAAACTTAACATGCCATTATGTTCTGTGGGACTGATTTAGGTTGGCCTAATCAATGATTATAAATATATTATATATTAAAGTCTTTGTTTCTTAGCTTAACTACAACTGTCAGCACATGCTGTTTTGGACTCCTCCTTGTTCCTGAGGCCCGCTGATGTCTGACTATCTGCCCAACACTGTGACTTGTGTGGGGACTGTCTCTCACTTCTGATTAGCATGGTTTCTTAAATTCCTGGATAATGTAAGGAAAGAAAATTAAAAAAAAAAAAAAAAACAAGTGAAGCTTCCAAATCTCAAGTTTCACTGATTCCTGCTGTTGTTACAGGAGCAAAGCAGCTATGTCTTCCTCTTGGCTCAACAAGGTGACTCTGGTCAAGTTTACACGTCACAAAAGCCCTTCCTTGATTGTAAAACTTCCTCATCCCTTGCTCATTGAAGCTTTTTCCATCACCTTGTTATTTATTCACCAGGGAAAGCAGTCGGCCAATGGCAAATGAGAAGGAAGGAGTCAGCCTAGTCTCAGACCCGACCTGGAGATGGGTAACCTCAGAAACCCTTCTCTGTAGGAGCCATCACCATCTTGTGACATAAGTCCACATTGCTCCAATCACTTGGAACACCAGGGCTATCTCTTGCATCCTCCCCAAAACCCAGCTTCAACAGGTCAGACCAATGCAAACTTTATATATAAATGCTAAAATTTAGCTATGCAAAAGTCAAAAGCAAATTATTCTAAGGGGGAAAAAACCTGAGCAGCCCACTATATTGAGTTCATAAGGAAATGCAGAGTGATACAGGGATGGCAATGGGCTTAATAAAAGGAAGACAGATTAACCTGCAGCCTTATGGCCAAGTCTTTTCCATTTAAATGAGGAGCCCAGTGGCTTCCCAGGGTATCTGAAGCAAATTCTATTCAAACAACTCACTCTTTGTTACTGATTAGCAATTTGACTCCAAATTCCTGGGAGCTCTTGAAGATTTCTTTTGCCTAGAATAGAGAAAACTCAAGTAGCTGTTTTCTTTCCTCTGGGTCTATTTTGGGTCAACTATCTTAATCTCCATACCCTATATACCTCAAATACAGAAACTAGGATCAAAAGAGAAACTTTCTCCTTAACAGCTGGCCACACAAAAACCTTTTTTATATCTCTGTTCTGTCTCAGTCTCCATCTCCTTTTTTCCTCTCTTTCTTTTCTCTCTCGCTCTCTCTCAATATTGAGAAATGAACCTACCGGAATTCTACCACTGAGATATATTCCCAATCCTTTTTATTTATTTTTAAATTTTGATACAGTGTCTCACTATGGTCTAGCTAAGTTGTCCAGGCAGGCCTCAAACATGGAATCCTCCTGCCTCAGCCTCCTTAAATGCCAACATTATTGGCAAGTGCCATTGCACCCACCTGGCTCCTTCTCTTGAATGCCACCTTTGTCTTGCCAGGCCTGCCAAGATGGAGAGTGGGAGTCTCTCCAAGGACACGATTGAACCTCCATAAGGGTTACACTAACTGAGTACTTGTCATATACCTGAGAGCTTTGTGTACTTAAATACATTCACCTGTTTTATCCACCCTAGGAGGCAAATAATGTATCATTCCATTTCACACAGTGGTAGATTGAAGCACAAAATTAGATAGTTTGTACAAATATAGAAAATAAAAACTCTTGTTTAAACCCCTGAGTATCACTTCAGACATGTATTCAGGTGTGACTCACCGAAATAAAGGAAACAGGTGTTGTCCACCATAGTCCAGATGGGTGTGGACAAGAGTTTTATTTGTTCCAGTCCAGGACTGGACAGTGAGATCACACAGATCTTCTAGACTTATGCCACAGCTTCCTAGCAGCTACATGTGTGCAGTAGCAGTAAGGGACTGGTTTCCACTGCACTTTCCTAAGACGGGCTTCTGACAAGCAGCGATGCCTGCGACTCTTTCTCCCGCCTCCCTACGGGACTCTGCCCTTGACTTTCTAGCCCTGGACAATGTGAATGGCCCAGCTGTAAACCTCCAGGGCACCAAACACAGGGAACGTGGGAGATTGTGAGATGACAAAATGATGATCCTGGTGATCTGTTCTTTTGGAAATGAAACAGCTTTTAGTTTTTTGCTTTCCAAAAAAATTAAAACAAAACAAAACTGAAAGGGTTGCTGGCCCAGACCGGACACTATAGCCAGAAAGGCTTCAGCCGGAATTAGGGAGCTCCTGCCTCCCCCGCCCCTAGAGATTTACCTGTAACCCTATACCCCCACCCTTCAAAACCTGCCTCTGGCACCAAATGTGTGCCAATGAAATACCTGTGCATCTCTAATGGCCTTAGGGCACTGCCCTAAGCTTAGGTTACTTATATTCCCCCACGCCACATGTCCGCCCGGGAGAGATGCCACGCCCCAGTGGGTCGGGGGTGTCTCTCCCTGCATTCCCAAAATAAAGATTACTTATATTTTATACTTCTTATCTTTTCAGCCACCGCTGCCAGTCCTCTCCTCTTCTTCCCCTTCACAGATCTATCAAAAACAAAAACCATGGCTGGGGTTGTGTAACTCAGTGCCATAGGGCCTTCTGGGCAAACACAAACTTAAGTTTTATTCTAAGTGTAAAAAAAAGAAACAAAAGAACAATGTAGCTGATGGAATACTGAAAATAACTTTGTTGTTGTTTTAGTAAATAATTATTGTACATATATCTGTGGTACCATGTGATACTTTAATACATGTACACACCATGTAATATTTAAATCAGGGTAAACTTATCTATCTCCTCAAGTTTTCCTCATTATTCTTTGAAAGAGAAATTCAAACTCCTTGTACTTTTTGAAATATACAGTACATTGTCGTGTGCTGTAGTCTCCTTGAGGCGGGAAATTAGGGTGGGGCCAGCTGGCTGGACAAGTGGGTGTGACTTGCCAATCATAGAGATCCAGGAGATGCGCACCAAGCCCTGCCCCTGGCGCTAACGAGAAAGTGCTATTTTTAATTCTTCTCAGGAGGATTCAAGCAGGTTTTTGATAAGACAGCATAGACTGGACATTAGCCTGAGGAAAGAAAAAGATATTTGCCATTGACCCTGTGTCCACTGTGCTCTCCCTTTAACAGTGATCCCCTCCAAGGAGTGTACTTCTTTTTCTACTTTTAATTGGCTTGCACTCAACTCTGTAGAATGTTTCTCTTCCTATCTTGAATAAATATAAAACCTTGCTACCTTTTACACACATCACCCAATTCTTTGTTCTGGCAAAGAGCCTGAAAAGAATTTCTAGAAGGAGTTTGCAGCATCCCAGAACCCTGGTAACAGTATTGAGTACTTACACAGGGCCTTTGCACTGAGCTATATCCCCAGCCTATTTTATTTTTCATTTTGAGACAGGGTTTTTATAAGCTGCTCAATTGCCTAGACAGAGATTTACTATAATTACATTATTTACTAATGAGATGCACACCGTTACACACTGTGCAGCTTTTCAAGACTAGGAATAAGGTTGGACACCAGCATTTCCATCTCCTGTTTCATGCTGACTTTGTATTAGACTTGCTTTTTAATCACAGCGACTTCCAAAACCTAGCTTTGTAAAAATACAACAAGATCAAAGGCATAAAATGTGATGCATGTTGCCCCTGTGAAAACTTCCAAATATTTGTTGCTGACCGGAAACTCAAAGTATCTTAAGACGTGGCTGTGGGACTTCACTCATCTGAGTAAATGGTTTGGAAAACAAAGACTTAGACCCTTAGGTTCACAGGAAAACTAAGCCTTTCTGAAAGTTTTCACTTCACTTAAATCTTATGACAGAAAATTACTGTATAATTAATAAAATTTAGAAGTATAAAATACATTACAAAGGAATAAGAGTCCATGGGAAAATGGAAATGTACTTTGTTCATGTATTTTTTTTTTAAGAATGATGTTAGGTATTTGTTATGGAATTTAAATATTTTGGGATACATTTAAGAGAATGACATGTTTTATTTTTAAATGTATTTACTTTAAAATATCAATGTTAATCCTGTGCCAGACTCCATATCCTTCACCACTATCTAAATTTATGATGAAGCATTTATATGTCAACTGTAAGAATGTGTGTGAAGAGGTCATAATTTTTTCAAAGTAATTTTAGTGCAATGCTTCTCAACTGTGACGGTATTGGCACATGAGGCTAGGTAATTTTATGCCGTGGGATGCTGCCTTGTGCATTGTAGGATATACAGTAGCATCTCTGGCCCCCATACACTAATGCCAGGATTATTTTCTTCCCGATGATGACAAGCAAAATTGTCTCCAGGTATTAACAAATGTCCTTGGGGAACAAAAATCACCTCCTGTCAAGTAGCACTGTTTTAAAGATATTTGACCAAATACATACAAGCAAGACTTATGAGCAAGCAATAACATACAATGCTTAGGAAGTTGAGTTTTAGAATTTCTGGTCCTATTTTTGTTCCTCTTGGGCAAGGCAGCAAATTTCTCTAAGCGTGTCTCTTCATCTTTAATGGGAATAAACTTTATTATCATTCTAGAGAGTTGTGAGCCTTAGATGAGAATACATATATGGGATCCTTAGCAGAATCAGACTCTTTGTGAGCTGTTAGTTAAATGTAGGCATTGTTAAAATATTATTCCCAGGGACTGAGGAGATAGCTCAGCAGCACAAGCACTTGCCTGGCAAGGTTGTGAGTTTGATCCTAGGTACAAATAAAAAAGTTATTCCCAACAATTCCTCAGGAATGTTCATCTTGACAGAGGTTTCTTGCCTATTGTATCATCTGCTAAATTTGTCTATCTGTTGTTTAGACTTTTATAATCTATCACCACACTATCTAGTTAAAATATTCAGCTCTGATAAGAAAGGGATTAAATACCAGGTTTAAAGTTACGCAGTCTGAGTTTTCTAAGTCTACTCTATCATCTGTCAACAAAGATCTGTGGGATCCACATGAGGGGAGAGGGAAGGAGTGAGAGAGAGAGAAAGAGAGAGATTGGAACTCAGGAACTGTCACTTAAACTTTAGAGGAAAAAAAGAAAGATAAATCTGTAGATTGCAAAATGAAATTCTTTTCTAGAGATGCAGGTCTTGTACTCTGGCCTTTGGGTGGACTGTTCTCTGGCCCGCTTGACCTATTCTGATTCCTTCCAGGCCGGTTTAAATTCCTCCTCCTCCTCTCTTAAACCAGCTCCGCTCACGCAGCCCACACGGCTGTCTCTCACGTCTCCAAACTTCTTTACCACCCACAGTCTGTGTCACAGAGCTTGTTTTTATTTTTAATTTTCTTGTCTGTACTTGTGATTCAGGGGATCACATCCAGGTCCTCACACATGTTGGGCAAATGCTGTGCTACAGAGCTAAAACCCCAACCCCTGCACCACAGTTTAGCAAGTAAACATAAACTGTGTGGCCACAGTAGTCATCATTTGACATCTGTGTACAACACGTGGCTCCATTGATACAGGCAGCTGAGATTGACATATAGGCAGTCAGACAAGGCTGGCCCCTCAAAGGAGCCGTGAAGAAGACCAGTTACCTTGCAACGGTGGGAGAAACAGACACCTGTAGAGTGGCCAGGCCTCAAGATAAAAGATAAAACAAATGTACCCACAAACTTTGACAGGATAAAGATCAGGGATTGATATTCTAAATAGGTCTCTATCGCAAGTCACTAACTCAACCCCCCATAGGGAGAGTCACTGGTCTTTAGGCATGCCTGCCTGCTAGTGACTCACTTCTCCACTTGTCCTCAATTTAATCAATTTTACCTGAGGAATTTATCTCATTGGTGAGCTATAGTTCTGTCCCATCTCATGCTCACCTTGTGAGTTCCCATGTTTTCCCCACCTTAGACCTTTCTCACTTTGTGGTTTTGCCCTCCAAATGTTCCTAGAAAAGACAGTCTTTGGCAATCCATTCAGGACTGCTTCTGTTTCTTAGACAGAAGCCTTTTTTCTCTCAGTAAATATATTCTGCTCTTAACCTCTGTTGTTTCTAAAATTTATTCTTTGGTTTTAGAGAACATGAACTCGTACTGGACATCTAGTAGGCTGGGAGATTTTCCCCCATATCACCATAAAGATGACAACCTCTTTAGGGCAGAGGGTACCCCACGTCTTTTTCTGGTATGTGTGTATCACACACAAACTACATAACACAGTAGAGATGCAGTCTAATCAAACAGCTCATTGTGTGAATCATCATAATTTGGAGTGTGCTACTTATAAGGTGTGTGTTCTACAAAAAAACTGGAATTTTCCCTAAAAAATAACACATGATTTGAAAACACAAGCGTATTTTCATATAAGCTAATCAGGGAGGGCCATCTCATGAAAATTCCCCAGCTGTCTCACACTTAACATGCCTGTCAGTGACTGACAGTGATGGGAGGGACAGGGACCGTTAGGCCCAAGCTACTCCTACTCATGTACTCTTACGGGCTCTTAGCGTGGCCTCCTAAGTAATTCCCTCAACTCTGGTTCATTAACAGATGTTAACAATCCCCTCCTGGCATTAATTAATCACCTTGCTTTGGAGTTAAAGGGGAGACTGGTTGTCAAGGGCATTATTTGCTCAATTACCCAAAAGCCATAGATAATATCTGTAATGAGTTGGAAGATGGAACAGTAGCCTCTTACAGTCCCACAACCATAAAATTCCATTCTGTTCTCAAGGTGTGTGACAGCTGCCCTTAAAAAGAGGTCACCTTTGCAGGAGCACTAAATGAAATAAGAGGATGAGATCTCTCCATTTTCCTTCTAGCAGAAAAACTAAAATTCCACGTTAGTGATAAGATTCAGCTTTCTAGATAATTCAAGGACTGGTTACTGAGACCTCTAGCTTTTCTTTCATCATTTACCTCTCCTCAGAGCTTGCTTTTTGACCATTTTGACACTATTTCACAGCTGATTTCACCACAGGTTTGTTATTCCTAGATGCTAATATTAGATTTCAGCTTAGAGGGCTTCTGTGATAAAACTTTATGTTTCTTTTTAAACACTTTACTTATGTTTCTTTAAAAAAAAAAACATGTTCTACCAGGATTGAGTTTTCTTCTTTAAAGAAATAATCTTCATTAGAGAAAAGTTGAAATTCATCTTATGTGAGATAGTTGCTAAGGAGACAATTGGTGTCACATTGGAAAAAACAAATTTTTCATGCAGTAAAGAGCTCAGGTTAAGGGAAATAAATCAGAGGTCAAGGCACTATCTCTTCTCTAGTGGGAAAAAGAAATCAAAGCATTTTTTGTTGATGCACTTACATATGTGACTGAGATATTTTTCTTTTTACTTGAACCATGGGAATAGAATGCGCATCTTTCTAATATAATCGAAAGTGATCAGTAGTTTGTGGCTTCCTCTGATGACTATAACAAATTTTGAACTAACACAGGCTCGCAGTCTCAGAACTATGATATTTCCAGGGTCTATAGTGAGATGGGAGGCCAGGGATGGATAGTATTAAGCAGTGGTTGCAAATCACTTTGGAACTCACATCACTTGAAATGTTCTAACTGGGTATCATTTCTTAACATAATTGAAAATTTTTTTCTTTAGAATTGTCTGGTGTGTATTACAGTAGAAGCATATCAACTTTGATTCACAAATGAAAAAGTCCTCTTTGGGTGTATGTTTGTGTGGTATGGGTAACTGTATGATTGGTATATTAGCATGTTGTGCATCTCAGTGTGTGTATGCATATGGTGTGCATAATGTGTGCTGCTAGTGGTAGAGGAGAGTGTGTGTGTTAGTGTGACTGTGTACATATGTGAGTAGATAGCATCACTGTATGTGATTATTCTGTGTGTAGTGCATGAGTGAGGTATATATATGTATGTGATTGACATGTGGCACGTCTGAGTGTTTGTGTATGTGTGTAAGTGATGTGAGCTTCACTCAGAAAGTACTTCTTTGGCTGCATCTTGAAGGAGCGATATGCCAGCAGACTAGCAAGGGTACATCAGGCAGAATAAACAGCCATCACAGCACACCCAGCAAACGGTGTCCAGTCCTGATCTAGCATAGCATGCATGCAAAAGATGAGGCTGGACATGGGACTCCAAGTCAAGTCCCAGTGGTTTGTATGTCCATCCTTACTCAATTTATACTTCACTGGAGGAAAAAACATATTTGCTTTTGTTTTTGAGCAGCCATTGAAATGGCAGTGTGGAACTTGCCCTTCAGTGTTGAAGCAGGGAAATAGCCGTAGACAGATCTGCTTCCTGTTCCCTCCCTGGTGTCCTTAATCACAGATACGTTTAGACTCAAAAGATTCAAACTTTAGTCCATTTACTTGGTTCACTTGTTTTCTACCACTTTGGCAGATGCTGGCTCTGCCTGGTGACCCTGAATTTGCTTCTTTTCAGCTGAAAAGCACATCTGGATTCTTCTTTAGAATATCTGAATTCCAGGTCATTCCCTGTGTGATACCACATGTATCTTTTCAATTAGGGTTCATTTCAGATGGTCTTTTTAGCTCATAATGTAAACCTTCCATGCCTCTACCTACCTATTTGAGTAAGAAGATTTAAAGGCACATACGCAAGCACATACATACATACATACACACAGAGATATAAAACTCTGTTCTCTGCCATCACTACCAATCAATCCCATTTGGTTGTTTAGATCAAAAGATCTCATCGGAATTCTCTCACTCTTCATTAGTCATGGTTTGATACATTCCTTCTTGAACAGAGAAGGACGAATTGCAAACCTATGAATGTTTAATTCCTAGATTAAATTATCTGCCGCTGATAAATACTATTCACAACAAAAGCTAAAAAAATATTTATTTCATTATTTGTTTTCAAATATTTGATTCCTGTAACTCACCATTCTGTGACAGAGGAAGCCATGTTGACATCATCTCTTACAGGGAGAAGGAAATGTCACCAGGAGCTCCACTGCATCAGCCCCGAGGATGACCGATGCAGACACACTGGCTGTATAGCAACACCATCAGCCCAGAATGTTTTCTCAGGGTTTCCTCACCATGAACTGTAATGAAATCAGACAGATGCATTCAGTCTGCATTCAGTCTTGAGTATTACATTCTGAGGTGATTTTTGTCTCCTAGTTCACCTTGATTGGGTTTCAGAACCTTGCTCAGTTTTGATGACATTCCTATCATCCTTGGAGGCATGTAGCACCTCATTGTCCAGATCAATCCATGTACCTGAAATCTGAGAAAGATCAGGCCTATAACATGATGGGCTTGAAGTGGCTTATCATTCATGAGTAGTTTGCAGGAGACCATTCATCTGTTTTGAGCTTTGTGGGTGCAGGATAAAGTCACATAGGGAAAAATTCCCTACTACCCTTTATGGTAGTAACTCCATCCATCTCCAGTGTCTCTGTCTCTGTCTGTTTGTCTGTCTTTCTGTCTGTCTGTCTGTCTCTCTCTCTCATACACACACACACATACACACACAGCCATGAGACATAAATTTATGTCGCTTACATCACCCATCTATGGTACAATATTCACGCATTCTGAAAAATTAATGTTAGGCAATTTGTTGTGAAAATGTCACAAAGGGTACTTACGCAAACCTAGACAATACAGCTTCCATTTGGCCGGCATAGCAATTCAGGATGACATCTCAGAAGAGGAGCTGGGGCACAGGGTCTTCTTATTGCTCTTGTAGTACATTGGCAATGTATGTTACTTATTTATTTCTTTTGATAATGCTTGAAGTTCCAGGAGTTCTCATTGCCAAACCAAAAGTTTTCAATACTGTTCACAGACAAAATTTTTCTCTTATTTATAACACTCTTTGAACCTGGCATTTATTTGTGTTCTTATGGATGAAAGTCCTTCCAGGCATCAATTTCTAGAATAGAGAGGCTTCATTATTAGTGAAAACTTGCTCTGAAAAGTAATTTTTCACCACTATTTAAGGTTTCCAAGGAATACTTTAGCTGGTTTATATCAGCACACTTGGACTCACCACTCACTGTCATATTATGTAATGAATAATGATTACTGAATCATTTAAACCACACAGAGACAGCAATAAATTCAACTGAATAGCTGGCTCCAGCCACTTTTTTCAGCATGATAAACAGAACTCTGCTTTTGCCGTGATAACCATTTCACTCAGGAGGATACACTTCTGTGTCTAGTCTTCAATACAGGTCATTAGAAGTGACTGTATGTCTGACGTAGGCCCTTTTCCATGTTTGTTCATGTCCTTGCCTTCAGTAGAGAAGATCCTTTAACAGTTTCCATCATGTTGTTCTTGTTTAGTACCACAGCTGTGATAGAACAGGTCATGCTTGGCTGGTGAGCAATGACCGTCACAGATTTTCCATCATCGCAATCCTTAATCACCTTTAATTTCCTTTCCAGGAAAACAATACATTATGACAGCCATTGCTGATTTAGTATCATCTTGCTTTGAAGTCCTACCATGCTTTTGTTCTTCTGTTTCCATTGGTTCTATCATGTTGTATCTTATTGGATTTTAATATGTGGGATAGTATAAATACATTTTTTATAGAAAATGAGATAATATAGTAGCCATTGTTTGTTTTCTGTTATTTGGTTCTGAATGCCCTGTAATACTTTCATTCTCTCCAAGCTTTTATACTATTTTGTTATGTTTGATACTATTGTATGTGAAGGTATGCTCAACTATTTCAAAGAAAGAGACATTATGTTAATATCTAGTTGTCTTGTGGTGAAGTACTGTGCTGCTTACATTGTTCTGTTCTAATCTTTGTTCTGTCCTCTTTTGGTTTAATCTCTTTAAAATAAAAAAAAATTTTTTAAATTTCCTTTCCAGGTCCATCACTCAGTGTGTGCCCTTATTGGCAGCATTAGCAGTACATTTTGCATTCTTAGGGGCCGTAACAAACAACAGCAACAACAACAACAAACCCAGGAGATTATATCAAGGGTCAGAGAAAATTATGCAATTGAGAGACATAGAAAATATCAAGCATAGGCCACAGCAGCTGGAATAACATGGCAACTGCTTTACCTTTTTTTTTTCCTAAAGTAGGAGTACACTCTAAAATAAACATGAAAATAATATTACAGTAAAACACAAGCAGTAACATAGTCATGTATGGTCATTACTAAGTATCATGTTCTGTATATAATTATGTGTGTTAAAATTTGATACTGTAAGGACCATCGTCGCAGGGAAGAAGACCCCAAGGACTCAGCTCATAGTGAGGAGTAAAAAGTTTATTTCCATGCGCATGGGGTCCCCCAGGCAAACAAGTGCGGAGGGCCCCGAGGGGGAATTGTGCAGGGCTTTTAAGGGCGCAAGCGGGAGGCAAGCAAGTTTACAGAAGCAGATTGCATTGGTTAATTTTGAGCAGCATAGGACTTGGCAGAAGTTGATTGGAGGGGTTTGGGGTTGAGTAACCATGGAGACTGGGGGTCCTAGCCCAGTCACTATGTGCCCAGAACAGAACAGTTACTTGTCTTACTTATCTCGTTGAGACAGAACAACCTTGCAGGTGCATTCTTTTTTTTTTTTTTTTTTTCTCTGCTCTGATAGCTCTGGGGAGTTAGGCATTTCTTTCTGCTCTGCTCTGATAGCTCTGGGGAGTTAGGGAGTTAACCCTTTCATTCCCCCCCCTTCTTCTTGTAAATGGCCTTTAGGAAGTTAAAACTTAACCTAGTTGGATTTGAAGGGAGAAGGGGAGGGGAAGCAGCAGATAGAACGAGCTTTCTTGGTCTCTTCATTCCCCCCCTTTTTTTGGATGACCTCTAATCTTAGAGGTTTGTTGTAGCTAGGGGTTCATATTGGTGACGTATGACCATTACTTTGACCTGAGAGACTTGTCTCCTTATGAATTGGGTAATCCAGTTAATGAGGCAAGGGGCAATGGCTAGGATTAGGATTAAGGTCACTAATGGTCCTATCAAGGGAAGGAGATAGGGGAGAATTCTGTTTTACATTTTTTAAAGAGGGCTCCTATACAAAGATCTTTAACAATTGTTTTTTTTGCTTACAGGGGGACCAAAGCTGCTGTGCAAGGTCAGCATCAATGTTATTAAAATCAAAACAAGCAAGCTAAAACAGTTTATGACCAGCATAATCTAACTATACTTTAGTCAATTTTTAACTTTAAGGGTTACCAGTCTGTTGTGTAGTCCACTGAGTATGTCCCTCGTTGTCTGCTGTTTCCAGTGGCTTTACATGAGTATAGTGAATCCACGCAGTTTTTCCTGCTACCTTGATGGCAGTGGGGGTACTGAGCACCACGGTGAAAGGTCTTTCCCAGTGGGGTTCGAGGGAGTCATGGTGATGACATCAAACCAAGACTGGAGTCCTTGAGGCCTTGGTCTCTGAAGGCAGGTCCAAGTGTTTTTGTCTAAACAGCTGGTGGATCCAGGCCAACACAGGTTGGAGTGTCTGCAGGGACTTAAGATCTCAATTAGTAATTTTAGCTAATTTGTCTTCTGACAATCTTGGAACTAATGGCGGGGGCCTCCCAAACATGGCTTTAAAGGGGGAAATTTTAGAAACATATGGGGTATATCTAGCTCTTAACAGTGCAAAGGGAAGAAGGCTCATCCAATTATCGCCAGTTTTTGAAAACAGCTTAGCTAAAATGTCCTTGAGACTTTGGTTTATATGTTCTATTTGCCCTGAGCTTTGTGGCTGATAGGCACAGTGGAGTTTTAATTAATCTTTAATGCCTGGGCTAACTTTTGGGTGACTCGGGCTATGAAAGCCAGGCCATTATCGGACCCCATTGATAATGGGAGGCCAAATCAAGGTATGATCTCATGCAATAGCCTTTTAATTACCACTAAGGCTGACTCAGACTTAGTAGGGAAAGCCTCTACCCAGCCAGTAAAAGTGTTTATTAATATCAAGAGATAGCGGTGTCCCTGTAAATTAAGTTTTACCATGTCCATAACGTCTACTTTCCAATGTTTTCCTGGAACAATTCCTTGATGTCGGGTGGTCTCCAGCGTAGAGCTCTTGGCTGAGTTGACTAACAAGCACTGTGGGCATCTAGAGCTCGAAGAGGTGGTCAGTTTGTAGAGTTTTGGAATAAAATACTGAGTTCTGGACAAATCCATAAGTTTAGTTTTTTCTAAATGAGTAGTCTGGCGAGCCCGGTATAACAGCAGCAAAATGTGGGTAAAGTTGTTTTGATGGATATAGTTAGGCAACAGAAATTTTTCAGGTACATTAAATTTTATGGACCCACATTTGTATTTTCTTTCTATCATTGACCAAAGTTTATCTAAAGGACTTGGGAGTCTCCCACTAGCAAAGGCAGAACAATTTGTGCATCGATAAGGTGAAGAGGAACAGACTGAATTGATAAATCCACAAGTTCACAATGCTACTAATCACAAAAACAGAGCAACAATAATAGAATCTTCTTAGCCACCTTTGGCAGGTACTAGGGAATGAAATAATTGGCTTAAAAACTGGTATATAGGGGGAATAAGAATATATATTCTGCCTCATGAGCTGAAGAAAAGTTTCTTTGGGGGACATATAAAGCTAATATGTAAAGAGGTACTAATGGATCCCCTTATCTGGAAATTACTAATGATTATAATTAGGACAAAGATTACCAGTGGTTGCTAGTCATACAAAGAGAGACAGTGGAATACTATGTGTCTTGGATGGAATGCCAACATGACATATTACTGCCAAAAATACAAACTTGCATTTGATTAAGTATCTGAACCTGCACTTCGGCATACAAGGGTGAATTAAGTGCTGAGCATGATGGACACACCTGTAATCCCAGCACCCAGCAGGTGGAGGAAAGAAGTTTCAGGCCAGCCTGGGCTATGTAGTAAGACCCTGTCCCAAACAGCCAAAAACAAAAAACAAAAAATAAATAAAACAACAGTGAACTATTATTTCTTACAGTTCTGTGGGATGGATGGATAGGGCCAAGTGTTGGTTCCTCTGCAGTCCTTATGGAGAGTCATGCACGCGCTGCAATGAATTGGGGTGTCTGTTGAGCCCATAATGTACCTGCTTCAAATGTACGTCTGATAGGTGATGGTGGCTGTCAGCTGTGGCTTCTTCGTTTATCTTCCTATAGCCTTAAAGAGAGAAACAGAAGCTACAAAATCTCAAACTGACTTTGACGTTAAATAGCATATTTCTGTGTTCTTCTGATCAAAGAGAATCATAGAGTCACTCCAGATTCAAGGACAAGGGAGAGAAAGTCTGCGAATTTGAAATACCCCCCAAACCCCATGTGACATCTGGAGGTCTAGCTCAGTGATGGAAGTGTGGGCTAGCAAGGATGAAGCCCTCAGTTCAAGCCACAGCACCAGCAAAAAAGAAAACAAAATCATACAGGCAGGGAGAGGTCATGATATCTATTACGGTTTGAATAAGTTCCTCAAAGTTCAGTGTTGCAAACTTAGTCCCGCACAGCAGTGCAGAGAGGGGGATCTAATAAGAAGTGACCGGGTTGGAGAGCTCTGCCCTCATGAATGAGTTGATGGAATTATCAGAGGTGTGGGTCTATTATGAAAGCCAGGGCAGCCACTGCCTGCCTCCATGCACTTTCAGTCTCTTGCCCTTCCACCTTCCGCAGGAGGCACTGCGGCACACAGCTTTCCTCAGACGCTGAGCATATGCTGGCGCCGTGCCCTCTTGCTTCTGCACTGCCAGAACTGAGTCACACTCATCTCTCTTCTTTATCAACTACCCAGTCTGCACTCTTTTGTAGTTGTACAAAACAGATTTAATGCCAACCACAGAAACAATCTTTGGCTTCACTTTTAATTCTTTAAGATTTTATCAAGCTTCTAGATGTCACTAACTCACTTCTGCTGTTGAATGGCTATTTAGATATTAGAAATGTCTTCATTACTTTGCAGTACAATCTACCTGTCTTCACCTCTAGTCTTTCCCCCTTGCAGTATTCTCAATGCAGCACAAACTTTTTAAAAGGCTCTGACAGCTGCCTGTCCTCCGCTCTCCAAGGGCAGGTGTCCACGCCCTGCCCCATGCTACGGCTGCTCTTTTCTCTCTAGCTGAGCTCAGCTGTGTCACTGCATAAAATGCAGTTGGTGCCTGATCAGAACAGAGTGAAGTTAGAATTTGCAATAATCTGGAAATCTCCAATCAAGCAAAATGGTCTAAAGCTATGGATTATTTTGGCAGCTGCACCATTCTTTCGGTTAAATATTTGGCCACTAAAACAGAAGCCAACTTTTACTTTGTGCGAGTGTGATTGAAATACATATTTCTGCCAGGCAACCTGCCATACATAGCTCTTCTTTATAAGCTGATCTACATGAATACTTTTTTTTGTTTGTTTGTTTTAGAGACAGAAATCTCACTATGGCGTGCAGGCTGGCTTCAAACTTCTCCTCTCAAGTGATCCCCCTGCTTTGGCCTCCCAAATATACCACCATGCACACAGTGTGGGAAACCTACTTTAAAAGCACATCTTCTGACTACTTTGTTCAGGACCTTAAACATGCAAGATGTCACACATAAACAGGTTGACTAACCTTTTCAACTAAACAGAAATTTTAACAAAATGGAGCTCTCGAGTCAAACAGTTATTATCTAAAATTGTGAAATGAACAATTTAAGACTATAAAAAATACATGCTATCAGTCTCGTACCAACATCTGCTTGGTAATGAATTAGAGGCTCAGAAAGGTTGAATAACCATACCATCATCTCAGGGCAGCCCTAATTTGCCCAGGAGAAATGGAGTAAGCATAGACATCATGCTGACTGCATTACTGTTCTCTCCTGTGTACTGCTGTGTTTTTCTCAGCATTCCAAATTCTCTACAGTATTCCGATACTGGAAAAGTGAAGCCTTTCCCATGTCCCTTTGTGACCTCTGTGACTGCTCTGAATTCAACAAAACTCCAGAACCAAGAACACTTCCTGCGCTAGATTCCCCTTTAATAAATACGATCGGTTATTTGTTTCTTTTTTTATTTGAATTCAAGAACAGAGACAAGTTTTTACAGCATAAAATCACCCCTAAAATTTTGTGACAAGAATAAGTGGAAAGAAATTGAAGAAAGTTATGGGTCTGAAAAGGCCTCACTTGAGAAGAGAAGCTAGACAACTCATGAGCTATTCAGACTGTTGAGGGAGGAGTCTAATGACCCATAGGGGGTCAAGGTAAGGCAACCCACCCTTTCCACGTGAATGATGGGTGAAGAAAAGATATTGGTAGTGAAAAGTTTTAAGAAACATATCAGAACCAGGTGTGGTGGTGCACTCCTGTAATCCCAGCGCTTGGGAGGCTGAGGCAGGAGAATCGTTTGCAAATTCAAGAGCAGCCTGGGCTACAAAGTGAAACCAAGGTCAGCCTGAATTGCAAAGTGAGACCCTGGCTCCAAAAAAAAAAAGAAAGGAAGGAAAAGAAAAGCAAAGAAGAATATCAGAAAGTAGCATCTTTTAGACATGCAAATGAATGAAGATGGAGGTACCATAGGAAAACTGCAATGAAATTATTAGTCTTGTTACATCTAGCTAATTTAAACAAACACCACACCAGTACTCTTTCCCTCTGGGGCCTGTTGGCATAGCTTGCTGTGTTTTCTTTCCATGATACTACACACCTGTCTCTCTCCTGTTCAAACGCCAGTCATGGCTGTATTGCCTATGACTAGTCTCTCAAAAAGTCACAAAGCTCACTTAAGGGTCTCCTTAGTGTGACCTCCCTCTACTCTTTCAATAATATTTATCTTTTGATACAGCATTTTCTCGTAGAGGGTTATTTGTTATCTCCTGTCTATCATTCTTGTTGCTTCTTCTGGACCATTTGTCTTTTGAGATCCAGAAAGCCCTTTTGGGCCTTCCTTTGAGACCCAGTACTGGCTTCTTCTCCACGGAACCTCCCTGACCATCTATCTAGTCCAGGCCAGTCTTATATTTCTCATATGTGAACTCACAGTCTATCCCATCCAGGACAAAAATGAAAGCTTTTTAGTTCTTGCAAGACCACTGCATTGCTCTTCTCACCTAGATTATAAAGTGACTTAAGAATGTAACCTGTACACACTGAAGCTTCACAGTGTCCAAATTAAGTGCTAATGATTGGAATTCTAAACGGACTAAGGACCTGCCACAGGATGATGTCCTGTGAGGCAGGAAAGGCCAGAGGTGTAGTGACTTGAAAGAATGGAGTAACTCTAACAGACAATTGTTAATAAGCCAGGTGCTTGGATGAACAAAACTAGTGTCTTTTTGAAGCTATCATATGAAGCAGATTAGAATGCCCTGGTGATTGTATAGTTTTAAACTTGTTGCCAGAGTACTTGGGGGAAAGAATACATATTCAATTCCCCAAACTCAGTTGAGCTGTTTCCAGGGTCCAGACAAATACTACTATTTGGGTTAACTGGTATCCATATGAAGCCCCTGTTTTCACTTGCTATGGATAAGGTATTGTCTGTTTATTCTCTTCAGGGCCAGTTTGGCTCTGAAATGTATCCTGCTATCTATGATAAATCTTTTATTACCCTTCAGTTAAGTAAATTGGGATAATGTGCTTAACTACAAGAAATCATTTTTGGCTGGGAACAGAAATCAAGCACCAGGTTTCCAGGATGCTATACTAAAGAAAAGGAGCCTGGCATCAGTGGTTGTGTATCAAACTCACACCAAAAACAGGCAAGCAAACAAACAAAGGCAAGGTTTAATACATTGTTACAGCATTTATGTTACATACAAATACATGTTGAGCATGAAGATCTTTTACTTTCTCTAGATCTAAGTGTGGCCTCCATGCCTGGCCTCTTCTTGCAAATCCTAGTAAAGCATTTTCAAGAGTTTTGAGCCTTTACAATTTCTTCCACTAAGAGTCATTTTTAAAGGACTTCACTTATACTTGCTGCCACGTGCATAAATATATGTGAGCCCAGAGAGGAGACTCTCACAGGGTGATGGGTCCGATCACCTCTATTTCTGCCTCTCCACAAAGGGAAAAGAATGTTTCCCCTTCTCCCCAGTAAACTTGCTGACAGCACAGGATACAAAATGAAATTCAAAAGGAGCAGCAATAATGAGGAAGACGGTCAGAAAGCAATAGCAGCTCAAGGAAAAATAAAATCTTTATAGGAAGTAACAGGAATGTAGGGAAGGGGGCTCCCAGATGCTATTTTTATTTTTAGCATTTCAGGGTAACACAGATTGAGTTAATGATGTTTTCCTATAGCTCCAAGGCAATTCAGAAATGGCAGGATTGGGACCAACAGAGATACACATCCTGCAGATTTGGGAGGGATGAAGGCTCAGGTCTGGGGGTGAAGTATTCCCCTAGATACGGATACAGAGGTGTATGGTCGCATATAGGGGTTTTCTATTTCTCCCTCGGCATGTGGCAGTTTGCACAGATCCTTTCCTTGTCAGCTTCACCACCGTGAATCAACTGCTCCATTTCAGTGGTTAAGAGGCTTTTATATTGAAGTAACCCCAGAGGTTCAATGATGTAAAACGAGCCTTCTTGTTAGGATAGGGAATCACTGAAGAATCCTGAACTCCAATTTGCCCCTGCTGTTTATGTTTTCTGTGGGAGAGATAAAAGCATGTAAGCTCAGGAAAAGGAAATTTCTGAAATCCATCTGGGACTATTTGAGATGTTTCCTGCTATTAACGGATGGTTAAAAACCAAAGAATCAAATCAAACTGGGGTTTAGTTTTGTTTTTTGAAGAATGGGTGGTTGTTTTTTGGAGGTTTTATGTTAACTTTTTTTAAGTCAAAGAAGTCAAGAATGGAGTCTCAGGATAAGCACTTGTATGTGTTCACACATGCCCACATGTTCACATGCACGGATACCCGTTAGACAACTCTCTGTAAATCTTCTAGATAATTGCATGGTGCCCATACTCTTTGAACTATAAGCTTCAAGAATACTTCTCTGATGTCTATTAATATTGAATTTCAATACCTGGAAATTTTAAAGCACGGCCATCCTGAAAATGGTAAAAGGCATGTATTTCCCTGAAAAATGAAATAAATATTTTTAGTTATTCATACCATATTGTATAGATTATCCCTCACTTATGATGGTTCAACTTTCAATTTCTTGGCTCTGTGATGGTGAAAAAGTGATAGATGTGCAGTTAAAATGGTACTTCATGTTTTGAATTTTGATCTTTTTCCAGGCTAGCAGTGTTGATACTCCCTCAAGATGCTGGACAGTAGCAGCAAGCTGCAGCTCACAGTCAGTCAGCGATCACAAGGGTAAACAGCTGTAAACTATTCGGTGTTCTGCTGCAAAGTTATGAGGTCCAGTTGGTGTGTTAGCTTCTTTTCCATTACTGGGTCAAAACCCTTGACAACACAAGTTAAAGGAGGACAGATTTGCTTGGCTCACAGTTTACAGTGGTTTCAGTGCACAGTCAGCCAAGTCAGGGTAGCTTAGCAGAGAGGCATCACAGAGAAGAAATTGTCTATGTCAGGGCAGCAAAGGGCAGCAAGTAGCCTGCTTGTCTTCTTTCTGTCCTTCTATGTCCCATTCAGGCTACAAGCCCATTGATTAGAGCCACCCACACCCAGGTTGGGGCTCCCTTTATCCACACCCAGAACTGTGCTGAACAAATTTAGTTATCATACCCTTAGTTCCAATATCACACACCGATTATTCAGGCACCTCCCCAAAGCCCCACTGTGAGAGTGTGAGGCTTTGGAGGGATATCTAGGTATAAGCCATAACAGCAGAATAGATGCATCAAATGAGTTTAAATATGGTGGTGGGTTTACCTAGATATAAATACGGTATAAATCAAGGGGCAATTGTAATTTATATTGTTATATATTATATTATATATTTATATATTACACAGTCTTTTTAGCAAAAGAAAGCATTCAAAATAGATCTATAAAAACATCTAGCCTGATATGGCCTATAAAGACATAAATCATGGCTGTGTTCTTTCCACACAGCCTTCCATCTCTATTCAGTGTATATTTCATGTCTAATGCACAGCCTGCTGTGCTGTTAACGATTTTTCAAATTATGATTAAAAAGACACAAAACGTAAATTTATCACCTCCAACATTTTTTAAGTGCACAGATCAGTAGTACTAAGTATATTCACATTGTTACATTCCAATCTCTAGAACATTTTCATCTCGTAAAACTGAAACTTTATACCCATTAAATAACACTTTTCATGTAACTCTGGTAGCTCAGTGATAAGGTGTTTGCCTAGCATGTGTAAGGTCCTGGATTCAATTCCCAGAACCACACAAAAACAAAGCATGTCCCATTTCCTTCTATTCCTCAGACCCTGGCAATCACCTATTTCCTTTCCATTAATTTGACACTTCAGATACATCAGATAAGTGGAATTAAGCAATATTTCTTTCTTAATGATTGACTTATTTCACTCAGTATAAAATCCTCAAGGTTAATCTATGTTACAGTAATGTAAAGCAATTTCCATCCTTTTCAGGAAAGAATAATATGCATACACACACACACACACACACACACACACACACAGTGTTATGTAAGATTTGAGTAAATTAGGGCTGTTAATGTAGGACCATACTCAGGGATGTTAATATATGAACATACTCAGAAGACACTTAGGTTGCATTATGATCTCTATGAGTCAGTTGATACAGCTCATAATGGAAGATGAGGAATACAGAGTGACTGTAGATTTTGATCTGAGGGTGGATGGTGATCCCAGTAGATGGTGGTGACAGTAACTAAAATTATAAAACCCAAGAACAAAAATCAGATTGTTGGGGTATAGGCACCAAGAGGATGACAAGAAGATAGAAGAAATTGTCAAGTACCTACAAAATACCCAAAGAGATATAGATAGGAGCATTAGAAGACTAGGCCTGGATCCCCAGAACGTGAAGCTGCTCTGATAAATAAATGAAGTCATGGGGGACTGACATGACTCAGGCAGGGTGGGAGGAGAAGACTGAGGACAGACCCTGGGGAAACCCAACATTTGCAGGGTGAGCAACACAGGAAGAAGTTGGCAGGAAGTCAAGGGGAAAGTGTTCTCTAGTTAGCCAGAGAAGTGAGACTGAAAATATGCACTGACCTTGGCCATCAGACAGTTGGTCCTTTGACAAGAACATTGTCAGTAGACTGATAACTGTGGGGCCTGGCCCACAGTGGCCTGAGCATGTTGAAGAACTGAAAACCATCAGTGAGTAATATTCTGTCAAAACTTTTGTAAAAGAAGTGGGGTGGGGAGGATGTTGGACTTGAGAACTAAAGGAAAGTTTCTATTTTTACTTTTTTTTTTTACTGGGATGAGTACTTTTATAAGCTGAGAGAAGGAACCAACAAAGAAAAACTGGTAATGGAAGAAATAGGGAAAATTGAAACAAAATCCTGAAAGGAAAAACAGATGGGCTCACAAGAACAATTAGAACACTATCGCTGAGCAGGAAGAGGGTTCCCTCTCCTCCAAGGCAATAGGTAGGAGCAGGGGTTCATGGTGCGCACCTCTCTTTGTAAGTGAATTACTCTTTGTTGCGTGTTAGAAGTCTCTTAAATAAAGAATCAACAGCTTTCTCTACTATTAAAACAACAGAAACATGAATCCTATTGCCTATATTTCTGCTCCTCACTTATGTGAATGTAAATCAAGTCTTTTCTAAAACTCAGCTCTCATTTGAATGAACCAACCACTCTAGAAGTCTCCTAGGCATTGCTCCTTAGGATTTCCCATCCAGATGAGTTCCTTGATTGCGGGGCTGCTAAGCAATCATATCACTGTCTAACATCATATGCCAAAATAGCCTGAAACAGGAAATAATTTTAATGTACATATTACCCCATACTTTGCTTTATTCTGTCTCCTCCTATAAATTTGGTGTTCTTCAGAAAAAGGAAACTCTGGACATACCACTGTCCCTCAGACTTGAGACATGTAACTTCCTGCAGCTGTTTGATATACCTACACTTATAAATTAAGAGTGTGAGAGAACAAAACCTACTACAGCTACTCCCAGGTTTATGAGTTAGGTACAACACAATTTGCTCTCTTTGTTCTGTGCTTTCTAACAGGGCATCCTTCAATTCTGGAAGACTAAGTGACATTTACTCCATAAGCTCTCATATTATTCTTAACTCAAATACTTTCTAATATTTTACACCACCTTCTCTCACCTAGCCTGCTTCTTTCTTTCTTTTTTTTTCCTTTACCCCCTTTTAATTAACTAATTGTTACTTTTTTTTCCAAGTCCAGTCCACATTCTGTCTTCTCCATCAACAGTCCCCCAACAGTCCCCAAATGCCCTGTGGTCTGGTGCGCTGATCTAAGGCCTGGGTGTGGTCTGATGTGCTGGTGGCCTGGTGTGGTCTGGTGTGTTGATCTAAGGCATTACTGAGACCAATAACGAATCAGGACTATTTTATCAATTGACAACACATTCGGGAACCATCATGTGTCAAACAATAAGTTATCAAGTCTTCCTGTAGCTACTTGATCTTCTGGGACTGCAAAACATCCGTATAAATTAAACAACTTCAAAGCTGCCAAGGTTGGTAGATAACAATGTATATGGTCTAGTTGTTAAAGCAAAGAGAATATTTCTTCTAAATCCTGCATAGAAAAAAATCAACAAAAGTAGTATTGAACAGTGAACATTTCACTGAATTAAAATCTAAACTGACATTTGTCTTCTTTGACATATCAGAGTAGAATTTTCTAATAAGAGCATAAAACTTTGGATACCACTTTACAAGAATTATGAATTCAATGTAAGGGTGGAGTTGGAATAATTTTGTTAGCTATTGAAGCTCTGGTCTGTTTGTGATGAGTCGTCCTCTTTCCATGAAATACCTCACTGCACAATGTATTCTCTTTTGTGTCTTCAACAGGACAAGGCAATGGCCTTTTCTCTATCTTTTCAACTGTAATCTAGCATAGATTATTTCAGGTGGTCAACAGTCATTGTTGTGCTCTATTCTCTCTATGCATGGCTTCATTCATCTTAAAGTCACCTTTTATTAAGACCTAAGAGATTTTAGAACACTTTTTCACTAGCATCCGTCTATAAGTTAGTGACTGAATTATGGTGTATGTGTGGGCAGGTGTGTGTGTGTGTGTGTGCATCTGTGTGTAAACATCTGCCACATACTGAACATCTCTTCTTCATCTAAAGTGAAGACTGTATGTCTGAGTTTTACTACTTCATTATTTTCCGAGACAGGATCTCACTTTATACAAGAAGGCTTTCAACTCAGTAAGTAGCTGAGTCCAAAAACTCACAGTGGTCTTCCTGCCTCAGCTTCCTGGGTGTTAGGACTACAAGGTACACACCACCAAGCCCGGCTCTGAGTTATTGTTTGTAAGAGTCAGATTTTCATCCACAATTATGCAGAGTGAAATGGGTACCATGATATACACCCACAATCCCAGGACTCAAGACGATGGTGACTTGAAGGTCAGCCTGGGCTACACAGGGAGCCTTTGTCTCAAATAAGCAAATAAACAGCAACAACCACAATAAAAAGCTCACAGTGATACGGAGTAACATTTAACATGCATGTTACTAGAATTTCA
Source organism: Cavia porcellus (assembly GCF_034190915.1). NCBI lineage: Eukaryota > Metazoa > Chordata > Mammalia > Rodentia > Caviidae > Cavia > Cavia porcellus. The sequence continues at coordinate 35,596,584 of NW_026947489.1, forward strand.
ACATTAATGAGCTTAAAATAGGCATGGAAAAATAAGAAAATAAACCATTTCGGCATCACAAAACTAATTTCCCTACAATCTCAAGGCACATGGAAATTAAAACTTGAAAGTGGGGAAACTTGGCCATAAAAATGAACTGAAATAGTTTATTCTTCCTCTTTCTTATAATTTCTGATCAAAAGTCAATGGGCTTGACCTTGGAGCTGTTTGTTTGCCCTCTATTGCAGGCAGTGCTGTTGATGAAATTTAATGTGCTCACATGGATAAACTGCCTAATAATAAATAAATACGTCAAGCACAGATCTGAGGACTTTGCTGCCCTGTCCATGCACAGAAACTTCCCTAAAATGAAAGTTGTTCTGTGTTTCTCTACTCCCCTCTGCTGGTAAATATCAATATAGTTCTTCATTAAAAAAAAAAAGTGATGTTGATAGGAACCATTTAGTATGTTTTTAAAATAGAAAAGAAAATAACATTTAATATAATGAAAATTATATTCAACCTTTTCCTAAAATGAATCTATTTCAACCACCATGACAATGCTCTGTGTCACATTCAGATTCCGGTATGGCAATTTCTGTTAACTAAAACTTTTTAGTGTGTCCTCATCCACCTTAATTACTGGATCAGGCACCATGCGACTTCTAGCTCTTCCTCAAAATCAACATGACTGTGAAAGTGAAACATTTTGAATCAATTCAGACATCAAGACAGCTATAACACTCAACTAAAGAAAGCGAATTTCCAGAACTGCTTCAGAAAGTGGCAAGAATAGTTAAGTGTTGTTTGAACAGAGCGAGCTTGATGGCAATGTGTCTTTTACTGTAATATTTTTTAATGTATTGAAAACATTCACTGTGTTTTTAAAATCATACTTCATACATTTCTGTCCACTTTCTTCCTTATCTATGAAGGCAGTTTCTCATTCAAGCTAGTCAACGTTCGAGACCAATGGACCAGATGTCTACTATCCCTGAGAAATCTTCAGCACTATCTCGCCTACCATTTTACATGCATCCTGTTATGCTCCAGTGTATGAAGATGCCTCACCAGCTAGTTCTACCATCAGCCATCACGTGTCTCTCCTTGTGTCTTAGGGAAGAACAGCTCCCCATCTCACTGAGTCTCATAGAGACAGGATTCCATGAATACAAAAGAAAGTTCATTGAATTAAGACTGCTGACAGGGGTTAAGTGGATCCACCCTTGATTTAACTTGAGTCATAAAAGTGCTTTGAAGTAGTTCATTCTTTTTTTAAAATAATTAAATAAATATTTTTTTAATGAATCAGGGGGATATTGAGATAAAAGAGGACATAACAACATAACAAAACAGGTCAAAGCGTGACAATTTCAGCAACCTAGTGCTTCATCACCAAATGACCCGACTTCATAGTAGTTACCATAGTGTCTTTTTCCTTGAAATATTTGAATATAACTTCGTATACTATAGCAACAAACATATCAAGACAGTGTGAAACCATTCAAGTGGATGAAAGTATTACAGGGTATTTAGAACCAGCTAACGGGAAATGAACAGTGGTTTCTATATTATTTCTTTGCCTATAAAAATTTTTGTTTATACTATCACATATAATAAAATCCAGTAAGATACAACATGATAAAACCAATGGAGACAGAAGAGCAACAGTTTGGTGGGGCTTCAAAACAAGATGCTATTAAATCAGCACTAGCTATTATGATGTCTTCTTTTCTTCAAAATAGCTGTTCATTTCATCACAGGCAATAATATCAAGCAGCCCAGAATAAAGCCATTCCAATTAATGAGTGAAAACTTTATAAGGCTTCAAGGCCACATAATGGGGAATCATGATTACCACATACTTTTATGTATTTGAATCATTTCTTACACTAGGGAAACTATTCAGTATTCACACATGTGAGTTTGATTTAGTTTACTTATGAGTATGGTCTCAAGCTGCGCCCATTTATTTATAAATGTCTCAATGTGATCCTTCTTTATAGCTGAGTAGTACTCCATTGTATAAAAATACCATAACTTTTTTATCCATTCCTCAATTGATGGACACTTGGGTTGTTTTCAAGATCTGGCTATTACAAATTGTGCTGCTATAAACATAGGTGAACATGTATCACTGTAGTATGATGCTTTCAGTTCTTCTGGGAATATTCCTAGAAGTGGAATAGCTGGAACAAATGGGACTTCCAATCCCAGCTTTTTGAGAAATCTCCAGACTGACCTCCACAGTGGTTGTACCAGTCTACACACCCACCAACAGTGCAGGAGAGTTCCTTTTTCCCCACAACCTCTCCAGAATTTGTTGTTGTTGGTTTTCTTGATCCTGGCCGTTCTTTCAGGAGTGAGATGGAATCTCAGTGTGGTTTTAATTTGCATTTCTCTTATGACTAATTATGATGAACATTTTTTCATGTATTTATTTGCCATTTGTATTTCTTCATCTGAGAAGTGTGTATTCATCTCAGATGTCCATTTTTGGATTGGATCTTTGAATTTTAGGGGTATGAGTTTTTTTAATTCTTGATATGTTTTAGACAAAAGTCCCTTGTCTGAGGGAGAGTTCACTAAGATTTTTTTCCCAGTTTGTGGGCTTTCTTTTCAGTATGCTGGAGATTTTTTTTGACATATAGAAACTTTTTAATAAGAGGTGGTCCCAGTTATTGATTCAGGGAAGTATTTCCCATGTGGTTTGAGTCCTGTTCATGAATTCTCTACCTACCCCTATGTCTTCAAGGTTTCTACCCAATTTGTCTTCCAATAGATTTAGTGTTTCTGTTTTAATATTCAGATCTTTGATCAATTTAGATTTTAATTTGGTACATGGTGATAGACATGGGTCTAGTTTTAGTTTTCGGCAAATGGAGAGCCAGTTTTTCCAACACCATTTATTAAAGAGACTGTCGTTCTTCCAGTGAACCTGTGTGTTTGTAGTTGGGGTTGTATGTTCTAATCTATTCCATTGATCTTCGGCTCTGTTTTGATTCCAGTACCATGTTGATTTTACTACAGTTGCTTTGTAATATAACTTCAAGTCAGGGATTGTGTTGCCTCCTAGCTTGCCTTTGCTGCTTAGGACTGTCTTTGCTATTCTATGTCTCTTCTCACTCCAGATGAATTTTAGGAGTGATTTCTCTAGATCTATCAGGTATGTTGATGATATTTTTTATCGGGATTGCACTGAATCTGTATAAGAATTTTGGGAGAATGGCCATTTTCACAATGTTTATTCTTCCTATCCATGAGCAAGGGATGTCTTTCTATTTTCTGAGATCATCTTCAACTTCTTTTTCAGTGTGTTTTAATTTTCCCTGTATAGGTCTTTCACTTTTTTTGTAAGAGTAATTGCTAAATATTTCATTTTTTTGGTGGCTAGTGTGAAGAGTGTGGCTTCTCTTATTTCTCTTTTTGTGATTTTGTTGTTAGTGTATAAGAATGCTATTGATTTTGTATCCAGCTATATTGCTGAATGTATTTATTATATCTAAAAGTCTTGCAATGGAGTTTAGGGAGTCTTCTATGTAGAGTATCATGTCATCTGCAAATAATGATAATTTAACTTCTTCTTTTCCTATCTTTACCCCTTTTATTTCTCTCTCTTGTCTAATTGCTCTGGCTAGTTTTTCCAGTACTATATGAAAGAGAAGTTGTCATAAAGGACATCCTTGTGTTGTGCCTGATTTTAAAGTAAAGGCCTTCAGTTTTTGGCCATTTAGTATGATACTGGCTGTTGGTTTGTCATAGATGGCCTTTATTATATTGAGGTAAAGACCATCTATTCCAATTTTCTGTAAAGTTCTTATCATGAATGAATGTTGGACCTTATAGAAAGCTTTTTCTGCATCTATAGAAATGATCATGTGATTCTTACTTTTGGCTTTATTGATACGGTGTATTACATTTATTGATTTATGTATGTTGAACCATCCCTGCATGCAAGTGGAATGAATCCCACTTGCTCATGGTGTATAATGTTCTTGATGATTTGCTGCATCCTATTTGGCAATATTTTATTGACGGTTTTTGTATCTGTGTTCATTAGGGAAATTGATCTATAGTTCTCTTTTTTAGTTGGGTCTTTCTCAGGTTTTGGTACTAGAGTAATATTTGCTTCCAGGAATGACTTAGGAAAGATTGCTTCCCTTTCAATTTCATTGAATAGTTTGAGGAGTGTCGGCATTAGGTCTTCTTTGTATTTCTTATAGAATTCTGCGGTGAATCCATCTGGGCCTGGGCTCTTCTTTGTAGGTAAGGACTTAATTAAATTTTCAATTTCATTAATAGAGATTGGGTTATTCAGCAGTTTACATCCTCTTGATCTAGCTTTGGTACTTCATATGTTTCTAGGAATCTATCTATTTCTTCTGTGTTATCAAACCTTTGAGAGTAGAGGTTTTCGAAATAGGTGTTGATGAGCTTCTGTATTTCTATAGAATCTGTAGTGATTTCACCTTTTTCCTTTCTTATTGCATGAATTTGAGCTTTTTCTTCCCTTTTTAAAATAAGGTTGGCTAGGGACTTATCAATGTTACTTATTCTTTTAAAGAACCAACTCTGATTCATTGATTCTTTGGATTGTTTTTTTACTCTTTATTGTGCTGATTTTTGCTCTAATTTTTATAATTTCCTCTCTTCTTTTGGCTTTGAGCTTGACTTGCTCTTCTTTTTCTAGCTGTTTGAGGTGTAGCATCAGGTTATTTATTTGTATTCGTTCTGTTTTCCTGATGTGGGAACTCAGTGCAATAAATTTTCCTCTGAGGACGGATTTCATTGCATCCCACAGATTCCAGTAAGTTGTATCTGTATTTTCATTTTCTTGTAGGTATGGTTTAATTTCTTCTTTAATTTCCTCTGTGACCCACTGATTACTCGAGTGTGTTATTCAGTTTCCATGTGTTTGTGGAATTTTTGCAGTATCTTTTATCATTAATCACTAATTTCAGAGCACTATGATCTGACAACATGCAAGGGATAATTTCAATTCTTTTGCATTTATTTAAATATGTTCTGTGAGCTAATATATGGTCTGTTTTAGAGAATGACCTATGTACTGCTGAGAAGAATGTGTATTCTGATGTTGTTGGGTGGAACACTCTGTATATGTCTATCAAGTCCATTTGTTCACAGGTGTAATTCAGTTCTGTTATTTCTTTGCTGATTTTCTGTCTGGTTGATCGGTCCCTTGGTGTCAATGGTGTGTTAAGATCTCCTGTTACAATTGTGTTACTGATAATTTGAATTTTCATTTCTGTTAATACTTGTTTTATATAACTGGGTGCTCTGGAATTTGGTGCGTATATATTTAAGATAGTTTTCTCTTCCTCTTGGAGTTTTCCCCTAACAAGTATGTAGTGACCTTCTTTGTCTCTTCTGATCATTATTGGTTTAAAGTTCACATTGTCTACAAACAGAATAGCTATTCCTGCTTTTTTTTTTTTTTTTTTTTGGATTCCTGTTGTGTGAAGTATTGTTTTCCATCCTTTGACTTTCAGTCTGTAAGTATCCTTCTGTGTTAGAGGGGTTTCCTATAAACAGTATATGGTTGGATTTTGTTTTTTGATCCATTCTGCCAGTCTGTTTCTTTTAACTGGTGCATTGAGAGCATTTACATTAATGGTTATAACTGTTACATGTTGGTTTTTTGTTGACATGTTATCTTTCTGCTGTTGAAGTTTTATCTTTCTGTTCTGTTTAATTATATGCTTTACTTAGTGTTTTTTCCTTTGTGTATCTGAACTGTCTTTCAATATTTTTTGCAGGTTGGCTGGGTGATCATGAAGTTCTTCAGCTGTTCTTTTCATGGAAGTTATCTTATTTCACCATCAATTTTGAATGACAGTTTTTCAGGGTACATCAGTCTAGGTTGGAAATCATTTTCCTTTGGGATCTGGAATACTTCACTCCATGCTCTTCTTGACTTTATTGTTTGTGCTGAGGAGTCTGCTGTGATTCTGATAGGTTTTCCTTTATAAGTGATCTGTCTTTTCTCTCTCAGAGCTTTTAATAATCTATTCTTGTGTTGGATTTCTGGGATGGTGATTATTATATGTCTGGGTGTAGTTTTATTTTGATTATGACTGTTTGGAGTTCTATATGCTTCATTGAACCTGATGTCGGTTTCTGATCTCATGCTTGGGAAATTTTCACCTATACTTCTCTAAATGTCCTCTTGACGTCCTCTATGTTGTCCCCTTCTTTTTCATTAATCCCCATCAATCTTATGTTGTTTTTCTTTGCATCCTCTTGCAGTTGTAGAATTATTTTCTGATTCTTTGTTATTTTCAAAAGACCTTTCCTTTCCTGTTCACTAGCTGCAATCCGTCTTCAAGGTCTGAAATTCTATCTTCACTTTCATTGAGGTCGTTTTTACAGCTTTCAGTGGAATTTTTGATTTCCTATATACCTCTGTGCATCTGCTTTATATAGTCTGTTTGTTTCTTATATTGCCCGTCTAGGGATTCTATCTTTTTGTTTAGTTCCTCCAATTTTTTAACTGTATTTTCTTTAGATATGTTCAGCATCTCTTTAATTTCTTTTATCATTTCTTCTTTTACTGGGGAGATTATTTCTAGTTTGAATTCCTTTAAAGCTTCCCGGAGTTTCTTGTTTATTTCAGTTGCTATTATGTCTGATATTTGAGGTGTATGGCACATATTTTCTTCTATATACATCGCTCCTAGGGTTTCCTGAGATGGGCTGGAGGTTTGAGGTTGTAATTTGGTCTTTCATTTTGTCATTTTCCTATATTTTTCGTTTCCAGTGTTATTCAAAAGCTTCCTCAGGGTCTGTTGGAAATCCACTTCTATGCCCACAGCTCCTGGGACACTGGCACCCAGTTCCCCCAGGCCGCCGGGCCTCTGGAACCTGTAGCACTTGCCTGCTTGCTTAGACTCCGTAGTCCCAAACAAGCTGGGCTCAGGGAAAAGTGGGCACCTGCCTGCTTGCTTAGGACTCCACAGTTCTCCGAGCACAGCCAGAACGGGGAGGTGGATGTATGTGCCTCAGACCCGCACAGTGGTTCCAGTGCTCCCAGAAGGCTCGAGGGTCCTGAACAAGCTGGGCTGGGGGAAAGTGTGCGGGGCACTTACCTCTGGACGCTGGGCCTCTGGAACTTGTGATGCTCGTCTGCTTGCTTAGAAATCATAGTTCATTCTTTTCATCATCTATAAATTCTGATCAAAAATCAAGGCATTAAGATTAATACCTTGTAGATTTTGTGGATTATAGTGGTGTGCCTTACTGTGATGACCTTTTCAATAATCTGCAATTTGCTTGACTGACATAGAGACCTCTTCTGTTTGCAGCATTATTGACATCTTCAGGATACACACAAAATAAACAAATACACTAAATTCTGCAGGAGACTTTTGCAAACAGGGGATCTCACACTGACCACATAAGTCTAACAGGAGAATGTGGCAGCGTTTTCCTGGTATTAAGCATTTGGAGGTGAAGTTCAGCTGAGGTCTCTTCCGTTCGGAGAAGCAGGGAGAAAGGACCACATATGAAGTATTCCGGAGAAGGAGTTTTGGTAATGATGCAGAACACATAGTATAGCTCCACCCATTCAGCAATTCATCTAGCTGTCAAAATTCCCTGCAGGTGGAGACTTCTGACTCTGTGCCAAATATAAGTTTCTATAATAAAAATAGTTAATGTTTATTAGGGTCTTTGATATCCCAGGCAACGTGGCAATAATATTACTAGAGTCATATTATATTCGAAACAATTCTTTGGGGTGGATACCTTAATAATCTCCATTTCACATATGATGAATTTGATACTTAGACAAGTAAATATTAGAACTGGAATTCTAATCCAGGACACATGACTTCACCCTTCGGGATGCATATAAAAACGCACCACTCAGATTTTCTGCAGCAGAAAGTATAGTTGACTGACAGTGCCAGCCAAAGGCCCTCTGCTTCCCTCACTGCTTGTACCCTGGGCTGCTCCCAGCCAATGACTGAAAGTTACTAGTGCTCGCTCACTCCTGTAGGGCGCAGGGGTCCTTGAATATGTTACTTGGGATGAGGAACTTCCCATCAACCTATTCATATTTTCTTGAAATTGTGCTATAGTTGGAGGTGCTTCTGAAAGAATCTTGCCCTAGGCCGGACTCTGTAGCAGGTGAAGCCTTGGAGGCGAAATCAAGGATCTCTATCTTCCCCCACCCCTAGGAATTTACCTGTGGCGCCAAATGAATTCCAATGGGCTACCTGTGCATCACTAATGCCCCTTAGGCTCTACCCCAAACCTAAGTTACATGTTTGCCCCCACTCCACGTGTCCCACGGAGAGAATGCCATACCCCAGTGGGTTGGGGGGGGGTATCTCCCGCATTCTTAAAATAAAGGTCATTTATATTTCATATTTCTTTCCAATTCTATCAGCTTCCTATGCAATTCTTCCTCTCCCCTTCACCCGTGCCATTTTGTACATATCTAAACCACAGTCTAAAGTCTGTCTTTGTCAGCACCTGTTTTGGTCAGTATATTCTTCCCAGTACCTCCCTGCATCTGCTTGCTGGGGGACCTAAATACATATCACCCTATACTACCCTAAATTTGTCCTGGAGAATGGCATATAATTCTCTGTTCTTGTCTGTTTATGCAAGGGTCAAGCAAGAATTTCCAGTGACATTTTGGAATGGTAAAATATCTGTCAGTGGAAAACTTATGATGATCTCCAATTATTATTTCCCTCATTTCCATTTTATCCAACCCTCTCTCTTTCCAGGCAGGCTCTTGCTCTGTAGCTCTAACTGACCTCAAACTCATTATGTTGCCCATACTAACTTCAAACTTGTGATCCTCTTGCTTCTGCCTCCCAAGTGCGGGCTAGCTTCTCTTTTGATGAACAAACATATGTGATGTACAACTAAATATACGTTCCTTACAACTGAGAGCTCTCAGAAGCCTGTTTGACTAAACCTTGAGGATGCAGGAATGGGGAACTTAGGAAATTCCAGAGGAGCAGTACGGAAGGGTATTTTCCAAGGGTCTGCATGAACAAAGCACAGAGAACACCAAATCTCTTTTCCTAAACATCACCCACCAGAGTGCTTTGAAATAATTACAGGAAAAAAATTCATTCACCAAACACTAGAAAATGCAGCCTCTTTCCTCAAGTGTTGGAAGTCTCAAGGCACAGTAGTGTATTAAAGGCTCTTAGAGATGCAAAGCATGAAAACATTTAAATATTTACATTATTTGACAGTAATATTTGTAGCACCCTGCAAAACTGGGGATCAGAAGTAAGTGCACACACACTGGTCTATAGGTTCCTTTACTTTCTCTAATCTCAAATATAGAATCTTTTAATTTGCATCCTCAAGATGGTTTTCTGTTTGTTGCATTTTGTATGTTTGTTTATTCTCCAAAAGCTTTTCTTGCTAATATGAATTATTCATTTACACAAAAAAGATTCACCAGCAACTTCATTCAAAGTGTTAGAAATGAGCATAATCTGAACCTCTGCCTTCCCGAGGGACTTGGGACTGGGTGGAAAGGACTAATAGTAGGAGCCACTGCTCCTGACGAGGGCCCTAGAGTGTGCCTCACAACCACAGGGAGGGTTTTATAGAGGTCACATCTGCACTGGCCACCTAACTTACCTTTCTTCTTTGTAGCGCCAATTAATTTTCACAATGGAAATCACTTCATTTTATAATGATTATAAAATAACATGTGTCTATTAGTTACCCAGCATTACCATCACAACTTACCACAAGGTTGTGTAGCTTCAAACAGCTGATCTCCCAAGACTTATGTGGTCAGTATAGACCTGTAATCCCAGCACTTCAGGAGGCTGAGGCAGAAGGATTGCAAATTTGAGATCTGCCTGGGCAATTTAGCAATATCTTATCTAGAAATTAAAAATAAATAAATAAAAGGACTGGGGTACAGCTTAATGTGAAGACTCTGGGTTCAATTCACAATACAAGGAAAAAAATAAGAATCACTAGATAATTACAAACCTACAAGACTGAAATCCAAGTATCAACAGGACCAGTCTACTGAAGAGGTTTAATGTCTTTGTAGGTTCTAGTGGTGGTCGTCATCTCTTGTTCTCTAGCTAGTAGCAGATGCAACACTTTAAATCTCTTCTTCCATCATCACGTGGTGCTTTACCATCATGTGGCCGTGTCTCTGCTCTTTCTCTTACAAGGACTGTGTGTGTCAACTTTCTCTCATTACAACAAAATATTTGTAATTAACTTCTACAGAAGGAAAGGTTCATTCCGGCCATGGTTTCAGGGGTTTCAGGCCATGTTCACTTGCCTCCCCACTTTGGGCCAGTGACAACAAAGTGCTCCATGGCAGGAGTGGTGGAGACTTGCTCATCTTGTGGTGCCTGGAAGCAGAACAGAGAGCAAAAGAGGAAGGAGTTGGTGTCTCCAATCCCTTTTAAGGGCTCTCCTGCAGTGACCTAGCTTCTTTTCATTAGGCTGCACTTCCTAAATGTTCTACAACCTCCCAACAGCACTTCATGCTGGAGGCCACATCTTTAATCTACAGGCTTTTCGAAGACATTTGAGATCCAAGCCATAGCAAGGAAAGGATATGTCATACTAGATTAAAGGCCCACCCTTACTCCAGCATGATCTCAGTTTAACAGAACCAATTATACCTGTGAAGACTTCACTTCTAAAAAGGGTCACATTCTAAAATACTAAGGGTTAAGACTTCAATATATTTTTGGGAGACATAATTCAACCTACCACAATATGCTCATTTGCTCATGTTTAAAAAGCTTCAGATAGTAGCAAAAATAGGACAAAGAATATTGCAAAATTTCACTTGCAATGCTACCAATCAGAGATAATTGCTAGTACTATCTCTGCTTTTTTCTTTGCACATACATATATAATATACAGTAAATATATTGTACATGCAGTATTGTGGCTTATTTTTTCTCAAATTATATACTGGACATCTTCTAATAGATTATGCCCCATGTAATATCTAACCAAAACTACATTATTGTTTTTTTTAACCTACATTATTGTTAAAGACAATATTACACTGTCCATATATTAAAAGGTAGAAAAATGATCAATCTTGTATATATGTATAGTTTTTATTTCAATTATTTTTTGATTTCTCCTTTATTCCTCCACCAATGTAGCTTGTGTTTCTTCCTCCAGAATAGAAATTGATTTTTTAAAGAAAAATACAGAAATGATTCCAAGGGGGCTGTTACTACATGTTAGACACTGCTGCCAGCCATTTCAGAGCTGGCAATCCTGGCCTGCTTTTTGTGCATATACAAGGCAACCTCAAGAACAAGAGAAAACTCTGCGACCTGAGAGACAAATGGTTTGATCTGTTCATTAAGCTTCTCTTTTAAATGTCCTCATTTTTGTTTAATTTATATGTTAAAAAGCACAATATTGATTCTTTTTCCCACTTAGCCAAGGTAAGAAATATGTTTGAGTTCAGGCTATCAACTTTTGAGATTAGACCGGGGCACATCGCCTGGGGATGCAATAAAGTGCAGATTCTGATTCATCAGGTTTGGATGGGTAAGGTTGGGGTCACTTCTAACCAGTTTCAGGAAATGCAGTGCTGCTGAGTGAAGAACCATATTTCAGTAGCAAAGCTCTAGTTTGGAGCACTGTTTAGAGAAAACCATTGACCCTGTGTCTTCACTTGGGCAGCCTGAAACATAGAACTGAATTGGCAATCTTGCTAGAGCTCTTGGAAGAACTCAAGTAAAGGTATAAAAGAAACAGTATTGGGAAGGCCGAGAGGCTGACTATAATGCTTGCCACATAAATCTCAGCTGATCCTGAAGGAAGCACTCAAGTGGGGACTTTCTTCTGTTGTCTTGAGTTGAGGGAAGAGAGACACGTGTGGGCGTTTCCCCACAAATTCACTGCCAAAATAATATAGACTCTTCCTGGAAAGGTATTATCTGGGCTGAGGCAGCTCCTCTGCACAGAGAGCTCTGAGTTCTGGGGGACTGGGCTCTGAGCCATCGTCAGCCAACTCTGCTGTGAATGGGCACTGTGAGCTCCTCCAACCGGGGTGCGGGGGTAGAGCATTACAGTGTCCACTGCTGAGAAAATCACTCTCTGGTATTGTTTTCAAGTCCACCCATTTCCCCAAATGCTTGTTTGATTAACATATGGAGTCACATGTCTAGAATGCACCAGCCCCCAGAGACAGTGATTCTAGCAACAATTATTTTGGCTTTATGTTAGTTACTTTCTCATTCTAGAGTGTCAAATACCTGACACTCACAAGTTAAAGAAGGAAAAGTTTATTTTAGTGCACAGTTTCTAGAGGTTGCAGTCCAGAGTTGGCCGCTCCATGGTAGGGTAGCTTGGCAGAGGACCATCACAGAGGAGAAACAGTTCATGACGTGACAGGCAGGAAGCAGCAAGCGGCAACACCTTCCTTTCTCTTTTATCCCATCCAACATACAAACCTATTGGATGGTACAATTCACATCTAGAACTAAACTAATCTAATTGCTGAACTAATTTAGTTATCACAGCCCTGAACCCATATTTACATACTCTAAATGCAGCTACCTCCAAAAACCTGCACCTGTGAGCACATGAGGCTTTGGGTAGACATCTAGATACAAGCCATAACAGGATTTGTAAAGGAAAGTTTTGGACCTAGTTTGAAAGCTGAAAAAAAATCATCTGATTTCAAGTAGGGAGGGAAGCAAAAAAAACAAAACAAAAAAAAAAAACAAAAAAAACGTTCAGGGAAACCCTTTGGCAGGTGCTTCTTTCACTAAGTCACAAAGAACATGAGGTAAGATAACATCTAACGAAAATAATGTGTTCCACCTATTGACACTAAAAACAAAGCCTAAAACTACCTAAAGATGACTTGCTTTTTGATTCAAGAAATTCTGTGCAGGGTTTCAGTAAGTGTTTGGCTGGCTGTAGCGGTAGACGTTGTTCACTGAAGCGAGATTAAATGTCTAGGACTAGATAGCCACACGGGAAAAAGATAAGAATTGCATTCACTTTTTACTTTCTATACTGAATAAATTCCAAAGAGATGGAAGACGTAATATAAAACATGAAGCAGTACTACAAAATAGTTAGTACAGAAAAACCAGTACAAGCATTCACAGGGTGAACTCCTTTGTAAGTTGGGAATAGAAAAAAAACATTCCTTCCTATGATCAGAATCTAGAAATATTAAGGACACAGATTGTTAATCCTACTTTAAACAGAGAGAAAAAAGCAAAGCAAACAGTGCAAAATGTATGGAAACACATCACAGAGGACTGATAAAATGTTTCCAATTTTTTAAAAAGGAAGCTACCCTAAATTTTTTTTAATGCAAATAGTCCTTAAACAAATGAAAAGGCTGGTTCATGTATTTTAGCCTTTCCAGTTAAGGAGTGGCTTTTAGGTTTTATTTTGTATCTAAAGCATGTTGAAGGTTTACAGGGTTCTAAGTTCAAATTGTAAGACAAGACTTATTCTAAGACATCCACACTTGTTTTCTCCCTCCCCTGTTTTTACTCTGTCCTTTCTGGTGACCATTTTTATTGGAGTTTGGTTTCTCTTTCCACTATTTAGTTTTGAAAACATAAGCAAGTACATACAAGTATTTCTAATTCTCCTTATACAGAAGGTTACACACTGCACAATCTTTTGTACTCTGGTTTTTCCACCTTACTTCACAGCCGCATATCTTCTAGATTTCTTATCAGCTTCATAATACTTTATTGTATGCTCACACAATTTGAAAAATGCTACACCTCGATCATAAAGACAAATGTTAACCTATATTGAAATATCATTTTCCATTGATCAAATTAGCAAGAATTTAGTAGGAGTTTGACCATCTGCATAATTGGAAAGATTGTAGGGAAACAAGAACCCTCACACATTGCTACGGTGAGTATAAAAACTGTGCAACTCTTATGAAAGAGAACTTAGCACTGTCAAACAAAGCAACACGTTCTTTTATCCTTTGATCCAGCAATCTCATTTGTAGAAATTTACGCTAAAGATGCACTGATAAAAGGATATTATACATGCTCAAGGATCTTTTGAAATAGTAAAAGACTAGAAGTAGCCAACATATCCATAAATACAGGCCTGGATGAATAAGCTATAGTACATACACATGTAACCAATAAGAGTTATATCAAATTTATTTAAAACATAGTATTATGAGTATACATCCCTAGGGGAATACAGGTAAAGAAAAAAAGCAGCACATTAAAAAAATTATTCATCAGTCATAACTTAACATTGCTATTGTGGTTTAAAATTTTTTACAGTGAATATACGAACATCAAGAAAGCAAATAAGCAATTATATTGATATTATGAACCAATATCTTCTTTTTACTAGTACATGTTTGCAGTACATGCAATTTAAACTCATTTTGGGGAGTAGGTACATATACATAATACAACTTTTCTTCTTTTAATTCTCTTTGCTTTTCCTCCTTTAATTTCCTTTTCTCCATTTTCATTCTTGTTGATATTATTAGTCCAAGCACACGTTTATGGCATATGTTTACATTCCTTGAGGTTACTAGTTAAGAAACAATATTTTTATCATAAAAAAAAGCAGACAAAATACAAAATCAGAAAGCCCAGCTTTAGAAAAAGATTTATTTTTATTTTATTTTATTTTATTTTTAGCGCTGTACCAGGGATGGAACTCACGACCTCACACTTGCCAGGCAAGTGCTTATGCTCCTGAGTAAACCCCCGGCCCAAGATTTAAATTTTTAAAAAGATATTTAATATGCAAGAGTGGACATGAGTTTTTAAGAAAAGAAAATCTGAGCCCTCTAAAACCCAGCACAATGTGCAGTTTGGAGGAGGGTTGAGGTTAAAGAAAACATAAGTTATTTTTAAGATTATGTCTAAAGCAAGAAAAAAGAAAAGGAATAAGTTCAATTTTACTGCAGATGCACTAGTTCTTGTAAAAGTTTCGCTTTTTCTGCGGGCCTTTGCCTTTTGAGTGCTGCTTCCATTCAACCATTTTACTTTCATTTAAAAAAAAGTTCTTGAAAATGTTATTAATTGCAGCGTATAATGATTATGGGGAGTTGATTTGAAAGGGTTAACTCTCTAACTCCCCAGAGCGGGGAATAAAAGAGTTAACTCTCTAACTCCCCAGAGCTATCAGAGCAGAGAAAAAAAAAAAAAAAAAAAAAAATGCACCTGCAAGGTCGTTCTGTCTCAACAAGATAAGTAAGACAAGTAACTGTTCTGTTCTGGGCACATAGTGACTGGGCTAGGACCCCCAGTCTCCATGGTTACTCAACCCCAAACCCCTCCAATCAATTTCTGCCAAATCCTATGCTGCTCAAAATTAACCAATGCGATTTGCTTCTGTAAACTTGCTTGCCTCCCGCTTGTACCCTTAAAAACCCTACACAAATTCCCCTCGGGGCCCCTCTGCACTTGTTTGCCTGGGGGACCCCATGCGCATGGAAATAAACTTTTTTCCCTCACCAAGAATTGAGTCCTTGGGGTCTCTTTCCCTGCGGCGTCGGCCCTAACAGATTCATGTACGTAGTATATCTTAAGTTATTTTAATTCCCCTTCTTGCCCTCCCCTCCCCATCTTAACTTTTGACAAGTTAATTTCTGCTGACTCTTCAGTCATTGACACGTTGCTCTCCCTTATCAAGGAAAAGATAACAGACTATGATCATTCCTTTCCCTAGTGCATGTCTCTCCATTAATAAATAAGTGACCCAAATTCCTCTACCCTAGGAGGTCTGAAAGTCTGCTAAACAATTTCAAAGTTAAAACAAAATGTTTGTCTTCCATTTGTTCCTATCTCTTCACTCAGAGACTTCTTAAATTGATGAGGATAGAGAGAGGACTTGAACTCCAAGAGTAAAATCCTTCTAAGAAAACATCACCTACTTAAATTCATTCATTGAGCAAATAACTCATTTAGCTCCTGGCAGTATGGTACTGGTCAGGGGCGACTAATACAGCAACACGTGAGGCAAAATTCCGCAGCTCTATTTAAATGGGTCCGTAATCTCAGCATTCGGGAGGCTGAGGCAGGATTACTGTTAGTTGGAGGCTAGCCTGCACTACAAAGCAAGATGCACTACAAAGTAATGAAGGAGTGAATGCAGGTTTCCCACTCAAAGAATTCCTAGAAAGGGGGTCCGCACGATAGGATTGCTAGTGTTTGGGAATAGAAAAGCAGCTGGGAAACAGGAGCTGGGCAGTGTTCAATGAGTGCTTCAGGTCAACCACAAGACCAAGGTTTCAGCAGCAGCAGGGGAGCGAGGGCTTCTTCTTGTTTTCTAAATCCACGGCGAAAACTGTTTCCCAGATTTTGCATTTCAGTACTCGACCCTCTCATGACAGATCGTCCCTGTTGTATTTGACTACCTATACAGGAAGACTTAAACACTGCCATCAGTTCCGAAATGAGAAGCAATTCTCGAGGTTTTGAAATTCAATGCCGCCGTCCCAGGTTAGATTTACCAAAACCAGAGTTTGTGAATGCTAACTCTATTTGACTCACCTCGGGCTCCGTAGAATCGATTTAATCTGAAAGAGGGCCCTCAATTTCTTCGGAGATTGAAAAAAAAAGGAACTGAGGTGTCTGTCATATTTCTCCGAATCTATTGTTTAACCCAGATAAATTGGAAAGCACTTTAACCGTATTTTTCGTCAAAAATATGACAACGAAGGAGCAAATGAAACTCACTTTTTATGTTTCTTAGGTTTATACCCCACAACCTTTGTGGGTCATCCACGCCCGAACCTTTTTAGACAGGCAGCCTCTAGCCACCCTTAGAGGGTCCTGATTTTGAAAAGAGGAGTTGACCAATCAGGTGCGGAGCACTGTTTGGCGCTGCCATTTGATCCTGGGTTGGAACAGCTGTGGGACGACCGGTTGCGGTGTACTGGGCGTCTGCGGAGGAGGAGGGGGCTGGCTGAGGCATGAGGAGAGTTGCCTGGCTTTAGTGGGATGTGTAGGCGGTGTGCCGCCGGCAGGCCGATGGGGGAGAGAAGAAGCACCCCGTAAAACGAGGTGACGACGGCGACCAGCCCGGGCGGGAACCGGGACTGGAAGAGCACCTGAGCAGCCGGCTGGTCCGGAGGCTGGGCGGGACCGAGAGGCTTAGGTCCAGCTGCTCCTGCCGAGGATACAGAGACAAAACAGAAGTTGTCTTTACATTTCAGAGAGCTGGAGCAGGCAAAGCGAAGTGTGAAGGGAAGGGGTCACTGGAAGTGGTCGGAAGTGGTGAAAGGCTGGCAGCAGGCGGTGGTGCAGGGTACCGAATCAGAGTCAGAGGGAGGTGTGTGTAGGTAACTGAAGGGATTAGAAGAGGAAAGAAGGTTAGTGTAAGTGCAAGAGTGAGGCGTGGCTGGATTCCAGGGTCTAGAGAAGAGGGCGTGTGTAAGTGCAGAGAAGGTAGAGGTAAATCCGTGGAAGTGGCTGGGGCCCGGAATCCGAGAGGTGGCAGACCTGGCCGGAAGGCAGAGGAGCGGAGCTCTAAACTTGAGAGTGTTGGGGAATTGGAAGACTTCGTGGCGAACAAGACTGCGGACTCAGATCTTGCCCCGGAGAGGGGACGGCGCGTCTGGCATGTGGGATCAGAGGCTGGTTAGGTTGGCGTTGCTGCAGCACCTTCGGGCTGCTTATGGTATTAAGGTCAAGGGTGGCCATGGGCAGTGCGATCGCAAGAAGCGCGAATCAACAGCCCCGGAAATTGGGGTAAGTTCTTGGGAAAGGGGATTTGAGTTAACGGCTGAAGTCACGCCCGGTACCATCACCCATTACAGTGTCATGCTACAGTGTGTGAATCCACTGTAAGTCAAAAAGAAATGTGGTTAGATGCGCCTAAATCAACCTATGCCATCACCTGTTATTTAAAACATAACCTTCTTGTCTCTTTTCAGGAACTTTTGATCATTGAGAAAAAGTGATAGGGTTTTCTAAGCTCAGCATTATTGAAATTTTGGACAAGATGATTGTTAAAAGCAGGGGCAAGTTCGGTGAACTGTAGGATGTTTACTAGCATCTGGCTTTAATGCGCGTTAACTAGCCAGATGCCAGGAGCATGTCTCTGTTGCTTCAATCAGAAACGTCTCTCTATATTGCTTTTTTACTTTGTGGTGCCAGGGGTGGAACCCAGGACCAAGCAACAGTCTCTAGGTCATACATTTTTTAGAAGTTCAAATGCGGGTATAAAAATGGTGGCAGGTTGTTTATACCAGACTGTGCAAGACGGCTCAGATTAACTAATGCAGATGCTTACTCTTGTGATCCTTAGTGTTTTAAAATTTGAATGTGCATTTCTAAAAATGAGTTTTAAGATGGCAAAACTGACTTAAATATTTACCCTGGGCCCCTCAGGATATAGTTTGAAAAGCACTCTTCCTTACAATGTGGAAAAGATATCAGATATAATAAAAGTCCTTTCTGTTGTTTCTTAAGAAGTAATCAGTGAGTGACAGGAATCAGTGCTTTAATTATCAACTGGCTAAATCTTTTTGCAAGTTAGTGTTTATGAAGTGACTAAAGGAAAATATATATGAGGACAGTGGGGGAACCTGTTGTGTTTTGGGGAAAATATTAATTTTTAGGCTAAATTTGGTTTAAGATCTTATTAAGCACGACTGAATTGATTTTCCATAGCCACTAGAGACAGAATCCACTGAATATTTTGAGGACCATGGCTTTATCTTGGCCACTTTTGTACACCAAACTTCTAGCAGAATGCCTAATAATGTAGTAGTTATTTGTTACCAAGTGTACTTGAAATAATTCTTTTGTTTTGACTGATAGCTTGCAGTTTATTTCTGATTTTATTTTTAAGGTTTTTAATTTGCCCAATGTTTAAGAAAATTCATTTTACACCTTATATTTGTGTTAAGGTAATTAAGTTTGTCGTTTCAGAGTAAAATATTTGGAGTCCCTTTTAATGCTTTGCCCAATTCTGTTGTACCAGAATATGGACACATTCCAAGGTAAGCACAGTTCAAAATGAAGAGTAAATAGTTCCAACTGGTTTTAGAGGGCTTAACAATAAATAGTGTAAAGTACCCATGGTTTAAAACTAGCAATTGATTTCATCTTTCAGTATAAACTAATGCAAAGATGAGATTTTGAATGTGTCAATTGTACTCACTTCCAGGACTGAATTTTAATGTCCAGTAATGAGTCTGTGTTTGAATATTAAATTAGTTTTGTTCAGTTAGAGTTTTCAACTCTTTACCAATTCTTTGGCCACAACTCAGATTTAAGTAATACACTAAATTGTAGTCAGATGCCGTGATGCATGCTGATAATCCCAGCACTCAGAAGGCTGAGACAGAAAGGCTGTCTCAAGTCTGAGGCCAACCATGGGTACATGAGAAATTCAAGGCAAGTCTGAACTACATAGCAAGATCGTGCCTCAAAAAATCAGGACTGAATTACCAATTCAGTAATAATTGATATTTTTGAGACATTAGATAAAAGAATATTTAACTTAAGAATATTTGTGAATAGTTCACAATATCTTATGTAGTGCTTTAACTTTCCTATGTCACTTGCTTTTTGTGAATAACTTTTTGACTAACTGCATCAGAAATTATTGGGCAAGTTTATGTTAACTATAAGTTAACTATAACTTTTATAACTTATAGTTAACTATAAAATGCATATAAAGGAACTTTCTTATCTCTTAATTTATTTTCCCTCTATGCAAAGTAGGGCTCCTTTTGTCTACTGCAGTCCAGTTACAGAGCTTTAAGTGATTTGTCAGCCAGAAGTGCTTATTGAACATTTTGCTTCCTGACTATGGTTTTCCTTCATTAATCCTTAGGATTAGATGCACGGTCTTTCTAAAACAACCACTTAATATTTAGCTTTTTTCGTGATTTACGAATGACTGCTTTTCCTGTTATGAAAACGTACAGTAGTTTCCAGCATTTGGAATTGCACAATCATATCCCTAGGAATAATGACTAATTTTTTGTTACAGGTTTTGACCTCATTAAAAAAACAAGCAAAAGAACCCAACTATGCATTACACTTTGTATGTTGGGTTGACATTTTGCCTCTATGATAGGCCCCACTACAACTTTTGTCGCTGGAATACATTCTAATTTGTTGGTACCAGTTGTTGAGTATCTTAAGTATCTAAGGCTAAGATAGTTTGAGATTATTGTTCAACATAAAGAAATTCAACACACAACCTCTAAGATGAGAAAAATTGTAAGGACTAGGATATATCTTAGTAGTTTGAGGAATGATGTTTGAGTGAGAAAAATTTATCTTATTTTCAAGCATATATAGAGTAGATGATAGATACTTAAAGCTATGTCTGCTGTACCAGGTAATCCATGGGGAGAGAGTAGATAAAAGAAGGCAGCCTTGGACAGAGCCCTGAGTCATTCCACTATCCTGAGAGATCTGGTAGAAAATGAGGGAGAAACAGAAAAGGAGCTTGAGAGAGGGATAGTGGAAAAATGGCAAAAGGAGTATTTGTGAGCAGGGAAGTGGTCAGCTGATGCACAAGGCAAGATGCTGCCTAAGCCCGGGTTTGGCAAGGCAGAGGCCTGTCTTGACTGATGAGAATTGTTTGCGGTAATGAGTGTGAGAGCTGATTGGAGAGGGGTGCATTGACAGAGACAGTCACTAACTGAACGCGAGCAGACAGATGGAGGATGATTGAAAAGGATGTGGAACTAAGCGGTCACACTGAAGTTGGCTGAGTAAAAAGATGCACTTGAAGAAGTTTCCAAGGAGCAAGAAAGATAACTGCAAGCCTTTGTCCCAAAGATTAAAGGGGTTTCTGACATTAGAACTTCTGAAAGGGGCATAGTACTTGGCCTGCTCATGATTTTGGAAGGAGGAGAGGATTTGGTATAGTGTGTATCTGGCCGCATGAACCAGTTTTCTCTTTCAGCTTTCTTGTGGAAGCTTGCACATCTTTAGAAGAACATATTCATACCGAAGGGCTTTTTAGGAAATCAGGATCTGTTATTCGCCTAAAGGCACTAAAGGTAAGCTTATTTTTGACCTATAATTTTTCATGTTTATCACTTTCTGATTTGGTTTCTTTGTGATTGAAGTATCTAGAACATAATTGAATAATTGACAGAAAATGAATTGGGAGGGTTTTTTGTTGTTTCCTGGCAGAGGAATCTTGAAAAGAAGTTTTATATCATTTGTATAATACTTCAAAAGTTTACTGAGTAACTTCAAATTCATAGCCCTTATAAAGTCCTACCTGAAATGAAAACTTTATAGTTTTATTTTTACCTTTCTGCAGAGGAGTAATAACTACTAAAACGAGAGAACTTTACAAAAACTCTTTAATGATAATGAGGATTAATTTATTTATAATGAATTCTGAAGCTGTGAAGATGCTCTCTATCATTTGTTTCAGAGTAAACTGGATAACGGTGAAGGTGGCCTGTCCTCTGCGCTTCCTTGTGACGTTGCAGGACTTCTTAAACAGTTCTTTAGGGAGTTGCCAGAGCCCATTCTTCCTGCTAATTTGCATGAAGCACTTTTCAAAGCGCAACATTTAGGATCAGAGGAGAAGAACACAGCCACATTGTTACTTTCCTGCCTTATGACTGACCATACAATTGATATATTAAGATATTTCTTTAACTTTCTCAGGAATGTTTCTCTTAGGTAAGTGATAATTACAAGTCTTTGGGAAATGATAGTGTAATTTCTCAACTACCTAGAGATTTTCCCTTGTGGGTAAGAAATTCCATTTCTAAATGGAAATTTTTCTTTAAAAGAAGTACACCTTATAATTTAGGAAAGACTGTATAATTGATTTCCTGTTTTATTGATGTCTTAGTGTTTTACAAGATTCCTTGTACATAGAAAGACTTGTGATTGCTGTGTTTTAAAAAATATTTGTCCTTTGCTTTTCTAATATGTTGCCTGTCCCTGCTGCCAGTCCACTGATTTTATACCTACTTGCCACCTTCTAATACTCTTAGTTTTCTATTTGTGACTTTGA
Source organism: Cavia porcellus (assembly GCF_034190915.1). Taxonomy (NCBI): domain Eukaryota; kingdom Metazoa; phylum Chordata; class Mammalia; order Rodentia; family Caviidae; genus Cavia; species Cavia porcellus. The sequence continues at coordinate 35,618,532 of NW_026947489.1, forward strand.
AAATCAGACAAACATGTTTCATTTGTGTGGATTTTGGTTACCATGATTTTTATAATCTATGCTAATTATATGGAGATGATAATATATTTTGGTTGTCTCTTACGTTTTCTTTGTTGTTTTGATTTTTGATGCTGGGTATTGAACCCACAGGCTCCAAGGTGGTAGGTAAATCAATCTCTACCACTGAGCAGTCTTTGATCTAATATTTGGTTTGACTGGTCTATGACTGATAGATTAATAAATCTTCAACATGTGCTTAATATGCTACCTTAACTTTCTATACTGTTACCTGTTTCTCCGTCTAATGAAACCTGTTTTCTCATGTAAGGTCCAGTAAGAATAAGATGAATAGCAGCAATCTTGCTGTAATATTTGCACCAAATCTTCTTCAGACAAGTGAGGGACATGAAAAGATGTCTGCTAACACCGAAAAAAAGCTACGATTGCAGGCTGCAGTGGTACAGACCTTTATAGATTACGCCTCAGACATCGGTAAGCTGTGGCTCCGTCATTAATAGGATTTGATCAAATGTGGCAGTTCCTAAGTGCTTCCATATCTACTGTGAAAGCAACTACTAAAGAGTTGGATATTAGCTACACAGTGTTTGGAGGGGAGTGTGAAGGAAGGATAATAGTAATCTTATTTATGAAAACTTTTATTTAGGGCGAGTACCCGATTTTATCCTGGAAAAGATACCAGCTATGTTGGGTATTGATGGTCTCTGTGCCACTCCATCCTTGGAAGTCTTTGAAGATGGTGACCATGAAACCCCCAGTGAGTGCAAGAGAAAGCGAAGGCAAAGTGTTGGAGGTAAGTGGCAGTCTTGTTTTAGGGAGGTACTGCGATTTGCTTACTGGTGTGTCCCCTTTGGACATGAAGCATAAGCTGTAGGATGTGCCTTTTTGATACACAGTTGGAAACTGTTTGATATGCATGTGAAATACAGTGATTGCACAACATGGTATTGGGTACTGTATCTATAGTATAAGCATAAAATGTGTTCAAAGGAGAAAAATTCCCTGGGTAAAATGATCAGAGTCTGTCAAAGAGGAAGTCAAATTGGACTTCTTAAAGAGTGAGTGGAAAGGGGTTAGATGAAGGATCAGAAAATATGTTCTATACTAGAAAGATGCTATGAAGAAAGTTGTACGGGAAAAAGGTAATACATGTGTGTCTTATAATAAATCAGTGTGATTTGAGTGAGAGGTTCATTGTATGCACTAGAATAGCATGGTGAACTTGATGTTAGGCTGAAGAATTAGAATATTAACCTAGATGTAGGTTTTGAAGAGATAATGACCTGAGGCATAGAGTATTTTAGGAAATTATTTCATTGAAGGAAAGGTAGGAAGAACAGTTGAAAATATATGTTAAAGAAACTGTCTTCCCTTTGGCGTAAGTTTTTGAGCCCTTTGTCAAAGAGCAGGTACTGAATGTGCCTGGGATTGTTCTCACATCCTCTATTCTGTTCTGTTAATTCACATATATGTTTGTTTGTTGTAAATACCATCCCATTTTTGTTACTGTAGCTTTGTAGTATAATTTGGAGACCAAGATCATGGTGCTTCCTGCCTTGTTCTTATTGCCCAAGATTGGTTTGCTATTCTAGGTATCTTAGGTTCCATATGACTTTTAGGATTGTTTTCTATAATTCTAAGAGGAACGCTATTGATACTTGGTTAAGGTTGTGTTAAATCTGTGTATCAGTTTTGGAAGTATGGCCATTTTGACACTATTGATTCTGCCTGCCTAGGAATAAGAACCATTTTCTCAGGTCCTCCTTAATTTTCTTTTTTAAAGTTCTATAGTTTTCATTATAGAGGTCAATTCCTTGGTTAAAGTAACTCCTTGTAAGTGTTTAATTTTTCTTAATGTTATCATGAAAGGTATTAATTTCTTTAATTTCTTTTTCAGTGAGTTTATGATTGGTATATAGGATCATTATTGATTTTTATGAGTTTATGTATCCTACTGTGCCACTGAATTTGGTTAGTCTAGTATTCTTTTGGTCTATGTAGAGGATCATGTCATGAGCAAATAATAATTTCACTTCTTCCTTTCCTATACATAGACCTTTTCTTTCTCTTGCCTGATAACTCTGGCTAATGTTTCAAAAACTGGATTGAGCAGCAGTGGTGACAGACATCCTTGTCATATTCCTGATTTCACAAGGAAAACTTTCAGCTTCTTTAATATGATGTCCAGCCTTCTATATTTTAAGACAGGGAGGGTCTTGCTAAATTGCCCAGGCTAGACTTAAACTCATAATCCTCCTGCCTCAGCCTTCTGAGTAGTCAGTGTTACAGGTATGAGCTACCATGGCTAGCTCATCTCAACAATTGTGAAGTACTTTTCAGAAGTGATAAGTGTATTCACATTATTATATAACTCTCTAGACCTTTTGCTTTGATAAATATATTACATGAATTACTCTAGCTTAGTTTTATGCTATATATTAACAGCATTCAGTTGTCTTGCCTCAGAGACTACACAGGATCCCATGAGTAAGTTCTTATAAGCAGATTGATTTAATCTTGTAATTTTCCTGTTCTCTATGGTGCGAGCATGTGTGAGTACTGCTCGGTATTGTCATTGAGCTCACAAATATCTTTCATAGATACAGTGCTGAGCTGATTAACAATAATACCTTTGTTGATGTTGTATTTCCTGAAATGAAATAGAGACCAAAATGATGAGCCTATTACAGAGCCTGAGACTCCCGTTTCTCTTTATACTCTAGATCAATATTGGTAAACCTTTTAGAGATTAGTACCCAGACTGTAATCCAAAACACACTTAATTTATCACAGAGTACCCACAATGCAGTTAATCCTGAAAATGGAGATTTTGGTTTAGAAAGCCCAAATCCTGCATTAACATCTTTTGTCACAAATAACACGCATACTGAAATTTGCTACCATCACTCTAGGTGGTCTCAGTAATGTGTGTGTGGTCCATGATGCTATCGGGACAGTTTGGGGGTTTGGAAGGTGCCACATCTAGTGTAGGTCTCTGTTCCCAGGGAAAGGACAGCGAGAGGATGGGGAGATAAAGGTAAGAGATAGAGTACAGAAGGCTGAGGCCAGGTAGAGCCCTCTGTCCGCGTGAGAGGAAAGATACTACTCAGCCACTCAAAGCGTTTATGTATATATTTGTCATGTGACACCCCTTTGCTTAACCAATTGCATTTTAGGGCTGGAAAACCTGTCCATCTGGGCGCTCCATGCTCCCAGCTCTGCGTGTGTGAGCAGTTGTGTAAACGATCACTGGCTCAGTGAACAGGAAGGGACGTTTTGCTTTCCCATACTCCTGATTTTCCTGTGCTCTCCTAAGTGTGTGCTTTCTGCTGTGGCTGAATCTGTTGCTTGTTCTTTATTTTTTTGCTCTTGTTTCTCTTGTTTCTTTTTTCCTGTGATAGTGACCTTGTTTGTCTGCATTGGTACCATAAAGGTTGGCAGTTGGAGCATTGCCCATTTTGGACTTCTTGTGAGGTTTCAGTATTCTCTGATTTGTTCCTGCTTCACTGTCAGATGTAAGATTTGTCAGTAGTCTGAGAGGAGATTAAAACCACAGTGAAAGCATACATTTTAAAATTTATTGCAGTAAAAGGCAAGTCATTGCAAAGACACATTGCCATTGACCTACTTGAAAACAGTAGCTCCAAACACACTTACCCCTTCATTCTTAGCAGTGTCTTTTACTGTAGTAAAGGTTCTTGGGGCTGGGAATTTAGCTCAGTGGCATGAGCACCTGCCTTGCAAGCACGCAGTTGTGAGTTCCATCTCCGGTACAAAAAAAAAAGCCATAAGCAAATAAAGGTTCTTAAAAAACATTAAACATTTACTGTGTGTTGTTTTTGTTTTTGTTTTTTAATTCTCATGCCTTGGTCTCCCAAGTGCTGGGATTACAGGTCTGTGCCACTGTGCCTGCTTAGATTGGAAAGAATTTCAGCTAGCAAGAAACCTCTCAGAAAAATATAGGAAACTGCCATGTAACATTAATATACATTTACCAGTTCTTTTTTTTTTTTTTTTTTTTTTTTTTTTGTATTGGGCACTGGACCCAGGGTCTTCTCACTGAACTCTATAATCCTGGCCCTTTTATATATATATATATATATATATATATATATATATATTTTTTTTTTTTTTTTAAACTGGAGACAGGCTGTCACTAAATTACCCAGGAGAGACTGGAAAACCTGCAGCCCTCCTTGCCGTATGTTTTGATCATCCCTTGTATATTATTGAGCTGTTTCTGAACTTAAATGAATATTTAAGTGACATTTGGTGATTCGGAAGTCAAAGTAGCTAAATCTAAAATACATGGTTTAGGTCTGTATTAGTCAGTATCTCTGTGACTACTTGACTGTTTCCTTTTTGATACTTTGGTTTCTTTTCCTTTTTTTTTTTTTTTTTTTTTTTTTTTGTAATATTATATTGTCTTTCTTTCCCCATTTCTTTGGCCGTTTATTTTGTCTGATTTGTAGGATTTTTTTTCTGACCACCTCTTGAATATTTCATTCTTCCATCTTTGACCTTCTCACATTCATTCATATGCATCCTCCTTCAGAGATATGGTCTCACTGTAGTTTAGGCCGACTTTGAACTCACTGACAGAAGTTCTCCTGCCTCAGCATCCTGAATGCTAGGATCACAGGTGTGTGCATCACCACACCTGGCTTATGCATTAGAAATCTTTCTTAAGGGGTTCCGATAAAGATGGCAGATAGATAACAGCAGACTACAGAGGCTCCCTTAGATAGTCAAGTTAGATTTCAAAATAATACAGCGTGGGGAGTCCTGAAGAGAGGGAGATGAATATTCTCGATCCAGAAAGATACTAAGATGAGAAGAACGGATCAAACATACAGTCCTGGTGCTGCTACTGGAACAGCTAAAGGCCTGGTGCTCTCACTGCAGCGCCTCGGCAACCGGAACTTACGGAGCCACCTGAAATCCCGCCACTTCAACTCACTGGAGGCGCAGTCACACTGAGGTTGGGGGTTGGCAGGCCAAACAGAGAGCTGAGCTGGTGGGAAACCTGTATCGACCTGTGGTGAGTGCCATTTTTCTGTGGAATAAAACCATTCCACAGAAAAAGGGGCTCCAACAGAGGATATTGTGGGACCGGGCAGACTGGCAAGAACAAGGAGCAGCAGTGACTTCAGTCACTTGCTCCCTTCCAAAATGGGATTGGTGGGGTATGCTTGGCCTGGGTTATACCCCTGGCTGAGATCCAATAGGTTATCCCAAACCAATTCCCTATGCCCCCGACATACATTAATGCAGTGAAGGCCTCAGCAGGTTGACTGACCTGGAGGGGAGGAGCCAGTATACTTTGCACCTCAAGCACCCTGCAGTGGGCAGGCCCATCTAGCCAGCGCACTTCAGAAGAAGAATTATAACCAACAAAGAAGGAAACTGGAGCCTTCTATATATACCTGTATGGAAGAAATAAAAAATATGAGAAGAGGAAGCAACAAGAAAAAGTCCCCAGCCCCTAGCCCTGAGAACATTGTCCAGGAAAGGTAAATACAAAGGAGATGGAGGACAGCAAACATACAATATCAGTATCAGGACCTCATAGATGAGTTCAAAAGTGAAATATTTAACCAAGTTAAAGCAAGATATAAATAGATTAATAACAGAGATGCTAGGCACCTCTCAAGAAAACAAAGACAAGAATGGAGGAACACAAAAAAAGGGGAGAATCATTTGATGAAGAATATAAAGAACGCATAGAGTACATGAAGCAGGTTCAAAGAGATTATCAGGAAATTAAAAACTCCATTGAAAGCTGGCAAAACTGCTTGAAAGAAACTAAGGATTATCCAAACTGGAAGAGAGGTTTGCAATGTGGGATCATGAAAGGGAAAATTTCTCAACAATAACAAGGAAACAAGCAGTAACAATACAAAAGCTAAAAGACAACAAGAGGATCTATAATTTAAGAATAAAGAATGTGAATGAAGAAGCAGGGGTACAAGCAAAGGAACTACAAAGACTATTTGCAGAAATAACTAAGGAAAACTTCCCAAACATAGGAAAAGGAAATGATATTCAGATGTACGAGGCATACAGAACTCCAGCCACCTACAACCAAAACAGAACTATACCCAGACATATAATAACCAAGATTCCAGAAATCCAATATAAGAACAGAATATTAAAAGCTGTCAGAGACAAGAAACAGATTACTTACAAAGGAAAGCCCCATCAGAATAATGGCTGACTTCTTGGCACAAAGTATCAAATCGAGAAGAGAGTGGAGTCAAGTATTCCAAGCCCTGAAAGAAAATAACCTCCAGCCCAGATTGATATACTGTGCAAAACTATCTCTAGAAATTAATGGAGAAACAAGATACTTCCAAGACAAAGTGGAACTGGGGGAATTTGTGACCACCCGTGCAACACTATAGAGAATACTGCAGGACATTCTAAAGAGAGAGAAAAGTACCAGGATTCCAGGAACAGTGGCAGAGAGGCCTCAATGAATGGAGCAAAAGCGAAATGAAGAAGACAGACAACTAATGATGGAAAAAGCGCAGCTCAGAAATGAGGCAGAGAAGATTGGCTATAATCTCTAACATAGATGGCCTTGATACACTAAATTAAAAAAAAGAATCACAGGCAGAATAGATCAGGAGGTAGGGTCCACCGAGATGCTCTTTAGGAAATATAATCAACCTGAAAAAGGGTATATGGACTGAAAATCAAATATGAGAAAACAGTGCTCTGTGACAGGGAACCAGAGAGTAATAGGGGCAACTAGACTAGTATTTGAGGATAGGTGGGAAAGACAGGCTTTAATAGGTAAAGGAATACAAGATCAAGTTCAGGAGGGAGAAGATTTCAAACCACTTAGGTAAATAGCAGGTTGCCCTCCCCCCCCCCATTTAAACCGAGGGTGTTGGTGAGACCCAAAAATGCACAGTATTCCCTGGGAGAGTGAAAGGAGAGTAATAGTCTTATAAAAGACAGAAGAAGATACTGTTAATAGTGAATCAGGAATCAAAACCCATATTACTCGCACCGCTCTGCTTAGATAGAACTTATTCTGTCCCAGTTTGTCTACATGCACTAGATCTGAGGGCACAGACAGCTCTCCCAAAAACACTAAGATATAGCACAGTAATCATTTTTAATTTCCTATTAACTTAATCTGGAGTCCTGTATAAATTATACTGTTATGACTGATTTTAGTTAAATCTGGTTTGTTTGATTGCTGTTTGTTATGGACAGATTTTATTCAAAACTGTTATAATAGTATCAAGTCTGAGAGTATAGACAACTGTACTGAAAATGACAAGATTCACTATGAGACCCATTCTGGTTTGATTACTACCTGTTTTTGCAGTTTTATACTATCTACAAAGTCGTGTTTCTGTCAATACTGTTATGTACTGATACATTCAATTATACTATGTCGGATGATATAGACAATTCTATTGAAGATAACAAGAGACAACACAGTAACCATGGTAGAACTCCTTGTGCAGTGGTTTTATATGTCTTTTTCATTTTATGTACCTACAGGAATATGTTTTGTTCTGTCCTACTTAGTATTGTTTCACCCTCCAATATAGAAAGGATAGAAATACATGTTAAGACTCATGCATGCATAGAACCTATAAACAGTTTATGAGAACTGATCTTACAACACATGACGAAATGAACAAATACTTTCAAGGAAAAGACACTGCAGTACCCAGTGCTGATCCCAGAGTGTCATGATGTGAAGTCCAGCAATACTATTATTATTTGTCTAGAATGATTTTAGTCTGCTTTGGTTTGTTTAATTTCAACATAAATGAAGATAGAGATAATTGCATATATGTTTAAGTGTATAGGATTGATAACCATATTACTAAGTTTTGGTTGGATAGTTGAATAGAACTATTTGCAATCTCACTGTTTGAATTCCCACTTATATATTCCACTTTTGTATCTTGAACAATTATTTGTAAGAGGACAATATGTAAACATTAGTGATTTATTACTGTTTATTTTTTTCTTTGAAAGTATGTATTATATCTACCCATTTAGTGTCTTGTTTAGTCTTTCTTTAAATAAATAAATAAATAAATCTTTTTTAAGCTTCATATTCTTGTACTCATTCCTATTAAATGACCTCCTTTGCTTGCGTTTTTAAAATCTACCATTCCTGAACTAATAAATTGCAAATTGACTTCTCCAGCTCTGATCTTTCCCCAAAATGGATTCATATCCATTTCTTAGAGTTGTGCCGAATCCTTCTACTCCAAGTGTCCCTTTTCGTTTGGTGGCACCATTGTCTATTAGGATATGTGCATGTTTGTATCTTCTCTCTCCTAGTTCTCGCACCCTATCGTCACCAAATCTTGTCGCTGAACTCTCGTAAACATTTCCCTTTCTGCCTCCATTTCCACTGCTGCTACTTCAGCTCAGACTTTGTCTCTGGAACTATCAAAAAATGATGCCCTCTTTTGTACTGTCTGTAATTTGTACATTTTATCATTTTATTGTATATTTATACAAGTATGGGATTACATGGAGTGGAACAGAAATATATCTCTTAGTGTTTTTCTATGTTGAAATAATTATTTTATAATAACCTTAAATTTTAAAGTATCTAACCGGATACAAAGTTAGGTATTATAAGGCTACTAATCAAAATATGCATTACTGGTAGAAAAAAAAATAGGTGTTTTTACCGATTATATAATTATACATCCCTTGAATTTCAGATTTTGTTAATGGAGCACTAAATAAATTTAAATCCAACAGAACACCCTCTGTTACACCTCAGCAGGATGGAACTGGTAAGTATTGGTTAACTACTGAAGTGAAAATTTCTGTAGTAATATACAAAAACTAATTACAATAAAAATTACTTATTTTAGTTAATAGTCAAATTTAGTTTAAATAAAATTTTTATTGGAGATACTGTGTTTATATGATTTTGCAACTTTGTTGATTATATTAGGTATAATGAAGTCAAAATTGTGGATAAAAATTTCTTTTAGTCTGTTTATAGTACAGTTTTCTTAATCAGGATTTTTTTGCTGCTTGTAATTTAGAGTCTATTAAACATGGGGAATTAGTTCAACTTCATTTTTGTTTTAGAACCAGAAATTTATTATTGTATTTTCCAATATTTTATCCTCATTTGCTTGTTCACATGTCTGATCTATACCAGACAACCTGATCTTTTGATTTTAAGTGATGAAATAAACTGATTAATATTAGGTTAGGAAAAGCAAATATAATATTTAAATTAGTTGTTTTGACTTTTCTTTTGGTGGGGGTGGGTTATTTTCATTTTGTTGTTTGTTTGTTTTTGTTTTCTTGAGACAGGGTCTTGCTATGAGTCAGACTGGCCTTGAACTCATTATGTAACTGCAGGCTGGCCTCAAGCACTCGGCAATCCTCCTGCTTCAGCCTCCAGAGTTCTAAGATCACGGGTTGAAGATAATTTCTTTTCCTATGTTAATATTCTTTCATCTGTGTTATATGCATCTTTTATTCTTTTGAGTTTTAAGTTTTTGCTGCTTCTGAAGCCTTGCCACTTTTCAGCTTTGCTCTTCATTTGAAGTTTCTGCAATGTGTAGTTATATAACACGTCTAATAATGGCACTGTAACGCCCACATTTTTCGCTCTGAGTATTAATTTGTAAGAAGAAATTGTGTAAAGGTTTTGTATTGTACCTATTTTATGGGAGAAATAGCAAACTGGTTTTGTTTTGTTTTCAGCCCAGCTATCTGAATCCCCAGTGATTCTTACACCAAATGCTAAGCGTAAACTGCCCGTAGATTCTTCTCATGGTCTCTCAAGTAAGAAAATGAAGTCCATCAAGCACAGTTTTAACTTTGAGCTGTTGCCAAGTAATCTCTTCAGTGGCAGTTCTACACCAGTCTCAGGTAGCAAATGTGGTTTCTTTAACTGGGTTGTAGGCATTGAGCATTTACAGTTTACCTCAAGCAGGACCATTCTAACTAGTTGATTCTGATCTCCACAAGATGCTCACATATTTGTTTGGATTTTTTTTTTAAAAACTTTTGCATACTTTTTTATTTAGAACATTATATTTGCCTTTGATGTTTGTTTCCAGTGAAATCTAATAAGTTCTGATTATTTTGTTTTACTAATTTGTGTTTCTTTTATTTGTGAAAAATAACCCATCATTAGATAGAAGTTTTGTACTTCACCACAACTGAATGGTATTTTTTTACAGCATAAAATGGACATATTTGGGACTGAGACTGAATAGGACAGAAGTACCAAAAGATTTACAAAAGAAGAAACTGAAAAGGGAGGAAATAATAGCATAGCAGAGGGGAAAAGTGTTACAAAATGGAAAGACAAAAAAGATGTCACGATATAGAAATGATAGAATTTTATAAAGAGAGGAAACTAACATTATTTTAATGGCGGTCCATGAGTATAATTCTGTGGATGGTGTTGACAGAGTTGACTGGCATTTAACAAACTATCCTGCAATCAAAATGCTAGGGAAAAATATTATTTTAAAATATTTATGCACTTCTAGGCCAAACAATATGGAATTTGTTTGTTATATACTCAGAAAAGGAGTTCAATAAGTCATTTACAATTGAGATTAGGTCTAATAGACCAAATAAGAAATATGAGGTAATGAAACACCAAGTATAGGAAACTCCATCATCAGCGTCTTCACCATGATGTTTGGTAGTTAGACATTTCTTTGACATTATACCACCCACAAAAAAATAAGGAGAGGCCAACGTGACAGTGTAAAATACGTTATTCAAAGAAGGATAATAATGCAGAACGAATTTGGCTATATACACTGTCTAGATTGGAATATTGCATTGTGTGTTGAATGTTTTAAGATGTACCATACATAGTAAAATTATTAAATAAATTTGACAAAATTGTTCTTATATTTCCTGTTAGCTTATAAAATTAATTTTAAAAACATGAAATTTTTGGTCACCCTTTATTTAAATAATTGAACTGATAAGTGATTAATGTGAGTACCTATTCTTGACAAAGAACTATTTCAGATTAATACCATCCTTTGAAGCCAAAACTATTCTGTGTTTTATGGCATCTGTATTTTTATAAAGTCTCCCCTGTTAAAACAAACACTGACTCATTAAAATTTAATGATAAGAACCATGATGTTTATGTCTGCAGCTCTCGTAGTAGTTAAAGTTTGGAGACTTAAAACTCCTTAGTATTTTCTTAATATTTAAGAGCCATTCCAATTTGGAAGAGTTTTGCCAAAGAGCAAATGGAAATTGTAGTTTTATCAGGCCAGGGATTTAGCTCAATGACACAAGCCGCCTGCCTAGCAAGCACAAGGTTATAGGTTTGATTCTTGATACAAAAAATAAATAAATAAATAAATAAATAAAATTTAAAAAATAAATAAAAAGATAAATGTGGAGTTGTAGTTTTACCTGACTCTACTTAATCACATCAGAGCATCTTCCCCAAGAAACAAATTTATTTATTCCTTCTCCATGCTGCCTCCAAAAGCTTAAACACTATAGTGTTGTTTTAATCTTAGTTTGAGTCTGCATAATCAGTGTATTTTCTTTATAAAAACATTAAAAAGTTCAGCAGTTAGCTCCTTATTTTTAGTTTACTGTTTTTCTTGGATTGTACTTTCGCAGCTACAACTCAATAAATTCCATCTGTAAGATTGAAAATAAGTTGATTTCTAAGTCTGAGTTGTAACAAATCCCATACTTTTTTTTAATATGTAAAGGCAACATTAATCCACAATTCTTAGGTAAATGTAGATCGTGATTGATCACACGTGATTCTCACACGTGTGATAAACTTAAACATGCTTCCCGTGTGTGATCACTGCTGCACTTTCAGTATGACTGGCGTGTGGCTCTGGGGTAAAGCTACCTGTGTCACGTCAAATGTGTTATATATTGGCCTACAACATTTTCTTTAGCCTAATACACCCTAAAATCATTGTGCTGGTGGTATTTTTTCCATTTCCACAACCAAAACAAAATTTAAAAAATGGTTAACTCTTTATCAACAATGATGCAGACAGAAAGTTAGTGTTTATTGGATATATACTAGATAGGAGTCAAACATAAGTTAATTAAGTTGAATTTCTGTTGTAACCTTTATTTTTTTTGGTGCCAGCAATTGAACTCATGACCTCATGCTTGCCAGGTAGGCACCATGCCACAGAGCTATATTCCTAGCCCCTCAAACCATTTTTTTGCATGGAAATGGCAGTGCCAGAGGGACCTAGTCATGGTTATGGATAATTTTTGTTATGGGAAGGAAGTTTGGACAAGTTTCAGTCTCGAGTCAGGTGAATAGCAATTGGAAAAGCGGCTGTATCCCGAATATTCAGGCTCCAGCTCATTTTGGAAGTTTATTTTTTATGACAGTATAATTAGTATTCTATACTAGATACTATATTGGAAATTGTACAAAACTGTTGCTTATTCATTGTCTAGAGACATCATGCAAGTGGGTGAGCAAACTCGACTCTAGCTTTACTCACTGAATGACGGTGTCGTCCTTTTCATATTATTAAGTTTAAAGTGGAGGAAGTATGAGAGTAGTATTTGAAGTAACTTTTAGTGGGCAATATATATATATAAAATACTACTTCAAGTCAGTCATTTGACATGTAAACTTTCTAACCAGAAATTATGGTTTTTATTGTTGCTTGGGGGCAGAAATTAAAGCTTTAAATATAACTGTGTTGTTACTGTTTTATACTATGAAAATAAAATAAGTGTATGTGATGTATGTGGTTATGTTTTATAGTACATTGTGATACAAGTCCAGAAGGGTCATCTCAGAGTTCACTGTCTCCTGTCGCTGTCAGTGGAAACCATTTGGTCAGTGCAGGTGTGCTAAGGCGAAGTAAAAGAATTGCAGGCAAAAAAGTTTGCAGGTAATTTATCCAGGACATTTTATAGTCATTGGATTACTATTTCATATATACATATGTATTTTGCCATATGGTTCTTGGTAAAATATTGTGTCATTCTACCAAGACCAGATTTGAATAATAACTTTTGACCTTTCTTTTGGTGTCTTATTAATCAAGTACCTCCATATACCAACCCCCCAAAAATTCCTAATTTATGTCCACTTTGCTTGCTTAAAATCCTGTGTCAGTGGGTATAATTTTCCAGTTTCTTGTTAGTTTAAAAAGCTAGTCTATCATAAGTTGTGTGGTTATAAAAATGGAAACACATATATCACTGTGGTTTGATGTTTTTAGTTCTTTTTGGGAAGATACCCAGAAGGGAACTAGCTGGTTCAAATGGGACCTCTAATCCTAGTTCTCTGCAGAATCTCCACACTGATTTCCACAGTGATTGTACTAGTCTGCACTCCCACCAACAATGGACAAGGGTTACTTTTTCCCCACAGCCCTGCTAGCAGTTATTATTGATTGATTTCTTGGTAAAAAACCATATATTTTGGAGTGAGATGGAATCTCAGTGTTTTAATTTGCATTTCTTAAATGACCAATGATGTTGAACATTTTTTCATATGTGCTGTTTGTATATCTTCATCTGAGACCTGTGTATTCATCCCAGATGCCCATTTTTGGATTGGGACTTTGAATTTGGGACCTGTGATTCTTTTCAAATCTTGCCAGATTTCAAATGCCAGATAAAAGTCCTATGTCTGAGGGACAGTTGGCTAAAATTATTTCCAACTTCTGTGGTTGTCTTTTTCATATGTCCATCAGTCGAGGAATGGAAAAAAAAAAGATGTGGCTTTTTTATATAATGAAATACTACTCAGCCACAAAGAAAGACAAACTTGAGACCTTTATAGGTACATGGATGCAACTCAAGTGCATACTCACAAGTGAAATAAATCAGACCTACATGTGAAAAACTGAAAGAATAAATAAGATCAAAAATATACATAGATATTATGAATAGGGAAGAAACTGTATCAAAGAAAAGTGAAACTGCTGAGAGAAAGGGGAAAGGAAGGTAGGAAAACTGAAAGATACATATACACAAGATAGTGAGGACAGTGATGTGACTAGCCAATGTCTCTTAGTTCATTGGAAAGAAAATTTTGTGCTAATTCATTTTTGGACAGTATTTCATGCTTGTATCTTGTACTCTGAATAACTACTATTAATATAACAATACACAATGTATTAATTGTTTTTACTTTCCCACCAGCCTGTTTTGAAACTGTTTTATTGATATTTTTACTTGTTTCTGTTTTTAAAAAGACACAAATTAATATCATTTTAAGATTTTCTCCTTAAACTAATCCAAGGAATCAAATGATAACTGAAAAATGAAAAGTAAAAAAAGTGACTCTAAGGTAATGATTCTGATTTGTTTCCGCATTTTTATGATAAATACATCATTTTTATGTGCCATCACAGCGTGTTCATGTATGGTGTCTTGAAGCTTTAGTCTTTAAAAAGGAAGGAATTTAAAAAGGAACAAATTACTTCGTTCAATTATTAGTAATGTGATTTGCTTTGAACTTTTTCAAGTTTCATTTTATAACAATTTCTTCCATTTGTGCTGTAAACTGATCTTTTCCTGATTCTTTGTAGGGTGGAATCAGGAAAAGCAGGCTGTTTCTCTCCTAAAATTAGTCGCAAAGAAAAGGTTCGAAGATCTCTGCGTTTGAAATTTAGCCTGGGGAAAAGTAGAGATTCAGTAAGTGTCTTGTCATGTCCTCAGGGGGTTTGCGTTAGCATAAGCTGTAGACAGTACTAATAGAGTCCTTCTTCTCCTCTGGCTACCGAGCCATTCTGTTTTCTTTGTATCGAGACTTCTGTCCCCGCTAAAACTGAAACTGGCCACCAGTGAATTCAACATTACTCGAACCAGCAGTCCAAAATAAATTTTCACTCATCTTGTCCTGTCAGCATCTTGTCCTGTCAGGGGAGTCACGTGCTTGCCTTTGGTGTACTTTCTTCCCTTGCTTTTCACTGGTCACTTTTCAGATTCCCTTGGAATAGAGGGGCCGAAGCTTAGTCCGTGGACTTTTTCTGTTTACTCAAGGGAATAGTTAGGTTTAAACTCAGTATATTTACTTGAGACTCCCAAGCTTCAATTCTCCAGCTACTTCTTGATTCTGCTTTCTCATGCACGGCTAATCTATTACAGTATTCTGATCTCCAGGCACCAGTACCATGTTCCCATGTGTGCTGTCCTCAGCTGTGTCCTACGGCAAGCTCCAAGTAACAGGCCCCAGATTCTACCTTTGCTGCAGCCCTGCCGCCAAAGCATTCTTTGAGAACTAAGTTAGGTCGCATCCCTCTTCCGTTCAGAACCCTCCAATGATTCTTTTTCCACCCAAATTCACACTGGCCTGCGAGGTTCCACACATTCTGGTGCTAGCACACAGTTTTGGGCTCTGCTCCTGGCAGGCCCGTTCCTGGCTTGCTGATTCCACTCACTGATCTTGTTGTTGAACATGCCAGGTTCTGCTGCAGCTCCGGAGACCACACTGGGTCCTCTTTCTGCACGGCTCTTCCCCCTAAACCTTCATGGCTCTTCTCCTTACTGTTCTTGATTCAGAAATAGACCCCTCGTCACTATATTTAAAATTACACTCCCACCCTTCATCACTCCGAATCTTCCTTACCCTCTTCTTTATAACACCTTTTACTTTAGGTATTGGGTTTATGCAGTGTAATTTATTGTTTCTCTTGCTTTGATTGAAATCACATCTAAACTGTAAATTCCAAGAAGATAAGATTTTGATCTTTTTTTCTCTATTGTTTGTGAACAGGCCCTTACAGAGATAGTACAAATTTTATTTTTTTAAACAGTGAATATGTAAGATTGCTTTTATTTTGTAGCATAAAATATCAACTAATATATATAATTCTTATTAGCAGATAAGAATATTTGTGTTACAAAACGGTTTCCCAGTTATATATGTCTTCTTTACTGAGCTGTAGATTTTGATACCTACAAAATTACTGTCTTAATATTTCAAATTAATTAAGTTTACTTCTTAACCAATTTTTTAAAAATTATTCTTTTCTGTACAGAATGGATGTTCTGGTGTTAATAGATATGAAAATGTTGGTCGGAGACTTGCAAGTCAAGAAAGTTTAAAAAATAGGATTGAATCTGTAAAAACAGGACTGCTTTTTAGCCCCGATATTGATGAAAGATTACCAAAGAAAGGTACATTTATGCGGTACTGTTAGTTTTACCAAGAAAAACCTACTTTACTTTCTTTTAGTTGCTTTTTAATGATAAAATGAACTAAGCAATTTGCTGTTCTAGATAAAGTTTATGTTTGAATAAGAAAATATTTAAATTGGCAATGTATTTTTCTGTCAACAATTGGAGGATACTTACACATGAAGACATTTGGTATTTTTATATTAAAATTATGACTAATCTTTAATTTTTTGGAAGTGTTGAGTAACTTTAGTTGCCATGTGGTTGGATTATATTTCAAAAACGAGGTCAGATGTAAAGGATTAAAAGCACTGAACTGCTTCATTTTAGGTTCAGTAAAGATCAGTAAATCTGAGGAGAACTTAGTGACTCCAGAGCGACTGGATGGAAGAAGGTACCGGATGTCGTGGACAGGACTTAGCAATTCGAGTTTTCAAGAAGTGGATGCAGATGAAGCTTCTCCGGGAATGGGAAATCTTAAAGTACAGAACTTTTCTCTGGAGCCTGAAATTACAGTGGGAAAGTCACCTGATGTACCCTATAAATTCTCCCCTTCCACTTCACACAGCAAAACCAACAGCAGTGTAACAGAAAGCTCCCTTAGTGGGGATGAAAATAACCTGACCTCAGAGACTTTGGTGAAGATTCAGAAAGCTTTCTCTGAGTCTGGAAATAATCTTCATGCACTGATAAGTCATAGGCAATCATCAATAACTGATATGGAAAAAGAAAAAATGAGTGAAAATTCTTATGTAGAGTATAAATCAGAGGAAAATCTTGAAACTAATGATTTGACTGTGAGAGAATCAGAGAAAAATTGTGAAAACTCTGCTGTTAAAGATGAAAGTTGTTCTTCAGAAAGAGACTTACCACATCAAACTCAAAAGTTTGGTGGAGAAACAATTATAAAATGTTACTCAGCTCAGATGAAGGTAGAACACGATGGAGACATTCACTCAGATGTACAAAAAGATGATTTAGTACAGCAAGAGATCCCTATTGCTGAGCAAATGAAGGAAGGGCAGTCCCCGGAAGCTAAGCTACATACTCAGTCAGAGGAGAAGAATACATTCGATGAGAACTTAATGAAATGCACAGCTTCTGGGGAAGACGACCCTAAATCCTCTTCCCCTCAGCAGAATGCATGTAATATAACAAACCTGTCAAAATGTAGACCTGTGAGAATCGCCAAACAGCAGTCACTGGTGGAAACAGGCAATAAAACAGGTTCTGAAAGTGTATGTGTGACAGGGTATGGGAAGGTTTCAGACCACATACAGTGGTTTAATCAGCTTTCGTTAAATGAATCCAATAGAACAAAAGCTAAGTCACCCCTTAAGTTTCATCGTACTCCCGTCCGTCAGTCTGTGAGGAGAATTAATTCTTTGTTGGAGTATAGCCGAAAACCTGTAAGGCAGAAGTTGACTTACCTTGGTGACACAGCTTCTCCTCTGGTTAAATCAGTGAGTTGTGACAGTGCTCTTCCTTCTTGTGCAGAAAACACATCAAAAGAACCCCCTGTCTTTAGTACCAAACTAGGTCCTAGAGAACAGAAGTTTGTAAAGATGAAGAGGCATCCAGATTCTGGAAATGCTACTCTTGGGTCTGCTACAGTTTGTAAGCAGCAGGTGATACCTCATGGCCAAGTTAAAGTTCCCCTGGAGGACCTGACCAATTATGATACATTAGCATCTGCTGTGAAGAAGGATGTGGGCATTCCTCCTGGAATAAAAACCAGGGTCCTTAGGAAACCATCAGAAAGGGAAAGAGCTTGGTACAAAGGTTCTCCAAAAAATCCTATAGCAAAGGCTCAGCTACTGCCAACATGTAAACCTATAGATTTGTAACTGGCAAATGTTATTCTTGTCATGAGTATAAATAAAATCAGCAGTTGGTGATAGGACTTTGCAGAATAATGTACATGTTAAACTTGTAGTGTAGGATGATTACTAAGCAACCGGTTTTTTTTGAAGCATCTTCATTTCTCTACACATGTCATTACTTTGTTTTTCTTAATTATGGTAGTATTTAAACAAAATTTTTTGTGATTTCTTAAAGCAGAGGTTACAGAAATTGTTGGCTGGGTTTGTAAAAAAACTTTTTAAAAATATAGCATGGTTTTCATTTTGGATGTGTGAGAAAAAGTGAAGCCAATTTTGTCTATTTCTCCATATCATGTAAGGTTTCTTGTAAAACCTAGTGTGCAAAGGGAAAGAGTAAGCCCTGCCAGTCTTGCCTTGAATTAAATTAATGATTGGTGTATTTACCAAATCCCTAGGAACTAAAGTGCTTTAATAGTCTATGCATTACTCATGTTTGATGCAGAATAGTTTGGTGCAGATCTCCTGTGCCTGTATAGTGTGTCCGCTTGAAATAAACAATAGCTAAAGCAGAATGATCATGGAAATGTGCTTTTACAGTGTAGAACTAATTGATTACTTTTAAGCCATACTTTGTTCTTAAAGGTAATTTGCACAAATACATGTGTTTTTTTTTTTTTGTCTGTTATAGAAATGAAATTATTTAAGGAAAAACTTGAAAAAATAGTCAAGGTGATTTTTTTTTTTTTTCTGTGCAGATGCTTGACTTTAGAACTTGAATAGTTGATTCGTCTCTGTATATTGTACTCAGATAAAAAAATTAACGATGGTCTTGTGTGTAAATGTTATTTATTTAGTGAAGATATTAAAGATAACTTTCTGGAAAATGACCTGCCTGTGACTAATGAAATTCAAAATGCCATTTGTAACTTGAACCAAATGGTCAAGCTAATCTTTCTAAATTTATATTTTAAATTATTAGCTGCCACATGTTAGCTGTGCACAAACTAGAGTAGGATTGCACATACTTGGAGCAGTCAGACTTACAATGTACAGAATATATAGGAAGAATTTTAATGTTTGCTTTACTGACTTCTACTTGAGGATAGTGTGTCAATTTTATTTTAAAGCATTTTGCTGTTTTCTATATTCATAACCTGGGAATCAGTCCTTCCTCAAAACTGAGTACAGTAGTACCTTGGCTCGGGAACTTAATTTGTCCTATGATTTTGGAAAAGATGGCCACGTTTGTGCTCATGTGGGAGAGGAGGCGACCTGATGTTTTTGCAAACAAGTGTTCGTGAACTGAGGTACCACTGTGTTTGATTATATAGAGAGACTAAAAATCTGTAGTTATAATTTTCTTTATCAGATATCAAAACAGGTTTATTACTTAGACTGGATACACATTTCAGATATTTATGGCAATTTCCTCAGGAACTTTATTCATCCCTAATTTTTTTTTTCCTTAAATAATGCTAGGGATTGTGCCAAGGACTTAAATAAAGCATCCCTACTCAGAAGCTTCTTTTAGTACTAGAAAAGCCACAGTTCTAGAGAAGCTATGTCCCCAGCACTGTGCCTGCATTGGAGTATGATTTCTTTTCAGGCCAAAGTGGAATCTTGATGGTTGGTGTGGATGTTTAGAAATAACTCAGGAGATCAAGTGCTCAGAATCTGGTCCCTGCCTGGGGTTAGGGAACCATCTCCTGCTTTCCTTGAGGTGATGGCTGGCAGGTGAACTTTGCAGGTTTTCCTGAACTGCAGGGGAGGACACCCACTTCTGCAGGATCTCCTGGTGTCTTCGTAGGCCTGCACTGAAAGCCAGATCTTTGCTACTGTGCCTTCTTTTGGGTGCTCAGCACTGGAGCTGTCTCAGGACCATCTAAGCTTGTCTGTGGACGTATCACTGTTCCAGGTTGTAGAAAAATAAAAACTACATCAGGAAGAAATTCATTTCCTTCTGTTCCTCGGTGACATTAATGAGAGATTCTTAGGAGGTCTTAAAATTTCCCCAAAGAATCTTCCTAAAAAATAGAGCACCTAGGCAACCTGGATACCCCACCTTTAAAAAGGAGCCCCCCACCCCACCCTGTGTGTCTGCTCCCAAGTTCCACTGCCCACAGTCTCCTCTCCTGGATTTCTTTACTCTTTCATACACTCTCACCCCTTTCGACCCAGGTCTGCCCTCCAACTCCAGCTTTCACCCTGCCTTTCCAGACACTGCTTCCAAGTGTACTGCTGTGTGTTAACAAGGCCCAGACACTCACGGCCCTTTTGTCTTTAGGGTTGAGATGAGGCTGTGAATCACTGCAGCTGTGTTCTTGCATCTCGTCTGTAAGCAGGTCATCACCTTTTGAGAACAGTTTCGCGGTCTCCTGCTTAGTCTTCTTGATGATTACTTTAAAATCAACAAACTCCGGGAGCTGGACCATTGAGCACACCTGTCTGTTTAAGAAAACAAAAAGTGTATTTTTAAGCTTTATGGACAAATGTACATTTTTGTTGCTTTAATAAAAACGTAACAACAAGTTGACACTTGTGCTAATAGTCCTGGAGGTTTTCAAGTTATGACTTTTAACAAAAGTCTAGAGTCTTATGTTAAATCTCCCCAGTAATGGGCTGGGGATTTAGCTCAGCGGCATAAGCACCTGCCTTGCAAGCAGGCGGTCGTGAGTTCGATCCCTGGTACCGGTAAAAATGAAAAAGACCAAAAAAAAAAAAAAAAATCTCCCCAGTAAAAGGGCTCCTTGAAGCAGTACATACTACCACTGCTAGAAGTACTTACGACTTTATTTTTTAATCTTTTCCCTTTTAAGCTAAAAGATTTTAAATCAAAAGCCAAGCCGTTCTTTCTAGAATGTGACAATAAAAGGCGGTAGGGCACATTGTCTTGATAATTGCTTTATACAGAAGAGATGGCTTCCCGAATTGATAGAAGAGTGTATCCAGGTTTTACAGTCAAAAGGTTTACACCTCTTAAATGCGTGGGTTGAAGTAGCGGGTAACTCCCGTGGAGAGAACGCAGGCGCATCTGGGATGCTTTTTGCAGGGCTGTGGAGGCCACTTCCACCTGCTAGGGGCGGGGCGGGGCGGGGCTCCTGAAGAGGGAGGTGACGCAGGAGCTGTCCAGCTCCCAGCGTCCCCACAGCAGGCCCAGACCGCACCAGGCTCCCTGCAGCCCCGGTGAGTACCTTACACAGCCCCGGTGAGTACCTTACTAACGTGGGTTGGTCCCCTGCGCGCTCTGAAGCAAGCGTGGCCTTTGGGCGTGGGGGAGATGCCCTTCCAAAATCCTGGAGCTTGAAGCTTAGGTCAGACAAAGGAGGGGAGGGGGATTAAAGGACTAGGTATAAATGGAGGAAAGGAGTCTCTAGGAGGAAAATTGGGTAGCTGGTCAACTCAGATCCGCGTCAGCTGGGAGGAAAGGAAACATTTCTGCCTTCCAAGCTGTAGGAACGATGAGGTGGGGTGGAGGGGCCGCTGCCTGCCTCTGGCCTTTTCATCACAGTTGCAGATTCTGCTGTTGCAACAAAGAGCTGGTCTCAGTTCTTTGAGCAGCAAGGTTTTATGTCTGGGAGCAGCTTTTCTGTGCACAGAAAAGGCTTTTCTGTGCAGAAGTAATTGAATGCTGTGAATATTTCAGTCTCAGGAAAGAAAATCCGTGGTTTTGCCTCATTCTGCTCTGATTTAGCCCTAAGTAGACTGTTCGAAGGGGGGCTTTGCTTGGCTGTTGACTGAAGCGAAGCATGGCAGGGGTCTTAGGCCAGTTAACAGCTGCAGGGTTAGCTGCCAGAACATGAACTCGCTCCTTGGGGTTTGTTGTTTTGGTTTGGTTTTGGTTTTGGTTTGGTACCAGGGATCGAACTGGACCTCGCCCTCACTAGGCAGGTGCTTACACCGCTGAGCTGAATCCTCCCATGCTTGCCAGGCAAAAGCTTATACCTTTGAGCTAAATCACCAGCTCTTGCTCTGCAGGCAGAGCCATAGACATAGAACCCTCCTTCCCTTAGCCTGTCTTCTTTCTCACCACTACAGCATCCCCAACCCCTCTCTCCAGAACTACAAAGCGATATTACGAGCACCACCCTAGCTGTCCAGGGCTTCACTGTGTGCCAGCACAATCCTAAGCTTTTTTAGGTGTATTTGCACACTTAACCCTCACAACAACCCTGTAAGCCAACTGTTTGCATTACTCGCTTTTCACAAGAGACAGCGGAGGTGCTCACTTGTTCCTACCAGATCAAGTGCAGGGCCTGAGCTGTGCGGCTTTTCATTCCCCTCAGGATCTCAGTGGTGTTAGTTGTGAAGTAAAGACATCCCCTGTCACCATGGCCACCTAAACTTTCTGTGCTTTAGTGTTTGTGTCTTGCAAACTGCTTCTCATTAGCCTTTTTTTTCCTGAGACTGGGAAAACTCCTTTCTTTCCTGAGACTGGGCAAACTTGAAATTTGGCCCTCACTCAAAATTGGAAGAAGTTTTTGTTTGTTTTGATAAGCAAAGGAGAGTGGTGAAGTTAGAAGGAACACAACCTTTAGGAAGTTAAGGGACAGCGTGTGAGTGAGAACTGCCATTTCAGGATCCCGGATTTCTCAAGAATTTGAGAATGGAAAGAATCATATCTCAGACAGGTTTTTATTGTACATTACATGGACACTTGAGACAAAAGCAAACCTCCGGGTATTTTCACTGCTGTCTCTACAGGTGACCCTCAAGCAGCACCCTGTGGTGGTCACGTGATTGCATCATCACAGTTGTCAACTGTGATCAATCCATATAAATTTGGTCTTTCTTGCTAGGTTAAAAATGGTCTCCAGAATGGTCTCTACCGTGCTCTCTGGCCTACTGTGTTGGCTGGCATTTGGATGGACTCCAGCTTTCGCTTACAGCCCACGGACTCCTGACCGTGTCTCGGAAACAGATATCCAGAGGCTGCTTCATGGTGTGATGGAGCAGCTGGGCATTGCCAGGCCACGGGTAGAATATCCAGCTCACCAGGCCATGAATCTTGTGGGCCCGCAGAGTATCGAAGGTATTTGCTGAGTCCTGACTGTGAAGTTTTGACTTGTATCTTAAATACTCTTAATTAGTACTTGAGGCCTTCTGTTTTCCCTTATTACACAGTGCACGCATGCACTCTTCTTACACCCACATGAGAATAAATATCAGTGCTGAGAGCAGCAGCTGTCTGCACTTATTCACAGCTGCAGCCATAGCTCCCAGCACAAAGCCTGTTACATAACGGGTTGTTATGGTTCCTATCTCGATTTCCCCAAGAGCTTCACCTGCACACTGGTGAGGCTTTTGGAAGGTGATTGAATCATTGGGTGGGAGTGGGGAGGCCACTATAGCTACATGTGATGGCAGAAGCAGGGCCTGGTCAGAAGAGGCTCATCTCTGGGGGCTGAGACCTGGTGGGTTGCACTTTCTTTCCAGGCTGGTCCCTTTCCTCTGATTCCTGGCTGCAAGATGTGAGCAGCTTTCCTCTCCTAGTTTCCTCTACCATCTTGCCTTGAAACCTGCCAACTATGGATTAAAATTACGAACCAAAATAAACTCTCCTTCTTTGCATTGTGGGTGTCAAGTAATGTGTTCCAGCAATAGGAAAGTGACTAGGATATAGGCATTCAGGTAATATTTGTTGAGTGAATGAAGAAGCATCTTAGCATTACCCTAAGGAAAGTTTAGAAGCCAAACTTCATGTTTACCCCCACTGTGATTATTGAAACTGCAACCCCAGATACCTGGCTCTCTGAGCCATTGCCAGCCAGTACTTATGAAAGGTCCTCAAACTGGTACCACAGAATTTGACTTGGTTCCTAGGATGAGTCAGGACACCCAAGAGAGAGCCAAAAGACGTATTGATACTAAGAATTTAACTGTAGTCAATATTTTTCCTTTTTATTTTTTTCTTTTTTTCTTGCTATGCAGTTCAGACTGGTCTTGAACTCACTACAGAGCCCAGGCTGGCCTTGAACTTGTAGCAATCTTCCTGCCTCAGTCTCCTGAGTACTGGGATTACAGGCATGTGCCACCATACCTGCCTTCAAACACTTTAAAATATTTAAAACTACAATTTTATTGAATAAAAAGTTTAGTAATAAACAGTTTTAAAGTAGCAAAGTCATTTTTATTCTGAAGTTTTACACTTCTAAGTTTCTGGCAATGTGACTGTAAAACTTTTATCAGAAGGCTACAGTTCACTTATTTGTTATTTAACGATGAACATATAAAAAGAATCTTAGCCATACAAATGGGTTCTAAAGAAAAATATAAATTTGAGTTTTCTGAAGATAGCCAGAAAATACTATTCCCTGTGAACCAACTATGCATAATTTTGCTTGAGTCTGTATTTCCTAAAAGTGCTGTGTGCCTGGAGTTCTGTCAATACCATGAATATTGTTGTTATATGACTCATTTCTGTGTTGTTACCTGGTTTTAAGCTGTTGTGAAAAACTAATTCTGTGAGATTATTGTGTATTTAGGTTGACATTTGATTTTGGAAGTGGATTGACACTAATAATTTAAATTACGAAGCATGTAAATCTCACAGAGGGCTTAAATCAGAACAAATCAGGCAGGGCTGCCTGCTGTCCTTTTTGGGGGAGAAACTAAAATTTCAGCTGCTGCCGCCTGATATTTGAAGCACTTATTGATTTCAGGCATTTTTTTTTTTTCTGAGAGAGTAAATATCTGCCCTTTTACTGCAGGAAGTGCAGGAGTGGCCTGACACTGTCACAGTGGAGGCTCCGGGAGTTTCCATTGACACCTGCGTTTCCACTGCCGCCAGCTGTCCTCCCTGGACACCTAAGGCCTGGTTTACCCAGATTCCATTTATTCACTCAGTGTCTTCCTGTTTGGCACACACTCTGCAGGAGCCTGAGACCAGCCCCCGCTACAGACACACAGACATAGAAAAGTCATTGCATGCATCCCAGCAGGTGTTTTGTAGCTGTACAAATATCACTGCTGTGGAAGCAAAGAGTAGGAACAGGGCTCAGGAGTGGGTGGGATGGCTACAAGGAAGCCCTTCCTTCAAGAAGCAACGCTTGACTTGGGTTTGATATTGATATAGGAAATCCTCAAGGAACTGCCATGAAAAGGCATAGAAGTATGAACAGCATGGATTGAAATAATTTAGAATTTAAACATTTATTACCCTAGGGTGATGTATTTTCATGGTAAACATAAGTCTTTCTGATTCCTGACTGTATAAGGGGTGAATAAGGACTTGCATTTCAGTTCTTTACTACTGTGTAAAAACTATCGCATATTTAGCAGTTTAAGCTAAGATCTGTTTATTATTTCATAGTTTCTATTGGTCTGGAGTTGGCACCCGCTGCTTGGTCTCATCAGGTTGAAATCAGGTTTTTACCAGAGATACAGTCTCAGCTGGAGCTTGAGTGTCTTCTTCTAAACTTTTAAGGTAGTAGGAAGAATTCAGTTCCCTTTGTTTTGTAGGGCTGAGGTCTGTGGGTCAGTGCTTCTCTCTGCTCCTAGAAGTACTCTTAGGTTGTAAGCCACAACACAGAAATCTACTTCTGCAGAGCCAGGAAAGAGAGGTAGGAGCCTAGTTTTTGGGGACAGGCTACATAAAGGCTTTGGCTTTTCCTCTGAGTGTGGGTCTGAAGCTGCACTGGCTTTGACCAAAGTGTCGTGGCCAGCCTACCTTTAAGAAGAATTCCTCTGAGTACTGTGTTGAGAATATGCTGGTAAGGAGGGAGGAGTAGAATTAGGGAAATTGGTTAGAAGGCTACTGCAGTGATTCAGGACAGAGTATGATGGCTTTAGGTGTGATGAGACAGTCAGGCTGAAGTTAGTGCCAACAGGATTTGATAGTGGCTTGGAGATAAGGACTGAAAAAGAAGAGTTAAAGGTGACAATGAGATATTTGGCTTGAGGGACTGGAAGAGGAACAGTTTTCCACAAAAGGAGCAGGTTTTCAGAGGAAGTTGCAAAGTGCAGTTCTTCCTGTATTACTCATGAGATGCCTTTTACACGGATCATTCAAAGCCGAGAATCTGTGTCCTTTACTTGTACTGTCTAATTCTGTCCTACCCAGCCTCTTAGCAGCATTTATCACAGTTGACCATTCCCTTCAAACTCCTTTCTTGCTTAGTTGTGGTTCTAAGATGTCAAGATAAGTGAAGATGATCCATGGTTGAGTTTGTTCCTTCTTTCTGTTCTCATGGGTTCCATATCTGTGGGCTAAAACTACGAATTGAAAATATACAGCAAAAAAATTGCACCTGGGAAAGTATGGGCTTCTTCTCCTCGTCTTTATTACCTAACCAGTGAAGTGTCACAGCTATTGACAATATATTTGGTAACTTAGGAGTAATTTATATGGAAGGGCATTTGAAAGTTATATGGAAATACCATGCCATTTTATATAAAGAACTTGAGCATCTTTAGGCTTTGGTATCTGTGGAGGGTCCTGGAACCAGTCGCCCATAAATACCAGGAGATGACTGCAACCAGTTTTGCCCACTCTTCTGTTACAGCCTTTAGGTGTTGCATTGTCCAGGGATCAGTGCTGGACCCACTTTCTCATTGCAAGTTTTCTAGATGATCATTCTGTTGACTAATTTTGTTCCATTGCTGATGACTTTTTTGTATGTCCATAGGCTTCTATGTGTCATTAAATTACCATGTCCTCTCCATCACCAACTCCCAATTTTTAAAATTTCAAAATAAAGAGAACCCAGATTCTTTTCTTTTCTTTTCTTTCTTTCTTTTTTTTTTTTTTTTTTTTTTTTTTTGTCTTTTTCTTTTTCTTTTTTATCAGTACCAGGGATCGAACTCATGACTGCCTGCTTGCAAGGCAGGCGCTTATGCCACTGAGCTAAACCCCCAGCCCCCAGATTATTTTCTTATTAAGTGTCAAGAGAAGGGAGTCTATAAGATGGCCAGCTTGAAGAGGCAAGGAGTTACAGTGTCCAAGTGGACAGCCTTTAGCCTTGGTGAAGGGGGCTGCAGTATCTCTGCTGGGCCGCAGAGAGGCAATGGTTGCTTCCCATTCAGAGGTCAGAGGCAGGGAAAGCACACCTGGAGACATGATACTCTCTGGCTAGTCTTTCTGCAGTTGTGGGAAGGAGTAGGGCTGATTCTTGACTCAAATATCTTAACTAAAACTGTTTAAGGTAAATCCCACTGGTGCAGAAGTGATAAAACATTAGTGTACAGGCTGTCTTTGGGTAGAATCGGGCCTTTAGGCCAGCCCGTGTCCTTTGGGCTTGGCCTGAGCCCACCCTAAATTTACATCCTTCAGAAAGTCCCTGGATGGTATTCCATTTTGTGTGTCAAGTAACTGGGTGGCTAGAATAAGAGATAGTGTTTTTCTTGGAAGGGAGCAAGATAGCGAAAATGAAAATAATGGCTGATTTCATTTGTGTTTAAGAGTGCCTATGTACGGATGTCCAGAAGGCGGTTAGATGTGCATAGCACAGGAGAGATGTCTGGGGGAAAGGAGAGAATTTTCAAGCTATCCCCAGGCTGGTGGTGGCTGGTGTGATAGGAATGGATGAAGTTGCCCTATCCAGTAAGAAAAGTACAGGCCCTAGGAGAAAACCCAATACCTAATAGCCAGCTAGACAAAGAATCTGCAAAGGAAACAAGGAAGTTGAGAAGAAAGGAGAATTAGCAAGAACGCAAAGAAGACCAGGAAAGTGTTCCGAGGAGGGGCAGTGATCATCACTGTCAAAATGGGAGAATTATGATCATGTGAAGTAAGGTCCTGCATATAAAATATTTACTAGGGTAGCAACACTGAAGTTATTGGGAGCACCAACGCAGGCAAATTCTGTGGTGTAGTGGGGCCCAAAGCAATGTCAGGTCCGGGCTGATAATGAGCAGTAACTGCCATGGAAGAATTAGAGTAGATGATGTACATCTGAAAAGGTTTTCTTGGGGTCACTGTTTCAGGATATGAGAGATTTGAGCCTAAGTGAGTTGCCAAGAGTCAATGCAGAGAAAAAGCTAAAGATGCAGGGAAGAGAGCAGCAGGCCCAGAGGAGGGGAAGGGGATAAGAACGGGGGAGGCCCAGGAAAAAAGAGAGCAGCAGAGGAGCAGCAGGAGAGGAAACGTGTGGAGGTAGTGGCTTTAGCTATTGCAGACAGCACTATTTCTAGCTGCCTATTCAATTAAAATAATAATATAAAAGTGAAAAATAGTAATCATGCAAGGCCTTTTGACTCTGTTTTGGGGGGGAGGACAGGTTACACGTCTCATACACTACACCTTTCCTGTATCCTTCTTGATAATTTAGAATTTCAGATGAGACAGGTTTTAACTTCTTATCAGTATCATCAAACTACTAGTTACTAATTACAAGCTTTTTATATTTACATTTATAATGCTTCAGCAGCTTATAACATAAATTCAAAGTTAAAAGACGCAAGAGAGTCATCTTTGCCTATTTTCTGTTCATTGAAGAGAAATAAATGTTTTAGCAAGGTATAAACCCAGAACAATAAGGGAAAGTAATTCTAATGGGCTATTGGTGAATTTTCTGTGATCATTTTATGTATCTTTTCAACATTGCAATATAAAAACTTGGGAAATAACTACTACTAGAGACACAAAAAGTGAATTCTCTCAAAATATGACAAACAGCTTATCAGAGAATCACAGAATTCAAGGGAATAGGCATAACAGTATTTAGCAATACCTGTTGCATTTTAGCTAATAAGCTAATAAGCAGAAATCATCATTCTTGATAAGGATTATCCTTGCGTTATTTAAATTTTGAATGATATGAGATCTTTAGTTCATTCCTTAAAAGATTAAACAGAGACATAGAAAACTCACTCAACTACTGAAATTAAGCTTACTGTGTACCAACTGCTAGAACTGCTCTATCAGTTTTCTGACTCAAATCATTGTGAGGTATTCACTTCTATATTCATTGGATCCTAAACCAGTCTGAACCCCATGCATTTTCATGGAACTCAGTAGAACCCAGATGTATTAATTGGTGTTCTCTGAGAAACAGAAGCAATAGGCTGCTTGTATATAGGAAAGTAGAGATCTATTTTAAGGAATTGGCTTACATAATTGTGGCTAGCAGGTTGAAAACGTGCAGGGCATGCCTATAGGCTGGAGACAAAAGGAAAAGTTGATAATCTTGAGTCTAAAATGTCTGGAGGTAGAATTTCTTCCTCTGCAGAGAACTTCAGTCTTTTTTGCAGGCCTTTTACTGTTAAATGAGCCAACCACATCATGAAAACTGGGTAGGAGGGCTCTCTGGGGTCTTTCTTATTACCATCACGTTGGTTTCAACATAACAGCTTTGGGAAGGATACAGACATGCAGTACATGGTACAGCTAGTGTTTGTCTGGGGGTTCAAAGCCTGAGCTAGACCTAGTGTTTGTGCCTTCTCTTTTTCTCAACACCTCTTAGTGTGTCTTAGGATAATTAATCATAATTACAGATTCAGACAGAGCTAAGCTTAGACCAGTGTGTGAAATGGGTTTGCCTTCTAGAGTTTGCTCCTGAGCTCACTCTAGATTTTTTAATAAAGAAGCATAAAAGGATTTATTAAACAGGATTAAATTAAGAGAAATAGAGTATGGGCTCTTACAAAGAAAAGAAATGCCTTGTTGCCTTGAGTTAGGTTTGTTCACAAGGATTCGGGGGCATTCCTAAGATGGGCTATCTAGCATTTGCCTGTTGGTTGGATGTATTAAAATGCAAACCATTTACATGTGCTTGAAACTAAAATTCGCTGTCCTTTTTTTAAATTTTAAAGTGAGTAAAATTTTGAGTGATATGAGATCTTTAGTTCATTCCTTAAAAGGTTAAACAGAGACATAGAAAACTCACTCAACTACTGAAATTAAGCTTACTGTGTAACAACTGCTAAAATTGCTCTATCAGTTAAATTTTAAAGTGAGTAAAATTTTGAATGATATGAGATCTTTAGTTCATTCTTTAAAAGGTTAAACAAGGATTGGGGGGCACAACAAACAGAACATAAGAAAGCAATGTAAGAGACATAAATTTCAAAGCAAGAGATCTTCACTATCTATCATGTTGTCTCTTGTTTTCTTCCAAATAGTTGTCCATATCTTCACATACAGGGAATTCATATAAAACAACATAGTATAAAACTGATCTAAACAGGATGATGAAGGTATTTGAGGTCTTCAAGACCAGACAATAGGGAAGTCAACAATGGCTGTTATAGTGTCTCTAATTCTCTTTAAAATAGCTTTCCATACCTTCATGTATGTTGAAATTAAACAAAACAAAACAGACTAAAATCACTCTGAACAAATAATAATAATATTCGTGGAATTCACATCATGATGCTACAGAATCAGCACTGGATACTGTAGTATCTCTTTTTCTTGAAAGTAGTTGTTCATTTCATCATGTGTTATATAATCAGTTCTCATAAACTGTAAGTTATATGCATGCGTGAGTCTCTACATGTATATCTTTCCTTTCTGTATTAGAGGGAAAAACAAAATAAATTCCTAGAAAAACATGAAACAAAAAAGTCATATAAAACCACAACACAAGGTGATCTACAATGGTTACTATGATGTCTCTTGTTATCTTCAATAGAATTGTCTATATAATCAGGCATAGTATAATTGAATACAGCAGTACATAACAATATTAATAAAAATAAAACATTTTAGACATTCTATGACTTCAAAAGCAGGTAAAAATCAAACCAGAGTGGATATCCTAGTGAATCTTGTCATTTTCAGTGTAGTTGCCTGTACTCTCAGATTTGATACTATCAAACATAATAGATTCAAATAAAATCAGCCAATATAAAACAGCAATCTAACAAATCAGATTCAAATAAGATCAGTCATGATAAGACAGTGTAAGTTATACAGGACTTCAGATTAAGTTAATAGGAAATTAAGGATGATTACCATACTATATCCTGCTATTTTGGGAATAGCTGTCTGTGCCCTCAAATCTAGTATAAGTAGACAAACTGGAACAGAATATAATCCATCTAAGCAGAGTGGTGAGATTAATGTGGGTTTTAAATCCTGATACACTATTAGCAATATCCTCTGCCTTCATTTTTTGGACTCTTCCTACCCTTTCACTCCCACAGGGTGCACTGTGCATTTTAGGTCCCACCAGCTCCCTCAGTTTTTAGATTGGGGGGCAACCTGCTATATACCTAAGTGGTCCTGAACCTTCTCACTCCTGGACTTGATCTCAAGTTGTATTCCTTTACCTACAAAAGCCTCAAAGTTTTCCATTGTTATAGCTGAGTAGTTCTCTACCGCACAAAAGTATCATGTCTTTCCAACCTATCTGCAGGTGCTGGTCGAGTTGCCCCTATTTTCCCTGGTTCCCTGTCACATAGAGCATTGTTTTCTCATATTTGATTTTTGGTTCATAAACCCTCTTTCAGATTAATTATATTTCCTATAAAGCATCTTGATCGACTCTATCTGCTGATCTACTCTGCGTTTCTTTTTTTTTTTTGGTGTATCAAGGCCATTTTTGTTAGAGATTATAGCCAACCTTTTCTGCCTCATCTCTGCTGTGCTATTTTTCTGCCACTGGTTGTCTACTTTTCTTCTTCATTCCACTCTCTGCCCAGTTCACTGAAGCCTCTCTGCCACTGTTCCTGAAATCTTGATGGTTTTTTTTCTTCCTTTCTAGAATATCCTTAAGTATTTTTTGTAGGGTTGGAATGGTGGTCACGAACTCCCCCAGTTCTTCTTTTTCATGGAAGCATCTGATTTCTCCATTAATTTTGAGAGACAGTTTTGCAGAGTACATCAATCTGGGTTAGAGATATTTTCTTTCAGGGCTTGGAATACTTCACTACAAGCTCTTCTTGATTTGATGGTTTGTGTCGAGAAGTCTGCCGTGAGTTTGATGGGTTTTCCTTCATAGGTGATCTGTTTCTTTGTTCTGATGGCTTTAAATATTCTTTTCTTGTGATGAATTTCTGGGATCTTGATTATTATATGTTTAGGTGTAGCTCTGTTTTGGTTGTAGGTGGCAGGAGTTCTGTATGCCTCATACATCTGAATATCATTTCCTCTTCCTATGCTTGGGAAGTTTTCCTTAATTATTTCTGTGAATAGCCTTTGTATTTCCTTTGTGTTTACCCCTGCTTCTTCACTCACATTTTTTATTCTTAAGTTATAGATCCTTTTGTCATCTTCTAGCCTTTGTATTGTTACTGCCCGTATCCTTGTTATTTTTAAGAGATCTTTCCTTTCAGGATCAGACATTGCAAACCTACCTTCAAGTTTTGTTAATCTATCTCTAGTTTCTGTCAGACAATTTTTCCAGCTTTCCATGAAGCTTTTAATTTCCTGGTAATCTCTTTGAATCTGTTTCATGTATTCTAGGTTTTCTTTATATTCTTCATCGAACATTTCTCTTCTTTCCCTCTTTTTTTATGTTGCTCCATTCTTCTGTCTGTATCTTTTTGAGAGGCAACAAGCATTTCTTTTATTTAATCTACTTATATCTTGCTTTACTTGAATTAATATTTCAGTTTTGAACTCATCTATGATATCACAAAGATATCTCTTTATGTCCACTGATGCTGTGTCTGATATTGCATGTTTGCTGCCCTCAGTCTCTTCTGTATTTACCTCTCCTGGATCAATATTTGCAGGGTTGTGGCCTGGGGGCTTTTTCATACTTTTTTTTTTCTTGTCATATTTTTGGTTTCTTCCATATAAGTGTATAGTGGAGGTCCCCTTCCCTTTTCTTGTTGGTTATGGTTCTTCTGAAACGTGCTGGCTAGGGATTTCTGTCCTCTCTAGTTTGCTGTTGGTCACTGAGATGCAAGCAGAGGCAGTGTATGCTCACCCATCCCCTCCAAGCCAGTCAACTTGCAGGGACCTTCACTAAGTGTGTGCCCCACATTCAGAATCAATTCAGGACAACTTATTGGGTCCCAGCCAGGGGCGTGACCCAGGGCAAGCAGATCCCACCAATCTGCTGTAGGCAGGGAGCAACCAGCTGAAATCACTGCTGTTCCTTGTTCATGCCCGTCCTGCCTGATTCCAACATGTCGTCCAGTTAGTCGCCCCTTTCCCTTGGGAGGGTCTTATTCCAAGCGCTCACCCCGGGTTAGTGCAGGTCTCCATGCTGGCTCCATTCTCTGTTGCACTTGCCAACCTCCAACCTCAGCGGCGGGTGTGGCTCCAGCAGCGAGTGTGCCCTGACTGCGAGTTTGCGCAGCTCCAGTGAGTGTGCCACGGCCACCAATCTTAGCTGCTCTGATGGTGGTCCCAGGACTGCACATCTGACCTGGTCTTTTCCCTTTAGTTTCTTCCTGGGTTGAGAGAATCCATATCCCTCTGTCTGGTCCTCTCTAGGATGTTTTGTTCCGGCATCTGAGTTGTCTCTCTCAGGGAGGCTCTGTATTTTGATGCTTACTGATCCACCATCTTTAGCTCCACCCAATGTCCTTTAATAGTGTCCTTGCTGAGGAGGGCCATTGATAGGAGAAAGCCCAATGCACAGGTGAAAGAAATAGGCCAGAGCCCAGAGCCCACT
Source organism: Cavia porcellus (assembly GCF_034190915.1). Lineage (NCBI taxonomy): Eukaryota > Metazoa > Chordata > Mammalia > Rodentia > Caviidae > Cavia > Cavia porcellus. The sequence goes on from NW_026947489.1 coordinate 35,652,007, forward strand.
TTCTGTGCTTGCTATCTTTATGACCCTTAGGAATTTTCCTGGTGGGGAAGAGGGGTGGAGGGGTGATGTTGAATGACTTTTGTGTTCTAAGGCTACAGTCTTTCTTAAAAAGTACAATTTTAATATTACAATTTTCATCATCTCCTCCTCTATCTATTCCTTCTACCCCCCCACCCTCCGCCACATTCACAGTTCAATCCTTCTTTTTGTGTGTGTGAAGCAGGAGACTGAACCCAGGGCTTTGTGCATACAAGGCAAGAGCTCTACCACTGAGCCACATCGCCAGCCCTCAGATTTCTTATTCTTGTGAGTTTCAAGACAGCCATTTTATAGCTGCTACAGACTGTGAAGGGCTGTTGAACCCACCTAGCGAGGGAGCAAAAGTCTCATTCTGACTGACTCAAAGGAGACATAGTAAGAGGGTTGTTATCAGCATGTCACTAAAGCTCAAGGCCAAATCTGGCACCGCATTCATTTGTGAACATACCATAGGTCTCGTAATATAGAAAATTTGCAGAGCTGTCAGAAATATATACACAGCAGTTTGTTTTGATAATAGTGCAGGTGAGCATCAGCTTGATGAGAATCTGGAGAATCCTGGAAGATATAATCTTCCAAGTATTCAAACAAACAGGGGCCAAAAATTACATGTAGAATAATCTTGAATTGTTTTTATTTTTAATCTTCACTTGTTTTGAGATATTTATCCAAGTACAACAGGTAGAACACAAGAGTATGTAAAGTCTTATTTTGTTAATAAGAAATCTAGTATGTATTTTAATTATAATATCACTGTCTTCAACCACAGCTGACAGCAGGCGCCGCTGAGCTACGGCAGCCTCGGTGTGTTCTGCTGTCATGGGAGCATTTAGTTGGGAAGGCAGCAGGAAATGCTCTCCAAGTTTACTGTGGTCTGAATGTCTGTGTTCCCTCAAATTAATACACTGGTGCCTATGTCTAATAATGTGAAGAAGTGATGACTTTCACAAAGATTACATCTGGATGGCTCATCCGTGGTGAGATTAGTAGCCTTGTAAAAGAGGTTCTAGTTTTCCCTTTCCACCATGCGAAGGCATATAGAAAGCAACATCTCTGAGAAAAGCATTTCCAGACATAGAATCTGCTGACACACTGATCTTGGACTTTCTAGCCTCTAGTACTAGGAGAAACAAATTTTGATTATTTATAAGGTGTCCACTATATAAGTCAATTTTGCATTGCTATAACCAAATACCTGAGGCAATATAGATTTATAAAGCAAGAAATTTAGGTAGCTCATTGTTTTGGTGGTTCAAGGACATACATTGGCATAGGCTTGGCTCTTGGAACACCATCTGTGAAGAAGAGATCACATCACTAAATGGGAAGCCAAAGCGAGAAAGCATGACTGGGTTCCACAATCCCTTCTGAAGATATGACCTCAGTTGACCTAAGGAATTCCCACTAGACTCTACCTCTTAAAGGTCCCCTTCCACCATCACCATTCAGGACCAAGCTCCCAACCCATGAATCCTCGAGGAACAAACAACATCCAAATTGTAGCACCAAGCTTATGGTATTTTGTTACCGCAGCCCAAGTGGTGTCTTGATGTCCTTAAATTCCAGTGAGATTTTCTAGAAAGGTAATATTTTTCCTAGCCACTTTCCAGCTTTCTCCCTTTCCATTCTTCCTGGAATTCCCAAGGGAGGTTGGACATGGTGACAAATATAAGCACTGGGCACTTAAAAAAGAATCTCTAAGGTATTACGTCTCCCTCCCTCACATTTGGCAGGCCCCAGATTCCTTTTACCTTTAGTATGAGCTTTCCCCAGGAGCTTTCTCAGTTCCTCATGTGCTCAGCTTCATTAGGTATCCTCTAGGGCATATCTGTGCAAAGACCAGAATATTCAAGCCAGGATCCTACTCATGTCACCTGAGACCCACTGTCTGGAAAAAAAGTGAGCAGCAAGAAGCATGCTGAGTCCCAAAAGAAGCCACCATGAACAGTTTTCCACAGATAACTGACTAAGTGGTCATGTACATGTAGGAAATGGAATAGCAGTAACTAAATTTTATGTGATATTTTATGGTTTGCAAAAGTATTTTTCCTATATCCATCTCATCTAATATAAAAAGATCTTAAAAGTTTAAATTTCCCACAGTTGTTTGAGCTGCACGAGTTAACTGGCAAGCCAGCTGTATGAGGTCTGAACGCATCTCTCCAACCTGCTATCTTCTATTCCTGTAGACTTGTATAATCCTGTGACACTTAGCTGAGGAACTATAATGATCCTGTGAGTTGTGGTAAACCACATGTGGATTTGGGTGCATGATATTTCAGGCACATGCAGCTTCAGGAAGGAAGTGTTCTAACAAACTGCCCTCTCGGAACAAATTGATACAAATACCTTGGGCACTGCAGCTCATGAAGAAAGTGACTGAAGCAGGCTGGAAGGATTTAGCATGCAGTACAGCTTGGCACATGATGAAACAGTGTGCAGTTTTGACCACTGATGAGCCATGTGGTTTTAGTAGAGGAAGGAGCATGTAGTGTGGTATGGTGAGGTGTGGCATGGTGTAGGGGTCGGGATGGGGATGGTTTGTATAGCAAACAAAGAGCCACAAGGCAGAAATTCCAGGGATTCAAGTATGACTCAGTCCAGCCCTACTGCACAAGTTTCTACTTGTGTGAAGTTTCACTTCCCAGTGCAAAAATGGGGACAAACTATGCAGTCTATCCCATAAGGTTGATATGGCAGCCAGATCAAGTAGTTTATATTAAGATGTTTGGGAAAACATAAAACATCACAAAACACAAAGCATCATTCTCATGGCCATTGCTTCTCTCCTCCTATCACATTTATTTCCAGTTGTAAATGACTTCAGGTTTGGGAAATGGTGTTATCTTTCCCCTAGATGTTCTGTTCCTTGTGGCCTCCTAAGGTTTGCCTGGGAAACTGACTCCCAGCAGACAGCTGTTAAAAGCACCCTTTCTCCTCCTGGCCTTATTAAGTGCTCTACTCCCTCTGCTGTTACCTTAGCAGTCAGGGATGTGAAACCACAGTAAGGATGGGCGCCTCCTGAAGCCTAGAAAACAGTGACTTTTCCTTACTCAGACTTGCTTTGTTCCATTTCTTGCCCCTGTGACTTTATAAATTCTATATTTTTCCTTGAAATAGATTATAGGAAGAGCTTTAATATCCAGAAAAGTAATCAGATGCCCAGCCAAGGGTGATGCACATTTGTGTGGCTGTAACTGATGGCGGTGGGAGGAACGTGTGCGGGTGAGTTGGAAAGTTGCGCACAGTGGTTTGAGAGCAGACTGTCCACTTGCTGGCCTGTCTGGCAGTGTAGGCTTCCTTGAACCAAATGTCCTATGGAAATATTATCTACTCCATTTCTACTCTTATTTACTCAATTAATTTTCAAATGCCTACTATTGCCAGTGACGTAGGCCTTGATGTGTTTCAAAACCAATGAACATGGTTCTAATTTGTTTACATAGGGTTTTCATAAAATGAATAGAGGCAGGCATTATTTTTTTTTTAACCTTTTAGTGGAAGTTAGCTATAAAGAGAGGAACTGAGCGGCTCTCAGTAAAATGCCGGAAGCAGAATGAGACTGCTTTCCATTCCCCTACTTTCTATTCCCTGGCAGCATTTTCCATTGGTATTTCAAGGCAGCAGCATGCAGTAAGAGTGACAAAACACAAGAAAGACTAATGATAGTGGACTTTGTTTTCACTCCAAGGAGGTGGGCTGGCTAGACGGGTGTGGCACAAACTGACAGTAGGGAGCAGCAGGCCTGTCTGTCATCTCCTAGTATGACTTGAAGCCCCACTTGAAGGAAGTGGAAGTCTAGGTAGGAGAAAAGGACATAAGAGTGTTAATGCACCTTTCCTGGGCAGAAGCTGAGAGCCTAGTGAGGGTCACACTGTCACCCCCAGAAGAGTTCTGTGGGGCAGAGCAGTGGCCCCAGAGAAGCTGTCTCAGGTCATTTGTACTTGAGCTGGGCTTCCTTGGAGATGTAGATCATGAGGACTCAGGTTCAGACAGAGGCAATGAAATAAAATCACAGTTTCAGGAAACCTGTGTTGAGTGCACAATGGTTATGGGGTGGAGACGGCAGGCAAATCTGGACACATTTAAGGCTGCATCAAGTTGCTCCACTTAAGAATTTCTGGGGAGAGGAGCACAATGTCTGGATCACTTATGCTCACCCAGGAAGGCCCCTGCATCCATAGTCTCCCTGTTCCTTGCCTGTAGAGTGTCCTTTAACATCTCTCCTTATGGACTAGAAAGATGCCCCAAATCTGGGTTCCTTCAATGGCAGCATGGCAGAAGTGGTGGTATTGGGTAGGAGGCTGTGTCGGGTGTTACTTTCTGTGCTGGTCAAGTATGATGTGGGATCACAGGGGATGGTAGCAGGTGTTTCTTCACCGCTCAACGCTGATGGCCATTACTCAGCACATGCTGAGTGATCTGTGAAAGGGGTCTTCTTCTATGAGATGCCCCTCTTCCCAGTGGTTCTTCACTTGGACACGTTTGATTAAAATCTCCCAGAGAGTCAGACACAGACCTTCGATAGCACTCCAGAGTATCCTCAGTACCTAGCGCGTGGTGGTTCTGCATGTAGTGGAAAAAGAAATTTTCTCCTGGCTTTTGATTTAACCCAGATGGAGCAGTACTTAATCAGGTACTGAAGTGACTGTGGCAGTGGGCCCTTCCAGAAGGACGACTGTTTATTTCCCTCAGTATCCTGGCCAACTTTTTCCTTGCATGAGGCAGGGATTACAGCTGAGGGGACAGCTAGTCCAGGATGTTGGTCTGCCCTGCAGAGACCTGGGGGACCTTTCTCAGGCCATCTTTCTGGTACGACAGCTCAGCAAGTTTGTGTCAAAAAAACTCTGCACAGCTAGGATAAAATATGAATGACTAACATTTTCCTCCCAGGCAGCCAGCAAGGAAGAGCCTGCTGAGAATTCCTTTGCTGCAGACCACTGAGGACGCCTGACTCCAGAATTGAGCCCAGGGGGACCTCGTTTGTCTATTAGCCCTCCTCCTCCTCCTCCTCCTTCTTTTTTTTAATCCTTGCGGATGATGGGAGGGACTATTTGCTGAGTTTGTCCGGACTCTGAAAGTCCTTGGTCCCTGAAGTATGTAAGAACATGGCATCAGCACAGGTGCTATTGTCTGAAAATGTTGCTGAAGGAAAGAGCAGTTATTCTGACAGTAAATGATACATTATGCTGTATTGGAAGGCTTTGGGTTTGTTTCTTGCATGTGCAGTCAATGAGTAGAATTTGGTAGTGGGCTCTCATTTAAATAAGTGTATATAGCATACTGGTGCCTAGTTAGCATCTCTAGTGGTTTGTTGTTGTTATTGTTGTTGTTCTTATTGTTTTTGGGTGGTTTTGTTCTTTTTTTTTTTTTCAGGCAGAGTTTTTGATATCTGGACATCTGGGCCATGCACAGGCAAGATGTGCCTGCAGGCAGGAGGAGTGTTAAATCCAAGGCTCTGACAGGCAGAAGTATCAGAATCTATGCAGCAGAAGTATCAGTGTCTCTGTAGCACCCTCCTGCAGCCTGCTACCCACTCAGGCCTCCTCCTGACCCTGCTCCAGCATGTCTGCACTTCAGGCAGGGCAGGTCACATCACCACCCTGACCCTCAGTAAGGACACTAAGGAGAGAGTAGATGTATGTGGTCACCAGCCTCTCTATATTCCGGCCTAAGGGATGAGAGGCAGCCAGCAGAAAATCCCAATGTTCTGCCAGGTAGCAACAGTGCTGCTGTGATGGAGAAGCAAGGAGCATGGTCTCTTGGGTTTTGAGTTCTGCTCTCACTGGTCCAGACTTCATATTTGGGGCCAGATGTATCAATAGAGCTCATTCAGGAGAGGAGGGATATGCAGGTAGATGAGTCCAGGTCCTTGAGAGGTAGCTGAGGTGGATGAGAAATGCCCACAAGACACCTCCCTTTGTGTCCTCTGGTGCCCTGCACATCCTCCGATGCTACGCTGTCAGCCATTTTTCTTACAGGGCAGAACTGGCTGAGCAGATCAGCTTTTCACTTATATTACTCCAAGTGCATATACCTTCTCGAGCTTTTGATAATCAATATTATAGAACCAGGAATTTGTTTTATCCTAACCCGGTATCAAAGCTCTAGAATCTGGGGAGAGTACATCAAAGCTTATCTGACTTCAAAATTATGTTTAAAATGGATAATTGAGATATAAGGAAAAGGGTTAAAAAGCATTGTGTATCATATTTTGCAAAAGAAAATACAGGGGGCTGGGGATTTAGCTCAGCGGCATAAGCGCCTGCCTTGCAAGCAGGCAGTCAAGTTCGATCCCGGTACTGATAAAAAAGAAAAAGACAAAAAAAAAAAAAAAAAAAAGCAAAAGAAAATACAAATTTGTGTAACAGTGTTCCAGGGGAAAGGAACTAATGTTTCTTTTGTCTCTATAATGTGATTCAAAATATGTTATTATTTTGACCCCAGAAATGCCATGTGGGTGACTCCACATTTATAATGAAAAGCTGAGGTTTAGAGAGGATAAACGCCTGCATAGATGGATAGGAAAAGGGCATGGGATCTGGATGTGAAGGGTATGTGTAGGACCGTAGAGCTAGGGTGATGCCCTCAGCACTGTGGACGTTCAGGCTGGATAGTTCTCTGTTGCAGGGGCTGCAGTCTTTGAGAGGCCAGTCTACTTCCCCAGTTGAGTCAACCAAAAATGCCTCCTGATATTTTCAAATCTCTCCAGGAGGTAAAAACCACTTTCTGTTTAGAATCCTTGCTCTGAGGGCTTTATTTATGCAACTTCGCATTCAGAGTGAAATTTCGGGGTATTTTTAAGGACAATATGGGTTAATTATGTTTAAGTCTTTTTCCCCACTATAAAAATAATAAAAGCCATTGTGAATCATTTAAGGAAAAATAAAGATTGTAATACTTTATCACCTAGAAATACTGACTTTTAACATTCTGTTCTGTTTTATTCCCATCTCTTTCTCTATACACTTATATGCAGGGGTTTGTTTGTTTGTTTGTTTCTCATTGTAAAAACATAGTTTCAAAGATCATATTGTAGCTGGGTGTGGTGGCTCACGCCTGTAATCCTACTCAGGAGGCTGAGGCAGGAGGATCTTTGTGAGTTCGAGACCAGCCTAGGATACAAAGTGAGCTCAATGCCAGCCTGAACTGCACAGTGAGACTCTGTCTCAAAAAGACAAAAAAATCATATTGTAGATATTTTTATGTGGATTTTATACTTAATATTATAAATATATTATTTCCTATAATCATAACAAATTAATGCAATTACTTTTAGTAACTACATTGTATCCTATTATATGTGTAGGCCACTGTTTACTTAAGTAGTCCTCTAATGTTGGACATTTAGAGTTTTTCCAGTTCATCCCTATCATAAACATTGTTTTAATGAACATATCTGTGCATAAACATTCATGTAATCTCCTGATAACATTGTCTAGGCTGTTTATTTCTACCAAAAAGTACTTGGGTCTAAGCTTTGCACATAAGTTTTTCAACTCCATTTATTGTCAAAATGCTCTCTGTAAGTGTTGAATCAGGATAGCTGCCTTTTCTCCTATTTGGTTCATGGGTTTCTTGTCTTACTCATCTAAAAGATGAAGAATATTTTTAAAAAGACTTTAGTTAGATAAGCAAACGCGATACTATCTTATATTTGTTTGACTACTAACAAAACTGAACATCTTGCCATCTATTATACAGCTATTTACTCATTCTCTTAAATAATTGTTAACAAGATGCATAATTTCTCAACTTTATTATGTCAAACTACTCCCAGATGTTCTACTCTGCCTTTTTACATGCAGACTTAGAACTGAAGTTCTTTTAGGTTTTTGTAGCAACAGTAGAGGGAGATTTGGGGGGAGACTTGGGACAGAGATGGAAGGATATTCTTTTGCATGAATGACAGCACCTGAACAGAGCCAACGGGAATGTGAAGCCAAAAATGGAGGGAAAAAATGGCTCATTTGTGAGACCCATGGTGAAAAGGGATCTGGTCGGGGACTTCCTGTGTTGGCCACCAGGTGGTACCATCGTCCCAGGATGGTTTTCTTTCTCTGCTGTGGGAGGGCTAAAGAAGGCTATTAATTAATAAATGGTCACAATCTGAGTAAAAGGCTCATTTGTCCATAGGAGCCCAAGTGCCATTGACACACACAGGACACTGGCTGGTTGGGCATTTGCATTTAACCTGCCAAGAATCATGAGTAGAGATGGTGCACCTGTGTGTCCATGTAGAGAAGAGAAAGGGAGGTCAGGGCTTTTCAGAAAAAATTATATAGGATGGCTTTATTGTGATACAGTTTATACACTGCAGAGTTCACCCAGTTGAAATATGCTGTTTCGTGGTTTTTAGTACGGTTGCATCACAACTATCAATTTTAAAGTATATTTATCACATCTAAAAAAGAAACACTATTTTCTTAAGCACCCCCAGCCCCAACTCTGCAACCTTTACCCCTCTCTCAGTCCCCTTTGCCCAAACTCTGGCAACTACTGATCTCCTTTTGCATCTATGGACTTACTTGCTCCAAGTGTTTCCTGTATATGGAATCAGCACCTGGCCAAAAGCATCAGGGTAGCTAAACAGACGGATTATTTCAGGGGATCTAGCATTTTTCAGGCTGTCGGGACAGAAATATGTCTATAACAGTGCTTCTCCTGCTTGGTGGGTCACCAGAATCACTTTCAATACTTTTAAAATGAAAGGTCCCTGGCCCCCAGTCTCTCCGGAGATTTAAATTTAGTAGTTCTACACCTTTACGGCTGCTTCATATTTTATTTTTGCCACATACGTGGTGATTCAAATGAGCACCTGGCTGTCAGCAGTGGGAGTCATGCAGTGGAGGACAGGAAAGCTGGTTTTTAATGGAGCTGTGAGAAGAAAGTGGCCTTTCCCTGCCCACCAGCTACAGCTCTAAACCCAGTGCGTCATATGCAGCTACAGCTGTAAACCCAGTGCGACTTGTGCAGGCTGCAATGCTGGTTCATGTCAGGCTGTCATCTTTGACTCAGCATAACAACAGTGCATATTTGAAAGCCGTCAAGCCCAGTGACATCAGCTTTATTTACTATTTGGCTGGCAAGTATCTCAGTGCGGTATAACAGCAAGAATACTTAATTTGAAGCTCACCAGACCATTCCACCGACTGATCGCTGGGGCTGTGGTGAGCATGTGGTAACAGTGAATGTGAGATATGACACTGCACAAATTGGTATATTAGAGCCAAGGACAAGATGAGACTTTGAAAGAGAATCTTGTTTGATTGCCTCACTTCACATTAAATTGAGGCCATGGGAGGATCTTTGCTAAAGGTCACATATTAGCTGTTATTAAAGCAGCCAGCAATGAGGCAGGAAGCACAAGGGGTGTCTCCCCTTTGTCACTGTATCTCACTTCACTGTCTTTGGGGGCCTGGGGAATCTAGATATCTAATCATTTTGCATTTCAAGAAATGAGAAAACCCAGGCTTCATTTGTCCATAGTAGTAAAGCTAATTGATTTGTATTTGCTTTAGATGAGTAGGAGTTAAAGTGGTGACTGCTAAAGAATCCAGGATGGCATTCATATACGGCTGTTAATAACAACACAAAGCAAATTAGAGTTTGATAAGACCTAGAACTCATACAGCTAGGAAACTCCCTTTAATAAAGTTAGTATAGGGCTGGGGAATTAGCTCAGTGATGTAAGCGCCTGCCTGGTGATTGTGAGGTCGTGAGCTTAATCTCTGGTACCAAAAAAAAGTTGGTATAAACTTACAAATATGGAATCAGGACACAGATTGTAGAAGTAGACTATGCAAAGAACAGGGCCTCATTCACTTCATGATGCAGTCTGCCTCCAGGAATCATAATAAGGAGGTTGTGGTCGTGTAAGTTCATTTGTATAAATAACTCTCGTCCTGCTGAGAACCATTTAGTCACCTGGTTCACAGAATGGAAACCATTTCATCAAATTTGTACTGAGCACCTGTTTCATATAAGGAATACAAGGAAGCCAGGGGTTCAGAAAGCTGCATCTAACTTGGAGAATGAGTTAGAAACTGAGGAAGTGAAGGCCGAGGTCAGCCTTGGACTCTGTTTGTGTCTCCAATTTTGATCTCAGAGAATCTTCCTTTCATTTTTTCTCTGCCTGTCTAACAGGGAGGCAGATATGACAGGTAAAACCCTTTTAGGGTTTAGAAGGAAAACTTTTCAAGATTTATGTGACATTTTTGTGATTGTATTAAATAAAAACCTTTAAGTCTTAAAATGAATGAAAAGTGTGTTAATATTTCAGGATTACTTTTCCCTAAAGAGTACCTACTGCTACTAAAACAGTTAGAAAAACACGGGTATTCTGAATAATTCATGTCTGTTGTAGAGAAAGTTATTTCCACTTTGGTAAAACAACATCTAAGCCTAGTTTCTGCCACTTTCTGAAAGATATAACAGGGAGATAGAGATAACCCTAGGCTCCAAGGAGGAACTGGTTTGAAAGGACTATTGTTACTTTTACTGTATTTCATTTTGTATTGTTACAGTTAGATTTATTGAACTCCTGTGGAGAAGAGTGTCAAAGATGCGAGGTCATAAATCCCTTCACATAAAACCAAGCACTGCTCTCAGATCAGACTCTCCTTCCATTGCTGGGACAGATGAGCAAGTTCTCTCTGTATCATTCTAGACTTACTGTTTTTGGTGGCAGTTTTACTGTCACTTGAAAATGAGCTTTCTGAAACCCTAAAGCACTGAGGGCATTAAACCCCACGGAGTTTACTGCGCCTCCCTGAAGTGCAGGGCAGAGGGTCCCAGCCCAGCAGTGGGAGGCCTGTTGTTCCTCATGTCATAACCAATCCTGTCACTTGGTGTCCCGCCCTGTTTGGAATCATGGATTTCAAACATCCTCAAAACCTCCTCTCTGGTAATTTAAAAACTCTTAACAAATCAATCCGAAGAAAAAATAAACAAATATGCAGAAGAGCAGCAGAGTATTTAGGGCATGGTTTTAATTAAAAATTGTAAGTTTTCTTTTTCAAAATCCCATATTCATTAAATATGAATTCATTAAATATGAATTTCTACCAGGAAAGTAATAAAGGCCATTATCATTAGAAATTTTGAAACTTCTAAAAAATTGCTCTTTTTTATTTTAAAGAGAAAAAACAAAAACAGCAATATAAAATTTCAAAAAAAGATAAAAGATTAGCAATAATTAATATATTGGGTATTGTTATCTTCAAAGTACTTGCTCAGATTACAAACTATAGGCATAAACATTGATCAGACAAAATAGGCACAAACCATTCTTTTCAATGAACTAGTAGAAATTAATACTATAATTATCTAAGCTGTCTTGTGTGCATCTCTATATATATGTCTTCTTTTCCCTTCATTGTTTTCTCCTTTCCCTCATCCCAGTAGTTCTTTCTTTTTGAGCGATTTCTTCCCTTTCCCAGTATATTTTGTATATTTTGGATCTTATTTACTCTTTCAGTTTCTTACACTAGGGAGATAATAAGATGTTTACACATGCGAGTCTGATTTATTGCATGTGTGAGTATGGTCTGGAGTTGCATCCATTTATCTATAAAAGCCTCAAGGTGGTCTTTCTTATAGCTAAGTAGTACTTCACTGTATAGAAACACCACATCTTTGTTATCCATTATCCAGTCTATGGGCATTTGTTTTCAAGATTTAGCTATTATAAATTTTTCTGCTGTAAACATGGGTGCACATATATCACTGTGGTATGATGTTTTTAATTCTTCTGGAAAAATACCCAGAAGGGGAATAGCTGGGTCCTAATTTTTTTTGGAATCTCCATGCTGATTTCCACAGTGATTGTACCAGTGTACACTCCCATCAGTGAAGAAGAGTTCCTTTTTTCCGCACAGCCCTGCCAGCATTTGTTATTGGTTGATTTCTTGATGATAGCCATTTTTTTCTGAAGTGAGATGGAATCTCAGTGTTGTTTTAATTTGCATTTCTCTAATGACCAATGATGTTGAACATTTTTTCATGTATTTAATGCCATTTGTATTTCTTCATCTGAAACCTGCATATTCATCTTTGGATTGGGTCTTTGAATTTAGGAGCCTTATTTTTTTCAGTTCTTTATATGTTCTAGATAGAAGTCCTTTGTCTGAAGAACAGTTGGCTAAAATCTTTTCCTAGTCTGTGGCTTTTCTTTTCACTCTTTAGTGATTTCTTTTGATATGCAAAAACTTTTTAATAAGATGAGATCCCAGTTGTTGATTCTTTGAAGTATTTGCCATGCAATTTGGGGTTTGTCCACGAACTCTGTGTTTACTCTTACGTCTTCAAGATTTCTACCTACTTTGTCTTCTAGTAGCTTTGGTATTTCTGTTTTAATATTTAGATCTTTGATCCTTTTTGACTTTTAATTTAACATGGTGATAGACATGGGTCTAGTTTTAGGCTTTGGTATGTGGAAAACCAGTTTTTCCAGCACTATTTATTAAAAAGCTATCTTTCTTCCACTGAATATGTTTGGCCCCTTTATCAAAGACAAAGTAGCTGAGTGTGTTTATAATTGTGTCTACATCTTCTAATCTGTTCCACTGATCCTCGAGTCTGTTTTGTCTTTTGCTACTACTATGCTTAAATTGGTCTTCTTTTTCCCAAGTTTTACTTCTTACTACCACAAGGAAATTAAATCATAGCTACAGTTTGTTTTTGTACCTGGGTTCGAACTCAAGACCTCATATTTGCTGGCAGGTACTTATGCTCCTGAGCTAAATCCCCGGCATAGCTACAATTTTGTAATGCTAACCATAAAATGCATAGGAATACATAGTATAACATGTCATTGCATGTGTTTCTCTTCCTGTGGGACCTTGAACCTGCTTGCAGTTATGGAGCTCCTAGTTAAGAGAGTAGAGAAGAAACTCATGGCAGAAGGTTAGGACTCTCTGGGTGCTTGGCTTCTCTGTAGTGACCTTGTGACTATCTATCTGGTTTAACATATTCAGGCCCCTTACCATTTTTCCCTTTCAGCTGGCCTTTGGACTTGAAACCAAGGGGGATAGAAGGAACATTTATTAAGTACTATGCTCGTACCATTTGATCTTCTCCCTGAAATATTGTTATTGTCCCTGCTTTGAAGAACTTGTTCTGGGGCAGAGGTCACCTCCACTGTCAGGGGCCTTGTGTTGATGTCATCTGCTAGCTCACCCCTGCACTGCTCTCCTTTATGTTCATTGGCTCAAGGTTGGCCTCTGATAGCTTACCTTGACTTTTGCCTGCCTCTGAGGAACATCACTGCCACCACCAATTCTTCACCTGAGCATTGGATGTGTTCCGCTTGTCTCTTTAGCTAGTAAACCAGGGGTCTGGAATTCCTGTTCAGTAATTCACTGCTTTAAAATCATTATCTCACAATGATCTATCACAACATGTGCTATTCTGCTCCTGTATAACATAGTTTATATTTCCTGGTGCAAATATATTGTAGAGGAGCAGAGTATCACATGTTAACTAGTACTCATTATCATGTTAGTAGACAACTCTCTCCAACAGAATGTGATCCAGGACTTGTCATGCCATTGAGCACAGAGGGCTCTGGGTAAAGGATGTCATCAGTTAAATGCAGTTACAGGAAGGGAGCTAGAGATGCATTCAGGGGCTTTAAATCATCCAAGTTAGTATGGCTGCCTGTAAAACAGTATACTAGAGGAACCAAATCCATATTAGACTTCCCCCCAATTCTGTCTGTGTCCTCACCTAAATCTAACCTTCACCACAATTTTGTTTCCCATTGTTTTGTCGATGATAACTGATATCTCTGGTCAAGCACTGCTCTGACTCCAAGCTGGCTCATGTAACTTCAGCAAGAATCATAGAATAAAGTCTTTAAAGAAGCAAAACCTCACTTCACTTCATTATAAATGAATGTGGAGACATACTTGGCCTCACAAAATTGACAAATTAAGACTTCATTTCAGGCAACAGAAGGTACATGAAGGAACTGAGAGCACTTTTGCAAATCAGTTATTCAAAATGGATATTTTCAAAACCTACCAAATGTATAGGTATCCTAAGAATGTGTCATTTGCAAATCACTATAGTTTATTCTTTGGATTTTGCATGCATTTATTGGGAAGGGGCCGGACTTGTAGCAGTAAATTAGTTGAATTCGTAGACTAAAATGTGAACTTTTTCAAATGAGTAAACAGCCAAAGGAAACACACTTTGGAAAAAAATACCCATTTTCTTCTTTTGAAAAGCGAGCAATGCCTAAGCAGAATACCTTAAAAGTGAACTAAAGAGCTTTTCTAAAATAAACAACTTTGCTTGTGATCCTAAATTGGGACCACATGTAAATGTGAAAGCTACAAGTGCAGTACAGCGAGACTGCGTTCCTGCCTTCACGCTTTGCGTGCCTTTGAGTAGATGATGATCATGTTGCCCTTGGTCCCCAAGGAGGCTGGATTTTTTTCAGTCTAGCATGAGGAAGGCAGAAGTGACAGGGAATGAAAACAAATGTTTTCAAAGGAAAGCACCTGAACCAGGAGTTCATCTTGCCTGCCTGCCCAGACTCAGGACAGTGCTGGTGATGGCAATTTGCTCCTGGGACCCTTGTCTTCACTTCTTGTGAAGGCTCAGGCTCAAACCCAGAGCAAAAGGATCCCACTAGCAAACTGCCTAGGCCAGGCCTGCCCTGAGGCAAATCGATCAACAAGCCAGTACAGCATAGATCAAATCATGCCTTTGTTTTTCTCAGTTGCCAAGCTCTGTGTGCTTTGGGGGTCACAAGTCATGAGTTTACAGAATGTGGAGATTGCAACATAAGCCCTCACAATTCTAAACTCTACATAGGAGGAGGAAAGGGAAGGTGATAATATCTGTGTTGAGAATAAAGGATTGGGGCTCATTGCCTCATCGCAGGCGACATACTTGTCTTTGCTCATGGGCCCCTGGTCTTTCCTACCCAACTGGCACTTACATCAGATATGTTTTATATGAACATATTTTGTCCCCTGTAACTGGAAGATGGACTCCTTGAGAGATTATGCCACTTGGTAGAGTAGGGGAGGCCATCCCCCCAAAGTGAGTAAAGTTAACTGAACTTTTCATTTAATTACTTAGTTTTAAATTGATAAGGGGGAACTGATGTTAGCAGAAAGTTCAACTGTCTTGTATTGTATTGTTGTTCAAGACCCCAGCTATCAGACTGATCTTCATAATGAGAATTAGGTAGTATTGTTAATTTGGGCTCTATGAATTGTTGTTAAGAAATAATGACTGGAAAGAGGGAGTGAAGGGTAGGGAAGAGAACAGGAAAAACAAGAGGAATCAAGATATATCATGTACAGGTACAAATTCCCTATGATGAATGGATTATTATGTATATCTAAATGGTACTTATGAACTTAATAATTTTTTAAAAAGAAATAATGACTGGACTGTAAAAGCAGCTAACATTTATTGAGAGCTTGCTACCTACGAGGCACAGGTGCAAGCATTTTCTATAACAATATCTGAGTTGTTTCACCTATAAGAATAACATCCTTAGATTAAAAGGGAGGAACCCAAGATTCAACAAGACTGGTAGGTTATCCGTATCATGCAGTGTGGCAGAAGCGGACTTGAAAACAAGGCCCTCACAGGAAGAAGCCATAACAGATCCTTTTGTACAAAAGGACTCTTTCATCTGTGGGTCCTCAGCAGATGAAAATAATCGCTCCTCATAAATTTTTGAATTATAGGACTCTCATTTCTCAGCAGGTAGGCAAGAACAAAATCTTTTTTTGGGGGGGAGGGCCAGGGATCGAACCTCGTGATTGCCAAGCAGGCACTTATACCACTGAGCTAAACCCCCAGCCCCAGAAAAAAATCTTAATATGCACAATTGATTTTGAAGGATAGATGTACAGAAATCACTTAGTTCTTTTTATTTCTTCCTATTGGCCCATTTGAATCACATGGTTAAGGGAAGCGGAGCCTTGATATTAAACATCTAAAATTTCAGTCTCACCCTTACAGTGGCCACAGCTTTCAGGCTTTTCCTCCACCGATGGGGCTAATGTGTTTTTCCAGCCCTCTCTCCCTGCTTCAGTCTTCTTTGCCTCAGTGGGGACAGCAATGTGGAAAACACGCCATACTGAGGAGAAACTGAGGCACAGGTTGTTCAGATGAGGCATTGTCAAGGCCTTTGATCATGGAGAAGTGATCGCACTTGTTCTGAAAGTGTATTCAGTCATGGAAAAAGTCAAACTTTCAGGGTCAGGGAGACGTTCCTCTATCACTCCTTCATGGAGTCCTGGGACCTGGACCCTCTGCATGGCCGGAAGTCTTCCAGTGCTGGCTCTGTCCCGTGTCCTCCTTTATCCTAGGGCTGCTCTGTGGCCTCTGAGGCAAGAGGTCAGATGCCTTGCCCACCATACTTTCCTCTGCCCTCCTCCTAGCTGTGAACTGGGATGCCTTTTCTGCCTCTCCCCTTTCTCTCCTTCACACATTAGCTCTGTCTGCTGGATCCCAGAGAAAGAATCAAGAGGGACAGGCTTTCTTTGGAATAACCTATCTGACTGCTCACGCCGCACAGATCACTAACAAAAGAAAAGTTGGCTGTCACTTTACAAACGATGTGTGGGTAGTCACCACAGGAGCAGGGACCAGACTGCAGTGTATTTTTAAAGACAGCTATTTGCGGGAACATAAGTGCACATGGCTGGATCCGTTCCTGCCCACTGAATGGCTGGCATTGAAGAGCATGTGCCCGCTCCCTGCCAGACTCCCCTCATGAACTCCTATTTTATGGGGTGGGTGGCTGGCTCCTTGGCACCAGACGGCCCCACCACAATCCTTCTTTATTGCCCAGGTCTGATGCCCAGTTGCATGACTCCATGGACAGCCTCAGCATGGGGTGAGGGCACTGATGAGACTCTACTGGCTGTGAGGGTGTTACCAAGTCATGAGGCACAGTCTGTAGGACAGGGGCTCTGTCTGGAAGCATGAAGCCTCTTGGCACAAGGTAGTGTGTTGAAGCCGAGGGGCACTGCTAGCACGGGCCACAGCTCGCTCATGTCTCCAAGTGGCTATGTTGGTGCCTGGCTCTGCACGGGGATGTGGAACCCCTAGTCACTGACACTTCAGGTCCTCAGAAAGAGCTAGAAAGAACAGAGAGCTCCCTGCTATCCTGCCAGTGAGGCTGCCAGTGGGACCTCTGGAGCTTGAGCTAGGAGTCTTGGAAAGATGAGAAGCCCTAGAGAGTATGGACAGGCCAGCTAAAGCCCCGGGGGCTCTCTTGGTGCCATTTAGAACCCCAGACTCCAACATACCACCACCTTGCTGAGTGACTCTATGCAACAAGGACTTACTTTCTAACTTACAGTTACAAGTGATCATTCCTGACCTCACTAGGACATCTTAAATGAGGATAGAAAAGTACTTTAAAACTATTAGAGCCATAACATTACAGAAAAAAGGGATCGAGGGTGGTCCAGGCCCCATTTATATTCCTTATTTTGGGTCAACCTAGACTTCCATCAAAATCCAGGAGAGGCTTGCATATGACAGTAGCTTGCCATTAACTCTTTTTTTTTTTTTTTTTTTTTTTTTGTCTTTTTCCTTTTTATCGGTACCAGGGATCAAACTCACGACTGCCTGCTTGCAAGGCAGGCACTTATGCCGCTGAGCTAAATCCCCAGCCCCTGCTGTTAGCTCCCTTAAGGACAGCCCTTGTGCCAGAGAATTTACCTGCACAGGACACATTTATTTCCAGTTCCCACAGGATGGGTGTGAATGAGAAACAGAGTGCAAGATGCTTTCCTTATAATGTGGGAGGGCTACCTCTCTCATCCAAGTAAGGCTTAAGCTAAAGGGCTGCCACTGTGACCATGGGTGCCTAATCTAAAATCTCAAGTGACTTATAAAGTGGCCACACCAACTGATGCAAATTCCCTTAAAGCAGAATCAACAGGTTGGGGTGCTCTCAGAGCAACTTAATCTAGTTTTATATATAGTTTAAATAAACTTGGCTCTTTTTTTTTTTTTTTTTTTTTTTGGTCTTCCCTGGTTACTGAAAGTACAGTCCAAGAACCAGTGGCGTCAGCATCACCTGAATCTGTTAGCTATGAAGAAACTCAAGTTCTACTCTTTTACTTCCTGAGTCAAAATCTGCTTTTTATAAGATTCACATATTTGTGGTAAAGCAAATCAAAGGAGAAGATTCACATCACAGGGCCTAGGCCAGTGGTTGTGACCCTATGGCACATGTGTTATTTTTCTTTTAAGACAGAAGACTTTAATGTATGATTTGTTTTTCTAATCTAATGCCTCAGCATTCAGGCTTAATTGCAGCGTTAGCACTTGGTGTAAGTGGGTTTTAGGTTGCAGTTTAGGTCCTCCCCTCTTAAAGATGCCATCACTGGCCGCAGCCCACTGTATTTATTTATATAATGTGTACTATTAGGCAAAGGGTGTGGTATCCCTAATGGCTTCTAAGGAGGGAAGAGTCATAGCGACTCTGGGAGGCTGAGGCAGAAGAATGCAAATTGAAGCCCAACCTGTGCAGTGTTTTGAGACCCTGTCTCAAAATGAAAAACAGCTGAGAATGGAGCTCAGGGTGAGGACCTGGGTTCAATCCCCAGTACTCCAAAAACAAAAAACGAAAAACCCACAGTAGCATGGCACCATTAATACAGTTCTACTGCCTGTTTCCTGTGATACACACAGCGTGCCACTGATACTCCAGATGACAGCCTCAGTTTCAATAAGAGGCAAAGTCACGGTCCACACTGCTGTTTGAAGAATTTACATAAAATTCATGATGAAGTTTTTCTTTTAAAATCATTAAATATCAATCTTAAAAGGAGTAAGTTTCCATCAAGTGGAGACTCTGTGAAAGACCACATTCTCCTGGAAAGAGTGAGGTGAAATACAGTAACTGGAAAGCTCACTTCAGATTTTGCACTAAATAAAGGTGCATCAAATTACAGCAAGATAAAGTGTGATACCAGAGAGATATTCCAAGGAGCAACTGAAAACTCAACCAGTACACTGGAAAATTCATGATCGTTCAGAGCTAGAAACAATTTTAGGGGGCCAGGTGGTATTCAATTTTCACATTTTTTATTTGCTAGGTACTGACAGCTATTAAGAATCACTGTAGTGAGAAAGTGGATTTGAAACTGAAGGATCTTCATTAATGAGAAACAGTCATGCCCTGATCTTTACACTTCAGTGATGGGAATCCTGGACTCTGGCTGGTGAGCTCAGGAGTGTTGCCAGGAGCTATGCCGAGAACAGACATTGATTGGTGCCAAAGAGAGAGCTGAGATTAGTCTGTTAGCCAAGACTAAGAGAGACTGAAACCAGCATCATCAGCTGCCCAGCTGAATGGTCAAGCTAAAAGGCATATGAAGGAGATGGAGACTCCAGCCCCCAAACAGGACGGGAAGATGTACGGAAGACAGCTGAGATGTGGTTGGGAGCTGGGAAGGTTTTTATGGAGGGCTCTTGCACAGGCCAAAAAGGAGAGTTAGACTAGACACAGTGACACTTGTTTGTAATGCCAGTGTCCTAGGACACTGAGGCAAAGGGATCCCAAGTTCAAGCCCAGAGACTTAGTGAGAGCCTATCTTGAAATAAAAAGCAGGAAAGAAAGCTCAGTGCAAAGGCTCTATCTGTGTTCCATCTCCAGAACTTAAAAAAAAAGATTTAATGGCTCTAACCCAGATTAAACTCAAAGTATCCCTTTGTTTTTCTCACCCCAACCCCACTGCCCTTGAACATTACAACTAAGAACAACTTTTATTTGCCACAAGAACCCAAAGAAAATCTACAACTAAACTGTTGAGAAACAAACTGCAAGTGGCACCACTTTTATCACATAAAGTTATGTAAACCTGACCTGGCTCAAAGCTCACTTGACAAGAGTGAAACTTTTCCGTTACTTGAGAAATATTTGCACAGCACGATGACCATGTGAATGTTGGAGGTGTTGGAAACAGAGAAATAAAGTAATTCCCTGAAAAATTTCCAAAGCTGTAAATAAAAGACCTTGTCTTTACCGATAGTAGTACTTTCTCAGCTCGTCAGGCCTGTAGACTTTGGGAACATCATAGACTTGTGACAGATTTCTCTGGGCGCATTGTTAGAATTGTCCATTTCTACTCATTCTGTGGTCACCCTAATCCCAGTCCTTGTCACTTCATGCTTGAGTTTCAGTAACAGTCTTGAAGCCAGCTGTAACTTCCTTCCTTCCTTCCTGCCTGCATGGTGGTGTGCTGTGTGTGTCACCGTCTATGGTGTACACCACACTCGAACTCCATGACAGGGTAGATCTATTATGCACCATGGCATGCTGAATCAGTCTTCAGCAAGCTCCTAGAGAGCAAGAACAATGTCTGTCATCTTTTAGTCTTCTATAGCAACCAGAAAAATCACTGATGTGTTACTTCTCACAGGAAGTCTTCCATTTTCTACACCTGGGCTCGATTTTTCTCCTCTATACAACTGTGACATCTTGCTGTACCTCAATTATGGGACAAAGTGTATTACAAGTGGCTGGATTATAAGTCCATGTCTTTTTTTTATCCTTATGTCCTGTAAACTCTATGAAATCAAGGTGCACACAATATGATTTATCATTAGCCTCCAGTGTTTGGTCCAGGAATTGATGTATAGATTGTGCTCAATAAATAATTTTTCAATTGATTAATAATTTTAAAAAATGTTTTGGTTTTTAATGCAGGAGACAGATATGAATTGACCAAATATATATCACCCATAATAGTATCATAACATTTTGGTTGATTTGATTTCAGATATAACAGATCAATATGATATAAACATGGTAATGAACCAGCATTTGCTTGGGCATGCAACTGTATACTTTTCAAATTATTTTCTATGTGTTTAGTTGTTTATAAAATTCCAGCTTTTCTAAAGTGAAAAGGAGAGCATTTCTTCTACATCTCTCCCAAAATTCCTACATTAGTGAATGTGTCTTGATTTGCTGTCATTAGATGTAGTTTGAAAAGAGCTTGTGTTCCAATATATCTACCTAGTTCTAAACATCTGTTCCTTCCTAACAAGTGCTGCATTCATTTTAATGGCACTGGTGCACCCAGGTAAACAGAGCCTTGGCAGGCCTTCCATAAGGGAAGCTGTGTTTGCTTCTTTCATTAATTACTAATGCAGCATTAAGACGTGTATTCCCCCTTGAGCCAAGTTGGATAATTCCTGGCACTTAATATGAGGGCGCTTTCAAAAGTTGAGACATGTATTGACACACTGGAGATCATGCCCTGTAGCACTCACAGTGGTGGCTGCGATGCCAAGGTTATACAAAGCTTCACATACATCAAGCCCAAGGGAACTGGTACAGCACTTTGACTTCTGCAGGTTTTGGTTAATGTAGAGTAGCAAATATGTGTTCATAGAGTACCTCTGAAAGCAACTACCACAAACCATCAAAAAAGATATAGAAAATTTAAAAATAAATGATAAACCAGCACAATAAAAGCAGCCAGCTAATAAAAGAAATATGAATGAAAAGATGGCCTATGAATTAGATATCATTTATTGGTCAATTACTAACATAATTAAAAATTTTATATCCTTGGACATGTCAACTTACATGATATCAAAGTGATAAAGTAAAAAGAGAAAGTAATATGAGACTAGCAGATACTTGTTGGTTATAGTAGATTTTAACATATAGCCACTGAATTATGATAAAATATGAAAAAGGACAAAAGAATACAATCAACAATGTTGAATAATTTGGTTATATTTGGACATTTATAGATTATATAAAATATTTTAAATATTTACATGAAAACAAAAAATGAGCTGTAGTCTATAAAGAAAATACCAATTTTGAATGCAGAAATTTTGCAGGCTACTCTCATCATAAAGCAATGAAATAAAATAAAAATATAAACAAAACAACAAACCTAGCCACATGGTGGTGTCTGAATTTGAAGACCAGAGGGAAAAAAGGCAAGATTTTCCCCCCACATTTTAATTTTAAGTATACTAAATGGAGAGTGGTACAAAGTCATTTCAGAGACAATATGATTCATATGACACTGAGATCTAGTCATGATCTTACTGAATGTATTTATTACCCCCCCCCCCCGAAAAACTGTCAATCTATAAGGGATTTGGTTTAACCAAAAATATGCAAACAAGTGCTGATTCTTATCCAGGGAGAGGGAGCCTCATCCAGCTGAACTTGGACAATCTGGCCAATGGGCAAGATCTTTTGTAAAAGTGAAATCATGGTGTTAGATTTACTGGTTTTGGTTCTAATTTTGTGCATCCAAAGTCACTTGCTGGCCTCTCCTACATACACCTGTGTACAAAGCAACTGCTCCTTAAGATAGCCCCATTCATGGAGCTGCTGTGTTCCAGTGGCACTGATAAACATAAATTCCTCTCAAGATGTGCTCGCCTGTGCTGCTAGAAAAGCTTCCAAAGTCTTATGAAATGTTGAAACTGTATGAAATGAAAAGGCCAGAAACTGGATGCACTTCTTATATATAGTAAATCAAATTATGTGATGTTGAGTGTCTGTACTCAGTTCTATGTCCTGAGAAGGGTTTGATGTGTGTCTTGGTTACATTTTTTTCATTGCTAGGACAAAATAACTGATACCCAAAATGAAGGAAGAAAAGATTTATTTTTCTTGCAGTTTTGGGAGGTTTCAATGCGTACTCGCTGGCTCCAAGGCAGAGTGGCATGGTTAAGGGTTAACCATTCACAGCAGCCACCAGTGACAGGAATGAAAAGAGCAAAAGGTAAAATGGGAAGAGCACGCCTCCTTCCCTCCTCTATATTATATGCTGGTCACCTGCCCCTGGGTGGGTGCAGCACTCACACCACCAATCCCGGCACCAGACAATGAACCAATCACAAACGCTAGATTCAGCCATCTCCATGACTGCATGAGGCTTTAGGGGCACATTTAAACACAAACCATAATAGTGTGTATGAGACTCTTGGACATTTGTTGGAGGAATGAGATAACTGAGAAAAAAACAGAATTATTTAGCAAATGCCAGTGGGATAATAGGTAAACTATTTTCCATACATTGAAATAAATACGTAAAGAGTTAATTTAAAAAATAGAAAAACTAAAAGAAATGCTCAAATGTTGGTAGTACCACTGAAGAGACAATTTTGCAAGTGTAGGACAAGATGAAATCACAAGAGAAAAAAGCAGTCTGACTGCAAATATTGAAAACTTGTGTTAGCAAAATAGTATACTATTGGATAAAAACTACCAGGATTAAAAGTCAACATGGGAAATACTTGCAAAAAATGTGAAGCCAAATGCCTGATATATTTATTATGTGAAATGCTTGTACAAATTGATAAGAGAAACATTATAATTCCAAAAGCATAAACAGACAAGTCATAAAAAAGAAATTAAATCTAGTCAATAAACAAAGGGAAAAATATTTGAGCTGGTAATCAAAGATATTCAAAACAGGAATTTCCAGAATTCATTGTTTTATTAAATTTTTCTAAATTTAAGTTAGCAAAAAATATACAATTTTATTTTTATAAAACCCAGTGCTAGTGAGGATGTTGTAAAAAATAGTGTTTTCATATTTTGTTGGTGATATTTTATAAATTAGTGCCTCCTTTTTGAAAAACATTTGGCAGAATAATATCATCAGCTATAAAAGTATTTATGGCTTTTGACCCAGTAATTTGACTTCTGGGAACTTATCCTGAGAAAGATTAATGCAAAATATGGAAAAAATTAAAGGCCTAAAATAAACTGGGAAACACTAACTGCTTCACAAGAGGGGAATAGTTAATATGTCGTGCTAGAGTGATTGGATAAAAACTATAGCAATTAGTAATTTGGGCATGAACAACTGCAGACAAATGGAAAGATTCTTGTACTTTAATATCAAATGAAAAAAGAATAAAGATTTGTGCATGAAAAGATACACAGAAGAAAAACACTTGTATGAAATACATTAAATTTTAAGTGACTGAGCTAGTGATCTCTCTCTCTCTCTCTCTCTCTCTCTCTCTCTCTCTCTCTCTCTCTCTCTCTCGTTTTTCAATATTGGGGGTTGAACCAGGGGTGTTCAACATCCCCCCTGTCTCTTTAGTTTTTATTTTGAGATAGGGTCTTGATAAATTGCCCAACCTAGCTTTGAACTTTTGATCTTCCTGCTTCAGGCCTCCAAGTAGCTAGGATTACAGTTGTCTGCCAAAGTGCTTGGCCCCTTGCCATTGTTTTCAGGATGTTCTTTCAGTCAGTTACTTTGATTATCATTGCTTCCCTGTCTGACCCCATCCCTCTCCCATCTCCTGTGTCAGTGCCATACAAGTTCCAATCAGTCAAGAAGTCCTTCCATCCCACCAGCCAAACTACATCTTTCCTCTTCCATGCCCCCAGAGTGTTAGACTGTCTTAACATTTCTGTTATGGCACGGATACAGACTGCTTTGTGTGTAAATGGTGTATGCACAGAATGTGCCTGTTTCTGCTGCTGAATTTCTAAACCCTTAGAGGGCGGGGAACTGTTTCATTCATTTTTCTCTGCCCACAGTATAGAGTACAGTGCTTTGCCTGTATGGTGTGAGTGCCTGACTGAATATGAGTTAAATGCATTTAACCACACTCCAGTGAATGTACTTCTGATTTCCTGGCAGGTGGAGCTCATGAAGGTCTGCAGCACTTGGGTCCTTTTGGCAACATCCCCAACATTGTGGCAGAGTTGACTGGTGACAACATTCCTAAGGACTTCAGTGAGGATCAGGGTTACCCTGACCCTCCAAATCCCTGTCCAGTTGGAAAAACAGGTAACAGGCATGCCATTGAGTCATGTAGACAGTAGAGGCTTTGGGAGGAAACTGGAAATTCTAATATGGACTGCAGCACAGTCTCTCTCTTCAGGAAGATGAGTCTATTATCATCTAAGGTGTGGCCTTCCCAAACTTCCATGGAGTCAGAGTAGCCGGATGGGACTAGCTAATGCGAGGTTGCTGCCCAAGAATGGCAGGAAAGCCTGAGTCACTGCCTGGCTTCAATTATTTCAGTCACATTTTACTTGCTAGTAGAGATTTGGATGGGTAGGAAAAAACACCAATTCAGTTTGGAGAACAGTCTCCGCAGGGGTCTACTTAGGTTGATTAGAATAGTGTAGTCCTGTGGTTCCCAAAGTGTGACCCAGCATGGTCTCAGCCAATAATTTACCAGCAAAGCAAAGCTTCAGGCCTTTCCCTAGATCACTGAATCAGAAACAGCACACATGTGGTAACCAGCCCTCCAAGTGATTCTGGTACATACTAGAGTTTGAGACCTGCTCTTATAAGACATGGAAAGAAACCCAGAATTTGAACCAAAAGATCTGACTCCTGCTGTTGTCCACAGCATATCCCTTCACTTCCTTGGGCCTCTGTGTCCTCATCTATCAAAGGATTGACATAATCAGTGCCTTAAAGAAACACATAGTGTAGTGTAGGCTGTCCTGAAAAAAAAGGAGAAAAAAGAATATAATCAACCTAGTTTTGTGTACCTAGGACTCTGAGAGGCAAGCAGTCTATGTGAGCTCATGGAGGTAGAGAGAATCCCCGCTCTGTTTGCATATTATCATTTCCTTTGCTGTCTTCCCACTAAGCTAACATATTTCCATTATTTGTTCTACCACAGTTGATAAAGTAACAGAAAAATAACTTGCAATATTTAGCCATTATTTGTGCAGAGTTGCTTGAGAAGACCTGACTCACAAGGAATCCTTTGTGACTCAGTACAAAGACCCTGTCTTGGCCTCAGGGCTTGGATGCGAACTCTAGAGCAAATATGTAGACTCCAGATCCTCAGGTCCCAGGGTAGTGTTTTGTCTCTAGATGTCTGTCTCAACCCACTTAGAAGTACCTGAGAAGGAATTATGAAAATATTGCAGATGGCCACATGCACGCTGCTGCCACTATCTTCTGCCCAGTATACCTTTCCTACATGTTGATTGCTTTAGATGAAAAAAGTAGAAATAGCTCGGTAAAAAGTGGGGAACCATCTTCAATGTCACTTTGGAGATTTGCTCAGAATGCTAAGGACTTCCACACTAGCTTCAGATTGCTAAGAGAGAGAGCTGCTTGCTTAAGACTTCTGGAAATCTCCAGTTCAGTCCCCAAACCAACATATCTTGACTAATTTTAAGTAGATTCCCTTTTAGTATTGATTTTAAGGCATTACTGTCCCTTTAAAAAGTAACCCTCTGGGGCTGCGGATT
This sequence comes from Cavia porcellus, assembly GCF_034190915.1. Taxonomy (NCBI): domain Eukaryota; kingdom Metazoa; phylum Chordata; class Mammalia; order Rodentia; family Caviidae; genus Cavia; species Cavia porcellus. The sequence goes on from NW_026947489.1 coordinate 35,678,258, forward strand.
TAGCTCAGCAGCATAAGTGCCTGACTGGCAAGTGTGAGGTGGTGAGTTTGATCCCGGGTACCCAAAAAAGTAACCCTCTATCCATCCCTGCAACACTGCACAAAATTTACTTTCCCTTCTCTATCTTTTCCTTTTTCTTTCTTTCTTTACTTTTTTTTTTTTTTTTTTTTTTTTTGCAATACTGGGGATCAAACCCAAGAATGCTCTCCCATTGAGCTACACCCTGTTTAATTTTTGCTTTGAAAGAGCGTCTTGCTAAGTTACCCAGGCTAGGTTCACTATTGTGATCCTCAGGTGTCAACTTCCTAAGTAATGAGGATTACAAGAATGCACGAGTGTTCCAGGATCTCCTTCTTACTAAAACTGTTGTCTAAAGTATACTAGAATGATAAAAAGCACTCACTTTTAGGGTATCATACCTAATAAGATCTTTTGGCTAGGTCTTAGCTAAAAGCAGCATCCTAGCAGAGATAACCTTTTTTCTTTGATTTGGATTGAAAATATACTTTGTCAAAAAATGAAATCACATAATAAATTGTCATTTAATGGGAGATGGCAGAGAGGACTAACACTCATTGCAAACTTGCATGTCTGATGTTTCCTATATGATAGTCTCTTTTCCTCAAAGCAACTCTGTAGGTGTTTGATTATTTGCATCTGACATGCATAAGTAGCCATAGAGAACATAGGTTAACTTTCCCAAGGAGCTAACTGGACTTTGATCCTTGATCTGTGGTCTGACACCAAAGAGAAAGCCATTATATCAAGCTCTAAGGATTACTGTTCTTATTTTTATAATATACTTCCTTAAAGATTCTGAAGTGTTTTCTAAATAGTTTACCCAAGAGAAAACAGAGAATGATGTGGAATGGATGTATATTAGTTACAAAAATAATTGATGTAACAGATAAAATACTTTAGTGGCTCAACATAAAAGAAATTAATTTCTCACTTGTGTGGGTGAGGGGAAGGAAGGTGCATGGTTCAGCCCTCTAAACTCCCATCTCTCCAGTGACACTCACCTGGCCTTGAGGGGCACCGTGCAGCATGCAGACAGCAGATGAAGGGGAGGGGTAGGGGACAGAGCATCACAGGAAGTTTTTATGGACCAGGACCGGGAGTGGAATATATTGTTATCTGCCCACGTTCTGTTGGACCAAACTCAGGTGTATGACGACCTAAACACAAAGCAAGGTGGGAAAATTAGCCCAGTTGTATGACAAGAAGGAAAATGAAGTGGATTTAGTGGACAGCCAACAGGTCAGGTCTTTGCCACAGGAGCAGGAGCTGCGATAAACAATCTTACGTAAATAGGGAGATTGGTTTTCCAAGGGACAAGGACTTGAAGGGGCCGATAGGAAAACACTCGGACTTTTGTATGTCTAGATGTTTTTTGATGAATTAACTCTTAGAGTAATGATCGTTGCCTTGGCCATTTTTAAAATGTTGGCTGTTTGCAGCAGATGATGGATGTCTAGAAAACACCCCTGACACAGCAGAGTTCAGTCGAGAATTCCAGTTGCACCAGCACCTTTTTGATCCAGAACATGACTACCCAGGCTTGGGCAAGTGGGTAAGTCCAGACTCAGCTGCTGGTAGACTTGCATGTGGTTCTTTGGAGGTATTGATGGCAGAGATGAGCACTGTGGGTGGAGGGAGAGAAGAAAAAATATTTAAAGCTCAGTTTTCAAAAAATCTCTAGTTGAGAGGTACTTCAAGTAACTATCATCCTAAACCACACGAATGGCTCTAGGCAGCCATATACCAAAACCATCCAAAGAAAGCACAGCTTAAACAGTTCACATTCCTCTCCAGGCTCCAAAGGCTGCTACTCTGGGCTACCCTATACTCTGTGTTATAATACACCCTCACATTTCACCAGTTTTCACGTGCCCATAAGAGTTTGTCAAAGTGATTTTAAAGAAAAAGATACTGAGAAAACTTGCAAATTTGGTCTTTGGGCTCAGGGAGATGATATTCCTTTAGAAAAATGAAAAATCAAGGGAAAAGGATGTCACCGGTTAGAAACAGACATAACGTAATTCTGCTTCACAGAAAGAGAAAAGATTTCTACATGTGAAACAGTGAGCTTGTTGTCTGTCACAGGTAAGCGTGTATAGCAGTCAGTTAAAAGAGCTGTTTGTAAACACTGGGTAAGAGACATGGCCATTTGGCACTGACGTGCTAAAAACAAGTCTTGTCAACCTAGTTGTGTTCTTTTACCTGCCAGCATCATTCATTTACTTGCAAGCTAGATGAGAGAAGGAAATGGGCATGGTGCATTTGGACTTCAAAACTTATTTGGCAAGATCTTTTATGCTCTTCTCTTGGAAGAGGTAGAGTGATGTAGCATAGGCAACAGAATATCACCACAAGGGAGCTTGTTAAAGAATTCATGTCAACAGGGAGGGAGTTTTTGCATAGTGTCCTGTGTGTCTTAGTACTATCCCACTCCATATTTTTATCAATGCTTATAATAAAAATGTAGAGCATGTACTTACCAGATTCTCAGAGGATGGTACAAAGTTAGAAGGATAACACTAGATGACACAGTTGAAATTCAAGAAGATTCCAACAGGCTGAAACAATTAGCCAAACAAGATTAAAATCGAATGGGGATTGAATGGGATTCCTGTGGCGAGGCCTATTTAATCAAATGAGGAAACCATGTAGGAGAAGTGGGGAAAAACTTCAGAGTGTTAGTTCTCATATAAGAGTAGGTAGCCAATATGTCTGTAGAATGAAGGAATGGTGAGATAAACGAGTGTATAAGCAGATACTCCGATCTGCCTAAGACCTTCTGAAGGCCTCCATCCATTCTCAGCTCTGCAATCTCAAAAGGAAACTCCTGCCTTTTTTCCTTCAATGTCAGGGAAAATGTTAGTAAGAACTGAGTTGTGGAACCATCTTCAAGCCTACTAGCAGAGTGTAACATTTGGTACATTAAACAGAAAAATGCCTATAGTCTTTCAAATGGAGACTGTAATTGTGAAAGAGTTCTACAAAAGTTATCTTGATGACATATTAAAAGATGAAATAGAAAAAGAAGGAACTATGATCAGGAAGAAACTATGGGAAGCAATTCTAGTTATGATGGCTTTAATTATAGTAGAGAAAAGTGAGAATCCATGACATTTCAAGGCAGGGGGACTGAGGCCTACCCTGTGAACTCCACCTAGCTGTGCAACCTTGGTACCTTGTTCTGAATTTGGTAGGGCACTGCCAAGCATCCCCAAACAGCCAGAGAGCTTTGGTAGGTTGCTTGAGTCCTGTTGGCCCCTGCCCAGTGATCCCAAGTGTCAGAGGAACCTCTTGTACTGAGTGGCACGGGTGGAAGGCCTGCACAGCAAACTCCACCTAACCATGCAATCTTGGTAGCTCACTTGGAACCTATTAGGGCCCTACCCATTAACACCAAGCAGCTGGGGAGCTTAGGTATAACATGTGGCATGAGTTGAATGCCTGAACAACATATTCCATCTATCTTGTTCAGCCTTTGTACACCACTCAGACTCTGTTAGAGTCCCACCCAGCAACCTCAAGCAGCCAGGGAGATTTGGAGTATCACATGGAGTGTGCAGAAGGTCCACCCACAGATTTCCCACCATTTGAGGAGCCTTCAGTTGTCACTAAGGACCTGGGAAGTCCTGCCTAATGACCCCACTCACCTGGAGAAACTCCCTGCAGTATGGATAGACATTCTCAACCCAGGAAGCAACTGAGACCTTGCATTTGGCTTTCCCAAGGGAATACAGGAAAATGACAAAACTCTTGTGAGCAAAATGTAACCTCAAACTTCCAGCCTATGCCAAACAAGCCTAGAAGGTATGGGCATGGGAGAAAGTGTATGCCACATACCTGAAACTTCTGAAATTATAGCAACTGAAGTAAAGAAACAACTCCATGAAGCTGTAAAGGAAATTAGATCAGAAATAATCTCCCAGGTAAAAGAAGAAATAATAAATGCAATCGAAGAAATGTTGAACACATCTTAAAAAGACATAGTTAAAAACATTGAGGAACACTGCAAAAAGTTGGGAACTCTTAATGAACAATATAAAGAGAAATAGAATGCATGAAATAAATTCAAAGAGATGTCTAGGAAATCAAAAATTCCATCAAAAACTGGCAAAACCACATCAATGTACATGAACATAGACTTTCAGACCTCAAAGAGAAGATTGCAGCAAGTGAACAAAAAGCAAAGACCTTTTAAAAATAATAAGAAATCAGGAAATAACAATTCAACAGTTACAAGATGATGAAAAGAAAAACATTATAAGATTAATAGGTGTAAATGAAAAAAGTGAAAACACAAATGATATAGAGATCCCATTTTTAAAAACAAAAAACAACAGTTTTTGTTTTTTTGGTATCAGGGATTGAACTCATGACTTTGCACTTGCCAGGCAGGTGCTTATGCCACTGAGCTAAATCCCCAGACCAAACAAATTTACAGAAGTAATAGGTGAAAATTTCTCAAACATGGGAAAGGAAACTGACACAGAGATAAGTGAAGCATATAGAATTCCACTTAGCCATAACCAAAATAAATCTACATCGAGACATATAATAAGCAACATTCCAACATAAAAACAGAAGGATAAAAGCTGTTAGAGAAGAGAGACAGATTACCTACAATGAAAAGCCCAACAGAATCACGGAAGACTTCTCAATACAAAAAATGAGGTCAAGAAGACTATGGAGTGAAGTATTTCAAATCCTAAAGGCAAACAACTTCCAAGCCAGATTGATGTACCCTGCAAAACTGTCCTTCAAAATCAGTGGAAAATTAAGATACTTGCATGACAAAGAACAGCTGAAGAACTTCATGACCACCAAACCAATCCTGCAAAGAATACTGAAAGCTACTTTATATAGACATAAAAATAACTAAGACTTCCAGAACACCAATAGGAAAAAACCACCAAGCAAGGCAAGCAGTTAAACAAACTGGGAGAGGGTAAAGAACAAATAGCAGAAAGATAACATGACAAAAATAAGCTAATATATGTAACTTATAACCAATAATGTAAATGGCCTCAACTCACCAATTAAAAGAAACAGACTGGCAGAATGGATCAAGAAGCAATGTCCAGCCATATGCTATATACAAGAAACCCATCTAATCCACAATGAAATTCATAGACTGAAAGTCAAAGGATGGAAAACAATACTTCATGCAACAGGTACCCCCCCCCAAAAAAAAGGCACGGGTAGCTATTCTGTTTGCAGACAATGTGAATTTCAAACCAAGAATGATCAGAAGGGATGAAGTCACTACATAGTGATGAGGGAAAATTTTCAAGAGGAAGAAATAACAGTCATAAGTATATACGTACCAAATATGGGAGCACCCAGCTATTTAAAACAAATATTAATAGAAATGAAAAATCAGATAAGCAATAACACAATTATAACAGGAGACTTTAACACCCCATTGACACAAAGAGACAAATCAACAATGTAGAAAATCAGCAAAGAAATAACAGAACTGAATCAAACTTGTGAAGAAATGAATCAAACTTGTGAAAAAATGGACTTAATAGACGTGTACAGAGCATTCCACCCAACAACAACAGAATATGCATTCTTCTCAGCTTCACATGGGACATTTTCTAAAATAGAACATACACTATCACATAGAACATGCCTAAGTAAATGCAAAAGAACCAAAATTACCCCCTGCATATTATCTATGATAGTACTATGAAACTGGAAATTAATGACAAAAGAAACTGTAAAAACTCTATAAACACATGGAAATTAAGTAATACACTTCTGAACAATCAATGTGTCACAGAGGAAATTAAAGAAGAAATTAAACAATATCTACAAGCAAACAAAAGTGCAAATACAACTTACCAGAACCTGTGGATGCAATGAAAGCAGTCCTCAGAGGAAAATTTATTGTGGCAAATTCCCACATCAGGAAAAGGGAACAAACACAAAGAAATAACCTGATGCTATACCTCAAACAGAAGAAAAAAAAAGAGCAAGTCAAGCCTAAAGCCAAAAGAAGGGAGGAAATTATAAAGATCAAAGCAGAAATCAATGCAATAGAGACTAAGAAAACAATACAAAGAATCAATGAATCAAAGAGTTTGTTCTTTGCAAGAATAAAACTGATAAGCCTCTAGCCAACCTTATTTAAAAAAGGAAAGAAAAACTCAAATTTGTGCAATAAGGAATGAAAAGAGTGAAATCACTACAGATCCTGTGGAAATACAGAAGATCATCAATACCTACTTTGCAAACTTTTACTCTCATAAGTTCAGTAAGAAAGAAATGGACAGATTCCTAGAAACATATGAATTACCAAAGCTGGATCAAGAAAACATAAAACTGCCAAATAACACAAGTTCAGTTAATGAAATTGAAAATGCAGCTAGAAGCTTAACAACAAAGAAAAGCCCAGGTCCTAATGGATTCATAGCTGAATTCAAGAAAAATTTAATGCCAACACTCCTCAAACTCTTCAATGAAATTGAAAGGGAAGCAATTCTTCCTAACTCATTCCTGGAAGCAAGTATTACCCTAATAAAAAAAAAAACTAGAGAAAGACACAATTAAAAAAAGAGAACTCCCTAATGAACATAGATCCAAAAATTCTCAATAAAATACTGGGAAACAGAATGCAGCAAATCATCAAGAAGATAAATACACCATTACCAAGTGGGATTCATCCCGGGAATGCAAGGATGGTTCAATATATGAAAATCAGTAAATGTAACAAATCATATCAATAGAGCCAAAGACAAGATAAATAGATGCAGAAAAAGCTTTTGATAAAGCCCAACAGTCATTCTAAAAATTCTAGTGAAAACTGGAATACATGATATTTACCTCAATCTGATAAAAGCCACCTATGACAAACCATGGTCAAAAACTGAAAGCTTTCACTCTAATATCAGGAACGAGACAAGGCTGTACACTACCATCACTCCTATTCAGTATAATGCTAGAAATATTAGCCAGAGCAACTAGACAAAAGAGAGAAATAAAATAAGCAGAGGAAAGGAAGAAGTTAATCCCACCATACTCTACATAGAAGACCCTCACAGCTCCATTGAAAGATCTCTAGAGGTAGTAACCAAATTCATTAATGTATCTACATACAAAGTCAGCACTCAAAAATCAATAACATTCCTGTCCACAAACAATAAACTCACTGAGAGAGAAATAAAAGAAGCCACACCCTTTACAATAGCATCCAAAAAAATGAAGTACTTAGGAATCAACCTAACAAAGGAAGTAAAAGAAATCAAAGAGAGTTTCAGAAAATTACATTACTGTGGAAAAAGAAATCAAAGAGAGTTTCAGAAAATAGACTGACGTTCTTTCTTCATGGAGAGGGAAAGCAAATCTTGTGATAAGTGGCCGTTCTCCCAAAATTGTTACACAGGTTTAATGCAGCTTCAATCAAAATACCATTTGTGTGCCTCACAGATCTAGAGAAATCATTCCTAAAATTCATCTGTGACTAGAAGAGACCTAGAATAGCAAAGGCAATTCGAGGCAACAAAGGCAAGGCAGGAGGCATCACAATCCCTGACTTGAAATTAAACTACAAAGCTACTATGATAAAATCAGCATGGTACTGGAATAAAAACAGATCTAAAGGTCAATGGAATAGATTAGAAGATACAACCACAACTACAGACACACTCAGCCATCTTATTTTTGACAAGAGGGCCAAATATGTTCAGTGGAAGAACAATAGCCTCTTTAATAAGTGGTGCCAGAAAAACTGACTTTCCAAATGTCAAAAACTAAAAGTAGACCCATGTCTATCACCATGCATTAAACTAAAATCAAAATGGATCAAAGATCTAAATATTAAAACAGAAACACTAAATCTTCTGGAAGACAAAATATGTTAGAAACCTTGAAGACCTATGGGTAGGCAGAGAATTCATGAATAAAAATCAAACTACATGGGAAATACTTCCTAGTATCAACACCTGGGATCTCATCTTATTAAAAAGTTTTGCATGTCAAAAGAAATCTCCACCAGAGTGAAAAGAAAACCCACAGACTGGGAAAAAAATCTTAGTCTTGTCCCTCCAACAAAGGGCTCTTATCTAGAACATATAAAGAACTAAAAAAAATAAGGCCTCAAAATTCAAAGACCCAGTGCAAAAATAGGCATCTGAGATGAATACACAATTCTCAGATGAAGAAATACAAATGACAAATAGATACATAAAAAAATGTTCAACATCATTAGTCATTAGAGAAATACAAATTAAAACCACAGTGAGATTCCATCTTACTTCAGAAAGAATGGCCAGGATCAAGAAAACCACCAATAACAAATGCTGGAGAGGCTGTGGGGAAAAAGGAACTCTTCTGTACTTTTGGTGGGAATGTAGACTGGCAAAATCACTGTGGAAATCAATGTGGAGGTTCCTCAAAAAGTTGGGATTGGAGGTCCTATTTGATCCAGCTATGCAACTTCTGGGCATTTTCCCAGAAGAATTGAAAACATCATACCACAGTGATATATGTGCACCCATGTTTATAGCAGCACAATTTGCAATAGTCAAATCTTGCAAACAACCCAAATGCCCATCAACTGAGGAATGAATAAAAAGGATTTTTATACAATGGAGTACTACTCAGCCATAAAGAAGGATCACGCTGAGGCTTTTATAGGTAAAAGGATGTGATTTGAGACCATACTCATAAGTGAGATAAGTCAAACTCATGTGTGTAAATACCATATTATCTCCCTATTTTAAGGAACTGAAAGAGTAAATAGAATCTAAAATCTTCAATAAATTTTGTGAAAGGCTAAGAAATTGCTGATAGGGGAAAATAACTTGGATAAGGAAAAGGAGAAAGAAAAGGAAGAAGAAAAAAATATAAATTTGTATATTTACACTTAATATAGCTAAGATGATTGTGCTACTAACTCTATTAATTCTTGGAACAAAACAGTTAACACACCTAGGATTAGATCAATTTTGCATGTCTTTATCTGGTAATCCAAGTAACTCTTTTGAAGATAACTATGCAAAGTAACCTTTGTTAAATTCCTACTACCTTGTTTTGAAAGCCTATATTGTTATTGTTTTGAGATTTTTGTTATTGTTTATTTGCCTCTTTTGTTTCTTGTTTTTCATTTTGTTTTGTTTTTTCCTCTTTAAAATAAAAAAAGAGAACGGGCAGAGAATTGCCCAAGTGCTGAATCAAGGAGCAAATACTGAGCCTGTTCGGCAGGTGCAAGGGGAGGAGAAGCACTGCGCCTGCTTTGTGTGGGGATGGTGCGGTGCAGTCAGCTGACTGCGTTCATCAGGATGTGGTGCTGGGCTTTCCAGAGCCTGCAGTCTTGTGACTGAGATAAGCGGGATGGGAATCTCCTCAGTTACGGTTGGAGCTGTACTGCTCTGGCCAGGTGCAGTTTCTGAGAAACATGGAAGCCAAGGGGCAGGGAGAGCCAGGGCTGGGGGGCGTGGTGCCTGGTTGGTACCGGCTGCCAAGGAATCAAACACTAATAAGAGCAGTTCCACGTCTCAGCTGGGAATGTATCCAGCTTCACCGGAGGGAGGCTGAACCTGAGAAACGGTCCAAGTGAGGCAGACAGCCCAGTCCGCGTGGGGAGTGGGAGAGGTAGACCCTTCTCCCTTTCCAATTTTCTTACCTCTTTCTGAAAACCTTTACAGATTTCTCTCAGCAAGCTCCACGCACTCTCAGCACTGGTTAGACCATCCACCATCCCTCTCCTTATCAAAAGAATGACTTGAATTTCTCTTAGTCATTCTCATCTACATCAGAGCTGAAAATTAGAATCTGGGACCCTTTGAAAAAGACAATCACAGATCAGTGGTCAGACAAAGTTTACACACCGTTTATCACCTGTAATTATATGTTTGCTTCAACTTGTTTCCGTGTTTATTTTCTCACTGCCACCTAGTAGTGACACAGATTTGCTTGGTTTTCACATGGGAGTGTGGGCTGAGTTCGTCCCATTTTTTTCTAAGCTGAAATCCACAGCCTTCTTCTGTGTTTATATTAGAATGATCATTTCAAACTTGTCTTCAGCTCAACCATTTTTCAAGTTAACAAGGTAATTAATCATCTTTCAGATAGAACTGCACACAAGTCCCTGTTTCCTTATTTGCTGCTAACACTTCTCTGTTTTTGACATTAGCCAGAGCTGAGCTGTATCTTCAGCCATGATTCACATGTTATAAATATCAGGGTCTGTCATGTTTCTTGCATGTTAATGTATCAAGACACACTTATTAAATGTGCATCATATGCCTTCTGGGCTCTGTGTTAGATTACAGAAATATGCCAAGGAATAGTAATTGTGTTACACAATACAGTAGTAAACAGTTGTGTTTACCGAGCATGCACTATGTGCCAGACACTATGCTAAATACTTTACCTCAACTGTCTGGTTCAATCTTCCCATCCTCATCACTCTTGTCTTATGGATGAGGAATGTAGGGTTAGGGAGCTGAGTAACATACTCAGCAATTCAGGGTGCTGATTACCAGAGCTGAGAATTGAATCCAATCATCTGACTTCAGAGTTCTTTAAAAATTGAATAAGTTACCTTTTATGCAGCAGTTCTCTCAAAAGTTGTCTCAGATGGCAAATATTTCTCTTTTCAAATTGTTTTGCACACCTTTTCATCAACAGCTGATTATATCCAGGGCTCAAACCACAGGAAAAATTGGAGGCAGGCCCCTCGTTGGCAAACTTTGTCTTTCGTGACCTTAACATGATTAGACTTGTTATAATTTGAAAAATTGCTTTTAGTTGATATATAATAACGGTCCACATTTACGGGGCATAATATGACATTTTAATCTACATATACAATGTGCAATGACCAAATCAGGATAACTGGCATATCTATAATCTTAAGCATTGATCATTTATTTGCATCAGGAACCTTCAAAAATCCTCTCTGCCCCATGTTTTAAAATATACACTTGATCATTTTCAGATGTGGTTAAGCTTCTGCATACTAAAGCCTTCTTGGGTGAAGGCTTCTTGATATTTGTTCTTAGTACCTTTTTTGTACCAGGAACTGAATTTAGGACCTTGCACTTGCCAGGCAGACCTAGATTCACCTCCCTCATGCATCTATAAATGTGCTTATTTATCTGGAATCAATATGGACTCATGAATTTCTGTTGTTATTAATTCTGATATTCAAACTGTCCTAATTCAGCCAGTCAGAGTCCCTTCAGACTGCCTTTCCTTTCCCGCTGACATAACTCCATCATTTGTGGATCACTTTCTTTGCTTTCAGACCTGAGAGATTCCAGCCTCGCTCATCCTCACACTGCCCTACCCTAGCCCCAAATCAGATATTGCTCTGAGAAGCCCCTCACTCCTCCCACCCTGGTTCCATGAGGAATGGAATTTGAAACCAGGAACTGGGAAGCTGTCCAAAACCTTGATGGCACAATGGAAAGCCCTCGTCATGAATTTAAACCTGCTACTCACACAGAAAGCAGGCTCATTGCTCCCCAAGGGATCAGCAATGAACGGGTGTCAGAAGAGATGACTGGTTCCTCCTCATTTGTTTTGTGTACTTGTTTTAGACCCACACTATACTTGCCAACCCCAGAGAGAAATGGGGTTCATGGAGAATGCCCGGCCCCTTTGCTGTAGGGCTGAGGAAGCACTGATCTACTTATCCTGACCCTGGCTCTCAGCGTAATGCTAGGACCATCTTTGAGATGAAGACTTCCAGACCGTTTATATTTCTTTTTGAATGAAGGCTTTTATGAGTATAATCTGCTCCACAATCTAAAGAGGGTTAAAATGCTGCTATCTTTCCCCTGGTGGCCCAGAAGAAACTGTGCCGGGTGGTTGGCAGTCTACCCATGGCACCAGCTCCCAGGGCCCTCTGCACTCGGCCGGCTCAGGCAGCTGAACAGAACTGCGCACAGGAAGGGCCACTGTTCTCACCCCCTTTCCACACAGCTCCCTTCCCTGGCTCTGACACCAACACGCAGAGCCTTCTCTGTGCACTAGACGTTGTTTATGTTCACAGACTGGAAGGAACACGTCCAGTGGCAGTACCCCAGGCCTGCCCGCCTTGTCACCCCTGAGATATTCACTTGATCTGTTGTTCCTCAGCTGAGCACAGAAAAACCGCGGCCAGAGCTGCACTGCCAATTTGGGCAGTGGAGGCCCCTTCCCTGCTGGCACAGCCTCCCTGCGGAGTTACGGTCAGGTGAGGGATAAGTGACAGGCAGGGTAGAACTTAGTGACTGGGAATGTGATGAAGCTCACTCTGTACTTGACATTTTCCCTTTCACACTTGCAATTAAGAAAGGAAGAGTTAAAAAAAAAAACACCTTTATAACCTGGTAGCTCAGAGATACGAGTGCTATATAAACTTGTTCTTCACCGGAACTCTTTCTTTTTCAGTCAGTATCAAGTTACTTTCTTTAGAAGACATAGACACATCTCTTTCATACATTATTTCCCTTCTGATTAAAAAAATCAAACAACACAAGTAAAACAGTGCTTTCTGCCTTCAGGTTTAGCGTTCTGTCTTTTATAATCTCAATAAATGGGAAATGTGCTGAGCATGTGTCTGATGTTCTAGAGCTCACTTACGTCCACTGTGTGTTTGAAATGCAGCAATCTGTGGAAACGCTTATACAGACTGCGGGGTAACAGAGCCCTTTCCTCCCCCCACCAACAAAGCTCGCCTTTCTGCCAAGAAGTTTTTTGGCAGTTTTTAAAAAGTTTACTCTATTAAAAATGTTATAGACCAAATGGTTTTCCAATTGTCTTGAATGGGGGCCCTGACTTCAGCCCCAGAAGAGAGGGGTGCAGAAGTTCTAGGGTCTTGTTTATTTATGCAGAAGATTGTTGTTAATTTTCAGACCCTGCACTAGAGAACAGGGTGTGTGTACCGTTTATAAAAAGGGAGTTCGATATTGAGATAAAATTATTTATTTTAAACAAAGGCTGTTCAAAGTGAGGAGAGGGGTTGCCAGATCCCTTGTGTTTTATAAAATGCCATATTTTCCTGTTTATGTGATTGTTGATGACACTGTGTGCCTTGGGGCCCTGCAGAGGATTTTGTGAAAGCTGCACTTGTGGTCTATCTTCCTGACATGACATTCCTTTCATCTAGCTTTGTTTCCAAAATATGTGTATGCAAATATCCAAGGGACACACCAAGCGTTGCTTTTAAAATAGACATTCACCAAATTTGATCCATACTTCTGCTTATGTGTTTTCTTTTCTTTCTCCTCTAGAACAAGAAGCTCCTTTATGCGAAGATGAAGGGGGCACAGAGGCGGAAGCGAAGGGTAATGTGTACTGGCGGGACTGTCGTGGGGCCACACGAATGTCTGTTGAGTGGGGGATTTGACAAATGGGGCCTTCAGCTGTTGGGACACAGCAGAATACTGTCCCATGAAGTGCTAGGGGCTGAGCAGAGGTCCTGTGTGACTGGAGCCACACCTAAAACATCTGCCCTTGACTTCTAGGATAACGTCTCCTAGCACATAATTTTTGGTGGAGTGTCCAGGTTTGTGGTGATTCCTGCCTCCTTCCAGTCAGAGGATGCCTGCTATTTCCCTTACTTGGGTGGGGAGTATAGGTGATATCTAAGGGAATATCTGCAGGTCAGTAGACAAAACCAATGACACATCTGCATCAATTTCACAAAAACACAAGACAGGAGTGAGGCAGTGCCAAACTGTATGCTCCCAGCCATCATTACAAAGGAACACTGGGCAACAGACTAGGAAAATAAACCTCATTTCTCCTATATCTCTTTCCTCTTGACCCAGCCAGATTGATGTAGAATTCTCTCCATCTGTCGTATTTGTTTGCTGACTGCTGAGTTTACTAAAATAAGTTACTAATTATACCAGGGCTGTCCAAGGTGGACTGAGTCTGAGTGCTCTATCTTTTGGTTTAGAGCTGAATGCCAAATTTGATTTGAGTTTCTCAGTGCATTTTATGGCACTGAGACTTAATAAGTGATCCATGTCTGTTATGCTAACCCACTGATATTTTATAGACAGAAAAACCTGGACACTAGACCTTTCTCCTGACCCGATTGGAGGGGCTGGAGGAGAGGGAACCTCATTATTACACAGGAAATTATCATAAGATAGTAACTATTTTAGTTAAAACATACAAAGCAAAACCTATATCCAAGGCCACTGAACATTTATTCAGAATAGCAAGTACCTGAACCCTGGAAAAATTTGGGAATCTGGACAGTGGTAACATGTCCAGATCATCTGAATAGTTTTGCCAAATTTAAAGTGCTTTAAGAAGTATGGGTTTTAAGTCTTGACATTAGTCCTCTGGCCACTGTGCTGCCCAGCAATACCCAGAATACAAACAGCCAATTTCCTGCGTGAGAAGCAGCGCGTTGTTACATCTGGAAACAGATATTGTTTGGGAGAGTTAACAGGATTGTTAGGGATTTTCATTGGTGATTGCAGCTTCAAGTGGCAGATGGTGACAGGAAGAGTATAATATGTTTTTGACAGAACATCAAGAAATTCTATTCCAGGAGTTCAGAATACACATAATTTACCAGGAAGATGGCTTGTATATCTCCCCAAGGCACAAAGGGTACATTTCCAAATGAGACCAGGGGTTGACCCCAAATGAGTGGCTCCACATGGAGCTCTGCCTTTACTTCCTGATCCTCCACTCCTTGGGCTCCAACTCAGTGAACGACTGTGGGTCACAAGCTAGGTTGCTTTTCCATGAGACCAGTGATTACCAAAACTCAAAATTCTGGCTAAGACACATATTATAAAGGACTTTACTTTGGCCTCCACTCCCTTCACATAGGAAAGGCTTAGAATTTGGGAAAATAAAGGTCACATAGATCCCAAGGTATCAAATTCTTCCTGTTCTCAGGCATCTAAAAAGACCCGTTCTCAGGACATGAGCCATGAGCCTCTCAAGAATTGAGAGAACAGAAGTCGCCTCCCCGAACATCAGATCTTAGATGGTGCCCCATCTTGATTTGAAATCTTAGCCACCCCCTCAAAAACATGAAACAATATAAACAAATTGCAGGCTTGCTTTTTTCAGAAATCAACCCATTTAGGCTAATCATCGGAGGGTTTCTGGGAGACACCAAAGCAAATATCCATTCTGTGGATTCTTCCAGCTGTGTAAAGGGATGTTCTCTGTGTGAGCTAACTGGTCCTCACCTAAGTGAGGGAGAAGACAAATATACGTGCCCTGCCCTCTGGAGAACATGAAAACCAAGGCTCATTATTATTATGCTCAAGGGCTGGATTCAGTTTTGGATAAACAATTATGCAAAAAAGTTCAAGTAACTGTTAATTTTCTTTCCTTTACCCCCACCCTTTGACATTTTTGGGATCTGGACAGCAAGACTGTGTCCCGTGATATTTGGTATTTGGTAAACATGAGCATCTCCTAGTCCCTTTTAATATAATCGAATTATTAGAATAAATATTATCACTAAATAGAAATATATTTATGATATTAAATGTACTTTTTCAACCCACACTTCTGCCCACCCAGATATCCCAGGATAAGCCAGACGACTGTAGGTGACAATCCCCAAGAGGAAAAATATTCTTTTGAGTATTTCTGAAATGATGTGCTACTTTTTTAGCTATCTGAGGCCTTACTGATTTTGTAATTCTCACCTCGTGTGTGATGGAGTTTTGCAAGAGTGAGTTGTGTTTTCAACAATTCATACTTTTACCAGTCAGAATGTGGAAGGATATTTAGAAATACTGAGTTCAGATTTTACTCCTCTTTTGGAGAATTTTGCTAACCTTTCAAAAGTGCCACGGCCGGCCAGTGCCAGGAGCAAGAGATAGTCACCTGGGAATGAACTGCCTCCATCTGCTCGTGGGGGCTTGGCATGCAGCAGAATTGCTGGTCATCTGTTAACTACAGCCTTTTTTTAATATTTTTGTTCCATTACTGGAAGGCAACTTAAATAAACAAATATCTTCCAAATCTTTTGAATTTTTTTTTCTGCTTGCTAAACACTGTGTTGTAAAGCTTCAATTACTAGTTCAAATCCAAACCTCAAACAATAGGTATTAGAGAGGGAATAAAAAACCCTGACTCACACGTAAGATCACAGATGAAAGAGATTTCAGCATATGGAGTCCTGACCAAAACACAGTAGGCTTCCAGAAAATTTCCTTCTTTTCTTCAGCTTTTGAATTTGACTGAGGGAGGATGCAAATGGTCGCTCAAGTCCGTCCCTTAACGAATCTCTTTGGTGGATGCTGGCACAAAAGCCAGTTACAACCATAAGATGACTGGGAACCAGTTTTCAGATTCTAATTCTCACTTGGCCCTACTCTGTCACCTATTTTAGAACATTCTTCTTGTAAGAAATTTAATGTTCTTTAGATTCCCTCTGCCACCCAAACAGGGACATAGAATAATAATTCTCTTTCCTGTGTAGTATGGTATCTAAGTTAGTAGCAAGAACCGAGTTTAGCTGGTTCATATGAAATCTTTATGCCCAAAATAATAATTTTTGAAAAGCCATATTCCAATTAATAAAGAACTCTATGGTTGTATAAATGACACAGTTACTGACTTACATGCTTAAGCCACCGAAGCATTGATCAGTGCACTGGGTAATCCCTTGGCAGCTGGTTGATAACACCGTTACCTTGTCAGTAACCCAGTAGATAAGAAACAACGGTCCACTGCTTTTGTGAAGTGTCTGCATCTGGTAGTTACATGTAACACCAAACCATCATTGTTTTCAGAGTGTCAATCCATATCTACAAGGACAGAGGCTGGACAATGTTGTCGCAAAGAAGTCTGTCCCCCATTTTTCAGATGAGGATGAGGACCCAGAGTGAAGAGAAGATGCTGAGTGGAAACTCACGCCCCTCACCACCAATGTGCACGTGTCCCTAAATCCCGGCAAATGGCAGCATGTTTCTGACGTAGATAATTATGGGTGAAAAGCAGCTGTATGTCGTTGTCCTTTACACTGATCACTCGGCTTTCTGCTAAGTTAGAGTAAGAGCTCTTTTTGTTTCTGTTTTTTTTTATGTGGATCTTCAATGAATATTAACATTAAGATGTATATGTCAAGTACTATAAGAAACAAGACTAGGAAATGCTCAGATTTCTTGTTGTTTAAGTGGTGTTTGGGGCTGTGCTATTTTGGCCAAATCTGCAGAAAAGCTGGCATTTGATTTTGATTATGCAATGCACCCAGCCCTCAGGCCTTGTTACACACCAATAAAGAAGTCTGTGCTCACAAGGAGGACCTGACACATCTCTCTTGGCTGTATCTTAGTAAATGTTTATGCAAGCATTGGCGTGTGAGTGTGGATTGTTTTTTGGTTTTTTTTGGATCATTGGAGAGAACAATTTTCTTATTTACTAGAACAACCTGACATGCTGAAACGTAAGACATGTTCTTATATAATCCTAATAGTGTGGGTGTAGGAAGAGTACAAAGTAGATGGAGCAAGTATTATCCCCACTTTAATGATATAACTGAGAATGACTAACACACCATTAATATAATCAGCAAAACTCATATGGGAAGGCTTTACAGGGCAGGTAGCCTGGCTTTGTCAAGAGATAATGTTAGCTGGTGGAGGAATAATACAGATTTTACAAGACTTAAGGGACATAAGAGACACGAATGAAATATATATGTGAGGGTCATCTTGGTATCCTGACTCAAATAATTTTTTTTTTAAATTGACCAGTTAATTGGAGAGATTTGAGCAGTGACTGGATATTTGGGCCATTTAGTTGTTACATCATATTATGATATTTTTAGGATCCCTTATCTCTTAGGTTAAGCATTAAGTGATATAAGGATTAAAACGATATGATATTTTAGATTTTCTTTGAAACAATCCAGTGGTCACATTGGGCATAGATGGAGGGATGAGCCCAGATTGGCCATGAATTGAGCGTTATGGAAATTGGGTCATGTGTACTTGGGCATTCATTTTACTTCTGCCTCAATATTTATGTATATTTGAAATTTCCTACACTAGAACCACATGGAAAGATTAAAGTTAACAGTAGATTACCATAAACATTGACCTGGAAATAGCAGTGTAGGACAAAATAGAAAGCTTTATGGATAAGGTTATGGAAAACATGAAAAAGCCAAACAGAAGATTAATAAGACAGTTTTCCTGGGGCATCATGGAAGAAGTCACAGGGAGGTATATGGCATAGAAAATCTGGTGAGTGGCTTGGTCAACTGGATGACAGGCACAGGGTAGCTGGGACAAAAAGGTATTTTGTGGAAAACAGAAAGAATCATGGAGGCATACAGACCGGGGAGAAGGTTGCCACCATTGAAGAGCCAGGTCACACAGCAGAGTCCTGGCCACATCTACAGCAGAGACTCTGATTTTTCTTTGGGGTAGGAAGGATGTGTTACCTCCTATCAGTTTTCCACAGTGCTCCAGTCAAGGAGCTTTGAAATCGGAAGGTGGTTGAAGCCAGAGACCCAAGAAGAACAAAAGAAGAGCATATTTGACACACCGCTAAAATGTAAGGCACATAGGGATAGTGTTAGCTATTAATCCTCACTCAACTCCCACTGTGTGTCTAGTCTACTGGGAGCCCCAGGACACAGGTATTCTCAGAGAAGTTTGCAGTGGGGCCATTCTAGAAGAGAATTTCCTCTTTGTCTGGAGAGGAGACAGAAAACCAATAGGTTGTTGAGTGTTTTCAGCAGCCTGTGTTTGAAGCTACCCTCTGATCCTATTGCCTACCAAATAAGTCACCAGTTTTAGTTTTCTAGGGATGGCTGTTCAAAATGTGTTTGTCTAAACGAAGAAGAACATTTCAGGATCCACCTGAAATTCCTGAATAGCACAGTGCTCACCTAGAAGTGCTTTTTACCAGGGAGGTGCGGAGCTGTGCAGCTACCTGGAGGTGATGGGACCTCAGGAAACTGGAGTCATCTGCTTGATTAGCACACAGTGACTGCCACGTGAGAAGGGACGATGGCCACCCACTCTGCACTTCCCAATCTCCTGAAACAGAATTCTGGTTTTGCTCTGTTTACCTGGCTAGGGACAAAGGGCAGCACAAACATATTTTTTCTCTTCCTCTCTTTGAAAGCTTTCAGATATAAAAAGTTTCACTGAGACATGACACAGTTACTAGCCATGGCCATAAGCATATGGCCTGGGAAGAGAAATCTCTAAGTCCTCCATATCTGCCACAGAATTACATCATGATTACTAAGATGTAGGTATCTGCACCCGGAAAAATGGGTACTATGTTGGTTACTTTTCTCTCATTGCCAGAACAAAACACCCGACATCTAAAATAAAGGAAGGAAAGGTTTATTTAGCTCACTGTTTGTGGAGGTTTCAGTCCATACTCAGCTACCTACAAGGCAGGGCAGCATGGCACTGGGGCAACACTTCAAAGCAGCAGCCAGAGCAAAAAGGGGAACCAGCCTCTTCTCTTCCCTTATATTGCACACAGGCCCCCCCCACACACACACATACCCTCCAGGATGGGCGTAGCACTCACAAAATCTCTGTGCCCTCCTCTTGTACAGGTTGAAAATATTTATAAAGTAAGGATCCCTGCTGAGTCTCTCATTAAACTTCTAAACTTCTCAAGGTGATACAATATATCAACCGTAACAGGTACATTTACTTAAAATAGCAAATGCCAGTTAGATTATCAGTTATAGAAACTCAGTCCTCCCGGAAGGAG
Organism: Cavia porcellus; assembly: GCF_034190915.1. Classification (NCBI taxonomy): domain Eukaryota; kingdom Metazoa; phylum Chordata; class Mammalia; order Rodentia; family Caviidae; genus Cavia; species Cavia porcellus. Next base: position 35,697,947 of record NW_026947489.1, read on the forward strand.
TATGAGAGCAGTGGATGGGTAGAGGTGGGTACTGTTAGTCATTGTGCCTACTGTTGGGCAGGTAAGCATGCACAGGACAGAAAATGAGAGAACACTGGGGCTGTAGGTTCTGTTTCTGGGGTTTCTTTATGAAATGAGTTATGGAAAACACTGATCCAGTTATGTATCTCTGTGTATTGGTGGAAGGCAATATAAAAAGATAAAGGAAAAGCAGCTGTGAATCTTAGTGATAAACTTAATGCAGTGTGTGCAGACAATCCCATACCCAGGTTTTGGGATGGCATTACAGATCAATTGCAGTGGCAAATAAATATATTGGGGTCTGAGGATTCATTATGGTAAGCATTGTTGATTTCCTATTATCTTGTTTTGAAGTCCTATATCACTTACGCTGTTTTGTTTTCATTGGCTTTATTCTGTTTTATTTTGCTTGGTTTTATTCTCTTTAAAATAAAAAAATAAAATGTAAAAAAACAAAATTGATTCTACCTGTTCTCTGACATGCAAGCACTGCTTATTGGTTTACCCAAACCTCCTCTGTTACCCTGATGTCACAGTCAGTGGAAATACCATTTGAGGGGAAAAAGACAATCCATCAGAGCAGCTGAGCTATGAAGGCTCCTGAGGTCCCTGTTACTGTGCAGTCAGGATGAGCACTGCATGCACTCAGCGTGGAACACAGCAAGAGCTGTTTTTGTGTTTCCAAGAACTTTTCAAGCACATACCTGACTTAACAGCAAGTAGGACAGAATGTCCCTCTTCAGGGCCCTTTCAGACATTTGTCTAAGAATCTCAAAGTTGTTCATCAATCCGAAGTGGGAAGTGAAGTTAGAGCACCCTGAATCTGCAGTCATAGTTGTTTCTAGAGTAAAATTCAGGTTCACGACTACATATGCTGCCTCACCGCTGGCTAGTCCTGCCCTCCTTCTAGGATCCGGTGATTGCTTTTAAGAGCCAAGCAAAAGCAAACAGCAGACACATTTATACACTTTTCACAGGCCAGCTGGGTCTTACCATGCTACTCTACACATTCAGAAGGAGCCAGTGGCTCTCCCTCCAAGTGTGTTCCTCTTTTAGTCTCTGCTCCCCAAGCTTACACACTCATCCTCCACACACAAGAGGCTGCCATTCAACCTGGCCTTTCACTGGGCCCTCAGGTCAATTTCTCTCTCTCTTTCTTCCTTCCTTTCTTTATTTTAATATTTAAATTTTTATTATGTATGTTTGCAGCACATAATGGTTATATCCACTGTGGGAAATTGGAGAAGTACATAACGTATCTTTCCCCTCCATCCACATTTAAATTTTTTTCTTTTTGGTTAGCATCAGACTCATTTACTTATTTTATAAGTCTTTATCAAATTAATTATAATAAACACAGATCCTGCCAAACAGTTCAAAAAACGTACAAAATACATAAGATGCTTCCAGGAAGATGGCAGAGCCATAAACAATAACAAAGAAACCTCCCCAAAATTTGGAATCCAGACACTGGAAAATAATAATTTGTGGAAAAAAAGAACGAAAGAGATGGGTCCTATGGATCTAGGAGATATCTGAGGGGAAAATTGGGGCCCACAAAGAAATGAAGAGACAGATTACAATGCAGAAAAAAGAGGCAGTCCGTATTTTCTGCCCAGCTCCCCGCTGGCAGCAGGAGAAAAGAGGGTCAAATCTACAGACACAGTGAAAGCCGGTGACGCAGTGAAGAAGCCTTCAGTGGAGCGGAGCAGGGGGTGCCTCGTGCTGCAGCAGCTAGTCAGTGACTTAGTCCAGTCCAGTTGGCTTCGCCCCTGTAGAGAATCCTCGGTCAGATACCATTTTAGGGAGGGGCCGACTGACCTCCAGACTCAGAGCAACCAAGGGCTGGCTTTGAATCTGCGATCCTAGTATTAAGCCCCCATAGTGACAGGGTGAGGGGCGACCATGGGAGACGTCTGAGGTCAGACAACCATGGTCAGGCCAGCAATGCCCTGATCTCATCTCAGAGGCCGGGATCAGCCTGAACGTCCATGGATTTAAGGTGCCAGAACCAGCTCTCTGCCCTAACCCCACTGGAAGCTCCCTCCTGATAATCAGCACGGATCTTGGGGTCTGACTGCTTCCTGTGTCTGCCAGAGAGAGAAGGGCCACACTGTGAGCTGACGCTGCCCTAAACTATAGCCTTAGAAGGTAACCACGGGTTTGAAATCACAGAAACACTTTTTCCTTTCTCCTTCTTCTTTTCTTTGACTTTTGTCTGTTTTTAATTGTTTTTCATGATTATAAACATTGATTTTAATTTTTTTGTTTAGTTTCATTCTTGTTTTTGTTTTTTCCTTCTTTCTCTCCTGTCTTCTTTACTAGTTTCCCAAGGCTTGGGTAATCTTCCTTTGCTTCTAATCTCTTTATTTTCTTCTATTTCTCTATTTTTTTTCCTTTTTGCTTTTAAGTTTTTCCCCCTAGAGTAAAATTCTCTATTGAGTGGAAATTTATTGTATATAATTTTCTACTGTGTTAGATTTTACTATATAATTAAATTTTGTACCTGTGGTTAAAGAGAGTAAATTATTAGTTTTCACATTTTTTATATTCTAATATGTACTTGATACTATTTTTAATTAATTGAGTTTATTAGTACACTTTAGGTGTACAAAATGATCACATTCATTATAGAGAATTTGTACCTGTACATGATATAACTGAGTTCTTTTTTCCCATTTGCCTTCCTTCCCTTCAACTCCTCTTTCCATTCTTATTTACAAAAGTTTTGTTTCAATTTTTTCCTTCCATTTGATTGATGCTAGTATTATTAAGGTGACATAGTTGTTGTGATCATTTGTTCTTTCTTGTATGCTAATACTTACACTATTTAGGGGTCATAAACAATAAATAGTACAGTTCATCACCAGGGAAACACTAGGTCAAACAGGTTACAATGCTTCATCTCTAATAAATTAAGAGGCAAGATCCTGGGACATGCTGAAAAGCCAAAAGCCAGATGGGCCTAGACGACATCCAGCAGTCATTCCCTAAAGAGATCTGGATACTAGTGATACTAGTAATAAAGCTACCTATCATAAGAAATTTACAAGCCTTAATACTTGTAACTATTGGAAGAAAGATACAAAGAATAAAAGAAAGAAAGAGAAGGAAGAAAGAAAAAGAAAATGAGAAAACAGAAGCAAGATGCAACTCATAATCTCCAACTTTCCCAAGGCAGAGCCAGGGACATTGAGATAAAAGAAATCAAAAGCCATTCAGCTGAATTTCTTGAAATGGTAGCAGCAGAAATAACAAAATAGATCAGTAAGTCTCTTGATAAAATCAAAACAGAAATAATTACACAGATAACTAGACATGTGGCCATAATGCAGGAAATCATTGTGACTCTAGAACAGTGTCAGGAGTGGCTGAGTTGGAAGTGTTCACACATGCACAGCCAACCACTGAGTGCCCGAGAAATACCATGAGGGCATGGAGTGCCTGAGGTGAATATGTGTTCTATCCTGGAGAGCCAGGTGCATGAGAGGTGAGTTAATTGTTAGGCAGAGTGGTATCACCTGACATCTCTCTCCCAAGTGCATAAATAAATGCCCTGCAGTTGTTGAGCAGTTCTTTCCACCATCAGGAGACAGAACTCTACCTGATCCCAGCTCTCTGTATCTTCATTTCTTCACCTTCTCACTGCTCTTCCTGGTCCTCACCTTGGGAAGTTTGAGGGTAGAAATGATCAGGGAAGTTTGGTGCCTGAACAGAGATCTGAGGCATGGGGAAATTCTCCATTTAGCAGGTGAGAGGGACACCTCTAGTGTGCACACAAAAAGAAAGAGTTGTCTCAAGCCCATCAATATCATCTATATTGAGTCCAGAGATGTATTGATATCCTCAGTATTGAACCCATTAATATCCTCAATACTGAGTCCATATCAGGTGTAAAAATAGGACAAATAGTTCTCAACACACACACACATATAAGTGTGTGTGTGTGTGTGTGTGTGTGTGTATATGTATATATATGTATATATATGTATATATACTAATTGTGTTATTGATTTCCATACTTACCTTTTTTTGTGTGTGGACTTGGATCAGGGAGTGCCTTAATGGTCATACACTTGCTGAGATGACCATAGAGGATTTGACTTGGAGCACTATTTAAAATCAAGTCCCAAGCAGGAAAAAGGTGGCAGAACAACAACCACCCTATAGAGCTTAAGCTCTCTAGCCTTGCTCAATCAGATTGGAAAGAGTTGTGGAGACAAGATCTTCCCCCGTTAGAAGACTGTTTCACTGTGACTTCAGTTTCATTGTCACTCAAGGTAAGATTGATAACTTTAATTGAGCCTCAAGTGGCAACTTCTGCCTCTTCAGTTCAGAGAAATTTTGCTGTATCACAAGCTACACCTTCCACCTTTCATAGAAGAGTAATTCTTTAATTGTTCAACAATTGGTATTTGAAAATACAAACAAATGCTATAAAGAGGCTTTACAAACCCACAAACAACAGACTACATTGTCTGAGATGATTCAAATTTAAACAAACATTGGTCCCTCATATGTACAAGGGGCTACCTTGGCAGCAACTGTCACTCAGGTTATTCATTCACAGCCTAGAGAAAAGGAAAAAATCAAAAATGTTTGTTTCAGTTGTGGATGCAAGGGACATTTTGCCCGAAATTGCTGTGCTGCACCTGTAAGGCAGTACAGCCATTATCTGTCCTTCAACAAAAACTTCTAGTATCTGTACAACTTGTATCATTGGGAAATGAGTGTAAGTTCAAACATGATGTGGAATGCTGATCTATTCTGGGAAACTTTCAATGGGGCCTACCCCAGCCTTGCCAAATAGTGGGGGCACAGAGAGCTTCCCTGCAGCCCCATGGCCCAGCCTGAATGGCTTCATGCCATAGGTTGGACTCAATGCCTTAGGGGGCCCATGGGATCCCCATTGCAGAGTTGGTGTTTGTGTGCTGCTGCAGGCTTCAATGGGTGAGCAGAGGGCAGACTCCTCCTATCACGTGCTGTGGTTCGAGCTCACTGGACTCTGCAGTGCCTTTAAACTACTGGCCTGCCTATGTGGTGTGGGTATTCACACCACACTTGGCATCTGGAGACTCTCAAGCTGTCAGATGAGGGAATGATCAGGCAGGCAAGAAAGCAATGGTGGAAGAGCAATTTCCTCACCTGGTTTTGCCACCACAGCCACCCTGGGTGACCTACAATGTCAACGGGACTCTATAGTCTGCTGGAGCCCATAATACACACCTCTGGCGGCTTTTGGCTGCCTCTGGGTACTTAAGGCTGACAATGGCCCAGCTTATACAAGTACTGCTATGTTCTACATTTGTGTACCACAAGAATTCCTTGTAACCATCCAAGTTAAGAATTGTTGAATGTGCTTACTATACACTCAAAATTCAACTACAGAAGCAAAAAGGGAATTATTTCTTAATAGATAAACAATTTTGTTCCTTCCAAATTCTTTGTATAAGAATTCACTGACCTACAAAAATTCTGTCTAGTCTACTTGTAATTATAAACATCTATAATTATAGAAGAAATATTGTAGTTCAATTTGGCCAAAAATATATTTGAGTGCAAATTTAATAGGCAGATTTTATAGGCAGATTATCTGCATGTCTGTTTGTCCAATCTGTCTAATCATCTATTGGTTTGTCTGTTTGTCTTGTCTGTGAACAGCTGCTTTTTATTTGAGCTCAAACTTTTTTCTCTTTTCCTTTTGTATTTTTTGACCCTTTTGTTTATAACTTAATTTGGTTTATAGATGTAAAATGCATGCTTCCACCTGGGATGCCATCTGGTTAATATGATATCAAAATTGGTTTTCTCAGAGGTCATCAGAAATTTGTTAAGGTAACTAAATGGGAATCATAAATATACATGCACCAGCTCACCGAACTGTATACATCAAAAACTAATGGATTTTAAAAAGTCAGATAAGTACTAACATACTGTAATGGGGGACATCAATACCCCATTGTCACAAATAGACAGTGACAGTTTTATCCTAGTTAGCTAGGATAAAACTCAGCTGAACCAAACCTCAAAACACATGGAATTGGTCAATATCTACAGAATGTTCTACCCAACAATGGCAGAATACACTTTCTTCTTGCCAGCACACAGCAATTTCTCCAAAATAGACCATATACTCATATAACATGCTTAACTAAATGCAAAGAAAGTAACATTATTTCATGCATGTTATCAGATCATAGTACAATAAAATTAAAATTACAAAAAACAAAAGCAATCACAAAAACTACATGAAAGTGTGGAAACTAAATAACCCCCTCCTGAACAACCAATGGGTCACAGATGAAATTAAAAAAGAAATTAGACAGTTTCTACAATTAAGTAGCAATGTCAAGTTAATATACTGGAACTTACAGGACACAATGAAAGCAGCCCTACAAGGGAAATTTATGGCAGTGAATTACCACATTAGAAAAACAGAGCAAGCTCAAATAAATAATGTAATGTTGAACCTCAAGATTCTAAAAAAAGAAGAATAAGTTAAACTTGAAGTATGTACAAGGAAGTCAATCTTTACATAAAAAGGAAACAAAAGAACAAAATCCATGCAATTGTGAATGAGAAGGGCAAAATCAATATGAATCGTGCAGAAATCTTAAAGATAATCAGAACCTACTTTGAGAACCTGTGCTTTAACAAGATGAAAGAACAGAAGAAATGGACAGATTCCTAGATATGTGTGACTTACCAAAGTTGAATTAAGAAAATATAAAAGTTCTAAATGATTCAGTATTAGTCAATGAAACTGAAGAAGTAATTAAAAAGGAAAAGAAAAGCTTAAGTCCTCACAGATTCACTGCTATATTTTACAAGAGAAGATATCATGCCAGCACTCTTAAAACACTTTAATGAAACTTAAAGAGAGGCAATACTCCAAAACTCATTCCTGGAAGGGAGTATTATCTTGACACCAAAACCGGGGAAGGATTCAACCAAAAAAAGAGAAGTACAAGACAATCTCCTTAATTCACATTGCAAAGATCCTCAGTAAGATACTGGCAAACACAACATACCAAATCATCAAAAAAGATCATATACCATAACCAAGTAGGATTTATTACAGGGATGCAGGGATGGATCAAATCAATAAATGTAACACACCACATTAACAAAACCAAAGATTTAAAAATCACACAATTATCTCAATAGATACAGAAAAAGCATTGACAAAGTCCAACACTTATTCTTGTTAAACACTCTGAAGAAAATTGGAATAGAAGGTCTTTATCTCAATCTGATAACTTCCAACATTGTATTAAGTAGTTAAAAACTATAAGCTTCCACTTTAAATTCAGGAAAAAGACAAGATTGCCCACCCTCCCCACTCATGGTCAACATGGTTCTGAAAATAGCCAAAGCAATTAGACAAGAAAAAGAAATAAAAGAAGCATGGACAGGAAAGAAAGAAATTAAATTATCATTATTTGTTGATGACATGATATATTCTTAGAAGATCCCAAAAACTCCACAAAAGACTGCTAGAATTAATAACCAATCTTGGCAGTATGGAAAGAATGTAGGCCAACACACTACAACATCAATAGTCTTCCTTACATGAATAACAAACAGTGAGAGAGAAATTAGGGAAACAATACTTTTCACAATGGCATTGAGAAAAATGTAATACTTAAGAACCAATCTAATGGAGAAAATGAAAAACCTATACATGGAAAGCTACAGTACTCTGAAAAAGGAGATTGAAGAGGATGTTGGAAAATGGAAAGATATCCCCTATTCTTGGACTTGCAGAACCAATATAGTGAAAATGGTCATACTTTCAAAACTATTATAAAGATTTAACACAATCCCAATCAAATTACAATGGTACCTCAGTTCATGAACTTAATTAATTCAACAATTCTGGAAAAGATGGCCACATTCATGTTCTTTCAGGAAAGACACTCATTGTCATGGTTGTTACTTGATGAAGAATTTGCATACAAAAGTAAAATTTCATCAAATGGTTCTGTTCCCAAGCCAAATTGTTCACAAACATGTGTTCATGAGTGGAGCTACCACGGTACTAATATCATACCTCACAGCACTAGAGAAAACAATCCTAAAATTCATGTGGAACCAGAAGAAACCAGATTTCAACCAAAAGATTTGACTGGAATCTCTCCATAGACTAATTTTTTGCCAAGCTTGTCATTTATCTTTTGTAATGTTTTGTTTAGTGAATCTAGATTTTTATCAGTATCTTCTGAAAGCTGCTGGATCTTGTTGACAATGACTTCCATTATGTTTATTTATATCTTTTCAGATTCTTTATTGATCTGGTTTTTTTATAACATCCTTTAGATATTCTTGTGAGTAATTTGAGTGTGTGACTTCTGCTATTCTTCCCCTCATTGCCCTCTGGATTTGTGAGCTTCAGGAGGCCTTTATTACAATATCTTCTCATATTTTTATTGTTTTTGTTTACTTGTTTGTTTAGTTTTACCTTGAGGTTTATGGGCGGTTATACTGTAAAGTCTGTTGCTAGTACAGAGATTTTTTAATCACTTTTCAGTGATATAATTTGGGATGACTCATTTTAGTTCTTCTCCATGACTGGACCACCTTGGTTAATTGGGGAGGGGTGGATGCAGTGTATGGCCAACACTGAGTTCTCTGGGAATGTATTCTAGTACTGCTAATGTCATAAAGGTCACCTGAGTGTTAGCTTACAGAGAAATAGAAACAATTATGTGGCTCTGGTAATATCAATCAAATGAGCAAAGGTAGTGTCATGCAAGACAAATTGGATATTAGCAGATCATATGAGCCAAATATTCACTGCTCTTAACTCTAGAGAAATCCACAGTTATGATGCAAATATTAAGACAATTCAGGTATTAATTTCCAGCTAATATGTACAAAATGCATCAACTGTATCTTTGCTAATGGTAGAAAAGAATTCAAAAGTAATTTTATGGAGTTAACTAATAATCCAATGATTAATAAAGCTTTATTATTATATTATTAATAATATAAGGTCTGGACATGGGGGTGTGAAAACAGAAAACTTTGAAATCTTAAATTCTATGAGTAAAAATGGAGAAGAGAGAAGTGGGTCCAAGGATCTTATAGGGGAGTACAGGAATGTTTATGTAATTTGATAAGAGAAAAAACTGATTAAAAATAGAAAATAAAAGAAAATGAGTAAAAGAGAAAAAAGCTTAAGTGTAGAAAAATTAAAAAGGAGAAGAGGAAGAAAAAAGAGAGAAAGAGAAAAAGGAAGAAAGAAAAATAAGAAGCCAGGAAAAGGACAAAGGAAATTTCCTCAAACTCCAATAAATTGGTGAAGAAGAAGGAGCAAACAAGAGAAAAAAATGAAACAAGCCAAAACAAAATTGAAAACAACACACACAGACTCACATAAAACCAAAACAACTAATAAAAAAAAGGACAACAAAAATAAAAACAAAAACAAGCAAAATAAAGTAATTTCTCTGTGATTTCAAACATGCTTTTCTTTGGGAATCCAAACTTTTGGGACAATGTTTGCATCATGACGCGTTTCTGCTTACCCTGGAGATAAAGAAGGCGGTTAGAGTCCAGATCCATGCTGGACTCAGGCACCTGTGGACAGCAGAATTAGGGTGCAGGCGCCTTTCTATAACTTTCAAATACTGAGCAGCTCATGCTGGGGGAGGGCCTGGGTCCTTTAACTCACACTGTCAGGGAGTTTCTTTCCAGCCAGGCTGGTGCTCCCTGACTATGGCTCTTTCCTGTTACCGTCCCTCAGTCTCTGGAGATGGCACACTGGGAACTCCAAGGGAAGCCATCCCCCAGCTGCTCTGAGCCCCAGGCTCAAACAGTCAGTCCTTGCCTAGCACAGCATCCCACCAAGCCCTCTTCCCAGGGCTGTAGTGGGTGCTTGCACTGGACTCACTTACCAACTCTTGCCAGTCAGTGGAGTCGCACTGGAGTAGAGTCTCCTGCTCTCCCTGCAGATCATGACACCTGCCGGTCAGTTCCATGGTTGCATTTCTCTCTGAAGTGCTCTGGAGTCCTCTTTAATCTCTGTAGATTGTTCTTCCCTTTTCTGCAAGCCATAAACTGGGAGTCAGTGAGGAAGCAAAGTCCATTCTCTTCTCTGCATCATGTTCTGTCTCTTCAGTTTTTCTGTAGGCTTTAATTTTTCTGTTGGATCCTTCCTGGCTCTCAGAAATCTATTTTTTTCTCTCTCACTTTTTGTTTTTAAACTCCCCTGTAGTTGTTACTTTCCAGTGTCCAAATTCCAAATCTTAAAGAGGCTGGTTGGTGTCGCTTACCATTCCACCATCTTCCCAGAAGTCCCCTTTCAGGTTACTCCTCTACAAAGGGCATTTTTCCAATGAGCATAGAGGTGGCTAAGATTCTCTCAAAGATGCTGTGACTCATTCATAGGGATTTCATGAGTCAGGACTGTGCAGGTGAAGAGAGAGAAATGATTTAGGAGCCTAAGAAACTCACAATGTAAAGGGTGGATTGTACAAGAGTCATGGCAGAATCTGTGAGTTGTGAGGAGAACCCAGAAGTAGGCAGCTTACCTGAAGGAAGTGTATATTAGGAAAGAAACCCAGAAAGTTGCTCTTAAGCTGAGCCTCTGTATGATTTGAGGAAGTGTTCCCCAATGACCCGTGTGTTAAGTGCTTGGTCCCCATGCGGTGCTATTGAGAGGTGGTACAGTCTGTAGAAAGTGGGTCCTAGTCCTTAGGACATTGGAGATGTGCCCTTGGAGGGAACTGCGGGACCCCAGATGTTTCTTCTTTCTAGCGTTTGCTTCCTGGCCTTGAAGTGAACAATATTGTTCTGCCACACATCACCACTCTTATGTGCTGCTAAGCCCAAAGCAACAGGGCCAACTAATCATCTGCTAAAATTTCTAAAATGTAAGCCAAAATAATACCTTTTCTCTGGAAGTTGATTATCTCAGGCTTTGCCACAGTGACAGAAATTTGACCAACACTATACTGAAAGAGACTTCCAAAGCCAGGAATGAAAACAGAGGCCAAATATTTCAGACTATGGAACATGTGTTTAAAACTCTAGCAAGAGAGAGTAGTGGGTGTGTAAATCCAGTCTGATTGTAGCTTAAGGGGAACCTGTATGGATGAGATAAGAGATGAGCCTTGTGGGAGAGTCTGAGCCTAGGTACAGTCCTATGGGCCATGCTAACAAGTATGGATTTTATCCTGAAAAAGGTGGAGGCAGGGAAATTACAAAGTTTGCATTTTAGAAAGGTCATTACTAAGAATATGCAGACCAGGCTGTATGTTGCTCATAATTATAATTTAGACAAGGCAGACCCAAAGGCTGGGGGCAGGAGAACTAATACTAGTTTCAGGACACATAGAAATTTCAGATTTTGGAGCACTGGAAGCTATTTATAAAGCTGGATATACTTATTGTTGGTGTGCATTCAATGTATTTCAGAATATTTAAGGAAATTCTTGGAACACACCTAGAACTGCATATACCTTCTTCCCAGAACTTTTATCTATAAATAGTCAAGTCAGGGTTCACTTTTTTCCCTAAATTAGGTAGCGCTCCTGCATCACTCTGTTTCCGCAGGATGTCACATAGTCTTCCATACAGTCTCTTTTAAAGGGCATGACAGGGAAGTTGCTGTATATACAGAGTGGGTTCTGTGCAGCAGGTCTCGGCTTAGAAACAAATTCCATTTTGGGAGAACATTTGTAAGTCAGATTCATACATAAGTCCAGCAAAGTAAGGATTATACACCTTTGACACAGCTGTGCTATCTAAAGCGTAAAAGCCCCAACACACACAAAAATACTGCAAATAACCTTTACAGTTACCTCAAAATGATGATACATCAGACTATACAATACGGCTATAAATAAACTATTTTTAGTTTTACGATTCTCCTAAAACGGTAGTAGAAAAGAGTACAGTACAGTGTAACCACTGGGGCTTTGAGGATTTCGTGGAGTGAACTGACAGGAGGAGAAGGAGGAGGAGGAGGGGGAGGAGGAGGGGGAGGAGGAGGAGGAGGAGGAGGAGGAGCAGGAGGAGGAGGGAGAGGAGGGGGGAAGAGTGGGGGGGAGAGTGGGTGGGAGATGGTGCAGTAATCCCTGCCATTTCTTTCACCTTAGTCCAATCTCAGTTATTTTCACGTTTGTTTCCATGGTCATTGTTTTGTCCTTCCTAGAAGCCCTGTCCACATCACCACCACTTTTTCTCTTGCTTCAGGACACCCCAGTCTCTGGTTCTAATGTATACTATCGCTCTAACAGTAATCACGCAGCAGCACAGCTGTGGCAATGCCTGGCAGGCAGGTGAGCTACATCCTTGATTTGTTCACATCTACAAATGTCAGTAAGTCAAGGACTTATTTCATATGTGGCTCGTTTATTCATCCCTCCTCTGTCTTAAAGAAGAAACAACTGACACAGTGTAGCTCAGACTCTCCACCTGCTAAGTGGCAGAGGTGGAACTGGAACTCAGGTCTTAGTCTCCACCATCAGTTCTTTTCTGTGTATCACACTGCTACCCAGTACTTACCTACTTATCACGTATCTGCCTTGTTCAAGGGTTTTAAGCTCCTTGAACCTGGGGGCTATGTCCCATGTTTCTTTTTAACCTGATAACTGTCATGGGGTCTGACAAAGGCAGTAACTATATGCTGAAGGAGTAAATATTTACAACATTTTGAAAAAGTCATAAAAGGCGGATGAGCATTTTAGCTGTGTTAGAAAAAGAAGGAAGGGTGGCCAGGCATGCTGGCACATGCCTGTAATCTAGCACTCCGAACTTGGCTACAAAGACTGTAAATTCAAGCTGAGCCTGGGCAACTTAATGATTTAGTAAAACATTGACTCAAATTATACTTAATAATAATAATAATGACTAGGGTTATAGCTCAATCCTTAGTCCCAGACATAAAAATGGAAAGGGTGGTGCTACCCTTCACTTTGCTGGAGTTTGCAGATTAACTTCAAATTGGATACGTGACTCTTAGATCTTTCTGAGAATTGTCCAACAGAATAACACCCTTCCTTCTTGAGTTGCCCAAATGTCAAAAGTTTAGGAAGTGCCCAGCTACAGAGGTCCAGCCAAATACCTCAAATTGTGGCATTCCAAGGATGGCTGTGCCTGATGCTTCTTAGGATAACAATTCTCCACCTGATGAAGTCAGATGAGTGGGCAACCACAGCATTGTGTTATGAATTAGGTTTTCAGGAATTGGTGCTCCTCTGACCACAAAGTAGTCAATAGCAACATATCAAGTGCTAAGGCAACAGCCTTGAACATTAGACAGAAAGATCTTACAAAAAGTTGGTCAAATGGCTGGGGATTTAACTCAGCAGTGTAAGTGCCTGCCTTGCAAGAGTGCAGTTGTGAGTTCCATCCCCGGTACCAAACAAACAAACAAACAAAAAAAGTTGGTGGAAAACTCTCATTGAAAGAACATTTGTAGGAAGGGTTAGGTAAGCCAGTCATCACTGTGACACAGCTCCTTGGACATTAGTCATCAGATTCATGTAAAGCCAGATCTACCATCCCAGGAGAGATCTTGAAAAACTAGCATCCCTAAAACTCCCTGCAGACTGGGCCTCACCAAGGACTTGGGGATAGAAGTATCAGGAGTGCTTGCCTTTGACATACCTGCCTCCCTGCTTCTAGAAAAATAGAATCTTTCCTAAAACTTTTGGCTCTTAGGCTTCTCTCCCCAAACAGGTTGATGACTTACTTGTAGATGGATCAGAAACATGTGGATTGGAGACCAGAAAATGGCAGCTTGGTAGGGGATCGGGCGGAGAGTCTCTCCGGAGAAATCATATTAGAAGCTAGAATATGACAACATGGAGAGGACCAGACAAATGGTAATGATTCTTATTAACCAAGACAGAGCAGCTGGAGGATTTAAAGTCGTGCTGAGACTGTGAAGGCTGAAAACGGGAGGCTGCAAATCCCACACCTTTAAATCAACAATTTGACCCGTGGACCCAACAGGAAAAGCTGTGTTGGCTTTTGGTGACTGCTGGAAACTGAGACCTGAGATCCCGAGAAGCAGCCAGGACTGCAGGAGATCGTAAAAGGCTCTCGAGCTCCAAAGCCAAAAACTGAGCACATTTCTGACCGTTCCACGCTGTGCCGGGAGTGCACACCGCACGGATCTCTGACTGTTTGCGCTGTGCCGGGAGTGCACGCAACACGGATTCCTGACCTTTCCGCGCTGTGCTGGGAGAGCGGGAAAGGTGGGCAGCGTGGACCCTGGTGAGTACTGGGGACTGCGCAGCTGCTGGGGTTGGCCAGAGAATGTCTTAGAACTGGGCAGTGCCCGCCACCACGGGGACATCAATATCACAGAGTCTGGTGGCAGCCATCTTACAGTTGGGCAGAACCTACAGCTCGGTGGCATCACTGAGTCCCCCTGTAGGGAGGGCTGGTGGAAGACATCTTGAAATTGGGCAGAGCCTGAGTACGTGTTGGCTTCAGTGTCATACAGAGATCTAGTGGGAGACATCTTGAATTTGGGCAGATCTGCTATTCTGGTGCTCCTGTCACAGAGAGGTCTGGAAGAGAACAGCTGGGATTTGGGCAGGACCCTGTGCCATAGTGACATTAGTCAGCTGCTTCTGGTACAAAGAGAACCGGCAGGAGCTACTGGGGCTAAACCAAGCCTCTGCTTGGGGCCCAACAAGCAGATACAAAATAGTCACAACTCAGTGACATCCAGAAAGTACAGCCTAATTTATGGATTGACTGGCACAGAGGCTGGAGACTAGCCTGTACCACCCCTGCATCCCAGCCTACCCCAAATAACAGCAAATTGGGGAGGACAGCAAAAACTCAAGTCAGCATGCTTCTGAAAGGCCCTAAGCAATTTGGAGAGGGCCATAGAACCCCAGGACAATCTGAAAGAAACCAGAAACATGACAAGAGATAAAAATAAAAAAAATCTCCAACTGCCCAACATGAGAAAATAAGCCCAGGAGAAGTAAATACCGAAGAGAACAAGCACAGTAACCATCCATTGCTCGATACAGCATCAGCCGATATTAAAAAGTACCTTCATGATCTCATAGAAGAATTTAAAGCTGTACTCCTGATTCAAGTGAGACAAGACATAAAGAGATTAATTAAAGAAATGACAAGCCCCGCCCAAGAGAACACAGATGGAAGAACTGAGGAAATCAGAAAAGAAAGAGAAACTTCTGAAGAAGAATTTAAACATAACTTAGAATGCATGAAACAGATCCAAAGAGAATACCAGGAAACTAAAAACTCCATTGAACACTGGCAAAATGCCTTGACAGAAACTAAAGACAGCCTTCTGAAACTTGAAGAGAGATTTATGGCATATGATCGTGAAAGAAAAAGCCTCTTAAAAATAACAAGGAACCAGAAAGAAGCAATTCAAAAACTAGAAGATGACAAAAAGATACATAACTTAAGAATAAAGAATGTGAGTGAGGAAGCAGGAGCAACCAATAATGAAATACAAAGAATATTCACAGATATATTAAAGCAAAATTTCCCATATTTAGCAAAAAGAAATGATATCCAGATAAAAGAGGCATACAAAACACCAGCTACCTACAACCAAAACAGATCTACGCCTAGAAATATAATAATAAAGATTCCAGAAATCCACCAAAAGAACAGAATATTAAAAGCAGCCAAAGAAAAGATGCAGATTACCTACAATGGGAAAACTATCAAAATAACAGCAGACTTATCAACACAAACTCTTAAGTCAAGAAGGGAGTGGGGAGAAATATTCCAGTCCTGAAAGAAAATGATATGCAACCGAAGCTCATACACCCGTCAAAACTCTCTCTCAAAATTAATGGAGAAATAAGATATTTTCAAAACAAGGAGGAACTGTGGGAGTTCATGGCCACCAATCCAACCCTACAGAGAGTGATGAAGGACATTACAGAGAAAGAGAGGAAGGGATACCATGATTCCAGCAACAGTGACAGAGAAGCCTCAGTGAACGGGGCAGACAGTGGAATGAGGGAATAAGGTGGACAAATTATAGCAGAAAAGTGGAGTAGCAGACATGAGGCAGAGACAGTAAGCTATAGTCTTTAGTATAGACAGCTCTGAAACTCTATAAAAAAAAGAAAAAGGCAGAGGTCATTGTTAATGGTGTATAAGGATTTAAAAGACATAGTAGTCTTATTGACATATTTAGTTTGAATTTAATATATACTGGTCTGTCCACTCATGTCAGATTTGAGGGCACAGACATCTTGACCCAAAAATAGCAGGTTATACCATGGTAACTATCCTTACTTTCCTATTAACTTAAACTGAAATCCTACAATACTTACATTGTCTTACTGTGACTGATCTTAATTGAATCTGAATCATAAGACTATGGGTTGGCCTTGGCTGATTTTATTTGAAATTGGTATGCTTGTTAGTATCAACCCTAAAAGTAGAGGCAACTACTCTGAAGATGACAAGATGTAAAGGATATCCATACTGGTATTAATTAGTAACAGCTCTCAAATCCTACAATGCTGTCAAAGTTAAGTTTTTATAAAAATAGGTGATACTATATTTAACTATAATAAGCCAGTTTGGTGGCCAAATCTATTGAAAATAACAAGAGAAAACATAGTAACTACGGAAGATCATCTATATTGTGGTCTTATATGTCTTATCCATTGCATGTTTTGCTAGGAAATTGTTTTGCTGTCTTGCTATGACTTGGTATTCCCTATAATACAGAGAGGATAGATATATATGTAGAAATTCACACATGGGTTTTCTTTTTTTTTTCTTCTTTTTAATTATTTATGGGAACAGATTATATAATGCAAGATGTAATGAACAGATACTCTGAGGAAGAGATGCTAAGAAACCCGAAGCTAATTTTGTAGCATTATGATAGAAATTCTAGCAATACTATTGTTCACTGATTAGAATGACATTGGACTGGTTTCTTGAGTTCAATTTCAGCATATGTAGAGATGGGGACAGCTATCACAAAGAGAATGAGAGATGCGATGATAGTTACTATTGTCTTCCCTAATTTGGAACTTGAGGACCTAAAAAGCCTCCAATGATTTGATTAGTTCTATAATATACAATAAGTATATAAGGTGGGTGAAGATAGGGACAACTATTTGTAAGAAACTAGAGACAATTAGATAGACAATGAAGAGCTCCAGTGGGCTTGCTGCGAAATCTGTATTTCTTTAAATTGTTTTTTTACCTGCTTTGTTCTGTTTTGATATGTTTAATCTTACCCTCTTTGAGATGTAAAACAAATGTGTAGGACTGATAACCATATTACTGAGCTCTTGTTCGATCATAGAGCAGAAGGGTTTGTAGTGTCACTTTATGAATGTCATTCTAAATACTTTAATTCTATAACATGAACAGCTATTTCTAAGATGACAATGTGTAACTTATCAACCAGCAATTTCTTACCGTTTGTTTTTCTGTAAGTTTGTATTATTTCTACCCTTTTTTATCTCCATGTATTCTTTTGTTTCCTTTCCTTTAAATAAATAAAAAAAAAGAAACATGTGGATTGCCTTCTAAAATTCACATAGTTTTGACAGTTACAAGGAAATATATAGATAATAGCATATTTGGTAAACAGAAAGCCCTGAAATAAGAAAACCTCACTGTAAATAATCAAAACCTGGTTGTTACTAGGCAGAGAAATATCCATGGAGAAAATAAGCAAGAAATGTTTAGATATTACACCTTGACTTCTAAGGTCATAGGAAGGTGATTTGCTGGCAGAACCATATACTTGAATTGGTTTGGGAATATATTAACTTAGAAATTGTGTGAAAAATTTCTTAGAAAAGAATTGTTAGCTGGGTGTGGTGGTGCACAACTACCATCCCAGCTACTTGGAAGGCGGAGGCAGGAGGATTACAAATTTGAGGCCAGTCTGAGTAACTTAGAAAAACCCTGTCTCAAATAAAAATAAACAGAAATAGGGCATGTAGGTTGGTAGTAAAATGCTTATCTAGCAAGCATGAGGCCTGAGGTTTCATCAGTAGATTAATCTGCTGGTGTAACCATTTCAAATGGTGTTGTTAGGAGCTAGTTCCTGGTTAGAAGAGGCAGTTAGCTGGCAGCAAGTCTGGAAGCGTGTGTTTTTGTCCTCAATTTCTCCTTTTTTCCTCTGCTTTCTCGCTGCCATGCATTGAGCACCATTTCATCTGCCATAGCTCTCTAAAATCGTATTTCTATCTTGGAGTCTGCTGGTCACAGACTGAAATTATGAACAAAAACAAACTCTGTTTTCTTTAAATTGTCAGATGTCAGATATTTGTCCCAGTGACAAGAAAATAAATAAGACATGTACTGCAGCATGAAGCGGAAGAGGAGGAGGTGAAGCAGGCAAATGGGAAGAGAAGGAGAAGAGAGGGGTAGGAGGAGAAGGAGAAAGAGAGGAAGAGGAAGAAGAAGAGAAAGAGGAGAAGGAGGTGGGAAGAAGAAAAGGAAAGGGGAAGAGGAGAATGAAGAAGAACTGAGACAGACAGACACAATCGTTCATCTGAATGGACTGAATGCTCTATTGTTTGATGCATTTAGTGTGGCAGTAAAACTTTCTGATTAGCTGCTCATCCATAAAATTGGAATTATATACACAGGAAACCAAAAAAAATCCATAAAAGTTCTTAGCAGTGAGATTTGTACACCTAAAGAGAGAGAGAAAAAAAGAAAAAGCTGATTTGGTAACTGTAGTGCTTTCCTCACAAGCAGGAAATGGTTTGACTCTTTACAAATCTTTTGTTGTCATTTTCCTTGGGAGGTTTTATCATAATAGCATTCATGTATGTATTCAGGAGTAAGAATCAAAGATTTATTATAGATGCCAAATACAGAGTTGTGCTCTAGAAACAGGGAGTCTTATACAAAAATGCTTACACAGAGGCTCTTCCTAATGTGATTCATAGCATACTCTCAAAATATCTTCAGCTGTTTGTGTGTTAATGCTACATGCTTAACCCTATATTACCATAGTTAGATGGAATACTCAGACAGAAAGAAACTTTGTAATGCATTTTGAATTTGATCCTGGGCTCTGTTATTTACAAGTTATACATCCTTGAGTTCTTTCATGTGCCCATTAGAATCACCTTAAGAAACTAAGAAACTAATGCCCATAAATGACCAGCTTTACAAAAAATTATCAGGAATATTCTAGAAAGACACAATGAAGCCAACAGTGGCAAGACATTGAAAAGAATGAATAGGCTGGTGGGATGAGCATCTAAGGAAAAGGAGAGAAAATTGGCAACAAGAAAATAATTCAATGACAGGTCTCAGTAATAGCCCTTAGTATGAATGGTCTCAATTCTCCCAATTGAAAGACAGATTGGCAAAAAAAAAAAAAAAAAAAAAAAAAAAAAGATCAAGAAAGAAAATCTAACAACACACAGTATACAAGGAAGATTTAATTAAAAAGGAAACTCCTAGATTAAAAATCACAGGATGGAAAGCAATATTTCATGCAATGAGAGTCCAGAAAAAAGCAGGGATAGCTATCCTAATTTTAGATAAAGTACATTTCAAGCCAAAGCTGATCAAAAGAGACAAAGAAGGTCACTGAATAGTGATCAAGGGGCTGGGGATTTAGCTCAGTGGCATAAGCACCTGCCTTGCAAGCAGGCAGTTGTGAGTTCGATCCCTGGTACCGGTAAAAACGAAAAAGACAAAAAAAAAAAAAAAGAAGGTCACTGAATAGTGATCAAAGAAACAATTAAACAGAAAAAGATAACAATTATAAGCATATGCACGTCAAATACCAATATACCAAATTTCATAAAACAAATGCTAATAGATGTGACAAATCAAACACACACCAATACAGTTGTAATGGGATACCTCAATACCCACTGTCACAGATGATACATTAATTAGACCAAAAAACAATGAAATATGACAGTTATGCTAAACCTTCAAGTAAATGGACTTAATAGATATCTATCTACAGTGTTCCATCCAAAAACAACAGAATACACATTCTTCTCAGAGGGACACAGACTTTCTCCAAAATAAATCACATACTAGTACATAAAGCATGCGTAAGCAAATACAAAATAATTGAAATTAGTTCACACATATTATCAGATCATAGAGTAAGGAAATCAGAAATCAATGGCAAAAGACACCACAGAAACCAGGAAAACATATAGAAATTGAATATTAGCCTCTTGAATAATCAGTGGCTCACAAATGAAATTACAGTAATTAGACAGCTCCTACAATCATGATAATGCCAGCACAACATCCTGGAGCCTGTAAGATACAGCTGAAGCTGTCCCAAGAAGAAAGTTTATAGGGCTGGATTCCCACATCAGGAAAACAGAGTGAGCTCAAATAAATAACCTAACGATGCACTCAAGGTCCTGCAAAAACAAGAACAATCCCAACCCAAATTTAGTGTGAGGAAGAAAAGTATAAAGATCAGAGTGGAAATTGATGATATGGGGGCTAAAAATATACACAGTCTGTAAGGTGAAAATCAGGTTTTTTGAGATATTAAAGGAAACAAACAAACCTTTACCCAGTATTATCAATACAGAGAAAGAAAATACCCAAATTTACATATATAAGAAAAATCACAACATATTTTGATCATTGATAACTACTTTAAGAATCAGTACTCCAATAAAATGGAAAATCCAGAAGAAATGGATAACTTCCTAGATACATACAAATCATCAAAGCTGAGCCCAGAAGATATGAAAAGCTTGAATAAATCAATATGAGTAAATGAAATTGAAGAAGAAATTTTAAAAACTACCAAACTAAGAAGAACCCACTTCCCAGTGGTTTCACTGCTGAATTCTATAAAAACTTTAGAGAAGATCTCATGCCAACACTCCTCAAAGTCATCTAAAATATTAAAAGGGAAGCAATACTCTCAAATCATTCCGGGAAGCAAATGTTACCCTGATTCCAAAACCAGAAAAGGACCTAACCAAAACAGAACACTACAGACCGGGGTCTTGGATGAATACACATGCAAAAATCTTCAATAAAGTACAGCAAATAGAATGTAGCAAATCATAAAAAAAACTTACACCATGACTAAGCAGGATTCTTTCCATGGATTCAGAAATAGTTTAACATAAGCAAATCAATAAATGTAATGTGTTACCTAAACAGAAACTGAGAAAAAAATTACATGATCATTTCAGTAGACGTAGAAAAAGCATTTGACAAAATTCAACATACATTCATGATAAAAAGCCTCAAGTAAATAGGCATAAGAAGTTTTTATCATAAAAGCCATCTGTGACAAACAAACAGCCAACATCATTGTGAATGGAGAGAACTTGAAATGTTTCCCTCTAAAATCAGGAACAAGACAAAGTTGTCTGCTATCATTACTTCTGTTCAGTATGAACAGAAGTTGAAACATTACCCAGAGCAATTAAACAAGAGAAAGGAAAGGGATATGGATAAGAAAGGACAAGGTTAATAGATCGTTTTTTGCAGATGTCATGATTCCTTACATAGAAGACCCCCCAAAACTCCACCACAAGACTCCTAGAATTAATAATTCAGTACTACAGCAGGATACAAAGTCACTACTCAAATATTAGTAACATTCCTGTACACCTGTAATAAATTCATGGGAAGAGAGTAGGGAAACACTACCTTTCTCAAAGCACCAAGAAAAATAAAATACTTAGGAATTAACACAACCAAGGAAGTGAAAGGGCTCTACAATGTAAGCTACAGTATCTGAGACTAGAGATCAAAGAGGTTATCATAAAACGAAAGGTTACCGTCTATTTCTGGGTACATAAAGTTAATATAGTAAAAATGACCATGCTTCCAAGACTGTCATATACATTTAATATAATCCTAATTAACGTGCAAATAATATTTCTCACAGAACTTGAGCAAGCAATCCCTAGAATCCAGATGGACCAGAAGCGACGCAGAAGAGCCAAAGTGATTCCGGGCAACAAGAGCGAAGAAAGGAGCATCATGAAGCTGGACTTCAAGTTATACTACAAAGCAATAGTGATAAAAACAGTGAGAGACTGCAAACAAAACAACAAACCAGACTTACAGATCAATAAAACAGAATAGAGGGTGCAGAAACAATTCCAGGCTCCCTTAGCAATTTTAAGTTTGACAAAGAGGTCAAACACTGCCACTGGAGGAAAGAAATCTTTTTAACAAATAGTGCTGGGAAAAGTGTTTGTCCACATGTCAAAGACTAAACCTAGGATGCTGCCACAGGTACAGATTTATTCATTCTTCAGACTACGCCTGGACCTTGAAGCAGCCTCACAGCTTCGTGTGATGTGAATTCAGATTTCTTTACAGAAAAAAATGACACCTTGCATTCTGGAAGTTCATTAAGGAGTCTGAAATTAAAGATTTCTTTTGTATTTGAGCATGGGTAATCAAGGAGCAACATAACCTAAAAGGCCAAATACTGGGAATAAAATATACCAGTTCAAACTAGTGCTTCTCAGAGAGCCTACAGTGGGCAAATCAAGCCTGGTAATCTGTTTCATTGAGGCTACTTTTCTACCCAAACTAGTGTCTTGATGACACCACAGTAAAGTCTAAAATACGAGATATGGCTCACCAAGAATCATACCTAGCCTAGCACCAATGTACTACAGAAAAGTACACACAGCCATAATTGTGTGTGCTATCACAAATAAGGAATCCTTTCTAAGAGCAAAAAACTCAGGTGAAGAACATCAGAGGCAAGCAAGTCCTAACACTGTAATAACTTTATTAGGAAACAAGGCTGATCTAGCAAACACACGTTTCTAGGATACACAGTCCTATGCAGATGACTACAGTTTATTGTTCACAAAAACATCAGCTTAAAAAGCAATGCATGTAAATGAAATATCAAGGCAATAGCTAAAAAGTTGTCAAAAAAATGAACCACAGAATCCAGGAACCAATTCAGCTAGAGCAAGAGGAGTCAACCTTACTGAAACTACACAACCAACCAAGAGTCACTGTTGTAGTAACTAAACCTCCAGTTTGAACCAGCTGGAATAGTCTGCTCCATAGCTGTTAATAACAGTAGAATTAGAGCACTTAAACAGCCCAGTGTAACTCCCAGCATAGACAATGCATCTAAAAGTGTACCTTCATTGAGTGAAACTGTATTATGTGTTTATATATTTTTTGGTATATTAGGCTGGCTATTAATTTGCAGGTATGATAATTTTATAAGGACTTGTAAGATAAATAAATGAATAAAAGATGTAAGAGTCTTGGGGGAGGGGAAAGGCATTATGATGCATTATTTATATGCATCCTCATATGCATATGATCATTATGTACTGCAAACATGTACTAATAAAAATTTTTAAAGGCAAATGAAGAATTATGTGCATGCATGTATAAAAGAGACTTACCATTGCCTTGACTTGGGTATGGAGCATATGCCAGCTACCATCTCTCTTAAGAGAAAGGTCAGCTGCAAAATAGGGGCTTGTCCATTCCTCCTTCAAAATCTCATGGGGGTTCATATTACTGGTGTGTGGTTTGTTTCTAGAATCCTGACTGCCAAATATCAGTTATATTTCCCATTGAGGGATAGGCAATGCATAGGTGAGTTGAATCTGTACGAAAAGTCAAATTAGAGTCCAGTTGTACTGACCTGAGTTTAGTCATCAATTTACTACACCATAATTATCTTAAAGGAGAAAAGTGTGATTGTAGAATTTTAAAGACTATTTTTTTTTTGCAGTCTTCCTGTTTGGTAAAATGAAAATACATGTTCTAAAAAAATGAGTAATTGTAGCAAAGATGAAAACTAATCTCAAGCTTTGCCGTTGCTTTTGACATAGCAATCATTCTTTCTTGTCTCACATGTACAGCAGCATTAATAAAAAAGGTGAAAATAGAAGTGTTTTTTTGTGTGTGTGTTCCACTATGGTTTGACTTTGTTTTGGTTGATTTATTTTTAGGATTGTTAGCGTGTTTAACATCCATAGTTTTAGGAATATTTCAGCTTGAATGATGCTGTTTTAGGGAGTCATGTGAGATGGTACCAATTACCCAAGAAGGTCAAATTACTTTACAACAAGTCGGTTGTACACCAGAACACTGAGAGAGGCTGGTATGGAAGAGGGACAGAGACAGACAGACAGAGAGTTATTTTTATCTGTAACAGCAAATGAAGTTAGGATCTGATGAAGAACCAGAAAGAAAATGGCAAGATGCCCCCAAACTCTATTCCTCTCATCACCAATCCATAAAAATTTTTCCAAATCACTTTTTACATATGTCTTGACTGCTGATTCATCAAAGATGTCTTCAATAGATTCACAACTCAAACCACATTGCAGCATTTTTTTTAAGTAAAGAGAAAGATTGAAAATGTGAATGTAGTGTTGCTTTTGCTTTCGCAAGCGGACGTGTTTGATACAAAGCACTGTTAGCAGCTAATATTATGTTTGTTAGTATGCTTAAATTAACAGGGCACACAACCTAAAGCTCTAACATTTCCAAGTACAGTGTGGTAAGATTCGTCCTCTTGCAGCTTGCCTCTTTCCCTCAGTTCCTGAGAGAAAGGGCTATTGTGGATACCTTTGTGAACACTGAACAAAGTAAACAGCTTTTTCAAGGACCGGAATGTTTTCCTCCTGCTTCACTGTGCATGCCTGGAAAAGCATTTCCTTTGAAGTTAAAGCAATTTAAAAATCCTTCCCTTGAATCATTTTACATTTTTTGTCACCATTATTTTTAATATGCAAGTTTTCTTTTTTATTAAATTCATTTTACTTTGTCCCAACCTTTCTACATTTTGGGGGAGAAAAAAAGCAGAGTTCATTTCAAACACTCTTGTTTATGATGGATGAAACCACAAACGTTTTGTAATGTTAACCCACTCACGAATGCAATCTGAACTTCAGAGTATTTTGTGTTTGGAGAGAGCGCTCACCAAGGAGAACGGACTCATTTCAATTCAATATATTATAGGAAGGAAAAGATCAAGGAAGAGCTAGTCTTAAAACTGTCAAAATATGAGAATTTGATGGGAAGAAAGAAGGAAAACAGAGCAGTTGGAAACGCAAAGATAAAAGAGCTGAATCCAGACATGTCTATGTAATTTCCCAGAAATGGAAATTGTACTGGCAATTTTGAAAGAGATATCAAAAAACAATATGCATTAAATGTTGGGAGATGGTTTTGCAGCCGTAGACTTGGAAAGCTCTTGGAACACATGGCATAATGGCCTCATAATTCGTCTACATATGGCCTTAACCTTGGTGACTGATGCAGGGAGAAATCAAGTTTCATAAAGAATTAAACACAGAAGAGAAAGCTAAATGCTTCTTCAGAAAAAAAAAGCAATCTCTGGTAGGTTTTCAAGTATTAAAAAAATCAGCCTATTAAAGTTACATTAAGATAGATCAAATATATAATTTCATTAATTTTTCATCAACTCTGTGACACAGGATTCATTTCTCCTGTTTTCATGATAGCCCAGTAGTTGACATGTCTAAAGCTGTTCAGATACCTGGTGGTTGAGCTTAGGTGCAAATAGAATTCTTTCCACTACACTAGTGATCCCCAGACCTGGCTGCTTATCAGAATCATCTGCAGAGCTTTGTGAAAATACAGATTCTTGGGCCCCAGCCCAGGAAATTCTGATTCAGTAGTCTAGAGCGAGCTCTCGGAATCAAATTTTTAAAAGCTCCTCCAGCAACTCTGACACATGGTCAGTTAGGGAAATATTGCACACAACTGCAGCCAGAGATGGTGTGAGCATGGGTGTAGATCAGAGCCTAGGAGGAAGGAGGTAGAATACAGGAATTCCTCTGCTTTATGAGCAGCCCGCTGAACTACACCCAGCTATAATTGGTCTTGCAAAATTCTACTAGATCTGAAAAACATGTTTTGGCTTCACCTGAATTCATATATAAGACCCCAGATCTTCCTAACCTGCCTGTCTCCTCGCACTCGGCTTGTGCCATCCTCCTTTAGTTTCCATTATACATTCAGAAGCCACACCCTCTTTTCTCACAATGAATTTTGCTGAACTGCTTATTCTTTATCAGTGAATAACAAAGGAAGAGGTATTTGGAGCTATTGATGCCCTTTCAATGTACTTGGCTAGTTCTTTGACCTTCTTTCAAAACAAAGGGAAAAAAATTCAATGGGAAACTTTTCATCATTCATAACGACATACTCAAATATTCTCTCTTGTGTTTAATATTCTTTTCGTTCTTTATGAGTTATTTCACCAGGCTAAGAAAAAGGCAACGTTTTCCTAAACAAATCTTTGTGTGCTCCCCAAACCCCATGCAACAGCTCTTCGTTATTTCTTCATGAACATTTACTGGGATGTTTTTAGGCAAGTAAATGTTATCCTCATAGGACATAAAGCTTTTTAGACTGGGGTGTATTATCTTATAATTGGTTTTACAAGAAGAACTTACACTGAAATTCTTGGTGTGTGCCATCCTTGCTCTGGCTGCTCCTGAGGGGCTGGGCACACACAGAGCACGGGGAGGGGGTCTTCACCACAACAAAAGTAAGCACTGAGGCTCCACAGCAGCCCCAGACACAAAAGCATGCCACCCTTCCTGGTTCAGTGATGTCCAGAAGCAGGGGCAAAGAAAATGGGAGGGAGAGAAAGGGCTGCCCTTTAAAGGGGAACGAGAACAACTCTGCACTATTTGCTCTTCATTTCACAGATGATTGTGAGTATCTGCCGTGTGCCATGCACCTTGCTAGATGTCAGGGAGACGGTAAACTGCACAAACATGATTTTTGTTCTCACAGTGCTCACAGCCACTTGGAGGGGACATGAAAACAAACTAACAGACTAAATAATTAGAAACTTGCTCAGATGTTGGAAGAAATGGTTTTAAGCAAGGGCAGCACACAGTCTATCACATGATTTTAAAAGTTTATTCTCGTGGCTGTGTGTGGAGCGGTCAGTGTAGGGACAATTGCAGCTGTGTGGCTGAGGAATGACCGGGTCAAGGACTGGGGTGGTTCTGAGCCAAACGCCTGAATTACCACTAGCAACCAAGTTCTGGATGAACTCCAGCCTGAGTGCTGTGACACAGTTCCCAGAGGCAGTGAGATTATGGCTGAGCTCAGCCTGGGCTACACACAGAGGGCTCAGGGGTCAGGATAAACACTGCTTGCTTCCACGAATCTGTAACGTGCAGTCAAAATATTGATGAATACTTAAATTTTTAAAAAATGCAGTATAGTAAAAGGCACATTATTATTAATCTTCCTCAAAACACTCCTGAAACAGTTATCCTATCATCTGTCTGTGAACACAGTTCTCTCTCATTCTCTCCTCTTTCGGAAGCAGTTCTGGACATGCTCATTGGTGAGTGTCTTTACAAAATATGATAAAAAATATGTTGAATACAGTGGCCAAGTGCCATCGAACAGAAAGGCAGACACGTAAAAACTTTATAGTGTACCTCATCTGTCTTACTTACCAGCGGTGGCACTGTACTTTTGGCTCTTCCCCAAAGTCAAAATAATCATGACAGGTAAACATTTTGAATAGATCCAGGACATCCAGAGGACCATGACAGTGCAACTGAAGACACAAAGGAGGACTTCCAGACTTGCTTCAGAAAGTAGTAAGAAAGATGGGATAAACATGTCGAAAGTGAGGAGAAGTATGTTGGGGAGGATTAACGACAATGCATCTTGGACTGTAATACATTTTTTAAAAATGCTCACATTCGGGGCTAGGGGTTTAGCTCAGCGGCATAAGCGCCTGCCTTGAAAGCAGGCAGTCGAGAGTTCGATCCCCGGTACCGATAAAAAGGAAAAAGACAAAAAAAAAAAAAAAAAATGCTCACATTCACCATATTTTTATCACACCATATGTAGCCCATTGTAAGGCGTGTCCAGTGTATGTGTGATGACAGTAGAGTGAAAATGTGACAAGAACCTAAAGGATGATCAAGGGATTGAGAAGAAGGCTCGAGATGAGGACAGGAGGCAATGGATACTTTGAGTGGAGGGACAGCAGGAGTTGAGGTGTGGACATGGCAACTGTGCGGTTTCTCGGGTCCTATTTGGCTCAGATGCAAGACCTGCAGAAAGACAATGCGACTGAGGCCATTGGGCAAATTCTGAACAGCAGGGTAAAAGTGGGCTCTGACTACTCAGCTTCTGCTGTTTTTGGACAACTTAATATCTATATCAAAAGCTAACTCTTGCTTTGAAATTCGTCTTCCCAGTAGGAAGATGCTTTTTCCTAGATCAGCCCCTCATCCCCAGCCCATACAGAGAGGAGGCTTCCCTTGCATTTACAACCCTGGCCTATGCTCTCATTAACTTCACTTAGATGGGCAGCTACGCTGGATTCTCATAGGTGTTTGAACCCTACTATGAATGTCCTGTGTATGCAGGGAATCTAGGTTCCAGCTCTTTTGAATCATCATGAACCATAAAGCCAGATCTGGTCCCTAATGCCAAAATGGTCAGGAACCACTCCCCTAGATTCCCAGTAAAGAGCCCTTGTGGGAATAACTCCTGTTCAAGCACAAACTGAGGACTGTGGAGCTGAGGCTTACTGGTGCCTTCAGGTGAGCTATTGATTTCCAAACCAATTTGTGTTTTTTAATTTCAATTTATTTCCTATCTTCTTTACCCTTTCCACCCTCAATTCCTTCCTTCTTCCCTTCCTGCCTTCCTTTCTTCCTCTCAGGAAAGTACAACTTTCTCTGTCCACAGGCATCCATGGATTTCTCTGGCTAGTCAAGTAGTGGGCGCCAAATCATTATGATTAATTTTCAGAAAACTGTGATTCTATGTTTTCATGAACAAGAACCACACTTTGCAGTCTTTGAGAGCTCATCCTGTGCTAGCCGTTTGCCTATACCATAGAAACACATGGGCAGGTGGACACAGTGTCCGGGACACTCTCACTATTCAGGCTGAGGTGGTGATCAGGGTTACCAGAAAGCCCCAGCTGTAACTGGGAGACTAGGGGAGAGCATTTGGATTTTGCTATCTGGGTACATTCAGCTATATGGTCCAGTTAAAAGTATTTCCACTTTATTGTGTCTCTTTTGTCATCCAGACAAGTAACACAGAGTGCAGGAACAAACACGGCAGTTAAGTTCATCTAATCTCCTTGGAACTGTTTCCCTCCTGCTTGCCATCTTTCTAAGGGAAAACACAGCTCAGTGCACATTTTGGGATTTCTTTTGCTTTCTGGATGTGAGTAAAATGTATAAAGGAATTTCTCTTATGATTGGTTTCTTCCTTCTCTGATCCTCCCTCCAAAGACACCACATTTCTCCAGAGAGTGTGTCTCAAATGCCTGACTGCAAAACACTTTGCAAACATTAATAGACAAATGGTTGGTTTATATAAAGCACACATGTATTGCTCTCACATAAGCAGCAAGGAGCCTACAGTTTACATTTTTGTCTTCTTTTAAAAAGGATTGAGAAATCATATTCCAGATGATCTAAACTTTTAAGCAATGAAGGCGAGGAGTAGAAAAGGAACCAAGATCTAAAAGATATTTATATTTAGATCCTTTGAGAGCCAAGTACAAATTGGCATTTAAGTTCAGGTCTCTCTTTAGAAGAGAATGCCAGTCTTGATTTACTTGCTCACCTTCAACTTGTGCTTCTTTGTCTTGATCAGTCCCCTATCCAAGTCCTAATGTACAAAGTAGACTTATGCAGTTACAAGTACCAGTTATAAGGGCAATAAGCCAGGCTTGAGTTTTTACACCAAATACCAAGGAAACATGGCATGCCTAGGCTTTCAATGGCTGTGCAGTCAGGATTCTTTCTAAATACAGTCAGGTGGTATCCAGACTTACATTTCTCATAAAAATCAAATGTCTGACACTGTCAGCTGTTGGTTGAATTATGTAAATCACTTGGCATGTAGGGGTGCATTTCGTGGAGAAGCTGTGGTACTTGAATACCATTTCTACCATCGTATATGATGCAGACTAGTTCAGGATACATAGTGCAGAAGCCAAGTGTAAGATCAATGGTATCGATCAGCTGTTAACCTTCTCTCTGCTTCATATAGCTGTGTGTCCTTGAGATAGTTACAAAACCTGTCTGGCCAACACTTTCCTCCTCCTCATTACAAAAAAGAAAAAGAAAAAGTAACATATTAGGTAGTAGGGAAAAGCCAACTTTAAGAAATACATATGTGAATATATGCATGCATATGTATATATATGTATACATATACACATTCTTATTCTACAGCAAGAAATCAATTAAAATGTGATAATACATTATTCATTCAAGGGACTATTATATGACTGTTAAAATGGTATTTTTGAAGAATAATTATATTATTAGGTTACATAAAAAAGACAAAGTATTTTATGATATACAGTTCCTTATCTCCCTCTTTTTTCTCTCTTAGTCACAACCATAAGCTTTATATAACTGAAAGGAAATATACATATGTATAAATGATGACGATGGTGAGTGTGTGTGTCTGAAGATGATGATGTAGGGAATGTGGGATTAAAGAAGATTTGAAATTTTCTTTACTATGTTTCCTATTCCTAAATTTCCTATGCTGTTTTTAATCTTTTACATTAGTCTTACAAAGTCTTTTTAAAGTTGCAACTGCTTCTAGAACAGTTCCAGCAGGAGCAAAATTGCATGTGTTATCCATGCTCTAGCAAAGAGGAGGAAGAGGTGAAAAGGTGAATCCTAAACAGGGCTCCTAGTCAACCGCAGACTCCTGGGAGGCAAAGACTGAAAATGAACAAAATCGTCCCAAAGCAAAAGAATAAGGAGCCGGGCAAGCCAAAGCACCAGGGTAAAACCGTGACCTTCAGTGCAGCAGGCAGTCTTACCAGGTCTCCAGGCCAGGAACATGTTTAAATCACAGTGGAAGGAGCTTTTCTTAGAAAATGAACCTGAAGAAGTTTAGAAAATGGAGACCCACAACAGTTCAGCGAGGCAGCTTCTAGGGAAAGCGGAGAGTCAGTAGCAGAACAAAGTCCCCTCGAATTGTTTCCAAGAATGAGATCATGTCAGAGAGCTCAAAACAAATAGAAACTTCTCAGAGCCGCTCTGTCTGCCAAGAGGGGAGCCTCTCTCTGGGGCAGGGTCTGCTGTGTTTACATGCGGAGGATACGGAGTTTTTGCTGTCTCTGCTTGCTCTCCTAGACTTGGTTTCAGTCTCTTTTTGGGGCGGGGGGAGCCCCAGGCAGCTCCTTCTCCTTCTCAGCTCTCCATGCAATAGAAACATTCCCAAAGCAACAGCTTATAAAGTGATTCTTACGGTGCAGAGAAGAGAGAGGCGGGAGGATTTGCTACTTTGCAGTGGCCCTCTGAAGACTGACACCATTTCCTTGGTTTACCGAAAATCAAAGTTGCTCTGCCATTTACTAGAATGGCATCACACACTTTCTCTTTCTTGTCTCCTTCTCCCTTTCTCTTTCCCTTTCCCATAACTTCCTCTCCCCTTCCTCCTTTCTCTCTTTCCTCCCTTTCACCCTCCTCTCCTTCTGTTTCTCTTTCTTCTTCCTTACTTACCTCCCCTTTGCTTTTCTCCTTTTCTCTCTTCCTTTCCTCCTTCCTTTGGTCCTTCCTCCCTCTGTGCCATCTTTCCTTTTTCTTTCCTCCCTCTCTTCCTTTCTTTTCTTTTTTCCTTCCAGCCTCTGTCCCTTTCCCTCTCTCCACTCCTCTGTGTTCAGCATTGTTTATTAGAGCTACTCAAGTACCTGCTATGCACCATCCACTACATTCTGCACTGTAAAGATAAGATACAGAAGACGCAACCTGTGGGCTGATATTAAACTTTCACTGTTTTGGTTTCAGCTCCCCACTGAGCTAGAGCAACCACGCACACTAGTGTTCATGAAGAATGTGGCACTTCCACAGACAGAATGTCTCTTAACTCTATCATCCAACCATTTCTTACCATTTCTGTAAAACTGATGACTGGGTCTAGGCTGAAAGGGTTAGTTTTTTGATTCGGAGGTGTTCAGTGCATGTGAGGAGGAGTGAGGAGTTTATTTGGGTTTTTCTGACTCCAGCTCAGAGCCATTTCCTGCCGTGCATGCACACAGACAGATGATGCCTGCAGTCTCACACATTCACATTTTTCACTTAAATACTCACACACAGGGAGATGCAAATTGCATGACTTGAACAATTATTTTTAAGATGGCAATATGTAATCCATTAACTAGTGATTTCCTACTGTTCATTTTTTTCTTCTGTAAATCTGTATAACTTGTACCCTTTCACTTTTTTTTTCTTTTCTCCTTAAATAAAAAAAAAAAGGTCCTGAATAATTTAAATACAAATACTTGTGTTTGGCAATATCACTCAGAATGTTCAGAGGCATGAATATTTTTTCATGTAAGAGGAAACTGGTAACCATTTTGGTGCTGTTTGCAGAGAGCAAGGTGGTTAGCCAAAAGCTGGCCTTTTGGAGATCAGTAGACATACAAACAAGAATCAGGGCTCATGTAAATTCTCAAAACATGTTTCTTTTGGAGCCAGTTACAGAAAACACACAGGAAGCAAAACCCTCAGTGATCAGGTGATGGTCAAAATCACTCTTTCAATCTGAACTTTTTAAATTTGAGTATTTTTAAATTATGAAAATGTAAAGAAAATATGCTAACATCCATGTGCCCATTCCTCAGAAGTCAAAACTGTTTATACTTTAATCATATGTATTTCAACATTGAGAATTCAGATGTTTCAGAAGTTTGAAGTCTCATTTATATTTCATCCCTGACTCAGCTCCTTCCATCACTGTTCTGGGAGGCATCATTAGGGGTCTGAATATCAACCCACTGTTTATACTTTGTGAACATAGGTCTTTAGAAACAATTTACAGTGTTTCATGTGTTCATTACAAAACATACATGTGTCATATGGCTTATATCTTTCTGCAATTTCTAAAAAACACTGCTGCTTTTGAGATTTAGGTTAAAATATAAAAATCTAGCCCATTCCTTTTAGTGGTTATTCAGCATTGTATTATGTGAATAATGTAATTTCTAATGCCATCTTTTTCCTATATAGCGATGTGAAGATGACTACAATTATACCACAATAGATGTATTCACACATTTTTCTAAGTTATTCTAGCCCATTTCCCCAGAAGGGTTATAGTTGGGTGGTTACTAGGTGCATGGCTGATGCTACATTTTGATGAATTACTCTCCAAAATGGTTGTAACAAAATATATGACCTTGTGCTGTCTGTTTGATTACTTGATCCTCCACACTCTATTTAATACTGAATATTGCAAAGTTTTTGAGTCTTTGCGAGCATCATACATAAGCAAGACTATCTTCTCATTTATTCTTGCATTTCCTTGATTTACTGGTATATTCTAGCATCTTTTCATACTTATTGATGGATGTATATGTTTAGTTATGTGATTTACCATTTTTCCTTATAGATTATTTGTGAGGTATTTTTTCTTGTTAATTTATAAAAGTAATCTTGTGAATATGAATCATTTAGCTATTATTTAATTGCTGCAAATATCTTTTTCTTGAACTATTGCTTAATTGTTTATCACTTTTTTAAAGAAAGGACATACCAGGTTAGTTTCAGATGTGTGAAGGGCTTTACCCTTCTTAATTCAGTGCAAAATGATATACACAGACTCTGCAATTAAATGGACAGTTATCAATAACTTCTCCAGATCTAAGCAAAAATTTCCCTGCAAATGCCTTTAAACATCTTCCCCAAACCTGGAAAGTAACCCCCTCTTAATATCTTGGGACTAAACAAGTCCTACAGATGCCAATTTACTTCACTAATGCTATTCTGTAAATAGGTAGGCAAAATGGGAGAAATGAACCTGAGAAGCCAGTAGTCTATCAGAATCTATTCTTATGTAGCTTCAAAACAGGCAGAAGGTAATTTCATTATTTAGTGATCTTTGTTTAGGCATCTCAGATCTAAAAGTTTAACTTTGATGACACTGGGTTGTTCTGTTTCCCTCCTTACTAAGAGCAGTTTTCAATTATGCTTGAAGAGCTCCAAGGAGATTTGACTCTACTGCCTTCTTTAGTGGACAGCAGTTTGTGTGGATTGGTTGAAAGCTCTGGAATTGTATGAAGCAAACAAAAACCTTGAATATGTATATAAGGTTGCCCCCCCCCCCCGCCCCATACCAGGGATTGAACTCAGGACCTTGCGCTTGCTAGGCAGGTGCTTATGCTGCTGAGCTAAATCCCAAGCCCCTATATAAATATTTACAAACATACTTGACTATAACTTTGGGATGTGAGGGCCTGTATTTACCATTTTCACAACTGTTCTATCCTCAGCACTTGGATTATCAACCTCAGTTGATAATCCCAGCAAGTGGTAATACCCTGAACATTCCTAACCCATACAGATTCATTTCTGTGCTAGACACTCTGTATTGTGTGTGCTTTACCTAATCAAAGTGACCAAACTAGGCAAAGTCCTTGCCCTTATGAAATTTACATTCTGGTGGCAGGAAATATTTTTGACAGAAAGAGATAAATGATAATGAAGCAAAATGGTATCCTGAATGGGTGAGAGGGTTGGGGAGGATGTGTTCCTGTTACAGGGTTTCATGGGCTTCTTGAGACAGAGTCACATTGGTGATCAACATTTACTACGTAGAAATACAGTATCCAGGCTTCAAAATCAAGTGCTTGTATTTCAGGGGGTAAATTCACCATTCTGAATTTTATTTGGGGCAGTAAGAGTCTTGAAAAGACGTGAGAACACTCATTTCAGGGTAGAAAGAGTTAATGAGCTGGTGAAATGTGCTCCCTTTTCTAAGAGGGGAACTTCAGCTGGGGTCACACAACTTGATGGGCTTGGGCTGAGCTCTCAACTGTTGGAGCATTTCATGTATTGCTGACTAACTGGCTCTCCAGGAGCCCACTTGTCTTGAGCAGGTCTTTAAAGACTTTGAATGTTCGTGTCCTTCAGACAGCTAGAAATTACAACTTATGGTTAATTCGAGAAAACTTCTTGAGAAGCCCGTGAAGTGCAAAACTGAGTTCATATCCCAGAAACTGTCACATGCACGAAGCATTCAGACAATCAAGATTCTGTAGACATTAACTTGCTGCTTCATTTACTTTGAAAACTCTTAAATTCCTAAACATTATCTGGTAAATGCTCCATATGGCTGTTGCTCCTTCACCTTAACGCCTTACTGAAGACAAAAAAATACACTGTTTTCTGGTTTGACTTGGTTTTCCTGGCCAAGTACTTAAGTCCCGCATGTTTCATAAGCATCTTTTGATGAGCTTCATTGTTTGACTTATTTTTGCTTTAGGCAACACAGACACCTTCAGGTTTCCTTCCACAGCAAAGTCTTCATTTAACCTGACTGATGGATGCACCCTAGTGAGTCCACAGACATCTCAGCAGATCTAGGGTTTTTTGCGCGGACTGCTAACTGGCACACAACACTTCTGGCCTCTCAAAAGAACCAGTTTCCAAACTAACACGACATCTAAGTGTGCTCGCTCACCTTTTGAAATAAAAATATTAAAAAATATTTACACCTTTGGTAGATTCTCTCCTGTCCACTGGGTTGTTAGGAAGGACCACAAAAGGCAGCACAGGCGTGGTTTTTCACTTTTGTCTTATCTGGGGAGTTTCCTTCTCTACACGTTCCTTTTCCTGACTTACAGAAAACACATCTCGCCTCCAAGCTGCTCTGTCCCTTCTTAGGGTCATTTAGAAATGAAACCTTGACGGTTGAGAGTCTTTTGGTTTGCTCCCAGACTCCCCGCTCCCAGCACTCACAGCCCAGGCTGCCGGCATCTGTGCGCAAAGGACCGGCGGCGGCGCGGAGCCGGGTGTCCGGTTGGCGACAGGCTCCGCCGGCGGCCGCGGGCGCAGGGTCAGCGCCCTCCAGGTCTGGGGCCGGCTCCAGCGGGCGGCCCGCGGTCCTGCTCCCTCCGCGGACTGAGAGTCGCCTTATCTGTCCCCATCCTCGGGGCATCCTGTTCTTTTCCAGTGCAGCCTTCGCTCCAGGGCTTGGAGCCCGACCGAGGCAGGCAAGGCGAAGCCGGCGAGAGGACAAGCCCAGAGCCGGGCGGCGGGGCTGGGGCCGGAGCCGGGGGTTTCCTCCCGCGCTTCCCTCTCCAACGGGAGCGGAAAATGTGATTTGCTGTGCATTCCAGGCGCGGTTCCCTGGGGTGACCTCTCCCAGCAGGCCGGGCGGGGGGAGCAGACAAAGAGGCGAGGCGGGTGCAGAGGGGACCCCGCAGGGAAGCAGGAGGAGTGCGGGGGGCGGGGGCAGTACCGGGAAAGGGGGCGGATAACGGGTCCGCCGGCGGCCGCGGCGCCTGGCCAATGGAGAGGCGGGCCCGGGCGCCGCGCTCGGCCGCCTACATTTAAACGGGCGCCGGCGCGATGCCCGACACTCGGTGCGCCCTTCCCGGACCGGCGACCCAGTGCGCAGAGGCGGCTGCTTCCCTTTCGGTCCCGCTGACCCCGCGCCGAGCCGGAGCGGCTCTGGCCGCCGCCTCACGCAGCGCCCCGAGGCGAGAGCGCAGGCCCCGAAGACCCGACGCGCTGACAGGTGAGCGCGGCCACCGCGTCCGTGTGTCTGTGTGCAGGGGGCTGCAGGCGATCGCCGAGTCCCTCTCGGTGCAGTCGCGAGGCACCTCTCGAGGTGCAAAGGTCCTGCGGTTTCCTGGGCTAAAGCTGAAGAACCAGGGCGAGGTAGTTTCTCCTGCGGTCGTGGATGCGGTGACCTCGCAGCGCTGGGTCTCCTGGGAAGTAGGGAAGGGGAGTTTCAAAAGCGGGCAGGACCCAGCATCCCATTTCCACTTCCCCGGGCCCTGCCATTTCTACGCTTCTGCTGCTCGAGGCCGCAGAGCCCACCCGACTCGCTTGCACCGCGAGAGCGCGCGACCCCTGCGCACTCCGCTAGCAGCGAGTGGGACGGGGGGACCCACGGCGGGGCCGCAGACAGCGCGGTCATCTGCTGCGAGAGGAGCTCAGGACCCTCAGGCGCGGCGCTGGGGCTGGGACGTAAAGGGCGACCAGTCCCAGCCGCGTAGAGTGACCCACGCGCGCGCGGGCAGGACCACCCGGAGAATCAATGGAGCGTGCATTTGCCAGCCCGCGAGGGGAGGGTGGCACTCTGGGAAAAGTGGGCTGGCAAGAGCAGAGCCGCCAGGTTCCACCACGACAGACACCGACAGGTATGAGCGCGGTGCGGGGTCCCGGGCGCAGGGCCCAGCGAGCCGCAGTGCTCTCCAAGCGCCGCTCGCAGCACACGCTCGCACACGCGTGAGCGCTCACCACCCTAACTCGGATCCCACGCACGCCTCGGCTCAACTGCAGACGTGCAGGCGCCGGGCAGCGACCGGCTGGTTCCCGCTTCCGCGGTGCCCTTTAATCCGTGTCCTAGAGGCACCAGCCTTGCCTCGCTGCCCCTCACTAACCACCAAAGACCGCGGTGCTGGCTGCAGGCGGCTGGTCCCTTGCTCCAGTGCGCTGTGCGCCCCGGCCCGGGTTCTTGCTCACCGCCTGCATCGCTCCAGTGACCCCGCTCTAGCTTGCAGAGTGAAATCGTGTTGAAAGCGGACTGGCTGGCCGTCATCTCCCCGGTCCTACTTACTTTAAACTTTGGGTTTAGGAAGAACGGAAGAGCCACACAGCTCTCTCTGGCCATGCCTTCAGATCTGGTTCTGCCTTGGCAGCTCCCTGCTCTTTGGTCGTTCTGGGTGTCAGCCTGGTGAGCACTCCAGGTGAGCAGCTTTTGCTGCTGGCCCTTTCCAGCGCGCTTGGGAACTCTGGCGTTTGATAGAGCTACATCTTCCCCGCCACTGCTGACTCCAAATCCCAGCTTTTAAAGATAGAAATATAACCTCAAAGCTAAGGGTTAAAAATCTCCTCTAAAATGGTCTGAGGGCAGCCAGGCGACCACGGGTAGGTAATCGGATCTCTTGCTGGAAAGAGTAAATCCTCGCGGTGTGCCGTCTGTTTATGTTCCCTTGAGATGGTGCCAGGACACGAACTGATTAAAACAATCTATTGTGTTCAGTGGGTCACGGGGGTTTTAAACTGTCCCGGGGATCCCTGAGTAGTGGCTTCCTTCTGGCTGTACACACAAGTTAAATAAATAGCATAGAAAAGGTTAAGATAACCCCATCCCAGGGTGAGAGTCTTCTTTCACCCCTAGGGCATACCCCCTTCCTTTCCCTTCCTTTCCTTTTCATTTAAGGCTGGGGACAGGAGAGACTTGAGGACTTGAGGGGATGGACTTTTTAAAATAACAAACTGGGAAAGATCTTAAGAAAACTAGTTTCTCCTTTACCCCCTGCTCCCACAGCCAAATCTGCAAATGCAGTGATCTGATTACTATCACTTGATAAATTGCACTGTTGCATGGTTAGTATTAACTAATTATTTTAGGGTTCTTTAGGGTGTGTGTGTGTGTGTGTGTGTGTGTACACCTTCATTTTCGTGTATTTAACCCACAGGTCATTGTAGGAATTAGAGTCTTTTGTAAACTGTAACTTCACAGGTTTCCTTTTATTTTTAAAGTTCATTTTGAGTGAAATATTTTGGTAACCCACAATCGGTAGGAAATCCTGGTTGGCTAATGTAGTCACTATGTGAGTGGTTAGGAACCACTGAGGATCAAACTCATGACCTCATGCTTGCCAGACAGGCACTGGTGCCACTGAGCTATCTCCCCAGTCCCTGTCTCCACATCTCTGAATGGGATGTCTCCTGACCTTTCCTTCTAAACTCAAGCCATCCATCTCAGTCTTAGTGGTCAAGTATGGAAAGTGACAAAAAGCAAAGAGGCCTAGGGACAGCTCTCTCCTGAGAAATGCTTGTTGACAGCCAAGCTGAGAAGAATATTCTAGAATGAGGAGTAAAATACAGTAAATTAAGCCTCAAGGTTTAAAGGAAGGAAGGGATGCCTATCTGAAAGGCACCAAGTGCCTATTTCACATCTACAAGGAACTGCCTTTAGTTTAACATGTGCTTTTAGAAATGCAAAGTGCAACAGAAATACCTAGAACAAGAGAACTCTTTTTCTTCACATATAAGCATGAAAATATAAAACATAATTATTTGATTTATAATATACTGCCAATTTTATGGCATTAGAAAACAAATCTATGTATCCCATAAGTCCTGTGCTGCGTTGGGCTCTTCCTAGAACTGAGCTCAAATCATGGCTCTCCCACTCATCAGCTGTTGACCTCAGATAGATTCCTGATTGGTAAAAATAGAGAATATTATCTACCTCATATTTTGTTGTGAAAAATAAAGGGTAAGGTGTGGGTAGATAGCACGTTGCCTGGTACAGTGAGGGTTTAAACATAAAAGGTAATTCTTATTACTAGTGGTGATGCCAGAAGAAGCAGTAATATTACGTAGTACCAGGACATGTCACAGAGTGGCTCTGAATTTAATCCTGAATCCCACTTATGCAATGACTGCCACACCTTTCTCCACCATACACAGTCTGTAATTTAGCTGTCTCTCAGTAGTGCTAAGTGAATATTTAGTATTTATTACTTTCTAACTCATTTCCTGTTGACCTCAAGAATTGCATACAATCATTAACTCCACTAAAAAAAAAAATCTCCTAGTGCTCTAAGATATTTAACCACTAGGTGGTCTCCTCTCTTCCCGTATTAGTATTGAGCCCCAGCCTAC
Organism: Cavia porcellus; assembly: GCF_034190915.1. Classification (NCBI taxonomy): domain Eukaryota; kingdom Metazoa; phylum Chordata; class Mammalia; order Rodentia; family Caviidae; genus Cavia; species Cavia porcellus. The sequence goes on from NW_026947489.1 coordinate 35,737,549, forward strand.
TTTAGGCTAAATGGTCTTCATCCTGGGGAGTTTAAAGCAAAGCATGGGGTGATGCATACCTGTAATCTCAGCACTCTGGAGGCTGAGGCAGAAGGATCACACATTCTAGCCCATCCTGGGCAAAAGTGCAAAAACCCTGTCTCAAAATAAAGAATAGTCTGGGGATATAACTCAGTGTGAAGGTCCAGAGTTCAAAACCAAGCATCCAGAGAGAAAACAAGTGTGATTAAAAGACTTGCAATGTGTAGGGAATGAGACTTTGTCATCTATGGCTTTCCAGCCACTACTTTTTATCTTTGGTGCGACTTCTGTGAAAGAAAAAATCAATCCTTATTTTTATTCTTAAGAAATTCGCTATTTAATGTCTAAAAGTTGGTTACTTTTTAAAATTAAAGATTAAATTAAAAATAGCCTTTGGCTTTTCTAAAGATTCAGTCCTAAGAAAATGGAATAGGCTGATCTAAAATCTAGCCTGCACATAAAACATTTGCAATCAATTCCATTATATTTCATATTGGAGAAATAATTTGACATTACACTTGACTACCTTCCTAAACTTGATTCAGTATGAGGACCTGACCAGATATTCAGGCACAGACATCTCGATTTCACTGCAGAACTTATTTAAAACTTCACTTAATCAATGATGAGCAGGTTGCTTGGCCAAAAACCATACAAGGTGAAGAATGCTGAAATGAGCCAAGCCAAACTTTCTCAAAGACATCAAGAACATCAGAAATATATCACACATAGCATGCTTATTTCCATATACCCAGAACAAGAAAAAGATTGTGTTCTTAGAGCCCTTATCAAGAGAGGGATAAATTATCTTGACCTGTATGGGATGAAGATGGCTGATATGGCTTATCTTGCTTACAGGTGCTTATTTTTGATTACTAAGGATCATTGAAAGAAAAGCATGAGGTAGGGAAGACCTGCTTTGAGAGCATAACCTCTGATACAATGAATTGGAGAGGAGGACGGGAAGAGAAGTAGGGGCAGAATGAGGCTCACTGATAAAGAATGACTGCAGAGAAAAGTCACCATGAAAATATGATTGTTATGTGGAGAAACAGAAATGCAGTGAGAGGTTGTTAAGGCCGGATTTAGAGTACAAAATAATACTGTCCTAATACTGAAGGAGATGTTCGCCGAGCTTAATGATGCACTCTGGGTTCATGAGATACAGCCTTAATTTAATCATATGAATATGACATTTAATAAATGAAAATTATTGTAGATTTTGCAGTTCATGGTTGGACATGGGTAATAATTCACAGGAACCAAACTCTGGATCAGCATTTGTGTTAATTTTTGATTATGTAGCATCTTGTTAGGTACTGAAATGGAAAAAAATTGTACTCCAGGAATTTGCATCTTTTGATTTCCTGTACATCTGTGATACTCAGAAAGTGCCAATTATTTTATAACCAATGCAACTGTGATTTTAAGAGCAAAACATCCCTATTTTTTTTCCTGAGTAATGAAGACTGTTTGGTGGTAGAGAGAGCTGGGTGATGCCCCACAATGATGCAACAGAACCTGGTTGCAAGACTAAGTCTATTTCTCAGGCCTTTCTTCTTACTCAAGGACATCACCCAGAAGCATGTTGGATATTCTGTAAGAAAAAGAGCTCTTCTGTTCCCTGAGATGCTGCAGTTTCTCTTGATCGATGTTTTTGAAGCTGGTTTTTACTTTCCTCTGCATAACTATAAAGTTTAAGTACTCAAAAGCCTCACGATGAGCACTAAAGATTTTTAAAGATGGGGCTTTTAAAAATTTTTAAAAATTCGTATTTCACACTTAATAAATCTTATTTTGGGGAAAAAAAACTACTTAAAAAGAACAGCCTGTCACACTAGATCTCGTTTGCTTATAGAATATACGTGCTTTCATAGGAATAGGATGTTTGTCCAATTAAAGCTGAAAACCGCAGTTCACAAATTTTGAATTAGCTGCTTTGTTTTTGTTGGTTTCTACCATGATGTATCCAATGGCTTCAACTGAAAATAAAGCTTGTGGTGTCCTATATTCAACTAGGTAATATGTTGGGAAATCTGTAGTCTTTCTAGAAAAAGACAAGGATTGGGGAGCTCTCTAGGCTAGAAAAAGTTTGCCATACATAGGCTCAGAAACCAAAAGAATTGCAAGTAACTCTTCCATGAGGGCATTATAAAAAGAACAGAAAGTGTGTAAAAGCCATGTCATCCACAGTAGTCATTTCATAGATTTTAATGAGCACTTTCTATGTGCCAAGCCCTAACAGTAAGCTGATGAATAAGCCCTCGCCAACTCTCAAGGTACTATAGTTACTAAATAACATGTGGAAATGCTATGAAATAAAAGTTGATGATAAAAAGGCTACTAAGTATTCCAGAAAAAAAACCCTGTATTTTCTGGACAGATGTTTGTCAAAGGGGATGACCTTACACAGTGAACTGAACTGGTCATATGTGGTTGATGTATGTCCCCAGGCAGTCTCAGGAAACCTCAGTGCAAGTGGACTGCTGAGAGTCTTGTTTGGAGAACAGGGAATTGGCCTGAAGGTAATTTTGTGGGTGTGAAAAACACTGTGGGTGTAGTTCTAGGGCCATCTTATGTACTCCTCCTTTGAAATGGTCAGCGAGCAAGTTTCATTTTGGATCTTGGACCTGAATTGAATAAATAGTAGAAACTTGTGAAAGCATCTCAAATTCATGGCAGCCCAGGAGACTGATAGTCATGGCCCAAGTTATTCTGGTCTTTGGAGAAAATCAGTTGTTTTATAACTGGGCTTTCCTCATAAGTGATTTTTAAAAGACAAAACAAAGAAATTAATTTTTTGTTGTTGTGGCCAAAAAGGCTCTGATTAAAGAACAGTGTACATTGTAATATACACTGACGAAAGCCAGGGAACCTACAGTTGGCGCGAGAGCCAAGTGTCACATTATTGGCTTCAACTTGGACTTTTCTCCAAATATTAGGTTAATGTTGGAGGGATGGTGACAGCTAATTATTTTAAATGTAAGATTTAGTTATCTTAGTTTGACATTAGCCTTAAGGCTGAATGGTAGTTACTTACCAGAGGCTTTCTATTAGAGAATGTAGTTTGTACACTGCTTTTATATTTGAAAGATAATTGCTCAAGATAATCACACCAATTTGTCAAGTTTCTTGAGGAGGAATTAAAAAGTTACTATTGAACTGCACTTAGTGATCATCATGCATAACACTGGTGTTCAGAAGGGAGTAGAGAACGTGGGTACTTCACAGCTGTATTCTTAGGTCCGGAAAACCATAGGAACGGGGCAGAGAAAGCCGCAAGAATCAGGTCAGGTTGTCCTGATGGCCTAGGTGGGAGGTTGTAAATTTGAAGCGGCATTCATTGAAAAGAAAATCCTTTCATGTTTTAATATTTCCCTGTGTGCCTCATGGTCAAAACACCACAGCTTTGCTGCTCAAAGCTGGCTTCAGTTTTGCTGCTCAAAGCTGGCTTCAGGCAACCTGCATTCGTCCAGCATCCCTGATGACTCTCTGCGCCGTCACACTTCAGAAGACTCCCCGCACGTGCCCTTTAGGAAACGCTCTTTTGCTGTATCCTTTATCCTTTGCTTTTTCCCTGTCTTCCCTACTTCCCTAAACACCCTGATTAAGATTTGCTTTATTCACTCCATTCATTTCTCTCTCCATCCTTGCTTTTATCAGTATTCCCTCTGCTTTGTTAATGTATTTATTATTTACTTCTGTCTTTCTTCATCTAATCTTCCCTTCCTGATCCAAGTCTAGCTCAGACTTACAACAATTCATGGTTGTTAATTTATGCAATGCATCTATGGTATTTATTAGTGTAAATGTTTACGTGTACTGTGTGAGTCCATTCATTTGCTCACTCTTTTTTTCCTTTCCTTTTTCTTTATTTTATTTTACTTTTTGAGGTGTGATCTCTGTTGCATGAACTCCTGAGCTTAAACCATCCTTCTGCCTTAGTCTCCCTAGTGCTGGGACCTTAGAGAGTTTAAATTTTTTTTTAATTTTAAAGAGAGATCACATAGATGAATGATATTTCATCATTTAAAAAGTAGAAAAGTCTATAGCATGGTTTAAAGAATAATGTACAGAATATACCTGCTCAGTTTCAAGATAAGAATAAGCAAGATGTTGAGAAATCACATGAGTCACTTGACCTGCCTGGTATGGTCATGTGGTCTATCTGCAGTATCTATATGCACGGTTAGTTCTCAGGTTGCTCTTACTTTTACGTCAAATTCAGTCTGCACCAATCCTTCCCTGGAGGGGTGTTTGTATCATGAAGTCATTTATCAAGGAGTAAAGCAACTTTTTCAAGTAGTAAGGTGTTGCCCCGGGACTACAATCAGAAGCACCATCCTTACCTTTCATCCACTTCTCTCCCTGTGGCATCCTTTTCTCTGTCCATGCATTCTGTCTCCTCTCGGGCTCTCTTTCCTGTGTATGGGAACAATGAAAATGTCACATTGTCAAGTACAAGAATGAACACCCTTCTGTGGCCATAATGCACAGTCCGGTATGGTTGGTGCCAGAAGCCAGGCAGAATACCCTCACAATGGTCCAGGTGATGAGGAGATGGGTCCTGACTGGGTCTCCTTTTGACTATGGGTGCACATGGTGGCACACTCTTGTAACCCCCGTGCTCTGGGAAGCTGAGGCAGACAGAAGTTCAAATTCCAACCCAGGCTGATCAGTCTAGCAGGTCAGTGAAGCCCTGTTGAAAGAAATAAAGCAAAAAAGAAAGAGAGAGATAGCTATGGAGGTAGCTTAGTGGGAAAATGATGTGATGTGAACCTGGGCTGGTTCCTTCACATCTTAAAGGCTGAGAGGATAAGCGAGATTGTAGAGATATTGTGAGATATCAAAGAAGTATTCACATAAAGTGTCTAAGTGCTTCATAGAATGGTTTTCCTAACTCGCTGTTCAATTTTCATGTCTCTCTTTCTCTGCCTCTCTTCTTCAGTATGAGCCGCACCGCCTACACTGTGGGAGCTTTGCTTCTCCTCCTGGGGACCCTGCTGCCTGCTACTGAAGGGAAAAAGAAAGGGTCCCAAGGTGCCATCCCCCCTCCAGACAAGGCCCAGCACAACGACTCGGAGCAGACTGAGTCACCACAGCAACCGGGCTCCAGGAACCGGGGGCGAGGCCAAGGGCGGGGCACGGCGATGCCTGGCGAGGAGGTGCTGGAGTCCAGCCAAGAGGCCCTGCACGTGACTGAACGCAAATACCTGAAGCGAGACTGGTGCAAGACTCAGCCCCTGAAGCAGACCATCCACGAGGAGGGCTGCAACAGCCGCACCATCATCAACCGTTTCTGCTACGGCCAGTGCAACTCCTTCTATATCCCCAGGCACATCCGGAAAGAGGAGGGCTCCTTCCAGTCCTGCTCCTTCTGCAAGCCCAAGAAATTCACCACCATGATGGTCACACTCAACTGCCCTGAACTGCAGCCACCAACCAAAAAGAAGAGGGTCACGCGTGTGAAGCAGTGTCGCTGCATATCTATCGATTTGGATTAAAGGAACACACTCACCCTGTCCTGGGGACACAGCCCAGGGCAGCCTAGAACCAGACACAAACACCCTGATTTCTTGTCTGCTTAAACCTAGAGGCCAGAAGAACCAGCAGCTGCCTCCCGGCAGGTGTCTACTTGTGCATATTGTGTGTATGTGTGTGTGCCCGCGTGCATGCGTGGGTGCGTGTGGGTGTCTGTAGGCATCAGAGGAAACGGTCTCTGGGAGAGGGGCTCTGTTATACTTTGCTTCAACACAGGGGGGTAGAGATGCCCACGGCAACCCTGTCCACATGCACAGGGGCAAGGCTGTGATCAGGTCTGTTCTTGTCTTTCCTGTGCCCTTCTGGGGAAAGGATTTTCTTTCAGAATGAATGTCAGTGGCCCAGGCCACTTGGAGAGCAGGGGACCTGTGTTCCTGCTGCATTCATTTCAGAAACTTTAACCTGCACTGGCTTTCTCCCTCCCTTTCCCCTCCCACAGTCCATCTTTAGGTTCTCAGTGGCCATTTGTCTCATCCCAGTTCTTCCACGGTTCTGAATTATTGCACTTGACCACAGTTGTAAATGTTTCCCTTCTTGTGATGCTGCCCTCTAGATTGGGATGGGACGTGGTGATGCGATGAAGGATAGATAAGCCAGACAGATACCTGACAGAGATAGTGTTTGGCCCACTCGAGGCCTAATCAGGGTCAACAAAGTGCAGCAGAGAGCTATACAGAGGCTTGAGAGGCCCACTGCAAAACATGGGGGACCCAGGCTTCAGTGAGACAATTTTCTTGCTTAAGAGAACCCAAGTGAACAGACAGCAATAGAATTGGCCCCCAAATCACTAACTTTAGCTGTTCATGTGATCTCTGGAAACTGTCACCCAAAACTAATTTTAAAACTAAAACATTGACCATGTCTAATTTTAAAACCAAGTAATGAATAAACCCAAAGAGCTCCTTCTCTACACAGAACTAAGAAAGAACCTGATATCTTTTCTTTTTCTTGGTTATAATCACCTTTTCCTCAGTTCATTATTTCTGTGTAACACTTCTGAGAGGCATAACCATGTAAATTTTTTGCCTCTGCCAAGTGTACCTGACCATAAAGGACAGTCTGATAGGACAGGGTTTAACTAGAAGTCTACTGGGGTCTTTTCATTTTAGCTATTGTGAGATCAATCCCTGGAAAGAGAGAATCAGGAGGTAGTGGGGATTTCATCTCACTATGTAGTAGCCTCTCTTATAATCTGGATTAAGGTATGGGGATGTGATCTCCCTTTTTCCCTTTGCTCTCTGAGGGTCTAAAGGGAAATCTCACAGAGAATGCAGAGCTCTGGCCATGTTAGCTGTCCATGTTCATCGCAGGGCTCCCAAGTGACATTGCAACTATTCTGTGCGACTGGAGGTGCTGTCCTCTGATTAAACTTGGCCTGCTTGCTATCCCTACTTAGAATTTATCTAATGGCCATAGTGCAGGGTGGGTGAACCTTACTGCACCCTGGATTTGGCTAAGCTGTTCTCTTCAAGCCTGAGGTTCTATGTGTAAATGCCTTGAATACTTTTTTTTTTGTCTTTATCTTCTCAGCTTCACTAGCCAAATCGTAAGTCACTTGGTATCTCAGACTTAGACTTCAACTGTCCATCAAGGCTCCAGCTTTCAAAGAACCATTGCAATTATGACTTTTTTGTTTTTGTTTTTGTTTTGGTCTAGTGCCCTCCCATCTGACAACTAAACATGAACCATGCTTCAAGACAGAAGTTATCTTGAATACCCAAAATGGGTCTCTTTTTAGAACATCTAAAATCACTACTGATGATTCTACACCAGATGAATTTGTGAAACATAGTCTGTGCATTTCGTATACACTGTATGACCCCACCCTGAATCTCTGTATCACTCACATCCTTCCGCAGTAGAGCACAGGATGGATTTAATTAAGCACGCAAATGTGAAGGCAGAATTTTAAGGGTGGGAGAGAGGAAGAGAAAGGAGAAGAAGCTGAAAATGTGAAACTACACCAGAGAGGAAAAATGACATTCAGAACTGGCAAACACTGAGTTTATCTTCTTTTAATTCTGCCACAAGCGTGTAACTTTGTTAAAGAGAGATGACGTACATTGGCAGGAACGATCTTCTTTTAGAAGCTCATACTGTGGTCTTGCATTAAGTCAGATTTGACTAAAGTGTAGAGAATTTCTTTAAAATTAACTTCAGTGGAATAATCAGTAGCATAAAAATCCTAAAAGCACAGCACCAGCCTGAGGGAAATATCTGCTTTTCTTACTGTGCCTATTTTAAGACTAGCACAAGTATGGTGTGTCTTCCAACATTTACTGAAAATGCCGTATCTGTTACTTACTTTATTCGAGTCACTGATAATGTAATAGTATTTGTGATTTTTCATTATTATAAAAATTTTAATGGCAAGATAGATGTCATCTTGTCCTTACCTATGAAAATGATGCCAAACACCAAATATAAATTCTATGATATACACTTTGTGCTTGGCATTAAAAGAGAAGAACACAACCCGTAGTCTCTAAGTTGTCTTTTATTACTGTAGTGACTCAAAGTTAAAAGTTGTAATGAAAAATCTGAAGGAAAGGATAATTTCCACTGTGTGGAATGTGAATAGTTTAACAAAAAGTTATGGTTATTTAATGTAATTATTAATTCGAATCTTTGGTCACTGTGATTTCAAGCATTTTTTTCTTCCTCTATATGACTTCTTCTGAAATGGACCGAGAAGATGCTGGCACATTGTATGTTGTTGGGGACTTCGGTCAGGTTGGAGGAAATCACAATCTTGACGCGTTGTAAGATCTGTTAGTCAAGAACTGAGCATTTATTTCTTTTAATTGAATGTTCCTTAAAGGTTAACATTTTAAAGTAATATTAAAGAAGACTTTAAGTGTTGTTTGAGGAGACTTATGATGTGTGCACAAAGAGCAGATAATGGTGGACAGTTAAAAAATAAAGTCCTTTTAAGTATGAAAAGTGCATGGACAGAACTTTGCTAAATGATCAGTTGATACTTAAGAGTGAAAGTAGCTCTATTGATTTGTCATTCCTCAAGATATGTAATATCATCTGCATTATATATTATGTTTGCTTTAATCATTTAAAAAGAATGAACAATTATATACACTATGATCTAAGTACCCCGGGAATGAGGGTAAAAGGGGATTTAATAGTTTCGTAAAAGCTAATTTGACATAAAGTTTTATGAATCTGTAACTACAATTTAATTTTCACCCCAATAATGTTTATATAACCTTTGCCAAAAAGCAACCAATAAATTAAGTGTCTTCTGTATGCGTGTTTTTGTGCTTTATCTTGTGGGAAGGGAGGTAGAAGCGAGACCTGGTTTGATTTTAGCTGGGTAGCTCAGGCTGTGGCAGTGAGAGGCAAGGGAACCTTAATCTGGCTAGGAAGTGCCTGCCTGCTCCCCAGGGCATCACTGGAAGGAGGAGCTAGAGGGGGTTAGGATGCAGTATTCAGATAGTGAAGGTGTTGTAGACAGAAATGGGTATAGCTTTATTTCAGGGCTTTCTAGAGAAAAAGCAAGAGAAAGCTTTTGGGTCTAATAGAAGGAAGAGCTTTCCAGTAAGGAGAATGAATGAGCAATACCATGAGCTGCTTTTGAGATGGTAAACTTGTTCTCAGAAACCTTTTAAACAGGCTAGATACCATTTTAGAAGAAAGTCAGGTAAAGTAAATTATTGCCCTGAGCATACAGTTGAAGTAGTGGATTTCTGAGCTCTCTCTTGCTTGGCCACACAGTGTTGTAAAGTATGGGTGTTCTGACAATAAAAACAATGCCAGCAATGGTGTGCAAAGTGCTTGTGTAGCACACTGTGCTAAAGGTTGGATTTGAGTTGTTTCTCACATAATTCTCAGGATAACTCAATGGAGTGCATACCATTATCATCACTGCTAGGGAGCAATGAATTCATATAGTCTTATGCAGCACCTGGGCCCTTGAATGCTGTGATTTTCAACTCACATTAGTTTGTTCTTTTACTGACAGAAAACATTGTGCACAATGGAATACTACTCTGCTATAAAGAAGAATAAACTTTAATCACTTGTAGCCAAATGGATGCATGATGGAGTCCATAATATTAAGTGAAATAAATCAGACAAGCTTAAACATCACATGGTTTCTCACATACGATAAAACCAAAGTCTAAATAATTTAAAGACCAAATTAAAATACAGATAATAGGAAATTGGGAGATATATCATTTGCAAATGAAATGGAGATCTGGAGACGGGTGGAAAGGTGGGGAGAGGAGCAGAAGGGGAAATAAAAAGAAGTAAGATGTGTTATGAACATGTACTAACTCCCCGCAATGAAAATAACCATTGTGTATGGCAAATGTGTATTCAAAAATGATAGAAAACAGACCTACAAGGACAGATTTGACTACTGATTACTCATAACCCCATGCTGGGGTTACAGTTGGCATTTTTAGGAGCCTAGGCTTGAGGAACATTTCCCCTTCCTTGAATTTGGAAGGGGAATGAGGTAGAAAATGTCAAAGGGGCAATGGCCACAGAAAAATCACACCCTGCAAATAACAAATGATTAAGGATTGAAAGGCAAGTAGAACTTGACACAGAAGGTAACCTAGCCTCAAATACCAAACCAAACCAAACCAAATCAAACCAAGCAACAGGCATGTAGGAAGACATCAGCAAAAATGCTGGGTGAGGACTTTCAAAAATTCTCTCTGTAAAACTATTGAGAACTTAATAAAAAAAAAAGATTCAGCTTCCTTTTTTGAATTATGGAAATTAAAGACTTATAGCAATCTAGGGAGGAATTAGTCAAGGAAAAGACTGAATATTTGTGAGAACAGTGAGCACTGTGATACTGTAACTTGTCCTTCTCGCCCCTCTCCTGCTCCACAGCAGAGAAAGCCAGCAATCTGTAGTCACTGATGCGGGATGGGATTGGAGATCTTTCGAAGTCACATTTTCGAAGAATTGTGATTATTTAACCTGTGTGACAGGCCTAGGGAACTCATTAGAAGGAATCTTTATTTGACCCAGTTAGAAGTTCCTCAGTATGAAAAAACCTTCTTGAAACAATTAGAGATAACTGTCTTTGTGGGTATCTGGGTTAGTGGATAACATTTGGAGACAGTAATTGGCTAAACCACCACGATAATGGGAAACGCCTGGGAGTAAGATTTCCATATGGGATTTGCAAAGCTCCAACATGTTACCAGGAATGAGGTCAGTGCATGCATAGATGTCTGTGCATGCATAGGACTGTTGATCATGCTTAGCTTGCCACCCTGCATAAGCAGGAAGTGAAAGCTAAGACAGAGCTCTTAAGCTCCTGGCTGAGTGTTGATCATCCTTAACATTCACATAGATCACCTTGACAAAGACTGGTAGACTCAGATGCTTAAGAAAATCACTATTAGCTAACAACTACACTAACCAAGCAGAGACTTCAGTAGTGACACACAATAAAAAGTATACATTTTGCAGAATTAAATCAGAAAAGTCATTTAACATAGAGAAATCTTAAATCTTTATTGGGCAACAACAATAAAATTTGCAGGAAAGAAAGACTATTTCAAGAAATTGTCATTTTATATTACATAAAGTTCCCAGTTTCCCACAAAATATGAGATGTGAATAAATAAGAAAGTATAGCCCATTTATAGAGTCAAAAGGCAAGTGAGAAAGATGTTCTAAAAGAAATCCAGACATCAGACTTATAAGACAAAGACTACAACCAAGCTGTTTAAATATGTTCAAGAACTACATCCAATAACACTTTTATTTACTTGCTCAATATGAGCTTTTGTTCACTCTGGCCTCAAATTTCTGGGCTCAAATAATCTTCCTGCCTCAGTTTCCCAGGCAGCTGGGACTACAGATTTGTCTCACTAAACTTATGCCTGACAAAGAAGCCATTTCTAAATAACTAAGTAAAAGTAGGAGAATATGCCTACTTGTGAATGCCAGTAAAGAGTTAGATACTATATAAAAGAACCAAATAGAAAGTGTATTTAACCACATTTGAAAATATAATATCTAAAATTTAAAGCTCAGATGGATGAGTTTGACCAGGTAGGATAAAATTAATAAACAGTGAATTTGACCAGGTAAAAAAAAATTGATCAACTGAAAGAGAAAGACAAGGAAGGAATGAGTATGTGTGTAAGCATGTGAGCATGTGTGTGCATGTGTGTGTGCATGAGCAAGAGCAAGATCTACTAAAATCAGAAATGAGAACAGACAACACTACTGCCCTCAAAGAAATAAAAATTATAAAGGAATATTATGTACAACCATATGGCGACACAGTAGATGAAATAGACAAGTTCTTAGTGTTAGGCATTTTGGTTTTGTTGTTTGATGCTTGATATTGACATATGTTATAGACAAGTTTTGCAAAGGGAAATGATTACACACAGGACATGTAATTTACAGAATTATTTTATAAAGTCACCCTAAGAATCAAATATGAAAAGTGCAGGAAATCTGTCCACTAAGAACCCAAAAAATCTAGCTGGGGGCCTGGACCTCACAGCCACATCCTATATGAGTTCAGCTGAAGACCTAGAGCACGTGACAATGGCTCATGCAAGTCTATTTCATGGATCTGCATTGGGAAGGCTCAAAGGTAACTCTGTGTCAGCGAGATGAAGGATCTGTGCCAGTAGGGTAAGGGTTCTTCACTGGAGCCAGGAAGCAATGCTCAAAGTAAGAACCATGGCTCCCCTGAAAAGTTACCACAGTCATCCTCAGCAACAACAAAGTCCTGAGCTCCTCTGACGATGAGAGCAACCGAGTTCGTATCAGTAAACCAGTGTGACAAACTTCTCCTGGAGATTGAACAGCACACTATCTTCCCCTCCAGTACCAGGAAATGGTAAAGTACTGACCAGAGCTCCCCCAAAGGGAACCAAGCCATTCTCAGTGACAACAAGGTCCCGAGCTCCTCTGACAATAACAACCAAGTTCATATCAAGAAAAAGGCTTGACAAGGAGCCTCCAGGAGAAACGCCAGGAGAACCAACACCACTACTTCTTCCTCTCCAGTTCTCCTTTTTATGTTGACAACAATCCTCAGGTGGGCCATCCACACTCAGCACCACACTGATCAGTTCAGCTGGTATTACAACTCAACCACCGGTCATCAATCCATCACAACGTAGTTGAAGTCTCATCCTTCCCTCTCCTTCTTCTGCCCCATATTTGGGCACACTAATAAGGAAGCCTAGGCTTCTGCCTGTGCCAGTGATGGAAGAGTCAAACTATGCAAGCCCTTGCTTATGTGAGAATCTTTATCTAAGCCTCCCAGTTTCCCTTCTTTGCTCTCTCAAGCCATTTTCAGCCTGGAAGTCAGTGGACCTTTTCTTCTTGTAGGATCACAAAATCTGCTAATAGCCATTTTTCCCTATTTAAGGCTGAAACTGTCTGATGAATGAAACCGCCATGCATAGAAAACCTCAGTCATGAGACTGAAATTATTTTTTCCCAGATTGAGCTATGCCTGAAGCCAGGCAAATCTTTGAATCATCTTGTATTAGTTACGTATTACAGTGTAACAAGTTATGCCAAAATTGAGTAGATTAAAACAACAGACATTTATTATCTCACATTATCTGATAGGGATCTGGGAGTGACTAATATGGTGGTTCTAGTTCAAGATCTCTCAGGAAGTTAGTCAAGATGTCTTCAGGGGCTGTAGTTACTTAAAGGCTTAACGGGGCTGAGGAATCCACTTCCTCCATGGCTCAGTCAGCATGGTGCTGGTTGAAGACTCAGCTCCTCACTATGCCTGTCTCCCTTTCTGATCATGATTACCAACTTCCTCCAGGGTAACTAATGCAGGAGAAAGCAAGAAAAAAGATACAGCACCTTTTATGACTTATTCTAGAGTTACTGATTTTTTAAAATATTAATTCATTTTCTTTCCAGCATCAGATTCATCTATTTATCTTATAAGCCCTTATAAAGTTAACTGTAATACATAAAGATTAACAGCCAGACTAATACGCAAAAAAAAAACCATGCACACAAGACAATTACACTAAATGAATGCATACTTTTAAACACATTGCCTATGCTAGATTACAATAACTTTCTTTCTCATTTTTTCCTATTATCTGTATTTCTTTGAACTTTATTTTTTGAGTTTCTCATACAAGAGAAACCATGCAATATTTAAGCTTGTGTGTCTTATTTACTTCACTTTACACAGTGGTACCAGATACACCCATTTAACTACAAATGACTCATTTATCCTTCTTTATGACAGTATTCCATTGTATATAAACATTGCATTTTCTTTACCCATTTATCTGTTGATAGATATATAGGCTGCTTCCAGGATTTAGCTATTCTGAACTATGCTGCTAACCCATGGTTATAGGTACAGCATTGTGAGATGATGTCTTTAATTTTGGGAGTGAAATATTTAGAAGGAGAATCACCGGATGAAATGGAATTTGTAATTTTAACTTTTTGAGGGACCTACATCCTGGTTTCCACAGTGGTTGTACCAATTTACATTCCCACCAGCAATGAAGAAAGGTTTCTTTTTCCCTGATACTTCTCCAGAATTTGTGATTGATTGATTTCTTGATGATAGCTATTCTTTCTACAGTGAGATGAAATCACAGTGTTGTTTGCATTTTTCCTATGCCCAGTGATTTTGAACATTTTTTCATGTATTTATTGGCCATTTGTACTTCTTAATTAATGACAAATGCCCCTTTTTATAGGGTCTTTGAATTTCAGAGTCTAATTTTTTTGAGTTCTCTCTATATACTAGGTATTAGTCCTCTGTCTGAGGTGTTATAGGCAAAAATTTTTTCCATTTCTGTGGGTTGTCATGTCACTCTTTTGATAGTTTTCTTTGCTGTGCAACTCTTTTATTTGATGTCATCCTATTTGTTGACTCTTGGTATGATTTCTTATGCAAAAAGAGTTCTGTTGAGAAAGTCTTAACTTACAACTATATCTTCAAGAATTTTACCTATTACGTCTTGCAGCAGATTGACTGCTACTGTTTTAATGTTGAGATCTTTGATCCATTTTCATTTTAATTTAGTGCATAGTGAGAAAAATGGATTTGGATTCAATATTTGACATGGTGACAACCCTTTTTTCTAGCACCATTTGTTAGAGGCTATCTTTCTTCTAGCAAAATTTTTTGGCTCCTTCATCAAATCTAAGATAGCTGAGTGTGTCTGAAGCTGTTTCTACATCCTTTACTGTGTTTCCACTGATCTACAAGTGATTATCTTCCCATTTTCTTTTTGTTTTTGTTTTTGGGACGGGGTCTTGCTATGGAGTTCAGGCTGGCCTTGAACTCACTTTTTAGCCCTGGTTGGCCTTGAACTCCTCAGTAATCCTCCTGCCTTTATCCTCCCAGTGCTAGGATTACATTCATGCTCCACCACCCCCAGTTCCATTTTCTGATATTTATTTGAGACATTTTCTTTCTTGGTTAGATTAATCCCTTTGTATTTCAAGTTTCTTAATACTATTGTGAAAGGTGTTGCTTCCTTAATTATTCTTTGTGAGTTTGTTATTGGCATATACGAATGCTATTCATTTTTGAATGTTGACTTAGTATCTTGCTCTGCTACTGAATTTGAATATTAACTCTAGGAGTCTTTTGGTGGAGTTCTGGGGATCATCTATGTAGATGATCACATCATCTGTAAATAATGATACTTTAATTTCTTCCTTTCCTATTCATATCAATTATTCAAGAAGGTATTATTTTGCATGTGTTTGCATAAGTTATGTGGTATCTTTTGCCACTAATTTCTCATTTCACTGCACTGTGATCTAATATTATATTTGGAATAATTTCAATAATTTTGCATTTATTTAAGCACGGTTATGGGCTCCTATGTGATCTATTTTTGAGAAAGTCTGATGTGCTGCTGAGAAAAATGTATGTTATATTGATTTTGGATGAAAAACTGTAAATATTTATTAAATGCATGTTTTGAAAATTTGGTTCAACTCTGATATTTCTTTGTTGATTTTTTTGTCTAGTTGATCTATCCAGTGGTGATAATACGGTATTGAAGTCCTCCTGACAATTGCATTAGTCTTTATCTTATTTTTTTATGTCTGTTAGTGTTTGTTTTATGAAGTTAGGTGTCTTTCTTGCATTATCTTTGTAATTGTTATTTCTTCCTATTTAATTGTTCCCTCAATGAATACGTAGTAACTTTCTTCATCTCTTCTGATAAGTCTTGGTTTGAAATCCAGTTTGTCTAAAATTAGGATAGCTATTCCTGCTTCATGGTTTTCTGATTCACAGATATGACTTCCCATTCATTGATTTTTAATAGATGAGTTTTTAAAAAAATATTCTTTTTGTATGCTGCATAACTTTCAATTTTTTTATTGGCATATTCTGCCAATCTCTGTCTTTTGATTGAGGAAGTGAGACCATTACATTTTTAAATAGGAAGACTCGTTTATTCTTTCTCTTTTCAGTTTCTTCCTGTGCTATCTTCAACTGGCAGGATTGTTCTTGAATGTATAGCTTTCGGGGTGTAACCTGGAGTGTAATGTTGCATGACAAAGCGCTCTCAAAGTTATTAGTTTGTTTTGTTTTGTTTTATTTTGTTTTTGCTGGTACTGTGGATTGAAATCAGAGCTTTTACATTAAACTACATCCCTATCTTCCTCTTCCCTCTTTTCTTTTCCTTTTGAGACAGTGTCTTGCTAAGTTTCTAAGTAACTCAGTCAGGGCTGAAACTTGGGATCCTTTTGCTTAAGCTTACCAGAGTGCTGTTATTAATTTATTATTATTATTATTATTATTATTATTACTATCTTTGTCTTATGGGTTGACTAAATTCACTCAAGAGACTCCCACTCAAGGATGAGGTCACTCATGTTCTGCTGTCAGGTGGCATTTGAACCTGAGCCATCTGAAGCCTTACCCAGGACAAATGATCCACAGTTCCTACCATGCCTTGCATGGCTAGTGACAACCAGAAGTTTAGCTTCAAGTGGATTCTTCAACTGTCTTGGACTTCTGAGAGCCCCATGGCTAGATTCCAGACATGAGTGTTCCAAGAGAAAGGAGGTGAATGCTATAGGTTCTTAATGTTGGAAATGTCCACAGTCATTTCCATCTTATCAGTTTAGAAGCAGTTGCTGATCCAAGCAAGGGGAAATCCCCATCTTTTGATGAGAAAAATATAAAGTAATTTGTGGCCACTTTTAATAAGCCACACCTGACTCTGCTGGCCAGGAGGAGGAGTGCTCCATATACAAATTCTGACTCAGTCTCCTATGCTCAGCGCTGCAGGACACAATGACACCAGTTTCTGCTAAATCTCGACCTTCAGTCTTGATTCAGTTTGTGGCGTCTTCCTTTGAACTGTCAATTTCTACTTGTCCTGTCTGTCTCCCATCCCTTGAAAATTCACTAAAACCATTGTGTTTCTTATTCTTTGTCCTTCTATGTTTTTACTACTAAGATGTTTTACTTTCATTTTGGTAGATTTCCACAGGAAAGTAAAGATGAATGCAGGTGGTGTTTTTATGATTCCAACCAAAAATTTATTCCCATTGTAACTTATTAACAATGAGATTTTATGGTATTACAAAATAAAAAGAAAATGCATGTTTGCATGTATCATTTCATATGATACTCATTCATTTTGCTAAAAACACAAGATGGATATTTAAATGGTTCCTGTTTTAGTAGGACATAAATGGTTGCTGATTTAGAGGCAAACAAGCTCAAATCTGAGACACAAAATGGGGCTGCAGGAGTGATTAGCTTTATGTTATATTCTCTAGGAAAACGATTAGGTTTAAAGTGTAAAAATGACAAATGCAAGTCAGAGAAAATAAAATTGTTTTTCTTCCTAAAATTTGTTTTGGGAAGAACATATTTTGTATGAAGCACAGAACCACTAGAATTTGTATGCCACTGGCATGGCACGTTCACTGTGGGAATTGTTGACATAAATGAACAGTCTCAGTAAGGTGACTCAGGAACCTTTTTAGCAGCAAACTAAGGAGACTTTGGTGGCATGGCTCCTTCTCCCCACTGATTCCCATGCTGGGATGTCAGGATCCCCCCCCCACACACACACACACTCACCCTTGTAAGAGCTCAGTTTGGCTGTGCCTATGGTAGCAACAGAATTTCAAAGAGGAAGAACCCATAATGTCTCCCAGACATACTACAAAGGAAATATAAGTCACCAGATAGTAGGGTCTGGATCTGGGCCAGGATAACTCGACTTTTCTTGGGGAAGGTGCCGTGGGATCTATACTGATGGCAGGTGATGGGAAAAGTGGGTACTCTCCGCTTTATGTCTTGTCTGAAAGATGATAACCATGATAATAAATTTAGTGCCACATTCTTTACAGTGTGTGCATCTGACCCCTAGAACAAAGCCATAAACCATAATGGGGTCCGCGATGCTTTCAATTATTCATTTCTGCTCTTCACGTTCTGTCTTCTGCCAAAAATTGGCTTTATTATCATTTCTGCAGGGATGGGGCAGGGGTATAAAAGTACCATGTTTTAGAAATTCAAAGGACTTATATGTTTATAAAGCAAAACAATGACTCCATAATGTGAAAAAACAAAATATTTAACATTTTGTGTGTCATAAATGCATACACATATCATAAGGAATGTTTGAAAGAGTATCCTGAATCTGTTGAGAAATGTAGGTTATTTTTTGTTATGAATACTCAAATTAAGGAAAGCATTTTTTTTTTCTTTTAGCATCTAGCGCTTAAAATATGTACAGTCCCTCTTCTCTAGAGTTGTGAAAGCAGGAGAACCTCCAGAAGAGTTTATAGGCGATATCCCCGAGCCCTGGAGAGAAGCAAAGTGTGTCAACAAAAAGAAAAGAAAGTTTTACAAATCAGCTGTTTAAGTGTCTTGTTTAAGTGTTTAAGTGTCATCTCAGCAGTGAAAATTTGCTATTCTAATTGTTGCAAGCAAGACTAAAAGAGTTATTTCTTCCTTTCTAATCTTTCTTTTTATATTTTAACTCTTTATCTCCTTCTCAGCCTCCATAAATGGCTGTCAGATTCATTCCAAATTCTCACTTCTGTTGCTTACTCATGATTTGTGAGGAACTTGGCTCCACCATGAAAAGCAAACTAAAGCACTGTTAATGTTAATGACATACTAGATAAAATCTCAACTCTGACTCCCTCCAGGAACTGAAGAGCCCAGTTGTCTTACACTCTGAAAACTGCCATTCAATGACATGAAAATCTCCTTACTTAATCTCACTTTCCATCCAAAGTTCTTTGTATCTGTGGATGATAGTCTTTCATCATGGCGTGCTTAGCAAAAACGAATTCAGGCTATGGAAAAAACCTTACTCTTGGAGATTACTTGGCTACCGTCTTGGTGATTTCTTTCTTTCTTTCTTTTTTTATCTTTTCATTGCCAAAGAACTTTTTACCTGGGAGTATTGGGGTAGGAGAGAATAAATGGGGACATGCAAGACTGAGGGAATAGGTGAAGACAGAAAATTTTGGTTTGTTTTGTAAGTGTCCAGAAGCCCCTTCCACAGGGAGAGAC
Source organism: Cavia porcellus (assembly GCF_034190915.1). Taxonomy (NCBI): domain Eukaryota; kingdom Metazoa; phylum Chordata; class Mammalia; order Rodentia; family Caviidae; genus Cavia; species Cavia porcellus. The sequence continues at coordinate 35,756,627 of NW_026947489.1, forward strand.
CCAAAATTAGTTGGAGGGAAGCACAGTGAAGTGGAAATGTGTGAGTGAGACCAAGAAAAACAGCCCAATTCAGGACCCTACAGGAGAAGAGAATGAGTGAACCATGTTAGTATCTAAAGAATGCTGCCGGGACCTTCATGTGATATCCAAACTACAGAACCCGTGTCGCTATCATCTGTGTTACCCTCCAGACTTGGGAGTAAGGAATTAGTGAAGGAAAGGACTGTATTGAGGCACTGAGTAATTGGAAAGTGTTTGTTTCATTTATTATTCCTCTCTGAAACAATGTAAAGAAAATTTATAAGCTGTGTTCATGGTGTGTCATGGTTTACATCTGAATGTCCCCCAAATGCTCATAGTCAGAGATGGGTCACTGGCGTGCGACTGCAAGTGTATATTCTTTGCCCTGTCTCTCCCTTCTCTCTCTCTCTCTCTTTGCTTTCTGGCTGCCATGACATGTGTGAGCAGCATTCCTCACCATGCTCTTCCACGACACCATTTCTGCCTTAGCACCCAACAGCAATGGACTGAACTCACTGAAAGCGTGAACTGAATTTACTCTTTCTTTCAGTTATGGGTGTTGAGAGAGGCATTTTGCCTCAGTAATAGGAAAGGGACTAATGCCTGGTATTTTCCCATTATAAAGTCAGAATCATGTGCTAACAGAAGAGACTTTAGTTTGGGATATTAAGAAAGGCTTTTAAATTGCTACAATCCTCCCACGTATGCCACCAGGGAGATCTCATAAATGTAATTTAAAAGGAGATCATGCATAGAATTTATATGGCTGCAAAGTTCATTTCTAGGCAAAGAACACAGTTGACCTACATTTCAAAGCTGTTGTTATGGGATACTTGTGGTAAGACAAATCTGTTTTTGTAACACAAATGGAGGAGGAGGGGAAAGTATGTGGGCTTTCATCTATTTAATGACTGAATCTCCAGCTGTGATTTGTACACTAACTGATCCAAATAATGTAGCACAATGTATATCCTCACCTGTGAAATTACCTATGACAGCCAGAAATTCTAGCTTTAGAGCATGGCACTGCGAGGAATGAGCTGTGGACTAAGCCAGGTGATGACAGTCGGCCTCACAGATGAACAGAGGCACAGGGCCAAACTTACCAGTGTATTTTTATGTGGTCCTGTAGAGCCTGTTTCTTTGTGAAAGTATCAGGAGGTTTGACTGCTTTGCCCAGTCTGTTTCACTGAGAACAGAAAAAGCCATGTTCTCTAGATCCGGAATATGGGAGACTGGAGGAATCCACTATTGGTAGGTAATATGATCTGCCTTTTGTAGCAAGCCAGAAGCCAGATGTCCCCTCCCCTTTGATCTGAATAACACTTTAGGCTGCAGACAATAAGATTGGTTTTAAATTTATTGTCTCTTTGATTTCTGCATTCTAATGCTTTTTAAATTCTTTACACAAGACAGGGCTATATATAGGCAACTGGAGTGGTTCACTGGGGGCCAAAAAAAAAAAAAAGCCAGTAGCTTATGAGCAGTGCTAGCAGACCCTTGTGTGCATTCTCTGTGAGAAAAAAAGAAGCCTACTTTCTTTAGGGGCAAGAACTTTTGCTTTCACTCCAAAATGAATTCTCTCCCTTCAACTCCTCACTGGATCCATGAGAAAAGTGCTGTAAAACATCTCTCTTTAAGGCGCCAAAGAAGAATTAGATCAAGTGGAGGAGCCTAAATCTTTTTTTGTAAGCCCTCTAACCTCAGTGAAAGTTTTATCCCTGTCCTTCCCGATGGCATAGTCTGAATTAGGCAGCCAATCACCTGGGGCCAAGAGCTTGATTTCATTAGTTTCTTTGATGTGGAGCTACAAATATCTGAACTCAGCCTCACCCTGGTAGGAGGAGGAAAGTGGCATTTGGGAACTTCCTTCACTGACTTTTAAGTGAAAAATATTGGTGAGGTGCTCAATCAAATGGGTAGCGCATTCAACCCAATGTCTGCTCCCACATGGATCTAACCAGGCACAATTGCCCCAAGAAATCAGGCTGCCCTGGAAAGAGCCCCAGTTCCCGGCAGCAAAAAGGGTTCAAACGCCTCCATTACAGCTCTGAAACCTTTGGTTAGTCTTGGCTTCTCTTTATCTCTGTTTCCTTCACAGTCATAGTAGGTAAACTCACATTGATGTAACATTTGATTAAATTAAATAACTTTTCAACAGAAAGAATTTTATTTGAGCCCAATAACTTTCCCGGTAGGTAACTGAGGTAGGAGAATCTTTCCTGCTCTAGGATGAATCTAAATGGTAGGAGTTCAGAGGTCTGCTTAAGCCTCCTTACTTGTCTGCAGTTACGGCAGGACCAAGACATAGGGCTCTTTAGCCTTTTTCCAGTGCTTGGCCACTTAATAACCTGTGCCTGTGTCCTGGACATATCACAGGGCATGCCTTTAAGAAGCCTTTGCAAAATAGATGCAGTTAGGGTAGCACAATTCTGATCCTTCTCCCCAGGGTCCCCTATGCATTTTTCCCAGAAGAAAGATAAGCTACAAAAGCATGGATCCAGTTGAAGAATGAGAAATCTGAGGGCTGCTTCTCTCCTTGAGTGCCACGATGCGGCTCATCTCGGCAGTGTGGAGCGGGGTTCAGACTACTCCTTGAGTCAACACACCTATCAGATTTTCCAGTCAGTTCTCATTCATTTCCTTAGATATGAAGTACTTGGCCATAAACTATTGCTTTCTACTTTATGATTCTGAAATATGAACTATGGCCATAGCTGTAGCTTTTATATCTGATGGTGATGGCTCCCAAGAGAAGCTCTTCAGAAACCTGAAAGGTAGTCAAGGGCGGGGGGCTGATGAGCTGGGGAGAAAATGCAAGCCCTGTTTACACTGAATTGTCAAGTCCCCCTTATACATTTTCTCAGTGACCACAAAGCACTGACTAGATATTGTGAAGAAAATAAAGGACTCAACCTGCATAGCCAAAAGCATGACATCAAATAGTAGCAAAAGCACTTAAAAAGAATTTGTAAAGTCAAGAACTCCAGGAAAGTATCTGAACTGGCATACAGGTAAAAGAACTCCCAAGTGACCAGGCAACTGCTCATGTAGCTGATTCAGCTCAGGTTTTGTGTACATTTCTTAAGTCACTGGAAGTCAGTTTTGAGGTGTCCCTCAGACTTGGGACCTACATGCTTCTTCTGTATAATTTCAAGCTTTTCTGAAGACTCATCCTACCTGAATTAAGACTTCCAGCAGGTGGAATGAGTAGCAAAGGATTCCTACTAGATGATCAGATCACTTTAGTGAGCATGAGAAAGAGCCACACAGGGACTCTGGAATTTTTCTCCCAGTGGACCAAAATACCTCTTTATATTCAATTCCTAAAAATAGACACTGTTCTTAGTTTCAGTACACAGGCTCTTTCTCTGACTCCCTGCATGATCAGGAACTGAAAGAATCCTTTTGGAATCCATACACAAAACAGACTTCTGTCAGTACCTGAGATTGGTTTATAGCAGAGATCCCACTTCCCAGGCCACAGACAGGTACTGACCCAAGGTGAGCATCAGGCCAGAGAGGAAAGCTCCATCTGTATTTACAGCCACTCCACTGCTGACATCACCGACTGAACTTTCCTTCTGTCACAGTGGTGCATTAGCTTCTCACAAAAAATGTGAACCCTACTGTGAACTACACAAGTGAGGGATCCAGGTTGTGGGCTCCTTATGAGAATCTAATGCTGAAACCATTGTACCCAGCCCCCAATCAAGGACAAATTATCTTCCACAAAATCAGTCTCTGGCACCAAAAGTTTGGGGACCATTGGTGTATAGGAGTGGCCTTTCCTATCTCAGGATGCAAATCCACAGAAGACAGTGAGTGGATAGTCCATGGCCATCTTGGCCTGGTCAAAAAGAAAAAAGTTAGTCAGGAGATACCAGTGTCAATGTACACAATATTTACAAATTAAAATCATCTGGTCAAAGTAATATAGAGCTGTTTATCATCAAATGCAAAGGATAATGAATACTCCAGTATTCCTGGGGTACAACACAGCAACTTACTCTTTCTAAAGTGTTACTTTGTGGTAGCTTTTAATTCATATGACTTTGGAAGTGGGAAAGTAAATGAATGTATGATAAGTGGGGAAATCGAAATGCTCAGTGGTTCAGGGGCTTACCTAAAGACACAGAGCAGTGCTGTGACAAAACTCAGGCTCCCAAACCCCAGGTAGCCTATTTTTCTGTTTTTAAAGCCACATAGTCTGAGCTGCATTGCCCTCCGTGGATTGGAATAAAAACATGGCCCTTGTGTTTTGTTGGGATTCTTTAAAAGCTGTCCTCCCAACTTTTAAATCATGCTTTGTTTTATATATATACTCAACACAGAAAACAAAGCAGGATTTGTGGAATTCTAAAATTAAGACATTTTCAACACCATGGAGGCCCTTTAATGAACTGTCCCAGGGCCAGCTTCATAGATGTGAATCAGAGTTCTGTGTCTAGAAGAGCCCGGCTATTTGGTTAATATTCTGTTGCTGTTTTGAAATTCTTAGAAATTTATGAACTAGGGACCCTACATTTTCTTTCAGCACTGTGTTTGTCAGGTTGTATATCTAGTCATGCTCCTGCTCAGTCACACCTCCACTTCTTCCCAAATAAACATTGTCTTAACCTTTATGGTGGTTCTTTTCTTCTTTGATGTTTTATCACTTTTGTTTGTATATGTAAACATTATAATTTATTTTTTGAGATTTTGAATTTTATATAAAATCTTATAGTATATCACTTTGTGTATTTGGCTGACTTCTTTCTGTTAACCTTGTTTGTGAAATTCAACTACATTGTTTTCTTGTCTCATTCTTATATAATAATCCAGTCTATGAATACATCATAATTTCCTTTTTATCCTGTTTTTGATGAAAATTTGACATCTTTCCAATTTGGGCTATATTGTGGTTTTAAAATGAGGTGTCCTCTAAAGACATATATTGATCGCCCAAGGCTAGAGTGGCTAGTGAGACGTGAGTTCATGCCCCTCTTTTCCTCCATTGCCCCATCACTGCACAGCTGGTGAGAGGAGTAGCTGTGGAAACGCCAGCAACACAATAGGATCCTGGATGAGGTGCACATTGACAGACAGGCAGGACTAGAGGAAGAGAAGTATTCCATGCAACACTGAGGCCAGGACTTGGCAACCAGCCCTTCCTGAGGAATCCAGAACTAATCCAGATAGCTAGCCTCTTCCACTACACCTTGGACCTGCAACCAGCTGGGGAAAAATTTGGGACTTGGCAATTGGCGTTGCTGGAGGAATCTCTCTCTCACTTACATTGTGGAACTGGCAATCAGCCCAGGAGGAGTCCAGAACTCAGTAACCAGTCTTTTCTCTCAATTTTTTTCTTCTTTCTTTCTCGCTTCTTTTTCTTCTCTTTTTAAATTTTTATTCCTTTTATTCTTTCTTAATCTCTTTTCTAAATGGCTGAGTAATCTTGCCACCGAAAACTAATCCCACACCCCAAACCCAGAGACCAAGTTCAGATAATACATCAAATATTCCTTCATTCTTTCTTTTCTACCCCCTCCTCTAGTTTCCAAAACCTTGCATTACCATCTTTTGTCCTCCAGCCCTGCTTCTACTTCGTTTCCAATTATCTTTGTTTTATACACTATCCTTGCTAAATTTCCCTACCACAGGGTAAAACCACTCTACCAAGGGGAAACACTTTGCATACAAACTCCTAATTTATGATTGGTTCTGTTATATATACTTTGCTCCTATGATCTAAAGTACAAAATCAATAGTTACCACAACTTGTCAGTTTCTAAATTGTACTTGTTGCTATTATTATTGCCAATTTTACTGCTTTAGCTAGGATGTCATATCTGTTATAATCAGTTGTTCTCACTTGTGTAACGGTAGTGGGAATAACGGGTAATAACCTCACCACAGGTCAACACCAAAGGACTCAGGACTGAGCCAAACAGAAAGCAACATTCCACTGTTAATTAACAGGAAGGTAGGATCTTGGGACAGACATGAACCAAGAATCTCCTGCACATGGAAGACATACCTGAAGAACATATTTTTCCTAGTAAGGCTTTGATACCAATGATATGCCTACCTAATACAAAAACTCAAGGATCATCACAGAACACAACTTTTTTTAAAAAAAAAAATTTGAAATAGAAAATGATAAGATGAAGAAACAAAATGAAATCTCAGACATCCAAACCATACAAAACCAATCCAGGAGACATAAACATAGAAAAATTTGGAAGATACACACCTAACATTTCTGAAATGACAGCAAATGAAGTAAAGAAACAAATCCATGAGGCTATAGAGGAAATCCAATTAGAAATAATCTCTCAGGTAAAAAAAATCAACATTTGTAAAGGAATTGTTTAGCAAATCTAGAGTAGAGATACATAAAGTATATAGATTATTTTAGGAAGAGAGAGGAAACCATGAATGATCAATATGGGAAAGAAATAAATGCATGAAATGGATTCAGAAAATTAAAAATTCCACTGAAAGCTGAAAAACTGTTTGAAAAATACTGCAGACAGACTTTCAGACCTGGAAGACAGGATCATGGCTAGTGATCATGAAAGGAATGATCTCTTTAAAATAAATAAAGATCAGGAAATAACAATTCAACAGACAAGACAATGCAAAGAAAAATAATATAAGAATAATTGGTGTCAATGAAAAAAGTAGGAATCAAACAAATGACATTTATAAAAAAACTATTTGCAGAAGTAATAGAAGAAAATTTCCCAATCATGTGAATAGAATCTGACATACAGATAAAGAGAGGCATATACAAATCAAGTTAGCTATAACCAAAATAAATCTATACCCAGAGATATGATAATCAGGATCTGAGAAATTCAGCACAAGAATAAAATATTAAAAGCTGTTAGAGAAAAAGAATCATAACCTATAAAGGAAATCTTAAAATCATGCCAGACTTCTCAATACAAACCCTCAAGTCAAGAGAAGCTGGGAATGAAGTATTTCAAGTTCTGAACAAAAACAACTTCCAACCAAGACTGATATAGATTGATAATTGAGAAATTATCTTTCAAAGTTAATGGACAAATAAAATACTTCCATGACAAAGAACAACTGAAGAAGTTCATGACCACCAAACCAACACTATAAAGGGTGCTGAAAGATATTCTAGACAAAGAAAAATAATGACCATAATTCAAAAACAACAACAGAAAGAAACCAACAAACACATTAAACAATTAAAATAGAGGGGGAAAGTAGGGTACCAATAGCAGGAAAATATAAATATGATAAATATAAACCAATGCGTACCAGCTATCACCTTCAAAGTAAGTGGTCCTGATTCAATCAAAAGGAACATACTGGCAGAATGGATCAAGAAACAAGATCTAACAATATTCTGTAAGAAACACATTTAACTCAGAAAGAAATTCATAGACTAAAAGTCAAAGGATAGAAAACAATACTCCGTGATACAGGAATCCAGAAGAAAGCAAGGGTAATTATTTTGTTTGAAGAAAATGCGAATGTCAGACTAAAAATGACCACAAGAAATAAATACGGCCACTATGTACTTGTTAGAGGAAAAATTCAAGAGGAAGAGAAAAATGTCATTAATACATATGCACCAAATGTGGGAGCACACCACTATATAAGACAAATAATAATGGATATGAAAAATCAAATAAACAATAACACCATTATAACACAGGACCTTAATACCCCATGAAGAAATGGATCAACTAGACATAAAATCAGCAAAAAAATAACAGAACCAAGCCTATGAACAAATGGACCTAGCAGATGTTTACAGAGTATTCCACACAACAACATCAGAGTACACATTCTTCTCAGCTGCACATGGTACCTTCTCTAAAGCAGAACATGTACTAGCCTGTAGAACATGCTTAAATAAATGCAAAGGAACTGAAATTATCCCATGTATATTATCTAACCATAGTTCAATAAAATTGGAAATTAATGACAAAAGAAACCACAAAAACTCCATAAGCATATGGAAATGATAAACTTGATGCTTTTATAGTTAAATAGATGCAGCTAGAAACCATACTCATAAGTGAAATAAATCAGACTTGCATGTATAAACAATTATATTGTCTCATTAGTAAAACAAACTGAAAGAGTAAATAAGATCCAAAAGTTACAATAAATATAGAAAAAGGGAAAGAAGCTGCTCAAAGGGAAATTACATTGTTTGATCAATCTTGCATTCCTATATCTGGTAGCCAGAGCAATTACTTTGAGGATAAAAATATGCAATATAGCCACCATTGTTAAATTCCTACCATCTTGTTTTGAAATCCTATTATCACTATTATTATTTTTGTTGTTGTCATCGCTGTCCTTTTGCTTTTGTTGTTATTTTTTAATATTTATTTCTTGATTTTTCTGTTTTTCCCCTTTTTTAAATTAAAAAAAAAAAAAGAAATGGAAAGATATCTCTTTCTCATAGATAAAACGAACCAATGTTGTGAAAATGGCCATACTACCAAAATTGTCATTAAATCTGTGATTTAATGCACTCCTGAAGAAAACACCATTAACACACCTCACAGATCTAGAGGAAATATTCCTAAAATTCATTGGAAACAGAAGAGACCTAGAATAGAAAAGGCAGTCCTAATGCATGGGATGCTGCTGGACTGGGAGGAGCCAGACCCAAGCCTCTCCCTGTGAGTCAGCACCTTTTGCAGACTGAGGGGAGAAAGAAAAAAGGCCACAGCAGTAAGCAAGCCCAGTCTGGGAGCCAGCGCCATGCATGGACCACCACCAGATTGGGAACAGTCAGACTCCAGCCCTTTCCAGTGCAAGGGCTGGCCAATAAGAACTATCAGTCATCCCCTCCCCCACTCAGCATAATTAACTGGCTTCTCCAGAGAAACACAGGCTGTGATGGTCGCTATTGAGGTGAAATGCAATTGGATGCCTGGGTGCTTTGGTGTTAAACTAACACTGCAGGTCTAGGGCCAGTGGTCTAATCACATTGTGGCACCTGGAGGGGATCTCCTTCTGAAGGTTGCAGCCATTGTTGATTCCCTATTTGTTTTGGAGTCCTATACCATTTCCATTATTTTGTTGGGTTGGGTTTCATTCCTGTTTGTTATATTTGATTATGTTAAATCCGATGGCAGGAGCAGCTGTTTCAAAGATAGCAAGATATATTATGGTAACAATTTTGGATTTACTATTGCTTGTTTTGAAGTCTTCTATTGCATTTATTATTCTGTTTATATTATTTCTTTTCTATTCTGTTATATTTAATTTTTACTACGTCCGAAGTTGTCTGCAGCTATTTTGAAGACACCAAAAGGCATTATGATAACTATTGTTGATTTTGTAATGCTTTGGAGTCTTGTATCTCTTATACACTGTTTGTTTTGATTGGTTTTACTCTGTTTCATCATCTTTAAAAAATTTAAAAGTTGGAAAAATTACTTTTGAGACAAGTCTCCTCTGCTTCCTGGCTGCCATGACATGAGTAGCTTTCCTCTGTCAGACCCTTGTGCCATGCTCATCCTGTCTTGTACCCAGCCAATCATAGATTAATGACTTGTCTTCCTTTAAAGGTTGTGGAATTTGTTAAAGGTTAGGAAATTGTTCCAGGAACTAGAAAATGACTAAGACATTCCCATATCCACAATGTTTATGGATTTTTCTCTTTTTCTTTATAGTTTTATTGTTCCTTTAAATAGACCAAGTCTATGTCATTCATGACCTAAAACTTGAGGTTTTTATCTACTTGGTACATTAAGTTTTTTCTCAATGTTAAGTGTCTTTTTTAAGCTATACCCATGTTTTTGGTTTTAAAGTATCTACTTTTTAAAGGAAATTAACACTAGTTAATATATTGCATATTGTTATCTTAGAAGTAGTTGTTCAGGTTATAAGATTTAGGCATGAAAAAAATGATCAAACAATCAACCAATGTAAGCACAAACTGTTCTTTTTGATGAACACACACAAATTAGTAGTACAGTCATCTATCTTGTATACACACACACATATGTGTGTACCTATATACATATAATATTTTCCCTTCTCCCTTTTCTCCCCCCCCCCCCTTCCAGTTGTGTTGGGTGCAGGCGCTCAACATACCATACCCCACCCGGGACTAAGGACCATGCCAGCTTCCGTAATGCGCTACGTCCCTCTTTAAATTAGTCAACCCGTGCGCACTTCGTGCTCACTCCATACTCTGTGGCAACTCCTGATTGGCCACAGCTGGATATAGTAGCCAGAGCCTGCGTCCCATTCCCGCCCAAGCCTCGTGGCAGCCTGTGATTGGTCACGGCCAAATATGTAAACCAGAGCCCGCGTAAATAAAGCAGCAGTTAACTGTCGCCCACAAGAGTGTCTCTTGTCTCATTGGAGAGCTGCGCCGGTCACAGTTGTTCTTTCCTTTTGAGAACTTTCCCTGTCATTATCACAATATCTGTTGTACATTTTGGATCTTACTACTCTTTAAGCTTTTTTTTTTTTTTTACACTGGGGAGACAATATGATATTTACAAATGTGACCTTGATTTATTTCGCTTATAAATATGGTCTCCAGTTGTCGATTACTGTGGAAATCATTATGGAGATTCCTCAGAAAAACTAGGATTAGAGGTCTGACTCAATCCGATTATTTCCCTTCTGGATATTTCCCCAGAAAAAATGAAAACATCATGCCACAGTGATATATGTGCATCCATATTTACAGCAGCACAATTTGTGGTAGCTAAATCTTGGAAACAAGCCAGATGCCCATCAACCATGGAATGGATAAAAAAGATGTGGTTTTCTTATGTAATAGAATATTACTCAGCTCTGAAGGAGGATAAGCCTGAGGCTTTTATAGGTAAATGGAGGCAACTTAAAATATCTTTTGGTATTACTATATCTATAAGAATTTTAAGGCAGGGCTTCTCTGTATGGTATCTGAATGCTGATTAAATCATGCCATTATCTTCTGGAATTCATTATTTCACCTGTGGAATCAGCTGAAAATCTGTAACATTATATGGTATATCTGTATATTTTTCACTTTTATCATTTTTGAACCTTTGTATGTTTTGTCTATGGCTATAAAGTTTCAGAATTAAGAAATCTATCTAATAGGACTTATAATCCATCTTCTTTATATGTAAATACTAACATGAATTTAAATCTGCCATAATTACTATAACAATGCTTTGATTTTAATGTCTTTTTCTGATGCTTTTTACATTTTATTTTTTATGTCTTTCCAAAGTTTAATGAGGATGTGACTAGGAATGACTTTCTCCTTATTTATGTTGTTTGGGGGTCAGCTACTTCTTGAGTCTATCAGTTGGTATCTGTCTTTAGTTTTTGAAGATTCTGTCATTAGTTTGACTGATATTTGCCTGCCCCTTCTGTTCTGTGTCTTCCATATTTCTTATCTTTTCAATTTTTCCTCTTCTGAGCTTTACTTTGCATATTTCATTCTGATCTTCTTTCCAGGTCACCAATCTTAAATTGTTGTATTTTAAAATGGGATTACTGTCGCCAGGTAGGTGGCAGAGGTGATATACAAAACCGGATCACACGCCAGGGACATGATTTTTTCTTGTGCTTTGCTGCCCCTACAGCTTTCTGTGGGTCATGACTTCTCATTTGAGGTTGTGCATAAACAGGTATTTTAGGAGACATCTAAGTTATTACTGAGGCCTCGGTAGGGATCCAGTGAGAAGAGCGTGCCCTTGTCTTAGAAAGGGCCACTCTGCTGAAGCTCTGACAGCTGCCAGGAGCCGGGTGAGGAATTTTGCATTCTCTCCCTTATTGCATGAAACCAGAGAAAGAAGATAAATTGAGAAGCAGGTGACTTTCCAGATGAGCAGTGTCTCCCCACTATTTGACCACAGTTTTTGTTTGTAGGAAGCGCCCCTTAGTGACATAGTTTCTCCAAGGTAGCTAAACCTTTCTGGTCTTTGGAACTACCTATGCTGAAAGTCTTGGAGGATCAGACAAAGCAACTGGAGGGTGTGTTTACTGTTGATGGCTGCTACAAGAGGGCATTTTTGTTTCTTTAAGCATTTTTCTCCTTCTTTTTGGTTCTAGGCAGCATATGAAAATTGGACACAATTATGTGTTGTGTTGTCTCCCAACAATAAAACATTCTCATGACAGAGGGTTTGATCTCAGCAGGAAATATTTTAAAAATGACTCTGAACAAGGTTGAACTGGGTCTCCTTCTGGTTTCAGCTCAAGCAATGGACATAATCACAGTGCTGGTAAACGGCTCTGAGAAATTCTGAGTGGTATATGCTTGTTTTATTTAAGCATTCTTTTTTGCAGATAGGCGGTTGTTCTGTCCTGTTAGATGTTTCAAGATAGATTCATCATAAGGTGACTTCCGCATAACGGCTCGCAGGTAGCTTAGATGTGTGCTCTTTAGTCTCTCACTGTTCCTCTGTGGCTCTCAATTTTGCTGTCTTTTTTCCTTGTATTATACACGCTCTACTTTGTCTCTCCAGGACAGGAAGAAGATTGGGAATCCAGATACTGGAAAACGGAGCCAGAAAGGGTCTGACAGGAAAGTTAAAACCTACAGAGAAACTGAAGAGGCAGAACACGATGCAGAAAAGGGAAGGGACAAACTGAACCTTCCCCCAGGATTCTTAACTCTGGCTTGGATTCATTACTTAACACAAAGTAGGATTTTAGGATTTCAAAGAGCAGTAATGTGTGAAAAAGTGGTATCTCATCAGATGGTAAATTATTTTTTGTTCCTGAATGAGAAATTCCATTTCTACAATACTATTCAAAGATAGTTTAGTTACTAACAGTGTTTCCTTGGAGTACATGAATTCTGCTTCTCCACATACTAATTGTCGGAGAAAGTTATCAGCTTCTCCAAGCCTCAGTTTTATTATCTGTAAAATGGAGGCAGTAGTAATACGCACCTCAAATATTATAAAAATTTAAAAAGTACTGCATATAAAATGCTTAATATAGTACTTGACATGTAGGAAACCCTCATACTATATATACGTAGTGCTATTTATTTGGTAACATGTACATAAAATTTATCACTTAGCCATTTTTACGTATACCATTCTTAAGCATCAAGTACATTCATAGTGTCAGCCATTACCAGCCATTTTCCAGAATGTTCTCACCTTCCCAAACTGTAACTATGTCCACTGAACAATAATACTATATTTCCTCCTCCCCCAACCCTTGGCCACCACCATTTTGCTTTCTGTCTCTGTGAATTCCACTAGTCCAGGTATGTCACATAAATGGAATCATACTTGTATGAAATTTATATTTTATGACTGGCTTGTTTCACTAAGCATCATGTCTTCAAGGTTTACCTACGCTGTAGTATGTTAGAATTTCCTTTCTTTTTACGACTTACTAGTATTCTACTGTACGAATATTTACCGCATATTATGTTAGTCAAAGAAAGTTCCATACTAAGTCGCCGAAAGGGTATAATTTCATGTACTTAACTGACTAAAATTCAGCATCATCAGGGAACAGCATCCTTCCTTATATGACAAGAAATGCAATTGTATGTATGACTTTGGAATAGAATCCAAGAATCAGTTTTGAGTCCTTATTTCCTCCACAGTGTTTGTAAAGTCTGAGTTAGGATGTATCTGATTTCTTTAAAGAATGCCTCTTCTGGAAAGTTGCATGAAAATGATTATCTGAACCTGGGACTCAGAGTAGCCAAGAGATGGCTTCAGGTTCAGGAGTGTAGGCTATGTTCCCACAGTGCCTGGGTGAGGAACAGCCTTGGGGAGGTGGATGTGGCCAGGGAGCTACCATCAGGCTGGAAAGACACCCCCAGAGGTGTTTAGAGACACGGCTCCACCTCCACAGCCAGCGCCAGGCTCAGCCTGACTTGTTCTGCATCTGAAAATTCCATCACTGGTTTTCTTGCCCTTATCCTAGTGTCTGCTAATGCCTGTGTCCGGCACAGGCTGGAGTCTGACTGCCTTCTGTATCTACCAGCGCGAGGAGGGACGCATGCGCACCAGGACGCTGCTCCAACACTGGACATCCTGCAGGAAAGCCACCCCGCCCTTTTGAAATCACAGACATTTCTTTTGTTGTTGTTGGTTTCTTTGTTCTTTCCTTTCATGAGTGTAGTTTTTGTTTTCATTCAGGTGTTTTTCTCTTTTTGTTCCTCTTTTTAATTTACTGAAGCTTGCAGAATTTTCCTTTGGCCTGCTCAGTTGCTTTTTATCTCTTTTTCGTCCTTCTTTTGCTCTTCATGTTTCCCTCTTCTCTGCTTTAATTTTCCTCCCTTTAATTTTTTTCTCTTGTTTTTGTTCCCTGTATAATTTTTCTCCCTTTTTTCTTTTATTTTTTTTTTCTTGTCGATTTTTTCTCTAATCTTTATCTAATTCTGTAAACATCCTTTTACCCCTAATTAGATTCTTTGTACCACTTCTCTTTCCTCCTCATATCACAGATTTTAAGGTTTCAAAGTTTTCATATGATATTCCCCTGGTCACAAAGCCTACATCTTTAATATAATAACCATAAAATTTTAGTAATGTTTTGGTAGTTAATCTGTAAATTACCGTTGAATTCTTTTTAAAAAAATCATTAGTTGAGATATAGCAGCCACATTTAATACACATGAACTTTAGATCAATAAATTTGTTTTATTTGTATTTATACCATAATTGTGGATATTATCTCTAGGATTAAGGGTGGTATGTAATTCATTCTTATGGTATGTTAATATCCAATTTGTATTAGATTCTACTACTGTAGCTACTTGGATTAATATTAACAGGGTCACATCATTGGCCTTATTTCTCTGTAAGCCCCATGCAGGCTATCTTCTGACATTCACAATATTAGAGTAGATTTCCAGAGAATTTGATTGTTGGCCTAACTACATTGCATTCTTTTCTTCCAAATTAACCAAGAAGGTTGGAACTTGGGGCTGTGGTAAAAGATTGTTGACATGCCCAAAAGTACATCACTCAAAAGCAAAGATATTTCAATACTAGCAATGAAGTCTTTACACTCTAAGTGCCCACAAACTTTGCCACAAAACAAACAATAGAAATATGAGATGAAAAGGTAGTAAAATGGCTCCCCTTACTCCCACCTTCCTTGAAGCCAATGAGGAGGGGTAGAATAGAACCCACTTCACTCAAAAGGATAACAGAAGATGTTAGAAAACAGATGAAAGAGATGCTCAGCAGGATCACAGAAGATACAACTAGACAGAAAATGGAGGTGAAAACTAAAATGGAGAAGGAGCTATCAGTAGACAATAAGATAGAGTTAGACGAGGTAAACAAAATGATACAAAACATTAATGACAAATTTACTAAAAATTAAAGTTGGTGAAAAAGTTTCAATCAGAAACCCAGAAATTAAACAGTATATTGAAAGTACGGGCAATATAAGCACAAAGTTTCTGAGCTAGGAGACAAGGATGCCTATAAAGACCAATGGCTCAAAGCTGTTCTTAAAATAACAGAACATGAAAAATAGAACCAACAGCTGCTGGATGGTGCATAAAAGACTAATCTAAGACTAACTGGAAGAAGGGAAAAATCAGAAGACAGCACAGATGGAATAACAAACTCACTTACAGTGAAACTATGCTGTGTGTGTGTGTGTGTGTGTGTGTGTGTGCTGGGAATCAAACTAAAAGTTTGTACCTATATTGTTTGATCAGTTTTTCTTGCATATATTGTATAAAATGAGCAAAAACTTTAAAGATAACAATATACAATGTACCAACCATTGTTACTCTCCGACAATCTTATTTTGAAATATTTTTATCATTTTTTTCTTTAAAATAAAAGACTCATTTACAGAGATACTGACAGAAAACTTCCTAAATGTAGCAAAAGAAATAATACAATCAGGTGAGGTATATATAAACCCAGACAACCATGATCAAAATAGAATTTTTCCGTATTATATTATACTCAAAAGTATTTTACAGTGTCTTTTACAGAAGTCTTTTATAGTGATAAAATCTTAAAAGCTATTAGATAAAGGTTATGAATCACATGTGACTGTAAAGCCACTAGAATTATGGAGACTTTTCTATACAAACTTTAAAGAGTTGGGGGCTTGAAGCAAAGGATTTCAGGTCTAAAAAGTAACAGCTCCATCTCTGAGTTATGTGTTGTGTAAAATATTCTATCCAATTTGATGGAGAAATAAAGTATCTCCACTGCAAGGAGCACCCCAAGAAATTTACCACCACCAAATCTGCATTACAAAAATGTCTTAAGGATATCCTAGAAAGAAACATTGGACCCCCAAATGACAAGAAGTCTAAAAGAATGTATAACTTGGTAGGATGAGTAGCTAAACATTGGCGAGAAAAATTAAGACACCAGCAACAAGAAAACAATGAAAGGATAGGTAAGTCAGGGCCTCTTAGTAATAAATTGCAATGTGAATAAATAATTTCAACTTCCCAAATAAGACAGATTGGCAGAATGGATCAATAAACAAAACCCAATGATATACAGTATGCAAGAAATGCATTTAATTAAAAAAGAAGCTCACAAAAGGAGGACAAACAATATTTAATGTAGAAATAGCTAGTTTCAGACAAAGTAGATTTCAAGGCAAGACTGATCAGAAGAGACAAAGAAGGTCACTACGTATCAGTTAATGGAACAATTCATCAGTAAGAGATAACAATTATCAACATCTATGCATCAAAAATTGGCACACCCAATTTCATAAAACAGACAATAGTAGACATGAAAAGTCAAATAAATATCAATACAACTGTAATGGGAGACCACAATACCCCACTATCACGAATGAACATTTCAACTAGACAAATATCAAGAAAGAAATATCAGAGTTGAACCAAATCATTGAACAATGACTTTCATAAATATTTAGAGTGGTCCATCCAAAAGCAGCAGAATACACATTCTTCTAAGTAAAGCATGAGATTTCCTCCAAAGCAGACCACATAAGAGCCCATAATGTGTGCGTAAGTAAATGCAAAAGAACTAAAATTATTCCACACATATTATCTTATCATATGCAAGGAAACTAGAAGTCAGTGACAAGGACATTACAAAACTATGGAAACACATGGAAATTGAATAATATCTTCTTGAATAATTAATGGGTAGCAGATGAAATCAAAGTAGAAGTCAGACATTTTATGCAAAGAAACAAAAATGCCAATATGACACACAGGATCCTCCAGGACACGATGAAAACAGTTTTAAGAGGGAAATGTGTAGTTCTGAAATTCCACATCAGGAAAAGGTCAAATAAATGAGTTAATCCAAACCCAAAGCTAGTATGACCAAGGAAGTTATAAATATTAGAGCAGAAATTAATGAAACTGAGACTAAAACAATGCAAAGAATCAATGAATAGAAGAGTTACTTCTTTGGGATATTAAACAAAATAGATGAACCCTTAGCCAACCTTAACCAAAATAAGGAGAAGAAAATACCCAAAACAATCCAACTAAAAACAAAAAAGGTGAAATCAGAGTGGATTCTCCCGAAATCCAGAATGTCTTTGGTAAGTACTTTGAGACCTAATCTCTAATAAAATGGAAAATCCAGAGGAAATGAATAAACTCTTTAGATATATATGAACTACCAAAGCTGAACCAAGGAGATACACAAATTTTCAATAATCAGAAATCAGTCAATGAAATTAAAGAAGCAATAAAATTATGTATATAAAAAAAACTACCAAAAAATAAAATCCTGGGTTCTGGTGAGTTCACTGCTTAATTCTGCAAGGACTTTAAAGACTATCTGATACCAATACTGCTCAACCTCATTAATGAAATCAAAAGGAAGCAATACTCTTAAAGTCATTCCTTGAAGCAAACATTATCCTGATTCCAAAACAAGAATAGGACCCAACCAACAAAGAGAACTACAGGCCAATCTCTTTCATGCTGTAGATACAAAAACTTCAATAAGATATTGGCATACAGAAAGCACAAAAGCATTCAAAAGACCATTACATCATCACCAAGTAGGATGTATTCCAGGTGTTGAGAGGTGGCTCAACATACTCAAATCAATACTTGTAATATACCATACAAACAGAAACCAGAGCAAAAATCATAGGTTCATCTCAAAAGATACAGAGGAAGTGTTTGAAAAGATCTAATACCGACTCATGATAAAAATCCTGAGGAAAATATGTTCAGAATGTCTTTATCTCAAGATGATACAAACCATCTATGACAAACCAATGGCCAATATCATTGCAAATGGAGAGAAGCTGAAAACTTTCCCTCTAAAATCAGAAACAAGAAAAGGACATCCACTATCACTATTCCTGTTCAATATAGTTGTCAAAACATTAGCTACAGTAGTTAGATGAGAGGAAAAAAATAAAAAGATACAGATGAAAAGAAGCTAAATTATCATTATTAGTAGATGATATGATCCTCTACATAGAAGACCCCAAAAATTCCACCAAAAAAATCTTAGAATGAATAACCAAATTCAGTAGTATAGCAGGACACAAAGTCAAACTAAAATCAATAGCATTCCTATACATCCACAACAAATTCACTGAGGGAGCATTTAGTGAAACAGTACTTTCACAGTGGTATCAAGGAAAAGGAATTACTTAGAAATTAACCTAACCTAGGAAGTGAAAGATCTCTACAATAAAGAATATAGTACTCCAAAAAAGGATATTGAATAGGATACCAGAAAATGAGAAGGTATTTTCTGTTCTTAGAGCTAAAAACAATGTAGTCAAAATAGCTATACTTCCAAAATTGTTATACAAATTTAATGCAATACCAATCAAAACAATAATAGCATTCCTCACAGAACTAGAGGAAGCAATCTTAAAATTTGTATGAAACCTGCAGGCACCTAGAATATGAAAGCAATTTGGGGCAACAAGACTAAAGCAAGAGCCTTATAATATTACACTTGAAATTATACTACAAACCTACAGTGATAAAATCAGCATGGTAGTGGAGGAAAAACGCAGTTGTGGATTCATGGAACAGAACAGAGGATGCAGAAACAACTCCAAGAAAAATTAGCTACCTTATCTATGACAAAGGGGGAAATGCTTTTGTCAGAGAAATAATAGCCTCTTTAACAAACTGGCTTTCTACATGCCAAAGATTGAACCCAGACTTGTATCTCTCATCATACACTAAACTAAAAACAAAATGGATCAAATATCTAAATATTGAAACATAAATCCTTAATATACTGGAAGACAAAAAGGTAAAACTCTTGAAGAGACAGGTATAGGAAAAGATTTTCTTAACACAACTCAGTTGCACATGGAATAATACCAAGAATCAACAACTGCAATGATTTCAAATAGAAAAGAGAGATAACCATCTGCAGAATGGGAAAAATTTTGTTACTCTTCAGACAGAGGACTAAAATTTAGAATACATAAAGAACTTGAAGAAGTTAGATCTCTGAATTTAAAGATCCAATTCAAAGGTTGGCATCTGAAGTGAATAGACACCTCTCAGATGAAGTACAAATGGCCAAAAAAAATAGCTAAAATGTTCAACATAACTCGCCATTGGAGAAATGTAAGTTAAAACAACACTGAGATGTTATTTCACTCTGGAAAGAATGGCTACATCAAGAAACCATCCAGTAACAAGTGCTGAAGAGTCTGCAGGGGAAGAGTAGCCCTCTTTCATTATTGTTGTATGTATAAACTGGTACTACCACTATAGAAATCAGGAAGGAGTTTCCTCAAAAGATGAAAAATAGAAATTTCATTTGATCATGCTATCCTCTTTCTAGGTATCTTCCCCAAAGAGTGACAGGCATCATATTATTGTGATACTCATGTTTGTAGCAACACAATTCACAATAGCTAAATCGTAGAAGCAGCTTATGTATGCCATCAACATATGAATGAATAAAGAAAAGTGTGGTAGTTACACACAGTGGAGTATTACCCTGTCATGAAGGATAAACTTAAGTCACATGTACGAACACGAAGGAACTTTGAGACCATAATGTTAAGTAAAATCATACACCTACGTTTAAAGTAGCGCCTGATTTCTCTTGTAGAAGAATCTCTTACATAAATAAACTGCAAAGGAAAAGATAGATGGAGAGTGATGGTATTATAATCCAGCACAGACGATGTATCAAGAAGTGTATCATGATTAAGTATAACTGTTTCATGTTTTTTATAAATGTTTTTGGTTTGTTAAGTCTGACTGTTAATGTATATGTGTGATAATTAACATTGTGAGAACTTACATGATAAATACATGAAACTGATGTTGGCAAGAAAATTTTTGTAATTTTGTAAAAAGGTGGTGGAGGAGAAGGGGGAAGGTATTTGAGATGTGTTATGTACATGAACCAATTCTCCACAATGAATGTAATCAGTATCTACTGCAAGCATATAATAATAAAAATGAAAAATGAAAAAGAAAAGAATGCTTCTATTCAGAGAAGGAAGTCTGTAGTCTAATATGGGAGCAAAAGGAGGGAAGACATACAGAAAATAAATAAGGAATTTTTGAAAAGGAAATTTGAAATTTGGTTTTAGGATAAAAGTGAGAACAAAAGCAGAAGGAAGGCCAGAGAGACAACAGGACAAGCTCTGTGACAGATGGCACTTCCCAGAGACGGCTGCATCCATCTCACATGCCGCTACAGGGCAGCGCCGGTGAGCTTCCTTCAGGGTGGGTCTCTGCTCCACTCTCCCCACCTGGAGAGACCGTGTAAGTGCTTTAACAATGCAATGTGCTGACAGCTTGCATGTGACTCCTGAACCCTGCTCATAAAAAAGCACTATGGGCTGAGGATGTAGCTCAGTGGCAGAAAGCTTGTCCCGCATGGGTGAGGTTCAGGGTTCAATTCCCAACAAAGCAAAAAAACTAAAACACAATACAGAACAACACAAAAACCCCACAAGCATTAAACCTCACCCTGCACAGCCCGGGAGGCTCATGTGGAGAACTGAGGCCTCCAGCCGTGAGCCAGCACCCGCTGCCAGCCAAGCCAGCCCTTGGAACTACTTCTTCAGCCCCATTCAAGCCTTTCTGTTTCCAGATGTTGATAGATACAATTTCATATTGCAGCAACTTTATGAGATGCCAAACAAAAACTGTCCAGTTAGGTTGATCCTTCCCAAATTCTTCACCAACAAATATCATGAGAAACTAGAACTGATTGTTTCAATCCACTGCTTTGGAGTAATTTGGTAAGCAAATGTTACCTACCTTGACAAGATTTAGACTCAGAGATGCCCAAAGCAAGACGAAACAGGCAGGTTCATGCACGTCAACTTGAAAGCCTTTTATTTCCCTAACATGATTTGAGATTCTTCCTTGCCTGAAGCCATGCTGAAGCTTACAAGCTACTGTCATAGGATATAAAGGTGAGACTTTTAAGAGGTGAGCTGATCAGAGGGCTCATGGGTCATGTGACTCTCACTATAAAAGGGCTACAGGGGTCCCTCTTTTCCTTTTTGCTCTTCTGTCAAGTAACAACAGCCAAAAGGCCCTCACAGGTGCCTCGAGCTTGAATTTTAGTTCCTACACTGTCTGCTCAGTTGAGTGCATTCGGTCACAGTGGCACAAAACAGACCAAATCTATTAGCAGGACCATGAACTACACAAGCAAAAATGTCTGTCTAATTCAGCATGGGAGTAGATCTTGGTTAAAACAGAGACTATCCTTAGGGTGGTCCTTATGATGCAAATACCTTTCCCAGCTGTTCCAATTCAGAACACAGTCTCATAAGGTTTTTGTAGAATGTAGGAGTTTTCAGACCTTTCTTTACCAGTAACAGTTCTAGAAGGATTCTCTATGAAGCAGTAGCATAACAAAGAGGACAGTTTAATTTGATGGACAAGCTGAGCAGTTAGAGGGGCTTTGGCCTTGGTGTAATGCCTTCACTGGATACACCCTTCAGCAAGTCCACAGAGATAAAAAAATTGTCTCCAGGGTCTCTGTCATTTAGAAGATTTCCTAGAGATGAAATATCTTTCTGGATAATAACCATCTCTGTTCAGTGTTTATATAGATAATGGGTACATATTTCATCAGACATCTAGAACTCAAAAACATTGAGTAGTAGAATCTACAAAAAGCATAACTATACTTGTACTTAAATAAAAGTGTATTTGCTTGAGTGCTTTAGGTTTTTTGTTCCTAAAATATTTGCTTGTTTTGTGTCACTCCTTGAAAAGGATTTGTACTTTGTGCTTGGTTCCAGAATATGTGCAATTACATTTCTGTTTTGTTTCCCAGTATTTAATTATTAACCCATGAACTGAAGCCACCAATTCCTGAGTGCCCCTTTTCTTGGGCAGTTTATGTTCAGTCTATATTGCTTTTGGGTCAGTCTAGCCAAGGCAGTACCTGGCTGGGGGTGCCTGCTTATTGTTAGACTTTAATGCTTAGCTAGAATGCCCAGGGTTGGCAGGGTGGGCAGGGGTGAAAGGAGGAAGTATAAACGGTGGACTACTTGAAACCCAGCTCTTACAGCTCAGTAGTAATACTGTAAATGAAGGGCAAAACCAGTTAGAAATGACTAGCACTCTCCATATTAAAGTTACTACGATGTTACTGCTTTAAATGCTTTTTCAAATCAAATCTGCACTGAACACCAGAGGGACATGAAACCAAGATTTATTAAAGTATTTTAGCATATTTACAGTTGGAAGCCATGAATGCAATTCTCTGTGAATTCCAAAAAATATAGTTCTATCTCTTAAAACAAATTAACAGAGGTATCAATAGATTAGGATAAATATAACCTATCACAGAGATAAAATGCTTTGCATAAACAATCAACATTTCTCTAACCA
Source organism: Cavia porcellus (assembly GCF_034190915.1). Taxonomy (NCBI): domain Eukaryota; kingdom Metazoa; phylum Chordata; class Mammalia; order Rodentia; family Caviidae; genus Cavia; species Cavia porcellus. Next base: position 35,779,401 of record NW_026947489.1, read on the forward strand.
ATATGTATTATGTACAAAAATACACTTCATATGCTGACCAAGTAAGGTCAAGGGAGAAAAAAAAATACACACACACACACACTTTTACTATGTACAAATCAATATTGGTTCCATCACCCTTTCTTTTTAAAAATAAATACTTCATTTGGTTGCAAATAACATTTACAAGTTCAACTCACGAGCATTTCTCAGCTCTGACAAAATTAAATATGCAAACAAATTAGAAATACATATTTTTAAAAATTTTAAGGGAAAAATACCTGAATCCAATTAGCTTATGTTTCATAATATCCAAGAGCATGTAATGTAAGGTTTCATGTCTTTAAAGTGCCTTCTTTCCCAGATTGTCTTCATTATTGCTTAAAATCCCTTAGAGTTACTTTACAAACTGACCTAATAATTAAACAGAAAGGCCAAGGTTTTATCAAGTCAAATAGGGGACTACTTAGGGACGCGCTTACATTTTCCTCAAGTGCTTTAAAGAATGTGATTGTTAATCTGAAAATAACACACAGGGTCAGCATCCTGATTCAGATGAGGGGTAGATGCTGTAATGATGAGTAGTAATGAGAACACAGTGGCGGTAAAAAGCATTATGATTAAAAATGTTTGAGAAGAAGTCAGTTTGTTCAGCAGCATACTGAGTTGAGTCAAAAATTTAGTCTTACATATTGTAGCTGGTAACCTGAACTGATGTATACATGAATCAAAAAGTCTTCTAATTAGAGTTTTAAAGCAAAACCTATGAGAACTGAGGACTAGCACCACTCTCACTCACCCCAACTTTTTAAAAGCAGAATAAAATGGAAAAAAATGCATTTTTCCTCCTCTTTTATGGATTTTCCCTTTGCTAAGTGATGAGGTGGTGCTGACATTAACAAGAGGCAGTCGCAGGTGTGTGTCTCACTAGGGCTCCTTGGTGACAGGGTAGCTCCCCGTCCTAAAGACTGAGCAGGGGAACAGCGGTGTGAGAGGGCGGAGTAAGGGTAGAAGGAGACATTCCGTGTCTATGATGCAGGGAGGAGAAAAGAGCCTGGATCCGGCAGAAACTGTAAAGACACGGTCAGGAGAGAAGATCTGTAGCACGTGAGCCGAGGGGAGGCTGAAACGTAAGTACTAAAAGGAGGAAAGGTATGAAGTTAAGCACTGACTTGCATAGAAACAACATGGAGGTCTGTGGACACGCAGCCACATGGAAGAATGTGACATCCACGCAGTTATCAAACCAAGTGCGGACCAGTACTACTGGGGTACCTGCTTCACTAATTTAATATCTGGCACTGGACAATATAATATATCGGGCACTTCCCTTTGCCTAACACAAGGTTACTTGAATTCCCATTAGAAACCTGTCCATGATACAACGAAGACAAAAAGCAACAGCTTTCTAACAGAATGCACGACACTAATAAAATGCTGTTTTGTTCAAACTAGTTTTGTTCAAAGTTTCTTCCCTTCTGCTTTCTGCTTACTCCCTTCTTCCTTCGCTTGAAATCTCACGAGACTGATGAAGACAATCATACAGAGCAAATGCATTTTACAAAGCAGCGTCCAAGGTCCAAGTTGTCACTAAGAAAATCAGACTCCTAAGGACTCAAAAATTTACATTTCTGGCACATCTGATGCACATTAGGATGCTGACTGATTTCACTTAGGGTCTAGGCAAGCAGGACAATGCTTATTTTCCAGGCCAAGGAATGATCCTCTAAATCAGTGTTCAAGAAACTGTGCTCCCCACACTAGTCTAAATTACAATGTAAGGACAGAAACTCAGATGACTCAGTGACATTCTTTCTCTAAAGATTCTTTAAAAAGAATCCAATTTCTAATTTTAAAGATTCTACCTTTATAGGGGTATATTTCAATTGAACTTATCTTCTTTATGCATTGGTAGCCAGATAGATGGAAAAAATACAATCATATCCAGGGACAAGTTGATAACAAAGATGAAAAAGAGCTATTTATAGTTCACAGAACTATATTGAACATACAAAGATTTTAAATATCTTTTTCATTCCTTATTAAGGAGTACAATTTTGTATGCCATATCCTCCTTTTTATAGATCTCATGGAAATAAACTAGAATTCAAAATCTACCCCAAGAATTTCCAGAGGGTAATTCTTTCCAGAACATCTCTTATCCATGCCTTGGGGTAGACAGTCACATACCTGTGAACTCAGAGGTCTATGGGACAGAGGTTATCTAATTGATGTCAACTTCTTTGGTTATCAATTTCAGCCTAATTTTATGAGATTATTGCATTTTGCTACCCCAATGCTATTTAGTTTCATTAAAAAGAAAACCTCAGAGAATTAGTTGGATTATTAGCCTTTGGATTTTCTCTATATTGAAGAGAAGATTTAAAAATTAGGACATTATTAGCGCATAGGTAGACTGTAGAATAGATTGGTGGCTTCATCTATCACTTTCATGTAAAAACTAAGATTAAATCAGTCTTCCACAGACCAGTAATTGATAAAATATGCCATCCAGTCAGTCCCATCTGTGGAAGGCAGACCTACTGCATGAGACTTGATTTGCTTTCTTGAGGTCTCTGTTGACAAAAAACTCATAGTGTCTTAAAAGCTAGCCAGCCTTTTAATATCATATTTCTAAGTTGTAAACCACACAGGATTCCCCAAATATAAAGTTTACATCATGTTATTGGTTACGAGTCTTGTAATAAATGAGAGTCTTGGGGAGTTTGTGAGTTGGCTTCCAGTGTAAGACATTAAAACTCTCTTAAACACGTTACTGTTAAGCAAAGCACTCATCTGGGAGAGTTTGGTAGATGCCTGGCTCCTTGGGAAGATGAATGAAGAACTAGGAGGCTAAAATTCAGTGCCTTTAACAGCTGATGCATATTTTAAAAAATGACACAAAATGGGCCTGTCACGTCCATATAGCTGTGTACCCAGCTTGAGTATGGGCCAGTTCAACGGCTTCTGGAGTTCCGGGTACTGTTACCTGAGTCTAACGGACAAAGATGTGCTGAGCCACGTTTCTTAAGGTGCTTTTCTTACCATTATGTTTTCTAAACAGCTGAATTTTTTCTCTCTAGTTAGAAATGCATCCACCAATTATCTGCATTTTGGTAAAGCATATCCATTCTTTTCAAATTCCATGAGCGTGGCCACATGGATTTCTTTTAATGATGTTGCAGCTTTCCTTATATAAGAGGACAAAGCAGTTGACACAAATGAAAACTCACTTCTCTATTCAGTCTACTCATTCAGTGGTCAGGTCCCTATAGGTGAAATAACTAATCTGTAAAATGTAATTATGGTATTCTGGGCTGTCCGTAACTGGTGACCCCTTCTACTTGGTCATACGTTCTTTTTCTTTTTTGTCTTTTTGAGATGTGGTTTCACTATGCAGCTCAGGCTGGCCTTGAACTCACTCTGTAGCCCAGGCTGGCCTCTAACTCACAATGATCCTCCTGCCTCAGCCATTTGAGCGTTGGGATTATAGGTGTGTGCCACCCCATCCAGGCTGCTTGGCCATATTTTCTGTTTTTGTTTTCATTTTCCAGGTGAGCTGTCTCTCTCTTGGATAAGAGACATACAGCATACTTCCTGATACTTGAACTTCAGAGGTCTGATGCTTTTTATCTAATGGGTCTGTATGTTTTTGTGCTATAGCTGCTATAGCTGTCTATTTGATGATTATTCCCAGTAGCTCATGCAAGAATCTGAACTGCTATCAGTCTGTGCCCTCAGACTTAAGAATTATCTTTGCTACGAAGAGAAAAGGTGATTATAAGGTGAGGTTTCTTAGCATCTGCCTAGAAAGTCATGCATGAGTGTCTGGCTAAATATGAGGTGGTAATCCTTATCATTTTTCTCTCTAGTTTGGGAATGCTGGTACTGGGGCAGTCTGCAAAGTCCTGCCTACCTAAAGTACCTAAATACCAAGCGCCACGGCAATGACCCGTTCTCTGAGAAAAACGCAGACATCTCTGCTGCATTTAACATAATCTCAACTGCATTTCAGACCATTTTAAAGGTCTGCAGGTTGTTTTAGATGGCCTGCCTGGAACAAGCTTTAAAGTTAATTTTTAACTTTAACAGTTAATCTTTATTTAGCATGAATTTAAGTCAGAAATGAAGGCTGTGTTCACAGCGGTGGCTTTGTAGAGGGGCATCCTAGATACAGGATGGGGTTCAAACTGGGAGAGAGTGAGGGAGATTCTGCCAAGGTTTCTTAACACACTTATATAAGACATTCAATTAATGAGACAAGGCCACTCTGCCTCCCCTGCAGAGTATATAAATCTGTCCTTCAGAAAAGGATATTTTACAGAACATTTTTAGTCTGTTCTCTAGAATGAAATACCAAGTGGACTGTATTTCTCTAACTCTCAAATTAATGCTTCCATCAGTTATGATTCATCCCTGGGTCACTGAGGTGGTGTCCTTAAGGGCATGGGACACCTCCATGGCATTTCAGGAGCGTCCCACTTAAGAGGCCTGCTGCAGACAGCACGATTCCACTGAGCACTCTCACCCCTGCTACTTTTGTCAGTCTTGTAGGGACCTAGAGGAGCTGACCGGAGCTCACTGTGCTGACCACACAGATTTTCACTGAATGGGCCAAACTGGAACTTTTCTTTTGTACCACACCAGCAGGAGTGGCGTGACAATAAGAATTTCTTAGTGTCATTTTTTGTTTTTGTTTTCCTCAAATTTTAATGTTTGACATGTTACAAATAGAAACATGTAAAGACAGATTGCTGGTTTGAGGGAAAAAATGTCAGGAAGAAGTTGAAGGTGATTTTCCTCTGTGACTCAAGAGCCAGGATCAGAAAAAGCTACTTGTGCCTGCTACTCCATTCCAAGTTTAATAGTAATAGAATCACTGCTGTTTACTTTTCTGTGAAGAACGTCTTTCCCCTGCCATTACATGTTCTGACAGCAAATACCTCTGGCTCACCTGCTCTACATGCCTGTTCATCATGGCCATGACAAAAGGCAGCCAGTAATGGGACTGGAAACTGCTTCCAGAGGTAGTGGGAGAGGTCCAGCCTCAAGTCCAGAAGGCGATGTAGAATTGAGCTGCATGTCAAGACGGCACTTCCCAGTCACAAGATTTCTGAACCATGAAAGGGGCTCTGCCTACGAGTTACCTGTCCAAGTGGGTGGTCTGACCCCAAGGTTGTCCCTTCTCAATTATTACTGCTTTTGTTCTGGGGGAAGGCAGAGTTTCTACAGCCCCAGGAAGCCACAGGAACTGACAGAAAAACAAAAGAATAGGTGTCTCTCAGTGGCTGTTAACTCTTAATATCTTCCACAATGAAGTTGATAGTTACTTATAAACTGTTCACCTACATAGAAGTGTATTTTATTTCTTTTTCATTACACAAACAATAACAAGCAAATCATTGCCCTCCTCTACAAAATACAGTCTTAAGCCTCTCCAAAAATAGTTGTGGTAGGTTCCAATGTTTTTGACCAGAGAGAAGCTATTAGAGTTTGGTGCAATAGGATAAAAATTAAGAACAATAACTGAAATAGTAACATGTAAAAACCAAGGCTCAGAGTCTCCCAAGGCAACTGTCACGGAAGAACTTTTCCTTTCCATAGCAGGGTTATACATACCAGAGTGTGGCTTACAAAGCCTGAAATCTAACCCTTAGTGTTTTTTTTTAATCCTGGTATTTCTTCCCATCTTCTAGTGGAGTTTGGACTAGGTACAAGAAACAATTAACAAATATTCCTCAGTGTTCCCTTAAATAGCTTCTCACTGTTCCTGGGGCTTAATAAGGGACTTCTTACAAGAAGACATAGTGCCTTTACCGTAGATGCCCTCAAAAAGAAATGAACAAAGCAAACATTTAATGAGAAATCTTTCAAGTGTTTCCTGCAGCACTGAGGTCGTGGATAAGGATGCAGGGTCCTCTATCTGCACCCCATCATTTTCCTGTATCTCCATCTTAGTTTGTGGTCACACTGGCTTCTTTCTGACGCAGTCTTTCTTTCTGTTAAGGGGGAAAAGGAAATTATTCTTATTGTCATTTTTTGGTTTTGTCTTTCTCAACTTTTAATACATTTCTAAAATTCTGGTCTAGAATTCTGAGTAGAATTATACAAGTGCCCTAGAAATAATCATCTATCCTTCTTTCTACAAAACCTGTTGCCTCTTCCTCCTATTAGCCCATTACTTTTACTCCTCTGTAAACAAGGAAAATAGTGAGCATCCAGCCAGTCAACCTACTATCCCCATCTAGAACGCCGATCTTCACTAGACCAGGCTGTCTGCTTTCTCTCCTTTATATGTGATGAAAGACTATAACTTTGCAATGTTACTCAATGACTCCTCGCACCCCATCTCTGGCCAGCTGTTGGCACTAAGGAACTCTCAAGAGATAGTTTTTAGGAAGTCTAGATAGGAAACAGCAAAAGCAAAACCTCATTTCCTAGTTGAATGTATCTGCCAGGAGCAACTTGGCAGAAATGAACAATGGCCACGTGGAACGAAGAGGGCCAGATTCTATCTCTGCAGATGGGCAGAAGTGCCCATTCTGACATAGGTGCTCTGCTCTGTTCTCTCTGCCCCACCAGCTCGGGGATGCCTGAGGTCTGCTGGAGAGACGCAGAAGGAGCCAAGGACTCTCACTCTCTCACTGTCTCCATAACTCTATGGAAATCAATTAAGCCTGGTAAGGATGGGGATGTCTGCTTCTGGGGGCGGGCAAACAGAGGCTAGAAGGGAAAGGGAGATGGGCTCCTTTAAAAAGAGCAGGTGCAGAGAGAAACCTTTTGAGAACAGATCTTTGGCTGGTTATGAGCTAGTAGCTGTGGTGTTGCAGTAAGTATCGAAATTGGATTGGACATAAACTCAAGTTGATGAGTTTTTACACACTTATCATGACTTTGGACTCATCCCAGACTGGAAAATTGACTCAAAAATCAGTTTACAATCTTTTCCCTAATTTGCCAAGACCATCACAAACAGACAATGTAACAATCCTAACATAGTCTCAGATCACAAACAGGGGCTTGATCACAGAGGAGTACTAAGTTCATAGCTTCTGTTTTATCTGGCAGAGTTGACCCCATTCTCTCTGTCCTTAATGAACTGGTTTGGCTGTAAAAGTCAGGGTCAAACCCAGCATACATGACATAGGGAAAGGGCTAGAGGCTGAGGAAGGAGGGAGATAAAAAGCAGAATTAAGTCCATAGTTGAAAATCACACAGATGAGTGTAATGAATGCACCACCACATGGGCACAGAGCTTATATGCATCCAGACTGGGGCAGTGGACACTGATTCTGTTCACCTCTGTGGGACTAACACCTCTACTTCTTGTTCAACTTCATGCAACTCTCATTTAGCAACAAATGGGGTTGCTAGTAGTGACACTGGGGACAATGATCTCATTTTATTATTTAGACTTCACTTGGATCTTCAAACAATTTTAGGCAGCCCCCCCCAGAGTCAATGTAATATGAAAGGATCACATGTTATGAGAACAATTACAGAAGGCTGGGCTCAAAAACCAAAGTGAAGACAGTGATAATACATTCATTGTCAGGGTCACCCAAAGCTGGTGGAGTCCACATAACAAGGAAAATAGTTAACATTTACCGAGCTCCCATTATGTGTAAGGTACTTTCTAGGCACTTCCCCACTTTCCTCAAAACAGTCCTAAATCAAGGTAGTATTATTTCCTTTCTTTTTCTACTCTCTTGACAAAGAGGTGAAGTAACTTTACTAAGGTTTTATGACTATTGTGGCAATGCTGGAATTTGAATGTAGGTAGTCCCTTTCCCAATATCCTTAGTTCCTACATTTAGCTATTCTATTGTCCATAACATTTAGGAGGGAATTCACCAGGATCCTCATTGAAAACTACACTTTCAAGGACACCTCAAACTTAGAATGACTGAACAGATTTGCTGGTTTATTTCCCAGGAAGAGATTCAGGTGACTGAAATTCTGGTCCTGGTTTTTGGTATCTATTTGCCAAAAACACTAGACAGACATGTTTTTCTGCAACTGAACTTTCTCAACCATCAAAATAGCCTATCCTGCCCCTTCCCTAAAAGTGCAAAAAGGAACTGATGAAGGTAAATAAACCACATTTCAAGGGAGAAATGAATAAGGACAATTGTGATGTGGGTGGAGTATGAGAGGGCATAAAATGCCAAATGATGAAATTTGGCCTATTAGAAATAACCTTGGCTGAGTTTGCAGGGAAACATATAAAGCCATGTTTTGCTCCTTTATCCTCACATTCTGTTTTACCATACGCTACTCTGCACGAGAACTGAGGGTCTTAAACACTACGTTTCATCCCTGAGTTTTATTCTTTAAATTTAGACATTCTGGGAGCACCTCAGTTATAATAAAAAATCGGGAGACTCTTGAAAAATGCATCTTACCAGACTAGCTGTGGGATTGATTTTTTTTGTTTCCACTTTCTTCTCTGATGTCAATTTGCTGACTGAAGCTTGCGCCATTTTCAATCTGAAACAGGAACAGGGAGAAAGAAGATGGGAGGAGGAAAAGGAAGAAAGAGGCAAAAAGAACAAAAAGGAAGAAGTCAGATTAAATAAAGCTCACATGCTTCTCAACAACCAGTATTTTGAAATAGCAGTTGCGCATCACTTCACAATCATGATGTATCTGAGAAATTCACTGTTAGCTGACTTGGTCACTGCAAGCGTCATGGTATACACTTACACTAAACCTAAATGGTAAAGCCTACCAGAGGCTAGGACATAAGTCTCTACAAGTTACTGTATTAAACACAGTAGGCAAATGCTACACAATGGTTAAGTAATTGTTATATAGCTATGTCAAAGCACACAAAAGGCACTGTAAAAATACTAGACAGAAGGAATTGTTTTAGGTCCATTATAATCTTTCAAAACCACTGCTGTACATAATATCTGCTGTTGACCAAAATGTTGTTATACCATACATAACTATGTGAATAACTTTTCAAAGCTGTCCATTATTAAATTCTACTCTAATCAGGTGTTAAGTCTTCTCTTCTGCTTTACCAAAACTAAATTTGTTTTCCACTGGGTAAAATGCTCACCAAGATGACCAGTAGGAGTCTATGGTCTTGTGAACAATGTTTCCGATAAGTAGAATATTATGTACTCAGAGCATTATTTATATCAATGCCGTCAGGCTTGTTTCCTGCTTAGCAGAGAGACAATTTTTAAAACTGAAGTTTGTAGAAAACATGTGAAACTCCAAACATTAAAATTTACCCATTCACATCAATTAAATGAAAACACAACCGATAGAATGGGGATTCTACCTGATAAGGGATTCATTTCCTGAACATTATAAAGAATCTTTATGACTCAAATAAAAACAAATTACTCTTTTATCACAGTAGGCAAAAGATTTTAACAGATACTTCTTCAAAAATGAAAAAATGCAAATGGTTAACCAGTATCTGAAAAGAAACTAAACATCATTAGTCATCAGGGAAATGAGGTACACAAGGTATTAGAAGTGAAGAAGTGGAGAAATTAAAACCTTTGAACTCCTGAGGGGGCTGCAGTTTCTCAAAATACTAAACACGGAATATACAACTGTTATGGTTATGGTATAAAATGTCCCCTAAAAGTCTGATGTTTTCATCAGTGGGGCTTCTGGAAAGTGCCTGGATCATGGAAATGCTGTACTCAGCATAATAAATTTATAGCTGAATATGCTGTTGGGGGGGGGTACCAGCTGAAGACAAGTCACTCGGGGTGAGCCCTTGGAGGCTGTATCTCCTGCTTTGGCTCCTTCCTGTCTTCCTCCTTCCAGGATGATGAACATTGAGCAGCTTTTCTCCACCACAGTTCGTGCCTTGGAGCAAGCCAAACATGGACTGAACCCTCTGAAACAGTGATGAATCCTTCCTCCTTTATGCATGTCAGGAACTTTGTTCTAACAACAGGAAAACCAACTAATACAGGAAATCTGTATTAGAATATGGGGCCATTATTATGACTATACCTAACCACGTGATTCAGAACTGGTGTGCAGAAGTGCTTTATAAAGGTTTGGAGATGTCAACGAGAGAAACCCTAGAATGCTGTAAAAGGTTTATGGACAGTTCCGGTCAGAGTTCAGAAGACCAGAATGCTGACATGGAATGAGGACAGTAAAGGCCAGGCTCCTGAGGTTTCAGGTGTGCATGAGGACTTTATTGGGAAGTAGAGGACATGTGTTTTACATTCTGGAAAAGAACTTGCATATTTGGTACATATTAAGACTTTGAATGAGGCTGAGTTTAAAGATACTAGATTAAGTAATCTGGCAGAGGAAATTTCAAGGCAGCTCAATGTTTATTCTGTGGCATGGACACTTCTGACTGCTTTTAACCAGATTTATATTAATCACTGGAAACAAAAAGTAGAGCCAAAACATCTGAAAAATTTTCAGATTGGCTAGAAAAGAAACATGTATAAAGTAGAAGCTAAGAGAGGCTTGGTTGCTGAAGAGATTAGTGTCATTAAAAAGAAACTAAATACTTTGCCCTGGGACATTGGGAAAGATGTCATGAAAATACCCATGAAAGGCCTGAATCCAACCATTACAGACTCAGTGGTATAAAAGTATAATCTTCCTCGAAACACTTTGCTTGAAAAAGAGTGCCCTGCTCACTCAGGGAAGTCTAGGGAAATGTTTCTTTGAGGTTAGTCAAATAAGTACTCAAGAAACCAAAGCAGTCACCATCCAAGGGAGCCTAGCTATTGCTTAAGCTGGTGGCAGACTCTGGCATTATAAACATGGTGCTGGTTTTACAGGTATACGGAATACAAGAATTATGAGGTTATGAAAACTTCCATCTAGATTTAAAAGGAAATGTATAGCACGGTTGAAGTTCTTGCCAGGAGTCCCTGAGAGGATGAAGCATGAAGCTGTAAGAGTGAAGCTGAAGCTGCAAAGGATATCCTAGGAAGTTGGAAATGACAGGAACTTGTGAAATCAGGTGAGGAAATCTGGAGGCAGTGAACAGAGTTAGTTCAAAAGAGGATATGTAGGGCATAAACCAGCAAGGTCATAGGGGATGAGATACCTAAGCTCTTTGGAACTCATATCATACCACCATGTGCCCTGATATTCGACACAGAGCTTGTCTTACTTTTCTTGTTGCTTAGACAAAATACCTGACACCCAAAGTTAGGTGAGAAAAGGTTTATTTAACTCACAGTTTGTAGAGGTTCCAGTCACAATTGGCTGGCTGCATGGCAGGGTGGCATGGAAGAGGAGTATCACAGAGCAGAAGACAAGCAGCAGCAGCAGCAGCAGCAGTGACTAACAAGTAATGAACACAAGCAGGGATAGGGAGCCACTCTCTGTCCCTTAAATCTTATCCAGGCTACAGGCCCCTAAGGCAGGCAGCACTCACACCCAGGGTGGAGTACTCTTCATCCTACCCAGAGTGATACCAAACCAATAAGTGGACTAATTTGGGAATCACACATTCTTGATCTCAACATCACATACTCCAGATCCAATCACCTCTGAAAAGCTCCACTGGTGATGGCACAACGGTTGGGGGAACATCTAGACACAAGCCATAACAGGTTACAGAATTTGATGTTTACATTGTAGAGTTTTGGACTTACTTTGGTTTGATTCCTTTCTGTTTCTCCATTCCTCCTTTTAGAATGTGAATATTTAACCCATGCATGGCATGGGGGAAGTATTTAACTGTCTTTTTGATTATTACAGGTTCTCATAGCTAAGAGTATGTTTTAAGTTTCAGGAGACCTAAGACTTGGACTTCTGAGCAATGCCAAGCCTGTTAAGATTTTGGTGGTTCTTGGAGATGGACATTATGCATTTTGCATAATGAGATGAGCATGGACCTTCTGGGTACCAGGGATAGAATGTTAATAGTTTAAACCTAAAATGTTTCCCAAAAGATTTTTGAAAGGTGACTGGGTCGTGAGGGCACTATACTTCTTACTGCATTAATCCACAGAAGAGCTCACAGCTGAATGTACTGCTGGGAGGTGAGCCCCACGGGAGGAAGCGGGTCTCTGTGGACATGCCTTTGCAGGTTCCTCCCTGTCTTTTTCTGATTCTTGGCTGGCAGGGGTTGAGCAGCTTTCTTCTGCCATCTCAGTGCTGTGAACCAAAATAACTCCTTCTTCCTTCAAGTTATGCATATCAGGTCCTCTGTCCCAGCAATGGAAAAGCTAACAAATACTCCATGTGACCCAGTAAAGTTCTACTCCCAAGTATATACATACAAGTATGATTAAAAATGTATATTCGGGAAGAACATGGCGGATAGATAGCAGCAGCCTCGGAGGCTCTCTGAGAAACCGCACTTGAAATCCAGGAATGGTGCCAGGCAGGAAGTCCTAGGCAAGGCGGGATATTCTTTGCTGACCCAGGAACGAACTAAATTAAGAGAAACCAACTGGAAACACAATCCCGGTGATACAGCAGGAAAAGATAAGGTCTCAGCACGGAAGCTGGACCCCACGCTATGGGAAATTGTGACTTGAATTACCTGCAGTCGCTGTTGTGTCCTGGTCGGCATAGTGGGGAAAGAGGCGTGAAAGCTCGGAGAGTGGGAAGCATTGGAAGGAGTTGGGAGCGGGACTGGCCTGGTGCCCTGCATCAACCTGCGGTGAGTGAGCGAATCGGGACCCTTCCATAGAGGAGGAGGCTTCAGTGGAGGACATACTTGGACTGGGCAGATTTCCCAGAACGAGATGCCACAGTGACTTCAGTCACATATCGCCCTCTCAAGTGGGATTGGTGGGGAGTGCCTGGCCTGCAAGACGCCACTAGCTGAGACCCAATAGGCTAGCCCAACTCAGGTCCCAGTGCCTGGAGGTGCACCCTAGCAGTGAGGCCTTTCAGTAGGTTGACCTGGAGGGGCAGGCCCGGCATAGACTGCCCAGGTCTGTGTCTCCCTGGTGCACTGCGATGGGTGGTAACACCTAGCTGGCGCAATTCAAACAGACTGTGGCTGACAGGGAAGGAAGCTGGGCCTCCTATAAATGCTTAAATATAAGGAACAAAGAATATGGAAGAGGGAGCAAGAAGAAAGGGTCCTCGGCCCCCAATCCTGAGAAACATACAATAGCAGACACGGCACCAATAGACATAAAGCACTATCTCCAGAGCCTCATAGACGAGTTCAGGAATGAAGTTATTAATGACCTGAAACAAGACATAAGCAGAATAGTTAGAGAAATGCTAAGCACCACTCAAGAAAAAACAGATGGTGGAATGGAAGAACAGAAAAAAAGGGGAGAATTGTTTAATGGAGAAGATAGAGAAAACATAGAATACATAAAGCTGGTTCAAAGAGATTACGGAAACTAAAAACTCTATTGAAAACTGGCATAACAGCTTGAAAGAAACTAAGGACAGATTATCTGAACTGGAGGGAAGATTTGTAATATGGGAGCATGAAATGAAAAACTTCTTAAAAATAACAAAAAAACCAAACAGCAACAATGCAAAAACTAGATGATAAGAGGATCTATAACTTAAGAATTAAGAACATAAGAGAAGAAGTAGGGACACAAACAAATGGACTACAAAAGCTATTCACAGAAATAATCCAAAAGAATTTCCCTAATTTAGCAAATGGTAAAGATACTCAGATATATGAGGCATACAGGACTCCAGCCACCTATAACCCAAACAGAGCTACACCCAGGCATATAATAATCAAAATCCTAGAAAGCCAATATAAGAACAGAATATTAAAAGCCGTCAGAGACAAGAAACAGATCACTTACAAGGCAACACCCATCAGAATTACAGCAGACTTCTTGGCACAAACCATCAAATCACAAAGAGCGTGGGGGGAAATAATTCAAGCTTTGAAAGATAATAACCTCCAGCCAAGATTGATATATCCTGCACAACTGTCCCTCGAAACTGATGAAACAACAAGGTGCTTCCAGGATAAAGAGGAACTAGGGGAATTTGCAACCATTAATTCAACTCTACAGAGAATACTGCAGGATAGTCTAAAAAAGGAAAATACCAAGATTCCAGAAATAGTGGCAGAGAGGCCACAATGAATGGAGCAGAAAATGAAATGAAGACAAACTGACAACAAACAACAGAAAAAGAGCTCAACAGAAATGAGGCAGAGAAGATCGGAAGGTAGGAACAGCTATTTTGGAGAAAACAAGACATCATAATAGCTAGTGCTGATTTAGTATCATCTTGTTTTGAAGTCCCATCAAACTTGTATTCTTCTGTCTCCATTGGTCTTAAAAGGTTGTATCTTATGGATTTTATTATATATGATAATATAAGCAAAAACTTTTATAGACAAGGAGTTTATATAGAAATCATTGTTCATTTTCTGTTAATTGGTTCTAAATACCCTGTAATAATGTCATTCTCTTGAATGGTTTTATAGTGTCTTGATATGTTTGGTACTACAGTATAAGAAGTTATACTCAAAGATTTCAAGGAAAGAGACACTATGGTAACTATTTTTATGTCAGGATATCTTGTGGTGAAACACTATTTTGCTTAAATGGTTATTTTTTGAACTGTGCTATTCTGTTGTTATGCCCTCTTTTATCTCAATCCCCTTCTTTTGAATTATTTACTTTTTTCTTTTTATTTTTCTAATTAAGGGAAAAATAAATAAAAAATAGCAGGATATATTATAGTAACCTACTTTGATTTCCTATTAACTTGATTTGAAATCCTGTATTGCCCTCACCATATTGTTTTGACTGATTTTCCTCTATTCTGCTTTGCTTGATAGTACCAAGTTCGAAAGTACAGGCATAACTGTGAAGACAATAAGAATCATTATGATGCCCATTCCAGTTGACTATTATTTTCTTTTAAAATCCTGTAATGTCTCCAATGCTTTGGTTTTATTCTTTACTGTTTAGTTCAATTTTATTATAACTGCCAATTCTTCTTAAAATAGCAAGAGGCAGTATGGTAACCATTGTTGATCACCTTATATTTTGTTTTTACATTATCCATTATGTCCATCCCTTTGATTTGAGTGACTCTGTTCTGATAGGTCGCATTTGGTTTTACTCTCTTCAAAAAAAGTAATAAGAACTGTGGGAGTAATAAAACCCAAAATGTGTAATTGTCATTGTACAAAAGAAAAGAAAAGAAAAGGAAGTGCTCTAAAGGTTATAACTGCATATATGTTTAAGTGTATAAGACAGATAACCATATTACTGAGTGTTTTTTGGATCATGGAACAAAACTGTTCGCACTCTCACTGTTTGAAGGTCCACTTTATATGCTTCAATTTTGTAACTTGAACAACTGTAAGATGAGAATATGTAATGTATTAACTAGCGATTTCTGTTTATTTTTTAAATTTTGTATTACTTGTACCCTTTTTCTGTTTTTTTCCTTTTTCTCCTTAAATTAAAAAAATGTATATTCATATGAAATTTGCATGCAAATACTCAAATTGGCATTATTCATAAATATCAAATCCAGGGGCTGGGGATTTAGCTCAGCGGCATAAGCGCCTGCCTTGCAAGCAGGCAGTTGTGAGTTCGATCCCCGGTACCGATAAAAACTAAAAAGACAAAAATATATCAAATCCAGAAACAACTCAAATTTTCATCAACTGATGAACAGATAAAGAAAACTTATATACCCATACAATGGAACATTTCTAAAGCATAAACAGAAGTTAAATGTTGATACATGCTACAACATGGATGACCTTAAAAACATAACGCTAAGTGAAAGAAGCTAGTCACACAAAGATATGTTGTATCATTCTATTTATTTCAAATGTCTAGAATAGGTTAAATCCATAATGAAAAGTAAATTAGTAGTGCCATATCTTAGGGTTTGGAGAAAATGTGGAGTGACTGCTAATAGGTAAGGGATTTCTTTTAAAATTAGACAGTGGTGATGATTGTGCATATAATCTTGAGAATATAGTAATCAACATGAAACTGTACACTTTACAAAAAGGGTAAATTTTGTAATATGATGATTATATATTGATTAAGTTGTTATAAAAATTTATCACTCCAACATGATACATCCTTCAGATTGGCAGATCTTATTCAGTACCAACTGTTAGGCTATGGAGAAATGAACTGCTACACAACAACCTAGGGACTACACACTGGTACAGTTGGCTCTGGACAAGTAAACCTGACAACATGCATTCTCTGAGAGCTATCAGTCCCTCCTCTGTGGAGACAGGTCCAACAGAAACTTCTCTACACAGACCCAGGACCTCTACTCTGGCATTTCATGGGACAATAAAGAGGTAGAAACAATGGAATGATTGGGGTCAGGGGAGGTGGTGAATACATGTTAATAGCAATAATAATGAACATTTGCTGGGAACTTAATCTGTGCCAGATACTGTTGTATCTCCTTTATTTGAATTAAATCATTTAATCTACCTACCTACCTACCTATCTCCCTATCCATTCAACCATCCATCCATCCATTCCAGTGTTGGCCACCTATAATTCAAATGATGGTCAGGGTGCCCTTTTTATTTTTATTAGTGCATGTTCACAATACAGAGAATGATTAACACTCAGCATGGAGAGTTAGTGCATGTACATAACACATCTGAATTCTTTTTATGTCCCCCTCCTCCTTCCCCTTCCCCTTATAAACCACTTTAAAGTCCTGTAACAATCCTGCAATACAGAAATTTCATTGTTTAATTCCATGGGTCACAACTACCATGTAGTCTTGTTTGTATATTATATTTGATTAGTGGAATATGGCATAACTCTGAAAAGGAATGAGTTAGATCTACACATTTTACAATCACAGCCATGAGAAATGTGTTTTTGAGAGGGTAAGAAATCATTCAGAGCAACTCAGTGAAGAGTCCGTGCAGTATCACAGCCAATGGAGTTAATTTTCAGCCCCATCATTTACTAATTGTGTAACCCTGTACAAGTGATCTCTATGCAGCGCCTTGCTAATAATAATGCTTGCTACATAATAAGCTCTTTGAAAGGATCTAGGTAATAAAGCTCCAGGCACAAGGTAGCCAGTCAATACATGTTAGCTACTATTGTTATCATGCATGCAATATGACACACTGTATGCAGGTTATAAAATAGTAACCACGAAACATATGGTCACAGATGTCTGCATGTGTATGTACACAGACAAACTTCTACCTATATTTATGTACATATACAAGTATATGTACACACATTCAAAACAGACCTGTAATTGTTTGGACATGGAATGCCTCCTAAAGGAGCATGTGTTGAGATTTAGTCTTCAATACTTCCATGTTCAAAGGTGGTGCCATACTGTCAAGGGGTTAATCCACCAATAGATTCATAGCTGAATAGGTTATTAGGAGGTAGTGCCTCATCTGTCTGCATATCTGTCTGTCTCTCTTTCCAAATGACTATGGACAAAACTCTGAAATTTTGAGCCAAAGTAAATCTTTCCTCCTTTAAATCAATTTTCTTATAGCAACTGAGAGATAAAACAGTGACTATTTTCATGAAAGAGATTACTGCTAAAAAGGTGGAGAAAGAGAGTAAGACTGGGGTAACATGCCAAACAATTTCATTTCTAATCTAGAGTACTTATAATGTTTAATTTTTAATTAAAAATTTTAAAGAATATGTGACAATGTTAATAGACATAATTCTAGGTGATGAGAACATAGTGTATCATGTCACACTATGTACTTGTCTTTATTCTCAAAATTCCTTCAAAATATTTAAAAAATCTCAACTATTTAAAGATCTGCCAGTTTAAAGATGTTTAAAAAAAACTAGAAAGCCTTTTCTTTAGGAGGCCAATAACAATTTTTCACTCGATATCAGTCGCATACTTGTTAGCATGTACAAATGGCTGTGTGGTTTGGCTCTTAGCTGATTTTGTACAATTTGCTTAAAACACATACTTAGTAATACAATCTCCTGCCCACATGC
Source organism: Cavia porcellus (assembly GCF_034190915.1). Taxonomy (NCBI): domain Eukaryota; kingdom Metazoa; phylum Chordata; class Mammalia; order Rodentia; family Caviidae; genus Cavia; species Cavia porcellus. The sequence continues at coordinate 35,797,274 of NW_026947489.1, forward strand.
AGAACTTAGCTCCAATGAATTCAACATGCTGTCTGGTGCACCAGAAAATAAGTAAAAATGAGACAAAGATGAGTAATGTTTTATGTAACCCAAGAAGAAATTCATTTGTAAAGCTGCCCTGAGCATGGTTGTTTCTTAATATTGCCATCTGAGTATTTATACCACACTGCCTACTAAACTTTTCTGCTTGAAGCAACCACTGTAACTACACCCAAACAAGAAAGGCAGGCCCTGAACAGATCAAGCCCAGGTCAGACTACAATGGGGATTCTGACCATTAAAGTATTTGCTAACCAAGGTGATGATACTGTCAATGAAGTCTCAGCTTGTACTCTTCCTGGCTTTACTCCTGCCAGGCTTCTTTATAAACAGAGCTCTCTACTAGGAGCCCTTTAATGCCTATTTCAATGGAATGGAGAAAAATTACACTCTGAGGCTTCCCTAATTTTAATGGAACTTTTTGGGGGGTCATCTCTCATATTAGCAGTCCCTTTCACCTTCAAATCTCCCTTCTTCAGAACTTGTGTTCTCCCAGGGTTTTGTGCATCACCTTCCCAATTCAATGCCTGAGTGACCTGCAGGCGCTGTAGCCCCTCTTCCTGTCCTCCGAAGGCCATGGCTGTTGTTAGGATGGAGACACAGGGTTGGGAGTTAACCCCCAGCCCAGTTACCACTGCAAACCTTTTCTTACTGGTTGGTGGTTCTTCTGCAGACCGCAGGAGTCACAGACAATTCTGACCTCAGGGATTCCATCCTGCTCTCTGTCAAGTGTTTTCATTTATTATTATGTCTCCCTTTCACGGGGTACTTTTGAAAAAGGACACCAAGAAGGCACAACTAAGGAGCAAGTAGCTTCAGTATCAGTGACGCTTGATTCTAACTCCACCTCTGCCAGTTCTTAGAAGACTTGGGGCAAATTAGCCAACTTTTCCATATGTTAGTTTCATTATCTATAAAACAGAGCTAAATGTCAACCACAAAATATCATTGTGAGAATCAAGTTAATTAACATATGTGTAACATCCAAGTATGCCTGTCATCTAGCAAGTGTTCAATAATACATCATCTGTCACCAAAGAGATAAAGAAACTTTAAGAAACCATAGGAATAGCTCCTGACTACAAACTAAACATGTGGACCCATCAGCTAAGTAGTACCCTGCAGTACTATTACTCAGATGTGCTCTAAAGCAAACCCATTCAACCAATGCTACTATCCTGAGGTTACCAATCCAAGACCTCTCTCACTTTTCTGGTCCACACAGTTTCTAAAAGTCACATGCAGAAGCTGACTTATTGCACAAATTTCCAACTCAATAAGACAAACAGTGCTGGGAATGTAGCTCAGTGGCACAGTGCCTGCCTGAAAAGTGCAAGGTCCTGAGTTCAATTACTGGTACCAAAAACCCCTAACAAACAAACAACAACAACAACAAAAAACAAGACAGTTTAAACTGCAAAACAAAGATTATATCTATGGGACTTCATATTTTTCTAATTTTTCTTGGTATTATCAATAATAAAATTTAAACTTGAAATCTGTTAAACTTCTAAGGAAATAATGTTTTAAATAATTACCTTGTTTTTCTAATAATAACAATTATTCTTTATTAAATTGATATATACATGAATTGAAAATATTTTGCATTTATACCATACATTTAAAAATATGAAGAAAAGACACTAGATTATTTCAATCTTTTTTTCAGAATATGATCAAGACACAACTGGACAAATAATGACAACTCTCATACATAAAGCTCTCAGCAGACCTTCAGACCCACGAGGAAAGAGATGGTCACTCCCATTTTTAGCACTGAATCACATTAGCTCTTCATATAGTAGATAACATACGTATGTGTGCTATAGTGCTGACTAAAAGGAGACATATAGAACAAAATTGCTTAAAAATGCCTTTACTTTCCTAAAGTACTCTTTGCATTTTTTGAATACATGGAGTCGAGGAGGCAGCAGAGGCAGGCAACCAACCTGCACAAGTGAGATGGAGACACTTGGCTTACTGTTTTATTATCACTGTCTTAAAACTTGCAGTTTTTGAACATGAGACAGTTATACGGCTTCTATTTGAGATTTTCCAGAATATTTATATTCACTTTGTTTAAAAAGTGGAACATTTCCACCCCTCCACCAGGTCACCTTTATTATTTGAGCAAAGATAAGTTTCACTGCATAGGTTACTTCCTTCCCTCTTGCCACACACCTATTACAAGGTTACCGTCTCTTACTGTGGGGGCCTGCTCTTCGGGGCCCGCCATTCATATTAGACTGGAGCTCTCTAAAGCATGGGATACGACTTCACTGTCTTTCCTTTCTTAGAATCCTGTATGACACATGGAAAGCACCTGGTAACTTAGTAAGCATTATGGTTTAAATCTAAAATGTTCCCCCTAATTCCCATGTGTAGAAGGTGATGGGATTATGGGTGAAGGAATTCATTTATTTGCTCATTTTTATTACCTGCATGAATCCTCTAAGGAAGGCTACAGTGATGGTCCAAGAGTAAAAGAACTGAGAGCCCAAATAACTAAAATAGTCTTTTAAATGATCTAGTTCCCGCTAATCCATCTTACAAAATGAGACAGTCTCCACGAGGAAAGCAGGACTCTAGGACCATCACTTCCTTTTCCCAACACTTTCAGTGCCAATCAGCTACACCAGGCATCAGCAAATGTTTTCTACAAAGGGCCAGTGAGAAATACTTTAAGTTTTTTGGGCCACTTTGTTGCAACTACTCTATTGTAACATGAAAGCAGTCACAGAAACTAACCAAACACGAATGACCGTGCAATGCTATATTCTAATAAACTTTATTTACAAACTCAGGTGGTAGCTAGATTCCGTCCCAGGTCTGTAGTTTGCCATTCCTTGGATCACAGTATATGATTCAAATTCTTTAGCCTGCTATAAAATCTCCCTGTTCAAACCTTAGTTTGCTTGTCTATCCTACCTCTTCAGAGCCAGAACTCTTCATGTAAATAATTTGCCAGTTTAATTGAGTGTCCTTAGATAAGTCACTGAACCTCTGTCCTCAATTTCCTTATTTGTCAAAAATGGGAAGAGGACCCCTAACCAACACAGCTGAAAACATTAAAGACCGTATTCTACGCGCTTGGTTATCGTGTGTCTTCTGCTTTGCCTCGGTCCATGCCCCAGCCCAACCATTCGCTATTCTGTGTGCGCGGCTTTTCTTACTTCCGCATCTTGTTTTCACTGTTCGGTCAACAACTGCCTCACTTATTTCCATGTGTTCAAATTCTTTCCATACTTGTAGGCCCAGCTTAAGTGCCAAAGTCATGAAAGCTTCCTTCATCTCTCTTAGCCAGAAGTAATTGCTCTTTTCTCAAGTGGAAAAGCACTTTGTGACTCTCCTAAGGCACTTAGGGCTTTTCATCTTAGACCTGGGTATCTTGTTTCCCTTAAACCACTGGAACCACTTGCGGACAATGACCAGGCATAGTGGGGACCCCCCCTTGTTCCTGGACCACTGTGCTCTGCAAAAGTCAGTTCTCAGCAAATCCTGAGGAATGAATAACTCGCATTATAATTTTTTTTACCTTAAATGGTTTAAATGTTTAGTAAATAGTTATCAAACAATTATTTTTGTTATTTATCATTGGGGGAAAAACATAAAACATTTAAGAAACAAGTTCCAGTTGCTTATTAGCTGGCTGAGCCCTAAATAAAGCAAGACAAAGGGTGCTGAAAGCCACCCGAAATACGCTAAATATTTATACCTGTCAACTCATGGTTACATTTTAGGATTCCTAAAAGTATTCACATTCGTTATCCACAAAGGGACTGAGACTCAGAGGAATTATATACTTTTGTCACTGGTTTGGAATTTGTTCATGCTTTCAGGAGATAAGATCACTTTTGCATTTAATAAAAATGTATCTGTTGGCTACACAGTTTCCAGCTACATTCAGTTCAAAGAACTGTGTTTGTTTCTGGCTTGGATGTTAGTCTTGTTTCTCCTCCTGATCTAAATATTTACCTTAGAATATCACACAGAGCTGCTCATGATCACTCATGAACAGGTATCTACATTTGATTTTAAAGGTTATATGGCAACCCCTCCCAAACAAATCTGAAATACAGGGAAATCTGAAACATGTTTGAGAAGAAAATAGCTGAGCTACATTCATAAAAGCGCCAGTCGATGTTTTAGAAAATTCTGTCTTTTTTCTTTCTCACAACACATGTGCTCCCTGCAGAGTTCCTGGGGACACCAGTAGACTAGAGCTGCTGCAAGTGTCTACTGAGGAAAGGCACATGCGTGAGGCAGGACAGTGAAGCTTGTTCTTGATGCTCCTGCCTTTGGGGGTGTCTGAAACCCTGGTTTCATATTAGAACCCCCTGGGGAGAGAGTCCTGTTTCCACTTACAATATAAAGATGCCAGAGCACATCCATTCTATTCTAACAAGGAAACACTCTGGATACTGTATAGAACCCTCCTTTCCCTTCCATCCCTCAGACAGCATGGTCATGATAGCCAGGGGAGCCGCATTACAAGCCACGTGTCTTTTCCATGACAGGCTTAGGCTCTCCCTATTATAGCCTCATTTTCTGGTAGAATCCAAAGGTGGACATGTTCTGTGCTCTCTGAAGGCTATATTTTTATGGCTTCAGATAAATGAAAACAATTCAGAGTCCACCCATTCATAAGACTGAGGAGGGACAAAGCCTTTTGTCTTCTGACACTCAATATTTTATTGGCTCATGGTGGACAAGGAAGCAGATCCTGAAACCATCATCAATAACAACAGAAGAACCTTCATTATTTGATCACAGGGACTGAGTATGCCAGCACGAAAGGAGGTAAATGAGACAGGGAGGAAATGGGACAGATAGTGTGTTCAGAATGTTCACACATCTTATCATTCTTGGAAAACCTAGTAAGTTAGAGAAGTACTTTCAGTGTCTTCCAAAGAGTTCTCAAGTTCAGCAAAGATGCTTCAGAGAGAGATCTAAAGGGATCCATTAGACTCCAACATCTGTAAGCCCTGCTTCAGTAAGAAAAGCTTTATTGTTTTATATAATGACATTTCATGTATGTTTCCCTTTGTACAAGAAGACCTCTGCTTGCTTTCTTTTTTAAGTTAGATAATTTCTATGTATACAATTTAGCAGGGCCTATTGAAGCTCCTAGGGAAAAAGAGAAACCGATCTCCTCTTTAGTTGAATGATAGCCAGCAGAAGCCTTTGTTATAATGAATTGTCCAGGGATATCATAGAGATGGACAATGGACTTAAGAAGAAAAGGTTTCTTAGAGGATGATTCCTCTGACAGTCATAGCTACCAGATTGCAGGTTTGAGACTTTCCTAAAATATCAAATTGACAAAAATCGAAACACGGCCAGCTTTACCTCTCTCCTCTGCCTGCTACCCTCCAAATATGTGCTAACCTGGTGAGGTCACCAGTCTCTGGCATACAATCATAGACAGGCATGGTAGGGAGAGAGGGACATGAACCAAATGTGTGAAGCAACTGGAGTGTTGTTACAATGCTGATAAGAAGAAGCCCTATCGGTCATCCAGTATAACATGACCTAAACGTTTTAATTATGGCATGACTCAGCCAGGTACATTTCTTTATCCATGACATTCAGACCCAATGGCTTTGGACACATTGGTGGATTAAGCCCAAGAAAAGTGAGGCATTAAAGAAATATGGTTTATGAAATGCATGTCAAGAAAAGCATAACATTTGATCGTCTGTAATAGGAATCTCTTTTAAAAATGTATTAACATTCATCACCAAAGAAAGGAGGTCAAAATGGTTTATAAAATTGAAAAAGCATGCCCTGCATGCCAACATAGATAGTAATGCGCTTCTTGGTTAATAATACTCAAATTCCTTGAAAAGTAGAAGGTCTAAGCCACTATGCCACTGTATTTATCTAAAAATGGAAAATTACATGACTAAACCTCTTTAACAGAAACAATAATTCTGTTCTGATGTTCTGAAATACATAGAGGATATGATAGACAGTAAAACATGAGAAAAACATGCATTTATCTCTGCGTCAGTCAGTTCTGGCCTAGGGTCTTCTGAATAGAAGACAGGATTTTTGTGGGGTGGGTGGCAGAGAGGGAGAGAAAAGGCACGGGGGGGGGAGGGGCTGGGGATTTAGCTCAGTGGCATAAATGCCTGCCTTGCAAGCAGGCAGTCGTGAGTTCAATCCCCGGTACCGATAAAAAGGAAAAAGACAAAAAAAAAAAGAAAAGGAACTGTGGATGACTAGAGTACATGACTTGTCAGTCTGACTTCCCAATGAGGGCTGGCTGTACCAGTATGACTAGGAACGGTTTCTACAGGCAAATGATGATATGTTTAATGTTGCCCATTAGGAGAAAAAGTCAGGAGAGTGGTATAATAAACTGCAAAGACAAAAATAACAACCTGTCTTGAACCAACCAGGCCAAGGCACAAGGAGTGCCATACAGATTTAGGGACAGTGTGGAGGTAATTTTCCTGTCTCAGAAAATCCTCTATAAATGATTTATGGCACTTTACATAGAGAAGATTGGCAGCAGCATTGTTAAATATTTTCCTCATCAGGACTGCCTGAAGCATAGGTGGTATTAACAAGGTGGAGGCTGCTTTCAGGGTGCTCTCAGGGCGACACAGCTCCATCCTGCAATCCTCAGCCACGGCCTAGCAGGCTACTGAATATCAGAAGGCTCTGTCAGTGCTGTGGAGTTTGTTTAGGTCTTCTGATCCCCCTTAAGCTACGAACAAATACTGTCCCTAGTTTTTGAGTCCAGTTGTTTCTCTGTAGTCAGGGGAGAGAGTTAACATCCAACTTCAGTTCTACATAAGCAAAGTACAGTCACAGAGACCTGCAGGGGCTGCAGGGATGATGCTGTTTCTATCTTTCTGAACAACATTCACTCTCTTGGTGTTTCTGAGTTCGTACTGTAACTCCAGCACATGGTTACCAGTTACAGAAGCCAATGAAATAAGTAAAACCACTCTCCACTGTCAGAAGAAAAACAAACTCATTACCTCTTCAGTGTAAAGGGAAATTTTTCTCTCACTTCAGCAGCTGATGAAAACATCACTGGCTAGTTTATGTGGAATGGTTCCAAATGGTAAGAAAGTTAAACTCATAGAAAAAAGACCCATAGACAATGTGAAATAACAGGTAACTCAAAATACATTTACCTCAGACAGGCCAATAGGGCCACATATTCAGACAGACACTTTCTACCAGGAGAATTCTACTCTCCGAGGAGGGAGGACTGCAGCCCCTGACCAATCCTCTACCCTCAATCCTCAAGCCTCTCAGCAGGTATGTATGGCGGGAATATAATATGGGTCTCAGGCTTCCTCAGGCTTTGAAGACTTAGCTTCCACATCCGGACCTATCCTTTAGAAGTTACTCCATGATAAATTAGCCTTTCCTTTCTATTTCCTAAATTTGATAACTTTCCTTACGCCATTCCTAAGTAAGACATTTTTCTATTCACAATGAAGGGAGCCCTCTTAGAGACTGGATTTCAGCAACTCCACAAATCAGCCACTTGGTAGTTTTTGTGGGTTATCACTTATTTCAGACTCAAACATGCTTTGACCTCGAGTGATTAATTGCAGAACAAAGACTGCTTCCGTTTGCAGTGCTTCTCTTCCAGGCCACAGGGGACTAGAAGGGGAGGGGGGCTCGACTTGCCCTGGAATGCATGATCAGTTAAAGCCAATCACTCTGCACTTGGTAGACACAACACCCCAGGCTGACCCAGAGCTATAGGTGCAGAGTGAAAGGTAACAGCACTATGTTTCCCCATGCAAGGAGAGGCGTCTGGGAGACAGCATGGAAACCAAAGGCAGCTCTGTGTCATAAATCTACAAATTAAACTGAAATGCTCAGCTAGTCTCGGGAAGACAGTTCCAATTCTGATAATGAAGACACATATGTGCTTGCAGATACCAATCCCCTCTTTCTGGTTTGGAAACCTGTACCACTTACTAAGTCTCACGGAAAACTAAGAACTAGGTTCACCACGAACTAAGCAGAGCCTGTTTGTACACTGACCAAAGCAAAAGGGTGAGGAAACAGGGAAGATTGTCTGGAGCAGGTAGTCTTCCTGGCGCCCCTCAAATCGCACTACTGGGACAGCCCCCTGCTGCATCCCTGCCCAAGGCGGGAGCTGTCAGGAGTCCCACAGATAAGTAATTTAAAAATATTCTGGCTGAATGAAAGAGACTTGCCTTGGGTTTCCATTGCTCTCTGCCAAGCTGGAGAAATAGAGTGTGGACAGATGCTCTCTAAGGTCTTAATGTGAGCTCCAAAGTGGTTTGAGGCTTGGCAGAGCAATGACGCCTAAGGATTTTCGCTTCTTTTTTTCCCCCCCAAACAAATTAAAAGTAATATAGTCAAGAACAGAGATGGTGATTGTTTTGCCCCATCAACTAATCTTTCTTGTTCTGAACATGTCTATTATCCTCTTTAATCAAGCTATTAAGCCTGTAGATCCTTGGGCAAAAGGGACCCAGATGGGAAATGTTTGAGGAATTCAACCACCAAAATCCAAATAAATAGGATGTCTCATCTATCAGCAGCAGGTAGCAAATCTTGTAATCAGCTTCAACATGAAAAGGAAACACCCAGTAATCATGTATTTTTTCAGCAAATATTAACCGGGAACTACTACATATAAAGAAATAGGTACTAGTGAGAAACAAAAAGCAGAACAAGACACTGCACTTATTTTCTACCATTTACTTAAGGAAGAAGATGTTTGTTACTGGAGACACATAGTAAGCATCCTGGTAGAAAGAAAACACGGAGACTAGAGAAAACTTCTTGAAGGAGGCAGTCTGTAATCACTAGGTTAAATTCTTCCAGAACAGAACTGCATAATTTGCACATCACTTGAGACATAATAGGTACTTTAAAAGATGTGTTTCAGTTAGTGACACAATTTCATATTATCGCAATATGCAAATACGTGAGACACTTGGAACAAGCATTCAGGGAAGTCCACACAAGAGAGAGACACGGGCTGATTACAGTAACCGCACTATGTGATTCCTCCAAACTGGGTGCTGAGCTGCCCAAATTCTAACACTCTGGTCTTCTAAATGTTCTGGCCCCTTCCTTTTCTAAATGGCTAAAGTCATGTGTTCTGTCACTGAGCAGCTTATTTCCTACCTAAAATTATAGGAAATTAGAGTTGGAAGAGACCTTCAAGATCACCTATGTCCCGCAGTTCCTAAACTTGCCTGGACAAAAGACTCACCAGGAAGGTGTCCTCCTCACTCCTATCTCTAAAGTTTAGATTATATGTACTTTTGAAATCCATATGTTATGAATTTGTTTTTTATTAGTATATGTTTGTAATACACAATGACTTTCATTGTGGCTATTTGGTACATGTGCATGACATGTATTAATTCTTTTTTATGTTCCTTTGTTACCCATTTCTCCTCTCTCCATATTTTGATCCCCTTTCTATTTGTAAAACATCTACATTCCTGATCTCTTTTACCTATAATTTATTTTACTCTTTAATTTATTTACACTTTGGGTTTACAATATAAGAGAAACCACTTGATATGCTTGTGTATATCATTTATTTCACTTAACTTTACAGTTTCAAGGTACATTCATTTTCCTATAAATGACTGAAATCTATCCTTTACTGCAGAGTAGTATTCCATGGTCTAAACAGTGCAGTTTTTATTCATCCATGTGTTGATGAATATATAGCCTGCTCCCAAGATTTAGTTATTATGAATCATGTTATTAGAAACAGGAATGAACACACTGGCGTAATATGATGTCTTCAACTCTTTTGAGAAGATACCAGTAAAGGAATAGCTGAGTTGAATGCAATTTCTATTTTTAACTGTTTGAGGCAGTTATATATTGATTTCCATGGTAGTTGTACCACCGTACACTTCCACAGACAATGAAGAAAGAAGGCTTCCTTTTGCCCTGAAGTCTCTCTATCACTCCATCATTTGTCATTAGTTGATTTCTTGATGATGGTCATTTTTAAAGACTAAAATAGAATCTCAGAGTTGTTTTAATTTGCATTTCTCTAATGGCCAAAGATGTTGAACATTTTTTCATTTACTTCTTGGTCATTTGTAGCAGGCCTTTTGAGAATTGTCTATTCATTTCAGTTGCCCATTTTTTACTGAGTGTTATTTTTGGAGACTCCATTTTTAAAATTTTTTGTATATTCTAAATATTAGTTCTCTGTCTGAGGTGTGACTAGAAAAATTTCTTCCCATTCTGTAAGTTGTCTCTTTATTCTCTTGGTTGTTTCCTTTGTTGTGGAGAAGCTTTTTAATTTGATATGATTTCATTTGCTTATTCCTTATGTTATTTCTCATGCAATTGTGAATTTGAATCATTTACTAAGTCAACCAAAAACAAAAGATTTTGTTTTCTCTTCCATCTTTGTGGGGTCTTCCAAAACCACTGATTTTCAGGCTCTAATCCCTGGGAATTGTTTCAATAAATTTATATACACTTTTGCAACTCTCTCCAGGTTAATTCCAAAGAGCTGCTATAGGAGCTATATATATTCTTCCTTCAGCTTCTGTGTCTCTCCAACAACCCTGCTGAGTGTGGTGTTTTTTATTGCTAAGCATCTTCATAAAACTCTCTCTAGCATCCACATTTCCTTGAAGTCATTTCCTTCTCCAAACGCTTACACCACCCAGGATCTTAAACTACTTAATAGTACTTGGCAATGCTGTGAAGCCCTTTCTATGTCAATAAACACATTCTGTGTTCTCCTGTGCTGGAGAAAGCATGATAGAAGGTACAATAGATAATGGGTTTATGCCCTGGAGGTGGAAGAAGACAAACTGCTAGAAAAACAGGTTGGAATAAATTAAATGCTAAAGGATGGCAAAAACAAAAACAAAACAAAACAAAATTATATGCTGTCAGACACCAGAGGGAAAAGTAATTATTCTTTTTAGAGAAATTTCAGAAGATTTCTAGGGAGCTGATTTTGGAGGTAGTTCTCAAAAGAATGACTATATATCAATCAGCAGGAAACATCCAGGCACAAGGCAGTGAAGAAATGAATCAGAATGTGAGGTAAGAAAAAATTACAAGAAAGACAGCCACCGATACAGAAGTGTAGGGGGACGAGGACATAGAAATAAGCCTGGATTACTGAAATATGCTTTAACATTGCATCTGTTACTTTTCAGCACAAAAGTCAGATTGCATGTATTTCTTCAAATGTATTCTATTGTTTGCCATCGTTTGTGAAACAATGGAAGAGAAGCAGTTGTCAAGCAAATTTAGGGGAGGACTTTAGAAAGACAACGACTATCAGTGAACTGTGACACTGGCAATTAATTTTACCCCTCATGCTTACCTGTGAAAAAAATAAACAACAAACCATTTCAGGTTAATAAATGAAAGTACCAGTGATGGTTAGATCTCATCTCTTATTTTATGAGCAATGTGAAGCAAAAGGAAATATGTAAAGAGAAAGATGTGATCGAATTTCTGTTTTACAATGTGCTAGAGGCAGTGCTAAAAGAAATCAAAGAGGAAATAGAAAATCTGTAGAGAGAACAGCTAGAAGGATGCTTCTGTAACCAAGGTGTGAGATGGGAAGGCCCTGAAGTAGGCCAGAGCGACAGTGAAGGTAAGAATAAACACTAAAGGGGCAAATCTGAGAAGACCCAGCAACAGGTGGAAATTCAGTTGTAGCCCTGAAGATAAATTTGGTTTCCAGCCTGCCTTTTGCATAAAAGGAGACAGTATTGCAGCTGAGTCTGGGAACCTGAAGAGGATGTGGGCCTCGGTTGAGATAGAGTGATTTCCACTTAGAACACAATGAATTTCAAATGAAAACTGTACATCCTAATGTGGGATAGGAGATATAGGGCTGAAATTTACAAAACAGGTCAGTTATGGCTTGGATTTTGCAAGACTTTGGCTTGACAGGTAAAGCTGCGAATATAGCTATGACCAGTGAAGGAGAAACGAGGAACATTCTGATGGAGATCTTGGAAACAAGTCCTTTATTTATGAAATTAAAGGAAAAGAGGGAATAGCAGAAGAGATGGAGAAGTAGTCTTACCTTCAAAGAAAGACATGCTGTAAACTACCAGTGAAATGAGCCCTTTGAAGATAGAAGAAACTGTCAGCAGCAATAGAAACTAGCAGTGCCAAAGAATTAACTATTTGATATCATCGAAATGTAACAAGCCTGTCAATGGTCTCAGCATGACATTCTTCTGCTTCTTTTGGTAGCAAAACCTTTGAGATTTTAGCCAGGCACCTGGATCCAAGCTAAGCCTGCATTCTGAGTCACCCCTGTGTATGTTTATGAAAGTTATGCTCTGGAATAAAAGGAAAAGAGATGTGTGCATCTTTCAGCTCATGCTACTCAAAAGATAGGGTGTATCCTAGCACTGGCAGGAATTGGGTAGCAATAGTGGTGAACAAAACAGGAACCATCTTTACCTTTGTGAATAAGAACCACACCAATGGATAGAAGCCATGAAAGAGAAGGAAACGGGGTCCCAGTGTTGAAACTCCCCACACCCAGATTGTAATGCAAGAGGAAAACTTATTTTTCCTTTAAGTGCATTTCAGTATTGCAGCCAGGGTGCAATGAAAAAACAAATATAAACTCATCTTTTAAAAGCTAAAAAGGAAAAGTGGAAGACAGTATCCACAGGAAAGATGGCTGAAGCATGTTTCTTTTTTAAAAATCAGTGATCTTATAATTCTTACCATTTTGAAAAGTCTGTTTCCTCTCATTCATATTTTTAATTTTGCAAATATAATTTTAAATTTATTGCTTGGGAAATAAACATGTTTTACTTTTGGAGACATGGTAATTCTGTTTATAAGTTAGGTCTTCAGGGCACTTGTTTGTATACTTGCTTAGAACTGCTTTCAAAATGTGACAGGAAAATTCAAAGTTTTGCTAAGTTATTAGAGGATGAATATTTGTATTATTAAGTGATTCCTTTAAAACACAAAGTTTCTTAGCAGCTAGGTATATAAATCATTTAACTAGATAGCTGATGACTAGGGAAAAGAAAACTTGTTAGAAATTATTGGAATGACTCATGTATATGTCATTAGAAAAGGAGAATTCAATAAATAAAATTTGAGTTGATGGAGCTTTATCTAAGAATAAGTTTATCATGCAAAAGGATGAATTCTTGCAATGTGTTCACTGTAATCAGGACTCCTCTGTGGGCTGAAGGATGGCCTCACTTAGTCCTCAGCTCTTGGTCCAAAAGCAACCTGAGCAGGAGGAAGTGCTGAGAACAGCCTCTGGGATAAGCTCAGAGCAGCTTGGAACTATCTGCTGTCAAGGGTATGGCAATTGCGTAATTAATCATAATAGGTGCAAGGAATATGCACAGACAGATTAAAAAAAAAAAACAAAAGAACTATCCATTGCCCATGGTGTAAATTATAGCTATATGGATAATGAAATTTCTTATTTGCATTTCACATAAAATTTACTAAACTCCTTATTCACTCATTAGTTACACATTATGGGTTTTTAAATAGTACTTTTCAAGTTAGCTTTGGCTCAAGGTGAATTATTTGCCCAGACTTTATTTCTGGAGCCATGACTCGCTTGGGCCTTCTTCACCAAATTCACAGCTCATTTTGTGGGTGGTAATGGTTTGTGGACACATGTGGGCATATGTGGGAAAAGTTCCGAAATATGAGTAAGGGTCCTACAGTCCAGAGCAATTGCTAAAAAACAAACAAACAACAAACAAACAAACAAACAAAAAAACAGAAAAGGAATAAGAATAGCCTAGAAACGAAGCAGCAAAAATCAGGTGACCTCCTTGCAATTATGTACACACGGTTAACCCATAGATTTAATAAATACTAGAAAAGCCTGTACTCCAAATCTGTAGGTTGTTTGAATATCAAAACATACAAGCACAAAAATACATGAAAATGTAAAGTTGAATCTGAGCTGCCACTGGGGAGAAGATATACGCTTGGTGAACTTACAACATTCCATTAAATGCAATGTTGGATATGTAAGAGAGGAGGAAATTATTTTTTGTAGCATACTCTCAATTCAAAAAATGTGATTTTTCAAGGCCAATGTTAGTATTTTACGAGAAGAACTGGGGGAGTGAAGCAAGGTAACTGTGTGTAATTACCAATTTCAAGAGGGCAACAACAACCCTTGCTTCCAGTTTCTGCCCATAGCTCTGTCAGATTTTGCCCTAAAATTTCTGGTAATGTAGACCCCAAGAAACTCAAGAGCAAAATGTAAAGGGTTTTACCTAAAAATGAAGCATACAGGTTCTCAGAATATTAGAAAAGCAAATTGTAGTTTTATAGATTTAGAGAGATTTCAAGCTAGAAGAGATCAGAGTTAACATTTAGTTTCTGTTTCATTCTAATGCATATATTTTATAGAAGTGACAATTGGGTCTATAATTCTAAACTACTGGCCCAACAACACATAGCGAATGTTGCCCAGTGAAAAGTAAAAATGCTGATCTTTGACTGTCTAGAGTTCTCTTTTTACACTGCTGAGCACTGCTTAGCAGGGACTGGGTGCATTTTACCTCGGGGAAGAATACTGCTACTAGGACAGCACAACTCCTCTATGAGTGCACACTGAGGTCCAGGAAGAGGGTTTGGGGTTTGTGCCTAGATGCAGAAGTCTGCTCTTCTTAAGACTGGTTTAAATGCCAAGGAACAATTAATTTTAACACTACTAGTATGCTATCATACAGTATATTGTTCTTCTAACAACACAGTTAATCTCCAGTGAATACTCTCTCTCCTTACTGAACCACAGAGCACAGCTAACACTAATTTAATGATACTGTTTATTTTCCACTCACAAGGCACAAGAACATTGAGAATTTTTACTGTCATTTGTGCATTGTGGTTGATCCTGGTTTGATGAGGGTAGTGGCTACCTTCTTACAAAAGTGCATCCATTTCCCTTTTGCACAAAGCCAAGACATACTTACGAAATGCAGGCTAAAATTAACCACCAGTGGCCTAAAATAGATGTGAATACTTTCAATTTATTTAGAAGTAGAATTTAAACAAAACATTATTTGGAGTGGAATCTGTCTCTTTGTAGTTTTTTCTCAATAATGCCTTAGGCTTTAATTTGCCTTCAAATACATCTAAAAATCAAGTGGGTTAAGTTTCTTTTGATGCGATTGATCAGTTTTTTCCTCTAACAGTTACATCAGGCTTTCGTTTGGTTTTTAGAATGCCTTTGTAGCATTCCTGCTAATGATGTTTTGTTATCACTTGACAGTGCTGTTGGGATTTAATGGGCTTCTGGGAAAAGTATGATAAAAACTATACTATCAAATATCATTAAATATTAAAATAGTAATCATAGTTTCTTATCTAAGTATAACAGAAGAATTTAATTTGCTTATTTCATCCTTATAAACCTGCAATTCTAATAACTAAAAAGTTAAAATTTTTAACAAATAAATTACAAGCATAAAAATCCTCACTTCACCAAATCTCTGAATGACAATCAGTTAAGCTGGTTGAACAGTAATATACATAACATGCTAACATTTCTTAACAGTAGATTTATTTAAAGAAGTTATTTCTAAAAATATGCTACGGGCCATCATTAACTTTGAGAGAACCTTGGCGATCTATCTCACAAAACACAGCTGAAAGGAAGAGTCCCCTGAGATTGCTAAAGGGGAACTGGAAGGAGCCTGGTGAAGTCGTGACCTTTCAAGGTGTTGGTTTACAGAGTGTGAAGCAGGCAATTCACCAGCTGCACCCAGGAAGCCAGGCAGCAGAGGCTGTGGCTGGGGATCAGAGAAAATGACATTCTGAAGGGCAGCTGGACCCCACCAACACGGCAAAACCACAATTCCTGTGACTGCAGTTCAGTATTTCAAAAGAAGATTATTAAAATGAAAATCAACAAACTGCTGGGGTTTTATAGCTGTTGCTGATGCTGCTGTTTGTTTGTTTTTGGACTGTTTCTTAGTTTCAAGGACAAATTCACTAAAGACTACGCACAATATCCAAGGTGCCTGTGCTGAACTCACTGCTGGATTCCGAGATTTCCAGTGTGGATTTGGAGAGCCAAAGCTGCTACCCTGCTGTAACAGGAAGAGAAGCTTCACTCCATCACTCTCCTAGAAGAATGTATGCTAACTGGAGATAATTCCTTTCTTTTTTTGGATCGAACTCACGATGTAGCACTTGTGAGGCAGGCGCTTATGTCGCTGAGCTAAATCCCCAGCAACTAAAGATAATTTAAAGTTCAACTGAACTTTAAAAGGGCTCAGTAAACAGTAAAAGGGTAATAATGATTTGCATGCCAAGATTTATAGATCTTTTTTCATGATATGGTCAACAATCTATATTCTTACTAATGTCACTTGACATTTACTTTTCAATTGACACACAGTTAATGAGCTATAGATGCTATAATTAAGTTCTTTTACCTACTGGTACAACTTTGTTTCCTTGTGCACCACTGTGAATGACACGCTCATACATCTACTCCTCCAGAGTTAGTGACAAGACCTACTCAAAGTTTAAATCCATGACACATTCTACAGAACAACGCAACTTGATCAGTACTATGATCACACATATGCACGCATGCATGTACGCACACACACACGCACGCAGCCTATATTCAGAACTGATTTTTTTCTTCAACCCCCAACTAATAAAATCAGGAGACTGCAAGGAGGCCGAGCGGCATGCAGTTTGATGTCCTCAGCAGGATACAGGGAGTCACAAGTGACGCTGTAAATCCAGCGTGGGGCTTCGACACTGTGTGAAGTGTGGCCTGAGCCTTGGAGATTTCCCTTTGATGCAAGTGCAGTATATTAATGGGAAAAGCATTCACTTTTATTTGTCTGTACTGTCTGCGACAGCGAGACTGCCTCATTTAGCTTAGACCAACATGAAAATACACAGAGAAGCAATCTGTTGCAAATTAGCACAAGTCCGCTTTCATTTACTAGCTAGTAATTGGAAGGGGTTAAGAAAGTGTAATTTATCAGATTGTATGAGCGTATCTGCTTGTGTGCCTTCAAAACGCCCCTGGAACCTTGAGACAATAATCTCTCCCAGTTGTCCACTGGATCCTAAGGAAAACACTGAATTGTGTGAAATACATGTACTCTGGGAGGTTTGAAAAGGCAGTTTCCTACCGTGACTCCTTTATTAGAGCCTTACCTTTCTTTTGATATGTTTTTACTCTCTCGCTTCCATATTGTCTTGAAGTCACTGCAGAACTCGTACCACACCATAAACACATAGCTGGGTGTGATCTCCTTCTCGCCAGCCTTGGGCTTCATTCCGAAATACCCCACAGTTGTTTGAAAACTGCAACAAGGAGGAGAAAAAAAATGGAGAGAGTCAAGGCTGAGAACTTTCAGCACCAAAACCCACCTACGTGAACAACATGAGGGGCAGCTCCCCACTTTGTTCTCTGACATGGGAGCCCAGGCTCATAGTTACTATGGTATATCCCAACCCTTGGAGAGTCTACGGCCCAAACTGATTCACAAGGACCACAGTTTGGTGGGGGAAAACTTCTGGGCATCTCTCATTTGTCTAAAAGCATAGCATGAAAAAAATTAGGGCGTATGTAAGTTAAACTTCTTGGGCTGGTTCTTTATTACAAACAAATCCATGCTCTTCATTTTATGTTTAATGATTCCATGTAACGCTGATGACATATTGAGTTTGTAGTGGTCAGTCAAATGGCACACTGGAAATCATAAATCTACTGAATGTTTCACAGAAAACCAGGAACATCAGTTCTATCTGCATTCTGCCATGATATGGCTTTGTAATCATGGGTAGATCATTCAGCATCTGTGACTTTCAATTTTCTCAAGGATAAAATAAGATAGACTACATGATCTTTTAAAATGCTACATTTTAAAGCTGAATTTAATACAAAAATATAAAGCACCAACTGTACAAAAACAGACAAAATTGCAAAATGATCTCCAATCTGGTTAGAAAAGAACTCAGGTTTTCCAAAGCAGATTCCCAGATATCACCGAGCCCTACCCCATGAAAGCACACTGCATACCAGAATGCTGGGCCTCCCAAGCAGCCCTTCTTGGAGGCACCAGCTTTGCAGCAATTTATAGCTCTGCACTCAATCTTTTCCCTCACCCCTACCTACCCCAAGTCTTACAGGCTCATTTGCCACGAGCAAGAACATTCAAACAGCCTTCTTTTCAAGGGTGTTGGAAACTAATCAAAGCAGGAATGGCTGGCCAGGTTTATTACTCAATGCTCTATCATCTGTTCAGACACAGTGTGGTTTTTTGTGGCCATCCTAAATACTGAGTTTCTAATGGAACTCTATTCAATGGTGATTGTAAAACCTTGAAGCCCCGTTACTATTATGAGGCATACTTTCATCTCATTCTCAGTTATTGGGCAATATGTATCTCATAAGATTTTATCACATTTTACAGATGAACTGTTAATTGATTCCATGGCTACGATTAGGTGAGATCCAAGCAGGAGTTGAGTCCCATAAATTCTTTGTGCTTCTGTAAATAACAAATCTGTTTTTAATGCAAATTAAAACTACTGGTCAGGGAATTTTGAATCCCAGTTATTAAAAGACTGGAAATGCGTAAGTGGAGAAAAGCAGTAATTCTAGTAATCTCTCAGGCGGCTCCCTGATAATTCCAAACAGGACACATTCTGGAGCAAAGTAATTGAGGAAAGCAGCAGGTCTAGACATAACTCCTAATTCTATGACAGTCAAAATACTGAGAAAACCAATGCATGCTCCGCAGCACATTCTGTTACTTCATTCAAGAAGGAAATTGCATTGATTGGAGGATGGGAGCCTATAGGGTGAGAGCTGTGCAACCCACAGGAACAGGCCTCTAGTTCCTACAAAATCACAGGACTTCAGCATTGAAAGGCATGGCAGGTTGACTTTTCCAATATTCTCATTTTACAGATGAGAAACAAAGGCCTGGAAAGATTGAACACCTCATGCACTGGCAGAGCTGGGCGTAGCATTTGGGTCTTCCGGTTCCTTGCTAACCACTATTTCTGCTTTTTCTTCTGATACCTATGCTCACTGACACAGAAACTTAAGTCATGTAGTCATTTCCCATTTCTGCTTTTAGTAGGTCACCCGTTGTGTCACCCAGAGCATGTAGTGCTCCCGGGAGGGGATGTTGTTATCTTTCTTCTTTCCGTTCACCTTCTACACAGATAAAGATTTTCTCGTGTAAGAAAAGAAAGACTTTCATTTTTTTACATTCAGAGGATCAAATTGTCTCCTGTCCTATGGCAGGATATAGTGCTGAGACTATAAATCTTATTACCATGATTCACTGATCATCCCAACACATCTGGCATTACTGAAGTCCTAACTGCAAGATGGAGACACGGTAGATACCAGTGCATCTTCCAGAAAATAACAATGGCGTTCGGCAATTGTCACAGAGCCTGAGAGAAGCACGTCACACTTGTGGGCTCCCCTCTCCCAGCTCTACACTGAGGCTAACTTCTGCCCTTGAAGGTCTTTCCTTGCTCATTTGTGAGGCCCAGCTGGTGGGAGGCCCTGTTCTCTTAAAGGGGTAGAAATTAAAAGAAATAACACATTTCAGCACTCCACCCACCAGGTATTTTGGAATCTCCAAAAGCAAATGATCCTTTTCAGAAGCAAATGAACTCAAGAGCACAGGTTAAGTTTGGCACTGAGCACCTCTGGTAAAGGTGAGGTCCCTCAAGGATGGGCCTCATGATTGCAGTATTACTTCTGTTGTTTAAGCTCAAAGCCAGGTATGGACTCACAGCTATACAACTATCTAGTAAGGTTAACTATTATCCTCCCCAATAAAACTCTTTCTGTCTCAAATACAGTAATGGCTCACAGAAGATTAAACTGCAAACCTTTTGAAATCTGGATAAGAAAATTATTAGTATGTAGGTACCAGGAGAATTTTTCCAACAGACAAGAATCAAAGGGTCAATTGTGTTTTCTGAAATTTCTGTCAGTGAATCATTCTCAGTTCAACTTGTAAAAGACTAATTTTTGATTGAATATTTTATACAACTTTTTAAAAAAATCATTCTTGGTTCTTCAATCTCTTTCTCTCTCAGTTCCTTGTCTATTTTATAATTTTTAATTCAGCCAAACATTCTGATAGTACAGATAATGCTTACATAAAGTGCCCACAGCAAAGTGAGATGCCTTTTACAGTGTTAAGATGCAAAAGAAGGACACATGCAGTCCCTGTTTTACATGCGTGTCTTCGAAAACTGCTTAGGAAAAGCAAATACTCCCTAGCCTCAGAATAAACTGTTTCTCTTGAAAATAAAACATAAGAATTTACCAAATCTCACACGAATATTGCAACACTGACCACAAGCTCCTTAAAGAGTGTAACCAAACAACTGCGGTTTCTACATTAAAGATGGGATCTAACATATTTCATTGATGACATGAAAGCTCGACTACCTTCACCACAAAGCCACGGAAAATGCTGACAACCAAAATTTACGACTCTTCTCAGCATAGCTAATGTGCAGCAGCAGCCCCAGCCCCTCTAAGGTGGGCCCCCTTTCCCCTCAGCAAAAGTCTTAAAAAAGGATTAGAGATTTGACGTCTACCCTGCAAGCTGAATTTCTGTTTGGCCTGACACCAGCATGCCCTGCTCAATGGTCTCTTCTCTACATGCTGAATGTTTCCATAACACCAGGGCACACTCATTCTGAAACAGGAAAGCTTGGTACAGAGATAAGGCAACAGAGGGGTACACAAATCTAAAAACTGTCTCAGTTTTCAACGATCATCATGATAGGATGATATTCATAATTCAAGACCATGTCTGCACTTAGAAAACTACACAATTTGCCTTAATCTTGCTTTCATCAGCATCTTAATTTTGTTGGCAATTACAGTGGGAAGCCAGGGTAGACGCTGGTACCTGTCAAAGCAGGGCAGACGACACTGTGTGTGGGTTTTCGAACATTGTGGCTAGAAGAGGCTTCTAGTTTGTTCATTCACTTTCAGATTCACAACTAGGAAACTTCTCTCACTTGCAAAGCTCCATCTTTCCTTATACTGTTTCCTTTCCCTACCTTCTTAGCTAATTTTCTAGTACTCGTAGAATTGGTGTCAGCAAATGTATCCCTGTCCTCACTATGAATGCCTCAGAATATTCCAATTCACACTTCTATGAGCAAAAGATAAGCAAGCTGACTGACCTGCTTAATGAACAGAAAAGAAAAACCCCTAAGGGATTAGAACTGAAGGTTATTATGTGCCACTGGTTCCACTTTGGTCTGAACTTAGAGAGGCTGGAGCAGGAAAAGACTTGGAGTAGGCAAAAACTGACCAGAAGAACTATGAAGCCACTCTTAACTGCTGGGAAGATTTTCTGTAAATAGAGACCAGTTCCTTCTCCCCACCTATGCCATGACCAAAATATCCTCTAGCATCGGAGGAAAGACATTGTAAGCATCCCAGAATTTGCAATGATGATTTGATCTAGTGTAATGCTAAGAAGGATCAGGTTGTTTATAACTTCCACAAAATGGCTCAAGAGCAGAATGGAGGAGGGGCAGCCAGGTGGGTTCTGCTGTGACACCTGGAGAGGCAGGTGAGTCATGCCCTGGGTGGTGCTCTGCTTCCTGGGAAAGGTATTCCCAAACATTCCTGTCACAGTGCTTTTACCCAAGTTCTAGAATACTGCTCATGGAGGCATAATATTTTTATTATTTTAAAGATATAAAGAAATAAAAATAAAAGTTTCAAAACAAGCTGGTAGGACAGTAACAATAATTCACACATTGCATACTGTTATCTTTGCAGTAATTACTCAGAGTACAAGATACAGGCAAGAAATACTGCCCAAACAATATTAGCTCGAACTTTTCAATGAACCAAGAAAAACCAGCTGTGTAACTACTTTAACTATATTTTGTATATATATATATATTTTTTTTTCTTTTCTTTTCTCTTCCTTCCTTTCCTCTTCCCACTTCCCAGTTTCTCTTTTCTTTTGGTAGTTTCTTCCCAATTCACAATATCTATTGTGCATTTTGGATCTTACTTGTTCAGCTTCTTACACTAGTAAGACAGTACAATATTTACACATGTGCATCTGGTTCATTTCACTGATGAGTGTGCTTCCGAGCTGCATCCATTTACCTATAAAAGTCTCAAGATTATGGTCAAGTAGTACTTCATTATATATATATTTTTTTAATTTTTATTTAAGGAGAAAAGAAAAGAAAGAAAAAAAAACAGTGAAGGGGTACAAGTTATGCAGATTTACAGAATAAAAAAATGCGCAGTAGGAAATCACTAGTTAATGGATTACATATTGCCATCTTAGAAATAATTGTTCAAGTCACAAAATTAAAGCTTGTAGAGTGGACATTCCAACAATGATACTGCAGACAGTTCTGTTCAATGATCCAATAAAACTCTGTGATATCATTTTCTATCTTATACATTTAAATATACATGCAGTTATATAGTTTAGAGCACTTTCTTTTCCTCTCTTTTGTACAGTGACTATTACACATTTTGGGTTTCATTGCTCCCACGGTTCTTGTTGCTTTTTTGGAAGAGAGTAAAACCAAATGTGACATAACAGAACAGAATCGGTCAAGTCAAAAGGGTGGACATAATAGATAATATAAAATCATAATACAAGGTGATCAACAATGGTTACCATAATGCCTCCCGCTATTTCTAATAGAATTGCCTATATCATTAGTTGTAATACAATTGAACAAAACCGTAAAGAATAAAACCGACAAAACCAAAACATTGGAGATATTGTAGGTCTTCAAAAGTAGATAAAAGTCAACGAGAATGGGCGTTATAATGAATCTCATTATCTTCTCAGCTGATGCCTAAACTTTCGAACCTGATACTATCCAGCAAAACAGAATAGAGGAACCTCAGTCAAAAACAAGATGGTGAGAGTAACACAGGGCTTCAAATCGAGATAATAGAAAGTCAAAGTGGGTTACTATATTATATCCTGCTATATTTTTCCCTTTAATTAAATGGATAAAAATAAAAAAGTAAATAATGGAGTGGAGATTGAGAAAAAAGAGGGCATAACAGCGAAACAGGGCAGATCAAAACATAACCATTTAAGCAGAATAGTGTTTCACCACCAGATAATCCTGACCCAAAAATAGTTACCATATTGACTCCCTCCCTGAAGTCCTTGAGTACAACTTCATATACTGTAGCATTAAGTATATCAAAACAATGTAAATCCATTTAAGAGAATGACAGCATTATAGAGTATTTAGAATCGACTAACAGAAAATGAACAATGGTCTCTGTATAATCTCCTTGTCTTTAAAAGGTTTTTTCTTATACTATCGTACTTAACAAAATCCAATAAGATACAACCTGTTTAGACCATTGGAGACAGAAGAACAAAAGCTAGATGAGACTTCAAAACAAGATGGTACTAAATCAGCATTACCTATTAAGATGTCATTTTCTCCAAAAAAAGCTGTTCCTATCATCCAATCTTCTCTGTCTCATTTCTGTTGAGCTCTTTTTCTGTCAGTAGCTGTCAGTTTGTCTTCTTCATTTTGTTCTCTGCTCCATTCGTTGTGGCCTCCCCGCCCCTATTTCTGGGTTCTTTGTATTTTTCTTTTTTTAGAATATCCTGCAATACTTTCTGTAGGGTTGAATTGGTGGTTGCAAATTCCCCCAGTTCCTCTTTATCCTGGAAGCACCTCGTTTTTCCATCAATTTCCAGGGACAGTTGTGCAGGATATCTCAATCTTGGCTGTAGATTATTATCTTTCAAAGCTTGAATTATTTCTCCCCATGCTCTTCATGATTTGATGGTTTGTGAAGAGAAATCTGCTGTAATTCTGATGGGTCTTCCCTTGTAAGTGATCTGTTTCTTGTCTCTTACAGCTTTTAATATTCTGTTCTTGTATTGAATTTCTGGAATTTTTATTATTATATGCCTGGGTGTTTCTCTGTTAGGGTTGTAGGTAGCTGGGGTCCTGTATGCCTCATACATTTGAGTATCTTTACCTTTTGCTAAATTAGGAAAATTCTCCTGGATTATTTCTGTGAGTAGCTTTTGTAGTTCACTTGTTTGTGTCCCTACTTCTTCTTTTATGTTCTTAATCCTTAAGTTATGGCTCCTCTTATCATCTTCTTGTCTTTGTATTATTGCTGTGTGTTTCTTTGTTATTTTTAAGAAGTTTTTCATTTCATTCTCCCATGTTTCAAGTCTGCCCTCCAATTCAGATAGTCTGTCCTTAGTTTCTTTCAAGCTGTTATGCCAGTCTTGGGTAGACTTCTTAATTTCTTGATAGTCCCTTTGAACCTGCTTCACATACTCAATGCTTTCTCTGTTTTCTCCATCAAGCAATTCTCCCCTCTTTTTCTGTTCTTCCATTCCACCATCTGCTTTTTCCTGGGTGGTGCTTAGCATTTCTCTAACTATTCTGCATACTTCTAGCTTCAGGTCATTGATAACTTCATTCCTGAATTGGTCTATGAGGCTCTCTAAATGGCGCTTAATGTATATTGGTGCAGTGTCCACTGCCTGATTCTCAGGATTGGGGGTCGAGGAGCCTTTTTTGTTGCTTCCCTTCCCCATATTTTCTGTTCCTTATAAAATGTAATCTTACACAGGAGGCCCGGCTTCCCTGCCTGTCAGCCACAGCTTGATCAAATTGCGCTGGCTAGTTGTTCCCGCTCACCGCTGCGCCCCAGGGAGTTGCAGAGGAGGCAGCCTACCCGGGAGTCGGTCGCTCCTCCGGGCCACCGTCAGGCTCTGGGATCTGGGTTAGGCCAGCCTAGGGAGTCCGCCAGCAGCGTCCCTCCGGCCAGGCACCTTTCACCAATCCCGTCCGAGAGGGAAACGTGCGGCTGCAGTTGCCACCGCGCCCTGCTCTTACAGGACTGCCCGCGCCCAGAAAAACCTCCGCTGGAGTCAACCTGCGGTAGGGAGTCAGTTCCTCGCTCACCTCGCCACCAGTCAGCCTTCCTCCCTGTCCGTCGCGTTTCCGACTCCGTTCGCAGACTCCCGTTTCCAAGCCTCTGCGTGTCTCTCCTTGCCGAGCCGCTGTGGAGGCAGCCGGCCGCCGGGCGGCGGGAAATCCAAACCGCGGTTTCCAATGGCGTGGGGTCGAGCCTCCACACCGAGATTTTTCTGTTCCTATTTTAGCGCCAGGACTGTATTCCAAGTTGGATTCTCTCAGCCCAGTTCGTTCCTGAGTCAGCAGAGCATATCTCTACTGGTTCGTATCTCCTTAGTCCGCATCATTCCTGGCCTCTGAGCCGAGCCTTTAGAGAGCGTTCAGTAGTTGCTGTTGTCTGTCCGCCATGTTCTCCCCATCTCTTAAATACATTTAGTGAGTGGTGGACATGATTAGTATTGCTCATGATGTCAGTACATGGCAAGAGATGCGTAGTGGCTCCCTTCCATGGAATCACATCCCACAGGGAGTGGGACCTGATCCTTTTCTTCAAAAGGGCGACTGATAGGCTGTTAAATTGTCCAGCTGAGATCAAAATCGCGGTCTTCCTGTTTCAGCCTCTCAGAGTGCTGGGAATACAGGCATGTGCCACACTTGGCTCTGGAGAATATTCGAGGGTGTGAAATGCTTTTATGGCTTATTCTGTGTGATGGCAGACTCGGTAATAACAGGAGATACCACTTTCTGAGGACCCTTCAATTCCATTTGGCTCCATCGCTACTGATGGCTCACAGCGAGTGCAACACACTATTCCTGAGCCCACCAGCACACTTTCCCTTTACCTGTTGTTAAGGAAGATCCAATAAAGAAAAACTGATGAGCAGGAAAGGAGCTACTGCCAAGCCCTCAAATAGGCAAGCAAAGACAGGAGCAGAACAGGATCCACTTCACAGTTGCTAGGGCTAGGTTATGTTCAGTCACTATTAGCTATTATCCTTTGACTGTTTGAACAGACATCAGGTTTACAAAATATTAAACAGACATTCATCCAAGAGCCCGGACTTCAGTCATACTGCGTTAGTATGTTGCGTTAGTTCAAATTATCACGAAGACAAGTCACTCTTCTTCTTGGAGTTTTGTTTCCCTCTGTGGAAAACAAGGGGTCCTGCCTGATGTCCACCTCTTAGAGCTTTTAGGCTTTAATGAGATGATTCATGTAAAATTCAGCACTGTACTGGACAAGGTGCACACACTAAATGCCATAATAACTATCACCCTGTTCCATAATAGTCACTGTGATTCTGTCATAATAGGCTTTTAGGCACTGTCACCGATTCAAGTTTCTGTACTAGTAAACGACCAGAGGGAAGGGCTTCAGAGATCACGCCAGCCAATCTCCCGGCAGGGTGGACAAGGTTGATACAAAGGTACCAAACGATGGAGATTCTGTACTTGTGACACTGTTCCTCCACAAAGCCCTGCCGTAAATAACAGGCAAACAGAATCCCAACTAAAGGCACCCAAGAAAACAAGCCTCTCTAAACTGGACGGACCAGAGGACACCTACTTCATTATATTTTTAAAAAAACCCACATTATAAATATCTATTCCTCAGATGATGGGCATTCGGGTTGTTTCCAAGATTTAGCTATTACAAATTGTGCTGCTATAAACATGGGTGCATATATATCACTGTGATATGAAGTGTTTAGGGCTTCTGGGAAAATAAGCAGATGGGGAATACTGGGTCCATCGGGACCTCGAATTCTAGACTTTTGAGGAATCTCTATACTGATTTCCACAGTGGTTGCACCAGTCTACACTTCCACCAACACTGAGGAAGAGTTCTTTCTCCCACATGTTTGCCAGCAGTAGTTATTGGTTAATTTCTTGATGACAGTCATTCTTTCTGGGGTGATACGGAACCTCAGTATTGTTTTAATTTGCCTTTCCCAAATGACTAATGATGTTGAACATTTTTTCATATATGTATTTGCTACTTGTGTCTCTTCATATGAGTAAGTGTATATGCATCTCAGATGCCCATTTTTAGGTTGGATCTTTGAACTTTCGGTGCCTGATTTTTTTCAATCCTTTATATGTTCTAGATAGAAGTTCTTTGTCTGAAGGGTAACTGGTTATAATTTTCTCCTATTTTGTGGGTTTTTCACTCTGTTAGTAATTTCTTTTGTTTTGCAAAAGCTTTTTAATAAGCTGAAATCCCATTTGTTGATTCTTTGTAGTATCCCCTTGCGGTCTGGGGTTTGTTCATGAAGTCATTTGATTGAGACTGTATTAAATCTGTATAACAGTTCTGGGTGTAAGGCTATTTTTACTATACTGGTTCTTCCTATCCATGAGCAAGGGATATCTTTCTATTTTCTGAGATCCTCTTTCAACACATGAGGCCAAAAAAAATGTCTATTCAAATGTCATGAAAATTAAATAAACAAATTCTACATGGCTTTACCACTTACATGAGGTACCTAGAGTAATCAAAATCACAGAAATAGAAGGGGAAGCGGTGACTGCCAAGCTGGGGAGAGGAGGGACAAACAGTTTGTGCTTAATGGGTAGAGAGTTTCAGCTGAAGGAGATGAAAAAGTTCTGGAGCTGGGTGGCTGGTTGCAAGCAATGGCAACAGAAGAATACTAAACAGTGACAATAAATAGAATATACAGTCAAAGAACTGAATTCAAATCAGAACTATTTACCTCTTCTGTGCATTCTCTAAGTGACTTTCTTCCATTTTATGCTCCTTTTTGGCTGCAAAAGAAAAATAACTCTGATTAAAACTATTTTCTTCCACTATATCCACTCTACGTAATGTTATCACTTAATTACACTCATTAATTATTATAATAAGTCTGAACACAGGGGTTTGCAAGTTTCTATTACAGGTCTTAGAGATAGCACTCAATCGATTACAACCAGCAAACGGCTTTCTTGAAAACAGCTCCAGCTGTGATGTTTCCTTTGGGACAGTTCTGAGTGTAAAAGGGGACAATGTTTGTAATTATACCTGGACAAACATATAAACTGAAACAATGCTGGGCAGACTGGCAGATGTGGTCAGTGAGCTACAGCCACCTTATAAGCCTCATCATGTAAACATCACATTCTCCCTTGCTCTAAAATGTAATAAATCCAGCAGTGCTTATGGTAGCTCTTCTGGAGAATTCATGAGAATGTTTGCAAACTTAGTCTCACACTCCAAATCCTTTAGCAGTCTAGGGAAGTCTCTGTTCTCCTCTCTGAGAACAATGTTTTTAAACATGTTGAAAAGACTCCATAAGTTTAGTAAGAAAAATCAATGATGCTGAGATATAATTGTGAATCTACACATTAAGAATTCATTTTCTGTAAGGGTTATTTAATAAGGAAGTTTCTTTTTAGGGTGGCTCTTGTAAATACATTTTCTCAATTGGAAGATCATATGATAGTATATGAAAATAACATTTTTGGGGGGCTGGGGATTTAGCTCAGCGGCATAAGCGCCTGCCTTGCAAGCAGGCGGTCGTTAGTTCGATCCCTGGTACCGATAAAAATGAAAAAAAAAAAAAAAAAAAAAAGAAAATAACATTTTTTAAATGTCTGGAAAAATCAGCAAATAGTAATATTAACTAAAATTTAATATCCTTTAGTTTACAATTATATGTATATAAAGTAAATGAACAAAGATAATCAATCATATCTTGAAATTCTATTGTGATACTCTATGAAAGATATTAAAGCAATTTAGAATAGCAATTGAAAAACCCTGGTTCTGCCATTTACTACTTTTGTGGCAAAAGGCAAGTTACTCATGACCAAACGCTTAGCTATGACCTCTGTCCCGTAAGAACAGTCACAGTGACTATTAGCAAATAGTGGTGATAAAGACTGAATGAGCTAATCCATGTAGAGAGCTTAGTGTCTAATGTGATCAATACACAACATGGCAGGCGCTAGAGGTGGCTCCCGATCATCATCTCCATCATGGATGTAAGTTTTATGAGGGTGCTCCCCTACTCCAAACTTTCGATGGATTTTCAGTACTTTCATGTAACATCTGGAGCCTTCACAGTGCTGCAGAAGGCCCTGCACGTCTGCTCCCTGGCTTCCTGGAGGCACCACTTCTTTCGGATGTTCATTTCTATCCAGCCCTGAGCTACCTGGTAGCAGTGGCTCCATTACATTGACCATTTGCATCTGTGGATCTCTGCAGTTCCTGCTCCTCCCCATGGAGCACAGACCATTACTCAAGTGCTCCCTACTTGTTCCTCATCATCCCTTGCCATCCCTCCTCTTCCCCACAACACGCTCACACTCTCAACTCTCTTGCTTTACGTTTTCTCCCCTATCACCTTTACCTACCTGACACACTATTCCTTCACACAGCAACAACTTACATTATACAATGAACTATTATATAGCAATTTAATGTAAGCTCTGAGAGCAGTAACTCAATTTGTCTTGCTTTCTGCTATAATCCTAAGTGTAAAACTTATGTATATAAGTAATTTCAGCATTTGTATCCTAAGTGTAAAACTTATGTATATAAGTAATTTCAGCAATTTTAGAAGTGCATATTTAAGATTTACTTAAAAGACAAGAGTTTTCTCAAACCTAAGACTTTATGTTTGGAATATGAACATAAGCTAAAGATTGCACACTACTGTATCATCTCTAAATGCAGCAAATTTCAATAATTAATGTTCAAATGATTTGGCTCTGATGAATACATAATTTGAGATAAGGTTAGGTCATACATATGTAGGTCCATCTCTTGCCCTATGTCACCATCCCAAACCCCTCCCTCCATGCTCCTAGCAGAACTCTCTGTGACTAAATCTGGTTCACTTAGCCAATCAGATACTGAGATGTAACTCTCTCTCTTATAAGCTACCAAGTCCCCCAAAATGTGAACCTAGTGATTTGTTCTTATCCAGTGGTTTTAAACGATGTGCATGGCTAAACAGGGGAAGAAATTCCTGCGAGGCTTGCGTGGCCTTCCTGGAGGACCTCTGCTTTTCTCCGTCATCAGATGGTTTCTAACTGGCTGCTTTCATGCTCTGCTAAGTAGACTGTGGCCACACCGTCACTGCATATGAGTTAGTGACATGAAATACCATATTCAGACTGAGTTAGACAGCAGATAAGGCTTCAAGGGCTCTATGAATATGGTGATTTGGATACAACAATGTCCAAATGCCAAAAAGGGTATTACTAAGAGGCAATTAATACTGCTGAACCTCTGAGGGTTTAGGAAAGAGAGCCTTAAGGAAAATGAGAAGAACTTAGACTAGGATCTCAATTTTTCCTAGGTAAAAGACCTATAGAAAGCCTTACTTCCCCTGGTGTGACTTAAGACACTTCACCACCCTAAAATATTTCTCCTTCATCAATGTGTGAAATTTCCATCCATATCACTGTGTGTTGTAAATATTTTAAAAACCAAATTCAAATATATTAGAAGAGCCACAAATTCTAATATCATCAATAAATAAGGTAATTGAGAGCCAAGTGTAAACACCTCACTGTTCTCAGTGGGGACTGGTAGGGGAAGAGGAAGCGCTCCATTTAAAAGAACAAGTAGTTGGCCTTATTACCATGTCTTCTAACTTTGTAGTGGAAAGTTAGAAAAAGATCAATGGGTAGTCCCAATTTTTAAAACATGCTCTGTGGTACTCTGAAAGACAAGGAAGGCATTCCGGGTGGTCATATCTGAGTTTAGCTTGGTAACTGACATCATGAAATGCCGAAGTTTGTTCTTGTAGTCCCTGTGTCAGGCTCTACTCTAGATGCTTGGGGCCGCCAGTGAAGAAAGCAGAAAAAGGTCTTTGTATAATTTTCATTCCAGTTAAAGCTGACAGCTAAACCCAAGAAAGCAAGGTCCCTTGGAAGGAACTTCTGATAAGGGACAGAAGGAAAAACCTACAGCATAAATGGACACCTACAAAAGGAGCCGCTGGTACTGGATTAGGTATATTGAAACAGCCAGAACCACTGGTATGAGGCTCAAAAGAGGAGAGATAATACTTAAAGACAGTCTATGCTGAACAAAAACTGTCCTTATCCTTCAACTTTGAGTAGCAGTGGTCGTGAAGTAATCTACAGAATTCACTTAATCTTCTACAAAACCACATGGGTACTAGTATTTAGGTGCTTTGTTTTTCAGAATAAATCATGGTACTACTACCAGTTAGGGTGGGAGGAGGTACTGTCAGGCAGCATTAGGGCGGGTGAGGAGATAACAGGTACCTATACCTTGCTCTTCTCTCTCCTAAGAGGTTGTCACCTTGCCTGCAATACGTTATATATATGCAACACTTCCAAATCAAAGGATTAGAGTAGCTGCTTAAAATAATCCCTCAGCTTTCAAGACAATGAAAGTAATAAAAACACATCAGAATACTTATAATGAGAAACTTCACTTAACATAATTCTATCTTGCGAACTTCTTTATCAAGGATATATGTACACTGTGACTTCTGGATGTCTGTGGAGAGCCTGAGGAATGTTTGCTTCCCGAGCTATAATTTTTCTATCATTGTTAGAAATGTATATTACTTAAACTTTCATTTTCTCTATTAAAGACCAATATTCATTTTTCATAAATCTATGTCACTAAGAGAAAGCAATATGGCATTGTCATGGTTTATGTCTGTGGCCCCCAGACCTCATGAGTTTGCATTGTGCATTTGTGATGGTTCATTGTCTAGTGCTTGTTGATGGTGTCAGTGCTACACCCACATGGAGGTGGAGCCAGGATGTGATGCAATGACAGGAAGAAGGTGTGTCTTGCTCTTTGGCTGGTTCCTGCTTGCTGTTTGCAGCCACCATGAACTGCGGCCCAGCCATGCCCGCCTGCCTTGGAGCCAACTGAGTGTGGACTGAAACCTCCAAAAACTGTAAGAAATAAACCTTTTCTTTCCCAACTTGGGCTTCAGGTATTTTATCTCAGCAACGAGTAAAAAGTAACTAAGACAGGCATCTCATAACATTTCTGTTTGTTTGTTTGCTTATTTATTTCAAAGACATTTGTATGGATTTTATTTCATGTTGTCTTTACAGAGTAAAAGACATCTCTGTTCTAGTGTAAATCTTTAATGCCTTGGAATTTTGTTTATTTTTTCATTTGATGGTCTTTATATTATCAGGAAGTTGCCCCACTGGAAAATGTTTGAAAAGTTTCTAAGTACTACAAGTGAAGCAAAAATGACTCTTTCTGCTCAGTAATTCTAGGCTCAGAGAATGCACATTAGGACTCAAGATAGCTATGTACCATGTCTGAAGGCCATGTCTGTTACTTAATGTTGTGCACAACTCACATGCACTCTCCATTGTAAAATGGAGATACTGTTACTTATCTTTTACAGAGCCACACATGTTATATGAAATGAGCATCCAAAGTGTTTGGTGGACTCTAAATCTCTGCAGTTAGATCTCTGATGCTCAATGTCATGTTGGATCCCTGGGGGTTCAAATTTCCAACTGCTTGGAATTAGCAGGTATGGCAAAGTTAAACGTAATGGAGTGGAGTGCAGTAGAGTGGAGAGAGCTTGGGCTTCACCTCAGGGAGACCTGGCTTGAATTTTTGTTCTATTACTTATTAATTTCATGTCAGACAGACCTACATTGAGTTTCTGTTCTGTAACTTATTCATTGGATGACACTATGGAAGTTACCTACCCCCAAGGTACCTTACCCATGAAAATGGGAATACACTTACTTTTAAGAAGGCTGTGACTATGAGTCATGATGCACACCTAAGATTGACCTATTTTTAGCACATCATGAGTGCTCTGCAAATGGCAGCACTTACTATTGATTAGCTAGAGCAAATGCTAATACAGCATACCTCGGAGACAACATGGTTGGGTTCCAGACCATGCAATAAAGCAAATATTGCAATAAAATGAGCCATATGAACTTTTTCATTTCCCCACATATAAAAGTTACAGCTACACTACATTGTAGTCTATTAAGTGTATAAGAGCAGTGTAAAAAATGTGCACTATATATATATATATATATATATCTTAATTTAAAGATACTTTATTGATAAAAATGCTAACAATCATTTAGCCTTTAGTGAGTCCTAAATCTTTTAACCAGGGCTTTGCTCTGGATTAGGCAGAAGAGAATGCTGTGGTTGTTTGGATCTTCATTCTTGACCTCTAAAACTTTCTCCATATCGGCAATAAGACTGCTTCTCTGTCTTATCACTTGGGTGATTGGTGGAGTACCATTTTCAATTTCATTCAAATATTTTTCCTTTTCAGTCAAAACATGGCTAATTATCCAATGGGAGAATTCTAGAATTCCACCTATTTTGGCTTTGACATGCTTTCCTCACTACATTAATCATTTGAGGTGAGAGTCACTTATTTTCACTAGAACACTTAGAGGCCACTGTACGGTTGTTAATTAGCAATATTTTTAGGGACTAGCAATATTTAGGAATAGCAGTAATTAACACTGCTTAGGTAGTAGAGAGACCTAAGTAATATTGAAGGATGAGAGAGTACCAGGTGCATCTTGACATGTGCTATTTCAGATTGAAATGTTTTCAGAGACACAGATGACATTCACTCTGGAGTTTCATTTGTCATACAGTGAATTTTAAAAACATACTAAGTATTTCCTGGGTTAAATTTGGAAAAAGAAAAGTTTTCTTTATAAATAAGATTGTATTGGCAGAAAATTTTAAGATCAGGATCATTCATAATTTAAATATATCCACACTCTGAACTTTTTAAGAGGAGATCATTCACACAGCAAAAGTGGCTGAACAAGGTCACTGTTCCGAGAAAGTGAGAGTTTTATAATTAACTCATA
This sequence comes from Cavia porcellus, assembly GCF_034190915.1. Lineage (NCBI taxonomy): Eukaryota > Metazoa > Chordata > Mammalia > Rodentia > Caviidae > Cavia > Cavia porcellus. Next base: position 35,831,030 of record NW_026947489.1, read on the forward strand.
TTTATGGACAGCCCTCTAAGAGGTAACAAATTGTAAATTGAGGGCAAAGGATACAGTTTGGAAAACTTTCTAGTATTCTTTGTACAGGCTATTATGCTTTAACACACCATGGTTTATGGACCTGATGTGGTTGGTATAAACCAACAGGACTCACAATAAAGAAGCTGTTTTTACTATGGTTTACAAATAGAGGAGCTGAGTGATGCTAAAGAGGAAACAAAGGAACCATTCTTTATATCACATGGTGGACATAGAGGTCACTTTCATTTCTCAGAAAATTGCCCAATCGTGTGCCTTTAAAGACTAGAACACTTTTCACCAGCAAGGGCAACAGCACTCTGGAAAGAGGGATTTAAAAAAAAAAAAAACATATCTGAGAAAGAAAAGATATGGCTTATATGGCAACATTAAGTTATGGAGGTCTTATTTTTTTCTCTTGGCATGTCTGTCCATGGAAGATATATAATATCTACTCTTCTGGCTTATTAGTTTTTCTAGTCATGGTTAAATTGGACAAATGATCACTTCTGGTCTGTCACAGAGTTTTCATTTGCAAACATCCAGCTGGATGGTAAAGGCAACAGTAAAGGGCACAAGAGACCATGTGTGAATTTTCAGTTTACAATGGAAGAGACTGTGTAATGACATGAAATCAAAGTTCCTAGTATATTCGCATACTTTAATTTGCATATCACTGGCCTAAGGCCAGTACACTAGAAAACTCAGACTTTTAATGAAAGTAACAAGTAAGAGACAATGTACTAAAAGTTTTAAGAGGTCTTTAGAGTCATGAAATCAAAGAGATTTTATAGCAGAGAAAATGGAAGTCCAGCTTGATTAAGTGACTTTCCTGGGTCACGCTAATAGAGGCAGGGTCCAGGTTTTTGACTCATAATGTAATATGCTTTCCAATGTCCCTGCAGCTAAAGGAAGTCTTAAAGAAACACTATCTAGTCTAAACGTCCAGGCTGATGTTTCTGCCTAGATCTTCTTTGAGTTCACCCTGACTTTCCCGAGCTCATCTTTTTCATTATTTTTATCCGTCTTTTTCTGTTGTACTTCATGACTGAATTTGGATACTTTTATAGGCATCAAAGACAAGTAAACATAAATTTGGCTCCTGGGAATTTTCTCAACCAGGTTGCTTCCTCTGATCACACAATAAAAACAATGCTTTACACTGCTATTTTCTCCTCCTCCTTCTAGACCTTTCTAGATTCTTAGAACAAAACATTCAATATATACAATGCCAGACCTAGGACACCGAGTTTCCTTCCCTCACAAAAGTTTGAAAATGGTCATTCTTGATGCAAACCATACTTAGAATAGATTTATGATCTTTAGACATTTATATTTTATACTTTTAAAGCTATGTATGATAATGTTTAAAAACCTCATAGACTATCTTATTGGTATAATACTTTGAATTAGAAAGCACTATAAAATGTTCCTGGTTATGTACAATGAAAAGAACTATATTCTTTTCTATTAAATGTTCATCAGATTTTGCATCTAGCCTGTGCTCTACAGTAAAATTGCAAAACTGAATGTTTTATCAAGTCACAATTTTAGGAGGAAACCCTACCTTGGTACAACTGGAATCTAAGTGAAGCAGATTTTATCCACACTTCGTAAGTCAACTCACTGTAAGACATTATAACTTTTTTCCCCTTGTATACCTTCATATCAGAATAAGTCTTTCCCCACTAGTTAAGTTTTCCTGCCATTCACAGTACTGGCAAAACCATTATCCTTTAACTTTTGTGAAGAATACTACTCATTTTTCTCAAAAGAAACCATTTTATTAGTTGCTAATGTTCTCGTAATATTTCCCTTTGTCAAGTAACCAACTGTACATGGCAATTTCTTGTCTTTAGGTCGATACAGATACAATTACTTGAGAAAACTAGCAGGGCAGTATAACCTTCACCTAGCTCTAATCTAGTCTAACCATCTAACTTTATAGCAGAGAAAATGGAAGTCCAGCTTGATGAAGTGACTTTCCTGGGTCACGCTAATAGTGGCAGGGTCCAGGTTTTTGACTCATAATGTAATATGCTTTCCCATGTCCCTGCCACTTCCCAGGGGGCAGCTTTTTCTCCAGAATTCTCAAATGCTAAGGTGATACCTTGGGGTTGTACTGTACTGCACATTTGGCATAGAAGTACATGCCCTAGAAAGAAAGTTCCAAGATGGAATTTCAGCTGTCACTCTAAGTTTCCTGACTCTTGATGGGTTAAAGCAGATCATCAGGGTAAATGCTCTAGAATGACCTGGTGAGAAGCGAATTTGACATTAATGGGAGGCCAGTGGTTATGTTCTCAAAGTCTGAAATACCATCTTAAGACCATACCTAAGCATACCTTTCATTGATAAGTATTAACAAGTGACATCTATCTTCTTTAAAGATGTTGCTTCTTAGTTACTTACACCTAAATAAGTACACATCTAAATAAGTGTATTTGTAAAGTATGACTTTTCATTTAGAGAATAATTATATGCAACTCCTGTTTCCTTATAACACCTACCTTGCTCCTAGCCACCTCATTCCCAAAGAGAGGGGTCAGATCTCCTATAGTGCTTTATAAAATTGTTGGACGTTACATGGAATAATGAATTCTGTAGCTTCAGGGAATGGTGACCATTTAGAAAATACAAGATATTGCAAAGAAGCCAGATTTTTCAAAGAAGGATACTCTCATATTGTTTCATCAAAACTTTTGTGAAGTTTCAGAAGCCTAGGGATTTAGAGTCACAAAGTTCTAACAACCATTGGTGATAAATTATAGATATACTAGTATTGGAAAAAAGTCTCCTTTTCAAACCATTCTGTCCTATGTTTGTATTAGAACTCATCTGAAGGTGTACAATCCTGGAAGGCATGGAATGTGTTTAGTTGTTATTGTTGCTGTTTTAAATTTGTATTCAAACACTTAGCACTTAAGACTATGAACCTAGTATTTGTAAGTCAGCAACTTGTTTCATTCATTAAGAATGACTACAGATGAAGCTGCTAATTTGAATTTGCAGCAGGTTCATAAGCTAAGTGGTAACATGCCACAAGTTCATTTTTCTCTCTAAAGTGGTATTCTCAAAAGTAACAATTTAATTTATTTGCTTTTATAGCTTAGCATTTTAGTACTTGGTATTCAATAGATCTAAAGAAAGGGTCTCCTTCATCAAATTGAAAAAAACCTTTCCTAATGACTTTTTAAAAAATTTCCCATCACCAGTTCTGATAACTGTGATGTTATTTAGGGGTATCATTTGATTCTTCACACCTTACCTTGTCCACTTGCACACTAGCTAAAATGCAACCTAACTCTGAAGCTATCCAATAATGAAGGAGTTAAGCTGGTACAAATCTTTTACGCTACAATGTACAAGTAAATTAAATAGACAATTGGATAAACACTGGATTTTCTAATAAGAGAATGATATACTACACTACATCCTCTTGCACCACACGGCCACAGCTAAGGACGTGCAGTGTAGTCAGCCTGCCGACTGATCAGCTGCTCTGCAGTAACGGAATGAAACTGAGCAGGGTGCTTATATTGGGGCTGAGGGGACTGACTCCGGCCAACACTGACTGAAGGCTCAGTGTGTGCTGAGCTTTCCCACCTTTCACTTAAACCTTTCAAGTCACATATAAGGTAGGCAACATATTGTGAATAACAGTGTAGCCAAAGCTTCTAAATGCTCCATTACTTTCTAACTATGGGCTTTGCATAAGCTGTTTAACTTGGCTCAGACTCAGATGCCTAACTTTTGAATGAAGTAATAATAAGCCCTACTGTAGACAGTTGTAATAACGAACAGGTATGTTTGTCAGGTGCTCAGTCATTGCATCTAGTGCAATCACTCAATAAATGTCAATAGTTATAATCACTATTACCAGTACCTCTACAGTTCTTTGTCATACAGTAACATTTTTTTGTCCAAGTTTTCTTGGATTCCTGTGAGACTTGTTCGAGTGACCGAGTATTTTATTTTTCCTTAATAATATGTATATCCCTAGAAGAAAGTTGCCAAGTCTTTTTTTTTTTTTTTCTTTTTTTTGTAAATTTTGCTGACAGTGCAGCTTCTTTTGTTGTTCAGGTGTTTTTGCAAATGTCTAATGTCTAATCCGCCTGTCAAAATGCAGAATGTGTGTCTTCATCTGGTAAAGTATCTTTTATTCATGTGGGAAATCAAACAGTTTCACAACTTGGTCCTATATTCAGTTCTTTAAAATCAAGGGCCATTGTTGTAGTGGTGGGTTGGACCAGACCACAAAGCAGAAATGAAGGCTTATGTGGAATTAGTCAATATGCTGCTGACTGCAAAGTTTATCTTCAGTGGTATGATGAAGTTACAGGGCAGGCAGATTGCTCATGCTAGGCATGGATCTCCTGACTCTTGGCCTCTGAATCATATTTTGGCCTATCAGAAACAGTAGGAAGTCAGCAAAAGATGAAAGCTCTGGGATGGGGAAACAAGACTTTAGACCAGGTTCTAGATGTTGACCAGGGATGTCAAGCTCTTTCTCAAAGACTGGAAACAACCATATTTCTTCAAAAGTGGCCTAATGATTTTGGTGCATTGGTATTTGGCCATCTGTACACCATTCTACCACGCAATTGACCAAAGATAATCTTCTGAGAAGGTGAAAAGCTACAGCAAGCTCTTAACTTTCTGCAGAAGAGTTAAACATCCCTATTTTGAAAACTGGTAAAGGGAAGTTGTCTTAGAGTTACACGTTAACTGAATTATTACTTTTAAAAATCTAATTTTTGGAAATATATGCTACCTGAATGATTTACTAGATACTGGTGTTAGAACTTTAAAATCAAGAACACTTTTAAACCTCAAAATAAATTATATATAATATGTGTTGTAAATTACATATATCCTATATATTATAAATTATGTATCATAGTTCTTCATACTATTGTTTATGCATTATTTCATTTGATATATTATACTCTGTATCTTGAAATTTTTCTTTATAAGCACATCAAATAAAGCTCAAATTGCAAAAAAAAAAAAATTTATGTTAGAATATAAGTCACAGAGGTACTATATAACCATAAAATATTCTACTAAAATATCAGAAGGTAATATATCAAATATCACAGTTGCTACTTCTGCCTGTCCAGTTGAGATAGTTTCTGTCCTTCACTGTTTTTAATTGCTTTTTGATGAAAAAGCTTGACTTAGTATAATCAGATGCTGTCTGGATGCAGCTGCAGTACACATTGAGAATGACTTTCCTAAGGTCACACAGCCAGTTTGGGGTAAAAAAAAAAAAGAACAAAGGTGTCCTTCAGTCCAGTGTAGATTTCACTACATCACACTGGTGCTCGTCATAGCTTCTGGCTTAAAACTATAAAACTGTTATGTCATTATAAATGAGAAAGAGAAAAGTAAGACTTGAAAAATAAGCATTTGCACAAGTTAAATTTACATGGGTGTTACCCACATTGAAGTCCTTTATATCTTATACATGAACATAAATATGACATTCTATAATCTTTATAAAGCAACCATTCCACATATTTTTTATGAATTGTCCAGAAATAGATCCAGCATAAAGAATGCTTTTAATCACATCGTGAAGAGTACACTTCAGCTAAAAGTTTGTTTTCAGATATGGAGACATTAACTTCAACTTAAAACTGACCTTAATGGAAAACTAAGAGAAAATAAAATGTCACTTTTACACATGAGATAAAATATACTATGTCATTCCTACCTTCCCAGAGGAGACTTCTTTATCTCAGTTTATTCACACTAAGCATTGGACTATTTCGTAGTTTAAGGCATCTGCTAAATGTAGCACTCTCTCTAGAGAAGTGAATGTTCACATGTTCAGCCACAGAAGTGAGTGGACCAACAGAAGGTCTCATAAGTAATCATGGAGCAACCACTGATGGCTGCAAGTCAGTTTTCTTATGGGATCTTGATAAAGGCCCAGTATACTAATTCACTGAAACTGAAATATATCTGATTTCCCCCCATACTTGCTATTGCTTTGACTATCAAAATACATTTTAATTTACTTTTTTTAGCCAAAGGATTTGATGTAGTAGGGAACTGATATGAATTACATGAAGTTATGTGAATTACATAACTTCAATAGTTGTGATATCTCCAAGTAACTAGGTCTATGAAGATCAGCAGTAGTTTGCTTCCCTTGGGTAGTATTGGTCTTCTCTTCTCTCCTCTCTTCTCCTCTCTCCTCCCCTCCTCTCTCTCTCTCTCTCTCTCTCTCTCTCTCTCTCTCTCTCTCTAATAGGGTCTTACCATGTAGTTCAGGCTGGCCTTCAACTTCCTGTATAGCCCAGGTTGGCCACAAACTCATGGCAACCCTCCTGCCTCAGCCTCCTGAGTGTGGGAATTATAGGCATGTACCATCATGCCCAGCTGGGTAATAGTTTTAATAAAAGAAACTACTGGGAAAACTGGAGTTCTCAAAGAAGATGCAGAAGATACTTTTCACATGAAAACACATTTAATTTGTTTTGTCAATAGAATGTAAGCAGAAGGACCATTAGCATAACTGATCATTATCAGAGTCAGTAAAGGAAACACAATGACAAGGCTTGGCTTTAAAAGTGACTACAGTATTTCTAGGTCTGCTACAGTGAAAGTGCTGATAGTTTAACACAATTCCAGACAGATACTTCCAGAGCAACCTTTCCATAATACATGGCATCCTTTTGTAGAAAGCTTTTATTGGTAAAAATATTAAATAAATACTTCACTACAGTAGCAACTTAAACATGGATTCAATAAGAATAAAAGTTCAAGTGGGTCTCCTTTTTTTTCTCCATTTTAGTAAATTTTTATATTTTCTCCAGATTTTAATGTGTAATAAATCTTCATTGTAGAATATTTGGAAATTTGAGAAAAAATACAAAATGAAATGATATATAAATCTTTCTCTAAATGATGGCTTCCACTAACGTCCATTCATTTTCATAAATGTAGATGTCTATTTGTAATCACGTAGTTACCTGTGCTTTCTCTATAGGCAACAATCATACTGATATATAAGGGAGTTTCTTGCTTTTTGTGTTTTAAAATTTTTATATTAGTACATGTTTGCAGTATGTAATGATTACATCTATCACAAGGAGTTTGTACATGTACATAATACTTCTTTAAATCCTTTTTCTCTCCCATCTTGTTCCTTCATGTCTTGTTCCTGTAAAAGCTCATTTCCACCTCTCTTCAATTTTTTAAAATCCCTTTTCCCTTTTTTCCCTCTCTCCTGTCTCGTTTCCCTTCCTATTTAAATAGGATCGCCCTGCATCCTATTATCCTTTAGCTCTTCATTTGTACCTTTTAGTTTTTCTTTCTTTTTCTTTTAACATGTCAAGGAAGAGATCAACTTTTAAGGGACTTCTACAATTAGTGTATATTTAAGTTTATAATTATTGAAAACTTTACCTTTGCTTCAAAGTGGGGATGGAACCTACTCAAAGCAAAAATCTACAAACCCATGAAAGTGCATTCCAAAATAATTTTCCAATGGTATCTTTAAATGAGACCCTAAAAGAGAAAAATGTGTAATTACAAAGGATTATCAAAGTATTATCAGATACTGAGCTTCCCTCTATTCTTGGTAGCAAGTGTGAGGCCTCTAAGTATATGACAAGCCACGTACACCGACACCACCCTTTAATAATATAACAGGTCTCTCTTGAAACGTGAGAGAAATGAAAATGTTCCAATACTGCAATTAGGTAAACTCAAGTTGCCACCGTCTCCTTTGGGTAGAAGCCTGACGCTAACTGTGCAAGTGGTATGGATTTCAGAAAGGAAGCAAAAATTAAAAACAAAAACAAAAACAAAACCCCATGAAAACCTCACGAAACCAGAGGCTTGAAGTGTTTCACTGGTGAAAAAGCACAGCATACCTCCTCCTGTGGGATGATAATCATGATTTATGAAGCTGAAGTCATTTCTGGAGATTGCGCTTCAGGGAGATTGGTTTCACATGATCCATAAAGCCTGGCAGGGTGAGCTGAGGAAGAGCCCCACATGTTCAGCCGAGGCTTGGGCGGCCTCTTCCAGGGGATTCCCGAGCCCAGAGCAGGGGAGGAGAGCTGCAGCCTTCGGATCCAGGGGCCCCTCACCCCCAGTCTCATTAGGTGGACACACGGCTCTCTTATTTTCTCTCTGCTTTTAAAAAGTATTACTACTAGCGCTGTGTGGCAGTGGAAGCCCATTGTAAATGCACAGCAGGATAGTAGCAAAGCCCAGATTAATTCCCCACGGATTTATATGGGGCGTTCTCACCCACGATGATTCGTAGGGTTTCAAAGGTGCTTATGCTGCTGTTTTTATGGCTGGTCACTAACTTTATTCTGGCATATGGTGGTTGGCGCCATGACATGGAGCGAACATTTTATACCTGAATTAAAGTGGATATTTGACAGTTTCTGTCAGAAAGTTCAGAGCAAAGAATTTGTGGGACAAGATTTATTGCAGATTTTATATGGGACACATCTGTTTCTTAGCTAGCTTTGTTCCTTTCCCTAAAAAAATTTAAAGAAGTTTCCTAAAGAAATACAATGACGGATAGAAAAAAAAATCCTGAGCAGAAGAAAAATACAGTTAAAAGTTGAGTATTTAGGACCTAACTTTAAAAAAAAAGGGGAGGGGGATTCATTTTAAGGAGAAATAATGACTCATAGTTATGTATAAAAGGTCAGTGAAACAATTTCCTATTATTGTCAATTATTTTATGATTGGTTTAATGCCATTTACATAACAAAGTTAAAATTTTAAGTGCATTGACTACTATTTTCTAAATACTTGAAACAGAACTAGAAAAAATAATCTCCCTTTCATGTACTTTTTAAAAAACTTTCCATTCCAAATGCTGGATTAAATAAATTCAACCACATTCGTATTAAACGAAACTGAATAGGAACATAAAATCAATATGTGCAAAGATAAAGGCAGATAACTTTTAACACAAATCCACCAATGCAGCATGAGAGCTGGAGTAAACTTCATTATCACTGAAGAACTTTTCCTATTGTATCAACTGAGCATAGTGACAGAAATTCAGGGTTACACAAACCCTGCACTGAACCTGGAGCCATGTATGAACAACAGGAATTATTGTTTTAACTGCTAAGAGAGCCTTCAATTGTGAATACTGTAAAGGTGAAAATAAAAGGTTAAGTGTTACAAAGCTTGAAAAGTTGTTTTCTTTTCTTTTCTTTCTTTTTTTTTTTTTTTTTTTTTGGTACTGGGGATTGAACTCACCACCTCTCACTTGCCAGGCAAAAAGTTAATTTTTAATGACTTTAGGTAATATGATTTTTCTTGTAAAAACTAAGTGCAATTTGATATTTTTCCATGTCTTGTGTCTCCCTCAACACATTTAGTAATTTCCCAAGATTTCTCTGTTCGCAGTTTGAGATGTGTATCTGTCAAGAACATGAGAATCCCTGTCCAAACCTGCAAGATTTCTCACTTACAGAGAAGAAGTCTTGTTTGTAATCAATCTTTATTTATTTGGAGCTGTAGAATAGCCCTTTATAGGAGTGGCATCATTTTATGGCCCTAAGGGTCAACCACTGCTATCAAACTTCTGAACTTGTGCAAATTATACAGATTTTGATACACATTCTTGCTTATATGTGTTACATGTATCTTTTCTTATAATTTGTCTCCTTTGACTTTGTTTACCAAATCTGTATATATTTAATTTTTAAATAGTCAACAAATACTTTCTTGAAGTCTTTTGCTTTTTATCAGTTTAAAGAAAGTCTTTCTTACTCTCAAGACCATAAACATAATACTGCTTTTATTTTTCATCTTTTTTCACATTGTGGTCATTAATCATTTGGAACTTGTGAGGCCCACTCCCGTGTAGTTTTATATCAAATTATGAACTATGAATGTTGAAACATGATTGCTTTACTAAAATGATGGCCAAAAGGATGCAGATTAATGGGTATTTTCTCATTAGAACAGGTTTGCGACCCTTAATGACTACTTTCACTGTGGGTTTTGGTACAAGTTCGTAACACATCTTGATTTGTCTTACATCCCTTTCCTCCCCTTGTCTTCTCCTCTTCCTCTATCTCTTGCTCCCCTTCCCTTTTGCAAAAAAATCTATCTCCCTGTTTTGTCTTGACCTGTCTTACATTGAAACATGTCATTTCCTTCTCCTGCACATGGCCTGGCTTCCAGCTGTCTGGGTTAAGTTCACCCACTCATGTTTATTTTGCTTGGCTGTATGTGGGGTTATCCCCAGCACATCTATTTTGCTTCATTTTCCTTCACTGCTTTGGACTACTTCTATACTTCAACACCCCTAGCAGCTGTGATTCCAGAGACACCTAGAGTAATTACACATCTGTCCTCCAACCTGGGACAATAGATGGGTGGCCTGATTTTCCTTTATTTTTCACCTGCAGCACTGTATGTCACATCCCATGGCACTGTCAGTAGTTCGTGATGTATCTGTCAGAACATCTGAGTCCTCCTGCAATTGATATCACCTGTAATTTTTATTAATGGATCACCAAAACTAAATGTTTTACTATTAATACTAAACCATTACTTTAGGATTTTCTTGTTCATTATACCTTTTGTCACTCTACTTCCTAGGTTCATTTTCCTTTTAAAGAAGTGCAACCTCCAGAGGAGACATACAGACACTAATTCTCGGAGCTCTGTTTCTCTCAAGAGAATTTACTTTTCGCATTCATTTTCATGATACTTTGGCTAAATATAGAATTTTTGGCTCAAAGACTTTCCTCTCAGAATTTAAAATTTATTCCTTCTTTTTTTTTTGTATTCAGTGTTGTGGCTGAAGTTTGCACGGCTGTTTCTTCCACCCAAAGCTCCTTTAATGGTTCTGTTGTCTCCTCCAAAGAGGCGATTAGTGCAGAATAAGAAAATTCCCCCAAACATGTGATGCCAAGCAACTGTTTACACTTCAGACCTCCAAGTTTTACAGTTCCTCATTCATAGATTCTATGACAATAAGACAATTCATGTGTGCTTTGAACATTTTTAGCTCCTAAAACCGAATAAAATGCCAAAATAGTAATTCTACTATTATCATAAGTAATATGCCCTGGTATAACTATTATTACCTATTTTAAAAAACCTATTTTAAAGGTGCAGTTTGGAAACAAAGTCCCTAAAGCACACTATTCCACCTTACACTGGTGGTTTAGTTACATAGATGCTATAGAATGCTTTAAAGGTAATTTTCTGATTCAAACAGTGCTCTCAGAGAATACACATCTCTTAATTTATAAGGGAGAAGGCCCAGAACCTGGAGTTGTAACAACTTATTCCCAAAACAGCGGAAGGCCATGTTGGAGTCGTGTGCCCCTGTCAAAAGCCATGTGCTTCCTTTATTACAGTTCTATAAAATGGCATCTGTGAATAAATACGATTTCATTTAAGTGCTGGAAGCCACACACAGTTTGCACAAGGACTTGGAGATGGCAGCACTGGGAGGACTTGGGTAAGAGTAGGAGCACGAATGGACAAGGAGGGCACACTGAAAGCAGTCCTTGGCCATTTTATTATCAATTATGTTATTACATAAACGTGAACACCGATTGAAGAGACACATCCCAGCTCCCTCACACACAGATATCCCCGAACAGGACCTGTAGTTCAGCCATGGTTTGGAGAAGCTCGAGTTCTTACCTCGTTCCCTTCAAGCTAACATAATGGGCGCCAAGAGCACAAATCCTTAAACAAATTTGAGGGATTATATCAAAAAATATTTTTAAAGTAGTTAAAAAACAAAATTCCCCTCATACAAGCCTTAAAATAGCACAGATTTTAAAACATTAGCTCATATAAGGTCAAGCCTCATTCATGGTACTGCTTTATAATTTATCAACCATTTTCCAAAAATATCTTTATTATCATGAAAAAATACTTAGCAACAGCAAGTTGGATAGGTTCATATCCAATAATTTGATTATCTCAACTATTCTGCTCGCTTTCTCTAGCAACCTTCACTGGCTTTTCTTTCTCTTGTACTGTAAATATATGCAGCCCCCAACATTGCTTCTTAGCTCTTTATCTCTTTTATCTTTATATAACAAGCAATACATACAACTACCATTTTTCATAAATCTCAGATCTATCTCTCTAACTCCAAACGACATGTTTTGCACCAGATTCCCATGTCTGTTGCACCCCTTGACCCGTTGACATGAGTTCTAGGAATTCACTTCATTCTCCGCATCCCCCACCATCAGGGAAACCTGCTCATTTCGTGGTCACCCTCACCTCAGTGGATAACACTGGCATTCACTAACATGGTAAGACCAGGGAAGGCTGAGGGGAGAGGGATTTAGCTCAGCAGCTGGTACATGTATGGTCGTGAGTTCAATCTCCAGTACACAAAACCAAAAAAGCCAAAACAAAACAAAAACCATAGTTCCTCTTTAGTTTTGGTTCCTCCTTTCACTTTAACTCTTTATGTTTAAATCCATTATCCTGACACTTCTACTTCAAAAACATACCTTGAATTCATTGTTACTTCTCCATCATACTTCCCATTACCTAAGTTAAAAGCATTCGTGTTTCACCCAAGTTACTTCAATAATTTCCTTCTATCCACTTTTGCCTTCTCCTACTTATTTTAATACTGAAACCACAATGGTCTTTTAAAATATAAATGCATTGAATTATATTCCTTCTATCAATTCTTTTGAGGTTTCTCACTGAATGCTGAATAAAATCTCAATTGGTTCTCAAGACAGTCGGGCTCCTGCATGTGTGGCTTGCTGTGATTCTAGTTGCATTAGCTCATTTAGTCTCTCAGAACACCAACCTCTTACCAACCTGAAGATGTTCCTTCCGTTTGGGCATTTCTCTTTAATGCTTTCTATTACTGCCTACTCCCAAAACTGAATGTCTAAAAAACAACAGTGCAAATTGCAATTATACAATAGGTTAGTTACTTCATTTTAGTTTCTTTCCGGTGCTGATAACAAAGTTATCTATTTTGTTCCTGACCATACAAGCAGTGTCCAACACTAATTTGACATACACCACAGCCTCTCAAAAGAGAGATGCTAAGTTTCTCCAGTATTTTATGCACTGCAGTTGCTGTGCTGTTCAGTCATTTGTCAAGGATTGCACTCTCTTAATGAAGTTCTGAGATTTGTAAGCCAGGGATGTGGCTCATGTCTTTTTTGGGGAAAATAATCTGACTTACTGTGGTCTATCCATTAAGAAAAGATGTTAGGGTTAGGTTCTCAGTTATCTTTTATTTCAAATTGCATTTGACATAAAATATAAAGTCAGTTTTGAAGATGTTAAGCAGTGATAAGGGGTGAAAATGAAACAAAATTAAAATGTCAACATTGCTAACAATCAAGATCAAGCAAAGCATAGATAAGGCCTGTCTGGATAGAAAAACCTGAATGGGAACAAGTTTGAATCAGAAGTCAAAAACAATTTAAAGAGAGTGTCAAGGGAGCTGACCCACTCCAGAAGTGTCTACACTGATCACTGACTTCACTGTGTGGTCCCTAGAGAAAGTGTGTCAGAGGATCACTTCTCTCACGCAACAAGAAACCTAATGGATGCTTCTCTTCCAAGGACAAATACACTTACCACCCAAGGAAAGTGCTCTGAGGTCACCAGACAAGCAGCTTTCTATGGAGAATGAAGCCTCCCTAGGGATTCTGCTTTCTGTAGTTGGAGATGTTATACAGTTAGTTACTTTTCTCTGATTGCTGGGACAAAATATTCAATGCCGAAAATTAAGGAAGGAAAGGTGTATTTAGCTTGCAGTTTGTGGAGGTTTGGAACCAGTTGGTTCCAAAGCAAGTGGCATGGCACAGAAGCAACATTTCAAGGCAGCAGAAGACATCAAAAGCAGCAAGAGCAAAGTGTGGGGAGAACAAGCCTCTTTTCTTCCCTTATATTTTATGCAGACTGTCACTCCCTAGGGTGGGTGCAGCACTCACACCATCTCTGTGCCCTCCTCTTACACAGGATGAGGATGTTTACAAAGTGAGGAGGTTGGCTCCCTGCTGAGTCAGTTAAACCTCTAAACTTCTCAAGTAGACACATTGTAGCAACCATTGCATACATCAATGGTGAAGGCCCTGAAAAACATTAAATTGAGTTTCCTGGTATTTCCCTGAGTTTTAAGGAAAAAAATCAAGAAAAGAAACAGATCTATGAAGTACACTTACAAAATAAAAGGAAAGCAATACCACCGAATCCCAGGTAAACACGGGCCAGATTAAGGAGAAACCAGAGAACCAATGAAAGAAACCAGAGTAGTTCCTCCTGATGTTCTTTTGAACCCACTGTCGAGTTCAGACTTGCCATTTAACTCTGATGTTTTGCTCTATGTTTAATTCATACTCATCTATGCATTTATTTTAGAAGTTTTATGTAAGAATCACCTTCAATTATAATACTGCATGGTACAACCCAGAACAGTGAGGTAAAAATGTGCCTGCAACAGGCTAGATCTAATTACTTTTAGCTGGTATAGTTTTTCCAGTGCTAACTCTTTCCAAAGTTACTCATTCTTATCTCCAACTAATCTCTTGACAAACAAGCTCAGAACATAAAAACACATGCCTAAAACTGATGCATTAGTTCTGTCCGGAAACAAAATAAAACTAAGAAGGAACTAAAAGGGAACCTAAGGGATGGCATGTCCTTAGGCCTGTTGCCACGTCCCCATTAGATCTGGGTATATGTTTATTTATAAAGCTCTCTTCCATGAATAGATGGTGTGAGACAGAAGTCTTATTTCCAAGCTGATTTTACTGAGTGGCCTCTAGTCAGTCTTTCCAAGAAGAAAGATGGAAAACTATGGTCCAAATAGCATTACTGACCATGTAGGGAGTCAGGAGAACTCTGGATCTAAACTACTTGTCAACTCCAACTATCATTTATGAGCAGCAAAATTTCTGTCTTTGGGTCTCAGCAAAATTATTTTGGGTTGAATTTGGACATTAAGGTTCAGATAACCACATTTATCTTGTTTTACAATCCTATTGCTTTCACATATGGATTATCACTATAGCATATTTAAATTAAAAGAACATTTGAGGGATTTTTTACTTCTAGATAGAAAACATAAAAAAGTAGCATTAGTTTTAATGTTAATACTACTTCCTAATAAGAGAGTTTTTATTCATTTCACATTATCTTGTTAAACTTCCAACATCTCAATGAAAAAGGAAAGATACACAGATTACTGGTGCTCATTTATAGTAGAGTTCCAGAACATAGGACTGATCAGAAACAGAAATGAAAAGAGTTATATGGTTAAAGAAACAGGAAGAGAACAAGAAATCACCCAGAAGCAAGCGCTCCCTGCAAACCAGGGCCATGCGCAGGCCAGACCTTAGCCTTTCCCCATCAGTCAGTGCCAATCACAGACTGTGAGGTAAGAGAACAAGTCACCAAGAACAAGGATTCCCTGAGAACCAGCGCCACGCGTGGGCTGGGGAACAGCCTGACCCCTGCTCCTTCTGTCATGCAGGCTGGGAAACAAGAAGAGCTAACTCCCCCAGCCCCACCCACCTCACTTCATATAAGCAACTGGCCAATCTGGAGGAACACAGGCTGTGATGATAGTGACTGAGGTGAAATGCAGTTTGATGCCTGTGGTGTTTGGTGTTTCACTGATCTTGCAGATCTAGGGCCAGAACTCTGTTCATCTGTTCAGAGGATCACGGGACAGTGTGGCATCTATGGGGAATCTCCTTCCAAAGGTGGTAGCCACTGTTAATTCCCTATTATTTTGTTTTGAAGTCCTGCATCATTTTTATTGTTTTGTTGGTTTGGGTTTTATTCTTTTTTTTTTTTTTTTTTGTCTTTTTCGTTTTTACCGGTACCAGGGATTGAACTCACGACTGCCTGCTTGCAAGGCAGGCGCTTATGCCGCTGAGCTAAATCCCCAGCCCCGGGTTTTATTCTGTTTTGTTTCATTTGACTTTGTTATATCTAATGGCATGGGCAGCTATTTCAAAGATAGCAAGACATATTATGGTAGCCATTTAGGATTTACTATTATCTTGTTTTGAAGTCATTTATTGAACTCATTGTTTTGTTTTTATTGGTTTTATTTCTATTTTGTTTTGTTTGATTTATACTATGTCTGAAGGCATGGGCACTATTTTGAAGACAACAAGAGGCATTATGGTAACCGTTGTTGATTTTGTATTGTTTTGAAGTCCTGTGTCATTTACACTGGTTTGTTTTGATTGGCTTTGTTCTGCTTTATTTTTCTTGGTTTTATTCTCATTAAAATAAATTTTTAAAAGACACACATGACTTTTATGTGTAGTGGAATCATACATTTCAGTTAAAAGTAATTAAATTCATAGGTATTACTATAGATAGATATTAAAAATAAGGAATTATAAAGGCAGTATAATAAAGCCAGTATCCTTTTATTATATTTTTACTGCTGTCTTTAAGAGAATCAAGATTTCTTCTTATTTTGACAAACTCTGATCATCGAAACTTACATAAAGGGAGATTCTGTTTTATAAGATAATGGATCCAATTTAAGAAGAAATTTCTTTAAGCAGGCACAAAAATACTGCATGTTCTCCAAAGAAATAGAGAAGAGAATAATGGTTATAAGAGCCTTGGAAGAGTGTGAGGGGGAGGAGAGAGGAAGGAGGATGGCTAATGAGTGTAGGGGTGGCTATAAGAAATAATTTCAAGTTACACATACATATATGTATCTATATATACATATTCAAGAAAAAACAAATATTTAAAAATGAACAAAATAATAAATGAGTGATTTAAAATTCTTTATCCTTTAGTATTTTTCTTCCCTATCTTTTTCTAACAGTGAACGAAGTTCAGTCTGGCTATAAGATCTAACAATTTGGATAGTAGTTCTGCATAGTTCTATTATACTTTGCAGGGGATGATTCAAAACCTACTTTACCCATATCTTCAGAGAATGAAAGGAATATGTGTGATTAAACTACTATCAAAACTCTTAGTGAAAAGCAAGGAATTAGATCTAGATTGGCCTCACACTCTATCCAAACAATGCCATGGTTTTTCAGCCTGCTAATATAGGACATGTCCAACAGCCAACTGCTAGGCAGTCTTGTGCTCCGGCCCATAAACCAGCAGGCTCTGAACAAGCAGCAGGAGAGGACTCCTACACCAGATCACCGGGTCCTGACACACCAGGATGGCAGATGACGGTGCCCATTCAAAACTAACCGGGGGAGGGGCACCTTTTGCTCCTTAAGAGATTTTGGGGGCTTTTTCTTCCTATAAAAAACCTCCTGATTTCCATTGCAGACTCATTACTATTTAGTTGGGCTTTAGGTAAACATCTGACTTTCATGCAATTGTATTTCATATACAACAATGGAAGATGCACGTTTGAAATGCAAAATGGAAAGATGATAAAATACCTTTATATATACATTTGTAAGTATTTAAGTGATTATAGACTTGCAAGTATATTTTATATTTTAATTTGCACGATGGGGTGTTTCATTCTCTTTGGAGTTAGAAAGAATTTCATAGTTTATATCTATTTCAAGAAAACTGCTACTCCTTTTAAGAAATAATTAAAATAAAAATATGATTTGTTGATGTATAAGTATAGCAGAAATAGTTTTATATAAGGCTATTTTAGTTTTTAAGGTATAAGACAATGAACTTGTGCAAAATATTTTTTATTCTTCATTTATTTCCAATAAACACTAAATTCTAATTTTCTCCTTTTGCTAAAAAAGATAAAGCTTTACTTTTAATTAATTTAGGAAATATTGGGGTAAAGTTTACATTTGATTAGGAGAGGCATATTTATTAAGATAAAGGAAAACATTTTAAAATCGGTAAAATGAATTGGTTGCTAACCATTATTTCATGATCATTGGTCATTTAATTTAAATTATTAAAAAAAGAATTGCCCTTAATTTGCAAAGTCAAAATTAATCTGAAGAGCATTTATTCATTCCAATTGAAGTTCTCAAGTTTTATTTTAAGATAAGCTCAAGCAAGCAGGATATTACCAGATAAAGAAACACTGTCTCTTCACTGTCGATTTTACTCGAACACTGGTACAATTAGCCAACTGTCCAATAACAAAATCTGTTATGCAATATCTAGTCTAAGCCTATGCAAAAATTCATCAGGTTAATCTTATTCTCCCACAAAGTTGAAGACAGATACTCAGACGAAAGTTATATCAGCCTTACAGTTCTTCAGAAGTATGTACCTGGAGCACTCTTAGTGGTACCTAAGAAGAAGGTAGCTTCTTCTTGTCTGGTGCTAATGTCTGTAGCTGGTGAGTAGCAAGGACCTAGGATATAGGGATGAGGGTTCGTTTCCTAAGATTAAACATTTTCTTCAGTTTATTCTTTAATTATATGAAGCATTGCAGTTATAGATGGTAGGACAGACTAGAGGGAACTAAATGAACAGCTCATCCCTCTCTCCGAAGGCAATTTCCTAGGATGATCCTCAGCACCTACATTACATCAGCATATTGAAGCAATATACATATACATGTGCATATACTATGCATATATGCAATCAAATTCCAACACATCTTATTTGAAGTCATTATGGACTGGACCTATTGACTCAGCTTGCTAACATAACACCGACTCTCGGACCCCTGCCAATATGCTCTTTCATGTTTGAAGGCCGAGATATGTAAATGATGAAAACAGTTCCTACTACCTGCATCTGACATATAAAACAATGTTCTACATCTAGATGCAACTCCCCAAGGTCTCAGAACTTTATGGTGGGAAGGAAAAAGGGGTTTAGATAAATATCCACAAAGAAATAAGGGAACAATTAGCCTCAATTTTCCATGTGGCAGTTAGAAAGTACTGAACAGAAATCCTGGTCTTAGAGATCTTATGCTGACTAAAAGGAGAAATAAATAAAGGAGAAATAAAGAAGGATTGCTTTTTCTACAACCCTTTTTATTGCTTTCTTTATTTTGAAAAGCATATGGTTAAGTGAAGAGAGATTCACTACTCTGGATTTGATGAAGCACCCTACATTGAGGCTTTCTGAAATTTTAGGAAATTGTAAGGCAAAACGCTGAGAAATATTTTTAGATAAAGTTATTAAAATTGATGATCTAACAAATGACAATACATTAAAATCCTGTAACCTTTGTTTCTGACTAGAAATTGACTCTTACAGATTTTATTTTTAAGGCCCAACAACTGAGCATTTATTGTAGTAGGTGGTCACTTGTAAGCACAGTGTTCCATTTTTCATTACTTCATTGATTTTTCCCACAGATCATGTTGGCCTTGTTCTTTTGATTAGATAGTGGCAGGAAGAGTTCGCTTTTCTTTTGTCTTCAGCTCCATATATATTTCCATTTATGTTGGAATTTCATTTTATTTGTGATCTAAATGAATTTTTTAAATTTTCCTTTCTTTTTTTCTGGATAAGGTCTCCCTATATTTAGAGGATACTAAAGTGAGTGAAACAGATAGCTTCCATTATTAGTTACATTTTTCTCAAATATTTAAAAACTGAAAGAAATGCCATAAAGGCGAGAGAAAGAGAGTAATATTCACATTAGTAATAACAGAGGGAAGCTAATTTTCATAAGAGTATGTCTAAGGAAAGTCCTCGCTCTCTGAAGAGGAATAGCATAAACAAATATGAAGGAAGGTGGGCAGTAATTCAGGGGCAGCAGCAGCAGGGGCCAGGAAGTGTTCCAAGTGCTGTACACAGCATGCAGAGAAGACCTAAGGTGAGGCTTTCCAGATCAGGCCAAATCTGACTCACCACCAAGTCTACTAGGATGCACCATCTGACTATACCTCACCCCTATCACCTCCCTCCACTCAGTAAACTATGCTCACCCAAGCTACCCAGAATTGCACATCAAATTCTTCACTTATCCTCAATGTGGACTTTGTACATCAAACAGCTCCAGCCTGAGTTCAATTTTATGATGTATAAAAACTCTCCAAAGAGGCTGACAGTGCTTCTCTCAAGTCCAGCTCAGAATGTTAAATAAATGCTAGTTATTATGGTTTTTATTAGTCTTAATTATACATCACAAATATTATAGTTACTTGGAAAGTTTACATAGGGAAGGTCGGACTTGAGGACAGTTTGGAAAGTATGTATTTCATGTCCAGAAACAGGGAAGAGCTGGTAAACTAGGCTCAAGGAGCAACAGCCGAAAGAGAAGGCGGGAGGGGAAGGGTGGAGGGTGAGAGTTGTGTGTGTTTGTGTGTGGTGTGTGTGTGCTGGTGGCATGGTCAGGAGCACAATAACGAAACTCACTAAGGTGGAGGAAAAGTCTTTTTGTGGGAGCAATAAGCTTGGACCAACAGAACATAATCTCTCTCAGAGTGACGCATATGATCCACTCATGCAAATAATCTCCAAGAATGCAGCGTTCTTTTGATTAACTTCTGATTCCCTGGGGGTGAAGAATGACGGTGGGGAAGGAATGCTTGTTCTCAGTGTCATAAATAAAATCTTCTGGTGGGGAAAGCATTGTAAATATTTGCAAGAGCAATTTAATGCTCTGAAAAATGGAGGTAGGAAGAAAATGAAATCAAGGATGTCCATGTACCTACCTAGAAATGCAGGGATCCAATCCACAGCCAATTTGAATTTTTGCAAGTCTTTTAAATATCATCGTTCCTGAGGGATTTCAGGCTCTGTTGAAAAAGCTTTTCTCTTCCATGGGTCAGTGCCAGCCTAACAATACAGAGTTCCTGCAACCACTTATGATTTGAAACACAAACTTAGACTTTGCATGTTTTTGAAGCAGTCCTATAACTATGGATTGTTTAAAAATAGCTGTACCCCAAAGAATTTATTTCCAACATCTGACATGATTGCATTTCACAGCGATTTGTTATGTAAATAATGGTAGCAGAGAAGAAATATGAAAAAGCATTGCTTGTTTTCAAAGCCCAGTGAGACCAATGCTTTTCTTAACTCTGGATTCCAAATCTGAGACTTGTTTGTCTGTTTGTGGTGTATAAAATAAAGTACTATATGCCTGCCTCAGCTTTTCTTCTGGTGCAACAACAGTTTAAAAGGGAACTCTTGTTCCTCTACGGTTTTCTAAGTGTCCTTCACAGCTGACAGTGCTTCAGGGTGAGGAGGGTTTTAACAAGGTGGCTGCTGGGATAATGGTGTGAGGACACTGGGAAGCAAAGGGCAGAGCTTTTTGAGATATATTGCAAGTCATTTGTTGAAGCTTCTATTTCTGTAACTCCCATTCTGACCCAGAATACCTGACTCTCTGTGTGTATTGAGAATACCTGAATACGTATGTGGGCAGCAGGGGGGATACTGAGATTTGTCAGTGGGAGAAAAGCAATAGAGAGACATTTTTTGGTCCAATTTATCCTTTTTCTAAATCATTATCTTCCTTTTTCCACTCTACAGTCCCTCCCAACTTCTTTCCCCTCTGCTCCCCTCTTTTCTAAGCGCCTTGATTCACCCCAACCATTTCTTTTTTTAATTAATTAATTATTTATTTTTTTTTATCGTTACTGGGGATCAAACTCACGACCATGCACTTGCAAGGCAGGCGCTTATGCCACTGAGCTAAATCCCCAGCCCCACCCCAACCATTTCTTGACTATCCATTGGTTGCTAGCTTCCTCAATGCTTCTTGCTGCAGGTACTACGCTTAGGATCCTGGCATTCTCCAATGTCTGCTACCACTTCTAGGGCAACAAGAGTTTGTAACTCTTTTCTAAGAGGCTAAATAGGATAGACACAGTGAGAAAAAAAATGAATTTTGTTTTCAGATAGAGTAACCGATGCGGAGGCAGAGCTGGGCTAGGGGAAAAGCCTCCTGAAACAGCGGCTGCTTCATAAGGAGCTTGCCTGCAAAAGTGGGATGTACCTGAATCTTCTGAGAAGGAAGTCACACTGGTCAGCTAGCACCATAGCAATGCCACAAACAAAGCACAGAGCAGGTGAGCCTTCCGACCAGGTCATATAACATGTCCTGGAACCAGCTCACAGAGGAGACAGAGCTCTGATCCAAAAGTTCAATGGACTTAATTTTACAACTGTATAGCTTAGCTAAAAGGGCTAACAGGTCTGAATGTGCCTCTGAAACTTGGCAAGATATCTGAACATCTTTTCTCTGGAGGTCTCAGAGAAGTTAGCAGTAAACAATATTTTCCTATTTCTATGTGTACTATGATAAAGCAACCACATTTTTAACTTTCAGCAAATAGTTGAATGTGTCAAATATATTAAAGGCCTCAAATTCAATCTCTGGCATATATGGGGGGAAAAGAAAGTTGGCATTTTTATTAAATATGAATTTTCCTACTCCAGTCTCATTTTCTCTGATTCCTTCAAATCACCAGCCCTTTTTGTTAGCTCAGGGCCCCAGCATGCCTGCTTTGTTCCATTCTGATGAAAAAAATGAATCCCTCAGATGATGGACTCTCACATCTTAAACTTCTAGGTGTTTCTCTCCTTCAGGAAAATGAGAACAATTATATTTATATCCTACCAACTATGATCTGAAATCCAACCCAGGCTGGTTCACCTTAGCCCCACAAGCTGAGAGGCTGCTTAGTGCATTTCTCTCCCCTACCTCCCACTGTCTTATGGCTTCTGGGAGAGAACTTGGTTTCTCTTGTGTTTTAAAATCAGCAACTGGAGGAATTACTGGAGGAATTAGGAGCTTAATTACAAAGAGACATGTTTCTCATCCTACATTAGTTCTTTCTTTTCCCTTACTTTTCAAGCTTCCTCAAGAAGGAAAAGAAAAGATACGAAAGAGAAACCAAAACCCAAATCAGCCTCCTCATAGCCTCCCCAAACCAAGAAGCCAACTTCACCAACCAAACTCTGTGTCTCTGTTCTTCCCTCCCCATAAATGAGGCTGCGACTCAGACCCCTCCTGGCTTCTCTTATCCTCATTCCACTATTAGTTTTCAGCCATTTGTTTTTTTAGCAACAGCAGCAACATCAAAAAGTAAGCAACTAAGTGACCTATGTGTGCTTTTTTTGAACAAGTATTCTTTCATCTGTTTCTTATTTTTACTGATCCTGAAAACATAATTACCTTTCAAAGAGAGGAATGGGAGCTTAATTGCTACTGATTTTAGAATGGGTGTTAAGTAATCACTGCATAGAGAAGGCTGAGGCTTTTACTTATCTAAATCTTCCAAACTGCTAACATTATGAAACCAAAAACTTTCAAAGCCTGGCCATAAATAAAATTGCCATCCAGTAGCATTACAGCTTTTGTACACTCTGAGAGAAGGCATCACCATTTTAGGTTTTGCAAACTTGAATTTAATCAGTGTTTAGAAGCAAAGCAGCATTAGGGAATCCAGCTTTTTTTTTCCCACTGGAGGAGAGATCTGGGTACATGCATGTCACCTCACTTCCCTCAAATGAATGTCAGGGCCTGGCATTCAGATATTCACATTTGAAATGTGTATCACAGACACTCACATATGAGGAACAGTCAGCCATTTAGGTAAAAGGAACACAAGCTGTGTGTGGCGGCACATGACTGTAATCCCAGCACTCTGGCAGGCTGAGGCAGGAGGATGGCAAGTTCACGAGTCTGGCACAGGTAATTTAGCAGCTGAGCAAGACCCTGTCGCAAAACCAAACCAAACCAGAACCAATCCAAACAAACCAAGCCACTGAAAACTGATTAAGAGGCAGCTTTTATTTTATTTTTAAAATAAATCATGGCTTTAAAAAAATACACTCACAATTATTCTCTTCAAATATCATGTCCCTTCCTGGCTTGGACCACCAACCAGGTTTCTGCCACTAGAAGTACAGAAAATATAGGAAGTCTTATGAGAAAGTCTCATCGGATATCCTGTTATTCCAATTTCCAAACCAAAGTCACTTGGAGATGCAGAATCATTTGTGTATGTATTTGTGTGGTCTGAGAGGCAACCTTGAAAACCTGGCAGTTTCTATACCACAGACTGTGATTTCCATGATGTGATGACCTACAAGGATACATTTCCAAACAGATCTCATGGGCAAGTCTTGGGAATCTTATATCTATCCCCCTGAATCGATAACCCTTTCTTATTTAAGTTTAACCTTAAATAAAATGACCTTGGGACATAGATAAGGAGGATTCCCAGTGGTGAGTGTCTATCTGGTGCAAAGCAGAAAAAAGAAAATGCAGCTTGTCAACTAATGGAAAAAGGAAGAGCTTTTCATGCGTTATCCTTTATATCGCTCTTGAATTTAACTTTCCTTTATGGGTACATTTTCTCTTAATTGACTTTATTTCAGCAACTCCTTTTTGCCCTTATGCTATTCTGGATCTCATTTAAGCGCCCACTCAACCACATTTAATTACTCTTAGTCACCATCTCAGTGAATATTTACCAGGTGCCCACTATGTACAAGGCATCAAGGGTAGCAGTGAACACAATGAGAGGTAGATGCTTCCTTCTTGGAGCTTACATTCAACCTTCTACCTACGACCCAGAAGCCGAGTCTCTGCAATGTCACCATGTTCAACGTCTCATATTTTTTCTCCCTGAAGTACACCTTACTTCAGATCTAAATCACTTTTCTTCTGTATATGTCTTCTTAAATGATCATGCCACATCTGATCACTGTGTGCCCCTATCTCCAATTCACTGTACATTATCTTTTTATTCCACAGGGTTCACCACATGGCTGTCCTGCTTGAATCCTTAGTGGCTCTCTGTAGCACAAAGATGTATAAAACTTTTCATGGTAAATTCCTCAAAGCCTAGATAAATTTTTCCTGTCTTACTATTTCTCAAAATGCAATACTCCTCATCTACTTAATCATTAGTGCTTAGCTTCTTTCCTGATTTCCCTCTCCTCTGAGTTATATGGCACCTTATATGTACTTCCTCTTAAGTATGTTCCTGGTCCACAGATTAATCTAAAAATACTTAGGGAATAGCTAGTCTACTTTAATATAAACTATGTGTGAGACAGAATGTCTGTCCTCAAGAAACATATATTTTTATGAGGGCATAAAGAAAACAATAGAACAAATATATGATATTTCAGATAGATGTAAGTGTTAAGGTGTATAAAACCAGAGAAAAAAGAAGAAAATAAATGGGTCAAAATAGGTGTTATTTTTTACAGGGGGCTGAAGTGCTTGTGTTCCCTCAAAATTCACATGCTGAAACCCAATTTCCAATATGATGATGATGATGATGATGAGGAGGAGGATGATGATGATGATTAGGGCTTTTGGGATTAGTTCATAAGGGCGCCACCCTCCTGAAACGGATTACTGACCCTGTGAAGGAGTGGGAGGGGAGAAGGAAGGAGCCTGCTTCCTTTCACCACATGAAAGCACAGTGTGAAAGCAGCGTGTCTGAGGAAGCAGGCCTTCAACACTGTTTCCACATCGCTAGCACCTTGCTCTTGGACTTCTTAGCTTCTAGAACTGTGAGAAACACATTTCATACAAGATGTCTTGTTGTAGTGGTTCAAATGGATTCAGACTGGCAGACCTTTGACAAGGGGGATATTTAAGTAAAGACCAGAATGCAGTGAGGAGCAAGCCACATGGACACATGGGAAAGTGCACTCTGGTCAGAGGGAGGCAGCAGTGTGGAGTCTTGCAGCAGAAGAATGCTGACCGGGCTCCAAGAAAAAGACAAACTCGTGATGTTAGAGAGAATGAAGTAAGGACAAGCAACAGGTGAAGATAAAAGAAAGAGGAGAATCAGAGAGCACAGAGCCTTGTAGGTTAACAAGTACTCTCAAGTTTCTGGCCAAATGGGCAGCCACTAGATTTTGAGAAAGATCTACCAATTTGATGTGAATTTCAAAAGAATTTGAGGGGGCAACATTTAAACAATCTGAAAATCAGGAAGGTCAGTTAGGAACTATCACCAGTCCAGTTGAGAAATGATGGTGGTTTGAAGTAATGTGGTAACAGAAAAAGTATAGATGGAATTGTCAGATTCTGGATGTATTTTGAAGGAAGAAGTTGATAGGACTTGATGATATGGTTGTGGAGTATGAGAGAAGAAGTTTCAAAGACTTTCATCTTTAACATCTTGAAGAATGGCAGTTCCATTTCCTACAGGAAAACATGTATGTGAGGGTCATGAGGTGGTGTAAGGAAGCCATTTTGGTTTGGAACATCAAGTTGGGGATGCTTCATTTGGTATTAAGATGTTGAACAGGTTATTGGATATATGCCATACCTCAGAGGTGCGGTAAGGCAAGAGAGAGAGATTTGGGAGACATCAGAATAAAGATAGTATTTA
This sequence comes from Cavia porcellus, assembly GCF_034190915.1. Taxonomy (NCBI): domain Eukaryota; kingdom Metazoa; phylum Chordata; class Mammalia; order Rodentia; family Caviidae; genus Cavia; species Cavia porcellus. The sequence continues at coordinate 35,857,264 of NW_026947489.1, forward strand.
AAACCATGAAGGGAGCATCTGGTAACTAAGCAGAGGCAGAAAGAGAAGGACTCTAGACAAGTTCAGAGATCAAGAAGATGAAAGACCACTGTGGGATACTGAGGACAATAGTGACACAGAAGGCGATGGCCTCACGATAAGGTAAGCAGTTTTCTAGAGAATGGGTTGGTCAGTGATATAAAATGCTGCTGAGAGGTACAGTAAGATTTTGTGTCACAGATACATGGTCCTGGAGGCAGAATTTGTATCAATTTATCCTCTCCCCCCCCAGGGTCTGATATATAGCAAATAATCTATAAATGTTGAGTGACTGACTGGAAAAGAAAAGTTGTGATCCATCACAGAGAGCAGGAGCCACTCTCTCTGGCTTCCTTGTCCTTTTATGGATGTGCATCCAGAGGTAAAGTGGAGAAAATATGACCACTTCCTTCCAGTGAAAGTATGACAAAGCCAAGTGATCTTGCCTCATCAAAGTGGCACCATCCAGAGACACTTCCAGCTGGAAGATCTTCAAAGGTTCTAGGGCACTGAGACACAGGGCTGGGGAGGAAATGAAGGCAACAGGAAAAGTAGTATGGAAAGAGAAAACAAAACAAAATAATGTTCCAGATGATTCTGAGCAAAGATGGGGATTCTTGAGGAGGAAAGAATCTGAAGCGTAAGTCACAAAAAATAAAAAACAAAATGGGGATGAGGGGAGGGGAATAACCAAGAGAAAACAGAAAGTTATAAAAGAAGACAGAGAAAATCGAGTTAGAGAGAAGAGAGAATTAAAACCAGGTGAGAAAAGAGCAAAGGAAATACGATGTGATTGGCTGATGTTGGAAAGCCTGGGTGTTGAGGGGACCCTTTCTGATTTCTCTGTGATTGCAGAAGGGACTCATGACAGGCTGGGAAGAGGAGAATCCTCTACCACAAAGCCTCTGAGCCTTACACACGCACACACACACACACACACACACACACACACACACACACAGACTAGGGTAAATGCTCAAGGAAAACCAAAGCACAGTGGCTCCAGGGTCACAAGTGTCTGACATCAGGTTCAGTTTTCCCCTAGTCTTCAGCTGGCTTACACAACATACACAGCTGCTTTCAACCAGGTGACCTCCTTTCTCTGTACTTAGCTAACTGAAGAAATATATTATCTATACACCTCTATGTGTAGAGTCCTTGATGATTAAGAAATACTTTGATAAGAAAAACATCAAGGTAATAGAATCTGAACTATTTTTATAAGTGTTCTTTTCAAATTAGTTGAGGGCCAGTGGTGGCTGAGGAAAGAAAGAAAGAAAGAAAGAAAGAAAGAAAGAAAGAAAGAAAGAAAAGAAAAGAAAAAAGCTTGAATGATAGCATTCTGACACAAAGACTGAAATTTAAACAACGTGAAGAAATCTCAAAAGCTGAACAGTCACCATTATCTGGTGCTTGTGCCACTATAGTCCAAAAGATGAGTGATGGATGATTCTCCATTTGTGCACGCAGAAGAGCAATCCAAGGCCCTGATGGAGCCACTAATTGCCCATCTGCTTGTTTACACAGCTCAGAGATGGTGACTGGACAAACAACTCATTTCCCTTGAAACTGGACCAAACTGGAGGAAGCCTGTCATATGTGACAGAGGAGAAATAGAAACAACTCTCATGGGGAAAAGGGCCTCCAGATCAAAGTCAGGGACCAGCAAGCTGAGCACAGATTGGCTGAGTGGTCAAGTTTTCCACAGAAGCTTCAGGCTTGCCACATCCCACATCCTGTCCCCCATCCCCTGGAACAGAGATGGACCCCCATGTGCTGAGGTCAGGACATTTAGAGATATTCAGATGAAAGAAGCAACCAGGGAGGGTCAACATCAAGCCAACCCCCAAATCTGGACAGCTAAGACTATGCTGCCCAAGAGAACTCCTTGATTCTTTGAAACCTCAGTTGAAACTCAGCATTTATTATTATACTGCGCAATTCTTTACCAGTTTAGTTTCTGTTTGTCTCCTAGACTAGACAGTAAATTATCTAAGGATGAGGACTTGATGTTCTCTGTATTACACAGAAAGGTACTTTCCAAGTAAAAAGCTAGTACACTCATGGTTATTGAGAACTAGCTTATGGTTACTGATGCCCAGCAACTCTTAATGGAATTTCTGGACTTTCTCTTTTTTCTTTGCTTAGATCAGAAAGTTGGATCAGAAGAATAATCATTGATGCTAGTGGCAGACTATGGATAAAAGTGGTGGCTGGCATTCATCAGAGTGCTTAGAATGGGAGTCAAAGGATTCTTTTGAGGACCTTTATCTCCTTGAAAGAGGTTTTGGCTTCCAACATATTATCAAATGTCCAGAAATACAACTGTAAAGTAGGAAGCAACAACAACAAGAAGGCCGTGAATAATTTGCCTGTGATCACCCATAATTAATTCACATTACAGGTTCACTATAGACTGTAAAAGGGGAGGGAGAAGACCTGCATTCGTAAGGCAATAGAGCCAGTTTTGGATTTTCCCTCTGTGCATTCACAGCTACACAATACAAATGCGATCAGCTAGTGTGGGAGACCTTGAGGAGAGACCTCCCTCAAGGCGCAGGTCACAGTGCTGGTTTTCCAAAGCAGAATGGGATGAATGGAGGTGAAGTCTCTGGGCAAAGCTCAGCAGTGCCAGGCTGGAGCAAATCCTTCCCATCGCCTTGTGACCAGTGCTTGCTGAACGTCTACTCGTGTGGCTCAGACTCTGTGGGGGCAGCTGGCAGTGAGAGAGGGCAGAGGAAAGCCAGAAGAGAAACACTTTTCTGGAAAAGGCTGAAATCCAGCTTACCTCATGTCCAGGACAAGCATGTTCCCAAGAGGAGCCATGACATTCTTCAAAAACTTAGAGGAGGAAGCTCTGATTTTCCCAGATCACAACAAAAAAAGTGAGATAAATGTTGGCACTTACAGATACTGCCAAGGACTTCATAGCATGGCTGAAACCTCTACTGTCTGTATCAGCCACATTCAAATGATGGAAACCTCTTCCCTCTCCAAGCACAGTAGCTGTATAAGAGAAATTTTAGATACCACGCAGCATTCCACACACAGGCAAGGTACAGAGCTCCCAGGAGCGTGGTTATTTCATTAAGTACCTAGGCACAGTGCTGCTTTGGGGGACAGGTGACCTCAGCCGGAGAGAGACTCTCAAGATGATTAGTGCAGACATCCCAGAGGGAGGAGGACCACATAAACACAGAAGACAGTTGTGCCAATGGCTTGCCATGTTCCAGTCACACTGAGACATCAGAGGGCTGTAATTCTGGACAAGTGGAAGAGTGGGAAGAGGTTGTGCGCACAACCTGTTAAGCCCCAAACAGTGTGAGCTGTTGTTCAAAGAAGAAAAGTTCCACCCGCCCTGATTTTTGGAAGGTGTACACAGACAAGAATGCCACATGACACAAAATCTTTGTTTTACATAAAACTGTTGCTCAACAGCAGATATTTACGCAGGAACAAAATTTTAAAACAAACGAACCATCACTATTCATCAGAGTTTATTTGGCCAGGTCTTTCTTCACTCCTTTGGCTTTTACATTAGATACTTTAGCTTGGAATTTCCCCCTCCCCTTTTCCTGACAGCTCATTGATTTTTCATGTGGGTCATCACAGTCTGTGGGAAACAATAAAGGCTACTTCTCAGGCTTATTGCTGCTTAAGTGATTCTTGGATGTTGTCCATTTAATAATTTTAAGGAATACATAAAAACAGACATATGTGGTATTTTAATCTCAGAGTATATGTACTGTGTCCCTGAAGAAAAGGTCCCAAAGATACAAGAGAATAATTTCATTATTTTAAAATAAGGCAGGTGGTGTTTTAAATTGATACACCTGGAATATGCAATCAAAACTCACAGTCTTTAATATGAATTCCAGATTAAGGTTTCTTATCTATATTTTCAAGAACAGTAAATTAGTACATAAGTAATGGGAAAATTTTTTATTTTCAGTGTGGATTTGGAAGTGGTCTTTAATGAGTCTGACACATTCCATCAGCCTATTCCAATCAGGAAGCATTTTTAGATGTGTGAATAGTGCAATTGGTCAGAATCTCTTTCTGTTATCCTGTAGCTCATAGCTAACGTCAACTATGTATGCTCTTTATATGAGAACACATTCTAATCTCACATGATCATAATTTCCTGCTGCATCTAAAGAGCCTTTACGTATCTGTCTTCAAATATTTTTTACTCCTTGGGAGAAAACCTCAGCTCCATGAATTTACACGTTAGTTACGTTCTGCTAGAAACTGGTGATTTCTGCCCTTAGGGCACAGAGCTCAGCTTGGTGATCAAGTCTGTAGGGTGACATCACTAATCCGGCCACTGAGGGAAATCATAATTTACCAGAAAGACATAAGCTTCCACTGTTAAGTGGAACGTTTTGTTGAAGGCAAGAATATGGAAAACACCCGAGTTCCCCATTCTGTTCCCAATATTTTGTCAAGTTTTTGATACTCTGTTCTATTGAAAGGTCTGAAAATAGTTTTATCCAGATTTTAAATGTAGCAGCACTTAATAAAAATGCAAAGCTCAAACTTTGTCTCTCTTGCCTATGCTGGAAAATTAACTTCCAGGCCTGCCTGTCCTCTCTCCCTGCTTTTCTCTTTTCTGTATGGAACCATATTTAAAATGAGAGCAACACATGGCTGGATGAAAGGGCCACCTGAATACAGTTCAAAACACCTGGGAAAAGGAGGAAAGGAATCTTCACTCCATGAAGTGCATAAAGTGGGGGATGCTGAGGTGACCAGCAAGCTGAGGCTCCAACTCCAAGGGCAGGATCTCTGAGAACAGAAACTTCAGCAAATGAGACTCTAAGTCCTAGGGAACATATCCTATATGATGGTGATTACTTTCATCTGCCCATTTTGGGCATGTAATGATCTAAGAGGTTATAAGGACCAGAACAACACCCTTATATTTTGCTATTTATCCATCCCCTAAAGATAACATCGATGCTTTTTCCTAGAGCAAGCACAAACACTCATCTTTGTAAGTCTGGATGGACTAAGTAAAAGTCAGAATCTATTGACCAGAATCAACAGACAAATCGAGGGGTCAGGAGACACTGTGGCAGCTTGCCTCCAATACAGCCACCATTGAGTCTTCTCTTTAATGTCTGTGGCTCTTTCACTGAAAGGTGACAGCCATAGCTTCACTCTCTTGAAAGTGAGCTGGCTTATAAAGATGTATTTGTTCAGAATGACACAGTGTCATATTCCTAGTATTTAAGAGGATTGGCAGCTTCTGTTACCTTTTCCTTGTGACATTTGCTTTAGAAAAACTTAGCTCTGACATAAGAAGGCTGATAGCCTGAGATGACCATGCTGTGGAAGAAAGTCCAAGCCACATTGGAGTGGTTGCATAGACTTTTAGAGATACCCAGCCAGTCCTCACTACCACATTAATCATGGGCCAGAATCCAAATGTGCATGTGAAAAAGCCATTTTCAGATGATTCCATTTCCGGTTACCATCTGACTCCAAATTCACTGATGACCAAGAGCAAAAAGTGACCAACTGAATATAGACAACCAGCAGAACTTTGATAGGTAGTTAATAAATTGTTCTAAACTATTAAATTTTGAGGTACTTCATGGGGCAGCAGCAAATAACCAGAGCATACACTGTGGGTTCCTAACATAATGGGATGTATTTAGAATGTCCACTGGTAAATGTAAGTTCCAGAGGCAAAAACTGTGTTCACCTTGCACAAGAGTAAGGAGCACAGTGCCTCAAAAACACTAAGGGCTTAACTAATGTTATCACTGAGTGGTTTAAACAATTTACCTGTGCTAGTGGGGCAAAAGAAGGTCTCATAATCAATAAACTATGTTACATGAAATTAGACCCTAACCTTGTCTGAGAAACATCGGTCAAACAACACATACACACACACACGCACGCACGCACGCACGCATGCACGCACGCACACACACACACACACACACACATACACAGAGGGGAAGGAGAAGGAGAGACTCTGCATACATCTGGTTATAATACTGAATCAGGTGTCTGACATAAGATAGCTGCTGTGATAGTTGCGATGACTTCACGGTATTGATGTTATTACTTCCATTTCTGAGGTGGGTGAATTCCCCCTTGTTTGGATGAAGTAACTTTTCTAAAGTTAGAAAGCTAACAAACGATTTGAGTTCCTATTTGTGCAATTCTAAAGCCATCTGTCTTTTCACTATGGTCTCCCAGGAAACCACCATAGAAACAACAACAACAATAACAAAATAATTTAAAAGAGATACAAAGCCCCTGCCTGAATCCTACACAAGACTATTTTACAGTGTGAAGCCCAGAGCAACTACAATTAATACCACAGCTCCGGCTGCAAACCATCGACCAGTGCCAAAGGAAGCTGATGCTTCAGAAAATACAAGTCCATGCACATGTACTAGGTCAGCACTTAGGCTCGGTTCTGGAATTGTCAAACCGAAGGAAGATATTGAGGTGAAAGTAGCACACCCCCAGGAGGAAGAGTAATCTCACATAGATTTTAGTGACTCTGTACATTACCTACTTGACTATATTATGCTCTAGAATTATTATAATTACTCCACATTTTATTGTTCCATCAAGGAAACAGAATGGCACAAGGAGCTCAGCAAGCAGACAGCTTGGTTATTTCATTGAATAATTTGGATGTCAGAGGGAGAAGGGATGCGGTACATAGGTAAAGTCTGGGCGTATCTTTGAGGTGGAATAGGGGTGAACCATCAAGGACTGGCAATTCAGGAGGAGCTTTTTATATAGTACTTTAGGTTTCTCATTTAAAAGAAACCATGTGACATTTACGTTCGTGTGTCTGATTTATTTCACTTAACATTATGCTCTCAAAGTCTATCCATTTTCTTACAAATGACTCAGTCTTACCCTGGTTATCCTCCATTATGGCAGAGTAGTACTCCATTGTGTATAAATGCATTTTCTTTATTCATTTGTCAAGGGCCATACAAGCTACTTCCAAGATTTACATTTTTTGAGGGAAGGGAGATGGAGGGGAGGGAAAGAGGATGAAGAAATGATTTGGTGTATTATGTACATGTGCCTATTCTCCACAAAGAATGTAAACATTATGAACTACAAACATGTATAATACAAAATAAATTAAAAGGTTAAAAGCGTAGGTTTGGCTAAATTTATGAAAGAACATGAGAAAACACTTCATTTCTGTAGCAAGAAAACCACTGTTCATCCCTGTTTGAAGTTTCTGATCTAACCAAATATACATTTTTAATTTTCATAAGAAAAATGCCTTAATCAAAATTTATATACAAAACTTGGCGGAGAAGATAGATATGTGTGTCCTCAGCTGGAAAGACTAATAAAAGAATTAAAATGTTAAAGAATCACTGTGTACAGTCTCATCCTACAACCTTTTCAAATATGTTTTGCAAACAATGGAAAAGCAAATTCTCATCATTCTCCCAAACTGCTAGACAGCAGTTGCAGTGTTGCAGTAATGAACAACTATCAAGGTTAATCAAAGTTAACTCAGGAGCACTCGTGGTCATTTATAACTATTACCTATAGAAAAAATGTAGTCAGACTATGGATCCCAAGGACCATGTGTTTACAGTACAATCAAGTGACCACTAGGTGGTGATATTGTGGGGTTTGGTAGCCATGATGCGATTCCTTAGTGGAATTATGCACAATTCTTCTACTACTAAGACGTAACAACAGAAATTACAACCATTCTTTAAAACATCTCATTGTGGAAAGATACAGTCCTGTAGAAAAGCTCGTTGCATATTTGGTGCCTTTTAAAACTGAATGCTAACTCTGTATGGTTGACTTTTAATTCAATTCATGATGATCCACACATTATGACAACATGGGCGCTTCAGATCCTAGATAAAATCAGCCTTTACCCAGTGCTTCTGGGCTTACTTTTAGGAAATATTAACATGAGAAACATGACTTTGTAGAACTTAAGACTGTCCTCTGTGTAATTAAATATTTACTATTTGAAGGTATAATCACTAGATCAGGAGTTCTCTAGAGTGGTTCCATGTGCATCAAGATTTTATAATAATCTGAGCTTCTACTAGTACTGACCCAATTCTTTTAAGGCAAAGTGAGCTCTGCAGAAGAAGAAGAAGACCTATACTATTTGAAAGAATAGAGTGGTCTTCCAAGAGACAGGCATTATCTACAAAACTACATATTATCTAATATACATTCTGCAAAACACTCACAGAAAGCAATTGAAGCATTCTTCTATTTCAAAGAAGGCAAACACTAAGTCAAAGAGCAGTCATGTGATAGAAACTGTAAGCAACTATGGATTAAAGCCTTGCCCCACTGCATGCCAAAGAGGAAGTGGTGGCTGGGCCAACAATTACTTGAAGCAATTTATCATGAAAAACTATTATGCAAGATGCATGGCTTAATACTAATTCTGTAAAGCACTCAAATATTTAAAAATTATGATAGAAATTTTGTTGGTATTTTCAGGGAAAGTATGTGGGGTTTCCACTAGGACTCCAGGAACGGACCCTTGAGGTTAAACTGTTCTCCTAAGCCATAACAAACGAGTCTACTGTTCTAAGTTTTTCTTTATTAGATGGTGAGAGGAAAATGCTTCTTTCTATTTATCCACAGGATCTTGGCACATAAAGAAAATAAGTGATTTTTCCAAGTTATTGGATGGCAAAAGACAACTCCAGCATTGAGATCATACTGAGGAAGTCATTGAAGCTTTCACATTTGGTTTCCTTATCTGGAAAGTTAGGAATGACAGAATCAGCCTTGAAAGATTACTGCAAAGCTTAAATGAAACACTGAGCTTCAACCATTAAGTCAAGTAGCAGCTCCTCTAGTCACCACCCGCCCTGAAAACTTAGGAGTGAAACTGTCACCGGACTGATGTTTCCCACAGTCTTTGGTGGTGGGATAGTAATAATGTTCTAAGCATATCGATGGTATACATGGAACGCTTTATAACTTGCATGGTGGGTTCATGTGCATATTAGGTCAGTTTGATCTTCATAATGATATGACACAGTAATATAATATTATCATTCTGTAGATGAGAAAAAGGCTCAGAGAAATTTATAAACCTTCCCAAAGTTACCTAGAGAAGCAGTGAGGTTAGTATTAAAATTAAGCTCTTTTTACTTTAAGGATAGTGTCTCTCCACTTCACTCAGGATACTTAAAATACACACACATCATTTTGCTGTGCCTACAATTACTAATACTGTGTTGTACACTAAAGAATTTGTTAAAGGTATAGATTTCATGTTAAGTGTTTTTAGCACAATAATGAAAAACTGTTATACGTGTAAAGAAAGAAGTTTTGTTTAAGGAAAGAATTAATAAAATAGAAACTTTTATATTTGAAAAATCTTTTAAGTCAAAAATACAGAAAGCCATGATAGGAAAAGTACATAGTGAAATTATTGTTGAGTATCATGAATAAAACTTCAGAAATTACTAAATCTCAACTTCTGGGGGAACATTACAGTGTATTTCTAGTTTTTCTGAAATAAACCAATGATATAAGGAAAGGTAAATTTTCAGTGCACACAAAGTATCTACATAAAGAGCCCGACTCGCTTATTGCCTGCTTTGTACTTACCAGAAAGAATTTACCTGGCTCCAGAATCTCATCAAAAGATCCTGAATAGTGGTGTGAGGAATGGGACTGGAGGAGGTCACCCCACACTACCACTCTGAGGTGGGCCCTCACAGCCTTCCGTACTTAACATGGGTAAAGGGCGTACTCAGAGTTGTAAGGTCAATTCAAGGGACAGTTCTTGTTCCACTAAAGAAACGAAGAAGTCTGGTTTCAGCTTGGATGGGAATATGTGGATATGTACATGTGTGTATACGTAAACATCTGCTGGTTTTCTAGAGAGAGACTGGGAAAAACAACCGAATTTACTTTACTTCTCTCCAAACCCAACTTCTACTGTCTTCCACTTCCATGTAATTCTGAGACATTGTTTAAAAACAGCAGATAAAAGCCTTTCTTTCAAGAATTAGGAGATAAGGCTTAAAATTCAAATATTCCTTGAAAAGTCAGATCTAACAAAGATCATGAAACATAAATCTCTGATATTTGGTTTTGCCCTGTCGTTAAGCTAGTGTGTGTCAAGGCATTTTAAGATATAAATCCTTACTTTCTTGCTGTATGTTCATGTAAGGGCACACTAAAGCATCTATGTAACAGAAAGCTAAGAGGTCCAGCATGAAACAGAAAAAAAGATTATGGTAACATGAAAGAAAAGGTTAGAAGCAAAATATCCCATATTTCAGAGACTCCTTCTAACCACTCCAGTTGCAAACTTCACAAGAAAGAGAAGTGATCAATCATAAGCAAAATGATGAGAGTCAGTCCAGGTAAAAGAGAAGGAACTGTGTGTGTGTGTGTGTGTGTGTGTGTGTGTGTGTGTGTGTGTGTGTATTTTGGACTGTTTTGTCTGATACCTTTGAAACAATTCACATACTTTCATTGGTCGGTAAGATTTTATCAGCCAGAGCTGTGGAGGAGAAGAAGGGTCATAGGAAAAGAAAGCAAGATACAAAAGCGAAGGCAAATAGGAGGGACCTTCAGACTTCCAAGCTGTTCAATTCAATGTCCAACCATAGGAAAAAAGCTGTGAGTGAGAGTATTCAGGTTTTAATTGCATAGAAATTTAATAAGAAGGCCCTGGTTCAGGAAGATAAGGGACTCCTATTGATACAGTAATAGAGGAAGTATGAACAGAAAGCAGAGTCTTGAAAAAAATCTGAATTGCAATTTTAGTCTAGTCATTTTTGATTCATGCATCATTACATTCAGAAATACAGACCTCACATATATGAAAGGTTGACTGTATCATAATTTAACATTTTCAGTATGGTCACCTATATTGTCTATCATATTTTACAATAAAAATAAGGCTTTAAGAAATAAGTATTTGCATGTATCAGCATATAAAAACAATATAAGAGTATGACATTTATCTTAGTCTGTTTAATGTATCGCCAATATACTTCATTACCAAACTTACGTTGTGTCAATCTTCCAGGAAGAAAAAGATATTTCACAGTGTAATCTACATGTCTTGTGAGTGGCATCATTTCATGTTTTAAGAGCAATTTCTGACACCGTTCATAACAATTCTCTTAGAACTGTTTTATATTAGGTAGATTGGTCTTTTCTTTGTGATCCAAGCTAACAATTTGGGACTGTGACAGTTTTTATTATTGCACTAACAAAGTATAAAATATTGGGCTGGGGATTTAGCTTAGCAGCATAAGCACCTGCTTTGCAAGCAAGTCGTGAGTTCGATCCCCAGTACCGACAAAAAAAAAAATTTAATGTTTTGCTAAGCTTTTAAAATAAATGGATGTTGAATTTTGTCAAATGCCTTTTTAAGCATTTAATGCTAAGCAATGACTATATGAATTTTCTCCTAAGATCTATTAATAGGGATGAATTATATTAATAGACTTCCCAGTATCACATCATCTTCCTATTCCAGGAATAAGTTCCATTAGGTCATGCAAGTGACTATTAGATTTATTTAGAACTTTAGATTGGTCCACAGTTTTTATTTCTTTTCTTTTCGGGAGGGCAATTTCTTTCCAGCTGTATTAGTATTATATACACATTACAAAGAATTTAGACACTTCTCTTTGCACAACTTTTCACTGAAGAGAAAGAAAAAGAGAATTAGAGCTATTAAAAAGAAAGTCTCATAGCTACCAGCTCAAAATAAAGGAGTCAAGATTTTAGTTTGGGATGGGGAAGACAGGAGATGTACAGAGAGGAGGGAGCTGGGAGAAAAAGCTTGAGGAAAGAGTAGGGACAGAGGGAGAGAAAAATTTACTTTGGAGGGAAAATATGAATTCTTTGTGGAAATTTCTGAGAAAAAAGATTCAAACAAATCCTTTCTGGTAAGGGCTACTTAACAGGCCTCTGATAAAACAGCTTTCTCTACCTTCTGCTCTGTTATTTTAGTGACCAAGAACATCAGATTATCTTAATTTTGATCATTTGATGACAGCTGACATCATCTCCGCTGGTGCCTTCTGGAGTGCGTGTCCCCTGCCCTGTTTCTTCCTTGTGATCACACAAGAATTATCCTGTCTCCCAGGTCTCACTGTCTAGATCACCCACTCGCTTCCTTAGTGGTTGAACATAGTGAATCAGATGAGTTATTACGACCTTTTTTGAGATTAAAGTAAAGAGAGTTTTTAATAATGCACTGTTTTTCTGCAGTTTAGAGGTGCAGCTATAGCGCTCGCCAATCTAATATGATCTAGGTGCTAGATTACATACCAAATTACATAGTAGGAACTATGGGTTAAGAACGGGATACGTGCATGTACCCAACACAGAAAGCTGTTCTCATATCTGGGAGGACGGATTACAGACATGTATTATAGACCAAAAATGCACCTCAACAGATTCTAGCATGATTTACCAATTTTGAAGTGATTTAAACAAACAAACAAACAAAAAATTTATGTAAGAAAAAGAAATAGTCTCCAGGTACTTCATGTTATTCAGGCTCTTCGTTTATTAACTGAACAAATCATTGTTCCTCTCTAGCATGAGCCAGGCTGTGTGTGTAAGATGAGGGAAAAGCCACATAAGCAGGGCCAGGCAGAACAGTCACAGATGCTATGGTTACTGAGCACTTTAAAACATGATTTCAGTTGCATTCAGTGTGGGAAATCAAAGGTGCTAGCTTTTAGCTTGGTAAATTTATTTATTTTCTACCAGAAAAATTTTTTGACATGAAGGACACCTATAAACAGCTGGTCACAGAATCTTAGGAAATACTTTGAGAAAGTAGGGACCAAATGGTTCAGGCAGATTCATTTTGAACTTGGCACAACTCATAGATATCAGATAAATTAATGGAAATTAATGGAAAATGAGATAAACCCACTTGTAAGGCCATGGGAGAGCACTGGTCTTAGAGCCAGTTTAGGTTCCAGCCCTCCCTGCCAAAGCTATAAATACAAATGACCAATTTAACAGCATGAAAAGACCACCTACAAGATCTATACCTGGGATCTAATCAGCTGCCATGCGCCTTCTTTCAATTATAGGATCCCTGCCACGTTTATGGGAACTTTTAATGTGAGCATCACATTTTTGAGGGCTATATCATTATGACCATGTTTGATCTGAGGGTGGGAAAGTATGAGCTTTTAAAAAAAAAGGTGCCTGTACAAGATTACTCTGAACTCAGTGGTAAATTGGAAGCAACAAGAGCCCTCTGTAGAAAAGAAGAAGGGAAAAAAGTAAAGGTTTAGATTCCATGGGGATTGCAGCCCTGAAAAGTCATACCATTATGACTTTCAGTTATGCTCAGGAAATGAAATTAGTTAAGTACAAATACAATTGACTTGTCAACACTAAGGATATTTTGAGAAGGAAAGTATAATAAAAGACAATAAGGACAAACACATCATCTCCTTTTGCATGTGACAACAGGATATGACTTACAAATGAAAAATTAAATCAACATGATTGTTAGCAGAACTGAATTACAGCATAAATAAAAATAATCTTAATTATGAATCAACTGACACAAAGCATATGACTTCTCAGGCATAAAGAATGCAATTGCTTAATACTTCATGAGAGAGACAATCCCTAATAAAAATACTGGTTTTCTTGCTAAATAATCTATATAAGCTCTACTGTAGAAGTATAGAAGCATCTTTGCTCAACACTTTGATTCCCTGTGCTCAGATCTGGTGACACTTCAGGGACTATTCTGCATCCTTTCAGTGGGCCATGTCATTGCTTCTATGACTTAAGCAGCAACTTCCAGTGTTTCGCCCAGCTCTGTCCCATGAGCACACCATATTGACCAAGTCTCTCACATGGATGTCAAAGATAACATACCTAAAGTTCAGCTGATTTTCTAGTCTTCCTCATCCATATAAATACAGTTATCCGAGAAAGAGAGACAGAAAGAGAGAGAGAGAGAGAGAGAGAGAGAGAGAGAGAGAGACTTTTCTCCAGTTTCACCTAATAAGTTATGATCCTCCTAACAGACTTTTAACTATGTCCCTTCCTTTTTTATTTTTCCTTACCATTGCTTTTGCTCAAGCTCCTTATCAATCTCTCACTCTTCCAACATTTTTAAATTGCTGTTAATTGTAATGCATTTCTTAACAGTGAAAAGCAAAGAGGGAAAAAAAACCAAAAGGGAAAATCCATACACCAAACACCCAACATGAACATGCTATTCCGGTACATACTATTTTTCAGTATCACCTGTTGTCTATAATGTAAAGTTCAGCTTCTTTGGCAAGTACCATTGTGCAATGCCTTCCCCCCTTGGTCTTGAGTTTTTTGTTGGCTGCACCAAGTCTTGCCATTCTGAGGTTGCAGTGCCTTCTTCTGCCTGGAATGTCACATGTCTGATGAAACTGCTCAGTCTCATTTCCGCATCTACACCCTAGACTGAGAGTAACGCTTACTCAGAGCAGAGCCAGAGGAGCAAATGCATGTGATTCACTAGCATAAGATGTAGCAGATAGAATCACTGAGGGCATGGATTTACTGTTGCCACTGCTGTCACTATCACCTGTGTTCTTTTTGATGTCTGCACAAAAATATTTCCTTGGTTGAATCTTTCCTGACTTAACCCATAAGTGTCAGGCATTCTTCTGCTCTGACCCTACATACCTAACTGTAGTTTTATATTATGCAGCTCCAAATTGATGGAACATTTACATTTACATTTCTGATGTTGGGATGCATCATATAATGCACATCATAGTTTAATTGACAGCAATCTCTTTCCTTAATAGTGTTGGCTATTAACGGTGTTTCTTATAATGAACGAGACATTAAATGCAATACTACACTTACCTATATGATAACCGCCATAAAAAATTCTCCTACCTTTCTGGAAGAACTCCTCTAGCTTGTTCTTGAAAGGCTGGAGATACTCCTTCGGGGACTCCCTGCACACCACCATCATCTGTTTCTCACTTGCTGTGAAGAGAAGTTCAGAATTAGACTCACTCGAGAACATGTATTTGCTGAGCTTGTGCTGTGGGACAAGCTGTGTTCTACATTTGGGTGTCAATGATGCAGGCTCCTTGTCACTCCTTGTTTATCTGAACTCAAGGGAAAAATAATTAGTTCATTCTAAATATAAATCTATCATTTTTAATTTTCCTCTTAGAGATGGCGAAACAACTATCTGGGACAGGTAAAATATTTTGCTTTGTAGTTCTCTCAAAATAAAGAGAAGCAAAAACTATTAAAGGACTAGTCTCAAAGCATTAAGGGCCCTGGTCCTTTCTCTAGTCATTCTCCAATACTAGAAATTTAAAAAGATTTTTCAAAAATTCACAGATATGCAAGTTACCCAGAACTATCAAATTAGAGATTCCTGAGGCTAACATACACACCACAGCATGAGAACTAAGAACATATCAGAAGGAAAAAGAGAATTTCTCATAAGTTGCTAGAGGTTTGGATTCTTCAAAGTTTGAAAACATCCAAATTCTAATAGTTCTATTTTTATAGAATAATTTTTCACAAACACAGATAATATGAGGCATGCTTACAATTTAGTAATAGGGTAAATGAAGACATGACAATAATTTCTTCAAAGTTATTTCTCTGTGCCCAAAGCAAAGCTGAAGGCAAAATTTGTTTCCATGAGTTCCAAAGTATATCTCCCACTCTTCCCTGCTTTAAAGGGGTTGATCACTACAGATCTTCATTGTTCTGGATGTGGTGATGGACTCCACGCTCATCAAACAGTTCAAGTTTTATGGGGCCATGTCATGTGGTGGTAAAGGTTTTATGCTTGCATCAATATCTATCTGGATTTATGTCGGGTGAGGCTTTTTGCTCTCATCTGCAAAATGGGACCACCCTCCACCCCAGGTATGATATGGCAATTAAATGAGGTAATGCATGTAAAATGGTTTGCAGAGTGCTTGGCATAGTGGGGAGGCTCATAAATATTACCTATTATTTTTATGATTTAGTGAAATTGGTTGGGAGAAATGTCAGCGCAGGAACAGCGAGAGACTCATGGCTGGGGATCATGTGCTACTGATGCTATGGGCTACATTTATGGGAATCTGTCATAACGCAAATCTCCTGTGCACAACACAAGAATAATGATTTTTATTCCTCTGCTGAAGTTCCATCATCTGTTGTGAGAATTTGCAGGTCAACCCCTAGAGAAAGATGGAGCAAAGTATGGCATTATTCCCCAGGCCTCTGAGCCTCCTGGTTTTGAAATTAGAAACTGAAGCCAGGACAAGTGACAGCAGCTCCACTGCTGTGCTCACAGGTCCTTTCTGCAGCTCTACAACCTGGGACTCCTATGTGGCCCTGGGAATTAAACTTCTCTACACAATCAAGGAGAGGGCTGCCCTCTGACTGTCCACACAGTCACAGGTTCCAGGGGCCAGGCAGCTCAGCCACCTCAATTTATTAACTTGGCTTATCTGCGTTGTTTTTTAAGCAGACGAATGGGAGACCTAAAGACTAATTAATGATGACACTGGAGACTGGCGGTGCAGAAAGGAGAGAGGTCACGGGCAAATACACAAATGCCGCCCATTGTCCAACCAGAAGACTCTTCTGCAATACTGCAAGACCACCAAAGTTGCCTCAGACACTGGTGCAGCCAGCGGTTCCACTGTCAAAAGTTGAAGCCTCTCTAGTTTCTCTTGCTTTTATTTTCTTCTTTGTAACACTTTTGACTATTAAAAAGTTACTCATTTCTAAAGTTAGCCATTAATAGGTAATCATGATGAGAAAACAAATTTAAAAAACCAGGTCACAATGAAATACTGGAGAGTAAATTGAGAGTCTCACCATTTAAAAGTTAAGTACTCATGAATCATTTTAGCCAAAGTAAAGCTATGGCCCAGAATGTTTTGCCATTTTAGACATCAGGTTAAAAAGCATAGGTGATTATCTACTTTTTCATTTTGATTCCTAACAGCAAAGTAATAAAATTTATTGAACCACTTTAAAAGTATGGGTGACAAGATATAGAGGCAGGACCTAAATATAATTAAGAAAAATCTAATAAATATTTAATTACTTATGAATTACTCTTAAAGATACATTTATTTATTCTTACTTTGCATGTACTTGCTCAGAAAGTTATTTAACAACGCTCAGACTCCAAGTTTTTGATACATAAAATCTTTTGAGAACCTAAACAAACATACAGAAAAAAAGCATTTTCTGTATTGAACAAAACAGGCTGATCTCTATCTATCTATCTATCTATCTATCTATCTATCTATCTATATTTTACATCTTCTGTGTCATGGTTTAAATGCAGAATGTTAAACAAAGGCCTCGTTTGTTCACAGAAAGAGATGGTTTGGGGATGTGACTGGATCCCGGGATGCTATAGTCAAATATGTGGGGCCTAGACGAAAGGGTGGGTCACGGGGGCATGGCCTGGAGGGGTTCATCCCTCCCCAGCTCTTCCCTTTGTTCTCTGCTTTCCTGGCTGCCGTGATATGAGCAGCTTCCCTCCATGCCCCTCCTAACTTGGTGTCAGTCTACTGTTCCCTGAGACCGCTAAAATCCATAAGCCAAAATAAACCTCTCCTCCTTCAAGCAGTAAATGTTGGGTATTGTGAGTCAGCAGAGAGAAAGCAAGTAAGACAAGCCATTTAAAACGCTCAGGTGGCAAGAAGCCTGGTTGTACAACATATTGTCCATGGTTCTAGTCTTTTAGTTTCAAGAAAGATTAGAGGATAACAGTCCCACAATTCCTTGAATAACTAACATCCAAGAAAGATAACTCACAGGTTGAATTAAAAAGGTCAAGGATAGTTTAAGAGGAGAAAATATTTTTCAAGAAAAAGGAAATAAGATGGGCCTGAATGTGCCATTTGGGATAAGATAAGTATATCTGGACCCCAAGGAGCTCCTCTTTCTATTTTGGGTCACTGGTGCCCTGTATCCACAGTATGCATAGCTCCAAGGGAGAGAATATCTGTAGGACAGAAAAGCTGCTTCATCTCAGCAGTCCCCCCCAAGTTACAGGTGAGCAATGAAGAGCATCAGAACCACCCTGATTAGGGAAAGGAGTCCAAAAGCTACCAAAGACATGGGAAGTTTGCAGTATTCTTCAGAGTGCTCTGATAAAATCTCTTTGTGAAGATGTTTAATCAGAGTGAAAAAAAGCCCTAAGCAAGCTTGAGGCTGAAAATCAAAGAGTATTATCTAGCACAAGTTAGGTCTGAAATATTAAGTAGATATTCACGTTGTGTGTAAAAAGCCTGCAACTCATGACACATGGCTAGGATAGAAACACACACCAAGGAGCTACTTACATAAAAGTGGTATTCAAAGACACAGCAAAAGGTGAATTTTCAGGGAGAAATTATAGTCATGCAAGACAAGGCTACAAGATGAACTCTGGAGTGTGCAAACACAGAGAAGAGGTCAGCAATGGTGGGGGGGGGATGAGCTAGTAAGAAGAAAAGACGGAATGCAGAATCACCTGATCTAAGAGGAAAATAGTGTGGCGAGGAAAATAAAAAGCAATCACCTCTCTGTAATGTTGGTGAAAGGCAAGGAAGATGGTGACAAAGAAGGGATCCTAGCAACACTGCGGTCACTGTAATTTCAAAGGCAGTTCCAGGGAAGCTGGGAATGCAGGGAGGAAGCCAAGCTGGAGCAGAGTGATGTGAGAGAAATGACCCTACAGCCACATGTTTTAAGAAGTTAAACTAGAGAAGGAACAGCAAAATGGGGAAACGTTTGGAGTCAGGCCTACAACATAGCTCTGCTCCTCCGTGTCAAGTACTAAAGATCAAAACATGGGTACTTCAACACTGAATTATTTCTTAATGTGCCTGAGATGTTTTAAATAAAGTTTTCTTTGGTAGACGTAGGACTCCTTAGAGAGTTCTCATCCATTCTTTAAGAAAAATTCACAGAATCTTCATCTCACACCGCAGTCATTCAGTGTAAGAAGACATGCCCTGGGCTACTCTGAACATGTGCAGAAGAGGTGGAGGCCACTAGAGAGCTGGTGCCTTTACCTCAGAGGAATGTTTTGAACAGAAACAACACCCACTGGAAGCTAGAGCCCAGGGGAATTCCATGACACTGATTCACTCCCAGGAAGGGGCTGCCCCAGGTCAAATGCACCTTAATGTCCCATGATTGTGAGTACTGTCCATGAAAAAATTTAAGTAGACCTGACAGGGCTAAGTGAGGACATGCGAGCAGGCTGTAGCACTTTTGGAAAGACTTGTAAAACTGGGCCATTGACTGTAGCCTTTGCACGGTATTGTCTAAAGCACTGTGCAAAGGGCCTTCCTATCAAACATCACAGCTGAGTCAGAATTTCCACTGCGATGATTATGTGGTTATGGGTGCAGCCTTTGTCTGTGAGACATTAGCATGAAAAATATTCATTAATCACATACCCATGACCGGGCCTAAGGAGAGATGGATTCAGCATGATTTGATTTATAGGGTGTTAAGTGATCCAGTCATTTATTAAAAAATATTCCTTCCAATAGTCCCCATGAAAATCACAACCATTAGAAGTTACCCTTTGAACTGAAAACAAATTTGAAAAGAAATGTGATCATGAAGAATACATTAAGGCTTTAGCATAAGTTTGTTTCTAAGACTGATTTAGAAAGTCAAGGTATTTCAAATAATGTATAGGAAAAGTGAGTTTTAATGGAAGAAAAAGACACAACTTCCAAGATTCTGATCTCTAGGCTGATTATGTCACTGGATGCCTCAGGCAAGCAGTCCAAGGATAAAGTTCTTGGGCATCTAAAGCAAAGGAAACTCATTTTGGGGGGAAAAAATGAAGGGTATTATAAGAGTAATACACACACACACACACACACACACACACACACAGAAACTTGAAAAACATATTTAAAATAGTAGGGAGGTCTCCTGGGCATGGTGGTTCATGTCAGTAATCCCAGAACTCTGGAGGCTGAGGCAGGAGGACTGGAGCAAGTTTGAGACCAGCCTGAGTTACAAAGTGATTTCAAAACCAGCCCAAACTGCACAGCGAGACCCTGTCTCAAAAAGACAAAAAAAAAAAGTTAGGGAGTAAAGTTAGTCATGGTACTATGACCCGAATATAGTTATCATGCATCTTTTTCTTTTTTTCCTTTCTCTGTTGAGGTCTTTATATCACCGTTCTTGATTCTCTATAATTTTATAGGAGTTGTCTTCAAATGTGATGTTATATACTTATATTTGACAATGAAATATTTATATTTTGATTCTAGCAACATTTTTCATATTTACTCATACAACATTTTCTCATGTTATTTCACAAAATCTACAAACATTTTTTCCCATAGCCACACATAATTTCAACAAGGGAATATATATCATAGTTCACATAATAGTTCCACGTTAGTTGAACAGTGAAGTGCTATATTATTCCCACAGTGAGTCAGGCTTTGTGTCCATATAAATTCATTATGAGTTCATGATTATTTCTTTAAGATACAAGAAGTAGAATGATGGGTAAAACAGGGAAAAAAAACTTGTCACAGTTTTTAACACATACAGGTCAAACTTCTTTCCATACAACTAAAGGTTATACTACAGTGGGAGAGGGAAAGGGAGAGATGTGGGAAACAAAGCTGTGTTTTCCATCCCATTCTGTGGAGGTGGTTGGACTTACAAGCTAAACCTGCCTGTTATGCCTGCCACTGAAGACGTGGCGCTGCACTGGAACAGGTTACTCTTCAGAAAGGAGAGTAAAGGGGCTGGGGGATTTAGCTCAGTGGCATAAGCGCCTGCCTTGCACGCAGGCAGTCGTGAGTTTGATCCTGGTACCAATAAAAAAGAAAAAGACAAAAAAAAAAAAAAAAAAAAAAAAAAAAAGAAGAAAGGAGAGTAAGCCCCGGAATACAGCTCAGCAGCACAGCACCTCCCTGGCAAGCACAAGGTCCTGTGTTTGATTCCTGTATTAAAAAAAAAGAAAAGGAAAGAAAGAAAGAAAAGACAACAGAAGTAACACAGCATAAGCCTAGGCTGGAGGTCATAAAACCAGCTCTGTTTTTTTGAAAGACCATAATATGTCACATTAATTTAAATGTAAATTACAGTATGGTAAAACAGGCAGAGGCATCTGAGTATGAGAGCTATCTAAAGGCAAATTTACATCACACACTCAGATTTTTGACATATACATTTATATAAATTATAAGCTCACATAATTTTAGGATGCTTGGACTTGATTAATTATATCAAGTAACCATCTGAATGTATGATTATAATTCAAGCCGTTTTTAAAGACTAGATAGAACCTCCATTTTGGGACAGTCCAGTAACATCTACTTCAAGAAGTATGCATGTATCATTAGTAAAAGTCAGTGGCCAAAGACTGTAAGGTTATTGATGGAATCAGCAAAAGCATGGTGAAGATCGATTAAGCAAAATGGCTCATTCCTACAGAAATTATATTTGAGATAGAGTAACAAACCCATTATACTTATTACTCAACTCAGGAAAATGGTTTTCCTATAGAACTCTTCAATAGTACTCTTGTGAAGTCAACTTCTGAAATTAAAAAGCTTATTTTGCAGGAATTCTCACTAGAAATCAATGACAGGATCTTTCATCAATTGTTGAAGGCAAACTCTTAAGAAATCAGCGTAAGGAAGACATCACAATTCTGACTGAAGACTTCTGTCTCTGGCAGTTAAACAGCAGGCTACAGGGACACTCTTAATTGAGATACACAAGCTTATGAGCAAAGAGCAACCTGTCTGCATTGTCAGTCAGGACAGCTGCAAGCCGTCTACACTGCCTCTGACCTCTGAGCCCACGTCCCCATTTCGGCTCTTCCTGGTTAGTCATATTGACTACAAGTTCCTACTACGGAAAGTGTTTACATCTCAATAGACCATTAAGAAATAAAGGAGAAAAATGTAAGAGGGAGAAAAGAGAAAAGAAAAGGACAGAAAGTTGTTTTGAAAACATACAGTCTTGGCGAGTGGGCGGATTCGGATATCCACTCTTGGCGATGAGAATCGCTGGCAAAGCACGAAGCTGGCAACTACTGTCCATCAGCTTGCCACTGTCTTCAGATTTAATGCAATATTTGGCTCAGACATTTAAAAAAAGTTCTCTATTCCAGCTAAAATATTTACACAGTCCTATGTGTCTCACTTAATGCCTGTTAAGCAATCGCCTTTTAAAACTCCGCAGACACTTGTAAATCTGTCGGGAGAATTGTGGCCTATAAACAAGACTTCACATAAAGAGAGTTGCATTGTCAATTTGCCGGGAGTCAGGATTTCTTAGGATGTGCTTGCAAATAAAGTTAGGGATCAGAAATAGTTTCAAATGGGTAACAAAGTGGCCAATAGTTTTACTTGTTGGATGCAGTCAGCAGTCTTAATGCGAAACCTCCAGACACTGACCTTGGCTATTTAAAGCCATGTTATCCTGTAAACCTGTCAATGATTGTACCCTGCAGTTGAGTTATGACTCCAGGAATTACTGGTCCAGTATTCCCTGGTAGTATGTAGTCAGGGCCTAGCAGGTTAGGTAGAGGAGTTGGTGAAGTCTTTACCAGGAAGCTATCACAGGGCTTTATGTAATGTGGCTGGTGTCTGTTAAGAAGGATGAGAACTGTTAGAAGAAAGAATTTCTGATGTTAGGAAAAACAGAAGAGCTGAAATGAAAAAAAATGGTATCCTCAGAGGAACACTAGATACTCTGAGGCTGAAATGCTTATTAAATTTTCTAACACCTTCAGCCCTGAAGTTAATGAACCTAACATGATTAAAATTAAAGGCACGAGACCCATCCAAACCATCTCCTGCTGGCCTGGGCAGCTCCTGGAGTTCCTCTGTCTTAAAAAATGAATCAGGTGCTTATTATATTGCTCAGTCACTTACTTATTATTAGATTAGTTCCCTTTTCATTTTTGCTCCATCTCATCGATGCACATGGCTCTGATGATTCATAATTCATTTTACAGTAAATATGATTTAAGGCATAAAAAATACATATAGTGTACACATCAGTGTCAGAACAGCCCCAATTTAAAACTTTTAATTTTAGGGTATGGGGAAGTGTGAAAGGGAAGAGATCCTATATTAAAAAGCACAGTGAGATATTTGTCATTCCTAGGTATACAGTGCCTTGAAACTGGAGGCAGTGAATATTTGTTGATCTCTCCAATGGGTCACAAGGAAGAAGGGCTTTGTAGATGT
This sequence comes from Cavia porcellus, assembly GCF_034190915.1. Lineage (NCBI taxonomy): Eukaryota > Metazoa > Chordata > Mammalia > Rodentia > Caviidae > Cavia > Cavia porcellus. The sequence goes on from NW_026947489.1 coordinate 35,880,483, forward strand.
TTCTGTAAATGAGTCTACAGCACACTTGAGGGAAAACCATGTGCCTTTCCACCACCATCAGATCGGCCAGTTTAATCACTGTTGTTAGAGATAGGTCTGATTCCTATTCCTAGCAGAAGAAAAATCAGAAAACCAAGTAGCAATATATCTGTCCTCTAGAAAGTAAGAGTAAATTCTTGCTCTTAAACTGTGTTTATAAATGACTTGATATTTCAGTAAGTTTATTTAAAATTAGCAGTTAGCTCAGTGCTTAGAATAAATATTTGCTGAAAAAAAAATGAACTGATTGAAGAGGTCAAACAAGGTCCTCCTCCTAATCTGTAGATTTTCTTTATGTTCAGGGATTTATTGAGGTTTGTAAAGATCATCAAAATGGCCCAAAAAGCAATATTTCTACCCTTTTTTAATTTTGCTTTTTTTCTCTAAAACAAACAAACAAACACGCTAAAGAGTTGATTCCCCAAGTTGGCCATTATAGATTTGGTTTGGGTGTTTCCCCTTCCTGTGTGTTACAGTACTGGAAAAATCTTGACCTAATGGTGTCAAGAGTGCTTACTCACTCTGATTTGGACACGCTGCCATTTATCTGTATGTCCAATAGCTCCTTGAAAACTACTCCAAGTTGTTAACCTTAAATGGCCAAGACGTCAGCTGGCCTGGTGTGTACCATCTCATTTCTACTTCTCACAAGAACCCTATGAGCTCAGTTCTGCTACTGTTCCTATTTTTAGGTGAAGACGAGCAAAGTCACAGAGATCATACATAGCTGAGTCAGAATCTACACTCTGTGTTGTCAGATCCCCTGGTTTTATGCTATCCTCTTACCTTTATCATCTACAGTGATGCTGGAGAAAAAAATGTGGAATACTTAAGAAAGTGCTTAAGGAATTGTAAGGAATGAGGCCAACATTAACTACAGGACACCAATTTCCACTGCTGGAACTCCTTCACTTTAATTAGCGAAGCAGAAGGTTTAGGAAGAGGTCCAGTTACTAAATGGCATTCAGAGATCTGTTCCAGGGTTGCCAGTTGCCAGCTAGATCACGGACCTCTCCGAAGGTACCTAAAAAATAGAATTATAGCCCATGGCTCCTGTCCCTATGAGCTTCAGTGAGGTGAAGAAACCTGGGAGAGATAAGGACATTGGTCAAAACTCCATCTCCTCCCAAGACTAAAAGGGCTCCCCTGTAACTTCATCCATTTGGTCATCAGATGTAAAAAGAATCCATTTGTGGACTATGAATTTTCTACAGAGCCAAGATATACAGTTTACTTGGGCAGAAACCTATTTGGATAGTCACAAAAGCACCCAGAAATCCATTTCTGTGAAGAAAATGCTTTGACCTGATATAAATGTATAGTACTATACTTTGAGCTCTGGCTTGGCCAAGGAGACCTGTGTTCTATGCCCAGCTAGGGGATTCTGACAGTGCTGCGTCCTGTTTTGGAGTCACAGATTTTTCAGGTATGTATGCCTACCCCACTCACACCAAAGGATGGAGCTGCACACAGAGCTAAAGGATTGCCATTATAACACAGGAACATCCTTTTCCTGAATGTGAAATATAGAAGACACTCTGGTAATGCACTTGCCAGATGAATGACACTCTTGAAGTCCTCCTAATTCCTACAGCATGCTAAAGCTTGAAGCCTGGAAACTACTCACTTTGGTTTCTTTGGGCAATTCTTGTAATACTCTTATCAAGAGTAGTTGTGTTGCTTTCAAATCTGTTTACCACAGTTACTCATTTTATTGCATTTTCAATTTTTTAATTACTTGGTAGCAAACTGCAGATAGATGACTATGAAAAAGTACTATTTCTAAAACGTTAAATGGAAAGTTGAAAATATTGCTGTTAAATGTAAGTAGAGGAGATCAGGAGCCAGAGGAGATGTAGTAACTATGCCTAGTGTGGTCGCCAGAACTGAGCCTTGGGATATAGAGAAGGTATGAGTGAGAAAAAAAGCCACTCATAAAATTCAAATGGAGATTAGTGTTTAGTTAACAGAAATGTATAAAAAAGAAAGAAAGAAATGTATCAATGCCAGTATCTTAGTTTTGACATATATATCATAGCACTGACAATGGGGAAATGGGATAAGAGTGATACAAGAACTCTTTATACTACCTTTGCACTTTGTCCATACATTTTTAAATTATGCTAAAATAAAAAACTGAAAGATCTATACAAGGTAGTTTTAAAAGATTGAGAAAACATATCTGGGAAGGTTTTGTGGTAACATTCATGAAAGTCATCATTCCACTTTAAAAACACAAAAGAAGATCATAGAAGATCTACTAGTGTACGGATTTATAAGTAAGACTTGAAAGATTCCAACTGATCCAGAATTCAAGACCTTATCTCTGCTTCAGCAGACAGACAATGATGCTATATTTAACTGGTTTTAAATGAAAAGGCTAAGTGATTCGGGCATCACTTTAATGATTTCCTATTTTAGCCAGAATTTTTCCATTAACTACTACATTGGATAACTCTGCTAATAAAGATTATTTACAGAGGGAATGAGTACAAGAATATTTGAAGCATGGTTTAACTCAAGAGCAACTTTTAGAAAGGAATACTCTTCCAAGGCCAACTTTACAAAGAGAATACCTGTGATACAAGCCTATTCTAATTTTATAGTTGATTCTTGTGTCTGTAAGTGTTCAGAATTAGATTTCTTAGTTGTTGATTTACTAAGTCTAGGAAGGAACCCAATAATCTTTACTGAGTAAGGAGAAGCCCAGAAGGCACTAAAACGGCACAGGAATAACAGTCTTAGCAATTCAAAGTTGTAGCATATGTTTAGAATCATCCAGCAACTATCATTTTAACAGGATCTAGCCTACTCATCTATCATAATAGTCTTTTAACCATGTGTAGGCGAAGAACTCACTATTTCTCAGTCATTGTTTTCCCTTTAGACAGCTTTAAAATCTATCTCTTGAAATCTTCTAAATCAATGCTTATTTGACATCTTTGCCATAGGAAGTAATCTAATCTCTCATAGTGAAGACAGAAATTATCTGAAATTGAGTCATTTCTACAATTCATTCATTCATCCTCTCAGCACATACTGATTGCACAACTGCAGCATATGGCAGGTCCTTACTGGTACCATCCAGGAAAATGATAAAAAGTCATTTGGAAGAGAGAGAGAAAGAGAGAGAGAGAGAGAGAGAGAGAGAGAGAGAGAGAGAGAGAGAGAGAGAGATACACAGACAGAAAATGAATATACAAGTAAATAAGTAGAAATTGATGTCATATCAAAAAGGGGCTGCAATATTAAGTGTTTATTCAAAGTGGCTGCTGAGCTAGGTGGGCAGGGAAGGCTTACAGCATGAGAATACCTGGAAGAAGGGCATTAGAGGCAAAAGGAATGGCCACTGCAAAGGTCTTAAGTGAAAACAAAGACAGCTTCTAGGGCTAGAGCATAATGGGGAGGGAACAAGAGCATGAGCTAAGACTGGAAAGGTAGACGTGCTCAAGGCAGAAGGTTGAGGACATGGATCTGAGGTTGTATTGGATTCCAAGAGCAATGAATTCAACAGCATTCCATGATCCGTCTGTGGGCAGATGCTGGCTTACAGAAGGCCAAGGATGGAATCAGAGAAATCTGCCCAAAGTTATGGCCAAGTGAAGAGGTTGAGGGGTTAGATGAGAAACAGTGTGAGATGAAAAGCAGTAAACTGAGTCTCACAACAAATTCTGAAGGTACAGCAGACAGGACCTGCTGATGGACTGAAGTTGGATCAGGGACACAAAGGCAGTCAAGGGTAAGCATCATCCACTTGACTTATATCTGTGAAGGAATTTCCTTTTGATGGTCCTGCTAAGTCCTCTAAAATACCCAGAGGAGCAGGTAGTAATTCCCTCATTTTTATATAAGGACACCGGATGTGAGGGGACAAAATGACACGCCAGTGGTTACACAGCTTGTAAAGCAAAGATTTGAATTCGGTACATTTGACTCAGACTTTTCCAAAACAGTAGCTCCTCTTTCAGTATTTGATGTTTCTTTCAAACGAAAAAACAAACAAAATGAATTCTATTAACTATGCTGATTTGTAAATAGAGTACAGCCCAAGTGGAGGAAGCCAGGACCGCACAACTCATTCTTCCTACCTAAAGAAGTCACAGTCATGGCTTCAAAGGAAAACACAAACTTCTTCCATTAATTAAGGGGATGAATCAAGTTTCAGTCTGTGTATCTTCTCCCCTTTCTGTACAATTTGGCTTTGAAAGGACTCCATTTGGGAAATACGTGACCTTTACCCACCATGCCACATTTAAGTAAATGCTTTGCATTAAAAGTCACCATTTTATACCCATTGCCTTTCTGAAGTTCTTATCCCAGTTCTTTAAGGCCTGTTTTGCTGAAATCATTTTAGAAAAATAAATCATATCAAAGTTTTAAAAATTATTTCTAAAACTTTGCTTGCGAGACTAAATATTTTTAACACCATGGCAACATGGTCAGGACTCTGGCTAATGTATCCAGTCTTGTACCAGAGTTCAGACTTAGTGAACCACGCTGCACAGGAGGAAAGAACTAATAAATCAGGCATGGTCAATAATCATTCCAGCCATATCTTCGGAACTTCCTACATAAGTGAGCCAAACTTGTCCAAATGGGGCAATCCTCCCTCTGTCTTCCAGGATACACCAGTGTGCACTGAGAAAACTGCATGACTTAGGAGTGGGTTTATGTACTACCTGCCAGACCTGAAGTGCTCCTCACACATCTTTTCACCTGGCTCTTCCAATATTCCTGAGTCAGGTAGAGGAGAGAAGGATGATCTGTTTTGTGGTTTCAGCTGGGGTTTGCAGAGATTAGGTGACTTGTCTAAACTGCATGGTTAGTTATGTAGTCAGTACATGGCAGAACTAAACTGTAAGCTTCAGTCTCCTAAAACTCATTCCCGTACTACTTTTCAACATACCATACCAGCCTCTGCCACTGCCAGTTAATTATCACTTCAAATGACTTAAATTATGGTTGGCTTGGTGGGGTCTTGTTTTTGGTATACTTATCAAAGTTATACACACAAAGAATAAATGTATTATATACAGTCTAAGGATGGTCTCCATCCCACTAATTCTTCCCCAGAGGAATTTACTGTAAACCTATTTAATGTGACTACATTAGTATTTTACCACATCTCTAATAAGTGTCTCCTGGCCCAGTACTGTGTTTTTCTCTTTGACAATACATGATGTCACTCTCTTCTCTTTGCTCTTACCTCTCTGTCTCCTTCATCCCATAAAGCACTAATATAACTTGGTTACATGAGTACTCAATTTTTACTGATTTTGTAAACATGACTCTCAATTATGAGTCTGAGTAAAGTCTGCTTATGTTTTACCTGCATGATTCCCCCTTTTCACTCTAACCATTTTTTTTCTGATTTGTTTTCTTTCCTGTGAACTTATTATGTTCACAGGAAAACACAGACTCACTGCCAACTGTACATATCTTCTGTTACTCTCTTGACATTCAAGTACAACACATGCATTAGCTAAATATGCTATACGAATCTTCTTCACGATTTCTTTGATGAATCTCATTTGGAATGTGTTTTGCTCCATGCATGCCTGGATTTGTGCTCTTTCTTATCCTGAAGATTCCTTTGCTTCTGTTCTTTGATTTTTTTTTTAATTTCCTATAACCTGTCTCCCTGTTTCATGCTATAATTGAGAACTGAATATAATTTGTACTTTACACTAAGTGTTAATTGTAAAATTCATAGATACACTCAAATAATTAAACTGTTTCCACTATGGCAGCCTCTGTTCAGGGACATGGTACACTTAAGTCCAATTACATCAGTGCTATTTAATTATTTAGCAAGCTTTGGAAAAGAGTGGCACTATATGAGCCAATTCAATCTGCCATCTTCCTGTGGACTTCATAGCGACTCTAGTTTAAGAGATTTAAAAGACAAATTTCTCTTTCTTTTTAATTTTTTTTTTTTTTTTTTGTCTTTTTCTTTTTTATCGGTACCGGGGATCGAACTCACGACCACCCACTTTAAGGCAAGGCACTTATGCCACTGAGCTAAATCCTCAGCCCCAAATTTCTCTTTCTTAAAGTTAATTGTATGCATGAATTTATATCTTCTTGTAATTTAGATTGTGAGGTGGAAGATTCACGTACTAGTCTTATACAAAACAGAGGTATGGTTCTGGGCTAATTTGGTTGCTCCATAAAAATCAGGACATGGAGATTTAAAATACCTATAGATGTAACGTATGTATTTTGATATGAATTGGTCTAGAAATATTAACAGTTTTCAAACTTAAAAAGATTTTAATATGTACAGACTGTCTAGACTGTATTTTATACATAGTGTCTCATTTGAAAAAGCATAAAAGAATTAATACTTTGGGATACATATATCTAGAATAAACACTTATAGGGTGATAACAGATATCAAAAATTCAACAATCCTCCCTTTAAGTACACTGCCGTTTAAGTACAGTGCCAAATATATCTAAATAGCACATAAGAAAGAACATGTTTAAATATATAGTTTTAAATATTTAGAGAAAAAGACATCAGAAGTATCTTAAAAAATACACATATGAGCTTACATCCTAGTCAACATTATCAGTCAGATTTGTGCTTCATATTGAAGGTTAACTACTAACCACATTTCATATATATATGACAAGAGGGCCAATAATGCAGTTTTCAAAACAACTTTTAGTTAAATAGCTAGCTCAACCTTAATGAGAGTGAATGCACACTACTCTTAGCCAAAAGGGCAATTTATTTTCATCCTAATGTAAATTTTCCAGAATATACTGACTTTTCAATAGCTACCTGAAGAGGTCCTGTCTCTTGTTCCAGTTAAAATTTAATTCAGCATTCCTATTTTCAACAGAATGAAACTTTCACAATAAAAGATGATCACAGGGTTGTGTCAAAAATATACATTTGGTGGAGACAATGCAAGAGTAATTTAAAATATATTAGCGTCATTGATTCTGACTCTGAGGTGTCAAGATGAGGCAGAGGATTTACCCACTTGTTTTTTTTGCACGGATAGCAAGGGTGTTACAGCCTGGAGAGTACACGAGCCACATTAAAGAATGAAGGCCACAGTGACTCATGCAGTCCCTCTGAGGGACCCAACAATGATCAAACAAGTGTCCTTTATCTTAAAAATTTGATAACTATCATATCTCAAAATTTGATAACAATAACAATATCAAACTGTACTTTGTAGAATGTATGTTCTATAACATTTTGTTAACTATTCAGAGGAAATAAAAGAAAGTAATTGTACTTTAAATTGGCAAATGCTGTTTTAAACAGGGTTAATCATTTATTTTTTAAGCTACAGAAATTCCCAATGCCTTTAATAGGCTCAATGTGCACTGTGAGTTTCCTATATTGTTTTAATATACAATATTTCTGAATTTATTTGCCCATAAACTCCCTTCTAGAAAGCACCAATTCACATTTCTTGCAAAACTGGTGAGTGACGCTCCTGGAAAATCCTACATCTACAGTCTCAGCAACACTGCATGTGGTGGTCAGGGGTTAGTGGCTTGGTACTGACTGGTACAATCAGGAAGAAGGATCCATTTCATGGTGTATTAGTCTCCTAATGCCTTTATAACAAATTAGCACAAACTTTATGTGGCTTAAACCAACACAAATCTATCTTACAGTTGTACAGGTTGGAAGTCTGACATATCTCACTGGGCTGAAGTTCAGGTGCTGACAGGCTGTATCCCCTTCTGCAGTCTCTAGGCAGAATCTGTTCCTTGCCTTTTCCAGTTCTACAAGCTCCCCACATTCCTTGGCTCAGTGCCCACTTCCTGTCTTCAAAGCCAGCAATACTATATCCCTCTGACCATTCTTCTGTAGTTATATCTTTCTCTGATCACAGCCAAAGAAAGCCATCAGCTTTTAAAGATTCATTTTAAAGACTCATGTGATTAGATTAGATCCACTTGGCCAGGCCAGAATAATCTCTTTATCTCAACATCGTCAACGTCTCTTTTTGCCATGTAAGATGACATAATCACAGATTCTACCAATTAGATTTTGGACATCTTTGGGGGCCACTATTCTGTCTACCACATCTGGGTTGGTAAGTCTACTTTCAGAGTTCTTGCCAGGAAACAAGTTTGAAGAGGAAGAAACTATTGCTTGTGGTATCGCAACTATTCCTCGTAACATCACAGTAGTAGCAGGGAAATAAAAATCATTGTCTAATTCAGGGATACAGAGTAAAAGAAAAATATGGAACATGTTCCTCAGCATTAAGAACACGGTTCTAGGGGCTGGAGATTTAGCTCAGCGGCATAAGCACCTGCCTTGCAAGCAGGCGGTCATGAGTTTGATCCCCGGTACCGGTAAAAATGGAAAAAAGAAAAGTGTAAAAAGAACACGGTTCTGCCAGACGAGGGAGAACATACCTGTAATCCCGGCACTTTAGAGGTTGAGTTAAGAAGCTTGCAAGTTCAAACACAGCCTGGGAAACTTGGTGAGACAGTATCTCAAGATAAAAATTGGGCTGAGCTGTGGATACACAGCTCAGTACCACAAAACAAAAACAAAAACAACAGTAACAACAACAACAAAAAACTTGGTTGTCCTCACAATATGGACAAATAAGTGCTCCAGGAATCAGGTATTTCACAAACAGAACAAGTTGGCCCCTCCTCAAGAGGAGCTGATGTTACACGTTTCAAAAAGGCACATCTTCTAATAAGCTTTATGGAAATTTTCCTCACTCTAAGGAACTACTGGGCACTCATGTTCCCTGTGATGTAGGTACTGTACTGTGCTATTTATAAGTGATAAAATGAATATATTTGTTGTTCTTGGTGCTAGAGATTGAACCCAGGGCCTTGAATATCTTAAGCACATACTCTACCACTGAGCTATACCTAAGCCCCAGAAAATGACTATGTTTAATAGCTGTTACTTAACAAGATCTTCTTTCCACCAAGCCAGTAAAAGCCATGCCTCTGATTCCAAAGTCTGAATTCTTAGTCCTATGTACTGCTGTGTTTTGTTAAAAATCCACCCACCCTGCACTTCTCCAGCCCTAGCCTTAGCCCAGAGTAAGTTTGCACCACCTGTGTCTTTATCTAATCTGAGAATGTGTGCGGGTAGTCCTGGGAGTGTATGTACACACACAGGTGATAGAACAGGCTTAGTAACTCTTTTTCTCTGCCATTTGTCTCTTCATGAAGCTTTACCCTTTGAATATATCTTTCTGTTTTGATCTCAATGACATGAATACATCTAGGCCAGAGGCAGGCTATGCAACACTAAATACATCCTTTGGCGTCACATCAAGATAACCACCCCTGAAACACTGGCCAGATACTTGAGTATCATGAACCTCATTTAGCCACTTTATCTCGTGAGAGGCCAGAAATAATAACACTTTCATAGAATCATTGTAAGGATTAAAAGAGATGATATACGTAAAAGTACCTGATAAATAATAATCACATTATAAATTGTCATTGATACTATAATCAATTCCTAGCCAGTGTACTTGCATAAAAATGCTCTTCAAAGGCGTTGCCTTTCTGAAAGATGCTTCAAAACTCCTGCTTGCATCAGTGCCGTTTGTATGACCATCCACCATAGGTTAATTCACATTCTATTGTTACCGTGTGGCTAACGCTTCTCAAAACACTTTCTTCTAAAGGGTCCTGGCTGCTTAAGGAACTGGAGCCCGACACTTCTTGAAATTTGCTAATCACATCTGGTTTAGCTTTAGACATTTTCTGGGATTTTGCCAGCAGCTACGACACTTTAATGGCTACAATAAACCTCAAAGCCTCATCAAATCTTTGCTGTATGTGTGAAAATTATGTCCTCTTCAATTAAACATTCAATCTCGGTTCACACCAAGGCCTTATGGAAAAGGAGGTGAAACCTGAATGGGAATGTGAGATGAAACGGACCGCCACAATTCTGGCCATTTTGCCAGATGCTATTTAGAAGAAAAAGAAATTCATTAGAGAATCCAGGGTCTATATTTTCTTTAAATATTTACTGGGTACCTTTCATGTGTTAAAAATATGGGCATCTCTAAAGATTAGCAGGGCAATTTTGTTTAAATATTTAGTGTGGGGGGTGAGAGGAATTTCTTCATTTGTTTTGTGGTACTTTGTGTCTTCTGGAGAAGCCCAGTCACAAGGAGAGAGATAACTGAGGCGATGCTTGCTCACTTTTGCTTCCCACAAGAGCTCTATCTGCTTCAGAAACTGTATTTCCTTAGGCTTGGCTGAGGAAAGTGTCAGCAGGAACAGGAAGACATCCAGGAGGGTGACACTCAGAGCCTCCCTAGACAAAAGTGAAGGCCTGTGGGAAGCCGTGCTTTCCTCTGTCCTCCTAAGTCACTCTTTTTATCCCCTTGCTATTTATTATCAGACTCACAAGGATGTCACAGGGAGGCGGCCCCTGAAAGGAGAAAGGGAAAGATCAAACAGAGATCAGGTTCCTTCTCAAAAATCCACACGAGGGGTCAGGCTGAGGGTTTTACGAGAGCAAAGAGACAGAATAGCTGTGTGCTCAGGGAAGGCCCACAGGGTGAAGGACCGGGATCTTTCATTATTAACATTTGCTGCTGTCCCAGGCCAGGCCTGGGCCCATTTCAGCCAATGGAGAGGGACAGAAAAGTCCTTGAACGTGAGGACTTACTCTGCTTTACTATGATAGTCCTCAAACTCCTCATCTTAGATAAGGATAGAAAAGTGACTACAAGGTCACATATGGTATTGTTGAACAGAGTATCCATTTGGTTGAGTTCACTCTTTCAAACACATCAGCAGAGGGAAAAGCCCGCATGCACCTTTAAAAATAATTTACAAGGTAAAAACATTCACTTGTAACTACCATTGTACAAATTTTATGCCTAAAGTAGAAACAAACGACTCTCCTGCCACCAGGAGCAGCTCTTTTGCATTTTGCTTTCATTTCCAAGCTGTTTTTCGCCTGAGCCTTCATTTTCTGAGCACTCTTTCACAATAAACATTTTTAAAATGTTTATTTTATGTCTTAGTATAAAAATATTCCTGGTGGAAAGCCTTCAATTTCCTCAAGCTGTCTTTCTGGCACTCGGGTCTCCATTTCCACATTAATGTGCTCCTCAGCCCGCCACAGAGCTCTTGAGCTGGAGAGACAGGGGCTCCTAGGCAAGCGTATTTATAGTCCTGGACAAAGAGATGTCTCCACAGCGAAAGTGCAAGACTCCAAAAGTGCCAAAGGAAAATTCCTGTTCAAGCAAGACTTAGCTTTTCACAGAGCCAAGGAGGGCTTTCACCATTTTGCTTCTATAATCAAAAATGAAATTAAACTGAAATACAATGTTTACTGTATGTTTTGTCATCATACATATCTATATCAAGAAGCAAAGTAAACTGGCTAAGAAAACGCATGAGTTCTAATTGAGTACACCTGGTTAGAGGTAGGTAAGCCTGCCTATTATTTTTCTCATCTGTAAAATGGAGTTATGTGGTTCTTGCTTAACAGTGTTCTTATAAAAGGAAAGAAAAAATACTATGTTTTTAATAAAGGATTCCTATTATAATAAAGGTGTAACACTGAATGTCAATACAACAGGTCATAGACATAATAAACAAATGATCAACCTTAGTAAAGGAGAGGCATGCATAAATACAATGCCTGCAAACAATGCTCAGAGGAGGAAAGTTCCATGAAATCTGTACTAATTCTGCTCTGTGAGCCAGACACAGATAATCCACTACAAGCATACTTTTTTTTAAAAAGTAGTCTCTGCTATTGTCTAGTAACAGAACGGTTCCTATTACCTTCTAGTTGCTTCTTCAGTTTTCTCAAGTCTTCTATGAGATCTTCAAACTTGACTTGGGAGGCCAGAAAGAAATCTTGGGGTTCAGGCAGAGGGAAAATACTCTTGTCTGTTCCAGCTTCCTAAAAGATAGGGTAAACAACAGCACATTCTACTTCCTAATTGTTACGTTCAGTGAAAATTCCAAATTATTAGTGTAGGAGAAAAAAAGCTTTAAATTCCATTTTGAATAAGAATCATCACAACATTTGTCTGTTACTCCTAAATTGGAACTTGCTACTTGGAAGTACTTTTGTCTTTCATAGTATCTTTTTTGTTTTACTGGCAGTGTGGTAGCTATGTGGCTGTGGCATGGGCTACATTCTGTCTTGCCCTTATGAGTCAAAAAGAAAACTGTCTGAGATCTACTGATCTTGAATATTACCTTTATGGAAAAAGGCACAGGTAGAACAGATTAAAGTACTTAAATTTAAAGTCCCTGCCCAAGTCACCCCATGCTAGGGTTTAGATAACTCATCCATGATGTATGCAAATGGGTATGCCCTGGTAAAAGATGGTGCTCTAGTGAAAGATACCATTACATTCCCTGGGCCTATGCCAGCCTTTCTCTGTAGCTTAAAGCTTTGGAGATGAGTGTGTATGATCAACCTTGCAAAGGTTTTCCAAATGTTGTGTGGCTTACCTTAGAAAATATGTGCTGAGGGTATGTTTGGGTATGGCTTTAACAAACTCCACAGCCAAACCTGACAAAGGACCTCATCTGAGGAATGTTTCAAGGGACAAAATCTTCCAGCACACTGAAACATAAGCTGATCTTCAAATATCTTTTGCAGCCTAGCAGCCTTCTCCCTGAGTTGTTTAATGTAAGCTTTGTGTCTTGCATATCTGAGAGTCTTCAGTTATTCCTCTCTCCACACACACTAGTTTGCCAGCTTTCTCTCACATTCCATCTTTCCTACTGCCATTAGGACTAATTCCAAGCTCTAAAATTGCTTTACAAGGCACTTCATGATTTGGCTTCTGTCTACATCTACAGTCTTATTTCTACCTTCCCCCTATCTCCCACTCCTTTTCCTAAACCTTTACTAAACAACAGAACAGCCTGCAGTCTCTTGCCTCTAGGCCTTTGTCTACGAAATTACTCTACTACCAACCTGTCCCTGGAGCCTCTCCTTGTTCACAGTCATTCCTCAATCTCAAAACAAATGTGGCTTCCTCACAGATTCCCCTAACTCCCGGAACCAGAACCTCCCAGAACCAGATTCCCCTAACTCCCAGAACTCTCCTATAGGAGCTCCTGATATGGACATTACTGCAGCATGCATTCTGCTAATTTCAAAACTGCTGTGTTAGTTTGTAGGTCTTCCCCATCTGACAATAAACACCTCAACAGCAGGAACTAAGTCTTGTCTGAGGTATGATGTAAATGGCTGGAATATCGATAAACTTTGTTTTTGGGTGGTGGGCAACATTACAGGCAACCTATAAAACACTGCTTTGGAAAGTTTGTACCTTTAGCAGGAGACATGTAACTTTTTGCCATATTTTTCTTGTGGTTTCAGAATTCCCTAGACTTTTCCTCTTCCTTTAAGCCGTTTAGCTTTACCTGGGATGCTAGGAGAAGGAGTTTTCCTCATTTTATCAAGACACAATGTTTTTGAGTTTTGTTTTGTTTTTTAATCTTCCTATACTTATTCTGCTAGTTAAGAAACCAATGGGAGCAGCCACCCGAGGCTGAGGCAAGATAGAACATCCGAGGCTCCACTGCAAACCCCACGGTCACCTACACTGGAAGAACTCAGGCACAGTACTGTGTCTGCTTCTTACCAGCAAACTGTTGATCAGACTAAGCCCCTAGAAAAAGAGAAAATGCTTCTGAGAAAATTAGCTTGGTAGCAGATCTTGTGAAAGCTATTCAGCTGGAGTTCAAAGACATAACTTTGAATGGATTTTCTTAACCTCCACAGGCCAGACTTAGACAGAATGCCAGGCATAAAGAGCAGGAGGCTTGGAGCAGAAGTCACCTTTCTTCAGCTAATTGCTCATCACCACTAACCACGAAAATCATCACTTATGTTCCTTGGGGAAAAAGATAGCTTCATAAATCACATAATTTCAGACTCTTGCTGAGTGAAATGCATTTTGCACAGTGAAAGCCAGGAAAGAACTACACAAATGTGAGTGTTTTATTTTTCCTAAACTGGGCCTATCCCATATTTACAACTATCCTTATAAGTTTTCCCCCCATAAAATAAGTTCCACTGGATTCTGCTCTCTTCAGTGACAGTCATATATCACAAGCAAAACGTCAACCTTTCTAAACAATGTATTTGACTTGGTAAATTGAGACAGAAACTACCCATGCCATGCCAACCAAGAGGTAGAAATGTTACCTTTTTAAGATTCTTCAAATAATTCTTCTGCTACATTGTGCCTACTATCAGAACTCAGGAAAAAATATATATATCTCGGTTTATGCACTCAATTCTTTCCATGATGCTGGTCACAAACTGAACCGGACAAGAACTGAGTCAAATTCAATAGTTAGGTTCAGTGTTGATCTTATAGGGAAATTTCATTCAGTGCTCATCTAGCTTGATGTGTGACCAGAAGAAAGGAGAGAACTAAGCATCACCTCAATAGCTGCTACTAAATTTCCTGGAGCTCAGTATGACTTCCTCCAAAAATAAGTATCAGCTCTTACACTCAGTTCTTTACAAGAATCATTCATTATACTCTTGTGGATATTTGTATGATATCTAACTCAGCAAGGGCTCACTGGAAAATGCACTACAGACACTAAAAAAGAGACAGTGATGAATTTGACAGCTCATGGGGAAATGCCAAGATGATTGGTGACTACTGTTATTATGAACAGACAAAGCAACAGAAAATGCATCATGAGAGATTCAAATGAAAGACGTTCTCGCTTCAGAACTGAGAACTTCAAAGACATCCTACAAAGGTCAGGATAGGAGCAAATCTTTGTGGAAGAAGAATTATGTAAAATTGGACTACATTATTTTTGATTATCATCTTTTTTCCATTTTACAAAAATGATACATGTTCATTATGTTTAGCTATCCAAACAAAATTTTAAAAGTTCATTCTCTTAATCCTAACATCCAGAAATATTTAAATACACATACTTTAAAGTTTTTTTGTGTTTATATACATTTGAAATTATAATATATATATATATATAACTTTGAAATAACTTAAAGCAAGATCACTCATACTTTCTAGTGCCATAAATTTTCCCAAAAACACTTTTCATAGTAGTTTGACTGACATAATTTATTCGACCTTAGTCCCTATCACTGGATAACTATTAAAAATGTTTGAATATTTTGCTGGGTACCAATTTTTTTAAGTAGAATTGTGATATAAGTATTTACTTATTTCCTACAGATGAAAATCCCTAGAAAAGTTATGTACACTTCTATGGTTTTTGATACAACAAGCTCAAAACTAGAAAAAGGCACAGCTCCCTTGGATATTTTAAAAAGACCCCTTTATAGGAGATACAGTTTGGTGAGTTGAGGGCAGGCTAGATATGCATCCGTTTGACACAGCAAATATAAACAGAATAAGATGGTGAACTACATGTCTAGAGAAAGATGTGATCAATACATACTAGCAATTCTATATCTAGTTAGCAATTTATATCTTTTATTTCTCTTATAAATTAGCTGTAGGCTCTCTTGTCATTTTTTATGAAACTTTATGACTTTCAGTAAAATTATGTAACTCTCTTCAAAAGGGTCTGTAATTTTCTAGATAAATCTGTAATACATATTATATAATATGGTCGATATATAATGTTTTTGGGAATTTTCTCTGAAAAGATCTTTAAGTTTTTTATTCTGGACAGGAGTATAAAGTGAAATGGAAGTTTTGCAAAACAGCTGGGGACTAAGATAGTTGCAGGTAGGGAGAATATCAAAAGTAAAAACACATTAGGAAGCAAGCACAGGGTATGCCTGGAAAACATCATCTTGGGTTGGATCACAGAATATGTGTAGAGGGAAAGTTTAAAAAGTATGGTTATAAGACATGGAAATTGAGTTGCGTAGCACCTTAATTCACTTGAAAATGGGGAGTCATTTCTGTTTTGAGTTTAAAAAAAGTGATATCAAAACCACATGGCAAGAGGGAGTGAGATGGTGTGGAGTGGTGTTAGCTAGAGGTGCAGAGATGAGCTGGGAAGTGCTACATTCTCCATGTTAGCAGCCTTAGCGCGTCAGTCAGCCTGAGTCAGTGGGAAAAAGCTAGCGGGAATGAATTAATTGGAGGATAGTGAAGAACCAAAAAAAAGCACACGGCTTCACACCTGAATGACCACAATTTATGATTTCCTTGATAGAAGTACAGGAGAAACTTGGTGGAGTGGGCGTGGCAGATGAGCCTGATTGTAGATTCACTCAGAACAGGTAAGTCCATGGTGAAGTTTGGGGAGGAGGGCAGGACAAATTATTAAAGGATTTATGAGTGTTTATCTTGGGTGCTGGGGGTAACTGCAGGCCTTCTGAAAACAAGGCCTGAAATCGTTAATGTTCTTTCTTCAGTATGCTGTAAGCACTGCTACAAGGCTGGTTAGGGGGAACACTGGTGATGTCTTCCTTTGAGACTTTCTCTGTTCATACCGATTGCTATATTTCTCAACAATTTAACAACAAACCTTCTTTTCTTCTCAAAGTTTGGGCTCTTGTTAAAGTTCCCACTTTAATGAGATGGAATGCAATAAAAAATTATGCTCAGGTGGATTCTCACAAAAATGTTTATTTCTATTGCAAATATAATCTAAGCTGTTTTTTTCCCCCCAAAATTGGTCTGTCTCCAACTTGTCCATAGATGCATTTCTGGCACAATTCTGTTACTGTATCTTAGTTCCTGAATTTCATTCTGTATATCAGAATCCATTTTTAGTTGTAACCAGTTTGCTGAATAGATCTAGAGTCCCTCACTATCTGGCCAGATAGTCGTACCAAGGCAACTAAACTGCTCTCTGAAGCTATATAATAGCTGGAGAATCAACTGATTTGTAACACTGAATAATGCTTTCCTTTGTAACAGTCAAGTACACTCTTGGTATCAGAGTTCTCATCTGTAAACCATACACTTTGGAGAGCTCTCATATTCTATGTTGGACTTGAAAGTCTTCCATCCATCTATCTATCATCTAATTTCTAAATGCCAAAAATGTGTAAGGGCTGAAACCCATTAACGCAGTTTCCCACATCATGCCATTTCCTACCTGATCATAGTAACGCAGGTAATATTTCACAACATAGTCCACCAGATTAATTCCATTATCCTAGGTTTAAAAGAGAAACTCAAATGACAATTGTTCACATGAGACTCTGACACATTAAAACAGTTGAGAGCTGAAATCTCGGCTCACGATACCTTAAATTCATAAGACCTGGTCCTAACTCTGTTTAGGATTGGCAAGATTTTTCTCTCTCCTCCTGGTCCCACCCATTTTTTTAAAATGAAATCTTTACCAAGAAATGACACTTCATTGTCCTTTGTAGGGGGAAAGCCAGATAATTCATAAGATCTCTGAGATAAACGCTAAAACAAATGAACAAAAAAATGCCGCCTAATATTTTCTGGCATAGAAGCAAGACAGAAAGGGGTGGGGAGTGCAAAAGCAAACTAGGAAAGAGAACAGAAAACTATCCTTACTTTCCTATACCTTTCAAAAAAATGTGTATTCTTCATGGCAATCAGAGTCAGCATAAAAGCAAAGCCATGCCACTTTATGACCCTGGGAGGCCAGGGGCGAGCAGGCCCTCCCACAATGCAGCCTTTGTGTCCTGTTCACAGGGGTCTAATTCTAATTCTCCAGTGTTTCCCTTCCGTCTCAGTCCCCGTCCCCCCCTCTCCACCCATTCCCTGTGGGACCCCCAGATATGGGCTGCTTGTTTCTAAAGAGGTAGCACTGCGGGGGGTGGAGCCAAATGATAATCAGGCTCAGAAAGCTTGACAGTGCACCTCAACCCAATTGTGGCAAGAGAATAATTCAACTGCTAAACTCAAGTGGTGACTCAGCAGTCCTCCCACTCCAGAGAGTGAGTTGTTAGTAGCCAACACTAAACTCAAACAGACTCCTGCACTATACTGTCTTCTCTCTCAGCATTTTAATCATATATAATAGAACAAAAGAAATATTGGGGATTATGTCACTGAAAAGCAAGTCTAAATATGAAAAACCTATCTGTATGCAAAAGTCAAAAGAACCCAAAGAAAAAAGGCATGCTGTCAAATAAATCGTTATTGCTAGGGGAAAGGTAGTGAAAGAGGAAAGATCTGGTATGCTGTTTTTTTTTTTTTTTTTTTTTTTAATTAAAATAACTGCAGGTCACACAAAGAAACTCATTACGAAAAATAAATACCCGACTTTTGACGTCCTTGAGTTTCGGCAGGATTTCTAAGCTGTATCCATCTGCTTGACCCCGAGTCCTGTTTCCTCCATTCATATAATTTCCAAAAGCCAGAATGAGAGCTAAGATATCTTTCACACTCTTCATGTGCAGCAAGCCCTGTGATGGCAAACACAGATTATTATAGTCTTCTAATACATCCACATTCATTCAATAAGAAGTATTTACTGAGCACCCAAATAGACTATTGGGTGGCTTTTAATCAATAGGACTATCAGGTAGTGAATCAAAAAATATATTTCATTTGGCATATATGTATTAAAAAACTAATAGCCATAATTTTCTACCTGTGCAACAAAAGTATAACTAAAACATGATCTAGTAGTGAGGATTAAATTTCTGTGTTTACATTTTCTTTTGTGCCACTTTCATTTCTAGTAAAAGGAAGCTGGTATATTTAGGCAGAACCTTCAATGACTTAAGTAGAAAGATATTCAGTATCTTTTCAGGATCTATTTTGGAACTACATGTCTATATAGAATACAGTTAAAAGTAGAATAGACCTAACAGCAAATATAATTTTCAGAAGCAAGTTGCACTAATGCATTTTAAGCCCATAGATAATGTTTGTTAAGGATTTGCTGTATATCTACTGACAGTACAATATCAAGTGGCTAGGGAGTTTCTTAAGTACCTTATCTCCATTTTTTCCTTCAAGTACAGGTTTTCAAATAGAAAATATTCTGTTTAAAATTAGCTGAGTTTCTTTTATTTTATGAAAAAGAAAGAAAAATATTCCTCTTTAGTCAGACTTTTGCTCTTTAATTTAGGTATTATTTGTGGGATTATGCTATTCTTTGGTAATACTTTTACTTTCTTTGTTGAAAACACATATTAAGAGGTGAAAAACATGCCTCCAGGTAGGCAATCACATGCTGTAACATATGTGGAGATGAATGCCATATTCTTCATTTTGTGAAGATGAAATAGTAGCCTTTAACTGCATATTGCTACTGTGTTCTGAAGTCATAGAAATTTATGTGCCAATCTCTAATTATCACAATTATTTTGCTTATATCTCTAGAATCCTTTGATTTAACTATGGAAACACATTTCTGATGATCAAGCACATGATTCTTAACCAAAACAGCCTTAAAATTTATAAAGATAAACATAAAACAGTACATTGTTTAGGTTGGCTTTGTAGTAGCAAGCTTGTACAGTGCAAGATATTCACGAAATTTTTAGAAGAAATCTGAAGAAGTATCAGGAGGAAAATCTTCCCTTCCTTCCACAGTCTGTGGCTCTTCTTGTCGCCCTCTTGCTCCTGCTTACACACTCACACACACAGAGGCAGGACAGCTATCACATTTTCCCTTGGGAAAAAGGTACAGTCTGAAGTCCAAGAGGTTTTCTATGAGACATTTGGTGGTTTCTCGCACTTCCAACTTCCTCCTTTACCCCAGGAAGTATAAGTACTCTTTTAAACTTTAGATACAGCAAACATACTTTAGAGGCTTGTGTGACGATCTCTACCTTCCGGTGCAAAGAGGTGACACCTTCAGCAAAGACAGATCTAAAGATGATGCATTGGGCACGCTCAGCAAAATTAGGGATCTGGGCTAACTCATGCAAAAATCTGTAAAAGTGAAAATAAAAATACACTATTTTACTTTATATTCAGTCCCACAAATAATAAAGAGAGCTGATAAAGATCTACTATGACAGCATTCCTAATTTAACAATTATTAAATATATCAGGAAGGCTAACTCAAAAATCCCAAGAGTATATATGTTCTATTGTTGACAAGGGAGTCATTGTTTTCTGGGTTTCTAGGATGCCTTCTAGGAAAGTTTGTGCAAGAATGTTAAAGTTATCTATTTCCTGCTTCCCAAATAAAGAGATTACATCCACATGGAAAGATCTAATCTTCAGCATATTCCCTATAATGTAACGTTTGCTAAAGATGCATTAACATAAGCTAAGCAAGATAAATATTTCAGCAAAATATGTGCAATTAAATGACAAAAATTCTCATACTGAATTGACTTTGCTACCATTTTTGCTCAATTACATAATCATCTGTAATGACCAAATTCTCCATGTATTTGTTTATATTTCATATCAACTTACACACAGACACATTTCACAGCTTGGTACTTGGAAATAAGTATGCATTCCTTAAGTAGACAACCTGAAGCTTCTTTTAAAATATGACAAGGCAGATATTAAAAGCTAAAGGTGAGTACTGTCCTACACATAGTAGCTCACTGTCTGAGCAGTTGGGCACTGATGTTCTTTGCAAAATTAAGTTGGAAAAGCTACATTCTCTTCAGGCCAACCACCAGAGGAAAAGGTATAAACTAAAATGGGTGGAAACAGTTGGATAATTCAGAAAAGGAGAGAATCCACTAACAGCCTTTAATTTCATTTTGAAGCAGAAATGATGATTAACTGGTATTTCTAAAAGTCTCGCTGAGCTCATACCATCATTACCATGAAATTTTGCAGTCTTTCACCAAGAATGCTTCTAAAGAACAGAAAACTGGAGCATCTCTTTTTCCTTAAAACTTTTTTGCCTATTACTGTGTTCCTTCTGTATCTTTTGGAAAATTTGTATTTTAATTTCTTTCTAATTTTTTTCAGTTGTTTTTCTAAATTATCCTATAACTAGGTAATAATCCTCTCTCTCACCTGTTAAAAATGGTACTGAGGTGAAGCAAGGAAGACTCATAATCAAAAATATACTCTTGTTTTAAGGTTCTATACCTCTGATTCTTATGAAAAATCCTATGATGAAATATAAAATCATAGAAATTCTGAATTTGAAAAAATTACACTCTGTAAATCGTTTCTTCTTAAATACACTATAACATTATTAAATAATTGATATATTTATCATGATTAACATCAAGACTATCACTAGTGTGCACAAATATATGAGAATTGTAAGTCACAGAAACAGCAGCCTTAAACCATGTCTGGGAACCAGTGCCACACACAGGCCACTCTTGGACCAGGAACAAACAGACCCCATCCTCTCCCCATGAGTCGGCGCCATTCACAGACTAGGAGTAGAGAGAACAAAGCTACATTAGCAAGCAGACCTTGTCTGGGAACCAGCACCATGTGCAGGCTGTCACTGGACTGTAGCAAACAGACCCCAACCCCTTGTGGCGTGCAGGCTGGCAAACAAGAAGTACCAACATACCCCCTGCCTGCTCTGTGGCCATAAGTGACCAGCTTATCCAGGGAAACACAAGCTGTGACTATAGCTATTGAGGTAAAATGCATTTGGATGCCTATGGTGCTTTGGTGTTTCGCTAACACTGTAGTATGATATCTGGGAGGGATCTCCTTCTGAGGGTTGCAACCATTGTTGAGTCCCTATGGTCTTGTTTTGGAAGTCCTATATTTCCATTTTGTGTTGGGATAGGTTTTATTTTGTTTGATTATGTCAAATCTGATGGTAGGAGCAACTATTTTGAAGATAGCAAGATATATTGTGGTAGCAATTTTGGATTTGCTATAGGCTTGTTTTGAAGTCATTTATCGCATTCATTGTTTTGATTTCATTGTTTCTATTTTATTCTGCTCTGTTTGATTTTTTTTTCTATGTCTGAAGTTATCTACAGCTATTATGAAGACATCAAAAGGCATTATGGTAACCATTATTGGCTTCATAATGTTTTGAAGTGCTTTGATTTTATTATTTTATTCCCTTTAAAAGACAAAAAATCAAGAAGTAGTAGCCTTTGGTCCCATGGCTTTGGGAATATTTATTTACTCAAATGCCGAGAGTTAACTTCATAATATGACATGGGCCATCATTTTTCAAGTAGATTCCAGTCCCTAGAATATGCACTTGTCCTGTTTTAATGAACACTGTCATGAAGCCATTTAAGAGACACACGAAGGAATAAACAGATCAACCTTTTAACTCATCCACCCACCGTAAAGCAGTCAATGCCAGGTGAACAGCAGTATCTTAGAGAAGCATTAGACAAAAAATTAGGAAACAAGCTCATAGGCTCACTAATTTATGCTACTCAGGAAAGAGAAGATAAAATTTCAAGCCTCTTTAGGATTAAAAATTTACTGGCATTTAGACTAGGACTGGGAAGGCTCACAAAAAAGGTGAAAGCTCCAGGACCCTCCACATGGTGAGGACTTTGAAACAAAATACAGAGTTAGAGGGGAGAGGGAAGTTGAGGACTTTTATAATCCTTTTGGGTAGAACCATTCTACCAATGATTAATACAAGTGCAACTGCCACTCAAAGTGTCACTTGGTCCTTTAGGTATGTATGAAGCATTTACAGTGTCAGGAATCACACTAAAACTTGGAAACAGATTTAAAATTGCAAGCAATTCCTCCTGTATCCCATGGGAAATAAACCAACCATCACTGTGAAGTGTGACAAGTGCTGTCAATGATGAGAATGCACTGTAGAGCTGGCCTTCGTGGAGGCCCGCCGTGCTTGTACATGGGTGTAAGAAGCTGCCCGGGAAGCTGAGACAGGCTGAATGACATCTACAGAGACCTGAGCCAAAGGCAGGTGCTACTATGCAGTTCCATGTCCTAAAAGAAAGACTTTAAACTTTACCCGAATGAATAAAAAAATTTTAAATAAATAAGCTTTTCATTTGAGACAATTGCCATGACAGTGGGTTGCCTGAGTAGAGATGGTAGTGGATTGAAGACTGGGAAATCTATTGGGGCATCGCTATGATCCTCCAAGAGGGCAGATAAGGTGACCTTCGTAAACAGACAGGGGCAAAGATGAGACAGCCACTAAGGCAGCGTGGTTAGATAACTGACGAATCCCCAGGGATGCGCTCCCTCCAGTAGCCCATATACTAAAATTCCCATGGATGCTGGAAGAGTCAGGATGACTTGTGAGTTTGTGGCTTGGACACATTTGGTGGAATTGAAAATACAAAATATTGGGGAAGCAAATTTGAAAAAAAAATGTTTTTATGCCATTTTCTGTTTAAAAACAACCATTCAAAGGCTTGAGGAAAAGCAAGGCAGCTCTTAAACAGGATACTTTGAAGGCGATGAAAAGCAAGTGTCTGATAAATATCTTTCCCTGCTCCACAACTGTGTTTTATGCTCTACATATCTGGGCATGAGGAGTAAACCTTTCATATACCCTCAGGCATAGTCTTGAACACTGAGCATTGATATTTACAAATGTCCAAAGAACAATTTGTTTTTGACTTTTATACCTTTACATTTCTTTTTTCCGTAAGAGAAGACTAAAGAATCCATAAATAAGAGGTCTTTCCTTCTTTCTCCAATGGAGGCTTATTTTCAAGGAAGGATTAAAACTTCAGTTTGCATGTATAAGAGAAGTTCTGTGCCTCACACTGTGTGAGTTATACATCCACAGTGGATGTTATATTGTGAGTTATACATCCTCAGCTGGAAAGATGCTATGTGGCCATTGTTTTAGAGAGGCCAACACATACTTTATCATCATTCACTAATGAATTCGCCTGTGCAGGCAAACACTAATGGATCTTAGTTTGCAGGAGTCCAAGGTAGGTGCAGATCCCAGTGGAAATCCCAAGAAGCATCCTTATCGTAGGCCATGGCAGACACACATCAAGCCTAGTCAGCCCAGTAGTGCCTTTCCGCCTCACTACCATCATAAGACAGGACAGCAAGGGATAAAGGGCATTCCTAGAGGGCGTGGCTCTCAGAAAGCCAGGTCCCAAGCAGATGACACCTCTGAGTCAAATGGCTTTCTAAATCTGGCACCAGGGTGTAGAGTGTTGATGAGGTGAGTGATGAAGCCAACCTGATTTATAGGACTGGGCACCACAAGAGTCTTAGGAAAAACTGCAATTCTAAACTATAAATGATTCATATTTTCCAGTATGTAAAACATGCTTATAGTCCACTCACTCAGAGTAAATGGCAAATAAGTTTCCAGAGACTCTGGCACAAATCACACAAATGCTGAATTGTGTAGGAGGTCGAGAGTAATGGTGAAATTCGCTCAGGCCCAAAGGCCTTCATCTCTCCATGCTCCACCCTCCAGTGCTTGAGCCCAAGCACATCAACTCACCAGGACAATGTGACAGTCCTCTCTGCAGTCAGTGACAGCTGTGAGTGCTCAAGAAACCATCACAAACACCACTTACAGACTTTTCTAGTTAGAGCATCAGTAGGGGAAAAAAGGAACAATAAGTTATCTGTTAATTACCTGCTAATATTATTCTATGTCCTAGCAATAATGCTGGGAGGCAGTGACACAAAAGGAAAAGGGGACAGCTTCCCACTGAAGAAATACACAAACCTCTCTGATCTGTTAGTTCTACCCAGTCAGCCACGCCCAAAGCTCAGCAGGTTTTGTGGTGTAGGGGAGGGTTCCGCAAAACAGACCCTGCTATTTGTTCTTATATGCACCGTGAATTAAGAATGGTTTTTATGCTTTTAAATGATTGAAAAAAGTATCGATAGAAGGATAACAATTTGTGATATGTGAACATGATGTGAAGTTCAAATAGCATCTGATTTGAGCACAGCCATGTCTATCTGCTTATGCACTATCTATATGTTACCTTTGCACTACAGTAGCTGAGTTGAGCAGTTGGCTCCTTTGACTCACAAAGCCTAAAATGCTTATTATCTGGTTCATTAGAGGAAAAGTTTGCCGACTTCAAGCTCAGAATTGCATTTCACTGTACCTTGTGGCATAACTAGCTCTATCTAACTGCTTGACATGGCCTATCTAGATGTCTCCTGTGGTCTTGTCACTGTCTAAATATTGTATCAGTAGTCATTTAACTTTAATCATTAGCACTTTGGCAGGAGTTAACTGCTGATATTGGGGACCAGGGCTTGGGAACAAGCTGCAGGGTCAGCTGGAGTGGGAGCTGGTGAGTGAGGAAGAGTGCATAAGACGGAGAAGGGCAGTGGATCCCACTGGAATGGGTTCACAGTGGTCTTGGGCTCTGTGAACGACCTCCGGAGGTACAGCATCCTAGCTCAAGTGCCCCACGAGACAAACTTGTGTAAGTTTCTCAAACCACCAAGAAGATTTTCCAGTTACTGAGCAAACCTAGACATCTCACCCCATCCACATTCCACTCACTTAGTGATGTGTTTCTGGGACTGAATGTCCCGGCATCCCAGAAGACCCAATCACAAGGCATGGAGGCTACAATCCAAGCTGTAGATATTTCGAGATCTGTAGGGCTTGACTTGTTACACTAAATCTGATCATTTCCTTTTTGCTTTCTACAATTGCCTTGTCACGAAGTTGAGAGGCCAGCTAAACAGGACATGAAACATTCAAGATAGCAACGGGTCGAACAGTAGCTGTCCTCTCTGGACTCATTATACATTTGAAAGGCTTACGGATCTGAGAAGCTGTTTGCAGCCCCACAGCTGCAGAGACCAAAGCCACATCAAGGATAAGAGTTGCTCAGTCCTATAACAGAGCTTCAGATTTTTTCAATGCATGTGCAACAGCATCCTAAATCAGAGAGCAAACAACTCCAGATAGTGGGTGGAGAGAAGAGCAAGGCTATGCAGACTGAAAAGGAACCAGTCACATCTTACTTGAACTGGGAAGTGGAGAAATCTGCAGCAATCTGGGCACACTGAGTGCACATGTATATAATACGACATTTAAGAAATTCAATTTGAATTCTGTGACTCTGATATCATCTTTTTCACGGCATCAGCAAAACCTAAACAGAGTAATGTCTTTTTCTTTCCTCAGTTACCCTTCTAGCTAAAATGTTTAGTCTAGGAGGAATTAACAAACTGCTAGAACAAGAAAGAAGAAAAGTGTGGGGTAGGGAACCGGGGAGGTGAAACACACTGTTAGCCAGCAAACAAATCTCAGTTGCTGCCTTCCCGGCAGCCAGGTCATTCTGCTATATGCAATAGGTCACAAGAATGATGGTCGTAGTGTACTTTAGCTCACTGCACAATTTAGTCTTGGATAGTCAAACTAGGGAAACAAAATTATGGTTCTCCTTTTGGCCTAATAGAAAAATATTCAGGTGTTCTTACTGTTCAGGTTTATCCAGCAGCTTCAATTCTTCTTCTTTAGATGTCTCATAATACTTTCTTATTTTAACCAATTCATTCTCTTGGGCTCTCTGTATTGAAATAAAAAACAAGATAAAACACCAAAAAGTGAATGGCAAGAATCTACCTAAGGCAGTGGGTTTCAAAGTGTGGTGCCTAGACCAGCACTGTCAGCATCATTTATCACTTGTTAGAAGTGCAAATTATTGGCCCCATCCAAATAAAAGACCCTGCAAGGGGTGGCCCAGCAAACGCTCTAGGTAATTCTAATACATGCTGCCCTTTGGGAATCACTGACTAAGGAAATGGCTAGCTAGATCCAGAAGCTGGGACATTTGATAGCTACTTTTGAGTCTCTTATGACCAGATCTGAGCCAGTTGTCTTTAATGTTTGCTTCCTTCACCTCCGACTAGCTCTCCTAATTTTATAGGCTGCCCACTCTATTACACAGAGTCACATTTTCCCTTTTTCTGAATCTCGTAAGTTCTTATCTGTAGCACTTATTTTGGCATTTGATCACATATTCTCTCAATTTAACCAACTATTTAATTTATGTACAGCTTCCTTTTACTGGGTGCCAACAAGTCCCAGTCATGTGCACACGCCTGAGTCCATGGAAATAACAGAAAGCATCTGGAAGATCCTTTGCTTTTGTCACAATCCTCTAATGTCAATTATTGTACCCTCATTTTATAGATAAGCCCAGTGAAGCTTACACTAATTTACTGGTAACAAGCTTCTGACTCAGAACTCCCTTTCTTCCTCTGTACCATTCTGCCCTCCAGGTACTCAACAGATACATGATTAATTCCAGATGATCTGCTATTTGTGTACCTTTGGGTTTATTAAAGTCTTATAGATGGAAACTTATGAGAAGTTCCTACCTGGCTGTACTAAATAGTTTCTGATATATAACACGAAGATGAATAATGAATTTGGAAATTACACAAGGCATACAATATCAGACTATGGAAATTAAAATGAAACATCTCTTAGCTGAGTAACCCAGCATACCATATAGCCCCAGGCAACTTTCTAGGAAATACCATTCCTCTAGGGAATCTAGTTCAATCTATGTTTCTGCATCCTCACAGTCGGTGAGCAGTTAAAAGTCACTGGAATTCTGACTCTCCAGATGCTCTGTAGAGTCTTATGCTTATTTCCATAACTCAAACCAAAATATCCTATACATGCACAGTGTTGTCTTCTTTCAAAATATATAGCTACTGCTGTATGTATTAAATTCTTATGTGGCACCAAAAAGACAAACAGAATCTCACGATAACCCATATTGTACTGATGAGCAAGTAGGTTTAACCAGTTTAGGGAATGGGCCCAAGGTCATTCAGCAAGCAAAGGCAGAGTGAGAGCTCAGGCCTCAGTCTCTCTGTCTCTAAATTCAAAACGCATTTATCTGTCCTATACTGCTTTCCACATTCAGTGCCACCAGCTCATTTGGACTAAGAATAATCATCCAAGCTGGTATTAACATTTTTATTCCTCAGAGGAAGACACTGGTGTGTGCCACCATTCAACAGGCAGCTTACCTTCATTTACTCTGCCAGCAAACAAGAAAGCTGGGGTTCAGGGCACACATGGGTTCTCCACCTCGAATCACTCTACTTGGGAGATATGTAGTCAGACCTACCCACTGGATATCATGGGAGGGTTAAGAACCTATGCTCCTCTCCTGTCTAATCCCATTCAAGCTTGCATCTCGGTGCCTTCGTTATCCTCATGCTATGCCAAAATCTTTACTACCAAAGCACACAAAAGACTCAGTGATCTTTAGAGTAAAAGGAAAATATGGAAACTCCAGCTCCGTCTGTCTTGGACACTCACGTTTTCATATAAGGCCTCTAGGGTCTCCAGATCAACCACAGAGTCATCCACATTAAAAATGGCTGCCAAAAAGAAGAAGAAAAACACGGTAAGAGATTTGATTGGCTCCCTGCACCAACATTCACTCCATCTCTAGCCATGCAATGTTGTACTTTCTTACACAGGCTGCGCCTTTTGGTTTGTTCTGGCTCCCCATCTTTTCTCACCAGGGGGCGCAAAGGAAAGAAATTAAAACTGGTTTCTATGGCTGGCCTGAACCTGGGCTCTGCCTTGTTTAATTCCTCAGCCTCTGGTTTTTTCTATGGTTTAATTTAGGCTCCACAGGGGAAGTGTTTGTATTTTAAAACTAAATCAGTTTGTAGGTTTGGAGCACAATTTTAAATCTTTCTTCCCGGCTGGTAATTGAAGAGATTTAGCACCTAATGTACCAGAACTGACTCTTACCCATTACCAGGAAGGGAAAGAGAAAAAAGACAATGTCGGCAAATTAAATGAATTCAGGCATGTCATTTTAGGCACCTTTCCACAGCCACTGCAAACATCTTGTTTGGATTAAAAAGACAAGAAAGACCAATAATTGCATCAATGGCAAATTAAGATTACAGAAACCTCCCATGAGTCAGTCTTAAAGCAAGTTCTTATTTCCATGGTTTTATTATGATTCAGTTTCTTGTTCTCTACCTTAAGTGAATCATTTAGCTGTTAACTAATATGCTTATGATTTTATCTGAAATAAATACATTTAGGCTGAAATAAAGACATTGAAATTTTAAAGCCTTAATGGATTTGGCTATCAAAGTGTTTGAAATTGGCAGGTCCACATCTTTAAATAATTATTCAAAACTAATAAGGTTTGTTCCCTCAATTCTACCTCCCTTCCCTGACTTTACATTGTGAAATTAACCAGCATGCTAGTAAATTTTCTCTGTGGCAAGCTAATTAATTTTATTAAACCAACTGGTGAAACTTAGCATGCCTTAAAATGCTGTTCCCCAGCTATTATTCTTTTCATTACTGTTAGGCCATAGTTTTGGACAAGGTAGGTATCAAGGCAAAGGGCAAGTTGCTTTGGTATTGTTTTGCTTCTATTGTAGCTTAAAATCATATGAAAACTTTTACAAGTTTAACAAGTTAATTAACTGAGCCAAAATCATGTCACTTCATAGAACACTGAGAAATACTAAAATTAAAATTTATTTGCAGACCACTTTCTCTAACTCAGGAGTTAAACAGTGAGCTACTCCTAGACAGAGGGATAGTGAGAAGAGAGGTTTATATGTTAGTGACAAAGTAGGCACTTCAAACCTCCAAGACAAAAGAAAATCACAAATGCCACAAAATAAAAATGTAGTCTGACAAAAATTAAAGAATTTACTTCCTGAGGACTAGTTTTGTATATGGAGATAATATACATTCACTAATTTATCACATAGATCATACATTTTTAAGTATCTTATACTTTATAAAGACAAACAAAAGCACCCAGGAGTGATGTGTATTTACATTACTTAAATCTTAAAATTCTCCTACAAAAAAAAATTCTCCTAAAAAAGATTGCCAACATGAATGGAGAAAAGATAAAATTTTAAAAAATAAATTTTCAGAAATATTTGCTTTAAAATTAATCACACAGTCTGGATAAGTAAAATGAACCATAAGCTTAACTCACTCTTCACTACTGAGAAAGAGAATGAGCTGCTTCTTTCCTAGGGAGTAAACACTGGGTTCTAAAAGCTGATCAGCCTGGACCCCAGATACATGGTACAACGGGCTTATTCCAGTTTGCTGAGAGCAGAAAGAAAGTGCCTAGAAATACAAGGACAAGAAACAAGTCTGGGCTTGAGAGACATTCATTCATCTAGTTACCCAGCCAGCCTTTCAAGAAATATCTGCTGAGTGTATTGGGTCAAATGGTAGAGTATGATGTCAGAACTACGTAAGACATTCAAAGCATTTGATCTCACGAAAATGATATCTAGGAATAGGGGGCAGGAAGTCAATAATTCATGGGTTCAGATATCAATATACTTGAAAATATGTGAAATAGAGAAATGTACAGCATTAGGTAGGGTGATCAAGGAAGGCTTTGTGGAGAAGCTGAGATTTATGTTAAGATCTGAAGAACTTACTTTGTGAATATCTAGGAAAAGGACTTTACAGGGAGAGGTAACTACAAAACTTTAATTTCTTTTCTTTCTTTCTTTCTTTTTTTTTTTGAAGGAATATATACGAAGTGCAGAGTAAGACACAATGACTCTCATAAACAGCAAAATGCTCTCACTATGTGATGCTGACAAGTTAAAGTGGCTGGGCCTTCATATCTGTGAAATGGATCTAACACTACTTACTGAAAATACTAAGCTAGGAAATAAAAACATCCTGACAGAGAAAGATATAAACTCAAATTGCACCTTGGATCTATGCATATTATGACTACAAATATATATATACACATTATTAATGTGTTTTAATGTTTTCTAATGCTTTATCTCTTCTAACATCTGGAGAGAACTAGAGAAAAAAAACTACACTAGTAACTTATGATAAAAATGCAGATTTCCAGAATTCTTAGATTTTTCAGATGGTGGATAGTATAAAACCCTCTTGAGAGGCTGGGGATACAGCTCAGTGGCACAGCACCTTCCTGGCAAGCACGAGCTGTGAGTTCAATTCTTGACACCAAAAAAAGAAAAAGAAAGAAAGAAAACCTCTTGGTCCTAAGACTACTTGAGGCTCAACCTCAAGAAGCATCATTACTATGACAGGTATAAACAGAAATATCTCTACATTACAAAAACAAATGCATCAACTACGAGGTAATACAAGATAAACCTGGATCTGTTGATAAAAATAAAAATTGAAGTAATATTTTAATCTCCAGTTCTAGTCTTCCTTACCAATTCATCCATCATGATACCACCAATCTATTTTTTCAAGACTTGAGTCTCAAATTTTTACTATGTTATTTAAAATACCTATGATGTAGCCTCTCAATACAGGACAAAGTCCAACCTCTTGGCTTGGTTTTGAGTCCCATGACTCGCCTGGCCCACACTGCACTTCTAATGTCATCCGTGACCACTTTATTTTCTTCATACGCTTCAGGCTCTGGTCACAGCGTGCAGTGGTCCTCTCCTGAACACGCCCTGGCTTCCTCGCTTTGCACACCTTACCCTTCCAGGCCCTCAGGACAAAGGTTTTCTGCCCTGGAAGGACAGCCTTTGACCTTCACTCAGATCATTAAATCCTCCATCTTTTCCTCCACCTCTGTGTCTCATATTTTACAAAGAGTAAAGACAGTGTATTTTACAAATCTCTACCATGCTAAGTTGTGTAATAGTTTCTCTCGCCTATTAGATTGTGAGAGCCTTGAGTCAGGGAGAGAGTCCAGCTAGCTATGAGGAAAAGTTTCTTGACAAAGAGGACATGCAAAAGAGAATGTAAAAACTGTGAAGCGTAATGGGATTTTGACAAGTGAAAACACTGTCTTCTAGGGAGGGGACTATGTTTGAACTCAAGTTGTTTGCTACTTCCCAATTTGCTCCTGTCCAAAAATCAATGTTTAGTCAATAGTTACATAATTATCCTCCGATCATCCACTCAGGTGGGTATAATGTTTGCCTGAATATTCCATAACAAAAATCATCATGTTAAATCCACAAATTTTCTCGTGATTAAAGAATGCATAAGAAAAAATACGTGTCCCATCATTATTACCTTCAAAAACTTTTAAAAAGCTGTACGACTTTGGGAAAAATGTTAAGAGAGTTCAGTTGGTGTATTGCCTGCCTCCCTGCTCTGCCTGCCTTAGCTTGGCTTGGCCTGGCTTGGTCTGTCTTTTGCTGTCTTATCTTTTGCTTTCCTTTCCTTTGCTCTGCTTTGCTTTCCTTTCCTTTTCTTCTTTCATGTCTCTCTCTCTCTCTACCACCACCCCCAGCTCTCTTTCGTTCCCTCTGTTTTTTTGTGTGTGTGATTGGATCTCACTATGTAGTTCAGACTGGCCTTGAATTCACTGTGTAGCCCAGGTTACCCTGGAACTCACAGTGGTCCTCCTGCCTTAGTCTCCCAAATGCTGGGAGCATAGGTATGAACCACCACGCCCAGCTTGGTATACTGCTTCTGACAGAGAGTTGAAGAATGTACTTGTCAATCGTTATTAATTAACCGAAAGTCATTCTAAGCAATGAAAATTTGTAAATTTAGAATAGGAACCTATAAATATCAAATAAAAGACTATGAGACATTCCATATCAAAGAAGGAGATGCAAACAGGTTTTGGTAATGACAATGTATGTTGGCTTGAAGAGAATTAATTAAACATATTACAAGAATAGGTTTCAGGTTTGAGGAAAGACCATTGAAGAATTTTTATGTACTTAATGTACATTGAGGAGTCCCAGAGGAACTATGAATAGCAAATACATTGAACAAAGTTAATTATACAGTTCAGGTCAAATTAGACTGCAGTAGAAAATAGGCAGCAAAAATCTGAATCATGTAGACAGACAGAAAGAAGGTACCAGAGAAACACTACAGATCACTCCGGGGTGACACCACTGATAAGCTCTGAAGAATGAGGGAATGGCAGGCTTTAAGCCCATATTTGGGGGGAGGTTCTGTGCCCTTCTTTCCCCCAGCTGTAGGCAGAAGAGCAGTAGACAGACATGACTGCTGATGCTTCTCCCAGTACCTAAGGAACAGAGGAAGAGGAACCTTACAGCAAAAGGATCTCATTTAGGATCAATGCCACCTTCACCCTCTCTCCTCTTCCATGCACAGATTCAAGCATAAAATTTGAAAAAACAAACTATCCCAAGCTAGAAGTAACAATACCAAGAGATCGCCTGGTTGAGCCTAGAAGCTTCAGGAAAATACAGCATAAAGTACTTGTTATTTCAACCTTATAGAATGTCCAAGGGAGATGAGAAGATTAGTCATAGGTCAGAAAATAAAAAGGTGAAGGTCTTAGGACTCGTTAGGGAGCTGTCTTACATGTACATAATTTTATCTCCTATTCATCAGATAGACTTCGGGTTCCTGGAAGGCTATAATTCCTACCTAATAACTGGATCTTAAAATACTGGAACAATGTATTAATGTCAATTAATATACTGTTACTAACCTTCTTGAAAGAATTATCATTAAAATTATGCCATTACACAAACCCATTTCATTAGTTAACTGAATCTCTAGAATATGTCTTAAGTCATCTACAATCACAGTACATTGTAATATACTGTAAAGTACATAGCTCTCTCACGCAGTCTCACACACAAGCACCCACAGATACACACCTTTCATCTTTTAAATAGAACAAACAAAAACCAGGCAATACGATTTTCCAGTGAGTCTCAAAGTCCTGATACAATAATTCCTAGCAATGCCACTTTTCTTCCATTTGCATAGGCCTCATTATCCCTGCTTTCCTGCAGATGGTGTCAGAGAGGTGAAGTGTCAGCCCACAAAGCGGAGACCCCAGCAACTCAGAGCTCCTGAGGTATCAATCATTGCTGGGAGTTTTCAACTTTTATCTTCCCCCGCCTTATTGGTCCCCACTCACACTGTCAGTTCAGTTAGAATATTTCACCTACACCTCCCAATATGTCAAAAGGAAGTAGACACACGCTGTGAAAAGCTGGTAATTTTATTAGGTTCCTTTACCTTTAAAAATCTGTTACTTGGTCAAGTCTGGTTTCTGGGTTTCTTTCTTGCAGGGAAATTGAGGCAAACATTTTTATGTGGTCCTCTGGTGCCTGCTCTGTACTACAAGAATTGTATACATAAGGATCATTAGGGTGGTGTTTTGCCCATTAAGATATAATAACCGTCAGCAGGGACAAAAAGCAGATCAGTATCCCAAATCAAACTAACAGGCACACATAAAATGTAGGTGCTTGCTGCAGGCACAGGTCTCACACAACAGGTACATTTTCTCGCCAGCTCAGAGGTAGCTTTTCATGAGCCCAATAGGAAGAACATGCAGGCTTTCTCTCAGCCCTCCAGCCACTTTTTATCCTTGAGCACTTTTCTTTCTCCAAGTGTCCCAGGTCTGAATAAACAAAGCCTATGCCCTTTGAAGGACTTCTAATTAGAAAACAAACAAAGAAAACAAGCAGTCACTTAAGAGCCTTTCTTTCCGACTGAAGGAGCACCTCTGGACAAGGAACATGGGAGATCAGGGTGTGGGTCTTAGAATATTAAGACTAGTCAGGGAAATCTAGTCACTCACATGTGGAAGATGTCACACACAGGGGCAGATTGGCTCACCAGCCTTTGGATGAGGTCAGTTTAAGAATAACTCTAATGCAGTTCATATTACTCTTCATGGCATTTAAGTTAACATGACTGCCTTGCAAGGCAGGGGTAATAATCGTTTACAAATAGATTAAACCTATATCAGCCCAGAAAAACACAGACTGATAGGATTATTTGACTCTATTAATGGCAATTATTTTGTGAACGCATTAACTTCCGATTAGCCAATATCGCTTTGCCAAAATTACTGATACTTAGGGTAACTGATAAAGAAACAAAGATAGAAAGAGGAAAACAACATGGGAGAACTTGATCTTTTAAAGCTCCCATATAACCTACCGCACTAAACTCCAACAAACCTATTCCCCAGATCTCTGCCAAGGAAAAGGAAAGGGGACACGGGGAGCCATGGAAGGAGGCAGCCGTGGCATCTGAGAGCTACATCGAAAAGGGGTCAAGAGCATCTTTCTATGGTTTTGCTTCCCAACAACGAAGGTACTACGGGGGGGGGGGGTGCGGGGAGGGAGTCTATGACAAAACTTCACAAAGAGAAGGAAGAGAAGGACAAGGAACACGGGGGAGAAGTATTCAGAAGACTGCAAGGAGATCACACAGGACCTGTTTCAGCTGAGAAATTCAATAGCCACAGCTCACAGCAGTGGTCATAACTTCCCTAGAATCTGTCCTCAGTATATCTTGATTTTCCTCCTCTGGCCACTGTGTTCCATCTCCAGCTGGTACCTGGCACGTCTGAGTAGACAAAGATATGCACAAGTTTCTTCTCAGGATAAGGACCCAAACGAAATGCCTGAAGGCACTAACTAAGAAAGTGGAATTTCTGTCCACTGTATCAGAGGGTCCAGGCAGTGGGCAGAATTTGCTGGGATTAATAATGAGCAACTAGTAATTCTTCTGTGCTAAGCATTGCTCTGAGTGTGTTACATCTGATTCTAGGAGAGGGGCTGCTGCTGTCCACTGCTTCACAGCTAACTAACTGGGGGCATGAAGCTGCAAGCTTGATTCCCCAAGCTCAGTTTTACAATCACAAACTGTCCTGTCAGGCAACGGAATTTACTGAACCAAGAGTGTGCACTTTTCAGTCTGTATAGCTGTCACAGTAGATAATCATTCCACCTAAAATTCTTACCACTTAAAAAAAATAAATCAACGAATTAACCAAAGGGCCAAATAAACATAGAAATCTAGGAAGAAACATTGGTTTTAAAATGGGATCACAAGCTTTTTACAGTAAGCAACAATCTCAGAATGGGAACCATATATGGCTGGTGCTATGAAAAATCTAGTCACAAATTATACACACTGATAGTTTCACTTTTATTGTTATTAGTACTAGTTCCAAAATGCTATTTTAATTTATGTAATAAAGTAAACAAATTTCAATCTTTTGTTAATTATGTGC
This sequence comes from Cavia porcellus, assembly GCF_034190915.1. Lineage (NCBI taxonomy): Eukaryota > Metazoa > Chordata > Mammalia > Rodentia > Caviidae > Cavia > Cavia porcellus. Next base: position 35,916,255 of record NW_026947489.1, read on the forward strand.
AGTTATCCAAAGTAATTACTATTGAATCTGCGAAACCTGTTTCTTAAAAATGCTTTATCTTAAATAAAAAAAACAAATGAATCAAGCAAAAAACCATGCAGAAAGTCTAATTCTCTTTAAAAGATTGTAATAATTTAAATTAGATACAGCATGTCAAAACTCACTAAAAAGACAAGAATGGCACACACACACACACGAAACACAAATGAAAGTTGCTTCCAAGACACATAAAGAGTAAGAAATATCAAGGAAATATAGTTTTCATTCTTATTTACATTGCAAATGTTTACCAATGTGTCTTGCTTGCTAGTATAGCTCTTAATTTAGGCTTCAATGGAATGAGAGGTACTTGTAAAAGATAGTAAATAGGAGCCAGATGAAATGACAATTACAAAAGGGACACTTAACTACCCTGTTCTGAAACTTCACAATCACTCAATCTTATAAAGCAAAAATTCCTAATTCTTATCTACGCACAGACATGTACTATGCCTAAAGGTGCCTAAAGTGCCATTTGATAGATACAATTAAAATTGTCCATGGTTCAAACCTCAAAGAAGGGCCCAGAACTCAGAATTCACAAAACTTGCCCTCATCCTCCGGAGGGCAATGGAATGAGAGGCAGTTTAGGTTAAGCTGCTTCTGTTCTTCCATTAGTTCTGGTTCTTTTAAGCCAAAATTACATTCCAGGCAGATTGGATGGTCTCGGTCAGTGGCCTGAAGGTAAAGTACAAAGAAATGCCACCCTCTGCTTTCTGGATTCAGCTCTGCTCCTGAAGGAATGCACAGTGGCTTAGAGAGAGGTAGGCGGGCCGGCTGCTCAGGTGTTTTAGACTCGGTGAGAGGAAGGAGCACTGGGAAAGGAAGCAGGAGAGCTCCTAATTATAAATTTTGTTCACAGTGTTTTAAACACTAAGCTCTACCAATACTTAATAAGCTGACTGACTCCACACCCTTTGTGGAGCTGGCATATCAGCAGATGACGGTCGCATGTCCCTTTTGGTGGTTTAGCCCCTTCATGTATGCCAGCCACCCTCACGTCCTCTGCTCTCAACACATTATGATTTGGAGGGGTTTTATTGAATAAAAGGTTTTTTTTTTTAATTCTAAAATCTGGTTGAAAATAAATTTCACAAAGTAAATAAGTGAGCTTCAAGAGTCCCTTAGAGAAAGCCCAGAACGAAGATCAGCAAAAATAAGAAAATGTAGACACTTTGATTGCTATCATGAACTCTGTCTCAGTGACAGAGAAAGAAAATAACAGGGACACCCAAAGAAAGTTTGCCAAGAAGTTGAGCCACAGAGAAAGAATTTATCAAGAACACTACCTGAAATGTAGGTTCAGATTCACTTCTGTGTGCAATCAGTCGTGTCCTAACTGTATTTAAACTAGTGGGAACCTTAAATCATCTAAATTAGCAACACATTTAAAATATTATTAATCTCATTTTAATTCAGATTTTCCATTTTATAATGTGCATGCTAGGTATACTCATGGAGTATACACCTTCTACACCTGAAGATGTAGGAAATACACCTTCAGAAAAGCATGCCTCCTACCTCCGTCGAGACCAATGCCTTTTGAGCAGAGACTCTTCTAGTCTACAGTGAGATTTTCCTCTGGAAAGTCCTAAAGAATTTATGGATAATTTTAGATACCTGACCAAATTCATTACATTTTAGACATAAACTCTGACATAGATTTCTAGAAGTTGTTAAGACAAAAGAAGCCAAGGTCCAGCGGGCATTTTCGGAGTTAGGCTTCACACTGAACTGGTACCCTTCTCTCAGGCTGAATATCAAGCATGAAGATAAGCCAGGATGATGCAGCTGGACTCTCAAACACAAGCTCTGGACTAGTAGAACTAGGATGAAAAATGTATTATGTTGATGCTAGATTAAATATTATAAATATCAATTCTGAGCATACGGGAAATTCCAAATGAATGCCAGGAGGTTTCTGGCACCTCGTCTGTTGCAATGCATATGGAGGTTTATATCTAAAATAGTCAACAGTAATTTTCCATCTCCCCTGGGACATGAATAAGAGGAAATCATGAACATGGAATGAAAACACCAATTTGTAATCATGTAGGCAGCCACTGTATCCACAGATGCCAAATGTTTTTACATGTAAGTCATCCCATCCAGCCGATGGAAAACCACCAGTAAGCAATCACTTATTCTAAGGCTGTCTTGAGCCAAATACAAGCTCTGTGGGCACTGTGGTCAGGCTCCCAAAACCATGCTTCCTACACAAGCAAGCCCTTTCCTTTTGTGACTCAGTACATGGATTTGGCTTTTTCCTAAAAGACGCCACATTCCAACATGGGTAGGCAAAAACAGATAAGCTTTCTGTTTGAGGTATGTTACATCTCTAACCATTCACTTACCAGCAGACTAGAGTTTTCAGGTGTTCACTGAATGAGTTATATGTCTCTGGTCACCTCACACTCAAATCTTCCAAAACAGAATTCACTTTTCTGCTTCAAGTTGCTTTTTTTTCCCTCGGTATTTCTAGTTTCTATTTATTGTGACCAAACACACATTCTTGCTAACATCAAAATCCAAGGTAGGACCCAGGGAGAGAGAATAGAAGATGGCCTCTGAAGTGAGATTTAACATGAACCACACAGTTTAAACAAATAAAAGGAGCTAGGCATGCAGAGTGAGATAAAATAGGATTTCAGATTGAGGAAATGTGCTGTGCTATTCATTCAAAGACACAGAGCAAGGAAGAAATCTGGCCTTTCAAAGGAATCATTGAAGACTACTGTGGCTGCTGGAGAGAACTGAGAGGGGAATGCACAGCGCAAAGTGAACTTGTGGGCGCTGACTCTGGCCAGTGCATAGAGGACCGTAGAGGTCAGTCTTCACAGATACACTCAGAGATTCTGCTGCTTTCAAAACTGATCACAGCACTATTCCTCCTGAGTTTCTTCTTTCTGTTACTGATGCATTAATGTGAAGTTTACTTGAGAATCTGTATAATCCAATCCAGCAACAGCTCCTTTTCACATGTCTCGCTTGTACTTTTTCCTCAACTGAAGAGCCTCCTTCTCTGTGTGTGATTCTCAATCCAGCCTCTAAGACTCATTTTAAGTTCTACAGAGAGTCAACATGTTGCTCTGTTGGGTCACAGTCATCTCTGTTGTAATACTGGGATGCTCATATATCTCTCCCACCATCCTGAGACCACTTGAAAATATTAAAGGTTTGATCTTAAGTGCTAACACTCAATACCTGAAGGCAGGCAGGCAGGGAGTTGGTTAGTTTTGCCCAAAGGAATAGAACACATGTAGTTCTGATTCTAAGAAGTGTAAGGTTTATTTATTTTAAAATCAAATTAAATTCAATGGATACTTGAAAACTTTAAATATTATACATTAGGCCCATTATTATACATTAGGCGAGAGTTGTAAGCAATACTTAATTATCACAGAACTTCCTCGGAAAGGTATGCAACATGATATAAAGGTATTCTTTGTTATGTGGCTCTGTGATTTGTGACCTTGAGGTATAAAGTGCCAAAAATTTTGCCTCCTGAGTGTACACCGTAGCCAGCCCTAACAAACCACAGAGAAACACTGACCTCGCAAACAAGCTTAGTCATTTCTTAAACATTATTCTTTAAGAATTGGGCCTCTAAAAATCTATCTGTAAGAGGCAACTGTGTATTCAAATAGTTAAGATTGCTCTCCAGTTGACAATGCTATATTTTCAGCAAGACAAAATTCAAAGAGCACTGTCATTCAGAAAACTGAACTGCTTGAAGTTCCCCATCACGCCTGTAAGTAGTCTTATTCCATTCCTACAATGTAAGTAACGTATTTCAAGAATCAGGTATCCTGTTTTTAAGCCCACTTATACCTGTTTCTTTGTATTCATGCTTTTATCTATCTCTTCTTATGTAATCTTTGTTAAATCATTCAAAACACACTTATTGTATGTTTGCTATATATGTTCTATGATAAAGTCATACGTATTAATTCTGCTGGGGAAAAGTATACATAAATATATAATACAAAAAAGATATAAATAGAGATAATAAAAAGTAGAAAGATGATTAATATATACGATAAATATTTTAGTCTTAACAAAGAAATACATCAGTGCATTCTAAATGAAAACATTATACACATCAGCTTCTTGCACTACGGAAGTGCAAGTTAATTCCTCAGATCTTGTCAAACATGAATATATGATCAGAAAGCTGACGGACAGCCACTGAGCTACGGTCACCTCACTGGTGCTGAGTCTGTGAGATCTGCCTGGCTGTCAGCTGGCTTCTCTCAGTCTCATCTCACTGCAGCCCCCCTCATGTTAAAATAAATGTGTTGGGACAATAAGAGCACTTCCAACAGGACAGCAACACAGGCCAAGTGCTTTCCATTCATGACCAGATCCGGACTCAGAATGAAACATAATTGACATAGCTCAATGCTAACCTCTGGGCTATAGTGCCATATTTGTCTGGAGCATATCACTAAAGAAAGAAATGGAATGGATGGTACTTTTTATGACTTAGGAGTCAACTTGGTGGTGGGTGACAACAGTGCTGGAGGCAGAAGAACTATAGTCATGACCATGAGACTTAGAAACTGTGACGCTGCAGTTGGCACTGCCAATGCTGCAAAGAATTCACATTTGCTTCCTGAAAACATGATCTTTCCTAGAATAGAATACTGCGAAGATCCGCTTGGGGGAAGTGATTTCTTATTCAACTCAGAGTGATTATTCAATCCAAAGAGCCTGAAATGCCAAGGGAAGAAAGTCTGTGGTCTGGAATTGGTAACTACAATATCACATGGCTAGGATAACCCGTCTTCATGTGGCACTATGTCACAGCGCAGTAGGATATGTCTACTGGATGCATCTAAGACGAAAATCTTGAATAAAATCTAAGGTGATATGGACCTGGGGAAACTGGTATGTGTGGTGTTACACATCACGGCAATAAAACCAAGCATCCTGGTATTCCACCAGGCTCAGGAGGTGCATTGTCATTTAGGACGAGGCGCTTTCACCGTACATGAAGAATCCCTTTCTCATTTCAGTGAATGCCTCGAAAAAAATAGTTTCCGACCAAAAAACTATCAACTCTCCCAGAGAGATCTGTTCTTTTTTCCACTTTTTTCTTTGTCCTAGTATCATAATTCTCTTGACTTGGATTCTTCTTGTCAAGGAACTTCCAGAACATCAATCTTGAGATTCTTTTAAAGTCATCAGAGAAACTATTCTAACTACCTTTTGCAACTACCCTAACTCAAACTAGTATGACATTTTCCAAGGCTTAATATTCACATTTACATACTCAGTTCTACTATTAAGATTAATAGTAAAAAGAGATGACTTATCTCAATACCCCCATGCGTGTTATTTATTCTAGGCTACTTTTAGTTTCTGTGGAATTTAAAAATTTAAGCCTATGACAACACTACTTTGGAAAGGAAAACAGTTTGCAAAAGCATCAGACTCTTTCTCTGGTCAAGATCTGCGGTTATGCTAAGAAGCAGAGCAGAACTGAGGAACATGAATGCAACTGAAGGTCTGCTGGTTTCCGTGTGTTTCCACTGTTGCATGATACTAGGTTCTGCTGAAAACATCTCAGAAAATGTATGTAACATGCTAATATATTTACACTTAATTGATTACTGAGAAAAAGGAATACTGTCTTTGTTTTTTTTGTTTTTTTTTTTTTTTTTGGCTTTTTCCTTTTTATCGGTACCAGCAATCAAACTCACAACCTCCTGCTTGCAAGACAGGCGCTTATGCCGCTGAGTTAAATCCCCAGCCCCCCAGAATGCAAGACAAATTTTATAAACGTATGACGGCTTTTGTTTCACTTTTCAAGAAACTAAGAAACTACAATACAATTTTTTTCTTTAAATGCCTTTCATTTAAAATTGAGGCAAAGATAACCAAGTAGAAATAATGCTATTCAAAAAAGAAAAAATTAAGAAACAATGATATACTTGCAGACCGGAAGCCGAGAGAACAAAGGACACATCACCAAGCCAGTGAACCTAGTCTGAGCAGCACCACATGTGGGCTGCCACCAGACTGGACAGACCCCTGCCCCTTCTGGCGTGCGGGCTGGCAAATAGGAAGTACTATCCCCCCACCCCCATAGGCGACTGGCTTATCCGGAGAAACACAGGCTGTGATGATAGCTACCTGGGAGAAATGCTTTGCTGCTCCACTACCATTGCAGGCCTAGGGCCAGTGGTCTGATCATAGGTTCAGATGATAGCGGTACCCAGTGTGACATCTAGGGGGATCTCCTGAGGGTTGCAGCCATTGTTGATTCCCTATGGTCTTGTTTTGAAGTCCTATATCACTTCCATTGTTTTATTGGGTTGGATTTTATACTCTTTTGTCTTGTTTGATTATGTTAAATCCAGTGGCAGGAGCATATTTATTTTGAAGATAACAAGATATATTATGGTATCAATTTTGGATTTGCTATAGGCTTGTTTTAAAGTCCTTTATTGCACTCTTTGTTTTGTTTTCATTGCTTCTATTCTATTCTGTTTGATTTTCAATATGTCCAAAGTTAGCTGCAGCTATTATGAAGACATCAAAAGGCATTATGGTAACTATTGTTGGTTTTGCAATGTTTTTAGACCTGTCCCTCTTATATTTTTTTTTTGATTGGTTTTATTCTGTTTTATCCTCTTTAAACATTAGATGCAAATATACCAAAATATTAACATGGTTCATTGTAACTAATGGAAACAGATACTATAATAATTTCTTATTCACTCTTTTCTGTAATTTTTTTAATTTCTAAAAGTAAAAAGGTAAGTAATTACAGATAGACTTGAAGCTGGAACTACGATTACCTGATAAGAAATGTTTCTCACACGTTCCTGATCTGTCTTAAGAGCAGGTAGATTTGTGTATCTATTTGTGTGCTACCACCTTATGCCTATAACATGAAAGCATGTTTGTATAAATATTTTGACCACTGGAACATGGGGGAAAAAAGGAAAATGATATAATAAAAATGGTTGCTAAGTTATTTCTCTATAGTTGTATTGCTGGTAATGAAGAAGACAATGAATTAGTACATCATTATTTCACATTTTTCTAATAAAATAATGAATTTAGGCAAAGATTATTAATGTTACAGTGAGTATATGGACAACTAGGGAAAGCAGAACTGTGTATGTGATGACACCGAGAAATTATTAATCTTTTTTAAAGACATGACAATGGTACAGTTATGTTTGAAAAAAGTACCTTTTGCTGGTAATATTAATATTTTAACAGATGAGTTGCAAACATGTCTGAGAGCTGCTTCATAATCATCTAGTCATAGGAGGAGAGGGTGCATCAAAGGGAACAAAAGTGAGGGGATGGGCTTGTAGCTGTGGATTAGGTGTATGGCATTCATCACAATGCTGTAATTTTCTGTATGTTTGAAATTTTCACAGCAAAATGTTTAAAAAATTTAGAAGTTACGAAAAAATGATGAAAAAGACTTACCCTGCTGAATATCCTTCATTTCTAAATGTAAACTAGATATCAAAATTCCCACAGCTTGAGATCGTTTTCCATCTAATAGCTTGATGATCTGGAATTTAGAAAAATACAAGCTCAAACTACCAAACAATTTTTCTAAAACATCGCAAAAGCATAAGAACTGTAGACACACTCTTAGATGATGCGACAGGTACTCTGGAGAGGAGCTTGTCCACCGTTACAGACATTTTATTAAACACAGCAAAGGAAAAACACACAGAATTCTACTAGCCTAAAGCATATATATACTAACAATACGCAGAATATTTTCCTGTGGTTTTTTGATTCCAATACAGTGTAACTAAGTTGTAAAAGCAACATAATATGCAATGTTACATGCAAGAATTTCACGTATCATTGGGATATTTTTGTATTTCCTTAGTCACTTCATTATCTCCAATCTTTATAAGCAATGCCACCTACTGAATGGTTTTTAAGAGAAAGAACTTTCTGACCTTCAGAAAGTCATTTATCAGTGAGATGGTACTGGTAAAGCCACAACTTTTAGGACTTCATCCTGAAATAGTGCTTACTGTACTTAATACATTTATTTTAGAAATGAACTGATATAATATATGCAAGCATCTAATAGTTCTTAATCTATAATTATTCTTAAACTTCACTGTCTCAAAGTTTCGATGCTTCCTACTTATGCTATTATTATTATAAATGATTATATTTTACAAACAAAACCCTCATTTTAAATAACCTAAAATTGTTCTTTTATATTGATATATATTAAAACTTTTACAATCTTTTTCCAAACTTCAAATACCTTCTTTTTCCTTTTATTTTTTACATTTTTTGTACAGAGAATCAAACTCACAACCAGACAAGCGTTATGCTGCTGAGTGGGATATCATTTCCAGCCTGAAGTTTTTAAATACGTGTGACTTATTTCAATCTTTATGAATATTCACTGGAGAAATTCATACAGTTTTGTGTCTCTGTATACCTCATAAACCAAATCAGCTCCTAATAATAAGTCATACAGTCATGAATAAGGGAAAAAATAATTTTTTCTCTTACATGGGAGGGCTACAGAAATCAGCAGGGCATACACATGAAATAGCACTGCAGCATCTCCGAAATGTTTTTAGCACTTTCCCGAGTGAAACACAAATTAAACTAAACAGTTACACCTTCCCTTACAGCGTGGTACTCACAAACTTACTGAGTATAGTGAAGTCGGGACTAAAGAATAATAGAAACTTTGATCATGTTTTTACTACTCTACCTAAGCTGTTTGCAGCTTGGAATAATAAAAGCAACAAAACTTTGTTCCAATCAAGGTTATTTAACCATCTAATGTCTAAGCATCTATCAGGTTATCTTCTAGCCACTTACTGTAAGCTCTTTATCTTTCTTTTCTCTATTCAAAATGGCTACTTTTATATAACTATGAATTTAACATGAATTTAATTAAGATATAAAGAAAATCTGATTTTTCAGTCTAATAAGCTTAATAATTTCAATATTAGAGAAACACTTCTAGGGGTGCACAATTTCAGGAATTTGTAAAAATAAGGAAAGTAATCAATATTTTTGTTATTTTTTCATATGAAAGAAAAGCAAATAAAAAAGCAGTTGGGATAATCAAGTATCTTCTTTAAAAATGAATTTTTTTCCCTACAGAACCCAAACTTTATACCAAGTGGTTCTTAAAATTCCAATACAAAATTTAAAAATCAAGCAAGTTTTTTTAAAATAAATACTTGGCCATACATTCATTCCCTAGAAAACATTTATTCTGCATCTGTTTTGGGTCCAGACTGCTTTAGACTCCAGGACACAAAGGGGATGGAAACAGAATAGTATGTCTCTGTCCTCAAGAAATATGCAGCTTAAACTTTTTTTTTTTTTTTTTTTTTTTTTTTTTTGGTCTTTTTCGTTTTTATCGGTACCAGGGCAGCTTAGAATTTTTAAAAATCACTGAGATATATTACTGTAGTCAGTGAAAAGGCAAATCAAATAAGCACCATAACTAGTTGGAGAGTGAATCTAAAAGTGCTTTGGGAATTGTCTGGATTGACCCTTAATCAAGACATTCTTATCCAGTACAGTGTCTGATAAACCCACAGTCATGGCACAAAACAACAATATCTAGGAAATAGGTGCAGGAATTAGATCACAACCGGGCCACAAAACCCTGCTCCAATGAATATGCGTAAGTCTATCCAGGCAGTAAACCTCTAACATCACATCCTGCCTCCAAGCAAGGCAATGTCAAATGCTAGTTTTTCTGTTAGCTAATTAAAAGAAGGCAAGAGAGAGACCACAAGAATCCTACATAGTGAGAGTGCTGAAAAAATCTGTCACGGAGGAAACTCAAGCAAATACTTCCCTTTCGTTTTCAACCAAGATTAACTGTGAAAAGAATTTTAGTCTTTCAAATTTTATCCACTGACTTTGTATGGCAGGTGTCACTTATAACTGAACGAATGTCACAATTCTGTTTGTTTGTTTTTGTCCTAAATTTGACCCTGACTCCTATAAAGCAAAGTTACAGCACTTGTATTTTTTTCCCATATGTATCAAATTCTACAACGGTAAGACCGTTGCAAATATCCTCCTAATTTTCTATTTACCTGCTCTTTTTATCAGATTTATTTAAAACAAAGTAAAATGGCAAGAACACAATGAATATGCTCTCAAGGTTGAAAACCCTCCTTATTTTAATTTTTCTCATAGACTTGAAGGCTTTTTTTCTTTTGTCTTTTTCCTTTTCATTGGTACCAGGGATCGAACCCACGACTGCCTGCTTGCAAGGCAGGCGCTTATGACGCTGAGCTAAATCCCCAGCCCTTGAAGGCTTAATTCTGTTTTTAAAAAGTATAATTGTGATCTGATAACATGCATGGGATAATTTTAATTCTTTTGTATTTATTTAAGCACAATTTATGGGCTAATATGTGGTCTATTTTGGAAAATGCTTCCTCTGCCACTGAGAAGAATGTATATTGTCTTGTTGAGCGGAACAATGTACCTTTTATAGTCCATTTTTTCAAAGGTGTGGTTTAACTCTGATAGTTGTTGATTTTTTTGTTACCCGATCTTTTTGTGACTGCTGACATGGAGGTCCCACACTATAATCGTGCTGACTTTTCAGGTCCAGCAGTATTTGTTGTAGGAAGGTGTGTATGCCTGGGTTCGGTGCATGTGCATTTGTAATTGTTACTGCCTGTGGAGTTGTTCCCTTAGCCAATTATGTAGTGACTGTCCTTGCCTCTTCTCATTAGTTTTGGGTTGAAGTCTACTTTGTTTGTAAACAGGAAAGCTATTCCTACTTGTCTTTGGGCTCTTGCTGCATGATATGTTTTTCATCCTGAATTTTTTTACTCTATGAATTTCTATGAATTTGTGATGTTGGGTTTTGTTTTTCGACCCAATCTGTCTTTTGATGGAGGAGCAAGAATCACTCACATTGAGAGGTATAATTAAAAGATACTGACTTGTTCCCATCATTGTATTAATTCCTGTTGTTGATTCCTTTTTGTTTAACTGATGTATTCATTCCACTAGACTTTCTGACATTGCTTGGCTACATTATTTCTCTCTAGGATATTTTTTTGAGAATTTTTTGGAGAGCCAGTTTTGTTGCCATGAATTTCCTTTGGATATTTTTGTCATGGAAAGACCTTATTTCTCCATCAATTTTGAAAGACAGTTTTGTAGGATGTATTAGTCTGGGTTGGAAGTTGTTTTCTTCTAGGGCCTGAAATACTTCACTCCAAGTTCTTCTGATCTTTCAGGTTTCTGCTGAGACCTCTGCTGTAATTTTAATGGAATTATCTTTGTAACTAATTTGTTGCTCTTCTATAACAGCTTTTAAGATTCTGTCCCTGCAGTGGACTTCTGTGTCCATAAGAAGTTCTTTTCTACTTGAGGTCATTTGAGTGTCTACATGCTTTGCTTACTTGTATGTTAATTTTTTCCTCATATGTTGATAGTTTCTGCTATTATTTCTATAAGCAAGATTTTTATGACATTTATGCCATAAAATTTTCACTAACGTCAATTAATCTTTTTTTTAAATTTTTATTTTGAAAGTATACAACAGAACAAGTCAGAATAAAGCCAACTAAGATCGTACACTGAAATTGGTACAGAACTTCACAGCAGGTTATCGGGATAACAGTAATAGGTATCACAGTATATTTTGTTATCTTTATAATAGTTGTTCTTTCAATCCCGTATATCAAAATGAGAGGAAATATGTAACACTATAGAACTTATCAAAACAGAATATTGAATAGAGCAGTACCATTAATCAGAAAAGAGCAAAACAGTAATAAAAATATTTGCCTTCAAAGAAATGGTAGAAAGAAGTCCTCCTTATTTGCTTTGGTCAACCTCCCAGGAGATGCTCAAATTTCTGGTTCCCATTTGCTAATGGGCAGTGGGTGGGGGGAAGGAGGATAGGGGAAGTGGGATATTTGACTTTGGCCATGTAGCAGTAGGTTCACTATTGCTAAGCAGGGAAGCAGAATGGTCATTTGTTTTCACAGCATCCTCAGTTCCAACATGGTGTGGATCTCAGGAGACACTGCTAGTTCTCCCCCTGAAAGGGCTGCAGTTAATCTTAAATTAGTCTTTTTTGTACCATCTAGTAATGGCTGGATTCATTTGCCATAATGTGTTGTTTTTTAGGATATTTCTGAATAAACAGTCATGTACATCAGTTCCAGGTTCTAATTCTGCACTATCTCCTCACAGTGGTCACTTCTGATGCCCATATTTTTACTGTAACTTTTTATCTGCTGGATTGCTTTATGGCACCTTTACATGACCTTTACTTCTTTGCTCAACTGTTCATTTATGTTTTTCTTTTATCATTTGTTTAGTTCAACTAGCTTTTTATTAGTGTCTTCTTCAAGTTCATTGATCGCTGCACAATGAAATTAGAAATTGATGGCCAAAAGAAATCACAGAAAGTATGTAAACATATGGAGATTAATCAATATACTCTTGGGCCAGGGAGCACAGTGGCATCATGCCTGCCTGGCAAGCACGAGGTCCTGAGTTCAATTCTTGCTACTATAAAATAAAATATACTCTTGAACAATCGGTAAATTACAGAAAAAAATCTAGGGAGAAATTAGTCCCTATACTCAAACAATAATTCCAGCACTACATACCAGAACCTGTGGGACACAGTGAAAGTGATCCTACAAAGAAAGTTAATAGCTATGAAAATCCACATCAGAAAAACAGGAAGCCCCCAAAACAACCTAATTATGTATCTCAAGGTCCTAAAAACACAAGATAATTCAAATCCAAGCCAGGAAATAGAAGGACATTATAAAGATCAAAGCAGAAATTGGGAATAAAAAATTAAAAAGACTTAATAAATCAAAGAGTTACTTTTTCAAAACAACAACAACAAAACCTCTTAGGTATTTAGTAAGAAGGAAAAACAGACCTATATTAATACAATTAAAAATAGATGAAATAATGACAGAAATCACCAAAATCTATAAGATTATTAGTAACTACTTTGAAAATCTGTACTCCAATAAATGGGAGAAACCAGACAAAATAAATGGATTCCTAGATACATATAAGTTATTAAAAGTGAATCAAGAAGTTATAAAAACCCTGACCAATTCAATAACATGCAATGAAATTGAGGCTGGGGGGGACCTATAAACTAAGAAAATCCCTGGAATTGATGGATTCACCATTGAGTTCTATAAGGACTTCGGGGGTGTAATGCCAAAATGCCTCAAACTTTTTCATAAAACTAGATGGGAAGAAGTACTGCCAAACTGTTCCTGAAAGCTCGCATCATCTTGGTTTCAAAGTCAGAAAAGGACTCAATTGAAAACAACAACAACAACAACTACAGCCCAATCTTTTTAATGAATATAGATGCAAAATTTTCTTAACAAGATACTGAGAAACAGAAAGCAAAAAATCAATAAAATGATCACACATCATGAATAAAGTAGGCTTCAGCTCAGGAATAGAAGAATGGTTCAGCATATACAAATAAATAAACATAATACATCACAAAAACAAAAACAATGATTTAACCACACATGAACATCTCAATAGATGCAGAAGAATTCTTTATCAAAGGAAAGACAAACTGTAGATCATGCAGTAGTTCTGTTTTAAAATTTTAAAGGAAATTCCACATTTTTTTTCCATAACAGCTATACTATTTTACATTCTTCTTGGTTGTGTATAAGGGCTCCACTTGCTCCTGATCCTCACCAACACTTGCTTTTCTGTTTTTTTTTTTTTTCTTTAACAAAGACCATCCTAACAAGTGAAGTTTTATCTCATGCAGTTTTAAATTGCATTTCCTTCATGATTAGTGATATTGGGCATCTTTAATATAGATGGTCTGTAGTATGACTTGTGGTAGAAATTCCTACAAGTCTTTAGACCTTTTTAATTGTTTTTAATAGAACTATAAAAGTTCCTTATATAGTCCAAGTATTGATTCTTTATCTGATATATGATTTGCAAGTATTTTCTCCTATTGTATAGGTTGTGTTTCTGCTTTGTTGATTATTTCCTTTGCTGACCAGCCTTTTAATTCAATTTTAGTCCCACTTACTCATTTTTGTTTATGTTGTATGTGCTTTTAGTGTTGTATCTAGGGAGTCATTGTCAAAATCAATTTTATGAAACTTTCTCCTTATATTTTATTCCAGGATTTTTATAGTGTAAGTATTTTGAGCTGACTTGTAAGAAAAATGCCTGATTTCATTCTTTTGCATGGGATAACCAGTCTCCCCAATCCCATCTGCTGAAGAGATGGTGTAATCCTTTCCTATACTGTCTTGGCAACTTTGTGAGAAATCCTGATTAGATATCCATGTGTTTATTCTGTTCTCCACTCTATTCCACTGGTCTATAATGGCTGTCTTTAAACTAGTATTATACTGATAGTGCTTTGTAAGTCAGAAAATTTTTCAAGTCAGAAAATACAAGACCTTCAGTTTTGTTCATCTTTATAAAGGTTGTTTTGGCTGTTCAGACTATAAAACACAACTAAAGACTAGCCACTGTGGTGCACACCTATAATTCCAGCACTCGGGAGGCTCAGGCAGGAAGATCGCTGGATTACAAAGTGAGTTCAAGGACAGCCTGGACCAAGAATGAAAAAACCAAACACATATATACACACACAACTAATTTTTGTGTGTTGATCTTGAAGCTTGCAACTCTGAATTTATTTATTAGTTCTAAAAGCTATTTTCTGTAGAACCCTTAGTGGATTCCATATTTACTATCATATTATCTGTGACCACAGATGATTTTCTTTCTTTTCCAATTTGGATAGATTTTATTGTTTTTAACTAACTGCTCGAGTTAGAATTGGCAGTACTAAGTTGAATAGAGGTGATGATGTCAGGTTCTCTTGTTCCTGATCTCGGTGAAAAAGCTTCCAGTTTTTTAAAAAAAAAATCACTTAACACAATGTTACCTTCAACTTTTAATATATGACCTTACTGTGATGAGACTATATCCTCCTATATCTAGTTCAATCAGTGTGTTTATTATAAAGTGGTGTTGGATTTTGTCAAGTGATTTTCTGCATCCATTAAAGCAGTCCTATGGCTTTTGTCCTTTTACAGTAGTTACATTTCCTGGTGTACTGATCATTTTATCAGTATATAATATCCTTCTTAACTTTACTGATGGCTTTTTGTTTAAAGTCTATTTAGTATGATATAATTTTGATCACCTTATTCCCTTTGGTTTCATTCTTAGTCTACCCAAGACTTAAGTCAATTCTGTTAATCTTTGCAAAAAGCCAAGTTCTGGGAGTGTCTTATTCTATCCTTTTTCACTTTTAGTCTTCACGTGTTTTTTAATAAGATGATTCTCTTTGAATACAGCATACTGTTTGATTTTTTTAAAAATCCTTTCAGTTACTCTAATGTCTTTAGGAATTTCATCCATTTATATTTAATCACTTATAGAGAAGGACCTGCTGCCATTCTGTTAACCTTTTGATCTGTCCTAAAGTTTCTTTGATACTCTTTTCTTAGGTTGTTCTTTTCTGTCTTGCTCATTTCTTCTAATAGCACGACTTGATCCTTTTTTATTTTCTTTTGTGTGCCTTCTCTAAGTATTTTCTCTGTAGATACCATGGGATTTACACCAAATATCTTACGCTTATAACAATCTATTTTAAGCTGATTAATTTCAATCACATACAATTTTTTTTTTCCTCTCTACTGCCTGGACTTTATGTTACTGATGTCACAAATTATATCTTTTCAAAATGCATATCCATTAACATGTCTTATAGATACACTTACTTTTCATATTTGCCTTCAATCTATTTTTAGTTTTGCAGTGCTAGAGATCGAATCCAGGGCCCCATACATGCTAAGTGCCACTCTACCACTGAGCTGCATCTCTAGCCCCCTGTAACTGTCTCTGGAATTTTATACTTAAGTTAAAAGTGATTTACTTACCATCAAGACAACATCCTGTGTGTATCTATACATTTACTTTTATCAGCGAAATTTGCTTTTTCCTAAGCTTTTGTGTGACTGTGTACTATTCTTTTGTTTCAGTTTAGGAAAAGCTTTTTATCACTCTTTCACCACTTTGGAGATATTATTCTTCTGGCTCATCTGTTCCTGCTGAGAAATCTACTAATAATCTTAGTAAGGTGCCCTTTTATGTGACAATTTGCTTTTCTGTTACTTCATTCAAAATTCTTTCTTTGTAGTTTTTGACACTTTGAGGTAATGTGCTTTGGTGGGGTCTTTTGTGTTCTTCTTGTTGAGGTTCACAGGGCTTCCTGAATCTGGAAGCTTATTTATTACCCAGATTTGAGCCATTCTCTTTAAACATGCTTTCTGTCTCTTTTCTATCTTCTCTTCCCATAGTATATTTGTTGGTCTCTTTAATGATACCCAATTAACTGTCTCAGACTTTTTCACTTTTTGCTATTTTTTTTCCCTTTGCTCCTCTTACTGGATAATTTTATATACCCTTTTTAAAAACTATCCTGTCTTTCGGTTCTCCCATCCTTCTTCTACTTGATCAAAATGACTGCTGAATCTTTTTAGTAAATTTTTCAATGCAGGGTTTGTATTTCATAGCTCCAAAATTTCCATTTTATTCTTTCTAATACTTTCTCGGTATTTTCATTTTGTTCATTGTTCAGCTTCATCTTGATTGTCAATTTGACTGTATTACCAGATGCCTGGAGAGAGGATGAGACTGTTAAGGTACCTAAGTACCTCACACAGATGAATTCATAGCTGGATGGGCTTTTTGGAGGTAGGTGACAGCTGGTGGAAGGGGAACACAGAGGGGCCTATATCTAGGCCTAGTTCTCTTCCTCGGCTCTTTCCAACTTGCAGTTTCCAGGTCGCCATGAGCCAAGTAGATTTTCTCTGCCACAGCCTTTTGCCATAATATCTGTGTTTTGGATCCAGCTGACCATGGACTGAAACTTCTGAAACCATGGCCAAAATAAACATTTCTTCATTGAGTTGTGTCCTAGCAATGGAAAAACTCACTGATACAGTTCATGCATCATTCTTCTGAGTTTAGTGAGCATCTTTATGTCATTTATTTTGAATAAATAATATGAACTTATCAAATAGTTCACATATGCCTGTGCCCGTAATGTTGATTTCTGATTTTTTTCTTTTTTTGATTCATGCTTCTTTGTCTCTTCTCGTGCATTATTATTATTATTACTTAGATCTGCACATTTAAAAAAGACAGCACATTTTCTAGTCCTCAAAGCCTGTTTTCATGTAGAGAAAGAGGTTTGCTAACCAGCCACTGATTTCTCATGTCCTTTTGGTGGGATAGTATTCTCTGGACTTTTTGAGTACACATTCCCAATTAGAAAGCTTTTGCTAGCTCCTGTTTTTCAGGAGCTCATAATCTCCTATTGTCTGTCAGTAATGCCATCAGTTAACTGAAGGAATGCAAATACACCCAGCTCATTTCTGTTCATATCAAGAATCTGGAGGATGACAGGTCCCATGAACATGAGTCAAGTAAGAAAGAAACTAAACCACCGGAAAACACAGTGGACAGTTAGAGCTGCGTCTGAAAACTCCACTCCTCTTCCCTATGACTCCTGAGGGGGAAGCCATTGAGACACCGTGGCCTCAGTTGTACCACAGGGGTTGCAGCATCAGCAAGCCACCCAGTGGCGGCTCCTGCCTGTTCTCAGTGTTTCCACACATCAGCAGTATGTGGGGTCCTGCCAGCTCTCTAAGTCAGGTATGACAGACACCAGTCCCTTGGGAGCCCTCCCAAAAGCCAGAACACCAAGCTCACACCTCCAGTTTCGCTCCTGAAGGATAAGTCGGCATTGCAGGCTTACTCCCTCAGTGTGAGACTGGGGAGGAAACAGGAGGCTCTCTTTCCTGCTTGGCACCCAGATTCAGATACGGTGCTAGTGAGATTACTAGCAGGCTGAGCTGGGATGAGCAGGTTTCCCTCTCTTAGCTGGAGAACAATATCAAACAAACTACAAGGATAAGGATTAAGAATAATGAGGGGTAGACAAATGAAATAACACCCCCACATACACACTCACACACAACTGCACATACCAAGCTTATAAAGAGACCAAGTACACACTTTGTATGTATTCTGATTTTTCTCTATTTGGTCAAAAATTGGGCCAAGTATGAGGAGAAAGTGCTAGTGTTGAGAAGGAAAAGTGAAACTTGGGGACTGAATGAGAGAAAAAGAATGCTTCATGGATCCCTTCACCATAATTTAGGAAGTTCCCCCAAGTTCCTGCTAACGACCATGGCATCACAGGAATAATCACAGGTTCTTCCACTGGGCACAGTTTTGTCAAATGATTACCATTTATCAAATATTCAGCAAAAAATTAAAAATGAGTATAATTCTGCCGGTGGAGAATTTTCTAGTTTTTTCCTACATCTTCTCTTTTCTTTCTTTGCAAATTTCTTATTTTTAATTATAAAAATAAGTGATTGCTGTTTATTTAAAACGCAAACTATCTGAAATGTAAAAAAAAAAAAAAAGTCAAATTGTTCTTTACTCTCATCTTTCAATTCTATTCCCCAGTACTCTCAGTAGTACCCAAGGCTTTTCTCCATCCAGACCTAAAAACGTGTGTTTATCCAAATGCATGTAGACTTTTGTGTTCACAAAAATCATAAACTATACATTCTGTACTCCAAGTTCATTTTTCATTATGCAGTATTTCTGTCATTTGATACAATATTTTGCCAGTTTTTACGCCACTATAAGCAAAACCACTTTTAAATAATTAAATGAATTTTTACATAATTCATTTAGATATTTCTCCTGAAAAACATTTAGTAATTCCTAAAATTTTTGTCAAGTTGTATTTCTACAGGATTGCTATGAAAACCATCCAAACATATGCCCATTTTAAAATCTGGTAAATATTACCAAAGTAAAATAAATAGTGTCTGTGACTGTGTTCCTGCTATTGCACCCATTCTTGGTATTAGCCGTTTTTAAAATGTTAGATAAAAGACAAGTAAAATGTCTTTCAGTATTTTATTCTATATTCTACTGATTTAACAATAAGCTTAAAGCTTAAAGACTTAGCTTGTTGGTCACTTGTTCTGGTAAACTGTCTTGATATAGTTCTTGCTATGTTTTCTAATTAATCACTCTTTTAAGCTGGTACAAAATAAAGAACTTTAAATAAGGACATGGTGGATCAAAGATGGTCAGAGACTGCAATTATACTGCACCGCAGGTAGTACCAGGCATGCGCACTTCCGCACATCAGCCAGTCCAAACTTATAGTTGTGAATGGGGGAGTGAGCCCTGCAGTACTGTAAGCTTTTATTCCTTTAGTGGTCCCCTGGGAACTTCTAGAGTGTCAGCTTCTAGAGTTTCCTTGTTCAAGCATCCTGTCAAAATATCCATCTTCCTGCCGACGCACAGGAACTAGAAGAACACTTTCTTCTGTTAACCCAGTTCCCACGTTCTGCCTTTGTGATCAAACCTCATAACCTCCTTACCCTACATATACACCCACTCTCCAGGGAGTACGCCTTTGTATTCTGTAGCTGAGCAGCTAGGAAGAAAGCATTAAAGACAACAAAAGAAGAAGAAGAGAACAAATGGAAAAGAGAAAAAAATTTTTTTGTAAAACACTTCTTTAGTTACTTAATTTTCTTTTTAAAGTAATTGTTTAGAATTATTATAAAGTTTCAAACAACCAGAACTCAAATTTAGGCAAACCCTTCTACTCATTGAAAACTCCACTGGCTTTTCTTTTGTTATATTAAGTGCATTATTAGTAAGCTAACTTCTAGACAGAGTGAGTTTCAAAACTTCCTCTTGGAAAAGAAAACCCATATAACAAGATAAATTAATATACTTATTGTCCTAAATCTACTAATTTATCTAACACATGCTAAACTTGAAAGATATCAAACTCACTTGATTATACTCTCTTTATTTACATAGTTATTGATGGGGAATTGGGTCCTGGCGGAGATGATTACCTGGAAATCTTTTAGAATACTAAGTTGCCTGAGACTGTCATAGGGATACTATGTATGCATACAAGTCTGTTCAGTGGAAGTTCAAGTTTAAAGGTGAAACTTCCCTACATAACTGACACAGGGAAATCGTTTATCATGATCAGTAGCATAAAGATCTTCTAACTGTTATTAAGTATATGACCCCTGGAAATGTCAACTCACTTAAAGGGGAAGTTTGGAATGAGATGAGTGTTTCTGATGTTTCTACCCAAAATCATTTCCCAAACACTTATATTCAGTTTCCTTTTCCTGAAACGAAAATCCAAAGTCTCACCTTCAGAAAACCTTTTCCTGGAAGAAAGTTGAGAAACAGGCTTTCAAATGATGAACCTGAGGACACTGTGACCTACGCTCTTTCTGTTCTAGCATATTGAAAGGGCTCTTTCTAGTCCTCATGGCTACAGTGCTGAAGGTTCTTCCAGGCAGGAGGACCAAGGGATTTCACAGTGAGAAAGATCACCAGTGGGTCCATCACATCTGACTGTTGGACACCAATAGGATTCCTAACTATGACGGCTTCATCATACAAATGCCAAATGAATGATTATCCATGTGTATGCAGAGCCAATAGGCAGAACTCAGGCCTCAAAATCCCTATGTGACTTTACTGTACACAGGTTCTTGGGAGAAAAAAGGCCTTCTCCAGGCTTTTCAGGGAAGGTATTTCAGAAAATATTTACTCAACAGTATGAGTAGGTATAAAACTTTGATGAGCAAATAGGATTTTGGAATTATTTAATCCTTAGCAATCAAAATGACCTGAAAATGTAAATGTTGTCTAATTTATCTCTTTGCCTTTAGCTGGCCTAGAACCTGCACACTTAAGTACGGATCTTATTTTAGAGGAGAATGTGCACTCTAAAGGATTATTAAGGGTACATTTATATAAGGTATGTATGCTTGTTTTATTCCAAACAAAACATAGTCCTACCTCAGCTAACAGTAAACACAAATTAAACCTATTCCGTGCCTAATCTACGACTCCTCTTGATAACCTCTTTTCACCCTTCTTTGTCCTCATGGACCTTATCTGATGTGCAATGATCCTCAAAGTCACTTCTAGCATTAAGTGACTTTTAGCACTGAAATGTTTTACTTAATGTCTGACTCAGATTCCTTGTGCCCCCATCCTGCGCCACCTTTTCTTCCTCGCAGCAAAGGCAGACAACAGCTGCTCACCATCCCTCACACTAAGTTGCATCATAAATCTCAACTCACTCTTAATGAGAGATGCTTTCTATCAAATCCTTAAAGATCAGTTTTTGAGGAATGTTAGTTAGCAAACCTCAGTTTATCTCAGTCCTATCTGGAGCCAGCTGAACTTGGCAGCACAAGGCCCTCGCCAAGGTATAATTACCGTCTGGGGGAGAATACAATCTGGGCAGCATTCCCCTGACCTACATGCTGACCTTGTGCGGCGAATTCACAGGTTGCATTAAACCCTATTAGCCATGCCTAGTTTGAGGCAAAGCCTTTCCAGACTCTTGCCACATGCCAGGATTAGGGCCTGTCACACACGCGTACTATTACACTGCTGAAGGAGTTCTCAGAATGCGTTCTGGGGGGAAAGGCAGGCCTACATCCCACTGCCCAAAGTCTACCAGTATACACAAACTGTATTTCCCAGATCTGAAGATTTAAATAACACTGTCTTTTAAAATAAGAATTAAGCAGAAATGGGAAAACAGATTTGTTACACTGGAAAAACCATATCCAATCTTGTTTGATGGCCTGAGAAAGAATTCTTGCCATGTCCAATGGAATTTTTACATGTACAGAAAGTCTATATATTTTTTCAGATTTTTGCCTGAGCTTGGCAAACAGGGTCAAAAGTAAAATAAAAATAAATGGCTCTGAATAGACCGTGAATGAATTTGGCACAGCTACAAAATTAAGATCAACATAGATGACTTCTTCTGAAGTTAAAAAAATTCACTTTTGTATTTGCCTGAAACTAAAAAAGATTAACTGCTACATCTGTACCTTTGCTGGACACCAGACGCACTCAAACCTACACCAGATGAAGCCACTATTTTATTCTTTATCTTAGTGAACTTCTTCATCTCCAGTGATATCTGTTTTATCATAGAGCTTGAAGAACAGGCATCATGCTTCTTTAAATGGAGTCATATGTGTTACCACCAATGAACATTTTTTGGTTATTTATTGTAGGCAAATACATAAGTTCAACCTTATCTGTTCAAATGGTTAAGGTGTGGTGGTCTATGGTTGCAGGCTTTACATACACACATGCATACACATGCATGCACAAATGCATAATCACACAGAAACAAATACATTAGGGACCTTTATATGTTGGTGGACATTTACTTTCATGGCAATACCATATATCAAATACCCATATGTTGCCCACTCTTACCTCAATAGAACAAATGGGTACAGGGTTTGCCTCTCATAGAAAGATTAACATGGTACAGAATACACAGAAAATAGACATTTGCCACTTGATTCTCCCCAGGTAAAACTCCAGAAAACTCTTTTTATTTTCATCTTTCAGATTGCTGATATCTTTTTCTTTCTGTGCTTCACATCAACACTTCAATTCTCACTATTTTTCCAAAGTATAGACATTAAGAAGCTGACATGAAGCATGTATAACACTGATGACAAACCAGCCTTCTTATCAACAAAATTAAGTAATCTTTTGCATTTCTAAGTCGTAGACTTCCAAATGGATTGACATACTTTCAAAATGACTGCTGCATTTATCTTTAAGATATTCTTACTGACTATATTGGAAGGTGAGCAGATTCCTGTGTTAGAGAAGTAGAAATCTGCTCACCTATGCAAAGGGCAACAAGCTCTGATGACTGAGCTGATGGTGATGACTGATATGATTCACTCCAGTTACTCCAAACCAAAAATATAAATCAGCATTGTCTCAACTAGGGTTGAATTCAAAACACTTTTTCGGGAGGAGAGATGGAAAATCAGGGAGCACTTAGGTTAATTTTTTATTCTCATGTCATCTATTCATATAACCCAAATAAACAGAGTAAGAATTTCTCAATAAAATAAACTCCAAGAAATGAAAAAAGATGCATGATAAGGCATGGTAGCCTTTGGATGCAGAATTTATCCACATGCACACACTTAATCGTGGGAGGGAACTCAATCCACTGGACAGCTGTGGCTACTCTTGTGTCCTGCCATCTATAATGTGATCATCACTAAAGAATGGACAGATAAGCTACTGTTCTTCCCAGCCAATGCGGGAATGGGTGCCAGCCAGAGGGAGGGGCAGATGGAGCTGGCAACCGTCTTGTTTTCTCTTCCCAGCAAGGAGGGGTGAGTGCTTCCTTGAATACACGAAATTGTTCCTTGGCACGTGCCCAGGAAAATAAACGCTGACTCAGATTCCTTGCTCCTCCCGTGTTCTACCCCCTGCCATTCTTTGGCTTTATACCCAGAGATGATGGTTGGCTGGCTCTGTGGTGCCATCTTATGAAATGTCATCTGACTTGGTGCAAACAAGCCTTAGCTGCTGACGGCCAGCGTGGCTGGTATGCTTTTGGGTAGAGCCCTCTCTCAACTGGCCTGATAATGCCATTAAAATAAGCTTTCCACACAGCCTGATAATCTGTCTCATTAAATATTTCATGAGAAACTAAGCCTCCCTGTTCTGTCAAACTGTTAAGTCTGAATCTCTTCCATGGTCTTATTTTTGGGGACACATAAAACTGTTCTGATGAAGTTTACTTAAGGATTTCGGCTCTGCATCAAGAAATGTGAAAAGGCAAATTGTCGTTCTGTCCTGAGTCTGAGAACATATTTGGCATCCCAGCCTCATACTGATGAGACAGAAAAACCTTTTATTGGCTTTTCAGGCTGATGAATTCTATTCAGAAAGCAAATGTAGAGGCCACAGCAGGTGAAGGCTGTGGCTGGGCACGGAGGTGCGGTCAGAGTGGGGCGGGAGACGCTTCTGACAATTTTGAAGATTTTGTGTACAGTTAAGATGCAAAACTAAGTTGCATGCATTTTCCCACCGATAATGAATCAGAAAAAAAAAAAAAAATGACCCAGAAAGCTCAATGCATTCATTGCCCTGGTCTCATATGGAATCAAAGGTACTGAAGTATGGCCCTGCTGATAGCTAGATTTTGAACTTCTAGACTCAAAAATCAGAAAAAAACAATTTTTTATATTTTAGTCACCAATGTGATAGTTTGTTAATTTATTCGTAGCTAACTAATGAAAACCTGCTGTTCTTATATTTCTAATAAATCCCCCAAGTGACACATATTACTGACCAATGGACTATACTTTGACTAGCAAGATAACTACAAAACAATGTACCATCTTGTTCCCTTCAACCAGTACTTAGCATAGCGTTTGATATGTACTTATATAATCCCTGATGGTCAAAGTACTCTTTTCTGCTGGCTAGCTAGAAATGTGCTTATTTCCCTTTCAGTCTCCATAGAATTTTCTTCTACTGACATGTACTTAGTCAAAAATAAGGATCACAAATAACTTAGCCACAAAGTCAATTCCAAGCACACAAGCAGCCACACTGCTCTCCTAAAAGCCTCTAAAGAACAAAGTTAGCATGACCTCTGGACTTCCTGTCTTGTCTATGTAACTGTTTATCTAATAATAATATCTTGAAGCCAGTCTCATGTATTCCCATGGTGGCTCCAACAGTGCTCTCATTTTCAGCATTTGGAGGGGTAGGCTTTGGAAAAGAACACATGCTAATAATTACTCCAAGCTGGTTAGAGATAATGGGCAACAGAAAAGTTATTATCTTCAGTGTCATCGTATGTCTTTGATATGATAATCATTGCATTCAAGATATCAGAAATGATGGATGGCCTTTGAGTTAGAGTGCATCCACGATGCAAATTAAATGGCTCATTCCCACTCTTGCTTGGACAGTGAAGAGCTAGTGACAGTGAGCACTTCCAGCTTCGGGCTCTTGAGCCACTAGATGGCAACAGCTGAGACAGAATTCAAAGAGCACAGTTTCTCCTTTGAAGATACCCAGGTAACTTTATTCTCCTTTTGCAAACTAGCAGACATGCGCCACCTCCAGCAGCCTCTCCTGTATTCTTAATTTGCCATGATTGCTGCAATGTACACTGTTTATAACACAAGTCATTCTCATCTACAAAATTTTTGAGGAACAACTACTGGTATAAAAACCACATTCTTGGTACCGCATATATATATTTTAGGATAGCTGTAAGAGTCTGGTAGGACTTTATATATCCTAGCACACTTCCCTATGATTAATTTTATCACCTTCTTTCTTCTCACAGCACAGCTGTTAAGGATAGTGAGCACATTTTACATTTCCTTCAGGAATGTTTCCTTCTCCGTAGGAATGGAGTGGTACAGTGATTCAGAATATCTGCTCACCACATCCCTGAAGAGTGAGCTCCTACTTTATCCTGAGTAGCCTCAACAATAAACAGGACATTCCCTGAGGATCTTGCACATGGACAAGAGTATTAACACTTGTCTGGGCAAAGTGGCACTTGCCTATATTCTCGGCACTTGGGAGGCTGAGGTAGAAGTGCTGTCATAGGCTTGAGCCTGGGCTACATGGTGAAGTTAAAGCCAGTTGAAACTATAAAGTGAGACCTGTATCAAAAACACTCACTAGGTGATTTTCCCAGATTCAGTCCTGTGGCTGATTATTAGTCTGTGTTCCAGCCCTTGAAACATATCTCATTCCAGCAAAGAAACACATCTCTTAGCTATGCATGCTGCCATAAGGTCACAGTCCTTAAAATGTGAAAATCAAAATCATTTTGAGTTTCAGTGTAGCAGAGTAAAAGCCTTTCCATTTTTTTTTCTACAAAATTGGCCCAAAATGATGAGGCTGAGGATCTGAAACAAAATCTAAATGCACTGGCATAGTGGTGGGAGGTGGACAATAGATTGCCACCAATGAAAGGTGTTCCATGCTCGGGAAGCCACACGTATGCAAGAATCCCAAAATAAGGGGATTACCTCAGAGTTGATCTACTGAACATTTATTTAGGTAATGATGCATAATTCATCTACTATGATCAGGAAGTATAGTTTCTAGGAAAAATAAACCAGAGAGATTCAACTCAAGGACAACAGGCAGGCACAGTAGAGGGTTGGGCCAAATATAAAATGTACCAAAGTATAAAAAATGATAAAAATAAAATGTGTATTCAATTCCTTTCTAAGATTTGATTATAAATTATAACCAAATTTAATCAAATGATTTCCATCATCTTTTGGGAATATTAAATCTTTTCCCTTAGTCTATTAAAAATCCATTAACTTACAAAAGCATTTTCTAATTTTGAATCAAATGTTCCTGTCTGGAATAAATTCCATTTAATCATCAAACATTTTTAAAACTTGATGGATGGTTGGTAATATTCTAGCTATGATTTCCTGGCTATTAGAAGAACTAGCCCATAATTTCTCTTTATTCCTTGTCTTTGTCTGGTTGTTACACGTGTTGGCCATGAGTCTAACACAATTCGCTATTCCACACAGTGTTATGCGCAAGCTAAGTTTGTTATAATAAAACCTGGACCAGGTATTGTCTCTGTGTGACAGTTTTATTCTACCAGTGTTGATTTGATTTCTATTTGTATACCATGCAGGCATTCTACTGTTCATCTACTGTTGCAAGAACAATACAAATTACCATGACAACTAAATAAAAATAGTACTAGAATATGAAGGCACATTGAATTATCTTTTTGTTTTTTTGTGTCTGATTTTATTTTGGCACATGCACATATATTTGTAAACCATGCATGTGTTCTGCTTTTTGTTGACTCTTACTAATTTATATTTTTCCAGAAAGTTATTTCATGTCATTTTTATTTAGTGGCAAAGCTTGCTCATAGTATTAACATACATAGTTCTATTTCATTTACTTTTATCTTCTTGATACTTTTGTCTGTTACCAATCCTGGTAAGTTTTTGAATACTATTGGTTTCAAGAAATTTGTCTGTTTGATATTCTGCTTTACATTTAATTTTTTTAAAAAAAATTTCATACTCATCTCATTTTAATGCATTGAGTTGAAGCATGAAATTGTAAATATTTAGCTATCTTAACTTGAAAAATGACTTTTTCTTGTTCAACCTAAAATTTTCTTCTAATGTCTTACTTTTTTATTAATTTTTGAAGCTTAATTTATTTTTAATCTCTTTCTTTTCTAATCTAAATACTTACGATCATATAATTTAGCTAAATCTTATGAGTCTTTACATGTTGTATTATTTGTTGTAATAAATATCTTCTGAATTCCATTATAATGAATTTCTTAATCCAGAACATTTTTGCAGGTATAATTATAAATTTTAAAAGGTAAAGAGCATTGTTTTTGATATGTCTTTGATATGATATTATCTTATGGTTAACATGATTTCTAATTTGATTTTATTTTGATTATGGGATGTGTTCTGTAAGAAAACATTCTTCGACATTTCTTAAGATATGCGGAACTTTTTAAGTCTTTTAATACTGCCTGATTTTTTAAATTATGTAAATGTTACAGCAATAAAATTTAATACAGTGTGATAGCTACCTCATTCTATTTAATCACCATCAGCAAAACCAACCTGAGAGAATACCACACTTAAATAACCTGGCCACTCCCCCGGAGTCATGCATTCTACACCAATTATACTTATTTAAAGCCTATCATGTTCTATAAAAACTTAAGGAGGATAGCAGCTTCTACTACTACTATTGCAAGAGCAATACAGATTACCATGACAACTAAATAAAAATAGTACTAGAAATGAAGGCACGTTGAATTCTTTTTGTTCTTTTGTGTGATTTTCTTTTGGCACGCACTTTTGGCATTCACCTCCAAGTATTTGGTTAAAATTCATTTACTTTACTGCGTAGTTGTGCCCGCCCAACAAAAAACAATAGGGCACAATGGGTTTTTATTAGCTCTCGGGGCGTGGAGCTCCCACTGTAAGAGAGATGAGTCTTCTGGGTATAATGTAATCTTCTGCTCTCCCAGAGAATTTTCCATCATTCGCATCCTTACTGGACTAAACACTTCATATAGGATATTTTATTTTAATCCTCACAGCCATACATTCAAGTAGGCACTATTATATCCTCATTGTACACCTGAGGAAACGGTAGCACTGGGCCTTAGGAAGAGGAAGGGAATTGCTCCACAGACAAAAGGGTGACTCTGGAAAGGCAAGTTCTTTCCTAAAGCCCTGCTGTCCTCCTGGACTTGGACTCCCACCTCCCATTCTTTGCCTCATTGTGACCCAAGCTAACCTGGTATTGCTGGGGGAAGTGGGTGGCTAGAGACCTGAGGGTCAGGCCTCCACCACAGCCTTGTCACTGGCTCCCTTTCCTGAGTGCACACCAAGAGCCCAGCTGTTAGGCTCTTGGTTAGGTGGTGACTCTCCACCATCTTTCCATGTGCTCTGGCCTCAGCGAAACATCGCTTCCACTAATGGTAACTGAATGCTGCACCCCATTGGGCGGAGTTTTTTGGGATTTTTCTGAAATGTCACATGGCCCAGCTTCCTACATTTTACTAAAGCATTCTAAACATAGTATGCTTTAGGGAATTTTACCACTGTGTTCTGAATCACATTCTTCTCTAAGCAATCATCAATCTCTCATTTTTTCCATTAGGAAGATGACTATAGCACAGCATGATCTATTTATAATGAGCCCCAGCTCTAGCAATGTGCTTTCCATTGGCCTCATTTTAAATAAATCTTTGTTAATGTGCTTTATTCCAGTATCGCAAATACCATTTATATTCTGAGTTGGACAGGGAAGAAGAGAACCACATCCAAGTTGGGAGATTAAAAAATCTTCAGAATAAGAATGCAAGGAACGCCTGAAAGCAAACTTTAGATTTTTTGTGTGTGTGCTTCTCTTAAACCAAGGAAATCGGTTAGGGGAGTCCACAGGATAGTAAAAAGTGACATGCTAACTAGGTAATGAATTAACCCCCTGGTACTTGCCGCTCTCTACTGCTTTTAAATACCCTCTTGTTACCTCCTAGGACACTGGTGGTAAACCTATGGC
Source organism: Cavia porcellus (assembly GCF_034190915.1). NCBI lineage: Eukaryota > Metazoa > Chordata > Mammalia > Rodentia > Caviidae > Cavia > Cavia porcellus. The sequence continues at coordinate 35,945,328 of NW_026947489.1, forward strand.
AGATGTGTCACAGTCTGATGTCTGTTATCACTACAAGCTCTAAAAGGTTCCCTATCACTGTTCTGGGATACTTCGGACATGCAAAAGGCCTCAGTGTGACTAATAAGGTACCTAGCAAAGAAGTTAATTAATGAAAATGAAAACGCTAAGACTGATGTTATTTAGTAACCAGGGCCTGAAGCTAGATCCCAATTAAACCATACTTGAGGCAAAGGAAGAGATCAAACTGCCCAATAGGTTCCATCTGGCTACTTCTGTGGGTTAAAATAGAGCCTCCTGTCCAAGTCAAATTAGTCCTTGCCCCTCTTCTGTTGCAGTAAGGGGCTGAATGCAGCCTTCCTCACAGGTACTGAGGAACAGCCAGGTTCCTCCTTTCACATGGAAGGGGTTTGGTGGCTAGGGGATGCAGCTGGGTCTAGCCCGCCATAACCGATCTCCACTGGTTTTCAATCATCCCACTGGAGCGGCCCCAAGCCTCCAATCCATTTGTATCACACAGAGGAGATCTGACAGTAGTCCTGGCAGAGCAGTGACTTTTCATAACTTCTGGCAGGTGCCTCACTGACCCATAACACGGCTACACACACGATTTCTTCTCACACTGTCTTTGTAAATTGACCATGGATAACCTTACTGGCCTAATCAGATCAATCAGAATAACATTTCTTTAGCTGCCACACACTGGCAGCTTCCGGGGCTGGAGCTGACTCAGTCTGTCTTGGATACCCAAGGTGGATTTCTGAGTCTCAAGCAGTCTCAGGTTTCCTTTGCTTTTATCACAGTTGGTGAGCTTTGTAAGGCCCGTGTTTACAGCCATGCAAATTAGCCTCAGCTGGAAAGAAACCAGGTCAGGCCTCAAGGAAATCAAGGGTCAAAGGTATTTTATGAAAAATTGAAAGTGCGGCCATGGTACTGGGGTGAATCCAGACTTTCCTAGGAAGGAAGTGGACGGCTTTGTCTGGTGTGACCTGAACTCTTGGCTTCAGGACCTGGACACGCTGCTAAGTGATGGAGGCAGATGATGCAGGCTGCTCCTGATTAACAGGCCAGCAGGGCTGTCAGCTCTACCAGAGACTGCTGCCCCAGCCTTTGCTGAATAAAGACAGTTCTGCTGAGGAAATACTGTTTCCTCTAAGGAAGAAACTGCGGTTGAGTCACTAGGCAAGATCAAATTCACTGTTCCATTCTATTCACACATTTAGTTTTAAAATGCATATGTGAAGCTGCCCACGTGCAAATAATTTCTGATATTTTGCACCTGGAAAGACTTTTAAACTTTCTACTCCAGATTCTATGTTAGCTATAGAAACTAAAGTCAGAACTGCTAACTCGTTACTTTCAATACAAAACTTCTGGTTTCTAATTTCCACTGTAGCGTCCCCATATTTCCTGACCTTTCACACCCTAGTATACAAAGAATCTAAAACTAATTCTCCTAACACTGGAAGAGTATTGAAGTCAGAATTATTCCCTGAGCTTGTGTACCTATCATTTGAACAACATGCCACTGATGTTTAAGGCAGCTTGATCTATCAAAATGTGCTGGGTGATGGTGCCAAAATACTGGTTCATGTGTGATTTTACTTGTGTCTAAAAAATAAAAGAAAATGAAAGATTAAAAACTGGAGGCCCAGGGAATTTAAAGCACTTGTTCAGTAGGTAATAGTTGGCTAGGGTTAGAGTCAGAACCATAAAACGTGTCTACTGATACTAATTCAGGGTGTCTTTCACTATACAGTGACTGGGAAATACACTCCAGCTTTGCCAAGTGAATGGAAAGTCAATCTGTAGTTTTAACTTTGGAATAATACGCTGTTTTTTAAGTAATTAAAAACGCAAGTTCTGGCGTTGCTGCCTGAGCTACTGCTTTGTTTCGCCACCTCCGAGCCGTGTGGTGCTGGGCAAGTGATCCCGGGCCCAATTTTCTCATACAAATAGGGTTAATAATAGTAACCATCTCTTTGGGATCTTATGAAGATTAAATAAGTTAACACATACAAAAAGCAACTTAACCAAAACTACTTAACATTATTACTCCTAGAAAAGTCTGCAATTATCTTACTTAAAAATTACAAATAAATCTAAGGTTGCTAAGACTTCTCTCCATTAAGCATGTATCTGAGAGGACAGGTGCATGCGAAGAGGCTGTAACGACCTTCATGTGCTTGGGAGAGCTGCAAAGCGTTTACAAGGTTAGCTGTGACACATCCATGTAACCTGAGCTGTAACTTCAGAATACACATAGAATCTTCCCCTTTTCTTGTTATATCTTCCACATATTTCTAACTTAAACCTGGAGGCCAGAAGAATCACTGCCCGGGGCAAGGACCTGTCACAGTTGCTCAGCCCCAAGCCACTAATAAACTCAGAAAATAGAGCATGCTGAGGATAAATGAACGGGGTCCTGGAAAACCTCGGTGAGATTTCAAAACTTCGGTCAACTAGGAGGAAAGGGTAAATACTGCTTAAAAATACGTGGAGCCATGTACAGTGTGCACTTGGGAGGCGGAGGCCAGAGGATCACCACGAGTTTGAGACCAGCCTGGGCTACACAGTGAGTTCAAGGCCAACCTGAACTACATAGCAAGACTCTGTCTCAAGAAACCACCACCACCACCACCAACAGCAACAATGAAAAACATACAGAACGATTCTCTCACAGCATACCTTGTAATATCACATCATACTTTTTTTCATTTTCTAGTTAGAGGGCCCTAAATCTACATTCAAATAACTCTTCACTCTCTTTATATGGAAAGTCTCAAAAGAAGTAAGTCTACTACTTTATAGGTTTAACACTGCAGTCATTCATTCTGAGCACCGGAACTGCATGCCCACAAGTGAATTTTATTCTACCAAAACCTACAAACCTTTCTAACATGCATTTGGCTCCCAATACTGTGTGGGTAATGTGTGTGAAACTTGGTCTCATGGTACATAATAAAGAGCTTAACAGGACTAAAGAGGGTGCTGAGGGGCAGTTCCTCTCTTCAAGGTTCTCTTTCTGGGTGATTTAAAACAAGAGAGCCTTTGGGTCTAGATCTCAGCATTCTAAGGCGCCCTCTTGTGGTCAGGTCAGGTAATGAGCATCCCAACGACTGTAGTTGGCTTGAGGTAAAAAAACCACAGATTAAGTTCCGTTTAATCGTCAACAAGAGAAACATAGTTGAACTCCAAGAATAACATTCAGATTTGCCATTCTGAAAGAATCATTGATATTCATACTTGACAACTGTTAACCACATTTTTTAAAGAAAATAAGCAAATAAAGTAAACATACAGCCTAACATTTGGGATCTTCTCTTTTCCAAACAAAATCTACCGGCTGGAATTTTTGTAAACTAGTGCCTGTCATGGAGTAGAAGCTACCATTTCTTTTGGGTAAATATGGTCCTCACAGTCTTCTGAGCTATAAAACAGAAAACCCTGTCATTCCAGCCCGTTCTCAAAGAACTCGAACACAGCACAATCATTTCAGGTTTGCACTCACAGCAACACACACATTTTACAGGTGGCCGCCCTAATGCTGCCTCTCACTTACCAAACATGAACCACGTGGGATGAAAGACAAACTTATCTCCAACCCTAGGGAAAAAATAAGGACTGTACCTTCTAGGGCAACCGGGAGAAACTATCTTTCTCACAAAAGCTGGAATAATATAAACTCAGAGGGGAAGAAAGTGCTCAAAGGAAAGAACAACTTATAGGTATACACATATAACTGTATGTGTTTACGTGTGCAAAACATAACTACACCACTAACTCTCTTAGTTCATCAGAAAGAATGGTTTGTGCTGTCATTGTTTGTCTGCTCATTTTTAATGCTTTGATCTTATAACTTGAACAACTACTTCTGGGATAATAATATGTAATATATTAACCAGTGTTGATTTCTCACTGTTATTTTTTTGAAATTCTGTATTATTTCTGTTTTGCTTTTTAAAAATTAAAAAAAAGAAGGCACATATTATTAAAACTCTATAAATTTATGTTCAGGCTTCCAAACAATGTTCTTCATCCCCCGCATTTCCCTTCTGTGATAAACAGAGACACAAAATCTTGGATTTGACACTTATAGCTAGGATTCTCGCCAAAGTGACCATATTCCAGTCAATGCCTAAGAGTTTTGGCACCGACAAGTTTCAACAGACTGATGTCTGCTGAACCATCAAAACACCCAGCCTGCAGAGTACCAGGAGAAAACACCAGCATCTCATTAATTCTTAGGAAACATCTACTAACCAGGCAGATGGGTTAAGAATCTTTCTTAACGTATCTTACAGAAAAGGAAACAAACAGATGATTTGTAATTCAAAGTCAGACGGTGGCATCTCAGGAGAAGCAGAATATTGGTAAGTCACATTGATTTTCAGAAAGTTGTTGGGAAAGTTAAGAATGTGATTGGGAAACTTATCAAAATAGCTATTTCCTTGACAGGAACAGGGAGAATCTCAGACAATATAGGCAGATTTTTGGATCCTTGTCTAGGTGCTGACTTCCTTGCTCAGGAACAAATGTAACCTAGAGAGTAAATATGGGCACACTGACAGTGGAAACTTACTGAAGTGCAATGATGGTATATAAACCAACCTGAATAAACTACCAGTCTTAAAATGTGCCATCAAAGCAAGTTGTGGAGTGCTTCTATAAACACTGACAACCAGGAATGATCTGGAAATTACGCTGGCAAAGAGTTTCAGGAATGAAGACACTGATTATTTAAAAGCACGACAACTTCAAGAACCAATGAGATTCAAGCTCTTCTTTCAGGGCTGACACATTAGTGCATAAACTAAGACAGAATACTTCATGCATTTTCACACGATAATTTCCTTTTTATTCTCCTAACAGCCTTAATAAGGACATGATATTTCCAGTACTTAAGAAGAAAAAAAAATCAGTGTGGAAAGGCTAAATTACTTGCTCTGGCTAAAGTCTGTAAGAGCAAAACAGAAAAAACTGTTGGTTTTACCACCAAGCTCTGGTTCTCCATTTGTAGGCCAGCAGAGTGGTGTGCTGTCACAGACAAGGATGTACCTACCTGAGGATGCAGAACACGTTTGGCATAATTAGTTTTAAATTGTTTATTATAGCTAACATTTAAAACAGAATGGGTAACTCAAAGTAAAACACAAAGCTCTAAATCTTTTTGACTGTTTGGCTTCCTATTGGAAGACTGCGGGGGACACTTTGGGAGATCACACAATGCAGGAAATACCTGGGTTTGCACAAATGTAGCTGTGCCTTTTCATAATGGCTCCTTTCATTCATAAACTTCAAATCTGTCATCTCAATAAAACTTGGCACTATCAACAGTGAGGCAAATTACCATTTAAATAAAGGAGATATGCAGATACACGCTGAAGTTTTTATAAATCCTCTCAAGGATTTATTATTATTAATATCTTTTCAGTTAAAAATGCACAAATCTATCAAGCTATCTACCTACATCTGCTTATGTGTCTTCCTACTTTACAGTGTTACTGATGGAAAACTTAAATAGTGTCACGGACGGAACATTCCTGTCCTGAACAATGAATGTGACGTGCACAGAGACACTACGGCCAGCTCTGCTTAAGAGACATGCACATTTGTGGGATGAAATTTACCGCTCATTGCTGGCAGAGTCCCTAGGCAGCACCCTGACAAGGAGGCCCTGTGGACCCCTTTCAGCCTCCACTTACAGGAAACAGCGAGGGATGCACACATCCATATGTAGACTCCGAAGAATAACAGCACCTCACCAGTCGGGGAGCATACGGAGTTCAAATTAAAAATGTTTCCCATCAGACAGAAAAAGTGAGTAACAGCAAGCACTCACTGCTGAGTCAGCAGACAATTATGAAATAAGAAACAAGAATAAATGACTAAATGATCTGATGTTTTAAAAACAAAAACTCACTCACTGGCATGGAAACCATTTTATGTGGATAAAGAACATGTTGTCATCATCCAGAAAGAAATACGAAGAGTAAAAGTCATCCATGAAGAAACAGAAAACATAAGTTAGTTTAATATGAAATTGCATTTTTAAAAAAAAAAAAAAACCTCTCAGTTTCCAGTCAGTCAGAGTAGCTTTCCTGAAGTGGTCAACTGAAGCTGGCTTTGGGATACAGAGTGTCCTTTTACCTTTTACTTGGCAAGGTCAGTCTCCTGCTCCTATCAGTGGCTTTTTAAAAGCCAGCCTGGCTTCAGAGGGCACCATACGCTATCTCGTGCAGATAAAATCCCACAGGAGGACATTTCACAACATGTCAGTTGACTTGCCTGGAGCTCTTTTATTAGAAAAATTCTAAATGTTTCACATGGTTTGTTCTGTTAGAAGATATGCACTGGTATATTGGGATCATTTTTCTTGAGATAATTTCTAGTGAACTTAGAAGAGATGAAAAATTTGGATCATGATTTTCATCCATAATTTACTGTCAGTGGAAAAATCTAATTTGACTAACAGAAAACTAAATTCAGACATTTCCCAGTTTTCCTCTTTAAATTGTAGTTCATTTCATCATCATAACATTTGTTAAGGTCTGAACTGATGGGTAAATCCTACCACAGAATTGACAAAGGAAGCTGATGATAGTATTATTACTCAATATTACACAGTTTTCAAAAATACTTTCTCAAATCCTCATTGATTTGAATTTCACAATATTAGGTAGATTTGGATATTTGTCATTGGTGTTTTACAGAAAGAGAAAAAATGTCAGAAGGATGACAACATACAGCAAATCCACCACAGAAACAAGAGCTTGACCATCTCCTTAATACCCTCTCTGCTATTATCAACGCAGGCTGCAGATAATATCAACCACACTAGCAACAGCAGGAACAGTGCCAAAAAGAGGGCGGCCAACACAGGTCGGGGCTGACCTGAAAGTGCTGGAAACTACACTGGCCCCGATACATGTTCTAATAATCACTCAGAATGTTATTATGAGTGGACATTATGTTAGCGTCCTGATAGTTTATTAAAATATCTGAATCATTTAAGTTATAAAGAGAAAAGACTTATTTTGGCTCTTTGTTCTGGAGGTTCCATTTTAAGACAAGATAACTCCACTGCTTTTGGCATCTGTCAGGGCAGCACATTATAGCGAGTGCACAGGGCAAAACAAAGCTCTTACTTCCTGGCCAGGAAGCGAGAGAGAGGAAGACTTGTCTCCCACTTCACTTCAAAGCCATCCCCACATGAACTACGGACATTCCACTAGTCTCTACCTCTTAAAGGGTCCACTGATTCCCAGGAGCACTATCCTGGAGCCAAGTTTTTAATCCATGGGCCTTTGGAGGATGCTTATCCAAACCACAATGGACATCATGCTGTGCTATGTCTAGGGCATAAGGTGTGGAGAGTGCAAGGGCCTGGGGTCTTTGAATCAAATCACATCCACCTGGCCACTTCGTGATCTTAAACTCCTCTTACAGAAGATGGTGGCTATCGGCCTCCAAGTCCTTGAGTCTTTGCTCAGAAGCTGATTTTCTAAGAGGCCTACTTTGAAAACTTCATTTAGAATCATCTCCATGCCCATTTTGGCAAAGCAGAGCCTCCTTACTTGGCCACTCTATGAGATCCGCATAGCTTGTTCCAATGTTGATCGTTCATATGAACTCCATGGGGCAAGGCCAAGGCTTCCTAGGAGTGTGTGATTTTGAGTATATTTGTGTGTATGTGTGTGTGGGTGTGTGTTTCTCATTAACATATTCCAAATACTAAAGACAGTGCTGCCCAACAGAGCATTTTATAATGATGGAAATGTTTAGTTGTTGTGCTATTCAATATGGTAGCCGTCACTAGGCACGAGCACAAAACTTGAAAGTGATCAGCTGGGATGGTTAACTGATTGTGTCCACGTGAGTCAGAAATGCCCAATAAATCAGATCAACATACTTCTGTGTCCTACTGAAGATAAAAGATCCACCCTGGGTATGAGTGGCACCAGCCAGTAGGCTTGGAACCTGAACGGAATAAAAGGGAAACAAGGGAAGCTTGATTCTGTTTCTTCAGAGGAGTCTTCACCTTCATCTAGGACAACGTTTCCTGGCTTCCAGTGCTGATGCTTCAGCCTTCTATACAGACTCACATGGGACACTCCTGGGAGCTTCAGATCCCCAGCACATGGGCAGCCATTTTGTACTCTTTATATCTGACTTGCGGGCAGCCATTTTAAGCCAACCATGTAAACCACACATGTACATCTAATATTAATCTGTTTCTCTGGTGAACACTGACTGACTACTAATACAGTTAATGTTTTGAATTTCCTATTTTATTTAATTTTATTATTTAAATGGGCACATGTTGCTGTACTGTAAAGCACGAGGCCAAAACAAGGCCTACATCATAGTTACTCCCCTAAAAATATTTGTTAAATCAATGCACTGATAGAAGGAATTTATTTTTCTTTTTTTAAAAGTTTCTTTCCCATATTATCTACAAACTATTTTTAGTAATAGGAAAATGAGTATTACTTTTTCAACAGAACAAATGACTAGAAGAGTACAGATTAGATTTTTAAAAATTCACAAGATGAGACCAAAATAACTTATAAAGATTTTATTGAACTATTGGCTCCTTTTTGCCATCTATGATTCAAAAATCTCCAAAAATCTTTCTGACCACAGAGAAAAAAACTATCAGAATACAGTGAATTCTCATGGATAACACAAATTTATATAGACTTAAAACTTTTATTATAATCACTGCTTACCTTTTTGACCTTGTTTTTTTCTGCATAGGTCTCTGAGAGAGGCTTTTTCTTCTGTGGAGTTGTGACTTTGGAGAATAAATATTCAAATTCACTAGTGTCTTGAATGTCAGGCTCTTCTAAGGAATCCCATAATGTTGGTGCAGCATTTTGGCTTAAAAGAAAAAAACAAGTTTACCTTATGGACCAAGGCAGAAGACATTGTAACAGTGAAGTATTTCTCTAATTCATTCTATTTCATTTTTAAAGAAAATATATAAAACACTAATAAACATGAAGAAAAGCTTTTCACTGTACACATGTTTAAGTCAAAATATACTATAGAATATATAAGCACACACATGTACATCCCCATGGTCATTAGAAATAATCGGAGAAAGGTAAAGAAAACCACTGGTACTTAGGCATCCTGAGACTTCCACTGCTGGGATGCACCAGCTGCTCCTTTTTCCATCTGTGGCATTGCCTTGGTGAGCAAAAACGCACATCTTCTAAAGAATGAAGAGACAACCAACTCTGAAACAGGGATGAGCTAACTCTTCAAGGGACTGAAACTGGAGTAGGAAGATAAAGGGCTGCGTCCGCTTGGATGTTTCTTCCTGGCCCTTGATGTATGAATAGTATCCACTGTCTGAGTTATGACAGCCCACCCCCAAACAACAACAAACATAAACTCCTCCAAGGCACCAGCCCATTGAGATTTCAACAAAAGCAGCCATGGGGACATCGTGTTTTACTTTCTAGAAATGGGTGCCCCCTTGTTCTAAAGCAGAGAAGGAGAAGCTGCTGACAATCAGGTCCATCAGCACAGTCTCTGAGCGTCCACTGAACCACGGTCTGCTCTCCAGGCTCTCCCAGTTAGAGCACATCCCCCCAGTGCCTGCCTCCTAAGCTTCCTTTCTCAGCTTCTCCTAACTCTGTGCCCTTCTAACGCCCACAGACAGAAACACAAGTCTCATTTACACTTCTGTTTTTCACATATGTGTGTGTTATGATCTGTAACACCTATGAAGTATTTACTTATGTTTCATACATATTTTCTGTACCTGAAAATTAAAACTACTATTAAGTATAACATGTAATATCATAAGTAATAAGTATATTTATGATACTATTAAATGTTTTCATACAAGGCAATTTTCATATTCAAAAGAGGTGGCAAAATTGGCTTTTCAGGGCTGCCTATTTATATTTTGCTAGGTCTGTTTTTTCCATTCTTTTGGTTCTGGCCATATTTAGTTCTCTCCACCTTTTGTTGCTTTTTTTACATATAATTTTTCTACTATAATGTTTGAACCACTCAGTCGTACATGCATGATGTATGTAAGATACAAAGTAAAACAGTATGAAGAACACGTGGGAAGCCCCTGACCAACCCAAGGCTAGAACAGCCCTGACGAAGTGTGTCCATCTGTGACATGAACCTTCCTCAGGCATAGTCTTCTGTCATTCAACTAAGTTCAGCTTGAAACACAGACACTATTTTGTTATGTGCTCCTCTCAGCTGCATTGAAAAAGGATGACAGAGCTTGGCAAAGACCACCAGGCATTTTGGAGCACACAGCTTGTTAAGGGCCACTTTCTAGGCCTCAGGAGGAATCCAGGCAACTCAGAAGGAGGTTTCCAGAAGGAAATAATACCGTGGTCCAGCAAACAGCTCAAACTCATTCCAGCACCTGCTCTCCTGTTCCAGCACCAGGAACCCAGAGGCCTGGCCAGGATAATGAACACTGGTGTCAATTTCATTCGGGAGTCAAGGTGAAAACCATTTTCACATCATTTCTGTGGGAATGGCATTCCCAATTCTGGATAAATGAATTTTAGAAGATCTACTCCCAGAGAGTTGGAGACAGGTGGCATTTGATAGAGGAGTAATAAGAATTTGCTCACAGTGAATGACCTGCTGGAATGCTCAGCTGTGTTGTGGTTTGAACACACAGCTCTAGCTGAAGGGATGAAAACAGGAAACGAAGGTGAGAAGAAGAAACTTACTAGGAAGCTGAGAAGGGAATTAGATGATGACTTCCTTTGCTTTAATGAGATGTCCCTTTTCTAGAAATCATGAAACGGATACCAAAGGTGACCAAACTGCAACAGAAGAAGCTAGCAGTGAAAAGCAATCTTTCAAGGTCAGAGCACAAGAGCCAATCACATTTTGCTCTTGGTTCCTCAGATGCACCAAAATTTATCATGTATGCCTTATATAAAGTGTTTACCTGTTAGGTTATTAAAATAGCAATTTACCTCTGTTATAGAATCACATTCTGTGTAATTCTGATCATCAATAACTACTACACAGGTTCTTTAAATTACAGCGGTACCTCGGTTCACAAACGTAATTCATTCCACAGTTCTAGAAGATGGTCTCAATCGCACACCTGATGCAGAATACAGAGTTCACATACAAAAACAAAACACTTTTTTATGGACCAAACTGTTCACAAACAAAAGGATTCCTGAAGCAAAGTTCCACTGTGATTTTACTGAAAATAAGTGCAGTAATTGTACTCAAGAATATAAAATATTTTGAGGAACCCAAGCAAGCTGAAAGAGACTGTGTGGTCCTGGCAAGAAGCGGCCATGCTGGGGTCTTAACTCATTGAGGGCACTCCCCACACACACACCAAAGAGCTCAGGTTCCGAGCGGATACACTCACTGAGCAAGGTTCGGCTGGCATCCCACTCAGTGACTTCATTTCACTCCAAGGGAAGTCCTAGATTTACAGAGACTAAGGAGGCCTGAAGCAGTCAACTATTTTTCTTCTCAAAATGGCTAACTGCACAAGAAAGAGAAACACTGCAGGGAGTGAATGTCCCTTGTCTGCCTATATCCCACCTGGAAGAGGAAGCCCCGGGCTGTATCTCCCACGGGACTGTTAGGCCACTAGAGACTATGACAATGGTTGCCCATAAAGTCTCTTGGGGGATGAAGTGGGATGAGACACAGGTGTGAAGCAGCTCATGCTGTGCCAGAACACAGTGCGCCAGGGCCGAGAGGGGGACTCATCCCCCTGAAGGACTGCTCAGTAATGTGAAAGCAGTAATAAAGGAACACAACTCAAAGGAGATATCTTAGGAAACTGTTTCTTATTAAACACCTGAATTGTGAATAGGAAGGGAGAGTATCAGCACTTCTGTTAATGGTAGGGGCGATTTCACTAGGGAAATTACACAGCATCAGCATCCAGACATATATACTGGGATACTCTACAAGTAAACTCCCAGCCTTTACTTCCTGATGGGAGGAAAAGGGACAGAGTGAAGTATATTAACAACTTAGTGCTCCGTCTGTTCTGTTTTAAGTTATTCCCCATTCCTCCTAGAGTGATTTCCCATTACACACTGTTTCGTTAGTAGCCCACCTTCCCTAAGCAAAATACCACATCAATTTAAAACTCCACCACCACATCTTGACTTGCAGAATGAGTTTAGAAATGTTTTCTATTACATGATCTTTGTGAACAAAGAAAGTTCAAAACGAGAAAGTGGTCAAGCAATAGCACTGTTCTCATTGTCCTCCTGACAGGGTCGGCAGAGAAGTCAGACTCCAGTCTAAGGGCAAGTTTCCAGCCATCATGTCCTCCTGCCTTGTCGACCTGACCCTGCAGCCCTTAGACACATGAGAGGTGCTTTCCACTGTTGCTGTCCAACACTAGGCCTTTCTCTGAAGGGCAACAAGGAATAAAAATGCAAAGGTGTGAGCGCTTAAAGGAAATAGAGTTCAAGCAGAGAAAATTTATATTTTAAGACTTAAGATCTGAGGAACTAATAACTCAGCAGTTTCTGCCTTTAAATAAAAAAAACATGTAAAATATTCAGCTCATTGCTGAATACCATCTAAAAACAAGAATACCATCTAAATACTCAACAATACCATCTAAAAACAAGAAAGCACATCATGAAATACACTCTGCAACTTCTTGTTGAACCAGGAGTATAGGTTTGGACTCAGTTTCTTTATAATTAATCATTGGTTGCAGTGGCTGATACTGGAGAAGGTCTTAGGTTAGACCTAGACAACTTGAGCCTGTGGAATGCAACCCAATGTTTCTTCCACATACAGCGAGGACCTGGCAGAGACACAACTCCCTAATCCTACTGGCCGACCCTTTTATCCATTTCCTCTCCCAGGTGAGAATGGGCCCTAGCCTGTGTAGATGCTATGATGACAAAAGCGAAATGTCACTTGGGGATTCACCAATGAGAACAGGCTAGCACAAGCTTACCTATCACTTATTTGTATTCTAGTCCAATACAAAGGCTTCATGGGGAGACTGGGCTCAATGGCTGGTTTTCGAGGGTACTGGCTGGAAGAAGAGCTGAGTCCAAAGAAGAGTCCAGGCGGAGGTGGAGGTGCAAGTCCCGGGGGTGCTGGGGCAGGAGGCGGCCCCCCGCCGCCGAGCAGGGCCTGGGCGTTAGGAAGCGGCGGAGGAGGGGGCGGCGGCAGAGGCCCAGCGCTTGGAGGCAGGGGCGGTGGAGGCGGCGGAGGGGGCGGTGGAGAGCCAGCACTCGGAGCCGGTGCGGGGGGTCCAGGCGGCAGGGGTGGAGGCGGAGGGATGGGCAGGGGTGGGGGCGGCGGGGGCGGGGCAGGAGGGGGCGCAGTCTTGGGGTGAGCGGGTGAGGCGCCTTCCCCACTGGGAAGCGGCGCGGGGATGTCCTTGCTGTCATTTGTGGGGGAGAGCTGGCTCAGAGAGCAGATGTTCAGCTTTTTGGGCACTATCTGGTTGCTTCTGGTGGCCTTGCTCTCGCCCTCGCAGGGTTTGAGGAAGGACTCTCTGTCCGTCTGGATGCACACATTTCTGTAGGCCTTCGGAGGGCAGTCGTCGGTGCAGACACAGGCGTCGCGTAGCTCCTCGCGCCCTCCTCGCAGCCGCTGTTCTAACTCGAGCTTGAGGTTTTCGATGGTTTCCTCCAACCGCGCTGTAGTGGCTGCATGTTCACCCCGGATGTGAAAGGCCTGCAGTTCAAACTGAGCCTGCAGAAAAGCAAGCGGGAGACCAGGAATTTATAAAATACCGGTATCAGAAATAAAAAATTCAGTAGTATCATCAGTAAGCCAGAGAACAGCACGTGTAAATACTGAGAAATACAGTTTTTTTTCCACCATCCATAAGGGTATGAAGTTCTCCAAAAATGTAAACAGTTGGGAGCTAAAGGGTAATTTCATCGAAGCTCATGGAAGCTTATTACCATGGCTTAAGGTTTACAGTGAATCTTGCCTAAGAATTTTTAATAGCAAATGCAAAACAAAGTTTTAATAAGGGCAATCCCTTATTATGGGATGCGTGAATATATCTTTTATAAGTTTTCATTTGGGTTTGAAAAAAGAAAACTATAAGGCAAAAAATCCAATCTGGAGATCCTTCTGGTTCAGAGTTGCTGCTCTCATGATCTTCCATAAGAACATCTTTGTTAGATGGCCAGGGCAGTGAAGCAGAAACGTAAGACGTAAAAGAGCAACGATGGATATTTGGAAAAGTTTCCATATCAAAACTAACACAGACCAGTATTCATGTCTATTTCATAATGTAGTAATGATTGACCAATATAAATGCTTAGACAATGAGGATATTAAAATATGCCATTTTTGTCTACTAGATTCCAAATTATATTTTATTAGTCAGTAACTTTTTAGGACTTGCTTCTTGAGTTATTTTAATGCACTGGGCATATAGTTTTATACTTAGGAGCATAGAGCTAATGTGCCAATCATTGTTAGTTGCCAAAATCCAATACATTAGTAATTAAATCTTTTTGGTGACTTTACATAATTTCTGCCTCCTCCATCAAATTATTAACTCCACAAGATGAGATCAGTCACAGGATTATCTTTATTTCTATATTCCAGCACTGAAATCAGGAAGACATAACATTGAAAAGTGGAGGAAAATCACCCAGAGTTATATTCACCGTCACTGTCTTAAAAGCCTTCCTCATGGCAATCCTTTCTTCACTTTAATTTGACCCCGAATCTATCTACAACACCAAACCATATACTAGTCTGGAACTCTTTTACACTGAGAAAATTAAAAAAAAATTTAAAGGGCTGATAAAGAATAGGAAGCTTTTCTATCTTCATTGACATAATATTTTACTTTTTTTTTTACTAGGTTCAACTTTCCCCTAATATTCATGCCCAGGAGCTATTTAAGGTCAGTAGAACATAAAGATAGGATTTTCTACAGTTATATATGGACATGGTAGCCCTGAGCCAGCTATGAAGGAAATGCCAAGACTAAGGTCCCTTTATTTCTTGTGTAATGCAGAGGATTTAAGGGCATGAGCTTGAATTAATACTACCCTGTTCATATCTTGGCTTAGTCACTTGCTAGCTCTGTAACCTTAAGCATAAAACACTACAAGCCTGAGCTTCCTGAAGCTTTCTGAAGGGGAATAACCTCCTCAGGGCTTTTATGAAAGCAAAATGAGATATTTCCTCTGAAACAATAGGTATTATGCCTGGACCGTGGTAGATGCATTAATAATTTCAAGGTAAGAGACCAACAAATTTCTGATGCCAATTCTAAAATAACTCTACCTTCATTGAGTGATATGCATAAAAAGGAAAGTTATATCCATGAAGATAAGCAATACAGTACAAATATGAAAGTTTCTCCCACATTTTCATGAGATTTATTACTAACTGCAGGAAAGCAATTGCAAGTTTCATTCATATGTGGTCATGATCCATAAATTTCAGTGAAATACATGCCATCTTCCTCTCCCTCATCAACTCTCCTACCTTCTACCCTGTTTCCACCCTGAATTACTAACCAACATTTTAACTTCATTCTCATGACTAGTTTTGTTCTTTCTCCACAAACTAGCTCTTGGTTGGTATTTCTACTAACACTTCTTCCAAGGCTAAGAGTCAGGTAACACTGATGGGACAATCATTTTATTGTCTCCATCTTCTAAAGGATATGAAAAGACAAACCCCATGGAGAGTTTGCCTTTATAAAAAAAGTGACCCCATGTGTACACCAAGGCTCTGGCTTCCACTTTTCAACCAAAAATATTCTAAATCTGTCATGCATGCCTACATATCATTTTGGTGGCTGATTTAATGCATGTGTTTAATGTAACCAGTAGAAAGCAAATTGGGTAGGTTATTTAACTTCTCTGTACTATGGCTTTCTTCCAAGTAAAATGGGGATAATATTAGGAACAACGTCACCAGCCTCTAGGAAAGGTAAAATACAGGAGTATCTGTAACACAGCACAGTGTAGGTCTGCTGTTATCACTGCTCTTTTTGAATACCTGACAGACCCAAGGCCAGCAGCCATATCAGCTTTCTTTGGAATTAGCATATTTGCCAGGATAATGCTCAGTCTACCCTGCTTTGTGCCTCTAAAGCTAAAATAAAATCACCAAATCCTCCTCTAACTTCTTACAGACACCATGTTCCTTCTTACACCGCCTCTCTTCTTTCACAAATCTTCCTTTAAAAGCACACTGACTCTTCGCTTTACTTGTTCTCTAACCCATTCACTTTTTGGCCAATTACAATTGGCTTCTATCCTCTTAACCTGTTGGAACACCATGATTTGACAGTTATGTTCAATCAGCAGTTTTCAGTGGTTTTACCCCCTCAGTCGCATGCATTTGTTGTCCATGCTTGGTATTCTATCTGTTGCCCTGGTCTTCTGATTCCAACCCTCACTCCTTTCCTCTATCCCTTTTTTTCTCTCTTCAGTCAACATATGCAAGCCAAACATGGTGGCACAAGCCTATAATCCCAGTACTCAGGAGGCTCAGGCAGAAGGATCCTTGAAAATTCAAGATTAGCCTAGGCTATAAAGTGAGCTCAAGGCCAGTCTGAATTGCATAGCAAGACCCTGTCTCAAAAATACAAAAGAAACAAAATCCACCTAAAGAATCATCTGGCCCTTAAATATGTTTCCTGGGCACTTTTCACGCCATTTCCCCCCTCACTCGATAGTCTCTTTATGTATTTTTCACATATTTATACAATAAACAAAACTCCTTCACTATGTGCTAGTTGACTTTAAAATGGTACATTAAAACTATAATTCTCACTACCCTTCAGATTAATCTGCCTGAGCATTTAATCCCTCAACAAGCCTAAAAGTGAGTTCAATGTTGTTGAATCCCATGTTTTCCCCTCCTGAGATTCCACCAGCAGTTAATGACACACCACCACCTCCCAGCCAATAGCTAGAGACCCTGTATCAAGCTGAGTTCCTTTCCCCTCTCAGTCTCAATGTACTACTTTTCAATGAGTTTCATGTATTTCTTTGACTCATTCCTCTGTTTCCATCCCAACCATGTCAACCTTTCAGTAGGGTTTGCTTTAACAAAATCCATTTTGTTAAAACTGACCCAGGTTTAGTCAGCTATGGGCTCAGGAAGTTTTTTCCAAAAATAAATGCATATCTTGAGTCCCTTCAATAATTAACCATTACTTAAAGAATGACATTAAAATGATTTTAATATACATTAACCTGTTTCTACCTACTTTTTCCTCTTTTGGCTCTTACCTCTTCTCCAGATAGATACACCTGGATTCCAATCCCACATGTAAATCCCTTTGGGATTACTTTGGGATTCTAATCCCAAAGTAAATCCTTACTTTCCCATGACTATGCTCTTTCATGTCTCTGGACCTATGAAAATAGTATCTTCTCTCACTACTCTGCTGCAAACAGGCATGAAAAGGGGCAGATTACCAAGCACAGAGTCTATGAATGGGTTCCTTATAGATGACCAAATAGGGAGGAAAACAATGAATTCCATGAACTCCACACAGATACGCTGAGATTACAGTAAGCAACCTTACTGATTACTAAGATATAATGGCCCCCTCTGCCTTTACTTGTTTCATGATCATCTTCAATTATTCAAAGTTTGTCTTGGTGGTATTTATGAGATCAGTATGACACAGTACTGCAAAGTAATTTAAAGTCATAAGCTTCTGATTCATTCCATTTGTGTCCACAGCCTATCAATTATTTCAAATTGTATCTGGATATATTATAAATGAAGCATCTCATCTCAGTTGTATGCATTGCATGACATAAGCTTTTTGGGAAGCTAGTTTTTAACCCTGTCTTTCACTGTATTTTCTGCTAACTGACACTGTTTTGCACAGAGAAACTGTGTACTGTTTTCTCTCACTTGTCTAGATTCGTTTCTAGAAAGAATGGTAGTGATTCAAATAACAGTGAAGAATGTTGTTTGATGATCATATACTCCCAGACAACCTTTCACCCAGGATCCTAACAATCTTTTAAAAAACTGTCAAACCCAATCCTTCACAGCCAAAACTATAGCAAAGCTAGGACAAGAAAGCACAATGTTTTTGTATTTTGTGAACTCTCCTTTAGCTGGATAATGAACATAGAGACCACTGACAAAGCAATTGCAAACCTTCTATTCATTTTTAGATAAATACTCTTTTGGATAGGTGGAGCCTCATAAGATTTCTCGCTGATTTTCTCTGCTAAAAATCCACTGATTTTCTGCATCATTTGAGAAGAGACAGGTGCTGAGTTTTGACATTCTTCTGGTACTGTATTCCTCAAGTTTTATCTACCTTCCTTTACTCATAACTTCTTCGCTTCTATTGCTTTCATTTCATGTCCCTGCAATAGATGTTAATCTATATTCATCTCCTTCTAAGCAAGATTCAAGCTCATGATCTTTGACAGGCAACCCCAATGAGATCATTCTGGGTTTATTTTCCCCCTTTGGGTCAATTTCTATTGGTAGTTCACAGCTTGATTCCCCAGTAGAATCTTTTGGAGAAGAAACTGGTGTTTATGCGCATTCTCAAGAGATCCTGGCTGAAGTAGTCTGACACTGGTGTCCTTCTACCGGTACCCTTAAATCTCCCCAAAGGGATTCCAGTGGGAGTCAAAGTTGAAACTAACAATAACTGTTGTTCATCTTTATTATCTACTCCAATAGCTCAGATAGTACATCACAGCATCGGTAGGTTCTCATGGTCATGGCTTCTATTTGTCTCGTTTTAGAATCTCCAAAGGAACACGTGCTATTTTAAAAAGCCCTTCCTGATTATAATCTGTCCCAACAAGGAAGCTATTCCTTCACTACCCAAACTGAGAACAGTTGTTTTACACATCAAATGAGGCTAAATTCTCCTAACACTCATGACTCCAAAACCTGAGCTCTGCCTACTTTACAGGTATTTTCTTTTTTTTTTTTTTTTTTTTTTTTTTTTTTTTTTTTTTGTCTTTTTCATTTTTATCGGTACCAGGGATCGAACTCATGACTGCCTGCTTGCAAGGCAGGCGCTTATGCCGCTGAGCTAAATCCCCAGCCCCTACAGGTATTTTCCTATAGGTTCCCCATGCTGTACCACTGTAGACTCAGTATACGATCAACTCCCACATCTTCATGCTTTTTCACATGCTGTTTCTTCCAATTACAATACTTATTCTCTTCATTTTCACTTAGCAAAAGACATAAAGGAAACTTCTCATACTCAACTGAAGATTTTCTTGATTATTCTTGACAAAAGTTTCCTTGGATGCCAAAAACTTTCTAGTTCATACAGCATGATAGTCATTTATGTTTATCCTCTTTGCAAATCTAAAAGCTCCAGGCATTTGGGGACCACACCTTATTCATGTTTAAACTTCCAGAACATTACACACTGCTCAGCTACTGATCCAAAAAGGTTTATTGAGTAGAACTGATTGATTCTTCAGCTTTAAAACTGAAGACGTTCTTGCGCCAATGAACCACCTATCCAATTACAACTGAAATCCCCAAAATACAGACAGTGGTGAATTTTCCTTCATCTTTGATACCCTCATACACAGCACAGACTGCAAGACCACACAGTTGTCAATTAGCTGTTGCCTATAGGCTCATGCAAACTATTTAGAGCAGACATCCTGGACGTGCTTCTCATCTGCTGCCTGCCCACCTTTTTCATTTTTGGCCACAAAAATACAGATAAAACATTCTAAAAGTTGATGTTGATCATGTTTAGTTTTAATTCAAAATATTGTAGTAAATGTTCTCTTCACCACAGTAACCTCAATGCATATAAGATATCCAGTAGAACTGAACAACATTTGTGACAGTAATGTGATTAAGAACTGAGCTCTAGGCAACTTCTCCAGTCTCCCCTGGGGCTAGTTCTCCCTTCCGCTACCAAATCCTCATTATTTTTTAATATCCTTCACATTACCACTTCTCAGAGATACCATCGAAGGAACACATTGTACAGAAACCCAAGCATTAGAAAGAGACTTTTGCCTGTCTGGTCTTCACCAGCATAGCATGTCTGTCAAAAAGAAGGTGGAAAAGAGTCTTCTGATGAAAGATACTGGGTTGGTGCCAAGCACGATGGAAAAACCATCCACTAGCTTTCTGTTGTTAGGAACATTCTCTCCCCCCAGTGCTGCCAGGGCCAGTAAAAAAACAGGTTATCTGCTGCACAACTTGAGCAAGTAAGGCTTTTCCAGGGACTCTTCCAAACTGAGAAAGCCAGACAGCTCCTTGGGGCTGTACAGAAGCACAGTAAGGCCTCTGCATTTCAAAAAAGTGCAGTGGGAACAGAGGGAAGGCAAGAAAAATGGAATTAAAGCATACAAACAGCTAGAAGGGATGGGGTTCAATTCTTACAAAGTACTTAGGTAAGGCATGCACATGGTGGTTTTATGGCTTTCAGTGTAAGTAGTTGGGTTTTTCTGTTTTGTTTGTTTTTGAAGGCTGCCAAAGACTTCAATAACCCCTTATGTAATTGGCTCATATTTTTCATTGTAAAAACAAAATAAAAATCTCTATTAATAGAAAGTATGGCATTGGTTTTTTGATGAGAATCCTGTAAATTAGCAATAGCTGGATTTAATTAACTATTATAATAATTTTTTCCTTATCAGAAATAAAAGCACATCATGTTACAACCAAAAGGGCATCTCAGGGACACTCAGAAACATGATGCATATCTGACACAGCCCTGTAATTACAACTTACCAGCAGGGATAAAGCAATGAAGAAATAAGGCAGGAAAAGGAAAACTAAGCAACTGATAAAATACGACACCATTCAAGTTATTTTGAGAACAAAACTCAATGCATAAAATGCTGCAGAGTACAAAGTTACATAGGTATAAAAATGGTGATCTTCAGTGATCGTCTGCTAAGTGGAAGCAATAAAGAGAGAAATGAAATCAACACAGAGTAAGTGTGCTGAAAACAGTGCTAGGTGCCTTCATTTCCTCCTTGAAATTCAGTAAGGCCCACACTCTTACTGAGGGGACATGTTGATGTGTATAAAATCCCACAATTGGAAAATCATCTCAAAGGAAATAAAACCTAGGGGTGTTAAAATTTGTTATTTGTTAAATTTGTTATTCAAATGGTTCCTTAACTTCATAATGCATAAATTAATCATAGCAACTCATAAATGTTAAGCATTTATTATATAACACCTTCTACTTGTAATTAATTTGTATTATGCTAATGCATATAATTCTAGTAATTATCTGAGAATGCTGGTACTTTGGTTTTTTCCTAAAGAAGAAAGAGAAGCACAAAAAATTAAGTAAATTATGAATAAGAGCTTGAATCTAGTGTCCACCTTATCACCCGCCCTCAGATACTAGTAGTATTTCCTATTCAATAATTTTTAGAAAGTCAGAATGCCAAAAGAAAAATAGAGACATTTTCTTTAAAATATGTGCCCTCCATCCTCCTGAAAATAATCGGAATTGTTAAGAAAATAATAGATCTCAAGTTCTTGAGTTCCCCGGGACATGATTCATTGGCTCAAAATGTATTGGCCAAAAGATCCAGATTTTACAGCTAAGTACCTCAGTCATTAGCTACTTATACTTACACAATTTTAAAATTTTCTCTAAGCTTCATTTTATTGTCTGAAATTAGAGGTTTAAAACACTTAATCATTAAGTTTCCATTACTTCCAAAGCACTAATGATTTTAACACCCATGACTTTAAAAAATCTCTTTCCTTTAAATACAACTCTATTCATAAACATCTCAGACAATCTTAAAACAATTCATCTCTAATCCATATGAAAAAATTCCAACCCTCATTAACAATGCAAATGCTCACATGAGATCAGACATTCTTATTCAAGTACTCTGAAAACACACGGGTTGTTGAGTATGCAACACAAATAAAATTATAATTATTTTTGAAAGATGACAGTTACAAGTATACAGGGATATATTTTCAAAATAAGAAAATATAACTATGCATAGTCACCCAAGGAAGTAGCATGAAGTTGAAACAGAAAACAAAACATTGGAAATGTGCACTAAGGTTCTTATTTAGGACACAAAACAAAACAAAATTATAGACACAGTGCATTTTGTGAAATAAAAGAAAGACATCGTTATTCATGGAGAATTGTGTTAACCTTTTATTTATAAGTTACTAATATTATTAAATATAGTATAAGTCATAAAATGGATATACATACTGGGAATGATTTTCAGACTTCAGTTTCCAGAATGTAACTTAAACCCAATTAATAAACCAAGGCTGCACACTTTAAGGCAATGACCCAACATAATTTTTTCTCCAGTGTAACAGAGGACTTGGAATTTTACATCATATTATCACTGATAAAGTTACAGTGCTCCAGTCTACTGTCACCCAGTCTAGAGCACATGTAAGCTTAAAAGCAGCAAATACTCAACTCTGATCCTTAAAACTGTGACAAACTAGGGTTCTCTGCACAATTACACACTCATTTGCATATTCCTCTCTGGATGACTTACACACCTATGATGAAGGTATGCATGCCAAGGCCAATAGCACTTCTGCTAATGGTATGAATTAGAAGCTATCATGTGGTATCACTTGGACTTCAGGTTATGTTTCCCTCACATATTCCCAATTTGTTAGCATATTCTTCCTCATTTTATTAGAACTGAGCAGGAAAAAAAAAAAGAATTAAGTCAAGTATACAGAATTATCAAATGGGGGCTAGATACCAAAAGAAGCCAGATGGTGAGTATTTTCTGGCATAAACATACAAAATAAGATTACTGGCTAGAAATAAGTTCCACATCTTTACAAATCATATAGCTCTTGGATAGCAACACAGGCTCAGGAAAGCGGTATAGTAAACTTCCTATATATGGGCTTATTATTCACAGTGGTGTTTCATAAGCAGCTCTACTGTAAACAAATTTTTATTACACTCGAGATGGCCTTTCTGTCATCTCAAATACCCAAAAAGATTGAATAAACACCTGCAGTGTATCAAATCTTGTTAAACAAAAAAATGGTTTCCACCTTGAGAAGCTCATGTTCTAGATGAAAATAGTTATGTATTCATAAGCTTGTCTAGCATTCAGGAAAGCTAAGCTGGTCTGGATTTTCTGGCATTATTATTGATATTCAGATATAACTTTTCCCTTGATAACTACAGGAAATATAAAAACCACAGGAGTTGATGTATCCAGCAAAATTGTCCCAGGTCATCCATGTAACCTTCATGGTACTAGCAACAGGCCATTCTGAGCCTCAAATGCTTATCTCCTTAACCTGAATTTATTTTCATGAGTAAGTCAGAAGGTATTCAGGTTCCCAACTTTCTTATTTATGTAAATGGCCAGTGATGGGTGCCTAGGCCACAGCCACCTTTTCCTTGCCACTTCTAGTCTTCCCAGAGATCAGCTACTTGACAAATCTGCCACTGAATGCTTTTAAGTTATAGGCAGTTGACAAGGAAAACAAACAAGGAGGTTTACATGTTTTTCATTAGGACCTGGGTTTTGGCCTAGGATGCCTCTCCTAGGGGAAGCTAAAAAAAAGAAATGTCTAAAAACTGTTCATACCAGCCAAAGGGCACCTTCATTGTATAAGACAGAAGTTGAGGTGCCAAAAAAGGGCTCACAAAATCAAGCACATTCTTCACTCCTTAAGTTATAGACCCGAGGAGAAACTTTCCTCCTGTAATTTGAGAGTCTGGGTCAGGTTGTGGAAAAACATGAATACAGTGGTCAGGGAAACTGGCTTTAGTTCATCATAAGACAGTTGTATGAGTTTAAATTTACTCCATGTTTCTGGCTCTTACTGTCTTCATCTGTAAAATGAACACATCAGAAGACCATAAGGTTTACAAATTAGGTTTCTAGGGCTCCTTGAAGATATTCCTGCAAACAGCTTTTATGTGATTTTTTAAAAATATGAAACCTTAAAAACAACTGTGATATTAAAACCTGTATATTTTACATCCTGTCTTCAATTCAGATACTTTGGTCTTTGTAGGGTGTTTTTTTTTGATGGTTTTTAAGTATTAGTATTTGGGAATCTCATGTCTTACCAGTCTATTCACATATTCTGAAACACACTGCATTATTTAGGAAGGCCACAACTCTTCACTGGTTTCTTTTCTTTCCTTCATTCTTTTTCTTTCTAAATTAAGATTTATACATCTATGGCATGTTCTGCGCACACCCCAGCTATGGCATTCAGGGGAGTGAGGACGTGGATCAGCAGTGTAACACCATGCTGTCACTCAAGTTTCTGCCGAGTGCTTTTTGACAGTGGTGTTTCCTCTTGAATGTCTTAGTGATTCAAGTGTAAAATATAATTTCCTATAATTGAGGTTCCAATACTAAGAATTATCTTGAACTCAACTCTCGGATGGTAAAAGAAATACATTTTTTATAAAACAGTTTCTTTTTATAGGTATATATTTTGTAAAATCTGATTTAAGAGATTTCCTGTCAGTAAAATATGACAGAAATTAATTGTGTGTCGTGACTTCTTAAAGATTCAACTTCAAAAAGTCCTTAAATTCCAGTTGCATCATCAGAAAAGCATCCTAATGAAAATATATTTATGACCTTGGATTAGCAAAAAGCTCTTAATTAAGCCATCAAAAGCACAATGTATCCTGAATGTTAATCTGCTTGGTTTAGCTATGTCTCCCTCTACATATAATATTCTAACCATAAACATAAATACTGTATATGTAATTTTAATTTGTCAATTAAAATGTGTAAGTTTTTTTAAAAGCATAATTTGTTTAAAAAGTGATAAATTGTACTTTTTCAATACCAAAATCTTCTTTTCATGGTAAGATACACTAAAATAAAAAAATAAGCCTCAAACTAAAAGAAAACACGTATCTCACAAAGGGCTTTTATCCAGAGCATAGTAAGAATGCTATTAAAAAAAAATAAGAAAATAAACTGTCCTTAGCCCTGAAATGGGTAAATATATCCAAACAGATCATTCACTGAAGAAGACAGATACTAAATACATAATAAAGATGTTCAGTATCATTAACTGCCAGGGAAATGCAAATTAAAACTACACTAAAAACCATTACACATCTAACAGAAAGAAAGGTGATAAAGAGAGAGAGAGACAGACAGTGGGAGAGAGAAATGGAGACTAAATGACCTGACAATTCCAAGTGCTGGTGAGGGTGTGAAGCAGCCGGGACTCTCAGATGGCTGACAGGATTGGAAACGGCACCACGGCTTGGAAAGCAGCTTGGCGACTGCTTACAAAGTTCAGTACACCACGCAGCGTACACTTTCCACATGACCTAGCAAGCCCACTCGTAAGCATCTCCTCAAATACTGCTGAAGTACTGCGCAGGTTTGTGGTAGATGTTCAGAGGCAGAGCAGCCTACGACACATGCAAGGGGCTACACACCTGCAGTGTCCGTGCAACTGTTTCTCATCCTGCCGACTCTGGTGTCTGTGCTGAGAAAATGGAAAATTCATATAACAATGCTACTAGAAGCTTTACTAACAATGGTTAATGATGGTTAATTCTATACGTCCACTTGACCAGGCAAAGGGATGTCCAAGGAGTTGGTGGAATGTTAATTGAATGTGACTGCCTGTGAGAGTATTTTTAGATGAGACTAATATGTAATCAGAGTAAGACAGATTGCCCTACCTACTAGTGTGGGTGAATCACAACCTTCAATCAGTTGAAGGCCAGCATGGCAAAAAAACAGGAAAAAAAAAAAAAAGACTAACTTTCCCACAAACAAGCAAAAATTGCTCCTGCTGGATAGCCTTCAAGTTGGGACACAGGTTTTTGCTTGTCTTCAGAAACACCAAGTCTTCTGGGTCTTGAGGCTGCCAGCCTTTGGACTAGAAGCAGTTCATCAACTCTCGTGGTCCTGACCCTTTGGATTCATACTACAGTTACAATATTGGTCCTGCCTGGTCTCCAGCTTGCTGATTCACTCTGAAGACCTTAGAACTTAACCACCTTTATAATGAATCAACTCTCCCTAACAAATCTCCTTGCATATGTTTTAAGTACTTTTGTGTTTCTATGTATATGTATGTGAATATAAATATATATGCACATATATGTGCACACACACACACACACACACACACACAATCCTATTAGGTCTTTTTCTGTGAAAAAGAATGAGAAATCCCCTGTCCAAAATTGGAAGTCACCCAAACTTTCTTCAACTGGTGAAAAAATAAATAAACTGTGGTACATGTACAAAATAAAACTCTACTCAGAAGTAAAACTTGGCTGGTACATGGAAAACATGCTTGGTAGATGAGAAGTAATGATTCTCAAATGCATTTTCCTACATGAAAAGAGCTGAACTCAAGCCTACAACCTCTATTTGTATGATATTCTGATAAAATAAAAAATTCAGAGACAGAAAACACAACAGTGATTGCCAGCAACCTGAAGTCTGGAGGGGGGAGGGGGTAGGTATCTTCCATGGCATAAGGAAAAAATTTTTGTAGTGACGGGGATGTTCTGTCTTGATTGTAGTATGCGTGTATTTGTCAAAATTCAGAGCAGCTCACTAAAAAATAAGTGATTTCTACTGTACATATAAGTGTACCTCAACAAAAAAATACCTTAAAGACAGTAGAATAGTCTAGTTTAATATGTGAATTTCTATAAACTTAAAATGTAAAATAAATTGCACTATCAGTTATGATACCTAACAAAATCATGTTTGAAGCAAAACCTTTCTGTTGAAAACATGTTACTACACACAGTAGAGTAAAACAAGTCCCTAAAACATTTAAATAAGTACCTATGTCTTCTTTAGTAGCCCAGTTCCTCAAGGAACACCTTTCCATCAATCCTGCGGCTTTCTCACGTCTATGGCCCACTTTCCAGAGCTTTCTCTCACTAGATCAAGACTAGCATGGAGTGAGGAGTGGTCATCCAGACAGTTCTGCTACCCCCAGCTTCACAGCCACGGAGGTGGGTGGCGATAACCAAAGGGCACGACCTGCTAAAGCCTCGTAATACCGCAATGTCTCGTTTCTTCCTCTTTCTCAGTGTAACACATACTACTTATGATGGGTCAGGTTTTCTTACAGTAGTTGAATAATCAATGCATTCAAATAAAAGACTTCTACTCTGTTGACTTAAGAAAAAAGATCTGGTCTGGGGATGTGGGTGAGGCACAGCACTCGCCTGGAAGGTACAAGGTTGTGAGTTTGATTCCCAGCAGGAAAAAAAACAAAAAAAATCAACATCTCTTTCCAGGCCAACTTGAAGAGTTTTCTTTATCAGTGTTTTTTTTAAAGCAGCCTTCTATACAAGGATCAATACAGTATTAGGTGAAGCGATTATCTCACTTTTTTAAAACTCTTTTAAGCAGCATATTTTTTTTTCTCAGTTACAGAGACTACCACCTCTCCAAACAGCTGTTTCACAGTCACTGATCTAGGAAGAGGCGGAAACTAGAGCGATGTTTGTTTCATGTAGAGTTCTTGCAACCAAAGATGTATTTGGGCCATGGCGTCCAATTTACAAAGTGTATCCATACCACTTAAACTCGTGAGCTCGAAACAATAAGGAGGCCCCACATAGTGACATTTTTGACTAACAAGAAAATTCTAAAATTCCACAGAGAAAGTTCTCTGACCACATAGCATAAATACCAATCACTTTTAGAAACAGCTTTGGCAAAGTGTCACACCGATTTACTTGAACTCACAAAGATCTAATGCAACATTTAAAAACAGATTTTTCTCTGTGTAAACATGGATTAGGAAAAATGTAAATCTCCACTCTAGGTTTATTTTTTAATAGGGACTTTAATTATATATTTATAAATCTAGGGTGTTCAATGCTTTAAATACTTAAGACAATAAGTGGGATTTGGCAGAACATTTGTTCTGATTACTAGATGTTTAATGATACTTGGAATATCAAAATGCATAAGAAATTACACTCTACTAAGATGCAGACAAAATAACTTGGAAAGGATCAGATCTTATTTTGACTTGACTCTTTTCTTCTGGAATAGAAACAAACCACATTCTTCTTGACCTCCCCTCCCCATTCCATTAAACTGTATTACTTTTGATTGATACTCATTCTTCATAATTTGTGCTTTTTGAAAGGATAATTGTTACAAGACCAGTTTTTTCCCAGTAAATGGAAGATATGAATTTAAAGCAGTCTCATTTCCTAACTGATCAAACATGGAATTTATAAAATATTTTCAAAATAAATCTTTAACTATTCTATGCAAAGTTTAAGTGTCACTTCAATTTTACTTTGACAGACGGTTATGAATGGCTGTAATTTTTCTTCTCGGCAATCTACTTTAAATGTGATAGCTGCACATATTAATAATATGAAAAGATGAGCAGTATTATCTGAAAACTCATATATAATTCCTCCATGAGTTATTCAAAGGTTAATAATTGTATAGGTTAATGATGATAGAGTGTCAGCTGTATAAAGTTTTGTCAAATCATATAACTGTTGTAGTGTTTCAAGCCATTGACATACTGCTGCTTCAAGGAATATATTTGTCAGCTACAAAAGATAACATTTGCCAGTTTTGTGCCCTGTACCCTTAATGAAAAAATGAACTGACTCAAAGATCCATGCCAGTTGTCTACTCTAAATAATTACAAACTACTTATACTCTAAATATTTAGGTTGCTAGGAATTTCAACATGGGACCATCACCTCTCCTCCCTTGCACATCAGAGCAGCAAAAGGCCTTCTGGTTGCATGTCCTTGAACACAGTATTAGTGCAACATATGAAACTAATTAGGATGGCTGAGGTGTTTGAAAGAAAGGAATTTTGATTTTTATAAAGATTGGCAGAAAGATTTTTTTGTCCAAATTTGTTTTCTTGAAATATACCCCCATATCAACTCTAGTTGTCACAAAACACACACACACACGGAAACAAAAAACAAATTCCTCCTTTCTTTGAAATTATTTCCTTCTATTAGTCCTTTGTATATTTTTCAAATTTTCAAATAAATGTAGCAGTCGTAAGAATAAAAGTGTAGAATTAAATTCAAGTATTACCTGTCTTTGTGGAAAATACTTCATAATTTAATATTAAGATGTGGAAGACATAAAGGGGAAAGCTTCTGTCTCTGAGTATGATTGGTTTTAAAGATTATGTGACGAGCTTTCAAGGCAAAATTCTCTAGCAACATGCAGCAAAATTCTCTACATTCTCTGAAATGATGTTCATAAAAATCCTTTGCTATGGGTGGTGCTTGGTGCAGGTTTGGGAGAAAACATGTAAAATCGCCTTAAGAGGTCCTCCTGACAGCCAGCAGCCTCTGTCTTTCTGCTGTTCTTATTTAATTAGGTTTCTGCTGAGTAAGGAGTGAGTGACAATGCAACAGAGTCAAGCTGGACACTTACTCGTATCTCACAGATCTAGAAAATTTTCATCTGAGAATTAGAAAAATAATCAATCAAGTTCTTTAGAAATGTGAAAATTTATCCTCACAGAGATAGAGAGAAAACAAATGAAAGCATTAGACAATCTTTTGACCTTAAAAAGCAATAATTTGAAACCAAATTATTTGAAAGAGGTGGCTTTGTTATCTTCCAATTGACTTCTACGTTCATAGTAGGAATATATTCAAGTTTTTTCATGTATCTGAAGATTTTGGTTTTAAATATGGAGCTTTAAAACTCAGGCAGCAAATTCTCAGCACCACTCTCCATTGCAGGCAACACGGTGGGCTTCCTGTACATATATTATATTATATTATATTATATTATATTATAGTTAGCCTTTTCTCCAATTTTCATATGGCAGAATGACGGAACATGGACTTCTAGTCTGGATGTTTACATCAGCTGTCTACATGGTCTTGGGCTCTAATAGGAGGAGAGGTTGATGTTTTGGGCTGGAACAAACCCTGTTCCCACTGGGAAAATGTCACCTATCTTAGATGAAAACAAAAGTTTGAAAACCATTAAGCTAGATTCTATTAGTTTGTTTTTATTTATTTGTACCAGGAATCAAACTCAGGACCTTGCGTTTGCCAGGCAGGTGCTGTGCCACTGAGCTGTATCCCTGACCCTCTATTAGGTCTTTTGGCTTTCGGATCCTCATTTAAAAAGGAAAGCATTTACATATGATCACAAGTTCAACTAAGTCCATGTTGAACTTACCTGAACTAATACAAACGATCACTCATTATAAACTGTCAAATGCATTTGATAATCACTCATCTCAGATGACCAGAAACCCTAAATATAATTCTCTAGTAGAAATCACAAACTGACAAAAATGCCTTTTAAAAGCCATCTGGAAACACAACTTTTCCCACTATAGTACTCCTTTGTCTATGAATTTGAAAAATACTACCTATAAAATAATTCTGGCTTAAATCTAGTTTCCACTCCTGGGAGAAAAAAAAGAAAAACCAAACTATTGTTAATTTTTATGCACAAGAGCCTGAGTTACTGCAATGGCAAATTCAATAGTTTTCTCCTAATTGAAGGCTTACATCCCTACTGAGCACAACCCTGGGAGTAGAAGGTCATGGAAGGGACCTCTGATTTTAGGACTACAATATAACAAAGAGCCTGTGTTGTGTCCAACCCCAGTGTGAAAAATCCAAGATTTCAGAGGAGACGTAGGAGATGAGAAATGATTTTACAGATAATAAGTCTCTTATGAGGCTCAAATGACTGGCAAATGTAGAATGTCAGATTGAGTACAATCTGAAAGAAAGTGGTTTAGCAACAGGAACAGTATAGAGAAATAGTGGGTAAGGGGGTAGCATAGAGAAACAGACGAAGAGAAAATAAACGTATCAGAAGTTGATTTTAGAAGGTCTAAGGTACCATTCCAGGGACCTAAACTTAACTCAGTAGGTAATAGTAAGTCGTTAGAGATGTTTAAAAGAGAGTAACAATCTAGGTAACTTATGATGGTCTGAATGTAGCTATGCTAAGGTCTTAAAGAAGGATGATGGCACCAGGGTGCCAAGAGCAAATCTACGTAGAGCTGAAGTTCACATAATTTGGCAATCAAATAGATACAGAAGTTGAGGGTACAAGAGTTGTCAATAATGCATTTTAAGACTTTTGGTCTAGGTTTAGGAGAACAGTGAAAACTTACCTATGTGGGGCAGTGAAGAAAAGAGACTAATTTATGTTATATTGTCTCAGGGGTGGGGAGAATCAGGAGACACGTAGATATGGGTAGGATGATCCTTCTTGTCCTTAGCATGATATGATTCTTCTGGTGGCCTGGCTTTGGAAATTTTAAGATTGAGACACTGAAAACATTTTCTAGCATAGTTTCCCACAAAAAGATACAAATGTGGAGTTGGAACTCCAGGAAAAGTTCGAATCCAAATCTACAAAACTGTTAAATAAACTGTGGCAATAAATGGAATTACTAAGTGATGAAGATTAAAAAGTCAGGGGATGAAAGGTCACTTCTGAGGGCCACATGTGCGATACTGCAAAGGCAGAACTGAGAGGGAAGGGAATGTGACAAACAATGACACTCAGAGGAAGAGGAAAAGAAAGAGGAGGCTCATTCTCCCAGGTGACGATGGAGGAGATGGATTCCAAAACCGAGCCTAACAAAGACTAAGAGGGGATGGCCAATAACATGTGAGTCCTTCATGTGTGGTTTTGGGAGCTGTTTCAGAGAAACTGTAATGGAATTCAGTGGTAGAAGAATTTGGTACATGTAATTAATATTCAAGAACTTTGTCAACAAGAGGAGAGATAGATGCTCAAGGAAGCAGCGTGGCTGAAGGCAGAAACATTAAGGTAAAGAATAGTTGCATTTATTAATGATAAACAAGGTATCAGGCATCTTAGTTTCTTTTCTGAAGAGTTGGAGGAGGAGCAAAGCTAAAAACCAAGCAAAGAATGAAAAAAGGTATTAATAGGCTCTCATTCTTCTAGTCTCAAAAGAAACGCACCCTTCCTTCTCAGATCTAATTCCACCTCTTGAGTGCCCAGTTTCACCATCTTCCGTATTTTAGGAACATGTTCTTGTCAGTTTATTCCTTTTTAGCTAGCTTCCCACTTTAACCTCAAAGGTCTCCTGTGAACATCTTGCTTTATTCTACCAGGCTGGTTTCCTGCGTAATCTACAGCTGGTATATTTCCCTTCTCACTGTTGGTTAGAAATGTCACAAATATTACCACACATATTCTGAATAGTACCATGGATTGTCCAAAACCACAATCCTAGAAAATGTCAGGGTTCTGACCCAAGGCTTGGTCTTCTGACTGAAGCCTCATGTTCTTTCTCCTGTGCAGATCTGTCTCCTGATACTGACCACAATCCAGGCAGGAGACTGTTTCTGGCGAAACATTACAAAGTACCTGGCTTGCTGTCAGAGATCTAACTTTAAATGGCTGCAATAGCTTGATAAACGGTGTGAAAATTTTATGGTCCTTCCGTCAGACACCATAATTTATTGTCACATAATGCACAGTTAGAAGAACCAAAAGAAATCATCCCACGAGGGCAAACAATGTGGAGGCAGTAGCCCTTTGACACTCTAAGGCCACAGGCATTATATGGATCCAATAAGAAAGCTGCTTATACGAGCAACAGAACAACCTCTTGATCTTGCAAAATGTTTTTGGACACCTAAAGGCTCTTTTATTACTGTGGCTGATTAAAATGAAAAGCTTAAATGACTAAAATGTTCTTTTTGATGAGTTTTTGCCATGAACTATGGACCTTGTAGTCCAGTGGGATTCGAGCCCTTTGATCCAGGGCACTCACATAAATTCAGACTCATAAAACAACATTGGATTTGATTTTACTAGTGTGGCTGATGTTGCCAGATTTGTAATACAATCTGGTTTTCTCCCCTCCTCATATTTTTAGCCCATCCACCATTGTTTCATAGCAAAAGGAAAAAGGGAAGGATATTCAGTTTGCTTTTGGCAGCCAGGCTTTAAGACTGGGCCACTTCTCCACAATGCTGGAATTTCACAGAAAAGTCATGATACTGTTAGTTATTACTTTCAAGACTGGAATCAATGTTATTTTATGTACTGAAAATAAAACAGCAAAAAGAAAAATCCTTTTATTTATCACAAAAAGCACAGATTTTCACCACTGACGATGGTTAGGAGATAATGTTATCTGAGGGCCCCAAAACATGGTTTAAAGAAGAAAAAGTAGGGGCAGAGTTCATAAATTTCCAGCAGAACTAATTGAAAATAAATTACAAAATGAAAAAACTCCTAGGTTATTTATTAATGCACAGTAGATCACATCTTGGCAGTCAGATTTTAGAATCAAACAAAAACCTGGTATCTGTGGGAGAAATAAAATATTCAACCACATATTTTTTAATGAAAAAGATGCAATAGATTTAGATATTTAAATAAATTTAGATATTTAATTCATTTCTTTTCCTAATTTCCTATTTTCCAGTGTGTTAATCTATGTCACATCATCACATTCCTCCAGTCCTAAGAATGAAAATTTTATAATAAAAGATGCATGAAGGAGCAAGAATACAAATATTTTCATAAAGACTGTAGCACAAAGATCAAACCAATCAACAGTAGGTAATAATTACTTATCTTCTGAATGGAGTAAAGGATACTTTGGCCTCAGAAAGATTAATGATGGATTTAGCCTAGACCAAGGAACACTAACGTGAGTAAACATCATTCACTGTTTTTCATGAATTTTCTGAAGGCTGTGAATATGCACACCAAGACTGGTTTTTAAGTGGTCCTGGATACAAAAGAGTTGTGCAATGCCTCAACAACTCTAATTTGGAAGCAGAGTTTCCACGGCGTATAGGCTTCCCCCTGAGAGCAAGGTCTAAGGGTACTTCCACAGCAGTACCTCAACTCTGTGTTCAGGACTCAGGGACACTTCAGAGCACGACCCTCCAGAGGACTGCCATTCCCACACAGCTCCACCTCCTTGCCTTGGGACAGGAATGTATTAGATTAAAGCCATGCAAAACTGCTATTTTTTATAAATCAAAAAGTCAAGTATCAGCAATTTCATATAGTTCAACTCATAAAGTCTATCAAATTTGGGGAAAAAAGCTTTTTGGTGCTTTCTCAATACTTCATTATGTTTTCTTTTAGTTGATAAAGGATACTGAGTTCAAATAAAAGAAAGGGATCTGGAAAAAGAATTCTCGTTTCATAACCAGGCAGCTCTTCCTTCCTTCTGTATTTAGACACTTACTTACTTACTAGATTCCAGGCACCGGAGGCAGACTCATGCTGTGAAAGCTCACAGAAAGCCAATGGTGCCAGTGTCCACAGCTTCAGTTTGAGCAGAAGCACCACCGGTCGGCACTAATTAGTACTCAGTGCTCGTGGTTAGAGACTGTGTTCTCTCCCTCAGGCCCCTACCTCTGTCACACGCACTGCCACCTCCACCTGGATGACTGAGGCACTTCCAGCTGTCCCCTCCAGGTCCCTGCTGGGCTCTGCCCTCTAACCTCTACAGCAGCAGCCAGGGAAGGCTTTGGGAAATGCAGATCTGTTCCTATCACACATTCCTGGATCAGAATGTGTCAGTAGATTCTCACTGTCCAGAGGACGAAAGTGGGGAACTTTAAAAAGATCTGCAAAGTGTCTCGCCTTTCTCCACTGTAGTGTTTTCCAAATTACAGCCCACAATCAATGGGCTGTAAATTGGAAAACACGACAGTAAAAGCACACCAACTTGTACTTTATCACCAGCATTTCTGTTTTTCTGTGAAATAAACTAAGATGAAGGAGTTTTTTTTTCCTTACATATTTAAGGCAAAAAGCAGTGTAAAATTGAAAGGCTGTTTGAAGTCTTAAAAGAGAAGCTGCTTCTATTTAAGAAAAAAGAGTCAAACTGACCCCCAGTGGTGAGACTGGGTATTACTTCTAAAATAAACAAAATCCCTAGATTATCTAGAGAACCACACAGCTATCCCACAGACATTTCTCAACACTTTACTATGTACATATGTAGCACATAAAGATAACTTCATATTTTGTATTAAGACAAAACAAATAGAACTGTATTACACAAACTCCTACAGCCTCTCCCACAGACTACATAAGAAACTGTCACCCATTTATGGTAATCAGAAAATTCCACAAAAAGTACAGAATTTTAAAATGCTAACATTACGTAGTCTTTCACTTAGTTCATCTCTTAGTAATACTAGGCACTTAGCTTAATCAGTCTGTTGCTCATTAGCCTAAAAACAGAACAAAAAATTCTGTTTGTCCATTTAAACAGTAAATCCCCTGAGAAAAAAATCTATGTGCAGACTAAATAATAAGTGTGGTGTCTGGCATTAGTGATAGGCAATAAATGTTACTGCTATTATTGTAATCATTTCCAGTACTATTATATGATGTCTTACACCTAACACATTCCATACTTTGACAGTGTACAAAGTGTACTAATGACAATGTAGTAATTGGTGTATAATTAGTGTTTATTGAATATAAAAAATGAACTATAAAAAGTTATGTATATGAAAGCATATTTTGGGAATTTTGTCTTTTTTGCAAAAATAGTTTTGGCATTCAGGGAAGCCTGGAGCTATGATGCATGAGGGGGAAGTATGAAGCCAGTATCAGCCTTCATGAAACGAGTAAGTCATAAACTCATTGTGCACCCGATCTCCAGCCCCTCCAGTTGGTGAGCACAGCCCAACCTCATATCTGGATTATGCAGGGCAAGATGGCAGCTGTAAGGTTGAGACTCCTGGACTGCAAAGTCAACTAGCAATGAACTATTCCATAGGTTCCCATCAACACTAAACTCCAAATGTAACTCTAGGTTTCTAGATGGCCTCAGAGAAATCATAAAGCTAGTGAGTCAGTGGATTCACAATATTTAACTATAAAACTCATTACAAAAAAACTCGTAACATTTTATTATGCATCCACAGTGAAATAAATTAAAATATTTCTCAACATTTAAAAGAACTCTAGAATTCCAGTAATGATATTAGCATTTAGGGGAATATCAACAAAGTTTTATAAAAATTGTCATATATTTCCTATTTGTAGAAGTCTTGTTTGTTCTCTTTTCCTGACAGTATTCTCCAGGAATTAAGAAATTTAAATGGGTTGGATTGAGAACGATGAACATAAATAAAGGGGCTCAGAATTCATGCTTTTATACAATTTAAACTTTATCGGTTCAAATGTAGCCTGTACTGATTTTTGACTCAACAGCAATGTGTCAGCTGTTAGAAGGGGTCCAGTGCACTGTGTAAGGACATCTACAAGTTACTCTTAATGGACACCAACATACCATTTGGTTCTCTTGGGGACAAGGTAAAAGCTAAACTAATTTTCCACTTGTAGCTGTCCCTGGATGGCTTTTCAGTGGGGTTACCATAAACACGACTGCATTGCACAATGAGCAAGCGCCTGCCAGAGGCCACTGCCTGCTGACGTTTCCTCTCCGCTAAGAACTGCACATGTGATGAATGGAGTAAACGAAAATGCTTCCCGTAAAGGAAACGTCAGAGTTGGCCGATTCTGCTTCTTCTGTTCCACAATCCAAAGATTATCAGTTAAAAACAGATAAAACAATTTGTCATTTCTATGGCACTGGCTTCCCCATTGCTTAAGTGCTGGCCAAAACCACTATTCTTGCATTATCTAGCTTCTCAAAAGAAAGACAAAAGGCACATATCCTTTCTTCTCCTTCAAAAACTGAGGAAGTAGAGATCCAAAGAAGTCCTACCCACCCAACACACACTTTTTTCCCGACACAAAGAATACGGGGTCTTCTTTAAAAGCATCCCCAACTATTGTAAGAGCTACATCCCTTCATTCCTTCAATGAGAGTACATAAGACTCCAGAAGACTCTAGAAGATTTTGAAGAAGGGAAGGAAAGTGTAAATAACAAGAATTTTAAAATTCTGAGATAGATAACCCTAAATTAAAAGCGCAGTATGGTAGATAAATCAGGTGTGTTTCTTTTAAAATGTAAAGTGGTCAGTGATAAAATCTAAAGAAGCTACTAGAAACTACATTGCTTTTATCCCTGAATTTAAAAATTAGTAAAACTGAGCCCAAAGTATTGCATCAAGCTCACTGTGCTCATAGCCCCAAACATGAGACCAGAATCCAGATCCTCTGATTCTAAATCCAATTTTCTTTCTATTAATGCATTACAGCTTAGTGAAGAGAGTACTGGCTACAAATCTGACAGACCTCGGTAGATTCGAGGTCAGGTTCCCCACTTACTAGTCTAGAATTTCTGACAAGTCCCCATCTCTATTATCTGGAAGATGGAGACAAATCTATCACTTTACTACAGTTCTGCAGTCACTGTTTATAATATTAATGCTAAATACATAAGAAGAGTATAGGGTAGGGATCGGATAGGTGTTAAGCACTATCATTTTTCAATATAAATTATAAAAAATATTGTTTGTCACTTTATGGGTCAAAAACTCTGCTATACTATAAAAGGACACAAAAAACGACACAATTGTTGTTCCTTCCAAGGTGCTTATACTGAGCAGCAATAGCAGGACTTTGATAGTACACAAAGGGTAATGGAGCCACTCAAAGAGTTTAAGTCACACTTATAGTGTGGATTATGCATGAGATGATAAGATCATATGAATCAACATAGAGTAACTTCCAAAAATGGGTTTCTTGGGTAATAAAAGAGGTATAAGTTTTTTTTTTCTCTATTACAGTTCTTCTCTAATATGGTAAGAGTCTCACAAAAGAATACCAGGCATTCTCCAACCTATCTGAGCATGAAACCATTTGTCAAGGACCATATCAAAGTACCATGGCTTTGAGAAGAGCTTTGAGAAAGCTTGGCTTAGACCACACTGATAAGGAGCACACAGGCAGAATGCCTGCGAGACCATGGTAAAGCCACCCTCAAAGGACAAGTTAAATGTCCCAAAGATTGCTCAATCAAAAAAGCTTGAGAAGCGTTCTAAACTGGTGCTGCCTAATAATACAGAGGCACAGGGAGGATGGAATGAGAAGTAACCCAGTACGTGCAGCAGAAGTGGGACCGTGAGGGCACATCAGACTGCACCTTCCTCGGAGAGTGGTGGCTGCAGCAGCAGCAGCAGGATTATTTTCATTTTTACTTATTTTTGTTTCATAATTAAGTTTATTGGTACATTTTAGATATACAAAGATGATATTCATCAGAAGGAATTTGTACCTGTACATGATGTATTTTGATTCTTCTGTTTTTCATAATCCCCTCTTCTCCTCCCTTCAACCCATCTTCCCCTCCCTATTTACAAAACTTTATTTTCATTTTATCATTTCGGCTTTAATAATTTCCCCCCATTTCTCTTTCTTACTTTCCCTCTTCCCCACCCTAGTTCTTATCTCCTTTTGAACAGTTTCTTCCCATTTCACAATGACTATTGTACATTTTGGTCCTTATTTACTCTTTCAGTTTCTCACACCAGTTGACAATATCATATTTACACATATGAGTCCTATTTATTTCACTTAAGAGTATGGTCTCAAGTTGCATCCATTTACCTAAAAATGCCTCAAATTTATCCTGCTTTATGGCTAAGTAGTGTTCCGTCATATACTAAAACACATCTGCTTTATCCATTCTTTGATTGATGGGCTTTTAAGTTGATTCCATGGTTTAATTATTATAAACTGTATTGCTATAGACACGTATCACTGTGGCATGATGTTTGTAATTCTTTCTGGAAGATATTCAGAAAAGGAATAGTTGGATAAAAACTTTTATACAACAAAAGAGATCACCAGAAGTATAAAATGACAACATACAGAGTGGGAAAAAGTTTTAGTCAGTGTTCCTTTAGACAATGAACTTATACCTAGAATATATAAAGAACTGAAAAAAATCAGACCTCCCAAATTCAAAGACCCAATCGAGAAAAGGGCATCTGAGAGAAACACACACTTCTCAGATGAAGAAATACCAATGCCAAATAAACATATGAAAAAAATGGTCAACATCACTGGTTATTAGAAAGATGAAAATTAAAAATCTCTGAGATTCCACCTCACTCCAGAAGTAATGGTTATAATCAAGAAATCAACCAAAAGCTTGTGGGAAGAAGTGTAGGCTGGTACAACCACTATAGAAATCAGTATGGAGAGTCCTCAAAAAGCTAGCATTAGAGATCCCATTTAACCCCTCCTATTGTACAGCTGCTAAAACTAAGTCCCAGAAAAGGTGACTAATTTCCTGAAGTCACAGTGCAAGTATACTGTCATCAAGTATAAAATGGCATCTGACCCAACCCATAAATTACAAGATGGGGAACAGCTCAGCTATAAAAGACCTATGACAGTTATTTTCAAATTCTAGATTGTAGACAGCCTTAAAGAACTATACTGTGGGAAAATGTTTTATCAGATGCCTTAACAAGGCAGGCCTAAACTAGTTTCCACCCAATAATAGTGAATTTGCTACTCTGTGAAAAAATTTCACCAATAAGAAACTGTAAAGGATTGTTAAAAACAAAGTATTCTTTCCAAAATGCAATTAGAAACAGAATTATCCAAAGCTGAAACATGAAACCAAAGGTGCTGAATATATCATGAAGTGACCACAGACTATCAGGGCAGGGTTGGCTGAATGAAGGACATACTTGGAAACAAAGAAAAAACTTTACTGTGGCTACATCATAATGACATCAAATACTGTCAGAACACAAAAGTCTTGACTTGCACACACTTGCTCACTGGAGCTTTGAAGTTGGCCACATATATAGTGATATCGTGGTTGTCGAATGGTTGGAACCTCAAACTTTCCATTACTTGAACAGCCAAGTTTGAAAAAAAATCTTCTCAGCGTTTATAACTTTGGTCAATAATCAAACTGATTTGATTTGAAAACCCTGCATGCCCATAGTGCGTCATGAGCTGCAGCTCCCTCTGGACACGAATGGGCGACACTGTAGTCTGAGCACAGCTCTTGCTCAGACAACATCTAGTGCTCATGTCACTGTGCTAAAACATGCACCTCTGTGGGGTTTGGTTTTGTTTCATTTTTGGTTTTTTGGTGATTTGTGTAAAATATCACAACTAGGGCTCCAAAGAAACTTAGCAAAGTGAGAAATAAAGCAAAAAGGTAAACTGTGAGAACCATGACAAAGAAAGAAACGTTGCCAAATTTGTTAAAGTCCTAGAAAAAGAATTCATAAGTATAGTTTGGGGCTTCAGAACCAATTATTGGGTTTTCCATTATTTATTTTGAGAAAAATATGCTTAGTTCTTGATCTTTTGGTGTTGAAACATGAATTTGGAATAAATTCATTTTGACAACCAAGCCATCACTGTAGGAAGTGATTCATTCAAGTTATTAATAAATCTTTGCTTTTGGACTGTATAGTAAATAAGCACATAAACTGCTACACATTTTGAAAAGTCAGTTTCAGAACCAGGATTTGGGTGCTTTGTATAGTTTAGCACTCAACAAATGGTTGCTGCAGAGACTGCATGAGAATGAAAACTCCAGGCTCTCGTACTTTCTAGGCTTTGGACTATGAGCTAAAAAGTCAGCCATCCAATCAAAACATTTTAGGTGGTCAGGTTTTTGCTGGTGGCAGAAATTAGCCATTAAGTGACTATGGTTAAAAACAAAATAGCTGAATTTAGATGCCCTGTTTATTGAATGAGATTTTTTCTTTAAATTCTATGAAGACATTCCCAAAACAACTAAATCTAATACACATCAGTTGTTATATTGGGTGACAAGCAAGTTGCTTTGCCTGTGCATTTTAAGCATAAAATTCTTCCTATTCTAGAGAGGCCTGCTCACATTCTGAAATGCACATAGAAACTCCACAACCTGCAAATGGAGAGAATTCTAACAATCATTAAAGCTCTAAGAGACATCACAAATAAAGAAATAAACATCAAAACAGCAATTCACCTACCTTTTGTTTTCCACTAATCCTGTGACAAGAGAAGGGACTTTGCTTCTTTGTAGAATGAAACAGATATTGGGGTGGTATTCAATGAGTAAACACAGGTACAGCGACACTAGGTTTTGTCTGTGTGTTTTATGCTTGGCATCTGTTCTGACTGGTTGGTGTGGCTGCCACACCAGTTGTTTTATTTGCAGTAACAACAGAGGACAGGGACGTGAGTTAAAGCACAGAGCAGACAGAGAGGTGAACGGCCCAGAGCGCACGGTGGCCAACTGGAGAGCATGAGTCCTAGTTGAAGTGCACACTGCTACGCCACCAGCAGGTTGATGTCATACAGAAGAACACCGCTGCCAGATTCTCCAATTCAAAAAAAGGAAACTGCTAGAATTTCAGGTTTTTACCTCTACCATTGAAAAGTGGTTATTACAAGTTCAATTTTTAAAATACATTGTTTGCCAAACAAAATGCTTCTCCAGGTCAAATCCAAGATAAGGGTGGCCTGTTTCCTACTGAGAGTTGCCTATGACT
Organism: Cavia porcellus; assembly: GCF_034190915.1. NCBI lineage: Eukaryota > Metazoa > Chordata > Mammalia > Rodentia > Caviidae > Cavia > Cavia porcellus. The sequence continues at coordinate 35,986,646 of NW_026947489.1, forward strand.
GCTAGAATAGTTTCGAACTAGAGTTGAGGGTATAAATTGAGTTTACTGCTCTACATGCAGTCGTGTGCCGTGGCCCCAGGGTTTCGGTAATAAAGTGTAAATTACAATGGTGGCTCATGCCTATAATCCGAGAACGCAGAAGGCTGAGGCAGAAGCAGTTCAAGGCCAGACTGGCCTACACAGTGAGTTCAATGCCAGCCTGAACTAACTATATAGCAAGAACCTGTCTCAGAAAACCAAAATTAACTGATTAATTAATTAAAATAATATAATTGTGAATTGGAAAATGTTTTTAATTTACAAATACGATAAAAAGAACAGATAATGCTTTCAGAAATTCACCAAAAAATCTAAAGTATCATCAGAAACATTAATAATGCTCTTACTGCTGCTAATCATATTTTAGTCTAACATTTTAAATAGAGATCATGATCACTATATATATATTTTTTTTTTTTCTATTTTCCCTTTTTTATCTTTAACTGCTGTAAGTTTCGATCTTGAGTATCACCCAAAGGCCCATGTGTTGAGGGTTTGGCCCCTACTATTGGGAAGCAGGGTGTAATGGAAGGAAGTTAAGTCCCTGTGGGGTGCCCTGGAAGGGGTGGTGGCACTTTCTTTCCTTTTCTCTCGCTACTTCACAGGCTCCATGAGATAATCAGGCCTCCTCCACCCCATGCTCCACTATGGTATCCTGTGCTGCCAGAAGCTCAAAGCAGCAGGGCAATCATGGACTGAAATTTCTGAAACCACAGGCCAAAATGAATTTTTCCCATGTATGTGCGTGTGTGTGTGTCCATATGTGTAATTTGTGTGGTGCTGGTGCCGGTAGTAGGGGACTTTACACTGAGCTAAGTCTCTAGTCCAGAGGGTCACCGAGTCACTAAGTTGCCCATACTGGGCAACTTAAACATGCAACTCTTCTCCCTCAGCCTCCCAGAACACCAGGATTACAGATATGCGTCACCATATTCGGCTCCTTCCCTTTTATTTATTATCTCAGATATTTGTTAAGGTAATAGTTAATTAGCACAGCACACTTTTCTTCATTTTAAATTTAAGATCACAAGATTTTACACAGATGACAGAAATAATATATGCAATGTGCTTAAAACAAGGCCTACCACAGAGCAAGAGCTCAGAAACTACAAGCAACTGCTGTTACTGTAATAATTTACCTGCCCCAACCTCCGCAGGGCTGCTCTTCAACTTGGCAAAATGCAAGTGTTAGCCATTACAACTTGGCTGTTAAACCTTTTGCATACAGAATCACTGCTGTATCTACCCTCTATGCAAATCTGTTCCTTCAATTATCCATCATCAGTTTCAACTCCTCTGAGACAGCTGAGAATTTTTGGACACCAGAAAAAAGATAAAGAAAGAGAAGTGACTGTGGGCATTTTTCAGCAGAGGTGATAAGAGCCTCCCCTAGGAGGCAGAGGTACTTTTCCATTTTTGTTTCTATGTCAAATGGACTCGTTTCCTCTTCTGAACTCCTTAAATCCATCCTGATAATGTATGGCATGAATTCATAGACCCTTATGAAATATTTTTCATATTATGTCATATTATGACACTTATGAAATATTTTTTTTTACTTTCAATGACTTCATATGTAATCCAATATACTATTTTGGTTCTATTAAAGCATATTATCAATTACTGAAAAGAAACCTATAAATCATCAGCACAGGTCACATCTTAAAAGCTGTCTTTGCTTTCACAGATGTAAAATATTTTTATTCATTTTGATTCTTATTACATGAGATCTATGTTAATTGACCTATAAAAAGTTCTGCCTAGTCTATTTACAGTTACAAGCCTAAAAACTGCCAGAGGTTTATTGTAATTTAACTTGGCCATAAACATCTGAGAGTGCACTGTAATTTAAATGTAATCATCTTCTGTCTGTCTGTCTGTTAAACATTAAACCAGTTAAAACACCTGCAGCTGCTTCATTTTAAAAAACAGTGGATTTTTTTGTTTTTTTTTTTTGCACATTTTTTTCTCTGTTTTTGGCTCTTTTTTGAGATTTATATTTGTTTTTAGGGCGCTCAAACTTATTTAAACATTAACAAATGAAGACTGAGAGCCTCAAGGTAAGACTTAAAAATAAAAGTTAGATAGCATAAAGGGTATATATAGTTGAGCTGCTACATATGCTTCTGTGTGTCATTTTTTCAGGTGTATGTTCTATTTTTGTTAGTATACAGATAAGCAGACAATCAGGAAATAGCCAAACTATTTTTGTTCACAGGGTTAACAGTGAGTTAGCATGATAAAAATAAAGATTCCTTTAAAGTTTGCACCACATTTCCATCCATTGTTAGCTAGCTGAGGTAACATCAAAGATTGATTTTATAAATCCAGTGTCTTATTGCTGTTTTCTATAATAATTTAAAAACTTTTCCTAGGATAAAGACAGTATGCATAAGCTTAAGTGTTTAGATATTATGGTTTGGTTCCTATGAGTCATCTAAAACTACTGTTAAGATATATTTAACATAATTAAAATGGTAAGCTTTCTATGTCTAGAATAATAAAGTTTTCTTAACATGCTCTTGGTTAAACTTAAAAAAACTAAAAACACTCTACTGGTAAAAACATTCTACTTGTTTATAATTGTAAACTTTTTAGGCTCAAACATCTGGCACTCCCTTACTTGTGTCCAGCTATTTGTGATGAATGTATGTGCCAATTCAGCACTGGAGAGACACCCAAATGATGCAGACACTTTCACCAGCTTGTGCGTGTGTCACTGTTACGGAATCGTGTTGTAACAGGCAAAGGTACCTAAAGTGTACAGTCTACATAATGTGGCTGTAATGATTAAAATTTAGACATTATCTTTAAGGAAAATCTATAAAGAAGTAAATGCTACTTTAGATATCACTCTAAAGTAGATATAAAGATATCTACTTTAGATATCACTAAAAATGGTTAAAAGATAACAAATTCAGGTAAAGTTTCTTTATGTCATTTAATATCTTGTAATTAAATAACTGACTAAAAAGTTATTTTATACCAAGGGAGACATTAAAATGTGTTTCAAAGATAATGATTGTCATGCCAAAATACTATGTGTAGCTCTTGATCTCAAATTTTTTCAGTAAAACTTTATAACTGCTGTCTACAGGGATCCAACTTCCAAAACAACCATGATTGTTAAGAAATGACAGTTCTCTAGCTAAACTTTATATTTCAAAGTGCTTGATATCCAGATGAGATTTAGTACATAAGTTCACTGCTCACATTACAATACTAATATGATTGATTTTTTTCTTCTGAGTGTTCAATAACTGAAGTTTGGAGAAAGAACTAGAAAGATAAATGGGCTAAGAGGACACCAGCAGTTTGGCCCTGACTCCAAGCTCAGTGAGGACCCAGGACACGAAGGAACCTTTCCTACAGGTACCTAAAATTTAGGTGAGTCACCCAACCTCCTGAGGAGGGAGACTGCTGGATTCCAAAGGACAGGAATCAGGGAATGTACAGTGCACCAAAAGAGAGGGGCATCAACGAGGGGAAAGCCTCCCATGCTTTCACAGAAAACAACCTGGTCAAGCAAGACTGTGACCCATCCTGGTGGCTGACAAGGAGCTGAGAGGCTCTGCACTTGGGTCCAAAATTAGTGTCTAGGAAGGCTTAAGTGATCTTGATAGACAGCAAGGGTTAATTTCCATTTACACAGGTCTCACTTTAACTTGTTCTTAAACATCCAACAAAAAAATATAATCAAAAATATATGAAAATAACACTACAGCAATAAAAGATAATTATAAAAAGGGGTTCCAATCACTGGCCCTTTTTAGCAGTTCCTAGTTACACCAATACATGCCCACCATTATAGTTCAATGAGGCAAAAATAAATAAATAAATAAATAAATAAAACAAAAAAACTATGGTGAAAGCTATAAAAGTTCAATAAGAGTCTTTAAATTCCTTAAATTGTCCTTTAAAACCATCAAACTCTCTGACAGCTAAAATGAATGGAATTTATAACAAGAAATATCAAGCTTACAGATAACTTCCACCAGTAGAGGGGCACACAGTCAACTGATATAACTACTGTTCCACTCCTTTAGGACCAGCACCTGGATGTGGCTCTTTCCCCAACCTGCCTTTTCCATCTTAATGTTCATGCTTTGATTACACATGCTTTAATTTCTTAGAAAATTTGTTAATCTTGCTCATTGATCATGCCAATAGAACCAATAACAAATATGCCAAACTTCTTAGCTGAACCACTAGATCAACCTTGCAAAAAGAGTTTATAACTGCTAAACTACAATATGACTTCTATTCAAGGCCCATTGGATTAGCTCTCTGAAAAAGGCTCCTGATTGCAGTCTCCCCAACTCTGGTCCTTCTCAACTCAAAACAGCTAGATAGAAATTCTCTGCTAACATAGTTAGGGATATCTCATCAGAGAGGTGAATATCGTGGACGTCTGGGTTAGGTAGAGATACTATTCACAGTTGGACAAGGCTGGGTCCACAAGAGAGTTAGGGCAGAAGACAAGAATGCACTGGGCTGGAGGCACATCTGGAGAAGATTAAAGTCACAATAGCCAGACCTACACATTTCCCTAAGGAAGTCTGACATTATAGATGCTAACATTTTAGATTTTTCATATAAATAAACCATTATCTCATTAGAGGCAGGCCATCCTCTCCCACCCACTAAGATTAAAACTAACACTACTACGACCAAGACTAACAAGACTAAGACTAAAGATAAAATTAAGACTACAGATTATCAATCAAGGTTAATGATATACAGATGCCTTTGCTACTACTGGATCAATGCTAGCTCAGGGGCTCTATTTGCAATACTACTGGTTGATTGTAAATTGACCCATATTGTATCGACTTCTAATGATTTCACTCTATAAAACTTTCTCAGAGAAGTGAGCTCACTGGCCACACACTTGGGACCCCTCCTATCTCTCAAGAACTATACCTATTCCCTAGTAAGTTTTCCTACTTTTTTTAAAAAAAGATAATTAATATACAAAATGTATCAGGAGTTCAGATGGGTTGATAACAAAAACCAAATAAGCTGATTTAAAAATGAGCAATGAAATAGCCATTTCTCAAAAGAATACATAAAAATGGCCAGCAGGCATATGAAAATATGTTTGTCACCACTAATGATCAGAAACCACAAATTAAATCCCCAGGGAGATATCACTTCACACCTATTACTAAAAACAAAACAAAATAAAACAAAAAGACAGTACGTTCTGGCAAGGATGTGGAAGCAAGGATACCCTTCACACTGTTGATGAAAATATAAATTCCTATAATCATTATTAAAAAGAGAATTGTTGCCATCGTATCCAGCCATCCCACTTCTGGGTACATACCCAAAGGAAACAAAATCAGTATATTGAAGAGATCTCTACATATTTGTGCTCAGTGTAGCATTCACAAAACCCAACATATAGAATTAAGCTATGTGTCCATCAGTGGATGACTGGATAAAGCAAATGTGGTATATATACACCACGGAATGCTATTCATTCTAACAGAGGTAAACACTGTGATTTGCAACATGAATGAACCTGGGAATATTAAGGTGAAGTGCAATAATCCAGGCATAATAAGACAAACACTTTACAACCTCACATGTAGAATCTGAGAAAGTTGAACTCAGAAACAGAGCAGAATAGTGACTACCTGGCCCTGGGGATACACAGAAAGGGAAAGAATTAGGGAGGTTGGTCAGAAGATACAAAACTTCAGTTTGACATAAGGCATGAGTTCAAGAGATCTATTACGGTGACAATAGTTAATAACAATGTATTATCTACTTGGAAATTGCTGAGAGTAACGTCTAAGTTTCCTCACCACAAATAAATAAATCCCTTTAGTAATTCAAATGTTCATGAACCTCATTTCCTCATTATACAATAAATACACATTTCAAAACAAGTTATAAACCATAAATTTATTTATTATTAAATTTTCCAGTTACCAGTAAAAATAAATTTTAAAAAAGACTATTTCATCCACAAATTCATTAAATTAGTAAATAATGAGTTAGCATTAGATGAGCAAGAAGTTTTATTTAAACTTTGGTACTATTCTTGCCCAATGCATGGTTCACCCTAAACTAGACCCAGACTGAGTGTGTATCTAGTTATTGGAAGTTAAGATTCTGAGCTTCCTGCCCTAAGCACTGCAAACAAATGCTAGAAAGAAAGGACCATTCGGTGGCAGGACAAGGAAAAAGGCACTTCAGTTACTGCCCACAAAACCCACAAAGGAGGAGCAAGTTGGCAACCTTCCAGTCCTCCCTGTGGACACAGAATGGCTCAGCACAACTTCCTGCCATGACGTTTCTCCTTTAAGCGCCTTAATCTGCAGGACATCATATTGCAGGAAGATTTGCTCAGAGACACACAGATATATGAACCCGGGAATGTGAGCAGGAAGAAGAAAAATAACTTACTGAGTTGAGCAAAGGAAAGATGCCCTTTAAATTATTTCATAGAAACAGTCCAAGTCTAAATACTCTATCTTCTTCCCTGTTTAAAAAGCAAAACTCCCAGTCTTCTACCCCAAGACATTGATGACATTTTTTCAGACTGAGAAACTGAAATCTATAAACACAGCGTCAGAGACCTTAATCCCACAATACAGTCAGTGCCCCCAGCAGGCCCAAGATGCTGCCGGCATCTAGTGAAACAGTTCGGCACAAGAAGAATACTGACTTCAACGTCTGAGAAACTCAGTATCAAATAGCTAGCTCAGTGGAATCAAAGAGGTAAGGCATACCTGAAGGGTTTCAATTTCTTCTTTGTGTTCTCTCTTCAAGTGTAAAATAGCAGCTTGGTGTTCTGTAAGATCACAAAAGCAGCTAGTTACAAAGAAGCACAAAATGAGGTATAAAATTCAAATGAGCATCTCCTAGATCTCAGAGGTCTTCTACAAATAGGCTGAGTAAATAGATGCCATAAATGCACACTGACTTGAGGAGAGATTCCACAGGGTTAAAAGCAAAACATGATTAGGGTGTTTCAGATGAAGACAGGGGTCAGCATTTGTTTTTAAGGAGGAGTTGAAGTGCAGGCCCCACAGAGAACAAACATAGATGTGTTAAGAGCAGGAAAGAACATTATCTAAGATCAGAAAAGTCTATTTTTAATCCTGTTTTAAAAAAATTTCCATTTGAAAGCAAGATTGAATAACCACCCTTGGCCAATTTAGTGTTCAGATAACCTTAGAAAGTTAAGACTATTTCTCATTTGAATGAGACACTGTACAGTGACTTGAGGCTGAAATGACAAAAATAAATTTCTGGCCCAATTTTCACCTGAGAACAATGACATTTACTTCAACAGTAAGTCCTCAGTGTACAAAAGGACTCCCGCCAACCCCTGAAACTCACAGCTGGCTGCATAAGCATGGAGCAGCCAAGATGACTACAGAAAAGCTACCCACATGGTGTCCCAGAACCACACCTGCTGCTCAGACTACAAGGTAAAATGCTACAATTGCACATCTTTCCTGGGATAAGCTAGTTTTATAAATGTGTTCAGGGTTGTGACCATGCATAGGGAAGAAATCAGACCTCATTTAAAATAGTAAAAGACAAGCTATTTCACCCAGTAGATTTCACAAATCAGGTATGAAAGACAAAGTTTCAGCTCAATAGTGGAGGAGGGTAAACTTCTGCAGGGAGGGGAGAGTTGGCCATTATGTGCTAAGGTGGGAACACGTTTCACTGAGCTGTTTGTTAACCCATCAGCAAGTTCTGTGGGTTCTACATCCAAGCCACTTGTGACTGTCTCCCCAACACTATCACTGTGACCCAAGCCACCATATCTCTCTCTTAGATGGCTACGGTACCTTCTGGAAGAGTGCCTGGCTGTCACTCTTACCAATACGTACATCTCCCATCACCCTGAGTAATCTTCTGAAGACATGAACCAGATCCTGTCTCACCCCTGGCTTCCCACTGTACTTGGAACAAAAACAAAATCTCCTGATGAAATCCATACGGCTCTCTACGTACTTCTCTGTCATCTCATACTAACCCTCTTTCTAGACATTGCTGCCCAGGCATGTCGCCTCCAGCTGTTTCCTGAACCTACCAAATTCTGTTTCACTTCAAAGTCTTTGTTAACATTGGTGCAAAACTAACCAGATACTATATAACAAAGTATTATTCTAAGTACAGTTATCCCACAGTATGCACTGATTATAGGACATACAGATGCTCAAGTACATGTATTACATTACATGCACAAATCATATGCACATCCTACCATGTATTTTAATCATCTCAGATTGCTTGCAATAACTAATAAAATGTAAAAGCTATGAAAATAGGCATTGTACTAAATTTGTTGGCAAGGAAAAAATGTATACTCACTACAGATGCAATGTTTTTCTTTCTTTCTTTCTTCTTTTTTTTTTTTTTTTGTCTTTTTCCTTTTTATTGGTACCGGGCATCGAACTCACGACTGCTATGCCCCTGAGCTAAACCCCCAGCCCCACAATGTTTTTCTTATCAACCATTTTGATCTGTGGCTGATTAAATCAGTGGATAAGGAATCCTCAGATACGAAAGCCCAAATGTACTTCATATGTTAATTCACTTCAGCCCTAAAATAACTCTATGATTGAGGTAGCATTATTATTACCATTAATAAAGAAATTGAAGCACAATAGGTTAAAAAGCTAATCCAAGGAAGTAGAATAATATGCAGAGCAAAAAAATATGCTCAGTTCAGTGGATGAATACACAAACAAACCATAGTGTACCCGTGGAATGGAATACAACTCAGCATAAAAAGGAATGCAAGCACCATCATGGGTGAATCTCAAAGTCTCTGTCTACACCAGAAGAAATCAGTCTCAGAAAACCAATTAGAGTTTAATCATGCTTATCTGACAACTGGGAAAGACGAAAATAGAGGGATGAAGAACAGATCACAGTGGTAGCTGCCGGAGATTAGAAATGAGAGGAGGATTTGACCACAGAACTGCAGCATACAGACAAATTTTGAGGAATGATATATTCTATTTTGATTATGGTAGTAGCTACATGAGTCTGTGTGCGTGTTAAAACTCAAAGCACTGAGTGTATGTAAAATTTAAAGAAAAAATTATATAATAAGTTTATTTTTAAAGATATGCATCAAATTCATACTTCTAAATGTTTTCCTAGAAGAGTCAACAAACCAAAAAGATATCTGCTACTACTTTATATATTTGTTGTCTGGAAGCTACAGCTGATACAGCGTAGCACAAAAGAGTAAAATATTTGCAGATTATTAGGGGAAAAAATCAAGGTACTATTCAGTACATGTACTTAAGAAAACCTAAAAGATTTGACAGATAAAAATATCAGGATATGTATGTTCAGCAAAATTGCTAGATATGTACAGAAATATTAAAAAAATTGAACTAGCAATAATTTTAAAAAGACAACTTAAAAAATATTTAAAGTATCTCTGAAAATACAAAATACAGTATCTAAGAAAAATATTTAAAGGCCATATATGAGGATATAATAACACTTTATTCAAATGTTTCATCAAGAAAGATACACAAAGACAGTAAGCAAGCTATGATTTATAAGACTCATCAGTGTAAGGTGCTGATAATCTCAAATTGATATATTAATTCAATAACAATCCTTTAAAAGTTGCTGAAGGCTTTAATCCAAGAAACTGATTCTAAAATGTACAGAGGCACAACATGCCAAAAAGGAGCCAAGAAACTTCTAAAAATATAAATTAAGATTAATTTACAACCTAGCAAGAATTATTTTTAACTATTACAATGTAACTAAGGTAGAATGATAATGACATGGAGATATGAAATAAGACTAAAAACATACCATGATTTATGATCATTTAATGTGAGAAAGAAGTAGCATTAAAGATCTTGCTTACATAATGAAGGGTCTTTTCAATATCTAATACCCTATCAAAAAAGTTGGATCCCAACTCTATACCATATAACAATCTATTCCAAGTACATTAGGAGCAACACTATAAAAGAAAAACTGAATATTTTACATGACAATATAGCATAATATTTTTATAATTTTGGAACAGGATAGGATTTCCAAAGACACAAAAACCCTATATGAAAAGAAGAGACTTGTTAAGTTTGACTATATAAAAATAACTTTTTTCTCAGAAAATACAGAGAAAAAACAACACATGGAGTAGAACATACTGCAAACAAATATAATCAAATGATATCTAGTTTAAGCATTTAAATAAATCCTGCAAAACTACTGAAAACAGAACCCATGAAACTCACACTTAAAAATACAATGCAAATGCTATGTAAATAGATGTGACATTATATTGTTTAAGGTATGATATCAAGAAAAATGTACGCATAAGTCCAGTAGAGATCTAAGTGTTTAAGGATTTGCAATTTAAGTTTGATTTGAGGAAACGAAACCTGTGGACATGGAAGTCAACTAAGTATGAAGTCTGACAAAACTGAGTGCTGCAGAAGATGCTGAATAATGAGAACTGTTATATGTGAATGGCAGGAATGGAAACTGATACAGTCACTGTGGAAAACGCTTGGCATTTCTAATAAGGTTGAAGACACGTACGTGTATGTCGCTAACCAGCAGTTTTCATGGGTGCAGCTTGGATCTTGGGTTCCCCCAAAGGCCTGTGTGTAAAGGCTTCATACCCAAGCTGGTAGTACTGGGTGGTAGGGAGGCTTTGGTCACCGTTGTTGATGGGAAATCTTAGGTCACTGTGCAGTGGTGGGTCCCCAGAGAGGATTGTGGGTATCTGGGAACCAGCCTCTGTCTATTTTCATGTCTCAGCCATGGTTGAGTGGGTCCTCCCTGCCACACTCTTCCCATACTGTGTGCTGTGCTGCCACAGCCCATAACAATAGGGCCAGTCAAGCATAGAGAAAACCTCAAAAAAATGTAAGCCCAATAATGATGCATCCTAACGCTTGTGATGATAAATATATAAACCCAAATCAATTTCACATTTCTACAAAGTAGCCAAAAGAAAGGCAGTTAAACCAACCTTCTTACAAAACCAATGCTCCTTGGGAATAACACTGCCTCCTGAACAGAAATCATGCAGACTTTATGCTGGAAAATTATTCATCTGTATAAAGTGTACCTACAAGGGTGTGACTTACATAGTTATGACTAATTCATTAACACATTGACGGAGATCACTGTAAAGTCAACACTCAGCAAAGCATGATTTGGCTCCCTCTTAACAAATATTGTTGCCAACAGTATCACTGTTATAGGTGGCCTATACACCCTCATCCCAAGAGCGATAAAACAGAACCTCCAGGGCCTCACAGGAGGAAAGACTTAATGGCTTTGCTACTGGAACATTCATTTTGGGCTCCCAAGACAATGTAACAGGACAGGAAGGTCACAGAGTAATGCCACATCATAAAAAGGGTAAACTAATGGACTTCCAAATGCATACTGTTAGTGGCTGTACTCTTTATTTTTCTAGGTTCACAAATGCCTTAAAATAAAGCATGACAAATTTTGGTTGTGAAGATGGTGAGCAGAGGTTTAATTCAAAACAAAGAATGTTTGTGTTTGTTAAAAATAGAACTTTAACTGGCATTCAGTGGCTCAGGAATTGTCTAAATGGGTGAAAAAAGGCACAGAAATTTTGAACCCAAGAGACTGACTGAAAAGGGAAGAAGATTCTTTGGCTCGAGTGGAAGTTAAGAAATGCACTAAGGTAATGCAGTCCACAAAAAGCCTGATGTATGTCTTTTAGAAAAGAATATATCAAATAAAACAAAAAAGGCTCTCACTGGCAGAATTCAACACTTTGGGGAAAATAGGAAAGAACTTCCCTCCATAAAAATAAAGCTCTTTCTATCCAAATGTTTACATGAATTGATTCCTTCTCTCTTCTTCATGATAGAAATTCTTTTTGATCAGTTCACAATAGCAAAACAACTTTTCTGCCAGGTGTCTGGTTTATGTCCTCTAGTTTGCCAAGAGCAGAATTAAAAATAATTTCGGGAACAGAGAAAGCATAGATTAACCATTGGTAAAATTCATCAATGATTACCTGAGTTTATTTTGGTTAAATATGACTACAGATAATATTGCATGCTGTTTCTCAGGAATAGTTTTAAGCACCAAATGCACACTACCTCATGGTGTCTTACAAATTTAAAAAACATGTCAAAGTCCATTTGAGAGATGAAGAAACTGAGACACTCATATTGAATAACTTTCCCCGTATAACATGCAGTAAGTCCCAGAGACGACACTCATGCCTGAAGAACCTCTGCATTTACTCTGCAGACTTTTGTTTCCTTATCTTTGTTTATTTTCTCTTTGGGACTGGGTAACAATCAGAAAGACACAAAACTCAAAATCCCTAGGACCTCAGCAGTTGCCAGCTGCATCCAAATGCTAGAATAACGTTTACATTCAAGAAATTTTTACGTAAGTCTTTAAAGAAGGTGCTACATATTTTTAATCCTAGAAAGGTTTTTGAGGGCCTTGGACCAAAGTGAGCAGCACGAGTTATGATATAGAGTGCCATCAAGTGACGTGTTCACGATTTCTTCATCTTCTCTGTAGACACTTCCAAGCCCATAGCTACCAGATTATGGTTATTGGGTTTTACTCATTTTCTCTTACACATGAATCCTATCCACTCCCCCGTTACACACATATATGCTTATTACATTGGCAAACTGGATTGTACACATGATAGGAAAATTAGAAAAAATTCCCAACTAAATGAGAGCCACAGTTGTATTCTTGCCCATGGGTTCCAATTTCTACTGCCTGTTTTCTCACTGCCGTTATACTGCCCCATGTCGTTATGTTCAAGTTCATACTTCAGTCTTTTTTTGTTTGTACCGACGATCGAACTCATGACCTCGCGCTCTCCAGGCAGGTGTTTACTCTGCTGAGCTAAATCCTGGCTCCTCATACTTAGTCTTAATGGGAAAGAATTCCTCTAAATTCTACTTGAGGAACACTTAATCAGAGCTTTCAAAGCTAATGCCAGAAAAATCATTTTTTGTGAGATCTATGGACCTTATTTTGTCACTTGAAAATGTGCAATAAGGAAAAACTTAAAGTTAGCACATAAAATTCATGATCTCATGGGCAGTGTTGATTGGTCTCATCGGTGAATCACCAACATCACCGTCACCTGGAGTGACTTAGAAAAATGCAAGTCTTTGCTGCATGCTGCATTTATTAAGGATGTTAACAGACACCCCTAAATAATAATAATACACAATAAAATTGAGACCTATTGCTTTATATAAGGCTCTTTTATACAAACAGAAAACAATTCTGAAGAAAAAATTAAGAAACACTAAAACTCTAGCAAATACATGCCCAAAAGTAAACTGGCACATGAAAAAGGAAAATATACTACTTACTAATAGATTAAAAATTCAAACAAACTCATCCATGAGCAAATGCAGGAACTTTTTCCAATTGTCTCTAACATTGATAAAAATGATGAGAGTCATGAAAGGCAAACTCCCAAGCCATTTGCTGCAAAACCTAACAATAAAATAAAAACTGAACTTGTGTATTTAATAAGCTTAGGAGAAGTGTAGGGCTATATCTTGGGGTACCATGCAGTCCACAGTAACTAGTAGTTGGGAAAAGGTAGCTACCTTGTACTGTCAAAAACAGTGGAGAAAGACTCAAAGACAGTGAAGTCAGAAAGAAAAAAGACAAGACAAGACACCAGAGGACATTTGAATCCAGTGCCTCCAGCTAGCAGCAGGTGCCGGTGACAGGCGATCACCTGAACTGTGGACACACCACCTTTTTATCAGTGGCCTTTCAACAATCATACGGTATGGGGTCTAAGTTCATTTTTTAATATTTGGCTACTGACAGCTTTTACACTCCCCTCTACCCCTGATCCCCACAGATAAGCAACCTGATAAAGCCATTAAAAATGCAGTGGAGCGAGACCACGCAAGCCACTGCCCACAGGTGGGAGCCCTCAGCCTTGACTGACCCCAGGCCAATCTCCCACTCGTGCTCTCTCAAGTCATTTTCAGAGTAGCTTTGGGTGCCTGCCCTGCTCTCCCCAGAAGTCTCATCGCGTGAGCAATAAATCTCTCCACACCCTACTGTATGTGTGCATTTGTATGTGTGTTCCTGGACATCAGTCTTGACATCTGAGTCAGATTTTGGGTAGAAGGTCCATCCTGTCTCTCAGAAAAGGAAAAAGCCATGTAGGTCATGTAGAGATTAAGTAAATAATTAATGAATTAATCTATTACATAATTCTATTCCATTTCCATATCGGAAAAATATAATATCGGACAAGAACTCAGAGAAATTCCATAAATTAAGGAGCTATAACTCTTAACATGTGTCCTTGTTCAAGTATGTTTAGGATTTCTTTCAGCAGAAATATAAACTTTCCATTATTGAAAAGAACTCTCCAAGTTCACTGGTTTTGTGCTATATGATGTTTATAGCCTCTCACCCAATTCATATGTTGAACCCCCAAGATGATGGTATTAGGAGGTAGGGTCTTTAGGAGATGATTAGGTCCTAAGGGCAAAGCTGCAATGAATGGATTAGTGTGCTTAAAACAGAGACTCTAAAAAGCTGGCTCATTCATTCCTCCACATGAGGATGCAAGAGCCCTCCCCAGATAGGGTCTGCAGGCACCCTGGGCTTGCTAACCTCCATAACTGTGAGCAATACATTGCTGTTGTTCATAAGTTCCTGAGTTTGTAGTATTTCACTGTCACAGCCTGAACAGACAAAGATATCACTCTATTTGGTAGCCCCTTTCATATAGTCAAGCATGGAACTAAGGGATTAAGTATGATTTCTTGGGGCATTCATCTTTGAAATATCTAAGATGCTTTTAGCATTTACACTAGAGTATTACTCATTAATCCTCTAGTTCATACAAAAGTATTAACTCATTAGATATTTGTTGTTCTTTTTTTAATTTTAAAAAACAAAAGATAGAAATGATACGGAATTTTTAAAATAGTAGGAAATTAACACTAGCAAATATATTGCATATGGTTATCTTAGAAGTAGTGGTTCAGGACACACGATTTAGGCATGAAAAATGATCAAACAATCAAACAATGAGAACACCAGCTGTTCTTGATGAACTTACAGAGGTTAGTAGTACAGTTATCTACCCTGTATGTGTAATATATATATATATATATATATATATATATATATACACACACACACACATGCACACACGCACACATATATATGTGCGCCCATATCATACAATCTTTACTTCATTTGATCTCATCCAATTGTCTCACTGATAGACATGAAAGATGAGAACTGTTGAACAAATATAGATCAAATTCTACCTCTTCTTTCCTTTAGGATGTAAATGCTGCCCATGCCTTTGGCCTGGACACACAGCTTGCTTTGGCTAGTGGAGTATCTGCTGGCATGAAGAAGTAGAGGTTGACCCTAGCGTTTGGCCTGCCACCTGAACTCCTGCCATGTCACAAAGGAAGCGCACATCCTAGGCAGCTGCTAGGTACTCAGCCTGGGTTCCTAGGAAAGAGCCGTGCAGATCTCAACCATGATCAGAGTGGGCACTCAGGTTCCCTTGAGAGAACCCAGATCAGTTCACCTGAACCACAGGTGATCTTTACACCCATGCAAAATACATGCTTGTTATTGAAGGCTGCTGAATTTTAGAATAAAGTGTGATGCAGATTTCTGCAGTAATGGCTAACGGTATATATGGTAACTTTCCAGCCCAGTTTACTGTTGAGAGACTCAGAATTTTAAAGACATTAAATAAGAGGGCCAGAGTCTCATCAAACCACCTAGACACAAATGGGCTGAAGGGAAGAGGCTAAAGTGCGTAAATGTACATAATTATGTGTTTAATACTAAAACCATGAATTCAGAACAGCAATCAGATCTACATGCTCTGGGATGAGGAGACAAAATAGGTATAAATGTCAGTAATTCACGGCTGGCCATGTCCTTGACTTCTACCTAAATATCAAAGGCAAGCGTCGAGGGCCTGGGACCATCTGATAGACAGGATGCCACAGGGCACGTAGTCACCAAATCAAATTCTGGCTGATACTCTCCGGAGAATTTGCCTTTTTACTTTGTCCTCATACCCTTATTTTCTGTTGTTAGCTTAAAGATGCCAAGATTTCTAGAATTTCAGGCATATAAGGCCCAAAAAACATAGTCTCAGCCAAGGGTAGCACATATGTGTAATCCCAGATATTTAAGAGGTTGAAGAAGGAGGATTGCAAATTTAAGACCAGTTAGCAAGACTGTCTCAAAAAAAAAAAAAAAAAAAAAAAAAAAAAAATTAAACAAGGGGAGTTAGCTTGCTGCTTCCTGGGTTCAATTCTTAGTAACACACACACACACACACACACACACACACATAATGATTTTTCTACCTGTGCAGTTTTAAGAATACGGCTTAGAACAATGACCAAGAAACAATGCTTCTACAAAGGCACATGCTTACTGGGAGGAACACAGGGCAATAAATGAAGTACCCAATCCTGGTCGCTAGGTGGCAATCACAATGCTTCATATTTAAACTGCTACAAGCACCACCACAACACCTGAAAGATGTGGGGCAGGGGAAGGGGGTCAAAGCTGTGAGACAAGCATTTTTCTTCAGTTTGAAAGGTGGAGTAGTACGGACACGATAACTAGCTGAGAAAAATTCGAACAAGTACCGTATTGTTCAGTATTGGAACAGTATTTCCAATTACAACAAAGTTCAAAGTGCCTCAGTAGGCTTCTGGTTGTACAGGTTCACATTTTTCAGCTCCCCTGCAAGCCTACCTAGCAAGGAATCTAACATACAAAGCAAGAAAATTAAAAGTCACAGGTGAGTAGCAAAACATACTGACATTTTGGAGAAAGAAATGGGACAAAACCCCAAAGCGGTGCTCTGGCCTCTGGCCGCCATGCCCCAGTTCCAGGGGAAGGCAGGGCAGGCAGGACAGCAGGAGTTAGGTTACAGACAGGGCAGCAGGCTCTGCAAATGCTCCTGGAGGGCAGGACACCAGGGCCTGCTTACTGCTTAGAAAAAGAGGCAGGCGTGCTAAAGCCGCACGCCTCAGCCCCAGAAGCCTCTGTAGGAGAGTACGGAACAAACTTCAAGCTCAAAATCCCATGGCTGTATTTCCACATCATCATGGACCAGGGACCCCAAAGCACCATGCTAAGACCAATTTCTATTCTGGAGGTCATAGAAGGAACAGGTGAGATAACCATAAAATCAACACAGGCAAGAAGAGAGAAGCCTTCTCTTAAGTCATCCTACGAACCTTCAAAACAAACTTTAAAGACATGAAGAAATCTTCCTGTCAAGACAGGCAAAAAAAAAAAATCAAAATATGAAATTATCCAATACAAATTTTACATAGTTAACATACACTGGAAATACTTTAGTAATGTTCAGAGTCTTTCCCAAGATAAATGAAAGAATAACAACCATTATAAACCTAATGGCAACAACATTATACCAAAAATGGAAAAAACAAGAAAAAACACAATAGTAGGTGATCATAAATTTTTGAAATGTTAGAAAAATGATTGAGATGAAAAACTCAAGAATTCCCTAAACAGGCACAGTCAAGGAAGGAATTTTTAGGTAAAAAATATTGAATAATGAACTAAAACTACCGCATGGTACAAGAAAAAGATGAGGAAAGAGTCACACTTAAATTCTGGCATTGATATGCAGATAGCAGAACAGACCATAAGAGCGGGAAAAATAGTATACAAATAGAATGGGCATATGAAAACAAACATGTGATCTGAGGTTTCACTGAAATTTGTAGGGAAAGGATAAAATGATTTAAAAAATTTGAATTTAAGAAAATATTTAGCTTTCAAACCATGTAAATATAAGAATCATTTCCAGAAGATTAAAAATCATTTAGTGACAAACAACAGAAAAACTCTTGGAACAATATTCAGAGTACTTTTATAATACTGGCATACAGAAAGGTTTCTTAACCAAAACTTTTTTAAAAAGACAAATCATTTTAAAAATTCAGTTACATTAAAATAATCAAAAGTACGTATGCTTAAAGATATCGCTAAAAAGTAGTAAACCCCACACATAGAGAAGACATGGAAAGTATCTGAAGCACCTGACCAACAAGAAATCAGCATTCAGAATAAACACATCCGAAAAATAAATAAGAAAAGCAACCAATAGAAAAAAAGGAGCAAAATGACAGTAAAAGCATGGGAAAGAATCTTTAACTGGTTAATAAACATATAGGAAGAAGATTTCACTCTCTAGAGGAAAATGCAGATTAAAACAACAGACCTCCAAAACACATAAAAAGCATACTGGGGATTTTTACACAGTAGGCACACAGAAATTCATGCAATATAACAATTTCACCTAAGGGGCAATGGAGGGGATATGGAGGACTTCAACATATTTGTAATCATTTATTTCTGAAGCACTGGGTATAATCAAGAAGTTGGACACAACTAATATCACAGACTTAAAACAAAAAAGCTGATGGAACTATAACAACATAAGTAATTAAAATTCTAACAGCTAATTAACAAACTTAAATCAGAAATTAATAAGCCAAGCAAATAAAAACAATGATCATAATTAACAACCTTAATTATATGTATTTTGCAATCAACAGGTTAACAAAATATGCTTTTTAGGCACAAGTCATATATCTGCATAAGCCTCTTGAAAAAATTCAATCACACTGATCATGATCTCTTTGTAAAATGCAATTGAACTAAAATCAACAGGAGACTAAATTAAATCAATTTTTAAACCCTAAAACCAGCAAATCTAATTCATTAATTTGTTAAAACATACTACACAACTATTCCAAATTTTTTCATTTTTGAAACATGGTCTGTGTACGCAGGCTAGTACTTGCTTATGTAGCCCTAGCTGGCCTTGGACTCACAATGATCCTCCTGCCTCAGCCTTCCACGTCCTGGGATCACAGGCATGTGGTACCACACCTGGCCCCAATTTATTCTAAGAATGTGAAAAATAAATGCCCTTTGAACAGTTACAGAGATGCCTACCACATTAATATACTAATGGGACATAACAGTGCATTTTAAAATCTGACATGGGATGATACAGAAAAATGTACTGAAGAAGCTTAACATTCTTGATTTTAAGCATAAAAAAAAAAAAAAGAAGAATCCTCTTAGCTAAGTTAGAATAGAAGGGAACCTGACTTGGGGTGTTTATCAACAACTTTGAGAAAATTTCAAACATAATACTGAAACTTAAAGAAGTGAAATTAAGAAAGCCCATCACCACCCACATTTCCTAAGCCGCACAAACATGCTGAGGTAATACATACGCAAAGTAAGGAGATGCAAGGATTGGACAGGAAGAGACCAAGCTGATGGTTTCAATCATTGTTAAAACACATACTCAGGGAGCATTAGGGTAGAGTTTAGAAGACCCTGCTCTCCACTGTCCAGGGACACGCGGGTAGGGAGACTGTGAGTGGCACCAAGGAGGTGTCACATGGGAATGGTGGGAGAGCCAACTACCTCTGGGGAAAGAAGCAGAGAAATGTGTCCCTAACAACAGAGGTTTCAACACTGGCTTTAACAAGTTAAAGAAACCATGGTGAGTTGTTTTTGTGTAATTATTAAAACTACTCATTATCTCTTTTTTCATCATTTTGTAATTATTCAGTATTTTCTTCTTAAACAATCAGGGAGATGTCCAGTGTTTCATATATATACTTCTTTATACATTAAGACTAGATTAAGTCAGTGAGGACAAAAAGAACCCCACTACCTCAATTAGAATCAATATACAGATACGAAAAGAAGAATAAAATAACATCCTTCATGTGGCATATGCCACATGTAAGTAGTACTAGTCGAGCAGACCGAATACTTTAGGACGATCTCCTTGCCCTTTTCTCTGTGCTTTGACCCAACCACTGACAGAACCCTGTGTGTAACGTTGACAAAATGAACTGAAGGAGGGAGCTTAAGGTCAGTCTCTGGAGGAGCACGTGAAAGTCAGCCAGATTTAACTGGCATGAGAGTGGAATTTTCTCTTAAACCAGGCCATACAAGTACTCAGGAGGCCTGGCCACCTGACTGGTTTCTAAGGGAGACAAAACACTTGTATCTCCCACAAGGTGGAAAAGTACTCCAAAATAATGCATTGTGTCTGCCGCTGGTCTTCCCACCTAGAAGAAGATTCAGCTGGAGCTACTTCTACCATTCAGAATTTAACTTGTGTGTGTGTGTACATATGCAGGTACATCAGTGTGCACTTGCACTATTTTCAAATCTGCACCTCTTATTCCTAACAAAAATCAGAAACCCTTAAGACATACATACAGGGGAAAAATCCAGCACAAGTGACAGTTTAGGGTACAGAGCCAGATAGCAGCTTCTCTGCAGGAATACAGGGACAGGCAGGCTATAAGGACCCACTATAAGGACTTAAACTCCAAATGGACAGAGCTCTGGTTCTCTTGTCCAGTTATTGCAGCCACAGGGTTGCCACATTTATAAATTAAAAATATAAGCTGCTCAGTTGTATGTAAAAAGTGAACTTTAGATAAACAACCAGTAATTTTTTTAGTTATAAACACAGCCCATGCATCATTTAAGTTGTATTTATATTCATTGCTTATCTATAAAGTTTAAGTTGAACTACATATTCTCCATTTATCCAATATTCTAGGTTTGCTAAGGATTCTTAATGGGGACTGAATACAATAGGCAGGCCAAAAATTTATAGAAATGGTGCACTACATTTGTACACAGGTAGAAAAAGCCAACCAGAATCTTTTCAATAGCAGTGGGTTCTAGACACTGCAATTCACCATGCCTTTAAAAAAATCTTTTAGATTTTGTTGTTGCTTATGATATCTGTGTTAGTTTTATTTTTCCTTAACTTGATGTTTTCAGATAATCAATTTCTTTAAATTGATTTGGTGAGAAATTTCTAGTTTTCTAAATAAACAAACTGAATAATAAGACCCTACAAGAAATGCAGACAATACAGCACCTACATTCCCTCCTAGTACAAAGATAGAAACACCCAAGGTAAAAGCTCATGAAGAGAAGAAGAATGCCCTGGTTCTACTGAGACTACAGTGAAAAATAATGTTGTTCAATGGTTTAATAAGACTTATTATATGTTATCAGTCATGCATAGCTCACCACTTGCAACTCTGCTATAGTGTTCCTAACCTCAGAATTAAAATAAATTAGAGATTCAACCAGCTCTCTTGTGAAAGCCAAAATTTATCCATCAGTCAACGTGTTCAATACTTTCATCAAACCAGTAGTTACACCAGTGGTTTTCCAGGTTCTGTACATATTAGAATCACAAGAGTAGATTTAAAAAATCACTTAAGCTTGGATCTCGGCCACAGAGATGAACTTGAATTTCTTAAGTAGAGAAGAACTGTATTTTTCAATCATCCCCAAACAATGATATCTGGGGAGGTACAATTAAGAGCTAAATTATAAAAGATATGAAAAACAAGATAGAAATCATTTAAAGATCAAAATAAAGGAGAGATAGAAGGAAGCCAGAAAGTAGATTTTTGGGAAATGGGCAAGAGAATCTGGAGAAATAGGTAGAAGGGTATGTGGAGGGAAGGGGTTAAAATATCAACACAAAATATATATGTACCAATCCCCCAAATAAAGGCAATAGTTAAGTAAAAACAAACATATTAATAATTGTTAAAGGTTTACCTTCCCCCTATTTTCTGCCAAACGAAAAAGAACTGGGTTCTTCCTTGCCCAATTCCAAGTTCCCCTGAAATTCTATCTCCTATAAATAGTGCTCAAATATTATGAAGGTTTGGAAAAGAGCAGGGTTAGAAAGGGAAAAGGTTTAGGTAAGACCTTTCAGGCAATTCTAGTTTACTGGCAAATCCAACTAAACCTGCCAATTTTTCATCTTTAAAATGCACGCAGTAGGCATAATGCAGAAGACACCAGCTTATTTCATAGCAGCATTCAGTTTAGACCCCCATCAAAGGTCAAGGTGTGGCAGGCCAGCATATCCTACTCATACTTCAGTGCAGATGCTAGTCAAGGAACATCTTCTCCTCAGCAGCACTAGCTGTAGATTCAAGGCAAAGTCTTGACTAACACAGATACAGAACCAGGCACTTCTTAATTTCCTCCCAATACCTCCTGATTCCTGTTAACATGACAAACCAAGCCATCAGAAGTCATTTTCATACTCCAATCCCTCACAAGAATGTAATCATTATGTATTGCAAATATGTATTAACAAAAATAAAAAATGTAAAAAAGGAAAAGTCAAATATGTCATTTTCATTAATCTGAAAATAATACGTTAGAGAAAGGAAATATTTGGCATCATAAAAGGATAACATGATTTCTTGGTTTCTGTAGCACGTGAAAAATTTCTTGTCCTATTTAAGAAATGACGCTGTTAGAATAATCTTTATTTGAAAACTAAAGTTCTTGATCAAATTCCTGGTAACAGTAAAAACAACTGCAACAAAAACACTAGTTTGAAGAAACAGATAAAACTTAAATAAAATCGTATAATCATAGACTGTTACATACAGAATGTCAAGGGTCCCACTTTCCTTAAAATATAAATGAAAAAAACTTAATATTCAGAAACACTGACTCATGTGATGTACAGTACAGAGAACCTGAGTTCCACATGCAGGTGGGGTCACATTTTATAACTGCACAAATTAAAAATTCCGTGGCTTTCCTCAGAGTGCAGATTTCCTAACTACCTGTTTAATACACTCTATTTCTTTTAAATGAAGTCAAATGCTCAGAGTAAATGGAGTAGGAGAGAACTAAATATTTTGAGAGAGATGGGAAACATTTGAAATGGCAGGTGCTGAGAAAGAAACACAGACTGGAAATCTATATAACAGTAGGTGGGCAGCATGGGGAGCCCATTTGTAGTGCAACTATTTACTCACAGTGGCCAAAGCTTGACAGTCACATGATTTCTTCTAAGTTCTGCCAGTCAGGAAAAAAACAGAACAAGATAAGGGCCTGGATCCCTCGAGGGTTGAGGTTTTCCAGAGGTCTGCTAGAGAGGGTACTCGGGAAAAGAAATCAAGAATGTCCCTGAGAATGTGACATCAAAGATACCCAGAGAAGGAAGTGAGGACAGGAAGAGCTGCTAGGCATGGAGAAGAGGTAGAGTCAAGTTCTTGAGAAAGAGAAGAGATCTTTATTTTTAGAGACCTGAGGGAAACGCTGTAATGGTACAAGACGGCAGCAGAAACGGGAAAGACAGAATTTATCAGTACAGAAATAAAGCCATCTCAAGTAAGCATAAGGTCCAAAAGGTAGAGAAAGAGTAGTAGGCACCTGAAGTGGCATAAAATGTCATCAGAAACAAAGAGAGGCACGACTAGAAATGAGTGATCCCTGTGGCCATGAAAGCAAAGTACAAACCAGTGACCTGGGCGGTCAAGAGAAAAGGTGGCCTTGAGAGTTACACATACATCCCTGAAAGCTTGGAGAACCCAAAGATCATTGAATATGGAGGGATGCTCTGATTCGTTGTTGAGTTTTATTTGCTTTTAAGAACTCTCACAGTTCAAGGGTAAGGGGCCAGCAGTAAATATAGCCTTAATGGTTTGGTGGGGTCCTTGTCATTATAAAGCCAATGAATGATAACTAGCACTTCTGTAGTATTTTATATTGCTTTAATGCTTTACGAACACTGTATTTCCTCAAATACAAGACACCAGATGTGTCAATGCTTATTTATCATAAAAGTACAAAATGCCAAATTTTTGTTTGTGTTTTGAGGCAGGTTCATTGTAGTTTGAGGTGGCCATAAACTCACTATGTAATCCACACTGGTCTCAAACTCACAGTCACCCTCTTTCCTCAGCCTCCCAAGTGTGGGGATTACAGGCATGCACCACCATGTCCATCTGTAAAATGCCAATTGTAAAGCACATTCTAATTTCAGATGTGGAAAATGTACACATATACCATATTAAAATATATTAGCTCATTTAATCTTCATAAAAGCTTTATGTGGGAGATATTATGATGACTATCTCCCTACTTAGGTAAAGAAACCAAGATACAGAGAGCTTAAATAGTTGCCCAAGTTCACACAGGTAATACGCAACACAGCAAGGATCTGAAGCCAGGAAACCAACCTATTTCCAAAACTTAACCTCTTAACAGCCACAGGGTACTATTCCAGACCAATAAAGAAACACTGCAATGCACAAGCCTATAAAGTGTACCAGAAGGAAGACACAGCACAGCAGAGTCCACTGCTGATGCACCCAAGCATGTGGGCAGCCTCAGAGAGGCCTTGCATTCCCAGCTCAGCTCTGGTTCTCTCCAAAGGACCCACCATGATTAGTGCTTCCCTGAAAGACAGCCCTCCTGCCACCCCTCGTGAGCACTAAGTCATCCCTACCAATCCCCGCACTTTTTCCCCTTGGCCATGACTCTATCCATTTAGCAATCTGTAATCTTCCCTTCAACATCTGTTTCACTTCATGAGGGTGACTCCTGGAGCCACATTCACAGCTGCCCCTAACGCAGAAGCCACAGCTGAGTGAGCACCCAGATGCACACAGCCATCAGATGACACAGCCTCAGGCAGCTCCCTCCCCTGGCTTTCATACCCAGCGAGCTGGCAGCCAGGCCCGGCCAATCTACTATTTCCTTTATGAGTCACTGCCTTAGTTACTGGGGGAACAGATGTTATAGGAACTGCAAGTTGCAGTCACCATTTACATTTCCTACTGACATTTGAAAGAATATTTGACCTTGCCAGTAATCAAAGAAACATTAATTAAAGGGCACCATTACTATCTCTCTCTTTAGAAAAACATCACAAAACTCAATGTCAAAAAAATCAATGAATATAATCATTAAGTGTTGTTCTCATTGTCAACAACAAAAATAACAATTTCTGCTGCTAGAACCATGGTTAATATTAACATTTGTTGACTGTGCTGTATGAACCTGGCATTATATGGAGCATTTTGTGACTTTCTCTAATCCATAGAGGAAGATACTGTACCATAAACTTCATTTTGTAGGACACTCAGGGTCACAGGTTGAAAAAAGAAGTAGGTGACTTTTGAGAGGCCGATTTGGCTAAATAGGCACACCATGGTTGCAACAATTCCCTCTTTGAAAACTCTCCTCCCTCAAAAGAAAATCTAGATTACAATCAAAGATTTAGGTGTCACTTTTCATCACAATGTTATTGTAATGGAAAAAATAAAAAATTAATTCAATGCTATGAACTCTTTTCCTTCAACGCTGTAATATCCCGTAGCTATTAAACTAGTTGATAAAGGATTTTCGTTTTCTTCTGTGTATGCGTGTTTTCTATTTTTCTACAACAAACTGTGTCACTTGTACATTTAAAAGAACTGACTCAAAGTTTTTGCAGCTAAAGCTTTAATCTAGGGTTGAAGAGTCACAGTCAACAGGCAAATCACTGCTTCTATGGTTCTACCATGAGAACTGGACCAAGAAGGCCTGGTTCAAATCTCAGCTCTCCACCTACAGGCAGCTGAGCTTAGACTTAATATTTTTTACAATCTCAGAGCAATGCCCAGCACCTCGACACATATTCTGTATCACTAGCTGCTATTATTACTGATACTGCTGTTACATCTTCATTCTAATCCAGGGGTCCCGAGATACCAGCCCTCACCAGTCTTTACCCTGTTGGGAACTGAGCCACACGACAGATGAGAGTAGCAAGTCAGCAGTGCTTCATCTATATTTACAGCCTCCTTCCAATTCCTGCCATTACCACCTGGCTCTACCTACTGTCAGATCAATGGCACTGTTAGATTCTGCCCCAAAGCAGGAACCCTACTGTGGACTGTACATGCAAGGAATCTAGGTTCCAGCTTCTCTGGAGCATCCTGAAATTATACCAACCCCACCTCATCCCACTCCTAGTCATGGAAAAACTGCCTTCCATGAAACCAGTCCCTGGTGCCAAAAAGGTTGGAGTCTGATGCTCTAAACTGATAATTTTGCTTCACACTTCACTGACAAACCTGCAGCAGCCCACAGAACTTTCACGTCCCTCACCTATCAGGATGGACACCCACTCACTATGCCTGGCCCTCTCACTAGGGTGGTTTTCACTGTTCCTAATACATAACATCACGAACCCTCCTACCATCTGAAGAACATAAGTGCAGGAAGTCTTCACTCATACTACATCAAACTGTCTGTCTCTACTGGAATCTTCTCCCAGGCATACATAAATGCTGTGTTCTCCCCATATTAACTAGCATGAAATGAAATTTTTCTACCCCAATTTCCACACCAGCTTTTGTTTTTTTGTTGTTGTTGCTGTTATTCCTTCTGCAGGGAAACCTCTAAAAAGTTTGTCTTCATACTCTCCAGCCACCATTCTCTTAAACCTCTCTAAATTAGACCTTCAGCCTGACACCTTCACCAGTATCCTTCAATATGAAGACCACCACATCCTCCATGCTTGGAAATTCCATGATTAATTTCCAGTCCTTACTGGCCTGCTTTATCACCTGGCACACTGCCTTCTTCCTTGTTGTGCTTCTTCACCTAGCATTCAGGAGTCAAGTCCCTTGGTTTTCCTCATGCCTCACTGGAGGCTCTTTCTTGTCTTCATCTAAGTCTCTTCCTGTTGGAGGTCCTGGGTCAGTCCTGGTTCTCTTCGCCTTACACACACCATCTCACCCACCCTGTTGTTTTAAATACCAATTTTCACATGTGTAGATGACTCCCCAACCTGCATCTTCAGCTCAGAAGCCTTCTTCCCCAACCCTTTCATTGGAAACCCTGCTCCACATTTCTTCATGCATGTCAAATCAACATCTCAAGTTTAACACATCAGAAACAAATAGCCAATCTCCCCCTGACAGTGCCTGTACCCACAACCGTCTTCTACAGTCTGAAGTATTTCTAGTTTCATTGCTCACATCAAAAACGCTGACGTTGGTGCTGAGGCTTCCCTTTCACATTCAATCTATCAGGAAATTCTGATGATTCTACTTCCCAAACAACTCTAGAATCCAATTACTTTTTACAGCCTCTATTACTACAACAATAGTCCAAGCCACCATTTCCTGTGCAAATACAATATCATGTGCAAATACAATATCACGCTTTAATTCGCATAACAGTCCCCCAAATAGTTTCCTTGTCACCCTGGGTCCACCTGTCTACCAAAACCCCTCACCATAATCTCTACCTGAACACAGTAGTCACACAGAGAGCCCTTCCAAACACAAGAAAGATCATGCTACATCTCTGCTCAAATATCTTTAAAAGTTCTCCCTTTCAGTGGCACAGCAGCCAACAAACCCTGCATTATAGTTTATGCCTAATATTACCCAAGAGCCTTCCGTTCTCATAGTGGAGCTTTTGAAAGGTGATTGAAAAGTTGCTATAGTTGACTTGGTCTTAGGAGACTGGGTCTGATCACAAGAAGTGGGTCACTGGGGAAACGACCTAAAAGGATCTATCTCCTGTCCTGCACCCTCCCTTCACTCTTTCTGCTTCCTGTGTCTACCATGAGGTAAGCAATTTTTCTTCTGCCATGCAACCCTGCCTTGGGGTGAGCCAACTATGGACTGCAACTGTGAGCCATGATAAACTGTTCCTCCCTTACACTGCAGGTGTTGAGTGTTTTGTCCCAATGAGAATAGTGACCAAGGTACCCTATATTATTCTACAATGCTCTACATCAAGAGTTCCTTAAGTTTTGGGGCCATGAATCCTCTCTTAGAATGTTTTTAAGTTTATAAAATAAAGCACAGTAATAAAATGATTTCATTTGCAAATTATTTTAACTGATATAATATATGTATGATTTTATTAGCACATACTTTTATTAACATGTAGTCTTTTATTAGAAAGATCTAATGCCAGGTTGTATAACCAATTTAAATTTTAAGTGATAATGAATATATATTTTACAATAATTACAATAATCATAACACAGGATAGCATCTATGACTTCCATTACTAAGGTCATAGGTGCCAAATTAGCATCACTGTCAGGATGGTTCTATTACATTGCCATCATGAATACAGACAACATTCACGATGAAAGGAAATGCTAAATTTCACTTAGATGTTATTAAAAGTAAAAATTATTTTTTTTAAATGGACAAATCCTTTAGTTCTATCCTTAGACCCCTTAGAGTTTCTTAGACACCACATAAAACCCCTCTGGCTTCATTTTTCTTCCAGAAGTTCCATTACCGCCTGCTTGCTTCACTGCTCCAGAGATGCAGACACACGGCTCCCACACTGGTGCCTGTTCTGTTTTTTTTTTTTTCCTTCTTTTTCTAAATTTCTTTGTCACTGACCAGCTTCTCCATGAGTCCTACCTAAATACGCCCCCTTAAAACAGTACCCAGCACTGTTGCCACGGTCACGATCCCCTTTGCTTTCCCACACTGCTTGTCTTCATCGAACACACTAAGCAATATGTTTACATTTCTTTATTGCCTCCTTGAGGGAAGGAGCATTTTTCTGCTTTGATCTACTGAGTTAATGCAAATGCCTAGACTAGAACCTGGCATGTAGGACGTGCTCAGAAAAGATGTCTTAAATCAATGTATGCATCTCAAAGAAAATCACTTGCTAAGTGCCTAGTATGTGCCCCATTTATAATTTCATAGAAAACTTTATCTATTTATCACTGTGTATCCAAGACTTATTTGTTTCCACCCATTTCAAGTGAATCTACATTTAAGTTCTTAGGAACAGTCCCATATTTATTCCCAAAGGATTTAGCACGGCCTCCCATGTGAGCTCCCAGGTCTTGTCAGTTTAATGGAGCTAACTACTATTTTTCCAATATTAATTTTTCTCTGTACTAGCTTTGTAGCCCCAGGGAAATATAAAACTTCTCCTTCATCAGGGAAATATAATTACCTAACACAGAGCATTATAATAAGGATTAAAATGTAATTGTTTAATCCATGTAAGTGTTTTAGCTCATTTCCAAGGGCTTGGCAGATGTAAACCACAATATTCACCATCTTTATTACTCTTACTTCATGAGACACGGACCTGGTCTTCTGTAGAACAAGAGATAGGGCACCCATTTGCACGATTTATAAGTAGTTAATATGTTTTCATTCAACTTAATTTAGAAATTATTTTTTAAATTAAGAAAGCAATACAACCATTCTGTATCAAAAATAGAAAACAAAAGAAAATCCACTCCTGTAGGATAATCATTTCGCTGTTTTCTTCTATTCTTTTGTCCTATATATCTCAGGGATTCACATCTGATTTTTTTTAAATAGTCTTACATTCTTCAGTCACTAACTTTCATAATTTATGGTGCTTATTAATACTTGACAAATAAGACAAACAAGATGAAAAAAAATACTGCTTCCCCAAGGCCAGTCTGAGCTCTGGAAGCTGGGTGGTTCTTTGCACATCACAGCAGGACAGCACCTCTTTGTACCTCATAGTGATACTGTACTTTCGTTTCCACTGGTCTTCCTAGCCTTGTCCTTTCAAATAACACACAACTGGTCTGAGTTTGCTGGCCCAAGGGTTGGGAGAATTCTGAGGAAGAGGTAAGATAACACAGAATCTTATCTAAGAGCCTGAAGCTGACTTCACAGGTGTACGGCTGGCATGGTAAGCAACAGAAGTCCTCTGACTAGGTCCTTGGCAACCTTTGGCACTGCACAAGTTATAATCATTAAAAACCAGGCAGCAGGCCATGGTGAAAGGAAACCTGCCAAGCCCTCAGGAAAGATTAACAGTATTGACACATTCATGGAAATGAACTTCTATTTTCACCTGCTTAGGCATATAGAACTAATTCAGTAAAGGTCAGCTGTCATCGTGCATAGTCCCATTCCTGGATGAGACACAGTAATCTATATTTTTAACATGATCACAGGTGATCTCGGCGCAATATTTTTCCAAATGCAATTTAGAATAAGTCTCTTCACACCCTTCAGTTGATTCATATATCTAATATAGTTGTTCTAAAATAACATTCCTCACACATGTAAATTGATGACCAAAACTTTTTCATTCTCTTTTTATATAATATGTATTATATATACGTAATACATTGCAGTTATATAATATGTGAGATGCAATATATGATATACATAAAAACACCCTGATCCTTTTAACTTTCCCTTCCACTCCCTCTCATTTCTCCCATCCCCATAGCTTATATCCTTGTTTCCTATCATTTATCTTTTATTTTGCTCTTTAAATGATTTACCCTTTGAGTTTCTCATGTAAGAGAAACTGTGCTATTTAACCTCTTCTGATTGTTTTCACTTAGCATTATGTTCTCAAGTTGCATCCATTGTCCTACAAATGACTCCACTTTATTCTTCTTTATTGCACAGTAGTACACCATCATGTGTATATATACACCACATTTTCTTTATCCACTTATCTGCTGATTGGCATATAGGCTGCTTCCAAGATCCACTTATGAGTTGTACTGCTATGAAAATGAGTCTGCACGTACCACTGTACTGTGATGTCTTTAACTCGGGAGATGCCCAGTAGAAGTCTAGATGGTTGAAATGGAATCTCTATTTTTAGTTTTCTGAGGAAGTTCATACTAATTTCCATGATGGTTGCACTAGTTCACATTTCCAACAATAAAAGAGAAGGGTTCTTTTCCACCTACAGTCTCATCAACATTTGTTTTACAAGTTCTTGATGACAGCCATTCTTTCTGGATTAAGATGGAGTTTTAGCATTGTTTTGATTTGCATTTCTCTATTGTTTTAAATTTAAAACAAAAAATAATAAAAACGATACAGAATTTCAAAATAAAATAATAGGAGATAAATACTGGTTAATATAGTGTGTACTGTTATCTTCAAATGAGTTGTTCAGATTAAAAGATATAGGCATGAAAAATGATCAAACAATCGAACAATGAAAGCACAAAGTGTTCTTTTTGATGAAATATATATATATGTATATATATATGTAATTTTTACATATGTATATATATAATCTTTTCCTTTCTTTATTTTCTCCTTTGCTCTATCCTAGTTGTTCTTCTCTTTTAAGCAGTTTCTTTCCATTTCACTTTCATGTTTTGGATCTTATTTACTCTTTCAGTTTTTTACACTAGGGAGGCAATACAATATTTATACATGTAAGTCTGAGTTATTTCACTTACAAGTATGGTCTCAAATTGCATGCATCTACCTATAAAAGCCTCAAGTTTGTCCTTCTTTATACCTGAAGAATACTCCATTGTATAAAAATACCACACTTTTTTCCTGTCTATTCCTTGGTTGATGGGCATTTGGGTTGTCTCCAAGATTTAGCTGTTACAAATTGTGCTGCTATAAACATGAGTGTGTATGTATCAGTGTGGTATGATGTTTTCAATTCTTCTGGGAAAATACCCAGAAACAAGATTCAACATTATGTTGCATACAAGAAACACATTTAACTCAAGAAGAAACTCACAAACTAAAAGTCAGAGTCTGAAAAAGAATATTCCATGTAACACAAAGCAGGGGTAATTACTCTGTTTGCAGACAACGTGAACTTCAAACCAAAAATGATCAAAAGAGATAAAGAAAGTCACTGCATATTTGTTAGGGGAAAAATTCAAGAAAAAATACAAGAACACCCAACTATATAAGACAAATATTAATAGACATCAAAAATCAAATAAGCTATAACACAATTGTAACAGGGGAACTTAATGCCCCATTGTCATAAAGAGACAGATCAACTAGACAAAACATCAGCAAAGAAAGAACTGAATCAAATCTGTGAACAAATGGAATTAATAGATGTTTACAGATGCTGTTGTTCCATCCAACAACATCAGAATGCACATTCTTCTCAGCCGAATATGGGATGTTCTCTAAAGTAGACCAGACCCTAGCCCATAGAACATGCTTGAGTAAATGCAAAGGAACTGAAATAATCCCATGCACGTTATCCAACCATAGCACACTGAAATTGAAAATTAATGGCAAAAAACTACAAAATCTACATAAACATATTGAAATTAAATAACAACCTCCTGAACAGTCAATGGATCACAGACGAAATTAAAGAAGAAGTCAAACAATGTCTACAATTAAATGAAAATGCAGACACTGGAACCGGTGGGACACAATGAAAGCAACTCCTAAAAGGGAAATACATAGCAATGAAGTCTCATACCAGGAAAACAGAACACAGATAACCTAGTGCTGCACCTCTGATGTTGGACATTTTTTTATTTACTTATTGGCCATTTGGGAGGTGTCCATTCATTTTAATTGCTCATTTTTTTATTGGGCCTTTTATTTTGAAAGGGGATTTTTTTTGGAGTTCTTCATAAAGTCTAGCTACTAGTCCTCTTTCCAGAGAATAGGTGGTAAACACTTTTCTTATTCTATAGGTTGTTTCATCACTCTGTGGATTATTTCCTCTGCCATACAGAAGTTCTTTAATCTGATACAGCCTCATCATTGACTGTCACTGTCATTTTTTGTTAGTTTGGAAAGTTCTTTCCTATGTCTATGTTTTACGGAGTTTTACCTATTTTGTCTTCCAGCAGAGTCAATGTTTCTGTTTCTATATTGAAGTCTTTGATCCATTTTAATTTGAGAAATAGGGATGCAGAGTCATTCTTCTCTTTACACATAACCAGTTTTGATTCCATTGTAGAATACTGATATGTTACAACTTCTACATCACTCTTCAGTTCAGCCAATGGAATCTAATGAACACCACGACTTACCACCCAGCATCTGTTTTAAAAGGGTGGAAACAAATTCTGCCTTAACATTCAGAAAGTTTACATTTCCTTTTTGTCCCTTAGAATATTTTCATTTTATTTTCTCATGGAATTTAACCAAAAAGTAAGTTTTATGCTCGAATGTCCTGTATTAGCCTCCTTTTCATTATATGCGTGGGGACACAAACGTAAAGATAATTTGAATTTAAAATTTCCTGTTATCATAAAAATTTTAAATATTAACTTCTAGATTGAGTTTTATACTTATTAGTACCTAATTACAAAAACACACTAAAATTGAATAATTATTAAGTATAAAATTAGAATTTTATTAAAAATACATCTTTTCCTGGAATGGACAGGATGGATTTTTAGATATTAAAATACATAAGGCATCATATATAGCACTATCTAGAACTTTCCCTATTTTGACACCATGAGCTGAGGTTGTTTTTACACCAGTCATTTAGCCAGTCATTTTAGGAAGATTTGAAATGGCTGACTTTTATCTCTTTTCTTGAAAATCAAATGAAGATTACATTATTGGGGAATTGAAGGCAGGGGCGCTCTCCCACCGAGCTTTCTCCACATTTTTTTTTTTTTTATTTTGGAACACTGTATTATTAAATTGCTCTGGTAGGCTCAAACTTGAGATCCTCTTGTCTCAGCCTCTGGGAGCAATGAGATTATCAGGATGCACAACCTGATGATACCGGAGATAATGAGCCATGACTCATGTCCTGCTAAAAGGTTCATTACATTAAGATTACTACTAATGCGAGCTGAGCATCTGGAGACAATTGGCTCAGCATTATCATTGGCTGCATGGTACCTCTTGGAATGTTGGTCTGTGTTCCCTCAGACTGAATGAAGACTTCCCATTACTTCCAAAATGCTCTGGACATTTTGCTAAAAGGACAGATTTGTAGAACCCATTTTAGATAGCTGAATAATAATAGGTTCTCCAGATTACTTCTCACTCACACAATTGCATGCGTACACACACACACACACACACACAAGAGAGAGAATGCCAACGAATAAAAAATTTAAATAAAAAAACTAAACAACACAAGAGCTATCATAAGCATTATCTCATGGCCAAGGGATTCAGAAAGAGCAGTGGAAGGGTAAGACAGTCAAAGGAAGCAACACTGGAAGTGAGGGGAAGGTAGGTAGCATATGAAAGATAAAGGGCAGATAATGATACAGACAAACAAGTTACCTAGTCCAAAAGGTATGAGATAATAATGTTGTTGGCTAGGATGGGGCAGTTTATGCCCTTAGAAAGGATGTAGATAATCAAAGAGCCTCTAGAAAGTTATTTTGTCTGTGTTGTAAATATGATTATTTTTTGTTAAAAATCAAATAGTTTATTGAGAACATTAAGTTTTAGGTCTATTGGTTTCATACAACAAAGGTAGGAGATCAGGGTGGAGGCAAAGATCTTATCCTACGCATCTTTGTATTCCAAACATCTATTATATTTACTAGGAAATAGCAGATGCTCAGTAAATATTTGCCAAATGAACTAACGCATTATTATCTGTAATAGTTTAATAGCAGCACCAATGAATAAGGCAATAATAATATGCTAGGTGTTACTAAGTAAGAGATATGATCTAGAAGCATCAGTGACACTGATGTCACAGCACTTACCTGCAGTGTCTAAGATTACACCATGAGTTAGAAAATGTGTTCTAGCAAAGTCAAGGGAAATCCCCTAGGAGTCATCCTAGCACTCAACACACAATAGCAGCTTTTTATCAAAATTCTCTTCCACTTATCTTGAATAGGGCTCCATTGAAGAAGTCCTAATAGTTAGAAAAAAATAACATCAGAGAATAGCACAGATCAATCTGAAAACCATTTAGCTGTTTCTATTTTTACAAAGCTAGTGCCCTACTGCAGACATCCTATACTTTGCTACTTAAAAAAACAAAACAGCTTCATAGTTTCCCTCGGTTTTCTTTACTTTGAAGTCACAGGTTGATTACTTTGAGTAAAGAGGTTTCCTTATTTAAAATGACCCTCAAGTTGGCAAAGTAAACCCAATATTTCAACACATCAAGGTAGAGACAGTTCTGCATTAACAAATCTAACCTGTAAATCACTAGATTTTTAAAAATCACATGAATTGCATGGTTCTCTCTCTAATGCATTAAGACACATAGTGCATAGTCTAATGCACTGAGACACACAGTTCTAAAATAAAGATTGTTGGCCAAAAATCTCAAACTAATATAATCCTTAAGTGGGAACTATTAAAAGGAAACCTTTAAAATCAGTAAAAATTTGAAATATTTTCAGCATTGCTTTGGATGTCTTAGCCAGCAAAAGAAGTTGGGGGAAATAGATTAGTATGTGTTTAACAAGCCAATTTTAAAATGAGCAAACAAAAACAATTTTAAAAACAATAGGTGCCTGCCCACCCCCAGCTGACACTATAGCCCACAAGGATCCTCTTTGGAGCCTGGAAGACCAGGGAAGCACTCACCCAGCCCCCTGTAAATGCTGTGGTCCTCCAGGGAACCACACCAGAGCCCAGAGGACTCAGGAACTGAGAACCCTGCTTTCCCCAGAATAGGCAACAGAACTGACAATTAGTAAAGCAACCTGACAGAGGAAGAGACCAACACTCAGGAGACTACTCTGCTCCGGGACAGAAGTGATACTTCTGCACAGAGACTGGATGAGATGTAACCATAGGAGATAGGCTTAAAGAGGGTGAAAGCCAAAAAGGGAATCTCCTGGGATCCCCCGGGAGGCCAGCCTCAGAACAGGAAGATCATGGGGCTATATTCTGTTGTGGGAGGCTGGGTTTGGTTGGAATAATGATCA
Source organism: Cavia porcellus (assembly GCF_034190915.1). Lineage (NCBI taxonomy): Eukaryota > Metazoa > Chordata > Mammalia > Rodentia > Caviidae > Cavia > Cavia porcellus. The sequence goes on from NW_026947489.1 coordinate 36,022,203, forward strand.
GTGGGGTTGGTCCGGAAGACTTTTAACCTACTGGTATGTTTGAGTTCTGATATTACTGCCAACATCCAGCAGAAAGCAGTGCCCTAAATTACCACAGGTCAGTATAAGGAGGCCCTAATTGTCTTCATTGAAACCCAGAGTTCTTTTTGGTGAAGGGCTGTTCATGAGTGGCTCCTAGAGTTTGCCAATGTCCAGGTGGTACTTGGTGTCACTGCTATTGCTGAATTTACTTCTCTATAGAGGTAACATAGTAATGTCTGGCAATTGGTTTTCTCCCTGTACCAAGATCTGTATTGCCTAGACAATCATAAATAACACTGTGGCTTGCTCCCCTAAAATGGACCCCTGGGCCAAAGAATTTGCAAATTCCAGCACAAACAAACAAAGAAAAACAGAAACATGAAAAGGCAAGGTAATAAAATGCCTCCAAAAACTCACAACCACCCCCAAATCAGTAGAGGGCTACGACAGGGAGGATATCATAAGCTACACAGCAAATAGATCTGAAAGGGTATCAATAGAAGTAAAACAGTTTAATAAGGTGTTTGGCAAATTTAAAGAACATATAACCAATAACATAAAGAAATGATCAGAGTCTAAAGAAGACACTAATAAACAGTACAGCTAAGAAAAAGAGAGATGCAAAACATAAATTCTCAGCATAAAAAAGAACAAGAGTGCAAAAGAAAGTCCCAAATAGAATCCAAGACACGGAAAACATGATGGAATATATGGGTGCCAGAGACGACCAATGCAAAGACCTAATCTCAGACTTAGAGGACACAGCTGTGGTCAATGGTCAGTTGATGACAGACATCTTAAAAACAACAGGAGGTTCAACAGAGCCTTTATAACTCAAGAATATTTCACATAAGAATAACCAGAATTAGCAAAAAATCAGAAGACAGCACAAAGAGCATAAAAAAATAAAATGAAAAACCACTTATACAAGTGATAGCAGAAAATTTTCCAGACACAGACAAGAGCTTAACATTCAGATAAGTGAAGCACGTAAAATCTCAAAAGCCCATAATCAGGAAGAAAACACTCCATGCCTCAAAACATAAATCAAGGAGGCATAGCTATTTTCTATATTTCTATTTTTGGATTTCAAGCCAAAGCTGGTCAAAAGAAGTAAAAGAACACTGTTTATTGGTTAGAAGAGCTATTTCACAGCAAGATACAACAATTAGAAATATATATGTGCCAAACTATGGTTCACCCAGCTTCATAAAACAAACTTAGAAGGACATAAAAGATCAGATAAACATCAATACAACTATAGTGGGGAGTCTTGACAGCCACTATCTCAAATAGACAGATCAACTAGACAAAAAAGTCAACAATGAAATATCAGTTGAGCCAAACCTTTTTAAAAATGGACTTAATAACCCCAAGATAACAAGATACACATTCTTTTTGGCTTGCACATAGTACTTTCTCTAAAATAGACCATATAATAGTTAATAAAGCATGCCTAAGTAAGTGCAAAAGAACTGAAATTTTACCACACATATTATCAGGTCACAGGGCAATGAAACTAGAAATCAATAGCAAAGCCACAGACACTATGTAAACATATGGAAATTAAACAACACATTGTTGAATAATCAATAGGTCACACTAGAAATTAAGGAAGAAATGACAGCTCTTAAATTATGTAAATGATTATTCCAGCACAACATACTAGAACTTATGGGACACAATAGGAGCAGCCCTGTGACAGAAGTTTATAATGGACAATGCACACATCGGAAAAACAAAGTAAGACTAAGTAAATAACCTAATGATACATCTCAAGGTCTTAAAAAAATTTCAAACCCAGAGCTTATACAAAGAAAGAAATTATAAAGTTCAGAATAAAAATTAATGAAATGGAGAAAAAACCCAATCTTTAAAAGAATAAATAGACAAATGCTTAGTCAATTCTACTTCCTTTCAAAAGAATAAAAAGACACAGATTAATGTAATTAGAAATAAAAAAGGTGAAATCATGGTGGACATGCTGAAGTCCAGAAAATTATTAGCGACTATTTCACAAACCTATATATCAAACAATTAGAGAACTCAGAGGAAATGGAGAGGTTCCTAGGTACACATGAACTGCTAAAACTGAACCAAGACTTAAAAATCTTGAACAATGCAGTAACAGGCAATGAAATCAAAACCATAACTAAAAAGAAAGCCCAGACAGCTGAATTCTGTCAGAACTTCAGGGAAGATCTAATACCAATATTCATCAAACAAATGACATTGAGAGAGAAGGCATACTTCCAAAGTTATTCTCAAAATCTAATCTTTGATTCCCAAACCAGACAAGGATCCAACCAAAAAAGGGAATACATGCCAATTCCTCTAATGAAGATAGACGTCAAAATCCTTAACAAGACACTTGCAAACAAAATGCAAAAGAGTATCAAAATGTCATCCACCATTACCAGGTTAGCTTCATCCCAGGGGTACAAGGATGGTTTGAATCCATAAATGTAACTCATCATATAAACAGAAGCAAAGCAAAAGCCACATGATCATTTCAATAGATGCAGAGAAAGACTTTGACAAAATCCAATATTCATTCATGACACAAAAAACCCTGAAGAAAATAGATATATAAGGTCTTTCAACATGCTAAAAGCCATTTATGACCAACATACTACCAATATTCCATTATATAGAAAAAAGCTGAAAGCTTTCCTCTCTAAAATCAGCAATAAGACAGAGTCCATTATCACTACTCCTGTTCAACATAATCCTTAAAACATTAGCCAGAACAATCAGGCAAAAGAAAGAAATAAAAAAGATATGCATAGGAAAGGATGAAGTCAAAATATCATTATTTGCAGGTGACATGAGCCTTTAGATACAAGACCCAGAAACACCCCATCAAAAGATTTCTAAAATCATGACTGACCAAATTCAGCAGTATAGCATTACTATACACTATACACTAAAAATCAGCTCTCTGAAAGAAAAATTATTAAAACAATACCATTCATAATAGCATCAAAAAAATTAAGTATTGAGGTATTAACCTAACTAAGGAAGTAAAAACCTCCACAATGAAAACTATACCAGATTGAAAGAAGGAAATCAAGGAGGACCTCAGAAAATGGAAAAATATCCTCTGTTTGTGGTTAGGCAGAATCAATATAAACAAAATAGATATACTTCCAGAAGCTGGGCATGGTGGCACATTTGGGAAGCTGGGGCAGGAGGACCATTGCAAATTCAGGCCAGCTTGGGCTACAAAGTGAGTTCAAGTCCAGCCTTAATTCACTATGCAGCCTGAACTGCATAGTGAAATCCTGTCTCAAAAAGACCAAAACCCAATATAACTTATACTTCCAAAACCAATATACTGATGTTTAATGCAATCCTAATCAAAGTACCAACATCATTTCGCACAGCACTACAGAAAATCATCCTAAAATTTATATGGGATCAGAAGAGACCCAGAATAGCAAAAGCAATCCTGGGTGATAAAAATAAAACAGGTGGTGTCACAATTCCATTTCTGAAGTTACATTACAAAGCTATAGTGATTAAAACTGCACGATATTAGCACCAAAACAGGCATGTGGGTTAATGAAACAGAATAGAAGAAGTAGCAACCACCACAGGTACATACAGCTATTTCATTTTGACAAAGGAACCAAAAACACATACTAGAGGAAAAAGAGCCACTCTAATAAGTGGTGCTGGAGAATTTAGACATTCACAAGCTGAAGAAAACTGAGTCAAAATCCATACATCTCACATATTAGTATAACAAGTTAAACACTGGTGAAGATGAGTGAGGGACATGTTTGTTTTGGTTTAGTATTAACAGGTTTCATATTAAGAGAGATAAAAGTGTACAGCATCTGTTAGTGGTTAGTGAGCCACGACTTACAGCTTTAACATAGTAATTCTGCTTCTACCCTATCAAAGGGCTTACAGGTACACCCAAAACAGATGAGCAAGAATTTTATTACAGCATTGTGGGCAACAGTAAATATTCTAGCAATTAAAAAGTACAGTAATGAGTGGCTCTGTAATTTATTTACTACTTCATTGAATTCTATGAACCTTTAAGAAACCAAAAATGAGAATAGTCTGTGAGAACAAACATGAAAAATCTCTAATATGTGATAGAAAAGAGATAATCTCAGAAGTTGGTACAACAGGACCCATTTATGTGGAAATAATTTGATGTCATTCACTTTGCATGAATGTACAAAGCATATAACAGTTTCTAAACATATATACTATATAGTGTATATATATTTATATATATTTATATATATTTATATATATTTATATGTATATACACTATATATAAATATATATATAGACATATACATACTATATTTATATATATAATTTCACAGGAACCCTTCTAGGAAGGAGGGCCAGGAGACATGGAGAAAAAATGAATTTTGCCTTCTCCTTGACAGACAAATATTATCTGGATTATGGTCATTTCACTTTAGACAGCTTTTTCCTCAAATTATGAAAATCAGCTATATCTTATTAAAGCAGGATGAATAAAACAATCTAAGGCAAAGATGATTTAGAACTGAGCTAATAATAGAAAATGGAGCTACATTGAAAATGAAAAACCAAACCCTAGATTGCAACTCAGAAGACCTAATATCCAGTCCCAGTTCTGCCACTAATCAGTAGGTGAGACAATGGTCTTTCTAGTCCATTTCTTCATTTGAACAAGGAGAGAGTTAAATCAGAGTTCTCTAACTTCCTCCCACTTCAAAGACAACACAGATACTAGGGACAATTAGGCTGAGCACCTGCCTGAAGACTCAAGTTTCCCAGTAAAAATTTCCTTCAAATACTTGGTTTAAAACAGTTTATAAGCTTTATCCTCAGCATTTAACCATAAAATGGTTATTGTGAAGAAAGACTATAGAAAGGACAAGAAAAGTGAACACAAGGAACGAGCCAGAAATGTCAACCTTGTATGGCCATGAACACCCTTGAATACACAGGGCTGGAACCAAGAACTACAACAAATACATAAAAAAGATAACAGCTCCTTCACCCACCTGACATTTTCTGACACCAAGAAATTCTCTAATATTAGCACTGATTCTCTGATGTCAGTTTGGTGTCTCAAAATTACCATTAGGTTACAGTTAGCCTCAGACTCCATAGGCTTCAGAGCTCCATCCCACAAGATGTCCCCGCTTCAGAGGCTGGAAGTAGAGTACCACATCTTCAGGTTACCCACCACATTGTGTCCAAATTAGCTACAATGTGGGGTTCCCAATACTTCACCAGAAGAACTCTTTTTATAAATGAAGACACAGATGTAGAAGAGTTACATGTTTTCCAGGTCATACTAGTACAGGGATAGAGCTGAGCTTCAAACTCAAGTCCAGCTGATGCTCAAATCCACAAAGCCTGCAGTAAAGGTAATGCCAAATGATGTCCACAGAATGTCCTTTGTTCTCTGAGATAAAATAGGTTTCTACCTGTCTTAGTTACTTTTTACTCATCGCTGAGACAAAATACCTGATGCACCAAGTTGGGAAAGGAGAGGTTTATTTCTTACAGTTTTTGGAGGTTTCAGTCCTTACTCACTTGGCTCCAAGGCAGGGTGGCATGGCGGGGCCTCAGTTCATGGCAGCTGCAAATAGCAAGGCAGAAACCAGCCAGAGAGAGCAAGACAGCATTTTTCCTGCCATTACATCACATCTTGGCTCCACCCTTATGTGGGTGTAGCACTGACACCATCAATCCAAGCACTATACAATGAGCCAATCACAGACACATAATGTAAATGCATGAGGCCTGGGGGCCACCGACATAAACCACGACACTACCTCTTTCATCTCATGTTCTCATCCTTTCATCCATTGGGAGAAAATGCTTGGAAGTTAACAATTGAAAACTTCAGTTTGGATACTTCTGAAAAATAGACTAATTGGCTCCTTCAAAAGAAGAAGAAGAAAAAATACTATTTACAGTTTCCCAGTTGTCAATTTGTCCTTTGCTGGGCTAGTTGATATCTAGGTGCAGATGAAAGGAGGTCTAGAGGAAATAATTAAATTACGAATGAAAAGGTATGGTAGGGGCTGGTGGTGGTGGGAGAAGCTGAAAACTGAACATGGAGAGGCTGCTTGGTGGAGGATCCAGGGAATCAACCCTTGGTGAACAGCAACAGATGCAATTGGCAGGAAAGAATAAAAATAGGACCCCTGGAAAAAATGTTATAGGAAAAAGATGACCTTTGAAAGATGTTTATCAAGATGTGGTGCAGGACATGGCATATCAGCCTCATTCTCATCTTTCCAAAAGAGCCTTCGAAGTAGATTCAAGGCGCTGATATTTTTTTCTTTGAGACATAATAAAACTATTAAAATCAAAACAGTGATTCAAGTGGGTGGTGCACATCTGCAATCCCAGCACTCGGGAGGCCGAGTTTGAGGCCAACCCAGACTTCATAAACTAGTTCAATACCATCCTGCACTACATAGTGAGACCCTCTCTCAAAAACAAAATAAAAAATAGCAATTAATGTATCTTCTAAAATGAAGTACATGTACACTATATATTTTATCACATAAACTATGGCTCAACAAATATTCAATGAATAAGGCTCAGCTGAACTTTAAAAGAATCTATAGATTGGAAGAATTTATACTTGCTTCAAATTGTTTAAAAAGTAATAATGAGCCTCCTTTCTTTGAGGCTAAGAGCAACATAAGAATTTCACATCAATTTCTGCAGATGTGTCTAGCATGGATTCTCATGCTCTTCTTTATTACTTGACTTGCTTCAAGTCCTATAAATTTTTTTCTAACAAGTAAAATCCCTAAATTCTTTTGTCTCTGTGTGTCTTCTTCACTGGACCTTTAAATACCAATATATTGGCAGGAAAAAAAAATCACTGTCTCACCAACTTGGGAATGTCATTCTCTCCAAATTATAATTTTAGCTCATTTATTAGTTATGTGTATCACATCACTGGCTATTATCAGTAAAATGAATAGGGATGAATTAAATAATCTCTAAGATGCAATGGAGCACAAAAGTCTACGGAATGTAGTACAAAAAGAAAAATAAAATATACCCAGATGGTAAAAAAAACACTTAAGATAATTTGTTTGGATACATGACTTTAAAGGAGTATCATTCATGTCTAGCATAGTCTATTAGCTATGAATGGAAAGAATTAAAATTCAAACCACAGAAGTCTAATAAAATATTCCCAGATATTTATAGTTCTTCCTGGCTGATGAAGCAAGGATGCATGACTCATCAGGAATGGTGACAAACAGCTCCACCACTTTACAGCAAAGCAAATTCAAATTGGGCACACACCAGCAAGTGGGCATAGTATTACTTAGTTTCAAGATGGTCTGTTCTAAAATACTCTAAATTGGAACATTTTTTTTGAGCTGCTCCAAGATTCCAAGTAATGGAAGTTCAAGAAGATGCCACTGGCGCTGACAGCTTCCTCACAATAGAAAACAATGCCCAATGCTACATCCCTCAGAAGCCAAGGCCCTCTCATTCGGCAGCGTAGTATGTCTGCCAACGCCCAGCCCAGCCCAGCCCTGAGTTGCCACCAGTAAGCAGAAACCATTTCCAAGTTTACACTGGAAGAAAAACCAAAGTGCTTGCTTCGTGTCAGGAAACATGAGCATCCTTCTTCTTCCTTCCTTCTTCTATGAATAATTAAGTCACTGACAGTTCCCCAAATAGCGTATTTTAATTCCTCAAGCACTAATCTCATTTTCTCAAGATTCTGAGACATGTAACACACACACATACACACACATGCGCACACACATACACACACATACACACACACACACACACACACACACACACACGCACCCCAAGACATGAAATTCTTCATAGTATAAAACAGGAGATGGATGGAAGAGGAAGCCTAATTTGGACTGCACTTCTGGAACTCCTGTCCCTTGGCTGAATCCAGAGTATCCATAGATGGCCATGAGGTGAATGAGACAGTCTAAAACTCACGCTACATTAACTTCAGTGATTTCTTCTCTCGCTTACTATCATCACTTGATTTTTAAATGCATCTTAAAACATTAAGGATCACTAAGCACAGTAAAATTACAACCAGTCAGTCTAAACGTGTCAGTGTGTCCCTCACTCAGAAAAGACTTGGCCTTGAAAGAAAACTCTGTAAGAAGCCATCATGCTTACAACACTGGACTCTATAGGACTGTAGAAATATTTAATATTTTTACACACCAGAAAACACAGTAAGTGAGGTTAAAAATAAATTATAATGGAATACTATGTAACAATTAAGAAGTACTAAGTTTCATTTAAAGATTTTAGTAAAGAAAATCAATTGTGGCAGTTTTTTAATGTGAAGCAAAACTCTTTAAAAAGTGTACATTTTTGTGTCACATAATTGTATAGAGTTTACCTAAAGTATTAAAGATAAAAATGTTAATGAACAAAGACATTTATATTACTATTCATATTACTAGTAATTTAAAATAGTTCTATAAATAACATTGATAATACTAATAAAAGTTATTTAAAGTGTTCAAAAAAGAAAAGAAGTTCATATTACCCAAATTTTTAAATTTCTTAGTGTGAAATTCATAAATGCCAATCATATTTCAGAATTTTGATCATGGTTTCTGTGAACAGAATCACAGAAAGTTTCTTTTGCCTTCTAATTTTTCTGGATATTTCTAATTTTTATTTTTTAATATACAGTTTTTAAAACTTATGCAAAACTGGGAGATCAGTAAAGAAATCTTTTATACTAAGAGGAAGTAGGTGTCTATAGAGTAAGACCAATAACAATAGTGGTTATATTTTCTATAAACATAAACCTTCTGCTCCCTGAGAAAAACCAGAATGGACTTCTGTGCCCTTATGCTAGAAACCAGCGCTGTGAGGTACAGTGAGGTGGGTAAACGCGTGCAGACTCTATATGCAAAATTCAGACACTTCTGTCTCTTGGGGCCAGCTGGCCACTGATGGCTGGCAGTGTAACTGTGCAGACTGATTTGTGTCTCTAGCTCCACTATCCAGACTTCTGCATCATATTCTGGCCCCTGTTGGCTTTCCTACAGGGTGCCTTCAAGTGGTTCCCAGGGCCCTGGCTTCTCTTTTGGTTTGGCCAATGGGGATTATGACAGGAAACCAAGGAATAGAAGAGGGTCAGGCTATTTCTTCCCCCTAGTACATCACCATAGATTGCTACCTTGCTCTACTGAAGGGCACAGACCTTGTCTGGCAGCCTGCCCTGGACCATTCAGCCCTCCTTGAAGATATTAGTTTCATAATAACCACTCATACTGTTGCCCTTAGAATGGAGCAGTGACATTAGTGTCTAAATGTTACTAGTCCCAGGGGACTGCTCATCTCTTAGCACTTTTCCTAAGCAATGCAGATACTTTTGCACACTGCCTCTAGCAAACTCTCAAATCATCGAATGTGAGTGTCACCTACTTCTTGACAGTACCCTGATTAACATAGTAATAAACATTAGTAAGAGAAAATAACAGTTTGGAAATTTTTTCATTCAAGTTAGGAAGAACAGAAGCTTGGCCTTATACTAACTTTACACTTTAGTGGCTGAGAATATTTTTATGTTTTCTAGTCAATGTTTTAAAAAGATTTTGGGCAAGTTACCAACTGTTATGGAATCTTACCATATATAATAGGACTGTGTACTTCATTGTAGAATGGAACAAACTGGTCGTATGCAATTGCTTTTTTTTGTGTTAGATTTAAAGGCAGACCCTTTTCTCCTTGCATCATATCTCAAAACATCTTTTCACTTTGGTCAAGTTGGGTTTTTACGTTATTCCAAACCTCATTGCTTACTGGATCCAGATTTGTCTGGTATAGAGAATAGAAAAGGTAGCAGAACTAACCATGAGGTAATTAACTATTTAAGGATTTGAGAACACACACACAAAAGCAAAGAGTCCACCTAAATAAGTAAGATCATCCCATTCCACAAGCTTATTTCAATAACAATGTGTCATACTGAGAAAAGGAAAGTAAAGCCTCAGAAGAATATGGGTTTGCCATTTGCACTATTCCAGCTCCAATCTAAGAAAAAATTGGGCTTCTTTCATTCAAAACAGCTGTGCAGCACTCTAAACACTAGTTAAAAGACATGGGTAATAATGGAAAAAAACAGCTCAAGAGATCAGTTGGGGTGGGTAGAAAAAACAATTCTGTTCCATTTGAATAGCGCACGTCAGACACAGTATGAGCACAGAGTCTCTGAGCTACTCTCACAAGTGAAGGTTAACTCCAATATCCGTCATAGTCCTTTAAGTGACTAGCATCTAGAGGGTGCTGGGGCTTCTCTCAACTGACACATCACCAAGGCTTCAAGAACTCCCACGCAGGTGGGAGCAGTAGCCTTGATGGTGAGCATAGTATCATAAGAATGTCATGGGAACCTCTAGCAAGAAACAAAGGCTCTAGCTGCCGAGAGAGGTGGTCACACTGCCTGCAGCTTCAGAGAATGCTGCTGATGTAGGGAGCAGCAGGGGAGAGCAACCTCAGCAGAGGACACCAACCTGGGCAGTGGTCAGCCACCCTCACATAGTTAAGACGATTCTAGAAGCCACAGTTTAAAGAGACACCATCTCTTATCATTGGTTCTCTTCCTTCTTCTCCTGAAAAGTGGATTTACAGTAATAGGTGATCTCATAAGACTCTTGAAAAAAAGCACTGAGTGAAAAGTTTTGAAATGAGGGAAATCAAAGTAATACCCAGTCCAGGGTGGCCAAGGGCAGCACAAAGACAGGAGCAAGCATGTGATAAGAAACACCCTCTCTTTCACACCTCTGCCAAGACTGAGCACGGATGCCAACAGCAGAGAATGGCAGCAGAGCATGTGCAACAGGAATGCTACAGTCTTAATCTCTCATTTCACTAAATTAATGAATGATACAGTCGAGGAAAAAACAAAGAATGCTGGGAAGGAAAGCAAGAAGTGCAGAAAGTGGGAAGGAGGAGAAGGGGAGGGATGAAAAAGAACTAAGACGTGTTACATACTGTACCAACTCCCCACGATGATGTAGCCATTATGGACTCTAAACATGTGCTAATAAAAATTAAAAGTAAAAAAGAATACTGAATTGGTAAAAATACTTTAACATCTTATTTTGGAACTAATTTCTGTCTCTGTGCTCCTTAGAGAATTTTATGTTTTCCCAAGGTAAAGGAAGCCAGTGAACATATCACAAAATGTGTTCAATTGTAAACCAAAGTCCCAATATACTATAGTTTATTAAGCAACAGATTTTCAGAAAATTACAGGAAAAATGTTAACCTTCTTAAATTAGCAATAAATGACATGGCAACCACATGCGGATACCCAGTAATGGGTGAAAATCAAGTTTCCTGTAAGTGTGGAATGTATTCTCCTTCTCTGGAAATCCTCCTACCCTAAGTATATCAGCAGATTACTGAGCACCAAACCAGGAGGCCCAGTGAGTCTGTCATAGATCCGCCATCCCCAGCGGCTGGCCGGGGAGCCAGACACCTTCTCCAGACCAAGGCTGGTCTTCTCTGTCTCACTGTGCAATGGCCTCGCAGAGTCAGACTAATTATTAGTGCCTTCTTTCCTCTCTTTTTCCTGTCTCATCTAAGACCATAAACAGCTCTGAGAATATATCAGTCAACGAAGACTGGGAAACCCACTACTGGGAAATTTTCCTCTGAACTTCTGGAAATGGAATAAGATGGATAGCAAAGACTAAGGAATATCTCTAGAAAGACAATAGCCCTAAAATATTCTGGTGGATTTAAAAGGCAACTGTGACATTTATTCCTTCTCTAGTCAGCAAATGCCTATTGTTCAGGGAGATTTCCTTAACACACTGGTTGACACAGACTAAGATCACCAAAGTAGACTAGCAGTAAGAACTTGTAGATTATTTTTTTAAAGCAAACTTGAGTATAATTAGATCACTCACGCTTTGTCAGATGATGAGAAAAATAACTTGGAAAGGTTTAGCATGCTTCAGTTTTGGAAAATCAAAGGTGGCTAAGAAGACTAAGATACCTGTATATATTTTAATTAAGTATATAATAATTATATCCTGTAAATCAAATACTGGAGAAAATAAAATTGTATAAAGGAGTTAATCTCTTGGGGAAGTCACAAGTTTGTAGCTTATGCATACATGGAGGCTAGAAACAGTCTTGAGATTCACCTGGCAATATGTTCTAAACCACTGAAGTAATTCAGTGATACTGCAAAGAAATCTCCTGCACCACCCAAACTTCTTCCCTCCCCAACAGAAATGTTCAAAACAATTGCTAAATCATTTATAAATAAGCGGGCTTTATATAGTCTGGATATAGCTTACATTCAGCACCCGCCTTAGTGATAAAATGAAGCACCGATGAAGGGACACAAGAAGCTCAGGCACAAAATGCACAGACAGGAAGACTGCAGATCCCACTCGGGAAAGAATGCACCAAACATGTTCACATTTATTTTCTTTTTCTTTTAAAAGCAAATGACAAAGATCCAGTTTACCAGCTTTTATAAACCTAAGCTTAACTTTACACATTAAAACAATTGTCAAACTTTACTAAGTTGCCAGCATCCATGCACAACTAGAAAACATCCTTAATATGCGTGAAGATAGGCTGAACTTTGTCATCACACCTAGACACTTTATTAAATACCATTGCCCACTATTCTGGTCCCAATCAGTTTAAAAAATTCTCCTGTTAAAAAAAGAATCATTTACACTCCTTTGTTCTCTAGGCTCAGCGGACTAGGTCCCAGGCAGGTCCAGTGTCTAGACAGTTTGGTATTACAGGCTGTACCTGTACCTTCTTGTCTGTATGGCTGATGCCTTCTGGCTTTACACTGAGTTTTCAATTTTTTTTAGAGACCAAAAAACAAAATACCTTTATTTTTGCTGACTTCTTAATCATTCTATGTCTTTTACCGTGTATATTGTCCTTATACGGTCTTAAACCAAATATATTCAAGAAAATTAAAACTCAATGTAAAGCCAGAAGGCATCAGCCACACAGACAAGAAGGCATATAGTATAGCCTGTAATAACTCTTACTGATTTTGAGTTCCTTTAATTTATAACAAAATGAAAGCATACCATACCAAAGGTGTCTGGACTTTTTCAATAGGTAACCAACCACCAAATATCAAAATATCTGTATCTTTTGAAAGTAAAAAGGTATAGAAAAAGGTGTATAAAAGGTATAGTAAAAAGGTGTATGTTACACACACATACACCCATGCACACACATACACACAGAGACAGAGAATTAAATTATATCCATCTCTAATTCTACACTTTAATTTCACATGATCCTTTCTAAAATACCTAGATTCCTATTCCTTTTAAATAGATTCAAGTAAAGTTCCTGGGAAGTTTTCCAGAGAGTTAGATTGCTTTAAAATTGGCCATGCATTAAATAAAGCTTTGTCTAGCAAAAGTGAACAAGTAACTGATATGGTATCTGTACATTCACTCTGCAAAAGGTTCCTTTATCTCAAAAGCATTACCCAGAGACAAACAACAAATCAGTTTACAGCTCCAGAGAATCATACTCTCCCTGTTTTAGTAATTCTGCCAGCTCACAAAAACATTATATGAGTACCAACCACCTGCTTCCTGAGGAATTTGTAATTTACCTGCTCAGTTCATTCCCAAAAGGCTGCCCAACTTGACTCCTATGCCCCCTTGCATTCATTCCACTGCATTCACCTTTCATCTCTAAAAGATGCATTAGCAGTAAATGTGCAAAGAGGTTCACTTAAAGCAAAATCAAGCAAGAGAAGACGCCTTCACCATTACATTTTAAAAGGAAACAAAACACCAAATTCTGAGAGTCTTCTAAACTAAGACTAAAAGCTATTGCAAGAAGAAATTCATTCTTGGGTTCTCAGCTTCCTTTCCCATTACCTGCTTCAGTGTACTTCAGTCCCACTTTCTCTTCTGCATCTTTTGTCTTTGGGGGTGGCCAGACAGCTTGGAGTCTGCCAGGAGTCCTGTCGTCTGGCTCTGTGGGGCTCTGGTCAGGCTGTTGAAAAGTGGGCAGAGAGTAAGTTAAAACAAAATGGCCAGTACCCATTAATAAATAAAAACAAACATACCTACATTAATTTAATATTAATTTTAATTTTAATGGCCAGTTGCACATTGTTAACATTCAGTGCAACTGACACATCTGACTATGCTGTCATCCTTTACCAGAACATAAAAAAAGTTAAAACCAAAAAATTCAAGGATAAATGCTATACAATATATTAGGTTACTTTTATTATAAAATATTTTTTACAGCAAAACTAAACTTTAAGCTGCAGATATAGACACAAATTTACTATACTCACATACACTTACCAGAATGCTTACTAATATATTCCAAAGAGCTCCAGGATTATTTATAGTAATAAGAACTTATTTTGAATTTTCTATGGACATTAATGATAAGCCAAGACATATTTCTCTAAGCATCCCATGCTGTTAATTTCAATGTTTTCTTTCTTATTAAAAAATTATTCAATTACTTTCATATGCAAAATTTTTATAGGAGATGATTTTCCGAAGGAGAATCCTATATTGTGCTTAGTTTCTAACTATAACCTGAGATAACTTTTCTTAAGACTTTATTTTTTAATGTTTTAACATGATAATGTTAAAACATTATCATTCCCTTCAGTTAAAGGGAATGATAAACATACAGTGAACTGTATTAAGCAAGAAATTATATTCATTGTTTTTATAAACTTTTAATATCTATTGGACAGGTGCTTCACAAATTTCCTACTTCAATATTCTTTAATAACTTTTTTTAATTAGATGCTTCTCATACACTAACTTAATTTCATCCTCATAATAACCATAAAAGTAAAGGGCATTTTCTTCATTTTGCACATGAGAAGACTGAGGATTTCAGATTATCAAGGTCACCCAGCCAGTAAATGACAGAGTCAGAATTAAAACCTACCTCTCTGTACTCCGTCAGGAAGTCTTACAACCAACATCGAACATTTCAATCACATCACAAACATGTATTTTGCAAAGTGGCAAACTTTCAAAGAAATCATAGTTTTCAAAGAGGTATAATCAGACAGTGCAGAATTCCTGTAAATCTGGACTAAACTTCCACATTACATCACTTCCAAATTCCACATTGCATTACCGTGCTAAGATTTTATAAGTACAGTTATTACTGATGTTGAGCCTCAGTGAACATTTCCTCTTCCTACCCACATAGCTTTACGTACGTCCTTCATTATATGCTAGAAAAGTATGAGGAAGAAAAGCATTTCTGTCCGAGGCAGTATTCCTTCTAAGGACATTTAATTTTATTTTACTCATTTTTCACCTGAAAGAGAATACTAATTCCAGGCCACTGAGATTCATTTTAACTGGAAATCTGGAAAATCTTAGCATCTCATTGTACGACAAAATGCAAAACCCAGTACTACATACGGTTTTGGAGTCGGAGGGACCATCTGCTGGCCTTGACTTGGACCGTTCAAACACAGCTCTTAGTGACTCCTTCTCATGTCTCATCTTGCGCTTGAGAGCTTCCAGTTCAGAAGTGTCAGCTGTGGTCCCCTTTTTGGGGGGACGGATGAATAAGGCTTTAAAGGCCTCCAGCGCAGTCTCTGGGGGCTTGGGTTTGACCTCACCACTCTGGCTTTGAGCATCTCCAGAGCCATACTGGCCCTCCTGGTCAGCACTGCAGCCTATCTCTCCGCCCCTGGGTGACTCGGGGTCTGCTGCCTTGGATTCAGCTTTGGGCATGTCAATGCTGAGCAGCTGAGAGAGCTGCTCCAGGAGAGTGGGAGTGGCCTTCGGGTCAGTTGTTCTCTCACTGCTTTTCACTGCCCGTGGCTCTGCCTGCACCAGAGACTTCTGAACAGGCTGGGTCAACTTGAGCAAAGCCAGGTCTCCATCCTTTGGTTTAATTTCAGTGATGGTGGTTTCCTTCACCTCCACTGCCCCCTTCTTCAGCACACGAAGCCCACTGAAAAAAGCTGGAAGCTGGAATGACTTCTCTCCAAGAACTTCTCTTCTAGAAGACATGGGCTCAGTGGCACCAGTACTCAAATTCTGGTGTGTTGCTGTAGGTGGGTCTTGGGACCCTTCGCCTGCATGGCCTGGGATGAAGCTGTGCTCCATCTGAAGGCTACCATCTCCAGGTTCTAGGGCACTAATCCCAGTTGGAGTCCTTTCAGGACCTTCTGCACACAGCTCTGAACCATCCATTTCCCCAGTAGCAATGATTTCCCTAGAGTCTCCTAATTTTTCTTTGGGCTGTTGAGATGACTCAGTCAAAACAACATTGGAAGACTTAGGGTCACTGGTGTGGCCTCCTTCTTCCAGCTCCTGGTCACCATCATCAGAGTCAGTGTCGCTGGTCGTGTGCACAAGGGTCCCACGGACCCAAAAGACATCCTCTTTGCCCATGCTCAAAGCAGTAAGTGCAAGATGCTCTTGACCATGGAGGGAAGTCCCGGCTTCTGCTTCCTGGTGATTTTCCCCCAATTCTGTCTCCCTCCTGGCAGTATCCCCATCATTTTTAAACTCAGGTGGAACTGGACTCTCCTCCTCCTGAAGATCCAAACCATTGCTGAGTTCATCTTGCTGTGTGACATCTAAACTGTGGAAAGCTTTCAGCACAGCATCATCCTCTTCAGGCTTCACAGATTCCAATTTACTTGTAAATCCAAACAGGGATTTCATAGAGAACTTACTCAGGATCGACTGAGCCACTTCAAGTCCAGCTTCTGGTTTTTCTGGCTCCAACACATCACTGCCATTTAGAGAGCTACCAGCCTCCTCCATGCCTCTGCAGTGCCCTTGGTGGAAGTTCTGACTTGAGTTACTTTCCCCACGCTCTCAGTTTATCCACTCCATCTGCTCTTAACTTACAGGACAGGGAACAACAGGAGGAGGGAGGGAGCCAGTCTCTCAGCAGCTCTGAACACACTTGGTCTCTTTCAGGTCACTGTGCCCTCCCTTCCGGTTTGCCCGACGACAGGCAGGGTGTCTAGGGCAACTATGAACCGCCTGTGGAGCTCTGTGCCCAGAGGCAGCACAAGCTGCGCACCTTACTACACACAGCAGGGGAGGCTGCTCTTCTGGGACTTCCGTATTTATTTCCCAGGACAAAAGGCTTTTTGTCGTTGGCCAGTAAGTAATCCCAGCCCGGGACTTCAGGAGGAGCTCCGCCCCAGAGCTTGCGCTTCTCCTGGTTGCATTCAACTTCCTCATTGGTGAGCAAGTTAAGGTTACTGGAAGTGCTGAGCCGGCACTGACAGCCCTCAACCACCCTCAGTCCAGCCCAAGGGATTCAGAAGTGAATCAGCAAAAAATGACTGAATACTGCCTTCTGTGAGTTCTCCTGGACTGTGATCAGACAAGCCAAAGAACTGGCAGTGGCCCACTTCAATAGCCACTTACAAAGCTCTACGCTAAGAAACAAAATTAAAATGAAAAGAAAAGAGATCATCTCAAAATGCCCACAACTTTCAAAGCCGTTAATTTACTGCTCTTAAACTTTTTTTTTTTTTTAATGCTTTCTTCTGTTTCCCTGCAGGTTTCATTTAGAATGCAGATTTTAGCTTCAGGCAACAGAAGGAAAACCAACAGGACTGGTTTCAGGTTACTGCCTTTTTAGCTTGGCTCTGGCAGTTGCAGTATTCAGCAACAGGTACTTAGGCAAGCGTGCCCACCACGCCCAGTGTCCACCAGCCATAAGGTGGTAGAATAAACAGGCCCTGCCTGCGGAAGTGATTACCCTCTGCATTCCTGTGCCAATGTCAGGCTTCTCCCTGTTCAACAGTTATGACTTCCTGAATTCCTTAGGAATCCTAGTGACAGGAGGGCACTGTTCCTCTCTTGTTTCCCAACCAAGTGAACCCTGGCATGACAAGATGCAACACAGGACCAGGTAAAGTAATTCATCAAAGATCCTAAAGGATCCGTATTCCCCTAAAGCACAAAGTACCTGAAAGATGTCTATCAGCCAGGTCTCTATCACAGACCCATTTTGCCTAAAATAAAAATGGAACTATTAAAAGAACTCCAAACATTAGATCAGTATATAATTTCTACCACTCTGATTATATGCTGGGAGCCTGGAAAATTAAGGATAGGGGAAAAATTACACCCCCGCTTCCTGGCTGCCAAGCTACCTTTGGGGATGGCTTCTTGTCACACCCAAAGATCTCAGTGTTTTTAAAATCCAGTCCATTGAGCAGGCATCTTTTGATAAAAAGGGTACTATGCTGAACTGAGAAGTCAAACTGGCTTAATAGTTATGACTATCTTTGAGCAGAGTTCCAGTAAGACTGTAATGAAGTGTTAAACACAAATAGCAATTTCTTCTGCAAAATAAAAGTCACAGCTACCAGCACAATGACAGTCCTGCTGTATTTGCAGTTGGGAATGGCTATAGGTCATACACTGACAAGCCATGTATTCCAGTATTCAGTGCTCACAAATATTAATATGTAGCAATTCTGATTGAAATAATACATTTTTTAGCAATGTATTCCAATGGAACTCTCTCTTACACAAAAGGTACATATCATTATATCCTCTGTGGGAAAAGTAAGAGAGCACCTTCTAAACTCTGAATTGATCTTCTACTTAAACAAATACTATCCTGTTTCACCGTGATACTAGTATATTTGAGGATTATGAACTGAGGTAAACTAAATCAAAAAGCCATTAGAAGCCAGGCATGGAGGCACACGCCGGTAATCCCAGCACTCTAAGAGTCTAAAGTAGGAGGATTAATTGTTGGGCAGATGGCAAGAATCCAGCCTGGGCAACTTAATGACTTACTGAGACACTGTCTCAAAATAAAAAAATAAAAAGGGCTGTGGATTCAGTGTGAAAGCCTGAATGGGAGAAAAAGAACCACTAACACAGAAAAATTCAGTGGTGTCTTTTACAGGAAATGTCCACTGATAAAAAACAGACTTCCGTTTCTTCAAGGCTGTGGAAAGAAGGACTCATCACATCACATCATAAAATCAGTCTTCCTAAAAGCACCCAAACCATCTAATAGTACAGGACTGTGGGGGTAGATACAGTACATACTCAATGTTTTTCTTTTTCAAGTAAGAACTCTTCATTTTTTCCAATATATCTATTGACTGATTCCCCAAACAAATTTCCAGGACCCACAACAGACTTGGGCAAAATTAAGACATAAGCTAGAAGGGGTTGTTGGCCTTTTTATACCATGCCTGGAGCAGAATTACAAACATCCTCTCAATATCCACAAGTGCCAACACAATTTCATGAAAGTGCGACAGTCTTTGTTCCCAGAAAATTATATAATTTTATCACCTCAGTTCTAGGTGGCTATGATGTTTATCAGGCTCATTTTAAAAAGCTAAGACACGAAAAGAAAGTAACTGACCAAAGTTAAAAAAGATAGTCAGTGAGGAACAATATTTAGCAATACCTAACATTGGAGTGTTGACTATGTGTCAAGCTTTGTTTTAGGTATCTACATAAATTAATTTATATGATCCCAATAGCACCTGGCTGAGAATATTTTTTCTCTTTCTTGTTAGGAACCTGGGCCCCAAGAAGATTAAACCATTTCCTTGTGTTTGCAGAGCCAATGAATACCCAAACTTGATTAGAACCAGGCCATCAGGCTCCATAATCCATACTCTTAACCACTCCTCTGAAAGACTAGTCTGCCTGCTGTCATAGGACATAACCCACACAGCTGACTCAAAGTACAGTGGGTTTCAATCCCTTGTTGATCAACACTGAGATGTGAGATGCACTTTCTCCTTCAGTTCAACACAGATTTTTCAGAAAAAAACTATACTGAGAGAGCCCAGTCTTTTCCCCTGCTATAACTAACTTCATGAAAAGGTGTTTAGTGGAGTTGGGGGGAGATCCAGCAAAACTCTTAATAACAACTGGCTTATCTACTGGTCATAGAAGTATGACACAATCCTCCGAACTCCAGTACATTAAGAAGTTTTCCAGCTTACTTTTGCTATGTACCTTCATTTATGAAGAGCAACTTCTATTACAAAAACTCATTTCTCCAGTAAGATAAATGCACAGTAATTATGTTTGAAGTTTAGAGGAGAAAAACATCACAACACTCCAATCCTTCACCTTCATGAAGTATGTAGAAGAAATCCACCAAGAAAGAAGTCACTCTTTGTTCATAGACTGGAGCCAAGTACTTTAAACCCCAGACAGCCTGAATATAAGTAGCTGTTAAATGAAAGCAAACAGTGACTAAGTGAAAGGGAGTAAGGAAGAGTAGCCTGATAATCAGAGACCATTTGGGGCACTGACTTGGGTCAGTGGTTCTCACAACCACAGCAAAAACTTCTGATCAAGCCAGGTATCAAAAAGTGTTTCTAATTATAAATGTTCATATAAGCAACCCGCAGTTTTAATCTAAGTTGATTGGCCTTGAAAAAACCATCCTATTTAAAGCTTTAACATTTTGTGTAGTGGTGATAATCACTTCTCTTGAATAGTATTTATTTCAGTGTCTTATCCAGTGATCATGCTATATAAAACCAGTGGAAGCCAAGATATCTGGGTTTGTTTGTTTGTTTTGTTTTTGTTTTTTGACACCGGGTCGGGTCTCGCCATGTAGCCCAGGTTGGCCTTGAACTTGCTTTTATAGCCCCAGTGGGGGCTCAAACTTACAATGACCCACCTGCATCAGCCTCCCAAGTGTTGAGATTACAGGCAGGCACCACCACATCTGGCTCTAAAATATTGGTTCTTTACTGCCTACTACAATCCAGCTGATTCTCTTTCATTCTAATCTCAAGATCTGTAAACTCTCTAACAGCCAGATGTGTGTAAAAGGTCAAATAAAAATGGTCCACCTTAGGCAAATATGTAAAACCCATGATAAAAACATTCCACAGCTTTTGATTCACATTGTGTTCTTCATTAACTATTTGTTAAAATAATTAGTACCCACTTAGTCTGAACATATTGGCACTATTTATGTGGAGAATTTACTACCAATGAATTCTCCATATTTCTTCCATTTAACCACCCTCTCAGCTGTACCTGTCAGGGTAATAATGACATCAGTCCCACAAGCATATATCTGTCAGATCAGTGTAAAAGAACAACTTACAGCCAAAGGCACATCACCACCTAGAGGCAGACAGCTTAAGTCCACAACTTTCATTATATTAAAGAAATCAGCATTAAAAGTTATTTTAGAAATAATTTTGTCAAAGTTGGACATGACCTTACATGGACTTTTGTGGTCCTATCACATACCATTTACATTAGATACTTCTCTCTAACATCCTCATAAAATGACAGAAAGGCAAGCTAAAATACAGCGAACGAAATTGTATTTCCCTATATTAGGCTTCCCCTTCTCTCATATATTTTAAGTTCCTGAGCTAATTTTAATGATACATTTCAATTTCCCAATCTTTCATATAGCTTCTTCTGATGATTGCTTGACACGAGTTGAAAGTGGAATTGGAATTAAAGAGTACAAGTAAGAAAGAATGTAGAAACTATTTCCATGGGAGAATAAGACTTAGAATAGAAAAGTCAGAAAATATGCTCAAAAATATGGATAAGGCCTGGGGAGAAGAGGAGCTTTCTGTTGTTGCTGTTCAGAAAAAGGTATTTTAACTCACCAAATGAAATATGGTACAAAAGGAGAGAGCTGGAGAAATAAAAAGTCTTCAGAAAACCTCTTGATTGACTATGGCTTTTTATTAAAGGAGTGTAAAATCATGGAAGAAGTTGCATAGAATTGAGGTTTGGGGAGCCTGGACAGGACCTTGTAAGCACTAGGAATCACCTAGCCCCATGTTATTTCAAAGACAAAGACAATGAGGTCCAGAGAAGCTAACCAGTACAAGGCCATACTGCTCCAGTGCAGTACCCAGACATGCAGTGCGGTGCCCTTCCTTCTGCGCACCCCACATCACAGTGCTATACTGAGAGGTCATCCACCTTACTTGAATTGTGCTCTTTGTTTGACATTTTGAAATGTTTTTATTCAATACACAGGAATATCATGAGGTCAAACCTTACAGCAAGCCAGAGACCTCCTTGATCTTCTAGTTCTGCAATACTTCCCCTATCAGTGTGGTGACTCCTCTGCCAATCAATCCACAGCCCCTTTGGGCAGCCTATCAAAAGTCAGCAACTCCTTGTAGTAACTGATTAAAAAGAAAACAGGCCACTCCTGCCTACTGTGAGGAGCAGCTCCAGAGAGTGGGGTCTTTTTCTGTTGAGCAGTCAATGGAAAATACTTCTAAGACTAGCTTCTAAAAATTTCATGGAAATAGGTTGAAAGACAATAACAAAAAAAAGAAGAGAAAGCTGGTCATGTTGTAAAGCTGGAAGAAAGGAAACTGTATATGATCTTTTGACATTCAAGGAATAAGGGCAATGCTCAGAGTTAGAGGTACGGCTCTGGGTCTTAGGCTCACATGATCCTCAGTTCTACAAGAGGCTTAATGCTGTGCAAGTGATGTGGGGTCCCTAGACTTCATCAAATGGGAACCAAATAAGAACAGTACCTACTTCATGGTTGTCATGAGGGTTACCTAGATGAACAGAGTGTTTGACACTCATCAATATCTAGCACATACGACTATATGAGTATAATATGACTTCATAGGAAACTCTCTTATGTTATCTAACATAATTTTTTAACCTTGTCAGTATGAAACAAGCTTTTATTGATGACCTGACAGCCCACACAGAAAGTCTTCCTCTCGACTCTCTCCATCGCTGCACATGCAGACAAATGGTCCAAGTATAATGCTTACCCACACCATAGTGCCATGTGTGCCATGAAAGAAAACTCTTTCCAGGGATCCCTTTACTTTTTCAGGGCCAGTGCTTTCTGCATTGATTTTTGTTTGTTTGTTTTGTTTTTTGGTTTTTGTTTTGTTTTCCATGTATTTCAACTGAAGAAAGAAATTAGTTTAAAGTTTTCTCAGGTTGTCACTGCAAATGGTTATAAAGTTCGTCCTATTTTTATTATGTGCACTGAGCTCCAAAACAGTGTTTTAAATAAACTCATTCATTTCAAGGATAAAAGTAATTCATACATTTGAAATTTATTTCCATTTTTTCTCCACTATTTACTGAACTACGTTGATAATAATTTAAGCGTAATCCCTTTCAACTGTGATTTTCCCACCCACTTTCCCCACTTTGGGGAAGGACTGCTCCCAGACAAAGCCTCTCCTGAGACACAGCACAGACCCTCCAAAGCAGAACACATATCATTTCCTTTCCTTTTTTTTGTTTGTTTGTTGTTTGTTTGTTTTTTGCTTTTTGTTTTGTGTGTGTGTCTGGCAGGTTTTTAGGTCATCTCAGTAGACCTCAAAGGTGCAACTTCATTTAACATGCCCTTACTCTTAAATATGAAAATCATACTTAAGATAGATTTGTATTATTGGTCAGGGTTTCACTGTCAAATATCTCTAAATCTGCCTGCCACCAACTCGTGCCAAAGGTTTCCTGGACATGGGTCCAATGTTGAGAACAAAATAAAATATTAATGCAAAAGGTGCAAAAGAAAGGCCATGACACCTGTGAAGCTGGTCACAGGGCTAGGTGAGGAGCAGATGCTACGATACAGAATTTTCCTGGGACGTGTGAGCTTTTTGAAGTGAAAAGAATATATTGCTGTCTCATGCGGATAATGACAACAGTAAGTATGGAGTCTGTGGGAAAAGCCTTCCACTGTGGCTGAGTAGCTCCTGATTGCAGTTACAGGTGAAGAATCTACTAAATATTTTTTTCTTATTAAGTTTTCTGGTAAAATTTAGATGTACACAATGACCATATTCATCACAAGAAATCTGTACCTGTACACAATATATCCTGAATCCTCTTCTCTTTCCCAATTCCCTCCACTCCTTTCAACCCCTTTTCCTTATTACAAAGCTTTGTTCCTATATTATCCTTCTTTTATCATTTTTTTCTTTTCTCTTCCTTCCTTTCATCTTCCCTCTTCCCTTCCCTAGTTCCACTTTTTTTGAACCATTTCTTCTTGTTTCACAATATCTGCCAATAATCCTCTTCTTCCTAAATAATCCCCTGCCAATAATCCCCTTCTTCCTAAATAGCAAAACCAGACAGGTCTTGGCTACTGATGTAACTAGCTGTCATTTGCTTTCCCTTCCTTAATTTTATTTTTAAATAAAAGTTATTTTGACAATTAATTCAACCTCCAAAGATCCAGGTATCATTTTAAAGTATTATTTTTAAAGGGATCCACTGAAGAATTCAGCAAAGGTGGAGACTCACCTAAAATAAAAGGAAGGTGGAAGGGGAGTGTGCATGAGGGTAAAGGAAAAAGAACCAGAAGTTTTTAAGGATATCACTGTTGTCCCAAACAGGCACTGCGCTATGCTTGTTGCTGGAAAATTCCCATGCCAAACCCAAACAAGGCAAACCGAAAGGAAGCCCCTGTCACACTGAGGAGGTAAGAAGGCAACATTTAATCTTTACACCACGACTATTGCGGGGATAATTCCTCAAAAGCAACAGCGCTGAATTTAGGAAGAGTTTAGTTTACACAGAATTTAGAAGTAGGAGGCACAAAGCAAGAGACTAAATATTACATAATTGGTTGAGTCATATATTGACAGGCAGGCTGGTCTTGAAATAGAGAAATTGTTTAGCATAACATATGAATACACCAAGAACAAGGGGAGAGGGCCCTTTCAGAATGAGCACAGTTAAGGAATTATATAGGAACACATTATATAGGACATCATATAGGAATATTCTGGGGAGGGGCCTTTGAATTAGCCCAGGTTGCCTTAAGATATAGGCAATTACTCTGACTCAGGGCTCATCAGAGGTATGCAGCTGGTACTAGATTTAATGTCAACTGAACTTAGCAGAAACAGCAGAATAGTAACTTGGTCAGAGACTTCTAATTGATTATGAAATATATATAAGTATGTCAGCTCATAAATGTGTTCCTGCATTATAATTGTGCACCAACATGTTATTCATGCAAGTTTTTTTGTAACTTAATGATCCCCTATTAACTCTTCAAGAAAAGTATGATTAACTACATTTTACAGATCAGTTCTGCCCAGGGCAAGTTTCTGCAATAGTGGAAATATTCTATTTCGGTGCAAGTCTAGCCACAAGTGGCCTCCAAGTGCTAACAATTGTGGCCAGTGTGACTAAGGAACTGTGTTTCTAATTTGGCTTATTTTGATTAATTTATATAGCCAACTGTGGATAGTAGCCGCTGTAGTGGGCACTATTAAAAATGTTAATACTGAGGTTTAAAGAAATTAAAGTAAATCCTAAGATTATATAACCAAGGAGTGCCAAAACCAGGATTTATACTGGATCCATCTGTTTCTAAATATTTGTTATTAACATCACAATAAAACAACAGAAATTACAGTATTTTGTAACAATTCTTTTCTATTGGAACATAGGAAGGGAGGCAAAATAAGTGGCCTGGTTACCAGAAACAAATGCTTATTCAAGTTAGAACAAATCTCCAAAAACTAGAATGGTCACAAAGATTATGACTCCTGAATCAGTACAATTCCTTGAATTTAATGCCTACACTCTTGGCCATATTAAGAGGAAAAAAATGTAGAAAGAAATGCCAGTGATGATATTTTTAGAGTTAAAGACAGCATTGAACAAGCAGAAAAGTAGGAAAGAGGTATGACTTTGAAGTGGGTTGCATTTGGGGGCAATGTGAGGTATTACTAATGTTACATTAGCTGCGTTGCTTTACCCAAGGACCTTAACTTCTTTGAGCTAATGTCTACATGTATAAACTGGAAATACAGCTACCACAAAAACTGTTCAAAAATTAAATATGGTACTATCTTTAATGCAGCCTTAGTTGGGCTCAGTGTGGCCCTCTTATTATGCAGCATGATGGTTACAGGAATAGATGGGTGGTGGGTAGGAATCACAATTTCAGTTTAGAGATGCATTCACTCTTGCCTCCACTTGGCACATCACTTTAAACAGAAGTTTAATGAAATAAGAATATATATTTATATCACTACTGTCACTTCAACACTTTAAAAGTATCATAAAATATTCTCAATGAATACTGTAACATTTCCTACAAGGTCACATACTTTCTATAGCTGCAGAGGGGAGTTTATGATGTTCAGAAAAAAGACATTTATATAGTAGCTGCGGTCCTTAATAAAATTTATAAATAATGATACTAATAAACCAGAATGACTTAATTAAAATCTGTAATAACCAAAAGGCAACTGAAAAATAACTCTGCCATAAAAAATGAAATTTCATGTAAATTCAGGCGTATTCTCCAACAGCCTCTATGCAAAGGCGACTGCATTTCATATTCTAAATGGGTAATATCAGACTTAATTTTTATCACAAGTTCCCATCTTCATTCTGTAGGAGAGAAAGGAGAATTCCTTTCTGAAAGACAGACATGCAACCTAAATGATACATACAGAAAAAGATCAAGGTTGAAAAGAAGCTATGTGGGAGGCATAGCACTTTAATTCCAATGAATGCAAATAGAGCTACTATTCATGAGATACAAATGGGATGCTCAAGGAGAAATGGAACTCCTTCAAAAAGATCAAAAAGCAACCATGTGAACTTTAGAGAAACGATTTACTATTTCAGTAGCAATAGTCAAACTCACTGAAGTATAGTTCCCAGACAAATTTCTCCCTTTTTAAAAAATGAAACTCAGTTGTATTCTATGTTCAGTCATGCTTTGAAAGAATACACTTATGAATTCAAATTTTAGGGGCTGGGGATTTAGCTCAGTGGAATAAGTGCCTGCCTTGCAAGCAGGCAGTCGTGAGTTCAATCCCTGGTACCGGTAAAAAGGAAAAAGAAAAAAAAAAAAAGAATTCAAATTTTATATGACTATCCATTTGTCTCATTATAGAACAGACAATGAAGTAAGTACAGTAAGTGTTATTGAGAGCAAAGAAAAGTGAATTCCATAATTCCATTAACCAGTAAGGTGGTTCAGTGATTCAACAAGTTTATTTTTATTTTTGTATTATAAAGAAATCTGAGATGTTACCAGATTTGTCATTACCTTATAGTTTGCAGGGAAAACAGGCAGATGCCAAAGAAGAGTGAAAAATGGCAAGAAAACTGAACTTTGTGGTTGGTAGAAATGATTTTTATTTAAATGTGATAACAATTCATGACACCAACCTCACAAGAGAGAGTGCATGAAACTTCATGTGGATTAGAAGTCAGATAACATTGATCATTTTTCAACTATTTTGTCATGATTTAAAAGGATGAGTTAATTTTAAAAAGTGACCTTTTTCCAAATCCATCAATAATTCATTAATTCTAGTTGTTCTTTTCACCTTGGTAATTTCTTGATTTCATTTACCATCTGTCAAAAGACACATGGTCTCTGTGTCTCTTTTTCACTTTCTTTCACCCATGTGCACTCGTGCACACACACACTCTCATACGTACTCATACATACACGGGATGTAAAGCACACCTTCTGAAAATAAGCCCTTGGTAATTGTGAGTTCACAAGCAGCATAAACCCCATTGCCATGAATATCCTAATGACTTCAGCAATCCTGGGGCTCTGGCTTGAAGATAGCTGTCACTGACTTCCACAAAAACAATACAAAGACACGCTGTTTCCACATAATGCAGAGAGATCTGTGTTTTCACTGAGGTCTAATCTAGCTTATGCTGTTTGGCTTGCCACTGAGGAAAGAAGAACGATGCAGGTCTGAACTCATGATCCCAGCACATTTCACTTGCTGAAGACCCAGAGGACCAGGGCCTGGCCAAGGAAATGTCTCATGCTTGGGCCTGCAGCTGCAGCAGCCTCCCTGGATGAATCTAGGTTGCAATTCTAACTACCTTTAAAGCCTAGTTCTTAATTCTTCTCACTGAATATGGCAGTTAGATCATACCATTAAGTGAATATCTTTGTTTTTAAATTTGTTTACAAGACAAAACCCCCCAAAACAAACCAAAGCAGTAAAGAGGTTGAAAGGTCGAGAGGCTTCACATTTAAGCACTTGGGTCTAGGTTCCAACCCTGGGTTCAATCCCCACCCCTGCTCTAGCTGAACCTCTCTCCTGTTTGTACAGTAGACATAATAATACCATATCTCAAAGGATGACACTGGCATTCAGGAAGTGACCTATATGTGGAACTTCTCCTCATTAATTTAGACACTCAAGTTGGGTGTGGACTTGCTGATTATAACCTTTAGTTCATAAAATGCAATTACTTGGAACCTGACTCTATGTTTACCCCAGCCGATTCAGTAAACAATATGTAGAGTCTCACAGTAAGGAGATGGATTATCCCTCAAAACTCAAATCACCAAGAAAAGTTAAAGTGTGCATTTTACAAACTGGAATGTAGTCTTACTTTCAGACCAGCGTGTAATCCAAATGATTGATTATCTTTCCTGCTTTTCATGTCTTAATTTTCAATCCCAAACCGTACCTCTAGTAGTAAACACTTTTACCAAACTATGTCCCTTGTTTACAGACATTTAACAAACCACCTCCACATGGTGAGTATTCCCTGCAAATGGGATCCTCATGACACTACACTTGTCATAAGGAGTTAGATCCTAGAAACTCTCTGGTCTCTTATGTGGTGTCTTTACCAAATCTGTCACAAACTAGGGTACAGAATTAATGGTAATTCCTATTTGGTGGCACATAACATCTTTCCTTTACAGGTTAACTTTTTAATATTTATGCTTTAAGTAGGCACTTTGTAGTGGCTGAGGTTTTATCATATACATGTATATGCTACCTTAGGGCAACTCATACATGGATGTTACATGGAAAGTGATACCTCCTATTGCCAGGTTTAATCAAGAAATACAGGACACTCAGTTAAATTTCAATTTCAGACAAAAAATAACTTTTAAGGTATATTCCACATAATACCTGGCCACCCAACGACTCAAAAATGGAAATGCTAGGATGTGAGGTTCAGTCTTCAAGAGCTTTGTTGTTTGCTCAGGATAGACTTTCCCAATTTGTTCAAGCAGGACTAGAGTACAGTTATCAACACAGACCTTCTGTGTACAGCTGTGTGGCTGCAAGAATGCCCTGCTGGCTGCTTACACACTGATGCACACATTGGTATCTTATCTGCTGTCATATGAAAAGAAGGATATAATTGTTCTTCATTTAAGTGTATGACCAGAACTCCCAGAATTCTTATAAATAACAAAAATTATAAGGACATCTTTTGTCATATTTGGGTTTGTTTCCAGTTCCTGAAACAGCTCAAGGGCAATAGAGGTGTTATTCACAACAGGCTACTTTCAACTGTACTTGGGCTTGTGTTAATCTGGTGACTTTTGGAAAGCTCCCGTGGATGCCATGGAGACCAACCATGTGACTAGAGGACTGAAAATGATCATCCCACTCCCTGACTTCTAAAGGGGATGGAGCTGGGTAAATCACCCATGGCTAATGATTTGATTAGTCCTGTCTATATAACAAAAGCCTCTTTAAAACCCAACAAAAGGAGCTTGTCTTCACAGCCACAGAAGCTCCCGTGCTCAGGACCCTTCAGGACCTAACTCTATGCATCTGGCTAATCATTTGTATACTTTGAAAATATCAACATAATAAATCAGTAATACTACAAGTGAACTGTTTCCCTGGATCATGTGAGCTGTTCCAGAAAGCAACTAAACAGAGGAGGAACTTATGGTCTGTATCTAAGTCAGACAGAAGTTACTATGCACTTGTCAGTGGCTTCTGAGTGGGCCAACTCTGGATAATCTGTGGGATCAAATGGAAATTCCAGGTAGATAGTGTAGAATGGAATTGTAGGACTCCCAAATGGTGTTCACAGAGAACTGTAGAATTGCTTAGCTTGGAAAACTCACAAATTTGATGTTGGAAGTGTTGTATGAAAAGAGAAAAGGAGTTTGGGAGGGTTTTTTTTTGTTGTTGTTTATTTAAGTTGCCAAATAGATGCTACCTTGAGTCTCATAATTTTAGTAATTAAAACATGAATGCCCAGCTGAAAGAGGGCTCTCAGTAGAGCCTCAGCCCTGATGCCAGTGTCCATTCTGATTTGCTCACCATCATTACATGTGTGATTGCTATCCCTGAATCCTATGGGGAATCAGTATAACTACAGAGAAAGACTTAGGAAAATAACATCCTGATGATGACACTGAAAATTATATTTAAAATTGAAAGTAAAGTAGTGTCAGTATAATGGCCAAGGATGATCAAACTACTCCACAGCAATATACTCCTGCAAACAGTGTTCATAGCCTCTCTGCCCCTGGGCTGGTATGACAGTCATTACCAGAATGCGTATGCTTTCTAAATCATCGAAATCCTTTCAGGTAGAAACCTTAGTTAAAATGGCAATATTTAAACATATGAGTCAAACTTTATATTGTCTGAAGGGGGCAGTGTTCAGCTTAGAGGTGAGAAGGGAACCAGAGCCCAAAGTATAAAAACCACTGATCTAGATGCTAATTTCAGGAAATTACTCTAGTTTTTAAAAGTTATACCCAATAGAAAACTAAGAAATATATAAATTCATGTACTTGCTTTAATTGTGTATGTATACAGATAATATATGAATATATTACATATATTTCATATGGATATATGTTATATTTTCAGACATAGTCATACAACTCTGATTCAGGAAATAGACCTTTTATATTGTAGTATATATCAAAGGCCTATATATACTGTAGTATATATCAAAGGCCTATATATTTATATTGTAGTATATAACAAAGGCCTAGATGTTTATATAAAATCATTTTCCTTCAAAATTTTATATAGAATATTTCTAAATGCTATAAGGTTACATGAAAAATATATATGTGTTCATGCCATCGATTTTGAAATACTAGTGCTATTTCACTATTAGAAATGACTTCATGTGATAAGAAATGCATTTTGCCATATCACTTAGTAGAATATTATTCAATCACTGAAAACATCTATTTATAAAGATTCTATAACAAAACAGATAAGCAGTATAGGAATAATTGATTTTAACAAGTAGAAGAAAGATTATAAAATCTACATGCTTACCTGTATATTCTTAAAATCCTTCACTGAAAATAAATGATACACAGTGAATACTACAAAAAATGTAATCAAATTTTCAGTTGTGATCTTTGCTGCTGAAGCTATCAGTTATTTCTTGTTTTTCCAATGTACCTATATGTATCAACTTTTCTCGAAGGATCATCCATGATATTTATAATTATAATAAAGTTAAGAAATAATTTAATTTATGAGGATAAAGGAAATCCCCAGAAAAATTTAGTCTATTTCAAGGAGGAGGAGGGGTGCCAGGAGAAGAGGTAGCCCTTCAAAATCCATTTGAGTCCTTTTATCCTCCAGGACTGCCTGCTATTTGCTGCCCAGATCAACCCAGTAACTCACCAATAGATTTCACTGTTTCAGTTCATACTTTTAGCACATTTCTCAAACTTGACTTTTTAGGTAGGAAAAAAAATCAAAACTTGTACAAATCCTCATATCACCTCTGGAATGACTGTTAATTTGTCCTTCTTCAGCTTCACTCCAAACCTTTTGTAAGAATAAATGCCAAATGCTTTTCTAGAGTGACATACAGTGGCTATTTTATGGCTATGAAAAGTACAAGGTTTTTCTACTCATTTGGTTCCCACCTATGAGAACATGGCAGACCTAACCTGCCCTTATGAAACTTGCATTGTCACCTAGATGATTAACCCATGCTCATTGCATAGATATATCTAGCTGGGATTATTGAACTGGAGAACATAAGATTGTCAATGCGCATTAAAGTTAATGTGAAAAAAGAAAAAAGCAAAACGTTTACTGGATTCCCACATATAATCTATCTGCAACAGGAACCTGGGTAAACAGGTAATGAGACCTGTGATAGTCTACTTAATTTGACTGGACCATCTAAAAGTGGATGTAGCCTAACCCCAGCCCCAGGCTCTGTATCAAGGAGTCAGTGCTTCTGTGTCAATGAATGCATGGATGAATGACTAAGAAAAAGGCTATGGTTTTTAAATAGGTCATCCTGTATTTGGCAGATTTCCTGCCAACCTGTTCACCTGTTATTTGAGCAGCTGGAAAGAAAGAATGGTTTATAGATGTGCAAATAAGACAGGCTACTTGGATTTCACTGGGGAACACAGAGCCTATCAGTTGACTGACATATGTTATTTATAAATTTTTAGGAAAATGATATTAAGGGACTAGCACCGAATGGTTTTTGCCACAATGAGAATAGACAGAAAAGCTAATATGAACACAGTGCTCTGAAAACACTTGGATAAAATATAAATGGTCAGTTTCTATTGTACAAACTTCAGATTACCAAGATGCATCTCGGTTTTTGCAGCCCATTAATTTTTTTAAAGCAACAATCCATGCACAAGATACAGTTTGAACAGCTTTATGTACACAATTTACATTAACGGCATATTAAATGAACCTCTGTTCATCAAAAAGAACCACAGCAGAGACATGAAGGTTTTCACTTACATTGAGATCCA
This sequence comes from Cavia porcellus, assembly GCF_034190915.1. Lineage (NCBI taxonomy): Eukaryota > Metazoa > Chordata > Mammalia > Rodentia > Caviidae > Cavia > Cavia porcellus. Next base: position 36,054,711 of record NW_026947489.1, read on the forward strand.
AGTACAATTTACTTCTGTTTGACTTCTCTCTGTCCTCAGGGAGCAGAAAGGGGCAGGGTGGGCCTGATCTGTAGCCCAGGACCCAAGCACCTGTATCCCTGGGGAAATCTTTAGCTGTCTGTTCACTGAAGCGGTCCCCAGGAAAGCCCTCAGAGGAGACACCTAAACAAGCACAGAGAAGACCATCAGTAACACAGCAGTTGAAACACAACCGAGCCAGTCACATTTGGGGAATGTCTATGAGGGATTCACCTTAACATTTCTTACATCACTAAATTATATTTTTAGAGTTTGTTGTTATCCCAATATTTTTTGCTGGATCATACTAATATCCTTATCTTGACAAGGTAAACCTATTAGCTGTACTCTGTGCCTCACATTCCTGCTTCCCAATCCATGATGCACGGTTTGTGATCATTCATGAGGACCTCAGGGGAGGAGCAGCAGATAGCAGCCAGGAGGCTCAGGCCATTAGCTTTAACACTAAATGGTGTGGTGCCAGCCAAGTCATTAGTGTGTCTGTTCACCCAAGGCAGGAACTGTGTCTTGTTCATCTTCATTTCTAGGGCCAGAACTTTACACACAGTGCATGTTGGAACTCAAGTCAGTCTGTTGAAGGAGGGAGTGCTGCATGAGTAATTCACTTTTGTCATCTCTAGAATTGCGTATTAGGCTAGCTCATCTTTGCCTACATTACGTTTGGCTAATAATAGTGCTAGACACTCTTTTTACTCTTGTCTTCAATTTCTAAAATGACTTATAATTAGGTATCATTAGTGTTCTCATTTTATATGGGGAAACTGAAGCAAAAAGAGGTTAAACAATTTGCTCAAGAACATAAAACCAGTAAGTGGTAAAGATAGGATTTGCACCTAGGCGATTAATCACTGGAGGCCTTGCTCTACTCTATAGGGCTTCTGCCTGACATTCTTGAGATGACAACAAAAGGACTCTGAGGTCAGGAAAGCTGCAGGCCATGCCCCATTCTTGTTAGCAAACTAAAGACCTTGAAGGTCCTTCAGTAAAGAAAGCTTACTAACTGCATGGCATGGTTTTCTAGATGTCCCTGACCACAAGGTCCATTTAAAGAGACATCTGTTACACATGTTGCAGGTTATTAGTGTTCCATTGGAAGAGAGTTCAGAAAATACTAGATTAGTTTGCCTCTAAAATCTCACATAGCACTCCAATTCCTAGACCTTTTTAAATTCCTGGTAAGCTACCTTGGCAACGTATTAAGGAACTAGGAGGAAGTTAAAGGTTTAGGCTTGTGCAAGAGGGATCACTGTCAGTTATATGATAGAGTGTTTATTACACATAATCTCTGTAAGCCACTTTGGCAGTGACCCAAGCCCAGCCAGCAGCTTGCTCCAGGCTGAATACCTGACTTAAAGTAACATGAGTTAAGAATAAATCCATGCACAAAGGGCCTATGAGATAACAGGTTTGTCCTTTAGGTTAGAGGAGCATTTTCGAAAATAGAAAATTTGAGGAAAACTAAGGTTTTTCTTTTTATTCTGTTTGTTTGATTCTTTGAATCACTGGTTCTCAGCTGAAGGAGATTTAGGACACAATATTTTACAGCTGTTGCTGGAAAGATATCTACAAAACTCTGTCTTTTAGTCATTGAGAAGTATGAGAGTCTGTGACCTCCTCAGTCTGCTTTCACCTCTGAAGCCACAGGGTGCCTGGAAGGTAAGAACCCAGGCCTTCCTTCACGTGGGCCTGATGCCTCAGAATGAATACCTTTCATGCCTCTTGCTACCCATGGCCTTCAAAAGGACTGTCTCTGGGTCTTTCATTTAAGGAATTATGTGCGTGGAGTGTCCCGATTCTGCTCCAATGTTGCAGGAAAAGATTAATGCCTAAACAATCTTCAGGAAGGAGGCACCTTGCTAAGCACCTTCATTTTTTCCTCATGGTAACCCTGATGGGAAGCTAGTCCTGGATATGTTTTAATGGATGAAGAAACTAAAACTCAGATTCCTGTGCTTTCCACGGATATGGTTCACTCCTCTGCTAGGACCATTCTGTTCATGTTTGACAAGAAAGGGGCAAGTAAATTTTAAAACTTTTGCCATACTATCTCACTTCCGAAATGTATAATTACTAATCTGAGTCCTCATTTTAAATCTTTCTCCTTTTCACTTTCATTTTAGAGTAACTACTGGCTTTGAGTTAAGTTTAAACAGAATTAATAAAATAAAACAAAACATAATATACACACCTCAGAATACAATATACAACACTGAATGTAAGACTAAGACATAGCATCAGAGGCACTTTGTCTGGTGAATTCAAGGTATGCAATATTCATGTATGAAGGACTGGTAACTTCCCATAATCACAGGGGTCCTTAGATAAAACACACATGCATAATACATATGCATGCATATAAATGTGCACATACGTGCAAAAAAATTCACACATATTAGGGCTACCCTACACCACACTCAGGGAAAGTACTGAGGTAAGGCATGCCACCCAATTAACTGCAGAAAAAGACAATGGAGAAACAGTGAAAATTAACATCCTGCTGGAAACGGTTTTTGTTTAAAGACCCAACTTCTAATGCATAGTATTTAACCAGACAATACCTCCATGAAGGAAACATGCAAGGTAAAATCACGATGCATAATTTTGATAACTATCATTAAGACAAGGACGGAACAAAGGCAGAAATAAGTAACATAAAATTGTTATTTTCAGAAGTGTGACAAAGTAAGTTAGGCTATAGCACAAACTTGCCTTTCTACAAACCACCATAAATTTTTTTTTCTTTTTTTTTTTTTTAAACTTTTTATCGGTATTAGGGATCGAACTCACGACCGCCTGCTTGCAAGGCAGGTGCTTATGCCGCTGAGCTAAATCCCCAGCCCCCAAACCACCATAAATTTATAAAGCTATTTTTTGAATGGAGTGTTTTAAGAAAACAAACATAAGTGCTTTAGTAAAAGCTAATGTATTCATCTGTATTTAGTAAAATTGTTAGTTCTCATCCTACTTTCTTCAGATAAGCAAACATAATAAAAAGAGACAATTACCTGAAATTAGGTAAATACATTTAAAAAGTCAGCTGCCTCTTAATTCATGATACAAACGAATGTCATACAATATTTTATGAAAGTTGAATCCTATCAATTTAATCATGTCTTTGTTTTTAATGTGCACATTATAATTTTTTTTTTTTACTCAATATGTATTAGTTGCTTTGTTTCTCCAAGGCATGTCAGCAGCTTAATCCATCACACACATACACACATACGTGGGTTAATTCTGTTGCTGATCACAGTTAATACAACATACAGCACGGATACACACAGGCAGGATGACTTACCTTGGGACCATTTCAAAAGTCTGTTTTTCCCAACCATTCAAATGATGAGCTGGACTTCTTGATGCTAACCTAAAACATCAGTCTGAGGTTTGGCTGTCAATTATTCAAACAATGGAAGCAGACAGAGAGAAATGGTGATAGGCCATTTAAAATGGAGGAAGCATCTCCAACCCATCATTCCACGCCTAAATTAGTCTCTCCACTTATGGATATTGAGTTACTGCTCCACTTGACTATTTTTCCCCCCATTACCATTACAGACTGTCTCAGTCACTTTCTTGTTGTGGTGACAAAACACACACACACACACACACACACACACACACACACAACTTAGAAGTTTCCTTGAGCTGTTTCAGGGACTTCATTCCACGGTCGGCAGGTTCAAATGGCGTGGTGGAAGAGCCTGACCCCAAGGGAAGATGCTCACTTCACAGCAGCCAGGAAGCAGAGACAGCAGCGAGGAGTTAGAGAGGGAGATACATCCTTCCAGATCAAGCTCTCAGTGACCCCCTCCTTTGACCAGGCCTTCACTTCTGACAACACACTCGTCCACAAACTCCCACACACATCAATCCAGTGACGAACACAGCACCACCATGATCCAACCATTTTCCAAAAGCCCACCTCTGAACACAGAGGTCTTCTGGGAACATTCCAAACAATACCATGGACGCAATACCTTTCCTAGTTACCTCTGGAGCCCCACCACTGGATTCAACATTATATATTTTCCCTGCTCCACAGATGTTGAATCTGACTGTGTGACTTGTTTTGGCCAAATGAATGTGGGCAATGGACAGTGCACCAATTCTGAACCTAGTCCTCAAGAGGCATTGTGTGTTTTTACCCCAGGCTCTTTACTTCTGCTATTAACATAAGCTAGGGACGCTGTGAGAGCCTGGAATTAGACACACAGAAGAGCCCTGCAAACACAGCCCTGCAGTCTAGAGCCGAGCTGTAGGCTGTACACACAGAAGACCAAGCGAGCCTCAGTCAACTGTCAAGCTGTGAGTGACAACAGCACACACTTGCTATAAGCCACTGAGATTTGGGGCAAAGAACTGTAACTAATAAAAATTTTGACTTTTTAAAATGAAGACTGGATGACTACAGTATTTTTATTTCATAATTTTATACTGAAAACAGTCAATTAATAAATTTTGAAAACTTTGCAGCACTTCGTTTCCATGCATACCAAGATCCAGGCACAACCTGTGCTTCATTTACAAATTAATCTTGTTTACCACAAATTGCCTTCAGTCATTAGACAAACAGATGGACAGATACTTGTTTCCAAAGAGGTTTGTAAATATAGTATAAAATCAGCAGTTCTGGACACAAATCTCTAAGGAACAAAATTACAGTGCTTTTCAGATATTTTTCCTTTAATTTTTTCTTCATGCCAGACCAACACTTGACAGTAATGATAAAGTGCTTATGTCTTCAAAAAAAAAGAAGTGGGGGGGAAAAAGAAAAAAAGAAAACCCTCAGCCTGAAACTCTCGTGTGCTTTAGCTCCTGTGCTGTAGTTCCTGAGGCCATCCATCATACTTGACTTAAAATAAATCCAAAAAGGTAAAGTTTTCTGGGCTATGATTACCTTAACTGACATGTAAAGGTAGACAGGTTGTCTTCCATCACGTTATTCAAACATGTTCGTACAAGCCAGAGAGAAACCTAGATGTGCAACTAATGGAGAATGGCACCGTTAAGTGTTTGAAGCAAGGGTGTGTGCCTGTGTGCATAATTATTCATGTGCATGTTCAGAGGTCTGGCCAAGGTGTAGTCGCATGGCTAGTTTCTGTCAAATAGAAATCACTACTTCCCACTGCCACCTCCCCAATTTTCATTCCCAGCAGTGTTAAAATGATACCATGCAATGAAAGTAGCTAGGTAGGTTGAATTCTGACAAGTTTTTTATCTGCCCATCACATCCTCTAAATCTCCTCACTTGAAGTAATAGGGGAGAGAAATGTTGGGGGAGGGTGTGGCCAGGGTAAAGAGCTGAGCACTGAAGCACAGGCTATAGCAGTCTGAGACTAGATGAGGAAAACCACAGGCATGAAACAGCCTGAGTGCTGTTTGAATGTCTGAAATCACATTTACATTCAAAGGAAACAAAACAATTCAGTGTTGGAAAGGATCTTGCTTGTTTCCCCACCCTACCTGTTCATTTTACAGTTGAGAGAATTAAAAGCCAGCAAAGTTGCAGTATTTCCAATATACCCAGTTAGTGCCAAAGATAGGATGAATATCAAGGTTCTAGGGGAATTTTTATGCTACTTGGAGAAGGACATTATTGCCACTCCACAGACTGGAATTATGAAGGAGATGGGAAGTGAAGGGTTAATTAAGGGCACGGTTTTGCCAGGTGCTTGCAATTCCTAGCTGCGAACTGTTTGACCTTGATGAAGCTGCCAGTCATCCTGAGCCTTTATTTCCTCAACAATAAAATGATGATAATGAGAATATGCCTGATACTGAGCCAGGCTCAAAACTGTTTTCCTTAAGGATACTTTTTCTGGGATGAGATTGAACAGATTCTTAGATAGCAAATGCAAAGGCTCTGCTTTAAATGAAGAAAGCTATACACAATAAGAGCATATTGAACAGCACATATGCTTGGTGAAGAAGTATTTTTCGTCAAAGAAGATAAAGAAAATAAGTAAGCTCATAAGAATTCATAAAGCACGGCAGTGCAGCAGACCCCAAATCTGTTCAGGCTCTAAATATACAATTCACGTCATCAAATGCAACGGCTCCAAGTAAGTAGCTGATCCTCTCCAAAAACAACAGCTCCTCAAGCTTCTTTATAGATACCTGAGACATTTCTTCCCTAAAGGTCAAACACATGAGCCTCGGGTCATGAATGAAATTATTTATAGGCAGAGCTTTAAATAAAACAGCAGTTTAAAGTGGTGTATCAATGTATATTATTATGATTGCTACGGTAAACTTCTTCCATGGTCTTTCCCTGTAAAAAACAGACAGACATAAAATGAGGGACAGATAGGAATCAAGGCAGGAAACTCATCTGTGGCTTGACTTATGCTGAATGTTTTAACACCTGAAAAACAAAGGCATGTATTTACCAAGAGTGGCACAAATGATGCTGAGAATGGACAGAAAATAGAGGCAGATACATCCAGGTAGCAGCTGGTGTTGAAAAGATCAAGAAAGATCAAATTTAGGAAGCTGTAAATTTCACAGAGAAACTAAGAGCCTCTATCTATTTTCAGATAGTAAATGCTCCAGGACATAATGTTTAAATTCCCTATGGGGAGTTGGCACAGGTACACGACAGGTCTTCATATTTTCATTCCTTTCTCTTCCTTTCCTCATCCTTCCTCCATCTCTTGATCCCCTTCCCATTTGAAAATGATTTTTCTCCATATCTCCTATTATCTACCTTTTATATTGTTCTTTATTTATATTTGGGATTTCTCATGTAGAAGAAATCATACAGTATTTAAGCTTGTATCTCTGATTTATTTCACTTAACATGGTTACAAGGTACATCCATTTTCTTACAATAATTCTAGTTTATTTTTCTTTCCAGTATAGATTAGCATAGTACTCCATTGTGTATGAACTAATAAACAAAAATTAATAAAAAGATAAGTGATAAAGAGTGAAAGAGTTTTGGCCCAGGGTGGACACTGTAACTGGTAAAGCCTCAGGCGGAACCAAGAAACTCCATCTCCCCCACCCCTAGGAATTTACCTATGGTGCCAAACAAAGACCAATGGGCTACCTGTGCATCCCTAATGCCCCCTTAGGTTCCACCTCAAACTGAGGCTCCTTATATGCCTCCACTCCATGTGTTCCATGGAGAGATCGCCGACCCCGGGGGGAGATGCCGCGCCCCAGGGGATCGGGGGGTATCTCTCCCTGAATTCTCAAAATAAAGGTCATTTATATTTCATACTTCTTATCCTTTCAGCTGCCGCTGGTCCCCCACAGTTCTATCATATGGTTCCCTGACTGGGAACGGCAGGCAAGAGACTCCTGGAGCTTTCTCAGTTTGAGTCCCCTGCCGTTCAGGACCAGGACTGGACTGCGTCCTGCATTAATTCCTCACTTTTACACTCAAGAGCTGTAAACTTGTTGCTGCCAGTTCGAAAACAACACCCCCCCAATTTACCACAGGTAAGCAACCCCCCAGAGATTGTCGCTGGGCCAGGCCCCAGGAGGGTTTTCTCCCCCTTTCCGTGGGTTCCCATGATGCTCTCACGTCCTCAGGTAGCCCAATGCAGGGTCTTTCTGGGCCAATCTGTGTCCACACTAGGAGACTCTCATGTCCTTTGGGTTCGGATAGCCCAAAGCAGAATCTTCCTGGGCCAGCCTATGTCCACACTGAACGATTCTCATGTCCTTCAGAGCTTTTTAAGTTCTCACAGGCAGAGTTGTTACTAAACCCATGAGAAATCCACTCATATATTGGTGACGGCCAATTATTATGAGTTTTGGAACCATATAATGACCGATCGGTCTAGAGTAAAAAGACGACTTTAAACTTAGCAGACCATGGTCCGTTGCCTCATCTGGCTATAACTCCGTGGGCTAGACCCCACACCAGATTTTTTCTTGGGGACCACTTCCTGTCCCCCCCCCCAAAACCATACCTATCTATGGCTTACCACACTGATGACAAATTTACAAAACTCTATCTTTAAGCCTTTGTTTTGGGAATGTGTGGCCTTTCCCGCTCTTCCATGATCCCTCCCCCTCCCCACACTTAAAGAGATAATAGCGTCCTTCCTTGCAGCCTTTCAGAGCTTTCTCAGCCTCTCCTTTCCTCCCTGCTTCCTTCCCCTGCCCCCTGCCATGGGTGAAGACCCATTCCCACCTAGATGGAAAATGAGCCCAAACAGTGTTGAGAGATGCGAAGCTGCTTTAACCTCTCAAGCGTGCTCCAGCCAAAACAGTGTTGGGAGATACAGCTGCTTTGGGCTTTCATGCCATCCCCCACTCTGCGCGGTATCTCAGCTCTCATGCAGTGGACCCACATGGGGTTCAGCTCTAACGCGGTGCCCTAATCCGCGCACCCCACGAGCAATTTCAGCTCCGTCGGTCAGTGGGTCTGCCAGCGTGTAAGGTCCCAGCTTCACTGTGTCCCAACTCCGCCTCCCAGCTCCACCCCCCATGCACTGCGAGCCCACAGCCCTCACTGCCCTGAGTATGTTTCCAGGAGCAGTCCCAGCCCCACCCAGCTTGCTACATCCTGGCGCTCACCCCACCTTCACTCTGCATGCCCTGCCCCCACGCTGGGCGTGCTCTAACCGTGCTCCGAACCAGTCCCCGCCTCCAAGCTCAAGCATGGCTCTGGCTGCCAGCACAGAGACAAACACAGCAAGTCACAACAGACAGTTCATCTTACTGATCTGATGCTGTATTTGCGTTTTCAGATATAAAGTTCAGATCATTTCTGCTGCCTTTTTTGTGTTCCAGCCATGACAAATGCCCCTACCTTGCCCCGCCCAGCCTCAGAGTTCCATCCTGCCTTAGGCGCTGAGCGTCTCCCAAACACAAGCACCACTTTAAACACAGGCACAGACAGACAGTAGCTTGGCCACTCGGCTCAGAGATGCTATTTTTTTTTTACAATTCTCAAACCATTTAATCAAGGTTAAATAAGCTGGCAATAGATAAGACTTTGGCTGATGAATGGGACCGTGGCCACCTGGTAATTTTACCAGCCTTGTTTATCAATCAAAGCCTTCAGTAATCTTCTGTCTAAGAACTAAAATTGGGAGGTGTTTGTCAATTCCTTTTGCTGTGGACTGCTGGTGGTGTTCTATGTTGGGCCTACTGCCTATGTTATACTGTGTTATCGCCGATCTCCTGTTTAACAACTAAGGTTAGGGATGATTATGGATTCCTTTTGTTGGGAACCACTGGCTCTTTTCCGGGACAGGGGCTGTGTGATATGTGCAGGGCAGCAGGGCCGGCACTGCAGCAGAAGCCAAACTAAACCTTTTCCCAGCCTATCTGCCTGCCATGGCTCAGCCCTCCATAATTAACTATATTCAACTGATATTAAATAACACCGTAGCTGATTTCTCTCCTAAATAAAAAGATAAAAATTAATAAAAAGGCCATCCTCTAAAAATCAGATGGCATTAGACATTTTAACAACATAAAGACATACTTATATATGTGACATAAATAACATGTCAGTTCCTAAAATTCTCTGGACCTGTCCTCCTTTTGGGAAGTCATTACTAAAATTATAAATACCCTGTTGATTATATTTGACTCCTGCATACTTACTTAATTCTACAGATACCTTCTACTGTAATCTAGATCCCAAACAAAAAGGTAAAACTTGACCTTCAAACCTCATAGAGACCTTAATATGGCTTTTCATATTTTCAACAACAGAGCTAACACTTGGAGTTCTGAGACAGGTAAACCAACCCAAGGTGGAGCTGCCTGGGCCCCCCTCCCTATGGACCATGCCTCAAATGCAGCAGAAGACCATGGGCAAGAGAGTGCCCTATCCTGGTGTTCCTTTGGGACCTTACCCCAGGGCTACTGGACTGTCCTACCCACCAGAGAGTGGGTAAGCCATCCTAACTTCTAGCCCTCACAGGAAATGCCAGCACTGCCAGATTCACTTTGGTTCCTAATTTCTTACATTCTATTAATGATCATTTTTATAGCAGGACTCTTGACAGTCTTTCCTAAAGACTCCCACATCATGCGTAAGATCATCTTCATAATGTTCTAAGTGACAACTGCAGTTCTTTCTACCCTCAGCTGTTTGGTTACACGTGACATCCCTGAAAGCCTAGGCCCTTACCTTCCCTATACTGGTACAGCCACCACCTTCCCTGCTCCCCCTATTTTTGCCACTTCAACTCCTGGACAAGAGACAAGCCTTACCTACCTACCGTCTTAACTTTTACCCTTTCAGATGGGGGAGTAATCACCTCTCAAAACTTCACTCCTCCTAACCCCATGTTTAATTTTCAGAATTCTGCCTTACCATGGAAATGTTTCTACCTCAATGTGGTCCTGATATAATGAAATATCTAAATCAAAAAGCACATCTTCTTTTACCTCACCTGGGTCCTTAAATATGACAGTACCATGCCTCCTCATAACATCTTGTCTCTTTGTTTTTCAGTCTAACATACATGCATTCAACCAGTGATGTTGTCCTGGCTAAAACACCTGGCACTAGCTTCTACCTGGGCACCAACCATCATCCCATCGACTTCCCTAGACCCCAGTACAGTGCCTGTTTACAGCAGGAAGCAGTTAAAGAAAGAAATCTTCGCCCCTTTTCATAATAATAATCATAAGATGAGATATGAAAGAATTTTGGCCCAGATAGGACACTGTAGCTGGTGAAGCCTTAGAGGCAGAACCAAGGAGCTCCTATCTCCCCCACCCCTAAGAATTTACCTGTGACTCCATCTTCCCCACCCCTGGGAATTTACCTATGGCACCAAACAAAGACCAATGGGCTACTTGTGCATCCCTAATGCCCCCTTAGGTTCCACCCAGACCAAGGCTACTTATATGCCTCCACTTCATGTGTTCCACAGAGAGATCGCCGACCCCGGGAGGAGATGCCATGCCCCAGGGGATTGGAGGTGTCTCTCCTGGCATTCTCAAAATAAAGGTCATTTATATTTCATCTTTTCAGCCACTACCGGTCCCCCACAGTTCTATCAAAGAGGATGGTGACACTTAAAATTTATCAAAAAATTTCTATGTCTAGTTATAAGGAATATATTATACTCATTAAAATATTACTAAAGCAAATGCAAAAATGAAATAAGGCAATTTCAGTTATTATGTGGACAGCTGTACCAGTGGGAAGACCAGCTTTAAAGTTAAAGAGGTATAGTACAGATAAAACTTCAAAACACCAAGCCTTTGATTATAAAATATCTCATGGTTTTAAAAATACTCCTTTCCAAAATGAAATATATGAAGAGAATCACAAAATAACAAATATCTACATATCAAAATGAATAGGGAAAATAACACATACTTACTAATATTGGTGGTAAACATTTAATATATAAAAATACAATATGGTTTTTGAGCATTTTTGCAAAAAAATTATGGATCAAAGTACATTTTGGGGACCACTACCCAGTAGTTCTGAGCAGGGTTTAAATTTTACTATGGCTTTCTCTGTTTATCTGTGAGTCTGTCCTAGGCCTTGTCCCCATGCCTGGTGATGGAAGCGATTCATAGTAAGTGAACCTCTGTGAATCACTGGTCCTAGCTGAAGCCTATAGTAAGTAGCCTGTGAGGCCAGAGATACTTCAAAGGGCAAGATAAGGTCACAGCTGAAGACACCTTGGCTCCAACAGGAATTAAGTAGAGACTGCAGCTGCAGGCATCTCACTCCTGCAGTCTCAATCCTACCATAAATGTTATCTTGGAGATAAGATGGTTCTCCTAAATTGGCTTAACCTACTACTTTCGGGGGAAGTCTTTGAAGTGACCCTGCCCACCCAAGGTCCTGTGCTTTCCTGTGCTTTCCTCAGTTTCCCCACTTTTTGTCTTAGTTCTAATAAAAGTGGGCTAATCCAGAGAACGCTTTGTCATAGCCCTCCTAGTCATGAGCTCAACTAAAGGGTTTTGACCCTCTTGAGCCCTAAAAGTCACACAATTTGTCTCTTTTTATTTAACCTCTGGCATACACTTGTTTGGTAGATCGGGGATCTAGGTCAGGACCCGATAAGTACACGCTGTCACTTCACTTCTGTCATTCAGGAAGAAGAAAAACTGGCTGTTTGAATCTAGTAGACTTTTCTAACTGGAAATCCTGAGAGAAGAGCTGTATAACCTGATTGCTATCTTAACCATAGCTCTATTCCAGTGTTTTGATCAACTACACTCTTGTGACCAACATTAGAGATGGCTGTCTATCAACATTTGCCCTTCTAACAAAAAAAGTGTGACTATTACATGTACCACTTACAGATTAGGAGATCATGTGATGAATTCTTCAGGAGATCTACCAAGTGGAGGGCTCTACAGAACATCCAAATTGCTGCTTTTACTAATGTGTCTCAGGCACCTGTGTTTTTCTATCTCCTTCCGTCCACAAGGCCTTAGTAATGAAGGTGCTTCCTATACTCTCGCCCGATGCTTTTATCTGAGGTCTTACTTACCACTTCACCTCCTAACAAATCCATTTTTAAGGGTGAATAATGTCTGACACATGGGACAGGTACTAAATATCTCACAATTTACATGTGTTACCCATTACTGAGAATCTTCCCAATAATTCTGCTTAATAAATGATACAGTATCCTGGTATTAAATGGAAAAACAATGAAGTAGAAAGTTAACTTTCTACTTTCAAACAACAAACTCACTGAGAGACACATTAGGGAAACCACAATCTTCACAATGGCATCCAAAAAAAAAAAAACACTCAAGAATCAATCTAACAAAAGAAGTAAAAGATCTATACATCAAAAATTACAGTACTCTGTAAAAGGAGCTAGAAGAGGATATCAGAAAATGGAAAGACATCCCTTGCTAATAGATAGGAAGAACCAACACTGTGAAAATGGCCACACTCCCAAAATTCTTACACAGATAGAACACAATTTTGAGCAAAAGACCATTAGCATTCCTTACAGAACTAGAGAAAAAGAATTGAAATTTTTTTTGGAACCAAAAGAGACTAGAATAACAAAAGCAATCCTGGGCAACAAAGACAAGGAAGGAGGCATCACAATTTCTTACCTGAAATAATACTACTAGTTTTGTAGTACTACAATAAAATCAGCAAGGTACTAGCAAAAAAAAAAAAAAAAAAAAAAAAAGGACCTAAGGATCAGTGGAGCAGATTAAAAGATGAAAACACAACTACAAACAAAATCTGTGACAAAGGTGTCAAATATGTTTACTGGAAGGAGGAAAGCCTTTTTAATAAACAGTTCAAGAAAAACTGGCTTTTCACATGCCAAAGACTAAAACAAGACCCATGTCTATCATCATGCTCTAAATTGAAGTCAAAATGGCTCAAAGACCTAAATATATAGAAACACTAAATCTACTGGAAAAGAAAGTAGCTAGAAATGTTGAAAACATAAGTGTATAGAGAGTTCATGAACAAAAACCAAACTGCATGGCAAGTACTTCAAAAAAAAATCAACAGCTGGGGTCACATTTTATTAAAAAGATTTTGCACTTTAAAAGAAATCACCAACAGAGTAAAACAAAACCTCACTGGGAAAAAATTTTATCCAACTTTCCCTCAGACAAAGGATTTCTATCTAGAACATATAAAGAACTGAAAAAAATCAGGCCCATAAAATTCAAAGACCTAATTGAAAATATGCATCTGAGATGAATACACACTCCTCAGATGAAGAAATACAAACAGCAAATAAATATATGAAAAAATGTTCAACATCATCAGTCATTCGAGAGATACAAATTAAAGTAACACTGAGATTCTATCTAAACCCAGAAAGTATGGCTATCATCAAGAAGTCAACCAATAACAAATGCTGGCAGAGCTGTGAGGGAAAAGGAACCCTTTTCCACTGTTGGTAGGAGTGTAGAATGGTACTACCACTAGGGAAATCAGTGTGGAGATTCCTGAAAAGCCTAGCACTAGAGGTCCCATTTGATCCAACTCTTCCCTTTTTGGTGTTTTCTCAGAATAATTTAAAAAATCATTATCATAGCAATATATGAGCATTCCTGCTTACAACAGCACAATTTGAAATAGGTAAATCTTGGAAACAACCTGAATGCTCACCAACTGAGGAATGAATAAAAAAGATGTGGTAAAAAATAAATAAATAAAAATAAAAAGGGTGTGGTATTTTTTATATGATGGAGTACTACTCAGCTATAAAGAAGAATAAACTCAAGGCTTTTATAGGTAAATGGATGCAACTTGAGACCACGCTCATCAGACTCACAAGTGTGAACATCATATTGTCTCCCTAGGGTAAGAAGTTGAAGGAGTAAATAAGATTCAAAATGTACAATAGATATTGTGAAATGGGAAGAAACTGTTCAAAAGAAAAGAGAATGTGGGATGCTGGAAATGCAAAAAGAAAGAAGGAAAAAGGAAATAGTTCAATAGTTATACTACTAATGTCTATTAGTTCACTAAAAAGAAAGGTTTGTGTTTATATTGATACAGCTTGTCATTTGAGTAACTACCGTGAAAATAATAATACACAATCATTAACCTACTGTTTTGAAATTTTGTATCAGTTTTTCTTATTTTTCTCTTAAAAAAAACAGGAAGTGGTAGAACTAACTAGTTCCAAACTCAGAATGAACCACTATCATAAACAACTAAAACTAAACAAAATGTAGGAGACAACTATATTTAGATATCCAATAGTAAACATGTAGTAGTGCAATAATGTAATCCCTAAAAAAGAAAAACAAATGAGGTGAACCATTTAAGTGCCTGGATTTTCTGAAGAGAGATGATTTCTGGATTGGATTTGATGACAATTATAAACCCACAAATTAAAAGTAGTGTAACTCAATTAACTTCATGCATGATAAGCACAAAAACCCATACAAATATAATTTCTGGCAACCAGTAATAAAAGAAATACAACAAAAGCAATAAAAGAAAAGAGGATTGCCTAACTAAAGAAAAGAGTTATTGCCAGGGGTGTAGCTCAGAAGCACAGCATCTGTCTGGCAAGCATGAGGTCCTGAGTTTGATTCCTGTTACAGAAAGAAAGAAAGACAGACAGACAGACAGACAGACAGACAGAAAGGAAGGAAGGAAGAAAGAAAGAAAGAAAGAAAGAAAGAAAGAAAGAAAGAAAGAAAGAAAGAGAGAGAGGACCCTAAAATGGCGGCTTGCTAGGGGATTGAGCAGACAGTCTCTCTGGAGAAATCATATTAGATGCTAGAATATGACAACATGGAGAGGGCCAGATGAATGGATAACGATTCTTATTAACCAAGACAGTGCAGCTGGAGGATTTAAAGTCGTGCTGAGACTGTGAAGGCTGATAATGGAAGGCTGCAAATCCCGTGCCTTTAATGCACCAAACTGACCCATGGACCCAACAGGAAAAGCTGTGTTGGCTTTTGGTGACTGCTGGAAATTGAGACCCGGGACCCCAAGAAGCAGCCAGGACTGCCCTGCTGCACCAGAGGAGACTGTGAAAGGCTCTGGAGCTCCGAACCCAAACGCTGTGCAGTTTTCTGACCATTCCATGCTGTGCCAAGAGCGCAGTGAGGGCGAGCGGTGTGGTGTGCAGTAGACCCAAGAGGAGGACCTGCACCAAACCCTGGTGAGTACTGGGGTTGGCCAGAGAACATCTTGGAACTGGGCAGAGCCCGCCACCACAGGGACATCAATAACACAGAGAGTCTGGTGGAAGACATCTTAGAGTTGGGCAGAACCTATGGCTCAGTGACATCACCGAGTCGCCCTGTAGGGAGGTCTGGTGGAGGACATCTTGAAATTGGGCAGAGCCTGACGCCATGTTGGCTTCAGCGTCATACAGAGAACTAGTGGAAGACATCTTGGAATTGGGCAGACCTGCTGTCCTGGTGCTCCTGTCACAGAGAGGTCTGGAAGAGAACAGCTGGGATTTGGGCAGAACCCTGTGCCAAGGTGACATTAGTCAGCTGCTTCGGCACAGAGAGAACTGGCAGAATCTGCTGGGGCTGAACCAAGCCTCTGCTTGGGGCCCAATAAGCAGATACAAAATAATCACAACTCTGTGACATCCTGAAAGTACAGCCTAATTTACAGATTGACTGGCACAGAGGCTGGAGGCTAGCCTGTACTGGCCCTGCATCCCAGCCTACCCCAGATAACAGCAAATTGGGGAGGACAGCAAC
The DNA here is from genome assembly GCF_034190915.1 of Cavia porcellus. Lineage (NCBI taxonomy): Eukaryota > Metazoa > Chordata > Mammalia > Rodentia > Caviidae > Cavia > Cavia porcellus. Next base: position 36,070,872 of record NW_026947489.1, read on the forward strand.
AACTCAAGTCAGCATGCTTCTGAAAGGCCCTAAGCAATATGGGAGAGGGCCAGAGACCCCAGGACACTCCAGTCTGAAAGAAACCAGAAACATGACAAGAGATAAAAATAAAAAAAAATCTCCAGCTGCCCAACATGAGAAAATAAGTCCAGGAGAAGTAAACACTGAAGAGAACAAGCACAGTAACCATCCAATACTGGACACAGCATCAGCTGAAATTAAAAAATACCTCCATGACCTCATAGATGAATTCAAAGCTGTACTCCTGATCCAAGTGAGGCAAGAAATAAAGAGATTAATTAAAGAAATGACAAGCCCTGCCAAGAGAACACAGATGGAAGAACTGAGGAAATCAGAAAAGAGAGAGAAACTTCTGAAGAAGAATTTAAACATAACTTAGAATACATGAAACAGATCCAAAGAGATTACCAGGAAACTAAAAACTCCATTGAACACTGGCAAAATGCCCTGTCAGAAACTAAAGACAGCCTTCTGAAACTTGAAGAGAGATTTATGGTATATGATTGTGAAAGAAAAAGCCTCTTAAAAATAACAAGGAACCAGAAAGAAACAATTCAAAGGCTAGAAGATGACAAAAAGATACATAACGTAAGAATAAAGAATGTGAGTGAGGAAGCAGGAGCAACCAAAAATGAAATACAAAGAATATTCACAGATGTATTAAAGCAAAATTTCCCATGTATAGCAAAAAGAAATGATATCCAGATAAAAGAGGCATACAGAACACCAGCTACCTACAACCAAAACACATCTACGCCTAGACATATAATAATCAAGATTCCAGAAATCAAAAGAACAGAATATTAAAAGCAGCCAGAGAAAAGAAGCAGATTACCTACAACGGGAAAATTATCAAAATAACAACAGACTTATCAACACAAACTCTTAAGTCAAGAAGGGAATGGGGAGAAATATTCCAAGTCCTGAAAGAAAATAATATGCAACCAAGGCTCATATACTCGTCAAAACTCTCTCTCAAAATTAATGGAGAAATAAGATGCTTCCAAGACAAGGAGGAACTGTGGGAGTTCATGGCCACCAATCCAACCCTACAGAGAGTGCTGACGGACATTCCAGAGAAAGAGAGGAAGGGATACCATGATTCCAGCAACAGTGGCAGAGAGGCCTCAATGAATGGGGCAGACAGTGGAATGAGGGAATAAGGTGGACAAATTATAGCAGAAAAGTGGAGTAGCAGACATGAGGCAGAGACGGTAAGCTATAGTCTTTAGTATAGACAGCTCTGAAACACTATAAAAAAAGGCAGCGGTCATTGTTAATAGTGTATCAGGATTTAAAAGACACAGTAGTCTTATTGCTGTATTTAGTTTGAATTTAATTTGTTCTGGTCTGTCCACTCATGTCAGATTTGAGTGCACAAACATTTGACCCAAAAATAGCAGGTTATACTATGGTAACTATCCTTATTTTCCTATTAACTTAAACTGAAATCCTGTATTACTTACATTGTCTTACTATGACTGATAGTAATTGAATCTGAATCATAAGACCATTGGATGGCCTTGGCTGACTTTATGTGAATTTGGTATGCTTGTTAGTATCAACCCTAAAAGTAGAGGCAACTACTCTGAAGATGATAAGATGTAAAGGATATCCATACTGGTATTAACTATTAACAGCTCTCAAATCCTACAATGCTTTCAAAGTTGTGTTTTTATAAAAATAGGTAATACTATGTTTAACTATATTAAGCCAGTGTTGTGGACAAATCTATTGAAAATAACAAGAGAAAACATAGTAACTACAGAAGATCACCTATATTGTAGTCTTATATGTCTTATCCATTGCATGTTTTTCTAGGAATTTGTTTGCTGTCTTGTTACGACTTGGTTTTCCCTATAATACAGAGAGGATAGATATATATGTAGAAATTCACACATGAGTTTTTTTTTTAATTATTTATGGGAACAGATTATATAATGCAAGATGTAATGAACAGATACTCTGAAGAAGAGACGCTAAGAAACCCAATGCTAATTTTGTAGCATTATGATATAAATTCTAGCAGTACTATTGTTCACTGATTAGAATGACATTGGTCTAGTCTCTTGAGTTCAATTTCAGCATATGTAGAGATGGGGACAGCTATCACAAAGAGAACGAGAGATGCGATGGTAGTTACTATTGTCTTCCCTAATGTTGGATCTTGAAGACCTAAAAAGCCTTCATCATCCTGTAATGATTTGATTAGTTCTATAATATGCAGTAACTATATAAAGTGGGTGAAGATGGGGACAACTATTTGTAAGAAACTAGAGACAGTTAGATAGACAGTGAAGATCTCCAGTGGACTTGCTTTGAAATCTGTATTTCTTTAAATTGTTTTTTTTAACTGTTTTGATATGTTTAATCTTACCCTTTTGAGATGTAAAACAAGTGTGTAGGACTGAAACCATATTACTGAGTTTCTGTTCAATCATTGAGCAGAGCTGTTTGTAGTGTCACTTTTTGAATGTCATTCTAAATACTTTAATTTTGTAACCTGAACAGCTATTTCTAAGATGACAATATGTAACTTATCAACCAGCGATTTCTTATGGTTTTTCTGTAATTTTGTATTATTTCTACCCCTTTTTATCTCCATGTATTTTTTTGGTTTCCTTTTCTTTAAATAAAAAAAAGAAAGAAAGTCAGAAAGAAATTATTATTATAAACTTCCTAAATCCCAGAAGACACTGACATCATTCTAGAAAAAGAAAGGTGTCATAAATTGAGAAACCCCATATTGATAAAAGAGTCAATCAACAAAAACATAAAATAGTCATATATACATACATACATATATATATATATATATATATTTTTTTTTTTTTTTTTTTTTGAGACAGGGTCTATGTAGCTCAGGCTGGCCTTGAACTCACCATGTAGCCCAGGCTGGGCTCAAACTCACTATGATTCTCCTGCCTCAGCTTCCAGAGTACTGGGATTATAGGTGTGTGTCACCATGCAGGTGTGGGCCTAAATTTATATTATTAACAACAGTACCTAACACAGAACTTCAAAACACTTGAAGTAAAACTATCAAAGCTGAAGAACAAAATATATAAATTCAAAATATATATTACATTTGGAGACTCAAATATTTTTCTCTTAGTAATTAATACAAAGGTAACAAAATCAAAAGAGATGTAGCAAAATTAAACAATATTAACTATAAATTTTGGGGGGTTACTGGGATTTAAACTCAGAACCTTATACTTTCCAGGCAGGTAATTGGGCTGCTGAGCTGTATCACCAGTCCCTAACTATAAATTTTATCTAATTAACTTTTATAAGATAGTCAATTTAACAATAGCAAGATACATTCCATTCCAGGGCACATGGAATTTATTTCTAAATATTTAGAAATTACACCACATGCTTAAAAATAACTTATTATTCAAAGAAGAATCACAAGGGAAACAATAAAGCACTTACAACACAGATAATACATAAGGGGGGATTTATAACCCTACTTAACATCTAGTCATTGTTCCTAGCCCACTCTGCTTGAGAAATTTATTCTCTGGGTAAGGGGGTATCAGGCATAATCGATTAATGATTAAACTACAGAAAACAGAGGAATCAGAAATCTTAATATGCTTCTTGAATGCAATTAAGTCCTTAGCTTTTTATCTTTCCTAGGCCCCCAGATCACTTTTAGTCTCTGGGGTTGGGCAGGTCCTGAAACATTATTCTGAAAGAAAAATATGAGCAGCTCAAGAGAAAAAAAAAAAAAAACCTGGGGAACATCCCAACACATTCACTGTCAAATTCAGTAAGAACTTCAGTGAAGATCTAATGCCAATAAGCCTTAAACTCTTCAATGATATTAAAAGGGCAGAAGTACTTCCACAGCCATTCCTGGAAGCAAACATTACTCTGATTCCAAAACTAGAAAAGGACCCAATCAAAAATGAGAACTACAGGCCAATCTCTTTAAGGAACATAGATTTTTTTAAAAAAATCTGTAACAAGGTACTGGCAAACAGGATGCAGCAAATCATCAAAAAGATCATACACCATGACCAAGTAGGATTCACCCCATGCATGCAGGGATAGGTCCCACACACTCAAATCAATAAATGTAATACACCACATAAACAGAAGCAAGAACAAAAAAGCATGTCATCTTACTAGATGTAGAAAAAGCATCTCATAAAACCCAAAATACATTATGACAAAAACCCTGAAGAAAATAGGAATGGAAGTCCTGATCTGATAAAAGTTCCTATAATAAACCAATGCCCACCCTCATACTAAATGGAGAGAAGTTGAAAGCATTCCCTCTAAAATCAGAAAGACAAGGATGTTCAATATCACCATTCCTGTTCAGTGTAGTTCTGTAAACATCGGCCAGAGCAATTACACAAGAAAAAGAAAGGAAAAAGAGTAGGAAAGGAAGAAATGAAATTATCATTATTTGCTGATGACATGAACCTCTATATAGAAGACCCAAAAAAAAACCTCACCAAAAGACTCTTAGAATAACCAAATTCAGTAGCACAGCAAGATACAAAGTCAACTCTCAAAATCAATAGTGTTCCTAAACATGATAACAAGAAAATTAGGGAAATGTACCTTTTATAATAGTATCAAGAAAAATGAAATATTTAGGAATTAACCTAATTAAGGAAGTAAAAGATCTCTACAATAAAAAATATAGTACTCTGATGAAGGAGCCCAAAGAAGCTATCAGAAATGAAAAGATATCCCCTATTGCTGGATAGGTAGACTCTTTCTGTTGCCAAGATTTAGCTATTACAAATTCTGCTGCAGGGGCTGGGGATTTAGCTCAGTGGCATAAGCGCCTGCCTTGCAAGCAGGCAGTCGTGAGTTCGATCCCTGGTATCGATAAAAATGAAAAAGACCAAAAAAAAAAAAAAAAAAAAAACAAATTCTGCTGCTCTAAACATGAGTAGGCACATAGCACTGTAGTACTATAGAGGAAATGGCAATATCTCTAAAGCTGTTACATAGATTTACTGCAATATTAATCAAAATATCAATAACATTCCCCCACAGAATTAGAGAAAACAATCCTAAAATTCATATGGAACCAGAAGAGAGCTAGAATAGCAAAGCAATAACTGGTCAACAAGAACTTCACAATCCCAGATTTCAAGTTATACTACAAAGTTACCATGATAAAAACAGGATGGTATTGGCAAAAGAATAATAATAATAATAAAAGACCTATAGATCAATGGAACCAAACGGAGGATACAGAAACAACTCCAGACACAGTCAACTACCTATCTTTGATGAAAGGGCCAAATACTTTGTCCGGAGGATAAACAACCTCTTATCAAATGATGCTGGAAAATTGGCTATCTGCAAGCCAGACACCGCAGGTAAACCCGTATCTCTCACCATGCACTAAACTAAAATCAAAATGAATCAAATATCTAAATATTAAAACAGAAAAATTTAATCTTCCAGAAAATATATACAACTTTTGAAGACGAAGGGGTAGAAAAAGACTTAGAAACAAAACCCTAGTTGCATAAGAAATAACACAAAGAATCAACTAATGGGATCACATCAAATTAGAAAGCATCTGTAGGGCAAAGGAAACCACAATAGAGCAAAGAGACTACCTAGAGAATGTAAAAACGTTTTTTACAGCTGTTCCTCAGACAGAAGATTAATATCTAGAATATATAAAGAGCTCAAAAATAGTAGACACTCCCCAAATTTAAGTTCTCAATTCAAAAATGGGCATCTAAGATAAACAGATATTTCTCAGATCAAGAACTACCAGCACTTACTCAATGTTTGAAAAAAGATTCAGCATCACTAGTCATTCAACAAACGTAAATTAAAATAACACTGAGATTCTGTCTCACTCCAGAAAAAATGGTAATAATCAAGAAACCAACCAATAACAACTGCTGGTGAGGGGTTGGGGAGAAAGAAATCCTTCTTCATAGTGGTAGGAATGTAAACTGGTACAGCAAATATGAAAATTAATATAGAGAATCCCCAAAAAACTAAAACTAGAAATTCCACTTGATTCAGCTATTTCTCTTGTAGGGTATCTTCTTGAAAGAATTAAAATTATCGTACGACAGTGCTATGTGCCTACTCATGTTTATAGCAGCAGAATTTGTAATACCTAAATCTTGGCAACAGAATGAAATTGTGGTATGTATATACAGTGAAGTACTACTCTGCCATAAAGCATAATATGAGGTATGTTTAGGTAAATGGATGCACCTTGAGATCATAATGTTAAGTGACATAAATCAGAAACCCAAGTTTAAGTGTTCCATTTTTTTCTCTTGAATGAAAAACCCAAAGTGTAAATAAGGCGCAAAATAAAAGGAAGATATTAAGAAGTAGGAAGATCTTTTTCAAATTGAAAGGGGAATAAGAGATGGAGGGAAAGAGAAGGGAAGGAAGAGAAAAAGGATTTTAAACAAAGACAAGAAAAAATGGAAATAGAGCTTTTGCAAATGGGGAAGAGAAAGAACACTTAAAGGGAGCAGGGAGGGAGGGAACAAAACTGAATTAAGAGATGATATGTACATGCACAAATCCTTGCATTAAATATAATCATTACATACTGCAAACAGACAGAGAGAGAGAGAGAGAGAGAGAGAGAGAGAGAGAGAGAGAGAGAGAGAGAGAGAAAGAAACTTGGAGAAATTGTTATGGGAGGTTCCTCAAAACAATCAGCCCAGATCACCTTACAAGTGAAGGTCAAATCCAATATCTCACTTGGGCATTCCACAGTTCCCTTACCCAATGATTACAAAACAGCTGAAGATAACTTTTAGCACGAAGATAAAAGACGAAGCTTGAGAGCAAAAGGAGAAAGACATCACAGCCCCTGCACCTGCTGGGCCAACATCCCGGAGGTTGCTACTTTCTTTTACAATCTAAGCTCTTACCGCCTGGCGTCTTCCATGTTTCTGGTTCAAGAACCGGGTTTTCTTGCTTTTCCCTTCAAGTCAGGGCTTCTTGTGACTACTAGTTCTGGGGAACCTTTATGAAATTCATAAACTCTTGCTTGTTCTCTTAATGCTGTCATTTGTTCCGGACGCAGTTACTTATTTTCAGTTTAAAGCCTTTGAATGTGCCATTTATTTTCTGTCAAGACTCTGACAAAACATTAATTGGCCTCAGGAATGGTGCTGATTTCCTGCCTCCAGCATGTCTGTATTTACTAAAGCATTAGGGGACTGCTACTCGATGCTCACAGCGCTCAATTAGAGTAACACCAACCATGTCACCAGTCCATGCTGAGCTATCAAAAAGATCAAACTCTTCAATTATATCATGACAGAGAACAGAAAATTTGCCAGAAGCTAAAGCAAGCCAGTGATGGTGTGCTGCTGTTCCTTCTATATGAAGATAAATTGATTGGTAAGAAAATGAAGCACTTTTAAATACATGAAGGACCACTAGATCCCAGGAGGTGTGTTGATATATGTGTTGGGGTACTACAATTGAAATGGTCCCTACAATTGGCATCTGCATGTAATGAAGGTGACAGTCATCCAGCCATTCTCTAAAATGGCTTTCCTTCTAAAATTCAAAGGAATTTAGCATGAATATGGTATGAATAACCCCCTCTGCAGCTTTCTAATCTCTGACATTGGCACAAATCTGTGCCATTTCTCTAGGGATTAGTACATACCTTCAAGTAGCAAGAAAATATGGAGCCATTTTCCCCAGAATACACAGATCTGAGAACCAAAAAATAGAAGTGAGAGCAGCCCTTCTCACTTCAAACCTAATAAATCACTTGCAGAAACTTTACAGTACTTACAGACTTGGGCTTCATGGGTTTTAAAGACTTCCTGCCAAGAGAAAGAGTGCTTCCAGGAAGGAGCATATCCACGGTTCCACTACCTAGCCATTTTATATATTAGAGTGTACTTAGGTGTTTCAGTACCTAACAGTGTCACAGTAGAATATTTTTAATTCAACCTACAGTATTATACTTGAAGGGTAAAAAAAAGAAAGAAAGAAAGATTAGTAAAACTCCACATTTTGAACAATGGTAGAGTTGTAAATGAATGGATACCTTCATACTCATAGTAAGATAACACAAGGAAGCTTGTGAACTGGATGGTCTAAAAAATTCCTAGTACAATATAAATAAGTATAAAACCCTGGGAAGCTATTTGACCATATGCATCTAAAACAGGCTGACAGCTATGGTGTAAAGGACAAGTACAGCCCACACTCCTTGGCTTGTTTACATTTTTAAATGAGGGAGAGGAGGAAGGAGAGAGAGAAAAAACAGTGACACCAAGAGAGACCTTAGAGATCACAATGTCAAAAACACTACTTGATTCTACAGAAAAAGTTTTTCAACTCCATCCTAAAATATTTACAGCATATTCTTATGCTTTATGCAGTAAAGACCCATTAGTGTGACTCTGTACTGCAAGAATCATCATCTCTGATAAGGATAGGGGTCATGATAGGAAAAAAAATGGGAAGAGGTTAAATCTCATATATTATGAGGCAGCCAATTTTATGTGCTATTTACAAACTAGTTGAAATGACATTTTCAAAGAATATTTAATACATTAAAATATTTACAATGTGATACAACATACAATTTTTACCTTCATTTTAACATATGAAATATTTCAAATGTTAGCAAGGTCCACTTCCTTTACATTTTTCTGTCATTTCTACATTTTTCAATGGAATTTCTAAATTTTATCCAGTATTACTTTTGAAATCAGTAAAAATTAAATAAAAATCTAAGAAACAGATTTGAATAAACTTGAATCATCAAAGGGTGACAGCTCATCAAAAAATACTTAGGAAATGAATATTGTATCATGAGCCAATTCTGGTAGGTCAGTCCAAACCCTGACTACCTATTGGTGATGTAATTTTTTCAAGATCTTCAAATTATCATAGTGCCAAAGACTACCAGTTTGTTAGTAAGTATATTCTAAAACTATAAGAGGACTCATCTACATAATCCTTACTACTTCACAGCAGCTTCTGCCCTATACTTCATATCCACATCTAAAGCACAAAAAAATTATATATTAAACATAACTTTATCTGACATTCTTGCGGGGACAGGAGAACAATTGAGAGATTTTTGCTGTTACTTTTTAAGTCCCATCCTCTTGGTCTTATGATTATAACATTCCCCTTCTTTATAGACCTTCAATGACTTCTACTGCATGTAGAATAGAATTCAAATTTCCTGAGTGGATAGGAAGATACCTTATGCCAGGTCTTTTAAAATTTCCCTAATACCACACACGTCAGGTCCAACTGCACCAAGTTGCCATATATTCTTTGTGTAATTTTTTTAACTTCTTAATTTTATTTATTTATTTTATTAATTTTATTGATACAGTTTAGTTATACAATGATCGCTTCCATCCTAGGGAATATGTATCTGCACATGATACATCTTAATAATTCCCCCTTTGTTTCCTCATCTTCTCCCATTCAACTCCTTTTTACTTCATTTACAAAGCTTTGTCGCATTGTCTCTCTGGTGTGAGAAACTGGAAGTGTAAATAAGAGCCAAGGCACATTTATAACAGATAATTATAAAGTAGGAAGAAATTATTCAAAAGGAAAGGGAAACTAGGAAGGGGGAAGGAGAAAGAAAGGAAGGGAAAAGAAAAAAGCTGAGAAAAGATGTATCACAGTTTCTCATCCCTCTATGAAAGGGATCCATCACCTACCTGATGTGAGGGCCAAAGTGCTGTCTGCCCTGCAGGGTCCTCCTTAAATCTCAACTTTTCTACCAAGTTTACTTCTCTTTCCAGACCACACCAGTCTCCACTTTCCTATAATTTTGGGGTACTCTGTACATGTATTATAACTCTATCATGCTGCACTGTCTCGTGTTAATTTATTTCATGTGTAGCCCTTTCCCAAAGGCTGTGAGATTTCAGAGCCTTTCCCACTGCTCCTATGTATCAGGCCATGTGTCTTCATAAGGTACAAAAACAAGTTTCAGAAGCATTAATACACACCATCAGACACACGGTTCCCTCCTTAATTTCCAGGGAAGGCTACCTGTAGAAGCAGGGATGTGCTAAAATAGGTTAACTAAAGGAATAAAATTTTAAAAGTCAGGAAGAAAAAAATTACCTTTCAGACTTCATAGATGAATTATTGTCATAAAACTCCAATATAAGTAATTGGATCCTGGCATCATAAAAAGGAAAATGAGCTCAGTTCTAAATTACAGAATTTCTTTTTTTTTGACCCTTCCTTCTTTCTTTTTTCTTTCCTTTTCCTTTTTTTCTTCTCTCTTTTTTAACAAAAGGAAGATTCTGGGATGAAATTTATATGTGAGTGGCTATTACTGAGGTCACTGGTGTAGGACAAGCCAAGGAAGTTGGCCTTGGCAGACATGTCACGTGAGCAAAACCAAACAAAACAATGTCGGTCTGCTTTCTATCCCTTGACTGCCTCCTAAAGTTGAAGACCTTCTGATGAGCTGGGAGAAACCATGTGGGGCCCAGGAGGAGAAACAAGAAGCCAATCCATACTTTCTGTGAGCCACCTGGTTGCACAGGCTGGGAGACAAGAACCCATGCCCCCAGTTACACCTCCCACCCCCTGTACGGAACCAGCTGGTTTGGAAGAACACAAGCTGAGTTCATAGTAACTGAGGCACAAAAACACACTAATGCTCATATAATTTGATTGATTTTGCAGGCCTAAAGCTAGTAGTCTGACCATCTATTAAGAGGATAAGAATATGCAATATCACAACTATGGGGCATTTCCTTCTGTCTTGTTTTTGAAATTCAATATTATTCTCACTGTTTTGTTCCATTTTATTGCTTTGCTTTATTTAATGTTCTATTTTTATTGGCTTTATTCTTTTCTGTTTTGTTTGATTTTATGATGTCTAATGGTATGGGCAGCAATTCTGAAGATAACAGGAGGCATTAGACAGCCACTGTTGATTTCCTATTTGTACTGTTTTGAAGTCCTACATCACTTTCACAGTTTTGATTGGCTTCATTCTGTTTTGTTTGGTTTTATTCTTTTTAAAATAAAATTTAAAAAGAGGATTGAAATATTGTCTAAGTTTAGTTTTATTTCATTTCAAATAGATTAAATTCATACTTCCTCACATGGATATTCACTATGAGGAAATCTATTTTTACCCATTTTTAAAACAGGAGCTTATTTAGATCTTTTCTGATCTCACTTTTTACTTTCACAGCCATCTATTTTTCCTTCCCAGTATGTGTTTATTTATATACTATTTTTTTCTGAGATCCGGAGACAAGTTTTATGGCAAAACCTTATTTATCACACTCTCCAGCATCTAACACAGTGCCTGCTTTTAGGAGGTATATAACACCGTTTTTTGAATGAAATATCTATACATTACATGAACAGTGTATGCACAGAACACAAGCTCTACTCTTTTCAGCAGTTCCAATTAGCACCTACTCTTTAATTTAGTGTTGATCTTTGAGTACAACAATACAGGTTTAAACCTCAGTTCCAAATTCATAATAGCTGAGGGACTTTGGGCAATTTACTTAACCTCTGTATACATGTTTCCTGGGTAAAAAGAGGAAATAATTGTTCCTATCTTCTGCAGTTACTAATAAAAGATAAAAGAGTTACTCTATACAATGTGCTTAGAGTACCCTACACAGATTCTTGCTTTTAGAATCATCACTTGTGGCTCAGTGCTGAAGAATTAAGGCATTTTGGAAGTTGAAAGGTAAAATGGGATGGAACTGCATTTCTCCAAAAAGTTCATATTCAAATTCAAATACATGGCTCAACAAGCGTATTCTCAAACTTTATTTTACTCTCTTTGAAATACTTTTTGTTGTTTCTCACTCAGGTATCAAAGTATACTATGCCAAAGGAAAAACACTCTACTAAGGCAGAAAATAAGTTTCATACTTTCATAGAAAAAAATCATAGTAATCAGTTTTATTGAGATGTTTTATTCAGATGAGTTATCATAGTTTCTTTCTCCCTTACACCTTGAATCAATTTGATTAAACTGAAAATTAACCCTAATCATGTTCAATTTAGTACTTTTTAAAGTCTTATATCACTATCTTACAATTTCTTCCCTCGAGGGATTGATAGAATCACCAATGATTTTTCTATGTCTTAGGACTATTATCTTAGCAGACAACACAGCTCCAATTTTAAAATGCATGTCAGTAGAAAAATCAATTTAATAACCGAAAATTAACATTGTAAAGAAATTTTTAAGGAAAAAACTAATCCATAAAGTGAGATAAATCTGTATTAAAGGCAGAACCAAATTCATCACATATCCTTCCACCGAGAAGGACTTATCAATATACTCAAGTTCATGTCAAGCTGGAAAAACTCAACCAAATAGCAGACTAAGAGCTTTTGAGCCTATTGTTATTGAGAAATTATATATAAGCACAAGATTGTCAATAATGACTTCAGAACAGCAAAGAGGATTAAACTGAATTGTACTGTGCCCATCCGATTTCAGAAGTCGGGTTTTTTCCCTGTGGGCTTACATTTTGTGTATATGAAAGTGGATTTCCTTCTCATTTTACCATTTAAAATAAGAGTACAGGTCACACTACTTACCTGTTGCTACTGGATGAAGAGAACCAAATAATTTGTTTTCTTTTCCATTGTTTGAATGACAATAGCATACATAATGATGGAAATCAGAAAATTCCTTGAAAAGCCACATCTACCCTCATATCAATTTAGGGGAAAGGAGCTATCAGAGGATTCAGCATACTCAAGAAGGCTTGAGCCACTGAAAATTAAATTAGCTAAGGAAATAAAACCACCTTTATAAGGGGAACTAGCAACATACACCCATTCCTGCAGCAGTATCTTTAAGGTAATTTCGTTCTAAAATAGTTACTTAATTTGTCTCACATAATCAAGGACAATGTTAATTAATTGAAAGAGAAAACGGGAAAGGTAAAATTGGATAACTGGATGAAAATCAGTCAAGATGTTACTCTGATAAAGGGACTTGACACTTTATGGAAACTTTTTAAAAGTTGTCTCTATTTTTAAAACAATAGTAATTGAGCCTTAATATTTGTACCATCAGATGAAAATGTTGAAATCTCATTTGTGGTTTCTGCGGTACACACAAGACAAAATAACCCTCTTCAAAGGATCTCAGGGATGACAGGGAAATCCTGGGCTGCAGTACTTTCGGGGCTGCAAAGTGTCTGCTAACATGAAGTACATACTCTGCCACGGTGACCAACAAATAAATGGCGCTCTCTCTCTCTCTCTCTCTCTCTCTCTCTCTCTCTCTCTCTCTCTCTCTCTCAATCACGCCTGGGTACGGGGAAGCAGAATCAGAAGGATGAATGATGAACATTTATATTCTGGTCCCCCACCCCCTAATAATCTCCACCAAGCACACAAAGGATCTTTTTAAAATTTCATATCATCATCCCATCAAAGTCCTCCAATGCCTTCTCATCAAAGTTATTTCAATCCAAATCTCCGGCCTGGAGGAACTCCCAGGTCAGATCAACTCCTGCCTCCTCTTCCTTCCCGCTTCTCTGACCCATTCTTCCTTGCCTCCTTGATATTCTGTGAGCACACCAACCTCTCTCTCATCTCTAGCATTTACACTTAGTGTTTCCTCTGCTGAAATCCCATTCCCCACACCACCAAATAGCTGATTTCTTTGTTCAAATATCCTTCCAGCAGAATGTTTTTCTCATAAATTCCTGTCTGTCAACATTTTCTTGATTCGTATCATTGATTACATGATTTTGATTTGATTCATATTTGATTTGTGTCATTGATTACATGAAACAAAATTATCTGTAGTAACACATGATATTAGAGCTATTTCCTTCTGTTAAACATGGTCTTATGGTAGTCCTTCTTTTAGGAGAAAGAAAAGAGAAATGCTAGCAGATTTCAAATATTCCATGGAGACATCCCATCAATATAACTATTAAAGCCCCATTAAATGTGTTGTAGATCTATCAAGAAAAGAATATACATTTCAGGGGAAAGAGAACAAGAAATCACCAAGAAGCAAGCCCTCCATGCGAATCAGCACCATGAGCGGCCCACTGGGGGAACATCCAGATGCCAGGCTTTTCCCATGAGTCAGTGCTACTCATGGACTGCAGGGGAAGAGAACAAGAAGTCACCAAGAAGCTAGCTCTCCCTGTGAATTGGTGCCATGCTCGGACCACTGCAGGGACAGCCAGATCCAGCTCCTTCTGGTGCCAGGGCTGGGAAACAAGAAGAACCCCCACCACCACCACCCCCATCCCTGCTGTAAGTGACTGGCCAATCTAGAGAAACACAGGCAGCAACGATAGCTATTGAGATAAAATACAACTTAATGCTTGTAGTGTTTAGTGCTTCACTGACTTTGCAGGTCTAAAGCCAGAGGTCTGATCATCTATTCAGAGGACAATAATTTGCAATGTAGCATCTATGGGGGGATCTTCTTCTGAAGGTGGTGGTCACTGTTAAGTCCCTATTATCTTGTTTTGAAGTCCTGTAACATTTTCATTGTTTTGTTCGATTGGGTTTTATTCACCTTTGTTTTGTTTAATTTTATAATATCTGATGGCATGGGCAGTTATTTCAACAATAAGATGTATTATGGTGGCCATTTTGCATTTACTATTATCTTGTTTTGAAGTCTTATATTGCATTTATTGTTTTGTTTTTATTGGTTCTATTCTGTTCTGTTTTGTTTGATTTTTACAGTGTCTGAAATTATCAGAAGCTATTTTGAAGACAACAAAGGCATTGTGAAAACCATTGTTGATTTCCTACTGTTTTGAAGTTCTGTATCATTTACACTAGTTTATTTTGATTGGCTCTATTCTATTTTATTTTGCTTGGTTTTATTCTCTTTAAAATGCAAACAAAAAAATTTTTAAAAAGAATATATGTTCCAGGTTAAATACCATGTAACTGGGAATCAGAGTTTAGAATACAGTGTTGAGAATTCTGAGGTCATATTTAGGTGCAGTGCAAGAGTCCTGAAATGCCTTTCTTCACACAGGAGAGAAGTATGTGGCCATACTTTGGCCATCCTTTGACTAAGCCTTACATCTCTTTTTTTGGCTGCTTGCTTTTTGGCAGTTCTTTTTCATAGATGTCCTTGTGAGTGTAATAAAAAGTCAATTGAGTTATGAAAATCAGTAACTAAATAGCTACTTTGGTAAAAAAAAAGATGGGGGGGCTACATAAAGGTAAAATACACATTGAAATATTTGATGGGTGTGTGACTCTTCATTTCTCACTCTGGTAGTACAGACAGAAGGTAATGGAATGTGAGAAAAATTTAATTTTAAAATGGGATTATCTTGCTTCCTATACACTTAAGAAAAATAGACTATATTATGAAATTCTGACAGCATAATGTGGAGGAGACATTTGAAGAGTGTTGGGCTTTAATGAGACATTACTTTTATTTTTTAATCCTCTAATTCTGTGATGGAATACTTAAGCAAAGACGACTCTGGGGAAATTAAAGATAGGGAGAAAAAAGAAAGAAGTGAAAGGATTTAAAAAGAAGGTCACTATATCTTAAAAACTCCCCAATCATCCAAATTCTTCTCCCCACCCTTAAGAAAGGTCAACTGATAGCCTTTGGCTCCTGACATGTAACTATACCCTATTCCTCTTTTGATGTTCTCACCCAGAGGGGTTTAACTGCCTTTTCCCTGATTCATTAGACTGCCACTTCAAAGAGACTCTAAAAAAGGCAGCATTTGCCCAAACAACTCCCCTGTCTTAGTAAATCCTGGAGAAACCCAGAAAGCAATTCATCCTAAATTTCACACGTTATTGCCTTTGGCCCCTGTCAATGACCTCAGTCTACAATACTGATTACTATTTGGCCTCCCTATGTGAGTCCTTCAGATGATTAATCAGTTTTCAGATCAGGGAGTTCTCTAATAGTGGAAATGGCTCAGTGTCCACAATTAGCCCAAGAAGAATAACAAAGTTGCCATAACTTTACCATTTACATTTCATTTCTTCCTTCCCAAAAGCCAGGAACAATGATCTGATATTTGATCTGGAGAATGGCTCAAGACTAACCAACATGAAAATAGGTACTTTGTTTAGTGACAAATGAAAATATTTGATTAAATCAACGAAGGTCTAGCTTCTAACAGGCAAATAAGATTTGCGAGGTTCCTGGCAAGGACAACATACAAATCCATCAGTTTCCATATTTTTGTTAACATACAATAAGTAAATGAGCAAAGACAGTAAGGGTAAATGGTCTATGTGTATGGGAAATGTTCAGTATCACAAGCAACAAAAGAAATGTTAAAAGAACAATAAAAATGCAATATTCCCTTATCATATCACAAAGGCTAAAGCTCCAAGGACACGCAGTTTGGTTATAGAGCAGTGGCACAAGCACTCTTCTAAGAAGTGGGACAGAAGGACTCATCATGTTTCAGCCAGCCCTAGACTTTACCTACGTGGACACAGTAAATTCCAGTTATGCTTTTGTTGGATAAATAAATGAGTACGTGCATAAATACTCCATGTGGCAGTATACCAAATAAAATCTAGAGGGACAGTATGACAGTTCGATAAATGTTAGAAAGGCAGGTAAGTATCACACTTTTGATAATGTAACACTTCTCCCAGGAATCTACCATACACATTTTCTAAAACCAAATATCTACTGCAAAAATGTTCGTAACAATTAAAGCACTGAAAAATTACATATAAGCTAAATGTCCAAAATAAAGGAAATTGGTGACTCATCTTCTGTACAAAAAAATTACAAAAAATTGAAATTGGATGTATAAAAGTTCTAAAAATATGAGATAATATTCAAAACACACTGAGCTAAAACTGATATATCAAGTAAGAAATATTTTTAAGCATTATGAAAAGATTGTTCAAAAATTTTAATAGTCATTTTCTATGGGTAATAATGACCAAAGATTTTCTTTTTTCTACTCTTATGACTCTTTTCAAATGTTTCCATAGTGGCCATTAGTGTTCTTATCAATATGAAAACAACAGCAACAAAAGGTTACATTCTGTACTAATGAAATAAACTCCTCTCTAAGGAAAGCTGTCCCACCACACACCTCGAGTGACATCAATAGGACAGCTACTTGCATTGGGGCTGGTTTTGTCTTCTCTTTTATTTTTTAATGTATGAATATAAAATGAATGTCTACATGTGAAAATCAAAAAGGTATTTTGCTCATGTGTTAAATCTCAATTCAAATTTATGTGCTATCCTGCTAGCCATCTTCTCCTTGCTGTTAAAATGGTAATAGAGACTTGTCAGTAGCTTTAGTCCACTAAAATTTTCCCACATGAAAGTCATTTTTAATGTCTCAGCAAGCAGTATGATTAACCTTAATGAGGATCTAAACATGATTCCCTTAGATTTCTTAAATTTGTCTTTGGATAGCACTTAAGATAATTTACTATATCTAGGTGCTATATAATTATAAATTGGTATCCAAGTGTTTATTTTAAATTTTAGTGATATGCTATTTCTAACTTTATTTTGGATGGCATATTTCCCTTACATTCTATCAGCTGATTCATTTCTGTTGTTTTCCTTATGCTAGATACATGCCTTCTGCAAATTATATGGATTTTAAAGTATATGCTATATAATGCTTTTGGCCCTCATATATAATTTAAAATATGAAAAACAAACTGAAAAGATCCTATGAAATGCATAGCAAAACCTGTAGATGATACCACTATATAATTATTAGGATGGCGATCATAAAAAAGGCAATTAACAAGTAATGAAAGATAGCAGTGTTAGAATGGCTGTGAAGAAAGTGAAACATTTCTACATTGTTGGTGGGAAGATAAAGTGGTACACCAGCTCTTGAAAACAATCTGGCATTTCCTCAAAAGGTTAAAAATAGAATTATAATATGACCTGGCAATTCTACTGCCTATAGCCAAAGGAAAGGAAAATATATAGCCACACAAAAACTTGTACACAAATGTTCATAACAACATTTTCATGACAGCTGAAAGGTGAAAACAATCCAAATGTTCATCTAAGTATGAATATATAAACAAAATGTTCTACCTTCACACAATGGGATATTACCTGTCAATGAACATAATAGATCTTGAAAACATTATTCTTAGCACAAGAGGCCAGTTGTAAAAGGCCATATATTGAATTACTCTGTTATGTGAAGCATCTTGAATAGGCAAATCTAGATAAACAGTGATTTTCTAGGCCCAGAGGAAATGGTAGCAACAGAGTAAGTACTATGTTCCTGGGGGCTCATGTGGAAGAGTATGAAAATGTTCTAAAAGCGATCATGAGGATGCTTGCCCACATCAGTGAATACACTAGAAATCAGCAGTGCATACACTTTAAAAGCGTTGATTGTATGGCATGTGTATTTCATCTTTCTTAAAGTTATTTAAAATAAACACCATGAGTTTCCATTTTCAGTGAATTGGTAACATTACACATGGGGATAGTCCTTCAGGGAAAACAGCACTAACGAAATATACTACCTTACTACTTATATGTCTATAAATTTACCTTAAAGAAATAATAATTCAATGAAAAGGAAAGTCATATGACCATGGTATTTTCTATTAGTTTCACACTGGAAATAATTTAAATGTCTAGTAATGGATTTAGTGCTGTGGTTCATCTACATGATAAATACGAAAAAATATGAAAGTATTATTGTACCATTATACCAATAATAAGCACAATAATCCAGTAAAAGTAAACTCTTCCCTAAAGATCCTAATGATAGGGCATTGGATACACATAGGAAAGAACTTCAGACTTCAGTGCTTAACTTAAACTACTGCAAAACATTCCACTGATATTAGAGGCAAGACGGTTACAAAACTCTAGCTCACAGCTCATTAAGTGAGTAGAATCTTTTCTACTTATATATCTAACATTTTTCATTAAGCATACAGTAGCAGTCATTTCTACACAGTCAAGACACAAAAGTTTACACATAGAAGTTTAAGATAAGGTTTCCATCCTCCAAGAGCATGTACTTCAATGCTAAGGAATAGCACTGTAAGTCATGCAGACTGGGCATAGACTTCCTAGAAAGTAATTACTGCACACAGGAAAAAGGAAGGGCATTCAGAGAAGATTTATGCAAATCTGGGTCCTAGAGATACTGGGTTTCCATTGCTTAAAAGGAAGAGCCCCAAGGTTACACCACCCCCTGCAGTGCTGGTGTGCACTGAGGAGAAGGCAGGGAGAGTCTAAGAGAGCCTTTGTTGTTACAGACATTAACAGAGTATTCCTCTCTCTCTTGTTCACAAGATCCCAGTGTGACGCAAGGGGATAAATACAAGTAAGCCACAATCAAACTGTAACACCTCCCAAGGCACAGCCACTCCCAAAAACACTGCTCCAAATGTCTGCCTTTATTGGCATAATTTGGATGCCTCTTTCTCAAAGCTTGACCTTTGAATTATCTATTGTTTTGAGCTAAACCTATTATCCTTTCAATTAGCAGTCAATCAAAATTAAGTAAAACTGTGAAGCTGGTGAAATTTGCTCAAAGAGCCCTCCTAACATGCTTTTTAAATCCGTCAGTTATTTGCTTATTACTAAGATATTTGTTGCTTAAATGAAAATACAGATGTGTTATTTCTTCATGAAACATAGCTGTGAACATATGGTACTGGATCCACAATTATGAAGCTGCCTTTTTCCAATGACAGTTTGCTTCTCCATGAAGTCTGACCTTGCTCCCTCACCTTCAGTCAACACCTGGACTCACAGAAATGCAAACAGCACCAGGTGCTCAGGGTCCCTTCCTCCACAGCCCACTCCAGACCCTAAGTTAAACAGTACTGTCACCTGTTCTCCTCGTATTACTGTTTTCCTTCTAGGTGGGAGCTCCTCAGGGAAATAAGACTAGCCATACAGAGCACAGATTTACCTCATTACTTTAAACACTATGTATTAGACTTTTAGGGCCCCCTTCAGAATTAGCTGTATGTCAGATCAATTCCCTAAACCCTGATTTTTCCTAGACCATCTCCCTGTAGCTTTAAGTCCCATGACGTATCACCATACTCCAAACGAGAGTCTTCTTTAACAATAAAATCTTGGCCAAAAACTATTTCTACTCCCTTTAATTATTATGGTGTTTTTACTCCCAAGTGTGGGAGACCTGATAAATAGCCATCTGCCAGCTTCCCAGCCCCGGAATTTCCCGAGGGTTGGTTGACTCTAGCCTCCCCACTTGAACTCCCCCTGATCTCCCAAGCTGCATTCATACCTAGGCTCTTTTCTGTGCAGAGCATCAGCCTAGTTTCCCTCGGTGCCTGCTCAGGAAGGAAGGTCCCATAGGGAACTCCTGCAGGTAGCTTTCCTTCATCTCTGTGCTCTGCATGCACAGAAAGCAGGCACTCCAAACCGCCCAACCCAGGCCCACAGGGTGCTCCTCCTGTTCATCCATGGAGGGGCCATCAAGCAGCCCAGGACTCAGGCCAAGTACCTTCAGAGCCTAAATTCAGAACATGACATAAGAAGAAATAACCGACATAATGCTTTCTGAATATTTAAACCGAAACGTAAATATTCAGAAATCATGAAATGTCCTCCCTCCCAAAAATTCCATGAAATATTCTCAAGAAAGAGTTGAATGTGGACTGTGTGGCTGGTGAATTCCCAGAAAACGTGTCTCTGTCACATCTGCTCATCTTCTGGATCATGTCATTGTTGGTTCAACCATTTGAATCATCCAAGTTGCTTGTCTGTGTATACCACAAGAACACCAGGCAAACGAGTCTTTCTCTGCCTCGTGACGAAAGCACTTAAGATTTGCTTCCCCTGCTGTATGATCAACAATGTGCCTTTACACGAGAGCACCAGAAAGTAAACGCAGAGTCACGGTGGTTGTACTGTCTCAGTAAACCTCAGAGTCTTTACTTCTCATCACCTGACTCAAGGCATAACTAAAATGCCCATAAAAACTGTAAGACAATGAAAATGATCCTACTTTAGCTCATAAGATCTTTGGCTTTTGGAAGTGGATTTCTTCCTTATGGCTCCTAAGTTTGAAAAGTTGCAAACATCTCCATAGTTCCTATTCAACCAGTTACTGCTCATCTTCAACACAATAGATAATCACCTATCAATTTTATAAGTCATGTCTGCATGCTCACCAAAATTAATTTGCCTATTCCATCAAAGTGCTGATAAAGTGCTTACTATGCCAGATATTGATTTATATGACCCAAAGATAGGATCAAGTCTCTGACTTCACGAAGTCCAGCCTCACATGGGGAAAGCACATAACTAAACAAATTCTTAAATTCCATGTTAATGAAGGGTCCTAAGGAAACAGAGCTCAGAGCCATTTAAGGGGAGAGTGGGAAGCTCGGGGCAGGGGATGGGATGCATCTCGTGGAAACTAAATCTCAACATATGAATAATTTAAAAAAATTTAACTGGGCCAGACAGGTACAGAACAAAAAGTATGTGAGTTCACAAGGTCGGTTTCCAAGACTGACACATGAACTGCTTGCATAAGAGGTAGGCATGGCTCGGGTCCTTACGGGCCTCGTCTGCAGCCTTGATGAGGAGACTAGATTCTATCCTCGAGTCAAAAAGGGCCTGACTGGAGAGAAACTTGATGGCTTGCCAGCCTCTCTCACAGCCACCCCGCACCTCTCTCATCTCCGCCTCCGGAAAGCAGGTGGTACTCCCACAGGCCACTGCCACAAGGCACACAGCACCTGAAACCTAGCTGTGAACAGCACCTGCATCAATTAATTCTCTAGAACTGCTTATCTATTTCTTCTGGATCTGCTGCTCTTCCTTGTTCTTCCTGCTTTTCATATTCCTTAAGTCTGCTCTCAGTTCCCACATTGCTCCTCTAGGCCACTTACTGGTTCTCCTTCTGTGTTACTGCTGAACTCCTTAACTATTTACAGTCAAGTGATTTTATTGAACTTAAACTTTCAGGTGACAACGTTCCCCAGCATCTTAACTTCTGGCAGCAAACTATTTGCATCTTTACTCATTTGAATAGACTCTGTCACATACCTGATTGCAGTAACAACAACAATAAAGATTCTCAGATAGCTCTGAGGAAAAAAAAAAAGGTTCTCTGGAGGTTCATGGAGACTGAAGTCTCTCATCTTAAAGGATACACAAGAAAACTAGAGATCTAACTAGAACAAAAAGGGCTGAGATGGGTGCTGTGGCACATACCAGTAATCCCAGCCACAGTGAAGGCTGAGTCAGGGGGATCACAAATTTAAGGTCAGTCTGGGCAGTTTAGAAGGATCTTGTCTCAGATTACAATAAAGAGAGCTGAAGATGTAGCTCACTGGTGGGGTTCAATCCCCATTATTGGAAAAAAGAAGGGAAAAGTCTCAAATTTTATCTTTGTACTTGGTATTTGCTAAGTAATATGAGTTTCTTTGCTTTAACAGTAGTTACTTGAATTTTGATTTTACAAAAGAAAAATATAGAGATTCAGATTAACTTTTACACTGGAACTAACCTATAGACCAAGAAGCCTAATACTTTATATTCCTTAACATCTATGTAAAAAAACTCTTTTAAAGTACTGTTGACTTTGCTTAGTTTTTCCTTCAACCAAGAACAAAGGCTAGAAAAATTTCCATGTACGTTCTGTCTTGAAGGACTGAATTACTTCTGCTCATTATTAGGTTCCCTATTCAAACCTCTCCCAGCAAATCTTCTAGGATAAAGCAAGTGCAAATAGGATACTCAACTGAGTTCAAACATAACTATAAGCTGCAAAGACAAATAATACATAATTTTTTTTCTTCAGAAAAATACAGAATAGTGAAAAAGTATTGGTCTTAGATTTAATGTCCATTTGACACTGGGCAGACTGCTCACATATCAAATGGAAAGAAAAGAGCTATTCCAAAAATTTCGTAAGGATTAAAAGACATAAAATACTTAAAGCACTTTATACAGCACTCAATAAATGTCTGTTATTATATTACCCTACACTGCTTTTTACTACCACCGCTAATTAAGCACAGCTCTGAAGTCAATGACCCAAGTTTAATTTGAGGTATGGATGAACTGAAATTAAAGTTAGTCTCAGATTCAAGTATATCACTCATATACTGTATTGAGAGTTTAAGAACAGTGGAGGAAAAAACAGAAGTCCTAGTCTTGGGTCAGTTCCATCCATAAAAGAGTTTCTTGGTGATTAATGTTGGAAAAAATGTCTTAGCTATTCGGTATTAATGAAGAAATCACACCTCTCTATCATCATTCATAAGCCCCCATTCTGAGAAAGAGACAGAAAGAAAACAAAGGGAGTTGCCACTGCTGGAAGCTATACACCCTCAGATACTAGCAGTAACAACAAAAGCATTTGTAATTGCCTGCTATAGAAATCCTGCATCTACTTAGAAGACATTTAAAATCTGGAGAGGATGGAAACCACACGTTTCATCTTTATTAGTAGCATTATGAAAAATTTAGGGGCTATGAGATTTACAAGATTCCACTCATTTCATGGAATACTCATGTTTGTTAGATTATGGTCTTCAACCCTTTTTCTGCCAGATGATTTAACCTTAATAATTGCTACTGAACATCTCAAGTATGGATTCAACTAAATGTTTGCTCCTTGTGCCTCAATAAACTTATAGCATCTGCTCCAGAGATAAAAACTTATAGATATTTGAAATGAGAAGTATTTTCCAGTGATTCCAAAATGTAAATACTAATTTCTGGTTGTGATTCACCCACATCTATTAAGAATAGTAATCATCATTTAGCAAACAGCACAGTTGTGTTATCTCCAGGACAGAGAAAGGACACAATGGTAAGCATCTCCTTTAAGGCACAACCACCAAAGCAAACAATGGTTATAAAACATACTCAGGGCCAAAAAGAAAATCAGGAAAAAATTCACATTTACCCCAAATTCAAATGTCTATTCTTCATCTATTGTAGGTTATTAGTGATGGAATTATAGTAGGGAAGGTGAACATAGTTTGCATCTAGAAACAAAATTTTTGTTTCCTCAAATCGAAATTAATGACATAATATGTTGTGAATTTGCACAGACTTTTTCTTTGTTTTTATTTGATTTTTTTCATCAGATGAAATCATATGAAGTCTGAACAAATATAAATATCTGTGCATGTACCTCTAAGGAATGCTAAAAGACCACAAAATGTAACATGCATTCTTAAGATTGTTTGACTAATTGCTTAATATCCTCCATGGAAAAGTTTTGCTTTTTCTGTTTTAATTACTAGCCCCATTAACCAACTACAGCTTAAGGAATTTTCTCATTTCTCTTCTTAATAAATTCCTCATAGTTTAATATCTACATTTTCCAAACACAGAAACTCTCAAGGGCATATTAAGAAGTCCAGCTAAGATATTATAACTAAAAAAACAGAGATTATGGTTTCAAATAAGCATGGGCAAATGTCAATTTCTTAAGTACAAAATTAATACATTTTACATAATTTATTCTTCCTAGGTAGTTTCTCTAATTTAAATATAAAGTTAAACTTTTAATAAAATAAAAACTGACAGTAATGGAATATTGTTTCTATAGGAAAAAAGTAATCAGAAAATTTCTCATATTCTAATAATGTCCATATTAACTATAAAATACAGAGAACAGTAGTCAATGTTCATACTACATACAAAATGTTTTTACCTAGTTTGACATAATAAATTAGATTAAACATTTGATGTTGATATAGCATTTTATAGCATAAACCTGTCTTTAAAGAATGGTACCTCATAATTCTAAAACAAAAATAGTTACATACATACTCCGAAGGCCTCGTGATAAAAATAATCTCTCCAGAGAAAAATCATTTACACTTTATTTACAAACACTCTAATCATTAGTTTTGTTAAACATCATCAAAGGAAACTATTCAGATGATATAATTCTTATATTTTGAGATCAGCAGCCCTGAAAATTACAAGTCAAGGACACTGAATCAAGTTCTTATACACCAGTGACCTTTCGCCAATTCTTTCATGGTTCTGTCCATGAAAACTAGCCAAGAGGATTTCCATGCTGATAAACTAAAAAGACTTACTTTTATTTAAGATAGGGAATCCTTCTTTGCCCACTTATAGTCAAGAATAGGGGTTCTGTTTTCACGCTTACCTTCCTCTGGGACTACTGACCTCCTGTGTCGGCACTTCCAAATCTTGGGAGCTGAAATCGACTGTCCATATCTTGGATTATAGTGGTAGCATGCAGCCATGGTGCCAAAGGGTGGGGAGCCCGCTGTGAACATGCTGGCTTCTCAGGGCAGCCAGAGAAGAAGCAAAGTGCGGAAGATGAGTCTTCCCTGCTCCATCACAGGAGCTACTGGTACAAAGCTCCTGTGAGGAGACGCTGCCAAGTGGTAATGAGTCAACTCTCTGTGTGCACGGTAGGTCAGACAGGTTTCACCACTTCGTGGTCCTACGAAAGTTACAACTCTTTATAAAAGAAAAAAAATAAATAAATAACAATGCCCTTCAAAAGCTCCCCTTTCGTTTTCTTCCTCTTTTGAGAGAAGGAAGAGATCACTTTGCTTGACAAAAAGTGTTTTCACTTAAATACAGAAGTTACAATTTTTTTTAACTTTCGTTTTTTGGACTCATTGCTCAAAACTAAATTATTCTATCCTAAAATGAATGTTTCTACTATATCTGTCTTCTGAATGTGTTAGAAACTCTTTTTATTTTCAGATTTTGAAAGCCACTCTCCTTCCCTGTTCCCATGGAATGATCTTGATCACTACATTTAGCCTCAGATGTAAACCTAAACTATGAAAAATCACTGTATACTGTAATTACCATAATAAGACTTGTATTTATATTGTGTCTTTTATCTAAAGTGCTCAAAGCATTTTGCTAACATGACCTTATTAAGCTACAGAACACCCCTCTCAGGAATGCAATAGCAAGGATTATTATTAGCAATTTTAACAGGTGGGGAAACTGAGAGATTAGCAATTAAATGACTCAATTTAAGGTCACAGCGCTAACTCAAGGCATAGTTTGGTTCAGCACTGTGATCTCTAATTTTAAGGACATATGCAACTGACCAGCAAGAGAGATTGATGTTGAAATGGGAAGTGTTTTTCAGTTCTCAAAAAGTATTTTGTCTTTTCATCTAAGGCTTTAAAGAACATAAAAGAGAGGCAAATAAGAATATGTTGTTTGCAAATTAAGGCACACATGTGCTAAGCTTTACTTTTCTTCTTACCCTTTTCAAGGGCTACCAGGACCTTCCTTGTGATGAATCAGGCCACAGACTGTCCCATTGTACACAGAGTGTGCTTCCCCCCACCGCAGAAAGAAAGAGGATTGCAAGGTTGGTCATCCTGTGCGTGCTCACTGGGGAACATTCCACAAATGTATAATCAGATGAAGCAAAAGTGAAAATATGTCATGATATACTGTTCTGCAGTTCCACTGGCTATCTTTACATTTTCTAATATTTCTTGGTCATTGTTCTTTGTTAGTTCATGCATAGCTACACTTCTAAGAGACTATTTTTACATTTCATAGGTATATGTACAAAAATGTATTAATATTTTACCTACCCCCATTTTAGCAGGCATTTGGGTATTTTTCTCTTCCATGAACTGCAATGAATATCCTTGCCTAGTTAAACTTGAGTTTTTAAAAGTATTTATTTTAAAGCTATTTCTCAGTTTTTACATGATCGCCTAGAACTCTTGATTCTGAAAATATCTCCGTTGCTGTACATACAGCGCTGCTTGTAACAGTGCAGGCCAATAGCTTGAGATGGAATATCATATCACCTCTTTTTTCTCCATTTCACAGAAGTTTAGCTTGCTTCATAAAATACTACACCACCCTATTCCATCCAAAAGTGTGAACTGCAGAGCATTCCACAGGGGACATGGGGGAGGATGACTAGATGGTGTTATAGGAACATTATACATAACCATGCATCCATGATTTATAGTCCACTTTCTCCAAGGGCTTAGATCAACACTAAAAAGTTAAGTGTTTGTCTTTTGCAAATAGAATGGCGGGACTCATGATTTAGAACACAAAGTGTTTTGCAAATAAAACCTAGATATATGTCCATCCGGAATTTGAATATCATGATGACTGATGACTTTGTGCCTCTCTTTCCACAGTCCACTTGATGACTTAAAGGTGTTATTCACCCCAATTCTTTGCATCAAGGATGTATATAAGTTGAAGTCCCAAGGGTATACCTTATTCTCTCATTTCTAGTGGCTTTGCTATAGTGGTACATTTATTTTTCACGGAATATAAATGTAGAAATTCAGGGCTCATCACCTTACTTCCCAGTAGTTACTTACGTGGCAAGTAGTACTTTTCTAACTTTAATAATTTAAGAAGCAAAAGGAAGCAATAAACTTAAAGCCACAGGAAAAAAATGTGGAATTTAACTAAATCACCATTATTGTTTTTCCTATTAATTAATTCATTTATTTGGTTACTAAATATATACTTAGAGAAAACAGTGTGAATAAGACACATTCCTGCTTTCAAGGAGCTGGCAGTACAGGCAGGACAACACAACAAGAAACAGGCAAATAAAGAATAGCAGTGCCAAGCACAGCAGAGGGCTCCAGGGAATTCTCAACAGTCAGCCAAACACTGGAGCAAAATCTATCCTGCCAGCAGAATGAGGGCCAGCTTCTCAGTCAGCCAAAGCCTAAGAGTTGAAAATTGACCTATAATAAGCCTTACCCCTGTCATATTCCAATTCCACTTCCTTCCTTCTTAAACTAATACTGCGTTCTCTAACCACAAGTAATCATGCAATTGTGCTTTACAAGAATAAAGAACTTTGTAAAATCCAGCTATTTATTAATAATTTTTTCCTAAAAGGACATGCCATAGTGGGAAAGGACGGAAGTTCAGGATAATTTTTATAGTATTAGTATAGGTTGTGGTCAAATACAAAGGCTCACCATTTAAGTGCTTAGCACAGAATAAGTTTCATGCACACATTTAGATATCTCAAGTCTATAAACTCTACCAGAATAAACAGCCAGGCCAATACACTGACATCATCTTCTAAACAGTTGCACTGGATAAAGCTGCAACGTTCACATTCAGCGGCCTCCAGAGACAAGAAATCTCAGTGTCTTTGTCAAAGTCGTTCTGGGCTATTTTACTCCTACTTTGCATCTCCACAGAGCTAAGAATTGGGGTTTTTGTTCATATTGTTGCTATTATCTTGAATCATAATATGAAAGGAAAAGGAACTGGAGATATCTGTATCTATCTACCTAGCTAGCTAGCCTTTTGTTCAGTCAGTGTAGTTACTAAAAGAGTATTCCAACAATTCCAGCAAAAAACTAGGAAGTCACTCTCCATAGTACTACATAGAAAATATGCCCTTCTCTAATCTGTTATAGTGATCAAGTGATATGAATTTCATTGATCCGTCCTGGGCCACATGATCACCTCTAGCTTTAGGAAACCAGCTAGTTTCATTCTAACCACACAGAGAGAAAATGGTGAGATGCAGTTCCTTGAGGAAAGGAGGGTAATTTATGAGACAAAGCAGTATCAGAAAGAGTAGCTCTTCACTGTAGAATATTTTTATCCAGTAATAAGAACAGCTGTTGAGAGGGCATTTTTTAATTTCATGGGAACATTTTATATACACATAGTGATGACATTCATCATAGGGAATGTGTACCTGTACATGACATCTCTTGCTTCTTCTTTTGAATGTTTTTGATAAATAAAAATGAGATGGCAGCGCTCAGCTTCCTGGGAAACTGTATGACCTCTCTGTGGTTCTCAGAGCTGCTGACCACTGGAGAGGCACCTGTGTGTATTTTATCCCCGCTTTCTGATCATCAATAATGCTTCCCACATCCCTTTGCTCAGCAGGAAAAGGTAGCTTCAGAGTCTCCTTGAGTGAATGCTTGGTGATACTAACCTATGTAACCATCAGGCTACTAAACTATTCAGCATCACTCCAGTAAAAAATATCTTTATACGTAAAGTATTGCTTTAGTATTATAGTATCTATTTTGTCAACCTAATGATCCACTAATATTTGTTCTTCTGGAAAAGGAATCCGAGGAGGTTGTTTACATTCAGAAACCAATGAACAAAATGTGAATGGAGGAAAGATAGAATCCATAAATCAGGCACTAGATGCAACAGCATTCTTTATATAGTTTGCATAGAATCAATTTAATAGAAGATGAGAAAAAGGGGGTTATTAATATTAATTTTCAAAATATTAATAACCTATTTTCTTGGTTAAAAGTGTTTCTTTGCAATAAGTCACTAAGTTGTGATCTATAATAATAATCTGCATATAACATCATAATAATACTACCAAACTCAGAGTGCAATTGTGAGGCCCAGATGCGATAACAGAGATGAAAGCGCTTTGTAAATGATAAAATATCACACAAAGTGAACGTTAGGCTCAGTTGTGACTGCCCCTGCAGGTGACCTAGCTGGCTACAGAAGTCCTCGTTGGTTGTAAGGATCACACATCTCACTAAGGACATAGTGTATTATTAAGCACCATGGAAAGAGATGCAGAGTTCTCTTAGACTTCAGAGGAGGAAGAACAGGGCAGAGTGTGAGAGCCCTTGTGGATGGGCAACATCTGAACAGGAAGGAAGAAGAAGGACACCACAGATGGAGTTCAGCAGAGCAGCACGCAGTGTGGAGGAAGAGTGAGGAGCCTGAGGTGCAGAGTTTGTGCAGCGAAGCAGCATGAGAGAGCTAGAAAGGAAGGTGTGAACAAATAGATGGTACAGAACCTGTAATATCATATCCAAAAAATTTTAAGACAGATCACCTTTACATCTGCTCCCATTATTACGTGAATACTTTCCAAACTCACTGAAGAAGTTCTATAGATTTAGCTAAAGGTTCTCAAAACTTGTGCTTATTCTAGAATAGAGCATAGAAAGAAAGGGGAAAATGGACTAAAAGTAGTGTTGCAAATTGTGACCAGGCACCCAGGATGGAACCAGCTCAGCATGCAGGAGCCAGTGAAAGAGCAATACAGTCTGCAGGCAGGAGCGGAAACTAGCGGAAGGGAGAAAGACAAATTGCTGTCGCAGCCAGTTTGCAGGGCCATGAAACCTGACCGCTGCTGGATTTGCGTTCTTGTTGAATCCTCTGGCTCTGAAACTTTGGTCAGGAAAACTGAGCCCCATAAATAACCATGGCTGTGTAACTGCGAGGTGGGACAAACGCTGTGTTGATTAAAGACAAAGTGGCTCCTGACACAGAAAGAGCTGTGGCTGGCTGGATCTGTGAAGCATTGCAACATGCTGTGATGGATACAGTGGGAGTTCGAGAAATTGTAAGATGCATGTAGCTAAAAGATACCGATGAGCTTCTGCTGTTTTCCAAATAAAGTATTAGTAGCTGGGTGGGGGAGCATTGAATGATACAGGGGCCTGTTGATAAGAGGCAAAGAGAAGATTTCACATGGTATGCGCCATCTGAGAGAGAGAAGGTCAAGCCAGCCCTATTCTCTTCATGGAAATAGTCTCAGACAGAATCCAATAGTTGGCTAGATCACCATTATCCAACCACAAATATTCTTCTTCATTAATTTTTAGAAGAAGAACCACTCAAATAAGTCATGCCATATCTTTCCAGGTTCAAATGGGACCTTAATATCCTCTAACAAACTGGATTCTGTGTAAGTCTACAGAGATGCCCACTTGACAACAGTCTCAAGAAATAGCCCAGAACAAGTAAGAAGTTGACTTAGTTAAAGAATCCAGATTTAACTGAAAATGAATCAATAAAAATAGATCACTTATTACTCCATGAAGCCCAAGCATTCTGCCTTCAAAACTGAATAAAGATTTTTACATCCTGCTAAATATTTTGAAATATTAACCAAATCACCAAGTGTCCTAAAGCTACCAATCAGGATAAAATTAAAATACAAATATTTTAAAATCAAACATAGCTTCACTGCAGCTGAAGTTCCTATTTGGAACAATAAAATTCCCTCTCTGGGGGTAGGCTGCACTGAATTTTGGAGACTCAGGTTCCAGGCAGATTTTATTGCCATGATTGTTCTGAAGACACCAAAGCCACATTCACTTGCAGTCTGTGGAGAATTAGATGTGACATATTACCCTGAAGAACCCCATCAGTAGAAGGCAAGGTAACAGGATGAGACAGTGGCTGTGTTTCTGGGGAATCTCATACCTCTGCTTACTTTACAGGAGGATATGGAAAGAAAAGAAGGTGTAACAAGGGGACAGGAGAGAGGAAGGGAAAGAGAAAGGAAGGGAATGAAAGGAAGAGAGAAAGAAGAAATAAAGACACAGAGAGGAGATGAAGGGAGAAGGAGACACAGAGATATGAAAGACAGAGACAGAGATGAAAGAATATCATAGCAGCAGCAATAGACAGAAAGAGCAACAGTGTTAAGGGAAAGCCAAGAATAAGGCAGGAAAAAGAAGAGCAAAGTGTGAAAGAAGCAAGTAAACAGCTTACTCTGGAAATAAAACCCTCAGAGAGAAGCAGTGAAGAGCTGATCAGTTAAAATTTTGGCCATGGCTATAAAGTGAGGCAAGACTAGCAATCAAGACTCTGATTCCAACCTGCTGATTCTTAAAGAGTCCCAGTGATTCACCAGCTTCCAGTCATCTGCCATTTGTTCATCACCAAAAACACTTCCTACTTCCTTTTTTTTTGTTGTTTTTTTTTCTTTTTTATTGGTACTGGGGATCGAACTCACGACCACACCCCTGCAAGGCAGGCGCTTATGCCGCTGAGCTAAACCCCGAGCCCTTGACACTTCCTACTTCCTAAAAGGAGAATTTATATTTATACTACACTTCAAAGTCTACTTGTAAAATCCTTCATGGAAGTTGTAATAGTCATCAATGAGGATGACACATCATGATGTTTTCTGTAAAGACATATTTTAAAGCCCAGTTAACAGAACTCTTGTTGAAAACAGGAACTAGACAACACTAGCATGTGATCACCTACTAGACTTTGGGGATAAGAATTAAAATCACTGAGTGAAACCTACAAACAGTAGGCTCTGAACTAGTGTTTTAAATGTGAATAATTCAACATGTCATTTTTTCCAAGGGAAGTGAACTGTCAAACTTAGCTGAGCTGAAATAAATGCCAATGTACATGAATGAAATACCAATGTACATGAATAGCCATAGCGAAATTACTTGCACCTTGCTGGGGTATCTTTTAGAGCTTGGTCAGCACCTGCACCTTCCCACGCTGGGAAACTGAAACTCCTATTTCCAACATGCCCTTCACCTGACAGGTTAACCTGGCATTTTCTGACGGCTAATTCCATGGCAAGCACTAAGCCAGACACCCCCATATGTATGACCTCAGTTAGCCTCACACTGTCTGGTAGGTAGGTGTTATTATCCCTATTCCAAAAGGTGAGGAGACACAAATTGGAACTGGTTCACACAGGTGGTAACTGGAAGAGCCAGGATATGGACCCCGGCCTCTGAGCCCAAGTCTGGCACAATTTGTTAGAGTATCAGACTTCTTCCACTGATCTCATTTGATTATTATCCGGAAGGCAGAAGATTAGAATCTATATAAGATCTCTTATTCATGTACGATCATGTCAAAAGCTTCACAGCAAAAATACACGTGGAACACTGTTATGAGCTAAATTATATTTCCCCAATTTTTCTATGGAAGCTCTAATCCCCAGAACCTCAGAGTGTGACTGTATTTGGAGACAGAGCTTTTAAGAGGTAATTAAGTTATAATGAGATTGTCAGGGTTGGCCTGAATCCAGTCTCTCCTCACAAGAAAGGAGACTGGGACACAGTCTCGAGTCACCTGACACACAAAGGTGAAAACAAGTAAAAATGCAGGAGGAGCGAAGCTGTGCCCGAGCCCAGGAAAGGGGTCTCAGAAAACCAACTCACTGGTACCTTGATCTTGGCCTTCTAGTCTGTAGAACTGTGAGAAAGTCCATTTCTATTGTTTAAGCTTCCCTGTCTGGAATGTTGTCACAGCAGCTCTAGTAAAACAACACAAGCACCTGCAGTGTATCAGGCGTGGTGCTCAGTGCTTTGGGTGTCAAGGTAAGTGAGACTGAGTCCCTGCTTTTAAGATTGCAGTCTCATAGGAGACACTCAAAAGCAAACAGGTAATTGGACTGCAGCACGTTAAGCTCTACAAAGGTGAAGTGTAGGATGCTCTGGGCCCCACGGAGGGCCAGGACCGTGTAATCTGATATTTGGTATGTGTATGACAAGGCGCATCTGGAAGAACTTTAAGAGAAATGATACCTAAGCCATAATCGAAAGACACTTGTCCCCTATACCCAGGAAGAGCCTCCAGTTTCCACTGACCAATTATCCCTCTCTTCTTGATGAAAGATCCCCCAAATTCAGAAAACCTTCTTCTGTGTTAGTCACCTAAGACTGCTTTGCTATCATTTTGTTTCTGCATGTTATTTATTCTATTTATGTCATTAAAGAGAAACTCATGATGCTCAGAAACCTGTCTGCAATCCAAAATACGGCTCTACACGTGGATACGTGTGTGAACACACATCAAATACCTAACAGACCAACTTGTTTCAAATGCGTAGGAATCGCTTTTGTGAAATTACTTGGAAATGTCAACAAAGACGCATATGAAGTGCTGTGAGCTGAGTAACTATCTATGACAACAAAGGTCAACACAGCTTAAGAGTGCAGCAAAAAGGCCTAAAAATGATGAATTCAAACAGTGGAATATGTACAATTTTGATGATAAGAAAATGCTATGCCTATGATGAAAAGCAATTCTGATAATATAGGCATCCGTTAGTTTAGTTAGCTGTTAGTTTTTGAGACAGATTTTCACTACATAGTTCAGGCTGGCCTTGAATCACTACACAATCTAGGCTGGCCTTGAACTTGCACTGTCTTCCTGCCTCAGCCTCCTGAGTGGTGGGAGTGCAGGCATGCACCACCATGTCCTGCTTTAATATAGGTATTTTTAAAGCTCAAATTATTAGGTGATAAAGTCAGATTGTAGAGTTTGGAGTAGTTTTATATAGTAGTCTTTAAAAATAATTTCTGAGACTCTGATATGTATATAAAATCATACTACAGCTCTTCAACTTTCAGAACCAAATATCCATTCTATCCTATCCTATTTTAAAACATTATCATTCTCATTGTTTTGTTACATTTTATTGTTTTGTTTTACTTGATTCTGCTTTGTTTGATTTTATTACGTCAGATAGTATAGACAGCAATTTTGAAGATATAAGAGGCATTATAGTAGCCATTGTTGATATCCTATTATCCTGTTTTGAAGTCCTGAATTACTTTCACAGTTTTGTTTTGATTGACTTTAATCTGTTTTATTTTATTTGGTTTTATGCCTTGCAGGGTAGTGGGATTACAAGTGTGCACCACCATGCCCAGCTTCTAGATGTTTTTTTGTCTTGTTTTGTTTTGTTTTGTTTTGTTTTTAAGTGGGGGTTACTTCAAATCTGGGCTTCAGTTTCTTCAGATGTAAAGCAAACAGTAATACTTGTGCTGGCCAGCATAATGAAAAATCAAATAAAACAACTGTCTGGGAACTTATCCTGTGAGCTGTATTTAAATGGAGATGAGAATGATTACTATTTTTCTGCATTGACTTCAGTGGTACACTCTCCGAACAAGCAAATGTTGAAAAAGCTTTCTGATTATAACGTCCATCTATGCATTTGTGTATTGTGTCACTGTGGCTCAGGCTGCTTTGGGGTGTGCTGTTATGGGGCAGGGATAACATTCCCATGTGTGCCCCATGTTTGTCATAAACTGTG
Organism: Cavia porcellus; assembly: GCF_034190915.1. Lineage (NCBI taxonomy): Eukaryota > Metazoa > Chordata > Mammalia > Rodentia > Caviidae > Cavia > Cavia porcellus. Next base: position 36,105,626 of record NW_026947489.1, read on the forward strand.
AACACAGTATGCAATGCCAACCACCTCCTTCAAGAAACAGCTTCCACAAGCACAATCACCCACTCAGGAGTTTCATACAGACAGATGATTCCATCGCTGTAGGTCACATCCTTAAAGCCATCAGCCTAAGCGGCTATGAGGACAAGCTGTTGGGAAACTAATGTGGATGGTGGGTCAGAGTGCTGGGAAAGGGCTGGAAAACTGTGGTCAACACCTGGCATGTAATGCCTTCTGGGATACCCCAACTCAAGGGGCAGAAACACTTCTACTACATATTACATACTTTAAATAGATGCTGCTGATGCACTTTAAGAGTCCTATAGAAAAAGCATATGTTGTCACTTTTCCACGTTCACTGTGCCCCCCTTTGCAAGAAAGGAAGGACACAAATCTGGACACAGATCTGGACAGCCAGGGCCTAGGAAGTGCCTTCCTTCCCACCCAGCACAATCTTTCAGACCAATCAGACAAAAGGCTTGAAATAAATATTCCCCATAACTGGATCAGAACAAGGGCAAGAATTTTCTTTCTCTTCCCTTCTTTACTTGTACCATTAACTTCCTATCTTCTAAACCTTTCCTTTATCCTTCTCCCTGTCCTACTTTTCTGACTGTAAGTGCTTGTCTCAATTCAGATAGCACAAAAAAGTAGCAGTGGAATGCTTGCAATAAAATAGCGCTTTCCTAAACTACTCTAAAGCAACAGATTCTCTCCAACAGAATCTTTTCCTAAACAGATCTGTCTTGATCCTCTGCGGCCTGTTCCTCAACTAAAAGAAGAAAGAATCAGCTTGTGGTTCCCACACTCAACATGTAGGCTTCTGGCAGGAAGACGCCACTTGCATGTAATTATGTACCAGAAAGAGACTTTATACTTCATCTTAATGTGTCCCTGTTTGTTATTTGGAAAAAGGACCTCATCCGGGTACTGGAGTGATGTGAGGTGGAACTCTGTGAACCACAAATCAGCCCAGCCATTTTCCACATTCCTATTAAATGCACATATTACACCCAGTACACTCACCACATCTACAACACAGTGACAACACTGCAACAGGAACACCTGGACTCTCAGCTGTCCTGCTTCTTGGGGGGCATTAACCTAAGAATAATGTTGAGGGCCCTTGTGACTTATTCCTTAGTATGGCTCCAATTTCCTGTGCTAAATCCCAGAGCACAGCCACTGAAACTCTTCCATCACTGTCTCCAGATCCCCCTTTTTGTATCCTGCTGGCTGTCCTTACATGTCTCCAAACCACACCTTTAAGTCATTTGCAGAAGCAGCAATGGGAGGAGCCCAGAGGGGCTGTAGGTCTGTGGACACACACTCCCCTCTACTGGACAAAGCACAAAGACACATGCACATGTGGGAGAAGACCATGGCATCTGAGAACAGAAGAGACATCTATCTAACTCACTTCTCTGGTTCAGCACTCAAAAAAGCTGAGTCCTGCTGTTGTACCACAAGTCAGAGTCACTGAGTCACCAAGGGAGGTGGAGGCACAGCATTGTGTCTCTCAACATCTCACACCAAGTGCGTCATCCATGGGACTACATGCAGTGTTGCGTGACGCAACTGTGGGGTGCAGTCGGGCTGGTCTTAGTCCCAGGCCCTGTACCCACAGTCCCAGAGAGTCCAGGCAAGGCTAGGTCCTTTTTCTCTCTAAGAGGCAATGGAAGTAGACCACGTTATTGACTGACTTTGGAACAGTAATCTGTGAGGGCTATGACTCTCTGCAAGTGCTTGGGCCAAAGAGCCAAGGGCACGTTGGTGCACCTTGGAGATAACATAGGGAGCATGACTCCACTTGTCTATCAACAAATTAATTAACAATACATACAACAAAGTATTTTCCGAGTTCAGAAAAGCACAATTGTGCTTACTTCCAACCCATGCAGTGCATCAGACAGTAGTTCAGAGCATTATCGTCAAACCACAGTTTTGGTTTTTTTTTGTGCCATAAAATAGCCAGAAACAGCTCATTTTTTTCTAGAGAATGAGAAATCCACCTACTAAGTTATCAAATTAGATCATTAATTTCACTAATATTAAATGGGACTGTAAGAACTAATATGAAATTTTTTTTTTTTGTCTTTTTCATTTTTATCGGTACCGGGGATCGAACTCACGACTGTCTGCTTGCAAGGCAGGCACTTATGCCACTGAGCTAAATCCCCAGCCCCACTAATATGAAATTTAAAAGACACAAAATATAGCAAGGGGCCACTGAATGGCCCAAAGGTAGTTCAAGAGGCAGTGGGTCCCAGGCATGGTGCTTCATACCTATAATCCCAGTACTCAGGAGGCTGAAGCAGGAGGGTCACCATAAATTGAAGCCAGGATGGTCTACATAGTTCAGGGCCAGCCTGAACTACATAATGAGATCCTATCTAGAAAAAGAAAGAAAGAAAAGAAAAGAAAAAAGAAAAAGAAAGGGAGGCAGTGGACAAGGGTACACCACTCCATCCCAAATTAACAATGAACAATGCTCTAAATAAGATTGTGCTTTGCCAAATAAGTGCAGTTTCGAAGTATGTTTCCACCTAGCTGCATCAAGCCTCCACATTGGCGGCCACAGCTATACAAACGCTCTGGACCTGTGACAAGGAGAAAAAGCTATTCACTGGGACACAAGGTCAAGAGAAAGGACACAGAAAGGAGAAGAAATGAGAAAGCCATAACCCTAAAAGATTGACTTGACTTCTCTCTCATATTCACCCGTCTCTCCTCCTTTGAAAAACTTAGAAATGCGGCTGAGTCATGATGCTTTGCAGCTCACACGCACCCAATGTTCTTTTATCATTGGTTCCCCCAAGGAATGCTTTCTAAATGCTAAAATTCTAATGAAGTACTGTTTGATTTGCAAACACTGAAACAAATAAGCCGTCTGGATGTCGAATAGACAAATATTTCAAAAACGTGTCCCACAGGTTTACTGCAAACAATCTTTTCAAAACACCCGGAGAAAATTTTGGAAAACTTTAGAGCCTCGTCCTTCCCTCAAGTCCTCCTTTGTAGAAGTGAATCACTGAAAACATGGAAACTAGCGATTTTAAATGTTGCTGCGAACTGAGCAACAGCAGGAAAGTCTCGAAAGCTGACACTTTCCAGCACGAAGAGCCCAGTTAGAGAGAAGAATGTCACTGGAGCTGCCTGCCAGGTGCTGCTTCTCACTGGCATCATGTAGGAAAGACCTCACGCTTGACACAGCTGCACTGTCCTTATGAAACACGAGAAAAGTGTTCCCTCTGGAAGAAGGAGTCCTCTTATCAAGGATGAGGGGAGCAGGGGGAACCATCTGCTCCGCTGGCCAGGCCCATGGCAAGCTGTGACACTTGCCACTGAGAAGTACCTGGATCAGCCACATTACTTCTCCAAGGTCATGTGATGTTCTTAAATAGATGGTCTAAAACTGGACAGAGTTATTATCTTGTTTGTATGCCAATATTCAGCTACTCAATTCTATAAACCAGAAGGCCGTGGAATTTTCTATCACATTTATACCCTAGTAGGTGGCATAGTATATAACTTGCTGATCAGTTTATATATTTTGGTCTTTAATCCTCTAAAACAAACAGGAGCTCTGTGGGACTTGGATTAACTTTGTTTCCATCTGCTGTATATACAACTGTATCCACTATGCCTATAATATCATAAAATCCTTGAATGGTATTCAATAATGAATGATGAAAAGATGAATGAATGGTGCTGGAATACTTCACAGGTACAAACACAAACGACCACAATGATAAGAGATTATTTGCTGCTCAAGCTCAAGGCAGATAGTTTCATGCCACAGAGGACATCAAAAGGTGGTACCAAGGGAGGAGAGGGGATTAATACCGCAGTCTGCTGTTTGCTTGGCAAGCCCCACTCTGTTTTAGTTCCAACCTCATTCAAACAGAGGAGAGTTTATTTGTCCCAAAATTAGAGTTGATAAGAATCTTACAAAAGATACATGAAGAGGCTTAAATATCTTCAGAGAATAAGAAAAATAGACACTTTTGTGCATACATACAACCTACCAACAAAGATAAAGACAGACACAAAAGAAAAAACAGAGACAGGAGCATTTCCATTCCAAATAGAATAGAAACAAAAGTATAAGGTGTGATCAAATCACACAACGGATTTTGAAAATTTTAAATGTGATTACTGTAAAAGACACACTGCCATTAGTAACCCCTCAAAATATTTCCCTTCTCTTTGTCTTTTTTGTTTTTATCGGTACCAGGGATCAAACTCACAACTGCCTGCTCACAAGGCAGGCGCTTATGCCGCTGAGCTACATCCCCAGCCCCTTTCCCTTCTCTTTGAACACACTTATCCAACCATGCTTGCCACTTGAAATAGTTCAAGACCTCTTCTTTAGTATCTTCAATTGCACTGTCGTGGCTGCCTTAATGTCCTGAATTGATATAAAATGTTTTCCTTTCACAGTTATACTGATTTTCGGGAAGGGGCAGAAGTCACATGGTCCTAGATCTAGTGATTAACTTGGATGAATAAACATCACAATGCTTTTATAAACCTTTCTGTTGGATGACATTTGGCAGTGACATTCACCATCGTTTTAATCACCCCTAATAAAGACACTCACTAAAGAGGACTTCCCGAGCTGCTTCAGAAAGTTGCAAGAAGGATAGGATAAATGTGTTCACAGTGACAGGAAATATTCTGAAAGGTATTAACTGCAACTTGTCTTTTAGTGTAATGAATGTTTCTAAAATTTAAATATACAATACATTTTTATCGGCTCTCTATTTACCTCCCAGATCTAAGAAATATCTGAAACTTCTGCTTCTCAATTTTTTAACATCTCTGGATAAATATATCTTACAAAGGCTTTTGTTAGTGCGTAGTGTTATAAATATTTGTTCCTAAAAGCACAAGTAATGAACACAGTGAGGGTTCCAAGGAATTTGACTGTGAAATACATCATTGTTCAAGATAAACTTGTCCTGGCCAATATTACTCTGTAAAACAACACTTTCATCTCTAATTTTTACAATAGTTTAAGTGTATTTTATCTGCTATATTGAATGTAAATCCTTTAACTCCTTTCTGGAACAAAGAAGGGAATAAAGCAAATAATCCTAAAAAGCAGACAGAAATATGCCTACCCACCTTACAGAGAGCTGTATGATGAGGTAAGCAATAAAATGAGCACCTACAGATGCCCTGAAGCTGGTGACCTCTGTCCACAGCCATCCTAGCTAGTGTCACCCTTGACTTCTCCATGCCCCGTTGCAGTGGGACCTCCACCACTGTCATCACCCTGCAACTGAGTATCTCTTCCATACTTGCCTATTCTACTTACAGTTGCAGGAGTTAGAGTTTTACCCACATTTTGAGTTCCCTCTGCCAGCCTTAAGTAAAAAGAATTGCTGTACATTTCTAAGGAAAAGAAGAAAACTGAACAACTCTGTTGTATCTCCAAATTAATATGGTCCATAACAAGTATTACAGGGCTATATTAGTTAACTTTTTAATTGTTAGGATGAAATACCTGACTCTTATAACTAAAAAGAGGAGAGATTTATTTAGCTCACAGTTGCAGAGGCGTCCATAGTTAGTTGGCTCCAAGGCAGACACAGCATGGTAGCAGGGCATGGCAGAACAAAGCTGCTCACTCCATGACACCCAAGAAGCACAGAGAGAAGGCAGTAGGCAAGGAAAAGACTGTGTCCTGCCAGGTCATGCTCCCAAGTGAGCCACCTCTTCTGATGAGGTCAATCTCCAAATACATGAGATCTGGAGGGGAAATTTATATCTAAACTGTACATTTTGTGGGTACAAAAGACGTTTAATGATTTCACCAAGGCAGTGTCCTGGTCACTGAATTTCTTCCAAGGACAGGTTTTTGATTCATTAATTTTTGTTAAATTCATCAAGAAATTACTTTTCCCTGGTGATGGTGACATACACTTGTAATCTTTTTTTTTTTTTTACACTTTTTTTTTCTTTTTTCTTTTTATCAGTAACGGCGATCGAACTCACGACTGCCTGCCTACAAGGCAGGTGCTTATGCCGCTGAGCTAAATCCCCAGCCCCAATCTTTTTTTTTTTTTTTAAGGTAGTAAAATACAACAGAACAAGACAGAACAAAGCCAGATGAGACAGTGTAGTGAAATTGGTACAGAACTTCACAGCAGGTTACCTAGATAACAATAATAGATATCACAGTATATCTCATTATCTTCACAATAGTTGTTCTTTCAATCATGTATAGCAAAATAAAATGAAATACAGAACATTATAGAACTTATCAAAACAGAATATTGAATAGAGCAGTACCATTATTCAGAATAAAGCAAAACAATAGTAAAAATATTTGCCTTCAAAGAGGTGGTAAAAGGAAATCTCCCTTATTTGCTATATTGCATATGGACAACCTCCCAAGAGATGCTCAGATCTCTGGTTCCCATTTGCTAAAGTGGGACAGGGGAAGTGGGATGTTTGACTCAGCCTGTGCACCAGTAGGCTCACTATTGCTTAGCTGGGAGGCAGGCTGGTGCTTGGTTTCCCAGCACCCTAAGCTCCAACATGGTGTGGATCTCAGGAGTCACTGGTGATTCTCCCCTTGGAGGGGCCGCAGCCCACGCTTGTAATCTTAACTGCTAGGGAGACTTACACGGGGGGGCCACCAAGTTTAAACTAAGACTAGACATCTTAGTAAGACCTTGTCTCAGAATAAAAAATAAAAAGTATCTTGGGATATGTCTTAGTGACACAGCACCCTGAGTTCAATCCTTACCACCATCAGAAAAAAAAAATTATTTTTCCTGCAAAAAAGCAGACAATACTGTATGTCCTCTAACAGACTGTGTGGAATGCTCACACATGTGCACATGCCTTTTTACAAGGGAATGGTTTTTGCACATGATTACAGACCTGAGGGAAACTGAGGGAACCACAGGTTCTTTAGAGAGCTCTCCACAATGTGGAACGTTCAGCATATCAGCCTCAGGCTTTCACTGTGTCTCTCTCACCCCTGAACACAGGAACAATCGCGAGACAAAGGGACAAGGGACTGCAGCTGCAGTTGGTGAGTCGTATGTGGGGCCCTGAGTCCTCCCACTTGCTATCTGGGTGACCTGTGCAACTTACTTCACTTCCTTCTTCCTCTGTAAAATGGAGATAACAACTGCTGTAAAGATCGTGTTTTGAATTACACGTTATATTTATCAAGCACCCAGTTCAGTATCTGTCCCTGAGAAGTGCTGGTTAATAAATGACTCTTGCTGCTCTCACCACTGTTTCTGAGCCGATGCCCATGGGCAGAGCCTGTTTCCTGTGGTAGGCATCGCCAAAGTCCATGTAGAAAAATGAAAGGAATGAAGGAAGATAAGAAGAGATATACGCAAGTGCTAGCACTGAGAAAGGCCTCCAGGAAAGGTTTGGTGAGTGGGTGCTCTGACATTGATGGTCCGCTTATCGGAATTACACTCCTGTAAGGAGGAAGCTGAAATGCATCTGTGCCATGGTCTCTGGACTCTGAAGCTGCTGTGCTTGTCCTACAGGAGGACAGCTTCTTACTGCTTCATTCTCTTCCCTCCTGCCAGGGTAACGTGGCCAGGGCAGGTGTCCTCACAGTGTGATTCTTTTCTGCCCTGTCGTCCCTCCCCAGCATGGCCTGCCTGTCCCCAGGGCCTTTTCTAGCAAGACACATCTTTCTCTCGTCTCAGTCCTTAACGTGGACACAGAGGTTCAATCAGCCTAGCCACTGCACATTTTCACAGTTTATTACATAACCTTAGTTTGAAGTCAGGAATGATCATTTTCTTCATTAAACAAAGCATGCAGCTTTGAAATCAAGCTTTGATTATTCTAAGCTACAGGGTTCTCTAAGTTTAAGAGCTGTAAATGAGGGCTGCTTAAAATCAGAGTTCACCCCATTGCACTAATGTCCCTCCTAACTTGAGTATATGGGGCCATAAAGCATCATATGCAATATTTTTCTAATGCCTATTTTCAAATATAAACAGAAATAGAGAACCATATAATATAGCCACACACAACAAATATCCCAGTTCAACAATTATCAAGATTTTGGCATAATTTCTTCAACAAATACTTTCCTTCATTTGAACTTAAATACTTTTAAACCATTCCATGTTTTAAGCTATTCCCCTGTATAAGGTATTATGTTATTTTACCTTTACTTAACCATAGAATGTCTGAATTTAAAAATATGCATAGTTTCTTACATCATTGATTTTCACAATTTTTCTGGACCATGATCATAAAGTCTTATTCAAAAGAGTTGGGTGGCTTTAAGAATTTTATTGCTAATATGTTCCCAAGTGATGCTGTCAAAGTTGTGGAACAGTACACGCTTGGAAAACCGTTATCTGCTGTAATTACAAAGCCATTAGCAAATGGCAGAAACAAATACTACAGTAAGTCATTGGTGTCATCTATACTAACATGTAGTCTTTACTCAACTCCTCCTGTGGTTCAAAAATGTCTTTTTACAAGTGAGTCATACTTCAGACAAAGGCTGCACGCTACATTAAGTTCCTACACCTTTTGAGTTTCTTTCATATATTTTCCAGATGTATTAGTTTCCTTTGCTTCCCCAGCCTATCTCTAGTTTAAATGTCTTTAACTTGTTGGAGAAACCCAGTATAGTCCCACACCTATACTGCATCAAGCAGGGCTTCTAGAGAAAAATTATTTCATGAGTATATTTTAATATTCTTACACTAGTTTTTTTTAATTAACACTATCCCCTTTCAGAAAAAATAAGACCTAGTCAGAAAAGACTCAGCTTTGAAAACTAGAGATCAAAAATGCCAGCTCCAACCAGCCTATCCATGCTTTACCTGCTGTCACTGTTCTTTCGTTTGGCAGCTACTATGTAAGACTATGCTACTGCTTAATCTAATTTGATGCCGGTGTGGAGCATCAAAATCATGTTTACAATAAGTAGATAAGGGCTCTTAATCTGGTATAACAATATCTGGGGTAGACGTTATTCTTTAATTTATATCTTCAAAATGACAACAAAGAACTACACATGATTTAGTGCACATTAACTTAACAATATATGCAACAAACTATAAATGATACATGATGCAGAGGATTTTGACTGAAGCTTCTCCATAGTCTCTTTGTGAAAAACCCTTGCTGTGTCTGCCAGAACAGCCTCAGGTGAGGTCAAGTCTAATACGAAATTTCCTTCATTTGCTGCGCAGGTATTGTGATCATGTTTGTTTATGGTTATATGCCAAAACTTTTCTGGTCTCAGTTGTTCCTTTATATCAGAAATAGTAGTAATACGGGATAAATTATCAGTTTCTGCATATGAAATTGATTAACTTTGTCATTTAAGTACTAGACTTTTACTATTATAACTTGGAAGGAAGCCTGCTTTCTTTCATGCTCTGCAAACTCTTCCTTGTTCAGAATGGCAAGGTGTTGGAAATGCGGACATGAAGACAAAACCCCGTAACTGAAGAAATTCACAATTACATTGACTCTAGTTTTCACAGAGCTCACCCACTGTTTATTCTGATCACAAACAAAAAGCTTTTTCTGTACTATCCCTTTAGAGGAGTGTGCAATAAGGAAATCAAAGGAATTGCTACAGTAATCAGAAACGTAACTCTTGTCTTTACTGGCACTTCCAATTTTGACCAATTGTTTTGCATACAAGATTAAAGAATAAGCTCTTTGACAATTCACATCCTAGGAAAGTAATGGTAAAGTACTTAATGCTTCAATAAAATCAATAGGAAAAATACAGAATCAGCACTAAAAATAGAAATTTTGCCAGTAGTTGTTTTATTTGGAACAGCCTAATGGCATGACTGCAAATTGTGCCTGACACATTCTTGGTGTATTATTTACTCTTTTATGAATTTTGTGAAATGCATTTTGTTAATCCTATTGTACAGAAAACTGAAACTAAGAGAGATTATATAACTTGTGTTAGCTTACAGCAAGAGAATTCAAATTCATTTTATTCTATGATGCCTCCATCAAACTTTACACCCATCAAATCAGTGTCATCCTGGTCTAATCGAAGACCACTTTAAATCCCTTCCTGCTGCTATGCTTTTAAACCTGCTGCACATGTATCATGATGGGCTGGCTGCTAAGGTCCTGTAAGCACAGCTAATTCCCAATCATTGTTCAACCCTGCTTTTGACAAACAACATGCAAAACATTGTACATTCTCAAACCTGTTACCAGGTGAACAGCGACAACTCTTTTGTACTGAATTTTCTCCCAAAAAGTCTCATTGTGATTTTTCCCTTCTGTAGTCCTTCCTTCTCCCTTTTTATTCTCACGACCCTATAAAGACCTCACACTCTGTGTGACAGTTAGCTGGTCTGATCTCTAGTGCCAGAGCAGTCCCTCTTAGGTTGGTTCTGAATTAAATTTGTCCTGTTGAGCTCATACCACTGCTTCTTTTCCTAACACTCAGTATAGAAAAATCACATAGTTGGAGAAACTATAGTTTATCTAATTTTAATAAATCACAGTTTTATCAAAGTATATTAAATGCAGAAAATACATACATATACATATGGGGTTAGTAAATGAGATTCCTGACAACCTCTCAGTCAATATAGTATTATTACCCAAAGGACATCCTTTTCTACCATTAATTTGCACTTTTCCATAATAGTAGCTTCTGTGTGTCTCAGTGGCTGCACCTGGGGGACACAGGAAGAAATCTTGATGTTCATAGGAGGGCAAGGTATGCACATCTGTGCAAAAGTGTCAAACTGAGATTTTCACCCGCTCCTCTTACAGATTTTGCATATGTTTACCTAAGCATTATGGGAAGTAAAATACACCTACACCATTCTTCTGTTAAGTAAACAGGTATTTTACCATAATGGAACGTGGGTGTGGCTCACAGTAGCTGGGTGTGAGGCCAGCAGGAACCCACCTATGCCTTTACCTATTTAGCAGATGAATGGCAAGGTATATACAGGAGCTCCAAGGCAGCCACAGATAAATGCACCTAGGATTTGTTTTCAAAAAAGGTTTCTTTTGATTTTTCTGGAAGAAGTAGCCAATTCAGCACCACGGCACATGAAGAACCTGATTAGTAAGTTTTGAGGGAGGGTGAGAGTGAATCATCCATCAGGTGACTTTCACATGAATGATGATGTTGACTGTGTGAGCCGAAGTTCCTGTGGCACTGAAGTGGAACAAGAATTCACTGATACAGACACAGGAGATGAAGACCTTCCTGATTGAGACGATGAAGAAAACAGCAATGTGAGTATATATCTGACAAGTCAAAATGGCACAAAATGAAAAGGAAAGGAGGATTCAGCACCTTTGTTTCTAACTGTACTGAAACCTCAACAAAACTGAAGCCTGAGATGGTAACTTTTCACAACAAAACCATGAGTTATACAGGTATTATGATGTCACTTGAAACACAAGACATTGGCCAATGGTTGTGTTTTACTCGATCCTAAACACATGTGGCATAAGCAGTGTGGTAGTTTACAAAGAAAATAACAAGTGCAAAATACCACAGAGAAATTTTCTTAGAAGATTGGGACTGAAGTTCATAAAAGATCACTTACATTAGAGGGAAAACCAACTATTTCTACCCAGAGAACTATGCAAAAAATATTGTGGAGCACGGCGGTGAGCGGTGTGCACAGGTAAACAGGTGCAACATCACTAAGACCTATCACAACAGGAAAACCAAAAAGATGTCAAGCGTGCCCTACAGAATAGGACATGAAAGGAAAACATCCGTGCTTGGAACATGCAGTTGTCATGTGTGAAGACTGCCTTGGGCGTGGCAGTTGAATTAAAGTATTTCTGTGGTAGACATTGTAGCTCACATAAGTTTTTATTTCTGATGTTATCTTTTAGGTTTTATAAGCAAGTAAACAGCTGATGGGAAAATAATGTTTATTCTAAGGACTCATTATATATTTGATATTTTATATTAATGATATCTTATTTTCCTGCTAAGCACACATTGCACAACATAGTTGGAAGCTCCTGACAAAAGAGAAAGAGAAAAGAGGTGACAAGAGTGGCTGCCACACAAGAAAGGAAAGCTAGGTATCTGTCCTGTCAGTGTAAGACATGTGCATGAAACATGCAGTTAACTTGTCATATATGCAGAGTGCCTTGGGTCGGAGGGAAGGACTATTTTTGTTGTAGGTACTTTCATTGTACTTTCATTGGTACTTTCATTGTAATTCAGAGGAATATATTTCTGATGTGATCTTTTAGGTTTTGTAAGCAAGTACACAGCTGATGTGAAAATGCTGATGTTTATTCCTAAGCACACAATACAAATTAAGAATTTAATACATTATTTTATTGATATTTTATGTTTCTGTTAACTACATATTGTATAATATAATAAGAACATCCTGACAAAACAGCAAGACCACTGAGATATCAAGTATGTCCTACAAAAAGGCCAGGAAGACAAAACATATGCTGTCAGTGCAAGCAAGGTGTGTATATGGATCATGCTTGCTATCATGTGTCTTAGGTGTGATAACTGAAGCAAAGATTATTTTTTTGTAAGGTTCTATTGGTATTTTCATTGTAGTTCATGTAGGAATTAATTTTTGTTGTTATATTTTAGACTTCGTACACAAAAATAGTTGTAGTTGAAAATTTTGATAGTTTTTTTTAATAAACATTAGAAAATAACAAAAATCTAATACTGTGTTTTTAAAATTTTTTCCTGTTAAGTAGTCATTGTTTAATATAATAAACTCATAAGATCAACAGGAATGTTCTAAAGAATAAACATTAGTATTACACACGTTCATTAATGCAGCTTTATGACAAAATTAGCATGTCCCGCATTAATCATGTATCATTTTTTAAAAAATAAGAAATCATCCATTACTTTACCATAGAAAGCTAAGTTACTTAGATGTATTATAGACAATCACACAGGGCTGGGTCCTCCAGAGGTTGGTGCAAAAGACAGCTGTGAGCTGTGGGTGGAGATACATTTGTTGAAGGTCAGGCCTCAGAATGAGCAGGGACAGCTACATCCATATACTTCCCCCGGGGATGATCAGCAAGGATTGATATTCTAAATAGGCATCCCAATTTTTAATTTCCTAATCACTGTAAGTCACTGTTACCAGCACTTAGGTTCATTTGCTCATTGCTGACCCAAAAGGAACCAATTATTTTGATGAAAAGTTAGCTCCATGGAAAAGAAGGGCCTCACCGCCCAAATTACCATGTCATCACATAGGTTAGGCTCCTTTAGGGTAAGGAGCAGTGCAGAGAGGGAATGCAATGGGAGAATAGACAGTCCAGGCTGGACTGGATCTCGCCCACCCTCGTCTATGGAAATGAAACTGGACTTTCACCTCCTGATGCCAATATCAGTCTATTCTATCCATTCATCTTGGCTGGAGAGGTAAGAGTAGCCGTTTATGCCCTAGCCCTGAGGAAGTTTGGAGAAGTCACTTATGTCTAGAGGCGAGAAAAACTAAAAATTTCTAACCTTCCGAGATCAGAGGAGATCACATGTGTTCAGGGTGGTTATGGCCGTAGATAAGACAGATAACCATATTACTAATTTTTATTGGATCATTGAACAGTACTATTTGCACTCTCATTGTCTGAGGGTCCACTTTTTATGTTGTAATTTTATAACTTGAACAACTATTTCTAAGATGACAATATGTAATTTATTAAGTAGTGAAATTCTATATTATTTCTACCCTTTTTTTCTGATTTGCTTTTTTGTCTTTAAATAACATTTTAAAAAACAATTAAATGCAGATATAAAAAATTTCTAACCTTTAAAATTTCATGTTACTGTGCTAGTTACAACATGACAAATATCAACTAAGTGATACAGTCCTATGTGTAGTCTGTAAAACTGTCACTGCCTTGTGAAACAGAAATTGGAACTTGTTCAAATGTCCTAAGAGTGTAAGTTTCCAAAAACTTATATTTTCTGGGACATATTTTTTTTAAATATGTCAATGTATTTTATCTCTATAGGCAAAGTATACTTATTTCTTTTTTTTTTTTCAGGATTAAAATAAATTCTAATGGCACTACTATGCAGCAACACATGTGAAAGAAAACCAGTGAACACCAAAGATAATCAGAACTTACTTTGTCCCTATGGAAATTTCAGCCTATGATTTTTTTTAAAACAAAAGGTATCTGTTTGTCTACTTTACATTGAGGGTGGGGATCCCATTTCACCACATGGTTCACTGTGGGTTACGATTAAGTACTCTGCAAAAATAACACTGATCTTGCCATAGTATTCGTGGGTACATCAACAAGCAAACCAACCAAGTAACATTATAAAAGTATTAAATTTTGAAGGGTCTGATCTACAGAGAAGTCACCAAGGCAAGGAACTGGGACACCCATCTAATACTGATCTGCTGATCGAACACCAGGTTCTGTGATAAAACTCAGAGGCAAACTGATAAAGCACTACATGACTCCTGCTACCCACAGACTGGTGAGACTGCCACAGACTCACAGACAGGGAAACAAATAATTTCAACACAGTATTTTAAAAAGAAGAATCACAAAGCACCATCTGGAATACAGAAAAAGACACACTTCCTTCTACCCAGAGAGGCTGAAGAATTTCGCAGAACCAGTGACATATATAGCAGGTCTTCATGCATGAATAGAAGTTCCTCGTGGAAACAGCATATGCAAAGACACGGAAGCAGAGCAAGGAGGGGCGGAATTGCAAAGGTAGAATAAAATTCATTTAAAAGTGTTTACCGATTTGGTGGGCATAAAGTGCTCACTTCGTCAGCACATATCCTAAAACTGATGGGCATAAAATAGGGGCTTATATTGTCCTTTCTCTAATTGCTTGTGGGGCTAAGCATATTTTCACAGACTTTCTCATAAGTAAGTTGACTATCTTCTTTGCTCATTTTTTCCTCCTAGTTACTTTACTTTTTCTTTGTTAATTTACATGAATCCCTTAAATACTTCAGATGCTAAGTCCTGGTTAGTCATAGTACCACAAACATCTCTCATTTTCTTAGTAATTCTGAAAATATAATTCGTTGTAGTCACATAATTTTAATACTACTTTAAAACAGACAAATTCACCTACAATCTTCTTTATGGTTTGTGTCTTTAAGAAACCTTTTCCTAATCCTTCTCTAACTGCTGTGAAGTTTTCAGACTTTAGTTCAAAGTCTAAAGTAAATTTATCATGTTTTCCAAATAGATAACCAATTGTTTCACTACTATTCATTGAATTATTTATATTTTCCCACTACAAATAATTGCAAGTGGTATAATGTGATGTCTGCTGCAGCAGGCGAGATTCTTAGAGAGGAAGACTCTGAGATGCCCATGCAGAAGGCAGGGTAGGAAGCACTGCTGGGTACAGAGTGAGGCTGGTCAGACAGAGGAGGAGCTGCAGCAGAGGCCTCAGCTGATGGAGCAGAGAACTCTGAAGCTGGGATAACCCTTCAGAGTTGTCTAACATGAAGCAGTGATGCTGGGCTTCTGTAGCCTCACATACAGATCAGTCCTTGGACAGAGACATTCACTAGAAAGGGGTGTAACCAAGGCACCCTTTGAATTAGCATCCAAGATAGTTAAGGAATTCATATAAATTAACAAAGAAGAAGTAGCTTTCTTTTTCAGAGGGTAGCACCTAGGATTGATTTCAGGAATAAGCCATCAACCAGGACCACTGTCAGCAGCTGAGGGAAAAGGGCCTTGGCCTTGAAAGGAGGATCTCAGTGCCACATAGAACACCCAGTACACAGCTTCTGTCATGTGTCTATTCCCTTTCTGAGTTTTAGGTTCACTATTGTACATTTTTTTTTAACTTGGGATAAAACTTATGACCTTGCACTTGCCAGGCAGGCACTTCTGCTGCTGAGCTAAAGTTCCAGCCCTGGATTATTTTTTCCAAGAAATAATTCCCAAGTATATGGTCATCTTGGTCCCCTTCATATAATCTAACTCATTAATAGTGCCCTTAAAATACATACCTATAACTACATCAAATACTCCAGACTCACCAGACATTTTCAGGTACAGTGCCACATTTTCTCTCTTGATATACATATCTATTATTAATGTAATTTTTTTCTAATGGTGACATTACCTAACTGGCTCAAAATCAGTATGTTGTCAACTAAAACCAAAACCAAGATCTCCTATATCCTTCCTCCACTTGTAAGGAAATACTTTAATCTCCACTATCCTCTTGATTTTCATCTTGTTCCAGTTAGCTGAGGCAGAATTTAACAAGCTATGATCCTGTCATTATCTTAGCTTTTATCTAAATTTGATCAAAGATGCCAACAAGATGCTGAAAGGAATAGATCTGAGCATGATAGGGAAGGGTGAGGAGTCTTGTAGCGTGCTAATGACGCCTGAGGACATTTTGACACAGATCCATTAATCAGAGTCTAGTGTTCATTTGGCTGCAGATCCAGCAGTTTAATACAGTAATTTTTTTTCAGTCACTCAGGGAACAGTCCTTGACTTGGTTTTCTCCCTTAGGAGCAGATTCAATTAAATTTATCCACTTGAGTTTACAGAATTTCAGAATCAATTCTTCAAGAACAGTAACACCGAAACACAGACTCTTAATTCTTACTCATTTTCATTTTTTCTCATTTTCATTATTGGCAGAATGATTTGCCTTGATATACAAAACAATAAAACTATTAACCTTTATTGGCTCCCTACCAGGAAAGGATGACACTGGCAGTAAAAAAAAAAAAAAAAAAAAAAAAACTAGTTAGCTTTCAAAACTGTCACTTGCAGACTGTAAGTTCATCTACCTTTGACATAGAGACTATCTATTGGGCTCCCTAAGAACAACTGAAACGGGATCACTCATTTTGGAGCTATAATTTGTGATCATAATAATTCTTCACACTATTTCACTAGATTCTCACAACTCTGAAAAGAGTGATGCTATTAACCCTTTGTTAAGCATGAGCATTAGAGAGGTCATATGTAGCTCAATGAGCTATACCAGTAAGTGATGGAGGTAGGATTTTTAACATGGATTTTTCTAATTTCAAAATAGGGCTTACCCTCAACCAGATAAACTAAACAGTTCTGCAAACTGTGGTCTGTTTAGCATGCCAAGGAAATAGCTATCAAAAGGCAGAGGAGTTCACAAAGGACATCCCTGTACCCACCTCTCAAAGGAAAAACTGAGCAAAGAGTTTAAGGAAGTGATTTTTTTCTCCAGCAATACAGAGGCTAAGATTTAACAGGCTCTTCAGCAAAGATGCTGAAGAACATACTTTCTTGACTTTTTGTGAGATTAGTCATATATTACTGTACAATTTTTCAAGGTATTTGCTCTTCAAGGAACTAGGAAAATGGCAGTGACATAGTAGCAATGTTGTTTAGAGTAAAGTTGTAGATAAGTGGTTATAATATCTAGCTGGGTAAGAAAACTGTACAGTAGAAGACAGAAATGCACGTTCTAAGGTCAACATGGAGAAGCAGCTTCTTACCCTGCACACAACCGCTGGCATCCACATTTTATTCAAAGACATCTACATTGAGGCCAGAACAGGTATTATTATGATCAACTGTTTAAAAAAACACTATAATTGCAGCAACAAATGCTAGGAAGATGTTCAAGAATATCATTTTTCTGTATAAAAATCATACATAAAATTTGACTGTCAGTAAGCTAATTTTAAAAAGCAAAAAAGTTATTTATATTTTCAAGATTATGGGTCTTTAAATCTTCTAAATTCTATAAAAATTATTCAAAATGATTACCAAAAAGGATAGGGGAGAGTTCATGTTCTTGCCAAGGACAACTCAGTATGACTTACCTTTTTTTATGAGTGCATGTTTGCAGGACACCATCATGTTCATTGTGGGGAGTCTGTACATGTACATGACACATCTTAATTCTTTTTGTGCCCCCTTCCCCTCTTCCACTCTCTCCATCTCTTGGGCCTCTTCCCATTTGCAAAATATCTATCTCCCAGTCTCCTATTAGCTACCTTTTATTATGTTTTTTAAGTTATTTATGCTTTTGGTTTCTCATAATTTACTTTTAATAAAAATATTTCAGCTTAAAAGATCTTGAATTCATTTAACATTACTATGTGTAAGTATAATCATTTATGCCTTAATCTTGTCTCCAATAAAGTGGTTAAACATGGACTACTCCACCTTCACCCTCTAAATTTCTGCTTCAGTTGGTTGAGCCCCCCAAAACAGTATTTTAACAAGTTCCAAGTCATAGGTAATGGAACCATTGTCTAGGGACCCCATTTTGAAAGCTGCCATCCTCCACCAGGCTGACACTCTCACAAGTTAGAATATTCTACAATTGCCTCCCCTTTATCTTGTATACAATAAACAAAAATATTCATTCAATAATTATTAAAGCAGTAGCTACATTATAGTTGTTAATTAATACTATACACATTACAAATACATAGTATAGTCTCTGCTTCCACAGAGTTCAAATTCTAAAGATATATGTTATCAAATAATTATGATGTTATTTTGTTAAAGATCATGTATAAAATGCTATATCATGAACTGTTTTCTTGTACAATACTTTTGAAGATAAATTTCAAAAGTAGGAGTTAGGTATCCAGCAATTGAGACTCACAAGCCTCCTACACTGAATCACAGTCTGGAACAGATCAGGTACCTGTCCCACCTTCCAGTCCACCAACAGAAAGTGTATATCAATGTGAATGTGTTGGTCTTTAATCATGCATAATGCAACATAATTAATTTGTAAGCAGTGAAATACAAGAAATGGTTTTCATTAAAAGTTTGCTGATTTGGCTACCCCTCAGTGACTACCTCTAACAATGAGGTGGTCTCATTTTAAAATTTAAGAAGATCCTTCTGGTTAAGCTAATTGTATTGAAAACAAATAATAGTTTCACTGTTCACAAAAAGATGTAGCTTTGAGTACCCACATTTCATTTTATTTCACTATCACCTACTTGGCACATTCAGACTCCTAACCCCTGCATGGATGACAAGTTTTAAGACTAGTTACAAAAATAAAGATCATTGTATAACAGATCAAGATTTATAGCAGTATCTAACACTGACAGCAACCACATAATATGGCATAAATTGGTTCCATTATGTTTAACATAGGATTAATGAGAAAACTTTGCCTCTGCTACAGTTTACAGATAAATTCTGTCATCTTTTGCCCATCGACTCATCCTGCCATTGAATTACTCACCAGGTGAGATGTTTACTGAGTACATGTTAAATGTCAGTTACTAAAACTGATCCAGGTATATGCAATACCAATTCAGTCTTTGAGCAGCACTTTTTTAAAAAATAAAGTGGTGTTTTAATTCTGATGTGTTCTGTCACCAGCAGAACAGACATCCAGGGATGACAGGGCAAGACCTTTGGTCAAAGGCATTCCTAATCACTCCATCTGAATATTCTGAAGACATTATGCCACTTATAGTCACTGCCCCATCACGTCACTACAAAACAGAAGTGTGTTTTTAATTAAATTAAAAAACCACAATTTTTTTTCCAAATCAGTGCATTCAAACTACTATTCAAGAAGCTGCAGGTCATTCATTCAAAGTACAAACTTAGGCCAAAATGGTAGAGCAGTACAATATATCCTCTCTGGGACCTGGAATAAAGATGTCTAAAAAACAACTTCGTGAAGAGAAAAAAGAAGTAGATTTCCAGGAATTAGGAGAGAGATAACAGAAAACCTAGAAAAAAGAGAAGGTAGAAAAATGGAGTACAACACGAAGAAAAGTATGAAGCAGTCTGGCAAGTCCATTCCAGCTTCAAGGGAACAGGATGAGTCTCCACTAACAGAAGGTAAGCCCAGGGCAGCATAGCAGCACCATGACACACAACCACCAGCCAGTGGCACTAAGCCCAAGAAAAGCCCCCAGCTATGTCAAACTTCAAAAACAGCATGGCATTTTACTCTGAAAGTGACTTCTGCCACAAGGAGGGTAATCAGAGAAATCCAGTGTATTATCAACCATATCTGACAGTTTAATCACGGGCCATTTTGGGAAGGGATTGAGACTGAGCGACAGAAGAACACTCCAGAGATTCTGGTGTCACCCTCCCACAATGACTGGGTAAAAGATGGCTACAACAGACAGTTTTGGAGAGGGCATATACTAGACGTAGACCCACTGAGAAGTTAAGCTCAGGCCGAGAAGGACATGAAGACCCCATTCTCCGCAGTGAGAAACCAAACAGATGTGAATTTCTCCAGAGTGGGCTGGATTTGAAACTACTGGCCCTAGGGCAGCAGACTGTTTGATTCCCACTCCTCCAACAAAGGTCTGTTTGCTTTCCTCATCTACCATGTGGCTTGGCACAACAATTGCCATAGCCTGGTATACACAGACAGAGGGGCTTCTAGAACAGGGGGACACCTCAAAACTGCACATACTGTAAAGCCAGGCAGAGAAAACTGTGACTGGGCACACCAAGGGACATAGAAACTAGGAGTTGAGAAATGACTTACAGAAATGACTACAGCTACAAGGTGGACAACACTGATTGACTAAGCCCAGTGGAAAAGATGGGGTAGATTCAGCATTCACACACATTAATTTCGGTGGAGAAGCAAAATAGGTCTTAGTAGCGATTCACTACCACCTCTGTATCTCCTCAATTCCAAGACTGGAAAGAAACCAACCACTGTCATTACTGCCTGGATGGCAGAGTTGTTGCTATTAATTGATTTTTTCTGTATGCCAATATCTGCACTGTCATTAAAAATACTGCAGCCCATTCCTAGAGAACTGAATGCTGGGCCCATTATACTGTACCTTTTCTCCTAATTAACAAAGGTGGTTGGATCCTGGACAGAGGCAAAGGGCTGCAGGTAGTCAAGTCCAAGTACATCCCAGAAAAAAAACACTATTGAAAGAGCTCTCGCTACTAGCAAAAAAAGCCTTTCCAATGTAATCGACCCACAATCTCAGTGGGCATGCGTGCATGCACACACACACATACACACACAAACAAAAGATAAAAGCATGAGAAGAGAAAACAAAGCACCACCCCGATCTTCTAATCCTCAAAACTGACCCATGGAACATCAATGGGAGCAATTCAAATGCCACAGAGCAGAATTATTTGAAATTACAAAAAAGGAGATCAAAAAACAGTTCAAGAAGGTGCTCAGAGAGCTCACAGAAAACATAACTAAACAGATAACAAACTTAATAAACAAAATAATGAGTTTACAGAAGACACTAATAAAAAGCTAGCTGAGAGAAACAAAGCAATGTAAAACAAGAATGTTCTGTACAAAAACAACAAAAGTTCATGAAAAGGTAAAAAACAGAACTCCAGGAGATTAACAATTCTACTGGAAGTATGGGCAGTAGAAGTAACCAGTATGAGGACAGTGTCAGAATTAAAAGACAGAGCTCATACAGGGGACCATACACTCAGTGACACCCTAATAACAGCAAGAGAACATGAAAAATGCTCAGTTGCTAGATAAAAGAAGACTAATCTGAAAGTAAGGGGAATTAGTGATCTATAAGGAAAGAGCACAAATGTCTTAAATAATCTTTTTTACTGAAATAACAAAAATTAAAATGTTGTGAGTGAATTTAACATATATATACAAGTGAGGCAGATAGACCACTAGTCACAATCAAAAAAGAATTTCTTCATTTCACATTATAGTCAAAATTCCAAAAGTCTAGCACAAGGACAGACTCTTAAAAGTTGTTAGAGGGAATCAACTAATCATTATAAAGGTAAATAAATTAGAATTAAAACAGACTTCTCAACACAAACATTAAAGACCAGGAGAGCTAGGACTGAAGTTTTGAGCTCTGAAAGAAAATAACTTCCAACTAAGACTGATATAACCTGCAAAATTATGTTTCAAAACTAATGGAGAAATAACTTTTTTCCATGTCAAAGTGCAGCATAAGAAATTCACAGTCAATCCAGCACTCCAAAAAATCCTCAAGGATATCCTAGAAAGAGACAATGAAGCCAGCAATGCCAAAAAGTCTAATAGGATAAATACACCAGGCAGAGAAAGCAGTTAACTAGAAGAGGTGACAAAAAAAGATCAATGGGAGGAAATCCAACAATGGGAATACTTCACAGTTTTAGTAATAACTCTCAATGTGAATGATCTTAATTCTTCAATCAAAAGACACAGGTTGGCAGGTTGGATCAAAAAACAAAGCTCAATGATATGTTGTATACAAGAAACATATTACTTACAAACAGAAATTCATAGATTAAAAAGTTAAAGGATGAAAAACAGTAATATTCCACAAAACAGGAACTCAAAAGCAAACAGAAAAAAGTGAATTTCAGTTCATAACTGATCAAAAGAAGCAAAGAAGGCCACAATACATTGCTTAAGGGAACAATTCAGTAGGAAGAAATAACAATTATAAACATATATGCACTGAACACTGGCATACCCCATCTTCATAAAACAAATACTACTGGATATGAATTATCAGACAAACATCAAAACAATTATACCCCACTATTACAAACAGGTAGATCAGTCAGACAAAAAAAAATTAACAAAGAAGTATCAGAGTTGAACCAAATCTTTGACCAAATGTGCTCAATAGATATTTACAGACTGTTCTACATAACAACAGAACACATATATTTCTCAGAAGCATATAGAACTCTCTCCAAAGTAGACTGTACAGTAGGCCATGAAATATGCTTAAGTAAACACAAAAGAGCCCAAGTTATCCAATGTATAGTAATCAGGTGATAGTGTAATGAAACTAGAAATCAAGGCAAAAGAAACTACAGAAAGTATACAAACACATGGAAGTTAAACAATACACTCAAGTAATCAGGGAGTCACAGGAAAAAATCAAATGATATTGCCAGTGTAACATCTCAAACCCTATGCACCGAGAAAGCCATTCCAAGAGAAAAGCTTATAGCTGTGAACATCCACATTAGAAAAACAGAATGAGGCTATTTAAATAGCTTAATGATTCGCCTAAAGTTCCTGGAAAAACAAGAACAATCCAATTCCAGCACGACAAGGAAGTAAATTATAAAGATCAGAACAGAAATCATTGAAATCGAGAGTTAAAAACAATACAAAGAATCAGTAAATAAGAGTTGGTTCTTTAAAAAAATAAAACAAACAAAACTTTAGCCAATCTTCCCCCTCCCAAAAAGAAAAGACCCAAATCAATGCAATTCAAAGTGAAAAAGGTGAATCACAATGTTCAACAACAAAATTCAGAATATTAGTAACTACTTTGAAAATTTTTAATAAAAAAATTACAGAATTGAGAATCCAAAAGAAATAGATTCCTAGATAAATATATCAATGACCAAACCGAACCAAGAAAATATAAAAATCCTGAATAATCCAATGAAAACCAGTGAAAATTAAGCAGTCATAAAAATCTACAAACCAGAAAAAGTTCAGGATCCAATGAATTCACTGCTAAATTCTACAAGAACTTCAGTGATGACCTAATGTCAATACTCATTAAATTCTTTAATAAAAGCTAAAGGAAAAGAGTATTTATTCCTGAACTCATTCGTGAAAGGTGGCGAAATTACCCTGATCCCAAAAGGACTCAACTAAAAAACAATAGACCCATCTGTGTAATGAATATAGTCACAAAAATCCTCAACAAACTACTGGCAAACAGAATGCAATGAATCATCAAAAACAAGTAGGTTTCATCTCAGGGATGCAAGAGTGGTTCAAAATATGCAAATCATTAAATTTAACACAATATATAAACAGAAACTAGGACAAAAATGACATGATCGTCTCACTAGATACTGAAAAAGCCTTTGACAAAAGCCAAAATCCATTTATGATTTTTTAAAATCCTAAAGAAATAAGTAGAACAACCTTATCTTAATCTAATAAAAGCCATTTATGAGAAACTGAACTTTAACATCATATTAAATGGTGAATATCTGAAAACTTTCCCTCTAAAATCAGGAAAGAGACAAGCATAACAGGAGTGTCATGACTCCTGTTCAGTATCATACTTGAAATATCAGCTACAGTAGTTAGACAAGAAAGAGAAATAAAAGAGCTATGTACAGGACATGAAAAAGCCCAAGTATCATTATTCTCAAATGACATGATCCTCTACATACAGGCACCAGGAAATTCCACCAAAGACTTCAACAATTAACAACCAAATTCAATAATGCAGCAGGATACAAAATCAACAGACAAAAATTGATAGCGTTCCTATACACCAACAATGAACTCACTGAGAAAGGAATTGGAAAAGGAAAACCATTCACAAAGCATCCGGAACAGCTAAATACTTAGAGTTAACCTAACCAAAGAAGTGAAAGACTCTACAGCAAATACTATAGTAGTCTGAAAAAGTGATTGAAGAACACATCAGAAATAGGGAAGACATTCCCTGTTCCTGAATAGACAGAACCAATACTGTCAAAATAGCCATACTATCAGAAAGGTTATACAAATTTAATGCAATGCCAATCAAAATATCAATAGTATTCTTCACAAAGGTAAAGAAAATAATCCTAAAATTCATATGCAACCAGAAAAAGACCCAGAACAGCAAAATCAATCCCGGGCAACAAAAGCAAAGCAGGAGGTACCATAACCCTGGGTTTCAAGTTACATTGCAAAGCTACAGTGATAAAAACAACCAAAGACGTGTATTAATAAAATAAAATACAGGTACAGAACCAACTACAGGTGCATTCAGCTATCTGATCTTTGATCAGGTACTAAAAATTTATGTTGGAGGAAAAAACAGCCTCTTAAACAAATGGCCCTGGAAAAAGAGGGTATTCAAATGCAGAAGAATGAAGATAAGCCCATATGTTTGGCCATATACTAAACTAAAATCAAACTGGGTCAAAAATATCAAAAGAAAAAGAACAAAGACCTAAATAAGAAAAAAGAAACTCAACTTGCTAGAAGGCAAGAGAGGTAAAACTTGAAAATATAGACACAGGCAAGGATTTTCTGAACAGAACCCCAATTGCACTAGAATAATACCAAGAAGCAACCAGTATAATCACACCAAATTAAAAGCTTCTGTACAGCAAAGAAAACCACCAATAGACTGAAAAGACAAAATACAGAATGAGAAAAATGTTTGTAGCTATTCCTTGACCAGAAGACTAATACCTAAAATACATAAAGAACTCAAAAAATGAGAACACTTCAAAGTAAAAGTTCTGAGCAAAAAATGTGCAGTTGAAATGAACAGATAACTCCCTCAAAGGAAGTGCAAGTCACCAACAAGTACATGAAAAAAACGCTCAGCATTCCTGGTCATGGAAGGAATGCAAATTAAAACACTCGGATTCTATCATACAACAGAAAGGATGTCCAAGAAATCAAACAACAATAAATGTTTGTGAGGCAGTGGGGGAAAAAAAACTCTTCTACATTCTTGGTGAGAATATAAACCATTAAAACTACCGTGGAAATCAATATGGAGATCCCTTAAAAGATTAAAACTAGAAATTCCATTTGATCCAGCTATCCTCTTTCTAGACATGATCTCAAAAGAGTTAAAGTCTTCATATTACAGTGATACATGCATACTTCTGTTTATAGCAGCACATGATAGCTAAATCTTGGAAGTAGCAAATGTTCACCAACAAACGAATGGATGAAGAAAATGTGGTACTGATAAGCAATGGAGTGGTACTCTGCTTTAAGAAAGGTAAACTGTATCAGTTGTAGGAAAACCGGATGCATCTTGTGACCATAATGTTAAGTGAAATAAATCAGACAAACAAGCTTAAGTATCACATGGTTTCTCATATATAAAAAACCCAAAATACAAAGAATTAAAGAACACAGTAAAAGATACAAGAAAATGGGAGACAGATTCCCCTTTCCTTTGCAAAAAGGAAAATGATCAAGAGAAAGAGGGAGGGGAAGAAAAGGAGAGAGACAGAAGAAGGGAATGAAACAAGAAATAAGATGGGTTACATACACACACCATCTCCCCACAGTGAATGTAATCATTATGTACTGCACACATGTACTAATAAAAATAAAAATAATTTAAAAAGACAAGCTTGATGGGAATGGGAAGACAAGATTAACAAAGCAAAAAGAATGTTAAAAAAATTATATGCTAATATAAGATGCATATAACTGAGGTCCAAAACTAATCCTCTTGACCAAGAAAAAAATAAGGGAAAGAAAAAAGAGATATGAAATCAGGAGCAAGATTAATAATAGTAGTAACTAATATTAATCTTGCTCCTGATTTGAGAAGCCTTTGTAGAGCAAAATGTGTTTCAAAAATGTAACTGATAGCAAAGGAAGAAAAATTTAGCAGGACATAGGGCGGAAAGGCTATAACCTCAGTATTCTGGGAATCTTAAGCAGGAGGGTCACAAGTTGTCAACCTTGGCAAATTAGGGACTAATGGACCCTATTTCAATATAAAAATTTTTTAAAACACAAGGAATATAGCTCAGCAAGAATGCCTAGGTTTAATCTTCTGTACCAGAAAAAAAAATGAAAGAAAATTTTGTTTTTGAGTTGATCGTGATTTCATATTGAAATGACATTAGTAATTACATACGGAATTTGTTTTTTGTAATTTAATTCAATTTAAAATTTTAAAATCCTAATTACATTCAAAGACTACTAAGTGAAACACATTAAAGTAAATTCTGGAGAGTTTTAGAGCTTCCATTAATGATCTCTTTCTTTCAAGTTTTCCATGAACGTTTTGAGAATCCAAAACTTAGCTATACAAAATAATGAGACAAATAAGTTGCTATATAAACAAGTGTCTTTAAAAAAAAAACAGAAGCAAATGTAGCAGCTTTTATACAGAGAAAACTACATAGACTAACTCAGTGTAAACTATTATTCATGCCAACATCTCATCATTGGAAAACAGTCCAAAAAAGTGAGTTATTAAAAATCTCTTTGCCTCTATGGGCCAACACTGATCTATAATTATAATAAAGCTAATATTTTCTAGTGCTTTATGAAGTATTTTCACTGACATTATTTCATTTAATTCTCAAAAGAACCCTATGAGTCCTGTATTATTCTTTCTAGCAATGATGGTCAGGAAGGTGATAAGTGCAAAATCATTATTTTGTTGGCTCTACCAAATTTGTTGCTGTTTTCCCCATATCAATTTTTCCTGAATCGTCTTAGAACCATGTGTGCACATGAATACAATTTTATCCTCTCATCACCACTCTCTTGTCCGGCTGCTTCTCTATGCTGCCAAAACTGGCACCAGAGCTGTTCCTGTCAAAGGTGCCAGGTCCACTGCTAAAGGCCCACGTGCCTGCCTCTGACTTCTCCTCAGGAAGAGGAAGGATCTAGTTCATCCTACCGTGTGACACACCGGTCAGACTGTTCTAAGAGCACCTAGAATAGGATCCCTAGTTTGTACATTGTATTATGCACACTTTGCCTTTAAAGTCTTAGAGAAATTTTAGTCAATGTTACTTTTTAAATTTTGACACTAGTTTCTGTGCTTGTTGTTCTGTTTGGTTTGTTTTCTTGTTTTCCAGTTCTCTCTCCCTAGAGTGCAGGCATAAGCCTACAGAGCTGAGTCAGGGGAAGATCTGAGGGACATGCATGATGCTATTTTTAGAGTAGTCCCTCCACATTAAAGCTGGTACCCTCTGATGCACCTCAATTCCCAGCCTTCTTTAGGAGGGCTTTACCCTGTCATGATCCCCTGACCACTCAAGTGAAAGACTCTTGACAGGTCCAGCCATCTAATTATCCAGACATGCCCAGACAGCTCTGAATCCTGGGAGAACACAGCTGAGGTTCAGGCTACACATATTATTTACTCTGCACAATTCCTCTAGGCTAACCTGGAAATCAACAGTGTCAATCAGTCACAGGGTGATTTTTGAGCTCTTTCTCTAAATATAAAACTCAAACTCAAAACTTTAACTTAGATGTAAAACAAAAAAAAAATCATATTTTAGGAAAAACACGTGGAAGTGAGACAGAATATAAAAAATAAAGCTAGATAGAAAAGAGACATGGAATATTATAATTTAAAAACTGTACTTTTAAGAAAACTCCAACTTGAGGATCCAATCAAAGTTATACAAGGTTACTATGCCCTTTCCACTGAGTCTATTTTTCTTCCAGATTCCTCATCTCTAAATTCTTAAGAGTCTCAAAGACACATAAATGTAAGTTTGGTCCATCCTTTTCTCCATCACGATAGATCCATAAGTTAAAAAGACTTCCTCAAAGAAACAGTACTGCTAACTGGGTATCATCTCTACAAACTTCAAACACATGCAAGCAGTTTACATTTTAATCTAATGATAAAGCAAGTTTTGGGTTAGCTTACCAGTGATGAAACTGATTTAAGAAAACAAATATTAGGTAAGCAATTAATAATTCAAAGAAATTAGCATTCCAGGCCATTTGTCTTGATAACCCAAAACCCACAAATACCCCAAACCCAGTCTCACCCATAAGCACCCACCCTCACTGTGAAATGCTTTGATTCTTCTTTAAATATCTGCCTATGTCTCATACCGAAACATCCTAAAATTCTTTTTCTGTAACATGAATCAAGAACATACTTGTTTATCGTTTGGGTCTAGATGTCCTCCAAACCCTCATGCGGTCATAAAGTGGGGCTCTTTCAGAAGTGTGTAATGCTGAGATTAAAGGTGAGTGATTACTAAATCAGTACAGTGATTGGTTTGGCAGTGCCCTAATCCTGGTTAGTCTGGATACAATATAAGGGACAGAAATAGGCTTGTCTTTTCTGTTGATTGCTTGCTTGCTTGGTTGCTTTTCTTGTCTTCTGCTCACTGTGTACTGGTTCTCCTCTGCAATGCCCCTCTGCCAAGCCACCCTGCCTTGGAGTTAGCCAGTTAGGAAATGAAACCTCTACAAACTGTGAGTTAAATAAACCTTTCCTCTCTTAACTTGCAGGTTTTGGGTATTTGGTCTCAGCAATGAGAAAAGTAACTAAGATACTACTCAACAGTCTGAGGTAAAGTTACCATCTCTTTGGGGGACTGCTCAGAACCCAGCTGGTAACCAAGCCTGTATGATCCAACTTTGCCACCTTATAGTGAATAAAACTCACATAAATTACAAAAATGAAAACTGCAATGTTTGAAATCCTCATCCACATGCTAGTATAAAGGTGTGTCTTTCTTAGTCTCCTTTTCCCTAGTGATGCCTTCTAGGGGTTCCACAAGATCCCTCTGTTTAGGGGCTTGCATCTCTTGGTAACCCTATACTCTGATGTTCACTCTGCAGTCCTTGGGTTGGGAACAACCTCTTACAGACAGAGCCTGAGACTTTTCTTTCCTTCTGTCCATAAGGGAAGGTTCTGCTGTCCCTAAACTGCTTTTCCACACTGCAGACTGCTGAGCTTCTGATAATAAGTTTCTTACTTTCCTTTAGGGTAACCCCCTGTTCTCTACAGTAAGAATTACCCCTAAGAGAATAAGGGTACATTTGCACACATATTTTGGCTCATGCTTATTCTCTCATGGCACTTATCCTTCAGGTATTCATTGTTTTCCCTATTGTCCAATACTCTTTTGGGATTCTACAAATTCATCTGCATTGGATACCTAACTGTCCTCTAATTTTTATATAGTTTTGAGTTCTTCCCTAAAATCCTCTAAACCAGTGCTGGTGAACTTTTTAGAGCTGAGTGCCCAACTGCAACCCCAAAATCTACTTCTTTATCACAAAATGCCAATACTGCAATTAAATCTGAATACTAAAGTTTAAGAAAAAAACAACTCATACAGTAACATTGTCTTAAAATAAACATAAATATCACATATGTTGTAATGTCACATAAGTATCAACATATGTTCACCACCACTGCTCTAGCCCCCATATGGAGCATCAGGTTCAACACACTGGAAAAATTCATGACTACGAGAAAAACTTCTAGAACTTTCAATGAGAGTGAAGAAACTCTGGAATCTGCCATAACAAAAGACTGAGCTACCAGGATATGTAAAATAACTCTAAGCAGATAGTGTGGCCTCACCTCACAGCCGAGGAGCCACAAATATGGATTACATATGGGCTGATTTCCATTTAAGAATTATCTAATGCAAGTTACTATTCATGGAAGTGAGCAGAAAGTAAATAATGTAAGATGATGGGAAAAGTCATTCCCTGATAACTGTTACCACAAGGAAGAGGGTGAGCCCAAGAGTACAAGGGAAAGCCCAGAGTGGAGGCTACTGATCTCAAAAGCACTGTCAGAGGAGCCGGGAAGAATAAGAGGAAACATACAATTTCAATATTCAGTACTTTTGCTTTGTGTATTGAGTGAAATGTTTGTAATCCAATTATAGTCTCAGAAATTGCTATGGGTCAGAATGCTGTGAGCCAGAATGATTGAGTTATGTAAATAAATATATCCAACAAAACTTTCTTCATATTTTAGTATTTTTACAAAATAGTAAAATTTTCTCTTTTTATCATGGTGTTAATCCTGCCACTTCCTTCCATGTTTGGAATTACTTTAGATGGCTGTGCACGGCCCGACAATCTGCCACTTTCATTTAAAATCTTGTCCTATGAAGCAAGAATGGAAAGAAACAAATTAAAAACAGTTCTGTGGAAAGTGATATCCTCAAAGCTGGGGAAAAAAAATTTGCCCACATAGGCCCGAATTGGAAATAACAGATGTTAGCCACAGCCCTGGCCTTTGAAAGGCATTTTCCTTTGAAAAAAATAAGAGAAATAATCATTTTTTTTTATGGAAACTGGCCTTAAATACACATTACTCATTGGTGAAGTTTATTTCATGTTCCATATGCTAATTATTCTTAATTTCAGATAACTTGCGTAGATATGTTTAACACTGCATTAAAAAAAATAAGCAGACTCAGTGTTACACAAATAATTATTAAACATTAGATCTTTTTGGTTTTTTTTAAAGCACATAATTTTTTTCTGAATCCATGGACTGAAAAGTGAATCACAAGGTCTTCTAATTCCTTTACTTTCTCTAAGTGTGAACTTTTAAAAATACAAGTGACAGTCAATCTAATTAGATCTGGGGGAAGAAACTCACATGAAAAACAAGTGAAGTACTACAGTATTCATTTAGTATCAAGACAAACATATGTTCTGTAACAAAACATATGCTATACAAACACATTCTTTTTTATTCCGTTGCTCATCAAAAGTACCATCGTGTCTTTCCATATTTAACTACCCATAAATTTGGGAGCTGGGGTGCATACCCACTAGTTCCACTGCTTCATCACTTAATTGTGTTCAGTCTCTCAAGATTCACTCACACAGACCATTCTATTGCAAGAGCTCCCTCAAAGAAAATGAGAGGAAGGCCCAGATCATCTACATTACCTTGTCCTCCAGCTGCCCCCCAGATCTGCTCTCTACTCTCTTCCACCTGCTGCTGGTCCTGGAAGGCTGATCTCACAGACCATAGCCAGCTGGCTGACTCCCTAACCCTCAGCCTTTCACTTGGGTCAGTTAGAGCAGACAGGAAGAACATCACGGGAGAGGCTGGCCCGGACATCTGTACCCCCAGTTGCCGTGGTACTGCACTGATCTTCTACTCCTGCCTAAGAGGCTTCTGCATTCTTGTGCCCTCTCTGGGTGCCATTACACTTCTTCCCTGCTCCTCCAGGCCTTGGGGTATTTGTCAGGACTCCGTTGAATCCAGGAGCCATTCTGAATTGCCTTCTTCTCTTGGCCTATTCTTTATCTAGGCCTATTACCGAAGAATTCCTTTTTGGGAGCTGCTTTTATAGCTATCTAGCAGCCTACATTTTTCCCTTTGTGCCAATTCACATCCACATTCACAATGGCCAGTTCCCTGCCTCATTAAAAATCACAGAGAACATACAGAAAAGTGCGGTTTAGTTACAATTCTACCCCTACCCTGAACATATCTATGTGTAACCACTCTAAAATCATAGAAGTGACATATTTCTCACATCGAGAGAAACAAGGTCAAACCAGGTGACAGAAGAAAGGGAATGCTCTCGCCCACGCTTCTGCATTCTTTCCTTCCACTTCATTTCCCACTTTTCCCTTCAGTAAAGATGGCTAACAGCCAAGCCAGTCTTTTTCCACATCTGTCTCCCTGATATGCAAACCCACATCAAACATACACATTTATATTTGGGGGAAGTGGCACTTGCTTCATCAAAACGGAAAGAAATCTATACATTGCTTTACAAAGATGCACTTAAGTCTTGATCAATAACTCAGCCTGACAGTACTGCAGGGCATAAATGCACTATAAGTTATTTAACCATTTTTCAACTTTTTCTCAGCATTCCCAAAGAATACTGCAGGAAATGTCCATATGCAAGTAGTCTTACTGCTACACAGATTCACGTAAGCCAAATTCCTAAAAGTGGGATCACTAAGTCGTAATTTTATATAGTTTCAATTATGACCCACTGATAGTTCCTGTCAATATAATTTCTATATTTCATTTTATATACTGCATATATTATACATGCAATTTTTGAATCCTTTTTCCCCACTTAACAATTAGACATTCTTCAATGTAGTATATACTTTATGAAGTAACACAAATGGTTGCATATATCCATTAATATTGCAAAATTCACCACCAATAATATTACATTTCATGAGTATCGAGTCTGTCAATATTTACAAGGGAAGAATTTATATCTATGTGCACAGGTAGAAATCAAAGCTTTGACAGAAGCCCAAGATACCATAAAATCCATCACATGCATGTGTCTCAGCACTTAATCAGCTGGCATTAATTAAATTTTTTGATGGGCACAAGAATCAGTCAAATGATCCTTGATTTAAGAACAATGTCTGAAGCATATGCTTTAGTCATCACTTCAATGACTTCCTTCAAAGGAAAAAGATCATAAGATCGCTGGGCATTTCCTGAGTATGGTGAGCCAACTTTCATGTGAATCTTATGGCATGAAAGGAGTTTATTTTAGATCAAAGGTAAACAAAAACAAGCAAACCCAAAAGCAATCCTCGCACCCCACCCCAAGGACACTACTGAATAGGTTAGCATAATTAGACTAACTTAAATTTCGAGTGGCATGTCATATTTCACAAGGGCTTGGGAACATTCTACAGCCATTCTTGTGACCAAAATATTATATAACCAGTTTTGTGGTTGGCAGTGGGAAGAATCATGGGAACAAAAATTTGGTCATCATCTGATAGTAGAATCTCTGTTTGATCATTCTACCACCAGACAAAAATTTCTCCATGTGTTTCATGGAATAAGGAGGTAAAAAATTTACAAAGCAAATAAAATACAGATTAATAGCTTTTATGATACCTTTCTGCTATTTCTCACATGGATGGTAATGATGTCTGTGTTAACTGTCTAATCTTCTGAGAAGGAAAGGTAGACTTCACTCTTTTCCTGGAATTACTACTTGTCTGTAACACTAGAAGTTCTAACTGGAAATGAATGCTTACTTTTGCCAGAGTTAATCTCTTACTTGAACAATTAATGAGGCTTTCAACAATCCTACTCGTATCACTTCAATAAAATACCTAGGTGTTATTTCCACAGGAAATAAGTGTCACAGACCATAAACTCAATCTGTTTAATAGCTAACATGGGAGAAAGGTGGGAGGTGGATTCAGATAAAAGGCCACTTTGCAGGGATTGTAAAAGAGCTACACTCTCCTGGGGGATGCTGGTGGCTGTCGAAAGCAATGGTGGTGAAGCTACGGCACACGTGCCACAGCAGGCACACAGGACCCTCCCGGTCAGCACCAGAGTCAAACTGCCCGAGCACATCAAATGCAAACTTTTACCTTTCCACAAAAATCTGTTTGTATCACTGAAAGCTCTGTTATTGTGGTTTTCTTTTAAAATAAAAGATGTTAATGTATGAGTTTTTTTTTTTCCTAAATTAAGCCCTCAGTATTCAGGTTTAGTTGCAGTGCTAGGACTCTGATAAATAAGTGGGTTTGGGGTTGCATTTTTGGAACTCAGGCTTGCCATCACTGGTCCACGGGTCTGCCGGCACTGAGTGGGAAGAGCACTGAAGGACGCACAAGGGCGGCTAGAAGCAGGTGATTCTCTCTGTCTGATCTCCCCAGATGTACAAAGGGACTGAAGGATCTAACATGAAAAGCACTCGTGGCTACAAGAGTAAAGAGAGAAAAGGAAACGAGAACATATGCCACAGATCAGAGATCCCATCTGGGAAGCTTCCTCTTTCCTCAGTGTCTTTTAGAAAAAGGCTAAAAAGAGATAGTGTATGATCCTGGAGAAAGGACCCAGCGTAAGACCAGAGCCCGAAAGGCCTCCCCCACTGCCACCTCCTCTCCTTTCCCAATCCCTTCTTTTTGTAAACACAGGAGCACAGGAAGCCTGTCTAGCAGGGAATCCCTATGATTTTTTTTAAGACTGGCTCCTGAAAATGCTCCCAAAGATTCCAATGAAGGCTGGGGCCCAAAAGTAAAGGGAATAACAATGAATAAACTGTATAGAGGGACGAAAGGAAAGCTTACACTTTCCTCCACCTGTACTTCACAGGGTTCATGGCTATTCACCAACAGAAACTGAGTATGTTCTATATGCCCAAAATAACTGAGCATAAGATGGAGCTTTTATATTATATAGCAAAGAACAATGAAACAACTGTAAGTCAAGGGAGAAAAATATTTTACATTAATGCATTTAATGCACAGTTTCAGGATGAGGGGTATACACAATCCTTGAATTTGGTATGATTTCTAAAAAGAACTCTTGGAACTGTATGATATTGTATGCCTACAATCCTGGCAGTCTGAGTGGCTGTGGCAGGAGAAGCCCAAGTCTGAGTTCAGCCTGGGCAACTTAGTGATCCACATAGAGCCTGTCTCAAACTAAAATAAGTAAAAAGGGTTGGGGCTTAACTCTGCAGAACTCTTTCACTAAGTTTTTCCAATCTTCCAGAACCCATAGTGAGGAAGTAATTTCATCACTACTGATGTGTGATTCATGCCATAAAATCTATAACTTTAGGAGTTTCCTAGGGAGGTAAGTAGGTTATATTATGAAAACAGTGTCTTACTAAACTAAGACTGATGGATTATAAAAAATAAGATGAAAACTATTTACCACGTTTTAAAAGAACTACTCTTTGGACCAGAGATTTAGAGAAACTTACTCTGAATGAATAAAAAGCTTTTAAAACCATTGTTGCCTATATAGATAATTTTTATCTCAAAAATTGCATATGAATCTTCTCTAACTTGTAAAAGACCATGTATCATATATAACTCAGGGGGTAGAGTACCTCCCTAACAAGCCCAAATTGATTCCTGATAACAAAGATAGACAGACAGACAGACAGAACACATATCATATTACGAGGTATTCCCTAGACAGACATTGACCATCTGCTGTTAAAGATTACTGACGAAGAACAGTATCTACACAGTGGCATACAAAACCCTATGCACCTGGCCAAATTGGCTTGGAAAATACAGTGAGTTTAGGAATGGCACTTCTTGTTGAACTTGCAAAATTACTTGCATGTAAAATTTTAAACTCCATTAAGCATATGAGTCAGATGGGCTATTTAACACTTTCTCCACAAGAAATAATGTCACCCCAGTCACAGTACTAAACCTGTAAGCAAAATCTAACTTTAGAACAGATAGTTACTTCACGCTTGTTTGGGGAGACTAAATAGAAAACAGTGAAAAAAGAAAATCTGACCCAAGTTTCCTCAAATTAGACTGAATTCTTCCTTCTGGTAAAAATATTTTTTGTTATAAAATAATGGCCCTTAGACAGGGGATTAAAACAAACAAGAACCCATGACTGCAGACAGAAGAGTAAAAACACAATCAACTCTTGCATTTCTGCCTGGAGAATCTCTACAGTGATTCCAGCAGCATGAACGGTACAGTTGAGGTAAAGGCGTCAGAGAAAGGATCAAAGGCAGGGACAGGTTGTGACTTCTTCCTGCCAGTTCCTGTTTCTTCCAGTCCCTGTGTTAAGCAACCATAGTGGCAACTGTAGAATGATACAAAGTAAACAAACAAACTAGAAAATAGTAATAACGTATGCTTTTGGAAATAACTCTCTTAGTTCGCTCTTAAGTCAACACCGTCTTTACCATCTCCATAATGCCCTGCACAACTCCTATTTTTCTTGCTACCAGGTTAACTAACAGGTCTAGGAATTTCATCCCACTGTCAATCACCCGGTCTCTGAACAGCACAGGCAGCCTGATAGTTCTTGAGTCACTCAAGGATAGAACAAAACATCTTAAACAAGGACTGACCTGGAGATGACAGCGGCTGAGACGGAGCTGTGGTCTTCTTTGGCCCCAAGCTCCTTTCCACAGTTCCCCCAGGTACCAGCTGAGGTTGGCCTGCTCTGAGGGAGGCCGGGCTAGCCCCTTTGGTCTCCGTGACCTTTGCAGAAGATGGTGGCTCCAATGTGTCAGGAGATGAGGACTCAGAGAGGATACTGCTCTGTCTACCAGGAGCGGCATTAAGAGCGGCTTCCCTCTCACCGGGCAGTGGAGGGAGCAGGAGGATCCTGTGGTGCTCTTGAGGACTGGGACACCTTGGACAGATGGGCGAAGGAGCAGGTGGTGGCTGCTGGTGTGGCGGCTGCTGGGATGAATTATTAAATCCCGAGCAGGGAGCTGCTGGCACTGGGGGCGATGGCCTCCTCTCATCACCTCTGCATTGTGAGGAGCCAGGACCTGTAGTGTAGGGCAGGTCCAGGAACAAGGATTTGTGGCCCCTCTGGGGCACCCCAGCCCTCCTCTTGCTTCTGGTTTCTGGGGGGCCATGGGTAGCCCTTGCATTGATGGGGACATCCAGCCTCTTCCCCTTGGTGGCTTCATCTAACTTCTCACTCTCAATCACCTTCAGAAGGACCTTGTTCACTGCCCCTTCAGCGCTGGCTGGTAAGCTAGAAACAGAGGCGCTTTCTCTGGCTGGCAACTGCAGTGACCTGGTCCCTTGCTGCTCTTTCCTCTGCCACCTGGAACCAGAAGCCCCAGCCTCAGGTCCTGGGAGGGTAAGTAAGTCCACTGTGGAGATAAACTCAGTTTTGACCGCTGGGTGAACAACAATCTTTTCCTCACCTTCAGGAGGCACATTCACTACTCTTTGCACTTGAGTGGACAGATCCTGGACCTTGGCCACCACTTTGGAAATAGGTTTCTTCCTGCAGGTTCGCTCGGTCAACTTCCCCAGGCCACCTCTCTGTGCTTCTGGATGCTTCTTAGCACCCTCCTGACTTTCAGGCAAGTCTGTCTGCTGCTGCTCCAGTCTGTGAGGCCTCTTGGGCAGATCTCGAACACCTTTATCTCCGGCCTCTGTGGAGCTGCTGCGAGTGGGCAGTGCTCCTCTTCCAAGCCCAGCATCCTCAGAGGCCGTCCCAGAGTTCGCAAAGCCAAGGTCTGCATGGGGTACGCTGGGGATATCTGCAGGGCAGCTTTCTCTCCTCTGCAGGGAAGATGTGAGCACCCCATTGGGAACCAAGTTTCCTTTTTCCTCTAGCAGCCGAAGATTAAGCTGAGCGCCAAAAGGAGGAATGCAACTGCTGGAAGGGATCTGGTCCTTCCCCATCTGAGGAGTAGATTCCTGGCCTCCGCGCCCTTTCCTTCTTATTCTCTTCTGCACTTCAAAGCTCTCTCTCCTTCCACCAAACCTCCGGGGCTTTTTATTCCCCTGCGTGCTCCTCTTATTGAGCGGGCTCACAGCGGGCTCCCTCCACCAATCAACAGCACTCTGGGAACAGCCGTCCTCAGGGGCCACACTCACAGACAACTCCAGCAGCTTCCCCTCCTGGTTCCCCATGGAAATGCCTAGGATGTGGTCTGAGCTCCGCAGATTGGCCAGCAGTCTCTCCCTCTCCGCTGTGAGTTTGTACAGCTCAGTTAGAATGTCTTTCGTGGGAGATGGCTTGAAAAATATGTCACCTGGAAGCTCGTTCAGCTGCTGGCTGAGGCTGAAGGTGTTCGATCCCTCCCTCACTTGGTAGCAATTATGAAAACCTTTATTGGATCTGTCTAAAATTACAGTGCCCTTGTATGAAAATCCTCTGACTTCCCCCCTTGGAAGATAGAAGCTGATGTAGCAGAGTTCAGTAATGGGCTTACGCAATTGAAGGGTGCAGTGAGAGCCTTCCATTATGCCTACCTAATTATTCATGTCCTGAGACGCCGGTCTGTGGTCAGACTTCCCAGGCTCCAGTGGCGAGGCATGTGACGGTGACTACGCTGAGGAGGCAGCTGACAGTCATCTCCAGCAATGAGCCTGCCTGTTAGAGGAACAGGGGAAGAAATCAGCTGTTCTAACAGAGTGCATAAACCATACACCAATATAAATCCAATAAACCACAGCTTGTCCTTCCTCTGTAGCTGACTACAACCAACTTCAGGCATCAGCCAACAGCCAGATCCACCCTCCTCCCTACCCCAACCTCACCTTGGCTAGGTGGAGTCTTCCTGCAACTGAGAGGTGGAGGTGTGACCCTCGCCACATATGGGGACTGCCCTGCAGCCTGGGTCAGGTCTCTGTACAATCTTCTCTAAAACAGCTATCAAACTTCTCAGAAATCCTGAGGAAGTAGACTGGGAGACTCTCAGAAAGTATAACTGTTCAAAAACTCATGCTTGGAATATTACTTTGCAAAGATGAGCCACACCTTCCTGCCCTCCACAAAGTACCTTCTAAGATTTGAGATTCAATAGCCTTTCAACTTAAAGCACAGAGTGAAAGAAGGTTTTACACCACAACCATAAAGTTAAAGTGAAAATTTAATGAACTAAGAGAAACTAGCTGCATAACTATTTACTTTGTGTATAAATAAATCTTTTTCTTGTGCTAATACTGTTTACACAAGATATCATGTCTGTATTTTTATGCCTCCAGCACCAAAAAAAAAGTAAAAATTTAAATTTTCAAGTTTGAAATTTAAATAGGTAACTCAGGAGGATGTTTAACCAAGCTGTTAGGCTTGGTTTTTGTTTGATTTCTGTATTGTTTTCTTTTTTCTACTTGATTGCCTATTTTCAGCCAAGTGGAATGACAGAGAAAAAATGCTCCAAGCACTGCGTGGATTTTTTGAGTTCCTCACAGAGGTAGTTGAAAGACTCCATACATAGTGAAGGAAGCTGCTTGGCCATGTGATTCAAAGAGGTCTCAGAAATGGCTTAAGTCGATACACATAAACATGAGACTTAAGATTCTGCATTACAATACTTTATTTAATTAACATATTTCCCCATCTTCAAGTCTTTCTCACTTAAATCTCTCTGGAAATGATAACAGAATAATCGTATATTAACCACTGTTATCTTTAGTGAATTATTCTCAGATTTTTTTTCTAACTAGTTGTAAGGAAAGTTAAATAAAAGTACATTTTGAATGGAGAAAATTTTTGAATTAAGAATTCCTTAAGGGATACAGATAAAACTAATAATGACAAAGTGACAGTTAAAAAAACAAGTCAACATTTGGTTAACCAGAGATGCCAGGAGGGTTCAGAGTTTATATAGTTTCAAATAGAAATAATATTGTCTTTTTTCTAAAAGCCTCCTTGCTAAGAGAGAAAATTCTTAAATACTGAATTTATATTCACATACACTTCCATTTTGTTTTCTCACTTCATTTTTAAATTTTGCTTATTTGTTTAATTGTTTTGAGATAATATCTTAGTATGTTGCCCAAGACAGGCAACAATGCTGCTTTGGCCTCCCATTTGGATGGGATTATAGGATGGCACCATCACACTCAGCTTGTTATCACATTTATTTAGAGAAATAGAACATGAAGAGGAGACACACAGAAAAGCACAGGCATTCATTTTCCTACATATGTGTAAGAAACTATTCTCAATCTGCTTGTCATGATTTTAAATCCTCTCCAAGATGCTTATTACTGACACAAGCTCGTGTAGGTATCCTTGTGTAGATTCTTGATAATCATTGGTACAAACTCTTTGGATATATCCAAGAACTCACTTGAAAGGTGGTCTTTCATTATGTGATTTACAGAAATCAGGTATAAAGGTATTAGCAGAGCTGTCAACATCTACCGTGTGTGATCCTGAGCATACAGGATCAAGAGTTCAGCTTATGAATTCTCAGAAAAGCTGAATGGAAGCAACAGATGTGCTATTCTGAATTGTGGCAAGACAGAATGCCCTCCTCTATTCTTGAGCATCATTTTCCTCCAGCTCCTTTAACCTTCTAATTTCCCTGGCTCAGGGAAGTGTATGGTGTGGGGAAGAAAAGCAGAATAAAAAATTTTCAGCATCTGTTTGAAGCAGCAATAATAAAGCATACGCTATGATTTCAAACAGGAAACAACTGTTCTAAAAGCCTGTTCTCTAAGAGGATATTCTCATATATGAAGTATATATGCATATACATGTTAACTTTATTATCTCATTTAGTCCACACAGTGCTATTTTAAAGATGAGAAAACTGAAATTAAGAGGTATCTAGGAACGTGTCTAAAATGATAGAGCTCAGAAAACACAAGTCTGAAAGTTGGATCTGTCTTACTCCTTTGCTCCAAAGGTGATGTCACTCCTTATCTCATCTCTTGCTTTCTATTGATGCACTGATTTTCCGGGCAATTTAAACAGAAGAGTTCCTTTATTTTGTTAATCTGGTATTACATAATTTATCCCAGTGTCTTGCATCTTGCTACTTATAATATTCATTGGATAGTGTCTGAATGTCTGATTAGATTAGTATTGCTCCCTAAGTTTACCCCTTAAACAATAAGGCTTAGGAAATGGTACTAAAATTCCCTGGGTCTGGTTATAAATACAATAACTGTCAAGTAGAGGCCAATAAAGATTCTGAGTTAGAAATTAAAGGAAAGAGGCCTCCCATAAAGTTCAGAGTCTTTGTGAGGTTGCAGACATGTGGCCCTTTACATAGAGTTAAACTATTTTTTTTAATTGTCTCAGTTTTATTAATGGAGAAAAAGGCATCATACTCTGTATATCAGTCACAGTTGGGAAACTCGAGCCAAGGTTTAAGAAATTCTGAGATTGTATTTTATAGCAGCAAATCCATAATGCAGATATAAAGCTACTATTATTAAAAAAAAAAAAAAAAAAAAAAAAAAAAAAAAAAAAAACACTTCAGAGTATTGGCTTGGACACCCAGAAACTGCAATTTAGAATTCTCTTACCATACTCGTAGTGCCTATGCCTGAAGCCACGGGGGAAACTCAGTTCACTAGTCCAACTTATTATGTTCTTTATTATGTCTCTTAACTCGAGCTCCAAAATGTTTCAGTCTTTAGCCAGCTGAGATCAGAACCAACATCTTGGGAGTCAGTTGAACATTAACATGACATAAGCAAGGCCTTCTTTCTCCTGTTCCTGATAATAATAGGAGTGACATACATATAAATAAATACTTTCAAGTTCTTTTATATTGCCATTCTTTTCTATAATAGAAATTATTTTTATCAAAATGGTAACACACAGGCTTCATCATCATCAGTGCATATTTACAGAGCTGCCTCTGGAGCATGGAATAACTAAATTCCTCTCTCTCCTCCAAAGGAAAGACGGTCAGGATTCAGCTATCATCCTAAAACTCCTGACCTCTCTGCCCAAGTCTACATCAGGACATATGTACCTCAGACACTCCCTCTTCTAAATTCCTGATCTTTGTGGAATGAGAAATGGTAATCTGTTTCCAACTTATTAGCTGCAAATATTATTTAATGTTATGCACTAAATTGATTAATTTTTTTTTTTAAATTCTCCTCTTGGGAGAAGAAAAACAAATGAATTTCAAAAGCAAATGAATCTCAACCTCAAGCATGTAAAGAGCCCTGTGAGAAGAAAGCTTTAGGGCAGGATGAGTTCTCTGCTGCAGTGCTGAGTCACCACACATTTCCATTTAAAAACCAGAGGGAAAGGATGTGAAAGTCTTGGAAGAAAAAAAGCAAAGAAACCAGGAAAGCAACGTACAGTGGGATTAGACCCAGCGGCACTAGCATTCCACGCTGAGTTCACGGGGCTATTCCAAGCAGTATTTCCTCAATCTGCTTTGGCTCCAGTGCATCAGCTCTGCAGGACCCACACATCAAATTATATGTCTTAGCTTCATCTGTGAAATGTTCCTCTCTGCTTATGCTCAATGTAAAAGCACTTTGTTTCCTGGGAGTCTTCATGTCTTCAATTTCCTCTCACAAACTCCAGGCTGACATTCTCTCCACAGGGACACTGCTGGGGTGACCTACCCCCCGATTCCTTTTCCACAAAGCAAGAAGATTAACCAAAATGGAAATGACCAAAATGGAAATCTCTGTTGTGCCTCATGTTAATGGAAAATGATTGCCTTTTAGTAGCTGTTATCTAATGTTCATGACATATTTCATAAATGCCTAAAATAAGGTCTCATAATTAGGTACAGTTGTTTTATCTGCCGGCTGTAGATTTCCTAATTGACTCTGGTCCTGAATGGCCAATGCAAAGCTCTCTCTGCTTGGCACAGTCATGCCCTATGACTTCATCATGCTCCATGGTGCTGAGACAGATTATCTGTGACTCATGTTATTGAACTGCAAGTTTTCTATCTGTCCATTCATATTCATGCTTTATCCTCTGACATATTCTAAGCAGCAAGAGACTGACTTTTATAGACTCAGTCAACGTGTTCTCTGCAATCTGGCATCTATTGGGTTTTAACGTTGTGAGACAATAGTAGCAGATTGCAGAGCAGAATAGCAGAGGGGTCAGGATCTCTATTTCCTGGCTCCCTCCCTCATGGACTCTGGTTTGCTGAAGGTGTGGCCTCTAATGACCATCTCAGATTTTCTTGGGTATCCCTTCTAGCTGCAGCTACTTTCTCTGGGTACTTGATACTAGTCATTCCCCTCACGTACACAAACCTGGATAGCTTTGAATTTTGTCTCTTGTGATTAGGACAAGTTAGTGCTTGCCTATCTCCTTTCCATCTATCCCCTGGGATGAAGTACAGTGATGATGTTTTCCAAATAAGAGACATTAAAAACAAAGGAAGGTGTATAATAGCTTTCTGAATCTTTTCCTCCTTGAAGAATTTTTGTCTTCAAAGAATTTGAACATGGGTCTAGTTTTAGTTTTTGGCATGTGGAAAGTCAGTTTTTCCATTTGTTAAAGAGGCTTTCTTCCAGTGAACTTGTTTGGTCACTTTGTCAAAGATAAGGTGACTGAGTGTCTTTAAAGTTGTTTCTGCATCTTCTAATCTGTTCCCTTGAGCCTCAGATCTTTCCCCCACCCCATGTCTATCACTGTAGCTTTGTATCATAATTTCAAATCAGGGATTGGGATGCCTCTGCTTTGCCTTTGTTGCTTAGAACTGTTTTGGCTCTTCTAGGTCTCTTCCAGTTCCAAAGTGTTCAGATGGTTTTCTCTAGCTATGAGGTATGCTAAAGGTATTTTGATTGAGATTGCATTAAATATATATAAAAATTTTGGGAGTATGGCCATTTTTAGTATTCTTCCTACTCAAGAGCAAGGGATATCTTTCCATTTTCTGATATCCTCTTCAATCTCCTTCTTCTTTGATTTAAAAAAGATGCGAGTTTTTTAGTTCATGAGATTACTACTCTGCCTTGAAAAAGGATAATCTGAGACATTTATAGCTAAATAGATAGACATTGAGACCATACTCTTAAGTGAAATAAATTTGACCCACATGTGTGGATATCATATTGTCTCTCTGATATGAGAAACTGAAAGTGTAACTAGAAACCAAAATATATGGCATATATTGTGAAATAGGAAAAAACTGTTCTTAAGGAAAAGGGAGCTATTTTGGTTTTTCCTACCCAAGAGCAAGGGATATCTTTCCATTTTCTGATATCCTTTTTAATCTCCTTTTCATAGTACTGGTGAATGGATAAAAAAGATGTGATAAAAAGGAGTAGGGGGAGAAAGAAAAAGAAAAATAAGAGAAAAGGGTACAAAATTAAAATGAATCTTTGTAAATAAAGAAGGGAAAAAAAGTTGAAGGGAGGGAGGGAAATGCAAAAATAAAAAAGAGGAACTAAGATATATCATGCACAGATAAAAGGTTCCTATGATGAATACGATCATTACGTATATCTAAATAGTACCAATAAAATTAATAATAAAAGTAAAAGATATAACAAAAAATAACTTGAACATTGTATGTCTGGGAATATGAAAATCAACAAAATCACTACAATAGAAGACAGAAAGAGACCTAATTATGGAAAAACCAGAAGAGTTCAAAAAACAGAAAGATTAACCAAAATAATTATTCAGGAAATATTTTAAATAGCTCCTCACTAAAAGGTATTACTTAACAGAGATTAATAATATGGAATCCCAAGAGCATTATATAAGATGGGAATGTCAGTTAATATGTACAAAGGGAAAAATCTCTCTCTTTGCTTTATAGATATGTGTCAAGAGGAATTAGTCAAGAG
This sequence comes from Cavia porcellus, assembly GCF_034190915.1. Classification (NCBI taxonomy): domain Eukaryota; kingdom Metazoa; phylum Chordata; class Mammalia; order Rodentia; family Caviidae; genus Cavia; species Cavia porcellus. The sequence goes on from NW_026947489.1 coordinate 36,149,973, forward strand.
ACAGCCTTGTCTTAGTCCATCTGTACAATCACAACAGAATAACTGAGACTGAGAAATTTATAAAAAACAGAAGTGTACTGATGCACGGCTCTAGAGGTTGAGAAGTCCAATAAGTCTGTATGATAATTTCAAATCAGTGGTTGGGATGGCATTAATATCTAGCGAGGACCTCAGTAGAGTCACTGCAAGGCAGAAGTTGGAAAAGCAAGAGAGTGTAGAGGTAAGAGGGCATGTAACTTGCTTTTCTGACAGACAGACCATGACAGACCTCCTTCTGTGACAGCAACACTAATCTGTTCCTGAGGGCAGAATACTCACAGTCCACCCACTGCCAAACGTGGTTGCACTGAGGGCTGAGTTTCTGCCCCTGAACGTTAGGGGACGTAGTCAAATAATTGCAAAAGTCATACCACATTGTCGAAAGGTTTTAATCTAGGTTGGTTGGAGTTTAATTTCAACTTCATAGACATCTGTAAAGTCACTGAGTTTCTGGTCAGAGAAACAGCGGCATGTTCAGGACTACAGTTAAGGAAGATTAACTTGGCAGTAATGTCAGAACAGATGGAATAGAAAGATTGGACAAGGAATCAAGAATAAAAAGTAGGGACATTAAATTCTACAACAAGATTGAGAAAGAAAGTAAAAGAAGGTCAGGGATTTAGCTCAGTGGTGTTAGCACCTCCTGCCTGGAAAACACAAGATCATGAGTACCCAGTACAAAAAAAAGTAGTTTACAGAGTTTTAGGTGATTATTGTAGTAGAGCAGCATAATACCAAATGACATTGCAAAGAACTAGAGAGAATACTAATGGTTAAGAGAAGGAAATATGAATAATAACTTGTACAGGCATGAAGACTTTGTCTTTGCTGTTATTTTGTTTATTCTTTTAAGATGTGGGAGAATGAAGAATGTTTTTAAGTTGAAACGAAAGTAGTAAAAAGGGAAATATTGATGAAAGGTGGGAAAAACCATGAGACACAGTAGGCACCAGGGGAAGGACCAGGCACTGGGTTGAAAACCCTGGGAAGTGACCAGCCCTCACAACACAGAGGTCCGTTTCATGCTTAAAGGCTAGAAATAAGCAAGGACAGATGAGCACAGGATAGGAAGCGCTGAAATTGAGAGAGCTTATATATTCTCCCAATGTTTTTTGTTTTCTTCACAAAGACTGCAATTTTATGATTTCCTTGGCATTGTTACAATGTTATAAGAAGGAATGCCCTAAACCTATCTATACTGCAGAAGTGAAGTTTATGCTTCTGAAACTCAGATTTCACTATGAAATAACCAACACTCTGAGCAAGGTTTTACAATAGCAGCAGATCTTTGCAGAAAAATAAAATATAATATAATAGAGCCCCAATTTTGGCCAATAGAATTATTTTACCCAATAAATATTTAGCCAAAGTCATAGTGAATTATCCAAAGGGAAGAAAAGAGTCTCAATGTATATTTTTTTGTATTATTCTTCATTTTTTTTGATCCAGGAATTAATCAGCTCAGTTATCCAGGTATGTTACAAAGTATAAACCTGATGATCCTCCCAAAGACTTCAAGGAATTCTATCTTCACATTTCCCTTACCTCTTCAAAGCTGCACAGTGTAAAGAAAAATGAGTATCAGAATTGGAAATCCTCAACACAATTCTGGATTCATGTCACTGTCTAATTTATATTATCATCTGTGCAAGAAAAATTACACAAGCTCAAGGAACAAACCTGCTTCTCATTATTTAAAAAAGATACACACCTGCGATTCTCCTTTACTAAGGTTTTACTAAGGGTAGTTGACTACACTGTGAGTCCCAAGATGGACTGAGTACCTACTACTTTATAGTTGGTAAGAGGCTAAGATGGAGCTAGCTTCCTTTTCAACAACCAGAAGCAGCTTTTAAGATGTGGATCCATTCTGTGGAGTTTGTTTTTGATGGGAACTTTAAATCAGAAACAGTCACTGCATATGTCAAGTGAAAGTTGCTTTTTTCCAGATTAAGGAACTTGCTCTTGAGTAATGACTCTCAAATTAGAATGGGAAAGTTTAAAATAGGCATTTTTGCTCAGCAGACATTTTCAGCCCCATTTTATAGAGCATCAAGGATGCAAGCAGTGAGCTTTGGAGGAGATTCTCAAAGCTGAAGATTTGCTTGTAGAGCACAGACCTCAGAGAAAAGAAAAATGGGGACCTAACTGCCCTGGTTGGGAAAAAAAAACAGATTTATCATGTGTGGTTTTGTTTTTCTAAATGCTACAAATATTTTTATAGACCTAGTAATACGGTATCTGTGTAGAATTCATAGAAGAAAGTGTTCATCTTGGACTTCAATTGAACCCACACAATCCACGAGGCAAACACAGCAGATGGCATCTTTGTCACTGCACACAAGAAGGTCAATGACACCAGAAACTTAAAGTGACCTGGCCCTGGTAACACCAATTGTGAACAACAGAAGTGCAACTCAAATCCAGGTTTCCTGCTATGGTGCACTTAGTTTACCCCACTACTGCAATCACTTCTTTTTTTTTAATAAATGAAGATCAAAGAAACAAAATAGCCTCTAAATTTTACTTTTTCTTTTTTTTTTTTGTGTTGGGGATCAAACTCACAACGTTGCACTTGGCACACAGGCACGTATGCCTGCTGAGTTGAATCCTCAGCCTAATCTTTCTTTTTATTTTAAGACAAGGTCTATGTTGCTCAGGATGCCCTCAAATTTGCAATCTTCCTGCCTCGGCCTCCTAGGATTATAGGCACGTGTCATCATGCCCGTCTCACAAAACACAATTTTTTAAAAAAATTAACATTTATTGTTGGATATGACTTCAAATATAATGAAATATTACATAGAAAGAAGCGAGTGGGGTCAAAGGCATTCCCTGATAAAAGTTTCCCATTTAAATAGCCTTTTATCAAACCTTGGAGTAGATTTTTTTAGCATTGTCTATCTGATTATATACCGAGTGTTGTACAAAAGACTGTAACTCACAGGCAACAGTTTCATAGGTGTGACGGCTTCTCTTTTGTCTGTTGGTATTCAGGGTGTTACTGATAATCTGATATGTCATCTTTTAATAGATTAGCAAAGCACACTCTAGGGTATGCAAGGTGGGTCATGGAGACGCGTCCTTGGGTGCTGTACCTGGTCCCTGGTCCCTTCCTCCTTGACACCATTTCTCAACCACCATGAAGTAAGCAGTTCTGCTCTAGCATGAGGTTTCTACTTTGGAGCCATTCTGTCACATACTGAATTTTCAGAAACCATGAGCTAAATTCAACCTTTCTTCTTTTACCTGTGGGTTTCAGAGATGGTGCCTCAGACATGAGAAAGCTGACTAACACACAGGGAGACCAAAAGGCATTGGAGTTGCACAAAATTGTATACTTAGTATCAGTACCAAAGAAGGCCCTTATTCAATCCCCACCTAGTATCATTTTATCAAATCCACTGCAAGAGATACACTTTGCAAAACATCCTGTCTGTCCACATAGACTGCTTACATAGCAGGATTGCTCTGGATAGAGAGGGACAGGAAAACCCAGCAGGAAAAGCACTGGTTCTTACTTCAAGGCCCTGCAGGCTGGTCCAGCATGGATAGCAAGCAATCCCTATTGCTGTCTGCCAACCTCATTTTACTCAGATACCATTTGGGGGCAAGCAGTAAAAATTAAAGATGCACACTGTGTAAACATCCTTGACCTGAGCAAGAGGAGGGCACAGAGGTAGCATGCTACACCTGCCCTAGAGAAGGCAGAAGCGGGAGAAGAGGTTTGTTCCCCCCATTTTACTTCTATTGCTTTTGCTGTCTTCCGCCACCTTGAACTGTTGCCCCTGTTGCCCCTGTGCCATCTCACCCTGCCTCGGAGCCAGATGATTATGGACAGAAACCTTCACACACTGTGAGCTAAAAAACCTTTTCTTCCTTCATTTTGAGTGTCAGGTATTTTGTCTCAGCAATGATAGAAAAATAACTAAGACAGACATAAATTAAATAAAATAGCTAGATTCACACCTGGTTAAGGGGAAGGAAAAAGATACAAGAAGGGTGACTACGAGGTCCAGGGTCAAGAGGAAGGGTGCCCCATCCCTCAGTCATTTAGCTCTCACAGCCCTAAGAGGCGAGTATTAGTAATCCTCTCATTTTACCAATGAGACTATATAAACTTTGGGAAGCTAAGTAACTGGGTCAAACTCACAAACATTTAAATCACAGAACTGGAAATGTGAATCCTGCTACCTTAAAAGTTTCTACATGTAGAAGTTATAAGATATTGCATTTCTTGAAACTTTAGGGATAACTAAACTGTTACAGGAGGCCTTAGGGGACATCTAACATCGCTTTATAAAGATTATTTTGCTCCACTCAGGAAGCATTATTAATGTATTATTGCTTGTGGAGGACCACCTGGATGACTCTCCTGGAAAGAAGAGCACTTACCCACATTGTGGCTAAACCTGACCCTATTTCCATGTATTGGTATGTACAGAGCTGGATGGGACTTTTCTTTATCTCTTCAATTGGCTTTAAGCAATGCAAATAGATCTAGGGAGGTGCAGGCTTTGAAGAAAGGTCACAAGGCACTGTTACCCCACACTTGTACTTCCCAAAAACCATGTGTGAGTCAGGCAGAAGGCAGAGCCATGCTCCATGCTGTCCTACAATTTCTAATTTAATTGAAGAAATAAATATATGTAATAAACTGAAGAGACACATGGCTGTTGTTTTGATTCCCAGGGCAAGGTGGTGGGTCTCTCTCTCTCTCCAGTGTGCTGAGAAAACCCTGGGAACTGAGGGACTCTGAGCACAGAAAGATCTACTTTGTTTATGGCAAGTTTCAAAGTCAATTCAAAATGCAAGCAAATATGTACGCATAAAAAATAGGTCTGTCGTAGCAAAAATGTAGAACAAGAAGGAAACTAGCACTAATGACACAGGGAGCATTAAATGCTAAAGCATTTAAAAGCATTTAAAAGCTAAAGCATTTAAAAATGCTTTTTAAAAAGCATTGGGGGGGGTTGTTGTTGCTGCTGTCACAGTCTTTAACATAAATGTAATTGGTACAACTTTTTGTTTCCCAAATTGCAAAATAAATCCGCAAACCTGATGAGACCACGAGTAAGTGAAAGGTCTCTGCCCACCATAACCTACTAAATATTATGGTGGTGGTCTAACACTGCAGGCAGAAGGCCAAACTAAAACAACAGCTTATTTCCCTGATGACCACTGCCGCCTCCTTCTTCTCCCCTCAGTCTTGATTATGGTTTCTTCTTTCCTTTCTTGTGCACAAAGAAAATTCCAATCAGTTCTTCATGAGTCATCAACCTCCACCTCTTACTCCACCTCCGGACACAGGTCCTATATCCTTCCTCCCGTTCCTCTCCAGTCAAAAGAGGAGCCCCAACCCCGCGAGTCATGCACTCTTCTCCAAGGCTTCAATAAAGGCCTCTCTTTTTTATTTTTGCCTCTCTATTGTGCTGGAAAACCTAACAGTAAACATCTACTAAATCCTATTTTGACAATAGATTAAGTAAATAATGTTCTCTAAAGCGGACACAGATCTCCATGACAAATCGGTTCTCCAGTTTTAAAGTTAGGAGATGAGGATTTATCAACAAAATTCTTCTCAAAGGGCTTGACTGCATAAAGTAACAGCCACTTGGCTGCTTTGTGGATTTATCTGAACCAAATGAATTTAGAGCATTCAAGATTTCTTTTTGTAGCCATGTTTTAAAACATTAAAAGTTTCAGTGAAATTCCATTTATAAGTAAACTGTGTGTGTGCAAATTAAATTCCACTAATGGTTCATAGAATTTAATTGATGAAGGTAAAATAAATGAACTATGGAGTTTTCTTAAACCTTGATTTTGAAAGATATGATATAATGTTTTCCTATTCTTTTCTTTTTATTTTAATTCCCTTCCCAGACCCAAACATCACTAAGATAACTATAACTAGTTTTAATGCTTCTTCATTCTAAGATATTTCAAAATATATATATATATAAAACAAAATTCAGGAATGCAGTTAGAAATGTGATGGTTTGTGTGACAGTACTAATGTTAATACTATCAACTGCTATTATAATGCACAGTGCTTAGATAACATGATTCAAACGGGAAAATGTATTTTACATCTAGCTTTCAGAAAATGGTAGAGTGCTAAGTGTCAGCTACTCAGCTTCTCTGGAACAAAGTGCCAAGAGTCTGGAATATAACAGCGGGCAAAGAATCCCAAGGGAGTGTAAGGCACACAGGAACCTAAGGGACCTGACAGTGGAGAATAAAATAGGATTCATTGCTACAGAAGAAATAGCTCACTGCCACAGACCTGAGACCATATGTTGCAGCTAGAACAACTGGACCAACAGAGTCTTATATGGTCAGAGACAGGAGTGAACACGTGCGACATGGTTGCCCAACCAGCCCCCGACCTGGTCAGCAGTTGGTGAGCGAACTAGAGCGGCCCAGCACATAATTCTGTACTGCAGCAGCAGGAAGGCAGGATAACTATTTTATTTCAAAGGGCTCAGTGCTCAAACTCAGGCAGCAGAACACCCCTATGCTTGGGTCCTATGCTTGACAATACTGTTATTGCTAGTTACATGACTTTAGCCAGGATGCCATTCTTGTTGTAATTAGTTGTTCACCCTCCTATGACAACAAGGGTCATGACCATCCCCTTAATCTAGTGTCAAAGGAGTAGGTGCTGAAGCAAAGTGACACTGCTAGTCCCTAATAAAGTGACAAGATAGGATCTTGGGACAGAATCAAAGACCAACAGCTTGTTACACTTAAAAAACACCTTCAAGAAACAGATATTTCCTAGGTAAGCCTTGATACCATGATGAAGCTATCTAACATAAGAAACACACAGAAAACAAATTAAAATTTAAAAACATGTAAAATGACAAGATGCAGAAGCAAAATGCAATCCCACCTTGCAGGAGCAAAATCCAGCCCACCCTGGACAAACTGAGGGGACAATGAGATAGAGGAAATCAGTAGCTATCCACCTGAATTTTCTGGAATGACAGCAGCAGGGGGAAAAGTATATATATGAGGCTATAGAGAAAATAAGAAGAGAAATAATTTCACAGATCATAAAAGATATGACAACCTTAATGAAGAATTTATTCAGCAAATCTAGAGTAGACATTGATTAAAAAATAGAGGAGCACAGAAAAATAATGGAAAGCATGAGAGCCCAACACAGGAAAGAAGTGCACTACATGAAATAGATAACAAAAAGATATCCAGGAAATTAAAAATTACATTGAAAAACAAATGAAAGAAAGTGATGATAAAGTATCAGTTCTAGAAGACAGGACTGCAGTTAGTGACCACAAAAAGAAATATATCTTAAAAATAGCAAGGGAAAATACCAAATGCTTATATCCGATAAATAGATTTTTAAAAATAGGTTTTTAATACAATGGAGAACTACTCAGCCATAAAGAATGATGAACCTGAGACATTTATAGCTAACTGAATGGACTTTGAGGTCCATTTTATTTTATTTTAAAGAGAGGGGGAAAAACAAAATAAAAACAGACAAGAAACAAAAGAGACAAACAAACAACAACCCAAAATAATAACAATGCAGGCTTTCAAAACAAGATAATAGAATCTTAATAATGGTTGTTATTTTGCAGTTATCTTCAAAAGAGTGACTCAGATTCCCAGATGTAGACATGTAAAATTCATTGAATCATGAGTATTACCTTAATAGAATTAGTAGTACAGTCACCTTAGCTATTTTATGTATATATATACAAATTCATATCTTTTTTTATTTTCCCTTCCTTCTTTTCTCCTTTGTGCTGAGTTATTTTCCCGTTTGAGCAGTTCCTTACCCCCTCACAATATTTATTGAAGATTTTGGATCTTATTCACTCTTTCACTTTCTTACACTAGAGAGATAATCCGGTATTCACAATGTGAGTCTGATTTATTTCACTTATGAGCGTGGTTTCAAGTCACATCCATTTATCCATTCCTCAGTTGATGAGCATTTGGGTTGTTTCCAAGATCTGGCTATTACCAATTGTGCTGCTATAAACATTTGTGCACATATATCACTGTGGTATGATGTTTTCAGTTCTTCTGGGAATATGTCCAGAAGCAGGAGAACTGGGTCAAATAGGACCTCTAATCCTAGCTTTTTGAGGAAACTCCACACTGATTTCCACAGTGGTTACACCAGTCTACACTCCCACCAACAGTGGAGAAGGGTTCCTTTCTCCCTGCAGCCCCTCCAGCATTTGTTATTTGTTGATTTCTTGATCCTGGCCATTCTTTCTGGAGTAAGATGGGATCTCAGTGTTGTTTTAATTTACATCTCTTGAATGACCAATGATGTTTAACTTTTTTTCATATATGTATTTCCCATTTGTATTTCTTCAGCTGAGAAGAGACCATACTCTTAAGTGAAGTAAGTTGGACACACAGGTAAATAGCATATTGTCTCTCTGGTGTGAGAAACTGAAAGTGTAACTAACAACCAAGATACATAATAGATGATGTGAAACAGGAAAAAACTCTTCACAAGGGAAGAGACCTGGGCGAAGGAGTGAGGAAGGAAGAGAAAAGAAAAAACTGAAAAAAAAAGATAAAATGGAAACAAAGCTTTGTAAATAAGGAGGGGAAGGGGGTTAACAGGAATGGAAAAAATGGAAGAACTAAGATAAATCACGTAGAGATAACGAGATCCTATGACAACTGAGAATATTATGTGTATTTAAATTGTACCAATAAATTTAATAGAAATGTAGTTTACATCTAATTTACTCATAAATTTTATGGGATTAATGAACATTTGGTGCATAGAGGTAAATATGAAGATTTATGAGTAAATGATCAACTCTTACTCTCCCTTAAGATTCAGTGATGGAGTTGAAAACTGTGGCCAGTGGACTACTCAGCTATTTGGAAGAAAAAATATCAAGATGCAGAAAGGCATAACATGCTGCGGGAGTGTTACGTACCTCCTCACTCAGTGATGCGCCTCAGAAGGTGCTCAGACAAGTTAGTCTCTGACGAATGGGATGGAAAACAGAAGAGGAGGACACTGAGAGCAGTTTCATGGCTTTGACACACTGCCTATGTTTGACAGAATGAGTCAGAATTCTACACAGTTACTTCATTAAACACCAGAAGTTATCTTCTGCTCCATAAGGTTGTTACTTTTAATTTACATGTTATAATACATGAGATTCGCAAGCAGGAAGTAGCAAGGACAGACTTCAACAGAAGCTCAGTCCAGCACCAAAGTCCACAGCCCTCTCAGTCCCGCAGCTTGGACTGGGTCAGGCTTGTGTGCTGCTGTCTGCCTATACTGTAGCTTATCAGAAAGAATTTTAGAATGGAAAAAAGGGAAAAGAGGAAGATTATCTCAGTAAAGGTGAAGAAAATAAAAGCCTGGGGAATTTAGGGTATAATTTGAAGGAGGAAGAGAACAGCACAGGGAAGGGCAGGCAGCCATATCACAGAAATAAACAGTCGGTATGAAGATGGTCCTCCCAGAGGTTTGCAGATTACAAAACAAAAACCATCGCATCCACAAGACCATAAGGGAGCATGAGGCTACCGTGTACGGCAGGGACCAAGGCTCTTTGAGAAACTGATAGACAAAATTCCTCCATGAAAAAAGAGGACATATTTTGTAATAGAAGTCTGGAAGAAGAGGGAAGGTTGTGGGTAAAAAGAATGAGGAAGAGAGAAACATGAAGACCACGGAGAGAAAGGTATAGCATCTGACTCACACAGAGGTCTCTCCGTTCACAAATGACTTTATGAGACTATAAAATCAAACAGCACTGCTCCCGGGCCTGGTGAGAAGGTCTGCTCAGCAGTGGAAAAGGGGCTATTCTTCCCCAGGCTCCATCTCTCAGTACCCTAAGCACTCAAAGAGGCCATTACAGGAGCTTACTGTACCCAGCAGAGCACTGGAGATTTTGTTATTATTGTTGTTGTTGTGTTGTGTTTACTTGATTTTTTTTTGTATATTCTTCTTCAGTGGTGCTTGGAATGGCATCAGGCTTCTCACATGCTGGCCAATCGCTCTACCACTGAGCCACATCCCCAGCACAGGGCATGGTTTTAATGGAGGATGCGAGAAACTGGGAGCTGTGTGGTGAGGAGCAGCCTGTGGGAGTACAGGATGATCTCACTGCTAAGCATTGTAAGACTCTAGGAACTGAGGGAGGATTTAACAGGTGAGAGAAGTCCTACACAAACAGGAACTAATGAAAGTTCAACATGATAGCATACTATTATTACTATTAATATGGTCTGGCTGGAAGTCATGAGAGACAGCTGGTTTAACTTTACATAAGAGGAAGACATAGCAAGTGACACAGAAAAGCAAACGAAACAGAAGAAACTCAGTGATAAATATGGCTCCCATCTCAAAGAAAGGAAATCAAGTACGTATAAACAGAATGGGACTTTTGGGAAGGCTTGCTATTTTGGGACACCTTAAATGCCCATTGATTCTATTTGATAGAAATCCTAAGGAAATTGAATTATTGCCTGTCCAGTTCCATAGGCCTCTACAGCTTCCTTGATAATTCCCTGTTCTCAGATCTCAATTTGGCACCTGATCCTTTCCAAGTAATCTTCATGAAGATCTGAATTGCGAGATGAGTTAGCTTGTAGGACCACCGCCAAGCTGGTCTAGTATTTTCTGTATATGTTTTGGTACACAGCTGACTTGGAAAGGCAAATCATCTTTGCTTTCTTAAGTCATAGTCCAAAATGTTTCAAATCATAGAGTTTACATTTCAAACCAAAAACAAGTCCCAATAATCATTACATTTTCTTGATTCAGTCAATTAGCCCATTTAATTCCTTAATACATAAAATGTGACCCATTAATACTTAAAAGATCAATAAAGTCAAATATTAGCCACTAGATTCTTAAGAGCACAGGACCAAATTCAAATATAATGTCACTTTCATGTTCTCACTCCCATATTCTATGAATGTTACTAATGACAAGATCACTCTGTGTGAATGACTGACTGATATTTTGATGTACACAATAGCTGGGGAATTAGGAATCTTTCCAAATTCTGTACTCTACGTTTCCAAAAACAAAGGGCTATCGTTCAGTTATCTCAGAATTTCTGTTTACTATGTCTGTTTTAATTCATAAAACTAGATTCCTTCCAGAAGAAGGAACTATTCTTTAAAAGTTAGGATCTCAATGACAGGAAAGGAATTAACATTCTAGAAAATTTCTTCAATTTTCTATTTTACTATCTACTTGCCTCTTTCACTACTTTTACTTTACAAGAAATTTCGTGCTTTACATTTCTCCCCTTTACTTTTTACTATAATCCCAAATATTGAGTATTCTAAGCAGTATTGTAATCTAAGTATTACAATTTCTTTTTAGTTGTTTTTATAATCTAAAAACTTGTAATCCAATTGAGACATTATTGGAATCTCAGCAAGTTAATTCCAATCTACTACCACCAATGTAACTCATGGAGAGAATAAAGATACCAAGACATGTTCAAAGTCAAGGGCAGCCAACGGGTCTTAAGTCTAATTTTTGTAAGGATGTGAGGGCAGAGGCCCAGATCCTAGGTCTCTCCCAGAATTTATCATCCTGTGAAGAAGGGGATGGCTGGAGGAGGGGTGACAGTGAGGATGGCAGGAACTACATGAGTAACTAGAGCTAGTTAGGGGGATAGTTAAAAAAAAAAAAAAGCATCTTGTAAAATGCAGGGCTAACCACATGTAGAAGGATCAACCTGCATAATTTAATTAAGGTAGCACTAAACTGTTTTTGGAGGATGTTGCTTTAGTTTTTGATATGTAAACCTTTGTACCCTGGGAACTAATAGCCTCTTTATCTCAGGGCTCACCCTCAGTGACATTCTTGGAACTGACTGGCTCTTCCACCCTGCTGTGCTCATATATTTTATAGACAGCACTATGAGAGGAAACAGCAGACTGTCTGATGGCTTTAGAGATTATATATCAGTACCTCTGCTTGCCTTATTTGCAATGCTTAGAGCCAACTAAAGAGAAACAAGTACCACAGTCAGTTCAATATATATCAGTATAAAAAATAAGTCTCAATATAATCAAAATTGCAGCAATTGTTCCACAATCCAGGGGAGTCACTCAAATTGTCTCCCACAACTTTGTATTTAAATAAACAAGCATGTCTTTTAAAAACAAGCACAGAACATGCTACTCAATGCTGGATGTCTATCTTCTGGACTGGCAATCACCATGTACGGCCTCATTGAGGCAAATATTTAGTATACAATCTAAGCAGAGAAGACCTAAAAATTCCCTACTCTCCCTCCATATACACACAGCAGAATTTTTTACATGGATGTCAAAGTAATGCAACAAATTTTCACCCATAATATTCCCTCAAACAAGCTGAAATATTTATTTTGCCAAGAGTCCAACTAAACATTGACTGTTGGCTACCATGCCTCAAAATGTCTTATACTTTTTGAAGGAATCTCGCACACATTTCCTTATTTACATATAAGCAATCTGTCTCAAAATTGTTAACAAGATCAACACGTAAAACTGCATGGCACTCAAAACTGTCCTAGGGGAGGCTTGCACAAGTAGGTGTTTAGAGGGTCCCTGATATAAACTGTATATTTCCTTTTATAAAATAATTCATGGTCATCAACTTCCCAAAATAAACCCTAGCATCATATAATATTACCATGAACTAATGAAGTGTAATAAGACTTAAAAAAAAACTGAAATCACTTATTATGGTTTGGAACTAAAATGTCTCCCAATACTCTCATGTGTATGAAAGGTCACTGGATCACAGGGGTCCTGTGCTAGTCAGTGTACTGGTCCACTGACAAGTAGCTGACTGTGCTTTTAGGAGCTGGAGACCTGGCAGGAGGTGGGTCAGTGGGCACCTGATCTGGGAGGGTGCATCCTCGTCCTTGACTCCTTCTCTCTCTCTTTCTAGCTGCCTTGAGATAAGCAGCTTTCTACCATGCATGTCTGTTCTGGATCCAGCCAGCTTGCACTGAGCACACTGGAAACTGAGCCAAATAGAAACCTCCTCCTTCAAGTTCCAGGTATTAGGCATTTTGTCTTTTGTCCCAGCAATGCAAAGTATCAAGTCAGCTATTTTCTTCTCACTGTGCAGACTGATCATTTATTTGTCTTTAAGCATCTCTAAGCAGCCTCTCTATAAGCCTTTTCCCCTTAGCTGCAATGCTTTCTCTGTCCTCTCTAGAAAAGAATTCACCCTCAAAATATAGTTCATTTAACTTGTAATTATCAGTATTTGCTGTCAACACAGGATTTTCATTTTCACAGTCACTCTGTCAACGGGGAATGATGGGCTACAAAGCCAGTTATTGAAAGGAACTGCAGCTTCTCTGAAATCGAAGAGGCCCGGGTCATCTCAGTGCCAACAAAGTTCGAGCACTGCTGCCAGAAGCTGAGATGCTACTGAGGGATTCCAAGAGTTTTTATGATTTGGGGTTTTATTTCATTTTATTTTGTTTTTTGAGACAGGATCTTGCTAAGTCACTAAGCTGCCCAAGCTGGGCTTCAATTTGGAGTCCTTTTATCTCAATCTCTAAGCGTTCCGAGGTTACAGACATGTCCAGTTTAAGCTTTGGTTCTTAAGTGAAAGATAAAACACTCTACATTTTAAGTAGTTAAGATAATAATTGTTACATATGATCTCTTCCTTGCTTTGGTCCAAATACCTTATTTGGCACTTAACATGCACCATCTAAAGAGGCACTTGTAATCACTCCTTTCTGTTCTGTGTATAAAGGCAAAATCTTCAATTGGTGGTCTTCCAGGGCTTTAACCTACAAGTCTAAACCAGTCTTTGCTTTGTTCACATCTTGTTCTGGGACTCCAACCTGTATAAGCACCTCTGCTCCAATGTGTGACTTAATTATAATTGTATCATGAACTCAGACATTCAGATATCCTTGAGATCCATGCCACATAGTCTTAAGACTGTGGCTTGAAGGAGTACTCTTAGTAATTAACAGAGCTGGACTTGAGTCCAAGGCTTCTGACTTGGAATGCACTGCTTTTTCTTCTGTCTGCGCTCAGTGGAAACTATCTCATGTGAAGACAGTTGTAAGACTGAACAGTATCCTTTCTCTTACCCCCTACCACAGGCTTAGGTCCTGAACTGCTAGATTCAAAGCTCAACACTTCTGTTTAGCTACATACTCAATTCTCATTCCTGTAATACCATTAAAGATAACTAGTGGTTCTATGGGCATCTAGGGCATCTGTAACTAATGGTTACTACAACGAGCCCCAATCCATATATGCATTCTCAATAAACTCATCCTGCTACTGTCAATGAACCTCTCACAAGGAACTTTTCCTACTGGGTCAAAGGGTATCTAAAAACAGGAATGGTCATCATCACCATCTTTATATTCCTACACTTTATAAATAGCAGATATGCAGTAAAATATTATGCAAAGATATGAAACCTACTTATGTCTCTACCTAAAAATTCAAACATATCATTATTTACGGCCAACATTAATGATTAATAGTCATGATAATGAAGGCTTGAGCTTCAATTTCCAAAAACACAACAATTAGAATAGGCAAAATCATTATAAGAAATAAACTTGGCTTTCTACCATTAGAACACAGATTAAAAAGAAAAAATATTAAAAACACAAACATTCAGGTTAGAGAATTAAACACTTGATTGATATCCAGATTTCCACTAAAAATCAAATTAAATGCCTGTAGGGAGTATGAAAAGTGAAGACAAAAGACATTTTTTTTGTTTGTTTGTTTACAGCTACTAAACAAGAAGGGAAAACAGACTTTTCTTGAGAGAAAAATGAAAGTCATGATTTCAAAATTCCAAAATAAACTGGAAACACATTTTTTTAGTCCCTTTTACCTGAATGGCCCCAGACTCAGAATCTGGCTGCTTTCAAGTATCTGCTTAAACAAAACCTCAACAGAAAGACTTCCTTGGTCACCTGATATGAAATAGCATTTACAGCCACCAGCACTTGTAAGACCTTTACCCTGTAGCATCTGTGCCTCAGAACTTGTCACTATAAGCTATTCTCTCTTTCTACACTGAAGAATTTAACCATCATGGAAAGAGGAACTATGTTCCCTACTGTGTCTGTGTTAGAGGTTAGCTAGAAAATCAAGGGTGCTTGATAAAGTTTTATCCAATAAAGGCCTCATTTACTAACACAAATGTTAATAAATATATAGACAGCAGGTTTAAAATCATGCCTAGCACATGAGCCCAATGGTATTAAGAATTAGAGCAGAAACTTTCCTCCCTTAATTCTTTCTGAAGGGCCTGAGTTGACTAGAAAAAAAGCAGAAAGAGTAGGCTGTGTGTAGATGCAGCTTTGACATCTAGGAGTGGGAACATTATAGTTAGGGGGCAATTAGGAACTGTGAATGTGCCTTATAGGACACATTGGTCAAAAAACAAACTTGTTTTTTGGACTAGAGGACATAAAAATATGGGAAGGAGAACAAAACAGGAACAAGGAAATTGAAGACAAAGACGATGCTTGGAACCATAGGTCCAGAGTATAGCTCAACATAAGCAGAAGGTACCTGCAAGGACTCAGTCTACCTTCTTACGTAGCTCAGCCCCCATTTGGGCAGACTCCAGGCACTGACATATCAAAACCATAATGCCACCAGGCCTGAACGCAAGTAACAATCAAGGCTTACCTGAAGTAACTTCACATTGTAGGCTTGGGCATGAGGTTGCTGGATTGCTGTGCTGCTTCTATATATTGGGAGACCAATTTAAAGGGGCTTTCAGAAGAAAGCAATTGCTATGCTGTCTAGGGAACAAAGGATCGTGCATTTTCCATGAGATAATCACTTTCTCTCACCTGCACATTACACAGTGTAGGTACCAAGTGATAAAACCAGCAAACTCCCAGTTAAACCATTACCAGTGACCACACTACCACTGCAGGACTTTCAAGTCTGTCTACGTACCCCTATTTGTTGTTTATACTGCAACCAGCACAAGTTAGTTACATGTATTCAGCTCCTTTTGCTTGCCCCACTGCTCTTAAAACTCTTTTTGGTCCTTAACTTGCCCTGAAAGACCCAGTGTGGTTGAACCTTTACCTATTGTTTCAGTTCCATTTTGTACCAGGTATAATTACTTTTTGGTGGCTCAGGTGTAGACCACTCCCTCCTGCCATGGGAGCTCTGAACATACTATTTCTTCTGTGCAGAATATAATTCCTATCCATCCTTCACACTATTTTACTTCTAAACATTTTCCATATATTTTAGCACATTTTATGACTATCTCTACCACGGCTACTGTCTCAGCAATGTCTCTACTGACATGCCAGAGCAGACAACTCCCCTACTCTGTGCCCTTTCAAAGTACACTATTGCTGTTGGTGCCACCTACAATCCTCTCATGCTAAAATAAATCACTTGCTGTAAACACTTCTGGTTCTATGTCCAGTGGCTTTTTCTTCTATATGATCACTTCATCTGCACATGGGCTAGAGGTGAATGAGACTGGAGTGATCGGCAAACGTTAGGTCCTGAACACACAGCTTCTAAATTTTGTCTAAGTCCAGTGGGAAGGTACTGGGGAGTTTAAAACTTGGTAACAATCTGATTACATTTTTTAAAGGTCACTCAAACTCCTGCTACATGGAAAACAGGCTATAAAAAGACAGGTTTGAAGGCACACAGAAATCAGTTAGGTTAGTGTCAAGATGATTTTCCTAGAAGGAATCATTGGCAGTGCAGCTGAAATCATAATTTAAAAAACGGCTTTTAGTAGCACAACAGCAAGAGCCTTCACATTTGGAGTCAGCTGCAAAATGTTGCTTAACTGAAGTCTTGTGCACTCAGACGGTTATCAGAAGGGTGTTAAAACCTTACTTTTCTTAGTTATGATGCAGGGATAAGTGAATGGTACATAAACTGATATGCAGTTTATATGTGGCATCAAATTTCGTGAGGAAGAGGAAATTAAAGAAATAATGCTTAAAAGAAGGGAACAACAGGAAAATGTTCAGAAACACTGCACTAGAATATTTTGATGGGCTGCAGGTTCCTTCTTAGGGCCATCGACAGCTTCTAGACTGGCCTGGGATGGCCCCTGACCTCTTAGACCAATAGCCCTAAAACTTCCCTGTCACCTCACGTTTCCTTGGAGCTGTACAGACAAACTCATTCACCTTCTCAATGGGTAGATGGTCCAGTAAGATATGACAGTCTATTTGCAAGTCAGCCTCTCTGAACACAGATGCTCCAGTTTGTGGGCTCTCTAGAATACAAGTGAAGGAAGGAAGTCGTAGGAATTACACAGGGTAATGCACACATAGTGCATCTCAGCAGGATCTCTCCTCCCACGTTTCTCCTCTTCTGATCAGACCCCATCTACCTCTCACCTAATAAATGCCTGTGCTTTCAGCAGAGGCCAAACTAAACTGTCTCCTTCCCTGGAATCCAGGGCTCTGCACATACTATTGGTTCTTTTGTGCATTCTGAACACTTAGTAATATGAGTAGCTATTATTTCTGGAGCAGTTGTGAAAAGTACTGTGGTGTTTAATATAAAATGTTTCATGTAATCCTCTCACTGTGAAGCCCATTTCATAGATTAAAAACTGTGGCTTAGACAAGTGAAAGAGATTACTCAATGTCAGAGAGCCAACAAAGGGTGAGATGGAGAATCACTACCAAGCAGCCTTAGAGTCTCTAGACTGCCTACACACAGCTGTGCTATCAGTCTACAGATGATAGCCAGCAGCTCATGTGTCCCTTTCCTACATTAAATCCAACATGAATGATCCACATTCTGTGTTATGAAATGACTTTTATTTAAAGAAAGAATAAACAAAACAAAGGGTAGAAATAATATATAATTTCAAAGAAAAAATAAACAGTAAGAAATCACTAGTTGATAATTACATACTGTCCTCTTACAAATAGTTGTTCAAGTTACAAAAGTGAAGCATACAAAGTGGACACTCAAACAGCAAGACTGCAAACAGTTCTGTTCAACTATCCCACAAAAACTTAGTAATATGGTTAACAATCCTATACACTTAAAAATATATGCAGTTATCTTCATGTATGATAAGATTAAACAAACCAAAGCAGGCTAAAATCGCTCTGAACAAAGAATAATAGTATTGCTGGATTTTACATCACGTGTTTCTTGAAATGAAAATGGGCCTCACAACCAAATCCTTTTGTGTACTATCAGGATATGTTATGGTATATACCTAGATGCCCTGAAAGCCTCATGCAGTCATAGGTAGAGCTTTAGGGAGGTGACTGGACATCAGTGTGTGACCCTCATCACTGGATTAGTCCACTGATGGATTTGCAGCTGCATGTGATGCTGGGAGTAAATGCTGGTGGGAGGAGGTGGGTCACTGTGTACACGGCCTGGATGGACAAATGTTCCCCTTCCTCCTTTGACCTCTACTTTGCTTCCTGCCATGCCATAAACTGTTTCTCCTCTGCCACGCCTCTCTGCTAAGCTAGCCTGACTTGGAGCCAGCTGATCGTGGACTGAAACCTCTATAAACAGTGAGCTAAATAATCCTTTCATCTTTTAAGTTGCAGGTGTCAGGTATTTTGTCTGAGCAACAAGAAAGTAACTAAGACAGAATGTTACTTCCTGAAACTCAGCTTCCTCATCTATAAAATGGAAATTGTCAATGCCTACCTAATAGATTTGTTGTCAAGACAGAATTAGATATAACTTAATCCACTCACTACAGCAAGTGACACATAAAGGAAGACTTGTTTGATTACTCATGTGGGCCTACAGAATGCAACATCCTATGAAAAGAAAAGAAATAATAAAATAGCTCTCAGGGAGTTAACACATTAGGAGTTCAGCGTATGTTGGTTGCTCTGTCTTCTTAAGTATAGAAGCTTTTGTTACTGAGTATTTAATTTTTTTTTTGTCTTTTTGAGACAAGAGTCTCACTATGCAGTTCAGGCTGGCTTTGAGCTCACTTTGTAGCCCAGGCTGGTCGTGAATTCACAATGATCCGCTTGCCTCAGCCTCCTGAGTGCTAGGATGATAGGCATGAGCCACCATGCCCAGCTTTGGGTATTTAATTTTTATAGTTCAGAAATACTTAGAACCAATTAAGATTTTAGAGAGTAAGAATGGTTCACATAATTTCAGAAACTGAAATTTCTGGGGATTATGAATAATTGGATTAACGTAGCAGGTTAACATTTATCAAATGAAGCACAAAGATGCAATGCCCAGAGGTTATATGCATGCAAGCCATTGAAACACAGAGCTACCACTAACCCAACATTATATTTACAGAACAGAATACTATGGTATAACCCGAATGATATAGAAGTAAAAATAAATAAAACACTAGGAGGTGGGAAGAGGTGAGAAGTTTCAAAAATATTAATCTTTTTAAAACAGGTAGTCAAATGATACTATCTGAAGAAGAAAGTCATTTATAAAAATACTATTATAATGACAAAGATAATTTACTTCTAAACAACTTCATGAAAATTTATTTTCAGCCGAAATTTTCTTGAAGAAACAATGTATCTGGAAACAAGGTAAACACATTTGAGATTTAACCATTCTTTTAGTTTCAATTCATTTTGTTTAACTGCTTGAAATTCAAGAAAAATGTTTATGTATTATTTTTGTTAATGCTTAACCTCTCTGTTCACTTTTATGAAAACATTTCTGTCTAAACTTGCAGACAGATAGATGAATGTCTGAAAAGATGCTAACTTGAGGATAACAATTTGAATTGCAGTATATGAAATTTTTTAAAAATCACTTTTGAGGGGCTGGGGATTGAGCTCAGAGGCATAAGCGCCTGCCTTGCAAACAGGCAGTCGTGAGTTCGATCCCTGGTACCAATAAAAAAAACGAAAAAGACCCCCCAAAAAATCACTTTTGCAATTTTCTAATTATTTGAATTCTTGATAATTCATTTTTAAAATGTATTTCCTTACAATGAGAAAAAACAAACATGTAGTTAATTCTTCCAAGATGTAGTTAATTCTTCCTAGTATAAATACAGACCACTGTTATTCTTTTTTTTTTTTTTTTTTTTTTTTTTTTTGGTCTTTTTCGGTACCAGGGATCGAACTCACAACTGCCTCCTTGCAAGGCAGGTGCTTATGCCGCTGAGCTAAATCCCCAGCCCCTATTTTATTCTTCATATACTTTTTCTTTTTTAATTCTAAAAGATTTTTCAGGAAAACTTTTCAGCTCTTTTCTGCATTCATGATTTTTTTTTTTTTTGTCTTTTTCCTTTTTATCAGTACCGGGGATCCACCTCACGACTGCCTCTTGCAAGGCAGGTGCTTATGCTGCTGAGCTAAATCTCCAGCCCCTGCATTCATGATTATATTTCTCTCATTTTAGCTTAGATATTAGAAAAGGTAAAGTATGTTTTTCACTTACATTGTGAATATGGTCTTTTAAATTACTTTGAGAATCCAGCTGACTAGTTTACTTTGAATGTTCTATACTAATACAACCTACTTAAACAATTAAAACGGCTATATGTATGCTTATTTTTTAAGGTTTGTATATATAAAGACTGAGATATAATAAAAAGTTTCATAATGTCAGACTATGTCTTTAAGACTAGGATTTTGAAACTAAGTGCCTGTCCTTCATGACTACTGAATGTCAACGTTTGCTTGCTAAGTGACAAACTGTAATGATGCAACTTATGCTCTCTAGTTAAGAATAATCATCTGAAATGCACAATGGTGACACAAGTATTAAAGGGACTAGCTTCTGCTGGATGTTTTGGAGTGGTAAATAAATACTGAGCTACCAGAGATTTGGTTATCAGAGCAATTTTTGTTTCATGTATTTGAGAAAAGTGTGGGAGAGACATTGGCATGCTGATTTATTTCAAGGAATAGTTCAAGTACTCAGTTTTATATGAAAATCCAGTGTCCCACAATTTTGCATTATATCAATACTACAGAAAGTGTTTTTTCCAATTACAGTAAACCACTAGCGATATAAATATTAAATCATTGCTTATTTCAATTAAGAGAACAGAAAATAAATCTTTGCTTCTTCTACTTTAGGGAAACATCACTCTCAATGAAGGTTTGTGGCTTATGCATTTTTTTAAATAAAGGGAGAAATTTTTCATAAAACTCTATTTGTGAAATGCTTTAACTCCTCCTGCATTGTCAAAATGTGAGCCATTATAACTCTAAGAGTTAATTATATTCATAGGGGAATGGAATCTTTGTTTTACGGAAAACTTGGACATTATCTATCCTATGCATGTCCCTCCCAATACTGGACTCTCTCCTTCACCGCAACTCCTAAAGAGCCATCCAATCCTTCCTTGAACTCTTTTACTGCAAAGACTTCTCAACCTCAAAAGGAATGGCATTCCAGACATTCTATATGTAAAACTTTTTCTCTTATTTTGAACCAAAATCTATCTCTATTAATTTCTTTCCACCTGCATGAAGAGGTTTCAATCTTGAAGACTGCATATCATTTGCCTGTTCTCTAATCATCAGTGGTCTTACTATAAGACAGTGTGCACAGCTAAAAACAAGTCCTTAAAAGAAAGCCAAAATTTCTTCCAGGATTACAAATACAACTCAAGGAACTGTCACATTAGACGATTACATGAACATATGTTAAACAGCTAGATTCTACTGTATTATATCTTCACCTACCTTGAGTTTCAATTTTCTCTTCACTCTATTTTTCTGCCTTTGCAATTTTGTAGATCACTCTTAACATACTTTTGTTTGCAAGAATCCGAAAGTGATTTGGGGTACCTTAAGCAAAAAGAGAAGTATATTTGGTTTCATAAAATTGTCTATGACTTTCATAAAATTGAAGAAACAGAAGAAAAGCAAAGAGCATCAACGGGCAGGAGGGCCTCTGCGGTGGCTTCGCAGGAACACCACAGAGCACTTCAGCTTCTCTGCTTTAACTCCAGTAACTCCTAGTTACTGCGCTCTTTTGCATTCAGAACTCTGATTTGGGGAAGAGAAGTGACATGGTCCAATTTGGATCCTAATTCTATCTGTGGTTTAATTAGTCCAAGCCAGGGACAGGGTTGTGTGTATGGGGACCGACCGTATCCCTACAGATTGTGGTCATTCACAGAGAAAGAAAAGGGATGTGAACAAGACAGATATCCAAAAGCACTGTGCTTTGCTCAGAAAGTAATGTTCTGAAGTGTTAATTTGTTATTTTATTTCCTTTATACTTTTCTTTTTTTTACTTGACCCCCATTAAGGCAGGCATCAGAATTGGTAGCCATTGCATCAGGAGAGCTGTGATAAGAAAAACAGAAAGTGCCAGTGAACATTTTTAGATTTGGCTTTCTAAAATCATAAACTCTTATAAGGACATGGGGAATTTCTTAACAGATATAAATAGGAGTGAAGTTTGTGGATATGAAGGGATTTACAGATAGGAAGAAGTAGGAGAAGAGGATTATCTCTCCGGGCTATCAGGAAAGGAGACAGAAACACTTGGGGATGCAGGAGGGAGCACCTAGTCCTGCTTGCTTGGAAAAATGGAGGTCGGTGACCCCAAGGAGGACACAGACCACATAACTATGTGTGGTGAATCCAGGAAGCAGAAACCATAGGAAGTGTCATCAAAAAGTCCCTGTGGACAAAGCACAACCTAGACCCAAACACAGCCACTCAGGCAGTCATGTCAATGGAAACACTGGATACTGTGTTAACCTTTGTAGCCTGATGCTTCAGAGACCAGCGGGTTCCTCCCACAGCGCTGCAGTATGTTATTAGTCCCTTGAATCCTGGGTCTAACTGGGGAGTGATGTGACCCTAAAAAGGATGAAGGTAAAGTTTTTTACCTTTGCAGAGAGAAATGGCCACAGAAATGAATATAACTGGCCAAAAAAAATTGAGGTGTGATTCTTCTTCATACCTATCATTGTGGATGGAGATTCTCACCTATTATTCTTGAATAGAAAAGACAGCAAAATGAGAATTGAGTAGTTTTGATTCTTCTCACTGTGAATCTGACCTCATTTTTTCCAGCAATAGTATACATGCATCGTGCCATAGCTGTTATAGTAAAGGCCCTCTTTTTAAAAATTGGAGTAGCATTTTTAAACCTGCTTTTTATTTATGACCTTTATTGCTGATGCTATTCTTCAGGGCTCCGTATCCCCCAATATAACACAATTGCAGACTGTGTGACTCTTTCCCCTATACGAATGTTCCCTCACTCTTGCACATGATCTGGGCAGAAACCACCCACGCAGCCACACTGGAGCCCTCAGGGGTCTCCATTTTGCTTTGTCATTTGCTTGATTCATGAATCTAAGTTTCGAAATTTTGTTTTTCTTGATCACTTCTGTGGTGGTTGAGCTCTTAAATTTGTCAAATAATGCTTTAATTTGGTGGCCACAGATACCTTGCAATCAAAAAAGAAAAAGAGAAGCCAAGCTTCCAAAGTTGAATCTGAGAGTTGACTGCCCTCTTCACTTTTGTAGTCAGCAGATTATTATTTCCTGAAGAGAAGTTGATTGATGTAAGGAACAAAACCCAGGGAGTTGAGTGACCTGGATTTATTCCTGGCTGTGCCACTGACCATGAGTGACCTTGGGCAAGCTTCCTCATTTCAATTTTCTCTACTACACCATGAGAAAAATACCTTGTTTCCAACCTAGAGAATAATTTGGGTAAGAATTACAGGCTAAGAGGTAAAACAGAACTGCTTAAGATAACACCATTTATTTATTTATCAAAGTGCCATGGCTTTCTTTAACATGCTCTGGCTTTATGAAGAGTCAGTTCTTCAAATAATCATAAAGGGAAGAATTAATGTATGTTTTCAGGGTTTAAAATTAGGACCAGCTTAAAGCACATCAGCAAGTGTCCTTAACACAAGGACAGTTCCCTTTGTAATATTTTGTGTCATATGTTTTGAACATATTGGAGAGTTGAATGGGTGGGAAAGAGAGGATTCAAAAGTTCCTGTAGGTGGGAGGTGGAGGATGCTACAAAAGAAACAGAAATAAAAGGAGACAAGGACATTGGCAAATGAGGGAAAAAATGATGCCAATTTTGTAAATGAAATCTGTTTTCTGCAGATTTTCAGGCTTAGAAAATTATTTGCAAAGCTTTCCAAATATGAGCTAGGCCCAGAGAATTTTCTAAAGTGCCTGTCTTCCTCTGAAAAGAGACATGGTGACCATTTTAATGCCTAAAAAAGCACCTCTCATTTCTCACTAGATACATACCCAGAGTACTGTACTACATTTATGGTTTATCCTGCTTTAACTGTTTAAAACTTTTTAAGCCAGGAATGTTCTCTTTGGCTTACTAGGACACAGAAAGTAAATTGTAAACCTAGCAAGCAATAAATACTATTCAAAATAAATACTATTCAATTTTTACTTAGAGATATACCCTTAAGCAAACACATCAACCTCTCTGAATCCTGATTTCCTCATCTAGCAAAAAAGTATAGTGCCATTTGCCAACTGCTGTAATAAGCTCAAGATGGATGCAAAGAGAACATACAATTCCTTCTCACTGGCTGCCTTTAGAATAAGACTTTAAAGACATTTTTCTCACAACAGAATATCAATAAATTAAGTGGATTCTCTGGAGCAGTGGTAAAAAATCAGCTTATTAGTATTCACTGGGCTAAAACCACACACATGGACTTTCAGATCTAAGTAGCAATGCACCCTTTGACAGTGACAAGAATTCTGTTTACTGCCTCTTGAGTACCCAATACATTTTAACCTGATATTTGCCAAACTGTAATTCTCACAGAGAATATCGTTAAACACTACAACATCACTTATCAAAATATTTTCCCCATCCTAACTCAGCAATCTTTATAGCATCAAAGAACAGAAACTCTGCTCTTGAGGACTTAGAGGAACTGAGACCCTTGTAGGAGTTCTGAGAACTCAAAAAGTTGTTCTTGGGGTACGAGACAGTATCAGGATTGCCTGTGCACTGCACAGGAGGGTCCCGCTCACCCACAGATAATGGCACTCATTCAGAGAAATTCATGTGAACTTCATCCATGCAAACATTGAGATTTGGGAAATCTTAAGAGTTTTTCCAAATTGCTATAGTGAATGAGCACCCGAGAAGACTTCTCCTAATAAAAAATAAGGTTCTCCTCTCTGGAACATCTGTATTTTTCTTTCTATTTCTCACAAAGGACATCACTACAGAAAGCATCCAAAATTGAATGAGCAGGGATATATACTTACGTGGGTAAAAGTTACACAAACATGGCAAACAGTGTTTAACAACAGTGCTGCTCTGTTTGATGGAGTTCTAAAATACCAACCTTTGGTTTCAATTTTAGAATATCTGTGGCCAAAGTGAGCACTAAAACATCAGCCATTCATGCTCTCTAAGTTTCTTTCACAAAAACACAGAGGAAAGCACTCATTTAGATATAAATCCTAAAGCAGGAATATGAGTATCAGGACCCTCAAAGTAGCAATGTAATTGTGTTTCCTGTCCTGCTTTTCTCTCTTTTCTCCAATCAGCCATCGGCTTGTGTCTGCTATTTCTCAATTAATGTCTAGATACTGATGGCCAATATGAATGCTAGAAAGTCCTGTCTACCGCAAAGCATTTCCTTAACACCTTATCAGTTGGAAGGTGAAAGCAAAAAACTGTTAAATTTGAAAGTCGTTAATTTGTGATACTTTCAAAAACAGAAAATAATCATGTCCTAATGATCAGAAAACAAAGTAAGTCAGTTTTGATTAACATAGGGAAATACAAGATGCACTGGCTGAAAAAATAATCAAAAATCAGAAGCTAGTTTCTTGCAAAACAGAATTTCAAAGGTCTTGATCATTTCAAGAAAGTGTTAGGGCAAAGAGACCCAAAGAAGAAACAACTCTCTTTTTCCTCCTACCTCTACGCATTACTAAGGCAATATATGTTCAATGCCTAGAGAAGTGAAATCCAGATTACTGTGATACACTTTTTCTTTATAGCCAGAGAACCTGAGAAGCCTGAGTAGTAGGGAATGATCCAGCGCCCAGCTTTTGTTTTACACGTTGACAAGGTAAGGATGTTTGTAGCCTTCATTACGTCTCCCGCTACAATAATTACTATTTTGCAGGGCACACAGATGACTGCTCTGTGAGGACATCAGCACAGACACTAAACACAGTGATGTTCTAATTCCTTTACAAACGTAGCTTCTTGGTGTAAGCTCACATTGCTGCACAGGAATACAATTCCCATAGTTTAACATTTCTGGGAGATCAAGCAAGTCAGATTAATGGCAGCAACACAGTCAACACACAGGCCAGGACCTGCTGAGAATTAAGCTGATTCTTAAGATAGTGACTATTCACATCTAAAAATAATAGATGCTGTAAAAACCAACAAGAGATTATAAGTAACCCTCAAAGATGATCAAATTACCAACAATGGAATCAGGTCATGTTATTAAAGATCCCTCATAAATTTTCACACTCATATAAAGTTTTAATTAAAAAAATTAAAGGTAAGATCATCTAAACCACCATAGTCGGAGATGATATCCAGAGATTTAATATAAAAGCCACACTGAGGCATGCAATATGAGGTATAAGTGTTTTTCAATCTGCTGTCAAGGTTGTTTATCATCATCACATCAAATTACAGCCTGCTTCCATTTCCCTACTGGGGGATGGCTCCACCAACTTTGTACCTGCACAGAAAGGAATAGCAAGATATTCTTTGCTATTGAAGGAAACCTCTTCTTAGATAATCATAGGACCTGCAGAAGGCCATTCCGTGCCCACAGCATTCAGTCTACACAGATTACACCCATGACCAAGGCCTCACCAATCACAATCTTCTCTGGGAATTTTCATTTCTGAGTGGAAGAATAGAGCTCCCTTTGGGTTACAGAGCTAGAAAGATGTGAATTTAGAGGTTATATAGGCACTGAGAGGACAGTTTGTAACAGAAAAGAAAGGACCAGCAGAGTGAGGTGGTGAGCAATTGTAATCACAGCACTTGGGGAGGCTGAGGCAGAAGGACCACAATTTTGAGTCCAATCTACGCAATTTAGCAAGTTAGTGAGACCTTGTCTCAGAATAAAAAATAAAGAAAGGAGTGGAGATGTAGCTCAGTATGAAAGCCTTGGGTTCAATCCTCAGTATGGGAAAAAACCTGAGAAAATCGAGCGGAACTGAAAGATGCCCACAAAATAATCAGAGACAAATAATCAGAGAACAGCTATAGCCTTGAAAGTTTCTGAACATTACAACATTAGGATCCACCTGGGAGTAGACCATCATCTTCAGCAAGACATACTCAGATTTGTTAATAATATCCATTTTGTTTAAGATTTTTTTTCTGCTGGATTTCTGTATAATGGAAGGGATTCCAACTAATACAATGAGAAGACAGTCTAAATTACAAAGTATGCACTCCAAATCAGGCAGAACTGCTAAAAGAGAATTGAACCACATAGTGATTCTGTGTTGCTTTCTGTTTTCAATATGAGGAAATATTCTTAGAGAAGAAAAACACTGTAAAACACAAGTTATTCCATGCTGGCAAGTTAGAGTTCCTTCAGTTCCCATGCACAACTGAAGAGAAGCACTTTAGCTTCTCTTGAGCAGAAGCCAATGCATTTACTAATGATTCTGTAAGAAGTACAGTTCATCGGGGCTGGGGGTTTAGCTCAGCGGCATAAGCAACTGCCTTGCAAGCAGGTGGTCATGAGTTCAATCCCCGGTACCGATAAAAATGAAAAAGACAAAAAAAAAAAAAAAAAAAGAAGTACAGTTCATCAAGTCAGTGCAGAGAATAGTCAGTGAGGAAGGGACAGCCTAAACCAGACCCAGAGGCCCAGAACCCTCTCCTGTCTTCACTGCATCTTAACCAACAGCTTGTTAGGGATTTCCACAGGCTGCTGAGAGAAATGTCAGCCCAAATACAGAAGGCTACCATCGGTGACAGCCTTCTAATATGTAATCCCACGAGGAACCTGAGAATTACCAGCCCCGATTAGCATCAGTTCTGAGATATAAAAAGGACAGAGAATATCAGTAGGAAATAATGCACACTTTTTAAAGACTTTATTATATTTACCGACTAGTATTATAAATGGCAGTTGACATTAATTCTCTATTATTTGCCAGGAATTACTAAGCATTTTACATGTATTATTCCCTTTAATCTTCATCTTTTCTTAGGAGGCAGGTAATATGCTTGTTTTATAGGCCAAATACTAAAGATGAAGTGATTTGCCAAAATCACTCAGGAAGTAAGTGGCTAGTGCAGGACTTGAACTTGTGTCTGAGTTTAACCACTATGATATATTGCCTCTCAACTATTACTCATTGTTTCCCTCCATTGAAGCCACTGCTTCCTAGTTCTACAAATGTTGTATTTGTTGATACTGCTGCAGATCTATAACACCATTAAGAGAGGAAATTGATGTTTAGTCTCTGATCAAAGAGACCTGTGACTTACAGAATTACGTATAAAGCAGCACTTTCACAATGACAGTTAATCTGGCACATAATTTTCAGCTTTATTTTTTCCCCTGAAGGAGGGGTAATAAGTCTGAGAACCAGGAGTTCTTGCAGTACTCCCTGGAAACAGCCAAGCAATGATGTTGAATCTCAGTGGCGTACCTATATGATGCTACCTGAGGTAGATAAGAATAGAATTCCCTCTTGCAAGAGCTAGGATCCCCCAAGGTGGCACCACTCACGATGACACACATCATATATGCAAAAAAGGAGAGTGAACAGGCTTAGGTATAACTGCAGTCATTAGGGTTCTCATAAAGAATTGGGTCTAGACATTTTACCTCTCTGTTACTGAGACATTCAGCCCATTGCGAGAATGAGTGCCAATGTCAAACTCTCCAGAAGTCAGGGAATATGGATAATTAAAACAAAGAATTTCTTTGGCAAGCTCATCTACAAAAGAGGATTCTGGGCCATCCCGCTACCATCACCACCTTACGACTTCCCTCCCCCTCTGGCTAGGCTGTGGTCTCAGGAAGCAATGGCATTACTTGCTATTTGATGGGAGAGGTGACACTTACATGCCTGAACACAGTCTGCCTTTACAAAACTTGAAGAGCTCAGATGGAAGAAGAGAGATGCTGTTGATGGTGGCAGTCGTGGTGATGAAGATAATGGTGATAGAAAAGCAGGTGTTGGTGAATGTCACCTATAACACAAGTGCAAAGCAGCAACCGATACCCTTCTAGTCTCTGACTGTCCTCCTCTTGAGGTTGCTTTCATCCCTGTTCAACCCCACTGCAGTGCTCCCGTCCTGGCTAAGGCTTCCAGCTTCACAACAGAGCGCGGCATCCTTCCCTCCCTCCCCCGTCCCTTCCACCTTCCCTGTGCCAGGCTGGGATGAGACTGCACTGGCAGGTCATGAGGGATAGGGCCTGAGGGTTAACCACAGGAGGTCCACAGTGGGGAGCGCTGGGGTGTCCCAGGGGGCCAGTTCGGAGCAGCTTACTTGGGAGCACCTTAGTGGTGGAGCTGGAGCCCCCAGGGTAGGAGGGGGGAAGATAAGGCAGAGGCAGGGATTAAGAGATTTGACCAGAACTCTGAAGCGGGGGAGACGGAGCAGGCGGCCTTGGGTGTGGAAGAGGTGGGGCAGACAGCCAGGAGGAATACGAGGCTCTCTTTACCTGACCAGGTGAAACACCCAGGCGGCTGTGGCGAGGATGCTGCGCTCCAGCAGGAGCCTTAGCCCAAGCCCAAAACTGCCGCTGCGCAGTGCTCCGCCGAGGCCCCGCCCCCCCAGCACGCGCCGCCCGGGCGGGCTGTTTGGGGGAGGAGAGCAGGGAGCGGATTGGCAGAGATCCGGACCAATGGGTAGCTGCAGCGGCTCCCGGGGAAGGCGGGGCGGGAGCGGGGGCTCCCGGACGCTGAGTGGTCACTGGGCGCGGCGTGTGTCTGTCTGCGGAGGTGCAGGTGGTGGGGCCCGGGCTAGGTCTAAACTGGACGCCCAGGGCTGCAACCTGCACCCGCCTGTGAGCGCCTCTCGGGCGCACGCGCTGCACGGGTTCGAAGCGAGGAGGAAGGATGCGGAGCCGAGACTCCCTGATTCCCAGGGCCTCCTCCCCCGGCTGTTCCCCTCGGTGCAGGAAACAGGCTACAGAGGAGGAAAGCTCAAGAAATGCGATCCACGCGTGAAGCCCTCTGTGACGCCTTCACCCCCAATTTCCCGCTCACTTTTCAGGCCCCTACCGAACAATTCTTAAATCAGGACCGCGGGTTGACGAGTAAACTAGTTTGGCTGTTTTTAGTTAAAAGCTAAATCGGTTTACAGAGAAAAATGAGCAAAGACTTTGGTGATGTGGGAAAGCAGGACTGATCCCGGATGTTAAGGTGCCTCACAAGGGAGCTCACCAGCTTGTCTGAAAACCACAGAATTCAGGATCTTGTTTCCACAGTTTCTGCACTGGTGAATCAGAATGGCCTTGATTTGATACACAGATACACAGTTTTGCCCCAAATAAGGGTCTAACCACTAATGATTACAGTTGTAATCATTAACCTTTTTCAGAAGAGGATTTGAGGGCTTAATGACATCGAGATTTGGTATGTGATTTGGGAATTTTTTCCAGCGAGGTAGGCAAGAAAGGGCATTGCCTTTAATCTTCTCCCTCATAAATACAAAATCTATGACCTATCTGGTGCTTAGAATCGGAAGTTTGTTCTGCATAGATTCTGTTTCAAATGATACTTTAAATGGAGTTATTTTAAAGTAATTTTTTTCCTTACAACATTTTCTAGAAATGACTGTGATGATTCTGACCTGCTCTAGTCTTACCTGCCACTGAATGTTGATAGGACTTTATATACATTATCTCCTTCAATCCTCATCGCCATTTATGAAAACTCCAGTTGTACACAAGGTTCCCAGAGGTCTCCCTGGATCATATAACTCTTCTTAGATCTATACTTCTGCTCAAAGCTCACCATCATAAATTAGAAGAAAAGGGAGCAGCTCACTTTCCAGGCTCCCTTTGTCAGACAAAAGCTTTCTTCCTCTCAATAAATTATTCCTACTGGTAATGAAAAAAGATTTTTTTGAAGAAAAAAATAGTCTTAACATTTTCATTGGTGCTTTCTCTTTTCACAGGAAAAAAAAAAAAAACTGTCCTAGAGAGACCGAGTTCCCACATTACTGACTTTAAAACTATAGCTTCAGAAGCACTTTCAAGACTGAAGCGTCACCTCAGAAAAGTGTTAGGAGCAATCACAAAGCTGTTTTGAAGTTAAAGCACTAATGCTTTAACTTCCCCCAAAAGATTAAACCGCCCCATTCCTACATGATTTAATATTAATTGAGAGGAAGAAAATTTTTCCAGGGTTTGAACATAACTACATTTTAATTCATGTAGAAATCTCTTGAAGTATGCCCACAAAATGCAGTATATCATGATCATGAAAGTTTAGCCCTAGAAAGGAAAAGAGTCATCATAACTAAAAACCTTATTTCAGCATTGTTCCAACAGCTTTCTTAAGAAATTTCTAAAACTCATTCTTTTAGTCAAACTCAGAAATACTGAACTCATCCTAAATTGGTGGAGAGAGGGGGTGATAGGTGCTACTTTGCTCAGATTTCTGGTACTGTAACAAAATGCCTGAGAAAATCACCTTAAAGGGAGTAAAGGCCTATTTTGGCTCATGATTTTAGATCTTCCCATCTATGATTCCTTAGTCCCATTGCTCTGGGCCTGTGGTAAATCTGCTCATGATAGTGGGAATGTGTGGTGAAGACAGCTGCTCATCTCATGGTGGCTGGGGTGAAGAGACAGGAAGGGACCAGATTCCCATTATACTCCTTGGAAAGCACATCTCCACGACCTAACTTCCTTTCACTAGGCTCCACCTCCTACAGGTGCCACAAACTAGTGACCAAACCCACTTATGGGCCATTGAAGGGTGTTTGATATCCATAAAAGGAAAAGGAGAAAGGAGTTTAAATGGAAGAAAATATTTTTTCTAAGAGCTGATCAATAAAGACAAAATATAAACAAGTTCAAAGGCTGTACATTGATATAAAGGTATGTACTAAATAACAAGTCTTATGTGCTCCCCATTCAATAAAAAATTTTTAAGTGCCTAATGTACCCACTTCAATAAAACTCATTTCCTGGCTTCAATGAAGCTATGGAAGACAGTCAGTCTAGGCTACCCTTGAAGAGGTTGCTTTACCAACATAATTACTAGTTTTCACAACCAACCAGCAGAGTATTATCCCAACTCACAGATGAAGAAACTGATATTATATAGGACAAAAACCCACTTGAGATTGCACATTTAAGAAGAAAGAGGAAAGGAATGGAAAGCAGGAGAACATCTGTGATGCACAAATACATTTATACTATATCATTACTTCCATCTGTAAGCAACACTGCTACCTACAGATCACTAATGCTTTAACTTCCCCCAAAAGATTAAACCGCCCCATTCCTACAAAGAGAAAAAGGTACTTAAGGCCAGACTTTGGACTCAGATGTAGCTTATAATTTAGCTGAAGCTTCCAAGTCCTACTAGTGACCTTCTACACTAAATGAAAGCCACGGATGTTACAGTTCAACCACAAAATACTTTCTTCTAAAGAACAAGTAAGTCCTCCCACCATTAAGTTCCAGCTCAAATGCCACGTCTTCCATGAAACCTTTCCTGTCTAAATTGATTTCCAATCTGTGCTCATCTGTCTCTTACATCACCGTCCTTCTCTGAGGACTGCAGGCGTATTTGCTTCCTCCTGCACATTCAACGCAACTCCAGAAAAGGGATTATCTGCCATTTATCTTCTCCCCAAAGGTTTAACTTCATCTCTCATGATACCTCGGATATTAGACATAGTGAAATCACTGTCCTTCTCTAATAAAGATGGGTCGTATGAAGGTGCAACCTAGAAAATCAGAAGAGAAGCATGGAAGCAAAAGAACAGAATACAAACATTCTGGTGGCTCTATTTGAAAGGACTGCAAATTCAGGAGGGGAAGAAAGGGAAAAAAGTGACAGGGATGTACTCTGTGGCCTCAGAGTCCCATCTTTCCATTATGTAACAAGTTAGGAGCAAGGTTTTATTCTACCAATAACTCACGTCAGAGAAGGGGACTCTGGAATTGGTGCATGAATGTCAGAGACCAGTCAGGGTGACTAAGCACTGATGCTGACTATTGGGAGGTATGAAGGGAGGGACACTATAAAGATGTTTTGTTTCTAGATATCTCCCCCAAGCCTCATATGGTCATGTGAGGTGAGGCTGTCAGAGGTAGATAAGTCTAGATTTTGTGATTGGTTCATTGTCCAGTGCTAGAATAGGGATGTGACTGCTACATCTGCCCTAGGGCAGATAGCCTGCATGCAGTATAAGGGAGGATAAGAGGCTTGCTCCTCCCCCTTTTGGCTTTTGTTACTTTTGCTGTTTTCCAAAGTCATGAACTGTTGGCCCTCTGCCATGCCATCCTGCCGTGGAACCAGCTAATTAGGGGCCAAAACCTCTACAAACTGTGAACTAAATAAACCTTTCCTTCCTTGTCTAATACAGTGGACTTGATCTTTCTTAGAGAAGATGACACTTCTTTTTTAATTGGTACCAGGGATCGAACTCATGACAGCAGGCTTGCAAGGCAAGCGCTTATGCCGCTGAGCTAAGTCTCCAGCCCTGAGAAGATGACTTCTTATAACAAAACCTTTTAGAAAAGGCCCGACATTCCATTCCACTAACTAGTTATATGGACAAATTACCTTGACCAATGTAGACTTGTTTCCTCATTTCTCAATGATTAAGAATGACGAGATCATCCCAAAGTACCTGCCACACAGGGCACCTCTAACAGTCACATTTCAGTCACATTTTTGTTATTGTTGTTCCAAGTTAAATTTACACATGCAACATTCTCCAGAATAGATTTTACATTTATGTTAATCCAAACACAAGCTGTTGAAGGGAGGGAAACACTATCTATAGGAAACATTAAACATGAAACCAATGATCACATCTCTGCGAAATGTAGGACACTGGGAACAAACCTAATCTCCAAGATATGCCCGCCTCATTTGCCCTCAGCTGGATAATCAGCTTTTCTTCTCAACACCAGATAAATGCAACTTGTTTACTGCTGCTTCATCCCAATGTAGATGCTTTTTATGGATCAATAGCTACTCATCATTTCCCAAATTCTCTGAAAATTGAATCAAAATGCTGATCTCTGAAACACATCTAAAGATCTTAGACACAAAAAAACTGTGCTTTGTGCTGCAGGAATCACTTTATATGGGTTCACTGCATAACAAAAGGTAAATGGGCCATGGGAAAATCAGAATTTAAGTAAAAATTGAAAATAATTCCTTGACTCATCCGAATAATACCTCTCTGCACTGAAGGAACTCTTTCTTTTGATACATCATTCATGTTTATTTATTCTCAACTTATTCTGAAGAGCATTTAAAATGGCAAATTATCCTTATAACACTGTAGTGTGTAGGTGAATATTGTGGAGGCTGGCAAAATGTTTGCAGACTGACAAGATTTTTTTTAACTTGCCCACCGAAATCTTAAAAATATCTTAAATGCCACCTGAAGTACCATATGGAGAAATTACTCTCACTTAACTCTAACATAATTGCATTTATGCTTTCATTATGTATAAAAAGAAAAAAAAAGTAAGAACCTGAATCTCAAGCTGGAACCAGGGAATCAAACATATTAATTTCCTGAAAAAACTTAGTTTGATGCCCCAGTGATAGTGGTTATGGTTCTTTCCAATGCAGGGGAGTGGAGTGGAATGAAGTATAAGAGATTCATGCCAAAAGTTACAGCCTCGGACAGGACAGCAGAATTTGCATTCAGTAAAATCCTACTGGCTTGTCCTTAGTTGGCAAAAGGCTTGTCGTGTCCCTTTGTCAAAGGGCAGCTGTGAGTCACAAAAGCCACCAGGCTTCACCCCTCCTAGAAGAGACAGACTGCGGCAGGTTTCCAAGTTACCTGCTTTGCGATGGCCTGGGAGGAACATCTCCACCTGGGTCAGAATTCCAGACAGTGCGGCAGCATCGTGGTCCAGGGCACAAATGAACCCAGAACAGCAGCAGTCAGAGCAGTCAGAGCCAAAGCAGCAGGCGCTGCAGAGGACAGCTTTCCAACAGAAAGGAAACGTATTTTTGAATGAATTTTATTAGGAAAGTATCACATGACCATTATAACTTGAAAAATATAAGAAAGCACAAAGAAAAAGTATATGATAATTCCACCTTCTATTTATTTAATCAGTATTTTTTGGCTGTCTTCTAAATACCAGTCCCTGTACTGGGCACAGGAGATGGAAAAGTCAGCACCTACCTGCTGGCTTTGAACTTGCACTTTAAGGAAAAAGACCCAGGTGAGTATTGTGATCCTTTGGGAGCAGATCATCACGCCCTAGGTTAAGTACCACAGGGAAACAGTACGGTCTGTAAGAGCAGGAAGCTGGCCAGGCGGCGGGGAGGGGCGTCAGGAGGCACAGTGGCCTGAGAAGTCCTCCTGGGAAGATAATTCTTAAACTGAGATCTGAGCAATTAACTAGTCAAAAGAGGAATGGCGAGCCAGCTAGGCAGAATGAATAACAGTACCCTACACAAAGCTGCTTGGCAAGGCGGAAGCACTGAGTGTGTTGAAGAACTGAGAGAAGCCATTGTGAGCAGCCTCACCGAACAGAAAGGAGAGGGTGAGATATGGGACTGCAGAGGTAGGCAGAACCAGACCACACGGGCACTGCCAACTTTGAAATAAGCCCTTCAGATATTTTATTTCTTGTGTGAATGTGTGTGTGTGTGTGTGTGTGTGTGTATATATATATATATATATATATATGGCATGTGTATATGTATAATATATGTATGCATGTGTACCTGTGTGTAACATCTTTGCCAACAAACTATTATATTCCTCTGCAGAAAACATGCACTAATTTATCCTCCTGCACTATGTATCGCTTTAGTTTCATCCCAAGAGCATTCATTATCTTTTTTAACTATAGCATTTAATAAGCAAAAATGATATCTTTGAAACTTCCTTTTCATGGATACTAAGTATGTACTGCCCATTGTTTTCTCAGTTGCATCACAGAAAGCAGATCTTTTCCCCCTCACTGAAATATTTACAGGACTGTTTGTGTAAGTTACGACAGCTGGAATAGCCCCTCTGTTAGGGTCTCTTGGAAAACTTCAGCCTAGCAATGTCATGTTCCCACTATTCGTCACTGAATGAGAACATTAAAGTATGAGAGTGATGTATTAAACTACGATTAGCTATTAACCTTAGTTTAAATTAATTCATGGAATTCATTTTCTCATGGCCGTTTCCATAGGGCAGTGCTGAGGGGAAAAGGAGGGTCTGCTCAGGCTTGTTAAAAAGGAAATCAAAGGCAGGTCTAGTCTTGATAGGAAATGGGTTAATCTGAAAGAAGTAAGGAATCATGGAACTCAAACCACCCACCCTGTGCAGCGGCTTCATGCTGTGGGGAATGAGAAGAAAGAGGTAAACAAAGGTATGAGCCAGCAGACAGAATTTGAACACCAGTTTAACAGCTTTACCACTCTGCCCAGGAAAAGCTGTCTGTTTCCTTAGCACACAAAGACTTCCTTTGCATTTATCTATCTTTAAGTTCTTTTTGCACATACAAAAAATCATGACTGTGATTGAGGGTGTGCACAGATGCGGGAGTTTATGTAAGTCATATGTAGCACATGTGGCTTCCTTTAGAACTGAAATCTCCAGAAGGTCACTTCTGTGGGGAGGACTGAGACAGGGAGGCTTATGTATTTTCGCCCCCTGGGACACCAGAATCTTGACAGCAGTGGTCACCAAGGACAGTCTAGAGAATCTGTTCCAACTTCCCTGGAGTTAACTTGCAAGGTTTATAACAAAATAAGTCCAGAGAGATTGAAAACCTACCAAGTGTTGAGTTCATCTCATACTTTACTGTCTAATCCATATGCCAGAAAATTCAAATGCAGCATAATGTGTTTCCTATATAAATTTACAGTTCCAACCAACTAAATAGGTTGGTGGAGCACTCACATGTTTTCTCATGTGGTCTACACTGGGTTTATCTTCTTTCACTGGCTCACATTCTGTAGATGATCTGTGAGTCTCAGTTCCACACTGCAAAGGCACATGCAAGACCAGCTTTCCGAGCGTCTGCTCAGTATAGTCACACAGGGTCCCAAGTGCAAGAGAGATCTACTATTTGTATAATGCCCTGTTGTTGCTATCTTGAAATTCTTAATAATCTTTGGGAAAGGAAACTTATAGTTTTATTTTGCATATGATCTCACAAATTTTGTAGCTCCTCCTACTTATATCTTCTTACCAAGACTCTTGTTTGTAATATTGACAAGTTTTCAAGGATTTATAGTAAAACTTGTGATTAGGACAATATGTTTGAAATAAGATAGACCAGCCTCGATGTCTAGTTCTGTCTCTTCCTAACCGTGTGCTTTTTGAGACATAACATCTCCCTAAATCTCAATTTCCTGATCTGTGCCTACATCATAATTTGTTTTTTTCTTTTTCCAAAATAATTATATTGTGGCAAAGCACTTAACTTTCTGTGGGGCACAGTGCATGCAAATACTGTAGGTAGGTGATTGTACATATTTACTACATAATGAAAACTTTGACCAACAAAATATTTACCACCCGTTACCACATTACAGATTGTCTGATTGTGTGGTCCTTCAGAGCTTCAGCCTTCCAGGTTTCCTTAAATCGCTCACTTTGTTATCTGGTCGCTCACTGCTGAGTTCTTCTTCATTGTGTCCCTCCATTTAGAATTCTGCATTATCACTATGTCCATGGAGGGGTTAATTCTGCAGCTTTAGGCAGAAAGAATATATCCTTGATTTGAATCTGGCATAAAAGATATTGTGGTTCTTAAATCTTTCTCACCTGCATCCACTTCTCTGCTATCCTATGACAGTTCCCATATAGCATCATAAAGCATAAGTCCTGCTCACAGTGGTACAGTAATATTGCTGGTTAACCATTTCAGACTCCAAAATTTGTAAGTTCAAGCATAAAGGCTACATTTAAAATATATACATTAGTATGTCCATGCAGACACAAAACACACAGATAAAAATTGATGCTAAAATAGCAGCCCCAAATGGGCAACCAGAAGTGTTTCAGAAATGTTCTGTTGTCTGCACCTTAGATTGAACCAGTGTAGGTAGTGGCTAGCTCTCGGGAAGAGCACATGCTTCATGTTCCCAGTCTCTTTGGTTGTTTGGGTTGTACTCTGAGTAACATTTTGGCCCTTCATTTAAGATTATGATACACGGTGTACTAGCTATTTTTGTCCTTTAAGTGTTTCATTATGAAATTATGTTTTATTTTTTCATAGAAGTTAAGTGTTTTTTAGTATTTTCTTTATTAATGAGGTGTAAAGGATGTGGGTGTTCACTGTATGGTTTTTTCTGTACATATGAAAAGTTTCAGAGTAAAATGTTGTACAGAGAAGAGTAACCATTTATCATGGTACTTGTGTAGAGTATATGTGTGTGTGTGTGTGTGTGTGTGTGTGTGTGTGTGTGTGTGTATAGTATGTAATCACACGAGGGATTTATTAGATAAGCTCACAGGATCAGAACCAGGATCATTCACAATGACTTTCTGCAAGCTACAAAGCCAGAGGGTACAGTAGCTGTTCACTCCAAAAAGCCAGATGCTGTCAAATGTCCTTCAGAGACAAAATCACGAGTCCTTTAACATTAACCACATCATTTAATCTTACAAGTTATCATCAAAAAACAAGTATGTGTTTAAATTTTTAAAAAGCTTTACATAGCCTCATTACCATTTTCAAAATATTCCTCCTTTCTTCAAACACGTGTTACCCGTCATTCCTGACACTCTCCGACACATTCCACAAGTCTCCTTTCATGAGTGTCCTCAGGGGCACTGATGTGGCTGCCTTGATGTCCTGAGCTGATTAAAAATCTTTACCTTTGCTATTCATTTTCACTTTGGAGAAGACCCAAAACTCTTTGAGTCAGCGTGGTGAATACAATAGTTGAGGACATAACCATAATGCTTTTAAGAGTTTATCTTTCCTTTGGAGAGCACTCAGCAATGGCATTCACTGTATTTTTTTAAATCATACCTTGTAAAGACAGCAAAGTGAACTCCCAGAATTGCTTCAGAAAATGGTAGGAACAATGGGATGTGTGTTTGAACAGAGGAAGAATATTTTGAATGTGATTAATATCTTTTCTGTAATATATTTTAAAAATGTAAACATTTACCTAAATGTGTAAATATTTACTCCTTGTAACTCACTCTTTAATGTCCAGAGGGAAACTTTAAAATTAAAACCATAGAACAGAGACTAGAGCAAGGGTCTCCCATATCCAAGATCAGAGTTTGGACCACCGCAGTATAGCTGCCCCCAAACAAGGGCTGACATGCTACTGAGTTGAAGTTCTTTGGATGTTTCTCTTCGATGGTAATTCTTCTTGGAGCCCAGAACACACATGAGGTCCTTCTAGGCTCCTGTTTTCTGCATTGTGCTTACTACTTTGGCTTCAACTTAAATAATCCAATTAATTCATAACCAACAGTCTTCACTCCTACTTACTGGATTTTTAAAGTGGATTTCACAATAGACCAATATTTAGGACAATCTGACCAGCTTTTTTTTTTCTCATTTACACAGAAACATCTACTGCCTGGAGGTATAATAATGCTGCTAGCTAGAAAGAAGACAGTGTAACCTACTGAGCTGGGATTTATGATTCCCTGCAGACAAGGGGAAACAGGAGCAAGGACAAGGCACATCTAAAAAGAGCCCACTCTTTCCTTCCACCCACATTTACCATAAGGTTGTTCTCTCTTTTTTTTTTTTTTACTTTATTTGTTAATATTAAGAAGAAAAGGTAAAACAAATTTTCACAACAAAATATAAAAAAGTAACAATTGTTGATAAATTACACATCATTATCTTTAGTCACTCAAGTACAAAATATGGGCATAAAAATTTCTTCAATCAATATTAGCACAACCTTTCCTATTCAGTGAACTAAGTGACACTAATGGTATAACTAACTTGCATTTTTTTCTTTTCCCGTCTATCCTTTCTCTTTTCCCCTATCTTAGTTTCTTCTTTTTATTGAACAGTTTCCTCCCATTTCACAGTGACTATTGTATATTTTGAATCTATGGTTGCACATATGTCACTGTGGTGTGATGTTTTTCAATCCTTCTGGGAAGATACACAGAAGGGGAATACCTGGGTTGAATGGGACCTCTAATCCTAATTTTTTGAGGAATCTCCACACTGATTTCCACAGTGTTTGTACTAGTCTACTCTCTAACCAACAGTTGTAAAGGGTTTCTTTTTCCCTACAGATCCAGGAGCATTTTTTATTGGTTGATATTATTTTTTTTAAATTAAATAATTTTTTAATGAATAAGGGAGAGGATGAGATAAAAGGGGGCATAACAACATAGGACACAGGTTAAAGCACGACACTTTCAGCAACCTAGTGCTTCACCACCAAATAACCCGACTTAATAGTAGTTACCATAGTGTCTTTTTCTTTGAAATATTTGAATATAACTTCATATGCTATCGCATCAAACATATCAAGACTGTGTAACACCATTCAAGTGGATGAAAGCATTGTAGAGTATTTAGAACCAGCTAACAGAACCAGCTAATGGGCGCAGCTTGAAACCATACTCATACATGAACTAAATCAAACTCACATCTGTGAACTCCGAATAGTTTCCCTAGTGTAGGAAATGAATCAAATATATAAAAGTATGCGATAACCATGATTCCCCATTATATGGCCTTGAAGCCTTATAAAATTTTCACTCATTAATTGGAATGGCTTTATTCTGGGCTGTTTGATATCATGGCCGGTGATGCAATGAACAGCTACTTTGAAGAAAATAAGACATAATAATAGCTAGTGCCGATTTTATACCATCTTGTCTTAAAGCCGCACCAAACTATGGCTCTTCTGTCTCCATTGATTTTATCATGTTGTAACTTGCTGGATTTTATCGTATGTGGTAGTATAAACAAAAATTGTTATAGGCAAAGAGATAATATTGAAACCATTGATCATTTTTTCTGTTAGCTGGTTCTAAATACTCTAAGGTTGTTCTCTTTAAGCCAGGAAGCTTTCTCTACAGAGAAAAGACAGTGAGTTTACTCCTGCACTATTGGAAGAACAGCTGTTTTACTAAATATGGTCAATTAAAAATTCCAATTCATTGTGTTCTATCAGCTCTCAAATAGCAATGAATAAGGAAGAAAGGGGGGTAGGAAGAAGGGAAGGGAAGGGACTGAGGGCTAAGCAGCTAGGAAAAAAATTGCCTAGAGCTAATTTTTTCATCTCCAACTCAACCATCTAGTTGCTCCCTTGGTGGAGTAGAGACCCACTGCCTCCTTCCCAGAGAGCACATGACTCAGGTACCCATATCACACAAGTTTATAAAAAGAGAGGAAGGGATGAGCAGATCAGAAGGTGGTCTTCATCCTTAGACTGTCCTTTACTTTTAAGCTTTATTTTAGTAACTTTTATATCAATACTGTAGAGTAGGAGTCTTGCTATTAATTCAAATTGATCATTTAAACTATAATACAAGGACAGAGACTTTAATTATTTTACATTGACTTTATGAAATATATTTATATTTAGAAAAACAGGAAATGAAGAGATGAAGCTCCATGTTTGATTTTACTCTCAATAATTTACTTCTTCAATAAAACATTTGCCTTCTCTTTGGAAAACCAAAGAGATTAATGGAGTTAGCAAAAGATTTTTGACATCTGAGTGTCTGTTGGTAAGAATAATCCTTTGGGGAGAAATACTGTAGGTGGAAATTAAAAAAAAAATCCAAAAATGAGTATCTCAGATGAGTACACACTTCTCAGATAAAGGAATACAAATGGCAAATAAATATATGAAAAAAGTTAAATTTTACATCTTTGGTCATTCAAGAGATACAAAATAAAGTAACACTGAGATTCATCTAACTCCAGAAAGCATGGCTTTTTTCAAGACTTCAACCAGTAACAAATACCTAGTGGGCTGTGGGAAAAGAAGAATATTTCTTCACTCTTTGTGGGAGTACAGACTGGTGCAATCACGGTGGAAATCAGTGTGGAGATTCCTTTAAAAACTAGAATTAGGAGTCTCATTCAACCCAATCATTCCCCTTCTGGGTATCTTCCTAAAAGAATTTAAAACGTCATAGACAGCAATATATGTGCACTCATGTTTATAACAACATAATTCATAATAACTAAGTCTTAGAAGCAATCCAAAATGCCCATCAACTGAGAAATGAATAAAAAAAGTGGTCCTTTTATACAGTGGAATACTATTCAGATATAAAGAAGGAAAAAAACTTGAGACTTTTATAGGTAAACATATGCAACTTGAGACCATGCTCATAAGTGAAATAAATCAGACTCACATGTGTTAAACATCATATTGTCTCCCTGGGGTGAAAGAATAAAGAATCTTCAAAAAATACAATATATTATAATAGATATTACAAACTGGGAAGAAATTATTCAAAAAGAAAAAAGTACTAGGATGAGGAAAAGAGGAAAGGAAGGAAGGGAAAAGGAAAAAACCAAAATACAAAATAGTTATACTAGTAATTTCTCTTAGTTCATTGAAAAGTTTATAGTAATATCATTTGGAAAATTTTATAAGCCCATATCTTGTACACTGCTTACTTTAAAGATAACAATATTCAATGTATTAACTATCGTTATTTAATTATTTCGTTACAGAATTTTGTTTTACTTTATTCCATAAAATTAAAAAAAATGCTGCAGTTAGGGTAGAGATTATATATTTTCAAATGCCCCAAATAAACAGTAACATTTATGTAAATTAATAGCGAGTTGAAACTTTTTAAAACAAATCTCTATAATAGTGTATATGTTAGATTTTAAAGTCTCATATGTGAACTTTTACCATGAAACAAAGATTTCTTTTATTGATAAAATTAGAATCGCACTCTCTTCCATTCCTTCTGTCTTCTTTATAATGTAACCTATGAGGAATAATTCTGAATCTCGACTCTCAGTTCTCAGGAGCCTGGGATCCAGCTGGAGAAAAACCTGGTGAAGCAGTTCTGAATTTTAAAGCTTGTGGGATTTAACCACACCAACAACCAGTGCCAGGTGAGCTAGCAGGTCCAGTTGATTGAAATCAGCTGTCCCAATTCCTTCGCACACCAGATTTAAAGTGAATCTACCTGATTCACTGAGAAAGAAATCACTCTAGCAAAAGCCCGCTCACCAGAATTATAATCCAAGGGGCAGTTGTGCCACCGTGCCACCCATTCATGTGGACCTACTCTCAATCCTTTTTTTGTTATTGTGCTTAGTTCTGTTTTGTAAAAATGTTTTTTGTCATGGGGGTTAGCTCAGTGATACAGTACTTGCTAAAGGTATACAGGTGCTGTGTTACATACCCAACACATAGCGCATTTTTAAAAAGCAGTCGTGAGTAAATGTAGGTTGAACAGCATGAGTCATGCTTGGGTTTAGACACTGGATATTTGTTTGGAATGAAGGAGACCTGAAAGAGGAATAATCTTATTGTGTTAACCAAGGCATTTCCCAGTACCCTGCAGAGCTGATGTTCTCATCTACAGTGCCTGAGAAAATAGCCTCTCAATTAAGATTAATATCAGAGCACATACAGGATAATGGTTTCATTGAATATTCAATTATAAGCCAGCCTTTTCCCCTCTGGTTAGAAAGCCTTTCTCAATCTGTTAAAGATTTTGACATTGGAAAGTAAAGGGCAGAAAGAAGTACAGAGAGATAAGTTTATCAGAGTGGACTATAGAATATTCCTGGAATCCTTCTGAAGTTATAGAGAAAAATAGACAGGAAACAGCTGGAGGTTGTCTTTAAAAGTGTTGTGTATGTCTTTACCTTCAAGTTAGGTCATGAAGGATCTTGAAGAAAATATTGTCCATTCCCTTAATTTGGAAGCATTCTGTAATTTTTAAATACTGTCCATTCCCTTAATTTGGAAGCATTCTGTAATTTTTTCTTAGTTGTTTATATCCAGCCATGTCCATTTCAATTTTTAGGTAAATAGTAAGATTAACCTTCATAGTCACAAGTACATTTCTGTCTTTACAATTCATA
Source organism: Cavia porcellus (assembly GCF_034190915.1). Classification (NCBI taxonomy): domain Eukaryota; kingdom Metazoa; phylum Chordata; class Mammalia; order Rodentia; family Caviidae; genus Cavia; species Cavia porcellus. Next base: position 36,194,130 of record NW_026947489.1, read on the forward strand.
CATATCCATTATGTCTACAAATATGTGATTATAATTTTTAGCCTTGTAAAGTCATATTATATGTTAATTTTTTATGTATGCAGGATACTAAATATTCTATGAGACACTTTCCCATTGCTGGGATAAAATACGGGACATATGCAGTTTAATAGAGGAGAGGGTTCCTTTGTTCACAGTTTCAGTGGTTCAGTCCATGGATGGCTGCTTCAAAATCAGAAACAGCACAGTAGAAGAACATGTCAGCAGACAGCTGTTCACCACATGAAAACCATGTAGCAAAGAAAGAAGAAGGGCAGGGACAAGAATACACCCTTCCAGGTCATACCCCTGGTGACCAACTTCCAACCAGGCCCAAACTCCTAACAGCACATTCAGCTACTAAACTTATCAGTGGATGAATCCACTCACGAGTATAGTGCCCACATGATCCAACCATTTTCAAAGGCCCCAGCTTTAAACATACGAGACTCTTGAGAGAGCACTTTTTTGTCCAAACCATAAAAGATAGTAACAAGAGTAATTTTCTGGAACAAATTTATTAAAAGACTTCCAGATGCATTTATTTAATGCATTTCATCTCCAAATAAATCAGGTTTTCCACAGTTCTAATTTTGCTGGAACCTATTAGAAAATATTTTATCACATATATTATATATATACTATGTATATCCCTGACCACAGATTTTTAACTCCTTTATTTATTTATTTATTTATTTATTTATTTATTTATAGGAATTTAACTCATGACCTTGGTAGGCAGACCCTGTGCTGCTGAGCTATATCCCCTGCTAACTCCTTGATTTATATTCCTTACATTTTAATTAGTAATTTTACTTAGTAATGAATGTTAACCTGATCATCAGTTATGGTAAACCTTTGTTGAGGACCAAGTATCTGCCAGACAGTTTGATCACAGATGGGGCAGACTATCTAAGCACCTTGCTTCTTTTTGCTGTGTATATCAAGTATGCAAGGTTATGCCTATCCTCTAGACAGGCCATTTCTAGAGGTTGTGTTCACATCTAGTACTTGAAGAATAAGGTGATAGCTCCCACTGGAGAAAGTCCTGGCTTTTATCCTTACTATACTTATTATATATTGAGGGAGATATATATATATGTATATATATATGTATATATATGTATATATATGTATATATATATCTTTGAGATAACTGTTCCCTCCTATAATTCAATCCAATGTGTGTGCAAACATGTGCATTAGAACTTATTATTATTGCTGATATCTAGATGTCCCCCGAAGCCTCATGCACTCAAGGTAGGGCTTTTGGAAGGTAGAAGTTGTGTGATATTGGATTATAAACATGCTAATTGAATCAATCCACTGATTGGTTTAGCACAGATCTGGGTGTGGATTATAGGAAGGCCCACTCTGGGTATATGTGCCACCAACAAAAGGTTTGCAGCCAGAATGGAATAAAAACAAAAAGAGGGCTCACTGCTGGCTGCTTCCTGCCTGCCACACCATGGACTGTTTCTCTTCTGCCATACTTCTTGGCCATGTCACTTTTCCATGGTGCCAGCCAACTGTACACTGAAATCTCTATAAACTGTGAGCCAAAATAAACCTTTCCTCCTTTACCTTTGGGTGTTGGGTATTTTGTCCCAGCAACAAGAAAGTAACTAAGACACTTATGTAACAGCACAAATGACCATAAAGCTTTGGCAAATGATTTTGCCATAAAAATTAAGTTTTCTTCTGTCCCCAAAATTTCAGGTCTTCTGCAAGCAATCTGTGGCAGGTTAACTTTTAAATTGACTTGTCTTTAAGTGCAGTAAAATTACAGACCCTGCCTAGATACTACTTGACAAAGTTTTAAAGCTCCCACGAGATTCTTTTACTTCTCTAAAATTACCAAAATGCTACTGATCACACTTTTGTTTATTGTTAAGGCTGCACCTCTTCGTCACTTCTCTTATCAGCACCTTCCATTTCATGTTTCCGCAGAAGTTAAACTGCTCTACACCTGTGCTTTTGAGAACACTTCCTCTGCCTGGAAGCCACTGTGATTCGCAGTTTTAAGCCTCGGCTGAGGCTCCAGTGACACTTATGACTGTTTTTTGCTTGTTTTGGGGCAGCTTCTTTCTCCCATTTGCTTCAGATATTAAAACTTCACTCTTCCCTCAAAGACTCTTCTCTAGCCTTTTGGTTCCCTTATTTTATAGAGAGTTTAAAAACTTCCAAGAAATAACTTAATAAATTACACTTCGTGTAGATCCTTAAAAGTAGATTTAGTTAAGCAGTTAGATCCTCCACCTGCTTAACTAAAAATATGAACTGTTCCAGAAATGTTTAGAAGATAGTAAAAGACAGTTTTTGGTTTCATCTGTGGAAGTGTACAGAGATTACTGGCATGTGGGCCAGCAAACTGATGGAGAAAACCTAAAGTGATTTTGGGTGGCACCATTCAATAAGCTTATAGTCTGTGTGGAAGGAAAAGGAAGAAGAAAGAAATGGCCATTTGAGAAACTCTATTATGCTTGAGTGAGTGTGTCTGTTGTTACCACCAGTGTCTATGGAAATCAGGCTCCAGCTTCTTCAGCCCTGCATTTGGATTCATACCAGTAAGCTCTCCACAGAGCTCCCAGGCCTTAGTTCTGGAGTGGCTGGTGTTCCATCCTTTCCCACTCTTGTTTTTCAGCTTCCAGTTTCTTGGAATGAGCAAATTACTAGAAGATCCTCTGACTCACCAGTGTGCAGACAGCCATTGTGGACATTACCACCTCTGATCCTGTAAGCCTACCTAGTAAATAAAATACCCGACACCCATAATGTAAAGGAGGCTTACTTTTGGCTCATGATTTCTATCCACAGTCAGCTGGCTCCTAGGCAGAAGCAGGATGGCAGAGAGGCATGACAGAGATAAATGTATTCAATCAGGAAGCAAAAAGAGAAGGAGAGAGCCAAGAATAAGAATATACTTTTCCATGTCATGCCTGCAATGATGCACCTCCAACCAGGCCTCACCTCCTAATAGTACACTCAGCTCTTATCTTATCAACAGGTAACCACTGATGAGTATAACACTCCAATGATCCAAACACTATCCAAATACATGAAGCTTTTACAGGACATTTTACATATAAACTGTAACATTCTGCTGGTGATGTTCCAAAGACTGATGTCCACTGCATTATTCAAAATACACTTAACCAATTTCTAAGAGCTGTCTAAGTCTTAGCAGTTCCAGCATTGCTGAAAAGTCCAAAACAAAAATCTCCTCTGAGAGTCAAGGCAAGTTTTTACTGTGAGCCCCTATAAAAATCAGAAAGAAAGTCAAATACTTACAACATATGATGATATAGAGTAAACATTTGCATTTCAAAAGGGGCAACTAGAAATAGGACCAAGCAAATCTGGTCTTTCAGAGGCAAATATTAAATCTTGTAGCTCCATATCCAGCACTGTGGGCAGGTTTTGATGAGATGTGAACTCCAAAGTGCTTGGGAAGCCCTGTTTCTTTGGGCTTTTTGGGAACCTCTACATGGCCTCGCTCTCTTGGGCTGGCTTCACTCATCCAATGGCTTTCTTCAGCAGATTATCCATGTTCCTGGCATCTCCAAGAGCTTGGAATCTCCTCCACTGCACCTTCATGTTTGATCTTAGCTTTACATTCTGTCCTCTCATGAACTTCTGACAGGGACTGTGACCTTGTCATGCAACTTTGGATTCTCTTCTAGGCCTTCTTCTGAACTCTGGGAGGAAGCCCCCCAAACCCCATGACTCTTGCATTCTGCATGCATGTAAAATCAGCACTATGTGATGCTTCCAAGGTCTTTCATCTGCCCTCTTGGATCATGGCTGCTGCAGCATCTGAATGGCTGAATGGAAAGCATGCAAAATGACTTCCAGGAAACTAATTTCCTAGGTGGTTGTTCTTGAGCAAGCATCTCAGGGCCTCTTTTCTTAAAATAATGCATCACAATTTTCTATCCTTGAGTCTCTGATGGGTGGAGTCTTCCTGATTCCTGAAATGCCTTCAAACCATCTTTCCTATTGTCTTGATGCAAAATACTTGGTTTCTTTTTAACAATAGCTTTTCAGCATCCATTCTCTCCTAGCCAGAACTTTGTAGGAACTTCCTTTCTGATACACTTAGAAGCCTTCTGATTCTCACTGTAGCTCTTCATAAAAGAAGCCACCAGTAATCATGCTACAGCCTAAACACTGTGCTGCTTTGAAATTTACTCTTCTGTATTCATTAGTCCTTCAACCAGGTTTCAACCTCTAGTGGTACATTCAGCTACTGATCTCATCAACAGATAAATCTACTGATAAGTATAGCATCTCCTTAATCCAATCACCCTTGAAAAACATGAGCCTGAAAGGGGAGGGGCTTAGAGCTAAACCATAGCAGCAGTTCTAGAGAAAAAGAACTATAAGGGTGAATTTCTCTTATTGGTTTAGGGTTTCCTGAACTTGACTTTCTATCATGAAACTTAAATCTTCCATACTCTCTCTGTGATAATGTAAAGTATAGTGATAGACCATGGTATGAACTATTTAATGAATATGCAACTTAGACCCATTTGATACTCCTAATTCTTCATTTGTGAATGATTCTGTACATGATATTTCTGCACATTTTTGGAAAGCAAAAATATAAGGGTAGGTAGTTGCTCTCAGGGTCTCTGGATGAAGTAATACTCAAAGCTCAAAGACTCAATTTTCCAGCCCCAGATATGCATAAAGAGTATACAGTTATCCTGAAGGAGGATCTCTCTTAAAGCCACAGGACTGGAACTGTCAAAATACAAGCCCTCCTTATTCCAGCACAAATTTAACACTCAACCATAAAGGATATCTGCAGTTAAGGTGATGGCACTGACCAGAAAAAACAAAAGCTCTTACTAATGATTTTCCACGGAGCTTCTAAGCCTTCAGTATTGGGTTGCTGTGGCTTCCTTGGTCTGTCTTTTTCTGTGGCTTCCAGTTTCATGGTCTGAGCAGCTAATAGATCCTGTTACTCTCTAATGTCCAGAGATTCACTGTAAATTATTCTGCCTCTAATTCTGTAAACTTATTTAATAAATCTCTCATATATATGTATATATATAATAGAATATATACTGCATATATTCTGTAAGTGTTGTCACACATATTATAAGATACACACACGCACACACACACATATATATAATATATAATATATAATATATAATATATAATATATATATATAGAGAGAGAGAGAAAGAGAGAGAGAGAGAGAGAGAGAGAGAGAGAGAGAGAGAGAGAGAAAGAGTCTGTTCCTCTAAACAACTAATACACTCCCTTTGCCCCAAGGTTTTGATCCAGTCTCTGCCTGCTTGTCATCAACCAAATTATATTCAAATCCTCCATGCCTATAAACAACCTTAAATTCCCAATATGAAAACAAAAACTTACCCTCAAGCCTCCTCCCTTTGAATTTCTTTTCCCATTTCTCCCCTTCTCTCAGCCAAGATGAAGTTTTGTCTCCTCACTGCCCACTCTCTACTACACTCAGCTTTCCAACCATTATATCATGGAAATGCTCTGCCAGAATTCAACTAAGATCTCCTCATAACACTTTCTTCTCAGCACACAAAGAGAGTGGGAGAGACAGTTAATCTGGAGTGGGAGGGGTGAAGCTGGGTTGTTGCTGGAGTAGTGCTGGTTGTCCCTTCCAGTTGAGGGATACAACCTGCTAACATGCCAGACAACCTAGCAGGTTAAAACCTCAAGAATAAATACCCACTATCTTCCTTTCCTCTTACCTGCTTTTAGTCCTAACCTTGACCACATTCAGCTCAAAGCAGTGGCGCTCCATCTGTGCAGTGCACAAGTCAAGCTGCCGTGCCGAAGACAGCAGGGTGAACGGGCAGGTGGAGGGAGTCTAGGGCACGACATGGGCTTGTGTTTTGTGTCTTGTAAATACCTGAAGCCCCCAGCAAAACATATTCTACGAGATGGTCTTAGTCATATTCTTTTTCAAAACTTTAATAAATAACCTAAATTCTTATCTCTGATGATAAGAAAAGGGAAGGCAACACGCACAGCAATTAAAAAACAACAGAGAACCTAAAATCACAGATGAAACGAATAGTTTTAGATTATTAACATAGACATTACTTAACTTCTAAGAGAACTCCAAACCATGTAATTGTTGTTCTTAAATGAGCACAAGATGCCAAATTTTATTGTGCAAGAAATTAATGTTTGAAGAAGCCAGTGAGCCCGTAAGTTCCTCGTAATCCTTGATCTTCAAAGAGCATTTATTCAGTAATTTGTCGCGTAAGGAATAGAAAAGCAAAATGCCTTTCAGTTTGGGTATAACGTTCTTCATTTTTTGATACTATTTTCATTATGTACTTATATATCCTGGGGAAATATAAGCACATCCAATTCTTTTGTTTAACTTTTATAGAAATACATTTATATAAGGTGGAAGAGTCGAGCATCACTTCACTATATGACTTCCCTTATCTGTACTCTTTGTAGACATTTGACGACTTCTTTCATTTGTGTGTCATAGACAGACACTAAATGTGAGAGTAGAAAGGAACTGAACTAAGGCTCATACCAAAAACCTATAGGTTAGCTAAGGTGCAAGAAACATTGCCATAGATGCATAAATATTACCCAAGACCAAGCAGCAATGAAAATTCAGATTCCCATCACAACGAAAAGGGGCCACTTAAATTGTAGAGAAAATCTACCTCCGAAATCTCCCCCATTGCTAAGGGGCTCTTTCTGTTGGAAGTGGCCTGGAGAGGTTCATGATGTATGTTCCTGAGCATTTCAGTGTCTGCGCTGGAAATCCAATCTCTGACTCTGGCTGTTGTAGTACTTTGAGCACAGCTTTAGTGACAATATCCCTCAGGCAGGATTCTGTTACCCTGTGGTCAGCATCAGGGAAAGAGGGCTCCTTCGTGGCTATAAACAGAATCAAATCAAATCAAACCTCAGACCTTACCCATTGGTATGTTTTATATGTCATACTGGATTTTTACATCCTTTCAGTGGGATTGTAAAACATTTTGGCACAAATTCACAAAATTGCATATCTTTATTATCTGATAGAACCAAATTCCTAACATTCAAATGCATTAACTTTCCATTCATTTTACATCCAAAACTGATTTTTGAAATTCATCTTATTAATCCAGCTGTTGGTGTTTATTGTGTTCTGGATTAAAGAAGTGCACCCTAGTTGCCTTTAGATGGAGAATGGGCTTCCCAATGAGGTTGCCCAGCTGCGTTCCCAGGGGGAAGATCTGCTGAAGCTGGACTGGGCTCAGCCTCACTGAACACAGATATTAGACCATGTAAGTGTATCTCAGTGACACTTATATTCAAATAGCCAAGCCATTTTCTTCAATGGAGCCTTAGGGCTCTTTATTCCTTTCCTCGGTACCGGGACCTGCAGAGATGTGAGCCTGCCCTGACTCACTCTTGCTGTTGACAGGAACTGTGCTGCCCCCCCCCCACCTGTTTCCAAGTCCTCTTTCTTCATAGTCTACTTCTATTCCCATACAGCCTGTCTGTCCTGCCTCGGTGCCTTTTTCCTTGCTCTCCTCTCTTCTTACAGTGCTTTCCCCTCAGTCTTCACTGGTCTATTTCTCATCCATTTAGTTCAGTGGTGACAAATCTACAGCCCTTGTTTTTCTTTTAAGACAAAAGATGTTAATGTTTGAGGTGTGTTTTCTAAACTAAAACTTCACTATTCAGGTTTAATTGCAGTGTTGGCACTTTGTGATAAATAAGTCAGTTTTGGGTTGCAATTTGGGCACTCATTTCTGAAAGGTTCGCCGTCACTGCTTTAGTTTCAAGCTAAAATGTCACCCCATCAGAATGGCCTTCCTAGGCCAACCTACCTGTCATGGTTTATGTCTGTGTCCCCCAGGCCTCATGAGTTTGCATTGTGCATTTGTGATGGTTCATTGTCTAGTGCTTGTACACCCACATAAGGGTGGAGCCAGGATGTAATGTAATGGCAGGAAGAAGGTGTGTCTTGCTCTTTCGTGGGTTCCTGCTTGCTGTTTGCAGTCGCCATGAACTGTGGCCCAGCCATGCCCGCCTGCCTTGGAGCCAACTGAGTGTGGACTGAAACCTCCAAAAACTGTAAGAAATAAATCTTTCCTTTCCCAACTTGGGCTTCAGGTATTTTGTCTCAGCAACGAGTAAAAAGTAAATAAGACAGAATTTGGTGCCGAGGAGTGGGGTCGTTCACTGTGACTATAGATGAGCATGTTTTTTGAGAGGCTTTGGAAATGGCTTGTGGGCATAGTTTGGAAAGGTTCGGACATGTCGCCTAGATGCATAGAGCTGGAGCAGCTTAGGCTGTTTTGTAGAGGAGATTCTGGTCAGAACTCAGGAGAAAGAAGGGTGATAGAAAGCCTGATGGTAAAGACTAAGCTTGGGAGGTTTCTGATGGGATAAAGGACTGCATTGGTTGTTGGACTTCCCATGATGTGTGTTATGGGTTGGCAGAAAGTTTGTCTGCATGTTGCTCATGCCCAGAGACTTTGCCTGAGACTGAGACAAAGGGCAATGGACTGATTAATCTTGAAAAAAATTAAAAAGCAATCGAACATTGAGACCGTGGCATAGCTATTGCTGGGGGCTTTTAGTCAGGTTTATGTTGCAAATCAAGAGCAAAAAGCCCAGCAGGATAATTTACAATACTGTGAGTTTGGCCAGAAGGAAAATGCCAGGAAGGCTGTGGATTGTAAAGACAGAGTTGGGATTTTGATTGCTGAGAAGGAACAGAAAGATAAGAAAGATGGTCCCAGGGCATCCCAGGAATGGGATCCCTACCCTTTGCAGCCTTACTGCAAAGGTGAAAGAATTTGCTCAGGGGAGAAAGCTGCAGAGCACCAGGTTCCAGAATGGCAACAGAGGCCACATAAGGTTCCAGAATGGTGGCAACATAGAGAAGCTTTTCCCCACAATCAGGTAAACAGAGCCCTGAGATCCAGGCAACTGAACCCTACAGCCAAGAGAGAGAAAAGCCTGGCTACTGCTCTAGCTGGCAACAGACCTTGGTGGCATCCACAAGGTGCTGATTTTAGGTGCAAGGAAAATATACGAATTCTGAGGGTAAGACGGCTTCCACCTCGATTGCAAAGGGCCTGGCAGGCCAAGCAGTGTGCCCCTGAGAGGGCAATTTGTGAAGATATAAAGGTGAAGCCAAAGGTGCAGTGGAAGTTTGGAAAAGCCAGGAATGTGGATGATCCAAGGGAAGCTGCAAAAAGCAAGCAGAGAGGACATAAGAAAGAAGCTGCGGGAGTTGAAATCACCAGAAGTGCCCTCGGGGTGGAATCACCCAAGCCTTTTGGAGCTTGCAACCAGTTTGCTTCAGATGCTGAGCATGGAACTCTAGGACTTAATGTTTGCCCTGCTGTATGTTGGACTTTCTTTGTTTCCAGTGCTTTATATTCCTCTGCTTGTAACTTTTGGAATGGTAGTGTTTATCTTGTGCCTTTGCATTTCAGAAATGTTTAACATTGTTTCATTAGTACAGGGGGTTACAGTTAAGAGTTTGCCATAGATCTTGGAGGAGACTTGGGACTTGGACTTTTCAGCAATGCTGAAACTTAGGACTTTGGCAACTCTTGGAGGTGGACTAAATGTGTTTTGTATAAAGGATGTACAGGAGTCCTGGGAGCCAGGGTGGAATGTCAAGGTTTACGTCTGTGTCCCCCAGGCCTCATGAGTTTGCATTGTGCATTTGTGATGGTTCATTGTCTAGGGCTTGGATTGATGGTGTCAGCGCTACACCCACGTAGGGGTGGAGGCAGGATGTGATGTAATGGCAGGAAGAAGGTGTGTCTTGCTCTTTTGCGGGTTCCTGCTTGCTGTTTGCAGTTGCCATGAATGGCGGCCCAGCCACGCCCCCTGCCTTGGAGCCAATTGAGTGTGGACTGAAACCTCCAAAAACTGTAAGAAATAAACCTTTCCTTTCCCAACTTGGGCTTCAGGTATTTTGTCTCAGCAATGAATAAAAAGTAATTAAGATACCACCTAACTCAGCTGACTCCTTATGACATAACCAGATTGTTAGCTACCTCACATTTTTCACATTCTGAAAACTTTTGATTATTTTTGTTTTGAATCATGAGGTCAGGTATCATGTCTGCCTAGTTTACTGTTTACTGAGGGATTAGAATAGCCCTTGTATATGTTATGAGTCTGTGGTCTTCAGAAAATAAATATTCCTTTAGTAAACCTTTCGTCCTTCACTTTCAACAAGTTCCCTTCATTCTGTTTTCAGTACCGGGATTGGGGTAGCCTTCTGCTTTATGGGCTGAACAGAATTATATTGTCCTGGAAGTTACTGTGTCAGTTACAGATTTTTAAATCAGAATTCCAAATTCACCCTTGCTTTCTGGTCTGTGAAAACAAATTTTGATACTTTAAATACAGTGTATAATCTGAATTGCATAATGATGTTTTCTGGTCAGTGACGAGAGGACCTTTTACATGACAGTGGCCCATAAGATTAAAATGGAGCTGGAAAAACCTTTTTGCATAGTATTTCTACTGTATTTTTCTATGTTTAGATACACAAATACTTATCTTTGTGTTACAGCGGCCTACAGTATTCAGTACAGTACTATACTGTGCAGGTTTATAGCCTAGGACCAAAAAACTGTACCGTATAGCTGAGGCATGTAGTAGGCTACATCATCTACTTCTTTTTTTTTTTTTAAACTACCCTCTATGATGTTCTCACAGTAACAAAATCACGCTATGACACTTTTCTCAGAGCTTTCCCTCTGTCATTAAGAGAACCATGCCGTTTTATTTGATCAAGTAGCTCAGTTCTGGATTTAGCCCATAGAGGGCAGTAGAGACATTGCAGGGAAATGATCTTGCTTTCAGATTCCTAGTCTGCTCTCCACAGGATTAGAAGAAAGTAATGAAACAGAATATTTACCCCTCGACTATAGGCAGGAAGCACTTAATAAGTGTAATGATATAACAGTGGGTTTATAGTTGTAAATTCTTTCATGAAAATTCAGCATCTCAACAGAACTTCCTTGTATATTTGACCTGGTACCAAATAATTTGTCAACAGTTTCTTTTAATTTGTTAAAATCTATTGAGCTGTGGCAGAGAGTTTGAGCTCCTAGATCTTAAACAGTGCTGCAATTTATATAAAAAGCTCTGAGAAGTATGGTTCACTAAAATGAGCCTCTTGAGAGCCCTTATGCCTGCTTTGTAAGTCTTCTAATGACCCTACAGAAAAATATGATTAAAATCCAAGTTGAATTTCTTCACTGAAAAACTATAAGCAACATAGTAAGTGCAAAGTTACATATTCCATTAATAAAGATTTGAATAAACAAAATGTGACACAGACACAATGTAATTATCCAGTCCTCTCAAAATTCTAATATAATATATATTATATAAAATATATATTATATATAAAATTCTAATATAATATAAATGAAATTCTAGTATATACTACTTCATGGAAAAACATCAAAAACCAGCTAAGTTGTTCTGTAATTTTCCAAAGGAGACATAGAAGACATGTCTGGACTAGGATGGCAGCAACAGACCAAAAAATAACTCAAACAAGCCCAGCTTGGCAAATCAATGAGTTTATTGGGTATTCGTAACAGAATAGTGAAAAGCTTATGGACAGCTACACTCCCAAACCCATTACCTCCCATTTACCATCCTCTTATTCGTATAGGGCTCTAAGTTACCCAGCAAAAAGCTAAGAACCAGAACCCAAATCCCTGGGAAGAATTAAGTGTCATGGGCACTCAATTCTCTCCTTATTGAGAATTCCCTGGTTTCTGAAAAGCTATAAAGTCACAGTGAGGTATCTCTGAGTTTTGCTGCAGTCTGGCCCGCAGCCTCAGCAAGTGGTGGGGGCCCAAGGTCAGCTAAATGGTTACCCACTATAAAACAGTGTCACCCTGACTAGGTAGGGCTCAGAGCACTGTTCTCTCTCCACAAGTCAAATAAGCCAGATTGAGAAGAGCCTGTACAGTATTAGCACGGGTAGCACAGTTGGGGCTAAAAGATCACCCTCCTCCATCCATTTAGATTTGGCAATGACCTAGGGTCAGTTCTCCTGATTTAAAGGAGCATCTTAGTCTGTTTGGGATACTATTACAAAGTACCACAGGCTGAGCAGCTAAAAAGCAAATATGAAAATCTGTTTCTCACAATTTGGATGATGGGAAATCCAAACTAAAGTACCAGCAGATTCAGAATCTTCATGACTTAAACATGAATTGGTGGTGGTGGGGGCATCCTGTCTCTAATGTGGCAACAGATGTTTTTCCAAACTTAAACCACATCCAGGCAAAAGTTTCAAGTTGATCCTTGAAGAGAGAAACCCTTGGGATAAGGTTACCCTTGAAGTGGGTTAGGGTTCTTCAAAGTCCCATTATTTTGTGCTAGAAATTGTAACATATTTCTGGCATAATAAAAAGTAAGAAATAAGGCCATTATATCCCCACACCCTACACTGCTCAGGCACAGCTGCTTTTGAGTCATCTGTCAAATGATTAGCTCACCTTCTGTGTCTGACCCTGGATTCAACACTCACCCACCTTCTGGTGACAAATAGCCTTAGTATTTCCTTGAAATCATCCTGTTGCTGAAAAGATTCTTTCCAAGTTCTTGGTGTCTTGAACATAGAAATGTATGAGACACACAGAAAAGATAGCATGGATTTACATTTTTTTTGAAGGTAAAAAAAAGAAATATGCTCTGCAAAGTGAGAGTGAGCTGAATGGACTCACAGTAGCTGTGAAGACTTGAACACGAGATTCCCAGATTGCTTTTCCCTGTGGAAACCAGGCTTTTGGAACAGTTGTCCTGTCAGAAACTCAGCTGGCCTTCTTAGTTTTATACCAGATGTGAATGAAGAATCAAAAATGGCACTTTTCTGATTGGTCCTGTGCACAAGGTTTGGGAATTGCATAGTCATGCTGGACTCTTCCGTGTGCGTGCCCAGGTCTCCATGACTGAAAGGCTCTTCAGAGTTGTTTTCCTGGTTTGCCTTGCCCCTAAAGTCCTACCTCACCTCCAGAAAAACTCAGCTCTTCCACTTATAACCATATTGATTTGTGATACCACAGTAAACAATGTATCCAAGACGTATAAATATTTTATTTTTGCAATACTAAGAATTGAACCCAGGGACTTTGCACTGTACATCTCCAGGACACTTTTGTTTTCAAATGAGATTTTATTGAGTTGCTAACTGGATCAGGCTAGTCTTGAACTTGCAATCCTTCTGCCTCAGTCTCCAAAAATGATGATATTACAGATATGTACTACCACGTTAGGATTGTTCATAAGATTTTAATGTGAATCATCAAGCTGGAGTAGTAATCGGGCTTTGAAGTAAAATGTAAGACAATGAATGGGATAATGGTGGGTGTCTGCACTAATATAAATGAAGAAGGAGGAAAATAAAAGTGAAAAAGTAATGGGCAATTATTGACTCAATTATTCTGCTAATTGTAGGTAATACTGGATTTGAAGATGATGTTAAAGAAGTTTTAACACTTTTGAACATGAAAGGCAAACATTTAGGGTAAATCTAGAGGTGACCCATGAGCTCTGAATCTGCTACTTACTAGCTAGACAATCTCAAGCAGTTCAGAAAACTATGAAATGGAGAGCACATGGGACTGTCTAATACTGGTTCTGAAATACACTAGGTGATCAATAAATCAATAATAGTCCTGAGTCCCAGTTAAGTCAGAATTTATACCGGTTCTGAAATGCTTCAGAGTAACCTCCAACCTTGATGTTAAGGACTGGGATCCAGCACAAAATTGAGAGGCTTTAGACAACACAGTCACAGTAACTGCCAGTTTTCTAACCGCTCTTATTTATCCACATCCCGCAGTGTCTGGTACAGAGTAGGCACTCAATAAACTCTTGCAAATTAGATCTGTAAACTGAACTTCTTAACCCATTCTTAACACTAATCTTCTGAAGAAGATAAGAATTACAGAAACATCACCTGATGAAACTTGCCAGAAGGAAAAGTTTTACACAAAACGGCCCAGACTTCAAGAAGATCCTCTGCAGGAGAGGCCCGGAAAGGGCCAAGAATGCTGGGCAGGCTGAAACCCAGGGGGCGTGGAGAATTTCTGATTTTTTTTTTGAGTGCACTAGTTCATTGAATCAAAGAATGTCAGTATGAAAGTTTAGAAATGATGCAGAAATCTTTTTTTTTTTTTTTTTTTTTTGTCTTTTTCCTTTTTATAGGTATTGGGGATCGAACTCACGACTGCCTGCTTCCAAGGCAGGCGCTTATGCCGCTGAGCTAAACCTCCAGCCCCAATGCAGAAATCTTTAGGCCCTCGGAGGGCATGTACCTTAAAATCAGATAAATAACAAAAAAACTAGGCCTGAGAGCCCACAGTAGACTCCCTTGTTCAGTGCTTTTTCAAGACTATATATGGGCTTATATTTGTTTGTTTTTTATTTCTTGGTTTTATTTCTTGGAGATGGGGTCTTGCTATGTAGCTCAGGCTGGCCTTTAGTTCACTATGTATTCCAGGCTTGACATCAAATTCACAGCAATCCTCCTGCTTCCGATTCCCAAGTACTGGGATTACAGGTGTGCACCACCACACCTGACTGTGAGTACAGTTTTTAATGTATTTGGAACAAGGAGAAATGAAAGAGATAGGCCACTCCCCAGAGCAGAGGACACAGTGTTGATAGGTAAGAGTCTCATTTCACAGTATCCTTCTCTATCAGAGAAACTGATCTTCAGCACTGATAAAAGTGTAGTCTAAAATAGTTGGCAGGTAATTAAGTTTTAAGATAGGGGAGAGGATAGAAAGCCTAATCAACTTAATTGAATACATGCTCCGGGCCAAAAGACCTTCTGCTTTAGACTACTGCAAGAACTGGCAGCTGTTTCCCTGGGGATGAGCAGTGCCAGCCCCCCAGGAAGGCTTAATTATCACAACCCTTCTGCATCCAGATTCCACAGTTAGCAGCTACCACGTGACTTGGCCTTCACTTAAGATAGTTCCTTCCTTTACAGAATCAGAATTGCAAAAGACTGAAACAGTAAGACGAAACACTGAAACCAACGACATATTAAGAGAGCAATGGAAAAAATTCTGCATTTATCATTAAAAAATTTGTAAATACAAAACAGAGGAGATGTGGATTAAGAAAAATCCATGTTCAAAGATTTGATAACTTGGCAGACTCCAATACTGCATCTTTATATGACACAGCAGCAACCAAAATGACTAATGAAATCTTACAAGCATTAATAACTGCAAAGCATTCAGAATAAACAGAGCACGGGCTTTGGACTCTTTTTTCAGGCAGACGTCATCTGTAGTGTTGTGTTCAGCTCATTGGTGTTCTGGGAAGGATAAATAATACATGATCTGGAAACCATGTCGGGTGAATGCAATAGACTGGGAAATGTTCGTTTTGTAGGGCAGTTCAGTTATAGTGACCAAACTGTGAAGGAGGGTCATTTTTCTATGTCAGTTTGTAAGACAGAACTAAGACTAATTAGGTGAAAGCAAACTTATCTAAGAGAAAGAAAGACAGTATTGGTTGAATGTCCAATACCTGTCCCTTGTGCTAAGTGTTTTGCATTCCTTGATTAACACATTTCAGAAATGCATATTTTTAGTGTGGTGGGGCTCTGGAAGTCATTTATCTAGTTCAGTGCTGCTCATTTTGAGCAGTGTGATGCCTTTTCTGCTTCTAAGTCTCAGGACTGCTCTCCTTTTGGAGCCAGTTTCTCAGTTGAAGGTAGGTTGTCTGGGGCTAGCAAAGGCACCTGTGATTTGGCAAAATGGATTTGCCACACAATTTCAAGGTTTCAAATTCCTCCTTGGAGAGCTGAGTATGAAAGAGGGACACCTAGTCCATATTTTCTCCAGCTGCATTTTATAGCCAGTCTTGAACATTGGGATGGAGGGTCATGTCTGTGGGAAGGCTGAGTGTGTGTGTGGGGGGGGGGGTGTAGGAATTCCTTGAATTCGGGATGGATATGTGAGAGCACATGGGCTGGATCAGAGGGTCCTCTGTGAATACACAACAGCCATTCCCTTCACCTTCACTGACAGCCCTGGAGTCCCTTGAGCTGAAACCCTTCTACATAGGATACTCTGGGCAGTGAATAGGATGTATCAGTCAGGGGCCTGTGCGGAATTCCACTCAGGATGCCAATCAGAGATGTTTTCTAATGAGTTGTAAACAGAATATCACAAAGGAATTCAAGGTACCAGACACCTTCCAAACTCAGGGCTGTGTGCTTGCTCTCTTCCTCTGTCACACCGGCTCTCCTTGGCATCTATGCGCCTCCTTCCACACACTAAAGCCTTCTTTTAGGATGCCACCTCGTCCAGGAGCACAGCACCTGCTCCTTCTCAGCACTCGCTCCTTTCTGCCACCTGACTTCCTTATACCACTTAACAGCACCAGGTATTTGTAGATTCCGTTATTTTCTGCCTCTAACCACAGTGTAGACACAGTTTTGTCTGTTTTACTTATTGCTGTAAACCCAGCCTGAGAATACTGTCTAGCCCAAGTAAGATGCTCAGCAAATATTTGTTGAATGAATGAATGAAAAAATGAAGGCTGATTGGAACTGTTAGCAGGTGGACAGAGAATTTCCCAGGACTGATGCCTAATCCCTCTTTCTTAATTCAAACCGCTAACCACTCCTTTGGTGAAACCTGCTGACAGGCAAAGAGCTTTCATTTGGCCACAAGAGGGTAGTGTTGATTTTGTTTTTATTGTGTGGGAGCTTTGTTCTGAATTATTTATTTTCTTCCTCCTTAGACCCCAGAAGGAAAATCTAGCACAAAGCTATGTCTGCAGCCAAAGTAAACATGTGGTATCTCTTTCACTCTGATGTTGTTCAAGGGAAATTCAGTTAAAAACTGTATCTAGAATGGTCCCTACCAAAAAAAGGTCACTTGAAAGCAAAACATGAGGAAAGTCTGGGAGAAAGGAACTGCCCAAGAAAGTGCCTCTACTTTAGCTTCTGTAACCATGGAGACAGACATGCCCAGATGACCTGTATTTTGTGCCACATCTATCTCCTTCATTCTGCCAGCATTCTGCCAGCTGTCCTGCAAAAGTGTGAGCTCTCACTATACAGGGTCTAGGCTAATGGTTTCAATTGTCACCTTCCAGATGCTCTGGAAAAAACATTCAAATTATCGAAAGAGTTATTCACTATTTTACTAAATCTTACTTTACGAAAAATAACATGCTAAGGTACTATGTGATATGACACATAAATCAGTCCCAAAGTCAAGGCACATAGCAATGGTACTGTAAGGTAAAAGAGGACAGGATAGATATGGGGAGTGGCTGAGCTGCAGACCAGCCACTTATTCAGGGCTGGAGCAAAGCCAGCCCTGAGAACAGGGAGCCCCAGAGCCCAGCCATGTAAACCAGCACTTGGCGTTAAGAGCAAAGCCATCTGGGAGATGTCTGGCCTTGGTGTTCTTCCCTGCTAACCACAGTGAAGAGAGCTCTGAGAATGAGACCTTGCACTTTGGCCTTGGTTGCGTGCTTCCCCACCTTTTACTATGTATAAAGACAAAGACTGTGCTAGGTTGTCGTCGCTGCCTCTCCATCAGTATTATCAGGTCCCACCCGATCCTAGTATTCCTTTTAGTATGTGTGTGTGTAGATTTTTCTTAATCTGCAGTCACCCCCTCCCGGGACCCTGCTGGTTGCACAGGCTGTAGCAGATACAAAGTCTAGAGAAGGCACTAGAAGCATTTGGGAGAAGGCTGTATCCAGTCAGGACGGAGCAGAGGAGCTTACAAGAACAAGGACATTTGAATTGGGATTCGAATGATAACAAGGTGTTTGGCTATATCTAAATAGGAGTCCCCAACCTTTCTGGTACCAGGGACTGGTTTCACAGAAGACAGTTTTTGCAGGGACAGGGGCGAGGTGGTGTGGTTGAGGGGTGGTTCAGGAAGCAGGAAATCTAAATCCCTCTGTGGTCAGCTGCAGGGTTTGTGCTCTTGCAGGAGTGTACTGCCACTGCCATTTGACAGGAGGCGGGGCAGTAGAGAGAGTGGAGGAGAGCAGCTGTGAAGACAGCTGGGCTTCACCTGCCCACATCCTGCTTCTCATCTCCTCCTGCATTGCTTGCTCCCCCCTAACAAGTTAGGGACTCAGATCTGAAGCACTTTATGATTTTACAGTTTTCTTGTTCACAGTTGATTTAGGGGTAATTTAAGAATGAGTGACTTCATGTGGGCATGAGAACAGTCAGTTTCTCAGCACATCCTACTCTCATTAGACATAATATAAAATTTAAAGAGGGAGATAATGCTGCTAAACAGTGAAAGAGCACAAACTTTGTCTCTGCCTTAGTAGTTCCTTAATTCAGTCTACCTCATGCACACTCCAAAGGGACTGAAGGATCTTACAAATGACCAGATGGATTTTTTTTCCTTAAAAAAAAAAAAATAAAGCACGGAGTGGAAATCCTAGGGGATGTTTTATTATCTTGGCTCAACAGCACAGGGTAGAACCCGGATACACAGTAATACTCTAGGATTCACAGACCAACACGTTATACTCTGCTCAAACATACTGTTTATTGAAAAGAGAAACACTCCAAAAGGAGAATGAAGAAAAAAACAAAGAAAAGATCAGATGTGAATTAGCAGCACTTACGTCACAGGCTCCTAATTCCTTCCTGGCACACAGCCCTATGCAAGGAAACGGCCACAGCCCCTTGCTAGTCACCCAGACTAGTGCGGAAGGAGGCAGTCTGCCTCGAGAGTGAGCAGCGGAGATAAGAAGTCTCTCAGCCTCTTCAGGTTCCTCCTGCTCATCAGCAGGGGCAGGGTCTCCACAATCAGGTCTGGGTTTATGTAATGCAGGTGGAATAACAGGTAACCCAGCAGCTCAACAAAGATCAGGAGCATAAAGAACCACCACCGGCAAAGTCTGCAGAGAGACATTCATTGTTAGCATGAGGAGAAGGGAAAGCCCATGATCAAGCAGTAAGGGCTGGACCTCATAGTCATGAAAGGCTGGAGAACTGGTTACTTCAGACAAAACTGATGCAGGAAAATGGGCTATGGGGTACAGAGGATAAGGGCAGATTGACACAGAAAAAGAATCTTTCTGCAACAGAATAGATACCCATGGAGAAGAGTTGGAGGAACAAAAGATGATGGATTACTGGACCTTTGTAGTTTATTAGAAAAGGCTCATAATTGTCACTTGGGAGCCTCATCACCATTAGGTCTTCTGTAGCAAGCAGGTTTAGAACTTGAAGATTTGGCCTTATGTTACTTTAACATCAAAATGACAGTGGTTGGGCTTTGCTAGACATCCCATGCTGAAATAGACTACAATGAAGTGTGTATGTTTTATGAGCATCTAAGACAAAGAAAATCTACTCTATTAACAGCTTAACTGTTTATCTTTATAGAAATATCATAAGTGGAAATTTTGTGTAAAGTATTATATCATGGACTTTAGAGTTAGTCTCATTTCAAAAATTTAAAAACAAAACACACAGAAAATTGAAGTGTCTTTTTTTTAATAATTTCTCAGCCTGCAGTAGAAGAACCAAGAAAATTAATGCATCTTATACTCTGTCAAGGAGAGTATGACAGAGGCTCTATCAAAGATCATAAGGATAAAAATGAAAAATTGAAGTGCAAAATGCAGTTTCCATGCTAAACACCCCAGCTACTTACAATATTACAACTCTAGTAATGTAACTTTATGTTAAGGGAGAAGCAATCTGGTGTTTTCTGTGTTGGGGTATAACTTACTCATTAGGTCACCTGCAGGGTAAATGTAGCTTGGACTAAGTCAAAACCAAGATTCTGCTGCTTACCTAAAAAGTGAGATCTTCCTCTGGTTCTTAGTTATAGTCTTCTCCTATGGGAAGTAATAAAACCAAAGCTGTAGCTGTTCAGGTGCTCACAGAGAGGGAGAATGACAGGGTGGCGGTGAGCAGAGATCATACCACCCAGGTATGAATCTTGCCTTGGCCCGTAAAACACTGTCTTGCAGTAAAACACTGAATCTCATTATTTCTTAATTATAGAAATATTAAAAAGAAGGAGAGAAGAAGGTGTAGAGGAGACCTACATTTTGGATAGATAAGACTCACCATGGTTTCCACCAGAACAGACCCACGCTTCACTACTTGGGAATAATTCTTCTGGGCTTTGGCTCTGGATGAAAAAGACCAGAGCCAAGAATTATATAACAACATCTGAAGAGTTGATAAAAAGGTATTGTCTAAGTCTTGCAACACATATTATTAATTTCCTGCATTCTTGATAATATTTATGGAACTCAACATCTACAATTTACAGAAACAAGGAAAATAGGATCTATTTTCAAGTGAAAGATAAGCTATGAAGATGAGGCCTAATGTTAGCCTGGTGCTGGGTTCAAACTCCACAGTGTTTCTGGGTGGCAGCTCATATGTTTTTCAGGCCACACATTCTCAACTAGGCGGTTGTCCCATTTTCTTATGCACATCTTGTTTGGAGGTCAACCGGAGATGTGGGCAGACTTCAGATACATAATTCGGAACTCCTCATGTCTGGCTTTCTACTTTCTTTCCAGCATCTTTGGCTGCTCTGAATTACATCCTCTGTTTTGGGCTTTTTTTTCCCCCCCAGAAAGACGATATAATTCCTCTTGGTGTTTTAGCTGCCTCTTGCATACGAAGTTTGGTCTCAGATTAGAAGCTATAAAAACGGGGGGTTATAACCTGCTGCCATTCTTCCTATTTTTATTCTCTCTCTAATGTCTTCTGGTTGCTGTTGATTTGTTCTGTTTTGTGGGTTACAGTTTGGTGTTTTTTATGCTATGATTCAAATCCAACAAAAGCTAAGTCAAGAGTTTTTATGAAAATTTCTTTTTAAAAAAATATATATTTATTTATATATATATTTATTTATTTTGGAGAATTTCTTTTAATAACCATCAAAGGTTAAGTGACAGGAGATTTCTGGTTATTCCTTAGAGGGAAGAGCTTGTGTCAAACCACAAGACAAAAACACCCAGCAGCTATTTGAATACACTGGAGAACATAGTCAGCAGCCAAAAGGTGCAAAGCTCAAGCAAAGAAAAGCACAAAAAGGTGAACCCCTTTTCATTTACCTCCTTTCCCCAAGGTAATTCGTCACTAGAGTCCATAAAGCAAATGCCAGCAACAGTTTGCTGAGGCGGCAAAGGAGTAAATTAAGACCAACGAGAGGCTGCTGCTTCCCACTTACATTTCTTTGTTAAGCATCAGTACTTCCTTTTCTTCTTCCAGCCGCCTCAGAGCTTCCTGGTACATCTTTCCATGTGGGTAAAGACATCATTAAAAGAATATTTATATTTTTGTCATAGACAAAAAAACACTGTGTTTAACACTCTCCAAATATTCTAAACAGTACACGCCAAAGTGTGCACAAGGTAAGAAGGAATTAACATCAAAAGTTGACTCTTGTGATTGCTCTATATGCACAAAAACTCTTGAGTTCTCCTTACTGACACCCCAGCTCTGACTCCACTGTGCTCCCTTAAGCGCGTTACCCAGCTCCAAAGCTCAGTGTCCTTTCCATCATAACAATCGTAACCTCCCTGACTTGCCAAAAGCTCTAGTCTTAGCATTACTGGGAAAACTGACTGAGAAACGTACTGTATGACAAGTGCTTAGCACAGTTCCTGGCACAGAATAACATCATTTTTGTTGCCACTGCTGGTGTACAAAAGCATTCTCCTTAGAGGCAAAGCCTGAGGAGAAGCCAAGGATCTTATGTTTTGGGGAAATTCTGCCCCAACTCTACCTTTATGCAGTGGGCCTGGTCCTCACAACGCTGTTGAATGAATTGGTAGTCATTCTTCACCTAGGAAAAAAAAAATTAACAAATGTCATGTGTTAAATCAGAACCAAACCTTCCAGCATTTGGGAGGCTAAGGCAGGGGGATTACTGGGAGTTCGAGGCCAGCCTGGGCTACAAAGTGAGTTCAAGGCCAGCCTAAACTACATGACAAGACCCTGTCTCAAAAAGAAAAATAAAAAAGAACCAAAGCTAGACAGCTCCTTGGAAACCTACCTGGCAAAGAGGACATTTGGCTAGTTACCTAGCAACAACCACTTCACAAAGAAGTGACATCATCACTCACTCACAGGGTCTGTGAGCAAAGGGAATGGTTTGCCCAGGTTGTCTATGCACCACATACCGGGGGGTGGGGACGTTATGCATTCAGTAAAGTTTGGGGTTCAGCAATGGTTTGTGGAGCTAGAGAACGGCAACAGAGATGATAAGACCAGTACCTTTAATAAAGCTTTCTTCACCTGCGTGAGAATCAGTGAGTCATTCGCCAGCAGTTTTTGCTCCCCCGCCCTGCCCTTGTTTTGAGGTTTCCTTCCTTTTACACCCCGGGCTCCCCTAGTGGAAGAGCCGTGCTCTACCTTGGCCATTTCCTTTTCCTGCTGTGCACAGGACTCTGTGGACTGTTGTAGCTTCACCTGTGGAGACAGTGAACGACAGCAAGAAGTTAACAGCATGCTTCCGTGGGAGACAAATGTGACAGAGTCATCCTCCCCAGACCAACAGCGAGCCTGGCAGTAAAGACTTCCATGTGTGGAGACCATACAAAAACCCAGGGTGGCCACGATTATCACTTCTGGGTTTCCGACGAGGAAACGAAGGCATAGAGAAGTGCACAGCTGCCTTAGATCACACAGAGGCAGGGCTGACATTTAAACCTGAGTAGGCTTAGTCTCCAGGCAGACTTGCGTCTTACTCCCATCCTGTGGATGAGCTGATAAAAGCTCCCTGGACTCGTACCCCCATATACGCCGTGGGGTATATAGGCCATCTGAATTACAGAGGGAGCAAAGCAAACATTGCTGCTCTTTTTCTAGAGCAAAACTCAGGACAGTGGAGTTCTTATGTGGCCGCGTGGCCAAATTACCACATTTGCCACATAAATCGGCCAAGAGCTTTCCAGGAGAGTTTTTGCCCTCTTTTGTGAGTTCAATTTATTCATTCAACAATTAATCACTGGGCATCTACTATGTGCCATTTTAACATACTAGGTCAAAAATTCATGTTTGTAATTGGTTTGCTTTGTGGTAAAAAAAAAAACACATAATAATAATAAAATCAGGTTTAAAAATACAACTTAACTTGGCCTGTGAATCAAGGCTTGGAAAATCAGTTGAGTTCAAGCACACACACAATTTGGAGGTTAGTATTTTCTTTCTACTTCAATGTCTGTATTTGTGTGTCCTTGTTTCTATTATAAACTTCTTGATGGAAGACCCCAGTGAACATTCAAGAACATATGTTTCACTAACTGTGGATGACAAGGCCTCTTGAGTGATTTTCTCCACTTTTCTCCACGGCATTGCATTCACCTCTGTTACTGGTGATATCACAAAGGTCTCCTGTGCCATCAGGTTAGGTGGTGGGAACAAAGAGCATCAGCTTACCTCCGATAACCATGCAGACGTGGGCAGCACTATGCCTAGGAGAACCCTTGAAAGCACTTTTTCCTAGCATTTAGAATCCTTGCATCTTGCAGAAATTCCCTAGGTTTACTGTTCTGCTCACCTTCAGTTCTGCCAAATTCTGCTTCAGGGCTTCTTTATTAGGGCCAGCATTCTTAAATCCCCTTGAAATCTGAAAAAAATTGTTCCCCAAACGATGGACTTTGTAAGATACACACAGTACACACCAAAACCCAGAGTTTAGGATTCAGAAGGACAGTTTTTGGTTCAGGTCCTGAGACAAGCTCAATGGAAAAGCGTTTCCTCAGCCCTGTGGAAGCTGCCTGGCCCCACTCCAGCTGGATGCCCCTTTCTGTTTGCATAGCTCTTGGGGGCCAAAGCAGATGGAGAAGACAATGACAAAAGTGAACAGAGAATGGAGCAGAGTGACTGGGGAAGGAGGGACAAACCGTGTCTCTCTGGTCCTTTAGCCCTGTCACTACAGCCTATAACTCTCAGAGGACCAACGCTGCTCTTAGTCACTATTTGTTTGAAGGTTCAAAGGGCAATGGGAGACAGAGCACACAGAGTTTTCTCATTGTCTATCTGTCCTCTTTCTGCCTAGAGCATCATGGGATTTCTAAGAAATGACCCGTTTCAAGGTAGACGTGGAGGTGTGGAAAACAGCACTTTCTTTATTGTATGTAATACATTTCCTCACTGCAAGTGTGCACAGAACCCTCTCCTACACTCCCAGCCCACTCCACCACACTTTCTGTTGTGAAGCAAATTAACCAAGACAACCTGGAACTCCCAAACTGCGGGCTCCTCTTACCTTCTCCTGAAGCTCCCCCACATTCTTGTTGAGGATTGTATTTTTTTTTTCCTGTGGGAAAAAGGAAGTAAAGGGCACAAAGGTGGTTTGCTCTCATACCTGCCCTCACTAGCCCGGTAAAATAACCTCTGAGGACAAGGCGATCACGTGTGAAAAGTGCACTGGGATCCCACCCGGAACCTGAGACAGATTTGGGCCTCAGCCCAGTGTGGAGTAAGCACTTCACCCTCCGAGAACTCTCCAAAGCAGCTCTGATTGCTACAGGAGGACAGGCCTTTGGAGACGTCCTTACCAGCTTTTCTGTCTCTGCTTCCAGGTCCTTCAGGGCTTCCTCCTTCTCAGATATGATCTGTTTCAACTCCTCCTTCTCTTCATCTCTTTCTGTTGACAGGGTGAGATCTCTTTCCAGACTGCAAAATAGAGTCACTCAGGTGTGGCTTAGCTCTGAGGCAGCTGCCAGGGCCCTCACTTCCTCACTTCAAAAGCTCCTGCCAACATTTCAGGGAGCACAGTGATTGCCCAAAGGTGAGCCTAATGTGGAAAGTAAAGCACGCTTTTGTTTGTGTTTCAGGATCTACGGAACAGGTTGAGATTTGCCATCAGGGAAACAGACCTCCCTCCCGCCTCTTCTCTGTGCCAGGGTGAGGGCTGATAGGTGAGGAGAAGCCCTGCCCATCCCAGTTTCAAACCCCGACCTTTGGATAGTTTTTTCTTTCTCTTGAATTTTTCTAAGGAGAGCCTCATTTGCCTCATCCAGTGTCTGCAAATCCTTTTCAAGATCTAAGTTCAGGCGGTTGAGGTTCTGTTTTGTGGCTTCCAAATTTGCTATTTCTATCATTAACCTATAGGAAAAATCAGCATTACTAAAGCCAGGACAGAAAAATAGAAGATCCCAAGAAGAGTTTTATTACTTCAATTCTTCTCCTGTTATAAACAAGCCTAACCAGATGGACTTTATTTTTAATAACAAATTTCTGTGTTGAATGGTTTTATACAAGGTAAACTCCTAGAGTCAAATCAGATTTTTTTAAAAAAATTTATTTTTGTGGTGCTAGAGAGTGAATCCAGGACTGCATACATTCCAGGCAAACATTCTACCAGTCAGCTGCATCCTCCAGCCCTCACATTGTAATTTTGAATATTTCAAGTAAAATTCACTCAAGTACAACTCTTACATGAAGCAAAACTATTTTCTCACGAATAGTTATTATTTTTAAAAAAATTTGTATGGGGTTTGTGGAATCTAAGCAATATGTATAAATTATTTAAAGAGGGAAAAGAATTTCTTCTAACTCAGGCAGGAAGGAGCCCAGCCTGATTATAAGGCAAGGGAAGAATGCATCTTTTCCTCACAAAAACCAGTTTGCTGTGTGAGACATTGACTATCCCTGGAAACCCCATTATAGTCTCATGGAGCACAGAGAACAGAAGTCAAAGTTATTTCTTCCTAGGAAGTTTTTCCAAGTGAGAGATGATGATGTTCCACATCCTGCACAACTGAAATCTCTCTTCCGAGTGGATTCTGGAGACTGCCTTAGTATACTAGTTCCTCTACTGAGGTCCCTTATTGTCCTCATTACTCACGTATCACCCAGCGGGGTTTGTTCCACTTCTTCCATATCACCTAACATAGTACTTTGTCTAGAAAGGGAAAGGCAAACATTAGACTCTGTATTTAGACGAGCCACGAAGAAATCAAAACCTTTGACACTCTCACCAGGATTAATTACAATGCTCTGCAAAAACTAAATACCACTAAAGTAGATACTAGTTTAATGTAACGTCTCATAAGTGAATACGATCAAAGCATGGAAAGCTATTTTAAAAAAACATTTATCCTTTGGCTACCTTTCTCTTCTTTGTATGCATTTGACCTGTTGAGTAAAGTGTTAAAGTACCCATGTGTAATTTTTGACAAACTTAGTAAGAGTTTATTGCTAATCCAAACCTTCAAGGAAACAGGGAAAAAAACCTAGAAGAGTGAGAGGTACCAAAAACTGCTGTCTGGTTTCTACTAGTTTGTTACCCTGCCATTTTCCTTTAAACTCTGGATATAACAGGCTGAGTTGGTCCTGAACCTGTGGCAAGAGCATCAAACTGAACACTACTACTGACAGGAAGCCACAAACAAACACTGAGTTCTCAAGTTGACCTCTCCTAACCATCGCACCAACTCTTATTGTTCAAAACTCAGTTTAAAAAAAGAAAATATCACAACTCTTTTCACATGCAGTCTTATCTCCTTTAGTTTGCAATTGAAACCTTCTCACTTTAATTCCCTTTGCCGGTCCTTCGCCCACCATCTTGCTCCATCACATTGCCTCTCCTGCTTTCTCCTCTCCTTACACCCAAGGGATTGGAATGGTGCTCTCAGGACTCACCTGGCCTTTCTCCACTGAGCTTTCTTCTTCTACCCCCACCAGAGATTCCCACTTTAAAGTCAGAAGTTTCAGAACTGCCTTGCTGACTGAGTACCTCACACGCAGTGCCACCTTCTATATCTGGCTGGGTGGCAGAGTGTCATAGTGGGTATGGATGGGTGAGGTGGCAACAATACCTCATAATCCCTTTACCAGAGTGGGAGCAGAGTGCAGAAGCTTACAGTAGTTTAGATGTCTTCTGAAGCAGCAATGAGCAGCAGCCACTTCTGGGTAAAGTTTAACCTCTTCTGAAAAGCTTTCCCTTTCTTGTGTATATTTTGCTGGGTAAAGTTTTGATGCACTTATGTATGTTTATTGACAAACTTATTGAGAGTTTATCTTTAACCCAAGCTTTTAAGAAAACTTGGGAGAAAAATTAGAAGAGTAAGCCCCAGAGTGGACCTACATTTCATTCTCTCAAACCTCTAGGCCTACCAGAAATTGTGACTACTCTTGTTTCTCACCCATGATCTCTGTATGACATCATCATACATTTCTGCTTCCAGGTCCAAACCATGAATCTATGCAAGAACCCTCATTTCGACCACTTTGGATGATCAGACTTGCAAAAATAAAAGCTCCTCTATTTTTCATCAGCTGGCACTGCCAAGTCACTAAGAAGGAAGGATATGGTTTTGCCACAGTGAAAAGATTATGAGTAGGGGAGAAGGAAGAAGGAAACAGGCGTGTTAGGCTCAAAGGCCCAGTTCTGCTGTCCACTCCTTCACAATTCCCCATCATTTTTTGATGCCTTAAATTTCCGGAGCAGTTGATGGAATTGCACATATCACTATCATTCTTCTAATCATTCCTGGATTCTTTTTCTGTGCTAAGTGGATGAGGCAGGACACAGAATTGGAGAGAAATCCATAGCGATGTGTGCTTGAACTTCAAATTTTTCTGACCCTTATAGTTAACTCCTTCCATGATTTAAGTCAAATCTTTTCCAGATAAATTATAGTAATCTGGGGCTCTGATAGAAGACATAACCTTCTTCAGGAATGTCTCTCCCTTGCAGGAATATGTGTCAGTCTTATCCATTCTTTTCAACTCAGCTCAAACATTGATGCTTTTGTAACTTCTTAAAAACTAAGTTCTAAGTTCTAAGTCTAGTAAAACGAATCCCTCTGACCTCTGGGCACTTTCCATTGTTTTTAATCTTGTTTCCATTCCATGCTTAGTCCATAAGCTCCTTTAGAGTGTATTTTAATCAAAGTTATTTTTATTTTCCTCCTTACTTGTGCTCCAGGGGCACTGTTTACATAGAATTCAATTTGGAACTAAAGTGGGTTAGATAGAGAACACATATGGATTTCTTTATGTCCTAGAACTTTGTAGTTAAACAGCAACTTTTGTCCCTGTAAATGAAATTTTATAGCCTCCTGTTCCTGTAACATCCTGTTATTTCCAAGCAGGGCCACCAAAATACAAAGCTGTCACAGCTTTTCTGCCTTTGTTCTCCTCCTGCTTGCCCACAAGTTCTGTGCAGGAGACCAAGCCCTTTGACCAAGGGTATGAAAGCTGGAGCCTGTACTTTGTCCTTTGCTCAGCCATTTTAGATTTTTCAGCTGAGCTGCTGTACAATTAAAATCCTCCTGTTTCCCATTTGGTCTCTCATGTCTCTTAAATCCTACAACAGTATTTGGTGTTACCTTGAGTAAGTTATTTAATCTCTGTTAGCTCATCTCCTGAGCTGTGAAAAGTGCTACTACTACTTTGCAAAGTTTTGATTTTTATTAAATCTAATAATTAGTGTAAAGTTAACACAATGCCTGGTATGCAATATCATCTAATTCTCACCCATTTTCTCCAACACAGTTCATTTTCTGCCTCATCTAACATTTGCACATGACACATTTTAGTTACTTATTTCTCACTGCTGAGACAAAATATCCAACACCCAAAGTTAAAGGAGAAAGGGTTTATTTAGCTCACAGTTTGTAGAGGTTTCAGTCCATAATTGGCTGGCTCCAAGGCAAGGTGGCATATGACAGGGGATCGACTGTTAATGGCAGCAGAAGACAGCAAAAGCACCCATGGGAAGAGAGGGAGTGAAGACTCTCTGTGTCCCTTATATTGTATGCAGACTACCTGCTCTAAGGTGAGTGTAGTCCTCATGCCGATAATCCCAGCATTGGACCACAATCAATCACAAAGTCTGGATTTTGCTGTCTTTGAAACCATTTCCACCCCCATGACTGAATGAGGCTTTGGGGGAGCATCCAGACACAAGCAATAACACATATGTTGAATCTTTTCAGAATACATGCATGCATAAATGATCCATATGTCTCCCATTATTTACAGTAGGCCATTTTGCCTTCCAACACACCTGAGACATTCTCATCTGTACACATGCATTAGCATAGTATCATTAGCAACAGTGCACTATGGCAGAATTCTCAACAGAAGGTTGTGTACCCCTTCAGGGGTGCAATTTGAAAGCCTCTGTTAAATATCCCAGAGAAGTAGATGCCTCTGGTTGAGAATGATTGATGGCTTAACATATTTTTCTCATCACACTGCTTCTTTTTTTTTTCCTTAAAGACATCACCTAAACTCATAGTCTATGAAACTTTCCATAATGAACACTTTTAGTTTATACCCATTACAAGTGATCATATTTTCCTGTTTCCTTTGATGCTAAGAATCTCAAAGTCACATTTGAACCCCTTATTTGATATAAATATAGACATAGATATAGGAATAGATGATACATATGCATATGAGAAGGAAGAATGTGGTTGAAAGCAACAGATAAGAGAATTGGCTTGGGAATCAGACCAAAATCACTTTGAATACTGGCTTTACTACTTCTAAGACACTTAGGCTGAATGTCAACGTGGTGGCCTTGAAAGCCACCAAGGGAATTAATAAAGTGTATTTCTGTGTGGGTCTGGGTAAGTCATGGAGGCATGTTCTGCAGAGTTATATCTGGCCCTTAACCCTTGCTTTCTGGTACTGCTTCTTCATGCTTCTTCACGCTTCTCCCCGGCCACCACAAACTGAGAAACTTCTATCCACTGTACTCCTCTGCCCTGATGTTCCTGCCTTGAAGTCATGGACTGATCATGGGCAGAAACCTCTGAAACCATGAGTCCAATTAATCTTCTTTTCCTTTCAGTGATGTATGTTAGGTATTGTATCCTAGCAGCAAAAAAAAAAATATATATATATATATATATAATTACATATATATGTATATGTATATCTATATTACACACACATATATATATATATATGACCAGTAAATATATATATATATATATATATGACCAGTAAATCTTATATATATATAAATCTTATATATATATAAATCTTATATACATATATAAATATATATATATATATATATATATATATATATATATATATATATGACCAGTAAATCTTCTTAGATGCAAGGAGTTAAAAAACTTATTTAATTCTCCTGAGGCTTGATTTTCTCATTTATGTGGTGAAATTAATATGTATCTACTTCACAAAATCATTGTAATATTGAAAAAGGACATAGAACAGCTGACACAAAATAAATGCTCCACAAATGATATTAATAATTACAACTATTATTAAAAAAACCAAATTAGCTCAGCTTTATTAACAGCTCCTCATCATCCCTCATCTTAGGAAACTATTCCAGGGTTCATCTTTACTAACCATCCTGTGTTGCATGACTTTTGATTTTGAAGACTAGTAAACAAATTTACTCAGTAGTTGACAGAGGGAGAAAAATGGGGATATTTTATTGCTAGACATGGAAATTTGGTAAAATTATTTAATTAAAAATTTACACTCTGGATAGAGATAAGTACATAAGTAATTTTATATTACATACATATATTCTTTTTATTTAAAAGGAAAAAGGGAAAAAACAAAACAAAACAAAACAGTGTAAGGGTACAAGTAATACAGAACTACAAAAAAAAAAAAAAAACAATAAGAAATCACCAGTTAATAGATTACACATTATCACCTTAGAGATAGTTGCTCACGTCACAGGATCAAAGCATACAAAGTGGACATTCAAACAGTGAGACTGCAAACAGTTGTGTTCAATGATCCAACCAAAAACATTAATATGGTCATCTATTTAACACCCCTAAACACACTTGCAGTTGTATCCTTTAGAGCACTTTTTTTCCCTCTCTTTTTTACAACAAAATTTACACATTTTGGGTTTTATTATTCCATAGTTCTTATTACTTTTTTTTTGGAAGAGAATAAAGTCAAATATGGCAAAACAAAGCTGTCAGTCAAAACCAAGGATAGACATAGCCCATGATGTAAAAACAGAGTACAAGGTTATCAACAATGGTTACCATAATGCCTCTTGCTTCCTTAAAGAGAATTGTCTATCGCATTAGGTATTATAAAGTTGAACAAAACAGTAGAAAACAAGACCAATAAAACCTAAACCTTGTAAACATTACAGGACTTCAAAAGAAGATAATAGTCAAACCAGATCTGCTAATTTTTTTGTTTTTTCCCATTAATTAAAAAATCATTAAAAATAATAAATAATTTTTTAATGAATAAGGGAGAGATTGAGATAAAAAAGGACATATCAACATAATGCAGGTCAAAACATGATAGTTTCAGCAACCTAGTGCTTCACCACCAAATAACCCGACTTAATAGTAGTTACCATAGTGTCTTTTTCCTTGAAATATTTGAATATAACTTCATATACTATCGCATCAAACATATCAAGTCAGTGTAAAACCATTCAAGTGGATGAAAGCATTATAGGGTATTTAGAACCAGCTAACAAAATGAACAATGGTTTCTATATTATCTCTTTACCTATAACAAGTTTTGTTTATACTATCACATATAATAAAATCCAGCAAGATACATCATGATAAAACCAATGGAGAGAGAAGAGCCATAGTTTGGTGAGGCTTCAAAACAAGATGATAGTAAATCAGTACTAGCTATTATGATGACTTGTTTTCTTCAAAATAGCTGTTCCTTTCATCACAGGCCATAATATCAAGCAGCCCAGAATAAAGCCATTCCAATTAATAAATGAAAACTTTATAAGGCTTCAAAGCCACATAATGGGAAATCATGATTACCACATTTATATATTTGAATCATTTTTTACATTAGGAAAACATATATATATATATATATATATATACATATTCTAAGTGGACTAAAATCAATAGCATTTCTCAGTTATCATGTAAGAATTTGCAATCCACTAAGGATTTAGTATGCTGGGTTCTTTAGTATTTTTATTTTTATTTTCTATTTATTTATGTATTTAGTTATTTTGAAGAGAATAAAACCAAATGAGAAAAAACAAAATGGGGTCAGTCAAAACAAAAGGATGGACATAGTACATGACTTAAACCCAAAATGCAAGATGATCTACAGTGGTTACCATGATGTCTCTTCAATAGAATTATCCATATCATCAGGCACAGTAAAATTGAACATAGCAGTATGTAACAAAATCAATAAAAACAAAACATTGGAGACATTATAGGACTTCAAAAGAAGGTAATAGTCAAACCAGAATGGGTATCATAGTGAATCTTATTATCTTCAAAGTAGTTGCCTATACCCTCAGACTTGATACTATCAAACAAAACAGATTCAAATAAAATCAGTCAAGACAAGACAGTGAAAGCAATACAGGGTTTCAGATTAAGTTAATAGGAAATTAAAAGTGGCTACTATAGTATATCCTGCTATGTTTGGGATAACTGTCCATGCCATCAAATTTAGTATAAGTAGACAAACAGGCAGCAAATACAACCAAACTAAACAGAGCAATGAAAACAATATGAGTTTCGAATCATGATGCAAGATTAACAATGTTCTCTGCCTTCCCTTTTTAGACAATTCCTCCCCTTTCATTTTCACATGGTGCATTGTACATTTTGTATCCACTATTATTTTTTAGATTAGGGAGGCAACACTTATTTAAGTGGTTCTGAACCTTTTTATCCCTGAGCTTGATCTCAAATTGTAGGTACTCAATTGTACCTACAAGAGCCTCAAGGTTTTCCTTCCTAATAGCTGAGTAGTTCTCTATTGTGTAAAAGTGTTACGTCTTTCCAACCAATCTGCAGCTGATGGGCAAGCTACCCCCACTTTTTTCCAGTTCCCTATCACATACAGTATTATTTTCTCATCTTTGACTTTCAGTCCATAAACCCTCTTTCAGGTTAATTATATTTCTTGCATAGAGCATCTTGATGGACTGTATCTCCTGATCCACTTTGCCTATGTTTCTTTTTATTAGTGTTTTGAGGCCATCCATGTTAGCGATTATGGCCAACCTTCTCTGCCTCATCTCTGCCATGCTATTTTTCTGTTGTCTGCTTTTTCTCTTCATTCCACTGTCTGCGCCATTCAATGAGCCCCCTTTGCTGCTGTTCTTGAAGCCATGGTCTTTTTTCTCTCTCTTTATAATGTTCTTCAGTATTTTTGTAGGGTTGAATTAGTGGTCATGAACTCCCCAGTTCCTCTTTGTGATGGAAGCATCTTGTTTCTCCATTAATTTTGAGAGATAGTTTTTCAGGATACATCAATCTGAGTTGGAGGTTGTTTTCTTTCAGGGCTTGGAATACTTCTCTGTAAGATCTTCTTGATTTGATGGTTTGTGTCGAGAAATCTACCATGATTCTGATGGGTTTTCCTTTATAAGTGATCTGTTTCTTTTCTTGGACAGTTTTTAATATTCTGTCCTTGTGTTGAAGTTCTGCAATCTTGATTATTATATTTCTGGATGTAGATCTATTTTAGGTATAGCTGGCTGGAGTTCTGTATGCCTCATTTACCTGAATATCATTTCCTTTTCCTATGCTTGGGAAGTTTTCTTTAATTATCTCTGTAAATAACTTTTATATTTCATTTGTGTTTACCCTTGCTTCTTCACTCACATTTTTTATTCTTAAGTTATAGATCCTCTTGTCAACTTCTAGCCTTTGTATTGTTACTTCCTGATTCCTTGTCATTTTTAGGAGATCTTTCCTTTTGCAATCACAAGTTGCAAATATGCCTTCAAGGTTTGAAAGACTATCTTTAGTTTCTTTCAAGCAGTTTGCCAGCTTTCAATGGAATTTTTAATTTCCTGGTAATCTCTTTGAGTCTGTTTCATGTATTCTAGATTTTTTATACTTTTCATCAATATTTCCCTCCTTTTTCTATGCTCCTCCATTCTTCCATCTATGTCTTCTTGAGAGATGCTTAGCATTTCTTTTATTATTTTTCTTATATGTTCTTTTACTTGTATTAGTATTTCTGTTTTAAGTTCTTTTATAATTTCATGAAGATATTTCTTTATGTCAGATGATGTTTCTTCAGAAACTGCAGGTGTGAAACCCATGATCTCTTCTGTGTTTACCTCTCCTGGGCTGGTACTGCTTGGGTTGGAGGTTGGAGACTTCCTTTTGTTTTTTTCTCTTGTCATGCTTCTGGTATTTTCCAGACAAGTGGATAGTGGGGGGTCTCCGGCACTTCCTGTATGGATTATATTTTCTCTGAAGCATGCTGGCTAAGGACTGTTGCTCTCCCCAGTCTGTATGTATTTATTTTTTTGGTAACAGGAAGTGAACTCATGACCTTGCACTTGCTGCTGAGCTATATCCCCAGCCCCTCCCTTAGTATTTTTAATCATTTGTCATCTTCATCTGGAGGATGCTTCAATATGATAGGCTCCTTTTTATTTTCAAATAATAAATTGCAAGAATACTATTAAGAGATCCCATAGTATAGTTCAAATTTGTAATATCCTCAATGGCTTGTGTAACAAAGCCCTGGTCCCCAGGTGGTGGCATTATTAGGGGGTGGTGGAAGCTTTAGAAAATGAGGCATAGTTGGGAAAAGTAAGTCACTTACATATCCTTGAAGGATATGGGGACCCTGGCCTCTCTCTCTTTCTCTCCTTTCCAGTTGTCTTGGGTAAACAGCTCTCTTCCTTCATATCCATGATGTTCTGCCTTAGGAGTCCAGAAACACTAGAGTGACTGTAGACTGAAACTTGTGAAACTGTGATCCAAAATAACTCTTTCCTCCTTTATTTCTGTTACTTTATCATAGTGATGGAAAAATGACTCACAAAAAATTGGTACAAAAGTTGTTGCTGTGACAACTGGCTCTGTGGTTCAAATGATGGTTTCCGGAGCCCATGTGGAGGAGCAGGCTGGGAGACTTCAGAATGCCGTAAGCACAGCTTCTTTGGTAATTTTGGTGTGAACTTGGGGGATCAGACTGTGATAGCATTTTGAATAATAAAGCCTGTGCTGATGAGGCTTCAGAGTGAAAGGAGGACCACTGGGAGTTGAATTAAAGGCCACTCATGTCACCTTCTTGCAAAGAATTTGTGTACATTTTGTCCATGTCCCAAGACTTTGTGTGAAGTTGAGTTTAAGTGTGTTAGACTTACTAACATGGTGGAGGAAATTTTAAGGTAGCACAGCATACAGGATATTTCTGACTGCATTTAGTCAAGTTTAGAGTGAGAAAAGGAAACAAGAGCCAAGTGGGAAGTTTTGAAAAATTTGAGTTTGTTCAGAAAGGTAGTATGTATAAAGGTGTGGCCAAAGATGCGATTGGTGAAGAGATTATTGCCATTAAAAAAAATTCAAGTGCTTTGTTCTGGTATGATAACAGTGATGTCTTTAGGGTATCTCACAAATTTGAAAATCCCTCCTCTTAGAAGCTCAAGACTATAAATATAAACAAGCTTGAAAGATTTTGCTTTAAGTAAAGAACCCTGGGTGCCCTGCTTGCACAGAGCTGCTTAAAGCATTGCTTCCTCAGCATCATCTTGCCATGCTCAGCTGTCCAGGGACTCAGAAGCTATACAAACCCTCCTACAACAAACCTGCTGGCAACAGACCTTAATGGCATCCATGTGGCGCTGATTTTGTAGGCACGTGGGATGCTAAGAGGGTCATTGTGGTAGGAATCATAAAGGCTTCCAAAAGATTCCAAAGGAAAGTCTCGAAGGCTCTCAAGGATGCGTCAGGATCAGAGTCTTTGCCAGAGTACATGAATCCATGAGAGTGGACCTCAAACTGAAATGGAGACCTAAGGAAGTTAAAAATGCTAAGGACACCCTTGGGAGGTACATTAGGACCCCTTTTAGCTCTTACAGCCCACTCACTTTCTCCTGTACTAATCCTAACCTCTGGCAAATCATAATCTGTTTTCCATATCTATAACTCTACCTTTTTAGGAATGTCACATAAATGGAAACGTGATAAATGATCTTTACAGACTGGCTTTTTTCAACCCTTAAGGCTCAATTTAAATTGTTTAGTACAACAATACTTCATTTTTATTTCTGAGTAGTGTTGTGTGTTAGGACTATTCCATGATTCAGTTAAACATTCACTTGCTGAAGGATTTTCACCTATTCCATTGTATATAAGATTTTGTATAGCCATTGATTTTCATTTCTCTGAGATAGATTTCCAGGAGTGTGGTTGCTGGGTTATCTCATATATACATGTTTACTTTTTAAAGATAGTCAAATTACTTCCAGACTTGCTATAGTTGGTTACTTTCTCTCATTTCTGAGACAAAATAATTGACACTCAAAATTAAAAGTGGATAGGTTTGTTTAGCGCACAGTTTATAAAGGCTTCAGTCTATAATTGACTGTCTCCAAGGCAAGGTAGCTTGGCAGAGAGGCACTGCACAGAACAGTTCATGGCCAGGAGAAGAAAATAAAACCAAGTAAACTAGGGACAACAACAGTTACTTTTATTCCTTTTATCTTCTTTAGACTACTTGGTCTGAGTAACACTCACATTCTTATTCCTAGTGTCCTTGATCCTAGCACTGGGCCATGAATCAATTCCAGTGTCACAGACTCTAGATCCAACTGCATCTGAAAAAACCCCACCCATATGACTTCTTGAGGCTTTGGGGGAACATCTAGACACAAACCATATACCATCTTATATTTCTATCAGTAAGTAAATATGTAAGAAATTCTGTTTGCCATCATTTCTGGCATTTGGTATTGTTATTTTTGCTATGCTAGTAGTTTTGCAGTAATTATACATTTTAGTTTTAATTTTCAGTTGGATAGATTAACAATGGTAATTAAACATGTTTTTATGTGCTTATTTGCCATCTGTATACTCTTTCCTGTGAGAATCTCTTCATTCTTTTGCCTATTTTATAACTGTATTTTTTAAATTAACTGTGGGTCTTAATGAAGTATGTGTGTGCATGTGTGTGTGTGTGTGTTCTTCTGTATCTTGTACAGTACTAGGAAGTGAGCCCAGAGCCTTTGCACTAGGTTATATCTCCATCCCTATTTTAAATTTTAATACGAGGTCTTTCTAAGTCACTAAAATGTCCAGAGTGGAACAATTGTAAGAGTTGAACTCAAGCTGGCATGGAGACTTCAGAAAGTTAAAGATGCTAAGAATGCCCTTGTAAGGTGTCCTAAGACTCAAGTCTCTTTCTTCCCTCCCCTCCCCAACTCTCTCCTCACTTCTCCTTACCCACCATCATGAGATGAATCTCTCTCTTTTACCACTCCAAATCACTAAGTTGACCAGGCTGGGCTTGAACTTGCAATCCTCCTGTCTAAGCCCCCTTAGATAGTGTTGAGATTATAGGAGTGAGTTATCATGACCAGCTCAATGCATTCTTTATATATTCTAAATACGAATCCTTTGTCAGGCATGTGATTTTCACTATTGTCTCCTCATTTGTCCTTTCATCATCTTACCAGAGTTTTCACAAAACAAACTTCTAAACTTTTCTTACCTGGTTTATATATTTTTTCTTTTATTGATCATGCTTTTGGTTTCACACCTTTGGTCCTTAACATTTTGTCTAACATTTTCTTTTAAATGCTTTGTAGTTTTTCCTTTTACATTTGCATGATCAAAGTTTGATTTTTTTGGAAGGTATCAATCTTATGTTAACTTATTTTTTTTTTGTTTCTTCCTGATGAGTATTCACTTGCTCCAGCATCATTTGTTGAGAAAACTTTCTTCCACTGAATGATTTTTCTTCACTTTTGCAAAAATCAGTTGTCTGGATTTGGACAATTTGGTAAGATCCAATAGCATTGTAGCATTTAGTTTATATATCTTCTAGAAAATATTGTTAAAATAGATTTTTTTATTGTATAGCTAGAGGAGACATAATGCAATTAAATGTAATTTACTGGATTCTCAAACTATAGTAGCCCTTATCTGATACACATGTATAACTTACTAGTGAAGTCTATTTAGATCTCTTAACAGCATACAATCTATTTTGTAGTTGGTACTCATAGATACTAACTTTCAAGAGTAAGGATCATGAGACCCCTTTCCTTGGTTTATCTCTACACAGTAGATAATTCATGAATGCAAGCCACTTGCTCTGAATGCATAGCCAAATGTTTACTTTCTTCCTATTTAACTACACTCATGTCATTGGAGAAAATAGCAAGACGGGTATCTGCAGAGAGACATCAGTGACCTTCTGATACCTATATCCTTTGGATAAGGTTTAAAATTATCACCCTTTTGGATTTACATGACTTCTCTTCACTCAAAGTTCATTTTGAATAATGATCAGGGAGACTCTAAGCTTCCATAGCCCAGAGGAACAGAATGAAAGGCTCCTACTTACTGTTTTAAGTTCTGACCTTTTATTTTCTTTCTCTTTTGGTACTGAGGATTGAACGTATGGCCTTGCCAGGCAGGTACTCGTGCTGCTGAACTAAATCCCCAGCCCTGGCACTTTTATTTTCAACAGCTTATTTTACTGAGAACTCATGTTTTGTTCCTATATTTAGGCTAAAGTGGAGGTCTATGTTAACTTATATGACTGCAGAATGCAGTTTTAACCTTTTTGTTCAAAATCTATAAGCCACAAGGGTTCTATTTGGCATGATATTTTAGTTTTGTAGAAACATCACATCATGATAAGACAAATTGTTATTGTATCAAGAATTAACTCTATTTTCTAACTAACAAAAATTAGTTTTGAACTATGAGATTGTATATCTTGGAGAAGATAAATGTAGGTTTATTTTGTGTTTTTAGAGACCATGTAGTCCCTGCTTCACATGCAAATGTGTGAAAACAGTAAATTCCTTGAGATTTAAAAGAGATCTTGTCATTTTGCACATTTCATAATATTAAGACTGATTTGTCAATCAAAACCTATAGAATGTAACACAAATTTCCAATGTCATTAAGATTTTTTCACAAGGGAACAGTTGAACTGCAATACTTGTAGTCAAAGGTTATATTGCCATGATAGAAACATAATAACTGGCTTCATACAAAAAAGAAAAAATTCTTCTAACCCATAATGATAAAATAGTTTTCTTGTATTCTTAGTATCTGGTAGAAATCTATTCTATAAGGGTCCCCAAATTATTATTAAAACACTAGGATCATTCAAAATGAAATATGGTAACTTACAGTTCATGAAAACTCCAAAATCTGATCTATTCTCTGTAGTGCTGCCTATAACTGAATGTGCTAAAGAACTTTAGCAGGTAATTAGTGGGGAAAAAATGAAACACTGGGAATAATGTTAAGTAATAATTTATGTGAATCAATAAGAAAATATACATACTATATATGGTATGTAAATTGAAATAGTAGTCATGCAAAACAAGTCAGAGAAAGCAACCACTTCAGCAAAATACTTTCAAAAATTACAAATGATAAAGTAAAACATGTACCTATCCTGAAAGCCAGCAACCTTATAATTTATCATGGCCTACAAATTATTCTTGTACTTGTACTCAAGAAGGGAATATACAATGCTTTTTACACAAATTTGTTAATAATAGCAAGGTTCTTAAAGCAACCTAAACATCCACAAGAACTAGAATGGATAAATAAGTTATGATATACAGCAGAAGAAGCTCCTCACAATTTTACCCAAGAATGTACATGGATCTCTTAATCATGTGGATCAAGAAGGATCAGATCACAGAATGCATGTATTCTAATTCAAAATACACAGAGTACATAAATATAAATAATGTGTTCTAAGATATATGTGTAGGTTATAAACATGTAAAGAGAAGCAAGAGAATAATTACCATAAAATTCATAATGTTTAATATTCTGGAGGAGAGAGAGAGAATGAGATCAGAATAGAGTAGAGAACACTTCTGGAACATATTTTGCCTTCTTAACTGTGAACACATGTTGGTTGATAATTATTTCTTACACATTTTTTTACTACATTTGTACTCTATTTCACATTAAAACATACAATTAAACAATTAAGATAGCAATGTTCTCTTCTACTCCAAAAGAAAGGTACTTGGCATTTGAGTTTCTGGAATCAGTTTCCTCTATCCCTACTGGGTAGTAGGTGACGGGACGGTCATAGTTTACACCTGAAAGAACTATAAGAAGTGACCCATTTCCACAAAGAGGACTTAGTTCTAGGACTGAGTTTGCAAACTGCTGGTGAGGGGATGGTGTAAAATTTGACCATAAACATTTTATGTTTGGCTCACATGTACTAATGATTTTAGTTTCATGGCATCTTAAAAACAGGAGATATCATGTAGAAACAGGAA
Source organism: Cavia porcellus (assembly GCF_034190915.1). Taxonomy (NCBI): domain Eukaryota; kingdom Metazoa; phylum Chordata; class Mammalia; order Rodentia; family Caviidae; genus Cavia; species Cavia porcellus. The sequence goes on from NW_026947489.1 coordinate 36,234,360, forward strand.
AATAATGAATTCTAAGTTCCCTAAAAAATCAATTCTGATGACACTGACCCTACATTTCAGTGGAATGTTCACTCAGCATAGATCCCATCACTCCTTGCTGGTCCTCATCCAAGTCAGTCATTTATACAAATAGCCTGACTTCTAAGGGTGTTTAACTCCTGGTTTGAAGGCTCTGTAGGTGGCCTACAAGAGACCAAGAGTGCCAGTGGAGGCTGGGCACTAAAAGCCATGGTCTCTGGAGTGGCAGTGAGCCTCTCATGACCCTGGAATGGCCCTGGCATGGACGATATGGGTTAGGTAAACTGCTTCTCAGTTCTCATAGAAGTCCGGTCAGGTATAATGTTGATGTGGTGCAGGATAAATGGTTATTTCTCCTCTCTCATTTTCTTATATGATAAAAATTCAGGATTCTGGTAAATAAAAGAAGGAACAGATAACACAAGAAGAAGCTATAAAAATGTATTTGGCATCTCATGGACTTTGTAAAGTTGTGTTACTACAGATGGATCCTTCAGATAGATTCCAGAATCTTCCATGCAATGAACAAAGAATTGCAAGTGCATAGTTAAATGGAAAGTTAAAAACAGCAATATTTACTGAAGATCACGGAAGATGAGCTCAGGGCAAGTCCATGCCAACAAAAAAGTATGGCACTAACAGGAAAGTGGTGCAGTGCTAACAGGAAAGTGAAAAGCACTGCACAGCTTTTGGAATTTACAGATGTGCATCTCAGCCTAGGTGCGTCCCACTAGGTTTTTATGTAAGGTTGACAGGAATGATTGACAGGGGGCTGAGTCATCTCAGGGCCTTTCAACACACATGGCTATCCCATAATTTACTAGGGTCTTATTATATGTATGAGATATAGTACACAGTTTTGGTAACATAATAAAGCTCAAGTAAGATAATGGTGACTGTCAGCCCAGGAGATCTGAAGGGTATGTGCTCTTGCCCTAGAGCATCAACGATTTCCTGGGGTTTTGTTCTTTACCACCTCTCTCAGGACAGTGGCAGGAGCAATGGCCTTAGGGTGCTGCTGGACTCAAATGGGTGGAGGGGAGTGATTTCTTTTGTCCCATCATTCTAACTGCACTAGCTGGACTCAGGTAGATCTAATTTGATGCACAGAAGAGAAATATGTCCTTTGTGGACCTTGACTATGGTAGAAACATTCATTGATGCCTTCTAGATGGTATTTCATTATTACCTATTTTGAAGAGAGCTAAACAGAAAAGTTGACATGATGCAACAGCAAGCAGAAACACCAAAATGACACCCAGGATTTAGAGGCAAATTTACTTACATCAATGGGCTCTGATTGGGATCATTCCCAGAATAGCAGGCCCTGATCTCTGGTGGTCTAGGGCTTTTATGGAATAAGCAAACAGAAGTACAGAGGCAGAATGGCTTGTCAGTTGGGGACTGTTTTATACAGTGTACATCACAGTGACCACCTGTGCTTCACAGTGACAAGCTGTTTCTAGGAGGCAGAAGCAACTGGAACTGGAACAGGAACTATTTCCTGGGCAACTAAGAAACTGAAGTATATTGCCAGGTGTGTGTGTGTGTGTGTGTGTGTGTGTGTGTGTGTGTGTGTTTCTGTTACAATATAAGTGTTTCTTGTTTCTTTTCCTCTTCCTATTCAGAAAATTGAATCTTGTATGTGGTAGTTCATTTTTTCACTCTTTCCCACTACCATTTGGTCAGTACCAGAACAGTTTCCATACTGTGGATTCCAGAGCAGAATCAGAAATGAGCAGGAAAATAGCCCAAGGAACAAGAGAAGGGCTAAAGAAACCAAATTAAGTCTCATAATGGAGAACTTAGATAAAGGGAAGAGTAAGAAAAGGAAACTTCAGGAAGGAAACTAAAGGGGGCCTAATGGGTGAATCTGCTTGGAAGTCAAGGGATGAGCCAGTAAGATACGCAGGACAAAAAGAGCACAAAAGTTGCTCTGGTCAGTAAGGAAGTAGAAAAAACCTACTTCTTATTTAAGGTCCATTTAATACTTGTGAGGGTTGAAGTTCAGAGTGGCTGTGGTGGGGTGGGGGTGGGGAAGACACAAAGACTGAATCTCACCTCTTTAATTAAACCCCATTCTCATGCTATAGAAACAGGACAGGGAGGATCTGGCACTCACAGGAGTTACCCATTAGTGTGCAGCCCGCAGATAAGGCTCCCCAGAGAGAAGGAGCTGTCAGTTGAAAGGAAGGGAGCTGCCCACCCTAAAGCCAGGCACACGGAGGAGAAAGCCGATGGAAGACCCAAGTCATGCAAAGCCCCATCCAAAATGATGATGCGGAGCCGTGTTATGAGCAGTCACTGCCACAGCAGTGGCCAAGGGATCTTTCTGTCCTGCCTGCAGGGGTGGGGGAAAGGAAGCCAGATGCAGGCAGGGAATCACTAACATTCATTTCTGCTGGAGTCACCAAATGTTGTTCAAGAATTTGGCAAGAATATCAGATTAAACACTTTCTTTTTGCCAAACCTAATCATGCTGACTGGCAGAGGCCCATTTATTTGGAATATACTTTGAGTTTTATGATTATCATGCTGTCAATCATCTACACTAAATATTGCAATTCAAATATATACAAAATAATTCATTTGAATTAAACACATATTTGCATAATGTCAATTGTTTTATAGTATTGTATTTGAATTTTGCCAATTGTGCCAATGATGCCGTTTATAGTATTTTTCCTCTATCTGGGGTCACACATGGCATGTAGATATCGTATGTTATTAGTCCTCTTTTTATATGAGACCGTTATTCTGCCTTCTTTTGTCTTTCATGACATTTATGTTTTTGAAAAATACAAGCCAGTTGTTGCAGAAAATATTCCTCATAGTGCCTAATAAATAGCCTACATATAATCTTTCAATCTTAAAACAAAGAATGAGACAGACAGAGAGAAGAGTCTTAATGCTCAAGGGACCTGTGAAATTATTCCATGTGATTTAATTTTAGAGAAGAGAAAACTGTATTCTGCAAATTAGTTCAAAATTAATTGAAAAACAGCAAAGCAGACATTAAGTTTTCAGCAGAAAGTTGGCATATAAAAAAAGGATTTCAGTGAAATATTCAGAGGTGCCATGAAGGAAACAGGTCTACTCTGGAGGGGCCAGGAGTCTGCACATTGGGTAGAACACAGAGCGTCAGATGCTTTATGCTCAGGGGTTCTCTTGGTGGCGAGTTAAATTTTCCAAAAATGCCCACAATCCTAATTCCTCCTAGAAGCTTCCACTCCATTTACCAAGTCTCTTCCTCTTTGAATTGGACCAAACTTCTGTTTCCATAAATAAAATACAGTGATATTCTATTGTCCAACAGCTGCAAGTTTGAATTTTCCACCTCTTAAACAGCAACATCTGAAAAATAGCTACTCAGCATTTGTAACTTGGCTTGAAAGTCAAACCAAAAACCCAACTTGAAAAACATTTAAGGGCCAAGAATAAGTCACGTGTTGCACCTTGCTGTGCGCACAAAGAGTTGACACTTCAGTCTAAGCACCTGTCTCGCACAGACAGCATATAGTGCTTATCTTAGTGTATTAAAATGTTCATCATGGTGTTTATTTTGCACTTTATTTGCATAAAATCTCATAACCATGGCTCCAAAGAAAGGTGGTGATATCAGCAACAAAGATAAAGGGAAAACTGAAAGCCATGACAGAGTTAAAGAAAAAAAAAATCATTGCAAAATGTGTTAAAGTCCTGGAAAAATGAATTTATAAGTGTAATTTTTGGGCCTCCGAAGCAATTACTTTGTTTTTCATTATTTCTTATAGGAGAAGTATGTTCTGTCCTCAAACTTTGTGATGTTCAAACACAGATTTGGAAGGAATTGAGTTCAACAACCAAAGTATCACTGTACAGTGTGATTGGTACTGAGCAACCAACAAAACTAGGCTAGAGACAGCTGTCATGGTTCAGCTGTCACAGACCTATGTCTGTGGCCCCCAGGCCTCATGAATTTGCACTGTGCGTTTGTGATTGGTTCATTGTCCAGAGTTTGGATTGATGGTGTCAGTGCTACACCCACATAGGGGTGGAGCCAGCACACTATGTAATGGCAGGAAGAAGGCTTGTCTCACTCTCTTTTGCTGGTTTCTGCCTTGCTGTTTGCAGCTGCCATGAACTGTGGCCCTGGCATGCCACCCTGTCTTGGAGCCAACTGAGTATGGACCCCAAAAACTGTAAGATACCTTTCCCCTCCCAACTTTGGTCATCAGATATTTTGTCTCAGCGACTAGTAAAAAGTAAGTAAGACAACAGCCATCAGCTTTAGTCTGGTTCTCTTGTAACTCATACTTTGTGGACAATTAGCCCATGTTGCAGAAATAAAACACCAGCTTTAGGGCTGGCTGAGTTCCTTAAGACACTCAGCATGAACACCCTAGTCATGTGACAAATCTTGAACGTGGGTCTTCTAGCCCTACTTAAAGAGTCCCAGCCAACATTTTGTGGAAAAGAGAGTGACTGTTCCATTGAGCTCTGCCCAATTTGAGGACATATGAGAGGAAATCAAACAAAACCAGTGATTGCTATTATTTTCAACCTCTTAAGTTTTAGATGTGGTTTCTTATCACACAGTTGTAGATAACCAGAATGAAGTGTACTGCACAAATGCCAAGAAGGGAAGAGTCAAGAAATCAGAAGCAAGATGCTCACAATGTTTTCACCTAAGGTCCTCAACAGTAAGTATCAAGGATTCTACAGATGAAGGCAACTGATCAGTAGGAATAGGCTCTTTACAGCTCTGGACACAACACACAAAAGTCATATGTGAAAAGCTCTAGTTTTCAAAGTCTGACATCCCAGGCTCAAAGGACTGGCTTGAAAAACTTGGCTGGTTAGCCCTCCTACCTCCTGCACTCTTCTCTCGTCCTTGACACTTAACATGACTCATTTTCCTTTCTTATCTAGTTTATAGTGACAGTCTTATGGCCACTTTGCCTCACCTTAGGAGTTTAATTCCAGCTTATTAAAACTGAGCCTTGAAAATGAACAACTCTCAGTAGGAACCTCTACACTATAGACTGAAACCTAACAAAGGTAATCTCAGCCATAATTTCCAATGCCAACCCAACTGCACAAAAAGCCCCAAGCCCCGGGGCTTTCTAGTAAAACAAGAGCTAGTATACAATACATTTCCCAAGTGTGAGTTAAGATTGCTCCCATAGGTTGATAATGGTCCCCTAAGACTCATGGAAAGAGCTCTCAATCTTCTCTAAAATTTATTACCAACTTTTCCCCTTTCTCAAGTGCATCTAGGGAATAGTTTCAAGAGTTAATTGCAATTGATAAGCTGTAATTAGGGACTTATGGTTTCCCTGGAGTTTACAGCCCATAGCTACAGAATCTTATTACAGAATTTAATTAATGTATCTCCCTTTCTATTTTCACTTACTAGAGGCAAAACCTGAATAGTGATGAAAGGCTTTTCAAAGAGGTGAAGAAGCTAGGTAAATTGTCATTTGCTAAGCTTCATTATAAAAGAATACTCTCTTAATGCAATCTTGTTCAGCTAAATTAGTAAATATTATTCTCTGCACTTTATAAAATGCTATTCCTATTTAAAAATAAACTAAGACTCAAAAAAGAATATTCAGTCTTCCAGTGAAAACCCATCATCATGGATTGGAAAGAAAAGAAAGATGTTGACTGTAAAGGAATATAGGATAATGATTATTTTGGTTAAGAAACAATTCGCAAATTGTGTTAATGTCTGATTACATTGGAAAGGGATAATATTTCACCTATTTCTCTTTAGTGTGATAATATTAATTTTTACTAATATTAGTTTTAATATACATTAAAATTTTTATATTAAAATATATCCCCATCATCTATCAAAATGACTAAAATTTCCCAAATAATGATTTATCACTAAGAAATAAAAACTTTTTTTGTACTTAAGATCAACCTGTTAAAACAATATTACTCCTGGAAAGAGTATTTCCAGCTATGATTTGTTATTAAGGTTTTATATTGGACCTTTTGAACTAAAGAATTATTGTCTTGGAAAATGAAGGCAAATGACCCAAGAGAACGAGGGTGCCAAAAAATACGTTTTGAAACAAAACAGGGGTTTAATAGCTTTTGGGAGATTTGATCTTTGTGGAATGAAAAGTGATTTCATTTAGTGATGCAATAGAGAGGCAAAGAAAAGAGAGAAGAGCAAAAGAAGCCTGGATGAGGGCTGGGGAAGGCTGCCAAAGAGAGGCGAGCACTCTCTGCTGGAACAAAGGAGCCTGCGGATTTTTATTAGATCTGGTTAGGGCAGGAGTCCGGGACCAGATGGGGAAGTCATATTAACATCAGATTGGGTATTACTTTCGCACGTGGCGGGCTGGAGACAGGAAGTTTGTCTTGGAATGAGGGAAGAAGAAAAAGGAAGTCAAGGCATTGCTGTCAGCACCTTCACCATTTGGATCAGTGCCATTGGAACAACTCGTAAAATAGATGGGTAAAGCTGATGCTGAAGATTATTTAATTGCTCATGAATTTCCAGGTCTATCCTTCCAGTTTGGTAGTAGAATCTGGGACAAACAAGATTATAAATTGCTTAAAAATAATTCCTAGGTAAGATGCAGTGACCATTTACCTCCTCTGTTCTCCTCCAGGGTCTTTCTACATTTCTTTTCTTAGTAGTCTTGTAGTCTTTTTTCCAGATTTAGCTTATTATGTCTTAACTTCCCTGTAAAGCTTTCCAGAAATCTCACAACCTCTATAATGTTAGTTAATTATCCTATCTTCTTTAATCTTCCAGCATTTGGGGTAAGTCTCCATTTTAAGCATCTAACTCCTTACTAGAACACAGACCTTTAGAATTTCAATGATGCCAAAACAATATGAGGATGTCTAGAGATCAAAAGATCAAAGAAGAATTGTGACACCTATAATATAGGTGTAGTAGAATTGTTTTTCAGTCCAAATGCAGTGTGTGAGTTACTTTTTCTCTAATATCTTCAGAAGCATTCAAAATAAAAGGTAAATACGAGCCATATGCAAGTAAAAAACTTTTTCTCAGAAATGTGCATACATTGGCAGGTATTTTGCATATTTAACAAAGCAAATGTAAGAAGTAAATTAATAGTGACTCTATTCACAACATCTGGACATGTACATTTACAAAACAAAACAACAATGATGCCGCCACCAGCACCACCAAGAACAACAAAAGAACAGAATTCACTGAAATTAGCAGTTAAGTGCTTTGGCAAAGGAAGGCAGCTACTTGAGTTCAAACCAGAATTAAATTTGGAGTAAAATGGAGATTCAAAAAGGGGCTCAATGGAATTTGAGTGAATATAAAGGACCCAAGAACAGAGAAGAAATAATGCACTCATTTACTGTAACACAGATTGGAAGTTAATCCTCAACTTCACAATAGGACATTTTTGTTTACTCATATCTATCACTGTATCAATCTATCATTTTGATAGATAAGTATCTAAAATGATAAACTATTGTTTTTATTCAACCATGTGAGTTCAGTCATTCATAATTCTTAGATTAATTGTACAATTTAAAACTAACATCTCTAGTATTATAATCTCTGAATCAATTTAATTTACCAGAAGTTGCAAATGAAATAAAAATTTGTTATTCAGAATGACTTTACTGAGTAAGCAGTTTTTCCTACACAATTTTCAAAAATAAGCATAATTTATGTGTTCTCTATACTCCTGAAGTATGTATCCCCTCTAATTTTCTTTTCTCAGCTCATTTTGACTCTAGAGACACAAAACAGGAGTTTTGTAAATAAAGTTAAGTTCACTTAACTTCCACCTGTTGGCTTGTATTTCAGACTTTTCCATCTCGCTAGTCTGGCCTGTCCACTGTGTGCAACTTAGTTGGAGTCCTACTGTGTGGCTGGTGCCGCCCCAGTGACCTGGTCTTGTAGTGTAAGGGGTGGGGCAGTCACCCAAATTCCTCTGCTGAAGCTGGTTGTGGAGTTGCTCTAAGCCATGAGGTGCTTGCTATCTTTCCTCATGTGTTCCTCCAAAAAAATTGCAGGAATAGGTGTCTTTTTTTCTGATAAAGATATTTGCCAAATCATAATTGCTACTTGAAATGGGAAAGGTGGTAGAAAAGTATTTTAATTAACAATAGCAAATATATATGGTTATAAATATTTCTGATTTAAATGCACTATTTGAGACTGAATGCCAGACTGAATGCCAACACAATTGGTAGTTGTCATCGTGTTTATTAACACAACAGAGTAAAGTTGCAACACTGAAACCAAAGAAAAATAATGAATGGTGAGAATGAAGAAAGTGTTTTATTAATTGGTAAATCAAGTTATACCCAGAAATCATTTCCCAAGTTTGAGTTAGAGAATTAGTTCATGTAAACTTGACCAAGTCTAAAAGCCACAATACTAAATATCCCAGTTCTCTTTAAAATGATGAAAATTGCCACTTTCTGGTCTTTGAAGTTCACTCTCAGGGCCGTAAAATGTGACTTTCTCTGAGGTGTGCAGTATTCTTTTGTCCTTGTCATTCACATCAACTAAATAAAATCAAACCTATTTTTATACATGATGTTTAAAAATTATTTTACTTTTAATTGCTTTATACTTCATGAAAATTTTTTAAACTATACTTTTTATGTTTCTTCTCATTGCTGACATTATTAATGTTGACATTAAAAATATATTCACCTTTTCCTTTTGGAAGTTAGCTTGAAGCATTAAAAAGATAGTTTGTTCATTAATTTAAAAAAGAAGGAAGAAATAGCTACTCTCATTCTTTAGGAAAGGGCTTAGTCTTTTAGATTCCTTATCTGCCATGCTTAACTGTTTAACCCCACATGAGAAATGAAGTTTCATAAAATCAGGACTTATTTTGGTATTTCCTTTACCTCTGCATCTCCACTGTATCAAAAGCTAGTTAGAATAAAATAAGCATGCAAGAAATATTCCAACAATGACTGAAACAGTGTAAATGCTCAATAAATATCAGTAATAATTGTCATCTTTACTTTCATGTGATGGATCGTGTTTTTCCAAGTAGAAAACAATTCATGAGGAAATTTTAAAGGTGTGATTAAGTTGGGTTATTTTTTATTTGCTACTGAGTTATAAGTGATCCTTATGAGTTTTTTTATATTAACACTTTATTACGTACATGGTTCGACAAATATTTTTCCAATTCTGTTAGTTGTCTTTTCATTTTGCTTTGTCTTTTCTGTGAAGATGAGTTTGATTTGTATTTTTGCTTTAGTTGGCCCTCCTTTTGATGTCATACCTAAGAAATAATTGTCAAAACCAATATTACAGGAACTTTTGTTTTCTTGTAGGAGTTTTACTATTTCAAGTCTAATGTTTAAGTTGTGAATTCATTTTGAATTCTTGTTTTACATAGTTTAAGAAAAGAGTCAAAATGCATCCTTTTGTATTTGTATACCCAGTTTTCTTAATACTATTTTTTGAAGAAATTATCCTCTGCCCACTTTCTTAGTGCATTATTGAAGATCATTGGACTGCACAGGCATGAGTTTCCTTCTAAGGTTTCTATTCTGTCTCATTGGCCTATGTATTTGCTTTAATGCTAGTACCTACACTGTTTTGATTATTATAGTTTTGTAATACATCTTAAAACCAGGACATGTGACACTTCCAGATTGGTTCTTCTTATTTTGGTTATCTGGCATTTTTTTGTAGTTTCATACAAATTTTAGGGTTGTTTTGTTGTGAAAATTGTCTCCAGAATTTCGATAGGTATTGCATGGCATTTGTAGATTGCTTTTGATAGGGTCAACATTTTAACAATTCTGACTATTCAAATTCATAAACACAGGATAGAAATTCAGCTATAATGAAACACAAAGCAACTTCCCAGAGTATTTACCATTGTGTTCTTGTGGGGCACATTGCTCACACTACTGCTGTCATACTTAGAAAATCTGCATTCTGCCTCTCAGTGGGTCTGAACTGTGAGCTTTGTATACCTCTTTTGTCCTGTCCTCAATTCCTCACACAGAGCTGGAGGCCATCCTTGTTTGGGGATAGGGATCCAACAAGGGTGATGGGGTGGCTGAATTCAGAAAAGAGCAAAAATAACAACTGATGAAAACAGACGAGTGGAAGAATTCCCAGGGTATTGATAGCGCCTGTCTCTCAGAGGGTCTGGCTCATTTAGCATATTTTTCTTTTTCTTTTTTGTGCCCAGGATCGAACTCATGACCTCATGCTTGCCAGGCAGGCACTTACACCACTGAACTAAATCCCCGGCCTTAGTAGATTTTTTTTGCCTGAGTTTTCTGTCACGAATGAAGATAGAAAATGTGTTAAAACATTTATTTTCATACAAATGAAAAAGAAAAGTTAGATTCAGAGATTTCTATGCCTGCAATTTGCCTACAAAGAGCCTCATATAGAAAGTGCTCCAGCCCAGGTGTAGAAGCACTGTGTCCCTAGAGAGGGATGGAATGCATCATCCCAACAGAAATGTGTGTTAGGAACATCCAGCTCCTTTTGCTGTGATGCCATGCCCAATAAGCAACGTTCTGGTAATGATTCAGCATCCCAGGAAAATTGTCTGCGGGAAGAGGTGTACGCACTGAACACAGCATTCATCCTCCTGATAGCGACATTTTCTTCATTAGAAATTAATATATTAGCTTTCTAGCTTTGACTTTTCAGATGATAGATTTTCTTTTCCCTCCTATTCCAGATGAGAACAACCTACTTTCAAAGTTATCTCATTCAAAAATCCTATTTCATACTGGCTAATGCATCAGCCCTAATGCGTTCTGGGTAATACACAGATTCTATTTCTTATCTGGTGCTGAGAAGTGGATCTAAATTTTAGTTAGCACTTGTAGCCTATTACTGAGATTGCTACAGAAGATCAAATATTTTATTGAAACTACGTCAGAGAATGGGAAAGTTTAATGAGACAAGGTTACAGATTTTATTTAACTAGCATTTAAACATTATCTTGCAGCATTTTAATTTCTTAAAGTAACAGTGAAATAGTAGAGACCTGAAAAACCAATGCAGACCATTGATCTGATCATTCAAGACAGATTCATAGCTGATCAAAAGCTCAGCTAATCTGTACTTCAAATCTTTCTAACAGGACTGCAGAAGATAGGAGACAATAGGCAGTCTATCTTGTCTTGCTGCAGCTGAAGGGATAAACCCAAAGGTCTCTACTCATTCCTTCTTTTCAAGTCTTCTCTGACCCTATTTTTGTAGTATGGTTAATTGAAAAAGAAGTAGAAGGATAGATACACATACTATATGTATACGATGCATGATCATTCATTTATTATCTAAATCAATGGACAGTCTAACAGAGTCTAACACTCCATGGTCTCTCAGGCAACTTTAAGACTTACTGTACCATACAAAGGAAATAAATACTACACAAAGCAGCCACTTCCTTTTGGAGATTTTTACCTAACAAATTTAATAAATTCCAAAGACTTAAAAGACAAGCTTTTAGAGATATAGATGAGATTTCTGCATTGCAGAATTCTCTCTCAGTGCCATGTGCACTTGACCCTGGAGTCTTAGGTTTGGGTAACACTGTGTGAAGAAGACAGAGTGGTAAGAAATCTGAATTTGTCAGTACCTTCAGATTTAAGGAAAGTTACAGGGACCAATGTCTTTATTTTGCCCCTTCCTAAAGCACAAACCTTGAGTGAATGAGAACATTGAGCTCGGTATACAGGCATCTGTAATCCTGGGACCCACAGAGGCTTCCCAAGGAGAAGTCTGGAGGAGGTACAGGGCTTCTGGGCAGTTTGGCATTTTCTTGGCTCCAGGACCAACATGACATCAGGATGATGGAGCAAAGGAAGCTGATCGGCCTTATTTTACCTGCAGAGAAACCCATATGCCCTGCTGACGAGCTATGAAGTGCCAGGAGAGCCAGGCAGGATGACAATGCTCCCATGAGAGCTATTTCCATGAAGATCTAGGGTCCTGGGACCCAGCCTCTAGGACTCATAGAGCATGACATGGGCAGGTCATATGGGATCAGCCATACCACAGCAATAACCAGTGAAGGGTGCAGGGCAGACTAACTATACTATAGCAAAGACTAGGAAGCCCCCAGGGCACACCCACTGCCAGAACATGGTAAGCCTGATACATCTCTTAGAGGGGAAAAGAAGGTAGATCAACACTTTGGAGGCTGGGAATTTACCTAGTGACAGAGTCATCCAAAATGTACAATTTATACCAGTCCCCAAAGGAAACTAAATAATATGATTACTTAACCAAAAGGAGATTGTTTTAACCCTAGGAGACAGAAACTTTAATTAGCAAGCTAATCAGCAAATTTCTGTAGTACTTTGAGTGGAGGCTTATAAAAAAATGACATCTGCTTAGTATGTTTGGGTATATAGTCTAGGTTTTTGGAAGCCTGCTATTTTGGCTGACTAAACACAGGAAACCCCAAAGACATTTTTTTTCAAGTGGTCTTCAATTTCAAACTGTACTTAGGGAAACAAAGGACTGAGTGGACCTAGTGCACTAATTCACCCCAGTCCCTGTTCATGGGCTCAGATTTCTCACCTCTCCATTTCAAGTTACACCCTGTAAACATTCTCCTTCCACAGTGAATGATTCCTCTATACCTCTTCCTCTTACCAACTCACAAGGGCTAGAACAATCAGAACCATACCGTCTTCCATCCCAGAAGTTCAAGTGTTCAAGTGCGTAGCTACAATGGCTTAGTGATTTTACTAAGGCCCTGATTTTGTTCTACCTTATTAGTCCCTTATCATTTTTTCTGTCTCAGCTCTCAGGCTACAGCAGACCTAAAAGCCACATGCAGATATAACGTCCTAAGGAAAGGAGACCATTTCTTCCTGGGTTTTCCAAAAGCTCTCAGTCAACTTCTCCCTAGTCATTAGCAAAATTTTGTCATCACCTAATCCTAGCCAAGTGTTGACAAGAGTAATGGAACCACAAAGATGAAATTGAACTAATACTCTCTGCTACAATTGGCATCATGGTATCAACAACAAATGCTAGTACTTATTTGCCATTTATCCTGCTTTGGCAGTGGGTGATTGGTTTCTTCTTGGTCTTGAGGATACATTTGTTAAGTGTCTTCCCAAATGCTCTGAAGCTTTCAAGCTGTTAGTGCCCCAACCATTCTTCATGTTAAAGTGTGTCATGCCAGGTTGAGGGAAGAGGAGCTGTAGATCCTGAAGATAGGAGCTCTGAACTCTTGGAACTCAGGCAGTAGATATCTGTATCTGCATCTATATGTATATATTCTTGGTATGAGACTTGATATCTCACATACTTTTGTTTTTAAACTTACTATGCCTCTTTATCCTTATCAGAATTTGTATTACAAAGTTGCTGCCTCCAGATTTCAATTGTCCTTACCCAATTGAGTTACAGGCTTCAATTTTTCCTTACTAATTTGACTAAAGTTGGTAATAGATCAAAATGTTACACTATTTCTTAAATATTTACAAGGACAGGGGGTTAAAAGGCTGGGAAGAAGTAGATTCTGTGTTGAAATGAGGACCACAGAGATCAGCTCTCAGGATAGGAGAGGAGAAAACCCCCTATCAATAGCGTGTGTAACTCATGAGCATCAACATAGAGGGACTGGCCTCAAATTTTCACTGAGAGTATATTTTGATAATTTAGAGTAGAACAGAAAATGACTTGCATTTTATTTGCACAAGCTATAGCTCACTTTCTAACTATAGCTCCAACATAGTTTATAAGTTCCAATATAGTCTTCAATAGCTAACTATCATTTTGATTCCATTTAATACGTATGAAATATTAATATGTTAGAACATACAAATGGCCTTCCTTCTTTGTAACTCTGTACCTTCACATTAAAACAAACTCATACAAAAGTGTGTGGGGAAAAATTGTGTCTGTATTGAACGTATATAATCTTTTTCTTTCCTTGTCATTGTTTCTGAAAGAACACATTATAACAACTCTTTCTATAACATTTATGTCATATTCAGTATTATAAATAATCTAGCAATGGGATAAAGTATTCAAGAGAGTGCTTAAGTTGTGCAAAAATACTATAAATTATGGAAGGGATTGGATCATTCTTATATTTAATGATTGAATGAAAACAATCACAAAATATATTCTTTCTGTTAAAAATGGAAAACCTGTACTTAAAAGTTTTATAATACAAAATGCATCAACTATAAAATAGCAGTAACTCCAATGCTACCACTGCCAGTAGTCTGCTTTGCCTTATTCTAATAATTATCACTATCTACGAAGTTTCTCTAACGAAGAAATCAAAAATAGAATAACCCCACACCTGGAACCATCTCAGAAGCCTATGGGGACCAGAAGTCTGTGCCCAGTGATCTGCAGTCATGCAGGAACACTCAGGCCTGCAGAGTCTGGGAGTCTGACCCCAGTGACTCACCCGAACCTGGGAACCCATCTCTGAGGTCTATGGGGACCAGGAGTCCATGCCAAAAAATCCACAGTCATCTGAGAACCCTCACTCAGGTCTGTGGAGATTGGAAGTCTATGTCCAGTGACCCACAGGAACCCTTAGTAAGGCCCACAGGGACTGTGAGTCTGCTCGCTAGTATCCTGAAGTCATTTGGAAACCCTTGGTGAGGACTGAGTGGCCTGGAAGTCTGCACCCAGCAACCCTACCATACCCAGGAACCATCTCTGAGGCACACAGGGACTGGGAGTCTATGCCCAGCAATCCAGAGTCATCCAAGAACCTTTGGTGAGGACCATGGGGACTGACTGGGAAACCTCAACCAGTGACCTGGCTATACCTGAGAACCACAGGTGAGGCTCACAGGGACTGGGACACTGTGTCCAGCAATCTTCCCACATCTGGGAAATATCTCTGAGATCCACCGAGACTAGGAGTCGGCACCCAGAGACCCATAGCCACCAGAAACCTTCAGTGAGGCCCATTGCTGGATGGGCCTCTAGCACAGAAAACAAATAAGACTTGGCATACAGCTAATTCAGAGGAACACAGGCAAGTACAAAAATGAAAGAAGAAAATGCAATCTCAAATTTACAGCCTATACAGATCAAGCACAGGAAACAGACATAGATTAAACTGGAAAGTATTTATCTGAAATTTCTGAAATGATAGCAACAGAAGTAAAGAAAAAATTCTAGGAATCGATAAAATCAGAGCAGAAATAATCTCTCAAGTAAAAACAGAACTTATAAACATAATGAAAGAACTGGTGAGTATATCCATAGAAGATATAGATAAAAATAGGAGAAGGGTATGAAAGTGATGGAAACCTTGAATGAACAGTACCAGAATACAATTACAATACATGAAACAGATTTGAGGAGATATCCAGGAAATCCAAAATTCCATTGAAAGCTGGCAAAAGAAAGAAAGAAACTGAGTATAGACTTCCAAACCTTGAAGATAGGATGACAGCTAGTGATTGCAAAAGTAAAGATCTATTAAAAATAACAACAAATCAGGAAATAACAATTCAACAACTTCAAGAGGATGCAAAGAAAAACAATATAATCTTGATATGTGTCAATGAAAAAGGAGACAACACAAATGACATAAAAAGAATATTTGCAGAAGCAATAGCAGAAAAATTCACAAACATAGGAAAAACAACCTGACCCACAGATATGTGAGGCATATAAAACTCCATTAGTCACAACCAAAATAAATCTACACCTCAACATATAATAATCAAGATTCCAGAAATACAGCATAAGAGCATAATATTAAAAGCCACTAGGAAAAGAAACAGATCACCTATAAAGGAAAGCCTTTCAGAACCATGGCAGACTTCTCATCACAAACCATCAAGTCAAGAAGTGCATAGTGTGAAGTATTTCAAGTACTGAAGGAAAACAACTTCCAACCCCAGATGGATGTACTCTGAAAAACTAACTTTCAAAATCAAAAGAGAAATAATATACTGGCAAAGAAGAACAAGTCAAGCCCAAAGCCTGAAGAAGGGAGGAAATTATAGAGATCAGAGCAGAAATTAATGCAATTAAGACTAAGAAAACAATACAAAGAATTAATGAATTGAAAAATTGGTTCTTTGAAAGGATAAACAAGGGCTGAAGGTTTAGCTCAGTGGTATAACTGCCTGCCTGGCAAGTGTGAGGTCATAAGTTTGATCCCCAGTACCACCAAAAAAAAAAAAAAAAAAAAAAAAAAAAAAAAAGAAAGAAAGAAAGAAAAAATGAAAGAAAGAAAGAAAAAAAAGAACAGATAGAAGTGATGACCCTCTAGCCAACTTTATCAAGAAAAGGAAAGAAAATGAAGACAAGATCACAGGTACTGATTGTGAAAGGAAAGCTCTCTTAAAAATAACAAGAAACCAGGAAATAACAATTCAATGGCTGCAAGGCAACACAAAGAAAAGTAATTTCATAATTATAGGTGTTGGCAAAAAAAGCCTGACTCCTGAGTCAACACAAATGATACAAAGAGATTATTTACAGAATAGCTGAGAACTTTCTAATCATGAGAAAAGGACCAGACACATAGATAAGGGAGGCATACAGTACTCTATATACAGTACTCCATAACCAAAATAAACCTACGCCTAGACATATAATAATGTTTTTATTGGTGAATCAAGAGCATTCTATCCAGAAATGCAGCACAAGAACAGCATATTAAAGGCTGTTAGAGAGAAGAGACAGATCATCTAAAAAGGAAAACCCATCAGAATCACAACAGACTTCACAATTCAAACCATCAAGTCAAGAAGAGCTTGGAGTGAAGTATTTCAAGTTCTGAAAGAAAATGACTTCCAACCCAGATTGATGTACCCTAAAAAACTGTCTTTCAAAAGGAGAAATAAGATGCTTCCATGACAAAGAACAACTGAAGGAATTCATAACCACCAAACCTACCCTACAAAAAGTAATGAAGCATATTCTAGAAAGAAGATAAAAATGATCACAGACCCAGAAACAGAAGCAGAGTGGGATCATTGAGCAGGGCAGACAATTGAATGGAGGAGAAAAGTAGGGAGACAACATGAGGAACAAGCATGGCAAAGGTGAACCAGGGCATGCTGGCCATAACCATTAATGTAAATGCCCTTGATTCACCAATAAAAAGAAACACAAGCAGAATGAATAAAGAAACAAGATCCATCCATATACGTTATACAAGAAACATATTAACTCAAAAGGAAATTCATAGATTGAAAGTAAAAGGAAAAAAAACAATGCTCCAGGTGACAGGGAACCAGAAAAATAAAACAGGGATACCTTCCTGGCTCATCAACCATGGAATGGATAAGAAAGATATGGTATTTTTATACAATGGAAAGGTACTCAGCTCTAAAGAAGGACACTTGAAGGTAAATGGGTGCAGCTTTTGATCATGCTCTTAAGTGAAATGATTTGGAATCACATAGGTGAACATAATGTTGTCTCCTGAGTATGAAAAACTGAAGGAGTTAGTGGAATCCAAAATGTACAATAGATATTGTGAAGGTGAAAGAGGAGGAAAAATCTAAAAAGTGAAGGCAGTAGTCATTGTCAATTCCCTATTATTTTGTTGTCAAGAAGTGTATCTTTTTATTGGTCTTAATCTGTTTTGTTTGGTTTGAAATCATTATATCTGATGGCATGGGCAGCTATTTTGAAGGTAACAAGACATATTATGGTAGCTATTGTTGATTTCCTATTATCTTGTTTTGAAATCCAGTATCACTGTTGCTGTTTTTGTTTTGATTGGTTTTCTTCTGTTTCATATGGTTTGACTCTAATATGTCTGATGCATGGACAGCTATTTTGAAGATAACAAGAGGAATTATAAAAGCTGTTTTTGATTCCTTTTATTTCATCTTGAAGTCCTATATCACTTTTGCTGTTTTATTTTGATTGTCTGTACTCTGTTTTCTTTTTTGTTTGGTTTTATTCTCTTAAAAATAAAAAATTTTAAAACTTACTAATGAAAAAGCCCAGGTTCTCATGGATTCACAGCTGAATTCTATAGGAAATTTAGAGATAGTTTAATTCCAAAACTCCCCAAACTATTTAATGAAATTAAAAGGGAAACAATTCTCCCTAATTCATTCTGGGAGGCAGATATTGTCCGTACAAAAAACTAGACAAAGACTCAACCAAAAAATTTATAGGCCAATCTCTAAAGAACATAGATGTAAAAATCCTCAATAAAATACTATCGAATAGAATGCAGCAAATCATCAAGATTATATACCATGACCAAGTGGAATCATCCCGGGAATTCAGGGATGGTTCAATATACATAAATCAATAAATGTAACACACTGTATTAACAGAGTGAAAGACAAAAATCAAATGATCATCTCAGCAGATGCAGAAAAAGCTTTTGACAAAATCCACTACTAATTAATGATAAAAACCCTGAAGAAAATCAGAATGGATAGTGTTTATCTTAATCTAATAAAAGCCATCTATTACCAACCAACAGCCCAAATGATCAAAAACTAAAAGCTTTCACTCTAAAATCAGGAACAAGACAAGGTTGCCCACCATCACCACTCCCTTTCAATATAGTTTTGGAAACATTAACCAGAGCAATTAGAAAAGAGAGAGAAGTAAAAAAAAAATAAAGTTAAGAAAGAAAGAAATTGAATTATCATTATTTGCAGATGATATGATATTGTATATAGAAGACCACAGAAACTCCACTAATGGACTTCTAGACCTAATAAACAAATTCAACAATGTAGCTAGGTACAAATCAATAATCAGAAGTCAATAGTATTCCTATACACAAACAACTAACTCACTGAGAAAGAAATTAGGGAAATCACACCCTTTACAACTACATCAAAAATATGAAATACTTAGGAATCAATCTAACAAAGGAAGTAAAATATTTATACATTGAAAATTACATAGTTTGAAAAAAGAAATTGAAGAGAAAAATGGAAATATATCCCTTGCTTATGTATAGTGAGAACCAACATTGTGAAAATGACCATATTTGCAAAGCTATTATAAAGATTTAATGCAATCCTGATTGAAATACCATTAGCATACCTCACAGACCTAGAGAAAACATTCCTAAAATGCATATAGAACCATAAGACCTAGAATAGAAAAGGCAATTCTGGGCAACAAAAACAAGGCAGGAGGCACCACAATTCCAGACATGAAATTATACTACAAAGATACTATAATAAAATCAATATGGCACCGGCAAAAAAAACCCCACAGACCTGAGGGTCAATGGAACAGAATAGAAGATCTAAACACAACTACAAACAGCCATTTTATCTTTGAAAAAGGGTCAAACATGTTCGCAGGAAGAAAAATAGCCTCTTTAATAAGTGGTGTTGGAAAAACTGGGTTTCTACATGCCAAAGATTTAAATTAGAACCATGTCTATCACCATGCACTAAAGTATAGTCAAAATGGATCAAAGATCTAAATATTAAGACAGAAACACTAAACCTACTGGAAGACAAAGTAGGTAGAAATCTTGAGGACACTGGGGTAGGCAAAGAGTTCATGAACAAAAACCAAACTGCACATGAAGTCCTTCAAAGATTCAACAACTGGGATCTCATCTTATTAAGAAGTTTTTACACATAAAAAGAAATCACCAACAGAATGAAGAGGAAAATCCATTGATTGGGAAAAGATTTTTGCCAACTGCCCCTCAGACAAAAAACTTCTATCTAGAACATATAGAGAATTCAAAAAATTCAGGACTCCCAAATTTAAAGACTCAGTCCAAAAATTGGCATCTGAGATGAATACATACTTCTTAGATGAAGAAATACAAATGGCAAGCAAATTAATGAAAAAATGTTCAACATCATTGGTCATTTGAGAAATGCAAATTAAAACAACACTGAACATCATCTCACTCCAGAAAGAATGGCTAACTTCAAGAAATTAACCAATAATAAATTCTTGTAGTGCTGTGGGGAAAAATTAACACTTCTCCACTGCTGGGAGTGTAGACTGGTACAACCACTGTGAAAAAAGTGTGGAGATTCCTCAAAAAACTAGGATTAGAGGTATAATTCTACCCAGCTATTCCCCTTTTGTGTATTCTCCCATAAGAATTGAAAACAGCATACACAATGATATAAGTGCATCCATGTTTATAACTGTACAATTTGTAATAGATCTTGAAAACAACTCAAATGCCCATCAACTGAGTAATGGCTAAAAAAAATGTGGTCTTTTTATACAATGTAATACTACTCAGTCATTAAGAATGATAAACTTGAAGCCTTATAGGTAAATGGATGCAACTAGAAACCATACTCATAAGCGAAATAAATCAGACTTGTATGTATAAACATCACATTGTCTAGCTCGTGGAAGAAACGAAAAGATTAAATAAGATCCAAATTATAATAAATATGATAAAAGGGAAAGAAACTGCTCAAAGGGAAATTACATTGTTTGATTAATCTTACATGTCTATATCTGGTACTGAGAGCAACTACTTTGAAAATAACGATATGCAAAAGAACCATTGTTAAATTCCTGTCATCTTGGTTTGAAATCCTATAGTGCCATTGTTTTGTTGTTATTCTTATTTTGCTTTTGTTGTTGCTTTTTGATTGTTTACTTGTTGGTTTTTGTAAGTTTTTTTCTTTGAAATAATAAATGCAACACCATTTTGTCTATCAGTTTTTCACTTAAAACTATATCATGAACATTTTCTCATTTCATTATTTTTCCACAACTTACAGGTTTTGATTTTTAAAAAAATAACTATTAACCTTTACAATGTACATACTGTGTTATAGGGAACTGATGGGACCTTGAGAAAACCTCTCAGTTCACCTCTCTTGCTTAAATATGAATGAATAATGACCCAGGCAAATATGATTACCTGTGTTAGTTGGTCATAGGTCTGGGTGATTGTTACTAATTAGTTGGAAAAAAATCTGGAGGTATCAGTCATGCTGGGACTGGAAGGATCCAACAAGAAACCAACTAGCCAAAGTTTCTGGTAATCTGTGCAAGCCATGTAGCTTTTAGAAAGAGAAAAATCAGCACGGCTTGTGAGCCTACCAGTGCACAGGTTGAGAATCAGCCCCCCATCCATAAACAACCTGCTTGTTGGGAGGACAGGCTGAGTTGGTAGCAACTAAATTAAGTAAAGCAACTAAATGCTTGTATTGTTTGGTTGATTTTGCAGGCCTGGGGCCATCAGTCTGAGCATCTCTTGGGAGGATGACACTACGCAATGTAGTAAATATAAAGGATTTCCTTCTACCTTGTCTTTGAAATCCAATATTGTTCTCACTATTTTGCTTTATTCAGAATTGTTTTTTGATTGGTTTTATTCTGTTTTGTTTTTGGTTTGATTTTGCTATATCTGATGGAATGGACAACTACTGTGAAGATAACAACCTATATTACGGTAGCTATTGTTGTTTCTCTAGCGTCCTGCTTTGAAGTTCTGTACCAATTTTGCTGCTTTGTTTTGATTGGCTTTGTTCTGTTGGATTTTACTGTCCTTAAAATAAAATAAAAATAAAATTTATAAAAATAATGCATAAAAAACCTGGAGTTCTATCTGACTCTTTATCATCTTAAGTTTTCTGAGCTTTTATACTAAAATAAAATCACTGACCTGCTGTCAATACTCCATTTTGATTCTTCATAAAAAGCCTTTTAGTAGAAAGCTGAAAGAGAAGTCCTTTTTTGCAAGCCTTCCTTTGGAGGAGCTACGAGGTCTAACATAGTTTCCTATTCTCCCTGGGATCATTGCATAGTCTGTGTACATGCAGGGCCACTTTCCAACAAACTCATCACTTTCGCCTTTCTTTCTTCCTCTCTAGCACCATTATGCCGCTTCTAGCACTAAAAGGGAAGCACCACGATAGAGACAACAGCATCTTCCTATGACCGTCAGGTGGCAGAAGTGAAAAAGGCAACACTAGCCCCAGGTGAAGTCTGTGCCCCAGAATAGAGTGCAACTGCTCACCTGCTTACCAAAATTTGTTCTAAACTTTGACCCCACCATAGAGCTGCCAATCATCTGATGCAACATAGCTCTGTCAAAATATTTTCATATTGTTTTCATGGTTGCAGTGCAAAGTATCTGATATGGATAGCCACCTGTGTGGGAACACTGTTCATGGAGTGGATGCATATTGGGAGTTGGTTAGTGGCCAGGCATGAAGGGACCAGTGAGGCGCTAGAATGACAGCTTCAGAGAGCTGCAGTACAGTGATGATGTCGTCACCTGACCAGGAAAGTACAGCAGATATGACTGGCCATAACCAGAGTGGAGAGATGGTACTGGAACAGCAGCAGGGAGGACACTTGATGCCCATGTTAGGAGGGGATACAATCAAGGAAACATACCAGAGAATGAGAGCGAAAGTTAAGAGTAAAAATGAGAAGATAGCAAGGGTTGGAGGCATGGAAGGATTTAATACAACACAGGAAGTGACACATGCAATCTCGCAAAAGGTGATGCTAGCAGTTTCCTTTACTTAATGAAACCGGAGTACTGCTTTGGCGTTTTTACAGTCTGCTCC
The DNA here is from genome assembly GCF_034190915.1 of Cavia porcellus. Classification (NCBI taxonomy): domain Eukaryota; kingdom Metazoa; phylum Chordata; class Mammalia; order Rodentia; family Caviidae; genus Cavia; species Cavia porcellus. Next base: position 36,256,824 of record NW_026947489.1, read on the forward strand.
TTTCCCTGCCCACTGAAATTCAGTGCTAAAGGATGCTTGTTATGTGGTAGATGAGCGACTGAGGACAGTTATCTTTTCTGATATGCTTTACTACTAGCATTCCTAAGGTCAACTCTATATTATTACCACTTAGACACCACTAATTTGAGAGGTTTTTAAAAATAAAATAATTATATTCAGATCACTAAATGCTGATTTTAAAGGAACTACTTTGATCTACAATACTATAGATGTGACACAGCACTGGGCCTTTTGTTTTCTTTCATGACCTATTTTAATGGATTTTTATCTCCTTTCTTCCTGCCTGAAGTTGGTTGTCCCATCTCACTGATGTGCATGTCCCTGAGGCGGGCCTGGAAACCATAGAGCCATGTTTGTCAAGAATGTGTATAACATAAAGGCATATCACATTTGAGGAAGAAATGCTTCTCTGAATAATACATTCCTGCTCGTGGGCATAGACTTTGGAAGTATTTTTGATTTTCATTATTCTTAATCCTTATCCTTCTGTTCAGCTATGTTGAAAATTGACGAAATAACTGAGTTCCACATAGGGAGCCGTTTGTGTTCAGAAAGCTGCAGAAAGGGCCCATGAAATACTAAGAATAGAAATACTAAGATATTGTGTGACAGAGATGCAAACGGGGTGACCAGGCACCATACCATCTGTGAAATAAGGATAACTTACAGGGAAAGTCACAGAGTCTAAAAGAACAGAATAAAACTTCACAATGATCATATCCAAAGCCTGAATGAACAATTAAAAACAAAACAGACAAGAAATAAATACTTATTGTTTGGGGGGAATAATGCTGTGGAACAAAGCACCCCCAAACTCAGTGGTTACAAACAATAAACATTTGTTACTTTTTCATGTATCTCTTAGGTTAGTTGGGGCTCTATTTCGCTTGACTGAACTGTGCTAGGCTTATCTAGACTGGGTCCAATGTTTAGACCCACATAGACCGAGCTAAGGAACAGAAATTCGCCAGGATGTATGGTTCTCCTGGCAAGGGACAGAAGGACAATAAGGGAGCAAAAAAGGGTGGTGGTTCTGCTCAGAGCTTGCACCTGGCGTTTCCACCCCACAAGGAATGGAGTTAATGACTTGTGAACAAGAGGAGAAAGCAAGAATTGGAACCAAATAAACTATATCTTACATGATGGTTAATACAGGAAGAAATTCGTTGGAAAAAGAGGGTAGGTAGCAAAATGAACACAAGAAAGTATCAAAAAGTTCTGACTGACAGAGACCTTTTTTATTGGGGTGCCCAATCACATGAATGATCAGATAAAGATATAGGATACCAGGACTAAGGAATGCACTGTGCCTCTGGGAGCGATGGTCAGCCCAGTACAGCACCTGAACTTTACCAAATCTCAACTCATAGTGATGGAGCTTATTTTTGTACTTTTTGGCATTCAGTACTCTTCTCATCTTAACTGGAGATCGATGTTGATGCAGTTCTTTTTTTGGCTGGTTGCACAAATAAAATTTTACCGGTTGGACCACAATTAAATTTAATAGATGCTCTAACTACAAAAATTGTTCAACTTATCTATTAAGTGTTCGGTGACTCTAGTTTTAGATCACATTATTCCGTTACACTTCTTTCCTAAATTTATAGTTTGTATTTTGCAACACTTCACCAGGATCATAAAATAAATGTTCCTAAGTATGTAAGTGATACCAGTCTCTTGAGCCCTCTACCATGACAATTCCAAGTCATCTGAGCCCTTGTATGATCTCTTGTGAGTCATGAAGAACAGGTGGGTTTGCTTGTGTCACGATCCTTTCTTCCTTGTCTTGTCTATTTTTGCTATGCTGCGCACTTATTACTCTTCACCTGGATAACTGGGAGCCTCCTGCCTAGTCACTACACCACATTTCATCACTGCATTATGTGGTTGTTCCTTTTTAACTTCTATTTTGATGTAATTTTAGATTTATAGAAGTTTTGAGAAAAATGCAGTGACATGTAGAACGCATACACCCAGATGGCCCTTTATTAGCATTTTATCACAGTTGCTTTTTCATTCTGTTATTCATTCACACGTGTGCACGTGTGCATCTCTCATATATGCACACACATGTACGTGTGTGTACATCTTCTATTTCTGAACAATTGTACAGTTAGAAACATGCCACCTCTTACTCGTAAATGGTTCAGCACACATTTCCCTCAAACAAGAGTGTTATCATCACATATAATCACAGTGCATCCATATTTTCTAATCTAAAGCCTTATGCAGATTTTGCCAGTGATTCCAAGAATACACTTATAGCTAAAAAAAATTTCAAGTCATGTTGCACTGAGCTGTCATGTATATTTAATTCACTTCAAAATAGTTTCTCAGTCTTTCAGAACTAAACATTTCTTAAGCATTTTCATTCATACTTTAAGGAACATAGGGCAGTTATTTTCAGAGTGCTCCTGATTTGGGCTTTATCTGATGCTTTCTCGTGATTAATGTCACACGCTCCTAAGCTCTGTTCTGGCGAGGGAATGCAGTGACTTCAGCTGCAGTTTATGGTCCCCAGTGAAGTTCTGGGCTTAACCTCTGATCTTATCCCTCTCTCCAGACTAACTTCTTTTTTCATTTTAATGTAACACAAGTAGAAATTAATTTTAAAAATGTTAAAAACTAACTCCACTTCTATGAAAATAAGACAATTTTCATAAGAAAATAATTAAAGAATAATAGTTAATACACTGTGTACCATGATCTTAAAAGAATTGCCAAAGGTTACTTAAACTAAAAAAAAAAAAAAAAAAAAAAAAAAAATCTCTCTTACAAAAAAGAAACAAACCAATAAAGGGCAAAACTATAAATAAAAAGAAACTAGTATAAATGAAACAAATTAGAATATGTATTAAAATGTTTTTGAAAAATGTTTTGAAATAGATAATTTGAGGCAATATTAGAACTTCTGCCTACTGCTGTTCATCCGCCTTCTGTTCTGCTCTTTAACTTTTCATGGCCCCGCTAGACTGGACTGCAGGTCCGGTCATCTCTGACTCTGCTTGGTGCCCTCTCCTACTGAGTCTCTCGCCATTCTCATTCCACCAAGTGGCACTCTTCATTCTTCAGAGTGATTACCAATCCGCCTAACATTACTCACAATTTTTCCCCAGACACAGACTGATTCTTTCTCTTTACTGACCCGTCTTGGTTTTATTTAATGTTTGATTGACATAGAATGCATTATGACGTACCAGCCTAAGAATAAAAAGGAGAGTAGTAATCATTAATAGCCAGATTCCCATAATTAGAGTAAGTGGCATTGAACAATCTCATCCTCTCTTGTGATAGGGTCGCAAAGCTGAAGCTCAGGTAAGTAACAAAGAAAGGCATCTCCGCTTGTGACCACGCCCTGCAGGCCCAACCCTCCACAGAAACGTGAGCTGCTTGTTACTAAGGATAGACCAGTTCTTAACCTCTGGAGCCCCCTTTACCAGCACCAGGAGCCACTGACCTCCCTCCTAACAGCTTCAGCCTTGTCCTGTCTCCAGTTGAAAGAGACCATCTATCAGGCGGTTTATCCCAGGCCACACTTACGGTCAGTCCAGCTATGACTCAGTGTGGCATTTGCACCCTGCTCGGTTGTTCCTAAAACCCAGTGCCCAAGTGATGCTTAACTTTCAGGAACCACATTTAGTTTTTATTGTTCCTCATGCCACAGTGGACTTAATGTTTTTTGCCTTGTTGGTTCTCTTTTACTTTCAGGATCATAGTTGGAACTTACTACTTCCTCCCCTGAGAAATGGAGTGCTGACCGTGAGTTTGAGTAATTACTGGAATCTACCAGATTATGCGTTGGTTTCTTGATGCTGAATATCCCTCTGGATTTCCAAAGATCTGCTCCTGTATCCCATATAATTCTTCCCCACTCATCATTTGCAATAAACGTATGGTATATAACTTTTTCTCTTCTTCCCTCAGTTGGCTCCTTGCTTGTTGTCCGTGGCCATAATTAGGAGATACTGACTGCTACCTATTGCACAGGGCTCGCCTCAGCCCTGATACATTTATCTGTCTTCTGATGCCTGCCCTCCCTTTTGGCGGGTGTACTTTTACATCTGAACCCTTTCCAAGTTATCCTAAACTTGCATTCCTCACCATAAGTAGCCAAACTACCTCTCATTACTGCAAAGTGCTAGCTAATTAAACAACCATATGTGTGGGCTGTGGATTGCTGGATCAATGTCAATTTATCAGGAGATCACTGAAGAATGCTAAAGGGCTTTGGGCTTTTCACTGTTCAGTTTTATTCAGATTAAAGACAAGAAGGAAATTAGTGAAGAGATGTTCATCTAATGTTCAGATGCTTTGCCATTTAGAAGAATAGAGAATATAGTCCTCTAATACTTTGAGTATACTTCTAGCCTACTGTGAAATGGACATACAAATATTAAAATCAATGCATGTATTGGTTCCAGACCTAACTTCTCCAGCATAATGAAGGGGAAATAATTTAATTTATTCTAGCAACTTACAATCAACTTTCCAGCAGTACCAGACTGAAAGAAGCTCCTATGGACACCACACTGGGTTTTAATCCTCTGGCTTTACTTTTTTTCCTCATCTAGAAAATCATTCTCTGCTCTGATGTGTGCCTGACCCCTCTTCGTCCTTTATTACTAAGCCAGTCCCTCCTCGGAGCTTTACCGGACAGTACAGCCTACGCTCTCTGTTCCCCCTCTGTAAACCCATGTGATCATCTTCCTTGTATGTTTATATGATAGAGAAAGTAGATGGGCTGCTTCCATCTTCCAAAAAGATTGTGAGAATTCTAAGTACTGGGTCTAGGTTTTCTTCATCTTTTGTATCTAATGCTTAGCCAGACTATGGCAAATAGTAAATGCTGATTAAGTGTCTGAAAATCTGAACAAATTTGATCTCCTTCACACCTCCTTGTCTAGGGCTCACCACTAGAACACCTAAAATGCTTCAAGTTATCTTTCTAAATTCTACCTCTGGAAGGTGGTTTTTATCCTTACCTGTCCCTTGCTGAAACTGTTTTACTTTTAAAACTTAATTTTTATCTTAATTTATTCTTTAGATACCAAGTTTGTAACTTTACCTTGCCTTGAGCCTACCAGGGTCTCCAAGCTGGGTGAGACTCAGACTCATCCACTCTTCTGTTAACCAGCCCTGATTCTGTTCTTGAGACTCAGTAATTCAAGAGGCATTTCCTTAGCTAGTGTTCTCCCATCCACCATATCTTCCAGCCAGCACAAAGGCTGTAGTCGTAAAATCTGAGCTTCAGCTAAAGAGAAGCTAACTTCAGGTAAAGAGAAGCCATCCATGGATCATAGTGGCTGTGAAGACAAATGCATTTATTAAATTCATTAGTAGAATTATAACAAGTATGAGATTAAAGAAATGTTCCTATTTCATTCCAAACAAGCAGTCCAATCAGGGCATCCCACTGAAGTACAGTACAAACGAGACAAACCAGAATGCAGAAAGATTTTTCAGGTCTTCTTCTGGAAAGGAGATGACTTAGGATATATAGGTATGATAAAAGAAAGCCTGTCTTGAAAAACAGGTTTTAGGAATAGCAGTTTTCTAACTAAAGATTTTTTGCTTAATATGGGTAGAAATTTCCTGTAAGAACTATTCAGATGCAAAATGGACTATTTTCACAGGTTTCAGACAATCCATCAATGTACACATATATAAAATATGTAGTGTGTATATGGTTATATAATTTATATATCTAAATATAATTTGTATATTCATGTTATATAAATGCTATATCCTATAATGGCTTGTGTGTAGATGTCTCCTCAAAACCTCATGCAGTCATGAAGTTGGTGCTGTTCAGAGGTAGCTGGATCTAGAGTGTGTGGCGCTGAAATCCAGGGCATGTGATTACTAAATCGGCCCACTTATTGGTCTGGCATAGTTCTGGCTAGGTATGAGTGCTTCCAGCCTGCATAAAATACCAGGGACAGAACGAGAGCTCATGCGCTCTCACCTGGCTGTTTACTTTTGCTGTCTTCTGCCTGCATGAGCTATCTATCTCTCCTCTGCGATGCCCCTCTCCTGTGCCACCCTGTCCTGGAGCCAGCCAGCTATGGACAGAAACTTCTTCAAACTGCGAACCAAATAAATCTTTCCTATTTTAAGTTTGGATGTTGGGTATTTGTTTTCTCAAGAATGAGGAAAGGTAAGATATATCCACATATATTTTAAGAATCCTAAGTCTCAGGATATCAGATATTAAGGTATTTGTGCTATATGAGAAATTAAACTGCACAATTTCTAGCATACCTTAAGCTTCTGAAATTCCAATCCTATGAACTTCTGTAATATGAATTTCAGGATGTTTTCTATATTCATATGTATAGTTGTCACATTGGTCCTACTGAATCGCAAACTCCTTACACACAGGATTTGTTATGGATTAGATCTAAAGTGTTCTCCTAAAGTGTCAAATTCAGAGATGGGGCCAGGCTGAAAGGAGCAGGTGACTAGGACATGACCTCGAAGTGCAGGTTCTAGGTCCAGGCCCCCCTAGTCTCTCTCTGTTTCCAGGCTAACATAACATGGGCAGCTCCTTTGCCAGGCCCTTGTACAATGCCATTTCTGCCTTGGAGCCAGCCACCTGTGCACTGCACCCACTAAACTGTGAACCAAAATGATGCCTTCCTCCTCTACCTTGCAGGTGTCAGCAACAGGAAAACTGAATGAAACACAGATGTGACTAACTGACCTTTGCTATTGTGCATACACAATATCCAAATTTGCTCCATCGGTATTTGATGCATAAATGAATAGATGGATAGATGAATGGGTAAGTTAAACAAAAATCATGCAGACTTCTGCTATTCTAAAAGTTTTTCAGTGATCTGAAAAAATCTCTCAAATTTTATCTCTTTAAAAAGTGAACATTAACCAAATGATACAATAGCCTGTTGTATTAGATGAAATGGTTAATATGTGAATTAAAAGACATGAAAACAAAAAATATTAGACAAAACATACTTTGAGAGTACTTTGTCAAAGATCATTGCTCCTGTCTGAAATTCTTCTATTAAAAATTTGACTTTTTCTTTAAATTATGGAGTTTTATAGCAGACGTTTGACTTAGATGTCTTTTTTATGCAAGAGACTAATTTTTTTACTATGCCATATTATGTCTGAGAAATTTTTATAGGGTCATAAAACCTTTTGGTGGCATGCGTTAGAATACATTAACTGAATAATATGGTTTCAGTTACAATACCTAAATTCAATATAATAAATAAAAAACTGTACTTTGCTACTAATTATAAATAGCAGGAACAGCATATGAATACATATATCAGGGCTCAAAGCAAGAGGTTATTCTCTCAGTTAAACTAATTTGAGTTTTCCATTTCAGTTCACCGAGTTATCTGTCCTGGTCTCCAATGCGACCCTATTCACCCTATTTACTGCTGCAGTTACACAGTGCAGAGCTAAGGGGGTTCCCAACCAAACCCAGTGTTATCACATTTTTAAAACCTGAGTTTGAGACTGAACATTGGTTCTATTCTGAGAGCTGTGCACGTAGAATAACATGTCAGCTTTGATGGTCCCTTCAGTCCTACTGCCCAGGGCTTCTATCTTCACACTTGTATGTTTATTAACTTTATAATATGCGTGTATATGTTCATTGGCTCTCTTTTGATTGCAGTCTTCTGGAGAGTATTTATTAGCTGAGACACTTCGAGTTCCAAGTAGCATTGGAAGTAGTTAAAGGGGAAAAAATAGGAAATTTAGTTCAAGGTTATCAGGGTGTTTAAGAATACCGGACAGCACAAAGCAAGACAGTGACAGTATCAGGCCTAGAATCCTGCCCACTGAATAAACCTGTTTCTTGGATGAGTATCAAAATCCCATTGTTCAATTTTTTCTTACTTCTAGGAAATATTGAATGATTGTTGGTGTTCTTCACATTTCAGGGCCAGCTAGCGTAGATTAATGAAGATTTTCCTGGCTGAGATAATCTCTTTATAAACCAGAGTGTTTTATTTGCCATCAGTAATGAAAGCTTATTTATTAAACATGCTGTCAATCTCCATAGCGCAGAATTCCTGTTAATGACATCTTTTTTGACAGAAGAGTATAAATAAACTTTACTGAGGTTCTTCAAGATCCCAACTGCTTTCTGGGTTCTTTACAAGAAACAGAACAGGATCTGTAAGCATGGCTTTCATTCTGTGAAAGTTGTGACTTTCTGTTACATGAAACTGTCAGAAGGTTTACTTAAAGCAGGGATCCCAGGCCAGAGCACCGTCTTCTCCCTGCACTATCCCAGCTACCGGCCTCCAGAGGGCGGCCCAGCCTCATCAGCAGCTGCGTGACTCCAAGGAAGGGTGAGTCAGACGCTGGAGGAACCCTAAAGGCTTCTGCTGGCAGGGTGGTACAAACCAGAACCTTTACATGGAACTTTAAAATAAGCACGCACATGTCCACAGTACTCTGGGTCTTACTATTCCTAGTTCCCTGTTTCTGAAACATCGATTCCGTTCATTAAGCACATATTTACTAGAAGCTTTGATACATTATGGCTTGCCTTGTCTTATTTTAAACAGCTGCTATTGCCTATTGCTGTGTAAGGTCATTTATTTGTTAAAACATTAGATAGATAGTAAATCATCACAATATTTGAAAATTCATTTCTTAAAATTGAAAGGTAGCCCTGAGCCGCTCTTAATACTCAGCAAGTTCTCCTAAAGGCATCTGACTGATAACTTCCCAACTTCCCACTATTATAACAATAGGTCTAACAGAAATTCCTGATTCCACCCAGAAGCTTGGTCCATTCTCTTTTGCCTTAAGTAGTAAGGGAATAGGGGCAGCAGCTTGCTGTCCTTTCGTTTTTTGGTTTTTCCTTTCATTCTTCTAATGAAGCAATGTATATTTTTTCAGTTTCTTTCTGGATGCTACATGAACTTTCTACTTTCCAACCTTGTTATTTTGTTGCCCTTTTCTAAAATAAGAATAATAGGGGCTGGGGATTCAGCTCAGTGGTGCAAGCACCAATCAGCTATTGGTTTCATTTTTGACATCTCTGACCCAATATCCCCTGTTAGTTTGGCTCTTTAGTGTCAAGTAGGGCTCTCCATCTTTGTCACCAAGGAGTTGCAGTTTTCTTGCTTACTTTGGTTTTAAACTCAACCATATCCCAGCACCAGCCATTCAGTCTGAATCCATGCTGCATTTTAGTCTTTCTGCAGGAGAAAAGGAAAGCAGTCCCCAAGACCACCTCAGGACAGCTTATCCCTAACTGAAACCAGCCCTTTGTGTCTCAAGTGCAGCCGGTCACTAGCCAGGTCACCCTCCCCTCTCTACTGAAGGCAGTTTCTGAGCAGAGAAGCTTGTAGGGGCTGCAAGGCGGGGAGTCTGAGGTTAGATGGCTGTTGTCCACAGGGCCTCACTTGTCACTTAACAACAACATTCATCACCAGGACTGTCTTACAAAGGCAGACTTCCCTGGGAAGCAGAGCAGGCAGCCATTGCACTCTGTGCTGAGTTTCATGTTCTATGTCACAGGGCAGATGTGTGGGCTTCGAGGAGCATCATTTTCTAGTTGCAGACTTGAAAACCTAATCTGTCCCAAGAATTTTCTGGCAGCCCAGGACTCACAGCAAACAAATAACACTACTAGGTCAGTGCTGAGTCTTTTCTGTGCTAACAAGAGAAGCTCCTGTTCAAACACAAGCAGGATCTTGTTGGTATAAAGGAATTGTCGCATAGACGCCTGCACACACAAGTGCACACACACACACACACACACACACACATACAGAGGAGGGTAAACACACTCATGTACAGGAAGTCAAAGCAGAAACTTTTTTTTTTTTCATACTGGGATGGAACTCATGACCCTGTGCTTACCAGGCAAGCACTTGAGCCACTGAGCTAAATCCCCGGCGCATACTTTCTGCAGTAGACGAGTGGTTCTTCTCCTGTGCCTTCTCATTTCCTTAGTCTTTTGATGAGAATAAAACAGAAGCAAGAAAAGACTTGTCATTGTTGGTTCTCTGTCCTCATTCTTATTAAGGATGGTGTCAAACAATTGGTCTCTCTAGTACTTAGCATATTAAATATTAACTACCAAATAAGAACAGAAAGTCTATTTTCTGGTTCCTCTTTTCTGCATGATACCGAAAAGGATTTGATCTATAATAGCATTAGCAATTAACATTTTTCAGGTCTTTCACTGTGCCAGGCATTTGTGCTAAGTACTTGGCATACTTTACTATAATTTTCAGCACAAACAGTTCAGGTGGTAATATTAATGTTCTCATTTTACAGATGGAGAAACTGAACCAAGCAAAGTGTAAGACATTTGCTCAACTTCTCACAGCTACTAAACTGTGAGATGAGTGTTGTTGAGTCAGCATTTGCAACCATACTTTAGGCGACGTCACGCACTAAAAGAGAACATATATATAAAGAGTATGCCTTCTCTATTACCAAGCAAATCTATAGTTCATCTAAGATCCTGGGCTGCAAAAACAGGTGCAATAGCCTATCAGTCTCTCTAACCAAAGAAAAACTGCCCTATCTGTTGGATTTTGTGACTCCATGAACCATGGCAGGGCTCTAGGCTTGAGAGGCCAGGTTCTTGAGTGGAGAAAGGACCTTTCCCCTGTGTGTACCCACCGCACCCAACATTGGATTCACACAGCAGTTAGTTGTACGGGATGTGAGGTTCCCAAAACTGCTTGGGTTTGAGATAAACATCAAGCTGCTTGAGTTTTACAATGGATTCTTAATTAATACATCTTGTACAACTGGAGATCAATGGATCTTGATCAATAAATATTTGTCGAGTAGGTAGCATATGCTGGAGGCCCTGCTGAGCTCAGTAGAAGATAAAGAAGGAACATGAAAGATGACCTCTGAATTGAGCCATTAGTAAAAAGGACAGCACTTGAGGTTTTATGTCCACTCAAAATTGTGTCTAATTTCTGGGGCCAGCCTGTCACTCCGAGGGACAGAGTTTACCTCCTGTTCCAGTAAGAACATAATCAGTAATGGGCAGCAGTGGTTTTTCAACAAGATTTTTGTCTTATGATTCTTTAAGTGCTATTGAGAACACAGAGATTTTGTATATGTGGATTACACATAATATTAACATATTAGAAATTAAAAGATTTTAAAATTAATTAGTTTAAAATAACATAGTAACTCATTGCATCTAACATTTTTACTTGAAAATGACTGCATTAGTACCCAAAATTCATGAGAAAAAAAGGCATCATTTTTTGTTTCAACTCTCTTAATGGGTGACTTAATAAAATATCACACAATTCTCAGACCTGTTCTTCATTTGTAATGTGTTGTGGTATGTTGTTTTGATTAAGTAAATGAAAAAAAAAAAAAACACATTTCAGACAGGTATCCAGCTAGTAAAAGAAGACCTACCAGACTTCCTGAAAGTATTTTGGAGATCTTATGAGGTCTCCAAATGCTGTTGGAGACTGGTAACCTTCATTTGGGGTTTGGTCACTGGCAGCTTGCATATTTTAATATCTTTGATCACATTTTGGTACAGATACTGAAAGACAGTCTCCCCATGAATGACCAATTAGGCAGCTACCTGAGTGCTGGAATTCAAGAAGCATGAAAACATCTCTGCTTCCTTTCAGTTGCATGAATTTGATTATTAGTATTATCTTTGCATGAAGACATTGAATACTCAATTTAAATGTAATTATATTGACCACCCTTTACATAAACCACATTAAGTGACATAAATGTGAAAGACTTAGCTAAGAAATAAATATGAATAAAACAAAACAGCAGAGTAATGTATTAGTCTGTAGTTTTTATGAGAGGGTGGCAAATGGAATAAACAGATGTGGATGGCATACAGTGGCAGTAAAAAGCCTGAAGAAGATATTACCAAGAATTAATTCTGATGAAAGTAAATAGTGTGATGTAATTTGAAGACTACCTGGAATACTCATCTGGACAAAAACAGTATGTAAGAAATTCTGAAGTCATTTCTCTGTGTTATTGAATTCTTAAAGTAAAAATCACTTCCATGTCCAAACCACTATACAAATCAGTAACACCAGCACTGGCTATTCCTATTTACTGTGCCATTCAGGATTCTACCAGAGGCACAGAGCCAGTAAGTTTTGTCTCTATGTATGCACAAACATGCACACGCGTGCACACACACAGCTTTATTGCACTGATTTGACTTACACATCTATGGGGCTAGGCAGGTCCTAAGTCTACAGGGCAGGCTGACCATGGGAAGGGTAAGCTGAAGACTCTTGGAGAGAAGGTGATACAGCAGTCTATAAGCAAAGCTTCTCTTGCACAGAAACCTCAGCTCCAGCTGATTGGGTCAGGCTTGATCAACTTGATCAACTTGATCAACTTGATCAACTCTGAAATGCTTACACAGCACTTCATTACCATTTCATTGAGTCCCTGGGAGCTATAGTCTGAGTGAGCTGACATATAAAACTACACTGTGAATTTGCTTGACTAACTTCTTTTTTCCTAAGCATTTTTATAAAGTAAAAATGTTTTTCAAACCTAGGGACTAAAAAAAAAAAAAAAAAAGGAAGATACAGAAGACAGGAAGTAAATCTGGTGAAGGGGATGGAGAAGAGACACAGAATGAAAGGGAAAAAAATGCCACAGAGAGAAATGTGGAATTCTAGTGGGATGGTTACAAGGGGCAGAAGAGAGGAAAAAGAGGTGACTGGTTCTGAGCCAAACTGTTCTTGTCATTAAGTTTAAGGAATAAGACAAATAAGCATTGTTCACAACATTTTATTTTCCTCATAGTTAAAACTATCTGAGGTTTGCCAAACTGGCAAATACAACTCTTGAGGCTCAAGGGACCTCACATGTAGTAACAAAATTCTAACTGGAGCCGGTCTCTAGGTGACCACTATACAATCCCTGCACTCTTCATTGAGATAAGTTTGGTTCTTTTAAATTTGTTGTAGGAAAAATGTGTGACTTTCTTCCCTCTTGGGTTCTGCAGTCTGTGTGGGAGAGAACCTTTCAAATGGTCCTCTGGGAGCTCTACGTCCTGATACTCGAGTTCTTTGTGTGATCTTCTCCCCTTTAATGTCAACTGTGCCCACTAATTGGCTTCAAATGGGTATAATATGGCACAGTGACAAAGTCACTTCTGAGGTTAGATTATAGAATATTGTGATTTCCATCTTGCTAGCTATCTCTGTCTCTGTCTTTCTGGATTTTCTCACTTGCTCTAGTGAAGCAAACAGCTCTGTTGTAAGCCGCCCCACAGAAAGGCCCATGTGGCATAGAACTCAGGGTGGTGAGCAAGTTAGCAAATCATTGACCCATTTTTAAGAAGAAGACAATACTAATAATAAAGGTGTCATAGTACTACTATAAAATTAAAAGTTTTCATATAGATAAAACCCCAGAGCAGTGTCTGGCACCAGTGAACACACAGTAAATGTGCTCACATCATCATCCTACATCATCATTCCTACATCATTGAAATTCAGGGAAAGGTCACAAATATGTTTAAAGAGATGGTATGATGTTTCTTCTGGGCATGAAGAATAAGTGCCAGCCCTTACATGGCCAGCCTCAGATTCAACATTAACTTTCTAAGTTCATATTAGTTTCATGAAATTTAGTCTTGAAATGGAATATCCTCTTCATATACAGATGGTCCCTGAGAGCTTGTGTCTCACTGAACCCAGAATAATCAAAAAGATTTCCACTTGTGAATTGGTGCCATGCACAGGTTGCTGGAGAGACAGCCAGATGCCAGCTTTTTCCGGTGAGTCAGCACCATCCACAGACTGTGGGGGAAGAGAACAAGAAGTCACCAAGAAGCAAGCCCTCCCTGCAAATCAGTGCCATGCAGAGGCTTCTGGGGGGACAGTTAGATGTCAACCCCTTTCGGTGTGTGGGCTGGGAAACAAGAAGAGACAACACCCATTCCCATCATCATAAGTGACCAGATGATCCAGAGAAACACAGGCTGCAGTAAGAGCTATTGAAATAAAACACCATTTAATGCTTGTGGCATTTAGTGTTTCACTGACTTTGCAGGTCTAAAGCTGATGATCTGATTGTCTATTCAGAAGATAACAATACACAGTGTAGCATCTATGGAGGATCTCTTCCTGAAGGTGGTAGCCATTGTTAATTTCTTACTGTCTTGTTTTGAAGTCCTGTATCATTTTTATAGTTTTTTTGGGTTGGGTTTTATTCTGTTTTATTTTATTTTATTTTTTTTTTTGAAGTCCTGTGTCATGCTGGTTTGTTTTGATTGGCTTTGATCTGTTTTATTTTGCTTGGTTTTATTCTCTTTAAAATAAAAAAAGTTAAAAAGATTTCCAAAAGATCTTTTCCTATTTGATTCTTTTCATCATGTATTGACTTTACTCAAGGATTTTCAGTGCCTGCTCATGAAGTCGCTTGCTAAAGAAAGTAAGTAGAAAGGACCTCTTGCTCAGAGATTAGTAAAATATCCCTTAAATGGGACACCAAATCAAGGCTGCATCTGCACTGCCTGTGACCTACTCCAGAATCCTGAAGCACCTTTATCTCTGAGAATTCCTATAGGACTGGATGTGTGTGTGTGTGTGTGTGTGTGTGTGTGTGCATGTGTTTGTGTGTATGTTGGGAGGGGAGGGGATGTCCACAAATGGAAAGACCAAATAAATATGTCATTATTTGTTGTCTCTCTTTTTTTAGTTACAGATCAAGGATAGTGCTTGCAATCTCTTTTTTTTCAAAGGTGTCTTACTAGGACTGAATGAATGAATGATGGTATATTTAACACATCTGTTACAATGAAAGAAAGTTTCAAGTAATGAGTGTTTTTGACTTTAAAAAAGCCAAAAGTTAACAGATGGAATGTTAAGTACTAGCTGAAGAAGACTTGCAATTTTGCAGAAATGGGGCTGAACTTAGTACTCAAGAAATTCTCCCAGAGATCCGAGAATGACATTGAATGCACCATCTGTTGATCAAGGCAAGGTGGCTCTCATTTAAGTGGGTTCTATCCTATCCCTCTCCAATTCGTTTATAATTTTCCCACAGCTGCTTGGAGACACATAGCTGAGAAATAATCCCCATTGCTGTGCTGATAATGAGGAAAACCAAATAACCTATGAATACACATGTTTCGGAGCAACCCGAAGGATCAAAATTGATGATCCAAGTTTAAAACAATCACAAGAACTCTTCTATTTCCTTGAACAGGATACATCATAGTATAGTGATTTTATCTGGATTCACTACCAGATAAACAATTAATATTCAAGTACAGTTTAGCTAAGAAACTTTGCCGTTCTTTAACTTTCACTCTCAATGTCCTCATTTGCAAAATATCTTTCTCACAGGGAGTCTTACAGCTATTATTATTACCAGCTTCTTAGGTCCATTTGGTCACTGGTTTTTAATTTTCCAAGCAAACCTGAAAGGCATGATGAAGAAGAAAGGCTTTACTCAATGCCTTTACCCAAACTCCATCGATGTCACAAATTCCCACCTCCTGGTGCCCTGGTGTGTCAGGCTCTTTTATAACAAGGAACAGAAGAGAGAGGGAACGCAGTGAAGCAACAGACATCTCCAGGCTTACTTTATTTCTCCTAGACATCTGCTCTCTCTTCCAATGGAAAGGAAAATGGGCCCTCACATCCTGGAGCAAGCATCTGCATGTTCTACTCATTGCTCTGGGGTGAAGAGAGCAGTGAAAGGGTGGTTATGCCTGTGAAAGCTGAGCAAGTTTGAAGAAGTGGTTTATCTCTAAAGGGAAAATGTGTTAACTTTTGCATTTCCATTTTGCTCTGATGCTTATTATGATGTGAGAGGTAGGGTTTAATACAGGAAGTGAGGGTAGGTGTCTGCTTCTAGGAGCAATAATTTTAGATGACTGGCCACACTGCAATAAATTTGCCACACTTGGCAAATTTCAGCATAACCAAGGAATTATACTAAATTATAGCCCCCAGACCTTCAAAAGGATTAACCAGCATCTGGATCAGGAATCACAGGAGGTTTGGAGCCATAATCAATATATTGTTGCCCCCTAAATATTTTCCTCTGGCACTGTTCTGTCATTCTGAAGGCAATCCTATAGTTGCTCAGTGGAAGGCATTCTGCAAACTCTAGTCTATGGTACTCAATCTCATATTTCTAACAATTTCTGCTCCACGCACTGGACAGTTAGCAAATTAAATGGCAGTTCTCGAGAGGGTAGACTTTTAACTTCTTCAAAGCACTCTAGTAATAGATGTGATGAGCTGTGATCCACAAAATTTTCTGTAGATCCCTACCATTGTATCATGCGGTTTAGGAGACTCAGGCATATAACCTGAAATGGGATAACTGGTTTCCCAGTGCAACATTATGGCTCATCATTCCCATTTCAGCCAGATTAGGCCACTTGCATCTGTTTTGCCCTTGGACTTCAGCAGTGATGATGACCATACCACATTTATTGAGCACCTCGTCTCTGAGGACCTTACTGTTACAGGATGCTTGCTGTCCTGATTTCCAATTGCCTGTGGGCTTTGCTAGCAGCTGGAATAGCTAAAGGTGCCAAAGAATTAATGCCCATGGGAGCAACTTTCGCTTTCACAGAGTTAATATATGAATAGCCTAGCTGTCTTGCCCTTTTGGGGTCACTCTGAGATGCATGTTTCTCACTAGCTCCCAGAGTCTCCCAGGTAGATTTAGCCCTGCTACTCACACTTGTAGTTAGTTTGATAACTTACTTCCTCTTTCTCTTTTCTTCCCTGTCTCAGTCCCCATTTTTCTTGTTCTTCTCAGGATCAGCTCCCAAATCCGTGTGTCCAAGGTTTACTTTAGAAAAACCAGACATTAAATAAACATATGCCACTTACAAGTCACTATGCTAAAAGCTTTAAAGACAACCTTTTTCACTTCTTCAATCTCTTAATATTTTCGAAAATTTCATTTTCATTGAGTAATTTAAGGGTAGGCATCTAACTCAAGTTCATCAAGCTATTAAGATTTGGTGCCAAGATCCAAACGACAGCATTCCAACATTAAGAGACTTTGAAATCTGCTGACCCATGCAGATATTGCGCCCAATGGATAAGTATCAGAGCTTCCTTTAGTAAAGAACCCTTAGTAAATTCTTTGTTCTCATTAACTGAATCTTTTCTGCTTTTAAGTGTTTTAAATATGGATGACTGTGGCCTGTCATTTGAAGGCAACTGTTTATTAGAAGTTCTAGTTCTCTTTCTTACACACCAGACGCCATCATGAGACTACAGCCCTTATAGTGAAAGAGGGAAAATTAGTGTGTCCTGCTAGGCTGACTGAATGAAACTTGCTAATTTTGCTGGTTTTCTTGCCAGTGTCACAGAGTAGATACAGCGTTGGTTCTGGTCACTGTTCTCCAAGGATGGTAATATCAGTCATGGAGATAGGGCTGCTAGGAGGACAAACTAGTTCCTGTGGGAAAGGTAGAGTAAATTCTGTTTAGCCAGGTTGCGTTTGAAGAACCAATAGTGTACACCATGTGGTGGTGTCCATCACGCTGTTAGAAAAACGCATTTGGAATCTGAAAGAACTGGCAGTGAGATCTGTGCATAAACACAGTAGTGGCTAAAATCATAGGAGAAGATAAAGATGGAGCATCCAGAGAATGGAGAAGGTTAAAGGATGGACCTGGGAATGACCATTTGTGCTTCCAGGACTCTTACACACTTAACATGATGATTGGAAGCCCTCCATCTTCTCTGGGCTATTTTTTTTCAAAAAATAATTTTTCCTTTTTACCAAAAATAACTGGCCTCATTTGGTTTCTTCAGGGCTGAGCAAACTAACATGATTGTACGAACCTGAGTGCCTAGTAACAGTCACCCCAACAGACGGAGTCTACCAATCTCCCAGTCTTTTGAATACATTCTTCTAATGGACAGGAAGTATTTAAGAAAGGAATTTTAAAAATTGACCTAAACTCTGCTTTGCCTTTATTTGTTCTTTAGTTTGTCATCATTGCTGTCGGTTCCAAACAATGCTACATAATCCCCCAGGGAATCCATGCTCTTCAGTCAAGCAAATTTCTACATGTGTTATTCATTTTTAAAGAATTAAACCGTAACAGATTCATTTAACATTACAACTTTATACAAGGTAAGATAATCCTATTTGATGCTTAAGGATGCACCCCAGATCTTACTGTACTTCTCCATTATTATCTTGAATTGCAAAGTAGACAGTGAAAATAAATATTAAACAAGGAGCTCAGAGGTCTGTGCTGCAGTCCCAGCTTTCATCAACACAGTTCACGATTCACTAGGCGGGTACGGTGGGGGACTGAGTTTCCTCATTTTAATATGAGGGGATTAACTTTTACTAGTGATTCCCAGTCAGTGCTGGTCTCTGATGATGTTTTCATCCCCTTTGTAGCAAAGGAAGGAGGAAAGAAAGAACAGGGAGAGTGGGAGACAGAGAAGAGAGGCAATAAATTATCTTCAGTTTCATTTGTTTATTTTGAATTCTAAGATTTGTCATTTGTATTGTTTTATGTTACAATAGCTTGTCTTTTTCTTTTTCTAGAATACTAGGGATTGGGCCTAGGGTTTTCACACTGAGCTACATCATCAAACCTTTTTGTTTTTTACTTTTGAATAGGGTCTTACTAAGTCACTAAATTGCCCAGACCACACTTAAACTTGGAATCATCCTGCCTCAGCAGATTACTGGGAGTACAGGTGCGTGTCACTACATCCATCAATAGTTTGTCTCTTATACAGTGGTAATAACCATCAGCAGTTGGACCTTTAGTGTGCTTAGTAACATAAAAAGTTGGCAACTTCATGATACAGCTGATTTTTTCCTCTATATTTTTACTGGTTTATGGATCTACTACATTAGAATGTTTATTGTCTCCTAAATTCTAGATTATGTTAAGAGGCAACTGAAAAATAAAGTGAATATTTAAACTTAAAAACTTGAAAGGCACATTGCCAAGAAAAATGGGATAAGTTTATTCAAAGAAAGTCAGTAATATTTTGAGGAAAATTAATAATAATGTATCCTTAATAAATTTTTGAAGTTTAAATGTTCACCATTTTTGATCATCCCTCATTAACCAAAAGTTTACGGCAATTTCTGTCAAATAAAGACAATATAGTACGTTCTTATCTTCCTGGTTCACCAGATGTGCACTGTATGAATTTTGACTCCTCTCTAAAGTCAAAATCATGGTGAAAAGTAAGTGTTTTGAACCATTTCAGGATATTAAGTCACCCACAACTGTGCAATGAAAACACAAAAGAGGATTTCACCAAATAAAAAAGTTTTTGAACTTTTTTAGGTAAAAATGTAGGTAGGTGGCTTTGATTCTTATCCTAGGGTAGTGATTCTACAGTGTTGAAAAGGTCACAAAAAGGTCAGTGTATCACCCACCTACTGCTGGCCCAGGACACTCCAGCTCTGGAGTCAGCCTGAATACCCACAGAAGACCAGCCCAGGAGACATAAGCTTGAGCAGTATGCCATCATCAAGGTTCTTCGTGAGATACACTCATGTTGATTGTGGGTGTCAAGGTCAACAGGCACCAGATCAAACAAGCTGTGAAGAAGCTCTGTGTCACTGATGTGGCTGAGGTCAATACCCCGATCAGACGTGATGGAAAGACAAAGGTGTTTGTTCAAGTGGCTCCTCATCACGTTGCTTTGGATGCTACTGGCAAAATTGGGATCATCTAAACTGAGTCTGGCTGGCTAATTCTAAATACACCATTTCACCACTAAAAAGAGAAGGATGTGATCACTGTTTGAATCAAGGGGGAGTATTTTAACAGAAATTAATGGCTATTTGCCTTTTGCTGTAATAATTTTTTTAAAGACCTAAACATTCACAAACTGTCTGATCGTGTTTCATATGTACATAATGGGTAGAGTTTTAAATCTCTGAGTTTTATTTGACATCAACTGAGAGCAACAGAATCATCCAGCAGCCCTGCAGGTCTCAGAATCCCTTGAATCCAGGAATGTGATACTGTGCATGTTGGAAGTAATAGTGACATATCCAGAAGGAAATTTCAAAGCTTAGTTTGCATCCCAAAACACTGGAATGCTGAATACCAACAGAAAATTATGTGGCCTGGTCAAGCAGAGTTGGAAGACTTGCTGTGTTAAATTCTTTGAGTTATTTTAAAGGAAATTTCACTAGCTTAAGACATTGGGAATGAGATTCCCTCAGAAGGATGACACCTTAAGGGGTCAGCTGTAGAATCACTACCCTAGGATAAGAATCAAAGTCACTTACCTACATTTGTACCTAATGAAATACGCTGGCACCAGAAATAAATGACATAAAACTGTACTACTCTCTTTTCCACTGTGTAGCCACTGACTCCAGCATGAACCATTAAAACTGCAGCGAGTCAGAGCCAATTGGTGCTGGCAGCAGCTTCAATAAATCTGTGCCACTGAGCTGCAGGAAGAATTAAAATGGAGAAATTAGAAATCAGAGGTATCGAGTGTAGTACAAGTGAGACTTACCTGGTTAAGTACCATTTCATATACCACTAGATTTCAGTATCAGGAAACCCATGGAAACACTTGAGGGGGTTGGGTGCTGACGACTCCACCTGCCAGGGGAAGTCATAAATTTCAATATGCCATAGCAACAGAATACATCCCTCATTAAAAATGCAGGCATAACACAGCTCAGAGCAAAACTCCCTAGAAACAAACAAGGGAAACTGGTATTGGTGTTCACACTTTCAACACATACGCTGTACCCAGGACATTGTGCTTCTTGGGCAGGAAACGGTTTCCTGAAGTCAGAGACACGGTGTCATTTCTTTGGGAGCAAAGGCCTCATGAAAAAGTCAAAGGAGATGGAGTCTAGAAGCAGCAACACAGACAGACCCCAAGGGCAGCCAGTGAAAACCAATGCACAGAGGGAGATAGGGACAGATCCCTGAGAGGTATCTTGGGGTTTTATTCCAGGCACTTTTACAAGACAGCGTGTTAAGCATTTTTAAATCACAAAGTCATTTAATCCTTAAAATAACCCTGAGAAGTAGGTATTTTCATCCCCATTTTTCAGAACCTGAAACAGTCACTGAAAATTTAAACCATTTGTTTAGGGCTTTAGGATACTTAAAAGGTATAGTTTTACCCAGGACTCACATCCTGATCTTGTTGATGTCAAACATAATATACTACACATTAAGCAGAGTGTAAACTCATGGTCAAACAGAGGCTGACCTAGAAGCAAATGCAAATGAGCTACTTAGGATACTTCTGGTAGTTTAACCTATTTGCTTTAACACCCCGGTCCAGCTGGAGACTCTTTGGCGATAGATAAATTGCTTAATGAATGGCTTACACAAGGAAGTCGCCATCCAGGTCCTGCAGGTGCGCTCAGCTCAGCTTGACTCTACCCCTGCTGTTCCATACTCATGGCTGCCCAACCCGCCCTGGAACAAAGCACCCTCTGAGTGGTTTAGCGCTAAGGGCTTTCACCAGAGTGACACATTAGCTTGATCTTATAAATTTAAGGCATCAGAAAAGGATTGGGTGGGCAGAAAGGGGGAGGAGGAGGAGGAAAGGAGGATGGAGAGAAGGCAGAAGGGGTGACAAAGCAGGAAGAGGAGGTGTGAGGGAGATTTCCATATGTTCAGCTTCAGGGAGTTCGGGTAACTTCGCCTGGGTTCTGCAATTGTGAGATGTGTGGCATTTTGAGATACCAGGTATTACCAGAAAAAGATAAATATTTTGTACATAGCTGTACTTTTTTTTTAACTTTTTATCGGTACCAGGGATTGAACTCACGACCGCCTGCTTGCAAGGCAGGTGCTTATGCCACTGAGCTAAATCCCTAGTACCAAACTGTATCTTTTCTAATGACAAGAGGAATTTGGGTCAAGGTTTTTCAGATGGCTTCCGAGTCTTTGGACCAAAGGTGCTAAACAACTTAGTAGCTTATTGTAAGAGTCTTAAAAATAAATGATAATCATTTCTAAACATAAAAAAAGACTTCTGTAAAATGTGTTTCACCTCTCCTATCGGCAACAAATCAAAAGCAGGTGTACTCTTGAAATTTCTGTTTGTGGGCCTTGGTGACAAGATCTTCCTGCCCTGCAAAAAGAAGCTTCACAATTTAAACACCTGCACGAAAAGCATATAAAAGCAATTTTTTCCTCTTTGCTAATGGAAAAATAAATCTTCAGTCAATATATGGGCAGTACTTATGTATAGGATGAAATATTAACAGTGATGGTAGCCAGCGGAGTCAGCTCCCTCAAATCCACAGTTCTTTCATCACTGCCCTTTATGCTTTTCATAGACAGGACCTGAGTCAAGGCAGACCTGAGTCATGAGTGCAATTGACCAGATAATGCATTTTCAGCAAATGATGGCTGCTATAATTAGGAGATGAGGATGAGATAGATATTGAAGATAGCTTTCATGTTAGGTAGAGTTTAGTGTATCTCCTATAATATGGGCAAAGAGTAACTTTATCAAATGTGATCTCTTTAGCTTCTGTGTCCCTAAGCATGGTCTGTCTTAGCTAATCATCGAAGTTAAGATGGCCTCCCCTTGACCAGAGTGGAGGGGCCAGGGTCTTTGGCTAGCAAACAGAATGAAGTCAACTGGCCCTCCTAGAATTGAATCCACAACCCTGGCCTCATGAACTCCACTTGGGCAACAGACCATGATGAACAATAAAATGTAGCAAATGAGATACTTAATCATATGGCCGTGAATAGTTTTCACTAGCGTTTTAAAACTACATTAATCTTAATGGTTAGAACATGTTTAAAATGATCATTTATGTGGGATAATCCTCAGTACCGATACTTTAAGAGTACTTCTTTAATAAGATAACTTTTATGTCAATAATCATGCTACAGCTTCATCGGGCCTTTCAAAAGTAGGTAGCTAAAAGGTATAGACATGCTGAGAAGACAAACATGTAACATTTCCAGTTTCGCTTCACAGGCTTAAGCGTGTTACTACAGGCTTTTCAGGAGCTATTGATAGTGGTTGCCCAGTGACCCAACAGTCAACTACTTCCGGCTTTCATAGCTCGCTTTGAACAATTCAAGAATCCCAAGGGTACTGTACTGCTTTGTGGATGCTTCACTGGAGTTCTAATTATGTCTGACAGCTTTCCCCAGGAGGTTAGAAACCTGTGAGGCTGTGCTTCTCCTTTCAAAATGTGGTCCTACCCTCAGTGGTGGGGCAAGAAGAGCAACAGTGGGAATAGCAGCGAGCATGACAAGTGTCTTCCAACACGTGCAGAGCTGCAATGGCTTGACGTGTTTCACACAGGTTTATAAGAGGCACACGGTTCAAGGTGCATCTTCTAGAACAGTGGTGCTGACCCTATGGCCACAGAAGGTTTTTTGTATCACTGAAAGCTCTAAACGGTTCACCATCACTGTTTTAGAAGAAAGCATTTAGGGTACAAATAAGAATATATATTTTTCTTAGTATTTTTGATGTCCAGCAGAAAATATGTATTGCAACTTGGAAAGAAGTGTTAAGGCAGAATTAAAAGATACTGGTCATCCACAAGGAAATGTTACTGGCTGGTATAGTGACCAGCTATACTTCTCAAGCTCTTTTTGTCCTGTTCAATGAATTGGACACAACAATGGATGAATGTGGAAGTTTAACATTAACTTTAGATTAAAAAGAAAGAAGAAAAAAAAGTACAAAAGTACTGCTCTAGAAAGAGAAGATGTGTCTTACAAGCCCGCAAGAACAAGACAGCAGTGGCAGTGAAGTCAATGGCTGTCATTTGTTACCTTTTCTTTCTGGTATTAGATCCAGGTAGTCCCATTGAAACCCCACTTGACCTTGTGCTAGAAGATTAGCCTCTGATACAGAGCTTGGCTGGTGTGCGTGGCAGAAGCTTGGTATCGGGGCCACTGCATCTGGTCAACAAGTCTCTGCAGCGGACAGGACAGGGCAGGCCCAATTGCTTTGCCATGCTCTGTGTCTACAAGACTGTGGCAATGGTTGAGGGCTTCACTGTCTTCAGCCACCATCATCCTGTGGACACCCCTTCCTGGAACTCCTTGCTTTGAACATTTCTCTTGCAGAGAGCTTCCTAACCAGCAGACAGAAGAGGGCACCCTGCACCCTTAGCCTCACGAGGACCCATTTGACAGTCTCCAAACCCTAGAACATACCTAGAGCTGGAAGGGACCTTTTGGGACCTGGAAAGGTGAACTATTCTTACTTTCTAGAGTCCACAGGGCTGGCACTCTGAGCTGCAGAGTAAAGTTCAGGGTGTGGTGAGAAGGAAGGAAGTGTTATGATGCCACTATACTTGCAAATTGAGGACAGAGTGGGGGCCCTCCAGAAGTTCTCAGGGAGAGCAGGGCATAGAACTTCAACCTTGCACATTGGAAGCTGTTGGCAGAGTGTACTCATGGGATCTTTGAAGCCCCATAGGGTTTCTCTCCAAATGCAGAAAGGGTTACACAGGGAGTTACAAACTTCCCTGGGCATGAACAGCCCTCTCACAGCCCAGTTCTCTGCTCGGAACCGGAAAACTCAGGTGCACTCAGTGCACCCTTCCAGGGCTGGGGGTTTGAACAGGGCAACAGAGTATCAGAATCCACCTTCCCCTCCACAAAAAAACAATCCCCCCAAAACAAAACAAAACAAAACAAAACAAAACAAAACAAAACAAAAACCCTGTCTCTGTCTCTCATATTCACACGCCAAGCGGGCAAAACGAGTGTTGGTGCCTAGTCTGGGCTCACAGAGCATAAGCAACTGGCCTTTGTTTCTGAGTCAGAGCGGTGTAGGGGACAATAGGGGACATCGTGGCGTCGCCGCAGGGCGCGCGCCTCCGCAGGGTGTGCGGTGCGGTGCGGAGCGGGAGGCCCAGCGCTGTCCGGGGTCCCTGGTGCGCTGCGCTCTCAGGAGTCCGCGGCAGCCGCGCGCCTGGCTGGTGAGCGGGGAGGGTGGGCGGGCTGCCTGCCTGGCTGCCTGGCGCTGGCGCTCTGCAGTGCAGTGGGGTGTTAGCCCAGCTCCCTATATGGTCGGGGATTAGCTCGGCGCTCCCGAGGCTGAGCCAGGAGCCAGCAGAGGAAGAAGAGGAGGAGGAGAAGGAGGAGGCGGGGGCGGAGGCGGGGGACAAAGAGCGCAGCATCAGTCGGCGCACGGTGCGCGGCTGCCGGGGGCAGCAGCGGCGCTGGAGGCTGGAACACCGCCGACGCCCCGGGAGCCATGGCCGAAGGAGGCGACGGCGGCGAGGACGAGATCCAGTTCCTGCGGACCGTGAGTCCCGCGGCGGGGGCGAGGCGGCGGGCAGGTGGGGAGGAGCGCGGAGCCGCGGGGGGCTGCGCCGCGCCGCCGTGCCGGTGTCAGGTCTCTCCGCACTCGCGGTGCAGGGCTGACCGGCTGCAAGCCGCCGGGCAGCGAGGGGCTGCGTGAGAGGGGCGCTTCCCTTCCCTTCCCTGTGCCTTCTGTCTTCTCCATCACCCCTGACCGAGACGCCCCTAGCCCGCACTGCCCGCTTTCCAGCCAACTTGCTACTTGATCTGAAACCTCGGGTGCCCAAACTTCAGGCTGGCGTTGCTTGTGGTTGCCTTGACCCAGAATAGCAGAAGTGCCTCACAGTTGTCCCTTCATCACTTGCCACTTCAACCCAGTCCCCTTGTTCCTCGGAGGCGCCCCCGCAGGGCAGGGGACCAGAGTAGGGAGCCAGGTGGGGAAGCGGGCGCAGGCGCTGGGTCCCAGTCTGGGATTTCTGGGAAGGGAATTCTCCCAGCGCATCCCCTCACTCTGTAAACCACTAGCCAAAAACGGCCGATGGGGCCGTGTGGATTGACTGTCCGGTGCGTTAAAGCTTTGCTCTGCTCACCGTTCCAAGAGTCCCGCAGGATGGGAAACCCCGTCTGTGACTACGCGTCACTCAGGTCCCCTTCCTGGCACGGAGGGTGATGCCCCGCCCTAGACAGGGGAGCCGGGAGGGTTGCAGCTGCCTCAGTCTTGTCCCCTGGGAGCTAATGTGAAGCCTTTCAGTGTAGATGACCACTGGGAGGGGTGGGGGGCCATTATAATGTGTCCTGGAGCAGATTCCAGCCGTGTGACCTTGAGCAAGTCACATAATCTTGCCTCAGTTTCCTCTTATGAAAAACGGAGAAAATATAACCATCGCTTTTGGGGTGAGATAGTGGATGTGTGAACTGCAGATTGCTTTATGCTGGGTAATTTTACAGGAGCTGTCTAGCTCTCAGGAGTTTGAAATCATTTTTCCCTCTCTCCTCTGTGCACCCCTTCCCTTTTGATCTGGTCACGGAAGATCACAGGTTAGGGCTTGGCCGTCATTTGGAATGTGCTGTCCGCTTGTTGAAGTGCTTCTTTCTGATACCCTTCAGTTTTTCCTTCCAAACGTGGTTCCTTTGTTAAGGCAGGGATTTGAGACTTACTAGGGAGATTTGGAATACTACTGAGAAGTCAGAGGATTCATCCCTTTCTTCTGGGTCTGGTCTTGTCCCCATTCGCATTTCTAACACTGCATACAAGATGGCCCCACACTTGCAGCTCCTTATAACCTTTGCATTCTAAAGCTACCTCTTTCTTCCAGAACCCTGTGGACGCCAGCTTGCTTTCCAACAAGTGGCTCAGTATTTGACAGCAATCGCTCAGAGGTTCCCTGTTTTGTGTTCTTCTTAACCAGTGATTTCTTCTGCTTAGTGCTAACCTCTAGGCACCAACGATTGAAGAAATTTCCTTCAGGCTCAGTGTCCGTTTTGAGTAGATGACCCAGGAAGTTGAAGCCTAGGAACACAGTAGTTTCCGTGAGATTTCCCTTTTGTGTTTCTCCTGGATCTGTGGCCATCTTCCTTGACTTTCCGGAGGGCACCATAACGTTTTAGGTCTACCTGTAGCCAAAGTTTATTGTAGAACTTTGGATGACTGGCTTTCTGCTCCAGAGATCAGGGCAGGTGAACTTCTTTAATAGCCCTTCTAGGGCCTCTCCTGGAGGCTAAAGACTAGTTGAAAAATTATTGTTGCTCGGTGCTGTGGATCTGCATGGCTTAGGGAAAGCTAAATAAAGTATTCATGAGGGTGAATTCCAAACGTGCCATTTATGACCTTTTTTCCTCCTTTTAATCTCCCAAAGTGGTTTTGTTTGTTCATTTGTTTGTTTTTAAAGCCAAGTCTTTACGCTGTGAGGCAGATTAACTTCTTCTTGTTTAGCTTACTGGGAAGAAAATAGGAGAAAAAACAGATATACAATATCTTAGCCATGGTTGCCCAGCGAGTTATTGGTAATTGTTACATACTGTTAAAACAAACAAACAAACAAACAAAAAACTCCCACTGGAGCCAGACAGCATTATTCCAGAGGATATATCTGTAAGAAAATACTGAGATAGGAGCTGCAGATTTCTAAGCTTAATTCTCCTTCTTCATCTATGAATTAGACAACCTTAGCTGTCACATACTTGTACTCTTCACCTAAAAGTTGGGATTACAGTGCATCTCTACTTGCAGAGGAGTCAGGAACTGTGAGCTATACTAGCGGTGGGTTTCTCACATGTGACTTGCGTGGGTGAGAGAAGGCATCCCACATTGAGCTCACCTTTGCTGTAACATTTCTTTTCCATAAACAGCATTTTCTGAAGCATTTTAGCCACGTGTAAATCATAAGTTGTCTCATCACCTTAACATTGTCCTGGATCAGAACGTGGCTATTTGACAATGGAATGGAATTACATGTTTGCAACTATGAAATTTAGAGAATTGCTATGTCAGAGAGCAGAAGCTTTTAAATCTATTTTTAAAAACACAGACCACGGAACAGCATTAAGTCATGGTTCCTAATCAAATTTTTGGTGATTATGGTGTCATTGTGTATTATAATAGTGCCCAAATGAAAACAATTAGAATTATCCAGAGCATGAAATGGGCCAGAAGCATTGTATCAAATACGACAGATGTGTGTGCTGTTCTATGGACCCCTTCTAGGTGGTGGTTTTCATCTTGATTTGGTAGAAAAGGTGTTCTAAAACTAAGGACCCCTCTGGCTTTCTGAAAATCACAGATACCGACTGGAGAGTCAAACTGACTGATGGATATGATAGTCATTGTCTCTAACACTAGAATATTCCCACCCCTGCTTTTGGCAGTGGCGTCAGCCTCCTTTCCAGTTTCTCTTGCTGACATAGTCGGCCTCACTGACGTGGCTCTGAAGCAGATAAACCTGCCAGCCACCAATCCCGAAGCAAGACTTTGTGGTGAGAAGAGTGACAGTTATCCTGTCTTCAGACAGAAGGCGCAGTGGCTGGCACCCCAGCATGCTTTGAGGGTGCCAACAAGACGCTTTCTCGCCCACTTTCTCCCTAGTATCCATTTAAAAAGCAAAACACAGCTCCAGTCCTTCGCTTCTGGTTCTCAACCTATCACAATTGTTTTTCCAATCCCTTCTCCACTATAAAGATAATTAAAACAACTCAGAGTCAGGTAGACATTTGTTTCCATTGATTTCAGTGAAAGATGGGTTGCAGACAGTGAAAGATCTTTGCAGCTGTTCAGGAATGAGAACCCTTACTTGGATTGAAAGAAAACCCCAAACTCTTCCCTGTGAGGTGCCTTAGATTCCTGAACTTGAGTTGTGGCATTAACTTGAGCTCTGGAGCTCAGGGTGACAGTAAATGTTTTCCTGGTGGTTTATAGATTGCTGCCCGTTCTCTTCCAGTGGGGCCATTTATGTGACAGCTCCACTAGGAGCTCAGGGGCAGGAGGTGGACAAGAATGACATGGTTGCAGGCTCACTGGTCAAGTGCCAGGGGTAGGAATGGAGCCCCCACCCTCACCCCGGGCACCCAGGGCTCAGGCTGGGCAGGGGCTCTCCTGGTGAATCGTGCTTGATGGTTCAAATGATGAAACTCTGGGTCACTTGAGAGTTTGATCCTTCTCAATCTCTTACTCTTTGGCTTCTCAGAGCTAATCTGATTCTAGATGTTATCAGTGGAGCTGCACACTCACTCCTGTCTTTCACAGGGAAAGGCCGGCCCCCAGTGGATGTGAAAAGGAAACTGGGAACTTTTCCAAAAGAATTAATTAGAATCAGAAAGGCTACATCAGCACCTAGGGTTGGAGGTTCTGATCACTGCCAAAGGCTCAATTTACCCATGGCCAGGTTTCCCGACAGGTTTTTAGGGACTAAGCACCCAGAAGTGAAGTGATGAGGGCTTTAAGCCTTTAAATATTTTGGGACAGGATGGCCCATTACGAAGGGGCTTAGATCACAGACTAAATCTGCAGTTGGAGGAGGTGAGACTGATGTTTGTGTGCTAAAGATCTTTCATACTAAAATGAGTATGCAAAGATGGAGACAATTAAGTCAAGTGTGGTGTTTTTAAACAATTTTTAATTCCTTTTCTAATATTGTTTCAGAGGAAAAACAAGCATATCTCTCCAGCTCTTCAGGGCTGATTTGAGAGAGGGAATGTTGAAAAGAACGGGAAGAATTTATCTGGAGAACAAGATACTCTGTTGATTATTTTGGAAGGATTTGTATTTAAATAGGTTTTATATCTAGCTGTATTTATTTGTGTTTTTGCTTGTTTTGTGATTATTTTTGCTCCTTCCTGAAAAAGACTTTTTCATAGTTTGACTTTTCATTGAATTACTAAAGAGTTTTTAATTTAGGAGCCACTGACTCCATTGTTTTCTGATTGACTTGGCATCTTCTGAATAATCGTTACCAATTGCTTATGTTAGACAAGGAGGTCCTGTGTCTTAAGAATGCAACATTATAGTGCATTTCCCTCAATTCTACACTGCTATAAACCCTTCAATATTAGCTCTATCCTTAAAGCTACTCTTAAAGCAAGTTTTATCCAGTAGCAATGGAACATTGTAATAATAATAATAATAATAAAAAGAATTTAGAGCTATTCTTATTTCTAGCAGTAGCTCACTGTGACCTTGAATGAATCACTCCAGAAAATTGAGACTTTTGTTTCCCCTTCTTTACGGAGAACTTTCCTTAACAGAAGTGCCACAAAAGGAAGCAGTATTCCAAAAATACCCTGTATGAGGGAAGATGTGTTTTGGAGAGTATTGCCATTGTGTCTGTTCAGTGCTAGGACACTGACCCTGCTTGTGAATGGCTCTTGTTGAGAAACTACTGCAGTGGCCCCTCTTTCTAATATCACCTCTGCCTCCATCCTAGAGACGCTGGACCATCTTCAGCATAGATCTCACCCCACTATATTGGGGAAAACAGTTGATTAACATGAGCTCCAGTTTTCTTGAGGCATTTGATTAGAGGGTGTAAGAAAGCAAGTCAGCTTGCATGAGACCTTCTGACAGCCAGGTAGCTCCCAGGACTTTAATCATCAAACAGCATTCAGACTTATTTTTGCTGCTCAGAAAATTACCAAAGGTTCTGTTTCCCAGAGGACCACCCCTTACTGATCCTGTAGCTCTTCCTTTCAAAGTTATCCCTCCCATTCCCCCACTACTCTGTTTTATGAGCCTCTTCTTTTCTCTTGGATCACTGGGGCTTTTCCATAAAACCAGTGTGGCTTTTCCTCCCAGGGTTTCCGCTATTGCTTTGTGGCATCTGCTTGGGGAGCAGGGGACCTCAGAAAACTTCCTTTGGCTGCACCAGCACAAAGCAGATACTGCTGTGGTGGGGACCAGACCACTGCTGAGGCTGCAGGGCACTGGGTGTCCTTAGGGAGCCACATTGGGTCTTCTAGGCTCAGGCTGGTATCTTCTCAGCCAATGTCTGGTTTGGGTATTTTAGGGACAAAGACATTTCCAAGCCACTGCAGTCTCCTTTGGTTCAGTGAGTTTTGCCATCATAGCACCTCTTCAGTCCGAGAGAGGGAAGAAAAAGTACTGGCACCTGGATCTGCTACACGGACGAGTCTCGTGAGGTGCCAAGATTTTTTTCTCCCTTCCTTATGTCATTTCTCATTCCTGATTGTTAGAAAACAGAGTTTAGATCTGCTCTGAGACTGATGATGCAGTATCCCCAAACACAGGGACTGCATCTCCTCTTCTCAGACACTTTATCTCCACCCCACAGCATACTGGCTGCTGACACAGTAGTCCCGTGCTGGGGGTTTGTTCTGTGTGTATTGCGGTGGGTCATCTTTGCTGAGCCACCAGTGCCAACGCTTTTCATCTTCCATCTTCCTGGACAGGGAACTCTCCACTGACTTAAGATCTTCTAGTCCCTATGTAGACTGGTCTGTTTGGGGTGATCTTCTTGTTACCTTCAGTACTAAAGAAGAAAAAAAGGAAGCATCTTATCCTAAAATCAGATTACAATAAGATTTAGATATTGGGTTCACCAGAACCCTTCCTTATGAGGAGACAGTTGCTTGCAGCTGCTTACTTTAGAGTGCAAAGATGACACGAGAGAGCTCTGGAGTCAGAACTGCGGCTCCTTGTGGGAAATATTATGAGGCATCAACAGTTTTTCTATTGAGATCAGTTGATGAGTAGTTTTATGCTATAGGAACCAGCTAGCATGATAAGTGAGGTATCCTAGCTGTAAGGAAAATGTAGGAATGAGACTCAGTTGTCTGTGTCCACATGACCTATGGACAGAAGGATATCTTTCTCTTTGGTTTGCCTTTGGGGTGGGGCATCACTCAAGAGATTCTGTCAAAAACTGACCTGCAAAATTATTAGTGTAGCAGACACCATTAATGATTAGCATCATTAATGCCGAGTGCAGTCAGTTCCTCTAAGAATTGGAATGGAGAAAGATGGGAGTACTTGGGAGCCTCTCTGAGAGGGACAGTGTTGGGCGCACACTGCACTGGTGCTTGGGAAAGCCTGTGCAGGATCAGACGCATCAAGGAGCAGTAATTTGGGCAGTGGAGCAGGGGAGGACAGGGACTCCGTCTTAATTTGTGCCAGGAAGAAGGGGGAAAGTACCCTTGGATTGCTTAGGACAGTGAAAGCAAATTTTTAGCAAACTGCAATTCACAACCCACTGATTTATCACAAAGCACCAACACTGCAATTAAACCTGAACACTGAAGTTTTAATTTAGAAAAAACAACTCATACATTAACATATTTTATCTTAAAAGGAAATTAGCACACATGCTATAGGTTCACCACCCCTCTCCTAGGAGGAAGTGACCAGCCTCCTCAGGCATTCAAAAGTACACTCTCTGCGTACAGGGCTGGTGCTAAAACGTGTTTCATTTTAGGTAATTCAGGATCAGTGAAAACACTAAGTAAAAGAACGTCTTAGTTTCTAGGGTAGGGTGACTCTGCCTCAAAGTAAGAACTAAGCTTCCCCTTGCCTGAAGTAGCAGTGTTTGAGTGACAAAACTCCATTATCAGCTATCCTAACTGTTGTGGTTTCCCAAACAAATGCTCAGAGTCCCTGAAACCAACTCCATGTGGAAATCCAAATAGAATGTAGTGAAGGGCTGATTATCGCCCCACAGAGCAGCAGGAAAGCTCTTCTGAAGGCACTGGCATTGCACTCCATCAGTGACATGGCCAGGAATTACCTTTTTGACAATTTCACAGGTGAGTTCTCTAATGGGCCTAAGCAGAGAGTCAGTGAGTGGGATTACAGGAAGAAATGGAAAGTTCTCTGTCAGTGGCACATAAATGTCCCCAGAGTAAGGAGTGATTGGAACTGCTGTGCCCCAGGTCATGGACTAGATCCAGGCTGTTAATAACAGCAGGCCACAAGGAAGGATCCAGTTGGCTACAATGCCACATTGAACCAGAAGAGGAACCCAAGAGGTCAGATTGAAATAGGGCAGCTGGTCCTGAGGAGTGTGAGCCCCTCATGTCCATTACCCAGGACACATGGCTGTTCTGAGATGTGTCAGTGAGTCACCTCCAGGTCATTCCTGTTGGTCAAAGTTGCCTAGAGAAAAATCAAGAATAAACTGTAGTGAAGCTTTGAACAAATCTCATCTCTTTGTGAGAGACATTTTAGGATGAAAACTGTGACAGCAAACACACAAGTCAGACAAAGTCAGAGCTAAAGTATTTCCTGTAAATTCTGTAGCATTTCTGATGGTAAATATCTATAGGATTGTCTATTCCTGGGTTTGAGTTTATCTTTTATAAATTATGACATACTAATGATGATTCTATCTCAGGGATGCCTTGAAAAGACACCAAGTCTCGCTCAGGATAATTAGATATGCATGTATGGAAGGAATAACTTGAAATAATAGTTGCCTGATTAGCTGAAAAGATTCCTAACAACCTAACGCATGAGCCATACATTTTAAATACCAGAAATATGAGAACCCTAAATTTGGTCCATTGCAAATCATTAGGCACCTATAGATTGGAAAAAATACAAAATTAAACCCTTTTGGCAGCAGGTAGCTAAATATGTGACTCAAGCTTTGTTTGCAGAGAATGGTAGACCTGCCTGATCTGCACGTTTAAAAAATTCTTAACAGTACCAGTCAAGCGAGACACATCTGCCGCAGGATTCTGAGCTGCCTGCCAGTTTGCAGCTGTGCCTGGATTCTCAGAATCCGTTTGAATGAATGGAATGCACTCCCTAGAATGCATGAATATTTTTATGGGTAGGATCGGGCTCACAGTGTATATCAAGGTCCTCAGATGAAAATGCCAACATAAGAGACAATATACATTTATCACAGTGCATAAGAGAGAGATTGACAGGCAGGCAGATTAATAGGCTTAATAAAAAAATAGGCAATCTCATCAAAATGAAATTCAGATGTTTTTTTTATCTGTAAACACCTTTAAAATTGTCATATAGCTATAGATATCATGAAACTTTAAGCAGGGAATCCATTCAACATTCTTTGACCAACGGTTATCCTCTGTCTGCCCCTGAGCATGTTCTTGGAGGTACACAGCTGAACAAGATTTCTTAATGCTAGGTGGCCCCAATAGCTCAGGATTAAGAAGAGGCTCCATCTTCTTTTGAATTAGCAAGGATATCAGTCATTTAGAATAATTTATAACAAAGTTTCTGGGGTTTTGTGGCAAAAATTGTTGTTTCTTGTTAAAATATATGACCTTGAGGGGGGTTTACTTCTGTACCTGTTTCCTCATGTGGTCAATGAGGGGGATAATAATGCCTGTCTAGAAGGATTGCTGCAAGGATTAAATGAGTTAATCCATATAAGCAGCTTGGAACAGTGCCCAACAGGTAGCAAATCCTCAATAAATATTATCTATTATTCTCTCAACAAAATATTATAAACATTGACATTATGCACACTAGCTATTCCAGTGTCATTGCACACACATTTTGTATTTAGGAAGTACAGAGCGATGATCCCCTGTGGTTATTCTATAGTCTGGGCTCCTGACATTCTGCTTAGCCATAAACAGAAGCAGCCTTATGAATGGAAATGAGCCTGCAGTGGATGGGGCCTCAGGAGTCTACAGACTGGCAGGTCATCCTCAGAAGGTCCACTTTGCAAAGCCTTTTGATGCAAAAGCCAGATGACCCCTCCCCCAAGCAGTTTTAATTAACCTTGCCAAGGAATGAGCAACGTTTTTTGGAGAGACTTCTGCCACAAAAACTTCATCATTTTGTTTGGAGAGATTTCCCCTCCTCCCAACCTATATTTTAAGTGTAGAAATTTGCTTTCTGGAAATTCACTGTATTTCCATCAAAACAAGGTCATCCCGTAGTAAAGATCTAGCTCTTCAGCTTCTCAGATTTTTTCTCTTGTCTAACAATGCAAAGAAGGAAACTCCAGTTAAGCTTTATTTTTGCTGCACACTACACTGTCCCCAGCACCCCCAGGGACCCTGTGGGGGCAGTGATCCAAGCCTCTGACTCCTCCGCCCTCCTCTCTATCAGACTTCCTCTCATCTTTTCCTCCTCTGCTGTCCACAGCACCAAACTGGATAATGTAATGTATTCATCCGCATTTGAATTTGCCCTTCCCTGGCTGACAGACTTTACCTATTAAAATACTCCCAATGAGTGACAGGTGTTCAGAAAGTCTGGGGACATGGCAAGTTGATGATTATCTTGCTTTTTATTAGGTTAAATAACCCTAATTAGCCCTTCCCTTATTCCATTCACAAAGCTGAAAGCTTCATTAGGGTAAGTAGATCGGAAATTTAATTTAAGAAGTTAAAGCAAGGTTTCTCCAAATGATGGAACGTGTGTGGGCTTTTATTTCCTTAATGAATGGAGAAGTTTTCTGTTGGTGCTGGATTTAAGTGTTTCACTAATTATCAGTAAGTTTTACTTTTTAAGATGTAAATAGAAAAGTAAATTATAGGGTGAGGCATTTCACCTCTTATAGCCTCAGTTTTCTAATCTGTAGAGTGATGAATGTCATAAATGATTCACAGGGGGTGGCCAGGATGAAATGGACAGATCCCAAGGTTCTGCACAGCAAGGCTTTATTTCAGTTTCACGCCATTTTCCTCCTAATATCTAATAAAGTCTAGTATTTAAGGATGTTCTCAGAGAGATGTTTTATTTATTATAAAATTTCCATTTACTTTGCTGTTGTTTGAACATCCATGTGTCTCCCAAAAGCTCACATATTGGAAGCTTCATCCCTAAATTCGTATGTCGGTGGCATTTGGAGGCAGGACCTTGACTTAGATGAGATTGTGATGGTGGGGTCAGTGGCTTTATGAGAACAGGGAGAGACATCTGAGTTTGTGCACTCTCTGTCTCTCTTATGTTCACTTGTCCATCTGCCATGTTGTAACACACCATGAAGTCCCTCACTAGAGGCTCACGCTATGTCCTGGACTTCTAACCTCCAGAGATGGCACATAAGTGTCTATTGCTTATAATTGACCCCATGTGTGATATTCTATCAAAGAAACAGAAAACAGACTGTGATATGCAGATTAGAACTTGTGTGAAAGTGGTATCTGGCTTAGTATATACAGAACTTAGTACTCTAATAAGTTTTACATAAAAAGTATTTTGATATTTATTTTTATATATAAGTATTATTGTGCTGGCTCATAATTATGCATGATTGCATACAATTCACATGAATGACTATAATCGGTACAAATTTTGCCTGCCTAGAACGTTAATTTTTTCATCGGCTGTCTCTGATCTCTTATCAACCTTAAATTTAATGGTTTCTTTGGCATCACATTATAATTTTGACATTGTCATTTTCACCATTATCATCATTATCAATACCCTGTCACATTATCAATACCCCTGTCACATGCAGTCTTTCTTGGGGGATGGGAGATGGGGAAGTACCAGAAATGGAACTCAGGACCTCATGCTTACCAGGCAGGTGTTGCACCACTGAGCTAAGTCCCCAGCCACATGTAGTCTCTGATAAGAGAGTGGTTAAGGGTTTATGACGGCCGTGTGAATTCTAGATTTATTTGCTTTACTCTGAGACCTTCCTTGGTGGTTTGCCCATAAAGCGAGGATATTAAGAACTCCTTATGCTTACAGAGCTGTAATGAGCCCAGTGTCTCACCTCTTCTGTGCGTATTTCTCTTCTGTGCTACTGTGCATGTTGTGATGCATGCGTATTTTAGTGGTAGCTCCTGCTTCCCAGTAACTGGGGACAAAGTGAGGAAACGGAAGACTGTCTGATGACTTTAGAAATTACATGCCAGCACCTCTGCTAGCCTTATTTGCAATGCTTAGAGCCAATGGAAGAAAGAAGGAAATACCATAGCCAGCTCTTTATGTATTAGTATAAAGAAGTAAGTCTCGATATAATCAAAGTTGCAGCAATTGTTCTGCATTCAAGAGGAGTCACTGGTGTTGTCTCCTACACCCAGCACCCATGCTTAGCCTACACTTCTGTAAGCTACCTGGCTCCTGACACAACTGCTCCTCAGGGATATGGGAACTATTGGTAGCAGGGGGTGAGTAGCAGTAAAAGATGTACTTAAATTGTTGATTTACTAACATTTCTAACTCAGTTAATTGGGAACAAAATCTAAATAACTTTCCCACTTGCACCCTGGAAGCTATAGCCAAATGAAAATCTGTGGATGTGCCTCTGTTCTGGTTGGATTTTTTGAATGTATGAAGGCCGTGGTTCCAAGTCACGCTTTTAATGAACTGTGCAACCTGTGCCTAGCTCCCAGCTGTTTGCTAGGTGATGGCAAATGCTTGGACTTATCCCCAGGCTTTGCTCTGGTCTCTGACTGAGCTGAGAGCATGCCACTCATGTTCACATCCTGCTGAGGCCTCCAGTGTACACATAAGAAGACAAATAAATCACAAAGCCGAAGGGGTTTCCAACTTAGACTTAACTGCACAAACTAAATGAAAATTTAAAAGTAGACTTATTGGGGCTTTAAAGTAAAGGAGACTGAGTACGAGCCCTTTTCTAACACAGCGATTAGGTATAATATATCATTGAAAATACTGAAAATTTTTGTTTTTTCTTTTTCTTTTCTTTCTTTTTTTTTTTTTTTTTTTTTTGGTGTTTATTGAGTTAAGTCAAAGCTAGTATCTTTCTAAAGAACCATAAGGCTAACATAGCTAGGTAGAGATCTCTGGTCATCAAATCTGTTAATTTTTGTGGAAGAAAACTTGAGTTACTATTCTCCATTCATCCACCTGTAAACCCACCCGAGTATTGTTGACTGCTTATTGTGTAACATTCATGTTTAGAAAATATTTAAAGGTGAGCAAAACACAGTACCATGCTTGTGGATCTTTACATGTAGTCTGAGAGTTAGACACCTAAAGAACTATAATAAAACAGAACAAAGTATGTTAATCAAATGTAGAAGTTTTGCACCTTAGAAGAAATAATTTGTCTAGGGAGTCAGAGATGGAAAAAGAGATGGAAATTTGAAAAGAGGGGGATCCTATGTGGTGTTGCGGGATTGCCAAGGGTGTTAAAAATGGCTTTTGGGTCAGGATTACCACGAACACCTAGACAGGACAAGTATGCAGTGCAGTCTATGAACTCTCAAGGTGATACATGAAAAACTGTGTTGAAATATATGACTGGAAAACTATTGGCGAAGCAAGTCAAAATTATCTAGCCTTGACTCTTTAGGTACCAAATACAGTTAGGTAAAAAAAAAATTACAAGCATTTGCTTATATAATTTACTTCTGCATGATTTTGATAAAGTATACAATATAGATATAGATTATATATGAAATTTTTGTATTTCTTCAACTGATTATTGTATATCAGATGATTTAAGAATTTCTTTGGCCCTTTAAGGATAAATTTGATCATTTGAACAATTGCAACTGTAAACTGGACTTCAGAGATCTTATGTTGCTTGAAAAAATGAGCCTCCCCCGATGCAGAACTGCCCCTGCCTGTGGGTAAAGGGAGAGAAGTCTCATGTTGCATCTGAATTTTTCTGCATGTGGTGAGAACTGTCCAGTAGATCCTGACAGCGATTCACCCTGATTAAGACCAAGTGGTGTAAAGTGACAAAAAATGAAGTAGGCACTTCAGGAACATGTGAACATAGAAACTGGTTTGTACTGGAGGTGTGCAGCCCTACTGACGCCGTACTGAGGACTGGGGGTGTGGAGAGCTAAGCAACAGCAGCGTCACTGGTACTCAAACTGTTAAACTTCCATGGCTCCCCCCTCCCAGATGAGCAGAGGGCAGGGGCACACAGGTGCTGGTGAGACACAGCCCCTTTTCCAGCCTGCACTGCAGCTGTTGCTGCCCTGGCTGTGCCCTTTGAATCTACCATTGTCATCTAATGGTGAGGAAAATAGAGAATCAGAATTCAAATCAGTACATTTAGATTGCTTTAAGTGTTACTAAAACTTTAGTAAAAGACATGACTTCAGAGTAATTGTTAATTATTGCTTTCTGAACTAATCTAGTAAATGACGGTAACATGCAAATTTTGTTTCACGTTACATAATCTTTTTTTTCCACCAGACCACATTTCTCCTTGAGTGCAAGACCTTTTTTTTTTTTTAACTTAGCTGTATTTCTTACATTTCCTATCAGTGCTCATATTTGGCCACATAATGACTCAGTGATTACTTCAATGACTTTTTTCTGGCATTATTTCTGCCAAACTTCAACATTAGGCTAGATAGTCAGCTAGTATTACTCTAGACCCTGACCCCAATTGTATGTTCTTATGGCCTTATAAAAAGAGACTCCACATTTAGAAATCACAGATTCTGGTCTCAGACAATATAAACTTATCATTCATCCAAAAAATTTTGAAAGGGTGTGTGTCTCAGATTAAGTCAGCAAATTTAGTTGTTTTGTTTTGGTCTTTTTTTTTTCCTGATTTATCTCCAGTGGCCAACGCAGCCTAATGCATGTACCAACATAAACAAGTCAAATAACATAATAAAAAAAATGGAGGAAGTGGCAAGAACATAAATGTATTTGAAGTCCGATACCTGTGTTCCTGCTAAATGACACCTGCTACTTATCCATGTAACATCACTGGCCCCTCTGTTACAGGATGATGCCTCGGTTTCACCAGCCAGCACCTTAACCTTGTGGAGAGCTTTGTCCAGCCTCTTATGGGCTTGGTGTTATTGCTTTGTTGATCTAACTAATGAAGCAGGCCTGCCTTATGGCTTCTTCCTTTCACCTAAGCTTTAGTTAGCCCTACTCAGGTTCTTTGCTTCAGGCTAAAGGTCCTGTGCTGCTTTTGCAGCTGAGCCAGGACTCCATCATTAACCCCAGTAAGGTCATGGAAGTCAGTGCTCTCCTTGCTTCCATCAAGAACTTCACTGTAGCTCTGGGAATATTGCGTATACCCAATTATAAGTACACATATTTCATGTGTCTTAGTGAGACTGATCTGTAACCTTCCTTTCCAGCCATTCAGAGGTGTAATTGTTATCCTGGGCTTTGGTTTGTAGTTCTAGTATTGATGTTCAAATATCTGAATCTCTTTACAACTTTTAATAAGCCAGACCGGGCCTTTATTCATCTCTGCCTGGGGTGGTGATAGTGCCTGTTTTCTCCTCTACCTTCTCATCCTATTCATTAACTTTTCTTTTCATCCCTTGCTCACTTTTCTACTTGTTCCCTCTGCCTCCACCTTTTTTCTGTTTCCTTATTTGAGAAGAGCTGCTTCTCTTTTTTCTCATTCCTTATTTCTCTTTTCAATCTTCTGGAACTATTAGTAAGTAAATTAGTAAATATCAGGTAAAGTTTGGACCTGAAATCAGACTGTATGCCAGGAGGGCTCCCCTGAAGGATGCCTGATATCCAAGTAGCTGTGGTTGCTCTCTGTTACTGACCTTCTGTAGTTGGCCATGAAGTCTGGTCTGTGAACTGTGTCCTGCGGGTTGCCAGAGGATGCATCAGCCTCATGGGCAGGTCAGTTTTTCAAAAATTCATTTTACATGTGCTAAGAACTGGTATGTAATTCTAAACTGAGGTCCAATTATCCAAAGAATATACTTGTCTCAAACTGATGATCTGCGGAGGATTTTAAAGTTCACAGCTGTGTTCAGTCAGTAAAGAATTGAGGGGGCAGAAGAAAAGTGATAGTCCTGAAAGAATGGTTGCATCACATGCACTTGTTGTGGGGTGTGCCTTGTTCTACGTTGGTGCATTTGCCTCACAAGTACTGTGACTTGCTATGTGTTAGGAATGCAAGCTACATCAGGGAATTCTTGTTCTCTGTTTCTTAGTATTTCTCAACATCCTAAGCTTTTTCCATTACTACCTTTTATACTCTTACAATTTGACAAATAATAGTCTATTTCCTATTTCATGCCAGTCCACAGGATTAGCCTGTGCTAAAGGTAAACAGCATACAAGGTAGTGGGAGACCCCAGCCTGTGTTGTATGAAGACCTAGCTACTGTAAAACATAGTGCCATGAAGGCGAGAGGCAACAGAATCCAGGAAGTGGAGCAAGAAACTGGGAGCCAGAAAGGCAATAATTGGTAAATCAGGAGAGAGTGCAGGAGGTAAAAGGGATCAGTCCAGACTGAGAATATAAAACCACGAAGGTCCTAAAGGGCAGTCTTATGTATGAGTCTTTTGCAAAAGGGAAGGAGATAATTGTATGATTAATTTTGGTCAAGATGGGGATACTTGTTCGATTCAGTTTTCAAGGTACATTTTCATTTTGTTTTTTAAAAAACATAACAGTAATTGCGATTCATTTAAACTTTGCTATATTCTAAGCAGGTTACATTTTCTTTGTCCTAACATAATGGAGGTGCATTCTGTCGTGAGGCCCATTGTCTTCAACTCACCAAGCAAATTTACCCATTTTCCTTCTTTATGCTTTCAGTTTACTAACAAAACTGGTACTAAAGCAAACTAAAAGAAAATTTTCTCTGTCCTGTGTGTCTCTTTATGAAGTGGCCTATTTAGAGCTATTCTCAAAATTCCCTTTCTGTGCTACCCAGCTTTCCTCTTCCAAGTGTACCTTCTTCCCCACCAAGCTGGAGTTCTTCTCCCCAGCTGGTCCTCCCCGGAGCCCTCCACCCTATTCCCTAAAGATTCCCACTCACTGTGTCCCCACAGCATGCCCAGTCAGTGTGCCTTCACTCATAATTCTGTTTGGTACCTTGCTAGTAGTTATAGGAATTAAATTGAACTATCACTATCGCTTTAATTTATATAGCTGAATGATAATAACTGGAATAATTATTTGATATAACTGGAATTACAGGCATGGTAGCAGGAGAGTGACATAGGTGGTAGCTGCAGTAGGAGTGGCTGCTCAGAGCCACACTGCTCCTGAAATTGTCCATAATCACCCTGCTCAGTCTTATGGATACAGTGGCACAGAATTAAACTTTGGACTTAGAAGCAATAAAATGTTGATCTTCACAGAGTTCTCTCTTTTTAAGAAATCACTCATTTAGTTTGTGAATTTTAGTCTTATATCTCCCGTTAGTTCTGCAAACTTTGTGTATTTCTTATTCATCTCTACAGCGCAGGCTTTATAAGGGCAGAGCTCTGCCTCTGTTCCAGGTAGCTGCTTTCTGCAGAAGCACTGTGCTTGACTGACAGAATTTCACCATGAGAAGCATTGTGAGAATCTGCTTTAATGATCAGCTTCAGAGTGGAGCCTCTTCATTCTATTGTATGGTTTTTAATAATTAGACTTTACTTTTTTCTCGACATACATACTTTGCACTTTTTGGAAGAATAAACTTCAAAAATTGGTTCATTCTCTTTCATATAGTAATTAAAAATGTTCTTGATGCCTAAGCGTCTTTAGAATATATTCACATAATTAAGGCAAAAGAGTCCATCTTTACATTTATTTCACCTCTTATATTACAGCTGTTTAATTTGCTAATGTTCCTATCAGGTAGATTACTAGTTAATTCCACTTTTTGGAAGAGTGTACTGAAGCATAGTCTGGTTTAATTAAGTAATTTTTGGTATCAAATTAGTTGCTTTTAGTTGGAAATAAACTCTTAAATTCCTTGTTTTACTTGGTAATGACAGTGCCTCTAGTCATTCTGCTGTGATTGTTTATGTCTGTGGTATGTGTGTGTATACACGCTATCATATATCTATAGTGCTGAAAATAAGCTATTTGATGAAATTATCTTTCAAGAATGAAGACTACATGAAAACAGTGTCATGATGAGACAAATCTGAGAAATTTGCTACTAACAGAACTTAACTAGAATGTATTTCAGAAACGACAGAAATGACGCCTCAAGGAACAGCTACAACAAAAAAGAAATTGTTTAAAAAAAGTTAAGTGTCTATATGAAACACTAAACATATGCATACTTTGTGGGTTTGAAAAAAATCAGTAGGTACCCAAAATATGGACAACAGTTACATGTGAATAGCTAAGAAGGAGGTATCTGAGAACAAAGAATTCTTAAGCATTTTCATTGTTATGGAAAAGTAAAGACATTACATTTAAACTTTCAGTTAAATGTGCAAATTGAAACTTGTAGAGGAGCCTATAAGAAGGAGGAAAGAGAGGGCCAGTGGAAGGGAAGAAAGGAGGGAAGGAAGGGAAGGGGAAGTGAGGAGAGGGAAGGAAGGGAGAAGGTGTACAGTATTAAGTAAAGGAGAACAGTACAGTGGGTGTAACATTAATCCATCTAATTCTTTTTAAGATAGCAAGAAGCACTATGGTAACCATTGTTGATCACCTTGTATTCTGTTTTTACATCATGTACTATGTCCATCCTTTTGATTTGACTGACTCTGTTTTGTTTTGTCACATTTGGTTTTATTTTCTTAAAAAAAAGTAATAAGAACTGTGGGAGTAATAAAACCTCAAAAGTGTAATTGTTATTGTAAAAAAGAGAAGAAAAGAAAGTGCTCTAAAGGATATAAGTGCATGTATATCTAAGTGTGTAAGA
Organism: Cavia porcellus; assembly: GCF_034190915.1. Classification (NCBI taxonomy): domain Eukaryota; kingdom Metazoa; phylum Chordata; class Mammalia; order Rodentia; family Caviidae; genus Cavia; species Cavia porcellus. The sequence continues at coordinate 36,300,012 of NW_026947489.1, forward strand.
TAGAAAACCATATTACTAACTTTTTGTTGGATCATTGAACACAACTGTTTGCAGTCTCACTGTTTGAATGTCCACTTTGTATGCTTTAATTTTGTAACTTGAACAACTATTTCTAAGATGACAGTATGTAATCTATTAACTAGTGATTTCTTACTGTAGTTTTTTGAAATTCTGTATTACTTGTACCCTTTTTCTGCTTTGTTTTTTCTCTTTAAATAAAATTTAAAAAAATAAAAGAAATGGAAAAAAAGAAATGGGAAGTAATACACCAAATGGTCAGACTATTCAGACACAGGTAGTAATGACAATAATCTTAATAAATTTGCCCCGTAATTAAACCCAGAGATTTTCCAAGTGAATGCATGAACAAAAACTTTGAACAAAGATATTATTGGAAATGGATGGGAACATTGCTTTACTTCCTAAGAGGTTCAGTTCACCAGGAAGTTATAAAAGTTTTAAGTGTATATATCTGAAGACAAAGCAAAAATGGTCACTACAGAAGAAACTGATAAATCTCTTTAGTGGGCGATTTTGATATTTTTCTCAATAATTTATTATTGATCAAGCAGTCAGTAAGGACATAACAGTATTGAAAGGCACAGTTAAGATACTATATCCAACAGGAGGACATGTAAAAAGTTATATCATATACTATGCCAGAAGTAAAATTTCTAAGTTTTAGAAAATCAATATTATACAAATAAAACTTTTTAATTACAGAGCAATTTAGTTTAGAAACCAGTTACTAAAAAGAGAACTTTAAGAAACTTTTTTATGAAACTTAAAAAAAAAACACTTTCTATTAGCCCTAAATAATTTTAATGCATCAAAGAAGTTATACTAGATATACACAAAATACTTATCTTGAGCTGGGCATGGTGGTGCATGCCTGTAATCCTAGCACTTGGAAGGCTGAGGCAAGAGAATCGCTGGGAGTTCAAGGCCAGCGTAGGCTACAAAGTGAGCCCAAGGCCAGCCTGAACTACACAGTGAAACCCTGCCTCAAAAAATACCAAAACAAACAAACAACAACAACAAACTTGATCTCAGAATGCCTAGAACAAAAACTTGTATATTAGACAGCTAAACTTATATGTATTAAAGTTCAAGCTGTTATATAGCCCAATGGCCTTGGACAATAAGAAAATGAATGGGTGTGCTGGGTTCCTGTGAAACTTTATTCACCAAAGCAGCTGGCCAGTTGGGACTATGGCTATTGGTTTACCAACTTGTGACTTAAAAGTTGATATTAGAAAAAGAGAATAAAATCAGCTAATTTAAGAAATCAGATGATGAAGAAATTTAAGAATTTTAAAAAGTATCAGGAAAAAAAATACCAAATACCAGAATAAACCTAAAGAAAAGAACAGGAAAGGAATAATAAAGACAAAGAGCATCAATGCAAAAAAAATTCATAAAACAAACCAAACATCAACTATTTTAAAAACTATTTTTGCATTTTGATTCTCTGAAAACAGAACCTTATGTAAAGATTAAGTTTCTGTTCCATTTATTTGGGATGCAAAGCCCAAGGCTATAACCCTGAGCTACAAGGGACAGCAGGAAGACGCCAGCAAGCGCGTGGGCTCAGTGCTGTGCCCTTTCCTGCAGGTCTGAGCACAGGCACTGGTGGAGAGCAGCGGCTCCAGGCAGGAAAGAGGAGGAAAGGCCCCAGGGGAACCTAAGAATTCCCAGAAGCGTCGCCACACAGATGCTTTTCCTAAAGCTTCTAGAATTCTGAGAAAGACTGGTACAAAAAAAGAAGAGGTATGCAGAACAATATGAGGAGTAAAGAAGACTAAAAGAGCAAAATTGGATTTTGGGGGAGGGGTACCGGAAATCGAACTTAGAACCCTGTGCTTGCCAGGCAGATGCTGCGACGCTGAGCCATATTCCCAGTTCTAAAGCGAGAATAGTATGGACCATAATAGGTCAATAATTTTGAAAACTAAGATGTTGGATCAGATTCCCAGAATATAAATTATCAAATTGTCTCAAAAACTTGGAATGCTTTCATAAACTATTAAAGTGAACAATATATTGTTATTATTTGGAAGAAGAAAATATTTCCTCCAAAAACAAAAGGCTTAGGTAATTTTATAGACAAGTTCTACAGTAATTAAAAAATCAACTGATAGTTCCGGTCTTACAAATCTATTGGTTTATTGGATATGGTGGCACATGAGTGTCATCCCACTACTCAGAAGGCTGAGACAGAAGGATCACATGAGTTCAAGGCCATCCTGAACTACAGAGTGAAACTATGTCTCAAACAGAAATCAGAAATTCAAGAAAAAGAAAGAAAAAAAGCAGCTCTACTGATTGATCAGTCAATTGGTTGACTGACTGAGATAATTTTGTTGGGTAGGCTGGCTTTAAATTTACCAATATGCATGTCTCAGCCTTCTGAAGGCTCAGATTACAGGCTTGTGTCATTACCCTCTGCAAAACCTTATAAAAGGGTATGAGAAGAAAAACTTCTAAGTTAACATATAGGCTAGTATGCCCTTTCCACCAAAATTTGTCCAAGATTATCTGAGAAATTTTATGCTCAGGTTTGCTTTTGAACTTATGTGTAGAAATTCTAAACAAAATATTATCAGCCTAAATTTCTCAATGGATGAAAAATTTAATACATCATGACTATCAAGTGTGAAAGCCACTTTTGGAAAGCAATCTGGCATTACCTCGCAACATGGTGAAGTCAAAATGCTCATATCCTGTGGCCAGCAGTTCTTCTAGCAGAGCAGCTTCATCTGTGCAGCAGGGACGTGTCCATGTGTGGTCCCCATACACAGCAGCTGGGAAGAATACACATGCCCATCAGCATAAAACCGACAAACTAGGTACCTTGTGTGTGTGTATCTATATCTATATCTATATCTATATCCATCTTTCTTTTGTTTTTTTTCTTGTGAGAAGTGAAATGCATTAACTATAGTTGCTAATGCAACCATGTGAGCAAATCTCACATGCATAATCTTGTCAAAGAAGTCCTTGAAAAATGCAAACATTTTTTTCCTACTAACTAAACAATATCTTTCGTATGGGTACATGTACATGGGAAACAATTCTCAAGGTAACAAAGACTGAAGAATTACAGAGTAAAGACAACTCCTATCCTGGCACATGATAGGGGTGGTGAATAGTTCCAGGGCTTCCTAATACCTGTGGTAGGAAACCTTGTATTCCCCCTTGAGTATCGTGTATAATGATTCACACACACAAACACACACACACACACACACACACACACACACACACACACACACAGAAACAAATGGGCTTTCCAGCAGGAGTTAAAACTGCTATTCATTCAGATCCCAAGATGTGGAGGTTTCTGGGCTGGAACCAGTCTTGGTGGGGGGATATAGACATGGCCTAAGACCAGCCAGGAAAAGCAGAGAGGAGCAAGAATTTTGTCTGTGATTTTTACTTTGGAAGGATGACATCTCCCCATATTTAGAGAGGACATTGAAAAAATAGGACCAATGATCAGGGACCAATTATAAAACTTCAGGTGTAGTCTTTTCAGGAGGCAATAAAATATCATCAGATGTTTAGCAGCAAGGATAGATACAGAGAAAATAAGATTAGTGCTGCCTGGGTGGATAAGGTGCATGTGGAAGATGAGGCATCAGAAATTCAAAGGTGATCTCAGATGACAAGGGGTTTAGCTGGCATGACTGGAAAAATACCTTTGTGTGAGTGACAGAGCACCAGAAGGGATTTTTATGGCCCAACAGAGTACAAAAAAAGATGATGGATTGAGCTTCAGGAGTTTCTGAGGCACTTTAGCAGAGTTAGACTATACAAAGGACACCTGGCCACTGCCAAACTGGACGCATGAAACCAGTGCCTATGTTTTTGGTTGGATCATTGAACACAACTGTTTGCAGTCTCACTGTTTGAGTGTCCACTTTGTATGCTTTGATACTGTGATTTGAGCAACTATCTCTAAGATGATAATGTGTAATCTATTAACCGGTGATTGCTTACTGTTTTTTTTTTTTTTTTTTTTTTTTTTTTTTGTAGTTCTGTATTACTTGTACCCTTACACTGCTTTGTTTTGTTTTGTTTTTTCTCTTTATCCTTTTAAATAAAATTAAAAAAAAAAAAAAAAAAGAAAAGAAACCAGTGCCTCTTCCTGTCTGTTTAGTTACAGTACTGAGCATTGGACCCAGGGCCTTTCCATTGAGTTACAACTCAAGTCTCCTCTCTTTTATCTTTTGTTTTGAGCTGGGATGTCCCTAAGTTGTCTAGAGGGGACTGGACTTTGCAGCCCTCCTGCCTTAGCCTCCCAAAGTACTGAGATTTCAGGCATGTAGTACCACACTGGCAGCTGCTGCTTCTCCTCTTCCTCTCCTTCCTTCCTTTCTTCCTTTCTTTCTCTTTCTTTCTTTCTTTCTTTCTTCCTTCCTTCCTTCCTTCCTTCCTTCCTTCCTTTCTTTCTTTCTTTCTTTTCTTTCTTTTTTTCAGTGAAAGTACCATGCCTATTGCATTTAAAGCACATCCTATCACCTCATTTGCCCTTAGCTATGTTATAGGCCCTGTCTCCAAATGTAGTCGTATTGTTTTCTCAATTATCTCACAATTTCTAATACCTGCATACTAAGCATCACTTAAACATACACTAGAGGTCAGATCTTAGGCCTCTACTATATTCCTGTATTTGTCAACTGAAGTAGAAAGGACTAGAATGTTGTTTTTCCAGATTTAAGATGCATCAGAGTCATCTACACAGCTCGTAATACACTTGTTGCTAAGTCCCATCCCCAGAGTTTCTGACTTAGTCGACTGGGGTGAGACTTTGCTTTGGAACATGTTTCCAAGTACTATCTTCTCAAACTACGTTTTGAGAACCACTAGAATAAAATGTCCCATGTGATTCTTCCAGCTTAGTTGTTCTGTGATGATTCTATTAGAAGTAGCATGCTGTATCCTTTCTCAATGGGGTTCCTTATGTGAAATATGGCCTGAAAAATGATCTGAATGGGCTTCTGGGAAGGTGGCGGAACAGTAAGTGGCAGAGTAAACAACTTCTCTGAGAGACACAGTCCAGACACTGGAATAGAGCATCGTGGGGAAGACGAGAAGGAAGGAAGTGGGTCCCCTTGACCCAGGAAGAATCTAAACTGAGAATTGAAGCCCACAGTAAAAGTAAAAAGAAAAAATTAAATGAAGAAGAAGGCAGTAGCTGGCGGCACCTTCACCGGAAGCAGGACCCACTGGGCAAGAGGAACTTGTGCTGTTGGAACTTGGGGATGCATGGTCATGGTGACAGTGGTGGCTGGTGAGCCTGGTGGCCTCTGCAGAGAGAGACAGCAGTGGAGGGAACAAAAGATGGAGAGGACTGCACTGGCTGGCAGTGAGTACAGAGGACTAGGTCCTCCTGTGGGAGAGATCAAGTGGCTGGGAGCCATTTTGGGGTTGGGTTGGATAAGCCCAGAACCAGAACTGCTGCCAGATTCCTCCAGCAGCTCCTAGCTGGGCGCAGACCAGTAGAAATTGCTTGGACTGAGCCCTGTCCCTGTGTGCATTTGAGAGGCCATCATGGAGGTTCTCTACAGGTAACCAGCTCGGTCTGGAGGTGGTGGCCAGCCTCATCCCTGCATGCACCCCAGTATTCATCAGAGAGCCAGCACAGGTGGGAAAAGCAGACATCCCTACACCAGCCCACCCAGTGGCCACCATTAGATACCAGTAACCAGCACTGGCTGGGAGAGCCAGTCTCGATTCTGAGAAATTGTAGCCAATGTGGAAAGTGCATGGGACCCCACTGCTCACTTGTCTAGAATAACCCAGGAAAATATCAAGACAAAGAAACAAAAGGCAATCTCTGGCCTTCAACCCAAGCAGAGCAAGTCCAGGAGATGTAAACACAGAAGAGGTCCACAGAGAGTCACACACCTGAAATTTCTGAAATGATGGCAACTGAAGTAAAGAAACAACTTCATGAAGCTATAAAAGAAATTAGAACAGAAGTACTATCTCAGGTAAAAGAAGAAATGAAAAACATAATAAAAGAATTGCTAATCACCTCTAAAGAAGGCATAGATAAAAAATAAGAGCAGCATAGGAAAATGAGGGAAACTTTGAATGAACAACATAAAAAAGATTTAGAACCCACAAAACAAATTCAAAGAGATATCTAGGAAATCAAAACTCTATTGAAATCTGGCAAAAACACTTGAAAGAAACTGAAGATAGAATTTCAAACTGCAAAGACAAGTTTGCAGCTTGTAATCATGAAAGGAAAGATCTCTTAAAAATAATAAGGAACCAGGAAATAATAATTCACCACCTGCAAGACAACTCAAAGAAACATAACTTAAGAATAATAGGTGTGAGTGAAAAAGCAGGGTCAACACAAATAGCATAAAGTCTATTACAGAAATAATATCAGAAACTTCCCAGGCATGGGAAAAGGAAGTGACATTTAGATAAGTGAGGCATTATAGCACTGCAGCTAGCCATAACCAGACATATAATAATCAAGATCCCAGAAATTCAACACAAGAACAAAATTTTAAAAGCAGTTAGAGAAAAGATCAGATCACCTATAAAGGAAAACCCATCAGAATCACAACATACCTCTTAACACAAACCATTTAGTCAAGAAGAGCTTGGAGTGAACTATTCTAAGTGCTGAAAGAAAACAACTCCCAACCCAGATTGATGTACTCTGAAAAACTATCTTTCAAAAGTAATGGAAAACCAAGATACTTCCATGACAAAGAACAACTGAAGGAATTCATGACCACCAAACCAACCCTACAAAGAGAGAGAGGGAGAAAAGACCAAGGTTCCAGGAACAGTGGCAGACGGGGCTCACCAAGAGGGGCAGACAGTTGAATGGAGGGAAAAAATAGGCAGCCAATGGCAGGAAAATAGCATAGCAGAGATGAGGCAGTGCATGTTGGTCATAATCACTAACACAGATGGCCTCAATTCACCCATAAAAAGAAACACAGACAGAGTGGATCAGGAGATATGGTCCATCAATGTGCTTTATGCAAGAAGCACTTTTAACTTGAAAGAAAACTCATAGATTGAAAATCAAAGGAGAGAAAACAATGCTCTGTGTGACAGGAAACAAGAAAAAAAATAGAGGTAGCTTGCCCATCAACTGCAGAACAAATAAGGAAGATATGGCATTTTTATACAATGGAAATCTGCTCAGCTATAAAGAGAGATAAACTTGAGGAGAGATAAACTTGAGCTCTTGTAGGTAAATGGATACAACTTGAGATCGTGCTCATGGGTAAAATGGTTGAGTCACATGAGTGAATATTGTGCTGTCTCCCTAAAGAAGTTAGTGGGATCCAAAATGCACAACAGTACACATGGTAAAAGTGCAAGGGGACGAAGTGTCCAAAAAGGGAAGGCAATGGATTGTTAATCTGTTATCCTGATTTGAAACCCATATTGTTTTCATTATTCTGTTTAATTTGATTTTATTATGTTTTGTTTTGTCTAACTTTATTATATCTGATGGCATGGACAGCTATTTCAAAGATAACAAAATATACTATGGTAGCAATTATTGATTTCCTATGATCTTGTTTTAAGCCCTGTATTTTTTCGTTGTTTTGTTTTGATTGATTGTATTCTATTTTGTTTTGTTTGATTGTGTTATAACTGATGGTATAAGTAATTACTTTGACGACAACAAGAGGCATTATGGTAAGCACTGTTGTTTTACTATTATCTTGTTTTGAATTCCTGTGTTGCTTCCATTGTTTTGTTTTTATTGGCTTTATTCTGTACTATTTTGTTTGATTTTATTATGCCTGATGTAACAAAAGATATTATGGTAGCTATCGTTGATTTCCTTTTATCTATCTTTGAAGTCATGTACCATGTTCATTGTTTTGATTGACTGTATTCTGTTTTATTTCATTTGATTTTATTCTCTTCAAAAAGAAAAGTGATCTGAGTGACTTCTCAATTTTCCTATAGATGAACTCGTACCATCCAGATGCATGGGAGGGAAATTTGTTCATCATCATGACAGAGAATAAATATTTCAGAAGATATTTAAGCTTACTGCTCTTGTGGGACCCCTGTTGACAAACACCAGTCATGAAAGAGGACTCCTATGATGATCTGTTGTTCCCTCACGTTGGTGTCCACAGCCTGAGCAGGTGAACAGAAGCCTTATCTTGACTGTTACTACCTTTTCTCAGCAAAAGTTTTTTAAAATGTTAGAGCACAGATAGATTGTAAACCAGAATTACACTTTTTCAGAAATGGAAATTGAAATTCAAGTATGATCCACTGAAAACCACACAGCAAAGTAGTGGGAGGGCTGGCACTAGATTTGGGATATCACGTTCACTAGTCCTGTGCTCCATCTCCTTCATGGATGAATGAATGATTCCCCAGGGGAAGTAAAAGCACCTTTGTGTGAGGGGGTGGCCAGAGCTCTGTTTTCCGGCAGAAGCAGCAGGTTCTGCCCCCGCAGCTGTAGTGGGGTGTACACGTCAGTGTTTGGAAGGAGCATATGCTATGTGAGCACTCCTGCTGGGAGGCTGCACTGACTTCTGGCCCCCACCATCTGCAAATTTCCCTTGCGGGAGGGTTACAAAGCTCGAAGTTTGTTGCATTGCTTTGAAACTTAAGTTCTACGAACTGGGGATAAAGTACAAATTGGCAGATGTCATACTTACAAAAGAAACCCATGCCTATTGAAAGTTGAAATGTGTTCATTCTCAGCTGATCTGAGATTTAGTGCCTGGTACTAAGATCACAACTCTTGATGATAATTTTCCTTTACATATCTGCTTAATGAATGGATGTGCATTGACTAAGTATGGAAAATATACTATTAGGTAGGGTTTCTGTAAGCTGCAGTAGATTAAAAACTCATTTTCAGGCACATCTGAAAGATGTGTGTACAACATTACCCAATGATCTTTTTTAGATCATTAAAAACCAATTTGTCCTACTTTCTCTTTCTGGAATCCTTTTCTCTTCCTTCGATTTTCAAAGCCAGAAATAAGATTCTTCTCTTCTAAATGGCATGATTTTAATTTTTTTGAAAATAATTGTTCCAGCTATCTGAATCTATGCCTCAGATTTCTGGTTCACATTACTCTTATAGTCTAAGACATAACCTCAAAAAATTTTCAAAAGCAGGAGCATTTATGCGGACTTATTGCACCATTTTGTTCATATTCTGCCTCCTAGATCTAGAGAACAAAATACGATATGTGAAAATGGGCCTTGATACCATGGAATTCTGTAGGACCAGAGATACAAGACTTTAAAAAACAATCACAGAGTTACTTATTTATAGTACTCTGTCTTATTCTAGTTTGTTAAAACAGAAATGAACATCCACAATAGTGCTGTTTTTGATTATAGAAATTGGAATTTGGGGACACGATGTGAATACCTTTCTACCTACCCATCGTTTAAAAAAAGAAAAGCAGCCATTGAATTGGTGCATGGGGTGCCCCTTTCTAGGAGCACAGCATTTAACAGCACTGATATGGACTTGGTGAAGAGCATCTGTCCTGAAGGTCTTCGGAAAGTTCGGAGTTCTTTAAAAGCAAGAAGTTAGTTCTTTGCTCCCTATTTCCCTAGCCTGCCCTTCATTGTCAAGTGCAAAGTTACAAAACCTTCATCTTTTATTCTCCATCTCTTTTATAGTCTAACAAACACCTTCCTTTGTGTTTCTTTCTGAACTGTCTTCTTTATGCCACCTCCTGCTGAATCACACAAGAGAATTTATTTTGGGTTATTTTGTCACTATTTTGTGCCTCCTCTTCCCCCAGTTTGACTTCTCAGATGCTCTCACTTTTCTACCTTTGAATTTTTTTGCCCTTTTCATCTTCAGAGTGATTTATGATCACCCTTGCCTATTTTTCACTGTCACAGAAAAAGAGATTGTTGTTATCTGTGGAAAAAACATTTCTGTTCCTTAGCATGATTTCTTGTCTGCACATCTTGGTATTTTCAGATAGTTTCCTGCTTATTGTCAGCCTCACTTTTCATTGTTTTGATTTCATTTCTGAGATGCATTAAGAACAGTGAGCGATGTCCCATCCCAGGAGTAGAAGCAGGCTTTTACTTCGATATCTGATTATCTAGCCCAGTAATAAACATCTTGCCTTCTCAGTGAGTCAGAAAGAGGTCTTGGACGTTTGCATTTTTCTATACAGTAGTAATTTCTGACACCTTCTGGCTTTGGAATAATCTTTAGTGGAATGGAAAAATGTTAGGAAGATTTCAAAATATGGCAGTTTCCAGCAATTTGCTTTTAAGATTCATAAAATTCTCTGCCAGAGAAGCCTTGAAATGCTGTTGTAAGCTTAAAATCAGAGCATACACCATTTGTTAGCATTTTTATTGTTGCTTTTTACAAAGCAATATTATTGCAGTGTAATGAGTGGATACTTGTTTTATAAGCCAAAAGAATGAAAACTTATTGTCCCTTTGGAAGGTGAAGTTTCAGTTTATCCATATAAACCTGAACCGAGAATGAAGAGACTTCGCTGCTAAATGAATTAAGGAGCTTTCAACTACTCCTTAACTATTTAGGGGTTGAACAGATGTGCTTTGGTAACACTGAACTGAATAACAATTGATTTCTTCCTTAGAATATTTCCCAGTATTAGACACATGCCAATTTAAGACTAAAATTAGGATGACATATCCATACTGAAAAATGTTTCCTAGTAACATTTTCTCTTCTCTTTTCCCATTTTATATACTAATTCTTACCAAATACTATTTGTTTTTTCCAGAAGAAGTTATGGTATTAACCAGTTCATACCATACAGAAAAAAATATGTTTATTTTCTCAGAAGGTGTTTTTTTTTTTTTTTTTTTTTTTTTTTTGTCTACCACATTCACAAGATTTCTCATTTCTCAGTTGGTGAATCTAATTTGAAAGACTGATTCTTGTTTTAAAACTCTTGATGATTATAGTGGTACAGATGTTTCGAAGGTGGTTTTTTTAGACAACCAAGATCCACTTCCTATTCATAAAAAATGGTTATTGCCTCTCCAGCCACTATGAAGCTCAAGTGGTAGCAGCAGGGGAAGTGATTCAGTATAAAAAATTATGAGATCAAAACTAGCAAGATAATATAAAATATGTATGATTGAAGAATCCTGGACGTAGGCAAAATTGCTCATAAAAGATGGCAGAAGTCTGATGCTTCAGAGTGTTATTAGTGAAATCTGACTTGCTGATTCTCCCACGTTTCAGGTAGGAAAGAGGAGTTCAGAGATGTGAAATGTCTTCCTCAAGTTCACACAGCTGATAAATAACACAGCTAGAATAAGAATTTAGGCTTCCTGGCTTCTAAACCACTGCTTTTTCTTTCTTGTATAAGGTTAATATGAAATACCATGTGAAAGATGTGCTGAAATCTATATTGCAAACTCATGCAGAAGGCAAATAGAGCTGAGTATAACCATACTTACTCTCAACTGTCGACTTATGCATTCAATAAATATGTATTGGTAGTCATTGTGCACCAGGCGTAGTGGTTGGCATAGCAGTAAAAGTGACTACATAGGCGGTCATTGAACAATTATTCTGTAACTTTAAGCAGCCATTGCATCTTTTTAATGTGAAAAAATTGAGAATATAAGTGATGAGTTGTGAGGTGCTATGGTCCCTGTGCCCAGCCATTTGCTGAAAACCCAGCAGGCAGAGAGTCAGTAGAGACCAGAACATTTGTGCAGTGAGTACAGGAGCTTGTCTCTAAGGTTCTTTACAACACTAAAGCCTGTGGTTCTTGGAAACACATCTGTAATTTTGTCATGACACAGTTTCAGGCATAGATTCTGCACAAGGTAGGGATCAGGTTTTCTGCCTTAATCGTAGGACTTGGAATGGGTCTCAGATTCTGTGCTGCCCTTCATTCACTGTCCCAGGCTGTCTTCCCCAGAGCTGAAAAGGAAGGAATCCAGCTCCCCTCTGACTTATCAGCCCCACATTGCATCAGACCACAAGACAGACAAGGAAAAAATGACAGTTCTTAATGTTGAAAGTATGTTTAATTACAAACTTAACATGTTCTGTTTGTAAAAGTTCTAACATTGCAGAATTCCCTACAGGAAAATAAAGCCCATTATCTTTTGAAACCCTTGTAGTTTCCTGTGCATTTCTCTACATTTCCTCTGTATATACTAACATAAGTCATTTCTTAATCAAAATCTAGTTAGGTTACACTTAGCAGCTTCATTTTGTTTAACTTAATTAAATTTGAAATAGTTGTCCTTAGAACAACTTTGGTTTGAGATATGTGAGTCCATTTACATGCAGACACTTTTTGGAAGTTTGTAATAATTTGAAGGAACTTGCAATAGAACTGCATAGCCTAGAAATATTGAAGAAAACCCTAAAAATTAGATATATTATGTATGCATATTATAATTATTTTATCATTTACTACCATAAAATATATACTCACCTATTATAAAAGATTAAAATGTATACACACAAATGGCATCATCTGCAACAGAGAGAGAAAGATAAAGTTGGAGTATTAAAACTGCCTACATTTACTGTGGTATGTACCATACCAGTGTGATTATTTCGTGGTCACCTCCTGTTGCTCTGCTATTGAATGCTCTGCTGTTGAATCTGCTTAAGACTTTAATGCTGATTGTCTCTGCAGGCATACTTAGTTCCTTTCTGTGCTAAGTTGCAAAACACATTAAGGTGATCTCTCATGGTTCTTGTGTATTTTTCACTGTATCTAAGACATATAATAAGCAAAATATGTATTAACTGAGTTTGTTATTGGTAAGGCCTGTAGTCAATAGTGGGCTATTAATAGTTAAATTTTGGCAGGATCAAAAATTATATGTGAATGTTTTTTTCTAGGAGGTCAGCACTCTAACCTCTGCTGTTCATGAGTCAGTTGTATTTTTATGTTTTTAACAGGCATATAGCATTCTATTGAATGAATATATTATAGTTTTAAATGACTACTTACATTTTTTCTATCTCTAAAACAATGCTATACCAACTTCTGATTGCGATTTGTTTTTATAAAATGAAGGGCACATAAGATTCTTAGACTATCTAGAGTTATAAAACTAATATTTTAAAGTACATGTATATTTTGGGGTGAGAGAGACATAGCTGAGAGGGAGTTGGCCATAAAAATGTCTCAAACCAAAGGAAAGTGTCACAGTGCTCTCTGTACAGAAATCGCCATCTATTGTTCTTATGTGCTGTCAGTGACTTCCAAGCAGTGCTATGGGAATTAATGGAGGAAAATCTTATCCTTATTTCTTACTGAATCCCCAAATGAGAATTGTACTGAAAATGGGGAGCCCATGGAATCACAAGTGATTCCAGTGACCCCAGATACACTCACGAGGAGACACTGCAACTCTCCATGACTTCACCTCCTGTGCTGGGGCATTTGCAGTGAGAAACCCTGCTGCCATCAGAAGACACTTTAGTGGCTAAGGTTTTCACACCTTTCTTTGTGAGTCCCCCAGAGAGGCCGTCAGCATTACTGTGTTTGTTTTATTTGTGAAGGCCCTAAAGCACATTCGAATGCAAATTCCTATTGTTGATGCTTGTTACTAATAGGCTTTATTTTTTAGAACCTTTTTAGATTTACTAAAAGAAAATCAGCAGACAGGATAGAGTTCCTATTATTATTCCTTTCCTACTGCAGTTTTCCCGGTCGGTAATATCGTACATTAGTAAGCTACATCTGTTTTAGAAACCAATATGAATCCATAGTTATCAGCTAATGACCAAAGCTTACTCAATTTCCTTAGTTTTTAACTTACATCTTTTTTTCTGTTCATCCGGGAACCTGTGATACATTTGGTTCTCATGTTTTCTGGAGTCCTCTGGCCTGAGACAGATTTTCACACTCACTTTGCTTTTGTTGTTGGTGACAGTGTGAGTACGGAGCAGGCGCCCTGCAGGTGTACCCATCCTGGCCTGTGTCTGATGTTCTTCTCATGATTCAGCCGGGGTTGTGCGTGTTTGAAAGGAAGATCACAGAGGCCCAGTGCTATTGCTATCACATCTTAGGAAGGGTCCGTTGTCCCAGCAGGTTGGTGACTGTGGATGCTGACCATGGTCACCTGGCTGGCACAGTGTGTGTCAGATTTCTCCACCGAAAACTTACTGTCCTTTTCCCCTAAAGTCTTGGAGCAAAGTCTCTTGCCAAGTGAGGAGTTTCACGTCACTGACTGATGAGTGGGATACTTGTGTAACTTACTTGGACGTCTTCTGCCAAGAAGATTTGTCTCTTCTCCCTGTTTGTTTACGTCAGTATGAAATTGTGGATGTTCGATTTTTACTCTGGGTGCTAATATAATATCACTTTATTTTGTTGATCCCTTCTTTCCAATTTTAGACATTGGGAGCTTTTTTTACTAGGCCCCTCTGATATAACCCCATCAATTAAATAAAATTTTTTCTAACGTTTCCTTAATTTCTGGCCCTAGAAGATGTTTCACATTTAACTTGTATATTTCCTACTTCAGTCCTACATCCACGATTTCTTATCTTCCCTCCCCTCTTTTCCCCCTTCTGTCTGTCTGTCCATCTGTCTGTGTCTGTCTGTCTGTCTCTCTCTCTCTTTCTCTCTCTCTCTCTCTCTCTCTCTCTCTCTGTCTCTCTTCTTTCTTTTTTTTTTTTTTGTCTTTTTCCTTTTTATCGGTACCAGGGATCGAACTCACGACTGCCTGCTTGCAAGGCAGGCGCTTATGCCGCTGAGCTAAATCCCCAGCCCCTCTTCTTTCTTTTTCATGGTACTAGGGCTCTCACACTCATGTGCATCCCCCAGTCCATTTTTAAAATTCTTTTAAATTTTGAGACAGGTTCTTGCTAGGTTGTCCAGGCTGAATTCAGGCTTGCAATCTTATGGGGATACACCACTGTGTCCAGTTTGTAGATCCCTTTGTTGGAGAATGGTATTAGAGGCCAAGTTCTAGGCACTAGGTATGCTTGTTACTGCTAAGGTTTTGTTTATTTTAGCTCCTTCAAGTGTCCAAGCAATGAAAGGTACATGTTTGTATCAAGTCTAGTATGTACACACATCTTTTAAAGTAGTTTTGTATGTAACAGATTATATGTTAAATGTAGGTTCTTACTGACATCTTCCAACTCTTACAAATCTGGCCTTCTTCCCTTGCTTATCTCTTAATTCTGCCCTCACAGTGAGAAGCTTGCTTCCCATCATCTACCATCCACTATGCACTTTCTGATTTAGTCCCCGTGTACACACAGACAGCAATATCAGAATTGCTAACTCATACCCCTGTGGGAAGCAACTTTCAGTATATGTGCTGCCAAAGTGAGCTCCAGAGGAAACAGTTTAAGCAATGTGGATGTAGAATCTGTGTACCATTCCTTTGTCCTCTAGTCTGACTTCATGCTCTTCTAACATTCCTTATACTTTTCCCCACTTTTTTCAGTGAATTTGGTAAGGCATTTGTAATAAATACAGTCCCTTGTCATTGCCTTGTTTCCTAAGGTCACCTGACATTTTAAGTGTTTCTTACAGATTTGCATATGTTAAGATTACCTTCTTTTTGCTGCAAAGTTCAGTGAGTTTTGACAGATGCAGTGTCCTGGAGAATACTTTCATCACCCCCTAATTTTGCTGCATTCTGTCCCTTTCCTCCTCTTCCTGAACTCTGGTAAACCACTGACATTTTCACTGTGTCTACAGCTCTGCCTTTTCCAGTATATAGTTGGAATCATATGGTAGGTGGCTTTTTCAAACTGGCTTCTTTTACTTACCAGTGTCTACTTAAAGTTCCTGTGTATCTTTTATTTTTTTCCTGAGTATCTTTTTGTGGCTTCATATATCATGTTTTCTCTAGATTATAGACTGAATGCATGTATCGTAGTTCATTTATCCTTTTACTTATTGAAGAACATTTTAATTGCATCCAATATTTGGCAATTATGACTAAAGTTGCTATAAATGGCACTAATGTGGTCTCTTTTGTAGACCTGAGGTTTTAGCTCAGTTGGTAAATACCCAGAAGCGTGAATGCAGGATTGTATGGGAAGAGTACATTCTGTTTTAAAAAAACTGCCAAACTGTCTTCCAAAGTGGGTGTACCCTTTTGCATTTCTATAAGTAATGAGAGAAAATTCCAACAGCTTTGCTAGCACTTTGTCAGTTTTCTGCTTTGACCATCCTAAATAGATATGTAGCAGTGTCTTATTGTTGCTTTAATTTGCAATTCCTTAGTAATAAATGATGCTGCCCACTTATATGCTTTTCTCCAATGTGTATGTGTAAATAGATAGATAGATAGATAGATAGATAGATAGATAGTGAGGTAACTATTCAGATCTTCTGCCCATTTAAAATTGACTTATTTCTTATTATTGAGATTTATGAGTTCTTTTTATATATTTAGTTCTTTATAGGATCCTTATATAGAGATCCTTATATACAAGTCTGTTATTAGAGACAGGTTTTTCAAATCTCCTCTGCATTCTGTGGCTTGCCTTTTCATCCTTGACATTGTCTGAAGGGGTACTGGAAATCCAACCCAGGACTTCTAACTGGCCAAACGAGGTGGACTGTGAGCTATATCCCCAGTGCTGTCCCTTTCTAGCTTGATAATCCAGATTCTCACTGCTGGCGACCCAATCTACCATAACCTAGTGGAGGTCAGGCCAAGGAAATCTTGGAGATTTCACACTTAGTTTTGCCTCTGTTCATTCCTGGCTGCATGGCTTTAGAACCATGGTAGTATTTCTCTGTGTTATTTTGGATTTGATACTCTTACGTTAATAACGCATCAAATAAACAAAAGCTTTAGTGTCAAAATATTTGATTACTTGCCTGTATTTCTCGCTGAGCTTCAAGTGACTTAAAAGCCTAATCCTACTTCATTCACTCCAGGTGGTCACTTAGAGTATCATCAGAGGTTTAACTGAACAATGTCTAGCAAATAGGTTCAAGCAAGTCCAAATGTTTCATTTGACACAGGACTTAACAGAACTGTTTGCTCTCTGTTGGTATATTGTGTTTATGGTAGGCTTTAAAGTCCACCCTGGACCTAATAGGAACTGTTTTCGAAAATGCCTCACTAAATGGAGATGTCTTCTTCTGATATCTATTAGATCAAATAAAAAGGCTTAGAGCAGCAAATCTAGTGTTATTTCTTCATTCCTCTTCTCTGAGGTATGATTGCTTTTAAAATATATTTAGCTTGAATTTCAATGAGAACAGTCAGCTAGGGAAAAGTAGTAATACATAGCCAAGTACGATTTTTGCTTTAGTAAGATATTTCGATGTTATTCTATTTGCCAAGAGAAGCAACTGGAGGATTTTGAGGAGGATATTGGTGTGATTTGGTTTCTGCTTTTCAAAAGATTATCCTTGATAGTGTATACAGAAGGATTTTAGGGAAATGAGGAGTGGAATTAGGGAAATAAACTAAGGAATGATAGGCAAAGACATGAAGTACTTTAGATCAAGTGGTGACACTGGAGTTTGAGAGAAGGCATCAGGTCAGAAGTGTTTGGAGAGATCCAGCTGACCAGACTTGCCGGTGGGTTAAACTAGAGTGCCGGATGTGACCACGAGCTATCCTGGTTCATGCAATACTTTCCCAGCTTTTTTACTGAAAGTGATACATCCCAGAAAGTCCTGAGCTGAGTGATTAGCTTAGGGAGGTGTTAGAGTCACACATCCTGCAGGTGTAGGAGTCTCGCATCGTGGAAGCCATTTCTAGCTTTAAACCTCATTGTTTCTGGATTTGCTCCTATGGTAATTTGCAACCCCTAGTCCCAACAGAAGATCACATGGTGAACTTGACATTTTCTCACTGGTAGAATCATGACAGACATTTCAGAATGAGGCATTTACTATAAGAGTAACATGACTGATAGAGTTCTTTATTAGTAAGGGAAATTCTAATTTTACAGTTTGAGAAACAGAAATCTTGTGGCAATTCCCTTCAGAAAGGTCTCTGAAGATTCATCCATCTCCATGCTTCTCAGAATCAAATGGAAGTTTGATGTGACCTCCTGACTTCATTTTTGTTCCTGTTTGGCATAATGGCTTGAGTTCGACGGCCAAAGAAATCCTATGCAAAATGTAATGGTTATGCATTGTCACTAACCAACATAAATGTTTAACATCCCTCCTTCTCAGATACGAGTAGGATTGATGAAAATGCCTTAAAGATGCCTTTAGTCTCTCCATATCAGCTGCCAAGAAAATCCTAGTAAGATGCCCATTTATTAGTATTCTTGACTGTGTTTCTCTCTTGATCTATCTCTCCTCCCTTCTGATATTTTATGTTGCCTCATATTTGCTTTTCTTTTTCAGGCTGCATGTTATGAGGGCAAACATTTTGACTAATGCTACATTTGAAGCCTTGAACCTCCCCATAGGGAAATACTAAGAGTCTTTTCAAAATCCTATAAATGAGAGCATCTTTACAAAATGAGAAATTGTTAAGTGTCAAGTAGCTCTTCAGAGTGCAGCTCTTACCCAGGAATATGAGCTCCTCTGCACACCTGCTCTGGCGTGGATCTAATCAGCTCTCCCTGCACAGTGAGAAATTGTCTGGGAATAGAGGCAGGGAGTGCACTTTCAGTAACTCTCACATATGCTCTTTATAAAGGTAGGAGGTCTTGCTTTCAGGAAATGGTTTATCAAAGCTGATCTGCAAGCTGACCATATTAAACTTTCCCAATTTCTTTAGAAGTTCACAAGTCAGGAGTTGTTCTCTGTTGGCCCATCTCTGATAGGACAGGTGTAAAATTATCTTTCAGCACCACTTGTCATGTGTCCTGGCCACCAAGATCCCATCTTCAGCTGCTTCTTTTTTTTTTTTTTTTTTTTGTTCTTTTTCATTTTTATCGGTACCAGGGATCGAACTCACGACTGCCTGCTTGCAAGGAAGGCGCTTATGCCGCTGAGCTAAATCCCCAGCCTCCAGCTGCTTCATTTTCCGGGTGAAGCTTTGGATTAGAGAAGATTGTGTGTTCACTATTTAAGTGGAAGAATTTTTGACTTGCAGTCATTGTGTAATGGCTAGGAGATTATGCTGTGTGTCTATAATACTACTACTCATGGGGCATCATAGAGCACTCAGTGGTCTGTCTACCACCCTAGAAGGCATCTATTACCATCCCCATGGAACACATAGAGAAACAGGTTGAAAATGTTAAGGCATTTGTGAAAGCTCACAATACTTATAAATATTAGAGATGTTCGCAACTACTGTGAATACCGTAAGACAATTAAAGACTTGATCTGAATCTTCAGGCTGTTTTTCCTGATGCATTTTTCATGTAGTCTTAAAAGCTTTATTATAGTCACAAGACATCCCAAATGTCTAACCCTCCCAGCAAATATTACTTCTACTGTAGTTGGCTTCAGGAGGTCTTTTGTCACTTGAAATGCCAGAGGGAAGTGGTTGCCTCTCATCCTTAATCATTGTAAGTAGAGAGGAAGAGAGCTTTGTGTACCCCTGGTCTCCACTCTGTCCTGGTCACTGATATAACACTCAGCTTAGATATCGGACTTTTTCTCTTTTTTTGCATTGTGATTCTTCAGTTATTTATTCAAAATTAAGTGCCTTCTTCATGTAGAAGTCTCTGGTTGATGCTGTGAAAGAAGTCTTTCAGTGAGGGTGTTGAGAAGAACATGCCAACTAAGTTTAATTATAGTTAAACTTGAATTTGAGAGACAGGCCTATATGTACAGATTTGTACTCATTCATATAATGAAATTGTATAAATTTAAGTGAGACAACATCATTTATTTAAAAGAGCCTAGAATTCAGAGTGAGAAAGTATGTGTTAGTTTTATCACTCCTTATTGCTAGATACTTCTGGCAATCTGTATGATTTTAACTAAATCTGTGATCCCTTCTCTTAAAGTATAATTACTATCATTGGTATGTCACAGAATTGTCACATAATTGCAGCAAAGTATGCAGATGTGCTTTGTACTGTGCTATCACAATTTTAGTTGTTTTTGGTATTATTGTTAATGTTATAATCAAGTAAAAAAGCTAGATGGGGAAGTACTTACTCAAAACCATCCCCTGTTTATAATCTATACTACAGAGGTGCGTTTAGAAATCCAAATTTGAGTTTGTGAACCTTTCTTTGTGGATCTATGTAGCAACTCAAATAGAGATAATTATATCAAATAAATTATGTTTAGAAAAAGATTAAGTTGCCTGATCTTTGTGAATCTTGGTTTTCTCAGTAAAATAAGAATGATTATATAAACATCATATAATTATTTTGAGCATTAAATGAGACAGAGTTCCTAAAATGAAGTCAAGCATACATTAACTATTAAAAAAAGTTAATCATAATTCCTACTATTTAAGTATTTTTTCCTGCATTCTATCATCTGTAGATGATTTATTGTTATTTCTCTGGCACATAGTAAGCATCTAGTATATGGTAGGTATTATTAAAAATAAGTTTATATAATGAATTAGTGGGTAGAGAGGAAACCCATGCAAGCTAAGCATTTAGACAGATGGAACCAAATAGAATTTTTCATCTGTTTTTTTTTTTATTAGTCAGGGTTGGTTATCTGGACATGTAGGGTACTTGATACTCAACAGAGCCAGAGACAGAGGCCCTGGAAATGACAAGTGAGCTTGAATTGTCACAGGTGAGCTACTTAGAGATAAAGATGACAAACAGAAGCAGAAGCAAAAATGAGCTAAATAGACTTCCCAGAACTATGTAGCGAACAGGAGAAATCAGTTAATTTTAAGCATTTGAAAGAATATAACCAAATAAACTATTAAATTTATAGTCTCCTGGATTCAGTAACTTCAGTATGTATCATGGTTATGCTATCAAATAGGAAACACTGTTAACTATAGAATGATAACTAGAATTATTGATGGTTACAGTGAGTTATGATTAATTAAAATAATCTATAAAATTGATGTTATAAGTTTATGTAAGGAGTCGTTAGTTGGAATCATTATATAAGAAATATATATATATATGGTATATTTTTTGGCAGCATGGGGTTGGGAAGCTTCTTATTAGCAGATCTGAGATCTCTTTTTGTTAAGATCTGATAAACGGATGACTTCTTAAATTTTATTATGTAAAATAATCCACTGAAATTGAACTGCCTAAATGGTGAAAATATCAACACTGTAAACCTAATCTGTCATTAAAGGTATCATCTGGTGCTAGATTATCTAACTCAATCTTGACAGAAAGGAAACTCAGTTTAAAAGTGAAATTTATAATAGCAATGCATGCTTTTTCTGCAGTCATAAACACCAGCATTTGTGATTCTATCCCTCAGCAGCACTAGTAGAACTATCTTCATAGGCATCTGGGTGAAGGGGCCTGGGCTGAGGGCTGAGATCAGGTGAGGCTGACCACAAAACATGGATGCAGGAGGATCCTAAGACTAGAAATCAACATCAAGGCAGTCCCTGATAAGAGGCTCCTGACAGGAACAAGAGGCAGCATAAAGGCTAGGTCATAGGTTTAGATCAAGAGAATGTACCAACCAGGAGAGGGAGCAGAAGGGCCAGTGGTCCTCCCAGTCTCTGGCTGTAGGGCCAGGTACTCCTTGATTAATACCTGCAAGGCTCTAACATCAGGAAAGTCCAGATGTCTTCCAAGTCCTAAGGGTGTGCTCAGCAGGTTAAGATGAGAGTTTGTTTGCTTTTAACTTTCCTCTAGCAGGGCAAATAGTAAGCATTCAGTATATTAGAGATAGTTATAGGATACTGGAGCCAGAGTTGAACAGTACTTCTCCATATTCCATGATCTAACCTGGGCGCTTCTCTGGAAAAGTGGCTCTTTATAGTGGTGACGTATTCTGACTCCTGGATGTGTCCCTAGGAAGAGTTCCATCGCTAATCTGCTCTCCCTGCCTCAACTGCTGGTTTGCTGCCGCTTTCTTTCCTCTCACAGTATGGCTGGGACCAAACATGGGTGCTGTTTGCAGCAACAGAAATCTCAAAAATTTGAAAAATGGCCCTGTCCTGCTGTCTATCAGCCCCGAATTATTTACACATTATTGAATTTCTTTAAAATAATTTCAGTGCTGTTCTTAAGTGGATCAAGAAATAATTTGCTCCTGGTACCGATAAAAAGGAAAAAAAAAAAAAAGAATTTGCTCAACCAAACAAAAACAAAAGTAATGTGTTTTTTTTTTTTTTTTTTTTTTTTTTTTTTAAAGAAACTTGCCTTCTTTTGAAAACCTAATAACCACATTGAACAAGAAAAATTGTGAGGCCCCACAGGAGAGGGTGTGACCTGAGTGCCACTTACATCTCTTAGTGACAAGCAGGCCATTGTGCTTGCCTTCATCTATCAAGACACTTCTCCACCTTAAAACTTCTCTAATATTCAAAAACCTTCCAGTTTTTAAAATCAGCATCTCATCTTCCAGGGTAATTCAACTCATCCATATTTCCCAACTTTCTGCATTTTTGTCTTTTATGTTACAATGCTTTTTTTAAAAAATGAGCAATAACCTATAAATACACTATAAAAGCTAAAACCTGTGAGTAAATCACCTGGCCTTCCATTAACTTTTAATGACTTTTAAAAACAAACATACATGCTAACATACCCACCTCCACCTGATCTTATTTTCAAGTTTTGGCCCTTTTGTTTCTTTCTCAGAGCCAGGATTGAAACCCAGGGCCCTGTGAAGTTTAGGCTGTGTGCCACACTGAGATACAGCATTAGCCAGGAACTTTAAGGTAATGGTCATCTCACATCAGTGGCAAGCTTGCATTGGGCCAGATCGCTGTAATGAAGATCCAGTCAAAGTTCTTTTTATATCAACATAGTCAGCTGACACTTGAAATTGCCAGGGGCAAAACGCACTGTCTTTATCTTACAGCCCTTCATCAAGGACCCCTTTTCACTTCTAATTAACTCCTGCTCTGCTGAGAGGATAGAGACACAGAAAGGGTTTTTGAATAGAGTTGATTCAGATTCTTTCTGAGTGCCCATTGGCAGCTCACATAAGTGCTCTAAGCTGCGTGTTACCCCTTGATAAAATGGAAAAAATGATGACACCTTCATGTACTTGTTTGTATCAGGAGTGAGCTTGCAGACATCCCAGAGGGTGCTTGTTGGGGCTTAGGCTCAGTCCTTGCACTGATTACCCGTAGGAATGCTGTACCCAGCTGTCATCCTAAGCTCCAGCAACAGGGGAAACCGGCTGTTCTCAACTGACAAATTCTCCCAACCTCTATTAGGTTTCCTTGGAATTTGTCTGACATATCTAGCTGACCTGTAAAGAGAGGAATTTAGACAAGGTTGAAATGCAACAAATTCTGTGCTGTCTCGGCAAATCAAACCCTCAGTTGACGAGCTGCTATGACCACGGCTGTAGAAACCGGATGGCTTGTTGCTTCAGCCCAGGACCACAGCACCCCTGGGGTGCTTTGTTCACCATCTGATATTCACAAAACATTGCACTTCGCCTTCTTTAACACCTGTTGAAATAAGTGGCGGAAACAGGAACTGTTTTAACTTGTTTATGTTGTTTCAGTTTTCAGTCTGATAAAGTTTTTCTCATAGTACTTAGCATTTAGCAGTAAATTTGTTACAACGCGGCCACTTACCATGCTTTTTTTCTTTTTCAAAAGACTGAACCTCATCTTTGACCAAAGGGGTGTTGAGTGTTCTTTCATCAGACAAGGATGCAATCATCCTTAGCTTACAGGGCTGAGCTACGTGCCAGGCACTATTCTAACTAGGAGTCCACTCTGTTTTCTTGAGAATGTTCTAAGTATTATTCTAAGCATTCCTTGAGTTGTTTAGAATATTCTAAGTGCTTTTCACTTTTACCTTGAAGCTCCCCTCTAGGACAGGTACTCGGTACTCCTCTTGTGCCATCTGGCTGCCACACACGTTGTAGGCACTGTCATTTCTGGCCAGGAAGCTGTACTAGTCTGATAGCGACTGCTTTTATCTTTTAACTATGTACTAGTCAGATTTCCTGTCTCTGGGATGCACTACCTGACACACACAATCTAAAAGATAGGTTTATTTTGGCTCAGGATTTCAGGGTAATTAGAGTGAGGCAGAAATCATGGCAGAAGAATGTCATGGCAACCAGGAAGCAGAATAGGGGGGCAGTGTCAGAAGGGAGACTAGGAACTAGATACAGACCTCAAGGGCACCTCTCTAATGACACATCCAGTCATAGCCAGAGGTGTGGCTAGTCCCACCAAGGAGTACCTCGGCCAGTCAAGTTGGCAGTCAAGCTTAATTGTCACATTCCATAATTAGTCAGTTTGATACCACACATCTCCTTAAGTTACACTTAATCTCCCAAAAAACACAAGATTGTAATCCTGCCTAATGATGCAATCATCACATGTACAACTGAAACACAGTACCTCCTTCCCCAAAGTCTCAACAGGCCCAGCATTGTAAAAAGTCCAAGTCCAAGTCCTTTCTAAACTCAAGGCAGTACACAGACTGTACTATACAGAGTAAACTTTCCCAACCTAAGAGGACAAAATAAAGGTATAGAAAAGAATAGGAACAAAGCACTACTGAAACCCAGAAGAACAAACATTAAATTCTATAGTTTCACAAACCATGTGAGGACCAGGAAGAGAGACAAGCCAGTTCACCCTTCCTGCACAAACCATTCGGGGCCCAGGAAGAGATAAAGCCAATTTGCCCTTCCTGTGAGCCAACTGGTGCTCAGCACTCAGGCTGAGAATCAAGAACAACCCCCAACCCACACCCCATTAACAACCAGCTGATTCAGAGGACAGGCCAAGTTGATAGCTACTGACGTGCAGAAACAACTAAATGCTCATATTGTTTGATTGACTTTGCAGGTCTAAAGCTGGTAGTCTGAGCATCTGTTAGGAGGATAATAATATGCAATATAGTAATATGGGTAATTTCCTTCTGTCATGTTTTTGAAATCCAATGTTCTCACTGTTTTGTTTTGTTTCAATTTATTGTTTTGTTTTATTCAGTGTTCTGTTTTGATTGGTTTTATTCTGTTTTATTTGATTTTACTATGTCTGATGGTATGAACAACTATTTTGAAGACACCAAGAGGCTTTATGGTAACCTTGGTTGATTTCCTATTATCCTGTTTCAAAGTTCTTTACCACATTCACTGTTTTGTTTTGATTGGCTTTATTCTGTATTATTTTGTTAGGTTTGAGTCTCTTTAAAATAAAAAAAAGTCTGTAGTTTCATGTCCAGCATGCAGGGTACTTGACTGTGAAATGTGCATTCCTAAGAGGCTTGGGCAGACCCACCCTGTGGCCTTATAGCCCATGTAGTCTTCTTTGGCTGCCTCACTAACCTCCTTCAGTTTTCCCAGGAGATGTTTTAAGTTTCTGGTATCTGAATTCCTGGGGTCTTTACTGTACCATTGGTTTATTCCATTAGTTCCATGCCCTCTTATCTCCACTTTCTTGTCTGACCTGCCAGTTTTCCCATACTATCTGGTGGGAATCTCCCAAAATGCCAGTTAAATGAGCATAATGTGGATTATTCCAGGCTCTGCTGTCAGTGAGAGCAGGAGCTGGACCCTCTTGGATCATGGCTGTTTTGGACCCTGACTGCCAGGATGGCTATGTGCAAAGAATCCTTCTGAACCTGGCCTTTCTCTCAGCATTCTGGTCTTCTGTGCTCTAATCAGAATCACCTATTAGGCTCTGCATATAGCTTTCTAGCTTTTTCTTTAACCTAATTCTTCAAACTTTTCTAAATTCTTCCCACAGTCTATTTCCAAAGGCTCCAGAATCACCCAGTCAGATATAGTCACAGCAATGACTCCATTTCTCTGTTACGTTTTCTATGTTGGCTAACTTTCCTGTTGTTGACATGTGGTACCCAACACCTGAGACATAAAAAGGAGAAGTTTAGTTTGCCTCATGGTTCTAGGGGATATTTTGTTGAACTAATCAATGTTTGGCTAGCTCCAAAGAAACATCATGTTGGAAGAGCAGAACTGAGCAAAGTCATCGAGGTCATGATGCCACAAGCATAGCAGGGAAACAGCAGCAGAGAAGGGGCAGATGCAGACCTCACAATGATGCTTTTATGAATCCATAGGGACATACTCAGAAAGGTCTTCTACCCATCTCTCAGGAATCAGGTTGACAATCCAGTTCAACTATTGCAACCCCTTCCATTTCTTCTCCACAGTAAACAACATGATGCTTTTAGAAAAACTTAGATCATACAAAACTATTTTCCTTCTCTTTAAAAAAGATAAAACAATCAACAACACGCCCAATGAAAGCCTTTATTCACTTTCTACTATCTAGAATTTAAATTCTGAATTCCTTGCCTGGTCTTAAGAGCCCCTTGCCGTGTGGGGCCTTTAGTTTCTCATTCTTGCATTTACTCATTTGGTTTCTTCTAGTGAATTTCCTCACTGCTGCTCAAGCACAACAAATGTAATTTCCCCCCAGGACCTCAGTGCTTCCTGTTCCCAGAGACTGTGATGGTCTTCCCCCAGATATCCTTTTACACATTCTGTCTTTTCCTTACTTCACTGTGCTTCTTGCTCAAATATGAGCTCTTACGAGGCTTTTCCTGACCTACTGTCTAAAATTTACTTCTCTTATCCTCTCGTTTCTCTACATGTTTTATTTTCCTTAATAGTTCTTGTTACTATGAATTAAGTCTATTTTATGCATTAATTGTCTTTGCCCTTTGGAATGTAAAGTCCTGGTCGTGTTTTGTGCATTACTGTGTCCTAGCACCAAGAATAGTATCTGGCACATGGTAATGCTGTACGGAAATAAATTTTATTGAGATAACATTTAAACACAGAAAATCACACCAACCTTAGTAAACCAAAGCCTGTGTGATCACTGTTACAATTATGAGACAGAACAGTTCCACACTGTTTTACAGTCCTTTACAGTCCACCGCTGTTAACCACACCTTCTAATCCCAAGCAACTAATCAGATCCCTATCACTATCCATTGGGTTTGTCTTTCTAAGAATTCCCTATGAGTCAACAGTATAAACTATAGTATGGACTCTCTTTTGCGCTTGACTTCTTTTGCTCAGCATAATTTTCGGGGTATTTGTGTACATTGTCGTATATGTCATGTTTTGTTCCATTTTATTGCTGTGTTGCATTCCACTGTGAGGAGTACCAGTTCACTGACCAAAGGGTGTTTGTATTGTTTCTTGTCTTTAGCTGTCGCATAAAGCTATTATGAACATTTATGTAAAAGATTTTCTGGGGACACATGTTATAATTTCTCTTCAGTAAATATGCAGCAGTGGCTTAATATGTACATATATATTGTGAATAAAATTTACCAGTGGACAATTGCTAAGAATATACAGGCAAAAAGCGATGTGTGACTAGGTTCATCTAGAAGGTTTAGCCACAAATGCACGAGTCTGGTTCTTTCACTGAAGGTAATTTCATTTGTCTAACTCCAGGCATTCAAGGGGTTTGGCGCCTGCCACAGAGTGGCCAGCCTTCTGCTTTCAGAGATGAGTCAGTAGCCCAGTGGCTCAGCAGAGGTCACCTACCCACTACCCTATGGACTCCCTTCTCCCTCTTTTCTCTCCCACTCCTCTCCCATAGATGTCTCCTCTGAGCACAGAGCAAGAGCAGTTGCACAGAGGAATATATTTCTTGCACAACTCCCAAAGAGTATGCAATAAGTTCCCTTCCAGCTGAAGGCTTCTCAGCCTGCAACCTAGCAGAGCCTGCATTGTTCAGGCCCTGGATACAGATTGTCAGCTGGCTGGGGTAAATCTACTACTATAATTCTTCTGGACTGGTGAGAAAGGGGAACCTGACCTCACTTCTCCTATTTGGTGAGGGTGGACTCTCTCAGCAAACGGCAGCCTAATTGGAAGGATGGTGAACAAAATACACTAATGTGGTTCTTATGAAACTTGCTATGGAAAGAAAAAATAGATAATTCTACTACTAATCTCTGTTCATTAAAAAGAGTGGTTTTTGTTTTCATCACCTGATCAATTTCTCATGTCTATATCTTGTAATTTGAGCAACTACTCTGAAGATAACAATATGCAAAACCATTATTAATCTCCTATTATGCTTTGAAATTCTTATCATTGTTCTTGTTATTTCTTCATTTAAAACAAAACAAACAGCTTTCCATGCAAGGCTTTCTCCATTTTACCAGTATAGGAGTAACATGGTGACAGTAAATATTTTGTATTGCTAGCGTAGACCACACAGACAGCAAGAAAGGCTGAGTTTCAGGCACGTTAGCATTATACTTTCTCCGGAATAGGAGAAAGAAAGGTAAAAGAGACTGCAGGGATGGCAGTTGCCTTGGCCTCAGGCAACATCATAAATATTAAGATATGTGCTAAGTAAAAAGGAAAAATTTCTTCTTATTGACATTAACACTCCCCAGCCTTGAAGAGGCTTTAGATCTGGGTTGTTCTCTAGGTCTAGAGTAGGAACAGATTGGCTGATGTATGAGCCATAGGTACACAACCCTTAATGCATGAGAAATAACTTGAAGGCATTTTAAAAACACATTCCCTGACCTTCTCTCAGTGATGTAGTGGCCTCGTAACCTGCAGTTTAGCAATCCCTCGATAATTCTGATGCTTGATGTCAGGGACTGCTTAGGAATAGCATGAATTTAGTAAGCTAGGGATTCTCTCTGAGCAGAGCTCAGCAGGAGTGTGTGAAGGTAGCTGACTAGACGCCCACTGAAATGCCTGCATTCCGGGGCCCAGCCCTCTTCAGAACCAGTTTCACAGTATACCACCAGAGGTGAATCTTGCAAGTGAATGTGTTTTTTTACAATGCACCATTCTTGCCTCTTGGTGTTTTTCTCTTATTTTTTGGTATTGAATGCTCATAGTTCTTATAAATAAGAATTCCATGGTGGCTTGTGTTATTGCCTTTAATGTTTTGGTATTGTTTTATTCTTTTTTGCCTCACTGTGTTCCCAAATAAATAGACTGAAGCTTTCCTCTCTCCATAGGGTTGTTGGGAGACTTGAATGATTTGATGCATGTACAGCTCTGAGAAGAGGGCCTGGCATGCAGTAACCACTTTCATGTTAATTTTCACTGTTGTTATTGTGTCATCATCATCATTTCATGAGTATAAATGAGAACATTTGTCTAAACATGCACATATGTTTAAACTCTGTTCAGATGCCTCTAGTGGCTCCCAATGTTCTATTTAGTAGATTTCAGCTAATAGCTTGGCAGCTATGGCTGCCCTGAGATTCCTTGTCAGCTCAGCTTTCTCTTTTACCCGTGCAGTGTTTGCAGTGAGCTGAATTGTTCCCTCTTCCCTTCCAGGATTTTCCATGGCTCTTCTTAGAGTATACTGCATGCTTAGAGAGCTTTTCTCTGAGGTTTCATAAACCACGACCATTTTCCAGTGCTCAGGACAAAGGACAAAAGCCTCCCTCTCCTAAAGTTTCTCCAGTCCTCTTAGACAGTATTTGGATTTTCTTCCTGGAGAATCAAGGCATTCTCTCTATCATTTGCCTGCACTTCCTTTATAGTATGTATCATCATCTCCCTTGTGATAGAATTAATTGTGCCGAGTATTTTCCCCTCCCCAGAGAATGAGAGCAGAAGCTTTAGGATGTGGCTGCGAATTACATGCTTCCTGGAATACTCACCCTGTCCCAACTGCTCCTTCCCCACCCAGGGGCCTACAAAGGGTGGCATCTTCATGTATGTTCATTGTGAACAAACAAATGCATAATACTGCCAAGGTGCCACAACAGAGCCTTAAACAAAGTGAGAAAACAAACAGTTTGTGTAGTTAGTGTTCTCCTTTTGTACCTTGCTTCACTTCTTGTAGATGTTTATGTAACAAGTGTGACTTATGCTACAAATGCAGCCTTTTGATTCAGCTTCCTCCACCCAGTTAACATGTTCCTACCAATTTAAACTACCAGTGACGCACGCATGACTGTCCGATAGGGCAGCTGGTATCACTGGTGGTATGGACAGGCATGACTGTTAAATCAGGCAGCTTGTGCCACCTGATGGGATTGTCCCATGTCACCTGATGGAACAGTTATGCATATACCACTGATAGTGAAGCATGAATTGCAGCCATGTTGTGAGTGTGTTAAAGCATCTTGCCTCTCTGTTTCATTGTTGGAATGCTAACATTTGCATCTGTTTTTTGCGAGTATACTAAAGATTGATGTTGGCTTATGAGACTTCTACGTTAACTGGTGTTGAGTGCTAATGATTGGTTTGCACAGAGGAATGAGCCCTTGGCTAGTGGGTTCTAACTTGGGGCAACCAAGTCCTAGGGTGGAATTACTATGTGGGTTTTTAAGTCCACTTGTGTACTGGCTATGATGTTTGTGTCACCTTATATTGAAGTGTGTATAGATATTGTGGTGAATAAAATGAAATTATTTTAAAGGAATTATTGAATATATACTTTTATCAAGTTGTTCATTCTCAGTCATAGGACATTAATATACACGTGAATATCATTTGTTGAGTGCTACAAATTCTGTTGAAAAATAGTTCTCAAACTCAGAGCTTACTTGTTTCTAGCCTGCTCTGTCCAATGTGGGAGGCAGCAGCTGCATGTGGCTATCAAGCATTTGAAATGTGATTAAAGTTTATTTAATTTTAATTAATTTAAATTGAAACACTGATACAGAGTCCAGCTATCAAAATCTTCTAAACTATGTTTGGCACAACCTGGATATATGTGTCAACTTTTTCAGTTTTGAGTATGTTGAAATCTAAATGTAGATCCAAGTACATGTAATTAAAATTTAGCATCTGAGCTAAGGTATATCGTAAGTGTGAAATATAAAACAGCTTCCAAGAATTCAATACAAAAATAGATATCACGTTAACAACTTTCTGTATTGATCATTGGATTAAATAAAATGTTATTAAAATGTTTCACCTGTTCCTTTCTACTCTTTTAAACATGGCTACCAGAAAATTTATATGTGTAGCTCATATACTTCTGTTGATAATGCTTAACTAACCCATATTTCTCAGTGACACTAATTTTTCCCAGCCTGAACATATCCACTGTCCTTATTGTCTGAGCTTTGTATGGAAAAAAGGGTTTTTACAATTTCCTTAAAATAAGTGAGTAAGCAAAACTTTTGCCATGCATGTATACCTTATGAGTAATCCTTTGCAAGGTCCATCTGTTCCATATATTCCTTCCCATGATATGTAAATATCATGATTTTTGTCATGAGCTCACAAACTCCTGGGCACAAGGCTGACAGAAATACAAGTTAGGATAACAGTGGTAGACTTCAAATATATGGGTCTGCTGTAGGTATACTCATTCTCTTAATAAGCACAGTACCAGGCAGTGGGTTGAGAGATTTTGATTCTTTAAAAAACCGGTTATGCTTTTTTCCTAGGATATTGAAGAAGTGACAGGAAGGACAAAATTCTACCTAACAAGGAACACACTGATTGATACACTAGATAAAAAAGGAATCTTACAAAGAGTGATTCATTCTGTTGTTCTCCAGATCAAAATTAAACAACATGAGATAGAAGGATCTTAGCTGTGGGTTTGGCAGGCTCAGAAATTTCAGAGAAGGACAAGAAGTGTGATTCTGTGGCATGTAAATCTATCAGAATTATGTTGCAGAAGTCTCAGAAATTAGCTCTGCCACCTGTGAATGATTTCAGAAAGGAAAACAAGAAGATGTTTGAGAATATCTACTTAAAAATACGTTTTCCTGTCTTCCTTGCTGATATCATCTACCATTTCATTATTATGAGCACTCAGAGATTTTCCCCAAGAGATCAGAGGCAAGGAAGAGACATACCAAAAATGGTTGCAGGTTAAGAAGACTGTCACAGAGCAGCAGCAATGTGTAAGGACAGTGTCCAGAAGCTGATGATGCTGATGGAAAGGAAAAGTAACATTAAGTGTCATTTTTGTTAGGCTGATGCAGAAAGTGGCAGAAAAAGAACATTTATTTGGATAACACCCCTCTCTGGGCCAGCCTTTGCCCTGAGGCTTAGTGAATGGACATTAGTTAATCCCAGAGAATTGAGAGCCCATGACGCCTAGCCTCGATGAACTGCATCCCGCGGGACCATGAAGCCCTCAGTAAGACCACCAAAACTGGGATAGAGATGTTCCCCTGCTGAGGAAGAATGCGTGAGGGTAGAGGTGAGCACACAGGGTTTCTAGACTTAAAGTAAACTAAGAGGATTGCATAGATCCCTACAAAGTGAGTTCCATAACAATCTCAGGCAGGACTCTGGTATAGGATTTTTAAAATTAAAGTTATTGTTACACTTTTGACATATATAATCATAACATTCATCATAGGGAATTTGTACCTGCACATAATATATCTTAATTTATTTTTCCCCATTACCTTCCCTTCAGTCATTCTCTTCTCCCTCTATAAAACTTTATTTCCATCATTTTCCTTCCATTCTCCTTTTATTTTTTAATCCCTATTTCTTTCCTTTCCCAACTCTCCCTTCCTTTGTTCCTCTTCACATTTGAATATTTTCTTCACAAAATCAATCATTCATTTTGGTCCTTATTTATCCTTTGGGTTTCTCACATAAGAGAAACAATGCAATATGTAACCCTTGGAGCATAAGACTAATTTTGTCATCAAGGAGCATGATTGTAGGTCTGTCAGACCTATGTTTATTCTTAATTTTATGAGCTTTATTATATTAAAACTGTATTTAATAGGAAAAATGACAAAAATGTGTTGAGTTTTTAATGTTGTTTATTAAAAAAGCATCTAAATTTTCAACATTGACTGGGTTTTGGTGTACAAAGTCCGAAAAAGAACATCAGAAATAATTCCTATGTGAGCTATAATGAAAATACCAATAATAATAATCTTTACACATGACAACAGCATATTCCATGCACACACATTGCATACACTGACAGCAAGTCTTTTGCTTTCCTGGTCTTCCTAGGACAGACTTGACATCTTGCTCATCTTGTTTTGAGAATCTTATATGACACAATGTGTAGTTAACAGGAACATAAAGTATCAATAACAAAAATTATTAAATTCTTAATTTGTATTGTGCATTTAGAATATATATTATCATTTTCATGTCAGCTGTGTATTTTCTTACCAAACCTAAAATGTAACAACAGAAATAAATTCCTCTATGAACTACAGTGAAAATACTGATAGAATTCTACCACAAAAACAAACTTTACTTCAACTGTCACACCCAAACTAGTCTTCACGTTGACAGTCACATGTCACATGCACATGCTTCACATTGACACTGTTGTGCTTAGCTTTCCTTTCCTGTGCGGCAGCTTGTCACCTCTCTGCTCTTCCTGTTTTGTCAGGAGCTTCCTACCATATTGCACACCATGCACTAAACAGGGAAACAAGATGTCAATAAGATATTTTGCACTTGTTATTTTCTTGTAAACTATGAAACTGTTTATGCCACTCGTGTTTACAATCACGCAAAACACGACCATTAAACTCATTGACCAATACTTCATGTTTTAAGTGACACGTAGTTGCTGAATAATTCATCAATATTACACACTCTTTGTTCGGGTTTATTTTTGAAGTTCCCATCTCAAGCTTCCATTTTGTTGAGGTCTCATTATCGATATTTCCATCATGGTGAAATCTTGACATCAGTGTACAAGTTTGATTTCTTTGTCATAAAGGAGGCCAATGTTATATTTTCCTAAAATTCAAAGATTGTATTATACAAGTCTGTTTACAATATCATTTGGTTTATTGTTATACAAATAATGAACTGATGGCTGAGTTCTATGATAATGTCTAAATTTAAATAATAAATCTTTGCTTCTGCAAAGGCATAAATTTTAATGCCATGTTTTGACCCTTCACTTTTCCATAAGTCTTTAACTTCCTCCAAGCACCGTGAGAAATCTGTGCTAAGTACAGTAGACCTGTGAGTGTTTCCAGCTCAGCTAGGAAGTGTCATAATAAATACATTTTTAATGTTACTATTTGTGCATACAGAACACTTCACTTATATTTCAGCCTTTGTGTATTTCACAGGTTCTTGTTGCATTTTGTCTGTGACAGTTTCCAGCACTGAATTGCAGAGTTGGCTTTCCATACAGTAACTAGAAGGAGAATGGCTGGGTCAAATGAAACCTCTGGTTTTAGTTTTTTGAGGAATCTCAATCTTGATTTCCACATTGGTTTTGTACCAATTTATACTCCCATCAACAAGAACATATACTCTATGTTCTTTTTCATCACAGACTTGGCAGCATTTCTCATCAGTTAATGGTTTGAGGACAGACATTCTTTCAGGAGTGAGATGGAATCTCAGTGGCTTTTTGTTTTTGAAATTGGATCTTTAAATTTGGTGAGGAAGTCTGTTTTTTAAAATATATATTCTAGATATTAGTTCTTTGAAGACTAGCTGGTAAAAATTTCTTCCTATTCTTTGAGAATTCTCTTTACTCTGTTGGTGGTTTATTTTGCTGCGCAGAAGTTTTTTAATTTGATGTGATGCCAGTTGTTGACTCTTTGTAATATTTCCTATGCAATTGGGATTTTGTCCATTAAGTCCTTCCGTATACCTGTATCTTCAAGAGCTTTACCTAGTTTTCTATTATTACTTTTGTGAACAGGCTTTTGGTGTTCTTTGTACTAGTTTCTGATTTTTCATTAATTTTACCTTTTTTGCATCATCTAGCAGCTATTGGGTTGATTTTTTAAGGTCTCTTGCTATTTTTACGAAGTCTTTCATTTGATAATTGCTAACCACTAACCTGTCTTCTAGATCTGATATTCTATCTTCAAATTGATCAATTCTTCTGTGTATACTTTCAATATAATTTTTAATCTCCTGGATATCTATTTGAATCTGGTTTTTGGAATCCTGTTCTTTCCTGCATTGAGCATTAATGATTTCTATCACTTACTTAAGCTCCTCTTTTTTTTTTTTTTAAATCTGTATCTGCTTTAGATTCTCTATGTTCTTCAGTATGGTCATCTTCTCTTTAATTATCTGATTGGTTTTTCTAGAACCTCATTCATTTGCTTTGTTACTTTTGCTGCTGCTATTTGAAAACGTGGCTTTTGATTTCTTAGTGCCCTTTGAATTTGTCTTAGGCAGGCTGGAACTCTGGGTGGCATCTTGCTTCTGTATTTTCTAATTATATATTTTTTATTTGTTTTCTGCATTGATGTTTATAAATTGCTTATGGTAAGTAACTTTATTGCTAGTATGGAGACTCTTTAGGAAATAATGACTACTTTTCAGAGATGTTTTTTAGAAGTAGCTGGGTTAGTTGTAACCATTATTGTAGATGGCCTAAGGTCAGCAATAAAAACAAACACAGAGAGTGGATCAAGAAACAAGATCCATTGATATACTATATACGAGAAACACATCTAACTGGAAAAGAAATTCATAGACTGAAAATCAAAGGAGAGAAAACAATTGTTCCGTGTGACAGGAGACCAAAAAAAGATAAATAAATAAAAGCAAGAGTAACTTGTCCATCAACTGTAGGATGGATAAGAAAGATATGCCTACCACTCAGGTCTTTGGTACTGGCTGTGTATTGTTTATGATCCTTCATGTAGGAGGAAGCTATCCAGCTATAAAGTAGAATATTCTCAAGGCTCCTGTAGATAAATAGATGCAACTGGAGATCATGTTCATTGCTGAAACAGCTCGAACTCATACACGTGAACCAAGAAACAGAAGGAGTTAATGGGCTCGAAAATCAAAATAATTAGTGTAAGAGCAAAGGGTAGGAAACACCTGGGAGGGAAAGATAGAAACTTATGTCAATTTCTTATTGTCTTACCTTGATCTCTTGCATTGTTTCCACAATTTTGTTAGGTTTGGCTTTGTTTTATCTTATTTTGTTAGATTTGATGCTGTCAGATGGTAGAGGCAGCTATGAATATAATGGGATATATTATAGTAATCTTGGTTTCCTATTATATTGCTTTGAAGACTTATAATGCTTTCATTCATTGGTTTAATTTTATTATGTGTGATGGTATGATCAGCTATTTTGAAGAAAACTAAACATTATGGCAGCCATTACTGATTTAATATCATCTTGCTTTGAAGTCCTACCATACTTTTGTTCTCCTGTATTGATTGGTTTTATCCTGTTGTGGTTTATTTGATTTATTATGTGTAATCGTATAGACAAAATTTTTGAGGAAAAATGAGATATTATAGTAGTCATTGTTCATTTCCTGTTATTTGGTTTTGAAGTCTTATAATGCTTTTGTTCTTTTTGAATTGTTCTATACTATTTTGTTATGGTTGATATTATTGTGTGTGAAGGTACGCTCAACTATTTCAAAGAAAGAGGCATTATGGTAGGTACTGTTGATGTCCAGTTGTCTTGTTGTGAAGTGCTGTGTTGCTTGCATTGTTCTGTTCTGATTTGCTTTGTTCTGTTCTCTTTTGTTTTATTCTTTTTGAAATAAAAATATTTTTTAAAAAGTAGCTGGGTTTTACCTTTTGATCCTGCCTTTTCAACTTATTAGGGATGAGAGGTTGCTGCTGGTTTGGCCTAGCACTCAGTTCTTTGGTACTGGCTGTGGTATTGTTTATGATCCTTACACAATCTCAGTACTGACATACATGGAAAGAACAATTGATCACAATAACCGTGTCACCTAGGATACAGTAGTATAATCAGAATACCAGTGGCACTGAGAACAGTGTAGAAAATGAACTGTGATAACTATTAATTTGACACTTTTTTAATCTTAGGTATAAGATCTATAGTTAAATAACAAAATCTAAAACAATTCAGAAAATTATGTACAATAAATATCCATTCAATAGAGTGGTTTGTTTTTTTTTTTTACCCTCAGAGAAAAAATTGAAAAGAGCTAAGAAAAAAATAGACAAATAGAAGAAGAGAAAGTGATGAGATGCAAAGCTGGAGGACAAATATGATTACTCAAACTTCAGAAAACGGATAAACAAAACAGGAGGGAAAGAAAGGAGGGCAAAACAAGAACAAAACAAAACAAAAAATAACAGTGTTCATACATAAACAAAAACTATCAAGAGAAAAAAACCCACTAAAAATCAAACAAAAAAATATTTTTCTTTGATTTCAAGGCTATAGTTGTTTTCTGAGGTCTGAAATTTTGTGGTAGTGTTCAATTTTGAACAGCCTCTGCTGTCGCTGGTAGGTGAAGGAGGCAGACTGAACCCAGGCCGTGCTGATGATCTTACTGAGCCTGCAGTAGCATTAGGTCGGCATGTGGGCTAACCCCAGCAAGCCTCAAGTAGGAATAGGGCTGGTGCCAATGCTGGTGCCTTCAGCTCCACAGCAGTTCAGGCTGACCCTGGCCTCTTGCTGTGGGGTTGAGATCTGAGTTACTCAAACTTAAACACTATGGATACCTCTTGCCAGCCTGACCTTAGCTCCCTGATTCTGAATTTCCACTGCAGTTATCCCTCACCCAGTCACTGAGGCATTTCAGCGCTGGGAGCTGTGAGGTGAGATGAACCCACAACTACTCTAAGTCCCAGGTGTAGCTGGCCCTCCCTGTGTGGCAGTTGGTCAGATGCCCTTGCAGGGGCCTGGCAGACTCTTGGACTGGAGTCACTCTCCGGATGTTGCAGCACACAGCATCCATTGCGTTCCACTGATGTGTTTCTACACAGCGGCTCTGGAGTCTCCTGCCCTTCTTGTCTCTGCAGATTCGATCCTCCCCTCTCACACTTGCTCATCAGTTTTGAGGAGGACACACTGTGAGTTATGAGCTGTGAGACTTGAGCTAAAGAGAAGGTATGAATTGCCCCTCCGTTTCCTGGATTAGGGTCCCTCTCTTCACTTTCTCTGTGGGTTGCAACTTTCCCTTCAGATCTTTCCTGGGTTCTAGTGATCCACCTCCATCCTCCTTATCTTTCCTAAGTTGTGATTTTTCCAGTGTCTGGAGAAATCCAGTGCCTGCGGCTAACGGTGCTGTGCTGTGTACTAACAATTTCCTAAGAGGGTAGATATTATTGTAAATGGTCTTCCCATGAAGTAATAAGTTTTTACTTTATATTAAGTTTATATCAAAGGAGGAAGAAGGAAACTTTGGGAGCTAATATGTCTGTGGCCTTGATGATGATGCTGTTGTATGAATCTGTATCCTCAAATTCATTCAATTGTATATGTTAGTACAATTTTTTCCAAATCAATAGAGTGTACAACTTACTCAATAGGTTGTATCAGAGTAGTTAATTTTTCTTAATTTGTCAGTATTATTGAGCTAGAAAACTGAAGTAGCATCTTATGTATACATCTGCAATTCATAAGGTACTTGACATGGTCTCTCCTGAAAGTGTCATGACTCAAACTGAAAAATAGAAACTGAATGATACTAGGATTAAACTCACTTGCTAATGCTTATAGTGAAAGGATATTTATCACTTCTTATTAAGTAGAATGCAAATTGCATGGGGGAAGAGTTTTTGGTTTGCTGCGTATTGTTTCTGCAACACTTACAAGCTTCATATATTCTACGTGATGGACAAATGTTTTATGAAACTTGAGAATTTCAGTTGGATTTTCTATTATTTGTAATCATAGATAATTCACTTCATGGTCATGTGTCACTTGTTCTCATCTTGGGTTTTTCTGTTCTGTAGTTTTGTCAGTGATAGAGGTACAATAAAAGAAGACATACTTATCAGTTTGAGGATGGCATAAAGCTTTTAGGAGTAGCTAATACAATAAATGCCAGCATAAGACACAGGATCTTGACAGTTACAAATGATGGTCCTGGTCTAAGGAGATGATTTAGATAGAAATACATATGGGCTACTGTACTTAGTTTCTAAGAACTAAAAGATCCAGGGGGCAGTGCTGCATGTGAACAAAACTGAGGAGATTTTCAATTGACAGCAAAGTCAGTGAGTCACAAGGATGGTGTGTCTGCTGAAGAATGGATGTAAACCTAGACCACTCTGAAATAAGACAAGGATGCATTGGAGGAGAGGCTTGATAGGAAAATGACAGGGATGCTGAAAAGTCTCAGGACCATGTGCTAGAAGGAACCCATGAGCCTATGGTTTTAACTATTGAAATTATATGAAAATATCCTGCATTAGCTTCCCATGGAAACTTGCTATAGCAAGCAGGGAACAGTAAAACCAATTGATGTGAGGAAGTGAGGTATTTTTAAACCCAACAAAAGGAAATTATTTTACTTTAAAAAGCTAAACTGGAAAATTCAGTATTACAGGAAGATGCAAGTTACCTCATCTCTGGAGGGATACAGTGATGTCTTGATGTCATTGGATGCATCTGATATCAGCATGACTAATATAGCCCTGGGAGTAAAACATTTTATTCATTCACTTATGTAAATACCGCTAATAGCATCGTCACTGGCTTAATATTAAACTGTGTAACTATTAAAGGTAAGAAAGTCTTATTTTTATTTCTGTATTTTCGGTACCCAAAGGGTGGGATACCTATGTCATCAAGACCAAACACATGCAATTTATTGTCAGATGTTAAATTTTGTCTCACTATATTTCTCAAAAAGTTCAGAAAGTACAAAGAAAATAAACCCAGAAAACATATGAAGAGCTTGACTCTATTTCCTCTGAATTTCACCTTTTGTAACTCTTCCTTTTTCACTCTCTCTCTATTCTTGTCCTTTTCTCTTGGATAGTCTTTTCCTAGTTCTTTTTTTAAGTCTTTAGAATTTTTGATACAACTGGTTTAAATGATGGGAAAGTCAGGCTGAGTTAATGAAAATATATGAAAATGGGACATTTTATACAAAACACAGCATTCCCAGCCATAATAATACTCACACATACAGTGGGGTGGAAAGTAAGAGAGACTGGGTCTCATAAAGGCTTTCATAAAGTGAGGACCATTTTTAGTGAGCATAGTTATTGGTTGAGTACCAGGTTTGCTGGTTAACAAGAAAAAAGTTCTTAAATTATACTACTTAAAAACAGAGCAAACCAACTAAGTCCTTTTTATACATAAGTATAGGATGATGATGATATTTGTAACCTGAATCCAAATCCCTGAAGTAACTGCAGTAGCAGTGTTGGTTGATTGGGTAACAATAGGTTTCCCTTAGTTCACAATGTCTAGGTTTCACATGGAACCCTGGAGCTTCTAGTCCAGGCTCCCCACTCTCCAGATGTGAAAATCAAGACCCAGAGAGACAACCCAGTTGTTGCCTTTTCTATAATAAGTAGTATTTTAAGTCAGCAGTTTTCCTTATCTTGGTCATGGGACAGATATTTTCTATGAGGGATCTCTAGCAGTATAGGGTGGGAGAAGGAGAGAGGGCTTCAAGTGAACTACAGTATACAGATTCGTCACCTATTAATAACTTGCAAAAGCTCTTTATCTTTCCTTGTACAGTCTAATCATCCTTTTTACAGCAACCAGCCTAGCCACCAATTCACAAAAGTAAATGACAAAAAGCCTTAAGGACTCAGTAAGAACAAACAAACCCTTACTGAGTTTGAATTGCCTCCACTCATCAAAATCCCTAAGATTGGATTGGGTTCTGGGTCAAAGCCTGATTTGCAGCCCTAGAAGAGTTTGCTTCTCCATTGGAGTGCTTTACTATACTAAGACCTGGATCCCTAATTTTCTGTTCTAAGAGTCAGCAGGGTTTGTGGCTAAGGTGGACAGCAGAATTGAGCTTCCAGCAGCCCCCACAGTGATCTTTGTGGCCCATATCTAATGTTGTCTTTGTATTTGGGGTCTTCTTGTGTTTCTTTATGCTGAGATTTCAGGAAGGTGATGAGATGGATGCATGAGCCTCATAGTTTCAGGCTGGTAGGTTTGATTCAGTAGCTGTGTTCTGAATCAAATGATTACACCATTCTGTGCATGGCATGTTCCTCCCAGCAGAAATCCAGTGAGTAGTTTGCTTTCTGATCCACACAGAGAACCTCCTGGCAGGCTGTCTATGCAATATCTAATCCCCTGTTTTCAGGGAGAGCAATTGAAGAAACTTCTGTGGGTTTCTGGAAAGTCTAGTTTCCTGAAATATAAAATCAAGCCTTGAGGTTCAAACTGACAGGAAGTTCTGGAAGGGAAGAAGGCATGGTCTTACAGATTTCACCTCAACTCACCTCAAAATCATGTGGCCTTTTGGTCAGCATCAGGGACACTGCCCGAAACTATATAAAGAAGACTTTACACATGTGCTGTTAGGAAAGCTTCATCACCTGGAGCTGGAATGCCACAAACCAGATGCTACTGAACACATCTGAATTGTACAGTGTCATTTATTCTTTATAATAACTCTAGAATCCACCAGTTTTCAGAGAAGGAAGCTGAATGACCATTTGCTGAAAGTCACACACCTAGGAAGTAGCAGGCAGACTCGAGGACCAAGTCCTACCCACTGTGTTCTGCTGTCCCAGCACACATCTTCTTACCTACTTCCTGACACTCACATTCCAGCTAAACTCGGCCATTCAGTCATTCGCAGGCAGCCTGGCACATTTCTGTTTCGGTGCCTTTGCTCAGGTTCTAGTCATTAGATGTCTGCTCCATTTCCTATTTAGCATCCTTGCCTCCTCATATGCTGCTGACCGATGAAGCCTACAGTCCGCTTTCCAGCTAGAATGCTGCTCAACCCTGTGCTCAGGAAGTACTTTTTACTACAGAATCCTGCCTTTTGTCTTCATGGCAAATATTGGTTGGTAATCCATCTGCCCGCCTGCCTACCACCTATGTTTCTGTTTTTCACCATCATTTTCCTAATTTATCACTGATTCAGGCCTCTCACTGCCCTAGACTTCAGAAAAGGGCTGCCTGTTTTTCTTAGTGCTGAATCCATAGCACCCTTAGCAGTGGTAGTTTTTGAGTGAATGAATAAATAAATGAACAGATATTTGTACCTTTGCTTCGGTAGCTACCATATTCTAACCTTCTGCTTCAGTTCTTTTTGCAAAATGTTTTTCTTCCAGACTTGATTATGAACCCTTGGGCTGTAAGGCTTAGAGCACGGACATTATCTTATTCATGCCGGCATCCACTCTATGCCTTATATAATAAGACCCCTAGAACATGCTTGCCAGGGTATGCTTGTTCCCTTGAATGCCAGGGGCTTACGACACTTTCAGCCACCATACTGACTTA
This sequence comes from Cavia porcellus, assembly GCF_034190915.1. Taxonomy (NCBI): domain Eukaryota; kingdom Metazoa; phylum Chordata; class Mammalia; order Rodentia; family Caviidae; genus Cavia; species Cavia porcellus. The sequence continues at coordinate 36,342,036 of NW_026947489.1, forward strand.
TTTGAATGTTTCTGTGCTACTCACAAGTGTTTGAAAATACATCTTTCTTCCTCATGTAGGATCCTTGGTACCATGGCAACCACATCGGTTTGATTTGGAAGTGTGTTTTAGAACTGAAGATTTTTTTCTTTTTCCTGCTGCTATAACAACCATGAGTGAGGTATTTTCCCAAAAAGGCTATTGTTTCCATCTGAGCAGATTTGAGTAGGCAGAGCCTTTTGCCTTGTGCCCTCTGACATGATTTCCACCTGGGGCGCCCAGCTCCATTTTACCTGATCCCTAAGTTACTTCAGGATCTGTAATTATGATGTCAGAAAAACAGCCACAGTCATTCCTTTGGTATTCCTATTGGTTTGAAGCTCTGACATCCAGAACTTAGGGCCAGATGTTCTGAGAAAGGCAGCTGGCAAGTGGTGCTGTACACAGGGTAGGAACATCTGGGGTAAGAGTGCTGACTCTCTGTTCTTGGCCGTGGTTCTCATCCTTCACATAGGTAATCACTGTTGCAGGCTAGACACTAAATAAAATTATTGGACAGTTATATGCGCCCAGATTTTCATTTTACAGTGAGGCATTTTATGGCAGGTATCATGCCAGGATGCTGGCAGCTTTGCTGCAAGATAAGCAAGGCTGGGAGCCAGGATGGAGAAAGTCAAGTAAGGCATCTGGCTAAACCAGAAGGAGAACTAGAACCAAAGTATGCATCAAAGCAAAGTCGGGTTCAAAGAAACCGGAGGCAAGCAGACAAGACAGGTGTAAAACACTGGAGATGAAGGTAACTCCCAGCAACAACAGTGTCTGCTAGAGACGGGCGCCGTGCCACAATCTTTATCACTTACATTCTAGCAGGGTCCGAGGGGTGAACAGAATATATGGTGAATGTTTAAAAATCACAGTAAAAAACACATCACCACTAATCTCCCTCAGAATACTCCTCTCTAATTCAATACACTTATTCCATTATTCTTGTCACTTTCTGAAGCAGTCCTGGAAGTCCTCTTCTGTGTTTTTAATGAGGTACGATCAAAAATACGATGAACGCTGCTGCCAAGAACCATCCAACAGAAAGGCAGGTTTGCAAACACGTGGTGCGTCCTTAGCCACTTTATTCACCAGGCCTGGCATCGTGTGGCTTCCACTACTTCCTCAAAGCCAAAGCAACCATAAAATGCAAACTTCTTGAATTGATTCAGGGCATCAAAGCAGCCACAACAGTGGAACTAAAGACACAGAAAGAACTTTTTCAGCAAATGACAATAAAGATGAGATAAGTGTGGGGTACTTTGCAGGAGATGAAGGACCAGATGTCTTTTACTGTAATTGTTCAAAGCTTAAACAGTCAAGAGTATCTTTCAATCACATCTTGTACTTACCCTACAATGAATGCAGCACTGAGGAAGGAATTGTGGTCTGCTTTGTCCTCTCCTTGATCCTAAAATTCAAGAACAGTTCGTAGCATAGAGAAGGGCTCAGCTGGGCTGCGGATTTAGGTCAGTGACATAAGTGCCTGCCTGGCAAGCATGAGGTCATGAGTTTGATCCTTGGTACACCCCCAAAAAGAAAGGGTTCAGTACATATCTGTTAAATGAACACATGGTCCCAGCACAGATAATTACATTTATTTCATATTTATTTGCATTTACTTAGCAAAAGCATTCATATACATAATCTCATATAAACCTTGTAATCACTATTTATAGGAAGTATATAAATAAAAATTTATTAGCATATGTTTGCAATGAATAGTAAATTTTATATTCATGGTGGGGAAATATATATGTATAGCACATTTAGATCTTTTTTACTCCCCCTTCTTCCCCTCTTCTCCTCTCCCTTCCCCTCCTTTCCAGATTCCTTTTCCATCTCCACAAAGTTTATCTCCATGTTTATGAATGAGGGAACAGGGGGAGGTAAACAGCTTGGGACAGAGGTTGCTCAGCTGGAAAGTGGCATTGCAGCATGTCAGCCTCAAGTCTGGAGCATCTTCTGCAACTGGGGTTGCCTCCCTGCAGATTCATCAGGGAACAAGAGAGCTTGAGATAAACCAATATCTAGTAGGAGGAGTCCTGTCTTTTTTACTGGGAACCAATCACTGATTTTTTCACGGCTAGAAACGTAGTAACTCCAATGCCTTGCTGGCCAGAATAATTGTAGCCTGAGTTCTGGATGGCTGCCTAGGAGTCCAAGGCCTTCTGTCAGATGCAGTTTGGGGAGGGGAGCTGAGATAGCCCGTAGTGATGGCTGGCTCTCCTGAAACACTCCTCAGCATCACCCACGTTGATTTAGCATTTCAGCCAAAATTCTGATGCCTGGAGGGCTTCAGCCACAGCTTCCTTATGCTAGCTAGGTGCTGACCATGAGTAGGCACTGTGTGAGCTGCTAGTATGAAAGTGTTTCCATGCACTTTCACAGCGGTGCTGAGAAGAGGACATTAGTGCTATTTCCACTTTAAAGGAACTCAGGCTTTGATACTGTCACCCTGTGGTTCATGAGCGTTAACCCCTTAAACTCCTCTCATGTTCCAACTCCTCATCAATCTTCCTGACTACTCTGATCTGTGAGTAGCATTTTGGTGCATGACAATAGACACCTTTGCACTTACTGTCCAGGTCCACTCTGCTACCCTGTCTGCATTCTTGCTACACAGGAACACTTACACTTCTCCTGTGTCTCATTCCTGTTTTCCCTATCACTGAATTTACTGAGTGATCAGTTCACTGAATTTGCTGAGCAATCAATTCAATTAGTTGTCCAGGGATGTTGGATCACACTGTTTAAGGGATCTGCTTCCTGTTCATTCTTGAATCACCAACAAGCACCTACAAAAGGCTGCCCGTGACCAGGTGACCAGGGAACCTTAAAAACAGCCTTTGTTTTAGGACTGTTTCTTCACAATGAAATTCTTATAGTCCCTACTTATTTCTACTTTCTTTTTTCTACCGTCTCTTTATAAATGCCAGCAAAGAGCCAGATGATATGATACATGTATGCCTAATTAACCTACTAGACAGCACAGTTTCAAAGAGTTTTTAACTACTTTGAACCAGATTTCTATGTCTGCAAAATGGACTGAAACTACTGCAAAAGATGGTTCCAAGATTTAAGTGAAGTAATGTATGCAAAGAGCAAGACACAGTAGATGATCAACCCGTGTTTGGGAAGAATATCAGCTGTTGGTGAGATATCACCAAGCAAAATTTCACTGTGTATTTCTAGGCAGTTTTTAGATATTTGACACCAGCAACTTTAACTTCTGTGGCAGTTGAGATACTGGGTTGCTGTTTATTTGTCCAGGAGAAGTTTTCAGGAATTGACTTGATTTTTATGTTTAGATGTATTTTAAATTGCATATAATCCTAGCACAATGCACCACAATGCTTTGTTCTGCTGCAGACCTACGACAGTTAAATTCGATACCCACAAATAGCTTCAAAATGATTAAACTGAGGGCTGTGAGAAGTAGCAAACAGTAACGAGAAAGAGACAGCAGCACACTGTCTGGTTTGTCTCCCAGTTACTGTAGCTATGTGCAAATGCAGCTGATGCCATGGAGTGGAAGGAGGCAAAGCAGGTGCAGTGTGCTCAGGACAGGGCGAGCTACCCCAGGGAGCACTGAGCGGTGTATCAGCAGCCATGGGTCCCTTCACCCATGAGCAGGGTGTGTCCTGAAGGCTCCTCATGACTTCGTTTGTAACCAGCTCTAATGGCATGTGAGGCTGAAACCAACTAGTTAAGAGTGCTGACAACCTATAACGCATGATGCATATCTCAGGGAGTAAGCAAACCAACTCTTTTGTAGCAAGGGCTTTGGTCCTGAGCAGCATCTGTCTTCAGCTCTGAAAGCTAAGCTTGTAAGATCTGACTCATGCCTTTTCCCCAGGAGCTGCCAATATTCCAGTATTTTATAAAAGTACAAGATGCATAAAATGAAAGGTAAAAGCAAGTTTAATGTGTTGTGGTAGGAACAGCGAACAAGAGACCAGGAGCTATGAGTAACTGAAATGTACAGAAAACTATGGAAAAGAAACGTTATTTTACCAAATGGTTTAGACCACTTTTCCTCTTCAATGCTTGAAGTAGGAATGTTGTTGGAAAACACAACTGACTAGATAGAATTTGCTATCTTTTGATTTCCCTGTGAAATCACTAGCAAAGCAGCTAACAGTAGTGAAACATTTAAAAGGGCAACTAAAAAGGAGGAAGAGTATCAACAAATTTAAAAAAAACAAAGTGGCTCTCAGAGCCCCGCTCCTCAGCATCTCCATGACTGAGTATGAATGTGGCCGCCTCCTCATCTTGACTGATGTGTAACTGCGTCCTCATTTGGTCCCTCACTTAGCCAGGAACCTCCATGGCACCCTATGCACTGTGCCTGATGCTCTCTTGGATGTGTGTGTATACACGTACATGTACACGTGCATGCACACACGCGTGAGCACACACGCCTCACCTATTGTTTCTCTGCTGTCAATAGTCCCTAGCAAAGGGAAGTGGAAACCATCCACAGCTTAATAGCATATAAAAAAAGATTCCCCAGGGCCATGGATCACACATACCCCTTTGAGACAGTTTGAAGTTGTACTTGGTGGCCTAAATTGAATCTCACTGGGGTAAAACATTGACAGCAAATTTGTGCTCTGAATAATAATGCTATAATTGAGAGCAGATGAAGTAAATTGTATCAAACATTCAACAAACAAATATAATTGCAGCATGTGTTTGGAACATTTAAAAAAAATCTTATAGAGCCCTCTAGGTAATTCAACAACTGTGCCTGGCTGTTTCCTGGCCAGGGTCCTGGGTGGGCTTTAATCAGGGGAATCATATCTGACAAATTCATGTCCCTTGCATTCAATCAAAACATGCTGTTACTTATCTGAATGACCTGTGGTATTTATTATGACCACTGTGTTAGACTGCATTATTAATACTACAGTTTCTTTCTTATTTGAATGAGAGAGATTTTATGAAATGTATTGTTAAAGCAAAGTCTATTAGAAAGCATCCAACACTCAGGGATAGATGGGGTTCAGGTTTTTTGCTGATTGCTTCATAATTGGAAAATTTGCAAAATATCTCTAAGTCTCAGTTTCACTCCTATAAGATACAGCTAATAACTAATTTAATAATTCCCCCCCAAAGATTCTAAGTTACATAAAAAGTATAGCGTTTAAGACACTGTTTAAGGCAAGGTGAGCATCAAGAAATGGTTACTGCTGTAGCTGCTCTTATTACCAAGTCTTCACTAATGTGAGGCAGGAGACAGTGTGATGCTTTACCTGGCAAAATAATGAGTTTGCTTATCTGGAACCAGTGGACTGGATGATGGAGATTTTGGGGAGGAAGTGGCCATAGACCTCAAAGAACATTAAAATGAGAGAGACACAGCAGACAGACAGAGCCAGGGAGGCAGAGAGATATCAGCTAAATAAGGTAGGAGGAGAATGACAGGGGAGTAGCTCCCTATGAGATCACATAGATATGTTTCCAGACTCTGGACTCCAGCATGGCAGTCACATTATGAGCCATTCCTAACACTCACTACAATGACATTGACAGAGACCCCGACCCATGTTTCTTTTTCTTTTCTTTGCAGCACTGGTTGTCGAGCCTGTCTTCACACTGAGCTATCTCCTCAGCCAACTTTATTTGAGTTATTTATATTTTATTTTGAGATGCAGTCTTTGTAGGTCACTAAGTTGCTCGTGGAGGGCTTGAGCTTGCAATCCTCCTGCCTCCCAGGATGCTCGAATGATAGGTATGCACCACCACATCCAGCAAACATTTTTTATTGAGGTATAATTTTCACATAATAAAATTGACACATCTTCTCAGGGTACAGTTTGATGAGTGTTGACAAGTTTTATACACCTGTGCAACCACCTTGGCAATTGGGATATAGAATGTTTCTGTCAAGTTAGAACACGCTTTCTTACCCTTTCTCAGGCTAATTCCTCTCTCCCATTGCAGAGAGGGCCACATTCTGCTTCTAACACCATAGTTCTATCTGTTCTGATGCTGCATACAAATGGAATCATGTAGGGACCTTTATGTTTCTGACTTCTTTCATTCAGATGAATGCTTTTAAGATCATTCATGATATTGGGTATGTGAGTAGTGTGTTCTTTCTTGTTATTAATATCCTTTGTATGATTTTTATCCACTTTGGGATGTCCATTTGGATTTCTAGTTTGTGACTATTGAATAAGTCTTTGTGGGTGCATGTTTTATCTACATGGGATGACCTTCAAAACTTTTCCAAATTAAAGCAAAGAGGCAGGTTTCTGTATCTTTAATTTAATCGGTCATTAAACAAGGGCTGCCGTGGGTGAGCAAGGTCTCTTTTGTGGAGGGAAACATCTGAGAGAAACTCTGCGGTGAACAGAGCATCCAACACCCATAGTTGAGGAAATGAGGGTATTTTGTGGTTTATCACAGCACTCACTACATCTGTCTAAGAAATGTTCTATTTCAAGATCAGGTTTCCGACTATGTTTTCATCTTGAAGTTTATGGTTCACATTTATGTCTCTGTGTTTCATCTCAAATTTATTTTTGTATAAGAAGCAGCTGAAATTCAAAAAGATTTTTACATACAAATTTTCAATTATTGCAACACCAATTGTTGAAAAGACTCTCCTCTCCTATTGAATTCCTTGAGCCTTTGTTGCAGATCCATTGCCCACATATGTGTGGACCTATTTTTGGACTCTATTCTGTTTCATTGATCTATTTATCCTTACAGGAGGCAGCTTTGAACAGAAGCTGTAAGGCACAGTGTAACCCTTTGTGATTAGGAAGATAATTTGCAGTGTAGAGAAGCAAAGACAGGAGGCTGTGGGCTGCAGGTTCAATTAGTCAGATGTAGCTGGTAATGGGATTCATATTTAAAACTTGAGATTAATTGAAAGGTCTGTGCTTCGCGTGGGCTAGCCTATGCCATAATTACAAGCCAACCCTGAAACAACAGGGACTTAACCTAATAGAAGTTGATTTCCTGCTCACGTGACTGCCTGATATGATACACATGGCTCTCCTGGGCAGCTCTTCTCCAAGCAGTGACTGGTTGCTTCTGTGTTGGATCTCTGTCATGCCTTCCATGGCCCATGTCTGAGGAAGGTGAAGGAGGAGGACATTGGTACCTCCAGCCTTAACATGATCATTTCATTTCCACTCATAATTAACTCTCTAGTTCCCAGTCACAAGATTTAAGCTAATGGTCAGAAAGGCTGGGAAATGCAGTCTTAGGGAAACATAAGTCTTTGCCTGCCATAGGTAACCCAAAGAAGAAATGGGACTGGAGTTAGAGTTTGCTAACTTTTAGGTGGGAAGATTTTTAGCCATAGTGTTAAATGTATGAGCCCTAGAGCTGGGTGCCTCTATGTTCAAGCCATCCCTGCCACTTATGAGCATGACACATATGCTTCATGATGCCACAGATTCTTATCCATGCAATGTAATGGAAAATAACATTTATCTTAAAGAGTTTCTATGAAAATTTAAGGAATTAAAGTACATATAGCCCTTAACATAAACATCTAATAGTAGATGTTACTACATTTATAGTAGGTAAAGGGTTTCTTGAAAGAAGTCAGAGCAGCGGAATCAAGTCCAGCCCAGCTTCGTCCTGCTCCATGGGAATCCCTTCCACAGGTCCTGAGGGACCAGAACATCGACACCTGCACAGCTCATTATCCCTCTGCCTGTCTCTGAGTCTCACACCAGTTTAAACTTGGCAGCATGGCTTCCTGGAAGTCTGCAAGGATCCAAGTTCATATGCAGCTGCCTCCCACAGAAGTCTCCAGTCAAGCAACCAGGATTGCACGTATTTTAAGGCTTTTTCATTCTCTTCATCTTTAACAGGACAGAAACGTGCTTGGTGATAGGTTGTTTTATGATGCCAGCCAACAAAACCCCCAGTGTTTAAACAAGAAGCAAAAGAGGAGGGAAACTTAATGTTTCTTTATGGAATAAATGAGAAGGGTGTTTGGGCCTGTGTTGTGGTTTGGATTTGAAGTGTGCCCTAAGAATACCGTGTTTTAGAAATGTAGCTTTTGGAAAATAACTGTGTTATGGGAACTCTGTGCTCATGAGTAAGTTAATCCGGTGATGAGTTCATAGCTCAATGTGCAGTTAGTAACTAACACCTGGCCAGAAGAGGCACATCACTGAGGGTGTGACCTGAAAGGGTACATTCTTTTTTTTTTTTTTTTTTTTTTCCTTTTTATCGGTACCGGGGATCGAACTCACGACTGCCTGCTTGCAAGGCAGGCGTTTATGCCGCTGAGCTAAATCCCCAGCCCCAAGGGTACATTCTGGTCACTAACTCCACACTCTTTCCTCCCTCTCTTTCCACTTCCTGGCTACCACTGAGTGAGCATCTGTCCTCAATCATTCTCTTCTGTCCTGTTGTTTCTGTCTTGGAGCCAGTTAACTGTGGACTGAATCCACTAAAATCAAAAGCCAGTTGAGTATTTTTTCTTAGTGATGGAAAAGTGATTTATGCAGCTTAGGTGTTTGTTTCACTTGCAATAAGACAGAAAGAAGACTGCAGATATACTCCAATACTACATTTAATCCTAGTGCAAAACTTGTCTATGTTCCTAAAAGGGCTCTCTTTTCTTCTAAGTTACTATTAACAAACTACAGATGTCAACCCTTCTGATGTCAATGCCGCCACACTCATATAAAATGGGTGGAAAGCAGACAATTCTCATATCTTCTGGTTGGAAAAAGTGAGGGGGTTAGGATATTCAGAAAGAATAAAAGTGACACTTGGCCACTGGTGATAATCATATAGCCTTTCCTCTTTACACTCTACAAGAGGAAATGGAGGATCATGATAGGAGACAATACAGACACTGAAAGTGAGTATTACAGCTAATTACTGTCGAGAAAAGATTTTTTGGGAGTGGAGGGAGGAGTCATTGTTCTTTCAGCCAAGTCTCCTTGACTTTGAACTGCCATGACACCTAAGATTTCATCACTTTCAGTATATATATATTTTTTTACCGAACTGAAATCTAATGAAGATTCATAACTCAAGAGAAATGGAACTGAGATGGAATCACTGAACACTGCTCTGGATCTTTATAGTAGTGACTTTCCTCCCTGAGGATGTTCTGCAAATGGCTCTTAATGCTCCAGACTTAGCAAAGGGGGCTGAGCAGAGACCTGTTCCTGGGGGTAGCACATGGGACTGGGCATGAACCAGTAAAGTAAGTGCTTATTACCCACTCCAGGAAACCTGTACAGCCTTCTATTTTAAGGCACTTTTTGGCAGGAGACATTTATCTTTGAATGACTTCTAAAGTTCTTTTAGCCATGGGAAGGCTGAACTAGAGATGGCTGAGCAATTAGCTACTAGGGTGATAAGTACTCTAGAATTTTCAAGGGAGAAGGCTAAAGATAGCAAATTCCACCAGGTGTACTTAATACCAGAATGCAGGGGAGACCACTCACATTACATGGCCGCATTCTTCTTCCACAGTGCAGCCAGTCATACTTACATGGCAGGCCATACACTGGGTAAGAGCTGGCATGGGTGTCGACTATGTGACATTCTTCTACCTTATAGGAGACTCCTTTGGAGCCCATGAAAGCCATGCACACTTAAGCCCAGGCTTATACGGAGACACACAAATATCTTTAGGTTGCAAATCTCTCCTTAGTTCTGCCTATCTTGGTCAGTATTATGGCAATGAAGCCATAGTGACCAGATATTTAGTAAGATCAGTTTTTCAAAGTAGTTTATTTATAGTTTATCACACCTGCTAATTACCCGTGATTTTGATTCTTAGGAGGTATGCCAAAACCATCACCGCATCATACAGACCAGCATAGTCTAAATAGTTTCCAAGGCTCAATTTTCTCTCTTCTGCCAGGAATCTATCATATGTGTCTTCCTAAAGCTCTGCTGTGCAGGTATTCCCAGCAGATCAACGGAGGCTTCCTGTTGCCTGGATGGTGGCGTCTATGTTCCTCACCTTGCTGTCATATGATTCTACCAACATTTCCAGATCTAAAAATATTGGAGAGATAAGGGTTATAAAAAGTGCCAAAGGCCCATTTGTTATGCACAAGGAAGCAGGAACAGGGCAGTGAGGTCTATGCCAAGAATCAGCGTCAGGGCCCTGGAGTAGAAGTGCTGTGAGGCCAGGGACTTCTGCAGCATATGAAAGAGATTCCTTTGGCACCTATGCAGAGTACATGTACACTTAAGCTACACTTAGAAATAGCACAGAAATGAAGAGGGTTCAGTAAACGGATATCAAAATGGGAGTAGAATTTGATTTTCATTTGATGGGTATTTAGGTTGTTGCCAAGATCTAGCTATTACAAATTGTGCTGCTATAAACATGAGTGCATATATATTACTGGTACCATGTTTTTAATTCTTCCAGGAAGATGCTCAGAAGAGGAGTAGCCGGGTCAAATGGAACATCTACTCCTAGTTTTCTGAGGAATCTTCACAATGATTTCCATAATGATTGCACCAGTCTACACTCCCACTAGCAGTGGAGAAGGGTACCTTTTTCCCACAGCCACTCCAGTATTTGTTATTCTTTGATTTCTTGATAATAGCCGTTCTTTCCAGGGTGAGGTGGAATCTCAGTGGTGTTTTAATTTGCATCTCTCAACTGTCCAGTGATGTTGAACATTTTTTTTCACATATTTATTTGCTGTTTGTATTTCTTCATCTGAGAAGTGTGTATTCATCTCAGATGCCCACTTTTGGATTGTGTCTTTCAATTTGAGAAGTCTGATTTTTTGAGTTCTTTATATGTTCTTGATAGTAATCCTCTGAGGATTACTATCCTTTACCTACTTTATTGATGAGGATTACTAACCCTTTACCTACTATAAACACTCAGCTAAGAAACATTTTTCCCACATTTTGGGTTGTCTTTTCACTGTGTTGATGGATTCTATTGCTATGCAAGAGTTTTTTAATAAGATGAGATCCCAGTTGTTGATTCTTTGTTATGGTTCCTGTGCAGTCGGGTTGTATTTGTGAAGTGTTTGGTATAGCTCCATTTTAAGACCCTGATTTCCTGTATCACACACACACACACACACACACACACACACACACACACACACACACAAATGCACAGAAAATAATACAGTGGCCAACAAAGGACAGAGGTCATCGAAAAAGACAATGAGGAGCTTCAGGAAGCCTACTGTGGGAAACCCACGCAGCAGAATGTGGAGGCGATGAAGCAAAATGTTAAGACTGTAGCCAGATCTCAGGGAAGGGTCTTCCGACCTCAGTGATTTAAACTTGATTCTGGATAGTTTCCTTTCATATAGTAAAGGACAAAAAAGCAATGCAAATCTCCACATGATAAATGATGTTTTATACTTCCACTAGAATACTGTACAAAAGAGTGAAATAAATCTATTTGTTCACATGACATAATCAACATTAGTTTAAATGAAAAGTATTCCTATAAGATGTTATCTATCTATATGTATTATGTTTATATAACACACGTAAAATCTGTGGTGCTATTGAGAGGATCCCTGGTGGGGTGTGGGTTAAGTAAAAGTGTACATTTCATAAAATAAAAGTCACAATCTATGATTAGGTAATATTTACAAGTTTAAACTCATATCTGTATTACCTTGAGTGAGAAAATCTGTTTAAAAAATGAACGGATTTTGTGCCCTAGGACCACTTGATGCTCTTGAAAGGTTTTAAATAAGGAAATAATGTAATCTCGTTTCAGAAGACCACTGGGAAGCTGTGAGGAGGCAGGGAGACCAGGTTGCCGTTGGAGATGGAGATTAAGTGGGGATGGGAGAGTGGACTGAGATCACAGCAGAGTCCAGGACATGCATGTGGGAGGGCACTGTGCTGGACTGTCTTGTTCACATTTTTGTGGCATCTGGTCACCTGATGTGGCTGTCAGTACAGGGCAAGAGGGGAAAGGAAACAGGAAGTAAGTTTTGGGCTGTGTCACAGGTAAGAAATTAGTACTCTTTGATTAAGAGGACCAATGATTCATGTTGATGACTTCCAAGAATTTCCTTGTGAGTTTCATACCCACATGATAGCAACACCCAGGATTTGCATGGAACCCACAGTGTCTAACTTGCCTTTCAAACTGCAAAGTCCACTTTAGTCCCTAGATCCATGAAAGCAAAACTTTTAGAGACTGAGTGTCCAAACTGTAACCCAAAATCCACTTATCTATCACAAAGTGCCAACAGTACAGTTACACCTGAGTAGGTTTTAGTTTGGAAGAACCCACTCCTTCATACGGCTTTGCACTGCAGCCCTGCATGCCACAGGTTCTCCACCACCACTGTTGGTAGTGTGACCGCGGAGATGGAAAAACCAAAGCAGTGGTTTGTCCTGTGTGTTCTGTCCCAATTTGATGAGGGAAATAAGATTTGTCCCTGTATCTCAAATCTAGGTCTCCCTTTGGAATCTTGCCACAGACTTCTTGAACCCAGGCTGAGGAAAGAAACCTTAGATGCTCCTGCTTTATTAAACAGCCTTCAGAGAAACTCGTGACCTAGATCACCTACATTTCTCTAGGCCCATGAGAGGCAGATTTAAAGGAAGAGGCCAGTGAGGGTGGGTAGGTGGGCTGGGGAGCCATTGGTTAAAGGGTTACACCAAATAATGCAGGCGGGAGTCATCAGGATTTTGTCTAAAATATCTAATTCTTTGGTTCCTTTGATTTTGATTTAGTTTTGTGGACAAGAATTGAGAGCTTCACATCTACTTGTTTTTTTTTTACATTTTTAATGGCTAGATCATATATCTTTATATATTTATATATAAATATAAATATAAATATATATATATATTAATATGATGTTTTGAAATATATACATGAGGTAGAATGACTGAATCAAGCTATGTAATGTGTCCCTTGTTTTCCATACAATATTTATCATTTTTGTAACAAGAATATTTAACATAAACTCTTTTAAAGCTTCAGTAATACAGCACAGTGTTAATGCCCCTAATCCCTGTGCTATACGGTAGATTCCCTAAACTTATTAACCTTGTCTAATTAAAGTCTTAGTATTCTCCAAGCAATGCCTCCCCAGCCTGTTATAGTGTGCTCAGGAAATTTACCTACGGGACACTGAGCTTTCAGAGTCAAGTGAGGTTATTTCACCCTGCAGTGGTCGGTCAGCTTTTGCCATTGAAACTCCTGGCTACTGGCTGGCTGGCATCAATTCCTTTGTTCCCTTCTGTAGTATACCCCTGTATGAGTTCACAAGGTCAGAGAGTTTCCATGGATACCAATTTTTTGCAGAATTATCATTGCTTTGGAATGTTACAAGACCTTCTTACACTTCTGGCTAATTGACACTCAGAATGTGGGCACCAGGCAGTTTGGTGCTTTGAGATAAACCTGTTTCCCTAGCCATAGTTTGTATGCCCAAATAAGGGAGAGGAGGAGGCAGCATTTGGGGAGTTTGGCCAAAGTTCACTTGCTGTTTGGGTTCTAACCACTAACTAGGTATCTAAACTATAATCTATAGGCCATAAAGCAAAATTGTCAAGACTAGGGTTTAGGGGGTTTCAAAAGGAAAAAAAGGCAGAGAAAAGAAAGCAAATAGTGGGGGTTACAAACACCTCACAAACCCTCCTGCCCACCACCCCAATTTGATTTTACTTCTTTTGAGGAATGTTTTTTTAAGGGTGATTGGAGGTAGCATGGAATATTCAAGATTATATTGTAAGCATTTACAAGTGAAGGATAACTGAGTAAAATATGGTTGTAATGCATTAGCATTGGTGTTTTTCCCTTCCACAATTCAGATGGTCCCAAAAAAGTATGGAAAGAAAAAAACTGAATAGTTTCCTGGGAAATCCAAGATAAAACCAGAGGCTCATCACAGCTTTTCCTACGCACTCTAATTTTTCATCTCTATTCTACACTGAGGCTTGTTTATTTTCTAGGTTTGTGCAAGTCACCATTTCACTCTCAGAAGCAAGATGTGCATCATTAGTTAATAAGTGTTTATTGATTGCTTCTGGGCCTCTTGGCAGAATTGAATTAGATCCAGGTGCTCTCCCTTTCTGCTTAATGCTAATTTTTCACTGTTGTTTCCTGGTAGAAGGAGGAGAAATATATTCTCTTTGCAAACAGCAGTGACAATAGAAATATTCTTTTTTAGCCCAAGTTCCAGGACACTTAAGCTCAACTGTTTTTTTAGGTGCCCGATGAGATGAGCAGGTGAGCAGTATGATTAAGCTTTCTTTTGGTGTCTGCCTCTTCTGCTTTATATGTAGAGGAGGAAGTTTCAAAGCTAAAATTGTTTATCTATCTTCCTACATTAAAAATAGTGTTCACACTATTTTTAATGTAGGAAGATAGGTAAATTTGTGAATTTTAAGTCTATTGACACAGCCAGATACTCATGTTCTACATTACTCCTATTCAGGGCAGGAACACCTTGTCTGATTTTAAGGCTCCTCACGGAATATGCTGACACCATTGCCCTCTTTTTGCTAAATGTTTGCTCTTGCGAAGTAGAAACAATACTTCATAAAAATAGAATTTATGGATTTAAAGGACTAAGAGCTTAGGAAAACACTGCCTCTTCTTTTAACTTCTGAATCAATTTGTCTTGAATTGGTATTATTTTATTCACATAACCTGAAATTCTTGGTCACAACACCCTTCCTGTTTACTTACTCTCTTATAAGGTGACTTGCATTAGGAATTACAATGCCTGCATTCTGATCAGCTTCTCTAACTCACTGAATTTTCATTATTTGATGTAACAGTTTTATCATAGTGTAGACCATTTCCATATACAGAATAACTTGTGAAGTGTCAGCAAGGCCATATCTTGGAAAAATGTGTATATAAACGAACAATGCTACTATTGATTATTATCTCCATCCAGAATTCAAAACCCTGCTGTCAGCTGGCACATGCAAATCAAATTAGATGGTTCCAGCAGGGACTGAGCTGCAGAGAAGGTAATGTTTAGGAGGTCCTGGATTGTCTCCTTCAGCTCCCAACGGCTTCTCTTTTTCTTTCTCATCACCACAATCATACCTGATGCTCTGTACTGTAGACTATATTCACGTTGCTGTGTAGCTGGTCTGTGGAACTTTTCCATCTTGCAAATCTGCAGCTCCATTCATTCAACAGCAGTCCCCCTGTCCCCTCTGCTCCATTGCTGGTGACCACCATTCAGCTTTTGGTCTCTGTGAATTTGACTCCAGGTTTGGTGCATAGTGGAAAAATACAGTATTTGTCTTTTTGTATTTTATTTCGCTTGGCATAATGCCTCAGGACTCATTCATGTTATAGCATGTGTCAAGATGTTCTTCTTAAGGTTGAATAATTCCCATTGGATGAACATCCCACACTATCTGATGAACACTTGAGTTTCTTCAACCTTTTGGCTATTGTGAGTAGTGCTTCTATGAGCATATGTGTGTAGATATATCTTTGA
The DNA here is from genome assembly GCF_034190915.1 of Cavia porcellus. Taxonomy (NCBI): domain Eukaryota; kingdom Metazoa; phylum Chordata; class Mammalia; order Rodentia; family Caviidae; genus Cavia; species Cavia porcellus. The sequence goes on from NW_026947489.1 coordinate 36,357,479, forward strand.
GATTCTACCTTCAATTTGGGGGTTATATATCTAAAAATGGAATTTCTAAATTACATGCTAATTATATGTTTAAGTTTTTGAGAAACTTCTGTACTTTGTTGCATGGAAACTGTACCATTTTACATCCCCACTGACATTTCTACCAGAAGGATACAAGTTCTCCATATTCTCACCAATGTTTATTATTTAGTTGTTGATAGCCATCCTAGTGATTAAGAAGGGTCCCTCAGCTTTTTGTTGCTTGATTCTTAAATATGAAGAACTAAAGATCACTATATGTATTTTTTTAAAACTGAAAAATGAAAGAAAAATAAATTTGAAATGAACAGAAAGATGACATCATAAGAGATAAAATAAATCAGGGAATATGAGACAAAATTCCTTTTTCTCTGAGTCTCAGACAAGATTTGAGTAGTTGTGTACTTCATAAAATGAGAGGTTCTAAAAAAAGAACAAAGAACAAAATATGCAAAATGCGATTGTTTAAATAAAAAAAATATGGGTACAAGATAATGCTGCAGCAATCTGTTATGAAATGGAATAGACTAATACAGTGATGGAAAATGAGAGAAAAAATAAGCCATAGATAATAAGTATAGGAGAACCAGAAGAAAGCACAATGTCTATGGAACAAAGTATAGAAGTTTCTCAAAAACTTAAAAACATAATTAGCGTATAATTTAGCAGTTTCACTTCTGGATATATACCCCCAAAATTGAAGGCAGACTCTCAAAGAGATAACTACACATGTATGTCCTTAGCATTACTCACAATCACCAATGGTTGAAGAAACTCAAGTGTTCATCAGTTGATTAATAGATAAATATGGCATGTTCATACATTCCAGAGGAAAAAACATTACAAAAGAAAATTAAAGAAATATTTTAATTTGCCAAAACCGAAGGAAAAAGATTGAAAAGATTTACTGTCTAGTACAAATAAAGAAGTTTGGCCTACACATTTCATGTTATGTTACATATTAAAATGTTGCACTGTGCTTCATAAATACATAGAATTACTATGAGTTAATTAAAAATAAAAATATTTTAATATACAGGGAAAACATACTATTTTTGAAAGTCATGCAGTAAATGGAAAGTTTTATGAGTTTGCTGAGGAGATAAGCAATTATACAAAATCAGCAAAAAAATGGCATTTACTAAAGGAGTAAGAATCATGAAAACAGGGGCTGGGGATTTAGCTCAGTGGCATAAGGTCCTATCTTACAAGTGTGTGGTCATGAGTTCAATCGCCAGTACCGATAAAAAAGAAAAAGACAAAACAAAACAAAAAAATCATGAAAACAAGGGAGTTAACATATTAATAGAGTAAAATTTCAAGATTTTGTGTGAAAATTATTTTTAATTTATTTTTCTTTGCCCAGCAAAAGAATCAGGGAAAAGCAAGGATAGAGTACAGAGATTTCCAGATAAATTCTAGGAAGTGGAAAATAGAACAGGGAAAAGTAGAATCCTGGAAATAATTTCCATCTAACAGAACAAGGAAGGAAGGGGGCTGGAGATTTAACTCAGCGGCATAAGCGCCTGCCTTGAAAGCAGGCAGTCGTGAGTTCGATCCCTGGTACCTATAAAAAAAAAAAAAAAGAAAAAAAAAAAAAAACGAAGAACAAGGAAGGAAGATCTCAGAATGGCAGCTGGGTTTTACTGCCAGGCATGGCTGAGAAAGAAAGTTGGTTGGTTTCAAAGAGAGTTACCAGAGTCGGACTCAGTGGGGGAAAGAGATCCCAGATACATTATTACCCTGGATTCTTTAGGTACTATAAAAAGCAATAAAGCTAATGCATGCAGGAAAACAAAGGCAACTAGAAATTCCAGGGAAAGAAATAAAAGCTGCACGGAAAGAAAATATAACTACACTAGGCCATTTGGTTCTAGGAGTGAATGACAGTTGAGAAACATCATTATACAGACACTCTCGGTTCCAGATATATTATCAGAGGAAGGGAATGAGACAAAGCTTGAAGAACACAAATGACTCTAGAAAAGCAAATGAATGACATCATTCTTTGTGTCCTAAAACCATGAGAACAAAAGAATTAAAGTTGGGGAATGAACATGAAGGGGAGGGTAAGAGCACAACACTCCCTTCTCGCAGAGTGCAGATTGTAAACCCCACTGGAGATGGAGGAAGAGGTTAGTGTGGTTCCAGGTTACGAGGAAAACCAACATGTAAGGGCTGTCAGCAGACAACATCTGAAATCATCACATTAAGAAGTAATAAATGTGATTTAGTGGAATGAAGGTAATGAGTAGGAACATGAAACAAAAGTGGTTGCTCCTGAGGAGTGACAAGAGCTGGTGTGTGGCAAGGCAGAGGACTGTGACTTTGCACTCTGTCATTTCCTGACTTTTAACTTTTAACATAAGTATACGTTGTTTTGACTAAAAATCAAGAGTTTACTTAATAGGCGTAAAGTAAAACTAATCCAGTACAGCCAATAATGGAGTGAAATGATAATTAAGATGTCTGTAGAGAAATTCAGAAGAATTCATATGCTAAATATATGAATAATTATGCACAATATGATCATAACTTCTGAAATATGCATGCATGGGGACAGAGACTAGCAGTTAACATTCAGATAAAGTGGGTATTTTGTATGAAATTGTAAATTATTTTCTCTGCAAAATTTTAGTATTTTTGTATTGCTTTTTCAAGGGTACACTTGTGGGTTATTATATACAGCTGTTTTATCTTTGGGTAATATTTATGAAATGTAACGTGAAAGTGAATTACATGAGAAAATGACACCCTATAAATATCCTACCTTGGCAATAAGAAAGGTCACTTTGACTATAAAACAGTTACAATGAAGAGGGCTATTTATTTAAGCTATGCTGATCAGTTCCAATTCTCATTTTGGATATGTAAATTATTCCTGAAAATATTGTTTATGTTTGTGGATAATGGGTTTTATGTCACTGGATGAGTTGGCTTCATTGCTGGAAATTTGTACTTTCATTTCAAGCAGTCTCACTGGTAGGAGACAGAAGAGATGAAGTCTCAGTTTTTAATGTGCTTTTCATAAATGAAAGCAATCATTAAGAATAGCCCATTCATTCTGTGTAAGGCTGCTAAAATGAGCTTTTTGGTTAATCTGTTCTTTTAGGTCAGCCTTAGATAGGTAGGTTCTAATACCTGTGCATCAGCTTCCCTTGAGCTGTTTTCTGTTTCTACTTGTAATGGGAATCAAAATCAGGACCTTGCGCTTGCCAGGCAGGTGCTGTGCTACTGAGCTGTCCGCAGTCCCTCCTTTGTTTCCACACCATTCAGGACCAAGCTCCTGCGGAAGAGAAGAATTACTGTAGGATTTTGTTCTAAATTGCTTGTATTTATCTGTTGATCTTAAATGCTGAAAGTAGGGGAAAGTTTGGCTTATTTGCTTTCACAAGCTGTCATTCATGGATTGGTAGGTGTCCCTAAAAGTATGACCATAGGCTGAGTTTGCTATCTGTAGATTGGTCATTGATTGCTGTCTGGGAACTTGGTGGTTAACTCATTCTTAAAGAGGTAGGGCAGTCCACTGAACCTAGAGAGTCTGCACAAACACCATTCTGTATGCTGAATCCCTGATTCTTTGGGCAAGTCTAGAAGAGTGATGCTTACTAGGAAGAAGGTACCTGTACTGACCATAACCCAGTAAAAACCCTGGGCACCAATTCTCCACTGGACAGGTAGAAACATCACACACAGCACTGCGTTTGTGATTGCTGGAGAGGAACTTGCTGAAGTGCACACTGCACAGAAGAGACCTAGAATAAGGAGGCTGGTGTTGATTTCTCTGCCTGTGTCCCACCCTTTAAGATTCAACTTACGGTGCAATCACTTCTAACTCTGAGTAGAACTATGTACTGACTGAATTCTAAGGTGGATGTGACATTCGGGACTCCTGAATCATAGATAAATCACATCTCTTCTGTCACATACCTCCCCCTTCTCTTCCCCACAAGAGCAAATTTTTGAGTCTTAAGCATCTTTTTTCATTTTTAAAGAAACTCCTAGATTCCAGCCATCTTGATGGGCGTGCCTCCACTGAGGTTGCTCTCTCCATGCTACCACATAATTTTATTTCTGAACAACTTCAAAATTTCATATCTTTCAGAGGAGTTTAAAAATAATGAATTACTTGATGATTGGACCAAATAATAGAATTAAATAGATACATAGAATAATAATAATTAAGTGCATATAATAATGTTGGGATTTTCAACTCTCAACTGAAAGTGCATAGTCCTTTCAGTTTCTTGAAGGTCTTCTGCCCAGTTGATAATTGTTAAGGGATTGGAGGAGATGTAGGATCTTTTAGTAATACTTCTGCCACATTTGTTCTCTCTACAAAACAATCTGCCTAGAACTTAAGGGTTTTAAACACACTGATTCCTCTGCGAGGGACATTGTTCCACCTGCTCTTTACGTTTATTATACCTGCTCGTCCTTTATCCTGTGGCCCAAAGCTGCTTCCTAAGAGAAATCTCTTTTGCAGATGGGGTAGATTTCTTTATTCTCACTTTCACAGCACCCATTACTTAGATGCTTCCTTGCCCGATGTCTCTTTTTTCCCACTTAAGGAGAAAAGCATGGTACATGTCTTAATAATAACCACTGGTACCCTACAAACCAGCACAGGACCTGACATGCTGTGAGTCATTAAAAAAAATACACTTGCATGGGCAAAAAAATTGTAGAGAGCTCTTTGATCTCGCAGTGTTTGTCAAGTCCTACGTTGAACACCACAACATAAGGTTGAAATACAAATAGGTCATCTGGAGGATGACCAAGCACTAGCAGGAAAACGAGGAAGCAAGATAGGTAAAGGAAGCAAACCTTAAGAACCTAAATAACAGGTCACTTCTGTGGGTACCTGGGACTTGGTCCTGCTCAGGGCCTCTCAGAGACAGTGAGTAACAGGCTCCAAAGTTGTTCTAAGTGAGGTGCTAGGAATTGGGAATTAAGTCACTAATTCTCTTCTATTTTGGTTGAAGGCTACTCATTGGTTATCAACTCCCGATGGTTCCAGCCTATTTCACGTGAGGGCTTAGCAGGCTTCTGTGGCAGAGAAGAGAAAATACTTACCAAGGAAGTTGTCAGCAGCTGCTGGACTAGGGTTGAAAGGGTATGCATGGGGTACTTCCATGGTCCTGAACACAGCAAAACAGAATTGAAGTAAGGAGAATTTTTATGTAACTATTCCATATGTTGAAAAACAAGAAAGAAACTAAAATCTCCTATGTATATGTGCACTTGGCATTATTGCTCAGTGTATTTTAGGATGTGTACAGAGATGCTGAGTTTCAAGAGACCTTAACACACTGCAGATATAGGATGGTGGCAGTAAAAAATCTCTTAGTGGCTACAGAGCTGGGAAATTTGCAAAGAAGCCCAGAAGGAATGGCTGGTCACAAACCTCGACTCTGTCACAGGGAATCAGCTCTATCAAAGGGTTATTGACAGCAGCATTCGTGTTGAACCTGTCCTTTTATAATTGCTTAAACATTTTTCGGGAAACAATTCTACTAGGAGGCTGAAAACAGGTAGACTTTACATAAGAGCAGCAGTGATTTAAATAATAAACTGCAACATCCCAGGATAGAAAAAAACCATCAAGCACTGTCCCATAATTGTTTGTTGTTTTCAGAGCATCAGTATGAAAACCAAGTGAGCATTGTTCATGCCTGTATTCCTTCAGGGTATGGCTGTGTTTCTGTGGCAAAGTTGTTATGCAGGCCACAGGAACCGTGCACAGAATCCTGTGAAAATGTAACATGATGCCGCTTCCTGGAAGAAGAAGGAAAAAACAACGTATTAAAACATGGGTGAAGGCAGTAGGAAAGTTGCACTGTTGGTAGGTAGGGATGTTTGTTATGGCAGAGCCCATGTGAGCTCCTTGGTTGAGAAGCAAGGTAAGAAAAAACCAGAACTGGTGGGCGATTGTTGTTGGATCTCGGGATCAGCAGCTCTCCATTATGGGTTTTTGGCTTGATGCATTCCCAGATTAGTTAGTTCTCAGGGCCTCATTAGACGCTGATGCAGGTTACTAAACTTGAATTCTCTAGGGGCTGGGGATTTAGTTCAGTGGCACAAGCGCTTGCCTGGTAAGTACAAGGTCATGAGTTCGATCCCCAGTACCAAAATAAGTAAACAAAATAAACTTGAATTCTCAAGCAGACGGACTTGCCATTTTGGATCTCTATAACATGGCACCTTCTGTTGGCTTTCCCAATCTACTACTGGGATAGAAAAGAAGCAGCTAGTGAGAAAGGCTGCCGCCAGACACAATGTGAAGTGTTCTCACATAACACGTCATGCAGCCTACAAAATATATGCTATATTTCTCTTTAAAAAGAGGAGATGGAGGCAGAAAGAAACCAAGAAATTTTCCCAAGGTCACTCATCTAGTCATCAGCAGGTCAAACTCAGATGTATCTGGTTGCAGTCTGCGTTCTGTGCACAGTTCTGTGTGACACAGGTTACCCATCCATCCTCTTGTGACCTTGGGAACTTAGTGGAGTGTTATTGCCCTCGCAATATTGAGAAATGTGGAAGGCGACATTTTGGACACTTGATGGCAACAGCCCTTACTGAGAATAAAAGAGACCTTTGTGCTGGCATGGTGCCACTCCTACAATAGGCTGAGACTGTGCAAAAGAAAGGAAATAATTATAAGGTACACAGCTTTTCCACGGAGTTCAACATTGCTTAAAATATTTTCTGCAAAGGCCAAAACAAGATGGGTGATTCAGAAAATCAGAGCTTGCAGTCACCTGGGTCATGATTTGAGAGAGAAAAATAATGTACATTTTACTTTCAAACTTTCTGTGTTGTTTAGCTTGGCCCAGACTATGTACCTTTGGTTTTTTCTCATCTAGGTGTAGGAGAGGGGTTAAAGAAACCTTGTTTTTTCATCATGTTTAGTCACAAGCTGTCACTTTGGCTGCTGAACTCATTTTATCCTCAGTATCTCTTTGAGGTGTTAGCTTGTGAAAAGAACTATAATTTTAGTGGAAGCATTCTTAACTCCATTCTATGAGATTCTTGGCTGGAGCTGTGAAGTACCTTGATTCTGATGTAATTCTGTATAGAAAAGCTCATTGGTGAATCTCTTGGGCTTTTACCCAACCCAACATTCACCAATTCTGTTTTTCACAGGTCTAACTAATTTCCAGATATTATAGCCACAAGTTAGGGCCATAATATGAAGGAGGAGAATTGAATTTGAAAGCCAATTCTAAGAGATGAATGAAAAAATAATTGGAATTTCAAAGTAGGGAAAACCAGAGAGATACATAGTAATACCAGTCAACAGAAATTGTTAAAAAATGCTAGTACCGGGTCCCAGTCTCAGATATGGTGTGGGATGTAACTTTGGCATTGGGACCCTACAATCTCTCCAAAGTCTGAGACCCACAGACATTGAAAATAAGGCGTGCTGTTCTAAGGGTTTAGAGGGAAAAGAAATTATGCTCAACAAAAATGATGGGCAGTTTTGAGGTCTACCCTCATTGCCATGAGTACGGTAAGGTGCGATCTCACCAGAGACCTAAGCTCAAGCAATGAACGGATTGTGGAGGCTACTTCTAAAGCACAAATGTTGTTTGTGTTCTGTTCTTTGTGCCCTTAACTCCTGGAGTGCTGGCATGTTCCAATAGTTTCTTAAAAAGCAAAACTTGAAAATGGAGCCACCGGGGTCCTTTTGCTCCACCATTTGCTGCGTCACGCTGGCTTGGAAGTACTGTAGTTTGACACTGGCCTTTCTGAATGTCAGGCTGGGCTCTCAGATGACTGGCAGGCAAACAAGCAACACAGGCAGAGCATAAAATTGGAGACAGTCTTAGAATCTGGCCAGACCAGTGACCGATGGCCCTCCGCACCATAAGCAGAGACTCTGCTAAGTCCTTTCCGTAAAGCCAGATCCCATGTTTTTCATACATCCTGGAAATCATATCGCGCTGCTCTGCGAGGTGATAAATGTGGACCAGGTTCACTCAGGAGCACGCCTACATCTGCTCTGGTTAACTGAGTGATTTATTTTGGTACTGGAAATGAGCTCTTATCTGTCCTGTTTTGAACTTCTGGATCCCTGAATGATTAGGGACTCCACCCACTGTGCTGTCACTCAAAGGCACGGACATTTCAGATTCATCCTGGTGGCTTTTCTATGGTGCCTGTACAGATGCAGGTGTTCTCCGAAGAGGTGTCACATTCACTTCCAGGGCCCTTGGTGTTATTAGGAAAGTTGTACTTACTGTAGCCCAGAGAGGCACATCTACGAGGCCTACAGTAAGTACATTTTTAGAACTGCACTTCTTTAGATTAAGAGCCATGAAATATATTCAGTCTGTGTAGGCGAGGAGTAGAGCCCATTCTAGCCCCTCTGCTTTCATGGCTGACATGCTGATTATTACCTCCCACTTGTGCCAACAATAACAATCCTGAGTCTCACTTGAATGGTTGTCTGGCCTCTGCCCACCACTTTATCCACTCTTCAGTGAAGCAGTGGGAATAAACACACTGTCTTCAGCTCCTAATCTTTTTAGCTCCTCTCTTTAGATCAGAGATCTCAAGCACAGGGGGTCACATAGCAAGGAAGCTAACACAAAATTAAAGCAGGCTGGTGTAAGAAGACATGGGAATACTGGGGGCTTTGGCAAAGTGGGGAGCAGGAGCTCATCTACAGAGAACATCTGGGACTCAGCTTCAGCCAGTTGTTCCCAAAAGGAGTCTGAGGCTAAAATGTTTTAAGATAAAGTATAAATGCACAATATTTTATGAAATCTCTGGATTTTAAATATTGACAATAAATTTCATATCATTAAAACTCCATTACAGAAACTTCTATGCATTAAACAGAATCTGGGAATGCTATTTCTGACCCTTTCTTATAAGCAGCTTCTTTCCATGCTTTTGTGTCTCCATTCCCCAAATCCCTTTCCCTGCTCTTCCTGTGATTCTTAGCCCTATAATTAGTATTGTGAGGTATCTGTTCCCAATGTTAGTCACAGACAGGTAGCACGTGAACTAGGTCTGGAGACCTCAGGAGATTTTTATCTTTCACCTACAGATATCCTGTGTCACACATAAAAAAAGTTGGACTCTTTACTCCTTACATCCCTTTTGTGGATTTAGCAGCTTACATGGCCAAATAACACAAACCAACTTCTGTTTCCTTGCTGAAGAAACTAAGCCAGATACATTTTGTTAATGCTTCTTTAATAAGACAGAATAATGTCTGCAGGAAAATTATCTCAGAAAAGGAAACATACATGTAAATTTTGTTTAAAAAAGTTTGGTGTGCTAAATGCAAGATCTATAGTGTATAACAATTCAACTCTTTTGTTAAAAAAAACTTTGGTGTGCTAAATGCAAGATCAACAGTGTATAATAAAATATTTCAACTCTTTTTCCTACTGACCCGTCAAGATAAAATTCGCCCTGTAAAACCAAGTCTAAGGCATGAGAATCATGTGTTCAAGGCCAGTCTGGGAAATATTTTGAAACTCTCATCTTTAAAAAAAAGACAAAAATAAAAAACAAAATGCTCAACTTTGGGCTCCCTGAAAGAATGACTCCACACAAGTTTAAAGTAGTAAAATAACGTTTATTAAAATCATTGAGTGGCTTTTTGAAAGATTTTTCAGAGCTCTGTAGATAAGATAGTGTCTAAGCAAAGCCAGGTTGGCAGATTTTTTATTATTAAACACTCAAGGTAACTATTGATCCACAGTGCACACTACACTTAGATATAGTAAGCCGTAAGGGGTATTTCTGACTTAGTATTTTTACGCCAATGCCATAAGTAGTGAGCTCTGAGAGCAGAAAGTTAATTTGTGAGGGATGAGTTCCATGGGTTAAAAATTAGATCACTATAATTTTGGTAGCACTAAAACACACCATACCAATAGAATATACTCAAATGGTAAATAGATCTATGATAACTTCATTGTATAAAAAATAAGAATTTCATTTGTGCATGGATTTTCCCTGAGTTTGTTTTTGGAGAGGGATTTTCTCCTGCTTATCTCTCCTAGGTGATGCTCCTAGTGGTGCTCCCTGCAGAAGGGAGGCTGTGTGGTTAAGAGCCTCTGAGGCTTTAGTTAGGTAGTGGCCAGAATCTGAAGGGGTAAAGAATGAAAGGCACCACTGGGACCCCGACAACCAAGCTCTGCCTGGCAATGAGGAGAGCGAGTCACTAGACAGCAGTAAGATAAATAAGATATCTCTGATAGCTGGGGCACCCAAATGCAGATCAGAACTGTGACGTGTGCTAAGAATAGGCCTACTGGCTTGTACGGATAGTTTCTGCTTTTGGAGGACTAGTTTCCATATACTGTAACATGAGATATAAATCCAGGGTCATGGGCTTGTAGAGGGGCGAAGATTTCTGAGGACCAGGAACCATGAAAAGAAAGCACACTGCGATAGAGAACAGACTTTGGAATCCCTTGCATCTAGATGGCAACCAGCATCATCTGTAAGCATCTGCCCTTCCTAAGGTGTGAAGTGGAGCTAAACAGAGGTGAGACTTACATGGCCTAATTTGTATTTCCTTGCTAGCCAATTCACAGACAGTGGTTACAGTGCTATTCAGTTCTATGCTGTTGCCAAGCTATTTCCCCTGAACTGAAAAATGAGTGCTGAATTGTTCATGGGCCACGAGCTCTACCTATGCTTATCAACCTCCCAGGCAGAGGTCCAGTGGCAGAGTACCTCATACAAAATAAACCTAAAGATTTACATGTACTTACAGTTATAATAGGCATAGCTGATATAAAGATATGTATGAAATACGATCTAAATAAATGGTAAGCTATTAAACTTTTAAAATTTTATTACAGTAAAAGATACATTGCTGTTACCTCCCTTCAAAATGCTCCTCCTCACTTGGAACACACTTCCCATCACCCTTGCCATGTTCTGAAGCAGTTCTAGGAGCGCCTTTTCCTGAGTGTCTGTATGAACCGTGATCAGTGTTATTTAACAGAAAGGCAGTATCATAAAAGCATTACGGTGTGTCCTCATCCATCTTTTTAACTGAATCTAGCACCATGCAACTTCTAGGTCTTCCTCAAATTCAAGATGGCAATGAACACTTTGCGGTCAGGACACTGAGGCAGCTATGACTGTGCAACCAAAAATAATCACAAAAGAAGACTTCCAGAGCTGCTTTAAAAAGTGGCAAGAATGATGAGAATACTTTGAGGGAGATTAATAGCGATGCGTCTTTTATTATAATAAATTTTTAAAATTTAAATATTCGTATTTTTATCACACTCTAAGCCAATGTGTGTACCAAAGTCAGACCCTAAGTCCCCTTCAGTAAACTTCTAAAATTGAAGTAGGACTAACAGGAAAGTGTATGCACTGTTACAACTCAGCTTACTAAAGTCATGGGCCAACCTTCCTTCACTTTCTCATCACTTCTTCCAAGGAAAAGTCTATCCTGACTTCTTACCCTGTGGATAAACTTGACCATGGACCCTCCTGCTCTATGCTGCTGCCATGGTATAATTATCAATAGTATATTTTTTCCTTTCAGATGCGTCCTGATTTGAAAAATAAATGCAATGATTCACCCTACCACCAAGACAAAGAAATGGAAGACAAATAAATAGAAATCTTTCTACCACATACTTTATAAAACATTTTTGTGATCTCTCTTCCTTCCAAATGTATTGATGAAGACAGTTGATTGCAGCAGACTTTTCAGCAATCAAAGTCTCCTCTGCCAGAACTCTATAGGTGCTTATTTTTTGTGGGGACTGGAAACTTCAAATGGGCTTTTTACACCTGATTTTCACTGTAGAACCATCTAAAAAGTGTCAAAAGTACTCTTACTACAGTCTGAACATTGAGCTGTCCTGAAATTTCTTCTGCAAGATTAATTATTCTAATCTGAATCTCCTGTAAAGCCTTAGGACATGAGCAAAATGAAGACAAATTTTCTACCAGAACATAATACAGATGGTCTTGTGTTCAAATGCCTGTGGAGCTCTTTTGCCAACAGAAACCTCCTGAACCTGGTCTTTACTATCTGCATTTCTATCAGCATTCTGGTCTTCTGAACTCTGACCAGAATCCCCCATCAAGCATAGCTGAGAGCATTCTAGGGCTTTTCTTGCCAACATCGTCAAACCTTTCCAGAAGCCTCCTGCAAACCACTTCCAGAGGCTTCTTAGTTACATGGTCAGGTGTATTCACAGCAACAGCCTCGTTCTTGGTACCAAAATGTGTTTTAGTTACTTCATCACTGAAACAAACACCCAGTATTCATAACCTAAAGGAGGAGAGATACAGTTAGGCCCACAGTTTTAAGAAGTTTCAATCCGTGGTTGGCAGCTTCACAACAATAACAGCATGGCAGGAGAGGCTGCCTTAGAGGAAAGCTCCTCACATCATGGCAGCCAGGAAGCAGAGTGAAGGAGGAAGGAGCTAGTGAGAGAGAGAAGCCATTCCACATCATGCTTCTAGTGAAATATCTCTAACCAGGGAGGCTCCTGCAGAGCCGTCTCCTGAAACCAAGTCAGCTCTATCAACTCCACGACTCAGTCACCTTCCAAAAGCCCGACCTATGAGTCCAGGAGGCCTTTAGGGCATTCTTGATCTAGACTATAACAATAAGATGCTTGTGTTTTGATCTTTAAAAAAATATAATGGCTTCTAAAGCAAGGTGCAGAATTCCTAAAGGTATTATAACTATTATTTCTTTTTTCTGCAATTTATAATTCCATATATTAAAGTTATTCCAGAAATCTCAAAAATATTCTGTGAATCTTTACATATACTTTTCATTTATGACATTCTGAGACAGGGTCTCACTAAGTCACTAACTTGCCTAGGCAGGGCTTGAACTTGGGATTTTCTGGCCTCACCCTCCAAAAGTACTGTAATTACAGCTGTCTTCTATTCTCATCTTTACTTATACAATTTGATTTCACCTGTGATCTTTGAGTTACTGTTTGGTTGAATCATAGAGCCCATTATAATCAAGTAGTCTAGGTAGGTAAATCTAGACTGGTATGGTAAACCATATCAAAGCCAGAATCCATTTTGGTGATCTGGTTACCCTGCAACAACTGTTGTTTGTGGAGCAGATGGTTTCTGCTTACCAGAACATATTAAAGATATTAGCAACTTTGAGCCAAATATGAGCTAATGCCCTTGTTATCTGCCCATGTGAAATGCCCCCCTCACTTAGCATTTTTTTCTGGTGTGTTGTTTGGAGCAATCATCTTGAAAGAAGAGAACCAAGAAATTAATGGGTATCTTCCTTCACATGATGGCAGTGTTACATTACTCTCATGGTACTTTTTAACTTCTCAAAACTCATTCAAAAGTTATTAATTTTTCTTTCAGTTGCCTTAGGATGCATGATGTGTTTCTTATTTTCAGTTATGTGTTATCACAAGTGCAGCAGTACACTATCTACTACGTGAATTTAAGACACCTGGTAAAACACTGCACTGGATCTTTCAGACATTGTATTCAGCATGTCTCCCTTCCCTAACAAATACTGTGTAGCCAATAAAATGATGCAGTAGTGGAAAAATTTTCATTGTATTTTTCCTGAGAAAATATATTACAAAACTATATTCATTTTGATGCCATGTGGGAAAGTGACATGTTATTTTTTAAAGACGAGAACAACTTTTTTACTATTTAACATTTTTGAAGTAAGGGTGCATATTACAGTATTAACAGTGCATCTACCAAATTTTTCATTAAATGTATGAAAAATCTTATATCTGACAGCAATTTATCTGACTTTTCTCCCCTCTCTCTTGGATGTATTTCTATGTAAATAATTTAAAGTGTACCAACTAAAATGTTAATGATTATTTCTCTTTTGGGGACTACAGGTGGACTAGTGTCCCTTTCTTTGAGTTTTCCAAATTTTCTTAGTGCCTGCATATTAATTTCAGTAATGCACAAAGCTAATATACAAAGCCCTTGATCCGGGCCATGTACTCTAAGAAAGAAAGATTAGTTTCTTTTCATGATACTTGTATGGGAGAAGTGGCAGAAGGAAAGCATATACAAAACTGTTCTGCTTAAAGTACCATATTTAAGTTAAAAGTACAGCATTTGGGGCTGGGGATTTAGCTCAGTGGCATAAGCACCTGCCTTGCAAGTGTGCGGTCGTGAGGTCAATCCCTGGTACCGATAAAAATGAAAAAGACAAAAAAAAAAAAAAAACCCTTAAAAGTACAGCATTTAGGAATAAGTTGATTTTGAGGAAAGGAAATAGAAATGAGTTTAAAGGTTATATAATAATAATATGTTCTTGCTTACAGGTACTTCTATACCATGTAAACATAACACATAGGAAAAAATATATAATTCTATAAAAGTCATGCTTGAGTTTTATGGTTGATTCAAAGTAGAATTCCTCGTAGAACAGGGAGACTAACAGTTTCTGTTAAATCGGGAAGATCTGTGGATAGTATGGCAACAGCAGAACTTGAGTCTTCCAGCTTGGTTTTTACTCCGAAAATATTTAAAATGCAGATGTGGATTTAATAAAACAGTTTTGTCAAATATGTGAAAAGCACGAGAGAGGTACTTGGTGTGTCTGTCACTCACGTCATATGGATTCACTATTTGCTTTAGAAAATATTCTTTCTTTGTTAGCTTTACTTCAGCCACGACTTAAGAGCTGATTTGCACTGGAGACAGGGAAGGCTGCTGATGTTTTGTGTTAATGCTAGTTTGAACTTTATATAGGAAACAGCTTTGCTGGACCGAAGCCACCACTTCGAAGATGACCCATTTAGCCTCAGTCCTGCACAGACTAAGAACATGTCAGTAAGAGTTGCCCCAGGGACTCCTCCTCAAGCTCTTGAAGACTTGCTGCTGCAGTATCAGATTTGTGTTTGGTCAAGTCTCAGAAGGGCTTAGTGCTGTTTGTTGTTATGAACTCACATGTCTGATAGCACCGGGACTTATTAGGTTGACTATGGTGTCAGCTGCAGAGATCAAGTGGGCAGGCAGTGATCTTACCATGGATGGATGTGGGTGGGTGGTGCTGGCCTCTCTGCCTCAGGCTTGAGTGACAAGTCTGCTATCAGATGCCTAGAAATACAATTACTTAAATGAGCATTTTATTTTGGTATTTTATTTAGTTTGCATCTTTATTACAAGACAGTATGAAATGAATGAGGGGCTGGGACTGCTGACTTGGATATGAAGAATCTTGAAGAGTTCATTTCTGAGCCAGGACTTTATAAAGAGGTTTGAAACTCAGAAACTAATGGACAAGCTTTAATGTGCCTTCACTAACTATGTTGGTATTTGCTTTCTAACCCTGTACAGGTAGCAAATTAAACCTGTGTGTAATAATTCTTTTTCTTTTAAAACTCTGAGCTAATATCTTAACAAAATAGTTGGGTTTTGTGATGATGAACAGAGCTAGACTCTAAACAATAAGATACATACTTAAATTCATGATACTAACTTCATACTATATTAAGAAATGCTGATTTTTTTTAGGTTTGTGGATATAAGATTTTTTAATCATCAGAGATGATTTGAAATGCCTTTTAAATATCAATAGTACCTTTTCCCAGCAACATATATCTGACTTATTAAATATCGATGTATTGATATATAATAAAAATCTTTGAATATTTTTATTTTAAAAAGCAAAACAGAAAAAAAAGATAGAAATGATACAAAATTTCAAAAAAGTAACACTAGTAAGTACATTGCACATTGTTATCTCAGGACTAGTTGTTCCAGTTACAAGACTAGATACAAAAGTGATCAGTCAGTGACAGCACAAACTGTTCATTTTGATAAACTAACAGAGGTCAGTAGTATAGTTATCTATCTAGTGTACATATACATACATAAATTTATATGTTTACCAACATACATATAATCTTTTCCTTTCTTTCCCTTTCATTGTTACAGTATCTATTGTATATTTTAGATCTTACTATTTTCAGATTTTTATTATTTTTTATAGTTTTGTCTCCCAGTGGCTTTCTAGCTAATAATTATATTCTAGTATTTCTATGTGCCTGACAAACACAGTTAAGTGGTTAAGAACTTGTGTACAGTCAAATCACTCTAATTCCTTCGAAATATCTTCATAAGTTTTTTGGCCTGTTAGTCTTATGTTAAATCTATATACAGTACATGGTAGTTAGCTTTATAAGATCTTATAAATAATTGAATCCGATGCTGGCAAGATAATAAGGATGTGGAGGGAATGAAAAACACAGGAAATGTATTATATACACGTAGCAATCCCCTGCAATGACTGTAATCGCCACTACTTACAAACATGTACTAATAAAAGTAAAAAAAAAAAATACTCTTATTTGTGTTGGGCTGATTTTGTCCTTTAAATGTATTTTGGATTGTTTCCAGATGAAAGCCAGCAGTCATAAGTTTAGTGGAGTCATAAAAAAAATGCAATTGCCAAAAAGCATATGGGATATCTTGTCAACTCAAAGATAAAGTGTTATTTTGTATGTCTGTTTCCTTGTTTGTAATAGTCACATTACGGTTTTTTCAGAAATGTTTTTGCTTCTCCCTCCCAAATGTGGCTGTGTTAGTAAACTTATGGTCAGCTCACAGGTGGAATGGTGCTGTGTCTTTATTTACTTACTAATTTGTGGTACTGAGGATCAAACTCACAACCTCAGGCTTGCCAGGTGGGCGCTTATGCCTCTGAGCTAAATCTCTGTCCCTGGAATGGTGCCTTTTATTGTAAAACTGATGACAGGATGTAAAAATCAAAATATTGCTTGTGCAGTAATTTATTTTATCTTTTACTTGTGACCATAAATGATGAAACATACTGATGATCTTTAGAGAGAAAGAAATTCAGTTTTATTGGACATTTACATATTCTCATGCTCATTTAATCTTTACAATGACCCTAAGTAGTAAATATCCTTTCCTACCAGTTAAAAAATCGGACTCAGGGTATAAACTGTCATAGCCAAGGTTATACAGACAGACATGGCTGTGACCTGCAATCAACTTTACTTGCTGTGAAAGTTCAGGTTGTCCCCATTTATAATTTTTTTTTTTTTTTTTTTTTTTTTTTTTTTTTTTTTTTTTTTGTCTTTTTCCTTTTTATCGGTACCGGGGATCGAACTCACGACTGCCTGCTTGCAAGGCAGGCCCTTATGCCGCTGAGCTAAATCCCCAGCCCCCCCATTTATAATTTTAAATGGAGAGTGAGTATATATTACTGGGTTTCACTTTAGGCTTAAGTTACGGCTAAAAAGGTGCAAGTCAAGCAAATTCTCAACTGAGACCCACTGACTATCATGATAAAACACTAATGTAAATAATATGTGGTTAAGGTTTATGATAAAAATAATAGCAAAGCATTAACCTCAAAGACAAAAATCTTTATTTTACTTTACTATTTTAAAGAGAATAAAACAAAACAGAACAAAGCAAATCAGAACAGAACATTTTTTTTATTTTAAAGAGAAAAGAAATAAAATTTCAAAACATGATAATTCAAGGGAAACAGTGGTGTATATATTGGCTATTCCAAAGACAAAGTCTTAATGCAAATAGAATATGGATAAAGTTCTTGATAAAAGTGTAAATAGTGCTGAAAAGAATTAGCATGCTATTTGAGGGCTTAAACTAATTTTTTGTTTTTTTCTAGGTAGAATTTTTAATAAATACACATCAGTGTTTTTACTTTTTAATTATTTATTTATTGGTTCAGGGATTGAACTTACAACCTCACGCTTGCCGGACAGGCATTTACGCCACTGAGCTAAACTTGCAGCCCTAATAATTAGTATTTTTAAAATCTGCTTTTGCCTATAGCAGGTATCTTCAGGGCTATTTTCTGAGAATAACTAAAAGTATAATGAAAAGAGCGTGAAATCTCAAGTCAATTGACTCAAGGTTAAGTACTGGTTCTGCTACTGACCACGTGTGGACCTTGGGCATAGGACAACCTGAGAAAGCCATGGTTGACATTTGGAAAATAGGAATCATAAATACTCCCAACGTGCTGGGAAAGCTTTGGTGAGTTAATGTTTATGGAAATCCTGGAAATACACAAAGTGTTCTCTGAATCAGAAGTGATGCCATTTTTTTTTTTTAATCAAACATAAAACTTTGGTTTTAGGTGAGTATCTTCCTGTGGGAACTGGTTTAGTGATCTGAGATGTTAGCCTTGGCTGGTTTTGATTCTTGAAGGCCAAAGTTCTGGAATCATACACTGACCTCTGAACTAGTCTCTGATACACTTTGTTAAGTATGTGACTTGGATTTTAACTGGGTCAGTGGTGACCTTATAAACTGTCTGTGTCCATTCTCCAGGGATTTTCGCTTGTCCTTTACTTAACCTGAGTTATGTGGCCAAGGTGTAAGGTTGCTATCTAAGATTTTGGGAAGATGAGAAGTTTCATCTTCGTTTTCAAAGTAGAATAGAGTCGAACAATTATTTTGATGTGTTGTTTTACCCTACAGATAGTATGTGTTCAATAAATACTTTTTCTGATACAGAGCAAACAACTGTAGTCAACTTGCTTGGTAGACTGGTGCTTCACTGTTACACGCAAATAAGCCCTGTCTGTAATTAACCAAGGCTCATTCAGTGGACAGTGTCAGAAATCCAACTCAGATGAATTGCAAAAGGGAAATCTCCTTTGCTAATGTAATTGGATCGTCCAAGTGGTGGTGCTGGCTTCAGACCTGATTAATCTAAGGACTGAGACAGTGTCATCAGGACTCTTTTTAGCTTCCTTTGCTTAGCTCTGCTGTCCTCTGTCTCATTTCCAAGTAGGTTTTGTGTGTGATATAAAGCGACCCATGGGTGCCTTCCACTTGTTTATCATGGAGTAAAAAGTGTGACCTCTCTCTCCTAGCACTCACACTGATTCCTGAAAAGGGCTGTCTGGCTATGCTTACGCCATGTGCAGTGTCCCTAAAAGGATGCATTATTTCATGCGTGTTCAGCCTGAGTTACCTACTCACACTGTGGCTACAAAAGGCTACCCTGTATCATCAGGGAAGTAGAATGGGAAAGGAATCACAGTGGTTCAGTGAATACCTTCTGAACTTTGTTATGCATACACAGGAATAACAGCCCCATTTGATGCCAAGGAAATGCTCTCTCTCATTGTTACCTCCTCTGAATAGATAGGTGATTAGGGAGGAAAGAGTCCCAAGAAAAGGGCCAATTGATAGCAGTTGGCTAGCACCCTTGATATTCTCTGTGTTACTGCTCCCCTCTTAGGAATCCTGTCACTGCCTTTTCCCCTAGCTTTAACTTCAATTTCCTTGTACAAAGTTTCTATCCATAACCCATCCCTAGTGAAAGTGCTGACCCATGAGATTTCATAAACATTTATCTAGGGATCTTGTCAAAGATAGGGTTTGAGAACCAAGGAATAGAGACCACCATGGAACAAAGGGAAGACAATCTTTATTTGGGAGTTAGTGGGCTCTGCCCAGAAAAATCCTCAAATAATACAGCATAGGCAGCCACCCACTTGGTTTCAAGGCACCATCTCTAGCCTTGAGTTCTGTCGAATCAGTTTGGACACAGCTGAGAGTTAGCAATCAGTCAAGGACAAATCGTGGCAGACAGCTGCCTCAGGCCAGTTTATTGATCCCTTTAACAAGTGCTTATTGAGTTCCGAATACAAGCCAGGTTCCGCTCTAGTTTCAGAGGATGCACTGATGAACAAAACAGAGTCCCTGCCCTGAGTGTTTATTCTATTACAGGAAAGAGGATATCGTACTCCATTTATGCTGCTATACCAAAATATCACAAACTGGGTAACTTATAAATAACAGCTCATTTTTCATAATTCTGGAGGCTGGGAAGTCCTAGATCAGGATTTGTATCTAGTGAAGACTTGCTCTCCACTTTTAAGATGGAGCCTTGTTGCCCTGTCCTCCAGAGGAAGGAATGCTGTGTCTCTACATGCAGAAAGAGATAGAGGTGCAAGAGGAGTTTAACCTAGCTCCCTCTGGCACTCATGATTTAATCATCTCCTGGAAAGCCCCACCTCTCAAAACTATCACAGTGGGGAATAAGAGTCAACATGGATTTTGGAGAGGTTAGAAAAATGCAAATGGTACTAGAAGTGCCAGTAAGTCAGGAAGGAAGGAACCAGGGTAGAAGGGAAAGGTTAGCGTGGAAAGGGAGTAGCCTGACTGGCCAGAGATGTGGTGAGGTAAAGGGAGCCACAGAGCTGCCTGCAGACAGAATTCCAGACCGCAGGACTAGGAGAGGCACGAGCCTGAGATGGGTCATGCTTGGCGTGCTAGGGGATCAGAGATGAGGTAGTGGGAGCCAGCTGACTGAGAGCCTCGGAGACCACTGCAAGCATGTTAGCTTGTCCTCCAAGGAAGACGGATAGCAGGGTGGCAGGGCATCCCATAAGCTCATTTTATTCAGGTACCAAAACCTGAAACCTGAGAGTTGCATAGCTTTGATTTTTCTGTCTTTATTAGAATAGCTTCATCATAGCCAAGTGGAAGCTTCATTAAGAGTGAATAAAGAGAAAATGGAGGCATCTGTAGAAGAGAGGAACATGAGACCTGGAGAAAGGCATTTGTTCCTGGCGGGGCCACCACCCTCCAGGTGAACCATCAGTGATGCATAATTTTCATCTGAGCAGCTCCAGGTGTCTATATGTTTCTTGCTTCTCCTTCTCAGTCAAAAGAGTTAAACCTAGTAGTGTTCTTCAGTAAAGCATTGAGAATAGGGTTGCACAATTCAAGGAAAAAATGGTCACCCAGGTACATGTGAATTTTAGGCAAATAACAGATTTTTAAAATATAAATATGTCTGGAATATTGCATTCATCTTCCATTTTTTGGTCAACCCAAGAAGGCAGAAGAAAATATATACTTGTAATTTTCCTGATCTGGGCCTCAAAATATGCTTCTATGGAATGGAGAAATAGATCTTTAAGATTTATAGTCGTCTAGTTAGAGTGATGTATGAGTAGAGAAGTGCTGCTCACAAATCTGTCAAAGGAAGGCTCAATGAAATCCAGTCTCGGTGTGCGGGTGTGTGTGATGAAAAAATATATCAAAATCTTAAAAACCACTTTTTTAGTGCAGGAGGGACTCATGCTTTGATTGCTCCTCCCTAGACTTCCTGTTTGAAAGTATTGATGGGAAGACAGTGACCATGAACTTTATCCTGTTGGCTTGGCCAATGGCGTAGGTAACAACAATCTTCTTAAAAATACAGGCTGGGCTGCCTTGCTCTGGAGGTGCCGTCTTGCTTCTGTCTCTGTGCATCTCTCCCCACCCTCCTCTGTCTTCTCTCGTATCCTCCCCAGACTTTCAGCTCTGTTTTTAACTCTCTTCCCCTGGGGAGCTCCTCCTTATTCCATAGCTGGGAAGTCTACCATGCAGAGAGTCATTATCCCCCACTGCCTGGTGCTCAGGACCTTGAAAAGTATTGTCTCATACATAGTGCCTTGTAATTTTCTTTCTGTTGTTCACATAGAAGGTAAAACTTTTTTATCTTCAGCTTGATCAGAGATTGGAATAAAGCATATTGGAAGTTACTCTCTTTCTTGTCACAAGGGCTCTGATGTTTCAAATTTTCTGAGAAGTCATATCTTCATTAGAAAAACGACATTTCTGTTTGGGATTCTTTTGTCCAGGTCAACAGAAATGGCTCATTGCCTCAAGACTAGGGGAAAAGCTAACATGTCACACTCTGCAAACGTCTCACCTATTTGGTCCATGAATGTTTTCTGAAGCTCCATGAAGACATTTTTGGCCAGATTAATCCCCAAGAAAGAATTTGTCACAGTTGTCCGTCCAGAAATCTCGTATTACCGTGAATGTAATCCAGTATCCAGTTTCATCTCATGTATGTCAGCACCTGTTGTTGCTGTTCACCATACTATGTGATGAATAGCTTCTCAGTGACTTAGAATAATTCTTTAGGAAAATAGAGATAATAAGTATGATCACTGAAATGAAATAGACTTCTTCCTCAGCTACAACTATGGGCTTGTAGATGCAGTAGTTGGAGTCAGAGGAATGCAGCAATTCAGTTTAATAACTATTTTGAGAGGAGATTAAGAAAGGCCAACGGTTGCCCTGGGTACTGACTTGCTAGTGACCTCTCTCAAGTGCTAGAGGTATGTTCCTGAACTGGATTTGGGCTTTGATGCCATTCTCCCAAGGGCATCAAGCCGACAGTGGAAACCCCAGCTCTATTTAAGGCCTTTGTACTGACAGCAGATAGTCACATGTGGCTTTCCGTCAAATAATTTGTTGGTCACCAGTAGAGTTCACTTTGCAGCCACTCAGATCATGCTTGAAGAGCTCTCTATGCCCTCTGAGAAAAGAAGATGAAAGCTCTATGGCTTCCATCTGTGGCCTGGAGTTAGTCACTAGGGCTCAGAAGGATAAGAGTTGGGTGTTTTCCTGTACCTCTATAGACAGACTGGTTTGATTGTACCTCTCTGAAACGTTGTGTATGGCTAAATCAAGCTGCTTCTCCACTGTGGAATCTCCAGAGCCATCTTCCTATGTGCCTCTTTCACACCCTCCCACTTCTGTAGCTTCCTGTTTGCAAACAGATTTGCTTTTCAGATAGAGAAAATCAAGTTTGTATGTATTTGTGTCAGGAAAAGAGGAGGAGAGCGAGTCTTCCTGGGGAAAGGCAGCTGGGGTTGAGACTGTTAAAGAAAATAGTCCTCTGTCTTCATCTTTCTATTTCTGTATTCTTTTTTAAGGGTGGGTCTACCTGTCTCTGGGCCGTAAAATCAAATACATCATCCCGATCATTGTAATTTTGTCATACTGAGGGTAGCATTTAAAAGATAAAATAACTTTTCTAATTTAAAGACAAAAATAATGTGATGCTCTTGCAAACCCTTGAACTTTGGCATTTGTCCTCCTCGAAGGGGGGTCTTATTACGCCCTTTAAGAAATGGGTGGCAACTGTATTTCCCAGGATACCTGGTAAAAACATTTGTATTGCCCAGTGACTCTTCTTGCTGACTTAAATGATTCTGCAGCCCTCTCATGGCTGCCAAGATCCTGGGCCACCTCAGCATTCCCAGAATTTGTCTTCCTGTGGGGCTGGGAGGAGAGTGGTTGGCAATGTCATAATGATGTTTTACTAATGAAAAGAAGTACGGGTCTGCAGACCTCTGATCTAGGCCTTGCAGTCCCAGCCCCATACGAAATCAGGAAGCAGGTCAGATGCCTTGAGTCAGCCTCCTTGTCGACTAAGACCTCAAGCTGTACAGCGGTCTTGCCTCCTTGCTCAGGCCTCCCAGCCTTTCCTGGGCTCTGGAGCATTCTCTCCCCTTCTCCATGGGAGTTTACATATCTATACCTGGAAGGGCTCTTCTTGGCTATTTCTGCAAAATAAGCAAAGAGAATTCCAACTACCAGGCCGAGGCACTGTGGAAGTGTTTTTGGACTTAGTGTTATTTAAACACTTCTCATGTTCATTTAAGGTAGATGTTAGTATATTAATGTAGAATTAAATTGTGTATGAAATTGTGTAATGACTGAATCTCTAGTCATACTTCAGAAGTTCCAGATTCCCCTCCAACTGTACATTAAATAACAATAAATTATACTATAAAGTTATACAGAGTTTTATTGAGTCAAAAGTACTATATGACAAAATTACAAAATTATGTTAAAGGGAACGTTACAAAAAAGGGACAAACTAGTGACCATTTCCCCAAAACACTGATTTTTGGGATTTTGCAGTTTGGGCACTGTTATGGTGAGCTAGGATTAGAAAGCTGCATTATGGGCTGCTTCCATGTAACTAAGGTCTTGGGGACAAAGGCGGAAAAAAAGGATTTTTGTCTTTCCAAAGTATGTAGGTTTTGGTGGTCTCTATGAGTATCTGGTTTAATATATATATATATATATATATATATATTTATAATAATTACATATATTTATATATTTATAATAATTACAAGTTTATATGTAAATTCTGGCCCTTAGACCTAGAAAGCTTGCTGTTTTCACATGTAGGTGATATTGAATCCTGATTCAGAAATAGTAATAGGATATGTCATGCTCGAGTGGCACCTAGAAGCTTTAGGAGTCAATTTTTGTGGCTTACCACTAAATTTCTGTGGCTTACCACTAATCTACCAGTGGTGTCTGTGTCCTGGTAATTTCTGTATCATCTGCTGGCACCTCCTTACATATATGCATCCATTTTGGAATAATAACCTTGCAGTATAGAAACCACTTGCCACACACAGCCAAGCTAGTGTGAGATGTGAGTTAAATATACAGGAAGAGCGGATTTCAAAGACCTAATATAAAAAATAAATTCTGTCAAGAATACCTTTACATTGAAGTAATCATATTTGGATATGTTCGGTTCAGTAGGTGTATTATTTAATTATGTGTTGACTTTCCTGGAAAGAGCTGGAAGGTTGGGTTGGCTGCTGGAGGTGGGCTCTGTGCCTGGAAGCAATCAATGGGACTTTGGATGCTGTGGTCTCTAAACTAAACGTTTGGCTCCTGTCCTTCCTTCCAGCCAAGTTCCATTAATTCATCATTTATTTACTTTTAACCTATGTGCTTTCTTTTGGGCTTTAGTTGGAAAAGATATAAGAAAAATGTCTTTCTACAGAAGGGCTCTATCAGACTCAGGGCACAAATAGTACCTTTGTATGACCATATGATCAGAAAATTTTCACAATATGTGGGTTTCATTGTCTTTATCTATAAAAGTAGACATTGGTTAAGATTGCTTTTAATTCTCCTTTAATTCTAAAATTCTCTGGCTGTGTGGTTGTAAGTTGAATGGGTGCCCATTTACAAGATGTGAAACAGAAGGAAAGAGTGACACAGTATGTACTCATCCACGAGGGTGCCGGTGGTGGTGCACCACATATGGATTAAATCCCCATGTAACTTCTCCAGGCATCTGTAGGACTGGGACATTTTGCCTGCATAAGCAGCGTATGTTTCAACTCAGAATATATGCCAAGCGCACTTCAGAACTTTTGTATTTTGCAACTGAAGTACAACACAGCTGGTCTCCTAAATGATTTAGAGTTCCTCTCCACCAGCAGAATTAAAAAGGAAGAGACTGTGATGGCCCATCTAAGAGAACGGAGATGCAACCTATAATTATGAATTTATCAGACAATAGGTGACTTTCCATAGCAATCCTTAATGTGTTAACATAATCACACTTTCTCCTTGGAGAATTAGGCCTTGTTTTTACACATTTGAATTGCATGGAGGTGCAAGAGGAGAAGTGGATGTGTTCCTTATCTAGCAGAGCTAAAAATGAAAAGCTACTTGGTTTCTTCCCTATCTGCAGCAAACCAAGGCAGAGAAGCAGAATATCAGGATGTCGGGTATTTAGCAGGTAGCTTTGGGGGTCTTAGGCAGAGGACTCTATATAACTCCTCCCAAAAACTCCATACTGTTTGTAATGGTGCTTCTACTGATATTTAAATTTGGTTAAACTTTTGTATGGACATAGAACACAGTGAATCTGTTGAATTATTTTTTAGGCCATTCTGTTTGGGGTGGAGGTTGCTTCACATCTCGGTTTCGTACCTATTTTTCATTATATCCTGAGATAGGGTGTAGTAACCTCATTTTGTAGATGAACAAGTTAAGGAACAAAGAAGTTAGTTTCAGCACAGTGGGTCAGGGACAGATGGAACATTAGAATCAGGACTCTGCATTTCCAACATGTTATTTTCTTCCCCTTTAGAAAGAAAAGGAGAAATTAAATCTCAAAAGCTGTTGGGGAAAAATTGAACTGATGTTCGAGTTTCTTCTTGTTTTCCTTATAAGTAAGAAAATTGATTCTGGTAAGGCTTCATAGTGAAATACACCAGATAGAAGACATTTTTAAAAATATTCTGAATTAGTACCTACTATTGGTAAAGTAGAATTTCCCCATGTTTTTTACCTATATGTTGCAATGGTAAACTGTCATTCTGTGAGCGTTTTTGAACATCTGCCTTGTGCCAGGTTGTGTGCCAGAGATGGAGACTTCACAGTGAGCAACAGACATGGTCCCTGCCCTCATAAAGCTCACAGTCGATGGGAGATAGGAGCACAGAACAGATAGTTCTGGATATATAAAAATACTGGGATTTTAGCAAATGGCACCTTGAGAACACACCCAGTGGGTAGCAATAACTTGCTAAATGGCGGAAATGGCCATGAGAAGGATGCTTGAGCCATGAACCAGTGGGCCAAACCAAAAGGTCAATTACCCTTCACAGAGGTCAAGAGGAAGAGTTTTGCTTGCTGTCCATCCTATCTTCACCAAATTCCGAAGCTAAGAGTGAGTGAGAGGAGAAACTAAAAGCAAGCTGAATTTTTGTACTTAAAGGAGTGGACAAGGAGACTTGGACTAAGTGGCACGTAAGCCACGTATCCCTGAACATCGTTGGCAGCAAGTGTTTAGAAAGGCTTCATGAAAAGGGGTTCATCGATCAAAGTTGCATTTGTCGTCATCAAGTCTGGCCTACTTATTGCCAGGTTTGAGAGAGATATACTGAAGGCACAGAGATCAATGTAATGAGTTTAAAAACCAAGGCCTAGAGATGGAAGTAGTCAGGCTTGTCAGGGAGAGATTTATGTGGTTTTATGATCATTGGATGTACAGAAAAATACAAAGAAGGAAGCATTCAAGAATGAAATCTGGGTTTCTGGTTCTGGAACCCAGACGAATGGTGAGATAAGGAACACTAGAGGAGCAGAGGAGGACAGGAGGCTTTGAGGTGTAGGGATGAGTGAGCTTGTAGTGGCATCTGTAATTGTCTGTAAGGCATTCAGGAGAAAATACCCAGGAGGTGACAGATGTGTGAATCAGAAGCCCAGGTAGGAATCTAGGCTGGAGGTGAAGCCCTGAGTCTTCTTCACGGGAGTCAAAGCCTGAGAAGCACTGTAAAGAGTGAAAGAACAGAGGGGCCCAGGAGAGAAGCCTAGGAAGAGGAGCATGTGGAGGAGACTGAAAAGGAGAAGCAATGTGTGATTTGCTTCTGTGAAGTGGACGGAACAGGCAAATCCTTGCAGTGATGGAAAGAGAAATCTAAGGAGTCAGAACGTAGTTGGGAGTCACTGCTGGTGGGATTAGACATTGCTTTTGGGAGTGATGAGATTGTTTAAAAAATGGACGTAAAAGTTGTACAAGTCTATGAACTTACCAGAACCCAGTAAACTGTACATTTGGATGGTACATGAATTACATTTCAGTAACTCTGTCCTATAACCAAAAGAGAGCCTCAGTAATCAAACGCCCTAGTTAGGGAAAGGGAAGGTTAATGTGGGAGAGGGGGAGGAGACAACAGGGATGTTGTAAGCTGGTTTCCACTCTCATGTGATTTTTCTCTTCATCCTTCAGTAATCAGACCTTTCTCAGATTTGCAAGAACCTGGAGGTTTATATCATAATTCAATAAATTAAATTAAAAACAACAGACCAACAAGAGAAGGACATCTCATTTCAAAAACACAAGACTATGAAAAGTGTTTTCCTTGGTACAATGACTGCCAAGCAACCACAGCGTAAAAGGACTCAAAGGTGACCAAAACTTGGAATTGCCATCATTTTTCACATCACTCCTGAGTGAACAGAATTATCTTTTAAAAAATTTTTATTTAACCACAGAATAGCTAGAACCTATTCTCGAAAAAATGGCAATTTAAAAATCTTTTGACTTAGGTCAAAAGTATTTTTCCTTGATAGCTTCTGTGTGCTTGGCCTCAGCCTTCCATCTCTCTGGGACCCTGCTGAGCTGCTCTCTCCTTTCAACTTCAATTTTCCAGCTCTCCCCTGGGAGTTTAAATGGATAAGTTAAAGAGGGAGGGATGCAGGGGAACTTGAGTGCAGTTAATAGTAAGAGCAGGGATCTGCAGAGCAAGTCCAGGCTCATGAGTCCATCTTATTTTCTTAAAAACAATAAAAAACACACAGAATTTCAAAACAAGCTAACAAGGAGTTAACAATGGTTAATATGTCACATATTCTTATTTTCAAAGTAGTTGCTCAAATAATTAGTAAAGTCCAAGTCTGTGGACCTCATATCTATAAGGATCTATACTTAGTAGAGCTGTTTTTGGTCAGCTTTTCAAATATGCAAATTTATATACATATACTAAAACCAGGAGCAAAAATATCACATGATTTCTACTTTATGAGAAACTCCAGGTATAAATAATTTAAAGACCAAAATTAAAGACAGATAATAGGAAATAGGGAGATAGACTCTGTGAAGACAGGAAGTAGGTCTAGGATTGGGACTCAGAATAGGGAAGGGAACAGGAAGGGGAAGTAAAAAGATTGAAGAGAAAGGTGTTTGTGTGTTCCAGTTTCCTACAACAAAGGGATATATTAGGTATCACATCGTATACTAACAAAAGAGAGGGGCAAATACCTGGGAACACAGGGTGGACCATCCAGACTTGCACAGGAGTTGAGTCTGGGAGTCAGGACCTGCATGGAGCTCCCTGTCTTTACTTTCTGGGGCATCTACTGTGATGTAGGGTGTGAGAGGAAAGCCCATGATGAAGGCTTACAAATGGGGCTTCTGAAGCGCATTCATGGGCCATCTGTGTCTCTGCATGTTCAGGACTAGACTGAGCTGTGTCTTTCTAAAATGAGCAAGGTAAGTGTGAGGCCCTGATAAACTTCCCAGCCAGGCCCCAGGGACTGAGGCATGGCAGAAACTTTTGGAGTGTCCTGAAGGCCAACAAGTGGCCTGCTGTGTGCCAAGCAGTGTCACCATGAGATCAGACCCAGATCAACAGTCACTTTCTTTTTTTTTTTTTTATTTAACAGGAAAAAGAGAAAAACACAAAACAAACCAAACTTTCAAGTACTGGGCGAGAACTCAAGCACACACAAAGGCATAACAAACAGATCAGGTTTCCCCTTAGTTTGTTAAGAAGCAGCTCTGAAGAGACAGAAGAATGGGATTAGGACACGCACATCTAATTCTCTGCTGTGTAGAGATCCCTGCATGCTGGTTTAAACAGGGTCTTGTTAGCAGGACCAGAGTCTAGCACAGATGAGGTAGAATTTCGCAGAAGACATCCTCCACATGCTTACTCTCTACTCAGGCCAAGAGAATTAAATAGATTCAGACTTTTAAGTGATCAGAGGTTTGCTTTTAAGCAGGCTGTTGGAGACAAGAAATGAGTTTTCAAAGGGAAATAGTGTATAAGTATGACTAGTGGAGAATTTAGCTAATTGATGGAAAGGGAAATCTAGGGACTGCTAACAACCCAATGCTAGCCACGAGGCAGCCTGCAGGCCCTAAAAGGCCTTCTTCCTCACTTTACAGGTCTCAGCCACAAAAGACTAAATGCACGCTATGAATGGACTTATATAGGGCTCATTCACACTCACCAAACTCACCTGAATTTATCAATGAAAATGTCAGTTCGATAATTTTAATTTATAAATCTGTGTTTCTGGCAATTAGAAAATCCCATTCATATTAGTTCTATCTCTTAGACAGCACTTCAAAAGAATGTAGTTATCAGCTGTTTTAGGAATGGAGAAAAAAAAATGGATGATAGGTTTAACTTAGCCAAAACAGAATGTGGATGATCTGTTGCTTAGACATAGACCTATTTAGAAAAGAGTAGTCAGATTACTCATTTGAAGTTCCCTCACAGTTTACCCGTTGCCTTAACATTTTGTTTTCTTTCATTGTAATGCAACTTCTGTTTTTCTTTGGACTTAACCAGTTCTATTTGATATGGAGCACACAAGTGATAAACTGCATCTCATCTGCCTTTTCAGAAAACATCCTCATGTTCCAAATTGTGCAAATGATCTCACAGGTGTTAGTAAAACTTTCCCAACTTTTCTGACTTTAGTTAATTTGTGTTTTACCTGATAACTGCTGTTTTTACTAAAATTTGGAAGGCATCAAGGAAGTGTTAATGAGTGCTTGCACTTCGGAATCTGATTGGTTAGGGCCTTTGCTCCACAGCTGAGTTTCAGACGGATTCTCTTGCCCATTTATTTATTTATAACAAAAATGAAATGGCGTAATTCCTGTTCTCAATACAAACAGTCTGGTAGAGTACAAACTTGCAGGTGGCAATTGAAATATTGTAATTACCGTTACAGAGGGATAAATCAAGGTCATGGGCCGTGGATAAAAAGAGCTTCAGAAGTCTGGGGAAGGGTTTGTGGAAGTGAATTTGATGATGGCTTGGGTAAGCATTTGCTGGACGATAAAAACTGGCAATGAGAGAGTGAACCCATTCTAGGAGGCCAAGGGGTCTGAGGGAACCAGCGCATTCCAAGACTCGTCAGAATTGTGGAAGCATAAAATAGAGAAATGGGGGCCGTGCAGCAGGTAAGCTTGGGCTTGAGGAGATAAATAGGGAACAGAGTAGGAAAGGCCTTGTATAAGCTCGAAGATTACCTGTGTGTGCCTGTAAGTGGTAGAAAGCCAGTGAATTATTTCAAATAACATATTCAAAGATATCTAGGTCTAGATCCTTTTATAACCATTAAGCAATAACTCCTCATCCCCCACCTCCCAGCCTCTGGTGACCTCTAATCTACTTTCTGTATCTATTTAAGTATTTCATATACAGTAGTTATATTCTTATAATATTTGACCTTTGTATCTGACTTCTTTCACTTAGTGACATGCTTCTTACTTATTTTTACAGCTGAACCATAATCCACTCTGTATGTATGCTGTATTCTCATCTATTAGCAGGCATTAGAGTTGTTTCCATGAACATGAGTCTACATATGTTTTTGAGTCCCTGTTTTCAGTTTTTTTCCATGTATACCTGGGAGTAGACTTGGTGGGTAATTGATAATCCTGGTTTTTCAGGAACTGTAAACTGCTTTATACAGTAGCAGCAACATTTTACATTCCTGCCGTGAGTGTATAAGGGTTCTAATTGTTCCACACCCTCGATAACAGCTCTTTTCTCATTTTCAAAGACTAAAGCTATCCTAGTGGGTGCGAGGGAGAATACTGCTGTGGGTTAAAGCATAATGGTTTCAAGATATACAAAATGGCTTCTAATAACAGCAGGCTTTGAAAAAATTTTTGTTTATGAGGCTGCCTAGCATTTCTGTTTCTTTTGCCATGGAAAATAATATTTGATTATCATCTTTCCAAGGTAAGCATTCTTTAAAGTGTTTTTGAATATGAAAATCTTTTGTTCTGACACACTTTCAGTGCCCTCAGGATCACCTTGCTAACCTGTAGCTCTTGGCCATGTCAGTAGACCTGGCGAGGCAGCTCCCCAGGCTGGACCAGCAGAGGAGCCTGCTGGCTGCCCTTCATGTGTGTGATCCAGTCTCCTTGCTGATCCTTGGTGTTGAAGGCCAGAGTCCTGTGATTGAGACCACAGACATCAGAATCAGACCTAGGTTTCGGTCCCAGCTCTGCTATGACTGACACCTTGGACAAGTCATTTAACTTCACTGAACCCGTTTCCTTACCTGTAAAATGCAAAATGGTGTCTGCCTGAAACGGCTATTGTGATAACAAGGCTTGTCACATCCTTACTGCACTGCTTGGCACACAGACCCTGTTCACTTTTCATTAACTGGAGTCTTGTTATGCTGCCTTCTATTTCTGAAGATTTGATTATGGGCCATCTCTGCTTGAATCATTTCAAAGTTCTGCTGTCTTAAAACAGGGTTCAGACAGTCTGACCATCCATATGAGGCCCCTTGCCAACGAGGCTGCCAGCTTCATCTGCCGCCATAGGCCTCCTGTACCATCCACCAATGAGGCCGGTGTGTGACCACGGCTCAGTGCGTGCTCTTCCCTACTAACTGTGCTTCCACTGAGGAGCTTGTCTTTGACTCTCAAGTCCACAAGACTTCTCCCCTGTGAAGTCCCACCTGGCATGCAGACGATCATGGCTCATCTACAGTGATTGCCTATTGTCACTTGGATGTTCTTATGAACGCTTCTGTTTTATCTATCTTAACTTCTATATTTATGTGATGCACATTATAGGGCCCCATGAACATATAATTATGAGGATTACTTTGTCTCTACAAGTCATTTCTAGAAACCAGTCCAAATTCTTGTTCTCTAGCTTAACATGGTTAGGTAGGAGTCTGGATAGACTCTCCGCATTGTATTTCCAAAATAGTTCAGCCTTCTTGTTTGACATATGAAGCCACTTGTATTCCTGTGTCAGCTACTGAATTTTCAGTGAAATCTGAAGCTAGAGATACAAGAGAAATCATGCTTTTTGCAAGGAAGTCAGATGGCATATTACATTAGGTAGTAATTCAGAAATGAAAATTCAGCAAAACAATGCCATGTCATCTAGTATAGTCTATTTTCTGACATCACTTCTGAGGTCTAGATTGAGACTCAGAATTTTGTCTTTTTATCTTCCAAGAAAATGTATCAATATATTTTTTCACTGTTCATAACCTACCTCACTGACTCTGATCTTATTTTAAGATCAAAGATCTTAATTAAAGCCACAAATTATATGGAATTCTTTTGAAAAGATAATCATGAGAACAGAAGTATGCAGAGCAAAATTATAGAAAAAACATGTGCTAAACTTTCTTTTAAAAATAGAACTAAAATTTTGTTCTAAACTTCCCAATAATTATGACAAAACAAAAATAACAGCCATTGAATTAGCTCTTTAAAATATCTTAATTTCAATACTTTAAAATTACTTATCTAAATTTTTTTTTGTTTTAGAAGAAAAATGTACCAAATATAGCATGCATGCTGTGGTTTTGTGTTGGTACCAGATTTGAAATGAGGTTAGAGGCACCACTGGAATTCAGACTGGGCCTTTGTTCCTGAGTTTGAAAGATGCAGACTACAGGTATTGTTCATGTTTTTAGTTGTTTTTAAAAATTTTTTTTATCTTTGAGATAAAGTGTTGCCATTCTTAATGTACCAAGATTTTTTTTCATATTAAAGGCAACTTAGTAAGTACAAAAACTCCACAAGAGGGATATGGCTTATTAAATGCTAGTATATTTATATAATATATAAAGATATTATTGCCCTCTGTATTTAATGGGGGTGTAACTGAGGCTTATGAAATTAAGAGACTACCAGCCAGTTAGGGCAGTACTGAAAAAGTTCTAAGAGTCTCTGGCTTCATTTCTTTCCTTGCACCCTGAGCCAGCAATTAGTTTCTGTGTCTTAGTTAAAGGTACCATAACAAAAATACTACAGATTGGGTGATTCAGGAGCAGCAGAAGTTTCTTTCTCATAGTTCCACCAATCAGAAGTCTGAGATGAGGGTTTAAGCCTGGCCAAGTTCTCATTCTGTTCTAGACTGTCAACGACTGACTTCAAGGACTTCTAGTCGTGACCCCACGTGTGGAAAGAGTGCGCTATTGTCCTCATCCACTTCTATGGGCACTTTCATGAGAGATCTACCTCATGACCTAAGCTAAGTGTCAGCATGTGAATCGAGGTCAAGGAGAAACAGACATTTAGTTATCAGCCACTTTGTATCTCACATAGATACAAAGATCCAGAATAATTTATGCAGCAGGTCACTGATCTAGGATGTGACTGTGTGGTATGTGAGTCTATACACGTGCATCATAGTAATATTGTAGGGTCAAAATTTAGTGTTTTGCTTTTCCTTAGGATTGGTCCCAGTATCACTTTACAGAGTGAATGCCATTAAGGTAATTGTGATTAATGGGTCAAAAAAGATCCAACTGTGATGATCAGAGATTAGTAATGGAGAATTCTGCTCTCAGCTGTATTTTGTGTAATAGATGTTTTCTTCAGTGCAGATTTATGACTAGCATGATGACAACTTCTTAAAACTCCTTAATTTTATTTTTTGGAAGTGGATGTTGCATTGTATCACATCACTGAAAGTTTATTTGTGGTTCTTTCCAAACTGAATATTTATGTATCTGTACAAAGCTCCCCTCCCATGTCCAGGCAGGAGCAGTCACCCATCAGTGGCATCATGGTGAAAGCCACAGACAGTGGAGGAGCAGGCTCAGACTGACTTTTCAAAACATAGCACTGGAACTGGACATTAAAAGAGTGTGATGTCTACACACCTTTCTTCCATTCCTATTGGACAGACATTCAAGAATAGGAGGCTCTGATCCAAAAAGATAGCCAGAGGGTAGGTGCTGAGCAGACTGGAAAGCTCATGTAGGAAAGCCTACCTCAGTGAAGCATTTCTGAAAACTATCTTCTCCTAGTCATGGAGATCTCTGTGTGACTTCAGCTGCTCGTCCTTGTCCATCCCAGTCATCAAGTGCAATGTGCTGCCATGTGTTTTCGATTATCTCTGTACAGTAAGCTCCTTGGGAGAAAGTGTTGTATCTTTGGCTTTGGCTTATAGTAGTATAAGACTACTCTGATACTTTTGAATAATGCAGAATTTCAAGATCAACCTATAATTTACCCCTTATATAGTTAATAACGATCATTTTTTCTGTCTCTTTCTCTAGCACTGTCTCTGTTTCTTTCTCTCTGTCTCTCTCTCTCATGAGTTAATGCACTGATTCCATATCCAGTGACATACTACTGAACATGTGAACACTTGTTATAATAACATTATTAATAATGAGAGGTGTTACCTAAAGTTTCACAAGCTGTGCACAAAGAAAGGTTTATTTTTTTCTCTTAATTTCCCTTCATGAAAATTATTTTTGTGTGGGATATTGAGATTTATATTTTGAAGATTTTAACACTCCTCACCCAAATATCTTTTAGAAACAAAACTCTCTTGTTAAGTAAACAAACCAAAACAAATAAACAAACAAAAAACTCAAGCCCATGTTTCTGGATTGTCTGTATGCAATTCAGGCCAATTAAAGGCCTTGTGTGAGAGCCAAAATGAGCTAAATTTATTCAGAGTTTTTTCCCCTTTCTTCTTTGAAGAAGAAAATAAACAAGAAAACTTCTCAAGTGTTTTCTAATTCTATGATTACTTCTTTGCCTATTATTTTCTATCATTCACATTGTCAGACTCAAGTAAATCGAAGTTTTTCTCCTACTTCACTTTTAAAAAGTCATAATCAATGGTAATCATAGTTGTAGTTTAGAAGAAACATTTTGATAAAAAAGAAATCAAAGTTGGTAATACAGTTCTATAAGATATATCACATTAAGTTTTGTCATAAAATTTTTCAAATATTGTTCCTGAGATGACACCACCCACCAAGAAAAGTACTCAAGTATGGTTTGAGTATCCTGTGATGTCTGTTTTCTTAAACTGCTGAGATGCTTCACTGCTAATCCCCCAGAATCCTAAGAGCAGCATCTCCACAGAACTGGTGCTCTAGTGGTGACGTGCTCAGTGACTTGGGCTTGGTGGGGCGAGACCATGGGAGCTTTTCCTTTGCTTCTCCTTGTTTCTTTCTTTTCTCTAGCACTTTTTAAGAATGACCAATGAAGCATACTGTAGAAGCCAAGTAGGCTGATATCTCTGTGTCTTGAGAATCTTTAAGAGTTATGTCCCCAGCTCCTCAGAGGACTTATCACTTTACTTCTCAGTTATTATGAGCTGGCGTGGAAATTTACATGGAAGGAAAGAAACATCTTTTCAGCCTAACGAATTAGAAAAAGTATGGAAGTCTCTAAGTTTTGTCACATAACTCTAAAAGAATTTTTCATTTCAACTACTTTCCTTATAACAACAAAGCTAGTCTCTTCTAAGGTTTGAGACTTTGAAATAATAAACCACAGGTGCATAGTGTTGCAGGATTCTCCTTTCTTCTTCTGGGTATCAGAAAGATAGACACTAATGATCAGATTTTTGCATTTCATGATGCTCTAATTTACTGGTTAAAACATTGCATTGATGCTCTGATGTTTTCATTGTGCTTTTATGAAACCCTTTCAAGAGGGAAAGCATCCCTTAGAACTCTGCTTCTAAACCACCACTACTCTATATCCCTCCACTTCAAAATACAATTTTAAAGACTTCTTCCATTGCGTATTTTACTTAGACTTACTGAGAACTTCTTCAACATGTAAAAGAAAACCAGAAAAAAAATCCAATGAATAATTTAGGAAGCCATTCAAAGTGACTGGGTAGCTCTTCC
Organism: Cavia porcellus; assembly: GCF_034190915.1. Classification (NCBI taxonomy): domain Eukaryota; kingdom Metazoa; phylum Chordata; class Mammalia; order Rodentia; family Caviidae; genus Cavia; species Cavia porcellus. The sequence goes on from NW_026947489.1 coordinate 36,393,488, forward strand.
AATTGACTTTTGGATAGGCAGAGGTCTGTTAAATATTGTATGACATAAAACAAGATTTCTTTTCAAAAGATAGTTCATTATTAGTGTTTCTTAGGCATTAGGAATAGCAGCAATGGGGAAAAGATATCGCTTCAGTTTTCCTGTTTGCCTTTAGCTGGAGCAGGGGCTGCGGCTGGCATGCTAGGGGCTGGTCTAAGATGAGAAAGGACTGAGAACTGAAGGAGTGTGGTTCCCAGCCAGTATCAGCAAGCCTAGGGAGGAAGAAGTGCACACTCTGTGTTTTGAAGGATGTGACTACTACTCAGCTTCAGCAGCTGAAGACCTCAGAAGACAGTCTTAATTGTGTTTTCCACCTTTTTTTAGGTCTACTGGCCTTAACCCTGTGCTAGGGAAGGTAAGTCTAACGGAATGCCTAGACTCAGAGGTCCAAAAACCAGTGGGTCATAGTGAACTGGCCTAACTATGTTGGCAATAGAAAAAGGGAGCCAAACAGGTTTAGTGAGACTCTCACACCATGCTGGTGGAGTTGTAAACTGGCGCCACCACTTGAAGAAACAATGGAAGTTTCCTTCCAACCCAGCGTTTCTACCTCACTATATTTAATAGGAAGTCAGCACAAGAGTACCCACTGCCAACCAGCACACAGGTCTTCTCAAGGCTATGGGAAGCTGATATGATGTGGTTATAGAAATGAGCTAAAATCTGTACCCAGCTCAATACCTGGGCACCTCAAGCACGCATTAAGTACCCCCTCAAAATATATATATGTGTATATTTATGAAATATCATCTAATTTTCTGTGATGACATGGATATACATATGTATAATTGCACTACATGCATGTAGTATCTGTAAGGAGAAAAACCTAATTTTTCCCTGTGGAGGAAGAAGAAGGGTCAGGGACGGAGGATGATTATTGAGGATTTTGCATTATCTGAAATCTGCTCAAATGAAATTATGTGCCCATGTTCTACTGCTCTAGCTTAATGTTTAAGATTAAAATAAGAGCATTGTGCTATTGTCTGCAGTGGGCCTGGGTAGTTTTGGAGGCCACAGAAGGTTTTTTGTATCAAGTAATTTATTGACATGTTAACAGACAGCTAGATACACAGGAGACGGAATTACTTCCATGGCTCCACCACTGAGTTGTGCTCACTCTCATTACTTACCTTAGTTTTCCTGCAGACTTGGCTACTTGTAAAATTCTGGCACTTGTTACATTCACAGATGTCTGCCATATATTATTTATGCATCTTCCAGTGAGACTAAGTTCATTGCCTCTTCATGGTTGAAGAATTTTTTAGAGAAAGCCAAGATGAGTGTCAAATGGGAGCTCAGAAGATCATAAAAATCCATTGTATAAAAATACCACAACTTTTTTTATCCATTCTTCAATTGATGGACACTTAGGTTGTTTCCAAGATACAATGGAGTACTACTCAGCTATAAAGAATGATCACATTGAGATATATATAAATAAATGGACACAGCTTGAGACCATACTCATAAGTGAAATAAATCAAGCCCACATGTATAAATACCAAATAGTTTCCCTAGTGTAAGAAATGATAACAATACATAAAAGTATGTGGTAATCATGAATCCCCATTATATTGCTTTGAAGCCTTATAATGTTTTCATTCATTAATTGGAATGGTTTTATTCTGGGTTGTTTGATTTTATTGTCTGTGATTTTGAAGAAAACAAGACATCATAATAGCTAGTGCTGGTTTAATATCATCTTGCTTTTGTTCTTGTTCTAATACCATCAAGCTTTTGTTCTTCTATCTCCATTGGTCTTAACATGTTTTATCTTGTTGGATTTTATTATATGTGATAGTACAAACAAAAACTTTTATAGATAAGGAGATAATATATAAACCATTTTTCATTTTCTGTTAGCTGGTTCTAAATACCCTGCAATACTGTCATTCACTTGAATGGTTTCACACTGTCTTGATATGTTTGATGCTACAGTATATGAAGTTATACTCAAATATTCCAAGGAAAGAGACATTATGGTAACTATTGTTATGTCGGGATATATTATGGTGAAACATTATGTTACTTAAATTGTTATGTTCTGACCTGTGCTGTTGTGTTGTTATGTCCTCTTTTATCTTAATCTCCTTTTCTATTATTTATTTATTTATTTTTATCTTTTTAATTAAGGGAAAATAAATTTAAAAAAATAGCAGGATATATTATAGTAACCACTTTGACTTCCTACTAACTTGATTTTAAGCCCTGTATTTCTCTCACCATCTTGTTTTGACTGATTTTACTCTGTTCTGTTTTGCTTGATAGTATCAAATTTGAGGGTATAGGCAACTGCTTTGAAGACAATAAGATTTTGAAGACTATGATGCCCATTCTAGTTTGACTACTATCTTCTTTTGAAGTCCTGTAATAACTCCAATGTTTCAGTTTTATTGGTTTTGTTCTGTACTGTTTTGTTCAATTTTATTATAACTGATAATATAGGCAATTCTTTGTAACATAGCAAGAAGCATTAGGGTAACCATTGTTGATTACCTTGTATTCTGTTTTTACATCATGTACTATGTCCATCCTTTTGATTTGACTGACTCTGTTTTGTTATGTCACATTTGGTTTTATTATCTTAAAAAAGTAATAAGAACTGTGGGAGTAATAAAACCAAAAATGTGTAATTGTTATTGTTAAAAAAAAAAGAGGAAAAGAAAGTGCTCTAAAGGATATAACTGCATGTATATTTAAGTGTATAAGATAGAAAACCATATTACTGAGTTTTTGTTGGATCATCGAACAGAACTGTTTGCAGTCTCACTGTTTGAATATCCGCTTTGTATGCTTTAATTTTGTAACTTGAACAACTATTTCTGAGATGAAAATATGTAATCTATTAACTAGTGATTTCTTACTGTTCATTTTGCTGAAATTCTGTATTGTGCCCTTTTTCTGTTTTTTTGTTTGTTTTTCTCTTTAAATAAAATTTTTTAAAAATCATAAAAATCAAAGGTGCTGCTGTAAAAACATGACTTGGGCATCAGGAAGAAAATCAAGTGTTTGCATTTAGTTAGAAAGAAGAACAGCTTGGCATCTGGGAAGCATAGAGACATTATCGCACCATATAAATGTGTTTCCAAAACAGCACACCTGTGTTTAGCCTGCCAGCTTCATCCTGTGGCTTCTTCATCTGCTGGAGGAAAGTCGCTGTGGCAAAACTTTTCCTTCCCTTAGCACTGCAGCAATGCTTGACTCAAATCACATTTCCAGTAATAATAGCACTAGTCTTGAGCAAATTTTAACTACAGAAACCATTTGTATCCCATTACATCTGAAGCACCTTCTAGTCTCAGTAATTCCACATAGAATTAATTTGTTTTGCAATGTCTGGTTTATGTGACATGAGGATAGAAAAAAATCAATAGAGCTCAACTCTTTGACCGAAATTAATCTAGTTTTACAATGCTAGAAATAATACCCATTGTGTTGTCTGCTTCAAATTAGTTTATTGATCAATGAGTGTGTCCATTGCCTGAAATCTATATGACCTTTTTTCATTATTCTTTGATTCATGCAAAAACTTTATAAGAAAATAAAATTGGACTCTAAATCACTGATATCTGCTGTATAGAGATGTATTTTATGTTCTTTAACTGACATATATTTTTTTTGTTAATGTGTACTGAATAGAAAACTGCTACCTGGGGTTGAACCTGGGAATTTCATGGTGTTACTCTTGCTGTTTCCCATAGGGAATTCATTGTGTTGTCACACATGATCAATATGTTTTAAAGATGTTTACATCAAATGTTAGACATGTGTCTTAGAACACTTTGTTCCATTGGAACAATAATGCATCTTTGGTTTTGCCTCTAAAGCTAGTCATTTATTATTTTATTTACTAAAGATGTATTGTGTCCCAAACAGGACAGAAAAAATGAAAAAGAGAAAATGGGAAATGATACCCCTAAAGAGGTTAAAGGGCATTAGAGGAGACAGATGTGTAATTAAATAAATGCACAAGTATTAATGAAAGTAATAAATTATAAAATTTTACACATTGATTATTGTAGCATAATTTGGAGTAAAGAGTTTCACATGATCATGCTCAAGAAAAATTATTTTAGTATTTTAAAACTATGATGATGGGTGAGAAAACACTTCAGCTGTTAGTGCATTTCAAATTTTTATTAAGAAGTTCCTTCCTGAACTTCTGACATCCGCCCTCAGAGATCAGGTATACCTCATTTATACCTTTAGATGAATCGATACATTTCATTTATATTTCCTTTCCAGTTGCTCTTCCTTATAGGCAAACCTTCATACTTAACAGTGATTTCAGGAGTTACAGCCTTGGACTGTTAATCATTTCTTAACCCCTTGCTCTGGTTTTTGTCACTATATATGTTTGTAGGACACAATGTTTGCATTCTTTGCATGCTGTAAGTACATTGCATAACATATTTTAAATTCTTTTTTTCATTCTCTTTTCCCTTCCACCTGTTTCATGATCCCTTTTCCATTTGAAAAAGATATATTTCCCTTTCTCCTATTGTCTTTTATTTTTCTCTTTATTTATATTTGGGGATTCTCAAATAACAGAAGCCATGTGATAACTAAGCTTATATATCTGATATATTTCACGTAACATTGCAATATCAAGGTGCATCCATTTTTCTAAAAATGACACAAATTTGTCTTTCTGTGGCAGAGTAGTACTCCATTGTGTGTAAATAACACATTTCATTGTTTATTATTATTATTATTATTATTGGTACCGGGGATCAAACTCACGACCTTGCACTTGCCAGGCCAGTGCTTATGCTGCTGAGCTAAACCTCTCACCTTAGTTTTTAATTTTAAGAAAAAAAAACAATGGCACAGAATTACAAAGCAAGATAACAGAAAATTAATAGTGGTTAATATATTGTGTACTGTTATTTTCAAAGTAGTTGCTCAGATTACAAGCTATAGGTGTGCAAAGTTGATCACACAATATAATCATTAACTTTCCTTTTCAATGAATAGTTTAGTAATATAATTAACTTAGCTATCAGTCATATATATTAGTAGTATGATTACCTTAGCTATCATTCATATATATAATTTTTACTTTCTTCTTTTGTCTTTTCCCTAATCCAAGTTGTTCTTTCCTTTTGAGCAGTTTCTTTCCTTTTCATTCTATATATTATACATTTTGGATCTTATTTACGCTTTCAGTTTCTTAAACTACGGAGACAAAATGATATTTACATATGTGAGTCTGATTTACTTCACTTATGAGTATGGTCTCTAGTTGCATCCATTTACCTAATAAAAGCCTTGAGTTTAATCCTTCTTTATAGTTGAGTAGTACTCCCTTGTTTAAAATGCCACAACTGTTTTATCCATCTCTTGGTTGATAGGCATGTTGGTTGTTTCCAAGATTTAGCTATTACAAATTATGCTTCTTCAAACATGAGTGCACATACATCACTGTGGTATGATGTTTTCAGTTCTTCTGGGAAGATACCCAGACAAGGGAATAGCTGGGTTGAATGGACCCTCTCCTCTCCTAGTTTTTTGAAGAATCTCCACACTGATTTCCAAGGTGGTTGCATTAGTCTGTACTCCCACCAACAATGGAGAAGGTTCTTTCTTTTCCCCCACAACCCCATAAGCATTTGTTATAGGTTGATTTCTTGATGATAACCATTCTTTCTGGGGTGAGATGAAATCTCAGTGCTGTTTTAATTTGCATTTCTCTAATGGCTAATGATATTGAGCATTTTTTCATGTATTTCTTTGCCATTTATATTTCTTCATCTAAGAAGTGTGTATTCATTTCAGATGCCCATTTTTGGATTAAGTCTTTGGATTTGGGGGCTTGAGTTTTTTCAATTCTTTATATGTTCTATATAAAAGTCCTTTGTCTGAGGGACAGTAGGTTAAATTTTTTTCACATTTTATGGGTTTTCTTTTCACTCCATTGGTACTTTCTTTTGATGTGCAAATTTTTTTAATAAGATGAGATCCCACTTAATGATTCTTTGAAGGACTTCCTGTTCAGTTTGGGTTTTATTCATGAACTCTCTGCCTACCCCTGTGGCTTCAAGGTTTCTATCTACTTTCTCTTCAAGTAGATTTAGTGTTTTTATTTCTTAATATTTAGGTCCTTGATCCATTTTTACTTTAATTTAATGCATGGTGTTACATATAGGTCTAGTCTTAGTCTTCAGGATGTGGAAAGCCAGTTTTTCCAGCACCATTTATTAAAGAGGCTAGCTCTCTTCCAGTGAGCATGTTTATCCCCTTTGTCAAAGACAAGGTGGCTGGGTGTTTTTGTAGTTGTATCTGCATCTTCTGTTCCATTCTATTGATCCTTATGTCTATTTTTTGTTTGTATTGCCACTACTATGCTGACTTTATCATAGTAGTTTTCTATAATTTCAAGTCAGGGATGTGATGTCTCCTGCCTTGCGTTTGTTGCCTAGGATTGCCTTTGTCATTCTAGGTCATTCTGTTTCCAAATTTATTTTAGGAATCTTTTCTCTAAATCTTTGAGGTATGCTAATGGTGTTTTGATCAGGATTGCCTTAAATTTGTATAAAAATTTTGGGAGAATGGTCATTTTTACAATGTTGGTTCTTTCCACCCAAGAGCAAGGGCTATTTTTCCATTTTCTGATATCCTCTTTAATCTTTTTCAGAGTACTGTAATTTTGAGAGTACAGAGCTTTTACTTCCTTTGTTAGACTATTCCTAAGTATTTCATTTTTTTTGATGGTTATAATAAATGGTGTTTTCCCCCTGATTTCTCTCTCAGTGAGTTTGTTGTTTGTGTGCAGGAATGTTACTGATTTTTGAGTGTTGACTTTGTATCCAGCTACACTACTGAATTTGCTTATTAATTCCAGATATCTTTTGATGGAGACTTTGGAGTCTGCTGTGTAAAGTATCAGGTCATCTGTAATGAATATAATTTAACTTATTGCCTTCCTGTCCTTATTCTTTTTATTTCTCTCTTGTCTAATTGCTCTGGCTAATGTTTCCAGAACTATGTTGAACAGGAGTGCTAATAGTGCACATCCTTGTCTTGTTCCTGATTTTAGGGTGAAAGCTTTCAGTTTTTGTCCATTTAGTACAATGTTGGCTGTTGGTTTGTTATAGATGGCTTTTATCAGAATGAGATAAAAACCATCTATTCCAGTTTTCTCTAGGGTTTTTATCATGAATGAATTCTGGACTATATCAAAAGCTTTTTCTACATTTATTGAGATGATCATGTGTTTTTAGTCTTTGGGTCTGTTGATATGGTGTATTATGTTTATTGATTTGTATGTATTGAGCCATCTCTACATACCTAGCATGAATCTCATGTGGTCATGATGTATAATCTTCTTGATGACTGATTGCATTCTGTTTGCTAGTATTTTATTGAGGATTTTTGCATCTATGTTCATTAGGGAAATTGTCTTGTAGTTCTCCTTTTTGGTTGGGTGTATCTCTGGTTTTGGTATTAGAATACCCTGTCTCCAGGAATGAGCTAAGGAGATTTGCTTCCTTTGTAATTTCATTAAAGAATTTGAGGAGTATTTATATTAAATCTCCTCCAAAATTCTTGTAGAATTCAGCTGTGAATCCATCAGCAAAATTTTTATATCTTTTTGATTCAGCTTTGGCACTTCAGGAATCTGCTTATTTCTTCTGTGTTTTAGATCCTTTAAGTGTAAAGATTTTTTGAAGACTGTATTGATGATCTTCTGAATTTCCACAGGATCTGTAGCGATTTTACCCTTTTCATTCCACATTGCATGAATTTGAATTTTTATTTCCTTTTTTTGATGTGGTCAGCTAGGGATTTACATATTTTGTTTATTCTTTCAAAGAACCAACTCATTGATTCACTAGTATTTGTATTTTCTTAGTCTCACTTGTGTTAATTTCTACTCTGATCTTTATCATTTCCTCCTTTTTTTGAGCTTTGATCTTGACTCGCTCTTCTTTTTCTAGAAGACTGAGGCACAATATTAGGTTGTTTATATATGCTTAGTCTGTTTTCCTAAAGTGCGAATTCAATGCTCTGTATATTTCCATCTCAGGACTGCTTTTATTGCATCCTGCAGGTTCTGGTGTGTTGTATTTACATTTTCATTTGATTGTAGATATTAATTTCTTCTTTAATTTCATCTGTGACCCATTGGTTGTTCAGGAGGGTGCTATTTAATTTCCATTTGTTTAGGTAATTTTTTCAGTTTCTTTTGCCATTAATTTTCAATTTCAGTGCACTATGGTCAGATAGTATGCATGGGATAATTTCAGTTCTTTTGTATCGCTTAAACATGTTCTAATGAATAGTATATGGTCTAGAGACCATGAGTATATGGTTTAGACAATGTTCCATGTGCAGCTGAGAACAATGTGTATTCTTACGCTGTTGGGTGGAACACTCTGTAAACATTTATTAAATTAATTTTTTTCATACATTTGGTTCAATTCTGTTATTTCTTGCTAAATTTCTGTTTGGTTGATCTACCTTTTTGTGTCAATGGAGTATTAAGTTCCTCCATTACAACTGCATTATTGCTTATTTGATTTTTCATGTCTATAAATATTTGTCTTTTATATTTGGGTGCTCCCATATTTGGTGCATATATATTTATGATTGTCATCTCTTTGTCTTGAATTTTTCCCCTAACAAGTATGTATTGACCTTCTTTATCTCTTTTGATCATTCTTGGTTTGAAGTTCACATTATCTTTAAATAGAATACTACTCCTACCTTTTTCTGAGTTCCTGTTGCATGGAGTATTATTTTCCATACTTTGACTTTCAGCCTATGAATTTCCTCTGGAGTTAAATACATTTCTTGTATAAAGCGTATTGTTGAATTGTGTCTTGAGATCCATTCTGCCAGTCTGTTTCTTTTGACTGGTAAATTAAGGTCACTAACACAAATGGTTATAACTCAGATGTCTTAGTTTAACTTTTTCATGTATTTTCCTGTTATTGTTTACATACTTTCCCCTTCTGTTTAATTGCTTTACCTGCTTGGTGATTTCTTTCTGTCATTATTCTTTGAATTGTGATTATTCTTGAATGAATATCTTTTCATACCCTGTATAGAATTGGTTTGGTGATTATGAATTTCTTCAGTTGTTCTTTGTCATGGCTATATCTTATTTCTCCATTAATTCTGCAAGATAGATTTGCAGGTACATCAACCTGGGTTGAAAGTTATTTCCTTTTAGGACCTGTAACACTTCACTCCCAGCTCTTCTTGATTTCAGAGTTTGTGTTGAAAATCTGCCATGATTCTGACGGGCTTTGTGTTATAGGTGATCTGTTTCTTTTCTCTAACAACTTTTGATATTGTGTTCTTGTACAGAATTTGTAGAATGTTGATTATTATATGTCTGGATGTAGATTTATTTTGGTTATGGTTGGTTAGTCTGTTCATTTCGTTTGCCCATTTTTTATTGGGTCTTTTATTTGGGAGCATTTAACTTGAGTTCTTTATTTATTCTGTATATTAGTCCTTTGAGGAACAACTGGCAAAATTTTTCCCCATTCTGTAAGTGTTCTTTTTACTCTGTTGTTTCTGTGCAGAAACCTTTTAATTTGATATGATTCAATTTGTTGATTCTCTGTAGTATTTCCTGTACAACTAGGGTTCTGTTCAGATTGTCCTTGCCTATGACTATGTCTTCAAGACTTTAACCTACTTTATCTTCCAGCAGGTCATTTCTGTTTTAACATTTAGTTCTTTGGCCTATTTTGATTTAGCTGAGTACATGATGATAGATATGGATTTATATTCATTCTTCTGCATACGGATGGCCAGTTTTCCCAACACTTAATCTTTTTGTGCTCTCCAGCTCATTACCTTCTTCCTCAAGTGCAACTATTTGAACTGCACACAGCATTCTGAGTACATAGCACTCTCATTCTCCAGTGTCCTGGCATAATATTTTATACCTTTCTGATGTAGTATTGTTTTGTTGACCATTTTTCTAGATAATAGCACATTGGGTTAGTGTTTTCATATACTTTGTGATATCATCCAGGCTTCTTTTCTAATTTGTGTCTGAGAGAAAGCCCATCAAGCAGCCAGTAGAATGTTAATTATTTCTTTGGTAAAAATAAATGTATTTTGTCACAGCAGAATTCACCTATTTGCTGACCATTTGCCAGTCACAGCTTCAGAAGTTTGCTCCACAAATCTGTTCCCATGTAGTGATGCTTCTAGTGCTCATAGTTTATAGCAGATGCAAATGCTCTAGTCATTTGTAAGATTAAATATTTCAAATTATACAGATACAGAACTCAGCTGAATGCATTTATTCCTCCCCATGTTTCTCTATGCCTAAAACTATCTCCTTAAAATATGAAACATTGGCCAATGCCATGGCAACATGTTGGAAAATAATTTGACATAAAATGTGCAAAAGTCTTGGACATTTTATGAAATAAATGTATTTCACAATATAAAGTATATAATACATATAAGGTACAAAATATAAAGATTAAATGAATATGTATACACAATATTCAGCTGATGCAAAAAGGGCTTGTTGGTGACTGTCTGTTCCTCTTGGATTGCATCTTTCCCTCCTCAACAACTGTAATCAAAACTTATCACTGTCTTGCTTCTCCCTAGGCTTTGTTATAGAGGTATTTCTCTAAACAGTAATAAATATTGTTTGATTTTTTCTTTTTTAAAATTTTTATACAGACATATATTCTAGAATTTGTTTGATAACTCAACCGTATGCTTCATTGATGTTGATGATCATCAATTATTTTCAATGGTTCCCTGGTATTTTAGTGTTTATGTTTGTCATTTGTTCCATCAGTGGACAATTTGGAGTTTTGTGTGTATGTGTATTTGTGTGTTATTTCATATTATAATTATTGTAAATATTCTTGTAAGAATTTCTGTGGAGTTTATAGTTCTAGGCAAAATGAGCTACATGCATCTTCATCAATATCATTTACCAGCAAGTTGCATTCCAAAGTGGTATTTCTGAGCTGGTGGTCCCACCATCAGTGTTTGAGCCCTCCTTGCCGTACTGTTCAGTATCCTTGGTTCTGGAAATGCTAGACTTTTTTATTTTTTGCAAATCTGATGGAATAAAGCAGTGTTATCATATGTCTTTTTCATTACTATTGAGATTCAGGACCTTAACACATTTTTTCATACAACTCCTTTTTCTTTGAATTACCTGATCATATCTTTTTTCCCCCATTTTTATATTGACACATTCTCTTTTCTCAATAATTCACAGGGGCTTTTGGGCATTGTAAGGGTTGCCTTGTTGATTAGAAATTACAGAGAACTCCTAATTTATGGTTTCTTTTTTAAGTTATCTGTCTTAATGAAATTATAATTTAACTGTAACTAGATATAATAACCTTTCTGTTAAAATGTAAATTTTTCTTATTTAAATGATTTTATCTGTAGCAATATCAAAAATTGTTTTGATTTTCTTCTGAAATTTGAGGTTTTTACATTTAACATTTAATCCACCAGAATTGATCATGAAGTGTAGGATCCAGCTTTATTGTTTACCTATGTGCTAACCAGTAGTCTCATAATTTCACCTCTGTCAACACCAAGATGTGTGTGTGTGTGTGTGTGTGTGTGTGTGGGTGGGTGGGTGGGTGTGTGTGATAGCATGTATGATAAAATTCAGTTTGATAAGAAGGATGTTACTACAGTGGCCTACTAAACAAACATGGAGTCTGTCTCATGTAATAAGTAATCTGTGAGTAGCCTATAGTCTGGGGAAAGGTAATTAGATTGGCACAGCATTTCAACATCAAGGACCCCAGCTCCTTTCACACTGCATCTTTACAATCCTTAACATTTTCTTAGTGGTTACAAGATGACTGGTGTATCACTAGACCTTACATCTTTGTTAAAATCAGGAAAAAGGGTAGAATATTAAGAGAAAAGATCTGATCTAGGCTTGGCTCTGGATTTTAATTTTTCAGAAAGGAGAATTTTTTCTCTGGACTTGTGTGAAACTGTTATTACATAGAACTGTCTGTCATGTGTCACCCTGGATTAACAGAGACTAGAAATTAGTCGAGGGGAGTGGTGGTGAACCTATGGCTTGCATGCTGCAATGAGGTGTTTGTATCACTGACAGCTCTAAAAGGTTCACAGCCATTGGAGTAGGGTATATAAATGTGTAACCTCCTTGAAGTTAAAATATACACATCCCTACCCTCCTGTCCTTTTTAAAATTACAAGACAGGGTCTCATTAAGTCACTAAATTATCCAGCTGGACTCAAACTTGCAATCATCCTGGCTCAGTCTTTCAGAGTGCTGGGGTTACAAGTATGTACCTGGCTTGTTTCAATTTTCAAAGTGGCTATTTCCAATACTTCATAGTTAAGTACAGCTCAAGTAAATTCCCTTGAAATCTGAGTTCACTAAATTTTTTATTTTTTTATTTTTATGAGTATTCAGATGCTTTTATGCATCTGTTAAGATCATCAAGCTTTTTCTAGTTTGACTCATTGATATGAGTACATGAATATGTTATCTGATATTTCAGTAATCTTAAAATTCTTGGACTATGCTCAATTATATTATGATACAATATTATCTTCACACTCTGTAAGATTGTTTGCCCTTTTTGAAAATTTATGCTTATAAGTAAAATAAGTCTTTGTCTTTTCTCATATTCTCCTATGTGGTTTTAATTTCACAAAAGGAGTTACTAAATAGACCCTATTTCTAATCTTAGTTCAAAATATTTAAGACTGTGTCCATCATAAAATAGTTGGCCAAGCATGGACAAGCTATTCAATCTCATAGAAACTCTACTTTCTTTATAAATATGAATAACAATAGTATTAATTGCATGAGATTACTAAGGAAACTAAAAGTATTCAAGTGAGCCACTCATTGGCTGGCAAAGAGTCTATGGAGAAAAAAATGGCAGCTATAGTAATATTATCATTAGTCCTTTTCATCCATAAGCATATGAACATTTTCCTTTAAGAAAAACAAATTGTGGTTTTTTATGTTATAGTTTTATAAGAATGCATTCATTGCAAGCAGGCAGTCATGAGTTCAATCCCTGGTACCGATAAAAAGGAAAAAGGCAAAAAAAAAAAAAAAAAAAAAAAAAAAGAATGCATTCATTTTTGAAACCACTTATTACAACATGATAAGTTTTTCTAGAGCATAATTCAAATCACCAAGCATAATAGTCAGGTCTTTTAGGTCTTGGCTTAAAACTCACCTGTTCTGGTTTATTGTTAGAACATCTAACAATAAGTAGATCTAAACAGATTCCCCATAAATTCTCACATTATACTTCTTCATTTAACAAATTGAACTCATCCTCATGTGAACTGTTAGACGGCAATAACAAGTAAGACACGTGGTGCACAGGCGCTAATGGAAGCCATTTGTCCAAGGCAGCACATAGGGAAGGACTGGATCCTCACGCTTGCCTGAAGTATCACCATAGTCCTCAATGGCTAGAGGTATTTTTGGTTGTTACAGCTGAAGTGTTGGTGGTGCTGTTAGTATCTAGTGGGCAGTGACCCATGCCACTACTAAACATGATGCCCTGCCTAAAGCAGTCCAAGTAACAAACGATTATCCACTCTAAAATGTCAACACTGGTAGTCAAAAGTTGCATGAGGCAGATAATTCTCTAACACAGCATTTCTGTGTATCTTTTGGGTTTCTTCAAAATTCCTCAATTCCAGACTCTGTCACTAGATGTTGTGTTTTGAAACAACAGAGCCCCAAAACCTGGTTCTTTAACTAGGTAAGTCTGATATAGGTGATCCAGGAAGTTAACTATAAGAAGTACTAAAATAGGAAACAGTGACAGTGTATCAATAACTTACCAATTAATTGAAGGTAATTAAAAAAGAGTTGTGAGTAGCAGGAAGAATATTGGTTCTTATATCTCTAGGTTGAATTCCATAGAGAATCATTTACTGGCAACTGAAGTATCATGTCAGAGAGAAGAGACAAACTGAAAATAAGATACATAAATAGTACAGAAAGAAATTAATTTTGGGACATACCATTGGAATATCATTCTGCAAATGAATTTTCAATTATTGATTTTTGGATTACCCATAAGAATTTCCAAATTTGATGTTTATACTCCTTAACTGGTCATGGGCTATTATCTGTGGGATGATATCAAAGAGGTATCAGTGAGTGACTTCAGTGTGTTCTGACCAACTCAAGGCAAATTTTGATCTCTCAAGCTAGGCATGATGGCTCAGGCCTACAATCCCAGCACTTGGGAGGCTGAGGCAGGAGGATCATTGTGAGTTCGAGACCAGCATAGGCTATAAAGTGAGCTCAAGGCCAGCCTGCGAGACCCTGTCTCAAAAAGACAAAAAAATTTTTTTTTGATCTGTTCTTCCATTTGGATTTGAAAGTTGACTATAACAATAAAGCTAATCTGTTACTCTACTTTTTAGTTTCCTGCCCTTGCAAGGAAATATAGCTAAAAGATGATTGTGAGAGCAGTATTCAGCCAAGCATTGGGAATTTCTAACACAAATTAGTGACACTGTTTCACACTAGATCATTTTTATATTCTCTGGGAACTGCATTAGAAATTTTTATATTATTTACCTTTAAGCAATTTTGGTTTAGTTTGTTATTAATTAGGTAGTTTAAAATTTTAAAAGTATTGGATACCTCTTTCTGGGGTTCTAAAGTTAAAAAGTTTCAAAGAAGCATTACCTTTGAGAGTTTCAATATGGTTTTCCATGATGCTTCTGCCAGTAATTAAGGAGGACGGTAAGTCTGTAAAGTAGTGACATTCAATAATGCTGATGCTGATAGCCAAGACAATTCATGCTGCAGGTTATGACCCCTTTACTATCAGCAAATTGCTCATGGCCTGGAAATGCTGCATTTTGTTTGTTTATTTGTATCTCTTTCTCAACCAAATAAGTTGTAGACAAAAATTCCCACCACAGCAGTATTTTATTTATCTGGAGGTCACTTATGCAGTATCTGTGAACATTTAAAACATGTCTGATAATCAAATAATAAGTAAAGGCCACCAAACAGCCAAAATCGATGTCACAAAGCCAAAAACAATCCATGTATTCATCAAAAAGGGACATTGTCAAAGTGTATTTGCTCTCATGTTAGGATGCTCTAATTGTTCTGATAATTAGGATTTCCAGACCTCAGTACAGTAGAAGCAAAGGAGCAAAAGGAGAAAGGAGTGAATTACAAACTGCCCAAACAGAAGCAAAATGTTTCTTGTTGACAGCTAAAAATAGAACCAAACTCTTCAAGTCAGAAAAATTATAAGGGCAATGTATCCTGGAGCTGTTAAGATAGGCCACCAGCTGCATTAAGGGCACAACATAATTATGTAAATTGATTACAGTGAGCCTAAATTATAGACAGTATATAAATTATATTTAACATAGGCTATTTAATAAGCAAATGTTTATAATCCATTTAAAAAGAGATTAGCCCATTTTCCCTAGAGGAATTAGAAAACACTGCCTTAATAATGTGACAATACCATACAAAACACATTATTTACCTAAGATGTTAAAGAACGTGGCCTTTTGGCATTTGTACAGAGTAGTAATTGTCAAGTTGTCAAATCTTTTGTTTTGAAAGACATTAGACTCCAGAGTCTGGAAGTGATGGACTGGATACAAAATAAAGATGCTCACCTTGCTCATTCTTTGGAATTTACCCTCTTGCACACAGAACTAGCATGCTCTATGACTTTTTTCTTATAATTCCTTCTTTTCTGCTGTCATCCTAGCTCCTACTATCATGGGAGATTTCAGCTTCTGTGTTTGAGAACTCTTCTGAGCTTCTCTGTAAGACTGCTTAAAAATCGGTTCCATTCCAACCTACCTCAGTGACTGCAGGAGGTGGCCATCACATGAAATCAAGTTACCTCACAGCCTGTAGGGTATACTGCAGTGATAATTGCAAGGTGCTCCGTGTGCCTGAAATGAATTTGAGGACTTTGTGGTTAGCATCTTTTAGAAATTAAATTTTTATTCCAGAAAACTAAGTCGGGATCCACAGTAATGACAGTTTAGTGGGATTTTGCTTTATTTAATGGGTTGCTAATGGGACACATGCTCAATGATAGGATCAGCAGGCCATCACACACTCAGTATAGATAGGTGTGGGAAACTAATTATTCTACTCTGGAAGTTTGTTGGAACAGCAAGTTTTCCTAGAAGCTCCTCAAATTGAGCTGATTTGCATTTTGATTTGTTTTCTAAAAAAATACAAAGGTTCAGACTATTTCTTGTTTTGCAAAACTCACTCCTCATCCTCAGCACAATGGAAAAATTGAAGTGTCGTAACATGTGATGCAGCCACACTCACTAACTGGTGGTTGCATGGGTTTAATGGCCATTTCCTGAGCACTAACTGTGTACATAACACAGTGCTGGTGCTGGAGATTTGGGGAAGGAGACTGAATCTTAAAATCTTAGTCTTGAGGCTCAAAAAACTGTATGAGTGGTAGTGTTTTGCAAGATGAGAAAGATGGGAGAGAAAATTATATCTATTATTGATGTATTCATATTGAAATGTTTATTAGGCATCAGAAAAAAAGCTTTATATTTCATCATCTAGATCCCCTTTAGGAATATAGCTGAAACATGGTAGGTACTATGTTTAGTAAACCTTAAGTTATACAATTTTGTGTTGTTATAAATAATTAAAAAAACACTTCATATTGTACAAAAAGATGAACCTTAAGATCCTAAAGGTGGGGACCTCACCCCTCCTCCTCCATCCAAGGACCTAGGGTTTGGCAGTATGATTGGTCACCTTCCCCCCACCCAAAGGGTCACAGCAGCCCCTGGACAAAAAGCAACACTTACACTACCTGCTTGGTGGGCTAGTGAGAAGCCTCCACAATCCTTCACCCATACAAAGTACCTCAGAGAGCTTGCAACAGTGTGGTGAGTTTCACCCTCAAATAGAGGACCTCAATGAGTAAACAGGAGCATCAGTGAACTCCTCCCCAGCTGCAGGACCTTGGCAAGTCTGGCAAGAGTGTGGGTGAGTTCTCCTTCCATACACAGAATACCAGGTGGGTCGAGGAGAGTGCTGACAAGGCCTCCCCCAACGTGAAGGGCCTAAAATCACCCAGTGATGCAGTGATGCAGTGATGCAGTGATGCAGGGCCCAGCTGAGGTACACACTATTGCCAGGTAGATCTGGCAGCCTAGAAAAGCCTGAAGCCTCAGTAACAATAGGATCTAACGGTTGACTTACATCAATATTTCTAGGCTAGACAGACAGTTGAGACTAGTGGGGAAAAGACCAAATATTAATGCAAAAGATGAAAATGACAAAATGAAAAAGCAAAATGCAATCTCAAACATCTAGTCCATCAGGAGCAAGTACAGGAGACATTGAAATAGAGGACTTTAAAAGTCCTACACCTGAAGTCTCTGAAAAGATAGCAAGTGAAATAAAAAAAGAAATCCATGAGACTATAGAGGAAGTCACATTAGAAATAATCTCTCACATAAAGAAAGGACAACCTTAATAAAAGAGTTGCTCAGAATAGCTAGAGAAGATATAGATAAAAAGAACAGGATCATGGGAAGATGAGGGAAACCTTGAATGAACAAACAGAAAAGAAGAAGAATGCAGGAAAGAGATTCAAAGAGATATCCAGGGGATAAAAAAATTCTACTGAAAGCCAGTTAAACTGTTTGAATGAAGTTGAGGATAGAATTTGAGGACAAGATTGCAGTTAGCAATCATGAAAGGAAGGAGCTTTTAAAAATAATAAGACAGCATTAAAGGACAATTCAACAGCTTCAAATGATGCAGAGAGAAACAATATAAGACTAATAGGCATCAATGAAGATGCAGAAGTCAACAGAAATGACATCAGTAAACTATTTGCAAAAGTAATGGCAGAAAATTTCCTAAAGATGGGACCAGAATCAGATATACAGATAAATGAGGCATACAGAATGCCATACCGTCATAACTAAAATAAGCCTGCACTCAGACACACAGTAATTAAGGGCCCAGAAATTCAGCATAAAAAAATAATTCTAAAATCTGTTAGAGAAAAGACACAACTCATCTATCAAAGAAAGCCTATTAGAATCACGGCAGACTTCTCAGCACAAACCCTCAAATCAAGACAAGCTTGGAGTGTTTCATGTCCTTAAAGAAAATAATTTTCAACCCAGATTGATGCACCCTGCAAAACTTTCCTTGAAAAGTAATGGAGAAATAAGATATTTCCATGACAAAGAACAACTGAAGAAATTCATGTCCATCAAGCCAACCCTAGAAAAAGTACTGAAAGACATGCTAGAGATAAAAAATTACAATTCCCAGAACAACAACAGAAAGAAACCACAAAACAGGACAAACAGTTCAACAAGTGGGACAAACAGGAAACCAACAACAGGAAAATAACATAACAAAGTTGTTCCAGTACATACCAATTATATCCATCAGTGTAAATGGTCTCAATTCACTAAACAAAAGAAATAGGTTTACAGAATGAATTAAGAAAGAGGATCCAACAATATGTTGTATACAGGAAACACATATGACTCAAAGGAAAACTCATAGACTAAAAGTCAAATGATGGAAAAAAATATTCCATGCAACAGGAACCCAGAAAAAAACAGGGGTAGTTATTCTGTTTGCATACAATGTAAATTTTAAACCAAAAATGGTCAAAAGATATTTAAAAAGTCACTACCTACTTGTTAGGATACTAATTCAAGATGAAGAACTCCCAATCATAAATATATAAGTACCAAATATAGGGGTACTCAACTATATAAGAAAAATACTAATAAAAACTGAAAAACCCAGTATAAAAAGAAAAATACTATATAAGAAAATATAGTATTTAAAAGTATTAAAAGTATTTATTTATAGTATTAAAATGTAAAATACTATATAAGAAAAATACTAATAAAAACTGAAAAACCCAGTACAAAAATAACACAATTATAATAGGGGTCCTAAATACCCCATTGTCACAAAGAGAGATCAACTAGACAAAAAATTGACAAAGAAATAACAGACCTGAATTGAACCTGTGAACAAAAGGACTTAGTAGACATTTACACAGTGTTCCACCCAGCCACATCAAAATACACATTCTTCTCAGCTGCACAGGGGGAATTCTCTAAAATAGACCATATATTATTCCATGGAACACTCTTAAGTAAATGCAAATAATATCCTATGCATATTATCTGACCATAGTGCACTGAATTGGAAATTAACAGCAAAAGAAACTATAAAACCTACATAAACACATGAAAATTAAATAGCAACCTCTTGAACAACCGATAGGTTACAGGTGAAATTAAAAAAGAAATTAAACAATACCCACAATTCAATGAAAAGCAGATAGAATATACTGAAACCTATGGGACACAATGAAAGCAATCCTAAGAGGGAAACACACAGTCATAAACTGTCACATCAGGAAAACAGAACGAGCACAAATAAAAAACAATGTTACACCTCAAACTTCTAGAAAAAGAGAAAATCAAGTCCAAAACCCATTGAAGAGAGGAGATTATAAAGATCAGAGCAGAAATTAATGCAGTTGAAACTGAAGAAATACAAAGAATTAATGAATCAAAGAGCTGATTTTTTGAGAGAATAAACAAAGTTGATAAACCTCTAACCAACCTTCTCAAGAAAAAGAAGGAAAAAACTAAATTCATGCAATAAGGAATGAAAAGGGGAAATTACACAGATCCCATGGAAATGCAGAAGATTATGAATACCTACTTTGAAAATCTTTATTCATACAAGATGGAAAACAGGAAATGGACATATTTCTAGAAACATGAATTACCAAAGCTAAATCAAGAAGATATAACAATTTTGAATAATGCAGTATCAGCTACTGAATTGAAACTTTGCTTAAAGACTTACTAACAAAGAAAAGCTCAGGTCCTGGTGGATTTACAGCTGAATTCTATAAGAAATTTAAAGAAAATTTAACACCAATACTCCTCAAACTCTAATGAAATTGAAAGGGAAGCAATTCTTCCTAACCCATTACTGGAGGTGAGTATTATTACTCTGATACCAAAATCTGAGAAAGACCCAACCAAAAAGGAGAACTATAGGCCAATCTCCCTAATGAACATTGGTGCAAAAATTCTCACTAAAATACTGGCAAATAAAATGCAGCAAATCATCAAAAAGATTATACATCATGACCAAGGGGGACTTAGCCCAGGAATGCAGGGATGGTTTGACATGTGCAAATCAATAAATGTAATGCTCCATATCAACAGAGCCAAAAACAAAAATCACAGGATCATCTCAGTAGACACAGAAAAAACTTTTTATAAAGTCCAACATTTGTTCATAATAAAAGCCCTACCGAAAATTGGAATAGATGGTATCTACCTCAATCTGATAAAAGCTATCTATGAAAAACCAACAGCCAACATTTCACTAAATGGGCAAAAACTGAAACCTTTCACTCTGAAATCAGGAACAAGACAAAGGTGTCCACTATCACAACTCCTGTTCAATATAATTCTGAAATCATTAGCCAGAGCAATTAGACAAGAAACAGAAAAGGAATAAGGATAGGAAAGTCAGGATGTTAAATTATGACTATTTGCAGACAACATGATACGCTACATAAAAGATCCCAAAAACTTCATCAAAAGACTACTAGAGTTAATAAGCCAATTTGGCTGTGTAGCAGGATACAAAGTCAGTACTCAAACATCGATAGCATTCCTGTACACAAGCAATATACTCACCGAGAGAGAAATTATGGAAAAAACACTTTTCACAATAACGTCTAAAACAGTCAACTACTTGGGAATCAAGCTAACAAAGGATGTAAAAGACCTATACATTGAAAACTACAGTACTCGAAGAAAAGAGAGTAAAGAGGATATCAGCAAATGAAGAGATATCCCTTGCTCTTGGTTAGGAAGAACCAATATTGTAAAAATGGCCAAACTGCCAAAGCTGTTGTACAGATTTAATGCAATCCCAATCAAAATACCATTAACATACCTTACAGATCTAGACAAAATGTCCCTAAAGTTAAATTTGGAAATAGAAGAAACCTAAAATAGCAAAGGTAATCCTGGGCAATAAAAGCAAGGCCGGACTGAAGTTATACTACAAAGCTACAGTGATACAATGGTACTGGCAAATAAATAGACCTGAGGATCAATGGAACAGATGAGAAGACAACTACAAAGACATTTAGCCACCTTATATTTGACAAAGGGGCTAAACATGTTCACTGAAAGAAAAATAGTCTCTTTAGTAAGTGGTGCTGGAAAAACTGGTTTTCTACATGCCAAAGACTGAAACTAGAACCATGTCAATCACCATGCACTAATCTAGAATCAAAATGGATTAAAGATCTAAATATTAAAATATAAACACTAAATCTTCTAGAAGACAAGGTAGGTAGAAATCTTGAAGGCATACAAGTAGGCAAAAAGTTCATGAACAAACTACAACTGCCCAGGAAGTACTCAAAGAATCAACAACTAGGATCTCATCTTATTAAAAAGTTTTTGCACTTCAAAAGAATCAGCAACAAAGTAAAAAGAAAACTCACAGAATGGGAAAGAATTTTAGCCAGCAATCCCTCATGCAAAGGACTTATATCTAGAACATACAAAGAACTGAAAAATAAATTGAGCCCCCCACTTGCCAAATTCAAATATCCATGCCAAAATTGAGCATCTGGGATTAATACACACTTCTGAGATGAAGAAATACAAATGGCAAATAAATACATGAGGAAATGTTCACTATCACTGGTCATTCAAGAAATGCAAGTTAAAACAGCACTGAGATTCCATCTCACTCCAGAAAGAACAGCTGCCATCAAGAAATCAACCAATAACAAATGTGGGCAGGGATGTGGGGAAAAAGGAACACTTCTCCACTGTTGGAGAAATCAGTATTGAGATTCTGGAGAAATCACTGTTGTTGAAATCAGTCTTGAGATCAGAAGTCCTATTCAATCCAACTATTGCCCTCCTGGGTATTTTCCCACAAAAATTGAAAAATGTCATGTCACAGGAATATTTGTGCTCCTATGTTTATAGCAGCGTATTTGTAATAGCTAAAGCTTGGAAAGAACCAAACTGCCCATCAACTGCAGAATGAATGAAAAAGATGTGGTATTTTTATACAATGGAATATTACTCATCTATAAAAAATGATCTTGAGGCTTTTATAGGTAAATGGAAGCAGCGAGATTATACACATAATGAAATAAATCAGTCACATTTGTAAATATTGTCTCGCTAATGTAAATAACAATAAAAACTGAAAGAATAATAAGATGCAAAATGTACAATAAATATAATAATGAAAGGGAAAGAAAGTAATCAAAACAGAAGCACTGGGATAGGAGAAAGGAAAAAAGTAAAATAGGCAAAGATTTATATGTATGTTGGTAAACATATATAAGTTTATTTATATGTACACTAGATAGATAATTATGCTATTAATCTGAGTTTATCAAAAACAGTAGTTCGTTCTGTCATCATTTGATCGATCCCTTTTATATATAAATTTTATAACTTGAACAACTAGTTCTGAGATAACAATGTGCAATATATTAACTAGTGTTAATATCCTACTTTTTTGAAATTCTGTATCATTTCTATCCTTTTTTTCCTGTTTTGCTTTTTAAAATTAAAAAAAGATCCCAAATGTGCTAGGACCCTGAGACCCCTTGATAGGAAATGGTACAGACTGGCTTCCCTTTGTCTTTCTGTGACCTCTCAAGAGTGGTTCCGGTGTGACTGTCCTGATTGGACTAGGGCTGTGAAGATAGTGGAAGCAATTTTTTTAGTGTATTCCCATCCCTGTTTAATTTACTCTCTGCATTGGGAAGTTCTAGAATTGAAGCAGAAACTTCCACAGCCTGGAGACAGTTCTTTTCATTACTGTTGGCCTTGGCAACTCCTGGTGGCCTTGATTTTCTTGCTCAAATTAGTGTTCTCCTCATAAGGACAGGGCAAGAGATTGGGGTAAAAGGTTTTCTTTTTAAACTCAAGACTTAAAATAACTGAGACTTTCTTCCCAGATAGATGAGGAAGTTTTAAAATAAATGTCAGCCTCTCTATAGATGGATACAAGATGGCCTGAAAATCCACTTAGGTTTTGTGGGGTTTTGTGGTTGGGGCTGCATAACAAGGTACTGTACCCTAGACCAGGTGGCTTTAACAGCAGAAATGTGTCTTCTTAAAATTCAGGAGGCTGAAGTCCAAAATCGAGGTGTCAGCAAGGTGGCTTTCTTCTGACTCCTCTCCCCGCAGCTGGCTGTCTCCCCTGTATCTCCATCTGGTTTTTCTTCTGTATGTCTCTGTCTCCTTCTTTGTACAACAACCCTAGTCATATTGAGTCATAATTGCATTTTGTTGTAATTACTTTTAAAAAGCCAATTACAGTTAATTTTGAGACAATGGGTGTTAGAACTTCAACACAATGAATTTTGGCGATGAGAATTTAACCCCTAACAGCCTCTATCTTATTTAGCTCTTGCTGTACAAAAAGTGTCACTACAATGTAGAAGCCAACAACCAACAGTCTTCCTTCCAGCAAAAGAAGTTTAGCAAAGTTTCAGTACCATTAGCAGTCTTTGCTCTTCAATCCCTTACGTACTTTGCAGAAAACAAGTACAACACAAGCCCTTATAACTTCACTTAGTTTTCTTCTCTTTTGTGAAAACTTTTTGATCAGACTCCAAAAACTGCAGGTGATTACCCTGCCTCACAATTATTTACTTGCATCTCTAACCCTGTTTAGAATGAAGAATAAGGTCAAAGGCTATGTTTAACTTTGCATTCTAGTATTTAATTCATCATAGAATGAATGCTTAGGAAATGAGGAAGTAAAATACATATAGATAGAGACAGTTTACGTTTCACATAATGTCAATACAGGTAATCTTTTGTTTAGTACTTAATAACTAAGTCTTATACTCTTATCACAGATTATTGACCATTTCCACTGTCACAAAAATTTCTATTGCCATGCACCATTCAAAGTCTTAGATCTCAACTGTAGCTGATCATTTATTTTTGATAGATGATAATCATAATCAGTACCATTCAATGGTACATAGTGTGTGAGTCTCTCTAAACTCTAATTTTGCAGACATAGAAATGAAGACTCAGTGAATTAAGGAATCTTTTGAAGGTCACCAAAAATTTAGCAGAGTTGGGATGTTTTTTTCAGAGCTGGGATATTAATGGGAGTTTATTTTTAAATTACTAATTTAATACATATAAAACATTTTACACTAGACTTTCAACTCACATGTCTTTTACAGTGCAAGAAATGAGCAAAGCTAATTCTTTGTGGAGGCCATGTCTCACACTAATCCAGCTTCAAGTTCCTGTTGCCCACCTGTCCTGCTTTGCCCTCTTTCCCAGTGCCTAGAGTTAGCTGAGTCTTCCTCTGAGGAGTCTCTGAAGCGGGGCAGCCACTCTCAGAGAGGCACAGGACTGCCTGGATGCTGAGTTCAACAGAGTTGGAAGTTGTTTCCTGGCCTAACACTTTGTCTGGAAGTGAAATTTGTCTTCCATGACTGCATTTTGCTCTTCCTCCTTTCCTAGACAGAATCATGTCCACTTGGAGTAAGAGCAGAAACACGTAAGTTGACTAAAATTTGTGCGCTGAATCATCAGAAAGCAAAGATGTCACTGTCTTAAGTCACTCATACGGACAATCTGTAATTGTTGAGGGAAAAAAGAACGTCACAGCCAAAGGGTTAGGAGGGTTTTGTTCTTGCACATACTAATCATCTGTGTGTCGTGTGTCCGTGTTTTGACTATGACCCATCGCATGAAGTCAGATGTGGAATTTTCTGCTCATGGTGTCATGATTGTGTTCAAAAGTGCTGGATTTTGGAGCATTTCTCACTTTGGATTTTTGGATTAGGGATGTTCTGCCTGTGCTTTTCACTCTGAGACAACCCAGTCTACCACTGGGTAGAAGTGAGATT
This sequence comes from Cavia porcellus, assembly GCF_034190915.1. Classification (NCBI taxonomy): domain Eukaryota; kingdom Metazoa; phylum Chordata; class Mammalia; order Rodentia; family Caviidae; genus Cavia; species Cavia porcellus. The sequence goes on from NW_026947489.1 coordinate 36,418,465, forward strand.
TCTAGGCTGTGACATTCTTTTTTCCCCAACAATTACAGATTGTCCATATGAGTGACTAAGACAGTGACATCTTTGCTTTCTGATGATTCAGTGCACAAATTTTAGTCAACTTACATGTTTCTGCTCTTACTCCAAGTGGACATGATTCCATCGAGGAAAGGAGGAAGAGCAAAATGCAGTCATGGAAGACAAATGTCACTTCCAGATACGCACTTGTTGCATGAGAACAGAAAGTTGGAAGAGCTAAAGAAACCAGTCTTTTATTGCTGTCTCCCTGTCAATTGTAAAACACTCTGATGGTGCCAGGGATGGTGGGTGCCTGCCTGTAATACTGGCACTTGGCAAGGTGAGGCAGGAGGATTGCTGTGAATTCAAGGTCATCCTGGGCTACATAGTGAATGTAAGTCCAGCCTAAATTATAGGTGAGACCATGTCTAAAAAACAAACAAACAAACACACCCTGATGACAATTGTAGACTTATTAGAGAAACAGGTATTTGTGAAGAAAGGAGCACAGATAAAATCATGAAAACAAGATGCAATGGAAGCTGAGTACAAATGAAATAAGCAAGTGTGCATAAAATAAACCTGGACAGGAGTTTTACAGACAGTAGAATTAGAGACCTTTTGCTGCTAGGGTTTTATTCAAAAGTCAATTCCTTTTGTATTTTTCCTATTGCAGTGAGTTGGGCTCCTGAGGAAAACCTGAAATTGCTCCTTTCTCACAGTCAGCTTCTAAGACAAATAGGTTTGCCTTGGCTCTCGGAGTGTTGAGAAGGGATGTGGTGACCAATTAATTATCTTTGCCTTCCCCTGAATGGGAGAGAAGTGTTTGAGCATCTGTGATGAGTCCTGTCTCAGGACTCAGGTCTTCTGATGGAAAGGGTCATTTGTGGTCTGTTGCTGTATTGCACAGGACCTTGCATGAACACCAGACATTGATTATGCCTTGGCTTCTGTGGCTCAGGAATCTGGGTATAATTTAACCAAGTCGTCAGGGTAAGGTGTCCTCCCAGTGCTGCGTCACAGTGTCAGCACAGCCTGTGGTCCTCTCAGTGGTCAACTGTGGGAAGATCACTCATCTGACTATTGGAGCCAGTCCTCCCTGGCTGTTACCCAGAGAGCTCCATTCTTGACAACATGAGCCCCCTCAGTAGGGCAGCTGGCCATATAGACAAGGGAGACAGCTGCATGGAAGGGGGACATACTGCATGAAAGTCAAAGTCTGCTGGTGACCTGCTCTTGGAAGTGGCATTGCATCATTGCATCATTCACAATATGTGAATTCCCAAAGCAGGAGCCACTGCAGCCCTTTTTAAGGGCTCTTCTCTCTTTAACAACATGGTGAAACTTGGGAGAGGGAACTGAATACATTACAGATACATGTTTATTTTCTAAGTGATACATTTTAAATGTAGCACTGCCATGTGCAGACCCATACTGCATATAAAAATAATACAGATGCCATGCTGGAAGAGTTCTGACTGTTCCCTAAAGTTTCATCAGATTGCTTTCTATGATAACATCAAGAGAATGGAATTTTTGACAAGGTGTGTAGGAGGAGGTCAGTTATTTTGGAGCATGAGTCTCTTTATTTCAAAGACAGGTTGCTCATACTGGAATGAAAGGCAGGTACTCGGTCAGAAAAAAACTCAAAGAGCTGAAATCCTGGAGAAGTAAGGAGGTGAGGAACCAAAGCCAATTGAGAGTATGGACTTAGGTCCAGATGAGGCAGGAGAGTACCCAAAAGAAAAGCAAGCTCTGAAGCTTTGCTTAGGGCAAGCTCCTTCCTTCCCACTAGAGAGAAAACTGCGTTATAAGTCTTTTCTGAACCCCACTATCCCCTGCACCTGCTGGCACTGCAGCCTGAGACCTGCAGAGAGAGGAGCCAGCAGTGGTGAGCCGGTCCTCTGTGCTGCAGCAGGGGCACCACTCACAACAAGAGCGCCAGGGGCATCATTCAGCCAGCACAGCCCCACACTGCAGAGCCTTGGGCTCGGGCATCCCACCAGGAATCTGGGCCTCCACAGTGCCCTCTAGTCCAAGAAAACACTCTGGTAAATGAATCATTCTTAGGTCTGTTGGCTGTACTTTTTTTGGAAAACAAGGATGTGATCAAGAGTTTGTGACACATAGTTGACTCCTAAGACTAGGAAGCAGATGAGGGAGGGACCAGATGGCGCCAAGCCCCGCCCTGCTCACTGTAGCTTTGCATGCTGCAAAGGCTCTCCTGCCTCCTGCCCTCTCTCAGGCTCCCTAAGTCAGATGTCTCTGCACAGTGGTTTGCAGAGCCTTGAGGGCTGGGGCAGCGTGGCGCTGTGTGTTCCTTGGCAGAATTCTAGCACTCCTTGTTCTTTAGATCTGATTTAGAGGAAAATGAAATTTTAGTTTTAGTTTAGTGTTTAGGTTTTTTTTTTTTCATTTTGTTTTGTTTTGTTTTTAACTATAATGGCAGCTTATGGACTATATAGCCTTTATCCAAACTCCAGACCTTGCACAATCTTTATTTTTACTGATATACCAAATCTTTGCCTTAACTTCATGACAAGTAAATGGGTTTTGGTCACCTGTAGTTTTTGTGCAAGTGCCACCAAAGGGAAGGCAGTGAGGGACAGAGGCAAGGAAAAGAAGGCCTTCTCCCAGGAAGAGTGCAGTGTAGTGCCTCCCATCCCAAACCTTTCATAACTCCCAGGCTGGAGGCACAAGTGGTGACTTTCTGGCTTACAAGTCACAGAGAGTACACCTATCCCCTTTGAGACTTGTTATGATCACTGAAGGAAGCAGAAATAAGATTCTCTAGAATCCTTACCAGAAACTCTTCATGGCACCTCAAACCACCCAGTGTCATCAGAGACAAATCCATCCCAGCAGACCTGGATTCCCATTTCATCTCCACCACTGTGTCACTTTGAGTAAATGAGACATACTCTGAACCTTTTCTTACAATGCCCCTGGCACAGAAGTGGTGCATATCCCCTAAATAGTGGCTTCCTTCTCTGTTGCCCCAGCAGAGAGTAGTGACTGTCATCACCAGTATTCAGACTGGAACTTCCTTGCCTTTCCCATATATTTTTCAGGATAGTACCTCTCCTGGTGGAGCCTCCTCACCCATATAAACAGTGGACAAGAGGGACTTCTGGCTGTGTAGCTTTGCCACAGGTTGTCAGGATTGTTAGGAAGAGGAGGTCATTTTAAAAAAGTGGGGGACAGATGGCCTCCACAATCTTGTTACTGGGCAGACAAACAGGTTATATTAACACCGGAATTATTAATGCATCTGTGACACTTGCAGCACTGTACCAAATGACACCGAGCCTCGAAGCTCTAGAGATCAGAGATCGAGTCCAAAGAGGACTTTGGGGGTAACTTGGCAATAAAGATGAGGTCCCATGAAGATTGAGAGACTAAGACATAAAAGATAGGAATTGGAATTAATATTTGCTATGATCCCGTTATGCCTGATAGCTTACAGAATGCATCTCCATGCATGTTATGCTACTTTTCAAAATAATATTTGACACAGGGATTATTAACTTCAGTTTGTATATAAGGCACATTGAAGTAAGGGACTTGCTCAAAGCTAACTAGTCAGTAAGAAATTTAATCAGTACTTAAACTGGGGTCTTTGAAATTCCATTTTGGTGCTTTTTCTATTAAATCACCACCACTGACTTAATGAAACTGTCTAAGGCATTGAAAGTCTGAGTGAAGGACAGAAAATGGACTGCTACAGAAATCAAATGCAATTTGATTTGGAGAGAAATTTCGTGGGCCAGCATACGTTTGGTGGCCTTTCTCAGAGTTAAAATTGATACCGAAAGATGGGAAAATCTTACCTTTCTGGCTGTGTAAACTTGACTGTGAGGTACAAGTAGGGGATGAAGAGGGAATGTTTGCCACTTGGGAATTTAGTCTGGTGGTCACCCAGAGAGCTGACAGTTCACTGCAGACAGAAATGAGACATTTTCCCTTTAACTTTCAGCTCCCTCAAGCAGAACTGATATTGTTGCTTCAGTGAAGAATCTGTTAAGGGTAATTGATGTTGTCTAGATTTTCAGAAGCACTCTAGGTATCAGAAAAGCAACCAGAAAAAAAGTCAGTCTCATATTTTCTTCTAAACCATGGTTACAATTTTGGAAACATCAATAATATTCTGTGAAGCTCGGACAATTTGTTCTATTGTTCTAAGGAAATATAAGCCATTAAATGATGGTAATTTTTAAAGGACTTCTTAAACATAATAGTCATAGTAACAAAATACCAAAATCTACTTGTTATATGCACATACTGTTTGGCAAGAGGCTTTATGCTTATTAACTCTTTCAATCCTCAAATAATACAAAGTGTGATTGATAAGTACTGTGCATATATAAATTTCTAAAAATTACTGCTGTGAAAGATACATTGCCATTAACCTTCTTAAAATACTTGTCTTTTCTCCCAACATGCTTATCCCAGCAGTTCCGGAAATCCTCCTTCATGAATGTCTTTAGTTGTATTGTCCTGGCTTCAGTGTTTGGAATCAATTGGAAACATTTACCTTTCATGATCATTTTGACTTTGGGGCAAAGATATAAGTCACGTAGCGCCAGATCTCAGTGAACAAGGTGAAGAGGACACACAACAATGCTTTTACAAGTCTGCCTTTCTGTTGGATAGCACTTGGCAGCAGCACTCACCATATTTCTTACTGTACCTCCTAAAGACACTCATGCAAGAAGACTCCCAGAACTGCTTTAGAAAGCAGCAGGAATGGTGGGATAAATGTGTTCAAAGTGAGAGGCGTACTTTGAGACAAATTAATGGCACTGTGGGTTTTACTGCGATAAATTTTCCTCATATGTGGAGAAGGTACTGTTTTGACTCCATTTCATAACCTAAGAAAGTTGAGGTGAGAGGTTAATGAAATTTGTAACAAGTCTTACAGCTGGATTCCGAGGTAAGATTTCAACTCAGGCAGCCTGAGTTCAGAGCCTGCTGCCCCTCACCATTCTGCTGTAATGGGTTTTATGAAAATCAACCAGTGCACAAGACAGGCTTTAAAAACGTTGTAATGCTTTCGCCCTAATTACATAAAAACCTACAGCTTTGCGTTAGTGCCAGTGGTGGCTTCAGCTCTCTGAATGTCTAACTGCTCCCAGGGAAATCTCCATAGCAGCAGGGCCAGTAGCTCTGTGGTTCCCCCTCATCGCTCCGATTTCAAAGAGACTTGCTGCCAATGAAGTGAGAAAAGCAACCAGTTATATCCCAGGTTCTAAATAAACTCAGTCCTATATTAATCATTCACTTGTCAACTGGAGTTTAAGAAAATGTAGATGATTAAGTGCTATTTTAGAGCAAAATTTATAGGAAGAATGAGCCATAATCTATACTCAGGTTCTTTTTATGTATTAATGTCCCTTTACCTCTGGTCCAGTCCTAATGTAGCTGATTGCATAAGCTTTTTTCCAGCTTTAACATTGCAGCTGCTGGAGGCTTTATAAGTCACACACTGCTTGATGGCCTTCGAGTCAGGCAGATCCTATACATAGCAGTGACCCCAAAAGACCATAATGAAGCTGATGTAGACTCCAGTGCCACGTGATTGAGGGTCTTTGCCACATAGCTCCACACATTGCTCACATGATTGTGGTGGGGCCAGTGATGCGTGTAGAGGTGTCTACAGTCCACACACCTCAATAGCAATTGACCGTTACTGGAATGTATTTGTTACACTCCTATTATTTCAGGATGTGTAGTTCTATTTACATCCCCAAAAAGTTCAAACAACCTCAGGCAGGGTCTTTGGCTGTTCTAGAAGAAAGCATCGATCGCCTGGGAGGGACGGCCCCTGCATCTGTCGCCACGGAAGGCCTAGAAACAAGGTGTGGAAGAGAGACAGTGACATCTATGTTCCTGACCATCTGTGGGTCTAGATTAATGTGTGTGTACACCAATCAGTGCTTACTAAAGAACAGATATAATGCAAGATATACAAATATACAAGCATTTACAGGGTTGACTTACAATGGCTGCCTAAGGGTCAGATGTTGAAGAGTACAAGAGTTCTCTCTCTGCACTGGGGCTTCAAAGGGTCCACATGCCCCCTGGAGCTCAGCGTAGGGTCCACTTCAAGTCTGTATCAAGAGGCCAGAGGCTCTGGATGGAAGGCTGAAGAGAAGGACTGGAAGCAAAGGAGTTTGTGCTGGACGTCGGAAGGTGACATCCAAGGGAAAAGCAAAGACTGGAACTCCTCCGAAGAAGACAAGCTCATCCTCCCTCCTCCATTTCCCATTTATTCCTTTCGGTGGTAATCCTCCCTAGCACGAGTCTCCACATCCGGAACATGCTGAGCCGGTGTACTTGGGCATTATTTACTCAAGTTGACCCAGTCAACTATCACAGTGTCCCTGTGTCTTAGTTTTTAACAGCCACAACAAAAGTTCCAAAAGTGGAAAATAAAAATTAAAAATGTGATTCAATCCTCAGCACCAGAACACATAGAAAAGTTTATAGAAAAAGATATAAAGAAACTCATTTTGTACATCTGTACAATGTGCTTGTGTTTTGCTATAAATGAGCCCAAAAGTTCAACATTACAAAAAAGTTATAGTAAACTAATGTTAATTTATTATTGAAGAAATGAAAATAGTTCTCTATAAATCTTGGGTAACAAATATACAGAGTTTTACAAATCTATAGCGTGTGCAGAAGTATGCTGGCTTTCATAGTCACTCAATAACTCGCTGACTAACCCCGAGAAAGTGCTAGTTCTGCACAATATCCTTCAAGGAATAGAAGGACCACTGTTTTTATACACAACAGCCCTTTCCTCATCAAAACAACAAAATTGCCACGGATCCTAATTCATATTTCTGCTTTTTTGTGGACAAGTAATCAATATATTGGACATTCTCACCCAGGCAATCACTGAAGCAGATATTATGCCATATCTTACTTTTCTATGTTTATATACACAAATGTCATTGTTTACCCTTGTTTATAATGCTCACTATTATAACATGCTGTGTGAGCTGTAAGTAGTATAACACAGCCTAGGTATGTAGTGGGCTATGCCATATAGGTTTTTAAACATTCTGATGGCTTTACAATGATGAAATTGTCTAAGGATATATTTCTCAGAATATCTCTCTGTTGTGAAGCAACACATTACTGTGTTCCCATCCTAGAGCAAGCTTTCCATAAAATGTGTATCATCGTACAAGGCAGAGAGAGACAACGTCTGCTTCAATGATTGCCTGGCTGAAAAAGTTCTATATATTGATTTGTTTGCCCATAAAAAAGTAGAAATGTAAAGCAGGATTTGCAACACTTCTGTAGGTTTAATGCACAAAGGACCAACTGCTGTAGTATAAATAGTTGTAATTTAGTCTCCCTAAGAATGTGTATCTATATGCAAATGTTGACCGTAATGTTATACCACAAACCCCACCATATTGGGAAATGAACAGGTGATACTATGTTATCCTTGTGATTCTGTAACAGTCAACATGCAGGCTTTAGTTTATGATTTTTCAATCAGAAGAAATGAGGATATTCCTTCTAAAATAATATTTGCTTCAGAGGGGAAAACATGTAGTTAACTTATAAAGGAGCCCAGACTAAGCAGACCTGATGGGAGAGGAGCAGTAAGTGAGAGATACTCAGGTTTTTTAATTGTGTACTTTCTTAGGACCCACTGAGAGTAAATAATTGGCTTATTTCAAATCAGGGCTTGCTGAGTTCTTATCAGAAAGAGGCTTAGAGTATAAAATTATCTTTTAAAATTGGCCATAACTAAAATCTGAACAGACATGGTGAAAATTCTGCTCAAGGCAGGAAGACACCCTCACAGCCTGTTCTCCAGGGTTTCACAAGGGCAGCCCTTGACTACATACTGCACAAATGTTGGACTGTGGAAAATATGGCTCCTGCTGATCAGGCTTGAAAGCTAAAAAAGAAGTTAGTACAATGTTGTAGAAAATCCTCAAACCAAAGTAACTGGCCTGAAAAACCAGTTAAGATCCTTGCCGTAAGACCATCTTTCATGGCTTCTTTGTTACTACATTTTAAAATTTTTATTAGTGCCTGTAAACAGTACCTAGTGATTACGTTCACTGTGGGGAACCGATACGCGTACATTCCACCTCTTAATTCACTTTTCTTCACCTGTGCCCCTCTGCCAAGTCTTCTCCCTCCATCCCCTGGTCTGCTTGCCATCTGCAAAACATCTATTTACTGTTTCTATTGTCTATCTTTTATTTTGCTCTTTAGATTATTTATAGTTTGGGTAAAACTATTTAAATTAGCTTATTATTCCATTGCATGTAATATTGGCCTTTTCTTTCCACTTATTTTCTGCACCATTGGCCTAGATTAAAAATTAAAACTCTAAACTAACCTGCGACTAATTTAGTGTAATAAACTAAGTTCAGACTTAAGTCTCTGCCTAGCTATCCTCAATCATCAATTTATGAAGTATGATAAAAAATTACAGTGTGCTTAAGTAAAAAATGCTTTACTGTAAAAGGCACATTGCCATTAATCCCTCTCACTTTGCTCACACTTATCCAATATTCGTGCCACTTTCTGAGGCTGTTTGGAAGTCTACTTTTGTGAGTGTTTTTATTGGGCTTGTATGGCTGGCTACCTTGGTGTTCTGAGTGATTTAAAACATTTGCCTTTGATGGCCATGGTGCTACAATCAATGAGTAAGTTGAATGAAGATCCATGGTAATGCTTTTATGAGCCTGCTTTTCTGTTGGATGGCACTTGACGGCGGTATTCACCATTTTTTCACATTTTTATTGGGACATGTTTGTAGTGTGTGCTGTTCACAACCATCTTTGGAGAGCAGTCACATACAAAATAATATAGCTTGCTTTTTAATCCTCTTCCCTTTCTCTTCCCTCCTTCCCCCTCTAATTCTCCTTACCATCTTCATTCTTATTGACATTATTAATTTTAGCTCATATTTATAATGTATGATGGACACTCCCTGAGACCATTAGGGTCCCACACGTGGCATACCTTTATTCTGCTTACTTCCCCTTCCCTCCTCCTCTCTCCTCACCCTTACTCTCTTAGACCCCTTCCCAATTTGAAAGAGGTCCAGCCTCATTTCCTTCTGTCCACCTTTTATTAATCTCTTTGGTTGCATCTTGCCATAGTCAAATGAGAAATACCATACAGTACTTAAATTGTGTGTCTGGTTTATTTCACTCACCATTATATTTTCCAGGTACATATTCCTAAAAATATCTCAAACTTGTCCTTCTTTATAGCTGAGTAATGATATTCCATTTTGTGTAGATACCACATTTTCTTTACCAGTCATCTGTTGATAGGTATATAGGCTGCTCCAGGATTTAGCTATTATGAATTGTGCTGCTATAAACATCAGGATGTATGTATCACTGTAGTATGACATCTTTAGCTCTTTGGGGAAGATACCTTGCAGGAGAATTTCTGAGTCATGGAATTTCTCATTTTAGTTCTCGAGAAATCTTCATACTGATTTCCATTATGGTTGTACTAGTTTACCTTCCCACCAACAATGTAGAAGAAGTCCTTTTTCATTACAGCCTCACCAGCATTTTTACTTTTAATTGCTTAATACTTGTCATCCTGTCTGGAGTAAGATGGAATCTTAGTGTTTTCATTTGCATTTCTTCAGTGCCCAGATGTTGAAAAGTTTTTCATATATTTGTTGGGCACTGTGCATCATCCCCTCTGAAGTGATTTGAACATAAAAGCATTCTTCATATTTTTGATCACACTTTATAAAGATATTTATGAAAGAGGACTTCTAAAATCACTTTCCAAAGTAACAAGAATGATGTATCTCATTGTATGTTTCAAGGTAAGGGGAGAATTTTGAGGGGGGTTACTCACAGTACATCTTTACTGTAATAAATTTTTATGTTGGAAAACTCACTGTAGTTTTCAGTCATTCATTGCATTGTGCACTGATTGGTCATATCCTCTGTGCTCAGCCTTGTCCTGCACATGAAGGTGGATCAGGCATAGTTGCTACCTTCAAGGATCTTCCAGTTAGGAGATAAAAGAAGACAAGTGGAATAATAGTTATGTGCCAGTTAACAAATGCAGTGCCTGAGTGCTGTGGTTTGGAGGAAGATCCACAAAGGTCTATGGGCTGAAAGCTTAGTCCTCAGCCTGTGGTTCTTTTGGAAGGAGATAGTCTTCAGGATATGGGGTTTTGAGTAAGGAAGTTAGACATTGGATGTGTACCCTCGAAGAGTTCTTGGGCCTCTCCATTTGGCTCTCTTTGTTTTCCAGCCACCACGAGGTAATCAGGTTCCCTCTGCCATGTGCTTCTGCATGCTGTATTGACTTACCACAGACCCAAAAGCAATGAGCCTACAAAGCATACACTAAACCCCTGAAACCATGAGCCACAATAAGTCTTTCCTCTTTGTGAGCTAGATAATCTATTCAAATAACTTGTTACAGTAACAGAAAGCCAGCTAACACACAGGTCTTCATTGGAGTACTGCAAAAACCCAGTGGTGGACCTTCCCAGAGGAGGTCATGTGTATGACAGTCTTATAAAATAAGGAGTGTGATAAAGGTAGACACTGTAGGCCAGAACAACAAAGGTTCAGAGATGAGCACATGGAACTTCAGCATATAGCTTCTTATAGCTGAAGCCTCGGCATTTGTATGAGGGTTGGTGATAGAGAGTAGGCACTGAGGCTATGGAAAAGGGGATTGGGACAAGATGATCAGAAAGGACTTGAAATTCACCCTTAAAATCTAAAAGTTATAAGGAAACCACTGAAGAGTTTTGAGTGGTGGGGGGAGCTGATAAGATTTTTCTCTGCAGCTATTAGTGTGTTGGAAACATGGAGGGTTGGTGGAAAAGAGAAAAAGTAGGCTCAGTGTAGAGAGGACGCTCATGCAGGGGTCCTACACTAAGGCATGAGTGGTAGAAGTAAGGAAAGGAAGAGAAACAAAGGAATGTGTAATTGAATGTATAAAAAAGAGGAGCTATGGATGACTTTTAGGGATTTTTTTCCCCACAAAATGTAAGGGGACATATCTGGAAAAGAAAGTGTGATAACATAAGACTTGTGCGAACTTACTTGCAGTGGTCCAGGGACCCTCAAATGGAGTTAGCCTTCATTCTAACATAGAGATATTTGTGTAGTAAAGGCATAGGAATCCAAAAGAGGCTGGACTTGAAACCAGTGAATTTGATGGACAGTCACCTGGTCAATAGTATGAGAAGAGGCTGAGGACAGAGCTTGAGGAACCCCAACCTGAAGATGTGAGAAGCTGAATGAGAGAGAAGATGGGATGCCCACTGGGAGGGAGTATATTCCCCTAGGAGACAAAAGAAAGAGTCATTTTACAGACAATTGAAGAGATTCAGAATTTGTTGTCACATATAGAAATCTGAGTAAGATAAGATTAAAAAGTTTCCCCTGGGTAAGTCAGGTTGGAAGTTATTGATAATCTAAAGTGAAATCAGTTGGCTTCAGGAACAGGGATAATAATGTTGATATTTATTAAACAAATGAGTCTTTGTCATAGTGTCATAGGGACAGAGCTCAGCATTAGTGGTCCCTGGACGTTAGTCTTAGGGAAAAAAAAATTGGGTAAAATGTCTACTTTATTAAACAAAGAGGAGCAACATTATTTTGTTGCATACTTATTTGCCCTTGATGCCACACTAAACATAGCACACTCAGGTTTACACATTGTTATGCATTTATAGAACTCGAGTTTTTTATTGCACAACCAACACTCTAAAATTGTATAAATTGACCAAATCTAACCTTTTACAGTGACTGTTTCCATAGAGTGTATTCCTGCAACATACCATGAGGTGTTTCAGTGAGTCAAGGCTGCACAAGATCCTTAAATATCCAGAGAAGACAGTTCTGTATTCTATGTGTAAATAACTGTAATCCAATCTTGGTAATTTATAGTTGTGTTTAACCCTCACTTTCAGGAGGACCTTTCTCATATCTCATTTCAATCTCTTGTGTTACATTTTAGGACTATATTGCCTCATTCTGACCTCAGTGGATAACATATTGTTACTATCTTCAATATATCAGTTTGTCTGGTGGAAGAATTGTAAATTTCCTTTCTGCTTGGAATTCACCATGATAAATATCATAAAATCTAAAGAACTGATCTTGCAGAATGCTAAAGGGTTTGACTGGTTAGTGTACCCAGATTGTTTGTAGGCAGAGCAGGCAAGGATATGGCAGAAGTTTTTAATCGAGAAAAAAAAGCATGCAAGGTACTGTTGTATCTTTCAATTGGTTTTTATGTATTATCCTTTGGTGCTTTGCATATGAATTTTTTTCTTTACAGAGAGAAGTTTGAACTTCTTTTTTGAACTCCAGAGGTGTTTAAATTCAATGATTACTGATGTGCTTGGCCTGTGAATCATTTATAATTCCATATAGACCATTTTACCTCCTCTTATCTTGGTTTGGATGTACTGTATATTTACATAAAAGAACATGATACAAACAAAATTTGGGAAGTAAAGTCCTGAGTGTCTTCTAGGAATGTTGGATGAGTAGTAGCGATAAGTATTGTTTGGAGTTGTTCTGGTGGAGTCTTCTACCATGAGGTGTTTCAGTGAGTCAATGCTGAATGAGAATTTATCAGAGCACCAATCATAGAGTTGCCTCTGTGTGATAAATGAGAAACCATTCTTATCATTGAGATGCTTTATCTAAGATGAATGGATATTGATTCTTAATTCCAAACCGACTCAAAGATTTATGACCTGAAATTATAGAAAGAAAAGATCCCAATTCCTTGCCCCATAAATACTGCATAATGATTAGCATTTTGTGTGTGTGTTGCACACATAGAGTTACCTGTAGATGAAATATGATTTCAAAACATTGCATGAAACACTTACATGTTACAGATGTTCTTTAATATTGTATAATGCTATCCATCCATTTTCTGCACATTTTAGAAGACTAAAATTTCTGATATTCTAACTCCTGCCACTGAAAAGAAAATGTGTTGTGAGAAGAAAGAGACCTTGATTCTCATAGAAGATCTAGCATTGTGCAACTGTGAACAGTTGTCATGCATTTTATGACTCAGACATTCCTCTCTACAGCTCTTCAGTTTCTTTTGGGAATAGAAAGGATGTTATTCATCAAAAATAGTTTTACTTACTCTCCTTTGCAGTTATCAGAAAGTCATTCATATTTGTTACAGAGCAGTTTGAGAATAGACTGAGGAAAAGAGAAAAATCAACAAGCTTTGTGGCATACACAGAACTGTGTACATTGGCATCAGCTGACTGGTTGGCTAGTGTGATGGTTGATTTTGTTTATCAGCTTGAAAGGAGCTCAAGATTTCTGTTTTCTGAATGTTGGTCCTAAAAAAAAAATCATTAGGCAAATGTGGAAGAAATTCATATGCAAATCCCTGAAGGATAACACATAAATCAGTATTGATAATTTATAGTTATGTTTAGCCTTCACTTTCAGGAAGTCCTTTTCCATATCTCATTTCTGGATTTTTAGGACTGCTCTGTATGGAAGTATTAGAATCAGTTGACTGAGTAAAGAAAATCCAACCTCACCAGCGTGGTAAACATCATCTATTTCATGGAGGGCTCTATAGAACAAGGGAAAAATTTCCTTCCCTTGCTCCTTGGCAGTGGATTAGCTGTCTTCTCTTGCCCTTGGACATCATAACTCCTGGTTCTCAGGACTTTAGACACCGAGATTTTAGACTCCAAGATTTAAGACCATGAGCTGTCCTTGTTTGATAGCTTGTAAGTGGCGTATCATGGGAATGTTTTGGCTTCCTTAAAAGCACAAACCGATTCTTGAAATAAAGTTCTTTGTATGAGTGCATGCATGTGTGTGTCTATGTGTGTGTGTGTCTGTGTGTGTGTCTGTCTGTCTGTCTGTTGTTCTGTGTATTTTCCATTGTTTCCATACCTCTGGAGAACTCTGACTGATACAGCAGGTTTTCTGCTTTAAATTTTTCAGTCAAACACAGTTTCCTGGTTCCGATGAGATGTTCCAGCATTATTAGCTCTTCATGGTGATTCACTCAAGTCTGTCATATCATCTACTTCTGTACTCTGTGTGTCCAGTAAAGAAGCACCACGAGGCACTACCACAATGAAGGCACTGAATTAAGGGGAAAAAGGAATGAAACTCTGTTTCAGAGGGACACATCTAATAAAGTATGTGTAAACAGTAACCATTGGTGATTGCTACGTTGAGGCTCAGGAACAGCCCAGGATCAGAGCATTGACTGAAAGAAAATGAGGGCCCCAAACTTGATTGTTTTCCTGACTATTTTCTTATATCCAGAGCTCATTCATTTCCTGCTATGAGTCCATGTACCTGCCAGGCTTCTCTACCCCAGCCATCACTTCTGAGTCTAGGGAGCAGTCCTCTGCCCTCACTGTGCATCATCCACCTGCAGAATACATAGTTTCCTGGACCCAGCACCCTTCTACAAAGATCCTATTCCCCTGCACTGGGCTAGGGCCCCCATTAGGGGCTGCACACAATTCTCATGTTCATATGGGCTTGAGCATCAGTGCTCTATGGAAGAATCAAGTTTATTCTTTTTCCTATAGGCTCATCAAAGTAAAAAAAATCCAGTAAAAATAATATAGAATAAAATGAGTTATCACATGTCCCTTCCTCCCCAGTATAAGCAGGGTATCTCTTAGTGATCTAGAGCTTCTTTCCACTGAGGTAAAGATAAGACCATTATTTCCTAAAGAGCCTCAGAGCAAAAAATTTGACTGGATCTAGAAGGGGTGACCTGGAGTCTTGGTCAGGGTGAAACCAAGTACTAATCCTGGGAAAGCCATGCTTTTTGGAGACCAGAGTGAGAGTTTGGCAGAGCTTCATAAAAGGCAGAAACTTATAGCCTTGTCACAAATTCTCAGGAATTGGTAGAGCCAGTGGAAGCCAGGATACTGGAAACCTGCACATTGAATTTGAAACCACAAAACCTGGGGATCACAGTGTCTGTGGCTAAGGAAGATAATGAACTAGTGCATACCGGTCATCACATAAACCATATAGATTTGGACCATGGGCACCTTGACAGCAATCTTTAAGGACTGAGGGCCATCTTCTTTGCTCTAAACCCATGTACTGTAAGTCTCCTGGGATTGATATACAGCATCAGGGAAGGGAAAACTTCTTCAGTCGTGGCTGAGATTGAAATTGTTGCAAGTAAGAACTCAGAGTTAGGCAAGATTATAAGAACAACATAGTATTACATCCTAAGGATATGGAGCCAATTCTAGTTGCTGCTACAAAGAAACCAAATAATTATGCTTAAATGCAGTGAGTATCTCATGTGCTTAGAAATTTGTTGGGTTTTCATTAGATTTCTGTCAAGCCAACAATTCTCATTTTGTAAGGCAACTTCACTTTGTAAGCCTATTCATAAGGATGTGCTCCAGAAGAGAAAAAAATTTTAAGACAGGATCTCACTATGTAGTTCAGTCTGACCTTGAACCCACTTTGTAGCCCAGGTTTGTCTCAGAATCACAGTGATTGTCCTGAATACTGGGATTACAGGTGTGCATCGTCACATGCAGGCAGTCCATATTTGTAAAATTAAAGTTATTTATGCATTAATTATAAAAATTAAAGAGGGTTCACAGTGATACACATGCATTTATATCTGGCTGCATTTCTATTCTCTTCCTCCTCCCTTGGGGTTCTTTTCCAGTCCCCAACAGTTCCTCTTCTTCTTTCAGATCATCTTTATTTTGTTGTTTGTCGATGTCGCTCCCGGCCGGCAGGAAGGACACACGACAAAGCCTGGCAGTGGACAACCTTTTCTTTTATTTTCCTTCTCCGTACAGCCTGCCCTGGGATCGCTCCCAGCCGAAGCCTCCTTTGGTCCGCTCCCCGCGGCTCCTTCTGGGCTTCTACTTCCGGGCTTCTTCTTCCCCCCCAGGGGTGGCACCAGTATATATACGGATACAGCGTCCAATCATGTTAAAGTAAGCAAGGCAAGCTGATTGGCTAACATCATCAGTTGCCAGGCAGACTATATTGTTGAGCGGGTTGCTTACGCGGTAAGCAGGAAACTAACGTGCTCGATGGGAGGGGTAATCTACCTCAGGCTTTACTCTTTACTACAGGCCTCACGTCCGCCAAGTGAGGCGACCGGGCTCGGGGCTGCGGCTCCCAACATCTCCCCCTTTTTTATTTTTTATGAATGTGCGCATCGTAGCCCTTTCTGGACTGGGTGCAGAGGCTTATGCCCTATGCGTAGGCCCACCGTAGGTCCTTGGCTTAAACCCTGGTCGGCCGTCCCATGGTCTGCCAAGGCCCTGAGGCCCTCGTCCTTTTTCTAGGGCCAGGCACAAACTGGACGGAACCTGGATGCACACAAGCTTGCACTCATTTCCTCTCCGTAAAGAAATCCCCTCGGAGAGAAATTTAGACCTGGGCAGCATCTAACAGTCCAGCGGCTTACGTGCAGGATGGGGTAGGGCCTGGCTTAGGTTGAGTCGCACCGGGGGAGTACGCTCTTACCCGTCATTGACTCTCCTACCCAGCTATGTCATAATTTTTTAGAGGAGGAGTGTGGGAAGCTCACCACCCCTAGACTCGGTCGTAGGCTAGGCGAGCGAGCCATGCATATGCCTGAGGATCTTCTTGTCCATTTTGGGCTACCGCTATTTCTATTCATCTTGTTGGTCGGTCTGTGATGGATCTCCGGTAGGGCAGGTCTGATCTTCAGTCGAGGGCTTTGTCGCCCGTGTCAGTCTCTCCGGTACCCACAGTGGTTCTCGTCCCGATTCCTGTGGGAAAACACAAACCGCGCCTCGGTTCCAGCTGACCACTGGATCCGGGCCCATCCATTGTCCTGTCAGGGCATCTTTCCACTTCACCCACCCTTTATGGTTGGGGGAAGGGTTGCAGTGCTCCACGGCTGGGGAGCAATTATCATTATTTAAATTTAAAAAATTGTGTGTGAATAGTGCCATGGATAATCGCGCCTTTGGGGCCAGGCCTTGGCCTACTCCCCCTTTTTGTTTTTGTAAAATTTCTTTGAGGCTTCTATGAGCCCTCTCAATGATTCCTTGACCTTGGGGATTGTATGGGATACCATGTTTTAATTGAACCTCCATCATTTTGCAGAACTCATTGAAGGCTTTGCCTATATAGGCTGGTCCATTATCAGTTTTTAATATTTTTGGTTTGCCCCATGCGGCCCAAGCCGCCAGGCAATGATTGATCACATTAGACACTTTTTCACCTGTTTCTGCTGTTGCGAATATGACGTGAGAACAGGTGTCTGTGGAAACATGAACATATTTAAGAGTCCCAAACTCCTGTATATGTGTGATGTCCATCTGCCAAACATCACCAGGGATCAAACCTCGAGGGTTTACTCCCATCGGTATGGCAGGTTTGTATGTGGCACAGGAGCCACATAGTCGCACGATATCTCGTGCATCTGCTCTGGAAACATGGAAATGGTTTGCTAGTGTCCTGGCATTGACATGAAACTTATCATGGAAGGCACGGGCTCGCTCGATTGGTGTTAGTAAGGTAAAAATCCATAACGGGCGAGTGGCAGTATCAGCAGCTGCATTCCCCTGTGTCATGGGCCCCGGCAGGGATGTATGTGCTCTTATGTGGGTGGTGAAGACCTTATGGTGTCTGTTCTGAAGCAATGTCTGGATAGACAGGAACAGCCCAGCCACTGTGGAAGTGGATCTAATTAAACCGGCAGTCTCAAGCACTTGCATAGCATTGACCACATACCTAGAATCGGAGACAATATTAATGGCTTCTGAGAACCGTTCAAGAATCATTTTAACGATCTGCAGTTCCACCACCTGAGGCTGATCAGGTTCAAATTGTATGGTAACCGGGGGCTTGCCTAGGATCACATAGGCGCCTATCCCTGTCTTGGAGCCATCTGTGTATATTGTAGTTGCTGGGACTAATGGCTCAGAGGCAGTAACCTTTGGAAAAATTATAGGGTGCTGAGTGACAAATGACAAGATAGGGTCTTTAGGGTATTGATTGTTTATATCCCCATGGAAAACACATCTCAGAATGGCCCATGTATCTATGCAGGCAGCCAGGGTCTTGATCTGGCTGGCGGTATAGGGTACTCGGATGGCTTGTGGTCCTGAGCCAAAATGTTGGACAGCTCTATCATGCGCCTCAAGGGCCAATGAAGCGACTGCCTCCGGGTAATGCTCTATGACTTTTGCAGGTGAGACCTTAGGGTGTATCCACAGTAATGGTCCTTTCTGCCAAATCACCGCTGTGGGCTGTAGACTAGTCTGTAGCAAACAGACATCAAAGGGTCGCCCTGGTTCAATTCTGTGTAAGGTAGCCCCACCTAAGGCTTTTTCCACTCTCTGTAAGGCAGCTCTTGCCTCAGGAGTGAGCCTCCTGTGGGAGGCTATATCTGGGTCTCCCTTCAGAAGGTCGAACAGGGGTTTGAGATCTGAATTTGGTATATGTAAATATGGCCTAATCCAATTAATGTCTCCCAATAGCTTTTGCATGTCATTTAGGGTCCTAACGCCATCCGTCCTAATGGTGACCTTCTGCGGAGAGACTAGCATAGGGGAGATTCTTGCGCCTAAGTAGGTCACCATTTCTCCTCCCTGAATCTTGTCGGGGGCAACATGCAGATTAGCTTGTCTCAGGGCCTCGACCAACTGGCCGAGCATATTATTTAGCATGTCTGGGTCCCTGCCGCTGAGCAAAAGGTCGTCCATGTAATGCACACATCTTATCTTGGGAAAGGATTTCCGTAGGGGGGCCAGTAGGGAATCAAGGTAAATCTGACACATAGTGGGACTGTTGGCCATACCTTGGGGCAGCGTTATCCACTCGTATCTGAGATCAGGGCTTTCTTGGTTAATGGTGGGTAAAGTAAAGGCGAACCTATGAGTGTCCTCTGGATGCAGGGGGATTGAGAAGAAACAGTCTCTAAGATCTATAACATAAACTGGCCAGGACTGAGGGATGGCTGAGAGAGCTGGCAGCCCCCTCTGGACCGCCCCCAGGGACTGCATCTGCGCGTTGACCGCCCTTAGATCATGGAGCAGCCTCCATTTGCCAGACTTTTTCTTAATTATAAAAATGGGGGTGTTCCATGGGGAGGTTGACGGCTTAATGTGTCCTAATCTAAGTTGTGTACCGACTATTTCTGACAAGGCTAATAGCTTCTCCTTAGGCAGGGGCCACTGAGGTACCCAAACCGGATCATTTGACCTCCAGGTGATTTTGATCGAAGTGGGTAGGAGAGCTTCTTCAGCGGTCCCTAAGAAAAACCCAGCCCTTGCCTACCTTTTTTGTTCTCTACTGGTATTGGGGATGTCCGACCCTGTAGGGCATTGCCCAAGCCTTTGCCGGGGGTATATCCCTGGTTCCTGAGTATATTCTTAGCCTGGGGGGAGCAGTTTGACGTAAGCGTGACATCCATCTGAGTGAGGATGTCCCTTCCCCATAGAGACACTGGCAACTGCAACACAAATGGTTGGAAATGGCCCTGATGACCCTCCTCATCGCACCAGAGCAGGGTTGAAGCACTAACCTGAGGAGCTGACACCATCCCCAGGCCCTGCAGCGTGTTATCTGCAGTGTTGGTGGGCCAGTTGGAGGGCCAATCCTTTCTAGAGATAATGGAACGGTCAGCTCCTGTGTCTAGGAGCCCTGTTATATTCTTGCCATTGACCTTAAGTGAGAGCATGGGCCTTTTATCAAGTATTATATGGAGTCCCTCGAAGACTTCCCCTGAGGAACCGAAACCTTGACTTTCTCTAATTTTCTGCTTTGAGGGGAATCTCTTGTGGAGACTGGGGAGCAGCAAGAGCTGCGCTATCTTGTCTCCTTTATTGATTACCATAGTACCCACAAGAGATTGAACCATAATTTTAATGTGTCCTGTGTAGTCTGAGTCTATGACCCCCGGGACTACTATGAGACCCCGAAGGGCCGTGGAGGATCTCCCGATCACCAGACCCACGGAATTTTCGGGTAACGGTCCCTTAAAGGTGGTTTCAACCACTTGAACACCCATATCAGGCACTAATATAAGTCTGGAGGCGACACTGAGGTCCACACCTGCTGACCCAGGGGTGGCCCTTGTTGAAGGCTGCCATCCTGAGCTGTCCTGTCTCTGGGGCGGGGGCCCGCCTGTGAAGGGGGCCCCCTCTGGCCGTTTTTTGGCCCTCTAGCATCTCGTCCACAAATACGGTTGCCCTGAGCATCAAAGACCGACCTACACTCCTCAGCTTTGTGTGATCCCCTCTTGCATCGCCCACAAACATATGGTTCTTCATTCCTAGGGCGAGGCCTAGCATCTGTATTGTTTGGGCAATGACGTTTAATGTGTCCTGGCTCCCCGCAGGCAAAACACCCTTTAGCCTTACATTCCCCTTCTAACCCGCGAGGTCCCCTCTGCTGTACAGCCGCGGCCAGGAGAGCAGCCACTCCCGAGTTGGAGAGCGGCCCCCCTATCTCTCTACATATCCTAATCCAGGCGTTGAGGTCCTTGTTCTTATGAGGAGCTATCGCTGCCTTGCACTCCTTTGTACATTGCTCAAAAATCAGCTGCCTTACCAGCGGTCGAGCCACTCCCGGATCAGAAAATATCTTATCGGCAGCATCTTGCATTCGGGCCACAAAGTCAACAAATGGCTCTGTGGTACCCTGAATTATTTTTGAAAGACACAAGGAGGCTGTTCCGGCACCACTTACCTGCTTTCAGGCGCGGAGCCCTATGGCGTTGATTTGTTCATAGACAGCGCCGGGGAACTGAGTCTGATCATCAGCGTGCCGACCTTCTCCCATAAGCATTTCCTTGTTCCACCCCCGGTTTCCCCGACTGGCGTTTCTCTCAGCCTGCTCTGCAGAGAACTCTGCGTACCAGGCTCGCCAATCCAGGTAACTACCCGAGGGCAGACACGCCTTTGCCAGCTGAATCCAGTCCGCGGGGGTGAGGGGCCCAGAAGACAGGTTCTCCAGCATGGCAATGGTGTAAGGCGCAGTCGGCCCAAAGGTTGTAACTGCATTTTTAAGTTCTCTAATCTGCTTTATCTCAAAAGGCTCCCATGCATTACGTCCCTGGCCCATAGCTACTTGTACAGGAAATATCCCGTAGGGGCCACTATCTATCCCAGGTGGTGGATGTACCTCATGAGACAAAGTCCCCCCTGCCAAAGCCGCCTGTAAAAATACCGACCCGCCGGCGGCGGAGCATAAGACGGCGGCCGTGATTGGGCGGAAAATGGGGGCCCGTGCATCACTTCCTGTTCTGGCGAAGAGGAAGGGAGCTCCCGGGCGGCCGCCTCGTGGCGAGGGATCGCTTCCGGGAACAGCCCCCAAGGTGGGGCGGAAGGCTTCACCTCCCTCTCGCGCCGGGGAGCGCTCAGGAGCTCTCTACTCCTCCGCAGACCAAGTTGAGCGGAGCGCAATTCACGGCGCAACGCTGGGAAAGAACCCTGCGACTCCTTATCGAGCGACTTAGGCTCCTGACAGCTGGTCTCTTTGGCCTCCTTGCCATTCAACTTTCCCTCGTCCTCGGAGTCAGACGACTCCGAGGCTAGAGCCCCGTCCTTCTCCTTAGCATCTTTGTTCCCCTTGACGGGCCCCTCTCGGGAGCTCCCCGACTGGGCCTGCTCAAATACCCTGCGTACTTTTGTAAGCTCTTGAGAGCTTTCTCCACAACCACCCTCGCTCTTAGTGTTGCTACCTAGCATGTTTCCCATCTTTTAATATGTTACTCACCGCGTGAGGCCCAAGGAATCCGCCACTTACGCGTGAGCCTGAGGGGAGTCTAAAAGCCCTGTAGGTGCGCGCCACCCAGAGCCCAGGCTTATCCCCAACTCACCTGTCTCGCAGCTCTGTACTGGAGCGTTGTCCGCTGTCACGTCTCGGGGGTGATCAGTCCCCGTGCGGGCCTCCAAATGTCGATGTCGCTCCCGGCCGGCAGGAAGGACACACGACAAAGCCTGGCAGTGGACAACCTTTTCTTTTATTTTCCTTCTCCGTACAGCCTGCCCTGGGATCGCTCCCAGCCGAAGCCTCCTTTGGTCCGCTCCCCGCGGCTCCTTCTGGGCTTCTACTTCCGGGCTTCTTCTTCCCCCCCAGGGGTGGCACCAGTATATATACGGATACAGCGTCCAATCATGTTAAAGTAAGCAAGGCAAGCTGATTGGCTAACATCATCAGTTGCCAGGCAGACTATATTGTTGAGCGGGTTGCTTACGCAGTAAGCAGGAAACTAACGTGCTCGATGGGAGGGGTAATCTACCTCAGGCTTTACTCTTTACTACAGGCCTCACGTCCGCCAAGTGAGGCGACCGGGCTCGGGGCTGCGGCTCCCAACAGTTGTTGTTATGACTTTACACAAATGAGAAAGCACTTGCAAATTCCTCTGGGCCTTCAGCTTGTATTTTCATTTGGCACAGGTTGAGAAACAATTGGTTGTTCATATATTATTTATGAAAAGGAAGCGTTATGGGTGCAGTGGTACACACTATAATCCCAGCTACTTAGGGACAAGAGGCAGAAAGATTGTCTAGGAAGGGAAGGTTAGCAATATCCTGTCTCAAAATAAAAACGAGAAAGTAGCATCTTTTAACAAATATCTGCTGGCTTCCCTCCCCACCCCTTCGTAAGGGGAGAAAGTGAAACATAACCACACATGAACTGTGACTGTGGATTATGTGAGCGACTGAAATGCTTGCATCACAAAAAAGCCTTCGTACGGTGGGGGACAATCTGGGATTCTGGAGTCACACAGAACTGAATTTAAATGACCACTTACTAGCTTTGAAGAACTTTTGTATTCTCAGGACCAAGCAGTACATGGTGTGTAATGGGTCCTCCATGAATATTTAATCAGTCAATGAATGATGAATGAACAAAAAAGAAAAAACAATCATCTCGCTCTGGGATGCCATTTTTCTGAGCCCAAGCCTAACTACCTTAAACTTGTAGAGTAGACATAAGGAGAACTATCTTGAAGGTAATTGTTAGGCGTTGATGCAGTATGAAGTATTTCAGCCAGTGCTGGGAGGAGTCTTGTTAAGTTCGAATCTCTGCTGGTCCCCCGTTACCACATATTCAGTGAATGCTGTGTATTCAGTGATTCATGTTAGGAAGAGCCTCACTGTCCTGCAGTCTTCACCACAGGAAGACACTACAGTGAGTGCCCTCCTACTTTAGCCCCAGATTAGAAGCCGGGAACTAACCACAGGGTCTTGCCTCAGGGCAGTAAGGCAAGACTTCCTGTCTACAGAAGCAGGCTTTGGCTTGGCGAGGTGGTCTTTTGTCTCTTCATGAGGTGAGTTATAATCCCAGACAATACCTAATTTTGATTCCCTTTTAGAATCTTTTAATTGACAGCTTTTCACCTGGATTTGACCAGCATTCCATCCACTATTTCTCTTAACCATTATTTTCATTCATTGAACACTTGTGACATGTTTTTCCACAGGATAGATATTAGGAATACAAAATGTGGATAGGGGCAAGTTGTGGTCCTTTCTCTTAAAAACATCTGGGAAATGAGAAAAGAGATATTCATCTCCTTAGAATGAGACCAAGGAGGGTAGGCCTTTTTACCTTGTCCTTATCCTTGATCACAAGACTGTAGCAGGATACAAGGATACAGATACATTTCTTGGATAAATAACGACTTAGAATAGAATAAAGCTGGAAGGAATTGATAATTTATTTTGAGAAACCAATCCTGGACAGGACAGTTCATGGTACTTTATAGACCATTAAATTATGATAACATTTCTTTTGCCTGTATGTTACCTATTTTCAAAGTTGTACCCATCTGAGTGTCAGCCCATGAATTCCATTAAAGCCTACTAACTTCATCCAGCAACCTTTTTGAAAAAAGTCACAGTGTTCCTGAGTTATTAGATTTTATATGGAAATTGTTTGGAATGACTGCATACTGCATATTCAGACCTTTTTTTTTTTTTTTTTTTTGTATTTTAGCTTTGTTTACTTTTTCATAAATGTTAAAAGAGAAATTTCCAGCAAATGCCTTTTCTGAGGCACTGCAAGTATAAATAACCTCAAAAATTTAGTTTCTTCCAAGAAACAAAAGTGATTATTCTATGGTCCGTCCCTTGGAGCTAAAGAATCTCTAGAAAATCTGGCAAAAAGTAGGTGGGTTCCCAGATGAAATGCACGGCCCAAGCAAGGCATTAATCTCCACCTAGGAGTCCAGGATTCCAGGGCCAATGATAAAAGGCAAGGAACCTGGCCTAAAAGGAGCATATCTAATAACATACAAATGCTATGTTTATGATTAGACATACATAGCACAATTCATCATGGTCCCTTGGTAGCACCCCAATATAATAATTTGGGTGCTTTTCTGCTCCCAGGGTCACATTGCTTAGAGTTCATCCAGCATTTATGATATGCTGCATTTATGGTATGAACCTGTGAGATTAAAGAATCCTGTTCATACCTTTTTTTAATAATAAGGTTCAGACCAATATTAGATTCAGTTGCTAAAGTTTTTCTGCTATAACTTTTCCATCAACCCTTGCTGCCTCTGAGGTTAGATCTTGAACACTGTGACTTGCTGCCGTTCTCTAGGTTTCTCTTACTCATTTTATCCTGCGCTGACATACCTAATGCAGAAAGAAACCAAAGGAAGGAGTCTGTGCGCTTGAGTTGGTCCCTCACCTACTGTGTTCTGATATGATGAGAGAGAAATATTCCAAGTGTCTTGGTTACAGTTTTATAGAAAAGTCTCCTGTGGATCCTGAAATCCCCTGGCTACCAACTAGATCATTATTTTTCTATCCTATGGTAATGAAACATTTTAATAAGGTGACAACTACTTCTAGGGAGACGTGTCATAGGTCACTATGTGGTGCCGTGTTGCATACTCGCAGGTTCTAACTGAAATGGAATTAATTGCATATGTAAGCCCTGATGGTTATATGTCTCCCTAATCAATTTAGGGAAGATGTTCCCCCTTTGATGTTTATCTTCTGCAGGTTTCAAAGGAACTAAACTGAGAGGAGGTTGAGCAGATTTTGCGGTCAAACTCCAATCTATCCCTTCCTGTCAAGGAGAAAAGGTATAAAAGAAAAACAGAACAGTACTTCCTCCTGCTGGAGCAGGAAGGTCCCTGAGACTGAATAAAGGAGTATCCGCCAAGATTAGGATGCACAGAGATAAGGAAATCTTTTAAATGTTTTCAAACATATTTTAGACAGTAAAGGCTAGTTGGAAGACAGACTCAATAAAATAGAAAATACAGCTTGGGAATAGGGTTATCATGTTTTATTGGGTAGTCAGAGATTTTTCTGGCAAGTAACATTTGAGCAGAATGCCAAAGTGAGGTAAGGAACTAGCAAGTATCTGGGAGAAAAACATCTGGTTAGAGGGACCACCAAGTACAGAGGGACTGAGGGAGGATCACACTTCAAAAATTTGAACTCCAAAGAAGGGTTGAAACTGAGTGAGTAAGAGTGATACAAAAAAGATCATAGGAAAGTCTTTAAAATACACAAATTGATGCTTTGATAAGTATGCGCATTGTTAAATGATCATCACAATCAGATTGGCAAACATTTTCATTGTCACAGATATTTGTGTGATGAGCACATGTAAGGTTTGCTCTCTGGACAAATTTCAGGTATACATGATTGTTAATTATAATCAGCTTGTTGTACCTTAGATCTTCAGAATGTATATATCTGTGTAACTGGAATGTCTTTATCCTTTACCACGCTCTCCCCATCCCACCCATCCCATCCTCTGGCAGCTACCACTGTGTTACTAAGTTTTGCTATTTTAGACTCCACACATATGTGAGATCATGCAATATGGTCTTTCTGTCTGGCTTATTTTACTTAACATAGTGTCCTCTGGGTTCATCTGTGTTGCTGTAAATGACATGACATTCCTTTTCTAGGATGGGTGATGAGAGAGAAAATGAGAATGAATTTGAATGTGATGGGGTTAGGAGAGGAAAGAGATTCTTTTTCCATTCATCTGCCAACAGATATTTTGATGAATTTCATATCTTGCCTATTGTGAATAATGCTGCAGGAACAGAGCAGTATATATGTCTATGTAGCATACCAATTCCATTTCCTCTGAATATACACTCAAAAGGAAAATCGCTAGAACATTCCATTCTTTTGGTAGAGGCAGGGAGGAGCCCCCCCCCCCCCCCCCGTTTTCCAGAATGGTGGAAGTACATTTCATTCCCACCCAGGGAGTGATCCCAAGTTTCTCTTTTTTCCACTTTTCTCACCAACACTCATTACCTCTTGTCTTTTAGATAATAGCCATTCTAACTGGTATGCACTGGAATCTTAGTGTGGTTTTGACTTACATTTCAAGTTGGACACATTTTTAGGACCTGAAAACTGCAATAAAAACTGTTCCTTTTTCCTAAGGAACATGGAAGACTACTGGAGAACTTTGTGTGGTTGAATGATAGGACATTAGAGTTTTGTGCGGTTTTTGTCAGTTCATCTGTTATGCTGTACAGAGGATTAAACCCGGGCTTTTCACACCAAGCTATATTGAATTTCTTTAAATTCTCTACACTGTTGAGACAGGGACTTGCTAAGTCACTAAGTTACCTGAGCTGAGCTGGAACTTATGATCCTCCTGCCTCGAGTTGTCAGATTGCTAGGATTACAGACTTGTGCCACCATGTCTGGGTAAGAGCTCAGACTTTAAAGACTCTCTGTGACTGCTCTATGTAGGTGACTGTGAAGCAAGTGGGGAGGAGATTATAATAATTGTGACTAGAGATGATGGCCTGAGCCCGAGGATACCTGAAGGCACAAATAGGGTGCGTGTTAAAAGTGGAAGTGGCAGGATTTGCTGATATATGAATACAAAGTAAGAAAGAAAAGAATCAATATGCCTCCAAGATTTTTCTTTTATTTTTTCATTTCTTTGTATTCTTTGTTTTTTACTTGAGCAATCTAAAGCATAGAATTGCCATGTCCTGAGATAGAGAAGTTGATGAAGGAATATCCCCAAGGAAAATGATCAGCAGTTGGATTTTGGACAGGTTAAGCTTGAGATGCTTGAAAGACATCCAGGTGGAGGTTTTAACTGTGCAGTTGGGGATAAAGTCCGGAATTCAGAGGAGAGATTCAGCCCTGTGGAACAGATGTGTGTTAACACATTCCTGATGGTACTATAATTCCTGGCTCCAAGCCGCCTATGGTAAATGCATGACTGTCCCATCAGGCGGTACAAGCAGCCTTAGGGAACATGTAGCACCAGAGGTTCAACCCAGCAGGAATGTGTTAAGATACATGGGGCTATTTTTAATTGTAATTTTGTTAGTACATGTTTTCAGTACATAAAGCTTACATTCATCACGTGGATAATGCGTACATGTACATAACACAGTTTATTTCTCTTTTAGTGTCCCACTCACCCTCCTTCCTTCCCTCTCTAAATACCCTTTCCCCATTTTTATTCTTGCTGTTGTCATGCTTAGCTCATGTTTGTGGCATTTTTACATGTTTATATTCATTGTAGGCAGTTGGTACCTGTGTGTGGCATAGTTTAGATTTTCTTCCCCTTCCCTTCCCTTCCCTTCTCTACACAGTGCTGAAAGTCCTGGAATCACCCAGGGGAGTGTAGAGGGGAAAAAGAAAACTCTGTGCAATAGTTGGGGACCACTATTACAGCATTAGAAAGAGGAAAATGAGAAGAAATAGGCCCATGGCACTGAGAAGCGGATAGTAAATAGAAGAAACAGGAAGGGAGGGAGGGAGATGAAAGTCAGGGAAGGGAAGGAAAAGAGGAAGGAAGACTATTCTACAAGTCATGGGTGGAAATGTTTTTTAAAAAGAAAAGAAAAAAAAACCTCTGTCCACTGTCTCCTGATCTCCTGACATTTCCAGTTTGTTATAATTTTTGCAACGATCTGTAGCCATCCCTAACTTCTGACAGATTCCAAAATAATAAACGTGTACCAAAGGATTAAACAAATTAAAATCAAAACAGACAATAGCAACAGCAAAGTCTTGCCAATGTAGTCACTGGAGAAACTGTAAAAGCTGTCTCATCCTCGGGGAACAGGTCATTGGACGAGTTATTCTTCTTCCTCAGTCAACAACATTTAGTTCATTACTTAGAAAGTGGGATTAAGAATATTTGAACATCTCATAGGATGTTCAAATGCTGTGGAAGCATGCTATCCTGGATTCTTCAAGAGGGATCTTTATTGTGTAATGTTAATAAATAAACATTTGTGTTAATATGATTAGTTTTTAGAATGTGTGATACTGCGTTTGTGCTTTCCTATGAAATTCTTGTCCTGTGTCAGGCAGAGAGAATTCATGGCAAAGAAAGCCTCCAGCGCACAATAATCCCAGGGTGCAGGTAGTGCAGATAAATAATCTCTGTATGGTCCCATCATTCCAAAAAGCCCACTTATTTCTCATTTAAGAGATACTTTTAGGTGAAGCCTTAGAATGAAGTTACACTCATGTGTTTGCATATATTTAGCTTTTAACTATTATCAGTTCCCTAAAATAATGCCTGATATTTGGGATGAGTGGTGGGATGCATTTTCCCTTTTAAAGCCATAAATGGTTATGGATTTTCGCCTGCAGTAATGATTGTCCTTAAATGTGGATCATGGAATCTGCTGGCCTGCCCTCTGTCCACATATTCCCTGATCACGAGCTTCTCAGCTTTGGTGATGCACAGATCTAACTATAGGGCTGTCATCAACTGCCTGCTGATCTACCTTAAATAGAGCAGTCAGCCATTTTGTTTTGTCCTAGAATGTTCTTCACTCATGACCCGGAGAGAAAAGGAGAGACAAAGTGTCCCACTGCCAGCTCAGAGAAGGCCAGTGCCTGGGACTGTTAGGGTATCAGAAAGTGGCCTTGGAGACAGAATAAACAGGCTCATTTCACTCTCAATTTTAAAGTTCTTTCACCAGTGAAATAGGCTTCTTTGCCAGAGATGACCTGGGACAATGAGAAACCCAAGCAAGGAGAACCAAAAGTGGTATATTCCTGTTCAGGGACAATCACTCAACACCACCACAGCTAAATCTCTGACAGGAATAGCTGGCATATGTGGACCACATAGCTTGGAGGGATGCTGACATACGATACATCTTGGATTTTAATCATTTTTGCCCTTTTAGTGCAGTGTTGGGCTGACCCTCCTGGTGCTGTGTTCATTGGTCATAGAGAAATATTTTTAACTTTTTGGGTTTTTTTTTTCTTTTTTAGAATTCTGGCTCTTTTCTCTGGCATTGTGCTTTTGGATTTGGTTACTTTTCAATGTTTGACCACATGAGAGGGCTGGAAATTATTTTTATCAACATCATTACTGTGGGTCTTAGAGACAAGTGGACATGATTCAGATCTACTGCAAAGGTCATTCTCCTGGAATAAGAGATCCAGTTTGGTACCTTGGTTAAAAGAAAGAAGACTGAATTCAGACACTCCTAGGTTAAAGGTCTGACTCCATCACTGGTGAGCTGAGTGACACTGGGAAAGTCACATCACCTGTCTGTGCCTCAGCCTTGTATCTATGAAATAGATAACATGTTAGCACCCACTACATTCTAGGGTGGTATAAGAATCGAACTGAGATGCTGTAACACGATAACATGTAATGACTATTCATTAAATGTTCACTGTTATTAAAATTTCATAAATCTTCTGGGCTTTGATTTCTTTGTTTTTAAAGTGGTTGTGTTGTGGTTTGAAAGTTAAACTAAACGAGGGGAAATTTCAATATATTATGTGGTATAGAAATTGAATGAGTGTATAATCAATAATAATAATTAAATAGAAGCAAGCACATTTGAAATAGACTGCCAAGTCTCGTGATCTTTTTATTGTGTTAACACCTGTACCCTTTATTTTATTACTTCATTCTGATACTGTGATCCTTTCTAAAATGGACACTGTTGTAGAGGTAAGAGTAGGGAAATCTCATCTTTTAATGCACTTTCATATTCTAGTCACCCAGTTTTTTCTAAGTACATTTTGTCCCAAGTTTGGATAAAGAAGCAAACACTTTCTGTTCATATGAAGTTTATAATTAGTTAAAGTTTTAAGGTAAAAACATAACCATTGAATAAATTACTAGTAGGTTTATGATACACTTTGGTCATCATGTTAGTAGTACAAACAAACATAAAAGAGGTACCTTTAGGGAGTACAAGGTCAGCTGGGAATATGGTAGGAAGAGCTGGATAGAGATTGCTTGGATTGGATGTCAGGCCTCACCTCTTGTCACCTCTTGTCAATCTTGTCAAGAGTTTAGGTTAGGTTATTTAATTGCTTTATTCAGGGTTGCCTCATTTGTGAAATGGAGTTGAAGGTTTAAGTGGGTGTTGTACATAAAGCACAATGCCAGTTACATATTCTGGGATCAGTGCATGCTAGCTATTTATAAACATACATCATTGTTAGGGGTAAAGCATACATATAAACAACCATAACACAAGAATCACAGTAATATTTCTGTGGAAGTTCAGAAGTGGGAAGATTACTTGTCTTTGATATAAAAATGTGAGGTTTGAGCTAGGCTTGGAAGGATAGATAATGTAAGAATATTGGGCAAATCAGGGCAGCTTTATTATTAGAGATAATATGAGGAAGGGCAGGGAGGCAGAGAAACCCACTGCCTTAGTTACTTTTCTCTCATTGCTGAGACAAAATACCCGACACCCAAAGTTAGAGGGGAAAGGTTTATTTAGCTCACAGTTTGTAGAGGTTTCAGTCCATAAATGGCTGATTCCAAGGCAGGGGAGGGGCACATGACAGAGAGGCAACAGTTCATGGCAGCAGAAGACAGCAAAAGCGAGCAAGGAACGAGAGCCAGACAAGCCTCTTTCTGTCCCTTATATTTTATCCAGTCTCTCAGGATGAGGGCAGTGCCAGTCCAATCAGTGGACTGATCCAACAATCACCCACCCTTAATCCCAACACTCTTGATCCCAGCATTGCACAAGAAATTAATCACACACTAGATTCAGCCAGCTCTGAAAAAAAAACCCTATTACCCCATGAGGCTTGGGGGGGACTCTAGATACAAAACATAACACCCACAGAGTTCTATAGGAAAGAAGTTAGGAAAATAGGATAGGTATGTAGAAGTTCTCAGATGCTCACTTAAGAAGTTTGTATTTGTTTTGTGGACAGTGTAGAGAAAGCTATTGAGGGTTTTCAGCAGGACAGTAGTAAAGTTAGAGCCATGCTTGCCAGCAGACCTGAGGAAGAGTGTCAGAATCACCTTGTCTCTAGGCTCTCCTTCCCATAGCTCATCTGTGCTAGGACAGAAACTCAGAGACAGGGATCCAAACCTGCTTTGCACAGAAGTCAGAAATGCCATTAATATACATAAAAAGGGTAGAACGAGAAGGAAGCCTTTTAGTACACTAGGACATGGTTTGAATTGTTGGTTTGAATTGTTGACCCAGAAAGGGATATGTTTAGAAATAGGTAGGAGTTTGGAACACCTAGAAGCCCTGAGGTTGGAGGCACAGATTGCATAATAACTCCTCAGATGTAAGGCTAGAAACCCTGAAGAATGCCAAGAGAAAGTGGCAAAGACAAACCTTGGAATGCCCCATCTTTGGGGATGGCAGGAGAAAATGGATATGGGAAGGAACCATTAGTAAAGGAAGAGCGCTAGAAAAATACAGAGTCAAACATGAGAGTGGAGGGGTCTCATGAGGAACGTTTTGAGGGGCCCGGGCATGACTTATTTGAAAGACAGTAAAGCAATGAGAAGGAAGAGCCAACACTAAAGATATCAAGTAGATCCCAGATATAAGCAGGGTTGTGTGGCAGAGGTGGTGAGGGGACTTTAAAATCCAGGCAGATACCTTTTGACTTATTGAATAAAGAGCAGGACACTTTTCTGGAATCCTAAGCATACTATCTCATAGGGATATAAATCCTTAAGGATGGGGGCTGAGTCTGAAAAGTTGTCTTTTGCTTCCCTGCCAATACTGTTTACCAGCCCCAGCTTAGCATTTCTTCTCTTGTGTTTCTCTGTTTCTTACAGACGAGAAATGTCCTTCTTTGGTATTGTCTGATGTCTTCTGTGATTCCTCCAAAGAAAAAAGGAAATTTTTGTGGTCTTCGAGTGAAATCAAAGTTGAAACAAGCTGAATAGAACTTACCAGCAGACTGTAAATTTATAATGGCACAAAAGCCCAGAGATATTTTCTGTGTCAAGACTTGAACCAGTCTTCTTCCTGAAGCAGAAGAAATAAAGAGAATGAGGGTACCTTCTCTAGACTAGAAGTCTAGACAAAGCTGAGCAAGTCTAATGAAGGCAAGAGGTGATCAGGCTCACAGAGTGAGATAGTTTACTTTGGAACTTTAGAGATGATATCATTCGAAAGTCATGGCAAGGAAACTCCATGATAGTGTGTTACTAAGGCAGAGTAATTAGGTCCAAATGTTCGTTTTGGACAGTTTGTGTAAACCTTAAAATTACTTTGATACGGCAAAGTGGGAAAAAACTGTTGAGCCGCCATTTTTCAGAGTGTTACTTCAGTATTATACTTTTAATGGAACTTGCCTTTTAAAACCTAGCATATCTACAGTGTCCTTTCAGGGCTATCATTGGAATATAGTCCATAAATGTACATCAGATTCACCCAAAAATTTGTGTTGGATCTCCTCATTGTCATTTAACAGCAGGATAATTAATGAGAGAAGCAACTAGAATATTGACAGGTTACAAAAGACATAGAGGGTGATTGTCACTCCAAGATGGAAAAAGTTTAGCCCATGGGTAAAAGAGCAGTCTTCTCAATCTGTCACTAGGGTGTGTGAGAAGAATAGAAGCTTCTGAAGAGCTAGAGGCAAGATGTAGAATTCATAACCTCCAATTAGAGGGGCTTCCTTGAAAATGGTATCTGTGGACAATCCCCAGATGTGATCTAGGACAATACGAAACAGTAAGAGAGACCTGTGGGAAGGGACAGTGGGAGTCAGTACCCAAATGACTAAGTTAAGAAAGGCTGATAGCATGAGAGGTTTGTGTTCTGCAATGGCAGAGGTAATGAGATGGGCTGAAATACTCATATTCTTGAAACTTTAATTTTAATTTTTATTATGTGTTTATAATATATGTTAGGAATGGGAACATGTTATAACACATCTAAATTCTTTGTACTTCCCTTCCCCTCCTGCCTCCCTTTCCCATTTACAAAAGATCTCTCTGTTTCCTGTTAGATGTCTTTTATTTTGCTTTTTAAATTAGTGATATTTTGGGTCTCTCATATGAGATAAACTACATGAATTTATGTGTTTGATTTATTTCACTTAACCTTATTGTCTAAGGTGTATTTATTTTCCTAAAAAAGACTCAAACATCATTTATGGCATAGTAGTGGTCCATTTTTTATACCTACTTCATTTCATTTATGCATTCATCTTTTTTTCAGTTTTTATTAACATATTTTCTGTATTAACAATTGCGTTCCCTATGGAGAGTTGGTACATGTCTGTAACACGTCTAATTCTTTTTTCATTCCATCACCCGTCATCGCCCTTCTCCCTCTCTCCATCCTTTGGTCCCTTTCCCATTTGAGAAAGCACTGTCTTCCTATTTTCTATAATCTACCTTTTATTTTGCTCTTTATTTATTCTTCTAGCTTCACATGTAATAGAAACTGGGCAATAGTTATGCTTGTGTGTCTAACGTGTTTCACTTAGCATCACAGTATCAAGGTGCATTCATTTTTCTACAAATGATACAAGTTTATCCTTCTTTGTGGCAGAGTAATCCATTGCATATAAATACCACATTTTTTAAAAATACCACATTTTAAAAAATCCATTCATCTTATGATGGATTTATAGGCAGCTTCCAAGATTTAAATAGTATTAATTGTGCTGCTATCAACATAAGAATGTATGCATCACTATAATATGATGCCTCCAACTCTTTTGAGAAGATACCTAGAAGGGAAAATATCTGGTATAAAAATGGAATTGCTATTTTTAAGCGTATTTTTAGGAATGTCCACAATGATTTCCACAGTGGTTGTACCAGTTTACATTCTCAGCAGTAGTATAGTAGGGTTTGTTTCCCCCTACAAGCCTCACTAGTTGTGTTATTAATCAATTTCTTGGTGATAGCCATTCTTTCTGGAGTTAAATGAAATCTGCTGTTTTAATTGGCACTCTCCAGCTGCCAGCAATGTTGAACATTTTTTCATGTATTTTTTGGTCATTTGTACTTCTGACAAGTGTCTGTTCATTTCATTTGCCTATTTTTTGGTTGGGTGTTTTATTTTGGGGAATCTAATTTTTTTGAGTTCTTTGCTTGTTCTAGATACCAGTCTGCTGTCTGAGTAGCCGGCAACATTTTTCTCCATTCTGTAGGTTGTCTCTGCATTCTGTTGGTGTTTTCCTTTGTGGCACAGAAGCTTCTTAATTTGATGTGATCCCATTCATTGATTCATGGTGTAATTTCTTGTGCAGTTGGGGTTCTGCTCACAAAGTCCTTGTCTCTGTGTTTTTCCTGAAAGTTTTACCTATGACTCCAAATGGGATTGAGTGCAAAGATTTCAATGTCAGACACTTGAAAACTCCAAACGTTTGTCTGTTTAAGGTTCACAGAGACAACAGTTTTTGTAGGGAGCAAAGGTGTGTGCAGATTACCACATCAGGTGGTGTCTGCAGCTCAGTCAGCATTAAATTTAAGCTTCTAAACAAACGCGCAAAAAGTCAAAAGTGTTTGGAGAAGCATTACTTTGACCCGGAGTCTCACACACTCCTGTGTGTCACCCAGACTATTAACATAGAAACATGCCGATTCAGGGCTCTTACTCAGAAAATGGTTATCAAATTAAGGCAAGTTCATTCATGGTATTGGTTTGTTGGCAGCCTGTGTTACAAGGATTATTGGACAGGAAAGTTGTAGATTAACAGATACCTGATGTGAGATCATGCTGGGGCAGGTCAGGTATCTTTGGACCAAACAGAAATAGGAAATGAGATTGTGGAAAGAGACCCTTCAAGGTGCACAGTCAAGGGAAAACTGCCACAGTGCATGATTTCACTGGTTTATGGAAAACTTGATGCATAATCACACTTCTGTTTTTCCCAAATGACTAGCTCTGGATTCTTCTTGATGTTTCTTTGTGTTTACAAATGAATTATGTATAGTTAGGAAACACTTCAATATTTCTCAACACAGGGTATTCTTGGTAGTTTTGACGAAAAAAAGTGTACATTTTGAGAACTGTCTGTTATGTTACAGATCATTTAATTTCTGAGACCCCTGCTTCTCAGTGCAAGCGTCAGCTCTCAGTCTTTGTGACAACCAAGAATCCTCTCCTATTGTTAGTGCCTCGTAGGAGGCTCCAGAACCCCAACTGACACGGGATCTTGGGAGTCACCACCTTGGGCCAATATGTCATTTTTTTTGAGCCCACATTTTGGAAGCAGTGACATCCTAGAGTTTTCTTCCATTTCTGTTAAAATGAAGAACCTAAACTCTGACTTCACTATAAGCAGAGGCTCGTGAATTTACTACTGTCTCAATTTGATAATGAACAGTGACATTTCAGAACTGTAGTAAAACTGTGGCATTCTTTATCCCCCCTCCACTATTCTTTTAATGCATCTGTGATGTCTGTCTTTTCAGATTTCCCTGTTGCCCCTCACCTATTTTTAGACACCATTGCACATCACTGTGGGCATCTGTTCATACTCCCACGAGGTGGGAATTTTACTTCTTCATTGACAGACAGATCACAGGTAGAGTTTAAGGAAATCACATCATAAACACAGATTATAAAACACCATTTTTACTTAGTTTGCTTTTCCAACACTTCCAGATAAACCCAGATCTTATGGGACTTGAGGACAAGACAGAGAAATAGATGTACTAATGCTAACCAGGAAGCTCCAGCCAGCTCTCCTTTTCAGTTTCTTCTATGCATAATTGCTCATTAATCCTTTTAATGTTTGAAATCCAATGGCAAACAGTGCAGTGATAGAGGCTGTAGACTGACAGATGGGTGGAACAGGGCTGGAAATAATTGTGAGGAGAATGTTTTCCTTCCAACCTCCAGGAGGGCTGTGCAGGAAGTGTGCATATTAGCAGACAGGAGGGCTGCTTCCTTTCCAAGCATCAAGAGGAAGCTGCCAAAATAAAGCTTCTGAAGTCTTAGGAGAGCTGTTTTGATGGATGCTCCTTAGGAGGGAGATTTCCTGCTTGAGCTTAAATGTCTTCCCATCTCTGTCTTCAAGGCTTCTTCCAGTCTTCTTTTGCCATGGGTCTGAACTCATTTTCTGTGACTTTCCATAACTTTTATCTGTTGTCTCTGGTGAAGGTACTTCTCAGTTCCTACATTGCCTTCCTCCATAACACATGTCTACGGCCTCTGTACACAACCTAACCTGGCTTGCCCTCCACTAACCCCACTTACTCAGACCTTTCCCATGTTCTCTTTCCTTCTCAATCACATCCTGTTGCTTTATTATTTGGAAAGCTTGCTGTGATGTTTCCTTATTCACTCAGGTGTTGAAATTGTTTGTTCATCTATAACATTACATGCCTTTTTTATATCTCATAAGTGAAGCCCATGATGTACATGTATGAAGTATGTCTCCTCTGAAATTGGTTAAGCATCCTTAATCCAGCCAAATACACGGGAGTGCAAGTACTTTTGATTTCAGATTTTTTTTCAGGTAATGGAATGTTTTTATTAACATAGTGACATACCTTGAAGATAGGAACCTAAGTCTAAACACAAAAATTATTTTTCTTGTGCACCTTATATACAATAGCCTGAAAGTAGTTTTACACAGTATTTTAACGCACCTGTGCTTTGATTGCACCTCATCATGTGAGGTTAGGTATGAAATTTTTTACTTGTGGTATCCTGTCAAAACTCAGTTTTGGTTTTTGGATCATTTTAGAGTTTCAGACTAGAGATGCTCAACTTGTGCTAGCTTTGACTAAATTCACCCCAGAGTGGATTTGGGTTTTGATGATTACCAGTGATGCTGAGTGAATAAAAATTATCTTTTCCTAATCAAAATTTTTTAAAAGGTGTGCACCTGTCTTTGGAGACTGACAGCATGATTGATTCAGACATTAGGGTGGTTGGGGTCTGGCTGGCCAGGGAGGCAGCCCCTCACCACTCACTCTGTGTGTCTCTCCTGGCAGGAAGATGAAGTGGTTCTGCAGTGCATTGCCAACGTTCATAAGGAACAAAGGAAGTTCTGCCTGGCAGCCGAGGGACTTGGGAATCGCCTGTGCTTCTTGGAACCCACCTCAGAAGCAAAGGTAAGGATGATTACCTGCCTGATACCTTGCTTGGTGCCTCTCACATAGTCAGTTAGGGGAAGGAGCTGCCGGGACATGGTGATGAGGAAGAAATTTGAAAGCAGTCATTTGCTTTTGAAATGGAAAGCAGGTCAGACTTACACCCTAACCCTTCCCAGGATGTATTGAGGTGAAGAAGTAGAGATGTTCTGGGTGTCAGTGCTCCTGTCCAGGCTGCAGTGCACCATCAGCACTGACTCCCATACCGCTGCCTTTGTTGTTAGCAATTTCCAGAAATCTTAGTGCATGTTCTTTACTCCAACTTGTCATCATATTGCTACAGAAACCTATGGCTGCTTGAGCCTGTGTTGCCCGTCAAGCATACCCCTTTCAGTTTTGACTGGGGTAATGTTGTTAATTGACAGTCTTCTGGGATCCAAGGGATCTGGTCCCTGCCTAGGTGACAGCAAATAATGTCATGTCTAGGTGGTAGCATCTAATGTCATGTACCCAAACTTCTATTTTTCCATTTCTGGGCCATATCTGGTTTTTATGATTTGTCTGTCAAGTAGATTTGTGTGCTTAGCATTCTTATAATAAAATACATACTGGGAAGGCCCATATCTCAGCCATGGTTCTCCAGAGAAAGAGGGCCAGTAGAATAGATTAATGGGTGAATGGATGGATGGATTGATGGACCAGTGGCTGGATAGGTGGATAGGTAAGTGGGCGGATGGATGGATGGATGGATGGATGAGTAAATATTTTAGTTACTTTTCTCATTGCTGAGACAAAATACCTGACACCCAAAGTTAAAGGAAAAAATATTTATTTGTCTCACAATTTGTAGAGCTTTTTGTTTATAGGTGCCTGGCTCCAAGGCAGCATGACATGGCAGAGGTGCATTGCAGAAGGGAAATAGTCCAAGCAAAACAGGCCAGGCAGAAGGCAGCAAGCAGAAAGTCCAAGAGACTTTAGCAGCTTCTTTCTGCCAGACCAATCAGTGACTGATTTAGTAATCACTCTTAATCCCAGCACCACATACTCTAGGTCCATCCACCCCTAAGAAAAACCCTACCTATGATCACATGAGGCTTTGGGGGGACATTTAGACATAAGCCATAACAGTAGGCAAGTAGGTAGATAGATAGAGATAGCTTTATTTTAAGAAATAAGTTCATGTAATTGTGTGGACTGGCAAGTCTGTAATCTATGGGTCATATCAGCTAGAAATGCAAGCAGGAGTTAAAGCTGCTGAAAACATGGAGGCAAAATTTCTTTGCTAGGAAATTTCAGTTGTTATTCCTATGTTCTTTGATGGATTGGATGAAGTGTAGCCAAGTTATCAAAAATAACTTTAAAGTCTGCCTACTATAGGTGTTAATTTTATCTACAAAACTTTGATTAAATAAGTATACTGTGAACTACCAAAATGAACACACAACTAGCCTTCTCATTCTCCAAGCTCAAGTTTTCCCAATAAACTCTTTTTTAAAAAAATCAGAAAAATGATTTTTCTCACCTGTTAGCATGTCATTTTCCATATAAAAACACAGGGGACTGGGGATTTAGCTCAGCGGCATAAGCTCCTGCCTTGCAAGCAGGCAGTCGTGAATTCGATCCCAGTACTAATAAAAAACAGTTAAAAAAAAAAACACAGACACACATGCAGTCTGGCTCCTAGAACACCAAAGGTTTAGACAGATGGCCATGTCTCCCAGAAGTCTTCTCCTTCACATTGCTGCTTCCCCAACCTAAGTGGTCACTGATTTCTGAAAACAGGAATCAGCCAGTACAGAGTCCCATTAAAATATATGGCAGGAAGAGAGCCAAGAAAGATTTTTAACTTTTTTTTTAAAAAAAGTCTTAGACTTAATTTACTTGAGGCCTTTTATGATTTGCTTTTATTCTTAACTAGATATTACTCTTTTCATTCCCAGCAGTCTGAGATAATAGGAGGATTGTTAGATTAGAAGTGAAGAGAGTAATTCTCAACCATTAGCTAGTCAAATGGCCAAGGATGATCACGCAAACTTATTTTCAGTTTTGTCATCTGCCAAAGCAGTTATAATATGGTTTAATGGAAAGAATACTCACCAGAATTAAAAACCAGATAATACCAATGAGTCATGCATCAAGGGGGGTCATGTAACTCACAGGAGAGTCTCTAGAGATAGAGTTTGAATCCTGTCTCCACCACTGTTTGCAAAGCCAAGGTCTTGGGCTAGGTATCTCACCTTGCAGAGTTAGTTTTCTCATCTCTTTGATGGATATGTAATTGTTATCCCCTTTAGAATGTTGTTCTCAGGGTTAAATGAGTTAATATATGTAAAGTGCTTGTGCATGCAAATTGCCTAGCACATTATAAACTCTGTGTGGCCATTGGCTATCAGGATTTAATCTCAGTTGAAAGACTTTGTTGATCTATAAAATAAGGATAACTGTAATTCTGGGGAATTGTGAAAATGAGAAATGACACACATAAATCACTTAGTGCTGAACCTAATGTAGCACATTTAATAATAGATACGATAATACTAAGTATAATACTGATCTCTCTTTCGACTTACAATTCTGGCTTATGTGAAAGACAGAAAGATTATGGATCATCTTCCAAACTTATAAAATCTTGAACTTTAAAATGAAAATCTTGGATTAAATATTCATTTAATTATAAAATTATATGGTTCTATAAATGTTACTCTGAAACCCAGGTTAAAAAAAACCTACATATTGCAACCTAAAAATGTTTATATTCCCCAAGTATCAACATTGTAAGTCATCTTACTTGAAATGTGTTAGGGATGAGAAAATATCTTTCATAACGCCCACTTAGATAAATAATTATTTTAATATTTCATTCTATATTTAAATATGATAACAGGCTGAATAGACTTTTAAAAAGATATATCATACATAATCTTACCAACCTTTGTCCAAAGTTGTACTCATTCAGACATTATACTTTTTTTCTTTAAGGTTTTATCTAGCTGCACATTGCCTTGTAGACTTCATGGATGTTTAAAAAATCATGCATGTGGTTTTGCTTGTTTATTTTAGTTCCCTGGAACAAATATTCAGGAGTAGAGTTGATTGTGTCAGGAACACGGACATTAAGTCCAAGAGGATCCACCAGCCGTTGCAGTGGACATTGCCAGTATCGTATAAGCATGTGTCTCCTTTGTTTGCAATTTTAGGAAAGTGAATCATAAAGACTGTCACAGAGAAACAGGGGCAAATTAATGGATAGAAAAGAGCAGATATTCAGAATTTTCTGTCAGCATTCCTGGCAGTCCCCTATTAATAAACCCATTTTCTGGGAGGACCATTCTTTCCTGCAGTCAGCAAACTGTGCACATCTCTCTTCTAGCTGCCTCTTTTCTCCTTTCTCACTAAATAATTCTTCTAATTCTCTACCACCAAATTTACAGCCAGTGGTGCCATTTTTAGGTTCCTGGAACCTAACAAAAAGTCCTAGAGTGAGGTGAAAAGGTATTTTCCTGCCAAGCGTAGTTTATATCAGCCACCTACAGAACCAGCCAGTGACCTGGGGCCTTTCTAGTCAAGGGTATTTCAAGCTCCTTGAAACTCAAAGAGTTAAAGCTGAGATGAACTCTAGAGAACCGAAAAACCTCAGAAAAAAAGAGTTGAGATAACGTATAAAAAAGATATTCCTAGCATAGCCATTCCAAAAAGGGATGTCCTATGAAAACAAGGATTAGGAAGGAGCAAATGTACAAACATAGCTATTGGTGTGGACATGGAGACCATGTTGCACTTGGTAGAACGTTTGTGACTTTGATTCCAGTATATCAGTGATGGTGAACATTTTAGATACTGACTACCCAAACTGCAGCCTAAAATCCCTTATTTTTCTGCAAAATGGAAGCAGTGCAATTAAACCTAAATACTCAGATGTTGGGACAACTCGGCTCACTGTGATGACTTGGCTCACACCCTGCATGCCTGCTGAGCCACGTGTGCCATAGGGTCACCACCACTGTGTTCTTCCCTGAATTTCTTAGACGTGCCGATATTGAGTAATAGAAATACTGATATTCAGCTTCCCTTTCAAATAAGCACAGGTTCAGGAATTAAAAGTCATCTTATTTTATAGGAAATATTCAACAGGCAGGAGTGAGAGTCACCATTGTTGAAAAAACTCCTGTACTACAGGAACCAATATATTCCCTAACAACTTCATAGGCTTTTGGGGGACCCACAAAGGACCGCCCCAGCTACAAACAAGAATCATTATCCTCAGAAAGTCACAATACCACAAGGTATTGATCATCTTCCAGCTCAGGTGTAGTCTGCCTGTTGGGTATCGATTTCATCCAAAGCAGTACTCTCCCATAACACAATTAACATTCCAATTTTCACAGATTGCTCTAGGAACAAACCCAGACAGTTGACTGAGGGTCAAATTCTCATGCAGAAGGAGAAAAAATTGCATCACCCTTATCCCACAGTAATCTTCACTGATGACAATTTTTCAATGACTGTGGCCGGCACCACCAATACTTCTCCAAAAATCATCTTGCATGTGTTTTAATAACAGATCTTTTTTAAAAAATGGAACAGTTATGTGACCTTTTAAAAAGCTAAAAATGGTGAGGAAACTGAATAGATGTGATGAAATCATCTATCCTACTGCCCCATAGAAGTCACCAGAGTAGCTAACATCTGTGGGCTATAGATGTCTAAGAATAAAGTTCTACTCCCTTTTGGGGAACACTTTGTCTTACTGATCATGGCTAATTCAAACTGAAAAAGTCAATTGTGGACTCCAGTTTTGCATTGAAAACTTCCAGGGGGACTTTTATCCCTGTTATTTTAATCTGTGTTTTGAAAATGAAAATCATCCACTACAGTTTCTAGAAGTTGTATAGAATGTTAAAACCCAGTGTTAAATATTAGCTATTGTGCAAACATCATTATGTAGATGACATAAATTAAGTTGCAGTTCTCAGCTAAACATAACATTATTTTGTTTTGGTTTTTTTTTTAGTGTTTAGCTCAGAATAAGACTTAATGTTTATTTTTAAAACTTTAAGTCTGTGCAAATTTGCAAAATCAGAGCCTCAGCCTGAGGCTATATTCTCTTCTTTGAACTTTTGAATTCTATTTTAGCAATTGTATTCTCTATGGGCCTGAGATCTTATCAAAGGATAAGTAGTATAATACTTATTTTAAAGGCTAAATTATTTATTTCCAAAAAGTTTCTTGTCATGTAATATGAAGAGACTTGAAAGTTGACATTTTGATTTTCTTGAAGCATTTATCTTGCTTCTTGTACTATATTCCAGATATTGTAATGATGCCTACTGCTTAAACTTTATAATCCTATGAAGAAAATATTTTCTTCACAGAAAAGAAAGGTAAAAATAATTTAAACAGTTAAATGACTTCCTGAAGAATATTCATTCTAAACTTAGATAAATGTTAGCAATTAATTAAAAATTATATTACTCAGAAAGAGTATCATGGATTTGAGTTACTTAAGGGTAAAGAAGGCATATTACTTATTGAGGTGAGACTTTAGGAGTGCCGGAGCACACCTCCACACCCCTCCTACAACCTTCCTACATCTGTCCTATAACTCTCTGACATTCCAAAATTGGAAACTGGAAATACGCATTTTGCGAAGTGGAAGAGGAACTATTAAAATGCAAATTCTGTAAGCAGGCACATGAAGCAGTGTTGAATTTTTTACAGCTAATTTTACAGTGTAAATGAGACTGTCCTGTATTTTCTTCAAAGAGAGTTTATAAGGGAGGACTGCGCTGATTACTAAGTGTCTCTGTCGGGATTCAAGGCAGAGTCACTTGGTGAAAGTGGAGGGGAGCACAGTTCTGTGTCAGGATTGTGTACGTGTCCACTGCCTTCCACCAGTCTGAGAGCGTGGAGTCAAGGTCTCTGCATGGTTCTATGTAGTGTGGGGTTCATACACATGATCCTAGAGTCAGACAGCCGTGGATGGCAATTCGGCTTACTGATTAATAGCTGTGTGACCATTAGCAAATGACTTTACTTCTCTCCGCCTCCAGTTTTCAGCTTTGCAACAGTCTCAATACTGAGAACAAAACAAAACAAAACTGTACTCATCTGTATTAGTCAGTTTTCCCATTACCAGGACACATATCTGATGCCTGCAGTTTAAAGAAGGAGAGGTTTAATTTGGTTCAGTGTTTCGGGGGATCAGTCAGTGATCAGCTGGTTCCAGGACAGGAGCTGGAAAGATAAAATGGTG
The DNA here is from genome assembly GCF_034190915.1 of Cavia porcellus. NCBI lineage: Eukaryota > Metazoa > Chordata > Mammalia > Rodentia > Caviidae > Cavia > Cavia porcellus. Next base: position 36,461,974 of record NW_026947489.1, read on the forward strand.
TAGGGGAGTAAAGCTGCTCAGTTCATAATGACTGGGGAGCAGAGCAGGGGAATAGGTCAAAGGGGTAAGGGCCAGATGTAGAGCCCAAGGTCACTCCTCCTTAATCCACCCAGACATGCGCAGACGTGGGATTTCCTAACCCCCTGAGCAGCTCCCAAACCAATCAATTTGTTAATCCACGTTAGCCATCATACCAAAAACCTCATGAGATTATTATGAAGAGTCAGTGTCATGGTTTAACAATTGTAAATTGCTTTGCAACAATGGTTCATGCATCCAAAGTGTTATTAAGAGCAACAGTAGAGTTTATTATTCCTATCACAGGGTCAGACACACATGAAGTCCTGAAGAAGTGTTGATTCACTCTTAGGTTACCCATGTACTGTTAGATTACCCATGTACTGAATTAGTTAAGCTAACAAAATACTTTGAAAGCTTACTTATGAGGATCAGGGTGACATTTGTAACTTTTTGGTACTTAAGATTAAACCCAGGACTTTTGCACTGAGCTACATTCCCAGCCCTTTTTTATTATGAGATATGGATATGGTCTCACTAAGTCACTAAATTGCTCAGGTTGAGCTGAAATTTTTGATCCTCTTGCCTCAGCCTCCCAGAATGCTGGGATTATAGGTGTGTTCAGCATTTGTGACTTTTAAAAGTAAAATATTAAGGAGAGTCAGATAGGGAAAGTTAGGGTACAAGTGTTAAACAATGTGTAGGTGGTTTTAAAAAGTAAAACAAACCAGTGAGATATAGGTTTTGTTCCTGACTTCCCATTTAATTATTTAACCTTTAATTAAAATTATTGGTACATTTTAGATGTACATAATGATCACATTCACCATAAGGACTTTGTACCTGTACATGATAAATCTTGATTCTTTTTTTTTCCCGGTTCTCCTCCCCTTCCAACACCTCTTCCCCTCCTTATTTACAGAAGCTTCATATCCATTTTTTCCTCCTTGGATGTCCACTATCAGCCCTCCTAGTCAGTATAGTTCTGGGAGTATTAGCCAGACTAATTGTACTAGAGGAAAAAAATAAATTAGGAGAGAAAGAAGGTTAATTATCATTATTTACAGATGACATGATATTCTACGTAGAAGACCACAAGACAAAAACATCCAATTTAATTCTGATACAGCCAAAAAATATACTTTGTGTCACTTCAATCTTTTGCATTTTGTTGAAACTTACTTTACAGCCTGCCATATGGCCCTTCCTGTTGAATGTTCTGTGTACACTAGAAAAAAATCTGTGTCCTGCAGTTGTTGGATGTAGTGCTTTATGAATGATGAGATGGTTAGTAGCAGTGTTCAAATTTTCCATATCCTTATTCACTTATGCCTGTTTGTTTTCTCAATTACTGATAGGGAGATGTTAAAAACTACAATTAAAGATTTGTCTGCCTACCTAAAGTTCTGTTTTATGTATTCTAATAGTCTGTTGTTAGGTACATATTTATTTAGGAGTATTTTTTTCTTAACACTTTTGTCATCATCAGATGATCCTATTTATCCTCAGTCTTAAGCAGATCTTGACCAATGTTGGTGTAACCATTAGCTCCCTTATGCTTGCTGTTCGTGTGATGCCCGTTGTCCCCATTATGTTGTTTTCACTGTTTATGCATTTAAATTTTTGTATTTAAAATATATCCCTTATAAATAGCATACACGGTAGGTAGATGGGGCCCTGACCCTGTTTTATAATCTCTGCTATTTAATTAGAATGTTTGGTCTGTTTTACATTTATTGTAGTGATCTATTTTCTTTTGTCCCTGCTAGACTTTGCTCCTCTGATTCTCTTTTTCTGTCTTCTTTAGGAAAAATTATGCTTTGTCTTAAAGTATTCTCTTTTATGTCCTTTATTGCTGAGTTAGCTCCACCTCTTTGTATTATTTTGAGTGGTTCCTTTAGGAGAAATACACAAAGTCCCCAAAAATGTATACTTCAGGAAAATAAAAACTTGTATAAATATATTAATACTAAATTTATTGAGACATCATAAGATTAATATGCTACCATTTGTCTTAACATTTCATTTAATATTACATCACATTATAAAATACCCTTTTATATGTACATGTAATAAAATGTGCAATACACCCTTATTTTATTATAGAGAGTCAATTAAAGAATAATAAAAGGTAGAAATAATAGTCTTCAAAAACATGAACATATTTACCATTTTCTGCACTTTTTGTTCTTCCACTAGATTTCATTTGGTAGCACTTTCAGTATGAAAAATATCCTTGCTTGTAGTACAGCTCTGTCTATAGACAAATTCCTAGCATTTGTTTCCTAAAAATCTTTATTTTGTCCCCATTTTTGAAGAATATTTTCTCAAGATATAAATTCTTGGTTTGACTCTTTTTTTTTCTTTTAGCACTTTAAAAATGGTCTTTTCATTATCTTCTGATCTCCATTGTTTCTGATGAAAAGTTAGCTGTCATTCTTATAATCACTTCTCTAAATGTAGTAAGTCTTTTTCTCTGGAATGTTACAACATGTTGTTTTATCTTTGATTTTCAGCAGTTTGAATGATATTTTTCTGGGTAATTTTCTTTAAATTTATCCTGCCTGGGTTTTGCTGAATTTCATGATTCTCTCAGTTGTTGTATTTCATCAAGTTTGGAATTTGGAGGCCATTATTTCTTGAAATATGTTATCTGCCCCTTTATTCTCTCCTTTTGGAACTGTAAGTACTTACATGTCAGATTGTTTTATATTATTTCACAGGTCACTGTGACTTTTTCTTGCACTATTTTTCTACTTCTATTTCAGTGTCAATATTTCCTATGGACTATCCCAACATCTGGACTGGGTGTAGATCTGCTTCCAATGACTTTTTTTTTTTTTTTTTTTAGTTATGAGTCACATTTATCTATTTCTTTTTGTTGATTTTTTTAAAGTATACTAAGCATTGTAGATCACATTTTTTAATTACACTCATTGGTGTTATATACCCCCTTATTTTAGGTAGTTAAGATACTGACTCTTTGATCATACTGCTCTGGTCCATTTTAGTTTTTTCTTAGCTCTGGAGTATAATTCTCATTCTGGGCTTATAACCCTTTGGTATACTAATGTAAAGTCTGCAGAATTTCCTAAATCCCACCATATAACAAGACTTGGACACCAAATTTAGACACTTTAGAACTGAGTAACTACTGCAGTCTTTGTGTATTTTTAGCATCCTAGCTGGTGTTTTCCATTGGATACTGATATGGTCCCCTGTACAGCTCAAGAATCAGTCAAAATCTTGATAACAGTCTGTGCATAGATCTTGGATTTGCATATTATGGCAGTTTCCTTTTTTCTAAAATTTACCTCTTTAATGTCCAGACGTTCTTACATCCTCAGACCCAGTCCTCTGACTTCATGGCAGCATTTTTCTTGATATCTATATACCCTGGAACCTATCAAAAACATAATATCCTCAGAGGAAAACTTATTTAAATATGGATATCACCTGTGACATACCATTTGTAGAGTCGTAGTTCCTCCAGCTTTACATCACTCTCATCACTTTTAGAGAGTTTGTTTTTAATATTTATCCAGAATATACTATTATCATTGTCAAAAAAATAATTCTGCCATGTATGTCTCCAATATGACCTGAAATCAAGGCCCTCATCAGTGAATATTCAGAGCTCTTCAAAGGGGTGCTAAAAAGAAGAAGAGAGAATAGTTGTTGCTGCTAAAGCTAGGCAATAATGAAGGACTTTCCACAATGGCAACAAAAGCATGTTTCTAGGAAGTGAGAATATAAGTTCTAGAAAAATAAGAAATAAGGTTGCAAAAGAGAGAGAACTAATAGGTAGCAGCATTAAATTGAGTATAGCTATGACAAATGCAACAGAAAAGATAAGAATAAGACCAAAAACTCTGCAGGAGCCAGGATAGAATCTGAATACAAGTAGAAGTTTATTGGGAGAAAACATAAACTTGTGTAAACTGTGTTGGCTCCTCATGTGAAAATGAGATTCCTAGAAAATTATTAATCTGAATTCATGTGTGGTTTATGGAATCCATAGTGTAACAAAGAGATCAAGGTGGGATAAGTCAAGAATGACCAGAGTTAAAAGCCTTAGCTTCATGTATCAAACAGTGGTATATTGAAGAAATAAGAAAGTAGAACCAAGGGTGGTGATGAAGCCTATGAACTGTATTTTAGGCATGCTGAATTAGGAGGTACACAAAGAATCTAAGAGGAAGTTTGAATGCGTGCCTGGATACACATGGATCAGGAGTTCAGAAAAGACATTGGGTTGGAGACATTAGGAGTTATTAATTGAAGGCAGTAAATCAAGCTGTAGGAGTGAGTGGGAAAGCATGGAGTAAGAAAAAAATGTAGAAATTATTGATATTTAAAAGTTGCATAAAAGAGAAACATACCACAGAGAATAAGAAGGAATATCATGAGGAATGAAAGGAAAACTTGCATGTATGATATTATAAAAGCCACAGAAATCAGAAGAAAACTGTCAAGAAAATCATAGCAGTGTGGAATTCCTCCTGGGGATCAAGTCATTTGAGGATGGACTATGCAACCACATGGAGGCTGTTGGAGATCTTGGTGGGTGCTCTTCAGTGGGATTTTGGAGACAACTGATTCAAAAACTGTGAAGAGTAAGAATAAAGTAAGAAAACAATCAGTTCAAACTTCCCTGAAAGAGATACTAGGTGAATAGAGTCTCAGGATGCATGGACTTTTAGAGAAAAGACTCTAATATGTTTGATGTTGATGGGCAGTTATACCAGCCAAAGAGAATGGAGATGCAAGGAAGAGGAGAGATGACTCAGTGTGCAGTTGTTGATGTGATGGAAAGGGTTGGGGCTAAGCAAACAAATGAGAAATTGATCTTCAAATAAGTGAAGAACACATCCCACTCAGTAGAAGGAATGAAAACAGGGGTAGACGTCCATCTGAAGATTGTGTGCATAATGTTTTTGGTGAGTGAATTCTTTAGAAAGAGTTGTAAACTTGCTCAGTAATGCAAAGGCCCAGCATTGAAGGCCAACTGAGGTTGGTACTTGGAATTTTTAGGGCTGCCAGTTTTCTGTCTGCTGTCATTTTCTTCCCAGATAGAGATGTGAAGAGAGTGAACAGTCAAATTCAGTCAAAATCAAAGTATGGCCAGGCAAGTGTGATAAACGCAAGAGAGTTTAGATTTGACTTTGGAATCTTAGCATCTCAGTTGAGTGAGAAGAAACCAAAGATCAGGCTAAAAAAGAGACTCAAGTATTAATGAGAGAAGCTGAGTAAGTCAGCAAACAATTGGAAGATGAGAAGACATTAGATAGCAACCATCTCAATCATAGGTTTCAGAGTAGAGCAGTTTGGTGAAAACAGATTGCAGGTTTATGACTGTGAGAGCAGACAGCTAAAATTGACCAGAGGAAATGACTGATGAAGCAGAAGGAAAATAATTTACAGACCATAATATAAGACAATGAGGTACTCACTTATGCATTACTGGCTTGGGGCTATTGTGACAAGCTACAGCTTATAAGTGGCTTAAACCACGCATTTATTCTCTCCCAGGTCTGAGGACTAGAAGTCTGAGATAAAGATGTTTGCAGGGCTATGTTCTCTTCAAAGCTCCTAAGGAAAGACCCTTTTGCCAGAGTCTAGCATCTCCACGTGCTCCTTGGTTTGTGGAAATATAGGAGATACGGTGGAAAGTAAGATGAATGCTTCATTTTAATAGTTTTTGTATCAAGATAGCACAACTAAGGACACTTGTGAAAGAGGACTTCCAGAACTGTTTCAGAAAGTGGCAGGAATGATGGGTTAAGTATGTTTAAAGTGAGGGGGAGTATTTTGAAAGGAATTAGTGGCAATATATTTTTCTCTGTAATAAAATTTTTAATTTAAATATTAGCTATGTATTATCATCACTCTTTATAACTCTGATCTCTGCAAGTTTCCCTAGTCTTTCTGTGTGTGTGTGTGTGTGTGTGTGTGTGTGTGTGTGTATGCCTGTGTCTGTGTGTGTCTATCTGTCTTTTACAGAGCGTCTCTGCTCCCTATAAAAAAATCATTGTCTTAGAAATGATCCTAATGATTTCATCTTAATTTGATTACATTCAATGAGACACTATATATCCAAGTATAAGATCATATTATGCATAACAGGAAAGGCTTTGGACTTCAAGATACCTTCGTGATAGACACAATTAAACCCACAGTAAGGCTGGAGATGTGACCTAGTGATAGAGTACTTGCCTAGTGTGCATGAAACTGTAAGCATGATTCCTAGCGCTTCAAAAACAAAACCAAACAAAAAAACCACACCAGTGTGAATTTTCAAGTCATCAGGAGCAGGAATAAAGAGAAGCAAAAAATTTCGGTGAAGGAAGAAAAGGCAACAGCAAAAGAAGGGGTTGGGGGGTAGGATGGCAGTGTGCAAGGCTTAAAGGAAGAGGTACTATTTCATGGAAGACTCATGATCTGGAAGCAGTGCCAGGAAAAAAAGGGTATGGACCCAGCCTCCTAAGCCTAAAACATGTGCAATATGAAAGATTGTGTGTCCTGTAGGTGGGCTGACCTGTGGGAAAAGACAGATCTTATTTAAGGTCAGAGTATGGGAAGAGTATTGGCGGATGATGGTACACATTTATGAGATAGTAGATGTTCTGGAAGACTGAGAAAAATCAAGAGACTGGGTCAAGACTGAAAGGTGAAAGCATTAAGAAAACAAGAATACAGAAGATAAAAAGTGATATGGCATAGGATTTAGATGTTAGCGGTTATCTCAATAGCTAATTCCTTGTGGGCTTAGTCTTTCAGCCTCTGGAGAATATGAGCATGCAATGGGAAACAGGAGAGGCAGACAAGATGGTCATTCTGTAGGACCCAGACTCTTTTTTCTTACCTTCCACGCACGTGTTTGAGTACTGCTGTCTCACAGTAGGATAGGTGAAGAGTATGGAGTACAACTCTGCACTCAAAAAGTGGGCTGACCCCAGGCCAGACCTCTGCATGAGCAGTTTCTCTTCATTGAATAATCATTCACATGGGGTCAGGGGCTGTGACTGTCATGTGCAGGCAGAACAAAAAGGCTCATTTCATACACATCCACGCATGGATTCATCAACTCAGAAGACCAAAATACACTCCCAGCCAAGGTCAGATTCAGGAAACACAGCTCCACGTTCCAGTTCTTCCCAACTGGAAGCTACACTGCTTTGTTTCAAGAAGTTTTCCTTCTATTTCTACATCCACATTGAGTCTCATACTCTATTTCTAACAGTGAAGAAGGGGACAGGAAAACACACAGGCAAAGAAATAGCAGAGAAGTCAGATGCTACCCATGTGAAGTTTATTAATGCATTTGTCATTTGCTAGATCCGTGGTTTAAAACGAAAAATAACAGCCCAGCCTTTTAACGGTGAGGTCACTCCCCATCTGTCTTGTCCTCTTCCTACTTGGGTTATTAATACTGCCATGATATCTTATCTGCTAGAGGCAACACCAGCCCCCTTTTTATTTAAAAGCAATCTGTACCTTAGTGGTGGGAAATCTTCACAAAGAACTTGTTCGGTGTGAAAAGTAGCACCGTAGCCCTGCTGTTCATTTGTCTGTTGCTTGTTCACAGCAGGCAAATGGCTCCAGGTGAACCATGAGTGAGTATTATTCACACCCAGCACCTCTGCAGTGCTGCCTGCTTTGCTCTCCAGCTCTGAGCCCTGCTATTTTGGCTTTGATTAGCTGTATTTTTTCTTCCTCTACCGATTCATGAACTTACTAATTAGATCACAAAGATTTGTCTTTTGTTTAGAATACCTCTTTCTGAGTTGCTGCTTTTACACAGAAACGTGATGTGCAGTGCTGCCTGTGTGTTTGAATCTGATTGATAAGAACCCAAGCCATATTGCATCCATCATTTTTACTCTTCAAGGGTATTTCAAAACATGGGAATAAATTTAAGTCATGGTTCTGACTTGTTGTGTGATCTTTTGAAATTGTGTTCACTGTGGTATTTTGTACCTAGCTGTCCCCCAGCCCCAAAGTCTCACATACTCATAGGTGGGGCTTTGGGGTGGCATTGGTCATGAGTGCGTGACACTCATCAGCGGACCTGTCCACAGATGCCTTTATAGGTAGATGTGATTTGGGTAGAGAAGCCTGATGGATCACTAGGGTGGTGACAGAGGAGGGTCTTTCTCCTCCCCTCCTCCTTGATCATATTCTCTGCTTCACTGCCAAGCTATAAGCAAGTCTCATCTGCCATATCCCTCTGCTATGCTTCACTTGGAACCAGCTGACTATGGACTGAAATATCTACAAGCTGTGAACTAAAATAAATGACTCCTCCTTTAAATTGCAAGTGTTGGGTATTTGTCATAGCTACAAGGAAGTATCTAAAACAATGTTCATATCATAATTCACAAATCAACAATTTCTGTTAGCAAAGAATATTAGATATTGATTCAAGAGATCTAGCTTTGCCCTCTTTCCAGAGTCTGTAAAGGCCTGTGACATTATGCAGACAAAACCTCTCAGGCCTAAGAGGCTGTCACATGAGAAGTAGTTAGTAAAGGAAATGTTTAAAATTGCTGCAAAAGTTACGATATCCATAAATTTAAGTTGATAACTTCATTTATCTTTTCTAGTCCTTAAAATTTCCTTCGTTTTAAGTAATACCACAAGCTAACTAATATGAATAGAGATATTTTAAAATAATTCATAAATAATGTCTTGTTCTTAATTTCATGGCACATAAAAAATGGGCAACTTAAATAATTCAAAACATTCTAGAAAATTCATTTGGTTTTCTTCATCTGAATTGTTTCATGGAATGATTACAGAGTGTTCCTAACTTAGCCATCCCAGAATTTAGCTGCTTTCACTACGGAGATATTTCATATCATTTTTCTTCCATTTCTCTTCAACTTAATTAAGCTTTTTCTAAAGGCTTTAGAGGATGAAAACAATTGGGACAAGACGTTTTTGTAAGCCTCTGTCCAACATCTGTTTTATAGCTAAAGAGTGGTTGACAAAATTAAGAAACTCTTGACCTAATGATCTTTTCTTTTTGGAGTACTTTCATCCAGGATTTTTGCCTCGAGCCCTATTTTAGCTCTTCAAAATGGAGCCTAAGATGTTTCTACTTCAAAACAGTACAGAATCTCATTTCTTTGGGGGTGGCTCGGCTGCAGTTCTGCCTAAGAGTGCAGGGGGTGGAATAATTGCTTTTTCTCCCCCACCTCTTCAGTCCCAGGAGCAGTCACTTCTGACTTGAAATTTAAATTATTACTCTAATAAGCTGTGGCATCTAGGTTCAAATAATTTAACTTCTTGTATTTAAGAGAGTTTTGGGAATTTAATACAAGCTGTGAGAGTAAGTGAACAAAAAAGGCTTAATATTATTCAATAAAACCTCTAGTCAACAGCTCAATAGTCTTAGTTCTTTTTTAGAAATATAGCCAAGAAAGATGAGAACTTTTTGACATTCTTGAGAAAATTTTTACAAACTCTTCTGGTCACTTTTCAAGTTGAAAATTGAATGCGATAGTTGTACTCACTACTCAGTTTTCCAGGTAAATTATGTCATGAATGCTATGTCTTTAAAGATAATAAGCCTGGCTGCATCTGTGTAACTTAACTGAAGCTCATTCAGAAGACCAGGGTTCCTCAGATGACTGGTGTGTCCATCAGTTTCCATTGCCATTCCAAATGGAGTCAGAAGTCCCTTACCTTAAAAAAATAAACTCCTACGTGATCTTTATGCAGTTGGCCCGTAGCCCCCCTTTTGAGAAATTATAGCATGGCTAGATTTCTGATTATTGGCTTTCCATACCCCTTTCCGCATTTGACTGTCAATTTTTCAAAATTCAAATCAAGAAAAAAATTACCATGTAGAAGACAAAAAACAAAAAGCTGTGTGTCTACATTGGAACTTGAATTCAGTTTCAAGTGGGAAGGAAACACTGGGGGAGAAATGTGCAACATTCAGAAGCCAGGCTGTCATCCTTACTAACTGCCCTGAGCCTTGTGTCTAAGTCCCATCCTGAACAAGGAGGCGCACGGCGCCAGGACTGCAGTCCAGACAAGAGCTGGCATGCTGGGTGCTCCCAAAGGCGTTATACCAATGACAGAAGCAACATGGGACAGCACTGTCTGTGAACACTCAGTGTCTCTGTCCTGTGTCAGCCTTCTGCTCCAGGCTAGCAGTTCCTCCTCCCTCTCACGGGTCATGGAATGGTTTTCTTGTGCTTTCCCTCCCTGCTATGCAATGAAAAGGCGGAGAGACACTCATCTGCCCCTCCTGCTACTGCTGAGTACCCTGCCTTGATACCTGAGAGAAGCTTCACTGTGGTTCCCATGTTCTGTAACAACCACATCGACACCCAGAAGGGAGTGAAGTGCAGACGTGATGTTCATCTGGGTGTCTTCCAGTATAACTGAAGAAAACCAAGCTTCAGATTAAAACATGAACATTAACTTGAAACTAAGCTTTTCTCTCCTCTCCACTCACTGCATTATCTTGAAACTAGATGTTTTTCTCTCCTCTCAGGTTTTACTCTCCCCTCCATGTTTCTGTGCTTTCATCCTAGAATTCCTCCATCATTCCTGCTGCCTTTCTCCCTACATGGATGCTCAAACCCCTAACCTTTTTACTGAAGACTGTGGTGGATTCTCCTCTTCACCATTCTGCCCTTCCTTTCTCCAGATCTCTGCTATTTTTCAGATGTGCAAGTCTTCAAATACTGTCTTTACAGTTTCTCATTACAATGCTCAGGGAAAACTAGAATCACTGGGATCCTTGGTTTCCACTAAGCATCTGGCAAACTTACTGTAGTTTTTATGCTGCCCATTAAGTTATGGTTATGGACATCTATTTTTAGGGCCATAAAAGCCGGAGTTTCAGGTACCTCCATCCATCAGCAGTCAGTATTAATGCTCCTCATCAGCACAGCTTGTTTTCCCGGTGCCAGGGTTCCAAGTTTCCATCTATTGGCACCCCAGTTATTTAACATGCTGATCATGTTCTGCCAGGCAGAGAAAAATTTGGCTTAATCAGAAACCAAATCAACCATCCAGCCCGTCACTTATGTTTTTCCCACCAGGCAGTTTGCAAGCCAGCTGCCCAAAGTTTTGTCTCTGACTCTTTGGCTGCCCCTCTTCCTTATTTTAAAGAGCACAAGCTCTGTAGCACTAATTTCTGTCAGGCTCGTGGTAACATAACTCTTTACTGTGCCAGAAACAACTGATGCTTTCTGAAATATAGGAATCCCAGCTACCTCAGCGATACGTTAATGAGGGTTCTATCAGGCAAGATCATAAAAAGTAGAAATCATATGAATCTCAAATTATGAAGTTAATTATTTTAAAAATTCTTATATTTTGATGAATAATTTAAGGGAAGATGAACAGTGAAAACTACTACCGTCAGGCGCCAGAATTATTTGGGCCAATTATTCTCAGTATCTTCACATAGGGGTCAGAGATCTCCTATTTCAATCACCTGGCCTCTTCTCTCTGATATTTTAGCAGTCATACCCAGGAGACTCATGGCCCTCTATGTTTATGAATTAACATTTCCAGAACAAACTAATAATTGTGTTAGCTTGCTTTTATGACAATTCTCTAAATATTGTCCAGAGTAACTGATACTGTAAGTGTTGCCCTGGCTTGAATTACTAACCATTCTTCATGGGAGAGGCTAGACTTTAATGGATCTGTCAGTCAGTGTCAGTTAAACAGCTAGTATGTCTGGGGATTTGAGAGATGAGCAAAGAAATGGTTGTTATGGTGATTTTAAACCTCTTTATCACGTTAGGTTGGCATTTCTTAGCAAGACGTACATCAATGAATATTTGTCCTGCAATTCAGATTTTTTGCTTCTAGGTGGCAGAGGTGCCTCCCTCATATAAGAAAGACTTCAGAAAGCACTGTTCTCTTATATTTACTTAGCTCCCTGGCACAAATTTTTCTTGTAATTTTTAAAGAATCAATACTTTTCTGGAACTGCTAACCTTCCCCCTCTGCTCTGTGTATGACTCACTTATCCCAACCTTTTCCTCCTGAATGCTCCCTCTTGTGTGTTGTGTTGGAGCAAGCCTGGGGACAGCGTGGCATTTATACACTGCAGTGGCTTTGCCCAGCTGGCAGGGCTTCTAATTCCTAGCTCACATTGTGCTGCCAGTCATCCTCGGCAGCTCACCTGGAGACCATCTTCATGCTGACAGCCTTGCATCATTGTGGGTGACTCCTCTGCCTCAGGAGAGGTCTTCTTTACTTCACTTTGACGTCTTCCTGCTTCTCTGCCCCAAAATAATCTTTCTAGTTGGAAGTTTAAATTTCATGTATTTTATTGTTTTACATTGCAGCTTTGGTCACCAGTGGTCAACCAAAAACTTAGAGATCAACTGCTTTGAATAGTTTCTATTTTTTTTTTCAAAGATTGTCTTTCCATTGCCATAGTAAAATATTTTTTTCAAAAAAATAACGTAAGTAAAGTTTCACACATTTTAGTCTTATTCCATGACAATAGTTCTTAACACAATAGGAAAACTTTCTTCTCTCAAAATGTTAAAACTTAGGATACACTCATGGTTAAAATCTAGTGCATGTGTCCCATCATACCCAGAGCTGAACTGCCTTTTGAAAGAGAAAACTCTCATGGTTAACGGGTCTCAGTTACAACTGCATAGAGACAGAAACCATCTTACCTGCTAGGAATCTAGATAGCCCAGTAACTTTCTAGGATATTTACATTCTCAGTGACCTTCAGACATACAAGCTTAAATATTGTATAGTTTCTTTTATATGAGAAATTCAGAGTATAAATTAAAGAACAAGATAAAAGATAAATAATAGAAAACAGTGCTATAGATCTTTTGTAAAAAGAGAAAGGGACCAAGACATGGGATCAAGGGGATAAGATAGAGAGGAAAAGGGAACAAAAAAAGATTTAAGATATACTGTGTGCATGTCCCAACATCCCATGATGAATCTGATTATTATGTGCTCGAAACATAAACAAACAAAAAAGCTTAAAATATAAAGCAGAGAACTCCTTCTGAGACTGTCAAGAATCCAACATGAAGTCTTTAATTTCATATGGAAATAAGAGTTGGGAGAGAAGCAACCTAATGGGATTAAAATCCTGAAAATTTGGCATAAGGATGGAAACTCAGGGATAATGATGCAGAATGAGTTAGAAAGCTGAGTGTGAAAATCAAAGTTTATATATTCTCACAGAAAAGTAGAGGGCTGACAGTCCACAATAATCTCTTAAATGCTTTATAAATAACTGAGAGGAGCTCAAAGGTGTCTCGGTCACTGTTTTGTTGCTAGAACAAAATGTATGACACCCAGATGTTAAAAGAGAAGAGACTGAGCCAGGCACAGCGGTGCATGTCTATAATGCCAGCACTCGGGAGGCTGAGACAGGAAGATCACTGTGAGTTAGAGGCCAGCCTGGGCTACAAAGTGAGTTCAAGGCCTGCCTGAACTACATAGTGAAAATCTGTCTCAAAAAACAGACCAAAAAAAAAAAGGAGAAAAGGTGTATTCTGGCTGACAGTTTGTAGAAGTTTCAGTCCATTGTCAGCTGGTTTTAAGAGAGGGCAGCATGGCAGTGGGCCATGGCAGAGGAGAAACCTTCATGGCATGGCAGGCAGAAAGCAGCAGGCCTTCTTCTGTCCTCTTTTCCCCATCTAGGGTACAAACCTGTTTATTGGTGATAGCCATACCCAGGGGGGTCTTCCCCTTCAGTTAATCCATCATTCACACCAGAACTGTGCTACACTAAGCAGTGGGGCAATCCAGTGTCACACCCTCATAATCCAGGACCACTCACCCAGGATCCACTCACCTCCCAAAATCACCTGTACCCACAGAACGTGTTAGGAGAGTCTAAATGTAAGTCATAACAAAGGCTCTAAAAACAATGATAAAGAAACAGAAACATTAATCTAATCTGATCGTTACCTATTGTATATGTGTATTGCAATGTCACATGTACCCATAAATCAGTACAATTATTGCATTTTAGTAAAAACTTTTAAGTTCAGGGAGTTAGTACTGTTGTCAGTTTGAACTTCATCATTATATACTGTGCTCACATATCAAATTAGTGCTCTGTACCCTATTAAGTTTGTACAATTAATTAAATGAATTTTATTTTTAAAAAATCTGAATGTTCTTCCCACAAGTATGATTATGGAAAGATGTTTCAACCTTTTTGAGTCTCAGTTTCATATTTGAAAGGACTCTAGTCTCTTCCCTGAAAGACTGAGATGAGGCTTAAGGATAATGACACTTAAAATATTTAGTATAAGTACATAGACTGGTAAATAGAGGCACTTAAAAGGTACATACAGATGAATTCTATTCCTGTTTCTTTACTTGTCCATATAAGTTTTATCAGATTTGTTTTATCTCCATTGAACCACTTCTAATGTTGTTATAAAACCATTTAACTGTTTTGGTAGGAATCCAGAGACTGGAAAACAGCTAAGAATTTAAACACTGACTCTAAAACTTTTATTGTAAACCATCAGTTACTTTCTAGAGGTGACGAAGATAGATTTACATAGCATTTAACTGTGTAAACACTTAAATAAAATCTGGTTTGATTGGACTGAATTTTGCATTTGAAATATAAAGACAATACAAATAATTATGCATCATCAGTAATTGATTGGAAGTTCATAATGAGCTCGTGTCTGTGGTAGGTAAATGAGATAATGTCTGTGAAGTACTCAAAGCTCATGAAATAAGACGACATAGTCCCTTCTGGAGAGCCGGATGCCATCCCAGGAAGTGTTGGCTTCCTCCAATTCCATGTTGCGCTCTCTAAATCCTGGGTGACCTGAGACATTTTTTCAGTGGAGAGAGTAGATTTCTGGCCTCTGCCCATGGAAGCATTCTCATTTACGTCTTTGAGGAGGTCTATACTGAACCATCTCAGGAGTGTGGTTATTAGTCCTGTTTAACACAGAGTGATAGAATAGATTAAACATAAAGCATGTGGAAGCCAAGCCACTGCAGATTATTTCTAGCCCCTGTAGAAAGAAATGTTCTTTGTCTACCCAATTTAAAATCTAGAGTCATGCCAGTGATGATACAGAAGGCACCTTGCTTTCATTAGTATTATCGTTCACTTGTAGATCAAAATTAATTCCTTAGTTTATTGTAATCCGACCAACTATAGCAGAACTGTTTAAAAAATTGTTCAATATGGAGAAGTAAAACAAGTAAAACAAAGATAGAAAGTAAAATATTTCAAAATTCTGGTAAAGTTTTTAATTTATTTACTGCTCCAGCCTCTGTTTGCATGGAATCCAGAGGAAAGCATGGCTTCTCCTAGTGCCTGACTAACTCTTACCTGTCTCCATTAGGGTGCCGTCATAACATCTCTTGCCCAAAATCCTCAGTGGCTGCCTCGACTCTCCTTAACTGGGTCCAAGAATGTGAGCGCTGCTTCTCCTAGTCCCAGATCAGCCTCCTTAGATCTGATATCCATTCTCACATTCACTCCTCATTGACACTGGACATATTTTTAGTTTGTAAGCATGAACCCATGAGAGCAGAGATAATCCATATCAATTTATCAGCATATGCAGTTGTCTCCCCTCATCTTCTGGAAATAAATTCTAACACCTCTAGTGAATATCTAAAACCTGAATTGGATAGTATAGAACTCTCTGTATATTATATGTTTCTATACATAAATACCTATGATAAAGTTTAATTTATAAATTAGACATAGTGAGACTAACAATAGCTAATATTAAATTAGAACAATTGTAATAACATACTATAGATAGGTCTGCAGAGACGGAGCTGGGCAGATCTGGGGTGCCCTCACTGGCCTCTCTGCGTGTCTGGAGGACTCTGGATTTCTGCGCCCAGACTGCTGGAGTTCCCTCAGGCTTCCAGGTGCAGTGAAGGAGAGAGGTGGGTTTGAGGCTTCCACATCAGCCTCCCCATTCCCGGCTTCATTTGGAGACCTGCTGAGCTCCCGATAGGTGGGCTGGCCCACACTACCAGCCTAGCCCAGCCTGTTTAGCTGCCGTGCCTGGCCACAGGTCTGCAGAGGAGGAGCAGGGCAGATCTGTGGTGCCCTCACTGGCCTCTCTGCATGTCTGGAGGACTCTGGATTTCTGCGCCCAGACTGCTGGAGTTCCCTCAGGCTTCCAGGTGCAGTGAAGGAGAGAGGTGGGTTTGAGGCTTCCACATCAGCCTCCCCATTCCCGGCTTCATTTGGAGACCTGCTGAGCTCCCGATAGGTGGGCTGGCCCACACTACCATCCTAGCCCAGCCTGTTTAGCTGCCGCGCCTGGCCACAGGTCTGCAGAGGAGGAGCTGGGCAGATCTGGGGTGCCCTCACTGGCCTCTCTGCGTGTCTGGAGGACTCTGGATTTCTGCGCCCAGACTGCTGGAGTTCCCTCAGGCTTCCAGGTGCAGTGAAGGAGAGAGGTGGGTTTGAGGCTTCCACATCAGCCTCCCCATTCCCGGCTTCATTTGGAGACCTGCTGAGCTCCCGATAGGTGGGCTGGCCCACACTACCATCCTAGCCCAGCCTGTTTAGCTGCCGCGCCTGGCCACAGGTCTGCAGAGGAGGAGCTGGGCAGATCTGGGGTGCCCTCACTGGCCTCTCTGCGTGTCTGGAGGACTCTGGATTTCTGTGCCCAGACTGCTGGAGTTCCCTCAGGCTTCCAGGTGCAGTGAAGGAGAGAGGTGGGTTTGAGGCTTCCACATCAGCCTCCCCATTCCCGGCTTCATTTGGAGACCTGCTGAGCTCCCGATAGGTGGGCTGGCCCACACTACCATCCTAGCCCAGCCTGTTTAGCTGCCGCGCCTGGCCACAGGTCTGCAGAGGAGGAGCTGGGCAGATCTGGGGTGCCCTCACTGGCCTCTCTGCGTGTCTGGAGGACTCTGGATTTCTGCGCCCAGACTGCTGGAGTTCCCTCAGGCTTCCAGGTGCAGTGAAGGAGAGAGGTGGGTTTGAGGCTTCCACATCAGCCTCCCCATTCCCGGCTTCATTTGGAGACCTGCTGAGCTCCCGATAGGTGGGCTGGCCCACACTACCATCCTAGCCCAGCCTGTTTAGCTGCCGTGCCTGGCCATAGGTCTGCAGAGGAGGAGCTGGGCAGATCTGGGGTGCCCTCACCGGCCTCTCTGCGTGTCTGGAGGACTGTGGATATCTCTGCAACCAGGGAGGGTCCACAGGTTCCTGAAGCACTGCGGCCTGTGGTGAGTACCCTAACCCAGCTGCGATTGAAGAACTGTGGAGCTTCCAAGGGGCAGGTGGGCGCACAGTGTCCCTGAGGCCCAGCTTGTCTGGAACTGCGGAGTTCTGAGCAGGCAGAGGAGGGCCACTGGTTCTGTAGGCCTAATGGCTTGGAGTAGCGTGGCGCCAGAGTCCCAGTAGCTCCAAACATAGAAGGGGATTTTCAACAGATCCTGAGGAAGCTTTCAAATAACACTTGAAACACAGAAATATAGGAAAATGACAAAACGAAAGACCAAATTACAACCTCAAACCTCCAGCCCATCTCAAGAAACCCTAGGAGCGATGTATATAGAAGAAAATATATCCCATCCACCTCATATATCGGACACAATAGCCACTGAAATTGACAAGCAACTCCAGGAAGCTTTAAAGAAATTCAAACTCGAAATAATCTCCCAGATAAAAGAAGAAATGATAAAAGAAATGAAAGAGATTCTAAATATATCTAAAGAAAACACAGATAAAAAATTGGAGGAACTAAACAAGAAGATAGAATCCCTAGACGAGCAATATAAGAAACAAACAGAATACATAATGCAGATGCACAGAGATATACAGGAAATAAAAAACTCCACGGAAAGTTGTAAAAACCGCCTTAATGAAAGTGAAGATAGAATTTCAGACCTTGAAGACAGGATTGCAGCTAGTGAACAGGAAAGGAAAGATCTTTTGAAAATAACAAGGAACCAGGAAACAACAATTCAACAACTGCAAGACGATGCAAAGAAGAATAACATAAGAATGATAGGGATTAATGAAAGAGAGGGAGACAACATGAAGGATGTCAGGAGGATATTTAGAGAAGTAATAGCTGAAAATTTCCCAAGCATGAGATCAGAAACTGACATCAGGATCAGTGAAGCATATAGAACTCCAAACAGTCATAACCAAAATAAAACTACACCCAGACATATAATAGTCACCATCCCAGAAATCCAACACAAGAATAGATTATTAAAAGCTGTCAGAGAGAAAAGACAAATCACTTATAAAGGAAAACCTATCAGAATCACAGCAGACTTCTCAGCACAAACGATAAAGTCAAGAAGAGCATGGAGTGAAGTATTCCAGATCCTAAAGCAAAATGATTTCCAACCAAGACTGATATATCCTGCAAAACTATCATTCAAAATAGATGGTGCAATACGATACTTCCATGACAAAGAACAGCTGAAGAACTTCATGAACACCAAACCAACCCTGCAAAAAATATTGAAAGACAGTTTAGATACACAAAGGAAAAAACCACTAAACAATGCAAATAATTAAACAGAACCGAAAGATAAAGATGCAACAGCAGAGAGATAACATTCCTACAATTAACCAGCATTTAACAGTAATAACCATTCATGTAAATGGTCTCAATGCACCAATCAAAAGAAACAGACTAGCAGAATGGATCAAGAAACAAAATCCAACCATATGCTGTTTACAGGAAACCCATCTAACCCAGAAAGATACTCACAGACTGAAAGTCAAAGGATGGAAAACAATTCTTCATGCAGCAGGAATCCAAAAAAAGGCAGGAGTAGCCATTCTGTTTGCAGACAACGTGAACTTTAAACCAACAATGACCATAAAGGACAAAGAAGGTCACTACATACTCGTAAGGGGAAAACTCCAAGAGGAAGAGATAACTATCTTAAATATATACGCACCAAACTCCAGAGCACCCAGTTATATAAAACAATTATTAACAGAAATGAAAACTCAAATTATCAGGAACACAATTGTAACAGGAGACCTTAATACACCACTGACACCAAGGGACAGATCAACCAGACAGAAAATGAGCAAAGAAATAACAGAACTGAATCACACCTGTGAACAAATGGGTTTGATAGACATATACAGAATGTTCCACCCAACAACATCAGAATACACATTCTTCTCAGCAGTACATGGATCATTTTCTAAAATAGACCATATATTAGCTCACAGAACATATTTAAGCAAATGCAAAAGAGTTGAAATCATCCCTTGCATATTATCGGATCATAGCGCTCTGAAATTAGAAATTAATGACAAAGGATACTGCAAAAAATTCCGCAAACACATGGAAACTAAATAACACACTCTTGAGTAATCAGTGGGTCACAGAAAAAATTAAAGAAGAAATTAAACAATACCTAAAAGAAAATGAAAATGCAGATACAACTTACCGGAATCTGTGGGATGCAATGAAAGCCGTTCTGAGAGGAAAATTTATTGCACTGAGTTCCCACATCAGGAAAACAGAACGAATACAAATAAATAACTTGATGCTACACCTCAAACAGCTAGAAAAAGAAGAGAAAGTCAAGCCCAAAGCCAAAAGAAGAGAGGAAATTATAAAAATCAGAGCAGAAATCAATACAATAGAGACTAAGAAAACAATCCAAAGAATCAACGAATCAAAGAGTTGGTTCTTTGAAAGAATAAATAAAATCGATAAGCCCCTAGCCAACCTTATTAAAAAAAGAAAAGAAAAAGCTCAAATTCATGCAATAAGAAATGAAAAAGGAGAAATCACTACAGACCCAATAGAAATACAGAGGATCATCAACACCTATTTCGAAAACCTCTACTCTCAAAAGTTTGATAACACAGAAGAAATAGACAGATTCTTAGAAGCATATGAAGTACCAAAGCTAGATCAAGAGGATATAAAACTGTTGAATAACCCAATCTCTGCTAATGAAATTGAGAATGTAATTGGGTCCTTGCCCACCAAGAAGAGCCCAGGCCCAGATGGATTCACTGCAGAATTCTACAAGAAATATAAAGAAGACCTAATGCCGACACTCCTCAAACTATTCAATGAAATTGAAAGGGAAGCAATCCTTCCTAAGTCATTCCTGGAAGCAAATATTACTCTAGTACCAAAACCTGAGAAAGACCCAACTATAAAAGAGAACTATAGACCGATCTCCCTAATGAACACAGATGCAAAAATCCTCAATAAAATATTGGCAAATAGGATCCAGCAAATCATCAAGAAGATTATACACCATGACCAGGTGGGATTCATCCCAGGAATGCAAGGATGGTTCAACATACGCAAATCAATAAATGTAATCCACCATATCAATAAAGCCAAAAATAAGAATCACATGATCATCTCTATAGATGCAGAAAAAGCCTTCGATAAGGTCCAACACTTATTCATGATAAGAACTTTACAGAAAATTGGAATAAATGGTCTTTACCTCAATATAATAAAGGCCATTTATGACAAACCAACAGCCAGCATCATACTAAATGGCCAAAAATTGAAAGCCTTTACTTTAAAATCGGGTACAAGACAAGGATGTCCTTTATCACCACTCCTATTTAATATAGTACTGGAAGTACTAGCCAGAGCAATTAGGCAAGAAAGAGAAATAAAAGGGGTAAAGATAGGAAAAGAAGAAGTTAAATTATCATTGTTTGCAGATGACATGATACTCTACATAGAAGACCCCCTAAACTCCATTGAAATACTCTTAGATACAATAAATAAATTCAGTACTGTGGCTGGATACAAAATCAATACTCAGAAATCAATAGCATTCCTATACACGAACAACAAAATTACAGAGAGGGAAATAAGAGAAACTGGACTATTCACATTAGCAAGCAAAAAAATGAAATATTTAGGAATTACTCTTACGAAAGAAGTGAAAGACTTATACAGTGAAAATTATAATACACTGAAAAAGGAAATTGAAGATGATCTCAGAAAATGGAAAGACATCCCTTGCTCATGGATAGGAAGAACAAACATTGTGAAAATGGCCATTCTCCCAAAACTGTTATACAGATTCAATGCAATCCCAATAGAAATACCATCAACATACCTTATAGATCTAGAGAAATCACTCCTAAATTTCATCTGGAACCAGAAGAGACCTAGAATCGCAAAGGCAATTCTAAGCAGCAAAGACAAAGCAGGAGGCATCACAATCCCTGACTTGAAGTTATACTACAAAGCAACAGTAGTAAAATCAACATGGTATTGGAATCAAAACAGAGCTGAAGATCAGTGGAATAGATTAGAAGATACAACCACAACTACGAACACACTCAACCACCTTATTTTTGATAAAGGAGCCAAGCAGGTTCACTGGAAGAACGACAGTCTCTTTAATAAATGGTGCTGGAAAAACTGGCTCTCCATTTGCCAAAAACTAAAGCTAGACCCATGTCTATCACCATGTACTAAATTAAAATCTAAATGGGTCAAAGATCTGAATATTAAAACAGAAACACTAAATCTATTGGAAGACAAAATAGGTAGAAACCTTGGAGACATAGGAGTAGGTAAAGAATTCATGAACAGGACTAAAAACGCACAGGAAATACTTCCCAGAATCAATAACTGGGACCACTTCTTATTAAAAAGTTTCTGCATGTCAAAAGAAATCTCCAGCATAGTGAAAAGAAAACCCACAAACTGGGAAAAGATTTTAGTGAACTCTCTCTCAGACAAGGGCCTCTTGTCTAAAACATACAAAGAATTAAAGAAACTCAGACCTCCGAAATTCAAAGATCCAATCCAAAAATGGGCATCTGAGATGAATATGCAATTCTCAGATGAAGAAATGCAAATGGCAAATAAATACATTAAAAAATGCTCATCATCATTGGTCATTAGAGAAATGCAAATTAAAACCACACTGAGATACCATCTCACTCCTGAAAGAATGGCCAGGATCAAGAAAACCGACAACAAATGCTGGAGAGGCTGTGGGGAAAAAGGAACTTTCCTGCACTGCTGGTGGGAGTGTAGACTGGTACAGCCTTTGTGGAGATCTGTCTGGAGATTTCTCAAAAAGTTGGGACTGGAAATCCCATTTATTCCAGCTATTCCACTTCTAGGCATATTCCCAGAAGAACTGAAAGCATCATACCACAGGGATATATGTGCACCTATGTTTATAGCAGCACAATTTGTAATCGCCAGATCTTGGAAACAACCCAAGTGCCCATCAACTGAGGAATGGATAAAAAAGTTGTGGTATTTCTATACAATGGAGTATTATTCAGCTATAAAGAAGGATCACATTGAGATATTTATCAATAAATGGGCACAGCTTGAGACCATACTCATAAGTGAAATAAATCAATCTCGCATGTGTGAATACCGAATAGTTTCCCTAATGTAAGTAATGATTCAAATATATAAAAATATGTGGTAATCATGATTCCCCATTAGGTGGCCTTGAAGCCTTATAAAGTTTTCACTCATTAATTAGAAAGGCTTTATTCTGGGCTTCTTGATATGAAAATATTTGAAGCTAGAGTATATGAAGTTTTACCCAAATATTTCAAGGAAAAAGACACTATGGTAACTAGTATTAAGTCAGGTTATAAGGTGGTGAAGTACTAGGTTATTGAAACAGTCATGCTGTGACCTCTATTGTTATATTGTTATGTCCTGTTTTATCTCAATCTCCCCCTTATTGTTTCAAAAAAAAATTATTTAGTCATTTCTTATGTTTGTCTTAATTAAAGAAAAAATTCAAAAAAATTAGGATATATAAATAGTAACTCTTTTCGATTTCCTATTAACTTGTTTTGAAGTCCTGTAGTACTCCCACGATCTTGTTTTGACTGATTAGACTCTGTTCCATTCTATATGATAGTATCAAGTTTGAAGACATAGGCAACTACTTTGAAGACAATAAGATTCACTAAGATACCCATTCTGGTTTGACTATTGTCTTCTTTGGAAGTCCTGTAATGTTTACAATGCCTAAGTTTTATTGGTCTTGTTCTCTACTGTTTTGTCCAACTTTATAATATCTAATAAGATAGACAATTCTTTTTAAGGAAACAAGGGACAACGTTGATAACCATTGTTGATAAACTTGTACTCTGTTCTACACCATGTGCTATGTCTATCCTTGGTATTGACTGACAGCTTTGTTTTGCCATATTTGACTGTATTCTTCCCCCCCCAAAGAAAGTAATAAGCACTAAGGAGTAATAAAATCCAAGATGTGTAAATTTTGTTGTAAAAAAAGAGAGGGAAAAAAAAAAGAAAAAGAGCTCTAACGGATATAACAGCAAGTGTGTTTGGGGGTGTTAAATAGCTGACTTTATCAATGTTTTTGGAACATTGAACACAGCTGTTTGCAGTCTCACTGTTTGAATGTCCACCTTGTGTTCTTTGATACTGTGATTTGAGGAACTATTTTCAAGAAAATAGTGTGTAATCTACTAGCAGGTAATTTCTTACTGTTATGGTTTTTTGTTTTGTTTTGTTTTGTTTTGTTTTGTAGTTCTGTATTGCGTGTACCCTTATGCCGCTTTGGTTTGTTTTGTGTTTTTCTCTTTTTCCTCTTAAATAAAAAAAAAAAAGAAAGAAAAAAAATAATATACTATAATAAAATTATTTACAGGTTATGAATTATTTCTGAAATTTCCACTTAACATTTGGAGACTGCAGTTGACCACAAGTAACTGAAATCAAGAAAAGTGAAGCCACATGTAATGTGTGCTATGACACTAGCATCGGTACGATACTAGCATAATGCAACATTGATAGCATTCAACTAACTACTTGGTCCTAGAAATGGAATAGGATATACATGGGGAAGAATTGGCAAGCAGGAATTCTTCCCACTCGAGGTTTTTTTGCTCACTCCTTTTCTTATTCATAGTACCCTAATACAGCTCACCCTTTTTGTGGGGAGTTGGAGAAACAGGGACAGAGTCTCTGTAAAGCCATAACGTCCAGGTCCTGCCTTAACAATGGAGTTTTAATCAGAAGGAAAGAATACATACAACACAGGAAAATAAATAATGTCTCCTATCTTTATCATTCATTTTAAAAACTTAAATTTTTGATACTGTTGAACAGTATGAAAATTTTTGATACTGTTGAACACTTTAAAACTGTTCACATAGATAAGAATAAATCCTCTCTCAAAAAAAGGCTAAAGATGTAGCTCAGTGTGAAGATCTTGGGTTCCACCATCCCTAGGACCAAGGATGGAGGGAGACAGAAGCAGAGAGGAGACAGAATAGACATTCCTGTAAGCCATGCTCGGGTGACATTTCCTAAACATAACATCCCTGAGAGGGGTCCATAAGATCTTACGTTCCAGACCTCTTCACTTTGCATTGAGTATAGTCATACCTGTTCTATAAAATCTCATATATAGGACATATCTTTTCAAATAAGTTAAAATCCCTATTCCTTGAAGGATTAAAAACCATGTTTACTTTGTTTCTGTTTCTCACAGTGGACTTTTCAGTAGTAAATGGCTAAGTGCTTCCAGATTGTGGGATGAACGTGGAAGAGGAAGTGAGATTAATCGGGTGGACTCTAGGGAGTCTCCTTTATTGGAGGATACGTGTCAGGCACCCACTCCTCCTCTGTCCAGAGGAGCTGACCTCTGTGGGATGCCTACACTTTGTCACAGAGGGCTCTCCATTCTCTCACTGCTTTTCTTTGGACTCCAGTGGGACATTCCAGTGAGTAGTTTGCAAAGTGCGATTGCTGGTTATGGGGTCTTCTGCCATTCTTCCTGACTTGGTCTAAGTGAGTCCCATATTTTTTGTACTCTGCCTCAAGGAATAGAAAATGATCATTTTTTACTCTTTCTTTATTACCTCCAATTTCCAAATAATCACCAGGTCTTATTTCTCCTTACTTCTAAAGATTTTTAAATTGCATTCCTAAATTGGGGATGGTGATACACACCTGTTAATCCTAGCACTCAGGAGTCTGAGGCAGGAGATTCACCATGAGTTTGAGGCTTGGCTGGGCTACACAGTTCAAGGCCAGCCTGAGATATTTTGAGAGACCTTGTCTCAAAAACAAAAAATAAAATCCATTCCCAGATCTTCATCCCTGCCACCATTACTTTTAGCCAGACCGTCATCCCCTCTTATCCAGCCCACCGCAATCCCCACCTGGTTTGTCCTTCCGCCTGGATCGAGCCTTGCATCTTCTGGACCTGGAATGATATTTCAAAGGGTAAATTTGACCGCATCACCTCCTGCCAAATTTTCTTTAATGTCACCCTATCACTGTGAAGATAATGTCCAAATCCTCCTTGACCAAAAGACTCGAGGGCTTTCCCAGGCCAATGCCTCGTGCCTCTCTCTGCCTCACTTCTCACATCCCGAGGCTTCCTCCCTTCCCCATCTTTCTTCACATAGTCACCTCCTCCTCCCTCCTCTCCTCCGTGCTGCGTCCTTCTTCCACTGTAGCCATCTCCGACTCTGCTTTCTGACTTGCCTCTGGGTTTTTTGTGTCATGCTTTGGAAATTTTCCGTTTGCTTCCTAGAGCTTCCACTAGACCACACAGTGCTGATGGGGAGGAATTTTGTCTTATCCTTGTACAAAATGGGAGCTTCAAAACTATGAGATACAGATAAGTGGGTATTTAAGTGAAAAGCTGATATTTTGATTACATTGTTACTTAATATTATCTGACATTAACTGTTTATAATATGATAGATTCTATTTTAAGGTCATTAATCATAAAAAGTTAATTTAGTCTGAGAAATAGATGCTATTATATCTTTGTTTCACAAGTACAGAAACTGAGGCACAGAAAAGACCAAGTCACCTGCCTAATGTTATTCAGCTAGTAAGTCACTGAAAGATTTGACTTCAACTAGTACTGCAGAGTAGACCAAAATTGTTGTCAGAGGCATGGATACTTTTTTATTTTTTATTTTTATTTTATTTTATTTTATTTTTGTCTTTTTCCTTTTTATCGGTACCAGGGATCGAACTCATGACTGCTTTCAAGGCAGGCGCTTATGCCGCTGAGCTAAATCCACAGCCCCCAATACTCTTAAACAGTTTATTCCTGAGGCATGGCTATGTATAACCAGATGAATGAGCAGCTAACTGGAAAAGGCTCATGATAATGAGACAAGAAAACTTCTTGAATAATAAGCAGGAGAGTTGGGAAGGGTCTTAACAGGAAGGCTTGGTACAATTTTTCTGTGATGTGTGCTTGGATGGTCCAAGAGGATAGAGAGACTTCAAAAAGATGCAAGTGGAGCATGCACTGTTTTAGGTACTGGTGATACCCAAAAAAGGAAAGCATAGATTTTTCAAGGAACCCACAACCTTGTGAAGCAGACAGGCTTCACTGCATCAACTTTGGTTTCCAGTACTGTTCAGTGTTAGGTTAGACTTGCCTTCCTCCCAGACCTTATGAGACACTTAACTCAAGTTATTCATAAAGGAGGTGACTGAGTATATATCTGAGAAGGCACATTAATGAAACCAACAGTAAAGCCACTGGTGTAAGCTTTTGGCTTTATTAAACTTTGATCAAAAGAATGGGGGTGAAGTATGTAGGTTAAAATAGACTGTGGTGACCAGTGTAATAGCGAGGTGTCAATCCTTCTTCTTGTAACTAACTCCTACTTTGTTTTCTTGAAAGTTTTGGCTTACACCAGCTAGTGTGGGGTCAGGTGCTTACCATGAGTGCTAGATAAATAAACACTAAGAGTGACTCCAGTAACAGGGATATCAGATTCCCATGATCTTGCGTGCCTTATGATGTAAGTTTATGGAGCCTGAAGGACATACAGGCCTTCTTTTCCCTACTCCCCATAGAGTGGGGATAAATGAATTCTGGTTCCTGGCTTACTGGTGGCCCTGGTATTCCAAGGTTTTCTGTAGGACACCTTGAAACACAATACTTCTCAAGGCTAAGGACAGTGCTGGAGAGAATGATGAGGAGCTGTTTCAGAACAGATGTTACAGAGCCTCTTAATCCATGCTGAGTATCATCAAACACAAGCCCCATGCCTGCCAGGCAGAGTGACTGAGGCTCAGACTCCCCAGCACAGGGACAGTGAATTGGCCTCCCATGGAGCTCTCCAGCCTGCAAACAAATGAGCTGGAATGGAAGAGTGGCCTTTGCTCATTCCTCAAGAGTGTGGAGGTGGGAGATCAGGCAAGCTTGGAGTTTAATTAAGGATGGCAGCTGGCACAGCAGGTCAAGTGGCTCTGGGCTCCATTCATGTCACGAGTTGCTAGCTGTACTTTGTTTTTCTCCACATATTCCTGTTGCCCTGATCCCCCTTTGCTACTGACTACATGCTGGTTTGTGTGCTATCAGTAAGGCATGACCATATTCCCAAGGAGAAAGCATCCAGAAGGGAACCACAAGCAAAAACTAAATTTTAAGAAAACTGGAAGCCTGTGCCAACGTGGTGCCCACATTTGAAATGCTTCTTTCCCTGGCACGCTGTCCTCCTAGTATAGTTACTTATTCATTCCAGCAATGAAATCTTAACTACCTTGAGGCTTTTAATGCCTAGAGGGAATAGACAGATAGACAATTGTCCCTTTTACCTATCAGTGGTCCTCCATCAGAATGGATAGTTGACTGCAGAGACCAGGAGCACTCCCAACACTTGTCTAAACAAACCAGACACAAGCAGGCAAGAAAGCTGATTTAAAATCACAGTGTCAGATATGGGCATTTTTTCTACCACATAGAGCTGTGAAGGTTTCTGTATTAAAGTAAGTGTACTTAAATAGTTTGATTATAAAACTAGTCACAGGAGTCGGGATCTTTCAATTGATTAGCTCAAAAGAACCTTATAATGTATGAACAGTAAATGCAGGTATTTCTGAACAGAAAATCTCCCAGTTACACGCTCTAATGAAGTCAAGGAAGGTGAATTGATCAAACCCTGGCCTTTCTTCCTCCTGTTCTGGGGACATGAAATACAGGTAGGCTAAGACGATTTTTAAGTCTCTAAAATCTCCTGAGATGGAATCATATTTTAGGCGACTGAAAGCTGGATGTTGTGTTTGTGGTATGAATTCTTTGGGGAAATGCTTAATCATAATCGCATACTACTTGCAATGATGCTGTATGTGCTCTGAACACACTACCTGGATGTGTGGCTGTGGCCTGCATCACCATCTGTCATCTCCAAGTCTTGTACAAATAAGATGATTACCTGCTGTGGGAACAGACTTTGAAAACAAACCAAAAACAAAGAGTGTGATCCTCCTTGTGGTGCAGTTTCTCTTAGGTTAAATTGTTTCAGTAAAGACAGCTAGAGAAATTCCTATAATGCCAGAATTCTAGGAAGATGAGATTCTTAGGGTCCCTGATCAAACAGACCTTGATGAGAAAAGTATTAGAACACAAAACTACTCCCTCATCTTCTTAGTAGAAAAGTACATCATAGGAAAAGTATTTGAAAATGGGAGTTACCCATAGCCAGTAATCTAATGACCCACGGGCCATTAGGTTTAGAGTGCCCAATCCTGGATTAATGCTTTAATTCCTAGCCTTAAATTTTTAATAAAGGAAAATTGTAAAGAGATCCAGCATGTATGCTGTCATTTTAAGGATACTGGCAATGGGAGGAGATGAAGACCGCAGTACTGAGCAGCACTAAAGAACTGAGAGATGGCCAGTCCATAATCTTTATTTTCAAATGAAAATGCTTGTTAGAAAAGTTATCTGAGTCTCAGTAGCAGACTGGTTTTAGCTTTTAAATCAGAGCTCTGCGGACAGAGCTTTGCCTGCCTGCCTGCCGTAGTGTCAGGATTAACTGTCAGTGCTTCTGTCCTCCATTCCTCAATCCTGTTATCCTTCTTGTTATCCCCAAGGAAGGCAGAATATCATGAAACTGAATTGTAAGGTCCTGAGGAGCAATGGCTTTGTTTTCTGGGTTTTTACATCTTTCTTAAGATGAAATACTCCATAAGTATAACATTTAATTATTTGTTCTAACTGTGGAGGGAAAAGTCTAATTTTTGTCAGGAGTAGGGACAGGGTAGGGTTAAGTGTGTGAACTTAGTAGATAGTCTGCCTGGGTGTAAATCTGACTCAGCCAAATGTAACACTTAGGCAAGTGACCTAAATTCTCTGTGCCTTACTTTTCTTGACTATAAACTAGGAAATTAAGACTTCTTGTCTTTTGGGGTGGTTGGAAGACTTAACCAAAAAGCATTTAGAACACTGTCTGGCACAGAATATGGGCTCACTGTGCTTAACTATTACTAGTTAGTACTAGAAAAGCTCTCTTCTAACCATTGTGGAGAATGCCCCAGAACAGGGAGGAAAGGCATGATGACAAGCTGTCACTCTCAATTGCCTCTAACAAATTAGAAAGTTTTTTGTGGGGGATAGTTCTTTCTTCGGAGATATACAACGCTGAAACTTCTCTACTGACTGTTTTTATACTATGATTCTTTAAAAAGAAGTACATGCCCTGTGTCAGCCGCTGTAGGCTGGAACCACATTCCTCATGTCCACTGCCCTCTCACAGATGACGTGGATGAGAGCCCGGTGGGTGGCTGTCTTCCTGTGGCCCACTCAGACCTACTTGTGAATAGGCTTTTCTTCCTGTCCCCTCTCAGCAGGGCTGTGGGCATTCTTCTCCGGTCTGCACCAACAGCCTTCGTTCAAGTGGATCCTGAATTCTCGGCCACTGTTCTACTTCTCATCCTTTGGAATCCATCTTAAAATACAACTTAACTTGAATAAAAGAAAGTCACCTTTTTACATTTCAGTCCATTCATCCTGCTGTCATTTGATTCACAGGTTCTTTGTCTTTAAGATGTTATTGTGACTGATCCCTGCTGATATGGGTAGGTGTCCTCACTATGGTTTTATTTCCACAGTATATTCCTCCAGATCTGTGCATCTGCAATTTTGTGCTGGAACAGTCTCTGTCTGTCAGAGCCCTGCAGGAAATGCTTGCCAACACAGGTGAAAATGGTGGCGAAGGGGTGAGTACCTGAATTATGTCCTGGGTTGGGTTTGGGATACACCACAGCCCAAAAGTACGTGATTCATCCTTATACTTGGGAACTAGAAACCCTTGGTCCTTTGGAAAAATCCATATGGAGACAGTAAATCTTTCTCCAAATTTAGGTTCCTCTTATTCAGCACTAATCCTGCTGCCTTTGGCCTGACTAGCTTCTCCCAAAAGATGAAAGAGCACATCACTAATACTTCCTGATCAGAGCTTAGGGCATGGAGCTTATCCTGCTCATCTACCCATGATCCACCAAGCTAAGCAGAGGCTGGGAAGGGTTTGGGGCTGAAGGTGTCCTGAGGCAGCTTCTTTTGTCCTGGGAAAATCTCAGTTGGGATTTATGCCTGTTCTAAAGGAACACAACCAAGTTACAACACCATGAAAGATTATCTGTAGAATTCGGTCTTTACCCTGGACCCAGAATTCAGTGATTTCACTGATGGTGAGCAAACACACAGCTCCCATGAATCTCTGTTCTCAGTAAAAGTGTTTTACTGAGGGACGGTGCTCCACACCATTTTAGAAACTCCCCCAAGCAAGACTTTTGCCACACGTTTCAGTTTCATTTTTGATTGTTCATTCCCTAATGACCCACATTTGTTTTTATCTATATATTTATCATCAAATACTTTTAATTCTACTGCCTGAATATCCCGAACCAAACCTCTCCTCTCCACTCTGTGCACTCTCTCATACTCCATCCAGATGAGACCATCTATCTTCTGGGATATCAGAACAGCCCGCAAAGTGCTTTGATCCCTTCTGTAACTGTACCCTACTAAGCAGTTATAATGTTCTTTCCAACATGCAGATCCGATTGGTAGCATCCCTGTTATAAAATCCTTTGCCCCCCCCCATAACCTTGAGGTCAACTCCAAATTCCTCTCAGGATTTGGTGAGCCCTGTATACCTCTCAACACATTTCACCATGCACTCTGTCTCCCAGCCACACTGAATTCCTTTGGCTTGCCAGTTCTTTTTTCCCTGTTATCCTGTTTGTCAGCTATTTCCTCCACATGGAACAGCCTTCTTCCTCCCCTCTCTTCCCTTGGTTAATCCCTCCTTATCCTTTGATAAAGAGGATAGGTTTAGATATTAGATCATCTGAAAAGCTTTCACTGACCCTGTAAATCTGTTGTGTGGGCAAGCTAAGTGCTTTTTCTATCAGGACTCTTATTCTGCACTGTAATTGCCAGTTGCATTTGCCTTCTGTTTGGGAGAGTACGCTGCCTGTGGGTAGGAACTATGTGCAGTTACCAGCTAGCACAGTTTACTCTCACTTAACTTGCATGAACTCACACAATACAGAAGTATCTCTTTGTGATAAAAGAGATAAAGATCTCAAGGTCAATAGAGTCAGTATTTTATATTTTGGTTATTTTCCAGCTCTTAATGTGATTTAAGCAGTCTTCTCGTCTCTTGGAGCCAGGGTATTCTCACTTATACAATTATCCTGTTTGACTAAATCTCAAGGTTCTAAATACCTAAGATTCATAGATTATCACTGTTTTGATTTAGAATAGTATGCCTTAGTCACTTGCCTGAGAATGGCTTTTCTTTTCCTTTAGAGTTTAACACCAATGGAGATTTTTATTAACAGTCACTTCAGTGTAGGCTCACTTCCCATTCCCTTGCATTGCTCTCAGCAATGCCCCTTTTCTATGCACTCTCAAACATTTGCGTTTTAGTGAAACAATTTTTTAATTATTTACACATTTTTCCAGAACTCATAATATACAGAAATGCTTGATGAGGGAAACCTGGTTGATTTTCAATTTCACCACTTTCAGTGTCAAATAAGATCTACTAGACTCTGCTTATTTACGGCCCCAGCACAGAAATTGACAAAAGTAAGACACATTGTGCCAGCTGGAGAATTATCCTTGAGTATTGTCTTATCCTATTTTGTTCAAAACATGTATTTTGAAAAACAACTCTTTTTTTATCATTTAGCTTGAGTGGTTCCAAGAGTCCTACACATTTAAAAAAACTCAAAAGTTGTTTTCCCTTCTTGGCAATAACTTAAAATAATTATCTTAACTTGGCTTGTCTTTAAAAAGTAACAACTTATTTTCTAAATAGAATGAGAAGACCACCTTATTCCAAATAAACTCTTAGTTTTAGAACATATGAGTAAGCCCTACCTTAACCAATGTCCATGTTTTTGAAGACGTTGACTCAATATAATTACATAAGGATCTTCAATAATTGACAACCCTCAGACACCAATACACTTAAGCTTATTGGAGGAATTTACTCTTTTTGAAATATTACACTGAAAATATATGATCCATGACATATTTGTTAAATATCCATTGGTTAAAATCACCATGTGGAATCAAACTCAAATTTCCTATGCCTTATATTGCCCTTTTATGCTATTTTACCAAAGCTAAAAGATATTCAATAATTATTTTCCGCCTTGACACATTCATTATTTCCTAGAGATCTTTGCAATAAAAGGAAGAGACTTGAGAAGAGAAAGATCACTGAAGGATATGGTACTCTCAAAATTACTATTTTACTGTTCACTGGGGGCACCACAAAATAGTACCTGGACAGAAGCTCCAGGCACTAGAACTCTGGTGCCACCCTCTCACAGTTCCATTTGGGCTTTCTGTCATGGGTAGGAGAAATACTGCTTTAATAGCATCTTTTGAATCTGACTGTTTTGCTTTTCTGAAATGACTACTGTGCACATTTACTGTTAATACTTAATTGTAGAAGGTAATATTCAGCAGAGAAGAAAAAGAAGAGAGGAAAAATAAGGAAATGAGTTAAGAAAACAGACTAACGATTCTCTGGAGAGCATGGGGATGTGTGAGTGGGATGATGCCTCTTGCATGACATTCCATTCTGTTTGGAAATAGCCATTTACTGCTTTTAAATAAGTATTACTTTCACTAATGATCATGACTGCCACCAAGCAGGATGCTTTGAAGTGTGTAATTTTTCCCTTCCACTCGTAAATTAGTCCTTGTGTGGTGGGTATGTTCACTGCCGTATACAAGTGGACATTTTTTAAAAATGATTTCTGCTGTTTGTTCATTCACATGATGAATGTACAGAAGTCTTCCTGCAAGGATTTAAAACGCTGCAGCAATTTCTATGGCTAACAAAGAAAACAAAGGTACCCAGCCAAATTTAACAGCATAGAATTTTTTATAATCAAAGTTTCGTAGAGGCAGCCAGCAGGACATGGGAGCCAGCTTTATTTTGAAAGGGAGAATAGTGAGGAGGAGGACCTGGAGGCACGGAGGGCTTGGTGTTTCTCGGAGCCTACACTAGCTAAGCTCATTCTTGGATCACTTTACCCCTGGTCTAATCCTATCTAATTTAATTCTGGAGGAGATAACCAAGGGATAGATGCTTGGCACTGTGGCCAGTTTTATGGCTGGAGTTTGAAGTAGAATCCTTGCATTAAAACATAAAATTGTTTTCACATTTTCTGTTGGATGGATCTATGGTATATAAATCTGTGAATCTTCAGCACAATATGGCACCAAAGCACAGGTCACCGGTTCCTCTAAGCCAGTGGTGGTGAACCGGACATACATGATATTTGATTTTCTTTTATGACAAAAGATGTTAATGTATAAGTTGTTTATTTTGCGGGTTTTTTTTCCTAAACTAAAACTCCTCAGTTTTAAGGTTTATTGCACTGTTGGCACTTTGGAATAAGTAAGTGCATTTTGGGTTACAGTTTGGGCACTCGTCTCTAAAAGGTTCACCGTCACTGCTCTAAGCTCATAATCTCCATCATTCTGTAGAAATAAGTCTAAATTTAGAGTGACCGGCATTTACGGTGAGAAAAACTGTCTTTGAAGTCAGGAAGATGTGTTTTCAGGCCAGCCTGTAGTGAATTACATGACCTCAGGGACAAGTTATCTCTCTTCACTGTACCTTACTTTCCACATTTTTTAAAAAGCAACCTACCCCAGAGGGTTGTATGAGAATTAAGAGAGATCAGAGTCCACACCTGCCTGTGGGTATGGAAAGAAATACTAATACTTCACTTCTCTCTGGCCCACTTTGTCCTGTCATAAATCCCTCAGAACTATTCAAATTGCCTCAAAGAAAGGATGGTCCCATGCTATATGATCAGGTGTGTGTGAAACCTAAGGCTATGTAACTCCAAATAGGTTTTCACATGAACATACATGCTTCTAAAAATCAAACATCTTGTTTAGCATAGTTACCCACTGCACTTTTTTAAAGAGTTCCAGTTATCTCAGAAGTTGATTTCATCAATGTAAAACCCTTAAAAACTTAAACTAGAGATGAAATATACATATAAAATGAACTAATGCTATGTCTGAAATATGAGTGGTATGCTTTATCCGTATCCTGAAAATATAAGATCATACTTCACTTTAGATGCTAAGACACCTGATATAGTGCTATACACACTCCACTTTCTAACCTTAGTTGGAAAAATGTAACCTGAAAAGATACTGTTTCTGGAGAATCTTTCCACTGAGAGATCCTTCTTTCTCCCATGTTACTTGAATAATACTAATAACTCTAAAATGAGCTTCTAACTTCTTTCTTTTGTTCTTTTCCTTAAAGTGGGAAATGCTACACACAGTACAATAGCTTCAGAGATGCTTATGTAGGTTTTCTACTGCTTCCTGGAATGATGTGTCTGCTGGAAGGCTAGGGGTTGTTTCCTGGCATCACTGGCACTTGTAGGTGGTCAATGAAGTATTAATACACTTTATTCTTTATTCATATAAAGGACCTTAAAGTCCATGTTACAACACAAATGAATTTAAATTGTTCTATGATTTTGAAAAGATGGTCCTGTTTGTGTTTGTGTGGGAAATACTGCAGGGGTGGTGTTCACCACTCAATACAGAGTTTGCAAATAAAAATAAAATTTTTCTGAATGCTTCTGTTTGCCAACCAAATTGTTTGCAAACAAAAGCGTTCATGAACCAAGATACCCCTGACTTGACAGCATGTTCTTATCTTGCAGTTAAGTTCAGAGGTCTATCCATTTAGTAAAGTCACAGAAAATTTAGTAACAGATAGCAATCTCATTTTAAAAAGGCATCATCCCTGACACAAATGGGTGATGAACATGTCAAAAGAGAACAAATCATTTAAAGTCTTGACTCTGGCTATGCTCAGCCGTAGAGATCTTGTGCAAACTCACCTAGAATAAAGAAGGTTAATTGAATCTTTGCCTCCTTCTTCCGGGGTCCGTGAGTTTACACAAGAATTTCTACAAGAAGACAACAAAGTAAACTAGTGAGTCTGAGGTCTTCCTCTTATAATTGTCAGAAAAAAATGCTGAATGATAATTTACTCGGGTATGTGCATCCTTGGAAAAGGATCAGACTGATGAAGAACTATGTAAATAATTCTAAACCTTGTCCTCATAAATGATTTTTTAAATATTAAATTTATAAAGAGAAATCATTAAGTGGTCAACTCTAATAGTAGACATTCATTACAGGTTTAGAATGATTCATGAGTGTTCCTTTGGAGACAAAGTACAAAGCCACTTATGCTCCATACAGGAATGTGAGTCCTAGGTCTTGCCTATATATCATTGAAACTCTATAAGATAACTGGGATGTACCTGAGTGTCCATGCTAGATGTTAAATGTCTATATTTCCATTGGTTGGTAAAATGTGACTGCCTCAAACTGTTGAAGAACTGCCTTGGTGTCCTTGCTCAGGGACCCTGCCACTCACAAAGTACAATGCTTTTTGATTTGTTAATCTGGGAACATTTCCTTGGCCCCCACCCACTTGGTAAGTGCAGGATACCTGTCATTAAATTCATAATATGCTTGACATGACCTTGTTATGTCTTTGAAAGGGAGGAAAAGCAGTATTCTGGCTTTGAAATGATGCTCCCCCCACATTTTCTTGGTAGGGGTGGCTAGTCAAACCTACTAAAAAAACATTTTTACATTCACAGAAGAACAAACAAATCTCTTTTGATAAAATTGTAGTGTGCTAAAGCTTGTCAAAACCCTTTCTGTAAAATTTACCCTGTGTCAGAGTTCACCTTGCAGATTTACTCATGGGAGGCACCTTGTCTCAGAGATAGATCTTGAAGGTTTAGGTTTGATCTCAACACTGCCACCAACAGGAAGCATAACTCCAAAAAAATCTTTTACAGATGCTGGGTTTTGGTTTGATCCAAAAGTCCTTTCTCCCAGTCTGTGAGGGTCGTACTCTAACGTTAGAATGAGATAAGATCATCCCTTTATTTCCCCTCATGTTTCCCATGGTGCAGCCCCTCCTCCAGGTAGCTGTGGAAATGTTAACCTGCTTATATTAGTCATGGCGCTTGAGACCATGGCTCTCATACAATTAAGTAGAATTAATATGTCTTTGGTTTGGTATGAACAAAGAGAATTTTCCAAAGTCCATGTAGGATAGCAATGCTAAAACATTGTGTTGGTCATGTATAATTTTAATTTTCTGAGGCCTGATGTCCTGTAAACCACAGTATCGTGTAGAGGGGAAAGGTATTCCTTCCTTTAAAAACCAGCTATTATTTGAGAAGCTGAATGTTATTATAAACTCAAGTTTCATCATTTTTTTCCTAGACCAAATTTTTATTAAACGTATCTTTTCTCGTGCCCCTTTGTTTTCCCATGTTTACTGTTCTTTCTCAAATTACACCATGATTTAAAGCTAACTTAATGAATATTAATGCTTTGTGATGTTTATGAAAATGTGTGCAATTAACTCATATATCATTTTTTGGACTAGCCCTTTGACGACGTGGTTTTTAATTAACATATGCCGTCTTGAACTTTCTTCATGGTGAATAAAAAAGTGCCTCTTTGATATTAGAAAAATCTGATCAATTGATCGATCAACTGCTTGATTACATTATTTCTAAGAAAGAGAGATCCTAAATTGCTGTGAGTGGATTTCCTAGTACAAAAATATAATTACAAAAATGTGCTGCAGTGAGATTTAAGTTGCAGCACATTACTTACTTCTAATTTCTTGATGATTTCAGCACTTTGCTAAGAAAATGAAAACAAACTTTTGCAGTTTATGCCACTATCCAATTCTAGCTAAGAAAAAATATTCTCCAGATAGGAAATCCACCCCTTTTATTGTCAGTGTTTCTTTTTTCTGTAGTAAGCATCAGTAGATTCCTCAAATGAATTGAAAGCTTTAAGCAAGGCCTACTTACATACACTAAAATACCTACTTACTGTTCTGTTTTGATTTTGCTAGCTCAGTGACCTCTCGGAATGGGTATGTTACTACTTTAATATGTGTGTACTTTGCATGGACAACTGACCCCAGCAGTATTTGTGAAGAACTTGGCCTTTCACTTGTGAGCATCCGGGCCGTTTCCATTCTCTCTGCCTACGCAATTAAAACAAAACACCACTCCTGCGCCTCACACTCCGATTCTTCAGAATCAGAGGTGGCTGCACACTGAGAAGTATGTTGCCAGGCAGCTTGTGTCACCACTGCTCTGCAGTCAGGAGAATGGCTTGCCCGTGGACTTGTTTTGTTTTGTTTTTTCCTTCAAGACATTGGCACTTGTTTTCAAAGCTTCTCTTCTTCTCCTCCTGGTTTGGTATCGATGTCCTGTGGCCCTTGACATCACCTTCGTGAGAGGACAGAGTGTGCAGCTTTGCCTTCACCCAAGCTTCTCGACGCTTCAGCCCTTTTTGGTGCTATTATGCAACTCCAGCTCGCCGTCTCTCTCTCTCTCCCTAAGGCTGGAATTCATAATAAAATGGAAAAAGCTAGTTTGATACTTTCTTATTCCTCATGAAATATCCACAGAGTGAGACACCAGAACAATCAAATGTTAATATCAAAAATTAAGAATAGCCATTAAGGTTAACTAGCTTTTTACATTTCTTCATATCCCTATGGAAGCATTTTCAGATGCAGGAACCCATAGGATGAATTTTTAAAGCCCCAGACCCTCCCAAACCTTCCACTTCTTGAATATCATGCTGCAACTTTCATGTAATTGCCTTTCCTTTGGTGGATCTGCCTTACCCTCAAGTTGGCGCCTCATGTTTAAGACCAGTCAGCCCGTGTGAGCCTGATGTGGTTTTGCAGATGAGCTAATGTTACACAAACCCTGGGTCCTTTTCATTCTTCTCGTGGACCCTGAAATGCTGTTAGAATAGTTTTGTCACAGCAGCTGCCATAATCTTAACCTCACTGTCTTCCCCATGGTGGACTAAATGTGTTTTCGTTTGTTTTGTTTTCTATATTTCAGTTGCAAAATGTTTTGTTAGCTTTATTAAGGTCCTGAGAGGGATGAGGAACAGTCTGGGTCTCTAAAATTTCTCCAGTACATAATATATAGGAAAATAGTTATATATTTTTGAGGGTGAATGTTTTGATAATAGATATTGCTTAGAAAAATTAACTGGTTGGGGGGCAAGAGCAGATATGGCTTCAGATTTCAGCTGAATTCTTAGGAACATATTTTTATCTTAAATTATAAAATACTTAAATTTAAAAGAAATCTTTTATTTTTAAGAAACTTGCTTACTTATTACCAGTGAAATATATTTGGAATTCAAAAGCTCCTAGGAGAATAAAGACCCTTCAGTTTATTTATTAGACTTTTTCTTTGATCATGTAATTCACTTTTAATAGCTACCAGAGTTTAAATTATATATTTCTAGGGAGAATTAAATGAACTAAAGAAAACTCTAACTTATTTCCATTTCATGAAAGATTAATAGAAGCACCAATTTCGACACCATATAAAAGAAAGATTGGCACCAGAAAATCCTTGATCTCAACTGTCGTTTTAATCCTCATTGAGTAAAAACACTGTAACCAGCAACCTCCCCACCCAATAATCACCACTCTCTCGATTCAGAATATAAGGATCTGAAGTGGAATTGATGGAAATAAAGGAACAAGGACAGGAAGGTTTAGGATATTTATGGTGTAGGCATGACTCCTGCTCTGCAGAGGACTAGAAAGTTCACCTTCAGTGTGCAAGAAAAGCTAAAGGCAGATACTTGTTTTACCTGATGCCTTGTCCTGTGGCTCATCCTTCAGCTAGTACTGAGGGGCAAGACAGGGAAGGAGCACCGTGAAATGTTGATTTGGAATGACCTTGTTCTTAGGTAGGAAAAATTAGCATAGTGAAAGTGGCCATCCTTCCACAATAGTACACAAGACCCCAGTAGCCAGAACCGTTCTCCTGGCCTTGATACAGCTGCACTCCAGGCCTTGCTGCCTCCATTTACAAAGTGTAGACTATGAACTAAATTAGCACCATTAAGCATTATGTCTTCCCAGGATGGAGGACTTCATCAAAAAATGAAGAAAACTGATTCATTAGGTTACATTTATAGAAAGTGTTCTGATTGTGTCCTTTTTAGTGCTGTTACAGTATCATATTTATAAAATGGATTATTTTTAGAAATTATTGTGATAGTGTGGATGACAGCTTTTGTTACTTTAATTCCCTCACTCCATTTATTAGGTTTGCCACTGTTGTTAACATTGAAATGGTTCTTGAACTTGTAAAACTTTTAGCCTTTTCTTGTACATAGATCGCAGATTGCATGTTCTGAGTACTTGGGTTCATAACCAGACAGGAGTTTTATTTAAAAGATTTTTCATTGTGGAAGCTGGATAGTTGATGCCATTTCTGGTTGCTGATATCCACGTCTTTCTTTATGATGGATGTGAATAGGAGGGGAGAGGTGCTGTGAGTTCACAGATGCTAGTGCATCCCTTGCTTGTGTTATCAAGAGAGCCTGCACTAGATAAACAACAGTCACTTGCTCCCACCTCATTAATGACCAGCCACCAAGGGCTAGGTGCTCCTCACCAATTCTTCTCTTGTACATCTTCTTTGAGAAAGTGAAGGGCATGAACAGAAGATCCCAGATGCAGTTGATTCCAGAGGAGGTGACCGAGAGATATTTTGTGTGAATGAAACCAGTGCCACTGAGGTTTCTTAGGCAGAACAGACTTTGGGAATTTATTTTAGAAGATGCTTCTCTTTGGTTCACTCCCATGGGTAGGGTAGGGCCAGCTTGGAAATTCATGGTGGAATTTTTTCTGTGTTTCCTGTTTTCATATCTTTGAGGAGATAACAGAAAGTTAAGTTTAATGTATTATTCTTTTTCTATGTATCTCTGGAGGTTTTTTTTTCTAAAGTTATGGCTTGCTTTTAACAATTTCGGTCAACACTTAAAAATCAATAATATTTATGGATACAAATTAAAAACTCACAAGGAAAGAAATTAGAGAAACAGTGCCTTTTACAATAGCATCCAAAGAATTCAAATTCCCATTGAGTCAAACGGGATGATGAAGGAAGTAAAAGATCTTTACATTGAAAACTACAGTGCTCAAGATTTAATGCAATTCCAATCAAAATACCATTAGTATACCTCACAGAAATAGAGAAAACATTCCTAACATTCATTTGGAAATAGAATTGGCCTAGAATATTACAAGCAATTGTGGGAAAGGCAAGTTGGGGAGCACCACAATTCCTGACTTTAAATTACATTACAAAGCTCTTGTGATGAAATCAATATGGTACTGGCAAAAAACAAATCTGAGGATCAGTGTGGAACAGAGTAAAAGATGCAAGTGCAACTATACACTCGGCCACCTTATTTTTAACAAAGAGTCAAACATTCACCGGAAGAAAGGTAACTGTTTTAGTAAATAGTGCTGGAGATCCTCAGTACCTTGGCAGGTTTGTGGGAGCCTCAGCAACACCTTCCCCCACCCAGAGGATCTTGGCAGATAAGAGTGTGGATGAATCCTCTCTCCACATAGAAGACTCCAGATGGGTCCAGAAGAGCACTGGTGAAGCTTCCTTTGACTTGGAGGAAACCCGGGTGGGCCTGGGAGATCCACACTGACACAGGAGGGCTCCAGCTAGGGGGCATACCATAGACAGGTAGTATGGCAGCCTGGTAAAGTCTGAAGCTACAGTAACGATACAATTAAAAGTTTACTCTCATCAATACTCCTAGGCTAGTCAATCCAGGAAGAATCCAGTACTAACCCAACTGGTCCTGCAGGAGGAATATGGGTGACTGGGCCTTCTCCTGCACTGTAGAACCTGGCAACTGGGTGAGCAACAAACACGCAGTAGGACCATGACTGAGACACACATGATGCACAGACAAGAGTAGCAGGAGTGAAAAGACCAAAATATGAACCAAGAAGTAAAATTGACAAGACAAAAAGCAAAATGCAATCTCAGAACCCACAGCCTATCTGGAACAAATATAGGAGACATCAACATAGAACACATTAGAAGACAAACACCTGAATTTTCTGAAAAGATAGCAAGTGAATTAAAGAAACAAATTGATGAGGCTATAGAATAAATCAGATCAGAAATAATCCTTCAGGTAAAAACAAAGACAACATTAATGAAGGGATTGCTCAGCATAGCTGAAGAAGATAGATAAAAACCACAGAAGTGTAGGAAAATGATACAAACCTTGAATGAAGAATATAGGAGAGAAATAGAACACATGAAACATTTAAAGAGAGATTCAGGAAATTAAAAATTCCACTGAAAGCCAGCAAAACTGCTTGGATGAAACTGAAATTAGACTTTCAGACCCTGAAGATAAAAGCATGGCTAGTGATCATGAAAAGAAAGATCTCTTAAAAATAACAAGGGACCATGAAGTAACAATTCAACAGCCCCATGAAAAGAAAAACAATATAAGACAGATAGGTGTCAATGAAAAAGCAGTACTCAATGCAAATGACATTTAAAAAAAAAACTATTTGTAAAGTAATAGCAGAAAATTCCCAAGAATGGAAACAGAATCTAATATACACATAAGTGAAGCACATAGAACTCCAAACAGCCATAACCAAAATAAATCTATACTCAGACATACAATAATCAGGATCCCAGAAATTCATTCCAAAAACAGAACATTAAAAGCTGTTAGAAAAAAGGAAACAAATCACCTATCAATGAAAGCCCATTAGAATAATGGCTGACTTCTCAACACAAACCTGTGAGGCATGCCAAAGGCATTTTGATCAGGATTGCATTAAATCTGTATAATAATTTTGGAAATACGGCCATTTTCACAATGTTGGTTCTTCCTATCCCACATACCTAGAGTGAATATTCCTCAAATTCATTTGCAAACATAAGAGATCTAGGGTAGCAAAGGCAATCTTCGTCAACAAAAGCAAGGCAGGGAGCGTCACAACTTGAAATTATACTACAAAGCTACTGTGATAAAATCAGCATGATACTTGCAAAAATAAAACAGAACAAAACAAAAGCTGCACACAGAAACAAGCATACTCAGCTATCTTATCTTTGACAAAGGTGTCAAACATGTTCACTGGAAGAAAAGATAGCCTCTTTAATAAATGGTGCTGGAAAATTGGATTTCCTTATTCTGAAGACTAAAATTAATGCATGTGTATCACCATGCACTAAAGTCAAAATGGTTCATATATGTAAATCCATTTTAAAAACACTAAATATACTGGAAGGCAAGGAATGTAAAACTCTTAAAGACATAGGGGTGGGCAAAGAGTTGATGAACAAAACACAAACTGCAAAGGAAGCACTCCAAACAATCAGCGACTCAGATCTAATCTTATTAGAAAGTGTTTGCACATCAAAAGAAATCAACAGAGTGCAAAGACAACCCACAAAATAGGAAAAACTTCTAGCCAAATGTCCTTCAGACAAAGGACTTTGAACTAGAATGTTAAAGAATTCAAAAAAATCATGTCCTCCTCACAAATTCAAAGACCCAATCCAAAATTGGGTATTTGAGATGAATAAGTACCTCTCAGATGAAGAAATACAAATGGAAAGTAAATATATGAAAAAATTTCAACATTACTGGTTATTCAAATGCAAATTAAAACAGCCCTGAGATTCTACCTCATCCGAGAAAGAGTGACTACAGGGCAGGGCTGTGGGGAAAAGAACCCTGCTCCACTGCTGGCAGGAATGCAGACTGGTGCAAGCACTGGGGAAGCCAGTGTGGAAATTCCTCAAAAAACTAGGAATGAAGGTCCCATTCAACCCAGCTATTCCCTCTCTGGGCATTTTCCCGGAATAATTTAAAACATGATACAATAGCAATATATGTGCACCCATGTTTATTATAACAGCACAACTGGTAATAACTAAGTCTTGGAAATAACCTATATGCCTATTAAGCAAGGAATGCATAAAAAAGATGTAGTATGTTTATACAATAGAATACTACTCATTCATAAAGAAGGATTAAGACCTTTATAGATAAATGGATACAAGTTGAGACTTATAAGTGAAATAAATCAGACTTCCATGTGTGATCATCATATTATCTCATTAGTTTGAAAAACTGAAAGTAAATAAGATGCAAGATGCACAATGTATATTGTGAAATGGGAAGAAACTGTTCAAAAGAAAAGGGAAAGTTGGATGGGAGAAAGGATAAAAGAAGAGAGGGAAAAGAAAAAATATATATATGAAACTTAAGATTAACTATACTGCTAATTTTAGTTCATTAAAAAGAAAGGTTTGTTCTTGTATTGTTTGGTCAATTGTATACCTATATTTGCACTCTGAGCAACTGCTTTGAAGATAACACACATTGTATTAATGGTTGTTACTCTCATGTTATTTTGTTTTGAAATTTGATTTCATTGTTTTTATTGTTTTTTTCTCTTTAAAATAAAATTAAAAATTAAAACTATAGTATCACGAAAAGGATCAAAGAGGACATCAGGAAATGGAAAGATATTCCTTGTTTTTAGGTAGAAAGAACCAACATAGTGAGAATGGCCATACTTCTAAAATTGTCATACATACTTAGTGCAATCCTGATCAAAATACCTGTAATGTACCTCATCAAATTAGAAAAAAAAAAACAGTCCTAACATTCATTTGGAACCAGAAGAAACCTAGAGTATCAAAAGGAATTCTGGGCAACAAAGGCAAGGCAGGAGGCATCACAATCCTGACTTGAAGTAATACTGCAAAGGTACTGTGATTAAAGACAAGCGAACAAACCAGCACATTCCTGGCACAGAAACAGGCCTGAGGACCAGTGGAGCAGAAATAACTCACACACTCATCCACCTTCTCTTTGACAAAGAGACCAGACTTCTTTACTGGAAGAAAGATAGCCTCTTTAATAAATGGTTCTAAAAACACTGGCTTTCCACAAGGGAAAGAGTAAAACTAGGCCCAGATCTTTCACTGTGCACT
This sequence comes from Cavia porcellus, assembly GCF_034190915.1. Classification (NCBI taxonomy): domain Eukaryota; kingdom Metazoa; phylum Chordata; class Mammalia; order Rodentia; family Caviidae; genus Cavia; species Cavia porcellus. Next base: position 36,506,157 of record NW_026947489.1, read on the forward strand.
AAACTAAAATTAAAATAGATCAAAGATCCAAATATTAAAACAAAAATACTAAATCTGCTGGGAGATAGAATAGGTAGAACTCTTGAAGACATAGGTATAGGAAAAGACTTTATAAAGAAAATCCCATTTGCACAGGAACTGTCCCAAAGACTCAACTACTGGAATCTCATTTTATTTAAAAGTTTTTGCACAACCAAAGAAACCACCAACAGAGTGAAGAGACAACCTATTGTGTGGGAAGAATTTTTTGCCAGCTGTTCCTCAAAAAATTAGACCTCCTCCTCCTCCAAATTTAAAGACCCAATCCAGAAATGGCCCTCTGAGATGAATAGACACTTCTCAGGTGGAGAAGTAGAAATGGCAAATATATGAAAAAATGTTCAGCCTCGCTGGTCACTTGAGAGATGCAAATTAAAACAACACTGAGATTCCATCTCACCCCAGGAAGAATGGCTACCATCAGGAAATCAACCAGTAACTAATGCTGGCAAGGCTGTGGGGTTACCCTTCTCCACTGCTGGCGGGAATGCAGACTGGTATAACCCCTGTGGAAGCCACTATGGAAATTCCTCCAAAAACTAAAACTAGAGGTTCAATTTGACCCAGTTATTCCCCTTCTTCTTATCTTCCTGAAAGAATTAAAAGCACTGTATCACAGAAAGCTGTGCACCCCCTGTTTATAGTAACACATTTTTTTAAACATGGAACTTTTTAAAAAAAATTAACTAGTATGCAAAAATGCACAAATGAATAAAACAAGTCTCAAATTTTACCTGGCAGTATTTTCTCAATTTCATAGTCCTGTAACTTGTTATTCTGGTGAAAATTAAAATTCACTCAGTGAAATTAGAAGTAGCATATCCCACAAACTTGTTGCAACCACTAAAATGTGTCTCACCCTCCCTTTGCTCTGGCCACAGATGGGTTTGGTTTTTGGCCAAATGCCTCCGGTTAAAATTGATGGGTTGGTGTTGACACAACCAGAACCATCCTCAGCTACCTTGCTGCTAAGTACAACTTGTATGAGAAAGACCTGAAGGAGAGACTCATGTATCCTGGTGTGTGTGCCCACACATCTGGCAGAAGAAGCAGGTTGTAATAGCTAAACCGTGGAAATAGCCTGAATGTCTATAACTTGTGAATGGAGAAAGATGATATAGTATTTAAACAATGGAGTACTGCTGTGCTATAAAGAAGGATAAACTTGAGGCATTGTTAGGTAAATGGGTGCCTCTTGAGAACATACTCCTCAGAGAAATTAATCAGACACACGTTTAAGTGCAGCATTGCTTCTCAGGTGTAAGAAACTGCAAGTATAAATAAGAATCAAAATGTATAATTAATATTTAGAAATGGGAAAAAATGTTCAAATTGTAAGTGAGCAAGGGAAGGGGTAAAGGGAAAGGAAAGAAGAAGTAAGGGAAAAAGAGACTAGAAGCAAAAAAACAAATCTATAAATGAGGGGAGGAGGGATTGGAGGGAAGGGAAGGAAATGGGGAAAAAGCAGGAAAATGCGCTGTGTACAGGTACAAATTCTCTATGATGAATATTGTCATTGTATCTAAAATGTACTAACAATTTTTTTTTAAAAAGTTTTCAAGATTACCGCTAAGGTGCAGAAATCTCTGTATTTTTTCAGTGGGTAGAGATAACTGATAATTACTGAAGCATTTTTTACCAGTCATTCAGAGGGTGAGCGATTGTGCTGATTCTCTAATACTAAAAGCTGCTGTCTCGTTTCCAGTTCAGAACTCAACCACAGAGAGAATAAGGTGTTTCCCCCATAGTCTGTGGATGGTGCTTCCATGTGTCACCTCCCTGGCAGCTTACCTGATGTTGCCCCCACCTCTCTGGCATGGGAATTTTTCCATGTACCTTGGTAAACGGATTGTCTGCAAATCTTGTTCTAATTTTAAAATTCCAAAAATTTTTGAAATAATGATCTGATACAATATCGTGTCTCAAATTCATAATCTCTCTGCCTTAAAATGGACCCTAACATGTTTTTCTACACCAGTGTAACCTGTGGATTCCAGCACTAGGACAAGTAGAAGGCAACTGTTTAATAAGACAGCATACTCTTCTCAGGGTTATCGATTTTGTGGGGACCTTGATGCCATATTCATTTTTTTTTCTCTTTTTATCGGTACCGGGGATCGAACTCATGACCGCCTGCTTGCAAGGCAGGTGCTTATGCCGCTGAGCTAAATCCCCAGCCCCTGCCATGTTCATTTCTAGCATCCTACGCAGGCCAGTTGAAAACTGAAACATGCTGAGAACCTGGGAGTAACAGAAAGACCAAGAGTCACAGTTCTCTGGGCTGAGATAGCTGACCTGCTCACCAGGAGAACCAGCAGCTGCTATTTCTGAGTACGTTTTCCTTCAGGGCAACCACACGGTGCACAGAGCAGGTGAAGCAGGGAGGATATAACCCATGATTTAGTAGCTGATTTCAGTCCAGATCAGTGGGGAACAGCGTCCCTGGGTTCCTCTCAGTGTTGGCAATATTCAAGGACCTGTCGCGGACGCTTCCCTCTAAGATTGCCAGAGTAGGCTTTCTGGGACCCAGGGCAACTTTCAAATGAAGCTCTTCCCCACACACAGGAATCTGGTCAGCAGCTGCCCTGAGGCATTCTGGCTAAGCTAGTTGATTGGTTAATGGGACTCTGGAGAAGGCAGCTTCCTGAAGAGCCATGGACTTTGTGAATTCTGACTTATTTGTCAAGTAGCATCATTTTCATATAGGAAATATGGCCCAACAGCAGTGACATTCATCACGTTGTATGTATTAGAGACACAAACAAGCCTTAGAAATGATTCCGAAACTCAAACACCCTGAACCAAGTGATAGAAACAATCTTATTTTGAATTATTAGAATCTGTTTTCCTTCAATCAGCTAGGAAGTTTGAACTACTGTTGTAAGCCAAAATGTTCTGCTGAATACCTAGGCCTGCTTTTTCATATTGCTTTAAATTTTTAAAGAAATTTTATTGCTTGCATGTGATCATTTGTCCATACTGTTAACAATGCTGAATCTGTATAAATAGAAATCTGATTTTAGCTCCAGCTTTTGACTAATGTATAGTAAATGTCAACTACAGACTGAATAGATATGTTTTTGTAAACTAACTGCATAAAACTTTTCATATTTAAAGAGACACATCAGGGTTTAGTTGCAGTATTTGACTATTGAAGGAGTTAGTACAGAAACTTGAGGCTATTTGTGTTATATGCAACTCAGATGTTTTTCACTAAAACATAAAATTAGCCCCCAAAATATGATCTAAGTTACCTAGAAATCCAGTTCCTTCTCTTCTAGCCTGTGTTTTCTGGTGGCACAAATCCCTTGTGACAACCTCAGTATCTCTCCCTCTCCAAGGAAGTACCTAGACTGTGTGCCTTACCTCTAACTCTGATATTTTTTTATTCAATTTTTATTCATTTTTATCACATTAAACTTCCCAGGGCAACAGGAACTGGTAGATTCACAGTGCTAAATCCCTGGTCCTAACAAATCCAATACCAACTGGTTTCTTGTTTTATCTAATTTTTGTGCTTGTAGGGATTTAAACATTCTTTAGTTTCCCATCCCTTTTCCCAATTTGCCTCTTGATGCATAATTATGAATTCATTGACATGCACTGTTTTCTAAACATATTAACTTTATTTTAATGCTCTTGCCTTGATATTTTTTCTTTCTTATGCATAACAGAGAGTACTCAATGTTTGAAAAGATAGTGTTTCCAAGCAGATTCCCCAATATAAAAGAGATCTATTTATGTCCATCCTTTTTATTTTATTTGTGGCTCTCTGTTACTAAAATGTAATTCTAACAGGAGAAAAAAGTTCTCTTATTTGGTTTCTTGTACTGACCTATGTTTTAAAAATATCAGTTTCTTCAGTCTCTTCTGAAGAGCAATGTCCCAGTTGCTTTATCTTATAAAATGTGCCAAAACAATCAGAGATTTCTGTATTTCATATTCCCCCATGTTTCATTCAATGAGCTGCTTTATCTGCAAATTCTAACTCAAGACTGAGGTACATACACCCACCCCTAGAGGATCCACACACACACACACACACACACATATATATATATATATATATATATATATATATATATAGAGAGAGAGAGAGAGAGAGAGAGAGAGAATCCCTCCAAAGCAAAAAAGACTTCCATGTAAGATCTGCTTTATATGCACAAGCTTGATCTGGGAAAGACTCAGGCCAAATCCACTTTTCTCTTGCAAATCTCAGTGGGCTCCTAAGAAGAATACTGAGTCAAATATATGCTTTTCCTAGTGTTTGCAAACCTTCCTGAAGCTAGACTCAGCTGGCTTCAGACCAACCAGTTTATATTCTGCAAGAACATATACCTTGTTCTATGCCAGATGGAGTTCCTGCAGTTTTACTGACCAGGTTTTTAATAAGCGAAAACAATAATAAACACCCGGGTCATCATGTCAACAAAATCAGTGTCAAGAGCTAAACAGATTTTTCCTGTGTTCTCCTGTCTTCTAAATCCTCTCTTCTAGATCCATAACTATATTGTACTATGCTGTCTTTTCTAATTCATATTCTTGTCTTATAACCTAAGGACTGCAAAACATATTCAGTATAGGTCTACCATAATTTGAATGAAGAATCACTGCTGTATCATAACATTGGAAACTGACACGTTATATTAGCTTTCCCATTGCTCTGACAAATTAGTATCCACTACTTAAAGGGAGAGAAGTTTATTTGGCCCACAGTTTCCTAGAATTCAGTCCACAGTAAGCTGGCTCCATGGTAGGAACATCCTGATGGAAGGTTGCGTTAAGTCAAAGTCACTCAATTCGTGGCAGTCGGAAAACCAAACAGACAGACAGTGCTGAAGAGGAAGAGCTCAGAGACCATACACAGTGCCCAAATTCATGTGCCATGGCCAATCTGGACATACAGAATGTGGTTTACCAGGCCCCTACGTAGGTCCAACACCCATCAAGTTGACAGTAAACATCACATGCAGGCATGCTAGTGACAATTTTATAGTGTATCATCCCTCTCCTGCTTAAGTACTATCTCAAGACTCACGTATTTCTTGAAATATGTTCTAGAATCATTTTCTCTTGAATATTCAGACTCTTACTGCTTAAACCAAGGGAGAACATGCTTTTTTGTTTTGTTTTTGCACTACCACTGACATCTTATATGCAATAAGATGTCTTTCTTAACCTCTCTGTCAGACAACTCTTTAACATCCCTGGTTCCATCTCAAAGAGAATGACATTGCAGACCAGACTGGCCTAAGGGATGTGTATCTCATTGCCTCTTCCATCAATGATCTCAGGCAAAACCCACCTTACCTGAAACTGGTGATAAACTTGTAGGATAGCAGAAAGGAGGCTATTTAAATCACCTTAGTGACAGGAGAAGCCTCTAAACATACTTCCAACCTCCCTTTATCCCTTCCTACTTTAAATATGAAAGCTTATTAAACTGTTTTTGTTTCTCTGAGCTAACAGAATTCCTGTGATCCATAATTATACTGTACTATGCTGTCCTTCCTCCATATATTTACTTTAAAAAGCACTTATACAATGCCTACTGTGTGTCCTTTCCAAGTTCTGGTTTCATGGCACAGTTTCTGGAGTGTCAAGATTTTTTTCCAGTATGTGTCCAGGCTGTGGACACATACTGGTTAGTGGGCAGTGATGCCATGACCATATTTGTACACCCTGACCTGATTCAGGTCAGTCTGTCCTTCCAGCTGTCCTCACTGAGTGCCATCACAAAGTGCCTTGCTTAGATGATGTGTTTGCTTCTTCAGATCCCTGAAGATCATTTCCAGTTAGTAGTGATCCCTCCCAGTGGAAAGAGCTGAGACCCATCTGCTGCAATGAGCTTGTCTGCCTTTATGAGCTTATATTGCCTTTATGGTAACCACAAAGCCCACTGAGAATGATTGACTCATTTTTTCCCATCTATTGAAGAAGGTAAACATGACTGCAACTGAGCTTTAGTTTTATTAGACTTTTGTGGATTTTTCCTTAAAAGTTGTGAACTGTGCTTGGTGATTTTGAATTAGCCTCTTGCACTCACATTGGAATTCTCTAGGTGTTATTTTAATATGCACTCTTGCCTTGCTATGAAACTTGCCATGGTCTCTTGTGGCTTGGGAGAAGTTGGGTGTTGCTGTCAGGCCAGTAGGTTGTCCTCCCAAAGTCACTGTGATAAATTTGCTCTCTGCACAATGGGGAGAAAATAGATCAGGTGACACTTGCTCTATTTGAGTTCCCACTTCCATTCACAGATCAGCAGAGATGACATTAAAATTTTTTCCATTAATTTTTCCATCTGACAGAAGAGCTGGTTGGTGGGAGGACACTGGGACCTATGCCAGGCCTCTGAAGAGTGGGCTTTTGAAAACAGCCATGGGAAAGCATGGCCCAGGTGTTAGGTGATTCAGAACAGTTCTGAGACATATGAAGCCTGCAGACACAGAGAGAAAAGTGGAACGGTGTAAATAAGCATGCAGAAGGCCAGCGTGCACCTGCAGGGCCAGAGACCTGCAAGAAATAGAAACTACAGTGAGAATGTAAGATTAGAGGTGACGGATTCAAGGTGGAGGTAACTGAGCATTAAGAGGAGAAATGGGGCCAGTTCCTTTCCCCTAATATGCTCTATTCTTCACCATTAAACCTATCTCTTCTCACCCCTGTAGCACACAGCTGGGTGGAGGGAGGTCCAGATGTGTGGGGTGGTTGAGGGAGAGTCCAGCACACCTGCAGTGCTGTGAGGCTGGGTAGATCAAGGGTAACAATGCTGGGCCTCAGAACCATCCTCTGTCCAATCTGAGCTGTCTAAAGTCCTTTCTATACACAGACTTTAAGGTAAGGATTTGTGTCTTTCCATCTGTCCCATGTATGGCAACAGAATTAAGAGAAAAGTGGCAGAGTGAGCGGGTGGGACATCATCAGTCATAAAGTTCTCAAGGGAAGGGGCAATGAGTCATGTTTGTTCTTTGCTTCTGTGGAATTCTGGAGAAATCTGAAGAGAAAGGTGAATCACAAGGTGAATCACAAGGTACTGAGAGCAGAGAAGTTCTTGCCGACCACAAGCTTCATACTGACTTCTGAGGCACAGGGTCTGATGTGACTGTATATCAGAATTATCCAGAGAGCAGAGAGCTTCCAAATCAGAATTTTAGGAAAATGTGCAGCCTTTTGTATTTCTTATTGTTTTATTTTCATATTTAAGGCTCAACTAGTGATTCTGGCATATAGATGGGACTGAGGACCATTTCTCTGGAATGAATCTGTGGGTTGTTTAATCATGCCATTTCCCTAAGAACCGCATTTGGTCCAGAGCGAGGTCTAAAGTGTCAGGTATGCCCGTCCTCCTTTCCACCTACAAGTCAGAGCCCTTGAGAATCAGATTCTTTATTCAAGGCCATGACATATGCTGCAAAAGAAATCAAGCTTTACCTTTCCCTTAAGAAAATAAACTTGGCCCCAAGTTTATTATATAGATATAAAGAAAAAAGATGCGTCAGTCTCCATAAAATAAGATCATAGTTAGGACCAGTACACTAGGGCCAGATGGATGAAGAAAATGGAGAGAGACTGGTTGATACAGGACATTGAAGTGGAAAAATAAAGCAATAGACTTAAGTTCAGAAGACAGGAAGAAAAGAAGAAAGGTAAGACAGCAAACTGTAATCAATTCCACCTTAAGTGTTCTAGCCCACATGTGTAAAGGTGTTTGTACACAGAACTCACCATGCAGTTTATGATTAAAACTTACTCCTGTTTGGTTATCTTTAAATCACCTGGATAAACAAAATGATTATATTGTACAGAAAGAACGAGGTGAGAGACAGTGTTCAATTTTTTATGTCAAGGTAATCTGACCTTTCAAACATTAAACTCTAGAAAACATTCATTATACACTACTTTTGGTGAAAAGAAATAATTGGCCAGAGTTCTTGGTCTTTCATCTATGTGGCACTGACCTCCCCCATGTCATCAGAGATCGAATGAACAAAGGAAGAGAATGACTGGCTCAAAAAAAAAAAAAAAAAAAAAAAAAAAAAAAAAACAGCAATAACCTCAAAACAGATTTGTCTCAGAGGGTCCTATTATGTAAAGAATGAACTTGGCAATTCTGATTCTTAGAAATCTGTTAGCAATGAAGAAACGGGGGAAAATTAATTCAGAGAGAAAAATTACAGTCTTACCTCTTTCCAAAGTAGGCTTGTCATCAGTCTAAATATCACTGATGCCCTGACAAATACGTTGGGTTGATTTTATCTTTTAAAAGGTTCCATATCAGAAATATATGCCAGGGCTGCCATTTTGGCTCTCTAGTTTCCCTGCAGTCCAAAGAGAAGACAATGTGCATCCCCTTGAATCCAAGTCTACTGTCTAGGCACCCTAATAGCTGCTTGCTTCCTCTCCATGGAGAATGCTCATCCTTCTGATTCCAAAGCAGTGTTGCAAAATCCCCAGCTCAGTGGGAACCTCATAGGATCATTTAATTTTTCCCTACCCACAATGCATTGAGACAGAGGGTAGGAATATAACCACACAGATTATCTAGAGCCTTATAGGTCAAAAACATTTTTGTTGAGTTTTTTCATTATTATTGTTATTGTTTTTCATTTCTTTGCTTGATTCTGGGGATTAAACCCAGGCTCTTGCGTTAACATTGAGGGTACACTTTTACCATAGCTAGGCCAACCTTGAAAGAGTTGTATTTCTCTTTCTCTTTGTCCCTCTCTCCTTCTATGTCTCTCTCTCTCTCTCTCTCTCTCTCTCTCTCTCTCTCTCTCTCTCTCTCTCTTTCTGTCTCTCTCTCTCTGTCTCTCTCTCTCTGTCTCTCTCTCTCTCTCTCTCTCTCTCTCTCTCTCTCTCTCTCTCTCTCATACCAGGGATTGAACTCACAATCTCTTGCTTGCCAGGCATGCACTTTCCTGGCTGTATTTATCTCTTTAAAATACATTTTAAAAAGCAGAGCTGTATTTAGCAGTGCAATCAAGGCTGAGGTCCACAGCAGCCTAGGCCTCCTTCTCAAGGGATTTAAGTGCCAGCCCTGAGTAACCACAGGGCTCCTTTGCAGTCCCCAGCTCACCTGAGCCACCTCAGACTCTCCTTCCCACGTGGGTCAAGCCTGTGTGGAGCAGAATCCAGGTAGGCCTTTTCCTGGCAGACTCCCTGGCTTGCTGTCGGGGAGCTCCTGCTGCTAATACTTCCTCCAGCCCAGAATTTGTGGGCTCCTAAATCAGTCTCTGGCCTACCTCCTGTTGTCCTAAAATGCTTCCACATGGCTGTGAGATTGCTGATGCAAACAGAAAGGGACAGCATAGGCTTCTCACCCAAGATCAATCCTTCCAGGTACTTCCCACAGAGAAGGTTGACTGGGTTTCCTAAATTATAAACTGCAGGGATGGTAAATTTGGCATGCAGGGGTCAGGATGGGTTGTTAGGTTTCCATGTACTTTCTCCATTTAGAGGCAAAGAGTACATACTTTAAAAAGTAGAGACAGAAGAAAAGCCTCTATGTGCGTTGTTCTGAGTGTCTGCTGTCCTGTGATGTGCATGAGGAGAGAGGGGACCATGCAGCATTGTGGGAAGTGGGGCTCGCTGAATCCGCTTGTCTTTCTGCCCTTACCCTACAAGCGCAGCATCAGTTGGAGCAGGGACTTCCATGCATCCTTCTGCCCCGTAAGCGGCCCTTGCCTCAGGATGGGGGCGGGGACAGGTGTCCTGTTGTACTTTATAACCTCTGACATTGGACCTCTCTTTTTCAGGAAGGTAACTGATGCCTCAGTAAGAGAACTGGGACCACTGAATTTGGGGAGGAGGGCTACCAGATGCTACATCTTCTCCTCTTTCCTGAACTTCATTAAAATACTGTTTCATGGGCTGGGGATTTAGTTTAATGGCCCAAGTGCCTGCCTGGCAAGCGTGACCTCGTAAGCTTGATCCCCAGGACAAAAAAAAAAAAAAAAACTGTTTCATGATTTTGGTCTTTAACAGTAGTATTCTAAGAGGTTCAGAGAAGATTCCAAGAATGCAACAGCCCTCTTTCAAGTGTGTAGGGGCCGGGCTGGCCTGGTTGAGTTGTCTGTCACTTGAAGGATTTCTTCAAGGGGCGCTCCCTTGGGGTTTCAGCACAAAGCTTTCCATAGTCAGTGGCTCTGACACCTCTCACTGTTAGTTTTAGAATCCTATTAGCCAACCTATTAGAACAAGAAAATCAAGGGGACCAATTGAAAGAAAGATGCCCTATTGCTGTTGACAGAAGAGAGACTCAGCAGAGAAATTGGCTCTCTTTCCAACCCAGACAATTACTTTACTTGAGAGACAGGGTATCTGATCAAAAAGAAAAAAAATGTGATGAGGGGGTAGGTTAAGCATCCTGCTTTGGGCTTTTTGGCGTCTCACCTTATTTCAGGGGATTGCAGAGCCCATAATGAACCTATGGAATTCTTGTCATCCATTGTGCTATTCCTGTTTTAATCACGAGCCATACTAATGTGCGCATGTGGCCCTGCTCTCTCTCAACTATGCTTTCTGATTCCAGTGTACTACAGACAGACTCCTTCTTTTACAATTACAGAAGAAATAATGGTTCCTGTTACCAGGTAGTTACAATCCAAGAACTGTTTGAAAAATGACCTTGAGTTGCTTTGTTGTCATCTGAGCTAGAGAGATAATGTTCAGCTCTGTCTATCCTCCCCTCCTTTAAAAAGTAGCTCGTTGAGTGAAGTCTTAGGCATTCAATGAGAAGCAGGTGGTCCTCTGGTCTGAGGCCCAGGGAAAACTGGTCCTGGTATCTGCCAACTGGGTGAGGAAACCATGATCAAAAGTGAGGGGTCAATGCAGCAGTCACAGCAGCCAGGATTTGGGCCTCAAGGAAGGATGAATCGCTGTGGCAAGAGACTTTTCCCGTGGAGTCTGGAGCTGAGCATAAGGGAACTGTGAGGAGGGGTGCAGAGCTGCTCTGAGTACCAGCTGCCTCTCTGGGGGTGCATGTGACATGGGTCAGACTACCCTCAGGAGCCAGCATCTAAAAGTCAGCAGGCTACAAATGTATCCTGATGTGCCTTTCAGGCCTGCAGCCTCAGGTACCAAGCAAGGATGCTGGCAAATTAACCACCACAAAGATTTAATGTGCAGACAAAATACTTTTTGGTGCTCCATTTCTTTCAACACGTGCAACATCTTCCTCAACACACACACACACACACACACACACACACACACACGTGTGCATGCGCACACAACTACACTTTTTATTGAAATGAGGATGTAGTAGCATTAATGACAACTGTAGAGAAGGATAAAGGCCAATGGTTCTGTAACCAGCCAAGTGGTTATTTCATTTTTATAGGTTTCCTTCTCATTCTTGTGTATACACATATAATCGTTCAGGCATTTTGTAGTCTGCTTTTTTTCCACAGTGGCATATCATAAACACTTTTCTGATTACACATAGCCTCTGTAAATGCCTCCTTTAATGGCTTCAGGGTGTAACATCCGGAAGAATTTATCAGGATTTACTAGGTAGCATTTTCTGTGTATATTTAGGTTTTTCCTAGGTTTTTTATTTTGTTGCAAACATTTATAATGTTTTTATCACAATTGCATGGGAACATTTTTGCATCTCTTGCATTATTCTCAGAAGAAGAATCAGTACAAAGGAGGTTTTATATATTGTCATATCACCTTATGAAAAGGTTGTACCCAGTGCCACCTTTCAGTGTTATCAGCTGAAATGCAACTCTGACAGCATTTATTCTCCACTTTTGCAAACTCTGTAGCTGTAAAATGATATATCCAAGTTCCTTTAATTATCATTCTTTTCATTGCTAAAAGAGATAAAATTTCTTCCATGTTTTCATTTTAACCTGATATGAATCATTCATTCATATCCTTTGCCTATTTCTGCCTTTCCTATGAACTATTAACCCTTTTGTCATAGTGATACAAATTTTCTACAATCTATTAAATGCTGCTTTTCTATTATTCTGATGTCCAGGCATTTGGATATAATAATATTTGCCTTTTATTTCCTTTGAACATATCTGTTACTTCAAAGCATGGGTAGGAATGATGTCTATAAAGGATGTAGACTATTTTATCACATGCTAGTCTACAATTTAATTTTAAAATAAAATATTCAGCTCCGTTACCCATCCAGAATCTATGTTCTTATCTTCAGATGTTTCCTTTGTCTCTTCCTGAATGCTTTTCTAATTGGCAATCTACATAAGCACAGAGACACGTGCTTAATAATCCTGCCTTTCTATTGTTTAAAATCTGCTTCATTATGTTCTGTATTTTCACACAGTCCTCTCTGTTTATGTACCACTTATATTGTACTGCCTTATTCTTTTCCAATTCATGCCAGAGTGAGTAAATGAATTTTGCTTCATGGTATCTCCTAAAATTCAATTCCTTTTCAGAATAAAAATTTCTTGTTACACATTTCCAGATAAATATAATAGCAATTTTATTGAATTCCAAAATATATTAGAATTCTAATTAAATTCCAATACATCTATAAATTTAAGAGAATAGCATTTACAAAAACTAGTAGTTTCATTCTGTAACAAAGCACACATTTTCATTTTATTTTATCAATCAAATTTTAGACAGTGTTTTTTATTTCACTCTAAATGTTCCACTCACCCAAGTAAATTTTTAAAAATTTAGTATTTTGTAGTGATCTTTAGTAGAATTTTTCATGATGATTTCTTACTGAACTTTTTGGGATACTTGCCTTCATTTATTTCTAATGTTAAGTATTACTGTTTTTAGATAGAAAAGCAATAGCATTTTTTTCATTGTCACTTATATAAAAAGAAGTGCAAAGCCCTTAGTTAACATAAGGACTCTATCATATTTAAGAGGTGTTCTGTGATCTTCTAGAAAGAGCTCTTTCATACTTTGATGACATGAGGTGAAGAGAGTTTTAAAACATTATTTGTATATCGAGAAAGTGACTTCACATGCTGTAAGAGTTCCCAGGGACATGGCAACAAAGCTGAGTGGGGGGTTATGTTAGACTTTTCAAGAAGTCTTCCTAGGGCATTAATCTACTAATTGAACTTCAAAGGACCCAGGATCCCAAAGTAGAATTTAGGGTTCCAGATTATAAAACATGATGGCTTGGAGATCTAGCGGTCTTGAGACATTTGTATGTGCTGGATAGATGGTGAGTCCACCCTCTCCTTAGTTACAATATCTGGTTTACCTTACTGGGAGGCAGAGTCCCCTGGGAACTACAAAAAGAAATGTCAGTGATGGAAATTAATTTTGAAACTACAAGTGAAATGATTGAATTAATGATCCAGGGAGCATTTTTTTCTCCTCTGGACATGGCATCAGGGACTTTTCCCTGACCCACCCTCATCCTGTAAAGTGGTACCAAATATTTTCCTTCTGTTAGTGATGACAGCCAAGGACATTTGTGGCAGAGACAAGACTGCCATTCTGATAAAGCTTCCCAGTGTGAAGGTCTAGACCCCTCTTAATGAATAGATGTCTCCAGTCTTCCATGTATCATATCATACCTTTTTTGAAGCATTAGTCCACAGTGAATATGAAATGGGGCAAGCACTTTGCAGAACTTGTTTTTAGCCCCAAGTTCAAACCCAAACTCTCCGCTTATAAGCCAGTTCTGGAAAGTTTCTTAAATTCTCTCATTTTTGACTTACCTGTTGTTTCCAACTGCAAAATGGAGCTATGTTCATTTATTTGAGGCATAACTTCCATGTGTTTGGTTCTGATAAAAATGACATAGTATAACAAATGGCATACAAAGACCCAGGACTCATGGGGCTGTGCTTAAGGGAAGCAGGGTAAACACAGATTCAGAAGCAACACATGATTTCATGTCCATTAATAAGAAGGCCATTAGAAATAATAATGAAAATGTGATAAAGTGATTTTGAAAAGGATGATCAGAAATTTTTCTAAGGCTGCTTCACCACAGAAATGAGTAAAAGGGAAAATTAGCTTTGAGAACAGTGGAGGAAGAGCATCCCAGCCTTTACAAAGGTCCTGAGGCAGAAGCATGCTTATCTGAAAAGTAAAGCTGGCCAGTGTGACTGGAGCAGTGGGACTCATGGGGAGCATGCTACTGGAGGGTGAGTGCAGAGAGGCATGAGGACTCATGTGCAGCAGAGTTCAAAAACAACACTCAGCTGGCCAAGTCAAAACAACTGTCTAGGCCAAGAATGGTTTTTCAATCTCAAGAAATTTGCTTTTAATAAGAGGGCAGGATACGACACATGTCATATGTCATCCACAAAGCCTAAGAAACTTTGCTATTTGATATCTTACAGATAAAATTTTCCAATTCCTGATGCAGGATCTTAGAGGTCCAGCAAGGACTTTGCACCTGTAACTGGGATTGGAAGCCTCTGGGGTGGGAGAGGGTTGAGAACAGAGGCCCATGCTGTGATTTACAGTTTTGAAAGAATGACTCTGGGGTCGGGGATATGGTTCAGCGGCCCAACACCTGCCTGGCAAACATGAGGTCCTGAGTTCGAGTCCCAGTACCAAAAGGAATGGCTCTGCTTGTGGTGGCTCCCACACAGTAGGAGAACAAGACAGAGGAGGAGCTTAGTTAGGACACCACTCATAGTCCAGGCAAGACACGGAGCTGCAGAATGGACCAGCCGGGCAGCAGCAGGTTGCTGAGTAATTGGATGCAGTATTTTGAAGGTGGCACCAAAGTAGCTGTTGACTGACTATGGAATGTGAGAATTAAAAGGGTTAGGGTTAGGGTTAGAATGTGAGAATTAAAAGGGAGTCAAGGATGCCCCTGAGGGATTTGCTCTACGCACCCCTCCTAATGCTGTGGAACTGAGTGACAGAACTGTCCTTTCTAACCCCAAGGCCTGATCCCTCCATTCAGCCACCATTGCGCAGTCAGAGTTCCTAAAGCACAGTTTTGATCATGAAGGGGAAGTCTTTCCAAGAACGTACCCTCGGGGCCTGTGAGCTGGGGGCAGAGTCCACCCCCTGGGCTTTTCAGTCTTAGCCTGCTAGTCTCTAGGTGTCCCATTCTCCAGCCCAGGCACTGGGAACAACTGCAGGTCCCTAAGTGTATTGCCGCTTCCATTCCCTGGTCTTGGGCCCTGTAGCTTCCTCTCTCTCAGCATCAGCAGTCACAGCCTGTGGCTAATCTGCTGTCACAATAAAGCTGTCCTTAAAGCATCCTCCTGTCTTTCCTAGTCTAGCCCAGAACTCTGCTTCACCATTTTTAACGGCATGATGTTTCTATTTGTAACTTGACTTATATCCTCCACCCAGCTACAGAAAAAGAGATAGTATGACATGTGATTAAATACCCTTGTCTTTGTTAAGGCCCAACTCTGTGTTTAGATTTTGAACAAGTTGCTTAATTGCTTTAAGCCTCAGTTTGCACAGCTTTACAATGGGATCCCTACCATAGTCATTTTGTAGTGTTAATTAAGAGAGAATGAGAGGATTCATGTGTATGACAGCACAGTTCTGTGCCTATTATAAGGTTCAACACCATTAGGCTCGAGCTGTACCAGCTCTAGGAAGGCACTGAAAAGTCTGTTCGCCCCCTCTTCTTACTGTTGTCTTGTGTCCCTGCTTTACACACAGCAGCCAAGTGGGGGTATAAAGAGCTGAACAAGCTCAGAATCTGACTCTAAGTCCGCAGCGCCCTACCCTACATCCGCTGTGATGAGATGTGACACCCGTCCTCCCTGAGTCCCATGTTCCTCACATACAAACTTGAGGAAGTCATCTCTACCTCGAGAATTGCTGTGATTTGGTGGCGTATGGTGTGTCACAACCCCATGATGAGAACTGCCAAGGGCTCTGCCCAGAAAATCCCTCTGCCATTCCAAAGTGCAACCAACCATTCCCTTAAAAAATGGTTCTTAGAATGTCCCTGGACCCGCAGCATCAGTGTGGCCTAGCACTTGTTGGAAATGCAGATTCACAGGCCACACTCCTGGCTTAGGGGATGGCACACATGGAGTAGGGGTTGTGTGATTCTGACATTCGCCAGAATCCAAGGGCTACCACATTACAGAAGGGACCATTTGGAATGGGAAGTCTCCTGGCTTCTGCCTTCCCAATATATCTTAGTGGGATCCTTACATGCCACTGTTTTTCTGCCCTGTAATGAGGGCCATGAGGATTGAGAGATGTTTCTTAAAGTGTCAGAGAAGTAGAGGAGGTCAGGCTCTTTAGGGCTGCTTTCTGGGCTTGGTATCTCTGGACTTTTGACTTTGAAGGATTCCAGAGCTGATAGGGATTCAGAGGAGCTGGAAGAAGGTGAGACCCACAGTTAACACACAAGATGTAAGTTAGTCAGTCATTCTGCTTGAGACATAGCCCAGCTTGGGCGTATGTGCCCACAAAATGAGCCTTTGGGAGCTGCTGGTTAACTTGCGAGAATATAAATGTTTAGGGACAGTTTTAGTTAGACTGACAAGATGTGAAAATTATTTAGTGTGTTTAATTTTAATGTAAGGTGTTGACACATTTGTAAATATAGAAACTGAAGTTCGTGCAAATGATTTCACAAATTTTGGAAATATTGTGAAGAGCACTGTAATTCCTACATGCTACCGAAGTCTGGAGAGTGCTTAAATATCTCCAAAGCAGTAAGAAGGAGTACAGCCGCATTTATATTCAGTTATCAGCTTTTTTGGAACATGATACCACACTTATCTTTCTTCCTCTTCTTTAGGCTCATTGTGTGACATGAAAAATCATCTCTTTGATGGAGTGGTTCTCTTTAATTCAAATAGAGTCTGAGTGAAATTACTCAAGGCTGTATTATCCAGACCTCTGCCTTCCTCCTGCCACCGGGCTTCTCTTCGACTGTGGTCTCCCTGCGGTTGGAGGGGAGCCCCGGGGCAGGACAGAGGCTCAGTCAGCCCTGTCCACGTAGGACCACTTTTCTCAATAAAGGGTGCTGGCAGCAGAAGAACAGCATTAGAAGTTCTCAGTAAATATTATCTCAGGCTTTGGGTTCCCTTTTGTGCAAGTTTGGTGGGTGGGGCAAAGCATGGCTGTGTGATCACGATTTTTTGACAGTGTGGGGACAGGTTAGTGTGGTGGCGAGAGATTTAGGTAATAGAGTGGATAGTCTGATGCCAAAAATTCTAAAATTTTATGCAGGATTCGGTGTTTCCATTCTACCTCTCACTTATGGATGGAATAAACTATAGTTTGCTCTCATGTAGACCACTCAGCACAGCAGTGTGTGGCCATCTCCCCCTCCTGCATCTCACATTAGCCATTTGGGCAGCCACAGAAGCAATGGCCAAAGTACAGCTTCAGGCCAGGTGAGGAGACAGCAGGCGGTCTCCCCACTGAGAACCTGCCAGAGTCCCAGATTGCAAAGCCATCCTTTGTTAGAGAGACAGCATAGGAGGAGCCAGGTCAGGGAGGGGTGGAAGGGGAAAGACCCGAGACACAGGAGGCAGGATGTGCGTGCACAGCTGCTTACCAAGCTGCCCTCCTGTTGCTGGGCTGTAGTTTCATCATGCTTATTTCTCTCTCTCACTCTGAATGCTTCTGAGAAGTTTCAAACAAAGGTAAGTGACACCTGTGTCATTGACATGCTTCTCTGGTTGAACAGCACTGGGTTCCTGCTGACTTACGGCAGGGTCAGTTCTGAGGTGTGGCCTCCATGTCCTCTGCCAAGGCTATTGCATGGCTGTGGTCACGAGTCTCCTGCCCATCGGCCAGACCCTCGCTCGCTGCTGGAATGATTTCCTTGGAGGCTTTGCAATGAGTCTTTATCTCAGAGTCTGTCTCCCAGAATCTCTGTGCTGCTTTGGAGTTCAAGAAGCCACAGCTGGTACCCACTGATCCTTTTCCTCATTCCCACAGGCAGCACAAGGGGGTGGCCACAGGACCTTGTTATATGGCCATGCAATTCTCCTGCGGCACTCTTTCAGTGGAATGGTAAGCATGACTTTAATCAAGGAGGGGCAAGAGATAAAGGGGGGAGCGGTCCAGGAAATAGCAACTCCACATTAGCACTAGGAGTGATTTAGGATGTAAATATTTATGGCTCATGACTGTCCTAGCATGGCCTTCCTATCATGTGCCTTCATTTTCAATAATATGTCTCTATTTGCCTAATGTGTGGTATGGATCAACTCTAGTTAGGGAAAAGATCATGTCATTTTATTCAACTTCACTAAGTCTAATCCCACCAGGCACAGTTCTTAGACATACCAGATGCTCAATAAATTTTTATTCAGTTCATGATGGGTCAAATGAACCCTAGAATAAATGCTTTCAATGGTATACAAGGATAACCAGCATAGAAGGAGAAGCAGCCAAATGGAATTTTTGCCACATGTTTTCTCCTTTATGTAGCTAAATGAAATGAAATGAAATGATGTCCAAGGCCTTCAACTGGGAGAATTTGAAGGTATTGTGTTAATATGGAGTCAGAAGGAAGATGAGGGATAACGCAGTGACAGAAAGATGATCAGGCCATAACTAATTAGGAATTTACAGCCTAAGGAACCAGAATGGTGATAACTCAGTGTAACTTGAATACATTGCAAAGTTTTAACAAATATAACTTGTAAAAAGCATATATTAAAGATCTTCTACAGAGAATATTAACAAAAATATTAATGATCTCAATCAAGTATGTGTGCCAACTCCAAGAAGATTTACCCTCAGTTCCTAAGTATATTATCCTCATTTGGTAGCAGTTTAGGAAGACGTAGCCCACATGGGAACCTGATACATTCCTTCAAGGCTTTATTTTCACGCATTCATACCCACAACATCATGTAAAGTTCATCTCAAAAACCTGAACTATTAGATTACCAGCAGGATCAGCAGCTGCCTCCTAAATAATTAATTTATTGCAGCATTTTTTCCAAGTACTGGTAAGAAGCTGACCTTTCAGCATGAACACTTATATGTTTTATTCCTTCCTGGTAAAAGACAGGGAACAAAAAAATGGCCAACTGTCTTTGAGTAGGAGATTGGGACTTTCAGAGAGTGGGCACACATTGCCAGTCTCTGGAACTGTGAGGTGATTATTTATCTTTCAAAATCTATTTCTTGTCCATAAGGCAATAAAACTCTCATGTCTCCCTTTTTCTACCTAACTAAAATAAGTAAAGCTCCTAAAGGTGCCCTTCTCGTGGCTTGGAAAACTCGGGTAGATGCTGGTAGACAAGGAGGAAGAGTCCTATTGTGTACCATTATTTTTACTTCTCTTCATAAAATTCCCGTTAGCAAAACTCTGCACTGGTCCGTGCCTTTTAAGAGCTGCACTGGGAATACAGGCAGTGCAGTGTAACTTTCCATGATTTCCCAGCTTCCTGCAGAGAACCAGAAGTACAGCTCAAACAGCGTGTTCCCCAGAAGGCCCCGCCTTCAGCTCCGACATTCCACTGGCTGGTCCATGAGAGAGGCAGGGAGTGTGCGGGGGTGCGTTCCTCTATTAAGCTGCTTTAAAACCACTTTTTGTTTTATCATCAGAGAAAAAGCATTTTAAAAACAAAAAATAAAATCAACTGTGGTTTCCCACCTCCTCTGCCCCACCCCAAATACAACTATTGTTTATCATTCTAGTATAATTCTTTTTAGATTGGTTGCTAGGCATTTAATTTCATGCACATGTAAACTATGCAAATGTACTATTTTGTATATGACCTATTAACTCAATGGATGATAAACAGAATTCCATGCTGTTACATACACTTAATAAATAATAATATAATATTCCATACATTGGAAATGCCAATGTTTACTTTCTATTATTGTTTGTCATTTATGTTGCATTTATAATTGTCCCCAGTTTAACAGTGTTGCAGAGGACCTTCGAACTAAGGCATCTTTAGCATTTTAAATTTATTTCTATAATGTACAGTCCTGTAAATTAAATCACTAGGTCATCCAATAAAGTTTTAAATTTATTCTGCCATATGTTTTCCAAAAGCTTGTACCAATTAATTTTCTAATGAGCAGGATAAGTGAGTCCCTTTCCCACTAGTGCATTGTTGAAATTAATGGGAAGCTGACCAGTGTGGGGAATCCAAGCCTGGTGGAAGAGGGTGACTTCACTAGGATCTGCTTTTGTTTACAGTATCTAACATGTTTGACCACGTCAAGATCCCAGACAGATAAACTTGCCTTTGATGTAGGTCTCCGGGAACATGCCACAGGTAAGTCAGCATTCCCAGAGCTCCTGCCCGCTGGACCCCTGTACTAGAAATTTTGAGAAGAACACTCAATATGTTACCCATTGGGGATTTCAGGCCAAGCAGGTCAAGAAAGAGGTTTGGTAAAATTTTACAGAATGAAGAACTATATAAAGAATGTGTGAAATGCATAGAAATGTGGATATGGAAACATGAGAACTAAAAGTGAAGGGGAATGTGATGTTTTAACCACAACTGCTAGCGTCTCAAAGAAAAACTATTTTTTTAGCATTTGGTGTACTGAAAATAGATCATTCTTGATGAGAATCAATGATACTAAATAACTGCTATGAAAGAAAGGTAGCATAACAAGAGACCAGTAATGCAGTGCAGTGTCCAAACTAAAGACCCTACTTACACTGCAGTGAACAGGATGTTCTAAAGATTATTCCAAATACTAGGCCACGACATCCACCATTTTTGCCATTCTGTCATATTCCTTTTAATATCATTTATTTCATGTTTTTTCTTAATTTTTTATTTCTGTGCCTAAACTTTCACAAACAAAGCTTATGTCCTTCCTGTATATATAGAACCGGTAGTGCTCACCGTATGAGTAAACTCTATGGGGACAAAAGCATATTATTAGATAATTGAGAAGATGTAAGTAAATGTTTAAAAAAGTGTTAGTTATATCAGCTTAAAATCTTCTGTGATAGAATTAGCATAATATTAGTCAAAATATAAAATTGACACCATATGATTCAGTGTCATTTGTCATATATTACCAATGGTATGTCTTATACTTTGAGAACCACTGGCTCTGTGTGTGTGTGTGTGTGTGTGTGTGTGTGTGTGTGTGTGTGTATTTAAGAGGTAATGACAGTCAAGAGATGGGTCTTAAGAAGTGTGGTGACCAGGGATGTATGTTCTCACTGGAAACCAGAACAGAGGACTGAGATAACATGTTCAGTAAGTTGCAGCATCAAAGAAGGTATCAGCACCCTATGGGTTATTCCAAAGACCAACAGAGCATTGCATAGAAGTTGAAAGAAGGAATATTTCACCTCACTGAAGGGACACACTCTGTCAATCTGCAAGTAACCACATGAGATGTTACATGAGGATGTAACATCTTCCCTACCACTGAAAGCACTCATGAGAATCTAGCAAGGGCATTGCGTATGAAATCTCTGCTCTGGAGGTTGGTCCTAATCCTCAGTCAGGCTTCTTGGCTGCAAACAAACAGATTCAGGTTAACTCAAATGAATTAGGAATTTACTGGAAGGATATTGGGTAGAATCTACACCAAAACTGGAGTCCCAGACTTGGAATTGGCCAGCAAGGGAAAGAGAAGCTAGACAAATGGCCTGGGGCATGCTCCAGAAAAGACTAATTTGAACGCAGCCTTTAATACCAGGTCATTTTCCCCCAGATAAGAAGGGAGCTTCAATGTTGCACATCTAACGGACAAAAGTCTATGTTCTTATTCTAAAGTTAGGTCAGTTTATAAGGAAAGGATCAAATCGCTTGATTTTGTAGGTGATCTAGAAAAGAAATCCAGCTGCTAGCCAGAGCACCTTTCTGTACCTTGCATGGTAGAATCCTAGGGGCGCCCAAGCAGAGACTGTCTATAATTCCTGTTCTTATCTTCACACAAAGCAGATGACTGGGCCTGCCTTTTCCCACTGTGAGTTATTTTTCCAAAATAAGATTACACCTAATTTGATCTGAAGTTTCTTTGTTTTCAGCTAAAGTGTTTTTCTTAAAATAAAATTTCCTCTAAGGTGTTGTCACCTTTGCTGAAAATTACCAAATAAGTGAAATGTCACAGTCTCCGAATGTAAGCTGGCCTCTCTATATAAAGCACCTGTCAGTCTTTAAGCATGTAATCAGAAAAGTCATACGTGTGTGATCAATCTATTTATATCAGTGAAATGACTTTATACTTTCGGAAAGTTGAAAGAAAATTGAGAAATACCACTTTCTAGTCAAGTGTTCAGGGAATCTATTTTATTCAAGTGTTAGAACCTCCAATAAATAAGGAGAGGGAAATAGCAGCAGAGACTATTACTCTTTTCAGTGATTTTTTCCAAATTCCTGAATTCTGACTTGGTATGAATTCAGCTGACAAACCGGGAAACCACGTTAGCAGCTCACGTTGACGCTGGCTGATAAGAAGCTGTCTGTGGCACGGTCAAGTAGAAAAGGTCTGACTGAGTCTTCATGAAAAACCTGTGGCCTAAAAATTATTATTTTATTTCACCTTTCTTGGCCTTAACCCATTTCAT
Source organism: Cavia porcellus (assembly GCF_034190915.1). Taxonomy (NCBI): domain Eukaryota; kingdom Metazoa; phylum Chordata; class Mammalia; order Rodentia; family Caviidae; genus Cavia; species Cavia porcellus. The sequence continues at coordinate 36,528,616 of NW_026947489.1, forward strand.
ATTCTCCTTAAATAGGGTGAGCTAGATCTCACACACAGCTCAGATAAGGCTCCCTGTTAACTGAGTGTCTTCTTACAGCAAGGGGACATAGCAGAATCCAACGTAAGACCATCTGTCCTGGACAGACAATTCCACGAATGTACTTTTGGCAAAGAAAATTCTTCATATTTGTGAACAAGTCAGTTACTCATGAGCTGAGTTGAATGTGCGGGAGGAGGTGAGAGGAGAGGTTTGTTAAACAGCTCTGGAGGGTTATTTCTCCTGCACATGGGATAATAATTCTCAGCCCTAACAGAGCTGATGATTATTTCACCTTTGATTTTGGTTGCTTTTTTCTTCCTGTTGTCCTGTAAGGCCAGTGGAGAGTTTTAAGGAGTGTGGTGACCAAGATGACTCCTGTTTTTGACAATTAGAAAAACTTTAGAATGTAGACTTAGAGGGAAAGCAACTTGTAAAAATCACACGCTAATAATTGTGCTAGATTTTGGGGCCTGTAACTGGACCATACTGTTAATTCAGGGAACAGCGCCCCCTCTGGACCACAGGACACAGGCGAGGGCAAGAAAATCCACATGGGCTTTTTTAGGACCCTCTTCCCACCAGATACCCCTGGGTGGGCCACAGAGTTCATAAGGAATACACACCATTGTTCTTCAAATGCAGAGGTCAGCTTCCTTTGTTACATAATTTTAAATTTAATGAGAATAATACACATAATTTAATGAGATAAATAGTACCCTGAAGCTGTATTACTCTCCTGCCTACTATACTCCCTGCTGTGGTTTCCTGCCTCTCTGGGGTATCTACTTTCAGCTTTCCTGATACCGTTTCCCATTATTTATGAATGAAATGCATATATTGCTGCTTTGGTATTCTTTTATATTAGGTATTATCTGTTACTGTCCTGATTAAAAATTCAGTTCTTGCATTCATTTCAGACTTTTCTGTCATCTCTTTCCACACTTTCAATGTATTTACATCTATTTTTAGATAACTGCCCCTCAATAATTAACATTTACACTGGTGTAACTCTAAATTTTATTTACAAATAAATCATGTAATATACTATGGTCAGTTTTACTCTTTGGTTTTCAGTTGTTAAAAATGTCCTTGTTGGTTTAGTTTTCTGTGACACAATCATTTCTAAATATTCCCATAGGGCTGAAAGTCTCTTTTGATTAGATTTAATCGTATGAACTGTTCTGTCATTTTCATGTTCCAAATGCCCACCGTCCTGCAGGGAATCCCTTTTGCTCTCTCCTAGATTTCCTGCTTACTGGAATCATGGCTATTGTGTTTGCTTATTTTGTTTCCCTTTTAAGTTCAGGGCTTCATCTTGTTGAAGCACACCACTTGGTAACTTTTGGGAAAGAAGCATCTGGGAAGGAAATGATTGTACGAAAGTTTCTGGATTCTGGCTCACAGTAATTCATGGCTTAGCTTAATTCTGCCTCGGAATTCTTTCTCTCAGGAGATGATGGTCTGCTCCCTGATGCTTTCTGTGTAACTGTTTTTCTTTCTGAAAACTCCTCATATCCTTTTCACCCTAGAGTTTGAAATTCCATAATATGTGTCTTTGAGGATTCTTTTACGTTCTGAAGTTTCGCTTGGACAAACTGGGGCAGGTCCTTGTTCTTCACCGTACTGGAAGCTCTATAGGGCCTTCAACCTGGAAATGCTTGTGTTTTAGTATTGGAGTAATTTTAATGATAATTTCTGCTAATTTTCTCTGGTCTTGCTTTCTGAAATTCCTCTGGATTAGTTTTCTAATTCTCTATTTTGCTCCTACTTCTACTATATTTGTGTTCTTTCTGGAAGAATTTTGAAACTTACCCAATAATCTTTTTGTTTATGGATTTTTTTACAGACTCACGTATTTTTTCCTCTGAAGGAATAATTCAGAGATACTTTCACACCTATTTCATGAATGTAGCTTTTTCTCTTTCCTCTCTGAAATTATCAAGTGTAACTTTTTTAAAGTTATTTTTTCTCTGAATTCTTTGTTTTCTCTAATTTCTTTACCCCTCTTTTTGGCTCTGTTCTGGTCCTTGTTAGAGACGTACCCTGGATTTCAGGAGACCCTTGACTTTCGCTCATATTGAGTCAGTAGAAGCTGACTAGAAGCTGGTAATGGCCTGGCATCTGCTAAGCCTCAATTTAAGGTAATCTGACAGGAACCTGTGCATTTCACAGGTGACCCTCCATACAAACTATCTTTTATTTTGGGGAATGGGAATTGAGAAACTGAGGTGGAAACAGAGGGAGAGGAGCTGGGTGTTAGTAATCAAGTGTAAACCATTTGTTCTGTTCTCAGTAGGATTCTTTACTTCATTATTTGACAGTGCCTGGTGTTTCTAAGACCAGACTCAGCGATCTGCTGTTCTGCGAATTAGCATTCTACTGCAGCGTGGAGGAAGAAGCATCTGTCTGCAGAAGAAAGGGAGGGGATCTGAGGCTCATTGTCTTCTAAGCTTTCATCTAGCCCTCCTGTTTGCAGTCCATCTTCTCCCACTTTTTTCACCTCCAGTCTCAGAGATCTTTCTAAAGAATCTGTAGAGATTGGCTTCATTGGTGACTTCATTTTCTTACTCAAGAAGTTTGATTTTGTTTTCTCTTGGACTAAAAGCATCTATGAGTTTTGTTTTCCAAAATGTAAATTTCTCTTCCTTGCTAAGAATATCTTACTTGTTGTCCTAGTCCTTATTCATTTAGGCCCTTAAAAACCCCCTTTCCTAGATGCCACGACAAATGCCTAGAATCTCATTCTGGAGGCTGAAGCAGGAGGATCAAAACTTGAAGCCAGCTTGGGCAACTTAGCAAGACTCCATCTCAACATTTTAATAAAGGTCTGGATATGTATCTGAAGGGTAGAACTGTGTAAATCACTAGGTTAAGTCCCAGTACGTAAATAGATAAATGCTGTAAATCCCTTTAATAGTTCGTGAAGTATTTTAATATTTATTTTAGTTTTAGTGTTATTTCATAAAGGGCATAAAGGAGCAAAGATAAAAAGTGTAAGAGTTCAGTATACTAGTAAAATCAGTTCCTAAGGATTTGACAAGGAATGTAAAGAAAGCATTTTTCTATATGCATTAAAAGTACTCAAAAGGTTTTATAACCTCTGACTTCAATACTCCTGCCTGGACCCCATCTTTTTGTCTTTAGGGAAAATGAAAATGGTAGTTGAATTCAGGAACATACATGAGGCCAGCTGAGCTGGTGATAGGTAAAGAGAAATTGAAATTTGAAGCAAAAGAGCAGGGGAAAATGTGTGTGTGTTTGAAGTGTTGTCATCAGGAAAAACAAAATGAAGAACAAAATCAGGGACACTGCCTTCCAGGAAACAGTGACTAACACAGGAAGCCTTTGTGTAGGAGAAGCCTGCTGGTGGACCATACATCCTGCTTCCAAACAGAGATCTGAGGGGGAGAAGGTGCGCATCGGCGATGACCTTATCCTCGTCAGTGTGTCCTCTGAGAGATACCTTGTAAGTATCTTCTAACACAGGTGCCTTTTGTTTTTGAAACTTTTCCTCCTACAAATAGGTGGCCCCCACAGGTTGGGCAGGAGAACTGACCCCCAACAGGTCAGCCAGAATCAGACACCTTTGCACAGTATACTTGGAAGATGGTTACAGTCTCTTCCCTGCCTAGGTGATAGTGGACCCTGGAACTTGTTAGTTACTCATTTGGGTTGTGGCGCTGGATCCAGCAAATTCTGCGGAAATACCCTAGGCACTGTTTATGCATTAGCTGACATTACTATGAATTTATCACAGTTTGGCCTTTTCCCAGTGGAGAACAATCCATAGAGAATGGAATACAGAATAATAAACTTTTGTTGGAGAAAGTAGGAGAATTTGACACGTTAGTGCATGGGTGGTGCAGAGGTTGGGAAAACAGGCAGTATCTTATAGGCGAGGTTGTGTACAAGGCAGAAAACACTGAGAGCATATGAGAAATGTCAAAGATAAATTTTTATGCTTTACAGTAGTTTCCCACAGAGTCAAACTTGGCTGCGGGGTTTACTTTGGTTTGTACAAATGCTGTAGTAGTTTTTTCCATTTGTGAGTTTTCTTTATCCTACAAAGATTAAAAATTTTATGAATTGCTATTGAACCAGGGATCCACTTGAGGGATAAAGTCAACATTTGTCTGCCACCTCTGTAGCTGAATACTTCCTCTTACCAGAATAAAATGTCCCACTTTGAAGCTGCTTCTAGATCGGGTGGAGAATCTCCCATCGGCTATGTAGAGCCAGGCGGCAGAAAGACTGTTGAATTCAATTCTTGAAATTGTAGGCGAACTGCTGTGTTGGGACTGAGCTGGTGATTTAAAGGATGTTTCTTTTGTTTCTGCTGCAGCATCTCTCGATATCCAATGGGAACATACAAGTGGATGCCTCCTTCATGCAAACCCTCTGGAATGTACACCCTACGTGCTCGGGAAGCAGCATCGAAGAAGGTGGGCTCTTTTGTATGCAGTCAGCCCGGAGCCAGCCAGTCTCTCTTGTGCTGCATAAATTGACATTTTCTGTATTTCTCAGCTCCCACTTGAGTATCTTGGTATGCAGGTTGCATGATTTTAGTTTGCCTAAGTTTTTCTCTGATGTCAGCATGGATTATTTTCTGCCCTGAAACCTGCAGGTACATGAATATTCCTGACGCTTTTTAATCATTTAGAGCCCATTGTTTAGCATCAGATGAATTCAGAATTTGGGTATGCACTTTCTCTTTCTCTAAGTCCATCAGTCTGTCTGTCTCTCTGTCTCTCTCTCTCTTTCATTGTTATTTATAGTTACAAGTGCATAGACCTCAGCACTCCATCTTAGAAGAGATAGTTTACCATTTTTGTATTTTCCGTAGGCCTCTCTCCACACTGAAGAATTTCCTCTATAATGAAAGTGTATTTAGTCATTTACTTTTTCTTGTCTTTATGAAAGACCATTTAAAAATAGTAAGTGAAATTTTCCCTGCATTGTATTTTTTCCTCGGAAATAATATCTTCCACCTTGGTGCTCATGCCCTGTTTCTTGCAACCAGGCAGTCAGTGGACCTTGCAGGTTGTGTAATAAACAGACTGGCCTTGTCTTGCTCATAGACAACACCACAACCGAGCAGAATAATAAAATGTCAGTGACCTATGCATTGTTACACTCCATTCTAGCACTTTAAAGCAAAGCCAGAATTTTTAAAAATAGTCATATCAAATATAAAAATAGGCTTGAACCCTATTTTTTTCCCCGAGTCCAGTTGTTTCAAACTGAGCGATGCCCTTCTGTGCTCTGATGTTTGAAAATAAAGGGAAAAGTAAGAGTTGGCAAGGTGCTGTTTCACTTTCAGAAGGCATCCTGAGTAAAGTGAACAGCTGGGAATGCCAAGCCTTTAATTCTTTCAGCCCTTCATGGAAAGCTGTAATACAGCGTAATGTAGTCGGCCTTCGGAGACGTCTCAGTTAACCCACCAACCTGAACTGGAGTCTCCGTCTTCCCCACATCAGGATTAAGAAGCTCCGAATTTAAATTTTTCCTAGAAAGTTTTGCCTCACTCTCCACAGGAAACTTTTCATTTTCACTGTAGGATAAAATTATCTCTTGTTCCCAGCAGAGGACTTGTGGAGATTAATTAAGCAGTGTTTGCAAATCACATCAAAAGGACCTCATGGAAGTGTTGAATGTCCTTGTGGTGATGTAGGTTGAGCAGCTCTTCCCTTGAGTCATCTCTGGCTGTAGCAAATTCCCTCTCAGCATTCTCTGGTGAGAGACCTGCTTCTGCTTTCAGGGACCTTGGCATCCTCATCGTGATGCTTCTTCACTGACTGTGGCCTCTATTTCATCCCAAATAGTCCCCATGCACCAGAACTTGGCAGCTTTCTCTGTGTGAGGAGGACATCCCAGGTGAAAAGGCTGCTAACCGTACATGAGGGGCTCAGCATGGGGACCATCCCAAGAGGAAGACTGTTGGTTGGTTCAGGAACCGGAGGCTGAAGGATTTAATTTTCTAAATAAATTGGTTCCTGAGAATTTTCCCACAGTATCTCGTGAATTATTTTAAAGCAAAAATATGTATCTAAATACATTAGCAAAAGAAGATAGAAAATTAGGGGGAAATGTTTGGGAGAAGTTTAATTATGTCCTTCCTTGCGTACCTGACAAAAGCGTATGGGAGGAGAAAGAGGGAGAAGGAATATCTGACTGTTACTGCCCAAGATTCACTAATAAAACCCTTTTCCCTCTGACATGACTTCTTATTATTACTGTTTTAACTCAGCACCCCAAATAGTTTAAGTGATCTAATTATGTGATTTTTTAAAAATCCTGATAGAGAAATTAAACATATTAAATCCATGCCTCCTGAGAGCACAGTAGTCAGCAGAATTTTTTTAATATAGAGGAATAATAAATCTCATTTCTTTGTGTAAAGCAAATTCAGACTGGTCCTCTTTGCAGCTACAGTGTTTTTGAAATTAAGGCTCAGAATTTATTTGAGCAGTAATAGGTCATCATGTCCTTGATATTCATTGTTTCTTTTCAAAATCGAGACTCCGTGATTATAAAGATTGCTCTATTCTGAGAGCCTAGCGCTTCTTGAAAGCAGCCTCTATGCTTGTCCAGTTAGAGCTGCTGGAGAGTAATTCTGCCTCTGCTTTCGTGTTGTCAGAATACCGTGCAGATGTGATCTGCATTTGTGAGATGCATTTGAAAGCTAGCTCTCTCAAGACAGCTCTGAGGAACAGTTTGCTACCAACTTTCCCAGCCCCTTTTTTCTCTCTCATGACTGTAATTCAATTTAGATTTTTATCACAGAGTATAGATTATATCACTGTAGTGAGGTATAGGAACTTCCCTGGAAATGTGGTGGTGGATATACTTACATACTAAGCAATTAGAAACTCTTTATTTTCCTAACAGTAATTTAATTATCCTTTTTTTTTTTTTTTTTAAAGAAAATGGTACCAGTTGACACACTATTTTCACCTTACCTTTTGATGTTGGACTTGCTCACCTCTGCAAGCTTGTCTATTTAACTTTCAGGGTTAAACTCATTTTAACTTTGTTTTCTGCCTAATGCCTGAGCTCATGGAATTCATAATTCCCCAAATGTCTCCCTCTTCACATTTCCTGTACTGGCCCAGACCAGTTACACATTTTATAATATGGTGCACATTTTATAGTATGATGTGATCTTTAAACTCCCCATTAATTCATGGTAGAATATAATTTTTTTGTAGGATATCTACTCGGTGGGCATGTGGTACGTCTTTTTCATGGTCATGATGAGTGTTTGACAATACCATCCACAGACCAGAATGATCCCCAGCACAGGTAGGCCAATTGCTTCATCTGTCTCCCAGCTATCTCACCAAGACAAACTCATACTAGTTTGCAAATATTTGTGCAATTTTGACCACAGATTAATTCTGTAGGTTTTGACCAATTGAAAAACATTGCTTCAACCTTGAGTTCCAGCACATAAAACAGGAAAAGAAGGCCAGTAACATTTGTTTGTGAGGGTTTTTCCTTCTCTCTTTCCCTCTGCCCCTCCTTCTAGGGAGACAGGAAGAAGGAGAGGGAGAGTGTGTGTATGTATGTGTGTGTGTGTGTGTGTGTGTGTGTGTGTGTGAGACAGAGAGAGACAAACACACGGGAGGGGCAGAACGCCCAGAAAGTCTGTAATGCCTCACAAGCCCATTTCTTTGGTTTGCTCCTGACTGTAAGTTTTGAGTAGCATTCACCAGGCTGAAGCACCTATTGTATTAATGGAAATCAGGCTAATGGGGTAGGGAATCTTCATAAATTTTTGAGCAGGTTCTTCAAGGCAAATCATTTTTCTTCCCATTGCTAGTCCCAAGTAATTGAGGTGAAGTTTGCTGACTTAGTTTATTACCAGCGAGCACTGAAGAAGCCAAATGTGGATGTCTGATAGGAGCAAAGGGCAACAGTAAGAGGGCCCTGCCGGGGACACACACACACACACACACACACACACACACACACACACACACATCCCTGTCATTAAAATTAAAAGCACTTTAGGAACAGCCTGGACAGCAACCGCGCAGTTTGGGGAAGCTCGTCATTTGGTGGGCTTCTTTTTAAGGAATTCAGCAAGCTCCTGCTTGACAGGAAAGGTAACATGAGCTTTTGTGTAGAGGAGCAGAGTGAGTGGAGCAGACAGAAGTTCCCAAGTAGGCTCACAGGAGGGTGCAGGTGCCATCACTGAGATAAGAGAAAGGGGCCGGCCCATGCTTAGGATGCCTGAGGCTCTCATTTGTGTTTTAGAAAATGAAACTAAAAAGAAATAGCAGAGTTTTATTTTTAAGTAATCAAGCAGGAGTTATGACTGAGGTGGGTAAATAGCTATGTTTGGGCCCATTGGAACCTGACTGTTTCACATCAGCTGGAGGTGAATGAAAAGCCTCTTCGTTGTCTTCCAGTGTCAGAAAAAAATCCTCCGAACTGGACAGGATCATTGGAAACACTGACATTATGGAACGGATGAGGGAACCAGCAATGGAGAACATAGCAGGAGGTCCACTTTCCAGAGGACACTGTTTTTATTCCCTCTGCATCATGCAAGCGGCCAGGCTTGATAGACAGGCTGTCCCTGAATGGAAACTCGAAATCGGCGTGCTCACATTCTGAGCTCTGATCCTTGCCTGTGCCTCCGCCTTGTCAAACACCCTGGTGTAATCACTTCACCTACTGAAGCTAAGGCTGATCTGTCAGCCAAGCCTTCAAAAGCACCTCAGCTTCCCTCCCACTCTGCTCCTCGCCTCGGATTATTTTAAGGAACAGGAACAAATCATTTTGACCTTAGTCACCTTGTGAGATTAAATAGATCAAACTGTGAAAATGTCCCAGGAAGGAAGAATGAAGGTGTAAGACTCCTTCAGATGTGAGGGGGAAAGGGTCCTCTGGGCCAGCAGCACGCAGCCTTGCTTTGACCTGGGCTGAACTAGTTCACCTCCACCTGAGGCCTCTTTCTGTCCTGCCCTGATAGGGGAGAAGCACCAGGAAAATCTCAGCAGATGCCTCCAAGTGGCCCAGTCATTGTAGAATCATTTTCATCCTGGGCCAGACACAGAAATGGCTGGGGTGTCAGAACTCTACAGATTTAAAGGATTTTCTGTCTTCATAATGACTAAGTACTTCCTGATTACATGTGCATTCAGAAACACATTTAGAAGTGTGCTCTATAATGCCACCTTCTAGAAGTAAGCACTCTTAACATAATTTTCATTATATTTTTGTGCCACTAATGTGTTTTTCTGTCATTTTCACATAAATGTCATTTTCATATAAAATCTGGATAAATCTATAATTTGTAGTAGTTTGTACATCCAGGAACATACTTCTACACATTAGTTACACTTATTTATTTATCTGTACTGGGAATCGAACTCTTGACTTTGCACTTGTCAGACAGGCGCTGTGCCACTGAGCAATGTCCCTGGCCCTAATTACTTTTAAAAAACACATTGAGCCTTTACAATCATTCTAGTATGTAAGTGCCTTTATTGAATCCATTTTACAGATGAGAAAGCTGAGGCATGGGAAGTTGAAGAGAGCCTTCCCCAAATCACACATATAACAGATCCAAATTCAGATCTTATCTCTTATTTTGAACCAATTCACAGGACTACTCTGAAGGGGAAAATACAGTTCCTATTTACCTCTAATGTTTACTTATTGTTTCCAAAATCTGGATCCCATTTATCCTGGGGCTTGAGTGACTCAGTAGTGATATAAACAAATACTTTCTGGTGGAGATAGGATTTTAAACTAGTGAATTGAAACACAGTTAAATGATCCATCTTGATCAAAAGTCTCAAATTATAAAAAGGGGCTAGATTCAGGAATCCAGTTAATGTGGACTATTGTTTTTGAGATATGTCCCTAAACTATGAAAGTCCACTTCAGTAGACACTGAGGTATGTATTGGCTGCGCCCCAGTACACAGATTTAAAAACAGGCTTTGCTAATCACTAGAAGAATGTGAGGCAAACCCAACTTGAGTAACATTTTATTAAATATCCAACCAATAATTCTAAAAACTTTCAGTTACATAAAACAAGGAAAGGCTGAAAACTATAACAGATTAGAGGACATAGAATAGACATGACAATTAAATGCAGTATGCCATCCTAAATGTGTTTCTGGAGTGGGAAAAAATTAAGAGACAAATTTAGGTGAAATATAAATAACATCTTGAGTTTAGCTAGTAATGACATCCCAAAGTTGTTTTCTCAGTTTTGACAAATATGATGTGAATAGTACAAGATAAATGACCTCAGGGAAAACTTATCAAGACTTTAAAGGACTGTGAGGACTATCTTTGCAGTTTTTGCAAATATAAAGCTATTAGAAAATTTTAAAAATATTTATAAATGCAGTAAAGGATAACTCTTAATGCAAGAGAAAAGACAGCAGTTCAATAATAAAACCACGAGCACTGCAATAACCGACCATGCATACAGCTGTGTCCCCAGCTTACAGAAACAATGGTAGTGAATCACACTAATCTGCAGATGTGTTTCAAAAGTATGAAGCATTGACAAAAGACACAAAGCACATCAAGGAGCTAAACCTGAAATACTTGGAGCATTCTGTGTTGGTGTCATGGCGTGTGTGTGACTAGACTATTTTGACCCACTGGAACTGGGCTTTCCTGTGAGTCTGATTTGTTTGACTTCTGAGGTCAGCGAGGCCGATCTTTGCCCGCTGTGCAGGGAGCTGTCCGTCACCTAGTGCTGATTTCCAACTCTACCCACAGGAGAGTATTCTATGAAGCCGGGGGAGCCGGGAGGAGAGCCAGGTCCCTGTGGAGAGTGGAACCCCTTCGGATAAGGTAATGGAAGGCCCATGTGTTGCTTTTTTCCCGATGGCTTGCTCTTCCAGGATAATCCACTCTCCTAAATATTTCATTTGCTCTCCATCTCTTGACAAACTCTCACAAGTCCTTGGTGCATGATTTCCGAGAGGACTGCTTTGACTCTGAGGCTAATGGCTCAGCTGTACCTTCAGTGCCTGAGGAATAAAAGCAAGACTCATACGTGGCCACTGGAAGCTATCGAATTTCTTTTGTTTTTTTGTCTTTTTAAGTCAAATTTTCTGGATCCCAAATAGCTTTCACCTTCTTCTCAATAGATATGTTGGCTGCAATGCAAAGTTAGCTTTAAGTGACAGAGACAGATAAGTAACATGATGGCATTGACTAAGAGAAGTAAAACTAATTTGCAAGTGCACCTATTAAAAGTGGCATTTATCAGAACTTTTCAGAGATGGTAATATTTCTAGGTGGAAGGGACAGGAAGCTGACTAGAAGAATATCTCACAAAAGCTTAAGTAACATGTTGCTTAAACTTCAAACTACTGAAGGATTGCCCAGCTATGTACAGCACCTTTATTTTGCTGAGTGCATGGGGAAGTTATGCCAAAGCTTACCTGCTTGGGATGAGAAAGGTTTAGTACCACTGTCTGGTTTTTCATCTCTGCCTTTCTCTTTAGCATTCAGTTCAGTGCCTCCCTGAACACATGTTCAAGGTCTTTTTCATGAGGGGTTTATGCTCCTGTGAGGGTCTTTGAGATAATCCACCAGAGATGAGTGGAAAATATTAGAACTTCATTTATTACACCTGCACACCTCCACACATAGATCACCTCATTTAAATTTTTTTAACTGAAACATTATTTGGAGACTGCTGATTTAAATAATGCTGGTTTTGGTGTAATTGACAAAAGCTATATATATTTAGAGTATGAAATGAATACTGTTTATAAGGAGCACCCATTTGTTAACTGGATTGGGGTATTTATATTCTCAACCTGATCTTGTTAAAATTAAAATGATGTTAAACCTTTTTCTCGGGATATTAAACCTTGTTTCTGCTTGGTGGACTTTTTAAGTCAGAATGGGTATATACATATAGTTCTAGTTATGATTGTTAGCTCATTGCCCCAGAGACCTTAATGTAAAGAATTAAAGCCTTTAGTCAACATGAGTTGGATTCATTGATGCCTCAAAGTGGTAATGTTAGAATTTGATGCAAATATCTTTTAGACTCTTCTAAATTAAAAGATAAATTTTGAGATACTGGTTATTCTGTGGATAATATATGCTATAACTTTTGTGTAATGCTAACTTTTTGGTGGGGACCTTGAAAATATTAATATTCAACATGAGATTCTCTTATCTTGATCTTCTTATCCTCTTTTATTTTTTTCATAGGTTTTATCTCCTCACATAACACAATATTTGCTTACTTATCACACTTGCTTATTACTTGCCTTTCCCTGGGGAAGATAAACTGCACAGGTCATTTTTGGTATTTCTCTTGAAAATAGGACTCTTTGCAGTAATAAAATGTTTCTGTTTAGATAAGACATTTGGGAATTATGCACTTCCCCACCACCACCAAAAAATGAGTTTTCCTTAAAAGGCAGTCTTCCTGCTGGGCATGATAATGCGTGGCTGTAATCACAGCACTCAAGAGGCTGAGCCATGAGAATTCTAGGGCCAATCCAGACTAGGCAGTGAGACCCTGTCTCAAAAAATAGACAAATAAACAAGATAATCTTCCTGTCCATTTTGTGATTATTTGTATCAAGATGTTTTAGCAGAGTAAAGGAAAAATCAGAAACTTGGGAATTCCAATTATAGTACACGATTGTCATAGCCTCAGGTTCATGATGTTTGTTGAATCTTTCAAAAGGATCAAAAGAGAGCACCTTACTGAGCCCTACACAGACAAGGCCAAGTCCTAGGCCAAGTCGAGGGACTGGTTCACATCTGCGGGTGTGTGTAAGACAGCACATGGCGAACATTGAAAAGGACTTGTTTTTCTGTCTTTTGTGTTTGTTTGTTTTGCTTTTTGTCTGCATCTCTCTCCCAGCTGGAGTGGCAGTAACATCAGATGGGGCCAAGCTTTCCGACTCCGACATCTTACCACAGGCCACTACCTAGCTTTGACGGAGGACCAAGGCCTTCTGCTGCAAGACCGGGGAAAGTCAGACACCAAGTCCACAGCCTTCTCTTTTCGAGCATCAAAGGTAAGGTGTGATGAGTGGCCTTTGACCCCATTCTAGAAGTGAAAGCTGTGAAACCTCCGGGGAGAACTATGATAGCAAAGGGGTGGTCTGAAACAAAGACTGGTATTTAGACCTCTCGTATTATCTTTTCAATTGAGTTCTTGGAAGCAAAGATACCTTCAGTGAAGGACAAAGTCTTGGGTAAGACTGGAAAGCCCTGGAAAACACAGGGATCACCGGAGTAGATATTGTTGCGCAGAGACTGATGGAATATATTGTCACTGTTTAGTACTGTCTGAGTTGTTTACAGTACTTGTGAGTTTTATGCTTCACTCCTGTAAAGCAATGGGGATATAAGAACTACATGTATTTAAATTTAGAAAATTACTTCAGGTAGATGCAGAGACTGCGTAATGCTGGATATATTGTCTTTCATTATTTACAATATTCAGAGTTACTGGTGTCTTCTTCATCCTTTTTTCCCCTTTTGCTGCCCCCGCTGTTCACATCTCTTAGCTTTGTGCTGTCCGTCCAGTTTTCATTGACATTAGATCCCGTGGTGTCCAGGTGACCCCATGTGAAAAGCTCTGCCATTTGATGTGTCTGTAAACCACCACTTTGTCCAAAGTCTAACTTAGACTTTCAGCCCAGTTTTGCTTCTGTGTCAGTCAGAGCTGGACATAGTGGACAGCGAGGACTGCATACTGTGCTAACTTGTGCTGGACAGCTGACTTTTCTTCCACCTGGTGATTGTTCTAGAAAGAGCATCCAAGCATACAAAAGTCCCCAGATGTATGCAGAGTTTTCACTTCTGAGAGGACAATTCGCCATCTCCAGTAGGAGTTCCATTCCTGACTTCATTCCTCTGCTCCTTCCCAGAAATAGATGTGACTTGTGTTCCCACACAGTTTCAGTAAGGGTTATTGATGACTCTGTTTGTGCAGGAAGAGGTGTGAAGCTGACAGCTGCTTTTTCTTTAGGGCAATGCTGAGTCCTAGTGCATCAGGAGAGGGCAGTCTCCCTGCCCTGCCTTTCTCTGAAACTAGGGCTTCATCTTTTTCTCCTTCTTCTTATGTCCTTCTGGTCTTGTTTGGCCAAGAACATCTCTGGCACATAGGAGGTGTTTTGCCCCAGAACTTCCCTACTTTAGAATCCAGCTTTTCTAACCCCTATCCTTTAAATATTTTTTTAAAATTAGAGGTTTTTTTTATCCTCCAGAACTCCCCTCAGATGCCACCTTCTGTCCCCTCATCACCCAATAACAAGTTGCCTAGTTGACCTCACTCTAGTGTTCTGAGAAGATCTCTTCATGTTACCATCAATACTTGGGGGTTTTTTTTAGATTTCCAGGACAAGAGGGATCTTAAATTCAAATTTATGTCTAGCAAAGTCATTTTGATCTCCAGGAAGTGGTTTATGGTAATACAACATGTTCAAAGAATCAAAGGGGAAAAAAAAGCAACAGTGTAACACGAGAGACAGGCCAGGTCTCATTCTCCTCTAAGGACAATTGGGACACAGAGTAGGAGGCAGGAACAAATGAGGCAGACAAGAGGAGACAGAAAGTGAGAAATGCCTCCGCATGGCTGATGACAGTTAGTGCCTGCTGGGGAGACTGCACGTTTGTCCTTTTCCTTACCTGCATGCTCAACCCCTTTTTCCCAGCCCACTTGAGAGGGGCTGGGAGAGAACTATAATCCAGGGTCTTACCACGTCTCTTATAGCAGAGGAACTGGGCAGCCTCCCATGGAGCCGGCAGGGTCCTGTTCCTAGGGAAGCCTTCCATCTCATTCCTTTCTTGGCTGTTCCTGGCGAGCATGGCTCAGCACTGTGCCTTGGTCTGCAGAGAAGCCAGAAAAGCTCAGAGCACCCTGGGGTCCTTGTAAACTCCTTGTACTTCATACCATGCTTGGCTTCTGTGTACATTTTATCCTCAGAAAGCCCAAAAAGTCCCTCTATTTGCATTCATATACAGGCAAGCAGCTGAGGGTGGAAAGCTATTGCAGTACCATGGAGACGATTGGCACAGCCGAGGTAGAGGTGAAAGTCACCCATGAGTCACCCTGTCATGCTGTCCTGTGCATTTGGCAATGTATTTACATTTCATTGAAGTCAGTGTGCTACCAGTTTTAAATAACTCAGTGCAGTAGCACTCAACTCAATTTCTTTCATTTCCATTTGAAAGGAATCAAAACTAAAATTGCCTAGGCTCTGTGACAGGTTATCTATGGCTTTGTTCATACAGGAGGTTGGAGCGTCCTTGGACTGTTTTGTGAGTGGAGCATTTGACATTTTAGATCAGGCAAGGAAGAAAGACCATGTGGAAGCCCACAGCTCTGCCACACATAATCCAAACAGTTGTGGGGAGAGAACGTGGCAATGCACTGGCCTCTTACTTTGCTAACTGCAGTGTGATCTTTGCTAGCTGCACACTGCTGTGCTTCGCCTCCCTGGGAGATAGAGAAGACCCGCAATAGACAGAAGTTCAAGGCCCGTTTTTCAACAGTGTAAGGGCATTGAGTCATCTTGCTGCTCCTGCCTCTTAAGGGGTTAGGTGACATAACCAAAGACATCGTTTCAGAATATAAATGGTGGTAGGGAGTTGGGGTCACTCTGTGGAAAGGCTGAGAGAGAAAGTAAACTGTGTCCTACGTGAATGGGGTTGGGGAGGAAGTGGTGTGTTCATCTATTCACTTGGTATGGTAGAAAGGCATGTAAGCAGAAGACCGTTCCTGCGAGGAGCACTTTTTGGTGG
This sequence comes from Cavia porcellus, assembly GCF_034190915.1. Classification (NCBI taxonomy): domain Eukaryota; kingdom Metazoa; phylum Chordata; class Mammalia; order Rodentia; family Caviidae; genus Cavia; species Cavia porcellus. The sequence goes on from NW_026947489.1 coordinate 36,544,400, forward strand.
CAGTCACATGTTTTAGAGGATGCTAAAGCATGAAGCATTTGCAATGGGCTTTCCATCTTGCTGCATTCTCTGTTGACTTGCATTCGCCTGTGGCAGCTGTGACTACTAAATTGAGGGCCATTGACAGCTGCAAATGCACATGTAGATCCTCACACACCTGCCCTTACAAGGGTAGTGGCAGGTGTCCCTGGGGATCATGTGTATAATGAGAAGGGATGTGGCTGAGCCCTGCCGAAAGGTGGCCACATGCAAGCACCAGCTGCAAGTGTCAGCCCGGGCTTGGCTCAGATGGAATCAGACTTTGGGTGTTTGAGGAAGCTATGTGAACCATGCAGAGTAATGGCCAGAATGTGGTCCTGGTCAAAGCCTCTCATCCCCCTCTTTAGCAGGATGACCCTGGTCTGAGAGATATCATTGCCTGTAAAATATAGCACCTAAATCTTTTCTCAAACTGGTGTGAGAGGAGACCCACTCCAACCCACCACATGGCTTCAGACTTGCCTAAATCTGGCTCAATCCCCAATTGTTCTTCGTGAGATCTGGAACGTAGTTTTTAATCTATTTGCACTTTCTTGAAGTCCCATATGAAAGATTCTTCCCTATCTGACCCCAGCCTGCACTTCCATGTGTTTCTCATCACTTGCTTGAGGTTGCCTTGAGAACCAGCACACTCGGTATTTCTCAGTATCTGAACTGTGTTTTCTCACCAGCACACCTGTTCCCATAATGTGTCTTAACCTCTCAGGACTCCAGCACTGATGTGTGAGCTCCTTCTCACATGTCCTGACAAATGTCAAGTGCCACTCAGAGAAGAGAACCTTGTTCTTGCTTCCATTGCAGTTATTACCCATCAAGCAGGAACCCTGAATTAAAAAGGACCACACATACCCCACCCCACCTCTGCACGCATTCATTCATTTCTATACTGAGGGTTGAATGCAGGACCTTTGCATTGAGCTACCTCCCCAGCCATTCATTGTTTTATTTTGAAACAAAATCTCACTAAGTTTCTAAGTTTCCCAGGCTGAGTTTGAACTTGTGATCTTCCCACCCCTCAGGCTCTCAGAGTTCTGGGATGACGGTCATGTGCCACTATGCCCAGTTATTTTTCTTCATTCCAGTACCCTGCCCATTATTTACCATTTATTAAGCTTAAAAATTCCTTACTTAAAGAATACATAAATGTGTAACTATCCACCGGAATATGGAGTGAAATCCATTTCATGTCAACCTTCATCATCTTTATAGAAATGTTCTGTCATTCCTATATAATCATTTTGCTATAATAATCCCATACATTCAATGAACAAGACTCATTTTATGTTGGATATCTAAGTCAAATTTCTATGAATTTGATTTCACATCATTTTTCCATGGTCTTAACATTGCAAGCCCATTCCCTAAGGATTGTCAGATAATGTGGTTTAATATTTACCGTGGCATGGCAGTGCTATTTAGATGTCATGTCTCAATGTCAGTTTACAGCACTGAATTCCTTTCAGGACAGGGTGAATTAATAAATGTTAAAGCAGGCTGCCTTACACATAGCCATTTATTTTATAGCCACTCTAAAAGTGCTTTGAAAATCCACTTTAAATGACCATATCATAAGTCTTGAAATGATTGAGCTAGAATCTCAAATTTTTGCCTATTTCATTGCATAAGGGCATAGAGTTATCACTGTTCCCTGCTAGAGAAAATTTTTCCTCTGTGACAAAAACATTACATTTAATTTAGGAGACATTTGTCAGATCGCTACATGTGCTATGCTTTGGTTAGGCGTGACTCCTCCACCTGCCTTTCCTGTGCCCTCGAGATGGTGTTATAGGAATTAGCTGCCAGGTATGGAGACGAATCCCAGGAGATCTGTTGCAGCATGTACCTTGCCTAACGGGGCTGGTGACTCTGCTCTCCCAGCTCCCTGCAGACGGTGACGCTATGTGAACCATGGTTCTGGGTTTGTTCAGGAGGGAAACAGATTCCAGATGAGAAAGTTATACGAAAATGAACCTAAATGCAATTCTTCAAGGTTTCTCAAAAAACACCCGAGGAATGCACTAGCTACAACTTTTCTTGAAGGCTCTGCCTATTAAAATAATTAGCCTAACATCATGTAAGGACTAACCGGAGGACTAAAAAGAAACATGGCAAGAGATGGCTGAGTTCTAAATAATGTGAGTAGGGTGATTTTCTGTGAAAGAGGAGCTCCTAGCTCATACTTAGTGGGGTGGGACTTGTTCTTCAATATCATTAAGCACCTGCGCCCACCAGCCTCCCTAGTTCTTAGCACTGGTTGTTACCATGTTTTAGTGTCTTATAAAAGTGCTTTCCATCATCAAATGTGTAGCTATTTGCAGGGACCTTAATGACTGATGTCTGCAAGGCTTGTAATAGTGGCGATATTGTTACCAGAGTCCTCTCAATTTCTGCAGAAACACATGCAGATAAACAGATTCAGTGGCTGGCCTCTCCTTGCAATTACTGACCAGTGTGTCCAACTCGTAAAGTGTTAGCGGACTCAGAGCTATTTCTTCATGACTTGAATACATGTTTAACTTTTGCTTCACTATGGCTTCTAAACAGCTAAAACACTGACACAGTTAATTATTTAACTGCACTAATGATATAATAATCATTTATATAATTCTGTTAATGTAAATGAGATATTATAGTAGCCAGTCTTCATTTTCTGTTATTTGGTTCTGAATGCCCTGTAATGCTTTCATTCTCTTGAATGGTTTTATACTATTTTGTTATGTTTGATACTATTGTATGTGAAGGTATGCTCAACTATTTCAAAGAAAGAGACATCATGGTAGCTACTGTTAATATCCAGTTGTATTGTTGTGAAGTGCTGTGTTGCTTACATTGTTCTGTTCTGATCTGTTTTGTCCTGCCCTCTTTTGTTTTATTCTCTTTAAAATAAATTTTTTTTAAATTCTATTAAAATATAAATAGGCTGATTTTGAATTATTTCACTATTTGCTGGCTGTCTAGTTTGAGCTAGTTGCTAAATCTTCAATTTTATCATCTATAAAGTAAAATAATAAAAAGAGTAGATCCATTGAGAAGTTTAGGGAAAATGTTTGCAGAATACTGTGGATAATATGTGTCAGTTTTGGGCCACTGGTAAATTTATGGATATGATATTGTCATTTTAAAGTTATCACAATGCTTGACTCAAGCTAGGCACAGGATAATACCAGCATTTGTTCCCATTTGTCCTTTAAGAAACTCTAAATCAACCCTAAGAGTAGCAACTTGGTCACCGACGCCAAATGCTGAGATGATGGTTATGATGAGCTCATGAGCATTTCCTTAATAAGCCATCGGTGGAGGCCAAGATATGATTATTATCCTTTCATACGTATTAGACCATGTGACACAGGCCTTCTCAGAGGCAGCTCATCCTCTGACATAGGCAATACCGGTGCAGATTAACTGATATACAGATTCAGCGCCTGCAAAGCAATCAAATAAACACGATGATTTGCAGCCTATTTCCAGCAGAGCACTATGCGAAACACAAAGGCAAATTCTACTTCTGCTCTTCAGGAGTCTTTCTTTTGGCAAGGGTGATGGCAAAGGTTTCTTATGTGTTTTGAGAAGTATGTTTTATTATTACTCAGGAAGTGACTGGCATTGAAGGGAGAACTCTTTACTCACAGTTCCCAGAAGGAGGGCACACACTGTACCACACAGAACCACAGAGGGCAGCACCAGATCAGTCAGTCAGCGGAAATCAGTCTATTCTTTTTCCAGGACTGGGAATTGACCCCAGGACCTTGATACTGAGCTACACCCCTAGCACTTTTGTATTTATTTTAAGGCAAGGTTTTGCTGCATCACTAAGTAGCCCAGGCTGGACTCAAACTTTTGATTGTCCTGCCTCCTAGGATGTGGGATTACAGATGTGTGCCACTGGGAAATAGCATTTTTATCGGAAACCCTGTGCATCTATGTTCAACAGTGAAACGTAATAAAGTATGCATAGTCCAATTTGATTAAAACACATATAAGAACTTAGAGAGTTTCAGTTTACAGAAAGTTGGAAGTTGTTGAAAGGGAGTTCGGGGAAATGTAGCAAGAGAAATTTAACTCTACTTTCACAGAGAAAGTCACATCTGTGCAGGGTTTCCGCAAGAAGGTGGCTCCTGAGGGGTCAGACTCTAGTGGAAGCTGAGAGGAGCTTTCACTTAGCTCAAGTCGGAAGGAAACCAGCAGCATCTGTCTGCCTTTGACAGGCTTCTGCGTCTCTAACCTCTTTTGTTTCCTCACTGGTTTATCATGATTGTCACGCAGAATTGGGTTGTTGTTAATGTTGATTTTGCCTCGCTTCTTAGTTTTTGTTGTTGCTAATTTCCTTTTAAATTAGAAATGATTGCTTTGGTGTCTACCACAGAACTTTAGAAAATAGTGTTGATTTATAAAACCACAGACACAGAGAGACACTCAGTTCCATTCAGAACCATGACTCATTTATTTAAGCCACTCTAGCATTTATATCCTTTGGGGAAAATCGTAAGTAAATAAACGGGAGAAAATAGATGAAGTAACCGTATTCCCTGCTAGTTTAGGAGTGTGCCAGGCGCTACTAGGGATAAGGTAAACTGGGTGTGGTGATGCGCGCCTGTAATCCCAGCACTGGAGGCTGAGGCAGGAGGGTTGCTGCGAATGTGAGGCCAGCCTGGACTGCAAAGTGAGTTCAAGGCTACCCTGAACCCTATAGTGAAACTCCGTCAGAAAAAAGACAAAAAAAATTTAAAGAGAGAGGTAAGGTGATTCTTTGTATTTAACACATGTAGTGCATTTTCTTTTTATTTCACTGCATGGGCTGAGGTTTAAAAACAGTCTAAAGATAAAATTCTGAGCATCTTCTAAGTCCTAGGTGTCTCTGGAACTGTGCATATTTCTGAGATGAAATCAAGTATCCATTGTTTTGTACAGTAGATGTGCTCTTGACAGTCAACGTGTACACGAAGTCCTAAATCTCTCCCTTTGGATATGTTCATTCTGAGAAACAAAAACTCATATTTAAAAGTCTAGTCACTCTTTCAGCTCATGTATTTAAAACAAATATTTTTCTTACAAAGTTAATACTGCTCAAAATGGCCCCTTAAATCACTAATTGTGTGTGAAATAACTAATTTTGCTTTTATGAAAGTCTGAAGAAGAAATGAGCTGAAATGTAAAACAAATACATGTGAAAGAAAATATTAAATATATACATATATATAGAGAGAGATTTGAGTTCTCCGTATTAAGAATCTAAAAGTAATCGAACTGATTCTTTCAAAATTTGACCCATCCAAAAACAGTGGCATGTAAACAACCCATGTACACTCTGATGTGCTAAATGTTCAATACAAAGAATGGATTTTCCTGAGAAAATGTAGGAAGACAAATTTAACTCTGTTTTCACAGAGAAAGTGTCATGTGTACAGGGTTTTGAAAGATGTGTAGAAGTTTATACTAGTAGAAAAATCACAGACCCTGAAACTGGACCTCTTGATTTAGATCCTGGCATTACTTCCTTGAGTGATGCTGGGCAAATAAGTTTATTCATTTTCTTGGCAGTAGAACTGGGACAGTATTTGTAGCTGCACTGGAGGTTTTGTTATTAATATCTGTATATGAAAAGAGCTTAGAACACTGCATGGAGCATAGTAAGTGCTTAATACATGAGCCGCTGTTGTTCCATCATTAAAATGAGAGAAACATTGCAAGAAGAGGGAACAGTGTGACACATTTTTTATTCTGTAAAATATTCAAAATGCTGCCTAGGTAATGGCTTTTACAGATTAGTGATTTAACACAAAGTATAGATAAAAAATGGAAATAAGGTGGAGCCATTCAGAACAGAGACACAGAGACCCTGATTGAAGAGGAGGGGGAAAGATACCACACCGAAGGGCCCTCCCTCATGACGTGCTCCCCGGCAGGTGCTTCCGGTTGTCACCCAGTGGTTACCTAAGGCGAGGTGAGTCCCTTTTCCATAGTGTTAAATGGATAATTGGTGAAATAGTAGCATCTGACAAATGAAATCCGTTGACTGAGTCTCACAACCGGAGTGTCCCTAAGAGCTACTGCGTCAGCCTAGACACAGTACCACCCCGTCGGCTCTCTTTTGAATGGATGGAAAGACAGATAAATGTTTGATAGACTGATAGAGCAGTGGATAGATAAGATGTTAACAGATATGTGTGAAGTCCTGAATTGGGACATTTATGCAAGATAATCACTAAAATTTTGGAAGATACCAATTGCTTAAAATAAGTTAATTGACCAGAAAAGGTTATTTACTTGACTTACGTAAGTCAAGATGCACAAAGTAGAAAATATAATAAAGAATTAAATAACATAGAACAGAAGCAAGAAACTACCAATTGCCTAATTTTCCGTGGTTTTAGGTAATCATTCAAGTAGCCAAAACTTGAAATGCACTGATGTTACAGCTAACAGCAGAAAAAGAAACAAGCCTTTATAAAATCCTGGCTTGGATGGGCAGATCATAATTATTTTGGTAATCACTTTTCTGGCTTACAAATTCTGCACAAATGATGTGCCTTGTATATTGAGTTTCTGTGTAATCAGGCATGCTTATGTTTGTTTCTTTTTCATACGAAATAGGAAATCAAGGAGAAATTGGATTCGAGTCACAAGCGAGATATGGAAGGCATGGGGGTTCCAGAAATCAAGTATGGAGACTCGGTCTGCTTTGTCCAGCATGTAGCCAGTGGGCTCTGGGTCACCTACAAAGCACAAGATGCCAAAACATCCCGCCTGGGACCTCTGAAAAGAAAGGTGAAGGGTCAGAGACCCGGCCTACAGTTGTTTTGCACTGGGTTGGGAGCATCTAAACAGTGGAAGTGATGCTGAGCATCAGACGGACATGATTTATTTCCTGCTGTCCCAGTGACTCTGAGACAGTTGTACATGGTCTCTCCAGGCCAGCCCCACAGTCTAACTCAGTAATATAATTCAATAATAAGAAAACAAAACCGTTCCGTATATGCAAATCTGTGAGGAGGGAGTGGGATTTGTTTAGTTTAGTTTATTCCAAAATCTGATCTCAATGATTTTTAGCAGTGTCCCTGTTTTGGGATTACCCACATCATTGCTCCCTCCATTTGAGGATAATGGAGTTATTACACACTTTTAACAATATGGAAACTGAATAGAACCTCTATAGAGAAAATGCAGATTGCATATTAACAAAGCCTCGGAAACTAATGTGCAGGGAAAAAAAAAGCTGTGAAACGATTCCGTATCCTCAGAGATGCCACTGGATGCTGCCACAGGAAGCCTTCCTGGATATATGAGGCGTCTTTTTACCAGAAAGTCAGTTGCCGTAATAGCATTTCTTTGATAGGAGCCAGAGAATGAATGCCAAGCGAGTGGTACTTTTTTTTTCATGGAATACCACTTCAAACCACAGATTTCAACAGTCAAGTCCCAAAATAAGGTTCTAGGCCACATTGCTATAGTGTAGTTTGGATGTGTCGGCCTAGTGTGGTAATGACAGATTTCTCAAGATTGCTGGGTGTTGTGAGAAAGGGTACTGGAAATAGCACAATGCAGTATCTTAACTTTGTGCAAAGTAAAGCACACAGTCAGGCATAGTGGTGCACACCTGTGATCCCTGCATTCTGAGAGGCTGAGACAGAAGGATTTGAGGCCAGCCTGGGCAACTTAGTGACGGAGAAGGGCTGGAGATGTAACTCGGTGTGAAGGCCCTGGGTAAGGAGAGAGGGAGGGAGAAAGAAGGGACGAAGAGGGAAAGACCAGGGAAATGTTGACGTATGGAGCTTAACACAGATTTACCAGAAAACATTCCAATTTAAAAAAGAATAAGGTTGTCAAAAGGATATTAAAAAACAGAATAAATAAGAGGCCACATAAATAGCTTGCATGATCTCAGCCTTTCTTCTGAAAACAGCTTCAAAGGCTGGCTGAAATACAAAAACAAGGAAACTGGCTGCAGCTTCCAGTTAGCAAGACACTCAGAGTACGATTACTGATGATCACATGCAGAATGTTATCACACTAAGGTGAACACACTTCGCCTTTGTTTTTTCTCCCCAAACATTGACTAATTTCTCCAACAGAATAACGGGGCCTTGCGTTAGCTCCACTACGCTGGAGGGTTATTTTAGGTCTAAGGATTTACAGAACCAATATTTCGTAAGTGGAGAGAACTCTAGAAACATCGGCCTCAAATTCTCCGTGCAGTTTTCTCGAGGATCCATTCGACCATGGGTGGGAGGTGTGAATTCAAGACAGCAAACAGGAGGCTGCAGCAAGGGCAGTGACGAGCCCAGCAGAAGTGCTGAGAGTGTAGCAGCACCAGGACACTGTTGCTGGGACCCAGGGACTCCCAAGTTAGGACAGGCCTGGAAAACACAGAAGGTCTTCAGCTGAGTCCTAAAGGGGTGCAGCCTAGGACTGAGGACGACATCCTTGGAATCAGGGCAAGCTGAGTAAAGATGCTGAAACTCATCCTCTTACCTGGCTAGCAGAGACTCCAGAGAATATTATCACCAGCAGCCTCTGTAATTTTTCAGCTCCACTAGATGATGATAACATTTAAAGAGAGTGGAGTTTGAGGATCTTGGCTGTGACTCTTGGTGAGAGGGGATTTTCCAAGCACTGTCCATGGGGAGAGATCCCAGGCTGTATTGCTGATTTATTATGCCTGCCCCTGTCGTTAGAGCCACATAACTGCTAAAACATGCCTGTGACTTGGGGAGAAACTCTGTCTATGATGATCTAATACTTGGCCCTTGTTTGGTAGGGACACACTGCTCCATTTCATTAGAATAAGGCAAAAAAAAATCCCTCTGAAAATATAAAGAATGTCCGTGTCTGTGTTGAGCATTCTATGAAATGAACAAATCAGAAACCTGGAAAAGCCAAGGGAGAACACACACAGTAGCAAAGCTGATGGTGGTAGCTAATTTGAAAGGAATTGCCCCCCTTTGTGGTTCCCACATTGAATTTTTGGGGCCTCTGTGAGAAAAGAAGACCTGAGAACGGCATAAAAACAGTATTCTGACAACTGTGTTTCCTCTAGTTTTCATTACTTTCTTGTTTGGCTGGCTGGTTTACATATTACCTGAGCAATCAAACCCTAAGAAATTGGTCTGTAGGGAAAGTACACACACAGCCAGTGTATTAGTAAGGCAAAGTGCAGCACTGTTCGCTGGTTATTGGAAGTTCTGGAAGGTTCCCTAAGAGCTGGTGAGTTCAGTGCAAAGACATCCTTTGCTAATGGTTAAGCAGCTTTATGGAGATGGCTGGAATGCCTTTCCCAATGAACACAGATGTCTGTAAGCCTGTATTCTACTTTCTGGGTAAATTCATCGTATCAGGACATACACTCAAAAGAATAAAACTAAGGTTGGGTATGGTGGTCCACACCTCTTATCCCAGCACTCAGGAGGCTGGGGCAGGTTATGCCAAATGTTTTCTATGTTAATCATCTAAGCCTCAAAACAACCTTCTAACCTTCTATTTGTGAATGGCAAAACTAAGCAATGAGAGGTTAAATGTTTTCTTAAAAATCACACAGCCGACAAGTGGCATAATGGGACTAAGCCTAAGTTGGTTGATATTGAAGGCCATACTTTGAAATTTCCTCTTCAGCCTCCATGAGAAGCAAGCCACCATCCTGAGCTGCTATTCCCAGTCCGACAGTTATCTAACCCAGTGTAGCTGCCTTTCAGTAGAGAAATATAAGCCTGATCCTAGGAGAGAGCTTTGCTTTAAATTATCTTTGTTCCCTCCCAAATTATCTCTAGAGGAAAAAGCTCTGACCAAAGTGACTTTTCTAATCTCCAGTGGTAAGGGTTTGTGTTCAAAATATACTATACAGTGTATTTTCAGCACTTCAAATTGGCCATCTAGGCCCAAGGAATTTATTGTAACTCATGCCATTTTGGCACATAAAATTTTACTTTCATCAAAAGCACCATGTCTCAGGAATGATTCATGCATCAGTAATAAGGCATGTGAGTGAAATAATTTTGCTAATGTCTTGTTTTGAAAATGGACCCAAAGGAGCTTGGTTGGGAAAGGAAATGAGAAGAAAACACTACAGAAACTGTTGACTGCCTGGTTACGGAGTCATGTGTAACCTGGCCCTGCCTCCCTCGTCCTTGGGTAGGTCATTCTCCACCAGGAAGGCCACATGGATGATGGATTAACACTGCAGAGATGCCAGCGCGAGGAGTCCCAGGCTGCTCGGATCATCAGGAACACGACAGCCTTATTCAGCCGGTTTGTCAGGTACACAAGCTCCTTCCTTTTCTGGCAGAATTTATTCTGCAGCCTTCTAACCCTGCCCACCTACCTCCTTGTGATACTGGAGTGTTTTCAGGAAATAACCGATACCTACAAAGAGTCTTACCAAAGACAGCTTGAGCCTAAAATGTAATGGCCAAGTCTCATTTGTTCTCAGGATCACTGTGATGAAGGGCTAAATTTTGCATGAAAATAAAATGAAAAGAATTGGAATATTTTTCCCCTTTTGTATTAGTGTGTACAGAGGGAAGGAGAGAGGAGAACTCCCATCTATTTAGAAAGGTTTCTACATCACTCAGAACTGTGTGGATCAAAGCAGATTAGCAGTGAAAGCCTTGGGCTGCCCAACTGTGGCTGGGCTGAAGTGGGAGAAGTAACTGAACTGGCTGCTTGAATCCCTGCCAAAACAGAACTCGGACTGTTTGCACCAATTACTGGAAGGAGCCGATTCTAGTGGCAACAGTGCAGTATTCCCAGCCATTCTTCTATTGTAGGAAATACTCCAAAGGCAAGAAATGTGTAGATTATGCGTGTGAATTTGCATGAAATAGAATATTTAAAACACTGAATCTGAGGAATGTGGGTTAGGACAGGGCTAAGCTGCCCTTGCAGCTCAGAATAAATTTTCGCTTCTCTTTTAGGTAAGAATGCAGAATGGACAGGTGGTTTTTGGAAAGCAACCAAGGGCTCAGTTTGTGTCTATCTTGCTGGTTCGACATCTTTTACAGGTTCTGAAAGTACATTGCTAGACCAGCACAGCAGCAGCATCTGCAAACTTGTTAAAAATGCAAATTCTCAGGTTTCTCCTCCTAGCACTGAATCAGACTCCCTGGGAATAAGATCTAGCAAATCATATTTTTCTAGGCCCTCCAGGTGATGCTGATGCACACAGAAGTTGAAGAAACCACTGTCCTGATTCTAAATGGCTGAGGCAGAAGGAACGCAAGTCTACCTTCAGGCTGGGCTATGTAGCAAGTCCTGTTCTCAAAATAAAAAATGTTAAGGGCTGGGGCTGTAGCTCAGCTCAGAGGCTCTGGGTCCAATCCCCAGTACCATAAAAAAGAAATTAAGAAAAAGGAATCATTGCCGTGGTATAAAGATCTTAACCTTGGCACCATATCAGGTTCATCCGGGCAGCTTTTAACACCCTGATGTCTGGATTGCAGTCCAGTTGCATCAGAATCTCAGGAGGGGAGACATAAATTCTGGAGACTGATTAAAGCTCTAAAGCTCTGTAGGCGATTCTTATATTTATTCCCAGTTGAGAACCACTGTCCTGGTGTACTTTCTTCACCTACATGCCCAAAATGAGCTTGCAAGCGACAGTGTGACCACTCTCCATCCTGCAAAGAGGAGAGCTGAGGGTGAACTGCAAGCAGTTCGCTTTATAAAGAGTGTAATTCAAAAGTAGGTAAATTTTATCTTGGTGCCTTTGGCTAAAGCATAGTCATGTAAACACGTCTAGTTTGAGGGAGGCTGAGAAATATTTCTCTAGCCAGCCAGCTGTGTACTCAGGGTAACTCAGAGATTTTGTTACTATAAATTGCAGAAAGGAGAATAATAAAGAGACATTTCTGCCAAGTGAAGGAACTGAGACCTGCAAGTCCATAATCCTTTGTTTACTTTTGGCTTTGCAGTGGTGTCCCGTGATCTCTGAGCAAAATGCATCCTGTTTTCCATGTCTCATTAATTCCACAACCTGCTCCTTTTCTTAAAGAAAGACTACAGAAATAAATGGTTTTATATCAGCAGAAAAAAAAAAATAGCTGCATGCAATACCTGAGCTATCCATGTAGCCTCAACTAATGCCAAAATCATTACCCTTAAGAGATACAGCTTTATTCATTAGGTCCCCAGTTCCTCAACCCTTGCCCTTAATCTTTCATAAAAGTCTGTGAACTTCAACTCACACATTCACAAAACGCATCAAAGATCTGAATGTAACAATTGAAACTATAAAATATGTAGAAAAAGGTACAGGTATAAATATTCATGGTCTTGGATTAGGCTGTGGTTTCTTAAAATATATCGGAGGCAAAAATCAGCTAAATAAATAGATTGGACTTTCCCAAACAAAAAATTTCATGCTATAAGGGACACTATGAAGTGAAGACCACCTGTATAGTGGAAGGAAGTACTTGCAAATCACACATCTGATAATAAATTTATGTCCAAGATAAAGAACTTTTATACTCAGCAATAAAAAAGGCAAATGAGACAATTTAAAAGTGAATAAAGAATCTAAATAGACCTATCACCACGGAAGACACAAGAATGACAAATAAGCACATTGAATGATGCTCGGTATCAGTCAGAAAAATACCAACCAACCCCATAATGAGATATTACTTTATGCTTACTTGGATCACTGTAATCAGAATGGTTATTTATAACAAGTGTGCGAGAGACTGTGGAATAACTGAAACCCTCATACATCAATGATGGGAGAGTAAAATATTGGCAGTCGTTTTTAGCATAGTCAGCAGGTTCCTCAAATGGTTAAACATACAGTCAGCATGTGACCTATCAATTTTACCTCTAGGTATATTGCATAACAGAAATAAAAGCATGTTCTCACAACAATTCATACACAAATATTTACAGCAGCACTCTTTATAATGGTGAAAATGTAGAAACAATCCACATGTTTATCAGCTCATTAATGAAAGAATAAAATGTACATAACCATAAAATACTATTGGACCATTATATTGGTCAGCTTTTCATCACTGGGACCAAATTCCTGATATGTACAACTTAAGAGAGGTTTATTTTTGGTCCTGGTTTCAGTCCATGTCAGCTGGCCCCAAGTCAGGAAAGGCATGGCAGAACCTGCTACATTCTTGGTGGCTAGGAAGCACAGCAGGGAATAACTCGAGAGGAAGACGCCAGGGATCAGACACAGTTCTCAAGGTCACACCTCTGCCCACCCAAACACACCCAGAAGTGTGCTTTACTAACCCCCCCATCCAAGCCAATCAATCAGGTTGACAGTTAAACTAACATCACATTCTGCCCTTCATCAATCTGATGCTCACACATATCTCCTTAGGCCATACTTAATCTCTGAATAAAGACAATGACAAGCTCATAATTATACTTAAAAAGATACAGCTATTCTGTGTACAACCAAAAATGCAGTAATTCTTTCCCAAAAGTCTCAAAGACAATAAAAACTCTTCCTTGTGAACCATTTTAAAATTTAAGAAGCAAGGTAATCCTCTAATATAATGCTACAGGATTAACATTTCTATTACAAAAGGAAGAAATAGGGAGACAGAAAAGAATGAAACAAGACCAAAACCCAGTAGGGCAAACATCTATAACTCCATATCCAATATCTGAGACGCTTGGTGGTGATAAAGAGCTCCAAAAGGCTTGGGTGTCCCCGCCTTGTGGCCTTGCCCGTGATAGCCCCGTGGCTTCTCTTGGCCTGGCTTTGCCTGTTATCTGTATCTTTCTTCTGAAGATATCCCTTGTCACTGGCATCTCCAACTTCCAGGGGAGGCTGTATTTTGAGTTTCATTTCACAGCTTCTATCAGGGATATATTGCCTGGCCTTGTTGGTGTCTGTAGGCCTATAAAATTAGTATCATGAGACCGAGGTCTGTTGCTAGTGTGGACAGTAGCCAGGCACCCTTAGGCTACGATTGTAGCAGACTTTGACTGTCTGGATGGCTTATCATGGTAAAATAAATCCCAGGAAGCCAGTTCACTAGGAAGCCCTTCTCAAGCAGGGTCCTCAGTACCTGTCTTTTCAAGTGAAAAGTTTACATTTGTCTTCCTTTGAGCATGTGATAAGTGAGGTTTTGCTGATTCCTGAGATGCTTTTGAAGTATCTTTGTTCTTGAGCCTGTACAAAGTACTTGATTTCTTTTCAATGATGCTAGTCTGCTCAGCAGCCACACTTCCTTTGGCTTCAACTTTTACAAGAAGATCCTTTCCAGCCAAAATTTAAGGATTCAGATACTTCTGATCTGCTTTTTGTTTCATTTCTCGCTAATACATCTGGCTTAAAGCAGTCAGTAGTACCCATGCCATAGCCTGATGTTGGGCTGTCTTGAAATTTTCTCCACCAGATCAGGAGGTGGACCTAACTCTTAAATTTCTTGTTCACAGATTTAGAAGATTCGATCCATAGTTGGATGGCTCCAAGCAGTTTTACATGACATAAAACTTATCCTTTTAAGTGTATGGTTTGTTATAATGTTTACAGTACCATACAACCATCATCACAGCTAAGTTTTAGAATACTCCCATCTTCTCCAAAATATAAATTTTAGCCATTGCTTGGTAACCCCAGGCCTAGGAAACCACTAACCTAGGTTTTGCTTTCTTTTGAAATTTAAAACATCAAGTTACATAAAATTTTCCCTTTACTTAGCAGTATATTCATAAGGTCTGCCCATACTGCATAACCCCTTTTTCATCACTGACGGTATTTACATATGTATGTGAAGCCTCTGTGTGTGTGAGATATATGTGTGTGGAGAGACAGATTTATGTAGAAATAAACACAGCACATTTTGCTTGTAAGTTGAGCAATTTCTTGTTCCATTTATAGTTCTTATGAACTAATGCTTCCATCAATATTTTAAATTTTCAGAGCTGTGCTTTCCTTTCTCTTGAGCAAATGCCTAAGAATGGAACTGCTGACTGATTATACAATGTTTTACTTTTAAATATACTTTGGTAATGTTAAAATGTGCATAGTGTTATGTTCATAATTTTAGCCATTTTTATGTGTACAGTCCAGTAGCATTAAGTATATTAAAATTGCTGTATAATGATCATCATTATCTACCTCCAGAGTTACCAAACTTAAAACTGTACGCTTTAAACAAAAATTCCTATTCTTTCTCTCCTGTAGCCTTTAGTAACTTCTACTTTCTATCTCTGAATTTCATTGTGCTAGGGTACCAAAGCCACGTATGTCAGGCTTCTTTAATTAGAAAAAATAGTCTTCAGTATTTTATCTATTTTGTATAATTGCATTAGTAAGATTTTCAGTCTAGGACAGAATTCCTGACACCCACCATTTAAAGGACAAGTTTAATTTGGTTTATGCTTTTAGTGAGTTCACTCCGTGGTTGGCTGGCTCTAAGGCATGACCGTCATGGTGACATGGCAAGATGGGGGAACACTGCTCCCCTTGCAACAGCCAGGAAGCAGAGAGATAAGGGCAAAACCAGGAATAAGAGTACACCTTTCCAAGTCATGTTTCTGTGAACCTCTGAGGATGCTCTAACTCCTAACAGTACATTCAGCTACTGAATTCATCAATGGATGAAACCGCTGATGATTATAGCATCCCCATGAAATTTTAGACACTTTAGGTCTAAACCATAACATTCTGCCCCTGCCTACCAGAAAGCTTGTACCTGTCTCATTGTACAAATAGCATTTAGTTCATCTCTAAGAGTCACCAAATTCTTAACAGTTCAGCATTGCTGAAAATCCTAAGTACAAAGTATCCTCTAAGATTCAAGACAGCCTAAGTTCAAACCAAAAAGTTCCACACTTCCTACATATAATGACATAGAGTAAACATTCCCATTCAAAAAGGTAGGCATGGGGCATAGAAAAGAATCAGACCAAAGCAACACCAGAAACCATTAGGGCAAATAATAAACCCTGTAGCTCCATGTCCAGCACTTGGAAACATGGCAAGATGTGAGCTCCAAAGGCCTAAGGCGTCCCTGCCTTTATGGTATTGCCAGTGACAGACCATACGCCTTTCTGGCTCTGCTTACTTTCCAGAGTTTTTCTCAGGAGATTGCACATTGCTGGGATCTCCAACCTCCTGGCATTTCCACTCCATCCCTGACTTCATGCTTCTGGCTTGGTACAGTGTCCTCACAGGGGCTTCCTGATTGGCTGTCTCGGCCTTCATTTGAAACCTGGGTAGAAGTCTCCATTGCACCATAACCCTTACACTATGCATGCCTGTAAAACCAGTGCCATATGGGTGATACTAAGATTTTTACCTTCAGCTTCAGCAGTAGCCACACTGCTGGTGATACCACGGCCTCTGAGGGCCTGGATGGCTGAACGTGGTGAATAATCCTAGAAAACAATTCCCTAGGAAATCCTGTTGTAGTTCGTATCTAGATGTCCCCCTCCAAAGTTCTCGAAGATGGAGCTTTTCAGAGGTGGCTGGATTTAAAGTGACTGAATAGGTATTAAGGATGTGTGATGTCTGGGTTAGTCTTCTAGTTGGGTTAGCCAGGTTCTGAGTGTGGCTGAACAGATTTACTGAAGAGGAAAGTCCCACCCTGGGTGTGGGTGGCACCAGTCATTAGGCTTGTAACCTGACTGGGATATAAAGGAACAGAAAGAAAGCAACACGCCTTGCTGTTTTCTTCCTGCCCTGCCATGGACTGTTATACTCTGTGATGCTTCTCTGACATCCTGCCTTAGGACTAGCCAATTATAAACTGAAACCACCACAAATTGTGAGCCAAAATAAACCTTTCTTCTTTTAACTTGTGAGTGATGGGTATTTTGTTTCAGCAACAAGAAAGGTATCTAAAATACCACCCTTCTCCAGCAGGAGACTGGGGGCTCTCTTCTCAGATGAAAGGTTTACACTTTCATACTTTTGAACCTGTGACGGCTGTGATTTTGCTGATTCCTGAAATACCTTCAAGTTAGCTTTTCTATTTTCCTGATGCAAAGTACTTGGCTTCTTTTCAGTGTAGCTATATCTCATTATCCCGACTTTACAGGTAGTCCTTTCTGGAAGAACCAGAAACCTTTTGTATCTTTTAGCTCAGTTATTTACTCCTTATTTCCACTAAAGGTATGTCTAAAAGTGGCCAGAAGTGCTCATGTCATAGTCTAAATATTAGTGTGCCTTGAAATTTCCTCCACCAGATAAATTAGCCCATGATCCTTTGTCTCAGTGACTTGCAAAGCCTCAGGACATAGGGGAAATGATGACACATTTGTTTGATAGAATGAAAGACACATAGCTTCTAGTCCAGTTACTATCTGACACTTTTTGAGCCTGACTTTACTGTCTGCTTTTCTATTAGCATTCTACATGCTTGTAAAACCAAATATCACCTGTCAAGTTTGGCTTACGATATTCTTCTAAGCCATCTCTAACCAGTCTCTCCAGATTTGTCCAAACTCATGTCACAGAGCAGTCCCAAAGGCTTCTAAGCCATATGGCCATCAATAGTAACAGCAATGGCCCCTTTCATAGTACCAAAGTGCATTAGTCACTTTCCTGTCACTGAGACAAAATATCCAACACCAACAACTTAAAGAAGAAGAGACTTACTTTGGCTCACAGGTTTTTAAGAATATTCAATCTATGACTGATTGGTGCCGAGGTAAAACTGGGATGGAAGAAAGGAGGAAAGCTGGTCACCCCTGGCAACCAGGAAACTAGCATAGAAGGGGAAGCCAGAGTCAAGAATACGTCCTTCCAGGCTGTGCTCACAGTGATTGTTGTGGCTTGTATCTACATGACCAACAACAGCACAGCACCTTTGTACTCATGCGTCAGAGTTTAGGAAGTGATGGCATCTTGCTGGTGGTATAGCTGACTTGCTGTTAGGAGCAAGTGTCCCATCATAAGAGGTGGATCACTAAGTGTGTGACCTGACAGGGTTGTCTCCCTTCCTGGTTCCTCCCTTGCTGTACACTTCCTAGCTGCCATAAGGTGAGCAGAATTTTTCTAGAGCAGGCCGTTCCCTTGTGCCCTGGAGCCTGGCAATTGTGGACTGTGCTTCTAAAAATGCATGAGTCAAAATGTCTATCCTGTAAATTGTAGATGCTAGGTATTGTGTCACAGCAACAATAAAGTGACTAAGTCAGTAATCCTCCTCTGACCAGGCCCCACCTGCTTAAAAGACATTCAGCTATGCACTCATCAATGAGTGAAATCTGTGATGAGTGTAGTATACACACGGAACACTTGATACTTCTGGGGGACACTTTAGATCTAAACCATGATGAGCATGTGTCATAATCTTTCCTTTTTAAAGGTGAATAGTATTTCATTGGATGTAAACACCATCTCTATGTATTCACCTATTGACGGACATGTCTAACTTTTTATGAAACTGAAGGCTGTCTTCATAAATGGATATAGAATTTTATATTCCACTTAGAAATGTATGAAGTTCTCTTTTCCTCACATTTGTTTTTTGGTAAATTTTAGTCACTATAGCATTATGAATTGATATCCTATTGGTTTAATTGATATATTTGTATGTCTGGAATGAAGGATGATATTGAACATCTTTTCAAATTCTTACTGACCATTTGTATTTCTTACTTTTTGTAAGATCAGTTCTTTTCTGCAATTTTTACTTCTTATTAGTGCATGTTTACAGTACAAAATGATTACATTCCTCATCAGAACAAGCACATAACACATCTCGATTCTTTTTTTCATTCCATTCCCCTATTCCTCTCTCCTCCCTCCAGCTCTTGCTTACATTTACAAAAGAGCTAACTCCCTATATCCTATTATCTATCTTTTATTTTGTACTTTATATTTTACCTTTCTAGCATAAGAGAAACTATGTAATATTTAAGCTTGTATGTGTCTGATTTGTTTTGCTTAACATTTTGATCTCAAGGAGCATCCATTTTTCTACAAATAATTCAAGTCTATTCTTCTTTATGACAAAATAGCACTCCATTGTGGATAAATACATTTTTTTAATTTTTTTATCTGCTAATGGACATGTAGGCTGCTTCCAAGACTTAGCTATTGTAAATTGTACTGCTATAAACATACACAAGCATATACCACTGTAATATGATGTCTCTAACTCTTCTGGGGAAATGACTAGAAGGGAAATAGCTGGGTCAAATGGAATTCCTACCTTCGGTTTTCTGAGGAATCTCAGTACTGATTTTCACAGTGTTTTCATTGGCTTATACTACCACCAACAATACAGAAGAGTTCCTTTTTACCTGCAACCTTGCCAGCATTTGTTAGTATCTGATTTCTTGATGATCATCATTCTCTCCAGAGTAAGATGGAATACAGTGTTGTTTTAATTTCCCTAATGACCAGAAACATTGAATATTTTTTCATGTCTTTATTGGCCATTTGTACTTCTTCTGAGAAGTGTCTATTGATTTCATTTGGCCACTTTCAGATTGGGACTCATTTATTTCTCTTACTTGATTGTTCTGGCTGATGTTTCAAGTATTTTATTGAACAGAAGTTATAGCCTTGGACTTCCTGATTTTAGAGAAAAAGCTTTCAACGTTTTACCATTTGATACTGTATTGTCAGTGACTTTGTCATAAATGGCATTTATCAGATTGAATTTTATCATGGACTGATATTATGTTTTGTCAAAGGCTTTTTTGCATCATTTGATATGTTTGTATGATGTTTGTGCTTACTTATGGTGTTTGACATTTTCTGATTTGCATATATTGAACTATCCTTGCATCCCTGGGATGAATCCTATTTGGTCATGATGTATGATTTTGATGATTTGTTGCATTCTGTTTGGCAGTGTCTTGTTGGGATTTTTGCATCTGTGTTCATTAAAGAAATTGTCCTGTATTTCTCTTTTTTATTAAATTCTTATCTGATTTTGGAATCAGGGTTGGTTTCTAAAAATAACTTTGAGAGAAATCCTTCCCTTTTAATTTCACTGATAGTTTGCCGAGTATTGGCATTAGATCTTCTCTAAAGTTCTTTTAGAAGTTAGCAGTAAATCTATTGGGTTCTGGGCTTTTTGTAGTTGATAGAATGTTTTTATTACTGTCTCATTTTTATGCATGGTTTGGGTTACTCACAGTTTTTATGTCTTCTTGGTTCAATTATGGAAGTGCATATGTATATGTATCTATGAATCTCCATTTTGGAGTACAGATTTTTTAAGCAGTTGCGAATAATCTTCTGGATTTCAGTATCATCCACTGTGGTTTCACCATTCTCATTTCTGATTGTGTTGACATGGGTCCTTGGTCTTGGGTTTCTTGTATATAGCAGTGGATTTTCTTTCTTAATCTATTCTTCCAAGCCACGCCTTTTGGTTAGGTAATTGACACCATTAACGTTGAAAATTATTATAGAAAGACATTGACTTATTTTTGTCATTGCATTGTTTCCCTGTTACTGACTCCCCCTTTTTCCCTCCTATTTAACTGCTCATCTTGCATGATGTTGTCATTCTGTTAGACATTTGGCATTGGTAGCTACTCTGTCACTTTTGAGGATATCCTTGAAAATATGTTGGGGGAGATGCTGCTTCAGTGATTATAAATTTTTTGAAGTGAAATTTGTCATGGAAATACCTTATTTTTCCATCAACTTTCAAAGACATTTTTGCAAGATATAGAAGTTAGGTTGAAAGTTTGTTTTTTTTTTTTTTTGAGGGCTTAAATGTATGCATTTAAATATATGCATTGCAGAGTCTGCCATAATTCTAAAGGGTTTACCTTTATAAGTGATTTATTGCTTTTCTCTAACAGATTTTAGAAGTCTGTTCTTGTGTTGGACTTTTGGAACTTTAACTATGATATATCAGGAAGAGGTTCATTTCCTGCCATGGTTTTTTGTGGTTATTTGTACTAATTGTAGTTCTGTATTCCTCATTTATCTGTATGTTAAATTCTTTCTCCATATTTGGAAAGTTTTCTACTACTATTTCTGTAAACAGATTGTTTAATACTATTTGCTGATTTCTGATTTTTCAGTAATTCCAATTAATTTTAGTCTTTTCATGTTCTAACAGCTGCTGGATTCATTCATCACATTACCTTAAAGTTTTTAAAGTATTCCTGTGTCATCAATCTCTGACAGTAACCGGATTTCTAGTTCTGACACTGTCTCCACATTTGTCACTTCTGCAGCAGATACTTTCAAGAGAATTTCTACTCTTTCAAATGTCTGTTTGCTACCTTTTTATGGACTCTAGTTCTTAGCTAACCTGGGAGTTTATAATTTTTACTTTTTTTAGATCAGCTAGTCTTTAATTAGTATTTTCCATAAATTCACTGATGATGTTATTAAATTTGTTACCTGTTTAGTTTTAATCTTTTTCATCTTGCTGAGCATCTGATGAATTTATCTCTTGTTAGTCTTTCAAATAATTTGATTGTGTGGTTTTTACTTCCTTACACTTGATGCCCCCCTGATTAGCTTTGAGGGAATTGGAAGTTTTGGAGGCATTTTGTTGCCTTGTTTTCTCATGTTTCAGTAGAACTGTGTGTGTGTGTGTGTGTGTGTGTGTGTGTGTGTGTTGACAGTGGTAGTGGTGTCTTTGTATTGAGGTTTGTAGGTTGATTATAATGAAGAGGTTTTTGCTATTATGGAATCCTCTTTTGTTAAAGTCTGCTTTTTGGTGATGCACTCAGGATATATCTAACAGTAGGCCTTTGCCTCTGTCCCAAGATCCAACCACCTCCTTTATTTGGGAGGGAATGCTGCAGTGTATTTGGTACAGGACCCCGTTTTCCAAGAATGGACCACAGTATTTTAATGATCAAGATGCAATCCAGGTATTGGCATACAAAGATACCAGTGGATAACAACAACTATGTAAACTTTACAATATCAGTAAAGTCAGCAGCAATAATAGTGCCAAAGACAAATTGGATGCTGATGTGCCCTAAGAGCCAATAATATACAAAAAGATCTGTAATTACAGTGTGAAGACCAAGATTAACCATATATTCACGTACAGTAATTATCTATCAAATGCAACAACTATATCTACATTGGCAGTGGTACAGTATCAACAGTAAAGCTAGTGTAGAATTAACTAAAATCTCATAAAGCTTAACAGTTATATACTGATACCTTGATCATCAAGTGGCTCCAAGCCCAAACTTTGCACTATTTGAACAGTAACATTAAAAAAATCTACTTGAAATTTATAACATTGCTTGACAGTCTAACTGAAAATCTGACTTGGAAAACCTTGTACATGCCAAGAATGAGTCATACATCATATCTCGCTGCAGACACAAGAAGATGAAGCTTCCATCTAAATATCACTTCTATCTAAATACCCGACAACATATAGCGCTTGTCTTAGTGTATTAAAGCATTTGTCACTGTGCCATCTTTGTGTGCTGTACTTGAATAAAAAATCGTAACCATGGTACCAAAGAAATTTAGTGATTCCAGCAGTAAAACTAAAAGGACAACTCTGAGAACCACAACAGCATTAAAGAAATCATTGTGAAATTTGTTAAAATGAAGGTGATTTTATAGGTGTAATTTTTGGGCCTCGAAACAATTATTTGGTTTTCCATTATTTCTTATGGGAAAGATACATTCCGTTCTCAAACTTTTCAGCATTTGAACATGAATTTGGGACAAACTGAATTTGACAGTCAAGGTATCACTGTACTAACAAAGGCAGAGGACTTGGGAAACTGGAGAATGAAAAAAATTAAATTTGAAAAATAATAGAACATGAGATGGAGGAGAGAAGAGTGAAACAGTATCTTTTGAGGAGGAAAAAGTAGATAATCTAACAGAGATTAGTAGTATGGTTAGCTACTTCTTGCATACATATACATACATACAGGTATATGCATATGGCTGCATACATACAGTCTTTTCCTCTCTTCCTCTTTTCCTTTCCCATATCCCAGTTGTTCTTTCCTTTTGTGCTGTCATTGTTTGATCATTTGATCATTTTTATGCTAGATCTTGCAACCTGAACAACTACTTCTACGATAATTTGCAGTATATTAGCTAGTGTTGAAAAAAATTTGATAGTATTTGAAAAAGTAACAGAAAAAAACAAGAAAATACAACTAAATGAAGGAAAAAGCAAAACTAGGAAAAGATAAAACAAAAATGAAAAAGAATTACCCCTGGCCCCAGAAAAACCAATAAATGAATTCTAAAAAAGGAACAAAAAGCAATTCCTCTGTATTTTTGAATAAATGGTGTCTTTCCAGGATCCAGTGAGTTAAAATTCTCTCTCTCCAGTTTTATATATGGTCGCTTTATAAGATACAGGTCTCTCTGCCCCAGAGGCCCCTCTGTCCATGCACCCAGACTATGGCAACTGTCACAGCCCAAGTATGTCCCTGCTCGGGTTGCTAGATGAGGAAAGCAATCACACCCCTGGTCGTGACTGAATATAGGCCGTGGGTGTCCATTTAGACTGCTGGAGTTAATGTCCACAATTACAGATCCAGCCACCTCTGAAAGCCGAACTTAACAGGCCTGGTTTCCCATTATGGAGGGTAAGTAGGCTTGTGTCCTTCTAAACTTGACCTTAAACTTTTCAGGAGTCTACGGCAACACTGTCCCTTGTGGTTCTGTCACCCAGTCAATGTGAAAATTAACACAGGAAACTCTGAACCGGAGTCCTTCTGCAGTTGTTCTGTGGTTCACTCTTCATCAATTAACCCCTTCACAAAATGGCCCCTGATTAAAAACTCTTTGACAATACGGCAAGTACTCACTGGGTTTCTTCTCCAACTCTAGCCTGTCACGACACAATCATCTTTGGAGTAAAATTGTGTGTTGTTTTTGTAGTTTACAATAGTTGTGGCCTTTTCTTTGTGCTGGTGCCACCAGCTAGGATAATTTAGCCCTGATTTGCTGTCTGGGTTTACCTTCTCTCTCCAGACACTGGCCTTATCCACGATCAGGTAAATCAGTTGTTTGGCACTTACGTTATCCTGTACCAACAGGAAGCAAAACACAGATATGGCTTAAAGTTATTGAGTAACTGTGGCCAGAGTGCAGAATCTTGTATTTTGTTTATTACCATTTTCAGTCAATTTTTGTGTATTGTGTTTTTCATCTCTATAACAAATACCTGAGATAAGCAATTTGGAAAAGATTGATTTTAAAGACTTTACCCCATGATCAATTGGTCGAATTGTTTTGGGGCCTATAGCTGAGCTATGCATCATGATGGTTATGTGCTGCAAAGTATAATCATTCACTGTATGGTCAGGAAACAAAGAAAAAGGAGCAAAGAGGAAACCACACTTCCAAAACCCCCTTCGATTTCATGCTCCAAATGACCTAAAGATCTCTTACTAGACTCCATTTTCTAATACTTTTCACTGCCCCCCAAGAGTGCCACAGGCTTGGAACTAAGCCTTAAGCATATGGACTTTTGGATGATACTTATCCAAACCATAGTATTCCACCCTTAGTGGTCAAGAGGGTTCGTTCACCTCACAATACAAAATCCATTTATTTCATCCCCAAGAGTTGTTTCCAGAGTCTTTAAGTATTCCAGTTTGGTTCAAAATTTCAAATCCAATCTCAACTCTGAGGCTCTACCCCAGTGATGGTGAACCTTTTAGAACTTTCAATAATACAAACAGCCCACTGTAACACATATGCCATAGGTCTACCACCACTGTTCTAGCCAAACTCGTATCTATAAGCCCCTATAAAAATCAAGAGCCAAAAATAAAACAAAGAATATCCAAAACCACCCCAAAAGCCAAGTTACATACTTTTTGGATACAGCGGTAAGTTAGGTACAAGGTAAACTCTCCTATTTTAAAAGGGACAGGAATGAGAGATCGAAACAAAGCAGAACCAAACCCCATCAAGGTAAACATTAAATCCTGCAACCCAGTGTGTTGTATTCAGGGCACACACGTGCTAGAATCTAGGTGCCCAAGGACCTGGGAAGCCTGCCCCTATTGCATTGCTGATTGCAGTCCACATAGACACCATTTCAAGCTAGCTCTGGTCACTGCTATAGCTTTTCTTGATGAATATTGCACTTTGCTAGTCATGTAGGGGAATGGAACTCCCAACCTACTATGTCCACTAGTTCATGTTCTCTAAAATCGAAGAATGAATTTTAGGAACAATGGAGTTTAGAGTAGAATATATTTATTGAAAGAAAGAAAGCTTCTGTCTGAGAGAGGGACAAGAAGGGGTCCCAAGCAGGTTGCCAAGGACTCTGTCTTTTCCAGGGACTTTTATAGAGCAAAATCATGGGGCGAGACAGATTCAAGGTGAGGGAAAACTGGGAACTCACAAGGCAGATGGGCATAAAGTGAGACATAACTATAGTTAGCCAATAAGATTAATGGTTCAGATAAAACTGATTAGATTGAGGACAAATGAGGAAGTGAGTTACATAGAAAGTGGGCATTTTTAGAGAGCTGTGACTCTTCCTTAGGGGTATGGAGTGGTGACTCCAGACTTCCTCAGGGTGATAGGGAACTATTTAGAATGTCAGTCCTTAGGATATGGATGCATTTGTTTGATCTTTTATCTGAAGGCCTGGCCCATAGGAGGAGGTGTCTGTCTCCCCCACAGTTGCAAAGTGTCTGGGCTTCTGCATTGACTCCTTGGAGGACCCAGCCCTGTCTCACTGCCTATAATATTTCTAACTAACTCAGCTGCCTGCAACACTAGGACCTCTGTTTTCCTGAGGTCTCTAGGGCCCCTTCAGCTGTACCCTCATAATACCATACATTACTGTATCCAAGGATTTCTGCAGGAACTCTGATTCTGGACACATTACCTAATTTCCCAGGCTTCACTTTGAGATAGTGGAATACGCCATGATCCAGTAACTCTTCGATTTTCCATGCCTTTAAAACCAATATCAGGTGGATAACACCAAGGTCCGCTGCCACTGCAAGCTATACCTGGACTGACTTGCTGCAGCAGATTCTGTGTGCTTTGTAGGCTGAACACCAGAAATAGATCCCAAAGTGGCAATTCCCTTGGCAGTCTTGAGGGAGCAGGGCACCTGGGACTCTTGAAGTAACTGTGCCCTGGAAAGTCTTGGAAACAAATTGGCATTTCACAATGAGATGTGATGGCTATGGGCTTGCCAATTCCTGATATGTCCAAATTATTTTTCCTCGGGTCCCCTTGCAAAATCCTTGATTTACTGTGTTTAGAGTCTTGCATATCCTTTTACTGGTCATGTAGATATTTTTCAAACCTTTCTACTCCTTTTTTCTCTCAGTTCTCACTATCAATTTGGTTAAAATTGATAGTAATACACATGTTTCTCCCTGATTACTTTCTTCGAAATTTCCTTCCTCAGGTATATTAATCCATTGTGTTTGTTTAGCCTCATGAAATATTAAGACATGGAAAAAATGCATCCAAATTCTTTGCCACAGTCTAACAATGGTGAATATTCCATATTTCTGTCTGAAAATTTGTCAGTATAGCCTTTATTGTCTACATTTAATATTGTCTATTAGTGTTCTTATCTTTGAGCCCTCATAAGGACTGTCCATTAAACACTTCTTACAGCACATGAGGTTTTTTCTAGCCTACTTCTCCAAACTTTTCTGATTCTGCCTACAAACCAATTTCAAAGGCTTTTCTACACTGTAAGGTATATAGTTAACAGCAAAGATCCCACTGCTCAGTATCAATTTTCTGCTTTAGTCAACTGTCATTGTAACAAATTCTTATGATGATCAACTTACAAAGAGAGAAGGGTAATTTTGGCTCATGGTTTTAAATGTTCTAGCTCTAAACCTTTTGTAGTTCATTACTAATTAACTCCCCTTACTTTCTACCTATGCAAAGATAGCACATCATCACAGTAGAGCAGGCCAGAGCAAAACTACTCACCTCATGCAAAGCAGAGAGAGACAGAGGCAAACAGAGACAGACAGACACAAAAAGGGAGAGAAAGAAGGTGAGAAAATATGGGGCTAGAGTGCCATAGTCCTCTCCAAGAGTGAGCACCTAATTACCTAAAGACCTCTCACTAGGCTCCACCCCTTAAAGGGTCCATCACCGCCTGGGAGTGCCATATATCTAGGCACCATGGCTTTAACCTGTGGACTTCTGGGTGACACTTATCTATCTAAAGTGTAGATAAACTGGTGTGATATAAGAGCTTCAAATGGCCTTTTACATGTGATCAAATTTCCTCTGCACAATTTGCTGAAAAATTCCCTTTTACCACTACATTGTTTTGGCATCTTTGTCAAAAGACAGATGACCATAAATGTAGTTTATTTATGTAATATTAACTGTTTCATTAATCTTTTTGCTTTCAGTATTCCAAAATAGCACTTCCTTGATTTATGTCACTTTAGAGTAAGTGTTGAATTCTTGTAGAGTAAGTCCTCCAATTTCATGCTTCTTTTCAAAAATTGTATTTATTCTTCTAGGTCTTTTAGGGGATTTTTGTATAAATTTGAGGGTAAATTTGTTCATTTCTGTCATAAAATGTTTGTGGAATCTTCATAAATATTGCATTAAATCAGTTTTGGAAGACTTGTTTTTAGTAATATTATATCTTCTAATTCACAAACATGAAATGACTTCCCTATTTTTCTGTAATTCTTCTCAGCAAGCTATTATATTTTTAATATGCCATGTATTCCATTTGTGAAATTTCTTTCTATATTTTTGATTCTTTATGGTGCTAGTACAAATCAAACTATTTTTTATTTCATCCTTATTTATTACTAGTCTATTGAGATACTGCTATGTAGAAATTGAGCTTTTCAAAATATTGATCTTTATCCTATTATCTCATTGAAATTTTTTATTAATTCTAGTGGGAACCTTTTGCTTTAATTTGGTTCTGATTCTTTAGAGTTTTCTATGTGCAAGATCACTCCATATGTGAATAGTTTTGTGTTTTTGTTTTGTCCTCCCAATAGGGATTTCTTTTATTTGTTCTAATTACATAATTGCACTGGTTAGAACATGCATAGCATGTGGAATGTGTTGTAAATAGACATTGTCTTGCTTGTGATTTTAGGGGGAAACCATTCAGGTTTTCATCTTTAACTATAATGTTAACTGTTAACAGTTGACAAAGTTCCCTTCTGCTTCCAGTTTGGTGAGAGATTTTATCTTGATTGAGTGGTGTAGTTGTCAAATGACTTTCTTTGTTGAGCAAGTCACTTGGTTTTGCCCTTTGTTAATGTGATTTATTACTTTAACAATTGAGAATAGGGAGCTGATGTTTCTATTGCTGAACTGTGTCTTCCCCTTCAATTCTCTCACAACTTTTAATTTCACATATTTTGGACGTGGTTGTTGGATGCTTGTATGTTTATAATAGTAACAGACGCCTCTTGAAAAACTGACTTCCATAATTCTAAACTGTCTCCCTTTTTCTCTATGAATTTTTTAATCCACTTTGTAGAATTATCCTCCACTAGCACATGTAGATTATGGCTACTGTTTGCATGGTACAATTTGAACTTGTGTCTTTGAAAGTGTGTGTCTTATACTGAGTCTTTTAAAAAAAATATAGTATGACAATCTTTCCATTTGGTTAGTATGTTTAATCCATTTAAATTTAGTCTTTTCAAATGGTTGGATTTATATCAACTGTTTTGCTGTAGGGATGTTTTGTTTTGTTTTGTTTTGTTTTGTTTAGTACGTATCAGATTGTTATCATTTCTCTGTGCATTTTTTATTGCTGCTTCTGAGTTAAAAAATATTTTCTGGGGCTGGGGATTTAGCTCAGCAACATAAGCGCCTGCCTTGCAAGCAGGCAGTCGTGAGTTCGATCCCTGGTACCGATAAAAAGGAAAAAGACAAAAAAAAAAAATTTTTTTTCTGATGTACCATTTTAATTACTTTGGGTGATTTATTTGCTACCTTTTTCTTAATCACAGCTCTAGGCATTCAATATGTATTTAATTTGAAATAATCTACTTCAAATTAATCCTAATTTAACAAATGGTGTAAAGCAACTTAGGTTCAATATTGGTCTATTCTCTTTTTCTTTCTTTATTATAATACAGCCATGTATGTCTTCATATAAGTTCAACAGCACAGTTTTATAATTTTTCTATAAAATTATTTTTGAATCCATTAAAACAAAGGAGGAAAACTATATATTTAACCTTTCTTTTTAAAATTTACCTACAAAATCCCCTTTACTGGGGCTCCTTATTTTTTATGTGGATCCTAGTTACTGTCTGGTATCAGTTTTTCTCAGCCTGAGTGTTTCTCATAAGGTAGCCTCCAAACATTTGCTGGTGGACCTGTGTTGGCACTGGATACCACATTTAAAGTGTAGGCAATTCATGGTTCCATCTTGAGTTTACTTTCTACTTGCCTGGGGTCTCATATTCAGTTAGAAATGAATAAATGGTAAGGACCCTTTGTAGTCATTCCTGAACACGTATGTGGCCTTCCATGTGGCCTCCCACTCCACCCTTTCAGAACTCTTTTGTCATGCAGTTTGCTTGAAGAGGAGATGGAAATATTCTCAGACTGAAATATCACAGACTTACACTATCCTTACCAAGGTTCATCAAGCTTTTTTTTTTAAGTGAACATTTCTTGATTTGTTGTATGCCCTTGGTCAGTTTCCAGGCTCTTGAAATAGTTTGACTGTTTTGTCCAATTGTATCCTAGCTGTATGTGAGATTATTTACTGAATTACTTCCACAGCTATTTTGGAATCCTACCCACAATGGGACAATTCTTAACTCTTCCAGCCATCGGATGTCTTAGAAGAAAGAATGACTAATTAAAAAATCAGTTCTACAGGTATCAGAGCTGCAACAGTCCTCACGTTGTGTTTTAAAGAGCTGGGAAATGAAGGAAGGAAAAATAATTTGGGAGTAGATTCTCTTGTCTTGTTTCTTTTGAGAAACCAACAGGTACATGCTGCATATAAATGGAAACCACGAGGGGAAGCGGCCTCCTGGGGGAGAAAACTAGATTAGAAGAATAGGGAAAGCACTCTAAAAGTTAACATTCCTTCATATTTGCACATCATCCTTTGGGAACCATCCAGTAGAGGAATGAACAATGTGATCAGTTAAAGAGTGGCCAAAACCTTGGTTAGAGAAATGGTACTGTCAGCTGCCCTCACATTTAATATCAGAAAGGAAACAAGGTCTAAATAATCACAGTAAGATCATGATAAATAAATATTCAGAATCACCTAATCTCTCAGAGCTTGGAAGAAGAATTCATTGCCAGAGATCTAAGGATACAGTGGGACAGCAGACTCCGGGAGCTGAGGAGGGCTGGGGTGAGACCTATGCCAACTGCAGTTCTGTTTTGAGGTGTCACTTGTCCTTGTCCCTGTCCCTGTGCCTTTGATCTCTGGGGCTTTAGATTAGAATGTGAGCACTGAAGGCCATGAAGAGGGCATGCCCATTTTTGTCACTGTCCTAATTGACATGCAAAAGGCCTTTGCTGTTCTTTAAAGGAGCAGGGCCTGTGCGCCAGTCCCGAGGAGGACTGTCACAGTGATGTTTCCTCTAGGGGTAAAATTAAGTGTTCAGTATTGAGAGCCCATTGAGAGGACCCTGCTAATAATAAGAGTATGCCATTCCTGTTTCCCAGATGTAAAACTGAAGCATAAGAGGGTTAAAAGCAGTCAAAATACATGGTTAATGGCAGTAACAGAACTAAAATCTTGAGATTTCACTAAGCTACAAAAATGCCTATAAACCTGCTGTTTTCATTATTTCCTCTCACATAAGAAATTATTCTTAATAGGCTTAAGTGTCTTTAGTAAATCCAATATTTAGAGAACAAAACAAATAAGCCCTAGAACTCAGTCAAAATCTTGAGGAAAATGTATCTCTGCCTTCACTGAGCCTAGAAATAGGGAGCCATACTGGGATGAGCTTTCTATCCAGTCCCCTATGTCTGGTGTCATTCTGACCCTCTCTTCCCTCACTCACTTTGTGAGCAGTAACATCCCAGGAGGTCATCTGCAGGCACTTTACCAAGAACCTGCCACATGCAGGTCTCACCAGGAGCTGTGCACACTGACAATCGGCATCTTCCAGGCTGGAATGAGCTCACAGGGCACTGGCGTTTCAGCTCCTGTAAGGCACTTGGCTCCTCAACCCAAAACTGAAACTTTCATCACTTTGCACCCTTAATGTTTTCAGAGCTTGTCAACTCTTTGCTTTAGGCCTAGAAACAATACTTTCTTAGCATGTGTCCAGATTAATATATAACAGCACTTAGCTAGTCAAATGCATTATAAATGCAAAAGAAAGTCATTAGAAAGAAGCAAGGAGCTCTGATGTCACTTGCATGTTCAGCCAATTCTCAGTCACTTGAGCTCTAATAATATGATTCCTCAGGGACTGGGTCCCTTTTCTCTTCCCCTACCTTCCCTTTGCCCTCTGTGAGGCTCATGGGTATGCCCCTCAGGGAATCTCAAAATGAAGGCGCATTTTGTTACAGGGTGATGGGGTGGCTTCTCTGTGTTGAAATGACTTAATTACAAAATAGTTCTGAGGAATTTAAAATCTGAGACAGGCATACACATTGAGGACAAGAGCAGCACGAGAGTGGGGAGGGAGAAGAGCAGGTTAAATGGGGTGGAAGACCCCAGAAACCAAGACCGGCAGCCATGGGGTCCGAGGGAAGGATGAGGGACCCTGAGAAAGGGGAAATCTGCGGAGGAAGGGAATTCAGGGAGAGGACAGGAAGGAAGAGAAACAGCTATGGTCTGCAAAGAAGACATGCATATGTGTAGTGATAAAAGCAGGCATGTACAGGATACATGAAAACATGAAGAGAAAAACATGTGAATTTATCAGACACAGGGAGAGACACAGAAGGTAGAGATATACAGAGAGAACCAGTGACAGAAATCCTTCCAGCATTGTGGTTCTATTCCAAGAAGAAACTATCAAAGTTTTAAAGAAATACAGGTTAATAAGCTTATTTTAAGGTGTTTTTAAAGAGAAAATATGGCAAATAATGAAGGATAAATGGGAGAGGATCACACAGAAGTCACAATCTTAATAATCATCCCCATTACATAAAAATCATCACTACACATTAAGACCTGTTTGATGCTGAGTGCTGAAGTATTACACCCATTTTAACAGGTTAAGTTATGTTACTTGAAAAGAAATATGCTAAAAGGAGGCATTTCCCTTTGTTTACAGAATAGCTTTAAAATCGAATATTCTCTTCCATTGCTCTGTTGGTAGGCACATTTCATTTTGCAGTGGTTGCTACAGGGACTGTCCCCAGGGGGCAGTTCACTGTTTCCAGAGTGGCCCTTTAGGGACCAGACCTGCCAGCCCTTGCCTGAGTCCTGTCATCTCATTGTGCTGTCATCTCATTGTTTTTAGTGGAAACAATCGCACAGCTGCCCCCATCGCTCTGCCGACAGAAGAAGTCCTGCAGACCTTACAGGACTTGATCGCCTACTTCCAGCCTCCGGAGGAAGAGATGAAGCATGAAGACAAGCAGAACAAGCTGCGCTCCCTCAAAAACCGGCAGAATCTTTTCAAGGAAGAGGTAAGTCCAAAACATGCAAAAGTTACAGTCTCTGTGTGATTCCAGAGCTGAAGTATCCCATTGAGTACTATGCAATTTAGCTTGTTCTCCATATGTACACGTTTATGAACACAGTGGAGACAAAGGAGAATATGAAACAGCTGGAAAGGCAAGGATTTCCTGGGAGCTGGCCTTCCCTTTCACCGTGCCTGGTTACATTAGCGATGGCTGACACATCCTAACCAGTTAAGTCTTAACTTTCAATGCTACGTGTGAACATAAAATCCATTTGCAAAACATCTCAGCTGTTGCAGTGTGGCATAGGCAGAGAGCCCAAATTTTGAGTGCTATCGGAGTTACCTAGGAAACCTACTTTAAAAAATGCAATTGCCTAGATTCTACATCAGAAATGTCTAAAAAACTGGCTAAAAAGAGTGAGATGTTCCATGGTCTGATGTTACAACCTGAGCATCTGAGTCAGTGGGGAGGGCCCTGGCCATGGCAGAAACACCCTATGGGTGCTTATGAGACCCAGACCCTCATTCTGGCTCTCTTCCTGACTGTGTAACCTTAGATAAGTCATACGCCCTCTCTGTTAGGTCTGAGAGAAGGGGGAGAGGAGAGAGAAGAGAGGTGGAGGTAGAGGTGGAGGTCCGAGGTCCGTGGAAGGAGTAGAGTGGACAGCCGTGAAAGTAGTGGGCAGCGGTGGCTTTATTTCGGGAATGCAGGGAGAGGCCCCCCCGCCGGCCCCGGGCGCAGCCTCTCCACTGCACCCAGGGCCGTGGTTATTCCAGGGAGAGGAGACTGGCCGCTGGAATCTGGCGATCTCTCTTTCTGGCGATCTCTCTCTCTGGCGATCTCTCTCTCGGACACGTGGTGTGGGGGAATCTAAATAGCCTAAGCTTAGGGCAGTGCCCTAAGGCCATTAGAGATGCACCGGTGGGCACACGTTTAGTGCCAGAAAGCAGGTTCCTAGGGAAGGGGTATAGGGTTACAGTCAAGTCTATAGGGGGCGGGGGGAGGCAGGAGTTTTCTAACTTAGCTGCAGCCTTTCCTGGTTACAGTGTCCGGTCTGGGCCAGCAACTCTTTCACTCTCCACACATGGACATGAGGATCTGGTGGTAATAGGTGGTGGCTGACTTCTGTGGCCCTCCATATCCTGCAGACAGGGCTAATCATTTTCAAAGTTAGTGGTGTGGGACACACAGCTATCCTGGTTCAGGCCTTTGATATGAGTGGAATTGAGTGTAGAGATAATCTATGTACCTTTATGCTATTGAGATTATGTTTACCCTCTCTCTGCTGCTCTTTAAGAGTGGCTAGGCACAGATGTTTTTACTAGGTGCAACAGTACTATAGATTAGGTGGAAAAGTAGTTGAAAATGCTCTTTGGTTTTATTTTCTCTAAATCCCACCTTTTGGTGAGGAGAGGTGGCAGGAAGGAGCACATGTAGTTGTCATATGCATCTGAATGGAATGTCTTGAGCTTATTTGAGATTTAAGAGAAAAATAGGTACTATATCCAGAGCTGCTTCTGAGTGATTCAGAGTCACTTCCCACCAGGCACAGAGCAAGCTTTGGTGAGATGCGTTCATGCTTCCTCTTCTTCAATATGTCCTTGGAGTAAATGAAACACAACACATGGGGCCAAACCATCACAAGGGGCTGCTGACTCACTATCTGAATGGATGCTATTTAGGTATCTGAGGAATAAAGATGCACATTTTGTTTCTAGAGGAAAAAAAATATTCAGCTGACCCAGTGAAGCCTATTTGCATATAAGCATTATCAACTTTACAAGGAGACTGATCGGGAGGGGACAAGGAAACAGGAGGTGGGGTGTTTCTTCTCCAAGAATGTTTACTTTTTCCTCCACTCTCCTCAGGGCATGTTGGCTCTTGTGTTAAACTGCATTGATCGCTTGAATATCTACAACAGTGTAGCCCACTTGACAGGGATTGCCAGGGAAGAGAGTGGAATGGCCTGGAAAGAAATTCTGAACCTCCTGTACAAGCTGCTGGGTGAGTATGCAGGCAGCGCCTTTCCTGGGGAGGCCCCAGGGCTCTTCAGGGTTGGCACAGGAGAGTCCACCATTGCCATGGAGCCATTTTCTCAGAAACTGTTTTTTGAACCATTTGATTCTAAAACAGCCAGTCACTGTTAGCGAGCAGCTTCTTGTACCTTCCAAAGTCAGAGAAGCCAAAACTACCTGTGAAACCTCAACCCTCAGCTTCTCTGAACAGCGGTTCTTTTTTTTTATTATTATTTAAAAAGAAAAAAAAAAAAAGGATAGAAATAATACAGAATTTCAGAAAAATAAACAGTAAGAAATCACTAGTTGATAAGTTACATATTGTCATCTTAGAAATAGTTGTTCAAGTTACAAAATTAAAGCATGCAAAGTGACATTCAAATAATGACACTGCAAACAGTTCTGCTCAATGATCCAACAAAAACTTAGTAATATGGTTATCAGTCCTACACACTTGTTTTTTATCTTAGATGTTAAGGTTAAACATGTCAAAACAGAACAAAATAGTTCATAAGGAAACAGTTTAAAGAAATACAGATTTCAAAGCAAGTCCACTGGAGATCTTCACTGTCTATCTTATTGTCTCTAGTTTTCTTCCAAATAGTTGTCCCCATCTTCACACACATTGAATATACCCCCAAGATACTGAACATTATAGAACTAACCAAATCATTACAGGATGATGAAGGTTTTTAGGTCTTCAAGACCTGATTTTGGGGAAGTTAATAATGGCTACCATAATGTCTCTCATTCTTTATATAGTAGCTGTCTTTATCTTTACATATGCTGAAATTGAACATCAGAGACTAGACTAATATCACTCTGAACCCTGAATAATAGTATTGCTAGATTTTATATCATAATGCTACAGAATTAGCATTGGGTTTCTTAGTGTTTCTTCTTCTTCAGAGTATCTGTTCATTACAGCATGCATTATATAATCTGTTCCCGTAAATAGTTTAGAAATTCTTCCCATGTGTGAATATCTACATGTATATCTATCCTTTCTGTATTATAGGAAAAAACAGATCAAAACAAGACAACAAAACAAATTCCTAGAAAAACATGAAATGAAAAAAGACATATAAGACCACGATATTAGGTGATCTACAGTAGTTATTTACACTTTCTCTTGTTATTTTCAATAGATTTGTCCACATCATCCAGCATTATATAGTTAAGCGTAGCATTACATAGCTATTTTTATAAAAACACTACTTTGAAGACATTGTAGGACTTGAAAGCAGTTCATAATCAAAACTGGAATGGATATCTTTTACATCTTGTCATCTTCAGAGTAGTTGCCTCTACTCTTAGACTTGATACTATCAAGCATACCAAATTCGAATAAAATCAGTCAAGGCAAAACAGTGGTCTAACAAACCAGCTTCAAATAAGATCAGTCATAATAAGACAATGTAAGTAATACAGGGTTTAAGTTTAAGTTAATAGGAAATTAAGGATAGTTACCATGGTATAACCTGCTATTTTGGGGCTAGCTGTCTGTGCCCTCAAATCTAATATGAGTAGACAGACCAGAACAAAATATAATCAAACTAAACAGAACAATAAGACTACTGTGACTTTTAAATCCTGATACACTATTAACAATGTCCTCCGCCTTCCTTTTTTAGACAATACCTCCCCTTTCCCTTTCTCAGGGTACTTTATATATTTTGGGTCCCACTAGTTCCTTTAGTTTTTAGATTAGGGGGCCAATGTATTATCTATCTGAGTGTTGCTGAACTTTTTTACCCCTGAGCTTGATCTTGAGCTGTACTTCTTTACTTGCTAAAGTCACAAAGTTTTCCTTTCTTCCAGCTGTGTAGTTCTATGACAGAAACTTTAGTTTCTGTCAAGGCATTTTGCCAACTTTCAATGGAGTTTTTAGTTTCCTGGTAATTTCTTTGTATCTGTTTTATGTATTCTAGATTTTGTTTATATTCTTCATCAAAGATTTCTCTTCTTTTTCTGAGTTCCTCCATTCTTCCATCTGTATTCTCTTGGGAGGGGCTTATCATTTCTTTAATTAATCTTTTTATATCTTGCCTCACTTGGATCAGAAGTACAGTTTTAAATTCGTCTATGAGGTCACGAAGGTATTTCTTTATGTCCGCTGATGCTGTGTCTAATATTGCATGATTATTGCACTGGTTCTCTTCTGTATTTACCTCTCCTGGGCTTATTTTCCCAGGGTCAGTGGCTGGAGGTTTTTTTTTTTTTTTATTTCTATCTCTTGTCATGTTTCTGGTTTCTTTCAGACAGGTGTGTCCTGGGAGTCTCTGGCCTTCTCCATGTTGCTTAGGGTCTTTCTGAAGCGTGCTAACTGGGGTTTTGCTGTCTTCCCCAATTTGCTGTTATCTGAGTACACGCAGGGGCTCAGGGACGGTGTAGGCTAGCTCGACCTTCTGAGCCAGTTGACCTGCAAATTCCTTTAGCAACTTAGGCTGTACCTTGTGGATGTCACAGAGTCATGACAGTTTTGTCCCTGGCTACTGGGTTCCAACCAGAGGCGTAGCTAGCCCCAGAAGATTCCACCAGTCCCCAGGGGCAGCCGACTGACACCGCCATGGTGCCAGGCTCTGCTCAACTCCAAGATGTCCTCCAGCTAGTGACAGCAGCCACAGGACCCAATCCTCAGCACTCACCAAGAATCAATGCAGTTCTCCATCTTGGCTCCAGTCCATGCTGTGCCACGTCCTCCTGCCAAGGGCTCGGGACTTAACAATTCCTGTTATTGGTGGCTGTGGCTTCAGCTCGACCTTGAATCACCACTCCCAGCACTCCCAGCACAGTGCGGACCAGTCTCAGTTAGTGCGTAGGGCTCCAGCCTTCCACTTGTGTTTTTTCTTCCTCCGTAGAGGTAAATTCTAGCTTGATGTGGTTTTTCTATGTCTGGATCAGCATCCTGCCTCTTCAGAAAACTGTGCAGCATCCAGCTTTGGTGCCCAGGTGCATGGTCCTCTCCGCGGCCTCCTCTGGCGTGGCCATGCAGCTCTAGCTGCTCCACAGGGTCCCAGGACCCAATTTCCAGTACTCACCGAGAGCCAATAAAGCTCTCCACCTTGGCTCTACTCCACACTGTGCCATGTCCTCCCGTCAAGGCCCCAGGACTCATGGACTCCCGTTATCCACAGCTGGGGCTTCAGCACAACTTTGGAACACCCGACTCTAGGGTGTGCCCAGCACAGAGCAGAACAGTCTCAGTGAGCCTGTTGGGCTTCAGCCCTCCACCCATGCTTTTCCTTCCTCTTCCTAATTTTATTTTTCCCTTTGGTTTCCTCCTGGGTTAATAAAAATCATTCCCCAATTGTCTGGCCCTCTCCATGTTGTCAAATTCTAGCAGCTGGAGGTTCTCTATCCAGCTTCCTAGCAAGCCACCATTTTTTTTCAAACCTCAGTTCTATATGTTTAAAATGAGGAACTAAGGCTAGATAGAACACATTTATAGTGTATTTCATTTCTAAACTTTGCAACCTGTACTTTGAGGATTGTTACTTTTATTTTTTTAATTTAAAGGAAAAAAGCAAAACAGAAAAAAAGAGTAGACATAATACAGAAACTCAAAAAAATAACAGTAAGAAATCATTAGTTGATAAATTACATATTGTTACCTTAGAAGTAGTTGTTCAAGTTACAAAATCAAAGCATAAAAGATAAACAGACAGTCAAACAATGACAGCACAAACCATTCCGTTTGATGAACTAACAAAAACTTAGTAGTATGGTTATCTATCTCGCACACTTAAACAGCTCTTTTAAATTCTGTGCTCTTTCACTTGTTTACATGTTAGTCAATCCTGGCTCCCACTGCTTTGACCTGTTACTTATTTCATTTTGGTGGAATGGAAAAGATGGCTCCTAAGATGTCCTAGCACCTACCTTTGTGCCTCCCAAGCCCAGTGTGGTGATGCTTTGGTACCTGCTAGAGAGGCTCTATCCCACCGGCCAGTTGTGGAGAGCGGGCAGGAAGACATCAGCATAGGCAAGAAGGTGGCCCCAGGAGCCCTTCAGACACTGGCTGGGATGACAATGCAGCACTGTAGGTTTTGGCTCTGAGGTGTGTATCCCACTGAGCAAAGGCCTTAGACATTCCAGGAAGCCTGAAGAAAGCCCAGAAAGATCAGCCTGGACCTGTTCTTCATGTTGTGGTCAGATTGGTGGAATCATCACTGTGCTGTGATTCCTAAGGTCTCTTCACACTCTAGTACTTTGCAAGGGTGTGATTTAAACTTGGTAGTTGTAAGAATAGTGGCTAACATTTGTTGATCTTTGTGTGCCATCTGTGAAATATCTTTTTGATTCTTAGAGAAATGCTTTGAGGGTAGTTATTGCTATTATCTGTATTTTACTGACAAGGAAGCTGATTAGAGATGCTCAAGACTGCCTATCTACTTAGTGATGGCACTATGGCTCGAGGCCCCAGAGCCTGACTAGAATTCGTGTACTTGTCCTGCTTACTAAAGCTGCTTACTTCTACATGAAACACAGCATAGGAGATCAAACTGAATGTCATCCTCACGGACTCTAAAGATCAAGAGCAGATGCTCTGGAGGAGGACTTTCCTTATCCTAAATTTATCACTTTTCAGCTTTAATGAAGTCCTAAGCCCAACAAACCAACCATGTGAAGCCAACTCACCTGAGTTTATCCATCTCCCTGGAATTATTCCAGATTGCCATCTACTAATTTGGTCCTATGCAGGAAAGGTTAGGTAGTCTAGATTCATACTCTAATCGTAACACACTCTTTTCCTCTCTGCGCAGTATCACCTACCAGTGGTTTTCAAGGATAAACAGGCATAGAAATCATCTGGAGAGCTGGTTAAAGTGACAATGTTAGGCTCCATCTTGAGAGTTTCCAACTCAGTAGATCTAGAGGAGTTCTGAGGCCTAGCATTCCCAATAAGTTCTTAGTGATGTGATTTCCTGGTCCAGGGCCCATGCTTTGAGGACCACTATGATTTCAGATATTTTACCCGTAGATGTTGTTAGTATTTATCTATTAGTTTACCTATTCACTGAAATGCTTTCTTTTAGCATGAAAGGTAGCAAGTGTCTGGCTAGATTTAAGAAAATGTTTTAGGAGGTTGAGTTCCAAAGTCAGTAACCAACCAAGTATTAAATCCCTGCTTATCATTACCTAAAGTAATTAATCTATGTGTCTATGTTGTCTAACCCTTATTTGATGAGAGCAGAGAATCTGCCTCTTCTGCTTCATTGTTCTGTTTCCTGCAATGCAGGAAATGTCTCAGGACATAGCAGATTCTCTGGGACCGCTCATTGAGTTAGCAAATGTTAGATTTTACTCTTCTTAATATAGAAATCAAATCATATCAAAGGGCTAAGCATAGTAATCTCAATGTTCCATTCCCTGTATTTGCTAAGCAGATGATGTAATCAACAGCTCAGGGCTTATGTGCATCGTTATGCCCTTTAACCTTCGCGATCCTCTTTCCTTGTTTGCAGCTGCTCTCATTCGTGGAAACAGAAACAACTGCGCACAATTCTCCAATAACCTTGACTGGTTAATCAGTAAATTGGACAGGCTAGAATCTTCCTCAGGTACGTATTTACAGAAACCTTTTAGTGGAGAAGCTGAATTTTTTTTTCTGTAAAACTGAAAACAAAGCCAAATACTCAAGTAATTGTTTCAACAAAAAGAGTCAATCCCTAAAACACCCTGACAACCATTTGGCTTTATTTAACCCAGATTTCTGCAGTCCTTCCTTTTTGGGGGTAATACTTCTTCACTCTCTAGGTCTTTTAGTCACCCCAGGCAGCTGTCACCTAAAGATCTTTGTCCCCCAAATCCATTTACTCCTATCCTCTGGGTTTCTAAACCTCCTTTCAATGCTGTCATACTTTGGTTAGAAGCAGAATTGAAGGGTTACCATGAAATAAGGTAAAATAATCTTCACCATCCCCAGAATCACCCTTGTGTCATACCTCTAGCCCTGCTTGAGGCCCTCCGAGAAGCCAGCCGTCATGGCTGTCCGCACTCAGTTTCTAACAGGACACTTGCACCTGGCAAGTGTACCTCCCCCCCACCCCCAAGCGGAGAGGTTGGATGGTTTTCTCATGGCCTGCAGGTGTCCTGCTCTAACACACCAGCCAAGGAAGGG
Source organism: Cavia porcellus (assembly GCF_034190915.1). NCBI lineage: Eukaryota > Metazoa > Chordata > Mammalia > Rodentia > Caviidae > Cavia > Cavia porcellus. Next base: position 36,585,006 of record NW_026947489.1, read on the forward strand.
CCCCTCCAAGGGCCAGTCACCGTGTTCCTAAACCTTGCTTCTCTTCAGCATCTCCTATCATGAGTTAGATTCTATTTCAGGATAAGTTATGAAAACATTGAGAGAAAAAAGAAATGAGAAATTTTCCTAATAAAACTGTTAGCTACTTCCTTTATGCTTCACTGTGACCTTACATTTGTGGACATCAGGCCACTTAGTCTCCCTTAGGCTTTTACTCCATATAGAAGACCATAAAGCACCAAGAGAAAGGGTCAAAACCCCTTATTCTTTGCGTGATACACTAGTGCACCTAAAATAACAATCAATTCTGAGGTGGTTCCTAGAAAAATTCTTATTCTGAGAATAAATCCAGAATATTTAATAAATTGCTTGAATGACCTTTAGAATTTTAGTAAAGCATCTATATTATAATATAGACATTTAAATGAAGTATTACTTGGTTTGACCAAATCAAAAATTCCATTTTACAACTGTTTCTTGTATTTTGAATACAAAGATCATGTGTTTGTCTGGGAAGAGGGAGATGAGGTTAGTGCTGACTTGAGCTCACCAGTGTATTACAGATGCTTGGCCCTTGGGAAATCACCCAAGATGACTGCATCTCTTCTGGCTGGGAATATTTCATAGATTCAAATAACTGATGATATTCTCTCCCTCAAGATGATCTTTTCACTATGAGAGTTCTAAATTATGGTCAGTTCCACAGTTGACCTAATGTCCAAATGACTTTTGTGGTGTTCATGTAGGTATCTTAGAGGTTTTGCACTGTATCTTGATTGAAAGTCCAGAAGCCTTAAACCTGATAGCAGAAGGTCACATCAAGTCCATCATCTCTCTGCTGGATAAACATGGACGGAATCACAAGGTGAGTTTGGTAAAAAGAACACAAGACATGATTGCTTTTACCCACTTTTCCCTCCTGTGTGCTTCATCACGTTGTGGGTTCCTAAGAGCATGCTGACAGTCTTTCTGAACTTTGATAAGAACCTTGAAAAGAGCTCCCTTTCCTCCAAGCACCCTCCAAGCCAGCCAGCCACTTGAATGTGGGTGACCTCATTAGTATCCTACAGCTTCCTAGACCCTGCCCATCAGCACTGACTCTTAAAACATAGCTCACTTAAAACAGCCCATGGCCCTCTGCTGGGCCATGTTCAAGGCTGGTAGCACAAGAAGCTCCCCACCCTAAAACGTAGAGATTGCTAGGAAAACCTCCAATGTCAAGTTACATAACTAAGATATACAGACCTTAGATTTAAAGTAGTAACTCAGCTGGTTATTAAATGAAATCAGATTTAACGACTCAAACCAAATTAAAAAACCAAAGATGCTGAGTCCTCTTCTTGATATAAAACAACTTTGTGACTTTGGGCTTCAGTTATTTCATCTGTAAAATGAAAACTTTGCCCCCTTTTCATGGTGGAATGCTATATTGATCTTTGAGGTCCTTTATAATTGTAATTATCTATTTTTTAAAAATTAAATCTCTAAGACACAAAGACCTATGAGGCAAAGTCCATTAAAAATACGGTGAGTTTTCTCTTGATCCCTCTCACATATGCCATATGTGGGGGCTAGTGTGCTAAATGATTAGTGGGCCAGCTGAGAAGGATATTTCTAGTGCAGTGGCATAACCAGTTGTGCCTATGCAGACTAGAGAGTGCAGCACGAACCCTGGTTTTCTTTCTTGCCATCATTTGGGGGAACCAAATATTTGAGACATGTCTCACTGATTCCTGGAGAATGAGCCCCGGCAGTATTGACTGCATGATTCACATCCTTGGGGAGCAGAAAACCCGTGGTTCTCAGTATCTGTGAAATTGCTTGGCAAAGAGCAGAAAGAAATATGTGGGGTCTGTAACTGCTTTCTCACGTGTGATAAATCAAACTCAGGCATAAAGCTCCAGCCTCATTACAGATTTTCCACATTCCAACATACTCCTTCCTGTCTGAAAAGCATAGTAAGAATTACCAGAAAGCTCATGAGGAACACATGGCATGAGCCATGATCCACGTATCAATGTAAGAGGAGGAAAGTGGTTCCCATGTTCTTGCCCCAAGGGCTTCTGGATGATGATACCACATGATATACTTCATAAATAATCATCTGTCTTATGACTTCTTTCCGCCAAAGGCCACGACGCACTCTGTGCTGTCAGTTAGGGGCAAGTTGACCACAGCTCTGTGCATCCCACAATTGAGAAAACAGAGAACTAGAAAACCAGTGTAGTTTGCTAGAAATCAGCCCCTGATCTGATGAGTTACCTGGTATACCAGCCTCCCAAGAGCCAAGGCAGTGCTTGAGAGCTTCTGACAATGTTGTCACAGTGAGCCATGTGATCTCAGTATATGATAATGTCTCCTTTTTATCTTTTGATGAGTTTTTGGACAAAGGTACTTTGCCATGAACTCAGATCCTTCTGCAGAGATTATTCAGTTTGATCACTTTTATTTCCAAACCCAGGCTCAAGTCATCAGCAGTGTCTTTATAGTAGTTTCATGAAGAACATGCTAAATGTAGGCTAAACCTCCATCATAACACAGTGTCTGTCATGTTGGAAAATGCCAGCAAATGTCTTGCTGTTCAGTTTGATGTTTACTCCAGTAGTGAGTTTTCAGAAGTTTCTTATCCCTTCTCTTATTTTTCCATTAAGACAGCGACTCAAAATATGCAGATTTCTAGAATCATGGAAACCTCAAAAATCCTCTGAACAACAATAATGATGATGAGAACTAACATTTATTTTATACTTAACTAATGCTGGGAACCAGGCCCAGTGATCATGTGCTTTCATTTCAGCCTTGTTATACTCTCTGAAGTAGCATCATTGTTATTTTTACCCACAAAGGCAGAAAAAAGGCCAGGACTAGTCCCTGAGATGTCAAGCAATTTTCCAAGGGTCACACAGCTCAACAATGACTGTCTAGGACCAAAAGTTTAAGGTTCTTTCCAGTGTTTCTCAAGCGGATGTCTATGACCATATTCTTCAAAATTTAAATATTCTAACAGAGCATGTTCAGTCCTCTGTTTTTATTTTTATAATTATCTCCATACAAAACTCTTGGCAGTGGAAAATCCACAGTTAGAAGGCATTTTCATATGTTGCGTTACTGTTTCTCAGACTGAAGTTTAAGGGCCTCTGTCATCCAAGATAGTCTTTAGAGTTAAATCATGCTTTTAAAAAATTTGTGCATCTTGTGGGTTTAAGAATCCCTTTCTGTCCCATGCACCTCCAATCACATTTAGAATCAAAATTATATGTGCCTGGCCATTATTGTGCCTCTCCTTCCTCTCTAAAATACTTAAGTTGCCAGCCTGTCACAGAAATGCAAAGCATCACAGTCCATCTGAAGTGTAATCAAATTTGAGTTCAAAAGGCTGCAGAGGAAGAACACAGCGTTTGGAGAGAAGGGGACAGGAATAGGCTGCAGGGCCCACTCTGTTTCCTGAGTGCCCTCTGCCCTTTGACCTCTCAGTGACTTGACTGGTGCCCATCTTTTCCGACCCTTTACCACTTCTCCAGGTCCCATCAAAATTCTTCTCTGGTCAATTAAAAGCTAAACTGGAATTTCATCTGCCCTTCCAGACTTAGTTCAAATGCCACTGTCTCCATGAAGCTTTTTCTGATCCCAGTTAAAATTGCCTTCTCCTCTAGCCTTAAATAATGTGTTCTGTGTTTTAATGGTATTCCAAGCTGCCTTTCATGCTAGGAATTTTCACACGTATGTTTCTCACACCTGTGGAAGTTCTTTCATAGTAGCGTGATTTTTGTAACGCTCAGGGTGACAAACTTGAATGTTTCTCAGTGCGGTGATCATATATGTCTGCTACAGGTTTAATGAATGAGTAAAAGGAATACATGAGCAAAGCCAGAACCCACTCCAGTCTCACCTCGAATTGAGGGATGCAGACCTCGTGCCACAGAATAAGTGCCTTACACTGATATTGTTTGGTGGAAAGAATAATTGCTAAAGCCTACAGGAATCAACCCGTGGTTTTATGTAGAGTAAGCTTTTATTAATAAAATATACCCATCTACTTGCCCACGACTGACCTTACTCCAAATCTGGTCAAAGTTACCACAGACAAAATAATTTTTATTATCTTCTTTGTTCCATAAAGATTTGGAGCTACCTGTGAGAAAACTGTATGTAAAATAATAATGGCGTTGGGTCTCAAAAAGTGTAAAGCAGAGTCTCAGGTATAACTTAGGTTAAAGGAGGACAGAATATAAACAAACTCAGAGTGTTGGCGCCCACACAGCTGCATAAAACCAGTTGAGTCTCCTGGAAGCCATGGCAAGACCAGAAGCACCCAGCCACTCAGTTCTCATTCAAAGGGAGAAGGAAATCTGTTCTCCAGAGGTGTAAAGCACTTGGTTTTTAAAATATTGGACTTGATATAAAAACTTTGATATAAAAACTGAGTTTGCATTTTTTGTAACAACTACTTTTCACAAACAAAAGTTAATGACAAAAAGCAACAGCCCAACACTGTTTACATTCATATTCATCATGTCCTTCTGGTCTTTAAAGTAGAAGTCCCAGCTACTCCAGAGTTTAGGGTAGAGGCTAGAGAGAGCAAAGCAAAAGGAAAGCTGTCCAAGGAACTGTGGCTTCGGTAATGAAAGCAGTAACAACCAGGAGCCAGTGAGCTCCAGGGAAGGGTGCTGATCAGGAAGCCTGCTTCCAGAGGACAGCCTCAGCTGCTCAGTGACTTCGTGCAGAGATGTATTTTGCTTGTCTCAGTCTGAGGCCAGTCAGTGGCAGGACTGCATTCTTCTTCCTCCTTTAAAGATACATGTCCTCTATGCACAGAGCTTCACAGTCCATGATGAGCTGGGGAATCACCTATAGAGCTTGAGTTTCTGCTCACAGGAAGGCTCTGATTTGGTAAAGATGGGGTTCTGAGCATCTGTATTGCTAGCAGGTTCAAAGAGATGCCAGCCCTGTTGGTCTATAGCAGTGACACCTATGCACAGTGCCATAGCAGGCTGTTAGTATCATTAAAAGCTCTGAAAGGTTCACCATCACTGTTACAGGAGCCCGTAGGCATGAATCTTTGTTGTAGTTCTTATTGTTTTAGTAGTACTAGGGATGAAACCAGGCCTTTGCCCTGAGCTACATTCCCAGCCCATTTACATTTTTTTGATTACTTATTTTGTGACAGTGTCTCACCAAGTCACTAAATTGCCCATGTCAACTTGAAGTTTAAACTTGCAGTCCTTCTGCCTCAGCTTGTCAGAGTGCTGTGATTGTAGGCATGTGCTACCAAACCCCGCAAAACCCTTTGTTGGAGCACAGGAGAGAGCACATACACAAAGGGCTCTACATGAGCATTTCTGGGACACCAGATCCAGCCACTTCCCATGAGTCAGAACTCAGCCCCACAGGCTTGCAAGGGAGCCTGGGACATGCAGCCTCATCTTGGGCTCTGGATGAGAAGGAAACAGGTCTGGCAAGCACTCAGCAGCACTTGCCTCATCAGCCAAGCTTTCCAGAGGCCTGGGAGATGCTGCCCTCAGAAAGTATGGATACCTCTAGGCACAATGCCTGTGCCTCTGTGGTAAAGTAGGCTACACTCCCTTTTCTGTTCAAAGAAAAGCAAGTCTGTCCCTGTCCAGTTTTACACTAAGAAATGCCTTCTAAAAGCTAATCAATACCCCTGCTCTTTTTTGTGACATCATTTATTTATCGGTGAGGCATTGCTGTTAGGCTGGGAGCTTTTCAAAGAGCCTGTTTCTCTCTTTGTTGTTTCTACTGTGTGTGCATTAAGCTTGCTTTTCCCCTGGCTGTAACAGCTAGATTCCTGCAGGCATCACTCCAAGGCAAAACAGATGAAAGTCTGTGATCGGCTGGATGAAAAGCATTTAATTTCACGTTCATCAATGGTTCTTAGAATGAGAAGTTATCATTTGGATTTCAGTTTCCCAAGTTGATGTTTTTTGTGGAGTGAAGGTCCTCTATAAAACTGCCTTTGGCATTCTTTTCTCCTTGTTCCATAAACGTGCTTTGTATTTATCAGAACAAAATTGACATTCAAGGAGACAGGTGGAAAATAGATTTGTGAGAGTTAAGGACGCAAATTCTATTAACAAACTGAAGTGATCCAGCTGCACTAAGCACCGAGTCTTAGTGGCCACTTTGGCGGCTGACGTGGTTGCACACCTCCCTGCCAGTGCAGCCTGCCACTCCGCGGCTGGTTCCTCAGCTGCTGTTTGCACAGCCTGCTGTGAGGGAGAGGGAAGGACCGTGCCTGACCCAGCAGTTTGCTCTGCCATACTCCGAATACAGAGTCTGAATAAAAGAGTACAGGGCCCAGTGAGATAGAGCATAAGAGCAGAAGCCCACAGGAGGAAGAGGCAGGGTCCACTCTAGCTTCACAGGCAGCTGGAATCAAGAGCAGGAGCAGCGCCACCATGATCTGTCAGATTCACGGACCTCCTGGACTCTTGCAGGTCTGCGATCCTTCCAGGTGGAATGAAGATGGCATGTGAAATATTCTGAATGCTAATTTCTAGGAATTTAAGGTTATCCTAAGAAGCATTGCTGATATCACAGTAGGAGACCCAAAAACCAGAATCTGAGCTTGCAGCTGAAGTTCCCAAGCCTGCTTCCACAAAGAACTTCACTCAATGACAGTCTAAGTGACTTCTCTCCTTTTTTAAGCTTTTAAAAAAGCAATTTAGATATATATATATCACATCCATCGTAGGGAATTTGTACCTGTACATGACATATTTTGATTCCTCCTTTTTTTCATTCCCTTCCCCTACCTTCAACCTCTTTTCACCTCCTTATTTACAAAAGCTTTGTTTCCATTTTATTCTCCTTTTCTTCCTTTTTCTTTTCCTTTCTCCCTTTCCCCTCCCTAATTCCTCTTTCCTTTTGAACAATCTCTTCCAATTTCACAATATGTGATATACATTTTGGTCCTCATTTACACTTTTAGTTTCTCACATCAGAGAAACAATGTAATATTTACATGTGAATCTGATTTATTTCACTTAAGAGTATGGTCTCAAGGTGCCTCCATTTGTCTAGAAATGTTTCAAGTTTATCCTTCTTTATGACTGAGTAGTACTCCATTGTATAGAAAAATCACATTAGATCAAAGATTTAAGTATTAAGTGGTTTTTCATTGAGAACTATCTGAGCTCTCAGTGCAAAACTGTGGGAAGGATTCAAAGCTGGGAAGAGCCTGAAGCTTCAGTTTGAGGCCTCTGGAGGGTCCTTTATGCCTCTTTCTACATTACATGACTCAGCGAGTGGGATCTGAATTTTGTATCTTTGATCATACCCTAGTTGTGACCTTGACAGGGCTTTGTAGTTCAGGCTCTTACCCACTGTCAGAATGGGACCACAAGTGGCATGTGGTTTGGGAGGTACAGGACAGAAGACCAGGGCAGGACATCTAGAAAGAAGCTGAACCCACTCTCCTGAGGAGGCAGCATGCTCTGGGCTTTGCTCATTTATTCTGGAGAAGGGGCAGAGGCCCCCTTTCTCTGAGCTGGTTCTCCACCTATTGCCAGCCCCAACACTTCACGCCTCTGGCTTCCTTCCCTTGCGGTGCCGATAGATCCATCCTGCTCTCTGTGTCCTCCTGGTGGTCCTGATATTTGATGACTGTCTCCTGCTCTAGGTTCTGGATGTCCTGTGCTCACTCTGTCTTTGCAATGGGGTTGCAGTAAGAGCCAACCAAAACCTGATCTGTGACAACTTACTGCCCCGGAGAAACCTGCTCCTGCAGACACGGCTAATTAATGATGTGACCAGGTAAGGCCACCATCAGTCCAGATGCCAAGCATGATTCTGTTTATCTTGTCTCCTGGCAGTAAACATAGAACTGATCAGAACTACAGCTTCCATGGAGGTGCAATCCTGTAAGAAAAGATCAGGCAAATATGCATATTTTATCACTAGGGTTTTGTACTCCATCCACAGAGCAGTTTCTCAAGGTGTTGCCTTGAAGTTGCTGAAGATGAAGGATTTGTACTACCTAGCGGCTGAAGAGGCAAACTTAAGTGACTTTCCGTGCTTTACTTTAAACAAGCACACATCTTGTACCTTCTTCATAGTATATTTATTTTGATATGCAAATGCCTTTTAAGATTCCTTAATAGAATGGATGTCCCAGGTGAGTGCTGGGTACTTGTGTCCTCTGACACATGACCTCAGACATATGGCTGCTGTCTGTGAGGGCAGGATAAGACCCTGCCAGATGACCTTCCTGTAGATGTGAATCATGTACACGTACGGGGCCTGGAGTGAGCAGGCCTTAGGTTCTCACTTTCCACCTGAGCCTGCACCCTACCCCACAAGCGCGAGGGAGGAACTTCCATCTGAGCACAGCATGGGCTGCAGACCTGAGCCACCATGCAGACCACCTCCTCCTTAGCACAGCTGGTTTGTCTTTATCCATCCCAGATGACCCAAAATCCCAGCCCAGGAGGAGCACATCGCTGAGAATTGACTCCAAGTAAAACTAAGGATCGGTAGGTTCACGAAACGAAGGACTGACTTGCCTTTATGTACTGGGCAGTGAACTGCATACTTTTTGTAAGTGATCTGTCCCAAGCTTTTAGCCACTTTACTGAGCATATTAAAGCCTCTTGCTTTAACAAGTTGCTTAATAGTGACTTTTTAGTGCTTTTAAGATGCTGTTAGTGTTAATAAGGCATAGAGGACAAAGCTACTGTTTTGAAAATGAGGATGCTTAAAACCAATTTGCCGGAAGATGGAAGTCCAGTAAGTAATTTCTTTCACCTACAGAGAGACACAAAGGTTTGTAATCATACAACTTTATACAACATTTTGAGCATTGTCACCCATTGTCGCTGCTCAATAACTGTATTACCTTGAAAGAAACATTTACAGAAAAATCCTTTGTGTTTTATAATGGAATTAAAGTTGTCCTGACACCTTCCATTAAGAATTTGACCAAATGTTGAAAACTGTGTCCTACTCTTGAGCAATAACAAGAACAAGAAATTTCTCTTTCTCCAGGTCTAATCGGGCCAGTGCTTCTTTGGGTCTAGTTCAGGTTGCTTTTTCAAATGTTGAGCATCTGAAGATCCTACATGTCCCATTTTTAATTCACAGTATTCGACCAAACATCTTCCTGGGAGTTGCTGAAGGCTCAGCCCAGTACAAGAAATGGTACTATGAGCTAATTATCGACCAAGTGGACCCCTTCCTGACAGCAGAGCCCACACACCTGCGGGTGGGCTGGGCCTCCTCCTCAGGCTATGCACCTTACCCAGGAGGAGGAGAAGGATGGGGAGGCAATGGTGTTGGTGACGACCTGTATTCCTACGGGTTCGACGGGCTTCATCTCTGGTCAGGTGAGTACCTTGCAAGGGCATCAGCCCTGCCTCTCTTACTTTAAGCTGAAGTTGCCACTTTCAGTTGAAATGATACAGGCTGCCAAGTCTTGGATAGAATACACGTTCTTCCTGAAGCCCAGTGTGAAGGAAGATTTCATCTTCCAAAGACAAATCTATACACTGTGTTTTCTTTTGTGAGAACGATGTAGCTCATCATGTGTTCCTTCATCTTTTAGCTTTTAGCTAACACCTAAGTGCCTGATGTCAGCAGTTTTATGTCACCTCCAGCCCTGATGACAAGTTTCTTGCAGCTGGTCTTTGTTTTCAATTGGGATTGTTTTCACAATCGTAATATTCAGTTTAAAGATTTTAAAACTTTAAGGAATATACTAAACTTATTTATCTGTATATTTACCTTGTATCATTTGGGAGACAGAATGAATGAACACATCTCTCTGTGTTCTGCATTCCCAGGGACAGCATGATACAGATAAAAGCAGAGCGAGAATGGAGGTTAGGCAGAAGAGGAAGGCTGGCCTTCCATCCTGGTTATTCAGGACAGCTGGATTTCCCCTTCTTGGTTCTCATGGACTTGTCATGAGCTATTGAGTCTGTGGCTATATCATAGAAACTGTCAGCTTAGGTTACTAGGTACCATACAGTTCTCAGAACTGTCTCTGAGCAAGTGAATTAGGAAACAGGACCTCATGTACCTGTATACATCAGCAGTTGTTAAGCATGGTGGCGTTAAATCTGTGACAGAACAAATATGCTTGACTTAGGAAAATCATTTCCACATCACCTCCCCATGACTCCCCAGCTCCAGCCATCTCATCACCATAACCCAGGTATGTTTTCTAGCACCCAGGCAATACTTGAAGAGTACTCTGCATGTGCGATGATTAAGGAAATATGAATCAAAGTGGTCTCTGTTTCAAAGAGGGAATAATCATTCTCAGAGGAAGACAGTTAGACTTTTTCTATAGCAGTGTCTCAGGTACTTACTGAGTCCCTGGATCCATTTGTAGACATTTGGGAAAAGAATACATCAGTGACTCAGAAGGCAGAAAACTCATTCTTGGTGATCACTAAAGAGTTACTGTCTGCTGATTTCAGGACCTGAGCATCCTAACTGCATATCATTCTGAAAGTATAGCATGGCTCCACTCTGGCCCCTATCCCTCCTGCCCTGTCTCCTCTGAAGGCCACTGCTCCACTTCCAACCTGACCAGCACTAGCAATGACATTTTGCAGTTGGAGGAAGGGGAAGAGGGCTGGTATTTCTGCTTTTCAACTGTGACTCTGAACACTACCCAAACTCACTGATATAATGGCATAGAGATGCATTCAGAGACATCATCCTCCAGCATCTGGTAAGATGTGGAGAAAACAGAGTCTAGATTTATACCTTTCCTTCTCATGAAAGCCCAAAATTTCCTTATATCTGGGCAACTCTTTGACTTCTCCAGCCAACACACAAGAAGCATATATCTTGCAGACGGCACTGCAGGTAAATATGTCAGCATGTGGTCCAGCTGGAAAAAAACAGATTCCCATAATGACTGCCATCAGGACAGCAATGAATTTCAGACTACCTGATGAAAGGGTAATTGTCTGATGAGGAAATGGAATGGAAATGACACTACGACTTGCAATAGGAAAGAATGGAAGGCAATTAGGAAGAAATATTAGAAATTGGTTATAACAATTTTTCTTCTTTTCCTTGAGAGTCAAATGCCCAGGTCCATTAACTTTAAAGTTATTTCTGTGCATAAATTAAGCCACTGACTTGAATTGGTCTTTAATATACTTTGGAATTAGAACAGAGGTAGCAGTAGTTGGAAACAATTGCAATGTTCCTAACATTTTGTTAGTGGAATCAAGAAAAAAACCAGTGTCACTTTATGGCTCTGCATGGGTTTGAATCCTCAGTCTGCCACTTTCTGATTTTTTGATATTGGTCAAATTGCTCAACCTCCGGAGACTCAGTTTTTTCAGAAAAAAATGAAAATATACCCAGACATTATATGCACCTGTAGCCTCAGCTACTCCAGAGTCTAAGACAGGATGTCAATTAAACCCAGGAGTTTGAGATCAAGCTAGGCAACATAGTGAGATCTCACCTCAAAAAATAAAAATATGAGTAAAAATATATGTGTCTATGTTATCCACAAATGTGTAATAAAGCTTAAATGAAATAAGGAATATGACTGTGATACATATTAGATATACCCGGTAATGTGATTTTCCAGCCCTTATTGTCTGTGAAGTACATTTTAACTGCAAAGCCCCAAACCCTGGGTACTTCACACTGCATTAGTGATACCCAGTGGGATAAAGAATCCAAGTCCCGGGAGTGCTATTATTGGAACAGCTAAAGGTTCAGTGCTCCCGCCACAGTGGGCCACTTGCCGACCATCTGAGGTCCCGCCGTTTCAGCTCACTGGAAGCACAGTCACACTGAGGTCAGGGGTCAGCTAGCTGAATGGAGAGCTGAGCTGGTGGGGAGCCCACATTGACCTGTGGTGAGTGATGGGAGTGGAGCAATTCCACAGGAAGTGGGGCTCCTGGTGGACGACATTCTGAGACTGGGCAGGACTGGCAAGTACAAGGGGCAGCCGTGACTTCAGCCAGTTGTTCCCTTCCCAAATGGGATTGGTGGAGTGACATAGGCCTGGGTCATGTGACCTGGCTGAGACCCAATAGGTTATCCAAAATCAAGTCCCTACAGCGGTGGTGCACACTAACCACACCAACCCAGGGAAGCCCCAGAAGTTTGACTGATCCAAAAGGGAGGTGGTGGAAAGTAATAACAGTGCAGGGCACAGCAGCTTGACTGACCCAGAGGGAGGGGCGAGTATATGCTGTCCCTGTCTGCAACTCACGAGTGGAAGGGGTCATCTAGCCAGCGTGCTTTAGAAGAATTGTAACCAACAAAGAAAGAAACTGAGGCCTCCTGGAAGAAGCAAAAAAGATGGGAAGAGGAAGCAACAACAAAAGTCCCCAGGCCCCAACCCTGAGAACATTGACCCAGAACAGGTAAATACAAAGGAGAATGAGAACAGCAAACATGCAATATCAGACATGGCACCAGTGGACATAAAGAGATATCTTCAGGATCTCATAGATGAGTTCAAAAGTGAAATATTTAGCCAAGTAAAGCAAGATATAAGAAGATTAATAAAACAGATACTAAGTACCCCCCAAGCAGACACATATGGAAGAAGGGAGGAACTCAAACAAAGGAGAGAACCATTTGAGAAAGAATATAAACAAAATATAGAATACATGAAGCAGATTCAAAGAGATTACCAGGAAATTAAAAACTCTATGGAAAGATGGCAAATCAGCTTGAAAGAAACTAAGGATAGATTATTCAAACTGGAGAGGTCAGTTTTGCAATGTGGGATTATGAAAAGGAAAACTTTTTAAAAATAACACGGAAACAAGCAGTAACAATACAAAGGCTAGAAGACGACAAGAGGATCTATAACTTGAGAATAAAGAATGTGAATGAAGAAGCAGGGGTACAAACAAAGGAACTACAAAGGCTATGGACAGAAATAATTAAGGAAATTTCCCAAACATAGGAAAAGGAAATGATATTCTGATATATGAGGCATACAGAACTCCAGCCACCTACAACCAAAACAGAGCTACACCCAGGCATATAATAATCAAGATCCCAGAAATTCAATATAAGAATAGAATATTAAAAGCTGTTAGAAACAAGAAACAGATAACCTATAAAGGAAGGCCCATCAGAATAACGGCAAATTTCTTAACACAAACCATCAAGTCAAGAAAAGCCTGGAGCAAAATATTCTAAACCCTGAAAGAAAATAACCTCCATCCCAGGTTGATATACCCTGCTAAACTGTCTCTAGAAATTAATGGAGAAACAAGATGCTTCCAAGACAAAGAGGAAATTCGCAACCATCATCCAGCTCTACAGAGAATACTGCAGGGCATTCTAGAGAGAGAGAAAAGTACTAGAATTCCAGGAACAGTGGCAGAGAGGCCTCAATGAATGGAGCAGAAAACAGAATAAAGATAAGCAGACAACTGATGGCAAAAAAGGGGCATAAGAGAAATGAGGTAGAGAAGATTTTATTCAAAACTGATGTGATTGATACTATCAAGTCTGAGAGTATAGGTAACTACACTGAAGATGACAAGACTCTATGATACACATTCTGGTTTGATAACTGCTGGTTTTTGAAGTTCTATACTATACACAATGTTGTATTTTTATTAATACTATTATGTACTGATATATTCAATTATACTACGTCTGATGATATAGCCAATTCTATTGGAAATAACAAGAGACAATATAGGAACCATGGTAGAACTCTGTACAATGGTTTTATATGTTTTTTTCATTTCATGTGTTTTTAGGAATGTTTTATTTTGTCTTGCTTTGTTTTATTTCTCCCTCTAATATAGAAAGGATAGAAATACATGTTAAGACTCCTGCATGTATAGAATCTATAAACAGTTTATGAGAACTGATCTTTGACACATGATGACATGAACAGATACTTTGAAGGAAAAGAGACACTGAAATACCCCGTGCTGATCCTGGAGTGTCATAATGTGACACCCAGCAATAGTATTATTCTTTGTTCAGAGTGATATTAGCCTGCTTGGGTTTGTTCAGTCTCAACATAATTGAAGATATGGATAACTGCATGGATGTTTAAGTGTATATGATTGATAACCATATTTCTAAGTTTTTGTTGGATAGTTGAACAGAACTGGTTGCAGTCTCACTGTTTGAATCTGCACTTTATATGCTCTACTTTAGTACTTTGAATAACTATTTGTAAGAAAATCTATAATCATCAACTATTTATTTCTTATTGTTTATTTTTTCTTTGAAAGTGTGTATTATTTCTACCTGTTTTCTGTTTTGTTTAGTCTTTCTTTAAATTTTTAAAAAAGACACTATAGGACCTAGTGCTGATCACAGAGTGTCATGATATGAAATCTAGCAATACTATTATTCTTTGTTCAGAATGATTTTAACCTGCTTTAGTTTGTTTAATCTAAACATAAATGAAGATATGGATAACTGCATATATGTTTAAGTGTATAGGATTGACAACAGTGATACTAAGTTTTTGTTGGACAGTTGAACAGAACTGTTTGCAGTCTTGCTGTTTGAATTCCCACTTTACAAGTTCCATTTTTGTATCTCGAACAACTATTTGTAAAACGACAATATGTAAACACCAACTAGTGATTTCTTACTGTTTATTTTTTTCTCTGAACGTATGTATTATTTCTACCTATTTTCTGTTTTATTTAGTCTTTCTTTAAATAAAATTTAAAAAAAAAAAAGAATCCAAGCCCCAAGTCCCAAGCTAAATGACAAAAGAAGTTTTAATTGACATCCTGAAAGTATCAATGACCTTTTCTCTATAGGCAGGTAAACATCCTTAACATTTTTCTTTCATTTGAGCCATGGCAGCCTGTGAAGTCACTTTCCATCATAGCTATGGAAATGAACCCTCTTCGTACCTCCTAAGAGGGTAATAGGGCAGCTTGGTCCTTTGACTTTGCTTGGGAGGAACGATTCTTTTGGGAAACGCATCACATTTCCCTTCTGACCTGGGCCCCTGTGGCCTTCAGGACCGCAGCTGGAGTGAATTCAGCTCAGAGCAGGCTGTAGTCTGCTGCTGGCATTAGGACAGTATCACAGAAGGAGCCATACCTCTCCTTCCCTTTTAACCACTTTTTCCCTGCAGAATTAGAAGAAGCAAAGGAATGCTTCTTTCCAAGAAATAAGTGATATGGAAATGAACAAATAAATAGAACTGTGTGTTTCTTAATTTAACAAGACAACTGACTGAGCAAGATAGTCTAAGTCTGCAGTAAAATGTGAGGAATTCTATTAAAGGGAGACCCTGGCTATTGTTTCACTGGTCAAATCCAGCCACAAACTTGGACCTTCCCACACCAGTGCTGTGTAGCAATCCAAGGAATAGTTGTAAAATAGTATTTTATGTTTTCATCTCTTCTCTTTTCCAGTTCCTAAATGTGTGTATGTTTTAATGCCAGACTCTGCAGTGCCCGGGGCTATGGAAATGCTGAGCCTCACGGTTTTCCAGTTGGCTGTGTTACTCAGCAAGTGAGATTAAATCCCACAGTCATATATCCTTGGGTCAACTTGAAGATATACAGCATATCAGTGGCTTTTTCCTTTATTTTAAAATGCTAGATGTGTTAGTCAGCTATAAGAAAATATCTGAGCTAATCAACTTATAAAGAGGTTTAGTTTGGCTCAGAGATTTAGAAGCTTTAGTCTGATTGATGGACCCTGTTACCTTGGCTGTGGCAAGGCAGTACCTCATGGTGAGAGCATCTGTCAGAGGAAAAGCTGCTCAGCTCATCTCCAGTAAAGAAAAGTGGGAGAGAAGAAAAGACCAGGCTCCCACAATCCCCTGCAAGGGCACGCCCCCAGTGAGCTAACCTCACAACAGGCCCCACCTCTTAAAGGTACCACCACCCCCCATTTCGGCCACACTGAGCACCAAGTCTTTAACACACAGACTTCGGGGAGATCTTAAGATGTAAACTGTAGCATCAGGCCTGGAATGGCTTTTCCAAGCTTTGGGGGCCCTTCAGATTAACTTGAGACTTTAAACCAGGGGATATTTCTTCTTCAGCCTGACAGAGATGATGCAAGTTCTCAGCCTCTCCCAGTTTATGATCTGTAAGGTTATTCAGAGTTCCTTAAAAAATAATTGAGGCTGCTATAACTTCCTGTGTCAGGAAGTTTTTCTCACGTGTCTTCTTTTCGTTGTACAGGATCACATTTCTGATGGTCACTCTGAAAAGATCAGAGATATTCAACATCAATGAGAGTATAGTTTTTACCACTGTCATTCAATAAAGGGAGTAAATTTTAAATCACTATTTAGATTTAACTCTCAGTCCAACAGTTTTCCATGTTTTATTCCTCCAAATCTTAAGAAAGATAATAACTCTACTTTGTTCTGACAAGCTTCCCTTCTCTTAGCCTAGCAATTCTGACTTGGAGTTAATAAAAACAAAAATAGCATTTGCTTTGGGTTATGTGACGAACCCTATTCTAATGACTCTGGATAGAGGAATTCATTCAGAACACAGCGATGCTATAAGATAAACATTATTCTTATCCCCTCTGGACAGATAAGGAAACTAGAGTATATAAATGTAAGGTGATTGCTCAAAATCACACAGTTAGGGACAGAGCCAGAACTCAAGGCCCAAAAGACTTGTTCCAGAAATTCCTCCAAACCACCTCACTGTCCTGAATTATGAGTTTTCAAAGGACGTTGTCATGTTTCATCAACATCAAAGGAGTAATAATCATCCCCACAAACAAGCTGTCTTCACAAGTTCATTGTGGGCATGATTATGCCCATTTTACAGATGGGAAAACTGAAGCCTAAAAGAATCACAGGTTCAAGTTCACCTACCAGTATCAAGTTGAGGTTAAACTCACTCCTGTGTAACTCACAGGCTTCTTCCATCCCTCACCCCCATACCATTCCACTACAGGGCAATTGAAAGCATCTGCATCTTATTAAATATTGGTGGCAGAACCCTTCCAAATTATTTAGAGCCTTGGATACTGTGAAAAATAATCCCCAAACTGCTTCATTTTCCAGTTTTAAGCTCCAAGTTGATTACATTTAAAGACCAGATGGACCTCATCAGATGACCTTTTACAACACAAATATCCTTTGAAATGGGCTTTATTCAAATAATTCTCCATTGCTTTGCTCAGCATGTTTGCTAAGTATAAGCGTCAGATCCAGGGATGAATTAGCAGTCTCTTTTTCGTGTCAGGCAGTATTGGTTCCAACTCGGTATTCTCCACTGTTTGTACTTGAAACACAGGCTCCGTCTGTGACTTCATTTTGCCTATAAATCATTTTAGAGAGTGGTCCAAAGGAAACTTCATTTGGGAGTCCAAGCCTCATAAAACAAGGGAAGTAGAAGACAGTGTCATTCTCCACTCTTCCTCTAAAAGACACTTGACAGTTGAGGTGTGTTAAAACTAAATAAAGCTCAGAACCCAGCCAGGGAATCACTGGTGTGGATAAAGGACAGCCAGCAAGTAAGTGGGGTCCTAATCATTAGGGGCTGCGTAGAAACTAGAGGATTCTGAAGGGGAATGGAGAAAGGATGATGGAATCACAGTTCAACGCTGGCAGTTTTGCCATGATTAATGTCATTCTTCTGAAAGGTAAAAGGCTTTATGATCGGCAATTTTATCTATCAAGGATATGGATATGTTCAAAGGTAACCATGCAAGCTAGCATTTCAGTTATTTCACAGGTCTGTTAGGATTTATTCAAATGATTATGGCAATATTTTCTAGAACTTAACTTAATGAAAAATATGAAAATTTTATGCAATAAGAATTACTTTTAATGGGAAAATCAGAACTTTTTAAGACTGAGAAAAACATCAAGTTTTGCTTAGCTTTAATATCATACGTTCCCTTCATAATAGACTTGAATAAATGAAGAAAGCATTCTTGGACTTGGGATATCAAAACTCCATATAAGAAACATGGAAACTCAGTCTCTTCAAAGAAGGAAATTAGAAAGATGTCAGATTTCACATTCTGCAAGTTTGGCTCCATTTTGTTTTGCCTTTAAGTGATTTTTACTGTGGGCCTGTTGGTGAGGAAATCAGTCCTCATTCTCAGTAGTGGTGCAAGGTACTAAGGTTACAAAAACAGAGTTTATGTCCACGCCAGACTGATTGGTCGGTATGCCTCCAACACTGTGTGCTCTGGTGCTTCTAGCATGCAAGAAGTAAAGCCTGTCTCCCTTATCTCCCTGCGCCACTGTCCATCCTTCACAGACTGGCCGTTCTGCAAATATGTCCTGTGCCACTTTGTTCTTTTTTCCCTCATGGATCCAACTGGCCTTTTGTTCTCTAAATATCTACCTATCCTGTATTCCTAGACAGAATTAGCACCTTTCTGTATACCTTCATTTCTATATTTATCGTACTCTGTAGTGACTTTTTAAAATTTGATTGTCCATTTTCCACCAGACTATGCACTTCTTAATGGCAAGAACTGGGTACTCTGATTTTGGTACCCAGCCTCAGGCGTGAGCATCTGGCACACACTACAGAAGCATTACAATCATGGGAGGTTGAGAAGGGAACACAGTACAGCTTTGTCAGTCACCCAAAATGATTAGAAGGGGACGCCCAGTTTTTATTATTATGGTATGGTATGGTAGCTTCACTGTTTTAAAATCTACCACTTGGAATCTATTATTACAATAGCAATATCTACTGAAAACATTAATTTTAAATTGAGATTAGAAGTATTACCAAGCAGAAATTTGTACAAAACTTGTAAATAACTCATAGACCCATCACGAATAGATTTTTCAAAACTTATCTTTTTGTTGCATATAATGAAACCACTAAAATCCAGTTTTAAATGTATATTCTACTATAAAACAAAATGTTTGTGATATGGTCACTACTAAAGGCAAGCTACAAAACCTACCATATTCTACTTTGGAAAAAATGTGTGTGTGTGTGTGTGTGTGTGTGTGAGAGAGAGAGAGAGAGAGAGAGAGAGAGAGAGAGAGAGAGAGAGAGATTGATTTTGATTTACTGGAAGCATTATGGAATTAATATTTTTCCTTTTTTATATATGACTTCAAGAAATAAGACAGCTTCTTATTATTTTTCACCTGAAATCCCATTGTAATACCTAATTTCTGCCTCTCTAATGCTCTCTTTCCAATAGAAACATAAGCCTGATAGGCAGATGAGTGAAATGGGTATGATCATTTGCTTTTATAATTTCCAGTATAGATTAGGAAATAAGTCCTCTATGTGACACACAAAAAAGTTTTAAAGTCACTAACTCAGAGTAAAACTGACAATGTATTTCTCTGTTTATCTGAAACAATAAAGTTTTTAAAACAAACAAGAAAGTGCGGTGCACATTTCATTGGCTAGATAACCTTGTCATCCTTCTCTTCACTGGTCTTTCTATCAACACTAGAGCGGCTGGATCTTTCTGAGGAAGAAGTAAAAAAGTCTTTGAGAACCTAAGACACACACACACACACACACACACACACACACACACACACACACGCACAGCCTACCTGCCTCTGAGGACCTGCACATTCTGCTCAGTACTTTTGACACCAGACCGGAGTCCAAGCACATAGTCAGTGCTTGCGTTCTTTCCCGTGGCAGCTTCAGAGAGCTTCCTCAGACTTATCTTGCACATGGTGTCTTGTCCACTCGCCAGCCTAGAAATCCACTCCTCATTGCTCACCTCGTGCAGGAAAAGCAAGCACAATTGCATGCCGGACTTCCCAGGATGACCTCTGTGTGTCCCTGTAGTCACAGCCTTCTCCCTGTTCTTTGCTCGCCAGGCAGGATACCCAGGGCTGTGGCCTCCATCAACCAGCACCTGCTGCGATCAGATGATGTGGTGAGCTGCTGTCTGGACCTGGGCGTTCCTAGCATCTCTTTCCGCATCAATGGGCAGCCTGTGCAAGGCATGTTTGAGAACTTCAACACCGACGGCCTCTTCTTCCCTGTGATGAGCTTTTCAGCAGGTGTCAAGTAAGTTAAGGCTGTGATTTTCTGGAAGTAGTTGTGACCCACGTCCCTGTTACCCCCATAGCCTGACAAGCCAGTAATATCCTCTTGGGCTGCAGATTGCCCAAGGAAGGGGTGGTGTAAGGATGGAAAGCATCAACGGAGACCTCTTACAAGGTTTAGGTTATGTTCTCAGCTAAATAGTAAGATAAGTTCTGTGAAAAGGGTTAAAAATCATACAACATCACCATTGAGGCCCATTTTTCATCTTTATTACAGTTTGGGAAATTTGTATTTGTAACGTTATTGGAAACGTTATTGGAATTCTGATGAGTTAATTTTAATCTACCACTTCCAGTGTAACCCATGGCAAGAATAAAGGCACTGTGCTGTATTTACAGTTAAGGGCAGTCCAGATGAGAGTTCACCAAACAAAGCCCGCAACTCAGGGCCTAATCACGAACTAATGTGATTAGTTCGTGAAGAGGGGTGTGACTAAGGATGAGTGACTGAAAATGGTGGGAATTATCTAAGTATTGTGAACTAAGCTTACTAGGAGATCAGAAAGCACCTCTACAACATGCTGAGAAGGATCTGCAGCAAGACCAATCTGCATAACACAACTGCGGTAGCATTGAGCTAGGGTGTTGGTGCTTTAGTTTTGATGTGTAAACTTATTTTTGTCCTGAGAAGTCATAGCTTCTTATCTTGAGATTCACCCTATTGATGGTCCTGAAGCATTGGCTGTGGCATCCCACTGTGCTCAGCCATTTGCAGGACACACTGAGGTTGAGCAAACAGGGCTGTTGCTTGGTTTTACAGATTATGCAGCCAGCCCTGTTTACATTTCTTAGAGTCAACTAAAGGGAAAAGGAAATAGCTTAGCCAGCTCTGCATATATCAGTGCATAGAGATAAGGCCAGGTCTGCTAATGTGGAGGTAATTGCTCTATATTTAAGGAGAACCCTCCATGTGGTCTTCTATACATCACATCATATAAAAACCTTGAAAGACATAAATAATGCATAAAAATCACCTCTGATCCCAATGCTTAGCTCTAATCTCTATTAATAGTTTGATGTATTTTCTTCAAGTCTTTTTTTCTACAAATAGATGTATACTTTTTAAATTGCAATCACATTGAATATGAAGTTTTATATCTGTCTTTTTTCCACTTAACAAAAAATAAGGAGTCTTTTATTTTATATAGCCTCAAAATTATCTTATGGTCGCATAACAATCTGTACTTAATATAGTCATTATATCACATTGCTTTGATATTGTATTTTCATGACAATTCTATTTGTATTGTTATAAACTATCAGCACTATGAATTTCCTGGTATATAACTAGTTTCCTGTATTTCTATTTTATTCTCCTAGAAGAAAGAAAAATAAACTGTGAACTTTTAAGTGTATGAGAGTGTAGCTACATGGTTAGATTGATTCTCAGGGAAACCTTATGAACAATTTAGAGTTTCTTGTCAACAATTTCAAAATCTAAGAGACTCTAAAAGCCACAGAATAGTTCATAAATTCATTTTGTAGCAAATCTAAACTGATCTCTTTTTGTGGAAAAATTATCATCAACAAAAATGGGACTCTCCTCCTTCTTTTATTTATTCTACTCTTTGTAAAATGCATGCATAACTACAGAAATACTGGTTTTTTGTAATCGTGGGCCCTGCCCCTCCCATTTGGAGGTTCTGCTTCACATAGGCATATGCTGCATGTATCTTCTTCCTTTATTAAATCCTGTGGAATTCCAGAGACTGAAACACATCTCCAAAAATTTCAGATAAAAAATTTGACCTATAGTAATATACAAAGCAACACAGAGGCATGGCCAACTGAATCTTCATTGACTCTTACTGTTATTGGTTATTTTTAATCACCCCAATTTGAGAAAATTGTTCCTTAGAATTTGAATTTCTATTTCTTTAATTATCAATATAATAAAGCATTTAATACTAATTTTTCTTAAGTAGATTTTAACCCAATATTAACAATAAATATTTTTGCTAATTTTCTAGTTTTGGCCTTTCAAGTACTAATTTTGGATAATTTTTATAAATTGAGGCTGTTGTACTATTTTCTATTGATTTCAGATATTCTGGTTTGTTGCTTACCTTCTTTCCTTTAGTTGTTCTCTTTTTCTCTTCCACAAAAGTAATTTAAGTCAAAGAAAATACAGAGAAACTATAATAGTATCACCAAAAGATAATCAACCATACTGTCTTTTTTTGATATGTATTTAAATGTTTTACATTGAGTTTGGC
The DNA here is from genome assembly GCF_034190915.1 of Cavia porcellus. Lineage (NCBI taxonomy): Eukaryota > Metazoa > Chordata > Mammalia > Rodentia > Caviidae > Cavia > Cavia porcellus. The sequence continues at coordinate 36,607,197 of NW_026947489.1, forward strand.
TTGTATTATGCTTGCTGCTTTTCTGTATACTATTACTAATTATTAGTCATTGCTCTCCCCTCTCTCATTATGCAGGTTGAATGTGTCTTTAATTACTTCAGCCATTATTTTGCATTTTAATGACTGTATGGCAGACTCAACAATAATTCTTCCTCAAGAGTCTTAGCCATTTTTCACCACTGTAGTTTACAGAGATGGTAACTGAGTAAACAGGACATTGGAGTCATCACGATTAGAATTGTACTGATATTCCTGGGAGCTGCTGGGCAGGCTGTGGAAGGAGGGGAGAGTTGTGGAGACAGGACTTTAAAGCTGGGACCAGAGAAAAACCGTCTCAGAGTCCCAGGAATCCAGGCAATACAGCTGTCAGAGTAGAGCCACTGCCAGAGGCCTTTGCACCTCACGTGGATTAGTAAACTAGACACATTCATGTCTTCTCCAAAGCAGGGTCAAATTTTGGCTCTTCTTCAATCAAACTATCTAGGAATAAAAATTATCTTTTGTAAATAATAACGTTTGGAATTTGAGATGTGTGTGTGTATAAATATGTAAACAGGTTTTGTAATACTGAAATATCATTAATATTGTTTGAGATTCTTGTGACAAATAGAAAACAACTATAATGAAGACTTAATAAGATTTGAAATCTACTCATAGATTCCAGGCAAAGAATCTTACATGAGCTTCAGATACAGCCTTCTAAAGAGTTTAAGTTCTTCACCTGGGTGCTCTCTGCTGACTATGTTCCCTCCCCATCTGTCTAACACGTTCCCACTGGCTTCAGCCACCTTCCATTTGATCCACTGCTACTGAGCTACATCATAGCTGTCCCACGGAGCAGGATGGACAGTCCCCCTGGATGGCACAGACCGCCTGACGGGACAGTCGTGCATGTATGGCCCTGTCATGGAAGTGTTAAGTGTGGTTGAACATAGGGTCATAATGAGCATGTAGAAAACATCAAGTGTTGTTGAAAAACAGATCCTCCATAAGCACAGAAAAAGGGGCTGAGGACAAGCTCCTCAAGCTCCTCTGGCTATCAAGCACCCCACTATAAGTCCCCTTACCCATTTTCCATAATCTGTTCCCTGAGAATAAAGAGAAAGAGCAGAACAGTGCGGCAGTGTTGAAGCCACTGACCTTCGCTCAGAGACTTCTCTGAGAAACAAGGTCGCCCTAATTGGTCAGTGTGTAGGACTCCATGTGCCTAACAATACTGACGACCTCGTTTTTGTTTTGTTTAATTACTTCCTCCTCACTGTTCTTGGTAGGTTTGTTTGTTTGTTTGTTTGTTTGTTTGTTTGAGACAGGGTCTCTCCATAGCTCAGGCTACCCCTGAATGCAACTGTGTAGCCCAAGCTGGCCTCAAACTCACAGCATCCTCCTGACTTAGCCTCCCGAGAGCTGACATCACAGGCATGAGCCACCATGCTCAGCTTCTCCTCACTGATTTTAACTTATTATTTATTTTTTTCCTAGTGGGAATTTTTATTAGTACAGTGGTTTTTACAATACATGGTAAAGAAGTTAATCATGGAGGGTTGGTACATATACATATCACATCTAGACCCATACACTTATTTCCCAAGCAGCTTATTTTAGAATAGTACCTACAGGGATCCAGATCTTTGCAGAAAGGCTCTTAATTCAATCAGCTGCTGGCTAGTGGACTTTCCTGCATATTTTGAGTTTCAACAACAGTACATCAGCCTTGCAGGTTACATAATAATTCTTAACCATCAGGTCAACCTTTCGCTCTCCCTTGAGACAATGAAATAGGATTTTTGTGTTGTAATTATTTTGGATGAGACCTTTTCCTTAATCTTCTCTTGATAAAGAACTTTAGATTGCAGGAAAAGATGCAGGAACTGACTAGAATCCGTGTGTGTAAGACATTCCTAGTTTCTCACGTCTAGGTCAGCAACCTTCCAAGTGCACAGGTAACAGAAGCAAAGTTGTAAAATAAGGAAATAAAATAAATAAAATAGATACCTAACCAATTAAAAGGCATAACTACTACAAGAACTTAAAAATTGGAGGGGTCTAGATGTGTTTACTCAAAGAGTCAGCAACTTTATCCAGCCACTCACTGCTTATAGTTGTCTTGCTATGGAGCCACGCCAGGGGGCTTAATGTCACTTCAGTCGTCTGCCCAGGAAACTATCATCTGCAAAACATTCCCGTCTCTGGGTCTCAAAATATGATATGGTTCAAAGAAAGGCAGAGGCACAGTCCACACATAGTTAGGAAACACATATTCCTGAAATGCATCTCGTCCTTTACGAGACGTCCTTCATCTGACTGGTGATAATCCTGTACTGGAAAATTAACAACTGACTTATTTTCACTAATAAACAAATGGGATCAATAAACCAGCACTTTTTCTTACATCAGCTGGTAAAGTAACTGAACCCAGCAGTTTTCTGCACTCCTTTAGTTCAGTTACACAAAGAGCTAGAAAGGAAAATGAGAATATTAATCCTAGGTTAATTAAAATATTTACTGAAACAAAGTGCATTTATTAATAAAATTTTTTTCAAAGTTATTGTTTCACTGAACACTGTAGAACACTTGCTGGGTTTATGGCATCTCTCCCAGTGAGGTACAAGACTGCCAAACCAGAGGGAGATTCCTGTTTCCCCATCACAGAAGCATTTGGAATTGTTTCTCATATTCACCTTAAACTTTTGCATGGCTTCTAAATTAGATTTTTTCCAGTCCCATTTCCTTCTGTTTAATGGTCCTTAATGAAGTTACAGTCCTGAATTTTTAATAATTATTTTTATCATCACAAGTTGTGTTGTTAATAATACCCGATTAGGACATCCCTGCTAGCAGTCAATGAACAGCAGAGACACATGAAGAGGAAAAATCATTTTCAATTAGATTTACCCACAGTGATATCAAAGGCAGCATGAGTACTTACTAACAAAATCCACAAATCAATAGGCATTCTCTTTTCTAACTATTATGGACATGCTTTGGTCATTTATTCTCTATATGGCCTATCTCTAGGCAGCATTACTAATGTGCTAGTGCAGAGGGCCCTAAACTAACAGCCCTATTCAGTATAAAACAGATTTGACTATAAGGCACATCGACCTTGGATTCTACTGAAAGGTTCAGTTCTATAGATACCGGGAAGCTCTTATGAAAAAGTGATCTCACCCAGCCCCTTCTGTAAATGGAATTAGAGCATGAATCACACAGACAACATTATTCAAAAACTGTAGTGTATACTGGCAACTGGATGCTATTTTTTGTTTTACAAAAAAATTGATGAATTATTTACTATAGTAGAATATACGGCTGCCTATAGATCTACTTAATCATTTTCCGTAACCCTGTTAATAGCCGTTTCTGATTTATAAAACAGCAATATCTAAAATCATTTGGTATGTGTGGTTGCTGTCTGTTTTCATTGCTTTCCATACCAGACTTGGCTAAGATTCAGGTAACCAACAGCTTGGCTGTTTCCAGCTTACTATGGTCAATGTGTGGAAATAATTACTGAGATAAGTATACTTCTGCGGAGAATGTGATGAGTACTGAATTGTTCTGGGCTTTCTTCAAATCCTAGCCAGAAAGAAATGTCAATGCAAGAATGTCCATAACTTAGATTTTTCTCCAGTTTCAGTGAAATGGAATAAGTGGCCATTGTGAATCTTGACTTACTAGTTAAATTCAGGTTAGCAAAACTTGGTAATTCTTCTTCTCTTAGCCATAATGTCTATTCTCCTCTTCTTTAGAATGCTATTCTAGCCCTCTAGGAAGGATTTGATAGTAGATAAAAATAATGAGATGATTAATAAAACTAAAGTGACTCCAGGTTTGCTAGGAAGTTGTGAACAATATTGTAGACCAATGAAAAGAAAACTAGTCACCCATTTTGAGCACAGAAAATCTGTCTTTGTTTTTATTGTATTTTTAAATTTATGGGCCAGTCTTTCAAATTTGGGTATTTGTAATAATTATTCTCATCTCTTCTGCAAATTAACAAGCAAAGATACACAAATACCAAAAGAACACTCAAGATGCTCACAGAGGTTTTTCAGTGTAACTTGCCCTGTGTTTCCAAAATTAGTCAGCTAAATAAAAATATTCTCTATGTCCCACAATTTCTCTGATCCTAGGAGTATTTATTGAAGTAATTGCTCATTTCTGAAGCAAAGGAATCTGAGGACATCACCGCTTACTGTAAACACCTTAGGAAGAAAAAACTCACCTTCCTAAAATAGATCCTCTGAGTTGTAGCCCCAAGATGATATAGTGTTTAGTGGAAGAGATGAAGTTGAGTAATGAAGTGTTAAAGTCCATTAATACAGGGGGAGGGAATCTGAGAACACTAGATTTAAGGCAGGTGTGGTAGTACACACCTGAAATCTTCGACCCTCAGGAGACTGAGGCAGGAGGATTGAGAGGCAGACACCAGCCTGGACCACGTAGTAAGACCATATCTCAAAGACAAATCCACCAACTGATTCTAACCTGGACTCTTAAATTGATTTTTATTTTGAATTTAACATTTGGAGAGAGCAGGATGATTCTGTAGAACCCAAGCAGCAAGAAAGAAAACACACAGAAGAGAGAAATTTACATTCCAGTTATACAGTTTCATTTGTGAATGGAGCAAAAGGTTTTTAGAATAAACAGTAAGTACCAACTACAGGATTTACTGGAGAAAGACAGGTATGGCTACCTTTTCTCTTTGTGAGACTGTCCAAAAGCGCCTACATCTCCCATTTCCTATAAAAGCCTGACTGGGGCATGGTTCAGCCTTCAGCTGTCATAACCCCTACCCCTCTTCCCCCGTCCCTCTCCTTCAGTCCCCAGAGCATCAACCGGGACACCTTGCCGCTGTGTCCTCCCAACACTTTCAGATTACTTCACAGCCAATCTCTAGGCCACCTTGACGGGAGATGTAACCTGGCTGTCTGCTGTGGGGCCCCTTGCTCTTCCTTCCACACCCCTTCTCCAAGCTTCTGCCACTGCTCTGAAAAAGTGGTGGGGAAATGTTCACTCTCAGGCGGGTTGGATCTGGGCCCATTATTAATATACCTCACATCTCCAAACCCTGGGAAGCTGTGATGGACACAGCTAGCCCTTGCGAACATTCCCTGTTTTTGGCACCGATATTTTTCACAGAGATGTGACAAATGTCAGTCAAATAGCCTGATGTCTTGAGGAGCTGAAGCCAAGGTGGCTGCAGCTAAACCAGATGCCCTGCTGCGCTCACTGTGGCAAGTATCTACGCTGACCATACACAGCGGGCTTGAATTTGTGCTAAGTAGTAGTGTTAGTGTTGGACCAATTAGTAGGCTCAAATAAGAAGGCTTGAATTTAGATCAACTTTGGACTAAATCCGAAGGCTTGAATTTGGACCCAACGCAGACCTGCAGCTGCTGTGTAAGCAGCACCCCTCTCTCCCTTCTGCAATGGGTCACACTGACCAGCTTTCCCTGTGCTACAACACAGGAGTGCTCAAATAAAGCCTAGCTCCAGTTGTCTTGTAAATCTAATCATAGTTTATTTCTTGGGTAGTGTGGGCTTAGGAGGTCCTGTAAGTCTATCTGGAATTCCTAGCCTGAGTAATATGGATAGAAGGGTTGCTTTAAAAAGAGCAATATACTCTTGGGTTATTGGCTCTAAAGAGCTCCAGAGACCAGCAGTCAATGAAGATAAGCAGCAGAGACCAACTAGCAGAGTTGTGGCAGCCAGCACCTATCCGTGTCAACCACTGACGCTGCCTGGTAGGATCAGAGCTGTAACACTAACAGCTGAGAGCCATCGGCACTCAAGGCCCAGTGTGGCTAGCAGAGCTGCACTTTGCTGATTGATAATCTGTACCTGCATCTAGCATAAGAACCCTCACCTCATTGGTAAATTGATGCCCTGGGCTTCTGACCCTCAGTGAGTTTTTGGGTGGGTTCTATAGCTTTTATTGCTCCTGTTAGGAACAAAACAATCTTGTCAGTAATTTCAAAGTTCCATCCATTTGATAATAAGATTCAGAGCTGTAACTAAATGAAGTTTGAGCTTTCACCCAATGCAGCCCTGCGGTGTGAAGTTTACCATCTCCTCCTGTGGATCTGCCCTGTACCCAGCTCATGTGCTGCACCCCTCTAGAGTGGAGCCAGGGAGACCTGAGTGGGAATGGGCACACCCTGTGAAGGTGGGCCGGTAGCCGTGTAGCATTGGACCTTTGCGTGGCTATTACAATTGCTGTGGCTTTCTGTTTTGGGGGCCCTTGTGAGGTGTTCTTAGTCTTAGAGGGGAGCTACTACCATCGACCTTACTGTACAGCCCTGCCACTGCTGCTGGCTGCTTCCTCCACTGACCCCACGTCTCCCTCCATGTGTATCCCCTCTCCCCAGTCATTTACCCGAGCCTCTAGGTGGCTGGCATCAGTCTCCTTCATTCAACCGGTTCCTGCTGTCACCCTGGATTTCTCTACCGTGGAGCTTTTCTTGGCCTTTCTGTTTTGCTGCCAGGTAAATAGGTCCCTCACCGAGTTCCGGGGACTTCTGCGTGTCATATCTCCTTGTGGCCCTTATCAGCTGACTTCTGGTGGAAGCCGGCACCCCTCTTTTTCTCCAGATTGGGTCTCCCCAGGGAATCCTTTCCTTCTTCATTCTAGAGGAAACTGTGGATCAAGGCTAGAAAACGTCTTTGGAAGGCTGTTTTGTTCTGCTCTGCTCTGCTCTCCTTTGTTGATATGTCCTCTGCAGATGACCCAGCACCTCTCTTTATAACATGAACATATTGGGAATCCTCTAAACTGTGGATTTTTAAGTCTGCCTTTGGCCCTGCTAAAACTGAGAGCCCACATAATGCCATACTCCAATAATTAAAAAGTGATTTGCAGGCATTTATTTCCTTCTTTTCATTATTCCTTCAAACTTAACATTTTATTTCTCAGTCTGGATAATCCCAGGGTCCCAGGGTACTGATGGGGACCCCCAGTACTGGCAGTTGATTGTCAGATCCCCTCAGGGGCTCGGGCCAGGTCCTCGCTTCCATGAGGAATGGAGCCACGGATGGAGGAAGTTGTGGAGGGTGGGGCAGCTCCCATTCGGTCCCACCTGCTGGGTTCGAGCGCCCTTGCCTGGCAGGACTTCTGAAGCAGTCCAAAATCTTGTCTTCCACCCAGTGAAGCACAGTGTAATGACAAGAAGGGCGCTTCAGTAAGCAGTAAACATGGATTTCTGTCTACATTAATTTTTCATTTTACAGTTTTTGTGGTCATTAGAGAAGATAAGATTTATAACCAAATTACCACTCCATTTTTAAGAAGTAAATATAAAAAGAGACAACATTATTCTCTTTAAACGATATGTGAAACTTCACTCCATTTTAAAATGTTAGAGAAATTTTGAAACAGAACTGGTAAGAAAGCTCATGAATAATGATGTCCATCTGAGGTCCTTTTATGAGACCATTTATATGCTCTTAGAACCCATACGCTAGTGGGTAACAGAACATACTTGCTGTATAAGCTCCCAGGCATTCAGCTTCTCACAGGGAGGATGCTTAATGAGAAGCAAAAGGTAGAAAACTTCCCACACTAATTCTTTGAAAAGGTCCAATTTTTATCCTATGCCAGTAACACAATCTGTTACGGTGCAATTGAATTGGCAAGTGCTCAACAAATAATTTCCAGGTTTAATCATTATTTCCTAAAGCTTTACTAAGTTAGTAACACTGCAGGCTAATGATTCAATTTCATTTTAATGTCATTTGTTCATATGCTTAATACACATAGACCATGCACTTAATGTAGGTGCAATCACAAGGGGCAATTGTGGTTCTGAATCTATATTGTCGTCTTTTAGGACTTTTTAAAATGGGAAAGTGGGAGGTTTTGGGTGATTTCTATGATTAATTTTAAAGTAGCATTTTATTCAAGGATGTTTGAGATAAAGTATTTGTTCCTATTAGGAAAAAAGAAAACACTTTTCACTTGGAGCAGTTTTTATTTTCTTGTTTCATAATTAAGCTATTTCCCACATCTTAATTATGCAGCCAGCACTAAGATTTCTACAAGCCTGCCTTAACAGAGTGTTCTCATTTAAGGAAATTAGATCTTTTGAAAAGTCTTCCACTGTGAGAGCTTTGCTAAATAATAACTTCCTCCACATACATCACCTACCACCACCACTGCATCTACACCCCATTCTTCAGCATCACCTAACAACCCTAATTCCAACAACCCTAATTCTAAACAAAACTGAGATCTGGCTGCTACGGTCACCTTGATCTCCTTGGTCACACTCATCTCGCTGTAACAACTTCCAAGGATTCCTCATGATACCCCACACCTACCAACCTAGGGCTGCTGAAAGAATCTTATATTCTCATCTTAAAGCTCATGAGCAGATTCCCACCTGGGAAAAAGTCGTAACTTCTTGCCATGGCTCATAGACAGCCCTGCTCCTTATGCCTCATCCCGAGGTGTAATGCTAACTACCCTGTGCATGTGGAGGTGAAATTCTTTAGCATATTTGCTAGGCTGAACTAAAATCCTGAAATATTTCTGTGTGCTGGCAGTTAGCGCCTGCCTGTCAGTACTGTGAGCCACTGAGAGCCCTTTCCCTTTTCTCGAGAAGTCCCAGGAGAGGTACAGGGTGGGCCAGGGGACCAGGCCTGAGTCCCAGCAGAGGTGCTGCCCCTGAGCCAGCCACTGGCATCCTAGCAAGCAAATGCTTGCCCATCTACCCCTGCACCTGCCACGTGAAGTCCCCTCCTATAGCTATTTTGTGGACCTAGAGGCCCTCCAATGTATCTTATTAAATATCATATGCCATTTGTGGTTAACACTTAATATTTTGCCTAATATTAAAGATAAGTATTTTGTGTTTTCTCTAGATAGTTGTATTACATTCAGTTTAATTGATGCATATATGATTTTCTCTGAATTATTCTGGTATGTAATTACTATGGGTATGACTATAATATTGAAAGAAATGATGAGGACATTATTCTCTTTAAAGATCATATTGAAGGGGCTGGGGATTTAGCTCAGCGGCATAAGCACCTACCTTGCAAGCAGGCGGTCGTGAGTTCGATCCCTGGTACCGATAAAAATGAAAAAGTCAAAAAAAAAAAAAGAGCATATTGAATTTATACCATGAGGAAAAAAATACATACATACATATACATACACACACACACACACACATATATATATATATGAGAATCAAACAGGATCTCATGTTTGCTGGGCTGGCACAGTGCTGCTGAGCTCTATCCCTGACCCAACATTAGTTTTGGTTTTAAAACCTAGTGATTTTATGTACAAATACAAAAGTTAAAACATACGCAGTACAGTCAATGGAAGGTCACACCATACACACACAGTTAGCTCTCCACTGCTTCTGACAAACTTTAAAATACTTGCTGAGATAAACTCGAATTTAATAACATCCCAAAGAAATGATTTTGTGATCAAGGGGAACTGATTTTCAATTTTTTTCTTTTACCTAGACTAGGATGTTTTTTTGATCTCTCTATTCTTGCTTTCTTCAAATGACAGAGTACGTTTCCTTATGGGTGGACGCCATGGAGAATTTAAGTTCCTGCCTCCCTCTGGCTATGCCCCTTGCTATGAAGCCTTACTTCCAAAAGAGAAGATGCGATTGGAGCCTGTCAAGGAATACAAACGTGATTCTGATGGCGTGAGAGACCTGCTGGGTACCACACAGTTCCTTTCCCAAGCTTCTTTTATCCCGTGCCCCATTGACACCAGTCAGGTAGGTTCAGATTGCCAATGAGAGGCAACCACCATGGATGAAATAGGAAAGTTAAATCCTTATTTTTACCATGTTGTGTTTGAACCATGCTTACTATACATTCTATAGATTTGTGAATGTGAACAAATATTCTCCGTGTTGTTCCATATGTAGAGACTCAGTTTTTTGAGGACTTCTCAATGAACATATTGAGCACCTGCTACATGCAGTGTGCTGTACTCTATGAAAAGCAGGCAGAGATGTTCTATTATTCTCTGAAAATTCACAATCAAATTGAAGATACAGAAGCAAATGTATTCTGCTGGAAAGGCCAAATGTAATAGATGCAAAATGAACAACATGCACAAGTCAGTGCTAAAGATGTCCTTGAGGCCAGAGTATTTCTAGGAGTCTGTGTAGAGCAGATGGATTCAGTCAAGACCTTTGCTAAGCTGCAACGTGAAGGGGCCTCCAAGGGCACTGGAATAGTGATGAGAAAAATAAGGGCCTGGGAGTAGAAACAGCAGAGCTAGGGGGCAATGAAGATCTTCTCATAGCAGAACAATTGGAGGAGGAGAACAGCACAGGAGGCAAGCTGGAAAATAAAAGTAAAAGAAATGAAATAGTATAGAAGGTGTGAGATAAAAGGTGCTGATAAATAGCCAGTGTCTTTCCCCTTCCAGGGTGTGTATTTTGCGAGAGACACATTCACATACTTATGACAAGATACATGCAGTAGCACTCAGCATTTCTCTATTCTAAAGTGTTATAGAAAACGCATGCAATAGGAGCTCACTCTAAGTCACGTGGGGTTAATGACTTATAGAAATAATAGCTCCTTTACCCCGTAGAGTATCTCTAGCATGCATCTTCCATAATACATGAAGTTTACATTTATTTTAGGGAGTAGATATAGGTACTTAACACTTCTCAATTATTTTAATTCACCTTCCTCTCCCCTCCTCACTCTCTCCTTTAGTCTCTAGACCCTCTTTCCCCATGTTCATTATTATTGTTACTTTTTAGTTCATGTTTCTGACATAAAATGTTTACAGCCATCATGGGTATTTGGTACATGTACATCATGCATCTTAAACCTTTTTACATCCTCTTTCCCTTCCCTTCTTCCCCCTCTCATCAATCCTGTTACATGCAATCTTGTGTATATATTCATATGGTTAGTGATACTGAGTCCCTGTGATACAGGAACTGAAGCATTTCTCTTCCTGGTTTAGAGCCTCCTGGAGCTCCTTAAATGCAGAGAAAAGGGTCGGTAGGGATCTGGGAGACGTTCGTGACCAAGAGCTGGTCCTAGGATTTGGATAGTCATGTTCCTGTGTTCTCTAGATATTGCAAAGAAAAAAACTTGTCTTTTACTGTCCCATGTTCTGTAACTGTATGCTCGTGAATTAAACTCAGTTTGACACATTAACAAGAGAAAAACAGATTTCAATCATCTCATACAGAGTTTACAGAGATACAGGACTCAAGGAGGAGGTAAGTATTTGAAGCTCGCGTACCATCTGACAAGGGAAAGTGAGGAGGATACAAACACTTCTGAGAAAGTAGCTGACCTTAAGAAAAGTTGTGTGGGCCTTTAGAAGATCAGATGGGAGATGTGATCATGTGTGACAGTGCTTGGGTATGGTGCTGATATTTCTTGGTAACAAGAGTCTGTTTCCTGGAAGGAACCATTGAAATCTTTTGAGACGCTCTTCTTTTAAGCAGATAGTGGGAATTTTCAAAATGCTCTTTCCTACCTCATTTGTTTTCCAAATGTCTGAACCTCAGGATAATCCTCATGCCACTATAGCATATTTGAAGACAAGAAACCTGAAGGCCGAGAACCAGAGTAGCTTCCCTGTGGGCCCAGGGCTGCTGTGCCCGTTTGGGGAAAAACGAGCATGCACTGGGTCCCCAGTGGGTGGCCTTCGCCTACTGGGTCATCAGAAATGTGTGTGATACTCAGACAAGGCTTCCTGGAGGAAGGTGACCCAGAAAAAGTTCAAAAGAGTGAGAAAAATTTTTGATGAGGGGAGAGAAGAGGGCTTGATCCCAAAATAAAAAGAATTATCTGAACATACAGCATTGAAGATTTGGTCATCAAACAACAGAGATATACCCACAGTCCAGAATAACTTTGACATCGAGGCTCAGAGCTGAATGCATATGGACCTTGTAATGATGGACATGTGGCAGACTAATCAATTCATAGAGTTCTTGTGGGAACGGAACAATTTGTTCCCTTCAATAAGACCTTGTAATTTTTTAGAACCTACCATTCTTTGAAATTACTGTCAAAGGAGAAGTTCAATATAAGGCACAGTGTCAAGCCTACCTGGGCACATTAACCCTTTTCTGCAGGCTAAGTACTGTTAACTAGAGCACTTAATGCCTGGCTTCACTAGAGTTCTGCTTGGATGCCACCTTCTTCCTTGCTGAGCACCAGAAGGAGCACCCAACTCACAGCACCTTTCCCTGGGGACTGGAGACAGCCAGGAAGCAATGAGCCAGCCAGTGTTATTTTGTAGTAGGCGTTTGCCCTTGAGGTCCCTGAATTTATGATTAGGGGTTATTTGTGGTGGCCTCTTTCCACAGTAGTCAGCTCCATTTTTCTCTTTCACTGAAGTGTTCCTGTGACATGTAATTCACCTTCAGTATGTCATCAACTATGGTGCTTTTAGTTTAAACAGGTAACCTTAATTAGTAAGAAAATTTAACAGTTATAACTTGTTTGCTAATATTTTTCCCTTTGTGCTCCTTATGCAAATATCATGCCACTTACTTTGAATTTCTATAATTAGATTAAGTTGAATTTTTTTTAAAAAACTTTTAATTAAAAGGCAAATAGTAATTATAACACGTAGACATTTTCCCTTTGATTTTTAGACTTTACTGAGTTGGTACTTTTTTGTTTATTTGGTTTTTTTGTTTTTTGCAAGACAGTGTTTTCTCTGTGCGCATCACTCTAACCCACGCAAACTAGGGTTAGTTTAAGAGCAGAACTTTTAACAATGAAACATCAGTGCTCATTGTAGTGAAGGTGAGAGTTCAAAGGCCAGGTGGATGATGCGCAGATGAAAAGGAAGAGGATGCAGGGTCCCCCTGAAATGACAACTGGTGCCTGGCTTTACCTGATAGCTACCAAGCAAGTGCGGGTCCAGTGTTAGCCATCCACCAAGCACCAAAAGAAATGAGAAATCTCAATTTTTATACAAAATGTCCCATTTCTTAGGGACTGTCAGCCAATAAACATGGAAATAATAGTAACAATAGCAAATTAAAGAAAACAGAAAAGAAAGTGGACCTTCAGTTTATCATCTCTATAAATGATAGGAATAAAGTTGCAGGAAAACACAGAGGGATTCTCTCTAGAGGTTATCAGGGAGGCTTCACAAAAGCAATGACACTGGAGCTAAATTCAGAAGGACAAATGGTTGAAGACTCAAAAGAAATGCAGAATAGCAAAAACAATCCTGGGAACAAGAGCTAAACCAGGAAGTATCACAATCCCAAATCTAAAATTATATTACAAAGCTACAGCAATAAAAAAGTATGATACATACAAAAACAGATGTGTAGATCAATAAATCAGAATATAGGGTGCAGAAATAACCCCACCTGTTTGCCAAAGGAGCCAAAAACACACTGGAGGAAAGGTAGCCTCTTTAACAAATGGTTCTGGGAAAACTCAGCACCCACATGCAGAAGATTGAATCTAGACCCATATCTCTCACCATGTATGAAACTCAAATAACAGTGGGTCAAAGATCTAAATATTAAAACAGAAACACTATGAAAGACATAGTTGTAGGCAAGGACCTTCTGAATGTAACTTCACTGGAATAATACCAAAACTCAATAAATGGAATAACATCAAACTACGGTTTCTGCACAACAAAGGAAATAACCAACATAGTAATGAACAAACCTGCAGACTGGGGGAAAATTGCTAGTTATCCCTCAAACAATTAATAATCCGGAATATGTAAAGAATTCAAAAAAATTAAAGCCCCTCAAATAAAATGCCCAATCAGAAATGACAACTAAAATGAGTAGCTACTTCTCAGAAAAAGTACAAATAGCCAACAAATACATGAAAAATTGTTCATGAGTCATTAGAACAACACTGAGATTGTATTTTATACCAAAAAAAATGCCAATCATCAAGAAATCAAATAGTAACCAATTTTGGCAAGGCTGTAGGGGAAAGAAGCTCTTCTGCATTACTCCTGGGAATATAAACTAACACAACCACAATGGGAATCAGTATGAGGATTTCTCAAAATGAGAAAATCCACTTGACCCAGATCTTCCCCTTCTAGATGCTTTCTCAAAAGAGTTAAAGACATTGTATTATAGTGATGCATGCTTACCCATGTTTATAGCAGCACAACTTATGGTAGCTAACTCTTGAAAGCAGCCTATAAGCCCACCAACAGATAAATGGATAAAGAAAATGCAGTTTTTAAACACATTGGAGTACTACTCTGCCATAAAGAAAGATAAGCCTGAACCATTTGTAGGAAAATGGATACACCTGGAGACCATAATGTTAAGTAAAATGAATCAGACACAGAAGCCTTAATGTTACAGACATTTCTCTGATGTAAGAAATCCAAAATACAAATAAAGAAACATAAAAGATAAGAAGTAGAAAGATAAACATTTTAAGGGGTAGAAATGGGGAAAGGGATGAAAAAAGAATCAATGTGTTATGTACATGTACCAACTACCCACCAGGAATGTAATCATTATGGAATGCAAATACGTGCTAGCGTGTACTAAACATGTGTGCAAAGTACCAGTAAGCTCAAAGTTCACATGTAAGGGGGCAGAACTGCAGAACAGTGTGGTCTTTGAGGAAAGTTTCAGACATTTGGAAAGCATGAGTTAGTGGAGACCTCAGTGAAAAAGGAACATTATATAACTGGTTGATACATCTAGTCTTTTCTTAGGAGTGCTATGGAGCACTTTGGGAAAACACACCGGAGCAGTGTTTTAATGCGATCTTTTTATTGATTTCTTGTTTTTGTTGTAGTGCACTTGTCTATCTGGTCACAGAGGAGAATAGATTGGTGGGGAGTTGGGAAGAGCAATTAGAAGACTTTTGCAATGGTCCAGGGAGAAAATAATGCGATATAGCAGAGGAGATCCTTCAGAAAGACTCAGGAATAAGCATCATAGATGTCATGACAGATTGAAAGAGAAGGTAATGTCAATGAGGGAGAAAGAAACTAGGCTTCCTCCTAGTTTCCAGGCTTAAGAAAGTAATAGACCATTTAGCAAAATGAAAAATAAAATCAAGAAGAGAGAAGTATTTTGAAGGAAGGTTGATGATTCCAGCTTTCAGTACTTACTGAGGTCACTTTGATGAAAATGTGGATCTGAACTTGGAGGAGACCATGGGCAGAGTGCACTGACTTAGAGTGACCGACCACCGAGGGGTGGAGGTCTTTCAAGGCGAGACGACAGAGTGAGAAAGTAAGGGGGGCACCCACATGTAAATCACATGCAACACAGACGTCTGCAAGAAGGTGTGATCACAGAGGCACCAGGAGCAGAGAGGCATAGGACTGGCAGAATGTGGCAGGAAGCAGGTCCTGCTCGGTGACACGCCAGAGGACTCCAGTGGGACATCTGACCTCTACAGAGTCTGTGATGGAGCTCAGTGTAACAAATCCTTCTAGTTTTGACTTTTTGCTTGCTATTTTTTTTTTCTTTTAGGTTGTTTTGCCACCTCACCTAGAGAAGATCCGAGACAGATTGGCTGAGAACATCCATGAGCTTTGGGGAATGAATAAAATAGAGCTCGGCTGGACTTTTGGCAAGGTGTGTGGTTCAGTGACCAGCCCAAGGCCGCGGGTTGGGTTTCCTTGTCACTGGGAAGGGTGCTCCAGTCACTTGGACAGGCATGGGAGCTTCACGAGCCCTTCCCCTGCCACCTGCCTGCCTTTTCCTCCGGTCGGCAGCACCCTGTTATTTATCTGCAGTCAGGGACCTGTGGCTTTCAGATGTATCACTAAGATTAATGGATACCCAGAGTAGGAATGTCTTTCACTAGAAAGTGTTTTTAAATGGAATGTAAATTGACTTTGTTCTGTGGTAAGTATAAGGTCATGTCTGAAGGCAGAAGGACAGGTGAGTTCTCAATCTTCCTGTGACCCTGACTCTCTCAAAGGATACATACCCCACTTAGTTACTAAAAATGTCCCTGCACTCTAACACTTATGTGTGAATATAGCTACCATAAAAGATTTTCTTTCTATATGACCACCTCTCTGCTCTGTGCTTGTGTAAAAGCACAGAGCACTCCTTCAGAGAACTCGGCACAAGCACAACTGGAATTTTACATGTACTTCTATGGATATTTCATTCTGCTTCTGTCCCTGTTAAACTGTCCTGTTTATGAGCCCAATACTGTCTGTGCTCGTCAGTAAACTCCTAATGTCTGGTTCAGTGCCCATCATGGAGTTCATTTACTCGAATGAATGATGAACGAACGAATGAATGAATGAATGAATGAGTCCATGTTTGGCTCCACCCTGTTCAGGACAATAGCCCCAAGCTACATGTGGCTCCTGAGCCTTGAAAAGTTGCTAGTCTGGATTGAGATTTGCTGTACCTGGAAAATACACTCTGGACTTCACACATTTAATGTGAAATCATAATATAGAATGTCTGCTAAGTTTTCTTATATTGATTACTAAGATAGTAATTTGCATATGTATGGTAAAATAAAATACATTGTTAGTATCACCTATTTCTTTTTGCTTTTCTAATGTGGCTAACTAGAAAATTTGAAGTTACAAATACTGTTCACATCTGTGGCCAATTTTTCCTTTCTATTGGACTCTGGGTAGGCTTCTGTGGTCCCTTACGTAATGAAGAATGCAGCCCTTAAGTAACATCATAATGACTTCGGTGGAAGCATGGCTACCATGTGTAGAGCCGCTTCCCTGGGAAGTGTGTTCTAAGTGCAGATGTCTGGTCTGATTACAGCTGCAGAGCAGAAGCCGTTGGTGACTCAGGGACTGTGCAGCAGTTCCTTGAGAGATCATCTGTCCACCCATCAGCAAGTTGCTACCTTTGTCTTACCTGATATGTGTTGCCCAGGCCATCTTTCAAAGTGTGTTCATTGCTGTTTTCCAGTGCAATACCAGCTGTCAAAACTTCATTTATAGTCTTTGTTATCTTGTCACCTAGATACGAGATGACAATAAAAGACAACACCCCTGCCTCGTCGAGTTTTCAAAGCTCCCTGAAACTGAGAAGAATTATAACCTGCAGATGTCAACTGAAACCTTAAAGTGAGTGTTTAATTGAAATGAAGTTGGACTAAACAGTGAGTGGATGGTTTAATGCATTATAACTAAACTGCAAAGATACTTCGCTCTTGCCTGAAAACAGGACACATGCTGATAAATTAGAGGGGATGATGACTATTCATGTCATGAGAGGATCTAGTAAAGTGAATATATTACAAGGGTACCATTGATATTTAGCATACATATTTCTGTCGAGCCCATTTGCTGTTTTCTAGGGACAGGGAAAAGTGTAAGAGATGTAAAAAACAGAATCAGAAGACCAAAAGCCACTTGAAATTCACATTAAATCAAGTAACAAAAAAGATAAGCCATTACTAAAGCCAACCGGAAGTATGGTCTGATTCACTACAATTCCATTTTAAAGCAGCCCTATGACCCCAACTCTGTAAGAGTCAGATCTTACTCTTCCAAGTTGGAGTCTTTCCTTGAATTCCTTTTGTGTTTGTTACCTGTCCTGTCTTGGCAATTTCCTGTTCTCTGACGATGCAGAGCATTCAAGCATCTGTTGATGTAACCGTGTGTGAAAGGTGCTGTCTCCCAGGCTCACCAAGGTGACATCTTCAGTTACACGGGTGCTCCTTGAGGGGCGAGCTTTGTATATCATGGTGTCAAGCCCAGCTTAAGGCACTAAATGGACAATACACAAGAGATATTTGCTGACCTGTGGATTTGAAATTAGATCCTGTCTGCTCTATGAAGTTAGAAGCCAAATATACTTCAAAGTGAATTTATAAACTGGCAAATGTTCCCAAGAGGAATAATTAAGAAAATTCTCTTTTGTGTTCTTGTGCTTGCTATCATCCAGTCACAAGCTGGCAACTTTCGGCTGTGAGACAGTCAGAGCAGTTACCTGTTTCTATAAATAAATTTTATTGTAACAAAGCCAAGCTCATTGGTTGATGGGTATGCTGTCTGTAGCCACAGATATTATGGTGTTTGGGCTCTATAATGGCAGAGTTGAGTAGTTGTGACAAAGACATAAGGCTTACAAGGTCTAAAACATGCACTTTCTGGTCCTTTACTAAAACAGTTGCCAAGCCCTGGTGTGAGTGGATGGCTGTTGCCCATGTTTATCAGCTCATCTGCAGGTTAGGGCTCTTGTCCTTTTTCTTACAGTTGACACTAGTCTTCTTCCTCTGTTATGTCACAGAACTCTCCTGGCTCTGGGCTGCCACATCGCTCATGTTAACCCAGCTGCTGAGGAGGACCTCAAGAAGGTCAAACTGCCCAAAAAGTAGGTACCATTTTAATAGCTCAAAGCATCATGCTTCACCTTGAGTGTCTAAGCTGAGAGAGTGGGAGGCCCCTGTTGAAAGCCAAGTGGTAGCCTAAATATATGTTGGCACCAGCTGAGGAGGTCTCCATTTACATACACAGCAATGAAGCCCTCAGACAGAGCCGGCTGAAAGGGAAATATTTCAACATCTCTCTCCTTTGTGTTCCTTCTGTCTAGACCTAACACTATCATTGTTAGTTTTGAGCTAGAGGGTGTGGAGACCTCAGATGGGTGTGTTGTGCTTGGTTGTATTTGGTATTCAGTTGGCAAAGAACCGTGAAAATGGTTCATAGACATAACAATTCACTCCTCTGGCATTGGACCAACCTTATAAATCTTTTGCGGAAATAGATTTCTCTGCCAAGATTTCATTCGGCCCCCTACATCTCCATTCTTCCCGCCCCCTGTACTCAGACAGAATCACGCATTCTCCCACATTCTGACAGTTGCCCGCTGGGGCCTCCTCCAGCTCCCTCCTCCCTCACTCTTGTGTGTGCCAAGCTTGAGTGTACACATGTACTCACACACACACACACACACACACACACACACAGAGTCATAGTTACTTTGGAACCAAGACAGTGTCAGCCTTCATGAAATCAAATGTTTATCTTCTCTGTCTTTCCTCTTAAGTTCCCAGTTGCCAATCTCCACTCTTACACACAACTTTTGTTGCGAAGGAGAGTGGATTTGGGAGATGGCGAGTATGTGCGGATGTCACCCAGGAGCAGGCATTCTGAGAAGGCAGGTGCAGAACACTATCTTCTGCCTACAGTACACCCTGTCTTTCATGGTGCTCAGACTGCTGAATAGACTGATTCCTGGACTGTCACATTCAGTTCTGGCCAAGGTCTGGGTGACAGTTGCCCTGAGGCTATAGACATCTCTGGACTCGCCTTCCCACATGGCTGCTATCAGCTGCACCCTAGAGTCACTTCACGGTGTGGTCCTGCCTTCTCCATGTATATGGCCCATCTGCTTGGACTCATACTAAGCTCTTTCACATCCTTACAGTACCCGTCAGGTGACAGACATCTGGGACTGTGACTCCGAACTGGACAGTTAACTAGCACTATGGTCACTTCACGCTCACAAATTCTGTGTTGTCATGGTTTTTGTTTCAACCTCTAAAGTAAAGCTTCAGCTTTTTAAGACTGAGTGACCTTTCTTTGCTGACTTTAAAAAAAAATGACTCGAGGTCTAGTTTTCACTGATATGGTTTTAACATTTTGTGTTTTTGCAGTAGGATGAAGGTACTACCAATAATGGCATAAAATGGGAATGTGCCTGTCATTCATAGGGTGTATATGTAGTTCTCTTAGAAATAAAGATGGAGCTGTAATGATCATCTGTTTTCTCCAACAGTTTCCCTCAAAGTCTATTCCATTGGGCCTGGAGTTTTAGCTCATGGTAAAGCACTTACCAAGCATGTGTGAAATCTGTACAATACACTGGCCAGATCAATGGTGGATTAGAAGATTCCTCTGTGGGCTTGAAATAGAGTTTAACTGTCCACCACCAAGGACAGGAAATTCTGACAGTGGCCTTAGTTATACAGAGGACTATGTGACCTTGAACATCACACAGATCTGTTAAAATGCATGTATCCCTTTGCATGTACTTGTAGCTACATGATGACCAATGGCTATAAGCCAGCCCCTTTGGATTTGTCTGATGTGAAACTGTTACCGCCTCAAGAAATTTTAGTGGACAAGCTGGCAGAAAATGCACACAATGTTTGGGCAAAAGACAGAATAAAACAAGGATGGACCTATGGCATTCAGCAGGTAAGAGGTACTGGACCAGACATGCTGGAAAAGTTAGGAAATGTGATCATCCATCAAAATGCCATTTTGCTTTGGAGGGTGTTATTTTGAAAGATAAAAGTTGCCCTTGCACTCTATCCCTCACTCTGCAGTGCTTTTATTATTTATAGAATCATGAGCTGAATGGAATTGGTCATGGTCACAGTGACAGAGACTCTGGGCATGAATCCAGTTTTGTAGAAATGGATGTTTACCTTTCCCTTTGGGTTCACTCGCAATCTGTACCTCTCTGTGTATGCATCCACCAGCTGCATCTTAGTTCATTCTCTGATGTGGCACATTATAGAGAGTCGAGCTTTCATGTCACTCTCCAAGGTCAATAGCAGGTTCACACAAATTAATGTCATATATCAGCAGGTTTTGCAGAATGATCCCACATATCTCCTGTCATGGAGAAAAGATGGGAAAACTGACCTAGGTGGGGAGCAAACCATACTGCCCACAAGTCTGTGCTCCCTTACTTCAGTCTATCAAGCCTAGAATTCCTAGGCCTAGCTCTTGGCTTCACAGAAAGCAACCTGGCAGCCAAGCAAAGGCAAGGAATCAGGCAGAGATTGGAGCCAAGAGTCAGTCCCAAGCTTCTGATATACCTCTTTTCCTTAAAAGACTTCCCTCCACTTAGTTATCATCAGTGGTGGAAGTAGTACCAGGAAAGTTTCAGGGGTGGCTATGTGGGCATGTGTTGCTTCATATCTGATCCTCTAAACCAGCATGTATTTGGAAGCCAAGAAGAGTGCAGGTGTGGAAACCACGGAGGGTGATTCAAACAGCACATCATGCATAGAGGGTCAGGTGATTTCTTCTGCAGTTGTGCCTTCTTTAAAGGAACTGAGAAGGACTACTTCAGATGTGTGCCTTTTTCAGTGAAACAGACCTATTCTGGCTCTGCTACCTTTTCTGATCTTTCTCTGTGAAGACTTCTTAAGGGACTGTTGTATGGAAGAGGCGCTCATTGTTTAAGTGGTGGTGTGAGTTTCCATGAGAGAATAGTTATGGAAATCCCATCTGCCTTGCCTTGGGAAGGGATGCTTCTAACCAGTTTCATGACACTTTTCATTTGCATTCTGACAATTAAAATGTATGTCTTTCTTAATGCCAGCTTTGAGCATTAGTAAAAATTTTTTCCTTTATACTCTTCTCATTCTGAAGAGGAACAGTAAACACATACATTACTAACTATGAAGGCACTCAGGGAAGAGCAGGAAGCAGCCAGGAACATGTGAGTAGGACGAGCTACTTGTAAAATTGAAATATGTTTTCTTGGCACCTTTCTCCTTGGGCTTTACATAGGACTTGAAGAACAAAAGAAATCCCCGTCTGGTGCCATATGCATTGCTGGATGAGCGTACAAAGAAGTCAAACAGGGACAGCCTGCGTGAGGCCATCCGGACGTTTGTCGGTTATGGGTACAACATTGAGCCATCAGACCAAGAGCTTGGTAATGAGCCAAGAGGGCTCACTCTCTGTGGCCCCAATTTACTAAAGAGACCCTATTCTTGTGAAATGCTAATTTTAAATAGGTCTAACTTGTGCATTTAGAGATGGTACTTTTTAAAAATGTATGTGTTTTAAAGAGGAAAGGGGCCACACGTGCTATAAAGCAGGGCCCATTTGCACGTGTTTCTGCGGTGAGTATGTCTGTGACCCAGTGCCACTGCAAACTCATTATCTTCTAGGGAGGCTTAGTTTTTCAGGATAGCTGGCTATAAAACCAAGTCATCTTTATTTCCTTTATACTCCTTGAATGGAAACACTGGCTTACTTTTGGATCAGGTAATCACGGCCCAAGTTTAATTCTGAGATTGATTAAAATCACCAGTTTGTTAACCCTCTATCCATAATTGACTACCAATGGCCACTGGATAACAATTTAAATCTTTAGTAATATTTTGCCTGAGTACATATCCAAAGATCTTTCAAAATCAAGTACCATAACCAAGGACCACTTAAATGGATGCAGGCAATAATAAGCAATATGCTGAATTTTATAGCTAAAGTCATATACTATAGTATACATAACTTGAAAAACATCACCAGGTTATAATCAATAAACATGGCATCCCATAAACATGTTGTCCCTTACCTCAAGAAGGATACTAGGCCACAGGTGCAATGTAAGTTTTTCATGGGAAAGCTTTAGAATGAGACCTGGTTTAAGATCTTTTAAACTCAATTTATGGACTTTGAATAAGTGATTTAACCTTTCTGAGCCTTTTCCATCCCAATCCCGTAAGACTGTTGTGACATAAAACCCCTGAAGTATCTACTACCAAGTTATTGCTCATTGGGTGGTGGGAGACGTATGACCATCTTTGTTGTTATCATTAAGATCTTTTAGAGAATGCTACCTAATTATTAAAAGTCTGTGTTTTTTCTTCCCCACTCCACCTTCAACTCACCTTCCTGCTCATAACAGCGGATCCAACTGTAGAGAAAGTCAGTGTAGACAAGATTCGGTTTTTCCGGGTAGAGCGGTCTTACGCAGTGAGATCTGGAAAGTGGTATTTCGAGTTTGAAGCAGTGACTGGAGGAGACATGCGAGTTGGCTGGGCCAGGCCAGGCTGCCGGCCGGACATTGAGCTGGGGGCTGATGACCAGGCCTTTGTGTTTGAAGGCAGCAGGGTAAGTGTATAGTGCTCACTCATCTTCATTCCAAGTGTGCCCTCTGCATACATTTCCCAGAGGTTGGAAGCCTGGATCTCAGGCTTCAAAACAAGTGACCACAGTCATTAGGTAATAGACATTAAGTAAACTTCAAGTTGCTCTGGTAGAGGAAAGAACTGTAGACCCAAATCCTTTGTGTTATATAGACCCAAGTCCTTGGGTAAACATCTCTCTATCTATTCCTCTATCCAAACCCATTCCACAGGCAATTCATTGATCTCTATGTAGCCAGGGAAACTTACCAACTTGTCTTAGAGAAAATCTAGTTGGTTATGATAGCTGACTGAGAATCTGAAGACTCAGGCTATCCTGCTCGGCCTGTGTCTCTTGGTTGGATCCACCTGTAAGACAGACCTCTTCCCTGTAAGTTTATCCATGGGAAAGAGGTGAGTCCTTGTAGAAGGCATGTGCCCCTGCCAGTTGATAATGTATAATGTTCTCTCTCCACTTTCAGGGCCTACAGAGCCTCCAGTTCTCTAAGCCCTGGCATCTTGTTTTGTAGGGCCAGCGCTGGCATCAAGGGAGTGGGTATTTTGGGAGAACCTGGCAGCCAGGCGATGTGGTCGGATGCATGATTAACCTGGATGATGCCTCAATGATCTTCACACTGAATGGGGAGCTGCTGATCACCAACAAAGGCTCTGAACTTGCCTTCGCTGACTATGAGATTGAGAATGGTAAATCTGCCATCCTGCCTGCATTCCAACTCCATGGGTTTGAAGAGAGCCCCAGGGAAAGCTGAGCGCATCCGTATTCAGGGTACACTGTCCTTTGCAAATTTGAAACACAAATGCCCAAGACTAGACCTTATAGTTAACATTTTTGATGAGTCAATAATAGTGATAGCTAGTGTACATAGCATAAAAATAAATTCTCAGCTTCCAAAATTAACCAAGAAGCTCTCCTCTAGTTCCCTGCCCTGCACCTTGTCATCTTTAGGCTTCCCAAGTTTCCCAGTATTATAAAGGAAATGCAAATCATATAAGGACTAATGTCCTTGGCAGTAGAGCAAATCAGTAAATTAAAGAATTAGCCTTTTACTCTGCTTTAAATTGCCAGTCTGAAGTGTGTGTGTCCTTGAGCTTGATACTTTGATGAGAATACCTGAAATATAAAATTAGACCTAACTGTTCCCTTGGATGAAATATAATTTATTTTGAAATTCCACAATGCTGTGGAACCAAATGACCATGCATAGTCTAAACTCAGACCAGTGCTTCCAGCTGAATGAAAAAGCAGCTAAAGCTCATTTCTTCTGTCTGTATGATACCCAAGAAGAACACAAGATTGTTGGCAGGTAGGGGAAAGGGCACTGGACAACACGTCAGCACACATGTTCCTGTCAGCCCTAAACTCCAGGGTACCTCTGTTTGCCTGCCTAGGTTTTCCTCTCATCATCTCCACCACAGTGGAGGACAGATGCAGTAAATTCCAAGTTCTCCCAAGACATAAGGTTCAGTGATGATGGCTGAATACCTGTTGTGGGCACATTGTCTGCCTAGTGCAGGAGGAGTTGTTGCCCCCCGCCCGGCAGGGGTCCAGGACTATCATTCTGCCTTTTCCCCTGGGACATCTTAGTTGACTTTAACCTCTTTGGTCTCATTTCCCCCTCTGGAAATGATTAGAGATCCTTTAACTCTGAATTCCTGAGTCCTTACAGAAATAAGCAGCCCCTGTCTAAAAAGCTAAAAATATGTAACTTCTTCATAGGCAAGTGAACATATATACATGGAACTGTATATACATGATAGAAATGTTGTTTATTTGTAATGCTTTTAGTTTTATAAATGGCTTATGCAGTGTTTACACCCACCTGTTGTCTGCAGTGTGCATATATAAATGCACCATCTAGGAGCTTCAATGATTTTTATAAGTACCAAAGATATGGGGAAAAGGGAAAGCTGCAACTCATTTTCCTAAAGAGACAGAATTATTAAAACCAGGTGGGGTCAAATTTTTATGCCTTCTGCAGAAATTGAAAATTAAAGTTTAAGTAAAATTCTCTTTGAAGAGATTGGAAGAGTTTGCCAGCATAAGGATCAGCTTCTGTGCTGGTCAGAGGTAAATGAGAGAGAGCTGGAGGAGGACATCAGAGCAGTGTGGGCAACTAGCAGCCGCTTCCACCGTATGCAGCCCTGGCTCTTGAAGCCAGAGACTAATGAAGAACTAGAAGATCCGGCTCCTCCCCAAGGAAAGTCATCTTGGTGTAGAAAGTCTCAATACTTTTTTCTGGCTTTACTGTTGTATGAACCAAACAAGATCATACATCTATTAGTCTTCAGTTATAAAGAGTAAATCAAAATCGCATATGCTGTGCAGAGTGATGAGAACTTTATAAGGTCCAAAACCTTGATGCTCAAAAGTGTAGTGCTTTGTAAGAAATGCAGCGTATGGCCCTGCAGCAGACTAGAATCAGAATCTGCGCTGGGGATTTAGCTCAGTGGTGTAAGTGTCTGCTGGCAAGCACAAAGTCATGAGTTCAATCCCTGGTACCAAAAAAACAAAAACAAAAAAAACCAGAATCTGCATCCTGAGAAGAGACTCCCCTGATTCATGTGCACCTTTAATCTGAGGAGCAGTGTTCTAAAGCATGTGCTCATGCAAGGAGGAGCAGGGTTAAGAGGCTAGTTTTGTAGTTTTAGAATAAATAAGATGAAAGTATGAAAAGGTGACTAATCAGTAAGAGAAGCCAGAGAATTATAAATGGCAAATGACTAAGGCAGAATTACTATAAGAATAGCATTTGACTTGATTGTTAAATTAAAGATACAGAATGTCTGCGTCTGAAAAGTGTGTTTCCATGAAATGATGCCAATGGCGTGACATCAGGGAAATTCAAGAGAAAGTGGCACAGCAAAAAGATGGTAGGTTTGGGTTTAGAATGAGTGCATGATAGAGCCAGAGAGGTAGACACAACAGAGGCCGGCGGTGGCAAACCTATGGCACACACGCCCAGCCAGCTGTTGTTGAAATCTCTAAAAACTTCACCATCACTGATACAGTCAGGAATCTCAAATACCAAGTCTCAGTCGTCTTAATCAGGACTGTTGCCTTTTTGATGAACTAACAGAGATTAGTAAGTAGTGTAGTTACGTGTCTTGCACACATTTGTGTTGTCATTGATTGTTTGGTTATTTTTTATGCCTAGATCTTGTAACCTGAACAACTACTTCTAAGGCAGCAATATGCAATATATTAACTAGTGTTGATTTCTCACTGTTTTTCTTAAAATTCTGTATTATTTCTATCCTTTTTTCTGTTTTGCTTTTTTAAAATCAAAGAAACTTGCCTACTCAGAGATAAACACCCTTAGTTTTCACTCTTCGGGAAACAGGGACTATGACAGGATTTGAGCAGAGAGCTGATTTTGGGGAGCTCTGTTTTCAGGGATCATCCATGATAGAAAGAGATGCCTTGCAGTCCTTGTGTATATAGAAACATGATTTGACCTTCAGAATAACAAATTCTATTATTAGGAAACTATCCCAAAATAGCATTGTACTACAGGATGTTCACACATTATACCATAGCACTGCATCACAATTTAGTAACACAGAGACAAAGTAGTTGGAAGGGTCGTTTGATTCTCTGATAGCTCAGGAGTTGGCGAAGGACAACTGAAAGGAGGTTGCTGTGCCATTCTGTGATGGCAATAGCCCAGAGGCCTAGACTAACCACATATTATCTCCTGCTCCCTGCAAAAAGCAGAAACAACAGTTCTTGCCTTGAGTTTGTTAGAAATGTCAATAAACATTTTACGCATTGTAACTCACCCATACGGCATAATGCCATTTATACTTGTGCTCTTCTGGTCACCATCTTGTCAGCCTTGTTTCAGGCCATTATCTCAGCAGGAAGTCTTTGGCCCTTGGGGGGAAAGAGGGAGACAGACTTTACGAATGTGGCTGTTTTACTCCCTGGGTTGTTTTGTAAGTTGTCATCTCCATCTTCTTCTGCATCCTAGATAATATCCTTGTATATGTGTCCTTAGATATTTTTTTAATCATGTTGATTTGCCTTGGTCCCTGGCCTGGACCATCACAGCTCTCTGTGTTGTCACCCGAAGGTGTCTCAAAGTTTAAGACCTTCCAAAATGAAAGCTTTTCTAACAGCCTTCTCTTTTCCTCCATTTAGAGGAAAGGCGATATGATCCTCAACAGCCTGCTGACCTCTGAGTGGTAACATTTGGGGGAGGCTTTCTCCCACTCCAGCTTTGATACTGGCAGGGGACCTCTCCTCAGTTACAGCTGCTCTGGTCCAGCCAGTCCAGTTTAACAGCTCCCCCAGCTCTGTTGGAAGCTCTTCAGAAGGCAGAAAATGAGGAGTATTTACACGAAGTGTATCTGCCACCAGCCATCTATCTGTGTATGCGTGTGCGTGCACACACACACACACACACACACACACACACACACACACACACACAGGTGCCAAAGGGCCCCACGCATCTCTCTCCAAATTGAGGGTACACGTCAGAAAGTGCCTGTGGCAAGACAGCCTGGCCCCTGGTTTACTGTGTTTCCCACCAGGCTCTGGCCACTATGGAAGTATCTTTGAACTCCATTTGATTGAGGCTTAGGAAATGAAAAGGAATAAAACACATGCTACCATTTCAGGACTCTGAAAAACACCTCACGAATTGTCCAACCACTTCTCTAAGACCTGGGTGTCTTTCCTGCTATGAATGATTCCCCTTCATGCCTTCTTCAGTTTGAAACAGAATGAAAGTATACCTGTCATTCGGATTTCTAGGCCACCCCTTTCTTTCCAGGCTCCTGGATTACAAAAAGGGTGCAACCCTGCCTTGCCCCTTCTAATCACAAAACCAGGAGGGTTTATGACACCGAGTTTAGCAGAACCTGACAAACTCTGCAAAACTTAAACACATGTGCTCTTCCTTTCCTAAGGGGGAGAATTTTGTACATGTCTTGCCTCAAGATAATGCCGTTTGCACATTTTCTTCTCAAACCTCTTCAAAGATATTAGCGTAATCACACTTATTAGTGGCTTATTATGTCATTATAGCCCCTGTGATCTATCATGTGAAGTTATGAAGTTCCCTGAAATATGAATACCTTGAGTAAAGAAGTAGGGAGATCAGTAGCTGGAGCCTCTTGGCCAGGGGAAGAGAACTGACTAAGTGTATCCAGTTATCAAATCTTCCCAGAAGAACACGTTGTGCCTTGTGGAAAGTCATCTTTCCTGTGCCTTTCGGATAGTGTTTCTCTTTTCTGGCTGTAACCTTGGATTTAGCCGTCCTTCTCTTGCTTCCCAGAGCTGCACCCACATAACGCCCAGGAGATCACCAACGTTCTTGCCTCCCGTTGCCCTTGAATCCCTGGCTGTTCCCTACTGTGTTCAGCTCTCTGCAGAGATGGCTCCTGCCCCACAGGGACAGCACTTAGCTCTGTGATGAGTACAGTCCTCTGCCCTGAGACAAAGCTGTTGTTTAAATCTGAGGCGTTTATCCCCTCTAACGTCCCTTTCTCTCTTGCGCGATGTCTGGCAGCTGACCTGGGACTCATCCTTTTTTGTCACTTGCTCCTCATGACCAGGATCGAGTCTGTTAACTCTTCAAATCTTCAATTTTATCGTCAGGAAAATGTGTCCCTTCTACCAACACTTAGTAATGATGAGGGGCCCAAGTTTCTTCACACAAATATTATTTTTCTCCCCTTGCATTGTCAATGGGTGTGCACTAGGAAGTTATTTAGATGTCCTAAGGCTAGTTCTTGTTGCTGTTTTCCACTCAGGCTTTTATACCTGCTGTTCTCTTATCCTACCTTTTGGGTTCATGGAAAAGCAAAAAGGACAGATATTTTCTTAAGACAATCTGCAGTCTGTTCATGGCAAGACTGGACAGTTTCATGATGGTAGCTCCAAGATAAAACTACTAGAATCATGGTGTTCCTTAGCAGAATGATCAAAATACTGTCTTAGAAGTAGGGATAGTTTACAAGGGAAATTTTATTCTTTTTTAGTTATTTTTCTCATTGCTGAGACAAAATACCTGATCCCCAAAGCTAAAGGAAGAAAGATTGTAATTGTCTCACAGTTTATAGAGGTTTCAGTTCTTAGGTAGCTGGCTCCAAGGCAGGGTGGCCTGACACAGGGGCACTGCAGAGCAAAAGCAGTTCATGGCAGGCTAAGGTAGAAAAGCAGCCAAGCACCAAGCACCAAGCAGTGAAAAGACAGCACTTTTTCTGTCTTACATTCTGTCGAGGGAGTGCTTCCCTATCAGCTACTCCCAGAACGATGCCAAAACAATCAGGGAACTAATTTTCTGATTACACACCAGCATCACATGCTTAATTCCAGCATTATACACTCTAGATCCATCCACTTCTGAAAAGCCCCACCTGTGGCCACACGAGGCTTTGGGAAAGACATCTAGACACAGCCCATAACACTTTTTGTTTCCTTTCTTATACCATTTCTCTAAGCTGCTTGTGAATGAAAGAATTTCTTCTTTCACATCTTGTCATATGGCACTTTGTTCCAATGAGGACCCAAGGAATTTTGCTAACATTAATTAGATCTTTATTCTATACAATAGTCATATTACTTATAAAAATCTCTGCTTATAGACAGGTGACAGCCTAATCTATCACAGGCGCTGGCACAGAAAGTCCAAAGGCATCACCTTTTAGAATGCAGTGTGAATGGGCCTGATCAATGGACCAGTTCATCTCTCTGGAGGGGCAAAGCTAGTGGTCTAGTCCAGTTGTTCCCGAAGGAAGTTCTTTGTACAGAAGTCACTGTCATTATATTAGGATTCTCTCTTATTTAGAAATGGTATTAGACATGTGTCCTAAGTCCACAATTTATAAAACTAACTAGCTCAGGAGAGATTTACTCTCTAAATACGTATTATTTACGTGCGGAACTTCATGGCTTAGATAATAGTGCAGGAGTACTCCCACTAGGAAGAGTGTGTTTTGGCCTTGGTGTCTGTGGATGAATGTCCTCACTGTTGAATGGAATCATTCCTGTGAGTAACCTTTAAATTCCCCCTGACAGAAGCACTCTGTCCCAGAATGATGCTAGCTTCCTTTGTGGCGTCCAACTTCTGCTTCTGCCAGTGGCCTAAGAATTGTTCCCTTGTGCAGCCCAGCTGTCCTCCAGCCATTTATCGCCTGTGTCCTCCCAAATCCAGGATAATTGGTGCTTTCGCTGCTTTGCTGATTTGTTGGTCCACAATTATGATTTATAAATAGCCCACAAGCAAAAATGCCAAACAATTTCAACTGCTTTGGACTGTGCTGAGTGGTGATTTTTAAATGGGATCAGGGTATTGACATGAGCTAAGAGAGATGATAGCAGCTTTAGGAAAGGAGACAGGAGTTTTCTTTAGCCTTTGATTGAAATTTTGCTTCCCTGTGAAGGTGAAGACAGTGAGCCAGGAAGATGGGAGGACATAAACCAGCAGAATTATAGTGCTAGCATTCCAGGCTCTGAATGTGAAATACCTTTGGAACTCTTATCTCATTGTCAAGGATGCTAAAACCTGAAAAATTTAAGCAATTTGCAAAAATCTTTTTTAAAACTAAACTCTACTATATATTTATGGTATATGATATCATGTCATGAGACATAAAAAAATACTATAAAAATTAACATATCCATTATCTCACATAGTTACATGTTTTTGTGGCAAAATCTGCTAAATCATGCCTTAAGTTTGTTATATTGTTTTGATTTGGGTAGTATTTAACATTTCAGAGGGCCTAAGATCAATTTTTAAATAAAGCATCAAGAAAGAATTCCACTTTTTTCTCTTACAGGTTTAACTCTTCTAGTTGATATTTATTTGCATACTAAGAATAATCTGAAAAGGATGAGTGTTTTCTCCAAATCAGTTTGAACAAAACTTGCTTTTCTTTCTCATCTACCAAGGACAGTGGTAGTCTTCAGATGGCTTCCTTTTGCTGGTTTTATATGCCAGGAAAAAGACAAAAACTTAGTCCCATCTTTCTTGCTGGGACTAATAGCCCTTAAGGAAACACCAGGATGGTAGCTGTGGGCTGAAGCAGGCATCTCCTATTCTGCAGGGTTTGTGCCCATCTGCTGCCTGGGGCTGTCTCAAATTGGCCGCATGAATCTTGGGACAGATGCCAGTACCTTCAAGTTTTATACCATGTGTGGCCTCCAAGAGGGCTTTGAGCCTTTTGCCGTCAACATGAACCGAGATGTTGCCATGTGGTTCAGCAAGCGCCTGCCGACATTCGTCAATGTGCCGGAGGATCATCCACACATAGAGGTAACGGTAAACACTGTGGGTGCCATGGCAGGGCAGGCACTGAGCTCCCTGTGATCCTTCTGTCGGCAGGCAGGTTGTCACCTACGTGCCTTTCCTGCAGCCATCCAGTACCTGCCCCTGGCTCTCAAAGCCATAGTTGCAGGCACTTTAATGAGGACAGCGTGGTGGAATCTTACAAGAGACCTTGCAGATTGGGTCTCAAGCCTTTGAGAGCCTGGATTTTCTCCGGACATCCTAACACTGATATTATTGTAGAATCACGGTATCTCTATATTTTAAGCATTGTTTTGTTTGAAAAGCCCAATATCTGTACTGAAGGTTGTATGTCCTGAACATAACGTGTTCCTAGATGCTCATAACTTAGTACCCTTTAGGCCTTGTTTAATTTCTGTGGTGCCATTTCCAACACTGAAATTCAGGTATGATAGTTGATTATGGTACTCCTACTTTTTTAGGGGAGGTGGAGTAGCCGAAAATTATAAAGAACATAATTTGGGTTCTGATTTTACATCTGTTTACCTCTGCTTTGCTCATGCCCACCACTGGTTTCTTGTGGTGAGTGTGGGGAGGAAAATGCTGATGGAAAGGCAGGCAGACCAGCTTCTTGCTGTGTTCCTGTGCCCAACTCTGTGCCGTGCTTTAACCCAACTCTCATGTTCCCTTAACTCACCCCCTTCTGGATTCAGGAAGCAATGGCTCTTGCCCTGAGCTGCCCTTCACAGTGTTAAATAACACAGGCCATTGTTTCTCTGGTTCTTCTCCAGCTGTTACCTTTGAATGGTGGCTCTTAAGCTTTGGGAAGTCTTGGAACATCTTTGACAAACTGATAGACCTAGATGCCTCCATTTACAAAAATATACAAAGCATACTCAATTACAGAAGCGCACTGTGAACTCAGAGTGAGAGTTGTTCCCTAGAGAGCAGAGGCTCAGTTTATGTTTTAAAAGTTATTTCTATTGTCTCAGTTCACTTCTGCCTCTCTCCCCAGCACACATTTCCTCCCCACCCTGCCAGCCGCAGTTCCCAGGACTGTGAGTTGCCAGCAGGATTTGAGGCAGGCTGTGAGAGCTTCAGCTCTCAGGCAGAATGAGTGGACTGCATAGCAGAGGATGCCCTCTGCAGAAGCGTGGGTGTCTGTACTTGAGCTTCAGAATTTCTGCTGCCCTCTCCTTTAGTTGTTCTTATACCCAGTGACAAGAGAAATCACTGGAAAGGTTTTCCTTTTAGCCACGTACCCTTTGGCGTACAAGGTAAGTTTTTATAGACACCATGCCACATCACCCACATACTGCCCTCTCTCTGGCTTTTGTTCTCCACACTTGACCTTGCAGAGAACCCTGTGGTTGTGTCTTAATCCTTAATTTCCCTAGCCAGCAACAAGTATGCTCCTTTTTATCAGATAGAGCCTCAGTGATGATGAGAACCATGGTTTGGTGTTCATCAGACCAGTGTTTACAGTGTGTAGAACACCCTGCTGTGTATTATTCTTGTCAGCAAGAGGAGGAGGACCAAGGTCACAGCAGGCCTTTTGGTATGTCAAGGTGAGGACTCATGGTGTTTCCAGGTCGCAAGGATCGATGGCACCATGGACAGCCCTCCATGCCTCAAGGTGACCCACAAGACGTTTGGTACCCAGAACAGCAATGCCAACATGATCTACTGCCGTCTGAGCATGCCTGTTGAGTGCTACTCCTCCTTCAGCCACAGTCCCTGTCTGGACAGCGATGCTTTCCAGAAAAGGTGAGGGTGAGGCCTGTGGCTCTCAGCTGCACATCGCATTTGCTCTAACATTGGCTTCTGCTCACTTTTTACTCCTCCTTGGCACAAGAAAAACTCAGCATGTGGGGTTCTCTCTGCTTTAGTCAGGTAAAGAATTACGTGTCTTGTGGGCACACAGGTACGTAGAAAGTTGTGTGTCCTGCACAATTAAAGGGACCAGGAAAGCTAACCAGAGTCGCATGCAGAAGTGTATCCACTTCTAGAGCTGTCTGGGTACCAGTCCGCTTGCTCCCACCTCCTATTTTAGAAATGAAAGGGACATACATTTTTGGAGGCACAAACTGCCTTTTTTCCATCCTGTGGACAATGTCCATTCCTGCAGTTCCACCATTCTTGAGTAATGTGACTTCTTCCTTCCCAATAAGTAATACATTATTTGTTATCTTTCCTTTGATGTCTGTTTTTATTCATTGATCTATGTCTGCCATCTGGAGCTATCTTGTTCAGGTCTCTTATAGTATTTCACTATCTACTAAACTTTAAACAAGCACAGCTATTTGAGAGAACAGAATAAACCATGCAAAGATGTCTCTACTGATGTTATTACAGCTTCCCCATCCTCATCTCCAGCTCTAACTTACCCTCTGTGCTAAGGGACAAAGTTAGAAGTCACAGCCCTACCTGGCAATTCCCAAGGCCAACTGCAATCACTTGTGCACATAAAGCAACCAGTTGCCTAAATTTGCCTTGATCATTAAAGGTATATCAAGTGCTTGTCAAAAGTGTGGGGTTCTTGGGTTGCCTCCAAGATTTAGCAACTACAAACTGTGCCATTATAAACATGGGTACACATATATGGCTGTGGTGTTTTTTCTTTTAATTCTTCTGGGAAGAGACCCAGAAGAGGAATAGCTGGATCAAATGGGACCACTAATCTTAGTTTTTTGAGGAATTTCCACACTAATTTTCACAAATGCCCATCAACTAATGAATGAATAAAAAAGATGTCGTTTTTATATGATGAAATACTACTCAGCCATAAAGAAAGATAAAATTGAGACATTTATATCTAACTGGATGGAGCCTGAGGCCATAATCATAAGTGAAATAAGTTGGATACACATGTATAAATACCACATTATCTCTCTAGTATGAGAAACTAAAAATGTAAATAAGAACGTAAATGTACAATAAATATTGTGAAGAAGAAAAAAAAACTCTCCAAAAGGAAAAGGGAAATGAGAGGGAGGGAAGAAGGAAGGAAAGGAAAGAAAAAAATGAGAAAAGCTTTGTGAATGGGGAGGGGAGGGAGTTTGAAGAGGGGACGGGAATGGGAAAAACAAAGAGGAATCAAGATACATTATGTACCCATACAAATTCCCTATAATGAATGTAGTCATTATGTATACCTAAATTGTACCAATAAACTTAAATTAAAAGAAGAAGTACAGAATTCTCTATACAACTGCATAAAGTAAAACATGGATTATCTTCCCTCCAGGAAACAGATGCAAGAAATACTCTCTCCTACAACAACAGTAAGTAAATATGCTCATTAGGGTTGTGATCATCTGATTCTTTGCTGTGCCTAGAATATGCCCCATATAGCAAAATCCTCTCTAATTGCCAGATACTCTATCTTTTAATATTCATCTTGATGCTTTGGAATGCACCTATGGTATTTCTCAAGTGCAAGGAAGAGAGAGACTTATCCAGTGCCAAGCAGAAGCTCTACCTGGGCCTAACTGGGCATCTCTCTGTGTTTCATATATGTATGCTACCAGGGACCCAACACTGACTTTCTGACTCAAAGCATCAGTTCAAGGAGGTCTCAGATTAATCCTTGTGTTTGCTCTTCTGTGTGAGCTTCCTGGTTTTCTCCCTCATGTGCCCCTGGGGTGCCAGAAATAATGCTGATGGCATTTAAATGAGCAGAAAAGACAGGAAACTCTCCCAGAAGGCCGAAGCTACTTGTGGTCCCTTTCCCATAGCTAGACGCTGGTCAGAAACCAATATTTCCTAATTTCTTCCTTTCTCTAACTCTCGTTTACCATTTGGGGAGAAAAGAATAGAGAAGAAGGAAAGGAAAAGCATGTGTATGGGGGAGATGCATGGCTCCCCTTCTGTGAAGTCAGCCTGTAGTCCTGAGTGCACAGGTGAAGCGTCATTAGGAGTAGGACCTGCTGCAGCAGGTCACTCACGATGGCTGGATTCTGTGTTGGGTACATTGCTTCACCTTCCCATGTAGTCTCCACTTATTGCACTTGAAAAGTAATCTGTAGCCTGTGAAATGGGTGATAGTGTGCACCATGTTATGCAGAGTGAAGACAAATGACTTGTCCAAGTTCACAGGAGAAATTACAGTGCCAAAACTCAAGCGTAGATTTTGTCT
Source organism: Cavia porcellus (assembly GCF_034190915.1). Lineage (NCBI taxonomy): Eukaryota > Metazoa > Chordata > Mammalia > Rodentia > Caviidae > Cavia > Cavia porcellus. Next base: position 36,642,390 of record NW_026947489.1, read on the forward strand.
GGCTGACCTTTTGTTACTGCCAGCCAAGAAAATTTGACAGACTCCAAATAGGACTTACTTCATTAAGAATAAATGTACTCAGTGGTATAAAGAAAATGATGAAGCAGTCCCTGCCTCACCACAGTAGCTACTACTGTGACATAGTGATGCACCTCGCAAGCCATGTGGCCTTCCTCACCAGAACCACTGTCCCTCTCAACCTGCCTGTGGGTGAGTGAGACAGCCTTGCCAAGTGGGTTTAGCTACACCCTGAACTTTTCTCTCACAACATCTTTTTTATAGACAATACTGAGATTGAAACCAGGGCCTTGCACTGAGCTCTGGCCCCAGGCATTTAATTTTGAGACAGGGTCTCACTGAAGTACCCAGGATTGGCTCAAACTTGTGATCCTCCTGCCTTAACCTGTCAGACTCCTGGGGTTAAAGCATGTGCCACCCAGCTCAGCTTGCAGCCTCTTTTTTCATCAACAACAAAAACTGGCCCTGTCTGTGGAAGTGTAGAGTAGCAGGAGCTACTCTTGTCCCTCTGAGGATAGGGACTGCCTGCCCTGCTTCCAGCCCAGGTCTGCCTGGTACCTGGGAGTGGTTAGGGCCCTTTGCGCACCATTCTGGAGGTCACCATGAGTTACATCAACAGCATCGCCTACTCTCATCTCCAGCATCTTCCTGCCAACAAGGTGGTAAAATGTTTACTGTACTGGGTTTTAAAGCAAAGCAGGAAAGGGGAAAATTAGAAAGCCAGAGTCTCTGTCTCACCATCCCTGCAGGCTAAGAGTACACCTCACCTCTTCAATAGCGCATGCTTCTTCTTAAGATGGGGCTGTCAGGCTGCTGCATGTTCTCTGCCTCTCGAGTCCCCTCCCCGCCGGGAGCCACTCACTCTCATCTGTGCTCTGTGGTCTCTCCACAGCAATGCTACTATGCCATCCGCATCTTCGCAGGACAGGACCCCTCCTGCGTCTGGGTTGGATGGGTGACTCCAGACTATCACTTGTACAGTAAAAAGTTTGACCTGAATAAAAACTGTACAGTGACTGTCACCCTCGGGGACGAGAGAGGTCGGGTCCATGAAAGGTAAGAGGGGGTGCCCAGGAGGCAGGATCAGCCATCAGGCTCCTTGCTATCTCCTCCTTATCCCTCACAGTCTTCCCATTCCCCTCCAAACAAAGAAGAAAGCCTCTCAACCTCACTTAGAAGGAAAGGCTGAAATTTGGTCTCACAATTTTTGAGTACCCTAAAACAAGGGCTGGGGAGTTGGAGGGGTGTCTTACTATGAGGAATGTTAGTGAAAATTAAGGATAATTTCATCACACTTATAAATCATGGTGCAGGGATGGAAGATGGGAATGGACAACTGGATCTGAGATTTCTTTCAGTTTTTTCCCATGGTTTTCAGGCTAGCCTCAGGTTTCTCATCAGAACAAAACAGCAAAACTGTATTTTTGAGAACAGTCAGTTCAGAAGAAATAAAAAGATGCACCACATCAGACAGCCACTGACACACTCAGATCATCTCATCCCAAGAGTTTTTAATTGCTAAAAGCATAAAAAAATAAGGAAAATGTAGCACATAGGGAAGACATGCTTTAGGCAAACTTTGTATCCTCCCAGAACTCCACTGTTACTGCTTAGCCAGATGTGGCTCCTGAGCCATCTTAGCCAGATGTGGCCCAAGGCACTGTATGCAAAAATATACATCTCCCACTTACATGGGGTACAAGAGCATCCTTTCCTGTACAGCTGCATGTGAAGATGTAATAATTGCTTCTCAAGCTGGCCTTTCACCCTACAAGGTCAGGAGTATTTTGTACCTTTGTTCTTTAATTAGTACTGATTCATCAGAGGCTCATGGCCAGAGGCAAAGCAATAGTCACCATTCTGCAGGACCTGTGCTGGCAAGTGGTTAAGGACACAGGCCCTGAAAACAACAGATGTCCTCGCTAGATTTATAACTCTGTCCCAATTCTTACCAGAAGTGTGGCCTCAGATCATTTAATCTCCTTGGCTCTTTATTGCCTCGTCTAGAAAATGAGAATAATATTTCTGATCCCGTAAAATGTTGTGAGGGGTAAATGAGTGATTCATGCAAAAAATTCTAAAGACAGTGCCTCACTTCAAACACTAAGTACCATTATTACCACTGCCATTACTGACGTTCATCATGTTATGAAAATCAAAACAAGTGTGATAAAGTACAGTGTGAGCTGGAAAGTCTGTGAAAACAATCAGCCAATTCAAGTTTTGTTTCTGAGCAAGGAAAAAAGCCAGAAATATTTATCACCTTTCAGGTTATTGCTTCTATTTTCTGGCTCTGCCACACAAGACAAATGCTTGCTGTATCTGAGCCTCACTGACCACAGTTACTGTCTAAATATCTAACATACTGACACCTAGAGCAAGACCCAATGTATAGTAGTGTGCTCAGTAATTCCTAGTTCTTTGTCCTACATAATAAGCAATAAACACAGGATCGATTTTCTGATATTTCAGCGCATTTTTAATTTGGGCTTTTAAAAATACACCCAAAGCCTGCCACTTCACATCCCTATAGCCACAATGTATTATTAATTGAATTCTATGTGCATCATTGATCTATTTAGTAATTTAAACACTGAGAAGTAGTAGTAATATGGCTGTTGCTTGCCTTTATGGAAATCTAATGATGGCTGTAACTCTTTGGAAGAGGCAGTTTGCACTTGCCTCTGCCTGAGTACTGAAAAAAACCACATCAGTGCCCCAGAGGAAAGGAGACGTGTACAAACGTTTATTTGCAAAAGGGATTCTATGCTCATGGGAAAGTGATAGACTTCTAGAGCTGGATGAACCCTTGACAAATCCTAATCCAAACAATTAGACCCCGTCCAGAGAAGTAAAGAACCTGGATCTGTTCGTCACATGGAGCTACAAACTCTGCCCACAGCTAAGGACCTCAGCGGGAACCCCCCATGACATCTCTCTCCTTCAATCTGAGGGAAGTCACATCGTGTTTCATCAAGGGGCAGGGTCCCTCTGATGTTCAACCCAAGGATGGGCTTAGGAAATAGAGTTGGCTGTCTCTTATCACAGCCCACTCTGAGAGCTGAGGACTACCTTGGCCACTGAGCCTCTTCTCTAAAGCTCACCAAAGGCATGAAACCAACAGCTAAGGAATCAGACATTGGAGACGTAAAGGCTTTTTGGATATTATAGTTTGCTTTTAAGTGTAAAGGTCTATAATGGAGTTCAGTATTCTAGGAATTGGTAGATGGTTGGAAATAAAGGTACCTAAGTTGTTACTTATACAGGAATGGAGGAAGCTGACTTCCAAAGAACTGTAAAGTCAAGGTAAGACAGGTGTGGGTAGTGGGAGGGCATAAGAGACAGCATCCCTGGTCCCAGGCCTGCCATCCTAAGAAATATAAACCATTTCTCATATGTTGTGTAGCTTTGCCCTAAATACAAGACCGAGATGCTGACATCAGATTTGTGTGTCTGCTTCTTATACCTAATCCCTTTATAACTTTGCCCAAGGTAAACAGTCCCCCTCTCTGTACCTTAATTTCCCACTACTACCTTTCTCATCTGTTTCACAAAGGTGAGTGAGGAAAGTTATCTGAACATTTTTTTTGTAGGAGAAAGCCTGCTTTATAGCCACATCCTAAACAGAGTAGCTTATGCCCAAGTAAATTAAGATGAACCCAAACAAATTGATTTAAGAAAAATTAACTGGGGCTGGTCAGAAAGGTTCATAGAGAAGTTTGGTGGGCATTTCATTCTCGAGGCTTGAATACAAACCACCCAGTACAGATTCTGTGCCTTCTCTTCCGTACCTTTCTGGCCCCTAGTGTGAAACGCAGCAACTGCTACATGGTGTGGGGTGGAGACATTGTGGCTAGTTCTCAAAGATCAAGTCGAAGCAACGTGGACCTGGAGATCGGCTGCCTTGTGGATCTGGCAATGGGCATGTTGTCCTTCTCAGCTAATGGGAAAGAACTTGGAACCTGCTACCAGGTAGGGACAGCTGCTGGGGTAGAGACAATGGTGTCTAAGGCCTGCCACTTATGCCTGTGTTCCTTGCTCTTGTCAGTATCCCTCATATCTACCACAATGTTCTTAGTTGATAAAGTCATGTGGTACATGAGGGACTAAGGATAACAAATAAATAAAAGCAAACTGACTTTGTTGGTTGACCAGTTATGCTGACTATCTTTCTAGAGGAATAAAAGGCTTTTCTTCGTTGATGAGCCCTCAAAATTTATTTTTTAAGCATTTCTCTGCCATCTTTATGTTACCTATACTATACAAAAGGTAAAATTTAAGAGGTAAACAGAAATACTTTTCACTTTAAGAAATTGAAGCCTATAGAAACTATTAAGTTGCTATGTATTCCCTTTGCAAAAAGGTTACTCATATTTCCTTTGGATACTTTCAGAGGTGATGGTTTACAACCTGTTAGGAACCAGTCTGCATAGCAGGAGGTGAGCTGTGGGAAAATGCAAAGCTTTGTATGTATTCACAGCTGCTCCCCATTGCTCACATCACTGCCTGAGCTCCACCTGCTGTCAGATCAACAGCACCCTTAGATTCTCATAGGAGTGGTACCCTACTGTGAACTGTATGTATGAGGGATCTAGGTATGCACTCCTTATGAAAATCTCATGTAATAATAATAGAAATAAAGTATACAATGTAATACTAATAAAAATAAAGTGCACAGAAAATGTAATGGATTTTAATCATCCCAAAAGTACCACTACCATCCCTGTTCATGGGAAAAATTGTCTTCCACAAAACCAATGCCTGTGGCAGAAAGTTTAGGAATACTGCCTTATCTGATTCTTCTGAAAATGTATTTATGCAAATAATGTGTTTCCCTGTTTCATGAACTGTGAACTCCAAGGAAATACTCAGGAAGCCCCTCAGGTATACAAATATAAGTTTACATGTGATTAATCCTGAAATCCTGATTTCTTCATTCTTGATGGCCAAATACGCCTGGGAAAATCCTTCTCTTGAAGTTTTGCTGTGAATGTCAGCACAATAGAAACTTAGAGACATACTTCAGAAAGAAATCTGTTTAAACAAGCATTCCTAAAGTTATTTCACCAAGAAAAAGATTTTGTTAAAATAATAGTAAATATTCTATGAACCTAGAGTTCTACAGAATATATCATGGAAAATTCTAGGTTGTGAAATTAAATTTATATGTTAAACATTTTCACCATTCCAAGGACAGAACAAAAAGTCACATGTAGTGTGGACAGAAAGTATCACACAAGGGAAAAAGATTTCACCCATTGAGAACATTCAGGAACCCATTGAGAACATTCATTAAGGAGAAATCTTGACTGTGGAATAGAGAGAGGCATGGCCTTGATTGAAAAAATGTCACAAGAAGCATCACAGAGGTAGGGAACAATACGGTGTGTCTGAGGATCACTGGACAGAGTGACTTGAAGCTTTTATGATTAGTGGTGAGAAATTCATTTGGAAAAGTAAGTTTAGGGGGCTGGGGATTTAGCTCAGAGGCATAAGTACCTGCCTTGCAAGCAGGCAGTCGTGAGTTCGATCCCCAGTACCTATAAAAAAGAAAAAGACAAAAAAAAAAAAAGTAAGTTTAGATAGAAAGTAGGGAGCTACCGAAGGCTTCTGAGCAGGACAGTGACATGCGGTATTTAAGAAAGTGAAGTCAGCAGTCTTCCAGGGTCACCATGGTTATTACACAATGGATGAAAGCCCTGTTTTCTCAGTCAGCCCTAGACCATAGCCTCTGGACTAAAAAGCTTCTTAGCTCCCAGCTATCTGGTCTGTGGTTGGAGAGATTGGATCAGATAGAGAACAGTCAGAGCAGCATCCCAAACCTGAAAGGTTCATTGACTGAGAAAGGATAGACCAAACTCTTGCTGGGGGTCAAGGGCAGCACACTGGCACAAAGGCAGCTACCTTATCTCGGCAGTGTCTCCTACATTGCACAACTCTCTCTGTACCTGAAATCCTGTGGGAAACAATTGAATCGACTCTTGGCAAGCTGGGGCCAACCAGCCATTTCCAGAAAGAGGCATTTGTGAAGCCAAGCTTTGAGGAAGCAGGGATTCTAGTGGTTTGCATAGTTCTACCTCTCCCAGCTCCAAATCCTCTGAGAAAGTGTCTTATATACATTGCCATCATCCTTCAGAATCCATTAGCTTTCTCCCATTAACTTTTGAAATGAGTTGAACTCAAGGGTCCTCCCTCAGCTGCAGAAAACTGAGAGTTTCTAATCACTTTTAAAGCGAGTTAGATTTCAGAGGTCCACAAATATTAATGAATTAAAAACAACAATAAAAAGATGGCATTTACAAGCAGCAATGGCTCATCTGCCTCAAGGAACAACCAAGGATGTTGAGAAGTGACATTGGGACAGCTTCATTCCATCTTATCACAGTGGTTCCTGGGTGACATTAGGCTGGACAGTTGTCCTCGCTGAGCTGAGTGTCAGCACTTCTCCTCGACTGACCTTCTTTACTACATGCACATAAATACTGCTCACTCTGCCCAGTGGCTCCGGTTTTGCTGCCTGCTCAAAGCAGTGCTATGAGGAGTAGCAGAGGATCAGGCTCCATTCAGAGCCTCAGGAAAGCCACACCCGGCCAGCCCCTTCCACAGCCAGCAAGATAGTACCATGTTCTGCCATATGTCTGTCCCCGGCAGTCAGATCTTTGTTATTCTGCAGCTGTAGTCATTTTGATTTTTCAATTATCTCAAGAGGAGCTGGCTAGCAATATTTACACACTGGCTTTCAATTCAGAAAGGAAAAGTCACAAAATAATGAGAATTCTCTCAAACAGTGTTTCTAGACCTCCCCATTAAATAGTGCTATGCAATTTGGAAAGCTTTTTCTGTCCCACCTAATGCAATCAGTGGAGAAATGAGAACTAGAATGTATGTTCAAGAAATACTCCCCAGTGATTGCCGTGCCAGCTCCCACCCCTGACAGAGGACAGAATCAGCCGGAAGATTCATATTTACACGACAGTGTAGCTTTTGAATCTGCCCAGGTCCTGTACCCTGACCTTCATGCATGATTAGATACAGAATGTCTGTTAACACAAGGACAAAACAGATCAGCTGGTGATAAAAGGAGACTTAACTATGAAAGGACAAGACTATATGAAGTGTGGTGGCAGCTCTGAGTCCAGGCTCGCTGCTCCTTCCATCAGAATGGACACCCCTACCCCAGTAGGTGCAGTCCCGCAGGTAGAAGCTGTTCACTGTGTCTCAAGCAGCACCTGGCCCCTAGTGAGCGCTTGCTAGGATCTGTTGTTGGACAAACTGACTTGGCTGGGAAACCACTTGTATGCACTTTTTTATTGCTGTCTGATAAGTTGCCATAAAATTAGCAGCTTAAAACAACCTGTGCTTATTATTTCACAGTTCTGCAGTCTTGCCTGAGCCCTCAGGTTCTCATAAGGCCAAAATCAAGGTGTCTGGTAGGCTGTTCCAGGCTCCTCTTCCTTGTGGGCTCTGGGAAGAATCTATTTCTGAGCTTGTTGGAGGTGTTGGCAGTACCCAGCTATTGCCTGTGTCTCTCATGTTCTGAGGTCCTGTGTCCTTACAAGCCAGGCCATTTTCCGCCTTAAATTCACTATTTAATAGCTTTATTCACATCAGCAGTACCTCTTTGGCCAAGTAACATAACATCACGCACAAGAAACCCCAGTGATCCTGAGAAACTTCTAGAATTGTGTGTCCTATACCAGCAATATTGTATTGGTTTTATCCTCATGTTCACCCTCCTGAGTCTACATTCATATTTTCTTATTTTTGTTACTGAAGAGAAATTGCACTGTTCCTTGTGGTAGATGTGTGCTTTGTATGTTAGAAATAAGTTTATCCAGGACATCCTACATGCTTTCAAACGTCCTTCAGGGATTTGGCTGAGAAGTTTAGGAAGTTTTCAGGAACCAATGCTAAAGAGCCTGAGAAGATTCTATTCATTTAGCCGATAGCTGCTAAGTTGGTGTGATTCAGGTCAGCATAAAAAGCCTTCTAGTGAGTTCATTTCTCTTGCCTCATTAGCACAGATTCATGGGTTACCTTCTGGTCCAGATGAAGTCTTGTCAGCCACCAGAGCTCTGAAGGTTATAATGACTTGAGGGTACAAAGTTATTCTGAATATTACACTTTGGGTATTTGAAAAATCTAGAGGCCAGCCCAGAGACAACCCAGAAGAGCATCATATGACAGTTTCCTATTTAGATCCTTGACTACTGTAAACTCAGGGCCTGCCAAAAGCAGATACATAATTGATACTAAACCATTTGGTCAGTGTCCTTCACTAGGCTTATTGCAGACACAGAGTTTTAGAAATTCACCTTTATACTTTGGCTTTATAGGCATCTATCTCTTCATTCCACCTAGAAGTACTGAAATATGAGTTATAAACCAAGCAAGAGCACCTGAAGTGTTAGTCTATCATCCTGTAACAAAAATGATACTTCCAAGCCGAAGTCATTAAACCTCAGTTTAATGACTCTAACCTATTTTGTCATGAACAAATGATAGCATGAAACTATGTAAAATCTTGTAATGTCACAGCAACAACATTTGATTTCATCAATCTTATTTCTAAATATATTGAAGAAGATCATTATTTAGATGGAGCCTGTACCAAATACTCACTGCTTTCATACCCAGTGGATGCACTTTCCATTGCCACATTAAAAATGATCACAGACTTAGTGGCTTAAAATAACATGCACTTATTGACTTATAGTTTCCGTGGCCTTTTACAATTTAGCTTAGTCCTCTGCTTGGGTCATGCAAGGATACAGTCCAGCTGTCAGCCAGGCTGCAATGTTCAGAGTCCTCTTCCATGTGGCTGTTTGCAGAATCCAGGTGCCTGCATTTGTAGAACTGGGATCCCATTTTCATGCTGGCCACAGCTGGAGTCCATTTTGAGTCCCTTTGGAATTCTTTTGTATGTGACCCTCTTGTGGGCCTGCTTTCTACGGCCAGCTTATATCTCTACAGCCAGCTGGAGCTCTCCCCGCTTTGCTGATGTGCACTGTTATACAACATAACTTAATCTTGGAAGTGATTATCCTCACACTTTTACCACATTTATGTGCTAGAAACAAACAGATTCTACTGGAGATTGTACAATTAAGTCCTGTTAACATTTGTTCAACACATCTGCCATTTGTAGGCAAGGAGAACAGCGGGAATTTCTCAGTGTCTTTATTTGCTTAAAAGCAAAAGGCTTCAGGTGTAGAAATAAAATCTCAATATGAGAGTAGAATTCATATCTTCATGGTCCTCCCTGATATTAGAAACACATAGAATTGATCTGCTGTGAGTTTTCTCCTACAGCAACAAGTGAGCAAATGATAGCAGCCCTGATGCCATCAGTAAACCCACGTGCATCATCTTAGATGAAGCTAAAAGAAAATGAGTGACTATCAAGCCCTTTAACATAAAAGCTAAAACTGAAAGGAGAAAAGAGTGAAGAAAAGCACCAAGGAACTCAGAGGGTTGAGGGATGGATGCGCTCTGCAGAAAGCGTTCCACGTTATTACAGTGAAACAGCTCCTGGGTTGTGATGTGGAGCAGCAGTCCTCAACTGGGAATGCTTCTTCCCCAACTGGGCAAGTGGCAGTGTCAGGAGACCATATTGGTTGTCACGACTGTGGGAGGGTAGAGAAGTGCTACAAACAGGTATTAAGGAGAGGGTGATGATGGGTCAGGTCTCTCAATAAAAAGTCACCTGGCCCAAAATGTCAGGAGTACCGAGGTTAAGAACCCTGCCCTTGAGTGTCCCTGGCCGAGTCATCATCTCCTCTGGGCAGGCCTGGTAAGTGATGGTGTTTCCAGTTGCCAGGTGTCTCTGCTGGGAATACTGAGCACATCACGCTGTTGAGCAGTCAGCAACAGGCCTTGCCTCTGGTGACAAGTGAGTAGCTCTTAACCTTGGACTGTCCCGCTGCTGCAGGTTGTAGCTACTGAGAAAGGAAGCGGAAGGATATTTGATTGTTTAGTCCAAATAGAGAGTGTTTAAAGTTGGGAGCACATTGAAAGACCACATTTCTGAGCAGCCAGCTAGCTGTCCTCTTGTGGCTCAGAGTAAAATGAGAGTATTGACTAAAATACCCCACAGCTTAACAAACTGTGATTTTATTGCTCTGGGAAAATGTCTCAATTTGTTTTGCTTCCCAGGTGGAACCCAACACCAAAGTGTTTCCAGCTGTCTTCTTGCAGCCTACAAGCACTTCTCTGTTTCAGTTTGAACTTGGGAAGCTAAAGGTACCTACCTGTCCCCTCATCTAACAAGAAAAGGTAGCACTGACCATTGAGGGGTGAATTTCGGGTCTCAGAAGACAGGGAAATCTCTCACTTCTCACCGTCTCTCTGTCTTTTCCCCCAGTCTGTACAGGTTCCTGTGAAATTCAGATAACAAATCATGTGTTCTCCTTTTCTCCTCCCCCAACCTCTGATAGGTGCTGGAAAAAACCAATCCTCATAAAACCCATTGTGCAAGGCCCTAATGCTAGCAAGGCCATTAATATGTCTCCCTTTAGTTTATGATAATCATATTGATAATCATGGGCCAGGTGCATGATCCCACCACCTGGACTGTATGTATTTGCACATCTGTTTTCTTCTCAAATGCTTTTTCACCTTGTCCCAGAATGCAATGCCTTTGTCTGCGGCCATATTTAAGAGTGAGGAGAAAAACCCAGTCCCCCAGTGTCCTCCTCGGCTGGACGTCCAAACCATCCAGCCGGTGCTCTGGAGCCGCATGCCCAACAGCTTCCTGAAGGTGGAGATAGAGCGGGTAAGCGAGCGCCACGGCTGGGCAGTCCAGTGCCTGGAGCCCCTGCAAATGATGGCGCTGCACATCCCAGAGGAGAACAGGTACTGCCCAGACCCGCAGAGGAAGGGGAAGGTGAGGGAGGCAGGGAGGTGGAGCCGGGCAAGCCCAGAAGAGAGCTGGGCGCATCTCATTGGACCCTGCTCAGTCCCAAGATGATTGTTGATTTCCCCAGCATTTCAGTGTCCATTCTTCCCCTTTCTCATTTCTGTTACTTAGAAACTTCAGGGGATACTCCATGATGCGCCTGCTGTGAGGCCTTCATTGTAGCTCCTAGGGCTTGAGATCAAGAAACACTTCATTGAAAACTTAGTGACCCTGAAATATACATTATAGGTGATAAAGAGAGAAACAGTGAGACATGCCTGGCTTAACTAACAGAACCAGGAATCAGGCTCCTGGTGTCCCTTAGTTAAGAGGGATCTTATATGATAGCCTGGGTTCAATCCCAGCACCAACACTTTGTGACTGCATGCCGGTGGGTAAACTGCCCTCCAAACCTCTCTCCTCCAAACCTGTCCTCTGCCACACTGTAAGAAAGGCCCTCCCGAGGTGTTGCTGGGAGAAGATAAAATGAGATTGTATAGAGAAAATCTGGTACAGTTTCTGGACATAATGAAGATTAACTAAATTTTATTATTGTGGATATGCTTATTCCTTGAGTTCTTTACTAAAGAGTAGAATGATGTGGAAAGAGCCAGTGTGTGCCACCCCACAGCTGCCACTTAAATCTCCCCTCAGACCAAGGGCAGTAGGGCAAGCAAGTGCAGGGAAGGGCAGGTCACCAGGTCCAGAATGAGGACTAAGGGGAAGAGTCTATGCAGACCTCAAAGCCTGAGCCTGGCACCCACACTAACAAGCAAGCCACACACAGGCAAATAAACCTCTCAGTCTGGAAGGAAGAAGGAAGCAGGATTTTCTAGCTTCTCTGAATTAAGTGGTGTTCATATGTTGAACATTTTCAGACATCATTTTTCTGCACGTATTGTGGGTTTTGCTCTTGTGTATACATGGTATATATAATGAGCAAAGAAGTCCAAATTTTACAATACTTAGCCCCTAAGTATTGGAGATTGCCAGTGTATAACACAGTTATTAGTAAAGTTAGCACATTTTGTACACTTTGTGTTGAAGTTCATGGAAAAGCTTGCACTCTGTAATTGAAGTTTGGATTTGGCCATCTCTAAGCATTACATATGCTTTTTTTTTTTTTTTTTTTGTCCACTGGCTGGAAGGCCAGAGAGAAAGAAGTAAAAAAGGGTTCAAGGACAAAATGATCATATACAAAAGAGACCTCAGATTATAACCATTGCTGCATATGCAGTTGTATGCTAGTGCTGTATGCATAATGGACAAGTTTTATATAAAATCTAATTCTACATATTTATCCATGCTGGTCATATGTAAAAGTAAATGTTACCAAAAACAAAAACAAGAGTAAAAGTAGTAGAATAATACTTTTTGTAAAAGCTTTTAAAACCTGATGAGAAATACTGTGTTTGGAAATAGAATCATCAAACCACTTCTGGAGGAAAAAAGTGTGGTAGGTTTTTTCCCCAGTGACAGTCAGGATGACACAGATGATATTGGTGGTAGACTGACAGAAGCCTCGGCTATGTCTTATGAGCATCAGGAAAATGGAGGATTCACTTGACTTACACATAAGACCAAGTCACCTGCTCTAAATGTTTTTCTTTTGGGGAGCTTTGGAATTTTTGTAATTGAAAGAGCTTTCGGATTTAGTAAGCCAGTAAATTTTAAGTTTCTAAGCTTTTGACAGCCCTGTAGTTAGATGTGGTAGATTATCAGGAGCTAGAAAGTGGAGCAGAGGCGAGAGTGATGACCCATTAAAGAGAGTGTGGCAGAGATTCCCGCATCTTTTTACCCCTTCTGGTTTTGCTAGGCAGGTTGAAATCCTGGGGATGCAGAAAACAAGGCTAGGCTGGATTCTGGTGCCTTCTCCTCCTATTTTGTGATTCACTGCTTGTGCATCCTCAGATGTGTGGACATCCTGGAGCTCTGTGAGCAGGAAGACCTGATGCGATTCCACTATCACACACTGAGGCTGTACAGCGCCGTGTGTGCCCTGGGAAACAGTCGCGTTGCCTATGCTCTGTGCAGCCACGTGGATCTCTCTCAGCTCTTCTATGCCATTGACAACAAGTATCTCCCAGGCCTCCTGCGGTCTGGTTTCTTTGACCTGCTCATCAGCATCCACTTAGCCAATGCTAAGGAGAGGAAGCTGATGATGAAGAATGAGTACATCATCCCCATCAACAGCACCACCAGGAATATCTGCTTATACCCAGATGAGTCCAAAAGGCATGGGCTGCCTGGAGTGGGTCTGAGAACGTGTCTGAAGCCAGGCTTCAGGTTCTCTACCCCGTGCTTCGTCGTGACCAGTGAGGAGCACCAGAAACAGAGCCCTGAGATCCCCTTGGAGATTCTCAAGACGAAGGCACTGAGCATGCTGACTGAAGCAGTGCACTGTAGTGGGGCCCACATCCGAGACCCTGTTGGGGGATCCATCGAGTTCCAGTTCGTGCCTGTACTGAAGCTCATTGGAACCCTGCTGGTCATAGGCGTTTTTGATGATGATGACGTTCGCCAGATCCTGCTCCTGATTGATCCCTCTGTGTTTGGGGAGCATGGAGGGGAGACAGAAGAGGGAGCAGAGAAGGAGGAAGTGACCCAAGTGGAGGAAAAGGCAGTGGAGGCTGGGGAAAAAGCCAGCAAGGAGGCTCCGGTCAAAGGCTTGCTGCAGACCCGACTACCTGAGTCTGTCAAGCTGCAGGTAACTCCTAGCAGGAAAGCTCATTCCCTGGGAAAGGGCCAGAAGCAAGAAGGGCACACCGAGTAGCCAAGAGGGGCTATGGGCACGGCTCCTGACTGCAGCTGAAAGAGCACAGGAGGAGCGCTCATGGCTGATGCTCGTTTCTGACATGGAATGTTCCCCTAGCCAAAGAGAGCAACCCTTTGCAATAAGACATATGCTTCTGAAATGCTCTCCAGTGATAGGTCTGTCCCTATTTCTTAACCTTTAGTGCTCCAAGGCCTACTTATAAGCCATGTGTCTAGAAAGAAGGAGACGCCTTTGACTGTGGAGGAATCCAAGGCACTGCCTTGTATGGCAAATGTACTCCCATCTGCTCTCATCAGGTGCCACCTTCACGCAGCCACACTGACACAGCCCTGTTAGCCCAGCATTGGTGTAACTGCCACTCGAGCTACAGAGGACAGCCATACTTTTGGAGGCATCCTCAGCACGATGCAGGAATGTTCAATACTACTGAAAACACAGTTTTCCCAGAAATCAGCTAATCTCAGTGATAGGCCAAGGACAGTTTTTAAAATGGGCACAGGGAAAAGAGAAAGATGAATAGAAGATCTATCCCAGTACCTCGGTCAACCATTCATAGGAATCCTGGGATTCAGACTCTGCCCCCCTGGCTGCTTACTGGCTCTGTGAACCGGCCAGATTAACAACCAGCTAGACCCTTAGCTTTATTATTTGTAAAATGTGGATGATATAAAATATTAAAATATATTTCATGCAGTAGAATATGAAATAAATTTTATCATAAAATTTGGGGAAGTAATCTACAGTAAAGCTCTCTTACCTAATGAGATAAGATTTGTGGGTGGTCAGTTAATTGAAACATTGAATACAGTAGAGAAATAAAAATTTTTATACATACGTGCCCTAGGTACTTTATTGAAACATATAAATACCCTACTACTCTGATGTAGGGCCAAGACTTTCATTTAGCATAAGTCCCTTGATTGGCAAATGAAGTTCTTTTTGCATCCATGACGACTGGAAAACAGTATCTGTGATCAGGAGTTTTTAAAGTAAGTTCCATTTTGAGGCACAGGCACATGCTCCATAATGACATTTCGGGGAACAGTGGACCCTAGATGGTGGTGGACCACGTTAGTTTATGTGAAAACACTGTTATGCTCCCAGGAAGCTCACTCTGATGGACTTCTAAGGGTGTATTCCTGTCATTAAGTGAAGCACATAATTGGAAAACAGCCTGAATGGAAAACTCCCCGAGGTGTTTTATTCCCCACAACTTCTCATAGTTATCTGACACCCAGTTTTAGTATCTTTTAAAATAGCAACTTTAAAAGTTTTAAAGTTCTTTTTGCAGTGTTAATAATAATAATAGTATTAGTGATACTACCAAAGAACTAATCACAAAGAGTGCAGATCAGTGACAACTGTGAAAGCCAAGAGGACAGGAGACGTCCCAGTTTTCCATCCTCCAGGACTGGACGGCATCAGAAAGGCAGGCAGCTGTCCTCAGCTCATTGAAAATGTTTCTTGGAAACACTGTTCTTTCTCTCTGCAAACAGATAGACTTTGCTCTGGGGAGCCCTTTCTGTCTTATTCCCCTGGCCTAATGGTGAATAGCTGGTATCTGAGTTCAGGCTGACTCGGATTCAAGTGATAGCTTTGTGGTTACTTACCATGTGACAGCAGACAAATTTTTTCAGTTGTGTAAGTGTTGGTATCATAATCTTTAAAATGGGGTCACTGGAAGGTTCACCAGTATGCATAAAGTGATACTAAGTAGCATGTATACATACATACGTTTTTGCAGATGTGTGAGCTCCTCAGCTATCTGTGTGACTGTGAGCTGCAGCACCGAGTGGAGGCCATCGTGGCATTTGGTGACATTTATGTCTCCAAGCTGCAGGCAAATCAGAAGTTCCGCTACAATGAGCTCATGCAGGCTCTGAACATGTCTGCAGCCCTCACTGCCCGGAAGACCAGGGAGTTCCGCTCACCCCCACAGGAGCAGGTGAGAGCCCCTTCCCATTCTGCCTTCCTGTTTTCATGGAAGTACTTAAAACCCACAGAGCAGGCCCATGTTATCTTCGTGGTGTCTAGGGCAGCAGCAAGAGCTGAGAAGACTGTAAGACCCATCATGGCACAAGGAGACAGCCCTTGCCTGTGGAGATGAGAACAGAGAAGTATGTACCAGTTATCTTGGTTAGGAGAAGAACCCTTGCTAAGCCACACATAGGACAAGGCTTTCTCCTCCCCTTCCCTTGTCATACCTACACCTTCTTGAGTGAGCTTAAAAACCAGCCCACCTATCACCTCAGAAAGACTCCACACTCCGAAGAATTTCTGCCATCCCTCCCAGAAGTCACCACCTCCCTATGAAAGACCCACAAAATATGGTCAGGAGGCCCTGATGTAAGAGTTGGTACATAGTCCTCCTCATGCAGTGTGTCCAGTCCACTCACCCATTAGCCATGGCTCTCTAACAAAGCCATGCCGGCCCATGTAATCTGGAGAGTGGGACTCAACCAATGAAGTATGCTTTTCAGTGTGTTGTATTAATTCTTTGCATCACTCCACCTATAGCTAGCCTTACCCAGGTGAGAAGGGTTCTTTGAGAATAGTCAAAATTCTGGTGAGAAACTTCCAGATGAGGGAGACACATCTTTAAGAAGAATAACTTCCATGCATCCTACTTCTCAGCAGTGCTCTTATGCCCTGCAGGCTGGCTGGCCTCTGCTCTTGAAGTGTCAAACGAAAAGGTAGATATTTCAATAAAGAAGTTAGTTTTGTCTCTGAAACAAGATTTTTTTTATCCAATTACTTTCCTAACCTATTTTATAGAACATATGTATTTATACTGGCTTAAAAATGAACCATATATGGGGCTTTTAAAAGATGCACTTGAATGATACTGGCCTTGCTAAAGAGAAGGCAAAGCTCATTACCCTCTCCTGGATGCAAAATGAAAAGATCCTTTAAATTTATTGGAACAGATTGCTATGCCATTTCCCCAGTCACTCCCGAGAATTATTCTTGAAGATTTTACAGATGCAACAATCTGCTTTTAGGCTGGCAACAGGCATGGATGTTTCTCATGTTACGAGGCAAATGCTGGCTCTTTCATAGGTTTAGGAATCATGAGAAGGGGAATAACAGGGCGATTGCATCCCAGTATTGACCTCAGACCCCAGTCTTCCCTTGCCTTGTGGTCTTGAACACATGACTTCTCTGTGTCCTGTTTTTTCAGTTCAATATATAGGTTATGTCTAAATCTCCCTCCCAGGGCTCTTGTGAGGACTCATGAGATAATTTATTTAGATTACTTACAATGATGCCTGCCATAGTATAAGCTCCCTGTATGTACTACCTGCACTACTATAAATATAATGTTCAAAGTATTGGCATCTGCTTCATGGCTTGCTGGGTGACCTTTGGTCAGAGGCCAGTGAGTGGAGTCCACACATTTTTCTGGCATCTCTTTATCCCAGCCAGTGCCAGGGTTACACATCCAACCCTGTACTCAGGGGCTAGCTCCCCACAGGACCCCATTCTGCTTCCAGACCTGTTCTCTACCCTCTTCAGGTCCCTGTCACCTCCTCTCTTAGGTATCTATCCATCCTCTGACACACCACTATGGAAGTTATGGCAGTCCATGACTCAAGCTCTTCCCTAGTGTATTAGACTGTTGATTCTTGAGTCTAATCACTTGAAGAGCTTAATTAATAAAACAAAGTCCCTAATTTAACAGTCTAAAGTGAAGATCGGGAATTTGCATTTTTAGCAAGTTTTCTGGTAATGCTGATACTGCTGGTCTAAGAATAAAATGAAAGAAAGGACACTCAGCTGCCCCATCTGCCACCCCTCCCAGAGGATTTGCTTCTAGAGGGAGCCAATCCATACAGTTCTCAGTGTAAGAAAGCATTTCACATTTTGAAAGACATGGAAAATTTAGACCAGTTTCAAAGGTCAACAATGCAGAATCACTTATGAAATAGTATGTCTGAAAATTTGAGTTTTTCAGTGTAAATTTTTAAGAAAACATTTTATTAGTAGTATATATTTGCTATACATAATCACATTCATTTGGGGGAATTGGTTCATATGCATACCATATCTGATTCATTTTTAGTACCTCTTCCTTGCCCTCTGCCCCCTGTCTCCTCTTTCCCCATATATTTTCCCATCCGTAGTCAGCTAGCTTCACTTCCAAAGGGCTTCATTAAAAGATGGTAGCTATAGCAGAAAGTTCTGCTCAGTTCATCTCTCTGTCCTTCACTTTGATACCCTGCAGGCAGGGAGGCTGCTGCTTTTGGAGTATTTCACCAAAGGAAAGACCTATCAGCAAAGAAATTAGCTCTGTGACTGTGAAATCAATTTTTTTTTTTTTGTATTGGAGACCAAACTTATGACCCCATGCTTGCCAGGCAGGCGCTTGTGCCACTGAGCCAAACCCTGGCCCCCAGATTTTAGTATCTTACATTTACCTAAAAAACAACTTATATGTTATCGATTTAATTATCATCATTTAACAACCTGAGAAAATCACAAAAATGACTTGCCAACCTATTTTAGAGATATTATTTTACTACAAAACCTCTACCCACTTCTGAAAAATGATTGCAGTAGAAGCTTTGAACAAGATTCTTCCTAGTAATATTAAGTAGAACTCATAGTTTAATAAGAGATTGAAGATTTTAACAGAGGGATTATCACAGCTGAAAAAGCAAAAGGGTGTTGGATTATAGTTGAAAAAACAAAAGGGACAAGATTGCCTCTACTTAACTTCTGAAGTCCCTCCAGGTGGTCACCAACGTAGGGTCGTTGGCCTTTGTAGAAAGAATTCTGACATCTAGGAAGCTGGGTGAGAAATAAATAGCAGTTTAACTTTCACTAAAATGTAGAAACCTGTTGCTGTAGTCATTTTGCTCATTTTCTTTATCTCAAGAAAATGATCAGCTATATGATCAAAAATTATAGGAAAGGAAGTTCAGAAAAAACTTAGCTATAAGGACACAAAATGTAAATAATTAATATATGACAGAATTGATAATATATAAATCATTATCCTTAGAATAAAATGTAACACACCAATTAAAAATCAGGTCAAGAAAATGGTCAAGGTAAAACAAATAGAAAAATGCAGGTTTAAAAAAAAATATAACTAGAGTGTGTTCCTAATGTATGTGGATAAACAGAAGGTATGGAAGATACTAACTACAATACTAACAGTGGTTATCTTTGGCTGATGGGATCATAGCAAATTTTCTTCTTTGATATTCTCCACATTTTGCATAATTAATAACTTGAAAAAATAAAAAATGTGAAAGCTATTTTTAAATATAGGCCACTTTTCTCTAAAAAGCTAGTTAAATAAAATTTTGCAAAGAATGTTAGGCGTAGGTCTAAGACACAAATTGCATTCCCTTGACTGCCATTGAGAACCAAGAAGCCATTCTTCTTTTGCCCTCAAAGATCAACATGCTTCTCAACTTTCAACTGGGAGAGAACTGCCCCTGCCCAGAGGAGATCCGAGAGGAGCTGTACGACTTCCATGAGGACCTGCTCCTTCACTGCGGTGAGCTGTTAAGAGATAAGCGTGGGCCACAGAGTCTGTTCCCTATTCCTCCTTTGGGAAGACAGTGGAAGGGTTTGGGAAGTGATCCTTGCACTGGACATTACAGTGCTCCAATCATTGTTTGAGATGTGACTCTACCCTAAGAGTCAGAGAAGATGTGGGAAATAAGCCTGGAAGAAAATGTGGCTGAAATTCCTTCTACATAGAAGAAGCTTGGTGGAGACAGAGGGGACAGGTCCCTGGAGAAGGAAGGAAAAGAGGTGATCTTTCTGTACACCCAGTCTATTTAAAGTGATTTGGTGGAAACTTTCGCCTACCACATGTTAGGTCTTACAGAGTTTATGGAGACGGAAGAGTGACTTCTGTCCTTATGGATTCCAAGACAGTAACCCCACTGTGATCTATAGCTGCTGGCTTATATCTGATGATATATATATATGTATACCTTGTGGATTGAGTAATACATGAGAAGTAGCTGAGATTTACATTTAAGGTAGCACAATGTTAAACTCTAGGTATTCTAGAACCCTTTTTGAATAGAAAGAAAACAAAGTTCAAGGATTATAATTACTGATACACAGGAAATCATGTTTTCTTTAAAATAAAAACTGCCCCCAAAGGCATGATGTAGTTAAATATTCAATGGAAGGGCTGCCTGTAGTTTTTTTAGAGATTTTCAGAAAAATAGAAAGCAGACTTTTTTTCTCCTAACCCCAGGAAGTTTTGTGTACTGTTTGGGTTTTACTCTGTCTGTGAATTGCTAGGGGTTCCTTTGGAGGAAGAGAAGGAGGAGGAGGAGGACACCTCCTGGACAGGAAAGCTGTGTGCCTTGGTGCACAAAATCAAAGCTCCATCCAAGCCAGAGAAGGAGCAACCAGCAGAGGAAGAGGAGAGATGCCCTGGTAAGTGACCTGACTTTCAATCACAGGATTCTCAACTCTGGACTCTCCTACACAACAAAGGTAATTGACCAGCTAATAAAAACTGTGAGAGAAACTTGGACCACTAACTTCCAAAGAACTGTCTGGGTATTATGTTGCTATGGATGGTAATTGTGACTATGTTTTAAGACCTTTACCTTTCCTCTGAAGAGACTAACTCAACACTTCTGAAACTTAGGGAATCAATTGCTTGGTGTTCACTTCATCCACCAGAAATGCCTGCAAATAGACCTCTGGGTTTTGTTTTCATTTGTTTTGTTTTGTTTTGTTTTGTTTTGGGGAGTGGATCTCACTGTGTTTTCTAGGCTACCCTATAATGTCAGACATGTGCCAGGTCCCTAATCTGTCCTTTGTTTCATGTTTATACAGCCTTCTTCTTTTAACCATTGTCATTTTCTTGTCACTTCTGTCTGTGGTTCCGTATCATGGAGAGTTGCCCTAATAAGAGAATAAAATAATATGAAAATAGAGTTGGTAATGGAAATAGGAGGCAGTTTTGTTTGTTGACTATGATATCTAAATTGAAGCATCCTGGAAGACTTTAATGGCTATTTTTCCACCATTTCCGGTTTTGTCTAAATTCATTTTCTTCATTTCTTCAGTTACTACAGATAACTCCTACCATTTTAACCCATGTTGAAACAAGATTGTAATTTGTCCTATAGGGCAGTTGACTGACTCTAAACCATTAACATTTCAAGAGGAAGATTGTCTGAATATTATATATAATCATTCTGCTCTTTACTACTGATTCAGAAGATTTATCATTTGTCTAAAGAAGGAATTTCCCAGGTTTAATATAGTTACCTTTTATCTTGTTCCCTGTTCCCATCCATCTTTGAATACACTTTCACATCAGAGACTACAGCAATAGACTGTCAAGATATGATCGGTTTGTCCAAAAACACTACTTTGAGGGTTCATACATCTTATTGCCCTTCATACTGATCTTTCATCTGTGTCAAAATATCTCCGGGAACAAACCTCCTTATTTATCAGCAGAGTGTTGAAGCCTCTAGATGAGTCCATAGGGAATTTGGCACTAGCAACCCTTTATCAGTCTATCAGTCACCTTGGAAAGAATGGATCTTCTGCTGAGGATATGCCAACAGAAATCTAAGGCCAACTCTAAGGAGTTGAGACTCCCTTTGTGATGACTGCCAAAGCAAAACTGGAAATAATTAGACTGACCCACATCACTCCTCTATCACCTGCTGAGATCTGTCCTTAAAGTGATGCTCCTTTCTGTCTTTCTAAGACATGTCAATCCCAAGGTGCCACCAAGTGACCATTTCATGGTTGGTGAACAGAGTCACTGAGACACAGTCACTCACCACCTTCCCCCTTGAACTCTCAGATCTCAAGTCGTTTGGCACCAAGGATTGCAGCCTTCCACCCTGCACCTCAGCCTTGGGCAAATAGACCGTGTCCCATCTGTTTTGGTAGTGTGTGCACACTGCAGATATCAACCCAGATGGGACTGTTGATTTCACCCTATGCCACCTCCCTACCACCAGTGGAATTTATAAGAAGCTCTGATGAATATAATCACTATTTACACAAACATGTTCTAATAAAAAAATTTTAAACAGAACGTGGGAGGTTCATGCCTGTGAGTGATCTGTCCTAGAATCCCAGAGATAGAAGAATTGGTCAAGGTGGCCAAAGACGTCTAGCTATCAATATATGGAGTCACTACTGAATGTTACAGAGACATCAGTGCCCTCACTTAAGGCTGACATTTTAAGATAAATTACTACATTTAAGATAAATTACTAAGAATGGTTTCATCCTCACCCCCAAAATATTTCCAATTTGATCAGATGGAAACAATGTTTTCAAGCATATAGGGTGTTGCAAAAAAGGATCTAAATTTCTTGTGAATTATTGGTAAATTTTTCTGTGTTACTGCTTCTGATTTCTCTTACCCTTGCATTTGAAAAAAAAAATGGTGACTGAACTGATATGACCCTCTTTCTAAATTAATTTTATTGGTGCATTTTTTACATATTTATTGAATACATTCATCAAAGGAAATTTGTACCTGTACACATATATATCTTAATTCTTTTCTCCCCTTCCCTTCCTTCTCCTTCAATCCTTCTTCTCCTCATTTACAAAACTTTGCTCCTATTGTTTTCCTTCCATTCATTCTTATTTTCTTTTCTTTTTGAGCCTTATTCCTTCTTCTCCTTCCTCCTTACCCTTCCCTTGTTCTTCTTCCCATTGAATATTTTCTTTCTACTTTCCAATATCTAACTACAATTTTGGACCTTATTTACCCTTAGGGTTTCTCACACAAAAGAAATACATGTGATACTTAGATATGGGTGTCAAATTTGCTCCATTTAAAATTATGTTCTATAATGATACATCATTCTACAATGAATTGACAATTTAACAAATACCTCTATATGTATCATTTAACTAACAGAGGATAATTGTCTTTATTTCTTCATAGTGTAGTTGAGGGAAATAGGACTGAGAAAAATCAAAGGGTACTAATAGTCAAGGTAACTAGAAGCAAGTAAAGCTGTGGCTCAAACTGGGATTTTCTGACTCTTTCCTCTGTGACATGCTCTTCCTCTGTGCCACTGAGCTTGCTAAAGACCATAAGAACATATATATCATGATCCCCAACACTAATACTCACAGAATGGTTTTAAACATCTCTATCTTCTTATCTTGCTTATGACATCTGTGAGATAAATCACTACAGTGACTCATTGCTTATGAAGATACTTGGAACAGAACTCAGAGCTATAACATTTAAAATTTATCCGAGCCTAAGATTTTTTTGTACCAGGAATCAAACTCAGGACCTTGCACTTGCCAGGTAGGCACTTGTACTGCTGAGCTATATCTCTGGTCTCAAGCCCAATATTTTGACTCAGTAGTCAATGAAAGTGGTAATGGGTCCAACCTATATTTTCTCCTCTATAAGCAGTTGATCTCCATGACAGATACCTCAATTTTTCTAAGAAATGGGGTACAACAGTGCTTTAAGCCTCATCAGAATTCTGCTAGGTGGTTCACTGTTGAAGAGATGTGACATGTTGTCAATGAAAGCTTTATAATATTATAAAAGCACCATACAATAATGAAGAAGTAAAAATCTTACAGTAGCAGCCCACCATATTAAGTCACCTTTTTTTATATCTCAGTCCAATAAATTCCCTATGAAATACTTTGCCTGTTGAGTCTAGGCCAGTGCTTTTTGAATGTACACTGCAGTTTATGCAGGGTTTCCTTAAATATACAGCAGTTGAGTTATTCTTCTAGAAGAGATCAACCCACTATTTCTCCTAAATTCTAAAATTAACAGTATGAAAGTCACCTATCAAAGTTTACAACTAAATCTTGGTAAATGAAATCCTTTCCCCACAAGAGGTGCTCGCTGTGAAGAAATGTCCCAAAGGAATTATTCTCTGAAGTAGTGTGAGGAGAGGAGAAGGAAGCTCCTTACTGACATCTGGTCGCTATTCCCTTGTGATGACCCAGCTATGGGTATATTGGTTAAGAATTGGGTTGTAGGTGAGCATGGTTGAGTCTAAAGGAAATGAACATCTCTCTTCTGTCTTTGGCCTGTGCCATTTACAAGAGAACTACCTTTCACAGAGCTAAGTTAACCTTGAGTAGCACCTATTTGCCTGGTCACTTTATTGATGAAGACCAGAACCAAAGATGACTCCAGAGGTAATCTTGAGCCCATCAAGGCTCAGAGCTGCTACTTGTCTAGCTGTCTACCTGTCCCTGAATGGTCTAAGAGTTTTAAGCCAAAATTGTTTCCCAGTCAATTGCTGCAGCATGTGTGTACTCGGAGGAGGAGACAGGTGTGTATTGTTTACCACTGAAAGTAAGTTCTGGTTCCCTGATGCAAATGCAGGGGTTGTGGCTTATTTAAATCTCTCCCCAAAGCCTCATTGAGTCATGGAGATGACTAAATCTAGCATTTGTGATTGGTTCATTGTCCAGCGCTCGGATTGGTGGTGTGAGTGTTTCACCCACCCAGGGGTGGAGTCAGTGTAATGGTGGAAGAAGGTGGGTGTTTCTCTTTTGCTTTCATTTTTGCTGTTTACAGGCCCCTGAATGGCTGTCCCTCCATGCTACGCTGCTTGGAACCAACTGAGTATGGACTGAAATCCCCAAGAACTGTAAGAAATAAACCTTTCCTTCCCTAACTTCGGGCGTCAGGTATTTTGTCTCAACAACAAGTAAAAAGTAACTAAGACAGCAGGCAAAGTAAGATAACTTGGTAGTGAGTAGGTCTGTGGAACTCAGCATGTATTTCTAATCTCTACATTCTCTCCAAACAACCCTTCCCAAGACACACACAGAGACCTCCTTCATGAAGCCTTTCTTTCAATTTTATTTTTTTTCTACCCACTCAAGCACAGCATGTAATTTCTAATAGGGATATCTGACTTTTCTCCTCATGTGAGGTTTTAATACACCAGTTGTTTGCTCAACTGATTTTTAGTAGAGGGACTATGTCTTGTTTCTGTCGACTCATTGACACAACTCTGTCTGACTTACAACTGTATGTTAGTAGCTTGAGGCTTACACTGATGGAGAAATGAGGACCTACACACACACAGGAAAAGGAGAAATTGGGTGTAGACGAGCAACTCAATATAACGATGAGATTGAATGTGCTATGGTAATAGCACACACAGTATTCAGTAGGTGCCAGAGGAGAGGTTGAAGAGGTTGGAAAAGTATCCATAAAAACTGTGAATGGAAGTCAGGCATGATGGCTCATGACTGCAGACTCAAGTTACTTGGGGCATGAGGAAGGAAGATCCCAAGTTCAAGTCCATCCTGAGTAACACAGCAAGACCTTATCTCAAAAAAAAGTATAAATGGATAGGTTAAAAAAAGTCATTTTTATTGACAAAAGCTGCTATACAAAGATCATGAGGCAGAAAAGTTCACATTGTAATGAAATACTGACAACAAGTTGAGGTTGGCTGAATTCTGAGATGGATAGGGTGGCACATGATGGACAAGCAAGATGGTTACCACAGTACACTTCCCACAAGTTAGACTTTCTTGTGTTATTTTTGCTGTTTGTTGTACCTGTGTGTCCTGGCCCACGGTCAATGTAGACGCTAGAGGGGGAGTGGGGATGAGAAGAGACAAGACAGTGCTCTGATCAAGTCTTGTTTATTCAAAGGAAGAGTAATGAATATATAGGGTATTGGGGGAGGAGGGAGTTGGGTTCTGAGACGTCAGTGGGTAATTTAGCAACAGTGGCAAGACCAGGGGTTATAGGGTAACTCAAATCTCCCATGCAGGGGCTCATAAAGTGGACAGATTAGCATAATCCCTGAATGGGCTAAACCACAGGGACCTGTGACCTAAGGAAAAATAGGCTAAGCAAGGAGAGAAGTTTAACTATCAAATGGGTACTTAACTCCTAGAGAAGGTTAAGGTGGCTGCTGCCTGCAGATATAAGGTGGCAGCCAATTACAGGCTTCCCAGACCTGTGTAATAATAGTTGGCCTTGCAAATCCCTTGGAAGGAAGTGTTAATATTTACATAGTACCACGTTGCCCTGGGCATTGTCTTATGGACTTCTGTAAATAGTACTTCATTCAATTCTCACACAAGAACAATATGAAGTAGACAATTGTATTTTTTTTACAATTAAATAAATTGAAGCAAAGGCAGATTAAGTAACTTTCCAAAAATTGAACCTGTGGTGGCATGAAAATTCAAACCCATGTCAACCTGAGCCCAATTCTCATGTTAAATCACCTACTTCACAGAATTCAGATTCCTCTGTGCGATGACCAAAAAGGGTTCTTAGAGATACCATTAATGTATACAATAATAGTGAGGCAGCTACAAGCACAGTGTTTTGGAGTTAGGCTTCCTGGTTCTAAATCTTTGCTCTGTCACATATATTCAGGACTCAGCACATGACAACTTCATTGTACCTCAGTTTTGTCATGCATAAAATGGACATGGCATAAATTCTGATGTCATTTGTTGACATAAGCATTAAATAAATATGTGTGATGTTCTTCAAAGTATTTCTACATATACTGAATGCTTAAGTTAAATTATTTCAGGCTATTAAAATATTTGTCAGTTGCCAACTGTGTTAGGTACTGTGTTAGGTATGAGTGAAATCTGTTTTCGCAAAACAATCTTTTAAGAACTTAGTCCTGGGAGTCAGAGCAAAGAGGGTGGATACATAACAGCTGGCTACAGAGGTTCCCTGAGATAGTCAACTTAGAAGTCAACAAAATACAGAGTGGGGAGTCCCTAACAGAGGGAGATGAATTCTCTTATTGCAAGAAGAAAATAAGGAGAGAAGAACCAATCAAACATACAGTCCCAGTGTTACTATTCAAACAGATAAAGGTTCAGTGCTCCCTCAGCAGCAGGCAACTTGTTGAGTCATCTGAGGTCCCACCACTTTGGTGCAGTCACACTGAGGTTGGGGGTTGGCCAGCCAAACGGAGAGCTGAGCTGGCGGGGAGCCTGCATCGACCTGTGGTGAGTGATGGAAGTGAAGCCATTCCACAGAAAGGGGGCTCCAGCAGATGACATTCAGGGACCAGGCAGGACTGGCAAGTACAAGGGGCAGCAGTGATTTCAGTCAGTTGTTCCCTTCCCAAATGGGATTGGTGGAGTGAAAGAGGCCTGGGTCATATGACCTGGCTGAGACCCGATAAGTTATCCGAAATCAATTCCCTACAGCGGCGGTGCACACTAACCACACTAACGCAGTGACGCCTCAGAAGTTTGGCTGACCTGGAAGAGAGGCAGCACACAGTAGTACAGTGAAAGCCTCAGCAGCTTGACTGATCTGGAGGGGAGAGGCCAGCATACACTGCCCCTGTCTGCAACTCACTAATACACTGCAGTGAGAAGGGTCACCTAGCCAGTGTGCTTCAAAAGAATTGTAACCAACAAAGAAAGAAACTGAGGCCTCCTGCAAGAAACAAAAAAGATGGGAAGAGGAAGCAGCAACAAAAAGTCCCCAGGTCCCAACCCCGAGAACATTGACCCAGGACAGGTAAATACAAAGGAGAATGAGAACAGCAAACGTGCAGTATCAGACATGGCACCAGTGGACATAAACAGATATCTTCAGGACCTCATAGATGAGTTCAAAAGTGAAATATTTAGCCAAGTAAAGCAAGATATAAGAAGATTAATAAAACAGATATTAAGTACCCCCCAAGCAGACACATATGGAAGAGGGAGGAACTCAAACAAAGGAGAGAACCATTTGAGAAAGAATATAAACAAAATATAGAATACATGAAGCAGATTCAAAGAGATTACCAGGAAATTAAAAATTCTATGGAAAGATGGCAAATCTGCTTAAAAGAAACTAAGGATAGATTATCCAAACTGAAGGACAGTTTTGCAATGTGTGATTATGAAAGGAAAACCTTTTTTTAAAATAACAAGCAAACAAGCTGTAACAATACAAAGGCTAGAAGACAACAAGAGGATCTAGAACTTGAGAATAAAGAATGTGAATGAAGAAGCAAGGGGTAAAAACAAAAGAACTACAAAGGCTATTCACAGAAATAAGGAAAACTTCCCAAACATAGGAAAAGGAAATGATATTCTGATGTATGAGGCATACAGAACTCCAGCCACCTACAACCAAAACAAATCAAGATCCCTGAAATTCAATATAAACAGAATATTAAAAGCTGTTAGAGACAAGAAACAGATAACCTATAAAGGAAGGCCCATCAGAATAACAGCAGACTTCTCGACACAAACCATCAAGTCAAGAAGAGCCTGGAGTGAAATATTCCAAGCCCTGAAAGAAAATAACCTCCAGCCCAGATTGATATATCCTGCTAAACTGTCTCTAGAAATTAATGGAGAAATAAGATACTTCCAAGACAAAGAGGAACTTGGGAAATTCTCAACCACCAATCCAACTCTACAGAGGATACTGCAGGGCATTCTAGAGAGAGAAAAGTATTAGGATTCCGGGAAAGGTGGCAGGGAAGCCTCAATGAATGGAGCAGAAAACAGAATGAAGAAGATAAGCAGACAACTGATGGCAAACAAAGAGCATAACAGAAATGAGGCAGATTATTGGTTATAATCTCCAATATAGAAGACTTTGATACATTAAATTTAAAAAAAAGAACCACATGTGGAGTAGATCAGGAGGCCAGGTCCACCAAGATGCTATTTTTAGGAAATATAATTAACATGAAAAAGAGTACATGGGCTGAAAATTAAATATGAGAAAATAATGCTCTATGTGACAGAGAACCAGAGAGTAATAGGGGCAACTAGACTAGCATTTATGGGTATGTTGGAAAGACAGACTTTAATAGGTAAAGAAATACAATTAGAGATCAAGTCCAGGAGGGAGAAGGTCCAGAACCACTTAGGTAAATAGCAGGTTGCCCCTCCCCCAATTTAAAACCAAAGGTCTTGGTCAGACCCAAAAATGCACAGTGTACCCTGGGAAGTGAAAGGGGAGGGAGAGTCTTAAAAAAGATGGCAGAAGATATTGTTAATAGTGTATCAGGATTTAAAACCCACATTACTCACACCACTCTGCTTAGATAGATTTTATTCTCCTTTTTTGATAGATTTTATTCTGTCCCAGTTTGTCTACTTACATGAGATTTGAGAGCACAGAGAGCTATCCCAAAAACATCAGGATATAGCACAGTAATCACCTTTAATTTCCTATTATTTTAATCTGAGGCCCTGTATGACTTATACTGTTTTATCATGACTGATCTTAGTTAAATATGGTTTTTTTATTGCTGTTTGGTACTGACAGATTTTATTCAAAGCTGATATGATTGATAGTATCAAGTCTGAGAGTATAGACAACTACACTGAAGATGACAAGACTCTACGATACATATGCTGGTTTGATAACTACCTGCTTTTGAAGTTTTATACTGTATACAAAGTTCTGTTTTTATTAATACTGTTATGCACTGATATATTCAATTATACTATGTCTGATGATATAGCCAATTTTATTGAATATAACAAGAGACAACACAGGAACTATGGTAGAACTCTTTGTACAATGGTCTTAAATGTCTTTGTCATTTCATGTGTTT
This sequence comes from Cavia porcellus, assembly GCF_034190915.1. Classification (NCBI taxonomy): domain Eukaryota; kingdom Metazoa; phylum Chordata; class Mammalia; order Rodentia; family Caviidae; genus Cavia; species Cavia porcellus. The sequence continues at coordinate 36,671,608 of NW_026947489.1, forward strand.
ATAGGAATATGTTTTGTTTTGTCTTGCTTTGTTTTGTTTCTCCCTCTAATGTAGAAAGGATAGAAATACATGTTAAGACTCATGCATGTGTAGAATCTATAACAGTTTACGAGAACTGATCTTATGACACATGATGAAATGAACAGATACTTTGAAGGAAAAGAGACACTAAACTACGCCGTGCTGATCCTGGAGTGTCATAATGTGACACCCAGCAATAGTATTATTCTTTGTTCAGAGTGATATTAGCCTGCTTGGGTTTGTTCAATCTCAACATAATTGAAGATATGGATAACTGCATGGATGTTTAATTGTATAGGATTGATAACTATATTTCTAAGTTTTTGTTAGATAGTTGAACAGAACTGGTTGCAGTCTCACTGTTTGAATCCCCACTTTACATGCTCCACCTTAGTATCTTGAATAACTATTTGTAAGAGGACAATCTGTAATCATCAACTAGTTATTTCATATTGTTTATTTTTTTCTTTGAAAGTATGTATTATTTCTACCTGTTTTCTGTTTTGTTTAGTCTTTCCTTAAATTAAAATTTAAAGAAAGACACTACAGTACCAAGCTGATCCCATAGTGTCATGATGTGAAATCCAGCAATACTATTATTCTTTATTCAGAATGATTTTAGCCTGCTTTAGTTTGTTTAATCTCAACATAAATGAAGATATGGATAACTGCATGTATGTTTAAGTGTATAGGATTGACAACCATATTACTAAGTTTTTGTTGGATAGTTGAACAGAACTGTTTGCAGTCTCACTGTTTTAATTCCCACTTTATATGTTCCACTTTTGTATCTTGAACAACTATTTGTAAAAGGACAGTATGTAAACATTAACTAGTGATTTCTTACTGTTTATTTTTTCTTTGAACATATGTATTACTTCTACCCATTTTCTGTTTTGCTTAGTCTTTCTTTAAATAAAATTAAAAAAAAAAAAAAGAACTTAGTCCTTTAGAAGCTTTGCCAGCCATTGCCTGCAGCAGGAAGGCAGGGAGGTCAGCAGCACACCAGGTGAAAGATACTGACATGAACAAAGGTGTGTGACCTCTAACTGTGTCCACATCCTAATTCCTAGAACCTTTGACTGTGCTGGCTAATGTGGTAAAGAGGGAAAACTTAGGTTGCAGATGGAATTGAGGTTGCTATTATAATGTGGAAATCTTACAATGTGGAAATTTCCCGGATTATTGGACAGGACCCAAGTAACCACCTTGAAAGTAAAGGAAGATAACGGGGGAGAGGGAGGGAGGTGCAAGACAGAAGAATATGGTGCACATTTACCGGAGGAAGGGGCTGTGAGCCAAGGAATGTGCGCAGCATCTAAAAGGCAGGAAAGTGAGGAGTAGATTGTCCCTCAGAATCTTCTGAAAGGAATTCACACTGCCACACCGTGACTTTAGCCTGTAAACAGGACAGATCCTGTTTTACAGAATGATAGGATAGTAAATTGGTGGTCTTGTAGGACAGGACATCTGTGATAATTTGTCACCACAGTAATAGAAAACTAACAGAGATAGTGGCAACAAGAAGTGGAAGCAAGATGTCAGATCCGTCATAAAGGCAGGGGTAGCACTTTTTCACAGCCAGTTAAACATGTGAAGAAAGTGAGGGCATGAAAGAGAACCTTTGTGGATTCCTAAGACATAGTGATTGCACTAACGAACTATGGAGGCCTGGGTAGGGAGCAAAGTCTTATTTTTATTTATTTCTATAGAGATAAAAAGATTCTTCGTGCAGTTTCATTTGCCCTGATAACTGCATAGTAGGCAAAACAGGTATCACTAGTTCCAGCCTCCAGGTGGAGGAATGGAGACTCAAGGCATTAAGCAACTTGCCCTTCTCATGGATGACAAAGCTAGGCCCATAACTCACGGCATTGGCTCCCAGTCAGACACCTCACAGGAAGAGAAGCATAGCAGGTGTTCTGAAGTCTGTTTATTCAATGATGGGCCCACTCTTTTGGCAGCCTGTGCTTTAGAGATGGAGAAGAGTTTGATTCTCAGGACTGAGACACTTAGGTTTATGGACCACTTCCCCCATATCAGGTATTCTGCTAGGCATTCTCTATCACCTCTTCTGACTTTATCCTCCCAAGAAACCATGGGTAGTCACCTCTAGATTCCCTTTATACACACGGGCAGCTAAACCTAAGAGAAGCATAGTACTTTGGACAAGTTCTTGGCAGCAGATAAGAAACTGGCCAAAATTTGAATCACGCTTTGTGATTCAAAGCAGCAGGGCCCATGCTGTTTGCAGGATCTGTGTGAGAAAGCTGGGGCAGAGCCCAAATAGGTTAGAGGACAGGGCAAGAAGCACAGATATGAAGGATACATGGCTCATGGCACCTGCATCATCAGTTTGCTCTCCATAAAAGACATAGAAACCCAACTAAAAGCCATTTGATTGCTTTCCAGCAGGATAAAGACACAAAGGCTTCTGGTCCCTGGGCCCCCTGGTTTCATCTCCGCCTGTCTTCTCTTCATCTGTCTTTCTGCTTACACATCAGTGAGCATCCTCTGTCTCTCTGTGTTCTTTTTCCCATCATCATCGTCATTGTCATCATCATCAGTCATCCACCTGCCTGGATGTACAACAGTGATTCTGAGGGGCTGGTTCACTGATTTTGTAAAGAACAGGATTATCTTATGATGGATGAAACCAGGGTAACTGTGGAGCGAGACTCACTGAATTCTGCTACAAGCACTCAAGTGAGGCTTTGCTGATTGCCTCTAAAGACTAGGAAGTGTCCTCAAGCTAGGAAAACAGTCTTGGGGTGCAGCTCTGCTTGCATATTTGTATCCCCCGCCCCATACCTTACAGAGATAGGCCCTAGCCCAGGTAAAGGAAGGAAATGATGAAACAAATTTAACAGAAATACAAAACTACCACAAAACTGTATGCACACAGATTATTTTGCTAGAGCAGATTTCACTAATTAATACAGTGCCAGAAATAAAGGCAGTCAACAAATATCCCAATAGCCAAAAATAGTCAAAGTTAGTTCCTCACTATGTGCCAGGCACACTTTTAAGCACTGCACATGCATTCACTAATTTAATGTTTACATCAACCCAATGCCCATTTAAGGATAAGAAAACTGAGACCACAGCAGAGGTCATGGACTCGGTCTCAAAGCCCTGTGCTCGTAACTACCTCACTATTGTTATGCAAATTAATGATTTGACCTGAAAACCAGGCTAGTTTCAAGGCTCCATGACACATAATGGACAGTCAAGAGATGCTGTATCTCCTGCACTTTTTCCTGTCCTGCTTTCAATTGCACCTCAGCAGAACACTTATTTACAAAATATTTTCATTAAATTGAAGTGTTTCTTTGCTTAAGTAAAGAATGAAGTGAGAATTATGATGCTGCATTAAGGACCGTGCTGTGAGGGAAGTCGGTTCTGGAGCATCTCAGCCACTTTTCCACCTCTGAGACAGGATACCTGACGCCCACAACGGCAAGGAAGAGAGGCTTGTTTTGGCTCACAGTTTCAGTCCATGCTCAGCTGGCTCCAAGGAAGAAACAACATGGCAGAGAGGCACAGCGAAGGGAAAGTGTTTACACTGCGGTGGCCAAAAAGCAGAGAGAGAAAGGAGGAGCCATGGATAAGAATGCACCCTTCCAGGCGACACCCCCATGACCACCTCCAAGCAGGCCTCACCTCCCAACAGCACATTCAGCTACTGAACTTATCAGTGATGAATCCATGGATGAGTGTAACACCCTGTGATCCAATCACCTTCCACACACACACAAGAATTTTGGAGAATGTTTTAGATCTAAACCACAACACTCTGGGGCATCTATCTTTTTAATCCTCATACGGGAAGCTATTTGTAAAGATTGGCTACTGTTATTGTAGCAAAAAGTAGGATATTTCTACAAGCTGTTTTAAACGGCTGCTCCCTTAGCTAGGGAAGCAAATACAGAAGAAACCAGCGGACATGTGTCCAAAACTTGAGCAAAGAGCAGGATGTGATCTGCAAGTCCTGGCACAGCTTGGGGCCAGCCTCATGGCATCACACCTCTGAAGGCCCAGTCGCCAGTGAAACATGGTAAACGGAGCTGAAAAACATTGGTCCAGGTTGTACTGACAAGCGTTTCATTTTATTTTACAGATGCTTGTGAGTTTGTCCTCAATGATCACTACAGTGTTTTTCTTCCAATGAAATGAGGCAGATTGGTCCCTACTGCAGGGCCAAAGAGGCACTGGAGAACCGTAGAGAAATTAGCTTTGATGATCTTTCCAAAAGTCTCCTTCGAATCAAAGGCTTTAACTGCTTCCCTGACCTTCTCTGCAAATAGATTTTGGCCCCTTTGTAATTTTGGCCTGGAGGAAGCACTAGGGTACGGAGCACGAAAGGTATAAGAGCTTCCCTGATAAATTTGCCCACTAAATCTGCAGGGTGTTATTGTACACATGACCTTGATAAAGGATATTTCCTACCTCCACCATCGAGCAAGATGGTCGTGACAAAGGCCATCAGGTTTCCAAGCTCATCTCTTCCACATAAATGATCAGTAGTGTGGTGATGCTTGGATAATAGCCTCTCACTCACTGCAATAAGGAGCCAGTGGAATTTTGAGATTTCATTTCATTTCTTAAATATGACAGTTTACTCTTAGGAAAAACAAGCCAAGTAATGTAAAAATACGGCATTAAAATGCAGTATTAAAATGTTTGGTGCTTATCAGTTCAACACAATGAAAATGTATGCTTTCATTTGTTACTTGGACAACTTGGTTCAACTCTTTTAAGAACTCAGAGAGTCATAGAATCTTAACTTTTTTTTTTCAGTGCTGGAGATTAAACCCATGCTAGGCCTTATATATGCTAGGCAAATGCTTTACCACTGAACTATGCCTGCAACCACAGAATCTTAGAATATTAAAATACAAGAAACATGGCTTCAGAAAAGTAAATAGCCACATACAATTACTTGTCCAAGGTCACACAACCAGAGTTAAAAGAAAGTGCTCTTGTACCCTGCTCAGTATTTGTTACTACGCCACACTTACGTTCACTCTTTCAAGAGGAATTTTATAGGCTAATTTCACTTTATTGGTAAAAAATTGAGTCTCTGGGAAAGTGAGTAGTCTGAGTAGCTAAGCATGAGAGAAGAATTAAAGCTTTATGATTCTTCAGGGTTTTATTTCTGAAACCGTTTCATAGTTTATTAAAAGCGTCTAGACAGTATGCATAGTATAAATTTAAAGCATAAAATAACTACTTTTCTGCATTTTATGAACGTAAGCAGCTCTAAGATGGTAAAGTATGTGGTTTAGAGTATTTGAAGATACATTTGAAACTTAGATCGCTGTGTACTAATTGCAATGTTAGGCAAGTGTCTTAACCTCTATATTTTTCAGTTTTCCTCTAACAATAGATAATAGTTTCTACCTCACTGGATAAGTGAAGGGAATATGAGAATTCAGTAAACTAGTGCTCTGCAGTGAATATACAAAAGTAAACATCACAAGAATTTCATGTCCACATTTATCATTGATGCTTTCAGCAAACAAGCAACAGAAAACCATGCAGAGTAGCCAAGAATGGGCTTTAGTAGCTGACCTACAGTGAGGTTCACGATGGATCCAGCCGCTGGAAAGAGTTGATCCCATGGCCGTGCTCACTCTCTTCCCAGTCTCCTTGTTCCGTGTGCCCAGTTTGCCCTTGGGCTGGCGGCACGAGAGTAGCTGCATTTCTGGGCCTCATATCCACGCGTAACAGTGTCCAAGAGAACTGTGAGAATGTCTCCCTTGTCTGGTCTGCCAGACGGGAATCCTGAGATCACTGTTGATTGAAGAAGTTAGTGACAGGCCAACCCATGCACTCATTAGTTAGGGTGACCTAGAAAATAGAATGTCTTGGTTGACCCCGAAATCAACAAAGCCCACCTTTGAAATGTAGTCAGTCCCTGAAGACCATGACCCTGAGGGAGAGGAGCCCTGCACCAAACTAGGGTGTTGTGAAGGAAGAAGGGACCACGAGTGCTGGGCATGTGGTCAGTATTGCTCTCCATATGTGGGTGAGGGCGTCGTCTTCATCTTTGCTTCGTTCAACATTTCATTTTGAGATATAGCTGATGATAGCCTTTGCTGTTCAGAGACAAGAGGCAAAGCAAGCTCTGTTAAGGAACTGGGGATGGCATTGTATGTGATCACTAATGGTCCAGCGTCTCTCTACAGCAGTTGTTTGCTGTGATTAATGTCGAATATGCCTTGACCTAACCTCCAGGCCACTAGGAGGCAGAATCCAGTTGTATCAGCAGTCATATCAGAGTGTTAGTTTCAGCAAAAAGTCACATACTTTCCACCGAGAACTTTCTACCAGTCGGAGTATATGAACTTCCTAATTACTGCTGCAACAAATTAACACAAAGGCCCTGGTACAGTAAATATCTTGTATCTACTGCCTTGTAATTTACTATCTTTAGGAGGTCACAAGTCTACAGTGAGTGAGCAGGGTTGTCATTCTGGATTCATGAGGGAGCAGTCCATTTTTGCCCTTTCCAGCTTTTAGAGTACTCCTGGTTGCTTGGCTAGTGAGTGGCCTGTTCTTGATGGTACCACTCTGACCACTGAATCTGATGTTCTTCATTCCTCCTACAAGGATTCTGTGACTACATTGAGTCCCATTGATAACCCTGGATAATCTCATCTCAAGATCCTTTACTTAATTACACCTTTATAATCCCTCTTCCCATGTAAGATAATATACATTCTGAGAATTAGGACTCCAACTCTTCAGGGCCATTGTTCTGTATTACAAGAAGGAATAAAGCAGAGGTCAAAATACATTTATTTGTTCTTTACACAAGAAATGATCCACCACTTGTTCATGCCTCCAGCACATTTATAGCACACTGCAAGCTGACTTTTTAATCACCTAGAATTTACAAATAAGTGAACATGATTTAGATACACATATTTTTCTTTTCCCATTGTACCATGAGCATTATAAATTACCTTCTGAGTTTAACATAAGTACAGTGCAATTTTGTTTGCTTTCTCTTGTCAGTGTAATTGGAAGACTTTTTCTTCCAAAATAACCCAGATTTAAGGGCACTTGCAGAAATAAACACGAATATAAATGTGGGATCTGTAAACTGCAGGGATGTGTTTTGCTAGTGGGCAATAGGTACTTTTTATGATAAACATGTACTTCATTATGTGGTGGCCGTTTGGCTTGTGGAATACATTTAAAGGAGAGAAAAAGGAATTCTTTTTGGACCCCTGCTGTTTAAAAATGTAAGTCTGCACCATGAGAGTAAATGATCCTTTTAGTATAGTTGGCATTGGAAAGCTAGTAACTTGACCAGTTAAAAGACAGTGATAGCAACTACTGTAGGTGACTGTATTTTCCTCTAGTGCTCACACATGGCAGACTTAGGGCCTACAGTCAGAGGTCAAATTATAAAACTGATAAATAAGAATTAAGCACCTGCACAAGAAGTAACACTTGGGCTCCCAAATTGATGTCCTAAAGCTACGTCTAATGGAAAGACCCCAATGTTTTGTTATTGTTCAGAATATCTCATGAATCCAAAGCTCGGGTAGTGGAGTAGCTAGTTTTCTTTTTAAAGTGTCCCTCACTCATCAAGTCTTCCTAAACAATACAGAGCCTTAGAAATAATTTCCATTCTGAGTTAGCGTGAATAATCATTTCAAATGTGGCTAATAGATCATATATTTGATATAATTGCCTAAATATGACTACTTCTAATTACACTAATTGTGAAAATAGAGTGAGAATGCTAATAATAACCTCATAAATGAAGTCATTTATAATCATCAAGGAAACCTCACATACATGATTAGCTTCCCTGAAACGTTTTGTTGGAGAATTTGCTTAGTTTTTCATCACAAAACAAGTACTTACTGCATATTTTTATTTCCCCTCTTTTCAAGTGAACATTACAGCTTTCTGAAAATCTAATGGCACGACCTATCTATAGTACTTAACAGGGTTCTCTTAAAGCTCCACTCGGTCTGAGAATGAAAATCTGAGAATTGGAACAATTTTGCAGATGCATTTTGACTAATATGTGGAAGTCCGTGACTGACATAATATGACACCTGTGTGTGACAGAAAGACAGTACCATATGTCCTGGCAAGTGGTAGATTTAACCTCTCCACCTAATCTTTACCTTGCCTCTAGCAAGGCTACCTAACTGTGTCCTGTTTCTTATCAACAATAAAGTGGACTTTCAGTTATTAAAGAGAAGCATTTCCAAAGATGAACTTGGCAAAGTAAGAGACATGAAGTCAATGTGTATCTGTAGCTATGTTTAATGTATTTGTCTCTCTGGTTACAAAAGAGATGGACATATTTTGCAAGAAATGATCTCCTTTTCCATTTGAAAATGCTGTCATCTATTGTCAACATTCCCCATGGATACAAGAAAAAAAAAAAGCTCAGTATACAAGAATAGAAAAAAAGCTCAGTATAGAAAGTACCTGTGTGAATCATGTCTGGAGGGAGGGTAGCATTCCCACATAACCACAGAAAAGAGCAATCCATTTCCATGTGCGCAGTGCCTGTGTCCCTTGGAAGACCTCTAGGGAGACAGCCGCGTCTTCCAGCTCCTTTGGCCTCTACCTAAGGGGGCCTACTTTAGAAACAGAAGGGAAAGGGGAGAAAAATGCAAAGTAGCTGTACTATGAATGTCTTTTAGTTCATTGAAAAGGAAGGTTTGTGCTAATATCAGTTGGAGCATTTTTATGTCCATATCTCATACTCTGAGTAACTACTTTGAAGATGACATTATGCAATGTATTAACTACTGTTGTTCTGCTATAATTTTGTTATGAAATCCTGTTTTACCTTTTTCAATAAAATAAAGAAATAGGAGGAACTTCAGATGAAGAGGTCTTTGGAATAAAAGTAAAAAATGAAAATCCTGTTCCTCTTCTATTGAATGCATGTATTACAGTAGAAGTTGTACTTTCTTATAAATTGCCTGTTTCCTGAATGCCTTAGACAACATAATTGTTTTCATTATTCTACACTCTATATCTCATTAATAGTCTCACATGTATTATTTAGTTTCCCCAAGTAGGCTGCTTCGGGTAATAATTGTGTTTGAAATAGCTTCATGGAGAGTGCTTAACTCAACCTTGGGCATTTAACAGATACCCAGAAAACACCATTTGATTAAAAAGCTAATTTAGCAGTGACACCACAGGAGGTATCTCAATGTTCTGCTGAAGACAGGGAGGAACTTTTAGATGAAATGTGTCCTCAATCGTAGACACATATTGACTCTAGGGCAAAGCCCTCTGAGATGACAGCCCTCCTTCCCAGTATTAATGAGGGCAAAGTCATTGCTGAAAAGTCAGCTGCTATCAGGAGCAAAGGATTACGGACTTCCCTCTCCACCTGCAGCCATGGTGTTCTCAGTGGGTCCTGTGCTGGCTCAATGCAGGCTAGAGGGGGCCAAGTCACCTCAATAAAATGCTCACTGCCTCAATTCTCTTATGACAGTGATCTTGAGCCCAAATTAAACAAGAGGGAACCACTTGGAACCCTGCAGGCTAGCAGAGAGCCCTTCAGTGCCAAAGGAATAGTGGCCAGAGCCCTTGACTACCAGAATTCAGTTTTTAAATTGACTCTTTAATCCTCACTCTATTTCTCAGTGTGAGACACCTTACCCTTCTTACACTTCCTTTTAATCCACCTCACATCCAGAGACAAACACAGTCAGCTTTCTAACTGTACCTTCTGGGTTCAGGTCTCGGTGACTTGATTAGTATCACACACTTAGTGGAAAGGCTCACCTTAGCAGGAGGGAAAGCTTTGCTTGCCAGTCAAGACCTCATCTTAGCATGGACCTTGTGTATAGATCAGTGGCTCTCAGTGTTTTGTCTCTTTTCACTCTTAAAATTCACTGAAGAACCCCAAAAGCTTTAATTTGTATAGTTATATCCACCAGTGTTTACCAAATTAGAAATTTAAAATGATGCACTGTGAATTTTTGTTGATCCATTTAAACAAGGTACTTTTATGAGAAACAACTGAATTTTCACCCAAACTGGAATAGTGATATTGTTTTACATTTTTATATATCTCTTCAGTGTCTGACTAAATAGAAGGCAACAATGTTTATATTTGGTCAAAGAATAGAAAGAAACTTGGCCTTAAAATCCATAGTGATGGATGAGGAGGACTTTCTTAGCCTATCTAATGCAACAGCAGCTATGCTTTCTGCTATATTAAAATCGAGTAAGTAATGGATTCTCAAAAGTTGGTTGGAATGGAGAATCTAAAATTGTATTAAAGAAATGTTTGTTACATAAAAACCCATGACTTTACATATTGATTGGCTCTTTTATCTACATGTTGCATATTGCAGTTGCAAACATGCATTGATCATTGGAAAATTATTAGTTCAATGATTATGCAGAGGCTCTAAATGTTGACACATTTCATTACAAAATATTTCAGTTAGACCTCTTAATAGTAACAATTTAATCAGAAGAGTCTTTCTGTTAAGCTATCAATGCTCACAGTAGCAAATAAATTCCAAAATTTTAGGTTTTATTGGAAAGCTCAAATCTCATTATTGGCAATAAATACTGTCATATGCAATAAAAGACTTGGGGCTGTTTTTCCATTATGAGGAAATGGTAGTTACATGAGTCTGATTCATCACAGCTTGGCATGCTTTTAGTAAAAAATTGCATTCCATGAAACAAGAGGCTAGTTTAGCTCACAACTCAGTCACAGTAGTGTTTTTTCTAAGGAAAAGCCCCTGTGTGTTGATAGGCAGCTGAGGTACCTTATGCATACTCGCTGTTCTGTCACACAGGACATTTAAAAGTTACTGTTTTGGTTACTTTTTCTCATTGCTGAGACAAAATACCTGACACCCAAAATTAGGGGAGGAAAGATTTATTTCTTGCAGTTCTTGAAGGTTTCAATCCATACTCAGCTGGTTGCAAGGTGGGATGCCATGGCTGGGGGGGCAGCCATTCATCTGCTGCAAAACAGCAAGCACCTACTAGGAAGAGAGAGAAGCCACGTCTTCCCCCACCCCACGCCACCCCCACCCTTACCCTGTATCCCAGCTCCACCCCTGGTGAGTGTAGCACTCACACCACCAATCCCAGTGCCAGACAACAAACCAATCACGAGCGCCAGACTCAGCCCCATCTGTGATTACATGAGGCTTAAGTGGGGGCCATCCGAGCATACTCTAACAATTGCAAGCTCAAAAGTTTATTATTAATATTTTTCACTGCTTTACTCAGGGCTTCCCTATTTGAAGCTGAGCATCTTTCCAAAAATGTGGCAGCAAAGGACACAGTTGAGTGCTGCTACCTTGGTTCACACTAAGGCACAGCAGTCTTATCAGCCATTGCTTTTGTGCCATCCAAGAAAATTCAGCACAGTGAGAAAGGCACATAACATCTTCAGATTATTATGAAGATACAACTTGACCTTGCAAACTACCTAAAGAACCATGAGCCTCCTGAGTGTGTAGATTATACTTTTATAACTATTGGTATCTATAGTTAACTTTCATTTTAAGCCTACAATACATGCCATACATTGTTACCTGTATTAATTAATTCTCAACATACAGATACATGGAGAGCCTAACACATTCCAAAGAAACATACTCTCTTTAATCTCTCAACCCTAGTATATTTTGGCTACTGTGCTACCAGTACATGGACACTAAGTAAAATCTAAAGCATTTCCAAGAGCAGGGGTATAGAGCTCCATTTATGGTCTAGGAATATAACTCAGTGGTCGAGTATTTGCCTAGCATCTGTGGTTCTCTGGATTTAGTCCCCAACATCTCTGGATGAACGGATGGATGGAAGGATGGATGGATGGCAGGTGGACTGGCTGGCTGGCTGGCTTGTTTTCAATCCCAAAGTATTTAGACTACAATTCATTGATTCAGCCCAGGTTTGCTTGTGTTTGCTGTCTCTAGCATATGTCAGACCGCACAATATGCTGTGCTTTTCAGGGATCTTAAGAATGTTCTTTCTTTCCCCTGTAGTTTTCTTTCTTCTTGTTGCTATTGTTTCCCTCACCAGACCTTGCTTTCTCACAGTTAAAACTGTCCAACATGAATGGTATTAAATGTGCTGCTTTTCACTGAGTTACACCCGCCTGTGCATCAGAGATGCTTTCTCCTTTTCTGCCAAACCCTGGGGGCTCCATTTTATTTTTAGCCAATCATGAGTTTGGCCACAAAGGTGTATTGTTTAGCCCTTTATCTCCTTCTCACCACCAAGGCTAGCATGGACAAAGAACTGGGGAACCGATGTGGGGATCGCAGGTCTTGCTCTGCACTTCAGCTAAAAGGCGTCTTGGCATTTGCCTTCCATCCAGTCAGGGGTTTTCTGTACAGAACCCATCCCTTTAGGCCACAGATTTTGGCTTGGATTTCTGAGTTTGTGCAAAGCTAAGAGTTCACTCAAATCCTGGATTAATCTGAAAACTAGGCTAAGGGAAGGCTAATATTTAATTTCATTGTGACTTCACAAAATTCCCTGCTGAAGAGACAGTGGTCCTGGAAATGATTAATAATCACGGGTTCTCCCAAGTTCTAGTGATTGCAGTGAGGTGTATTAGCTCTGTGGAAGATTTGGTCATTCTTGGTGAAAACCTAACTTTTAAGGGAACTTGTATTTACAGGGCTAGTAAAGCTTGCTTGGAGTACTGGAATGTGTGGCTACCATCTCATTTTTATTCTTATTGTATTAATTTGGAGAAATAAGAACTTTTATATCTGAAAGAACAAGTTTGCTGAGAGGAACCGGGTTTACTTCACCCCCAGAGGGTACAGATATTACCTACGTACTAGTCAGCAGTCCCTGCCTAGAGAGATCTCCTAGGAACATCTTACTGTGCCTCTAGCTGACTTGGGTATCTTTTTTTTTTTTTTTTTTTTTAGCTTTTCAACTTATGTGTCCCTTCTGATCCTCCAACACTCACAGAGTTGATAGACACAGCAGTAAGCTAAATGAATCCTTTACATGTCAATCTCTTCCAGAGCGTTAGTGACTGAGTTCTATTTTTATATCCTTATAATGAGCCAAGACTATGTAGAGCAGACATCTGCCATATATAGTAATGTAGAGTAGAAACCTTGGCACAAGCACCAGTCTGAGGGTTTTTCCCTGGTTCTTTTACTGATGGACTCAGCAATGTAATTGGCCCCTTATCACTAGTTTAATCACTGGTCTGAATGAAGCTGACAGCACCATTCCTCCTTTTCAGGAAGGTGATAGCTCCAGACCTGAACACAGTCGTGCTTTGAGAGCAGCACTTCCTGCCCCTGTCATTGCACATTCTGGAAGTGTGTGTGGCATGGTGGGGTGAGCACTGCCTTCCCAGCTGTTCCAGCAGGGTTCCCTTCCACTGTGTTCTCCTGCTCAGATGTGCCTCTCCTTGAATCATCTTCCCACTCCAAGGCCAGGCAGCAATGCTCAGAGCCTTTTAATGCAGTCTCTGAAGGTCCCATAGCTGTTTTGAGTCTCGCTTCTGTGATCCTTTCTTGTGTAGCTCGCCATGTTTCATTGTAGCCAGTATGAACCCAGGTAACTTCTGAATTCAAAGTCAGAATACTTTCTTTCTCTCTGTGCTTACTAAAGTAGCTAACTTCTGTCAAAGATCCAGGCAAAGAAATCAATCGCACAAGTGATGGTCAGATGTCAAATCCAAGCTTTCACACTTGACAGAGAGCTCTGTAATACACTTCTATCCATCTCCTAATGTATTTTTATGTTCAAGTCAGTTAAAAAATCTTTTGTAATCCTTGAGCCAATGGCTTTCTTTAATCAGTGATATTTCTAAAATACTTGGCGTTACTACCTGTGGTGAGAAATTCCAGTGGTTAATTTGTACTCTTAAGGAAGCACAGTCAATGTTTTTCTTTCATTCATTCACCCACCAGAAATCAATCACTCCCTACTCTGCTTCATGGCACTTACAAGTACCTGCATTGCAGTATTTATTTTACTGTATTATAGAATAAAGATAAAATTTTATTATCAAGTAAAAATGTAAAGAACTGACTTGTGAACTCCCTAAAGGCAGAGACAGTCTTATTTATTATTCTCTTTCCAACGTCAATTCAAACATTGTTTAATCAAAATAGAAATCTAAGCACTCTCAAATTATACTAGGAATATTCATGTTGAGTAGTGTGGCTGTCGTATCCATCTTTCGATGACGTGTTCTGCTTCTGTGCATGTCACACCCCCCTCAAGAATTTTTTAACCCTATTCACCTTGTGATGTGTTTGATAGTGGACTATGATATGTTTGTGACACCCAGTTCTGAGTCATGACAGCCACATCAACAGTCCCACCTTTTCTCTTTTCAGCAACACTGAAGGAACTGGTGTCACAGACAATGATCCACTGGGCCCAGGAAGACCAGATCCAGGATGCAGAGCTGGTCCGCATGATGTTCAACTTGCTCCGGAGGCAGTATGACAGCATTGGGGAGCTCCTGCAGGCGTTGCGGAAGACCTACACCATCAGCCAGGCCTCTGTGAGCGACACCATTAACCTGCTGGCTGCCCTGGGCCAGATCCGGTCGCTGCTCAGTGTCAGGATGGGCAAGGAAGAGGAGCTGCTCATGATCAATGGGCTGGGGTAGGTCCTTCATAGGAGACGCAGAAAGCTTCCAGTAGAAGACTGAGCCTGCAATCCCCTCTTGTGAGAAATCTTACCACCAAAGGAGTATTTGTAAGCTGAGGCACCAGCTTACTCATGATTAGAGAGTATTGCCCAAAGGAATGTGGAGAAGTCTTGGAAAAGAGAGGCATTATTTTGAGTCTTATGAAGAGAGCCCAAGAGAGGCCATGAAAAAATCTAGAGAAAGGAATAGGATATGCAAACCATGGCAGAAGCAATTGACTATTTGAGATTTGACCAGCTATCTTCTGGGAGTTCTCTCTGAAAAATTGCTTCCTAGTCCTTTCTTCATATATTCTTTCTTTTTTCTTATAGAATAATTTTTGTTAGTCTGTGTGATATCTGGCTCTGTCTTAGAAACTATGTAATCAAAACAATGCATAGCATTTTAGACATCAGAAATATTTTCTTTAATCTTGAGGTACAGAACTCCATTCTGTGGATGAAAAAATCAAGACCTAAAAAGGTTCACTTACCAGTCCACAAATCTACACAACTAAAATCAAAAGCAATATTTCATCCTTACTGCCCTTAAGCCAAAAATCCACAGGAGCCTCGCCAAGCCTCAGGAAAGGTATTTTGAAGACCCTGAAGCATGAAAGGGGGTTTGGATATGTACATTCTCCACCTAGTTTCTAAAGAGAAATCTTAGAAATGAAAACACTTTTACAGGAAAAAAATTCAGAATAAATCCCACTCAAGCCTGTGCAGTAAAACGGCAACAGTAAAACCTGGTGGTTGCAGGTGGTGTCTGTTCAGCCCCTCAGCGAAGATGACTGCCCAGGAAAGGTGACCTGGCCATTTAACAGGAGGTTCTTAAGTCTTAAAATCTGTGTCTGCAGCTTCATTATGTGAATGTATACTGAATGACCCAAAGACCTAACTGTTCTTATATGTTAACATCTTCGGCATTGTAATACGGGTGTCTACAATCTTCATGGTACCAAATATAAAAATGCTTTAAGTAAAAGAACACAGCTCTGTCATTAAGAATAGAAGTACAGAGAGACATCACTATAAGGACAAAAGGAGAAGTAAAAAAAAAAAAAAAAAAAACCTTAGTAAATGGAGGAAGAACAAACCAGTGATTTGGACCAGCTCAAAAAACATTACAAGTAGGGGCTAGGGATTTAGCTCAGCAGCATAAGCGCCTGCCTTGCAAGCAGACAGTCATGAGTTCGATCCCCGGTACTGATAAAAAAAGAAAAAAAAAAAAAACATTACAAGTAAACTAAAAGGCAACTGTTTAAACGTTATTAACATTTAAAAAAGAGAAAACAAGTAGTTAGGGGTAAAGGAGCATAGGTATATTCCTATGAGCTAAAAAGGTAGTCCACATGTATTCCAACTGACTTAACGCCTTCTTATTAACTTCTTAGTTTCCACTTTTACATTACTTCCTCCCCAAAGTGTTTGTATGTTCTCATCTTTGAATTTTTATAGTGGGTACTAAAGTCTCTGTCTGTTATCCTAGGGACATCATGAACAACAAGGTGTTTTACCAGCACCCCAACCTCATGAGAGTTCTGGGCATGCATGAGACAGTGATGGAGGTGATGGTGAACGTGCTGGGTACAGAAAAATCACAGGTAAGACTATAAAGAGGACTTGGCCAGAACTTGACTCTGGGGGAGGCACATAAAGTGACTTGGTCAGAACCTTAGGTTTGGTGTCCATTGTCCTTTTTCACAAGGAAAGGACAGTGTTGTTGAGTGAAGTCCAGGTATGTCAGAGCTCTGATTCTGAAAGCCCACTTATCTCTCTTTTCTGTTCAGCTACTGATTTTACTTCCTGTATCCTGCAACCCTGCTCTTTCCTAGAGGGAAGAACTCAGGATTCTACTTAGGAACCCAGTATGCTTTGCACTGGTCAGGAACATACTATTCTACAGAACAAAATCTCAATAGTGACCGTAGCAGTGTTCCTCAAGAATGTTCACGTTTCCTCGGTCAGCCAACCCACTGACATAACCAGGTTTTCTTACTAGCTCCCCCATAAAGACGGGGGTTGTGTCCATTGGCAAGGGGAAAGGAATGTGCACAGAACACAGCTAGGCATTTATCTCAACTTGTCTGAGGCACTGGAGTTAGATGGCTAGCTGGTTAGATGTTAGAAATTCCAACATGCCACAGCTTAGGAATGAGTTATTCCCGTGCACTTTCACCAGCTCTCATTCCTTTTCACTGGCTTCCTCTGGTCTCTTGAAGGAATATCCCTGAGCACATGTCTGTATCCTTTAGCAAGCAGATGACAATAGGTTTCAGAATCATATTTCTTAGGGCATCCGCTATGATTCTAAAGAGGAAAATCAAGGTTTTTCTAGGATCCTGGGTAAAGTTAACACTGACACACTTTATTGAACATTATTGGCTGAAAAAATAAGACATGGCCTAGGCTAGAGATGCTAATTTTTTTGCTAAGTAGAAAAATCAAGCATAATCAATACTAATATAGGATGATATTCCCATAGTGAATCATACACCTGCACTCATGAGTGCTATAGGGTCCCACAGGGGAGTAACTATGAAGGACAGAGTAATGGGGGTGCTCACAGAGACATCCTGATGGCCCTCAGGCTGCAGAGGCCAGGCATGACCCAGGAAACCCTGGTTTTAATATACTGATGGGCCTCATTTTCTGTGTTCACCCATCTCTCTGATATTTCCCATCCAAGTTCTGTCTGCTCCTATCCTTGCTAAGAATAACAGTAGTTTGACACAAGGTCATATGATTTCATGTGATACCCTAATATAGGATGACACATGCACACTGGGATTCATGAGTGATGTCTGTTTTCCTTTGAAGAAAAAATATTTTAAGAGCTATAGCTAGCTGTCAGCATTTTTGGAAGCCTTTTCTTAAATGTCTTCCACTCTCTGTCCGTCCTGTGAATAAATCCTGCAGAAAACAGGAGGTGAGGAGAAAATCCATTTTCCAAACTTTATAGTTTGCAAGAGTTCCACCTAAGACTCTAAGATCAGACTTTTCAGAAGTCTGTACATCCTCTTCTCTGACACCTCCTCTTTCTCTCGGCAGATTGCTTTCCCAAAGATGGTTGCTAGCTGTTGCCGCTTCCTTTGTTATTTCTGTCGAATTAGCCGGCAAAATCAGAAGGCGATGTTTGAGCATCTGAGTTACCTGCTAGAGAACAGCAGTGTGGGCCTAGGTATGTATGTTATAATTTCCATGTGACTCAGGGGTTACATGCCCCCTACTGATCGTTTAAGAGCTAAAGAAAAAGAATCCACCTGTGTGCTTATTGCATTTTTAAATTTTAAAAAAATGCTGCCTGTTTTAAATATCAGTGCATAAAAACATGTCTTTACTCTCCAGCCCAAATAGAGATGTTGCTCATCACATCAGTGACAGATTGTATTGGCCTAGTCATACAGTTTTCTCTCCTCTCCTTTGGGATGAGTGGCCTGTGGTTTATGAAATGCTGACTGGGTTAGGTGATGCATTCCGGAGACATATTTCTCCCAGGACAGCTGACCAGGGTACACAGCAAGTAAGGCCAGCATCATTGATCTGGTCCCTCTTGGCAGGATGGCTCCAAAGTTCATACCTGTCCCGTCATCCAACCAGCAACTGCATTCCTTAGCTGCAAGGCAACCTGGCCAATAGCAACTAGAGATAAACTGAGTGAATCCATCAGCACCAGGAAGAAAGCAGCTTAACCCGTCTCTCTTGCTGTTCCAGATGAAAAGCAATGAATCTTTTGCTGTTCCAGATGAAAAGCAATGAATCTGTAGAATACACAAGTACATGCTCTTGAAATCCAAAATCTCTTTTTTATTGATCAAATGTAACCAATGTTTTTGTGAAATTCCACCCAAAATACTTCTTGCTTCTAGCCTATGAGCCAAATTAAACTTATTTAAAAAAAACTCAAAGGCTGCATCAATGACCTAAGGTAACTATATAAAATAGGACTATTTGAAGCTATTTTGGATTTACCTGTTGGAGAAAAATTAATCTCTTGAGTGAATCATCAGATGAAAGAGTCCCCAAATTTTGTTGGGCTCTTGGCAATACATATTTACAGCTCACCTTGTGGACTGATTTCCTATTAATCCACATTCACAATCAGTTACGAGTGTAGGGAGCACGGATAGCAAATTGGAGGACTGCTGTGTGGACCCAGTTGCAGTGGATTTGCTGCCCTCTCCTGACCACTCTTGTGCACATCAATCCCAGTTCGGACCGGTGTGGCTTTTTTCTCTGTGGCTTCTGTTCCTTCTCTCCTCCTCTAGCCTCCCCATCGATGAGGGGGTCCACCCCATTGGACGTGGCTGCCTCCTCTGTCATGGACAACAACGAATTAGCACTGGGACTAGAAGAACCCGACCTTGAGAAGGTAACCAGCCTTGGGGAGGCAATGTGCTATTCTCGTCTGCCTGCAGTGTGGCTGACCAGGGAAAAAGCAGGCCAGATTCTGAGTTTTCATCTTCATCTTGGTGGGCTCTCAGCAAAAATGTGATAGAATGCGACTCATTGTCAGCAGTAAGATCATGAGGACCAAAGGATCTCCTGGAGGCAAGGTTAGCCAGTGCATAGAAGTGAGTGTGTGGATACCAGGGTTCTCTTTATGTGGAGTTCCAGCCTCGCTAGGCTGCACAAACATCACCAGATCTCTGTGGCTCCTAATAAAGTTCTTGATCATGTCATTCATAATGTCTCTTATGAAAGAAAAGACCTGAAAGAAATTGTATAATCAATATCCTTGCCATGAATGAATGAGACAAACTGAGCTGCCTTCTCTCAGGGTGATGAATAGAGCTTCTCATGGTGGTGGTAACTGGGGGCAGATCCATCTGTCCCTCCCCATCCTTCCCAGAGAGGCATTTCCTTATCTAGGTGGCTGGCAGGATTACCAATGCACTTTCTAAGTGCGGAGGAGCACAAGCTGGGACAGGGGAAGGGAAGCTGTACAAGTCAAAGGCCATCCAGGCCCTATCCGTCGTGCATGGGGGAGCAGGAAAAAGAAAGACACCTAACACTGTGTTCAGGAAGGTGTTCAGGAAGACCACTCAGAAGAAGTGATGATGTAGACGAGGTGAGGTTGCATATTTCTGGGAAAGGACCAAAAATGTTTGGGCTCAGCAAGGAGACTGCTGCATAGTGAAGAACCAGAAAACTGAGTTTGACCAAAGCACATGATGCCTGAGAGAATGGTGGGAAAGGAGAAGGAGTGGTAGGGAGTTGACTTTATTAATAAGAGAAGTTCACACTCACCTAGAAGAACCACTGCATACCAGGCTGCACTGAATGTGTCCCGTGGGTTGACTCCTGTGACTGTCAGAATGAGTCACTTTTTTATTTTTATTGCCCCTAGTTATGGGCAAGGAAATAGAGTCACAGGCAGTAGGTGACATGCTCAGTGTCAGGGAGTGAGTGACAGAGTCCATAATAGAACGAGCTTAGCTGCAGGGGGCATACACATGCCCATTATACTGTAGGACCACACTAGAGAGCCAAGGGCAATGGAGACTGTCAGAGGGCTTCAGGCAGATGAGCAACAATATAATTTGTGCTTTAGAGGACACACCTAGCCTCAGTAAGAAAAAGTTACTGAAAGAGAAGACTTCCATCAAGAAGAACTAAGAGTTATCTGCAGTATGAGAAGCACAGGACGCTGCTGGCTTCAGTTCATATTGACCCAGTGATTGTGGGAAGCATTTGAATTCACAGGGCCTCCAAGAGGACAAACAGAAACCATTAATCAGTTACTGGGCTGGCTCATTTTTTTCTCTAGGGACTCAGTTACTGGGGTGGCTCATTTTTTCTCTGGAGCAGAGTTGAGGCAGGTGGATGGGCTGTCTTTTGGTTGCATCATGTTGGAAGGCTAAACTGGCAGTGTCAAGGGGGAAGTTGACTCCATGGTGGTGGAGGCTCTGGGTGCAGATGGGATCACTCAGGCGGCCAAGCTGGGGCAAGAAGGGAAGCAGCTAGGTGAGAATCTTGAAGACCAGAGCACACAAGCGAATCACAGGAAGGTGCACCCACAAAAACACAGGAGGAGGAGAAGCCAGAGAGAGATGAGAAAGTTACAGAAAATGTGTATGAGGAGCTAAGAGAGAACTTTATATAGTTTGTTTTCTTCCTTCTGAATCGTGTCTGTGAGGCAGCATAGAGAAGATAAGCTGAGGAGACAGAAGAGGGAGAAGTCAAAGTCTCTTGACTAAACAATTCCCATAGTGGGCTGCCTCATCTAGCTGAGACAGACACACAGGCAACGCGGTCCCACTCAGGAGCATCCTGTTGGGCTCACCTGGCAGAGAACCCCTGGCCACACTGCAGAGCTTGTCAGATCTGTAAGATGAAACAATCCCCCCCCCCAGTTGAAGTTTTTGAGATAGTAAATTTTGTCAGAAATGCATTTAACTAGTAATTACTGAGACCCCCATTTTGAAGCAAAAAATTGCCTACATTTATGAAGCTGTAAAAAGCTCTACATACCAGGTGACTTACACACCAGAAATTTATTTTCTCACAGTTCCAGAAACTGGAAATCCAAGATAAGGAAATTGAAGATTAAGAAGGTTCAGTGTCTTCTGAAGCCTCCTTTCTTGGCTTGCAGAGGGTGCTGATTTCTGGGTCCTCACCGGTCTTTGTGTGTAAGCCTCTCTGGGGTGTCTTTGTGTACCCAAGCTTCCTCTTCCTGTAAGGACGCCCCTCATCAGCTTCACGTAATCACCTCTATAAAGGCCTCATCTCAAAGGAGCACTGGAAATGAAGTACTAGGAATTAGTGCATAGGATATAAATTGAAGAGGACATAATTCAGTACGTAAAAGAGGGTTTTTGTCTTTGAGCCGGCCATTTTATTTTGCTTTTTTAGTCTTTTTTGTAATATTAAAGACATATTTTTAAAATGGTAATAGGGAGACACAATGTAGGTAAAGCATTTATTTTGTCAGATCAAGTAAACATTACTGTTGAAGCTAATTGAGTCTCTAATAAACCATTAAGTTAAAAGTTGAAATGAGGGGAAATTTTATTTATTGAGCTTGTAAAGTATGATTTTATCAAACAAAGGCAAAATGAAGTAAGCCTCTGTTTAAAGTTCTGCCAAATCCCAGTGCAGTGTAACTAAAGGTTAACTCTAAAGGGCTGCGAGAGTAGTCAGTGATATTACAAGAGGGAAATTTTAGAAGTTGCCCCTCTAGACCCCATAGGCCAGCGCTGAAGGGGCACCACCTGGCCCTGACACACAACTCAGGACTGAGACACACACTAGAGTGGCTTCTGGCGTGACAGCTGTTTCCTAAATGCTAATGCTATGTCTTCACATAATCTCTGCTTCTTGGGGAACAGACTACAGTCAAATTGTATTATTCTTGCTTTGAAATGACAAGGAAAAACTCAGTGTTTTGTGAAAAGCAGCTAATGGGTCCCTACGACAAGGCAGAACCAGTACTCAGCCTCAGTTCATCTTCTGAAATGAAGATGCTGAGCCTCAGTTGGAGGGTGTAAATTCATGGTGAGTGGAGGCAAGCAAGCAAAGAGTGGGACAGGCAGGGCTGGCAGGGACATCTGGAAAGGGGCATGACTTTGCAAGGGTGGAGCTGGCTCAGCGCAGTACCACACAACTTACTTGTTCTGGTGTTGGGAAATCCAGGTTAATATGCAAAGAATTGGTAGATTCTAGAGTTCTTCCCTCTATTGATCAAAGGAGAAATTACGACTGTTAGGATTGAACAGCCACCCTATTCCAGACACAACACACATGTGCACATTTATTTTCCTGCCCAGTGAAATTCTCTGTACTTGGAACCATGAAAAATTCTACCTAATCGTGGCTCCTCCTGACATTTCCCTGACATTTTTATGACATATGCAAATCTGAGCTTTAAGCAGAATAGTGTCCTTTACTGGTTTATGAAGGAAGATGTGTGATGATAGATTCTTATTGAATTTTTCCTTTGTTTATTTTTCCTGTGAAATAACAGTGTTTGACATCAGCAAATATGTCACTCACTTAAACTTACTGAGCACCTTCTGTGTGCAAGACCCTTGGGATTAAGAAATAAAAGAGACAGAGCTACCAAAGGGATGTGGCTCAGGGTAGAGCAATTCCCAGTATGCATGAGGCCCTGGATTTGGTCCCTAGCACCAAAAAAAGAAAAAAAAAGACACCTTTCCTAATTTGGGAGAGTTTTGAATACAGTGAATTCTTCTCTTCTGTCTGTATACAAATCCAAATATCACTTACTTTTTAACAAAGGTATTTTGCAAGTGTTTTTGCTTAACTCCTGTGAAAAGTAGGGAGAATCTAAAATCCTTATGGGATCTGAGGCTGGGGTCTTGTAACAATATCTGGTAACCTGGAAGCAAAAAGAAGACTATCAATTTCCCTTTATAACTGGCTTATTTTTCAGCCACCCAGCCTAAACACCTTGACTTTGGACTTTGGACTTTGGACAGGTCTTACTAATGCAAAGCAGAGTGAGGACCCTGATAACACAAGCCCTCACTCAGTCAGCCTCCTAACACCTTGGCCTCACGATGGTGTCACCGAATGAGCAGGGCCAGTCTCGGTCCCATAAAGGGTTCTTCTCCTCACCATTATGCTCCCATGTATGTACCCTGCTGAGGCTGATTTTTAACCCGTTTCCTGAGCCAGAAAAGCCTGGAAACTGTCAGGTTACTCCTACATAACAATAAAAATCAATTTTGTTGATTAGTTGGTAACAAAAATGATTTGGAGGTTCTGATTACAGATCTACTGAATTAATTTTATTAGAAGTCTTAGGCTTTCCCTACCTTCAGAGGAGTGAAAGCCCTGTATTTCCCAGAAGTATGTCTTTGTAGCTGTTGTGTTAAAATTTTGGGTGTTTTCTTGCCTTAAAAATGTATGTATGGCAGGGCTGGGGATTTAGCTCAGCAGCGTAAGCGCCTGCCTTGCAAGCAGGCAGTCGTGAGTTCGATCCCTGGTACCGAAAAAGACAAAAAAAAAACAAATGTATGTGTGGTTTATTTTTTCTAAAATAAATAAATTTCTGCTCTATCAAAATTCTATAGTTTTCCCACAACAATGTATTGAATATTACGTAGAATAAGGGAACCACTTTTTACAGAGATGTCTATCAAGATGCCTATCAACAGTTTGTTACAGTTCTAGTGATAAAATGCACAACACAAAATCTACCATCTTGGTCATTTTAAGTGTACAATTCAGTGCTACTAAACGTTTTTATAATATCATGCAACCATGTCACCATCCATCCTCATAGCACTTTGCATTTTGTAAAACTCCAAAATCCTTTCCACCTTATAAAATTGTCTGAACCCCTGGAAACTTCATTTTACTTTCTGTCTTTATGAATATGACTACTCTTAATTACCTCATAAAAGTAGAATCATATAGTATCTGTCTTTTTTATGACTGGTTTATTTTACTTAGGATATGTCTTCAAGGTGCACCCATGGTGTAATATATGTCAGAATTTCCTTTTAAAGCCTGAATAGTATTTAATTTTATGTATGTACCACATTTTACTTACCCATTCTCCCATTGACAGACACTCAGGATGCTTGCACATTTTAGGTATTGTAACTAATGCTGCTATTAATATGGCAGCATATTTGTAGCAAGTCTCTGAAACTCTGCTTTTCATCTTTGGAGTGTATCCCCAGAAATGGAATTACTGAAATACTTAGCAATTCCATTTTTATTTTTTGAGGATCCACCATATTGCTTTCCACAGTGGCTGCACCATTTTACATTCCCGTTAACTGTGCCCAAGCTTCCAGCTTGTCCATGTCCACACTAGCACTTTGCTCTTTCTCTATTTGTTGTATAGTGGCCGTCCTAATGGGTCTGTATGGACATTTGTACTGTTCTTGGCAGGTGGTGACCTACTTGGCAGGCTGTGGCCTACAGAGCTGCCCTATGCTTCTGGCCAAAGGATACCCAGACGTTGGCTGGAATCCCATTGAAGGGGAGCGCTACCTGTCCTTCCTGAGGTTTGCCGTCTTTGTGAACAGTGAGTCCCACATTTTCCATGCCTTTAATGTCCAGGATGGCATACTCATGGATACATGCAAGGAAAAATGAATTATTTCATTGTTTCCCATCAGTGGGTAATAGAAGAAAAGGTCATGGAAATATAATAATGGTATGTGACTATGCTGAGATAAATTCTTAGACTTTAAATAACTGACATGATCTTATATTAGCTACAATCCCTTTAGAGCTCACTTAATCAGTACAATTGAATTTATTATCTTAGAATCCCAACCTGAAAAAAGAGAGAAGGATCATAACTGTAATACAAATATGAGTGAGTCAGGATTACAACAAATTCTTGATAGACATAGGATCATGTCTATCTTGGTAAGAAAGTATTCCCATATATATATGAGCTAGATAACTAGATTACTAATTTCTGTTAGTTCATCAAAAAGAATAGTTTCAGTTTTCATCATTTGATTGTTTGATCATTTTTCATGCCTAAATCTTACAATCCAAACAACTAGTTTTAAGCTAACAATATGTAATATATTAACTAGTGTTAATTTCCTATTGTTTTTGAAATTCTGTATTTTTTTTATTCCCTTTAAAAAAAGAGTTGATTAAGAAGTTCCCTGGGTGAGTCCCAGGCAAACACAGTCATTTTAAGGTCTATTATCCAGTGAGGACAAGGGAAAATTCAAGAGAACAGAAATCATTCAAATATTACCCTCTCTAGTATGAAACAGGAGAGTAAGCTGTATATATATGTATATGTATATATATATAAAATACATATATAACTCTTTTTTGCTTTTTTTCTGTGCCTTTTTTATTGTAGCCGCCTGTACATTTATCAGTTTTGCTAAACTCCATTTTCTTCTCTCAAGCCAGTTTCAGAGTGTCCTTTAATGGTTCGTTTCACTTCCTACTCAAATAATCATATTCCAGAATTAAGACAAAATTATTATAGCTGTAAACAGAGGATATTTTGTGTGTGGAATGAATTTGAAGAATTCATAGTTCTTTTGTAAATAGACTGTGTAACCGGCAAACCAGATCAAAGCAGAATGAGATTTATTCCTCTTGTCCACCTTCACAGTCAAGGACGGTCAGTAGCTTTGTAAGTTGACATAGGTTTGAAGATAAAAGAGTCTAGGTATGGTCCTACCTGGATCATCTAAATTTCAATGAAAATGCACATAAGTACCCACTTACTTTTGTTGGCTGGGCACAATCTTGTTGAACTAAACTTTAGGCTAAAATGTTAGTCTACCTCCACTATTTTCAAGTTATTTTGTCTTTTATGAGACACATTCCCTATAGTACAATTTTATAATACAGCAAACTAACAAATTAGCCCATTAATGGGAACATCCATTTTAACTTAAAGTTTATTTTATCTCTAAAATATAAAGGTCATTTTTGTGTTTTGACGGAGAATGTTGGCTGCTGCTTTCAAAAAATGTATTGTCTGTCAAAGAAATATGCACAGAAAGAAATCACCATTTTTCCTTTTTTAAGTGAGTAAAATAAGGCAGGGAGGAAAAAAGGGAAACTCACATCCTATAAAGATCAGGAAAGGCTCCACGGAGGAGGTATGTCACAGATAAGCTTTGAAGAGTCGTTTCCAGAGAGGTGACACACTTATACAGCAAGGTCAGTGATCTGATAGCTAGATTGTGCTGTCCCAGGAAACAGTGATTTGTCAGTCTATCAGGTGGTTATTTGGATGGCAGCAGTAAAAGAAGTTGAAAAGTTTGGTAGATGACTATAATCAGGAGGACATACACCTGAAGCTGAGGTTAGTGCTGATCTGGTGTGGAGAGTACTGGGAAGACTTTATAACAAGAGGGGGACTGAGGAGTACAAAAAAGGTTCCTCTGTGCTTAGGTTGGGATGAATTATAATGGTAATGGTACAAAGGACCAGAGGACATACATTTGAATGAAATTACAGAGGCAGAATTTATAGGACCACAGGAGCCATGATGAGATGACTGAGCCTGGGTAAGTTGACGAAAAAAAGAAGCAAAGTTCACATTCTAGCTCACATTCACAGTTGAGGATAAGAAAAAAAGAAATAAGTATATAATAAGGAGAAAGTGACTTGTGTTATGGTCTGTGTCTGGATGTTCCTCCATAGCCTTTGGAGGTAGCTAAATCTAGAGTGTGTGATTGATTCATAATGCAATGCTGGGATTAAGGGTATGAGTGCTACATCTGCCTTAGTTTGTGTAGCCTGTGTACAACATAAAAGACAGAAAGAGTCTTGTCCCTCTTCTCTTGTTGCTTTTGATATCATTAGCTGCCATGAACAGTTGCCCCTCTGCCCTATCACTCTGCCTTAGAGTCAGTTGATTATGGACTGGAACCTCTACAAAATGTAAACTAAATAAACCTTTCCTTCTTTCACCTTAAGTGTTGGGTATCTTGTCTCAACAAGAAAAGTAACATAGCTTGGAATGAATTACAGTTAGCTTTGTTTGCAGCAAGTCATATTGCTTTTACAAGGTACAATATCCAGAGATGCCTCTAATGTGGTTACTAAGGTAGAGATCAGTCAACAGATGGAAACTGAATAGATGTTCAGACCTTTTGTAGCTGAAATGGTTGCTTATAGATTGTCACAGAGAAGAACATGAAGAAGATAAAGCAGAGTAGCAAAAAGTATTTTTGATTACCTACAGAGAAAGACAGTGTGGCTTAATCACGTGATTTAGGAGTTTCAGCTGGAAAGTGAAGTATCTTGCGTTCAAAATTGGCTTTCATGTAAGAAAGTTAATAATATTTTCTGAGCTTTGTTTCATTTTTATATGTAAATCAATAACATTAATAATATATACCTGGAAGAATGGCTGTAAGGCTTAAATAACCCATGGAAAATTTAGAGCTAGAGACATATGCCTGCAGTTATGTTAGACAATCTTTATAAGCGTTAGAGCTTTTGAAATGGGGAGACTCTAATAAATAGATTCTTGGTATCTTAAAGAAGCTCTGCATACATCCTGTGTCCGGAAGATAATTAAGATATTCTGGCTATTTTCATGGCCTCTGCTCAGCAGAACAGCTCCTCGCTCACTGGTGAAAGATGAAGCTGCTAAGCACATCATGGCAGGTGAAGAGGGTGTCCATGGTGGGTGATAGTGAATGACAGTGGGCAGTGTTAGCTACTGGTAGCAGTTGATGAGATGTTCCCTGGGGTGATGGTGGATAATGGTGGTGGTAAGTGATGATGGATAGTGAATGTGTTTGTGGTAGGTAGTGGTGAGTGGTCATGAGTGTTGTGATAGTGGGTACTAAATGATAGATATAATTATAGTTAAATATGACAGATGGGTATTAGTCATAGTGGGATTGGAGTCATCAAGGGCAGCAGTGGTTAATAATGGTAGATGTGCTAATGGGTTATAGGTGGTAATGAGTGATGGGGGAATAGTGATAATTTTTTGTAAGGATGGTAGTGAGAATAATGGCAGCTGACAATAAGCATTTACCATGTGCCAGGAACTGTTCAAGCACATTTACATATATTAATTTACTTAAATTATACAGCAATCCAGTGGCATGGTATCTTAGTCTGCTATCAGAAAATGCCATTGACTGACTGCCATAAACAGAAAAAATAGATTCTCCGTTTTAGAGATTGAGAAATTGAAGATCAAAGCACTGGGTGAGCTTGCCTGTTTCTGTGCCCTTCCATAGTACTAATAAGAGGTAGCACTCTGGGCCTCTTTTATCTTTTTTTCATTTTAAAGAGGAAAAAATAAAAATAACAATAAAACAGTTTCAAAACAGGCTAATAGCAGAGTAACAATAATTAATGTGTTGCATATTCTTATATTCATGATAGTTGTTTAGAGTACAAGATGCCGACATAAAATATTGTCCAGACAATATTAGCACAAACTTTTCTTTACAATGAACTAAGAGATATTAGCTGTGTAACTATCTTCACTATCTTATGTGTATATATGTTTTTTCCTTCTCCCTTTTTTCTTTTCTCCATTCTTCCATCACATTCTTTAATTATTTTATTGGTACACTTTTGATTTACATAATGATCATATTCATCATAGGGAATTTGCACCTTTATATAGCATATCCAGATTGTTCTTTTTTCTCCATTCAGTTCCCCTCTCTCTTATCCCCCTATTTACAAAGTTTTGTTTTCATTTTTTTTCTTCTATTCTCCCTTTATTTACTTTCAAACACTCCCACATTGTTTCCCTTCCCATTTGAGTTTTTTTTTTTTTTTTTCAGTACTGGGGATCAAACTCATGACCTCACGCTTGCCAGGCAGGCACTTCTGCCACTGAGCAAAATCCCCAGCCCCTATTTGAATATTTTCTTCCTACTTCCTAGTATTTGCCAACCATTTTGATCCTTATTTACCCTTTCAGGTTCTCAAAAAAGAGGAATATATATGATATTCAAACATGGGTGTCCAATTTATTTCACTTAAAAGGATGGTCTCAAAGTGCATTTATTTACCTAGAAATATTTCAAGTTTATTCCTCTTCATAGTAGATGAAGAACTTCATTGTATATAAAACCACATCTTTATACATTCATCACTGCTATGTATTTGAGCAGTTACCAAGATTTAGCTATTATAAATTGTGCTGCTATAGATATTAATTATGATCCTTTTAATTCATTCAGGATGATACCAAGAATGGGAATAGCTGGGTCAAATGGAAAGTCTAGTCTTAGTTTTTTGAAGAATCTCTTAGTTTTTTGAAGAACTGATTTCCACATTGAAGAATCTCTTAGTTTTTTGAAGAACTGATTTCCACATTGATTGTACCAATTTATGCCCACACCAACAGTGAAGAAGTGCTCTTTTATCCCTCACAATCCCGCCAGCATTTGTTATTGGTTGATTTCTGGATAAACACAATTCTTCCTCGAGTGAGATGAAATCTCACCTTTGAATTTGCATCTCTTGAATTGCCAGTGATGTTGAACATTTGTTTCATACACTTGTTTCCTGTTTTTACTTCATCTGGGAAGCATCTATTCATTTGAGATGCCCATTTTGGAGTGGGTCTTCAAATCGGTGAGAGGACCTGATTTTTTTTTTGAGTTTTTGTATATTCTAGATGTTAGTTCTTCATCTAAGGAACAGCTAGCAAAAGTTTTATCCCACACTGTGGGTTTTCTTTTCACTCTGTTGGTTTTTTCTTTTGCTGTACAAAAAGTTTTTTAATAAGATGAGATCCATGTTATTTTTTTGTGATTTTTTTCATAAAGTTTTTGCCTATATCTATGTCTTCAAAAGTTCAACCTATTCTGACTTCCATCAGATTTAGTGTTTCTATTTCAATATTTATATGTTGGATCCATTTCAGTTTTAGTTTAGTGCATGGTGAAAGATTCAGATCTTTGGCATGTGGAAAGCCAGTTGTCACATCACCATTTACTAAAGAGGCTATCTTTCTTCCAGTGAAGATATTTGGCCTCTTTGTGAAAGATCAGTTGGCTGAATTGTTTAAAGTTATTGCTGCAACTTTTATTCTGTCCCCTTTGATCCTCAGGTCTGTTTTTTTTTATCATGGTAGCATAGAGTATAATTTCAAGTTAGGAATTATAATGCCTATGCCTTGCCTTTGTTGCCAAAATTGCTTTTGCTATTCTAGGTCTCTTCTTATTCCATCCTTACATCCCTGAAATAAATCCTACTTCTTTATATCCCCTTTGTTTAATAAATTTGGTTTGCTCATGAAATTCTTGCCTCCATTGTCACTCTAGAATATCCTTCAGAATTTTTTGGAGTGCTGGTTCGATGGTCATGAATTTCTACAGGCATTCTTCATCATGGAAGTATCTTATTTCTCCATCAATTTTGAAAGATTATTTTGCAGAATCTCTCAATCTGAATTGAAGGTGATTTTCTTTTACGGCTTGGAATATTTCATTCCAAGTTCTCTTTGACTTAGGGCTTTGTGTTGAGAAGTCTCCTGTGATTCTTATGGGCTTTCCTTTATAGGTGACTTGTTTCTTTTCTCTAACAGCTTTTAATATTCTGTTATTGTGTTGAATTTCTGGAATCTTGACTATTGTATGGCTTGTTGGATATTTTTTGATCATGGCTAATTGTCATGTGTATGCCTCACTTATCTGTGTGTCAAATTCTGATTCCATACTTCAGAAGTTTTCTGCCATTACTACAGTGAACAGAGTTTTTTATTTTATGTCCCTTGTACTGCCTTCTGAATTTTATTGATTCTGATAAATCTTACAGTATTCTTCTTTGCATTGTCTAGCAACTGTTGGATTGATTTTTTGTAGTCTCTCGCTATCTTTAAGAAGTTTTTTATCATTAATAGCAAACCTGTTTTCTAGCTATGATATACTGTCCTCACATTGATTTATCCTGCTGCATATACTTTCAATAGAGCGTTGAGTCTTATGGATATCTGTTTGAATCTGTTTCGTGGAATCCATTTCTTTCCTATGTGAGGCATTCATGGTTTCCATCATTTTCCTAATAAGCACTTTTTATCTGTATGTACTCTAGATTCACTAGCCATGTCCTTAATTATGGTCATCATATCTTTAGTGAGAAATTATTTCTGATTCAGTTTTTTCTAGAACCTCATTCATCTGCTTTGTGACTTTTATTGCTACCATTTCAGAAAGTTTAGATAGGTGATGTTTGATCCTTCTACCTCACTGTCCCCTGGATTTGCCTTGGCTAGCTGGGAGATCTGGAGTTCCATCTTGCTTCTGTGTCTTCTCATTTTCCATTGATTAAAAATTTGTTTTCTGTGTTGATGCTTTAAATTTGCTTATGGTAGGTAGCTTTATTACAAGTGTAAAGACCTTAGAAAATGAATACTTTTCAGATGTCTTCTAGGTGTCACTTACTTTGGCCTTGAGTCTCTCTCGGTGTCATACCTCTTCAACTTATTAGGGTTGAGAAGCTGCCACTATTTGGCCAAGCACTTATTTCTTTGGTACTGGACTATGGTATTTTTTATGACCATCAGATAATCTCAGTATTGTCATACAAGGAATAACAACCAATCACAACAACTGTGTCATCTTGCTGAAAGTAGTATAATTAGTAATTACAATAGAATCAGATACAGCCGGGAAAATGACAAACTGTAGTAACTTAACTTGTCACTTTTAACCATAGGAATAAGATCTTATAATTACACAACAAAACTCTAAAACAAACCAGAAAATTATGTATAGTAAATATCCTCACAATAGTGACTTTACCCTCAGGGGAAAAATTTAAGAGGGAAAGAGTGGGGATAAAATAGAGAAATGGAAGAGAAACAAATTAGAAGCAAGGCTCAGAACAAAAAAGAATTACCCACGCTTTGGAAACTAGTAAACAAGATAAGAGGGAAAAAACAAAAACCAGAGCAAAACAAACAAACAAAAAACTAAAAACAATGTTCGTACTAATGAAAAAGCAGGAACAAACAATCAAAAGAAAAAGTGTCCACTTTAGGGTGTGTCTCTGCTGTCATTAGTAGACAAAGAAGCAGACTGAGCCCAGATCTGTGTTGAAGGATCCCAGCAAGCCTGCGGCAGAATTAGGGTGGGGTGGTGGATAATCCCTGCAAGCCTTCACTTTCGATTCCATGATGTTCAGGCTGATTCTGGTTTCTGGTTGTGAGGCTGATCAAAACTGTTCATCCCACAGCACTTGCTGGCTTCAATTTGACCTTGAAGTCTCCCAAGGCTACACTCAACCAAACACTGGGAGACTGAGGTGAAGCAAACCCTGAGTCCCAGGTTCAGCTGGCCCTTTCCCAAAATGGTGTCTGGCCAAATGCCCTCTTCTGGGGACGTTTGACTGGAGTCACTCACTAGCCACTGTAGCCCACAACATCCACTGCTGCATTCTACGGGTGCATTTCTCTGTGAGGACTCTGGAGTCTCCTGTGTTCACTGTGTCTCTGTAGGTTCGAGCTGCCTCTCTCACACTATGAACCAGGAGGTGAGGGAAAAAAACACTGTTTGCCACCTCCCTCTTCTACATTGAAGTGCCTCTCATTACTCCTTCTATCAGCACCAGTTCTCCCTAAAGATGTTTCCTGGGCCCCAGGGATCCACCTTTCTTCTCTTTCTGTTCCCCAAATTGCTATACTCCAGCATCTGGACCCCAAATCTTGGAGAGACTGATTTTCTGCTGCTCGCCACTTTGCCATCTCCCCAGACATCTGGGCTTCTTTTATAAGGACATTAATCCCATTCATGAGGGCTCCACTCTCATGTCCTGTCACCCAAAGGCCCTATCTCTAAACACCATCACTTTGGGTGTTAGGAATTCAACATACAAATTGCAGGGACACAAATGTCCACACCATGTTAGGTAAGCAGAGTTGTCTCTCTCTTTTTACAGACAGATCCTGAAGCTAGAAAAATTAAATATCTTGCCCAGAGTCATAAAGGTAGGAGGAAATGAAGTCAGGATTTGAGCCAAACGAGTTGGAGTCAGGACCTTCCTAACAGTCTCTATGATGCACAAAGAGAAATAGCACTTTCTCCTTTGAGCTTGTCAAAAATTGTGGCACACTTATTTTTCAGTGCTACTTTTTAAAAACATTTTAAAACTTAAATCAAAAGTTTTTGCTATATCAAAATAATAGAATTAGCAAATTTTTTCTAATATTATTTTGCTAGTATCTCCTAATGTTTTTGTTAAATATTCTTAAGATTTATCTTTAAAACAACTTCTTAAAACATATCATTTTCTCTACTTTATTTTTATTGGCCCGCTGAAAAGCCTTTGGCTGTCAAAAAGCTCTCACTTATGCACCAATGACAAAGTCAGTAGCCAGGCTAAACACAAATGTGTCTTTTAGCCTACAATTAATCCCTTCCTAATGGAGGTTCAGAGAAACAAATATTTTCTACTAGTCCTCAAAGAGGCAAACATTACCCTGCGCTTTCTTAAAATGAAGAGTGTTTTAGAGATGTCTTCCCCAGGCTATAAACTTACGTGTATAGAACACAGTATCTCCCAGCTCTGCTGCAATGCTTTCCCAGGCAAATTAACCATGGCCATTGTTTGGGGATCTTTCACTGAGTCTTCATGTGAAGAGCACATAAGGGATGCTGACAAGTGACAAGCTCTGCTTTAAAGTTCTGTTCTGAAGACACTTGCAACTCAAAACAGGAAACAGCAAACCCAAGTAGATTTGTCAGGGACATGCCTGGTGTAATTACTAAGCACTCGATGACTGATCACCTCTGCCTGCATAATGATGCATGTGACCTTTGGCATGCCAAGAACAATGACGGTTATTCAAATCTGGTAAAGCTAGTGCGGGCTTGCATAGCAGGAAAGACGGTGTTGAATGACATCTTAAAAAAGGAAATGCACATAGCTTAGAGTTGCACAGGGAGAACACACTTCATCAGTTAGAGTGAAGAGTACAAAGGGGCATTAGTGAAGGGCATCTAATGTGTGCATGTTTCAGAATCACCCAGTTCATTTCTACCCATGTGAGATATAACAGATTTACATAGAATGTTTAAATTAAAATTACACTGAAAGATATATTGTCATAAATCTCCCTCAAAATATCCCATCACTGTCACCACCTTCCAGAGTCATCTTTGGAGTCCTCTTTTAAGAGTCTTTACGAAGTGTGATAAAAAGAATATGGTGAATGCTGCTATCTAGTGCCATCCAATGAAAAGATGGGCTCATTAAAAACCACTGCAGTGTGTCTTCTACTTTTTCACCATATCTGACAGCATTTGACTTCTGGCCCTTCCTCAAAGCCACAATGACCAAAGGTAAACATTTGTGAGTCAATTCGGATTATGGAGCCGGTCCCAGCAGTGCCACTAAAAACATTCTTAAAAGAGGACTTTCATAACTGCTTCAGAAAGTAACAATGCTGAATCGTTTTAAAGAGTTTAACAGACAATTCTGGACAGCCCAGTGTTGTACTGATGAGGAACTTCAGTCTAAGGTAGAAGAAGGTAGAACAGAAATTACATTTGAAGTGCATCTCATGGGACTTGGGCACTTACCATCTGTGTTCCACTTTCCTGCTGGTTACATGGTGTGTGCAGTCTCTCCAGCCACCTTACTCATATTCCCACTGGAGCTCCTGGAAGGGAAAGAGGTACATGGAGACAGCTATAGCTCCCACAGAGAAAAAGACAAGGAAATAGGACTCAATTTGTGAAAACTCAAAATAAAACATCATCGAAGCCCAAAAATAAGTGCATAGTCAAAATAAGATACATAATAGAGAAGAAAATTTTCTAACCAATATGCTAATGGAAGTCAATCCCCGGAATACAAAAATCAGAAAATCTGACTGGGGTGAAAGTAAGTTTGATTCTGCTGCTTTTTCACCAAGCACACTGCCTCTGCAGTTCTCCTCCAGTCCCCTGTGGCAATGATGCCAACCAAGCCTTTTAGCCTTGGACCTAAAGGCCTAGAATCTGCACTTTATGGGCTTCGTAGATTATTTTATTGATAAGAGTAATATATGAAGCTGATGTATAAAGAAAACTATAAATAAGCCAAAATAAAAAACAAACACCAATCACCAACATTATTTACACCAAATGGTAATATTATATGCCTGGTACTCATCACAAGTTCATTTCATAACTCAGAATATCCATTAATAAGAGGTGGGTGCTATTGTATCAGAGACACTTCATTTCTACCTGTACGTTTCCATCTTATTCAAATTTTATTTCAATTTTTATTTTGAAAAATCTATGTGGACACAAACTGTAGACACACGGGCAAAACCTGGGCATGATTCTATATTTCAATGCTGGTCTTAAAAATGCTTAGGCTACTGTGCCAACCCACCGTGAGTGATTTCCTTCATTCCCTTGGCTTTATAGTCTACGTATAAGTTCATGATGCCTAAGTAAAGAATCTCTGCTTTGTCATCTTCCCTGAGCCCTGGAGTTGTATATGCTCACTTGAGGTCTAAAAGGCATCTCAAGTATTCTACAACTGATGAATAATTCTTACTTAGCATTCCAAATTTTTTCCCCAAGGATTCACTGCCTCTTTAACTAGGACTGCCAACTTTTCAGTATTCAAACAAAGCTTAGGTGGCTTCTTTTATTCAATGTTTCTGCTTATCTTCATATCAAATCCATCCATGAATTCTATTGGTACAGTGTTTATAAGATTTCTGAAATGTATCTGCTCCTCTCCATTTCCACTGGCCACATCCCACTCCAAGCTGTTGTCATCTTCCATTGGGGCCACTACTGCACTGGCGTGATAACTGAACTCCCTCTTTCTCCTCTCACTCATGTTCAGGGTTAGGGTACCTCTGCTTCATAATATATAACATCAAAACTTCACTGGCATTGGAAGGTAAGCAATAATGTCATGTGTATCTTCAAGGTAGTTGGGAAGCACTTCTACAGATCTATAATAGTTCTATTCTGACTGTCTCACCCTGAGGTCACCACCTTGTCTACTGTTTGCCTAGTGTTTCTAGATCAGGGACTAGAATGTAACAGACTCAATGAATGGGAAAATTAATTAACAAATGGACAAACAACCCCTGATTCATTCTGTGCACTATCACACTGGTTTACGGAGGCTTCTCACTTCTTCCCTTCCCAGGCTGCTTTAAAGGCCCTCAGAAGAAGATACCGTGTCCTCACTACTTGTAATGATTTGATTCATACAAGACTCCTGCATAACAAAAGTTGACATTTACAAAAATAGTGAGTTTGGGTCCTGGCCATCACCTCTGCATTATTGTGCTGAGTCAGGGGAGGCAAGCCTATGACACAGACACATGCCACAGCAGACTGCTGGTTATCACTGAAAACTCTGAAAGAGTCGCCAGCACTGTTCTAAATTAACTAGACAAGAGCATCTCTAGCCTCATCTATGCTGGGCCTCCTGCATTCTTCCTCTGCACTAATACTTCACCAGGGATCTCTTCTTTTCTTTAGGACTATTTAAAGTCTGGGGAAATGGCACAGACAGTTGCTCTAGGAACACACTGGCGGATCTTTCCTGCATCATTTCCAGTCCCTACTTGAGTCTCGGTGAATTCTGTTCATTCCACAAATATCTTTTAATGCCTATTACATGTCACTTATATGTTAAGTACTCAGCATTAGATGATTCAGACATAAGGTCCTATTATGAAATTGTAGCCTAGAGAAAAAAAAGCAACAGACGAAAGAAAGAATCCAGGGCATTTAAGAACAGATTTCTAGGGCTCCGATGTTTTTGCTGTTCTGATGATGAAGTCGAATTACTTAGGTTCAAGGGAACGTTCCCAGCAAAGGAACTTCAAAACGGAAACTGTAGCTCAAGCACAGAGATAAGAAAAAGTGATGGTAAAAATCACCATTTCTGTTAATTATCCCTGTGGTGGATATGATTAGTTTAGCCATGTAAAATGGGGAAAGTCATTACCATTTCCATCCAAATGCTTAGGAATGTTGGCAAGACAATAATAATATGAACACAGTCCTATGAATCTTCGAAAAAAGGAGCCGTGAGCATTTACACTGCTATTAATCTCATTATTCATTTTAGAATCCAAGCCAAAGCATCACTGTAAGCCCTTGGGCAAAGCTGGTTTACCTCCAGTCTTTTTCTCTCTCTGTCTCCCTCTCCCTCTCCCTCTCCCTCCCTCTCTCTGTCTCTGTCTCTCTGTTTCTGTCTCTCTCTGTCTCTTTCTGTCTCTGTCTCTCTGTCTCTCTCTCTTCTCTCTCTCTTGTCTGTCTGTCTGTCTGCCTCTCTCTCTTTCTCTCTCTCTCTCTCTCTGTCTCTCTTGATGCCCTCAAGGTCAGTATTCAGCTTTGCTAGAGCACATTTGGCTGGTGAGCAGGCTTGTTGAGCTACAGGTCATTAGAAAGAGAATATTCTTCCTGTTCTAATCATGGTGTCTGTCTGATCTTGTGAAGTTTTTTTAAAAAATTTTTGTTTTGGTCCTCTATATGGTTAGCATCAGTGTTGTACTTGAGTTTCTTGCTGTTGCAGGGTGTGCTCTTTACACCCCTTAGATGTCCAAGTGCAAGTCAGCATGGAGGGGCTTCCCAGGCTACTTGTGGGAGCCATTACCTGAACTTTGAAGACTTGAGACTCAGATAAAATATGGCTAATTGGACAAATGATCTTCAGTGGCAAACTTACCTGATTTTTCAATGTCTGTTACACCTTCTGGCTTCAAACACCATCCAGCTCCATCTTGCTGATCACTATGGGAAGAGTCTAGTTGAATTCAGCATGGTGATGAAAAGTGACTGCCCATGTACACACCCACTGGGTACCTGAAAGAATCAGAGTAGGTGTTTACAAGAGTTTAATGAAGAGAGTCGGATTTTTACTCCATCTTTGACTCCTAATTTTTTCAAATGTTCACTTCATTATTACATCTAGCAGGGAGTCTCTGTTGTTGACTGTGTTAATTATCTTGGTACTTTTATTGAGGTGTCCTCCCTGTGAGTGAACTGTATCAACACAACAGGAGCATCACTTCACCTTGTCACATTGTCTAAGCTCTCTAACAGATTGCCCAGCGTCACTAAAATTTCCTTGGCTTCTGTCTTTCAGAAATAGTTTATTCTTTCCACCATACCACTATTGTGATAGTTTTACTCTTACAACATATCCTGAGGATTCTTTTCTTACTGGTTCTGATTTAATACAAACTACTTCTTGCTGATATCGTACATTGGATGACACTTGAAGACAAAGTTTTTTCCAAAAATGTGACTCTTCTTGAAGTATTGAGCTATGAAACAGTGAATGCGTACTAATGAGCTATTTTTTGAGACAAGTTCTTGTAGTGTAGTTCAGACTGGCCTTGAGCTCACAATGTAGCCCTGGCTGGCCTTGAACTCACAGAGATCCTCTTGCCTCAGTCTCCAAGAGCTGAGTCTGATGACCTATTGAAATTCAGTTTAATAAAAACTTTTCTGGGCCAAGTTGCATAACTCCAGAACATACAGTGATACGTGTTTATGGTCTTAAATGTAAGCTGAAGTACAGAAGGTTGGGTGGTAAACAGGATGTCGGCAAGCCAAGTTCTTAAGACATGACAGCTAAGACCACCTCTTCAGGTCTGGGAGAAACATCAGGTATATTCAAGTATGAGTTCACAAGAAAGATGAGCCTAGGTTAATTTCAAGCAAGCTCAGCTCCTGCATTCAGCTGGACATGGTGGGAGGAATCTCATCATGTGAATTAGACTAACACATTCCCTCCAAAAATGAAAGTCGTGAATATCTCAGCAGGACCAGTGAGACCAGTGGGAGGGAGAAGTGTGTCTATTCACACAGGGATTTGCTAAAAAGCTGGGCAAAAAGTCAAGTTTGGGGGATTCCCATTCTCATATTCTAATCACAACATTTCTAAGTTGATTCTTGAACATTTTTATTAACCAGAATTTAAACATGTAGGGTGTTTGTAAAATGCATTTGCAAGTTATTTGATACTCCTCCCTCCAAAAAGATGGAGCCTAACAATTCTCCCTCTAAGTACAGGCTAGACTTAGTGAATCACTTCTAAAGAGTAGTGCGTGGAAGAATAGTTAGTAATGGGATTCCAGGTTATTAAAGGCATCACAGTCTCTGCCTTACTCTCTTCTGGATTCCTTGCTTTGTGGAAAGCCAGCTGCCATGATGGGAGAATATTCAAGCAGCCCTACAAAAAGGTCAGTCTGGTACGGAACCATGGCCTGCATCCAACCTTCAGCAAGCAGCTGAGGCCTCTACCAGCAGCCATGCAAGTGAACTGGGAACCTGACACTACAGGCCCAGATAAGCCTTCAGAAGACTACAACCCAGGCCAGCCCTGTGACTGTGGTCAAAGGGGAGATCCCAAGACAAGACCACCGAGTCTGGTCTCCCAAATTCCTCATCTACAGAAACTGTGAGATAATAAATACTTACAGGTTTAGCCAGCTAAGATTTGAGGTACTTTTTACACAGGATAAATAATAAAACAGCTTATCACAATGCACACTCAGTCCTTCAAGAAATGCCTTATTTCTTCAGGCTTCATTTAATATACAATATCAAAAAGTCTTTCCTGTGAGACTTGTCTCAGGGATCAAATTCTCAGACAAAAATTGGAATTTTACTCAAGAAAAAAACATATTTTATGAAGTTTGAGTATGCTATGGAACTGCTTTGGAATGTAAGTGTTGGATCTGAGAAGCAATGGCTTCTCTCTGTAAGTGTTTCCACTACTTAATCACAGCGTCAGGAAATCACAGCCCTGTCTTAGCTGTCTGATTCATCCCACGAGAGTACAGGATACAGTTCCCCAATTTTTATGTTCCCTCAGAGCTACTGTAGGAATAACCAATAGAACTTTACCCACGAGACTCCTCATCTGGATGAAAGATTTCAGAAATGAGTTTAGTCCATATGCACGGCTCTGGTGGTTCTAGAGCAGTGATGGTGAACCGATGGCATGTACCAATCAGCAGAGCTCTCTCTGTTGGTACAGACACCAAGTGTAGGAATGATTTTCCTAAACTAAAACCTCAGTGCTCAGCTTTAACTGCAGTGTTGGCATTCTGTAATATGTCAGTGGATTTTGGGTTGCAGTTGGGGTACTCAGTCTGTGATAGGTTCACATCACTGTTCTAGGGGATTTATTAGACCCAGTGACAGTCACTGAATCCCACGCTAGCATGGTGTTTCCCAGGTGTTAGCCAAGTACATCAACCTAATCTATCACATTATTTCTTTTCAAGAGAGAAAGCAAATTAGTACCTCCTTGTTGCATTGATAAAGATAAAGTTCTTACATTCTCTAAGCCACCTGTGCATGAATCAGTCATCCATAGCAGACTCAGTAGCATATTATCCACCAGAAGCCTGAGAGGAAGAGTAAAACTCTATTCCATAATATTTTACCGTATAATAAACAGATGCTGGTTTAATTCGTCAGAGATCACCTTTCTTCCATTGGTATTTCCTCATAACCCTTAAGCACAGGCAACTCTTCTGCCCACTCATCAATGGGAGTGACTTCTTGGGTCATCCTTTCCAGTGAGAAGGAAACAGTGTCTCTTTCCTCCTCTCCTCAGGTGAGAGTGTGGAAGAAAATGCTAGTGTTGTGGTCAAGCTGCTCATCAGACGCCCCGAGTGCTTTGGCCCCGCCCTGCGGGGTGAAGGAGGAAATGGCCTGTTGGCAGCCATGCAAGGAGCCATCAAGATCTCGGAGAACCCAGCTCTCGACCTCCCTTCTCAGGGATATAAGAGAGCAGTGTAAGTGCAAGGAGTTGCCTTCTAGGATGGATGTACTTGGTGAGTTTCTGGATAGTGTCAGTATGTGGCTGGTAAGGAGGTATCAATAACTTCCCCCAGTAGTAAAAGCATAGAATTTTTATGGTTATTAAATATTTAAAATCACTTTGCCAAGCACAGTAGTGTCTTTGCTCTTCAGGAAATCTGAGTGACAGTGTCTTTGCCTTCTTCATTCCCTTGCTCCACTCAGCCCGGGTACCAGGGTACAGGGCACTGAACCCTCTTGGCCTCTATGGCAGTTTCCCAAGGCATCGCCACTCTGTATCTCTGGAGGAGGCCATCTGGAGGCTAAAAGACCAGAGCAAGGGTACAGTCCTTGTCATCTCCAGATCATTAATCTGTAGTGTCTCATCCTGCACCTCACTTTTAAAACAAGTAATGTTCTCCACTTTCTCTTCTAAAAGTTCTCAGGAAAATGTTGGGGTTTGATTCCTTAATAGAGAAAAAAAGAATTGTGGATTCCAAAAAGTCATGGCTTTAATAATCTTGGTATTTAAAAGTTAGAGACATAGTTTGTAGATGATCTGACTGTCTTGTTACCTGCGTGCCCCCTTGTCACACCTTGTGATTAGTACCCTTTATCCCGTCCTCTAGATTAGAATCTACAGAATGTGAACTACCCAGAACAGGTAGCTTTGAAGGCTATTGGCTTTTTCTTTGTCTTCAGTTATGGTAGGCGACTCAATAGACCCAAAGCGTACACTGTTCCAACTTCCTCACGTAACATGAGAAAAAACTGAGACCCATGGTTACAGCCTATTGGCAGCACAGCCGGGCACAGACGTAGCCCTCTCAACTCCTTGCCCACTGTGGTTTCCACACAGACTCAGAGAGGGAAGACAGTAAGAAGTGTCCACACTCATGCATTACAGTTCATAGGATTCTGGAGATGTCAAAACAAATACTTGAATCCTTTGAGTTTGATGAATAAAACCACCTCATTGCCTGCTGAAAGGAGAGATTCCCAGGAAATGCTGGTGTGATGCTCAAGGAGAACAGTGTTTCTATCTTGAGCCCCAGTTCTCTAATAACATGGCGAGCCTGCTAATCTCACACCTGCTTGTGTTCATTCTCTCTCTGCAGCACAGAAGACCGTGAAGAGGAAGAAGAGATTGTGTATATGGGCAACGCAATTATGTCGTTTTATTCTGCCCTGATAGATCTCCTGGGCCGCTGTGCTCCTGAAATGCATGTAAGTGATAGAGTTCCCAGAGGGCATCTTTTGAGAAACCTGAGCCAAGAAACACTGTCAGTGTCCTGAACACAGTTTTCTTCCTCTGTGCCTGGCGTTTGCTAGCATGCCTTTCTCTTGGTTATATAACATCGAAGCATAATACCCAGTGGGGCAGCTTTCCAAGGAAGGACTTCTGCTGGGGTGATTATACGTGGGGTTTCTCTGTGGCATTAGTTAGTATTAGTTGGACATACACTCGACACACTTAATTTCCATCACTTCCCAAGATTATGTTTTATGTCCTTCAGTTGGGTCACAATGTGACCAATTTGCATCTCATTCGAGGCCATCCTGAGTGACCTCATAGACTCCACGAGCATCATGAGGATACTCTAATGTGGAAAATCCCCTTGTCTTGATGACTGTGGTGTTCAGATCCAAGAAAGCAGCCTCTCACCAGGTTCATGTCTAATCAGTTTCCTGAAAAATGAAGTTTTCATAGATGCACAGGAATGACTGATCCTGTTTCATGGGGCACCATCTCGGGCTTCCAGTTTTGCCTAAAAAGTGTGTTCATTCCCTCTCATTTTCATCCCTGCTGAGGGCTTAGAAGTTGCCTTGTTTTGTATAAAGCCTTGTATCATAAGTGAGAGAGGAAATAATTGCTGTTCATGTGCAAAGAAAATCTAAATCTTAGGAAAGGGGGCTGCATGGAATTCTTAGGATTCTGTTTCTTAGGGTAGTAAACCAGCCCGTCCCCTTGGACCTGGCTTTCCACTCCAGTGTCTCCTAGAAACAGTCAGGGAAGCAGCAGGGTGAGCAGCAGGCTTGGGAGAAGTAGAGTCAGAGACCACCATGTGTTCCTACTGCAGTTCTGATCAGCTCTCTGCACTTCCTGGCTTATTCTCAGAAAGGCAATGTGGGATGGCTAAGTCACAGGGTTCACAAGGGAAGGGGCTCCTGCCTGCTTGCCACTCTGTCCCCGACACTTTACATGCACACACACATGCACACACAAACTCATGCACTCTCACGCCTCTCTGTGACCCCTACTGTGTCAGCAGTAGGAGAGAAAGGAAGATGCCGTCCTCACTGACAGCTGCCCATGCACTCACAGAAAAAGGAGGTGCAGCCAGTGTGGACACATAGGGTTCTCCTTTCTCTGGTGCCTCCCAGCACCATAGTCCAGGACGTCACCAGTCCACGTGGCATAGACTGAATCCCTGGCAGCTCAGACCCAGCAGAGGGCCCCCATCTGCACTGCAGAGAGCACACCTGTGGGAAGATGTGGTGCACCACGTACATGCTGCTCGGCACATGAGGGTCTGCACAGACCCGGTTATTCGCCCCAGGGTGCCTCCACCTACAGGCTCAGGTTCTGCCTCATTCTTGACACCCCTGTTGCCAGCCAGCATTTGTCAAATTCTCAGGAAACTGAAAATCCTAAGCCATTTCTACATTTACTAGAATTCTGGAATCTGGCACTGTGGTCACATTGTCAACACTTTTGTCACCACAACCATGAGCACTCCCAGTGGTGCAGTCACACTGAGAAAGAAAACCATCCACAGGCAGTGTATTTTCTGCTTGGTCCTTTAACTGATGGCTGTTTCAACCACAGCAATGAAATGAAACAGCCCCTCCACAGTTATTCCCTCAGTAAAGACCTTCTGGAAAACAAAGAGAAAGCTTCTGTCTTTCTCTGGGCACAGGTGTCTCTGGCAGCTAGAGGAATACAGAGGTGGACCTCTGCCCTGAAAGAGCACCACTTTCTTGCCAGAGGATTGGAGATGGGGTGGAGTGGAGGTGTAGGACATCATCTATCTAATCCCTTTCTGCAATCCTGCATTACAGCTTATCCAGACGGGAAAAGGGGAAGCCATCCGCATCCGGTCCATCTTGCGCTCCCTGGTCCCCACGGAGGACCTGGTTGGGATCATCAGCATCCCACTGAAACTGCCCTGCCTCAATAAAGGTAGGAAAGCTCCCTCAGACCCCCCAAGATGGCACCCCTGAGTGCCCACTTGTAGGGCAGGCTGCCCAGGGAAAATCTTTCTCTTTCTCCAATGATGAGTAGCTTTCTCCTCTATATTCTAGCCGGCTTCCCTCTCATCTGTATCATACCTGTGCCAGAATGACTAAACAGGGACACGTGCCTTCTCCATCTAACCCTGTGCAGCAGTGGACAGAATGGGGAAAATGAAACATCTCACTGTGGTCTTTCTTCTTCTTTTGCCTCTGCCGGTATCATGGTAGTGGCAGCTTGGGTAACAGTCAGGCAGACTGTATCTGCCACAGTCCAAAACCTCGCAGCTGAGGTTCATGGAAGGTACATGTGACATTTGACAGTCATCTTTGAAAAACTCTCCCCAAAGTACAGTATTGTTTCTCCAAGTTATTCTACCTGCTCTCTGGGCAGATGGAAGAATTAGAAAGATGGAGTGACTCTGTCTGTTGCAGTGTTTCCCCCAACTGATATTCAATGAAATATTTTTGTACATTTATTAATAAGAGGTTTGGGGTCAAATAGGTTTGGGGATGCACTGCATTTTTATAACCTCATAAAGCATAGTAAAATTATAATTTCCTCGAGAAAACTAGTAATAACCTAAAAAGATGTTGAACTCAATATTTTCTGAATATTTGATGGATTTTTTAAGCACAAAACACTCATGCATCTCCCACAAAAATATGTTCCTTGGTGTTCCAAACTCCAAGCGAGGTTGAGCGATCACATCAGCCTCCACCACTCAGCTCTAGTGCCCTCTCGTGGTTAGTGAGGGAGATGCCAGCTGCTGTTCCTTTCATCCCTGCCATGCTTTATAAGGTCCCACACCTTTCTAGTTACAGTATTTACATATTATATCACTGCACTTGGTCATTTGAGGGCTCTCTTTT
Source organism: Cavia porcellus (assembly GCF_034190915.1). Classification (NCBI taxonomy): domain Eukaryota; kingdom Metazoa; phylum Chordata; class Mammalia; order Rodentia; family Caviidae; genus Cavia; species Cavia porcellus. Next base: position 36,716,571 of record NW_026947489.1, read on the forward strand.
CTAAATTTTTAGAGCAAACAAAACGGGAGGGAGAAGATTTTAAACGCTCTTTCAAAATCCTTTTTTCTCCAAACTGTTCTTATTTTCTCCATGGGATTCCCCACTTCGTGCTGGCATGGTCGTGCATGCCGGGAATCCCAGCACTGGGGCAACTGAGACAGGAAGAGCACCATGAATTCAAGTCCAGCCTGGGCCACATAAGCAAGTTCAAGGCCAGCTTGCACTATGTAGCAAAACTCTTGTTTCAAAAAAGAAAAAAAAACTTCATTTTGAACCTGTTTATTAAAATAAGTTTAGAATTTTTGCATGGTCTGATAACAGCAGTAGCAAACTTTTTAGCGCTTTTAGTGATGCAAACAGCCCACTGTGGAACATAGGACTCCCCAGTGCTGATCTAATGTAAGCACCTCCTAAATCAGATCATTGCTTCCAAACACAGCAAGTGTTTTTTATGCTCTTTATGATGTATTGGTTTCAGAAGGCAGGAATAATATTCAATGCAAGCCTTCTTCTTTAATATCTTACCACTTACTTCTGTCTTCCGTTAACAAAGTAATAAATCCAGCCTGAATTCTCAGCACTTGCCTGTTTCTGTGATGTAAATATTTTCATCATGGCCGAAGCTACCAATGTTACACCACTGAACGTGGAGTTGAAATGAGACTGTGTATAGCACAGCATCACAGTGTGTTCTTACATAGAAATGCAGTGGAGAGAACCTCAATAGAGTGTACAGAAAGTGTCGTAGGAAGTGATGAGTGATAAGTATTTGTCACCTTTTTAAGTGTAACTCATTCAAATTGTGAAGTTAAATTTTTGAATAAGGGATACATTTAATAACTGACTGACAGCATTCCTGGAATTTTGGCAGTTGGCTCCTGAACCCAGAATAAGCTGACTTCAGCAGAACACCGTTGTCTTCGGAATTCCTATTGCTTATTAGAACAAACAGGCAAAGTTTGGTGTGTTGCATTTTAAGATTGTGGAGGTAATAAAAAGGAAAAACCTTTTCTGCCTTTCAGATGGGTCAGTCAGCGAGCCCAACATGGCAGCCAACTTTTGCCCTGACCACAAGGCACCCATGGTACTGTTCTTGGACCGCGTTTATGGCATTAAAGATCAAACTTTTCTGCTCCATTTACTGGAGGTTGGGTTTTTGCCTGATTTGAGAGCCTCTGCCTCTCTAGATACAGTAAGTACCTAAGTGGAAAAAAGTTCTCTCCCCACGTTGTAAAATTAGTAGTCTGGACTTTAAAATCAAATCTTTTCTACATACTCACTGACTATATTTTAACAGTGGAAAAAGCAGTGTCACCAAGAAATGGAAGATATTTGTCATGAACAGAAATTGCCATATAAGTACAGGATATCTGACTTCCAATATTCAACCTGGCTCCTTCAATCACAGTTTTTAAGTCTTGCTAATGTTTGCAGAGAGAAGATTCCTGCTCATTGCAGAATGTTTCGCAGCATCCCTGGCCTCTACCCACTAGATATCTAGATATCTGGATATCTAATGTCCTACTCCCCCCGCCCAAACCAAAACCAATCCAGATATCACCAGATGTCCGGTGAACACTGGGCTGTGTTGCTTCTGAAAATTGATGACTGTCAGCGTTGCGGGTTCATCTCTGGGGTTCATGCACTGAGCATCAGAAAGGTCAGGTGTGAACCCAGGGGCATGACAAAGTTCAGTCCAAGAGTCCAGTGGACATTGAGGTTGAGGGAAAATACAGTAATCCAACATCAACAGGGATCAAGACAGGAGATTCCAGGAGTTAAAAAAGACATCTGCCACATATTAGGGCTGTGCAGAAAAATAGTGTGCCAAAAGTTCTGAGCCTGAGAGGTAAAGGCAAGCGAGATCTCCTTAGATCTCAAAAATGTCCTTGCAGCTCAGGATTTTGGTTAAAAAGTTTATCAGAGGGTATACCTGGTGTCCAGCCTCTGAAGTGTGAGCCCGTGGGGTTGGTCAGCAGCTGGACCTTAACTGAGATGGATTCCACCAAAAGAGTTACCCAGAAATAGAAACCAGTCTGACCCCCAGCCCTATTGGATTCTCTACTCAGAAATGGAGACCTTTCTGTGGCATGTAGGTGAGAAACAGTGCATCCACAAATTACCAGAGTATGAGGGGCACATGATCCGTCTGGATTTTTAAAACAATGCACCTACCACTGCTTTTGTTAGGAACTTTTCTACAAAAATTACTTGATCTAAAAAATAATATTTTTAATTTATGGGATGTCTCCAAGTTTCCTCTTCAGGCATTTAATTTTTTACAGATCAAATAAATAGCAAGTGCTATTTCAGCATCTGGCATTCAATCACATGCTTGTCCAAGCACCATCTGCAACAAAAAGATTTTCTATTCAGTTCCCCAGCATGCAGATATTCAGGCATTCTCATCTACAAACTTTCAGGCCACTAGAATCAAAGTTCTGCTTTCCTTGTTTTAGCAACATTGTCTATGAAAGTGATAAATGTAAAACATGAGCTATTTCTTTCAGAATGATTAACAAAGTGTCCAGAAGACAAACTTGATAATTAATAGGAGCACCCAGAAATGTGTACAGTTCAAAGAAAACAGCTTTTCAAATCACAAGTTGTAGAAAATGTGTTACAGATACAATGGCTGTGGTAATCACAGGAAATAATGATAATATTTTATCTCCGTGGTTCTCAAGATCTTTTTTGAAGTTCCACAGTTTTCAAGACGGTAGCTAATCATGCTCTGGCTATATTTAGTGTCACTAAACGGGTCTTCCCTTGAATTCAGTCTGTCCATCAAAATAAACAAAAGAGAGCATTGTGAACAAGATTTAGGGCATAGTTTTAGAAAAGGCCATTGAGTTCTATTCCTTTTAGACTTGTCCCATGTGGAGTTAGGTTTCTTTTACTGAGAAGCATCCACCCGCAAGACATTCATCAGGCAGTGAACTGCTCAAATATTTATAAATTACCAGATGAGGGCACAGCTCTACTTTCTCATTGTAAAGCTATCACCAAACCGGTGTATTTGGAAAACTACTTAACCTGTAAACACTTAATAATCTTCAGTCTCCAGAAGTTGAGAAATGAGAGCTAAAACTGGAATAATAACTGTTACAGCCCAGCAGCTGGTCTTGCAAGCATCAAGGGTGTAAGGTTAAATTGAGCGTGGCCTGAGTTTAGTAATGGTTTACAGTTTGCCTTTGTGGGAAGCATGTTTGTAGGATCATTTGGGATTCAGCCAGCTTTCACTCTTTACTTTTTTATGGTTTTTATTTTTTCCTTTACATTTTTAAAATGTTACTTAAAATGCAAAAGAAAAAAGGCCTGCCGACCAAGTGGGAAGTTGTTCATACTGTTGCTCTGAAACATAAACCAGCCTGAACCGTGTTAGGCTTCTCGAGCTCCAGCTTGGGAATTCAGACACGGGGCAGTCTGACCACTCTCTGAGAGGTTAATAAACCTCATGATTCCCTCCCCTAGGTGTCCCTCAGCACCACAGAGGCTGCACTGGCGCTCAACAGGTATATATGCTCTGCGGTGCTCCCGCTGCTTACGAGGTGCGCCCCACTGTTTGCCGGGACGGAGCACTGCACCTCCCTGATTGATTCCACGCTGCAGACCATTTACAGGCTCTCCAAGGGGCGGTCCCTCACCAAAGCACAGAGGGATACCATAGAGGAATGTCTGCTGGCCATTTGCAAGTGAGTACCCGTCTGTCTTTGAGTTCCATGCACGCATCCATGCCACGTGTAGTTAATCGTATAATCTACACTACTGATGCAGTCTGAGGACGCTGCCAGTCCTTCCACACCCATCAGTCCTCTCCAAACACCTCTTCTTCAGAGACGCGTGGTATCGTTTTGGCACAAACTCTTCCTATGGAATGGGGCGGGGTGAGATCAGGCTTTAGCAGTGAGAAATGACAGAACAGGGGAAGGGACTATGCTTCAAACGTACTCTCGATTATGAGATAATTGTTTAGTGCCCAAGATAAAGCCAGAGCACATTCATTCGTTCTCCACAAGAGAACACTCTCTATACCTTCCTCTCAATTTTTTTTCTGAGTATAAAACTGCCCAAAAAATGAGGTTTTAAAAAATTGTTTAAAAGGTCAATCTCATACATTTCAAATGTAATAGTGGTTCCTACGTGCAAGGTACTTTATTAAAAATGAACCTGTGTCTGCTGATTTTGCATCTTCTAACCCCAGAGGCTGCAGATCCCTTTCCAAAATCAGAGCCTGTACTCTGGCTGTTTTATTCATTTCAGGATTACTAGAATAACCGATAGAGAATTAAGTTAACTAGATAATTTTTGGTCTTGCAAGGGAGATAAAGCTTGTAGACACACTGACACCTCTAGGAATTACAAGGAAATATGTTTTCTCCTTGGCTAATGACCCCATTGCTTATTTATTATATGGGCCTTTCCATTTCTTCCTCACTGTGGCAGTTTACCCACAGGCAGCCCTCGCTATCCACATCAGTTCTGTACTCACTGGTAACTGCTTCAGGAACAGCTGCAGACTGTGATGTTCTACCTTCGTTAGACACAGACTCAGTGGTTTCTTAGCAGCGATACAAACCAGGGAGCCCCGCTTCCCTACGAGAGCTATTTCCCAGTCCAAAATCATGTGGATCTGACCTGTAAATATTTTCAAAGAAATCAGACTTTGAGGAAATTAGAAGTTTATGTTGAAACTTAATATATAGCCCGTAAGCCTGTATATTTCTGGCCTGGCACACACCTTCACAGCTGTTCTGTAGATACAACAGACAAACTGATGCTTACCTGGACTTTGTGTTATCTATTTTTAATAAGTCAGGAATCATTAGAGTACAGATTTTTGCACTCTGTGATTTTATTGAAATTAGTCTTAGGTGATATCTGCTAAATATCTGAACAGAAATGTGAGGCACTGAATGATTTTGTATCATAATCACTAGATTCAGGAGTCAGGCTACGTGGGACAAATTATGAGGCATCTTAACTCAACCCAGGGCTTTTTATCCCAAGGCCACTCTGGGAAAAGCTGTGAAACAGATGAGCTTTGTTTCTCATCTTCATCAATATCCATCTTCATTGTTATAGATGTAGGATTTGCTCACTAGCATCATTCCTTAATGTTGGAGTTATTACCTTGCTCCATGATGTCCTAGGCATCTGTGGAGGAAATCCAGGGCTTCAAAAGCTAAACTTACATAGAACATCGTGTGAGTGGAGGGGTGTGTGCACTTTTCTCTGGAGAGAATCTGTAGGCTCCATGAGGCTTTAAAAAGATGTGGCACCCTAAAAACACAAGCTAATGAATGTTGCTTCTCTCTCCTCCTTTATTCCAGAATTGAGCTGCACCAAATACAACAGCCATGATGTCTGTAATTTAGTCAAGTATTCTTTTATTAATTATTGTGAGAACAAAGCCATAATCCAAAGAATTAATTCTAAAAGCGGAGTTTTCTGAACCAGGTTGTACCCTGAAAAGCTTTAAGGGTCACATCAAACTCCATACCAGTAGATGGCCTCAGACTCCACCAATATGTTTGACAGCCCCAGCTCCTCTTGCAGAATTCAGGACTGTTCATCCTTAAGATGGCTGTATAATTAGCCACACCTTCTTTCTGTAGTATCCTTTGCAAATAATCACAAAATGTATTGTAAGCATGTATGGAGTTTAGAACATCTGCCGTAAATGTTGATTGGAATTTAACCTTAGGCATCCCAACTCATCAGCAGAAAGTCCTTTCTGAATTTTAACTACACTCACTTTTGAAAGTATTTTACAAACCATCATCCATGACCTTGTATCTAGGAGCTAATTATTTGGAGCAGTTAGCCCTAATATAGCGTTAGTCTTGCATTCTTCCTTCCTCTGCTCTGTATCATTTATTTATTATTTTTTCCTTTTGTTCTTTTTCTTAATGCACACGGCAGTCACTTGAGGCCTTCTATGTTACAACAACTCCTGCGACGTCTGGTTTTTGATGTACCACTACTCAACGAATACTGCAAAATGCCTCTGAAGGTAAACCTCGCTCTCCTCACAGGAACACAGTCCCTGACACAGGCAGTGTGCTCTGTCTGACGTGTCTTCACAATTTGGGGAGCAAAAATCAGACTAAATGAGCTCTACTCCTTTAAATTGACAGCTTGATGCAATCTACAAAATCAAAACCATTCTTGAAGGTTCAGTTTCAAGAGAGATGTGTTACATTCACTCAATGCTGTAATGTTTGCTCGTTGCTTTTCATTGGCTACTAATTTATTAGCAGAAGTTGGTGAGGGGGAGAAAGTGGATTTTGCACCTTTCTCACTTAATTAGGTTTTCAGAAGATTTTTTGGTCCCAGTTGGGTGTGGTGGTATATATCTGTAATCCCTGCACTGGGGAGACTGAGGCAGAAGGATCACCATGAATTTGAGGCCAGCCTGCACTACCTATGAGGGCATATAAAAAAAACTAAAAGTATCAGAAAATCTTTGAAAGCCCTGTGATTTATCATTCAAAGAGGATAAAATGTCTCATTCCTATATTGTTTTGTGTTTTTCTTTTTTGCTTTGTAAAAATCCTTTTTACATTCCATTTTTTTCTTTCTTTATTAAGGAAAAGAGCACAGGACTCTATTTTTTTATTTACTCATTCCTGGTTGCCCCATAATTCATAAATATTTTATCATAGCACCAGGAACATCTATCCAAGCAGTGGCAGAGTCAGCGGTCCACCAGATGGGCAATGTTTGTTTTTATTTTTATTTTCTTTTACTCTGAGGCTTTATCATACTCGCATACCCAAAAATGTCCTGAAAATCCTGTCTAGTGACCTTAATAGAATGTTTTCTACTCAGAAATAGTTCATGCAGAGATTTAGAAAGCATTTTGTTGGAATAACAGAACTTCCAGTAAGTCTATCATTCAATCCTGTGTCTAGCCAGGACGAAGGCGGGCTGTGTGACCATCGGCGGGTCCATAGTCCTCAGCAACCTATTTCTTCTCTCTCACCATAACAGTCCCAGGTTTTTTGTTTGTTTGTTTGTTTTGTTTTGTTTTGTCTTTTTCATTTTTATCGGTACCAGGGATAGAACTCAGGACCGCCTGCTTGCAAGGCAGGCGCTTATGCCGCTGAGCTAAACCCCCAGCCCCCAACAGTCCCAGTTTTAATCTCGAAAGGTACTTTAGCTGAGAATCACAGTTTGCATGGTTTTGTTCCTTCTATAGGCTTCTGCTGCCAGCAAGATGCTGGCTTCTAGGAGGGATCGTTGCTGCCACTCAATAAATTTGCTTTAACATCTCTCATCAATGGAAACTTTCTTAGAGAACGTGGATCCCACCAGTTGGGAACAGAGCATTACTTCAGTGTTTCTTCCCTCTACTGGCCAGATGTGAAACTGCTATAACACCAGAAGACTAGAGAGAGGCCAGGAAACCTTGAGGAATATAATCAATGTAGCGAAAATCTCCAGACCCACAGCTTGCCACCCAACATACCCTTCTCAAATCAGTCCCTCAGAACCTTCCAGAATCAAGCAAATGTCTTAGAAGAAATTCTCACAGCCAACTGGTTAAAACAACACACAATGACTACTTTCAGAGGGTAGCAGTTTCTCATTTGCAGTGGAAACAGCTCTTCTCTGTCTTCTAGCCACTACTAGAGGCCCGTTGGGAGACTTGAGAATTAATCAGGAACAGGCAGCTCAAGCTAGACCTCATTAGGCTGGAGAGCAAACCCCTCTGAGGGAGCCCCAAAAGGTCGCTTTGCAGACAACACAGCTGTTTACGATGTCGATTTCATTCTCATGATCTCCAAATCCTGTTTTATTCTGCCCTGCATGTTTTTGATGCCTGTGGATTCCTGTGTCCTACCCCACTGGTGCAATCCTGCTGCAAATCTCCCAGCTTCTGACGAATCACTATGAGCAGTGCTGGAAGTATTACTGTCTGCCTTCAGGATGGGGGAGCTATGGGTTGGCCGTGGAGGAGGAGTTGCACCTCACAGAGAAGCTCTTCTGGGGAATTTTTGACTCCCTCTCCCATAAGGTAATTACGGTGCTTCCTGAACAAAAAGGAAGAACCTCAGTGACCCCAGACCACAACAATGATTAGCATCTATGAAGCTTTGCCATATGCTAGAAACTGGGCTAAGTACTTCACACGTGTATTACATTAATCCTTACCCCAACTGTCTAAAAAGGAGCCACCATCAATCCTTACTTTACAGGTCTTAGAGTAGAATAACTTACCAGACTCGCAAAGCTAATGCAAGAGAGAGCTAGCCCCAGAGGAAATGACAGCAGTATTGCTTCCAGTCTTGGTGACTTACCTCCCTATTCTTTCCCTCAGACTTGGCATGACTCCTGTTAGCCAGTCTTCTCTCAAGTCCTGACATCTGGTCGGCTGTAGCCAAAGGGAGATGAAGGAGACTTGAAGCCAGTCTATGGAGGTGCTTCATTTAAAGAAGAGGTTGAGGGGGAACTCAGAGCCTCGACCTCCAAACCTTGCAGGACAACCTGATAGAAACAGGGCTCTGATTCTCAGACTCTGCTGTCCAATATATTTCAATTCATCAGGTCACCAGATTTAATGATAGAAAATGAGTGGATCTTCTTTTCTGAGAGAAGTCCAGAGCATCTGCATATCTTGTTCACCTGTACTTAAATTTTCTTTACTTCTGGATTCTTTTGGTTTACTATAAGCAGACCAGAAACGTTCTAAATCTGTGTTAGGTGTTAGAAATACATTCATGGCCAGGTTCAGGAGAGAATGTATGTGATGCTGAGCAGAATGCCTGTGACATCTACCTGTGACCCACGTCTGCTAGTGTGGGTCAGTTTCTATAATCACCCATGGGAGAAAAATTTATATAGACCTTTCTGTTAACCCTTACTGACCCTTAATATATACTTGGCATTAACTATTTGAGAGATGTGGGTTTAAACCTAGAGGGTTTCACAGATGGTCATCTCATCCTACAAGAATGCCTCAGTTTCCACCACAGAGTATTCAAGGGGTTGCAGATTTCCTATTTTGACCAGCCTGGACAAATGCATATACTATGTCTTCATTTCCAGCTAATCAATGAGTGAATCCAGTTTCTTTATTAAGGAAGTATATTATTTTCCCTTTCAGAGGTACGACCCAGATCTATTCCGAATGGCCTTGCCTTGCCTCAGTGCTATCGCTGGGGCCTTGCCACCAGATTATTTAGATACCAGAATCACAGGCACACTGGAGAAACAGGTCTCTGTGGATGCAGATGGAAACTTTGACCCCAAACCCATCAACACGATGAAGTGAGTCCAGAATAATCTCTAAGCGGGTCCTATGCTTTACCCAGTACCCCATGTTCTTTCTTTCAGGATATAACAAGAAATTTAAACTTCCTCTCTTTCCCTCCTGCTAACACTGTTTGTCATGTCCCTTGACTCTGTGAGGCACATCGGCCCAAGATTCAATCCCCCCATATCTGATTTTACACCGCATTAGTTAGGCATTGCGCTTTTTTTGGGGGGGGGTGGTGTTGGTGTCTTATATGAGATAGATGTACCATTAACTAAGTGTTGCCTAAGGCGTTGAAAGAATCACCCTGACTAATGATGCAATTCATTTATTAATGAGGTTTTTTTCACAGAATCTTTGCTCTTTGTGAATGAGACCTTTACAGTTCTAATAGCATACACATAAAAATCACTTCCATAACTGACATTCGGCTGAGCTCTGGCATGGCCTTGAACATGATGGCCCAAGAGTCGTAGTCCTTATTTGACAGGCTGAACCTGCTCTTTGTCATGTTGAGGGATGCCAGAACTCTGGAGTAATCCTATGATAACGCCTTTTAGTTTCTCCCTATGGTGACCCAGAATTTCTCGCTGAAGTCCATTAGACTCTGGAGGTGTGTTTACTCTGGGACGAAAAGGTGCTTAGTTTTGGTTTGTGGCAGTTCCTCCTGAGTCATGGGAGGTAACGTCTTCATCTTCAGGGGCATTTGAAAGAGCTCCACCCTGCTGCAGGTGCAGGGAGAGTAAGACTGCTCCTCTAGAAGCCCCTTGGTTGTGTTTGGCGCCAATTCTCAGATGAGACCCTGACCCCTTCCCAGCAGGGGTCAGCTTTGATAATGTGTGAAGTTTGTCCGTGAGTTAACAGTCCATTGAACAGAGCCCTACTGGGGGAATGATGAGAAACAGAATTGAAACAGCTCTAAGGGAGTAGTAAAAGGTATGACCAAATTCTACCTAAGTGAAAAAGAAGACAGGTATAGGGTTAGAGAATTTTGCCCTATAAAAATAAGTGTTTCCAAGGATGCTAAAGTAAATGACATAACACTTTGGATATTTTTATAAACATTATAAGAAACACATCATACTCTGGCAGTTGTGTGCTTACTTTGAGAGTTCTGATTCCTTGACATATATCTTTGACATAGTATAAATCTTTGAATGATGTGCGGAATAGAGACTGAGTCTGGCTGACCTAAAAAAAAATGGGGACCTTTTCCTTATTGCCAAGACATAGTCATTCTGAAAACCTAGTGAAAGGCTGACCAGACAGCTCTCACCAAAGCACAGTGAGAAAATGGGTGATCCTCGGGCATCCCTATAGATGAATCATGACCTTGAAGAATTTATTGCCCTTGTCCCTCACCCAACTTAAGGTTCAAATTCCGAGGAGAGTGAGTCTGATTTGCCTGTTCACTGGCCTGCCTTTGCTGAGTATTCACATAGCGCTGCACGTGATACCGGAAGACCATGCATTGCAGAAGGAAGTTGAGGCTGTGTCACCATTAGAAGGCATGAGTGTTGCTGGACAACCAGGAGTGATAGATGACTGCTGTGCTTCCAAAACTAGTAGTAGTGAGTCACTGAATCCTCAGTGGTAGACAAGCGCTGTTTTCTCCCCTCTAGCTATCCATGTTGGCCACTCCCCAGTTAGAGTCCTACGATGACAGTCCAGTTTCTTTGGATGAAAGAATTCTCATTTTCTAAACTGCACTGATCTGGGCATGGAACCAGTATGGTTCTTTAGGATCCAGCAAAAGCCAGAGCAGCTGGAGAAGACCACCTGTGCAGTGGAGGCTCTATGAAGACAGCCTGTGATTAGGGACAGGTGTGTGTCTGTGACATAATCCTGTGAATGCTACTCCTGCTCAGCAATGTCACTATGTCTCGGGTGGCTTCAGCTCACGGTTAGCTGGTGGATTGAATCCAACTTGTGACAGCTGATTGCTAGTTCTACTCATCTTTTACCACATCTGACCAAAACTTGGCCATGTTTGGAGAAGTTGTAATTTTTTCTCTTGTTTTGCAGTTTTTCCTTGCCTGAAAAATTGGAATACATTGTCACCAAGTATGCTGAGCATTCACATGATAAATGGGCCTGTGACAAGGTAAGGATTATCGTCCAGTTGACAATTGTCAGGGGGAAAAAATCTAGCCCAGGAACATTAAGGGGTCCAATTCTGGAAATCTGCCCAATTTGTCTAAGTGACAGACTCGCCATGCCAAGAGCATTCATTATTTCTGAGCAGCAGTTTCCCTGGGGTTGGTGGAGGTTGGAGAAATAGGCGGCTTGCAGCTGCTGGTACTGCTTTTGTATTTCTCAAGAAAACGATCAATGCTGAAAATGATAACTTGTTTTTTAACATTGTGTTTCCTTGAGTTTAGGCTCAAGTTTGCACTCAAGTGTGTTTAATATAAATGCTTAGTGAGGATGGAGAGGCTTTTTTTCCTTTAAATATAGCATTGAAAAAAAGGGAAATGAGGGCTGGGAATTTAGCTCAGCGGCGTAAGCACCTGCTTTGCAAGCAGGAGGTCATGAGTTCGATCCCCGGTACCGATAAAAAAAGATAATAAAAAGGAAATGAAATTAAAATTTGCTAAGAAGCTAATTTTTTTAACAGGAAGGACTCAGAAAGCATCTCCCTATGATAGGCACCTCTAAAATTTCCAGACACTCCCTTATTAGTAAGCATGTCCATCTGGTGTTTAAAATTCCTCACCACACAAAGTCAGGCTTCTCACTAAGTTTAATTGCTTCGTCAGCTCTCTAATGCTGGTAGGCAAAGTGGGAAGATGGCCAGAGACACCCAGGATTTCTGTGGGCAGCCAGGGAAAGATTGGGGTCCTTGTTAAGCTGCAGCTCACAGCTTGTAAGTACAGACCTGTCTCCCCAGCAAGTTCACAGAAAACCATCTTCCCACCGCATGCCCATAGCCAGCGGACACTGTGAGCCCCTAGTTCTGTCTCTGTGTGGATCTGAGTTTAGCCGTGCTCCTCTCATGAGTTCCTTGTGGGGGCCAAAGGTAACAATAATCACTGAACTATAGAATAGCTAATACCTTGTGATTCTAGAGTAGAGACTGGCAAAGCTTTTTTGTAAAAGGCCAGATAGTCTCTGTGACAACCGTTCATTTTCATTCTTGTAACACAAAAATAGCCATAGACAAAATATAAACAAAAAAGGAGGTCTATGTTCCCATAAAACTTCAGCAATGAGAAAAGAGGTAGCCAAGTTGGTAGTCAAGGGCCATAGTTTCCTGACCCTCCCTCTAGCTTCTGGGTGTTCTAAGGCTCTTTTTACCTGTGGCCCTGGCTAACCCAGTAATTAAGAAGATAGCTGTCTCTGTGTACCCCCACAGTAGCTAATCTGTCACTGAACTGTGTAGAGTTGACCTCCTGTGTCTCTCTGGAATTTGTGTGGATTTTTCCATCACCGTGCCTTGATGTCAGCGCAAGCCACCATCATCTTTTGTGCTGAGCTTTGTGATAACCTCTTGACTAGTGTCACGTGCACTGTCTCCTCTGTCCCTCAGATCACTATAAAGAGCCATAGCTTCAATATGCAAAGTTGGTCACCTTTCTACTGCTGCTCTTGTTCAGTGTATTCTCCTTATAAAATCCCTTAACAGCTTCTAACACTTCTTAACAAAAGTCAGATTCCTTAAAATGACCTTATAGGCACTGCTTAATCTGACCTCTGATATCATCTCACTCCTCACACTCTGCACTCCAGCCACATCCCCTCATCCCCTGTACCCCTCCCCAACATGTGCTTGAAACCCTCCACTGTCTGAGCAGGGGTTTATGCCACTCACTAGCTCATCTCGTCCTGCAAACACCAACCCAAGCCTTTATTCCTGAAATGGTACTTCCCCAGATTTCTCAGATATGAACCCTTTTACTCTTTTCCTTCATAGTATTTTACTACAGATGGTTAGGCATTTGTCCCAGTTGTCAGCTTTTTGACACTAAACTTTAAGCTTCACAAGAGCAAGGCTATATGTTTGCTCACCATTGCCAAGCAGGCATCATTACTGAATGAAGGAAAGACTATTTTCCTTGCCCTCAAGAGCCTCACTGTCTTATGCAAAAAACAAAGCAAACCAGCCACAGCAGGATCGGTGTTCAGTGCTGGGAAAGTCATGAATGAGCACAGGGCTAGGACACAGAGGAGCCCCTAATCCATCCCTGGGCAGCAGGGACACTTTCCGGAGCTGGTGATATCTACAGTACGTGCAAAGGAATGAGCAAAAGTTGTTGGGAAGCAAGACCACCAAAGGCTTTATGGGGTCAGCAGGGACAGACCTAGAAGGGCAAGAGAGAGTTTGGTGGCTTAAGGGAACAAAGTTCATGGAGCAAGAACACGGAATGGGGCTGAGGAAGAACAACACGGAGTCTGGAAAAACAAGACCATGTTTTTTTTAGTGGAAAGAAATAAAGGACAGCTTTATTTTTCTTGGAGAATCAACCCAAAAAATCCATAAGTCTAGAGTAGGACACAGTTCTGTGGGGCACAGAAAGCCAGTCATCTTCTTACACGGCAGCAGGAACTTTGGAAAGACCATACCATGGTATGCATGAGATGGCTGGCAGTGATTCCGTGGACATCCTGCCTGTCATGTGTTTAAGAGCTTTCCATTCCCATTTTCTCACTGATTTCAACCTTATTTTCATCTATCATAGCTTAAAATCATCTGTCAGAGCCCTTTCTTTTATGTAAAAAAAAGATTAAAAAGTTACCCAAGAGAGCTTTCAATCTTACCTCCTAGAAATGAGATTCACAATTATATAAGGACCATGTGACCCTAACATAAGCATGCCCACTGGTGAAATAGCTTTCTTCAGAAAAAACACTGTTGGATGTGTAATTGAAGTTAGTTTATTTAAAAGTAATCTTCTTAATCAAAATATGTCAGTTCCTAGGAGGCAGAAACCAGAGGGGATTAAGATCATCAAGAACTGCCAGGTTCTTTTTCAACACATTAGGAGGTTCCTGTAGGATCTCTAAGCAGAGTTGAATTAAGTCTGGAAATGAGGACAGAGCTCTGGTCTAGAAATACTGATTTGATGTTTGTCAATAACTGAACTGAAACTGTGGGCCTACATCAGGAGTTGGGTGTCTCCTGAGAAGGAAAAGGAGACAGAAACTTGGAAAATATGCTCACTTAACAAATGAGTAGCAGAGTTAGAGAAAAAAAGCAACCAGGAGTCTGTGAGCTGTGAGGTTCCAGAGATCTGGGACTCCTATCTTTGCACACACAGTGTGTAGGATCCATTGCACATGCTATAGAGTCACCCAACCAGTATCTTCTTGGTAACTTTTAAAATTCTTAAACTTCTGTGCCTCTGGGAAGCAAGCATTGCTTCAGTTCTGCTCTGGGACAAGTGGACAAGAATACAAGCCCAGCAGCCCACTGTGCATAGGGCAGTATGTGCACACCCCACATGCCGTTCTGCCCTGTCCTGTGTCTTCTCTGAGTGTGACACACTGACCCAAGGCATACTGTTTTCAGAATCTTTTGAAACATCCTTAGATTTTAAGTGGCCCTGAAACACAAGTGAGAAAACAGGAAGGACAGCACCTGAAACAAGAAGCAATAGAGAAGCAGGGGTCAGAATGCAGGGTGTAGAGGGCCTGACAGCATTAAAGAAACCATCAGACATTCTCAAGGGGAAATTTCCAAGCTCTGTCATGATCCATTACTCCACTCATGAAGTAGAAGTGGGAATTTGGGTTCTTTGAACACCAAGGATATTTGAATTGAGAACATTCCTACAGAGTCAGAATGGATGGAAATATGGAATTTCCCTGGATGAAAATGTGAAGACCCACCCACTGATAAGGCCTTTCAAGACACTAACAGAAAAGGTAAGAGGAGGCAGCCCATGGTAACGGTGATGTGGCCATGCTGGCTCCATCCTGGGGAATTGTACCAGGTGCTTGGAGGAGTTCAGGGCAGTCCCCTTCCTGTTCCTTAGAGACTTCGTAGGACTGAGGACACTGCTCCTGAGATTGCCAGCAGTCACTGCTGCAGTCTCCAGGAACACAGCCCTGTAGTCTACTCTTTGGCTCTGAGAACTCCTGGTAAAAGCAGTAGCACTATTCGGCCTTGGACCAAAACACACCTGTAATTCTCCTGGAGTTCATTCGTTTGTTGGGGCAAAATGAGGAGATGGAGCAGGGGATTACTGGGGAAAACTCAGATAAGGATGATTGCCAACACATTGGAGGTACAGAGAGTAAAAAGTCCCCATGGAAACATAAATAAGTCTGTTGCATTTTAAAAATTAAGTAGTTTGATTCTTCTCAGCTTTGCATTGCTGGCTTGCAGGCAAGGTCCTGTGTACGCTTTAGGCCTAGTATCACATGTAAGGAATATCATATATGTCTTTTCTTAAAGATTATACTTGTGCAGTTGTGTATAGATCAAAAGAAAATGTTCAATGTAAGGAATTCTATTTCCCAAGATGAAAGAAGACCTTTGTGCAGGGGTATTTTAACAATGCCTCCTTCATATAGATATTAAAACACAAGGGGTCACTGTCTTATTCTTGCTCCTCTCTACAAAATGGGGATAATGTTATCAGCAGTGGTGGGACATTCCTCTGAGAGCAAAAAGACTGCAGGCCTGGGATCTTTGTGCCGAACAGCAGACACCAATTGAGTATTGCAGGCGAGATACTGCAGCTGGCATTTTGAATTTGTGAAAGAAGGCTGGATCTAACTAGATCTAACTAGATCTAACCAGATCTAACTAGCATCCTGTCCACTGTCAGCTCCAACTTCCACAAAGAAATAGGCCATTCAGAATATGGGACGCGTTCTACAAAGCTCTCCTGTGCCAATTTTCTTCCAGGAGAAAGAAATTTATCGTTGGCCTGCCAGAGAGTCTCTGAAAACCATGCTGGCCGTGGGCTGGACTGTGGAGAGGACCAAGGAGGGAGAAGCTTTGGTTCAACAACGAGAAAATGAGAAACTTCGCAGTGTGTCCCAGACCAGCCAGGTATGACGGCTGTGCACAGAAGCCAATATGGCTGCATCACATGCACAGAGAATCCAGGAGGGCTTTCCATGGGGTGCTGTGGGGGACCAGCTACCATGAGCCTTGGGTATTTGGAGAGATACAGCTGAAATCGGGGTGCAGATAGGAATAAAAACAGAAAATGGCAAATGAAATGACTCGACTGTACTCTCCTAGGGCAACAGCTACAGCCCTGCTCCCCTGGACCTCTCGAATGTTGTACTCTCCAGGGAGCTCCAGGTCAGTGTTGGTACTTGCAGAACAACATAACTTGCTTTCTACAACCCTTTGAGTGAGGAGCATGTTACCTCACCAAGAGTTAAAGAGAAGAGGAGGGAGGGGAGAGGATGTCCGCAGCACGCAGGTCACTACCAGGATATCAAACCTGGAGAGGGCGGTACTGTGCAGAAGCCCAGGGAAAGCCTCAGCCTTACCAGACCTAACCAGTCACCCAGTAAGGGGGCTGTATGCTTCTTCTGTAGCAGGGGGTAACTGTGAAAGGAACAAAATCAGAGAAGTACTATGTTTAAACTCAGAAATAAATAAATAACTAGAAAAAAAACTGTGAAATTTGGCCCCTGGAGAGAGGTGCTCTCTTGGTCCTTGTAAGTCCCCTCAACTATAAGCTCTTGCATATCCCACAGTGGATGACATCAGTTCCCCCATAATGTGGTAGACAAGCTATCATTGCAAGACCCAGAGATTTAAAAACCAAGATAGTAAAACTGGAAGCCCTGAGATGATTTCTCCTATTCCTCCCCTCCTGCAGGCATTGATGGCTTGGCCTCTCTAGTCTGGGGCACTTACTCCTCTGGGAGGCCATCAGACCAACCCCACTGGACCTCAGAGAAACTTTCTTTCCAAAGTACACACCCGAGGTCACTGCCATATGAGCTTTAGGAAATTTGAGAAATCTTATTCGTATATGGCAGTTTCCACCAGAATGTGGTTATTTTTAGTTTGCTAAGTTAAAGGTCTTTAGGGATTCTTGATTTCCATTTGCCCTCAAGGTCCCACCGCTACCATCCCATCTCAGGTCAGGAGTATGATCCTGAACCTCTGTGATAGATGGAAAGCCCCTAGCACACAGCTTCAGCTGGAAATGTATCTCTCTCGTGAATGCATTAAACTGCCGAGATAATAAGTTACAGGGAAGGACAGAATTAGAACTTGTTTGCTGTGTGTATGGGAAGCTATAAAGCTAATGAGGTGCACAGGCACAGGCTGGTTAATGATGGGAGACCTTCGACAGTCTGTTGTTAGCATTTGGTGGTGCTCCTTTTCCCAGGGCTGCCTGAAACAGCCTGGCAGATAGGAAGCTGTTTTGCTTGCTTGCTTTCTCTTTAACTTGCATCTCCTCGGTGGGGCACAGGGAATGGTGGAGGTAGTGGCTGAGAACTACCACAATATCTGGGCCAAAAAGAAGAAGCTGGAACTCGAGAGCAAAGGTGAGCCTGGTTTACAGACTCCCTGGAGGAGGATGAGCAGAGGGGTGGGCATGGGGTGGGAATTGTCTTCTCCCAGAAGTGCAAAGAGCCGATTGTGTTGTCATCTATCACCTAATGACTCCAGGTGGTGGCAGTCACCCTCTTTTGGTACCATATGATACCTTGACTGCAAAGGAAAAATTCAGGGACCGAGAGAAGGCACAAGACCTGTTTAAATTCCTCCAAGTGAATGGCATTATAGTTTCTAGGTGAGTCATCTTTAAAATGTTGTTAGTGGGACAGGAGTGGGGGCCCAGGGTGGTCTCTCCTTTTCCAGCTGCTTAGTCACCCACTTACAAAACCCATCCCAGTCAGGATTGTAGCTGACTCTTGAAGAAAGTTATAATGAATGCATGCTTGCATTAATAAATATTGTGCTACTGGCCAGCACCTCTTTGTATATTAATCAAGCAGTTTAAATTACAAACCACATCCATAATGAATCCTCAAAGCTTTGGAATTTGGGCTTCTTTACAGGTCAGTGACAATTTGAGACACCTACAAAACAATGTAAATATGCTTTGCTAAACATTTTTCTTTTATTTCTTCTTCCTTGTCTTAGATAGCGGTCTCACTCAAATCTAGCTCAAAATCTATCTGGAAATTTTCAGTTGAAAGTGTTTTTATTTTATTAAATTATAAAACAATAACAAATATAACTGACAGAAACAGTCTTTGCACAAAAAAAATTCTCATGAAGTTACAGATCCATTGGGAAGATTGTATATATGGTAATTTCCTAAGACATTTTATTTCAAAATCTTTAAATCAAAATTATATAGATAAATGTTTCATATTAAAATAACCTTGACTCCTTGAGTCTTACAGACAGGGTGAGTTTTCTTACTGGCCAAATATTAAGGATAGGCGCTGCCGTGTCTCATACTTGCTGATTCCTTTACAGAACAAAAAACAAGCAAGTTCTTATTCTGATATGGCCATTCCTCCTGAAATGTTTGATGAAAAAGCTGCTGTTTCTGCTTCCAGGGTTTTTTTTTTTTTTTCTTCATAAAATTCTTGCCAGTGAATGTCAACAAATAAATAAATAAATAGCTATACAAATATTTCTATTGTATCTCATATAAAAAAGTATACAACTTATTTGCCATGTTGTCTAGCAGAAAAGGTCAGACAGCAGGAGACAGCCTCCAGGGAAGCATTCATGAAAGGCTCCCATGGTCAACCTAATCCTTTTCTTAACGCCAAGATGAATGTGCAGTGTGATTTGCGGATAAATACCTTGCTCACAAAGATGAAAACTTCTCCTTTCTGAAACTATAAAGAAAGTCAAGGAAGCAGGGGAATAAAGAAGGAAGATAATTGAATTCAGCAAGCTTTTCCGGAACAGTTATTTAGCATTGCCAGGTCCCATGGGAGGACCTAGATGTGCAAATGGTCGAGTGAGGTTCGTCCATCACTGAGGAGACCCGAGGAGGCCCTTCCCCACGCGCAGGTTCCCCTGGTTTAACTTCCTATCTCTTGATAACAACCCATCTTCATTTGCCAAACCTTTAAGCCAAACCCTTCACTCCTCTTCTCCCAACCTACATCCAATCCTTCAGGAAATCTTAGCAGTTCTACCTTTCAGATAGGCCTAGAACTTGACTAGTTCTCATTCCCTTCAAGCCATCACCATCGTTACTGTGGCAACCACCTATGCTCCCTGACCTTCCTGCGGCCCTGACATGGTCAGTCTTAAAACATAGCAACCAGAATGATTCTGTTATAATAAGTCCCATCATGTCACTCCTCGATTCAGTTTTTCATCTCCATCGATGAAAAAGCACATTCTGCAGAAGGCCTGCTGGGCTTGAAATGATTGGTCCCACTGTCTGCCCCACACCACTCTGACCACTTCACACTTGCACTTCGCCCATACTGGCTTTTATGCCACGGTCCTCCCACACCCCTCACATGCTTTGCAGGAACTTTGCACTACCTGCTCCCTGGGCCTGGAAAGCTCTTTCCCAGACGTCCATATGGCTCACATCCTTTAAGTCTTTATTGCAATGTCAGTTTCCCAGTGAACCAATCCTTAACATGCTCTTAACACCAGTCTGTGTACCTTCACTCATCTACTCCCCGGCCTTTTCATCCTGCTGTTGTCTTTACTTTTGTTCATGTAGCTTACTGACATCTGCCATCCACATAAGGTATATTGGGTTCATCTCTGATGATAACTAGCGTGTGACTAAGTACCAGGGAAATAGTGATTTATGTTTTCTTCTCTGATTTACCCTTAGCTCAGTGTTTGTTACAAGAATGACAAAGTTCTTCCTGAAAAATCTATCCAGCAGTGATATAGATATTGCATGCTTAGAGAGCAGTTTCCCATGCCAAGGGAAATCAGTCACATACCAAGTCATGTCATTAAGCCAAAATGACCATAAATGGGGTAGGAGGTATGATGCACCAGAGTCACGTGATTATCTCTGTTACTTCCTGGGGTCCCCCATTTCCAACTTAGAGGTATGAAGGGTATGGAGCTGGATGCCTCCTCCATGGAAAAGAGGTTTGCCTACAAATTTTTGAAGAAGATCCTGAAATATGTTGATTCTGCTCAAGAATTCATTGCTCACTTGGGTAAGTATCACTAAGAAATATTTTTAAAAGAATTTGATATTCCTTTATCAAAGAATGATCTTCATGCTAAAGCTATTTGTAATTTTTGCAGACATTATTTTGCAAGGGGTAGTGGGGACAGTGGCTGAGACTTTTTCCTCCGCTTACAAAAAGTCAGTTTAGCCTTTGACTTTCTATTGGACTTGATCAGCCATTTGTTAATACAACTTACCCTATAATTTTCCCATTGCTTCACTGTGTGACTATGGACTCAGCCTCTCTGAAGCTGCTCCTCATTGATAGAGAAGACAGTGGAACATCTGAGAGAATTAACACAGGAAATGACCAACCTGCACATCTGTAAAATATATTTCATGAAATCAGATATGGCCTGCAGAAAAGTTACTGTTTCTAAAGTGCTGTGATTTTTGTTCTGTTTTCTAACTCTGACCAACCTTGTGTTACCTGTGTCTTTGTAGAAGCCATTGTCAGCAGTGGGAAAACTGAGAAGTCTCCACATGACCAAGAGATCAAATTCTTTGCCAAAGTAAGTGATTTTCTGCATTTAACCTAATGAACGTCTTCTTAGGGTTTCTACTACTTAGAGTATGAGTTAAACTGACCCCGCAAAGACGTCTAACACTCTGATGGCTTTAGTAAGGCAGTTGTGCATTTCTCTGTTGTATGAGAGATCTCACGTGGGTCCTTCCAAGGAGACTGGCATCTTGGTTCTATTCCATCATCCAAAGACCCAGCTCCTTCCTCCTTTTCTCTCCCACCTCCAGAGGTGTAGTGCATGTCAGTGTTCTCCAGCAAGCTTACCTGTGCTCCATATAGAGGAAAAAGAGAAGAAGGGTTGGGGACCTGCAGCTTTGCTAAAACTTTACCACAGTTGCTAGAACATAGTTATTTTAGCTTCATCTACCTGAAATGGAGACTGCATAGTGCATTTATTTGTGTGGCCCTCTGCCCACCCAAAAACCCAGGCAGTTCTATTGCTAAAAGGAAAAGAGAGAGAATGGATGTGGGTACAAGTGAGTCTTTTCTTCCATACAATCTTGCTCAAAGGACTAATGCCTTAGAAGGTCTGGAGTAGCCTTGCTCTGAGAAACACAGACACTTGAATGTAGCAGTGCTAGGCTACACATGGAGTGTACTTGTCAATGCCAGACTTAAAAAGTCACATCTGCTTGCAGGTGTCCCCTCAACCTCCCCTGCAAATACTTTCTCAGATCTCAGAGGACCTTGAGACGGTAGTGCTGTCCTTTCAGATATCCCCAGGGCCTCTGGTTTAAAGCATAGTAGAAAAAAATTATAATAAAAACTGGCATTCAAAAAACAGACTTTCCTGTAAATTATAGAGCCAGTGCTGAGAGGAACTTTGCTAACTTGGAGTGAACTCTTTAGCAGGTACCATAGCAGGATTTGGGGCAGCTTCCTAAAAGTTGATATATGGTGGGTTTTTCAGGTTCTCCTCCCACTAGTTGACCAGTACTTCACCAATCACCGCCTCTACTTTCTATCATCTCCTCTGAAGCCCCTCAGTAGCAGCGGTTATGCCTCCCATAAGGAGAAAGAAATGGTGGCCAGGTGAGTCTACAACACAGAGAGAAGCTCAGTGCATTAGCTATCAGTTACTGAGATAATCAGCACAATAATCAGACCTGAGATAACCAATATGTGAGAGAACAAGTTTTTTGAGTCACAGTTCTGGAATTTCTGGTGTAAGACTCATTGCTGTGGACCTCTAGGGGAAGAGTTGGATGGCAGTGACAGGGAGCAAACTGCTTACCTCTTGGACAGGAGGCAGAGGAGAAAGAAGGGAGCACTGCAGTGCTAGCATCCCCTGCAAGGGCACGCTCCCTTGGCCCAACCGCCTCCCACTACACCCAACCTCCTAAAAGTTTCACCACCTCCCAGCCACACTCTGGAGACAAAGCCTGTAACAAAGAGACTTTTGCAGAACATGTAACCAAAATAGTGCCGTCACAGTGCTTGACAGGGTTTATTTACGACACCAGGTATCTGGGGACTGAATGGCAGCTCTCAAAAGAAATAAAGCGTAACCTGATGATTGGTCACTCAGAAGTTTGGTTATCATCTTGATTTTGAAAGAAATTGTGTTCAGACCTACCTGTATAATTTCAGCAGCTAAGAGAAGCACACTGTTGTGGGTATCAGTAGAAAGGGAAAGATTTGCATACTCAAGTCAACCTGCATTCTGAATAATATTCAGAAGATGGCAGAGATCATTCTGAAGCCTGGGAAAAGTGAATGCACAATGAGATGAAATGGGCAGACTCTGCTATCACTTCATTCTTATCAAGTTTTAAGATTAAAATTTTTCAAAATGATCGATTTTACAAGACCTAGCATAGAGGACCTGAGATTTGAAATGTACAACAACATAAATCAATTGAAGTTTCTAACAAAAGAATGTTTTCTTCAAAAATATCATCTTCAGGCCAGGGATATTGCTCAGCGGCCTAAGTGCTTACCTGGCAAGTGTAAGATCATGAGTTCAATCCCCAGTACCAAGAAAAAAAAATCATGTTCTGCATTCATTGCTCAAGGCATAATGTGTGCACACCTTCCCAGGGAAAAGAGCAGCTGGGAAACTTCATGATCAAGTTGAGAGGTGCTTCCCTTCGTGCTGGATCCGTGGAAGATATTGCTAAATAACAAAGCATTAAGACTGAAATGAAAGTCTAAAAACACTCTCCCAAGCATACAACAACCATTCAGCCTCACCATTTTGGGAGAGATATGCAAATTTAATATTTGGCTAACATTTACTAAACAGTATGCCTAGGCACTGAGCTTAATTTTCAAATGCAAGAGATACTACCCATGTGTGAAACCTCACATTTTACCTTCAAACTACGACTTGCATGTTCTAATTTTCATTTTGCAAATGATGAAACTGGTTCAATCAGGTTCATTCCAGTGTTGAAAGTAATAAAGCTAAGTGAGGACAAGAATAAAAACATTGTCCTCTCTGTCCGTGTGACGTGCTATTTATTCCTTACCATAGTTACTTATTCTCACTTAAGGTAAGAGAAACCCTATATTATCAAGTTATAATACCCTTAGAATCGTGTACTGACCAGCAATCTAACATTTTTAGATGCCAGTGTGTGTTCTGTAAGAAGGTAGGGAAAGGAGGGCAAGGTGATTTGATCAGATAATCCAGCCCAGGGCAGGGGTCTTTGTTCCCTTCGTCTATTTCTCTTAGACTGTTAATTCATGGAAATGTAACATTTGTTCAACTGCGCATCATTTGTCATGGCTGGAATACAACCTGAAGCTCATCAGCCTTGCAAATAGCAACGAGATTCATCAGTGTGCTTGCTATCCTCCCAGGCAGAGCTGTTTGCACGGGATGTGTTTGCATTGGCAGGCTCTTCTCACCTGTTTTATGCTTGCCACACCTCTTTTGCCTCTGATGCCATTCAGCTTGGGATCCCAGTCTGTCTCTCTTAGAATTCTGTTATTTATTCATCTTGGAAACCTACAGGTGCCAGGGAATCTTGACTCCTTGTAGCTATGGCCACACGCAGGCTTCTACTTAACTCAGATGTGCCACAGGGGACAAGCAGGAGCCTCAGGAAACTGTAGCTCCTGGCCTTGGCATACCTGAGAAAGCTCTTCTGACAGTGAGAAGAACCGTGTCAGCACTGGAATCAAATAACCAAATCATCTGCTTCAGTTAGAAAAGCTTCTGTAAAACTTTACACAGAGTACATGTCCATCCACTCTGAATCAGAACTGAGTTTATTCAGAAAACCAGGAGAGGCATTTATTATAGATAAGAAAGTTGATACAGCTTTAGTCAGCACATGAGCACTATATCAAGGCTGGAAAGCAAAGGGCTTTCCTTGAGAAAGCCCGGTTATTCAAGGCAGAACACAGAACCCAGAGCATCAACAACACAGGTCATAGTCTTGAGTGCTCTTTGTTCTCCCTCCTCCAGCTTCATGAATATACATCAAATAAAGAGCAGCACATATTTAATTCCATGACAGCTGGTTGCTAAATTTTTGTTAAGTTGTTATGAGTCCTCTTGATGCCCTAGGCCAGGGGTTCCCACTTATTTCCACTGCAAAAAAAAATAATAATAATAATAATTAACCACGGGAGACTTTGACTGTAATTTTTCAGTAGACAGCCCAGAAAAACCCAAAGCACCATGAAAAGGTAAACAAATTTCATCCCTATCAACACTTGGGGTTTGCCTCCATTTGAGTGTCCTGTAGAAGACTTCTGACCTGTTTGAGGCAAGGGGTCTTATGCCAGTTGTGATGAAGAGACTGGCTTCAACTTCAGCTCAGTCTCCTGGTGGAACCCGATGGCTGTACAGGTGGTTTTTGTTCTTGTTTTCCCTGCCTTCTCACTTTCCATTCCACTGCTTCCTGAAAGGTTTGTGAAGTTCTTGTCTGCCCGTACACTGAGCCCATACACTGCCCTCTGAGAGCACTGGCAGCACAGATGACATAATGGCCACAGTGCCCCAGATGGGGTCCCTCAGCAGCGTGTACAGAAACATTTACAGGATTCATTCCCAACTGCACAAGGCCTTCTCTCAGGCACTGTGGAAAGTCAAGCAATAAGCTAGTGTGCCGCCTTCAAGTGGTTTTATGGTGAGAAATAAGAGTAAAATCATAGAGAAGGATCACAAACCCAAAAGCATCTTAGGGTCCCAAGTTTCCAAGGAACAAATCGGAAAGCAACCCAATCAGGCCCATAGACTAATAAGAGATAATAGTGAAAATACATTTCTTAAAAAAAAATTTTGTTTAACACAATTGCACTGCCTACCCTAACCATTAACATTTTTCCAGTCTCAATATGCTGCTCATATCCTAACTGAAGATAGCTGGTTGCAAAATGGTTTGCAGTCCATTGCAACTTGGAAAAGTCATGCTTTCTTTCAGAATCCTCATTTATTCTTGAATGTCAAGCAAATAAATATTTAAACATGTGGTGTCTATAGTAGAGGATAGTTTTCTCAGGCTCACTGAAAAATGCTGTAACCACTGCAGAGGGGTTGTTTTCAGTGAGCTCAGAGCTGCCTACGAGTTACCGTTGGTGACACTCCAGTAACTGTCTGAACCACATATTCTCCTGAGCATGGTCCAAAGGACTCTTCAAGGAGAACACAGTGCATCGTCCTGGGGTGCCAATCTGTGCTCCGTGACTTACAGTGTGGAGATTGGGAGGAGGGCTAGAGTTAGTCTTTGACTCTCTGAGACTTGCTGAATTGTGTTATTTTCTGCTTCAGCCTGTTCTGCAAACTTGCTGCTCTTGTTAGACACAGGATTTCCCTCTTCGGTAAGTGAGAAATGTTGCTAAAGGCTGCACTCCTTCCTAGAGTGATCCTGAACCTGTATTTTGCCATATTTGTGCCCCCTTCAAAGGACTTGAGCCTTGAGACTAAGGTGTCACCTAAATTCACCATAGAAAATTGGTCTGAAGCATGATAAATGACCTCTCTACCCTGCTAACAGCTTAAATTTTCCACACCAATGAATGTTTTAAGCTTTGCCTCTGACATCCATCATGAGGTAGGGGCTGTGTCAGGCTGGAGATAAATGCCTCTGAACACAGGCCTGGCACTGTGTGTGGTAATTAATTACGCTGGGCTATGGCTTATGCATACTGAGAAGACCTTGCTCGGGAGACAGGCTGAGTGGCTTGGGGAGTCACAGGTGATATTTTTTATTCTAGGGAGTGATTCTGCTACAATGGTGAGCTGTCTTCACATCTTAGCTCAGACCCTTGACACAAGGTAAGTCTGCCAGTTCACTTGTATAGCTTCTCCAGACGCCCTCTCTGACCCCCTCCTTGGGGCAAAGATGAATTGACCCTAGGAGTTAGCACTGTATCTTTCTCATCCCCATGATGTAGAACAGCAATTGAGGCAAATACTGAATACTAAGGGTTAAGCATGTAACCCACTCTTACCTTCCCTGAGAGAGAGGAGCAGTTATCACTCTGGATTCAGTATGCCCAGGAAGGTGATACAGGGAGAGCTGGTGTCAAAAGGTCAGGGGCACGGGGAAGGTGAACAGGGAAGGAAGTCTTATAATCAGATGCAAATTCTGATAACAGTAGCACAAATGATAAGATTTTAAAGGAAGTGGTGAAAAGAATTTATAGGCAGCTTTCTTTTACACATAGAAATATACAGTATATAAATTATGTGTCACTAATTCCTATGAATTTAACAAAATGTGTGGTTTCAGTGTATTTTTATGCATGCACATACTTCGATCTTAGCCACCCCCACTGTCCTCCTCTCCTCCCTCCCCTTGACTTTCTTCCTCTTGTCTAGTAACTGTCTCCCTTTCACTTCATGCATCACTTGCATCATTTTAGAGTCCATCATGCCATGTTAGAGAGCCATCGTGTTTAGGGAAAACATGAGACGCTTGATTTATTTCACTTAGCATCATGATCTCTGGCTCCATCCATTTGCCTGCAAATGACATGATTTGTTCTTTTTACGGCTGAGTGATACTCTATTGTATATGTGCACAGTTTTTTTTTGTTTGTTTGTTTTTATCCCTTCTCCTGGCCACAGGGCTAGTTTTCCATATCTTAGCTATGGTGAATAGTGCTGCATTAAACATAGCTATTCAGATATCCCTATTATGTGCTGATTTTGATTCCTTTGAATGTGTATCAAAGAGTGCTATAACTGGGTCACATGGTAAATCTGTTCTTAGTTTTTTGAGAAACTTCCATATGTATTGACAGACACCTCTAACACTCTCATTAAGAAATGTTCTTTTCAAAACATCTCTCCCAAAATATTGGGAGATGAGCTCTGATCCCCAATACATAAAAGAGCCACCAACCTAAGACAGGATATTTTCTGAAAGGGTATAAGGTTAATCAACGGGCTCGTTATGGTTTTTGAGAAATACAAACATGCTGTGTTGACATAAAGATAGACCGAGTCAGTGATGGTGAACCTTTCAGAGACTGAGTGCCCAAACTGCAACCCAAAACTCACTTACTTATTGCAAAGTGCGAACACTGCAATTAAAGGTGAGTATCTGATGCTTGGTTTCTGGGGCAACTTGGCATGTATGCCAGCAAAGAGAGATCAGCATACCTGCTTCAGCGTGCGTGCCACAGGCTCACCACCACAGGACTGAGTCATCCCAAGCAACCAAAGACCCTTACAATTGGGATGAGGACTTTATTACTCCAGGAAACATGCAGAAAGGCTTAGAAGGGGCCCAAGTTATTTTTTCTAAAAGTAGTCTTTAAATATAATTCCTGCTAAAACCTCTGACCACAAAGTTAGGAAGAGAGCCCCTAGTGCTTACAAAACAGGAGCAAGCTTCACCGGCTGTTTCCCTTGCTTTTGTTGTCCTAACTAGTTGGAAGATTACCAAGGATAGATAAAAAGTATCCGACCTTCTGAGTAAGATGCAGAAACATGGAAAACTGTAGATCACTTGTAGATTTTTGTTCCAATCCTAAATTTTTCAAAATAAGTTTTGAAGGATGGATTCAGATACTCATACCTAATCTCCATTCTCACAGGGCACCTTTCAGCATCCTTCCCCGTCCCCCAGCCTAATTAAGCTATTTTTTAAAGTTGTTTGTTTTAAAACAACTATTTATCTCTTTTGTTTCTCCTCATCCAATCTAGGACCACTCCACACATGGAAAAGCAGTCTAAGCTGCAGTCAGTTTATTCCCTTACTCTCTCCTCTCTCTCAGGTTTTGAATTAGAAGTGATCATGTTTCCATTTGTGTTTATCATAATTGCTGCAAGAAAAGCTTTCTCTTACCCCTTTCTCTTAGGTATTCACAGACACCAGCTGTGACCTTGTATAGCTAGCAGGTGGTAGCATTGTTCTCTCCATGTTTTGATGAGTTGAGCAAGGAATCATCCCTCAGATAAGTGCACCGTCCAGTTGCCAAGCTCCTGGGGCTGTGTGGTCCAGGTCTCTCTCTAAGTGACCACATTCTCTCCATTCTTCCTGACTTAATGTTGTCGGGGACTGAGTATTAAAGCCTACCCCAGTTGCACTGCACATCACCAGCAGTGCAGATTATGCTTCTGCTTCTGAGCACTGTTTGTTTGCAGGACAGTCATGAAGTCAGGCTCAGAGCTGGTGAAGGCTGGGTTGCGAGGATTCTTTGAAAATGCTGCAGAAGACTTAGAGAAGACTTCGGAAAACCTGAAGCTTGGGAAGTTTACCCACTCCAGAACACAGATCAGAGGGGTTTCCCAGAATATCAATTATACCACAGTGGCTCTGCTCCCCATCCTGACATCCATCTTTGAACATGTGGCTCAGCATCAGTTTGGGGTGGATCTGCTCCGTGAGTCCTTCTGCTGTTTGTCCTACACTGCTGTTTGTGTCACAGACAGGAAGTATGGGACCTATTCACTTCTGTTGCTCTGGAGGTCAAAGTAGGGACATGATTATTTGTATAATATTTGATCTATTTCCACTTCTATTCCCAACCAGAACTTCCCATCCACTAGCATATCTCTCAGCTCCTACACATTCTCTTCATGTTGATAAGGTTATCTGGGCAAGACAACATGAGATGTACATTTGCTCCCTGGGTTTTTCAGACACCAATTTTCCTGTTAAGAAGCCTTAATTTATTCACTAGTACCAGGAGCGAAGGAAAATGCTAGAATTTCTTTATCTGCGGCTTCAAAGGAAGACTAAAGACAATTGGTTTTACTCTAGTTTGCCTTTAGCCCCACATGCAGCCCCAGCCCCTCCTGCCACACAGATGTTCTATCACCAAGCTTCAGTTTTGCACTTCAAATGTTGGTATGTGATTTAATTTGCCAGTTGGCAATTGCTAAGGCTATGTTACTGACATCCCTGAACAGCTGAAAAGCAGTTACACTTGCTGGTATAAGTTTTCTGACATGGAAACAATTCCTTGATTGAAAATTAAAACATTAATTTGGCTTTATTGTGTTAAAACAGTCCTCACCTTGGTATGAGCTTTAAATGGTTAGGGACCTACAGCCTGCAGATTAATTGCTTACAAGTTCCTAAGCAGAATGTGTGCTTCCCTCGGGAGCATGATAAAATCATGGTACAGTTGAACTGCCTTTTGCAGAACACCCAGGCGAATTTGAGGAATGTTGTTCTACCTCTGAAGAACGTACGGTTGTTGTACATATTTCTCTAGGAAATCAGCAGAAGGCTCATGGGAACTTCAGGTTTTCTGTGTTCTTCCTTCCAAAGGAAGAAAATACTGCACTTGATAAAATTTGACTACAATGTGTCCCTCGAAGAGAAAACCCTATCAAGAAAGACTTCTTTGGTCAAATGATGCCTTGCCCAGTGAAGCACTGTGGTCCACATTAAAAACCTGATACTGCCACTGAAATGGCTGGATGATGGGTGTTTTGCTATCAGTATTTTCCCTTGTATGTAGTTCAGCAGCTACCATAGCAAACTAGGACCTGGGAAAAAGGGGCTACAAAGAAGAGGGAGGAGAAAAAGGCAAGAGGGGAGTAGAAAGGAGAGCGAGGTCAGGGGAAGATTCTGCTCTTGGCTGGTGCCTGTATGTTTTTCCTCTTCACAGACCTTTCTGTGTGCAAAAGGAACCTGGACTGGTGTGTGGTAACAGCGTCTCTTCTTCGTTTCAGTGGGTGACGTGCAGATCTCCTGCTACCACATACTGTGCAGCCTTTACTCCCTTGGGACAGGAAAAAACATCTATGTTGAGAGGTAATTAGTGAATAAAAAGTTAACACAGGCTGAGAAAAGGTTACCTACTTTAAAAAAAAAAAAAAAACCACTAACATCTTTTCAGTTCTGCAAAACCAAAACGATAGCTGATCTGGAGCACTGCTTGTGAGGCAGGTTATAAAACGTTCATGGCAATATGAAGAAGCGGAAAGAAGCTTTTCAGACTGGTGGCTTTTGTGAACAGAGCTGGTAAATGCATATAGCCAAGTTAGTTCATATGCTGGTAACCAAAAAAATGTTGAAGATTTGCCAATCTCTTCATAATCACAGCTTCCAAATTGCTTCCAGATGCCGTGGTTAGAGCTTGCTGAGGTACCCAAGGGACAGGAGGCAGTCGCTTTCATGTCTGATGACTTTCAGTGTGATACACCCTGGTCCTTTGCCGCTCGTGGCTGTCAGATTAGCTATGGTTTAAATGAGTGCACGAATACTATGCAATAATCTCAAGTCTGAAAAGCTTATTTTCAGAGGTTTTAGGGTTTCAGTTTTGGCTCTCTAATCTGCCTCTTGCAGTGGAGACCTTGATGACCCCTCATTTTCAGCATCAAGTGCCCTGTGTTGTGGTGTTCTATTTAAATCCAGGGAGAGATTAGAAGGATAAAAACAGTGCTAGCCAAGCTCTAGACTTAGTGTTATCATTGGAAGGTTTTATTTTCTTCATTTGCCCTTTCAAACAAGCATGTTTGAAGAAATTCAACCTGTAGTTTAAATTACTCGACCTCAGCATCCCTTGGTACCTACTTGTCATGCATTACTGTCAGTGGGCTAGAGCTGAGGAGGTCCCTGAGTCTGAACTATGGAATTTAGCCCACCCTCTTGTAGAATAAGTTTGTAGGTTCGCCAATTCCCATCACACACACACACACAAAAGAATGTTTTCAGGATGCCAGTAAGAGACATGAGAAGAGTTTAATAGGCAGAAATTTTAGCATGCACTCAAGGGTAGAGTATGGATGCTCAGAGAAATGAGATTCATTATTTCCTGGGACAGGGAACAATTATGCTGCTCTTGAAGGGGTCAAAACCCTAAGATAAGGGAGCTCACCCCTAGAAGGCTACCAGTGCATTCTGCAGGCATGGGCATTTGTGGCTTTTGGTTGATTGGTTGGTTGGTTGGTCTTGAATAGCTAATTTAAAGAATCTTTGGATTTCTGAACCTGCTTCTTTATCTCAGCATCAAGTTCTTGCTCTTTACTTTCTCAATTGAGTCAATTTATGGACTTCTGTTGTTCTTGAGTAATTTTAGTGTGATGAGTCGGGTAGGAGAGGACCCTAACTTCAACCAAAGCAAAATTGATAAATGGACCTTGCGTAACTTTGAGTGAGGCCCAGAGTTCGTAGTCTTCTTTAAAGAACTATTTTTGGTTATGATTTCCTTGTCTACTTTCTATCTATCTTTTTATTTCTTCTATCTCACTAACTCTATTTATGATGCTTTCATCAAGCAAATGGTAAAGGGCCATTTGATGACAAAACTTACAGAAATTCAAATTGCAATTTTTTAGCAAACTGAAAAAAAAAAGACTTGCATTTCTTTCCTCTAAGAACTAAACCAGTTGAATTAAAATCCTGTGGTAAAAATTGTTGAAGAAATGTCTTTGGTTCATAATAATCACAATTGTAACTAGCTTCCAAAGTTCAAGAAATTAGTTGAAAAAAGTAACTATATTTTGATTACTGTTTTAAGTCCTTGCAATTGCTTAGTTTTCCCTAGTTTTATACAGAATATGAATAATTTTGTCATAGGCAGACAAAAGTTTTAAACATATTTTGTACCAATTTAACAGGCAAATTCCTTTTTTTCAATTAATACAAAATTTCACTGAGGGAAGGTTTTTTGAGTTCATGTCTTCCATTGATTATTTGTAAACATTTTTCAGTATGTTTTTTATTCTCTCAGAGTATTCTGGGTGTGTATTCACCCATAAGTGTGTGTATTCTCTATACAATTTTATCTAAATCTTAGACATCCTTCTCTTAGAAAAAAAAGTCAAGATCATCTCTGAAATGTCAGAGCACAAAAAGACTGCTCCTCATATAACCTTGCATATTTTATTTATGTGTTCACTGAAAGTTTATTGTGTGTGTCCTGCACTATAAATATTAGTGTTTATGTTTTCTCCTTTACTGGCAGAAGTTAATGCTTGGAGAAGCCCTCGGTCCAGGCTGCCCCCAATGTTTTTGTCAGTGGACTAAACAACTAAAGAATTGGAGAACTAAAGCCCTAAACTTGTGTTTCTACCACTGTTAATGGTTTTCATTTCTTTTTTTAATTCTGAGAAACAAGTTTAGTCAAAACAAACAAAAAATGAAATAAAGCTATACAGAAATACATAGTTAAAACTAGCATTTTCCTCATCCCAGATCACCCCCTACCTGTATCCAGTTCCCAAAAGAAGCCACCAGCAGCAGTTTGATGTATACCTGTTTAGGTGTTTGCTACGTATGTGTATTTTTACACATGTGAGCTTATATCCAGACAGTTTTGCAACTTTGTCCTATTAGATAAAGCCAAAAACTGAATTTATTGTAACATCATAGTTTTAAAAATTAACATTTAAATCCAATATGCTTTAATTCCATACTTAAAATGATGAATTATTTCGTTATACTGGTAAACCTAGCCACCTCCTGTCCTTGCATTTTTTTATAAAATTCATTATAACACTTACATTCTATTCTAGAACCAGTGTTCCCTGAGGCATTGATTTTAATTTATATTTAAATGGTTCCACACATCACCCATACTTTTGAACCAAAACTTTCCTGATCCTATTTATTTTCTTTTATCATTTGGCTGGAGTCATCATTCAGTAGTTATTTCTACAGAAGCTCTTAGATACTTTTAAATCCTGGGATATTTCGGAATATCATCCTTTGACTTTTATGTATGTATAATATCCATGGTATAAAATCCTTGACTTACCATTTTCTCTCCCCCAATGTATCTTTGTAGTTTGACAAGGTGCACTCTCTGGACCACAGGATTTATTACACTACACATGACTTTGCAGTGGGAGGAGAGGAACTGCTTTAGTCTCGAAGCTTGTTGACTATACTATGATATATCCCGGGGCTGATTATTCTGTACCAGCCACCTCTGCTTCTGTTCAGAACTTCTTATGTCCTGCTGCTACTCAGAGTTCAATCTTCCTTTATTCAGAAAATTTTCATTTTATTATACAGTTTGTGTTAGTCTGCTTTTTGTTGCAGTAATAAAATATCTGAGACAATTAGCCTAAAACTAGGAAAGGTTTGTTTTGGCTCAGTTTTGTAGGTTTCAGTCTGTGGGCGCACTTGGCCTGACTGCATTAGAATCTGTGGTGAGGTAGGACATCATGGTGGGAAGAATGAGGTGGAGGAAGGGGCTTACCTCGTACTGACTGGGAAATGGAGAGGGAGAGGGAGAAGAAGAGACCTATTTCCCCAAATCCCCACGCAACAGCACACACCCAATAACCTAAAAGCTCCCCGCCTCTTAAAGATCCCACGAATTCCCAATAGCTGGGTACCACACCTTTAACATACAGACCTTTGCAAGATGTTTCAAATCCAAACTTTACCACAGCTGTGGGGTTTTTGGGAGGAGGGGAGAAGTTTTTTCTTCTCTCTTGTTCAGAAAAGCAATTATGTGTCAGTCTTTTCCTTAATCCCCTAAATCTCTTAGTCACTCTGTAGTAACTTTTGGCTAGTTGTTCTTTTCTGTCTTGCATTTGAATGATTTTTTTTCTCAAACTTCTCATATTACTGATTCTCTTTGCTTATTTTCTAGATGCATATAGAAAACATTTTGTTATGCACTTTTCCTGGATAATTATTTTTCTAACCTGTGCTTTTCATCTATTTTGTGGTTGTTAGTTCCACTGATAATACTCGAGGATGGAGATATGAGACAGACAGACAGTCTGAATGAATAAGTGAAGGCAGTTGAACTGGAAAGAAAGAACAGCTTCCAATCTGAGAATCTGACTCAGAACTGACTCTTTTCTCACTTCCTCAGCGGTATCTGTAGCCTTAGCAATGCATCTATGCTCGGTGTTTCATGTTCTCTCCCAACAGAAGTAAACAGCTGTCCTGCAAGACAGGTGGGTGTAACTCTTGGTACAACTCACAGTGGTAGGAGTTTTGCTTAGTGGTTTAATGTATGTTTATCCTCTGCTTAGAGAACATAGGTCGATAGCTATAACACAAGTTATTTCTTACTCTTCCACGCTGGTACATATCCTGTGGTTTCTCCAGGGTAGAAATCTACATCACAGGAGTGACAAATGGTATGTCTTCCCTTCTCTACCCAATCTGCCACTCTGTAGCATAGAAGCTAGCCCTATGCACATGTTGTCTGCTAGGACTCATGGCCTGCTCGTACCCTGAGTCCTCATCCTCACTGTTATGTTTTGTTCTCTCTCTCAATCTCTCTCTCTCTCTCTCTCTCTCTCTCTCTCTCTCTCTCTCTCTCTCTCTCACCATCTTGCTATGCCATCAAGGCTGGCCTTGAACTCGCTATGTCTTCCTGCCTCAACCTCTCAAGTGCTGAATTACAGGTGTGTGCCACTATGCTCAGCTTGTTTTGTCTTTTAGAGACAGGCTTCCAGCATGCAGTTCAGGCTAGCTTTGAGCCTACGTTGTAGCCCACGCTGGCCTCAGACTCCTCAGTGCTGGAATCACAGGTGTGCACCATGACACCCAGCCTCTTATGCTCATTGTTTCAAGCAAATACTTACCTTTTAGCCCCTCAAATCTCCCTTATGACCTCCAGAGACCCTTTCACATTCTTCTAAGCCTACACAGTAGGCTCCACTTCTGTATCCATGCTTGATTCAGTCCATGTAAGCATGGCTCCACTTCTGTATCCATGCTTGATTCAGTCCATATGATCACACATAATCCGGTTGAAGTAAAGATGGAGATTTCTTCACCCTCTTTTCTTGTGAGGTTGAGGGAAGAAAGTACAATTTCCCTACCACCTTTTACTGAACCTTCCTGTAAAGGAATCACAAATATTTGTTATAATTATACCCAGGATGTAGTTTGTGATTAAGAAGATTCTAGACACATTCTAGACTGTGAGGGAGAAAAGTACTGAAACAGAGTAGAAACATTTCTTTTCAAATGTTTTTACTGACAATTTTACTCACAGTACTGAGAATGTCATTGATTAATGAGATTTTCATATACAAAATTCCTGGGAAAGTTAAAGGCTTTTGCATATTTAATCATGCAGGATACTTGCATTCTTTAACATGGAGTTTCTTTGATTAATTTAGGGAGTATTTCATAGGAATTCATTGAGAAAACTACATTTCAGTTGATTTTCTTAATCATTTAATCTGTTTTATTGTAAGAAAACTATGTGTTGTTTTTTACTTCTTAAAGATATTTGTTCCTTACATTGTGCCTGCCTCCCTTTGACCAATTATAAAATTTATTTTAACTTGTATTAGTACATGTTTTCAGTATGTACTAATTACATTCATTGTGAGAAGTTGGTACATGTGCATAACACATCATAATTCCTTTAATGTCTCCTTTGCCTCCTGCCCCACCTCTCCCTCGATCTCCTGGCCTCTTCCCATTTGCAAAAGATCTATCTCCTTGTTTCTTATTACCTGACTTTTATTTTGCTCTTTAATGTATTTATACTTGGGGTTTCTCATATAAGAAAAACCATATGCTATATCAGTTTGTGTTTCTGATTTATTTTACTTAACATGGTCTCAAAGTGTATCCATTTTCCTACAGATGACTCAGATTTATACTTCTTTATAGTAGGGTAGTACTCAATTGTGCATAAATAGCACATTCTAAAAAATCTTTTCATCCTTTGATGAACATTTACATCACTTCCAAGATCTAACTATTGTGAATTGTGCTATATTAAACCTGGGAACATATGTAACACTCTAATATGAAGTCTTTAACTCTTTCAAGAGAGACCTGGGGGAAGAATAGCTTGCTTAAACAGAAGTTCTAGTTTTAGTTTTCTGAAGAATCTTCATGATGATTTTCATAGTGGTTGCACTAGTTTACAATCCTTTATTTTTCTTTGCAGCCTCCTCAGCATTCATTATTATTTGATTTCTTGATGAAAGCCATTTTTCTGGAGTAATATGAAATCCCAGGGTTGTTTGCATTTTCATTTCTCTAATGGCTGAAGAGACTGAACATTTTTATTGGCCATGTATAATTCTGCAAAGTGTCTAAACATTTCAGTTGGTCACTTTTTCATTGAGGTTTTTATTAGAGCACATCTAATTGTTTTCATTCTTTATGTATTATAGATATTGGTCCTCTGTCCAAGTAATTGTTGGCAAAAAAAATTCTCATTATGTAGGTTTTCTTTTCACTCTGTTGATTTTTTTCTTTTCTGTGCAAAAGTCTTTTGATTTAACATAATCCTTAGTGATTCTTGGTGTTATTTCTTGTGCAATTGATATTCTGTTCAGAAATTCCTTGCCAGTGACTTTAAAAGTTTTTACCTGTTTCATGTTCCAGCAGATTGCTTCTATTTTAATGATTAGATCTTTAATCCACTTTTATTTGCTTTTTTTATCATATGATGAGATATGGATGTAGCTTCAATCTTCTGCATGTATGTAGTCAGTTTTTGTAACTTATTTACTAAAGAGACTATCTTTTCTCCAGTGTATAATTTTTGTTCTTCAGATGGCTTCATGTACCCAGGATTGTTTCTGTATCCTTTATTCTGTTCCATTGGTCCACGTGTCTGTTTTGTGCCAGTGTGATACTGTTTTTGTGACTGTAGCTTTGTAATATAAGTTGAAAACTAGAATTTTGATATCTCCTGCTTTGCTCTTCTGTACCTTTTCTGGTTCCCTATTAATTTTAGAATTGTTTTCTCTAGTTGTCTGAGAAAATGCTGTTGATGATTAAATTGGAGAAGTGTCATTTAGAGAAGTGACCATTTTGCCAATATGGGCTCTGTCTATCCAGAAACATCTTTCCATTTTATGAGTTCCTCTTCAATCTTTTATGAATAATGAAATTTTTGTTGTACAGTCCTTCCCCTTCCTTGTTAGATGAATTCCTATGAATTCCTAATTTTTCATGATGCTATTGTGAAGGGTATTTTTCCTAATTTCTTTTTTTTTAAACCAGGGATCAATCTCATGACCTTGTGCTTGCCAGGCAGGCATTTATGCTACTGAGCTAAACCCCCAGACCTTTCCTAATTTCTTTCAGTGAGTTCATTGTTAGTATAGAGGAACACTATTGAATTCTGTGTGTAGTGATTTTGTATCCTTATATTTTGCTGAATTTATTAATTCTAGAAGTGTTTTGGTAGAATTGTTTGGGTCTTCCATATAGATGATCATGTCTTCTGCAAATAATGATGATCTGACTTCTTCCTTTCTTATATGTATCTTTCTTTCTCTTACCTGTTTGCTTTGGCTAATACTAATATTTTTGAGTACTATGTTGAGCCAGCAGTGATTGTGGGCATCTTTGTCTTGTTTCTGATTTTAGAAAAAGAGTTGTCAGCATCTCTCTATCTAATATGACATTGGCAGTAGGTTTTTCGTAACTGGCTTTTAGCAGTTTTAGATAAGTTTGTTATATATGGCTTTTAGCAGTTTGAGATCATATAATTTCTTCAGAGTTTTTTAATCATGGATGGCAGCTGGATTTCGTGGAAGGCTCTTTTACATTTACTGAAATGAACACGTGACTTTTATAGTTCTCTTTATGTGATATATTACATTATTTTGGAGAAAGTTTCATGTGCTACTAAAAAGAATGTATATTCTGTTATTGTTTGGTCAAACACTCTGAAGATATCTGTTAAGTTCATTTGTTCAAAAGCATGGTTCAATTCTAGTCAGATGTGTTCCTTGTATACAGCATACCATTTGATTTTACTTTTTGATCCAATCTGTGAATCTGTCTTTTGACTGGGGAATTTAGATTGTATACACTGAGAGTTCTTACTGAAAGGTATAGATTTATTCTTTTTTTTTTTTTTTTTTTTTTGTGGTACTGGGGATTGAACTCACAACCTCATCACTTGTGCCACTGAGCTAAATCCCCAGCCCTAGATTTATTCTTGTCATTTTTCCTCTTGCTGATTCTATTTCCTCTCTTCTGCTTAACTGCCCACCCTGCCTGATATGTTCATTCTGTTAGGTTTTTTGGCATTACCATCTTCACTGGCCCTTTCTAGAGTATCTTTGAGAATTTTTTGGAATATTGGTTGAGTAGTCATGAATTTCTTGGGTATTCTTTGTCTTGGAAAGACCTTATTTCTCCACCAATTTTGGAAGATAATTTTGCAAGATATAGCAGTCTGGGTTGGAAGCTGTTTTCTTTTAGAGCTTGAAACACTTCACTTCAAACTATCCTGACTTTTAAGATTTGTATTGAGAAATCTATTGGAATCCTAATGAATTTGCCTTTATAAGTGATGGCGCTTTTCACTAATAACTCTTAAGAGTCTGTCCTTGTGTTGGATTTCTGGGGT
The DNA here is from genome assembly GCF_034190915.1 of Cavia porcellus. Lineage (NCBI taxonomy): Eukaryota > Metazoa > Chordata > Mammalia > Rodentia > Caviidae > Cavia > Cavia porcellus. The sequence continues at coordinate 36,755,125 of NW_026947489.1, forward strand.
TTTGACTATGTTGTATCATGGAGAACTTCTTTTCTGCATGGCTATTTGAGATTTTTTCTGCTTCATTTGACTGTATGTTGAAAATTTCTCCCTTTTTGGGACATTTTCCATTATTATTTATGTGAACGCATCTTTTATGTCATTTATGCTGTCCTCTGATTTTATTGTCCGCATTCCAATTAATCTGAAGTTAGTTTTCATTGCATCGTCTAACAACTGTCAGGTCAATTTTCTGTGTTCTCTAGCATATAGTCACTTGTGTCAGCCCTGTCTTCTTATTCTGGCACTGTGTCCTCACATTAGTCATTTATGCTGCCCATATTTGTAATAGAATTTCTAATCACTCAGATTTCTATTTGGTAACTTTTATAAGCTGTTTTGTTTTTTTGTTTTTTTGTTTTTTTGAGACAAGGTCTCTTTATGCAGTTCAGGCTGGCCTTGAGCTCACTTTGTAGCCCAGGCTGGTCTCGAACTCACAACAATCCTCCTGCCTCAGCCTTCTGAGTTTCTGAGTGCTGTGATTACAGGCGTGAGCCACCACACCCACTTTGGACTGGTTTTTTTTTTGGTTTTTTTTTTTCTAAACTGGTCATTTACATTTTGTATTATGTTGTTTAGTTTAAAACAACCTTTTTATTAGTGTTTTCTATAAACTCATTGATCATTTTGTTTATTGTCCTTTAGTTATATCATCTTTGAGTATGCTAAATGCTTTATTGATCTGCTATTTGTCTCTTTATCATTTTGTATAATTCTGCATTCAACTTTTGACTTTCACACCATCAATGCCCCATTGATCAGCTCTGGAGGAATTGGAGGTTTCGGGAAGCATTTTGTTACTTGTCCTCGTGTGTGTGTGTGTGTGTGTGTGTCTGTCTGTCTGTCTGTCTGTCTGTGTGTCTTTGTGCACATGTGTGTATATGAATGCTGAGATTCATGAGTTGATTACATGGAAAGACTTTGTTGCTATTATGGAGAACAGTATAGTTAGTGTTTGCTTTTTGGTGGTGCACTCTGGGTGTGGCTTAATATAGGCCTTTCCTCTGTGCCAAGGTCCAAGCACCTCCATTAATTTGGGAGGGAAAGGTTACAGAGTGATTGGCCCAGTGCCTCATTCTTCAAAAATGAACTTCAGTATTGTTATGGTACAAAGACAAAGCAGATATTGACAACAATAAAAGCCAATTAAAAGCACTGATAACAGAATCAAAGACAACTGGATATTAAAATACCATAAAAACCAATAAAAGCTATCACTGTACCATCCTTAACCATAGAAAAGAGATTAAAATAAACCACATACTGAAATACAGTTAATATCTAATAAATTCAACAACTATGCCACCATTAACAATGAAACTCAACAGTTATAGCATAGAGTTGATTAAATACCTCAAGATTATTATAAAAGCTTATAATAAAGCTACTAAAATGAGAGAGTAGAGAACAGAAGAATGAAAGAAATAAAGCTTGAAAAATAAAGAAGGAAGAGAAAAGTGAGATAAAGGATGCTACTAAGGGGTAAATGAAAATTTATAGAATTAGTTAAAGGTAACAGAAAAAGAACAAATGAGAAAAGACGAGAAAACCAGGCAAAAATAAAAGAGAAGAAAAAAACCTCAAAGCCCCCCAAAAACTAATGAAGTAAAAAAGGGAATCAATCTAAACATTTCCTCCATCCTTGTGAATGAACACTTCCTTCCCAGGGTTTGGTACCGCAGTCACTGCTCAGTCCTGTTTTGTTTCCGTGCTTCCGTTTTGCGTGTGAATCCTTAACCCTGCCCCTGCCTGTATGCTGGCTGTGGTTGACTGGTGGTGTCCATCCTACACTCCGATCACAGCACTCACTCCCGTTTTCCATGTCCTCCTGGGCCTGCCCACTCACGGCCTTCTCTGCCTGGCTGTAACAGCCTGCGGCCTCCTGACGCATGCTCCCTCCTCCAGAGGCCTCGCAGTCTGTGGCAACCATCCAAGCCTGGCATCCCCTGATCCCATTGGTGGGTGGGGAAAGCAAACAGACCAGTGAGTTCTGGGATGCATGTAGGCCCCAGAGCCTCTCCAACCTGGTCACTGTGGTAGGGTAACAGCAAAACCCTGAAGTGCAGTTATTCTGTAACTCAATTCAAAACAACTCTTTCCCCAAATGGCCCCTAGTTAAACAATCTTGAATACGGTAAGTGCCACACTGCATTTTTGTTCTCCAATACCAGCCTGCCACAGGGAAGGATTCACCTTCACCGTAAAACCCTGCACTATCTTGCAGTTCACAGTAACCACTGGGCTTCTCATAGATCTGGGTCTGACAGCCTGGTCCATTATTTCTGCCTGTGACTGTCACGTCTCGGGTTTAGCTGGTGTTAGCAAAGACAGGTCCCCTCCCTGAGAGCCAAGATTCCTTTTCCAACTGCTTCATTCTTTTTGCTGCCTGTGCTGTGTTCCTCAGGCTTCTCTGTAGTATCTGTTTTTCCTGCCAGCTCCCTCCCAGTTCCTGGAGATCTACTTCTTTTGTTCTCTTCACGAGTCGTTTTCCAGGTATCTCGATTCCAGATCTCTGGTTTGCTGATCCACGATTTTTAATGCTCCGCTTTGACCAATCATCTCTGATGAGCCATTGTAATGTTCCATGAACCTCTAAGGTTACTAATACCGATATCTAGGATCACATCATCCATACCCCACTATATTTTCTACTTCTCTGTCGCATGTTACTTACCATCTTTAGAATCCTCTGAATACAGACAGTTGTGCTACCAAGGCCTTTCTCCCAGGAAGGAGCTTTCTTCCTGCCGTTACTGACTTGGCAGATTCTTATCCAAAGGCTGAGAGTGGAGCATGGCGTAGATGCCATGTCTTTGTTTCCCTTGAATGGGCACACACTAACATTTTACAGTCTAGTTACTTGAACATTCTGCACTCTGCTTGGGTGTGGTTTATGTTACGGAGTTACATCAGAACTACACATGTGTACACAGAGGTTGCTATCACTGCATTGTAAAAAGTTCCTGCCCCAACGTGTGGGGGAGGGATACCACAGTAAAACTTTCAAAGTTGTAAAGCACTGTGTGTGTCTAAGGTGCTAGTGTTATTACTGCGATGACTTTCTTTGCCAGTGTTCCTGACAGTAGACATTTGAGAGATCCTTTTCCATTGAGATCTATGGAAATAAAATTGAGAAATTGATCAGGAAAACCTACTAGTTGATAAATTAGAAAGAAGTAAATACTGAAATACAAACTGAAACCTCTTCAGTCTATCACCACTGATCAAGCATCTTTGATGTGAAAAATGCTGAACTAGATAATAAGAACTAAAGAAAACCAGTTTCCCTATCAGTGATACACTGAATAGATCTGGTTGCTGCAGGGTCGCCCTGTAGCCCCTGCCTGCCTAGAAGTCTGGCTGACCCCACACTGCCCTCTGAGGAACCAGACGAGCATCATATTAACAAGCGCCTAACTCATTCCCTTCTTAGGCATGGAGGCCAAGACCACCCACTCTGGTATTTCACACTCGGGAGAATTAAGTGACAGACTTCTGGGCTTTAATTTTGCAGAAAAGTTTTAGCAACTGGGCCATTAGAGCTGTTGTTATCTTTCTTGGCCAAACAGCTAATTAGCATCATCGTGTGCTCTGGACTAGAAAATGTCCCGTTGAGCTGGTGAGACTCAGATTTGTCAGTAATTAATATCAGAGAGGACAGGGCCATGCCCCTGTCAGGGCAGCACTGGAGCAGCGAGGCTTACAGACTGTCTTCTGTCCCGAAGCCTTGCCTTTGTAGCTGACTGACGTTCCAGAAAACCTTTTTCTTTTTTTTTTTTTTTTTTTTGTTTTTTTTTTTTGTTTTGTTTTTTGTTTTTTTGTTTTTTTTGCCTTTTTCCTTTTTATCGGTACCGGGGATCGAACTCACGACTGCCTGCTTGCAAGGCAGGTGCTTATGCCGCTGAGCTAAACCTCCAGCCTCCAGAAAACCTTTTTCACAAGACTGTGCATTTAATTTTGGTGGACGAGGAAGAGAAAGAAAGAGACGGATGAAGCAACTGGAGATCCTATTTTCCCTTAGATTTTTTTCATCAATGTTCTCCCTGTGGTATTTCTTTATCCATCAAAATTTATCCCTTTATTTTCCCTTTCTAAAGAAAATACTGAAGAGAAAAAACACTATTTCTCCTCGTTGGCCTCTGTGGTTGGTATAAATAGGGAATTTGTTATCCAGAAATCACAGTCCCTTACGGTCCTTGTGTCTGATATATGGAGGCCTTTGCTGGCCTGTGGTCTCTGAGGTATTGGCTATCCAGGTCTGAAATTAAAGGCACGCCCTCGGCCTTGTGCTTCGCAAAAAGAAGGAAAATAGAGAAGAACCAGGGAAGGGAATGAGGATAAAAGCAGCATAGTCAGGCGCACACCAGGCCTACTGCGAGGTGAGCCAGGGTCTCAGCAGCCTGCAGCCCCCTTCCCTCCCCTTCACCACACGTGCACTACCAGCGGGCCCCCAGGTAGTGTTAATACACAAGGCACAGCAGGATTTGTTTGGTCCAGGGGTGTGTCTCTGCCTGTTGGTCTGACATAGATATTTGGACTTTAATAATCAAACATTCTTGGAAAGGACTAGACTGTACCATCAGCTAGGAGGGAGTGACCCAACTGAGGATGTGTTCACCCACTGTGCCTGCTGGGGACTGATTTTAAAGTAATCTGATCAGATGCTACATGGCCAGTGAATCTGTTGGCTGTTTCTCTGAAAGTCAAGTGTAAGAAGATGAAGAACAAAGCCACCTATATTAATTCTCCTGTAAAGCAATTTAGAAGATCACATTTTACATAAATTTAGTAACTTGAATGAAGCTTGGACAGGCTTTCCAAGGAATACACCACTTTCTGTCAACTCAGCTGCCCTCTGCCTCCCATCCAGCTGGTTAGTCTTGCATCTCAAGCAGTTTCATGAACCCTCCAGGCACTGCAGATTCTGATTCTACTCCAGATTATCTTATCTGCTTATTTTGTTCAAGATCAGTTCAGATCATATTTTTTAAAATTCAACTCGAGTCTGTTTCTCTGTTTAATAAAGTTACAGGTTAAAGCTAATCCTTATGGTTATCATACCAAAAAATGTGGATCCCTTTAATCACACCGTTTCTGTGTTCTGTGTAGAACACAGTGTGACCTTTGCTCTGCATTTGATGGAAGAGGATTTTACTTACCTGGAGGATGAGGTTAAGGTTAGGACTATGTGGCTTACTCCTCAGTGAAAAGAAACAGCTTCCCTAATTCCCACCAAAGTAAATGCTTGTTATCTGCTTTCAGAAAACGTATGCTTTGAAATTCTGGCTTTTAGGTGTTGCCAACGGTTTGCTCTTATCGCAGTGAAGTGTAATTCACAGAGTCTTGGGTACAGGTCTTGGTGGAAATTGACTTACTGTTGAGAGTCTTTATGTTTCCCCAGACTGTAGTGGTAGGGTAAGCACTGACTCTTGGCTACCAGGGCACAAGGCACCTTCCCCAGCTGACAGTTGTCTCCATGCTGGTCCTATAACAAACATCGCTCAGCTACAAGGGACTAAGATAGTAGATGTCACCAGTGCTCCATTTGAAGTGATAAGTCATAGAAAAGCACAGAGGTATGAGCAGGCCTTGAACACTGAAACCCCATCTGACTCTCTATCATTGTGCTCATCAGCTTTCTGTCACTGTGAAAAAACACCCAAATCAAACAACATAGACGGAGAAAAGGGTTATTCTGGCTCATGGTTTCAGAGACTTCAGTCCATGGCCATGGCACTGGCATGTCATTCTGGCAGGGCATATGGCACAGGAAACTACTTCCTCATGGCAGCTGGGAAGCAGAGACAGAGAAAGAGGCCAAGGCCTCATCTTCAAGGCACACTCTCCCTCCACTGACTCCACCTCTTAAAAGTGCCACCTCTTCCTAATGGCGCCTCACATTAGTGGCCGTGACTTTAATGTATGAACTTCTGGGGAAACATGTAAGATCGAAATCATAAAAATTAGAGACTTTTTGTCTGTATTTTCACTTACTATCTTGGTATCCTGGTTTAAAAAGGGATTCACGTGATTGATTTCTTTTACCCCCCCCCCAAAAAAATCCCTGTATTTGAGACCCGGTATCACATGAGTTACTCACAGGACAGGTATCTAATCTGTCTGTGATTGAATGCCAATGAGTACAGCTGTCAAACATGGTAATGGACGGGGACAGGTGATTCTAGTTTCTCATTCATGAATAACCAGCAGATGTCAGCCCCATGAGGACCCCTTGAGTCAGCACTCACTGTTACTGGATTGTCTTCCGGGTAGTAGATGACTACTCCTCAAAGCCAATCTCAGCCAACCCCAGATCTGAGAAACAGAAGTATTCTCTTAGTCCAGGCTGCTTACCTAGCCTGCAGCTTGTTCCCCTCACTATGGTTGGTTACTCTGCAAAGACAGGTTCCTAAGATAGAGAACTTAGAATCTTAACCTGGAATCCAGGTTGGTTTTGTTTGTTGGCTTAATTCTCAGAAAGACCTAAAAACCAGAGCTTTGTATACTGTACAGGCTGTATCATCTGTGAAAGAGGAGTAAATGTATTAGTGGCTGCTCCTTTAAATCTCACACAGTGCTTTAGGACCTGTTATTTCTACTGTAAAGCAAGTCATTTATTTTGTGTCTGTGTTTTATGGGTGCTTTGGTCTATTTTCTACTATTCCCACTAGTGCTTACAGGTTCCATCCATAGCAGAGAATGGGCACAGAGAAATTGTACAGAAAGTTTTAATGTCTTTGGAGAACAGGATGAACCAGATTCAAGCTGGATACCAGTAGAATTTGCTCTCATATGCCCTGGGAGAAAAGGACAAAGCTACACAATGTATTCAGTCAGTCTCACCAATTAAGATCAAGGTCCCAAGGACCACAAGCATTGTAAACGACTCATGTCAGGAGAAAGTTGAGGGGGAGGAAAAGTGCATGCAGCTTTAGTGAACCTGAGGATGTCCAGTGACTTAAGATATAGTGAGTGAGCTGAGACATTCTGGGAAGAGGCCCTGGCCCACCAGTATATGGGGCCAGCATGTGAGCGGCACCACCTCTAAATGAATTTCTTTGCTTCCAGGCAACGCCCTGCCCTTGGAGAATGTCTGGCTTCACTGGCAGCTGCCATACCAGTGGCATTCCTGGAGCCCACCCTTAACCGCTATAATCCTCTCTCAGTCTTCAACACCAAAACCTCCAGGGAGAGATCTAGTAAGTATTCTCAGAGAGCTCACCTGCCCATTCCACGTGCTGGGGGACAGTTGGCCATGAAGGTGACGCAGGCACAGAGAAGCTCCCCTGCAGCTCTGTTGTTCTACACAAGAGGGGCCAGGAGGCCCAGGTTTGTAGATCACGTCTTCCACTTGGAAAAATGAGCACATACAAGATTTTGTTCTCATTAGGCTTGGTTCCCTCACCGGTAAAATGAGGAGGCAGCAATAGTTGACTTCTAACCCCCTTCCAGCCTATTTTTCTGGGGTCTCTTGTCTGCCCTGGTCTCAGTTTCTCTTCTGCACCTGAAAATGGGAATCCTTTTTCTCAGCCCCTCTCCAGAGTGTCATCAGAAGAAGAGTGTCCACAGGAATAACCTAATTGTAGTATGTAGGGAGAGGCTGGCTTCTAATGACTCAGACCATATTCTTTTCTTTATGAGAGAACAGACAGAAAAACACCAAAAGGAACTGAAATTAAATAAGAAAGAAAATTTCTTAACAAGAACATTATCACACTAAGTTGGAATAGGGTTTGACAAACTATAGCACAGGGCAAATATGGCCCCAGCCTATTTTTGTAAGGTTTTACTGGAATATACACCAATAAACAGTAGTACTACAAGACACGTTGTAAGCCTGTTTGTGAATGGTGGAAAAGAAAATCCTCATCTCTAAATTACCCTAATCCCATTTAAGGGCAATGGAATTGAATAGAAAATCTTCAGTAGGAGTCTAATTTAATAAAACTTAGGCCCCAATTAGAAGTAATTACAATGACTTGATGGAATGTTGATCAAAAATTAGTAAATTGGTGGACTCATGAATACTAAGAAAAAAATCACCATAGTCAGCCATTTTAAACTAACATTTGTCCTACTCAGGAGACAACAGACCAGTAGATGGCTGGACATTTTTGCAATTCTATTTATTTCAAGTCCCCTTATTCAGACTGTCACGAGTCCTAAGGGAGAAGACTTCAAGACAAAAAGATTCCTTCCACACTTTTTGTCACTGCTGGTGTTTTCATCTGCTAATGAAGAGTGCCAGCCCATTTTTCTCACTTGCAGCATGCTGCTTCCCACAGAGGGAGAACATTGCCCCCAGAAATGATTGCCAGGACAATTTAGATAGGGATGCTGATGAAATTCCTTCTGAGCTAGAAAACAGGAAACTAGTGTTCTCAGAGGGACCAAGAGAGAAGCGTTGCCAAGATGGCTCAGCTTTCCAAAGTTCCATGTGAAATGTGGTGGCTAACTTTTCTCCACCCCCTCAGCCTCAGCCACATCCTCTTCCCGCCTCTGGAGAGGGAGAAACCTGCACAGCTTCTCATCTCTTGAAGGCAACATGAAGAGGTGACAAAGAACTCGCCTGGGGAGGCAGTGAGAGAAATGCCTCTCTGCTCTTGCACTCTTTCCTAAGGGTTGTTCTTCTGTTTTTTGCTTTTTGGTTTTTGTTTTGTTTTGTTTTTTGTTTTTTTGCACCAGTGATCAAATTCACGACCTCACACTTGCCAGGCAGACGCTTGTGCCACAGAGCTATTCTAAAGGTTATTTGAAAACAAAAAGTTTCTTCTTATTTCATATTCCATGTACCTCTGAATTTGATTTAATAAGACACATTCATAAATAAGGAAGTATCAATCGTTGCATATTCTGAAGGAGGAATAGAGGTTAGATTGTGATTAGAGATGACACAGCCCCTTATTCGTCAGGAACACCCTGTGGGACTCAGTATCCAGGTTCTCTGAGCCCCATTTTTATATTGATTTAATAAGCAAAGAATGCTGACCATGTGCATGCATCCTGAAAAGTGGTATAAGCTTGAATATGTGTGCTGTTATAACCAGGCTTCCCAGGAGGAGACTGAAGGCTTAGTGGGCCTTAAGTAGGTAAGCTCCATTCATTACAGAGCGCATAGCCTGAGGAATACAGGGGAAGGAGGGAGAGGGTGACAAGTGGTGTTATGTTTTAGAACTATATGATCTGGCTTAACAAACCTTCAGGCAGCTGGACATCTTTGTTAATCGACTCTGTGCTTTGCCAGCAGTTACTCGTATTTTTATTTCCAATGCCCTGCAAAAACCCTGGAGCATCATCTGACTCATCTATAAATTAAGATTGCCGAGAAAAGGTTTAATACGGTTATGGGCCACCAGTGAGTTGAAACTAGATTAAATCCTTGGTTATGTGCATTAATCAGAATATGGAATCGATGAAATCATCCTACCACCAACCAGTGTACTTTCCTAACATGCCCAATCAGAATAATCAACCACAGGGAAAAGAGGTTCATTTCCTTCAGTGTAAACCATCTGCCTGTACTGCAAAGAGGTGATGCTCTCTGGTGCTGTCTTCTTGAGAAAAGAGCTACAGAACTTTAGAATCTAACTCAGTGGTTCTTAAATGCTAATGCACGTCAGAATCACTGACAAGTTTTGTTAAATATTGCTGAGCCCTGTTACTGAGTTTCTTTTTTTTTTTTATTTTATTTAAGAGGAAAAAGAGAAAAACACAAAACAAAACAAAGTGGTGTAAGGTTACACATAATACAGAACTATAAAAAAAAATAACAGTAAGAAATCACCTATTAATAGATTACATATTATCATCTTGGAAATAGTTGCTCACATCACAGTATCAAAGAATACAAAGTAGACATTCAAACAGAGAGACTGCAAACAGCTGTGTTCAATGATCCAAAAACATTAATATAGTCAGCTATTTAACACGTTACTGAGTTTCTAGTTCATTAGACTTGGAGTAAGTCCTGAGAAACAAATTTCTAGGATTCAGGATGGCAAACTTTTAACAGCTCACTGTGGCACACATACTGTAAGTTTGCCAATGTTGTTTATGTGATGCTGCTGCTGCTGCTGGTGGTGACAGGATCCCAACTGAGAACCACTGATGTATTCTAGCTGATGAGAGGACAGTGTTTTTGAATGATTCCCTGTGTCTCATTCTAACCAGATGCTGCTGAGACTGCTTTTCAGGCAGCCAACTCAGCAAGGTTCATTCTATGGGTTAATATGTGGCATTTGAAGTACAGAACACCTTCTGAATCCCAAATGTTTATTCCACTCAAGGACCAATTACTGCACATATAAAGGTCAATATAATGACTCCTGTGTACCAATCTCAAGCAAATCTGTGTTTGTCTTAGGCAGAAAAAAATAGTGTCTATGACAATACATACTGTCCATGTGACATTTAAACATACACATACACCTGAGTCCTCTCATTCAAAATCAGACAGCACATAATTATTCAGTTCCATTGTTCTGTGTACGTAGCCTCCAGCCTCTGGGTAGAGAGATTGACTTCTCCACTTTACCTGTGTACTCCGAGGGTATATTTTGTTTGTGACATGTAAGACTCAGTCTGACACCTAGGAATATACACAGCCTCTGGCATCTTCAGTCTGCACAAACTACCAGAAGACCAGTGCTTCTCCGCAACCAAGATCCTCCTCTGAGGCTCTGGGGCGGAAATTTGTACACATCTGAAGTCCAAAGGAAGGGTGGGGCAGAGGGAGAGGAGGTCTCCCATTGTGCCATTCTTCTCCCTGTGCCTCTTGGTCAGTTCTAGGGATGCCAGACACGGTAGAGAAGATGTGTCCTGATATCCCCCATCTGGACATCCTCATGAAGGAGATCAATGAGCTGGCCGAGTCTGGGGCCCGGTACACAGAGATGCCCCACGTCATCGAGGTGATCTTGCCCATGCTCTGCAACTACCTGTCCTACTGGTGGGAGCGAGGGCCGGAGAACCTGCCTCCCAGCACCGGGCCCTGCTGCACTCAGGTCACCTCTGAACACCTCAGCCTCATCCTGGGCAACATCTTGAAAATAATCAACAACAACCTAGGCATTGATGAGGCCTCCTGGATGAAGCGGATTGCAGGTACTGGAGCCTTTTCTCCCCAGGTCCTGTCCCAGGCTGAGCAGCCAGATTCTTTTCATCCCTTGTTAATCCCATGATGCTTTCCTGCAAGCTCTGTTCTATCTTCAAACCTCCAATTGCTTGTGACATGTAGTAACTGGAAGTGACCTCTCCCCTGAAGAGGTTCTGAAGCCAGTGCTCTTGCCCCACTTCCCTGCCAACCCCGCCCCCTAGCATTTCCAGGAAGACTTCGATCCACTTCCCTCCATTAGAGTGGTCATTGCTTAATTTGATTTGGGTTCATAAGAGCCCCTTCCCCTCCTAGTAATCATCATTCCTGTGCACTTTCCACGTGTGCAAAACTCATTCCCATCTGGACTGCACTGAAGTCCCTTAATGTCACTCTGAATTTGCATTTCACTTTATGCATTTTGAAACTAATGTGGGCTCACAGTAGCAGTGATTTGTTTATTGGGGTTTTCATTCATGTTTTTTTTTGTCCCTCGATAACTCCCTGCATGCATCACACTTTTAATGGATCCTGTTAGCCATTCTTCTGTTCCTGAAGCAACCTCAAAAAAGGGCAAGCTTTGGAAAAGAACCTACTTCTCACTACCAAAAAGCCATGAGTTTCCAAACATGGTGGAACATGTGTATAATCCCACCCGAGGCAGGAGGGTCGCAGCTTCAAGGCCAGTCTGAGCATCTTAGAGAGATCTAGTCTCAAAAACTAAACATTTTAGGGCTGGGGATGTAGGTCAGCAGCACAGCACCTGCCTGGGAAGCGCAAGGTCGTAAGTTCGATCCGATGTACCAAAATAATAATAATAAATATTTTAAAAGGACAGGGGCTGTGTCTCAGTGATAGAGCACACGGCTATCATGTGCAAGGCCCGGGGGTTCAGTCCCCAGTACAGAAAAACAGAGAGGGGGAAGGTAACAAGAGGGGAAAGGGATGAGGACAAGTATTAGTTGAAACCTTCTATGTCAAACAGGAGCCAAAGGAGACAGATCTAAAGGAAAGTTACTGTGTTTCACACACCTTCAATTTAACTAGTGAAGCTCGCTAGCAGCAGCTTCCTCCATAGTCTCTCCCGGACCATGAAATAACACAGCTAAAGGTAGTTGTTAGCCCAACATTAGGTAATTACCTTCCTGGACAAATGAATGCTTCTGTACAACCAAGGAAAAAGACTTTTACCTCTTTCATTAGGAAGGAATTAAAACCAAAATTGTACATATCTTTGGTTCTGGTGGCTGCAAGGTAATGTGGGCCTTTGTGGGCAGAAGAGGGGCTAGAAGAATGTCCCTTCCTATCCATTAGCTTTAAATAACATTGTTACCATAAGGCAGCCCTTTGGAGGAGATCCACTGTGTAGGTGAATCAAGAGAAAGCAGAGAGTCAAACCCAGCTCCTGTCTCTGCAAAGGAGACCTGTCACCATGAGCAGCACTGAAATACAGCTGTGCCTCTTATTCTAGAGGCAAATCTGGGTCTCACTCAGTTGGACCACTTAATTTCTGGGACTCTACTAAGCCAATTTTAAATAGTCATCTAAGCTCAGACCACCTTTATCAGGCACAGACATTCTGACTGCAGCTCAGTGAGGGCCAACCAATCGCAACTCAGGTAACGCATCTCTTAGAAAGCTTCTTCAACCTCTTTCTAAAACTTCCTATTTAAAAAAAAAGTGAAAAGAAGGGGAAAATTATAAAGAAAAGTTGCTGGAATGTAGGCTGTTTCCAGTCAAAATGCCCAAATCTGTAGAAATTTGGAAATACACAAGATGTATTAAAGTGTTCGCTCTCAGTGCTTCGTGACTTCTTTCTCTTGGTGGAATGGGGTAGGGGCAGGGATGAGCGAGTGGTACTGGGGAGGGTCCAGGTCCTTCACCCTGTGCTGCATTTCCAGACCTAGCTAAGTTGCTAGGTCTTAGCCTCAGAGTACTGGGATTATATGGTGTGTACCACCATGCTTGACTATGATTCAATTTAGTTCACTTTTTTCTTCTAATTCCTCTTAATTTTACCTTCAAAATATCCTACCACATTGGTCTGTTTCATAATAATGTGATCACTGCCTGATCAATAGGACATAAAAAAGAAGAATGGAAGACATACATGTTTCATCTTTCTCTTTGAGAAAGGCAAACACTGTAGCCCCACTGATCACTTGTTTCTGCTTTTCACCTTATGGAGACCCCTCAGCCTCTCTCTGTTAATTTTAGCTGAGATCAGCATTACCACAGGAGCCCAGAAGCAGTGGCCTGGCAGGTCTTGCTTGTTGAAGACTGAGAACTATGATGGGATTGTTGCATGTTTACCAAATTGTTCCATAAACTAACCAGAACGTGTGTGTGTGTGTGCACGCGCGTGTGCACGCATATACACTAACACTGATTTCATTAAGTGGCACATGATAACTGCATATTTACGGGGTGCAGTGTGGCAGGTCTGAACAGGGTGCTGGCCTGTCTGTCACCTCAACAGGAAACATGGACTGAGCACCTGCTGTGGTCCAATGTGGTACTGGCTCCAGGGAATGAGAGGCTTCCTCTAGGGACATCACATGGAGCTACAGGGCCCAAACCTAGCTGTGAGACATAACTGAGGGGAAACCCTTTGTCTGCAAATGCAGTGTTCGCCCAGCCAATCATCAGCAAAGCCAGACCCGACCTGCTGCGAAGCCACTTCATCCCCACTCTGGAGAAGCTGAAAAAGAAGGCCGTCAAGACGGTGCAGGAGGAGGAGCAACTGAAAGCCGACGGCAAGGGGGACACCCAGGAGGCAGAGCTGCTCATCCTGGATGAGTTCGCAGTGCTCTGCAGAGATCTCTATGCCTTCTACCCTATGCTCATCCGCTATGTGGACAACAACAGGTACAGGGAGACCTCAGCAAACCCACCAGCCCCTGCCCAAGGCAAATTTGGGCAACAGAAATGAATGGAAAGGTTGTGCTGGACTATAGGAATGGTGAGATGAAGGGAAGTTACAGTTGTCACTACCAGTCCTCCATTAGTCTTCGGGACAGGACCTATATGGACAGTGCTTTCTCTGGCCAGTGATTCCATGTGACTGTGGCAGTCAAGATCGTAGGCTGCCATGAGACAGAGAAAGCTGGTCAGATGAGGGTAGTGGTGACCTGCTTCTGCCTTCTGTTGTTCATTCTCACATTTATGCAAGGGACATGGCTTGACTGTGTGTCAGGCACCGTTGGAGAACAGGAACGGGCAGGATAGATTAGCTCTCTGACCTGAGGAGCTTTTCTTCTGGGATTAGCGGAACATGTGAGTAAATCATATAGAAGAGGGTAAGGGGAATTAGCAGCGCTGAGGTAGGATAGGGTCATGCTTTTGTAACGAGGGTGTTACTGAGAAAGTAACATCTGAGCAAAGACCTGGGAGAAGTAGAATTGGGAGCCCAAAGGTCTGGGGCAACGATGTCACAGGAAGAGTGACCTGGTGGGGTAAGTCCTAAGGAGGGGATGTCTTTGAGATGCTCAAGGGAGTCATAAGGATGCCAGAATAGAATAAGGGACAGGACAGTAGTAGGGGATCCAGGAAAGGAAAAGGGGGTAAGGAACCCGAGGACTTGGAGGCCACCGTGAGGACTCTGGCTTTACTGTGAGTGAGACAAACCAGTGGAGGGTAAAGTATATCTGTGCCCTGGCCCAACTCACTCGAGAAATGTTAGTAAGGGTGAGTGTGGATGCAGAAGCAAAAAGTCCAGCTGAGAAATTCACAGTGTCTCTGTTTATGAGGCAGTGGTGATCCATAGAGACAGGAAGCAATGTTAGCTGTGCCTGTGCTGGAGGGAGGAGGGACAAAGGAGAAATGACTGCTTAATGGGATTGAGGAGTGGAGTGATAAAAATCTTCTGAAACTGGAAACTGAGAGCAGTTGTACAACAGTGTGAAAGTACTAAATGTTAGTAGTGGTAAATTTTATGTTATATTATTTTACCATCATTTTTTTAAAAAGTGTTGATAGTGGCAAAAGCCATGGTGATAGCATTAAAGGTTAACAGATGTTGTCAGATTGTGATTCTATTTTGAAGGTAAAGCCTTCCAGATTGGGAATGACAGAAAAAGGAAAATCAAGACAGTTCTAGGAGTTTGGGACTGAACAAGTAGAAGAATGAGGTTTTCAGCAGTTGTGTTGGAGAAGATTGTGGGTATAAATACATACCTGTATTGAGACAGAAAGGAAGGGTGATCTGTAAGTCTTTTTCTGATTGCTTCTATTTTCTTACCTGGGAGAGAAGATACATGGGAAGGTATGAGGCAGTTGCCAGTGAGAATGGAAGAGTAGATGGAATAAGGAAATGCAGTGTGTTTTATCTTTAGAGCCCTGCTTGAGTCCTGTGCCATGAATTTAAAATGAGACCCATCCACGGGTTGTCTTTTCTCCAGCCATATTCAGCTGCCATGTATAAGAACAGAGTAGGAAGAGGGTGATTTTGACCAGGGAATTTTGCAAAGTGAGTACAACACAAATGGGTTAGGGAGTTGAGGTGTAATAGAATAGTTATAAAGATTGACTGTGTAATATTTTTATTTCCTTTTTTCTTGCACTAATTATACATATTGAGTTCAGTTCTATATTTCAACACACATATAAAGAATACACTGATTAAATCCAGCCTCCCTTTATCCATCTTCCTCCTCTCAACCCTTCCCCACCTCTATTAATCACTATTCTACATTAATAACCATGCAACTTAAGCAAGATGCTAAGGGCAATGAGGAGATAAGGGCTAATGTCCATGGACAGGCAACAGACCAAAAGATTGTTGGTCTAAGTAGTGCCACAATACAGATAGGGGATGGTGGTCAAAGAGTGAGATACATGAATTGAATATTATAAGATTGAGGGAGATCACAGTTATTGACAATGACCATGTGATTTTTATACCAAGGCAGATGGAGAAAAACAACAGTGACCTTAAAAGCTATGGTGTCGGGAAAATCATGAACACATACGCTGAAATCACTAAGACCGAGACTGGTAATATGTTGGGGAGATACTCATGAGACAAAAGTTACTCGGACGGTGAAGAGTGGCTGAGATTAGTGGGCAGCTGGTACAGCCTGAGGAGTGGAGATTTGGCACTGAGACACCTCGTGGTGTCTGTCTCTGTTCTAACACATGGGCATCGGTCAGGAAGAAGAGGTGGCAAAGAAC
The DNA here is from genome assembly GCF_034190915.1 of Cavia porcellus. NCBI lineage: Eukaryota > Metazoa > Chordata > Mammalia > Rodentia > Caviidae > Cavia > Cavia porcellus. The sequence continues at coordinate 36,771,428 of NW_026947489.1, forward strand.
ACGGTGTAATGAGCTTACCCAAGTTGCTCTCCCTTCCCTCAAGCCTGTTCCCCAACTTCAGTGCTTCAGAATGGTTAGCCCAAGTCCCCCCTCTTGCTCTTCAGCCCTTCACACGGGCTCCGTGCACCTCTCCTTTCTCCTGTCAGTCACTTCCCTGAGGTTCTGTTCATACCCTGTCTGGACATAGTTGCATGTCCCGGTTCACCAGCAGACCCTCCTGGGCCATAGAACTTCAAAAGTTGAAAGGCTCAAATGTTAAAATTAAGTGAATTTATGTAGCGTCATGAATTGTCTGTATAATTCATTTTGGCCAAGCCCAATATGTTCATTTGTTGTTGAAGTTTAATTCAGCCATGTCTTAGTCATTTTCTTGTCACTGGGACAAATGGCCAGCAATCATGACTTTTTTTTTTTTTCAATCATGTCTTTAAAGAAGAGAGGTTTATGGTAGCTCACAGTTTTAGTCCAGTCAGCTGGCTCCAAGGCAGAAATAGGATGGTAGAGCGGCATAGAGGAGGAAAAGGTCGTTCACCCATGGTATCTAGGAAGCAGAATGAGAAGCATGGTATCTAGGAAGCAGAGGGAGAAATCAGAGACAAAACCCTCCCTTCTGGGTCACATACCCAGTGACCACTCCACCGAGGCTCAGCCTTCTAACAGCAGGTTACTCCCATGACCCAGTCATCTTCTAAACACATGGGACATTGGGAGGGCACTTTAGATCTAAACCATAATCAACCGTAATAAACAGTTAAATAATTATCTGAGAAATGATAAAGGCTTTAGTACTAAAAGTCTATAAAATCATAAAGGATGTTTACAGGATGAGCACAGCTATTTCCATTCAATCTTAGAATATGAATTAGGGGGAAAAAAACCCCTTATTCTCCACATAGGTTTTGGTGTTTGTTTTCCTCCATAACTGAATATATCTTATTTTTTCCACACTGGTTCTCCATTTCAATACCAATGGTGTATCCTAAACTTATGTTAATTCTGACACTAGTTACCCTATATTAGTGCAGACCCCCCAGCTTGAAGCTCAATCCTAAGCTACTGACACTTGCTGAGCCATGACAAATGCAGAGATGCTCATGACACCCTCTTCAAGATGAGTCATAGGAGTCAGGAAAGCATTTTAGTTATGATTATTGGTTAGTTATGATTATTTAGTTATTTTTAGTTATGATTATTGTACATTTGGAGTTCTTGAGTTCTTTTTTATAGAAAGAAAGTTCTTTCTTATAGAAAGAACTCAAGAACTCCAAATGTACAAGCAGCATAAGGAAATATGCGAGTGCAGGGGACACAGAGATGCCTCCCCCACCCTATGTGCACAGTCCACCCAGCACGTCAGTGTGTCTATCATGCTGGAAGCTCTGCATCTCATTATTCAAGAGGTTTTGTTGTTGGCTTGGGTTTTACAATGCCAGACACAGAACACAGACCACACTTACGCTGGTCAGGTGCACTACCACTGAGCTACATCCTCAGACCTCATCTTTCAAGAGACTTTGTGTAAGTTCATTGTGTAGATATGATTATTATACCATTGACTGTTGGTGACTGTCCCCAGAGGTAAGGAGTAAGGTGAGAGTTCCAAGCTTCTAATCCAATACCACGTAGAACCAAAAGATTCTCATCTTTCTGGTGCTCAGCCCACTCTTGAAGTTACCTAGCCTTTCAACCAAGGGTCATCATTAGCATACACCCAGATGCAGTGAAATGGGCTCATTATAAAAAACAAGAAAGTGTTACTATTACTCAAGAGACTGTCAGTTTAGGAGCTCTGTATCCAGAGCGAGAATATATATATATGCATTTCCACACTGTGATAAAATTTAAGGGCCTAAAATAGACATTTGAGAATGTTTTTAATTTCAAAATATTCATTATAGATATTAAAGGGATGCAGGAATATTTGGAGGAATATTTGGAGTTGTAGCCCATTTTGCCATGACCCAGTGACAGTTCTGGCTATTCTCATTTTAGCATCTATTTAAATTATTTAAAATAATTAAGCATCTTTTAAATTATTTAAAATAATTTCATCAAGATTGCTTATATTTGGCATTTTAAGGTAAACAGTTTATACACTTATTCCTTGCCATATATATATATATATACACACACACACACACACACACACACACACACACTCATAATTAAGAATAAAAGTTTCTTTATCTTCAGCAAATTGTACTCAATTCCATGAAAGTAAAAAGCATCATTTAGTCACTTCCGACAACATAATTATGTTAGCAGTTTAAAGAAGGAATTTGTCGGCATTTGAGGTGCAAACGAAAATAAAAGTAGAGAAAGATCGCTCCTGGAATAGCTCTTTAATTGCATTTGTGACTATTGATGAGCAAGACTGAAGACAGAGGGTATTTCACTTACACAGGGTTTGACAGCTGCTGAAAATGGCAATGCCAGAGAGTCTTTGAGATCATCATTAATTCATTCATCCCCACTTTTCAACCTGTTATTCCCTGAGCATGAAGTCACATAAGCCCTGTTTAGAAAAACATCTTTCCAGCATTTCTGAGTGTCTTCTTGGAGTCCTTTCTTTAGCCAAAAGAATGAGCTAGCGTGGAATGATGGGATTGTGGCATTGGCAGGGAGATCGTAGTCACCCCATCTTACCTTCAAATGGATGGCTAACTGCCCCTTCCTTTTTCCTAGCAGAGGCTTTCCTGGTTCTCCTTGTCCCCATGATCATGGAAGACAGACAATGACAAAGACAGCCTTGTTCTGCATGTAGTCCCATTTTAGTTTTATTTTATTTTATTTTATTTTATTTAAAAGGAAAAAGAGATAAAACAAAACAGTGTAACGGTACAAGTCATACAGAACTACAAAAAAAAAACAGTAAGAAATCACCAGTTAATAGATTATACATTATCATCTTAGAGATGGTTGCTCAAGTCACAGGATCAAAGCATACAAATTGGACATTCAAACAGTGAGACTGCAAACAGTTGTGTTCAATGATCCAACCAAAAACATTAATCCCATTATAGTTTTAAATAGTTCACACCATGATGAGCTCAAATCTGTAACCCTCCTACTCATTGCTCTCCAGAACCACACAAAAGTAATCTTTCTTGTGGCAGCTCTTTACATATGGAAGACAGCCCCTGTCCTTTCCTCCCTTGTTTTTCTCATCCTGTTCAATCTTTCTAGTTTCAGCCCTGACCAATGGATTTAAGGTTTCTTTGGTAACTAGAACAGCCTTCTGAAGACCAGCTTCCATCAGTCAGTGTCCAGTTGAAGTTGGCCCCTATGAGCAGAAAGAGTGGCAGATTGACTGTCTACCTCCTCCTGCAGGAAACTGAATCAAAATGGATTAAACAGTATCTATCAGAGCAGCAGCTATCTAACTTCCTTTCTGGGAATCAAAATCACTTAAAACAGAGAAATGAACTCTCCACAGTCTGATCTGGGGTAAAGACCCATTTCCCAAACTATGGAGGGAATCAGAGTGAATCCTGTATGGTGATGATCTCAGACAGCAGCTTGTATGAAAAGAAGTTTTAGGATAAAATTGTGAAAAGCTCTTAACTTCTGCTCAAATTGACTGTGAACATAGGAATGTGACTTCATTTTCTTTCAAAACTTGGCAGTTTGAAAATGTAAGAGTAACCTGAAATTCTATTCTTAACGGTTCCTACTTTCTTTGTCAATATGCCCACCTGGGTTGCTTCTATCATCATCTGTGTATCGGGTGTTCCTGGGCTGGAACCTCTAAAGCTAAGCTTCTTCCCCACCGAAGGCATTACATTTTCTCACTGCCTTTCACAGCAGATAGTGCAGATGACCAAAGAGACTCACAGGCAGCCTACTGTCTGCAAAGGGATCAAAAGGCCTCAGTCTATCAACATAGACTGCAACTGGAGGCAGCCTGGCCTGAGGGATAGAAATGGGGCAGGATCTTCCGTACTCCTCCACACAGCATCTTGGTCTGGCTTGAGGGAGGGGGAGAGGTGCGGAGAATTTGTGCGCCTGGGAGAAAACATTTAACTAGTCGTTCCTTCACACTCTCCCTTCCAGACTTGAAGAAAGAATTTTATTAAAGGTAAAAGTAAAGACTTGCTTCTTAGAAGAGGAAGAGTAGCCAAAGCAAAATTCGTTTAGCCCCAATTACATTTCCACACTGTTATGGTTTAGATCTGAAACAGCTCCCAGAATTCTTATGTGTACAAAAGGGGACTGGGTATTGGACTGCCGTGCTCAGTACTCATTCGTGGGTTCATCCACCACCAATGAGCTCAGTAACTGATTGAGCTCTGTTAGGAGGTGGGGCTGGCTGGAGCAGATCCCTTGAGGCTTGATCTGGAAAGGCACAGCTCAATCCTAGCCTCTGTGTCCTGACCACCGTGATGAGACCAGCTTTCCTCTTCCCTGGGTGCTTCCACCTGTGCTGTGTCTGCATCCAAACCTAACAACCGTGGACTGAAAATGTGAGCCAAATAAACCTCTCCCCCTTTTACATTGTGGGAGGTGGATATTTTGTCCCAGTGACAAGAAAGTGACAAAGATACACACAAAGGCAAAAAGGACAAAATGCTTTTCCTTTTCCCACTGGGAAAAGTTACTTCACACAGATTTCTTTTTGGTGCTCTTGCTGCCACTGACACTGCCTGTGGCTGTACTGTTCCTTGGTGGGGCAGGATGTGAACCTTGTCCTTTCCCACTCAAGGCATAGTGCAAACATGCAAAGCTTATTTAAACCCAAACACCAAGGAATGAGCCGCTGGCAGTTCCGATAAAACTAGACACTTGATCTAAAAAAGCACTTTCAAAAAATCAATGTGGAGGAAATCAAAGAGCATTATGAAACTCGTATTCAAGTTCGAATTGCCTTTGGCTGCTAGTAATGGAGTGAAGTGCTAAAACTAGATGAGCAGACTGATCTCACACATAAAAAATCAGAGCCAATATTGTTGCTCCTCGGTAGAGACCGTCACACCTTTGTCTTCACATCCTTAGCTTTGACTTCATCTACAAAATTATTTATGGTATAATATGCCAGCTTTCCAGCCATCATGTCATCATTCCATTTAGACAATAAGGAAACAACAAGAAAAAGCAAAAAGACACCTTCTATTATCTGATAGAGTTTTCCAAAAGGCCAATCCAACAACCTCCACATTTGTCTCATTGAAGAGGCATAGTTACATGACGATAGCTCAGGGAAGGCTGGGTATCATGACCTTTCAGGGAAGGATGCAACACTTAACAAAATGGGATTTTTTACTCTGAAAAAAATGGAGAATGAATATTGTGTAGCCAACCCGTAGTGTATACCACATAAAGCAAAGTCTGGTTGAATTGGAAAACAAAATAGATTAGGTAAGACTATCCCTGGGCAGTAAAGAATTTAAGAGTTGAAAGAGAGTCTGAGCATCCTCTTTGGCCTCTTAGGTCTACATTTCTTCCCTAACCTGGTCCTTTCCTTGAGTGGGCCGGAAGTACGGACTGTCTACGGAAATTCAATCTGATATCCTAGGGCAAAAGGAACTGGCTTTTGATAGCCATTATCCTGCATGGAACAAGAAGCTTCAGGTTTTTCAGATCACTTGTGAAAATGTGTCTTTAACCTAAGGAAGACAATAGACAATTTATTGTGGTATTGTGATGTAACAAGAAATATGTGTTTGGCCTTCACCTTTAGTTCTCAGCAAAGAGCTCCTAAAACCCTTGGAATTTTCTGTTTAAGTATCTTGTATTATTCATCATAAAGAGTCATATTTGCATTTATGCTAATGGAGTAACTCTTAGAGGATGTAGGTTGGTTGCCAGAGAAATCAACTCTGTGATTAGATGGCTGGAAATTTCATCCCCGCTCCCTGCCCACTGCTCTCTGCCCCCTGCCTTCCAGGAAGGAGGTGGCACACTTGCTTAGAAAGCTTTGTGCCCCTCCTCCACACCTTACCCTGTGCATCTCTTCCATTTGGTTGTTCCTAAGTTGTAGCCTTTACTTTATAAAAAGCTAATCATAGTAAGTACGGTGGTTTCCTAAATTCTGTGAGCTGTTTTTTGGCAAATACTGACCCCAATGGGGGAGCCATCCAAACCTTTCATTTACAGCCAGTTGGTGAAAAGCACAGGTCACACAACCAGACACTTGCAAATGGTATTTCAAACAAGGACAGCTTTGTGGGAGTGAATCTTTAACCAGTGGAATCTTTAACCTGTGCTAGTTTGGTTTTTTGTAGGACATGCAGTTGGTGTTTGGAAAGCTAAAGAGTTGCTTACTGGGGAAAAAAGAAAAAGCCAAGAATTTGGTGTTGAAGAACAATGTTCTTTTTAGTTACTCTATGCAGATATTTGAAAATGGCAAGGCACCCAGCTCCTTCGTAATAGAATTTATTTCATATGTGTAAGATGCTTAGGGGTGAGATTGTCACCCGCTAGAGTGAGTTTTGGCTCTATGATGAAAGTCAAATATGCACTGGCTCTTGAGCTGCTGCTGCTCCCCTCTTCTCAGTCCACTTAAGGGAAGGTCCCTGAACCAGCTTGCAAGACATTACCAATCAGCTGGGGATGTCTGCTCCATTTGTATAGTGGTAAAGTATAGCTCTGCTAACATCCCTGGGCTCTGAACGCTAGTTGTTACTTCTTTTGGTGTTAGTTACCCTCCTTGGACTCAGGAGCTCTTCTGGCCATGGGAAAAGGTAGCAGCTGGCTATTCTTGTTACTGTCTGGCATTCCCTGCTACTGGCCACTCTTAGTGTTACCAGCTCTGGCTGTTGGCAGCTTTCACATCGGTGGCCTTTGGTGTCACCAGCACCTAGTATAGCAGTCCAACATGCTCTGTGCATGACAGAAATCACACATAGGCAAGACAATGCTGTCTAGAAGATCTAGAGGGTTTCATTAGGACTTGTGCTGTAGCATAAGGAGGAGCAGTGCATAGGCTGAACCTGTCAAGGGTAGAGGAAACTGGTTTATAAAGAAAATAAAAAAGCTGCTTGCCCATGCACAGTGTCAGACTCTGTACATGCTCTTGGGTAGCTGAGGGACCCATGGGGGACCTTGATGAGGTGGCTGCAGAGTAGTTTCCACCCTTAATACCTGCCACAGCTAAAGCAGACATCTCTCCAAAAGACTACGGGGTGCCTGAAGTAGCCCAGGTTGCCTGCAAGGTGTTTACATGGACGGAAAGTACCTGTTGGAAGGTGTCAGGGCCTTCTCCACTGTCACACGTCACCTTAGGGAGAATAAGCACTATCACAAGTTCTACTCGGTTTAAACTTCTTATTACTGTAGTGAAATTTCTTAGCCTAGCTTTAATTTTAAGTTCCTACTTATAGGGAATTTCCAAAATGTTTTCAAGGTCATAGGAGATTTGTGTTCTCTGCTCATATACTTCAAATAACAGTGTAAACATACAGTTCTATGTATTTATTTCATAAAACTGGTTTTGAAAAAAAAGGTTGGATTTGACCTGTTAATAGTGCTCAGAATTTCAGAAGTTTGACAGTGACAGAGTATCAAGAACAAGACTAGATGTCATAGTAAACAAAGCTGTCCTAGTCTCACTAGCCCGATATACCCAAACTTACAGCTTAACTTTAACCATCTGTTTCAAGAAGAAAGAAAATCTACATGTGACAGTTCTAAAATGTTGACTTGTGACATTTATTTGCTAAGATAGTCTTTGAATCCTTTAGTTATAAAAAAAGATTATTGTAGGTTCTTCAAAAACATCTACCCCAATTATATACTATGTACATGTATAAGAAAAATATTGACAATGAGTGTCCCTAGATGCCTTTCTAAGGGAAATCAGGGATTTTTAAAATAAAGGTATGTTGGTATACTTTTTAGGGTATAAATATTTTGAATTTTTTGAATTTAATGCACCTGTTTGTTTATTCTCAACCCAGATCTAACTGGCTCAAAAGTCCAGATGATGATTCTGACCAGCTGTTTCGCATGGTGGCAGAGGTCTTCATCCTGTGGTGTAAATCTCATGTAAGAACACTTTTTTTTTAAATTTAAGGAGAAAAAGAAAAAAACAGAAAAAGGGTACAAGTAATACAAAATTTAAAAAAATAGACAGTAAGAAATCACTAGTTAATAGATTATATATTCTCATCTTAGAAATAGTTGTTCAAGTTACAAAATTGAAGCCTATAAAGTGGACTTTCAAACAGTGAGAGTGCAAACAGTTTTGTTCAGTGATCCAAAAAACTCAGTAATATGGTTATCTATCTTATACACTTAAACATATATGCAGTTATAACCTTTAGAGCACTTTCTTTTCTTTTCTTTTGTACAAAGACAATTACACATTTTGGGTTTTATTACTCCCACAGTTCTTATTACTTTTTTTGAAGAGAGTAAAACCAAATGCAACATATCAGAGTCAGTCAAATCAAAAGGATGGACATAATAGATAATGTAAAAACAAAATACAAGGTGATCAACAATGGTTACCATACTGCCTCTTGCTATTTTTAAGAAGAATTGCCAGTTATAATAAAATTGAACAAAACAGTAAAGAATAAAACCAGAGCATTGGAGACATTACAGGACTTTAAAAGAAGATAATAGACAACCGGAATGGGCATCATAATGAATCCTATTGTCTTCACAGTTTTGCCTATACTTTCGAACGTGGTACTATCAAGCAAAGCAGAATAGGGGAAAATCAGTCAAAACAAGATGGTGAGGGCAGTACAGGATTTCAAATCAAGTTAATAGGAAATCAAAGTAGGTTACTATAATGTATCCTGCTATTTTTTATTTATTTTGCCCTTAATTAATAAGATAAAAAGGAAAAAAGTAAATAATTTTTTAAAAGGGGGGGGGATTGAGATAAAAGAGGGCATAACAACAGGACAGCGCAGGTCAAAGCATAACCATTTAAGCAGAATAGTGTTTCACCACAAGATATCCTGACATAAAAATAGTTACCATAGTGTCTCTTTCCTTGAAATCTTTGAGTATAACTTCATATACTGTAGCACCAAACATATCAAGACACTATAAAACCATTCAAGAGAATGACATTATTACAGGGTATTTAGAACCAATTAACAGAAAATGAACAATGGTTTCTGTATAACCTCCTTGTCTATAAAAGTTTTTACTTACATTATCATATATAATAAAATCCAATAAGATACAACCTTTTAAGACCGATGGAGACAGAATACAAGTTTGATGGGACTTCAAAACAAAATGATACTAAATCAGCACTAGCTATTATGATGTCTTGTTTTCTCCAAAATAGCTGTTCCTACTATTCAACCTTCTCTGCCTCATTTCTGTTGAGCTCTTTTTCTGTCATTTGTTGTCAGTTTGTCTTCTTCATTTTGCTTTCTGCTCCATTCATTGTGGCCTCCCTGCCACTATTTCTGGAATCTTGGTATTTTCCTTTTTTAGAATATCCTGCAGTATTCTCTGTAAAGTTGAATTGGTGGTTGCAAATTCCCCTAGTTCCTCTTTATCCTGGAAGCACCTTGTTTTTCCATCAATTTCTAGGCACAGTTGTGCAGGATATATCAATCTTGGCTGGAGGTTATTATCTTTCAAAGCTTGAATTATTTCTCCCCACGCTCTTTGTGATTTGATGGTTTGTGCCGAGAAGTCTGCTGTAATTCTGATGGGTGTGTTCCCTTGTAAGTGATCTGTTTCTTGTCTCTGAAGGCTTTTAATATTCTGTTCTTATATTGCATTTCTAGAATTTTGATTATTATATGCCTGGGTGTAGCTCTGTTTGGGTTGTAGATGGCTGGGGTCCTGTATGCCTCATACATCTGAGTATCTTTACCATTTGCTAAATTAGGGAAATTCTCTTGGATTGTTTCTGTGAATAGCTTTTGTAGTCCTTTTGTTTGTGTCCCTACTTCTTCTTTTATGTTCTTAATTCTTAAGTTATAGATCCTCTTATTATCTTCTAGCCTTTGTATTGTTGCTGTTTGATTTTTGGTATTTTTAAGAAGTTTTTCATTTCATGCTCCCATATTACAAATCTGCCCTCCAGTTCAGATAATCTATCCTTAGTTTCTTTCAAGCTGTTATGCCAGTTTTCGATAGAGTTTTTAGTTTCCTGATAATCTCTTTGAACCTGTTTCACGTGTTCTATGTCTTCTCTATTTTCTCCATCAAACAATTCTCCCCTTTTTTTCTGTTCTTCCATTCTACCATCTGTTTTTTCTTGGGCAGTGTTTAGCATTTCTCTAACTATTCTATTTATATCTTGCTTCAGGTCATTAATAACTTCATTCCTGAACTCGTCTATGAGGCTCTGGAGATAGCGCTTTATGTCTATTGGTGCCGTGTCTGATATTGCGTGTTTCTCAGGATTGGGGGTCGAGGACCCTTTTTTGTTGCTCCCTCTTCCCACGTTTTTTGTTCCTTTTATACAAGCAAATATAAGAGGCCCAGTTTCTTTCTTTGTCGGTTGCAGTTTGTTTGAATTGCGCCGGAAGGCTTCACTGCTAGGGTGCACCTCCAGGTGCTGGGATCTGGTTTGGGCTAGCCTACTGGGTCTTAGTCAGCGGCGTCACCCAGGCCAGGAACTGCCCACCAATCCCACTTGAGAGGGGAATATGTGACTGAAGTCACTGCAACAACCTGTTCCGGCTAGTCTTCCCGGTCCCAATATGTCCTTTGCTGAAGCCTCCAACTCTAATGGAAGGGTCCCCAATCTGCTCACTCACCGCAAGTCGATGCAAGGCTCCCGGCCAGTCCCATTCTCAACTCCATTCACCACTTTCCACTCTCAGAGCTTTCGTGCCTCTCTCCTTGCCGTGCTGATTGGGACGTAGTAGTGGCTGCAGGAAATTCAAATCACAGCTTCCAGTTGGTACGGGGTCCAGCTTCCACACTGAGACCTTATCTGTCCCTGTTATATCACCAGGATGGGGTTTCCAGTTGGTTTCTTCTTAGCTTAGTTCATTCCTGGGTCGGCAAAGTATATCTCCCCTTGCTTAGGATTTCTCGCCCGGCACCATTCCTTGATTTTAAGTGTGGTTTCTCAGAGAGCCTCCGAAGCTACTGCTATCTGTCTGCCATGTTCTCCCAGAAGTCCGTCATAAGAACACTTTTGAGCTCTAGATTTTATGAAAGCTTAAAAGACTTTCTTGTAATGATTACTTTTTATTTCCTTCATTTAGAACTTCAAGAGAGAAGAGCAAAATTTTGTGATTCAAAACGAAATTAACAATTTGGCATTTTTAACTGGAGACAGCAAAAGCAAGATGTCAAAAGTAAGTCCTTACAAATCAGTTCTGAAGACTCTTGACCTGACCTTAGCCATGCCTAGGATCTATCCAGGTTTTGGGGGGATTAGAACTCTACCTCATTTAGATCAAATTCCGTTAGCAACAGTCTCTCCTGTTGTTTCTTAGAGAATGAACTAGAAGAAACGGCTCTTAAATAAGCATGGTCATCATGTTTTATGAATTAATAACTGCTCATGTGTCAAAGAGTTTAAGACTCAAAATTTACCTAAGGCATTCAAGAGGCCTCTAAAACAAACTTCATTTAAAAAAAGAAAACTTCATTTGATGGATGTAGCTGGGTGCTATGGTGGCTGCCTGTAATTCCAGAACTCTGGGAAGCAGAGGCAGGATGATCCCAAGTTTGAAGCTCAACTTCACAAGACCCTTTCTCAAAAATCAAAAAGAACTGGGAATATAACTCAGTGCAAAGACTCTAGATTCAATACCTTGTGCCACAAAATATAAAAATGAAAAAGAAATACACATACTTAGAGCCACCTTTCAATTATCAAGAAAGAAATTAGCTTGCTTCGAAGATTTCAATAGCAAATGCTCCTATATTTTGCTTGTTTTCCTCCTGTTCAGAACATCAAATGCCTAATTTTTTTTGCAGATGTGCTAACCTTTTAATGCCTTCCATTTATTTTCCACTCAGAAAGCCAAGCATTTGTCCATCTCCCTGCAGGAAAGGTTTGGAAGAGGGCGTACCAGACATCTGTCTGGGGGGTAAAAAACCTAGGGAGGAGAACAGCTGGGGTCTGTGAAGGAGCAACTGGTTTCCTGGCTCTTCCTGAGTCAGGGCTGCATTGTTTAGATTGGAGAGACTTCCCAGACACAGTTCTTCTGGTGCACGCGCAAAAGCAAAGCCCCCTTTAATGTGATGTCTTGTTATCAGCTGTTGTGGCTTGCCCTTGACCCTGTTTCCCCAAGAACTGGGCCTCAGAGAGGATGGGTTGTATATGTCATACTTGAGATATACGTCTCTCTCATTGGCAGGACAGTGCCACCTTTGAGGAATGTGAAGGTGGCGTGTGCATGGGGACCTTCAGAAATAAGGTTCAGTGCTGCAAAGAAGGGAATCATCAGTTTGTAGCAAAGACCTTGACATAGCCTTTTGGGATGAAAGGCCATGTTTATATAACTGCAGCCGAAGGGCAGGTGAGACATCAAAAATGAAGGCCAGCAACTAGTGCTCCACCAGGTTTTAAGCCAGCATGGTTGTCTGCAATCATTCTAAACTTTGTTTCTTCTATGTTTTAGCTATGTTGACCCCAGCACTTCTTCCAGCATCCAGAAATCAACTGTTGGAGTTTAGAATCCACTCAAGCATACACTAGTATTCACTTTCAGTATATGCACCATTTAATAGAGTCAGGCTAACAAAATTGTGCACATACAAAACAGAAATTACATTCAAGAGGAATCTGAACTGCAAAAAAAACTTTTCATGGATCCTTTTGTGCTTTCGATAATTTAATTTGATTTTCCAAAAATTCATTTTACCATTCATGTTTTGGTAAATATATCTGCTGTTCAGATCAGATAGGATTTCTTGGAGTCCAGCTCCCCAAAATATGTAACTTGTGTGAGGTTGGCTCTGCAGGCTGTTACAGCCAGCATGTGCTCTCCTTTAATCCTGTCTTCCCACAGAAAATCAATAAACCCCAGGCAAATTCCATGCTTTCTTCAGGCAGTGTAGACCTGCTGGCTGAGGACTGAACCAGCTAGGATCTCTGATGACAGGCAACAATGGCAGCAAGGAAATGACACTAATAGAAGGATGTGGATTTCCAGGGAGCAAATGACAAAGACATCTCAACACCCTGATGATTAATGGATACTCAGGGCCCTTGGTTTACATTTGGAGAAAGATGAGGTGACAGAAAATGACACTTCAGAATTCACCTACTAATAAACTAACCTGCTTCTGTTTGCTCTCATCACTGAGCGAGGAATTGGGATATTTGTTTTATCAGAGGATGGTTCTAAATCTAGGCATTTTCTCTGCTGGAAAAATGCAAGAGCAAACTTATTTCATTTCCATTGACATCATGCACCCATTATTTCTGAGCCAAATAAGAGAGGGTCAAAGCTATAGTGTAACTGGACTAAGAGACTCTGTCCGTAGATCTTAAATAGTATTTGCCTTACTCCCCAGGGTGACAAGCACCCAAATATATCAGTTGAAACAGAGTGTAGTAGAAAGTAAATTGAAAGTAAAAAAGGAAGCTAAGTTCTACCCTTGGTCCGGCTTCTGATCTCAGTTGCATCCTTAACTTAATTCTTCGGCTGCCAACTTACCAATCTGTACAGTAGTGTTAAGCTTACTATAGATTTTCCTAACTCCACCAAGACATTCAGGGCAAAAGTCAGCTTTCAGCAGTATCTCTAGGACACAATAATGTTTGATAAATATAGTGCATTATTTAAAACAGAGAGATACTATGCCTTCAATAAGCAGCAACTCAGAGCCACTTCTGGGATTTCTTTAGATGTGGAGATATGTACTGAGGAGCTGGGGAGAGGGTAGGTATTCTTCTGTATCATCAGTGGAATCTCAATTGCCTTTGATTCCCTGGATTAGACGTTCTCTCTGCCCCCTGGTCTGAATGGGCACCTATCTCCTTTGCTTGCTTTTATCTCTGCTCCTACCTGAATTCTGGTGTTGTATAAATGAAATCAGCATCTGGCAGCCTTGGTGGGATCACATACATGAATGCCGCGTGCCACACACACCTACATATGCCAGTGCAAGTAGACAGGAAGTGGAGAAAATACACACCAGGCCATACTCTCATACTTGACTAACTGAAGCTTACTTGACAGATACGTCATTTTGGGAAGCAGCTCATACAAATGATGTTTTCAGAGCTCATTGTATATTTTGTTTATATGACACCAGTTTGCAAATAGGGTAAGCCAAATGTAACTAAGCTGAGCAAGTGTTTTGTTTTTGTTTTATTTTTAAACTTGTGTTGTTTTCTGGAAAAATGGCAACAGCGTCCTTAGAGGGGAATGGTAAGTTAGAATGTGTTTAGCACAAGAAATGCCAGTTCCATGACCAAGATTTAAAACTTTAAAACAAAATTTTTTAAAAGTTAAAGCAGGAATGTGGGTACCTTGTGTCTAAAGCTAACCCCGCCCCTCTTCCAAGCATGATTACAGTGGATTGAAAAGGGATAGGGATTATTTTAGAAGATTTCTTTTAATTTTTCAATCAGTTTTCAATCAGGGCAGTCAGTTATGTGAGCTTCCTTCTTGCTCCAGCATCCTCGCTTACTGTTCTCATATTTTCTCTCTCTCCATCTCTCATCTCCTCCTTCACCTCTTCTGGTCTCGTTCTGTGTGCTTGCTTTCTGGCACATTCTCTTGCTCCCCTCCCACTCTCTAGTGACCTTCCTTCCTTTCTTCCTCCCCCTCCCTATTCTCTCTCTCTCTCTCTCTCTCTCTCTCTGTCTCTGTCTCTGTCTCTGTTTTTCTGTCTGTCTCTCTATCTCTATCTCTATCTCTATCTCTATCTCTATCTCTATCTCTATCTCTATTTGTCTCTCTTTCTCTCCCCAATTTCCAGAAATTCTCCTTTTCCTCTAATACCTCCTGTTGAGTTCACTAGTCTTCACTTATCCTCACAGTGAGGTAAAGACTTACCATGGTGCAGTTTGCCTTTGTTAGAGCCGATGCAAACTCCCTGCGCTGTCTTGGTGCAGAATATCACCAAGTGATGTGTCTTCAGCAGACTCTCTTATCTCGGAAAGGCCTAATTTTTTTCCCTTAAGGTCCACACATAATATCATCTGTGTGATTACAAATTTCTGCTGATAGTTTACGATCTAAGTGTGGGAAATAAAATTACTTTGAAAGTATTGAAATTAGAGAATTTCAATGAGTCAACTAATCTTAGAAATATGTGAAAAAAAAGAATAAAAGTAGAATCCATTAGATGTAGGAACCTTTGACCTGAGACACTTTTAAAGGTTACAGTCTAAGAAGGAGGATGCTCTACCCTTCAGGTTGGGGGATGATCCTGACCCTCTTTAGATATTCTTAGAGTACTGTTTTTAAAGCAGTCTTTTGAGCAGAAACACAAGCATTTTTCCTTGACTCAGTTCTCCTTTTTATGGCCACAGATTTGCTGGAGTCAATAATATGGTGGGTGAAAGGAAGAACAACAGGGACCTTGGTTTGCATTGTGGATTGTCTCTTGCCTGCCATAGTGAACAGAAGGAAGGGGGAAGGGGAAAAGCTTTACATCTCCAGAGTTGTATGTGTGCCAAATCTGAAGGCCACCCTGGCTTGGATCTGAGGACCACACACTCTGGAAAGCTGATCTTTGAGCTGAATGACCTCCCAGCAAGGGTAAATTGCTTAGTCTGGGTGTAAGTCTTTATGACCACATTAACCTCCATTCTAACCTCCTTGCTCTTCATTCTGTGTACATTGGCTCCAAGAACAGCTTCTATTGTGTTGACTGATGAACTGGGACTGAGAAGATAGGAATAACATGTGGTACCATGTGCCTTGGACTCCTGCTTTTACTGACTGACTCTTCTACTTGTTTCTCTTCTTTTGTCTTTCCACACAGGCCATGCAAGTAAAGGTACAGGTCAAATGCATGACGTGTCTTTTCTGTCCTAGTAGTAGAGGTGCCAGGCTCTGGCCCGTTCTGCACTGTGATCATCATGGGGGTGGTACAGAATGGATTTACCCACCTGGAGGTCCCCAGGCCTGCTTCAGGGAAGACAACTGCCTATCAGAGTGAATGTAGGCCTGCTACCCTTGGAATGGGGAAGCCGGGGAAGCCAGCCAAGCCTCGCCCTAACCGAGGTCTCCTTGCTGTCTCTGCTCCCTTCCCCAGCTGTCTTCTCTGTTAGTTTGGCAGCCACCATGCTCACAGAGAGAGAGAGATGATTGACAGGGCTTGAGAGCCTGGGAGACCACCTCTTCTGTGGTGGTACCCCAGTCATAATTCTATTTTTTCGTTGGTGACCCTAGCCCTTTCACATGGTATGCATTCTGTCTCTTTGTTCAAGGGTTCCCTGAGGCAAAGAAAGTCTTCCAAGGTCTGAACTCAAGGGTTTGAAATCAGTAGATAACACCAAGTTTGTGTACAAACTGTTTTGAATAGAACTGGGACAGTTTTCCGATTGTCCTTAAAACATACTATGTGGAAGTTCCTTTCTTTGCATTCATTAATGTGTATACACTGCTATTGTCCTAAACCAGTGGTGGAGAAACTTGTATGCTGCAGTGGCCTGTTTGTATCATTGAGAACTCTAAAAAGTTCACCATGGCTGTTTAATCACTCTACCCTTCAGTATGTGCTGGAGATATGTTGGGGTCAGGGCACGTGCAATTCTTAGTTACAAAAAGAAAAATGGAGTCTTCTCAAGACAGACTTACATCTTGATGCTTACGTGTTGTATGACTTTGGGAAAATTATGTATCTTCCATGGGCAGCATGTTTTCATTTATAAAACTGACTTGCTAATATTTCAGGGTCATTGAAATCATATATGTAGCAATTCTGACTAGAATATACAATTGGCCAAATCAAATAGATAGTGATCAGGAAATAAATTATGTAATCAAATCCATAATTACTTTTTAGCATACTTACTTCATTATATACCTTATATCCCCATTTACATTTTATGTTTTATAGTTACATGATACCATATAGTTTATCTATATATATAACCGCATTCTTTCCTTAAAGGATGATCGGAACAATTTCAAGGGTAATCAGCTCTAAGTGAATCTGAGATTTAGACACTCTATTACATTTGACCTTTGATGGTGGAATAGAGAAGGAACCTAGCAAGTTCTCCGTAAATGGCAGAAACTGCAGTCTTGGTACACACCAGTCTTCAGCACCCACTATGCCCCAGAACACAGGAATCCTCCTTTCCTTAGCTTTGTTTCTGTCTCCATGCATATTTTTCACTGTTCCTTCCACTGCTTCCCTGGGGCTGATCTGGTCTTTTGGAGCATTGGGGCGGGGGGGCGGGCGGGGAGTCCCTGCAAATTGCCTGGCTGTGTTTAGCCAGCCTAGGTTTTTCAAGTCAAGAGATTTTTTATGATTTCTGAAATATAACTACCTGAAGGTTACTAAGTAAATTCTGACACAGTCTTTTAGCCCCCAGTCTTAAGTACCAGTTACCTCTCCTACTCCGAGACCTGTTAACCAAAGAGCTGCCACCTTTTTGCTTCAGATATTGCCATAAAGAAAAGTTCTGGTGACCACCAGCTCTTTCCGGCATAGTCTCTGACTGATTTCTGGCCACCTAGCCCTCCCAACTCCCAAAAGGTGTTCATTCAGCTGAAGTGGAGTCCAGCAAGCAGATGACACATGGCTAGCACTGCCCTTTCTGAAAATATGTCACAAAAATTGGGTCACCGCAGCACCCTGTTTCCTTGAACCCAATCACATGTGTTGTGGGTCCTGGGAGTCTTGGTTGTTGCCATGGGCTGCCCATGTCCATAGCGCCATGTGCTGAATATGTCTCTCATGCCTCTGGCTTCACTGAATGAACTTTCTCAGGAAGGGACAAGAACTATGACCAATAGGTGCAAACTCCCATGGACTTGAGGAATTCATTTTATATGTGCAATTCCTCTTCTAACATTCTCCCATCCTTATCCCAAGGCATCCCTTCTCTATAATGTCCTTTTTTGGAGAAGTTGCATAGCCCTGTGGTGGGGAGTCTAAATGGGGTTCCAGTGCTCCAAACACTAGCTTCAGACCAACTGCACTGTGGTTGATGCTTTTCACATTCTTCCTGATTCTCCTGTAAGGGTCCTCAGTTATTTCCTGGAGTCATTTCATCAGTTATCAAATTGTTCTTTTTACAGAACACCCACTTCTTTGTTCACCTGGTCCAGAAGCGAGTGAGCAAAGACTGTAGTGTCTGTGGTATGTGTCCAGTTACGTGGTTCTGTGTGCATGTGCAAAAGAAAAGGCTTAGGGCTAGGGCTGGTCTTTTAGGGCCATTTGGTTTGCCAATGCTCAATAGTCTTTTTGCTGTCTTTGAAATGTAGTAAGGCCAACCCTGAACTGGCAGGGCCACCAGGAGGCAGGTTGCCTCTGAGATGAGACAGTCTTCTTCAGACAGTCACTGACCCTTCTCTTTATTTCTACATCATCTCCTAGTCTGGAGGACAGGACCAAGAACGGAAGAAGACAAAGCGGAGGGGAGACTTGTATTCTATCCAGACCTCTCTCATCGTGGCTGCACTCAAGAAAATGCTGCCCATTGGTCTGAATATGTGCACCCCGGGAGACCAGGAGCTGATCTCCCTTGCAAAATCACGATACAGCTGTGTAAGCTGCCTGACTGATTGGGCTGGGGTTGCAGCAAGGTGACATTATGGTGGCCACTTGGCCTTGGAAGGGCTGATCCTCCTCCTCCTGGAGTGCAGTGGGGCTGGAGTAAGTGAGCAGGTACCTAGGGGCACAGAGGCAACACACCTTCATTATCACAACTGATGAGGACTCAGTAGTTGGACACAGCCTATGAAATTTTTACTCTTTTGTTCTAATAGCCCAGAAAAATTTCATTGGCTGTTCACACATATCTGTATCCTACTTTGTATTTTCACCCTGATGTCTAGGAATAAAGTTTAACATCTCTTTCCACAGAGGGATACAGATGAAGAGGTCAAGGAACATCTGCGGAATAACTTGCATTTGCAAGAGAAGGTGATACTGCGGGAAGACCGGGAGAATCACACAGGCTGCCTCTCCTTCCCACTCAGGGGCCCACCCTCTACTTAATGTACTTGTGGTTTTAAGTATGTCCTAAAAACAGTGTGGAACTGGGAGAACTAGCTTTCCACCTTCAGTTTGTGCTCTTTGCTTTTGCAAGAGGTGTGCAGTAAAGCAGGTCTTCCTGCCACATGAATGTCACACCGTGGGGAGGAGAGGGAAGCACTGTGTCTCAAAAGTACTATGCGTCGCACTAAGTGTGACCCACACACCTGGGGATGCTTTCAGCACCTCCCGCTTGAGAGAGATCTTGAAACAAAATAATTTTGTATCTGAGTTGAAATATTCAAAAAAGAGATAGAATTTTTATTTTAAGGGTTATTTGTGATTTCTTCAGTCCTGTGAATCTGAACAACTCTTTCCTCACATACATTGTGCCCTAAAATGGAGAACTAAATCAACCCAAAAATGGCTTACCTCTCCACCCCAAACATATATGAATGGGGAGTAAAGGCAATAACAAGAAATCCCAAGGACTAGGAAAAACAACATTCTAAATCTTAGTAATATTTGTGTGTGTGTGGTACTGAGGATCACTCATGACCTTGCACTTGCAGGCAGGCACTTATACCTCTGAGCTAAATCCCTGGCCCTAAACCCTAGTAATTAAGAGAAGTCATTGCTATTTGGAGAACTCCCAGAGTGCTCCAGGCTACATATACACCATAGAGGCTGGAGTGTTTAATGACCTGAAAGAGGGTTGTGGGACCTGCATAAACACAGCATGGGAAACTTACCTAAGATTAGCAGGGAACCAGTGGAACTCATGGGTCTCCTGCAGAGCAACCATGAAAGCACTTGAAGCATCTCTGCTTCCTAAATAAAATATCGGCTAAGATGCCAATTAATAAAACTACTCTTGAAAATAAACTCATAGAAAGTAGGAAGGAAACTGTTACTGGACAAGAGGAAGGGAATGGGGGAAGGACATAATGAAATATAATAGAGGTATTAATACAATCATAATATGTCACATATGAAAATACTGTATTGAATCCGAGTATTTGTCAAATTAATGAGAACAAATAAAAATATATTTGAAAATAATCAAGTTAGGGAAATGTGCCACAATCAGAGAGTTAAGAAATACAGAAGAATAATTCATGCAATGAAGAACTATATAAAATAAATATAGTTAAAATATTTAAAGACAAAGGAAGCATAAAGCAATAGAACCCATGAAGCAATAGTAGCACATTTTTCAAAAAGGAGAGTGGGAGATAGGTTTGAAACAAACAAACAAAAAACTCATAGCAATTACAGTCACTGAAATTTTAAAATCAATACATGAGTTAAAGCAATAAGATAGACATTACTAAAAAGACAATTTATAAACTGAAAATTTGCTTTAAGGAAATTATCCAAAATGCAGCACAGAGAGATAAAGCTAGAGAAAATATGACACAAGTGCTGGAGAAGATGAGGGAGAGGCAAGAGAGACTCGTGATTACCGTGGAACCCTTGTGGGAGTCAAAGGCTTTTTCAGCATAAGAGATATCAGAAATCGCTTATTTTATGGGTGTGTTTCACTTCCCAGTCCGATGACCCAGCTGTAAAATGGCAGCTGAACCTCTATAAGGACGTTCTGAGGAACGAAGAGCCCGCTACTCCCGAGAGGACGGTGGAGCGTGTGCAGAGAATCTCAGCAGCCGTCTTCCACCTGGAGCAGGTAAAGGGTGTCTGCTCAGAGGAGTGAAACGGAAAGACTGCCCTGGAAAATAAACGCAAAATTGTCAGCCGTCAGTTACAGATGCCTTTGCAGGACAGAGGACAGGAGGCAGAGGTCACCCCACATCACTCCCAGGTCATAGCAGGCCCCTCAATTCTTCCCCCTCCTGCTGTTTTAAACATTCTTTTAAACAAGTTCTTCCTGCTTCCTAATATCAGTGAAAAGAGGAACAAGGGAGGGAGAGAGGGGAGGAAAGACAAAGGAATTTTAAAAGGGAATTGAAGGGGGAAAATGGAGACAGCACTTCTGTAAATGCAGAGGGGAAGAAGGGCTGACAGAGGAAAAGGAAATGAGAAAAAAATGAAGGTATATTATGTACAGGTACGAATTCCTCTGAATGTGGTCATTATGTATGATAAACAAACACAGTAATACCTTAGTTCACAAACACTTCTGTGTGCAAACAAGGTGGTTCTCAAACAAAAGTGCTCCATAAAGTTTTGCTTCTATTCACAAACTCCACATTGGGTGACAAACACAGCAGCAACCACCTTCCCCACACAGACACAAACACAGTCATCTCCTCCAAAATCATCAAACAAATTTAGTTCATGAACTGGGATACCACTGCAGTAATAAAATGATAAATTAATTTTAAAAACTCTTGCCATTAGCTCACATGTCTTAAGTACCCTCCCATAGCAAAGCTGCTGTTCAGCAGTGATTGACTGATTGCTTTTGGGAAAAGAAAGACAATTGAAGGCTTTCACAAATGGCATCCTCTAATACTGAGTACACTGTGCTGATTCTTCAGGGTTCACAAGTTTGGGCTATCTTCTGTCACTCAGAGTGGCCTAGGGTGAACCTATGAGTATGATTTCTTCTCAGGTGGAACAGCCTCTGAGATCCAAGAAGGCCGTCTGGCACAAACTACTGTCCAAGCAACGGAAACGGGCAGTGGTGGCCTGTTTCAGGATGGCACCGCTCTACAACCTGCCCAGGTATGGATTTGGTCATTTTCTTCTGCCGTGTGAGCCAGTGATGAGAATGAAGGAATCTTTTCACAGCTGTGCTCTCTATGGCCCTTACACTCATCACGCCAAGGACTAAAATTAGACTCCTTAGCCCTGGAGCTATTATCCCCTCAGAGTATACATGCCTGTGACACAGTCAAGGAATGAAAAACTGAGACCAGGTGAACTTCCCCAGAGTGCCATGCCTGTTCAGCCTACGGTGTGTACCGTAGAGTCAGCCAAGGAAGAGCATGGAGACTCTCTGTGTGCCAAGGTAGGATTCTTTAAGAGGATAGAAAGGCTTCTTTAAAAAAGGAGAGGCTTTCTAAAATGTCTTACTCCAAATTCCATTGACAGGTCAAGCAACATTTCTCTGTTCTGGCATTCGACACCATCCGGTAGAGAAATGTAACTTGCAAATCCAGTAGTGCAGTATACTTATCAACAAGATGAAGAAGGTCTAGGATGCCCTCCAAGAGGCCAGTCAGTGGCAGTGCTTTTATCTCAGTATTTTAGTCCACACTTTGAAGAAAACAGGTTGTGAAGATTTTTCTGGAAAGTGTATGAAACATCCTGTGTCAACATATGGAAGAATGTCAGCTTTCTGTCACCGTGACGAGATGCTTGAGATGCATCAATTTAAAAGGAAGAAATGTTTATTTAATTCATGGTTTCTGAAGTTTCAGTCCAGAATTGCTTGGCCCCATTGCTTTGGGCCTGAGGCCAGGCCAAAGATCACAGCAGGGACTGTGTGCACAGCACAGATGCTTACCTCATAGTACCAAGGCAGTGAAAAGAGAGCCAGAGACGAGGAGGGCCCAGGGCCCCAGGGCCACCTTCAAGGGTGCACCCCACACAACCTCACGTCTTTCTGCTAGTCTCACTTCCTCAAGTTTCCACCACCTTCCGGTTTTGCCACTGGTTGGTGATCAAGCCTTAAACTTATAGCCTTTGGGAGACACTTAGGATCGGTATCATAGCAGTGTCAGTGACAGAGTGGCCCAGCATCAACCACTAAGACTGACAGGGCATCTGTGGTGCTATAACACCCTCATTCTCAGACTGATTACAGTGATCAGGCCTGTGATCAGAAAGCAATACTGGTGATTAAATAGCAACCTCTGTTTCAATCTCCAGATCACTGGGAATAGCTTTATCTGGTTAGAGAAAATAAATTGACTTGAAACAAGCTTATCCTGAATCCCATATAAATAAGTGTGTTTCTTTGGAAAATGAGATAAGAGAAAAACCTATGTATGGCCTTTGTTTTCATCAAAGTGTGAATCTTGGCCATCATTTACCCAGAATGGCCTATAACCCTATCTGGACACAGCTGAGCTTTCCTGGTGAGGGGCTTCAAAGATGGTGGAGAATCATGGTAACTGAGATACACCTGCTGGGACAGCACTTTCTTAAAACAGATTAATATCTTTAAAAGGGAACAAGACATCACTAAATCAAGTAGAGTTCATGAGTACAAAGCTGACAAATTAAGTTAAACAATAATAGACATGAAAGCTGCTGAAGTTCTGGTAGAAAAGTGAAATTCATATCCCTGTAAAAAATTTTAAAATATATGGAGAAATTTTGTTTGCTATCCAGAAGTAATGAAACATTAGAAATCATATACTTTTCAAATGTGGATTTCAGAAGAGCTTGACTCCAAATACAGGTCTCCAGGGGCAGGCTAGTGAAGCAGAACTCACTTGTCTCCAAAAAAAGCAATTTTTCTAAGTCTATTGAAAATGTTAACATTATACTGTCATAACTGAGCTGTTCCTTCAGGTGTAAGAATAAATCCAAGAATTCACTATGTCTTCAGGAAAACATGGCCTTGCCTAACCCAGGTGTTCTGGGCTTTCACTTTAGCATGGAGGATTCTAAGTAGGCTTCATAACACAGCAACTAAGAGGCTGAATACATCTCAGATAGAAATAGCTGCTTCCCCACCTTGCAATGACATGAACTGTGTGTAGTCTCCCAAATTAAAAAACTAAAAATATTTATTATATTATGCAGAAACTGTTTCTCTGGTGTTAGTTTTTAAAAGAAAACCTGTATGCTTTTCTCCAGACACAAAATTAACAATTTCTTCCTGAGCACCTTTCAACGGGTTTGGCTGGAAAAGGTTAATGAAAAAACTCAGTATGACAGGCTTATACCCATTTTAATGGTAATGTAACCTGTGGAGAGACTGCTCATTTTCTGCACATTCCTATCTTCTTAACCATGATTTAATGTTACCATGAAAACACAAATTTGTACAATTTTAAAAGGACTCTGATTGGTCAGATTTTTAAAGAAAAACAGCAAAGGCTATATTTTACCAAAACTATGACCACATTTTAATAATTCTAGTCTTGATCTTTTTCTTTCTTTCTCTCCATCCTTCCTTCCCACTCCCCTCACATTTGACAAACACTGGGCTAATGTTCAGTGGCTTGTAAATATTCCCAAAAGTCCATCCTGGCTGGTAGGCAATGCCATATGCATATTCCTCAGGGTTCCCAGACACCAGAGCCAGAGTCAGAGGCCCTGAGGTACCTAGAAGATGTGCTCATGAAGCAGAGACCCATGTTCCACCTTCCTAAAGAAAAGTCAGAGCTCCTTGCTGGTGTGGTTCCTTACAGAAGGAAATGTTCTCAGTACAGCGGAGACTAAACCGCTCACCATTATGGTGGATTACATTGGATTATCTGGGCAAGTGGCCAGCCTATGGGAATGACTAAATCACCATCTGAAGCAAATACTTGTGGACTCTCACTTAAACTGATTCCTTCTTCCTCCCTAGAGGGGAGACCAAATTAAGATTACAGTCACTGCCACATCTCATTCTAACCATGGTTACTTTCAGAAGGCGCACAGATATTTGGGAGCTGATTATAGGGTTCTTTGAAACAAATGTTTATGGTGTGCTGCTGGCTACCCTGACCAATCAGAAGACCAAAATTGTACAAAAGTCCGTCCTGCTTACTAACTGTTAACCACCAAAACTAAAACAGTGAGTCCATGGACCCCTCTTGACCTCCCTCTCACCCCTTCCGCTCAGGCACCGCTCTATTAACCTCTTCCTCCATGGCTATCAGAGATTCTGGATAGAAACAGAGGCGTATTCCTTTGAAGAGAAACTAGTGCAGGATTTGGCTGTAAGTACTGACCCAACGGGAAGCAGACTTGGGTATGAATGAATTTGACTTTTGTATTCAGGCGTGTGTGTGTTATAACAAATGAACATTCACAAAGAGCTGCTATAAATTTGGAAGGAACTAACTGTAAATTCTCAGGGGAGACCAGGCTAATGGTCATTAGAGCCAGAGGATGAATTTTCACTTGGAGGTGCTAACACTAACTTCACCCTCACCCTCATCGTCCTTGGCAACTAACACTTCTTGAGATGTGTAGCCGTGTGGTGGGGAATTCCCGCTAAGTTTTGAGCACCATTGGTTGCAGGAGGCCACCTCAGACCGAAGTCCACATTCCTAATGTGGAGCTCTGCTTTGAGGAAACACATCTAAACACCTTCCTGATTGTCTGTGTTGGTCCTTTAGAAAATTTTGTGTGCCTTCTCATTAGCAGCCTTCATGCTCTGAAATAGCTTAAAGCGACACACAGAGGGGGAAGTGTGCCGCAGAGGTACCACACAGCCTCATCCTGGTTTACAAAAAAAGAAACCTGCCTCTTTTGTAGCCACTCCATGGCTCTTTTCTCTTCTCCTTACTTTTCCCATTTATTTTTTCCTCTTTCACTTAGTCTTGCACTGTTTCTCGTATTCACTCTTTTCCACATTTGTTTCTACATCACCTTGATTTCTTTTCCTTCTTGTTCTTTTCAGCCTTTCTCCACCATTTTCCTTCTGTTTGTGTTTATGTCCTTTATTCTTGTTTTCTGTTCCTGTAAGAAAGACACTCCCTTGGATTCCACTTTCTTAGTCAGTGTGAAGCTGACATCATGTCAGCTGTCTGCTTCTTCTGAACCATTTCACACCACGCATGCGGTTCCCACCAATTTACCAAATTTGGTCCATCATGCTGAGTCTGTGACCACTAGAAAACTCACCATTGCCTTATTCCCCTGTCTATAAAAGGAGATGGAGAAAAGACTTGAAAAGAGAAGCACAAGGCCTGCAGCTCTTGAGTAGAAGCTTGAGAAACAATGAGAATTTTAGAATAGAGTCTGAGGTTAAGAAAGAGACATGTTTTGCTGTGTTGAATCTAGAATCCTCTTAAACCCAAACTGGCCCCAGAGCTTTGTGGTGCTTTCCCAACCCTGTCTTCATCCCAGTCTCCAAGATAAATTTCAGGTGTTGCTCAGAGAGACTGTCCCTCAGGTAACTGCAGCATTTCCCTCCTGAAATTGGATGCCCAGAGCTTGCATGAGAGTTCTGCTGATTGGGATCTGTAGCACTTTCCCTACGGTCAGCCTTGTGCTTTTTCTTTTATTTCATTTAACCTAAAATTGGAATGTTTCTTTGATTGGCTGGAAAAAATATATAGACGTATGTGTACCCCACCTTGCATCCTCCAAGAAGAAATACGTGGTATCGCAGCTCCTTTCTTCTGCTTCAGTCCAATGCCCTCTGTGCCTTGCGCTTTGCCTTCTCTCTGTTCACGTGTGGTTGCTTGGCACGTGCTGAAACCCACGCCTGAGACTTGTCTGTGTTGTTTGTGTAGAAATCTCCCAAGGTGGAAGAGGAGGAGGAGGAGGAGATGGAAAAGCAGCCTGACCCACTTCATCAGATCATTCTGCATTTTAGTCGCAACGCGCTCACGGAGAGGAGGTCAGCGTCACCAGGGGGCCCACTTTGTCCCAGGCACCAGCCATGACTGTCAACCCTACACCCTCCTCATGTAGGCAGCACTAAGTGGAAAGGATGTTGGATCTGAGCTGCCCTCAGAATTGTCCACCAAGACTTTACTGAATTCTCCTCAGTCATAAAGGATAAATTTGTGTCATTTGTAGAAAAAAATGTATACATGTTGAGACCAGAATACTAAGTGAAATAGATCAGATACAGGATTTAAATGTCACATAGTTCCTTTTATATAAGAAACCCGAAGTTGTTAATAATTTAGAGAATGAACAAAATATAAGAGAGATGGCAGGAAACAGAGAGGTAGGGGTCATGAAGATGGGGAGGGGACCTAGAGATGGAGGAGACAGGAGGTAGAAGGGAAGAGAACATAAGAAAGAGTAAGGTATGACATGTGTTATCCACTTCCCCATGATGAACATATCCACTATATGTCACAAACATGTGTTAATAAAAAAGAAACATCTAGAGACGCTTCCATCAAGCTACACCCCCCCCCTTGATTTAATGCCAGACACTGAATCTGAAGACAAAACACCCCAAAACTGTAAATATATCCTAAATGAAGATTCGGAGTTTTCAGAGTGCTTTCTAGGAAGCGGAGTGGGAATGTTCTAAGAACTTCACAAATTCATATAATTTGAATTTTTATGATTCTTAGTCTTTTCTGTGGGGTCCAAAGGTAACCTGCTAAATATTTCCTTTATTCTTTCCAGCAAACTGGAAGACGACCCTTTATATACCTCCTACTCCAGCATGATGGCCAAGGTACACCAGGATTTTCTGCACATTACTTTGGTCTGTCTTTCCTTAGACCTTGTTAGGCAGATGGAGACTGAAGTGAAGGAAAGGACTGGGCTTGCTCACGCCATAGGTTCTAGGCACTGTATATCCATGTGCTGTCGGAGTAACTTCCGTAAATTACTAAGGAAGCTTGAATTCTCCTCAGCAAAGGTTCTGGTAGCTGGGTTCTAAAGCCAGCTAAATGGGGTCCATGTAGACTACTTTTGGCACTTTAGTCAGTGTTCGGGACATAGTTAAAACCCATCTACAAGCGAACGAAACCAGAGGGAGATTCCAGTGTTCTGGAAGAGGCAATGATCAGAGGGATGCCGCCTAGAAGGGTGGTGAACTCTGGTATACCTGGAAGATAAGAAAATTGCTTCTTCTCAAAGGGAAGACTTTGGTGCCAAGTAGGAAGGCGGTGTGTTCAGGGCCCCAGAGCACGTAGTCCTTTGTTCAAATGTGTCATGAGAACACAAGGGAAAGGCAGAACTTTTGGATTCAAATCCTATGTGTCACATTCTTTTTGCCATGGCCTGGAACTGTGGCTTTAAAAGGGAATAGATCCTTGGATTCCAGTTGCCCACAGGCACCAAAGCTTCCCTAGAAGAGAGTTCAGGTCTCTGGGTAAGCCAGCCAAGGCCACAGTGAGTGTGTGACTCAGCATTCCCACTTCTCATTTCTGAACCTTTTAATGACTGCAAAGATGGCATTTGAAGCAGCATGTGGCCCTGTAGTAATCAATGTGTTCCTGGTTTTATGAAGTGGCCAGGTCCCTTGGAGGCTGAGAATTACAGTCCGTCCCCGTCCTTGAAAAGTACAACAGGGTTTTGTTAGTCAGATGTACTCACTTTTAATTTTATGATCTCTCTCCTCCTTTCTCTGCTCCATGGAATCCAGAGCTGTCAGAGTGCTGAGGATGAAGAAGAGGAGGACAAGGAAAAGACATTTGAAGTAAGTTTGCACAGTTTATAAACAGGGCCAGCCACCCAAGACAACAGGCTGGGTTTACAGCCATGGATGCCAATCTTCACCAAAGGGAAAGTGTCTGTGTTACCTACCAGGAAGTACAGAGAGTGGATTTCAGCACCAAAGTATGAGTGAATTAGGAGCAGACTTTTTGGAAAGCTGGGTAGTAGCCATAAATAAACTTCAAAGATTTGCTTTATTTGATATTACTTATACAGCCTTTCAGGAACAGCTAAAGATTCTCAGTTTACCCCAGTGAATTCCTTTAAAGGGAACAGGTACAGGAGAAGGAGCATACAGGTGGACGTGAGATATTTGAAGGAGTAGAGAACAGATCTTTTCCTGTGATTTTTCTCCCCAGGAAAAAGAGATGGAGAAGCAGAAAACCTTGTATCAGCAGGCTCGGCTGCACGAGCGTGGCGCCGCAGAGATGGTCCTGCAGATGATAAGTGCCAGCAAAGGTGATGTTCCTCACATCTGCGTGGGCCAGTGTGACTACCACAGAGATATCACACATGGCATAGGCATTATTAACAAGTCCTGATAAAGCCCAGTAGGCGCGATTTGCTACCTGTTACCTTGGTGATTCAAGCTCATCTTCACCCCGACAGGTGAGATGAGCCCCATGGTGGTGGAGACTCTGAAGCTGGGGATCGCCATTCTGAATGGAGGCAACACTGGGGTGCAACAGGTAATAGGGCCTCAGGGGGAGCTGTGCAGAGTTCCTGGAGGGCTCCCATTTGACAGCTGTCAGGCTGCAGAGAAGAGGTGTTGACCACTGCAGAGAGGGGCCTCCCAGAATCACTGCTGCTGTCTGTCCTCCGTAGTTGGGAACACATAAAACCAAGCCTGGGGGTTCACTGACAAATGTGCCCTTAGCAAAGAGATTTTATAGGGTTAAAAAAGAGAATGATTTGTTTTATAAGATGATTTTATGAAAGAATATATATATATATATATATATATATATATATATACTCATTCTAGCAGAAGTTTGGTAAGCATTAGGTATTTATTTCAGCCCCTTCACTTATTAGTCGCCTTACTGTGGGCAAGAGCCCATCCCTAACTTGGGGAGGAGGGGTTGATAACACTACACATTCATTAGGCCTTTTTCATTCATTTCATTCAATTCTTCCCTGACTGCTGGTCATGCCAGGCTCCACTGTAAGCGCTGAAATGTAGCAGCAGATCATAAAAATAAAAACCTCTGCCGCCACTCAGCTTTCATTCTAGTTGAGTATTGAACGCAGCCACGTGAGGCAGCACGGAGTGGGGCACCTGCGCGTGGATCGTTCCTCAGTCTCGTTTCATTGTCTGAATCAGATCTGGCTGCCAAAGACAGAGATGTACCAGCGTCTCCTGGGAACGCTGGGCTATGGCTGAAAACACCTATTTTACTTTGTGTTTGTTTATATTTTGGGTTTCTTATATAAGAGGAGCCATGCAATTTGTAACTACCTGTGATTTATTTCATTTAACAGTATGGTCTCCAAGACACTTCTCCAAGATGGGGGAAAGACCAACGAGGGGATTTATGGGGTTAAAAATGATTAGGAAATGATATATATCTGTACCAGGACCCCCCAGCACGAATGTAAATATTATGTATCAAATACAACAAAAAGAAGAAAAAGAATCTGTGTGCACAGAAAAGGGGTGGGTCAAACAGACCTTCACTGTTCCTGATGTTACATTCCAGGTGCTTGGAGAGTCTTCAGAGTTATAACTACAATATTGCATGTCATTTTCCCCAGCCTTTAGCTCACCTGAAACAAACTTTTTTCTTAGTCATTTTCTATGGCTTTCTACCAGCACCTATTAGTTGACTATCCTGCAGAATTTTTTTTATTAAAAAAATATTATATCACACAAAATTTTTTCTTTCCCAAAAAAGCAGAGAACACAAAAACCAGAAATGCTTGTGAAAGAAATACTTACCTTCCAACTAGATCCATCACTGGTAAAATCCATGCTCCTGTCTGTCAGATTCGTACTGCGAGCACTTCAGACCTCTGCATCAGTGACATTAAGCATCACTCTGTCATGGTCTTAGACATGGTCTGTCCCCAAGTAGAAGAGACTCTAAGCACTAGATATGAATGTGAAAGGTTTATTCTACTTTAGAAATACCAGTGAGACTTCATGAAATAAACATGATCTGCCCCCAAGAGATTCTGATTCTATAAGTAGAGTATGGCTCAGATACGTGTAATGTTTTTGTTTGGATTTTTAAGTCCATGGGTGATTCTAACACTTAAGCACGGGATGTATGGCTGGGGATTTGCCTTTTATACCAGAGGATAAGGAGGATCAGCATGTGTGGCATAGTTTTTATAGTCTTAAATGTGTCTCTCTTGCAGAAAATGCTAGATTACTTAAAGGAAAAAAAAGATGCTGGATTCTTTCAAAGCCTTTCTGGTCTTATGCAGTCTTGCAGGTAAATATGAGGCAATCATTCAGCATTTTTGAAAACTCTTCACTACTCAATAGAAAGGGAAGCAGAAGAGGATATACAAAATTACTGGCTTATGTGGAATTATTGAGAGAGACCTCAGGAGTCACCTACTCTAGAAAGCCAAGAGGGCAGGTATTGTTCCTCTATACTTCTGGGTTACATCCAAACAGGATTACAGTCAGAAGGAAATACATAATCTCCACTACCTACAGACAGTATCTAGTTTCTTCTCCAACGTGTGTGCCCATAAGTGTCACACCAAAAAAGAATGGAAAAGAGGAGAAACTCCTCGCTATGACTCATGGCTATAGTTTCAGCAGATCCTTTCATCTCTAACGTTAATGATTCTTTCAGCTTGAATACGTGGTTAGTGGGTACGTATTTTGACACATCCGTTTTGACAGTGATTTATCCTGACATGGGAACATTTTGACATAGCCTGAAAACAAAGCATTGAGCTGTCAGTTTATATTACTAAATTCTGTAAGGCACCCCTCATGGCTGAACCTTCTGACAACTAAATAACATGTAACCCAAAGTTGTAAGGTCACCATATTTGCTCATTTCAGAAATGACATAGCAGTTTTACTCTCTGAAGTACCACCTTACTCTCTAAAATGCAGGTTTATTTTGAACAGTCTGCAACGCATTCTAAAAAAAATCAAAGTTGTAATAAGTTAGCTCATTTTCCTCCAAGTAATGTGATTTAAAATGGAACATTATGTTTTCCATTTGAAAATTTCGAAATGAACTTCCTTTATTTTACCAAAGTTCATAATTTTGCTAACCTTATTTGATAGGCTAAATATTGCACCCTTGGCTAATAAGGAGCATGCAATGTGATCCCTTATTCTCATGTCTATATTTTTTCCCCAGCAATCTATTAGTTTAGTATCTCTCTCAGGAAAAGAAAATGTAATATTGCCAGTCCTAACTCACAAAGGGTAAAGTAGTACGTGTGGACTCACAGATGGCAAAAATCAAGGCAATTTAGTTCCACATTGCTCATCAAATTCTCCACGAAATTTCTAAGAGCTCTTCAAGAATTCTGTAGTACTTAATATTGCTAAATTTGCTAATAACAATGGTGTGGAGGGACAGGTGACATGTCCTTCGATGCTAACTTGTAACAGAAGGACTTGTAACAGAAGTTTTCAGCTATCTTAATGGGTTTTGATGATTAGAAAAAGAATACATGTTTGTAAAATATTAAGCAGTAAAGAAATTGAAACATTCAGCATGGGTGTTTGGGGATGAAGTAAGGAGCAGATATGTGGTTCAGACTCAAAACTGCTTCAAAGCAACTAAATCCAGAGGTCTTTCCCATGTTTCCCTCCCCTGATAGCAAAACCAGGATAAGAAGATTAGTACTGTGTTGTTGAGTGGCCCTTTTTATAGCAGAATCCAGGAACAAAGCAACAGAGACAGCAATAGAAATATCACTGCTTTCTGTGTAAAATGCATGTACATTGCAGAACGTACGTGATAAAAGAGAAAGCGATGCCAGTATCTTTCTAGGCTGACAGTCACTTCCTTTGCCTAGTGGTTCCAGGAAGGTCACGTTTTGCGGTCTTAATAGATGCAGCTGTAAGGTTCCCTCAGAGGTATATTCTTATAAGACCTTGGTTCTATAAAGAGCGTCTATAATGGAAAAGACTTAGGTTGTGTTGGTAGAATAGAAAGATCCCTACTTGAAAATAACGTGATCATGCAGTGCTGTCATTGTGAAGAGGGCTTCCTTGCTTAAATAAAATTTGGCTGTAGCTGTAACTGGGAAGGATGGGAAAGTAGGGACAAAATCAAGCCGGCTAACTTGTCACAAGTTGAGGAACACGGTGGGACATCTCTGCCTTTAGAAAGCTAGCAAAGTTATATGTAGAAATCTTGGCTTCTATTGACTCCTGAACGATAATGAAACGTTGAAAGAATGCAGCCTCTGAAATCAGGAAGTTTATAACTTTCTTAACAAGACTGCCTGCCGCAAAAAAAAAAAAGGAACTGTTAGACTTTGAACCATCATTTACAATAATACAGAGACAAGATACCGTTAGTCAGTAGAGACATTGGCGTTCGAAATCCATTTTCCCAGTGTTCAATAGCCTGAGCCTTGTTTTCATCTGTCTGTTAAAAGTGTCCTTGATTTGAACGCATTTGAGAGGCAGAACAAAGCCGAAGGCTTGGGGATGGTCACTGAAGAAGGAACACGTGAGTAACTGATGGGCTCCCCAGGCCATTGTCTTCCTGATTTCAATCTTAACTCTTCCTGGTTAGAGTCCTCACTTACCGCCTGGGAATCTGTCAAGCTTCGCTCCATTTGAGCAAAAGACTTCCATCAGTTGCTTTGATAAAGCCAGTATGCAGGCTGGGTGTGTTTGTAGAGCAAATTTTACCTCAAGACAGTTTACTGACAGTTCATGGCTTTCTTACTTTGTTCTCTTCTATTTTTCTCTTATTGCCAGTCATTGTTCGAGAACGTGGTAAGTTTGTGTTTCTGGCCCAAGTTCCTACGCCGTGTGTGAGTTCTAAGAGATCTAACTTAATTACCTCAGCACACGCCTGGCTTCGGTTTTGTGGTCGCATGTCGAGTCTAACACAGTTGTTTGATGCTTAATTACAGAGGTGTATTCCATCTGTAGAGCATGGGTTATGGACCGTGAGCCACGTTCTGCCTTTACCCTAGCCGTTCTCATTACAAATGAGCCTTGAGAATAAACAAGGCACCTTTGCTGAATCCTATGCTCTGCACTCTCGGCTCCACATTAATTGGATTGATCATGATTTGTCCAAAGTTCTTTTTCCCAACCTGTTGTGGCACACCTCCTTTATCACTTTTGCAGTCGTTTGAATTAGAAGGTGTTCCCTGTTGAGAAGCCAAACAAATGCTCACCAGTATGTTATGTTTTTCAAGGTGAAAAAGTACTCCAGAATGACGAGTTCACACGAGATCTCTTCAGATTCCTACAGTTACTTTGTGAAGGACATAACAGCGGTGAGTGGAACTATTGCTTTGTCAAGAGAAAATAACATTTGAATGGAAGACTAGAATTCAGTTCAGCGTGTTCCACTTGACGAAATAGGTTGCTAACCCAAGGACGTCTGTTAATTCTTTCTTCCATAAGAAGCTCTACATAAAACAACTTCATGGCTAATACTATTTAGTGCCTCCAAGGCTAAACTGTTTCCAGAATCCTCAGTCCTTTCGTCTTATTAAGTCCTGTTTCAAGTGTCTCCAGGCTGAGAGGGCTCAGAACAGATCTCTGACCTGCAAGACTGACGGGCCTCAAATGTGGTGTCTTTATAAGACACTGCACAGCGTTCCTCTCCTGCCCTCGGCTGAGAGGGGTGACAAGGACAGGCCCTGACCCAGCACTGTTATTCGCAGACTTCCAGAACTTCCTTCGGACTCAGATGGGCAACACCACCACCGTGAACATCATCATCAGCACCGTGGACTACCTGCTGCGTCTGCAGGTGAGGAGGAGACCTTGAGAAAAGCCGTGCACAGTTGTGCTTCCAGAAGGTACAGACAGTGCCACCAGGTCGAGGAGGCCTGGGACACAGGTGCTGCTCTGCTTACCGTGAGCTCATGTCTTGAGAAGCTCATGGTAAGCTGGCAGTGATTTAGCCTGCTCAGCACCGCAGCTTAGCAAATAGAACACACCATAGAGGGGCAGTTGTTTCCTTCGTGTTTCCTGGCTGGTTGGGAGCCGTGGCTTGTGGCCCTGCCCAGCATCAGGACAAGATGTCATTCCACATGTTAATCCAGAAGAAAACCAAAATTCACATTCTGAGTACAGTTTCTGCTGGATGCCTGCCACTTTCACACCACAGAAAAGTTGAAAAAAATCCTACATTGAAGCCGCATAAACGGGCTATCTGTACAATCAAGGCCCAGTAAGAAGAACATTAATAGTCACTGTCCATACATTACAAGTTCTCTTCATGCCTAAAAACTGTATTTAAAGACTAATGAGGGGCAGCCGGCTGTGGTGACACCACCTGTAATTCCGGCACTCTGAGAAGCTGAGGCAGGAGGATTGAAAGTTCAAGCCCAGCCTGGACCGTGAAGGAGGGCCTGTCTGAACACAAAATCTTTTTAAAAGGGCTGGAGTGATAGCTCAGTGAAAATGCCCTGGGACCAACCGTTAGTACTGAAAATTTAAAAAAAAATTAAAGTGGGAGAAAAGGGTTAAACGCCTGATTATCTGTTATAAAATGCTGATTTACTTTAGTTTTATCAGTGAAAATTAGCTCTAGTACTCAAGAGCTATAAACAACTGTAAATAAGGACAGAAATTTTCATAGAAAAAAATTATGCAAAGTAACAAAGGTGCATTGCATGACTCTAATCCCAGAACTCCTGGAGACCAAGGCAGGAGGATCACAAATTCAAGCCCAGCCTGGGCAGCTTAGAGACTAGTGAGATCCCGTCTCAAAATTTTACAGCTTTTAAAAAGAGTTGGAGATGTACTCAGTGTGAAGATGCTGGGTTCAACCTCTAGTACAAAAAAAAAAAAAAAAGAAAAGAAGAATGAGTTTTCAAATTATTAGTGTTGGAAAGTACTTGGCTGAATTATTTGAATAAAAATCCAAAGTATATTGAAAAAATCTACAATGTAAAAAATGGTTTTTTTCTTCTCTTAGCTGAGTCCTCATCCTGATTTTGCCACTTACAAGGAACCAGGGCTGATCTGTGTACCTTCCCTGTGTTCTACTTTCCTCATCTATAAAGTGGGTAGACTCTGCCTGGCAGAGGCACAGTAAGATGGAGAGGTTTGATAGGTGTAACATGCTCACAACAAATGCTCACATCACTTCAGATGTTAGCTGTCAGGCTGCTGCTGTAATGGTTATCTGCATGATAATCATTACCTTCACTATATTTATTCATGTTGGATAAATCATCCTGTGTGATGGTCTCCTGGCTGCCGGGTGCTGTCCTCTCTCCTGCATGCTTCCCTAAGAAGTATTTGTGCTTGAAAGATGCAAGGACTCAGATATTTCCGTCCTTCTTCACAGAGGCCCTGGCTCCCCTCAGAGCAAGGCACTGATTGAGCTGGAGGATTCTCTTCATGCTCATGGAGTCAAGCTTCACCAACTGAAGTCTGAGAAACACTAAACTCTCCTTGTTTGCTTTTAGGAATCAATCAGTGATTTCTACTGGTACTATTCGGGGAAGGACATCATCGATGAATCTGGACAGCACAATTTTTCTAAAGCTCTAGCAGTCACCAAGCAGATTTTTAATTCTCTTACGGAGTATATCCAGGTATGTGCTAGTGAGTACAGATTAGAAAACAAAGAGGTTGCTTTTATTGATCCCATTTTTATAGTCCCTTCAGGATATCTGGATGCACACAGTGGACTGTGCATGCCGCCCTATTGCTGACAGTACTTCTTATCTAGAGATATTTATCAATAGGACCTGCACTTTCTGAGGACCTGTAGTTTGTGATCCCCTGGTGGCACCTACTCTGGTGTTGTCACACTTGATTTGCATTTGTATAGTTATATCTTGCTTTCCCTCCTGGACTGAAAACCTTTCATGAACAGAAATTTTTTATTCAACTTAAAATTCTTCATGTCTAGCATACTTACCCATCAATATCCGATTCTATTTTATTTTAAATTTTAGTTGCTTTATTTATTTTTTTTAAATAGGGCCTCATTATGTAGTCCAGGTTGGCCTTAAACTCACAATGTAGCCCATTCTGACCTCAAACTTGTGGTAATCTTTCTGCCTCAGCCTCCCAAGTACTGGAATTACCGACAGATGTGCTCCACTGTGCCAACTAAATATCTGGTTTTAATAAGCATGGAGAGTGAACTAGAAAATTATTGATAAAATGGTGAAATGAAGGGATAAGTGGTACACCTCAAGAAGAGATTAAAAACAAAATCCATGAGCTCCTACCAATTATTTTAGAAATTAACTCTATGGGAAGTAATTTCAGAAGCACATGAACTATGTGCAGTGGCGGCCAAATCTACAAGTGAATTTCAAGTTGAACATCTAGATCTTTGAGTGGTCTTTCTCTATTCTTAAAATTTATTTATTTCCTGCAGTGGTCTATCTACTATGAAAAGGAAAAGAGTATGTTTTCAGGCATAATTTGTTATAAAATCAGCAGTCATGTCATAGCCCTCTGTGACATAAGATTTTAACAAAATTAATACCTCTTCTTCATAATATCAGAACCAGAAGACTTATGAATAAAATTTTCATTCATTTATTCACTAAAAGATCACTTAATTTGTGCCATATCCTCTGGTTCATGAAAAAAAAAGTTTAATTAATTGGCCACTGTCATTTAAAAAAAGATAAGAAAATTCATATGCACAATGAAAACTATTTGATATGATGATCACACATGGTTTGAAATAATCACACACTATGGTTAGGAACTGTAACTGTGAGTTTGAAGGATGAGGAGGTCCATATAGCCACTGAGCTCAGTGTTTACAAGTCTGTGTGGGATGTGGATGGGTGGGGAGAAGGAAGGATATCCCAGGATATCCCAGCTTTGAGAAAAGCTGCAGAGACAGAATTGTGCAGTCTCATGAGAAATAGTGTCACCAATTTATCAGTCTCGCTGAGACAAGAAAGAAATGGGGAATGCCTTATACAGGTTCTTGTGCACCTTTAATTCTTCCTCTAGAAACATTCTTAAGCCAAGAGACTGGGAGTTATAGTGGCTCTTTTTATGAGCTATTTGATTGTACTGAAATCTGTTCTATGAAAAACATTAGATTTTTATCAGATAAATATCTACATGATGAGCTAATTAGTTCACTCAGGATATATTGCTCATTAAACTAAACCAACTTTAAAAGGAGGATTTAAGGGGAAGAGTAACCCTTGTCTCACACAAATACTGAAAAGACAGGAAGAGAGAATCCTAGGCTCATCAAGTTCTATACCTATCTCTAAAGCTCCACAGAATTCGAAATACTGAGGAGACCATTAGATATATTTGACTTGTATCTGATTTGATCTGGGCAAAAGCCATCCTTATTTTCAGAAGTTGTCCCTGGAGCACTTAATCCAAAAGAAGAACCTCATGTTTTATGACTGTTTTCAACAGCCAGTTTTGTTCTAAAAGAATATAGTAGTTTCTAGGTATCAGAAACTGCATGTACATTGACAGTGATTTTTAAACAAGTTTATGTGTTGAAGATGCAGGCAGTGTTTCTTCTGTACACTGCTTGCTTGGGAAACCTGCCAAGACTCTTCCAGAACTTGAGGTAGCATCTCTGTTCTTTATCAGAACCTTCTCATTGAAGAATGCGTCAAGATTAGTAAAAGGATATGAAAAAATGGCTCTAAGGAAGAATTAAGAAACAGTGCTGCTTTGGTGAAGATCTGCAGAAGTAGGAAGGTTAATATCACGCTAAATGCAAACATAATTAAATCATCCCTCTATATCTGAATTCAGAAACTACATCTAAGACATGAGATTATTTCTGAAGTTGGGTAAATGATAATAAAAACCTAGAAGTGATTAAACACTAAGCCATTACCAATATGCATGTTTAATGTAACTAAATGGTCACATGGTCATGGCATTGTATGTATTTTTGCTTGAAAATAGTAGATGGACTAGAGCCTGGTTTTCAAACTGTGCCCACAGAACCCCATGTAACTATTTTAAACATTGTTCATCAGTGTAGGATTTTATTTAAAAGATGCTTTGGGAAGCTAAAACAAAACCACTGAACATTGCTAGAGCCTTAGTGGTTTTTCCCATAGACATAGATCCTATGATCAGAAAGGGGGAAGAAGTAATAACTTGTGAAAACATTGAGCTCTGAAACACTTTTGAAAAGTGACTTTTGGAAAGTGCTACCTGCTCGGATAAGTAGGCATCAGTTGCCGTTACTGCAACAGCTTTCAGCATGCTCTGCGATGCTGATGAAAATCAGGATGTCCTTCTCTCCATAGGGCCCTTGCATTGGGAACCAGCAGAGCCTGGCTCACAGCAGGCTGTGGGACGCAGTGGTCGGCTTCCTCCATGTATTTGCTAACATGCAGATGAAACTCTCTCAGGTACTGTGACCTGTTTCCCACACATTCTGTTGGGATGAGATGCTCAGAGGTCTTCAGCCCTTGGTTTTTCCCTTGTGGATGTGGCTGCTTGATCTAAGGCAGGAAAAAACCATGCAGATTAGATGTCACTTTTGAAGCTGAGGGCCGTAGTGGGTTGAATGCCTTCAAGGGGGTTCCCAGAGAGGCATGTGCATGAACGCAGCTTCCTTCCTTGTGTCCCACTGACCTCCTCTCTTTGAAATCACCTCAACACTTGCTTCGTATGGTGCTAACCTTTCTTGTCACTGTTGTGTCAGTGTTTGACACTATGTCCGTCCTTTCTGATTGGTCAAATGTTGCATGTCTTTGTCCTCCGCATATACTTTCTTTCCCACCTTTGCTTCCTCCACCCTCTCATCTCTGCCTCTCCTCACTCCCCATCTCTCTGGCAAGATGAATCGGAGTCACTCAGAGCATTTATTATGAACAAATAAATGTAGCATATGTAGTAGTGATCACCTCTCTCCATGGCAACACATGAGGGAGAACTTTAGGATGTGTTTCAGGCTGATTAGAATAACATTTGCAGCATTAATTTAAATAATGTGTATCTAAACTTTTCAAGGCTGTCACATCTGCCTCTTCTGTTCTGGAATGTGCTGTTTAACCCTTTCATTTTTCCCCTTTTGACTCTGGCCTTACGGGAGGAGAGAGTTCTTGGGAGGTCTAGTAATTTGGCATTATATGCTCACTTGTTTGTTGACAAGGACACTGTGCTACTGAGGCTCCTAAAGACAGGAGCGCTGGCCCTGCTACCTTCTCACCAGTGACTTGTGCAAATCACTTCCCATTTCTGGTTTTTGCTTTCATTAAATATTCAGAGTTAGAATGGATGATCTCTGAGGTCCCTTCTCAGCTCTAATATTCTCTGCTTCTGTGCCACTTCCTGTGTAGGTACTGCACATACACACCCACATACATGTGCACACCATATGGGAGAAATTTCTTCAAAAAATTTGAAGGGCTAGGCAAAGAGTTATGTCTTTATTTAAAAAGAAAGAGACATATATAAAAGAAGTGAAACCCAGAAAATACTGTTTAAATCTTACCATCAGATCAGTTTTCCAAAATCATTTCCTAATTTGAATTTCACCCTCAGATTAATCCTCTGAGGATCATTTCCTTCTGTGTCATAGGTATAAAGCACAGAGCTAACATAGCAGTACTCTAAAACAGACTGGTATCCAAGCCACCTGGAGGAATAGCCTCAATTATATGTCATTTTAAGGAACTAATGGCTCCTAGAACACCCCTCGAAAGAATCAGCATAATCTAGTTCAGAGAGAAAGGAGAACCAACCTGTTAACTATAAACTTCATACCTGTATTAATTATGACAAATGAATGTCATCAGTAATCTCCACTGTAGAAAACGACAAAATAAACTACTAGAGAACATCTAACAGCTGTCTGGTGGATCAGGCTGTTCAGTAGCTTTGGACGATTGGCATATCTACCACATTATGCATTCAAAGGACAAAGGTAAAGTTCTGTTGGTTGAGTCCTGCTACAGCAAACCTCCAGAGCTGGAGGCTCAGACACCCTTGGTCACAATGAGAAGGGAGCGCATTCTTGACCTTGACGCAGCCTTCATCTAACTTTTCCAGAGCAGGCTCTTCTTGCTCACTGCCCCGTACTTTGCCGAGGGATCAGATAGCTCAGGGGTATCTCCTGTTTCTGTTCTAGGATTCCAGTCAGATCGAGCTGCTGAAGGAACTCTTGGATCTCCTTCAGGACATGGTGGTGATGCTTCTGTCCCTCCTGGAAGGTTGGGCTGTTTGGTATAACTAGGCATTCACACAACTGTACTTGGTCTAAGCACTAACCTTACTAATCATGCAGATGATCCTTCTGGAAGGTCATTGATGCCATGTGCTATTGGTTAGAATGCCAAATTTTCAGAAAGAACAAAATGAGTGAGGGGCACATGGTCTGACGGACAGAGCCTGAAACCAACTCATTTTATATCAGTAGGAAAGCCAGAATGAACTGGGGAAAACCTCCAAGCTTTGCTCTTCCCTATTCTCCTCCTCTCCCCATTGCTTTTCAATACATCTGGCTGCCCGTGTGTATGCCAGCCATTGGGCACCTTTCCTAGGTCTAAGGGGATAAGAGGGACACCACAAATCCCAATATGTTCCAAAT
Source organism: Cavia porcellus (assembly GCF_034190915.1). Lineage (NCBI taxonomy): Eukaryota > Metazoa > Chordata > Mammalia > Rodentia > Caviidae > Cavia > Cavia porcellus. The sequence continues at coordinate 36,812,368 of NW_026947489.1, forward strand.
AATCTAATAGTAATACCACTTCCCAGGCTCCAGGCCAGAATAAAAGGCCACAGGGTGGCCATCTCTATCTTCCCAGTTTCTTCTCCCTTGGCTCCCAGTAGTGTAGTCTTTATGGTTTGCTGCTCCCTCCTGCCCACTTCCAAATCACCATGGTCAGAAAAGAACTGACTAATTTGGCACAGAAGTCTTCTTAAGCTAGCTACTTGACCAGTTACCCATTGGTTTGGGTTTATTTATATGTTGGTATGTCTTTTTGAACCTGCCTCACAGGGAATGTGGTAAATGGAACTATTGGCAAGCAAATGGTTGACACACTGGTAGAATCATCTACTAATGTAGAGATGATCTTGAAATTCTTTGACATGTTCTTGAAACTTAAAGACTTAACCAGCTCAGACACGTTCAAGGAATATGACCCAGATGGTAAAGGGATCATCTCCAAAAAAGAATTCCAGAAGGCCATGGAAGGGCAAAAGCAGTACACGCAGTCGGAGATTGATTTTCTCCTATCATGCGCAGAAGCGGATGAAAATGACATGTTTAATTACATTGATTTTGTGAACCGGTTCCATGAGCCTGCCAAAGACATAGGGTTTAATGTGGCAGTGTTATTGACAAATCTTTCTGAGCACATGCCTAACGATTCTCGCCTAAAGTGTCTCTTGGACCCCGCAGAGAGTGTGCTGAATTACTTTGAACCATACCTAGGACGAATTGAGATCATGGGTGGTGCCAAGAAAATCGAGCGTGTTTATTTTGAGATCAGTGAATCCAGTCGCACTCAATGGGAGAAGCCTCAAGTGAAGGAATCTAAGCGGCAGTTCATTTTCGATGTTGTCAACGAAGGTGGAGAGCAAGAGAAGATGGAGCTCTTTGTGAACTTCTGTGAGGACACGATCTTTGAGATGCAGCTGGCATCTCAGATCTCTGAATCTGATTCAGCTGACAGACCAGAAGAGGAGGAAGAAGAAAACGATTCTCCATGTGTGTTAGAAGTGGAGGGTGAGAAGGAGGAAGACAAGCCGCTCGAGCCCGCCTCTGCATTTGCCCTGGCCTGTGTCTCGGTGAAGAGAAATGTTTCCAGCCTTCTGAGGAAGGCAACCCTGAGAAACCTCAGGAGGCAGTGCCGGAATGTGAAGAAGATGAGCGCGAGGGAGCTGGTGAAGGTGTTCTTCTCCTTTTATTGGATGGTTTTCGTGGGGCTGTTCCAGATGTGCTTTACCATATTGGGAGGAATCTTTCAGGTCCTCTGGAGTACAGTATTCGGAGGGGGACTTGTAGAAGGGGCAAAAAACATCAGAGTGACCAAGATCCTGGGTGACATGCCAGATCCAACCCAGTTTGGAATCCACGACGATGCCATGGAGGCTGAGAGGGTGGATGTGGGTGAGCCAGATCTCACCGCTGAGCTAGTGCACTGCGTGAGAGATGAGAAGGGAGACCCGGACATCATGTCAGACCTGTTTGGACTCCATCCAAAGAAAGAAGGGGGCTCAAAGCACGGGCCTGAAGTGGGTTTGGGCGACCTCTCTGAAATCATCAGCAAGGATGAGCCCCCTACGTTAGAGAGTACTGTGCAAAAGAAAAGGAAAGCACAGGTAAGCATGCCTTGTTTCTATCTTTCTTCATCACCAGAAAAAGATTTGTCACTTTAGCTTGTAATTAATACAGACACGGTTTGCCTCGGAGCCAACCCTGCATCACACAGTGGCTCTACCATGATTACTCCCCAATCTTACAATTTTTGTATATCTGAGGGTATCAAAATTAGCTGGATATTTCAGTGTTTAGTTAATTAGTGGTCTTCCAGTTTTGCATTGTAGAATTCAAACAAGAGATTTGAGACCTTCCCCTTCCTTCAGGATTTTGTCCTGTCATCAGATTTATTCAGTGAATCAAGAGCATAGAACACAAGCTATAATGTAAGAGGAGTGCTTTCTTATGAGACACACTTCTACAAGTGTACTCAAAGGTCCACGTGATGTCCTATGCTTTGGCATAGCTTCCTGGTGAGATTAATCATGCCTGGAATATTTTCATCCTTGTGATGCTCTTACTATTTATGCAGGACTTCAGATCCAAATGAATGAGATAGCGGTTGTTCCAAGCCCATTGGCCATGGGAGGTTCTAGATGTCCCTCCTCTTGCAATATCTAAAAACAGTTTCATTCCTGAAGCCAAGAGAATAGAGAAGTGTGGAGCGTGAGACTTGTATTTAGTCAATGATTACTTGTATTTAGTCATCCATTATTATTTATTATTTGTGAAATGTTTTAGACTCTGAGAGTACAGTGGTCAGTTGAGAAACATTTGTCCTTATAGTTTAATGAGGAAAACAGACATGGACAAGTCAATGTAAGCATAAAGTCTGCTTAAAAGGAGAAATGGAAATGTGTAGGTGAGAACGCTTACCCAGTGTGGAGAGCCAGGGAAGAAAGTATCAGACCACAGATGCTCTTAGTACTTCATTCATTCATTCTGCTTTGCTCCTTGATGGAGCCTACAACTCAAAACAATTTGATACCTAATAGAGATTCATTTAGGGAGTCCATGTACCCAGCTGTGTCCTACAATATAAGAATATCTTGGTTAATAGAAAAGACAACATTTTTGTTCTTATGAAACTTAAACTCTACTAGAGAAAGCAACAAATAAATAATTACCATTTAACATGAATGGTAAAGTAAATGAACAAGTTAATAGGGTGAATGTTGCTCCTACTATAAATAGGATATTAGGAGGCTTCTGACAGTAAGTCACCTGAGCCAGGTGCTAAAGGATGACAAGCACATGGACAGCTAGGGAGGACCTACTCTAGGCAAAGCCGATGGCTGGTGCAAAGACCCCAACACACAAAAGGGCCTGCAGTGCTCAGGAGAAGAAAGGGCTGAGCACTTAGATATAGGAAACAATAAAAGAGGCAGTACAAAATGAGGATGAAAAGGCCAGAATCATGTAGGGTGTGGAGGCTTTGGGGAGGAATCTGGCTTTATTCCAAGGATGATGATCATCATTAGGGAGATCAGGGTGAGGGCAGGAAGATGAAGGGAAAGCAGACAGCATGTCGGGTGGATGTGGGCTCTGCTCTGGACTTGGTTTTGTTCTGAATCATATCTCTCTTATCCCTTGGGGTGATAGCATTGCTACTACAGGGCTCTTATGAGGTTCAAGCACAGGTTTCCTGACTGAGTAATAGCGGGACAAGTGACATCTATGAAAGCCTGAAATGTCTGTCTTGACATCTTTCCAGAGAAGCTTAAGCCATAGCAGGAGATGTACATTCTGTGATTCCGAGAGAAGCTGAAACACAAGGAGGAAAAAGTCCTGTTGCTTGAAACCAAGAAGAATATGGCAATGACATGGCTCATGATGAGCTCCCTCCCTAGAGGAAACCTTAACTAATTGTCGCTTTTACCTAGGCAGCAGAGATGAAGGTGGCACATGAAGTGGGAGGAAAAGCAGAATCTGAGAAGGCTGAGTAAGTTCTTGGTAGCATGGACGATGCTGATTGCTGGGGCTGACAGTTCTCAGTAGCACCTGCTATTCTATTGCTGGGGTAAATAGAAAACCTGACTTCTGTCAATGCAAGCAATAAACTATGCAAATCCTAGGCACATTTGTTTTCACCTCAGCTCTATAATACATACGTGCTATTTCTAACTTTATAACTCCAGTGATGGATCAAGAGTCTCATTGTTTGAACAAATAAATTATCAAAAATACCTAGCTTACCAACTTCATAATACCTTCTATTTATTAAATACCTGTTATCTTCCATGCCTGTGCTTGGCTCTTTTATAAGTATCTCATTTAATTCCTGCCATAAACTTAGAAGAGTCAGAACTATTGCTAACTGCTAAGAAAACTCGAAAAAGAAAGAAAAACTTTTATGAAAATATATTATGCAGCCTAATTTGAGAAGAGAATGGTCACTTCCTGTAGAATATAAATTTGATGTCCAGCCACTGTGGGTTGACAAAGCCCTGAGGACTCCACATTTGAGCAACAATTCCACCTGTCACCTCTCTAAATCCAAATTTCTCTCTAACGTTTAGCCTCTCTTTCTGGGCCAAACCTTCCTCTCTCCTCCCCTGCTGAGTGGATTTCTCATCCCTACAGCATGGAAGACGGAGAAAAGGGGGACAGAGCCAAAGAGGAAGAGCAAGCAGAGTACCTGTGGGCAGAAGTGACGAAGAGAAAGAAGCGACGGCGTGGTCAGAAGGTTGAGAAACCTGAAGCCTTCATGGCCAATTTCTTTAAAGGGCTAGAAATCTATCAGACCAAGTTACTGGTAAGTGCTGCAGCCTTGGCCTCTTCCTGGTGCAGCTATTGGCCAAACTGACCTCAGAAAGTCAGCCACTGGTGTCTTACCATTAGGTTAGCTATGCTTCCTCCCCTTTCCCGCTCCTGCTCTTTCCTTCTTCTCCCTCCTCCTGTTTTAGAGGAGAAGAAAAGGAGGTTTACCTGGGAAAAGCCACAGCCCTCCAGGCCTCTGCCCCATGACAGAATCAAGGTGTCCTGTGCCCTTTTTCCCCTGCAGTAGGAATCTCTTTCTAGGGAGCTGTTCACATTTGCTGTGTGGGGGCTTGTCCAAAAGTTCAAAACTAGTTTAATCCTCTGGGCAACAAAAAGAAGTTTCCTATGTTAGGTTTGGTTCCCAACTAGTTCTCGACCTCAGCTGAGCTGGTACTATTTTATCTCTGATAAACTGACCACTGGGATACGGTTGCCAATAGCCAGGACTCCACCTTTCTTGGCACAGTAAGCAAAGTCTCCCTCTACAAAAAGCCTGGAACTTTCAACGCTCCTGCTCTTACAGGCCTCATGCTGATTTTTCCCAGGAATATGGCTGTGGAAGTGGGAACTGTGCCCCCAAGAAAGGGATGAAGGAGGTCCAAAGGCACGAGGACTGTAGCCATGGCTTGGCTGTGGGGGTAGGGCGGGAAGCAGGGATGTTGGGTATTCTGTGAGCCTAGATTATTTATCATTTCTGAACAGACTACTTCCTATATGAAGTGATCATGAAAACACGTACACATAGCACCCGCATAGCGGGTGATCCTCCGCTGGTAGCACATGTAGGCATTGGGTCCCCTGAGGCTCAGAATATATGGGTCCCCCAAATAATTCATACCTTCATTAAGAAATGGAAGATTGCACTACAAACATGGTAATTACATGTGTAAACTTCTAACCAGAGCAGATCCCTTGGGAGACAGGGAAGTTCTGCACCTCTCAAAGCTACTTCTGCCTGCCCTTGTCTTTTCAGCATTATCTGGCCAGAAATTTCTACAACCTGAGGTTCCTTGCTCTGTTTGTAGCCTTCGCTATCAACTTCATCCTGCTTTTTTATAAGGTGATACTTCTTTGGGGGTTGCATACTAAACACATGAGAGAAAATAGAATAAGAGAATTTAACACTCAATTACAGCAAAAATTCTATTATCTGAAGAAATGTTTCATAAAACATTGGCTTCTAAAAAGTATATAATCTTTAGCAATGGGCAAGTGGAGATACGGCTGAGAAGGGAAGCGAGTTAGGGCAACACTGAGGAATTGAAGCTTATTTAGTCGCTATTTAATTGAATCTTTAAATATTTACTGAGGACCCACTCTGTAGTACTTACTTTGGTAACTAAGGGGTATTTCAAAATATTAAATACAGTTATTTCCTTGGGGAATAAGATAATTGGGGCCATTGGAGTTGGGTCATATGTTAGAACCATCATGAAGGAAGAATTAATGGATACTGGGAAGAGAGGTGCTGGTCAAGATAAATAAAAATTTTGAGCATTGGTGAGTAGGTCTTGCATGTCATAAGCATGTAATAACTGCTTATTAAAGAATGGTTCTAGCTTCTTTTTTAATTTCTTTTATGAGTTTTTGTTAGTATATGTTTTGTAACAATTACATTTAACCTGGAAAATGGGTATGTATACATATTTCATTTTGATCTTTTATGTCACACACACAGTTTCCTCCTTCCTCAGGTTCTTGACATAGTCTATAACTAGCTTTTCTGTCTCTTGCCTCTCTCTTTCCTATTTCAAAGCACCAACCTGATTTTTATGAAGCACTGTTTCATCTACACTAACCTTCCACTTGCCAAACTAATGACTTTCTATTGCCCATAAAGGAAACATGGAAGTCTATAGCAAGGTGAATAGCTTGCCTGCAAAAATACTGAGGTTGGGATGGCTCCAGATCATCCTCCAGGCAGAGACAGCCAACAGGCAGCCGAAAGCTGCAGGACAAAAGCCCCACATGAGTAGATGTGAGAGTTACACCTGTCCAAATGGCAGTGGAAGCCAGGGATGTAAATGGAATCTCAGGAAGAAAGGGAAATGCTAAGTGTGTGTGCACATGTGTGCTTGTGCACATCCATGTTAGTTCAGCCTCTTCTCAGGCCACATTTCATAGATTACCTCTTAGGGCACTGAGGTCATGGTAGGTATAGTAAAAGGCCCCTAATTTTAATGTTTTGCTTTCTTTCCAAGAGGTAGATTGAAAAGAAAGTAAAATCAATTGACTTAATTTTTTTTACAGTTATTACAGATACTAGGGGATTCCTATTCATAAGTTACACTGAAAGCCTCATTTATTCAGCAAATAGTGTTGAGCCAGTACTTTTTGCACGATATAAAATATGTGATAAGAGCCCAATGCGGAGGCTACTTCTGAGGTTGCTAAGTGAGCATGTGTCTTGGGCCAGGTCACTGAAGAACCTCTAGAAGAAGAGACTGAGGATGCTGCAAACCTATGGAATTCATTTAATGATGAAGAAGAGGAAGAAGCGATGGTGTTCTTTGTCCTACAGGAGAGCACCGGGTACATGGCACCGACACTGCGGGCCCTGGCTGTTGTCCATACCATCATCTCATTCGTCTGTGTCATAGGCTATTACTGCCTGAAGGTGAGCTGCCAGGCATACTGGGTTTTGCCTCCTGGAGGAGGAAGTGTCCTATTTTAACCCCAGATAAACTTTTATTCTCCAACACTTTGCTGATACAGTAAATTTTGTGAAGCATTAATATTGCAGTCACCTAGATGCTCCAGTTGGAGAATCTGAGCCCCACCCTGGCTTTTAAATCAAAACCAGTCAGAATTTACCAGGATTTTGCTTATCCAAATTTGAGAAATATTGTTCTAGGAGTCCCATTTCAGATACCTCATTGTTTCGTACCATTTAGGATCACTGGGCTACGTCACAGACTAGTATAGGCTCTCCTGATCTTTCTGGAATTTTTATGAGTATGCCATTTTATTAGATTCTATCCATTCATGTAAGAGAAAAAACTTCATTGGTGTAAAACAGTGGTTTCAATGTCCTAGCACTGCATAATAAGTCACCACAGACCTAGTGGTTTTTCAAAGAGCAATCATCTTATCTTGAGGACCCTCACTGACTGCGGCATTCGGGCAGTTCCTCTGCTCCCTGAGAAAGCACTGTGAGCAACTGTCTGGGAGCTCAGCTCAGGGGGAGTGGCCACAGGGGCACCTTCCTGTGCCTGGCATCTCTATCAGGGAATGGGCAGGCTGGGTTCACTTGGCATAGCTGGAATATCTCTTTCCTCTCCATGTAGACGCAGGTTATCCCCTCTTCGCATGGCCTGTCCTTGTGCTCTCTCCTATAGATTGGCTGGAAGTCCTGCATGGATTGCTTAGGGTTCCAAAAAGGGCACACGAGTAGCTCTATCCCTTCTGGGGCCCAGAATTAGCCCCCGTGTTAGTGTGGTTCCTACTACATTCTGTTGCTAACAGCAGCAGAGCTGTTAGTGGCCAGCTCAGAGCCAGTGTTGATGGGTGGCTACAGGAGCACAGGAGCACCAAGGGCACTGCTACTGGTGTGTCAGTCTTCCCAAGTTCAATGTCTGATGTTTTAATTCCATTTTTATTTCCGTATACCATATTTTTCTCATGACTTATTTTTATTACATTTTTCCCTTACTTTTCTTAAGTAACAAGTCTCCTTGACTTCAAGCCACTTTCTTCCCGAGAAGAGTCTGGAAAACTTATTCTTATCCTTGTGGCCATTTCTTCCCCTAGTAGACTGCAGTGTCACTAGGAAGTCCAGCTACCCTATCGAAGAGACTGTTTACCCCAGTCATACTAAGGACTGTTGAAATTAGAAAAGCAAGGATTATAGAACCAGTATGATAAACTCCCAAGCCCTGTATCTCCTCCTCTGTAAAAATGAGTAGCATAATAACAATGCCTGAAGTTCTAGGGGCTAAACAAATTCATATGTGTCCATAGTTCACCCCAGCATGCTAGCTACTAATCCTTGGCTCACAATCCTAGAGCTCAGCTTACTGGATACATCTACATACAGACTAGAGATGACCCAAAATAATGTTATATAGTGGATAAAACTGTGAAAATTCTCCTGGGGCATACAAATTCCAAGAAGACTGAAGGGGAACACTTAAAAGTCCCAGAGATCAGGATTAATCTAAATCTTGGTGTGGCCATTGTTTAAAAGAGCAGACGTTAGTCAGAGTGGCTTTGGCTTTGTTTTCTCTGCCACATCATCCACTGGGTAAGAGCAATCATTGGTTCCTCACAGTTCTCAATACCCATGATTGGCCTTTGCCACTCCCTTTAGTCTTTTATGTCTCCAGTGTAATTTGTGACCTTAATGAAAAAAGGGACAAAAGATAACTCTTTACAGATCATTGCCCATATTTTGTAGCTTTGTTTCAAAAATAAAATAGCTATGTGGGATAAATGTATATAATGAATTTTGAGAAAGAATTATTAAAACACAGTTTGGAGATTAAGTTCTCTGGGAGTGAGAAGTTGGGCCTCTGTCTGAATTAAACTTTTCTGGCTAGAGAAGCTCTGGCTATCCTGACTTTTCCCTGGGATTTGGACAGTATCCCTGACCTATTCTGCCCCCTGTTGAAGTACATATGTGCTTAGTTGAAGCGAGTAAATTACTTTCCTATACATTTCTGGGTTCCCCTTTGGTGGTAGGTTTTTAGAGCCATGTTAGCATTTGTGATCTAAAATTATAGTTAAAATTATGACAGTCCCTCCTTATTCATGGCTTCACTTCCCATGGTTTCAGGTACCTTTAGTCAACTGCAGTCCAAAAATATCACATTGAAAATTACATAAATGAAACAAAGTAAGTTTTAAATTGCATGCCACTCTGAGCAGCATGATGAGTTACACTATTCTATCTGTCCAATCTAGGCGATGCATAGAACTAGCATAGCACCACATCATCACATCTGTCCCACGTGGAGTATGGGTCATCACCCCTTACCCAGTGTGTTCCCACTGCATATACCACTTCCCTGTCAGTCACTTAGAAACCGTCGCAGTTATCAGGCTGAATTTCAAAATATCACAGAGCAATCCAAGTAACCCTTATTTTATTTAATGATGCTCCCAAAGAGCAAGAGTGGTGATGCTAGCTATTTGGATTTGCTCAAATGATGCCATAATGGTCTTCCTTTAAGTAAAAAGGTAGCAGTTCTTAATAAGAAAAGAAAAATCCTATGCTAAGGTTGCTAAGATCTATAGAATAAATCTTCTGTCGATGAAACTGTGAAGAAAGGTAAAGAAATGTGTGCTTACTTTGCTGTTACACTTCACACTGCCAAAGTAATGGTTGCACTGTATGATAGATGCTTAGTTAAGAGGAGAAAGACATCAGATTTGTGTTTTTACATATAGGAACAGACAGTGTATGAAAGGCTTTGTCCTATCTGTGGTTTCAGGCATTCCTTGAAGGTCTTGGAATGTATCCCACACCGATAAGTTAGCTCTCTGTGTAAGGGAGTCACAGTCATACCAGATAGGTCTGCTACTGCCTGGCAGAAGCTCTTTACAGAAAAAAAAACTTCAACCAAAAGGCAGTATATAGAGTCTTCTGAATCCTCATATTCTCTCAGACAGTGAGTGCTTCATGAAACCATCAGCTGAATATGTCCCTAGTCTTAGAAGAGAGTTAGACCATCTCAACATGTTCCTATGGGTGCACTCTGTACTCTAGGGGAGGGAGGAAGGGGAGGAGAATATTGCATCAGTCACTTTCCTATTGCTGAACACAATACCCAGCACCCACAATTTGATGTTTATTTTGGCTCAGAATTTTCAGAGGATGCAGTCCATGCTCAATGGACCCCAAATCAGAAACAGCATAGCAAAAGGGAATGTTAAAGGAAAACTGCTCAGTCCCACATGGTAGCCAGGAAACAGAGAGAAGGGAGGAGCCAGGCACAAAAATAACCCCTTCCAGTCACACCCCTGGTGACCCACTCCCTCCAGCCAGGCCCCTCTTCAAACATGGGTCTTTGCGGGGACACTTTAGATCAAAACCATAACAAGTGTGCTTTCTAAGTCTTTGTTCCATTCCAAGCCTAGGAGTGTTAGGAAACCTAACCATTCACCCTGGCACATGTCTACACAAGGCTTTCTCAAAAGTCCAGCTTGTATAAGTATCAGCTACTGGGCTGAAGCCTTAAAGGGGACTCACATGAGATCAGCTCTTGAAGGAATATTAGCCAAAGGAGTGAAAGGAGATTTATTTGGCCTTGATCCCACAACTAGGCACCCCAAAATCTCAGTATAAGGAGATTCCTACTCTGAAGTTGGAAGGTGAATTTGGGACAAATGCCTGGCAGCAGGTGCTTTAACCATAAAACCTTACGTCTTCCCACTCCTAGGTCCCTTTGGTGGTGTTCAAAAGGGAGAAAGAAATTGCCAGGAAGCTGGAGTTTGATGGCCTGTACATCACTGAGCAGCCATCTGAGGACGACATCAAGGGGCAGTGGGACCGCTTAGTCATTAACACACCGTAAGTGTCCCTCCATCCCAAAGGAGTTTCTTTTATAAGTAGAATAACTCTTCCCTGGCCTTGTAGACTGATTAACATAAGCTTTCCTTAGATTTTCAGGACTTTTTACTTTTTCTCATTCAAAAATGTGCCTATCGCCCTTCAAATTCTTATATGTATCTCTGTGGACTGAATGAAGGATAGGATGTCATCAGGAGGGACTAAGCATATTTAATTAATATATAATGTCCTGTAGAACATAATTTAAACTAGATTCCCCTCTTTGTGTCATACAGTGTTTCCAGGACTTAACTGGCCTAGAGGTTTAGAGATCCCACAGAGCTGCTTCTCCCCCAATGCAGTGGCATTTCTGTGACCATCACCGAAGGCTTCTCCTTAAATAAACAGTCAGATGGTGACAGACCTCCTCCCAAAAGAGCATGAAGGGGCAGTTAAGAGAGGATGGCTTGGGTTAGAGATATTAAGGGATGTGGGGGAACCGTCTTTGCTAGTGTGCATGTGGTGCTGTCAGGGAAACAGCACCGATTCCTGAAGCAGACAGGCAAGGCACCAAGTCAGCCGAGGGGGACTGCTCAGGGGACTGTTTGTTGCCTTGGGCGAGGAAATCAAGCCTGGAACCTGTGGACATAACTCGAGGAATAATGAATGTATGTCACATGCCTGGCACACAGTGCACATCAAGCGGTTACTCATGAGCTAGGAGTATAGTTCAGTGGCAGAGCACTTAACTAGCAAGCCCTGGGTTTGAGCCCCAGCACCATAAAATAGATAACTGTGTGTGTTTTTTTACAGTTATGCACTGTCTTTCCTTTAACTGTTTGAAAAATGGCCATCACTATTAACAATGTTCTCTAATACCAGAACATCATGGTAATAAAAATGAGAGGTAGAAGGTGAATTATTGTGGTGAAAGTAATGGGATTAACTATGTAAATTAAGGTTGACTGCACGGAAACTCAGCCATGCCAATCAAGATGTACACATTTATAAACAACTCCCTAGACTCAGCAGAAAGAAACTGCTTCTTATCCAAAGATGACCAAATAAACTGAGAGACGGCTGCGAAAGTTTCTTTAGCAGTCTCTAAAAAGGAAAGGCCTTTTTCTTAGGGACATCAAAACTGTGAGCAGTGCAGATCCAAAGTCGGCCCCTGGTGTAAATCCCTGCTGGTTACACGTGAGAAACAAGGAAACAACTAAACATTGTTTTTTATAGTTTGCCATTACATTGGGGAAGTTTTGACACTATGAAATAATTTAATTCTTCAGGAAGCTTTCTGTAGTTATCAGTAACATGTGGTGGTGTGGCCTAAAAAATCCCAGTAAAAATGCAGCTCATTTTCCAGAAATTTATTCTAAGGAGATAATGAAACAAATGTATTAAAATGTCCCAATAAGAATATTTGCTAATACTTTTTATTTCAAGTAGCTTAAATCTCCCCAAATAGGGAAATGCATACATAGAATGAGTAGTGGATTTAAAATTTCTACAGTCTAATCTTTAATTTTTTGTACACTAATGGCATCATAGTACATGGAGTACTTTGTAACTTGATTTTTTTCAATTATTTTTATATCAGGAAGAACTATTTTTAATTAAATATAATTTTAATTGGCACATATTTATATTTAGTTGTGGAATTCAGTATTATAATTCAATATATGTACACAGTGTCTAACGATCAAATCAAGGTAATTAACATTTCCATCTCCTCAAACATTATCATTTCTAGTTTTAGGAGCCTTCAAACTCTCTCCTCCAGCTATTTTGAAATGTGTAATTAATTATAGACTGTCACTGGCCCGTTGTGCTGTATAGCTTAGAACTAACCCTCTTAAGATGTTTTTTAATTCCTACTGTTTATGCTAATTTCTTATTTTTATTTTCTTACACATATACAACCACATGCAAAATGTACATATGCATTTTTAAAAATAAACTACAAAGATTAAAAAATAGAATAGTGCTAAAAATTTGAAAGCTATCCTCCTTGATCATCCTTCATACACCAGCCAATGTATTTTCTAATATTCATATTAATTCTCAATGAGTTAGTGATATTTGTGATATTCATTCTCCTGCTTTAAATTATAGTTTTACCACTTATTTATCTCTAAATATAACCCTTCATTCTAACTATTTTGAGCTATATACAACTGGGATTGTAATGCTGTGTGAATTATATTGTCACTTGAATCTTTTGTTAGGCTTTAAGTTTGAGTCTCACCTTATATTAATGCATATTCCTATAGTTTGCTCATTTTTAGAACTGTAGCATGTTTTAATGTGTTCATATATTAACATATATTTACCTTTTCATGAAAGTGGACATTTCAATGGTTTCTAGTTTCTGAGTATTAAAAAAAGTCCTTTGTAAACATCCCTATATCTAGTACAGAAGTCAAAGAGTTTCTCTAGAGTAGACCAGGAGAGGCATTTGCTGAAGAGTAGAATATATAAAATATTTTTCCAATATAATACATCCTAAAAGTACATTACTGAAAGTTTCTATTTCTTTCCTTGATTGTCAGCACTTGCTATTGTCAGAAAATTTTACTTCCCTGATTAAAGAGATTGAGCATCTTACAATTTTTTTCTGAATATTTATATGTAAATATATTCTTTATTTATGCATTTTATTCCTAAACACCTATTCTCTACACCATATTTTAAGGAATATTGCCAGATGAAAACATATGTTCTACCTTCAAGGAGCTTCTGATCCTAGTGAGGTGATAAGAAATTGAAAATGCTCAGAGCACAGTAAGGTCACAACTTTCAAAGTCTCTGCCCTCAGCATCACTTGTAGAATCTTCTACTAGGGACAAACTGTGAACAAAGCTGAGTATGTTACAAATCATCCCATAATGAATTTTAGAGGAAAGAGATATCAGTGTGGCAGAGGAAGCATGGCTTGGTCTCTGCTTGTTTTTTATTAGATTCTAAATGCAATACATAAGAAAAACTCAAGCAGCAGAGAGTGTACAGAGAAGAAAGTAAAAAACAATTATTTTTATCTTCCAGAAATAATCCTATTAGCAATTTATTCGGTAACATCAGCATTTTTTAAAATTTTAATTGTTAGATTATTAAAAGAAACTATTTTAATGAGTCCACATATATATGTATATGTATATATATTTGTTTTGTTGTGTTTTTCTTTTTAGAAACTAAAACCCTGTTATAGGCGAGGAGGCCTTCACTCAAAGTCATAGCCTATTAAGAAGTCCCCCACCTCCTCTTCTCCAGCAGATCTCTCTAGAATAGGAGACTGTTATATTTCAGATCCTGAAACAATAGCCTGAATAAAGGAAAGTTAAGAATGCCCACACTAAGGGCCAGAGTTTTGGCTGTAATCAAGCCTAGCACACAAGCCTCCCAGGTGAGATCCAGCCATTCTAGATAGAATTGATGTATTTTAAAGAGGTTTTGCCAACACATCTGCAGGTGACAATTCTTTCTCCCTTTTAACACTAAGAAATTATTTGCAGTGAAGCTGGGATGGGCTACAGGCAGAGGAAAGCCGTCTCCCTGGGGATACTAGGGAGGAGGACTGAACAAGAAACCACTTCCAGAGAAAACAGGGCTGTAACTCCCGGAAGAAAGCACTCGTCACAGAATTTAGTGGGAATGAAAAAAGAGAAAAGCATTCATGTTAAGACAAACCATATGTAAAATAACTAATGTAACTCCAAGTTGGGAAACCATAAAATTAGTGACCTTACATATACACTTTATCGCATCCTGTATCTCCAATATCTCCCTGGATACCGGAGGGACACTGCTCACTGAATGGAACTGTAAATCTAGGCTTAGTTTCAGCTGAGCTGTGATGAGGAAAAGGATAAAGAAGCATATAACTGGACCACGGCAGATGCAGTGGTACAGGAAGGCTGCCAGGCACAGAGTCGTGTAAACAGGGTTGTAAACACAGTTGCACCCAGGAGCTGGGTGTGCAGGATGACAGGTAGGCGATGCAAGCTGGCACCTTTCAAAAAATGACAAACATGTGCAGTAGCTGCTTTGGGCTACTCTGTCCTTTGAATTTCTGGTCCTTAATCACAACGTTGAAATAAAAAATGAAGAGTGGCTTCCAAATGTTTCAGAAGCCAAGACAAAGTAGTAAAACCATACATCAGTCAATCTGTGATGACTCTGAACTTCAATCACATCTTGAATTCTTCAGTGAGCAGGACAGAAACCCAAAAAAAAAAAAAAAAAAATCACAGGTTCAGACGTTCAATCTAGAAAATTTCTTGATGTGCTTGCCTTGATGTTTTAAGAATTAAGGACCTGCCTTTTTCATCTTCGTTTCAGATCCTTTCCCAATAACTACTGGGACAAGTTTGTGAAGAGAAAGGTATGCCTTGTCAGTGGGGTGAGCACAGTGATCCCAAATGAACTCAATACATACTCATTATCAAGTATTCCACATGCAGATATGCACAAACAGGGTATTAGCTCTAACTTACTATCCTGAGAAAAGGAAGTCACAGAAGTGGCAGCACATGACAGTCTGTAGATTTCTGACTGCATTCTCAGTCTGCCTCCAGCAGCTTAACACAGTGCTGCTTCTCTACACATTAGGATTTTTCTCCCCTCCAAAATGATGCCATCTTACAAAGCAGTACCCACTTCCTTGCCTTTACCACTTCACTTTTCACTGGGGATTATTTTTTTCTCTTTTCCTGTTCCATTTTGAATCCTATCTTCTTCAATCCTTTGGAAAAGCCTAATGGATAGCAAAGTTTAGAAGGTCACAGAGCCAAAAGAATGTGGATAATGACGTGTGGCCCAGTTCACCCTGTCATCTCTCCACTTTAGGTGATCAACAAGTATGGAGATCTCTACGGAGCAGAGCGCATTGCTGAACTCCTGGGTTTGGACAAAAATGCCCTTGACTTTAGCCCAGTGGAAGAGATCAAAGCAGAGGCTGCTTCTCTGGTGTCATGGTACAGCATTTAGGAGTTTTGATTCAAAGTGGCTAGAGTGGGTCCTTGGTCTTCCCATTCCTCTCAGGTATGCTAGAGGAGGAGATTGCAGCCATGGCCAGGCCTGCCACAGGCAATTATTCATCTAGCTTCTAACACTGGGAAACAATGGCTTTTCAAAACTTCAAGACCAGTAAGGTATTTTCATACCCAGTAGAGCTAGAAGAGAGAGACTAATTAAGATTTCAGGATGTGTGGTTCTTTGTCTTTGTCTCTGGGGAACCCATATTACTTGATAAAGTTCACAGCTGTATTTGGCTTATTAAACCTGAGAAGAAAAAAAGCTTGATTTCCCCCTTATTAAACACTTAACTAAATCTTGACATTTATAAGTTATGAAATTATTTGCTCCCCTTTAGGCTGAGTTCCATCGACATGAAATACCATATCTGGAAGCTGGGAGTTGTTTTCACTGACAACGTAAGTGTCTCACTTGGAAAAGCAAAATTCAGAGGTATAAGTGGACTGATTCTACAGGGAAACAAGCCAGGGGAAAGCCCAGAAAGCTCCAGGGACTGCTTTTCAGAGACCAAGAGCCTTAGGGTGCTGAGGCACACTTCTCCCTTGTGCAGCAGTGTGAGGCTGGTGGGCTTCTCCTGGCAGCCCTCGGATGCTCGTAGCTGGTCAGCACTCACATCCCTTTGTTCTCACTTTGTTCCTGGAAATGGAGGAGGGTGGCTTAATGAGCACATCATGCTGCACAAATGCTTGAGAAGTTGTTGATTCATTTTCCATTTCTAGTCCTTTCTCTACCTCGCCTGGTATACAACCATGTCGATCCTGGGCCACTACAACAACTTCTTCTTTGCTGCTCATTTGTTGGATATCGCAATGGGCTTCAAGACCTTGAGGACGATTCTGTCATCTGTAACTCACAATGGCAAACAGGTACCGGATTTCTACCAATTTGGAAATATGACAACAGGTAGACTATGACAGGAAGGAATAGTGCATAATGTGCCTTTTGGCCAGACACTTGAATGAACAGTAATTGTTGTGTAAAATGTTAGACAATTAAAAATATAACTGTAGTTGTCATGTAAGAGTCATAAGAGCTTGGCTTAGAGACTATTAACACTAAAATCAAATCAGGGGAGCAGATAGATGATGCACAAAGTGATGGGCATCTCCAAATCGATTTGGAGACCTTCATTAGATCTGTCTCTGCAGCTCTGATATACTCCCTGAAAGTTACAAAGTAGCCATGTATAATTAGAACACTCTCCAAATACTTTTGTCACGTGTCCTTAAACAATGAGTTAAAACACATACTTTAATATTTAGTTTGTAAAATAAAAATATAAAATAAATTACTGGATATAGCAATACTAAAGTCCACTAATGGCTTCTTCTTGTCTACTAATTCAAACTGCTTAGCATTTCATTCCTCCAAAGTACAGTTCTTTATATATGAGACTTAGTTGTAGGAGAGGAAGAAAAGGAGGAAATTAAAATATGCCATGTCTTAGATGCTATGACAGTCTCATGACCACCTTGTGAGATTGATGTTATACTCACTTGACAGGTAATAGAACTCAGGCTCAGAGAAGCTAAGCATTTTATTTAAGATCATGCAACTCAGTGGCAGAGATTGGACTCATGCATTAGAGTGGGAGCTGTGTTGTGCATCCCTGAGAACTGCTAGCTCTGTAAAAACAACACGATCTTCTCATTACATCCTCATTCCTCAATCCTTGAGTATTTTTGTAGTTTACAGATATCCAAGCCACGGTTACTCTGCTGGGCTGTCATAACAAACTGTCACCCATGGGATGGAAGTTTATGTTTCCTCCTGCAGGCAGGGCATCTAGTATCAAGGTACTGACAGTTAGCTTACCTTCAAGGCCTCTCTCCTTGATTTGTGAACAGCTGCCCTCTGGTGGAGACCTTTTTACACAACTGTTCCTCTGTGCGCATGCATCTGGTGTCCCAGTCTTTTCTTAAAAGGATGCTAGTGAAGTCAGATTCAGACCCAGTCCATTTCTAACTTAATCATTTCTTTAAAGGCTGTGCCTCCAAACACCATCTTATTCCTGAGGCGTGGCCTTAGGGGTTCAGCATATGCACTGGAGAGAACACGATTCAGCCCAACACTCCATCATTACTTTGTTCAACCAGTATCTGTCCCTGTCTGCCCACTGTGTGACAGCCTCCATCACCACCCTGCCCACCTCCCTTCACTCTTCGTGGGCCTCCCAGTCCCTCTGTTTCAAGTCATTCATGAGCCTCCACAATGGAGACCCTACTTCCTTCCCTTTCCTCTTCGCTTCTCCCCTCCCCCAGCTGGTTCTGACTGTGGGTCTCCTGGCGGTGGTGGTTTACCTCTACACGGTGGTGGCTTTCAACTTCTTCCGCAAGTTCTACAACAAAAGTGAAGACGACGATGATCCCGACATGAAGTGTGATGACATGATGACGGTGAGAGTCCCTATACTACGAGGCCACCATGTCACTCTGCCTCCCCAGGAGAGATGAGCCATAGATGTAGGCTTGGAAAACTATGTGCCAGAACCCTTAGTTACAGTCACATAGAGGCTGGAGCAAAAGATGGCTTGTCCAAAGGGGAAAGTGTACAGGCAAGAGGGCTGATAGAAATAGGTTTCCTTTGTGGGGTCGAAGCCTCCTGGAGAGGGAAGCACACTGCAGTGGGGTCATCATTCAGCTCACTTTACCTGGGATAAGAGATGCCCTTGTGAATGACCCACATCTAGATTTCCTGGAAGAAAACTTACTCTCTTCTTTAAAAAATGACAATAATGTCCATGAATAAAGTACTTGATTTTATCCAGCCAGTAGATTCTTTCAAAGCACCACCAAAGTTAAAGGATCTGACTACAGGGTCACTTTAGGGGAGGTCCCAGCAGGCAAGGCTCCAACTGGAGATCAAGAACAGCTCAGGGTGACCCAGCACTGCTGCAGTAGCATTGCTAAAATTTATTGTGACGTGATTTTAGGAAAACTCTGTGTGTGTGTGTGTGTGTGTGTGTGTGTGTGTGTGTGTGTGGTGTCTGGGACAGGTGGCAGCAAACTGCTCCATGTGAGCATGCCTCTATACAAAAAGGACACTGACTGTGCTTTCCTTATTCCTCCTTGGGACAAACACCTACAAGACAGCAGTACTAGGTTGCAGGGCGCGCATATGACTCACACCTAGCTTCAGGCTCCATAGGCTCTTCCTTTGTCTTTCAAGCAAACACCCTTTCCTGCTGAGTCTAACCCATGCAGTTAGATGGGGAGATGAGGGTGCCCTCCAGTGAGCCAGTGCCCAGTTGCCTACATTGGATCAAATATGCGGCAGAAAGTCTAACATAGGACCCTTATCCAAAATGCTTGGAATCAAAAATGTCTGGATTTTTTTTTTTTCTGACAGAGTCTCCCTATGCAGTTCAGGCTGGCCTTGAGCTCACTTTATAGTCCAGGCTAGTCTCGAACTCACACTGATCCTCCTGTCTCAGCCTCCCTAGTGCTGGGACATTATATGTGCACCACCACACCTGGCTTGATTTTTTCTTTTGATTTTGCAATATTTACATATAGTTAATGAGGTGTCTTGGGGGTGGAACCCAAGCCTGTGAAATTTGTGTTTCACATACATCTTATGCACATAGTCTGAAGGTAAGTTTATACAGTATATTTTGATGACTGCAACCCATCACACTAGGTCAAGTGTGGGATTTTCCATTTGTGGTTGTAGTCAGCTCTCAAAAGAATTTTACATTTTAGAGCATTTTAAAATACAGATTAAAGGTATTCAATTTCTGTCTAAGATGCTGCAGAAATCCTGCCCCTCTAGTTTTATAGGGTATGAAGAAGCAGTTGGAACATTTTATAAGAGTTTATAGCACAGCTAAAGAACTACACTGACACCCCTGAAACTAATCTAGTATAAGCCATACTCACCAACCCTTAAAAGTCTTTCAACTTATGCACCTTAAATGAATCCTGTTGTATCAAATAGTTCAAAACGATCTTTTTAAAAAAATGGACCAAAATACACTTAAGTATAACAATCTTTCCACTGTTGTGAACACCAAACCTAGCAGGGGAACAGTGACAGCAGCATGAAAACCAGCCTGACTGAGGAGTCCCCTGCTGCTTGTCGAGGGCTGTCACCATCTGACCTCATCTTATGAATGACAGGGCCATCTCGCTGGAAACAAACTCAACTCTCTTCGACCTGAATCGCCACTGTTCTTCTCCTAGTGTTACCTTTTCCATATGTACGTGGGAGTGAGAGCGGGAGGCGGCATTGGCGACGAGATTGAAGACCCTGCTGGTGACCCCTATGAAATGTACCGCATTGTCTTTGACATCACCTTTTTCTTCTTTGTCATTGTCATCCTTCTGGCCATCATTCAAGGTACGGTTGGTTGTCAATTGTCTAAGTATGAATAAGGTTTAATCAGGACTTTTCTTCTGTATCAATGACCTGATTTGTAAATTCATTTACTTGTTAATTTAGCATTTACTGAGCATACTATATATGAGGCCGTGGCTATACATAAAAAGCCAAGGTCAGGGATATAGTTCAGCAGTACAGCACCTGGCTGGCAAGTGCGAGGTTGTGAGGTCCATTCCTGGTACCAAAAAAAAAAGCCAAAGATATGCCAAGGCATTGATACAAGAAACTTAAGAATCCACACCAAGGACTTCCTTCTTCCTGTTCTCTATGTGAATCACCCACACTTCGCCTTCCTAGCAAGGTCCTGTGGCTCATCTTGCACAGTCTTTGTCCTCCCAGGCAGTAAAATGAGGAGGAAGCAGAGAGAGAAACTATGCAAATGTCGTATTTTATCATCTTTTGGGGGGACAGGAAGGGGTACTGATATCTTAGTCAGCAGCTTCTCAGAACTGGTGAAAGGAAGATGACGAGGTGGGTTTGAGTCAGGCTGAGCTGGGGAACCTGCACCATACGCAGCCGTTATTAGCTAGAAGCAGTGACAGGAGGACCCTGGGGTCAGGAGACCAGGAAGAGCCCACTGTGAAGTCTGAAAGCATACTGTTGAGCAAAACAGAAGAACGAAAGAATGGTGGAGAGGACAGGATTCTGAGGAGGAACCAGAAACAGCACGCAAGTGGAAAAATAAGAAGCAGTCAAGATACAGCTTTTGAAAAGCAGGATATTTTTCCTAATTTGGCTTTAAATAGTTCAGTTTGTAACTCACTTTCTGGACAAAATGAAGTGCCTTCTTCTACCTCATCTCTCCTATCCCCGGGCCCCCTACACAGAGTATGTTTAAAATACAGTCTGTATTTAAAATTCTAGGTCTTATTATTGATGCTTTTGGAGAGCTGAGAGACCAGCAGGAACAAGTGCGAGAAGATATGGAGGTAATTGTCCAGTAACTCTGCCCTCCTTTTACATCCTGATAGCAGAAAGAGATTTTTTTCAGCAATAGGTGTGGTTAATTAGTTGCCCCTAGGCAAAACTACAAGCGGCGCTCCTTTGCCATGCCTGTCCTCCCCCTGCTCTGTGCCCATCTACCAGCTGTGCCCCCTGCTGCTGCCCTCGCCCCACCACCCCCAAGCCAAGACAGAAGGGAGCCCACTGCTCAGGTAACCAGGAGTGAGGTAGGAGGCTCCGTGCAGTCAACAACTAATAGCCAAGAGCCCTTCAGAGAACTTCATTATTCCCCAGTTCAACATAGACTGTTACCTTTTCTGAAATACTCCTGTTATTTTCTGTAGACTAAATGCTTCATCTGTGGCATTGGCAATGACTACTTCGACACAACCCCTCATGGTTTTGAAACACACACACTGCAAGAGCACAACTTGGCCAACTACTTGTGAGTATTCTTGGTTACCCGAGATGATGCGGGCAGGGAAACTGTTAAGAATTTAAAAAAAAAAATTATGTCCCATGGCTCCATCTCTGTTGATGCCATCTCTTCCCTTTTCTCTGGATAAAGTAGCAGTGATTAGGAACCCCCAGGTGTCGTTAGGAGCCTCGGTCAGATGTGCATCACAAGCTGTTCTCCCTCCCAGCTGGGCGCCTCTCAGCCGTGCCTGGACCATCTCTTCTCAGGGACACACACCCCTGGCCACGTCTTTCTCATCTCAAGTTGTCTTGTTGACACAAACATGCTTTATCTAATCCTCAAGAAAGTCCATTTTTACTTCCAGCTATTGCCCACTTCTTTTTCCCCATCTGCGAAACCTGAAAGCCACCTGGGCTCCATCTCTATTTTGCTTCCCATTTTGCCATGAGTTCCCTCCCCATCCTGTCACAAGACTTGGTCATATCAAGAGGCCAGTGACTCGTACACGGCCAACTTCTGTGGCTAATTTTCAGGCCATCACATCTGTGCACAGCTCCCGTGGATAAACAAACTCTGTAAGAGTGGGCTATTTTGGTGTGTGAATGCTCTACCCTGCATTATTTCAAGTCTAGAACACTGGTGGTGAATCTTTTAGAGCTTTCAATGATGCAAACAGCAACATACCATAGGTCTGCTACCACCGATCTAGAGAAATACCTGGCAGCAGTGGCAAGCAGAAGTGAGTACAGTGGGCCCTTGACTTATGAACTCACTTCTTTGATGAGGGCTGGTTGTTAACTCAAAACTTTTTCCCATAATAAATAATGGAGGGCCAGGGATAGAGCTCAGAGGCACAAGCAACTCAAGGTCCTGAGTTTGATTTCAAGCACCAAAAGAAATAATGGAAATACCCATAACATGTTCTGAACCTCCCAAAGCACTCTGCAACCTTTTCATAATAAAGTTGTATGATGTGCATAAGTTAACAGAAAAATCAGTAATTTTCCTAGTGTATTCACTGAAGAGTACAAAATGTGCTGTTTACCAGAAACAATTCCCTATGTGCTCACCATTCATGCTGATGTCTCTGGCTTACAGGGAGAGAGGATGAAATGAAAGGGGACTGCTTAGAAAGGGAGTCCCCTTCCTTACAACTTCAGAATCTGGCTCTAAGGTGTCCTTTCTCTGCTTGGGAGAGTTTACAGCCCACTAGGTCCTGCTTTTAGCTCACTAGGATGCAACCTTTTCAGAGCTAAAAACTGGTCCAAGGTGGTCTGTTTCTTTTAACACTGTTCTTTTCCACTATGAGTGCTTATTCTATCTCCCCTTCCTAAGCTTCTTTTCTGGCTTTTCTGGGACCATTTTGATAGTAGTAATCAAAATGTTATATAAAGCACTGACCAAAATCACGTATCTGAGCATGTGCATCTGGACTGACAGACACATGTACACTAACGTATGTTTTGGCATCGTGAGTCTTTATTTACAACTGCATTAGCAGCTGGCATTCGAGTTGTAACGCGACTCTCATCGTTAAGTTAGACCCAAAGTTCCAATTGTAACTCAAGTTGTTTACAAGGAGGCCAATTCTAACTCAAGGGTCCACTGTACTGTACTCCTAAGGTAAAGCATTTGCTCAAGAACAAGGTATTGGAGCTTACGTGCCATGGATTGATTCCTATGAAACAACTTAAGAGGATGTATGACATCACAGATTATGTATTTCGGATTCTGTAACTGATCATTTTCAGGAGGAAAAAAATGCTCTGCTCCCAACTGATCTTCCCCACCCCACTACACTGTATTATTTAGAAAGCCCTAACCTGTCTTTAGGATAGCACAGCAACAGCCTTTGTATCAAATAGCATTATCAAAAAGTAGTAGGAAAGATAGGTTTTAAAAAACAGAATTTGAACACCCTCATATCCTGTTAGTCACTTCATTCTCAGGAAGAGAATTCACATTTTAGTGCAGGTAATAAAGTGTACATGCCAGTAAGTGTACACACAGCCTTGTGTCAGCACCAGAGGATTACAGAGGAGGAAGGGCCTTAGTCATCTAAGTTGAGACTCCTTTCCATGACTCCTTGTAGCATTTTGTGGTCTATTTTCTGTGTCTGCCTCATAGGAAATGCTGCTTTAGTTAAATAAATCTGTTAGGGAGGGAATAATGTCCTACTGACCTGGGTCTCAAATATTATAAAGAATACTGACCCTACCTTTTCTTAGTCATGATAGAGAAAACAGGAGAAAACCAGCATTTTAGGAGCTGTTTCTGTGGGCCAGGATCTGAAATATACACACACACAGCACTATCCCGAGATAGCTCACTTTTCTAACAGGATCTTTGAAAACTGTCTGAGACTATGTACTGTCCATGTAATGTGAGTCTAGAGCTTAGCCCTGCGAGAAACTGTGTTACAGACAAACCATGGTTAGAGAAAGTAAAACTACTCTAGCATTTTGCACTTGTCTAAAAGCTTTAAAAAAATACTTCTGTAAGAATGCAAAGCATTTAATAAGGTGAACTCCTTTCTCCATTGTTCATGACTGATATCCTTGAGGTACACATGTGATTTTAAGCCTCCATTTTTAGGAGATGATAAATTGGCTTATTAATTTTTAGAAAGGTTGGGCTATCATTTTAATACGATTTTTAATAAAATGGTGGATAAAACACTACCTTGCCAGCCTAGTATCAGCTCAAGGTTTGTGATAAGAAGAATCTCACCTCACAAGACTTTGCCACACTTCCTGTTTTTAAGGCATAATTTTTTAACCTTGTGCCCAGTTCAACTAAATTCAAAATGAACTTAGGTTTCTTATTAAAATGTCTAATATTTTCTCCGTATGGCTTTTTCCTTTGTTCCAGGTTTTTTCTAATGTATCTGATTAACAAAGATGAAACAGAGCACACGGGTCAGGTGAGAAATAAAACTACTTTAATTCAATACCACACACTTGGAGTACATCTTCGCATCCTGAAGTCTTAGTGCATAAATAGCGACCTAATGACTCCCACCTATTAGGGTCCTGCATGCTTCTTCCATCACCTGTGATTCCAAGGCGACCCTGCTCTGTTCCAGAGGTGGCGAACCTATGGCATGCATGCTGTAGTGGCTGTTTGTATCACTGAAAGCCAGAAAAGGTTCGCCATCACTGGTATTCCAAAGTCCTCACCTTCCCACCATACACTGATTATTTTCCAAGCTCCTGTGGTTATTGCTTCAGAGGAGAATAGCTGGAGTGGGAAGAACATTACCAGAAGACAGCAAGAAGTGGAGTGGGTGGCTGTGTAAAGAGCAGGAAAATGAGAGTGAGACGGTGTGAGAGACAGCGTGAGGCACACAGCGACTTTGTGTGTGGGTATGGACAGGCATGTGGAGGTGTGCGAGAGAGGATGAGTGAGGAGATGTGTCAAAGAGCCTGTGACGAGGAATGAAAAAGAAACACACAGGCAGAGACAATGAAGGAAAGTAGCAGTTCTTCAACCCAGGATCTGTAGGAAACCTTCTCAACTCCAGCACTGAGTCAAGGGGGAGGCAAGGAGTCCCTGTGTCTCACTGTAGCTCTCCAAGCCAGCACAAGGCATCCTCTCAACATCCATTCTCGTGTGGTCCCCCAATCAGGCTTTGGCAAGAGGGAGGGCGGAACACAAAGGGTGGATCTTCCTCCTCTCTGACAGCACTGTGAGGAAGATGAGAATTCTCATTCCCAAAATGAGGGGACCAGGAAGAGAGCAAAAACGAGTGTGCCTGCTGTCCTCGTGTGTCTTCTTGTGCACTGTCCTATGGGAAGCCCAACTTGGTTTGCACTTACGGTGGTGTAAAAAGTGCCCTCTGTTCACATCATTTCAGGAATCTTATGTGTGGAAGATGTACCAAGAAAGGTGCTGGGATTTCTTTCCAGCTGGGGACTGCTTTCGTAAGCAATATGAAGACCAGCTTGGCTAAATCTGAACAAAGGATGTGCCACGATCCTGGATCGTCAGCTTTCGGTGAAATAAAACCCTCCTTTTACAGCTCTGCAACATATTTGATAAGTGACACTTTCTAAATGTCTTCTCTACACGAAGAAATTTGTTACTTTTGTGAGACTTGGAAGTTGATTTGGCTTTTTGTGCCTAATGGACATATAGTGTGGGTGACGACCCATCAAGACGTGAACAACGGAGAAAAGGGGGAGATGGGGAGGAATCTCTGCTTGAATGCCTTCAAAGTTTTTCAGCTCTAATGTAACTAATCTGTTGCAATGGCAGCACTGATGAAAGGGCCAGAAAAGTCTTGAATGTCTAAGACCTAAAATTTTAAACATCTGAATGTCATACAACAGTCTTTCACTAGTGGCTCATGGTCTGAACTACATAAAATCATGTTAACTGCAGCCTAATTTTTTCCCATGGTACTTGCTAGTGACTGTAACCAGAATCAGCTTGAAAAGCTTTAAGCAGTTAATGAAATAGAAAACAAACCAATACTTTGTTGACACTGAAACATTGATTAAGTGCCTTAAAACCTCTTTAGATATAGCTATGCAAGTTTTTTATGTTTGTGCTCCAGAAGGACAGTTCCATTAAATAGTTGTGTTCAGTCTTACTTTCTGAAACTGCACTTGAAGGTTATTCATAATTTTTTCAGTAACAGCTTGCCAATTGCTGTTATTAGAAAAGTACTGTACTGAAAATTCAGAAAAATCTCAATCTTATGCCAAAATTGAATAATGCTTTAGGGTCCCTTGTAAGTAGTGGAGCTGCTATGTTTTAGGTGAATTTCTCAAATAAAATGAAGTGCCCACGGCAATAAAAAGTAGTACATACCAGTCTGTGGTTTGGTCTTTTATAATGTGCCTCTTCTGAGTGATTCTGCAGCCTCAGTGACTGCTGGGGAAAAGGACATGAGACAGCAGCCTAAGGTTTCACATGAGGAAACCAGAAATCTAGGCCAGAGAATCTTAATTTGGTCAAATGCGAGCCTTGTTGCTTGCATATTTCTCCCCCACTTTGGGTACCAGTGATTGAACTCCTGACCTCACGCTTGCCAGGCAGGTGCTTGTGCTGCTGAGCTACATCCCCACCCCGCCTGCATGTGTTCTTACAGTAGGAAGCTCCTGCTATGCTGTAAACATCAAGAGGAAGGAGGAGGGAAATGTCATGGTGACACCTGCCTTCAGGAAATCTATCAGGTTATTAAGCCAGAAAGCAAACACAACAGGCCCCAAACAGGTTTTGTACAGGTATTATTCTAGATGCTGTCAGACAGGCAGGCTGATGCTGAGAGCACGATGCAGCACACCAGCTGGGGGCATGCCGGTACAGCAGCTGGCCCTAAGGACAGCCCGACGCCCACCTGCACGGCGCAGGCAACCCAAGTTTGCTCGGGCGTTGTTGTCTTTAGGAAATCATGCTGTCCAACCAGTCTTCCAGCTCTTCCTCGGTAACACTTTTAGATGTACTTGGTTGCTCAGATTCTGCCTTCTTTTCTTCAGTCACAGACGGCTTTGTGGGAGCTAGGGAAATAAAAGCAGTGTTAACAACCGACATTAATACCAACATCGAGGGCTGAACCTTCCCCAGCGTTGGTTCCACAATATAATTCAGCCCTGGTTATTACCTTCCCGGTAACAACAGGCACATTCTGGTTTTTGTTACTCCCCTAAGGATGATACAGTCACAGCAAGACACATTAATTAATGGGGTAGAGATTTGGTCTCCTATTTATTCTGAAGTTGAATGTCACTTTTCCCTAGTTTTTTATTTTTTACAGACCAATAGCTCAGCATTCTTTTTCATATTGTAGCATTTTTGTAAGATCACTGATGCTTTTCAGGTGAGTTTGTGGACATAGCAGTGGCCTTAGACCTCATCGCCATCTCACCAAACACAACACAAATTAGAGTTGTTCTTTTGTTTCAAATCAGATCAAAATAGCAAGAAACAAGTAGGAAGAATTGGTTTACAACACTGTTCAGACAGTCAATTAAAAGGTCTGCTGCTGAAGAGCTGAGGGCTACAATGAGCTAAATGTCTTTCTACAGCAGAAGTCCAATTGGCAGCTTCAGGCTTAAAACTGCAGTCAGCCAGGTAGCACCTTGGAAGCTGCGTGTATCCAGTGAGAGGGATGGCGTCACAAAGGGGGCTGAGGGATGCGGTGAGGAAGGTCAGTGGGGGAGGGGGGAGCAGTGAGGAAGTCAGCGGACGGGGCAGGGGGGCAGTGAGCACAGAAACAGATGCCAGGGATAACAACGATGGATCCATGTCAGACAGCGAGGGGTGCCTATCAAGGAGGTGGAGGCAGACTTCTACAAAAACACCCGAATGGAGAAAATGCATGGGAACAGTGGAAAGCCATACCTTGTTCCTCTTGCGCCACCTGTCCATCTTTCTCAGATTTCAGGTCCTGAGACATCTCTTCTGGTAAGATGTCGTCTCCCTCTTTTACAGATGCATCTAAATTAAGCAGCAGATCCAGTTCTTCTTCCAAATGGTCTGCTGCTGACTGCAGCAGAGAATTCGGTTTCTGAGAAGCCCCTGAAGGGGCAGGTCTTGGGCTGTCTTTGCCCAGGGACCCAGGGCACCCAGAAGTGGAAGATCTCAGCTCCGAAATGGGGCCCCTTCCTCCAGGCGCCAGGGGCCCCTTTAACTGCATTCCTAGTCCCTTGCCATCATCCTTTCTCTTTGGTTTCACCTGAGGAAGCTCTAAAGGAACCACACTCTGAAAGAGAAGTACAACAGTCACGTTAAAAGTTCGAGTCTTACCATATTGGCTTAGATGGAAACACAGGCCATCCAACTTTGCATGAGGGAAACTCCATTCAGACTTCCCAGAATGTCTGCCAGCGGGACCCTGGCGTAGCAGCCTTCCTGAACTCAGAGGCAAAGAGGGAACTCAGGACCACATAGGCCTGTGTCACTTTTCCTCCTCAGCTTCTGCTAGCTGGCTCAGAGTTGGAATCCACGGGCCCATGTCTTCCTAGCACTGGAGTGAAGGCTAACCATACATAGGTCTATTTGAATGTGTATTTCAATCTGTAATAACATAGACATCTGTAAAAGTCACCAAGAAGTAACTAGGAATGCAGGCCAGTTCATTATATTTAAATGTGTTAACATAAAAGGAGCAGAAAAATTCCCCAAGAAGTAAGTAATGACTCTCAGCAACATTATTTGAATAAAATGTGCCAGACAAGGAAAAAAAACATACTATTTGATTTGTTTGGGAAAAAAAGGCAAACTTATAGTATTGGAAGCCAGGACAATGGCTGTCTTTCAGACAGACGGGGACCCAGAGAGGGTGTGAGCAGTGCCTTCTGGGGTGCTGAGTACATGGTGGTAAATATGCGAGTGTGTACTTCTCCACAGCTGTGTTACACTCTAAAGAAAGTTAAAACACTTCCCGGGCTGCAATCTAAAGACCAGAATCCCGCTTGGAAGAGAAGGCTGCAGGGCTAGAATGAGGTTCAGCCTCTACAGGGAACTGATCCCTTGTCACTTGGCCCTATATACACAAACGACTAAATGTCCAGCACTGAGCACTGCCCAGGACGAAGATGGGACATGGCCCTCTTCTAGTCCTAGCGTCCTTTAACCTGGGGTGTCTGGCTGCTTTGTTTCATTTTGCGCTTCCTAGCTGATTCTATCATGTAAGCAGACTGAGAAAATTCCTCCAGGGCATGGTGAGAGAGGCGAGAGTCTTCCTGTTATTTTCTCCATTTCTAATCCTGTTAATATCACCTCTGAAATCCCTCTTGGTAAATCCACTTGTCTGCTGCTCACCTGGCCCCACGCCAGTCCCACGCTGGGCCCCTTCTCTGTCCCCTCTCAGGCAGTCATGCACATTTCCAGCCCCCTGTTCTGCTGCCAGAATGTGGGCTGTCATCACTGTCCTTGTTAAAGCGGACCTGACTGATGCCTCTCCTTCAAATTTCAGCTTACATGTTCTTAAGCGGAGGTCTGCAGCTCCTCAGTCACCTCTGGGGGAAAGCTGTGCCCAGTCATTCCCCAGCATATCAGGCTCACTACCACACCCTCTCAGAGCGCACTGTACTTCACAGGACCTGCTAAAGTTGGTATACACACGATGACTACCACTAGTAACTTAACTAACATCCACCCTGGCTAATCACATTCCAGGAAGGCAGGAACCCCCCGTCTGCTCACCACTGTGTTCCTAGTGCCTGACATAGAGCCTGCCCTATTTTGAGTAGAATGAGAGACTAAACATTTGATTCACTTTCATTACACTTGATCTTTTAAAATGTTTCAAATGTAAAACATAAAAGTGACTTTAAAAAGAAACCTTCAAACTTTGCAAGATGATTTCTTAATATAAAACCTTCAGTTTAGGAAACAGACATTCCTTTTTTTTTGAGACATCCTACAGAGGGGTGTCTTCCCTCTAATTCTTGGGTTGCAACACAAAGTAGTTGATAGGTACCTTTGGGGGTTTTTACCTGGATCAACTCAGCAGCCACATTGAGTCGGAGTGAGAGAGGCAGTTCTTGAAGAGCTTGGACCAGTGACATACTATCCACATAAAGTGCTGAGTTCTAAATCCATGTGTTTTTAAAAGAAAGAAAATAGCAGGTGATGATTAAGTATGATCTTTTGAAAATAAAAAAAAAACTGTACACTATTTACTAACATTCATTTTGGCTGGGACTAAATGGGATCATAAATCACACTTGGAGGACAGCAATTTCACTCTGTAATCTGAGCACTCTAGGAAGCTGAGGCTGGAGGAGGGCAGGCTTGACCACAGCCTGGGCAAATTGGTAACTTAATGAGACTCTGCCTTAAAATTAAAACAAAAAGTAGGGCCAGAATACAGCTCAGTACAAACACCTTGGTTCAATCCCAGTAATCCCTAGCACCACCACCCCCAAAAAATCAAAACCAGAACAACCTTCTAGAAGCTCCAACTCACACTAGCAGAGCAGTGAGCACCTTGACATCAAGATGTCACAGGAAGCTACAAACTGTGGAAGCTTTTGCAATTACTGGAAAGCTGAAAGAAAACTAAACATTTCATGAAGTTTAACTGGACACCTCCCTTATGTTCAGATCGATGGCCCTGGGAGGAGGAGGAAAGAGCAGGTCAGACAGTGAGATGGGGCTCAAAGGATTCCTGAAGGAGCTGTACAAATTAAGCCTCTTTCAATCAGGAAGCAGAGAATGGACTTTCCTCTCTAGCCACCAGCACTCTGTATGGTGCCATCACTAAAAGCTTCTTTTAACTCCTTTCTTACTCATAAAGGAAAGTGGTATTGATGGACTGACCTCTCTAATTGACTGTGTGAGAACACATTCCAGATAATCTCCTGGTCCCTAACAGCTACCTGTAAGGGGGTCCTGGGCACCAAAGAGAAGCGAAAACCTAAAAGGTGATCACAATGATCGCACAGAAAGGCATACATCATCCATCACCTGTGGCTGGCCACTCTGTCAAAGGTCCAGTTAGCACCATGTCTTATCCTATAGTCCCTAACTTCAAGTTGAGGAAAACCCAGGGTCACCTAGTTTAATTTGTACTGTAAGAATGTCTCAAGTCAATGAGTTTACACTGACAAGAGATGCTGACACATTGCTGGTAAGCTTCAGCAAAGCCCTGCCCCTAAATCCAGACCCACAGTAGCCACCAATCACAGGAGAATCAAAACAAGTAATCTGGCTTCTCATTGCCCATTTTCAGTTGTCCCGAGACAACTCTTAGGTAAGCAACCTTGGCAGTGCCAAATGAGACTCTCTACCTTAGAAAAGGAAATTTAAGTTTAAAAAGTAGTTTACTTAAGGAACAGAATGAAAAATAATTAAGCCCTGTTAAGAACAAAAGGCAGTCCAGACATGACCAGCCTATTCTTTTATCCTGCATTCACCACAGCAAGTCCTGTGACCAAAACCAACATGGGCAAGTCTCTGTTTGCAAGGCTGGAAAATCCCTCCTGACACAATGGAATGCTGGGATCCTAAATACTTAACCCATGGGGAAGCTGCCATATAACAAACTGGAAACCCCACACTGCCCATAGCAACATGCCTGCAAAGTCACAATATGTAGAAACCCTTCTATAAACCAATGGGGACTTTTGTGACATGTTAAGTTTCAGCTACAAACATCCAAATTTCCTCTGACCTCTTTTCCATCATACGCAACATGATAACATGGTACCCTGTGAACAAGCAAGTTGGTATGACTGAACAGGGAACCAGGGAGTCCCCTGACTGTGTTTATGGGCCAATCCCCGGTGGCTATAGTCCCCCACTGGGATGTCTTCCCCCACGCTGCTAATTCCCTCCTTCACCCAGTGCCCATGCAACTTCATACTGTTACAGACTTTAGCAGACCTGACAGAGGCCCAAAACAGCATGCTTTTCCAGCTAAAGAAATAAACACCTCAACGTACAACATATTAAGAATCACTTATTAAGTTTTGCAAAAAAAAAACCACAGGGCTTCTACTTCTATAATAAGGCATATTGCATTCTTGGGTATAGCCCATGGGTATCACAAAAGGAAATGCTTGGGCTGAGACCTGATTTTGTTAGGAAAGAAATTCATACACAAGAAGTTCTAAGTTTCCAACATAAGTAAGGGCCATTGAGAGAATACAGGCCCTCTGACAAGAACAAGGCAGACATCTGGCAATTGGAAAGCAAGCTTTAAGAAACCTATTGATAAGCACCATAAACCACCATTGTTTCCTGTGCGTAAACAGACATCCAAACTTGCACTCAACATAGATGTCACTGGCCACCTTCTCATCAAAGGCATTTGTTATGGCTTATTATCTAGATGTCCCCCTAAACCTCATGTGGTAAGAGGTGGGGCTTTTCCAGAGGGGCTGGATCTACAGTGTGTGACTGATTCATGGTATAATGCTAGGACTAAGGGTGTGAGTACTGTTTGCTCTAAGGGTAGACAGCCTGAATAAAACATGAGGGACAGAAAGAGGCTTACTGCAGATTCAATCTATAGCCCACATGACCATTTATGTGTCTTGACTGAATTCTTTCATCAAGGGCGCAAAAAACCAAGGAGTGAAGAACAGTGCTTCACAGCAACAGGCCAAACTCCCCAGTGACCATACCACCCCCACAGTGCCTTCAAGACACTTCAAATCACAGGGTTTCTCCTGTCTCCTTGCTGGAATTCTGGGGCCACAACCCACCAAATATTGCTAAGACCATCTATAGTTTATCACTAATCTATCCCATAACAGCTAAAGCTCAAGACCGTGGATATAAAGTAAGCTGCCATGAATTGATTTGTAATACTAACATGTAATTTTAAAAATTGGTTTAATTGGAATAACCACCATAAACTGGTTTTTGTTATATGCCTTAAAACAACCGTAATAGGAAAATATCAAGTTATATCATAAACAGGTACAAATTCTCTATGATGAATGTGATCATTATGTATATCTAAAATGCACCAATAAAATCTGATTAAAAATAAATACCAATTTTAAAAAACAATAAAAATAAAATTATTGTTATGGTTTAGATCTAAAATGCACTCCTCCCCACCCCGTTTCTTGTTCAGAGGTGAAGCTTTTGAAAGTTAACTGAATCACAGGAGTACTATACTCAGTGGTGCACCAACCCACCAATGAGCTCACAGCTCAGTGTACTACTAGGAGGTGGGGCCTGCTTAGAGGCAGATCACTAGGGGCGTAACCTAAAAGGCTGTTTTCTTGTCCCCAGATTATCTATTTTTTTCTCTGCTTCTTGGCTGCTATAGGTTAAACAGTTTTCCTCCACCATGCCCTTCTGCCATACCATCCCCTGCCTTCAAGCCAACCATGGACCAAAGCCATCTAAATTGTGAGCCAAAGTAAATTTCTCCTTCTTTAAAGGTACTATACATTTTGTTCCAGTGACAGAAAAGTGACTAATGCAAGATTGGTACCAGGACTATGATACTTACAACTGTACCTCATCATGTGGTTCAAATGCCTTTAAAACTGGTATGCAGAAAAAGTTTTAAAAGGTTTGGAACTGTAGGCTTAAAAAGCCCTAAGATGCCACAAGCAGAGCTTTACTGATGATTCTCTTTCAAAATCAAAAAACCAAAATGCAAACTGTAAAAGCCAGGCTCATGAGGTTTCAGTTAAAACTAGGACTCTATTAAAAACGGAACTAGAAGCAATCCATGTTTCATTTTGAGAAGTAATTTGTCTCTTTTATCCATGTCCTAAAACTTTATAGGAGACAAAGTCTAAAGGTGGCAGACAAATTAATCCTGACAGAAAAAAATTTCAAGACAGCCCAACATTTAGAATGTGACATGGACAGTAGTGGCTATTTTTACCCAGATCTACAATGAAAATGAGTACAAAATACAGCGTCAAAAGCAGTAAGAATTTTGCACCTTGGGAAAAAAAGCTACCCCAAATGGCAGGGGGGAAACCACCATATAAAGTTGAGGCCAAGAAAAATATGGCTACCAAAAAAATACAGTCAGTTTAAAAAGTCAAATGAGGGGGATGGGGGTTTAGCTCAGCGGCATAAGCACCTGCCTTGAAAGCAGGCAGTCGTGAGTTCGATCCCCGGTACCAATTAAAAAAAAAAAAAAGTCAAATAAAAATGTCTTAGGGGGAATCTCAAAAGTTAGTCAGACTACACTCATCATAGGTTCAAGGGTGTAAAACTCCATTAAAAGACTGCTTAAAAGAAAGGTACTTTGCTCATACAAAGCCACTAGAAAAGTGTGTCTCCAAATTCAGTCATCGAGGCACTAGGGATAACTGCAGCCTTAGTCCAAGGGAGCCTGACTACTGCTTAAGCATCATCCGTGTGGTACTAGTTCTGCTGACGTGGAGCACACAAGAGTCATGGGATCGTGGAGGCTTTCACACAGATTTTTTTTTTTAATTTAAAGAGATAAAAAAAAACAACAGAAAAAAAGAGGTAGAAATAATACAGAATTTCAAAAAAAAACAGTAAGAAATCACTAGTTGATAAGTTACATATTGTCATCTTAGAAATAGTTGCTCAAGTTACAAAGTTAAAGCATACAAAGTGACATTCAAATAATGACACTACAAGCAGTTCTGTCCAATGATCCAACAAAAACTTAGTAATATGATTATCAGTCATACACACTTGTTTTTTAGCTTAAAGAGAGTAAGATGAAACATGTCAAAATAGAACAAAACATTTCATAAGGTAACAATTTAAAGAAACGCAGACTTCATAGCAAGTCCACTGGAGATCTTCACTATCTATCTTATTGTCTCTAGTTTTCTTCCAAATAGATGTCCCCATCTTCACATACAGAACTAATCAAATCATTACAGGATGATGAAGGCTTTTTAGGTCTTCAAGACCTAATTCTGGGGAAGTCAATAATGGCTACCATAATGTCTCTCATTCTCTTCATAGTAGCTGTCTTTATCTTTACGTATGCCAAAATTGAACATAAGAGACTAGACTAATATCACTCTGAACAGTGAATAATAGTATTGCTAGATTTTATATCATAGTGCTACAGAATTAGCACTGGGTATCTTAGTGTCTCTTCTT
The DNA here is from genome assembly GCF_034190915.1 of Cavia porcellus. Taxonomy (NCBI): domain Eukaryota; kingdom Metazoa; phylum Chordata; class Mammalia; order Rodentia; family Caviidae; genus Cavia; species Cavia porcellus. The sequence continues at coordinate 36,847,449 of NW_026947489.1, forward strand.
CAGAGTATCTGGTCATTACATTGTGTACTATATAATCTGTTCCCATAAATAATTTAGAAATTCTTCCCATGTATGAATCTCTACATGTATATCTATCCCTTCTGTATTTTAGAGAAAAACAGATCAAAACAAGACAACAAAACAAATTCCTAGAAAAACATGAAAGGAAAAAGATATATAAGACCACAATATTAGGTGATCTATAGTAGTTACTATGCTTTCTCTTGTTATTTTCAATAGAATTGTCCACATCATCAGGCATTTTATAGTTAAGCCTAGCATTACATAGCTATTTTTATAAAAACTCAACTTTGAAGACATTGTAGGACTTGAAAGCAGTTAATAATCAAAACCAGAATGGATATCTTTTACATCTTGTCATCTTCAGAGTAGTTGTCTCTACTCCTAGACTTGACACTATCAAGCATACCAAATTCGAATAAAATCAGTCAAAGAAAAATAGTGGTCTAACAAACCAGCTTCAAATAAGATCAGTCATAGAAAGACAATGTAAGTAATACAGGGTTTCAGTTTAAGTTAATAGGAAATTAAGGATAGTTACTGTGGTATAACCTGCTATTTTGGGTTAGTTGTTTGTGCCCTCAAATCTCATATGAGTAGACAGACCAGAACAAAATATAATCAAACTAAACAGAGCGATAAGACTACTGTGGCTTTTAAATCCTGATACAATGTCCTCTGCCTTCCTTTCTGAGGCAATTCTTCACCTTTCCCCTTCTCAAAATGCTTTGTATATTTTGGGTCCCATTAGCTCCTTTAGTTTTTAGACTAGGGGATCAACCTGTTATCTATCTGAGTGTTGCTGAACCTTTTTACCCCTGAGCTTAATCTTGAGCTGTACTCCTCTACTTACTAAAGCCACAAGGTTTTCCTTCCTTCCAGCTGTGTAGTTCTACACTGCACAAAAGTATCATAACTTTCCAATCTATGGACTGCTGGACAAGTTGTCCCTATTTCTCTCTGGTTTCCTATCACATATAGCATTGTTTTCTCATCTTTGACTCTCAATATATTAACCCTCTTTCAGGTTGAGTGTATTTTCTATTCAGAGCATCTTGATGGATCCTGCCTCCTAATCTACTCTGCCTGTGTTTCTTTTTTGTTAGTGTATCAAGGCTATCTAAATTAAAGATTGTAGCTTACCATCTCTGCCTCATCTCTGCTATTCTAGTCTTCTGCTATTATTTGTCCACTTTACTCCTTCATTCCAATGTCTGCCCCATTCATTGAGGCCTCTACCACTGTTGTTGGAATCTTGGTATTTTTTCCTCTTTCTCTCTGGAATACCCTTCAGTATTTTTTGTAAGGTTAGGTTGGTAGCCATGAACTCCCACAGTTCCTCCTCGTCTTGGAAATATCTTATTTCTCCATTAATTTTGAGCAAGAGTTTTTCTGGATACATCAGTCTTGGTCAGAGGTTACTTTCTTTCAGGGCTTAGACTATTTCTTCTCGATTTGAGAGTTTGTGTTGATAAATCTGTCTTTATTTTGATCATTTGTCCTTTGTAGGTGATCTGCTTCTTTTCTCTGGCTGCTTTTAACATTCTGTTCTTTTTTTTAAATTTTATTTTAAAGGGGGTAAAATTAAACACAACAAAACAACAAAATAGGACATAAAAAAGGAATTAAGAGATATAAATTTCAAAGCTAGACAACCTGAGATCTTCACTGTCCATCATACTGTCTCATGTTTTCTTCCAAACAGTTATCCATGTCTTTACATACAGAGAATTCATACAAAACAACATAGTATAAAACTGATCTGAACTGAATGAAGACGGTCCTCAAAAACAACAATAGGGAAGTCACTAATGGCTGTCATAGAGTCTGCCATTCTCTTCAAAATAGCTGTCCACACCTTTATATATACTGAAGCTCAACACAACAAAACAGACAAGTGGTGAGGAGTTCCTTGGTTTCCCGGGCTCCATGTCCCAGCATGGCATGGGTCCCAGTTCACACCAGAGGCTCCCGGCCTGGGCCACCAAAGCCTGCCATGCTCACAGCTGCTCACTAGGGGGTGGAGGGGTTACTTGCTTTCTCAGCGCTCCACAATCCAGCATGGCTCAAGTCCCACTAAACACTGGTGGCTCCTGTCCTGGGCTGCCTGAGCCTGCCACACTCACAGCGGCTCACCAGTGGGGGAGGGGTTGCTTCAAGATGTTTCTTTCTAATGAATTGACCATTTCACTGCCCAAGTCCTGAAATGGCCAACAGACCATAGAAAGACATCTCTTTAGGCTCCTGCTTGAAACCAACAGCATCAGGAAGCTGCTGGATTTAATTCAGGGCCAGAATATTCTGTTCTTATGGTGGATTTCTGGAATAATATAATATGTCTGGGTGTAGATCTGTTTTGGTTGTAGGTGGCTGGAGTTCTGTATGCCTCATTTATCTGGATATCATTTCTTTTTCCTATGCTTAGGAAGTTTTCCTTAATTATATCTGTGATTAGTCTTTGTAGTTCATTTGTAGTTACTCCTGCTACTTTGCTCACATTTTTTATTCTTAAGTTATAAAGCCTCTTGTCCTCTTCTAGCCTTTGAATTGTTTCTTCCTGGTTCCTTGTTATTTTTAAGAGATCTTTTCTTTCACAGTCACACATCATAAATCTCTCTTAAAGTTTCAAAAGGCTAACTTTAGTTTCTGACAAGGCATTTTGCCTGCTTTTCATGGAGTTTTTAGTTTCCTGGTAATCTCTTTGCATCTGTTTCATGTATTCTAGATTTTATTTATATTCTTCATCAAAGGTTTCTTTTCCTTTTCTGAGTTCCTCCATTCTTCCATCTGTATTCTCTTGGGAGGGGCTTATGATTTCTTTAATTAATCTTTTTATATCTTGCATCACTTGGCTTAGAAGTACAGATTTAAATTCATCTATGGGGTCACAAAGGTATTTATGTCTGCTGGTGCTGTGTCTATATTGTATGATTACTGCACTGGTTCTCTTCTGTATTTACCTTTCCTGGGCTTATTTTCCCAGGGTCAGTGGCTGGAGGTTTTTTTTTATTTCTATCTCTTGTCATGTTTCTGGATTCTCTCAGACAGGTGTGTCCTGAGGATCTCTGGCCCTCTCCATATTGCTTAGGTTCTTCCCGAAGCATGTTGACTGGGGTTTTGCTGTCCTCCCCAATTTGCTGTTATCTGAGGTACATGCAGGGACACAGGGATGCAGGGACAGTGCAGGCTAGCCTCGAGCCTCTGAGCCAGTCGACCTGCAATTTCCTTCAGGGACTTAGATTGTACCTTGTAGATATCACAGGGTTGTAACCTTTTTGTCCCTGGTGACTGGGTCCCAACCAGAGGCATAGCTCAGCCCCAGCAGAGCCCACCAGTCCTCTCTGCGCTAGGTACGGCTGACTGACACCACTGCGCAGCCAGGCTCTGCCCAACTCCAAGATATCCTCCAGCCAGGGACAGCAGCCTCGGGACCCAATCCACAGCACTCACCAGGAATCAATGCAGTTCTCCATCTTGGCTCCAGTCCACGCTGCACCACATCTTCCCACCAAGGGCTCGGAACTCAACAATTCCTGTTATCAGTGGCCGTGGCTTCAGCTCAACCTTGAATCACCTGACTCCATGGTGCTCCCAGTACAGCACAGCCTGGTCTCAGTGAGCACGTAGGTTTCCAGCCCTCCACTCATGTTTTTCCTTCCTTCGCAGAGGTATATTTTAGCTTGATGTAGTTTTTCTGCGTCTAAATCAGCCTCCTGCCTTTTTCAGAAAACTGCATGGGGCCTGGCTTAGGCACCCAGGTGCATGGTCCTCTCCATGGCCTCCTCTGGTGTGGCCAGGTGCTTCCAGCTGCCCTGCAGGGCCCCAGGACCTAAATTCCAGTACTCACCGAGAGCCAATAAAGCTCTCCATCTTGGCTCTACTTCACACTGCGCTGCGTCCTCCTGTCAAGGGCCCGGGACTCATCCACTCCCATTATTGGCAGCTGCGGCTTCAGCGCAACTCTGGATCGTCCAACTCAGGGTGCACCCAGCACAGCACAGAACAGGTCTCAGTGAGCATGTCAGGCTTCAGCCCTCCACCTGGGCTTTTCCTATTTGTATTTTTCCTTTTGGTTTCCTACTGGCTTAATAAAAATCATTCTCCAATCATCCAGCCCTCTCCATGTTGTCAAGTTCTAGCATCTGAGCTGTTTTCCCGTACAGAGGCCTCTATCCAGTTTCCTATCACGCTGCCATTTTTTCCCAAAAGCTTTACACAGATTTCAAAGAAAAAAAAAAGTCCTGGGAGGCCAAACAATATTCCTCTAAAAAGGCAATGCATAAAGCCATAAAAATAAATCTAAAGGTACACCAGAGAACCCCCACTTCCCCGCCCAAGATGGCAAAAATATTAACCATCCGCCAAACAGCTATGGACAATAAAGAAAGCCTGCCTCACACAGTGGCCGCATGGGCTGGAACTGACAAGGCCACAGAGGCAAGGCTGCCCAAGCACTTCAGAATTCAAATCTCACCACAACTTGCCTGAGCTTTAGACACAAAGTTACAGGATTTAATGTTCAGTCTTGCTTTGTTCTCATTCTTTTCCATGTCCCCATTTGTCCCTTGTAAAGTAAGTATTTACCTTGTGCTATTGTATATTAAAATTTTGACTTTCATTTTTATTTTTACAGGAGTACACAGCCCTGTAAAACCTCAAACTCTGGTTCAAAACTGGAATGTTCAAAACTTTGGTCACTTTTAGAGATCAATTAAATACATTTTACACTGTATAATAAACATGAACCTTTTAGAGACCCAGAGTGGGATGCTATGGTTTAGACCTAAAACATCCCCAAAAGTGTTCTAAAGGGGGGTTTCTGAAGCATTATTGGGGGTTGCTAGACTCACTGGTAGACTCATCAGTAAATTCCTAACTACAGGTGGTATGACTGGTAAAAAGAGGAGGCTCCCTGGAGGCACGACCTGTAAGGATATGCTATTCTCCTTTCTCCCACTGCTCTCTGGCTGCCTCTGGTTAAAAAGCTTTATCTGCCATGCCATCTCTGCCTTGGAGCCAGTCAAGGATTGACTGAACCCTCTGACACCATGAGCCAAAGCAAACTTTCCTTCTTTCACTCTACAGGTGTCAAATATTTTCCTACAGCAAAACAAAACGTATTTACAGTACACAGTTATTTTTGCCTAGGGGCCCAGCCCCCATATCCACCTGGCTGACCCTGAAAATCCCTGGCAGTGGCCTGGCCACTAACAAGAGAACAATACACCCAGAAGATCTTGTGAGGGAAGGCACAAAGAGAAGAGGGTACATCCTAATGCCTCCTCATCTGTGACCGAGACTGGGCCACAGGAGCACCCTTGCCATTAGAGTAGTGTCTCTGCACCCCATTCTTCCCCTGGCAGTGTTCATGGAGCCTGGTGCAGATGGTGGGAACCTATAGCCCTAAAGGTTCTTTTCCAGTCAAGACCCTTCGACTATGGGTCTTAGTCTTATGTAAAAAGTACATTCTTCAGAGAAAAGAGCTGCTGTAGACCTCACTTGAAAAATAAAGTAACAGACACTTCCAGCAGACTCTGTAGCATTTACTGCCTAGATGCATTTGGAGCTCAGGGATCATGTATGCACCGAAAAATGGAAGAACCTAGCCTAGGGAGCCTTTAAAGATAACAGATTCTCAGACTTCACTCACAGAATTAGACTCTGGTGGAGGTGTGGTCCATGCCTTTAAAAGTGGGGTACCTGGCAACCACTGTACATCACCCAATATGGAGGCTTTACTGAACAAATAAAGCAGTACATCAACACAAAATTAAAGTAGATTTAAAAAATTCAGGTGATTAAAAAATACTAAAATTACTTTTTCATGAATTCTCTTTTCACCTATTTCTTCCTCACATGATCCCCACACACTGGGCAAAGCAAAAATGTGAATGGACCACGCTTGTACCAAGCAAGGGCTCCCTAGGTAATGGGCCAGGCATGACTCATGTGGAACACCCTGACTGCCAGGTGCTGCCCCTTCACCCTGCAAGTCAGCCCCAGGGAAATGAATGCCAGTTGAAGCTGTAACACACTGTGTTCCTCTCCTTGAAGGTTCCAGTGAGAATTCCCAATGTGTCTCACTATGAAATTCCTGTTTTCTTTAAACTGCAAAGGCAAAACATATTTCTACCCCCTCCTTATTGTCTTCTATCATTGGGCACATTGGCCCCATGTGTAGGAAGGCATTCAACAACCACTAGAAACACGTTATAATAAACTAAAAACCAAACCATATAGATATTCACATCTTTTTCTCTCAAGTAAGCAAAAAGGAACAAAACTAGTAAAACTACAAATTGTCTTGATGCGGAAATGATTAATTCAGTTTTAGAAGGACCCTGCCAACATCTCCAATTCAAAATGGTCAAAACTTTTTTATACTCTTCTTTTCTACTGTTTGCTGGCATCACTGCTCAGTTGCTCAAACTAGAAAAACTAGCACCATCACAAATCTTTGTCTCCCGTGTCACAGCTGGTCAGTGACTGCAGTCTAACATCTTCTGCTCTTCCACTCTCACCTCGTTGCTCAGTGTAATGTCTCCTAATTGGTTTACCTCCCTCCAGCCTCTCATCTGTTCAGTCTTCACAGTACTCCTAAAGTTAAATCTCACCATCTTCATGTTCTTGCTAAACAAAGTTTATTAAATAATGCTAGTAATAAGAACTTATTTTGGTGTTTCAAAACTGTCAGAAGCTGCACTAAAGGGGCCTGACTAATTTAATTCTCACTACAACTGCAAGTTACAGATGAGCATTAGCAGTACATATCATGTCATAGAACTAGGATTCACACTTAGGTCTGCATTTCTTAACCCACACACTAAGGAACCCCTAAAGACAATGAATTAGTACCAACCGGCCCACAACTGCTCCTGAAGCCTTCTCTTCTGGGCAAAACTACACGCTGACCACACTCCAAGACTGGACACAGTCTAGTTTTCCCTCCCTCCTCACTGCTCTCAGGGAGACAGAAGCTGCATCCCAGAACCACATCCACCCACCAAGGCCCATTCTAATGATCTTTTCCCCACAGTACTGTTCTTAATCACTCTCTGTCCAAAGGAGCTGTCCCTAACAGTATTATGTTGATCCATTTGTCACAGCGCTTATTTAATGCTGCTTTTTTATGTATTGTGTAAATATTGCTGAACATCTAATATGGGCCAGCCACAGACTCAGGGAAGCTGCATCTAATAACTACCTAGTAAATAACAAACACCTCATGTTTTGATGATGAAATCAAGAACCACATGAAACGCTGAAGATAATCTGAAATAGTCCCTGCTATCCAGTATGGACTAGAAAACAATGATATATGAATGGTTTAGCTTTCACTGTATTCTTCAGCAAGCTCGGTTTGTCTACTTTCAACTAAACTATACAAAATCCTAAGCTGTACTTCAGGTACCAGTAATTCTGTGCATTTTTAAAGGAGGTGGGTATCCATTATCACTTATACGGAAAGAATCTGTGAATTCCTGTTTGAGAAAAAATCAGAACCCTTGGGAAGAAACTACTGGACAAACACACATACAGCAAATAAAAGCGTTTGGAGTTTATGGGGTCACTGAAGGACTTCTGTAATATTTGTTGCTATTTTCTACACTTATTCTCCTAATGATACAAAAGAGTTAGTTAGAACTGTAAGAATTAGGGCACAGTATAGGAGAAATGTTAATTTTTAGCTCTAAAGGGAATTGTCACATATTGACCAAAAAAAGCAGCAAAATAATCTACTGTCAAAATCATAACTGTACTTTCTGCCTTACAACTCAGCCTATGAGTAATTCTTACAGATGGCAGGAAGAAGGCTGACCTCACGCTTGAAGCACCTACATCATTTCAGCTCCATGAAATTTTTCTGACAGTTTAGGTAACTGGGAAGACACTAGATAACTTACAATTCTTTTCCATTTGCCAACTCTGTCTCAAAAATAATGGGTCCCTCAGTCTTGTGAGGACTCAATCCACATTCAAGACAAACTTGTCTCACCTGTTTGGAACATGAAACTTCACCATCCCACTCTTTCTCCTCTGCAAACCGGAATTGTGAAAAGGAGTCCCCTAGGAATAGAAAAAAAATACAACTTTATGCAAAATTCAAGGAAAATCTCAGTGTCTCCAACCTTCACTCTCACAGCGTAAGTACCATTTCTGCAGATCTAACCTTCCCAGATTCAGGGATACAACTCTGCCAGGGCCTGACCCCCCAGCTTTTAAACACATCTGTGCATGGCGGTCACGTGAAAACACAATTGGCAACTGCACTCACTGTTCACTGGGGGAATAAGTCAACAGTCAGGCCTGCAGATGTGGTCACCTACCCACATCCAGCAGATTTCTCTCTTCTGTTCAATGTTTGCAAAGCAACTTAGGGAGTAGACAAGGCAGAAAAAGGAAGAATGGGGGTGAGTAGAAAGCAATACTAGACAGATTCACAACATAATGGGCAAACTATCTGAGAAGCCACCAACTTCCACTCTCATTCCAAAAATCATGTGGATGGAATGTCATATACAAAATACGGCCCAAAGAGTGCCTGTAGGAACATAAGGTAAATCACAGTGCATTAATCTAACATCTTAGAATAAGGAAATATGAACACACAAGCTCAATATACATAACCCTCTGTCCTACACTTACTTTGTGAATGTGTGCATATCTGATTGCTTGCATGGTAAACAGTCCTGCCTTGCTTTTAAAATCCTCTATAATTTAGTCCTACTTCCTTTACCCTCACTTACTTTCTATTTTTTCAGGCTTTCTGTTATAAAGTCAGACTCTTCACATTCCACTTATGTCTCATATGCTGCCCCACTCTTTTTCTTTCTTTCTTTTTCTTTTTTCTTTTTTTTTTTTTTTCGCTCCTGGTGTCTGGAAGACTTGCCGGTTCTACTTATGTATATTTCAAGACTCAAATATAGGCTCACTTGTTTCTTCTATGATTCCTCCCCAAGTGATCCAACCCAGAATTTATTTAATTAGCAACAAGGAGGGGAGACTCAGAACTCAAGAGATGAACAAAGCTGAAATTAAAACTGACCACTTACTCCACGATGTCCAAAGTACACATATCACAACATTAACGTATCTCAATACCAAAGGCAAAGAAAAAGAACCAAGGAAAAAGAGTAAAAATCACTATTCTTAGCCACTAACAAGTTGTTTCATCCAACAGAATCCACAATACAAAGGCTCTAACTAATAAGTACGGTCTTGTAAGTGTGTGTGCATGTATGTATCATGATTGTATGTGAAATTACCTGTGCAACACTAATTTTTTAAAGGACTATTGTAAATAGACCACCAAAATTTCAATACACTTTAAATGTAGTAGTCACATAAACCTGGCAATAGCACATGAAAAGAAATTAATTTCCAAAAAATTTAGAAATTTGAAAATGTTCTCCCACATGAGTTTTCAGAAGAAAACAAGTTGTAGAATTAGATTATAGAAAAGAGTAATTAATACAAGTATACCCATAAGATACCAGTAAAGCCCTTCTCAGAGAAAAAGATGAAGTGTTAAATATTTCTATAACTAAGTAAAGAATGAATTTGTAAAAAGCTGTCAATTGTTTTACAAAATTAATGGTGAAAAAGCAAAACAAGAAGAAGCTGGTAAAAAATAAAGAATAGACAGTTGTTTTTAATTTAAAAAAACACATCAATTTTCTTCTATTTTCAAATAAATGAAAGCCAGGAGGATAAATTAATACTACTACAGTCTAACTTTCTTCAAAAGAGCAACCAGTGCAATTACAGAAGAGAATGAACTAAATGGTATCATACTGGAAAAGGGAAACAAAAACAAAGTAATTTAAAAAATATATTCATGTGCCTGGAAAACTCAAAAGGATCAGTGAAAAAGGATTCAGAAAGGTGGCACTGTTCCAATTTATATTTTAAAAAACCAGTTCCCTTATAAAAATCTAGCTATTTATAGCAATAAACTCTCACTTTAGGAAAATAGAACAAGCTTAAATAACCTAATGTTGAACCTCGATTTCTAGAAAAAAAGAACAAATCAAATCCAAAGCTCATACTAGAGAGGAAAATATAAGAGCAGAAATTAATACAGCGGAGGCTAAGAAAACAATACAAAGAATCAATGTTGAAAGTTAGTTCTTTGAAAGAATAAAATTGATAAACCATTAGCCAACATCATCAAAAAGAGGAAAGAACACAAATTCAAGCAAGTAGGAATCAAAAGAGGAAAATCACAACAGATCCTACAGAAATCTATATTCTAATAAGATGAAAAACACAGAAGACATGTACAGATTCCTAGACACAATCAAATTGCCAATCAAACTAAATCATGAAAATATAAAAATTCTAAATAATTGATATCAGCCAAAGAAATTGAAAATGTAGTCAAATATATACCAACAAAGAAAAGCCCAGGCCTTGACAGATATGCTGTTGAATTCTACAAGAAATTTAGAGAACTAATGCCACTAATACTGAAATTATTTAAGGAAACTGAAAGGGAAGCAATACTTCCAAAATCATTTCTGAAGGCAGTTATTATTACTGTGATTCCAAAACCAGAGCAGAACCCAACCAGAAAGGAAAACGACAGGCCAGTCTCCCTAACGAACGCAAAAATACTCAATAAGATACTGGCAAACAGAATTCAGCAAATCATCAAGGAGATAATACACTGTGAGCAAGTAGGCTTCATCCTAGGAATGCACGGATGGCTCAACGTCTGCAAGATAAATAAATGCAATACACCATCATCAACAGAGCCAAGACAAAGATCACATGATCATCTCAATAGATGCAGAAAAGGCTTTTGACAGACTATACTAATGCAGGATAAAAACCCTACAGAAAATCAGAATAGATGTTCTTTACCTAATCTGATAAAAATCACCTGTGACAAACCATCAGCCAAGATCATATTAAACAGACAAAAACTGAAAGCTTTCCCTCTAAATCAGGAACAAGACAAAGATATGACCCCTCCTTTTTAATATATTTCCCCATTTAATACCGGTCACAGCTTTTATCAGATTGAGATAAGAGTTTCCATATTTATTTTCTTCAGTGTTTTTTTAAAATCACAAATAGGTGCTGGATTTTGCCAAAGGCATTCTGTACATTTATTGAGATGATCATACGATTCTTGGCCCTGCTTCTGTTTGTGAGGTGTTAAGTTTATGAATTTACATATGTTGAGCCATCCTTGCATCCCTGTGGTGAAGCCTACTTGGTCATGATGTATGATCTTTTTGATGATTGGTTGTATTGCTTACCAGTATCTTGCTGAGGATTTCCACATCTATATTCATTAAAGAGAATGGCCTACAGTTCTGTCTCTTGTTTGGATCCTTATCTGGTTCTGGATTAATAGCTTCCAGGATTGATTTTGAGAGTATTCCTTCCCTTTCAATTTCATTAAAGAGATTGGAGGATTATTGATTCTAGATCATCCTTTGAAGTTCTTGTATAATTTAACAGTAAATTGGTCTGGACTTGGGCTTTTCTTAGTTGGTAGGTTTTTTTAAATTACTGTTTCCATTTCATTGCCTGTTACTGGATTTTTCAGAGTTTTAATGTCTTCTTGGTTCAGTTTGCCAATCATGTGTGTCCAGGGTCTCTCCATTCCTTTAAGATTCTACCATTTGTTGGAAGTGCCATGCTCAGGGCTGGACACCAAGCTCTCCTGGCTCCTAGCATTTATTACTGTACTTGGTTATGTTCGTTACTTCTTATTAATAAAGCTATCTCCATTACTTCCACTAGGATTCCTTGAGTTCCCCAGAACAAAAACAAATACCCAATATTTCATGTTTGGTACTCTAATATTTCATATGTTGAATTGTCAATACATATATGATATATGAATATCTAAGCTAAACAATAAAGAATTATTCATTTTAGAGGTTTCTTAGATAGTGCCTATATATTGTGGTACTTTTAAAACCAGTATTTTTTAAACAGAACTTTATTCTGATAATGACAGCATTGGTAAACTAAAGAGACACGCCAAACCTGTCACTGTATTTATAGCAGTCAGGGATCTTACTCTGCCTAAATACTCAAAGTCATCTAACCCATGTCCTATGGCTAGAGGCAAAGTGGACACTAGACTTGCTAGAATTTCAGTTACCAACATGCTTTCAAAATACACACCATCTAGTCACAAACAACACTGCTTCTAGTGTTATGCTTACCCCTTCAGACCCATCAGCAAAATAAGCTTTCAGTCAAAAAAGTACGTAACAGAAACATAAAGCCTCTGGCGGGTGTACAAGAGACATTAAATAGAACAATCTCTATGTTTGTAGAAAGGGACCTGTAAAGACTGTTTGGACGACACAAATCAGGTGTGCAGGAAGAATAACTGCGAAATATGAAAAATCTGTCTATGACTAATAACCAGTTCCTATAATTTGGTAGTGATAATTCTTTTGACATATCCTTCCTGTCTGCTTGACCTTTTAGTCATAAAATCAATACAGATCCCTGCAGTTCCTCTTTAGGAAACCACCTCTAGAAAGCAAAAAGGATGTATCACTAGTCGTGAATGCCTATTTCATGTTAAGCTCTATTTTTCTGGCTGTTATCATAATGACCTTCCTTTGCCCTACAATCTTCAGACTACACGCTTAACCAGAACACTAGTGTGTGAAAAGTCCAATCAACTTTAGAGGCGACCAAGTTAACACAGAAGTTGCCCAAACAGTCACCACACTGGATGCTACCACAGTATTTCTCTCTTTTAAGTTCCCTTTTGTCATCTATGAAAAAGCAGTATTGGCTGACCAGATCAATCCAGGGTAGATCCAACATGAGCTATAGCACATAAAAATCCTCACCACTCCCAAATTCAAGAGTCCAGAGAGGAGTCTTTAAAAATAGAGGTTGAGTCTAAAACGAAGCAACATCTAATGCCATATTTATGAGGAAGACCATACAAGCCACTACAATGATTATTTTAAAAGTCAGGTTGAAGTAAAAGGATAAGAGAGATAATAAAGATCTTTTATCCTGTTCAACAGTAATAATACAGTTAGTTTTCTCACCAGCTGTGGGACCCAAAAAGCCCCTGAGCATCCAATATTCACATTGAGCTCTACATAGCAGGATGTGCCTATCTTCCCAAAACCCCTAGAAGACTGCTTCTTGGAAAAAACCAAATGTACTCACAGACCATAAGGAGGGTTCCAGAATTTATGATAAAAGAATGATGCTGACATTCTGGAATTTAGAATTTTGCTGTCTTTCCCAAAATAATTGATTATTCTGTAACCCTATACAATTGTAGACAATCTAGAAATTGTAAAATTTCTCAGATCATTTTCAGAAGTACAAATTGTGCCACTGAATTCCAAGATGAGAGTACACAATCTGAAAAGGGTAAGAAAGAGAATATAAAGACCAATCTTAGATGGGCACTGGAGTCCTAAAATTTTAGGATTAGGTCTGAAACAAAGACCAGATAACTATATTTTATGGTTTTCCTTGTTGTTGGCTTAAAAGGCTATTTTGTTTTGCATTTGCTCATGTATGCACTGTGACTTTATATGAAAACATCAAAATAATATTATACTAAAAAGTCCATATTGTTCCCCGAATTCTGTGTCACATACTAATATGAAACATAAGTTACTGACTTTTCTGCCTCTTTCCTCTCCCATTCAACCTACTGAGTGTAAAATGTATTTCTGTAGGGGGTAAAAATCAGTATCCAACTAGCTTCCTCATCCCATTAAATATTTTATTTTTGATGTTGAAAAACACTAGTCTACTAAGCAGTGATTCAAATGGGCAAATGATATATAGAGTAATTTGAATCTTTAAAAATGTTTTTTTTGTTTAGGCTTTCTCTCAAAATATGTTCACAATGTATTTTTATAAACTTCATCAGGCCATGTCCTTTAAAACTAACAAAGCAGTTATGGTTCCTTGTCCCAAAATATGAGAATACATGGAAAATATTATGTACAGTTGGGGGGAGGAGTCAATCAAACGTGGTTTCCACCAATAGGGCAGGGGCACAGCAAAGAAGCCCAATCCAGTTCCGTAATAACAAAGTTCACATAAAGCCAATTTGCCACAGGGTGTCAAAGCAAGTTCCTCTCACCAAGCTGGTCATACTATGGTGATATCTGTGCACTGTTTGTGGTGTCTTGGTTTTTGCTCCTTGACACTAAGAATTGTTTTTTTATACTCAAGGGTAAAGGGGCAATGCTGGTTATTTGTTCAGTAGCTTGCCGTGACTACAGTGTGTAATGATCTGACCTTGGTGGGGACCCCACACCTAGCTTCACACTAACCCAGGATGAATTCTGTCCTTTATACTCACTTCAGTTTTCATCACATGCTCCTGAGATTAGTGCAGTAGTTGACACAGAATAAGACATAGGTAACGGCATGTTTAATGTATGAATAATGTGTGCATTTGTGCATGCAAGAAAGAAAGAAAGAACAAATGTGAGCCTAAACCAAAAAATCAACACAAATAGTTATTTTTGCCCCAAAGACTAAGGGACAGAGAATTGGGGGGCGGGGGACATTTTCATAAAGTTTGCCAAATATGTAATTTAGAAAGATAAAATACGAAATTATGTTTGTAATCAGAACTTTCTAGTAAAGCAGGGACCTCAAAAACAATTGGAAAGGAAGGGAAGACTGTAAAGATCTTTAACTGGAATGATTGTTAAGCTGTTCTCAAAAACAGAGAAATGAGAAAAGAGACTACAAATGAATTTTAAAGTGTAACTATTCTAATAATTACCACTGGCTCAGTGAACAGTACCAATTATAACCTGGTAAGCTATACACATCATAGTTAAAAGGGAGGAAAGTCCTAAAATATTTACAAAAAACATGGTTTGCAAATATTTCAAGTAAGTTATATAAATATGTTTTAGGGAAATTTTACATATATGAAAAGATTTATGCAAACATCAGTCTTGCTTATATCAGAAAGCAGTATTTTCCTGAGCACTGCCAAGTTTTGAATTACTGTTTGTAATGCTTAATGACCTAATATAAATTCTTTAGAAACTCACATTTGTTCTTTCTGTATTTTATCCTTCCTGAAAAAGACCTGATCTCACTATTAAAAATATTAAGATTAAGATTAAGTCCATGGAAAGGATTAGGAAAACAACAGGAAAGGGCATGTGCTTTACAGGTTCCTAACTGTCTACCGTGGAACTCATCAGCTGCTGCTGGTTCATATCGAATGTGCAACAAATCAAAGTGGGTACAAGGTGGGATGGTCAGTTTTCCACTGATGATACTAAGGTCCTCCTTGAAGTTGCTCACATAGAAAGGAATGGGAAGAAACAATTCTGGTACCAGGAATTTTAAATAGCTCGTGAGCATCTCCTAGTAATGGAGAATGAGGAAGCAGCTATGGAAACTTATCAAATCTCCGACAGGAATTTGTTCTGCACAGTGGTTCAGAACACTGGAGACACCTGAATCATGATCTTGCTGCTGATTAATCAAGATCTTGCTGCCTATTGGTGAAAGAGAACTGAAAGCACTGACAGCTAATTCCAAAAATCTAAAGGCGTAACAAACTGAATATACATAAGATAAAAAGATTTGTGTCTTTCTGTCTTAAAAATAACAACAAAAACAAATCTGTCAAATGCACATTTTTCCTCTTCCCTGCTAAACTGATCTCCAAGATCTACATGTAAATATTAAGCTAAGACTTGGGCATTTCTTATTCTTGCTATGCATTCCCCAAACTGCAATTGCTGGGTTGAAAGATTAAAATATACATTGGCACTATTTTTGCGTTTTGTTCTATTCATTTATTTCCAATTCTACTTACCATGTGTTCATTCACTTTTACACATATATGCATTAATTGACCACTATGTAAGAAACCAAAAGCTAGAGATCAGAATGTTAGGTAAAGTCCATGCTCTCATAGAATTTACATTCTATTTCTTAAATGTTTACTAAAGGAAGAAAGATAGTTAATTTCACTTATTTCTTGAAATTAGTAACTTTCCTATGTGAGTTCAGCAAAGCATACATTTTGTTATTATGCATACTGAGAAACATAAGCTTTATTAAAGCAATATAATTCTTAATAATGTTTAATTATTTGTTTATAAAGCTCTCCATTTTTCCAAATAACCTTTTCCTAACTTGGATTTCCTTAGAAAGGAATTCTTGTGTGTAATCTGGGATTAAAAAGTGATGTCTGAATATTAAACTTTAAGCCACATTTTGGATGCTCTATTTCTATAGCACAGTAGGATCCCAGAATACTCCTTTCTTCAAAGCATTTCTTCTGCTTTCCTCCATTGTCAGCTCTTTCCCAGCCACCCTCAGGTTTTGGGGTCCTGCCTTTGGTGGAAAGCTTACATGATTTCAAAACTAGCTTACTTTTATTTGTCAGATAACAATAGCTTCTAAAAATTAGACCTGGATTTTGATAAATTTTCTTTTTTTTAAAGCTTAACCTACTAGAGTTTTTTTTTCTTGTTATTTTTTTCATATCTCACAGTTTCCAATTCATATTGATGATTTTCTGGCATTCCTTAACATTAATTCTTCATTGAACTCTTGTAGTTATAGCCTAAGTGACTTTTTTCCACCGACACATCGTCCTTAGTTCTCCAGCAACTTCTGTTAAGCAGAATTCAGTACCTATATTATATTCCAAATGATCTTTTAAAAATGCAAATGTAATCTCACTGGTCCCTTATGTAAACTTTCTTCTGTTATACTCTGGTGATTTTAAATAAGCTAGCAATTCCTACTTGAATCCAGGATAAGAGTAACAGGAATGAAACTTATCTTCCTACCTCAAACAATACTCACCGTAAGTCTGACAAAACATGGGAAATGATGGCTTTTAAAATACCACACATCAGATAGCTAAGGACTGCTCCAGTTTATTAGCTAAAGAATATTTTTCCTGTAGTGTAAATATGGAAGAACAAGACAGAATCCAGCAGAACCCCACAAATGAGACGGAACTAAGAATCCAGGAAAATCATAAAAGCTAAAACACAGGAGAAAACTGCTAACACAAGGGAGCTACACATCAATCTATTAGCAAAATCACAAGGACACCATAAAATCAAAAAAAAAAAAACTTGATGGGAGAGAGAAAGGGACCACCACTGACAGGCGCCAACACAGATGAATGTTAAATATATTAAGCAATGTGAAAGAAGCAAGGCATATACTATATGATTTCATTTACGTGACATCCTGAAAGTGAACAAACTCACAAATCCATAGTTGCTAGGAAAAGCCTGCAAAGGTATGCAGAGAACTTGCTGGGTGGATGAAAATACTGTCTTGATTGTGGTAGCAGTCACAAACTATACATTTGCAAAAACTGCATGCCAACAAAGTTTTACTCAACATAAATTATACTTCAATAACCATGAACTTTTTTTTAAGCAACACCTGAATGAATCAATCAATGATGAGAAGAAAGTGAGGAGACCCATTCCACACTGTGCTGGGCCGGCCCTGGAGTTGCAGCTGCCGATAACAGGAATCGATGAGTCCCCGGCCCTTGAGGGGAAGATATGGCGCGGTCCAGAGTGGTGCCAAGGGGGAGAGCTTTATTGGCTCTCCGTCAGTACTGGAAATTGGGTGTCAGGGCCCCTGCTGGAGGAGGCCACGGAGAGGAACATGTGTCTGGGTGCCTAAACCAGGCCCCATGCAATTTTCTGAAGAGGAAGGATGCTCATCTAGACATGGAAAAACCATATCAACCTAGAATCTACCTCTGCAGAGGAAGGAAAAACACGAGTGGAGGGCTGGAGTGCTGCGTGCTAACTGAGACCTGTACTGCACTGTACGGGGAACACCATGGAGTCAGGTGATTCAAGGTCAAGCTGAAGCCATGGCCGCTAATAATGGGAATTATTGAGTCCTGAGCCCTTGGCAGGAGGAAGCAGCACACCATGGAGTGGAGTCAAGAAGAAAAACTACATAGATTCCCGGTGAGTGCTGGGGATTGGGTCCCAAGGCTGCTGTTGCTGGTTGGAGGACACCTGTCTGAAAGAAACCAGAAACATGACAAGAGATAGAAACAACAACAAAAAAAAACTCTCCAGCTGCTGACCCTGGGAAAATAAGCCCAGGAGAGGTAAATACAGAAGAGAACCAGTGCAGTTATTATGCAATATTAGACACAGCATCAGCAGCCATAAAGAAATACCTTTGTGACCTCATAGATGAATTTAAATCTCTACTTCTGAATCAAGTGATGCAAGATATAAAAACATTAATTAAACATCATAAGCCCCTCCCAAGAGAATACAGATGGAAGAATGGAGGAACTCAGAAAAGGAAGAGAAACCTTTGATGAAGAATATAAACAAAATCTAGAATATATGAAACATTCAAAGATTACTACTAAACTAAAAACTCCATGGAAAGCGGGCAAAATGCCTTGACAGACACTAAACTTAGCCTTTTGAAACGTTAAGAGAGATTTATGATGTGTGATCATGAAAGAAAAGGTCTCTTAAAAATAACAAGGAATCAGGAAGAAACAATTCAAAGGCTAGAAGACAAAAAGATGATTTATAATTTAAGAATAAAAAATGTGAACGAAGAAGCAGAAATAACCACAAATGAACTACAAAGACTATTTACAGATATAATTAAGGAAAACTTTCTAAGCATAAGAAAAAGAAATGATATCCAGATAAAAGAGGCACACAGAACTCCAGCCACTTTCAAGCAAAACAGATCTACACCCAGACATATAATAATCAAGATTCCAGAAATGCACCACAAGAACAGAATATTAAAAGCAGGCAGAGAAAAGAAGCAGATCACCTACAAAGGACAAGTCATCAAAATAACGACAGATTTATCAACACAAACTTTCAAATCAAGAAGAGCCTGAGGGGAAATAGTCCCAGCCCTGAAAGAAAATAACTTCCAATCAAGACTGATGTACCCAGAAAAATTCTCTCTCAAAATTAATGGAGAAACAAGGTATATCCAAGACAAGGAGGAACTGTGGGAGTTCATGACTACCAACCCAACCCTACAAAAAATACTAAAGGACACTCCAGAGAGAGAGAGGAAAAAATACCAAGATTCCAGCAATAGTGGCTGAGAGACTTCAATGAATGGGGCAGACAGTGTAATGAAGGAGTAAAGTGGACAATTAGTAGCAGAAGAACAGAATAGCAGAGATGAGGCAGAGATGGTAAGCTACAATCTTTAATATAGTTAGCCTTGAAACACTAACAAAAAAGAAACCCAGACAGAATAGATTAGGAAGCAGGATCCATTGAGAGGCTCTGAATAGGAAACACACTCAACCTGAAAGAGGGTTAATAAACTGAGAGTCAAAGAAGAGAAAACAATGCTATATGTGATAGGAAACCAGACAGAAATAGGGACAACTCATCCAGCAGCCACAGATAGGTTGGAAAATTATGACACTTTTGTGCAGCATAGAACTACACAGCTGGAAGGAGGGAAAACCTTGTGGCTTTAGTAAGTAAAGGAGTACAGGTTTGTTAGCTCAAAATTAAGCTCAGGGGTAAAAAGGTTCAGCAACATTCAGATAGATAACAGGTTGATCCCCTAGTATAAAAATTAAAGAAGCTAGTGGGGCCCAAAATATACAAAGCATCCTGAGAAGGGGAAAGGTGAGGAACTGCCTCAAAAAGGAAGGCAGAGGACATTGCTAACAGTGTATCAGAATTTAAAAGCCACAGTAGTCTTATCACTCTGTTTAGTTTGATTATATTTTGTTCTAGTCAGTCTACTTATATGAGATTTGAGGGCACAGACAGCTAACCCAAAAATAACAGGTTATACCACGGTAACTATCCTTAATTTCCTATTAACTTAAACTGAAACCCTGTATTACTTACATTGTCTTACTATGATTGATCTTATTTGAAGCTGGTTTGTTAGACCACTATTTTGCCTCGACTGATTTCATTCAAATTTAGTATGTTTGATAGTATCAAGTCTAAGAGTAGACACAACTACTCTGAAGATGAGAAGATATAAAAGATACCCACTCCGGTTTTGATTATTAACTGCTTTCAAGTCCTACAAATGTCTTCAAAGTTGAGTTTTTATAAAAATAGCTATGTAGAATCAACTTCTGGGAGAACATGGCGGGTAGATAACAGCAGCTATGGAGGCTCTCTAGTTAGCCAGCTTAGAATTCAGGAATGGTGTGGGGTGAGGAGCCCTAAGCAAGGGGACGTATACCCTGCTGACTCAGGAATGAACTAAGCTGAGAGAAACAAACTGGAAATGTAATCTGGGTGCTATAACCAGAACAGATAAAATCTCAGCTCTGAAGCTGGAACCTGCGCCACTGGAAACCGCGTTTTGAATTTCCTGCTGCCACTGCTGGGTCTGAATCGGCAAAGCAGGGACAGAGCCGAAACTTCTGAGAGTGGGAATCCGTGAACGGAGTTGAGAGCGGGACTGGCAGGGAGCCCTGCATTGACCTGCGGTGAGTGAGAGGAATGGGGACCTTCCATAGACTAGGAGGCTCAAACAGAAGACATTCTGGAACCAGGCAGACTAGCCAAAACAGGATGCTGCAGTAACTTTAGTCACATATTCCCTTCTCAAGCGGGATTGGTGGGGAACATTTGGCCTGGGTGACGCCTCAGAGACCTAGTAGGCTAGCCCAAACCAAGTCCCAGCACCTGGTGGTACACCCTAGCAGTGAAGCCTTCAGTAGGTTGACCTGGAGGGGCGGGCCCAGCAGAGGCTGCCCAGGTCTGTGTCTCCCTAGTACAATGCAGTGGGCAGGAACACCTAGCCAGCACAATTCAAACAAACTGTAACCGACAAAGAAAAAAAACTGGGCCTCCTATATACGCTTATATGGAAGGAACAAAAAGTATGGGAAGAAGGAGTGACAAGAAGGGATCTTCAGGCCCCAATCCTGAGAACACTGATCCAGGAAAGGTGAATGCAAAGGAGAATGAGGACAAAAACATGCAATATCAGACATAGCACCAATAGACATAAACTGATATCTCAGGAGCCTCATAGATGAGTCCAAAAATGAAGTATTTAACAATCTAAAGCAAGATACAAGTAGAATACCTAGAGAAATGCTAAGCACCACCCAAGGAAAAACAGATGGTAGATTGGAAGAACAGAAAATAAGGGAGAATTGTTTGATGGAGAAAATAGAGAAAACATAGAATACATGAAGCAGGTTCAAAGAGATTACCAGGAAACTAAAAACTCTATTGAAAGCTGGCATGACAGCTTGAAAGAAACTAAGGATAGATTATCTGAACTGGAGGACAGATTTGTAATGTGGGAGCACGAAATGAAAAACTTCTCAAAAATAACAAGAAAACAAACAGCAATAATACAAAGGCTAGAAGATGATAAGAGGATCTATAACTTAAGAATTAAGAACATAAAAGAAGAAGTAGGGACACAAACAAATGAACTACAGAGGCTACTCACAGAAATAATCCTGGAGAATTTCCCTAATTTAGCAAAAGGTAAAGATACTCAGATGTATGAGGCATAAAGGACCCCAGCCACCTACAACCCAAACAGAGCTACACCCAGGCATATAATAATCAAAATTCCAGAAATCCAATATAAGAACAGAATATTAAAAGCCATCAGAGACAAGAAACAGATCACTTACAAGGGAACACACCCATCAGAATTACAGCAGACTTCTCGACACAAACCATTAAATCACAAAGAGCGTGGGGGGAAATAATTCAAGCTTTGAAAGATAATAACTTCCAGCCAAGATTGATATATCCTGCACAACTGTGCCTAGAAATTGATGGAAAAACAAGGTGCTTCCAGGATAAAGAGGAACTAGGGGAATTTGCAATCACCAATTCAACTCTACAAAGAATACTGCAGGACATTCTTTAAAAAGAAAATTACCAAGATTCCAGAAACAGTGGCAGAGAAGCCAAAATGAATAGAGCAGAAAGCAAAATGAACAAGACAAACTGACAACTAATGACAGAAAAAGAGCTCAAGAGAAATGAGGCAGAGAAAGTTGAATGGTAGGAACAGCTATTTTGGAGAAAACAAGACATCATAATAGCTAGTGCTGATTTAATATCTTGTTTTGAAGTCCCATCAAGCTTTTGTTCTTCTGTCTCCATCAGTCTTAACATGTTGTATCTTATTGGATTTTATTATATGTGATAATATAAACAAAAACTTTTATAGACAAGGAGATCATACAGAAACCATCATTCATTTTCTGTTAGTTGGTTTTAAGTACCCTGCAATACTATCATTCTCTTGAATGGTTTTACATTGTCTCGATATGTTTGATGCTACAGTACACGAAGTTATACTCAAAGATTTCAAGGAAAAAGACACTATGGTAACTACTTTTATGTTGGGATATCTGGTGGTGAAACACTATTTTGCTTAAATGGTTGTGTTTTGATCTGTACTGTTTTGTTGTTATGTCCTCTTTTATCTCAATCTCCTTTTTTTATTACTTTTTTATTTTTATCTTTTTAATTAAGGGAAAAAATTTTAAAAAGCAAGATATATTATAGTAACCCACTTTGATTTCCTATTAACTTGATTTGAAACCCTGTATTGCTCTCACCATCTTGTTTTGACTGATTTTCCTCTATCCTGGTTTGCTTGATACTACCAAGTTCCAAGAGTATAGGCAACAACTGTGAAGACAATAAGATTCATTAGGATGCCCATTCTGGTTTGACTATTATCTTCTTTTGAAGTCCCGTAATGTCTCCAATGTTTTGGTTTTATTGGTTTTGTTCTTTACTGTTTTGTTCAATTTTATTATAACTGATGACATAGGCAATTCTTTTTAAGATAACAAGAGGCAGTATGGTAACCACTGTTCATCACCTTGTATTTTGTTTTTACAGTACGTATTATGTCCATCCTTTTGATTTGACTGACTTTGTTTTGTTATGTCACATTTGGTATTATTCTCTTCAAAAAAAGTAATAAGAACTGTGGGAGTAATAAAACCCAAAATGTGTAATAGTCATTGTACAAAAGAGAGGAACAGAAGTGCTCTAAAGGATATAACTGCATATATATTTAAATGTATAAGACAGATAACCGGAGCTGGGGATTTAGCTCAGCAGCATAAGCACCTGCCTTGCAAGCAGGCAGTTGTGAGTTCGATCCCTGGTACCATTAAAAACGAAAAAGCCAAAAAAAAAAAAATCAACAACAAAAAAAAGATAGATAACCATATTACTGAGTTTTGTTGGATCATTGAACAGAACTGTTTGCAGTCTCATTGTTTGAATGTCCACTTTATATGTTTTAATTTTGTAACTTGAACAACTATTTCTAAGATGATAATATGTAATCTATTAACTAGTGATTTCCTACTGTTTATTTTTTCTGAAATTTTGTATAACTTGTACCCTTTTTCTGTTTTTCTTTTTCTCCTTAAATAAAATTTTAAAAAAATAAAAAAATAGCTATGTAATGCTATGCTTAACTATACAATGCCTGATGATGTGGACAATTCTACTGAAAAGAAGAGAAAGCATAGTAACTACTGTAGATCACCTAATATTGTGGTCTTGTACGTCTTTTTCATTTCAAGTTTTTCTAGGAATTTGTTTTGTTGTTTGTTTTGATCTGTTGTTCCCTAAAATACAGAGAGGATAGATATACACATAGAGATTCATACATGGGAAGAATTTCTAAACTATTTACAGAAGCAGATTATACAACACATGATGTAATGAACAGATACTCTGAAGAAGAGACACTAAGAAACCCAATGCTAATTCTGTAGCATTATGATATAAAATCTAGCAATTCTATTATTCACTGTTCAGAGTGATATTAGTCTAGTCTCTTATGTTCAGTTTCAGTATATGTAAAGATAAAGACAGCTACTTTGAAGAGAATTAGAGACATTACGGTAGTCATTATTGACTTCTCCAAAATCAGGTCTTAAAGACCTAAAAAGTCTTCATCATCCTGTAATGATTTGATTAGTTCTATAATGTTCAGTATATATTCAATGTATGTGAAGATGGGGACAACTATTTTGGAAGAAAACTAGAGACAATAAGATAGACAGTGAAGATCTCCAGTGGACTTGCTATGAAATCTGTATTTCTTTAAATTGTTACCTTATGAAATGTTTTGTTCTGTTTTGACATGTTTCATCGTACCCTCTTTAAGCTAAAAAACAAGTGTGTAGGACTGATAACCATATTACTAAGTTTTGTTCCATCATTGAGCAGAACTGTTTGCAGTGTCATTATTTGAATGTCACTTTGCATGCTTTAATTTTGTAACTTGAACTACTGTTTCTAAGATGACAATATGTAACATCAACTACTGATTTCTTACTGTTTATTTTTTCTGAAATTCTGTATTATTTCTACCCTTTTTTTCTGGTTTTTTTTCACTTTAAATAAAAAAACAGAAGAGAGTGATGAGAGAAACACAGTTCAAACTCTGAATCAATTTACAGTATCATGTCAGGGGAAAAGTAAATATTAGGTTTCCACATATCTTAGGACAGTGATGGCAAAACTTTCAGAGGCCAAGTGCCCAAATTGCAACCCAAAAGAGAATTATTTATTTCCAAATCCCAACACTACAATTAAACCTGAAAACTGAGATTTTAATTTAGAAAAACAGCTGTGATCCAATGCTCAGCTGCTGAGGTAACTTGGCTCTCACACTAACAGACAGTGTTCTACGTGCCTGCTGCGGACACATGTCATTCTTTCACCACCACTGTCCCAGGGCTGCCTTGAAAAAGTACCAAAAATTAAGTAGCTAAAAACAATACACTAACTCTCATGGTTCTGGAGACTGGAAATCCAAAGTGAGGACAGTCTTCCTAGAGCCTTGAGAGAGAGTATGGCCCCAGCAACACCAGGACTTCAGGCTTCGTACTTTATCTGAAGGCTCCAAGTTGAGACCGCATGTGTGAATGTTTTTAGCATCTGGCATTGCCCCAAATTCTTGACATCCCATGGTTTTTGGCAGAATTACTTTTAGCTCTGCTTCTATGGGCAAATGGCCTCCTTACCCATGTCTCTGTCTCTCAGTACAAAATTCCCTCTTCTTTGAAGGACTCTAGTTACTGCAGTGAAGCCCATCTTACCCTGTAGGGCTCGTTTTAATTTTGTAACATCTCTACAGACCATACTTCAAAAAACTTCACATTTATGAAAACTGGAAACTAGAGTTTCAACATGTCTATTGAGAAGAAACTATTTAACCCACTGCACACACAAATAGCTGTGAAACAAGGCGAAAATATAATAAATATTACAAAAAGACATATAAAGCGGATAGATCAGAAACTCTGCAAGAATCAAGAGATGACTTCATAGTAGTTCAAAAATTGTATCTGAAATTTTCCTGAAGAGATGAATATTACTGGGTTCAAAAGAAATGAAGGAGAATAAGATATTTCAAGTAAGGGATGGGGGCGGGAGGCAAACCATGCAGGGCCCAGGAAAAGAGAAGCCAGATGGCTTCTCCTGTGAATCAGCAAAAGCCATGCTGGGTCTGGAGGAGCACTTCAAGAAGCTAGTTTGCCCTTCTGATGAGCTGTGCAAACCATGTGGGACCCAGGAAGAGAGAAGCCAGTTCATCCTCCCTGTGAACCAACTGGCACACAGGCTGAGAATCAAGAACTCCCCCTCTCCCCCAATAAGTAACTGGCTGGTTCAGAGGACAGGCTGAGTTGATAGCAACCGAGGTACCAAAAACAAACCTAACTGCTTGTGTTGTTTTCTTGACTTTGCAGGCCTAAGGCCAGTAGTCTGAGCATCTATTAGGAGGATAACAGTATGCAATATAGCAAAATACAGGAGATTTCCTTCTGTTTTGCTTTTGAAATCCAATATTGTTCTGTTTTGCTTTGTTCCAATTTGTTGTTCAGTTTTATTCAATGTTCTGTTTTGGCTTTGTTCAGTTTTACTGTATCTGATGGAATGGATAACCATTGTGAAGATAACAAAATATATTACGGTAGCCATTTTTGATATTCTATTGTCCTGCTTCGAAATTTTGCATCACTTTCACTGCTTTGTTTTGATTGGCTTTACTTTGTTTTGTTAGGTTTCTCTTTAAAATAAAAAAAAAAGTAAGGAGTGAAATACATCACAATATTATAGGATGGACACAAAAAAGGGTGAACAAGAACCAGAGAAGGGGTCTCATTTGGTGAAAGCATCAGCTCTTCAGTGTGACATAGTAGAAGGTAAGTGAGGATCAGGTAGTCAAATGTCTATAAAGAGTTTTTACTTAATTCAGCAGATGTTTGGGGGACCTCTGAGAAAATAGTAGTTACAAAAAATGGGTCCCTCAAGAAATAAAACAAGGGAGAAAAGCAGGAAACCAGCAATAGGAATACAACATGGCAAAGTAAAGCCAGTACATATCAGTGATATCCATAAATGTAAATGGGTCAACTCACCTATCAAAATAAACAGGTTGACAGAATGGAGCAAGAAACAGGATCCCACAGAATGCTGTACACAAGAAACACATCTGACTCAAAAAGAAACTCATAGATTAAAAGTCAAAGGATGGAAAACAGTATTCCATGGAACAGGAACCCAGAAAAAAGCAAGGGTAGCTATTCTCTTTGCAGACAAAGTGAACGTCAAACCTAAAAGGATTAAAAGAGATAAAGAAGGCGACTACATACCTGTAAATGGAAAACTACAAGAGGAAGAACTAACAATTATAAATATATATGCACCAAATATAGGCGCACCCAACTATATAAGATAAATACTTATGGACATGAAAAAACAAATACACAAGAACACAATTGTAATAGGTGACCTTAATGCCCTACTGTCACAAAGTGATAGATCAGTTAGACAAGAAGTCAGCAAAGAAACAACAGAATTGAATCATACCTGTGAGTGAATGGACTTAATGGATGTTTACAGAGTGTTCCACCCAACCACATCAGAATATGCATTCTTCTCAGCTGCACATGGGACATTCTCCAAAATAGACCATATATTAACCCGTAAAGCATTCTTAACTAAATGCAAAGGGAGCAAAATTATCCCATGCATAATATCTCATTATAGCACACTAAAATTGGAAATCAATGGCAAAACTGCATAACCAGCATAAATACATGAAAATTAAATAACAATCTTCTGAATAACCAGTGGGTTACAGTTGAAATTAAAGAAGAAATAAAACAATACCTACAATACAATGAAAATGCAGATACAACATACCGTAACCTATGGGACACAAAGCAGTCCTAAAAGGAAAATCTATAGCGATAAATAGTCACATCAAGAAAACAGAATGAGCACAAATAAATAACCCAATGCCACATCTCAAGCTTCTAGAAAAGGAAGAGTAAGTCAAACCCAAAGCTCACAGAAAAAAGGAAACTGTAAGGATTAGAGCAGAAATTAATGCAATTGAAACAAAAAAAATACAAAGAATTAATGAATCAAACAGCTAGTTTTTTGAGAGAATAAACAAAATTGATACTCCAGGCCAACCTTATCAAGAAAAAGAAAGAAAAAACTCAAATCCATGCAATAAGGAATGAAAAGAAGGATACTACCACAGATCCCATGAAAATTCAAAAGATCATGAACACCTGTTTTGAAAATCTCTACTCACATAGAGTGGAAAACGCAGAGGAAATGGACAAATTTCTAGGAACATATGAACTATCAAAGCTCAATCAAGAATATTTAACAATTTTGAATAGCCCAATATCAGCCATTGAAATCAAAAACGTGATTAACTTAGAAACAAAGAAAAGCCCAGGTCCGGATGGATTCACTGCTGAATTCTATAAGAAATTTAGAGAAGAGTTAACACCAATACTCTTTAAAAAACTCTTCAATGCAATTGAAAGAGAAGCAGTCCTTCCTAATTTTTCTTGGAAGCAAGTATCACTCTGATATCAAAATCAGAGAAAGACTCAACCAAAAAGAAGAACTATAGACCAATCTCATTAATGAACATTGAAGATTCTCAATAAAATACTGGCAAATAGAATGCAGCAAGTCATCAAGAAGATTATACACCACAACCAAGTGAGATTTATTCCAGGAATGCAGGATGGTTCAACATATACAAGTCAATAAATGTAATATACCACATCAAGAGAGGCAAAAATAAAAATCACATGATCATCTCAATAGATGCAGAAAAAGCTTTTGATAAAGTCCAACACCTTTTCATGATAAAAAGCTTACACAGAAATTCGAAATAGACGGTATGTACCTCAATCTCATAAACGCCATCTATGACAATCCAACAGCCAACATTATACTAAATGGACAAAAACTGAAAGCCTTCACTCTAAAATCAGGAACAAGACAAGGATGTCCACTATCACCACTCCTATTCAATATAGTTCTGGAAATATTAACCAGAGCAATCGACAAAAGAGAGAAATAAAAGGAATAATAATAGGAAAAGAAGTTAAATTATCATTATTTGCAGATGACATACTCTACACAGAAGACCCCCAAAAACTCCATTAAAGAATACTAGAGCTAATAAACTCAGCAGTGTAGCTGGATACAAAGTCAATACTCAAAAATCAATAGCATTCCTGTACACAAACAAAAAACTCCATGAGAAAGAAATTATGGACATATCGCCTTTTACAACAGCATCTAAAAAAATGAAATACTTAGCAACCAACCTAACCAAGAATGTAAAAGACCTATATGCTGAAAATTATACTACTCTAAAAAAGGAGACTGAAGAGGATATTAGAAAATGGAAGGATATTCCTTGGTCTTGGTTAGAAAGAACCAACATTGTGAAAATGGCCATACTCCTAAAACTGTTACACAGATTTAATGCAATCCCAATCAAAACACTGTAGGGAGCCGAGTGACAGGCATTGCTGCCTAGATGTCTCTCTCTCTCTCTCCTATGGGCACTGTGTCTGCCTACATTAACCATAATCCTCTTCTGCTTACGTCACTTATCCGGATGTGATGGTAACCCTGTTGTATTCATCTGTTTAACCTCTTCCTGTCCCAGCTCCCGCCCTTAGCCTATAAAAGGTGTGATTATTTTCTCAATAAACCGGAGGCTTGATTGGGTTAACATCAACTTGCCTTCGTCTCTTTTTGTCTCCCCTATGTCTTTTATTTAATCCCCGTTTCCCCTCCAGGAGTTCCGAACTTGTTGATCTGCAGGCCGGATCAAGTGGCGCTCAGCGTGGGAGCTCCTGGCACGGAGAAGTTAACGAGGGAGCCGTTCGAGAGACAGCCGGCTTAAACCGAAAGTGAAAGCAAATTGAACCAGAGACCTCGGCCGAGGAATGAGTAAACTGAATCAAGGATTAAAGCTTAAAGCAACAGGACATTAAATCCAAGTGCCGAGACCTGCGCAGACGACTACCCGACGTCCTGCCCGAGTCACGGTGAGTGAACGGCAACCCCATTTCCCTTTCCCGACATGGGTCAAGTATTGAGCGAACACGAAGTGTTCGTCGGAGGCCTTATAAAGGCATTAAAGACAAGAGAGATAAGGGTTGAAAAACAAGAATTATTACAGTATTTTCAGTTTATTCATAAGGTTTGCCCTTGGTTCCCCCTAGAGGGTTCTATAGATACCAAGAGGTGGAATACAGTAAGAGATGTTTTAAAAGATTATTATAGAGTTTTCGGTCCAGAAAAGGTTCCTGTGACCACCTTTACATATTGGAATTTAATTTCTGAGCTGCTTGCCCAGAGGCATGCAGACCCTCAGGTTGAGGAGACAGTTGCACTGGGTGAGGCTGCCTTGCGCAACTCCATTAAATCTACCTCAAAACCATCCTCAGAAAAATCTGAAGCCTCTGATTTCTCAGATGCAGAGAATGATGGCCTGTTAGAGGTCCTCATACATGGTGATCTGCCACCACTTCCACCTGTTGACATGATCAGCAGGTCCCAGGATGGCAGCCCGCTACTCCCTGTGCCTCCATGGCAAATTGGGGATTCATATAAGCCTTTAGAAACAACCTTAACTCTGAAAAGCTTGCAGCCGCAAGGCAGCTGGTGCAGGACCAGTTAGATGCAGGCCACATTGTTCCTAGTAATTCCCCTTGGAACACACCTATCTTTGTTATCCGGAAAAGGTCAGGAAAGTGGAGGCTGCTACAAGACCTTAGGGCGATAAATAAGACAATGGTCTTAAAGGGGCCTCTACAGCCTGGCCTCCCCTCAGTGCCATTCCTTTAGGATTTTTTAAAATTGTCATAGATCTTAAAGATTGCTTTTCTCTATTCCTTTACACTTCATGACTTCCAAAAACTATTGGGAGATATTAATTGGCTCATACCATTTTTAAAACTAACTAAACATGATTTACAGCCCCTTTATGCGCTGCTTCGGGGAGACATAGATCCAACTTCCCCCTGAGAGCTTACACCTGATGCCAGGAGAGCACTCAGTAAAGTAGAAGAGGCTATTGCTCAACAAACTGTTTCCTTTATGGACTACAATGAGCCTTTACAGTTTCTCATTTTTAATACAAAGCTTTGCCCTACAGCAGTGTTCTGGCAACAAGCTCCCCTCATGTGGGTCCATTTACCAGTCTCTCCAAAAAGAACACTTTTGCCTTATTTCCAAGCTGTCTCAGACCTAATAATCCAGGGTAGAAAGCTGGGAAAATGTTACTTTGGCAAAGAACCAGATATTATCATTCAACCTTTTACAAAAGACCAAATAGATTGGCTACTTCAGAGTACTGAAGTGTGGCCTATTGCCTTAGCTTCCTATTCAGGGACTACTGACAATCATTACCCTCCAAATAAGCTAGTTGACTTTGCTAATCGTCACTCATTTATATTCCCTAAAGTCACAGCTTCACAACCCCTTCCGGGTGCCCTGGTTTTATTCACTGATGGCTCATCCTCCGGAAGGGCTGCTTATGTATCTCAAGACAATGTTTCTACCCTCCAGGCAGATACTTCCTCTGCACAATTAGCAGAGTTAGAAGCTATTCTTGCAGCTTTTGCTGCTTACTCTGACCAACCATTTAATTTGTATACTGACAGTGCTTACCTTGCTCAGTCTGTTCCATTATTAGAGACTGTTGCTACTATATGTCATGCTTCCCCAGCTGCAAATCTGTTCAAACAATTACAATGCTTCATACGGCTTCGCAGTCATAAGTTCTTTATCGGTCATCTGCGAGCTCATTCCAACCTCCCAGGGCCTCTTGCCCAAGGAAATCATTTGGCTGATGTTGCTGTACGAGCACAGGTTTTTATGGCTCAGGACTCCAAGGTGTCTGAGGCCCAACAAGCCCACCAGCTACATCACCTCAATGCTCACACCCTCCGCCTTCTCTACAAAATTACCCGTGAGCAAGCCAGACAAATTGTAAAAAATTGCCCATCTTGTGCTATCCACTCACCTGTTCAACACCTAGGAGTCAACCCTAGAGGTTTAATTCCTAACGCCTTATGGCAAATGGATGTTACCCATTTCAATGAGTTTAGCAATCTAAAATATGTACATGTCATTATTGACACTTATAGTGGCTTCATTTTTGCCACTCTCCAGACTGGAGAAGCTGCTAAACACATTATAGCCCATATGCTGTCAGCCTTCTCAGTTCTGGGATGTCCTCAACAGCTCAAGACCGATAATGGCCCTGGCTATACCAGTACCTCCTTTGCTCAATTTTGTAAAAGCCTTAATATCCTCCACACTACAGGTATACCTTATAATCCTCAGGGACAAGGCATTGTTGAACGTGCGCATCGTTCTCTTAAATTCACCATAGATAAAATAAAAAGGGAGACATGGTACCCCACCCGGGGGTCCCCTAGAAATGTCCTTTCACATGCTCTTTTTATTTTAAATTTTCTGACCCTGGATGCTTCAGGCTGCTCCGCAGCATCTCGGTTTTGGCATACTCAGACTCAAACACAGTTTGCATCTGTTTTATGGAGAGATCCACTAACCAATGTGTGGAATGGCCCTGATCCAGTCCTTATCTGGGGACGAGGCTCAGTGTATGTTTACTCTCAACAAGATAGAGAAGCTAGATGGCTACCTGAACGCCTCGTAAAGCAAGTAGACAGTTCTTCAAAGACCCCATGTAACGCCCAGGAATAATGTTATTTCCTGAGGCACAATCCCCTGTGTTCTCTTACAGGTGACACATCTCCCTGGAGCCTTATGCTGCTTAACCAGCCTTCTTGAGCCACACCACACCCATGGTGGATTTTGACCCCTGCCAAACAGACTACAACTGCTGACAGCCATGCACAGAACCCCATGACTGCGGAAGAGGCTCTTCTCGGTCTGGAGGAACATACGCCAGCCAAATAGACTGCATCCAGTGTTATACAAGGCATGCTCCAAGACACAGGAGAATGACTTCATACAGAGACACCAACAAATGACTGTCAACCCCTTCTCCTTGATTTTGGGGGGGGGAGTTTTTCCCTTACCTAGTCCCCCTTTTGGGTCCCCTAGCTGACCTATTGTTTCTCATTTCTGTGAGTCTTGTATTTTTCAGAGGATTATGATGTTCATTATTAACCGGATAGATGCATTTATGGCAAAGCCCATTCAGGTACACTATCATCAGCTGGAGTTGGCAGATCAACAAACCTACAGGGAAGGAATTCCCACGAGTGGCCCATATGATGATGCGGCCTGACTGCCCTGGGGCAATGGACAGGCAGTCAGAGACGGGCAACTAGGACATGCATGTTAATTCCAACGGCCGCCTAAGACAGGCACAGGACCAGTTGCTGTTCTGCAAGCCCATGACGGGTAAGGCCTGGTTGGGTTCATGCAATGAGGTCCTTGACCTAAGACAGACGCTGTCCTCACAGGGCCTGCCATACTCTTAATTAAATAATATAAAAAGGGAGGAGATGTAGGGAGCCGAGTGACAGGCATTGCTGCCTATATGTCTCTCTCTCTCTCTCCTATGGGCGCTGTGTCTGCCTACATTAACCATAATCCTCTTCTGCTTACGTCACTTATCCGGATGTGATGGTAACCCTGTTGTATTCATCTGTTTAACCTCTTCCTGTCCCAGCTCCCGCCCTTAGCCTATAAAAGGTGTGATTATTTTCTCAATAAACCGGAGGCTTGATTGGGTTAACATCAACTTGCCTTCGTCTCTTTTTGTCTCCCCTATGTCTTTTATTTAATCCCCGTTTCCCCTCCAGGAGTTCCGAACTTGTTGATCTGCAGGCCGGATCAAGACACCATTAACATACTTTACAGATCTAAAGAAAACATTCCTAAAATTCATTTGGAAACAGAAGAAACCTAGAATAGCAAAGGCAACTCTGGACAACAAAGGCAAGGTAGGAAGCATCTCAATCCCTGACTTGAAAATATACTACAAAGCTACAGTGATAAAATCAGTATGATACTGGCAAAGAAATAGACCTGAGAATCAATGGAAGAGAATACAAGATGCAAACACAACTACAAAGACACTCAGCCACCTTACATTTGACAAAGGGGCTAAACACGTTTGCTGGAAGAAGGACAGCCTCTTTAATAAATGGTGTTGGAAAAATTGGCTCTCCACATGCTGAAGACTGACACTAGACCCATGTGTATTACCACCTACTAAAGTCAAAATAGGTCAAAGACCAAAATATTAAAACAGAAACAATAAATCGACTGGAAGGAAAGGTAGGTAGAAATCCTGGAGACATAGGGGTAGGCAAAGAATTCATGAACAAAATGCAAACTGCATGGGAAGTACTTCAAAGCATCAACAACTGGGAGCTCATATTACTAAAAAGTTTTTGCACTTCAAAAGAAATCACCAACAAGGTGAAAAGACAACCCACAGAATGGGAAAGAATTATAGCCAGCAACCCCTCAGACAAAGGACTTATATCCAGAACATATAAAGAACTGAAAAACATCAAGTCCTTCACATTCAAAGACCCTCCAAAAACGGGCATCGGAGAAGAACACACAGTTCTCAGATGAAGAAATACAAATGGCAAATAAATATATAAAGAAATGTTCACCATCACTGGTCATTCGAGAAATGCAAATTAAAACAGCACCGAGATTTCATCTCACTCCAAAAGAATGGCTCTCATCAAGAAAACAACTGATAACAAATGTTGGTAAGGATGTGGGGGAAAAGGAACCCTTCTCCACTGTTGGTGGGAGTGCAGACTGGTGCAACCACTGTGGAAATCAGTATGGCGATTCCTCAAAAAACTAGGATTGGAAGTTCCATTTAATCTGGCTATTTCCCTCCTGGGTATTTTCCCAGAAAAATTAAAAAGGTCATGTCACAGTAATGTATGCGCACCCATGTTCATAGCAGCATAATTCGTGATAGCTAAATCTTGGAAACCCCCAAAATGACCATCAACCGCAGAGTGGATGAAAAACATGTGGTATTTTTATATTTTGGAATACTATTCAACTATAAAAAATGATGGTCTTGAGGCCTTTATAGGTAAATGGAGGCAACTTGAGAATATCCTCATTAGTGAAATAAACAAGACTCACATTAGTAAATATCACATCATCTCTCGAGTGTAAAAAAATAATAAGAACTGACAGAATAATGCGATCCAAAAGAATAATAGATATTGTAAAAGTGAAAGGGAAGGCAAGTGCTTTAAAGGATATAACGGTCTGTATAGTGTGTAAGATAGATGGCCATATTACTAAATTTCTGTTAGATCATTGAATAGAAGAGTGCGCTGTTTGAGTGTCAATGTTTGAGTATCTAGCCACTTTTTATGCTTTGATTTTGTAACTTTAACTATTGTTAAGATGACAATATGTACTCTATCAACTAGCAATTTTATGATGTTATTTTTTTTCAATTCTGTATTCTACTTTTTTCTCTTTTTTCCTACTTCAATCTTTTAAAATTATTTTTTATTTCTTTCTTTAAATAAAAAAAGAAATGGATCCCTTTCCTCACCCTTGCCCCTATAGTAAGAGGGGACTGTGCATATCAGCCACACAGAAGTTACTGGTGACCAACTGTGTGGGCCTCACTGCACCAGATATAGAGCCAGCTACACGGGCTGCAAGAACAAGAAACCCCTGGGGAGCCCCCTAGACTCTGTCCTTGTGTTTAATCTGTTCCATTCATCTGCTGAAAAGTTCCCTCTTGAAAATGCAACACTAATTCAAAAGTATATTTATCTGCTTCAGTGAAAGCCTTTTCTATTAACTTCTAAGCTGGCATTCAAAAGTTAGTAAAACTTACTTTCAAAGAAACTATTCGCCTACATAATTCCTCTCCGCAAAAGTGTTCCAAAAGTATGCAACCACTCATTCTTTTAGATTAAAGGCTAAAGATCCTTCGATCATAGTTGGGTTGTTGTCTATTACAAGTGCAAAGTCCTGTGCAAATAAGGACAGAGAACAGAGAATCCAAAGACAGCATTTGTGCTGAACCCACGGGAGAATGCCAAGGCCACAGCTACAGCATGCATTCTTGTCCGAGCATCTTACATGTATATAAAGAATGACATTTCCCCACTATTTTTCCTCTAAGCTCTTTTCTATGACTTGTAATTATAATTGTTCCTATGGAAATGAGTCCTTGAAACCCTTTGGAATCTAGAAGGTCACATTTCTCACAAAGCTATACTACACTGAAATGTTTTCAGTTATCTGAGATAACAGTCATTCTATTTAGTGTAAAAAAATTGGATAGAGGGGCTGGGGGTTTAGCTCAGCGGCATAAGCACCTGCCTTGCAAGCAGGCGGTCGTGAGTTCGATCCCCGGTACCGATAAAAAATGAAAAAGACAAAAAAAAAAAAAAAAAAAAAAAAAATTGGATAGAGTTTTTAAAAAAACAAAATTTTTAAATACAAAAAGTCTGACTGCACAACCACATAGGTCAAGCACAATACCACACCGGTGCCACATTTCTTTTTGACCACATCATAACAACTTTTGAGGTTTAAAATTTGACATTTAGCTTGAGGTAACAAGTTTAATTTTTTTTTTTTTTTTTTGTCTTTCTGAGACAGGTTTCTCACTATGCAGTCCAGGCTGGCCTTGAACTCACAACGATCCTCTTGCCTCAGCCTCCCAAGCGCTGGAATTACAGCTGTGAACCAATACACCCAGCACCAAATTATATTTTTAAGTCCTACCTATTTAATTTGACAAATGCTAACAGTCAGTCAACTATTAATCACTAATGACTAGCTTGTCATTTTTTTCTCTCAGCAGTTACCACGAGACTCTCACTGAATTTCCCACAGCAATTTCCAGACTGGAGAAAGAACAAAGTGGTACTAACAGCCAGCCTGAGCAGTGTCCCTCTATGTTTCAAAAGCAAATACAATGTCCGGCTAACCTACTTAGTATTTTATCCCTTTCTTGCCATTGTCTCTCTAATGTTTTTAGTTTACTGGCTTGAGAGTGTTCGGTTCTTTTGGTTTTGCTTTTGTTTAGTGTGTAGGATCTGAACTGAGGGCATTTGCACACGCTACATACACACCCTCTGCTAAGTTACATCTCACCATTAAGTTATAACAATAACAGGATGCGGTTTACTTATCACACAAGTCATCAATTCATGTGTCTTTCAAAGTCTGTAGTACCTTTACAGGTTCTGCTACCATGGGCACAATCCTGGAATATCCTTATCGCCCCAAAAGGAAGCCTGGGTCCTATTAGCAGCCATTGTTCACTTGTCACCTACACTTTCCAATCCTTACAACATCATCAATTTATTTTTGTCTCTATAAATATGCTTCTTCTGGAATTTTCACATAAATGGAATAATAAAATATGTGTGGGTCTTTTGTGACTGGCTCCTATCACTTGGCACAACGTTTTCAAGGTCCATCCACGTTGCACTGAGTTCTTGCACTTCATCAATTGATAATACGATTTGTATGGTGTTTTAGTCCACTTTATTTGCTAAAACAAAGCACCATACACGGGGCAGCTTATAAAAAATTGACATTCTGACAGAAATGGCCATAAAGTCTGCAAATGAAAGCACTGGCAAATTTACTCTCTGATGCGAGCCCGTTTCCTGGTTCGCAGAGCAGGTTCACCTGTGTGGTGAAAGGAACAAACAAACCAGCTCCTTGAGCCTCGTTTATAAAGGCATGAACCCCACTGCGGGGATCGGGCCTCCTGATCTGGTCACCTCCCAAAGAGCCCTCCCTCCTGAGACCGCCACCTTGGGGTCAGGACTTCAGCCTCGGGGCTGGGGCGGCTCCCAGCATTTAGACTGCAGCATGTGCAGAAGCGGCACTTTACTTAGCTGTTCAGCACAAGACATACCCTTACTATCCTAAAGCTCAAATTGTTTTTGCAGATTTTTAAAAATCAATTTTATCACGTGTATTTGAGGTTTACAACATGATACTGTAGGGCAATGGTGTAAACCCGTGGCACAGGGGCCACAGCCAGTTACCCGTCATCACTGAGAGCTCTGAAGGTTCGCCATCACTGACACAGGATGTAGACTAAAAAAACTGCTGCCACAGTGAAGCAGGCGAACATACCCATCATCTCACACAGGTTTTGTGTATTCCTAAAAGCAGCTAAATCTACCTAACAAAAACTCCTTATACAATTTTATTAACTGCAGTCCTCCTGTTGTACATTTGATCTCTTTCATATTTTGTGTGCTTTGATCTACATCTCAATTCCTCTTGCCTCTAGTAACACTATTTTGTTCCCCATACATATTTGATCTTTTCAGAAAAATTTAAACTACACATTTAAGTGAGATCACGCAATATTTTTCTCTCTATACCTGGTTCATTTCCCTTAACACACTGTCCTCAAGTTCTTTCCATGCTGTGAAAAATGACAGGATTTTTCTTTTTTCCACTTCCTTCTCATTTTTATTGAAATATATATATTAAAACTAATATACCATAACTACACAAACCCAGCACCTAGATCAAGAAACTGATCCTTAGAACACTCAAAAGCTTCCAATGTCACCCAAGATAAAATACAGCTCTGATTTTGTGAGCTTTACCTATTTTCATGGGCATATTCTTGTAATTATGTGAGATATATACTTCTTTATATCTAGTTTCTTTCACTTAAAATATTGTTCTGAAGGAATCTCATACATGGAAACTAAAAAAAGTTGATCTCATAAAAACTGAGATTAGAATGGTGGTTTTTGAAAAGTCCAGGTAGTATCTAAAATATCTAAAACAAGGATTGCTGGGTCATATGGCAATTCCATTTCTAATCTCTTTGCTTTATTTTGGTTTTTTGTTTTGTGTGAAGCAGGGTCACATTCTGCAGTTCAGGCTGGCCTTGAACTCACAGAAATTCTCCTGCCTCAGCCTCCCAAGTGCTGGGATTACAGGCATGCACCACCACGCCCGGTTCTATTTCTAATTTCTTTAGGAACCTCCAAACAGTTCCTCATAATGGCTGTAACAATCTTCACCTCCACCAATATTGTACATTCTAAGGCTCCTTTTTCACCACACCTTAGCCAACATTTTTTGTCTCTCATCTTTTTGATAATACCATTCTAACGTATGAACTGACATCTCATAATGGTTACAGTTTGTATTTCCTTGCCCATTTTTATGTCTTTTTTGGAGAAACATCTGTTCAAGGCCTTTGCCCATTTTTAAAAAACAATTTTGTTGTCATTGAGTTGTAAATATAAATTCTGAGCATTAACCGCTATCAGATCTGTGGTTTACAAATGTATTTTCCTAATCTGTAGCCTGCTTTTACATTTTGTTGACCGCTTCTTTGCTACACAGAAGTTTTTAATTTGAAGCAACTTCATCTATTTATTTATTTTTGCTTTTGTTCCCCGAGCTTTTAGTTTCACACACACACACACACACAGCCAAGGCCAATGTCAGAACTCTTTACCAATATGTGCTTTTTTGAGAGTTTTATGACTCCAAGACTTTTATTTACTTTGAGTTGATTTTTTGTGTACAATGTAAGATAAGAATCCCATTCGTGCTTTTGCGTGGAGAAATCCAGTTTTCCTAGAACTACTTAAAACTATCCTTTTCCCCTCATCCTACTGCATCTTCTTGGTGCTCTTTGTTGAAAATTATGTACATTTACTTCTGGACACTATACTATTTGACTGACTTATGTTTCTCTTTTTATGTATCAGTGTTTTATTATTATAGCTCTGAAATATAATTTAAATTGAGAATTGTGAAGCTCCAAATGTTTCTTTTTCAGTATTGCTTTCAATACTGTTATTTGGCTACTTAAGCATTTTTTCCTGGTTTTATATGAATTTCAGAATTCAAATTTTGAAGGGCCAGGGATATAGCTCAGTGGCATAAGCACATGCCTGGTAAGTACAAGGTCCTGAGTTCAATTCCTAGTACAAAAAAAAAAAAAAAGAATTCCAATTTTGATAGGAATTATGTTAGTTTGGAGCATGGAGAGCACAGAGCTGTGAGAACTGTGGTGTTGAGAGTGGTGGTAACAATGGCCCCAGCAGGCAGGGAAGATTAAAAGACTGGACATGTAACAACACACAGTATCAAACAGCTGCAGGGGTAAGCCAGGGCATCTTTCCAGTAAGCTATAATGACAAGTTTTACAAGGATGTGCTGAAGGTTGGCGAGCTAGCAAAACTTGCCTATTTCAATGACATTATTAGAGGTGCAGTATGCTGCAGGATAGATCATCCACAGAATCAGAAAAGCCTGTACATCAAGACACTAGGATGTGTTATACCTTACTGAAGGCTAAGAATTGGAACTAAAATGTCAAATCACATCTTAAACATATGTGAAAAAGATGGTACTTTTGAACACTATCTGATTGTCCAGATCAACAAGGAGCCAGCAATTAACTTCTGCAGGAAATTTGACTTTGAGATTACTGAGACAAAGAACTACTACATGGGAGTAGAGCCTGCCGGTGCTCATGTGCATCTGGTTAGTTGTGGATGTGCAAAAGACCAGACAACTAAAAAACAAGCTCGGTGGCACAGCAGCTGCCTGCAAGCACAAGGTCTTGCATTCGATTCCCAGTACAAAAACAAACAAACAAATAAATTACAAATGAACTTTCTGGCACTTACTAGTCACCAAATAAAAAGAGACATCCATTAATCCTCTGCCCTCTTTGTTAAGCTCTTCCTCCTGTTATTATTCCGCCCCCCCCCCGCGCGCTTTCCTTTAAAAGCTTTAATAATTTCAACAACTTTTAGAAATAATCATGTTTGTACTGATTTATTTCTGTCCTTTTTTGAGACAGAAATAAATGGTCAGATTGAAGGAAGATGTTCAGATCCATAGTTAAGATTCTTCATAACCCAAATATTTGGGGCATCAGATGATTTCAAATTTCTTAGCTTTTTTTTTTTAATGTCCTGCTTTCCCATTGAAGGGCAGAGCCTACACATATTGTTTATTTCAAAAGATAAAAAGCAGCAGCAGTGATATCTTTTCTCTGATTCACAGCAAGGTTGATGAATTTGCAGTACTTTGGGTTTTGAAAGACTATCCTTGGCATGCTTACCCTAAACATGGCCTTCCCTCCTCCTTTAGACCTGAGCACTCTCTCAGAAGCTGGACCACTGTCATCCTAGTAAGCAATACTAAGCTTGTTTAGGTTCTTAAAGCAATTGACTTTTCTTTTCCTGTTGATGGGTAAGGTAGCTTGATAGGTATATTAAGCCGCCGTCTGAGGATTTGCGTTACACTGTTCTGTTAATGAGTGGACTGGGTGCCAGCAGTTTTGCTTTTCCTGCCACTACTAGAGGCATTAACAATTAGTGTGAGCTGGTGAGATTAAATTTGTTTTAATATCCCAATTAGACGTAATAGCTCTAACTAACCTAAAGTTCACTGAGAGTTATTTTTTTCTCTTGTCATTGTTCTTCAGTAACCCCAGCAATATCACAGTTAAACTACCTTCAAACTGGAGTTGAAGGCTGGGCATGGTAGCACACACTGTAATCCCAGCACTCAGGAAGCTGAAGCAGGCCATCACTTTGAGTTTGAGGCCAGCATGAGCTACAAAATGTATGCAAGGACAGCCTCAGCTACATAGTGGGATCCTATCTCAAAAAGACAAAAAAAAAAAAAGTTGATATCCTTTAAAAACCTGAAGCAGGTGGTTTTCTCTTGCATACATTTTAAAATACCTAAAAGAAAGCTTAAATGAACTTGTGGCACAATAAATCCATTTAATGTCAACTAATACAGGCTATTTAAAATGTTGCCAATGAGTGAGCAATTATATAGGAAAAATATCTAGACAGTATTTTTGAGAATTACATAGCTATTCTACTTAACTGTTGGAGAATAACCTGAATTTGCTTATGCTCTGTGCATAAAATATTGAGTTTAAAGATTTGGGAATAAGAGGAATTATTGAAACAAGTTGCTTCTATTCTTGGAAAGGTAATAGCACAGTGTTAATAGTACAAATGTCACTGTGATCTCCTCTATGTCAGGTGTGGTCCATGCTAGATCTGGCAAGTGGTGGTTCTAACAGCTTGGTAAGTTTTTATCAGATGAAACATCTGAAATATTCATGTTTTCCTCTCACTGTCCAATCTCTGACATTTGCAATTTTTTAGATTGTCAGTGCTAGTGGTTTAAGAAACCGAAAGCAGTCTGCAAAGGTTCAGTTTTCTGTCATGTGACTTTAACAGAAAGTTTGATTTGTAATATTTATTCTCATATGTAAAAATCTCATCTCCAAATAAGTCACATGAGGAAATTACCTTACAGAATGTACACACTTTGTAACCTTAAGCTTTCATTTGGAAATGTGAAAGTACAAAGTAAAATCCAATTCAGCAGTGCTGCCAAGTGCTGCCAAGAAAAAATTTTTAAAGAAAGATGGTTGACGAATGAGTCTGTCTAATCTTAGTGAAAATGTAAAAAGATCATGCTCGTTACTTTGGTTTCAGTTTCTTAATCTAAATCCAAGCTTAGAATAAATGTTTAACATTAAGCATTTTTACATTCATGGATAAGTTTCAGCTTCCTCTTGCCAAGAGAAGAGTGCTCGAGTTACTGAACACATAATTAGCATGAAGAATTCAGCCTTTCTGTAAACTTCCAGATTCAAAACAGATTTTGATATATAATGAATTTTCTGGCATGACACTGGTTCTATAACTTTCAATTGGACTGTCTAACCAATCTATGAATGCATTCCTAAATGTGGTTACTGAAAACCAAATAGCTGCCTCATAATTATGTATGTTATTTAAAGGCAGAAGAAAAACAGTTAAGTTTGAATGGAGTGTACAGGTTTCCTGTCATTATAGTTTCTTTTTCTATGCTACTCAATGACTTAATCTAAATTCTTACTGTTTGGAAAGGTTGAACTGCCCTCTACCAAGCTCATCCTAAATAATCCCATCCACTTACAGACAGGAAGATGTGGAAGAGACAGAAACTGGGCACTAATAGTTCATTTGTCTTTGAGTCAATAAAGACTAACATCCAGTGTTAGACTAGTTATTTTGACAAATGGTAAAACAATCTTTGTGATCAATCAGTAACCTTACTAACTAAATGATCATAGGCTATATCCATCATACTTTTCAAGACAGTGGATTTTACTGTGTGGCAAACAGGTTAAAATTATGCTATATGATAAATTACAATTAGGTCTAAAAAAAGAGAATCTGTTATGAAATCTATGAGACACATAATTTGTCCAAATTAGATTTCATTTGAGGAAGACAATTCTAAAATCTCCAAAGCAGTTTTCTCATTAATTGAAAAGTCCTTCAAAAAAAGAACTATTGAAAAATCAGTTTGTGGCTCTGGAAAAGAAAAGCTCCCTCAGTTTTTGGAGGGAAAAACTTTAAAAAATACTTAAATGATTAAATTTACTTGGTGCAGTTAAAAATTAACCTTTTCAATTTTAGCATTGCTTTTATATTTGAAATAAACTTATGTGATATTCTGGTAAAAAAAAGTTTCATGATAAAATACAAAAATAAGTATACACACACAAATAACAAACTTGCTAAAAAAGAAATCAACAAAGCAACCTAATTTACATTATCCATAAAGAATACTTATGACTAAAGTTTATAGCTTAATTATACCAATTTCTGCTTTAATCATGTTTATCTTTAGCAGTCTCTCCTACAGTTGATCAATTTGCTTCCATTTTCCACCTACAAGAGCAATCATTACCTACTCGAGACATTTATCATCCTTTGGGCCCCTAGGATCTGAATCCATTTCCTAATTCTTAGTCTTGTGCCTAATGGAACAGAGTCTTTCTATCATCAAGCAGAAAACACAGACACTTGTTTTCAATGTCTCTCTTCTTTCAATGTACCTGTGTACATACATGAGGCCATGCTGATCATAAACATGCATCCCTAGTAGTGGAGACAAAAACTAGTGCTGAGAAGGAGGAGCCAAGAGAACCCACTCTCGGCATTAGGTAGAAGCAGCTGCAGACAGTTTCCAGGACAGGGCCTTAGCCGGCCCTAGTGCAGATGGCTCTGCAGTGTTCATGAACAGCACAGCAGAAGCAACAGCAGCAAGCCCGCACTCTTCAGCTCTGCACTGTAACTGGAGGCCCCAGCCTGGCTCTCTGGCCTCCCCAGGACAGCCTCCCCAGGACACCCAACACACTTTTAATAAATTTCTCCTCAGCTTAAATTTGACAAAGTCAGTTTCCGCTGCTTGCAACTAAGATAATGACCAATACAGCATCGTGGTCTACTTAGACTAATTTAACACACTTTGGGTATTATACAATTAACTATAAGTTCTCCCAAAGCATATGAGATCCCAGGTAAA
The DNA here is from genome assembly GCF_034190915.1 of Cavia porcellus. Lineage (NCBI taxonomy): Eukaryota > Metazoa > Chordata > Mammalia > Rodentia > Caviidae > Cavia > Cavia porcellus. The sequence goes on from NW_026947489.1 coordinate 36,891,137, forward strand.
AAGGCATATTCAAAGAGAATATACATAATATTAATGCTTTAGATTGTATAGATCTTCATTAAATCTAAAAGCCTAAAAAACAGCATAGTATACATAAAAGATATTTACAAACATATGAATATACATTGTTACAAGTGAATATTATTAACTAAGTATGTGTACATAATATGTCTGTTTATAATGGAGGTTGATTATTTTCAGTCATATAAAGCCAGTTCAGAGAAAACAATTATATTTGTTTCAAAATAAATTAGGCATCATCAAAAAAAGAGCTTTAAGAGCAGAAAGAACAGAATCTGAACTGCTATCCACTGCTCACTTGCTATGAAACACGAGGGATGTTAATTAAATTCTCTCGGCCTTAAAATTTTCTCATTAGAAAAACATGAGGGTAACACTCATTCTATAGGGTTATTTCTAAGAGGAAAACTACTCAGACACAAAACTCCTGGCCCAGAACCTGACCGCATGATAGAAGGACCTGCAGAAGAGGGAAGTTGCTCACATCACGGAGGCCAGGAAGCAGAGAGAGGAGGCAGGAGCATATTGTCCAGGTCATTCCCCAGGAACCTGCCAGCACAGCACCCCCTTGATCCAATCAACTTCCAGCACAGGAGGCTGTGGGGACAGTTTTAGATCCAAACTAAAACACACACCACCTTTCCTGAATCTCAAATACAGTGTCTTTCTTGTGTTTCTAGATTTTCTCAGCATCTCCTAAATGTGAATTGCTATCCATAGATCTGGAAGCCATACATTAGGTTGTTGAATTTAACTTCATTAATACTATACTGCACTAACACAAAAATCAAGTTTAAAGCTGCTCAATTATCTAACAATAAGCCCAAGTTTCCCTCGACTCTTTGCACATGTGAGGTTGGTATATGAGGCCCAAGCTGAAAAGGAACTGGAAGCCACCTCAAAGGGAGATGGAGCCCTTTGTGCTCACGGGTTACACAGAACATGGACATGAGAGATAAAGAAGTTTTAGATTACCTGAGTTAGCCACCTTGTATTACAGACATAAAAATGTGAGACTCAACCTTGTAAAGACTGAATGATACTCCACTGTATATCTATGCTATATGGTGTTTATCCATTTATCTACCCAGAAGACTTGGTTTGCTCCAACCTTTGGGCTTCTGTGAATAACACTGCTCATAAGCTGGGTGCAGAAGCAGCAGTTAAAATCTCTGCTTTCAATATACTGTACTAACAAGCAGAATTTCTCAATCAAATGAAATTCTACTTTGAATGTTTTCAAACCTTAAACACAATATCCTAAATGAGGCCCCTCACAAAATATTCTATTTATACGTGTTCTACTCATAATTCATGAGTTATCTAAAACAGCCTCTTATCTGTTATGTGCAAACTATTTCTTACATTGTCTTTATCTTTTTATTTTAATTTTAGCTATATAGATGCTTTACACTTCTCTCCTGATATATTTTGTATGGTATTCAGAAATGTCTTTACTCCAAGATTATGAAATATAATAAAATTAACCAGCATTTTGATTTTGTCTTTATGCGTAAAGCTTTGCTGCATATCTACCTGCCTTCAGTCTCGAAGGCCATGATTCAGGACTGTACAGCAGTGCTGTTTGTAGTGCTCCGTTCTTTTGAGGATTATTAGGACTTTAGGGAAAAAACCTCTGCTCTCTGATCTATACACACTGAATTTTAACTTGTCTACAATTGGCAGAAAAGAGAGCTGAGGGGAACGGAAGGCAGAAAGCCACATGAAATCCACGATTCCAGGGCAACTACCTGATAAGTTATAAGGACTTTGCAACAAGTTCACCATAAGTAAGGTTATACTTCCTTCCTTCTTGATGACAAGACTTGTACTTTTTCAAATGTGTGAAAAACAGAGAAGAAGCCAATGTTCTTTAAGAAGCAGTGCCTCACTTAGAAGCTCAATGCAGTTTTCAAGCAATACCCCAGACACACCTCCAACATGGCCCTTAAAGTTCATGGAGTACTTAATGACAGCAAAGAGGAAAGACAGAAAGGGGACAGCCTCCGTTTCTGTCATTTGAACTCAATGCAGCAATGAAAAGCCCAGGAAATCAGTGACTAGTAGCTGACAGCAAAAAATAACCAAGGAATTCTGTAAACATTTCCTGGTGGTATTTGGAATATTGTCATGCTGTATCAGAGGCAGTTCAGATGCTGCTATATGGACAGGCCTTCCAAATCATAATTATCTTTCTGCTCATTAGTAGTCTGGTGGAAAAGGGTATGGACCATTATTTGAACAACATACAGTCTTAAACTCCTGTCCCACTACTGACATTGGAAAGCCAATGAATTTAGGTGTGTCTCTGTTTGTTTCTGTGTCTCTTTCAATACATTTCCTAAAACTGTGGTAAAATGTACATAACATTTATAATTTTAATCATTTGAAGTGTACATATCATTGTGCAACCACCAACAACATTCACTTCCAAAATCTTATGTTCTCAAACTGATTTTCTAGACTCAAACAATAACTGAGTAACATTCCTTTGTATGTACTACATTTGTTTATCCATGTATCTGTCAACAGGTATTTTTGTTGTTGCCACCTTTGTTACTGTGTACAAATCAATGTTTCAAAAGACAATTCATTTAATAGTCAAAACCACAGGAAGTCTGGGGCTTAGTCCACACAGAAGGCTACCATAAGACAAAAGATAAGCCAGCAATGATGACAGCAGTCACACAGGTTCAGGGGGACAGAATTGCAGGCATAAAGGATGTGACCAGTTTTCCACATGTGATTTTTGCTGCATTCTAAAGCTGCTTTGGCTGGGCGTGGTGGCTCATGCCTGTAATCCCAGCACTCAGGAGGCTGAGGCAGCAGGATCACTGCGAGTTCGAGACCAGCCTGGGCTACAACATGAGCTCAAGGCCAGCCTGAACTGCATAGCGAAACCCTGTCTCAAAAAGACAAAAAAAAAAAAAAATTTGCTTTCATCATACCACAGTGATATATGTGCACCTATGTTTGTAGCAGCACAATTTGTAATTGCCAGATCTTGGAAACAACCCAAATGTCCATCAACTGAGGAATGGATAAAAAAGCTGTGGTATTTCTATACAATGGAGTACTACTCAGCTATAAAGAAGGATCATATTGAGGTATTTATCAATAAATGGGTGCAGCTTGAAACCATACTCACAAGTGAACTAAATCAAAATCGCATCTGTGAACACCGAATAGTTTCCCTAGTGTAGGAAATGATTCAAATATATAAAAGCACGTGATAACCATGATTCCCCATTATGTGGCCTTGAAGCCTTATGAAATTTTCACTCATTAATTGGAATGGCTTTATTCTGGGCTGTTTGATATTATGGCCTGTGATGCAATGAACAGCTACTTTGAAGAAAATAAGACATAATAATAGCTAGTGCTGATTTAATACCATCTTGTCTTAAAGCCGCCCTAAACTATGGCTCTTCTGTCTCCATTGATTTTATCACGTTGTAACTTGCTGGATTTTATCGTATGTGGTAGTATAAACAAAAATTGTTATAGGCAAAGAGATAATATAGAAACCATTGATCATTTTTTCTGTTAGCTGGTTCTAAATACTCTAATGCTTTCATCCACTTGAATGGTGTTACACAGTCTTGATATGTTTGACTTGTACCCTTACACTGTTTTGTTTTATTCTGCTTTTTTTTCTCTTTTTCCTTTTAAATAAAATATTTTTTAAAAAATAAAGCTTCTTTGGAAATGATTTGTAGTGTCTAGTACACTTCTAACATTCCCTGCAGTTGTCTTCAAACCTCTAAGCTGCCCGCCCAAACTGTCTCTCCGATTATCTCCCCAAATACTAGTTTTTGGTTTGATCAGTGGGTGTGTGTTTGGGTTTGCTGGTGATGGGGCTGTGCAAGCTCTGAGGGGCTGGATCCTGCTCTGGTTTCTTCCTTAAGCCTTGTTACTGCAGTGCGAAGTTTTAAAGAACCCTAGGTTTCTTAGACAGGCATAGAACAAAAACAACATGTTTACTTCCATACCCAAGTACAAAGCAGGCATTTTTTGGCTACCTTAAAGAAATGAGGGAGAAAAATCAAGTAATAGCCTGTTAAATGATAGAAAAGACACAGATAAACAGAAGGAAAAGCAAAAAATGTAAGTGCTCTCAGGTGAATAACTTATTTGCCCATTCACAGTTGTAAAGTGAGTTTATATTCTACTGATGGGCTATCTGCAACACATAAATATGCACATTACTAGCTCAAGGTATGAACAAGAAAACGGGACACTTCTCTTCCAGTTAACAACAGTGTTTACTGTAAGGAATAAAACTGTAATACACTAAAGGTGAGGCTTTCCAAAACACAGCACTGTCCATTGCTCAGAATTACTAATTCAGCATGAGAAATTTTAAAATCCTGGTTAGATACATCAGTTACATTCCTCCCCACACAAAGCCACAATTAAAACCACCTGAGTATCTCATTCAAGTGCTTAAAATCAAAACAATGTTATAATGGCCAGACTTACGATAATCTATTAGTTCAATTATAAACATCACAATTAGCACTTAGAGAATATTTTAAGCGTTAAAAATATCTATTTATTAGTAAGCAAAGTCTGCTAAAAATGAGCCTGTTTTTTCTAGGTTCCCTTGGCATCTGCATAAAGAACACATTTCATTAATTTTTCCGAAATCTATCAGTGGGGAGCAACAGAAAGTGTTAAAAAAAATAGACAAGGAAGGAACCTGTGAGGTGTCTATGAGCTTTGCCTAAAAACTATAAAATGTTTAGAAATCATTAGCAACAAAGCAAAATAGAGAAAAAAAAATACAAAGCAACTGTTTTTACTATATAGCCAATATTTGCAAAGCATTGTTCTAGTGCAGTAAGAGCACTAGGAACAAAGGCAGAGAAGTGGGTAGAAAAACCTGGGACCGAAGGAGAGTTGTGTTGGGATCTGTAGGTACTTAGGTGACCCACAGCTGAAGCAGATAGACAGATGGACACCTACATACAGACATACACATCTTTCAGTGTCCCAGAGCACAAGAAGAAATGTCTGCTAGGGCTTCAAAATTACAGAGACAATGCACCTCATAAAATGTCCAACTCATTAATTAAGATCTTACTAACTATGCCAGGAGAAGATCGTCTAACGGGACGCTCCGGTGAGGGTAAATAACAGACGTTCTCCAGATGGGCTGAGGCAGTTCCCTTTCCAGGGCAGACCTGGAAAGAAGTGGGTGCAGCTGAAGCAGCACTACGGGCAGCGCTAGCCAAGGAGCACGCAGCACACCGTGCTGCAGCCACTGCTGACTGGCTACCACTTCAACTCACCGCTCACCACTGCTCCACGCATAACATGGTACAGACGGCATTTTAGAAAACAAAGATCCAAAAAGCCTTACTAAGTGTTTAGAGCTCTTTGGAAGAGAAGTTATAGTAAGTGAGGGAGGAGGCTAAACCATGAGGACAGTTTCTACAGCTAACCTGCAGGAACCCAACCCCTTAGACTAGGACCCCAATACAGTACAGTAATGAAAGCAGAATAAACGTCCCCCACCTCTTAGGAAAAACTCCAGCATCCCAGCACCCCATCTTTTCTCCTCACCACTAGTATGAAAACCAGCCCTGGGCCAGACGCCAGTGACCCAGTGAGGCCTGCAGAACACACGTTAAGGAACAAGGAAGACACTCACATCACACAAATAAAACCAAGACCATCTGGGTTTGGCTTTGTGTTTTCTTTTTGGGTTAAGGAGAAGTTTTTAAATGATAACATTTCCCAGGTTGCCTTTTCACATGTCTCGGCATACCTTCCTTTCAAGGTGACTAGCTGAGATACAAAGCCTAGAAAAAGAGGTACACGTCTCATTCAGTACAGCGAGACCAAATTGAGAACTAACCTTTTGTTAAAAGGACAAGTTATGTTTGAAATATAGGCGTTGTTAGGGCAAGAGGAGTAGGAATTTCTGAACTAAGATCGTGAAAAAGCTAAACACAATGGGTAATAACACAGAACTATAAAACTAAATTAATATATCAGTAAAACATTAAAAAGTAATTGTATAGATATCTGGTTGGCAATATAAACACAAAAATTTATTTTGTTATAAATTAAACAGGAAATTGGAATAGCAATTAAGAATCATCTTTGCAAACTTCCTATCACTTCGAGGCTGACAACTAGCTTACACACTTCCACACACAGAAGGTGGTGTGAGCTTGATGCACTCAAGAACTTTCAGAGACAGAAAAACGTGCGATGAGAAAAGAGAGGAAATCCAAGTCAGTTCACAAATTTATGTTTGATCTCCTAGTAATTGGACTTGATGAGGGGAGGGAACCCAGGAATCAAGAGAGATTTGTGTCACCTACCTAGTATCTGTAGTGGGTTACTCATCTGGGGCTCTTTGGAAGCAGAATTAAGGTAATGGAAATCAAAGAGATATATTTAGAACTCTATGATTAATTAGCTCTATAACCCAGTAAAGTTAAATAATCTCTTGTCTCCTCTGTAAAATAAGATTTAATACCATCAATTATTAAGTGATAGAACACATATGTCCTTTAGAACTGGCATGAACATTAGTGCTCCCTACAGGATTTCCTGTTCACCATTTTCAAAGACAACAGACCATCTCAGAAGGCATGCTATGCCCTATGGTAGTATCTGCTTAATTTTTTAAACAAATCAGTTATGGAACAATAGTCATTAAAATTAGGTTTATGGAGAGTTTTTCTTTAAACATGGAGAAATGTTATAAGAGGAATGAGTATGAAATGATCACAGTTATGCAAAACATTCGTAGAAAATGTATTTAAATATGGGCATCTAAATGAGATTCTTTGCCAAGTTAGTATCTATATAATGTTAAGACAATCTTTGCTAAATATAAAAGATTTTATATTGAAAAAATATAATATACAATATCACCAAGAAGAGATTTCCATCAACATGAGTTAATGTCTGATTCTTTGAAATGCTAGACTATTCTAATCTTCACTCTAGCATATTCTCCTTTCAGGAACAAGCTTGTCTTTCTGCTGCTAATAGAACAAATCAATCATCATAACCAGCCTGGTGACGTATAATACTCATGTGCACCATATTCCCATCCATTGGCAAAAAGAAAACACTATAGGTCAGTGACAAAATCCATAAACCTTCCTCAGTAAAAATCAACACTTGCAGAATGGCTCTATTGCTACATGATAGAAAAAAGAATTCTGAAAAACTGTATCATGTAAAAATGCTTTCATTTAAACACCATAGCCACATTCACATTTAAACAAAAGCTAGAAGGCTATGCCTGGTTCATATCTTAATTTTTAAAGTCATTTTACTTAGAAACTAAATTAAATCTCACTTCCTTCAAAAATAAGAAATATATTTGTGGGCGGGGGATTTAGCTCAGCGGCATAAGCACCTGCCTTGCAAGCAGGCAGTCGTGAGTTCGATCCCTGGTACCGATAAAAAATGAAAAAGACAAAAAAAAAAAAAAAAGAAAGAAAGAAAGAAAGAAATATATTTGTACCTAGGAGCCAGGGCTCCTCCGAGAAATGGCCAATAACATACTTGGAATGAGGCAGGAACAACATGAGTTTTCAAAATACCATGTAAAGACACATGATGAAATGAACAGATACTTTGAAGAAAAAAGAGACACTAAAATACCCAGTGCTGATCCTGGAGTGTCATAATGTGACACCCAGCAATAGTATTATTCTTTGTTCAGAGTGATATTAGCCTGCTTGGGTTTATTCAATCTCAACATAATTGAAGAGATGGATAACTGCATGTATGTTTAAGTGTATAGGATTGATAACTATATTTCTAAGTTTTTGTTGGACAGCTGAACAGAACTGGTTGCAATCTCACTGTTTGAATCCCCAATTTATAAGCTCCACTTTAGTATCTTGAATAACTATTTGTAAGAAGACAATCTGTAACCATCAACTAGTGATTTCTTACTGTTTATTTTTTCTTTGAAATTATGTATTATTTCTACCTGTTTTCTGTTTTGTTTAGTCTTTCTTTAAATTAAATTTTTTTAAAAAGGCACTACAGTACTCAGTGTTGATCACAGAGTGTCATGATGTGAAATCCAGCAATACTATTATTCTTTGTTCAGAATGATTTTAACCTGCTCTAGTTTGTTTAATCTAAACATAAATGAAGATATGGATAACTGCATGTATGTTTAAGTGTATAGTATTGCCAACCATGTTGCTAAGTTTTTGTTGGACAGTTGAACAGAACTGTTTGCAGTCTCGCTGTTTGAATTCCCACTTTACATATTCTACTCTTGTACCTTGAACAACTATTTGTAGAACGACAATATGTAAATATCAACTAGTGATTTCTTACTGTTTATTTTTTTCTCTGAACGTATGTATTATTTCTACCTATTTTCTGTTTTGCTTAGTCTTTCTTTAAATAAAATTTTTTTAAAAATACATGTAGCAGGTCAAAAGAATACAGGAGCTAGAGACAGGTGACTTCCATAGAGGCAAATTCAAGGTAACTTGAAATGTGCTATGACCATAAAATACCTACCAGATTTCAAACATATTACACAAAAATAATGTAAAATATCTGAAATTTGCTATTGTTTATATGGTACATAGTACTTTAGATACAATCAGTTAAATAAAATACACTAAAAATATTAACTTCACTTTTTCCTTTCAAATTTTATATTACTATTAAAAAATTTTAAATTATGACTCTCATTATTAAACACTGCTGTTATGAATTAAAGATTTTTAAATAGACCAATTTTTTCTAAAAATGAGTTAAGTTACAGTGGTTATAGCCATGTTTGATAATAAAACAATTTATAAAAATGCAACAATGATCACAAAATCAGGACAGTGGTTGCTAACAGGGAAAGTGAATGGACCTGGATTGGGATGCAACATACGCAGACTTCAGGGGTCCAAAGTTGCATTTCTTAGGAGAAAAGAACCTAGCACAAAGATAAATGAGGAACAGAGAACCTCAAATAGCCACATCAGGAAAGAACTTCTCCACAACACATCCTAGCCAAAATCTCAGAAGTATAATAGAAAGACCAATTATTAAAAACTACTAGAGAAAAGGAATACTCAATTATAAAACCTGTTGGAATATCAGCAGACTTCTCAACACAAACCTTAGAGATCAGGAGAGATGGAAGTCAACTTTTCAAGATCTAAAAGATAACAACCCCCAAACGCACTTAAATATCTTACAAATTTTTCTTCCAAAATTACTAGAGAAATAAAGTATTTCCATGACAAAGAACACCTCAAGAAATTCATGAAGAGAACATCAGAATATGGAAAAATACCCCTTGTCCAGGCAGAACCAATATAGTCAAAATGGTCATACTTCCAAAATTGATATACAGACTACCAGTCCAATTATTTAAATACAGTAGGACCAAAACTTGCATATTTTGTCATTAGTTCTTATATGGTAATAAGGAATATGGTAATATGTTCTTATATGGTAATATGGAATATAAAAATGACAATTTTATCAAATTTTTTCAATACAAGAATTTCCTGGCTGTCTTGGTTACTTTTCTCTCATTGCTGAGATAAAATATCCAACACCCAAAATTAAGGAAGGAAAGATTTATTTAGCTCAGAGATTGTGGAAGTTTCAATCCATAATCAGTTGACTCCAAGGCAGGGTGGCATGGTACAGGGGCAACCCTTCAAAGCAGCAGAAGACAGCAAAAGAGGAGACCAAGCCTCTTTTCTTCCATTATAAGCAGGCAAACCCCCAACCTAGGGCTGGTGTAGCACCCTCCTGTTCTCATCTTGCCCAGGATGAGGATGTTTACAAAGTGAGGCCCCTAGTCACCTGCTGAGTTGCTTAAACTTCTAAACCTCTCAAGACACAATGTATCAACCATTACATTGGTTTAAATGTAATCAGTATATAAACAGGATAATCAGTATATAAACAGACTGTCCAAGTGATACTTCAAGTAAATCCTTAAGTAGTTAAAGCAATCCCAATCAAAATACCACCAGCATTCTTCATGGAACTAGGGAAAATATCCTCAAATTCATATAGAACCATTTAGCAAAAGATTCTTTTGGAACCAGAAAAGGCCTACAATATCAAAAGCAATTCTGAGCAACTCATGAGGAAAGTAGCCTCTTTAGGAAACAGTGCTTGGAAAACTGGCTGTCCACATGCAGAAGACTGACTCTAGACCCAGATATCTCACCACATACTAAACTAAAACCAAAAGACCTAAATGTTAAAAATAGAAACAATCTGCTGGAAAATAAAATAGGCAAAACTCTTGAGAGCTTATTTGGAGGTTCTAGTAGGGGAGCACAGCTGCTCATACACTCTTGATCAAGGACATGGTCCTTCTCTATCGGGAGTGTCGTCCTCTTTGAAAGAGTGTGTAGCTTTGGGAGGGACGCACACAGAACAGTGAGGGAGGAAGGGAATACCCACCTCCCCACCCAGATCAGCCAAAGCAACCCTGGCCATCAGTGGGGTGACACATGTCACAGACAGATTGCCCTCACATCCAATAGGTAAAACTCTTGAGTATGTCAGTGTAGGCAAGAACTTTCTAAACAGAATCCCAGCTGCACAAGAAATAACATCAAGAATCAACAAGTGGGATCACAGCAAATTAAAGTTTCTGCAGAGGAAAACAAAACCCAACAGAATGAATGAAGACACAACACATGAGGTCTAATATCTAGAACTCAAAGAATTAAATATAAAGAACTCAAAATATAAATATAAAGAACTCAAAAAATCAAAGCTCCCAGAATAAAAGACCCAATCAAAAAATGAGCAAGGGGGCCAAAGATAATGCTCAGTAGTTCAGTTCCTGTCTAGTAAGTACAAAGCCCCAAATTTGACTCCTGATACCACAAAAAGAAAAAAACATAAAAAGTAAGCAAATGAAATGAAGACACTTCTCAAAGTACAAATGGGCAATAAACACATGAAAAAATGTCAGCATCTCTGGCCATTAGAAAAGCACAACTGAAAACAACACTAGGATTCCATCTTACTTTAGAAAGAATGACTTTCATCAAGAAATCAAATACCAACTGCCGGTGAGACCGCAGCGGAAAAGGAACCCTTCCTGCATTGTTGGTGGGGATGTAAACAATACAACCATTATGGAAATCAATATGTGGAGCTCCCATTTGGCCCAGCTATTCTCCTTCTAACCAAGAGTTAAGGACATCATATTACAGTAGTGCATGCATATCCACTCCTACAGCACAACTCATAAAGCTAAATCTTGGACTCAGCCTACATGTCCATCAACAGATGACAAAAAAATAGGAAGTATAAAAATGACAATTTTTTTCAAATTATGCAATACAAGAATCAACTGGTTAAAATGACACCTGCCTGAGCAGTGCCTGGGATAGTCAGTACTGTTGGGATTATCTGCTACCCCACTGTAAAGCTACAGCTCACCCGCTGGGATTAATCACCTCAGATCTGGACACGTACTGACTATCCTGAGCACTGCTCATGCAGGTGTCATTTTAACCAGTCAATTTTTGTATTGAATAATTTGATAAAATTGTCATTTTAATACTTTTTTGTTATCTTACAAAAATTAGCCAAAAAATGCAATTTTTGGTCATCCTGTATTTAACTGAACTGGAAAATAATTAGAGAAGAAATTAAATAGTTTCTACAGTTAAACAAAAGTCTCATATGACATACTGGAATTACAGGATGCAATGAAAACAGTCCCTAGGGAAATTTCCACATCAAAAAAACAGACCAAGCTCAAATCAGTAACCTAATGGTGAACCTCAAGCTTCTAGAAAAACAAAAAAGAGTAAGTTAAACCTAAAGTTCATACAAGGAAGGAAACTGTAATGATGAGAGCAGAACTTAATGCAACTGAGACTAAGAAAATAATCAATTAATCAAAGAATTGCTTCTTTCAAAGATCAAACTCATAATCCTTTAGCCAACCTAGTCAAAAGAAGGAAAGGTAAGACCGAAATCCATCCAATTAGGAATAAAAATACAGTTCTCAGATGAAATACAAACAGTGCATAAATGAAAAACACTAACATCACCAGTTATGCAAATTAAAACACTGAGATTCCATCTCCAAAAAAGAATGGCTATCATCAAGAAATCAGTGAATAACAAATGCTGGAGAAGTTGTGGGAGAAGTAGTCCTTCTCTATTGTTGGTGGGAGTATAAATTGGTAGAACCAACATGGAAATCCATCAAAACATTAAAACTAGAGGTTGTATATAAACCAGCTAATCCACTTCTAGGTCTCTTCCCAAAAGACTTAAAAGCATCATATCATAGTGATATATCACATCAATATCATGATAGCTAAATCTTGGAAATAGTCTGTCAGCTCATCAACAGACAAGTGGATAAAGAAAATGTGGCATTTTTACACAAGGGAGCACTGCTCTGCCATAAAGAATGACCCATAAACTTGAGTCATTTTTAAGTAAATGGATGCACCTTGAGACCATAATGTTATGTAAAACAAATCAGACACACAAATTTAAATATTGTATTGTTTAAGGAGCCAAAGAGAGGATGAATGTGAGCAAGTATGAAGAATATGTTTAGATGGGAAGGGGAACAAAGGAGAGGGGACGGAAGGGAAGGAAGGAAAACAGGATTGTAAAAAGAGTGGAAGGGAAAAAATAGAAACAAAGCTTTTGTAAATGGGGAGATGAAGGGTTGAAGGGAGGAGAAGGAAATGGGGAAAAAAGGAATTAAGACATATTATGTTTGGTACAAATTCCCTATGATAAATATGCTAAATGTGTAATAATAATAATAATACCTCTTAAATTTCAAAGAAAAGATAATTGGAAATAGGGAGACAGATCTTTTGCAAACATGAAGGCGACACCAAGAGACTGAGAAAAAGGGAGAAGCAAGAAAAAAGAATTAAGGTATATCATATATATGTGCCAGTCTCCCACAGAGAAAGTAATTATGGACTGCAAAACTATACTAATAAAATTGAAAAGGCAAGAAAACTTTCAGAAAAAGTTGTATTTCTTGATCCAGGCTGTGATTACAAGAACATCTGCCTTTCTTAGGCTATTTGTTCTGTCATTTCCTGTACTTGTGTTTTATAGTAAAACTATACAACAAAAACAAAAAAAGTGTGTCATTTAAACTTTCCAACGTAAAAGTAGATTCTTACATATATCTATAAAAAGCAAGGCAAATGCTACTGGCAGGGCAAGGAAAAAATTAATCAACTTCTAACAATTGTATGAAGATTCTTTTCAATGATCGTAAGATTTAAATGCATTCATTTTCTGCCTTATACTGTTAAAATCAAACTGATACTACAAACCTAGCGACCCTTTACCAAACCGTGTGTTTTGAACAACTTAGAAAGCAGACTTGGATGTTGCCTTTTTGTTTTTTGCAGTACCAGGGATTGAACCCTACGCCTTGTGCATGCTAGACAAACACTCTACTTCTGAGTTACACTCCCAGGCCTTTTTGTATTTTTAAATTGAGACAAGAGTCTTGCTAAATTGGCCAAGCTGGCTGCAAACTGGCAATCCTTCTCAGTCTCTGAAGTAGCTGCGATTATAGATATGCACTACCACGCCCAGCTCATTATGATTGCTTAAAGAAAAACAGCATTTTATATCTTCTCAGTCTTCAACTACAACTGCATTTTATAATTAAGCTTTTTTCTCCTAAAATTATTGGTTTTGAATAAACAATTTCCTCACTGTGGAGAAAATTAATCTACCTTGTAAAGAGAGGTTAATGCTGTTGACTTCTCATTATCAAGCACATGAAATACCCTATCTTCTTGTCTGCACTTTTCATAAAGAGATCCAAAGTAGTATCATGCTAATGTAAATTTTAAAAATAAAAAAGGAAAATAAATCTTAAATCTACTTCAAGTAATGTCTAGAAACAGTAGGTAACAATGCTACATGTACAGCAAAGGCAACACAAGGTAATTCTAACCTTTGGCACAATGGGTATTTCTCAAACAGTAGTCATGCAATTTTGGTGTATATTGGAATCATTTAATGGGCTTATTAAAAACAGCAACACCCACACCACAGCCTGAGAAGAATGTAGGTAGGAGGAGGATAGAAGAGTTTAACAGCTACAGAGATGCAGCTGGATGAAAAGAATGCCTTCTCATGTCCTGTAGCATAGTAGGATAACTAAAGTAGACAACAATTAATTGAACATTTCAAGTGATGGACCCTGATCTGATCATGGTACACAAATACTGAAATGTCACACTATTGAAGTATGCACAACTGCTGTGTCAATTAAAAATGAAAATATAGCTGGGCATGATGGTGCACTCTTGTAATCCCAGCACTTGGGAGGCTGAGGCAGGAGGATCACTGCAAGTATGAGAACAGCTTGGGCTACAAACTGTGAACCCAAGGCCGGCCTGAACTGCATAGTGAGACCCAGTCTCAAAAAGAAACAAACAAACAAGCGGAGATAAGCACACGTGATTATCTCTGTGGTGGGAGTCGGGTAAGGAAGGAATAAGAGATTAGGACAGGTTCACAGAGCAAGTTGCTCTCCCTGGGAAACTGGTTCTAGGATCAACCTTGGATATCAAAATCCATGTGTTTATCTTCACTAGCAGCCCTTTATTCTATAGTGGCCAGGAAACCCTATATTCATGATTGATCTGCTCATTTGTCATCCACAGAAAACACTGGCTAGCTGAAAAATGTCACCTGAATTTGACTATGTCCTGCAGAATGTGATTAAAATATGTGCCCTTAACTCATGTCTGTTCACGCAGCTCTGTGAGGAGATGGACACAAAGCACACATGCCTTCTCTTATACACAAAAGTAAAATGGCTTTCTAAAGGCAGACTGGTGGCCAGAGCTTTTGAGATATAAAAGTCACTACAGTCACCAAAAGTAGCACATTTCACTGGCACAGAATGGGTTACAAAACATGTTCACTCCTGTGACATATTCAACCTCCTCAATGAATTCAACCTGTCACTTTAGGGAAGAAAGACACCTTGTTCAAGTTAATAGTTAATATGGCTGCATTCAAAGCCAAAATGGAATTATGGGGGAGATGAGTAAGTATCAGGATTTTCACATTTCAAGCAAGGCCTAAAATGATTTGCCTAGTGGTGCATGACTACCTATCTCATCTTTCACACAAAACCTGAGCCTTACTCAATCACAAAAGACCTCCACATTGGAAGAAATGGATCTGTGACCCATTTGAAATAAGCCAGGTGAATTAATTTTGTTCATATTAGAAAATCAGCTCCTTGAGATTGCAAATGGCAATGGCCTCAGAAATCTATTTGAGACAACTTCAATCTCCATAGTTTCTGGATTAAGGGCAAAGTATAACATACTGAGATTGCAACAAAAGCATTGAAAACTCTGCTTCTGTTTACAACACCCTATCTTTGTGAACCACCCTGTCTTTGTGTCATTTTCCACAATGACAACCACTAAAATGAGACTATGGAGTGAGCTAGACATAAGAAACACACTTCAGGTGTCACTGTCTCCTATCATCCCAGATGGGACATCCTACTTGTAGGAAAAGAAGCTCAGAGCTCCCACTAGCGCTGCATTATGGTAAGTTTTATGATTATTTCACTATATATTACAACAGAAAATAATAAAGTAGAATATACAAAAAATGTAACGTGTTTTAGTTATCCTAAAACTATCCCCTTACCACCACTACCTGATCCACAGAAAAAAACCTATCTTCTATGAAACTGGTCCCTGTGCCAAAAAGCTTGAAGACCACTGCTCTAGACAGCAAGGGCACGTATCTGGTTCAACTTTGATCTCTAGAACAGTGGTAAGTCAGGAAAGGTACTCAAGCGTTCAATAGTTTTAAATTATATTGCTTCATTTTTCAATTTTCAGTAACTAAACTATATTTTCTCTTGATAATGTTTTGTAAGAAGCATTACAATGCTACAAAATACTAAACAGCTCAACTACTTATTGTGATCATAATTTCCCCAGTTGAATTTCATGAATTTTAGTTGTGTTTTCAAATGGATTTTCCTGTACTGGGCTTGAACGCAGAACCTTGCGCATGCTAGGCAAGTGCTCTACCACTAAGGCATAGCCCCTGCCTTGTTAAGTGACATTTTCTACATTAAGAGTCCCATATTTATTAGAAAACAGGGAAAAGCCAAGTAATTGGGTTAAACCTCCTAGATGTTAATCTCACATTTTAAAAATTTCATTGAGCATCTATTTTGGGATAGGCTGAACCTTTGTTAACATTGACTGGGCCATTGGACTTCCCAATAATGGATGGGCTCACACTATAGGACAGATAATTACATTTAGAAACTTAAAATTATCCATTATTCAACCATCCTGAGAGAGAAACTAATTTTATTTTCACACAGCCAAGTTCTGTGCTTATCATTTTATATAAATTATACAGATTCTAGGTACTTTATTTAACCTTAATATTAAATCACAATATGGTCCAGTATCACCCAATATTCTTCCAAGACACAAATTTAATGGCTCTTTAATATTCTTATTATATACATTTTAATCAATCTAATGCTGATAAAAATTTAGATAGTTACCAATTTTCCACTATAAATGGGATGGTAATTAATCTTTATCTGATCCTCTGTACGTCTGAAGGCTCCACACAGTCATAAGAAGGAAGCACAGATAGCACATTGCATACATGGATTAGTATGTCATGCTATATCCTATAAATACATAAAAAAATTTTTAAAAACTTTTGTCTGGAAACACACCGCTAACATGCTTTCTTGAAAGGCTCTATCAATTTATGTAGTCATTAAGAACATGATGGCACTAATTCTATACATTATCAATAAGAAAAGCCATCTTTGTATTTGTTAGTTTGATGGGGAATGTTTTATTTTAACCATCTTAATCCATATATTACTTTTATTAGTAAAAAGGCCAATAAAAGTGATTAGAACAGTTTGTACCACCAATGGTACAAGCCACCAGATGGGATACTCACCCATGTACCACTGCTGGTTCAAACCACCTGGCAATGACACATGTGAATTTTGGCCCCATCACGAATGTGTTAAAATCTGTTTCTGAAAAAAACTAATCAGAAGAATCTCATTGAATTAATTGATCTAATAGCACCATTCTCTTTTCTTACCTTTACCATGCTCTGAATTTTAGTTTTTATTATTAAATACTTTAACGCCTTCAAAATGACAATTACATTTAATAAGCTGAGTCCATACTCTTTAACAATCCACTAATCTAAGTGAATACGAACTCCATTATCCACATGTCTGTTTCCTTCCACACTTATCACTCCCACTGGCAATAAGTAAATAAACTGGGCTGACTGGGTTCTAATAAGACATTATTTACAAAAGCTAGCAAGAGCCAGATGTGGCCTTCAAGATGTAGTATGCCACCACCACAGACAATATCTCCATTTCCATTTACTATTTTTACTGAATGTACTAGAAAATAGAACAAGTATAGAATACATTTTCCAGGTACATATGTATGACACACTGCATTCATAGAAGTAGAATTCACAATGCTAATGCAAGCAATCAGCTAAAGAAATGGTACAGCTAAGGCTTCAAGGAGAATGCAAACAGAGGAGAGAGAAGATGCAAGACAAGGACTCCAAAAAGGTGTGAAAGGGGAGTCAGAGTAAAAATTCAGGTGGGCATGAAGGCTCCAGAGTTAAAAGGAACCCAGGTGAGGAAATGCAGTTAGATGCCAGATCCACAAGATAAGAAGGAAAGGTCACTTGCAAGATCCTAGACACCTGTGATTACTGGGTACAGTAAGAGAGCCTTTCACAATAATAACCACTCTAAGCCGTGGGGACCAGTGAGCTCCACACTGTGGTGGAAATGTGCCTTTGGTGGATGGACAGCTGGTGGTCAACTTGTAACACCCTGCTGAACTGAATCAGCATGGTTCTGGGTGTGGGTGAACGACCTGAGAGTTGTTGTCAACACTATAAAAAGGAGAACCGGAAAGGAAGAAGTGGTATTCCTGGTTCTCCTGATGCCATTGGTTCTTCAGGAGGAGCTTGTTAAGATTCTTTCCTGATATGAATTTAGCTGTTCACATTGTCAAAGGAGCTCAGGAGCTCAGGACCTTGCCATCACTAAGAAGGGCTGTAGTTAATTTGGGGGAGCTCTGATCCTTACTTTAAGCATCACTTCCTGGCTCCAGAGGGGAAGATGGTGTGCTGTTCAATCTCCTAGAGGAGCTTGCCATGCTCCCTGATATGAACTCAGCGGTCCTCATCATCAGAGGAGCTGGGACCTCACTGTCACTGAGGATGGCTATGGTACTTTTTGGGGAAGCCTTGGTCCTTATTCTGAGCATTGCTTCGTGGTTCCATTGCAGATCCTTCTCCCTCTGGCACAGGCTTTCTAGCTTCCACTGGGCATTCCCAGCACAGATCCATCAAACAGATTTGCATGAGACATTGTCATGGGCTCTAGATCTTCAGCTGGACTCGTGCAGGACATGGCCATGGGATCCAGGTCCTCAGCTGAATCCTTTGGGGTCTTCAGTATGTAGACAGATTTCCTGCACTTTTTGTGTTTGACTCCTTAAATGAATATTATGAAATAAGTCTATAAATTGTGTCCTGTATTAAATTGTTTCCTTTGTGAACCCTGACTACAACAGTGCTGTACCTGCATAACAGAACCCAGTTGGCAAACATGGCAGATTTCTTGAGAATCACTCAAGACTCAGTTATTCATATATACTCACTTACATTAATCATACCTCAAATTATGCATGCTAGCATTTTAAATGCTTTGTCTTATACTATTTTATCTAATATGTTCACATAATTTTTCAAAGCTTTTGATATATTAAAGTTATATCGATACAAGGATTCAGAACACATTCCTGCTTCTCTTGTAGACTATCTCTTTTTTTATCATGGATAATTATTGGTATTATTTGGAGATAGACACTGGTAATAAATGAGAAAATATGGTTTCTATTCTGAACCATATAGAATGTGAGACTTATCTATGTCTTAATACTATGAATGTTTATAATATAAATTATACAACTTAGTTAAATGTGGTTTTAGCATTCCTTTTGCTTTAGATATTCCTATGTCATAAATTTCTGCTTTAATAAATATTTGCATCAAAAATAAAGTACAAATTCTTTTTCTGTGAACCTCCCTCTTTTCCCCTGTATCTTCTTCCCTATGACACTTCAAAATAGTTATAGGAAAAAGTACCACTAGTCTCATAACGTAACACTTTTTTTTTTTTTTTTTTTTTTTTTTTTTTTTTTTTGAGACAAGGATCTATCTCATTTTGTAGTTCAGGCTAGTGTGGAACTCACTATTGTAGCTCAAGCTGGCCTCCAACTCCCAGGAATCCTACCTCACCCCTCTGAGTGCTGGGATTACAAGCATGCACCACCATGCCCAGCCTAACCTAACATTCTTGTAAAGTCCCAGAGATAGTGAGTGTTAGCCATGGATGCAGAAAAATTTCTTCTGATAGTTACCTGTTCACTTAACAGAAAACCAGGACTGTTCACCCACTTCCAATAAGACAAAGGCATAACTGACAACCAAAGAGGGAACCACTTGGTTGAAGGCTTTGGAGAGGAAACTTCACTTGGAGAAATGGGTGGGACAGAAGAGATGCTCACTATTCTTCCCCTGCACACCAGTTACTGCAGTGCAGCAGCGCTGCAGCCATGCAAGCCTGGAGAGTCACCAGGCAGCGCTTTAAGATGACACATGGTTAATGGCTGCTAACTGTGTGAGGTATTTACAAGTACTTTCTGCCAATAAGCAAGGGTTAGAACCAAATATTTTTAACTAATAATGACATATATGATTTCTGAGATTTTTATCCAACAGTATACCACAGTAAGGTTAACATAGCCTACATTTCTTTTAGTGAGAAAAAGAATTCCAAATCATATTTAGAAGTCAACCCCAAACTTATATGAGATGAAAAAATTCAACTATATTTTATGTACATACCTTGAAAGACTAAAATTTGCCATCTCTTTTAGGGCTCTGTTCTATGAATTATTCATGGTTTATCATATCTATACTTTTCCTCATAATTATTCCTTCTCAGTAAATGAATAGACAATATTATTCTTGCAGCAAATCTCCATGTGCTGTTTTTCCAAGATATTTTAATATGCACAATCAGTTCCAACACAGCTTTTCAGATACAAAGGGGGAAGACACTATTACATCATCTTTATATACATATCTGTAAAGCATGTATTGTCTTTTAAAATGTGAGGAGTATTTCTTGGAATCTAGACAACACAGTACAATTAATTAGTTACAACCCTCTTACTTGGCTCACCAGTCTGCACATGTATTTCTCAGGAACTCTATCATTTCTTTAATTTCTTTCTCTATCATAGCTTTCCTGCTATGAATCTTATACTCTGTCACGGCTTCCCTAAAGCAGGAAAAAGCAAAGGCCACTCCCCAGTATCATGCAGCAGGTTGGGGCTGTGGCGGCTCCATCATAAGTGAGGGGCAGGGAAGCAGGCTTGGGGATACAGACTATTTTTGCCTGAGCTTCAATCCCAGCTCTGCTACTTACTGACTAAGACAGGTTATTCAACGTCTCTGTGCTACAGACTCCTCTTTAAAATGAAAACAATGGCCTAATTCCTAGGGCTGTCCTAAGGACTAGTATGCCTGGCATATGGAAAGCGCTAACTAAAACTCTTCCATTATCATAAATAAAGACAGTGATTCATTTTCAGTGAATTCTCCAATGCTCACTATACATATGACACTTTAAAAGTGCTGCTCCTGTCTGGACATGGCAGTACACACCTATAAACCTAGAACTTGGAAGGCTGAGGCAAGATTACAAGTTTAGGGCTACATAGTGAGCTCCAAGCCAGCCTACAGGATGTAGCAAAACCCTGTCTCAAAATACAAACACAAAAGTGTTGCTCCTAACCAAACTCTGACATGACACTCTGATCCACCTTCTACAGTAGAAGACAAAGCCTGACTCGAAGCATTTCACACAAAACTAACAAAACAAACTTCACAGTTCCCCACTTGCACAGGCCCATTCCAAGGCCTTGGGAGGTCCTAGCAATATAGTCATATGGTCATATGCTTTTGCAGAGTTTGCAAAAGATTTTATTTTAAAGAAAAAAAATAAAAGACAACCATAACAATGAAACCAAGTTTCATAACAGATTAGTTGGGCCATTATAATAATTGATTCATTGTGTACTGTCTTTAAAGTTGTTCAGAGAATAAGATATAGGCATCATATATTTTTGTAATTTTATTTTGAAAGTAGTAAAAATACAACAGAATGAGACAAAACAAAGCCAATTGAGACAATGCAGTGAAATTGGTACAGAACTTCACAGGCAGATACTATATATAGTAATAGGTACTATAGTATATCTCATTCATCTTCACAATAGTTGCCCCATCAATTAGGTATAGCGAAATCAAACCAAAAACAGAACACTTTAAAACCAACTGAAAGAGTATTGAATAGAGCAAAACAAACATAACAAAACAGTGAAAACAACCTTTGCCTTCAAACAGAAGATAAAAGGAAATCCCCATATTGCTATGGGGCAGAGCGGGTGAGGGTGTGTGATTCTCAGCACAGGAGCGCTGGTTCTCCTCCTGGCCTGCACCAGGGGTGCTTACCAAGAGGGCAGATGAATAAGCTGCCCAAGTTCCACCATGGCCAGATCTCAGGAGCTAGGCATGACATCTTGTGCAAATAATATTAGCATAAAACCTTCTTTTCCAGGAACTAAAGGAAGTTAGCTGTGTATCTTAACCATCTTGTGTATACATATATTTTTTCCTTTTCCCTTTCTTCCTTTCCCCCATCAGTTTGTCTTTTCTTTGGAATAGCCTCTTCCCAATTCACAATATCTATTATACATTTTCATCCTATTTACTTGTTCAATTTTTTTCACACTAGTGAAACAATATGATGTTTTACATATCGAGCTGATTAATTTTACTTGTGAGTGTGGTCTCAAGTTGCATCCATTTACCTATCAAAGTCTCAAGTTTATCTTTCTTTATGGCTAGGCAGTACTCCATTATATTTAAAAAAAAAAACACATATCTTTTCTTATCTACTCAGGTGATGGGCACCTGGGTTGTTTCCAATATTTAGTTGTTACAAATTGTGCTGCCATGAACATGGGTGCACATACATTGCTGTGGTATGATGCTTTTAATTATGTCTAGAAAATACTCAGAATGGGACTAGCTGATTCAAATGGGACCTCTAATCCTAGTTTTTAAAGGGATCTCCACACTGATTTCCACAATGGTTGCACCAGTCTACACTCCCACCAAGAGTGGAGTAGGGTTCTTTTTCCTCACAGCCCCTCCAGCATTTGTTATCCATTTATTTTCTTGATGATAGTCATTCTTTTGGGGTGAGATTTTGCCAAAGATTTTAAATGCAATCTGTAGCAGCATTCTTCCTCTGTGCTCCAACTTCACATATGCCCTTTTCTGAAGCAGTTTCGACATGACCCTGGCACTCTGGAAGATCTGAATAAGAGGAGTTTCAATGGGGTTGTATTTAAGTGGCTTCTGTAAGTGCTCAGGAGTATTCCCACTGCCCACTGTGCTAACTTAGTGTAAGGAAAGGCCAGGTCGGGGACAGTATGCCATGCTGACCAGATACTATGTGAACCTGAAAGTGATACATCCTTTCCACAGGCCCAACAGTATATCTAGAAGGGTCTTCAAAGGGCATAGCCAAGGAGCAAAACAGTAATCAGTAAAGCAAACTCCCTTTCTCTCCTTCCCTGATATGGAATTTAGTGATAGTAACTCCTGAAAGGTACGACCCAAGATGTGCTAATCTAGAGAGGCGCACCTCACTTTGGTAGTAACAATCTGATTGTAGTGGCCTCAGAAAACTCAAAATGACAATGACATGGAACAGAATCAAGATTATTACAAAGTTCACGAGAGCAGCATCCCCCACTCCCTGCTTATTGAAAACACACTTTTGGCAAGGTCTTAGAACTAAGGAGCTGAAAATATGGGTGCCTGAGCTAGAATAATGAGTTACAGTTAGTATACAAGGTGTGCGTGGTTTAGCTCTTTGGTTCCTCTATTAGTTTGCTCTTTGAACACATTCTGCGTTCTACACACATCACTGACCTCCTTGCCTCCACCTTGTCCTTAACCTTTAAATGGACTGTCAGTGACTAAGAATGCTAACCCTAGTGCACCCAGGAAGTCTCAAGTCATAATGCCAATGTGCTAACACCACACAATGAATCAAAATTTCGAGCAAGGTGCCCATAATTCATAGCTATAAAAGGTATTTCAGCTGACAGGACTGGGCTGACCTTTGAGTCCACAAAAAATACAAGACACACTGTAGAGCAGGTGCTGATGCCATCCTCATGAGCGCCCCAAAACAAGGCCAGTTCTCCAGGCTGCTAAGCTCACTTATGCTTCAAGGATATAGACTTTCACCTGTTTAAACTTACCATGAAACTAAAGCAAAAATTCTCTACCACAGTCACAAAATTAAAATGTTTCAGCGAGCAACCTAAATTTGTGCACAAAATGAAATATTACTGTAACTAATTACTCTTTACTACCCTTTTCAAAGATAGATCAAAACATCCTTTAACAAATGTCAATTTAATTTTACTGCTAAAGATTAGCAGCAGGTGATAAATGGGAAATGCAGTGTCCCTAAACACAGTGAGGCAGATCAGCTTAATCTTCACATATCTAAGCAAGGAAATTAATTCAGAACAAATAAGTACATAAGATATTAAACTACTAGGAGAATGAACAAAAAGTATATGATACCCTAATAAAATATACATATGCTCAACTATAAATGGCATAACTGATACTAAAAAAAAATCCAATAGTGCTTTCTTTCCAAGTACTGCAAACCAGTCTTCTGCTTCAGACACCAGTATCCAAGTGTATAGATTAGGAAAGTGTTCTCACACCACACGGTAAATCTTCAAAATAGTAGAAAAAAATTATCATACTTTCCAAGCATTTTACCATCTACCATCTTCCTCTGCCCTTTGCCTATAATTTCCTAATCTTTTAGTATGAGTAGAATTATGTCCCAAAGTTCAGATTTTTAGATTTTATTCATAACACCATCTTGACATTCAGTCACCCAAGACAAGAAGTAATGCATTTATTCCAGGAGCCCACTGTAACAAAAACTACTTCAGTAATCCCTCTAAGAGGGTTTACTAACTAAATACTAATTTCAAGTAGAATTAAAGCCAAGTTAAAAAAAAAATCAGGCCCTAACATACAGACTAACTACAAAAGAGCATAAACATGAATAAAGTATGTGTAAAACTATAATCTATAGAGGAAGCAAGCCCAATCTGGGAACCAGCGCCATGCACGGCCACCATCAGACTGGGAACAGCCAGACCCCACCCTCTTCCTGTGAGTCAGTACCATTCTTGGACCAGTGGTAGAGAGAACAAGGCCACACCAGCAAGCAAGCCCAGTCTGGGAACCAGCTCCATGCATGGTCTGCCACCAGATTGTGAACAGCCAGACCCCAGCAAGCGGGCTGGTAAAACAAGAAGTACCAGCCCCCCTAACACCCCCCATAAGTGACCAGCTTATCCAGAGAAACACAGGCTGCAGTGATAGCTATGGAGGTGAAATGCATTGGATGCCTGGGGTGCGTTGGTGTTTCACTAACATTGCAGGTCTAGGGCCAGTGATCTGATCACAGATTCAGAGGATAGTGGTACACAGTGTGACATCTAGGAGGATTCTCCTTCTGAGGGTTTTAGGCACTGTTGATTCCCTATGCTCTTGTTTTGAAGTCCTATTCATTTCCATTGTTTTGCTGGGTTGAGTTTTACTTACTTTTGTTTTGTTTGATTATGTTAAATCCAATGGCAGGAGCAGCTATTTCAAAGATAGCAAGATATAGTATGATAACAATTTTGGATTTACTATTGGCTTGTTTTGAAATCCTTTATTGCATTCATTATTTTGTTTCTATCATTTCTATTCTATCTGTTCTGTTTGATTTTTACTATGTCCAAAGTTATCTGGAGCTATACTGAAGATAATAAAAAGCATTATGGTAACTATTGCTGATTTTGTAATGTTTTGAAGTCCTAGATCACTTACACTGGTTTGTTTTGATTGGTTTTATTCTGTTTTATCCTCTTTAAAATAAAAACTCTTCTTGAAAACTGGAGGTTAAATAGCCCCTCTTCATTTCAGGTGAAATAACCTACACAGTACGTACTTTCTTACTGAATAAAGCTGTGGAAGAGCTACTGCAAATCCGAAAATTAGCCATTAAACATGATATTCAGAACAAAAAATAATCTGTTGTAATTTAAGAGAAAGCATGATAAAATGATGCATGCCTGTAATCCCAGAACTGGGGAAGCTGAGGCAAAAGGATCAGGAGTTTGAGGCAGCTGGGACTGCATGGTGAGACACAGTCTCAAAACATTAAAAGTCAGGCATGGTAGCACACATCTATAATCTGAGCACTTGGGAAGCTGAGGCAGGAGGAGGACTGGTGTGAGTTTGAGACCAGCCTAGGCTACATATGAGTTCAAGGCCAGCCTAAACTGCATAGCAAGCCCTTGTCTCAAAAACACAAAGCAAAACAAACTTTTTCAAAATTTCCTTTAAAAAACAAAAGAATGTGACAAAAGAAAAAAAGTATTGCAATTTTAGGAAAAGAAGAAAAAAGAATTCAAAGGGGTTATTGCTAAGTAACCATAATTTTTAAACATCCTTTCTTTTTCTGAGCAGAGCCTATGTATTATTTGCATATACCTCCTACTCCTAAGGGGGAAAAAATAGAATTTACAATTCCCTGTAGGTGGTTTTCTTTCTTCTTTCAGAATGATTACCAATGACAGGCATGATGCTAACAATGAAGAAATTATCTGTCATCTGAACATTACCCCTATTTAAGAAAGCTGACTGTCAATTGCAATTTAAAGATTTAAGTCCATTTATAGGATCATTTATCCAAGTTTATTTTGCACATATTTCAGCTAGGGCATAAAAGTTCAAGTTAAATGATCTTTTAAAATCTTTTTATCATTTTGTAATAAAAACCTTAAATTTTTTTAAAATTCTTCTTAAATTCATCAAAAGTGTTACAGCAAAACCAAGTAATTTTAAATCATCTTATTTCATCTGTTTTTTCTTAATAAAGAGCTATTTTTTATAATTCACACAATGAGCAAAACATAAGATCCAACAGAACAAAAAGACTCTCATGGCTGGAGGTGCAGCTGAACTGCAACAGAGAAAACAGCCCATCCTACTTGTGGGTGAGAGAGAAAGAGAAAGAGACAAGAGACGATATGAGTGGGAATGGGTCCTCCTGACAGGAGACAGACTGGGATCGCAGAAAGAATAAAACTTTCAGAGTAAAATATCAGCCTCCAAACTCACTTGGGAAGGCCTGATTCTAAGAAGACACTGACTTCCATGATGGTAATCGTAATTAAGTATTATCCAGAATCCCACAGGGTTAGTTCAAACAGATTCCTAGCATGAAAAATTAGAGAATTTAAAGTATCTTATGAAGTCAAGATGCAAACACTAAAGTAGCATCAGATGGCAGAAACAAGTTACAACTACTAATGGAAGTGAGTGAGATCTGATGAATACAGTAAGTTGTGAGAATTTTTGGTCCTTTTTGTAACATAACACTTAACACATGCCAAATTTGACAGGATCATATTACCATCTCCAAATCAACAAAATAGTTTGGGGTTCTCTACTTCTTCCTGTGAACACACATCATATGAAGTCATACAGTAATCATGTCAGTTCTGCAGATGCACTTAAACTTAGGAAAAACCAGGAACACAGACACAGTTCCCAGGACAATCTTGTACGTTGATATTACTATGTGTATATTTTTGGAAAGATAACTTAGGAAAGTAAGTTAAGCTGCAATATGAATAAAACACAATGGTGAAGAAAAATCATAAATGCTCTTTGAACAACTATTTCTAAGATGATAATATGTAATCTATTAACTGGTGATTTCTTACTGTTTTTTTTTTTTTTTTGTAGTTCTGTATTACGTGTACCCTTACACCGCTTTGTTTTGTTTTGTGTTTTTCTCTTTTTCCTTTTAAATAAAATTTTTTAAAAAATCATAAATGCTCTCTAAATTCAAGTTATATTTAAATTACAGGTTTTAACATGGTAATAGTTTACTAAAATCAACGTAGTATCAGTGTATTGAAATAACAGGATACAAGAAAAATACTGAAGAAAATTATTTCATCAATCTTTTGTTTTTAGTATATATGAGGAAGAAGTAGCAATTGAAACCATAATTCTTACTTGGACCCTATTCAGCTAGTCTGAAAGCCAATGGTTCAAATGCTACCTCTACAAAACAATTATTTTTCCAATTTCTTCTTTAGGCTGATGGATATGCGAGGGCCTATACAGTTAATAAAAACTTGTCTCACTGCAGGCCAGGGTACACCACAACTACATGAGGGTCAGTAATAATAATAATCATTAGACTCCGAGTCTGTAAGGGTGGTCACAGGGGTGCTCTGTGGTTCTTCAGTGTGCCTTGCTCAACTTACATAACGCCACTAACCCAAAATTCCCTCATTTGAAAACAGGAATAAAAGGAACCATTCCAAAGGGCTGAGGTCAGAACTGATGAGCCCGTACAAAGTATAAACAGAAACTAGGAGGCTTCAAAGTTAAAAATCACTGAAAAATTAAATGGACACGTTATGGATGGTAGCTGAATTCCTCCCAAAGCCTCATGCACTCAGGTGGGCCAGCTTTTTGGAGGTGGCTGAATCTAGAGCTTGTGACTGATTGATGGTCCAATGCTGGGATTAAGGGTAAGAGTGCTACACCCACTCTGGGGAAGAGGGGTGCCTGCTTACAATATAAGGGATGGAAAGAGGCTTGCTCTCCCCTTCTCTCTCATTGGTTTTGCTGTCTTCTGCTGCCATGAACAGTTGCCCTTCTGCTGTGCCACCCTTCCTTATAGCCTACCAATTATGGACTGAAACCTCTACAAACTGTGAGCTAACTAAACTTCTCCTCCTTTAATTTTGGATGTCAGGTATTTTGTCTCAGCAACAAGAAAAGTAACTGAGACAGAAGAAAATGAAAACCAGCATATTTTTCTTAGCCACATAAAAACTAGTGAAGAAAATTTCTTAGCACAAAGCCTAGAACTTAATGAAACTTCAAACCTGGGTTTGACTAAGCTTACCGCTTTCTGTAACAGAATCTTAAACTGGGTATCCCAACAGATAGTATAACACCACAGAGGAAACAGTATTTATACCCGTCAGCACTGGTGAGAACTGAACCAGGAGAACAGCTCCTTGATCAGCTGAAAAAGGAAAAACCTGAGCTGTTCAGAAAACAACAAGGAAGAGACCAGTCAGGTCATGAATGAAGAAAACACAGTTCTGGATCAACATACTGAAGGATTTCTAAGTCAAAAGCCTTAGAGCACCTGCAGGCACCAGTGTGGATTACTCAAGTGGTGGAGTTCCATTTTCCCAGGTTGGATCGACCCCAGAGAGCACCGGCAGGGATAATGCTCGACTTGAGAGCTGGCAGGTTGCCTGCAATCAGAGGTCCCCATAGTCAGGAGACTCCCAAAATTTCAGCAGCAGAAATTCCAGCGATGAATAATGGAGAAGCTAATGATGCTCAGGAACATACCTTTAATAGGGACTTGAAGTGTTCTTTACTATCTGGACTTTGTCTCTGAGAGACTCAGATTACATTTCATAGAAGCACATCAAGGGGTCAGAGAGCACAAAAAGTGGACCAGTTATTCTACCAGATGAAATTAGAAATCATAGAATGGAAAAGCTGGAACTTGTGAGAAAATGGAGTCTGAGCACACACAAGAGTACTTGACAAATTACATCACACTGATCTGGAAGAACTGAATCTTGGACCACATGATTCCAGCACTTTGCCAAAAAATTGAGTAGTCACAACATCTGTTCCAAGTATATAAGAAAAATACGATAAAATGCACACTGATGTTCCCATCAAATTGAAATTTCTAGAAAAAAATAAGAGTAAAGTATTGTACAGTCAGCTGGTCCTTTTCCACAAAGCCATTGCTACCTACTTTCCTGGGAATCAGAAGCAGCTTGAACAGACCCTTAAACAGTTCCACATCAAACTGAAAACCTCTGGAGGGGATTTCTCATCTTGGCTTGAAGAATAGTAAAGTCTCACCCGGAAAAGAAACAAAGCTATATTGTTATATTTCCAAACAAACCTAATAAGAATTAAATGGGGCTGCAGGAAGCAGTGCAGGGTGACAGCCATTGTAGTGACTCAGCCACAAACAGCTTTAATTTTTCCCTTTTTTGTACCTTAACAAATGAACTGTTAGATCTGATGAGAAAGTGGGTTTTTTAATGTAAACATTACTTCTATAATTTTAACACAATAAATTTCCTTTTTGAGAAATTCTTTTATACTGTGAGTGCTGATGGCTATTTCTATTGTTTGAAAACAGAAATCTAATATGGATTTGCACTGATGATAAAAATTTAAGGGTTTCTGAGTACTAGAAATGAGGGTCAGTTATAACTTTTCTAAAGGAAGGGTTATGTGATTTGTATTAACATCAGATTTTTATATATGAAAATGTTAAACATCTTTATGAGTCACTTTTATGTATTTTAAAGAGAAAAACCTTTGCAGAGTAAATTATCTGGGTTCTGCAGCATTCACACAAAGGGCTGTGATAATGAACCATTGATTGACTCATGGGGTTGTGGCAGATATCTTTTTAAAAATGAATCTGTACCATTATAATTTTGTTCAGATTTTTTTAAGACACAGGAATTACACTGTTATTTTATGAGGCTTTTAAGCTTATGAATTTATATCACCCAAAGTCACTGGACCATTATGTCTGCAATTTTTTCTTTTGACTTATAATGAAATCTACCTAAGAATATTTGTTTTGTTTTGTTTTTTAAACACATAGTCTTGAGAATGGAAATTCTCAATGGTTTCTATAGCAGAAATCTGAACTTAGAGAGCCAGTTTTTGGGTAAATTCCACTTTGACAGAGTGTATTTCTGGAGCACTTTCCTTGACTTCCATATGTAATAATATCATTTAAGCCTTAAATCACAGATATGTGCCTTCTCAAATACAGTAATTCTTATTCAACCAATGTACACAATCCATGAAGACACCCTTTCTGATGTTTAACGTTTCTGTTTTGTGTTAAGGGATACTATATACAAATGTTGAGTTTCTCTGTTCTCAGGCAAGCATATTTGAGGTGTATGGTGAAATCAACTTTGAGTTTGATGTTTGATTTCTCTTGATCCCTTTTAAAGGAGGAGGAGACAGAGGAATTTTTCACTTGAGTAATGGAAAGGTCATACGAAAAGGTGTGGTGGTGAACAGGAAAGGTGATTGGAAAGGACTGTACTATTTTGTGTCATCTGCCACGTGGTTCTTCAGTAACAGAATCCTTTTTAAATGTAAAGTTCCTTTGATTTTTATCATAGGCATAAATATTTTGAGATAGCTCTTTTCCTATTTATTTCTATTGTGCTGAAATGAGGTACTTACAATTACTGTTAAATGGTTATTTGCAGACCGGGGTAGAGAAAACAAAGCTGCATCAGCAAGCAAACCCCATCTGGAGACCAGTGCCACAAGCGGAGCTGCTGCCAGACCGAGAACAGACAGACCCCAGCCTCACCCCATGAGTCAGCACCATTCGTGGACCAAGGGTAGAGAGAACAAGGCCATACCAGCAAGCAAACACAGTCTGGGAACCAGTACCATGCGTAGGCTACCGCCAGATTGGGAACAGCCAGGCCCCAGCCCGGTCCAGCACATGGGCTGACAAACAAGAAATACCAACCCCCAACCCAAGGCCCCCACCCCTCACACACTCGTAATCCACCAGCTTATCCAGAGAAACACAGGCTGTGATGATAGCTATGGAGGTTAAATGCAATGGATGCCTGGGGTGCTTTGGTGCTCCACAAACATTGCAGATCTAGGGACAGTGGTCTGACCATGGTTCCAGAGGATAGCGGTACGCAATGTGGTACATAGCAGGGAATCTCCTTCTGAGGGTTGTAGCTATTGCTGATTCCCTTTGGTCTTGTT
Source organism: Cavia porcellus (assembly GCF_034190915.1). Taxonomy (NCBI): domain Eukaryota; kingdom Metazoa; phylum Chordata; class Mammalia; order Rodentia; family Caviidae; genus Cavia; species Cavia porcellus. The sequence goes on from NW_026947489.1 coordinate 36,922,277, forward strand.
TTGAGGTCCTATATCATTTCCATTGTTTTGTTGGGTTGGGTTTTATTTGATTATGTCAAATCTGATGGCACATTAAATTTTCTTTGGAAGAGGAAATTTCTTTGTGAAATTTCTCCATTCTTTAGCTGGTTCATCTATTGCTTAGCACAAATACCTAATGAAATAAGACATGATTTAAAAAATCTCTAGAAGCCAGAGTCTAAGTCATATTTTTTTATATCCAAAGAAAGAGAAGAGAGGTATGTGTAGTGCTGCTCTCATTTATTCCCAGTCTGCTCTGCTGGCTTCATATTGATCTGGCTCAGAATAACCATGACCCAGCATTCTGAGCAACACAGTGTCAGCTGGCTCCCTCCAGAGGCCCTCTCCATGCACACTGGAGGTCCTCACTAAGGAAGGAGACTAAGTACGTGAGGACTGTGCTGAACTGCGCACTGTGAAATCAATATCCTCAGAAACAACCTGAATGTAATGTATTCACCTGGTATTCTGGTTACAGCTTCTCAAAAAGGAAATAACTTAGTGAAAAGAACACAAGTTCTGTCACGCAGAAGGCTTTATTTGTTCATTGACAAGTCATCAATCTATTTTTTTTCTGTATACAGAGAAAAAGGGTAGGATAAAAATATTCAAATAAGTGAGGAAATACGGATGATTCAATTAATAATGATGTGCTAATACCTCAACTTAAAGAAGAAAGATTTGTAGAGGTTTCAGCTCATGGTTGGTTGTTCCAAGGCAGGGGAGCACAGCAGAGGAGAAACAGCTCGTGGCATGGCTGGTCCAAGGGAGATCAAGGGAGGAAGAAGGGAAGAAGGCCAAACCCCAGCATCCCTCCTTCTCCAATCAGGCTTCACCTCCAGTATATTTAGCAATAAACTCATCAGGGCACTAATCCAATGATGAGCATCACATTTAGCTATGAATTTATCAGTGGAGTAATCTACTGATGAGTATCATGCCCCATGAGCCCAGTCACTTCCTTAAAGCCCCACTTATGAGCATATAAGACTTTGGGGGGACATCTAAATATAAACCATAACATTTTTTAAAAATTAAATTAAAACCTACTATGTACTTAATAGTATCCCCCATCCCAAAATTCATATTTGTACCCATAATCCAAACAATAGGTTTAGATGAAGTCATAAAGTCAAGGCCTTTAAGATGGATGAATATCCACTAAGAAGAAACATTAGGGAACTTCCTCCCTCTGCCTTCGGATGACACAGCAAGAAGGCAGTCATCTACAATCCATAAAAGAGCCTTCACCAGACACTGACCATGCTGGCACCTCATCCTTGGACTTCCGATCTCCAAAATTTAAGAAATAAATTTCTGTTGTTTAAACTATTCAGTCTATAGCATCCTAAAAAGAACCTAGGGAGGAAGGCAAAGAAAAGGAAGAGAAGAAAAGGAATTCCAAGTTTATTACAGTTTTATGCCAAATATGAAAATAAATGTATGCAAATGAAAGAATTTATATTCATAATATCCTGGAATCCAGCAGGATCTCTTTATAGTCCTAAGGTCAAAAACCATAGCCCTGTCGGGCATGGTGGCACATGCCTGTAATCGCAGCACTCGGGAGGCTAAGGCAGGAGGATCATTGTGAGTTCAAGACCAGGGCTACAAAGTGAGCTCAAGGCCAGCCTGAATGGCACAGCGAGACTCCATCTCAAAAAAACAAAACAAAACAAAACAAAAAACCCCACAGCCTCTATGCATGCTAAGCCCTTACTCTACCACTGAGCTACACACTCTCAGCCCATCCACAGGATTTCTTGAAGCAACAGGTCTAAAACAACAAAGAGAATGGCTAATACAGTAAATTTAATGACTATATAAAATATAAAGCTTGTGTTCATCAAAAGACATTGTAACAAAGTAAAAACCAAGCCACTGCTTGGAAGAAAGTACCTGCACACATATAACCAACCAAAACGTAAAAGGGGTTGTGAATACACTGAAAACTACAAATCTGAACTCCTTGCAAAGTATGCCAACCTAATCTCTCAGGAATGTCTAATAAGACATCATACATAAAAAACACATCAGTATCTTTAAATCACACATGTAATCACACATGTATCAACTATATAATCAGAATAAACAACAGTTACAACTTAAACATTAGACGTCTAACCACACATATGAGCTTCAACAAGTCCTCCAACAAATACAATTCCCACAACTTTAATGGCACCATTGCTCCCCCTCACAATCTCAGGAAGCTTTCACTCTTCCTTCCTCGTGTCTATGAAAAGTAAACTGAATTTACAATGTGGTCATCAGCATTGAGTCAAATTTTAATAATTATAATTAAAATTGGCTGAGTGATCAGAAGGCTTGCTTTCTGTGGGCAGCCAGCATAGGGAGGGAGATAGCCTATAAGCCCCATGTACCTGCAGGCCACTATTGGGCACCCTTGCTTCCTTTCAGCAGCCAGCACTCACTGGGAAAATCAGAAAAACACACCTCTGTGTGTCTGCTGTCATTGGAGGAAATCAGCAGCCCTACTACCATGGCCATAAGGGAAGCTGCACAGGTCTAGAGAAGCCCACCCCAGACCCTGCTACCTCCCTGGGGACCTGTGTCACAGAAACCCAGATGCCCAACCAATCACCCTACACCACGGAGGGGCAGCCAATGTGGGAAGTACCTGGCACCCCAAAACCAGCTTGTTGGGAAGAACCCAGACAATGTCAAGACAAAGGAACAAAAAGCAACCTCAGACCTCCAGCCCACACAGAACAAGTCTGGAAGATAACATCATGGAAGAAAATGGAAGTCAAATACTTGAAATCTCCGAGAGGATAGCAACTAAAGTAAAGAAACAACTTCATGAGATTGTAAAAGTATTCAGATCAGAAATAATGTCTGAGGGAAAAGAACGAATCACAAACATAATGCAGTATTTGCTGAGCATATCTAAAGAAGATATAGATAAAAAAGAAGAGCATAGCAAAATGATGGAAAACTTGAATGAACAACATAGGAAAGAATTACAATGCAAGAAATAGATTCAAAGAGATATCCAAGAAATTAAAAAGTCAATCGAGAGCTGGCAAAACCACTTGAAAGAGACTAAAGGTAAACTTTCAGACCTTGAAGACAGGGTCGGAGCCAGCAATAATGAAGGAAAAATCTCTTGAAAGACAAGGAACCAAGAAATAACAATTCAACAGCTACAAGACAACACAAAGATAGGTATCAGTGAAGAAGCAGGGGTCAACACACATGAAATAAAAGGCTATTTACAAAAGTAATAGCAGAAAACTTCCCAAACATGGGAAATGGATCTGGCATGCAGTTAATAAGTGAGGCATACAAGACTCCATCTAGCCATAACCAAAGTAAATCTACAGCCAGACATATAATGATCAAGATCCCAGAAATTCAGCACAAAACAGAATATTAAAAGCTGTTAGAGAAAAGAGACAGATCACATATAAAGGAAAACCAATCAGAACCATCGCAGACTTCTCAACACAAACCATCAAGTCAAGAAGAGTTTGGAGTGAAGTGTTTCAAATCGTGAAAGAAAACAACTTCCAACCGAGACCAATATACCCTGCAAAAATATCTTCCAAAATTGATGGAAAAATAAGATACTTTCATAATAAAGAACAACTGAAGGAATTCATGACCACCAAACCAATCCTACAGACAGTGCTAAAGGATATTCTACAGAGAGATAAAGATGACCACAGTTTCAGGAACAGCAGCAGAGAAAAATCACCAAACAAGGCAAGCAACTGAATGAAGGGGGAAAGTGGGGAGCCAAAAGCAGGAGGATGGCAGGGCAGAGATAAACCAATGCATGCTGATTGTGACTATTAATGTAGATGGCCTCAATTCACCCATAAAAAAAAACACACAGAGATTGGATCAAGAAACAAGATCCACCAATGTACCTTGTATAAGAAACACATCTAACTCAAAAGGAAATTCATAGACTGAAAATTAAAGCAGAGAAAATCATTATTCCACGTGACAAGAGACCAGAAAAAAACAAGTGCAACTTGCCCAACAAACATGAAATTGATAAGAAAGACGTGATATTTTCATACATTGGAAAGTTTCCCAGCTATAAAGTAGGATAATCTCAAGGTTCTTGTAGGTAAATGGATGCAACTGGAAATCATGTTCATGGGTGAAATGGTTTGAACGCATATGGATAAACACCTAGTTATCTCCCTAGCATAAAAAACTGAAGGAGTTAGTGGAATCCAAAAAGCACAGCAAATACTATGAAAGTGATAGGGGAGGAAATTCCTAAGACGGGAAGGTAGGAACCACTGCTAATTTCTTATTGTCTTGTCTTGAATTCTTGTATCATTTTCATAATTTTGTTAGGCTTGGTTTTGTTGTTTTGTTAGATTTTGCTGTGTCTGATGGTATGGGCAGCTATTTTACAAATAATGGCATGTATTATGGTAACTATGGCTGGTTTCCTATTATCTTGTTTTGAAGTCCTATAATACTTTCATTCTTTTGTTTTGATTGCTTTTATTCTATTTTGTTTTGTTTGACTTTACTGTGTATGAAAGTATGGACAGCTATTTTGAAGAAAACAGACATGTCAACCATTGTTGACATTCTGTTGTTTTGTTTTGAAGTCATGCAATGCTCTCATTCTTTTTGTTTTGATTGGTTTTGTTTTGTTTGATTTTATTGTATGTGATGGTATGGACAGCTATTTTGAAGAAAATGAGAGACACTGCAGTAGCCATTGTTGATTTCTTGTTATCTTGTTTTGAAGTCCTGTGTTGCTTGCATTGTTCTATTCTGATTTTTTTTGTTTTGTTTTGTTCTCTGTAAAATAGAATTTTTTTAAAATTGCCTGAGTGTAAAATAACACCATTTTAGGAGACAGGAGCAGAGGTTAGAAATCAGTATCAACTGTTATTTATGGTATAATGCATAAAACTGAATAAAATATGCTAAAGACAAAATCTCTTACACCAATAAATGTGAAAAAAGCAACATTTTATATATTTATAGGTATATAGAAAGAGATACCTCATTGCCACACAAGAAAGTTACAAAATTCAGTGGAAAAATAAGGAATCAGAAGGCCTAGATTCTAAACTAACTCCTGCCATAAAATGGTTGTAAATTAAACAAATTACAAAACATCCTAGCTTTTAATTTTTTCATCCTTAAAAATAGGATCAAATGCTTACTAAAAGTCCTTAAAATTCTAAAATGCTATACACCCTCTGTTACAGACAAAATCCTCCCCTCTCCTGTGATGGCATCGGAAAGTGAGACTTGGGGTTGGGTGAGGATGAGATGAGCTTATGAGACTGGGTCCTCACAAGCCCTGAGACAGCCTGCCTCAGCAAAGACCCAGGAAGAATCTCTCACTCAGGTGGAATCTGCTAAGACTTTCTTTTTGAAATTCCCAAATCTCCAGAGCTGGGAGATACAAATGTTTGTCACCTAAGCCACTCACTTTAAGGTAGTTTGTTAAAACAGCCCAAACTAAGGGCTAGGGATTTAGCTCAGTGGTGAAAGCACCTGTCTGGCAAACAAGAGGTCATGAGTTCGATCCCAGGTACCAAAAAAAAAAAAAAAAAAACAGCCCAAACTAAGATACCTATTTGCACTATAGGGAAAAAGTGGGACTGTCAGCTAGAAATAACCATCTGAACTGAATATGTAATATAAATCAACATCCATTTCCTTTCAACAACCTTGAAACCCCGCAAAAGCACTTAATTTTTTTCAAAATTAAGTAATACTAAGTATTTCTACAAGAATTTGTTATTCCTCACAGATCAATCTTTCTGCTCATTCCTATGTTCTGAAGTGTGCACACAGGACAGTGTTACTAGTTACTATTGGGCAGGAGAGCTTTTCTGACTACTCTGTCACCAACATAAAATTTATCACATCTTCAAAACTGGGGTACAGCAGCCACCCATAAATCCAGATAAAATGTCCAAAGCCTGAGAGAGCCTTACCTCTTGGACTGACTTTAGGAGATTCAACCTCCTTGGACCCATACACACCTCCTGGGACCTCCAGTAAAACACTGGCTCTAATAATTCCACATCTACTGTTCCACAGTTTGGTTACAGAGCATTAAACCTACAAGACACTCCAAGAAAAAAAGAAAATAAAATTCCACAAATGTCTAAGAAATATTACACGCTAGTCTAGCCCTAATCAAGCCACAACCAATGTCCAAAAATTAACTGAGAAGTCTTAGAGTTAAGACATCTGACGCTGCCTAATCCAAGGTTCCTTGACCTATATGACTGTAAGTCTTTTTTTCACAGAATATCCATTAGCATCTTATAAAACTAGTACTCCAAACCCAAAGTGTACATAAGGACCAAAGTGCATAATGGATGTAGAAAAATGGGGGAAAAATGTTTAAATGGGAAGGGGAACGAGAGAGGGGGAAGAAGGAAAGGAAGGAACAGACAAGAAAAAAAGAACAAGGAAAAGATGGACACAAAGCTTTTGTCAATAAGGAAGGAAAGAAGGGCTGAGGTGGGAGAGGAATGGGAGAAAAAGCAACAAGAGACATATCAGGTCCAGACACAAACTCCCAGTGATGAATGCTATTACCTATATCTGAAATGTACCAATGAAATAAAACAGTTACAGAGAACTTGGCAAAGTATTTAGATTTTACTACATAGTACTATAGAACATATTCAGCAAACAATATTTATAGAGTTGTAATAAGCATAGTTATAGATCAAAAAAAAAGTACTCCAAAAACTCACTTTGGAAGCTTAAATGCATTTACTCAAAATGTGAAGAGATTTAATTCACACATAGCCAAACTGAAACTGCCTTGTATTTTGGTGGTGATTTTGCTTTTTGCTTCTGACATTTTCTGCCAAGAAATCATCTACTAATGTTTCAGTACTAATTTCCCAACACCCAACTGTTCAAAGCTAAACAAACTGAAGGCTTCCTCTTGCCTAGCACACAGAACTAAGCCACCAACTAAAGGACATGGTCAAGCGTTACAGAAATCCATAGCTGCCCAAATCCTGCCCAAGTATGGGAATCGCTATCACAATGCTTCATACATCCATTCTTATTTGATTCTTTTGGTTTTTGCTTTGGCAGCTGCACAATTTACTTAAAAATAAAACTTCCTGGCATGGTAGTACACACCTATAATTCCAGCCCTCAGGAGGCTGAGGCAAGAGAATCGCCATGAGTTTGAGGCCAGCCTGAATTACAGAGTAAGAGCCTGACTCAAAAAAAAAAAAAGAATTTTTTTAGCCATAAGTTATTGAAGTACAACTTGAGAAAAATTACCAGCAGATACAAAAACACACACAAAGAAACCAGAAACAAGTTTTGAAATACACCCTGCATGGTGGTTTAAGCAAGGTTTGCTCTCCCACAAAGGTCTGTGTCGGGTTGGCCGTGATGTTCCATGTTGAGAGGAACAAACTTGTAGCAGTGGCACTTAGCATCCGGTTTTAGGTCAAGCAGTCTCCAGCTGACGAACGGATTAAGGCAGTCCAGCAGAGCGGTCACTTCTTGCCAGCAAGTTACTTTGAAGCAGGCCCTCCCCGAGTACAGGCAGCTGGCCACCCTTTCGCTTCTCCACCCTCCAGCCATCAGAATCATGAACCAAAGATACCTCTTCACTTTTTTGTTTGTTCGTTTGTTTCTTGGGTTTGGTTTGTTTAGGACCAGGAGTCAAACTCATGATTTTGTACTTGTCAGACAGGCACAGTGCCTCGGAGCTATATCCCTGGCCAAATCTCTTTACTTTTAAGTCTCTCCATCTCAGGTATTTTATTTTTTCTTTTTTGGTTTTTTGAGACAGGGTCTCATTGTGTAGTTCAGGCTTGTCTTGAACTCACTATGTAGACTAGGCTGGCCTTAAACTCACAGAAAGCCTCCTGCCTCAGCATCCTGAGTGCTGGGATCACACATATGTGCAGTCATACCTGGCTGATATTTTAGAGAATGTTCCACGTGCTGCTGATAAGAGTGTATATTCAGCCGGGTGTGATGACTCACGCCTGTAAACCCAGCACTGGTGAGGTTGACGCAGGAGGATCCTTGCAAGTTAGAGACCAGCCTAGGCTACAAAGTAAGCTCAAGGCCAGCCTGAACTGCACAGCGAGACCCTGTCTCAAAAAAAAAAAAAAAAAGAATTTATATTCTGATGTTGTTGGATGGAACACTCTATATATGGCTATCAATTCCATTTGTTCACAGGTGTGATTCAGTTCTACTATTTCTTTGCTGATTTTCTGCCTGGTTGATCTGTCCCTTAGTGTCAATGGTGTGTTAAGGTCTCCTGTTATAATTGTATTATTGCTAATTTGGTTTTTCATTTCTATTAATATTAGCTTTGTATAACTGGGTACTCTGGAATTTGGTGCATATATATTTAAGATTGTTATCTCTTCCTCTTTAAGTTTTCCCCTAACCAGTATGTAGTGACCTTCTTTACCTCTTAGGATCATTCTTGGTGTGAAGTTCACATTGTCTGCAAACAGAATAGGTACCCCACTTTTCTTTCAGTTCCTGTTGCATGAAGTATTGTTTTCCATCCTTTGACTTTCAGTCTGTGAGTTTCCTTTGGGTTAGATGGGTTCTTTGTAGACAGCATATGGTTGGATGTTGTTTCTTGATTCATTCTGCCAGTTTGTTTCTTTTAATTGGTGAATTGAGACCATTTACATTAATGGTTATAACTGTTATATATTGGTTTATTGTTGACATGCTATGTTTCTGCTGTTGCATCTTTATCTTTCCATTCTGTTTAATTGTCTGCCTTGCTTAGTGGTTTTCTCCTATGTGTATCTAAACTGTCTTTCAATATTCTTTGCAGGATTGACTTAGTGATCATGAAGTTCTTCAACTATTCTTTGTCATGGAAGTTTCTTATTTCTCCATCCATTTTGAAGGACAGTTTTGCAGGGTACATCAGCCTAGGTTGAAAATCATTTTCCTTTAAGATCTGAAATACTTTACTCCACGCTCTTCTTGACTTCATTATTTGTGCTGAGAAGTCTGCTATGATTCTGATAGGTTTTCCTTTATAGGTGATCGGTCTTTTCTCTCTACAGCTTTTAATATTCTATTCTTATGTTGGATTTCTGGGATGGTGATTATTACATGTCTGGGTATAGTTTTATTTTGGTTATGGTTATTTAGAGTTCTATATGCTTCACTAATCTTAATGTCAGTTTCCACTCTCATGTTTGGGAAGTTTTCAGCTATTACTTCTATAAATAGCCTCTTGATATCGTTTGTGTTGTCCCCTTCTTTTTCATTTATCCCTATCAATCTTATGTTGTTTTTCTTTGCATCATCTTGCAGCTGTTGTATTGCTATTTCCTGATTGCTTGTTATTTTTAAAAGATCTTTCCTTTCCTGTTCACTAGCTGCAATCTTGTTTTCGAGGTCTGATATTCTATCTTCATTTTTGTTGAGGCAGTTTTGACAACTTTCAATGGAATTTTTGATTTCCTATATCTCTCTTTGAATCTGCTTCATGTATTCTGTTTGTTTCTTGTATTGTTCATCCAGGGATTCTATCTTTTTGTTTTGTTCCTCTAATTTTTTAACTGTGTCTTCTTTAGATGTGTTCAGCATCTCTTTCATTACTTTTATCATTTCTTCTTTTACCTGAGAGATTATTTCTAATTTGAATTCCTTTAAAGCTTCCCATAGTTGCTTCTTATTTCAGTTGCTATTATTTCAGGTATTTCAGGTGTATGGCATGTATTTCCTTCTACGTACATGGCTCTTAGGCTTTTTTGGGATGGGCTGGAGGTTTGAGGTTGAATTTTGGTCTTTCATTTTGTCATTTTCCTATATTTCCATGTTTCAAGTGTTTTCTAAGGTTCCCCTGGGTGCGTTGGAAATCGTCTCTTTTGCCCTTGGCTCCTGGGACTGAATAGAAGTTGCTGAGTGTTGTCCAGTCAGGCCCTCAGGCCCTCCCGTGCCACCTTCAGTGTTCCAGGCACCTAACCACTGTGGATGACGATCCAGAGCTCTCCTTGGGTAAGGACCAATGCACTGGAACTTACTTCGTATGCCCTCAACCCCCCTGGTTGAAGAAGGTCGCTGGGTGTAATCTAGTCGAGCCACCAAACCTCCCAAGGCTAGTCTAGTGTGACTGGAAGCTGAGCGGGTTCTTGACCAGTGAGAGTGATGATTTTAAACTCTCTCAGGACCCCCGCCAATGTGCAGGAACTCACCTCCTCTGGCAGCCCAGTCCTCAGATTGAAAGGTTACTGAGCGTGGCCCAGGCAGGCCCAAAACCTGCAGAGCCCAGTCTAGTGTGGCTAGAAGCTGGGTGTGTCCTTGACCACTGGGAGCAATGATCTTAAAGATGATCTTAAACTCTCCCGGAGCTCAGGATGGTGTGTGAAGGAACGACTATTCTGAAGATAACGAGATATACTATGGTACCTATTACTGTTATCCCAGTAACCTGCTGTGACGTTTTATACCAATTTCACTGTACAGTCTCAATTGGCTTTGTTCTGTCTTGTTCTGTTGTATTTACTACCTTGAAAATAACAAAAAAAAAATTTTAAAGAATAAATTTAACAAAAAATTAAAAAGGAATAAAGTACCAAGACCAATAAATAAAGTACGAAGAGCATTCTGTGGGGAGGGGGGAATCTCCTCATCAACAAACGTTATTCAGAAAAAAAAAAAAAAAACAGAAGTTACAATGGCAACTTTTATGTTGTATGCAGTTTGTTGTTGTGTTTTTATGGGGGGTTTTTTATTTGTTTTTGATCTTTTTGAAATAAGGTTTCACTATTTAGTTCAGGTTGGTCTTGAACTCACTTTGTAGCCCAGGCTGGCCTCAAACTCACAGCAATCCTCCTGCCTCAACCTTCGAATGCTGAGATTACAGGTGTATGCCACCACACCCAATCAAATTGTGTGGATTTTTAACAATGGCTTTAATAAATGTTTTATTTACTCCATATGTTACAAATTACATTAATATTACTAGAGGACTGGAATTTAACACAAAACAAGAACTTACTGAATGATCTTAACTAAAAACTCTACACAGGACTGAATATGGCTCACAGAACAAAGTTCACTCCACTGCTCAATTCAGTGAACATTTATCAAGCAACCACACTGTGGTAAATAAGGAGGACACAGACTAATTAGGGTTATGATCCCGCCCCTAGAAAGATCACAGAAACCTAGCTTGGTGCTGACAACTGATTACGTGTGCGGTAAACAAACAATTCTGGATGTCTCTTTAATTACCTGCTAAATTGTTGGGGGTAAGATTTCTTTGGTCTCAAATTCCTCTGGACAAAGTTTCCATACAGATAAACAAAAAGAAAAATATTTGCAAGTCAAATAGAAATCAATGTAAACTTTTCAAACCTCCAATAAATCAAAAATTCTCATGTAAGAAGAGAAAGCTAAATCGGCATGATAGAAATGTCCAATAAAGCAGATACACAGAGAATCTTCATGGCACACATTAGCCTGTCACATCAGGGGGACTCTCCATAGCAACCACAGGGAACACAGCTGTCTGATGAAAGAAATATACACAAAATAAAGAGACTGTTATTACAGAGTCCAGCATCTTATCCATTAGACCATTCTGACCAGTGTCTGGAGCCCTGGCACACAGCTGTAACGATACATGCTTCCTTCCAGTGGGTCTGGTGGGTCCTTTTGTATTCTGCAGTATGAAATTTGTCATAAATCCCAGGACTCTTTCTCTGGATGAAACAACACGGGATAGTCTACAAGAACATGCTCACTGTCCTAAATAAGGGCCAGTGCTGCCACAGGAACAGCTTTACCTCCCAGGAATCTGATAAAACAGGCATTGCAGGGAAAGCTGCTTTTCTCCATCCGCATTCTAGTCTTAGGCCTTTATCACTTTGGGATTATTGTAAAAGCCTCTTAGTACCTGGTCTGCCTTCTAGTCTCAGCCTGCCTCAGAACCACCCTAGTTGATACTCAGACTTAATCTTTCTAAATTTCAAAGCTTACCATGGCACTCCCTGAAAATTCCTCAACAGTTCACAAAGTCTTTGGATCTCAGGCCTGTTAATGGGAGGCTCTATAATTCAGCCCCTGCAGGACACATCCTTAGAAAAATTTTATGTTTAAATAATTTCAAACTTACAGAAATACTGTAAGAATAATAAAAAGAACTCAGCCAGGCATGGTGGTCCATGCCTGGAATCCCTACACTCAGGAGGCTGAGGTGGGAGGATTGTTAGGAATTCAAGGCCAGCCTGCATACTGAGACTCTGTCTCAAAAAGCAAACACAAAACAAAGCACTCTGGATCCTTTTCATCCTGATTCACTACTTGCTAACCAATCACTATTCCAAAGCAGAAACTGTGTTTCATTTTTATAGTGTCAGGGACATCTTTGGTATTCAGTAAATCCCAAGGAAGAAATCTGGAGGAATTAACGAAGGTTAAGTTAGGAAGGCAACCGACCTAGGAGTTCTAGCATGTGAGCCTTAGAAGATAAGCCCAGAAGAAAAGTTTACCAACAGGAGACATGGGCATCTCTCAGAACACACAGACAGCCCATCCTTCTAATCTGCCCAACTGCAAGAGAAAAATACTCCAGAACATTTAACACATGCCCTTGAGCAATGTGTGGGGGCCAGGTTTAGTCCTATATGCCCCCAAATCTCCAAGACGACCAACAGCCACAAGCAGGAGGTCTCTGATGGCTCAGACACAGAGACTGGTGCAGAGGAGCAGGGTACAAAAGCAAGGAGAAAAAAGCAAGTGTATCCCAAGGGAAGAGCATTCCAAATCAAGGACAGACATGTCCTCAGTGGAGATAGGGGCTGTGGGACACAGGGGCGGGGATAGGAGGATGTCTGAGCCATGGATGGAGCCAGGTCACAGAAGCACAGAACAGCAACCTGGTCACTGATCTATGTGCACACTAGACTCAACCAGAGAGTTTCACAAAACTCACACCTTACTGTTACTCAGAGTTTCTAATTTGAATTTTGATTGGTGTGGGAGGAGCTGGTTATAAGTACTTTCAAACTTTCCTTGACTTATAAACATGCAAGTAGAGGAACTCAGTACTCAGGAACCAAATCCTGGGCACAGCTGCAGATGACGTGAATACTGAAAATAGGAAAATAAAGGGTGAGAACTTCAGTGTGACCCCTGCCTGCAGGGAGAGCCTGGAGATTGATCACATGTGTGGGGCTAAAGCTAGGCTCAAAACACAGAGAGCCATAAACAAGCTATTCTCCACCAAGAAGGCAGAGGCCCAGACCAGCCAGGCAAACAAGTTGCCTGGCAGTAAGATTGAATATATAAATCCTCTTCTTGAATGTATAAATAAACGTGCTGCACTGGTTGAGCAGCTCCTCTCTCCCAGCTTCACCTGATCTCAACTTTGTGTCTTCTCTATTTTCTTTATTTTCTCATCCTCTCATCCCAAGAACCTCAAGAGCTGCATGGGTCACCGCACCTGCCCTCCAATCTCATTTCCCATCCAGTTTGCTAAACCACTGGCATCCTGACTTACTGGTCTCAGTGGTAGATACAGGCAAAAATGCTGAGTATTCCCAACAGGTGGAAGGGAAGGGCCAAAGAGCTGAGTACTCTTGATCCTTTGTTTCCTGAGGGGTAAAATCCATCCCATGACACAGAAAAGCCAAAATCAGAAGAGGATGAAAGACAAGGAAAACAGAAATACTTGTACTGTAACACATAGATGTATTCAGGGGCTTTGTAATTAAATAACCAAGAGGTATAATCACGTAAGACTCTCAAAAACAATTACTTAAAATAAAAAATGATAGTTATGCTATATCTGTGATAGATGAAAAACACTCCAGCAAATGGGATTTTATAAGTAGAAAATAACAATTACACTATATTCAAGGTTTTAATTTTCAAGAATGACAAAGAAATTCATTAAAACTAAGTAAAAACACACCCATTAGAGAACATACAAGATCACAGGCTATCTCTAAAAACATTCAATATACTCATTAGAATACCAGACGTTTTCCTGCCTTATCAGATGTCCTAGCTGCTCAACTGATACAGGGATTCAGATTGCACTATGACTTTTTATATTTTAAAATAAATTTTATTTATTTGTTTAGGTCAGAACTAGGAATTAAATCCTGAGTCTTTCACAAGGTGTGAAAAGGCTCTATCACTGAGCTACATCTTCAGACCCTAAGAGTAATCTTTAAATACCTAAGTGTCAAAAGACACCAATGTTTTCAAAATTAATGCAGAAACAGAACAAGAAAATAATGATACTTTCTGATACTTTCAGTACCCTTTAGCAAAGATCTGAATACACAGATATTTAAATATCTAAATAAAGTACATGGACCCTTGCCTTACAAACTCAGATCACAAGGGCTGATTATAAGTAAAGTTGGTTGTAAGCCAGGACTATTTTTCCCCCTAAAAACCAATGGAAAGGGCCAGGGACATAGCTCAGTGGCACAGCACCTGCCTGGCAAGCGCGAGGTCCTAAGTTGATTCCCAGTACCAAAAAGAAAAAGAAATAATGGGAATATCCAACAAATCTCCCCAAAGCACCCCTTAGCTAACCTTTTCAAAATAAAAAATGGTTATATAATGTGCATAATTTACCAGAAACACCAATAATTTTTCTAGTGTATTCACCAGAAAGTTGTAAATGTGCCTACTTTACCACAAATAACAAGTTTATACTGGTCTTGCCATTCAGGTTGACCTCTTTGGCTGGCAAGGAGGATGACAGGAAGGTGATTACTGTGTGGAAGGAGAGTCCCCTTCCGTGCGTGCATACATCAGGAATGTGGCTCTCTGGTCTCCTTTGTCTCCCTGGGAATATGTGTAGCCGACTAAGATCTGCTTCCTGCTCACCGGTTTCAAACTTTTCAGAACTAAAACACTAGTTGCAGGTAGTCTGCCTTTTATCACTGTTCTACAGGTGGCATGACACTGTCATTAAGCAGTTCTAGGCCACACTATCTTCCACGCAGATGTCAGTGCCCTTTGAGAGACAGAAGCCCAGAATTTCCTAATCTCATAAAGGAAAGGACATTATAATGTTCCTTCCAGAACTCTTTAAGGATTAAATCTGTATCTGAAACCATCTGGAAGCATTTCTGGAATAGTTCTTTGGTGTACAGCATCTTAAAGTTAGCTATAACCTGTTGGTCCACAGGCTGCAGCACAGAAGTTGTATCAGGTGGGAGGAACTCACCGAAAAGCCACAGAAATTCCTCAGCCAATTCTTCCTTCAAATCTCCTGGGTGAGCAGGAGCGTCTTGAAACCTTTGTCCTCTAGATCTTAACAGTAGGACAGAAAGCTTCCCTGATCCACTCAAGAAAAAGAACTGTTGCTACCCAGGCTTTGCGTGAGATCTCCACATGGCCCCTAGCCCATTCTTCATGACTTGATGTTTTCTAAACCCTCTAGGGGTCTCAGTGATAAACCAAGAGAGGCTTTATCTGGAGGTCATCACTTCCATTGGCACATAGCAGTAAGGTGAGCCTATTTTCACAGGCTTGTGGTCCGGCATTTTCTTCTTTTCTTGAGTGATGTATGTTTCTCCTGGACAGTTTCATCACAGTTGAAAACGTGATGAAAGCAAAAGCCATTTTTTTATGTCATCATTTCCAAGTGGCATGTACAATTTTCAGCAGCCCTTTTACCAGCACTGGCTACTTCACCTAGCACTGGCTACTTCGCCTAGTTACACTACAAATCCCAGTTCTTGCATTAAAATTGTGAAACCAGCCCTTATTGGCACAAAATCCTTCACCATTATCACTGATGAATGGATTCTCCTTCATGAGATCTGTATTTATAAACCTAGCTTTTTCATAAATTACCGACTCAAGCTATAACCTGCCATCTGCCTTTCATTTATCACACTAGTAACAGCCTTTCTACCTCATCTAACACTGCTGATCGTGACTTTCTGAGTAACACCGTTAGCGACATTAGCTTCCTTATACAAATCTTTCCCCTATAACATTGTTGAGACAGTGGATTTTGAGACGCTGTACAAATTGACAAGATTAGTTTGAGAGCACTACTCTCATATTTTTCCACAATCTCCTTCTTTTCAATTGTGATTGGTTTCTTTACCTTCTTTTCCTTCTTTTGCTTCTTATCTAGCTTTTGTGGGGCCATTTTAATAGCAGTAATTACAACAATTATATAAAGCACAGTCACATCCACAAACACACACATCTTGGCTCAGACTGACATTTATGTACCCTTACAACATGGGTTTTCTGACATTGTAAGTCTTTGTTTACAACTGCACAAGCAGCTGACATTCAGGTCATAACTCAAAGACTGTGATCTTAAATATCCTGTAATAATGTCATTCTCTTGAATGGTTTTACATTGTCTGGATATGTTTGGTGCTATAGTATATGAAGTTATACTCAAAGATTTCAAGGAAAGAGACACTATGGTAACCACTTTTATGTCAGGATATCTTGTGGTAAAACACTATTTTGCTTAAATGGTTATGTTTTGACCTGTGCTGTTTTGTTGTTATGCCCTCTTTTATCTCAATCTCCTTTTTTTAATTATTTACTTTTTTATTTTTATCTTTTTAATTAAGGGAAAAATAAATAAATAAAAAATAGCAGGATACATTATAGTAACCTACTTTGATTTCCTATTAACTTGATTTGAAACCCTGTATTGCCCTCACCATCTTGTTTTGACTGATTTTCCCCTATTCTGCTTTCCTTGATAGTACCAAGTTCAAAAGTATAGGCAACAACTGTGAAGACAATAAGATTCATTATGATGCCCATTCCGATTGACTATTATCTTCTTTTAAAGTCCTGTAATGTCTCCAATGTTTTGGTTTTATTCTTTACTGGTTTTGTTCAATTTTATTATAACTGATGATATAGGCAATTCTTCTTAAGATAGCAAGAGGCAGTATGGTAACCATTGTTGATCACCTTGTATTTTGTTTTTACATTATTTATTATGTCCATCCTTTTGATTTGACTGACTCTGTTCTGATATGTCGCATTTGGTTTTATTCTCTTCAAAAAAAAGTAATAAGAACTGTGGGAGTAATAAAACCCAAAATGTGTAATTGACATTGTACAAAAGAAAAGAAAGTGCTCTAAAGGTTATAACTGCATATATGTTTAAGTGTATAAGATAGATAACCATATTACTGAGTTTTGTTGGATCACTGAACAAAACTGTTTGCAGTCTCACTGTTTGAAAGTTCACTTTATATGCTTTAATTTTGTAATTTGAACAACTATTTCTAAGATGAGAATATATAATCTATTAACTAGTGATTTCGGGGCTGGGGATTTAGCTCAGCGGCATAAGCACCTGCCTTGCAAACAGGTAAGTCGCGAGTTCGATCCCCGGTACCGATAAAAAGGAAAAAGACAAAAAAACCTAGTGATTTCTTACTGTTTATTTTTTAAATTTTGTATTACTATACCCGTTTTCTGTTTTTTCTCCTTAAATAAAATTAAAAAAAAAAAAGACTGTGATCTTAAGTTAAAACTAAAATTCCAGCCACAACTCAAGTTATTCATATGTGTGGTTGGCCAACACTTGAGAGTTCACTGTAACTAAAAACGTAAACAAAAAAGCTACTACCACATCATTTAGAGTGACTCTGATAGTAGTCTTAGAACTCAAGAATGTGCCTTAAAAAACTAATGCCAAAAACAAAACAAAACAAAACAAAACAGAAAAAAAAATTGCTTTTGCTCAGGGAAATGCAAATCTAAACTGCACTGAGATTCTATCTAACTCTAGTCAGAATGGCAATTACCAACAAAACAACAATGCTGGCAAGGATACAGGGTGTGAGACCCTTAAACACCATTGATGAGAATGTACATTAGCACAACCACTAAGGAAATCAGTATTGAGGCTGCTTAAAAGACTAAAATATACAACAACCATATGACCAGAAAAGCAGAAATGAAGGAAGAAAAGGGAGGAAGGAGAGGGGAGACGAAAAGGGGAGAGGGAGTAAGGGGAGGGGAGGGGAAGAAAAAGACCACATGAAAATAAAACAGGGACTATTAGGAAAAGGAAAGTGGACAGGAGTGGGAAGAGAAAGGTAGCAGGAGGTTGGATACAACCAAAGTACACTATACACATGTATGAAAAGGGTCACAGTAAAATCCATTATTTTGTATACTTAATATGTGCTACTGTAATTTTAAAAAAATTTTTTTAATCATGACTATTCAAAGCTTAAATATGACAATTCTACTGAACTCATTTCAACAGATTTATTGGACTGTTGTGCTAAGTATCCTGACACATTCCAGGACTTTCAAGTTGAGCACCATTCCTACTTCCCCTGGAGAGCTCAGGAGTTGTAAAGGAGGCCGGCTCTGAGCAAGTTATATCCCGCAACAACGTGGGTCTAAGGCAGAGAGACAACACAGGGAAAAACCAACTAACTTCTCTGGGGCAACGGGGAAACTCTTAGAACAGAAATGAGGGTTGATGAAGACTCTAACGGAAAAGGTAGAAGCTGATTAAGGGGAAAAACGCATAAAACAAGTCAGAGGGCAGAGACCAGCCAAGTGTGGGGTCATATGCCTATAACTCCAGTTATTTAAGAGGCTGAGGTAGGAGGATCACAAATTCAAGACTAGCCTAGGCAATTTATTGAGACTTTGTTTTAAAATAAAAGTTTTTAAAGGACTAGAATATAGCTCAATGGTACAGTGTCTACCAAACATGCATGAGGCCCTAGGTTCCATCCCCAGCACCACCAATAAAGAGAGAGGATACAGAGATCCTTGAAGGAAGCTCAGAAAGTCAAATAGTTTGCTATCATTAAACTAGGGGTGAACTTGTGAGAAAAGCAGGAGACCTCAGCCAAGGCCAGATCCCAAAGAGTCTGTATGGCATCCCACCTGCAGACCAAAACCTTTCCAAAGTCATTGCATAGGCCGGGCATGGGGGCAATGCCTAGAATCCCAGCTCTCTGGGACAGGAAGGACAATCCCAAATCAGAGCATAGCCTAGGAAACTCAAAGAACTCGTCCCAAAACATTTTTAAAGTTTTTTTTTTTTTTATTTAAAGAAAGACAAAACAAAATAGAAAACAGGCAGAAATAGTACATACATTCAAAGAAAAAAATAAACAGTAATAAATCACTAGCTGATATATATATATATATATATATATATTGTCCCCCTATGAATAGTTGTTCAAGGTACACAAGTGGAACATATAAATAGGATTTCAACCAGGGAGACTGCAAACAGTTCTGTTCTACTATCCAACAAAAACTAAGTATTATGGCTATCAATTCTATACACTTAGACATGTACGCATTTATCCATATCTTCATTTATATTGAGACCTAACACAGTATATTAGATTAAAATCCTTCTGAACAAGATTAATAATATTGCTGGATTTCACATCATAACACTCCGGAATCAGGAGTGGGTACTGCAGTGCCACTTTCTTTCTTTCAAAGTTTTTGTTCATTTCATCATGTGTCATCAGATCAGTGCTCGTAACCTGTTTATAGGTTTTACATAAGCTTGAGTCTTAACATGTATTTCTATCCTATGTTAGAAAGAAAAACATAACAAAGCAGGAGAGAACTAAACTTTTTCCTATAGACACATAAAACTAAAAAGACATATAAATCTGCTGTATAAGGAGTTCTACCATAGTCACTGTGCTGTTTCTTGTTATCATCAACAGAATTGGCTATATCATCAGATAAAGTATAACTGAACATATCAGTACATAACAGGGTTAACAAAAATACAACTTTATAGTGTAGAACTACAAAAACAGGTAGTAATCAAATCAGAAAGGATATCGTGGTGAATCACTGTCATTTTCAGTATAGTTGTCTGTACTCCTCAACTTGTTGCCATCAACCTTACAGGTTTTGAATAAAATCTGTCAATAATAAGTAGCAGTCAAACAAGTCAGATTTAAGTAAGATCAGTCATGATATTAGTATAAGTCACACATGGATACTGATTGAGTTAATAGGGAATTAAAGATGTCCCCTATGCTATGGACAGCCTCAGATCCAATGCTTGTATACAAACTAGGACAGAACGAGTTCCAACCAAGCAGAGTGGTGCGAGTAATAGGGGTTTAAATTCCTGACACACTATTAGCTATACCTTCTGCTTTTTTTTTTTTTTTTTTTTTTTTTTTTTTGAGGACTAATTCCTTTTACTCCCCCAGAATGAACTGTGTATTTTTGGGTCTCCCCAACACTCAAGAGTTTTATACTGGGGGGCAACCTGCTATTTACCTAAGTGTTTCTGAACTTTCTCACTCCTGGGCTGTATTTCTAGTTATATTTCTTCATTTCTTAAAGCCTGTCTGTTCAACCTATCCATATATACTGGTCTAGTTACCCCTATTACTCTCTGACTCCATATCACATCGAGTTCCACTTTCTCATGTTTGATTTTGGTCCATATAACCTTCTTCATGCTAATTATATTTCCTATAAAGAGCCTCTCAGTGAACTCTATCTCTTGATCCAGTCTGCCTGCTATTCTCTATTTTTTCCCTTAAGTTAGTGTATCTAGGCCATCTATATTAGAAATTATATCCAACCTTCTCTGCCTCATTTCTGTTGAGCTCTTTTTCTGTCATTAGTTGTCAGTTTGTCTTCCTCATTTCGCTTTCTGCTCCATTCATTGTGGTCTCTCTGCTACTGTTTTGGAATCTTGTTATTTTTGTCTTTTAGAATGTCCTGCAGTATTCTCTGTAGAGTTGAATTGGTGGTTGCAAATTCCCCTAGTTCCTCTTTATCCTGGAAGCACCTTGTTTCTCCATTAATTTCTAGGGACAGTTGTGCAAGATATATCAATCTTGGCTGGAGATTACTGTCTTTCAAAGCTTGAATTATTTCACCCCACACTCTTCATGATTTGATGGTTTGTGCCGAGAAGCCTGCTGTAATTCTGATGAGTGTTTCCTTCTAAGTGATCTGCTTCTTGTCTCTGACGACTTTTAATATTCTGTTCTTACATTGGATTTCTGGAATTTTGATTATTATATGCCTGGGTTTGGTTCTATTTGGGTTGTAGGTGGCTGGGGTCTTGTATGCCTCATACATCTGAGTATCTTTACCTTTTCTTAAATTAAGGAAATTCTCCTAGATTATTTCTGTGAGTAGCCTTTATAGTTCATTTGTTTGTGTCCCTGCTTCTTCCTTTACATTCTTCATTCTTAAGTTATAGATCCTCTTATCATCTTCTAGCCTTTGTATTATTTCTGTTTGTTTCCTTATTTTTAAGAAGTTTTTCCTTTCATGCTCCTACATTACAAATCTGACCTCGAGTTCAGATAATCTATCCTTAGTTTCTTTCAAGCTGTTATGCCAGCTTTCAATAGAGTTTTTAGTTTCCTGGTAATCTCTTTGAACCTGCTTCATGTATTCTATGTTTTCTCTATTTTCTCCATCAAACAATTCTCCCCTTTTTTTCTGTTTTTCTATTCCACCATCTGTTTTTTCCTGGGAGGTGCTTAGCATTTCTTTAACTATTCTACTTATATCTTGCTTTACTTGGTTAAATACTTCACTTTTGAACTCATCCGTGAGGCTCCAGAGATGTCACTTTATGTCTATTGGTGCCGTGTCTGATATTGCATGTTTTCTGTCCTCATTCTCCTTTGCATTTACCTTCCTGGATCAGTGTTCTCAGGATTGGGGATTGAGGACCCTTTCTTGTTGCCTCCTCTTCTCATATTTTTTGTTCCTTCCATACAGGCGTATATAGGAGGCCCAGTTTCTTTCTTTGTCGGTTACAGTTTGTTTGAATCGCAGCGGCTAGATGTTCCCGTCCACTGCAGTGTACTAGGGAGACATAGACCCGGGCAGCGTATGTTGGGCCCGCCCCTCCAGGTCAACCTACTGAAGGCTTCACTGCTAGGGTGCACCACCAGGCGCAGGGACCTGGTTTGGGCTAGCCTACTGGGTCTTAGTCCATGGCGTCACCCAGGTCAGGCGCTCCCTACCAGTCCCACTTGAGAGGGGAATATACAACTGAAGTCACTGCAGCATCCTGTTCCGGCTAGTCTGCCCGGCCCAGAATGTCCTCTGTTGGAGCCTCCTACTCTATGGAAGGGTCCCCGTTCCTCTCACTCACCACAGGTCGATGCAGGGCTCCCTGCCAGTTCTGCTCTCAATTCGGCTTGCCGATTCCCACTCTCAGAGCTTTCGCATCTCTATCCCTGCTGTGTGGATTCAGATGCAGTGGCGGTGGCAGGAATTCAAATCGTGGTTTCCAGAGGCGCAGGTTGCAGCTTCAGCGCAGAGACTTTATCTGTTCCAGTCATAGCACCGGGTTTGCATTTCCAGTTGGTTTCTCTCAGCTTAGTTCGTTCCTGGGTCAGCAGGGTATATCTCCCTCTGCTTAGGACTCCCCACACCACACCATTCCTGGATTCTAAGCTGGCTATCTCAGACAGTCTCCGTAGCTGCTGTTATCTATCTGCCACGTTCTCCCCATCTCCCCATTTTTAAAGTTTCTTAAAGGCTAGTGATGTATCTCAGTAAAAGGCCCTGGATCTTCTCAGTGTCCCCTGTTTCCTGCTCTCCCTCCCAGGCCACCTGCCCTGCTCATCCTTTCCTTTCTTTTTAGCCAGGGTCTTAACTAAGTCACTAAGTTGCCCAGGCTGGGCATGGGCTTGTGATCCTCCTGTCTCAGGCTTGCTCCAATGCGAACACACTCTGTAGGAGAAGCTCTCTGCACAGATGTCCTGAAGACAACATTTACATCCTCTTTGTCCTCACACACATCCTGTGTGACACTGTGAGTGTCAGTTACCTACCTACAAACCCTCCCATCCCAGAAGCCTGGAAAGGGGCTCCCAGGTGGGAGCCCCATTTTCCTCTTTGCATCCTCACTGTTGTCCCCCAGATACCAGCACAATGCTGCAACACAATGCTGTTCAATAGATGTTCCCACGTCATTCCACAATGAATGATGATCAGTCAGTAACCAAGATTGATAGGAATTGTTTGTATTTTCAAATATATACATGAGAAGACATTATTTGATGAAGACCATACTAGTATAGGAAAAAAGTTTGATAAAGTAAAAGAAAAAAAAATCATGGAGGGAAAGGGGAGGAGAAGGGCATGGGGAGGGATCCTAACCAAGATGGACACTCTATTCCTTAGAGAAATTGGTCTTAACTCCACATACAAAGCTGGGTATGACCAAAGCCACACATTCCTTTCCCAAACACCTATCACACACAGTTCACCTTCTCTAAGTACACAAAGTTCTAGAACTCAGAAATCCTCTCAATTCTGATGGCAGGATCTCTACGGCACCCAAGGTTCACAGAGCTGCAGTAACAAAAGACTATTTCCAAGGCAAAGTTCTCCTGCGGGAGGAGAGAACCAGGGGCCTCAGCAGGAGGCAGTGCGGCCTGGAAAGCAAGCAGGGCCACTCGCTGGCTGCTGCAGGAATGGGGACAGCCATATCCAAGCCTCTCTCCACAGTCAGTGCCATTTCTGGACTGCCTGGAGGAGAGACCCTGGCCGGAAACCATATCATCTTCATTGCTTTGTTGGGTTGGGTTTTATTCTCTTTTGTTGCGTTGGATTATGTTAAATGTGATGGCAGGAGCAGCTATTTGAAAGACAACAAGACACAGTATGGTAGCCATTTTGGATTTACTTGTGGCTTGTTTTGAAATCCTTTATTGTATTCATTGTTTTGCTTTTGTTTCGTTTCTATTCTGTTCTGTTTAATTTTTACTGTGTCCGAAAGTATCTGCAGCCATTTTGAAGGCAACAAAAGGCATTAAGGTAACTATTGTTGATTTCATATGGCTTTGAAATCCTATATCACTTATACTGGCTTATTTTTGATTGGTTTTATTATTTCATTTTCCTTGGTTTTATCCTCTTTAAAATAAAAAATAAAAATAAAAAAGCAAATCTCTCTCCCTAGCTCAGCTTTAGAAATAAGTCTTTTAAAAATATGGATATGTAGCTAACAGCAGCTTACAAATGGGGATGGGAATAATAAATTCTCAATTAATAAAATAAGTCAATGTTCTCTATCAAAAAAGGAAGAAACATACAGGGAACAAGTGATGTGAAGTTCTACTCTCAGTTGCTTAGGAGGCTGAGGCAGGAAAAGCACTTGAGCCCTAAGCTAGGGACCAGCCCAGGGAAACATAGTGAAACCTTGCCTGTTAATGTGAAATGTTTTAATTAAGGAGAGAAGTCACGCTGAGGATTTAGCTCAGTGGCATAAGCACTTGACTGGCAAGTGCAAGGCCCTGAGTTTGATCCCCAGTACAAAACAAAACAAAAAGGCAGAGAAATCACCGTAGGTTTCAGAGGTACAGATGGAAGGAGTGGAAATGGGCAAAGCCCCAGAGAAAACAGTAACATACCCTGGAACTATTATTGTTTCAGCTCATAGAAGGGGACTCCTAAGTCTGTCCTACTTTGCCTACCTAGACAGATGCTTGTCTTTAATTGCATTATAATCACTAACTGGAAGGAAATGTAAAACTAAGGGTTATTCACTGCCATTTCAGTTTTTTGAAAATATACAAAAATTGCAGAAATGACAAGAGTATTAAGATAACTTTTTTTTAAAAACTCCCAAAACAGCATAAAGGGTAAAATGGAGATTAAACAGGCATTCACTTTTTTTAATAATGCCACATTTTTACCAATTTTCCAACATAGCTGAGCTAGATATGGAAATGAAACTTTCCAACTAAGGGAAAAAATGCAGATGAGAATCTGTCAACTAATATTATTTAAATGTCTGATAAGATGCCTCTACATGGACCAATTCTGATACGACTCTTGTCTCATCAGAGGCTACAGAGGAAAAAAAAAATAATTCAAGGACACAGATTCCTATGTGTCACAGTATTAGTATTAAAAAACAAAATGTTTCTCTCTGTATCTAATCCCACAAACTCGATTCTTTTAAAAAATGATGCCTGAGCCATCAAGCGTCGCCATGTTCTCATCTGACACTGAAAAGGGCGGCAGCAAAGTGCCACGTGGTTCAAAGCACCTTAGACAGCGACTGCCTATACAGAATCTGACACAACATAGGTCTGCTTTTTAGATACCACAGAGAATGCTCGTTCCTCAGCCATAGTGCCGTACTTTTATCTGTATTATTATTTTGTACAGAATCTACAGTCCTACCTGTGAGAAAACACTAGAGAATCTATTCTGGTCAGTATTCAAGATACTGTACTAGGTACACCTTTGTGCTTACACTTTTGCCTTAGTGACTCGAAGGGACTACTAAAATACACTTAGGCACTTTTTTTTTAATCTAGAGCGCAACCAAATTATGGGAAGGAAAATGTAAATGAAGTTAATTGTTTTGATTTGCGCATATAATTACATTCTTTGTTAGGAATGTAGGCAGACAAGAATCTCATTAAATATTTGCTGCCCTATTTGGCCCTGAGATAGATGACTCTGATGCCATAATCCACAATATGCAATATTTAAAACCACAGAACACTGCAGAAAATGATAATGTCCCACAGCAAAATGTATCTTAAGCAGTTTATCTGATCTAACCTTCTGCATCCAACATTAAACTAGTCAGAAAAGGATAATGACTTCATTTTAACGAACATTATTACATTTACAGCTCTGAGAGCAAAGTGAACAATTAAGCAGAAGTAATAAAGGAGGATAAGAAATATAGGAGGGTGGAGGGATTGAAACAAAAAATAAAAGAGCATGCGAAGTTACACATACTGCTTGCCTTTCCAAACTAACCACTAATAGTCGTCTCTCTTCAACAAATTGTGCTGTTTATTTCTTTGTAAGCAAAGGAAGACAGAAGGATGTCTGGTCACTGGTTTCTAGGAACACTCGGCAATACAACTCTCTGTAAGAGAGCTAACCACAGCAGTAAGCAATAAAGCCAGTAGAGATGTACTTCACAAAAGTGAAAATATAACTTTAAATTACACTTTTATTAAATATGCACTAAACTTTCATTTGATTTAAAATTGTATTTTAATGCTTTCTGAAGCAGAAAATGCTGGGAGTGAAGTAACCTTCCATGGTGGCTCTGCGCAGTATCAAATGACTGCTGGCACCTGTAGGCCGTCTGCCCCAGGTGACTCGTACTTTACTCTTGTTTTGGATCATTACCTTTCCCTGCTTCTCCCTTGACACTGTTTTGCCAGCTGTTGCTCCTCCACTGTCAACACGGCACCCTACCTGCCCTGCCTGCCCTGCCTGCCCTGCCCTGAAGGCTGCCCTGATTTCAGCTTCCTTGGCTCTTACCTGCCACTCCTCCCTCAACCCGAAACCCCCTTTCTGTCCCCACCACACATCCTACCCTTGCCAACTCAGCCTGTCACCAAGCACTCTGATCTTTCAGTCTGGTAGCTGGAAATACATACTTAGATGTAATTTGCAGTTCTCTTACAAATGGGCCAACCACCTTTTTAACAAGTTTAAGAGCCAATGCATTTCACACTTCGTGAATAGTCTGATCATAGCTTTTGCCCATTTTTTTTTTATTTAAAGAGGAAAAAAAAAGGAAATAAAATTTTAAAAAACAAAGCAGTAAAAGGGTACAAATAATACAGAATTTCAAGGAAAAAATACAGTAAGATATCACTAGTTAATAGGTTACATATTGTCATCTTTGAAATAGTTGTCCAATGTGGCTGGATACAAAATCAATACTCAGAAATCAATAGCATTCCTATACATGAACAACAAAATTACAGAGAGGGAAATAAGAGAAACTGGACTATTCACATTAGCAAGCAAAAAAATGAAATATTTAGGAATTACTCTTACGAAAGAAGTGAAAGACTTATACAGTGAAAATTATAATACACTGAAAAAGGAAATTGAAGATGATCTCAGAAAATGGAAAGACATCCCTTGCTCATGGATAGGAAGAACAAACATTGTGAAAATGGCCATTCTCCCAAAACTGTTACACAGATTCAATGCAATCCCAATAGAAATACCATCAACATACCTTATAGATCTAGAGAAATCACTCCTAAATTTCATCTGGAACCAGAAGAGACCTAGAATCGCAAAGGCAATTCTAAGCAGCAAAGACAAAGCAGGAGGCATCACAATCCCTGACTTGAAGTTATACTACAAAGCAACAGTAGTAAAATCAACATGGTATTGGAATCAAAACAGAGCTGAAGATCAGTGGAATAGATTAGAAGATACAACCACAACTACGAACACACTCAACCACCTTATTTTTGATAAAGGAGCCAAGCAGGTTCACTGGAAGAACGACAGTCTCTTTAATAAATGGTGCTGGAAAAACTGGCTCTCCATTTGCCGAAAACTAAAGCTAGACCCATGTCTATCACCATGTACTAAATTAAAATCTAAATGGGTCAAAGATCTGAATATTAAAACAGAAACACTAAATCTATTGGAAGACAAAATAGGTAGAAACCTTGGAGACATAGGAGTAGGTAAAGAATTCATGAACAGGACTAAAACCGCACGGGAAATACTTCCCAGAATCAATAACTGGGACCACTTCTTATTAAAAAGTTTCTGCATGTCAAAAGAAATCTCCAGCATAGTGAAAAGAAAACCCACAAACTGGGAAAAGATTTTAGTGAACTCTCTCTCGGACAAGGGCCTCTTGTCTAAAACATATAAAGAATTAAAGAAACTCAGACCTCCGAAATTCAAAGATCCAATCCAAAAATGGGCATCTGAGATGAATATGCAATTCTCAGATGAAGAAATGCAAATGGCAAATAAATACATGAAAAAATGCTCATCATCATTGGTCATTAGAGAAATGCAAATTAAAACCACACTGAGATACCATCTCACTCCTGAAAGAATGGCGAGGATCAAGAAAACCGACAACAAATGCTGGAGAGGCTGTGGGGAAAAAGGAACTCTCCTGCACTGCTGGTGGGAGTGTAGACTGGTACAGCCTTTGGGGAGATCTGTCTGGAGATTTCTCAAAAAGTTGGGACTGGAAATCCCATTTATTCCAGCTATTCCACTTCTAGGCATATTCCCAGAAGAACTGAAAGCATCATACCACAGTGATATATGTGCACCTATGTTTATAGCAGCACAATTTGTAATCGCCAGATCTTGGAAACAACCCAAGTGCCCATCAACTGAGGAATGGATAAAAAAGTTGTGGTATTTCTATACAATGGAGTATTATTCAGCTATAAAGAAGGATCACATTGAGATATTTATCAATAAATGGGCGCAGCTTGAGACCATACTCATTAGTGAAATAAATCAATCTCGCATGTGTGAATACCGAATAGTTTCCCTAATGTAAATAATGATTCAAATATATAAAAATATGTGGTAATCATGATTCCCCATTAGGTGGCCTTGAAGCCTTATAAAGTTTTCACTCATTAATTAGAAAGGCTTTATTCTGGGCTTCTTGATATGAAAATATTTGAAGCTAGAGTATATGAAGTTTTACCCAAATATTTCAAGGAAAAAGACACTATGGTAACTACTATTAAGTCAGGTTATAAGGTGGTGAAGTACTAGGTTGTTGAAACAGTCATGCTGTGACCTCTATTGTTATATTGTTATATCCTGTTTTATCTCAATCTCCCCCTTATTGTTTCAAAAAAAAATTATTTAGTCATTTCTTATGTTTGTCTTAATTAAAGAAAAAATTCAAAAAAATTAGGATATATAAATAGTAACTCTTTTTGATTTCCTATTAACTTGTTTTGAAGTCCTGTAGTACTCCCACGATCTTGTTTTGACTGATTAGACTCTGTTCCATTCTATATGATAGTATCAAGTTTGAAGACATAGGCAACTACTTTGAAGACAATAAGATTCACTAAGATACCCATTCTGGTTTGACTATTGTCTTCTTTGGAAGTCCTGTAATGTTTACAACGCCTAAGTTTTATTGGTCTTGTTCTCTACTGTTTTGTCCAACTTTATAATATCTAATAAGATAGACAATTCTTTTTAAGGAAACAAGGGACAACGTTGATAACCATTGTTGATAAACATGTACTCTGTTCTACACCATGTGCTATGTCTATCCTTGGTATTGACTGACAGCTTTGTTTTGCCATATTTGACTGTCTTCTTCCCCCCCCCAAAGAAAGTAATAAGCACTAAGGAGTAATGAAATCCAAGATGTGTAAATTTTGTTGTAAAAAAGAGAGGGGAAAAAAAAAAGAAAAAAGAAAAAGAGCTCTAACGGATATAACAGCAAGAGTGTTTGGGGGTGTTAAATAGCTGACTTTATCAATGTTTTTGGAACATTGAACACAGCTGTTTGCAGTCTCCCTGTTTGAATGTCCACCTTGTGTTCTTTGATACTGTGATTTGAGGAACTATTTTCGAGAAAATAATGTGTAATCTACTAGCAGGTAATTTCTTACTGTTATGTTTTTTTGTTTTGTTTTGTTTTGTTTTGTTTTGTTTTGTTTTGTTTTGTTTTGTTTTGTAGTTCTGTATTGCGTGTACCCTTACGCCGCTTTGGTTTGTTTTGTGTTTTTCTCTTTTTCCTCTTAAATAAAAAAAAAAAAAAATAGTTGTCCAAATTATAAAATTAAAGCATGTAAAGTGAACATTCATATAATGAGATTGCAGACAGTGCCGATCAATGATCCAACAAAAGTTCAGTAATATGGATTTCCATCCTACACACTCAAACATACATGCAATTATATCCCTTAGACCACCTTCCTTTCCTCTCTTTTTAATAACAATTATACTTTTTGGGTTTTTTTTACTCCCACAATTCTTATTATTTTTTTTGGAGAGAGTAAAATCTAACGTGGCTAAACAAAACAGAGTCGGTTAGAACAAAAGGATTGGCCTAGTACATGATGTAAAAATAAAATATCACGTGATCTAAAATGGTTACCATTGTGCCTCTTCCTATTTTTTTAAAAAGTTGCCTATATCGTCAGGTATAATAGAATTGATCAAAACAGTACAGAACAAGACCAATAAAACCTACACTGGAGACCTTACAGGACTTCAAAAGAAGATAATCAAACCATAATGGGCATCTTAGTGAATCTTATTGCCTTCAAAGTGGTTGCCTAGGGGCTGGGGATTTAGCTCAGCGGCATAAGCACCTGCCTTGCAAGCAGGCAGTCATGAGTTCGATCCCTGGTACCGATAAAAATGAAAAAGACCAAAAAAAAAAAAAGTGGTTGCCTATACCCTCAAACTTGATACTATCAAACAAAATAGAATATAGTAAAATCTGACAGAACAAGATGGGGAGAGCAATACTGGGGATCATATCAGGTTAATAGGAAAACAAAAAAGGTACTATAATATATCCCGCTATTTTTTAATTTAGTTTTTCCTTAATTGAAAAAAAAATGTAAGAAAAAAATAGATTAATTTTTTAAAAGGGTGGGATTAAAGTAAAAGGACATTGTATTAGAACAACACAGGTCAAAACCGAACAATTTAAGCATCATTGTGTTTCACCCCCCAGATAATCTAACATAGTAGTCACCATAGTGCCTCCTTCCTTGAATTATTTGAGTATAACTTCATATACTATAGCATCAAGCAGATCAAATCAGTCTGAAGCTATTCAAGAGAATGAAGAAATTACAGGGTATTTAGAACCAGTTAACAGAAAACGAACAATGGTTGCCCATTTTTTAAATAAAACTAAAGCTAATTATCTAGGTTACGAATCAGTCTTGGTATAAACTACATTTCTCACCTCATCCATCTACCCAGCACACACTTGGTTTTTGGCTCTAGTTATGACAAGTTTTCTATGTAGAAATTCTTAATTTTTATACAACCAAATTTAAGTCTTTTATAATTTCTAGATTCTGGATCATATTTAAAAGCACCCTTCCTAAAGGTTTGTGCTAATATCTACTGCAGGAATTTTTATGCCTATATCTTGTACTCTGAGCAACTAAACAACATATAATGTACTAGTTACTCTTACTCTGTTACCAAATTTTGTTTTACCTTTTTTCCATAAAGTAAAAAAAACTTAGAAATAAAAGTATATTCCCTATCCTGCTATTAGAAAAAAGTTCATCTGTGATTTATTCTAATACTTGGGGGGGGGGGGTACTGGGGATTAAAACCCAGGAATGCTGAGCTACATCTCCAGCCCTTTATATTTCTTGAGATGAGGCTCACCATATCGCCCAGACTGACCACAAACTTGCCTCAGCCTCCCCAGCAGCTGTGATTACAGGTTTGCACAAACACACCCAGCTTTGGGTTCATTTGTATTCACATCAAACTTTTTGACACAGACTTACTGTACAGTATAAGGTTTGAATCCCACTTTTTTCCCCCAGATGACAACTTGGACAAATATTATTTTACTTAAAAATCCATCTTTTCTCCCAGTGATCTGAAATGCTCTGGAAGGTTTTTTGCATTTGTGTTTTCTTTCTTATGCCTTGATCCTGTGATGCTCAGAATTTCTAGCAAATGCCATTCAGATAAACTAGAATTAAGAGCATTTAAATTTAAGGCACTGTCTTCTGCTTCCCTAAATTATAAGAATTTGTGTTACTTATGACCTCTGCAAGAGCAATACTGGGAACCACGTGTAGTACACTGAGCACTTAGTAAATATCCTCTGAATAAATAATGAGCTACATTTATTTCAGCCTAAGCCCTAAGTACAGATTTCGGTTCCCTTAGGATTTCTAAGAACAATTTTGCCTGGCTTCCCAACACACCACAGCCCTTCCTTTTCTGGCAAAAGTCCTTCAGTTTAGTCCACATGGAGGAGCCTTACTAGAGTCAATGAAAACTGAATCACAATTTAAATATTCATAACCACCATGGAAAATGACCTGACAATTACAAAATTAAGCATCAATTATAAAATTGAGCAATTCTACTCCTGTTTATCCAAGAGAAATGAAAGTACTGCACGTAAACACTTGTACATAAATGTTCTCAGGAACTTGTATTCTGTTTGATAAATGCAACTAAAACAAATGTCTGTCTAGAGTACAGATATAAACACTGTGCTATGGTTATATGAAAGAACATTGGTCAGCAATAAGGAATAAAAACATATGCAATAACACAGGTGAATTTCAAAATCACTGTATTATAAAAGAAAATACACAAATGAATATTGTGTAATTTGATTTGTATGCAACCCAGGTATAGGCAAACTAACTATGACAGAAGTCAGAATCGAGGCTGCCTGGGGATGGAGTAAAGGGGAGAAGGAAGCCTTTCTAGAATGCTGGTGACATTTTATATCAGTTTTCAGAATGTGGCCCCTGAATGAGCAGCAGCTGCACACTGCTAGATATGAAAATTATCAGTCTGTACCCTAGATTCACTCGATCTGAAATCTGGCAGTGGGCACAGCCATCTGTGCCACCCAAGTATATGTGGCACATGCTCAAGACTGAGAACCGCTATTCTATAGCTTGTCTGTAGAGGTGATTACACAGGTGTATCCAAACTGTTAAAGCTTATCGGACTATTTGCTTTAGATCTGAGCATTTCATGCAGAAATTAACACCTCAGTTTCTAACAATCTGGATATAAGTTTTAAATATTATCTTTAAGCCAAATCTGTCTTTTCCACCTGTTTCCTTACCTTGGTAAATGGTAAAATAATATACCCAAAACTTGAGTAAAAACATGTCCTCCTCCAAACCCTCCCTCCTTTGTTCTAGACCCCTAGCATACTTACTCCGGAAGCACCTCTCCTCGTTAACCCTTTCTCTCCACATCTAACCTTACTTACCCCACTTCTTCAGTTCAACAGATGCTTGTTTTGTTTTTTTTTTTAACCTAGTCTAAATCACAGACTCCATCACTCCACCTCCAATATTCCTTTTGTAAATTGCCACAGCTGCTTCTCCATGTCACAGGTCAATTCAGGGTCTTTTGCTGCCCTCCCTGCTCACACCCTTTCTGCTTTTTCTGGCCATTGAACCTAGGGAGCTCGCATCTAGAACCCAGTTCTTTTTACTTCTGAGACAAACAGGCCATCCTCCTACCTCCAATTCTGAGTTCTGAAGCAATAGGCACATGTCACCATGCCTGATTCTTTTGCTTCTTTTTTTAAACCTCATGACTCCCTTCCAGATAGAGTATAAAGTCTTCTCTCCCTAGTGGGCACCAAAACCCTTTGGCCCTTCATATCCAGTCCCTTACTCTCAGACTGCACTGACACTGGTAGAGTCAAGGTTTTCCTAATATGCTAACCCCAACACACCTCCCTGCCAGTGGAACCCTAACTATTGTTTTTATTACTTCTTTCACAAGGAGAATGAAAGCCTCCCCACCGTGATTACATTTTCCTACAACTAAGTAAATGCTCAGCTATCTAAACTGCTCTTCTTTCATGCAGATTGCTGTCTTGAAGGACCTGAACACTTAATAGTCACAGGGAGTCTCTAAATATCACTCTCTTGCTTGTGACCTTCCTATAGCACCTTGTTACCTACTACATAAAGATCAAGTTCCTTGGCAGGCAGTTCAGTACAGTTACACCTTACTACCTCCAAACCCGCTCACTACCAGGGCTCTCCATGGGCCTTAACCAGAGCCTCAGAGGCATTTTCTGTGTGCCCCCAGCCTGGGACACCCTCCTTTTCCCCCTCCATGCTCCTCTTTTTTCTCCTCATGCTTTAAGTTGAGAGTGCTGAGTCAAGCATACTAATCAGCGACCCACTAATAACGGTCACCATGCCCAAGAACAAGGAATATGCAACAAAGAAGGTGAAAAGCCAGGGAAAGTGGAATGAGAGCAAGAAGCAGTAGAAATGGTCTCTCGGCAAATACTGGAGAAGCTACCGTGATTAAGACAGTGTTCTTCCTGGAGAAGCTTAATGTGATGGCTAACAGACAAAAACATTTCAGCGACACTGTGTGTGACACCACTATACACACACATTAAGCCCACATATACACCAAATACAGAATACAGATATACATCAAATACAGAAGCATATATTCAAACAAATTAAAAGCATGCCAGGGACACAGCTCAGCAGCACAGTGCCTGCCTGGAAATCGCAAGATCTTGAGTTTGATCTCTGGTACCCAAAAAAAAAAAAGTATGCCAGTGTAAGACTTAACCAAAGATTAAAGAGATCACTAGGCAAAGAATTCTGCTAAATTCCAACATCAGTGCTCTAGTGTCTTACCTACTAAATTTCTGTTGAATGATTTGCCCTTAGGTCAGTCATTTAATACATCTTCAAAGCTTCAATTTCCTCATTATAATAGGGACCTTGTTTAGAATCAGAGGTTTCTTTAGCAATAAAACATTCAGAAATTAACAAAAGCATAATCCTAGATATCAAATGTATGAACTTTTCAACACACATGTGTGTGGAAGAGGGACTTTGGATACCCAACTACATGGGGAAAAAAATACATCAACAGGTAGATGAAATTTTTTAAGTCATGTCTGTGAATGTGATGTTGAATTTTAAAACTCTGCAAACTGCAGCTTATAATGGATCTGCTGACACAATCTCAACCGCAGCAGCAGACACAGCACCCAAACCAGGTTGTTATGGCAACTGCAACACTTGGGTTAAGAGAAAGGGAGAATCTGTGTGTGTCGGGTCTTGTTGCCACTTCCATTAAAAACATTAAAATATTAAAAAATGTTTAGAAAAAACCTTGGAACTATCCATTTAGTGTAAATAAAAACAAAATGGGTTTGAGTCAAAAATGAAGGTTTGCACCACCTTAAGCATGGCTCATCTTGCTTTTGACTTCTGGCTTCCCCAGGTCAAACTAGCTCTTACCCTTGCACAGGCCCACCTTGCCACACATTTCAGAGATGCCCAGGTGCCTGCTGCACTAACTATAATATTGTTCCTTTAAATGTCTGTCACCTCTGCTCCATTATCAGCATTAGGGACACAGTACGTCCCTAGTCACCTTCATATATCCCCTGGCTAGAGCAATGCCAGGTGTATCAGGTGCTATCAGGTACTGTTCAGTTGAGGACATCTTAAATCATATTATAAATATGAAATTGCTCCACAGAAATGACTCTTTTAGCTTAACAAGTATATCTCTATAAAACATATTTGTTATTATGCATAAGGATCATGTTAAGAAAGAAACAGAAGTAAATGGTATGTCTCATAAGAACGAGATTCTAATTTTGGGGGTTCCACAAACCTATGAATGAAATGTAACATCTGGGTGAAGGCCAACCTCTCAGAAACTTAGCATTCTAATCTAGAGAATGAGGTGCCCAATCATGTCTATCTGAAGTGTCCTTCCTGCCTATGGTCCAGACACAATTTTTAAAAATCTTGTCTGTGAAAAAACATTTTAAGGAAAAAGGTACCTGAAAAGTCACTCACAAAATATGTTAAAGAAATGATTCTCGATCAGGTTTAGACAAGGCCTAGGGCCTAGCATATTTTCTCTCCTAGCATTGCATACTAGGGGATTGATTTATCATTCCTTTCCTACCTTCTTGGAATATCTGCAAGGAGGGAACATATGATTAGTATGAGCTACATGAAAATGGTGGAGACAAGGAAAAAAGTGAGGTTAGAAGCTGTCATTAGGTAAGAGCCTCCAGAAAGATGAAAGAGTGATAGATAGCTACAGAGAAACGGCCTCTCCGAGATTTAGAGCCAGCTGCTGTAATAGAGCAATGTGGGGAAGAGAAAGAGGAGGGAAACGGGTTCCTGGGACCCCGGAAGGATCTGAAGGGAGAACTGGAGCCCACAGAGACAGCAAAGACAGGGAGCTCAATGCAAAGTGTCAGTGCCAAGCAGCGCTTTCTCCCTGAGCCCAGGCTTGCAATGTGGAAGCAGCAACTCCAAATTGCAAAAGCACAGTGACTACTGGTGACACGAGAGGCCTCCACAGGGAGACACACCAGTGAGACCAAGCAGGGAGGCTGCAGACTGCAGCGGCTGGCGAATGATTCCAGTCTGGTTTGAGCATCTCTGGGAGGGGGCGCTTGGCTGGTGGCCACTGTGGAAGGGGAACAACTGAATTCAGAACTCAGGGCAGCTGCAGGCTGGCTCCATCTAGTGGCTGCTGTCATCAGGGTGAGGCACAGCTGTGGCAGACACCCAGGGTCAGGAAAGGCACCCAGAGTGTTGTGAGGTGAACAGCTTGTGCCCCAGCCTCACAGCCGGAAACAAAGAGCAGCCTGAGCTTCAGTGGAGCTGAGAGGACAGTTTCCCTAGGATTATCTTCTACCCACCACACCGGGATCAATCAACACAGATCTGGGCTCTAGTCCCCCCTCTGTCTACCAGTGACAGCAGGCAGACAGTCCACCATGAAGTGGACTTTTTTTTTCCTTTTCTTCCTTTCTTTGCTTTATTCTTTTTCTTGATTGTTTCCTCTTGGTTTCATGCATGCGCACACTGTTTCCAGGGATTTTTTTTTTTTTGATGTTTTATTCTGTACTTGCTTCTGTTTCTTCCTTGTTTCCCATCTTTTTCATCAGTTTCCCAAAGCTTGTCTTCCTTGGGCCTTCACATTTCCTTCTAATTTATTTCTCTGTATTTTTCCCAGCTCCTTTTAAATTTTCTCCCGAGGGTAAAACTGCCATATTAAAGGGACACATACACTACGGAACTTTCTGGTTTTAGATTTTTCTATATAACTAGAAATTTGTTCATACAGTTAGAAATGTCAAATTAATAGTAACCAGTTTGTCATTCTCTAGGCTGTGCTTGATGATACTGTTATTACTGATTATACTACTTTCACCAACGTGACTGTCATGGTTTATGTCTGTGTCCCCCAGGCCTCATGAGTTTGAATTGTTCATTTGTTATTCGTTCATTGTCTAGTGCTTGGATTGATGGTGTCAGTGCTCCACCCACAAAGGGGTGGAGCCAGGATGTGATGTAACGGCAGGAAGAAGGTGTGTCTTGCTCTTTGCCAGTTTCTGTTTGTAGCTGCCGTGAACTGCAGCCCAGCCATGCTTGCCTGTCTTGGAGCCAACTGAGTGTGGACTGAAACCTCCAAAAGCTGTAAGAAATAAACCTTTCCTTTCCCAACTTGGGCTTTCAGGTATTTTGTCTCAGCGACGAGTAAAAAGTAACTAAGACAGAATTTGGTACCGAGAGTGGGGTCATTTGCTGTGACTATACCTAGCCATGTTTTTCAAGAGGCTTTGGAAATGGCTTGTGGGTGGAGTGTGGAAAGGTTCAGACATGTCGCCTGGATGCATAGAGCTGGAGCAGTTTAGGCTGTTCTGTAGAGGAGATTCTGGTCAGAGCTCAAGAGACCAGAAGGCTGATAGAAAGCCAGATGGTAAAGACCAGGCTTGGGAGGTTTCTGCATTGGTCGTTGGACTCCACATGATGTGTTATGGCTTGGCAGAAAGTTTGTCTGCATTTTGCTCCTGCCCAGAGAGTTTGCCTAAGACTGAGACAAAGGGCAATGGACTGATTAATCTTGAAAAAGAAATTAAAAAGCAATCAAACATTAAGGCTGTGGCATGGCTATCGTTGGGGGCTTTCAGCCAGCTTTATGTTTCAAATGGAGAGCAAAGAGCCCAGCAGGATAATGTACAATGCTATGAGTTTGGCCCAAAGGAAAATTCCAGGAAGGCTGTGGATTGTAAAGAAAGAGTTGAAATTTTGATTCTTGAGGAGAAACAGAGAGATAAAAAAGATGGCCCCCGGGCATCCCAGGAGTCGGGTCCCCACCCTGTGCAGCCTCACAGCAAAGGTGAAAAAATTTGCTCAGAGGGAAAAGCTGCAGAGCACCATGTTCCAGAATGGCGACAGTGGCCACATGAGGTTCCAGAATGGCAGCAACGTAGAGAAGCTTTTTCTCACAATTAGGTAAACAGAGCCCTGCGATCCAGGCCACTGACCCCTACAGCCAAGAGAGAGAAAAGCCTGGCTACTGCTTCAGCTAGCAGCAAACCTTGGGGGCATCCACAAGGTGCTGATTTTAGGTGCAAGAAAAATGCACAAATTCTGAGGGTAAGACGGTTCCACCTCGATTGCAAAGGGCCTGGGAGGCCAACCAGTGTGCCCCTGAGAGGGCAATTTATGAAGAGGTAAGTGTGAAGCCAAAGGTGCAGTGGAGACCCCAAAAGTTTGGAAAAGCCAGGAATGTGGATGATCCAAGGGAAGCTGCAAAAGCGAGCAGAGAAGATTTA
This sequence comes from Cavia porcellus, assembly GCF_034190915.1. Taxonomy (NCBI): domain Eukaryota; kingdom Metazoa; phylum Chordata; class Mammalia; order Rodentia; family Caviidae; genus Cavia; species Cavia porcellus. Next base: position 36,960,357 of record NW_026947489.1, read on the forward strand.
AGAGAAAAGCTGCAGGAGTTGAAATCACTGGAAGTGCCCTGGGGGTGGAATTACCCAAGCCTTTTGGAGCTTGCAACCAGACTGTTTCAGATGCTGAGCATGGAACTCTAAGACTTAACGTTTGTCCTGCTGGATGTTGGACTTGCTTTGTTTCCAATGCTTTATAATTCCCCTGTTTGTAACTTTTGGAATGGTAACGTTTATCTTGTGCCTTTGCATGTCAGAAATGTTTAATCTTGTTTCATTTGTACAGGGGGTTACAGTTAAGAGTTTGCCATAGATCTTGGAGGAGACTTTGGACTTGGACTTTTCAGCAATGCTGAAGCTGTTAGGACTTTGGCAACTCTTGGAGGTGGACTAAATGTCTTTTGTATAAAGGATGTACATGAGTCCTGGGGGCCAGGGGTGGAATGTCATGGTTTATGTCTGTGTCCCCCAGGCCTCATGAGTTTGAATTGTGCATTTGTTATTCGTTCACTGTCTAGTGCTTGGATTGATGGTGTCAGTGCTCCACCCACAAAGGGGTGGAGCCAGGATGTGATGTAATGGCAAGAAGAAGGTGTGTCTTGCTCTTTGCCAGTTACTGTTTGTAGCCGCTGTGAACTGCAGCTCAGCCATGCCCGCCTGTCTTGGAGCCAACTGAGTGTGGACTGAAACCTCCAAAAACTGTAAGAAATAAACCTTTCCTTTCCCAACTTGGGCTTCAGGTATTTTGTCTCAGCTACGAGTAAAAAGTAACTAAGACAGTGACCCAGTTGTTCTAGTAAATTGTTCTACCTTGTAGGGCAAATCTAAGATTCCTAGAGGGTCATAATATTATAGGCCGGTGCCAAAGAACCAGGGGCTAGACAGGCAGCAACTTTTCATGCTCAGTAAATTGAAGAGGGAGGATCTAGCAACAGACTCAAAAGTCAAAAGCCAACAACACCTATAAGATATCTCTGAGAAGTAATCATTTCCTAAGGGTTCTCATTACTAGCAATAAAGCTACCTACCATAAGCAATTTACAAGAATCAACACAGTAATTAAACTTAAAAAAAAATGAAAAACACAGGAATCAAGACAGACACAGCCCCAGACTTTCAGCTCACCAAAGGCAACCCAAGGGGGTAATGAGATGAAAAAACTCAAACACCACCCACCTGGACTCTCTGAAGTGTTAACAGCAGAAGTAACAAAGCAGATGAATGAGGCTCAAGGAAAAAAGTCAAATTAGAAATTTCTCAGATAACTAAAGAGACAACGACCACACTAAAGGATATAGTTAGTGAATCTAGAATAGATACAGATAAAAATAGAAAGGCTTAGGAAAATGATGAAAATCGTAAATGCCCAACATAGAAAAGAAATGGAATCCATGAAACAGATCTGAATAGACATCCCGGAGATTAAAAATTCTGAAATATACACAGCAAAATCAGCCAGTCTGAGGATAGATTATCAGATCTTCAAGACAAGTTTGCAATTAGCAATCATGAAACATTTCTTAAAAATAGCAAAAGACCATAAAAAACTACTCCAACAAGCTGTTTGATGATACAAAGAAGAATATCGTAAGTTGACAGGAGCCAATGAAAAAGCAGAAGATAGCACAAATGATATTTAAAAAAAACAAAACCTGTTCACAGAAATAATGGCAGAAAATATGCCTGGCATGGAAAAAAGAATTTCACATAGATACATGAGGCATATGGAACTCCAATTAGCCATGATTGAAGAAAAAAAAATTCTATACCATGGCACAGTCAAGATTCCAGAAATTCAACACAAGAAGAAAACATTAAAAGCTCTTAAAGAAAAATCAGCTATAAGTAAAACCAATCAGAATCACAGCAAACTTCTCAACATAAACCCTTAAATCAAGGAAAGCTTGGAGTGAAATATTTCAACTCCTAAAACAAAATAAACTTCAAAACAGATTGGAATGCCTTGAAAAACTCTCTTTCTAAATTGATGGAAAAATAAGATACTTCCACAACCAAGAACACCTGAAGAAATTCATAACCAATAAACAAGCACTCCAAAATGTTCACAAGGACATTCTAGAAAGAGATAATAAAGACTACAACTTCATGAGCCCCAGTGGAATGAATCCACTGGGCAAAGCATACAATTAAAAAGACGAAAGAGAAAGAATCAACAACAGGAAAATAACATGACAAGGTAAATCAATACATGTGAGATATGAATTATTAAGCAAATTATTATTATCAAATAATTATTATCAATTATTAAGCAAAAGAAAAAGTGGCAGAATGAGTCAGGAAACAAGATTTAACAAAATGCTGCATCCAAGAAACACATTTAATTCAAAAATAAATGCACAAGGGGCTGGGGATTTAGCTCAGCGGCATAAGCACCTGCCTTGCAAGCATACCGTTGTGAGTTCAATCCCTGGTACCGATAAAAAAAAAAAAATTAAAAAAATAAAAATAAATGCAGACTAAAAGTCAAAGGATGAAAAATAATACTTCATGTGACAGGCACCTGGAAAAAAGCAGGGGTAGCTATTCTGTTTGTAGACAAGTGAATTTCAAGCCAAGAGATAAAGAAGGTCACTCCACGCTTGTTAAGGAACAATCCAAGATGAAGAGATAACAATCATAAATACATATGCACCAAATGCCAATATATTCAAATATATAAAACAAATGTTAGTGGACATGAAAAAAATCAGGCAAGCACGAATACAATTGTAATGAGGGACCTCAATACCTCTCTGTCACAAATTAACTAGACAGAAAAATCAACAGAGAAATATCACAACTGAACCAAAACTTGGAACAAATGGACTTAGATGTCTACAGAGTATTCTACCCAGCAACATCAGAATACATATTCTTAGCAGCACATGGGACATTCTCCAAAATAAATCACATACTAATTCATAGAACATAGTTAAATAAATGCAAAGGAAATGAAATGATCACATGCATATTATCAGATCACAGTGCAAGGAAACTGGAAATCAATGGCAAAATAAACCACAAGAATCATGACCATGTGAAATTAAATAATACCTTCCTAAACAACTAATGAATGACTGGTGAAATTTTTTAAAAAATAGATAGTTTCTACAATTAAACAATAATACCATTTGCAGAATTTATAGGACACAATGAAAGTAGTCCTATGAGGGAAATTTATAGCAGTGAATGCCATGTCTGAAAACTAGAGTGAGCTCAAATAAAGAACCTAATTTTGGACCTCAAGCTTTGAGAAAAAGAGTCAAGCACAAAGTTTATATGAAAATATAAATAATCAATGAATTGAAGAGTTGTTTCCTTGAAAGGTTAAATAAAATTGACAAACCTTTAGCCAAACTTATCAAAAAAAGGAAAGACTCAAGTTCATGCACTTAGGAATGAAAAGGGCAAGATCACAACAGATCCTACAGAAATTCCAAGGATCTTCCATACCTACTTCAAGAACCTATATACAAATAAAATGGGAAACAGAATTAAAGGACAGATTCCTAAATATACATGAATTACCAAAGCTGAATCAAGAAGAGATACAAGATTCTAAATAACCAATGTCAATCAATGAAATTAAAGAATTAAAAACCTACCACCAAAGAAAACCCTGATAGAATCACTGCTGAATTCTACAAGAAATTTGGAGAAGATCTAATTCTATTACACCTCAAACTCTTTCATGAAATCAAAAAGAAAACAATACTCCCAAATTCATTCCTAGAAGCTAGCATTACCCTGATACCAAAACCAGACAAGGATCCAACCAAAAAGAACTACAGGCCAATCACTATCATGAAAGTAGGTACAAATATGCTCAATAAGATACTGGCAACGGAATGCAACATGTCATCAAGAAGATTACACACCATGACTAAGTGGGATTCATCTCAGGAATGCAGGGATGGTTCAACACATGCAAATCAATAAATGTAATACACCATATTAACAAACTAACAAAAACCACATTATCATCTCAATAGAAACAGAAAAGGCATTTGACAAAAGCCAACACCTATTCATGATAAAAACTCTATAGAAAATTAGAATAGATGTAGCTTAGAAGTGTGTGAGACGATTAGGTGGAGAACACAGCGTTAGGCCCTCTGTTGGGAGATGCAGTGAAGGTTCTTAAAAACCATTAGCACAGGATTCCCTTGCTTGAAAACATTCTATAATGCTTCCTTTATTCTACGGCACATTATTATGTAATTATGACTGAGATTATTCATGAATCCCCAAGGGCTTTATAGGCGTTACCCCTAATGTCTTTATGTATATATCACTTATTAAAGCTTTCCTTTTACTTTTGTCTTTCAAATAATTCATGTACGTATAAAATGAAAAGTGTTCCTGCTCTTAGAGAATCCTCAGTGCTATTTCTAAGAGCTGATGTCTCTCCTACAGTTCTCTCATTGGCTCAGACAAGTGACTAGTAAAGGTTCCCAGGATGTTTACATATTTATTACGTTTTTAAATGGACCACAAAGTATTAATTTTGCTGAAATATCTTTTAGTTTAAAATATAACGGTTATTTCTAATATCCATACAGTTATTTCTGAAACCATGCTTTTTTTCCTTGAATATTCACCTAAGTAGTCAAGAATTCCACACTTCATATGTGTGTCTGTGTCTGTGTGTGTGAGAGAGAGAGACAGAAAGAAACAGAGACAGAGACAGACAGACAGAAAGAGAAACTATTCCACTTTATTTATATACCTCAGTCCCTCCTGGTGTTCAGAGTATTTACACTCAAAAGTAATGTGACAACTACTATCATTAGCTACATATCACTAAACGAGAGTCAAGAGCATAGAACAGGCTAACTACTTAACTTCTATATGACATCAAAAAGCTATTATTTATTCTTTTAACTGGTACATAAAAATGTATATATTAGTGGGGCCCACATAATGTCTGACACATATACATGTTACATATGTTTGAGTAACCTTTATCTCTTCAAATATATAACACTTCTTTATGGCAAAACCTTTACAATCCTTTCTGCTAGCTTTTTGAAACATAATTATTGTTCGTAAATTACCCTACTGTGCAACAGCACAGCAGAGATCCTTGCTCTTATCCAACTACAAGTATCCAGTGACCCCACATTTCCCTGTCCCTGCCCAGTCCCCCTCCATTCTCCCCAGCCTCTGCCAAAAACCATTTTACACTCGGTTTCTATGAAATCAATTTTTTCATACACCACACGTGAATTCATGCGGTACTGTGTATATGTGTGTGTACACATATGTATAGTATTCTGGATCAGTCCCAGGGCCTTGCACATGTCACACTAGCACTCTACCATTAATCTGTATTAAGAGACAGGCTCTCACTAAGTTACGCAGGCTGTCCTTAAATTTATAATCGCCTGCCTCAGTCTCCCATAGAGCTGGGATTAGAGGCCTGCCCCACTGAACCCAGCTGTATGAGCACTTAACTTCTAATGCCTGGTTTATTTCACTTAGTATAATGCTCTTCTGTTCTACCCATATTGAAGCAAATGATTACAATTTCATCATTTTTTATGGCTGAAGGCTATTCCACTCGATATACATACAGCCTTAAAAATAGGGCTTCTGTGCAGTCACTAAGTCTATAATTTTCAGAATTCCCTACAGAACTTCTGTTACAGATAATACACTAAGACAGGCTGTAATATCATCGCTGATTGCCTTATCATTTTCCGAAGTTTCCCTAAATTCTTTTGAAATTGACAACTGCTATTGAGTTCAAAATATTTATCCACATGAAATGTTTATACAATGGTATAATCATTAAGGTGACCATGACTATGCCAAAATTTTAGTCCACCTAATATGGAAGAGATAGCACTAAAGAAAACAACTCGCAGTTAGACATGGTGGAACATGCCTGTAATTCCAGGACTCAGGAGGCTGAGGCAGAAGAGTATCACAAATCTGAGGCCAGCCTAGGCTACACAATGAGTTCAAGGCCAGCCTGGACAAATAGTGAGAACTTATCTCAAAACAAAAACAAACAAAACACTCCAAGCAACTATACAGTCTGTGACAGAAAGAATATTAAAATGTAATGCTTAAAATGGGTGGCTAATGCTGGGCATGGTGGTGCACATCTGTAATCTCAGTACTTGGGAGGCTGAGGCAGGAGGATGATTGCAAGCTCAAGACCAGCCTGGGCTACAAAGTGAGCTCAAGGCCAGCCTGACCTGCATAGTGAAACCCTATTTCAAAAGACAAAAACATAAAATAAAATGGGTAGGTAGGCACATGCCTTTGGCAGATGGGCCAACCAGAAAACTCCCCTGAGATCCAGGACAGCTGGGCCCTGAACGTACATATGCCTTTGGAGGGCAGAATAATCAGAGAGACCAGCAACATGGACACGTTTGAAGCAGCAGTGAGAAGCCATCAGTTGGGCACTGGAGAACTCTGCTAACAGAAGACCAGTCCCAGGCTCCACATTCAGAGGCCAAGATGAGCTCCATATCCAGTGCATTTCTGAATTTAGTATGAACACTACCACAGAACTGAAGCACCACTTTTATTTTATTTAAAGAGAGAAAAAAAAAAAAGCAAAACAGAAAAAAGGGTAGAAGTAATACAGAATTTCAAAAAAATAAATAGTAATAAATAATTGATAGATTACATATTGTCATTTTAGACATAGTCGTTCAGGTTAAAAAATTAAAGCATTAAAAGGGGGGGTGCTGGGGATTTAGCTCAGCGGCATAAGCGCCTGCCTTGCAAGCAGGCAGTTGTGAGTTTGATCCCTGGTACCGATAAAAATGAAAAAGACAAAAAAAAAAATTAAAGCATACAAAGTGAACATTCAGACAGTAAGACTGCAAACAGTTCTGTTCAACAATCCAACAAAAACTTAGTAATATGGTTTTCTATCTTACACAGTTAAACATACATGCAGTTATATCCTTTAGAGCACTTTCTTTTCCTCTTTTTTACAATAACAATTACACATTTTGGGTTTTATTACTCCCACAGTTTTTATTACTTTTTTTATTTTGAAGAGAATAAAACCAAATGTGACAAAACAAAATAGAGTCAGTCAAAACAAAATTATGGGGATTCCGGAAGAACATGGTGGATAGATTAGCAGCAGCCTCTGAGGCTCTCGGAGAAACTGCACTTGAAATCTAGGAATGGTGCCGGGCAGGAAGTCCCAGGCAAGGGGGGATATGCTTTCCTGACCCGGGAACGAACTAAATTAAGATAAACCGTCTGGAAACGCAATCCTGGTGAGACAGTAGGCACAGATAAGGTCTCAGCACGGAAGCTGGACCTGCGCCACTGGAAACTGTGATTTGAATTACCTACAGCCGCTGTTGCATCCCAGTAGGCACAGCAGGGAGAGAGGCACGAAAGCTAGGAGAGTGGGAAGCGTTGAAAGGAGTTGGGAGCAGGACTGGCCGGGTGCCCTACATCAACCTGCGGTGAGTGAGCGAATCGGGACCTTTATGTAGAGAAGGAGGCTTCAGCAGAGGACATACTCGGACTGGGCAGACTTCCCGGAATGAGAAGCTGCAGTGACTTCAGTCACATATCCCCCTCTCAAGCGGGATTGGTGGGGAGTGCCTGGCTTGTGAGATGCCGCTGGCTGAGACCCAATAGGCTAGCCCAACTCAGGTCCCAGCGCCTGGAGGTGCACCCTAGCGGTGAAGCCTTTGGTAGGTTGACCTGGAGGGGCAGGCCCAGCAAGACTGCCCAGGTCTGTGACTCCCTGATGCGATGTGGTAGGCGGGAACACCTAGCTGGTGAAATTCAAACAGACTGTGGCCGACAGGGAAGGAAGCCGGGCCTCCTATACATGCTTATATATAAGGAACAAAGAATATGGGAAGAGGGTGCAACAAGAAAGGGTCCTTAGCCCCCAATCCTGAGAAACACGCAATAGCAGACACGGCACCAACAGATATAAAGCGCTATCTCCAGAGCTTCACAGACAAGCTCAGGAATGAAGTTATTAATGACCTGAAGCAAGACATAAGCAGAATAGTTAGAGAAATGCTAAGCACTGCCCAAGAAAAAACAGATGGTGGAATAGAAGAACAGAAAAAAAGGGGAGAATTGTTTGATGGAGAAGATAGAAAAAACATAGAATACATGAAGCAGGTTCAAAGAGATTACCAGGAAACTAAAAACTCTATCAAAAACTGGCATAACAGCTTAAAAGAAACTAAGGATAGATTATTTGAACTTGAGGGCAGATTTATAATATGGGAGCATGAAATGAAAAACTTCTTAAAATAACAAAAAAACAAACAGCAACAATACAAAAACGAGAAGATGATAAGAGGATCTATAACTTAAGAATTAAGAACATAAGAGAAGAAGTGGGGACACAAACAAATGGACTACAAAAGCTATTCACAGAAATAATCCAAGAGAATTTCTCTAATTTGGCAAAAGGTAAAGATCTCAGATATATGAGGCATACAGGACACCAGCCACTTATAACCCAAACAGAGCTACACCCAGGCATATAATAATCAAAATTCCAGAAATCCAATATAAGAACAGAATATTAAAAGCCATCAGAGACAAGAAACAGATCACTTACAAGGGAACACCCATCAGAATTACAGCAGACTTCTCGGCACAAACCATCAAATCACGAACAGTGTGGGGGAAAATAATTCAAGCTTTGAAAGATAATAACCTCCAGCCAAGATTGATATATCCTGCACAACTGTCCCTAGAAATTGATGGAAAAACAAGGTGCTGCCAAGATAAAGAGGAACTAGGGGAATTTGCAACCACTAATTCAACTCTACAGAGAATACTACAGGATAGTCTAAAAAAAGAAAATACCAAGATTCCAGAAATAGTGACATAGAGGCCACAATGAATGGAGCAGAAAACGAAATGAAGAATGACAAACTGACAACAAATGACAGAAAAAGAGCTCAACAGAAATGAGGCAGAGAAGACTGGAAGGTAGGAACAGCAATTTTGGAGAAAACAAGACATCATAATAGCTAGTGCTGATTTAGTATCATCTTGTTTTGAAGTCCCATCAAACTTGTATTCTTCAGTCTCCATTGGTCTTAAAAGGTTGTATCTTATTGGATTTTATTATACATGATAATATAAGCAAAAACTTTTATAGACAAGGAGTTTATATAAAAACCATTGTTCATTTTCTGTCAGTTGGTTCTAAATACCCTGTAATAATGTCATTCTCTTGAATGGTTTTATAGTGTCTTGATATGTTTGGTGCTACAGTATAAGAAGCTATACTCAAAGATTTCAAGGAAAGAGACACTATGGTAACTATTTTTATGTCAGGATATCTTGTGGTGAAACACTGTTTTGCTTAAATGGTTATGATTTGACCTGCACTGTTCTGTTGTTATGCCCTCTTTTATCTCAATCCCCCCTTTTTTTAATTATTTACTTTTTTCTTTTTATTTTTTTAATTAAGGGAAAAATAAATAAAAAATAGCAAGATACATTATAGTAACCTACTTTGATTTCCTATTAACTTGATTTGAAATCCTGTATTGCCCTCATCATCTTGTTTTGACTGATTTTCCCCTATTCTGCTTTGCTTGATAGTACCAAGATCAAAAGTATAGGCATAACTGTGAAGACAATAAGAATCATTATGACGCCCATTCCGGTTGACTATTATTTTCTTTTAAAATCCTGTAATGTCTCCAATGCTTTGGTTTTATTCTTTCCTGTTTAGATCAATTTTATTATAACTGCCAATTCTTCTTAAAATAGCAAGAGGCAGTATGGTAACCATTGTTGATCACCTTATATTTTGTTTTTTACATTATCTATTATGTCCATCCTTTTGATTTGACTGACTCTGTTCTGATATGTCGCATTTGGTTTTACTCTCTTCAAAAAAAGTAATAAGAACTGTGGGAGTAATAAAACCCAAAATGTGTAAAAGTCATTCTACAAAAAAAAAGAAAAGAAAGTGCTCTAAAGGTCATAACTGCATATATGTTTAGGTGTATAAGACAGATAACCATATTACTGAGTGTTTTTTGGATCATTGAACAAAACTGTTTGCACTCTCACTGTTTGAAAGTCCACTTTATGTGCTTCAATTTTGTAACTTGAACAACTATTTCTAAGATGAGAATATGTAATCTATTAACTATTGATTTCTTACTGTTTATTTTTTAAATTTTATATTACTTGTACCCTTTTTCTGTTTTTTTTTTCCATTTTCTCCTTAAATAAAAAAAAAATTATGAACATAGTACATGACTTAAAAACAAAATACAAGGTGACCAACAATGGTTACCATAATGCCTCTTGCTATCTTCAAACAATTGCCCATATTATCAGGTATAATAAAATTGAACAAAACAGTACAGAACAAAACCAATAAAAATGAAACATTGGAGACATTACAGGACTTCAAAAGAAGATAATAGTCAAACCAGAATGGGTATCATAGTGAATCTTACTGTCTTCAAAGTAGTTACCTATACCCTCAGACTTGATACTGTCAAACAAAAGAGAATAGAGTAAAATCTGTCAAACCAAGACAGTGAAAGCAATACAGGGCTTCAAATCAAGTTAATAGGAAATCAAAAATTGTTACCACAGTATATCCTGCTATCTTTGGAATAGCTGTCCATGCCATCAAATCTAATACAAGAAGACAAACTGAAACAGAATAAAACCAAACTAAACAGAATGATGAAAACAATATGGGTTTCAAATCATGATAATAGATTAACAATAGCCTTCCCTTTTTAGACAATTCCTCCCTTTTCACTTTCACAGGGTACATTGTACATTTTGCATCCCACTAACTACTTTAGCTTTTAGATTACGGAGGCAGCCCACTATTCACCTAAGTGATTCTGAACCTTTTTACCCCCGAGCATGATCTCAAGTTGTATCCATTTACCTACAAAAGCCTCAAAGTTTTCTTTCTTTATAGCTGAGTAAGTTTTCCATTGTATAAAAGTGTTATGGCTTTCTAGCCAATCTGCAGCTGATGGGCAAGCTACCTCCACTTTTATCTGGTTCCCTGTCACACAGAGCATTGTTTTCTCATCTTTGACTTTCAGTCTATAAACCTTCTTTCAGGTTAATTATATTTCTTATATAGAGCATACTGATGGACCCTATCTCCTGATCCACTCTGTGTTTCTTTTTATTAGTGTATTGAGGCTAACCATGTTAGCGATTATGGCCAACCTCCTCTGCCTCATCTCTGCCATGCTATTTTTCTACCAATGGTTGTTTACTTTTTTCCCTTCATTCCACTGTCTGCCCTGTTCAGTGAGCACCCTCTGCCACTGTTCCTGAAACCATGGTCTTTTTTCTTTCTGTCTCTCTATAATGTCCTTCAGTATTTTTTATAGGGTTAGTTTGATGGTCATGAACTCCCCCAGTTCCTCTTTGTCATGGAAGTATCTTGTTTCTCCATTAATTTTGAGAGATACTTTTGCAGGATACATCAATCTGGATTGGAGGTTATTTTCTTTCAGGACTTGGAATACTTCACTCCAAGCTCTACTTGATTTAATGATTTGTGTCGAGGAGTCTGCTGTGATTTTGATGGGTTTTTCCTTTATAGGTGATCTGGGGTTTTTTTCTGACAGCTTTTAATATTCTGTTCTTGTGTTGAAATTTCTGGGATCTTGATTATTGTATGTCTGGGTATAGATCTATTTTGGTTATAGCTGGCTGGAGTTCTGTATGCCTCATTTATCTGGATATCATTTCCTTTTCTTATGTTGGAAAGTTCTCTTTAATTATTTCTGTAAATAGCTTTTGTATCTCATTTGTGTTTACCCTTGCTTCTTCACTCACATTTTTTATTCTTAAGTTATAGATCCTCTTGTCATCTTCTAGCCTCCGTATTGTTACTTCCTGGTTCCTTGTGATTTTTAAGAGATCTTTCCTTTCATGATCACAAGCTGCATACCTGTCTTCAAGGTTTGATAGTCTGTCTTTAGTTTTTCCTTCAAGCAGTTTTGACAGCTTTCAATGGAGTTTTTAATGTCCTGGTAATCTCTTTGAATCTGTTTCATGTATTCTAAATTTTTTTATATTCTTCATTAAAGGTTTCCCTCCTTTTTCTATGCTTCTCTATTCTTTCATCTGTGTCTTCTTTAGACATGCTTAGCAATTCTTTTATTATGTTTCTCATATCTTCTTTTACCTGTAATAGTATTTCTGTACTAGGTTCTTTTATAGCTTCATGGAGTCTTTATTTCAGCTGTTGTTGCTTCAAAAACTGCAAGTGTGCAACTCCCTATCTCTTCTGTGTTTACATCTCCTGGACCAGTACTACTTGGGTTGGAGGCCAGAGACTGCCTTTTGCTTCTTCCTCTTGTCATGTTTCTGGTTTCTTCTGGACAAGCACAGAGTGGGGTCCCCAGAACTTCCTCTATTGGTTGTAATTACTCTGAAGTGTGTTGGCTAGGTATTTCTGCTGCTTGCTGCTTTTTCCAGTCTGCTGGTGGTTATTGGAATATAAGCAGGGCCAGGGCAGGCTGGCCCCTCCCTTCTGAGCTGGTTAATCACAGGGAGTCTTCATCTGGTTAGTGTGTGCCGGGCAAGTGGAGTTGGTTAGGGATAGTTTTAGGGAAACCTTGGCGGTGGCTACTGGACTGCGCAGAGGGGTGGGACTCAGTCCAAGCAATTTCCACCAGTCTGCTCTGAGCTAAGAGTGCCTGAACGAAGCCAGCTGCAGTTCTGTCTCCAGGCTTATCCTGCCCAACTCCATAATGGTGCCCTACCAATTGCCCACCTCCATGGGAGAACTGAGTCCCGCACACTCACTGCCAGCCAGTGCAGTTCTCTAGTCTGCTGCTCATTTCCACCCCACGTCTCCCCACCAAGGCCTTCGGTCTTACTAACCACCAGCTTCATTGTGCCCATGCATCTCCAGGTTCCAACAGCACTTTTGGCATGGTGGTTCCGGCTCCAGTGAAAGTGCTACCAGCTACTGCCTTCTTCTGTTTAAGTTTTTCTTTCTTTATTCTCAATTCTCATTTCAGCTTCTTCCTGGGTTGAGGGGGCCCACTTCTTTCCTTCTTGTCTTCCCCAGAATGTTATATTCCAGCATCTGGACTGTTTCTCTCAGAGAGGCTATTAACTCTGCTGCTTACTGTTCCGCCATCTTCCCAGACCTGTTTTGCTACTTTTATTCTCTCATGTTTGTTTGATTGGCTATCTCTTAGCTGTCTGGTTGAATGTTGACTTACTTTGTTTTGTATATTGTGGTTATTTTTAATTCAGGGCTTTATTTTTTTTCCCTCCTCTCCTTCTCAGGTCTCCTTTTTTCCTCTTTCTTTCTTCTTTTATTTTCTGTTCCCCTCGTTCTTTCATCTTTTTTCACTTTTTGGGTTTCTTACCTTCCTCTTTTGATTTTTTTCTATGATTCTCTTTCTCTTTTTCCTCAACAACTTCTTGAATTTAAACTTTCAAGCAAGTAAACATTGTCTCTTCTCTTTCTGATTACTCCTTCATATTCTATTTCATTGTTTCTCTCTTGTGTCTTTGTTTTCCAAAACTCAGGTGATCATCCTTTGACCTCCAGTCTAGACGTTACTATATTTGACTTCAATCATCACTTTATCCGTCCCCTTCCAACCTTAACCCCTAGCTCCACACACTGCACAAGGTAAAATCACTGCATATGATTACATGGTATATGTTTGATTTTGTTATATGACTTTACAGTTTGTTCCTGTAGTCAGGGGTAGCAGGTTAATGGTTACCTGAGTTTGTAAGTGACCTGTACTTGAAATTACATCCTTTCTAACTATACTACTTTATCCAGGTTTCTCTCTCCTGTGTGGTAGCACTGTGATCGTGTGGAAACGTAATCAACACCACAACCCAGTACCAAAGGATTACTGAGCCAAACAGTAACCTTCCATCCTTTACAAAGTGGGACAGTAGGTTCTTCAGATAGCTATAAAGAGCCATCTACATCTAGAGGACACTCCTGAAGAACAGACATCTCCTAGTTATAAAGTTAACTATGATAAGAAATCAGCAAACACCAACATAGGGGGAAAAAAAGGAGAAAATAGAAAATGACAAGATGCAGAAGTTAAATGCAGCCTCAGACCCCAGCCCACCCAGGACGAGCCCAGCATTCAGTGAGAGAGATGAAATTGGAAATCAGACACTGGAACTTTCTGAAATGGTAGAAACAAAAGTGAAAAAACAAGTTGAAAAAGCTAGAGAAAATAATCTCAGGTAAAAAGAGAAATGATGCTTAAAATCAAAGATACTAGGGAAGATAAAGGAGCAGATGAGCTTAGAAAAATAATAGAAACAAAAAATGCCCAACAGAGGAAAGAAATAGAATCCATGAAACAGATCCAAACAGAAATCCAAGAGATTAAAACCTCCACTGAGACCGAGGATTTAGCTCAGTGGCACAAGCACATGCATGGTATGTGCAAGGTCGTGAGTTCAATCTCTGGAACCAAATAAGAAAAAAACCTCCATTAAAAGTATATACAACATGCTGAATGAAGGAGAGGACAGAACTACAGATCCTGAAGACAGAATTTCAGCTAGTGATCATGAAAAGCAAGATATCTAAAACAGCAAGAAACCATTAAAAAAAAATCACCCCAACAGCTACAAGATAAAGCAAAAAACAACAATATAAGATTGACTGCTGTCAGTGAGAAGGCTGGAGACAATGTAAATGCCATTAAAATTAATTTTAAAAACTTCACAGGAATAATAAAAGAAAACTTCCCAAGTGCAGATAAAGATTTTGACATACAAATAAATGAAGCACAAGAACTCCAAATAGCCATGACCAAAATAAAATTACACTGGGACATATAATAATCAAGATTCCAAAAATTCAGCACAAGAACAGAACATCAAAAGCTATTAGAAAAAAGAAACTGATTACCTATACAAAAAAGCCCATAAGAATCACAGCAGACTTCTCAGCCAAACCTTCAAGTCAAGAAGAGCTTAAAGTATTTCAAGTCCTGAAAGAAAACAACTTCCAACCCAGACCTACATACCCTGAAAAACTATCTTTCAAAAGTAATGGAGAAACCGAGTAAAAAGAAAACCCACGAATTCTGAAAAAAATCTTAGTCAACTGTCCCTCAGACAAAGGGACAATTCAGACAATTCTGTCTAGAATATATAAAGAATTTTTTAAAAATCAGACCCCAAAAATTCAAAGACCCAATCCAAAAATGTGCGTCTGAAATGAATCCACAGTTCTCAGATAAAAATATACAAGTGGCAAATAAATACATGAAAAAATGTTCATCATCATTGGTCATTAGAGAAATGCAAATTAAAACCACACTTGAGATTCCATCTCACTCCTGAAAGAATAATCAGGATAAAGAAAACTATCGACAACAAATGCTGGAGAGGCTGCAGGGAGAAAGCAAGTCTTCTGCACTGTTGGTGGTAGTGCAGACTGATGCAACCATGTGGAGGTCAGTCTAGAGGTTCCTCAAAAGCTGGGATTGGATGTCCCATGCGAACCAGCTATTCTACTTCTGAACATATTCCCAGAAGAACTGAAAACTGTGATGTGCATCCATGTTTATAGCAGCACAATTTGTAATAGCTAGATCTTGGAAACAACCTAAATGCCTATCAACTGAGGAACGAATAAAAAAGATGTGATATTTTTATACAATAAAGTACTGCTCAGCTAAAGAATGATCACACTGACATATTTATAAATAAAGAGATGCAACTTGAGACCATACTCAAATCAAACTCACATGTGAAAATACCATATTGTCTCCCTAGTATAAGAAACCATAAGAGCACATAAGATTCAAAATCCTCTATAAATACAGTAAAAAGGTAGGAATCTGTTCTAAAGGGAAACAAATAATATCTCAGGGAAAAAGAGGAAAATGAAAAAAGGAGGGAAAAGGAGAAATATCTAAATTTGTATAAACACACTTAGATGGCTAAGATGATTGTGCTACAAATTCCATAAGTTCTTCGAACAAAACAGTTAAAATTCATAGGACTGGAACAACTTTGCATGTTTGTGTCCGGTGAGCTGAGGAATTCTTCTGAAGATCACTATATAACATAACAACCTCAGTTATGTTCCTTGTTTTGGGCTCTTTGCTATTGTTACTTATTTGTCTTTTTTGTATCTTGTTTTTCTAGTAATTTGTTTTGTTTTGTTTTGTTTTTCCCTTTAATACAGAAATGATAGGTATACATGTAGAGGCTTATAATGCCTAGAACTTCTCCTAAACAGTTTATGAGAATCAATTATATTATGTGTGATGAAATGTACAGCTATGTTGAACAAAAAGAGACATGATGGTATCCACTAATGATTCTGTATCATCATGTTGTGAAATCCAGTAATGCTTTTATTCTTGGTTCAGAGTAGTTTTATTCTGTTTTGCATTATTTAATTTCAACATACATGAAGATATGGTAGCTATTTTAAAGAGAACAAGAGACATTATGGCAGCCATTGTTGATTTTCCTATTGTCTGGTTTTGAAGGCCTGTAATGCCTTCATTACACTACTCTGATCAGTTTTATATTATTTTACTTTGTATGAATTCACTATATGTGAACATATAGACAACTATTTAGAAGAAAACAGGAGATGTTACGGTAGTCACTGTGGATCTCCTGCTGTCTGGCTTTGAAATCTGTGCCACTTACATTGTTTTCTTCTGGTCTGCTTTGTTCTGTTTTGTTTTACCCTCTTTAAAATTAAAAAACAAAACAAAATTAATGGAGAAATAAGATACTTTCGGGGCTGGGGATTTAGCTCAGCGACATAAGCACCTGCCTTGTAAGCAGGCAGTCGTGAGTTCGATCTCTGGTACCAATAAAAACGAAAAAGACAAAAAAAAAAAAAAAAGAAATAAGATACTTCCATGACAAAGAACAATTGAAGAAATTCATGACCACCAAACCAACCTTACTAAAAGTACTGAAAGATATTGTAAACAGAGATAAAAATGACAATTCCAAGAAAGAAACAAACAAACCATCAAGCAGAGAAAGCAATTACATAAAGGAGGAAAACAGGAAACCAATGGCAGGAAAATAACATGGCAAAGATAAGCCGATACAAATCAGTTATAGTCATCAATGTAAATGGCCTCAATTCACCAATCAAAAGGAAAGAATGGCAGGATGGATCAAGAAATAAGATCCAGCAATACGCTGCATACAACTCAAAAGAAATTCATAGACTGAAAGTCAATGGACAGAAAACAATATTCTATGAAAACTAGAACCCTAGAAAAAAGCAGGGGGAGCTTTCTGCTTGCAGACAATGTGGACTTCAAACCAAGAATGACCAAAAGAGATAAAGAAGGTCACTACATACTCATTAGGTAAAAAAAATTCAAGTGGAAGAAGTAACAATCAAAAAAATATATGCACCAAACACAGGAATACCTACTTACATAAGACAATTATTCCTAGACATGAAAAATCAAATAAGCAATAAAAAAACTATAATTGCTTTATTGCTTTTATTGTTTAAGCCTTAATATCCCAGTATCACAAAGATAGATCAACCAAAAAAAAAAATCAGCAAAAATATATCAGAACTGAACTAAATCTGTGAACACATGGACTTAGATGTTTTCAGAGTGTCCCACTCAACATCATCAGAATACACATTTTTCTCAGATGTACATAGGGCATTCTCTAAAATATACCAAAAACTAGCCCACAGAATATGCCTAAGTAAATTCAAGAGCTGAAAGTATTCCATTCATATTAACTGACCATAGAGCAATGAAATTGCAAAATAATAGCAAAAGAAATTGCAAATACTCCATAACCACATAGCTATTGAATAACATCCTCCTAAACAACCAATGGATCACAAATAAAATTAAGGAATAAATTAAACAATATCTACAATTAAACAAGAATGTGGAAATGGTCAGTTAATATGAATGGAATACTCTGAGCTCTTTTGAATTTACTTAGGCATATATAGTTCTGGAAACAGTCAGAGCAATTAGATGAGAGAGAAATAAAAATAAGGATAGAAAAAAAAGTTAAATTATCATCATTTGCAGATGACATCTTGCTCCACATAGAAGACTCCAAAAACTCTACCAAAAGACTTCTAGGTTTAATAATGAAATTCAGTAGTGTGGCTGGATACAAAGTCAACACTCAAAAGATCAGTAATATTCCTGTACATGAACAAACTCACTGAGAAACGAACTAAGGAAACCACAGTCTTTATAATAGCATCCCCCAAAAAACGAAATACTTATGAATCAATCTAACAAAGGCTGTAAGAATCCTATACATTGAAAACTACAGTGCTCTGAAAAAGGAGATTAAAGAAGATATCAGAAAATGAAAAGATATTCCTAGCTCATGGATAGGAAGAACATATTAAAATGACCACACTCCCAAAATTGTTATACATATTTAATGCCCAATCAAAATTCCATTAG
Organism: Cavia porcellus; assembly: GCF_034190915.1. Lineage (NCBI taxonomy): Eukaryota > Metazoa > Chordata > Mammalia > Rodentia > Caviidae > Cavia > Cavia porcellus. The sequence continues at coordinate 36,978,743 of NW_026947489.1, forward strand.
CATAACTCACAAAATTAGAAAAAACATTCCTACAATTCATTTGGAAACAGAAGAGACCTAGAATAGCAAACACAATTCTGGGCAACAAACACAAGGCAGGAGGCATCAAAATCCCTGACTTGAAAGTATACTACAAAGCTACTATGATAAAATCAGCATGGTACTAGCAAAAACACAGACCTGAAATCAGTGGAACAGATTAGAAGTTACAGCCACAACTACAAACACACTCAGCCACCTTATCTTCAACAAAGGAGCCAAATGTTCACCAGAAGAAAGTTAGTCTCTTTAATAAATGGTGGTGAAAAAACTGATTTCCATACGCCAAAGACTGAAACTAGACCCAAGTCTATCACCATGTAATGAAGTCAAAACGCACCAAAGATCTAAATACTAAAGCAGAAACACTAAATATGCTGAAAGGGAAAGTAGGTAAAAATCTTGAAGACATAGGTATATGCAGAGACTTTGTTAACAAAACCCAAACTTGCATGGGAAAAACTTCAAAGAATCATCAACTGGGATCTCATTTTATTAAAAAGCTTTTGTACATCGAAAAAAATCATCAACAAAGTGAAAAGCAAACCCATAGAGTAGGAAGAAATTTAGTCAACCGACCCTCAGACAAACAACTTAAATCTACAACATATAAAATGTTGAAAAAAATCAGTCTCCCCAAAATTCAAAGACCCAGTCCAAAGATGGGCATCTGAGAGGAATACACAGTTCTCAGATGAAGAAATACAAATGACAAATAAACATATGACAAAATGTTCAACATCATCGGTCATTCAAGAGATGCAAATTAAAACAGCACTGAAATTCCACCTCAACCTGGAAAGAATGGCTATTATCAAGAAATTAACCAATAACAAATGCTGGAGGGGATCTGGGGAAAAAGGAATCCTCCACTCTCGGTAGGAGTGTGCAATCAGTGTACAGATTCCTTAAAAACTAGGATTAGAGGTCCTATTCAACCTGGCTATTTCCTTTCCCTTAAAAACATCACACCACCGCTATATATGAGCACCCATGTATATAGCAGCACAATTTGTAACAGATAAATCTTGGACACAACTCAAATGCCCATCAACTGAGGAATGGATAAAAAAGATGTGATTTTTTTATATATATATAATAGAATAGTATTCAGTGAAAGGATCTTGCCCTAGATAGGACACTACAGCAGTGAGAGGCTGGGACCAAGGGACGTTTACCTTGAGGTCATTTTCTCCACCCCTAGGCAATTGACCTGTGGCGCGAAAAGAAATCCAGTATCAGGCTGCTTGTGTATCAGCAATGCCCCATTTAGGTACCACCCCATAACACGTGTCCAGCAGAGAAAGCCAAGCCCCGGCGGTCATGGAGTTTCTCTCCACATCCTTAGAATAAAGGCCATTTTTACTTTATATTCTCTCTCTTTAATCACACCGAAAATACTGTCACTCAGCCATAAAGAAAAAGAGACTTTTATAGGTAAATGGACACAATTCAAGACCATATTATAAGTGAAATAAATCAGACCCACATGTATAAACATCATACTGTCTTTGTATAAGAAACTGAAGCAGTAAATAAGATTCAAAATGTACAACAGATATTGTGAAATGGGAAAAACTATTCAAAAGGAAAGAGGGAAAGGGATGGAAAGGAAAAAAGAAGGGAAAAGGAAAAATTACATACACTCACGACAGTGTTTTTTAAGATAATTATATCACTAATTTCTATTAGTTCATTGAAAAGAAAGGTTTGTGTCTATGTTGCTTGATCAAGTTTTCAAGCCTATATCTTGTAGTTTGAAGATAACAATACACAATGTATTAACCATTGCTATTGTCCTATCCTGTTTTGAAATTTTGTATTATTGTTTTTCTTGTTTTTCTCTTTAAAATAAAACTAAATAAATAAATGAGTAGTTACACAAAATTCTGTCTGCAGTCCCATCCAGAAGTAACATTAAGTCAAGTTCTATAACAACAACTGCTGACACCTGTTGAGCCCTGGCCCTCCACAAGCCAGACACGGGGCTCAGTGCTTTCCACGAACACTCAGAATATACCTAAACACACACTACCTGAGACACTTTTCAATAAATACCCCTACCAGACAAGAGATGCAAATGAAACATAGACTCCTGATTTTAAAAGAAAAAAATTCTCTAGAATAAAAGAAAAATGGAAATACAAGGTTCTAAAAAAGATGACTTTTTTGTTAGATTAGATGCCTATCACTGCTGAGAAAAGTCATCATTAAACAAAAACCAGAGATCATCCAAATAATCTATGTGTCACCAAGAACAGTCTCCTGCTAGACCACGAAGGATACAGTGCCGGGGCTCCGGGCAAAACGGAGCGATCTTGCTATAGTTAAAGAGCTACAGATATACCAGGGGAGCTCCAGGAAACCTAGAAGTCCAAGGATCCTAGTCTGCGAGCATGTGATGTGGGTGGGCCCAGCACACCATCCTGTAACCTGTCTCCCTCGAGCCAGGCATGGCGGCTCACATCTACAATCCCAGTACTCAGGAGGCTGAGAAGGAGGACTGCTGTGCGTTTGAGGTCAGGCTGGGCTACACAGCAAGCTGAAGGCCCCGTGAACCACACAGTGAGGCCTGTCTCAAAAAGAAAAAAGAAAAGCAGCACCGTCCTCACTCAACATGGGATTCTTAGGGACAGAGACCTTCACTTATTTTTCGGTCTACACTTAGGACAAAACATAGTTTTGAACTTGGAACACAGGAACATTGAAAAACCTTTAATGAGAAATATTAGGAAGCAATCTCCTCTGGAAATCAGTCGTCCATTTACCAGGGTATGAGCATAAAACTGCATTGTGGTCTGGAGACCTCTAGTGGCCCTCTGCAGTTCACTAGAAGTCTGAAAACCTAGAGGCTATACAGATCAAGGCCCACATCAGAAAGACGGGCAATGCCGTGGCAGAAAATAAAGTGAAAGTTCATCTCAAAGTCTGAATTAAAATATAAAATTTTAATTAACTTACCTGAATGTGATACCTACAAAAAGTTTCATTTAATAATTTCATTTAAAAGTAACATAAATATAATGATGGACATTTAAAGCATTGTTAATTGAAGACTATGATAATAAAAAGTACACTTTGAGAAACTAAAGAAAAAAACTCCTTTATAAAACTTAACACATGGAAGACAGGGAGCAAACATTCCCTCTGTGACAGGTTCACTGGAACCTCTCAAAGATAGTCAACTCTACAGTCATGTGTAGGCCATCTGAAATCTCACAGAAACTCTGAGTATCATTTTGGTAGGATGCTGATTTTGCTCCAGAAGACCCACTTTTTCAAAACTATATTGGGAGCCCTGTATTTAAATAAAATAATATTTAGTCTCAGTAAGGTACAGAACTGGTCCCTGGAACTGCCATGCTGGGATTCCCACCACAGTTCAGCATTTACTAACTGAGCAAGTTACAACTCTAGGCACTTCTTTTCTTTCTTTATAAAGTAAGTATCTCTGCCTCAGAGCTGTTAAAAGCAAATGTATTGTACAGTACACCCAAAGAAGAGAGCACAGAGGGTTGTCAGTAGTAAAGAATCAATAAATGTTACTGCAATTAATGTGCTAAAAATTACCTAGCATGATGTGAGTAAGCCAAAAAAAAAAGACCCGATGTCCTTAACAAGAATAAGAAGCAGTATTTATTTTAGAAGCTTACATGACTCTATACTGCTCTTAAATACAATTTTTCTGTTTATTAACTGAAAGGCTATCATGCTCAATTCAGATTATGAACAGTTTAAATCTCTTTTAAAAAGTAGTTATCACTAAAGAAATCATTAAACTCTAATTCCTGTTCATCTAACAAGAAGCAGAGAACAGAGGGATTTTTTTCATTATAAAAAGTTACAATTTTACAGACCCAAATACAGTTGTGCACATTCTTGTAGGTATAGACCAAAGGTTCCACCAAGAAAATCCCTTGTATGGAAGGGTATCATTTTTAATGTTATATTTGAAGCTATTTAAAAACATACAAAACCTAGGAAAGTGTTGAAGCTGTTTGGCCAACTTCACGGTATAAAAGGGAAAGCTGACACTAAATAAGAGAATAAACTACAAAAACTGGAAGATGAAAATTTAGACACAAAAAAGAAAAATGTGCTTCATTATGTGCCAAAGAGAACATAAAACTTCATTTCCTTCACATTCTCTCTCCTTATTCTCAAATTTAGGAGGGAGATCATTCACTCAAATATCTACAAAACCAATAAGATCACTGAGCACACTGTTTACACAAGCAACTCTTTGCTTCTAAGCAAAACTCAGTCCCACAGAGAGGAAATACGTAACCACGGCTTTCAGTAAACAGGATCAATCAACGTTAAGAATCCCAAGAGGACTGTCTCAGCGCACGCACAGTAGTTACAGTGCTGAGGTGCACTTCTTTTGGTCTGAAAAAGATGAACTGTCTAGGTCATCAACTGAATCAATGTTTTGCTACTGACTCCTTTTGTAGCCAGACCACTGGGAGATAATGGTTTAAACTAGATTGAGACTTACACCCAGAACACACTCACAATCTATAACTCTATTTCCCTTGTCACTGCTCTTTCACCAACCACATGAAGTTCTCAGCAGAAGTTGCACATTTACCAATACACTCCGGATGTCAACATTATAAATGATTAGGCAGAAAAATTAGAGGAACTTCAAAAAGACAAGAAGCCTGGATCACCTTTTAGCATTTCTCTACACATAGTATCATAGGCAATTTACTGAGCTTTCAATACTTGACTGGCATATGTGTGAGTAATAAACACATTATGTTTCTTGTTTAGCAAGATTGTGACAAGGCATAATTTGAGAACACATAAAAAATACTACCTGAAGTTTCCAGGCATCAGTGCCATAGCATGACATATGACAGGAGACACAGCCAGGCATGAGCACCTCGGGAGAGCATTCCCTGCAAGCACGGCTGTAGTCTGAGCTAAGAGCCCCTTGGGAAGGGGCATTTTACAGCTCTTCATAGAAATGGGAACACAGTCCTCAGCTGTGGCTTTGTGCCTAGGCTTTATATCTGTGCCAGTTCTTAAAACTCAAACCAAAAATTATGAAATTGACATTTTAGATCTACAATTTTTACACAAATCAGAACACCAACTAAGGGAAAATTGCAACGAAGACCCTGTTAAAATTTTATACCAAAGTATGACTCATAATGCTTCATTCCAAAGTAACAAAATGCATTTTCCCAAAAGATATACAAAAACAGGTGTAGTTTTCTTTTCTTGTTTTTTTTTTTAAGGGCTTTCTCTCAAATTTTAAAACTCACAGTATAGCCTTTCCATCTCAGACTTTTTAAAAATCATTTTCCTTCTTTAGGGAAAACTATGGTGAGAAAACTCGGTAAAATTTCTGCAAATAATACACAAAAAGATGAGGAAAACAAAATGCCAGCTTCCAGCCAAAAAGACCTGCAAGGAAAAAAATGAGTATTTTCAAAAGCATTTTGGAACCTTATTTCCAGCTACCTCTGTGCTAAGCTCTCTTTTTTCCTCCCAAAATACGTCACTTAACTGTCTGTCAGAACCACTCTTGCCCATGCTACCTGATCACACTCGCAAGCTGCAGCTGTGCCTGGATTCACTTCTCAGTGACAAGCTGCTCAGAGAGCACCTATTGCCGAGCACGATCATCTGCTGCTCTCTTCTCTCCTCCTTTCAGGGTGTACTGCTGTCCATCAGGAGACATAATTAATGGGTTTATCATGTATGAAAGCATCATGGCATCAGTTTTTGCTCTCTGATCTGAACAGCTCCTATCAGCTCTTCTTTCATGCCAAGTGCACTCCCTGTCCAGAGATACGATGCAGCCGCACTTCCTTTTGGATTTTTCCCTCCCTGTTCAAACACCAGTGCACTAGAACTATGTGTCACCGGAGCACAAGGAGGACAAAAGAAATCCCTTCGCCTTCTGCAGAAAGGAAACTCATGGACTGAAAAGTTGGTAAAGAGACAACCAAGGGAATCAAGAGGGTGCACAAGAACATCTATGCTTGTGGTTCAGGTAAGAATTTTAAAGCAGCATAATTTGGGAGCATGTGTTATTCTGAAATATGGACAAGCATAACTTTTCCAGAGGGTAAAACATCTATAGAAACAACCAGGATTTCTCTTTGCTGAAACATTCAATGAATTTTTAATAAGTTCTAAATACTGTGGTCAGATCAACTGCTGTTATCCGATAAAGGAAAATTCAGCCCTCGATTTCTATAATCCTATCCAAATGGAGTCTTCATCTGTCACGTGTTGTCCTAGCTAATGCTATGGGGTTATCAGGACTAGAGACAGACACCCTGCAAGAAATGAGATGCACTGGTAGAAGCGAACACCAAAGGAGACTAGAGGAGGCATTTCAGGGATCGAAGCTGCCCGTTTCCAGCCAGAGTTCAACTTACTGAGCTTCAAAGCAGCCACTGCCAGGTAAGATTTAATTTTGCAACACTAATTTATGACCTGACTACTGAAATTAAATCTGCTGTTGCTATGAATGAGCCAGAAGATGTGAATTTCATGTGTTTCTTCCTTAAACTGTATGAAGATTTAAGTCTTCTGAAGTAAATACTTATTTCTATTGCATAAACAAATCACTCATGAGTGAGATATAAAGCATCCCAAAACCCTATTCAGCTTGCACTGCATTAATCCCATCATCATCTTCATGTTTTTAAATCCCAATCCAAAAAAATGCAGGGAGACAGACATGGTGCCTGAGAGCGCCACTCACAGATGCTTTTTAGCAAGTATTCAAAAGAACTTCGTTTCCCAGGGCACTTGATAAAACAAAGGAAAATTAATGAGCACTTTTAACATGATGGTTAATGTAAAAGAACCAAGTTCAAGGGCTGATTTTTATTTTTAGAGGAAAAAAAAGCCATGATGTCACTCTCATTCACACTTAGGGGAAAAGTCTCTAGTAAACTAACACTACCAGCACTAATTTACCCTCAAGATACTGGGCTTATTTTTTAACATAAAATAACGATCCTTTTCTGATTTAACAACACAACGAGAGGTATGTGGTATATTAGACCTCAAAAGTTCTGATACAGATCAATAGCTCAAACTGTACAATGAAAGAACTAGGGAAAACATCAAACGATTTTAAAGGATACAGTGCCTTTTAGAAATTCCCTAGAAATCACTTCATAGTGTGCCTTCCTGAGAGAAAGTCACATAAGAAAAGGCGGGGAGGAGATAAGACAAAAAAGAAAGAAGATGGGGGGGAAAGGGTGGAGGGCCAGACCTCCTTTACCCAGTGGTCTTAATTCCCTACATAAAATGCAATAATTTATAAAAGTTGAAAAAGTGAGGTTCGTATTATAGTGTTCATAAAGAAGCCAACAATAAATAATCACGTTTCCATTATCTTAGAAAGAAGAAAACAAAGAGTCACACCTAATTACAGAGATCTTCCATACAAGGAAAATTATCAAGATTATTTCAAGTTGTCCTAAAAAGTCATATTTCTGATTCTTTTCTTCCATTTCACTGAATGCTTTCCTTTTTTCAAATTTTAGTTAAAACAATGAAATACAGGATCCCTTCACTCTTTTCAAGGCAGTCTATAAGTAACCTTAAATACCATAAACCCTTTGCCTCAGAAGTCATTACAGAAATTCACCTGTCATTCTCTACTACAACAAGAAAGCAGTAATTTAAGTACAAATAGTGGCTACATATTACACCAATTTGTTTCAGAGAAAAAAGAAATTTAGAGATTTCAAAGGTATTTCATTTATGTACCAACCATAACTGTTAATTTCTCTTACCTCTGAGACTTATTTGAACCTTTAACAGTTCTTTCATGTGTTCCTCCTTATTGTGATGTTTTAGCCATATACGTATTCTAAAAATATGCATATAATCAAAGCAAAAATTACCAACTGATATCTCAAATCATAATTAGAGATATTTTATTCAACTTCAGCCAAAAGGAGATGTACAACATTGTGTTCCAGTTGGTTCTAGTAACCAGAATTAAAGGGAACATCGTATAGCACTGCTGCAGTCCTCTGGCTGTTACTGCCCCGTCTGTAAACAGAGTCCTGCTGCACTCCCTGAGGCCTCTGCTTCCCCAGCTCCTCCAGTGACAACCAAAGGGACACCATCCCACCCCACCTGAGACCTGCTGCTTCAGCCTTCCTTTTCTTTCCTGTCAAAATTAAGCCTTTTCTCTACTAATAATCCATTCTGAAAAATGACTATTACTGTTTCAACAACAGTTTTCAAAAAATATCTCAGAGTAATTTGGAATAATCTACATGTTCTTCATTTTGGTGAAAAAAGAAACACAGTAGCTAGCAGTTAACACATTATTTATCAATGTGCTAAAAAGCTGAAAATTCCTTTCACTTCAGCAACTTGTGGGTAAACTGAGAGAGCATTTTATGCCAGGATCTAAAGATATGGTTTACTTACGGTAGTTCCCCCCCCCCGCATCTGTTGATTTAATAAGACTCTGAAAGTTCTTGGGAAACCTTTCAATGATTAATTATTTCTATGATTTAGAATGGATTCTCATATATCATATGAAAGTATTATACTATAAAAGTAATATGATTATGCATTGATTTCCTTCATAGCAATGTTTTGGTAACTATATCCTTCTAATGAAATTATTACCACATACCCTTAAATTTTGGTCACTTGAAATCATCCAAAAACGTTAAATTTTTTATTTAAACTATAAGAAAATAAAAATAGATACATAGGTCAACATAGAGCATGTCCACTTAGCATCTTTGTTGACAAAGCAATCTTTAAAAAGTCATTCCATCTGAAATAAGCATTAAAATTTTAGAATTAGAGAATTCTACCTAAAATTCATTCTTGTGTATTAACAATGTATTTAAAACATGTAGTGTCAGTCACCTTAAGTGGGTATTTATTTACATTTATGTAGTCACAACTTTCAAATATTTAAATTTTTTGAAAGAATTTTTCATTCCAGTATAGTGATAAAGTGCTTTAAGCCTAATTCAACAGGATATTTTACATAGCCAGTATAACTGTTGCTTATTATGGTTAATTTTCTTTATTAAGTGACCAAATTTGAATAAGGACATAGTTCTCATCGTGAAGATTCACCTCTCCGGTTTCTCCCTGCTGGGAGAGAATCACCTTTGGTTGTGACATCACAGTGTGTGTCTGGGAAAGGGGCTCTGGTATCAAACAGATGACAGCATCCTGGCTGCAGGGAACTGGCTGCAGAGGAGGCGTGAGCACTATCGTTTCACCCAGAGCCCAGCACAGACACTGAGATGCATGACAGCAGCTGATTTAGTGAAGGATGCCCGTACTGCATTTGCCGCTTGTACAGTATCACCTTTTAAAGATAAAGGTATAAGCTCACAGTTCATTTCATTAATAATTTGAAAAAAAATAAACATGTTAAATTCCCAGATGAGGATAAAATGGAACTAAGAAAATATCACTCAGCAGACAATAACGGAACAGAAAGCTAGAGAACCAAAGAACAGGTACAAAATGCCACCTTGATTCAAATACAGTAAAAATGGTGACAGTAAGGAAATTGAGAAAAATGACAACTACACCCCAAATGGGAGTGACAATGTCTCTCAGCAAGAAAGAGACTCTCAAGTATAGATTACAAAGTGACTCCGTAACAGGATTAATTAGTATGTGACACATAAGCACTGTAATATGAGGGCTAGGAGGAAGCTGTTAACACTCTAAGGAATCATAAATTCATAAAAGAATATTAATTAGCAAAAGCATGCTCTGTAAATTTTCACAAAAATTTACAAAAAATACTTACTTAGTATTTAAGATTCAACAAAGGAAACAGAAATGAAAACTCCTCTTACAAACACATACACACATACTGATGATTTTTCCTTTTTATCATCTTCTTTCTATACCTTCTGTCTATAGACAAAGGACAAAGCAGATCCACCAATCCTTTTGGACACAGATGCAGTTTACCCTTACACTACTGCAATTACTCCAGTTCAAAATACCAGTCATCTATGACAGTCTTTTAGACCCAGAGCATATGTAAATATTATATATACAAAATACCACCACCACCAAACATAATTATAAGCCAAGCTGGAATTTCATTATCTATAGTTATACAATTTGCTTGAGATGATAGTATGTCGGATTGCTCAAAGCACTTATCCACTCCTATGTACTAGTTAATTATAACCACTGTATTACTTAGCAGTTGTTGAAAGACGTCAGCATCCTCCATTGTTCACATGGTGCTGGAAATACCAGCAAAATTACCCAAGAATCAGGGCCAATGAGAAAACACTTCGTATAGCTTTATCATGTAGTGTCACATTTCTGTCAAAGTATGTGAGTGTTCCTATTTAGTTATCATACAGAAATTCAGCAGGGCCGGGCAAGGTGGCAAACAACTATAATCCCAGCACTCGGGAGGCTGAGGCAAGAGGGTCATTGCAAGGACAAGACCAACCTGGGCTACACAGTGAGTTCAAGGCCGGTCCGAACTACACAGCAAGACCTTGCCTCAAAAAGACGGAATGAAGGGAGGAAGAAAAAAGGGAAGGAGGAGAAAAGGAAAGAAAGATACACCACAGACACACAGACAGACAGATATAGCAGGGAATATCGTCCTCTTCGAGAACCAAAACTGCTCAGCTTCCCCAATATAAATCAGTTTAGCTACCATAATATAAATCAAATAAAATATAAAGGTAAGTCAGAACTCATCTAGGGTGTATTAAATGAATATGAAAATGTATCCTAAAATACATTCTCAAGTACAATTCAACAGGCAAAAGAACACTGATCCTAGCATATACCTCAGTTTCACTTCAGTGGCTAATGGGCAAGTAGGTCAACCACAGGAAGGTCTCAAAGTGGGGGCCTGGAGCAGTCATACTGCACTAACAGCTGTTAGTGCACTAACAGACTGCCCCTGTTAAGGGCACTGTATTTTGAGTTGTGCAAACACAGGACAGCAAATTTATCCCTTATGTTTTTGCTGTAGTTGATATATGAAAATCTCATTTGCCGTGCCATGTCCAGTAGGATTCAAATTGGTCTTCCTATTAAAAAGTGATTACAGGAGAATTTGGATACTTTGCGAAAGAAATTGAGGAGCTTTCTAGTGAAAGATGAGAGTCGGGAAAGTGACACATTATTTCTCCCTGTCCCTTCTCCCCGCTAGAACCTTTGCCAGTATCTAAGTCAAATCTCCTTTTGAACTATAATGGGGGGGGGGGGGCAGGGGAAAGGGGGAAAATATATATATATATATATATATATATATATATATATATATATATACACACACACAAGATGTAAAGATACTGCTAGTTTCTTTTAGTTCATTGACAAGAAAAGTTTGTAGTAATACTGTTTGGATAATATCTCATGCCTACATCTTGTACTCTGACTAACTACTCTGAAGATAACAATACACAATGTATTAACTATTGCTACTCTTCTATTATCTTGTTTTGAAATTTTGTGTGGCGTTTTGTTTTGTTTTTTGAGACAGAGTCTCGATAGGCAATTCAGGCTGGCCTTGAACTCACTTTGTAGCCTAGGTTGGTCTCAAACTCACAACAATACTGCCTCAGCCTCCCGAATGCTGGGATTACAGGCGTGAGCCACCATGTCCAGATTTTTTTCCTTTTTTAAAATAAAATATATCCCCTCAAAGTCTGAGAATCACATTACCACCCATGATCTTCAAGCCTTATTAGTTAAATTTATGCCAACTACGGTGATCTGTTCAAAAGTAGAGACAAGGGCAAAAACATAAACTGTTCCTTGTTCTCTAGGGTAGAAATTAAGTAAATTCAATGTTTCAGAAGGCTGGCACTGCTCCAGAGTCCACCCGGATGAATGTGAGCTGGGACCAACTGATGAGCCCCGGTCCTGGACTGCGCAGACTGCTGGTGTGCACAGTTCAAACCTTTTGAGCTCTGACATCCTGTTGGAATGTGACATTCCTTCAAACAAGGTCTTAGTTTAAATGTCAAGGTATAAAAGCACAGAAAAGCAGACCTTCCCTGGCCAGGTGAAGACAGCCAGCAGCCGCAGGCCCCTTCTCAGCCTCGGCCCCATTTCCCCTGTGATCTCTGGACACCTCCTAGACTTCCTTCTTCCTTTTCTGGATGCTGACTACCATTTATCTGTGGTGACTCTTCTGCCAGGTACAGGTACAGAGGTATTCTTGCCTTCTCATTGCACACACTCCCCACCAAACACTGCTCTAAAGTGCTCAGTGTAAGTCATAGCAGGCAGTACTTTCTAGTCCAACAGCACAGGCTGCAAACAGCACTGAGCAGACAGGTGGCATATCTCATCATTACTCTGTTGCTTCACTAAGACCTAAGGTTCAAATATATCACCAGTTACATTTTTAAAGGGTTAAACATCTATAATTTGGGTCACAATATACTACAAATAACCAAAATGAATGAAATCTCAGAAAATTGTATGATCTGTAATCAAGACATGAGACACAGAAATAAAACAATGTGTCATAATAGGACTCAAATATAATGTGAAGAAATCAACAGAATTTAATTGTTGAAAATACCAACAGGCAGGACCCCTTTTTATTATTTCTCCACTTAACAGAATTGTGTCCCACATTTTAATTCTCTTCAGCTGGTTCCAGAGCCACACACCCTGCAGTATGTTATGACTTAGAGTGAATCAGAGCTCAAGCATCACTGACTGTTACAACAGAGTACATGGATAATGCCAGTTCTAAAAGAGGAAATGTGATCCATTCAAAAACACAAGAAAAGACATGCTTCAATTACTATATTGTGGCAAATTGGATAAAACCAGTACACTCCAGCACTGTCCTACCCAATAAGGATTCTCTTAACTATTACTCCAAAAACTCGAATGATTCCTATTTTGAAGTCAATCTCTTAAGTGAAAATGTCTTTTTTTGAAGTTTTTGAGACTGCATTTATTTTATTATGTACTATTTTGAACAGAAAACCAACATCCATCTTTAGCCTTAACAAGTATCAGATTTTGCCATTCTTGCATTAGAATTGTTTTTTGTCTGACACAGAGTCTAGTTATGTAACTTAGCCTGGCCTCAAGTCTGTGGTCCTCCTGCCTCAGCCTCCTGCGCCTGCCTTAGTCAGCACACTCTACTGCATCAGATCTTTTTCCTAGGACTGAAGACTGAACCCAGGGCCTTTGCACTGAGCTTTATCCCCACTCCTTTATTTTGAGATACGGTGCCCAGGCTGGGTTCAGACTTGCAATCCTCCTCCCTCAGCCTGCAGAATGCCAGAACCACAAATGCAGGCCCAGCACATCAGAATTTTTTTAAAGCCCTTTCCATAAATTTTTAAAGCCCATAGAGGGAAAAAGAAAAACTCAGTAGATGACATACTTTATTCTACTAGTATATTGCTAGCAGGCTATAATTTATATTTATACTCTGCTGTAATTTTTAAGGATCAGAAGGACCTTTGGTAGCCATAACTGTGCAACTTTTTTCATTACCAATATTTTAAATAAATACAGGTACCAAGACCAAGACTCAGAATTTTTTTAAATAAACGCATTCCATTGTCTTGCCAGTTTCAGAGGCATCTTGAACAACAGAATGACAAGTTACTTTCTGTTTCCGTACTGTCTCCTGCCTCTGTGGTGCAGTGATCCTGGATAGGTGTAAAATTAATATTACAGGGACTTTTGAGTAAGAAACCAGCTCCCAACAATGATTAGGTTCCTAGAGGCAGTGAGAGAGCTAAACTCATGGTCACAACAACATAAACTAATACCTTGTACAAGAAAATCTTTTTTGGCTCAAGTTGGTACCAAAGAGCTAGCAAGGTAGCTCTGTCTCCTCACTGTAATAACAGAAAATCCACCCACTGCCCTTTTTAGAAACAACGCAAACAGAGGGCACAACTACTGCTGCCACACTCCACACAGCTGACAGGAGCAGTCTTCAGGACACCTATGCAGAACTGGCTCCAGCACCCTCCCCCAAGGACGGACTTTTCCTCACACATCGCTACCACAGCAAGATCATGAGAAGATGAGACAGATTCAAACAACCCTCCTGGTCTCATCACCTCCACCTACTCTCCTTTATCCCTAATTCACAAGCACATGAAACACTGCACACATCCCACCAAATTCTAGTTTTGTGCATTCACACAGTCTTCTTAGGAGGCTCTGACAGCATCCCCCGACTCAAGCTGCTACACTCCAGCCCACCGGCCTACTGTCCACAAGCCACATACATTCCTTCTCTTTCCAGAACGCCCAGAATGACAAGATGGTCAATGCACATATTTGTTCTCATTAAGACCATATACTTATGTCTGTGAAATTTTGCACCTCAAAATTCTTTGTCTGTTACCACAAGTGGGAAATCATGGACTCTTACACAGAAGTTTCTTGGAGCAAGTTAATCCTCCCTGTTAAAGCAGCCAAATCTAAGTTTTAAAGGACTTAGATTCACTATCCCCATGTAGAACTAAAATTAATGAGCCCAGAAACAGATCAAAATACAGAAGAAAACCTCTCTTCAGCCAAGGACCCCACACAGACTGACCATCTGAACAAGGGGGTACTTGTTTACCAGCATTTCCTAAGTACCCTCTGAACATGTGATGGTTCAGACTATGGCAAACCTACCGCAGACAAGGAAGGGCTCCTCAGGAGATTTTTAGGAAGGAAAATTACATTACACAGTAAAAATGAAAATTGTATTGTACAAATGATCCCTAAGGAGTTTGAGAAAAGCAAAATTCAGCCTGTTTTTCGTATTCCCATGGATACTAGAATATTAGAAAGATGTATAAATCACAAATGTCAGTAGTAAGTCATACAGAATGCTTACTTTTATCCTGAAGTTCCAAGTCCTAACAAGAACAAACATGAAAAATGAACACAAAAAGATACCTTCCTGTGACAAGCAAGAGTAAGGAGCAAGGGTAGCAGAACAAGATAAACCAAAACAAGAGACAGTATCTGCTGGTACACGGCACTCTAGGCTTCCTCATCTGGTGCAGACCTATTTAGAAGATCCATGTACCCAAGAACAACCCAAATATTAAATCTAAAAAGAAAAATCACTGAAATCCAAATGGGTGTCTACTGCTTGATTTAGAGACTGTGCTATGAACCTATAGAAAATATTCTTATTTGAGTCATTCAAGTACCTATATGGCCTTACGTTAAGCTACAAGTAACCTACATGTTTAGCTTCAGCTTCTCCATCTGAAAAGTGAAAATACAGATCAAATGATATCCAAGACTTTCCAAGGAGAACATACTGTGATGTCCTAATGAATGAGGAAAACACCACCAAGAATTCAAAACACAGCAATCTCACTCAACGCAGAGCAGGTTGACACCCTCATAAATCTTAAACAGCACCTGCAAAGAAGCAACAGGTGTCTCCAGTGACCAAGAGAAAAAGCAAACATGTCCAGTATGGTGGTGCGCACTTGTAGCCCGCCCTCAGGAGGCTGAGGCGAGAATTGCCATGACTTCGAGGCCATCCTGGGCTACAGAAGTGAGTTCATAGCCAGATCTTGTCTCAAAAAAAAAAAAAAAAAAAAAAAAAAAAATTCAAAACAAACATGTGTGGCTGTACATTTTTCTTCTCTTTATCAATTGCTGATCATTAGACTACCAGGAGTAATGCAAGAGACTGAAGATCGATATTAGAAGAAACCATTCAAGAAAACCCTACCTTGTTCTAGCCATAAACTCAATATGTGATGGTATTTTTTGATTCTCCATTCTCTGGGTTTCCAAACAAATATCAACTCAGTTTTTCACTATGACTTTGGATTTCAAAGGAAAACAAAAGCATAAGGATAATAGGAAAAGATTGAAAATACCTTGGTTCAGTCAGTGCTGCTTTTCCAAATAATCTCATAGTAACCTAGTATGGCTCATAGCACCAAGGCAGGGCAGAGATGAGGAAGAAGGAAATCAGACACAGGCAGCTAAAGATACACTGTTTTCAAGTTACATCAACACAGCAAGTTTTCATTTAGAAGTTATACTGTATACCTAACAAGACAGGCACACTCCCAC
Organism: Cavia porcellus; assembly: GCF_034190915.1. Taxonomy (NCBI): domain Eukaryota; kingdom Metazoa; phylum Chordata; class Mammalia; order Rodentia; family Caviidae; genus Cavia; species Cavia porcellus. The sequence goes on from NW_026947489.1 coordinate 36,994,823, forward strand.
ACAGACTGGATTCAATGCCTTTTGTTAGCAGCAAACCCTTCTAGAACCAGGCACTAGAATGCTGTCACTTGACATCACCGAGACAGAGAGCTCTAAGATGGTTTCATGGAATCCCTGCTTCGCTTGTGGGAAGATGTCCACGCACAGTTGCGCTCGCGCATGCGCCCAGTGTACTGCCTCCCTGGCAACGCTTCCCCTGACTGCTCCAGTTGTGGGCTGCCAGCTGTACCCAAAGTGAGCACAAACTAGGAATATTCAGTACAGGAGCTGCTTCCTGAGAGCGGTACCCAAGAACACAAAGCATTGATGAGTACATAAAACCTTGAAATAGTACTCATATATCCAAATAGGAAAGAAAAGAGTACTAGGAAAAGAAAGGCTAGATCTAATGATATAGTTCCCCTTCAATTTGGCCCATTTTTCATTAGGTATATACAGAAAGCCCAAAATTACTTTCCACTCTAAGTAGCGATGCAAGGCTTACCAGTTCCCAAATCCCATTTACATTTCCCTTAATTTCTTAGGAAAATTATTAGCTCATAATACCAATCTGACTTCAAAATATAATGGGAAAAACACAGTTCTCTTATAGTTTAACTAGCCTAACTTTAAAATAAAAAAAAAAATTGGGACCACTAGAATCTCCAGTCAAAAGGATTCCAACCTAAGATTCAGAAATTCTTCATAAATACATTTTTTGTTTTAAAAGCAGCAATCACGAGGTGGAAAATCTGCTGTGCCCATACTGAGTTTATGTATAATATACAATGCCAAATTTTTCCAGGCTCCCACAGCCTTGGAAGCAATTCCTCTCGATTTTCTCTCAACATGGTACAGGGAAGATCCCTAATTAAGAAAATACAAAAAACATTAAGAACAATGGGGCCTTATCAATTTTCCTTAAAAAATGAAACATGAATTTCATTTAACTTGCAGCATACACAGCTTATAACACATAATTATCTTTTTGCTTGAGTTAATAATTATCAGCAGTCAAGAAAACCTCATTTCCATGATAGAGCTCCTGAGTACCTCTGTTATAACAAGTCAGATAGTTGAAATAAATCCATTATTTCATTTCCCAGACTTTTCAGTTTAAATGAAACAAGCAGCAAGTAATAAGAAAAATGTTCCATTGTGATGACCAGATCAAAAGACATCAAACCAAAAAACATTTCCAATTTTTCAGAAATAGCCACAAACTATTAGATTAGAAGAGCACACCATTAATACCTGCACTCAGGAGGCTGAAGCAGGAGACTGCCATGAATTCGAGGCCAACTTGGGCTACACAGTAAGTTCAAAGCCAGCCTGAAGTATAAAGCAAGCTCATGTCTTTAAGAATAATAAGAATAATAATAGCAGCAACCATGTAAAAATAGCCAAAAGACTTTCAGCAGATACTAAAATCTAGAAAAAAATGTCCCAAACAACAAAAGGACTCACTTTCTATATTTCAAGAGATCCTTTCACTGTACAGACAACTGTATGCCCTCCGCAAAAAGCAGCTGTGCAATATAAAGAATAATGGTCAGTTCTGAAATCGCACTGAGACGAATTCATATTGACATTCTATCACACATTAGTTGTGTGACCAAACAACCTGCTTGACCTAATTACCTCATCTACCAAATGCTCTAATATAATATATTCCTGCAGGATTACATGAATAACCCAGCCATGAAACACACTTGTTTTCACCTACACCTCTTCTGTCTTCTTCCCTGCAAACAGAGGTAGTTATTTGTCAGCCTAACTCTGAGATCAGCCCCAAAGTGTTCACACAATTCGGCCTTCCCTGTGAGATCGCCTCTGTCCTATTAACCCCAATGCCTGCCCCACCCAAACTCTACTATAAGGAGCCTAAAAATGAGAAATGCTGTGCCCTGCAAAAAAACAAGGGAATAAATGGAAACAGTTCTGACAACAAGCAAACAAACAACAAATGTATCCTGAAACAAAACAATACATGGTTAACAAGGCAATGGTCAAATTCAGTTTGCCTGACAGCTATTACCACACCACTGCCTAATTTTGATTTTTTTTTTTTTTTTTTTTTTTTACTGGGCATCAAACTCATAACCTTGCACTTGCCAGACAGCCACTTATGCCATTGAGCTAAAACCCCAGTCCCAAATTTTGATTTTCTAAAAAATACTTTATAAATTTCAGAAACTGCTACAAATCTTTACCCACACCTAGCACTAAGACAAACACTACCACTCCTACTTTTTATTACTAATTCAAATGTATAAAGAAAAGTCAATTTAGATTACAGAGTTTCTGAGAATGGTAGTAAGAAATAAATGGTTATGACACCAGAATGTCACAATGTTCTCCCCTTATGAATCTAAAGCATACTAACCTTAGTATCTCTCTGAACCAATTCATTTGGACATAGCCCTGAAGCAACAATGGCCATCCTAGAATCATTCCAGCTCCCCAGGGAGATCAACCAAAGGGGTGGGCACGTGGTGGGTTGGCGGCTGGAATCCTGGAAGCTGCCCATTTCTCACCCATCAATTCCTACTGGCTCACACTGTTGAAAAGTGCACTTCCTAACTGCACAGACGTCATGAATACCTCCAGCATGAGAGAGACAACACTAAGGCAGGATTTTTCAGGCAGCAGATTTTACACATGTAAACAGAAATCACTTGAAACATATTTAACCATACATCATTTGTGCATACTTACTTAGTACAATAACCCAATAAGTTTCTTACAACTAATAAAACTGATTAAAAAGGAAAAAGTCCAATTCATTATTGCTTTATGTTTTTTCTTTTTTTGAGACAGGACCTTACTGTAGTTCAGGCTGGCCTTGAACCATGACAATTCTCCTGCCTCAGCCTCCCAAGAGGTATAATTACGGGCATGATAGCATAATTTCATTCACTTAATGTGAAGACTTCTTCAAAAAAATTGACAGAAGAGTAAGCGATGTAAAAATAGTACCATTTATAACCTAAATAGTTCTACAATAAAGCATAAATAGAGCCGGGGATTTAGCTCAGTGACACAAGTGCCTGCCTGGCAAGTGCAAGGTCATGAGTTCAATCCCCAGTACCAAAAAAAGGCATAAATGAAAAGATCAAATATTTAGTCCTTATAGCCATGATCTCTTGCCTAGAATTCTTGACCTCATTCCAAAAGAACTGGCTTCCCTCAATCATAAAGAAAAAAAGAACACCTGCACAGCCTCAAAATATTTTACCCTGAGTATTTTCTTACTGTTAACGTACACTACAAACGTCCTACATTAGTCCTTTAGTAAATGAAGCTTCATTTCTGTCTCCTTGAGTGTGAATGGGACTTTACTGATTCATTGCTAATGAACAAAGAATAGAAAGAGAAAAGGCAGAAACCTTACAATGACAAATACTGTATTAACTAGGTGATCAAAGTTAACACCATCAGTAAGTCGTGAAAATACCATAAATTCACTGATATGGTCCAACCGAGAAGGGTCATCTTCATGGTGATATTCTCCTCAAAAATCCAGAACCAACTTAATCATGAGAAAGCATCAGAATATCCTAAATTGAGGGACATTCTAGGATATAACCGACTACTGTACTTCAACAGAATCAAGTTCGGAAAGAACCAAGAAACTCACAAATTAGAGGACACTAAAAAGGTGAGATCAAAAGGGGTAATTTGAGGTGGAAGACAAAAAGCACATCAACGGAAAAAAGAGGGAGAAATTCAAATGAAGTCTGTAGTGTGCCAAACTTAATTTCTTAGTTGTCCTAAGTGTGATATGGTTACATAAAACATTGATACATGGAAACTCTCAGTACTATCTTTGCAACCCTACTGAAAAAAATCTAAAAAGTATTCAAAAAGAAAAAGGTTCAAAATAAGTAATTGAGCCTTGGTATTAATCTACCTCCAATACAGTTCTACAAACCCCATCACTTTCTTGCCTCTTTGAAAAGATTCGTGCTAGGCTACATGAGCTGCTTCTCATTGAAGACCATCTTCCTGAAACTTAAGGTTTTTAAAAAAAGATGAACTTTAGTAGCAAATGTATAGACCTTTGCATTTGTTCATTTTTCTAGAGGGTTTCACTAAACTGGCCTCAAGCAATCTCGACCTCCCAAGCAGCTGAGCCTCTAGGTGCACACCGCAGTACTAGTTTACATGGACTTTTGATTCAGTACATGATAGCCACAAATAATTCATTCAGCAACCAGCCACTGGAGTTATGAACCATGAACTAAATACTTTACCATAAACTTAAGCTAAAAAGCTCCACCCCCAATAGACACAGTCTAGGATCATTAGTTCACAAGCAGTGGACTCAGAAAAGCCTCTGACTTTTACGAGTAGAACTGCAGGCCTGGCCTCAGGTGTCCCCCAACACTCTGCACCTGCCACATGGAACTGTGTTGGCTTCATCACCTGCATCACCTCACAAGAGTTTATATCTAAGAATCATGCTGGGTCTGGGATTTTCTTCATCCATGAAATCATAAATTAGCTGTACTGTCTCATGGATGCTGCAGAAAACATGACTGACTTGGAGCAGAGACAAAGAATTTCACATTCATGGCAAAAGCAGTAGTGAACACTTGGTGTTCATTTGCAGTGGTGCCTGACGGCCCCTCATGCCCAAAGGGATAACTCGGTGAGTTCGCTGGGGATACTGTACATGCTGTGGGTAACGTCACAGAAAATGAAACAGTGAGCACAGACTTGACTCACTGCTCTTAAAGGGAAGGGAAGCAAGTTGATCTTTGTCTGGCAGAGCTATCACACCACCATCCCTCTTGGCTGCTGGCTTGAAACACAACAGTGAGAAACAACCCGGACAAAGAGCAGCCAGAGCCTGGTGTTCTTCATGCACGTTTTTGCTCAATACAGGACTCACAGCAGATCAGCTCTCCAGCAGGCAGGGAACATGCTGTAGGCACTGCTGTACCCTGTGCACCTGGCATGATGCACAGTACATCCTGCTCCTTAAACATTTCCTCACTGACTATGAGCCAGAAACTCTATTAGAACTTACTGTTCCCAGTCTTGCAATCATGTACACATTCACTTAACCTCTTTAAGCTTCATTTTCTTAATTTCTAGGAATTGTCCAATAACCAAAGCTCAAGAATGTTCAATGAATGAGTATCTGTAAGGATTCTTCTCTCCCTCAATCTGAATGTTTCCACAATTCTCTGAACAGCAGCATGCCAGAGAGCCAGGTGCCTGATCACTTCTCTCAGATGTGACTCACATAGTATTCCCACCATGGAAACAGAAATTCATCATGACAAATTTAGAACTATTAAGTTATCCAAGATTATCCATAATCTCATTTCACTGTAAATGTTCATAAAGATTACAAAAACAAAAGGCAGGAGGCTCTGTACAGAATTTTAAAGGTAAATACTAAAATCATATTAATCATCTACTTAGCCAACATAATAGATGAAGAAAACAGTTTCTAAAACTATGATTTTAAAAGACTGGCTTTATCATTATTGAAGATTGTATATTTCTCTACACATGCAAGACCTAGGATACAGTTTTTTGGGGTTTTTGTTTGTTTTTGTTTTGGTACCAAGGTTCGAATTCATGACCTCATGCTTGCTAAGCAGGCACTTGTGCCACTGAGCTAAATCCCTGGCCCAAGGATACAGCATTTGAGGCCATTTCATAAGGGTCAAGTAGACAAGTAAGGTACAGTTCTAACTTTCCAAGAGATTATGAAAACCGGTATGTTGACATCCTCACTATCCTTTTAGAGATATACAATATATACTCTGTCACTAAACTAAATAGTATGTATTGCCATTTTATTTGTACTAATTCTGTTCTTAAGCCACTGAGAATTCAAGGACCTTTGCAGTATTCTCACAGCAAATCATCAAAAGGTATTGTTTGCGTTCCATTTCAGGTCTGACATGCCACTAGACGCATTCAAGTCGTGCCTTACACACAGTTTCTTCCTTTGAGTATGTTACTCAGGTACATTTGAAGTCTTTTTTGTTTGACACAATAATAATAGTTTGCGAATTGTTTTGTTTTTTGTTTTTCGGGTTTTTTTTTTTTACCCAAAAGAATGGACATCCATCAGGGAATCCCTTGATTCAACAGAGTTTGGATGGAACAGACAGACCTGCAGACCCCAGGATGTCCCCACTCCCAACCTCTGAACCCCCTTCTACCTCCTCGCTGGCAGAACCTCTGTGACCATCCTGCTTCTGCCCCTTCAGTTAGACCAGCCAATGCCACACATGCTCCTACTTGTGCATGTGTTCATCACTTTATTTCCAACCAACCCTAAGCTGAGCTCCACCAGCATTATGTGAGGTCTCTGCTGCCTGTGCAGTCAACCTGTGTCTGGGGTCTCTCCCTCTCCACTTCTTTTTTTTTTTTTTGGTCTTTTTCCTTTTTATCGGTACCGGGGATTGAACTCACGACTGCCTGCTTGCAAGGCAGGCGCTTATGCCACTGAGCTAAATCCCCAGCCCCTCCCTCTCCACTTCTACTTGAACTGCAACAGCGTGGCCCCAGAAAACAGGACTACTTCTTTCATCAGTTGGTGAATAAGCACAAGAGTCTCAAGACTACCTAAAGATTCAAAGCCAGTTCTGCATGCCAGAGCTACCCTAAATGAGTGGCATCACACCCTAGCTGCCTAGAAATTGCCCTGCCCCAGAGAAATCCTGGACCAGGTGCTGTTGGATGTGTGCCCTGGGTCTTGCCCCCACATAGCCCCATATCTATATTTCTAAAGCAGTGATGAGAACCTTTTAGAGCTTTCAGTGGTAACCAACAGCTGGCTGGGACATGCACACCATAAAACACTTCCTAGACAGGAGGACAACGGCTGGCCCACACATAGGCCAGCGCCCCGGGAAACCAGGCAAAGCTCCTCAGAAGGCTCACCCTAAACGCTAGGACTAAGAGCTTCCTGGCACACTACCCCCTCTAGCTCAGGGCTAGGCCTGCCCTTTTCTGCCTCCAACCCAAAGTAGGCTTCTTAACCTATCATAAAGCACTCTTCTAAGCTAAGCTGCAGAACAAGTGTAAACAATGAAACGAACTTTTGCATATATGCCACACACAGATTCTCATGAATACCAAGGGGGAACCAACTGCAAAGCTAGGGGCTCCTTTTATTTGACCTTCACCTCTAAACTTCAGTTTACTGGCGGAGATTGATGACCTTGTCTCACATTCCTAAAATCATAGTTGCCCTTTCAGAACCTCTGAATCCAAATCTTTCTTGTTTTGTTTTGTTTTGTTTTGGTACCAGGAATCAAACCTATGACCTTGCACTTGCCAGGCAGGTGCTGTGCTAGTAAGCTACATCCCTGGCCTGAATTCAAGTATTTCACATTTTTTGTATTATGAGATTTTATACTAGTCTTCATTAAAGACTTTATCATAAAGACTTTTTCCCTTTTTAAGCAAGAGAAATTGTCGATTTCCATTTCAGTATGGCACTGACCTAAGCATTTACTTGCTCTCCTGCCCAATTGCTCTAAAATTACGGTAAAGGTTGAAAAGTGAAGTGGGAGTCTGTGAGACAGATAGCCAGGCAGCGAGGAGAGGACAGCACTGAGGGGACAGGCTAGACACTCTGAAAACACAGCACTTACATTTGACATTATCAGCCGAAGAGCATCTGAAACACAAGTTGAACACAAAAAGATTCATTAATGTTCTCTTATACGCAGTACGAATAATTTAAAATAGCTAATTATCTAGATAAACATTCGGTCCTTAAAATGAACTTGAAGAGTGCCATCACTGCTAGCGACCCTTGGGACCCCACACACACAACCACCACCACCACTCAAGGGTTGGGAAGAGAAAGAGCACAAAAGCAAAACATTCCAAGAGTGGCTGCTCAGCAGATCAAAATGGATCATCAATCACATACTATTGTGGTGACTTTAGTTTGCAAAGGGACAAATCTTTGGACAAACATATCAAACTAGATGAAAGCTGGGCTACTTTTAGAGATAATAATAAAAAAATTAACAGGTTAAATTACAGAACATACTTTAATATTAAACAGTAGTACTACTGAGCAAATCAAAGGCAGAACTCATACGATAAAGATAAAAACAAGATCTCCATACAAACCTCTGACTATAAAATGTCTGTCAGCTGATGAATATTAAAAATGATATAAACACAGATCCATTGTATGAAATGGTAATACAAGCCTTGGTGACATAAAAATTTTAGAACATAAAGGTCAAATATTCAAATGTGAAAGACATTAAACAAAGCATGTAAGGAATCAATACACAGCATTTGACAGTACTGAATCTGCTAACCAGGCTGTAAACAGTTCTGGCCCGGGTCCCTGATTATAAGACACATACTTAATACTCTTCAAGGAAGATTACTTTGCGGAAAAAAAAAAAAAAGAATGAAGAAAGGAAAATAAAGTGAAAGCAAAATTAAAAGCTAAACGCTATCTCAAAAAAAAAATCACAAACCTAACCACCAGCAAGAAGAAAAACAGAAGTGTTACAGACCTGAATGTGGCCGAGGCCTATAATCTATCACTCTGGGAGGTTGGGGCAGGAGAATCACAGGTTTGAGCTCAGCCTGGGCAATTTAGTGATTCAGGGAAATCCTGGGTCAAAAATAAAAAGGGCTGGAGAAGCGCCTCAAATGTGAATGCCCTGGGCTCAGCACTCACTACTGCAAATGGAGAGGGAGAGCAGGAGAGGACTGAAATGAAAACTCTCAACAGGACAGCTGCCGAAACTGTTAGGTGCCGAAACTGTTAGATGACCAGACTTGCAGAAAAGAGCCACACGTCAGTTCCAAAGTCATGGGGAAATAAAATGCACAGACCTTATTATTACAGGAACCAAAGTGGAAATAACTCTACTTAAGAAAAAAGTTACAGCAACACTAAATAAAGCCAAACAGTCCTTTAATGTAGCTCGCAAGTAATGAGCAGAGACCTGGGAAGTATAAGAGAGGTAGAAAACCAAGCACTGAAGAAACTCACAGGAAATCAAAAATCCCTAAACAAATAGGAAGCAAAGGTCATAGATTTAAAAGAAAAGGGAAGGAAAATAAAGCTACCCAGGCTGCATCTGCATAGGGACAAACACGGATTCAGGGTAAGAAGATGAAAGTTGACAGTGACGAGCACAACAAAAACGAGGCTGCTGGACCAGCAGGAGACCAAGAACCTGCCTCAAAGCCGGGGGAAACCACAACAGGTGCTGGAGACCTGCAGACTGGCAAACAAATCCTTTTATTCAGCTGCTCTTATCTGAGGTTTTGAAAGCATACATCAAATTTGACCCACTTCAGTCTTCAGCTATGACTGTTTTGATAGATGAATTTGTTTGGTTATTCAAATTTAAATTTTGTTAAATGTATATTCTGTGGTTCACTTATTTCAGATGATCCATACATCCAGTGGAAGGTTCCCTCACTTTAAGAACCATCATTGTAAAGTGAGACTGTATTCATGCAAAATATATAACAAATAAAACTGTCTTGTGCTCATGGAAAAAACTAACTCAAGATTAAAGAATATTCAGGAGTGATACCCTTGTTTCTCCTTTTCAGGAGAAACTGGCAGAAGGACACAGAAGGAGAAAAAAATCAAATACTATTACAATTAAAATCCCCCTTTACCATTAACTTTTCATAAAAATGCACTAAGGAGGATAGCTTGAACTGAAAATATACACACAACTCTTTTGAACAAACCAGTCTGAACTTCACGTCTGCTTGTTCCACTTAAAAACAAACAGAACTTACAGATTCACACAGATTTTCCCCCATTTTTATCTTAAGTATTTTACCTTCAGTACTCCCATCGCACTGCAAACATTTTCCTAACTCTGGCTATCTGTAATATACAGACAACATGCACAACATGAATTCAGTGAGCCCCTCTTTAGGAGGCAATAAAGTCAGGGCAGAAAAAAATTGCTCAAAGATGACATTAAAACATAACACTCAGAATTTATGCCTGCAAGTGAGAGTCTCAAAACTCCTGAGATATACCTTAGAATTGTGAGACTACTGTTCACAAAAGAAAAGCTGAGGGTATAACTGTCTGTTTCAGAGTCTTTAAAAATCCCAACCCTCCAGAAAGAGTATGATTTCAAACTATTCCTCTCCCCACAGCCTCCATAAATAACAATGAAGATGCCAATGCCTCATGCTAGACATTCAAAGCATGGTACCTGCATGGCTCAAGCTAATGAGTGCTACAAAGAAATGTCTTATAGAAAGATCTGTAAAATTGTGAATGTATAATCCATATGAAGAATTTAAAGACTAATTATTGAACAAGTTATAGATTGCTGCCAATATCACAGAAGTCCCTGCCCCTACCACCACTAAATCCCTCACACACACTCATTAACCACCCCCCACCCACACTAGGGTTCTCCTGCTTTGTGATAATCACTTCCTTGCTTTCCATTTTTAGCATTTAAATAAGCATTGTTAAATGACACAGCTTACATCTTTCCTGTGTTTGAACTTTTTCTAAGTGGAACCCTACCAAGATATTCTGTGGGTATATATTGTTTCTTTCATTGAGTAGTATGTTTGAGAGATCCATCCAGTTACTTGGAAATTCATCGCATCTACTGATGCATTTTCGAGTTGGTTCTACTTAGGGCTATTCTGAACACTGATAAACATGTGCTAGAATTTCTTTAGAGATTCACCAATAGTCAGGTCAGAGTATTGGATTCTCTGTATTACTGAAAAATTGCAAGCTACCTCACAAAATGAATATGTCAATATACAGAAACACTCATTGGAAGACATAGAAATATGATCCTTAATGATCAGTCTTCGAAATTTACCGTTACAGCCAAGTGTGGAGGTACACATCTGTAACCCCAGCACTTGGGAGGCTGAGGTAGGAAGATTAAAAGTATCTGAGGTCAACCTGAACTGTATAGTGAGTGAGACCTTGTCTCAAATCATCAAAAAAGAAAAAAGAAGAAATTTACTGTTACACTTGAAATCCTATTTACAGACCACACAATAAATTAAGTGTACTCCTAGCAAAAGATCTTGTCTTCAAACTTCAAAACAGCATTTGAGAACTGAAACAGAGATGGAACCACAACCCAGCTAACTCTGGAAGAAAAAACAACATATACAGAATAGTCGAAAGCATACAGTCTTCATCTTAAAAACTAAATCTGTTACTCATAGTGACAACAAGGAGCATCAGTCAGGGCACATTGCAGACACCGAGATGAGGGAAAAGAGTGAGCAGTCACAAGCGGGAATAACAACAGTGAAGAAAAGGGGAAACACATTTGTCAACCTAAGACCTCCAGTTTTTAAGTACTTAGAGACTTGGGACAACACTGACAATCAACAGACTCAGTGATTAGACCAAGAACTCTCTTTTCTTTAGAAAAATTGCAACATGCGAATTCTGTTGACAGCTAATGCTATTCAAATGTAGTAGTCAAGGAAAAATGAGATTAGACCCTGATTTTATTGAATACAAATTAACTAAGTTGCTACCAACAACAGTTTTCAGATAAATACCAAATCTAGGTTTCACCTTCCAGATAAAGAATTAAAATCAACGGTAAACCAGCTGGTAGCCTCAAATCAAGTACTGGTACTTCTGTTCTTGCTTCCCTACAGTATTGCCTCATGTTTGACCAAAACATGACAGCAGAATTCAAATCCAGATCTGTTTGGCTTTAGAAGCCTGTGCTCCTTATGTTAAACCATATTGCCCAAAGAAAGACCAATCAGAGGCCAAACTTAGAGGTCTAATATTAAAATCATAATTTCAAAAGTAGACAGTCTATGTCTAACTACAGGTATTTTAGTACTCAAATTATATACTAATTTGAAAAAGCAGAAAAAGAAACAAAAGATTATACACTCATTAGAAGATGAAAATATAAAGAAGAGAAACTATGCTACTCTACCTATACCTTAACATTTAGAAAACAAAGCAAAATTTGAACCTTTGGAATAAAATTATGAGAACATCTTTATAATCTTAGAGGAAAGATGGATGTCACAAGGCATAAACTCTAAGTTAGAAAATAAATTCAACTCCATTAAAATTTAAAAGTTATAATCTAACACTTTAGAGCACCATGGCAATAAGACTACAAATTCAAACCTGGCAACTTACAAACCTAGTGATATCCTATGTCAAAAATTAAAAGGGATTGGGGGTGTAGCTCAGCGTGAAGTTTCTGAGTTCAAGCCCCAGTTACTGTTCAGGAAAAAAAAATTCAAATGTGCTCTGAAAAATACTATAAAAGTAGAAGTGTACTTCAAACTGGAAGAAGATATTTGCAAACACCAACATTAAAGACAGATCAGAAAATAAATATTTTTTTAAATCAACAGATCAATAAATGAGTCAAACGATCAAAGAATGTGAGCAAGCAGTTCAGAAAAGAAAACAACAACAGCAAATACAAAGACGTTCAACCTCGGCAGCAACTCAGGAAACTCAAGTTAAAATCTACAGTGACCAGGTCCTCCAAGCTACCTCAGCGCCGTCACGGATTCCTTTACACTTAACTGTATCATTATGAGCATCTCTAACCCTTGCCCCCAGCAAAGCTCACACTCAGGCCCTGCAGTCTAAAACCACCCCTGCCTCCCTCTCCAACTCATCCTCCGCGAGGAGAAGAAGCACCCCTCTCTCGCACAAGGCTCCCCGTGCATGGATGAGCGCCTCTTTGCAGTCCTTCACCCGTCCTCCCTTCACCTCCCTCTTATCCAGGGTCAGTCATTCTAATCTTTCCCTCCTCTCCCTTCACTGCACTTTCTCAGCTCAAGTTCAGCCCTGACTAAATCCTCCTCTCCCGCCCATCTCTCCCTGCACCACACAGCAGAACACGAATGGCAGGATACACCAGTTGTCATCTTGACTTCATCATCACCAGTCTCAGGTGGGCTGGGCTCCTGTTACCACCCAACAGCCAAACCCTATTTTCCTCCTCCATTCACTCTTCCACGCCCAGGACCACCACTTCTTACCTTCTGCTCTCTCCCCAACTTCCAATATCTCCCTTGGCCCTCACGCACAGCTTTCTATTTCACTAAGAAAACAGAATTAGAAGAGAACTTTCTCAAGCCCCCACCACACCTACCCACCGGCCACTACCCATGTCCACAGCCTGCTGTTCCTACGACGACTGTGGCGAAACTGCCACGCCACTAGCAATGAGCAGTTCTTCCCCCTGTGCAGCAGAGCCTGTCCCCCCATCCACTGAAGAATAGAGACCTGGTACCTGGCACACTCCCTACATTATCGTCCCCTCCTCTTTTCTAGATCACTGAGGAGAGATGTGGTTATTTCTCCAGTCTTTAAAATACGTCTTAAACTGTTTCTCCCACCAGCCTATAATGTATGCTCTTTCTTGACAACAAAGCCCCTTAAAATGACAAGCTTTTACTTGCTATCTCAAATGTCACTCCTCTCATACTCAAAAATGCCCATCACATCAACAAAACTGCACCTGTGAAGATAAGCAGTAAAATCATGTTAAACTCAACGGCCAATTCTTGGCTGTCATCAGCTGTATTTGAGGACCATCTCTCCTCCTCAGCCACTTACGGACACTACACTATGTCTCCTTCCATCATTCCTGCTCAGTTTCCTTTGCCAACTTCTTATCATTTCCCCAGCTTCACCACAAATGGCATGTGATGGGTCACAGCAAAGCGCCGGTGCACTACAACAGTGTATAAAATTACTTTCAGGCTATGAATGTAAGATTGACAGGAAACAAATGAATTTCATTTTTAGATTTGAGTCTAATAACCAACATCATTACACATACGCAAATATTCCACAATCCAAAATACTTGCGATCCCAACATTTCAGCTAAGGGACACTCGTAATTCTCTTGGTTGCCCTTCTCATGGACTTCAGTTATCCACTTCAGGCTGGTATCAGTCAAATGCCTATTTTCGGCCTTAACCTCAGTCACGGACCCTGAGTCTTTACCCAACAGCCTATTCTTTGTCTAACTGGATGTTGCACCGGGTCTCTTCAGATTTACCCCCTCCCTGCTCTTTCCTAGGAAGTTAACCTGTATTTATTACAGCAACATGTTTCCCTTGTCTCCGGGCTTCCAGCAGGGCAGGCTGATAGAAGCATTAGCAGAAGACTGGACGAGAAATAGACCATAAAGCCAGATAGCTTAGCTTGTGACCTATTGTGAGACTGTCTTCACTGGCCACATCCCCTAACCAAAAGGTGACTAAGGCAAACTCAATACGAGTCTCTTCTGCTAGCTGCAGAATACCAGTGTCTTTCCTTCCCTGATATCCTACCCCGACCTGAGGACCTGGTTTCTTTCAGAACTCCTTCTAACTGTATTGAGGGGCTGTGTACTTCCACAGGAACTCTGATGCAGATGTCTAACTAGCATCTCAGTCTTAACACACACAACACTGAATACTTTCCACCATTTACCCATCTCAGTTAATGGCAACACCCATTTGGCTGCCAGGGCAAACACCTGGCCTCACCTTCACATATCTTTCCCCTTATCCCCCCATTCCAAGCTCTCTGTATTCTTCCTTCAACATAGACCCAGAACCTATCTGTTTCATGTCCCCTGCTACCATCCTGGCCCCAGACACTGTCACTGCTTGTCTAGATTATCTCAATAGCCTCCTAAATGGTCTACCTGTCCCCTCCACAGGCACACATTTTGCCTGTCTTCCAGTCATTCTAAAACAGCAGGGTGGTCCTATTTTTAAAAAAAAACCCACAGTTGCTTCTCATTCCATTCTGTGTAAAAGCACCATCTCCACATCTCCACGTGATGTGGTCTCACATGATGCTGTCTGACCTTCTTGCGTACTGTGCACCCTGTTTCTACCATGCTGGCTGAGCCTGCTGTTCCCCACACACAATCTGACAGCTTCTGTACCTGCTGCCTCTGACGAATCCTTCTTCCTGCAGATGTCCTCGATGCTTCCTCCCTCATCTGCCTCAGGTTCTTACTCAGATATTACCTGGTAGATTAAGACCTTCTCTGGGTACTGTCTTATAAAACTGTGACAGCCTCTATTCACTGTATTTCCATACTAAACCATTATCAGCATTTACCTTTTTATATACTTTTCTTTATTGTCTCCAACTTCTAAAATATCTACTCCACAAAGCAGGCAGTTTTGTCTGTTCTGCTCACTGTTACAACCCCAGCTTCTAAGACAGGATCCAGAAATACTAAGTACTTAATGTTTGTTGAGTAAGCCACAACTATGTATTATTCAATCAACTGATCACAATTTGAAAAGCTTAACAGTTCGCATTTTGTGGTAGGAATGGAAACACTAGGAACTCTAGTTCATCTCAAGTTTGGAGATTGACTTGGCATACCTAAAAAAGTTTAGGATGTATACACTTGTTGTGTATTTATTTATACAAGTAAGGATGGTATAATAAAAGTTATTCTAAAGAATATCCTCTGCCTGTCTACAGGACCCTTAATACATTATTGTGATGACAGAATGAACTCTACCTCTCTAAAGAAACCAATAAAGTGACACTGCCACACATCAGATAGCACAGCAGCTCTTCTCAGGATTCTGCTACAGTGAGAAGAAACTGATAAATCAGCAGCAGAGTAGAAAAGAAATGTAAGGACACAGCAATAGAAATAACTAGTGTAGTTTTCCAAGAAGTTAATCACAGATAAACACACCAACTGGGAAGAAACCAGAAGACAATGGCGGAGTACACATTTTAAACTGCATTTTTAAAATGCTAAAGTAAATAATCAAAATCATAGCCAATGGAACATGCTGACGGATTAGACTAGAATTTTTAACTGACTTCAAACAATGTACCTTTTATTGCCAAATACTCTCCAAATACCAGCTACTCAACTGACTGCATTAGGGACACATGTAGTGCACATAATAATTTCACTGCATTACTTTCATTTTTTCCTCCTGTGTCTTTTAGCCAAACAACTGTTAAGAATTGAAACAAAGTCACATTTTATCTCTTTCACCTTCCTTCCACCTTCAATGAAGTACTTATAAACCCATAACTGGTCAAAATGCAGGTAATATGAGCGAAGTGCTCATTTGACCAGTGAAATTTTACAGTGTTCAGTCCTTGGACAGTCCGTGAGTTGAATGCCATCTGTGCATCTATGTATATGCTGTGTGTACCACCTACCAATGAGAACAGACTGACTGTGCTTTTTTTCACTTGCAGTTTAGGAGTCTCCCACTTATTTCCAACTCCAGAAAGTTCATTCAACCAAGTTGGAAGTGAGTGCATCACATTTTGATTTTCAAGTCCAGCGCAGGCAATCAAAAATACAGGAATATGAAAACCAGGAAATACAGAACTCAGTAGCAACATAAAAGTTGTGAGAAAGAGAGAATTCAAAACAAACAACTGAATTATTTTCATTTTATTTCTCTATTTCCCACATATTCATCCTTTTAACCTTGATATCTATATCCAGGTAATTCTCACTGTAAGGGAACAATAGAAGTCACTTAAACATTTTGCCCAGTCTTCCCCAGTGCTACAGTATAATATCACGACCAGGACAGTGACACTGACAGAACCCAAACTCACTCAGACTGCTCCAGTGTTATTTATACTCATTTGTGTGCATTTGTATATTAAGTTCTGCACATTTTTATCAGTCTTGTAGGCCCATGTATCTGCTGAGAGAGTCAAGACCTGAATAGTACCAGTACCACCGGTACCAGGATTCAGCATGCTGCCCGCTGTAACCACACCCACATCCCGCCCTCCCATGTTCACCCTGTCAACCACTAGTCCATCCTCATTTAGCCTTCGAATTGTTATGCCTCACCCTTGTAGCACCTATCTGCATCCTAGTCCTCCTCCCCTACTTCCTGTTACTACTCTAGCTTCACGTCACCTAAAATGGAGTTGATCTTTGGAAACTGCCAGTCAAGAAGGACTGGGTTATATTACTGATTGAGCAAACTATCGGAAAGCAAAAACACAGAGTTCGGGGGTTTGGGTGCACACAGCTCTAATGCATGCATATCCACGGATGGGGAATTCTGGGAATTTTATAAAGCTTCATTAAACATAAATGTTGACTCCTGTAAAAGCAAAGGAAATGTTTCTTACGTTTCTAAGACCAGCAAATTTAGAATGACAAGGTTCAGCATCTCCCATTTACAAAAAATTTGTTATCCACCTCAAGAGACTTTAGTCATCCTACATCAGGACATGGAAACCCATTTACTTCAAGAAATATTTCCCAGGCTGGGAATTTAGCTCAGCAGCATTAAGGCCTGCCTGGCAAGCACAAGGTTGTGAATCAATCCTCAGTATCACAAAAAAAAAAAAAAAAAGAAAGAAAGAAATGTTTTCTCCTTGTAAACCATTAGAAACACCATCCTTTACTTGAATTTAAAACCCAAAGAATGAAGTGCTAGTTATAAAAATTCAATTTTGAAAGTAAAATAAAAGGTCTGAGCACATTTCACAACACTAGGCAGTAAGAACACAGGTGGAATTCATACCTGCAGAGCTCAGGAGGACGCTGAAATCTGTCCCTCTCTGTGATTCTCCACTCTCATTATTGGCCTCTTTTTCAGTATCTTGGTATCGATCCCAGTTAGAGATGATTTTTCTTTTAGAATAATTTCCCTGTTCATCATTCTCTTCTCTTTGGATTTCTGTATCACTGTCATCTTCAACCTGTAATCATTAGAGACAAATCAATAAGCAGGCAGTAGAAATCTTGATCTTGGTAGCCTTCTTGGGAAAAGAAAACAAAACCAATACACAGGTCTCACAATGAAGAATAAATCTGTAAACTACACTGTCTTTGGATATTAAATATTTCCAAAGAATCCCATTATATCAGCGTCTTCTTTTAGGGTAAATTTTTCAGTGAGCATTGAAAACAAAATTGACAAGTGCCCGCCTGAACATTCATGCACCTGACCTCTGTAAATCCTTCCCTGTGTTTACTATTTCAAATAACTGTTTTGTCTTGCCAAAATAATCAAGGTTGTAAGAGTATTAAATTCAAAGGACTTTAGAATGAAAATCAACCCTTTCAATTTATAAATTTTACACGTTTTACAAACACGCTTTATAAGCTTTAAGCAGATGGATACTAGAAATGTTACGGTCTTGGACATTATAAGAGAGAGATTAAGAGAGCACGTAGAAAAATGCAGACTGTGAAAAGATAAAAATCCTAGATTCAACAACAAATAAACTGAAAAGGGAAAAATGGCAGGGGAGAAGAGAGAAATCCATAGATGGAAACAGCTTAATGGGCGAGGGATGCAGCACCATTCCTTGTGCAAATGTACAGGACTACAAAAGGCCCTAGCTTCCATGTCTGGAACGTGCAGAAAATATTTTGAAACCCAATTCAAACACTGTAACTGGAGAAAATAATCACACTGAGATAACTAGGGAAATATGAGCAATGACTACCTGATTATATTAAAGGTACACAGTTTATTTTGTTTGATATGATACTGGCATCATGATTTCCACATGTGTTCTTACCTATAAAATGCAAACATTAAACAACTGATGGAAAGAAATGACACTTGGGCCAGGTGTGATGGCACGTGCCCATAATCCCAGCTAGCACAGAGGCTTGAGATAGCCTGGGCAACTTATGAGTAAGCACCAAAATAAAAAAGGGCTGGGTACCTGGAATGTAGCTCAGTGGATGTGCCTAGCATGCATGAGACAGCCCATGGGTCCGATCCCCCAGTGAACATACACACATACACCCCAAAAAAGGACATAAAGGCTGTGCTTCAAAAAGCAAGTGGAGAGGAACAGTAGGTAGAAAGAAACTGCACAACTGATCATTACTGAAGCTGGATGATGGCTATAAAGAAGTTCATTACACTGTACTGTTCTTTTATATACTCTGGCATGCTTGAAAGTTTTCATGATACAACATGAACACACTCTCATCAGCTTGAACCACTGGAGGTACATGCATTACTGTCCCATTGGGTGACTTTGTTGTTGTTTTGAGACAAGGTCTTGCCACGTAGTTCAGGCTGGCCTTGAACTCACTTTGTATCCCAGGCTGATCCTGAACTCTGGGCAATACTCCTGCCTCAGTCTCCCAAGTGCTGGGATTACAAGCATGCAAAACTAGACTTGTACATTTTTTTAAAAAATCAATATTCTCCACCTCTCCATTTCGATAAATTTCACTTCATATAATACCCAAACTATTTCTAAACCCTCAAAAACTTTCCTTAATGGGCTATTTTTCCAAATGAGTACCTGATCTAAGATTACACACTAAACTAGTTGATGGTTCCTTAAATCCCCTTGAACTCATTATAAATCCCCTTGAATCTAGCACAATCCTCTTTGTTTTTGTTTTTGTTTTTGTTTTTGTTTTTGTTTTTGTTTTTGTACCAGGGATCAAACTCACAACCTCACACTTGCTAGGCAGGCACTTATACCACTGAGCCAAATCCCTGGCCCCAATCCATATCTCTATAATGCTGATCTGTTGACAAAGCAGTCAGGAAGAGAACAGAGTCCAACTTCATTTGTCTCCTTTCTTCATGGTATTTTACAGTATTTTTTTAAAGTCTAATACTAGCTATAAACTAATCTCTAAAAAACTGAGATACCCAATTGAATCCAATTTAATATTTTTTGGCTAAAATATATCATAGATAGTACTCTGAAACTTACACTGTGTCACATCAGGTAATGCATAAATGGATGGACCCATGTAGCTGACCCACCAGTGAACAGATATGTCTTCTCCTCCCATCTAAGAATTCGTCTATTTGTTACTATTTTGTTTCACTGCAGATTTCATTTCCCATCAACCATTCACCCAACAAATTTAACATTAGTCAATAAGCCTCACTCAAATTCTACAAGCTTTTGTGAAACCATGGACTAATGGCTCTTTCAAGATCACTTTCAGCATCGAAATATTCATCATAACCCTCCTTGTCTTGTTTTGGCAACCTACATGATAACCTAGGGATTATAAAACTGCCTGAAACCTAGAGGTTTCCATCATTCCTGCTATTTCTGAGAACCAAAAGATACTCGCAGATTAAAGGTATGTGATTAAAGGAGATCTGCTATACAAATTACTAGGAACATTGTAAAGGTACAGATTTGCAATTGGTGGAAAATTAGGGGAAACAATTAGTGCTAAAAATACTAGTAGGGTTTGGTCTGGAAAATTCAATATTCTTTTGTCATCCCACTGGGTAAATAAAGTTCAGAGAGCCTTCTTCATTCAGTCCAAAACCTTTCAACATAGCTGTAACACATGGCAAAAATGTAAACCTGGGCAAAATAATCATTTGAGCCAAAAGATGATTATGATCTGAAACACCTGAGGAACTATTAGTGCACTAAAATAAGCACTAAAATGGCAGGCAGGGGATCTAGAGAGAATAAATGGCCTCACCAATACAATCATTAATACTTGCTAAGTGCATATAATAGGTTGGTCACGCACAGATGAGTAACTCACTAACCCCAAATTGGAAGAATCACCAAGCAAGAACCCATCGCTCCTACCTCAATACAAACACAAGTAGAAACAAGGAAGTCATTAAGCCAGCATCACAAGAGAGTAGTAAGAATAAAGTTTAGAAGACATGGTGTAGAGTACAGTGTGCCTTAAAAACTCCAGAGGTTTCACTTCCACAAAGGCTCACTGTGGACAGATCCAGGACAAAAAGAAAAAATAGTCAAAGCCTCAAGAGACAGACAGAACAGACAGAGCAAATGAGAAAAGACTGATTCAATCAATGTGAAAATAAAGCACCATTTTATGTTAACATCAGTTCTAAACCAGTAGAGTAATTTTCCTGTAACATTCCAGGACAAAATTCTGGTCACGGGTTGCAAGGTTCATAAAGTAATAAGGCATAGGTTACCAACAGAGTAACAATCTAAGATATATTATTTGATCAAACTACTACCGAGTCATTCTATGCCCCATGACCACCCATACACACACACACACACACACCACCCACCTCATACTTAGAACAAGTTGAGATTCTCAACTAGAAAAGTAGTTTGATGCTTCAGAAGGTCTCCTAACAGCCAACGGTCAATTTGACTTCACCCTCCCTACAGAATGGACATGGAAAAAGTTATTCCACAAATGACTACTCAAACCTGACAATAATCTAAGACTCTCAGGGAGAAAAAGCTAGGACAAAAAACATGGCAGCTTGGGCTGGGGCTATAGCTCAGTGGCACAGCATCTGCCTGGAAAAAGCAAGGTCCCAAGTTCAATTCCTGGTACCAAAACAAAAGCAATCCTCCTGCCTCAGTCTACAAGTGCTGGGATTACAGCAAAGTACCACCATGTCCAGCCCATGTTAACAAATTTCTAACCCATGTTCCAAAAAATAAAAAGCTTCTCTACTACCCTGCTAAACAGAACACTGTATCACCATAAGGAACTACAGGCTACATTCAGTTAGGTAAATGAGACTCAAACTCATTAAACTCATAAATATCTTAAAATGTCACTATAATCAGTAATTACAACCTCCTTCCTTATCTATTTATCAGCACAGCTAGCAGAGTACAGAATTTTTGTGTCTTACTACTTAATTCACTTCAAGTAACAGCATTAAAATTATTAGATATTCAAGAAAACAGCAAAAAATGATGAGTAAATAATCCATATTCCAAAAATAACATATCGACTCTATTTCGCTCTCAAAACCAAAACCAATAATCCTTTACACATACACACACACAAAACATATTAAGACATAATTCAACCAAGTTTCTCCACTTTCTAACAAGCTTATCTTCCCCTTAGTAGCCATTACCACATTCCTCATTTCCATGTGGCAACCTCCCAAAACCGCCAACTGTCCCTTCAAGGCAATCCGGGCTACTGTTAGCATGTGCCTCCGTTCTTCCAGCCGCTGTCCACTAAACAATCCCAGTGCCATTTCACACTTTAAGGTGTTTGTCACAGTAGTGCCCATCAATCTGGTACCAAAATCTGTTTAGTATTTGTTTTGGGGGGCTTCAGTAACAAAGAACCCAAACTAGGCAGCTGAAAACAAGAGAAATATTCCCTTATATTTATGGAGGCTAGAAGTCTGGAATCCAGGTCTCAGCAAGGCTGCTTCCTTGTCAAAGTTCTGGGGAGAACGTGTTCCATGAATTTGACCTGGTTCTTGGCAACCGAGGCAATTCTTGGCATTTTTTGGCTTACAGACACCACTGTCACCTCCACCTGTCTTCACAAAGCCCTCGCTCAGGCACAGGAAGGTGGCCGCATGGGCACACAGGAACCCCTCTTGTTCTTCTCTCATGAGAACACCAATCACACTGGATTAGGGTCCATCTTAACCATGTATGACTTCACTTTACCTTGAACACTGCCAAAGAACCTATTTCTGAAGGCCACTCTCATAGATAACGGAGGTTAGCGCTTCCACATATATCACAGCTTCCACATATCACAGCTTCTGAAGGACACAATTCATCCCACAACAGGAGGAGAAAAGTTGGTGAAAAATAGCGGAAAACTATACATCCCAGAAGCTCAATGAACTCCAAGTAGTATAAACACTCAGCAATCTACAGATTCATAATAAAAATGCTGAAAGCCAAAGAGAAAATCATGAAAGTATCAAGAGAAAATGAGTCCTCATCCCAAGGCAACCACACAAGGTGAGGGGCTAACTCCTCAGCAGAAACAACAGCAGGTAACATTCAAAGTGCTTGAAGAGAAAACTGTTAACCAGAACCCGATATCCAGAAAAACTTTCAAAAAGCAAAATGCATTCAGAGATAAACAGAAACTAAGAAAACTTAATGTGTCTTAAGAAACACACTAATCTAAATTCTTTAGGCTGGGGAACAAAAGTAACTCTGAACAGTCATTCTAATCCACATGGGGGAAAAAAGGCACCAGTAAAGGTATTATATACCTGTAAAGGATGCACCCCTTCTGCTCTCTTCCCTGAACAGACTTAAAAGCAACTTCATAGAACAATTCGCATATAACTGTACTGCTGGGTCTGCAGCACCCAGAAATAGACCTGCCAGCCAGCACACAGGAGGTGAGTGGCACAACACTAGACAACGAAGTGACTGCGAACGGGCTCGCTGGTCAGGAAGAAACGGGATATGCCTACTTCCCATTCTTCTCTCTGATTCTTTAAAAGATAAAACTTCACAAGGTAGTGAGCTGGGGATGTGCACCCCTCCAAATTATGCTGCTCCTCCACCACCTTCTTGTTTGTTAATCATTAGCATTACTGGTTCTGAGTTTCTTAAATTCCTCACAACAGACTCAGTATACTAAGGACTTGACCAGTTCTTCTCCCTTTTAACTTAAAAAGTAAAATACAATCATGATAGTTCAAGACATCTTTCTTTAATTAAAACTCTTAAATGGCCCTTACCTTTCCATTTGCTCTTTGCACTACATAACTGTCAACAGTCAGTCAACAAGCATTTCTTGAGTAGTTACTGAATGCTGGCACGGACTCAGGCTCTGGGATGACCATCAAGACAGACATGATCCCCAGGCTTAAGAACTCATGTGTAACATGATACGTGCCACTATAAGACATTCACATTACAAGAATATCAAAAGTACCATCCACAAGAGGGAAGAGGATGGGGGACATCGTTGGGACCAGTTCTGTGAGCCAGAGAGAAACGAGAGGAAGGCGTCTCAGGCTGAGGCAAGGAAGGACGGGGACAACTCCTGGGTGGGGTTGGTGTAGGGGAGGAAGGGACCACAGCGCCTGCTGGAAGGCAGTTCCACAGTCAAGGCAGACAGAAGGACCCCTGGCTGCCCCAGCAGCGGACCAAGGTATGATAGCTGGTCAAGACAAACCCAGGAAGGCCAACAGCGGGCAAGTCAGAAATTTGAAAAACATGTCTGAGGCTTCGAGAAAGACAGCAGCAATGGTTTTTAGCCTCCCTGTATCCTCCCATAAAAATCATGAAAGCAAGTTAGGGTGGCAAAATCAAACATCTAGAGAAAGCAGCCACAGGATCTGAGGAGATAATGTTCTTCACACCTGTCTCAATACCTGCAAGGCTGCTGCCACCATTGGTGAGACGCCAAGGGAGACAGTGGGCGGCTGGCAGGCTGAGCTCCTGGTACACACAGGGGCGTCTCCGCAGTGCATGGCAGTGCAGGGAGCGGGTCTCACTCCACCAGTCAGGGACCTCTCAGGAGCTCACAGAGGAGCTCAAGGGACTGCCTGGGTCCTCTGGACTGAAAAGGAAAGAACCGACCAAAACCCCACCCAGAAGCAGAACACAAATAATACAGACAAAGGAAAAAGAAAGGTCAACTATGAAGCGAGGAGTTCATCTGTCTGGAGAGGTAGAGTCCCAATTTTTATACACCTCAGAACAAAAGAAGGGGCTTCAGAGCCATAGCTGTGAAAGGTACTACACAGCATCTCCCTTCTAAAACCTGGGGACCACCTTCTAAAAGATAAGCAAACTGATTTCACATGAAGACGAGCAACACCAGAGGATCCTAATCAAACCCCACACCAAAATGTTATTACAAGGAAAAAGATAGTAAGAGTAAGCTCATATATTATCATCAGCTCCAGACCATAAGGTACGCATCTCTCTCCCTTTCTGGCCCACACCTCTCTCTATTCTCCTGGAATAAATAAATTCAAAATATATATATATATATATACACACACTTTGCCAGACAGACGCTGTGCCACTGAGCTATATTCCCCCAGCCCTGAGTATATACTTCCAAAATGCTAATAATGCTCTTTATGGACCATGGGATATAGCTCAGTGGCACAAGCACCTGCTTTGCAAGCACAAGATCCTAAGTTTGATTCCCAGTACCAAAAATAAATAAATAAAACTTATACCTCTAAAAAATAAATAAGTAAGCCTTATACCTCTAAAAACAAGAGAATAGAATCATTTTGTAAGTTCCACCAAGTTTGCAAAAATGTTTTATTACAATACAATTTCATAAAGAATTTAAAAATTATACCCCATAGCCAGGCGTGGTGGTGCATGCCTGTAATTCCAGCACTCAGGAGGCTGAAGCAGAAGAATCCTCGTGAGTTTGAGGCCAGCCTGGGCTACAAAGTGAGTTCAAGGCCAACCTGAAACCTAGTCTCAAAAAGACTTCCCACTGATCACTGGTGGAGACAACACAGGAATCTTCAGTTGGGTGTGCACCATTGGGAGCAATCAGTGACCACTCTGCACCCCGTTTCTGCAGCCTGTTGCTGGACTGTCTGCGACTCCTGCTGATGGACTGGCAGACAGCACCGCTGAGATGAAGCTGTGTCTAGTGGCTGCAGTGCTCCTGCTGCTTGGCATGGAATGGGCCAAGGAGGAGGACAAGAAGGAGGATATGGGCACAGTGTTTGGCATCGACCTGGGGGCCACCTATTCCTGCGTCAGGGAGTTCAAGAATGGCCGCGTGGAGATCATTGCCAACCATCAGGGCAACCACATCATGCCATCGGATGTGGCCTTCACCCCCGAAGGGGGGCAGCTGACCAGTGATACAGCCAAAAACCAACTCATCTCCAACCCCGAGGACACTGTCTTCAACACCAAGCGGCTCATCGGGCACACTTGGAACGACCCCTCCATGCAGCAAGACATCAAGCCCTTGCCTTTCAAGGTGGTTGAAAAGAAAACTAAACCATACATTCAAGTTGACACTGGAGGTGGGCAAACCAAGACATTTGCTCCAGAAGAAATTTCTGCCATGGTTCTCACTAAAATGAAAGAAAGTGTGGAGGCGTATTTGGGAAAGAAGGTTACTCATGCAGTCTTTTACTGTACCTGCCTACTTTAATGATGCAAGCAACCAAAGATGCTGGAACAAGTGCTAAACGCAACGTTATGAGGATCATCAATGAGCCGACAGCAGCTGCCATCGCTTATGGCCTGGATGAGAGGGAGGGAGAGAAGAACATCCTGGTATTTGACCTATGTGGTGGAGCCTTCAATATAGCTCTTCTCACCATCGACAATGGTGTCTTCAAAGTCGTGGCCACTAATGGAGATACTCACCTGAGTGGAGAGGACTTTGGCCAGCGTGTCATGGAACACTTCATCCAGCTGTACAAAAAGAAGACTGGCAAAGATGTGAGGACGGAAAACAGAGCTGTGCAGAATCTCTGGCATGGGGTAGAAAAGGCCAAGAGGGCCCTGTCTTCTTAGCATCCAGCAGGAACTGAAATTGAATCTTTCTATGAAGAAGACTTTTCTGAGACTCTGACGCAGGCCAAACTTGAAGAACATGGACCGTTCCGCTCAACCATGAAGCCTGTCCAGAAACTGTTGGAAGACTCTGACTTGAAGAAGTCTGATATTGATGAGATTGTTCTTGTTGGTGGCTCCACTCGAATTCCCAAGATCCAGCAACTGGTTAAAGAGTTCTTCAATGGCAAGGAGCCATCTGGTGGCATAAACCCAGATGAGGCTGTAGCCTATGGTGCTGCTGTCCAGGTAGGTGTACTCTCCAGTGATCAAGATACAGGAGACCTGGTACTGCTTAATGTACGTCTTTACACTTGGCATTGAAACTGTGGGAGGTGTCATGACCAAACTGATTCCAAGAAACACTGTAGTCCCTACCAAGAAGTCTCAAATCTTTTCCACAGCTTCTGATAATCAACCAACTATTACAATCAAAGTCTATGAAGATAAGCAACCTCTGACAAAAGACAACCACCTCCTGGGTATGTTTGACCTTACTGGAATTCCTCCTGCTCCCCATGGGGTCTCCCAGATAGAAGTCACTTTTGAGACAGATGTGAATGGCATTCTTCATGTGACAGCTGAAGACAAGGGTACAGGGAACAAAAATAAGATCACAAACACCAATGATCAAAATCACCTAACACCGGAAGAGATCAAAAGGATGCTCAATGATGCTGAGAAGTTTGCTGAGGAGGACAAGAAGCTCAAGGAGCACATCGACTCTTGGAATGAGCTGGAAAACTATGCTCACTCTCTAAAGTACCAGATTGGAGATAAAGAAAAGCTGGGAGGCAAACTTTCCTCAAAAGACAAGGAGACTACAGAAAAAGCCATAAAGGACAAGATTGAATGCTGGAAAGCTACCAAGAACCAAGATGCTGACATTGAAGCCTTCAAAGGAAAGAAAAAGGAATTAGAAGAAATTGTTCAGCCAATTATCAGTAAGCTCTATGGAAGTGCAGGCCCTCTCCCGACTGGTGAAGAGGATACAGCAGAAGAGGAGTTGTAGACACTGATCTGCTAGCGTTGTAATATTGTAAATACTGGAACTTTCATTAGGAGAAAATTGAGAGAACTTAAGTCTCGAATGTAATTGGAATCTTCCCCTTGGAGTGGAGTTGAAGATGCTACAGCCCAAGTGGCTGTTTCCTGCTTTTTATTAGCAGCTGCTCACATGTCTTGGGGGGAAGAGGGGACAAATTGGCCATTCTAAAAAAAACTGGGTAAAAAAAGTTGGGTCAAGGGTGTGTGTTCACCTCAGAAATGTTCTATTTAACATTTGGGTCGTGTACATCTGTTGTAGGAACTTTTTTTAACCATAAATGACACCAATAAATGTTTGTTATTTAAAAAAAAAGATTCCCCCCCTAAAAGTCCACCCTCAACCTTTACAGGCTAAATCTAAAAAAGAACGGTTATAAAGGCTCATCTTGCTCAGAAACATCAGCACAGGACAAGCAGGAAAGACAATCTTAGAACCAAGGCCAAGGTCACCTGGCCTTGAGAAGCTGCTGTACACAGACATTCACAGCAGTTACTCACTCCTCTCCTAGTTCTACCTTCTTATAGGGGCTACTCTGTCTCAGTAGTAGATAAAAATGAGAGACATAAAAGAGTAAGGACTGTTAGTCAAGAAATGGAGACAGTACACCCCTCTTCTCCATTCCCAGCACCTCACTTTTTGTTGTCTATCAAACAAGAGTCCCTCTGATGTGAACAGTAACCATTATGTGGCTGAGAAGGAATGTATTTCCTAGGTTCTTTATCATAATGACGTGCACAGCACCATCAGATCAACAAAACAAATTTTAAATATGCAGTACACAGTAAACCTCTAGAATAGCACTAGCCAGGGAGGCGGCCTCTGATGGCATCTGTTTATCTCCTGCTGTCCGCTGTCCCCTGCCTGCCTCTCCACTCTGAGCAAAGGCAGTGTCTTGGCTCCCAAGTTTCCCTTTTCCCTTTCACAAAGCATCTCAGCAATACTATCTGAGCTACAAAAACCTGTATCTTCTGTAAAGTATTTCTAAAGGATGTTTTTGATCCAGTCCACAAGCTTTTCCATCAAGCCTGTGAAACTGTATTGGCTAAATCCATCTCTGGACATATGACATGGGTATGTAATAAAGACATAAGGTAAACCTTTGTAAAAGACAAAAGGTTTCTAAACTAGGCTGTTTCTGAACTATAGCCCCAAGATATTGGAGAGGCTGAGGCAGGACTGTGTAGCCGGGAATTCAAAGTTATCCTTGGCAACACAGTGAAACCCTTCATTTAAAAAAAAAAAAAAATGACAGGTTTCTTAGCACTGAGTTCAAAAACACTGCCTCTAAATTTCCTACTTATAATAAGATATTCACCCAAATCTTCTCACCTGCATTCACTCAATCCCCCTCAATCACCCACTCAGTCTGGGTGATTGAGGTGGCTCAATTCTCTGGTAGAGTGAACCAAAGTAAAGCACCCACACATGCTGTCTGCACACAATGAAGATCTCGCCTTGTTCTAATAAAGGTAAGCCATTTCCACTGTGAACTTTCTCCTTATCTGTTCCTGAGAAAGGTCTGCCACTTAAGATTTCTCATATAATGTCCTGTTGCCATGTAGCTATCAATTCTCTAAGAAACTAAGGACCAAAATAAGTAACTTCTATTTCTTCTAGCAAAAGTTATGAACAAGCACTAGTGTCTTATCACAGTTCTTCTGTATGTTACTGTCCTTTATCTAATGCAGACAACAAGTTCAATAGATTCTTGATTTCATAAATGCCTTAAAGGTCTTATTATTACAGTAAATCCCCAACTTACAAATGAGTTCTGTTCAGAGACAGTTGGGTTCATCTGTAAACTGGCAAACTGGGGCCGAGGATTTAGCTCCTAAATTCAATCCCTAGTACAAACAAACAAACAAAAAAGTCACTGTAAACTGACAAAATGAGCCTTACACAACACATCAGTGAATCTGATACAGCAGACCAGAAAGTTTGCAACTCAAATGTTCGTAAATTGGACAGGCTGTAACACCCTTTTCTACTTTTATAATAGACATTCTTGCTGATGACTTTTTTTGCTTCACAATATAAATCCAGGGAGGCAATATGGAAATTACCACTTCCCCAAGGGCATCCTTGCTCTGGCTGACGCCCCAGTCTCACAGTGCTTTCAAATTCGCACTGTCCCTCACAAAGAATTGGTCAGAATTAGT
Organism: Cavia porcellus; assembly: GCF_034190915.1. NCBI lineage: Eukaryota > Metazoa > Chordata > Mammalia > Rodentia > Caviidae > Cavia > Cavia porcellus. The sequence continues at coordinate 37,024,231 of NW_026947489.1, forward strand.
GAATGTGAATGCTCACATTTTAGGGCAATAAAAAGTGCAAGCGCAGTGCTCAAGGAGAAGAGAGAAGGGTCCCTGCAAAAACAAGAGGGCAGCAGCAGCAAGGTCAGCGGCGGCCATCTCTTGTGTCTTCTGACCGTAGATCCAGGCTGCCCCATCAAAAACCCACTCATCTCGTGTTGGGAGATGAGCGTCGGTACAGGGCTGGGCTTGAGCTTGTGTGAGACTGGTATCAGGTGCCAGGCTCCACTTGTTCTTGTACAGAAAGGTATCAGGTTCCAGGCTGGGGAGCTGCTGCCGTGGTTAACAACTCTCCACAATGGACAGGTCAGCCCAACTGCCTGGCCACAGAGCCACAGTAGGCTAGGGCCTCCCACCCCAGCTAGGCTTCAGAGGCGAAGAATGAGGTTCAGGGAAGCCTTGCTTAAGGGCTTAAAACCAGAAAGAGTTTTGTTTCTTTTTTTTACACAGGGTCTCACTTTGCAGTCCACGCTGGCCTCAAACTTGAGGTGATCCCCCTGGGTATCAGCTTCCCGAGTGCTGGGATTATGTGTGCACCATCATGCCCAGCCAGAATGAAAATCTCTTAAAAATATATCCAAGATTTTTACAAATGTGTCTCTTTACTGGGATAAATTATGGTAAAAATAAAATAATTCTCTGCATAAGATATCTTAAGTCTAACATCTTTGTGGAGGTTCTGCTCCAAACCCACAATTATCAATGGAGAAAAATAATGAAATTATTTAATTGGCAGGAAAGAAGTACAAGCCACAGACTATGGATCTAAGAATCAAAACACACACATACACACACACACACACACACACACACACACACACACGGACTCAAATAACCAGAGCCTCATGCATGCTAGACAAGAGCTCTGCCACTGAGAAAAATTCCAAGCCAAGAACTATCTTCTATATGTGAAACAACTTTCCTACTGAAAGAAAGACATCCTTCAAAGCTTCCTCACTCAATTATCTTATTCATTTCACTAAAGCCCTGGAAGATAAGCAAGACCTTACAACAATCAAGTATGTGCTTATAGGTGAAATGTATTCCAAACAGTTCAAACACCCACTCCAAAACCTGTCAACCACACAAGTGAACAAAATCCTACTGAAACTTATTTTAACCACTGGAAACAGCAGGGCCATGGGATGAGATAATGGCTTGATAGGAAATCACTTACAGCAAGATTCAAAAAAACAACTCAGAGCAAACAAAAGGCAATCAGCTGCTAATAAACTGGTGGAGAAGGGGCACCTACACAAAACAAGGCCCAAACTCATGCCCTAACCAGGAAAAGGTGTTAGATCTGCCACTTCACATAAAAAAAGGGGCCTACCAGAATTCTCTTTCTTTTAAGTGCCTGCTTTATATGAGGACAGCCCATATATACACCCTGATCAAACACAACGGGATGAGTCCATAGATGAATCATTTGAAAAGTCCTCCTCTGTGCAGATTCCAGCCAACATCTGGAAAATAATTACACACCATCCATGCTTCCACCATCTCTGGCATTCCAGCAGTTAAAACCCCTTCTCTGAATTTCTCCTTTACATTTCTTCCCCCAACAGAGAGCATGTATAAAACGGTTATAAGCTCAGAACCCCAAAATGTGCTGTACTTATTACTGAATGTTCCTTTATAACTTGTTCTCTTTCTGTGAAGCTTGTGGAATTGCCAGTTAAGTTACAATCTTGGAACATACTCACTCACCATGTAACCCCCTCCTGCCTCCCTGGTTCCTGTAAAACTAAACCAAATTACTTTTTTTTTTTTTTTTTTTTCCAAATTACCTTTTATGGAGACCCTGAACCCTCCCCTTGTGGCTTGCTACTTTATACCTCCCTGTAGCCCCTGGCTCGGTGCACACTTCCCTGGCTGCTTGCTGGGACAGTGTTTCCACTGAGCTCAGCTAGTAAAGTGCGTCCTTTTTAATTTTTGGAGTCTGTCATTTTTCTGCCCATATCAAAAACATGTATCTTTTCTCTTTTGTGGGCTAGCCAAGTTTATTTTATAGTAGGATCTTTCCCTCATCTTTGTGAACATTTACACACGACATCAACATGAAAAGAAAGTGTCAATCACAATATTCTTGTCAGTGGTTCCCCTGCAAGGCAATAGGAATCAAATGGCAACTACTGTAAAATTTATTGTCATTCCTGCCACAAGTATTTTGTAAACAGAGTGAGACAGCACTGTCTGCAATGAAGACAAGTGCATGCACTAAACCTGAAACCTACTTTTGCCGCACATGTGTGATATTTGAAAGGATTTGGCTAGCAAGTCTTCCTGAAGAACTGTTTACTCTAGTTCCCCAGCCATTAGCTGAATAACATAATGGGTACATATTAGCAAAAACTCCTTTCTTCTCATACCTATTTCAATCAGAATAAAAAAGAAAATGTACTTTTCACAGTGATTCAAGAGAGCATTTCCCCCACATCAGGACAGAATACTATAATCTATATTTCCCTTCTGCAGCTCTTTTCAAGTGTGACCTTTAGGAAGCTCTTCCAACATTAGGAAGGAAAATTTTTTAATTAAAAGAAAGGGCAGCAAAGACGCCTGAGGAAGGGAGAAAGCTTTTACCTTGCATTAGAGAAAGGTGGATTTTCTCAAAGCTTCTGATCCATAAGGACAAAATGCAAATCCCAGGATCAAGATTATATGGTAGGGCAGGCAAGCTAAGGACCTTGAAGCTGGGCTGTGGGAACTGTAAGCATGAATATCTGTGTGTTTCCAAGATTCCCTTGGAGTTAGCTGTACCAACATAATATGTGTCTTACCTTTTGCATACATATGAGGTTATCTATCTCCGCTTCATAGAAATTTAAAGTAACATTTAATTCCACCTTCTCTAGCTCTCTACTTAAGTGTCTACTCTTTGGGGGGGAAAATGTACAATCAAATTCTAGTAATGTTGTCCTCTCACAAGAAAGTCTGTGGATTTAAAACTGTAACCTAGGGCTGGGGTTTTAGCTCAGTGGCATAAGTGCCTGCCTGGCAAGCACAAGGTCATGTGTTTGATCCCCAGTACTACAAAAATAAATAAATAAATAAAACCGTAACCTAAATTTCATTTGGAATGGATTGGAAAAGGCAAACTCCTGTCAGGTTACAAGCTCTAAGTTAGGCAGAATAAAAAATGCATCGTACTGTAATGTACATACCAAACAAAGCTCATCTGACTCCAAAATGCACTCCACCGAGACTGCTAGAGAGACAATAATGACTAGATTGGAGTGACTTGAAATGTAAAGCAAAACACTGTTATCAAAATTTTGGCATGGAGAAGAGAAGAAAACATCTGGAGTATGATACAAAGATAGCTCTAAATGAGTCATCACAGTGGTAACCCTAGAGAATGAAAGAACAGGAAAAGCTTGTGGAAAACAGAATATCTCCCCCCCAAAAATGCCACAATCACTAGCAAAATAAACTTTCCTTCCTTCTACACAATCCCCAAGACAAGTGCCCAATCATTAGCCACAGGATTTAGTGTATTAAAGAGGGATAGGGAGACACATTATAATTGGAGACAGATGATTGTGACTGATTGTGATTGTTCCTCATCTTATATCTGGTGACCCTGAAGCCACTCAAAATCAGGAAGAGCCTGGAATGACAGTGCATGTCTGTGAGTCCAGCACTCTGGGAGGCTGAAGCAGAAGGATCCCAAGCTCAAGCCCAGCCTGTGCAATTTAGCAAATTACTGTCTCAAAAAATAAAAAGATTATTGCAAAGAATGAAACAGAAGGAGAGAGGGAAAGTAGTGAGATTCTAGTCCAACCAGAGTGGCCACTTTCAAAAGCTAGCCACACCCAGGAACTTAGCTGCAGCACCCAACTGAAGCACTACAGGTTTACCTGCCTGCCAAAGTGCACCCTCCTCTGTCTCCCCTCAGTGGCTGATGACTTCCACCCAAGTGCTAAGACTGTTCGTAAGAAAAGCAGCAGTCTTCTAGAACTATTTCCCATTTAGAATCCGATAAAAATGACAACCAGAAGGCTCCCAACAATTTGTATTTATACAACAGTAAAACACAAAGTTCTGAGTTCAGATAAATTATTTCAGTCATCACTGCAATCAAAGCACAGAACAGTGCCTTCACCCACAAACTTCCACCAGCCACCCCTTTGCGATTAACCTTGCCTCTCCTCTCCAACCATGGCCAAACTGTCACTTTTTTTCCAGAATGTCACATAAATAAAATCATACAAGGAGCAGCCTTTGAAACTCTTCTCTCAGTAGAGTCCATCTGAGATTTGCCCATGTTCTTTGCCCATGTTATTGCTAAGGTTTATTCCATTATATGTGCATCCATTTACCAGTTAAACCATCTCTGTGTCTCTGGCTTTTGGCAATGATGAGAAAAGCCATTATTAACACACATGTAAGTTTTTCTTTAGGTATGTACATACCTTGAGTAGTTTATGTTTAACCTGACAAGCAACTGTAAGGGGTTTTTGGGGGGGCGGGGACCAACAGGGATCAAACCCATGACCTCACACTTGCCAGACAGGCACTGTGCCACTAAACTATATCCCTGGCCCCAAGGATTTAATATTGTCAGGGTTTTTTCTTCAAATATTTTTAATCAGATTTTATTTTAGTACATTTTAGATGATTACATTCATCATAGAGAATTTTAATTTTTATTTTATTAGTACACGATTGTAGCACATAATAATTACATTCATCCTGAGTAGATGGTATATATATAAAACACATCTTAATTCTTTTATAACCTTTGACCTCCCTCCCCCCACCATCCACTAGTCCCCTTAGCTTTTGCAAAGTCCTGTCTACCTGTTTCCTCTTAACCATCTTTCATTTTGCTCTTTATTTAGACTTGAGGTTTTTCATATAAGAGAAACCATGGGATATTTAAGCTTGTGAGTCTGATTTATTTCACCAAACATTATGATCTTGAGGTGCCTACATTTTATCCTTCTTTGTGGCAAGTTTATCCTTCTTTGTGGCAGAATAATACTCCATCTGTGTTTAAATACCAAGTCAAATTTGTCTTTTCTTTTGTGAATAGGAATGATAGTGCATACCTGTGATCCCAGCACTCAGGGAGACTGAAGCATGAGGATCACAAGTTCAAGCCCAGCCTGGGCAATTTAGCAAGACACTGTCTCAAAAAATAAAAAGGGACAGGGATATAGCTAATAGAATAAGTTCCATATCTACTTCCATATCTAAAAAACTTCACCTAACCCAAGGTCATAAATATTTTCTCCTACATTCTTTTCTAAAAGAAGATTTATTCTTCTATTCATTCTAAAACAGTTTAGGGGGGCTGGGGATTTAGCTCAACGGCATAAGCGCCTGCTTTGCAAGCAGGCAGTTGTGAGTTCGATCCCTGGTACCAATAAAAATGAAAAAGACCCAATAAATAAAACAGTTTAGGTCATGTAGCACAGTATAATAGGTGCTTTAAAATAACTGATAATTCTAATATCTGGGTCATCTTGCAGTTGGAATTGATTGTCTTTGGCCTGAAAACTGGTTACATTTCCCTGGTGTATTGTGATGATTTTAAATACTATTCTGATATTAACTTGCTTAGATTCTGGGTCTTATTAAAGACAGTTCTGAACAGCTAAAAATACAGTAGTTTACTAGTACATGTAAACAGTTATTCTCAGAGAATGCTCATTCCAAATTAGATAAAATACTGGACCACTTCCTCCACAGTCTTGAGATTACTGTCCATTCTATCAAGCCACGGACCTGGTTAGGTCCAAACAGCAAGTTTTGCATATAAGGGTCCCAACATTAATTCTGGGGGCTCCTGTGACTGCTTTGGGTCTCCCGCCCAGAAGCTCAAAGTGAGCCTGAGTCTTGGACCTGTCCACTCACAGAATGCGGTGGATGGTCCCTGCAGCTTTCCCTCTCCAGGGCTCTGCAAGCCTGTCCCAAAGACCGGACTTCCTCGGCCGTCCTACTTGCCCTCATTGGGGCAGTGGGGGCTGGCTCAGAGGCCCTCACTGAGGATGAGGCTCGGATGAGGCTTTCTGCCCCTCTGGACTCTGGACTAACCCCACCCCGAGAGCTCCCGGGATGAGCCCAGGGGGTCTCTCCACACCCACACCCTCCCGCTCGCATCTCGGCGGCCTTCTGGACGGACAGCTGGGCTCTCCTGGACCTCAGCCGCCTCCAGGCTGCGGCGACAGCTCTGCTGGCAGCCCCGCTCCGCCCCGGGCCGGAGAGGAGACCAGGCCTGACTACCACGCGGCCGCCAGCCCTGCCAGCCTGCCCGCTTTCCTGCCCGCCTGTGACCCTCAAGTAACTGGTCCGCAGGCTTCAGTCGCGGGCACGATGGATGGGCGCTGGCCGCCAGTCTGTCCCCCTCCACGGCGTCGCCCGCCCGGGGGCTTCTCTCCCTCGAGGCCCTTCTCTCAACCAGATGCCACAGGCAGGGTCAGCTGGAAACAGCTGTGCTCGGTAAGGTCACTGCCGCCAAGGCCCATTCCAGCCCGGTGTGGGGTGCACCCTGTAACCCTAGCACTGGGGAGGCTGACATCGCAGGGTCATCGTGAGTTGAGGATACACAGCCTGGGACACACAGCGAGTTCAAGACCAGCATGAACTACAGAGCAAGACGCGGTCCCAAAAAAAAGATGACCTGCTCTGCCGTGCAGGCTGCTGAGGGCATCAGAGAAACCCCGTATCTGAAATTCTTATGGCAATGTCTTTGGCAAAGTTGTTTATACTCATGCTGGCTCCTTTCACTAGTGGTAAAATAGAAAAATATATTCAAACAAGCACTCAGATAACAAGGGCACAGCCGAACCTCTCCTCCTTCACTGAAAATAAGAAAAGCATAAAACCTGCCCCAGAAATCCAGCGGGAACATTGGAAGTGGCCCTGTGCTTAACAATGAAATTGTGACTCCATCACATAGTAACCGCTGAGAGCCTTTACTATCTCAGGAAGGGAAAGAGCAGTTAACCAGACTCCTGACCCCCAAAGGGCTTGCACTTCCTCGGGAAGTCAAACAAGGAATACATGAACAAATATACAGTGTTGGTGTAAGCACACAAGACACAATAACTTCAGGTGGTGATTAATGCCATCAAAATAAAGAAGGTAACAAAATGGAGACAGTGGGGGCCACCCTGCTGAAGAAATCTGTAAGGACATGATGGTTTTGGTTTGTTTTGGGGGTACTGGGGATTGAACTCACAACCTTGTGCTTGCCAGGCAGGCACTTATGGTGCTGAGCTACATTCCCAGCCCTAAGGACGTGATGGTTACGCAGAGAATCACATGGAACATGGGAACATGCTGTGCAAGGGTCTGAAGACGGAAAAGCAAATTGATCAGGGAGCAAGTTCTGCAACCCTCACAAGCAGCACTCTACCACATTCAAGAATCAGAACTCCAGTCTGTCTTAAGGCTGTATTAACCAGGAGCAAACAGCAAGGAAATGAACTCCCAGAAGTAAACAGGCCACAAGGGATCCCACAGAGCATAGTAAAGAAATTGAACTTTAGTCTTTGTTTTTTGTTTTGTTTTTTTTTTTTAAGGGATCCCACAGGGCATGGTAAGGAATTTGAATTTTAGACTTTGGGGTTTTTTTTTAAGAAACAGGGTCTCACTATGCTGCCCAGGATCCTAGTCTCAAGGAATCCTCCTTCCTGTTTCTGCTTCCAGAGTAGCTGGGAACGGCATATGACACTGCGCCTGGCTCTCAACTGTATTCTGTGATAAGAAGGCAAAACTATGGAGACATGAAAAATGAGAGGTTTGATCTGGCCATCTTTCTCATCCTTGATCCCAACTGAAAGAACTCTCTTCATTTTGACTCAAACTTTTTGTAAAAAGTGCCTGTATGGTGGCAGTATTCAGGTTTTTAATGCCCAAAACACTAAATATTTGTATAGTACGTTTAAATGAGGATATAAGTATTTACATCAAATTACATATAGAACTCTTTTAATGGATATTCATAGTGGAAATAAATGTGTGTTCGCCACTTCACAGACACACTAAACCATCTCTTTAGATTTATTAGGTTTCCAAACCATTTCAAAATATTTTGCTGAAAGTTTAGAATGCATAAAATAATGAATTCATAAAATCTGGCATCCTGAAACAGGTTGAAAGATATTAAAGCAGTACATTTTTGCTCTTACTAGTAACAAACTTCGAACTTATTATATATCAATGATGCAATCCTTTTTAAAGTCAGTTTTTCTTAAAAGATATATTTTATATATCATATAATCAGTTGAGTAGATGTTGCCTGATAGACTAAGTGCTTTTATATTGGAGGTGATTTTAGCTCAGCAGTTCAAGCCTGGTAAGTGCAAACTCATGAGTTCATCCCCAGTACAAAAAAAAATTAATTCTTGGAATTGACTTTTCAAGCCAGTGAGTATTCCTCAAAGTTTATAAATTCTTAGGCAACTAACAGAATAGCATACTATTACAGAATCTAGAATTAAAGCACCTTGTATTGTGTGCTTTTAAAGTTACTCAGAGTTTTAAAGCATAGAGTAATATTTTATCTCATATTCAAGTTACATTTCCCATTTGTTAGTGTACATGTGCTACATGTTTTATGAGAAATGTTTAATATTACTCTGCAAGTTAGTTCTATACACAGCCATTTAGTAAACACTGCCGGTGTAGTTTCTCAAAGGAAACATTCTGTGCTGCACCTTGCTGCGTGACAAATAGCTGTGTAAGGAATTAAAACCACACGTGTGTTAAGGTTGCCTCAGTATAATAAGATGTAAAATGAGAGACACGCATTGCACAAGTGATCATTCAGCACTAGATCTAAAGCTGTGGTTTGTATGTTCGGCACAGAATAAATTAAAAGATTTTTTAAAACCCTGCCTTCAAATTCAGAACAAAATCTAGTGCTCAGATCTACTTCATTCTTGGCCCTATTTGAGGAGAAATCAACACAAAGCCAAATTATAAATTTAGAGCAGCTTTAATCCATCTCCAAAATAATATTACTTACATTTTATAATTTTATAAATAATACTCCTAGATGCTAAGTTATTTATTCCTTCCCTATCAGTGTTTAGCCTTTGTGTGTTTTATTGGGAGCTGAGCCTGAGCTAGTATCTGCATTATAAAAAAGTCACCAAACACGCTGCAATGAATCCCAGATACCCACAGCCTCCTTCAATGATTACGAAGAATCTGCCCATCTCATTTTTATTCTCTCTCCTCCTGCCCCTCATAGACACACACTGAGTGACCACTATGTCAAAGGAACACAGGGCCAACTGAAAGTGTCCTTCCAATGGCCAAAGCAGGAATGACTTGGCCAAGAAAGTAAAATAGTATTGGATTATAGTACACTGTACAAAATAAATATTCATGAGTGCATGCTAACCTAAGTGACTAAGTCAATAAACCAATGAGGCAGACAAATCTCCCACACAGAAGAATTTTAAATAGTTTATGTAAACACACTACAGGAGGGTGTCGTGCAGACTGCAGCATGGAAGGGGGACGGTGGAGAAACCCGGTAAACGCTTCAGTCAGCTGACCAGGGTTCATATCAGCTGTGAGGAACAATGTTGATGCAGATGGAGGGGCGTCAGCCTGCAGCATACCAGATTAGTGCTCCTCAAAGCTACCCAGGTAGCAAAACTAAGGAAAGCTGAAACAAGGTCACAGCCCAAGAAGAACCTGAGGAGACGTGACAACTAAATGTAGTGTGGTTCCCTGGACAGGAATCTGGACAGAAAAACATTAGGTAGAATCTAAGGAAATCTGAACAAAAGGTGACTTAATTAATAATAATGTGCCAGTGGGTTCAGTAATTGCAACAAGTGTGACACACAAATGTGAGATGCTAACAATGGGAGGAACTAGGTGCAGGATTATAAGAACTCTATCCTAGCATCTCAGACATGGTGGCATATGCTTGTAATCCCAGCACTCGGGAGGCTGAGGCAGGAGGATTGCTACAAGTTCAAGGCCAGCCTGGGCTACAAAGTGAGTTCAAGGCCTGCCTAAACTATATAGCAAAACCCTGTCTCAGAAAGATAAAAATAAATAGAAAGTACCTGTTAGACATGCTTATCTCTTCAACTAAGTTCATCATAGCAGTATAGTTACTCTTATGAGAGAAATGGGTCTGATGACAAGAATAAGTATTATGTAGATTTCAGATTTTTTTTTTTTTTTTTTTTTTTGTCGGTACCAGGGATTGAACTGACAACCACATTCTTGCAAGGCAGGTGCTTATGCCGCTGAGCTAAATCCCCAGCCCCTAGATTTCAGATTTTAAATCTGAACAAAAGTGAATGCTATATGCCCAGAGCTTAAAATAACCCATAATTCTATAACAATGGCCCAGCTGTAGGCTGAACTTAGACATGATCGACCTTATTCAGCTCAGATATTTGGGCAACGGGTTAAAAGCGCTTAGATATGTGAATATTTTAAGGAGTAAAGTGAATATGTTTCTTATTGACCATAAGAAAAGCCCTCTTTTTTAAGAGGGCCCAGGTTTAAGAGGTTAAGAAGCAATCTCATTCTCTGGATGGCTCCTCCAGGAAAACAGGTTGTTCAGTCAACAACTGAAGTATGAAATGAGTATTTCCCCACCCGGAAAATGCTGGGCTACTTGCCCCACCTGCTGTTCACAGCTAAAATTGCTCTGGTTGCTGGTTCATCACAGAACACAGGTTCGATAAAGGAGATAACATCCAAGGGTGGTCTGAATTTCTTTTTCATTTTATTTTTCATGGTAAGGGAATCGAACCACAGCTTCTGCTTAGCAGGTCCTGTAACAGTAAGCCACACTCTGGGACCGTGGCCTAAAATTTTCTTTTGTTTTGTAGTTAGAAAAGGGCTTGGGAATTAATACACCTGATTCGTCCTTCGTTTGACACAAAGACAATAGTGCTTTGTCTGATTATGCCAAATTATACAATTTTCTTGTCCCTGGTTTGGTTTTGGTTTTGTTTCTAGACAAAGTCTTGTTGTATAGTGCAGGCCAGCCCTGAATTTACAAATTGCCCAGGCTAGCCTCAATCTCAAAATGCTCCTACCTCAGCCCACTGAGTGCTGGGATATCAGGTTTCGTTTGGTTTGGTTTGGTTTGGTTCACTTTGCATTGTTTTATTTGCAGAACTGGGCATTGAATGTAAGGGTTTTCATACTGATCTACATGCCCCGACGTACACATATATACATAATTTGTTTTTAATTTTGAGATAGTGTCTCATTAAGTCACACAGTGGCCCAGTCTGCACTTGAACTTGCAATCCTCCAGCCTCAGTGCCCAGAACATTGGCACTGCAGGCATACACCACCTCCCCACACCCCAGCCTGGCCTGCTGTCTGTAAGGTGTCTGTTGATAGTAGGACACACATTTTATGCCCTCTTCACAGTGACCTCAGGTTCCTATTGGGAGTGTTTTAAACCGAAGAGCCATTCTTCAGGCCCCAGCTCTGAGCACACCCAACTTACACAGATGCTTTTAACGCTAATACTCATTTCTTTAAAAACGAAATCTTGAGCTGGGTATGGTGGCACATGCCTGTAATCCCAGTTCTCAGGAAGCTGAAGCAAGAGTATCACTGCAAGGCTACATAGAGAGTTCATGGTCAGCCTTAACTGTACAGCAACACTGTCTCAAAAAAAAGAAGAAGGCGAAAAGAGCCAGCATAGTACTGCCTGCCTGTAATTCAGCACAGAAGGCTCAGGCAGGAAGATCACCAGGAGTTTGAGGCCAGCCTAGGCTACATAGTGAGTTCAAGGCCAGCCAAAACTACATAGCAAGGTCCTAAAAAAAATTAATTGATTTTTTAAATCTTTCAGTCAGAACTTGAAGAGAAATGAAGCATTATTACCATTTGAGTCACTTTTAAGAAACCTTCACTTTCAGAATGTACACTCCCAGTACACTGATTCTAATGCAAAAAAAGAAAAGAAAAAACCACCACAGAGTACCTTTAATTATTGTAAACCACTCTATCAAAACCCTGCCTCTAAATAAATAAATAAATATTTTTTTAAAAAAACACTCTGAAAGTCTAACAGTATTTGTATTTCTAAACTTCTAAAACTGAGTGGTCACTTAAGCATTTTTCATATTAGTATTGAAAGAGATAATGAATTTACAATTGTCTGCTAAAAATGTTCTGAATTTAGAAGGAAAAAAGAAATTGAGAAAGGAAGGCAAATGTCACGTGTCACAGCAGCTTAGCAACCTGGATGCTTACGGAGCGCTGAGAAGGGAAGGCAGGTTGTAACGTCTCTGGGAGTGGAATGATACAGTGAAGTCACATCCCTGGACTTCAGGGTCCTCAGCAGCAACTTTGATTGCTAAGTTATTTGGTAGAAACCTTAAATGTGCATATCTGCCTTTTACTGCACTTTTTACCATCTCCAAAGGCAAAAAAATCCATGTTGAATAAACCAGAAAAGCTTAAATCAACAGATCTAAAGGGTGAACTAAAATTCAGTACAGCCCATGTTGCTATATATTAGAAACGATATATATTCTTAATGAGAAAGCATGAAAAGTAGTTCATAATAGTTGTAGGAAGGAAAAATTATGATTAGTCACTTTAATCACTCATTAATGATAAACTAAATCTCACACTAAAAATTAGAAACCTCATGTTCAAATATCAACCCCACCCTAACTGTTGAGTTGTATCCTTAAAAGGCCCTAAATCCACCCAACTATTATTTCTTCACCTACAAACTCCATTTAACACCTCTCACCTCCTTCACAAGTAGGTTCTGATAATCACTTAAATATGAGGATAACTTTCAAGGGTCTACTCTGAAGCAGCACTTGGTTTCAATTAGTTTCACTTATTTCTCTTTAATCGTGAGCGTAATGCCTGCTTATAGCAACAAAATTCAAGTCAAATACTTCACAGAGATGGAAAGAAAAAAAGAAAAAGTCCCTCATCTGTCAAGAAAACTGTTTTACCTCACAGTCTTGGCTACCCAGCAGTATGCGAGTCTCTCCATGGAACTGGAGTGACACTAGAATAACTCTTCTGAAGTAACTTCTCCTCTGGATTGGACACTTCCCGTAACTGTCCCATTCTACAACCACTGCTCAGTATTCCAGTTTCCAGGCTTTCCGTATGGTAAAGAATGTTGCAATGGACAATCACATACTCTCTGCTAACTTGTTCAGACAGATCTGTGAGATAAACGCCAGCTATAGAATAAGTGGGTCACAAGCTAAATTTTGATGTCAGCCTGTTTCACTTATGGATTTTGGAATTCTCATCAAGAGAGCAGAAGAATAAGGTCAGCATATATTGCATATGATCACTAGTGATGGTGGTGTTTTTTGCAGGCCAGGGTGTCACCAAGTTGCCCAGAGTGGGCTCAAAGTTGCAATCCTCCCGCCTCAGCCTGTGAGAGTACTGAGTCGACAGTTGTTTTTTGTTTTTTTTTTTTAATTTTTATTTTGAAAGTATACAACAGAATAAGTCAGAATAAAGCCAACTAAGATCATACAGTGAAATTGGTACAAAACTTCACAGCAGGTTACCGGGATAACAGTAATAGGTATCACAGTATATTTTGTTATCTTTATAATAGTTGTTCTTTCAATCCCGTATATCAAAATGAGATGAAATATAGAACACTATAGAACTTATCAAAACAGAATATTGAATAGAGCAGTACCACTAATAAGAAAAGAACATAACAGTAATAAAAATATTTGCCTTCAAAGAAATGGTAGAAGGAAGTCCCCCTTATTTGCTATGGTCAAGCTCCCAGGAGATGCTCAGATTTCTGGTTCCCACTTGCTAATGAACGGGGAGGGGAGGAGAAGGAGGATAGGGGAAGTGGGATATTTGACTCTAGGCTATGTAGCAGTAGGTCCACTATTGCTAAGCAGAGAGGCACAATGGTCATTTGTTTTCACTGCGTCCTCAGTTCCAACATGGCGTGGATTGTACTGAGTCGACAGTTGTTGCCACCATGCCCCACCCGTTTTTTTGTTTTGTTTTGTTTTGTTTTGTTTTGTTTTGTTTTGTTTTGTTTTGTTTGTACTGGGGATCAAACTCAGTACCTTATGCTTGCCAGGCAGGCACTTATGCCGCTGAGTATATCCTTGCCTCCCCTCCCTGAAGTTTTAAAAAGCATGGTCAGAAGGTTTTTCCTCCATAAGAAAGTCTATCTTGAAGAAATTAACATAAATGTGTAAATATTTTAAACAAGCTAACTTAACTTTCCATCGTCTCTCTGAAACAAAGAACCTACAATTTCTACTTGGCAAAAGAAAAAACTTATTGACAATAACACTGAAATACAAGAAGAAACTTAGTACTGACCTAATGTTACAGCCATACAGAACACTAATAAAATGCTGGTGTGTTTTAATTCTCTGCCTTAGAAACAAGAAAAGTATTTACGTAACTCCATTATAGATAGAAACACACACACACTAAAAAATAAGTTCCAGTCAAAATTTAATAAACTATTTAGAAAACTTAAGAAAAACAAAAAAACAGTAAAATTTCTACATTTCAAACTTTAATACAGAATTATGTACTTAGATAATTAAAAAGACTTTACTGACTTCAAAAATGGCAAAGGAATCCAAAGCACAAAGTAAGGCCAGAGCTTACAGATATATAAAATCAGTTCAAAACTGAGTAAAAAGAGGACAAAGTAGTAAGAGGGGATTCAGCCAATATAAGACCTCTAGACGTTATAATTTGTTTTATTCTAAGGAGTTTTAAAAATCTGTTGTTTCCATTAAATTGGAAAGTCTGTTAAGTCTATTAAGTAAGTCTATTAAAAGTTAAGATTTTTTGAGATTTATGACTATTAAGTCTTAGAGTGAGGAAAATAGTAAACCCAAGACAATTTAGAGCTCTTAGATAAATCTGAACTTTGGGAGATAAATTTTTTTTTAGTTACCGAGTCAATCAACCACCAAAGCTTACTTCAAATAGTACGATGAAGGCTGATAAAATATACAGGGTTCCTGTACCTGTACTCCCAAAATAATACTGCTAAAACACACGTTTTCTCTAGCTTGCCCCACTTCTAAACCGCCTTTGAAATGCTATCACTCACTTAGCATTTCTTGAACCAAGCAGCAGTACTGTATCAAGTACAGGCTTTCAAGAAGCTTACAATCAACAAAGGAAACACACAAGTAATTACAATAAAATGAA
Organism: Cavia porcellus; assembly: GCF_034190915.1. NCBI lineage: Eukaryota > Metazoa > Chordata > Mammalia > Rodentia > Caviidae > Cavia > Cavia porcellus. Next base: position 37,039,399 of record NW_026947489.1, read on the forward strand.
AATAAATGATATATTTACAAAGCACAAAATTGCTGAGGAAAACTAGAAGCTTTGCAAAGGGAGGTGGCATCTGAGCTGAGCCTCTGAAGGTAAGAATTTAAAATATAAAAAACATGGAGGGAAATGTACCAAAATTTAGCCACAGACTACAGAAATCAATTCTGGCCTGTTTAAGCGGAGAAGGGATTTTTACTAGAAGAATTTCAGTTAGCTCCTAAGATTGAAAGAAGTGTAGAAAACCAAGCTGAACAGAAAAACAAGCAAAAAGCAGAGGACTGAAAACTCAGGCAGTAGCAGAAGAGAAATAGATTGGTTAGGGTACCATGGTAACTGCCACAGTGAATAATCCCTAACTGTCCTGCATCTGCATGTCACTGCCTCAAGATCCAGAGCCTCATAACCAGCATCAAGACACCTGATGAAATCTCTATCACGTTAGCTAACAGTATTGTCACAAGGTCGATTTCCTGGTTTTCATAACGGTGCTATAGTTATGGGAAGGTCCTTGCCTTTAGAAATTACACACCAAAGTGGTTAGGACTAAAAGAGCATCACCACGTCCACCACTTAATCCTAAAGACTCAGGGAGAGGGGCTGGGGATTTAGCTCAGTGGCATAAGCGCCTGCCTTGCAAGCAGGCAGTCGTGAGTTCGATCCCTGGTACTTCTAAAAAAGAAAAGGGGAAAAAAAAAAAAAAAGACTCAGGGAGACAAAAGACAGTTTGTATTTGTACAGAGAGCAAGAGCAGGAAAGGAGTCCAGCGCTCAGTCTGTCCAGCACTCAGTCTGTCCATCACCATCCCCCCAGGAAGCCGGCCAGGGTCTGCTCCTCGGGCCTGCCTGGCTCCCCAGAGCCCCACCTCCCAGCAGTAATCCTCCTGCCTTCCCACACTTTATAATCACAGTCTCACTGAAGAAACTCCTCCATCTGATAATACAAAGATTTTTAAAAACTGAATAAAGACAAAAAGAAGATTCCATGTAACCCCTGTATTTTTCCCCCTCCACAGATTAACAGTTTGGCATGTGTTCTTATGTCAGAGCTCTAGATGCATATATATATATATATATATATATATATATATATATATATATATCTCGTCATTGTCACATCAATACTACATCCTTTTTTACTTAAGGTCTTTTCACTTTTGTGAGGAAAAAACATCAAAAACGTGATTATTTTGGATAATGATATTCAAAGTAATGTTAGCATTGTTATTTTGCTGTTAACACCAGAACAGATGAAATTTTTAAACTCAAAATACAACTTATAACTTTAGATATCATTTTGAAAAAAGAAACATTAATTGTGATAGCAAGAGGAGGCAAGTTGAGAGGGCCCAATTGAGATGAGTTTTGGAACTGACGAAATCTGATAATGAGACGGTGTATATATAATCATATATAAGCAGACATCATGCAGGATGTAGTAAAAAATATACATAAGCTACATTACCTTTAATATCATTATCCAGAAATAATCACGTTTTTGATGTTTTTTCCTCACAAAAGTGAAAAGACCTTAAGTAAAAAAGGATGTAGTATTGATGTGAAAATGACGAGATATATGTATGCATCTAGAGTCTGACAGACTGCCAAAATCTTCAGAGAAATGATGAAAACAGTCCTATGAAATGGCACACTGTCCCAGTTCAGTTGATTAACTACATTACCAGGTTTTGCCTTCTTGATATAGTCTAACCACACAGGATCAAATTGACAATTTCAGGGGGAAATTTTTCCCATATTGTTAAACAGTTTCCCCAGAATCTTATGTTATCCTGTATGTTGTTCAACTGCTGCAATTACAAAAACAAAAAGGGGGATGTGTTGGGGACCACAAATTTATAATGGCTAATTTCCCATACTTCCCTAAGGGATAACATGGAGGTGTGGGATGATCATTATCACCCATTTGAGATTTCCCATTGACTCGTGAGGGATGAGCCACCCTCTCTCTTACTCACTAAGACTAAAAGTAAAACCACTAAGTCTAAAAAGCACTCCAAGGCAAGATCCTTCTTAGCATATGACCAACTCCGCCCTCAAGTCACCCCAAGAGTGTACCTGCCCTCAGAGTCACAGGCCTCTGACTCTTCTGCCAAATTTGGATCTTTCACTAGCCCGCCTATCATTGTATACACCCAACAAACTGTGCCCGTCTTGGAGAGCCACTCTCTTAGCCCATCTGGAGACACTGACTTCCCAGCATCATCATGCATTAGTAACTTTGTATACTTTTCTTATTTCTTCCTCTCCCCATACCCTTTAACACAGACCATCGGGGCTCTTGGCCAGGTCCTCATTCTGTGTGATATGGCCTAATCCAAAAACTGTGGCTCCACAGACTAGAACTCTGGCTCAAACAGAATAATATTAGGGTCTGATAAGTTTTGTCTCAAATGAGTGGATAAGTCTCTAACTATTAGAGATGCCAAGAATGGTGACGGCTGCTTCAAAACAGAACAGAAGTACTGCCACAAAGACAGAATGAAGACCTGTGAAAATCACCCTGCCTGAAGGCAATGCTGACAAAACTGGCACGGTCAGTACTTCTAGAAGTGCAAAGCAAGCACAGGCTGTAACAGCCCAATGAGCACTTGCACAGGCAGAACTGCGGAGTCCCAGCAGGAGACTCCATTTTCCCCAGCCCCTTCCCACCTACCTGGCTCTGCAGCAGCTTTGAAAACCAGCAGCCTTGTAACACTTAGGAGAGCAGAAAAGCTTGCCAAAAGCCAGTCCCCAGAAGGCTGTCACTGTTTGACCTTTCTGCAGCTCTGTGAAAAGCTCAAGTTTTGTTTTTATTCCACCAGACACAGAGCTCACTCTGTGCAAACAGTCCTATTACCAGGGAGCCTAACTGAGGAATGAATAAAAAAGATGTGGTATTTTTATCCAGTGGAGTACTACTCAGCTATAAATATAAACCCGAGGCTTTTATAAGTAAATGGATGCAACTGGAGACCATATGCATAAGTGAAATAAATCATAGTCTCCCTAATGTAAGAAACTAAAAGAGTAAATAAGATCCAAAAAGTACAACAGATATTGTCAAAGAGAAAGAAACTGCTCAAAAGGAAGGAACAACTGGGATGAGGGAAAGGAGAAAAGAAGGGAGAAAAATTTGTATTTATAAATATATAGAGACACACACATACACACAAAGATAGCTAAGATAATTACTACTCATTCTGTTAGTTAATTGAAAGCAACAGTTAATGCTTATATTGTTTAATCAGATTTGCATGCCTGTATCTGGTAATCTGAGCAAATATTTTGAAGCCAACAATATGCAATATAATACCCATTGTTAATTTCCTATCATCTTACTTTTGAAATTCTGTATCATTTTCATTGGGGTTTTTTTTTAATTCTTTTTTTAAAAAAGCAATCAGCGGGGCTGGGGATTTAGCTCAGCGGCATAAGCACCTGCCTTGCAAGCAGGAGGTCGTGAGTTCGATCCCTGGTACCGGTAAAAATGAAAAAGACAAAAAAAAAAAAAAATTATAAAAAAAAAAAAAAAAAGCAATCAGCAACAAAGGTATATAATCACAGGGGCCTAAAACAGCGATACCAAATGGGGCACAAATTGAGCCCCCAAAAAGGAAAAACTGGGAAACAAGACATTCAAATAAAATTTTGACATATTCTTAGAAACTAAAAGGCTATTCAAATGTGTAAGGCTATGGTCATGCTCAGAAAGATCTAAGAAAACTATAAACTTTTACTTCTGGCTGCCACTGAAGCTCTATGCAGGAATGCAGTAAAGACTAAAGTAAATACGGTACCAGAGCTCTGGGAGCTCACCCCAACACACACACAGGAAATCTCTCCACAGAGGCTGAGAGACTTACTGAACCAAGGCATTTAAGGAAACTTTAAATAAGAATACTCAAGTAATTTTTTTTTTTTTTTTTTGCGATACTGGAGATCGAACACACAACCTTGCCAGGCAGGCACTTATGCCACTGAGATAAATCCCCAGCTCTGGTTTTTTTTTTTTTGTTTTTTTTTTTTTTTGTACCAGGAATTGAACTCACAACCACACACTTGCAAGGCAGGCACTTATGCCGCTGAGCTAAATCTCCAGCCCAATTTTGCATCTAACACATCTGAGAGGAGAAGGCCTAGCATGGGAAAATCAGTAGAATAACAAGGTAACTATAAGAACTGCTTTGCTGCTTTTTAGCCAGGGACGGCAGCACAAGCCCACAACCTCAGCCTGGGAGGGCACAGGCAGGAGGATCACTGCACACCTGAGGCAGCCTGGGCTACCTAGAGAGTTCAAGACCAGCCTGAACAACACTGGCAAGATTCGGTCTCAATTAAAAATGACAGCTACTCCTTACTGTGGGCAACTAATTTCAATCTGTGCAAAACTGTAAACAAACAATCACCTTTAAGGTTCAAAACGCTTTAGTATAGGGGCTGGGGATTTAGCTCAGCGGCATAAGCACCTGCCTTGCAAGCAGGCGGTCGTGAGTTCGATCCCTGGTACCGATAAAAATGAAAAAGACAAAAAAAAAAAAAAACGCTTTAGTAACTCTTCTGTGTTTCTACAACTGACAACTGGAAGCTTGAAGGTAAGAGTCTAGCCTACTTATTTCACTGCAAGACAAACATTATTACTACCATGTTATACTTCCTTCTCAAAGAAAAAGAAAACACTAGATAAATAAAAAGGGTGACAAGCAAAAATCAGTTCGTTAGTAGGTGTTGGGAGGTTATAGTCTAGTCATTTGTCTATAAATTTGTATTATGTACTTCTTTGACATAATAATTGCTGTCTGTTTGGAATTTTTCAACTTTCATCTCTAAGCCCTTGGAGATCTCACTCTGCACACTCATCTTTGGGCATCAAGGCCACCCCTCACCCCAATCGTTACCACTCCCCCACATGCCAAAGACAGCCAAGCTCAAACCTGAGTCCTCCTCTCACCTCTGACCCCAGCTCTTGTCTAGAAACTCTCGGCTTGAAGTTTACTTCTGTGTTGTAAAAAACGAAAAATCAGCTTGTCTGTCTCATTTTTCCTTCCAATGTAGGCAAAATATGTGCTGTTAAAATAACATGTGCTGGGCTGGGGATATAGCTCAGCAGCATAAGTGCCTGCCTGGCAAGTGCAAGGTCATGAGTTCAATCCCCGGTACCAAAAAAACGTGTTCGGCACCTCTTACTTCAATGATACCTTGGCTGCCCACTAGGAAAAAGGGGGGTAAGTTGTATTAAAGCTTAGACTTTTTCCATGAAATCATTGAATAGAGGGCCCGGGATTTAGCTCAGCAGCATAGGTGCCTGCCTTGCAAGCACGAAGTTGTGAGTTCGATCCCAGATACCAAAAAAAAAAGAAATCAATGAATAGAAGAGGAAGGAGCCATAAAACGAGTTGCGAAGTAAACACCAGTAAGAGAAAACAAGAAGCCAAGCTTTACAATACTACTACTGTAGTTGTTTTCATCAAGTTAAACCACCAGGATAATTGTAACAACTTCAGCAGGGTTTAGGATTAAAACCCAAGACCTTCTCACTAAACTACATTCACAGCCACTTTCTGTTGTTGATTTGTTTTTGTTTTGTATTTTTGAGACAGGGACTTGCTATGTAGTTCATGCTGGCCCTGAATTCACTAATATAGTTTTCAGGTGATCCTCCTGCCTCAGCCTCCTGAGTGCTGGAATTAGAGGTGTACACTACCTCACCTGACTAAATTTGTATAGTTATAATAGTGATTAAGCTTTGACACTTAAAACTAGTCTTTAATCAGACCAAGTATTAAACAAAGATTTTATTATCAGCCTTGTAATAATAGGAAAAATTGATGGCAAAATATTCTAGCCTTCAATATTAGGAATTCTGCTCACTAAAATTTGAACTCTAAACTCACAATAGAAATATAAATTCTCAATCTACTACATCGATGAAACTTACTATGAGAGTGAATACTAGCTGAATATTTTTAATGTTTCCAAATTACAACTGTTAATGATCCTTTCATGTGAGGGATTATTGATATCTGGATAAGGTGGCCACATGCTTGAATCATAAAACACATTCATTAATAAAGTCTCATTGTTAGTAAGTTGGTATACAGCTAAGTATAAAAATAGAAGAATCATAGAACTGGTAATTTAAAAATGAAATTTTATATAACAATTTTGTCATTCCAATCAATTACGCTTCATTTAGGTTAATATTAGCATGTCTACTAGTCCTCAACATAGTTTGAATTGGTATACTCAAACTATCAGAATCAGCTGGCCCTGGTGGCACACACCTGTAATTCCAGCAATCAGGACGACTGCCGCACATTCAAGACCAGCGCAAGACCAACGAAGAAGAAAAAAAAAGAGAAGGAAGAGAAGAGGACAAGGAAGGAAGGAAAAAAGGAGAAAAAATATGGATTAGACATATTTCATATTCACTCAATAGCAAGAGGAACCAAAAGTAGAATTAATTTTTTAACAGGGAATGTATTCTATTAATGTCCATATTTTTAAGTTTTCAGGCTTTCGCACATCCCCGTGATGTGAAACAGATGAAGAGAAACAGCATCCCTTGGAAGTTTCACAGAAACTGTCTTTTCAACAATTTAGGGTGACAAAATAGACCAAATTACAACCACAACCTAGCATCAGCATCAGGATAAACAAACACACCAAAATTTGTATTTTTTTCAGCATCCTTTAATAAAGCCCACTCCTAAGTGAAAACAATCTGCTTTTTAATACCTGCTTTAATACACTGCTAATACCTTTATAAAAATTGTTCAGACCAAAGCTATTGAGGCCTTTGATTTCCAGCATGGAGGCAGGGAGGGGTCAATTATAACAAGACATTGTCTCAAATTTTTTTTAATCTAGGTGCATGAAAATTCAAAATATAAATTTTGCACTCAATGTTACAATTGCAACAGATACGCTCATAAAAAACACTGACTACCTTTGCTGGTAGAGTTCAGCCTGTGTGTATCATTCCCAGCACTCATGTCTGTAAAAACTTTCCGACTGTGTGAAAAAGACCGATTATATTAAACCTCAAGCCTGACTACTGACGCATTTACACCCTGAAAATTCAGTACAGAGACACGCGCCAGCGCCCCTGATTTCACGCCCGCTCCAAGAGAACTCAGCGTGCACAGGGGATGGACCGGCCGGTCCGCGGGTCCCCTCCCCGGCCGCAGGGTGCACGGAGACCGCTGTGCGCCAGGCCGCGCGCCGGGGCCAGGCCCCGCTTCCTGCCGACGACACCGGGCGCCTGGGGCACCGGCCCGGCCTGGCCCGGTCGCGGAGGCTCCTGCCGGGCCGCGCAGCCCCGACACCGAGCCGCGCCGCGGCCGCCACGTGCCCTCCTCGCGCGCGCCCGCGCCGCCCGCCCCGCCCCGCCGCGCAGGCGCCCGGCCGGCCCCAGCCCCGCGCTCGCGCCCCGCCGCCTCCGCCGCGCTTACCGGCGAGCTGGACCAGGCGTCGCGGCGCCCCGGCTCCCTGCGGCCGCCTCGCGGGCCTCTTCCTCCTCCTCCTCCTCCCCGGCCTCCGCGGTGGCCGCGGAAGCCACGGCCGCGACCTCGGCGGCCGGCTACGTCCCCGCCGCCGCCTCTCGCCACCGCCGCGGCGGCGCCGGCCCGGTCGCGGTCGCGGTCTCGATCCCCACCGGGCCGCCCGCGCCCGGGCCTCCGCCCGTGGCCGCCCCGAGCTCCTCGCTCCGCCTGCATCTGGCGCCGCCGGCCGTGCAGCGCTCGCGGGAGACGCCCGGGCCCACCGGAAGCGGTGGCGCAGGAGCCGGGAGCGACCGGCCGGGGCGGCGAGGTGCGGGCGGGGCGGGGCGGCGCGGGCGCGCGGTGGCGGCGGGCCGAGGGCCTGGGCCGCGGGAGCCGAAAGCGGCTGGGCCGGCCGATTAGGGCCTGGGCATGGGGGGCGGCAGGCGGCGTAAAGTAAAAGCGCTGTCGTGCAGCCTGGGCTTTTGTTTGTGTTTTTTCCTCTGCAGTACTGGAGGTGGAACCCAGGCGCAGTGTAACCCTCTGAGCTAAGTCCCACACCCTCCTCACCTCGAGAAGGGTCTCTACACTCCCAGCCTGACCATTACCTCGTGATCCTCCTGTCTCTGGAGTAGCTGGGATGACAGACCTGTGCCACTGTGTCCAGCTACGAGTTTATGTTTAGAAAAATGTCAAACGTGTTTGAATCAGAAAAGGGTTATACAAATTTATACCAAAATGTTGACGCGGGTTAACTGTGTTGAGACTTCCAATGAGTTATTTTTCTTCTGGTTAATCACCTACTTGTCAGGAATGCGCATGTAAGTTGCATTGGAAACTGAAGCCAGCCTCTGGAGGAGGTAGGGATATAGGAACCAAGTGCTGGGTGCAGACTGTGTATAGTGGGAGCAGACTAGTCTGATAGAAGCTGCTGTAGCTCACGCTAAGCACAGGAGCACTTCTCTCCGCATGCTGATAACAGATGCTGTTAGTCTTACTTTGCAAAGGAGGTGAAGGTCATAGAGAGTTACATCGCCTGCCTAAAGACTAAATAGTGATGGGCCTGGCGTTCTACCTTGGAATGGCTCCAAGAAAGGAAGCAAAACAGCTGCACACATAATTTGGGAGCCACTTTAAATGTCTTACAGCGTGAAAATAATGAAAGCAGGAGCTAAAAGTCTAGCAAAAGAGGTTATTCTTCCCAGTCCCTTCTGGCCCTTTCTTATATCCTTATGTAGTTAGTAAGTGTTCATTGCTTCTGTTTTCACGGGCAGGGATAGTGCTATGTCTTGAATGAAAGTCTGTCCTGAAGTGGCTCACTCCACAGGAAGATAATCCTATAAACAAATATTTATAGAGTACAGTGTGCTGAGTTCAGTGAGGGCTTCAAGGTCAAGACCCAGTGAAGTACACCCAAGGTTGCATGAACCAAAGCCTGATGGCTGTGTGAGAGTTGACCTGGTTGGTAAAGAGGGGCTGGGGTGGCCTTTCTAGACTGGGAATCCCAGAAAGGATTGACAACTAAATAGAACTTTTTTATGGGGGATCAAACTCACGACCACGCGATTGCAAGGCAGGCACTTATGCCGCTAAGCTAAATCCCCAGACCAAGTAAAACATTTTTTAGACGGTTGCAGTCCACACAATCTCTCCCTCAGGCTGGCTGAACACTTCAGATGCACCAGATTCATCCCTAAGCACTTTTCATATGTCTCATACCTTCTTTCACCTGAACCTCACAGCAGCTCTGAAAGGTAGTGTTATCCCTGTTTAGAGATCAGGCATCTAAGTAGACACTAAACGACTTAAGATCACACAGTTAATGAATAATGAATAATTGGAGACTGGAAAGTCTGGCCTCAAAGTCTACACCCTTTACCACTACACTCAGGGAATCATTCCGTAGAGGAAGATTAAAATTCTAAGCAGAGACAGTAGGAAACCACTAAAATAATCCCTGCTACTCTGAGCTGTTGACCATTTTTATTTCATAGAGAAATAGAAGTAATCAGAAAAACTTTTCTACCATTACAGCAACTCTCGGCATACCTGTGTCTGCACTAACCCACTGCCTCCTTCCAGTTACTACAGTAGGGTCCTGGCTCCAGCACAAGGCTAACATTTCTCCTATTGCAACTATTTTTTATCCCTGCTCACCTGCCTGGGTCCATCTCACCAGCAACTTTCTGCACTCTCTCCTTACACTCCAGTTTTTACCTTTTGATGGCTGGTTCACATTAGCATATATATTAGCTTTCCTATTGCTGGGACAGAAAATACCAGACCCCCACAATGTAAAGGAGGAGAGGTTTACCTTGGCTCACTATTTGAGAAGATTCAAGTCAGCTGACTGCACAGCATAAACATCATGGCAAAAGGGACTTAGCTTATGATGCTGGGAAGCAGACCAAGGGAACAGTGCCAGAGAGAAAGGGCCAAGAGCTTGATTTACACCTCAGGCCAGGTCTCCGTGACCCACCTAGACATCCCCAAAATGTGTTCCCCCAATTCTGAGTGGATCCCAAAGCCAATAAAGTTGTCACTATACCCTAGTTGCCACTTCCTATCCTTTGTCAACTTTATACCCACATGAACCTGCTTAAACCATACCTAACCTCCAAATAAAGACAGCAGCAACTTAATAATTTCACTTTACATCATACAGCTATCCTCTGTACAGCTGGCAACACGACAGCCCCTTCCCTCAAAGTCTCAACAATTCCAGTACTTTTCAGATGTCTGAATCAAAGCCTGAAACTCAAAGCAAACTCCTACCTGTGAGACTCTGTAAAAAATAAAAACAAGTTATAAAACCCCAAGGTACAATGGCAGAATGACATTCCCATTCTAAAAGCGGGGAATAGGAGGATAGAGAATAGCAAAATCCACCAGGGCAAACAGCAAGTCCTATAACTCCCTTAACGGCATCAAGAGAACGTAGTGGTGAAATGTGAGTGCCATAGGCCCCACTGCTAAGGCCTTGTCAGTTGCAGTCCACACAATCTCCCCCCTCAGGCTGACACCACTCACAGCCTGCAGATTTGCTCAGTTGACTGTCTATGTGCCTAGCAACCCCAGCATCCTAAGGTGTCGACTGTACCTTTGGCATCATTCCCACAGCTTCACTCACTGCCTGCTCAGGAGGCAGTTTCCTGACTTCCCAGGCATTTCTTTGAAATCTGCAATGGAAGCCTTTCAGATTCCACAATTCTTGCATTCTACCTGCCAGCAAAACCAACATTACATGTATAATGGAAGGGTCTGTTGCCAGCAGAAGCAACAGCCAGACCCCCTTGGATCATGGCTGCGGTAGCTTCTTAGTGTTCAGATGGCTGAGCACAAAAAAGTGAATTCCAGGAAACTACAAAACAGTAGGGACTAGGACCTATCCTCTCCAATGAAAAGTTTATACTTTGGCACCCTTGAGTCTATGATAGATGATGTCTTTCTGATTCCTGAGATCCCCTCAAAACATCTTCCTTCTTATATTCTAATATGAAGTAATTGGGTGTTTGTTTGTTTGTTTGTTTGTTTTTGAGGGGTTTTTTTTTTTGTACTAAGGATCAAACTTAGGACCTTGTACTTACCAGGCAGGAGCTTGTGCCACTGAGCTAAATCCCTGGCACTTGGTTTCTTTTTAAAGCTGTTACTCTTTTCAGTAACCGTACATCTTTTGGCCTCAACTTTATTTCCTTTTGAGCCAAAATTTATGTTTTTCTGCTCTGCCATTTGCCTCCAGTTCTCACTATAAACCTGGTTGAAAGCAGCCAGAAGTACCCATACTAAGGACCAAACGTTAGGTTCTCTTCAAATTTACTCTGCCAGATAAGTCCATTGCCTTTCATCTCAGACCCTGGAAAAATCTCAGGACATGGACAGAATGTAGACAAATTTTTTTGCCAGAGTATAACATACATAGCTCTAGTCCAACTGCCAATGGAGTCCTTACTCCCGATGAAATCTTTTAAGGTTGGTCTTTACTCTTAGCATTCCTATTAGCATTATAGTTCTTTGAGCTCTGGACGGACTCACCTATCAAGTTCTGCTTACAACATTTTAGGGCTTCTCAAGCCTGCATCTCCAAACTTTTCCAAACTCTTCCCACAGACCAGTTCCAAGGACTTTGGGGCATCCTGGTGAGGGTCATGGCAACAGTTTCACTCCTAGGACAATTTTATATTAGAGTCTCCATTACTGGAACACAATACTCAACACCTACAACTTAAAGAAGGAGCAGTTCGGTTTGGCTTAAGACTTCACAGGATTCAGTCCATGGTCAGCTGCTCCAGTGCAGAAACATCATGGTAGAAGGGTGCGGTACAGCAAAGCTGCTTGGTTCATGGTGGCTGAGAAGAGTGCCAGAGAAGAAGGGGCGAAGGGTGAGATATTGACCCCAACCTCATACCTCAGTGACCCAGGCTACCCAAATGTGTGCTCCACCCTTTGGATGGACGTGTGCTCCAGCACCTTTGGTCAAATCCCAAAGTCAATCAAGTTAACATTCCCAACTCATTGCCATAGCATAAAAACATGCAGCATTCCACGTGCAGCTTCTGCTCCATTTCTACAGAAGTATTCTGTAGTACTGTTTATACTTCTCCTCTCAGTCATCTACTTCACAAGGCTTTTGTGTGCACTATCTCACCAAACTGATAAAGATTCACTATGTTCTCCATGTAGCTAAATCCAGTGATCTGGCCTCAGTCCTAAACTTATCAACCATAACTGTTACAGTTAACCACTTCTTCTTCTTCTCCAGACCTTTTTATTTTTATTGCTTTCAGAGCAACATGCTATTCTTGGGAATCCAAAGGGTAATATATAATCCTCGCCCTAAACTCTGCTGGGACTGCTTGGATAATAGTCAGGGACTTCTGGGCTTTTAGACTATCCCGTAAATCTACTTGTGGCAGTGCTTCCTAGACTTTTTCACATCATGGCACAGGTAGAAAATGATAACATTTGCCCAATATTCTGAAAAAATAAAACTGTTCCCAGTGGAAAGGATCCTCTTAAACCCCCCAAAGTACTGAGGGATGCAGGACATATACTGAATGGCCCCAGGGTATGCCTGCATGTAAAAAAGCAACCTCACGTGTTTAATGTCCTCAGTAATAGACCTTTGTCACATAAATTAGATCTTAAAGGCTCAACTTTATTTCTGCATTTTCTGAGAACTAAAAGATGAACTCCTTCAGTTGCAGGACTACTGTCTCTTCCATAAGCTCTCTCTAGAACACTGGTGAATGCAGGATGTTTTAAAAGCATGTCACATTAGAACCCTGCTCACATTAAACCCTGTTATCACTTTGGAGACACTGAAGAATCGTGTGTGTGTGTGTGTGTGTGTGTGTGTGTGTGTGTGTGTAGAACCCAAGGCCTTCACACACAGTTCCATCTCCAGCTTTTCATATTTTATTTTGAGACAGGGGCTTGCTAAGTCACCCAGGCGGAATGGGAACTTGCAATCCTGCTTCAAAATTCCAGAAAGCTAGGAGTACAGGTATGTGGTACCACTTGGGGCTAAGAAATCGTCTCTTAATCACCATATACCTTTGGGTAGCATTTCTACTCTAGCAATCAAACGAGTTTAGATATGTGCTATTTTAAAATAGTCACCAAGGTCTGGGAATGTGGCTCAGTGATGGAGCTCTTATGTTGCATGCGCAAGGCTCTGGGTTCAATCTCTAGCACCACACACTCACACAAATAGTCATCAAAAAAGGTGAATGTATAACTTCATACATTACTCCACTGAGAGATCTTTCTAACTTCTAACCTGTTGTTGTTACATAGATTTTAAGCCTGCTTGTTCTTGATTTGCCCTTGAAAAGGAAGAGAGGAATAGAGTTTATCAATATTCTTCACCATAGCAACATGAGCTGGTTATGATGATGCCTCAGTATCCGTGGCATGTTGACACTATTAAAGAGAAACCAAAGTTCTGCTGTGGTTGCTATAGAAACAGAGAACTGCAGCAAGGACAGGTTCAGGCAAGAAGCTTAGAGAAAAAGGAATTCAGAAAAGCAAGGTCAAATTCCACTTTATGCAAAGCCTCAGAATTCAAGGATACTCAACAAGGAAAAATATATTTGGCACATAGTGTTACGCTTTTTATTTTGATGTCGTTTTGCTTCATTTATAATTTACTGACAACAAAGAACAAGGACACAAACTGACAAGGCTGAGGACATGGAGGCTTTTGTTACCCTGGGATTCTTCTGTTCAGGGATGGGAATAATAAACCAGGGATGTTTTTTGTACTGTGCTAAAGCCATCACCCTAGTAATAAACATCTTCTCATTAGTGGGGAAGAGTGAAAACTTGTAATATGTGAGGTGTTGTACCCCAAAAACAAGGCCTCAAGATGTTATTCAAGAAAACAGAGCAAGACATCTTTTTAAAAGAAAAAGAGCACTTTTATTTTAGCTGGCACCAGCGACACAGTGCAGATGGAGTTTGCAAAGTTGTGCAGCTGGGTTAGAATTTTGACATACTTTTATAGCAATTAAACCGCTGACATGACAAGAGCAAGAATGGGGAAGGCCTTTGTTCCCCTTTGCTTGGGGTCAGAGACATTTTGCAGCTGGCAGTTAGCCCTTTTTTCCCCCCTTAATTTACAGCCCTTGGTCTGCTAATTCAAGGAACATTTGTCTCTCACAAAAGGAACAAAGGTTGACAACAGCAAACAGGTTACGAAGGTGATGATACATACAGAACAGTATGGCAATGCCTCAGTTACCGTATAACTAGGTGGTTGGTGCTCCAGGTATATGGTTACTAAGGTGATAAGCATAGCACAGAATGACAAGGCTCTCTGTGCTAATAACAATCTTTTTAACCTTTCATTTTAGCTTTTTTTAGCACAACATGAGAAAGTAACCAAGTCAGAGCTCAGAAGGATTCCATACCCTGACATCACTTATGTTTCTGTGTCCCCACCAAAATAAGGACTGTGTCCCCAGAAACACAATACTTTATGCAAAAAATGAAAATTTGCTAATGATTCAAGACACTGTCATGCTTGAAACTCAGTTTGCACACTGAACTGATCCAAATAAAGAAATCACTCCTTCAGCCCTAGGGTCAGCCTCATGTCCCAGATGATTTGTCTGTGGAAAGATCTGTTCACTCACAGAAGTCTAGAAATCAGGGAAAAAAATCATTCCCACCCCACCCCCAAAAATGCATAAAAAAGCAAAAAGAATAGCAATAAGTTGGAAAGTTTCATTAGCTCTCAACAGTAGAGAATTTTAAAATTCTTTTAAAATATTTATTTATTTATTTATTTATTTACACCAAGAAACAAACTCTTGACTTCATGCTTGCCAGGCAGGCACTTGTGTCAGTGAGCTATATGCCCAGCCTCAAGGAGAGAAATTTTTAAAAACTCAAATGACTTTGGAAGGCAGAGAAGGAGCCAGATGTTACTTGCGCTTTGATTGGGAAATTCCAATTTAACAGCATGTTGGTAAGCCTTTTTCTGGAAGTTCACAGTGTAAAAGTGTGGTTTAGCCCAGCATAGTGAACGTGCAATCCAATTTACACACCTGTAATCCCAGCACTCAGGAGGCTGAGGCAAGAGGATTACCTTGAGTTCAAGGCCAACCTGAGCTGCATAGAGAGTTTGAAGCTGGCCTGAATTATACATAACAGAACACTGCCTCAAAAAGAAAAACATTAGCAGCAGTGAGAGTACTGAACATTTTAGAAATGTGGAATTTCAAGCCACACCTTTCTGCAGTTTAACTAGTCTGCATTGTGTGGACGTTGCATTTTGAGAAACACTGGTTCTAGTCACACCTACAAGCTTGCAGGAAGTTCCCGGTATTAACTTGGCCTTGGGCAGCAGGGAGCTGAGTGTCACAGGTTTTCCATTCTGAATACACAGGAGAATCACCTGAGGAATCTGAAAGTGAAATGGCACCCAGATTTCTCCCACATGGGTTCTGAGTTCACAGGCCTGGGTGCAGCTCAGATATTAAAACTTTTCAAAAGCTCCCTTGTGGCTTTAATGAGCAATGCTTGAGGAGATCCACTAACCTATAGGCCAACACTTCATTATAAAATTAAACCCTACCCTTGAACTGACGTTGAAATATGATTTGGTAATTTCCCTACAAAATATTCACTCCATTTATGACACACAGAGAGGGAAAACATTGTTCTCTTTTTAAAATTTATTAACATATGTTTGCAATACATAATTGCATTAGTTTTTCGATATATATGTGTATATCCCAAAGCTAGATATAGCCCCCAAATGACCAGTATACATACAGATCTTGGTCATTTTTGTTTTGTTTTTTGTCTTTTTGCGACAGGATTTCACTTTGTAGCCCAGGCTGGCCTCAAACTCGCAGCAATCCTCCTGCCTCAGCCTCCGGAGTGCTGGGATTATAGGCATGAGCCACCACAACCAGTCTCTAGGTCATTTTCAAATCCTCTTTCCTCACTTTCCTCCCTCCCTTCTTTAGATGTCCTTCTTCAACATGTCCTAGCTCCCCATTTCCTATCCACTCCCCTTTATTCTGCTCTTTAATTTACTTACATTTTGGATTTTTCATATAAAAGAAACCATGCAATATTTAAGCTTTTGTTGCTGATTTATTTCTGTTAACCTTATAGTTTCAAATCCATCCATTTTCCTACACATGACTAAAACTTAGCCTTTATGACTGAACAGTGCTTCATTGTGTATACATTCTACAATTTTAATCCATCTGTTGATGAGCATCTAAACTGTTTTCATAATTTAGCTATTGTGACCCGCACTGTTATAAATATGACTAAGTACATTCCATTGTAACGTGTTGACTTCAATAGAAAAGGAAGATTTTAAGGAATCGGCTCATGTGTCAGGGAGCTCTGGCAAACCAGAAGCCAGACTGCAAACCCCAGCAACAGTTGCTGTTGTCATCTTCAGTGCTAAGGCAGTCTAGAGATAAAACCCCTGCCTCTCCTGGGGGAGCCTGTCTTCTCCCATGAGGCTTTCACAGGCTTGGGTAAAGCCCTCCCGTACTCTGGGGAATAACCAACCTGCTTTTTCAGTCTGCTCATTTCAGTGGTGAACATTCCTAAAAAGTACCTTCACAGCAATGCTGGATTACTTCAGCCGAACAACTGGGTACTGCAGCCTGCATAAGTTGACACCCAAAATGAACCATTACATTTTTATACTAATGTCTACAATACCAATTCATGAAAATAAAGGTATCTGGGATTCCTTGGTCTGATTTTCTTATTTTTTCATATGAGGAAACAGACGAAAGAGGAGAAGTACCCCAGTTAGATGTATGTAATCACAACAGTATGCACATATCCAAAGTTCCCAAAATTAATTAGAAAAACTAAATCCTTCCAAAACACCATTTCTTCTTTGAAGATCTGACAAGAAAATGCAGCAAGCAGCCAGATCACTTTACTATATTTCTGCAGACTAACATTCCCTACCATCCAGATTTGGGGGTTACCTTCAGAGTAGATGAGGAACTGGAAATGGAAATGGCTCCCACAGCTCTCCTAGGCCGCTGCCTCGCTGCCCAAGGCATCCCATCTCCAGCCTTGCCTCCTCAGCTTCCCCAGGTCACAGCTCCCCCTGCAGGTTCCCGTCCGTGTCTCGCTCCACTCCACACAGTGTTTCTTCCTCTTTTGCTTTGCTTTACTAACAGCTCTTCCCCTTGGGTCTGACCTCTTTCACTCTCACCCTCATGCGCACTCACCTTTTGTCCACCTGATGCCTGTTCATTCTTCAAGTCCCAGCGAGACTTAGCTCTTTTCCCAGGAGTGCCTCCCTACCCCACTGCACTGAGTTCCTCACCTGGGCCCCCGCCTTCCTCCCACCCTTTATCTCCCAAGCAGGGTCCCGGGGCAGTCCACCTCCTCTGCTACAGCACCCCCACCATTGGTGCCCGCCACATAACAAACACTCAGTAGGTCAGTACGGGGGGAAGCAAGGAAGGAGGAAACGAGGAGGGGACTTCTACAGGATCTTTCTTGCACTGACAGCTTAGCTGTGATAACTGGGAAGCAATCTGCATTGGCAGTGCCAACAGAATTCTAAGACAGAGTAACTTTGACCGTTCCAGGCACTGGAAAGTCTCTGCCTACTGACCTGGTGCACTTGGGATTTGCTCCCATGGCTTGCAGGATGCTAATAACACTGTGAAGTCCTAGGGAGATGTGGCATGGAACTAGAGTGGTAACAGTGAGCTGTAAAGAGACTGACAAAAAGGAAAATTCATAGGTAAATTGGACTCCATCCACTTGGGATGCAAAAAGGGTGCAAGATCAGAAAGCTGGGAAAATTTGGCTTCTGGTATAAGGCAATATCATCACTTCAACTTCCAGAATTACAATGAAATACAAAACAAAGCAGAGCAAATTGATAGCCCTTCAAAAGTTTGTCATCCTTTTGTCCATTCCTACTTAGGCTGACTGGTCAGCAGAGCTGGTACTGCCCACACGACATGCTTTCAGGGTCATTAAAAAGATGCTTCACACTCATCGTGACAATGTGCTGGAATTTTGTAATTAAAATGCTGTTTGTTACATATCATCAAATTCTCTGAAAACCAAGATAAATAGTTATTAGTTACTTTTAATGTGCCAAATACACACTCAACGGATGCATTTATTACCTAACAGCAGGATGGAATTAGCAAAGACTCCTGTTTTCTAAATTTACATTTTGATACTGATTGAACTTTTATGAAAGACACACACTCTATAATCATCAGGGGAAAGAAATGCACTGTAACTTAACACTGCTCCATAACATTGCAAGTGGCCTGCAAATAGAGGGATTATCGTCAGAAACTGATGCAAAGTCACCACAAGAGGGCAGCAGTTGCGCAAAAAGGTAAATGCTGTTATTAAAATGTCATCAAAGGTTTAGAGATTTCTGCATCTTTTTCTAACTACATGTGTGGCCACATTTAATATTCTGTTAGATGTAAAGAGTGTATGCAAAAGAAACGCATGCAGGTAAATGGGCTTAATGTTTCCCTCTCTTTCAGATACTGGCCAAGAAGAGGTGAGGAAGAACAGAGAACTGCAACCTCAGACTTAACTTTTAATGTAGTTCTTACACCAGGATGGAAGGGGAAGCGTACCCCAATGCAACCACTGTCAATGGCACCCCAGGAAATCACCAGCCTTTGGAATACCATCAGGTGTGGGAGGTCGTCACCATTGCAGCTGTGTCTGCAGTGGTCAGCCTGATCACCATCGTGGGCAATGTTCTGGTCATGATCTCCTTCAAAGTCAACAGTCAGCTCAAGACAGTTAACAATTATTACCTGCTCAGCCTAGCCTGTGCGGATCTCATCATTGGGGTCTTCTCCATGAACCTCTACACTACCTACATCCTCATGGGCCGCTGGGCTCTTGGGAGTCTGGCTTGCGACCTCTGGCTTGCTCTGGACTACGTGGCCAGCAATGCATCTGTCATGAACCTCCTGGTGATCAGTTTTGACCGTTACTTCTCCATCACCAGACCGCTTACATATAGGGCCAAGCGGACTCCAAAGAGGGCAGGCATCCTGATTGGCTTGGCCTGGTTGGTCTCCTTCATCCTCTGGGCACCCGCAATCCTCTGCTGGCAGTACCTGGTTGGGAAGCGGACAGTGCCCCCAGACGAGTGTCAGATCCAGTTCCTCTCTGAGCCCACCATCACTTTCGGCACAGCCATTGCTGCCTTCTATGTCCCTGTGTCTGTCATGACTATTCTTTATTGCCGAATCTACCGGGAAACAGAGAAGCGAACCAAAGATCTGGCTGAGCTCCAGGGCTCTGACTCCGTGGCTGAGGCTGCGAAGAGAAGGCCAGCTCCCAGGGCTCTGCTAAGGTCCTGCTTCAGCTGTCCTCACCCCACCTTGGTGCAGAGGGAAAGGAGCCAGGCCTCCTGGTCCTCCTCCCGCAAGAGCACCTCCACGTCAGGGACGCCATCCCAAGCCACCGGCCACAGCGCCCACTGGGCCAAAGTAGGGCAACTGGCCACTGGCAGCAGATACCCCGTCCCTGAGGATGAGGCCCAGCCCCCCGCTGACCCTGTCTTCCAAGCGGTCTACAACAGTCAGGCCAAGGAAAGTCCGAGGGAAGAACTCAGTGCTAAGGAGGCCAAGGAGAAGGCTGTCAAAGCTCAAAGGGAAAAAACTGACTACGACATCCCAAAATACTTCCTGTCTCCAGCTGCTGCTCACAGACTCAAGAGTCAAAAATGTGTGGCCTATAAGTTCCGACTGGTAGTTAAAGCTGACGGGACCCAGGAAACCAATAACGGCTGTCGCAAAGTGAAAATCATGCCCTGCTCCTTCCCAGTGTCCAAGGGCACTCCCTCGAAAGGCCTCGAGCCCAACCTCAGCCACCAAATGACCAAACGGAAGCGAATGGTCCTTGTCAAAGAGAGGAAAGCAGCCCAGACCCTGAGTGCCATTCTGCTGGCCTTCATCCTCACGTGGACGCCCTATAACATCATGGTTCTGGTTTCCACCTTCTGTGACACGTGTATCCCCGTCACCCTGTGGCACTTGGGCTACTGGCTGTGCTATGTCAACAGTACAGTCAACCCCATCTGCTACGCCCTCTGCAACAGAACCTTCAGGAAGACCTTTAAGATGCTGCTTCTCTGCCGATGGAAGAAGAAGGTGGAGGAGAAGTACTGGCAGGCCAACAGCAAGCTGCCCTGAGGAGTTAAGGACCTTCCAAGAAAATTGGCTATGTCTAGTTTGCCTGTTTTAAAACATCATCTGTACTTTTTAGGCCCTGAAGTGTTGTAGGGGCTCAAGGTCTGCTGCCAAAAGGAAGAATTCACGTCTGCAATAAGTGCTGCCCTGTCTAACGATTCCCATCTATGGTGAAGGCCACCCAGTGACCTTGGAGTCTGACTCCCAGCCCTCATCAGACGCACACTTGTTAGAGTGCAACATAACTTAGGAGACTTTTGTCAGACCTTCTGTGGGGAACCGCAGGGACTGGGTGGAAATCTTGCCCGGTGGAAGCCAGGCCTAGGGTTTTTCTGTTGACTGGTACCAGTGAGAACCAGGAAAAATCTACATCAGTATCACCCATTAGCAAGAGTGATATTTAACTAGCTTCTAAGAATACCCTTCTTCCCTGATTGATGAGTGTCCATCATGGAGCTACTATGTGGGCTGTATGTCCCCTGTCCCTAGTCTAAGTGAAGCCCTCACTCTTTTCATTTATATTTGTGCTGATTCCCGCACCCAGGAAAACCATGTGGATCTCCACAGAACCATCCCTCCTCCCAGGACCCTGGACCACACTCCGTCCTCCAACAGGGCTTTTTCTGCTGATAAAGATGACCGAGTCCCCACAGTCAGTTATTTTTGTTTTCACCAGTGGGAATTTCCCCCCTTCTAACGAAACACACTGCGTGCGGTCTACATCATGCTCTTTTGAAGCCCTTTTGTACGCTGCTTTCAGGAGGCCTCGCTGTGTAACCGCCCTCCGCTGGTAAAGATCTCTGACCTTGTTGAATAGCCTGCTTTTTAATCTCTTCACAAACCAAACCTGAGGCAAAATGTGAAGAACAAATTTAGTTTCAGTCCAGACTTTTGAATTTCTTTAGGCGCCCTTTTGAAAGTCCTCAGTTTCTCTCTTCCAAACCCCCAGTTCACACCTGCGCAAGCAGGTCGCTGCACTCCCTGCGGCAGAAGTACTGCCTGAGGCAAACAGAAGAGAAAGGATTTCTGTCTTTTTAAAATAGGTTCTTCAAAGAACTTAAATGACTGACTTTTTCATTTCTGTCCGAATTCAGTCAAAAAGAAGAGCAGCCCAGGAAAGCACCATTGAGGGCTGTGGTCTTTAGCACTTCAGCCAGGGAGGGAGCTGAGTGGTGAGCACTGTTCCCTCCCACGTCCAGCGCCCAGTACCACAAAACCAAATGAACAAAAAATCCCCTCTGGTGTGGTGTATGTCTGGATGTCCCCCCAAAGCTTCATGCACTCATGGGGGCAGGCTTCTGGAATTTGTGAATGATGCATGGCCCAGTCCTGGGGTGATGAGGATGAAGCTACATCCAAGTGGATGTGGCCTACGTACAATATAAGGGACAGTGTCTTCTCTCCACACTCCTCCCTTTCTGCTCTTGCTGCTTTTGGTGTCTGCCACTGCCATGAACTGTTGCACTCTGCCAAGAGCCATCCTGCCTTGGAGCCAGCCAGGTATGGACTGAAACCTCCACAAATTGTGAACTAAATAAACCTTTCCTTCCTTCATTTTAGGCAAAAAGTAACCAAGACACCCTCCCTCTTTAAAAAGAAAATTTAACTCATGATAATGCATCCAATTAAAAGTTATCAATATATGTTAGGACACTGGGATTATAAAATCTTTTGAGTATTTGAGTATATATAAATAAACCAAATCCAAGATGCTTTTTTTTTTTTTTTTTTTTTTTTAGACAGGGTTTCACTATGCAGTTCAGCCTGGCCTTAAACTCCCTTTGTAGCACGGGTTGGCCTCACAGTGATCCTCCTGCTTTGGTCTCCTGAGTGCTGCGATTATAAGTGTGTGCCACCATTCCAGGCTGGAGATGCCTCTTTGATGATTCTGAAATAAACCAAGGTGCAAAAAATTGATGCTGTGAAATGGTACAAGCTGAGGGGTTGAAAGATGGACACTCCTGTCAGAAGCTCAACCTTCAACCTCTCTTCCAGCCCGATAGAGACCCACATTGGGGTGAACCCTGTAGGATGCACCGCAGCTGCTGCACCTTTGGGAAGGGCAAGTTGACACCTGCCAAGACAGAGAGGCGCTCCAGCCTGTGTGGTATCACCCAGGTGAGAGCTCATGGGCAGACCTGCTCCACCAGCTCTAAGTGAACAGTGGACTCAGCTGGGCGTGGCTCCTGACAATGAAAATCCCTCCGCGAGAATCTCACTGTAATGTTGGCCACTCATCGCTCACAGTAAAGAGATTTTCCCTTTCAGACAAAAGAATCCACACATCTAGAATGGGGATGGGAAGCTGCTGAGGCACACTTCACACTCTGCAGCTTCCCTTCATCGTTTGTGAAATTAACAAATGGAACTGTGTTCCTTTTTATCACTGCCTTGGGAAGGCAGGCAGTTTTGTGGACTATCCAACGCCCTTGACATGGGCAAACAAATATCCCAAAGCACTAGGGAAAACGAGACTTTTCTACAGTAGGGTCTTGAGTGGGAGCCTCGGAATAAACAGAATGAAACTGTAAACTACAGAGATGAGGGAGTGGTGTGTGGGGCGAAGCTGACTTCAGGTCTTAGGCCTCCTGTGCTCCCCGTCTCCCAGGCGCTGCCAGTGGTCACTATGTACAGCTGTGGCTTATTTCCTAGTGGATGCTGTCATGCTGCTAACAATGGCTGTGCATTTAATGGCTTGTCATGGAATCTTTATTTTCTGAATAATTTTTGGTTACACGAAGCATTTTGTCAATACCCCCAGCCTTTGGTTATGCAAAGTGTTTTGTCAGTTCTCCTCTGAGTGAATGTCTGTTAGGATGAGGCTGATATCACCTCTTTGTAATTGTGAGAGCTGAACCTAAACCTCTGCATTGGAATACCCGCTTGTCTACTTGTAAATATTGGTATTACAGCAAAGAATTTGTATTGTACTAGCATTATTCTGGATATTAAAGAAATGTAACCATGCAGCGGTCCAAAGCGAAGCACTTAAATAAAGGTCTCATCTCAGGCTATCACATCAGATCCATTTACACTAGAGTCTCAGGCACCTTTGCACAGCCTGGCCTTTTTTGAGAAAGGGATATGCAATATGGATGCACTTCTCTCTTGCTACCTTTTATTATTCTGCCTTTCCTTCCAGTTACCAGTGACCAAGAGTGATGACTGGAGGGGACTAAACTACTCCCCTTTCTTTAGAGGAGGTGTGACAAATCTGGAGCCGCAGGCTTTATCAGGCAGTGACTAGACCAAAAGGAAAGTCCTGTCCCTCTTCTGTCATTTCATTCTGTCACTCACTTCACCAGTAAAGTTCCAGGTTACATAAACTCTCCACCGATAAAAACTCTAGGCTGAGAATAAGCAGGAAAAGGGAAATAAGCGTGTAGGGGAAGGAGCTAGAGCAAATTTTTATTAGTTATTTGAGGTAGGGTCTTGCTATGTAGTTCAGGCTGGCCTTAAACTCACTATGTATCCCAAGCTGACCTCAAACTCACAATGATCCTCTGCCTCAGCTTTCTGAAGGATTGGGAATATAGCCTTGCACCACCATGCCCAACAAGAGAACATTCATGAATTATTTATTTATTGGTACTGGGATCAAACTCACAACTTTGCGTTTGCCAGGCAGGTGCTATACTACTGAACTATATCCCAAGCCCCTACATTTTTTTTTTAAAAAAACAAACTTTTTAAAAATAATTTTGAACTTTCAAAAAAGAGAATTGTGCAAATAACTCATAACCTTCACCGTACTATGCACTTATTAACATTTTGCCACATTTGTGTATACTGTGTGTGCATGTGTGTGCTCACAAATTTTACACTTTTTTCTTAGTCATTTGAGAGTTAAGTGACAGACATGGTTTTTCTTAACCTCTAAATATTTCAGTGTATACTTCTTAAGAACAAGTTATACTACATAATCACAATATAAATATAAAAATTAAGAAATTTGATATTATTACAATATTATATTATGTATTTTATAGGCCATACTCAGTTTCCTTATCTATTTTTTATAATTTTTATTCATTTATTTATTTTTGGGTGTTGCAGGTTGAACTCAGGCTTTCCCACTATGCTACATCCCCAGCTGTTTTTCATTTTTTTATTTTGAGAAAGGGTTTCACTAAACTGTTAAACTGCCTGGGCTGGGCTCAAGCTTGTGATCTTCCTGCCTCAGCCTCCCAAGGTGCTGGAATTATAGACCTGCACCACCATGGCTTGCTCATAGTCTAATTTTACTAGACTTTCAAATAATGTTCATTAGAAGAACTTCTTTTCCAGTTTAGGATCTAATCTGGGATTAGATTAGATATTGCATTTGGCTGGCAGGTTATGTTTAAACCCATTAATCTGAAGAGATTCAGTTTGTCTTTAATAACGTGGTCAGTTTTTTAAAAAATGTTTTTTATTTTAAAGAGAACAACAACAACAAAAAAAACCCAAAGCAAATCAGAACAGAACAATGTAAGCAACACAGAACTTCACAAGACAACAGGAATCAACAGTCCTGTTGTCTACCATAATGTCTCTTGTTTTCTTTGAAATAGTTGGCCATACCTTCACACACAATAACAGCAAACATAACAAGATAGCATAAAACCATTCAAAAGAATGGAAGCATTACAGGGTTCCAAAGCCAGAACACAGAAAATGAACAATGGCTACAGTAATATCTCATTTTTCTCAAAAAAGTTGTCCACACCATCGCACATAATAAAATCAAATAAAACACAACAGAACCAATCAAAACAGAAGAACAAAAGCTCGATAGGACTTCAAAGCAAGATGACAGGAAATCAGCAATGGCTACCATAATGTCTCATTTTCTTCAAAATAGCTGCTCATAAACATGGTCAATTTTTAATGAATACCAACTGTTGAAGTTTTTTCAGTGTTGGAATGGAACCTCTGACTTTGCATGTGGTAGGTAAGTGCTCTACTGCCGAGCCACACCCTACAATTCTATTCTTTAAAAAAATCCCATCAGTTTGGGGTTGGGCCAGCTCATTAGATTCTGTTTCTTTTGTTTGGGGCAAGAATATTCCAAATAGGGCACTGTGTCCTCAGGGCATCTCAACGAGAGGCATGTGATATTCTGTCAGCTATTGGTGGCATCATCGTCAGTCGCCCTCAGCATTCCAGGATTTGTTTACACTTCTTTCATTTTAGACTAACGAGCTGAAATCAGATGAGTGTTCAACAGCTGCTTTTGTTAATTCTTTTTTTCCTTCGGTGTAGTTATTCTGTTCATTGGTAATTGATAGAGTTATTTCCAAAAGATGAAAAATATTAACAAAAGATGAGAAATATAAACTAAAAAGCGGCCTTTATTCTGAGAACAAGGAGAGAGATGACCGGTACCCCCACCGCTGGCGTCCGGCCATCTCTCCGTCGGACTCGTGGCGTAGGGGCCTGTAAATAGCCTCGGTTTGGGGTGGAACCTAAGGCGGGCATTACGGATACACAGGTAGCCCATTGGTCCTAGGTTTGGCGCCATATGTAAATTCCCAGGGGCGGGAAGATGGCGTCACAGGTAACTTCCTAGGGGCAGGGCAAGATGGGGCTTCCTGCTTCCGGTTGTGGCTTTCCTGGCTACAGTGCCCTGTCTGGGCCAAAACCTTTCAGTAATCACTTCTGTATGTTTCTTTTCATATTGAATCTTAAGAGTTTTCCTCCATAATTACTTTTTAGTAAGAACAATATTAATGTGCTTGTAAAAGTCAAAACTATACAAAAAGATAAACTCAAAGAAGTCATTTATTTCTCTCATCGATTTCCTACCTTCCCATTGTCTTCAGTCTCAGTTTTTCCCTTGTTTCTTTTCTAACAAATTCTTTTTGAGGTTTTTTTTTTAGGTATTTACATCTGTATTATAAAATATAATGCACATGAGTTCAAGGTCAGCCTGAACTGCATAGTGAAACCCTGTCTCAAAAAGACAAAAACAAAAAACAACTCACAAACATTTATCTAGTTGTTTTTAAATTACAGAGAGTAGCTATGGATTTCCCAACCAGTATGATGAAGAGTTGGCTCTTACACAGTGACATGCACTTCCCAAGTACCCGTCTCGCTGACTGTCAGCCTACAGAGCTATGTACCCATGAGCACCTCTACAAAGTGAGCTCTTGTTGGCTATTACAGGCTGGAGCTTTCCATCAAGCTAAAGACATGGGCCCTAGAAAAGAAGGCACAGTCTCTTCTTGCAGCATGTACTGTTACTGAGAACTGTAAAAACATCAAGTAGAACAAGGTGAACCACTCTGGAGACATTAAGTGGTAACAGGCAAAAGACTGACTCTGTTTTGTGTTCATATGGAATTCAGGGAGGGCACAATCAGCACTATTCTCCAAGGGACTGCTCTGTCCCTCATCTCCCCTCATGACTCATGAATTAATGTACATGGGTGGGTGCAACCTTGAATTTATCTATGATCTGTCATTAGGCAGAGAAAGCTAAGCCCTCGTTCTAACCATTGCATTTAACTGCCATTCACATTGTCTGTGTCAGTGTGCTTATGCCAAGCTATCTGCCAAAAATTCCTAATTTCTTACTTTATGTGTTCTTCTTTTTTTTTTTTTCTCACCACTATACTAATGAGGAATTTTATGTGTTCTTCTGAGGAAGCCCTTTACCCCAGGAACCCCAAGGATGCCCTTATGCTCTCAATTAGAGCAGTTTCCCAAAAAGTGTCCTTTTACTAGTTGTTGGCAGGGATTTTCTGGAGGTTTTCTTGAATAGATGCATTTGTGTTGGCATCCTAGTAAAGGAATGGGGACCCTTACCTTCAACAAAGAATGTCCTACACACAACTAACACCCCCAATATCACAAGCTGGGGAGTGGTGTTTGCTTTGATAGTCTCCTGTGTATCTAAAAGTGACTCATAGTCCAGTTACTTTCAATAAAAATCTATGGTGTTATTAATCATGCACTGCTAACTACAGCCCCATTCTCCTTCAGATCCATACAGTAGAGCACAGAAGAAAACAGCATAGGTCAGAAGATGGCAATTCCGTTCCACTAGTGCGCTGCAGTGGAACAGAATTGACTTTGAATATATACATATATAATTATGCAAGGGAATGTATTAGGTGTACTTACAAGAGCAGAGGTGGAAGAGTCCTGTGGCTGCCTGTTAGACCTGAAGCAAAGAATCCACAATGGTCATCTGTGTGCTGCGAAGCTGGAGGATCCAGTAGCTGCTCAGCCTGAGAAGATGGGAGCCACAAAGCAGAAGAGACCAAGCACATAGCACCAGTCTGGGGTGGAAGACCTGGAAGCTCACTGCAGAATCACCAGAGTCTGCAGTAGAAGACTGGAGACTAATGTCCAAATGGTGAAAACCGGAGGTCTTCCAAAATGGGGGTGCTTCCTTCTTTCCCTCTGAATTCCAGCTAGGCTATGGGCCTACGACTGCGGCCAGCCACATCTTGGGAGAGTCTTCCCTCCCCCACACAAATTTGCTGGCCTACATATCAGTCATCCACAGACACACCCAAAGTTGTGCTTTACTAATCTGCTAGGCTTTTTTTGTTTTGTTGTTTTTTTGAGACAGGGTTTTACTCTGTAGTCCAGGATGGCCTTGAACTCTCAGCAATCCTCCTGCCTCAACCTCCTAAGCACTGGGATTATGGGTCTGCACGACCACACCCAACTGCTAGGTATTTTTTAATTCATTCAAATTTACATGTCATGATTAACAGTCATGGCAGGGAAAAAGTAACACAGATTTAACCAGTTTTTTGAAAGGACCATTGTCCTATCTGTTTAGAAAAGTCAGGAAAAAATAAAGTCTTTAACATCAACAACAAAGGCTACTAGTACTACCATGCACCTATGGTTCCAGCCCCACTCTGAAGGCTGAGGCAGGGGTATTACTTTAGCCCAGAAGTTTGTGCCCACAATACCCTGCTTCAACAAACAAAAATGATTACCATGGGATACTAGGTTTATTCACTAAAATATATTTTATAATAATGTAGTCATATATATATATATATATATATATATATATATATATATGTCTTTTTCCTTTTTTATCGGTACCAGGGATCGAACTCATGACCCACACACTTGCAAGGCAGGTGCTTATGCCACTGAGCTAAATCCCCAGCCTCCGATAATATATATTTGCTTGTAAAACAAATGTGCAAATATCAAAAAATTACCTGTATTTCCACCAGAGATACTACCAAATATCTTAGCATCTATCCTTGTAGTCTTCTTTTCTATGTATAAATACACATTTTTTTAAAATTCACAGAGCTGCCCAGTGCCCTTTGGCAATCCTCACACAGATAATATCTTGCAAACTCTTCAAGGTAAAAAACATCATACACCTTCAAGTAACGTGGAGAGCTCCTCTCCGAAACTAAATGTAAATTAGAAATTGTATCTACCTTCCATCTATTAGATGAACTCAGTGCAGCTTAGTTTACAAGGAGTATTGTCCTCAGGACTTTTTGAGAATAAGAAATTACTATCCACAAGAACATTTTTTTAGATACTTATAAAATCTTCTTTTAAAAATAACTGTATTATAGTTTCCTAGACCCATGATAACACAATTCCACGAACGAAGGACCTGAGAACAAAAACTTACTGTCTCACTGTTCTGGAGGCCAGAAGTCTCAAACTGGGATGTCAGCAGAGCCGTGGACCAAGCATCAGGAAGGCTCCATGAGAGGCCGCTCTCCCGCCACTGGTGACCTCCAGTGTTCTGTGGTTTTTGGCCATCTCTCACATTGCCTTCTTTCCATGCATGTTTATTTCTGTGTCCAAATTTTCCTCTTTTATAAGAACAGCATTGGGGCACACCTAAATTTCATCTCTATTACCTCTCTAGACCCTATTTCCAAATAATGTCACATTCTGAGGTCCTGGGAGTAAAGACTCCAACATATCAGAGGAGAGAGACCAAGATGGCAGAGAGGTAAGCAGCAGAGAAAACAGCCTCACTGAGGGTCACCATCTAGATACTAGAATACAGCACTGTGAGGAAGACAGTGGCTCCACTGGGCCCAGGAAAACTCTGAAGCACAAATTGAAACTCACGGAGTGAGTGGAGAGAGAAATTTTAATGAAGAAGAAGGTAGCTGGCAGCACCTTTTTCCTGAGACAGGACTCGCTGCATACGGGGAGTGGTTCAAGCCTGTGGACACACAGTGACAGTGATGGCTGGTGACTCCGGAAGCCTCTGCAGAGAAAGGCAGCAGTGGAGGGAGCAGCAGATTTCAAGGACTGCACTGGCTGACAGTGAGTGCAGAGGACCTGGTCCTTTCACAGGAGAGAGTGATTAGACAGAAGCCGTCTTGGAAACGGGCTGGCTAAGCACAGAACCCAGAACTGCAGTCGACTCCACCTAGCAGCTCCCAATTGGGCTCAGATGCCCAATTCTTGGATGGTAGCTACCCCTCTAAAAAGCTAGTGCTGGCTTGCTGGGATAGATCTGCATGAATTGGGACTCTGTTTCCACAGGTTGACTACTATAATCAAAGAGAACCCTGGAAGTGGACATTTTCTTTTTCTTTCTTTTTCCTTCATTGTTCGATCCTGTCTTTTTTTTTTTTTGTCTTTTTCTTTTTTTTTATTGGTACCGGGGATCGAACTCATGACTGCCTGCTTACAAGGCAGGCGCTTATGCCGCTGAGCTAAATCCCCAGCCCCTTGATCTTGTCTTTATATGGGTGTGAACACAGACTAAGCCTCTTAGTGGTTGTGGTTCTGTTCTGCTCTTCCTTTCATCTCTTCCATTACTCCTTTTCCTTCAGTCATCTGCACCAGTTTCTCAAAGTTGGCATGATCCCCCTGTCCTCCACTCTTACTCCTCCTCCTCCTCCCCCTCCCGCCCCCCCCCAATCCTCTATTTTCTACTTAATCTATTTTAAATGTTAAACCCCAAGGGCAAAGTTGACATATTAAGGACTCATGTACTCATATAACTTTGCTGATTTGTTTAAGATTTTGTTATATAACCACAAATCTATTTCATATGGTTAAAATGGCAAATTAGGAGTTAGCTTAGTTTGTCACTTTCTAGGCTGTTTGATGCTGTTGGTACCACTATAGCCAAGTTGACATAACTGTTCTTTTTTTTGCATAATTGTTCTAAACAGTTGTTGGTCCTGGTATTCTATGACTGAGATTGACTAAAGGTCACAGAAAATACTGTGACAAAAAAAATACTGTGGCACAGTGCCAAAGAATCAGAGACTGGGTCAAACAAGCAACAACTTCTCATTTCCAACAAACTGAAGAACTAAGATCTTCCAACAGACTCAAAAGCCAAAAACTGGTTACACATGGAAGATATCTCAGAGAAGTAGTCATCACCTAAGGGTCCTAAACACTAGCAATAAAGCAATCCACATAGGCAATTTACAAGCATCCTTCCAGGAATCAAACTAAAAAAAGAAAATAAAACAAAATGACAAGACATTTAATAAAAATGCAGCCCCAGACATCCAGTTAACCAAAGGCAAATCCAGGCAATGGGGTAGGACAATCTGAAAGCCCCTCACCAGGCCTCTCTGCAGTGAAACCAACAAAGCAACCGAATGAGGCTCTGGAAAAAATGAACTCAGAGATAGATAACCGCTCAGGTAACTACAGAGATGGTGTCCAAAATAAAGACCATGTTTAGTGATGCCAAAGCAGACACAGACTAAAAATAAACAAGCTTAAGAAAATTATGGAAGCTTAATCAATATAGGAAAGAAGTGAAATCCAAAAAGCATATTCAAGTAGACAGACATCCAGGAGAATAAAAATTCCACTGAAAGCATTTGAAGCAGATTAGGCCAGTGCAAGAACATGATCTCAGATACTGAAGACAGGAAAAAGAAAAGAAGGAATGTCAGCAAAAAAAAAAAAAGCAGGAGTCAACACAAATGACAAAGAGATGATTTAAAGAAGCAAGAGCAGAGAATCACCTAAGCAGAAAAGGACCTGACATTCAGGTAAGTGAGGGATATAGAACTCCACCTAGCCATAACCAAAATAAATCTACACCCAGACATATAATAATCAAGATCTCAGAAATTCATCACAACAGCAGAATATTAAAAGTTGTTAGAGAAGGGGCCGAGGATTTAGCTCAGCAGCATGAGCACGTTTTGCACGCCCATAGTTGTGAGTTCAATCTCCAGTACTGATTTTAAAAAAAGCAGAAATAGGTGCTCTGACATGAAAGGTTGTTAGAGAAAAAAAAAAAAAAGAGAAAAAAAAAAAAAAAACAGATCATTTAAAAAGGAAAACCTGTAAGAACCATGACAAACTTTTCAACACAAACCATCAAGTCAAGAAGAGCTTGAAGTATTTCAAGTTCTTAAAGAAAACAACTTCCAGCCCAAATTGATGTACCCTGAAAAACTATCTTTCAAAATTAATGAAGAAATAAGATAGTTCTGGGGGCTGGGGATTTAGCTCAGCAGCATAAGCGCCTGCCTTGCAAGCAGGCAGTCGTAAGTTTGATCCCCGGTACCGATAAAAAAAAAAAAAAAGCTTCAGATAATGAAAGATAGATGAGAACTGTCAGGGAAAAAGAAACATGTAAAAAAATGACAAGATACCCTCCCACCCTCTCCACCTCGGAAGGCGGCCACTCTGTGCCTGCCCTCCTACTCTCAGGAGACCCCCCGCCCCCCACTTCCTGGATATAGTATTGCTGTGGATCTTCGGCTGCCCCAGAACCTTGGACTGAAGTAGATTAACTGCTTTGTTGGTGGGAGACTCAGTAACCCCTCATCCAAACACAGGACCTCAGCAGGCTTCCATCAGTGTGGTGAGTTTGCCCCTAAAATAAGAGGACTTCAGTGGGTAAACAGGAGCAGTAGCAAAGTCCCCTCCAGCTCTAGTACCTTGGTGAGCCTGGCAAGAGTGGGGGTGAGTCCTTCCTTCATACAGAGAACATCAGGTGGGTTGAGGAGAAGGCCAATAAGGACTTCCTCAACCTGGAGGAAATCAAAGAGGCTTATGAGACACCCAGTGACACAGTAGGGTCCCAGCTGAGACAAACACTATAGACAGGTAAATCTCGTGGCCTGGAAGAACCTAAGACATAGTAAGGGCAGATACTAAGGCTTGACTTACATCAATATGCCTAGGCTAGTCAGTCTAGGAAGAATATAGGGCTCTCCTAATAGGCCCCGCAGGAGGAATTCTCAGGGGACTGGCCCACCTCTTCATTGTGGTACCCAGCAACTAGACAGACATCAACTACACAGGAGGAACCTAAGATATGCACTACCGACAGTTAAGACTAGTGGGATTGAAAGACCAAATATTAGCTTGAAAGGTGAAAATGATAAAACAAAAAGGCAAAATGCCATCTTAAACATCTAGTCCATCTGGAACAAGTACAGGAGACACTGAACCAGAGTACTTTAAAAGTCATATACCTGGGCTGGAGATTTAGCTCAGCGGCATTAGCGCCTGCCTTGTAAGCAGGCAGTCATGAGTTTGATCCCGGTACCAATATAAAGGAAAAAGGCAAAAAAAAAAAAAAAAAAAAAAAAAATTAAAAGTCATATACCTGAAATCTCTGAAAAGATAGCAAGTGAAATAAAGAAAAAACCCATGAGGCTATAGAAGAAATCAAATTAGAAATAGTTTCTCTCCTAAAGACAAAATTGACAATAAAGGAGCTGCTCAGCACAGCTAGAGAAGATATAGATTTCAAAAAAAAAACCAGGAGCATGGGAAACTGATTGAAACCTTGAATGAGCAATATAGAAAACAAGCAGAATGCATGAAACAAATTCAAAGAGATATCTAAGAAATAAAAATTCAATTGAAAGGTGGCAAAATGATTTAAATGAAGCTGAGGATAGAATTTTGGACCTTGAGGACAGGATCACAGCTAGTGATCATGGGAGGATAGAACTTTTAAAAATAACAAAGCAGCATGAAATGACAATCAATAGCTTCAAGATGATGCCAAGAGAAACAATGTAAGACTAATAGGCATCAATGAAGATACAGGAGTCAACACAAATGATATTCATAAACTATTCACAGAAGTAACCACAGAAAATTTCCCAAATATGGGGAAAAAATCTGATATGCAGATAAGTGAGGCATATACAATGTCAAATAGTCATAACCAACATAAATCTACACCCAGACATATAATAATTAAGATCCCAGACATACAGCATAAAAGCAGAATAGTAATAGCTGTTAACAGGTGAAATTACAGAAGAAATTAAGCAACACCTACAGTTCAGTGAAAATGCAGATATAGACATACCAAAACTTGTGGGACACAATGAAAGTGGTCCTAACAGGGGAATACATAGCAATGAATTGTCACATAAAGAAAACAGAATGAGCACAAATAAACAACCTAATGCTACATCTCATTTTTTTTTATTTTGTCTTTTTCATTTTTATCGGTACCAGGGATCGAACTCACGACTGCCTGCTTGCAAGGCAGGCGCTTATGTCGCTGAGCTAAATCCCCAGCCCTTTACATCTCAAGTTTCTAGAAAAAGAAGAGCAAGTGAAACACAAAGCTCATAGAAGAGAGGAAATTATAAAAATTAGAGCAGAAATTAATGCAACTGAGACTAAAAAATGCTAAGAAAGAGACTAACAGAGACTAAGAAGAGACTAAAAAAAATACAAAGAATTAACAAATCAAAGAGCTGGTTTTTTGACAGAATAAACAAAATTGATAAATCTCTAGCCAACCTTACCAAAAAAAAGCAAGAGAAAACTAAAATTCACACAATAAGCACTGAAAAGAGAAATTACTACAGATCCCATGGAAATTCCAAAGATCATAAATAAATACCTACTTTAGAAATCTTTACTCACATAGAGTGGAAAACACAGAAAAAAAGGACAGATTTCTAGAAACATATGAACTATCAAAGCTCAATCAAGAAAATACAACAATTTTGAATCACCCAATATTAGCTATTGAAATTGAAAATGTGGTTAAAAACATACCATAAAAAAAGTCCAGATGTATTCATGGCTGACTTCTACAAGAAATTTAAAGACTCAATGCCAATACTCCTCAAACTCTTCAATGAAATTCAAAGGGAAGCAATCTTCCCTAACTCATTCTTGGAGGCAAGTATTACACTGATACCAAAACCAGAGAAAGACCCAACCAAAAAGGAGAACTACAGGCCAATCTCACTAATGAACACGGATGCAAAGATTTTCAATAAAATACTGGCAAACAGAATATAGCAAATCATCAAGAAGACTATCTATCACGACCAAGTGAGATTTCTCTCTGGAATGCAGGGATGGTTTAACATATGCAAATCAATAAATGTAATATACATCAATACAGCCAAAGACAAAAATCACATGATCAACCCAACAGACACAGAAAAAGCTTTTGATAAAGTTCAACACCTGTTCATGATAAAAACCCTACAGAAAATTGGAATAGAGATCATCTATGACAAACCAACAGCCAACATTATACTACATGGATAAGAACTGAAACCTTTCACTCTAAAATCAGGAACAAGACAAACGATGTCCACTATCACAATTCATATTCAATATAGTTCTGGAAATATTAGCCAGAGCAATCAGACAAGAGAAATAAAAGGAATTAAGATAGGAAAGGAAGAAGTTAAATTATCATTATTTGCCGATGACATGATA
Organism: Cavia porcellus; assembly: GCF_034190915.1. Classification (NCBI taxonomy): domain Eukaryota; kingdom Metazoa; phylum Chordata; class Mammalia; order Rodentia; family Caviidae; genus Cavia; species Cavia porcellus. The sequence goes on from NW_026947489.1 coordinate 37,074,196, forward strand.
TTCTACATAGAAGACTCAAAAAACTTCATTAAAAGACTACTAGAGTTAATAAACAAATTCAGCAGCATAGCTAGATACAAAGTCAACACTCAAAAATCAAGTACACAAACAAAAAACTCCATGAGAGAGAAATTATGGATATATCGCCTTTCACAACAGCATCTAAAAAAATGAAATACTTAGCAATCAACCTAACCAAGAATGTAAAAGACTTATATGCTGAAAATTATACTACTCTAAAAAAAGCAGACTGAAGAGGATATTAGAAAATGGAAGGATATTCCTCCGTCTTGGTTAGAAAGAACCAACATTGTGAAAATGGCCATACTCCTAAAACTGTTATACAGATTTAACGCAATCCCAATCAAAACACCATTAACATACTTTACAGATTTAAAGAAAACCTTCCTAAAATTCATTCGGAAACAGAAGAAACCTACAATAGCAAAGGCAACTCTGGACAACAAAGGCAAGGTAGGAAGCATCTCAATTCCTGACTTGAAAATATACTACAAAGCTACAGTGATAAAATCAGCATGATTCTGGCAAAGAAATAGACCTGAGAATCAATGGAAGAGAATACAAGATGCAAACACAACTACAAAGACACTCAGCCACCTTACATTTGACAAAGAGGCTAAACACGTTCGCTGGAAGGATAGCCTCTGGGGGGCTGGGGATTTAGCTCAGCGGCATAAGCGCCTGCCTTGAAGCAGGCAGTCATGAGTTCGATCCCCGGAACCGATAAAAAGGAAGACAAAAAAAAAAAAAAAAAGAATAGCCTCTTTAATAAATGGTGTTGGAAAAATTGGCTCTCCACATGCTGAAGACTGACACTAGACCCATGTGTATTACCACATACTAAAGTCAAAATAGGTCAAAGACCAAAATATTAAAACAGAAACAATAAATGTACTGGAAGGAAAGGTAGGTAGAAATCCTGGAGAAATAGGGGTAGGCAAAGAATTCATGAACAAAATGCAAACTGCATGGGAGGTACTTCAAAGCATCAACAACTGGTATCTCATATTACTAAAAAGTTTTTGCACTTCAAAAGAAATCACCAACAAGGTGAAAAGAAAACCCATAGAATGGGAAAGAATTTTAGCCAGCAGTCCCTCAAAGGGCTTATATCCAGAACATAAAAAAGAATTAAAAACCATCAAGCCCCCCAAACTCAAAGACCCTCTCCAAAAATGGGCATCTGAGATGAACTGACAGTTCTCAGATGAAGATATACAAATGGCAAATGAATACATGAGGAAATGTTCACCATCACCAGTTATTGGAGAAATGCAAATTAAAACAGCATTGAGATTTCATCTTACTCTGAAAAGAATGGCTGCCATTAAGAAACCAACTGAGGGGCTGGGGATTTAGCTCAGCGGCATAAGCACCTGCCTTGCAAGCAGGCAGTTGTGAGTTCAATCCCTGGTACCAATAAAAAGGAAAAAGACAAAAAAAAAAAAAAAAAGAAACCAACTGATGACAGATGTTGGCAAGGCTGCAGGGAAAAAGGAACGCTTCTCCACTATTGGTGTAGACTGGGAGTACAGAGTGGTGCAGTCACTGCAGAAATCAGTATAGAGATTCCTCAAAAAACTAGGACTGGAAGTTCCATTCAATCCAGCTATTCCTTTCTTGGGTATTTTCCCAGAAAAACTGAAAAGGTCACATCACAGTGATATATGTGCACCCATGTTTATGGCAGTGCAACTTGTAATAGCTAAATTTTGGAAACAACCGAAATGCCCATCAACCACAGAATGGATAAAAAAGATACATTTTTATACAATGGAATATTACTCAATTATAGAAAAGGATGGCCTTGAGGCTTTTTTTTTTTTTTTTGGTCTTGAGGCTTTTATAGGTAAATGGAGGCAACATGAGATTATCCTCATAAGTGAAATAAATCAGACTCACACTTACAAATATCGTATTGTCTAGTACAAAAATAATAAAAAACTGAACGAGTAATAAGACCCAAAATGTATAATAGGTATTGTAATAATGAAAGGGAAATAAAGTACTCTAAGAGACATAACTGTATGTATGTTTAAGTTTTTCTTAGTTCATCAAACAGAATGGTTTATACTGTCATTGTTTTCTCAGATTGTCTACCTTTTATGCTTTGATTTTGTAACCTGAACAACTACTTCTAAAATAACAATATGTAATTAATCAACTAGTGACTTTTTATTATTTTTTTCAAATTCTGCATTATTTCTATCATTTTTTTGTTTTGCGTTTTTCCTCTAAAAAAAGTTAAAAAATGACACGATAATTTGATCTCTGGATTAAGACTTCTTTTAATATACATAATGTATAGTACTTCATATAATTTATGTCATTTTCTATAGGACACTGTAATTAATTCAGTGACATCAATATTGACCTCATACAGACAAAGGTTGAAACCCGGGTTTTCTTATGTACCAAGTACAAAATGTGTTAAAAAGTTAACATATACAACAGTTGTAAGAGATCAGCTTCAGGATGACTCAAGTTTACAGTAGTTACTTCACATAGCTTTTCCTCAGGACTTGGATGCCACCCAGTGTTGCCACGTTTGTGCAAATGCCAGAGGTGAAATGCCTGACTACCTTCTCTTGCCAGCCCCACTTTTGCCTGTTTTACTGCTGCCACTGCTAGATTTGCCAGATGATTTTGAAGAGAAGAGTCTTGTCATAAACTCAGAAACATCAGGCAATTCATGGTTGGAATTCAGCATGTTCATTGACTGCTCCATCTCCTGCAGAGAGAAAAAGCACAAGGTGTGAAAGGCACCAGAACCCTCCCAGTCCCTTAACCGTAACACTTCTCACTAAGGAAGAAAAGGAACAGAATACTCTGTGATTCTGAGTAATGACAAAATGTCATCCTCAGAATTGTTTGATTGGAGCTGGTGGTGGGGTCAGTGTGGAGCTAGCATGTGTGAGGTTCTGGGTTTGAGTTCTACCTCAAAATAAATAAATAAATCAATTACAAACATCATTAGTAACCATGTTCCACAGCTCCTTTACATCACTAAGCAAAAATCGTATAAATATACATCCTTAGCAAAAATCTAATAAATGCTGACCTAGTGTCTGTTTTAGCTTATATTTTACTTGTTTAAGCTTATATTTTAATAAAGGACTTTCTATTTTATCTTGTTTTCTGATTATTATGCTTTCTTACTATCTTAATGTGTATTTTTTAAGGTCATGTTTCTTTAGATGCATACAATCAGAAAATCAACCTTTAACTAAATACATCAAAGTATCAGAACGGCTTGGAAGATACTTCGGTATTTGCAAGACTTGATTCCTAAGTTTCTGTTGTAAATCCTTAAGTACTCCATGACTTGGGTGACTAAGTAACAGCATCTAAAGTAAGCAATGCAAGTGTTACAAACAAGTCAAAGGCACAAGTGGACAAGGACTTAGCACTTCTGAGTGTTTTTCCTTCTTACTAAACTAATAATTATAAAGCAATTCTCAATATTAATGCAACATTAGTATAATGCCTGTTTCATTTAAATTTTATGTGACTTTCTAAAAATGCTTAAATTTTATTTTAGTTCAGAAATGAAAAGGCAGGCCAGGCATAGTGGCTTACACCTGTAATCCTAGCACTTCAGAGGCTGAAGCAGGAGGCTGAAGCACCATGAGTTTGAGGTCTGCCTAGGATACACAGCAAAAACATTTTTATTCATTTTATTTTTTATTTTTTCCATTAAAAACGAAGAAGAAAAAAAAAATCCCCTGATGCAAGGGAGTATTTTGTGAATCAATTCTACATCTTATATTTAACTAGCTTATGAGCTTGAGACAGCCTGTGATTTTTTTTTTTTTTTTCTCTTTTGTACCAGGAAATAATGAACTCAGGACACTGCACTTACCAGGCATCAACTATGCTACTGAGCTACCTCCCTGGACCCCTATAATTCATTTTTGTATCCCAGTGTCCAGCATGGAGCCAGGAATGAGTAAGACAACAATACATCAAAATACTGAAAGTAGTAGAGGACACTGTCTTCAAACAGATATTTGCTAGATACAAGAATGGACAATGGATTTTTAAAAAATGTTTTTGTATAGATGCCAATATTCAAAGAGACAAAGTGGTATCACTAAACTTGAAGCTCCTTTTCCTTTGTAGAATCAGATGTGTAAGAGTTCGACTGCTACTATTCTATTTATCCTCTCTTGGTCTACCTGAATTTGTGTCTGAACACATAAACAGAGTATGTATTCTGAAGAAGATTTTATTAAGTAGTTACATTAAAGGAACAATAATTTGCAAAACACTTTAATTAGATATACCAGGGTTATGTATTTCAACTACTTAACAAATGAGGCATACAAAGAGCCTATGACTAAGTAGAATGTTACAGCTACACAAAGACACAGCCCTTTCCCAGCCAAAACCAGATGAGTTTACTTTGTCCAGTGGGAACAAGTAATTAAATGCAGGAACATAACACAGCCCTTAATGAATTTTGTTTGGAACTCGTTGAGGTGAAAAAACAAGCCATCCAGCCACAATGGAAAAGATCAGTCACCAGAATATGGATCAAAAGCCCTCAGTTGGGCAATCATCTTACCCGTCTCATGTCAGGATCACTTGTGTTAACCACTTTGGGCAGAAGCACAAATATCAATAATGGAAGAACCATCATCATAACCTGTATAAGAAAAAAAATCAGAAATCTTTCCCTCTATTTTATAGTTTATAAAACAAAAACTGCACATAACAGTGAAATTAAAATCTCAAATGTGCACACAGAACTTGCAGCAGTCACCTCAGTTCTGAGCTGGTTCTGATGGCAGCAAGCTGCCATCTGGCTAGCTGTTGTGGAGCACGACAGAGTGAGAGAGGCTAACCCAAGTGTGCTGGGCTTTCCTGGCATCTCATTTCTTATTCATGCTCCCCACCTATCTCTGTACAATTTACGGTTGTATTTAACACAAATAGCTTGCAATGGCCAGCTGAGCTGCTCTTTCCAAATGACCATGTGGACCCAAGAGAAGACACCTCTCATTAACACACATTCCCTAGAACCTGCGTACAGTACTAGACAACCAGTTTAGGATGCACAACCCCCTGCACAGTCCCCTACATATCTGTCATCTAAATATCTATCAGCAAGGAATATGATCAAATCCTAGACAATGCTTTCTGTTTGTTTTGGTTTTTGAGACAGGTTCTCATTATGTAGCCGAGATTGGTTTTGAGCTTATGGCAGTCTTCCTGGCTTGGACATCCAAATGTTGTCATGACAGCTGGGTGCCACTACAACCAGCTAAAACTTAAGAGAATTGTAAGCAGGCACAGTGGTGCATAGTTGTAATCCCAGCACTTCAGGAAGCTGAAGCAGGAGGATTCAAAGTTCGTGTCTTGCCTGGGCAACTTATTGAGATCTATCTCAAAATAAAAAAATAACAAGGGCAATGGCTGTAGCCCAGTGGTAAAGCCCTTGTGGGTTTGATTCCCAGGATCCCCCCACATAAAAAAACTTATTAGACGTTTTAAAAATAATAATTCAACTTTCAAGCCAGGTATAATGGCACATGAATATAATGCCAGCACTGTGAGGCAGGAGGACTGCTCAGAGTCCAAGCGCAGCCTGAACTAAATAGCAAGACCCCGTGCAAAAAACAAACAAAGAAAAAGGAAGAATTCAACTTTCAAAGAAGATTAACTTGCTTCTAATAAATATGTCCTACTCCTTTTATTATTAGAATCATGTCACTTTTTGATAATACCGACTACTTAATTTACCACAGAATAATTTCTCTGCTCATTACACATACTAAGAAAGTAGAAAGAAAACTTTATTTATATCATCAACAGGGACTAGTTAATAAATAACGGTACAGCCAGGCGTGGTGGCTGAGGCCTATAATCCCAGCACTTGGGAAGTCTGAGGCAGGAGGATATTGCAAGTTTGAGACCAGTCTGAGCTACAAAGTGAGTTTAAGGCCCATCTAAACTGTATAGCAAGACCCTGTCTCAAAAAATAAATAAATAAATGTATGTTTATCAGTGGACTAAAACATAAGATAGGATAGGATAATTCTGTATGTGACTTACTACATTCTTTCATTCTATTTACATTTTAAAACATTTTACCGTAAGTTTTTTTTTTGTACCACGCCGTAAGTTTTTTTTTTTGTGCCACGGATCAAACTCAGGACCTCACACTGCCAGGCAAGAGTGTGTACCTCTGAGCTAAATTCCTGGCCCCTTTACCATAAGAATTAACTCAACTGCTGTTGTGTATTTCAATGTCAAATCTCCAGTGCCATTATCACTGTATGGTTTTCATCCCAAAGCCACAGCATTCCTGAAATTCACAGGTTTTGCACAATAATCCTTTCCTCCAAAAGTCTGAGCCCAGCTTTCCATTTCACAGGGGTTTGAAGTCTTTAACAGCCTGAACACAAATGAGGGATTAGGCGATGCTCTGTCTTAATTTAACACACACCATTGGGTTCATCAGGAAGTCCGTCCAGCCCCAGGACTCCCTCTTAATGAAGTAAGAAGGTGGGCCTGAGGATTTCATGTGGAGAGGATAGGGCAGTCTCACTACTTCGGATGTTTTGATGTAATTCACATATCTTGCTCTGATAAAGAAAGATGAAAAAATGTTAATAAATCTGTTACAAATACAGTCAAATATAACTCCACATAATATATTAGTGGTGCCTTACATTTATCTTTTGTGTTTTCAAAAATGCTTTGGCATCTAAACTTTGATCTTAAAAATCTGATCAAAGTAGCTTTATCTGCATGTTTAAAATGTGTTGAAAAAGAACATCAGACTTGGAATCTTCTAGCTGTGACTATCGCTACCTGTACCTATGGGGTTAGATAAATTCCTTAAGTTCTATTTATATGAAAAGTTCATTTACAATTCTTTTAGTTCTATAATTCTTTGCTTATATTTAGTAACAAATTTATTACATACATACAAAACTGCTAGATTTTTTTTGATGCCTAAAGACCTATGATATTGGATACCCAACTTTTAAGAAACTATATGATTCAAGAAATCCCTACAATTGTGCACTGGTAGATAACACCTCATCTTCAGAAAATGTGCCAATAAAACCAAATCCTCATTCAGGTTCACACACAATCCACTTACTTGTGCAAACTGTGTCTCCTGCTTACATTATCCAAATAAACCTACAGAGGGAGTTATATATTCTAGGCAATTTTTTCTGATCTACCTTCCACTTCATCAAACTTTTGTTAAGCTGCTTAACATATCCAATGTGTTTTGTATTACAATGTCTGTGTTCATTTAGTTCTGGCTTATTGTCTTTTCAAATATTTGTTGCTTATTTTGGTGTATCATTTTTCTTTTTTTTTTTTTTTTTTTTTTGTCTTTTTCATTTTTTATCGGTACCAGGGATCGAACTCACGACTGCCTGCTTGCAAGGCAGGCGCTTATGCCGCTGAGCTAAATCCCCAGCCCCTTGGTGTATCATTTTTCACAGCAGTAAGTCTTACTTCTCTAAGCCCTATACTCTTTAAACTATTTTATAGTCTATAGCCTATAGGTTTAATCTTAACTTCTAGGAGATCTGATTCTTTGCTGACTCATTGTACCTATTTTTCCCCTTTGGGTATTTTTTAAGTAAGTAGACTTCATCTACTTAAGTAAATAGATACTGCAATATTTCATTCCAGAGAGCTTATGTATTTGTCTCTGCTAGAAATCCAGAGGTCATAACCAGAGACCATCTTATAAACTGCTCAGCTTGGAAGTTTCTGGATTTTGTACTATCACTTTTCATGTGAAAGATTTTTCCCTAACAGCCAACATCAGATTGGGAGTCTGGCCTTCTGGATTTTAGTACTAAGGCTCAAAAGGCAGAGCCTTATTTAATTCTTGGCTGGGGAATTTAGCTCAATGGCATAAGCGCCTGCCTTACAAGCACACGGTCCTGAGTTCGATCACCAGTAACAAAAAAAAAAAAAAAACCACCAAAGATTTAATTCTAATCAAGGTTTGCTTCCTGCCTGTACACTGCTAATAAAATTTAAGTCTTCCAATTAGGGACTATCAAAATCCCCAACTAGGGAATTTACCTCCTACAAACTTTCCTTACTTCGGGGCAAGGTTGTTTTCCCCCCAGTACTGGGCATTGAGCCCCAGGGCCTTATGTGTGCTAGGCAGGTGCTGTATCCCCAGTCTTTTTAAAATGTTTTGTTTTGAGACAAGGTCTTACTTGTTACCCAGATTGGCCTCAAACTGGTAATCCCCCTGCCTCAGAGACCTAAGTAGCAAGGACAGCTGTTTGTCTCCATACCAAGAGCATCTATACATTTATTTGTTAGTGGTTTTTTGTTTTTGTTTTTGTGGTACCAGGGATCAAACTCATGACCTCATGCTTGCCAGGCAGGCGCTTATGCCACGGAGCTAAATCCCCGGCCCCACATCTATACATTTAAAAACAAATGTTGGTCATATTTTATCCAATATGTCTAAGATTTTCTATTCAAACTACACAAGTGGAATTTTCATATACACTTGAGGCTAATTTACCAAGCATATTTACAAAGTATCAGTTAAAATATTAGGAGCTTAGAGCTGGGGATACAGCTCAATGGTAGAGCACTTGCCTGGCATCCCTAGGCTCTAGATTTGATCCCCAGCATTATCAAAAAAAAAAAAAAAAAAAACCTTATATGAATCCTGAACTGTTCACTACTCTGTCCTATCCCTAATTTTTAAAATAAGATTCCAACATGGCTAATTAAAGAAAGAGGTACCTTGGAGCTACTCAGGAAAGTCACTAGAAATACAGGCTCTCTGAAATGGGGCAGGGACTGACACCCAGAAATGGAAAATCAATCTGAAAGCCAGATCCTCTAGATTAAACCAATATCTAGGACCTTGAAAAGGGGAAGAGGTGCCTCCCCGCTGCACCAGGTTCACCTAGAGAGCTTACCATTTTAGGAGTGGTCCTAACAGCCTGAGGGGAGGAGCCAGCAGCAAGGTAGAGCCAAATTCCTGGGGTGGACTCCCCACATACCCTCCCTTCCATCTGGAAGAGAAAACCCCGGGAATAAACTGCAGATCCCCGGGGAAACCACTAACCATAAAGAAGAAAAGAGAGACAGTAGCACAGAAACAGGCTGTCCTTCCTCCACACCATCCTCCCAAAGCCAGGGAGCACTGCATCGCAGTGGCATCCTATCCACTGCCACTGCCCCTGACCTAGCCAGGGAGAGGCTGAATGCCATGAACTAAAGGCTGTGCTCAGCCCTGGTGTGCGGGCCCACATATCGCCTCCTCAGAGACTCAGGGAGGAAGAGAGACTAAACAGTTGGTCCACAGTGGGCACTTTCCTATTGTCTCTGCAAAGCCTGGAAAGATAGCCAAGTCTGCATGGGAAACCCTAACCCATGCCCACCATCTCACAAGGGACAAGGAGACCCTCAGCCAAGTCCATGGACTCTGTCTACCTCTGCAGCCTAGAAAGCAGAATTCAGTCAGCAGCAGGTTGGGATCTGAGTGTAGGAAAAAAGAAGGGGTTGAGTGGGCCAGAGAACTTGGCAGTATACTGGGCACACAGCCTGGGGAGGGACAATACTGAGATGAGCACGGGATTTGGCCAGCAACAAGACTAATAGGTCACTGCAATGGGGTGATGAAGCCATGTGTCAAGAGAACTTCTTCCCAAATTCCTCTTCCCAGATTAAGGTGACTGATCTTGGGACAGAAAACAAAGGACTGCAGTTAGCTATGTTCAAAGCACAGCCTGTAGCAGTGGGTTCAGAAAAACTGACGCCCTCACCACTCCTGGCTGGCAGGCAAGGGGGAGGGTACCAGGGAGGAAAGCAGACGTGCCTGCAAGCAGAGGACAACCACAGGTGGAAGGGACTGTGTGCACTCTGGCTGTAGGGCTTCTGTTTTCCTGCTTGTGTGTCTGTTTTGGGTTTTCTCTACTCCTCTTTTTTTGTTTTTTCAATTCTTGCTTCTATATAAGTTTTTTCCCTAAGTTTTCTCCTTTACATTGCTCTCAGTTTTTCCTTTTAACCTTCATTTTATTTTCTTTTTTTGAGACAGGGTCTCTCTATGCAGTTCAGGCTGGCCTTGAGCTCACTTTGTAGCCCCAGCTGGTCTTGAACTAGCAATGATCCTCCTGCCTCGGCGCCCCACGCCTAGGATTACAGGCGTGAGCCACCACGCCAGATTCCTTTTAAACTTCTTTCATCTCTATTTCATTCTTTGCTCTTCCTTATTTTATCTATCTCCTGTCTTCCTTTCCTTCTCCACTTACCACGCAACATATATACAGCAGATGCCTCTGTGTATGTGTGTGTGTATATATATAGATATAGATATATATATAGATATAGATATAGATATATATAACTAGAACAGTACTTTAACTTGAATAGTATTATTCATGGGCATATCAGGGTAACCCTTAACAGAATTATGCTTAGAGTATTCAAAAAACTAATCATAAATATATGAACCTCACTCTCCCCGCCCCTACAAACATTCTCTTAAACCCCTCAATGTTACCCTTTACTCCATCTATAAAATACCTCCAACAGAGTCTACCTTTTTTTTTTTGGTTTTGTTTTGTTTTTTGTCTTTTTTTTTTACCAGCACCAGGGATCGAACTCATGACCACACACTTGCAAGGCAGGTGCTTATGCCACGGAGCTAAATCCCCAGTCCCTCTACCCCATTTTTTAACATATTAATACTTCTCTGACCTCCTTCTCCTACTGATTTACAGCCCTCTTTTTCCCCTTCCTCAATACTGTAGACTCACTCGCACAAACAGTATAGTGCAGACCAGCGGTGCAGAACCTGTGGCACGCGTGCCACAGTGGGCTGTTTGTATCACTGAAAGTTCAAAAAGGTTCACCATCACTGGTAAAAGACTATAAGGAGCACTGATAAGAGGGTGAAAGTATTCAATCAGTAGAAATGCTTTTCTAACAACATGGCAATAGGGCTGAACCCAATAAAACTGAATAGGTTGAAGCTAACTAAAGAGACCATACCACCAACATATACCTTTCATTCTACCTGACCTCTAGCTAAAGCAGAACTGAGAGAAACTAGCCTCTGCAAAAAGCTTCCAGCTCCAGAAAAGCAACTCTGCAGGCAACCCCTCCCTCAGGAATGTGGCCCTGGGCTGCCTCACCGATAAGACAGACACTTCAAGCAGCAATCTCAGGGGAATCTCCTCTTTTAGAGGAGCTAGACTGTGCAGCATCACCAATAAAACTAACAAACAGGGGCTGTAACAAGCTTCACCACATCCTGACATCTCCAGTGTTTCATAGTTAAGATAAGACTGTCAGGGCTCACTGAAGACCTTTGCCTCACTTCTGCACCTCTACCTACTTTGTGCCACTAACTGTATAAACGGAGACCTTTCCTTTTGGTTAGGGCTCATTCCTGGTTTCCAACATTATTACACTGGCTGGGCCAGTGCACCTAATACAATCCTCCTGATTCAATCCATTGGCCTCTCCAGTCTCTTGGAATTTCTGCAACACAACCATACCACACACACACCCAAAAACATGCAAAAACAACAGCATGCCTCCAAAGAATACCAAGTCTCCCAAAGCACATCAAGTGGGCACCTATGGAAACAAAATCAATACCAGATAACTGAGCTCTATGAAATGATTATAGTGAAGAAGGAAAACAAACAAACAAGCTCAAAAATGACATAACAGGAAATGCAAAACTAGTAAACAAAGTGACAGATGTGATTATAGAAGAGTCAAATAAAGTGTAAGCGCTGACCAAATCTGTTCAAGATATGAATGACAAATTCACTGAAAAAACAGATGCCCTGAAAAGAAATCCTAGAGATAAGATTCTATTGAATTCATACACTGTGGAAATGACAAATGTGAAGATAAGTTTCAGTAATGAAGCACAAAATGCTACCACACTCAGAGAAAATCTTAAAAACAATACAGAGCAAGGAAACCCATCCAACCACCACTGCGTGACACTGAGAGGACTAACCTAAGGCTAATTGGAGGTAGGAGAAAACTTACAAGATAGCACACATGGGAAAAAAAAAACCTGTTTACAGAAATCATCGAAAAAAAGGGTTCAAGTTCAACATACAGGTAAGTAAGCCTCACAGAATGCCAGTAACTCCAATAAAAAAAGAAGCTCACCATGACACATCATGGTCAAAGTCCTAGAATCCCAAACACAGATTCTTAAAATCTGCTAGAGAAAAGTAATGAATCACTTATAAAGATAAACCCATTAGAGTCACACTTTTCAACACAAATTTTATTTTCTTTCCAAATCCACTTTATTTCAAGGAAAAAAAACTAAAAAAATTTCAAAACACGTCAATTGTGGCAACAATGGCACACACACCACGCATTTCAAACATGAATTTTAAAATCCAGGAGACCTTGAAATGCTTTAAGCCCTAAAGAACACAACTTCCAGGGCCAGGATGTAGCTCAGCAGCAGCATAGTGCCTGCCTGGCCAGCACGAGGCCCTGAGTTTGATTCCTGATGTTAAAAAAAAAAAAAAAAGTAAGAAAACAACTTGCAACCCAAGCCAATATCTCCTGCAAAATTATCTTTAAAAGTTGATGGAGTGGGGGCTGGGGATTTAGCTCAGCAGCATAAGTGCCTGCCTTGCAAGTAGGCAGTCATGAGTTCGATCCCTGGTACCAATAAAAACCAAAAAAGACCAAAAAAAAAAAAAAACAAGTTGATGGAGGGGCCGGGGATTTAGCTCAGTGGCATAAGCGCCTGCATGGCAAGCGTAAGGTTGTGAGTTCAGTCCCTAGTACCTCCCACCAAAAAAAGTTGATGGAGGAACAAAGACAACACACACATGCAGTTCATCTTGAAAAGTTCATGAACACCAAACCAGCACTCCAAAAAAACCACTCAAGAATATCCTAGACAGAGACAGCCAAGCCAACAAAACCAAAATGTTGAATGGAATGAACACAACAAACCATGTGAGTAATTAAACAAAAAGGGAAAGAGAAAGCAGTCAAGAACAGAAAAAAAGAGGCAGGGGGTTTAGCTCAGTAGCATAAGTGCCTCCTTGGGAAGCAAGAGGTTGTGAGTCCGATCCCCTGTACGAGGAAAAATTTAAAAAGACAGAAAAAAAATTGTGACTACAGGACCAACACAATACCTTTTGGTTATAATTCTTAATGTAAATGGCCTCAACTCCTTAAATGAAAGACATAGACTGGTAGACTACCAAAAGAAGCCAATATGTTGCAAGCAAGAAAGTCATCTAAGTCAAAACAAATTTATAAACTAAAAAATCAAAAAATGGAAAACAATAGTCCAAGTACCAGAACCCCAAAAGCTAGAAAAAGTAGCAATTTTATTCTCAAAGTCAACATTAACATAAAACTAAACAGAAGAGGCAAAGAGGGCCACTACATATTAGTTAAAGAAACACTTTAACATGAAGAGATAACATTTTATAAATGTATTTGTACCAAACCCAGCATACTCAACTTCATAAAAAAAACACTACAGGACATAAAAAGTCAAGTAAACACAAACACAAGCACGGTGGTGTCCTCAATACGCAACTTTCATCAACAAACCAAAAATGAAGTCAGAAATATCACAACTGAACCATATCTTTGAACAAATGGACTGACTACTACATAGCTACAATGTCCTACCCTACTACATTGTTCTCAGCAGGACACAGAACATTCTCCAAAATAGACCGCATACTGGTCTATAAAACCAGATTAAATGTAAAAACACTGCAATATCAAATCATAGTACATAAACTAGAAATCAACCACAAAAGAAACCACAGAACTTGCACAGACACATAAATGTTAAAGAACACATTCCTGAACACTCAATGAGTCACAAAAGAAATAAAGGAAGAAATTAAACAATTTATACAATCAAATGATAACACCAATACAACATACTAGAACCTATGAAACAGCAAACTATCCTAAGAAGAAATTTTTTTTCTTTTTAACTTTTTATCGGTACAGGGGATCGAACTCACGACTGCCTGCTTGCAAGGCAGGTGCTTATGCTGCTGAGCTAAATCGCCAGCCCGAAGAAATTTTACTGCAGTCAATGCTCACATTAGAAAAATATAACAAGCTCAGATAAACAACCTAATGACCCACCTCAGGGTCTCAGAAAACCAACAACAGTCCAAACACAAACCTACCATAGGAAAGAAATCGTAGAGATCTGTGCAGAAATTAATGAAATTGAGACTTAAGGTACAAAGCATCAGTGAATAAAAGAACTGGTTCTTTCAAAGAATAAACAACATAGGCAAACCCTTATCCAACTTACAAAAAAGGAAACAAACATCAGTGCAACTAGGAATGAAAATGGCAGATCTGGAATCCAGACACCGAAAATAACAGTTTGGGGCAGAAAAGGAAGGAGGAGGATCCCCAAGACATGGGACGGATCTGAAGGGAAAACTGGAGCCCCCAGGGTAAGTGCAGAGACAGAGTCCCACGTAGGGAAAAGAGGGGGCACTCTGCCTTCTCCCTGCCCCTCATCTGGGGATTTACAGAGAGATGGAATCTGCACGGGCACAGTGTGGGCAGTGACTCAAGAGACCTCCAGGGAGAACAGCACCAGTGGAACAGAGCAGTGGATGCTGTGCGCTACAGCAGCCAGTGAGTGTCTCAGTCCAAGCAACTGCTGCGTCCCCTGGAGAGAGTCCCTGGGACACCATTCTAGGGAGGGCCAGCTGAGCAGCAGGCAGGTGTTTCATCTCAGGGCTGCCAGTGCTGAAACACCACAGTGATCGCTCGGGCAGACAACTGTGGGAGAAATTCAGGGTCAGGGAGGCATGGTCAGGCCAGCAAGAAACATCCAGAGTCTGCAGGTGGAAAGACAGGCCCCAGCTCCACTACCAGAGGCCAGGATCAGTTTAAACTTCTGTGGGTTTGAAAAGTACCAGAACCCGCCCCAGATGGAAAAGGTGAAACGGACAGGTTTCCAGATATGTATGAGTTACCAAAGCTAAATCAAACACATATAAAAACGCTACACAATCCAGTAACAGTCAATAAAACTGAAGAAGTAATTTAAAAACTACCAACAAAGAAAAGTCCAGATCTTGATGGATTCACTGCTGAGAGACACAAGAAATTTAAAGAAAATCTAATGCCCTACTCCTCATTCTCATTAATGAAAGGGAAGCAGTATTCACAAACTCATTCCTGTAAGTAAGTATTACCCTGATACCAAAACCAGGGAAGGATCCAACTAAAAAAGAGAACTATAGGTCAATCTCCCTAAATGAGTACAGATATAAAAAATCCTCAATAAGATACTGGCAAACGGAATGCAGCAGATCATCAAGAAGATTATACACCATAACCAAGTAGGATTCACCCTAGGGATGCAGTGGTGGTTTAATATATACAAATCAATAAATGTAATATACTCCACTAACAGAACCAAGGACAAAAAGCACATATATCCAAGTAGATGCAGAAAAACATCTGACAAAGTCAAACACCCATTCATTAAAAAAAATACAGAAAATTGGAACAGAAAGTCTTTATCTCAAGCTGATAAAAGTTATGTATGACTAACAACCAACTTCATATTAACTGGTCAAAAAATGAAAGCTTTCACTCTAAAATCAGGAACAAAACAAGGATGTCCACTATCACTTCTGTTCAATATAGCTCTGCAAACAGTAGCCAGACCAACTGGACAAGAGAAATAAATAAAATGAGTATGGATAGGAAATAAATTAAATTATCATTATTTGCTGATGACATGATATGTTACCAAAAGACCCCAAAAACTCCAAAGTCAACACTCAAAAATCAGTAGCATTCTTTTATACAAATAACAGAGAAACTAGGGAAACAACACCTTTTACAATAGCATCAAGAAAAAGGAAATACTTAGAAATCAATCTAACAAAGTGAAAGACCTCTACACTGAAAACTATAATACTCTGAAAAAGGAGATGGAAGAGGATGTAAGAAAATGGAAGGATATTCTCCTGTTCTTGGGTAGAAGGAACCAATAAGTGAAAACGGCCATACTTCTAAAACTGTACACAGATATAATACAATCCCAATCAATTAACAACAGCATACTTCACAGAAAACAATCCTAACATATATATGGAACCAGAAGAGACCCACAACAGCAAAAGTAATTCTGGGCAACAAAGGCAAGGCAAGGTGCATGTCAGTCTCCAATCTGAAGTTATACTACAAAACGACAGCGATAAAAATAGCACGCTGAACAATTTTTCATGTATTTACTGGCCATTTGCATTTCTTCTGAGAAGTGTCTGTTCATTTAAATTACCCATTTTTAGATACTTTATGAGGTTTAATTTTTTTGATTTCTTCATAAATCCTAAATATTCTCTAAAGAATAGCAGGAAGAAATTCTTTCTCATTCAGTAGATGGTCTCTTCACTCGGTTGTTTCCTTTGCTGCACAGAAGCTTTTGATTTTGATATGATCCTTGATATTCTTTCTCAGGGTTTTGTTTATAAACTCCTTGCTTACACCCATGTCTTCAAGAATTTTTACCTATCTTGGCTGGGTGTAGTAGTACACACCTGTAAATCTAGCATTTGGGCAACTGAGGCAGGAGGATCAACATGAGTTTGAGGCCAGCCTGGGCTACATAGTGAGTTCAAGGCCAGCCTGAATTACACAGTGAGACCCTGTCTCAAAAAACAAACAAAAAAGAAAACTTTTCAGCCCAGTCCCACCCCCAAAAAAGAACAAGGTAAGAAGCATCATAATCACAGATTTTAAATTATGCTACCAAAACTATATTGATAAAAACAACATAATACTAACCAAAAAAAAAAGGAAAAAAAAAAAACCAAAAAAACCAGAAAACCAGACATATGGCTCAGTGGAACAGAACAGAAGTTGCAGAAACAACTTCAAGCACATTAAACCACCTGATCTTTGACAAAGTGCCCAAAAACATACTGGAGGAAAAGGGGCCTCTTTAACAAACAGTTCTGGGAAAACTCCCTATCCACACGCAGAAGATTGAAATTAGACTCATATGTTTCCCCATGCACTAAATTAAATGGATCATATATGTCAAAAAAAATCAAAGATTTAAATATTAACACAGAAACAGTTGGCTAGAATGATAGGAAAAACTGCCATACTTTCCTTCTCTGCTAACCTCAAGTACTGTTGCTTTCATCATTTCCCTTTATCATGATCCTCACTTTGAAATAAACTCCACAATGTAACCTATAGCTCTCTCTAGAAATATTAAATTTCCATTCCATATTAAGCATGCCAGAAAGAACTATGGAACTGTCTAGATCAAAGTAGTATCACGTAAATAATAAGGTATTATCAAAATACTAAAATGAAAAATGGATGATGACTGTTTTCAACTTGAAAAGTTAAATTATTTCCACCTTTAAGAATCATATTTCTGTCGGGTGTGGTGGCGCAAGCCTGTAATCCCAGCACTTGAGAGGCTGAGGCAGGAGGATCATTGTGAGTTAGAGGCCAGCCTGGGCTACAAAGTGAGTTCAGGGGCAGCCTGAACGGCATAGTGAGACCTTGTCTCAAAAAGACAAAAATAAATGTTAACTAATTAATTAATTAAAAATCACATTTCTATTGTAACTTTCACAGTGCTTTTGTTCCTATAGTAATCTTACCTTTCTTTATATAATCATACAAGAGCTTTAAAATAAATTTTAAGCCAGAACAGGAAGAAATTCAATTTCATGATGTTATCAATGTTCATATTAAAATAACCAGGACATTTTAAATAGTTTAAGGTGTAATTGCAATTCAAATAAGAAAACATTTTAACCTTAACTGTAAGTTTTAAAAGGAATATACAGTGAAATATTCAAGAGTTTTGCTTTCAGTAAAAGTTAAGTAAGATGCCCTCACCTCATTTTTCCTTTTGAAGTAATATCTACTCGGACGGGATCAAACTTGTAAGCTGGAGAAATAACTTCTACTACGTAAGATCCAGAAGGTATATCATGAACCACAAAACTCCCGTCTGTCCTGGGGAGGCAGGGAGGGGAGAAAAGTGCCTTAGTCACTCTGATCAACACTGTGGTCTTCCCTTAGGTTTAAACCCTCTGTTAATTCTTAAAGCAACCCCATCCCCATGACATTAAAACCAACTGGGCAACTTGAGCAACTCAGTGAGACCTTATTTCAAAATTTAAAAAGGATTGAGAGCTGGGAATGTAGCTCAGTGAGTAGTTCTGGATTCAATCCTCAATATCAGGGATGGGGGGAGGAGGATTCTATTTTATGTTTTGCTGGATTTTTTCTTCTTTACAAACAATAAAAGGATTTACATAGTATTTATTCCACTTATTAGAGACAGTTACATTTACTTTAGTTACTTTTTTGGGGGATGTGTACAAGTACAAAATATTTATGTATTTAAAACCATCTTTTCTTCCTTATTGATTTCTTCTAAACCTGATGAACTTAATTTTTAAAATCCATTTTATTTCAAGAAAAAAAAACTAAAACAAAATTTCAAAACACATCAATCAGGGTAAACCTGAAGAATTTAGAAAATCTACCTATTAAGAACTGATATAATTTAGCAGGTAAAAATCAATGTCTTTGGAAAATGAGAAACAGCTATTCCAAAGGAAAAGTCTGTCTCAGGGTAACAAATGCTTTGAAAAGCATCAACTATGTCAGAAAATCCCCACTATCATAGTAACGTTAAAATAATTTTGCTTACAGCTTTAGGATCTTTGACAGTTAAAGAAATAATTCATTGGGGTTGGGGATATAGCTCAGTGGCACAAGCGCCAACCTGGCAAGCACACGGGCCTGAGTTTGACTCAAAAAAAACAAAAACAAAATCAACAACAACAAAAAAAAAACAATTCATTTCCTTATTACATCCACAATAGTCACCAAAAGGTAAAAAGAAAGAGTGTTCCTTCTTAAAGAACACATTAAACTAAAACAGAATCACAATGTACATGTTCATCAAGTTAACGCACTCCAGGGAGGGACATCTTCCATCTTCCTTCTGACCCACTCCCAACCTTAACTCCACAGAACACAAGAAGGAAGCAAACAAGCCGAGCATGTTTTCGCCTCAGCTTTCTCACTGAGTGGGCGCCTCTGACTGGCTGTGTTCAGGCAACAGCTCCTCTAAAGGCAGCCTTTCTCTCCCTTCGGGTTTCCAGAAACCTGCAGGTCCCTCTTCCCTGATGCTTAGAGATGGCAACAGTCACGGGGTTGTAAGCTCCCAAGGCACTGCACAACCTACACCATGACAGCGCTTGCATTCATCTCTCTTTGAAGTATTTCAATGCTGTATCTGCTTACTGATGGGAACCCACTGAGCCAATTTCAAAACATTTTCCTCAGCCTGGCATAGAGGAGGCCTGTAATCCCAACACACTAAGGGGCCGAAGCAGGAGGAATACAACTTTGAGCCCAACCTGGACAGTTTAGTGACTTAGTGAAATCCTATCTCACAATGAAAAAATTAAAAATTAAAAAAGGAGGGAGGACATAACTTAGTGCAATCTTCAGTATAAAAAAAAGGAGGGGGGGGGGTCTGGGGATTTAACTCAGCAGTGTAAGGGCCTGCCTGGCAAGCTCGAGGTCACAAGTTCGATCTCTGGCACCAAAAAAAAAAAGACTAGATCCAGGAAAAAAAAAGAAAAAAAAACCAAGCAGATAACTGCACAGGTCTAATTAAAGAAAAAGCAAATATGCATTTTATTCTAAAGTAAACATTTTACTTAAAGAGACAAGTTTTTTATAATGTTTTTAAAACTTAGCTTTAAGATGTACTCCAGTCAATCAGGTGACACATACCAATAATCCCAGCACTCAGGAGGCTGAGACAGGAAGACTGCCATGAGTTCAAGGCCAACCTTGGCTAGTCAGTTCAAGGTCAGCCTGAACTAGGTAGCAAAACCCTGGCCCAAAAATAACCAAAACAAACAAACAACAAAAAGGTATTCTTCACTGTGGAGGTTCTACTAGATCTTGATTTGAAAGAACAAATATATAAAATCCCTTTTTATATAACTGGAGAAACATAAAAATGGACTAGGTATATTAGGGTACCTAAGGGATTATTTATTTTGCAGAATCTGTAATAGCAATATGGTTTTTGTTTAAGTCCTTATCTTTTAGAGATATATAATAAATGCTTTTACAAGTGAAACTATGTATGCTTATTCCAGAAAAAAAAGTACATGAGCTTCAGAGACATAAGAAGTGAAACAGCAGATTGTGGTGAGTATGCAAGGACTCATACTTTTGTATATATCTGAGATTTTCCATTATAAAAATTTCCCCAAAAATGTAGTATATAATTATAGTATATATCCCTATGTCAAAAAAAAAAAAAAACCTGCAAACAATTTCAAATTCAAAAATTGAGGACTTACTGCAAAAGAAAAAAGAAAAGGAGCTCATGATCCAGAAGGAGAAGGCTCTGCATGTGACAGCAGGGCTGGTGCAGACTTCTCGCTGGGGAGTCTTCTTTGATAGCACCCCAGCTTCTACCAGCTGCTTGTACAATGCCCTTCCCACCTCACTACTCAACAGTACGTGATTACTTCTTCCTTTTGGTTCTCTGTCATCCACCTATCCTGTGTCCCTGCTATGCTCCTGGCCTACACTCACGGGTACTACACTTCCTGCATGGTTTGAAACGTAGTTTGGAAGTCTGCGAGTGTTACTCAAAAAGAAAAAGCAACTGGAGTCGTTAAATAAACTATGGCTTATATACACAGTGATGATGGTACGAAGTGGCATGAATAGTCTTCAGTGCCGTATCCCTTCATCTTCAATAGCCAAAAAAGCATAAATGTAAGTCAAAATTGTGTGTTATTCAAAACAGCTACAAGTCAAATTATATATCCCTCTTCCAACAAAACTGTCATCATAAACTATTAATTCTCAATCAACTTTTCTGCATATAGGGTAGCAGTGTACTAAGACCATCAATTATATTAAAAACAGATATTAAGTGAAAAGGACAGGATATAAAGCACTGTGTGTTTTAGTATTAAGTACAAGTCAAATGCCAGAAATTTAGCTCAGTGGTGTATGTGCCTGCCTGGCAAGTGTAAGGTTGTGAGTTCAGTCCCTATACAAAAAAAAAAAAAAAAAAAAAGAACAGGTCAAATGTGTCTTATAAAATCCCCAAAAAGGTACAGAATATTAAGAAGCACTGTTGCCATGTTATAACTTTCAAAAACAAAGTTTCTTATTTTCTTTAATAAACATATTACTAATACATTATTTTACATTAAAAATAAATGCTTTTTTTTTTTGTCTTTTTGAGACAGGGTCTCACTATGCAGGCTGGCCTTGAGCTCACTTTGTAGCCCAGGCTGGTCTCGAACTTGCAACGATTCTCCTGCCTCAGCCTCCTGAGTGCTGGGATTACAGGCGTGAGCCACCACATCTGGCTAATAAATGCTTTTTAAAGCGCCTAACTGTCAAGCATGAGGTCCTGAGTTCATTCCCTGGTACCAAATAAATACTTTTTAGCTGTGTGTGGTGGCGAAGGCCTGTATTGCCAGCAGTTGGCAGGCTGAAGCAAGAGGATCACTGCGACTTCTAGGCCAGCCTGGGTACAAAGCAAGTTTAAAACCAGCCTGAACCACAGGCTCCTATCTCAAAAAAAGAAATTAGGGCCGGGGATTTAGCTCAGCAGAGTAAGCATCTGCCTGGCAATAGCGACATCGTGAATTCTATCCCTGGTAACAAAAAAATAAAAAATTAAATAAAAAATTAAAAAATGCTTTTCAAATCAGGCATGGTGGCTCATGCCTATAATCCTAGCACTCAAGAGGCTAAGGCAGAAAGATCCTTGCGAGTTCAAGAGCAGCCTGGGCTACAAAGTGAGCTCAAGGCTAGCCTGAAGTGTGTAATGAGAACCTGTCTCAAAAAGACAAAAAAAGCTTTTCAGAACTGCATACTGCAGCAGAGAAGTCAAATGGACAATTAGGGCTAGTTTTCCAAAGCTTAATTAAGTTTCATCATTAAAACATCTATAATTAAGGTAAACTCTAAAGACTGTTCCAGTGCCAGATTATTAATGCCAAACATCCTGAAAATACCAGTGGTAAATTTGTTGATTTTATTAACCTGAGGTTGAACTGCTCAGGAGGGTACTTGGCTGATCTGTACAAATATGGATACCAAAATTAAATATTCACAGTTAAGTGGTCTACATCACTTGCTGGTGTGCAAACCAACCAAAACCAAATTCTCCTTTCCTTTTTTTTTTTTTTTAACACTTTTTTTTTCTTCTTTTTACCGGTACCGGGGATCGAACTCACGACCGCCTGCTTGCAAGGCAGGTGCTTATGCCGCTGAGCTAAATCCCCAGCCCCCTAAATTGTCCTTTCCTAATCTTTCACTATTTCACTTTCCAAGCAGTGGTGGAAAAATTTAAAACTTCACACTTGTGCCTAGACATATGAAAAGCAAGCTGCTGCCTGGAGGGCTGACATCCCTTCTTTTAAAATAGACAGAAATCCCATTTCTAGTAATAGCTAGAAACAAAAAACGTAACCAATGTAGACTACAGGTTCACATAAGTGACATGTGTGATTATGCAAATCCCTAGATGAATTCAAGTGTAAAAAGAACAATAATCCCAACCCCAGGACAAAAAAAAAAAAAACCAAGTGCTTTGATTAGGGACTTTAGGCAAGTTAATTTTAGAAACAGTAATACTAGCCTCCCGGTCTCTGTCATCACTGAAAGTCCTTTGGGCTTTGAGAATTCCCACATGTTTAGCATCTTTCCACACAACACGAAGTTACCAAAGGACTCAACTGAAGGCAAAAAAGACGTCAGGATTCTAAAGAAACCACACGGGTTGCAAAGGAAAAAAATGCAGCAAGAGACAAAAGTCAACTTGTCCCAAGGGCCCAAGAGTGGTCGGCGCCATAGAAGGGCCAATATAGTGTTGAAATAATTGAACCCAGGACTTGGGCCTTGGGGCAAGCGTCTGTCATCCTCATTTCTAAGACTTCGGCGGCGAAGGAGAAAGGTCCAACAGCTCCCAAGTTCTTCCAGTGCAGACCTTTAGCAGCACCTGCGCCAGCGACGCTGACCCTTGTGACACTCAGCCCTCTTACTGCAACTCGCTCCGACCTCCATCCCAACCGCTTTCCTGCTGCCCTGAGGATGCTCACTTAAGAAAGCCGACGTGCTCTTCTCCGTCTACAAGCACTCGGGCCGCGGAGATCCAGTCCTGAGGCTTCACCCCTGGAACAACCGCACGCCCCTCAATCTTGAAACGATCTCCCAGGCCGACCCCACTCCCTCCCGATCCCTCAGCAGCAGCCCCGGGCACCTCCGAGCTCTGGGCATCCCCTGATAGCAGCAGCAGCAGGACGGCAAAGAAGCCCCACAGAGCGCCCGCCATGACAGCAGCTCACACCAGTCAGTACCGTAGCCCCGGAAGCCCTCCCTCTCCCAGCTGCCGCTGCCGCCGGCGGCTGCCAATGTCGTCATCAGTGCGCCCAATCCAGGGAGCGAGCTGTGGAGTCCAATCAACCCAGACCAATCGATCAACGAGGCGGAAGTGAGGCGGAAGTACCGCCCCAAACTTCCCGGAGTTCTGGATTGGAAAGAGGAGAGGAGAGTGAGTGAAAGCGGTGTTGTTCTGGTGGTAGCGGCAGAGGTCGGAGACCTTGTGCAGGAGTAAAGGGCGGTAAGGCCGCGAGGGGTGAGGGTCAGAAGTAGTGTCTGCAAAAGGAGACTCGGCTTCATGAGAAAACAGGTCCAGAAAAGACTTTAAAGACTTCCCTAGCCCGGTGTCGTGGGGGAACTGCTGTGACCCCAGCGCTTCTGGGAAGCTGAGGCAGAAAGATAAGAGATTTCGATTCCAGCCTCGGCAACTTAGTAACTTAGGGAGACCCTGTTTCAAAATGCATAACAGAGAGGAGGCTGGGGATGTAGTGCATAGTGAATACCCTGGAAGGGAGGAGCGGACTTCGAGTGACTCCCCAAGAGTTGACAAGGCTTTCGTTTATGAGATGCGGTCTCTGCATAGAAAGTAGCTGGAAAAATACATACTGCCTACCAGGGGTGCCTTTGGTGATAGACAACTGACTACGTTATCAATCTGCACAAACTCATCAACTGCAGAAGTAAAAAGTCGGGCCTTCGGAATTGCAATTAGGGAGACAGGGTCCGTTAGCTCTAAATTGGTGTTTCAGAAAATGCACTGGGAGTTTAAATGGAAAAGCAGTAAAATGCCTTTGTAAAAAACTATTAAATTTGAAAAAGAATAGGTGCTGTATGATGTGTAGGTGTGTAACCAATGGAAGGTAAAGAAAAGGATGCATGTACATAGTAAAAAACGTACATAAAACTAGAATCTTGCAACTTTTTTTTTTTTTTTGTCTTTTTCGTTTTTATGGGTACTGGGGTTCGAACTCACGACTGCCTGCTTGCAAGGCAGACACTTCTGCCGCTGAGCTAAATCCCCAGCCCCTAAATCTTGTAACTTCTTGAAAGTATCATGAGTCTCAGGTATAAGATCATTTATCTTCGTGCAAGAGCCTGCAGTGAAGGGGTGAAGGTACCCGTGACTTCATCACTTTTTCATCACTGAGACAGAATACACAACTCAGGCAACTTAAAGGAAGAGGTTTATTTTGGCTCATGTTTTCAGTCCATAGTTGACCACCCCCAAAAGTATTTATTATTTAAGTCTTGCTATCTAATGACTTACCAACTCCATTTTAAAGCTTAATGTTGTTTTCATCATGATTCTTCCTTTTATTTTGCAGCCTTTATCCTGCTATGAGTGCTTTTTAATAAGCATAACAACCAGTGTTGATCGCTGAAGCTATACCTAACACTTCAGAGAGCAGATCAGCTGCTCCAGTCCTTTCAGTTTCTTGATTGGAAGGGAAATGACTTGCTCAAAGTTTTTGTTAGCCCGAAATATTGCTCTTTCTCCCTCCCATACCCATCAAAGATTATTGAGGGCAATGCATGCTTTTGCCCTATGCACTCTTAGAGCTTCTGGAGGTACAGTACAAGACCCACGTACAGGGCAAGAACACAGATACTGGGGCCACCTCTACACTTGTGGCATCAGCAATTGCTATGCTAGGGCACTTTCTCTTGTTTTTTTGAAAATGATTGCTTCTTCACAGTTGAGTTTTGGAAGGAACAGGGCTGCTTAGAAGAACAAAAGTGACTTTTTGTTTGCCAGATAAATCCTTTATTTGCAAGGAAACGATAATCTAGGATTGGGAAGTCTTTGGAAAAAGGTTTATTTTCATCTTGCTTGTTTTAAAATCTGTGTAGCTTTTAAGCAGGTAATACACTCAAGGGTTAGAAAGTAAAAATCGGGACTGAGAAACTAAATATCAACCCCTATTATTAGTGGTATGCGGTGTACCTAATAGAAGGCCAGTGGAAAGACCATTAGAAACAATATTTTTCCAAAGGCAACACCACACCTGTGTGGGTATTGTTATAGATTACTTTTTATTTTTGACTCTTGAATTCTTTATTTTTTGTTATAGTTTAGATATGGGATGTCTTCAAGAGCCTCCTGCATTCCCAGGCAGTGGTTGTGGAAGGTGGGCCTGGCTGGAAGAGGTGGGCTGCTGGGGATATGACCTGGTAGATTATATTTCCTGCCAGAATTCCTCTCCTTATTCTCAGACTAAAACCTTTTTCTTTTTAGTCATTAATGCTTTCTTACTAATGACTTCCCCAGCCCTGCTTTTTCCTCATAACCCTTTACAGATTGCTAAAATACCCAGACTTTCTCCTTGAAATAAAATGGATTTGGAAAAATAAAAAATAAAATAGCCAATCCAGAGATATGACCTGTGTGACACAGGTGTGCTCCTGGTACTCTTTTTCCTGAAGGACTTTGACACATGATACAATATTCAAAAGGTACAAGTTTGGTGAAAAGACTTCTGCACAATCACCCAGTCCTCAGGAGGCAATTAGTGTTAACATTTTCCTGAATGTTCGCCCAGACAGTTAATAATCTATAAGAAAATTCATACATTAAAATATATTACCAATTGCACAAAGAGGCAAAAATACATATGTATGTGGCATAATATTAATATGTAAATTAACATTCTATAATTTGAATTGAAACATTGTTTAAAATATATGCATGTTAACATGTTATAGAGTAATGCACAATATCATTAGTTACAGTTTGTATCTAGATGTCCTCCCAAAGCCTAGTGTGCTCATAGGGTTTTTTCAGAGGTGGACAAATCCAGAGTGTGTGATGTGGGGATTAAGAGTACATGATTAGTAAATCAGTCCATTGATTGGTTTGCCATAATTCTGGCTAGGACTAGGGCAGGTAGCCTGTGTAAAGTGTAAGGGACAGAAAGAATCTTGTCTCCCCCTTGCTTGCTTGCTTTTGCTGTCTTATGGGTGCCATGAACTCTTCTCTGTGATGGCCCTTTGCAAGCCACCCTGCCTTGGAGCCAGCCAATTATGGACTGAAACCTCCACAAACTGAGCCAAATAAGCCTCCCCGCACTGCCCCGTTTAACTTTGGGTGCTAGGTGCTAGGTGTTTTGTTTAAGCAATGAGAAAAGTAAGACAGGATTATATACAGGTACATATATGTCTAAGCAATGAGACAGGTACATATATACAGGTACATATTTTGTCTAAGCAATGAGAAAAGTAAGACAGGATTATATACAAGTACATATGTATTATGTTGTACACACATATATATGTATTTCCCTATCTTTTATATGCATATAACAAATGGAACTCTTGCTCTGTCCTTTTTACTTAATAGAACTTGGGAACCATCTTCAATCAGTACATAAAGAGCTTCTTCATATTTCTTCAGAGTGTCACAGTATGTAGATGTACTGATTCTTGATTAGGTACATAAAGATTGCTTCCTGAAAGCAGTTTTTTCCATGTGATTTCCATAGCTATGTATACAGTATTACCCTCTTCCTCATGAGAATGTTTTCCAAGTGAATGCCTGTAGCCACAGATACCACTGAACCCAAATATGTTTACATATATATACCTATAAAAAAGTATATACATTTTTTTGTCTTTCTTTTTTATCGATACCAAGGATCAAACTCATGACCACACACTTGCAAGGCAGGCGCTTATGCTGCTGAGCTAAATGCCCTGCCCCGCAAAAAGTATATAAATTAACCACAGCAAGAGATTAATAACATGTGAACTAGCTGGGTGTGGTGGCTCACGCCTGTAATCCCAGCACTCAGGAGGCTGAGGTGGGAGGATCCTTATGAGTTCAAGACCAGCCTGGGCTACAAAGTGAGCTCAAGGCCAGCCTGAACTGCATAGCGAGACCTCGTCTCAAAATAGACAAGAAAATAATAATAACTTGTGAACTAAAACCTTTCCTCAAAAAAATTAACAATGACCATATAAACTAGAACAATATTCATAACTATATTATAATAGTTATTTGAATGTATCTTCTCTTTTCTTCCCTCTTAATATTATGTTGTACTAATGATGACCCTTAAAGAAAGCACTTTATAGGTTTTCTTGTGTATCTGAATTGCCAGCATCATTATTTTTGTTCTTTGAAGCCATGAGTAAATACAATAAGGGTTCTTTGAACATCAGCATGGCAATACTGCAAAAATAGGTCTGAGAACCAAGAGGGCCATTAGATGACTAATGCACAGGTATTTTATACAGGGTTGATATCCTGGACAAAGAGATGGCTCATGTCCCCAAAGGATGGAGCAGGACAACACAAGATTTCATCATGGTACAGAAAGTAGCACACAGTTCTCAATTATGAGTTATTTCTGCAATTTTCTAGGTAACAATTTTTGGGCCACAGTTGACCACAGATAATCAAAATCCTGAAAAGTGAACCTACAGATAAGGGAGGACTACTGTATGTGGTATAATTAAAACTACTAAAATAATAATTAGAGTTGCTGGATCTGAGTATGTGCCTGTGTGACTGACAGCTGTTGCAGAGTCTGCTTCTATAGAAGTTGCTTCAACTTTTGATCTCACCATCGATGTCTTTACCATCCATATCCTTACCAACAACAGTGGCCGTCACATGTTACCTTTGTCAAGTGTGTAGGATACAAATAGTGTCTCAGTTTTGATGTTTGTTTTTCTTATTATAAGTGAGGTAGAATAATGTGTCACCAAGAGATGGAGGGAGAGGGAGGGGGAAGTAAAAAGAATTAAGATGTGTTATATACATGCATTAAATCTATACAAGGAATGCAAATGTGCTAGTAATAATAAATTTAAAAAACGTTTTTAAGAGTCATTTAGTTTCCTTTTTGGTACTTGTGTAATTTGCATTTTTGGCTGTTTTCTATTGAATTGATGCTCTTACTGATCTGGAGGAACTCTACCATTAGGGAAATTATATCTTTCTGATATAAATATGTTTTCTGTACTTCTTTGCATTTTCATTTCTGCTGTCCAATTTTCATAATCCCTTTTCATATTTTTTCTAACAGTTATAAAATCATTAATAGAAAACATAATAATGGTCAAGTATGGTGGCTTACACCTGTAATTCCAGCATTCAGGATGCTGAGGCAGGAAGATTGCCATAAATTCAAGGCCAGGCTGAACTCTGTCCAAAAACAAAAAACAAATAAACATAAGCTGGGAAAAATAGTCTGTCTTTATGGTAATAACCCAAAATAAAAAGTAGGTGATTATCTGATTCCTGTGGTACATACCTATAATTCCAGCTACTGGGGAGGCCAAGACAAGGATGGCAAGTTTGAGGCCACCTTGAGCAACTTAGCAAGACTTTGTCTCAAATTTAAAAAAAAAAAAGATGAGGGAAATATATCTCCATGGTAGAGTGCCTCTTGTCTTGGTTATTCTTGTTGCTGAGACAAAATACCTGATGCCCAAAATGAAGGAAGCAAAGGCTTGTTTAACTTAGTGTTTGTGGAGGTGTCAATCCATACTCACCTGGCTCGAAGGCAGGATGGCGTGCAGGAAGGCAACCATTCATGGTGGCTGCAGTAGATACCAAAAACACAAAAAGAGTAAAGAGATAAAAGGACAAAGGAGGGGAGCCAGCCATTGTCCTTCCCTTAGGTTGTATGCAAGGTACCCACCCCACATCAGGTTCAGCCACATGAGGCTTGGGACATCCAGACACAAATTCCACCCCTGGCTGCCCAAAGATTCATGCACATACTGTTACATAAAAGGCATTTAGTCCATGAGTGAAAGTTGCCAAAGTCCCAACAGTTTTTGCATTGCTGAAAAGTCCAAGTCCCAAGTTTCCTCTGAAATGAAAGACAAACTTTTAGCTGCAAGCCCCTGTACAAATGAAAAGTTAAACACTTACAATATTCAGTGGCATGAAATAAACATTTATTCTAAAAGTTACAAACAGGAGGATACAAAGGATTGGGACCAAACCATCAGGGCAAATAGTAAATCCTGTAGTTCCATGTGT
This sequence comes from Cavia porcellus, assembly GCF_034190915.1. Taxonomy (NCBI): domain Eukaryota; kingdom Metazoa; phylum Chordata; class Mammalia; order Rodentia; family Caviidae; genus Cavia; species Cavia porcellus. Next base: position 37,103,639 of record NW_026947489.1, read on the forward strand.
ATCATGGGGGCAATTTGTGGCAAGTTTTGAGCTTCAAGCCCTTTGGGTCTTTACAGAAATTGGTTAAATTTAAATGTGATCATAAGGGTGAGGCACTTACTCAATAGGATTATGTCTTAGTTACTTTCTTGTTGCTGGGACAAAATACCTGACATCCACCAATTTGTTTAGTTGACAGTCTGTAGAGGTTTCTGTCTGTAGTCAGACAGCTCTAAGGCAGGGTGGCAAGGCAGAGGGGTATCACAGGAGAAACAGTTCCTGATATGACAAGCAGAAGCCATCAAAGTGGTAAGCCTGCCTTCTTTATGTCCTTCCAGGCTACAACCCTATTGATGAGTGCACCCATACCCAGATGGGTTTTGATTATCCACACCACCTTTAATCCCAGTTTCACACACCTTAATCCAGTATCACAACCCTAGGTCCAGCCAATTCCCAAAAGTCCCACACATGAGAACTCGGGCTTTGGGGTACATCTAGACACAAGTCATAACAGACTGGTTTCTGTATAAAAAGAGAATGTACATATACAGAGAAAAGGCCATCTGCAAATAAAGAAAGGCCTCAGTAGAAATCAATCCTGACATCACCTTCACTTAGGACTCACCTTCCAGAACAGAGAGAAAATGAATCTTCATTGTTTAAGCAACCAAATCTATGATGTTTTCCTATGTCAGCCCTAGCAAAGTCATGTAACATCGCTGACCTGTTCTCTGGCATCTTCATCTGTGTGTAATGGCTGACCCACTATAGAAGACCTTCCCTCTGGACTTACCCATCCTTTGCCATCCAGCAAGTTGAACCTGTTATGTTGTAGGATTAGTGGAAAGCAACTGAAAACCCACTTGTTCAGCCAGAGATACAAGCTTCAAACTGCCGATTTGAAAACACAAGACTCTGCTCAATATTTTCATTCAAGGACATGTTGAAGTGAGCCCTGAAACAGTTTCAGTCTTGTTTATCACCCAATTAGGACAACAATAAGCATTACTTATTCTAAACCATGAAATAAAAATTTACTTTTCTAAGGTGGTAAAAAAATTATACTAAAATAAAAATAACTTCATTCCAGTTTTTTTCTTTATATATATTTTTGGTGAGCTTTCTTTTCCAGTATCTCAGACCCATATTCAGTTTGACTAATGGGTTACTGTTGACCCTGATACTGCAGCCAGGAGCCAGAGGGTTGGCTTCTTTTGTAGCCAAAGGGTGAAAGAAGGCCAGCTGCAAACATGAAGTGGGTTCTCTGTGTATCCATGTCTGCCTCCCTTTCTTCTCTTATCCACTGTTAATTGTACCAAAGTATCCAAAATCTTAAATCCCTCAAATGCTATGTTTATGCCTCTTCAAGCATTAGATGGAGTAAAAAAGGACAAGAAATGTTCTGTGTTATCTCTGCTGTTTTGCAGGCAGGCCACGGGATTTGCACAGATACCCAACTCCACATTAGATAAGAGGCCTAGTCTATAATGCCCTTGGACTGGGGTCTTGTAAAAACTAATTATGCTTATCCAGCCAGATATACTTTGCATTCATCACCTTGCTTTGTACCTGGAAGACTGGCCATCTAAGGACTGCAAAAACTCAGTCCTTTCCCTTCTAGCTTCCAATTAGGCTTAACCAGTGGGCAGTATCAGCAGGACACCTTTTTCAACTGGGATCATTTACAGTAACACCTTCCAAGTGTTCTCTCAGTTTCTTACAAAGACCCTGACACACAGATTTCCAGCGACTTACTTAGCTTGATTATCGAGAACAGTGTTAAAGTGAGAAGTGGTCAGTTTATCAATCAAGGTCTTCACTTTTCTCTTTTGTCCTTGATTGTAGGCTGCATCTTAGCTTCTTTGCATCATGGCCACAAGGGGGTGAACAAGGATAAGAACACACACAAAACCCATGCCTTAAGAATCTGTGTTACTATTGGATTATACCAACAGAAGTTAACTCTGGAGTTCATAGGTAACATTTCTTCATTTTGTAAGTGTTAAGGTTCTGATTTTTTTGCAAAAGTTTTCTAATTAGAACAATATAAAACTTTTTTTGAAATAAAAGAACAAGCTAAAATGACTAAAAATGTACAACAGATTTTATTTCAAACTCTTAAAATTTCAATCAGCTGGAAAACAATAGTCCTCCTGTCTGAATCTTTAGATCACTTACAGTGACCTCTTCAGGGGTAATTCCAGTCTGGCCCTCATCTTGCTCTTCCACTTGTCAGCATCTCGTGGTGTCACCACGCTAATCACCCCATTCTAACACACTGGCTATCTATTAAACAGAAGGGATGGCAGGTTATAAAGTATGACAACCAAGAAATGAGAATCACAGCTCTAGGGGCTGGGGGTTTAGCTCAGCGGCATAAGCGCCTGCCTTGAAGCAGGTGGTTGTGAGTTTGATCCCTGGTACTGATAAAAACTGAAAAAGACAAAAAAAAAAAAAAAAAAAAAAAAAGAATCACAGCTCTAGCTACTTCTCTTTTATATGTAAGTTTATTTTTAAAAGAGAGTAACACTAATAAAATGTTTGGGAAACTTTAGCTGTTAATCCCCAAATATCCTGCCATTTCTTTTCTTTTCTTTGTCTTTTTCCTTTTCATCGGTACCAGAGATCGAACTCACGACTGCCTGCTTCCAAGGCAGGCGCTTATGCCGCTGAGCTAAATCCCCAGCCACCCTGCCATTCTTTTAAGTGATTTTTTTTAACCCATTTGGGTTTTCAAATCTGATTCACTTCATGTAGACTGGGTGATTTTTTTCATTCCAGTAAACTGTAGTCAAATTATCTTAATATTTTAACATATTGATCATCCACAAGTCCTTGGGTATGAATTTCTGAAGTTTCCTATAGAAGTCCTCTGTAATACAATGTGTCACCCCCTGTCTTAGTTACTTTATGATCGTCGCTGAGACAAAATACCTGATGCTCAAGTTGGGAAAGGAAAGGTTTATTTCTTACAGTTTTTGGAGGTTTCAGTCCACACTCAGTTGGCTCCAAGGCAGGCGGGCATGGCTGGACCGCAGTTCATGGCAGCCATCCACCGCAAGCTTGAACCAGCAAAGAGACACACCTTCTTCCTGCCATTACATCACATCCTGGCTCCACCCCTATGTGGGTGGAGCACTGACACCATCAATCCAAGCACTATATAATGAACCATCACAAATGAACGATGCAAACTCATGAGGCCTGGGGGACACAACATAAACCATGACACCCCCCCTTCCTCAGAGAGAAGACAAAAAACATCCTAACTTGCCTCAATGTCTGCAAAAAAAAAACAATTACAATACAAATATTTTACTTTTCTTCATGTGACTCTAAGTTCTCATCTCTTTCACCAAACTGTGAAAAATAAAAGTAAAATAAATTGGGGAAGTGTGAAATTACTCTAACTTTAAAACATGAAGAGGAAATAATTGTCTCTGATACGAAAAATAATACAAAATACTAAATTCCTTGGAATATTCCAGCTAAAGTGCTTTGTCCAGCTAATAATTTAAATATTATTAGTTACTGTATGTGAAGAACAGTGACTGATAAGCCACAGTTATGTTATGCTGCTGTCTTTTGTGCTTTGAGGCTCGTACTGCTTGCACGGATCCGGAGTCCTGCAGTTCAGGACCTCAGTGAGTGGAGTACCTCTGAGCCCAGTCATAGAACCTGAGACCGACAGTGCGGTAGCTGAGCCCCAGCTTTACACAGACATCCCCAGCGTGCTGCACAGTCCCTGTGTCATCCGCTTTACCTGCCAGGCCTTATAACTCAGTGGCCCTCTGCCCACACAGGTGCATATATGCAGAAGCTGCATCTCCTTCTTCCCTTGATTTGAGTTTTACTCAGTGTTTTTGTGGGCCTATAAAAATATAATGGGCCTGGGTACTGTACTCACTGTCTTAATAGATGAGTTGGCCTTGGCATACCAAACACTGATTCAAAATCCCACAAGTAAGACTGGCAGCCATACAATAGTTGGAAGATTGCTGCTCCCACAATTAAAGGGCAGAGGCAGATGGTTAGAATTCCTACAGATCTTAGGATGCTGTCTGAAACAGTGAATCGCAATGCTGTTCTGAGTTAGTCATACTTTTCAATAGCTAATCTTGCTTTTTATTTATAAAATAGTGTTGATATACTTTACCTAGGGCATGGTGGTGTATGCCTGTAACCTCAGTACTCTGTAGGCTGAGGCAGGAGGATTGCTGTGAGTTTGAAGCCAGCTTATACTACAAAGTGATTTCAAGGCCAGCCTAAACTGCATAGTGAAATCTTGTCTCAAAAAGACAAAAATTGTTTTAATGTTTAAAAAGATCCCTTCTACTAATTTGAACAGTGTTAACCCTAGAAACTTTAATTCAATATATTATTGCCTATAATTTTCCAAATAAGAATTTAAAACAAATAGTGTTGCAGTTTAAATGTAAGTTATTCAGTTCTGTATTGCTAATAAGGCCGTTTCTTATTTACTATATGTATAGTAAGTTCAAAATCTTCTTATAGAATCAAGACTTACATGTTTCTCGTCTTCGAATTAATTTGAATATTGAAGATATCATCAATGATGGTAGGAGACTAAGTAGAACCAGCAGCAGAAAGGGGTTGTTGGGATCCACAAATTCACAACAGTCAATTTTGCACACTTCCCTAAGGGATGAATGGAGATTTGGGATTATGGTATCACACCTTTTTTTTTTTTTTTTTTTTTTTTTTTGGTTACAGGAATCAAACTCATGACCTTCCACTTGTTAGGCAGGCGCTTATGCCGCCTACCTAAATCACTGGCTGGTATCACCCTTTTGAGACTTCCTGTTAACTCTACTACAACAATTAAAAAGAACGCTGCAGGGTAAAGTCCTTCGTGCGTCTCCTCAGGATTATACTTGCCCACTGAGTCAGCAACCTCTGAATCTTCCGCCAACCTTGAATCTTCTGCTAGCTCTCCGACACTGTGTACACCCAACACACAGTGGCTGGTGTGGAGTGTCTTGGCACCTGCCCAGTCCTGAGGCACTGATGGCCCAGGTCCCTATCATGCATTACTAGATTTGTCTATTTTTTATTTCATCCTTTCACCGTTTCCCTCCTCCAGGCAGTTGGGGATACTGACCAGTTCCCTGATAAGGAGTGGCAGAAAAATTCCTTGTATAGGTTGGCTGAGAGTGGCAGAAAGAAGTTACTATAATAATTTCAGAAAACAAGATTCCTGATAGGACAACATTCTAAAAGCATAAGGGAAAAAGGAGAGGCTGCTGGTTTTCATTCTGCCCCAGGGAAAAGGGTACTGGAGGAAGGACTATCTTCTGAATTTATGATTGAGTGTGACTTTAAATTGTAACTCAACATCAAATTCTCCTGTATACTACTATATGATATTCCCATCTGTAATTAGTGTATTACAGACTTACCCTGGTTGGTCTATCTAAATGGTCTCAGTAGCAACTGACACTTGCCTGGATTTTTCTCTAATATTTGGACTTTCCACTGAAAGATACCTACAGCAATGAAAATTTACCAGAAAAATGCCTCTTCCAAATACTAACCCAATCATCCTATCTGCATGTACTTTATTGGATCTCGGGCTTTGAAGGTTAACCTTGGTGGAACTCTGCTGGGCTACTATTCAATGATACCTTTACTTTATTTTGGGTTCTACATCAAGGTTTGTCTGTGGGAAAGGTTAGTTAAAAGAAAGTATGTGCCCCTAGAAAACAGTTAGAAACAGAATCACTTGATTAATGGGGGCAAAAATGTTCTTTCCCTTTTTGTTTTCAAAAAGTAAATGAACCACTAAAACTTGACATAACCATAAGGTTTCTAGAAGGCTCTAAACATCTCACAGCAATAACAGTTGTTTACATCTTAAATGTGGTTGCTAAAGTTAACATTATATCATCTTAATGATATCAATATAAATAAAGCACTTAGAAGCAGGCTGTGGTGGTGCATGTTTCTAATCCTAGCACTTAGGAGACTGAGGCAGGAAGATTGCCGAGTTTAAGGTCAGCCTGTGCTACATAGCAAGATCTTATATCAAAAAAAAAAAAAGAAGAGCCAGGGACTTAGCTCAGTGGCATAAATACCTGCCTGGTAAGCACAAGGCCGTGAGTTCAATCCTCTATGCTGCAAAAGAAAAAAAAATCTAGAATACTTTAACCAAATAGAAGATCACATTCCTTTTTCTGTCACTTGGCTGTCAGTATTTCAATATTCCAAAACACATTTCTTTATATTGTGTTGCTAAAATTTATAAAGAAGAATATGAATCATGAATTTAGTTCATAGTTCTTTAATCATGCATTAAGTTCTATAATTATATGTATGATTGTATAGAAAACATAGTCCCCGATAAGCACCGCTCATATCAAACTGAGGCATCTTCTCAGCTTCCAGAAAACAGCAATCAAGTTCATTCTTTCTCTTTCCCTTCTTCCCTCCGTTTCCTTCTTTTCTCCATTCTTCTCTTTTTTCCTTTGTGTGTGTGTGTGTGTGTGTGTGTGTGTGTTTTACTGGGGATTTAATGAAGTGGTGTGCTACATCCTCAGCTCTTTTATTTTGAGACACGATCTCACTAAACTGCCCAGGCTAGCCTCAAATTTCCAGCCCTCCTACCTCAGCCTCCTGAGTAGCTGGGAAGACATACTTGAGCCACCATGCCTGGCAGAGAGACATTTTCTTGAGCAAAAGTTTTAACTGATTTGTGTAAGAGATTATTATAAGGAGATTAGAAAAAAAGGACTCAAACTGGACATGGTAGCTCACACCTGAGAATTGCTGTGAGTTTGAGACCAGCCTGAACTGTATAGTGAGATGCTGTCTCAAAAAAAAAAAAAAAGGAAAGAAACAAAGAAAGAAGAAAGAAAGAAAGAAAGAAACAAACAAACAAACAAACAAAGAAACAAAAAAACAAAGAAAGAAAGAAAAAGGGCTCATCTGTGGGAGTTCTAGAGAAATGGATCTCTCCTTATAAGGAAGAACTTTCAAAATTAAAGAGAATAAACTGCTCCCGGGGGAATGCAACCTATTAACCAAGAAGAGGACACCCAACACCACTTGGCGGAGATGCTGTGAAAGAGAACTGAAGTGATATATGGCTATACAAGGTCATTTTAATCTCGAGATTTTGTGATTCTGTATTTAGAATCTGAACAACTGTTGTTTTCAACTGTTTGAGATTTTATTAATAGTGGCTATAGGAAAAGCAGTCATCATCTCTCACATACCAAGTGAAAAAGGCTAAACACATATGAAACAACAGAGTATCCACTATTATCATTTACACATAACCTTCAACAGGAAAGGAAAACCAGACGCCGAGCAGTTCTATTACAATAGATCATACTACAGGTTTCAAAACTGACAATTGTACTATAAATGTGGACAGGATGGTGATTTGGAATTTATGAGTTATAATTTATCTGGACCCAAACTTCCTGTGAGGCTCTAAGAAATCTGCAACTCTGAGAATTATCATTCTTAAAAAATTTTTAAAAGGTTATCATTCTCAGATCTCAGTGATTTTTAGACAAGTGTCTGTGTGTGTGTGTGTGTGTGTGTGTGTGTGTGTGTGTGTGTGTGAGAGAGAGAGAGAGAGAGAGAGAATCACATGGGGAGCCTATGGAACACCAGGTTCCAGGTCCTGCCCCAAAGATACTCTGACTCATGGGTCTCTGACTCATGGGTTTGGGACGGAGCCCTGGGCACCTCCTTGGTTACAAGCTCCTCTCGGATGTGCCTCATGCTGCCAGATCGTGACCTGTTTAAGGAAAGTAGTAGCATTTACATTAAATAATAATAACTAGTCCACTTAAACATAGAAAATGAAGCATAAAAGCTGACTCTTTTTGTTTTGTTTTGGGTACTGGGGATTGAACTCACAAACTTACGCTTACCAGGCAAGTGCTTGAGCTGCTATTTTTCAGCATCCCACTTTCAGGGTAGCTATTAGTCATCAGAAACTTCCCAGAAGTAGAAATTGTAGGGTCAGGGGTTTAGCTTAGTAGCAAAAGTGCCTGCCTGGCAAGGACAAGGTGCTGAGTTTGAGCCCCATTACCAAAAAAAAAAAAAAAGTAGAAATTGTATGTCCACACATCAAGATACTCACAAGTGTATGTCCAGTGTGACTCAGCATTTCAAACTGTGTAGGGTTAAAAGCATGCACACAGGATTTTGGGAGTCTAACTTGGGTTTGAATCCTGGATGTACAGTGGGATTTTGGCTGAGTGTCTTCACATTGCTAAGTCTCAGTTTCCTCATGTGGAAAAGGAAGTCAAGTGTTTACTTATATCCTAGAGTTGTTATGAGGGTTCAGCGAGACAGTGGAAATGAGGCAGTTGGCACAGCTACAGGCATATGGAAAACAATAAATGGAAACACTGTTGTTACCATGGTAACTAGTTGCTGGACAATTTTAGCCTGACTTTGCTATGTTTAGTGCAGGCTTAGAAATAAGATTGATCTAATGAGCTTTATTCCAGGAGTGAGTAAAACATACAAGTATTTCCATTATGCACGTTACAATCAAGTGTTTTATCTAATTTCAAGTAAGCACTTTTATCTAGGCTCTTCCAGCCTTCATTTGTTTCTATCACTTATTCAGAAATAAACTCTCCTATAATCATATAGGGAGATCATTTTACAGAAAAAAAATAATGGCTTGAGACCATCACTTGTGTCATATTATAGGCTACATAGCAGTTACAACATATGGAAATTCAAGACTTGGAAAGTTGAACGGATTTTATAACCCAGGCCAAATTTGTTTCTCAAAACCAGAATACTTTTCTAAAATAGTAATGAAAAATTAGTATTACAGTGGTGAGGGAATGTGTCTTACTAGCAGACACAAGGAAAGTGATAACAGTAATCAACACTTTTCAGTTCATTTAGCCATAATCCAACAGATTAAACTGAACGTGTACAATTTGTCAGACAATCTCCAGCCAAGAATCGTGGTCCACACCTGGAATCTGCCTCCTCAGGAGACTGAGACAGGAGGATTGTAAAACTGAGGTTATCCTGGACAGTTTAACGAGACCCTGCCTTAAAATAAAGAATTTAAAAAGGGCTATAAATGTACTCAATGATAGAGTGCTTGTCTAGCATGCACAAGGCCCTGCATTCAATCGCCAGTATCAAAAACAAAGCAGGCCGTGTCAAATAAATTTCCTGCACAGAAATTCTTCTATCCCAGATCAACTGTGTTTCTCAAAGGTCCCTAAACTTTCTCTATAAGACCAAACTTTCATTTCCCAAATACTTGATGGCTTCAAATAAGTAAGAGAAAAAGGAAGTGAGAGCAGAAATCAGTAAAGTCCCTGAACAGAGGTGGACAGTGCTGACGAGGGAATCAGTGTGCTCCTACTCCTGTACCTCTTCACACTGGTCAGGGAGCAAACAGTATGGTGGGAACAATGACTTACATGCCAGATCTACTGGCAGAAATCTCCTGATGTCATTACAATTATCAGCACACATCTACCAAACAATGAAATTAAAAAATGTACTGTGCTATACGCCCATATTAAACAAGTATCTTACATTAACTCTGCAACAAAATATACAGTCCTACAATCAGTGATCCATGAAGAAGGTAATGAATCCCAGTGAGAATAACGAGGGTTTGTAGATAAGTTCATTGACAGCATGGCAGGGTCCTGTTATAGAAGCTGTGTTACTCAATGAATCTCTTCTTAAGAGAAAAACAGGTGCTTGTTTATGGTTACAGCCAAGGAGGATAAAAGATTGGTAGGAACAGGTACCTGGTTCTTGTCTGCAAATTCTGGCTTAGTATACAGTTTCTTTTGTTTATTCATTTATTCAACAATTGCATATTGAACATTTCTTATTTAGGCTGCACAGAGATATAAACCAGAGATACTGTGATGAGTTAGACAAAGCCTGATTGTATTTAAGTGGCTGCTAAGATGAATATAAATTTAATGCAGCTAATTACACTGCAGCATGATAAGGGAGGTGAAAGGTACCCTCATAGCACAAACAGGAGTACGCAACACAAAAATTGGAAGGGAAGAATAAGCTGATTCAAAACTTTAAGGGAGTGTTATTTTGGGACGAAGTAAGAGGATAACTGAAGTAAAAAAAAAAAAGCAGAACTTGAGAAGAAATAAATATTCTCAGCAGAGGGAACAGTAAGTTTGAAGACTGGGAACAAAATTTTAGGTGGGTCAGATGAACTGACTGAAGAGTACTCCGGTACCAATGTGTGTGTCTAGATGAGGCTGGAGAGGATGCACAGCTAAGAACTGCAGGGGCTAGGAAGTCATAATTTTTATCCTGAGATGTGATTATCTTTCACACTGGAAAAATGTCTCCAGTTGTCTATTACAAACAGTAATTCTTTTCAATTATTGCCTCAAAGATAGTTTGTGAAACCAGTTCATAAAGTTTTATCATCAAAATAATATTTTCCAAATTTACTAACGCTATCTTAAGATGTCAGGAATTCCAGTTAGGTCACCAGCAGCAGTAAACAGAGGTCATTAAATCTGAGTGCGTTCTGGTCCAGGATGGAAGGGCTCAGGCTCTGTGGTTTGGACTGTAGACTCCAGTAATTTAACTGCTTTGCATTTCTCTGAGGAGGCCCAGCCATCCCCAGCTCCCTACAAAATAAGAGGCACATAGCAGTGTCTCTACATCAGTAATAAAGTTATTCTGATTAAAAGGCAATGGTATAGGAATCCTATCTACTGTGGCCTTAGAGTTATTGAATGAATTTGGTATTGCTGTACCCACCAAAAAGAAAAACATAGGGAAAAAAACATGAACACATCCTTCCCCTTCATTTATAACATTTATTTTCACTTTAAAAAAATTTTTTTTCAAATGTGTACAATAGTTTTAAATCTTCATATTTATGTGTATAACAATCTATTTGCAGCAATACGTTTAAAAATTGATTAATTCAGAATCCATACTTTCCCAAACTTTCATGTTGAAACATAAAACAGTACAGTATAGGGATAAATTCTAAATCAAATCAATCCAAAGGATTTCCCTTGTTATGGATATTCATGTACAACTTTTTGTGTGGGTATGTTTTTATTTGTAATATTCTCTTGGATGCATATTGGGAATGGAATTGTTAAATCCCATGGTAACTATTTGAGAAACTGTAAGACTGTGTTTTAAAGTGACTGCAGTATTTTACATTCCCACTAGCAATATACGAGGATTACAATTCTCTATATTTTTGCCAGTGCTTTGATTATGGCCATGCTGGTGAATCTTAAGTGAAATCTCATTGTGAGTTTTCTGGTTGGTTGGTTGATTTGTTTTTGTGATGCCGGAGATTGAGCCCAAAGGGTGCTCTACCACTGAGCTACATCACCAACCCTTTTAAAATTTTTATTTTGAGACAGGGTCTCATTAATTTGCCCAAGAGTGGCTTCAAATTTGCAGTCCTTTGGGTTTCTCACACAAGAGAAAAAGTGCAATATTTGGACTCATATATCTTATTTCACATTTATTAAGATCATGATCTTGAGGTGCATCCATTTACCTAAACATGACTTGTTTATCCTTCTGTATGGTAAAATAGTACTCAGTGGTATATAAATATGACATTCACGTTATCTATTTATCATTTGAAAGGCATATGGACTGTTTCAGATTTAGTTACTATAAATTGTGCTCCTACAAACATGGTAAGCATATATCACTGGGGTATGATACTTTTAACTCTTGGGAAAACACCCAAAATGGGGATAGCTTGATCAAATGGAACCTCTAGCTTTTTGACGTATCTGTATACTAATTTCCATAGTGGTTGTACCAATTTATATTCCCACTAACAATGGAGAAGGGTTCCTTTTCCCCTGCAGCATCTCTAGCATTTGTTACTGGTGGATTTCTTGATGATAGTCATTCTTTTTGTAGATGGAATCTCGGTGTTGTTTGAATTCGCATTTCTTGAATGACCAGTGATGTGGAACATTTTTAAATGTATTTATTTGTTTGTGCTTCTTCATCTGAGGAATGCCTATTCATTTCAGATACCCATTTTTCATTCTGGATCTTTAAATTTAGGGGGTTTTTTTGAATTACTTATATGTTAAACCTTTGTCTAATGAGTAGCTGCTAAAAATGCGTTTCTACACTGGAATGCCTCTTCACACACTAGTTTCTTCTGCTGTGTGAAAGCTCTTTAATTTGATGGGATCCCACGTGCTTCTTTGTAATATTTTCTTGCAACTGGGGCTTTGTTCATAACGTTTTTGCCCACAGTTATGTCTCACAGAGTTTTGCCTGTTCTATCTTTTAGCATATTGTTTCTGGTTTTATAGTTAGATTTTAACCCATTTTTATTTTAGTGCTTGTGAGACATATGGGTTTAGGTTTAATCTTTGGCACATTAAAAGTCACTTTTTCTAGCAACATTTATTAAAGAGGTGATCTTTCTTCCAGTGAAGATGTTTGACATTCTGGCAAAAATAAGGTAGTTAAAGGTCCTTGGGGTGGCTGCTGTACCCTTTTATCATTGGGTCTGTGGTCTGCCAGTACTATAAACTAGGTTTTTTTGTTTGTTTTTGTTTTCCACAGTAGCTCTGTAGTATAACTTCAAACTGGGAGTTGTGATGTCTCCTGCCTTGGTCTCATTGTCTAGAGCTGCTTTTGCTGTTCTAGGTCTCTTCTAGTTCCATGTGAATTTTAGGATTGTTTTCTCTAGTTCTGTGACATATGCTACTGTATTTTGATCAGGATTATATTAAATCTGTACAACAGTTTTGGAATTATGGCCATTTTCACTTATTGGTTCTGCCTATGCAGGAACAGGGTATATCTTTCCATTTTTTTATATCCTCTTCAATGTTTTTCAGAGGACTATAACTTACAATGTATAAGTCTTTCACTTCCTTGGTTAGATTGACCCCTAAATATTTAATTTTTCTTGGGCAATTGTGAAGTGTTTCTTCCCTCATTTCTCTCAGTCAGTTTATTTGTGTATTGATTTTTAAGTGTTGATTTTGTATCCTGCTATGCTACTGAATTTGCTTATCGAATCTAGGGGTCTTTTGGTAGTTTTTGGGGTCTTTTATGTAGAGTATCATGTCACCCACAAATAATAATTTAACAACTTCTTTTCCTAACCATATTCCTTTTATTTCTTTCTCTTGTCTGATTGGTCTGGCTAATGTTTCCAGAACTACATTGGAACAAGAGTGGCAACGATGGGCATCCTTATCCTGTTCCTAATTTTAGCTACAACATTGTCTTAATTGTAGTTTTATAGTGAGTTGTGAAATCAAGAAGTGCAAGTTCTCCTGCTTTGTTATTTTTTCAAGATTGTTTTGACACAATAAACAAAAACAAAACAGTGTTTTGGCTCTTCCAGTTCCTTGGTATTTCCATATTGTGCGAGTCAATTTTCATCACTATAACAAAATACCTGAGAAGATCAGCCTATAAAGAAAAAGGGTTTATTCTGACTAACCACTTCAGGAGTTCCAGTTTATGATTGTTTAGCCCCAGTCATTGCTATGGGCCCACGGTGAAGCAGCCCATCATGGTAGAGTACATGGCAGAGCAAGATCACTCACTTTATCATGAGTCAGCGAGTGAAAGAAACAGGGATCCTGTAGTCTGCCTCAAGGTTGTACCTCCAATGACACAAAGACTGCTGTCTCATTAGGCCCAATCTCTTAATGTTCCCACCACATCAGAATAGCATCATCTTGGGGAGGAAAGCCTTTAACACATGAGTTTGACTGAGGCTTACATATACTCGAAATTATATAATGTATGAATTTTAGCATTTATCAATTTCTACAAAGTCAGCAGGGATTCTGATAGGGATTACATTGAATTTGTTTTTTGGTTTTTTTTGTCTTTTTCGTTTTTATCAGTACCAGGGATCGAACTCACGACTGCCTGCTTGCAAGGCAGGTGCTTATGCCGCTGAGCTAAATCCCCAGCCCCGATTACACTGAATTTGAAGATCAGTTTGGAGACTACTACCATCTTAAGTGCTCAAAGCTACTGAACATAGAGCATCTATTTATGACTTTTTCAGTTTCTTTTGAAAATATGTCACTTTTCAAAGGATATTTTATACTTCTGTTGTTTATTCTAGGGACTTTATTCCTCTTGATGCCATTAAAAAATAGTCATCTTTTTATTATTGTATAGGCTACATACAACCAATTTTGTGCATTGATCTTGTATCCTGCAACTTTATTGGCATGAAAATAGGAAACTAGAACCCCAGGCACTCACTTGCTCCCACCATGTCCACCTTCAGTCTCTGTCTTGCCTTACTCTGTTGCCTCTGATTTGGTTTAGGTGGTCACCGTTAATAGCCTTGGTCATCTTCACTTTTTATGGTGGTGTAAAGACTCAACCCACAGGCTGACTCCTTTTTTTTTTTTTTTTTTTTTTTTGTCTTTTTCTTTCTTCCAGGGATTGAACTCACGACTGCACACTTGCAAGGATTTATGCCGCTGAGCTAAATCCCCACTCTTTTCAGTGAACAACCTAGGGAATTCACTGAGCCACCTTCCCCCATTATAGTCTTTTTACCTTTGGAATGACAGTGATATTGGGGATAAACTCTGATCCTTTTCCCTGCACTACATCCTGAGCACTTCCAAAACTTTTTTGAGATAGGGTCTTGCTAAGTGACAAAGTGCCCAGGCCAGGCTCACACTTGTGCTGGTCTCACTCAGCCTTCCAGAGTGCTGGGACTACAGGCATATGCCATCATGCCCCCAAAACCCATACCATTTTAACTGAGTGTCCTGTTGCCACTGAGTACCCTGCACTTTCTCTTCCACACTATAATAAGTTGCATAATAAGTTTTTATGCAATACAAATCTGCATGAATTTACTTGCTTTCAATTACTGAAAGTTAAATCTAAAGACTTGGAATACTAATGTCAAATCTCAGGAAAACATTTACCTTGTGGCCCATTTTCTTTGCCCATCACCTTTCCGTGTGCCTTCTGCTTCATACTGCCACCCTGCAGGCACACTAGTATTTTGCTGGTGCTCCATTTCCCCAACAAACACCTTCAGTTTTGGGATCTTCTCCTTCAGTTCTGTGGATCTTCTCCTTCTGCACTCTTCCCAGTTTGAATTCATTCTTTTTGAGTTTACAAAGTACTGTTTTTCCTCCAATACTGAGACCAGTTTACTGTTTTACAGATGTTTTACTCCCCTAAACTTAGGCTACTTATATCCCCCCACGCCACGTGTCCGCGAGAGAGATCGCTGGACTTCAGCGGCCGGGGTGCCAGTCATCTCTCTCCGTGTTCTCAGAATAAAGGCCTCTTTTTGTTTAATACTTCACATCTTTTGGAAATACTTTTCATCCTTTGGAAATAATCCTATCATTTGGTGCCGTGACTCGATTGGCAGGCGACTGACTCCTGGGACACACACCAAGTTGAGTCCCCAGCCGAGTCACGAACTGGATAATATCCTGGCTTAATTCTGCACTTTTTCTTCTCCTGAGATGCATTTCACTTTCCACCAGCCACCTCCACGCACCACCAAACAGATTGATTTCAGGTGAGCACGCTCCAGGAAACTCGTGGCACTGGGCCAGGCCCCAGTGGACTGTTCTCCCCCGTTTGCGTGGGTCTCTGGCATTTTCACGTCCTTAGGACAGCCCTGAGCAGGGTTTTTTTCTGGGCTAGCCTGTGTCCCCGCTAAAATCTTTCATGTTCTTTGGGTTCTGATAGCCCAAAGCAGAGATTTTTGGACCACCCACACTGAAAAATCCCTCGCTTCCCTTACAAGCCTCGCGCTTTCACCGGCAAAACTGCTACTGACCTCACACAAACTCCACTTGTAAATTTCTCAGTGACGACTAGAATATATGAGTTTTTGGAACCTTAGCCCCGCCGTGTGGTGCCAGAGAATCAGTGACGGCTTATTCTCTAGACCACGGTTTTTTTCTTGCCTGAAGCAGTCATGGGAAACATATTTCCTAACTCCTAAAAAACACTTCTACAATGCTTAATTTCCAATTTATGTACTCTAAAAATTAAAAGTACCATAAAAACTAAACTATTAACTTTTGACTGCCAGGAAGTTTGGCCCACGTACCCACTCCTCGGCAAGCGTTGGCCCAGGGAAAGAACATTTTGATGTCTCCATCCTCCAAACACTGTATAATTTTTGCCGAGGCAGTGACAGGGTGATAGAGCTGCCATACATAGAGGCATTCCTAGTTCTGAGAACACGCCCCTCTCTCATTAAGTCCTGTAATCCCACGCAAATACTCTTGGCTAGCTCCATCACGACCCAATCTGTTTCACCCTGTCCCCAGGATATGTGTGAAGATGTCCCTCCGATTTTTTCTTCTTGGTCCCCACAGCCCCCCACATATCCCAAAATTGATTCCTCATCCTTATCTCACTCCCCACTGCCATTCCCCCACCCCCACCCCTGGTCCCTCTGCACCGAAATTACCTCTCACTGCGCGATCCTCTCTCCCTCTGCCTTCCGTGATATAGGCCTCTCCCAACAGCTCTGCTCTGCCCTCTAACACTTTCTCGCCACCCGCCCACCACACTAGATCGCGTTCGTTGTGCCCTTCCAGCAAGCAGTGTGATTTTTCCAGCTTGTGCTGGGAACAGTTGCCATGTGGCAGCCCTCCACTACGTGACAGGGCACCACCATGTCCAGGGGGTTGCTGTGGCAATGGAACGCCACCATGTTCTGGCGGGTCACATGGCGACAGGGCACTGCCATGTTCGTTCAGGTCCTGCGGTCAATGGGCACCCCCTTGTGGCTCCTCTTGTGAACAGCAGCAGCCACCTTGTTGCGGTCCACATGACGGTTGCCGCCAACAATCCTCTTGCTACTAGGCACACGGTGAGATGTCATCTGCCTGTGTTTCCTCATCCCAGGGTGAGCGGCAGCCGATCTATAGCCGCGCTACAGATAATTGCTCACACGCGCCTACCGGGCAAATAGCTGCCCAATGGCACTCTCCTCCATATTCTTCTCCACTTTGGGAGCAAGCTGGCCCTGAGGGACTTGTTAATATACATGTGCCATTTTCCCTTTCTGATCTGTCTCAGATTACCCATAAACTAGGTAGCTTCTCTGTTGACCCACAGAATTATATCAGGCAATTTGAATTTATTACTAATTGTTATGATTTACATTTTAAAGATGTTTATGTGATTTTAAATACCACCCTTAGCTCGCAAGAGCAAAATCAGCTGTGGCAGGCAGCTCGAGAAGAAACTGACCGCAGGCATAGGGCAAACACCACTGAAAATGACCCTGGGCCTGTAGCTGTGCCAGACCAAGATCCTGACTGGAACTATCAGAATGTACAAGGTTCAAAAAAATTACATAAGATGATTGAGTGTCTGATTGTGGGCCTTAACAAGATTGCTCACAAACATACTAACTATAACAAGCTTTTAGAACAGGTCCAGGAGGCTAACGAAAACCCGGCTGTGTTTTTAAATCAGCTTCGGGAAACCTTAATTAAATATACTAATGTAACCCCAGACTCTCATGAAGGGATGATTGTTGTTTGTTGGGAGCCGCGGCCGACACCCGTCGCTTTACTTGGCGGACGTGAGGCCTGTAGAAAAGAGCAAAGCCTGAGCTAAGTTACCCCTCCCATCGAGTGAGCCAAGTTGGCGCCTGCTTCCTGCCCCCTGATTGCCCTGGCGACTTAAACAACCCGCTCTGTAAGATAGTCTGCCTAGCAACAACTGATGTTAGCCAATCAGCCCGCATCGCGCGCTTTGAACTGATTGGCCACTGTTACCCTATAAAAGTAAATGCCTCTCCCGCCACGAGAGAGAAGCACAGAGAGAGATAGAGAAAGTCCACCGGCAAGAAAGGGCTGGTGGCAGAGCAGAGGCCTCGCGGGGCCCACGCGGAGACAAATAAAGACAAGGTTGCACACCGTCAGAATCTGTCGTGTGTTTTTCCTGCCGGACGGGAGCGACACCAACAGTTGTTAACTCTCATTTTATTTCATAGTCTGCTCCTGATATTTGTGCAAAATTACAAAAGGTTGAACATGGCCCTCAAACTCTACAAGGGGATCTACTTAAATTAGCCTTCCGTATCTTCAACAATAGAGATAAGATTCATAAAGAGAAGCAAGCCCAAAAATTAAAGTTTGCTAAATATCAGTCTGACCTCTTAGCAGTGGCACTCGGAGCTCCCAAGACAAAAATCCACAAGGTGTGGCTGCCCGAGTCCCACCCGGACCGTGCTTCAAATGCAGCAAACAAGGACATTGGGCAAAAAACTGCCCTAACACTGGCATTCCTCTTGGGCCCTGTCCATACTGCAACGTTAAAGGGCATTGGAAGAGCAACTGTCCTAAACGCCAGTGAGCGGCTAGGCCATCCTCTAATCCCTCGCCCTCACAGGAGACATCGTTAATGCCAGATTCGTCGGTGACTGACCTGCTCGGACTTGCTGCGGAAGATTGATGGGGCTTGAGGCTCACAGCCCCCACTCTGGTAATCTTGTCAGAGCCCTGAGTCTCTCTGAGATCTCAGGCAAAATAATATCTCTGCTTGTGGATACGGGGGCCACTTATATTGTACTTCCTGAATTTTCAGGACCCTGTAGTAAGTCCTTGATTTCTGTTGTGGGCGTTGATGGCCAGCCGAATCAACCTTTGTAGACTGGGTCTATCCTATGTAGATTCCAGACTCTTTTCTTTATTCATAGCTTCCTAGTAATCTCAACATGTCCCACACCCCTTTTAGGTAGAGACCTTCTTCAAAAGCTTAATTTTTCCTTCACTTTCTCTCTCCCCACAGCCCTAATCCTCCAAGCAGCCTCACAATGCATCGCAAAGCCATTCCCCTCTATTCCTCCTTCTCTGGCTGACACCATGGTTTGGGACACAACCAATCCCACTCTGGCCACATATGCCATGCCTGTTTTAATACGTCTCAAGGATCCCTCAATTTTTCCCTGTGTTCCCTAATACCCCATAGCTCCCCAACATTTAAGGGGACTTAAACCCATAATTAAACGGCTTTTAGACAATGGTTTTTTTAAACCTACCCATTCACCCCACAATACTCCCATTCTCCCGGTACTCAAGCCTGATGGGTCTTATTGCCTGGTATAGAACCTTAGGGTAATTAACAGTGCTGTTACCCCCACTCACCCAGTGGTGCCAAATTCTTATACCATGCTCTCTCATATCCCTCCCTCCACCACTCACTTTACAGTTATAGATCTTAAAGATGCCTTCTTTACTATCCCCCTACACCCTGATTGTCAAAACCTCTTTGCGTTTACATGGACTGACCCAGACACTCTCAGGTCTCAACAACTTACTTGGACAGTGCTCCCCCAAGGGTTCAGAGATGGTCCCCACTTCTTTTTTTTTTCCCCCTTTTTATTGGTACCAGGGATCGAGCTCATGACTGCCTGCTTGCAAGGCAGGCGCTTATGCTGCTGAGCTAAATCCCCAGCCCCAGTCCCCACTTCGTTGGTCAGGCTCTCACTACTGACCTCACAAAACTTGATCTCAAACCTAGTGTTCTTCTTCAATACATAGACGACCTCCTATTATGTTCTCCATTCCATATGTTAGCCATACGCCACTCAGCCAGTCTTCTTAATTTACTTGCTAGTCGTGGATACAGGGTCTCTCCTGCTAAAGCCCAGATAGCCTCCCCAAAAGTCAAATACCTCAGTCTTGCTCTCACCCCCACCACTCCTCCATCACCTCAGATCGTAAGGCAATTCTTCATGATCTCCAGGTGCCCACGACTAAACAGTAGGTTACATCTTTCCTAGGTCTAGCTAATTTCTTTCATCTCTGGATTCCTAACTTTGCAGCCCTAGCTCAACCCTTCTACAAGGCTGCTAAGGGTCTCTTATCAGAAGCCCTGGACCCTACTAGGCCCATACATGCCTCCTTTCAAAAATTAAAAGGGGCTCTCCTAAAAGCTGCAGCTCTTACCCTTCCTGATCCCACCCAACCTTTCATCCTATACACTACTTCTCAGGGCCACAATACTATAGGTGTACTAGGACACAAAAAGGGACATTCTTTTCAAGCAATAGCTTACTTGTCAAAACAGTTAGATCACACAGTAAAAGGATGGGCTCCTTGTCTCCAAGCTCTTGCAGCTGCAGCCCTCCTGACAAGGAAGCTAAAAAGTTTACATTAGGACAATCTATTATAGTGCACTCACCTCATCACCTACGTGACCTTATCTCCCATAAGGTGCTCCCTGCCCTAATGACCCTTTCTTGCCTTCAACAGGTACACTTAGCTCTCTCTCAAGACCCTTACATCTCTATTGCAACTAGTGGTCCTCTTAATATAGCCACCTTACTTCCCACCTCAGAGGGCCATCCTCACCATGACTGTATTGAGTTTTTACAGATGACTCCCACCCCTTTCCCTCACATCAGTAGCACACCTCTCTCTTTGGCCTTTGACACATGGTTCATAGATGGCAGTTCAACAAATACAGACAACCAAAAAAAGGCAGGATACGCAATAGTTAACCAGTCAAAAGTTATAGAGACAAATCCACTGCCACCTGGGACCTCTTCCCAGAGGGCAGAACTTATTGCCCTTACAAGGGCTCTTACACTAGCAACAGACAAGATTATAAATATATACACCAACTCAAAGTATACATTTAGCACTTTACACTCTCATGCCTCTATTTGGCAAGAACGGGGAACCCCCATCATTAATGCTCCCCTTATCCTTAAACTTCTAGAGGCAGCCCAACTTCCAAAGCAGGCAGAAGTTATTCATTGTAGAGGACACCAAAACTCTACAGATCCTACTGCTCAAGGCAATGCCTTTGCAGATTCATAAGCCAAGCTAGCTGCACAAGGGCCCTGCCCTTCTCATCTTCTCCCGTTAGTCCCAAACAGTCTACCTCAGCCAATTATTCACCAGAGCAGTTATAGTTACTTCATAAACCAGGTTACACACTCAGGGATGGATTTTTCAAGGATCTAAACTTGTTCTCCCACATCAACAGGCCTTAGACATCATCACTGACTTACACAACTGTTTTCATATAGGATCAGAGGCCCTATACAAACTCTTAGCCCCAATAGTCACACACCCTTCTCTAAAAGCTATCATTCTTAAGATTACTCACACCTGTGATCTCTGTGCCAGGACCTCTCCTCAGGGACACATGACACCCCCTTCCTTTCCTACCCATCAGTTTCGGGGACACACCCCTGGTCAGGACTGGCAGATAGATTTTACACACATGCCCTGCCACAAGACTCTCAAATATCTTCTCACCTTTGTTTGTACCTTTTCAGGATGGATAGAAGCCTTTCCCACAACCAGGGAAACTGCTGATGTAGTTACCAAAATCATATTACAAGAAATCATTCCGCGGTTTGGTCTACCTCAGAGTATTCAGTCAGATAATGGTCCTACCTTTATTTCTCAGATCACTCAATAGGTATCCTCCAGCTTACACATCACCTGGCACCTACACATCCCATACCATCCACAATCCTCAGGAAAAGTAGAAAAGGCAAATGGCCTCATAAAGACACACCTTACAAAACTCACTTTAGAACTACACCAACCTTGGCCTCAACTTTTGCCCTTAGCCTTAGCCAAGCTCAGGGCACTTCCCCGGGCTCCTACTTTCTTAAGTCCTTTTGAACTTATGTATGGCAGACCATTTTTACTCCACAATCTTCCTGTTCCCCAAAATCTCCCTCCCCTGGCTGACTATGTCCCAGTCCTCTCCTTCCTCCGACACCTGTTGCGACAACATGCTGATCTCTGCCTTCCATAACCCTCTGGAAAGGCCAAACCAGATCCTCCCATATCCCCAGGAGATCTAATTTATTTCAAATGTTCTAAATCCACAGGACTACAACCGAGGTGGAGTGGCCCTTACCTGGTCTACTTGGCTACCCCTACAGCGGTTAAAGTTGCTGGACTTCATCCTGGTTTCACATCACTCACGCTAAGAGGTGCCCTCCCAGGCCTAAATCTGATCATTCTGAGTGGTCATCTCATCTTCTGTTGCCCACCCGTCTCCGTTTCACGAAGGCCTCACAGCCACAGTTAACAGGCTAAGTCATGTTTTGTTATCCAATTTGGTTCCTAATGTCTTACATTCTATTAATGATCATTTTACAGCAGGACTCTTGACAGTCTTTCCTAGAAACTCCCACATCATGTGTAAGATCATCTTCATAATGTTCTATGTGATAACTGTTGTGGTTTTTTCTACCCTCAGCTGTCTGGTTAAATGTGACATCCCTGAAAGCCTAAGCCCTTACCTTCCCTATACTGGTACAGCCACCACCTCCCCTACTCCCCCTATTTTTTCCAGTTCAACTCCTGGACTGGAGACAAGTTTTACACGCCTACCCTCCTAAGTTTTATGCTTTCAGATGGGGGAGTAATCACCTCTCTTAATTTCACTCCTTCTAACCTCACACTTATTTTTCAGAATTCTACCTCACTGTGATAATGATCCTACCTCAACGTCATCCTGATAAAATAACATGTCTAAATCAAAGGCACCTTTCCCTCTACTCACCTGGGTCCTTAAATGTGACAGTGCCATGTCTCCTCATAACCTCATGTCTCTTTGTTTTTCCAGTCTGACATATGTGCATTCACCAGTGAAGTTGTCCTGGCTAAAACACCTGGCATCAGCATCTACCTGGGCATCAACCATCATCCCGTCGACTCCCCTAGGCTCCAGTACAAAGCCCCCTGCCAGCAGGAAATAGTTAAGAGAGAAATCTTCAACTCTTTTCATAATAATCATAAGACAGGATATGAAAGGGTTTTGGCCCAGAGGGCATACTGTAGCCAGAAAAGACCTCAGCTAGAATCAGGGAGCTCCTGTCTCGCCCGCCCCTAGAGATTTACCTGTAACTCTATATCCCCCTACCCTTCGGAATCTGCCCCTGACACCAAACGTGTGTCAGTGAAATCTAATGGCCTTAGGGCATTGCCCTAAGCTTAGGCTACTTATATCCCCCCACGCCTGACGCCTGATGTCCGCGAGAGAGATCGCCGAACTTCAGTGGCAGGGGTGCCAGTCATCTCTCTCCCATGTTCTCAGAATAAAGGCCTCTTTTTATTTTATACTTCTTATCTTTTGGAAATACTTTTCATCTTTTGGAAATAATCCTATCAGTACTGTTGTAGCAAAGATACATGGTTAAAAGGATTTTTATAACAGGCATGAGCATGTAAGATATATTTTAGATCTCTATCAAACAGGACTTTGCAGACACGGATAAAAGTATCTACATAGGAGTTAGTGCTAGGCTGGCAGGGTGGCAGATGCCTGTGATCCCATCACTCTGGGAGGTTGAGACAGAAAGAATCCCAGTCTGAGCCCAGTTGGGCAACTAAGATCTAATGTTTCATATAAAACAAAACCAAAAAATTAGATACTTTCTAGGAGAACAAAAGATTCTCGGAAGAATCCCAAAAATGTACATATGTCAGGATGACCGTAATCACTTATCGTATTCAAAAGTGAAATTTTGTCACAACTACCCTACTCCACTTTCCCTTCCTCCCTTTTTCTTACTAATCTGAATGAGGACTAGTTTAACAATGAAGAACAGATGGTGGAGTCAGGCCACCGCTGTTCTGTCACTTAACTGTGGAGCCTTGGACAAATAAGTTAAATTCTCCATTCTCCCACCTTCTCACAGGTACAATCACGTATGGATGCTGTGAGGAGGAACGGTTTATACAAAGAAAGTGCTCAGATTACTAACTGGCACAGTTAGTATTCAGTGTTAGCTAGCCTGCATTTATTTATTTATTTATTTATTTTGGGGTATTTTTGAGCCAGGGTCTCGCTATATATTTCAGGCTGGTCTTAAGCTCACTTTGTAGCCCAGGCAGGTCTTGAACTTGCTACGATCCTCCTACCTCAGCCTCCTGAGTGCTGGGATTATAGGCATGCATGCCCAGTAGTGTTAGCTATTTTGTGACAGAGCTTTTTCTTTTAAGGGTCTCAATTATAAGGGTCTTCTTTCTAAAAAAGGTGAATTGTTTGTGGTCTTTAGTATTGTCTTTGATCTGCAGTAATAACACATGCACATTCATTATCAAGAAGCCATATAATTAGAAAAATGCAATGTAGTAACATAAATGCAATCATGCACAGACAACTCTGGAAAAAAAAATAAAGGAGGCAGAGGTAAATGACTTAATTACTGTAGAGGCCTGACTTAGACAAGCTGCTTGGATAAGTGGATACAAAATGATGGGTGAACTCCTGAGTGAAAGTTCAGATCTGAATGCAGGAGTAAAAAATGTGCTATGAGGACACAATTAGTTTCACACAAATAATGGTGCTTCACTCAAATAATGTTTAAGCGTTTTCAGAGTGCTAAATGGCACACAATCAAGTGACTCAGCAAATCTGGTTAGAAGGCAGAGCATTTATTGAATACTCATCCAAATAAAGTGTTGCAATGTTTCCATAAAGGAATTCAGAGCAGAGCTTACAATTAACTATTATTATATATTTACTGAGCTCTCCAGTATCTTAAGTATACAAAAAAGGGACACATCAGGGTATAAAGAAGGAGTTTAAGCCTATTAAGGAATAAGGATTTAGTTTGGCTTCTGGCCCAGTCTTCAGGAATATAAAAACATTCAGTCAATATGAAATGTTGACTAAATATGTCAAGCCACATTTGGCATAGTTTTATCAGGATAATCTTCCACTGTTGTACCGAGGCAAAGGTTGTACATTACATGGAGGACTTGCCAGGGACAAGAGCTAATTATTATTTTGGGATGTTGAGCTGAAGTAAGACTCATTTCTGACAGTCCAAACAAATTAAACCCACTTCACCTGATAGTCTGTTCTTCAGTTCTAAGTGTTCCCTGATCCTAGCCCACTGCTCTTTGCCGATAATATCCTTGCATGACTCTGCACTTATAAGGAAGGAACACTTCTTTCTGAATCCTTAAAAGGAAGAAGTTAGGCCTGGACATGTAGCTCAGCAGCAGAATATGTGTGGGGTCCTAGTTGAATCTCCAGAACTAAAGTGGAAAAGGAACAGAAAAGAAAGGACAAAATTCAAATCGTCCAGGACATACACAACTTGTCTGGAGCTAACAGTGTAATAACTGCACTTCAGACAGTTCAGGGAATTTATTTCTTCTAGGCTAACCATATTAAGAAGGTTATTTGGCACACACCTTTGTGTTAAGAACACACTCAGTGGTCACTGCATACCCACTGGGAAATGCCAATGTCACCAAGTAATGGTATTTCTTGAGGAGTTGACATGCATTTAAAGACAAAGACTAGCTGGGTGTGGTGGCACACACCTGAGTCCCAGCACTAGGGAGGCTGAGGGAGGAGGATCACTGTGAGTTCGAGACCAGCCTGGGCTACAAACTGAGCTCAAGGCCAACCCAAACTGCATATTGAGACTCTATCTCAAAAAGGCCAAAAAAAAAAAAAAAAAAAAGACATTTTAATATAATTTACATATATTTTTCCATAAAAGATATCATGTATCCAAAGGAGCTCTAGTTTTTATTTTGCATGCAATTTATAATTGAAATATGAATTCCCCCTAAGAGGTCAAATCACCACTTTACAAAGAATACTGCTGGGGCTGGGAATCTAGCTTGGTGGCATAAGGACCTGCCTGGCAAATGTGAGGCCATGAGTTTGATTCCTGGTGCCCAAAAAAAAAAAAAAAAAAAAAAAAAAATACTACTGGGGCTGCAATAATTTAGAAAAGAAAAAGTGGAAACCAATACTAGGAATTTACCAAGCAGCCACTTAGTATAATTTAAGGTACATATACTGGAGGCTGTATCATAACTGTTTAAATAGGAATTGCTGGGCATGGTGGCACATGCTTGTAATTCCAGTACTTGGGAAGCTGAGGCAGGATGAAGGCTGAGAGTTTGAGGCCAGCCTGAACCATGTAGTAAGTTCAGGCAGGCCAGAACTACATGGTGAGACCTTGTCTAAAAAAAACTAAACTAAACTAAACAGGAATGAGGATTTTATACGGTATGTGAAAGAATAAAGTATCATAATGGAAGTTTACTTTTAGCAAAAATCTGTATTAGCTTCTTTAATAGAATATTTAACCCTAGCTTAAAAGGTATCAATGGCTAAACAATATAGTCATTATTTCATATGTAACTAACCATGTAACAACCAAAGAATAGGAAATTTGATAATTTTAAATTTTTTAACTCAAAGAAGAAAAAAGATGGTCTGAAAATGGTATCATCCTCTTCAGGGAGAACATGGTGGACAAATAACAGCAGCCACGGAGGCTCTCTGAGATTACCAGCTTAGAATCCAGGAGCGGTGCCGTGTGAGGAGTCCTACTTGAGGGGAGATGTACCCTGCCGACCCAGGAATGAACTAAGCTGAGAGAAACCAACTGGAAATGCAATCCTGATGCTATAACAGGAACAGATAAAATCTCAGTGCAGAAGCTGCATCCCACATCACTGGAAGCCGTGATTTGAATTTCCTGCTGCTGCTACTACGTCCCAATCCGCACGGCAGGGAGAGAGACGCGTGAAAGCTCTGAGAGCTGGAATCAGTGAACCAAACGTCGGCGTTGAGAGTGGGACTGGCGGGGAGCCCTGCACCAACCTGCGGTGAGAGAGAGAAATGGGGACCCTTTCATAGGCTAGGAGGCTCCAACAGAGGACATTCTGGGAATGAGCAGACTAGCCCGAACAGGGCCCTGCAGTGACTTTAGTCGCATATTCCCCTCTCAAGTGGGAGTGGTGGGGAGCACTTACCCTGGTGACGCCGCGGACTAAGATCCAGTAGGCTAGCCCAAATCAGGTCCCTGCGCCTGGTGGTGCACCCTAGCATTGAAGCATTCAGTAGGTTGGCCTGGAGGGGCGGGCCCAGCAGAGGCTGCCCAGGTCTATCTCCCTAGTACACTGCAGTGGGCGGGAACACCTAGCCAGCGAATTCAAACAAACTGTAACAGACAAAGAGAAAAAAAAAAAAAAAACTGGGCCTCCTACGGACACTTGTATGGAAGGAACAAAAAGTATGGGAAGAGGGAGCAACAAGAAAGGGTCCTCAGTCCCCAATCCTGAGAACACTGATCCAGGAAAGGGAAATGCAAAAGAGAATGAAGACAGAAAACATGCAATATCCGACACGGCACCTACAGACATAAAGTGGTATCTCCGGAGCCTCATAGATGAGTTCAAAAATGAAGTATTTAATGAAATAAAGCAAGAAATAAGTAGAATAGTTAGAGAAATGCTAAGCACCGCCCAAGAAAAAACAGATGGTGGAATGGGACAGAAAAAAAGGGGAGAATTGTTTGATGGAGAAAATAGAGAAAACATAGAATATGTGAAGCAGGTTCAAAGAGATTACCAGGAAACTAAAAACTCTATTGAAAGCTAGCATAACAGCTTGAAAGAAACTAAGGATAGATTACCTGAACTAGAGGACAGATTTGTAATGTGGGAGCCCGAAATGAAAAACTTCTTAAAAATAACAAGAAAACAAACAGCAATAATACAAAGACTAGAAGATGATAAGAGGATCTATAATTTAAGAATTAAGAACATAAAAGAAGAAGTAGGGACTCAAACAAATGGACTACAAAAGCTATTCACAGAAATAATCCAGGAGAATTTCCCTAATTTAGCAAAAGATAAAGATACTCAGAAGTATGAGGCATACAGGACCCCAGCCACCTACAACCCAAACAGAGCTACACCCAGGCATATAATAATCAAAATTCCAGAAATCCAATATAAGAACAGAATATTAAAAGCCGTCAGAGACAAGAAACAGATCACTTACAAGGGAACATCCATCAGAATTACAGCAGACTTCTCGGCACAAACCATCAAATCACGAAGAGCACGGGGGGAAATAATTCAAGCTTTGAAAGATAATAACCTCCAGCCAAGATTGATATATCCTGCACAACTGTCCCTAGAAATTGATGGAAAAACAAGGTGCTTCCAGGATAAAGAGGAACTAGGGGAATTTGCAACCACCAATTCAACTCTACAGAGATTACTGCAGGATATTCTAAAAATGAAAAATACCAAGATTCCAGAAACAGTGGCAGAGCAGCCACAATGAATGGAGCAGAAAGCGAAATGAAGAGGACAAACTGACAACTAATGACAGAAAAAGAGCTCAACAGAAATGAGGCAGAGAAGGTTGGATGGTAGGAACAGCCATTTTGGAGAAAACAAGACATCATAATAGGTAGTGCTGATTTAATATCATCTTGTTTTGAAGTCCCATCAAGCTTTTGTTCTTCTGTCTCCATCAGTTTTAACGTGTTGTATCTTATTGGATTTTATTATATGTGATAATATAAACCAAAACTTTTATAGACAAGGAGATTATACCGAAACCATTGTTCATTTTCTGTTAGTTGACTCTAAATACCCTGTAATACTGTCATTCTCTTGAACGGTTTTATATTGTCTTGATATGTTTGATGCTGCAGTATACGAAGTTATACCCAAAGATCTTAAGGGAAGAGACACTATGGTAACTACTACTATGTCGAGATTATCTTGTGGTGAAACTCTATTTTGCTTAAATGGCTATGTTTTGACCCATGCTGTTTTGTTGTTATGCCCTCTTTTTTTTTTTTATCTCAATCTCCCTTTTATTATCTACTTTTTCATCTTTATCCTTTTAAGGGAAAAATAAATTAAAAATAGCAGGATATATTATAGTAACCCACTTTGTTTTCCTATTAACTTGATTTGAAACTCTGTATTGCTCTCCCCATCTTGTTTTGACTGATTTTCCTCTATTCTGTTATGCTTGATAGTACCAAGTTTGAAAGTATAGACAACAACTATGAAGACAATAAGATTCATTACGACGCCCATTCTGGTTGACTATTATCTTCTTTTGAAGTCCTCTAATGTCTCCAATGTTTTGGTTTTATTGGCCTTATTCTTTACTGTTTTGTACAATTTTATTATAACTGATGATATAGACAATCCTTTTTAAGATAACAAGAGGCATTATGGTAACCATTGTTGATCACCTTGTATTTTGTTTTTACAATATGTATTATGTCCATCCTTTTGATTTGACTGACTCTGTCCTGGTATGTCAATTTGGTTTTACTTTCTTTAAAAAAAAAAAAAAAAGTAGTAATAACTGTGGGAGTAATAAAACCCAAAATGTGTAATTGTCATTGTACAAAAGAAAGGAAAAGAAAGTTCTCTAAAAGATATAACTGCATATATATTTAAGTGTATAAGATAGATAACCATATTACTGAGTTTTGTTGGATCATTGAACAAAACTGTTTGCAGTCTCACTGTTTGAAAGTCCCCACTATATGCTTTAATTTTATAACTTCAACAATTATTTCTAAGATGACAATATGTAATTAACTGGTGATTTCCTACTGTTTACTTTTTCTGAAATTCTGTATAACTTGTACCCTTTTTTTTTTTCTCCTTAAATAAAATTAAAAAAAAAAGAAAATGGTATCCTCAGGGGGCTGCTGATTTAGCTCAGTGGCATAAGAGCCTGCCTAGCAAGCGTGAGATCCTGAGTTCAATCCCCAATACCAAGAAAAAAAAATTGTATCATCAGAATTCTTCTGGGTCAGCAGAAAGAAAACCTGCTCAGCAGCTGTCCTTACACATCACAGTATTTAGAGAATAAAGAACCTAAGATAAAATGTCTTTCAAAATTGTACTTTAGCTGGGCATAGGGGTGCATGCTTGTAATCCCACCACTGCAGAGGCTAAAGCAGGAGGACTACTGCAAGTTCAAGGTCAGCCTGGGCTACTTGGTGAGACCTTGCCTCAAAACAAAACACTCCCTGTTAAACCCAATTATCACTTGAATTGATTATAACAGTTTTATGGACCTACTGACACTAGAACAGCTTCCTCCTGCAGCTAGTCATGTAGTGCAAAAACTGACTTTAAAATATGTACTATTATATCTTTTACACTTGAGTGTGCAATTACTTAGATCTGTGTCCTATAAAAGCATAGTTAAGTAAGAACTAGTTTCCAAATTCTCTTCCAAAAGTATGGTTTTAGAACTACAACATATTTAACACTTCAGAACAACACTTTGAGGGCAGACGCCACCTAACCTTGGGGTCTAACATCAACACACAGCAAGTAATGTCTGATTAGAGGTGGCCTCACTACAAGTAGAGGGCATCTCATTACCCATTAGGTCATCGCACAGTTAAGTGCCTGTGTGTAGAGCAATATTCAGAAACAATGGCGTGCAACACAGACAAGTTCAAATACACTTTTAATCCTACCTGTGAACATTTATTGGGGGTGTAAAGCCATCTTCTGAATTTTTCAATGAGTTTTAGGTAATTGGAATTATGACTTTAGAGGGTTGTATAATCATTTTACAGGCGGAAAGGAATTTTAGTCTAACATGAAAAAAAATATTTCAAGGATTGAATTTGAATTTTGAGGGTTTGTTCTTCTTACTTGCAACTTAATTATTGTACAGTGAAGCTATAGCCATTGCAACTTAATTAATGAATGTTGAACCAAATGTTTCTTTGGTATCTTTAGCATTTGGCTTATAATGGCTGTGTACATATATTTTTAAACCTTCAGTTACAAGTTACTCAGATCACTGCAACAGGAATGTACTTTTGCAAGCTTTTCTTACTATATGATCAGCTGTTGCTTTTTTCTTGAAAGATGGAACAAAGAAGATTAAGAGATAAAAGTAGCAGGCTGGAAACTCACATGACAGCTGGGAGGTGCCAGCTGCTACAGGGAGATCTTGGAAGCTGTGTGTTTTTATAAATATCTTCTAATTAAAGTATCTGATTTCAAAGATATAATGCAGTTCTCACACATAGTAGTCAACAGCTGCATTAACATTTAAAGAAAAGCACAAAGTTTCATGTAATTTAACACAAAACTAGTTACTATATATTTGTTAAAAAATATTTTAAATTGTATTGTAGGGCCAGGGGTTTAGCTCAGCAGCACAAATACCTGCCTGGCAAGTGCAAGGTCACGAGTTCGATTCCCAGTACCAAAAAAAAAAAAAAATCATATTTTAAAGAAATTATTAGGTTTTATTACCTAAAAAATATAGAAAAAGATAGTCATGCCACTTCCATTTAGTTCAAACAACAAGACTCTATCTGTCCAAGCAAATCTGAGGAAAATATATGGTATATCACTATTCTAAAATATTAGCTACATGAAGAGTAAACATGTTAGTTACTACAATCACATTTCATTTTAATTTCAAATGTACTGAAAAACCTAATGAAATTTACAGAAAACTATAATTTTATTAAAATGTAATTTCTAATTATTATATAGAAAGCTATCAGAAACTTTTTTTTTTTTTTTTTTTTGGTCTTTTTGAGGCAGGGTTTCATTATATGGTTCAGGCTGGCCTTGAGCTCACTTTGTATT
Organism: Cavia porcellus; assembly: GCF_034190915.1. Classification (NCBI taxonomy): domain Eukaryota; kingdom Metazoa; phylum Chordata; class Mammalia; order Rodentia; family Caviidae; genus Cavia; species Cavia porcellus. Next base: position 37,135,018 of record NW_026947489.1, read on the forward strand.
CCCAGTTTGGCCTCACAGTGATCCTCCTGCCTCAGTGTTCTGAGTGCTGGGACTATAGGCATGCACCACCATGCTTAGCTCATCAGAAACTTTTAAAGTGAACTTCTGACCTTTCATATTTCAAAGATTTTTTAGAATGAAGTCATTAGACTCATTAACTATATGGAGTCTGACAAAGCAGAAACACTTATTAGATTAAACCAGCAAATACCTAAATCATTACTATCAAAATCCTAACATTAAGGTATATTTTGTTTCAACTGCTATAGTTGCATGCATTTAGTTACCTTTAACAAATTAATTATATCTTTACTTTAAAAAGTCCATAAAGGGGCCCAGCACTCTCCTGTAATCCCAGCATTCAGAAGACTGAGCAGGAAGCCTGTCATGAGTTCAAGGCCAGCCTCGGCTATCAGTGAGTTCAAGGCATCTGAACTGCATAGTGAAACCCTGTCTCAAAGACAATAAATAAATAAGTAAATACATACATACAAGCCCAATAAATGACAAATCCAAAAAAAAAAAAAGCCACTTTTTTTGGTACCAGGGCTCAATCTCACAATCTCATGCTTGCTAGGCAGGCACTTGTGCTGCTGAGCTAACTCTCCCTGGCCCAAAATATTTTAATTTTTAAAAATTAATAAGGTACTAACAATTTTATTTTGATGTTTTGCTATTAATTGGCTTAATAAAAATATATAAATAACATGGAGAACATTATTGTTCTTTAAAACAAAATTTTAAAATGCTTCGTTGAAGCTAATACAAACTTTTTTTTTTCTTTTTGAGACAGGGTCTCACTGCCTTGTGCTCACTTTGCAGCCCAGTCTGGTTTTGAACTTGAACCTTGTTGCAAGTTGCAAGCGAACTTGCAACAATTCACTTGCCTTAGCCTCCCAAGATTATAGGAATGTGCCACCACACATGGCTACAAAGCAACTTTTAAGAGTTTGATAAAAGCTGAGAAATGTCACCTAGGTAGTGGTGTAAAACATTAAAATGCTGAGTTAGCAGTGTACTTATTTGCAAGAATCACATCATCTAGTTCCTTACTCCACATAAGGGTATACCTGATAATGTTTAACTGTGATAATCTTTTTCTAACCTCATCAGAATTTTGTATTCAGTGCTCAAGAAAATGATTTCCTGCTGGTTATGGCAGTACATGCCTTTCATCCTTAGCTGCACAGGAGGCTAAGTCAAGCGATTACAAATTTGAGATTAGCCTGGGAAACTTAGTGAAATCCCGTCTCAAAATAAAACTTCAAAAAGGGGTGGGGACGTAGTTCAACAGCACAAGGCTTGTCCAGCACGCATGAGACTGGGTTCAATTGGGGGGAGATAAATAATCTTTACAGCTGACTGTAGTAATGTGCTTATGAAAGCACAAGATAATATTCAGATACACATATGTATATTTATCTACCTCAGTTCCTATGTTCCACCATTAATTTTTATCCATTACTAGCACAATTTGCATTTCTTCAACAGCAGAATGCAATGATTACTTTTTAATTAAGAACACAGAATCTTTCCAGGTATGGTGGCACATGCCACATTCCAGCACTTGGGAGGTTGAGGCAGGAGGAATCACTACAAGTTGGAGATCAGTCTGGACTACAAAGTAAGCTCAAGGTCAGCCTGAACTGCATATGAAACGCTGTCTCAAAAAGACCAAAAGTCAAAACAAAAAACACAGAATCTAATGAACACTATTCAGGTTGAGAGAAAACCATTCAATTAAAAGCACCTTGCCAGGCCCGGTGACCACATGCCTGGAATACCAGTATTTAGAGCCCGAGGCAGGAGGATCACTGTGAGACTGTGAGTTCAAGGCAACCCTGAGCAGCATAGTGAGTCTCTGTCTCAAAAAGACACATAAATACACACACAAGCACCTTGTTAAACTCTAGAAAATATTTTAAGAGTAAGGATATCTTGTATTTATTTTAGAAAAGGCTGAATCTTACAGCCAACTCTTAATTCTATCTTGATTCAATATTCATAGCATTGCCACTGTGCGCTAGGTACAGAGAGATAGTGAGAACAGCCCGAGAGCAAATAAGCAGGTAGAGTACCAAATGCAGCTAAGTAGGGTAGGAACAGCTCTGGAGCGTGATTGGCAAGGCCTTGTAACAGAGGCGCTACAGAGATTTCTCAGTGACCCTGTCAAGCTGAGACCTGATGATGAAGGAAATGATTGTTGGATTTGTGGAGTGTTCAAATCATTTTAATGATCCCACACATTGACACAAGCTCAATCTGGTCAATGGGGAGGTATCAAGAGACTGCCAAAGTTTGTGTTTGAAACAGTCTTCAAATTCATAGTTAACAGCATTTGGAAATGGGGCCTTTGAGGAGCAATAAGGATCAGATGAGGTTTTTTTGAAATCTAGCATCACATAGTCTTAGCCAGGTCTAAAATATTAAAATAGTAATAATCATCATCTGGTTTAAATGAAAAAAGAAAGAAAAGAACAAACAAAAAACCTCCACCAATACTAAATTCAGAGATTAATAACTCTAAATATTAATGGAAGGCTGGGGATTTAGCTCAGTGGCATAAGCGCTTGCCTCACAAGTGGGAGGTCTTGAGTTTGACCCCTGGCACCAATATAAATAAATAAATAAATACATAAATGTTAAAGGAATAATATATAACAAATTTTGCTAAGAAAAATTCACTAGCAGCTGTGGTGTTATCCTTGTATGGAATTACTAGTAAAAAGCTTTTGTTTTACAACTATTTAGTCTGTAAAGAAAAATACCATGGTATATATTATTATATTTGTAGTTGTACTTAATTTTTATTGAGCATTGATTTTAGAAGATACTGATAAATCAATAATTTGATCCAGAGAAAATTATGACTATAGTATTTCAAATATTGTTAGGTACAGCATTGAAAAATGTATTCAGAATAGTAAATATATAATATGTACTTACTTTTATTGTTATAGTTGGTTCTATTACTCATAAAGTTATATTACAAATTAGAAATTTACAGTGTTTAGGAGTGAGTTTTTCTTTACTCTTGTTACAGAATTATAAATGAAGAGGAACAGTGTATTGCAATATGTATGGACAATTTTCAAGGTTAGAAATTAAAGGAGAAAAAAAAAGAAATTAAAGGAGAAAGAAAATAGGAATAAATAATTACCAATATGCAACATTATTTCTGAGGTAATCAGAAAATAAAAATCAAAGATAAGAAGCAAGTATATCCAAAAGATTGCTCCAAGTGGTAACTGTGGTTTTTTTTTTTAAACCAACAAAAGCAACTGACATAATTTCCCTCTTAAACAGGAAGTGGAAATAAAATGAATTATTGCAGACTTGCTTTTTCAGACTCCTTGACTAATTGAACTAAGCTCTTAAATGGTTTCCTTTATCAGCATTCAATAGCTAATAATCATCACTCCAATTAATTACTCATTGCTTATAAAAACATTGAAAAATACAGAAATGATCTAAGTGAGAAAATAACTGTTTCAAAGGTCGAAAATATAGCATTAAACTCACATAAATAACATGTACCAAGTATGCTTTAGAGGCACTGGGATATAATTCCCTGAAACCATTAGTTTAGCTCTGATATTTTTGACTCCCCAAAGTGAACACGGATACTTATATCCAAATCCTCGTATCTCAGGATTCATGTAAATAATTAGTGCCAATTATCTTTGAGATTATTGTGAAAAATTTAAGTCACCTAATTCTTGCTTCCCAACTCTTAACCATTATTCTGCTCATAATCATTATACAAAATCCACTTGTTACTCCTAGTAAATGCAAATTATCTGATTATAACCCTGTTATTACCTCAATAAACTCTGTCCATATAGCTGCAAAGTTAGCAAAGTCAAGTATAGAAAACTTAAGATAAAAAAGCTAAAAAGGCTACCTTCAACAGTTCCTCTGTTCTATATACTGCTTACTATTATGAAAGAAATGAACTACAAATAGCAATTGTCCCAAACTAGGTCAATACAAAAAAAAAAAAAAAAAAAGTCTGAACATTTTGTAAACACTTGCTTTGGCTTTTTCTTTTAGATATCAAGAATGCTCTAATTAAAATGCAGTAGCATAAGCACTTAATAGCAACAGAAATATTTACCAATGCTTATTTACTTAATAACTTTTTTCCAGGAATCTTAAAATCACCTATGCTCATCACAATTCTGTAACTGAGAGAGGTAGGTACTACAGAAAACTGCAAAGACCAAGAAAAAAAATTTGGAGTGAGTAATCTTTGTGAATAACCTTCTGAATAATCTTTGTGAGCTAAAGACTACTTCCTTAGATAGCTGAATATATAAAATGGAGTATTATTTTACTTGCCTTCAACAAACTTAAATTTAGGCAAAAAAAAAAAAAACCCTTAGTGTTAAAAGGACAATATTTTTTTCTTATTTTATTTCATTTGTAATTGTATTTTTTAATTATGTTTATTGAAATTTGATTTTTATAGATACTATTTAGCCAGTGATATGACCCAGTATTAATACTGTGAAACTAAAAATTATACAGTATCTCAGGTTTATTTTGTATATATATTCTTAAATATCAAAAGACTATGTAACTATACAACCATTTTGCTTATCTTTCCATTTGAGGATAATGGTTTATGATAAACCATACACACCATGGATACCTGGGGCAGGCGCTATCTGTAGTCATGAAACCACTTTGTGCATGCAGAGTTAGTGAACTTCTAGGCACCCTACTGCTGTCCTCAGTGTTATTAGCACCATACTCCAACCAAGCGAACTCATGGAAAATGTTAAATAAGGTGCTAATTAAAAGAATAGGAACAACAAAAGGCTGTATTTCATCATCCTAAGATTTCACAGAGTTGGCGTGGGTTTATGTTTCAAATTCCCATATATTGAGAAATGATTTCTTAAATACCTCACCTCTTGAATTACTAGTGTAGCAATCCAAAATACTCTAAAGACTTAATAACTGATTACTATAATTGATTCTGTGAGGAATATATAGCTATAGCTATGCGAAAATAGAATTGAGTTAAAGATAATATTTTTACAGGAAGAAAGATGCTGGAGATCCATATCAGTAGTTACTAACCACATAAATACTAAAGATTTGTATTCTTTAGGAATACTGTGTGGGAATTTCATTTTATCTTCCCTTAGATGCCTGTCACAAGTTTATTAAAAATAAGATGATGCATGAACTACCAGTAATGGTATTAAATTCCAATCACTTTCAAGACAGGCAAGATTTAGAGCTATTAATTAAGACTTTACAGAATTGGGATCACTGATATTACAAATAGTATTTTTAAAAAGACACATTACAATGGCATTTTTAAAAAAGACATCAAAATAATCATACATTGTCAGCTGGCATTTCATACTAACCACTGGAGGAGGTAGCAATGCTTAGTGTTAGAATTTAAAATACAAGGTCAGCATTAGCTGTAAACAATTCTAAAGCACTGTAACTCTTTAAAAACATATGCAGTGAAAAAGGATTAGAATTCATATAAAAATCAGAAGTAAAAAAGCAAAAAATAGAAATATTTAGTGAATTTACTCAAAGTTTAAATGACACAGAAATGAAAAATCTTAAGAGCTATACACAGTAAAAAGTGAATATAAATTACCCAACTCCATGGATATTTCCAGTTAAACATTCATACAAATACATATTCACCTTTTTCTTTATACAGCAATATCACATACATACATTACATGAAAATTCTGGCAAAAAAAAATCAGAGATATTAACAATATTCTCACATATCAAAAATGGTGTGGAATATGTTTTAACAAAAACATTCCACATGAATGTAAACCCCTGATTTAATTCCACAACTGTATCATGCCAGAAACATTGTTGGTTTTAACTTTTTAAAAGCAAGATGATACTGGTATCATAACACATTGGCTTATTAATAATTAAGGCATTTTTTTATACACAGTATCTTAGTGTGCACAAAAATTTTAATATCGATTATTTACTATGATATTTTAAACTTTGAAAGTCTCTTCAACATAGGAAAATAGCTGCACACATTTAGGTGTTTTTCTTTCTTTCTTTCTTTTTTTTTTATAAAACACACACACACACAATCCATGATTGGTCTCTGTGGTTCCCAGCAGTAAGTCCTGTCTTATTTTTTCACATAGTATAAATTATATTTTAATGTAGGATTGCATTAAGATCCAGTAGTTCTTAAACAATGTTACTAAATAACCATAAGCCCCGCAGTGAATGATCTTCATAGTGCACTTTCACCTCATTGAAGTTGAAGCTGCTCCTTCTGGATATTTTCCACTTCAATGTGAAGTAGATTGTTAGGGTTTTATTAGTGGTTTCATTTTGTGGATTTTTAAAAGAAAAGGGTGGCTTTGATTTCTTCCACAGTTCAGAGCTGGAAATCATACAGTCCACGTATGTTTTTAAATAACCAAATGTTCTTCAGTAGAGGAAATCTCTCAATGCAACTGCAATAAATAAGCATCTACATCCTTAGAATATAAAGCAAAAAAAAAATTTCATTAGCCAATATGATAAATATACACACACACAATCCATTTTATTTTGCATTTTTTGTTGCTTGATTTGCCTTAGATTCCCTTTGTCACCTTAAGGTAGAAGACAAGCAACCTCTTTTAATCTTACTCAACCTCTTTTAATCTGCTTTTGTTTAGCACAGGGCCTGATACCTTACACATACTTAAAAATGTAAGCTAAATGAGTGAATATTTTGGTTTCTGTGCTCAAATGATTCTGATCTCCTTAGAATACACAGCAGTCTTACCAATGCTATATAAATTCAAGGCTAACTTAATGAAAGACTCTTTCCAGTTTCTACTCTCAAACACTAACATTTAACTGAGGGTTTAATTTTATAACAGGTTTTATTATAGGCTTAGGAAACTTCACACTGAACTTTTAATCACTCAACAGTCTTCAATAATAAAGTCCTATTTGCAATAAAGCTTCTCTTTTATAAAAATTTAAAACATTTCTTTTTTTCATGAAAACGTATTTCCAAGAAAACAATTACTTCTCAGTTTATATTCAGAACGAGACCTCTCCCTCTAATGCTAATATTTTATGCATACTTAAAACACTGAAACAGGGCAAGCCACTCAGAATCCCTTCTGTCTCTGTTGCTTTCTCTCTCTGACAGAAGCTTTCTTTCTCTCAATAAATATTCTGCTCTTAACTTCTGATGTTTCTAAAATTCATTCTTTGATTTTACTGAACACAAACTCATACTGGACATCTAGTAGGTTGGGAGTTTCTTTCGCTATATCGTTTGGAGGTCTTCCACTGAGATCACGGAATGCAGTCTTAAAGATGCAAACGCCTAGTGTCTATCAAGGGTTTTTAGACAGACCCTCTATAGAGTAACTGACTGCTGATCAGAAACCATGACCCCTTTTAGCCTAAAAAGACTGATCGGTCATTGCCCATTATACCTCACAGCAGTTCAGGGTACCTCTTCAGAATGGAGGGGATGCTATAGGCAGCTAAATTAGATAGAATTTTACAGGCAGTCAGATAGGGCCAGGCGTTCAAAGAAGCCAGTGCAGAAACTAGATGCTTTGCAACCACGTGGAAAGATACCTCCCGCTGTGGGCCAGACCTCAAGACAAAAGGAAAAACAAATGCACCCCTGCCCTAAGTATAAACATCAGGGATTGATATGCTAAATAGTTATCAGATTCCCCAGTGGAAGTCAGAAAAAGCCACTAACCACCCCCTCAAAGACCCAGTTCTGTATTCATGACTCACTTTCTGATTTGATCTCGATTTAATCAATTGAACCTGAGCAATTACACTTGTAATCTTACTGGTTGACCATAGTTCTGTCCCACCTCATGCCCACCTTGCAAGTTCCCATTTTTTCCCACTATGTACCTGCCTTGCCTTGCGGTTCTGCTGTATAAAAATCCCTAGAAGAGGCAGAGTCCTCAGCAACCCACTCAGTACCCCTTCCGTCTCTCAGACAGAAGTTTTCTCAATAAATATTCTGCTCTTTTAAAAAAAAAATGAAACAAAAACTTCCAGTAAATTCATGTTTATGAGACTTCATTAAGAATTCTATAGAATAAAATCACAGAGTGATAACATCTTGCTTGATGGCATTTTCTTTTTTGGAAGGTAACTAATAAAAATTTTGTAAATCCGTAATATAAATCCCATTTGTCAAAATATTTTTTCTTAAACCAAAGAACATTTTCCTATTCTTGGCTAATGACTAATGTTCACTTAAGCTAACATTTAAGCCCAGTAATGCAATGGAAATATTTTTTTATTAATTTTTTGAAACAGGGTTTCATTATGTGGTTCAGGCTGGCCTTGAACTCACTATGTACCGTGGACATCCTTGAACTTGTGGTGAACCTCCTCCCTCCCAGTGCTTGGATTACAGGCGTGTACACATCTGGCTTTTTGGAGGAAAGGTTTGTTTTTTAATTTGTTGGCACTGGGAACTGAACCTAGAGCCTTGGACTTGCTAGCAGGTGCTATACCACTGAACTGCATCCCCAGATTGAAAATACTTCTTAATTTTTTTTTTGTCTTTTGAGACAGGGTCTTGCTGTGTGGTCTAGGACACCCCTCAACTCTCAGTGATCTTCCCTCATCAGTCTCCCAAGTGCTGGAATTACAGGCATGCAACACTACAAGGCAACAGTTAATTTTTTCTGCAATTGTAACTACGAATTGTAACTACAAATGTTGTCTGGATTACAATCCAAACCAGCATTGTACCTTTTAAGAGACAAACCAATCAAGGGCAACATTAAATTTATTCTGTGATTCAAATAATTCTTTTTCAAGAAGCTTAATATTAGCAAAATCAAAGTAAACATTAATATTCCAAAACCATTTGATTGTATTCATTTCTTGATTCCTGAGTGTCACTGCCTTTTCTGATGCTGTCAGAAAGGATGTTGAAAGGATTTTGCCCTGGATGGGAAGCTGCAGCAGTGGGAGGCTGGGAGGCAGAACCAAGAGGCTCTATCTTGAGGTCATCTTCCCCGCCCCTAAGCAATTTACCTGTGGCACGAAATGAATTCCAATGGGCTACCTGTGCATCAGTAATGCCCCTTAGGCTCCACCCCAAACCTAAACTATATGTATGCCCCCACACGATGAGTCGGGCAGAGAGAATGCCAGACCCCGGAGGTCATGGGGTCTCTCTCAGCATTCTTAAAATAAAGGCCACTTTTATTTCATATTTCTTATCTTTTTAGCCACGCCGAAAATTCTATCAGTCGTCATCTGTACTTTTATTTCAAATATTTTTCTCTGACTGGAACTAGGTCATTACTCTCATCACATTTCTGTAACTGTATGCGAAACGCATTCAACAACTAATCCCTGTTTCCTGCGTAGATCACATCCATATTCACAACCAGGAGACTAAGCAGTCTCAAAAATGAAACTGCCTTTAGCCTTTGTCTTGTACTGGGGCACTGAACCCTTTTTTTGAGGAAAGGTCTCGCTAAGTGGTGCAGGCTGGGCTTGAACCTGAGATCCTCCTGCTTCAACTTCCCAAAGTGCTGGTATTACAGGTGTGTGCTACCACGCCTGCCTGCTTTTAGAACTTATTAGAATACTATTAGTTTGCCTAGAGATATGAAACATTTATTTATAAATATACATTATTATATCTAATTTTCAATGCGTAACTTTCAAGCTTAAATATAGATTACCTTAGCTATGTTACCAGTATATCCTGGAACCAAAGTAAGATGGTTTGCCTGCTCCCATAATCTACTTAATTGTTGTTTTAAAATCTGGATATTTCTAGGGAAAAAAAAAGACAAAAAATGAGAAAACAAATAGTAGAATATGGACTTTGGTAATAAATACACTTAATGAAAACAGTTTTAAATTTTCCCAAGTTTTATCAGAAGAGAACCACATACTATTTAAAGTCTAGCAAGTGTTTAAAAGGGTACATATCAATCACAGAAACTCAAGGTTATTCAGTGGCCAAAGCAGATAAGAAAGCTAGGCATTTTCACAACCTCTTCTTAGCTATGAAGTGGAAAATTCTGAGAGCTAAGAAAAAATTACAGACTTTAAAGACATTCTTGAGAGATACTTTCTTTGTGACTTCATGAAAATATGGCTCATGTGATAAAATAAGCATTTCAAACCTACTCAGTATAGTTTTTACAATTATGATAGCACTGGCCCTCAGATTAACATCCAGATAGCCAAAGGGTGCTGCAGGATGCCTTCGTTTCTTATTTCACAAAGAGCATTTCTTTTTTTTTTTTTTTTTTTTTGTCTTTTTCGTTTTTATTGGTACCAGAGATCGAACTCATAACTGCCTGCTTACAAGGCAGGCACTTATGCAGCTGAGCTAAATCCCCAGCCCCCACAAAGAGCATTTCTTTCCTTCTCCCTTATTCATACAATAGACATAGAAGTAACTACTATGTGATCTTTTATTAAAATGAAGGGTATTGCTCTACAAGAAGACGACTTACAAGGGGGTACTAGGCTCTTAAATTCAACTTCTATATGATTTTCACAAATGAACAGTATCAAAACAATATTTCTCAGAAAATGAACATCCTAAATATTACACATTGATGATCATAGAATAAAATTATCCCTTTTAGCTGCTTTTCTAAAGAAATTTCAGTATGAATTTACCTTAGAAGGTATACTTACGTATCATTTATAATTTCTGTTTTGGATGAGAGCTCTGACCACCACCTTTTTATTACTGCTTGAAGCCAATTTAAACCAACTATTACATATCTGAAATGACATTTTGTTACAAAGTGCAAGTGTCATCCTCTAAGAAGCCTTTTACAAAACTGATCCTCCCCACCAAAAAAAAAAAAATTCCCACATTATGGTAACCATTTTTTATTAGCTTGATTGGAAGCCCTGTACTGCTTTCATTGTTTTGTTTTGACTGATTTTATTTTGTTTGATTGTATCATATCTGATGATACAGGCAGATACTCTGAAGACAGTAAGATGCATTATGATACCCAATGTAATTTTACTATTACGTTTTTTTGAAGTCCTATACTGTTTCCCTTGTTGTGTTTTTATTGGTTTTATTTTGTACTATGTTGTTTGATTTTATTATGCTTGATGGTATATGCAATTCTTTTGAAGATAACAAGAGGCATTATGGTAGCCATTGCTGATCTTGTGTTCTGTTTTTAAGTCATGTACCATGTTCATCCTTTTGTTTGGATTGACCCTATTCTTTTTTTTCATTGGTCATTCTTTTAAAAACAAAATAAAACAAAAAAACCTCCCACATACATACATACATACATACATACATAGATTTTTCTCTGAAATACATTTACTAGTTTCATGAGTTATTTCACAAACTGTACTTTATGTACTTGCTTATAAATATTTTTGTAATTATTCTTTAGTAATTTCATCTTCTTTTCCTAATCATACAATAGGCCCATTAAATGTGTATCTCATGGAGCCCGATCTAGTATATATGTATGTACAAAGCACAAAATCAAAATTCTGAAGGAGAAAAATGAGTTGAAATTTAAATTAGAACTTACTCTTCAAATTTGCTTTTAAGTAACGACTTTACTAGAGGCAATAAATCTACACAGCAGCCAAGTGAGATATACTGTTTTTCTTCCTGTAAACTAAAAGAAACATTAAGTTATAAAAATATAAACAGACACAATTTGTTTTAATTTAAACTTTCTTTTTTTGTGAGCAATATTGTCTTTACCTATTGGTGAGCACAGGAAGGCAATCTACCACAACTCCAAGGTCTTCTATTCTGTGGGTACAAGAAAAATCATATACCTTAGACTGCTGGTTCATTACCTGCCTGTCTTTCTGTCCCTCCTTTCCTTTTCCTTCTTGTTTCCTCCCTCTTCTCAGGACTAGGGATTGAGCCAAGGGCTTCTGCATTGAGTCCTTGCTTTTTTTTTTTTTTTGGTACTGGGATCAAATTCATGGCCTCACATCTGCCAGGTAGGTACTTGTGCTACTGAGCTGTATCCCCAGCCTTGAGCCCTTGTTTTTGAGAAATTCGTTATTTACTAAGTTATTTCAGTGACTATGATAAATCAGGTGCTGCGAATACAGTAAAGAACAAGACTTGCATTCTACTGTGAGTACAGGAGGTGGAGGTAGTTAGGAAACAGACAATAAACAAGTTAGATATACAGAGTAGGCTGAAAATGATAAATACTATACAGAACACAACAAAGGAAGATAAGGACTGAAGAATTATGGAGCACTGTTTTAAGTAATGTAAACAAGGAAGGGCTCACTAAGGTAGGGGGGAGAGACTCAAATATAACGAGGAAAGCAATGCTTTAAAGTTTCCATGCAAAAGGGGGATTTTTATTTTAAAAGGTTAAATTTTCCCTCATGACATCATTTATTTTTTATTTTTTTATTTTCTGAAGCAGTACAGGACTTCTAAACAAATAATAGTAAAACCACAGTGGGTACCCATAATGCATCTTGTTATCTTCAAAGTAGCTGCCTATACCATCAAACACGATACAATCAAACAAAACAAAATAGAATCAAATCAGTCAAAACAAAACAATGAGAGAAATATGGAGCTTCAAAACAAGCTAATAGTTATAGAAAAGAAAAATAATCAGAAAAAGTAACAGCTTTGCTCAATCTGATAAACAGATGGTTCCTGCATGCTGGTTACTTTTACATTGGTGAGGAATGTAATTTAAACCACACTGTTGTCTCTATGGAAGCTAAACAAAGGAAGTTAAATTTTTAGCCACTAAAAACATAGAAGAAGCACTTTTACTATCACATTGAAAATTACTTTATTGAATAGAGTACATAAAAGGCCCACTCTTACCTCACCAAATAAGCTACAAGTTCACTTATACTTCTCTTTCTCCAGAAAGTTAAAGCTACATTCAATCTCAAATTCCTGCTGAACAAAACTTGGGCCATTGTTTCATGGTCCTGAGAAACCTGAAAGGCAATAAACTAATCTGATAAAAAGCACAATGCAACATGATATGAAATTATTCTTTTCAATGAAAATAATTTGACATAGTTTTAAATTATGCAAAGGTAATTTCTTATATTGGCTTTCAAAAGAAGCTTTGCAGCTGAACATAATCAACAAATGATTGAATAAATTTATGACTTTTTTTCTTTCCTGCTACAATTTTTAAAAATCCCAATAATTATTTTTAGCTGACCCACACACCTAGCATTAAATCTGTAAATATGGATAAAAGGAAAAGATAAACATACAGGCTAATCATTACCAATTGAATCGCATGAGAAATGTATCACAAAACTCATCTCTGTGACAAGTGTTATTGTGTTATTTACGTGTATCTTTTTTATATAAAATAATATACTTCAGTTGTATGAAAGTTAAAACAAAGTTTTATGGTATCTCAGTACTCACTGAATATGGTATCTCAGTATTCACTGTTAATTGGTTCTAGGAGGCACAAATATAAAAATGATGAGTACCAATCAAATTACTTTGGCTAGAAAGGGGAGTAAGCCAGGAGAAAATCATCACTGACAAATTCTACTTTTTGAGTTAAGTACCAAAAAAATGACAAGCACAAGCATAAAAAAGCATAAAAGCACAAAAAAATGACAAGCACAAGCATTTTCAAGTCAAAATGCACTGAATATCAAATCTGAAGAATTTCAAAGCATTTGAGCACCAAGGTGTGACTATATAAAAAGGGAACATACTCTACTGGCCCTCAAAAATATTCAATATCTCTCTCTAGATGTAATTAAGTTAACAGACTTGTATTTTTCTTTCCAAACCATTTTCTAGGGCAGGGGTTTAGTTCAGCAGCTCAAGTGCCTGCCTGGTAAGCATGGGGTTGTGAGTTTGATCCCTCAGTATCACATTAAGAAAAAAAAATCTAGAAAAACAAGTATATACTAATACTCAGAAAAATTTAAAATTTTCCACACATTAAAAAAAAAACAAAAAACTGCTTTTTTACCTAGGTCATATAAACAATTTTCAAAGTCAAAACAGATCAACCTCATTTTAAAAAAACCAAAGCATAAACGCTAGTCTTTATAAACCTTGTTTGGATTGATTCTGGTCATTATTAATACTGTGTGTCAGTAAACATCCTGATGTATGTATATAAACATATGCATTTGTACAAATACTTTTGTTAAGATCAGTTTTAGAGCAGCTAGTGGGTTTTCCTGGAAAATGCCTTCAGGGATCCTCATTGTAGGTGAGATTTCTCCCTTTCCAAAACTTCATTTAAATCTCTAACGGCGGAACTGTCATTGTTGGTGTTTATAGCAGCCTGTAAAGCATTTCATTTCGTCTTAAGATATTGCTAACTTAAGAGAAAGGAGATAAAGTACTGGCTCAAATTTGCTTCTGTTTCAAGAAGTTATTATCATTCAAGTAAGTGTATTCAATGGGTGATGATTCAGGTACACTAAGGCAAAGAAAAGAGTAATAGCATAACAGAAATAAATAAGCTAAAAATGACTTAAAATAACTTACCTCAGAGAAAAAACCACTATATTTTGATGACGGGCTTTCTGTCTGTGAAGAACTAGAGTCACTAGAGTTAACCACATATGTTCGACTATCATGGTGTAATTTTTCAGGGAGGTGGCCTGCACAAGCCAGTTCATTTTCTTTATTTGCCATGTCACAGCCCCCACTTCTAGGGGACTCTTTTTTTCTGTAACAAGGATTTGGAAAGGGATGATGAACTTTCTTTCTGCGATTGATCACTTTGTGTAGTATACCTGGGCTTTTCACAGCTTGTCCAACTGTTCTGTAAAAAGAATTTATTTTCTTAAGTGAAAAAAAAAGAGAAAACATTTGTTTTTAAACAGATTTAACAAGCCACATTTTGTGATTGTAATCTACTGAAATTAGAAGTAGAATAATAAATGTTAACTCTTGAGATGCAAATTAAAATATCGCTGAGATTCCATCTCACTCTACAAAGTGGTCATCATCAAGAAATCGACCAATAATAAATGCTGGTGGAGCCAGGGTTTAGCTCAGCGGCACAAACACCTGCCTGGGAAGCGCTAGGTTGTGAGTTTGATCCCCGGTACCAAAAAAAAAAAAAAGTAAAAACAAAAACAAATGCTGGTGGGGATGAGGGGGGTATAGTGGGAAGAATCCATACCATGCTTGTTAGTGAGAGTGTACCCTGGTGCAACCACTGTGGAAATTAAATGTGAAGATTCTTCAAAAACCAAAACTAGAGGTTCCATTTCACCCAGCTATTCCTTCTTGGTATCTTCCCAAAACAATTAAAAGTATCCTGCCACAGTGATATATACACACCTGTGTTTATGGTAATACAGTTTATAATAGCTAAATCTTGGAAACAACCCAAATGTCTATCAGCAATAAACAGATAAAGAAGATGTGTTTTTTAATATAATGGAGTACTACTCAGTCATAAAGAAGGAGAAACTTGAGACATTTCTGGGTAAATGGATGCACCTTGAGACAATATTCTTAAGTAAATTGGACACACATGTAAATACCATAGGGCCAGGGATTTAGCTCAGCACCTCAAGCACTTGCCTGCTAAGTGTGAGGTCGTGAATTTGAATCCTAATACCTTCCCCGCCAAAAAAGGCTACCATGAAAATAAGAAAATTAAAATTCTGAGGCTTTTTTAAAAAAACAAAGTAACAAACTGCAAGCTTGACTATTTTAAGGTTTATTATGATTATGCTGAAGTATTTTTAATTTTAAGTGGGAGAGAACAAAACAAATCTCATAGAATATAGAGATTTTCAAATGTTTTGGTGTTAGGATGCTTTCTTTACATTCTTCAAAATTTTGAGAACTCAGAATTTTTTATGGGTAATATTTATTGATATTTCTGTATCAGAAACTAAAGCAGTGGAAATTTTAAAATGCTGGTTAATTAATTTTAAAAATAATAGATTCATAAAATGTCATAATATGGACCTGAAATGTCCTAAGAAGGCCATGCATAAGAGGCTGGCTAACTGTCAGTCAGTCAGTGGCACTATTCTGGGTAGTGGGGCCAGCTGAGGGAAATTAAAACAGCTCCCGTCTCTAGCTCCACCTTCTTTTCTCTCTTCACAGCAGCCATGAGCTCACCAGTTCCCTTCTTCTGATGCTCTCTACCATGATGCAGTGCCTCATCACAGGCCCACGGGCCCAAAAGCAAGAGGCCAGGGAGAATGAACTGAAATCTCTCAAACCATGAAAATGTTTTGTTTTTCCTGTTGTTTTTCTTATATATTCTGTCACAGTGATGAAAGTACACTAACATACATACTAACACATCATTTTCTACCACCTAAAAAGCATTTTCCTTAACAATAAAAAATTTTTAATTTAATCTTAATTTTTGTAAATCCTAATACTTGGTTTAACAGAAGACATGTGGTTTCTCCTTTCTGCTTCTGAATTTGTCTCTTATGATACCAAATGTCATATTATTTCTGGAAAACTACTGTACAACACTTGCAGGAGAGAAGAAAGTCTTACCTGTTTATGTAAGCAGCCAACTGTTTTGGAGATCTCTTAACCTAAATAATGAAAGTAAACAGTTGTAGTATTAAGTTCATTAAAGAGTTATGGAAACTTTATGATTGATGTCCATAAATTTAAAACCTAACAAGTACGTTTTCAAATGACACTTTCTCTACCCTACTGGTATGATCTAGGCACTAGGCACATTATATGTAGGCATGTTTGGCAAAGCAACATATCCATCTCCTTATTCTTCACACCATTAGTCACATATACAGGGTTTTTAATAAGTGAGCCTAAGCATTAATGTGGTTTAAGAGAAATCATATCAGTGCTAATGAACCTTGCAATGGTGATTAAAAAAACACCTCTGAGCTTCATTTTAAACCACTCAAATTACAGCACGTCAGAACAGTATACTTGCCAAAATTGCTTTAGAGCTTCAACTGTATAATGATTACACTTCATTAATTATATTTAATTTTAAAGGATTAAGCAAAACAAAACAAAAGTTTCAATGATCTCATCTATCTCCTAGGAACCATAAACTTACCTCCTTCATGTTCTTATTAGTGAAATTAGAAATCCTTTTTCTGGGAAGATCAATGGAATGATCCTCAATATTATTACAAAAGTTCCGTTTTTTAACATTGTGGTTTTCAGATGCCATAATCTCTTAACTACCTAAAAAAAGAGTAAGTGGAAAATACAAAAATGTTACTTCTTTTTTTTTTTTTTACCGGTACCAGGGATCGAACTCACGATCGCCTGTTCACAAGGCAGGTGCTTATGCCGCTAAGCTACATCCCCAGCCCCCCAAAATGTTATTTCTTTAACGCATACATAAACACGTATCAAAAGCTCCACTCTGTATAAAAGAGACTCATCAGTGACCTGGCCAAGAGCCCCAATTGTCATTGTTAAGGGTACAGTGAGAGGATAAAATGAAAAAGCAGAGACAAATTTAGTAATACATGACATGTGACTGGAAAGTTGACGTCTCCAGATGGGCCAAGAGAGTCTTGGAATGTTAACTCCAAGACAGCCACTATTTATTGGGTATCTACACAGTGATAGACGAGTGTAGCAAAAGATTTGAAGTTGGTGAAATCAGTGACTCAATGGGAAGAATAATCCTGGGATGACAAGAGGCAGAGTCGATCTTATGGTAAGAAGGATCTTGCCTTGGCGTGTTTTTTAAAAATCTTAATGGTCTTAGTTTTAGTCTAAGTAGGTGGGAGAGGATGGCTCATCTCTCAAGAATCAATGGGAAATCTCAAATGGGTGATACCAATAATCTCAAACCTCCATTTTATCCCTTAGGGAAGTATGGAAAATTAGTTATAGTGAATTTGTGGTCCCCAACAGAGACTTACAAGTAAAACAGACAATACAGTTGTATTTTACACATCATAAAAACTGTTAAGCATGAGGCAGAGTACCATAGGAAATTATGTTCTTGTTCTTTGATCACAACAGTTACAATATTATTGTATGTTTTTGCCAAAGTTGATATATTATATCCCATGTTTTCCACATTATCAGCCATTTTAATAAAATCAGAAACCAGGTCCAGAGTAGTACACAAGCCTAAAAGTTTTGGAACATGCTTCAGCTAAAGAAAAAAAAAAAGCAAAAGCAGACTATATACATCCTTTTTTTTTTTTTTCCTTTTGGAAACAGGGTCTCTCTATGTAATTCAGGCTGGCCTTGAGCTCACCTTGTAGCCCAGGCTGGTCTTGAACTCCCAACAATCAAGTGCTGGGATTATAGGCGTGAGCCACCACCCTCAACCAGACTATATACATCTGACTAACCTTAAACCTGATCTTTAAATTTTTCTTTTGTTTTTATAGCTAGCTGTACAAAGCTGTCCTCTTCTTTTGGGGGGCAGAGAATCTATTCTCTCCCTTTCCTTAGTAATATCCAAAGGCAGAAATACTGGTAGAAATAGATGCTGTGACATTCTATTATACACAGAGGAAATCGGTCACTTCTCACCTTGTACTCTGGTTTCACAGAGCTAAGTTATTTTAGGTGATGGAGTCCTCCCGCATTCTTTCCTTATACATTAAAAAGTATCTGCTAAGCCAGGTGTGGTGGGACATGCCTATAATCCCAGCACTCAGGAGGCTGAGGCAGGAGGATCACTGCAAGTTTCAGACCAGCCTCGACTACAAAATGAACTCAAGGCCAGCCTGAACTGCACAGTGACACCCTGTCTCAAAAAGATAAGTAAATTAATTAATTAATTAAAGTACCTGTTATATATGAGGCCCTGGAGTTAATGTAGATGATATTCAGAGATCCTATTCTAAAGAACCATTTAGGAAGTTTGAAAATGCATTTTAATGAGACCCAAGTTTAGAAACTACTCAGTAGATCTGTGAGTTAGAACTCAAAGCAACTGCATTTTTAAAAAAATCTTTACTGGTATTTCTGATGCATATTCCACATTCCCCAAAAATACACATATGTAAAACTATGCAAATAATTTTAGAGAATTTTAAGATTCCTGCAGTTAACTCATGGGCAGCCCTTCCACCTCCCAGGTTAAAAGTCCTGTAGGACAAGTTCTTAAAGGTAAACAGATAATTTCAATAACACCATAAGCACCCTGACCAAGAGACACCCAAACAACCAACAAGGCTTAACGGAGTCTTAAAGAACAAACTGTATGTGCAGCAGCAGCAACACAGTTTGGAAATCTCTTAGGTAGATACACGTGGCTGGAGTTTAGGCTACAAGCCAGCTGCAGTAGAGTAAGAAATGAGGCTGGAGAATAGGCAGAAGGTAGATCATAAAGGGTCTTGTCCACAACGCCACATGTAAGCACTGAAGGAAAAAAACAGTTTTCACCTAAAGATGACGGGCTGAACATGCACAGTTACTACTATCCTTCCCTCAAAGTCCATTAAAATGATAGTAAAGGGTTCCTAGAGGCATAAAATCCATTCAGATAAAGAGGAGATGATAGTAACATTTTAGAAATTGCAAAGCAAAAGTAGTAACCGACTTAATGGATCTGAGAAACTCAAGCCCTAAAACAGTAATGAGGAAAGATAAACAGAATCCTCAAAAGGCATAGGAACACTTCTTTAGTAATACTAAAGAAGCAAAGAAAAAAATGATCTTAAAAAACAAGTTACTGGGGCTGGGGATTTAGCTCAGTGGCATAAGGGCCTGCCTTGCAAGCAGACAGTCGTGAGTTTGATCCCCGGTACCGATAAAAAGGAAAAAGACAACAACAACAACAAAAAAAAGTTACTGACTACCCATTTAAAATACAGTTAAGATCTCCTTTTCTTGCCGAGCATGGTGGCTCATGCTTGTAATCCCAGCACTTGGGAGGCTGAGGCAGGAGGACTGCTGTGAGTTTGAGACCAGCCTGGACTACAAAGTGAGCTCAAAGCCAGCCTGAATTGCATAGAGAAACCCTATCTCAAAAAGACCAAAAAAAAAAAAAACCCTCCTTTCTCAAGCACAAGATCGCAAGTTCAAACCCCACTGCCAAAAAATTTTTCCTTTCCTATCTTCCCTACTCCAGTGGAAAACGTAAATTAGAGTCCTTTGGATTGAGAATCACTAGGTATAAATAAGGATGTGAGAAATATATTCTAAAATGGGGACCAAGTAAAAGTTTACATGCCAAATTTTGAGTTTCTCTTACCTTTTTTCTACCACTTACAAAGGCTTTCAACCAGGATCATACATTCTAGGAAAAACCTTTTTTCCTGTGCTTTTTTCCACCCTGGCACCAGGGATTGAACTCAGGACCTTGTGCTTGCCAGGCAGGCGCTATGCCACTGAGCTATATCTTAGCCCTTTTCCTAAATACTCTTTTCAGAGCGCTTTTTGTAACTCTGACCATCTCCACTGAAGAAACGACCATCACCACTGCACACACACACATGCACCCCAACCCTAAAATATTGACAGTATTGTGGTCAAAATTCCCAAAGAACTATCCTGTCTTAATTGTGGTGGTTACCTGCCAAAACTTCTAGAACTAAACACTGAAGAGGAATGAATTTCCATTGTATCTAAATTATATCTTGATAAATCTGAGTTTTTAAAAAAACTCAAGAGAGAAAATCAAACTATAACACAGAAATGAGACCCTCCAAAATTGTTGGAAATTAAGAATAGGTCAACAATGTAAGTGCCTGCCTGGCGAGCACAAGGTCATGATTTCAATCCCTGGTACCAAAATACAATAAGAAGAAGAAAAAAAAGACTATAACTAAGATTTTTTTAAAAAAGTAAGTTGTAAGAGAAACTTGAGTATATTGCTCAGAATAAAAGGAAAAAAATCAGAAGACTGGCTTAGATGGACCAACATTCATATACAAGGATTTTGAAAATACATAAAAAAAAGGGGGGGATGTTCAAGACAAAATTCAAGAAAATCATACACAGTTGAAGGACACGAATTTCCAGATGAAAGGAATATACTACTGGCCACATAATGGATAAAAACAGATCTACAAGGCATATTATTGTCAAATTTCAGAGCACTAGAAAAAGAGAAGAGACTATATAAATAAAACAGACAATAAATCCTAACATTTAAATCTGGTCTTACACAAATGATAAATATACAGTGCAATCCCTTCAAATTCTCAGTCAACTTGCCAGACATGGTACAACATACTTGTAATCCTAGCACTTGTAGGCTGAGGCAGGAGGATCCCTAATGAGTTCAAGGCCTTGCCAAAACTACAAAAAAACAAAAAAATACAAAAAAAAGTCAACTTAAAATTTTTATCTAGTCAAATTAACAATCAGAAGTAAGGACAGGATAAGAATATAGGCAGAAATTTGAAGTTCAAAAAAATTTCTTCCCAGTATGCCACTAAAAGAAGGGAAAACATAGTCAGGTAAGAACTGGAGCTCCAAAAGGAGAAATGGGTGGCTATAAAGAAAGGGCTCAAAACAAGCTGTGCACCAGTAGACAGCAGCCATTCTACACAGCAGCAGTTCAAAAATGAAACTGATTTATAATGAACACCTGGTGCTCATTAGAGCAGAGACAGAGACAACAGGAGAGAGAAAAATGTGGCACATTTTTCAAGCACTAAAATTTAAAGGGAAAAAAAAAGTTGCTGACCCATAATCCTATGTGCAGCGAAAATAAGTCCTTAGGAATGAAGGGAAAACCAAGACATTCTCAAATAAAAGAAAATTAATATTCTTTGTCACCAGACCTACTCTGAAACAATGGAAAGCAGAAACCCGTTTAGTCCAACAATGACACACAAAAATTATAAACTAAAGTATTTTAGAATATTTGAGACACAAAGAAAATGGTTAAGTGAAAATATAAGTAAATGCAATGGACTTTCATTCTCAAGTTTTCTAAATTATTTTTGATGACTGATGCACAGTTTATGACGACTCGAAAATATATTTATGCGAGGTATGGTGGTACACACCTGTAATTTCAGCGCTCAGGTGGCTGAGACAGGAGAATCACCTGAACTATTTAGTGAGTTCAAGGCCAGGCTGGATTACAGAGAGACCCTACCTCAAAAAAATGAAACCAAAAAAACCCACCCCAAAACAAGAATACATATAGAGGAAGTATTTGCACCAAGTAACACAAGAAATAACACAAAACCAGACACGACTAAAAGAAAAATTAGAGCCAGGCATGGCAGTACATGCCTGTAATCCCAGCACTCAGAAGGCAGAGGCAGAAAGACTGCAGTAAGTTCAAGGCCAGCCTGAATTACAGAGAAAAACCCTGTCTTAAAAAAGAATAAAAATATTCACAATACATGGAGACATAACTATTACTTTCACAAAAACTGACATGACAACCCAAAAGAAATTCAGCAAGGTTAGAGAATGTCATATCATCATATCTATCGGTAAGATTAAATCACTGTTTATAGGAAGAACACTCCCCTCAACAACAGAGTACATATGACTTTGAAATACCACAGAATGTGTAACAAGATAGGGTATATCCTGGGCTATAAAACAAATCATGACATATTTATTTCTGTGGAACACAGATAAAACATTGAGAAAACTGACAACACTAAAATGTATGTATTAGAAAAGAGGGTAATTCTTAACAGGCCAGGCTCTCAGCTCAAGAACCCAGAAAAAAATGTTGCGATTTAAGATTCAAAAGGTCCCCCAAAAGTCTCATACGTTCAGAGGTGGGGCTTTCAAAAGACGATCAAATCATAGGGGTGCTATACTCATCAGCTGATTAATCCACTGATATGTTCACAGCTGAATGAGTTATCAGACAGCGCAACCCAGTTGGAGGTGATGGGGGGGGCCCTTGGGAGGGTGTATCTTACTCAGGCCCTTCTCTCTCTCTCTCTCTCTCTCTCTCTCTCTCTCTCTCTCTCTCTCTCTCTCTCCCCTCTCTCTCTGCTTTCATTTGCTATGATAAGGTAAACATCTCTCTTCTGCTAGGCCCTTTCACTATGCTGCTTCTGCCTTGCAACCAGCATACAAAGAACTGAACCAAGAATACTTCTCCTTTAAATTGTGGATGCCAATTATTTTGTTCCAGTGATAAGAAAGTAACTCATAAAAAAGAAGAGCAAAGTAAATCAAAAGCAGAAGGAAGGAAATGAGAACAGAAATCAAGGAAACTGAAGAACAGCAGAAAAGTATCAACAAAACAAAAAGCCAGTTCATTGAAAGATAAAAAGATTGACCAAGCTCCAGGGAAACTGACCAAGAAAAATGAGAAAATACAAATTCCTGGCATGAGGAATGCACAAGAGATATCACTACAGACCCTGTAGGCACTGAGAAGGTAATACAACTCCTATACAAATCTAAGTTTAGCAAGCTAAAGGAAGTGGGCTAATTGCTCTAAAATCCACCACAAACAACTAAATCCAGATTATTTAAATAGTCCTAAAACTATTGAGGAAGTGGATTTTATTTAATTTTAAATTTTCAATGCTAGAGAATGAATCCAGGGATAGGCATTGCTAGTCCACTAATCCCAAGCCCTGCATTTATACTTTTAAAACCACCTAACAGAAATCTCCAAGCTGACATAATTTCTGTGGAGAATTACATCAAACATTTACTGGGTGGGGTGGCACATGTCTTGTAGTTCCAGCACTTGGGAGGCTGAGGAAGGAGGATAGCTGTGAGTTCAAGGCCTGGCTGAACATGGTGAGATCCTGTCTTCAAAAAAAAGAAAAAAAGGAATGAAGGAAAGAAAGGAGGAGGGAAAAAAAGAAAGGGAGGGAAAGAAAATAGAAGAGCAGGGAAGATTTCCCAGGTTTTCTTATAAAGTTAATATTATCCTGATAAAAAACACATGAAAGAGATAAAACTAGAGAGTATTATCAAAGATATAAATCAGCTGGGCACAGTGGTACACATCCAGAGGCTGAGGCAGGAGGACTGCCACTAATATAAACATCAGCCTGGACTACTGAGTGAAATCCCGACTCAAAAAAAAAAAATTTTTTTTAAAAAAAAAAAAATCAAGAAACTCCTCAAATATTAGCAAATGAAAGTCAATACAAAAAAGGACCAACCATGATCATATACCATGACGAAGTAGGATGTATTCCAAGGATGCAACTGTGATTCTACACACTTGAAAATATGCTATTATTAATAAATAAAAACTACATGATTGTATGGCTTCATGCAAAAAAAATCATTTGACAAAATTAAATACCCATTCAAGCTAAATACTTTAGAAAAATATAAACAGAGAATTTTCTACACTCAATTTTTTTTTTTTTTTTTGTCTTTTTCATTTTTATCAGTACCAGGGATCAAACTCACGACTGCCTGCTTGCAAGGCAGGCACTTATGCCGCTGAGCTAAATCCCCAGCCCCTTCTACACTCAATTTTTAAAAAACTAAGTATGTGTCAGGGTTCAGAGTTCAAGCAGAGGTAACTGTGCAAATACAGCAAAATCTAAAATTCTGGCAGGAACCTCCACCTTCAAGGTCTTGCTGAGTCACAAAGCTGGACTGACATGGGAGTCTCCTGCTTCAACCCACTACAATGCTGGGACTGCAGGTGTACAACGCATCCATTCTCTCTTTGATATGCTACCTGGAATTCTAGTTTAGTCCTTCCAGATAGGGATAGTTAATTGATTGTGTAAAACTTGAGTAAGAAATGTCCAATTAAATTGGGTTCTGGGTATGGCTGAAGGGACTTACTAAGACAAAAGACTCACCCTGGGTGTGAGTAACAGCAACCAATAGGCTTGCTGCCTGAATGGAATAAAAGAGAAACAAAGACGGAAGGCCTGCTTCCATTTCTTTAGAGGACTCCAATTTCACCATCAGCTTGGATGTCTTCTCCTGTCTTCCAGCACACTCTTCAGCCTCCTGTTGCAGACACTTCTGCCTCTTGCCACAGACTCACTAAGGGACACTACACAGGGACCTCCCCAGCTGCAGGTCACTGATGAGTGCTAGGCCTTCGACTGGATCCTTTTGAATCTCCAGTGCAGAGACACAGGTCTTTTGCATTTTCCACATCTCACTCTGTGGGCAACCATTATATAAAAACATAGAAGTTAAGGTGGTTAGAAGTGGACTTGAAAGAAATCAAGGATGCTATCTATGAAGCAGTACCTGCCAAAACCCACTTGGGAGACAGCCCAGGCACAAATCAAGATTAAAGAGAAAGAGTTTTGGTGTTCCCAAAGACCCTACTGAGTCAGAGCAAATTCAACAAACTATAAAGGACAGTATCACATGTGTCCAGAGGACATAGAAGTGTTCAATCAGTTCCAGGTCAAAAGCATTGAATTAGTGAGACAGCATTTCCACAACATCAGTGCCATGACAAAATCTGATTCCTCCAACAATCTCCTACCTAAATTTGGGATCTGCATTGTTGTAACAGGGAGTTCCCCTCACTTTTCCATGGTCGCAGTGTACTGTGAGTACAGTACCCTGAGGAAGTGTTGGACAAGGAAAAGGCCCTCAGACTGTGTTTTTTGTGTGTCTTCCTGGTGTTGGGAGCAGTCAAAGGCTTGTATAGGCTACACCGTTTCAGAATCCTGCACCTTCACAGAACTCAGGAGCCCCAGCTTCCTGGTCACTGGAGGCTATCTCAGAGTGAAGCTTACAGGATTTAAGAGAAACAGACTTTCACCAGTAAGAAAACTAAGGGGAATAAAACAGTCAAATCTACAACATACCTTTCACCTCAGAAGCTGGCAAATTTGCTTTGTGAATAGTACATTATAGCTAGAAATATGCAGCTTTGGAGTCATTCTCTGGGAAACCGCCACTGGGAAGATCACATTTGAAAGCTGTATTTCTAAGAAGCTCTACCAGCTGGGAGGAGTTACTGGGTAAAGACTGCTCTCCCCAGCTGCAGGTCATTGATGAGTGCCGGACCTATGAGCCCTCTGGGAGGCCCTCTGTGGATGAAATCCTAGAGAAACTGTCTTTACTGACAGCTTGAGAAAACCTGAAGCAAGAAGTCCTAGACAAAAAGCCAAGAGAAACACAAAGTGTACATCTCTGACTCAAAATTTCTGATAAATGATCTCTTGTGTCCATATCTCCTGGCAATGTAAGCTTATAGCTCCTTCTGTTGAGCAGTGGAATTTCAGCCAGGCCTGGTGGTTCCTTGGAGTCCCAGCACTGAAGAGTCTGAGGTAAGATCACTATGAGGCCAACCTGGGCTACACAGTGAGTACAAGGCCATTCTGATCTACATGGCAAGACTGTCTCAAAAACAACAGTGAAAGTGAAGTATGTTTCTTACAATCGGAATCTGGACAGGCACTGATTTGGCCAATAAAATGTGACAGAAGTGACACTATGTCAGTTAGTTCCAAGTCTAGACTTCAAGAGCCTTACACTATCCATTTCCTCTCTTGGACCTCTAGATACATGTGGCTAGTGTACTGGAGGACAACGGACCATAGGAAGGAACACACGTCCCAGCCAAGAGCCTGTGAAAACACCCAGCCTTGGCTGTTGATCCAGATGTGAACTCAGTCGATTTGAAAGAGTAAGATATAGACAATATTATTTTAAAATAAAGATAATAAACAAAGGCATATTAGTTTGAAACTGAAGTTAACAACCCTATTACAATTAATATAGTATTCTTTTTTTTTTTTTTTTGTCATTTTCCTTTTTATAGGTATTGGGGATCGAACTCATGACTGCCTGCTTGCAAGGCAGGCACTTATGCCGCTGAGCTAAATCCCCAGCCCCTAATATAGTATTCTTTAAAATGGCAGTATTATCCAGTTTTGAATTCTACATATTTAAAAAGATACAAAATACAAAGCCTACTAAATATTACATATTTGTTGGGTGAACTAATAAAAAATCCATTCCATACTATGCATAAACAATTATTAGTTGAGATACATTTTACCGTTTTTAGGTATAAACTACTAGACTACTCGAATCCTTTATCCATAGATCAATTCTGCTTATTTTACACAGACATACACACACTTATATGATTTGGATATATCTACCAAAGGTTCATGTGCTGGAAGCTTGGTCTTTTGTGCAGCATTGTTGAGGGGGTGGAAATCCTTGTATAAGGTAATTAGGCCATGGGGACACTATCCTCAAAAGGGATTAATGTTGACCTCATACAGTGAGTTACTTCTCATGAGAATGAGTTGCTAGAAAAAGAGGAAATCTGGTCCTTAAATTCCTCTGGTTTTGTCATGCCATGTGACTCTTGTACATTTGCTTCAGCCACTGTGAAGCTACCTGTCACTGTGAAACCGCTACAAGACCCTCATCAGAGGCTGAACCAAAGGGGCCACCCAATCTTGGACTTTCATCTTCTAGAACTGTGAGTTAAATAGATCTCCTTTTTTTATAATTACTAGCCTCAAATATTTTATTATATTATAGCAGAGAAAATGAATGGATACATACATGCATGTGCACGTGTACATAAATACTATACATTTTTTGTTTTGTTTTGGAGACAAGTTCTTGTTACACAGATTAGGATGGCCTTGAACTCATGATCCTCCTTCATTCATCTGTGATGTGCTACAGGCTGGTACCATGCCCAACTTTTAAGTCTACCGAACATATTTCCCTCTAAAAGATAATATTTAATTACTTACTGATAAGTCTGTTTGCCTTTCATATAGGAAAAACTTTCTTCACGGCTATATCAATTTTCTAAAGAATGTAACTTTTTAAAGTTTTTTAATTTTTAAAGAGAATAAAACCGAGCAAAACCAAACAGAGCAAAGCCAATCAAAACAAAACAGTGTAAGTGACACAGGACTTCAAACCAATATGAAATCAACAATGGTTACCATAATGCCTCCTGCTGTCTTCAAAATAGCTATGGATACCATCAGACATAGTAAAAAATCAGACAAAACAGAACAGAATACAACCAATAAAAACAAAACAATGACTGCAATACAGGCCTTCAGAGTAAAATAACAGCAAATCCAAAATGGCTACCATAATATATCTTGTTATCTTTGAAATACCTGTGCATGCCATCGGATACAATAAAATCAAATGAAACAAAACAGAACAAAACCCAACCCAACTAAACAAAAAAATGATACAGAACTTCAAAGCAAGATAAAAGGGAATCAACAGTGGCCACCACCCTCAGGAGATCCCCCAATAGGTGCTAAATTGTCTATTGCCAATCTCTGAATAGATGATCAGACCCACTGGCTTTTGACCTACAAAGTCAGTGAAACACTAAACACTGCAAGCCTTAAATTGTATGGCACCTCAATAGCCACCATCACAGCCAGTGTTTCTCTAGATCAGCTGGTGGCTTATGGCAGAGGGTGTGTGTGTGTGTGTGTATGTGTGTGTGTGTGTCTGTGTTTTGGCTCTTCTCCTTTCTCAGCCTGCACACCAGAAGGGGCTGACATCTGGCTGTCCCCACAATGGCCTGTGCAAGGTGCTGATTCTCAAGGAGGGCTTGCTTCTTGTTGACTTCGTGTTCTCTTCCCCTGCAGTCTGTGAATGGCACTGACTGGCAAGAAAAGGCTGGCATCTGACTATCCCTTCAGCAGCCTGCACATGGCCCCAGTTTGCAGGACAACAATGTGACTTTTTATGAATGACATCATTATCATTAATTATTAGAAAAATCCAAGTCAAAACCAAATAAAAGGGGCTGAGGATATAGCTCCATGGTACAGCACCTGCCTGGCAAGCTCAAGGTCATGAGTTCGAGCCCCAGTACCAAAAAAACCAAAATAAAATAAAATTAAAAACCATATAAAATACTACTTCACAACGAGAATGGCTATACTGTAAAAGACAGACAAAAGTGTTGAGAATGATGCAGAGAAATTAGAACACTCATATATTGCTATGGAGGTGTAAAATGGTACAGCTAACTCTGGAAAAGTTTGGCAGTTTTTAAAAATGTTGAATATAGGGGCTGGGGATTTAGCTCAGGGGCATAAGCACCTGCCTTGCAAGCAGGCAGTCGTGAGTTCGATCCCTGGTACCAATAAAAAGGAAAATGACCAAAAAATGTTGAATATAAATTTGTCATATTACTAGCAATTCCATTTCTATATATTTATGCAAAAGAAAAGAAAACATGTTCATACAAAGACTTGCACGCAAGTTTTCACAACACCATTCAGAACAATGAAAAAAGTATAAATACCCTACATGTCCATCAACTGGTGAACAGATAAAATGAGATATACAGTAAGGAACACTCACTACACAATAACAGAAATAACTAAGTACTGATAAATCTAGAAGATGTATTAAAATCATGGTAAGTCAAAGATGCCAGACACAAAAGACTATACATTATCACATGATTCCACTGATACGAAATGTTATAAAGGTGAAATTTATAGACAGTAGATTAGTGTTTGCCACAGATTGGGGTGAGAATAAGTGCCTGTTTATACAGTGTTTTCTTGTGGGGTGGAGAAAATGTTCTAAAATTATACTGAAGATGATTATACAAGTCTATATATTCACATAGTCCATAAATTGTGAATTTTCTTTTTTTTTGAGACAAGGTCTCACTATGCAGTTCAGGCTGGCCTTGAGCTCAGTTTGTAGCCCAGACTAGCCTCAAAACTCACAACGATCCTCCTACCTCAGCCTCCTAAGTGCTAGGATTACAGGCATTTACCATCATGCCCAGCATAAATTATAAATTTTATGGCATGTATACTGTGCTTCAACAATGTTTTTAAAAAGGAAGTTATCAAAATTGTAATGATAAAACTCTGCTGTACTACAAGTTCTATTTTATTCTTATACATAAGAATTTGGTAGTATCTGTCTTGGGCAATAATAAAGAATTATTCTTTCCCCCCAAGAGCACTTAACAGTGTTACTGAAACTAAAGCTCTTAATTAAGGAAACCATAGCTTTTCTAATAGCATAAAAAAAAATGAAATTTTAGGAATCAATCTAAGGAAGGAAGTAAAAGACCTTCATATTGAAAACAACAGTACTCTAAAAAAGGATATCATAGTGAACATCAGAAAATAGAAAGATATCCTTTGTTCTTGGTAAGCAGAACCAAAATAGTGAAAATGGCCAAACATCCAAAATTATTACACTGATTTAATACAATTCTAATCAAAATTCCAACAGTATATCTTATAAAATTAGAGAAAACAATCCTAAAATTCATATGGAGCCAGAAGGAACCTAGAATAGTAAAAGCAATTCTTAGCAACAAAGGCAAGACAGGCAAAATTCCTCACTTGAAATTATTCTACAAAACTACTAGGACAAAAACAGCATAGTACTGGGGGGGAGGGGGGATCTGAGGTTCAGTGAAACAGATTAGAGAATACAGAAACAACTCCAAAACATTCAGCCATCTTATCTTTGACAAAGGGACCAAACATTCACCGGAAGGATAGTCTTTTTAATAATTTGGTACTAGAAAAACTCGCTTTCCACATGCTGAAGATTAAAATTAGACCAATTATCTTTCATCATGTGCTAAACCAAAATAAAAGTGGGTCAAAAATCTAAATATTAAGACAAAAACACTAAATCTACCAGAAGATAGACTAGGTAGAACTCTTAAAAGACACTGGTGTGTAGGCAAAGACTTTATGAACCACACAAAACTATCATAAAGAATCAACAGTGGGATCACATCTTAAAAGAAACTACAAGAGTGAAGATACAACCCACAGTGTGGGAAAAAATTCTGACAGCTACTCCTCAGACAAAAACTAATACCTACAATACCTAATACCTACCTAAACAACTTTAAAAAGTCAGACTCTCTCCCAGGTTAAAGACCCAGTCCAAAAATGGGCATTGGAAATGAACAGACACTTCTCAGATTAAGAAGTAGAAACCATAAATATATGAAAAAATGTTCAACATATCTGGTCAGTCAATATGCAAATTAAAGCACTGAGATTTCTTCTCACTCCAGAACGAATGATTGCTACCAACAAATCAACCAGTAACAAATGCTGATGGGGACGATGAGAAAAAGGAAACCTTCCCCATTACTGGTGAAAGTGTAGACTGTGTAACCACTGTGGAAATCAGTATAGAGTTCTTAAAAACTAAAATCGGAGTTTCTATTCAACCTAGCTATTCCCTTTCTTGCTATCTTCCCCAAAGAATTAAAAGCATCCTACCACAGTGATATATGCCTACCCATATCTGTAAGGAGCACAGTTTTTAACATCTAAATCTTGGAAACAGCCCATCAACTGATGAATGAATAAAGATTTTTTTTTATGCAATGGAGTACTATTCTGCCAGAAAGGATAATCCTGAGACATTTCTGGGTTAATGGATGTACCGTGAGATTACATTCTTAAATAAAATGAATCAGTAATGCATGTTTAAATACCATATTGTTATTCAGGTGTGGTGGCACACATCTGTAATCCCAGCACTTGGGAGGCTGAGGCAGAAGGATTGTTACAAATTTGAGACCAGTCTGGGCTACAAAGTGAGCTCACGGCCAGCCTGAATTGCATAGCAAGACCCTGTCTCAAAAAAGACAAAAATAAAATATAAATAAATAAATACCATGTTTCTCTGGCATGAGAAACCAAAAATATAAATAAGGACCAAAGTGTACAATAGATACTGGGAGTCAGGTATGGTGGCTCACACCTATAATCCTAGTACTTGGGAGGCTGAGGCAGGAGGCTTGTTGCGAGTTCGAGACCAGCCTAGGCTATAAAGTGAGCTCAAAGCCAGCATGAACTACACAGCGAGACTCTGTCTCAAAAAGAAAAAAAGATACTAGGAAATGGGAAGAAAATGAGAAGGGGAATAAGAAAGGGGAAGAGGGAAAAGAAAGAAGAGACAAGAAAAAAAGAACCTAAGGACAAAATGGAAACAAAACTTTTGTATATAAACAGGGGAAGAGGGGTCTAAGGGAGGGCAAGGGAATGGGCAGATGGAAGATCAAGACATACTGTGTATAGGTACAAATTCCCTGTGATGAATGTTATCATTATGTATATATAAAAAGTTACCAATAAAATAAAAAGAAAAAATAAAGCTTAATGTACCTTGAAATTCTATTTGATAATTTACAAGAAGAATAATTTGAAATGTTATTAAAAAGGAGTTGAAGACAGTGATTATAGATACTGGAAAAGATAATCTTTTAATGAATAAAGAACATAAGAAATAAGATCCTAAGAGAATAAAAACAAGAACTAGGAGACTGAGAAGGGAATCAATATACTTACTTATAAATATTCCAAACATGAGATATTGTGTACATTTTCTTGAGGATAGCACTGTATGGGTATTTCCCTGAGAGAAGGATCTGGAAAGGCATTTTCTTTTTATATAGTAGCCATTTTCTACTGCGTGACTAATAAGGCTTTATTCCAATCCAATCCTTGCCAACTCAAGAACTTAAAGAGCTGTAAGTGTTCCGACATTTCCTACCTACTCATAACAGCATAAAAAAGTCATCATACAGGAATGAAACATGTTTAGACTTCTGTCTTGAGTTATATCACAAGATCATTTAACTTAAACTTTCCTTTTACATTAACTTTCTACAGTAAATGGTAGCTAACTACACTGTATTTAATCTTGCGATTTCATTAGGCAATTTCTTCTTGAAAAGCAACATGGTTGTCTATGAAAACTCATTCTCAAGTCACCACCAGTCACTCCTTATCACAGAGGGTGTACATGGCTATCTCTTAAGGGCCTTAAAGATGAAAACAATAAAAAAATCACTACTATAATAATAAAATATACAAGTAAGAAATAAAGAGGTTTTCAAACTTAAAGCTTCAGCTAATTTTTAAATTTAACCTGGGGAGCTCAGGTAACTCATTTACAATGACATTTAGCCAGTTAGTGCCACAGCCTAACACACAACCTGTGCCATTCTGCCAAGTCTTTGTCTTCATTAACTAAATCCATTCATTTTCAACTGTTCAACATTTCAGTCCTGAATAACCAAACTTTAAAAAGCGTATTCAAGCCAAATATCTGATAAAATGACAACTGAAGACCATAAACTAATGGGAAGGTAAATTAGTATAGCTGCTATGGAAAACAGTATAGAGATTTTTCAAAAAATTAAAAATAGAACTACCATATGATTCAGTTATCCCCACTACTGGGTATATAAAGAAAATGAAATTATTATATGAAAGAGATATCTGTAGTCCTGCATTTATCATTCAATAATAGCTAAGAAATAGAAACAACTTGCATCTATTAGCTGATGGATAAGTGGTACATATACATATTGGAATACTAGGCAGCCATAAAAATGAAATTCTGTATTTGTGATAACATGGATGGACCTAGAGATCAGTATATAAAATAAGCCACGCACAGAAAGAAAAGTATTACATGGCATCCTTCATATGTGGAATCTAAAAAACTGATCTCATAAAAATTGAGAGTAGAATGGTAGGTAACAGAGGCTAGCTACAGAGGAGTAGCAAAAGGTTCATCAGTGGGTACTGAGTTAGGGATGAGTAAGAAATTCTGGTGTGTCACTGCACAGCAGGATATCTATATTTAACAAGCATATATTACAAATTGGATGTGGTGACACACGCCTGTAATCCCAGCACTTGGGAGGCTGATGCAGGAGGGTCACTGTGAATTCAAGACAGCCTGACCTACAAAATAAGTTTAAGGTCAGCCTGAACTGCACAGCAAGACTCCATCTCAAAAAGACTAAAAAAACCAAAACCAAAACCAAAAAAACACCTACCCACAATTATATACTATATATCTCAATAGTTAAATGAAAGAATTTTGAATGGTTTTCTTCCCAAAAAGAAAACATAAATGCCCGACGAGACATATATGTTTAACCCAGCTTCAACATTACACAATGTTTATATGTAGCAAAATGTCAATATTAATAGGTATATTTTTATACTTTTATGTATCTATTAAAATAAATCTAATTTAGAAATTTAAAAATCTAACAAAATATTAACTGTAATTATGTACTGCTGGTGGAATTATGGGTGATTTTTTTCAGTCATTTACAGGGCCCTCCATATTTTCTACCATGAAAATGAATTACCTTTATAGTCTGAAGATATAAACACTTTAACTTAATGAGATCATTATTTTATAAAGTAGCTTAAGGATATGACTCCCTTATAACAAAAAAGTAAAAAAAAAAGATGGAAATGGTGGCATATAGAGATAATGCTTCATAAGAACAACTTATTTTGACTTTTTCTAAATTAGGACAACTTTAATTCTAGCTTTCTCACTTCAATTTAGATTTTGCTCTCAAGCATTTTGTTTTATCTTGCATTTATTTCTCCCTTTGAACTGATTCCTTCCCATCTGCTTTCAAACACACTCAGGTTTCCTCTATCACATCCTATACTCTTTCTATTTTCCTTCCCTGCCAAATTTCTACAATAAGTGCTTTTTAGCTTCCAATTTGTCTTTAACCCTTGACAATCTTGCTTTTACTTTGTCTTCTAATCTGAAAAAGCTGCACATACAATGTAATTTAACACTACATGGGAGCCTTTATAGCACTGCTGATGACATTCAAGGGCAGTTAGGCCTCTCCGACCAGTGAGCTCCCTCCTGACCTAACTGCTCTTCCTGGACTGTTCACTCACAGCAATGCTGACTCTCGTTACCATTCCCAATCCTGTTTCCCTTAGCAACTCTACTCTGCACATTCAAAACTGAAGAAATATGCTCTCACATCTTCAGCTACTTCTTTAGACCCAGGCTCTTCCCTAACATCATTGTATTTGGCTTTCTGGTCTGCCACTGCTAGATCCTTGTTACCAGTCCAAAACCACCTGCTCAATTTTCTTCAACATCAACCAGTCCCCTTTCCTAACTACTTCATTTGAGATCGCTGACATCAAAATCCTCTCGGATGAAGCCTGCGAGTTATTTCATTCCCCCTTCCTTCTTCAGACAAATCACCAGGTCTTCTTCTTCTTTCTTTTTTCTTCACCAAGTCTTCCTAAATCTTCCTTTAGAGCATTTCATATATCCACTCTGATCTTTCTTTTTCCACTGTCAGAACTACAGCTCCATTACCTCAAGCCTATATTACTGTAGGAATTATTTGATTTTTCTGAGGTATAGTCACCTGATCCCTATAAATCATCCATCAGCTTACAATATTTATGTACTACAAAATTCCTCAATTGTTTACAGAATACACATACATTTTAATGAATGCTTTACTCAAATAATTGTATGATGCAAGTTAAACTATTTCTTGGAAATTAAATACACTGAAAAAGGCACTAAGAAATGCAACATAATTTTATTTAACTCTACAATTCCCAAACTTGCCCACCATAGTTTTTGGAATTGATCTACTATACCAAAACTAAACTAAACATTGAAGACCTTCATAACTGGGTACCATACTATTGAAGGCTAAAACTATTATGAAGGCTAAAACTATTATTATTTTGGCAATGCCTAAGGATTAAACCTAGGACTTTGTACAAGCTAGGCAAAGAGTTCTACTACTGACTTCTCTCCTGAGTCCTAAAAGCAATTTTTTTTTTTTTTGAGATGGGAATCTTACTATGTAGTGCAGATTGGCTTTGAACTCATAGTGATCTTCCTGTGTGAGCCTCCTATGTGCTGGGATTACAGGCATCTACCACGATGCCTGGCAATTTGTCTTTTAAATATCAGAAGGGAGAGCATACAAAATAGCCCTAGCTGGTTTTTTGTTTTGATAGGCTGAGAGGCTTTATTGGGGGAGGGGCCTCACAGCAACAGAGTTAAATAATAACATTACTGTTAAAATAATAACCTTCATCAAAAATTTATCAAGTATCAGGCATACTCTTCTCCTTTTTTCAGGTGAAGAAAACAAAGCAAGCATAAAGAGATTAACTGACCCTGAGGTCAACAACAACCACCACAGAGTGGTAAGATTCAGGGTTGAATTCCAGGCATTTTGTTTTCATTACCTACATTCTGAACCAATTCGCCATGCTGCCTTCTAATTAACATGACAGATTGAGTACTGACTATAGAAAGAAGCTGCACAGACAACTCGAATGTGTAATTCATGATTTTTGGCAGTCATTTATTCTTTTTTTTTTTAATTTTATTTAAGGAGGAAAAAAAACAGTGAAAGGGTACAAGTTATACAGATTTACAGAAAAAAAAATGAACAGTAGGAAATCACTAGTTAATGGATTACATATTGCCATCTTAGAAATAATTGTTCAAGTCACAAAATTAAAGCTTGTGGAGTGGACATTCCAACAATGATACTGCAAACAGTTCTGTTCAATGATCCAATAAAAC
Source organism: Cavia porcellus (assembly GCF_034190915.1). NCBI lineage: Eukaryota > Metazoa > Chordata > Mammalia > Rodentia > Caviidae > Cavia > Cavia porcellus. The sequence goes on from NW_026947489.1 coordinate 37,171,208, forward strand.
TCTGTGATATCATTTTCTATCTTATACACTTAAATATACATGCAGTTATATAGTTTGAGCACTTTCTTTTCCTCTCTTTTGTACAATGACTATTACACAGTTTGGGTTTCATTGCTTCCACAGTTCTTATTGCTTTTTTGGAAGAGAGTAAAACCAAATGTGACATAACAGAACAGAATCGGTCAAGTCAAAAGGGTGGAAATAATAGATAATGTAAAAACATAATACAAGATGGTCAACAATGGTTACCATAATGCCTCCCGCTATCTCTAATAGAATTGCCTATATCATTAGTTATAATACAATTGAACAAAACAGTAAAGAACAAAACCAACAAAACCAAAACATTGGAGACATTGTAGGTCTTCAAAAGTAGATAAAAGTCAACGAGAATGGGCGTTATAATGAATCTCATTATCTTCTCAGCTGATGCCTAAACTTTCAAACCTGATACTATCCAGCAAAACAGAATAGAGGAACCTCAGTCAAAAACAAGATGGTGAGAGTAATACAGGGCTTCAAATCGAGATAATAGAAAGTCAAAGTGGGTCAGTCATTTATTCTATTCTCAGTGTTTTCTCAAATGCAAAATGTGAATACTGTGCTGAAAAATCAAAATGACATTATATATGTTATTACAGTTATTACTTCTCATGACATTCACATAAAACTATAAATATATATGACTGTAGAATTCTGGAAAGCAAACTGAACAAGCAAGTCAACGATGGCCACATCTTGTTATGCTCTCAATTTAGACTAAATTTATCATTTAAACCAGAACATTTCTGAGGATAAAAGAAGTGCTATTAAAAATTATGCTGGGACAATAGGCACAAACCAGGTTTGTCCCAAGAAATCAAGACATGTGGTCACCTCACCTCAGTTAAAATGTCTGTTTTCCTAAATCAATTTTCTGTTTTTCTATTAAAGTTATCAGCAATAAAAGAAACAAACTACAGATACAACAACGTGAACAAATCTCAAGTATGTTATGCTAAGCGAAAGAAGAAAGAAGCCAGACTCAAAAGGCTTTAGGTTAAACAACTTCTCTTTTGAAGCATTCTAAAACATCAAAAATGTAAGTATGAAAAATAGCAATGGTTGTCTGGGTCTAGAGGCAGGGACAGGTTAATTACAAAGGCATAAGAGGAAACTCTTCAGATAAATGGACATGTTCTGTACCTTGATCTTGGAGGTGATTACACAAACTGTGTGCATGTCAAAACTCAGAGAAATAATACCTCGCAAACCTGATTAAAATAAATTTAGCTGCAAGCACAGTGGTACATACCTGCAATTTCAGCATCTAGGAAGCTGAGGCAGGAGGACTGAAAAGGAACTTAGCCTGGGCAACTTAGCAAGACCCTATCTCAAAAAAAAATAAGGGCTGGGTATACAGCCCAGAGTTAAAGGTTCTGGGTTCATTCTCCAGTATACCTCAAAAAAAGGGGAGGTGAGGGCTAGGCCAGTGTCATCTATGGTTTTTCACATGAGTCCATGAGCACTAGGTACCTGCTTGACAAAACCAAGAAAATATGTCCTCCCTGGCCCCACATTCCTTTTTTAAATACTGGGGATTGAGCACAGGGCCTTTGCACTGAACTAAATCTTCAGTATTTTACAATTTTTTAAAATTTTGAGACAATGCCTTCCTAAATCATTAAATTGCTCTGGCTATGCTCAAACTTGTGCTCCTCCTGCCCAACCTTCCAGAAAGCTGGGCTTATAGGTCAGCACCACCATGCCTGGCTCCACTCTTTTCCCTCCAGGAAATCCATCCACTCTTCAGTCCTGGATGCTCCAGAAACATTTCTCAAAACTTCTGGAACATGTATTATTTCAACCGTGCCTACTAAGGCTGTGTGTGTCTGGCTATGCAGACCAGGGTGGTGGTGTCTGATGCCCTTTGTATGCAATGGTGTATGTGTGAGTGTTCTCAACAGGAGGCTTATGGGAGTTAAGAGCTTAATTTATACAAGCTGTCAGGCTCCTCCTGCCGTCTTAGCCTTCTGGAAAGTTTCAGGCTCACTATTTAGTAGATACCAAAACTTACAAACTGGTCAAAAAATTTTTTTGGCTTTTTTTGAGATAGGTTCATACTTTGTAGTTCAGGTTGGCTTTAAGTTCACTATGTAGCCCAGGCTGGCCTTAAATTTTCCTTGATTGCCCTGCTTCAGTCTCCTGAGTGCTGGAATTACAGATGCAGCTAAAAAACTAAAGACTCATTTAGTGTTGTCCAATTTCTAAACACTACCTCAAAGGCTGGTGTATCTTAAAGATTAGGTTCAATAGACCCAGGCTGAAATTCTGTTTTTAACATCTCAATATTTCCCACTTCCAACGTTACATAGTAGCAATGACATACCCAAATCTCAGTCAAATTCACTGAGTTTGATTGCACTCATTGCTATTGTAATCATACATTAGTTAAGTGACTTTAGTGTAGTGACTTAACCTTTTTTTTTTTTTTGAGAGGGGTCTTGCTATGCACTTCGGGCTGGCTTCAAACTTGAAATGATTCTCCTGCCTCGGCCTCCTGGGAAGTGCTGGAATTACAGGCGTGTGCCACCATGCCCAGTTTAACCTATATGTATAGTACTGCTATGAAGATTAAATAATTCACTTGCTACATCTGGAAAATGGTTTAATATCCTGTAAATGTTAGCCATTATTCAGTGGTACACAAAGATCATTAATGAAGTTGGTTGACACAATTCATTGTATTAATAAACTATAGTGAGTTGTTAGATTTGTAGATTCTGTTACAGTAAATAATAAAATTCTTAATGATATAAAATACAAAATACCTAGAAAACTTTAAAATTCAAAACAGCAACTGCTCTAAAGTAAAAGAAAAACTGGTGTTATATACAGCTATGTCATAGCCATTAGTAGTTTCCTACATATTCCTGCTCATACTCTCAAATTTCCTAAGCTTTCCTGTTATGAAATTCTCTCTCCCTCCCTCCCTCCCTCTCTCTCTCTCTTTTTTTTGGGGGGGGGGGTCCAAATCATTTTATTGAGGGATTTGGAGTGAGGAGAAACAGCTCAAAACACGCTTTAGACAAGGAGAAGGGACATCCTTGGCATGGCTGGATCTTTCCGTGTCCGCAGTCGCCAAAAGCCCCTCCCTCTTTTTTGATACCAGGGATTGAACTCAAGACCTCAAACTTGCTAAGCAGCCACTTATGCCACTGAGCTAAATCCCCAGCCCTACATGAAATGCTCTAATATCTTCCCAATACTGACAGTAGGAAGAGACAAATAAGCAATAATAATACAGTATGTTAAACATAGTTAATGTCCCTGAGAATTTATCTAAAAATTTAGGGGGAATATGGTTGTTTAGATTAAACCATTAAACAGAAGACAGAGGTTTAAAGCAAAGTTACTTAGAGAGGGTAATAGCTTCTAATGCAATAAAACTTGCCCAGTGACTCTTTAATAATGAGTTCACTAAATGTTTACTTACAAAAGTAAAGAGTATTCAAAACATATGTTGGACTGAGCCGATCAATGACTCAGAGGAAGTAGAATTTATACTAAATAAAAATTGTTTGAAATCTATAGCTAGGTATGGAGGAACATGCCCATAATCCCAACACTCAGGAAACTGGAAGCTGAGGCAGGACTGTTGCAAATGACCAGAGTCTGGGCTACAAAGTGCGTTCAAGGTCAGCCTGAACTGCACAGCAAGACCCTGTCTCAAAAAGACAAAATAAATAAATAAATAAAACAAACCTATAATTTATTAGCAAGCAGATTCAAAGTAAAGGAAATGATTTCCTTAAATATGACACTTTTTTCTTAGGTACATTTGGTCAAAAGTTGGTGGGAGTGTGGATGCAGAGGTGGCTGCTGTAAAAGGGTAACCAACTCAGGTACTCAGAACACAGTTAAGCACTGTCAACCACAGGAGATAACTGTTAGCCAGGAAAGAATACTAAGAGAACTCAAAACTAGTTAAAAATGGTAATGTGGGTTACCAAGTATAGCAAAACATTAAAACTGTGCCATGATATTTGCGTTATCTTTTCAGACGTGATAGGTTTATATTTACAGATCATCTTAAAGTTAGGCATGGTCACCTGACTTGATTTGGCCAATGAACTACAAACAAAAGTCTTTAATAGTCTATCTGTTTAACTCTCACCATCTTACCTCTATTAGGGTAACAGGGCAGAAGGTGAAGGCTCCATTCCTGTACAAGGACAACAAAGAGCTCCCTCCCAGACAACTGCTTTGCAACATGAAGGTAGCAGAAATGAATCTTTGTTACTTTTAGTCACTGAGATTTGGGGGTTATTTGTTACTGCAAAATAAGGTAGTCCATCCGGACTGATAAACCATTCAAACAATGTTGTGAGCACAAAATGATTTAGTCCCATTAGGTAGTTATTTAAATAAATATAAATGCATGCCACTAAATACACGTTTAATTTCCTTCTGATTATTTAGTTTCCACACAGATTCGTTAACAAGGAGTTAAAAAAAGTTTTTACGAAGTTTAAAGGACTCATGTCCATAATGCTATTTTTTAGTGAACTGATAATTCACTCAAATAATGAATGCCACACTACAAATGCTTCTCAAGAATTAGTCCACCAGCCTCTCTTCAACTGGAAACATACTTTCTCACTGTTCTTTTTTTTATTTTAATTTTATTAGTACAGATTTGTAGTTTACAAAGTTTACATTCATCTTGTGGAGTAGGTACAAGTATATAACAGCTGTTTTTTTCTTTAATCCCCTTCACTCACTACTTTTTGTTTCCTTATTTTCTGCATCAATTATTCAGTAATTAATAATTATTAGTACAAGTCACTGTTGGGGAACAGACCAGAAAAGCAGACTGGATTAAATGTGGAAGTCCCTGATACTGGGTCAGGAATCTGAACTTTATCTGCAGGCAAAATAGACTATGAGCAGCTATGTACAGGAATCATACAATGAAAAGCTACCCTTGGCAATTATTTATATACCAGTTGTGAAGCTGGCATGGCTGAAACAGAAAGGCCAAGAGTGCTAGTTTTCAACTATTGTGCCATGAATCTTCCATGGAGGAAAGGCCAAATTATAATCCATATAATCAAGTACACTAATAAACTGTTAATGACAATATTAAGCAGTATAAGGAATGGGCAGAACATAGATTTCTGTATATATGAATAAAAGGCAAATTGAAATACCAAACAGAAGGGGCTGGGGATTTAGCTCAGGGGCATAAGCATTGCAAGCAGGCAGTCGTGAGTTTGATCCCTGGTACCGATAAAAAAAAAAAAAAAAAAAAAAAAGAAATGCCAAATAGGCACTAATATCTGGTGACGGACAAAACTGCACTCTGTGATTGGGACAAGCAGACAGGGCAGAAATTGCTTAATAGTTTTGAAAGGGAACCAAGTGAACGATGAATACTTCACTACAAGATTAATATTTTTATAACACAGGCCTAGGTTGTACTATGGCTTACATTCTCAATTCTTTCCAGGTACTTAAGAGTGTTTGTGCACTACTTCAGCAAACTTGTCTTAACCCAAAAACAACCCATTTATCCATTCACATAGCAAATATTAAATGCGTATCATGGGTTAATTACCATTTAGGCACTGGGGAAACATCCCTAGACAAAACAAAGTCCCTCCCTGTCCTCCTGATTCTATTCCAGTACATTTACATTCCATTCTGATTTCTTCCCCAGTCCTACAACACTGGAATAGCTTTTATAAATGCCTTTAGAAGAAAGCATCTGCAATTAATTCACACTAAATGTGAAAGAGCAATATATCCCTCACCAGCAATCTCTCCTTGAGAATTTCAGGTTCTCAGAGTTGGAAAGAACCCTGGAGACAAAATCAATTTACAGATGAGATTAAGCACCTCACCCAAGAAAATGCAGGTCAGCTGCCCAAGCATACTCAGTTACTGGTAGAAGAGTCAGGCTTCAAAGCTATGACTTGAGTAACAGAGATTTTCCCATTGTCAGACAAAGTCTAGAGAGTCTTTAACACACCAGGCAGAAGAGGGGCTGCTAAGTGGACATCTCCTGACTCATTCGTGTGCGGCAGTTTTCTAGGTGTCCTATTTCAGACAAAATGAATTTCAGGCACAGAAAACTGAAGAGAAGAGGTGGTCACAAGGAAAGGGAATCAACTAGGGAGACCTTTCAGAACACTCTTCAGCCTATCTCTACATTCATCAGGCCTCAAAAACAAGACGGTAAATTTAATAGTAACTTTTCCTAGGCTCATGGATATCAAAGTTGTTAGTGAGAAAATACTTTGGCGAGATGAGCAAGAAATTTTTAGTACAATATCTGAAAGTGGTAAATAAAAGTCAAATTTATTCTATCTGATTTTTAAAATTTGTAATAGACTCAAGGTGGTTTTTTTAAAGCTTTCCTAAAAATATTTTCCACAAAGCACCAAATGAAACTCATATAATCGATATCTTAGCCCATTTTCCACTGCAATTACAGAATATTAGTTACTGGGTAATTTACAAAGAAAGTTATTCCTTAAAGTTTTGGAAACTGGGAAGATCAAAGAACCACACCTGGCTTTCTTGCTATATCACAACACAGAGGAAGAAAATATATATACTGGAAAGAGCCAGCAAGACAGCTGCGATCTAACCTTATCATATATAACCACCAACCTATTCCTGCATAAGGATGCAGTCCTTGTGACCTAAATATGGTTCCATGGCCCTTCAGGCTGTGCTTTATAATACTGTCACAACAGCAATTAAATTAACCTTGGAGGAGTCAAAGAATAGCAATCAAGTCTAATATTGATAAAACATTGATGAGTATATGTTATGACACATTCTGTTACTAGTCAAGCATTATTTTAAAGGTAATTTGTACTCCCCTGAAAAAAGAGTAAGTTACATTCACCTTGTTTGTAAAATTGTAGCAATGGGTACATTAAAAAAAAAAAATCACACTAGCCCTCCCATTCTTATGTAGATTCATAACTAACAAATCTAAATATTACTATTTTAAAAGGCAAACAATTAAACCTTTTGGGAAAATAAGTTTAGCATAAAAAATAAATGTAAAAAATTTAAAAGAATAGTATGAGTTTTAGGGAAAGTGTAAGATGACAGACACAGAACTCTTAACATCTCAATATGTGTCTATTTCAGTTTACATCCATAAAATAAAAATTATCATAAGCATTCCAACATATTTCAGTGGTTTCACTCTTCCCCAGGAGATTGCCAGGAGCACCCCTGTACTCCCCGTGAGACACTGCCAAATGTCCCCTTCAGGGGACTAATGCTCTCAATTGAGAAGCACTGACTTAAAGTTTTAAAAGTTCCAAAACCATATCTTGCTTTCTACTCAGAGCTAACACATGGATCTTATCCAGCACTCCTCAGCCTTGCCTCACATGGTCTTACTCAACTGGAGCTTTCAAAACAGGCCAGATTTGCTGTTCCCAAGGAACATTATTTTTATTCTTAATTCCAACTCTTTTAACAGCTTTCTCACTAAAATTCTCCATCTACCTATTCAATGTCCTTCATAAATCTTTTGTTGGCTGTTTGCAGAAACATTACTTAGTTCAGCATATATTAACTGTATTAATTATGCAATGTCACATACATTTTCGGTGGTTAATCTCATATCCCAAACTAAACCTTCCCAAGATTTGCCTACATTTCTTTTGTAGAGCCAATTGGGTCTAACTAGTACTGTACTGGACATAGAGGCAATCAAAACTTTCATAACTAATGACCAAAGTTTAAAAGTTCTGCCATCAATAAGTATAAACTGGTGATTTCCTATGATTTTGCTTTTGAACTACATTTCCCGTCTGAAGCTGTAGCTAAATATATTCATTCCAGATACAAATTTTAAAAAAGAAAACGTTAAGGTATAATCACATACTTATATATTTTAAATACATAGGTTAATGACTGTTCCTACCGTGACAGGAAATGATACAAAAGAATTAAAATTATGAACATCATACACAAAGAATCTTATAAACTTCATTTATCTTAAAATATTCAATAGATTTCCCCCACAATACAAGTACAATCAACATGGGCAAAGAACTCAATTGAAGGGTGTATGAATTTATATGTAAGCAAAAGCACACTCACATATTTCCAGAGGTGAAATGAAAGCTAAGAACTACATGTAAGAGAGGTAACAAAGTAGAAGTTAAAACTGAGCGGCCTCTTGGGTTCCCAACTTATTACTCGCATAACCTTGTACAAGTTTGCCTCACTTCCCCATGCCTCCGTTTCCTCTGGGCAACACTATCTGCAAAAGGAAAGCTCTTAAAACAATACTGCACAGGAACTACAATAAAGTTAAGAATAATTATCTCATTATCATATCTATTCAGATTCAACAGTCCTACCATTGGCAATATGAACTTGGAGAATTTTCTGTAAGTTAAAAAAACCCCAAATTTATGACCATAAAAAAGAAAACAAAACATTACTCATTATTATACCAGTAGATAGTGAAGCAAAAGCCCCAATTCTGATTCAAGTCTGAAACTAGCTTTTAAAAAAAGTCGGATGATTCTTTTACACAAATTTAAGCTATTAGGTAGCCTCGGTCCTCAGATTTTTTGCAAGCGCTAACCTGGTAATTATTACAGAATTTGCCTTCCATTTTATTTCTTCAAATTTGTAAAGGAAATGACACACCTCTGTTTTCAAGCAACTTTATAAGCAAAAAGGAAACGAATCAACTCTGTGATCTCCGAATATCTCATTTAAGAGCGTAGGTGTATTACAGACAACCCTTCGGGACAATGAGGGCTTTTAAGTTGCAATAAACAATTCTTAGGCAGTTATGTCAAGTTTTTGTCCGGCGAAACAAAAGCTCATCTGTCAGAGAGCCCAGGACCCGTCGGGAAATAGGAAGAGCCGGGACGGGCCGGCCCGGCGGCCTTCGGGAAACCCGTCCCTGCCAGCCCATCTCCGGCGCTCGTCCCCTGGGCAGAGACGCCGACTCCGGGCCGGAGAGCGCAGTGACAGCCGGTTCGGTCCCCGCCCTCCTCGCCCTCCCCGCCCGGACGCTGGGCCCCAGACCCGGCCCGGGCCGCCGCCAGCAGCCCGCAGCCTGGAAGCCCGCAGTCGGCCGGGCAGGCAACGGGACGGGCCGGCGCGGGGCCTGCAGGTGGCCCAGGGCGGCGCCGGCCTGGCCGCGGGAGCCCTGCCCGCCGAAGCAGCGGCAGGCAAGGGCCTGTTCCGCCTCGCCGTCACTTACCGGCGCCTCATTGTACCGCGCCGCCTCAGCCCAGCCCGGGCGCTGACCAGCCGCACCCGGCAGCCTAGAGCGTCCCTCTGCTCCCGGGCCTGACTGCACTCAGAGCCATTCAAACACAGCGGCGCGCGCAGCCCGCCGGGATAGCGTCCCCGGCGTCCTGCAGGCCCCGCCCTACGCAGGCTCCGCATCTCCCTCTCACGGGTTGCGTAGCACGGAGGCGGGGGGAGGAAGAGAGAGTGTGGTCACAGAGCCCTCTGCTGGCCAAGGGCCGCCCAGCAGTTAACTGCTGCGCCTCGAGTAACACCAGTAAGGAAGTGAGGGTGAGTTGTGTATGTAGAAGGAAAAATCTTGTCAAATAGGAGCCTGTGCCACGGTGTATCAGCTAAACAGTCTAATGCAAAAATATGGTGCTGGAGGAGATCTATTCATTCACTCCATTTTAATGCACTTGGGCATAATACGTTAAAGCGTGGATTCTGAAACTCTGTGACGTTGGGCAAGTCACAAGAATTCCTGTGAGCTCTAATTTCCCCATCTATAAAATGGAATCGTACATCTGCCTCTTGGTGTAGTTGTGGGTATTAAATGAAGTAGTACATATAAAATGCTTAGTGGAGCACGTGGCGTGTGCTAAGTACTGCATCATCAGTCATTAGCTGTCATCAGTCATTAGCTGTTTAGTTTCTATTGTGTACCAGGTTAGCCTCTTTTTTTTTTTGGTCTTTTCCCCATTTTTATGGGTACCGGGGATCGAACTCACGACTGCCTGCTTGCAAGGCAGGAACTTATGCCGCTGAGCTAAATCCCCAACCCCCCAGGTTAGACTCTTTTTAAGAACACAAGAAATGCATATGATGCAGGATCTGTTCTCAGGAACTGCATTCAGTCTCTTTGGGATGGGAACACTAGAGTATTGAGATTAGATGACTATTGCGTTGTTCCTGATACAACTACTGAAGACAGTTCTCTTCATTTTGTGGGAGCCAGAGCCTACTCAGCTTTTATGTAAGTCACTGGTTATGGTTGAACAAACTGTAACAGAAGCAAGTTTATCTCCCTGTTTGCAGAAGTTGATCAAACAAGACCTGTTGTGGATCACAAATTCACAATGGCTAATTTTGCATACTTCCCTAAGGGATAAAATGGAGGCTTGGGATTATCAGTATCACCCAGTTGAGATTCCCCTTGACTCTTTAGGAATGAGCCATCCTCTTCCTCCCACTAAGACTAAAATTAAGAAATTAAATAAACTTTCCACTAAATTTAGAAAAAAGCACTCCAGGGCAAATCCTTCTTAACACAAGATCATCTCTGCCTTCTTGTCATTCCAGGATAATACCTGCCCATTGAATCATCAACCTATGAGTCTTCTGCCGCCTTTGAATCTTTCACTACCCCCGCCCATCACTGTAGCTGTCTAGGAGTGTCACTCTTTTAGCCTATTTGGAGATGACTTCCCAGTCACTTGTCACTTATTAGTAATTTGTCTCTGTTTTTTATTCTATCTTCTTGCTGTACCCTTAACACAGGCAGGTAGGGCTCTTGGCTGGGTCCCTGATAAAGGTCTTTGACCAAAAACTTCCTCGATGACAGACTATGTATTAGTGGCCCTTTTTTTAGGTCCTTTCAGAACTCCCTGGGGCTTGCCTAAGTGGTTGCTTCACTTCAACAGTATTTTCGACAGCCCCTATGTACCAGGGACACAGTTTGAGGACCCATCCTCCACCAAGTCCAGGCAGATATTTTTCCAGGTGTTGGAGACAGCTGAAAATAGTTTACCATGTCTTGAAGAAACAGAAGAAGTCATTCCCACACATTACAGCTATAAAGTTATTAAAAGCATTTCTTAAGTGCTGTGGAAGTTCAATCAAATGGAGTATCTGCCAGACAAACTAATCAGAGCCAACCTGTCATTAGGTGAGTATAGTAACAGGATCCCTAATTAATCCAAAAAATTAATTAATAGTGAAAATTAAGGCAGCACTTTAGGGCCGTGGGGAAATTTTTAGGATATTTTGTGTGAGCGGTGCCTTTGGGAGCTTCTTAAACTGCAGCAAGCATGAGCAGACACTGCCTACATGTGGGGTCACATAGCAGCTCCAGCTGGGGAAGTGAGCAAAGTGGGTGCAGCCCTGGCTCCCAGGGCTGTACAGCAAAGACTGTTTCCCGAGTATGACCTCCATTATGTAGCTGTGTTATTTTAAAGAAAATAAAAGTTTATACAATGAAATCACTTTCTCTTAAGCTATTCTTCATTGTCAGGAACAGGATTTTATTGATTTCCCACTATTATGAAAAACAATGCTGGGCTCTCATCGGAACAAGACAGTAAAAATAGCAAGCCATGGTCCTTATTACAAAGGAGGATGGGTGATATAGTAAGGCAAGTAACGGAGTCCCAGGACTTAGGGTATCCAGTGTGTCGACATAGAAGACTCTCAGCTAAATCATGGCTTCCGGTTGCCTGCAGGTCAGGAAGGAACCTCAAAAGTTTTCATTTCTGGAGCATGTTAGCACACAGAATCTCAGAAAGCTTCTTTTCCAGACTCAGGTTCTGAGATTCACTACTGGTGTGATGAGTGGAGCCAGGCTTCTCAGATCTCATAATTTAACATAAAAGAGGCCAGGGAAATAACTCAGTGACATTGTACCTGCCTGGCAAGCATAAGGTCATGAGCTTGATTCCTAGTACCAAAAGATAATTTAAGATAATAAGGATAATTTAAAAGGTACTTTAACATAAAAAAAGCAAGCTACCTCTGTATTACTAATTTTGAAATACATAAAACTATTACCAAGCCATGCAGGCCAGGAGGAGAATCAAGAAGCCAAATCTACACCTTCCTGTGAGCCAGCTGGTGCACAGGCTGGGGGACAAGAAGAACAGTGCCCCTCTGTCACCACCCTCGCCAAGTAACAGGCTGACTCAGAGGAAATGAGGCAGAAATGATAGCAACTAAAGTAAAAAGAAATAACTTTTTTAATGTTTGTATTGTTTGATTGACTTTGCAGACCTAAAGCTGATAGTCTGAGCATCTCTTTGGAGGATAACAATATGCATTGTAGCAACTGTGGGAAATTTCCTTCTGTCTTGTTTTTGAAATCCAGTGTTTTATTGTTTTGTTTTATTCCTGTATCTATTAACCTGCACAACTCTTCTGAAGATAATAGTATGCAATATAACAACCATTGTTAAATTCCTATCATCTTGTTTTGAAAAAATATATATATTACCACTTTAGCAAGGAAAAATCCACTGATACTTTAAGGTTTAATTGTTTTTTGAGATAAGATCTCACTATGTAGTTTAGGATGGCCTTGAGTTCAGGCTGGCCTTGCAGTTAATGGCAGTCCTCCTGTCTCAGCCTCCCAAATGCTAAAATTACAGGCATACACCACCATGCCTGGCTAAAATTTGATTTTTCTTATTAAAAAAGTGCAACCTCACTTATGGTATATATATATATAACAATGGATTACTGCTCAGCCATAATGAAGGATAAATTTGAGTCATTTGTAGGAAAACAGATGGACTTTGAGTCCATAATGCTAAGTGAAATAAATCAGAGCCAGAGGATTAAATATCACATGGCTACTCTTGTAAGAGAAATCCAAAGTATAAATAATTTCAAGAGCAGAATAAAAGAAAGACGATACAAAAGAGGGAGAAAGATGCTGTGGAGATAGGAAGGGGATGTGTGGATTGTGAGAGACAGGAGGGAGAAATGGGGAGGTGTAAAGGATCAAAGTGTGATATGTGCCAGTTGCCCAGGATGAATATTTTTTATGTATCATAAACATATACAAATATTTTTAAGATGTAGCCCTAACATATATTTAAAATCTCTAAATGAGTGCCTATGTACAAAGTGTGTGTACCAGGGACCTTCACACAGAACAGTCGCCAAGGGAGCCTAAGCCTCCTCTTTTCCTCCTGAGCAAACAGGCAGCTGAATGAGCCTGCTAGCTTTACGCCCACTCTCCAAAGCAGATTCACTCCAGGACAGTGTGTCAGGGTGCTGGGATCCCTTGAGAACAGGAACTCATTCAGAAAGTCATCTAGTGATTGATCATCAGGAGCTGGTCTGACAAGCTGGACACGATTATGTGACCTGGTGTTTCAGACAAGGCGGGGAAGTGGAGAGTAAGCCTCATGATCATGGATCATCTGATCTAAGTGACGTTAAGAGAGCTTTGGAGGGTACAGACAAAGACTGAAATTATGTGTGGGTATCTGGCAGGTAGTAAAGACCCAGAATTATCAAGTGGCAGTGTTCAGAGGCAACGAGGGGGACAAAAGAGACCAGTGGTCAGGAGAGTGATGCTTAAGTCAGATACTGAAAGGACTGATGTCACCAGAGTGCACAGTGGCTAAGGGAAAGATGGGAGAGTTGCGGACAGGAACCACAGGTGTGAGCGCTCGGACCAGAGGTTCAGGGAACCACTGCATTTACTGCAGCATTTGCCATTTGCACGATGCGCAACTCAGATGATGCTGGGTCTACTAAAGGATAACGCTTTAGCAGACCTAACCACACATTGTCCGTCCCTCCACTATCCAGCCTCAGCATCTTAGGAAAATGCCAGGCAGCTGATTTTGGCGAAGTCAATCCCCAGCTTCCTGTGCGGTCTGTGGAAGGAAGTAATGCAGTTTCAGATAAGGCAAGAACAGGGGAAATGAGCGAATCTTGCTCCTGGTTTACAAGATCCATGATTGGTTTTAAACACTATCGCAATACTGATGCACTGCTTGGTGGCTGTAGCAGCAATTTTATTTGAATTTTTCTGGGGTGGGGATGGAAGTGGTAGAGGTGTGTTGAATTATTGGGGATTCTGTTGTGAAAGCAGTTTATTTCTGATACATCTGCAGGTCTCTGCCATACTTCAACAGCTGGGGAGAAGGTGAACTGAAAACTTAAAAGTTTACTAAAGTAAATCCAAGGACGTATAAATGACTGATTGCATTTCAAAGGGCCTACTTTGGACCTCTCAATGTCTTAAACTGCATCAGTTTTGTGGTATGTTACCCTGATTGTATGACTTCCCCACAGAACTCTGTTGATACGTACCTAAGGATATTCACAGCAACTTTCCACAACAGTGAAAAATGGGTACAAGCTAAATGCCCATCAGTTGTGGGCTAATGTCGAATAGACTATTTAGCCTTGAAAAAGAATAACAGAGATCGTATCTATATGACAGATATAGAAGACATCCACAGTAGGCTAAGTGAAAAAACAATGTAATGTGCAGTATTTGGTATGCACTTATTTATGCAATAAGCAGTTTAAACAATCCCAACTCTTTTTGGGTGGGGGGGAGACTGGAATGAAACTCAGGACCTTGCGCTTGCCAGGCAAGTGCTTGTGTCCCTGAGCAATATCTCCAGCCCAACAATTCAACATTCATCTACATGTGTAAGTAGTGACTTCTTCTTTCTCTCTCTATTTTTTTTTTTTTTTGTACTGGGGATCGAGCTCACAACCTTGTGCTTCCCAGGCAGGTGCTTATGCTGCTAAGCTAACTTCCTGGCCCCATCTTTCCCATATTAGAGTATCTATTGTTCCCCCTTTAACTCTTTTTGACTCCCATTTCATCCCTTATGAGTCTGCTTGGGCTGTCATAGCAAAATACTGAGTGGCTTAAATAAGAGAAATTTACTTCTGCATTTACTTATTTCTGGAGGAGGAAAGTCCAAGATCGAAGGATTGGTAGTTTGGTTTGCTGATTCAGGCTCTCTTTGGAGCTTTGAGAGATGCTTTCTTGCTGTGTTTTCACGTGGTAGGTAGGGTGAGGTAGGGGACAGGCAGAGAGTTCTTCGATATCTCCTATTAAAAGAGCACTAGTGCTATCATGAGCACTCCACATGCATGACTGCATCCCAGTGTAATTAATTCCAAAGGCCCCATCACTAAATTCCATCACACAGGAGATTAGGGTTTCAACATATGAGTTCTGGGGGAACTCAGACATTTACTTCAGAACAATCCTTCTTCAAAAGTCTGAGGTTAAAAGACAGTGCTTTACATCTAAACTGATTTAAACTTTTAAAAATTTGAACATAGGAAAAAAATGTCCAAAGTACCTGGATTGATCATTCAGATACATGCTTTATGGACAGATTAGCTTACTTTCAAGATAACTGAAATTAATCACCAGAATGAATGGGTGAATCCATAGTAATGACTCGGATAGACCTGTTAGGCCATCAGTACTGTATCATTATGACTCATGCTGGAGCTGTCTTTTTCATCCTTTAATGGAATCTGTGGGAATGGCAACTCTCCCAGCTTCCTAAGCAAGGGCTGGAGGGAGAGATACTATAAAGGAAGCTTGTTAAAATGTGAATTGCACAACTGCCCATCGTAAGCCAAGAAAAGGTAATTGCTAAACAAGAAGGGTATTACTAAACCACTGTCCTCTCCCAGTGCCATATGCTAGTTCACATCATTGCTGACAGAGGCATTTTGTGGCATTACAGAGCCATGAACCAGAAATTAGGAAAAATAAAAAATTATAATCCACATAGACTAATATGGTAACCCAATAGCCACTGGTGAGGTAGAATCTTACCAAAGAAAAAATTTTTTTCTTCACTAAGGTAGTTTGAAAATGCAAACATAAAATGGAGAAAATAATTTTTTTCCTCAAGACCCTCCAGTACTTACACAGAATAAATTTTGTTGGAAATAAAGTAGTTTAAGGTGGGATTTTTCAGATGGCTATGATAGTTAAAAATAATTAGGATGTGCCAGGTGAACCCATTTTATTAAAGTGGCCAAGATGCTTAGAAGCTGTTAGAGTGTCCTGGGGAAACTGGTTGGACTAGGAAAGACAGCCAAAGAGAATCCTTATGCAGACACTGACTGTCACATGACATAGACCAAACATTTAAGACATTTCTGGGAAAGCTTTTTTACTCTCCCAAGGGATTCATTCTTGCTAATCGAGCTGTTTGAACAAAATTTTTTTTGTTCAAATTTCAATTCAAATGCAATTACTCAGAGAAGAAAGGTATGAAAAAGCTTCAACTCCTAGAAAGAAGAGGTACAGAAATAAACACAAAAACCGTACAGTTAGCACAAACTAAGTAAAACAACTCAACGGAGCTGTGGAATCGTGGCTTGTTTTCTCACTCTTCCTTTGTTTAAAATCATATTCGCACAAAGGCACAATGAAAGGGAAATTTGGTATTTATTTTGTAGTTTCAATATTCCTATCATTTTCTAATTCATGTTTAATCCAGGCAGAGGCACACAGAGGCCCTCAAAAATTATTGGCTGTTTGAATTATTTTGTAAACTTAACATTTTAAAAAGTACTTATTTCAATTATTTTGAATATTAGACCAATTTGTATGAAAACCATCACCCCCCAAAATTAATATTTTTATATTTCTTAATTATAATGTACTTTACATAATTACAGTATACTCATACTTTGGCTTCATATTCATTTTCAATTTATTTAATCACACTTAGTAATCATTTGTTCATATAGTAGCATTTCCTCCTGTTTTGCTTTCTTTAGTTCCATTGCCAATATTTCTCTACTTATCCTAGTTTTAGCTGTTGTTTGAAAATATTACATACAAATTCTAAAAATAAACAATTGCTATGTTTTACATTGTGTGCTCTTCCAAGTAGCATGATAAAATCTCATGCTTTTCTGCTATATCTTATCCTGTACATCCCTTCTGCCAGCATACCCACTTAAAAGCTCTTGAGGTTATCAGGTCAATTGTCTGGGTACTGCAGTGTTTGTATTCAAAGAAGTCTTATTCTACTTACTGAAGTTCCTATAGTGCAGCAAAAACGATGCTGATAAATTGATATGCCAAAGAGAAGCTCTAAAGTGCTTCAAGTGAAAACTTCAAAGCCAAAGCTCTCAAGAAGATAAAAAACATTGCATGCCAAGCTTGCTATGATCTTCAGTGAGAGCAAATCTATCTGTGAAATTGTAAAGGGTAAAACAACTTGTATTAGTTTTGTTATCATGCTTCAAACTACAGATATGTATGACAAGTACATACTCATTTACTTCCCATAATTTTGTCAACCTGGCACTGTGTCATTTTATATCATCACAAAAATACAGGGGAAATAAAGGGAGCTAGGTGTGATAGTCCTGTAATCCCAGGACTCTGGGAGGCTGGGGAAGGAAGGAAGACCTGGTTTCAAAACATAGAGAGTTGGGGATGTAGCTCACTGTGGTGGTTCTGGGTTCAATCCCCAGTACTGAAAAGAAAGAAAAAAAAAAAACAAAAAGAAAGAAAGTTCAAGAAGGTATTTTGAGACTATACTCACATTTTTTATTATTATATAGTATTACAATTGTCCTATTTTATTACTAGTTGTTAGTCTCATAATGTGCTTAATTTAGAAGTTAAACTTTATCCTAGTTATATATGCATAGGAAAAATCCTATGTACAGATTTCACTATTATCTGCATTTTAGGCATCCACTGGTAGATAAGGAAGGACTACTGTACTTTCTATGTTTGAGGCAAGAGGTTGTGAAATCATAGATAGTTAACATATGGTTTCTGCCTTTAGAGGATTTAGGGTATGGATCTGAGCATGCTGCTACATGCCTGTAATCCCAGTAAGCTGGGAGGCTGAAGGAGGATCATAAATTGCACCTCAAGGAAGGCTCTGGGTTCAATCTCCAGTACAGGGTGGGTGAGGGTGCACTTAGGATATGGTATGGAGGGTAGAAATAAGTACTTAGGTCAACAAACAGTGCAAATTAGTTAAGTGCTATTAAAATGCAAAATGTAGTGGAAAGAGAGGACTGTGCACCAGGGCCTTAAGGAAGCTTGGAAGGAATCTTCAAGGTTCATCAGAGCCAATGTGATAAAGGCAGAAAAGAAGAAGCATGAAAATAATCCATATGTTGGGTCTTCCTATGATCAGACAGACAGACATTTTAGGATGGATTGGATAGGGCAAAACTTTTCCATTTCTGACCTATTCAAAAAGTCTATGAACATATAATACTTGTAAAATAAGAGAATGAGGCAGAAGCGGAAATCTTCAACATCTTCACCAAATTCCACCCATATCAAATAACTAGGTATAGGGGATCAAGCTACTAGCTTGTACCTGACTGAGGGGGTGACAAAGATAAAACACAAAGAACACAGAATTAGGTTAAAATGTGGGGAGCCAGGGGAACTCTTATCTCCTTTTGACGACGGGGGGGGGGTGTGGAGAACGAGGAGGAGGAGGAGGCGGCGGCGGCGGCGGAGACGGAAAAAGAAGAAAAAAGAAAAAGAAAATGTAAATCCTGCCTTCAGCTCTCTCACCGCTTTTCTAAATCCTTCGCTCACTCCCTAATCCTCCCGACAGGAAATTTCCGGCACGATAGTGACGTCTGCAATGCTGCGCCGGAAGTGCTCTTGCGGCGTGTGACACACAACTCGCAGCGACCCGGTGTGTAAAACCGGTGGGTGGCCGGGTGAAGCCAGGGACTAGCGTATCTTCCTGCGTGAGGCTCTCCACGGCTTTAAGAAGCAGCTGTTAC
The DNA here is from genome assembly GCF_034190915.1 of Cavia porcellus. Classification (NCBI taxonomy): domain Eukaryota; kingdom Metazoa; phylum Chordata; class Mammalia; order Rodentia; family Caviidae; genus Cavia; species Cavia porcellus. Next base: position 37,189,970 of record NW_026947489.1, read on the forward strand.
CATGACAGCCCAGGGGAGTTTGGTAGCCAACCGAGGGCGACGGTTCAAGTGGGCCATTGAACTGAGCGGGCCTGGAGGAGGCAGCAGGTAAGGTTCCAGGGCGAAGCTCGACATCAAAGCCTTTACCCCAGACCAGCCCCTGAATAACGGGACCTGAGCTTCAGGCGCAAGTCTCTGAAAAAGTTGGGTGGTCACCAGGGGAGGTAGCCGTTCTTGTGTCATGGAGGTTGCTTTTCTCTAAGGATGCTTGTTTCAGTCCTCCCAAATAGGGAAGGGATTGGCTGAACGATATAGCTTGATCTAATCTGGGTAGGTCCATCTTTAGATCTTTATTTCTATGACTAATAAAACGGAAAATATGGGATATAAAAGTTTGAAAAGTTGCATCTTGTTTTGGTTCTTTATTCAGGGGCCGAAGTGACCGGGGCAGTGGCCAGGGAGACTCACTGTACCCAGTCGGTTACTTGGACAAACAAGTGCCTGATACCAGCGTTCAAGAGACAGACCGGATCCTGGTGGAGAAGGTACAGAGGTATAGATGTTACCGTAGAATTTGGGCCAGTCCTGATCCACCCTCCTCTCCCAGGGAGAGGTACTGTAAATAGCGTTTAAATTGATTTCCTGGGAGCTTAAACAGCTTTAGATTAGTGTGACAGTAGTTTATGTATCAGCTCAAGAAGTACTTAAAAATTGGAAAAATAAAAGGCATTTGTAACATAAAGTATAAGGAAGTAGGTTGAAGATGATCTCTTGGTGGCAACCCCTTCCAGTTAAAATCTTTTCTGTTTAAGTTCCTTCACACCACATGTTTAATCTGTCAGGTTATTCTACTGGTTTTACCTTGAAAGTAGAGCCCAAATCCTATTACTACTTCCAGCTGCTCACCTATTATCCTGGTACAAGCTACCATCCTCCACTGAGATTTTTGCATTAAAGCTTTATTGTTAATGTTTATTCTTTTGAGTTATAGTTGTGTACAGTAATCTGCATTCACTAAAGCATGATGTTTTAACCTCAACACTGTTGACGTTTGGGGGTGTTTATTTGTTAAAGGGAACTGTACCTTGCAGTATGTTTAGTATTCCTGGGCTTTACCCATTTGATACCAGTTATGATGCCAGATGTCCTAGTTGTGACAACCAAAAAATACTTCCAGTCTTAATATATGTCTTCCAGGAGGCAAACTGCTGTCAGCTGGGAACTGTTAGTGATTTCAAACTGTTTAGAAACTGCGTGCGTAACTGCAACCCAAAACCTCATTTAAAGCAAAGTGCTAACTCTGCAATTTTTCTTTTTTTGAGATGGTCTCACTGTGTAGTTCAGGCTGGTCTTAAATTCACTGTGTAGTCTAGGCTGCCTCAAGCTCCAGGAAAGCTCCTGCCTCAGCTTCCTGAGTGCTGGTATTAGAGGCATGTGCCACCATGTGCAGCTCAACACTGCAATTAAACCTAAATTTCCGCTGCTCCACTGCTAGGGCAATACTGTTGGGACTTGGCTTGTGTGCCAACAGAGAGGGAGGCTCTGTGTGCCTGTAACCTTTTAGCTCCCATCTTCTCTCCGGTTTGTATTTGTTCTTGTTCCCAAAATGCTCTTCCTCTATTTTAATACCTGCACGACTTGCTTGTGCACCTCCTTTGGATCTCAAATGGCTTAGGGAAGCCTACATTATGGCATTCTGTGTTTACCTATTTTATATAATTCTGTGTCATTCATACATGATAGGAATATAGAATGTATATTACTATTTATTGTTCATCTACTATCTCTCTCTTGTGAACTCTGTAGGATCAGGATTTTTTTGATGTATCCTTAGTTCCTCCAATGGTGCTTGGCACTTTTTCAATTCTCTGCCAGCCTTAATATTGCATAGTGCTATTTGTTTCATGGAGTGCATGTGATTTTCACAACATGAAATGGATAGAGCCACTATCAATCCTTTCCATACCGCTCCCTTTTTGGTATTGGCAATTGAGCCCAGGGCTTTTGTACTGAGCTACATCTCCTTCATTTTGAAACAAGGTCTTGCTAAATTGCCCAGGCTGGGCTTAAGCTTTCTATCTTTCTGCTTCAGCTCCTACAGTGCTGAGATTGCAGGCAAGACCGTTGTAAGAGTTTTTTGAGAACTGTTTATAGATCTGTCCATTTATTTTCATGTAAATTGAACAGCGGTGGTTGATGTTTTTTACATAGCTATACTTTGCATTATGTATTTTGTTGGAATTTTTAGATTTAATGGGTGAGACTGAACTATAAACTTCTCGTAAAACCCTTAGGTTTGGGCTGGGGATTTAGCTCAATGGCTTAAGCACCTGCCTTGCGAGCACGCAGTTGTGAGTTCAATCTCTGGTACCGATAAGAAAAAAAGGGGTATGGGGATTTAGCTCAGCGGCATAAGCACCTGCCTTTGCAAGCAGGCAGTTGCGATTTCGATCCCCGGTACCGATAAAAAGGAAAAAGACACAAAAACAAAAAAAAACTTAGGTTTTGGTATTTATGAGGGCCTATATAATGAGTTGTAGTTTCTATTTTCCAGGAGAGTTTTTGTAAGATTAGCTTTATTTTGACCTTAAATGTTGAGAATTTGCCAAGGGAAGCCATTTGGATTTTGTATATTCAATTCCTTTAATGTTATAGGACTGCTTTTGTTTGTAATTTCTTACATTTTGATAATTCCTATTTTTCCCCTAGCAATTTATTTTCTAAAATGTTAAATCTATAAAGTTGTTTATATGTTTACTTTAGTATCTGCACGATCTGGAAAGATGTCCTTTTTTTTTCCTGGGGGGTGGGGTGGGTAGGATCACACTGTAGTCCAGGATGGTGTTGAACTTGCAGCAATCCTGCTTCTGCCTCCCACCTGTGCTGGGGTTACAAACGTGTATCACCACGCCAGCCTCCTTGATTTGTCTTTTTTCACCAGGCTTGCTAGTATATTTTTTGAAATGACACCTTTGACTTTATTAATTTCTAATCTTTTACTGTCTTTTCAATCCTGTTAACAGCTTCTTGAAAAGGATAAATTTGTAGTCTTAATATGTACGATTATAAATTTTCCTATAGTACCAGCTGTATCCCACAAAGCTTTTTTTCTTTTTTTTGAGACAGGGTCTCACTATGCAGTTCAGGCTGGCCTTGAGCTCACTTTGTAGCCCAGGCTGGTCTCGAACTCACAATGATCCTCCTGCCTCAGCCTCCCGAGTGCTGGGATTACAGACGTGGTGGCTCATGCCTAAGGCAGGCACTTATGCCACTGAGCTAAATCCCCAGCCCCCAATCCCACGTTTTAATGTGGCATTTTTCCAGTTACCAGTTTTAATGTGTATTTTTGTGATGCTGTCATTTTCCATTTGTAATTCCTTTGATTCAAGTGTTAGAGCACATTTGTTAATTTTCAAACATTTGTTAACATGGGATTTTTTTTACTTACCTTTTACTGATTTCTAGTTTAATTGTATTGTAGTCAAGTAATATGATTTGCATAATTTTGAGTTCTTTGAAACTTGGTATTTTCTGTATGGCTCAGCAAGTGCTCACTTTTTCTATTTGATGTGTTTGAAAAGGATGTATCGCCTGCAGTTATCAGGTATAATGTTTTATTATTCAGATTTTCTATGTCTTCATTTCACTATGCGTACTTATCTTTTTCTTCAGTTGTAGAAGGGACAGTGTTAGCTGCAGAAGTATGAGAACAAAACTAGGAAAATCTTTTTCGTTAGTCAAAATCATAAGAAAAAAATGGCATGGAAAATCTCTAGGGAAAGTCTGTCATCTTTAGTAAAGGACAAAGCTTCTTATGGTTAAACAGTGACTGGAAGAGGTGGCGAGATTGAGTTAGGTGGAAGCATGGTGTTGGGAATTCTCTTCATTGGACTTTAGCATTAGTGATACAGACAAGGAGCTGAAGATAGTGATGACTTTAAAGCTGTGCATTTGTTTTAGCGCTGCTGGGATATCGCCTTGGGTCCTCTCAAACAGATTCCCATGAACCTCTTCATCATGTACATGGCAGGCAACACTATCTCCATCTTCCCTACTATGATGGTGTGTATGATGGCCTGGCGACCCATTCAGGCACTGATGGCCATTTCAGCCAGTGAGTATTCTTGAAATAACTTTTTCCTAAGTTTTAAGAACTAAGACAAATTCTGAGGCATAGTTACTGGTTAGAGGGTAGATGGGAGGAGTGGTAGTATTACTGGTGGGGATCAAAGGGAAAACAGTGCTCATGATGGTTTTCTGTTCCTTTGGTGGTCTTATTTGCTTTACTTTGGACCTGTATTGATATAGTTACCTTGATTCAGACTGGGGAGAAAAAGTTGTTTGGGTCTTGACAGTTTCTGTTACTCCAACAGCTTTCAAGATGCTAGAAAGTTCAAGCCAGAAGTTTCTTCAGGGCTTGGTCTATCTCATCGGAAACCTGATGGGCTTGGCACTGGCTGTTTACAAGTGCCAGTCCATGGGACTCCTGCCTACACATGCATCAGACTGGTTAGCCTTCATTGAGCCCCCCGAGGTAAGGCAGAAGAAAAGCTAAATTTTGGCAGTGTGATATGCAGTGAATAGCTGATTCATTTGAATGGTAGATTAGTCTGTGTTACAGCAATGTATTAAGTATTAACAACAAAAGCTATTAAAAGTTTGATGTTTGTTCTGGATAAAGCAAAGTAGAACTGTAATCTAAAGTACTAACAGATTCAAGATGTTACTTTAACACTTCCTTGCCACTCACGTACCTGTTCACTGTTGCTTCTTTCAGAGGATGGAGTTCAGTGGTGGAGGACTGCTTCTGTGAACCGGAGGACACAGCATCCGAGGGGCCCCTAAGTATTTGGGCTTCATTTACTTGCTCCTTAAGCCCAGTGGCTCCTAAGTATACTTTTAAAATAAGCATTCACACTGAAAACCAAAAACTCTCCTTTCTTCATGGTAAAACACACAGATTCTAGAAGGACAACGTGCATTACAAACTGAAGAAATTATACCACAACCCCTGACTGAAAATAATGTAGAAAACTTTATTTATGTTTCCAGTACAGAGCAGAACAAATAAAACCAGAACTGTATGTAAACAAAAGAACGGTTGCCGCTAAATCAAGAACTGTAGCAGCATCTCCTTCCAATAAATTAAATGGTTGAGAACAATGCTTAAAAAAGTTTCACAAATTTCCCTTAAATCTATTTTCCTTAATATTTTTTTATTAACACAAACCTGGATATAAAAATTCTGTTGGAGACACTTGAAGATGTGCGAAAGTAATGCTGATTCAAATTATACATGATGAAAAGAAAAACCAGAAAAAAGAGCACATAAATACGCTTACAGTATAACTGTTATTTAATACCCACAATAAGGAATTTTTAACATGTAGGGGGAATGAGGACTGGTGGAATCCTTGGGACTACAAGGATCAGAGGCATTAGGAGATAAAAGAGCGATGATCTTTTCCCTGCCAATAGGAACCTGGCATTGGTTGAGCAGATGCTGCAGTTCAGACTCCAGCTTTTAAGACAGACCAGAAGGCAGAAGGCTAGCAACAGGAGAATGTGTGTTATCTGCCTTGGTAAAGTCATAGGTAAGACTTAAAAGCTAGATCTTTGAAAAAGAGAGGAAAAGAGCTTTATCTTTCCTCTTGAAAAAAAAAAAGCCCCTTCCCCTAAGGTGCATTCTCTCTCAAGTTTTCAGTATTGCTTTATTTTGCAGTGATTAACAGACAAGACACTTTGCAGACAAACAACAAGCAGCAAAAGACATGAAATGCTTTAGACAAACATGAGTATAAATCTGGCCTAATAACCATTTTCCCATGTAACAGTGATTTTATATTTTCTGGACTAGAACTGTGGTTCTGATAATAGCCATCAATTCATTTGTCCCTTTAAAAGGTTTCCTACAGACCTCCAACCACAAATAGTACTTCTAAAGTTAACCTTGTTTTCTGCTCATATTTATCCTATATGGAAATATGTAGCACTTTGGCCAAGGGCTGAGAAATTCCTGGGCAGGCTGACTTTGAAAGTATGGATCTTCTCTCATACTCAACTATACAATGGAGTGTTACAGTGGGAGTTGTAAACAAACTTTCTGCCTTCTGCAGGAATGAGCAGGAAAAAAGTCTCTTAAGATCCTGTGTTGCTACCATGAGTGGGCCTGGAGGTGAAAGAAGACCAAAGTGGGAAATCAAAATGACTCATTTCCTTAAGCTACACTGAAAGGTTTTCTTCTGTGTTGTGGTTCAAATATTACATGTGATACTTAAAGAGTCAGCTTGTTGCATATCCTGTTAGGTAGTCAGAGTGGCACTTACTTATCATTAATAAAGTAAAACTTAATAGCAGCCATTAATACAGACAAGAAGATGGTTTCTTAAATCCTATCTTAGAAAAAAATATAAATTTCACATACTTGAAATTATTGCTCAGCCTCACAGGAAATTTCTCCACCGTGGTAAGTCAAATGTTTTGTGTATCAGTAAATAAAAAGTTGATGAAGTACTTCCTTGGCACATTTAGAGCTTTCTAAAAACAAACATGAAACAGCGAAAGCTCATTGGCTTGGGTGATCTCAGTTTAGAGCCAAGTTTCTACAGACATTAAGTCATAAAATCAAAAAGAAAAGGAGAAATGTTCTTAACTTCGGACATTTAGGTGAATGCCTCAAGCCTTAACTATGGCTTTGGAGAGGAGGCCGTAGGTTTCTTGGTGGAAGAAAAGTTTCTTGAGTTGGGCCCATGCCAGTTTGTATGCTACTTTTAGGAGAAAGGAGAGTAGCAGCTCACTAACTTTGGCACCATGGCAAGAGTATGGCTCTGTAACTTTTAGTTTAAAGCTGAATTTCCCCTTTAAAAGATAGTCCAGAGCCTCCAGAAGATGACTTTAGCCAGTCATCCTGTTTGTTTTGTATTTTTTGACCTGTGCCTCGTAACTCAGCATAAAAAGGAAAGGAGACTTGGTTAATGTGCATTCTGACCTGTATTATTCTTCTGTAACAGCTTGTATGTTTTGCCCTTGTCATAAAGGTACAATAGACTGTATTTCAGTAAATCTTACAGCTACTCCTTGAAAATTCCTTAGTCCAGCCATATAAAAAGAACCTAAAAGAAATAATTTTTACTTTCTAACAAACGATTGCCATGATGAAACTGCCTGTGTTGTTACAACCACAGAAAGGATTTGAGTTGATAGAAACAAACAGCTGAAATATACACTGACACAATATAGATATTAAACCTGGTGTTTTGGAGGAATCTTGAAGAAGTAGAACCTGCAGCCACATTTCAGGTTTTAAACATTGTTACCCTATTTAAAATTAAGTCTTAGAGGGCAGTAGAGACACTAAAGAAAATCAGCTACAGATGGTTTCCATCTCAGCTTGCTACACATTACTGTCACAAGGATAGAGGTCTCCATGTTACTTGGCCATGAATTCTCCGGTGAGGAGAGGCTGTCTACCTAGCTGTTTCCTCTGTGGTATCACGGAACCACGATTTCTGGGCTTTAATTATCAGACTGATCTTTAATGCTGGATATGTGCTTGTGTTTTGTCTTTAGGTGAATTTCTAGCATCCCTTTTCCCGTTTACTGCCTTCAGTGATGCTGAAGAGTTTCCATCTGTTGACTTAGCTTGTAGATTCTAACTTGTCTTCCAGTGGTAAAGAAATGGCTTTCAAGATTTGATCACTCTTTTGATGTTGAGGGAATATATGCTTCTTCTGTCAGATCATATGGGAGGCAGAAACGATCTATTTGTACTCTTGCACAAGGATTTGAGGCCAGCTCATTGAGTTTAGTATGATGGGTGTAAGACATAGGCCTCTAGAGTGGGAGTGGTAAGAAAGTGCTGTCACTTGAATGGAGGATAAAAGCCATTTGGGAAAGGTGAGACCAAGCAGTGTCATTTAGAAGTAGATTATGAATAAATGGTGATCACTTCACTGCCACCACCACGGACAAGGAGAACTCGTTCAAGTCCCTCCGTGAGCACTTCTAGGAACTCCATATCTTCAGAATTTGTCAAGGAAACAAGAATATACTTTACAACCTGGAGGCATCATCCTCATCATCTAAGTTTACCTGATTACAAAATTGCAAAATCAGCATGCTTCTCAATAACTACACACTCAGCAAAGTCTGAATTTTAGATTCATTGTAACCCAATGAAGTAATCTAGGATCTAGTCTGCATATACACTGAAAATTCATTTGTTATTTTTTAAATGTTGCTAAGACGTGATAAAACTCTAATATATTGTTCGGACAAAAATAAAAAAGTCGTAATTTAGCAGTTAAGATGCCAACAGAACATCGAAGTAATACGTAAGTCAGCCTCTCTGCTCATCCTTTGTTTTCATTTTCTAAAATGTTCTCTTAGCGCACTTAGGGCCAGTCAGTGTCACTATAGTAAAATCATCCTAGACTGAGTGTCAACAATCCCCAAGTACTTTTTTTTTAATTTCTTCTTCCCCAGCTCCATCCATAAGCAGCTTTATAGAATGTGTAGAGCTTTAAGGATGTAGGATTCAGCTGGTAGGACTGTGACTGAAAATTAGAAGTTGGTGCAAAAATGACACCTTTTAAAGGCTTCTTAAAGAAAATAACAGACCTCCAACATCCCAAAGGGAGATTAATCAGCCTTATAGATTTGTAAAACTGCCTAAGACTTTAAATTCTTCCTCAAAGGGAACTAGGACTAGGGCACAAATGATGACTTAAATTTATCTAGTTGTCTCATATAAGAAACAGGAAAAGATTTCCCCTAATAGCAGCTCCACTGTCAGAAAAGATACAGTTTTCATCACCCTCAGGGTTTCGGGGTGGTCCTGGCATATTCAATAAAACCAGCTTTGCTTCATGAGACTTGTTTACTATAACCTCATTAAGCTTCACGGCTGTATGCATCCGTCTTACATTAGACTGGTCCCTGGATGGGGAAAAGAAAGAGGCAGTAAAGGAAAAAATAAAACTAGTCACAGTGCATCTTAAAAAACTTGATAATCAGAGCTTTTTTCCTTTGACTATATGATACATAATGTAATTTCCTTACAATATTAGCAAACAGTATGAACGTGAAGTATATGGAGAAGTAATTAGCTTGTGTAGTGTTTCACTGGGAACGGGCAGGGTCAGGGTGAATGGACAGACTCCATTTGTGTGCTCAGGTAAAGTCCCATGTAAGCCACTAAGTAGGATGCTACGTTATGTGATAATCCTGAATGTGGGAAAACTTACGGACGCATGCTAAGGAGGTCCTGGAATCCTTCCATCGATTTGGCTTTTTGCCCCCGGGATGCCATGTACTTGTCCTTTGTCCAAGTCATGTGTACCTTCTCTTGGTAAGTTTCTGTCTCTTCATCCTCATCAGAACCTATGCTGGTCAATCGTAACATTGAATTCCGGTCTTTTACCAGCTGGGCCTGAGGAAGATCCAACACAGTTTTTCTACCTTTCTCATGCATCAACTATTTCAAAACAATAATGAAGTTAGATTGGGATAACTGATAAAGTGAAAGGGAAAAAATTTATCATCCTGTGAGAAACAATACAGCATTATTCTTTTTGCTGACAGACTTCACAGAGGCAGGATTAGGTTCATCTGTCCAGCAAAGTCTCACCTCTCTGTCCCGCTCCGTTTTGGAGAGCCGCATGTGCCGGAGCATCTGGGACCTCTGCTCCATCATCAGAGTGCGCTCGTAAGTGTAAGCCGATATGTCACTGTCATGCTGCCATCACACAACGTGGGTGAGAAAGCACAGAAAGCACATTTTTCTTTCTACTCACTAAAATCAGGAAAGTATAACACAAACCTAACTTTTACGGCTATTTTGTTCAGTCTTTAAGCTGAAAGACATTATTTTTGAGTTATAGATCAAATGCCAAGGCTTTAAGTCTGTTTTATAAACTAACCATTATATGTGTTTCCTTGAAACATAAAGTTCAGTTTTTTTCACACATAATGCATCATGTATAATTTCAAGCGTGAATTAAAATAGTAAGCATTGGGCTTAAATATAAAAGCTGTGTAATAAAGCAAAACCAAAAAGCATTACCAAAAACACTTACATATTCTATTTATCAAGATCAACAAATTAGGATTTTGTTGGAACTCTGGAATTAATCCACATTCACAGAACCAATTTCCAAAGTAGAAAAGATTCTATAAGACAGGGCATTTGGGAGCATGACAATCTCATCTGTCTCAAACTCTACTTTCTCACCATTTCCACCACTTCTACCTCTGCCTCAATGCGCAAGTGATACAGGAAGGTGGCCAGGTCCTTCTTCATTTGAATACTGTTGTCTTCTAGTTGAGCTACTGTGAAGATTCGAATGCTGCATTTTCGCCACACCTAACAAGTGCCACATGTATATGGAAAATTAGACCCAACGATACAAAAAAGAAAGTTACTTTCTAAAACACAAGGCATTTGGCCTAGAACAACCTTCCTGTGGTTAGTGAGTATTTTTTCCTAGCTTCCTACCTAGTTCATTATCAAGGCAAAAGGTTTATGAAGCAATACATTAAATACAGTTTTAAGAAGTTCCAAATTTTATAACAAGAAAAAAGTTGGCAAAAAAAGAGACGGCTTGTGGGATAAGAAATATATAATTGGTCATCATTCCTATTCCCTGGAATTCAACGCCTGAAATCCTTGGAACCTTCAAGTGATGTTTTCTTGGCCGGTAAGCCGCCCACAGCTAACGATGTGCATACATTGCTTTGGGATGGGGGCTGGTCACCGGAAAGACTAAGCCCTGCCTCTAACCTCTGGGGAGGGCAGAGGGACTGAAGAGTAAGTACATCACCAATGGCAACATATTTAATCATGCCTTCAGAATACAGCTTCCATAAAAACCCTAACGGCCAGGGTTCTGGAAGCTAAATATGACGTTTCCTGGAGCAACAGAAAGAGCATGCAAACTGTGCCTGTCCCCAATGCTCTGTTCTATGAATGTCTGTATCTATATCCTTTATAACAAATCAGGAAACATAAGCAAGTGTTTCTCAGTTCTATAATCTACTCTGGCAAATTAATGCAACCTAAGGAAGGGGCCATGGAAACCTTGGATCACAGCAGGTCAGCAACATCAGGAGGCAGGAACATCAGAAGAGGGAAAGTGGTCTTTTGGGACTGGGCCCTCAACCTGGCCATTATGTTACCTCCATGAAAACAGTATATAAACTGAATTAGAAGATACTCAGCTGTTACCCACTGCAGAGATAGCTGTTTGCTAGTCAGACAGTACATTAGTGGTACCATGCATACTATATTTTAAGTAGTCTTACTGAAGAATGAGCATAAACATGTATGATCTACATACACCCATTCCCTCAGTCTTCCTTTGACAGCTTTTGCTGTTTTATATATTTTTCTAATGTTACTGTGTTTCCCAAGGGCTTATATGGTACTTTATTAATTTGGTACTTTTAATTAAGTTGTCAGTCTAACTTGGAGTTGGATTGGTATCAAATACAAAGAAATCTTTTTCTTATAAATTTGAAACTAGATTATGGGAGAACCCGAATAATCTCAACTTCTCAGGTTCTAAAACCTAGGGCCAGGGATACAGCTCAGCAGCACAGCATCTGTCTAGCAGGCACAAGGTCCTGAGTTCAATTCCTGATACCAAAAAAAAAAAGTTAACAGACTCTAAAACCCAACAGTATATAGTCAAAGAAGAATTATGTGTCTAGTGACCGACAGAACAGAAGGAGGAGGACTTTATAAAGAGTTGTCCAGAGACTGCCCCAGAGTGCATCTGGACACTGTGGCAGGTGCTGCCCAGATGGCTGTGGAGGGACCCCAGAGACCCTGTCTTTCTTGGACAACCTCAGGACCTGCTATGTAGATACTTTGTTTGGTAGCTGGAGAGGCTGGGTACAAAGACACTAAGGAATTACAGAACTGTTTGAAGATAATCAGGCATTGCTGGAGAATGAAAAGCTTTTAATCTGAGACTTGTCCCTTTACGGTTTCAACTCTGGATAAAGATGTGTCTGGCACAATGCAGTTCAAGGAGTTTAAAGAATTGTGGGATATATGAATGGCTGGAAACAATATTTCATCTGTTTTGGTAGTGAGAGCAGTGGAACAATGGATCCTCAAGAATTTCAGGAGATCCAGGGCTGGGGATTTAGCTCAGGGGCATAAGTGCCTGCCTGGCAAGAGCTAGGTTGTGAGTTCGACCCCTGGTACCCAAAAAAACCAAACAAAAAAAGAATTTTAGGAGGTCCTAATAACAATGGGCTTTAGTGTGAATCCTCAAACTGAATTCAGTCAGGGCTGGGGATTTAGCTCAGCGGCATAAGCGCCTGCCTTTGCAAGCAGGCAATCGTGAGTTCGATCCCTAGTACCGAAAAAGACAAAAAACAAAAACAAAAACAAACTGAATTCAGTCAAATGGAAGGCTCTTATGGATAGCTTTTAAAGATAGAATTCTGGTCAGCAAAGCATTATAAATTTTGCATATGATGATTTCATTATGCCACATGTTATGCTTTTAATAATAGACAACAGGAAGACTGAAAAGGGTACCCTAAAATGTGGATCTGGCCATCATTGAGAGGCGGGATCATGAACTTGTCCCTCCCTGCCTACAAGTTTCCCAAATATTCTCTAATAAAGTGGTATTATATATAACGCAACTTTTAAAAAAAAAGTTTTATGGGCTTTCAGTAGGATCTACATTCTAATGCTGCCTGTACCTCTTATATGTCACGGCTTTGTCATTTTAGTAACTTCAAGAATCTGTTTTCCTTCTTGAGAAGGAAATAGTACTTCTTAGAGTAGTCTGAGATATGAAGTAAAAAAAAGATAAAAATTTAAAAGAGATATGAAAAAGTGTGTCGTATAACAAGCACCAACAGTGTTTCTTCACTATCTATCTTATCCTATCTCTTCCTCTCTGTCTCTGAGACACAATCTAGAGTCTTGCTGTGTAGTGCTGGCGGGCCTTGAGCTCACCATGTAGCCCAGGCTGGCCTCTAACTCACCAGTGGTCCTCCTGCCTCTACCTCCCAAGTGCTGGGATTACAGGTCTGTACCACCATACCCACTCAACTTTTTTCTTAAATTGTAAAGTGGCTTGGTTTGGCTTTAATAAGAAAGCTCAACACGTGAAACATTACTAGTATGTTTTCTCCTTGAGAGCAATGTATGTCTTACTTTACGGTACAATGTGAGCATTACCATGCAAGTGAACAATCTGTAATCAACCAATGATAATACAACAGTCTTCTCTGCTTCTTCAGTCTCATTTTACTAATACATTTTAAAATATTGCTTATATCTTTAATAAATACTTATTCAATCCTGACTTAAGTGTTCATGTCAAATAGTTCTTACTGGGTTGTAAATCAGAGTATGAACCATGCTGTATCTTACATATCTGTATCTTACATAGCCTAGCTCTCATCCTAGACCTATTGTGTGCGTGGCCACATAGCTTTGCTTGGGCCTGAGATGCCCAAAAGGAGGTTGAAAGATGCCCAGAGGATCAAGAGGCAGGAATTCTCCTTCAATGTTCCAATACCTGTGGCCTCTTTTAAATTCACCAGGGTCTTTGAGGAATCATATTTTCAGGAAATGGTAATTTCTTGGGTGGGTCTGAGCAGTAAGAAAGAAGGTTACTGATAACCTAATCTGGGCCATATATATATATATATATATATATATATATTTTTTTTTTTTTTTTTTTTTTTAATCAGTACCAGGGATCGAACTCATGACCACGTACTTGTAAAGCAGGCACTTATGCTGCTGAGCTAAATCCCCAGCCCTCTGGGCCATATGTGACTATCCTGTCCTTTTGATAAATCCCAAATATGCTGTATCAATGTTGGTTCTGAATTTACTTTTGGGTAAATACCAGACTGTTATAAATTACAGTTCTGCTATCATTCAATTAACTCAGTTTTAAACGCTGATACAGTACTTTGACACAAGTCTCCTTACCTCCTTTATTTGCCCCACCATTCTTTCTAATAGCATGGGGTTTAGTGTTCATTACGTTCTTGCAGTTAGAAAGTTTCCTTCCCCTTAACAAATCTGACACAACTACCTCCTCTTCAATTACAGTTAAGTCTTCACTACAAGCCTCTCGTGTTGCCTTACTTATGTTTTATGCTGTTGTTCCATTCATTGTATACTCTCAGTAAAGCCTCATCCAGAAAACTGCTTCTTGGTCCATGTTTTTTTGTTTTTTGTTTTTTAATTAAAGCTCATAGTGGAACATGGTAAAGCTGTGCATTCAAACTTGAGTGCTTCAAGTACTCTCCAGAGGATTAAGTCCCTCAGATCATTCCAACTCAGAGCTGGATTTAATTCAGAGGTGTGTGCTTTGGTCTTGTGCTTTAAGAGATGCATGATTTATAAGCACATTTCACATACTTCCATAAGAATGTGTTGCTAGAGGCTTGGTGCCACAGCAGTCATGAAATTAGCCCTCTCAGTTCTGCTGAGCCCGCTGGATGTAGACTTTAGCATGTTACTCCAAGGAAGACCAAAAGTGGCCTGGGAGCTAAACCTGGCATTGTCTCTGGCCTAGACTTTGTTTTGGGGCACATTACTATTTCAGTGTTCATCTTACGCAATAAATTTAAATATAACCTTCAAGAAATAAAAATAAAAAGCTGTCTAAAATACCTTGTGCTGTTTCAGTAGGAATGGTAATAGCATGAGCATTCCCCCATCATGGACAATCCACCACACATCAATGTTGCCCTCAGAAAATTGCTCCACATTGCTGGGAAAGAAGGAGACATTTTTAGCCACCAACAGAGCAAGATGAGCAGCAGTTGTCACTCGAACTGTGCCTAGGGAGGAAAAAAAAAAAAAGAGATTCAGGATTGGCGGATAAGAATCTTTAGGCTGGTTTACTTTCCATCAAGTCAGGAAAGCAAGGAAAACACTCGAGTTTCTTTGAGGAAGGTGTCTTCTCTACACAGCAGCTATACCTCAGTCACAAAAATCGTCGAGAACAATCTGACAGCTAACAAGCAGTGGGCTGAGAATTACAGCTATTACTATACACACTCTGACTACACCTCTGAGGGTATGTAAATTGCAGAGATTTGGATGCTAAAGAACAATCCTATTTCTGTGATGATTATAATATGAAAAACCCTCAGTGAAAACATGGAAACCTAGGAGATAATTCCTAAACTTGACAAAAACAGTTTGTGAACAGCCATGTAAAAAGCTGGAGAGGCTGAGTAAAACCAGGTTATTACAACTGGTAGTTTATAAGGTCATTTTCAATGAGGCACACCTCACTGTGGGAGGGTGGAGGTGATTAGATGACAGGGATTTAACTCTGGGTCCTACTGGGCTCTCAGGTTCGTCAGGGAAATGTTTATACCAATGAAAGTTTTCCAGGCGCGGGCATCTTCACTCTGGCGCCAACCATTAGGCCATCCCATCACCACTGTGTTGTGCTTCATGCCCCCGAGGCCACAGGACTGGATGAGGTGGGAAATGCCCTCTCGAAGCTTGGCAGCAACCACCAGCTGGCTGAACCCTTTTACCTTCTCTGCTTCCATTAGGTGCTTAATGGTCTGAAAGAAACAGAGAACCTCAACAATGAATTGCTTTGCCCTGGACCTTGTAACTCCTCATTTCTCTTCCATATTGTAATCCCCAACTCTCTCTCTCTCTCTCTCTCTCTCTCTCTCTCTCTCTCTCTCTCTCCCCCCTTTTTGAGACAGGGTCTCACTATGCAGTTCAGGCTGGCCTTGAGTCCTTGGGCTTACTTTGTAGCCCAGGCTGGTATTGAACTCATGATTCTCTTGCCTCAGCCTCCCGCGTGCTGCGTACCACCATGTTCCACTTCCCTATCTCTCTTAAACTCTCAGTAAGACTCAATTTTCTAAAATTCAAAAGATTAAAACAGTTCCAATGAAATGTCATCCTCATTTGTCTTTCTCATTGTTCTTTCTTAAGACAAGGTCTCACTAGCCAGAGCTGGCCTCAAATTTGTGATCTTCCTGTCTCAGCCTCCCAAGTGCTGGTACTACAGGCATGTGCTACCATACCCAACTTGTCTTTTTCACTAAGTGCTTACTGTATATTTTTACATCTGTAGATAGTTGTCTACATGCAGTTTCTTTGTGTTTCTACTCCATTTTTCTCCCTTTGTGACATACCTAAAAACTAAGAACAGGAGTCTCCACAGAGAGAATAGCTAGCCTAGTTTCTTCACTGACAAGTGGTGTTTAGTGGTGTAAACACCACCTCTTTCCCTCCTGCACCTTGGCCATGTGCTGACTTATTTTCCAGAAAACTCAGTAGGGTGAATCTGGTCCATATTAGCATTTGAGAGGTTTCCTTTGTGCTTCTTCCATTCTTGAATCCTTTTAAAAAATTTAAATGTGCTTGTATTTGATTCCTATTACTTAGTCAGATTATATCTCATTTACTCAGCCCTCTTGGTAAAAAGGGGAACAGAATAATGATGTGGAAAATGTACCTGATTCTCCCCCGGCACAGATTAGGGCAGTGGTATAGTCAGGATAAGAACCTTGCTTTGCCATCTTGCACTCTTTTTATTAATTTATACCATAATTCCAGACTCATTTTTCCTCAGCATTCTAGTTCTACAGTTTCAAAGCATTTCAAAGTGAAATGCAATAAAAATTTTGAAATGCAATTAAAAATTTCTCCAAATATAAGGATTAGTTCTATCAGTCATGATAATTATCAGAGTAAAATGACTTCGTTTAAGTAGAACTTTAATGTTCAGCTAGTCAGAAATAGCAAAGGAATCTTGCTCATGATATCATGTAAATTAGTAAAGAGGAAAAACACTTGTTCCTTGGCATCTTCCCCATAGTTCTCAGGGTACACTAACTTACAGATGACTCCTATCAGTGGTCAGATCAGTATTTAGTATCTGTTTGGAAATAATGTGTAACCTTGATAATCTTATAGTTCAGTGACACTTTAAATGTAGAGAATGAGTAACTGTCCTCTGGCTCATCTTATTATTGGGGAGAATATAACTATTCAGAAGTCAGCACTGAGTGGGAAACCTCCCAGATCACACAGGAAAGGGATTAAAAGACTGAAGCCTTCCTACTTCATGTTCCATAAAGTCAGTTAAATCTGGACTCTTACCTGCTCAGCAGCTAGAGCTTCACCGTAGTTCTCTAAGAAGTTCCCCACGATGACAGAGCCCACAATTGTGAGACCCTTTCCGGCTTTCAGCTGGGACGCAAATGTAAGGAGGCGAGGATGCTTGACATGTAAGTCTTCATCTAGTTTCAGCAATACGAGCAGCTGAGGCCTAGGAAAAGGTTGGGGTGGAGGACAGAAAACACTTTGGGCAGCTGAAAAAGAATGGTAATTCCATCCTTTGCTTCAGGAGAACTGTGTAAAACATAATGACAGAAGAAAGACACCACAGGAACAACCTCATGAGGGTACTGAGTTATTTTGAATGCTCAAATTGATCAGTCTTCACAGAAAAACAACAAATGTCAGAAATATAAATTGCAAATCTCAGAAGAAAACAGAGTATGGATTTCGGATAGTTCAAAACAGGCCCTGAGTGCACGACTTCCTTATCCAGTACTCAACAAAGCACAGGTTTCCATTAATGCTGTGCCGAACATCACTAAGCTTTTTTTTATTTTGGTCTTTTTTGTTTTTATCGGTACCAGCGATCGGAACGGAGTAATTTCATTACCTCCAGTTTTTAGTGTGTGGAGGTCCTTCCTCCAGCCGAAGCAAAGCAAACCTGGCTGCACTGAGTGACAGCCCACGGATGCCATCACCCCATTCTTTCTCAGCTCTGGGAGAAAAAGGAGAAAAGAGCAGAGATAGATTTAAAATACAGTAAGCATAATTTTAAAAAAAAGTTCACTTTAGAAACTAAAAGTATATACAAGGTAGAAGTTTAAGCGTATACTAAGAATGTCTGCTACTAACATGAACCCACTGAGAGCCAGGTGAACCCCATCATGTACCAACAGACTATGCTATATAAACACGTCAGAATAAAAGTTTCAAGGGTCACTCAGTCTTGTACATCTCTGTGAAAGCAACAGTGTAAAATAGCAATTTGTATTAGGAAATTATTAAAGACCCCAATTTAAATTATTTTTAAAATAATGGGACAAAGTAAAATTCAATGTAATCTTCTGAATCAGAATGTTACTTATCCTGCATTTGTACAAGTTACAAGGTCTTAGTTTTTTGGCAGGGAAAGAGAGTTGACATAGGGTCTCACTATGGAGTGCAGGCTGGCCTTGAACTCACTTATGTAGCCCAGGCTGGCCTTGAACTCACTGACTAATTTCATTTTTATGTCAGAAACAATACCTTGATTGAAGAGATTGGCAAAAATATTTGTATTGTTATACTTTGTTTAGTACTGATCATTTTTAGATATGTCCTTTCAGGTACTTTTCATAATTCACAGATACTTTCTTAACAGGTTCCCCCTTGTGATGAAAAATTTGTAAAATGGTTAAGAGAATTAGAGATGCAAAATGTAGTTATGGACAAATGAAGTTATCTGGGTCTTAAATGTAATTTTCATTAAACTGAATATAAAAAAACTAGTCTTGAGAATCTTAGCAGTGATCAAGGTGAAATCCACACTCACCCCTGGTACTCAATGTACTTGTAGATCATGCCAGCTATTACCATTGCTACAATGGCATAATACCAGGAAGAAATGAACATCAGAGCCAGACAGATACTCATTCCCATGAAAGACAGGGCCCTAGAAAATTAAAAAAACAAAAATATAAAAAAAGTCCATGTGGGGAAAAAAAAAAAAGTGCTAAACGTGCTGGGATTGTAGGTATGAGCTACCATGTCCAGCTCTGTATTTGTTCTTAGCTGTCCTAAGGTTCTCAGCAGTGAACACAGGGCCGTGCCCATGCTAGACAGGAAATACCCAGCCACTGAGCTATCTCCTCAGCCTCGGTGGCAATGCTGACTATCTGTGAATGCTCGTTCTCAGCTTCTTAGTTGTCTTGGCATGGACTGGCAACAGTCAGCAGATATGTATTGGGCCCCAAAGCACCCTTTGCAATAGGAAATGCTTTCTACCCGTGTAAATGAACAAGGATTCCACATAAAAGTCACCTGTAGTTATGAGGATAATTAATTAGGAGCCACCTAGAGGGCTGGGGATTTAGCTCAGCAGCATAAGCACCTGCCTAGCAAGTGTTAGGTCCTGAGTTCGATCCCCAGTACCAAGAAAAAAAGAATCACCTGGAAAAGCAAGGATTGAACGTAAGTCAGAAATGTTAGTAACTCTGTAAACTCTTAGCTTCTTTCATATAAACAGTCCCTCAAATTTTATGAATATTTAATTAGCATAAGTACAGAACTCACTGACAAAAATTTGCCATTAGTTTTCTTACAAAGTACTACACAGGGCTGGGATGTAGTTCAGTTCACAAGATCCTGAGTTTAATACCCAGTACAACCAAAAAGAAAAGTACTATATAAGAAAAACTTGGTAGGTGTCAGGAAGTGTTTTTTTTTTTTTTTTAAATCAAATGAAAAATTGGTAGGCAACTGCATTTACTGACATTTTTCTGTGTACAGAATGAACTTCCAAGCTATGTGATGAATTTTAAAGCATGAGTGGCAGAACTGTTAATCTGAAGATTAAATCTAATAAAAATAAAATGTGACAGAAGCAAAACAGCAACACAAAAAATATTCACAGTGAATTTTTAAATAAAGTTAAAGGTAGAAAGATGATTAGAGATGTTCCCATCAGGCGAAGGTATACATTTCTAGGGGTGAAGATGGGATCACTGCCCACCACTGCTAAGCGAGGGCAGCGAAGGATCATGGGAATTCATCCAGGAGGAAGATACCAGCGGGTCATGCATACAGGACTAACTAAGCAGCTCTAAGTGCATGAGAGAAAAGAGACGGGAAGGAGCTGGGACAGTAGTCAGAAAATCCGGATGACTCCGCAGGACTAGGGCAGCTTAACTGTCCAGCAGCAGCAGCAGTTAACATTTCACCAAGATTTTTACTGTACACCAGGCTCTCTACTAAGCACTTCAGACTTATGAGTCTGCTTTTAGAAATGAAAAAAAAATGAAGTTTTACATGGCTGTGTGCTTTGCTGAAGGTTACAAAGACAGTAGTTACTCGAGATACTAACTTGGGTCCCCTGCTGCCAAGCCGCACCTCTCATTTTTACCTACTAAATGAAATTCTCTGAGGGATAAGAGTATAGCAGTGAAAACTGATGAGAACGTCACAGTAGAAAAAAAAAAGGGATGAAGTTTACTGCTTAGCTAAGAGGTAAACAGGAAAACAGGCAAAGGAAACATTGTTCCAATCTGAGGAATGAAGCAGGCTAAACTGGACATGGTGTTGTACCAGCACTGAGAGAGGCCGAGGCAGGAAGACTGCAAGTTTGAGGCCTGCTCTTGTCTCAGAATAAAAAATTATAAAAAGAACCGGAGATGTATAGGGACAGATCATTACTGGGTTCAAGTCCCACTACCATCAAAAAGAAAAAGAAAAAATGAAGGAGGTTGGAAATATACCACAGAGTTTTATTTATTTATTTATTGTTTTTTTTATTGGTACCAGGGATCGAACTCACACACACTTACAAGTCAGGCACTTATGCTGCTGAACTAAATCCCCAGCCCTATACCACAGTTTTGATCTTTATTCTTAGTGGGTATTATAGGTTAGAAGTGGAATGACAGATGAAGATTCAGATGAGAACTCAAAGCTGAAACAGTACGAAACAGTTGGTCTAGAAAAATAATTGTGTCAAAATCCCTGAGTGGGAGAAGAGTATAAGAGAGACAGAAGGGGTACGAAATCAGAGGAGGAAGGGGAGAGGAGAGGAGGGGAGGACTCACCAGTGGTAGTAGCGGAATCGGGGTCTCCAGTTGGGTGTTCGAAGTAATGTCTGCAAAGCACATGCCAAGTTCACAAACAGGTAACACATGAGAAAAAACCTGGAGAACAAAAAGAGAAAAAGAGTCAGGGGTCGGGATGTAGTTTGGTGGTAGAGTAGTCGCCTAGCACCTATGAGGCCCCGAGTTACATTCTCACACCATCAAAAACCAAACACAGCACCCTGTAGAACATGATTACTGTAAAACGATTCCTTGAGGGTTATGTTAAATACTGAAGACCTCTGCTGTAAGGAAGCCCACCTTCCAGATGCCTAGCCCTCTTTCACGAACCCTCTCAGGTGATGGCACCCTACCCTGCTGTTTATAGGACTACCCAGATTATTTTTCTAGTAGAGAGTCTGTATTGTAATTAGAACTCCTCTGCAAAGAAACTTTAAGGCTCAGTGGTCTCCCTGATGAATTCTGTAAAATGTTCCATAAAACATTTAAGAAAAAGTATCAGCTTCACAAATTCTTTTCAGAGGAGAGGCCAACAGTGGATGAGTTTTACAAGACTAATTGATTACCCAGGCTTCTTCTTTTTTACTCATTTTTGTTCCAAATTCACTGACCAGGTCCTATGAGAATCCTATTTAAAAAGCTGGTTTGAGGGTGCAGCAAGAGCACTCGCTTAGCATGCGTGAGTGCTAGATTCAATTCCCAGCAGCACCACTGCAACCACCACCACCACCAAGAAAGTGTGGTAGCACAGGCCTGTAATCTGAGCATGTTTGGAAGCACTTGAAGGTGCTTGGCGTGGCTGTGGTGCAGAGTGCACGCTGGGTGAGTTGGCAGGTCAGAGGAGACCAAGTTCAAGCCCAGCCTGTACAACTTAGTAAGTCCCTGTCTCAAAACAAAGCAGCTAGCCAGGCATGGTGCCTCAAAAAACCAAAAATCAAACCAAACCAAAAACAAAAAGGAGGAAGCGGCTGGCTTACGTAGCTCAGAATGAGAGCCCCAGGTTCAAACCCCCGTACTTGGCAGGCGGGAATCTCTAAACTTCTTTTCTTCCTTTTCATCTCTATTACTATCACCCTCATTTAGGCCCTCATTTTTTTTTTTTCCCAAAAAGCATTCCCGGCTCAGTTTAACCTTCTTAATATCTCTTTTATACCAACTTGGCCATTCTAAAACATAAACATGAATTTTGTATTCAAAGGATTACCCGTGCTGTCCAAGTAAAAGGCAAGGCCTTCTGTGATCAGGCCCTGCTCCTCTGGCCTCCTCTGCCAACTCACCCAGCGTGCACTCTCCACCCAGCCAGGCCAAGCTGCCTTCAATTCTAGGGATGTGCTGCGCTGTTTCATTTCTCAACTGCTTTACACACACTCCCTAGAGTATTCTTTATCCCTTCTTTGCTTAGCAAACAATTAGTCATCCTTCGAGATGCAAATGTCACCTTCTACAGTAAATCCTTCTAGAGTCCCAGGTTACTTAGATGCCTCGCTATAAGTACTTCTACAGCACCCAGGATTCACCTCTGTCACGGCCCTCAACATACCATGTGCAGACCCCTGAGGATTCCTTATTGCCAGTTCTAAGGCTGTGCCTTATCCATCTTTGCATTCTCAGTACATCACATAGTGTCAGGCAGGTAAGGTGTCACCAGTAAGTCTCAGGTGAGTGAATACAAGCTACCCACCAATGAATGTTGAATCAAAAAAGAAGGTGAGGCTGAGGTGCAGCTCAGCAGTAGAGTGCTGGTCTAGCATATGCAAGTCCTTTGGATAAGTCAGCCTTACATGAAAGTCCTCTGGAATGTTCATTACCATTTAAGTGAAGATAAATCTGCATTTGATTCACTCTGTCATTACACTACTGTTATGCGACTGATGAAAACCATGTGTTACGTATCCCTTAAGTTAGCGTAGTTGATAATAACTGGCTCTTACATGGAGAGAATCGGGGCCACGAGATCCAGAGAGGCAATAAGGATTCCCAGCTCTGCGATGGCAGCAGTCAGAAGTAGAGCCCAGGTAGGCTCCCCATTGGCTTTGCTGTGACCGAAAACCTGCACACAGGAGGGAAAATACCAGGCTCAGACTGAGTAAATGTGCTCTTAATTATTTCAACCTGCAGTTTCACACATCTGAAAAATAACAATGCTACAAAAATATTATCTTTTAGACACCCTTACCACAATTTGTATATGAATTAGGTTTTCTATTAAAAACCATCTCTGTATTTACGATTTATGACAACACTTTGCCCCTGAAGCCTGGGTGTGAAGAGGATCTCACTCACCCTCAGGAATGGTATGATGTTATCCTTGGCAATAGCCTGTAACAGCCTTGGTGCGCCTGTGAGGCTCTGAAGTCCAGCCCCACATGTTGAAAAGAAGGAGCCAATGACAATCACCCACGGGGATGGCCAGGACAAGGTGCCCACGACCAAGTTACCTTTCACGGCATCCCCAAACCTAAGAAAGAAACAAGCAAACAAGGAAATGGAATCTATAAACACTTTTATGCTGAAATACCAGAAGACATTTCACTCACTTTTTTTCTGTTTATAAGTTTCAGAGAATTAACATTGAGACAGACATGAATACTAAGAAAGGTAAAGGTAGCCTGCTCTGATTAAAAGGCAACCGTAGCAGTCTGGGCACACAGCTCAGTGGTAGAGCACTCGCCAAGCACAAGGAAGGCCCTGGATCCAGGCTACAGCACCACCAGGGAAATAAAAAGGCATTAGCTAGATACTGTTGCACAAGCCTGTTATTTCAGCACCCTGGGAGGCTAGCCTAGCCTGGGCAACTGTATGATTTAGTGAGACCTCATCTCTAAAGAGTAAGGGAAGGTTAAAACTATAATTCAATGCAAAGGCTATGGGTTCTGTCCCCACTACCACCAAAAAACAGCACATTAGTGACCCCCATTAAGAAAAGAAAACCCTAGAACCAGAAAATAAACTAAGCTTTACTTATAGTTTTCCCTCTTTAGATTACCAAAAATAATGTGCTTTTAGGGAAAAATTAGAAAAGCACAGAAAATAGAAAACAGAAAAAGGGAAACCCCAAATCTTAGTATTAGGTACACTTGCCATATCTTACTGTTTACTACGTTTTTTTTTTTTTTACTGTTTTGAGACAGGGTCTCGCAATGTAGTTCATGCTGGCCCTTAGACTCACTTTGTAGCCCAGGCTGGTCTTGAACTTGCTAAGTTCCTCCTGCCTCAGACTCCTGAGCACTAGGATTACAGGAGTGCACCACCACACCTGGCTATTTACTATGTTTTTTAAAAACCTATATGAATTGAATGCACTTATAATTTTGTATTCTTTTTTTTTTTTTTTTTTTGTCGGTACCAGGGATTGAACTCACAACCACGTGCTTACAAGGCAGGTGCTTATGCCGCTGAGCTAAATCCCCAGCCCCAATTCTGTATTCTTTTTAAGCATATGCATTTTTCTGTTATGAAAAACCATGAATAAAAATTTAGTGCTTTGAGTAACACAGTACCATAATTTACATCACCCATTCTTCACTGTAACTAATGTAAGTATGTGTTACTAAGGATTGAAGTCAGGACCTCTGCCATAAGTTACGTTCTCAGCCAGCCCTTTTGAAAAACTTGACATAGTGTCTTGCTAAATCATGAAGGTGCTAAAACTGTGGACTTTCTATCTTCCTGCCCAGGCCTCCAACAGAACTGCACCATCATGCCCAACCTGTAATGAACATCTTTATATACAATGACATCAGATTTTTTTTCCCTTATGGCAGATTTCAAAGAAGGAATAACTGTTTTAAAAAAGGATCAATATGGTAAAACATTTTCAAATCACTACCAAACAAAAAGGTTTATACTAAATTCAGCTCTCACGGGAAGTATGTGAGAACTCAACTCTTACGGCACATATGAATATTAAGTCACTGCTAATTTAACAGGTGAGTTAAATTAGCTCTGTAATTTGTTTGTTTGTTTTAGAGGCAGGGTCTCTCTATGCAGTTTAGGCTGGCCTTGAGCTCACTTTATAGCCCAGGCTAATCTTGTACTTGCAAGGATCCTCCTGCCTCAGCCTCCTGAGTGCTGGGATTACAGCTATGTGCCACCATGCCTGCCTAATACTTTTTAAAGTATGTTTTAAAAAGTAATGTGCAAAAAACTAAGGTACATATCAACAGATTTCCACAAAGCAAATACCCGTATAACTACCATGCACATCAACTAGCAGAACATTACCATTATATTATAAAATTCTCTTCTGGCAACTCCCAGGCAGTCCACTACCCACTATTACCCTTTCTTCCTCTCCACTATCCACTATATTGCTTTCCCTATTTTAAAACTTTCTATAAATGAAACACAATATAAACATCTTGTGTTTGCTTTCTTTTACTTAGCACTGTAAAATTCTTTTTCTTTTATCACTATGGTTATTTTTACTGCTGTGTATTTTCATTGCATGAATACATAATGTGTTCATTCTACTAATGGATAGATTATTTCCAGATCTTGGCCATTTAAAAGTACTACTACCGTGCAAATCCTTGTGCAAGATTCTTAATGCATGTGTACAAATATTTCTATTGGATATACCTGGAAATAGAATTGCTAGGTCATATATACATGTGTATTCAACCTTAAGAGATAATGACAAAAACAGTGTTCTCAAGAGGCATTCAAATTTACATTATATTTTTATATTAACATATAATTTAGGGTCAGAGATTTAGCTCAGCAGCACAAGTGTCTGCCTGGCAAGCACAAGGTTGTGAGTTCACTCCCCATACCAAAAAAAAAAAAAAAAAAAAAAAGAAAAAAAAGATATAATTTAACAAATCTCTGTCTGTTTCATTACAATAGTACAGTAATATACCATATAGACAGATAGTGATACTTATACACACACATGTGTATTGTGTAATTTTATTTTTTCAGTAGTATTTTTTTGGCTTTTCTTTTTTTTTCCTCAATAGCATTTATATAGCATGTATTATTAGGTTTCTGGTTCTCATAGTGCTCAGTCTAGCAGGGAAAAATGAAATGATAAGGAGCAACTATATATAACATGGTCAAGACAGCACACAGTGTGTTGATAATAGTGGGTGCACAGGAGAGAAGTGATTACCTCCTTCTAGGTGAGCACAGGAAGACTTTAGAGGAAAAGACACTTAGCCTCCTCTGGGGGACGAATGTGACCTGGCTAGGTGGAGGTAACCCATTCTAAGCAAAGGAAACAGCACAGACAAATGTGCGATGGACAGTAATCTGAAACAAGGCACATTAAACTCTAGGCTATGGCTGGAACATCAGGAATTTCTAAGGGAATAGTGGGCTGTAACAGTAGAGTGACATAGACAGGGACAGATCAGTCAGGAGTTTGAAGGGAAATGTGGCAGACTCTGAAGCAGAGAAGTTTGTGTAACCAAGCTTTACACTTTAGGAAAGTCATTCTGGTAGCAGTGTGGAAGGATTAAAAGGTAGTAAAACCAAAAGGAACATTACTGCAGCAGTGTATGCAGAAAATCTTGAGAGCCAGGACAAAGTTATGGGGATGCAGAACACAGGAAATAATGAAATGCATTTAGGTTGAAATGTGGAATTTGGGCTGCGGATACAGCTTAGCAGCACAGCGCCTGCCTGGCAAGCAAGAAGTCATTGAGTTCCATTCCTGGTTCCAGAAAAAAGAAAGGTGAAATTTACAAGGCTTAGACACTAATGAAATGGAGGAATTAATTAAGTCTATTGATGACACCTTTTAGAAAGACATGAATGGTGGTTATTAACCAAGATGGATAAAAAGTAAGCAGTAACAGGTTTCAAGAAAAGATTTGAGAGGCCAGGGATATAGCTCAATGGCACAGCACCTGCCTGGCAAGCACAAGGTCATGAGTTCGATTCCCAGTATCAAAAAAAGAAAAAAGAAAGAAGATTAGATTTGACTATAAATATCTTTGAAAACATACAGGAAAAAAAGAAAACACACACTTGGCAGCTTTCATGAGGGAAATAAAAAATGTTTCACCTTTGATGCAGATACTTATGCTCACAGAGAAGATGCCGAAACACTTCAAAGCTCTGTGCTTATTGGTATCTTTCTCTCACCTTTGGTCTAGCTCTCCAACAGTTCTTGATGTACAGGGAAGTACTTATTATTCAGACAAACTGGTTTCTTTCTGAAAGTGCTACATTCACTATGGCTCACATATTTATAGCAACATACTGGTCCTTATTATTCACTACCCTTAAGGGGAACTATACACATACGTATTTATCCTTCCTCCCTTCTTTCCCATCCTGCTGGGTATCAAACCGAGGGCCTTGTACATGCTATCAAGTGCTCCATCACTGAGCTACACCCCATCCCAGTATATTTTCTAATTGTGAGTCAATCATTGATACCTTAGATCAGGTTTTTGAGATCACAACTGTCTTTGGATGATCATATGTCATGAAAATGACACAAAGAATTTACTCACTTGTCTCTGAGAACAACCCCTTCAATACACGCCCCAAAAAGGACAACATTGCTTAAATCTACCATACTGAGGTCAAGGAAACTGCTGTTCATTCTCCAGTATCAGACAGATCAGTCATGAGTTTGAAGGGAAATGTGGCAGGCTCTGAAGCAGAGAAGTTTGTGTAACCAAGCAAGTAAGACAGAAAGTAAAGAATCAGAATAATTCTCCTATCAGTAAATTACTGAATTCCCTAATCCTATAAAAATCTTACTTGAATTTTGTACATGAAATGGGCAGAGTATCTGGCAAGAAGTAAGATGGTAGAGAAAAACCTTTACTGAAACACTGTCACCCTAGTTCTACTGGATGTTCCTGTAACTTGGACTCAGACTGGACCCACGAAAAGGATACAGACAAAAGATGTGGTCAGGATGGCAAGGATCGTTCCGATGGGAATAGACTTCTGAGCATCTTTCAGATCTCCGGACCTATTTGATCCAGCCATGATACCTGCAGAGAGTGGGGAAAACAAAGTTAACTTCTTGAGTTCCTGGACACTTTGAGGTTTGTACCAATACTGAAGGTTAAAGGTAAATCTAGGAATCCTGACAGTGTAATTCTGTCTCCTCAAAAAAGTAAGTCCCTGGGCTGGGGATCTTCTAAAGTGGACATCAGCACTGTCACTTACCTGTGACAGAGGGAAAGAATATCCCCACCAGAAGAGTGAAAGAGGTGGTAATGTCAACAAGCACATATTCATGATTTAAGTTTCCCAGGACGTCCGATGATTTGGCTGAGGGCTTTTCAATAATCTCTCCTTTAGGCAGATAATTACTCCAAAGGTTCTCTGCAGAGGGAAACACTCTAGTCAAAAGTAGTATAGTAAAAATGTCACTAGCTGGCCAGATGCAGGGCACACACCTGTGATTCCAGCACAGGGGAGGCTGAGGCAGGAGGACTGTGTGAGTTCAAGGTCAGGAAGGGCTATGTAGTGAGTTCAAGGTGGTCTATACTACATAGCAAGACCCTGTCTTGAAAAACAAGTATTAATAAAGTACAACATTTAAAATACGACTGCTTTTTTGCACAGTTCTTATGTTTTTGTGTTGCTTGATATCATACACAGACTCTTCTTCTACTAGGCAAGTACTCTATCACTTTGTCTCACTCCCATACCCTTATAATAAGTTTTTCAAGGGTTTTTTGCTTCTTCAACATGGACATGTATACACACACATTGTGCAATAAAACACACATAAATAAAAAGAAAATGTCTCTCCTCAGAGATGGTCTGACAAAATGTTTTGGTACAAAAACAGTTAACTTTTCTAATACAAATAGTAAAAGTCAGACAAAACATCTCTCAAATCCCATTACTTTTTACTGGTCAATTTTTAACACCTTAATGTGAACTTGCTTAACACGCAAAGAAATTTGTGGACCAAATGTTTAAGGCTAATGTCACTTAGGAAAGAACTTCAGAAATGTAGTTGAACTAGGAAAATAAGTGTGAATGGGATGACAGTAAAACAATTCTGCTTTGTCATTTCACAGATAACACTGGCAATTTTTGTTGTTGTTGTTCTGGGGATTGAATTCACGACCTTGCACTTGCACTTGCCAGGCAGGCTGTTAGGCCACAGAGCTGCATCCCCAGTCCTCCTTGGCAGTATTTTAAAGAACATGCAAATTTGGATATGGTAGTGCATGCCTATTATAGCACCAGCTACTCAGAAGGACGAAGTGGGAAGTCCGTGTGAACCCAGAAAGTAAGAGGCCAGCCTGGGCAAGAAAGGAAGACCCTGTCTCAAAATAGAAAGATGGGGACAGGGCAGAGGGAGACAGACTACAGGAACTATTTTATCTTATTCTAGTTCTGCTCTGTTCTCAAAGGAGTAAATTTTAACAGATAATGCTCAACAGGAGACACTGAATAATTCTGCTATGTACTAAGCTTGAGAAAGGAAGCAGTACCATGGCTATACATTTTCATGACAGAGGACAATCTAAGATAGGGAAGGCTATTTCCTTATAGAGAAGTAAAAATATGTCCTCTAAGCTCTTCAACTTACCAGTGATGATACCACTGGCCAAGCCGGGAATACCCTGGATTGAAGTGACATTATTGTGAACAAAGTACTCATCACAGGTGGCATTGAAAAACTGACTGGAGTTACAGAAGAAGCCCCATAACTTTGATGGTACGGTCATGTTGTTAACTTCCTTGATCTTAGAGCAAACATCAATGTGTCTTGATGAAAGAGTGCGGTTACCCAGCATGCAGACCCTAAGTGGAAACAAAGAGGGAGAAAGATTAAGCAAAAAAAAGAAAGCACATTTTTAAAAAAGGGAACAGGTTAGAAGAGGACCAAAACATTCTCATCTCTAAGAGCTTCTACTGTCAGAGGTACAAAAGGAACTAATACTTATTTATAGGCACTGTGAGTGGTGACTTACATATTTTGCCACTTTAATCCTTATAACAATCTCACAATGAATGGGTATTTATTTTGTGGATGGAGGAGTTAAACTTTAGGAAAATATAATATTCTATCCAAGATCATCCTAGTGGTATATGGCAGTGATAGAATTCAAATACAAGAATTATCAGAGGACACTATGCTGACTCATCTTCCAAAAACTGTTAGGCTACCAATCAACTTTTAGAACAATCCTGGAGTCCTCTGATTCTTATTTACAAAAATAGTTCCCTTTTTTGGCTTAGAAAAGCCTTACACTCCTAACACCCCCTTGGAAATATTCTGGTAAGCTTTTTGACTACTGTTGTGAGGACAAAAACTTGGCTAGAATTAAACACATCCTGCTAAGACAGAATTGTTTTTGAATTTAAGCTTAGACCCAATGGATATGAAGATATTAAAGAATAATACAAATATCCTTTTATTTTACTGTTTTTTTCTGTTCTATCCAAAGACTTAAATACAAACAAAAGAATATACTCATAGCTAAAATACCTCTTTGTTCTTAGGTTGAACAAAGCTGTTTTTAAAACCTTTCACATGATTACACACACATATAATGAATCATGTATCTATTACTCAGAGTCAATGACTTTCAACAGTTTTGCTTCATGTGTTTTTCTAAGCTTTTGTCATGTTTTGTTGAATACTTTAAAAGAAAATACTGTGCATTAAGGCTTCTTCTCCAACCAAAAACAAAAAGGCGAAGCCCCAAAGGAGACTCCAATACATGGAATTTTCCAAACTAAGATACAGCCAAAATGTTGCCTTTAGAGCTTTCATGACCCTGAACAGATCTTCAGCTATTTTACAGAGAAGCAAATTAAACATTTATGACAGAATCTATTATTGATACTATATAGCATAACAGAAATACTGGACATCAATTGGGAAATCAGAGTTAATGTTCCTGCTCTGCCATTAGTTAACAGCAGGGTAAGTCATTAAAAGTCACTGAGAGTTAGTCTGTCTCTCCCCCACCCTCCTTCTCTCCCTCTCCCCCCGACTCTCTCTCTCCAGGATCTCACTATGTAGTGCAGGCTGGCCTTGAACTCACTATGCAGCACAGGCAGCCCAGCCAGGCTGGTATCAAATTCACGATGATCCTCTTACCTCAGCCTCCCAAGTACTAGAATTACAGGTATGTGCCACCACACCCAGCAAGGCTGTTTCTTTTGTCATGAGAAAAAAAAAATCTATTTTTTTGTAATCTCATTAAATCAACATAAGACTGATAGATTTGAGCTCCAGATGATCCAGATGAAAAAGACAATTTCTGTAATAAGATTACAAACAGTACTCAGTGCCAGCTGGTCTTTATGCCACTAGATGAAGGGAAATCAGGTGAGCCTGTAATTAACTTAAACCCATTATTTCAAAAGATACACTGTAAGGTACTACCTGATGGAATACTACCTGATGGAATGTAATATATAAATATGATATTCATTTCCCTTCATAACTAGAAATTCTTAGCACTCAAAGATTCTAAATTAGAATAAAACATTTATTGTATAGGATTCATGTGACTATAGACTTTTCACTAATAAAATGGATTGAACATTTAAATACCTTATAAAGATTTCTGATACGATATCACTGTTTTGTGAAGTACTTCACAAAGAATTCACACATGCACAATCGTTATCAGGGGATAAAGCAGAATCTGTACCTGAAAGGTGGTTACATCTGCTAGCTCCGTGCCTGGAACATAAGGAAGAGGGTCGGCAGGACACAGCTTTCTGGGAAGTTCCCTACCCCCTGACTGGGCCAGTAGGCAAATCCCAGGCTCATCAAATGTGATTGAAATGATCGTACCCCCAGATACTATCAGTGACCACCTAATAACTAGGCCAAGACATAGTCACGTACGGGAAGTGTGGGGGTGCAAAAGAAGACTTGATGGCTCCAGCATAGATTGCCAAGATGGACACAATGACACAGGCCAGGAAAAGCGAGGCAAACTTGTTCACGTAGCGCACGCCAATGAACACCACCAATACCATGAGGACCAAGAAGGCTGTGCCATAGACACGCATGTTATTCAGCATGGCTGCTGACTCCTTGAGGGCATCGTCACTGTGAAAGATGGCAGCCCGGGGGACGATGTACACCTAGTAGGCAAAAAAAAAAAAAAAAAAAAAAAAAAAAAAAGTCATTTCAAAATCATCAAATAGGGCCGGGGATTTAGCTCAGTGGCACAAGTGCCTGCCTGGCAAGTGCAAAGTCATGAGTTCGATCCCCGGTACCAAAAAAAAAAAAAAAAAAAAACCAACCCAAATAAAAAGTTTGTGCCTGCTTTCATGAAGGAAATGAAAATGAAAGCTAAAACAGAAAATGACAGAAAAATAAGCCTAATTCCTATTTGGATCTGGAATACCTATAGAAACAAGTTATCATATATTTTTTTCCTGTTTGCTATTCTGAATAACTGCAGCTCCAAATGGGAAAAAAGGAGTAGGGAGTAGGTGTTTTTATTCAAACAGCTGTATATGATAACAATCATCTCAGCCCTTCTTCTCCTGTCATCACTTTAAAGAATAAAGGGTATAGCCAGTGAACAGAGAAATGGAAATACATTTTATTTCACTGAGATAAAGACATCAAAAAGGATAAGGTTTTTGCTCAGCAGCATAAGCACCTGCCTGACAAATGCAAGGGCTAAGTTTGATTCCCAGTACCAAAAAAACCCACTAAGGTTTGGTTTACACCCCACCCTCTACCCCATAGACTCAGGTCTTCCCAAGACTGTGATTTAGCTGAAGTAGTAGTGTGGTAACAGTCAGGTAAAGTGAAAGGGGCAGGCAAAGAATGCCTTAATATTTTTATCTCATACTTAAGAGTCCAGTAACAGGTTAGCAATTACCGCATTGATTCCTACAGCTGACCTCTCCAAAGCTTTGATATCAAAGAACAAAGTAAACCTAAATCCATATCTCTTCTACATTGCAGAATGTAATTCAGTTGTTACTTACCAGAAAAATTTCAATGGCACCAAGGATGTACATGGCTGCTGCAAATGTGGTACCAAGATAAAAGCAGAGACCAACAGCTCCACCAAACTCTGGACCCAGAGCCCGGGAAATCATAAAGTATGAGCCTCCAGCTAGAAGACAAAGAGGAGGGTGAGCAGGATAAAAACATGTTAGTAACAGGAATCTAAGTTAGTCATAAGTAAGAATAATAAGCATATGCACAAAGAATAAACATGTCAGGCTTTTGAAAATCCTAAATGTGTTAACAAGTAAATTATTAGTGGGAAGAAAAACATGAAACTTTTATTGTAGGATATCTAATGCCCTACAATAAGCAGTACATTTTACCAGAAATGAAAATATTTAGTATGGCCATGACACAGCCGAATAAAATATATCCCAACCAAAAAAGAATGAAGTGTGACTAAAAATAAAGCTCTGTAGTCTAGAAAAAAAAATAGACTTTCAGAAAAGTACTCTAGGGGCTGGGGATTTAGCTCAGCAGCCTAAGCACCTGCCTAGGAAGCAAGCAGTTGTGAGTTTAATCCCTGGTACCGATAAAAAGGAAAAAGACAAAAAAAAAAAAAAAAAAAAAGAAAAAAAAAAGAAAAAAGAAAAGTACTCTAAAGGCAAACAGTATTAGTCTCCAAGGACTGTGAACTGTTGCTCTGTTGTACAAAACACAGCAAGCCAGGCATGAAGATGTACACCTATAATCTCAGAATTTGGAAGGCTCATGTGGGAGGATCACTGCCAGGTGTGGCTAGCCTGAACTATACAGCAAGACCGTGTCACAAAGCGAAGTGAAGCGAAGCAAAGCAAAGCAAAACCACCACCAACAGAGCAAATATGAATTCTGTTCCTTAGAAGTCTGCATAAACATACAGTAATCACTGACAATCCCTGAAATCCAAGTGTGGACGACTCACCTGGTACCACTCCATTAGTGGCAATGGCACTCATGGAGATAGCAGTCAACATTGTCTGTGAAAAAAAGAGAAAGAGCACCACTGCTGTCAGGTCATGCTGACATTTCTGTACTGCCTTCCCTACTATAGATTTCAGAGCACTTTTTAAGCATTTAACTGTATCTGCTTTTATGGAGTGTGTGCATTAGTGACACTACTATTATCTGTAGCATACATATATTCCTCATTTCAAGTTCCAGCCTGCAACTAGGCTGTTAAATGAATTGGCTAAGTGAGGAATTGTATATAGTGTATACATAACAATATTCCAAACAGTGAGATTGTCAAAGGAAACTCCAACCTGCTTACTTTGCTTTTATTTACATAACTAAAATGCAGTACGGTAGTGATAACATAAAACTACAGTATTGTACAGTACAAGCAGCAAAACTTATAGTACTATATAAAAAAGATATGGAAATTCTACAAACAGAGGAGATACAGAACTGCACAAAAAAAGGCAGGTCATAAGCCTGAGTAGCAAGTTCAGTCTGAACACTACATTTAGCTATAAATCCAAACAGCTGTTAAACAGGCAGGTGGTTAAATGAGGAGTGTCTGTACTGTTAAAATGGCCCTGATATAACCAGTAGATTAGTTGCTAGAGTCTAAACTTACCCAAGAACATCTGATCTCACTTTGCATCTCCTAAAAGGAAATAAAGCCTAAGACACTCAGAAAGAATAACTAGGGAGAGAACTTGGAGATAGATTAGAACCTCACTACAGACTAGCTACAGTACCAAGAACATTCAGCTAGAAAGCGACCCAGAGAAACTTTGGTATGAAGAACTGGGATTTACCAAGTAGCCCAGGGCAGCATGTACTGCAAACAGGGAGCACCTGGAGGCAGAGGGGCGGTTGGAGGGCACTACAGTAGTTCAGTGGGAGGATAAAAACTGCAATTGTGGTAGTGAGGAACAGTTGAACATGAGATTTCAGACAGACGGATTGGTCTTTGTAGCTGATTAGTTCTGTACTTTTTTTTGTTACTGGGGATTGAACTCCTGATGTTGCACTTGCCGGGCAGGTGCTTGTGTGGCCACTGAGCTAAATCCCTGCCTTGGCAGCTGATTAGATGTGAGACATGACAAAGAAAAATATGACCTTGCATCAAGACTGAGAAACTGAATGGAAACAAAATGGAACAGGAATGCAGTTAACTTACAGTATGGACTGTACCTGCTTAAGCTGGTTTGCATAATACTCAGCTAAGCATAATGCACAGGAAGAGTAAAATAGTGACAGGAGTAAGAGGAGACATAATAAAAATGATTGACGTGGCAGGACACATCCTAATTTAGGGAAGAGAAGACTTGGAAAGAAAAATTGAATTTCTAAGAGAGGAGGACTTCAAAACCAAATTAAATCAACCTCAAATATGCCTCATTCCTCAAGTAACTGTCAGTTTCTATTTACCAATACATACTGGAATAACATACCACATTTTCTAAC
This sequence comes from Cavia porcellus, assembly GCF_034190915.1. Classification (NCBI taxonomy): domain Eukaryota; kingdom Metazoa; phylum Chordata; class Mammalia; order Rodentia; family Caviidae; genus Cavia; species Cavia porcellus. Next base: position 37,225,140 of record NW_026947489.1, read on the forward strand.
ACATTTTCTGTAACGATATTGGTACTATCAAGCTCTGAGTATGTAGATTCTTTATCTTCTACTTCCAGTTGAACTCTTGCTTTGTAATTTCTAACACATCACATAATCTTAAGATCGCAGTGAATTACAAAATAAGTGAAAATCCTTTAGATAATCTCTTCCATTGACATTGTAAATATTCTTTTTTTTTTATTCTCAAAGGTATCAAATGCATATACTCCTGGGAACACAGATGCTTCAGATGATCTCTAAGAGTCAATGCAAAACTTACACAGCAGCAGCAGATAAGGACAATTGCAAAGGCCTGAAGGACTCCAGCCGTGCCCACCACCCAGGTAAGGCGTAGAAAGAGGATCACACCAAAAATATTTTGTAGACATGGAAGGTACACACCCATGAAGGTACCCATCTGGGGGGTCTAGAAAGAAAGATGCAGGCAGAGGAAAAAATTATACATTCATTCATATGAAATACTTTTTTTGCAATTTACTGTCTTTTTCATTTTAGATTTTTTCATCTTTTCTATAAAAACCTGCACCCTAATTGCCAATTATGTCAAAATTTAAGCAGTATCTTCAAAATTGCATATAAATCTGTCTTATAAAAGTCTACCAGGGACGTATACAGTTTTCCTTTGCGTAACTTTCTATACATTTTTTTATATAAATACGCATGTGCCCACAAACTTTTACAATTTTCTATCCTTCAAAGTTGACAAAAGTTTCTTTTTCATTTAAAAATAGAATAATGGCCAGATGTGGTGGCACATGCCTGTAATTTGAGCACCTGGGAGGCTGAGGTGGGAGGATGAGTTCAAGGCCATCCTGGGCTACATAGTGAGCTCAAGGTTAGCCTGGACTACACAGTAAGACACTATCTCAATAAATAAATAATTTAATTTATTGATACCAATAAATAAATAAATAAATAAATAAATATTAATAGCTGGGCGTGGTGGCACATGCCTATAATCCCAGCACTCAGGAGGCTGAGGCAAGAGGACTGCTATGAGTTCAAGGCCAGCCTGGACTACAAAATAAGTTAAAGATCAGCCTGAACTGCACAGCAAGGCTCTATATCTCAAAAAAAAAAAAAAAAAAAAAAATAGGCCAGGGGATTCAGCTCAGCAGAGTAAGTGACTGCTTGGCAAGTGTGAGGTCAGAGTTCGATCCCCAGTACCAAACAGTAACAACAACAAATTAATTAATTAATTAATTTAAAAATTAAAATAATAAAGAGCTGAACAACTAGAAGGCTGATGTACATGCTGTCTCATCTTCATTCTAAGAAAAAATAATATTTACTTTACAGCAGACACACGGCATGTGCAGGTGGCTGTCGGAAGCTCCTGACCTGCTATTCCCTCTCGCTGGCATACTGTTCTCCCACAGGACTTCTCTCTCACACCACCGAGGTCTCTGCTCAAGTACGACCTTGCTAGGCAGGCTTTCTCTGTCCAACCTGTCTGGAGTAGCAAAACCTTCCACCTGGCTCCCCTGCCGGCCTTGGTCTCTTTACTCTTGCTTAAATATTTGTTAAAGGACTAGCAAGACTTAATGTTAGGTCGGGGGTTTTGCACAGCAGAGTAATTGGTCATGAGTCCAATGTCCAGTACCAAAAAAAAAAAAAAAAAAAGGACAATATTGTGAGCCAGGGATACAGCTCAGTGGTACAGCACCCACCTGGCAAGTGAGGGGTTTGATTCCCAGTATATAAAAAAACAAAAATTAAAAAGACTAATGTTGTACATTTTTAGTTAGAACTAAGGACGGTCTCCCCACATGACAGTCAGGGTACTGCTTGTGCTGTGACACCAGTGTACACAGTGCCAGGCCTTTCATAGTCCCTGGACACTGAATGACCCTTGTTATTCTGAGGCCTCACCTTGGTCGGCTTCTTCTTCCCTTCAGTGATGTTTTCTGCCTCTTCATGTTCCTTTGCCCCCTGTGTCAGGTTAGTGTAATTGGCCATGCGATTGAGGAGAGAAGACACCTTTGGTCTGGTGTCCATTTCTTCCTAGAAACCAGAAATATGGAAGAAATGAATTAAAAAGCACAATAAAAATAAGCCTTAAAATAAACTTTCTTGACATGAAAATCAAGACAAGTAGAAAGGAATGGAGGAGGAGAGAAAAAGGGAAGGTGGATTATGGGGGTAGAAATGGTCAAAGTATGTTATATGTATGCACAATATGTCAAAATAAAACCCATTATACTGAATAAATAATGCATGAAAACAACAATAAAATACATCTGCCAGAAAACTGCAAAGTAAATGAGAAAATTTATCAAGACTATTTTCCATCACATTTAAAGGATCACGCAGGCTGGGCATGGTGGCACACACCTGTAACCCCAGGTCTCTCAAGACTGCAGCAGGAGGATTTCCACAAACTGAAGGCCAACCTAGACTACACAGTACATTCAAAGCCAGCCTGACCTCCACAGTGAGACCCTGTCTCAAAATAAAAACTAAAACAAAAATAAAACAAACCCCAAACAACACACACACACAAAAACTAAGTACTAAAAGGGTTAGGAATGTAGGAAAAGGGGTAGAGTGTTTGCCTAGCACAAATGAGGTCCTGGGATCAATTCCACAGCATTGTGCACAAAAAAACAAAAACAAAAACAACATCACACAGGGCTGAGAATGTAGCTCAGGGGTAGAGCGCTTGTCCTAGGTTCAATTCCCCAGCACTGTGTGCACATACACACACAAAAGAAGTCACACTTCTATCGGGGTGCCACGAATCTTTGTAAAATTTTTAATGGAGAAATTAAAATTTGCATAGTTTAACTACATGTGGTGGTATACACATTATCGCAGTACTCTGGGAGGCTGAGGCAAATGATCAAGAGTTTGAGGTCAGCCTGGACAACTTGTTGACTTAACCATGTCTCAAAATAAAAAATAATTTTAAAAAAAGGGTTGGGGATGTAGCTCAGTGTAAAGGCTCTCAGTTCAATCACTAGTTCTACCAAGTAAACAAATATATAAATTGTGGGGCTGGGGATTTAGCTCAGCAGCATAAGCGCCTGCCTTGCAAGCAGGCAGTCGTGAGTTCGATCCCTGGTACCGATAAAAAGGAAAAAGACAAAAAAAAAAAAAAAAAAAAAAAAAAAAAAAAAAATATATATATATATATATATATATATATAAATTGCATATATTTGCAATGCACATGATGTTTTGACATATGCATAATCATATAATGACTAAATCATGCTAGTTAATATATCCATTATCACAAATACTTTTGTGGTGAGACCACTGAAAACCTGCTGTTTTAGCAATTTTCAAGTATTAACTACAGCCATCATATTGTATAACAGATCTGAAAATACTGTCTTATTTTTCTCTTGCTGCTGAGACTAAATACCTAAACGAGGAAAGGTTTATTTAGCTCACAGTTTGTAGAATTTTCAGTCTATAATCAGCTGGCTCCAAGGCAGGGTGGCATGGCAGACAGACATCACAGAGAAACAGTTCATGGCAAGTGGAAGGTAACACAACAAGGAACAAAACAAGTCTCTTTCTGTTCTTTATATTGTATTTGGGCTACTGGATGAGAGCAGTGCCAAACTAATCAGCAGACTGACTTAGTAATCACACACCCTTAATTCTAGCATTGCACCATGAATTGATCACACACTCTAGATTCAGCCAGCTCCGAAAGCCCCACCTCTGGCTGCGTGAACTTTGCGGAGGGGGGGGGGGCATCTAGACACAAGCTATAAAACTTATTTTTCTTGTCCAATGGAAACTTTGTACCCCATGACTAACATCTCCCCTGAAGTCCTATCTGCAGCATCTGATAGTTAACATTGTATTTCTGCTTTTAGGAATACAACTTTCATTGTACATATGAGATTAGTGGAAGTTTCCTTATTTCACTTAACGTATTTTCTCCAAATTCATCCACTCTCTTTTTAAGGCTGAATACTATTCCATAGTGTACATAGACCATGCTTTTTTTTTGGTACCGGGGAGTGATCATGTGCTTGCCAGGCAGGCACTTATACTAAATCCCCAGCCCTATACCATGTTTATCTATTTATCCACTACTGGACACTAAGGTTGTATATCTTAGCTACTGTGAACAATGCTGCAATAAACATGGAAACTCAGACACCATTTTGACATTTTCTTTGGTTATACACTAAGTGGTAGAACTTCTGGATCACATGGTAGATCTATTTCACATTTTGGGGGGAAACTTCACTCTGTTTTCTACTTATAGTAATCCATCCTTCCTTATCTTTTTCTTTCTTTCTTGTGCTAAGGATCCAACCAAGGCCTCATACTTCCTAGGCAAGTTTTCTACCACTGAGCTGTATTCGCAAACCCCTCCTTGTAACGTTCTTAATGAATATTTTCATTATTCTTTGTGGTAGCTAAGTATATATCTACAGTGAAAACAAAAATCAATGACCTAATGTTCACACTGGTAATGTGATCAATTATATCACATCCCTCTTTTGGCTACTAGTATTTATGACAATCATTAGGGTTTGTTTTTGAGGTGTTTGGAATCAAACCTAGGACTTTATACATGCTAGGCAAGCACTTCATCACTGAGCTAACTCTCAGCTGTGTAGTAATTACAGCACCAAACATGATAGGTTGACGGAAGACATTTGTGACTGAAACAAATATTCACCTTAGACCTTGAAGACTGAGAGAAAAAGAATTTTTTTTAAACAAAGCACATTGCAAGACACAGAATTTGCACTATAGTGTTGAATAAATCATTCTATGTCAACAGTCTGGCCATAGCCCCAACCGATGCTTAGTCAGGTAACACATATAGGTCCTCTTCAATATGCCATGTGAAATAAATCCAGAGAGATAAATACCATATAATTTTACCTATATGATGAATCTAACAAATTTAACTCAGCTGGATGTGGTGGGGCACACATGTAATCCCAGCACTTGGAAAGCTGAGGGAAGAGGACTGTCTTGAGTTCAAGGCCAATTTGGGCTATGTAGAGAGTCCAAGGGCAGTCTGAACTATAAAGTAAGACCTTGTCACAAAACAAAACAAAACAAAACAAAACAAAACAAAACAAAACAAAACAAAACAAAACCCCATGTTAATTCAAAAGTAGAGTATAATGGTAAATACCAGATGCTGGGGGAAAGAGGTAAGGAAGAATAGGGAGATGTTAGCCAAAGGGTACAAGTTTCAGTTAGCTAAGAGGGTTAAATTTTTCACATCTATTATACAACCTGGTGACTACATTTAATATATTGTATATTTCTTTTTTTTTGGTACTGGGGATTGAACTCATGACATTGCACTTGCCAGGCAGGCGCTTAAGCCACTAAGCTATATCCCCAGCCCAATACTGTGTATTTCAAAACTGCTAAGAAACTAAAATTCCAATGTTTGTATCACCTTATATAAGGGGTGATAGATATGCAAAGTAGCTTAATTTAATCATCCCACAAGATCTAGATAAATGCAAATACTACAATTTACCTCCAAACATAATTATTATCTGTTACAAAGAAGATATTTTTGGAAGGGGGAAGGGTTGAAGGATAGTAAATAATTAAGATATGTTATATATATGTGTGCTAATCCCTCCAAAGAATGTAAATATCATGCATCGCAAACATATACCAATAAAAAAAGACACAAGGGGCTAGGAATTTAGTTCAGTGGCATAAGCACTTGCCTGGCAAATGTGAGGTTGCAAGTTTGATGCCCGGTACCAAAAAAAAAAAAAAAAACACGAATCTTTTTTTTTTTTGTCTTTTTGAGACAGGGTGTCGCTATGCAGTTCAGGCTGGCCTTGAGCTCACTTTGTAGCCGAGGCTGGTCTCAAACTCGCAAAAGATCCTCCTGCCTCAGCCTCCTGAGTTGCTAGGATTACAGGCGTGAGCCACCATGCCCAGCTAAAACACAAATCTTCTTAACCTGACAGCCTGCTTCTTAGAGTGGTGCTTAGATCATTCTTTTTTTATGGGGGGAGGGGTCCATTTACAAGGCAGCGCTTCATTACATGATTCAGGATGGCCTTGAACTCACTTTGCACCCAGGCTGGCCTCAAACTCATGGCAATCCTCTTACCTCAGCTTCCTGTGGTTACAAGCATCGCAAGTGCTGAGGTTACAAGCATCACCGCCATGCTCGCCTTTGTTTAGATCATTCTAAGTTAAATGTTAAGTATTCCTAAACATAGAGCTGTTTTATATTGAAATTATCTAAATCAGGCTGCAAGGTTTTCCATGTGCCTGAGAAATCAACACTCTTCTCTCTTACTTCATAACATTTAATAGACATTCACTGTAATTACATCATGTGGACAAAATTAACTGTAACAAGTTACAAAAGTGTATTTTATTTTAACATTAATTATCCAGCTTGAACATTTTAAAATCAAATAGGCAATAGCTATCTTGAAATTTATGTTCCTAAATCTTCACAGTTTTCTCTGAAATATTACCTCGAAGAGTGCCAAATTTTTGTCAAAATATTCATCTCCTTCTTCATAATTGGAATTACTGAGATAAGCATTTCGAGCTTTCTTACGTCCATCATCTGGAAAACAGTAAACCAAGTTAGTTTCTCATTGGTATTGAATAAACAGCACCTAATAACTATACATCGCCCCTTTATTAATCTAAATTCAACCTAAAACTCAATCAACACTGCTTGCAGAATGTGGCTCCCTTTTTAGCAGAAGCACAGATTGCTAAGAAATAAACACAGGTGATTCTTTTTCTTAATTCCAAGACCTTTGGAGGCACTATTCTTCTAGCCCTTCAAGGCCCTTTTCTTACTTACAGTTACCCAAATCCAGGGTAGAAAAACTCACAGAGGACTTATGAAATACCAATTCAGGATATAGACATGGGCTGCTTTACACACTGCTGCTGCTAACAGGAGAAAACTTTCTCTACCTTTTATCAATGATATCGGGTCACTTAACTGAGTATTAGCTTTGAATGCACTCTTTTTGTTGTTATTAAAAGAGGCACTTGATGGTGGAGGGGAGGCGAGGGAAAGTAAAAAGAGTAAGATATATTATTCCGTATCAAACACCTAGGACACATGCAATCATAATGTACTACAGACATGGTAATAAAAGTCGTTTAAAAAGAGGCACCTGCTAAGAATATAGTGAATGACGTATAAGGAAAAACCCGAGTCTCTAGCACAGCAATGTTTGTACTTTCATAACTTTGGTTTTGTATTATGTAACAATAATATAATTATACAGTCTGGCATTAAAGAAAAGTTAAAAATTACATAAATCTTACTAAAATTTAAGATTTTCAGTTGATGTGGTCATTCACCCTTGCATTCCCAGCTGAGGCAGGAGGATCACAAGTTTGAGGCCAGCATGGGGAGGTAACTAAGACCCTACCCTAAAATAGGAATAGCTGTGGATATTGTTGAGGTAGCATACCTTAGGTTCAATTCCCAATACCACCAAAACAAAAATGAAAGCTACTAAGATTTTCAATATTGGAGAAATACATAACAATATAAAATTTTAAAACATTAAAAATCCTACATCCAGCTGGGGATATGGCTCAGTGGCATAAGTTCCTGCCTGGCAAGTGCAAGGTTGTGAGTTCGATCCCCAGTACCAAAAAAATAAAATAAAAACCCTATTATCCTTAAATATATAAAATGAATTTGGAAAAAGCCAGCAAGTTATCAGAATGACTGGGCCATGTCAAAGGACACAAAACCAATCTGAGGTAGTTTTCAGGGGCCAACATTGATACAATATAAATACTAAAAAGTAACATGATGAGATTGAAATGCAGATTCAAGAAATACCCCATTGGGTGTGGTGGCACATGCCTGTTATCCAGCACTCAGGAGGCTGAAGCAGAAGCATCAGAAGATTGATACCAGCCTTGGCAACTCAGCAAGACATTCTCAAAATACTGACAGACAGATGGATAGGAGTGGGATGTAGCTCAGTGATAGAGGACCCCTTAGTATTATGCTAAGCCCCTCCTGAACTCCTAGTGAATATTCTGAGCAATGCTTGGAGTGAACACTAATGGAAACTATGTAAAGAACCTCAGCTGCCATGGAGGGTGGGGAGAAACAAAAACAAAGAACACTGACCAAGCCTATGAAACCCACATAAGCATCACAATAAACTGTCCTTTGAAGCAACCAAGCTTTCAGAGAAGCACAGCCCAGAAGAGCACCATGCCTTCAGTAATCCACCTGCTCCAGCTGGGGCCCACCCCCCTCAGCAGTCAGCTCCAGCATCCCAGGATCCAACCACCTCTCTACAGACTCTCAATCCAGTTGAGTTGACAAAATTCTTTAAGTTTCTTGATAACTTTATTGCTTTTGCTTTTGTATTTTTGAGCCAAGGTTTCGCTATGCAGTTGAAGCTGGCCTTGAAGTCACTTTGTAGCCCAGCTTGGCCTTGCAGCAATCCTCCTGCCTCCATCTTTCTAGTGCCTGGATTACAGCATGTGCCACCAAGCACAGTGACAGTTAAAACTAACTGGCATAATTTCACCACTTTCCTACCTGACAACTCATTATAGCTCCTTAAGCAATAATCTATAAAGAAAGACAGTAAGTCTGTAATTGCGCCCAACATCATGTTAAGTATCCTCTGTACAAACAAAAATGCACTAATTGCTTCTCCAAAGTCATGACAATTCCAATCTTTCTCAAAAGATTAAATCAAGGCCCCTGAGACTCAAAGAAAAGTCTTTCAGTGCAAACCTCTGTAAAATTAAAAAAAAAAAAAAGTCACTTAATCCCAAGATACAACAGCACAGGGTAAACATTACTGGTGCAAAGGGAGAAAATGGGGATAGGAAAAAAAAAAAAAAGAAAAGGGATCAAAGCAAAACTGAAATCCAGCAAGGTTTTCTGTTCTGCTTTTTGTCCTCAAGACTCATTATGCATCTTGCAAAATGCAGCCAGCAGTAGCCGTGCCAAAACCTGAACCACACTGTCAGGTACAGTCACGATAATGACCCCACTTCTCTGGTATCAACTCTCTGTACTGCTCAGCTTTCCCATCACTGGGACAAAATACTCAACACACACAACTTAGGAGGAGGAGAGGTTTAACCCAGGTCATAGTTTCTGGGGATTCAGTCCACAGTCAAATGGCTCCAAAGCAGAAATCTCATGCTGGAGGGGAAAGGTGGAACAAAGTGCTCACTTCTTGGTGGCACAAAAGCAGAACACACAGGAAAAGCACTAGCAAGAGATACACACTCTTAGCTGGGCATGATAGCTCAGGACTGTAATCCTAACACTCGGGAGGCTGAGGCAGAAGGATTGCTGTGAATTCAAGGTCAGCCTGAATCATACAGTGAGACTCAGTCTCAAAACAGAGAGAGAGAGAGAGAGAGAAAGAGAGAGAGAGAGAGAGAGAGAGAGACAGACAGACAGACAGACAGAGACTCCAATGCATGTCCCCAGTGACCTGTCTCCAGTGGGTGCCCACTCCTCCTAACAGCACATTCAGCTCTGAGCATCAGTAGATCAATCCCCATGATGTAAACACCTCTTTGTGTCTTAATGCAGTCAAACTAAGAATTAAGATTAACTGATAAGTTTTTTTTTTAATCTGAATATCTGGATGGGGTTTTATCATTCTCTTTCTCATTCATTTTTACTCTGCCTTTGTCTCTGCTGCTGTCTCCATCTTTCTGTTAAATTTTTTGTTTGTTTTTTCCCTTATTCAACTTTTTTCCCTCTAATTTCCACACTATCCTTCAATAATTACCCTTAATTTTACAAATTTTACTTAAAGCAAATTGCTAAATACACTAAATAAAAGCTTAATATTCTCCTACGCAGCCAAAGGTTATGTGTATACTTCTGTTCCAACTCTGCTCCTGATTTACCTAATACAGCTGTCCAGTATTTCCAGTAGTGGTTAGTAATACCACAAATAAGGTGCTAAAGTTATTTTATAAAATGTATTAGTCATCTTTTTATTGCTGGAATGCAATATCTACCCAACACCCACAAATTAGAGGAGGACAGGTTTAATTTGACTGAGGTTGAGAAGATCCAGTCTATGATGGGCAGTTTCCACAGCAGCAATGGCAGAAAGGTACGATGAACAAAGCTGCTTAATTCACGGGGGCTAAGAGGCAGAGCAGGGGAGCAGCACCAGAAAGAAAGGGGCTGAAGCCCAATCCAGTACCCAGGATTGCACCTCCCTGACCCACACAAACAAATCCAGAGGTGTGCTTCACTAATCCGTGCCAGTAGGCTGCTTTCAAGTCAATCAAACTGACAATTCAACTTGACTGTCACATGGAGGCAATCACAGTCTGGGTTAAGGTACACATTCACCATTTCATTTGTTCAATACTCTGTTGTATTTTAGATAACTGGGATTTTTTTTTTTGGATTCTTTTCTTTTTTCTAAGATAGTTTTTCAAATTCCTTTAGAAGGTCTTTTGAAGTTGGTACTATGAAATCTGAACTATGTAACTACTTAGTATTGAGAAACATTTTGGCCTACACTCATTAGATGACTGTGACAACTCTAGTATTGACAATCAAAAAGGTCTCCAGCTACATGTGATGGCACTGATCTATAATTGGGAAGTTGAGGCAGAAAGACTGCAAGCATCCCCACTATTTGGGAGACTCAGGCAAAGAACTCTAGTTCAAAGCCAGCTGTGATCAACTTAGTGAGACACTGCCTTCAATAAAAATAAATAAAATAAAAAGCACTAGGGTTGTAGCTCTGTGGTACACTGGTCCTGGATTCAACTGCTAGGATGAAAGATAGAGAAGAAAGAAAAAAAAGGTCACCAGTCCCCAAATATTTCTAAATAAAGTACTCCTTTGAAAATCACTATTTTAGAGCAAGGCTCATCGTAAAAAAAAGTTCTGTTTTTATTTACCTACAAGAGGTTTGTATTTTGCTTGTGCCTGAGTATTTTGCTAAGCACAGTTCTACGTTAACAAAGTGTTTGTGGCCTCTTGTATTTTCCAGGTTGTTTTGCTGTTGAGAGTGCCTTTAATGATCTGCCCACTTCTCTATGGCTGCTTTCAAGATACTTTAGATACTTTACAGTCTAACTGAGATATAGCTAAGTGGATTATTCTTTTGGTTCGTATTTTTTCTCTTTCTAATTTATTACTTAACCTCTTCTTTATGTCAATATTTTTATTTTCTAGATGTTCTATTTATTTTTCTTCCCTCTGAACAGTCTCTCATTGCCGAATAGTTTGCTCTCCTTCATAACTGCATTCCTCATTGATTTACACATTTCACAGTACTCCCTTGATTTAAACATTTAACAGAATTTTTATCCCACGTTCAGGACTTTCTCTTTGAAGGGTTTTAAAATAAGACTCCCAGCTTCAACATAGTACAGTACTTCCCCATTGCTCAATAATCTTACAACAGTGGTACTATAAGCTGTGGCATGAGCACAAACCTGCCCCATTTTATTGCCTGCTGCCCAAGCCGCTGCTCTTAGGAACCCTGCAACCTCTATGTCTGCACCTCTCCAGTCTTGTTTCTGGTGAAATCACCTTCCATGTTAGATACTCTGGCTCTGGCTATTTCTAGTCCAGCTTCCACTTGTTCCATTGTTCAAGCGTTCGGCAGGATGAAAGAACATCCTGGAGACTGTCTGCATCTTATAATACTAATGATGCCACCAAGACTGTCCTCTCCAAGGTCTACTTGTGGTAGTGAGATAGAATGGAAGTGTCAGCTGGGCATGGTGACACATGCCTACAATCCTAGCACTCACCGAGGCAGAAGGGCTGTTGCACATTTGAGATCAGCCTGGGCTACAAAGTGAGCTCAAGGTCAGCCTGAACTGCATAGGAAGCCTCTAACTCAAAAAGACAAAAACAAAAACAAAAACAAAAGGGAGGCCCATACAGTTCCAGGTCAATCATGACTTGAATAGGTTAAAGGTCAAGGCTTTCCATATAAGGAACAAATCTCTTTAGGTGTTGCTATACTGAAATGTATGAGATTAGACGGTAGTTCTATTCAAAGGTGCGAATCAATTCTTGGCTTGGTGTTGTGGTTTGGAACCAGGCTGCTTCAGCATACAGCCTTTGGTAGTCTGGATCACTACTCTGACTCCAGGAAATACCACATGGAATACAACTTCTAGGGTTTCCAAATAACAAACAGTATTTATTCTCCGTGAACTAAGAACCAAATCCTAGTTGTTGAACTCTTTTTGGATTATGCAGAATCCTAAGAAGAGCCCTGTGAGGGACACCTGCTAAGACTGGCTTTGGTAACACTTTGAGTTTTAAAAATCACTACTGTGTCTCTGTTTTCTCATTTTACTAACCAAACAATACTGATATTACTGGGAAGCTTTTGGTGTTTTGCTGCATAATTCAAATGCAAATTGACAGAACAACTGGTTCTATTCCACAATTCATATTTTTGTTTTTATGGTGCATTTAGGGTACATGGGAATGGATGCTAGGGATTAAACCCTGGGCATTACAAAAAGTAAGCACACACTCTGAGCTACACTTCTGCCATTTTTTCCTATAAAACAGAAAAAATAGTATACCAAATATCTGTTTATAAAAACTTTATTGATGTATTGCTATTATTTTTGTAATGTTGCTGGCTTTTGTCAATTATTTTAAGCTATACGTGAGGTACAAGACAAATCTCAAATTATTCTTTTAGGCTCAGAGTAAAACTGGACTATATTCATACTGGCATTGTTAAGTTTTGGTAAGGCTATGAGTACCTCAAACTGATTCAGAGATAGTGTTTAATTGGTATGCCTTGAGTTTGTAGAAGTTTGGGATTCTTTTTCCTTGAATGTTTGGTAAAACTTCTTGTAGAAATGTCAGGACTCCTTGTCTGTTTGCTCACTTTTTTTACTTTTTAAATTTTTAAATTGAAAATCACACCCATAACAAACAGGAAAAAGTTCGTATATTCTAAGTGAAAGGTTTTGCCTCAGTAGAAATTATGGCAGTGGTCTAACTAGCTAGAAGGCCAAAGCGGGAATGCCTACCACTTCCTGCTTCTTCCCCAGCTCCTGCTAGCACACGAAGAAAATTCCAATTGGCTGCTAGCGCGTCAGCAATGCCGCCCTAAGCGCCACCCCAATTGGAAATTATATGTATATCCCATGCCCCATGTTTCCAGCAGAGAAAGCCAGGCCCTGGGGATCATGGAGTTCTCTCCGAGTCCTTAGAATAAAGGCTGTTTTATTTTATATTCTCTTTTATCGTACTGAAAACCCTATCACTGAGTACAGAACTGGATTCATTATCATAACAACAGTTTCTCTTTGCCCTACATCTCTTAGGTCTAATCCTGAATTTTCCAAGAGACCTGATGAGTGAGTGAGAACAGCAAATACATTAAAATAACTGCACCTTGTTGACAGGAAATGCATTTAGCAGGTCTGAAAGATACTATTATACATCCAATGTGGCAAGAAAAGTCTGAAATATGCTATTATAAATTGAATTCAGCAGGTAAGGTAATTGAACCAGCTTCTTATCTATCAGGCCAACTTACCCTACAGGAGATTTTCAAACAGAGCAGGGGAGACCTTTTTGCCCAATGAAGCGATTGAACACAAGGCCTAGTGTGCTATACAGGTGCTCTACCACTGAGCTACACACTTCCAGCCCCAGGAGCTGGGAAGATTTTAATTCAAGCTACCAGTGGCCTTTCTGAGAAACAGTAAGATGTTTACAAATACAGGAAAAAAATAATTATTTCACTATTTTAGTTCAATTTAATAACACTGAGTTGTATCATCTCCTAACTACCCACATAAAATAACTGGCTAATGCCTTCCCCGACTACCACTACCTATGTTCCTGGTCATAATGAACTGCTCTCAAATTGCTCTGCCAATCATGTATTTTTCATAGACAGAAGCAGTAATTTAGGGGATGAAAATATTTTTCATAGTTTGGCAAAAATCTTATGATTTTCATGAAATTTTAGCCATTCCTGATTTAAACATGAAATTTTTATAAAGACTAAATTTGAGGGGCTGGGGATTTAGCTCAGCAGCATAAGCGCCTGCCTTGCAAGCAGGCAGTTGTGAGTTCGATCCCTGGTACCAATAAAAAAAAAGGAAAAGTCAAAAAAAAAAAAAAAAGACTAAATTTGAGTAATATAAATGAGCTATTCAATATAACAGTGTAATAGGCTGAAATTGATTTCTTTTGCAGACAGGGAGTTCAGGCTGGCCTTGAACTCACTATGTAGCCCAGACCAGTCTTGAACTCAAGGTGATTCTCCTGTCTCAGCCTCCTGGGTACTGGAGTTACAGGTGTGCACCACTACTCCCAGCAGTGTTGGGATTTTATAACAATAGTAGAGCACTCATCTAGCATATGCCAGGTCCTAGGTTTGATTCCTAGCACCAAGGACAAAACAGACAGACAAGAGAATGATAGCCCCAATACCACAAGCCTTGCATCCTGGTGACCAGACCTCCAAGTTTATGTTACATCATTTACCTAACAAATATTCTGCCTAGGATGCCTAGGATGTTAGGTACAGCTCTAACAGACACACACTCAAAAGAATTAGAGTTAAGATCTAATTAGCTCCTCTCATTAACTCAAGGACTCTTCTAAGGTTTCAACAAAGAACAAAAATGATGTTCTCAGGCAATACTCTGAAGCTTCTATAAGCAAACAAGCCATATGAAGTACCTTCCCCTGCTTTGGACTTCTGATACCTTTCTCTGCAACCTCTCTGCATATATTCAACAGCTAGAAGTTCAGCAATGCATACTCAAAATGCACACAAGGCAGGTGCAGTGGTGCATACCTGTAATCTCAGCATTCTGGGAGGCTGAGGCAAGAGGATCTCAAGTTTGAGCCTGGCCTGGGCAACTTACTGACTTAGCAAGAAATTGTCTTTACAAAAAAAAAAAAAAAGGATAGGCATAGTATAAAGGTCTTGGATTAAATTCTCAGTGCCGCAAAAACATGTATAAAATAATGTAAATGCTCATAATACAAAGGCTGAATAAAATTACAGTGAAGGAGCACAATGGAATACTATTCAACCACAAAGGAATGAGGTGATCTTTAGGTATGGATAAACTGTCCTGAGATAAAATGTTAAGTAAAAAAAGACAGTCTGTAGTTTTGATCCCCAGCACTGGTGGGGAAAAAAAAGTCTATATAATAGAATAGAAGAGTCTGTATATTATAATCCCATTGACATAAAAAGAAAAAAACAGTAAAATTTTCTAGAATTCCCAATAAATAGCAAGTATTTTGGGGCATGCAGATGAGGTACTAAAAAAAGATACTTTTAAAGACTTTCACTTTCTTTCACATACATAGCTCTTTATTGTGTAGATTCTTAATCAAAGTATGCTTTACTTTTACATTTTATAAATTTGCTGTGAGAACTTGTAAAATTCCTGTCAAATGGTAAGTTTATTGCAATTTAAATAAGCAGTATCTAGGGGAAATCAATTCACTTCCATAACTCATTTTACATGTAAGAAATAGAGGCACTGATTTCTATGGATTACCTATGGCCGTGCCATTTATGAAGTACTTTTAGAAATTAAAATCAGGGACAAGGTTTTAGGCCGGTTAGGTTAGATGGCATAAACACCTGCCTGGCAAGCACAAGGTCGTGAGCTTGATCCCTGGTACCCCCCCCAAATTAAAATCAAAGTGAACAAAAGGCCAAGAAAAGTATTAAACACAGAAAAATAGGGACAAAGTCCAAAATACTACAGAATCTTGTAATGTTTTCTTTACAAAATTATCTTGGAAAAAATTCTATAATTATTTTTCAACCATACAACATGCAAAATTAGATTTTAATGCAGTAACTAAATTGAATGTTAATTGTCAATTATGGCAGTACTTAGCTAACGATTAGCAAATTGGAAACAAAAAACGGCAGGAAAATAGTTGATGAGTAAAAAGTAGGAAGAGGGGGCAAAAACAGCCAAGGAAGTAGTAGCATATGCTAATACAAGCAGGTAAGGGTGGCTTTTTAGACAGTCCATTCCCACAGCAATACCGTACCTAAGAGCTGGCTGTGCTCCCCTGTGATGGAGTTCTGACTCGGGTCTGAAAAACAAACAATTGGAAAAAAAAAGAAAAAAATGAATGCTCAAAACAAGTATTTTTTAAAAATTCAGCAACAAAAGTGAGCAAGGAAATAAGCAAAAAACTGAAAAGCTTAAGCAACAGAAATGAAAGAGAAGTATTATTTAAAAAGATCACATTCTTTAAAAATTACCATATCACTCAACAATTTATTTGTGTATCTTCTGGAGGACAGTTGGGTTATTCCTACCTCTTGGTTATTTTGAAGAATATTACTATAAAATCTTGACATATAAAGGCCTGAGTTATTATTTTCTTTCTTTTTTTTTTTTTTTAGTACTATTTATTTGAATGTAACTTTTTTTTTTTTTTTTGTCTTTTTCCTTTTTATCGGTACCAGGGATCGAACTCATGACTGCCTGCTTGCAAGGCAGGTGCTTATGCCGCTGAGCTAAATCCCTAGCCCCTATTTTCTTTTTTTGAACCCCATCTTATTTTCATAGACTGGATTATTATTCAGTTACTTAAAAAATGCAATTCTGATACATAGTACAACATGGATGAAACTTGAAAACATGCCAGACACTAAGCAAAAACTACTGTATGATTCCATATAAAATATTGAGAAAAGGCAAATTTAGACAGATGGGAGGTGGTTTAGTGGTTTAACAGGAGCTGGGTACAGAGTGGCGTGGGTACTCCTGCCTAAGAGTATAAAGCTGCTGTGGGGGTGAAGAGAAATTTAGGAAGCAGAGGAGAGTAACAGCTGTATGACATTGAGGATGTACTAATGTCACCTAATGTTGCACTTAAAAAGGTAAAAATAGGTGCTGGGATATAGCTCAGTGGCACAGCGCTTACTGGGCAAGCACAAGGTCCTGAGTTCAATTCCCAGTACCAAAAAAAAAAAAAAAAAAGGTTAAAATAGTAAATTGTGTATTACATGTATTTTACAACATTGAAAAATGTGGTAAAGCCAGACACAAATGTATACTTCTGTAATTTTAGCTACTAGTTATGCTGAAGATCAGAGGGTTACAAGTGCGAGGCCAGTCTGGGCAATTAAGAGAACTGTCTCAAAAATAAAAAGGAAGCCAGTGTGAGGCACATGCCTGCAATCACAACACTCATGGAAGCTGAAGCAGGAGGACCCAAAATGAGTGACTTACTGCAAACCTGTCTCAACATAAAGATTTTGAAAAAGACTAGGGATGCAGCTCAGTGAAAAGGCTCTGAGGTAAATCCCAGTACCCCACATGCTCACACGCACAAACCAAATGGATGGGAACATAGCTCAGTGCTCCCCAAGTTCAACTCCAGCTTGAATTCAATTACTCGCCCCCCAAATAAAGAATTAATTAAAAAGATCACTACACATTGGACTATGCATTTCCATAAGATGACTCAGGGCTCATGGCATGAGTTTAATTTCCTCTTTAAAGACAAAGGAATATATTAGAATGGCAGCTCATTATTACTAGCAGATATGTCAATCTGGCTTTAAAATAAAATGACTAAACTTTTTATAATTATTTATTTTTTCAGCAATCTAAAATAAAATAAAATTAGTAGCAATAAACCAAGTTCCTAATCTAATCCACCATTTCATAATCAATCACTTACTTACTTTCGAGGCTTTAAAAGCATTTAAGGGCTAAATATAGAAAAGACCCCAAGCTCCACTTTCCTTAAAGATTAAATCTCTTGAAACACTGAGGATTACATCTGGCGTCCCTGAATGTGTCTGAGGGAACAAAATAAATAGAGATCAGAGACTTTGTGAACAATTGGAAAAGACTGTAATATTATTTTCACCAGCTTCTAATTAAACTTAAATTGTTTTCCAATTATGATAAAGGGAACAAACCACATAAAAGTACCTGTACATTTGTCCAGAATAAACATCAGATTTTAAAATTTTACAATATTGTTATTTTAGGCAAGATTCAAATAATATTTTCCATGGCCCACGTATATGTTTTACATATAATTAAATCTAACATTTTAAGCCATGCATGCCAAGGTGGGAATGAAGCTCAGTGTTAGAGACTTACTAAACACTCAAGAGGTCCTAGGCTCAATTTCAGCACAACAAATAATAAATATACAACCCTTTGGGTCTAAATGTTTTGGCAAAATAAATAAATAAATAAACAACCAACCAATCCACGTAGAATATACCCTACAGATTCTCATCAAGGTAGAAATCTGATTTCCACAATGAAATCTTCAAGTGATCCATCAACATTTTAAGATGTATTTCCAGAGAGTTTTATAAATTTGGTTTTGAAAAAGAAAAATGCCAAAAATCTTCTATTTTAAGACATTTTTCTCCAATATACTAGCAAGTGAGTTCCTAGCTTGTATTTCAAATCATCTTCTCATCCCAAATAAAAAGCATTTTATTACTCCAAAGAGTTCTTCTTACACATGAGACAAAGTAGAGTTAACAATTCTATTATGTATGTATTATGTATTATGTATGTATGTATCGGTTGATACACTGGGTCACCTTATCTCTATCTCACCCTTTATCTCAAGAGCAGGAGAAAAACTGAGCTCTATCATTGCAGAGATGTAGGTGTGTAGCCGGCAGGGAAAGAAAAAACTGTAGTTTTTGAAATGGAAGAACTGCGGTAATGACCTTGATTAACCCTACTGACTCTCAAGGAGAAGTTGGGGAGGGATTATTGCATCATCTGTTTTTTCCCCTGTATTACATCAGTGATCCTTCCAGGCATGGCGGCCCACATCTGTAATCCCAGCACTCAAAGAGGCTAAGACAGGAGCATTGCAGTGAGTTTAAAGCAGCTTGCATTACACAGCAAGACCCTGTCTCAAAAAGCAGAAACAACAAAAAGTCCCCAATTACTAAGGTGTGCTAGGATAGACAAACTTGAAAACTTCCTTTCTTGAAACAATGTCTGCTCTCTCTCCCCTGACCCTTGCTGCTGCTGTCTTCTGCAGCCATGAACTGCTGCCACCCTGCCTTGGAGCCAGCCAATTATGGACTGAAACCTCTATAAACTGTGAGCTAAATAAACTTTTCCCCCTTTAAAAAAAAAAAAAAAGAAAGAAAGAAAGAAAGAGGAGGGGAGGGGAGAAAATGAATGTCTGGGTTAATGAGTGGCCAAAAATAAATTTGCAATACTGCCAATAGAGAAATGTCGGAGAAATTTCCCTTCCAGTGCTAGCTGGGTCTTGGACATGGTTACATCTTCTCAATATTCTTTTGAAATTCCACGGAACATGTTATATCAATACAAGTAGGAAAACTACTCCCACAACTCAGGAGGACTAGGAATGGTTTTAAGGAGGAAAACACAAGTCTTTTTCATTAAAAGAATTAACTTAACTACTTCTGTATGCTATATAATATGCCCGACTTTTGACTGTAAATAGATGCATGTGCATTCTTGGATCAAGCCAGTACTTTTCCTTCTGAACACTCTCATCTATTTGCTTGTATAGTTCTTCAAGTTCAACTTTGACTTTCTGGTTTAAATTTATCATAATTAAAGTTTCTGGGTAATATTTACCTGATACTAACTTGGTAACTAGAAGATGAACCTCCAAAACTTGTTTTATTAATATATGTAAAGGCAGAGGTGGCTCAGTGACAGAGCGTATGTAAAAGGTAAAACCAGGGCACATGTGAGAGTAAACAAGTTCACGAACCCACTAGAATGAAACTAGCCCTACCAGTAAAAATCACAGCGGCTAAGTAGGCTGAAGTGGAAGGCGTTTCTGGGTGTGCAGTCCAAACTGTGTGCTCGACATGATAACACACTCTACGTGTGGAGGCATTTCCAGAGCCCAACACCTGAGCTCTCCAGGTTAGCCATTCCTGCTACCATGTGACTGGTAAGGGGACATCCACGTCTGCTTGCGTGGAAGTTGTGCTGGGTGTGGTGGCACATGCCTGTAACCCCACCACGCAGGAAACAGACAGGCAGGAGGACTGTCACAAGCTCAAGACCAGCCTGGGATACATAGTGAGTTCAAGGCCAGCCTGGATTTCATAGCAAGACCCCTGTCTCAACAGAGTGGAAGGTGACCTAAATATTACTCAAAATGACATTTACTGAAAGCAAATCATTTCCTATAATAGGGACCGTATGCCAATAATTTATTTGTATCATATGGTGCCTTTTAAAAATTAAGCTACAGCTAAGTCATAATACAACCAGATTACAACCAAAAAGCCTGAGTTACTCTATAGATCAGTATGGGAGCTCAAATAAATAGAAACAGAATATATACTTTTTAAATCAGGTAGACGTAAAAAGAAAATGAAGTGAAAATATTTCCTTATAACAGTTAATGATTTATAGCAATAGGCACTTAATATATTTGTCCCAGTAAATGGCAAAGAATAAATTGTCTTGTGACTCAGAAGAGGGGCGAGAAAGATCATTTAACTGCATTTTCACAGTTTAGTTCAAACATTTAAAGACATATGTGAGTAGAGTACACTGTTGCAGTAGTATAAGACCATCAACTGAACTCCATGTATGTACATATTTCTTACTGTGTAAGGGTATATTCCTCAGTGAATTACTATGGAATTAGTGAGAAAATGTTTTGGGGTACGGTGGCAAGTAAATCTGTCAAATCTGTTCTAATACTTTAGTAGATTTCATAAGGGTATGACAATGCACAACTCACATTCTCATACATTGTACATCATACAATGTACATTGTACCTCCTCATACCCTTCAATATGCTAACGGCTGCTTAACTAATCTCCAAAGAATATTCATTCAACATTCCTAAATACAAATAAGAGGGGGAAAAATACAAATCAGGAGAATTAACTCATTTTGCATCAAATACCTTGTGTAATTAGTATCCTACATATACTTCAGGAAATGTTGAAAATATTAGTGTTTTAAGATTAAAAGATAACTCTCTGGATCATCATTCCTATATTCTCACTCATTTATTTACTTAGCACTATTTCCATTAAACCAGTATTTTCTGAAATTGCTCAGTCAAGACAATCATGAGGTATTCACTAAACTACAAATTCTTGAGTCAAACTAATCCTAATGAATCAATTTCACAGGAGGAGCCTGAGATTTTGCAGTTACATCTACCTGGGAGACAGTGCAGATCTGGCTCCAGAGCACTGCAATAAAGTCAGGGCCACAGTAGGTTTCCCACTGCATATGAAAGTTACATTTACACTGCACTGTAATATATTAGGTGTGGAGTAGCCTTATGTCCAAAAAAATTCAATGTGCCTATGTAACCTTGATTAAAAATATTTTATTAATAAAAAATGCCTGATCATCTGAGCCTTCAGGGAGTTACAATCTTTTCGCTAGTATACAATTTTACCTCAGTGTTAAAGGCTGCTGCTTATTTAGGGCTTACCTCAGTGTTAAAGGCTGCTGCTTATTTAGGGCAGTGGTTGCTTAAGGTTGGGGTGGCTATGGCAATTTCTTAAAATAAGACAACAGTGAAGTTTGCCGCAATTTATTCTTTCTTTCCCAAAATATTTCTTTATAGTATGTGATGCTGTTTGACAGCATTTTATCTTCAATAGAACTTCTTTTCAAATTTGAGGCAACTTTTCCCTCAAAACCTGCTACTTGGGGGCTGGGGATTTAGCTCAGTGGTGTAAGTACCTGCCTGGCAAACACGAGGTCGTGAGTTCAATTCCTGGTACCAAAAAAAAGAAAAAAAAGAAAAAAAAGCAAAGAGATTTTTTAGGGGCCAAGGATTTAGCTCAGTGGCAAGTGCAAGGTGGTGAGTAGTACCAAAAACAAACAAGAACCTGCTACTGATTTAAGTTCACATAATATTCTAAACCCTTTGTCGTCATGTTGCCAATTTTCAGGGCATGTTCACCAGGAAAACATAACATCTCAAGAAAACACTCTGCTCATCCACAAGAAGCAATTCCTCATCTATTAATGTTTTGTCATGAAACAAATGGTTTATCATGAGATCGCAGCAATTAGTTCCCATCTTCATGCTCTACTTCTCATCTTCTTGCTATGTCCACTGCATCTGCAGTCATTTCCTCACTGAAGCCCTAAAATTCAAATGTAAGGGCAGCACTCAACTACTTCCAAACTCCTGTTAATGTTAATATTTTGACTACTTCCTATGAGTCATGAATGCTATGAGTCTAGAATGCTGAATCCTTTCTAGATGGGTTTCAACTTACTCTTCTTATATGCGTCAGAGGAATCATTTATCTATAGCAGCTATACCCTTAGAAAATCTATTTAATAAAAATTCAAAGTTGAAATTACACCTTTATTCATACACTGAAGAATGCATGTTGTATAAAGTAGTCATGAAGACAACTTTAATCTTATTGTCCTTTTCCATTAAAGCTCCTATGTGACCAGCAGCATTGTCAGTGAGCAGTGATATTTTGAAAGGATTCTTTTTTTGTTTTCAGGGCAAGTCTCAATAATGGGCTTAAGGCTGGGGATTTAGCTCAGCAGCATAAACTCCTGCCTGGCAAACGCAAGGTTGTGAGTTCAGTCCCCAGCACTAATAATAATGGGCTTAAAACAGGCATTAAACTTTGTTGTAAATAAATGTGCTATCATCTAGGATTTGTTATTCCATTTATAGAGCACGGGGAGAATACATTTCCAGGTGTGTCTAAGTTGTGTTCTATAAGACTGCCTCATTTTTTCAAAATGTTATAGCTACAGATATTTTAAAAATTGGAAGTTTTGGGGCTGGGGATTTAGCTCAGCGGCATAAGTGCCTGCCTTAGAAGTGTCCAGTCGTGAGTTTGATCCCCAGTATCAATTAAAAACATTCGAAGTTTTTTTTTCATGATTTTTTTTTTGTCTTTTTCGTTTTTTATCAGTACCAGGGATCGAACTCACGACTGCCTGCTTGCAAAGCAGGCGCTTATGCCGCTGAGCTAAATCCCCAGCCCCCAAAATTCAAAGTTTTATTACTTATATAGCTGAACACTATATAGTTATTACCTTTGTCTTTTTCAGACAGTATCTCATTCTCTAGTTCAGACTGGCCCTGAACTCACTTTTTAGCCCAAGCCAGTCTTCAACATCAGCAATCCTCCTGCCTCAGCCTCATAAGTGTGGGCTTATAGGTATGCATCACTTTGCACAGCTTGTATGTTTCGTATGTGGCTCAAGACAATTCCTCTTCACTACTCAGTGTGGTCCAGGCAAAGATGACATGCCCAGAAGTGTCCTGAGATCTTTACAACAGTAAATCAATACAGGGTTCAACTTAAGTCACTAGTTGCATTAGGCCCTGATGTAAGAACCAGTTCATCCTCTGACATTGGGCACTAACTTCTTTCCAGCTCCTGAAGTCTAAGTGACGTCTTTCGCTGTCAGGCAGCTCTGTACACACTGAAAATCTGTGGTTCAATGCAGCCACTTCATCAGTTATCTTTGGGATAATCTGTATAGGCGTCTCCTGCAGAACTCACTCCTTCCCTTTGTACTTTATATTATAGAAATGGCTTCTTTTCTTTAAGCCTCATGAGACAACCTCTGCCAGAGTCAAACTGCCCAGTGTCCTCACCTCACTCAGCCTTCCTAGGACTGAAGAGGTAGTGCCTTGGTCCACGTTAAGTTTTGGCATAAGGGAGTATGGTGTAGGTGGGTTGAGTTTCCCTCAACATCACTCTTTCTCTCCAACACCAAGGCTGTTTCATTTCATCACTTAGGTGTTCGCTAGAGTACAGCTTTGAATTTCCTTCAAGAATCTTCCTTTTCATTCACAAAGTAACTAACTGGTGCCAGAGGCCTATCTTTTGGGTTACCTTGGCTTGTGATGTGCCTCCTTCACTAAACTTAGGTCACTTTTAGCTTTTGATTTAAAATGAAAGACATGCAGATCTCTCTTTTATGTGAATATTCTCAGGGCATTGCAGTTATTGATTAGCTTAATTTCAATATTGTCTATGAGAGTGGAGTGACTCGACAGAGGCACACATACAGGGAGAGAGACAGACAGACAGACATAGGACAATGTACAGTCAGTGGAACAGTCGGAACACAAAATTTATTAGAGTTCATGGTGCCCCTAAACAATTACAATAGTACTCTCAAAGATCACTGATCACCCTAGGAGATACAATGATGAAACAGTTTGAAGAGTTAAATTCAAAGAACAGTGGTAATAATGGTATCTTGCATTTGGTAACATTCAACAGCTTTTACACCAGTTTTACCTGTTTCATTTGATTCTCAAGATAACTCTGTGACATAGGTAAGAAACATAAAGAAACCAAAGCCACATGAGACTTTTTTTCTTTTTTGTAGTACTGAGTATTGTACCCAGGGCCTTAGCTATATCCCTACCTGTACTTACTACAAGACAGATCTTGCTTAATTGCTAAATGCCCAGGCTGGGCTCAATCTTGCAATCCTCCTGTCTCAGCTTCTCAGAGAGGGGGATAGTTTGGGCAAAACATATTTAATTTTTTTTTTTTAAATATAGGATCTCTCCAGGTAGTTTGGTTTGGCCTCAAAGTCATGGTGATCCTCTTGCCTTCACCTGCTGAGAGCTGTGATTACAGGCATGCACTACCACAGCAGGCGGGCCAAGGCATACTTACTATAAATTTCAAAGACTGGCTTGGACCTGGATTCTGATTTTTCTATTAAATTCTGCTGGTTGTTCATGAAATTTTGTCACAGGAATGTATTAGTAAAATAGGTGACTTCGAGGAAGAAATAACTAAGGCAAAGGATATGACAGTGAGGCATTTGTGAAATTACAAATCATCAAAGTAGTAGCTGGTGTGTGCAGCTACACTGGGACCATGATGGCCACATCACGCCCAGTTCAGAGCACTGCCTACTCAGGTGTGAGGACCCATTCACCTTTGCTAAGAGCATGCAGCAGAGAGAGGTAAGAAGCAGCTCATGTGCTTGTGCAATTCAATCAAGAGCCAGGATGAAACAATAAAGAAATCTGGAAGACAAAGAACATTCATCTAGAATAATAAATACAGTATGCTCACCAAAAAGTGAGAGACTGGGTTAGGGAAGACGGAGGAGAAGAGATATCCCAGCCAGATGGACTGACAATTAGGATACCACTAATAGATACATCCTGGAGATAAATATAGGATTCAGAAAGCCTGTCTGATGACAAAAAAGAGAAAAGTGTAGTCACAGACCAAGAAAATGGGTAAGATCAGCAGGACCAATCAGCATACCTCCTCCCACTTTTGATGCTTCCCACTTCCCCATCTACCATACTTAGTCACCAAATCCAGTGAGCTGTAGCTTCACAATGCTTCTACACAAATATCCTTTCCCACATTTTTTTCTCTTTGAGACAGGATTATACTGCGCAGCTCAGGCTGGCCTTAAACTCACTTTGTATCCCAGGCTGGTCTCCAATTTGCAATGGTCCTCCTGCCTCAGCCTCCCAAGTGCTGGGATTACAGGTGTGTGCCACCATACCGGGCTAGATTTTTATTTTTTCCAATTTAGGACATTAGAATATTCTCCTTGTCAACAATTTTCTCATCTTGGAACAATCCTTCATTTTCCTCCATATCAATAATCCTAAAATTCTGTGTTATTAATTTGCTTTTCTACTTTAAATTCTTTTAAAAGGTTTCCAAGTTGCAGTGCTAAGAGTTCCAAACTAGATGTACAGACAAGATCATTTTGACTTATTTCTATCCCGGTCAGATGCAGGGCCCCTCAAAGGCACAGGGAAGAGCTGCCTTTGAGGTTCTGTCTCTTTTCCTACTTCTCAGGAAGGGATGCCAGTGGTGGTAGACATCTCTGAATAGATCATGGCTTATTTGGTGGACCATTTGTTTAGATTACGTGTGGTCTTGCTGTGTAGTTCAAGATGGACGAGCTCCAGAAACGTTTTCTTCATGTTCAAGCCCCTTTATAACCTAGCATCACTTCACTCTTTTCTAACCTCATCACCCGCGGGTTCATAGTCATGGACTCTTTGCCCTGCCCTCTCTGGAATACTTGTGAACCTTCAGTTTAGACATCTTTCACTGAAAATTACCTTCTACCTCTCTACTTATCTGACTTCTGTATCCTTTGAAGGGCTCAACTGGAGTGTTTCTTTCTTAAGGTTTGACTTTCTAACAGGTTTAATCTTTTCTTGAACAGCAGCTGCCCCGAAGAGGCTTACAGCACCCTGGAGCTAGACAGTGACTACACTGCGTGACTAAAGTACTATCTTAGTGGTATATACAAAGAGATCTATACATAGGTCATATTATGGACCTAGAGCAGTAACAGTTGATTAAAGGAAGAGGTGATTTTGAACTCAGGTGTGAAGAGAAATACTTGTGGATAACTGCAGGAAAAAATACTTCATTAAGATAAAACAAATGCATTGAAACACAAAGGCTGTGGCATCTGGAATATGTACAAAACAGCAATAAATAAGGAAACTCTTAAGCTATGATGCTCTAGATCATCAAGGTATACATATGACTTGCTAAACAGCACAAGCTTTTATTTCTTTTTTCTTTTTGGTACTAGAGATCAAACTCATGACCTTGAACTTGCCAGGCAAGTGCTTATGCCACTAAGCTAAATCCCCAGCCCAATAGCACAATCTTTTGTCTCTGGGCAATGGGGAGACATTAAGAGGTTTTAAATGGCAGAGAAATAAAAGTATGAGTTTATATCTGAGAAAAATTTCCATGATAGTTACTGTAATGGATGGTTTCAAAAGGCAGGTGAGAGACAATGGCAAAGAGGATGGGGAAGAGGGCAGAGATGTCAGAATTCCTCAGGAACGACAATAAAAAGGACAGAGAAGAGCTGCCGGGGTGGTGGCGCACACCTGTAACCCCAGCACTGGGGAGGCTGAAGCGGGAGGATTGCTGTGAATTCAAGGTCAGCCTGAACTACAGAACAAGATCCTGTCTCAAAAAGACAAAAAACAAAACAAAACAGCAGGGAGGGGGAGGAGGGAAGAAGAAGGGAAAAAAAGAGTTAAGTATTGAAACATACCAAGGATAAAAGTCAGTAAAGACCTAGAAAACACAGGAGCAAGAACAGAAACAATAACTGAAAGACATCAACATACAGTCTGCCAAAAAAAAAATGTATATACATTTCAGCAGTTCACCATACTAATAAATGCCTGGAAGCTAATGGCTCTGATCACCTCTTGCAATTGTACAAGATAACTTGTATTAATCTCATGATATCTCAATAAATGTAACATTGAAGTATTTATACAACTTTTTCTTTTCCTGATGTATATATATTTTGGTGGACTCTGTAAATGTTATTAAGAATTTGGGTGCTGGCTATGATAGCACATATCTGTAATCTCAGCACTCAGGAGGCTGAGGCAGGAGGACTGCTGTGAGTTCAAGGCCAGCCTGGCCTACAAAGTAAGTTCAAAGCCAGTGTGATCTACACAGCAAGACTCTTGTCTCAAAAATAAAAAAGGAAGAAAGGAGGGAGGGGAGTGAAGGAATGGGAGAAAAGAAAAAAAGAGAAGACAGTCAATTCACCCTTCCCATGAGCCGCCACAAGTCATGTGAGCCCAGGAGGAAGAAACAAACCAATTCACTCATCTGTGAGTAGGTGGAAACCATGCCGAGCCTGGGAGGAGTAACAAAAAACTAATTCGCCCTTCCCATGAGCCAACTGGCTCACAGACTGGGAGTCAAGAATACTACCCTCAAATCCTACCAGCCCCCAAGCAAGCAACCTGCTAATTCTGAGGACAGGCTGAGTTGATAGCAATTGAGGTACAAAAACAACTTAATGCTTATATTGTTTGATTGACTTTGCAGACCCGAAGCTGGTAGTCCAAGCATCTCAGGGTCTCACTATGCAGTTCAGGCTGGCCTTGAGCTCACTTTGTAGCCCAGGCTGGTCTCAAAGTCCCAATGATTCTCCCACCTCAGCCTCCCAAGTGCTGGGATTACAGGCCTGAGCCGCCACGCCCGGTTCCTGACTTGCTTTAAAGAGGCTCCAGACACCAGCAGCCAGTATGCAGGCCAAATCTTGCCCCAGGGCACTCCTGCTGCGCACTAGGGGAAACCCTGGGCTCCAAGCAGGAAGAAGGAGAGACAGTAGAAAACACGTGCAGGGCTGCCACTACCTCTGGTGCTCCTCAGCTGCGTCCTTGCCTTCTGACACATATGTGTACTAAGTATGAACACAACGTGAATGGAGGTCCCTGAGGAAAAGCAGCGTCTGGGTTATGACCAAAGCAGGGAAATGCTTTTAAAAGGACACTTTCTTTTGTTTGGGTTTCAGATTCGTGTAAGGGTAATGTGATAGACTAAACTGTGTGTTCTGAATTTGTGTAAGTTTTGCTGAAATTCCTCCTAAATATATGGAGGTAAATACCAAAGATGTTGAAGAGCTCGTCTGTGATAAAGACAGTAATAGTTTTAATATACCACCTGTAACACCTAGGAGATAAGCATACAGCTCATGGCAGATTTAACAAAGCCTGAGGTAGCTGGGTGCAGTGGCCCACACCTACAGTATTGTCCTGAAGGAAGCTAAGGCAGGAGGATCACCATCAGTTCAAGTCCTGCTTGTCACAACTAAATACATGAAAATGGCTGAGGGATACAGCTCAGTGATAAAAGTACCCCTGTGTTCAATGCCTAGTACCCTTCCCTACACAAATACACAAAAGTTCACGGTCTGGGCTGTAATTTAGAGATAAAGACATTTCTGGAGCCAAATCCACAAACTGATATCCAAACTGTATAACTGTGTTAACTACACAGGCATGAAGTATAAGAAGAGGACAGCATTTTCACAGTTGGAAAGAACGGAAAAACCTCACCAAGAAGTAACAAAGAAAAATGAATCCTGGGATTGACACAAACACTACTCAAAAGGACTGTGACACTTCACGTCCTTCTTTATCTGTGTGGATGATTCTATTTTCGAAGCAGTGTTGAAATTTTTAAATTTACTGTGTAAATGTGACAGTCTTCCACAAACAGCTCCTTACAGTCTACAGCTCAGGAATTTTTTCGACAGGGACTTTGTTGAGTCAGCCTCATGCCTTGGAGATTCAGACAAGTTGTTGCATGTTATTACTACTAACTCCCCAACACAAACAGTTTTGAGATACACACTACATATTCACTATGATTTGACTGCATCCCATAAATGTGATGTGTTGTAAACTTAATCCCCAGTGCAAGTCTTGAGAGGTGGGACCTAATGAGAGATCAGTAAGCCATGAAGTGAGCACAGTTCTCAGGAATGATTAATGCCGTTATTGTGGCAGGTCTGCTGTAACTGGACAAGTTCGGGCCCCTTCTCTTTCCTCCTGCTCTCTTCCACAGCAGCTAGAAGGCTCTCCCTTGATGTTGGCTTCTTGAACACAGCCTCTAGAAACATGAGCCAATGAATCTCTTCTATTTATAAATCACCCAGTCCATACTACTCTGTTATTGTTAAACCAGACTAAGACACATTTAAAGTGTTCCTAAGGGGCTGGGGATTTAGCTCAGCGACATAAGCACCTGCCTTGCAAGCAGGCGGTCGTGAGTTCGATCCCCGGTACCGATAAAAGTGAAAAAGACAAAAACAAATAAATAAAGTGTTCCTAATACAGTCACATCGTTGAGCAACTATCACAATTTAATTTTACACTTCCTATTCATTCCTGGTCTATCTCCATCTCTTTCATCTACCTGTCCAGTCTAAGCAATCACTATCCTTTTGTCTGTCTCTCATAAGTTTGTCTGTTATGGACATTTCACATAAGTGGAGTCCTACAACATTGTGGTCTTTTGTGACTAATTTCTTTCACTTCACATATTTTCAAAGTTCATCCAACTTACAGCGGGCACTGGCATTTTAATTTTATTGCCAAATTGTGCTATATGGACATACTACATCTATCCACTCATTAACTGGTAGACATTGAGTTGTTTCCATTTCTTTGGCTATTACCAACACTGCCAAAAACATTCTTGTGCAAGTTTTTACGTGGGCATATAATTAATTGCTAGAACATATGTTAACTATTATTTTTAAATTTTGAGGACCTCCCAAATTGTTTTCCTAACCACCTAAGTTCCCAATCACAAGCAGTGAATGAGGGTTTCCATTTCCCTACATTTTGGTCAATACTTATTGTCTGCCCTTTTAAATTATGGCTACCTTTGTGAATGTGTAGTGCTTTCTCCTAGTTTTTATCTGCTTTTCTCTGAAGACCACTGACGTTTACATCATTAGGGATGTGAGAATTTACATGTTCAGGTGCTTAATGGCACTTTTCTTCTCATCTCATCTCTATTTGGGAAACTTTTTATTGTTTTCCCTCCCACATTTTTGTAGTTTTGCTTTTGACTTCCTTAGCATTTTTACATTGCAACTATTATGAACTATTATGAAGTACATACTTTTTGGTTAAAATCTTTACATTGCATTGATATAACATACTCCAGAGTTAGTTGTTTTCCTTAATTTCTATCACTTCTGTGCTCTCTTTTCAGGCTCCTTTGTTACTTGGTTAACATCTGTTCTTGAATAGTCTCACAGGAGTTGAGTGATAGTCTCTCAAAAACTTTAAGTGCAACATCCCTCCCCCCCAGTAGTGGAATAATACCCATCTGAAATAGGGATTTAAGACTGTGGTGTTTTTCTCACAGTAATGCAGTAAATGTTCTTCCATTGTCTCTTAGTTTTCAGGGTTGTGAATTAGAATTCTGATACTTAACAGGTATACCCTGTTCTATGTAGAAGGCTTTAAAATGAATCCCTGGGGCTCAAAACTTTTAGCAGCATATCCTTAGATGTGTGGGGGCTTTTTAAAGTCATTGTTCTTTCCTGCGACTTCATTCTGCACACTCAAGTCTTCAGCTCAGGAATTTTTTGGTTTAACTACTGCTTTTCCTCTTTTTGCTCCTTTTCCATTTTCTGTAACCAGTATTAACCCTTTTAAGTGTCCTGAATTTATCTCCATGGAGTTAAACCTCTGGCTCTTAAGTTTCTTATCTTTTTAAGTGTTTCTGCCTCTGTGCTTTCAAGTATTTCTTTTACTTAATCTTTCAGCCAATAGTTGATCCCACTCAACAGTTTTTTAAACTCAGTAATCATGTATCAGCTGCCTACCATGTCCAACCGTATTCTGGGCACCGGGGGTTGATAAAGGATTAGCAGTATAGACAAGACAAAAAGGTCTCGCTCCTCCAGTTCTTATATTCTAGTGGAGATCGCTGTCATTGTCTTCACTGCAGAGCATCAAACCCAGGGCCGTACATTTGCTAGACAAACACTCTAGCACTAAGCTATGCACCTAGCCCAGTTTTTGTGGTTGGTTTTGTGTGCGTGCTTGGATTGAGTCCAGTGGTAATATGTATTTAGCTGGGACACATAGTTTTTGTTTGCTCTGTTAAAGTTTTCTTCGTACTTCACTTTAAAATTTCCTATTATTTATGATTCTCATGTTCAAGTTACTGTGTGCTACATTTCTGGTCCAGTAAATTATCTATTCTAAATGATTTTTCTCTTTGTGACTGCCTTGCTTCCCAGACCAGTTTTTCTTTGTCATCTCATAAGGGCTTAAGTTGCTTGCTGAAAGACTACAAGTAGTGGCAATGGCAAGAAAACAGATGGGCACCTGTAATCCCATGTATTTAGGAGCTGAGACGAGAGCACCACAAGTTTCAGGCTAGACCAGACAACATGGCAAGACTCCATCTCAAAAATAAGAGAAGAAAACGGAAATGCAAAGCAGACTCTACCTCTGTGGGCAGAGACTGGCAGCAGGCGAGTCGCCATCATTCCTGGGAGAAATTCAGGAGGAAGCTCTCTTGCTCTCTCATCTCCGTATATCTTCCAGCCTCATGAACAGGGAGATCTCAATGCCCTGGTTCTTTCTCTTTTTTCCTCCAGGAAAATCTGGGTCCCTGGTAAATCAAGCTCTTTCCTAGATCTGCCATTCTCAGACCATCCTGAGGCTGTCTAGGCTCTCATTCAGTCCTTAAGGGACAAAATCCTGTGCCAGCTCTCCCAGATGGAGCCCTTGCAGAGCCCATGACCTCACCTGTACCCAGCTGCTTATCACATCCAGGGGTCCTTTTGCTCAACAAACAGATAAAAGTAGGAATTAGGAATGCAGAGGGATAGTGAAGTATTCAAGTAGCCAACTTTCTAGAACCAACTCCAAAAGGTCTGTTCTATAAACTAACCCCCAAACATTCAAATCTTGGCAAATTAACTGGTTGTTTTGTTTTGCTTTGTGAGATTTTTGAGACAGTGCCTCACTATGTAGTTCAGGCTGGCCTTGAACTCACAAGTTTCAGGCTGGTCCTCCTGACTTAGCCACCTGGATTACAGATGTGCACTACCATGCCTGGCTACTTTTGCTCTTTGAGATAGAGTCCTGCTATGTTGCCCAGGCTGGTCTGAAACTCCTGGGCTCAAATGAACATCCCCAATAGCTGAGATTACAAACATGTACCACCACAACTGGCTAAGTCAAATTTTACACATCCTCTGTGAATTCCAAAAATCTGCAAACTATCTTGATTTTTAACTTCTGTCCTAAGTGATAAGGTTTGGGAAAAAAATTAAAAATAAGGAAGGTCTTAATGGAAGTTGGAATTACAGGATAATGACTAGACTAGATGACTCTCAAAATAATCACACTGTATAAAAAGTCAAACCAAAGAGTACACACTGTATTACTCAATAGAAAACTCTAAAAATTACAAACTAATGTACAGTAAAACAAAACAGATTGGAAGGGACTGGGGATTTAGCTCAGTGGTGTAAGAGCCTGCCTGGTAAGCTCAAGGTTGTAAGTTTGATCCCTGGTACAAAAAAAAAAAGAAAAGAAAAAGAATGGGGACCAGGAAATTAGAAGAGTTGGTTATGAAAAGCACAAAGAACGATTTACCTCAGTGGTGCAGCACCTGCCTAGCAAGCATAAGGCCCTGACTTTGATTTCTACCAATAAATAAATAAAAGAAACCTTTGCGTGTGAACAAAATGTTCATTGTCTTGATTATGATAATTATTTTATTGGCACATATGTATGTCAAAACTCTTCAAACTATACTTTAAATATACATAGTTAGCTGGGCAAGGTGGCATATAGCTATAATCCCAGCACTTGGGAGGCTGACACAGGATCATTGCAAGTTCAAGGCCAGCCTCAACCCCATAGCAAGACCCTGTCTCAAATCTCCCCACAAAATGCAATTAATTTTATATCAATTACACCTCAATAAACCTTAAAGAAACATTGACCAGGAGATATATTTCCAATATGTTAAGAAAAGCTGCTATTCCTAAATATAAAGAACATCTAAAAATTAAGAAATATGTCAATATGCAAGATACTGGCACACAAAGTTCACTGAAACTTTCTGAGTTTGAAATTTTCCAAAATAAAAAGTACTTTTCAAAAAAAAAAAAAAACCCAAACTATCCTTCACCTTTTTGAAATTTACAATAGTTAAAGAAATAAAAATAATTACAATGAGAATGCAAGTTTTTTGGGTTTTTTTTTTTTGTCTTTTTCTTTTTTATCGGTACCAGGGATCGAACTCACGACTGCCTGCTTGCAAGGCAGGTGCTTATGTCGCTGAGCTAAATCCCCAGCCCTGAGAATGCAAGTTTAAAGCATACTGCAAACTATATTTGAGAGCTGACAGATACTGATAAGTGGGATAATCAAAGTAAATAAGATTAGGCAAGTCACTTAGAAGAAACAAATATGAACCTGATCTTGAGGTGATGATGCTAAATGTGGATATGTACAGTTTTTTACAGTAGCCAGGGTATGGAAGCAGAAAAGAAAGGTCAGCTAAAGAGTAAGGTATGAGCTGGGGATTTAGCTCAGTGGTGTAAGCAACTGCCTGGCAAGCGCAAGACTAAGTTTGATCCCTGGTACAAAAAAAAATAGAGTAAGTTAGAACAAAGGCAATGAGGTGGAATAAAGACAGAGACAACTTTGGAAAAGGACTTTTAGTATAGATTCACCATTTCTAATACCAGCATTAGAAGTTTCAAAAGGGTGCTAAGGTAGATGATCATGGGAAAGGAAATAACAAGATCTACTTTATCACACAGAACTTTAAAATGGATTAAAATCATTTAAGTTAATGAACTTTTCTTTGAAGTACAAGGAGTCAAACCTAATGACGCTCTTCAAAACTTTGAAAAGAATATTTTTTTAAACATTTTTTGAGGGCCAGGGATCTAACTTAGCGGCTCAAGCACCTGCTTAGTTAGGAAGTACAGTCTTGAGTTTGATCCCTGTATCAATGTAGTCTTGCTAAGTTGTTCAGGCTGGTTTCTTTTCTTTGTTGTTGTTGGATTTTTGTGTTTTTTTTTTTTTTTTTTTGGTACTGGGAATCAAACTCATGACCAGGCAGGTGCTTGTGCCACTAAGCTAAAATTCCTGGCCCATCTGGGCTGACTTCAAACTTATGATCCTTCTATCTCAGTTGCCTGGATGCAAGTTTTTGTTTTTTTTTTTTTTTTGTCTTTTTCAAAAATAAACAATCCCACACCTGGGATTACAGGTGTGTGGACACCATGCTCAGACAGACTTCTGTTTGTAACATAGTTATCATTCTAAGTGATAAGATTCATTAAAAGGGGGCTGGGGATTTTGTTCAGCAGCATAAGCGCCTGCCTAGCAAGTGGGAGGTCATCAGTTTTGATTCTCAGTACCAAAAAAATCCATTAAATGATAGTTTTTCTATTAAAATAAACACATCATGGATACCTTCAGTGTTATATACATATGTATTCTTTTTTTATACCAGGGATCGAACTCACAACCTTGTGCTTGCCAAGCAGGCACTTACACCACTGAGCTAAATCCCTGGCCCTACATATGTATTTGTAAATTATATTAAAATTCAGTGATCTTACTTAGTCCACATGGCAGTTTTTTTTTTTTAGTAACTAACCTTAGTCTTGAAGACTCCCTTTTCTATCACACTGGCAAGCACGTAATCTTCCTAGAAGTGCGAGTGAGGACTGGAGGGCTCCTAAAAGACTGCCTGATTAACATGTCCCCTCTGGCTTGAACCACTGGTGCATGACTGCCTGGCTGATGGGTTCTGAGCCACCTGGCAGCAAGACATCAAGAATCACAGCTACCCCATCATGAATGTGTCAAGTCAAGCTTTCTTCCTGTTCAGATTTCTGAATTATCAGCATCATTTGAGCGAATATTTTACCTTTGGAAATATTATATATCATTTAAAAAAGCAAACTGGGTATGGTTGTACATGCCTGTAATTCTCAGGCACTCAGGAGGTGGAGGCAGGAGGACTGCCTTGAGTTCGAGGCCATTGAGGCTACACAGTGAGTTCAAGGCCAGCCTAACTACATATCCAGACCTTATCTCAGAAAACCAAAAATAAATACTTTAAATTTAAAAAATAAACAAGCCATCCAATATATAAAATAGAGGAAGAAGTTAACTTTGAGAAACCCATGAGGATAAATAGGACCTGATGACTAGTAACTACTGAGAAAACAGAGCAGGATAGTAGCAGAAAACATAAAATTATCTGTACGCTTAAAGCTGAGGAACAGTGTGGTATTGTAAAAATATAGACCTCAGTCTGAATCCCAAATCTACCACTTACTATTAGACTATATAGCCTGAGGCAAGTTAGTTACTATCACCAGCATCCATTTATAAAGTCTTAGCAACTCACATGCCTAATTCTAAAATGCTGATAGTGGACACCTGTTCTGGTTGTTAAGCAGCGAACAGAAGCCAACATTTGTTAAGTTCCTGGTTTAATGCTGACTCTGTTACTTACCATGTTGAATCACTGTAGCCAGTATTGTTGCTGTAATGTTGACAGCAGTTTCTGCATAAAACTGCTTCTTTGACTAGGTAAAACCAAAAAATGCCATATTCTTTTTTTTTTAATGTCATATTCTTTCAAGACTAATAATTCCTTAATCTATGGTAGGTATCTAAAAAGTAAATTTTAAAAGAATATAAGCTGAGCATGGTGGCTCATGCCTGTAATCCCAGCACTGGGGAGGCTGAGGTGGGAGGAACGTTGTGAGTTCAAGACCAGCCTAGGCTACAATGTGAGCTCAAGGCCAGCCTGAACTGCATTGCAAGACTCCATCTCAAAAAGACAAAAAAAAAAAAAAAAGAATATAAAAAACTACAAGTAAGCCATGTGTATATGCATATTTTTATATAATTTTTATCCTTATAAAATTTAAACAGGCCTTATCTGGTATATCTTTTGTGAAGAAAAAGTAGCAGATAATACACACCGAGCTGGTATGCTAAGCAAGAAAAATTCGGAGAGAAATTTTAATAAAACTCGGAAAACCCAGTTGGAAGAAAGAAAGTGTTCAACAATGTCAGTGTGTAATAGGATAAGAGGGTCACAATCTACACAAAGTTTTGAAATATACAGAGATGAAAGGAACACTCAACTTTGTATTCTTGTACTCAAGTAAAAATCATGGCAAAAAGAACTGGGAAGATACTATCAGGCGGTATTAGTCTTTCTGAGAATGCTAGAATATTGGGCGGTAGGGAGGGAGGCA
The DNA here is from genome assembly GCF_034190915.1 of Cavia porcellus. NCBI lineage: Eukaryota > Metazoa > Chordata > Mammalia > Rodentia > Caviidae > Cavia > Cavia porcellus. Next base: position 37,261,663 of record NW_026947489.1, read on the forward strand.
GAAAAACATTACTCAGGCACACAAACTATAAGATAAATGGTTTACCTTTTGGTGGGGGTACTGGGGATCAAACTTAAGACCTTGAGCTTGCCACGCAGAAGCTTGTGCGCCTGAGCTAAATCCCCAGCCCCATTTATTCAGATTTTAAAACACTGACATCTATGTTTCTGTCAGCTGGGTTGATAAAAGCCCTGAGTGAATAGTATTTTTATGGCTTTTTTTTTTTTAAGGGCTAAGATGTACTTAGCTCTTTATTTTTGGCTGTTTTTTGAGATGAGGTTTTACTATGATGCCAGACTGGCTTCAAATTCCTGGTCTCAGGCAATCTCCAGTTTTTAAAAAAGCAATATCCACCCACAGAGTACAGACAGGATGAAATCGATAATATCTCATAAACAGCACCGATCTACCTTCTTTCCTCATCTCTTTAGCACACACCCAATGTGCTAACTACTCTCCATCTTTTTTCTTTTCTATTTTTCTTTTTCCTTGAAATAGGGTCTCCTATGCAGTTAAGGTTGGCTTCAAACTCACTTTGTAGTCCAGGCTGGCCTTAAACTCACAGCGATCTTCCTGAATACCGGGATTACAGCCATGCGCCACCCTAAATTCTTGTTTGCCACCCTGCTTCACCATCCTCCTACCTTCACATTGTTACTATTGCTTGCAATTTTCTTTAAACCTCCCTTCAAGGATCCAGTGTCCTCTCCTCCAAGAACCTGCCCAGGATCCCCACCAGAGAATTTATTATTTGCCCCATCATATGTTATCCAAACTTACTTCTTTTTTAACCACTATTCAAAATATAATAAATAAAAGGTAGTTCTTATTTTGAACTGATGTCACACATGTGCTCTATTCTTCCTACGCGCACGCACACACACACACACACACACACACACACACAATCATGCAAGCTTCATAAACACCCTGTACAGTAGGTATTGTTATTTCCTTGGATTTATCAATGAGGAAAAAATAGCTAGGTAAAAGTCATTTAAGTACTAATTATTACAAATTATTACTACTACTAATTAGTAATAATTAATTGAAATAGTATTCAAAGTCAAGTCCCTGACTCCAAAGCTACTGTGCTGCCTTGGGGTGGGGGGGGCATTTACATTTTTGTAGCCTTAGGAAATAGGTACCACCCCCTTGCCATGATGTTTGATGAGTAAGAAAAGGCAGCCAGCAAGTCTAGTCACTCAATTGCTTACCAAATCGCTTAGGGTCTGGGGATACTGACAAGGCCTGTCCTCAAAGAACTTACAATCAGCTTTCTTGAGGAGAGAAATAACCAACCAGATGATAGTAATACAGTGTGTGATAAGTGCTATTTCTGTGGACAGGATGCTGAGGAAACAACAGGGAAGAAACAACAAAAATGTAATGGAAATCTGAGTTTGTTTTTTCCTTTTATATAAGGTTCTACTACTATACTGACATCTGAGGAGCTAGCATGCAAAAATGAATGAATGAGTGCTTTATTTATTTGTTGGTACCAGGAACTGAACTCAGGACCCTGTGCTTGCCACTGAGCTCTGGCCCGTGAACTTAATTTTAAAAATTAAATTATTTCTATTTACTTTCTACTTTATCTCAAATTGTCTAGTTTAAATATCATTTTAAATCCTGTATTAAAGGATGACCAGTTTTTGAACTATGTACAATTTACATGACAGTACACATTCTCTCTCCATACAAATAGAGGGGGGAAAGGAAAACAAAAACAACAGCAAAAAAATAACTACTGGTTACATAACTGGCCAGTGTTAATTAAAAGTGCCTGCAATAAAACCACAATAAGGTAGGATTTTAGTTTTAAACTTGAGAACAAAGGGCTAAAATAGTTCAAGCAAATGACACACAAAAAAAGCCAAAAACAAAAACAAAGCAAGCAAAAACAAAACAAAACAAACAAAAACTATCCTCAATAACATTTTATTCCTTGGTTAAAAAAGTAAAAAGAACATTTTATCTTCTCTCTAAATTAACCCTAAAATAAGGATAATTTATACATGACATATCCAGTCTTTTCTCAAGCAGATGTGACTCTTTCTGAGCTGTTTTGAAATTGCCAAATAAAACGCTTTATTGAATTCACATTAGCTGGGCATAGTGGTACAGGCCCGTAAACCTCAGGAGGCTGGGGGAGAAGGGTTGCTGGAGTTCAAGGCCAGCCTGGGCTGCACTGTGAGCTGAAGGCCAGACTGAACTTGTCTCAAAAAAAAGACCCACAAAAAAATTAAACATAATTTAGATTATGTATGTCTCTTCTTACATGTTCAAAGCAATTACTATGGAAGAAAATAAATTAAGCCTAATACTCTAACATCATTAAAAGTTTAGTACTATCAAATTTTTTATAGATTGTCATTTTAATGCTCTCTTCTAACCAGAAGAAAATTTTTCCAAACAACCTAGGTCCAATAAAAATAAACTAAAATACAGCAAGGATGGAGAAGGTAATAGAAAAACAGTGAGAAGCGAAATGAGTACCGATGGAGTTTAAGTTTTGTGAAATTAATGAAGACAACATAGACAAAAGCTTAAAAAGGAATTAAAATCTAAGCAATTACCAAAGAACAGCTTCAAATACACACATGCCTGAGAGAGAAACTCTTCGGAGCTGAATTAGGCACAAGTTCAAAGTAGGTTAAACTTGCTTTCATCTTCTTATCACCCTGGCTGTTCAGCAAAAATGAAAATGACCCAGTGGACATAAAACCTTTTTTAACTTCGTCTAATAAATTCTTTTACTTGAAGGGGGAAAAAAAGGAGGATTTCTTTCATAAGCTTTTATTAAACTTAATTATCCCAAATAAGTTAAAGCTTCTTAAAAAAAAAAAAAAAAACCTCTAAAACTTGGTAAGAAACACAATCAACAGCTATTTACGGCAAGGAACAGCAGTGTTTCTTGCTATAGATTATAATGGTGGCAAATCTACAGCACGTGTGCCACAGCTGGCTGTTCATTATCACTGAAAGTTCGGAAAGGTTCACCATCACTGCTATAGAAAAAGTTAGAATCATGGAACTAAAAGGAATTCTGAGAGTTTCTTGTGGGCTTTATTCACATAACAGAGAAGCTGCTGACAATTTATAGATTTAAAAAATGAGAGGCTTCAAACTCTGTATATTTAAAACCATAATATTAACTAAGATTTTAATTGCATGTTTAAAAATTCAAAACCACAATTCCCCTAGAAAGTATAACTGTTACCAGTTAGAGAAAGTAATAGGGATAAGCATATTCATCAATTTTGTTAAACCTGATGCTACGCTAGTCACAATGATCATCTATTATACGCTTGTCCTTTATTTTTTTACCTTGTCTTTGTTCTTTTATTAAAGAATTTTTACAACCATTCACTGTTGAATTACTGTTGAGCTGGTAAACTGAGGCAAAATTTTAACCTAAGTCACAAGTACAAAGTCCACAGTACAAAGCTATTGAACCATGCTCCCTCTTTAGATAATAAACTGCTAAAGTTAAATTTCACTTTTCTAGATACCACCTATGTGAGTGAATTCTAAATTCTCTGTAAACCCACTTTTCCTGTACCTTTCTTTTTGCTTGAAAACTATTTCATACACTGCCATGATTCAGTTTCACCTGTTGGTAATGAACACAGGGCTCATTGTTGGGAAAAACAAACCAGTGTGTGAAAAAAGTAAGTTATCAGATACACAGGCACATGAAACAAATGACTGAAAAACACTGTGACTATACTTTTTTTTTTCCCCACGCATGAGGCAGCCTTCGCAATTTGATATCTTGGTCACCATCTGTCTCACAAAAACTCTACAGGTTCCCAAAACTTCCAGACTGAGCACGCACTCACCTGGTTCATCTGCAGCCAGAAGCCCGGGTTTTGGTTCTGCAGCGCCGGGCTCTTGGGAGATCGAAGCTGCTGCCCCCTCCTCTGGGTCCTCTACCTTGGTCACAGTGAAATGCGGCATTTTACGGCGATGCTTCGCCCTTTCTGTCTCAAAGTTCCTTCCACGGGATCTTCCCAGCCTCCCTTTCCCGGTTCCTTTCAGATTCTGATCCCCGCTCCTGGGAGGCACGGGCTGGGAACCGGGAAGTCCCGGGGCTCACGTGACCTGCAGCGCTGGAGTGGGGCCTCCCGACACGCCTCCCACGGTGTTTATCATTCACTCGCAAGGATTAGTTACAGCGCCCCGGCTCACTTAGCAACCTAAAGAGCCCTGGACTGCAGAGGCTGCTCTCCCCGGGCTGCAGGAAGCCAGGCCCTGGGCTGCATGAACGGACCACCTACCGTCACTCCCCCACTCGCTTGCCTCACTGGCTTTACTGCACATCGTGATCCTAACCTCTGCCCTCCGGTGTCACACCACAAAGACCAGGGAACAGTTCATCTTACACACTTCTCTTGTAATCAAAGACTGCAGAAAAGTTTTCGTTTGTTTATGAGTAAAGCAGTAGCCCAGCAAAGGGTCTGAGATAGAGGTAGGAGACTACACATTTGGATAAGAATTAAAGTAAGAAGAGACAGAGAACGAGGATTTGGTCTAGGAGCGAACTTCCTCACGAAATGCGGGAGGGAGCCCTCTCCCTGCTAAAGACACTTGCGCTAACTCCCTGCTAAACTCCAGAGTGCTGGGGAACTTAAAATGCAAAAACAACTGATTTTTCTCTAAAATGCCAGTTTCCTTAAAGTCTTGTATGTTGAAGAACTGGGTTGGACAACCTGAGTTCTAGTGGGTCACCTTAAATCTACAGAGCCACTTGTGATGGGTGGGCGTTTCCGGGGTTCTGCTTCTCTACAGCTAGCTCTTGGACTGAGGAGCCACCGTGTCCACGGACTTGGACCCCTCCTGGACACGCAGTAGCTAAAACTCTCCCAACCTGCCCCTTCATTCATGATTTGATTCCTCCATATCACTGACATCTAAACAAGTTGGGGGTTATTTTTCCCATAATAGCACTATGTCAGTTTAGAAAACATTATTTGTTAGGTTTCTGTTGTGTCATTTCAAAGTATATGAGGAAGTCATACAAATCAAATTTTTTATCCTTCAGTGGAAACTTATTTAACACTTATTTAATAACTACTATATATTTTAGACAAAGTGTAGTTCTAGAAGCTGTGTACACACAGTGATAGCCATAAAGGGAAATTAACTTTCCAAAAAGTACAAGTTTATTTAAAAGAGAAAACTATTTTTTGAGGGAAAATTTCATAATTTACTGTGTTAGACAGGAAGCTCCAATTTTTAGCTTGGCATGGTGGTGCAGGAGGACTGCAAGTTTTGAGGTTGTCTGGGCAATTTAGACCTTGTCTCAAAAATAAGCTCTGAAGACGTAAGCCAGTGGGAGAGTACTTGTCCATCACATACAATGCCCTGGGTTGAATCCCCAGTACTGGAACAACAACAACCACAACAACAACAAAATCCCCAAAAAACAAAAGCTGAGAGCAAAACAATCCAACCCACCCAAAAACACCATGTTTTAAAGAAAAGAAAAGAAAAAAAAAAACCAAAAACACACGGAAATTCCTCTGATTAAGAGGTATAGAATTCCTGTAGTACACACTTAAAATACATACTTAACTCTTGGTATAGTTTATCAGATAACTGTATCAAGTTCTCAGTTGATGACTTTAACTGCAGAGTATGAGGCCATACTTCTGTACTCAGCCAGGAAGATTCGTAAACTGAGCTGTGTTAGCTTCCACACTGATGTAATGTAAAGGTTTTTTTTAATTAGTAAGTCCTTCCATCTGACAAGGCTGTGCTAAATTTATTTTACAGAGAAGGAATGATGGTTTATAATCCTTATTCATTCAAAGATATACCACCTTCTGAAAGAGAGGGAACTCCTACTTTGTACTCTGAGTTGCACTAGAAACTTACATCATCACTTAATCATGGCAGAAATACTTAACTAAGGAATTACACGAACTCATGGAGTCTGCAAACAGTGAAGCTCAACTTTACCACCAAAGCCCTTCTGCTAGGCAACACAGACTATTTAAAATAAAGTACATACCAGTAATGGCCAACCTATGGCATGCATGTTGCTTTTAAGACAAAAGATGTTAATGTATGAGTCGTTTTTTCTAAACTATAACCTCAGTATTCAAGTTTAATTGCAGTGTTGGCACTTTGTGATAAATAAGTGGGTTTGGGTTTGCAGTTTGGGCACTCAGTCTCTAAAAGTTTTGCCATCACTATGTACCCTTACCTAAATTTTATTTCAGGTGCTCCTAATAGGACTGGTTTGCAGGTTTAGCTCTATATTGGAATCATTTGGAGAGCTTTTAAAACTACTGCTGAGTCCCATTTCAGATATTCTGATTAACAGCTTTGAAATAGACCCTAAGTGACAAAGACTTTCAAAATCCCCTTCAGAGTTTCTTACTTGCAGCTAGAGTTGAGAATTACTATACAGGAAAAAGAGAAGTTGAACTGTGACTAACTCTCTGTAGCTAATGGACAGAAACAGTGACTGTAGGGCTGGAGATTTAGCTCAGTGGTGTAAGCACCACGCAGGCAAGCTCAAAGTTGTCAAATTCAATCCCCCATAGCAAAAAAAGATACATTGACTGCATTTATACATCTGTATATAGCATGCAAACTGTCTACATATAAATATCATCCCTTCCTCTTCTAAAAATACTCCCAAATTAAACATCTAAGAATGTGACAAATTTTTGCTGATCTGCAATAGGAGTAATTTATTTACCAACTCTACCACAGTGGTCAGAAATTTTTGTTTTGTTGTGCTGTATTTTTGTTTTTGGTACTAGGAATTGAACTCACAATCTCATACTCGCCAGGCAGGCACTGTGCAGCTGAGCCATATCCTTAGCCCCTGGTCAGCAATTTTTTTTATAATAGTTCTCTGAGTGAACTGTAGATAAAAATGCAAGGGAATAGAAAACTAGAGACAAAGTTACTGCTAAAAATGAAAATATACCCACAAAGTGGATTATACAAATATGTACATATCAATGTTTTCATAATGTCCCCAAACACTCCTGGTATATATCCACAAGAGAAAGGATAAACAAAGAATGAAAGTAAAACAAAAGATTACTATCCCCAGTTAAAAGGAAGGAACTTTTGGTACCCACAACAACATTGATGAATCTCAAAAACACATTAAGCAAGAGCCAGATGTGGTGGTGCATACCTATAATCCTAGCTCTTGGGAGGCTGAGGCAGGAGGATTGCCATGAGTTCAAGGCCAGGCCAGCGTGCACTATAAAGCAAGACCCTATCTCAAAAAACAAAAACAAATAAACAAAAAACATGCTAAGAAATCTGAACCAAAAAAAGTACATACTATTTGAATCTGCTGTTAAGAGGCACAAGCAGGACTGGGAATATAGCTCAGCACAGTTCTTGCCTGGCAACTGTGAGGTTGCGAGTTGGCTCTCCGATTTAAAAAAAAAAAAAAAAAAAAAAAAAAAGAGGCACAAGCAAAACTAACCTATGGTACAAAAAAACAAAATCAAAGACAAAAACAAGACAATGGCAGCCTCTTGCAGACTGGAGGTAGAGATTAACTGGCACCAGGCAGGAACTTCCTGAAATAATAGTAAGAGGCTAGATTTTGGTAAGGTTTAAGGTTCTTCCTGCACATACATGCATCCGTTAGCATGAACATACTGATACTACAACTTACTTTGAAAGGCTTCAAAAGCAGATTAAGTGAAGATAAATATATGACAAAACACAATGCTCATTGTAGCAAATACTGCATTTACCTCAAAATAAGACCTACTTAGGAAGTAAGTCCTAGCATGATTTTGTAGGATATGCCTAAATGTAAGTAAGCTCTAGGGTCAAGGATTTAGTTCAGCAGCATTAAGCACCTGCCTGGCAAGTGCCAGGTCATGAGTTCAATCCCTGGAACCAAACCAAACCAAACCAAACAAAACAAAACAAAAAAAATCACCAACAACAAAAAAACATAAGTAAGCTCTATCCGAAACATACACCCAGTTAAGATTAAGATCATCAGCCAGATGGACACATTTAGTATGTCTATTGTAGCACAAGGTAGATGTGTTAAATTATAAATATAATGAAATATGAACAATAATATTAACGTTAATTCTTAAAATAGTGCATGTCTCAGCATTTGAGACACTGATGAGGCAAGGGGATTGATGCAAGTTCAAGACCAGCCTGGGCTACAAGGTGAGCTCAAAGCCAACTGAACTGCACAGTGAGACTGTGTCTCAAAAAGACAAAAAAAAAAAAAGATAAATTAGAATTATTTGCAAATATCTAAGTGGGCAGCATCTTTGGAGAGAGGTAAACATGCATGTAAACAGATGAACTAGAGACTTACTGCCAAATCACAGCAGGCACAACACATGAATAACATGAGCACTTCATGAATGGAAAAAATAAAAATTTAAAAAATAATAGACATGATTGTGTTTAATATGAATCTTCATGAACCAATACATTGTGTTGTAACAGACAGTATTTAACACACTCATCTGAAATAAACACCTTCTGAATTTTGGTGCCTGCCATTTTTGCTTTTGTGTGGATCATCATTCTTGTTGCCACATCTGTCTCTTAGTCTTCAATTAGCACCTGATTTAATGGAAACTTTGTGAGGCCAGCCTAGCCTACTTAGTAAGTTCAAGACCTGCCTGAACTATGCAGCGAAACACTGTCTCAAAAATAAACAAAAAACATATTGACAGCTTTGTTGAAAATACATCAGGAGCAGGCTACATGGTCAGGAAGTGCTCATTTAATGATAGCTGTACTGCTGGACATGAGACATTGGGAACAATGGCTCTACATGAAAGGTAATCACAAGAAATTCAGGCTGGAATTTGGAGTTTGGAGAGTTATAATGATGTCCTAGAATATGACATAGCTATCTGAATATAGATTTTTGTGCATACATATAATTTTGTACATGAATAAATGAAAAATGTAAATTGTTGTACACGAAAAAATAAAGCATCTCCTGAAAATAGGCCCTATTGCATCTTTTGGAGCAAAAATTAATATAAGACCTGGTCTTATTTGGGGGGAAATACCCTAAACATGAGGATTAATGAGTGTTCACTACACAATTCTTTTTTTTTTTTTTTGTCTTTTTCGTTTTTATTGGTACTGGGGATTGAACTCACGACTGCCTGCTCGCAAGGCAGGCGCTTATGCCACTGAGCTAAATCCCCAGCCCCCCACTACATAATTCTTTGAAATTTTCTGTGTACTTGACAATTTTCAAAACAGAACATTGGAAAAATAATGAAAATAAAGCTCACTGAAATCTAAAGATCTTTTGGTCTCATTTCATGGTCAAATTTCATTTCATACAGAAGCTAGAGAACTACATAAATGCTTTTTTCTCATACTTTGGATTTAAAGTAGTTTCAGTAAAACACTGTTTTTTGTTTGTTTCTTGAGACAGGATCTCCCTACGCAGTGCAGTTCGGCTTGGCCTTGAGTTCACTATGTAGCAGGCTGGTCTTGAACCTCACAAGGATCCTCCTGCTTCAGCCTCCTGAAAGCTGGGATTACAGGTGTGAGCTACCAGGCCCGGCCAGGGCGTGGTGGGGGCTAGTAGAAATTAAATCCAGAGCCTTCATACTGAGCCACATTCCTAACCCTATTTTTATTCTTGAGACAGGGCCTTGCTAAGTCTCTAAATTGTCCAAGCTGGGCTCAGACTTGTGATACTCCTGTCTCAGCCTCACAGAGTGCTGGGGTCATAGGTGTTTGCATGTCTGTTTTTCAGAATAGGTCTATTTTAGAAATTATAACTTCCATGCTACCCTTTCCCGCCCCCACCCCCCGCCCAGTACTGGGGATTGAAGTCAGAGTCTGCATTAAATATTTCCACCCTTTTAAAAAATCTCTTGTGATAGGGTTTCCCTAAATTGCTAGGTTGTGTAGGATGATCTCAAACTTCCCCTCTTTCTACCTCAGCCCCCAGTGCTAGGTTTACAGGTATGTGCCACCAAGTCTACTTTCCAATTCTTTCTTTCTTTCTTTCTTTCTTTTTTTTTTTTTTTTTTTTTTTGGTCTTTTTGAGACAGGGTCTCACTGTGCAGTTTAGGCTGGCCTTGAGCTCACTTTTGTAGCTCAGGCTGGTCTCGAACTTGCAAGGATCGTCCTGCCTCAGTCTCGCAAGTGCTGGGATTATAGTCCTATTATTTCTTTTCTAATGTTAGTTTATAACTCAGGCTAAACAGTGTTTTGCTTTATTCAACCAATTTATTAAAAAATAAGATGCAAGTTAGATTTAATAAAATTACTGAAACAAGACAAAGTCACTAGAATATGATTTTCTTTTTTGTTTTTTTCATTTTTATTGGTACCAGGGATCGAACTCACGACTGCCTGCTTGCAAGACAGGCGCTTATGCCACTGAGCTAAATCCCCAGCCCCCAGTAGAATATGATTTTCAACATGAGGATCATCCATCAAATGAAAACACAGTTAACTTATAGTATGAAAAACTCAATTTCTAAAAGCAAGTCATACCCCCCTTCCTGGGAATTCTTGAAAACTGAAACTTAAAATTTTTCCTTAAATTTTCACTTCATTGTAGGCTGATCATTTTATTAAAAAAATTACTGGAAAAACAAATAAAGGTATACCAAATGTAAGTCCCGATTTTTTTCTTTTTCTGTCTTTTTTGAGACAAGGTCTCGATATGTGGTCAGGTTGAGCTCACTCTGTAGTTCAGGCTGGTCTCGAACTTGCAACGATCCTCCCTCAGTCTGCCAAGTGCTGGGATTACAGGAGTACATCACAATGCCCAGCTGTAAATCCCAATTTTTTAACTATAGGGTTCAATCGATTGTGCTGGCTATGGTGGCGCACACCTATAATCCTGAGGGGCACTGGACTCATAGTAAGTCAAACTATGAGTCACTGGTCCTTGCTGAAACTTGCAGTGACCTGTGATGCCATGATGTCTCAACCGACAGCATGAGGTCACAGCTGAGGACGCCTGGCTCTAACCCCAACTAAATAAAGCCTGCAGCTGCTGGCATCTTACTCCTGCAATGAAAGTCAACCTGGGGGCTGGGGATTTAGCTCAGTGGCATAAAGCGCCTGCTTGCAAGCAGGCAATCATGAGTTCGATCCCTGGTACTGGTAAAGAGGAAAAAGACAAAAAAAAAAAAGTCAACCTGAGCCTTTTTCCTAACATACTCCTCCTAAATTAACGTAAGACAATTCTCCGAAATTAACAGTTTGTTACTTGGAGAAGTCCTTGAACCACTCCCAAGGTCCTGCTCAGTTTCGTGCTCTAAGCTCTTGCCTTATTTGAAAATCAAATAAATATAGCCACCCACAGTTCTTTGTCTCAGCCCCCAGAGAATTCTTAAATCCTGCTAGAGGGTTTTGATCCTTCTGGAGCCCTAAAATCATAACTCTTTTTTCTTTTATTTAAGCCTTTGCTTTTCATTCCTTTGGGAGGTTATGGACCTGATCACTCTGCGATATTGAGGCAGAAGGATCACTGTGAGTTTGAGATGAGTGCAGGCTACAAAGTGAGCTCAAGGCTAGCTTCAGCTACACAGTGAGATGCTATCTCAGAAAAAAAAAAAAAAAAAAAAAAAGCCAAGACAACAAAACAATAAACTACAAACCAAAACAACAGTACTACACTGGTATAAAACCTTAAGGGGGATTGAGGGCTAGGGATTTAGCTCAGCGGCATAAGGGCCTGTCTTGCAAGCACGCAGTTGAGTTCAATCCCTGGTGCCGATTTAAAAAAAAAAAAAAAAACTTTGAGGGTACAACACATCACCATTTTGGCTGGCTGCTTCTTTTTCCTTTTTATTTTTTATTTTTTTTTTTTATTTTTGTTTTGTTTTTGAGGTGGTCTTCTTTTTCCCTTTTATTTTTATTTTTTGAGACAGTCTTACTACATAGTCCCAGCTGGCCTTGAACTCACAACAATCCTCCTGCCTCGCCTCAGACTCCCAAGTGCTAGGATTACAGGTGTGGCCACCACATGCAGCTGGCTACTTTTTCAAGTCCCTAAATTTATGAATGTTCACTAGAAGAAAGGAGTAGCAGCACAGGCAACGACGAGATAACCTCATAGGTGCTCCAGTCACTTTGGCTGCAGACCGAGTACTCAAGGAGGTATTACTAAATGCTGCTGGGTGCTGCTCAGCTTCTCTTACCTGTTTAATACACACAGCAACTTCCTGTAAAAGACTACTGTCATTGGGGGTGGGGATTTAGCTTGGTGGCATAAGCGCCTGCGTTGGAAGCAGGCAGTCATGGGTTCGATCCCTGGTACCGATAAAAAGGAAAAAGACAAAAAAAAAAAAAAAAGTGCATGGAAAATACTTTCTGGAATCAACAACTGGGATCATGTCTTTTCAGTCAAATGTCATTATAGGCTACATACAACATGACTCAAGAATCATCAACCAGCTGGGGATTTAGCTCAGGGACATAAGCATCTGCCTAGCAAATATGAAGTCTTGAGTTGGATCCCCAGTCCTCCCTACTACTCATCCTTCCCCGACCAAAAAAAAAAAAGACTCATCAACCAATGAAGTAGCACAGACAGGAATAAAAACGGGCTAGCCTGGCCAGGCATGGTGGCACACACCTAGAATCCAAGCACTCAGCAGGCAGAGGCAGGAGAACTGCCATGAGTTTGAAGCCAGCTTGCACTATACAGAGCAACCCTGTCTCAAAAAACCAAAAACCAAAAAGCAAAACAAAACACAAAACAAACCAAAATACAGCACCTAGAAAGTAGGCCTGATAAGAAGCAATTTATCATCAAAACTACAAACGTATTTCTAAAAGAGAAAGTGAAAATATAATCCCAAACAAAATTTTCTTATTAATTCAGTTTTTACATCAGACACTGTTTTATTCCTTCCCTGAAACAAAAACTCCATTTAAAAAAAAAGATTTATTGGAACAGGTTGAAATCTCATTCTTCATTAACTTTAGGACAAAAGGACTAAACAACTCAATCAACAGCTGTCCACACAATTCAGCTTTCCAGTGCTTCCCCAGGTATTTGCAAATCCCTGTGTAAACAACAATGCAACACACATCTTTAGGCCACATTTCCTTTGAGGAACACAGAACCTAAGTAATTCAGGGAACACATTTTGCTACATCCATTTTTAGTTTTTTCTGTAACATCCTCCCCTAACTGTGCAAGGCAAAATAACAGCAAACATGCACAAAGTATAAAAACTGTTTCTTTCATGCATCCTCTGCTCTATCATATAATTACAGTAGCTTAATACATATTTCAGTAGGATCAACCACTATGTAGAAAAAAAATTAACTGAAAGTAATCTTTTTTTTTTTTTTAATGGTATCGAGAATAGAACTCATGATTGGCTGTAGAAAAGGAAGCCCTAACTCCCCACACTAACTAATATTTTCTTGCTCTTTTGTTCATAGCAATTTCTCCTTTTTTTCCTTAGTGATGGTTTATAATGTTTTCACTATGGAATTTTTCTTTCCACATTACCTGAATCAATTATACTTTCAATTCTCATTGTAACTAGTCATCCAATTATGGCCCATACCTTGGTTTGCTGATGGCTCTTTGCCATTCATCATCCTATTTGTATTGGGCTCTTGGAGCTTAATGACATGGCATGGTAATACTAGGAGCCACCCATGACCTCACGCTTGCCAGGCAGGCACTTGTGCCACTTAGCTAAATCCCCAGCCCTGAAAATAATCTTTTGTATGTATTTAAAAATGTAATTAATCAAGTTTTTAAATTCAGTTTTTCTGGTTGTAAAAATTTTTAAAAAGTTCAAACATGGTAATGCAAATATCAAAACAAAGGTAAATTTCAACTAGATTTCATTTCTCATGGTTCCCCTCAAAATGAAAATATCCTTATGTACACAGGAGTTTTTACCTGCTAGTGTTTTTTAAACCAGGATAAGAATAATTAAAAAGGAATAGCAAGTTAAAGTAGACTCAACTGGCAAAACGGGAAACTCAAGAGTCACTATGCCAAAAATTAAAGGTGTCTACCAACCATCATGACTAAACAGATGAGTGTGGTTAGCTGAATTTTTTGCATGGATTTCTCCAGGCCATTAGAAATGTAAGGGTTAACAACGTAGTAATAAAAACACGAACCAAAAGCCTCTTCTGATTTACTTAGCAAAGAAACTGGAGCCTGTAACCTAGTTAGCTCTAGGCTAAAGTAACAGGAAATTTTTAATAGAAAGTAAAAAAAAACAAAATAAGATTAAAACCTAAACATACCTGTCATTTCCTAATAATGATATAGTTTTTGGTTTTTATTTTTGTGCTTTTACTACTGTTGTGCTTTTACTACTGTTACTACACATATAGCTTCGTTATATGTGTATTATAGCAAACCTGCAACGCGGCTTACTAAATGTGTTTTTTTATCCTTTTTCCCTAACTGATACGTTAAGTGACCTAATTGATATGTTGAGCATATGTAAAGGATTGCAAGAATCTCACCTAATTGATATGTTAACCATTGTTGCCCTCTACAAACTACACAAGTTGTGCTAAAACAAGCTAACAAGGGTTGTTAATCACTGTTAGGCGCCTCTATTCTCCGCTAAAGAGCTAAAGAAAACTAGAATGGCCCATTAATTTACACTTGTTTAAAGTAACCTGCTTGTGTGCAGAAAGATTTGCCTATGAGTTTAACCCTAACCCTGACCTTGACACATAACCGCTGTTTTCTGTTCTGTATGGCGCCTTATTGCCTCCCTCTCCCCTCACCTATCTATCTAGGCCATAAAGAATTTGGGTTTCTGGGGACCTCTTCCCGACCCGGTGATGATCTGTCATAAAATGAGCCTGCTCCAAATTTTAAGAACTGTTTAGCTTCAAAGAAATTACCGGGAAATACTATGGCCCAAACCCCAATTGGTGCTTTCCTTTTGTTCTGTATGCATCAAATGAGTTAGATATCAGATCTTTGTAAAACTTAAGTTTCAGCTTCTTGTTACTCTTGACCCCTTCGCACCCACTAGCGAAAACGAGCTGTCCTGGGATAATTAACTGTCCACTTTCTTCTCCAAATATTGCTGTAGATGTGCCACTCCGAGATAATGTCAGTCTGTAGGATGGGAGTAATTTGAAAAACACCAGGAACTCCCGAGATTGTCAGAGCTAAGTGGACAGCAATACAGTTTCCAGACTCGGGTCAACAAGTTTGATGGCTCTGCAGGTTTCTTTGTTTCTCCCCCCACCCTTTTCCTCCAGCCTCTTTTTAAAGTCCTCCCTTCAGTCTCCGGGACACAGTCTCCAAATTGGCTCCCAGAGACTTGTCACCAGGCCTGGAAATAAAGCCTTTGCCACCTAAATTTTCGGTCTCTTGCCTCCTTGGATTTTATACCGGGGCCCAAGTTGTAACAACTACAAAAACTGTAAATGTAAGGATAAAAGCTTAAACTCTTACATATTTAAGATAACTTCAAAATTTTACATTTTGCAAAGCCTCTCAGATTAACTTACATTGTTTAGTTGTGAGAGTCTGCTAACTGTAAATTGGAAAAAAAAAAAAAAAGAAAGTAAACTGGTTTTGGTGTCACATGTCTGGGAAGCTGAGGCAAAAGGATCAAAAATTAATGCCCTAATAATACTCTGTCTCAAAATTAAAAAGGGCTGGATATGCAATTCAGTGCAAAGGCCCTGAGTTCAGTATTGACCAAAAGAAAAGACAAAATACAGCTGAAAATGAGAAATGTTAATATATGACTACTATAGCTGGGTACAGAGATGCACACCTATAACCTCAGCATTCAGAGGCTAAGGTAGGAGGATCACTGAGAGTTCAAGAATAGCCTGGGCTACATAGTGAGATGCTGTCTCAAAAAAACATAAAATCAAAACAATTTGACTGTTATGTATCTGGGGCTTTTTGTCCCGCTCATTTTTTTGAAATAGAGTCTCCCTATATAGTCTAAACTGGTCTTGAACTCACAGCAACCCTCTTGCCTCAGCCTCTCAAGTGCTGAGATTACAGGTGTGCACCACCATGCCCAGCTATCTGTTTCTTATAAAGAATCTTTTTATGTTTTATATCCTGAGTAACTACTTTGGAGATAATGATACACAGTGTAACTATTGTTATTCACATATTAGTTATGAAAATCTTTTTTCATAAAATAAGAAAAAATATGACAAACATACACTTTAGAACTACATAGTAATATGTAATGATGTGTCCTATAAATTAGTCATTAAACTTCTGGGACTAATTAATTAATGAAAGTGCACTGTGTATGTCTTATATTGTATGTCCTGCCATGCCTTCAAACGTAATTGCTGAGAATTATAAAACATACCAAGGCATTCATCAGTTTTAATAGTGAATATCAACATTTTTCAATTTACCTGTAAAATGTATAAAACCTCATTAAAATAAGACATTGTTTTACAGTCACAAAATAAAATGGTTTCATAATTCCTCCAACACAGTTCTCCAAACTTTTGTACCTAACAAACACATATCATCAAAATCTTAGGGGCTGGGGATTTAGCTCAGTGGCATAAGTGCCCGCCTTGCAAGCAGGCAGTCGTGAGTTTGATCCTTGGTACCGATAAAAAAAAAAAAAAAGACAAAAAAAAATCTTAAATGAACATAATTTGCATTATTCAGAGTCAAGCAGCCCACGGTTGCAGCTGTACAGACTGTGAACAAGGGCCTTCAGCCAGAGGAGCAGGGTAGGGAGAGGTGAATCCAGCCTGTCCTTCTCTAGCTGAAACCGGGAATTTACAGTAGTCAGGCTTAAAGAGCATCTTTTTACACTCTGTACACAGCTTCTATAGTCCAGAAGTACTTCTTAGACATAACTGGCAAAGGGAAAAACCAGGATTCTGAAGCTGTCAGTAGAACACTGTCTTTATAGGTCAAGACAAGTTGCCTTACACATCAGCATTAACAACAAACCCCTTTTACCACTCTTACATGGAAAATCATGACTTTTCCTAAAATTTCCAGAAGCATTTTCCTTCTTTTGTGTCTTTCCATTCCAGTGTTACCAAATTTATGTATGCCTATAATCCCAGCACTTGGGAGGCTGAGGCAGGAGGATCCTTGCAAGTTTGAGACCAGTCTGGACTATAAAATGAGTTCAAGGCCAACCTAAACTACATAGTGAGACCCTGGCTCAAAATGACAAACAACAAAATTTATGGAAATCTAAAATCAAGAGACATGCCACCAAGGGGAAAGAATGTGGGCGAATGGTGAGAAGACTCAGTAGGGCATGAAAGAACCATTAAAGACAAAAGCCGAAGGTGTGTGCCACCACACCCGGCATAGAGAGCACTTTGAGACAGACTCTGTGAAAGAAAATCCATTCTTTTAGAGCAGTTTTTAACACTGCTTTTCAACTTTTTAAAAGTTTTTATTATAGACACCTTTAAACATTAACAAAAACTAAGATTAAAAAATAAAATGGTTCTTTTTGGATACAGGATCTTGCTAAGTAGTTCAGGGTGGCTATGAATTCACAGTGATTCTCCTGCCTCAGCCTCCCCAGTGCTAGGATTACAGCTGTATGCCATCATGCCCAGTTGAAAAAAGTAAAATAAATACTCATGTACCTTTCACTGTATCTTCCACAGATTATACACATTCACCAGCCTTTTCTCTCTCTCCCCAGCATTTTGAGGGGGGCTGAGGGTGTCACGAGGTACTGGCGCAGGATTTAAATTTTACTTTAAATTGTCTCTAGAGATAAACTTTGTATTGGTATTACAATGTCATAAACACAGCTAAGAAAATTACAAATTCCTTAATACTTAACAGCATATACATGTCCAAATTTCCCCAATTATCTCAGAAGTGTTTTTTTACAGTTGTTCTATTTACACCAGGATCCAGACCAGGTCTGCACGCTGCATGTAGCTGATAGGCTTCTATCTGGAACAATTTTCCCTCCCTTCTCAGCACTCTTCTCCCAAGCCATGCCATGTCTTGAGGAATGTAGTTATTTAATAAACTTTTCCATTTTCTAGATTTGGCTGACTTTCTTATGGTGTAAACTGGTATAACACATTATTTTATTTTTTTTTATGGTACTGGGATTGAACAATACAGGTGTTCTAGCACTGAACCACAACCTAGATCTTTAAAAAAATTTTTTTATTTTGAGATAGGGTCTTGCTAAGTCACCAAGGATGGTCCCCCACTTGTGCTCCTCCTCAGGTTTCTGAGAAGCTGGGATTACAGGCATCTTTTTAAAATTGTACCCAATTTAATGCCATAATCAATTCATTCATGAATTAGTCAATCCTTCTCCTGAAAGCAGTCTAAGAGCTCTGTCAGGTTCCTAGACGGGATTAGTGTAAGAAGGACAGTTTTTAAGTAAATAGGGAGCAGCGTACTATAAAGTTTAGTAACTGGCTATGGACTATGGAGAAGAGAGAAGAGAGAAAAACACTCATTTTTGACAAGTGGTGCTGAAAAGCCTTTTTAAAAAAATGCATCTGACTTCTCTGAGTTTGCTGAAAAGAAAGATTTGTGCTGGTATTATTCAGACAATTAAATGTAAATATCTTGTGCTCTGGGTGAAAGATTTGGAGATAACAATGTGCAAAGTAGGTACCATTGTTGCCCCAATTGATGTGTTTTGAAATTTTGTTGTAGTCTTATTTTTCTTTTTATCCTTGAATAAAATGGATTTGAAAAAAAAATCTTAAAATATTACCAGGTCAGCTAGGAAGATACCAAAAGGGAAAAAAAAATACTATGTTTTTGGCACAGAGTCTCTTTAACAGTTCAGGCTGACCTTGGACTCAGTATGTAGCGCAGGCTAGCCACAAACTTGAGACAATCTTCCTGCCTCAGCCTCCCAAGTGCTGAGATTACAGGTTTGCACCATCATACCCATTTTGGAATCAATGTTTGTTTGTTTGTTTGTTTTTGTCAGTACTGGGGATCAAACTCACAACCATGTGCTTGCAAGGCAGGCGTTTGTGCTGCTGAGCTAAATCCCCAGCCCTGTCGATGTATTTTTTTAATCAATGTATTTTTATAAAACTATTCATGTTATTTCCTTGCACAATATTTAGCTCATTACTAGACAGTCTAAAAATACAAACAGAAAATACACTTAAATCAGGCTGGTGGTGCACACCTGTAATCCCAACGCTTGGGAGGCTGAGGCAGGAGGATCACTTCACATTCAAGGCCAGTATGCTACAAAGTGAGTTCAAGGCTAGACTGAACTGCATAGTGAGTCCCTGCCTCAAAAAAGACCAAAAAAAAAAAAAAAAAAAAAGCCTCTTTAACAAATGAGCTGGAAAAACTAGGCTTACACATATAAACATTAAAACTGGATCCATATCTTTCACTATGCACCAAACTAAAATTGAAATGGGCACTGGGAATACAGAAGTGCACCACCGTACCCAGCTTTAATATTTAGATTTTTGATCCATTTCAATTTTAAGTGTATTTTGTTTCTGAAATACAAACAGCAAATAAATATATGAAAAAATGTTCAACATCACTGAACATTTGAGAGATGCAAATTAAAACAACACTAAGGAAAAAAAAAAACCAAAACACTAAGTTTCCATCTCATCCCAGGAAAAATCTCTAAAGAAATCAACCAATAAGAAATGCCAGCATGAGCTGGGATTTAGCTCAGAGGCTCAAGCAGTTGCCTGGTAAGCACGAGGTCATGAGTTCGATCTCCAGCACACACACACACACAAAAAAGCTGGCAGGGCTATGAGGAAGAGGGAAACCTTCTTCACTGTTGGTGGGAGTGCAGCCACTGTGGAAATCAGTGTGGAGACTCCTCAAAAAGTAGGACTACAGCTTCAGTTTGACCCCGCCATTCCCCTCCTGCGTATTTTCCCAAAAGAATTAAAAGCATACCACGGCAATATATGCACATCTATGTTTATAGTGGCACAGTTTGTCACAGCCAACTGTTGGAAACAACCCAGCTGTCTATTATCTGGTGAGTGGATAAAGAAGATGTGATTTTTTAATACAATGGAGTACTATTCTTCCATAAAGGATAAGTTTGAGACACTTCTCAGTAAATAGATGCACCTGACAACATCCTATTAAGTGAAATAAATCAGACATACATGTGTGAATAAAGCACTGTTTCTCTGGTGTGAGAAACTAAAAGTGTAAATAAGAACCAAAATGTGTAATAGGCATTGTGCAATAGGAAAACAAAAATGTTCAAATTGGGAGTGGAACAAGAGAGAGGAAAGAGGGAAAGGAAAAAAAGAGAAGAGGGAAACACGGAAACAGAGCTTCTGTAAATGGGGAAAGGAGGGACTGAAGGAGGGGAGGAGAATGAAGGGAAAAACCCAGTTATATCATGTACAGGTACAAATTCTATATAATGAATGGTTATGTATATCTAAAATGTACCAAGGGGGCTGGGGATTTAGCTCAGCGGAATAAGCACCTGCCTTACAAGCAGGCAGTCATGAGTTCGATCCCTGGTACCGATTAAAACAAAAAACAAACAAACAAAAAAATAAAATAAAATGTACCAATAAAATCTGATTAGAAAAAGAAAAGCATATACTTGGGGCTAGAGCTCTAACTCAGTGACACAATGCCTGCCTGGCAAGCATTAGGTCCTGAATTTTATTCCTGGTACCAAAAAAAAAAAAGGTTTACCAAAGAGTAGTTACAGATGATTGTGCAATATAATTTATTTATTTTGTTGTGGAGCTAAAAAAAATTTACTTGAAAAAAATTTTTTGGAAGCCAGGGATATAGCTGAATAACATAGTGCCTGCCTGGCAACCATGTTCTCACAAAAAAAGTATCAGGCAAGTTTCTTAGTCAAATATTATTCTGCTTTAACCCCAGAATATGCAATTGGATGAGACCTACAGGTAACACAATACAGAACTGATCAACAAACCAGGCTAAACTTCTACTGCAATGTAATGGTTCCAAGGGTTGACAAATATTCCAGAAGACCTACTAGGCCAATGCTCTTACTTAGAGAAAGGCTGCTGTCCACTGACCACTGGACAAATGTCTGTTCATCTTTTAAAGCTGAGCTTAGGAGGGCAAGTTTTCACTTAGAACTTTTTCTTTAAAAAAGCCCTCTAGGGGTTGGGGATTTAGCTCAGTGGCATAAGCACCTGCCTTGCAAGTAGGCAGTTGTGAGTTCGATCCCCGGTACCGATAAAAAGACCAAAAAAAAAAAGCCCTCTAAGGGCCAGGAATATAGCTCAGCAGGCATAAGCCCCTGCCTGGGAAGTGTAAGGTCACGATTTCGATCCCTGGCACAAAAACAAAATAATAATAAAAATAAAAAAGCTCTCTAAACTGGGTGTGGTGGCACATACCTATAACTCTAGCACTCAGGAAGCTGAGGCAGGAGGATCGCTAGGAGTTTGAGGCTAGCCTAGGCTACACAGTGAGTTCAAGACCAGCCTGAACTGCATAGTGAGATTCTGTCTCAAAAAAACTCCAAAAATACAAAACAAAAGAGCTAGAGATTTGGCTCAGCGGCATAAGCATCTGCCTGGCAAGCGCAAGATCATGAGTTCAATCCCTGGTATCAACAACAACAAAACAAAAACAAAAACAGTTATTAACAGAATTAGATTGATGATCAGTTCTAACTTCTTGCCTCTAAACAAAACAGCTTATTATTAAAGTCAAATACTATGATATAAAAATTGCACATGCCTTTCTGAGTTGTTTGGTTAACAGAAAAAATCCACTCTTCCCTCTTTTTACAACTCATCTTGCAGAGGGATCTACTAGGTATTCTTCATGTGTATGCTAATGTAGTGCTAAAATTTTTCAGTCTAACGCACTCCCTGCTGAGCTATCTTGGCCATCTACTGCTAAGATTCTTGATTTTACCAACTGGATAGTCCTATAAACGCTAATACAAACCTGGCACAGTGGTGCATGCCTGTAATCCTAGCATTTGGGAGGTTAAAGCGGGAGGCTCCTGGTGAGTTTAAGCCCAGCCTGGGTTACACAGTTAAATCCTGGCTAGCCTGAACTACATAGTGAGATTCTGTCTCCAAAATACAAACAAACCTCAAACAGAAACTTTCTTTTTTTTTGTTTTTTTCAGATAGAATCTCACTATACAGCGAAGACCTTGAACTCATTATGGCTTGGCCAAGCTCAAACTCATGAGGATCCTCCTGCCTCCACCTCCTGAAGCTGAGAATACAAGTGTGCACCACCACATCAGGTTTCTTACAGGAAAAAAGAAAAATTGTAAATACTTTATCAACTCAGGAGGCAAAGAGCAGAAAAATTAAAACAAACATTTGAAATTTCATGCATCATCTCTGTGAGATATAATATGAGTAAAAGATGTAAGAAAACAAAATAAACTTTGGCTGGCAAGTTCCTCTACAGGAGGAAATGTAGGAGGCATGGAAATGGTGGGGAAAAGGAGAATCATCTCAGTGTCACAACCACAAAAAGACAAAAAAAGGGCCAAAAGATTCACAAGACTGTGAATAGTACAGTAGCACACACACAAGGTTTAAGATGCTCTATGATTTTAAGGATAGAGTCTGGGTAGAAAAGGAAGTTGCTTTCCTACACTGCATCCAGCCCAGGGACCTGGACAGACCATTAGAGGTTCCCGATTCTCCTAACAGATCTCATCTCTATCAAACAAAGGTGTCCACATACAAAGCCAAAGGTAAACTAGTAGCCTCTAGTAGTGGGGAAAATATACCACAGGATGATGGTCATCCTAAAAAAAATGTTTTTTTTTTGTCTTTTCTTTTTTATTGGTCCCGGGGATTGAACTCACAACTGCCTGCTTGCAAGGCAGGTGCTTATGTCACTGAGCTAAATCCCCAGCCCCTCTAAAAATTTTAATGCATAAAGAATTTGCTAAAAAATAGGTCATTGGGACACTAGGAAACTAGGTCCTCAAGAATAGGGAAAATGCTATTGAACAGCAGGGCTAATTTTCCTTTCATCTGACTATCAGATCAGAGTACTGAAATTTAAGGAATGCCTATATAAAGAGCCAGGCTTTAACTGCTGTAACCCACATACACAGCAGTTCAGCTTGGTATGCCAGCTGTGTTCTCCCTATATTGTAACACTATGCTCTAGAGTGTAAAGAATGCTCAGAGGTAAGGTGATAGCAGCCTAACAAGGATCCTGTTTTGCATGTCTACGTGGCTAATGAATTTTTTTGCTGTTGTTATCAGAAATCGAATTCAGTATCTTGCACTTGTCAGGCAGGCACTCAAGCCATTAGGCTATGCCCTGTGTCTAATGAATTACCAAAAAAAAAAAAATGTACTTTAATAAAAATATAGTTCCATAGTCTGTAAATTACAAGTCTAATAAATTCAACTATAAATTATGTAATGACAATTACAACATAAAAAATCAATACTGGTATATACATTATCTGGAATTTTTATGACAAAGACAGCATGATGAATAAAAACTATCATTTAGAATTTATTTGGAGAAAGAAGAAATTATAAGTTATTTTCTATTCCAACCTGTAATGCTGATACAATGTAAAGTTTGTCAAGAAATTGAAAAGCCAGGCAGGTGGAATATATCTATTATCCAGCACTCAGGAGGGTGAGGCAGGAGGGCTGCTTCAAGTTTGAGGCCAGCTTGGGCTACATAGTGTTCAAGGGCAACCTTAACTACGTGAGCCCCTGCCTCAAAGAAGCCAATCAATCAAAACAATTGTAGGACTCAAGTTGTAACATCTTGATAAAAGAAGAAACGATTAGTAAAGGATGAGTGAATTTTAAAACTGTAATTTTACCAAATCTACCTTGTCCCAAAATGTTAAAAAAAAAAAAAAAAAAACACAGCCAGATGTGGTGGCGCACTTTTGTGTTCCCAGCACCCAGGAGGCTGGGGCAAGAGGATTGCTGCAATTTTGAGACCAGCCTGGGCTACAAAGTGAGCTGAAGGCCAGCCTGAACTGCACAGTGAGATCCTATCTCAAAAAACAAAAAAACAAAAAAACCCACACACAAACAAAATTAAGGAACTAAAATCATTCTCATTTCCTGAACCCTGTAGTTTAGGAGGAACAGTACTTCCTGACACCGGAAATTAGTAAGTCACCCTCACTTTCACAATCAGTAGCTGAGGCTACAGTTTTCAAACTTGGGTAGACTAACATTTTTTAAGAACTTCTGATAGTCTTAAGGGAAAGTTTTATTACTAGCAAGGTTATATGACAAAATTATAATCATGTAACAGTTCTCAAACTTCTTTACATTGGAGTCTGAAAAATATGACTTCTCTTTTATCTCATCTCTTTTTTCTATCAGCTCCTCCCAATAAACCCAATGAAATCTTCTAAACCAGCTGACAAAACTGGTTTAGGAACCTAAGTCTGCAGTGGTCAATATGAACGTGGCCCTGACTACAAAGACTCAATATAGCACTCAAGACATTTCATCTGAAGCTCAAAGTGATAGTTATGTGGAATCAAGCCCTAAAAGCCTCTTCAGAAGTCCTCAATTTGACAGAATAGCACATTACATTACCCGACATTGCCCTGAGTGACCTCAGCGAGTTAAACCACTGTCTCTGTAAAAATATAAATTGCAAAATGTAATTTCGTGATGCGTATCAGTGTTTGGGCCAAGTGTGACTGTGCACACCTTGTAATCCCACCACTTGGGAGGTCAAGACAGAAGATCACCATGAGTTTGAGGCCAGCCTGGGGTACATAAGCGAGTTTAAAGCCACTCTTCACTATATCATGAGACTGTCTCAGAAACAAAACAAAAAGCAAAGTCTTTGGGGACAAAGTCACTAGAATATGACCAATCATACTATTCCTTGTGAGCGGCCTTATGTCCTGCTTTATGGCTAAGAAGCACATGTCCAACCCACAAAATTTTCCAATTTAGGATTCTCTATATCAAAAAATGATCACACGTTATTTACATTTAGTCAAAATATCCATTTCCTTATTTTATAGAAGCAAAAATAAAGACGTTAAAACTTTGCCATACACCTTCCTATACTCAAAATACTGCAGCTGAGTGTGATGGCTCACACCTGTAATCCTAGCACTTGGGAGGCTGAGGCAGAACTATAGCTCCAAATTTGAGATGAGTCTGGACTAGTCAGTTAAAGGGCAGCCCAAATTACATAGTGAAACCAAAAACAAAAAGAGAGAGAGAGAGAGAGAGAGAGAGAGAGAAAATAACCATTTTATTCCGGAAAAGTCCTAAGCATCCCCCAAGTGGGGGCCTTGGTTGCTAATAACCCTAGTAGAATGAGAAGTGCCTTCCTACTGGATGCTCATGCTGGATAAATAAAGCAGTAATGAAAGTACCCGCTGGCTAGGTTTCCACTTACCCTCGGTGACATCCTGGGGGTTGGAAGTCCGGTCACTGGCAGGATCCAGGGCAACAGTTGCTAGAGATGTGGTGGCCCCAGACATCTCACTCATAGGCTCGCTACGGCTTGTTTCTGGCACACTTTCCCTGGAGCTAAATCGTACACGGGAACTAGATCTCGAGCTGAGGTCTGGGCTAGTGTCTGACAAACCGGGAATGTCATCGATCTTTGTTGGTGTCACCATGAACCGAACCGAAGCCATCTTTGTGGTGGTTTCAGGAGGATGCATGTTTCCTTTCCTTTTTGACAAAGAAAAAGGAAAAATGTTGCAAAAATCTTCCTCCTAGACTAGCTACTTTTGATTGTACTACACTTTAAACTCAATTACTTTAATTCAGGTCCCACAAAAAGCCCTAAATAAGGATCCTTCTACTCAAGAACTCAAGACAACTGTCCTAGAAAATGCACCATGAATAGCTTAAAAAATAGTTGTGAGAAACCAAAAAAAAAAAAACGATGCCAATCTTGCGGAACTTCGTTCGTTCGCAATAAAGAGCTACCTAGCTATGTCCCCTGGTCCAGAGTTAGGGGCGCAGTGCCATGGTCTCACAGCAGCGGGTGAAGATTTGCCCAAACCCTAGGTTCCTGCCAGGCAGCTCCTTCCCCAGACCCCAGGTTCCTTTATCTGATGAGTGTCACACGACTCCAGCTGAGCTAAGTGCGTGCAGGCCCACCCAGAGCAGGTGAACCCAGTAGGGAGCAGATCGCGGAAAGATGCGCACCCGGCCACCTGTTGTGTATCAGGTGAATACCCCACAGGTCTGGCTGAGAGGAGGTGTGCGCAGAGCCACCTGATGTTTTTGAGGTTGAGAGTCCACTCGGGTCTGGTGCAAGAGGTGCGCACGCATAACGGGAGGAATAACGACACTACGGATGGAGAATGGAGGGCTGAGGACGCAGGGCAGACGAATTCCTGCCTCCAAAGGTGCCAGGGTGGCGCGCCCGCTCTTCCGGCAGGGAGTCCCTGGATCTGCCGGGGCTGTGGGCTCAGGACATCTCGGAAAGCAGCGACGGGTCGCGGCAGGTCGTCGCCGGGCTCGCTGCGCTGCTCCCGCGCGTGACAGGTTGCACCGCCCCTCGGCCGAGAGGCCCTTTCTGCCAGCTCGGGGCAAGTCAGCCCCTGCCGCCCTTCCTTCGGTCCCAGGAGACGGCCAGGCAGGCTGGCCCCCACTGGACAGAAGGGGCGACAGGCGGAGCACGCGGAGATCGCAGGTGCCGCTCCGGCGCCGGCGGAGGGGCTGCGCGCGCAGCCGTTGTTTACTAGCCGGTAAACGTCTCGGGCCGCGCCGCGCAGGGCCGGCGCCCCCTCCCCCGCCAGACGCAGCAGCGGCTGTTACGTGACCTCGCCACCCCCCGCCCCGGGCCCGGCGGGCTGTGCCCGCGCCGCCGCAGCCCTGCCCTTCGCTCCCCGCTCGTTCCTCATTCGAGGCTAACAGTCCTGAGAAGCCTCGGAGGCTGGAGGGCGGCCCGTCCCGCAGGAGCCTGAGCCCCGCCCGCCTCTGCAGCACGCAGTGCGCCTGCGCACGCCTGCCGCGGGAGCGGCGCACGACGGGAGCTGTAGTCCAAGCTGGAATCTTACGGTGGAGAAAGCCAGTCCATGGAGTCTGCGGCAGGCATCGCCTTTACCGGTGGTCCTAGGAGATATCTAATTAAACCTAGGAGATATCTAATTAAAAGCGTCTCTGAAAACATCAGTACAACTTTCTTAGACCGAAATTTCCCAATGCCTTTACCTAGATGACTCTCATAATTTTTACATATTAGGCCTTTGGAAAAGTGTCCCAAAATTTACACACTATACACAAGTCACCCCTTCCCGTTCCTGCCATTTTATTTTATTTTTATTATTTTGGTTTTTGGAAACAAAGTTTTTGCGATATCGTTCAGCCTGGCCAAGGCTGGTCTCGAACTCACACTGAAACCATCCTGCCTCCGCCTCCCAATTATAGAGGTGCGCCACCACACCACGATATGTTCCAGTCTTTTTAGAACTTACTAGACCCACCCTGTATCCAGGTTTAAATTTCAATTAAAGAAAATGTCTTTTAACTTTGGAGTTAGGAAGAAAACCAATGATTTTCTTTTCATGACATTTTGTTGAATTTACTGGCAGTATAGTATTTTTTGCTGGTGCATAATACAAAATGAGACTCATAATGGTATACTGGCACTTGCATGCATGTTTTAACTATTTTCATCCCCAGTACCCCCTTTTTGTGACAGGGCCTTGATAAGTAGTCCAAGCTGGCCTAGAATTTGTATTCCTCCTGCCTCAGACTCGAGTGCTGTGATTACACGTGTGCCTCAGCATCGAGGGCTGTGCTTATTGCACAGAAGTATTAGTATGTATATTGGCTCAGCAATGTTTTGTTTGAAAGTTTCCTATAACTTTGATCAGAACTCCTAAATTCCAGAAGCTAGTTCCTAGCATTGCATGGGTCCTTCCTCTCCGCAAGTGGGATGTTTCAACAGTACCCTTAACTGTTTTGAGACCTGAGCTTGAAAATCTTTTGTCAAATTGTCTATTAAAAAAAAAAAAGGCCAGGCATATAGCTCAGTGGCACAGTGCCTGCCTGGCAAGCACAAGGTCCTGAATTTGATTCCCAGTACAAAAAGGGAAAAAAAAAAAAGCTAGCCTGATAAAAAGACAAAGTACCATTTAAGAGGTACATCTGTGGCGGAGGCTAGCTCAGTGGTACATTTGCTTAGATGCCTGAGCTTATGGATTCCATCCCCAGCACCAGAGGTAAAAAACAAACAAACAAACAACAATAAACCTACTGGGGCCAGGGATTTAGCTCAACGGTATAAATTCCTGCCTGGTAAGCACAAGGTTGTGAGTTTGATTCTCCAGTACCAAAACAAAACCAAACCAATAAACCTATTCAAGTTTGATTCAGGATTTTTTTTCCTCAGGCAGTGGCTGCTCAAACATTATCCTTTATAAAGAAATGCTGAGTTTTACAATTTTTGTTCATCAAACTATTTGCTCCTGTATATCACCTAAATCCAAACTATTTACCTCTTGTGACTGTTCTTTCTCTTCCTGTCTGAGCACTAATCAAGCACTCATAAATGCACATCTCAGATGATCTCACAAATATTTATGCTGGCTTGTCTTTTCTATAACATCCAAGAGTATTTCATGGTTTAAAGTTCTTTGTTTTTAAAGTCTTTTTATTTAGGTCTACATGGTGGCAGAGAACAACTTTAATCCTTATTTTTTTGTAAGATACAGAATTTTATCCAATTCCAATTCAATTGGAAAAAAGAAAAACATCCGGTAGAACTAATGACTTTAGTTGTTAAGAAACTTTCAGAGGCTGAAGCAAGAGGATTTCAAATCCTAGAGGCAAGCCTGGGCAACTTAGAAAGACTGTCTCAAAATAAAAAAACATAGGCTTGGGAGCTATATGTAGTGGCCCACCCCTATAATCTCAGCACCCTGGAGGGTTGAGACAGGAGTCACAAGTTCCAGCTCAGTATGAGCAATTTAACAAGCTCCTGCCTCAAAATAAAAAATAGCTGTGGATGTAGCCCAATGTAGAAGGTTCTGGGTTAAATCCCTAGGCCCTTCCCAATAAATTAATACTGCTTGACAATAAACAAATACCTCATTTTACCTTTCTTGTAATTTCTTTGAAAATCTTTAGTCTTCTACTCATGATGAACCAAGCCCAAGTTTTGTTTTCTCAGCAGTGAACAACCACCCGCAACTTTCCTGCTTGCATACTTATTCATCACAATCTTAGAAACCTATCTACTCCTTACCAGAGCAAGAGCACGTAAATCATGTTTGTGCTGATCTGCCTTACATCTGCTTCTGGAGCCTGAAATTTTGATATAGGTAAAGATTGCAGAATAAGAACTCTCCACAAAACAGTTTTAAAATCAGTAGCACTAAAAACACTCAAACTTAGGCAGGTGTGGTGGCTCACGCCTATAATCCCAGCACTCGGGAGGCCGAGACAGGAGGATCGTTGCAAGTTCGAGACCAGCCTGGGCTACAAAGTGAGTTCAAAGCCAGCCTGAACTGCATAGAGACCTTGTCTCAAAAAGACAAAAAATAAATAAAAAATAAAAAAACCCACTCAAACTCAACTCAAAAGTCAATAGGACTAAGAAATAATGAAATTAAGTTGACAAGAAGCATAAGCAAACTAATGTTTTCTGACTGCCTCTACACAATGTTTTACCTCACCATCACTCTAATTTAAAGTGATTAAGAATCATTCGTGGGCCAGGTATGGTGGCACATCCCTGCAATTCCAGCACTAGGGGGGTTGAGACAGGATTGCTGTGATTTCCAGACCAGCCTGGGCTACATAGCAAGACCCTGTCTCAAAACAAAAAAAAAAAAAAACCCCAAAAAACCAAATAAAAACAAAACGAAAAACAATATATCTCAACAGTAACTGGAAACACAACAAAAATTCCTGGTTGAATCTCTTAAACCTCATCCATAGAGTGTTCCACGTAGTACCTACCTGCTAAAGGTAACAGAAAGTTAGGTGTTTGTAAGAAGACAACTGGAAAAAGAACTAAGTCTGGCAGTATTTCCAGAGAGGCAGTACACAGGCTTTAAAGGCATGAATATTCACAACTGGACAAACCTATCGCTACATTATAAGGATCCACCACCACTCAATTTCGGAGTTGGAAGAAAACATAAAAAATAAGAGATGGCACACAATTGTAAACTTAGCTGAGGCTGCACGGATATATTTGAGGCCAGCCTGTGTTACATAGTAAGTTCAAGATCAGCCTGAATTACATAAAGACTCAAGGAAATCTGGGCATGGTGGCACACCCCCGTAAATCCTAGGATCACCTGGGGTTCAAGGCCAGCCTGAATTACAGAGCAAGATTTTGTCTTAAAAAAAGCATGAATGAAAGAAAATGGGAGGAAAGGGGGCCAAAAAGTTTAGTATGCTTTTTACTATGCTTTTTACTTCCAACATCCTACAACATGTCTATTATTTTTCAAGCAACTCTTTTATTTGACTCAAAAGGGTCAAGACATCCCTTCAGTGTATTTTCAGCGAATGCTGACATTTGTGTCTCCGCCTTCCAAATGCCCTCCTATCCCTCCCAGCACAGCTTTATTCCTTCTACAGTAGAAGTTTTTCTTGTTACAACTCTTCTTTCATTTTACACGGTTTAAGAAACCAAAATTATCAATTCTTCCCTCCTACAACACACAAAATGAGAGCTCTTTTGAGTTATTTTATCTTTAATAACCTGACAATAATTCAAAATATGAAGTCAAACTTGTTTCCTTTAATGGGGATGCCACCATCATAGGATGCCTCACAAAAGCGTTATGAAAGGCAATAAAGACACTAGATCCCAAAAAACCCTGGTTGGTAAGAAGGTCTTCCGGGCTCACTGATTGACGTCTGGTTACGGTGTCTCCGAAGGGCAGCAGCAGGCAAGCGAGACAGGAGACAGAAGGAACCTCAGAGGACGGGGCGCGGCTGCTGGGTCATGAGCACCTTGAAGCGCTTCTTGATGGTGATTCGGTGTCGGGAGTATTTGTCGTCTGGAGAGAACCGAGCAGGATGAGCTGAGCAAGTCTGCTGCCCCATCGGGTCAAATTTCTGCTCGAGGAAGAAAATGATGTCAGTACAAAAGCGACTGAATAGAGGGAAGGCAACACAAAAAAAGGACAAACGTGAAGACTGGAGACGTGATGGTCAGACCACGAGGGCTCTACCCCGCCTCCCTTCCGGACTATCCGGCTCCCCCATTCGGCGAGGCAACTTGCCGGCTGGGCTCCAGCACGCCTCCCATATGTATTCCTCGCCACGCTGGCTTACTACTGTTTGCTCTCCTTACCTTCAGCGTGTACACCCGATCTCCCTCTTCGTTCAAGTAATACTGGAGAAACATGACCACGCTACCCGAACAGTACTCCAATAACAGCCCCCACTTCTGCCCCGGTATTTCTCTACTTCCTTCTAGTGAAAGAGGAAGTTTGTTTTGAGGCATGCCGGGAAATGTAGTTCTCTCTGGTTTTAGAGTCAGCTGGCCAGAAGGGGGTGTACTAGTGCAGGGTTTGACGGGGCAACTTGCAATTTTGCA
This sequence comes from Cavia porcellus, assembly GCF_034190915.1. Lineage (NCBI taxonomy): Eukaryota > Metazoa > Chordata > Mammalia > Rodentia > Caviidae > Cavia > Cavia porcellus. Next base: position 37,293,086 of record NW_026947489.1, read on the forward strand.
CACGTTGGGGCAAGTTGTAATCTTGCAGGTGTTCTAAAGACCCATGGAGTGTGCCCTTTGTGTGCCAGGCAATGATAGGTCTTGAGGGGTTTGGGAGGTTAGGGATGGACGAGGATTGAACATTGATATTTACAGCTCGCCTTGATCTCAAGATGTACACCCATTTTAGAAGTGGTAACGTTCTTGTTCTCCGGGATTCAAAAATCCTTATACCCTAGGAAAGATTTTCTTCCTCCCCACTTATACATCCGGTCCCCCGCCCCATTTCAAAGTATTGGCGGTAAAGAGTGCCTGATGGGTATTGGATATTCTGCAAAGCGAACAGAACGTTTTTACGAAACGGAGCAAGTGTGTTCCAGTGATCGAACTAAGCTTTAAACTCAGGCCTTTTAACAGCAGTGCCCGCGCTCTTACAGTGGTGAGTAACAACTACTAGCATAATAAGGTGCCCCTTGTAGAGAATTTAGAAATTTTAAAATAACGTAGACATTCTCCTTATAATTTAAAGAAATGAAAATGGGGACGAAGATATTACAAAGATGGTGGCCATTGCGGCACTATTTTATAGTGGCAAAACACTGGAACATGTATTAATTTTGAAAACAGAAAAACCTGAAAGTTTTTTTAAAAAAAATCATTTGTATTTGTAGTTGCATAAAATATCTCTGCAAAGATTTATAAGAAACATGAAATTGGGGGGAAAAAGGAACATTAAATTGGTTTTCTCTGGGATAGAGAACTTGGTTGCAGGGAAGAGGGGCAAGAAGAATATTTATTGCTGTATGCTCTATTTTTCATAAGTTGATTTTTGAACCATGCTGCTATACACTATTTAAAAAATTTTAAAAACCAACAAAGTAAGTTAACAAAGAGAAGGACTTTCTGGCCTATAAATTTTAGGTTAAATGGAAGAGTTTTGTTGTTATTGTTTTGGCTTGATTTAGTTATTTGTAGTGGACTTTATCAGCAAAGTGCAAGGCCGTGGCTTCAGTGGACTACAGGGTTTATGGCAGTAACCTGTCTGAGGACTGCAGGGTAGTTTTCCAAGGAAGCAATGTGCACACAGATGAACACCCTGGATCATCTAAGACAATTCTAATTTTGAACATTTGGTTCTCTCAACTCAGCTCTACAAACTGTGTGTTCTGATTGTGGTGGGAAAATATAGCCATAGTTGAAGTAAGCCAAATGTGTGCCATCAGTATGTTATTAGGAAGTCAGTTACAGGGCTGGGCAGAATTGAAGAACAAGGTTAGGAATATTGGTGAAGAACTGAAGAATAGGGAGACAAAAAGTAAAACAATAGTGTAATGTTTGGAATCTGAGAAAGGATTTACAAATTTCTGTAAAGAGGTGCACATCAGCTGTGTTAGCAAACTTTAATTTGGAGGGAATTCCTGTTTTGTTTTGTTTTGTTTTGTTACTTTGTTTTTTTGTGGTGGTAGTGGTTAGTATACGAAGGACCAAAATCAGGGCCTTCATATTGAGCTATATCTACAACCCTTATTTATTTATTTATTCAGCTTTTTGAGACAGGGTCTCACTAGGTAGCCCAGGCTGGACTTGCATAAATGGTTCTGCCTCAATGTCCCAACTGCTAGGATTAAAGGCATGTGCTACCCTGCCTGGTTTAACTTTTTATTTTGAGCCAGGGTCTAAGTCACTAACTTGCTCAGGAGAGACTGGAACTTTGGATCTTCCTGCCTCAGCCTCCCAGGATGTGTGTCACCACACTTGGCAACCCCTGGTTTTGGTCTACTTGCTAGAGCCTGGTGTGGTAGTTCCCTACCCTCACCCAGCATCTCTCTCCCCTCCCCCACAGCAGAATGTTAGAATCTGAGGTTCCAGTTCTGTCGTGAACCAGTCTTTGCCTTCCTTTCCTTGGATACCTGTGCAACTGCTACAGCCAGGTCACTTTCTGGATCTTGGACCTGGCTGGCTCATTCTGGAGGCTTCCAGAGGTAGAAGATGGCTTCTGACCGAGGTGGGTCTGCAGGCGTGGCGGGGGAGGCCAGGGCACCTTTTCAGGTCTGTGGGGATTCACATTTGCCTCCTCGCCCTGGGACAAGCTGTTGGGACTGGTGTAGAGGGATATGAGAAGAGGGTCCTCGGCATAGATACCACACTTGGTGAGGCAGGGGAGGTTTATGACCAAGGGAAGGGGTGGAGCCCTTCTCCTTGGAATGCCTCAGGGCACATCGGAGAAAACACGCTGAGAATAGGAAAAGGATGGCAGGTAGCAACCTGAGTCCCTGGAAAAGTCCATGTGTATCTGTGTGCAGAAAACGCTTAGTGGGAGTGTTCATACTCCCACATCCCCGAGTCTTCTGTGGGCAACTGGAGTTGGCTCTAGACTTTTTTTTTAACCTATGAGGACCGAGCTGGAGCCTCTCTTAATCTCATGAGGGGAAGAGGGGGAAGAGGCAGGGTGTGGTGTTGCACACCTGTAAGTCCAGAACTCGGAGGCAAGAGGATCACCTGGAATTTGAGGCCAGTCTGGGCTACCTAGAGGGACCTTGTCTCAAAAAAACAAAAAAAGTCTCATGAGGGAAGAAGGAGTGAAGTGGGAATTAAGGCAGGTGCAATCTCGGCAGGAAAGTTTAGTGGGGTTATCTGTGTAGGGACATGTCCCCCTGGAAATAAGGCCAACTGTCCTTAGATCTTCCTGCCTCAGCCTCCCAGAGTGCTCACAGCTCTTCCCAACCCTTTTCTTTCAGTTAGTGAGCAGTTTTTCTTAATATGCTGGGCTAGGGAAGATGGGCCACTCCAGCCAGGATGAGAATTGGGGTTTCCCTGAGATATGCTGTTTTTCTTGATTTCGTGGATCCGAGGTGTGAGACCCATTTCATTTTATGCTGTCTTTGGTGGCCTGTCCTGGCCCTCTGCTCTGTGGCTGAGCTAAGTGTGAATCTGAGTTTCCTAATACTCCCTGTCTTCTTAATGGTCAGGAAGCAGGGGCTGAGTGCTCTTCGTTCACTCAGTATTTGTAAGAGGGACAGAAGAGTGACATGAAAGTAGGGAGATAAGGTACTGTTATTATTAAAATCCTAGAAGACATGCATCCTGATTTTTTTTTTTGTACCAGGGATTAAATTCACAAGCTCACACTTGACAGGCAGGCTCTGGTGCTACTGAGCTAAATCTCCAGCCTTTTTTGTTTGGTTTTTGAGACAAGGTCTCACTGTGTAGTTCAGGCTGGTCTTGAGCTCACAGTAATCTTATCTGGGCTTCCCACATGTTCTGGGATTACAGGTGTGCACCAGTATGCCCAGCCTGGATTCATTGTTTGTGTGCTTCCCCCAGTCCCCCCGAGTAGAGTCCACAAAGCACCTCCTCAGCAAGGACTGCACTCCACATTTCACAGTCTTTCCCCCAATACCAGCTCTGTGACTTGTTCCCACTGTGCCTCAGATATCCGCTGTTTGCAGCTCCAAGCAGAAGGGCCCCAGAGAGTTTACACCACCAAGCTTCTTTTTTTTTTTTTTTTTTGTCTTTTTGAGACAGGGGGTCTCTGCAGTTCAGGCTGGCCTTGAACTCACTTTGTAGCCCAGGCTGGTCTCGATTGCAACAATCCTCCTGCCTCAGCCTCCCGAGTGCTGGAATTACAAAATTAAGTTTCTTTTTTCTTTTTTTTTTGTCCTTTTCTTTCTTTATCGGTACCAGGGATGGAACTCACACTTGCAAGGCAGGCGCTTATGCCGCTGAGCTAAATCCCTAGCCCCTGTACCACCAAGCTTTAACATGCCCAGCAGTTACTTGTCCCTCTGGAAACCTCCTTCTGTGACCCTTTCCTCTCCATTTTTTGGTGCTTACCTAATCCTCTTTAGTTACTCCAGGCTGTTGTCCATTATTTCTGGGAGCCAAACATACAGGCACAAATCCTTCTCTGGGAACCACGTTTCTGCATGTGGCAGAAGGGACCCAGTAGCTGGGAGCAGGTGCTTTGAAACTCTTGTTTGGAGTGTGTGGGAATGGTAGACACATAAGTATACTGTGGGATGTGTTTTAGGGCTTGAGTTCCACGAGTCCCAGAGTCATTGTTCCTATTTACACATGGCATCTGTCTGAGTCACTTTCCTATTGATCAGATATGACGGCCAACATGCACTATTTATTTATTTATTTATTTTTGGTACCAGAGCTTGAACTCATGACCTCATGTTTGCCATGCAGGCACTTAACGCTGCTGAGCTAAACCCCCAGCCCAACATGCACAATTTAAAGGAGGACAGGTTTATATGGCTCAACTTCCCAGGGAGTTCAGTCTAAAGCTGTCCAGCTCAGGGACAGAAACGCAAGACAGAAGGGGCTGGTGGAGGGAAGCTGCTCATTCCGTGACAGCCAGGAAGCAGGGGAGAAAGAAGGAACCAAGCACAGAAATACACCCTTTCAGCTAGGCATAGTGGAGCATGTTTGTAATTCCAGCACTCAGGAAGCTAAGGCAAGAGTATTGCTGTGAGTTTGAGGCCAGCCTGGACTTACAGGGAGACCCTGCTTCAAAAACAAACAAGTCGGGTGTGGTGGCGCAGTCCTGTAATCCCAGCACTTGGGAGGCTTGAGGCAGGTAGATCATTATGAGTTCAAGACCACCTTGTGCTACCAAGTGAGCCCAAGGCAAGCCTTAACTGCATAGTGAGACCCTGTCTCAAAAAAGGAAAAAAAAAAAAAAAAAAAAACCCAAAAACAAAACCAAAGCACCCTTCCAATTAAGATGTGTTAAGAACATGTCCTAACTCCCCCACAATGAATGAAATCATTATGTACCATAAATGTGTACTAATAAAAATAAAATTGTAAATTCTCCCTCCCCACATATCCTTGTAGGATATTCCAAGACCCACCTGCAGCCAAGCCCCACCTCCCAGCAGCATGGTCTTCTTAACTCAGGAATGGATGAATCCACAGTGTGCATAATATTTCTAGGGTCCAGTCCCCTTTCACACATGAGAATTTGAGGGGGCCATAACAGCCTGCTGTATATGTTTTTTATATTAGGAAAGAAACACTATATGGACTAATAGGGAAAGGAAGAGAGGATGGAGCACTAATCTTGTGAAATTGTCTCCTCCTCCAGGGCCCTGTGGGTTCTTTGAAAGCAGCTATGTCTTTTCCTGGACTGACTCCCTTAATGCTTGGAGGCTGCTCTGGGTTATTTTCCTTGAAGAGTGGGTGTCAGCCTGTTCTGTGTCCTAGTAAACAGTCTATGGGGCTGGAGATGGAGGTCTGCCGGGAATGTTCTTGGAGAAGCTCTTAGAGATGGTGACTGCTTGGGTCTGCATCTGTCGGTCTCTGTCTTGACACTGACCTTGTGAACCTCAATCCTCCTGGGGTCTTTAGATACAGGTCTCTGTGTGCTTTGTTGAAAATTGACTGACTTCTCTAGTACAGTAATTTGTAACTGAGAACAAGGATATCAAAATCTCTTGGGTGCACACCTGTTTGTGATAGTGTGATAATCCCAGCAGTCAGGAGGCTGAGGCAGGAGGATCATGAATCCAAGGACACTCAGTCCTACACAGTGAGATCCATCTCAAAAAACCCACTTCAGAGCACTCAGGAGGCTGAGGCAGAAGGATCACCACAAGTTCAAGGCCAGTCTGGACTACATAGTGAGTTCAAGGCTAGCACAAACTCCATAGTGGGACCCTGTCTCAAAAAAAAAAAGAAAGCCAAAAACCAACCAAACAAACATGCATCTACCCATTTTGGAGACATTTGTAAACCACACAAGTTCCCCACCCATAGGTGCTCTTTGATCTGTTGAGAATCAGTTCTCTGCTTCTTTAGGGGACATAGGGGAACTCAGCCCACCTAACTACGCCATTCTCTCCTTTTGTCTCAGTGGCATCCCCACTGCTGGGACTGGATGGGGGCCTGATAGCTGGTGCTGCCCCAGCTCCTTTCACCACCCTCCCCTTCAGCCTGCTGTCTCCAGAGGCGCCAGACCAGCCAGCGCGGGAGCTACCTGCACAGCCCGCTGTGCCTCCCGCATTCTCCCCAGGAGACCCACTGGTGCTCTCTGCTTTCCCCAGCCCACTGCTGGCGACGGGGGATGGGGACCCTGGCCCCAGTGGGCTGGGGGCCTGCAAGGTCATTGTCAAAGTCAAGACAGAAGCCGGCCCGACGGAGCCCTTTCAGACCCAGAACTTCACTGTCACACAGCCAGCCTTCAGTTGGCTCACCTCGGGTGCTACATGTGCGGGCTTGGAGGGTCCTGCACCTCAGTATGTGAGCACCTCTAATGTGAATACCATTCCGCCGGCTTCCACGGTTTCCGTGAGCCAGGAGGGTCCCTCAGACCTTTTCCCTCAGGCTCCACCACCAACTGCCCAACTGGCCTCCATTGTGTTCCCAGAAAAGGCTTGGCTAGGGCCACAAGGCGCCACCGGACAGCCCTCCGTGGGTGAACTTGCCTATGCTCCCAAGGGTGTTTATGAGAACTTTCGTCGCTGGCAGTACTACAGAGCCTTGGTCCAGAGATACCTCTCCCAAAATCCTGATGCAGAAGCTCTTTGCTGCTTTCTCATGTAAGTGGGGTTCCCAGGGAGATTATCCTGCTGATGGGAGGGGACTTTGGGATGGACACAGGAGCTTAGGTGTACTCGAGGGCAGATCAGAGGGTGAAGAGATGCTGTGAGAATGAAAAGCATAATGGCCCTTTATCCTCTTTCCAGTTTATAACAAGCTTTCACTTGTCATCCTTCAGGGGATCTTAAGGCACTGAGTTCAGGCAGGTGTCTTTAGGGTAGTCCTTGCTCACAGATGTGAAGTTCAGAGGGGCTTCCTGCCTTATAGCAAGGCACAGTGATTGGAACCTAGATCTCTGAACTCCCAAGTGTCAGGGTCCTCCTGGACTGTGTCACTGCCCTGTGGACTCAGTAAACATGTGGGGTGCTGGGCCTTGTCTCTTTCCTGTGGTTGGGCAGCTGGTGCTGGGCCAGCGGGTGGGCTTCCTGTGTGCTGCCCCTCTGCACCAAACTTGGAAGTCAGGGCGGAATAGGGAAAGCAGCTCTGTCACTGGCTTAGGTTTGTGATGCTGGGTGGAGCATTTAGCACCTTTGACATCAGTTTTCTCTTCTAAAAGGGGAATAATCATCTAAGGGTTGCTGGAAAGATTAGAAGTGCTTGGCAAGGTGCCTGGCATAGAGAATGTGTCATTAAATAGGAACTATTTTATTATTGTTATAAAAACACAATCCAAAGGAGGAAAAGAGATCACAAAAGGCCAAAATGTCCATGATTAGGAATGGATATTTAACCAAGGAGCTTGGGGTTGAAGGCTATTTTGTTTATAAAGCTGTCATTACTCATCTGGGAAATTTTCTCTCCTTCCCAACCAGACCAGCTCTCTCAACTGGACTATACCCTAAACATTTTACACAAATCACTGTATGTTGCATACTCCAACAGACTTAGACTTTTTTTTTTTTTTTTATGCTAGGGATCAAACTCGGCCTCATGCATGCTGGGAAAAAACTCTACTACTGAGCCACATCCTCAGCCCAACTTTGAGGGACTTTGCATGTTGTTTATCCAGTGCAGAACCCCTAGAGGAGTCTCCCACTGTGCCCTGGCCTTGAGCAAAGGACTCCAGAGGCTCCTTGAAATCCTAGAAATGCAACATCTTTCTGATTTCCTGCTTTCTCCAGGCAGCACTGAATTTCCTCTTTGAGGATGACAGGCTGCATTTCTAAATCTTGAGCCAGAGTGGGCTCTCAGGGCTTGCTTGGGATCCATTCACTTCTGGGCCTGGCCAGCTCCTATCCTCTGTGCCCAGTGCTCTGGGCAGGGTCTCCCTCCAAAGGCAGTTGAGTCCTTCTACCTGGGAAGCTGGGTGAATACCGGGTCCTGAGGTCCTGGGGTGCTGCAAGCCATGGTCACAGCAAGCTTCCACAGGTGATTTGAATACACAGTAGTGTTTGAGGAATCAAAAGGAAGCTGAGAGGCAGAAATGAAGCTCTTTAGGCTGGGCTCTTGATAGATTTTAGATCGGAAAGGGCTCAGGAGCCTTAAGATGTGAGGGTCTAACACTGTATTTGAAGGTGTGTGGTGACAGCCTGAAGACATAACTGAAAAAGGCAGTGAATAAAAACACCACATACAGGGGCTGGGGATTTAGCTCAGTGGCATAAGCGCCTGCCTTGCAAGTAGGCAGTCGTGAGTTTGATCCCTGGTACCGATAAAAACAAAAAGACAAACAAATAAAAAAAAAAACACCACATACCTTTAACTGGAGATTCATTTGGGTTATGAACAACTTTTAAGATGTAAGATGAGGCACACACATTGTAATCACAGCATTTGGGAGGCCAAGGCAGGAAGATTGCTGTAAATTTGAAGCCAGCTTCAAGTACATAGTGAGTTCAAGGCCAGGCTGAACTACATAGGGAGACCTTGTCTCAAGGGGGGGGGGGATAAAAAAAGCCCTGCATGGTGCACATGCTTGTCATCCTAGCATTTAGAAGGTTGAGTCCGGACTGCTGAGTTTGAGTCCAGCCTGGTCTACACAGTGAGAGACTATATTTATTTATGAACAGAAGTGTTTTCTGTCCAGTGTTTGGCTGAGAGTTGAGGCTAGCACTGTGTGATTTAGCAGTGATGCCATAGTTGATTTCAGAAAGTTGGGAAAAGAGTCATTTGAGCCTGTATACTTTCCAAATCTCAGTGGGAAGAAGGCTGAGTGTGGTTAAGTGCCTGCATGGGAGGTTGGAGCCTGGAAGTCTTATCCAAAGTGGCACAGACAGGGCTGTTGGGCGATGGTGATTTGAAGAGAGGGTGGGGGATGAGGGTTGAGGTGGGTGTCAGGTGTGTGGGGGTCACACATTAGGAATATGACTGATCCGTTGTGGTTTTAGCCCAGTGCTCCGTTCCTTGGCTCGACTGAAGCCCGCTATGCCCCTGGTGGATGGACTGCAAAGGGCTGTGCAGGAGTGGGACCGCACCAGCAACTATGACCGCATGGTGTTCTGTGAGATGGCAGAGAAGTGAGTGTCACTGATTCCCTCACTGGTCCCAGGAGGGGCTATGCAGCTGAGGGAGGTAGAGGCATGAAAAGGTGTGTGGGTGTTTATCAAAGGGGGGTCAGGAATATAGACTCCCTTGGATCCTTGCTTTCTTCTACTACCTTGACACTGGTGTTTTAAATCCCATAGACCCCCTACTTTTTTGTTGTTATCTGGGATCAAACACACAACCTCACACTTGCCAGGCAGGTGCTTATATCACTGAGCTAAATCCCTGGCTAGAGCCCCTCTTGTAAGCTTTCCCACCTCCAGAGGTGGAATCTGTATGGGATCTTCCTATTGAAGCTCTTAGGATGAGCCCAGAGCCTAATTCCTGTAACAGTTCTCTGCCAAAGGCACCTGGCAGTGAAGAAGCCCTACAAGGCAGGTATTTTCCTCAGTGAGCAGGTAGTAAGTAGCTATTAAAATCTCAGTATTCTGTTTTCCTCCTCATCCCTGGGAGGGACTGTTTCTGAGAGATTGGTCAGCAGAAGCCGAGTGTTCTCCTGGCTCTCATACGCCATTTCTCTGGGATCTACTTAGCTAAAAAAAAAAAAAAAAAAAAAAAAAAAAAATTAACTCTGACCAGGCATGGTGGCACAGTCCTGTAATTCCAGTTACTCTGGAGAATGAGGTAGGAACATTGCTTGAGCCCAGGAGCTTGATACCAGCCTCATTAATACAGGATTTCATCTCAAACAAAACCTTCCCAAAACAAACAAATTCTGAAGAAATGAACCCTTTCCTCCAAGCTTAGCCTTTTTTCCCCTAAAGTCTTCTGGGCACCTGCCCCTTAACATTTATCCTTCCAGGGCCCTAGTCCCAGCCTCAGGCTAGCAGAGCCTGCTGGTGGGCTCTGCTTCAGGAATCCTGCCATTCTTTTTTTTTTGTCTTTTTCCTTTTTATCGGTACCAGGGATTGAACTCATGACTGCCTGCTTCCAAGGCAGGCGCTTATGCTGCTGAGCTAAACCTTCAGCCCCAATCCTGCCATTCTTCATGGTGTAGACTTGTGTGATGAGGTCTTGAAGAGGGACCACTGTGGCATCTTGTCAGGCTGTAATTCCTTCAAGCCTGTACTCAGTACTGCTGCCTTCAATCAATGAGGCTGTGTGAGCTAGGTTTGGAAAAGAAGTAAAGGCTATGGCTCTGTCCTGGACACGTTTGATTATTTCCCTAACAGGCTTCCTGAGTGACCACTGTAGGAGAAGGGATGTAGTGAATGTGTGAATTTTCCCTAGAACTGTGCTGTGAGCAGCTTCCTCCTGGAGACTGACTAAGATGAGCCCTTCCCTTCTTGTCCATGCTTGGCCACTGCCGGGCATCTGAGTTTCCGACAGGCTGTGTTGACTTACTTCCTGTCTGCAGGTTCATGGAGTTTGAGGTGGAGGAGCTGCAGATACAGAAAACACAGCTGATGAATAACTCCCAGGGCCTGTCTCCTGCAGCCCCTTTAAAACCTGATCCCTCAGGACTCCTGGCCCCAGAGGTTTGCCAGCAGCCAGGTAAGGCTGCCCATTTCTAACAGGAGAAATGGGCGTCGCTGAAAGGGAGTCACAGGAATACCAGGCTGCGGTTAGGGAAAGCATGCCTTTGCTTCTGCCACTTGCAGAGGTGGCATTTATGTTCCAAGGAATGCCCAATGGAAGGTGGGATCTTAGGTTCTCTTTGTCTTGAACTGGCTGTTGCTCTTGGCAAAGTAAACTTTTTTTTTTTGTACTAGGATAGAACTCACAACCTTGCACTTGCCAGGCAGGCACTTGTGCCACTGAGCTAAACCCCCAGCCCCAAAGTACACTATCCTTTCATGTAGATGTAAATGAGGCTCATAATATCTCATGTGCCTAAGAGGTGGAAATTGGATCAGGGAGTTCCTTTGAATTTCGCTCATTAACCCCCCCTGCCCAGTATGAAATCTTCTGTGGCTGATATTTTGTAGGATGTCTTGATTCAGCCTGGACCCATTTCACTGTATCCAGGTTGCTTCCCTTACCAAGATTGGGAGGTAAAGGCCAATGCCCCTGTGCCACTTCCCTTCCCCTTTTTACCTCTTCCCCTAGTGTACATTCTGAAGAAGGCAGGCCCCAAGACACGGGCTCCCCGCCACAGGCAGCGCAAAGCCCAGAAGCCTCAAGTTCCGCAGGCCCCCAAGGAGATCCCACCAGAAGCTGTGGAGGAGTACATTAACATCATGGAAGGGCTGGTGGGGGGTCATGTGGCTTCCGGGGAGTCAGATGGAGAAGACGAAGAGAAGAAGCAGGAACATGAAGAGCTGTATCCAGACCTGAGTCTCCTGAGCTACATGGAGGAGCTGTGTTCTGAGGAAGCCTTTGTTGCCAAGGTGGGCTGGGCCTGCATGGCTGCCTTCTGGCGGATTCTGGGGGTGGACACACTGGGACACCAACCGTATGTTCTGCCCCAGGTAGTAGGAAGTAGCTGTGTTCTGTTAACTGAGAAATGGGTGTGCATGCATGCATACAGGTAGCTGGTGGCAGTCATGGTTTCTAATGAACCCTGGGGTAGGAGTTGGGGTGAAGGGAGTCATGGCTTCGTGCCTAGACCTCCTCAGAGTCCTCCTGGGGACTTAAATCACATAGCCTCTGTTCTCCAGGTGGAGGCTGTCATCCACCCTCAATTTCTGGCTGATCTGCTGTCTCCAGAACGAGAGAGGAATCCTTTGGCCTTAATTGAGGAGTTAGAACAAGAAGAAGGACTCACTTTTGCCCAGGTAAACTTGGGAAGCAGGACTATCAGAAGCAGCAGCTTACATGACTCTGTCTAACCATACACTGTCTTGGATGATGTGATACTAAAGAGAAACAGCTTCAGGACTGAGTTTCAGGTGTAGGAAAGTAGGTAAGGGACTACAGAACAGGAAGTGAGGCACCAGAAGGTGGGAAGAAAGTAGTGTTTGATGCCATCACTTCAGCCACTCACTTTCCTGCACTGCCCCCCCCCCATCCTTAGCTCCCATTTTGCAGTCTCTTCTTACAGCCGCGTGTACATGGGTGTTTGTCCATTCTCTTCTAGCTGATCCAGAAGCGACTTGTGGCCTTGGAAGAGGAGGATGCGGAGGGGCCTCCAGGTTGCAGCGAAGCTCAGTTGGACTCAAGTCCTTCTGTTTCTGATGATGAAGATGGTGGGTGTGGGTGGCCTCAGCCCTCATCTGGGCCTCAGGGAGCTGGGGCAACTATTGGCCTTGAAAAGGCTGCTTCTTTAGGAAAGCAGGCAAGAGAGACTCATAGCAGGCAAGGGCACGCCCTAGATGGTCCATGGGGCGTATGCAGGGATGGGAATGTTCTCTCATCCTCCAGCAGCTGGGACCTGCAGGAAGAGATGGTGGCTCCACAGGAAATTCAGGGATCCCTGTGTATGGAGATGATGGGGTCAGGGGAGGTTGTAAGTGAGCTATCTCAGTATCAGGATAGCCTCCTGGAATGTGCCAGGTCCCCTGCGCACTACTTGGTGGCTGACGGTGCTCCAGAGGCTTTGCCCCTTTGCTGGCAAGAAAGCCCACAGCTCAAGACAGCTGCTCCCAGGTTGGATGCTGAACTTGCAGAGCCAGCTTCTCTGCAAGGTCAGGGTTTGGGAAAGCCTGACCTGGGGTGGCAGGTAGGGCATGAGGCAGAGGAATTTGGAGTGCTTCCTCAGAGAATGGAGCCTTTAGTGGTAGCCCAGAAAGGCTCTGCAGAGGCCATGTGGGGAGTGGAGAGAAGTCTTTCCATGGTGCATAGTTATGATCAGAACCCTTCCCCTGGAACAGCTGGGGACAGGGACAGGGCCTCACTCAGCCCAGGACTCTGGCTGAGCAGTGAGATGGATGCTGTAGGTTTGCCATTGCCCTTAGAAATCGAAGATGTCATAGAGAGCTTCCAAGATGGAAAGTTCCTAACTGAGCACCAGGCATTGGGCTCCACAAACACCCTTTCTCTGGGTTCTGGAGAGACCACAGTGCCTGGGGACCTTGGGAACAGTGTGGTTGCCTGCGGAAGCACAGATGTCCCAGCTGCCCTAGCAAAAAGAAACTATTGCAGTTTGGAAGGACCTCTGAGGGCCAATAGCCCAGCCTTTGGGTGTAAGGGAAATAGAGAACAGAGCCTTGAAGTCATACAAGATCCCAATAATGTGTGGGTTGGAGGTTGCTCCTTACTGCTGGAAGGTAGCACTGGCGCCTCTGTATCAACTTTGGGGTCTTCTGAAGAGAACTTGCTGCCCACGTGCCAAGGCAGTCTTCTTATTCTGGGGACTCAGGATGACTCATTCCTTGAGGCCAGCCAAGACACAGGAAACAGAGGCAATCCTTTTTCTTTTCCATTAGAAACCACAGAACAAGTCAACATACTGGATGTTAGAGATGACTATGGCCTCCAACTCGGGGTCATTGACGATACCTGCCCACCAATGCTTGCTTATGATCCCCAAGAGGGCAGGGAAGACAATAGTTTGTCTAAGCCTAACCACCTTGTTCCTATACAAGGTAATCAAGTGTCTTACACACTTGGGGCCCCCAAAGCAACATCTCACCAGGGCTTTGGAAGTACTTCCTCTAGATGGGGAACCAAGGATGCTTTAATTCTAAGAGAATCCTCTCGTAAGAGTAAAACACACAGCTCTGCAGATGGGGCCAAAAGAAGGCACAAAGCTGAAGAGGAAGGGGAGGATGAACAACTCTCCAACTTTACTTACCTCTTGGCCTCAAAACTTAGCTTATCTCCCAGAGGACTTCCTCTTGGTCCTCACTGTGCCTTGGGAGGTGGGGGCATCCAGAGAGCACCCAACACCTCTGCTGATGCAAGAGGCCTTTGCCAACCTCCACACGCTGCCACCAAGTCTGGGAAGCAAGTTCTAGCTAGAGGTTCAGCCTCTGCTGAAAAGACATCTCAGGCAGGTCATCTTGGAGTCTCTGGGGAAAAACCAGTGGTCCAGGGAGTGGTGTCATCCTCACAGTCTTACAAAAGGCGACGTGACACTTCTGTGGCAAGCAGGAGGAAGAAACGTCGTCGTAGCCAGTAGGAAGAGCGAGTATCCCATCCCACCTGCCAGTCCCCAGAAGTGGGTGTCCTAGCATAGACCATGACTGCTCACTGGTGTAGAATCAGCCTCAGGCCAATGCTATGGTTTTGGGTGTGGGATGGGAGGTCTGGCTGGCTAGGTTGCAGGGCCCCTTAGTGGGAAATGAGGGGAAGGAGCTTTGCAAAGAGTTGTATGAAAAAAAAAAAATAAATGTTTATTTGGTTGTTGAAAAACGCCCTAGATATGTGCTTCTGTTTGTGTCTATGCTGCTACATAGGGCAAAGTGCTATAACAGTAGGTAGGGGTAGTTCAATTGTACTGGTTCAGATACTCTAACCTGTCTCCAGCCTCATCTTAGCTCCATGCATTTTCTTGGTAACAGACTGACTTTCAGGCTGCGATTGGTCCCCAAACAAATTTCCAATGATCAGCATTCTCATTTGCTCTTCATAGGTGCGGACTTGGCGTTGGGAGGGCTCATCTGGACATCTATATTACCATCTGCCTCCCTTTTTCCCTGTCACATCTGTACAAGAGAGATCTAATTCCTAAGATCTAATTAACTTCTGTATTTGTCTAGACACAGTACATTACTGGGCCTTGTTTTCTTCCCTGAGGTTGGACAGAAAGGGCTTAGCTCATCCTGTGGGGAGAAAACCTTCCTGGGTGGTTAGTCTGATCCGCTGGGGTAAAGGTCACTTCCTTACTGACAGAGCTCTCAGCGCCCACAATCAGCAGTGAAATCAAGTCTCGGTAGGAGTATTAAATGCGAAATGGTAATAAGCTATTTTAACATCTCTAATGAGGCCAGAACAAGAGGGAATGGGCTGAAAAAGAGGTTCATGAGGAAGCTCATTAAAATGTGCACATTTTGGAGACAATAACAGAAGGGTGATGTGAAATCTGTGTACTTTCAGTATAGGACAGAGCCTTGTCCATCTGGAAAAGAGCCCCTATATTATGGCCAAGGTGGCTGACCTCTGGCATCTTATGAATCTTCCAGTGGGCACTCTGGAAATGTTCATCCTTTCCCTTCCCAACTAATGAAACCAGTAATGTAACTGCGCTTCATTTTTTTTTTAATACAGATATAGATTTATATTTATATATAAAATAGTTTCTTACAAAAAAAAACCCAAACAAACAAATCAACTTAAAAAAACAAATAATGACAACAAAAACAAACAAGAGCAAAAATGGGGTTGAGGCCTAGGGTGGGCTCCCGGCGCTGCCCTGAGTTGTGGGGCTGGATTCGAGCTGAGGTGGAAGGAGCAGGAGGCTGAGGTGCTCAGTCGCCCTTCTGCTTGGGTGCCTGCACAGTCCCGTTGGCCAGAGCAGGGGGGCTGCGTGGGGAGGCACCTGGCACGGGGCAGGTGCCTCGAGCGGTGTGTGGGGGGTGCAGGTAGGTGCTGAAGAGCTTCCCATAGAGCGGGTCGTGGAGGGAGAAGTTCTGGAACTGACCTGGGCAAGTAAGAGGGAGATGCAGAAAGTAAAAAGGGCCAACAGTGAGAAAAGGAAGCCCCTGCTCTTTTCCATTTACCCTCTCAGATTTGGTCTGTCTTTTCCCTTTCCAGCCAGCTCCTCCCAGCCGTGCTTCCCAAAAGTTCTCATGCCCCCACCCTCACCCCTGACCCTTGCTGTCTCTGCCCAATGCTTGCTTGCTTTTTTTTTTTTTTAATCTTTTTATCGGTACCAGGGATCAAACTCACAACCGCCTGCTTGCAAGGCAGGTGCTTATACCGCTGAGCTAAATCCCCAGCAGTGCTTTCTTTTTCACACTCCTGGCACTACACCCGCTCAGTGCCTGTGCAGGGCCCAGCAGGGGTGACTCACAGAGGGAGAGGCCATGGCTGGCTCCTGCCTGGCACAGCTCAGCATGCAGAGTTGTGGCAGCAGGGCGGGGCGAGCCCAGCAGCAGGTGCAGGATGGTGCTGAAGCCATCTTCGTACAACAGCCGGCCAGGTCCCTCTGTCTGCTCTTCAGCAAAGAGCTTTGGAAGAGAGGGACGCGAATTAATCTCTCCTCAGGTCACTGCCTCGCCCTGCCCCACAGCTCTGCCTCAGGGCTCCTCCCTTCAGAAAGGCAGCACACCTTCTGCACAACTATAATCGTACAGCTGCCCTCTTGTTCTCAGCTACAGGATGACATACACACTGAGTTCTGCAGTTTCAGGAAGCAAGACACCAGACAGGACAAGCACTGGCTATCAAGAAATTACTGAGAACAATGCACTGTACAGCCTTCCTGAAGTGGTAAGCAGCTACCAGGAAATCCCCTCATTCACACTTCCCAGGTACCTCAAAGGCCAGGCGAGTCAGATCCTCCAGGCTCCTGCCTCCATCCAAAGCTGCTAGCGCGAGTGCCACATCTCGGAAGTCCACCAAACCGCTGGCATCCTGGAGGGTCAAAGAGAAACCAGGGCAATGCTGGAACCTACATCCTCTCTCTTGCTCTCTGCAGTTTGGCTTCCTCCTCTCCTCAGGAAGCATGAGGATGTCTTCAGATCTCAGCTCTGAACTCTGCAAGATCCCTAGCAGGCATGGGCTTGCCAGACCAAGCTGTGTCAAGTCACCAGCGACAAAGCTCTCCTATAAAGAGATCTAGGAATGTCAGGGAATCTTCAGACATGCCGAAGTCACCAGAACACTGGAGGACATTTCTGGCCCCCAAGCTAGACAAACTGGTTCTCTTCTCTGACTCCATGTGCAAGAACTAGTCCGACAGAATTAAAGGGGGTTGCTGGTCTAATTTTTTACCAGCAGGATGCCTGTGCCAGTCGACCATGTAGGCTGAGTTAGGAAGCTCCTTTCCAGGACAGTTAGCTGCCAATTCATGGAATCCATTCTTCAGAGAATGTTGAGAGCCACAGCCTATGCCTTTGATCAAAAAGATCTCCTAGTGGGCTGGGGATGTAGCTAGTGGCAGAGCACTTGCCTAGCATATGTGAGGCCCTGGGCTTGATCCCAGTACTATGAACAAAACTAAAACCAAAACCAAAACTAAAAAAACATTTCTTTCGGACCACCATTTGCTATTCTAACATTAGGAAGGGGACTGAACTCAGGACCTCGGCCTGGCAGGAACTTATGCCGCTCGGCTAAATCCCCAGCCAATATTAAGAATCTTCTAAACCGAAGTGGGAGAACTGCTGTAAACTCGAGGCCAGCCTGGACTTACATAGTGACTTTAGGTTGGCCTGGCCTATGCAGCAAGACCCTGTTTCAAACAAAACAAGACAAACAATATATACGTGTGACAGGAAAACACGGTTCTAGCCCAGAAAACAGTCTGCTGAGATTACAGATATCCCTCATTAATTCACCAGGTATTTTAAAAAGCTGCCCAAGCTTTGCAAATACTTCTGGGTCTAAATTCGCTATCTTACCAGTCCAGCAGTGTCATCTCTATGTTATCCCCCCACCTAATTTTTAAGACTCTTCTCAAAGATCCTCCTCGAGTGCCCATATAGTCATGATTCTCCATCTTTGCTGATCTCTAAAAGGGTTCCAGAAATGGAAGAACCTCGCTGATGATTTCTCCCTTAAAACTGCATTCTTCGACGCACTGGATATGCAACAAAACTGAACTTTCTAGTGGGCAGTCGTCTGTCAACAGTGGTTGAAATAATCAGGAGACAGTCATCTGTCAACAGTGGTTGAAATAATCAGGTCAGATTCCCACAAGGACATCCAGTGAGATGGACATGGTCACCAGGACACTGTCCTCCAGACTGAAGCATGTCCACTTGGAGATCAAGCTCTGGGCTCTGCCAGCTGTGTTCTCCCTTTACCTGCTGGAAGTAGCTGAAGGCACCAGCCACCGTCTGAGGATCCAAGAGCTGTAGCTGCCTGGCAAACTCCTCCTGGCTGATCATTCGACTCCGGCCTGGCTCTGCCTCAGCATCCACACAGCCAGGTGACAAGCTAAAATGAAATTAGGGATGGCAGGGAACTGTTTCTTTCTAGACATATCATGCAGCAGGACTTTGGTCTCAGCACCAGACATTATTCCAATAGAAGTACTGCTGCTGGCTTAGAATTTTTTTTTTCCTTTTTTTGGTAGTTCTGGGGATTAAATCCAGGGCCCTGTGCATGCTAAACCAGTGCCACACCACTGAACTACACCCCCAGTCCCTCAGTTACTGTCTAAGATGTACTGACTCATAGTCTCAAGGCCTTTTTTTCCCCCTCTTTGAGAGACAGGGTCCCACTATGCAATTCAGGCCAGCCTTGAACTCACTATGTAGCTGAGTCTAGCCTTGAACTTGCAGTGATCTTCCTGTCTTGGCCTCTGAGTGCTGGGATCACAGTTAGGCGCCACCACACCCAGCTTTTGAGAAAGCTTTTCACTGTTTTCATCTGCATTACCTACTCTTCTGCTTCTTTTTCCCTTTCCTTTACTCTTTTCTAAGCGCCCCGTTTTTGTTTTTTTTTTTTTGCTTTTCAATACTCTCGTTTCTCCCCTTGTTTTTCTGTTAGTGTTACTGCTTGAACTCTCATCTTCAGTGCTACTTACCCTGCCTTCTGAAGCACCTTTCCTAGCTCCCAGAGCTGTGGCTCCAAAGCTACCTTCAGCCGGCCAACCACAATGACAGGCAAGCTGCCCACAAACTCACACTCAGTGGCTGGAATGCCCAGGGCCCTGTGGACAGAGCGGTAGGGGAAGGAAGCAGAAGAAAGTCTGAGGGGTCATGACACACTATAGCTCTTTTTTTTTTTGAGACAACCTTGCCATGTAGTTCAGTCTGGTGTTACACTCACTATGTAGCCCACAGGGACCTCAAACTCGTGGCAATCCTCCTGAGTGTTGGGAGGCAATCCTCCCAACACTCAGCCTCCGGAGTGTTGGGATTACAGGCCTGTGCCACCATCCCTGGCCCTGTCAGCCTTCTTAGCTGCCTCAAAGCCTCACCCCTCCACCCACTCCCTGTGGTTCCTGTGCCTTGTGAGTCTATTCCAGGAAGCACTGTGGAACACTCACTGTGCCATGACCCGCTGGACATTGTTGGCATACAGGGTGGGGTCTCTGCTCTCCTCAGGGCTAGGCTGATACACGGGGAGGAACTGAAACACAGGTACACGCAATGCTTAGTGGGACCTTTGGGTGAGAAGTGGCTCCTGCCACTCCTTCCTAAAGGCTTTGGAGGGCTGTGATGTCCACCTCCCACCCGACCCTCGCAGTGATACCTCCACATCCACAATGCTGCAGGGCTGAGAAGCTGTGAGCCACAGCACTTTGAGCCTAAGAGAAAGAGACCTTGATGTTCATGAGCTTTCCTCTTACCCTGAGGAGCGAAGGGAAGGCTGCCCAGAGACACACAAATACACTCCTAGCCAGCCAGCTGTGGGAAGGTGCAGCTGAGAGACTGAGGGACGTAGGGGCTGAAGATCAGACCACAGGAAGAACTGCAGGGGAGATTTGGGAAGTAAAGGGAGAAGCCAAGTGCATGCCTGCTGGGATGGCTCTCCAGAGGGGACAGAGGAGGCAGAAAATTACTTAGAAACACAAGAAAATAAGCAAGAAAGAGCTGTTATGGCAGCAGGAATCATTCAGGTGAGACAGGTGGAAGCATGGCCAGATTACACAGAAGGAAACAGGCATCTCCTTCACTGAAGTTCTGGGTCCCAGAATAAAGAAGGGCATTCTCTTCAACTGTAGAACGTGATGGCATGGAATTCTCTGATGGATCCCACTACCCAACCCACCCCAAGAATAACCCAACTCACACTCCAGGGCCCCTCCATGCCCAGCTGGTGGTATCCTGTGGGTGAGGCAGAAATAGGGGACAGAGAAAAACATTATTTTTCTTTGCAGGAACTGGCCAATCCTCTTTGAGCAGAGGCCCTGACCCCACCTCCTGTTCCACCCCCAGATGCATGGCTCAGAGCCCCTCCCCCACCTCATTTTACTTCTGCTTAGGATGGACTCATGCTTCCCCTTCAACCCTTTCTTGGACTTACCAGACTATTGGGGTAGCGGATGAGGACAGGCTGCACAGGCACCCCTGCAATGAAGGCTCCTAGAACCCATTTCCACCCCCACCCCGGGGGGGCACAGGTTAGCACATATAGGCAGCTTGCTAAGGTAAGGGGTGTGGGACTTTCTCAGATGAGCTGACCTTGCTCTACCCATTTCTGATTTTCTGACTTATTTTGTTAGCATGAACTAGGTTCCCTGCCTCTTCTTCCACCATACCCCCAACCCTTCTACTTCATGGGTTATTCGTCCCCAAATCTCCTTGAGTTATTTCTCCCTAAAACTGGGGCCCATCTTTTCCCACTTCACCACCCTCTATCATTCTGTTCACCTGGTTTGAATTTAAGCAGAGCCTTCTTGTTAGAACAGGTGCCTTCGGGAAAGAATAGTACCTGGGGGAAAATGAATGAGAAACCAGAATGAGACAGGGGTGAGGTGGGGGAGGAAGGGAAGTGTCACAGAAGTGAACAGGTGAGGTGAGTTGAGGGGCTTTTTGACTCTTCCTTACCTGGGGCCACTTGCCTCCCGAGGTGGCCCTCCTCCGGACCTCCTCCACCACTCTTCGACGGGAAGCTGGGTCATGCCGGGACACCAAGATGGCTTGGTTGAATCGAAGAAGGGCTGGGGTTGGAAAGGATATAGGGAGTTATTGGTTCCTACCCAGGTGCGTGAGTTAAGATCTGCCACTTCCCAACAACATGAGACACAGCATTTTTCGGTGATTCCCCTGCCCTGACGACAGTCTCTTCATTGCACCTGTCCTTTCGGAGAGCTGATGAGGTCCCCCTTCTCCATGCCCCAGCATTCTGAGTCTGAGATCAGTTGACTTGGGTGTTAACTTACCTTTCATCTGCCAAGAGTCAACACCCTTGTAAGTTCTTCCATACCACCTGAAGCCAGTTCTTTCAGGTATCAGTATTTCAATTCCCTTTTTCTAAGCTGTCATGACCCCTCTATCACCAACCTTGTTCAACTCTCTCACCTCCAATGACGGGCACAGAAAGGTTCTCGGCTCGGGAGACAACCTTGGGAAGGTCACAGGGCAGCAGAACAATGGGGTCGAAGAAAGTAGAGTGGGGGGCAGCAACGAGGACAGGAGCCTGAAGGCGAGAGGCCCGCTGGCCACGAACACGGATCCGGAGGAAGCCCAGCAGGAAAAAGAGCAGGCGGCTCAGGCTCAGCACCCCATTGTGGCACACAGTCCTGCCAGGGCAAGATCAGTGATCAGTGGAGGCAGCAGCTGACCCTCACCCACCCCTGCTCAGGCACCAGGGAGGGACAGCACATCCCTCTTTCTGCCTCAAATGCATTGGACACAGGGCTGAAGTTATGACATAACCTCCGGGTACCAGATCTGGGTCAGGCTAACACAGTTCATCTAGCCGGGCTCAGCAGGATAGTTTCTGAAACCTCTCTTCCTCTCTGTGTAGCACAATAGTCAGCAGGAGGAGAAGCGGGGTCTCCAAGGCTGACTTGCCACTTACTTCCTCCATCCTGTAATTGGTTCCTGAAGTTGCTCCTCAGTAAGACCTGCGACTTGTAGCCAGGCAAAGGGCCAGAGGAGAAAGAGGATGACAAAGGCCAGAAGCACTCGGATGGGGGCCAGCAGTATCCCCAGGAAGCAGAACTGCAGAAGGTGGGAGAAAATATCACTTAAGTCTGGGAGATGCTCATTCCACAGCAACCTTTCTTTCTCAAGAATGAACCGTGGAGCACAGCCATTACTCTCAGCAGGTGACAGGCAGTATGGGAACAGAAGGGACTGGGATTCAAGTGGGACTGAAAACAGCATCGAGGGCAAGAGAATAAAGATTAATAGCACCAAGCGCCTCATTGTCCCGTCTTTGATTGGCTCCCACACTGCCTATAAAGCTGAATGTCATAACATGCATCTAGCATTTGGAAAGGTTGTTAATAGAATTTAATTAGAAAACGCATGTTAACATGCCCAGCACTGTGCTTGACGTAAAGTAGGCTGAGACAGGGTCCTCCTCCCCCACATCCCATTCCATAAATAGCTCTTAAACCAGGCAGATGCCAGGTGCGTAGCTCTCCCCACCCTGGGCTGGGAGACAGAGGGCTGTAAACATTAAAGATGTCCACTTTTCAGGCCTTGGGTCAGCAGTGGGGAGGAGAAGCTCAGCGGTACTCCTCTGCACCATAGAGGTTGCCAGGAGTCAGGGTGACTCTATACTCAGGCCGCTCTAGAGATTGAGCAGGTAAACAGATCTAGCCCCAGGAGCCTGCCTCAGGGGAGCCGGTAACAGCAGGAATCTTGCACTCTTCCTCCCTAAGCCACCATCCACCTTCTTTCCCCCAGGCTGCCGGTGTGTCGCCCTTCACTTCCTGTAGCCTACTCCTCTCCAGCCCTCCTCCCCTACCCGGAGGTGCTGCAATGCAGGGGCGGGGGTGCGAGGGGGTGCTGGAAAGGCAAAGGGACGCAGACGCGTTCTCAAAGTCAGAGTCGGGAGGTCACTAGCGCGCCCCAGCCTGCCACCCTGGCTTCGCGCAGCTTACACCTCCATCCTAGCCCCGCAGCCTCCACAGGATGCAATCCGCATTCTCCACCGTCCTCCATCTGTCCTGCCCTGGGTCCCCCGCACATCCTCAGCTTCGCCTCCTCCATTCCTCGCCCCCGCAGGCTCGCGTCTCTCTAGGGCTTCTCGGCCGCCCCCACGTGCGCACCCCCAGCTCCGCCAGCCTCTCCGTGGCGTCTTCCCGGGTCCCCGTGCCCATCTCTTTCAGGGCTCCCCACGGCCCCACCTGCCCTACCCCCACGCCCTCTCGGCGTCCCTGCCCACACCTCACCTTCACCCGCTGGAGGCGGGAGAGATGTAACTCGTGCACGAAGGGGTTGGGGAGCGCCGGGGTTCCGAGGGCGGGCTCGCGGGGGGCCGAGTCCCCCGGGCCGCCCTGGCGCATGGCGGGAGGCGGCGGCGGCGGCAGCAGGGCCCTGGCCCCCGCCCCGGACCGGCGGTGCGGAGCAGCGGCTGCTGGAGCGGCGGCGGCTGCAACGCTCTGGCCCTCCCCGCCGGGTGCCGGCCGCCGGAGGGCGGGGAGCGGGCGGCGCGGCCGGGCCGCTCGCGTTGTCAGGGCGCCGGCCTGGAGGCGGGGCTTGTGGCGCTCCGGCGCCCCCGCGCAGGCCAGGTCTCCGCAGCCTTCGGGGCCATTGTGCCGCGGCGGCCGGGGGCTGGGGTGCGGCGCCGGCCCGCGGGTGCCCCGGGCCTCGGTCGTGCGGTCGCCGCTCTCGGAGGACCTAGCTGCCGCCGCGGGCCGGTGCCGACGTGGGGACGCGAGGTGGGCGCGCGGCAACTGCGAGCGTCCTCCACGCACGCGGGCGCGAGGTCAGCCGCAGCGCAGGTCGGGGCGGGGCCCTCCGCAGCCGAGTAGAGAGGGGTGGGGGCGCGGGGCGCGCATCTCCCCGCGAGGCGGGGCTGCCCGAGCTTCCACGCCGCCGGCCCGCCCGAGGACCACCTTTCCTCCCCTGCAGGGCATCCTCGCGCGCGCGTCCGAGGCGCCGCACCCCCTGGTGGCTGCGCTGCGCCTCACACCGCCCCTTCCTGTTTCTGGAATCAGTCACGCGGAGCCCCAAATTATCCTAGAAAACAAAAATGTTCAGCGTCCAGTTGTCAGTCTATGTTGGGATCAGGTATCAGGATTTGAAATCCGTGGCCAGTAATACAGTCTAACACACAGGACAAAAATGGAGTGAGTCTTTGCTCGTGAGCTGCCTTCAATTCACCTAGTCTAACTTCTACCTACTGAATGGCAGAAGCCAAATGGGAAATGAAGAGAGTGATGGAAAAATAAAAACTTCCCAGAACTGAAGGTATTTCTCTAGCTTTGGGGAGGAAGGAATTTTAAGGAGTAAGGTAAAGCTTTTGAGTTTGAGGAACAGGAAAAGGAGACCCTTTGTAAGGGCCTGAATTACATTTATTTATTTACTTATTTTCTTTTTGAGACCAGGTCTCATTAGGCAGTGCAGGCTGGCTTTGAGCTCACTTCGTAGCCCAGGCTGATCTTGAACTCACAAAGATCTTCCTGCCTCAACCTCCCGAGTGCTGGAGTTACAGGCATCGCCACCACGCCCGGTAAGGGTCTGAATTTTAGTGATTAAGTATTTGCCAGTGTTGGCCATCGAGGATGAGCTAAAAAGCTTGCTTTTGTGTGTCAGTCCCCAACCTACCCTGACTGTCCCAGCCTCTAGTCTGCTCACTAGCAGCAGCACTAGTGTCTGCAGGGAACTCAGCTCAGCACTGAGGCTGTCACTGGCACAGCAGGAAAGGACATAAGGTAGGACAAGCAGTGACTTTTACTAGAGATGTTCATCGGGAGCTTTCTGCCTAACATCCAGTCCTTATAAAAGGGACACCTTTCTCTTTGGAGCAGAAGGTCTTATCATGCTGTCTGCCTGAACCCAGCCACAGTAAATTCCGTGCCATGTTGCCTTCTGATGGTCTCTGCTGCTTATTTACTTTACATTGTGCAAGGCACCTGGAAACAGCCTCACTTCCCTTGCTTCTGGTTCTTAGTGGGCAAACTATTACTGTGGCCATTTGGTGTGTGAAGAGGCAACCCAAGTCAGGAACACACCTGAAAGAGTCACCCAGCAGGACCTGAGGAAGTTCCCAGAACATAGATAAGGAACCTAACCCCCTCCCCCATCAGAACACTTAAGCTTCTCTTAAAGGGATGGAAACCCCAGGGAGAGTTGAATCTCTATGTCACGTCCATCCCCGTTCTGGCCCATTTTACAGGTGTAAGCCACCCCTTTTGGTTTTTTTTAGACAGGCTCTTGCTAGGTAGTTCATGCTGGCCTTGAAGTCACATGTAGCCCAAACTGGCCTTGAACTCAAGGTGATCCTCCTGCCTAAGTCTCCCAAATGCTGGGATTATGAATTTGCATCACCATGCTTGGCTATTTTTTTTTTTTTTTTTTTTTTAGGTAGCCGGTTTAAGCATTCTTTGAATTCTCTCGACTTATGCCTTATTTATTTTTTAATTTTAAAGGGTGTTCCTTATTTCAGAATTAGATTCTTGCTGTTTACTTTCTTCTCTAAGCAAATTTATGGATTTATAGAATTGTCAAGGAATTTGGGATAAGACAGATTTGGAAGGAAAGGACCCTAAATTAATTAAAGAAATACTAATAGGGATAGTCTTCTTGTGTAATCTAGACTGGGTCTCAGAAGTTGTGGTCTTTTTAAAAGTACAGTGTTTAGCCCAGCCTGGTGATGCCTCCCTGTAATCGCAGCATTCAGGAGCCTGAGGCAGGAGAATTGCTATGAGTTCAAGGCCAGATGGAACTACATAGCAAGACCCTTTCTCAAAACCAAACAAAGTGTTTACTTCGGCAGCACTTATATAAAAAACAAATGAAAAAGCAGTTTTTAGTTACGATTTTCTTTGCCACTTTTGTACCATTGTTTCTTCTGTCCTACCTCAGACACCTAGGATTTACAGTATTGTTTTGAATTCATATGGGCTGGATGTTGGTGGCTGTTCTACGCAACTCACAAAGTGCTCCTTATTTTGAATGGGGCCTTAGATCTATCTGACAAGGTCAGGAGGGTGGGATCTTCATGATTAAAACAGTGCCCTCATAGGAGGAAGAAGAGAATGTTCTCTCTTTCCGTGGGTTCCCATGGAGAAAAAGGCCATGTGCGGACACATCAAGATAGCTCTCTGATAGCTGGGGGTGATATAACCGCAGAACTCAGAAGGCTGAGGCAGGAGGATCACTGTGAGTTCAAGACCAGCCTGGGCTACAAAGTGAGCTCGAGGTCAGCCTGAATGGCATAGTGAGACCCTGTCTCAAAAACACATTAAAAAAAAAAAAATGGCTCTCTGTAAACCTGGCAGAGGGAATTTACCAGATACTGAGCCTGTCAGCACCTGGATACTGGACTGCCTTCCTGTGCTGGACAACTGTGCAGAGGGATGTCTGTTCTGCAGACACCCGTCATGTAGGCCAGGCTGGTCTTGGTCTCAGTGATTCTCCTCCCCTAGCCTTCCAAATACTGAGACTGTAATCGTGCACCATTATGCCTCATTCAGTTTTTTAAAAGTTTTTAGGGAAAATTTCTTAGCTCTCTTTTAACTACATAAGCGAAAACAGGTTTGTATATTTCTGGTGTTTTCCAAAATAATTCCACAATTTTTTGTAATTTTATTTTCTTAAGACAGTTCACAAATGAATAGTTAAACATGATTAATTGTTTTTGTTTTTGATTTTTGAGACATAGTCTCTCTTTAATAGTTCAGACTGAGCTCACTGTGTAGTTTGGGCTGGTCTCAAAATTGCTGTAGTCCTCCTGCCTTTCAGCCTCCTTGAAGTGCTGGGATTACAGGCATGTGCCACTATGGCAAACAATTTAATTTTATGCTTTTAATATTGTAACAAATTAACCATTTGAGGAGGAGTTAGTAAATTTAAGACCTAAACCTATAATTATAATCATGTACATATTATGGTCAAGTTAAGTATTATTGGGGCAGGAGATTAGCGTGTAGCAAACTGATTGAGCATGGGGGTTGCTGGGATATGTTCAGAAAAATGGTTCCAATCAGAAAGTGCTACCTTAAACTCTCCTGAGAATTGAAGCAAGGTTTTGATAGGGTGGCCTTGATCTGATGTCATCCTGGGGGCTTGGGGAATACAAAAGACAGCTGCCATCAACATCACTTTTATAGATGGTGGCTTTCACGCTGTGGAGTGTACTTCTTTCCATGCTTTCAGTAACCCTGCACTCACTTTGCAGAGACTGTTTCTTTTCCTACCTTTAATAAATGTAAAACCTCTTTTTTTTTTTTTTTTTTTTAGACAGGGTTTTGCTCTGTAGTTCAGATTTACCCAGCACTGGGGAGGCTGAAGCAGGAGGATTGCTGAGTGTTTGAGGTCAGCCGGGGCTCCATGATGAATTTAAGGACAGCCTGAATACACAGTGAGACCCTGTCACAAAAAAACACAAAAAGAAACAACCTAGAAAGGATCCCTAGAAGGAGTCCCCAGCACCCTGAGAAAAGATAACCATATACAACTAACTTGCAACCACAAGCCAGCAGGTTTTAGCCCTTACTTCCAGTTTTGTGTGACCCACGGCAGCCCTCAGGCAGTCTGCCTGCCTGCTGTGGATTCCCCTCAATTCCACGTGACCCTTCCTCTTTGTTCCTCTTTGGCAGGTGGTTTTTTCGTTGGACATCTGACTGCAGAGAAACTTGTATTTGTGGTATTGTTTGAGAAGCAGAAAAAAGAAACATTATTTCTATCAAATTGAGAAGTAGGCATCAATATTTAAGGCAGTAACCCAAATAGTCCTGTAATTAACAGCACATAGAGGACAGATCACAGGTTAAGATGGCTTTGAATTAATAAGCAGACAGCGGGGCTGTTTTTAAGTGTAACAGTTTAAATAAATCTTTCCTAATTTTCTGCTAAGACATTCTGCAAAAGAGCCTACTACTATTGCTGATTGCCAAGGGACTTCCTGGCTTTTGCCTCTTGGCTCTGCTGCTTTCTAATTTATTCTGTCAGAGCTATGCTGTTGAGTTGGAGGTTTTATTTATATTGTCTTTTTTGTAGAGTAAGTCTTTGGAATTGGTAGTTGATAGCTGGACTTTATCTGCAGTGTTCTGTTCTCCTGACCTGCGATCAGCTGGGAATGAATGAGCCTGGGCATTCTGGCTAAAGTTTCCTCACACATGTCCCCCAGCCCCTTTTGTTTTGAGATAGGGCTTCTCTGTGTATTCTAGACTGGCCTTGAAAACAGGATGATCCTCCAGCCTCAGCGTCCTGAGTGGGTGATTATGGGCCACCACATCTGGAAAGTCCCCTCACTCTTAAGAGAATGCCTCTCAGCTGCATGTGGTGGTGCATACTTGTAATTCTAGCACTTGGGAGTCTGAGGCAGGAGGATCCTTGCAAGATCAAGACCAGCCTGGGCTACAAAGTGAGCTAAGGCCAGCCTGAACTGCATAGTCAGATTCTGTTTCAAAAAGACAAAAAAAAAAAAAAAAAAAAAAAGCCTCTCAAGTAACATTTCCTTTTCATCCTCTGAATGTTTATAAATGTGACTCTTAGGATTTCTTGAGCCATCTTGCAACTGCTCTGAGGACAAACTAACCCTCAGTAGATCAGTGAGAGACCAAAATGGCTGCACAGAGAATCTGGGCTTTTGATTACCAATTTAAACCTCTGAACAAACCATATCTTAGTCTGGTTGTATGGTAGTACAGATGCCATTGCCCCTTATGCTAGTGTTAAGGAACACGGTTATCCTTGACATTTGTTAGAGAAGCCATGGCACAGCATGATAACTCCACACCATAGGGGATTTATCATGTCATTCTAAGGTCTTGTAAGGCCATTCATTATTTTTTTGAGCCTGAGGAGTTGAAATTACATAAAATGTTGCATAGACCCTTTCTTATTTATTTACTTTTGTAAGTTTTTGTGTTCTGTTGTTTTTGGTTTTTTGATGCAGGGTCTCACTATGTAGCCCAGGGTGGCCTTGAGCTCATGGCAATCCTGCTTCAGCTGCTTGGGTGCTAGGTTCCTATCCTTTCTCTTTTTTACGTGGAAATTGATTTTAGGACAATATGAAGAAAAAGGAGATCAGCTTATTGGCCAAGATATATTGTTTTTTCTATGCTTTTTTTTGGTACTGGGAATCAAACTCAGAAACTTGCACTTGCTAGGCAGGTGTTTGTGCCACTGAGCTGTAGCCCTGGCCCTAGTATGTTTTGTGTACTTTGTGTGAAACTGAAACACCATATAAAATAACTACTGGGGATTCATTCTTTGTTCCTTCAGGTCATTACTAAAACATCAACAATCTCCTGAAGGAGGCAGCTATGGAGATGAAAGGCTGGACATGGTGGCCCATGTCTGTAATCTCAGCTACTGGGGTTCTGAATGGGGCAGGAGATGGCAAATTTGAGGTCAGCCTGGGCAACGTGGTGAGACCCTATCTTAAAAGAGAGAGAAAAAGAAAGTAAGAAAGAGAGGGAAAGACAGACAGGGCTGGGATGCCCTGGATATAGTTCAGCAATTCCTGGATTCAATGTCAGTATCACGTTGTGTGAGGGGTATGAAAAAAGAAAATTGTTTTGTTTTTTTGAGACAGGGTCTCTCTACGTAATTCCGACTGATCTTGAACTCACTATGTAACCTAATATGGCCTCAAACTGGAAGCAGTCCTCTGCGTTAGCCTCCTGAGTAATAGCATTATAGGCATGTGCCATCACCCCTGGCTGATAAAAGAAATATTGAAGTATACATACACACACCATTCAGTTTATGTGAAATAACCTTTGTATTTATAATTTTTTTTTCTTTTTTTTTAAAGTTTTTTCTATCGGTACCAGGGATCGAACTCACAACCGCCTGCTTGCAAGGCAGGTGCTTATGCTGCTGAGCTAAATCCCCAGCCCCTTTTTTTTGTATTTTTGAAACTGTTTCAGGCTGGCTTTGAATTCACCTTGTAGTCCAGCCTGCCTTTGAAGATCCTCCTTCTGCCTCAGCCTTCCAAGTGCTGGGAATACAGGTATTCACCACCATGCCGGGCTGTACATGGGAGGTTTAAATTTTTTTTTTTTAATTAAAAAAAGATACCTACCTGTAATCTCAGCACTCAGGAGGCTGAGGCAGGAGGATCACCATGGCTTGAGACCAGTGTAGTATACACAGTGAGTTAAGACTCAGTCTAAACTACAGAGCAAATGAGACCATGTCTCAGCAAAAAAAAAAATTTTTTTAAAGGGTAGGGGCCCAGGAATGTAGCTTTTGGCTAGTATGCATGAGGCCCTGGGTTTAATCCCCAGCACTACAGGAAGGGAAAAAAAAAAGCAAAACAGCAAAGAGAATTTTATTCAGTGAGGGTTTTTTTTTGTTTTTCTTAAGTGTATTTTGGTGGTTTTCTTTTTGTTTTTCCTAGGGGAGACAGTTGGATTCAACACTCTACAAGGACAAGGAGAGACTTATAGTCAAGAAGCTGGATCAGGGTCTTTAGGTGGAAAATTACCAGGAGGAAACATCAGGGTGAGGAGAATTCCAGCCAACTTGACCTAACAGGATTTTTCCTGAGGGTAGGCGAGGGTGATGTGATACTCGGGGAGGGAAAATGAGTTGGCTCAGATGTCAAGAGTGGGGGATTTTGCTAAACTGACTCAACACAATCCTTGCTGACAGTGCACTAAATGGAGCTCAACAGTGAAGGCCGAAGACTGCTGCTTAGTTGGGAACAGTTTAAAGCAGTTAGGTCAAACTACCGTTAGGTCAGAGTAATCAGAGATTGTGATGTGGAGACATGCTTCACTATATTAGCTTTCCATTGCTATGTAACACATTTTCATAAAATTAGTGACTTAACACAATACTTTCACTATTACAGTTCCTGTAGGTCAGAATTCCAGACATATTTAATTGCATCGGCAGCCAGCGTGGGACCTTGCTGTAGCGGTGTTGGGAATACTCCCCCAGACTTAAATGTGTTTGTGCAGATAATAAAGCACCCAGACACCAAGAAATCTTCACAAGGCAAGGTTGTTTTACTTCTGAAGAAGGGCTTGAGCACATTTTAACATGAGGTTGGAAGCACGAAGTGACTCAGCAGCAGGGTCCTTTGTTTTTTAACATGAGAAGCAGCTGAAGGATGGTCTATGGAGGTCTCAGTCATGTGGGACTCCACCTTTCCTGGAATACAGGTGACCCTGAGTTTAGGGCAGGACTGGAGACTTCTGGTTATAGCTGAATATACCTGTAAATGTTGGTGTCACAGTTTTAATGAGATCATGTAAATCTGGGGGGATCAACCATGTCTGGCCACTTCCTAATAGACACTGCTTAAATGATCAACATCCCCTAGGCAGAGGTGAGAAGAGATTTGACCATTGATTTACAGTACAGAGGATGCAAAGTGAAGGTCAAGCTTTGTTCTGCATTTAGTTACAGCTTGGGCATCTGTAGACACAAATCAGGAGTCATGGTTCATAGTAAAATGACTTTTGTTAGGGTCTGTGCCTACATCCCCAATCCCCCAAATGAGTGCACGGTGAAGGTCCAAAGGAGTGAGACAAGCAGTATGGTCTGTAGGGCTCCAGGAGGACTAAAATTCTTTGCGGAGTTCATCACTTTGATAGCTGACCGACAGACTGTCCCTGGGTGGCCCGTATTTATTCAAAACAAGGGAGGAGTTGGGTGGAAAATTCAGGAAACCTGAGCAGGATCTTGGGAGGGATTCAAGGACCCCTCTGAGCAACAGATGATACTAATTAAGGAAAACGATCCAGAAAGTCTCCAGGTGGCCTCAGCTGTGGCCTATCTTGCGCCCTGAGGTGTCTGTCTCTTTATTCTCAGTTCAGCCATGCCTGGGCCATGCCACAGCCCTGCACATGTACTCAGCTTCAGGGACTCCAACAGGCTTTTAAATCCCTAACTGTTCCAGAAGAAAACACAAATCATGCTTTTAAGGAATAGCTATAAAGGTCAAGGATTCTGTCTCTTCTCCATCCCTATGGTAGATCTTGACTATATCATAATTTGGTCAGCTGGGTCCTCTGTTCAGAGTAAGAATCATCATGTTGACCAAGCCATATTCTCTTCTGGTGGCTTCACTGAGCAATAACCTGCTTCTAAAAGTTTTAGGAAGAATTTATTTTCTTGGGAATATAACCTTCATGGTAGCATGCATCTTCCAGCTGTTGTTACTGGGTGGAGTCCAAGGAGTTTCCCCAAAGATGAGATGGGGATGTTGTCTTGGCGTTTTGAGTCAGTTCTTTCTCCTCCTCCTTCTTCTCTTCCTTCTTCTCTAATTTTATTTAAAATTTTTTTTACCAAATTAATTTTATTTCAAGGAGAAAAAAGAAGAGGAGGAGAAAGAAACTAAAAATTTCAAAACGCATCAATTGGGGCAGCAATGGTACATGCATTGTGCATTATTATCCCCAAATCATCCACCCAGAGCACAAGACATCTGTCTTCAGTTGTCTGAACAACACCGCCACAAATCTTTCTCTTCAGTGAACTCAGAGAAATCAGTAGTGTAATTATCTTAACTATTGTTTTATATACATACATATATATATATATATATATATATATTGTTTCAGCTTCTCATACTAATGAGACAATAAGATGTTTATACATGTGTCTTATTTATTTCACTAAATAATGGGCTCAATGAGTATGGGCTCAAGTTGCATCCATTTACCTATAAAAGTCTCCAGTTTATCCTACTTTATGGCCAACTAGTACTCTTGTTATATAAAAATACCACATCGTTTTCATCTGTTCCTCAGTCAGTGGGCATTTAGGTTGTTTCCAAGATCTGGATATTACAAATTCTCTTGCTAAAAACATAGATGGAGATCTATCACTGTGGTATGATCTTTTTAATTCTTTTGGGAAGACACCCAAAAGGGAATAGCTGGGTTGAATGGGACCTCTATTCCTAGTTTTTTGAGGACTCTTCACAGTGACTGTACAAGTCTGCGTTTCCATAAACAGTGGAGAAGAGTTTCCCCCACATCCTTTCCAGCATTTGAGTTTGAGTTCTCTGTTTGAGTTCTCTTTTTTTCTGTCTCTCTCTCTCTTTTTTTTTTTTTTTTTGTCTCTTTTCATTTTTATCAGTACCAGGGATCGAACTCACGACCACACACTTGCAAGCAGGCGCTTATGCCGCTGAGCTAAATCCTCAGTCCCACTGTTTGAGTTCTTGATAATAGTCATTTTTGGGGGCTGGGGATTTAGCTCAGTGGCATAAGCGCCTGCCTTACAAGCAGACAGTCGTGAGTTTGATCTCTGGTACCCATAAAAACGAAAAAGACAAAAAAAAAATAGTCATTTTTTCCAGGGTGAGGTGGAATCTCAGGGTTGTTTTAATTCTCATCTCTCAAATGACCAGTGAGGTTGAACATGTTTTCACATATTTATTTGCTGTTCATATTTCTTCATCAGAGAAGTGTGTATTCATCTCAGATGCCCATTTTTGGATTGGATCTTTAAATCTGGGAGGACTGATTTTTTTTTGAGTTTTTTACATGTTTTTGATGGTAATCCTTTGTCTGAAGTACAGCTGGCAAGCATTTTTCTCCCACATTGTGTGTTGTCTCTTCACTCTGTTGGTGATTTCTCTTGCTATGCAAAAGTTTTTCTTAAAAAAAAAGTCTTTATTTTATTTTACTTTAAAGACAATAAAGTAGAATGAAACCAATCAAAATAAACCAGTGTAATAGAAACAGGACTTCAAAACCTTACAAAATCAACAATAGTTACCATAATGCCTTTTGATGTCTTCAAAGTAGTTGCAGATATTCCGGGTGTGGCTCATGCCTGTAATCCCAGCACTCGGGAGGCTGAGGTGGGAGGATCATTACGAGTTCAAGACCAGCCTGGGCTACAAAGTGAGTTAAAGGTCAGCCTGAACTGCACATGGAGACCCTGTCTCAAAAAAGACAAAAATAAATAAATAAATAAAATAGTTGCAGATAACTTTGGACATGTGAAAATCAGACAGAAACAATAAAAACAAAACAATGAATGCAATAAAGGACTTCAAATCAAGCCAATAGTAAACCCAAAATTGCTACCATAGTATATATCTTTCTATCTTTGATATAGCTGCTCCTGCTGTCAGATTTAACATAAATAAAACAAAGAATAAAACCCAACCCAACAAAACAATGGAAATAATATAGGACCTCAAAACAAGACCATGAGGAATCAACCATAGCTGCAACCCTCAGAAGGAGATCCCCCTAGATGCCACACCGTGTACGGCTATCATCTGAACTCAAGATCAGACCACTGGCCCTAGACCTGCAATAGTAGTGAAACAACAAAGCACCACAGGCATCCAGCTGCATTTCACCTTGATGCTATCATCACAGCCTGTGTTTCTCCAGATAAGCTGGTTGCTTATGGGGCGGGGGATGGGGGGTTGGAGAGGACTGGTACTTCTTGTTTGCCAGCCTGTGCCCTGGAAGGGGCTGAGGTCTGGCTGTCCCCAGTGTGGCAGCAGCCTATGCTGCAAAAGCTTTTCAATAGGGTGAGATCCTAGTTGTTGATTCTTTGTGATAGTTTCTATACAATTGGGGTTTTATTCATAAAGTCTCTGCCTACACCAATGTCTTCAAGAGTTTTATTTACTCTATTTTCCAGCAGATTTAATGTTTCTGTTTTAATATTAAAATCTTTGATCCTGGGGCTGGGAATTTAGCTCAGCGGCATAAGTACCTTCCTGGCAAGCAGGCAGTCGTGAGTTCGATCCCTGGTACTGATAAAAAAAAAAGATCTTTGATCCTTTCTGATTTTAGCTTGTTACACTGTGGAAGATAAGGATCCAGTTTTATTCTTTAGCATGTGTAGAGGCACTTTTTCCAGAACCATTTATTAAAGAGGCTATCTTTCTTCCAGTGAATGTGTTTGGCATTTTGTCAAAGATAAGATGACTTAGTGTGTCTAGAGTTGTTTCTGCATCTTCTAATCTGTTCTGTTGATCTTTGGGTCTGTTTTTGCCAATTTCACACTGTTTTTATCACAGTACCTTTATAGTATAATTTCAAGTCAGGGATTGTGATGTCCCCTGTCTTGCCTTTGTTGCCCAGGATTGCCTTTGCTATTCTAGATCTCTTCTGGTTCCAGATGAATTTTAGAATTGTTTTCTCTAATTCTGTCAGATATGCTATTGGAATTTTAATTAGGATTGCACTGAATCTGTATAACAGTTTTGGAAATACGGCTATTTTCATTATCTTGGTTCTTCCTACCCAACAGCACAGAATATCTCTCCATTTTATTTTATTACTTTATTTATTAATTTTTTTAGTACCAGGAATTGAACTCATGACCTCATACTTGCTAGGCAGGCACTTATACCACTGAGCTAAATCCTGGTTTATCTCTCCATTTTCTAATATCCTTTTCAATCTCCTTTTTCAGAGTATTATAGTTTTCAAATTATAGATCTTTTACATCCTTTGTTAGGTTAATTTCTAGATATTTCTTTTCTTTTCTTTTTTTTATATTCATTTTTTTGGATGCTATCGTAAAAGTATTGTTTCCCTGATTTGTCTTTTAGTGAGTTTGTAATTTGTGTTTGGGAAGGATACTGATTTTTGAGTGTTGATTTTGTAACCACATACATTATTGAATTTGCTTATTAAATCTAGTAGTCTTGGGCTGGGGATTTAGCTCAGCGGCATAAGTGCCTGCCTTGCAGGCAGGCAGTCGTGAGTTTGATCCCTGGTACCGATGAAAAGGAAAAAGACAAAAAAAATCTAAAAAAAATAAATCTAGTAGTCTTTTTGTGGAGTTTTTGGTGTCCTCTAAGTAGAGTCTCAGTAGGTTCTTTTTTTTTTTTTTTTTTTTTTTGGTACTGGGGATTGAAGTCATGACTTTGCACTTGCCAGGTAGGTGCTTATGCCACTGAGCTAAATCCCCAGCCCTTCTGAGTAGGTTCTAGACTTATGTTGCAGTAAAACAATTTCAGCACACACAAGTGAGAGACATAGACATTTTTTATTAGGCAGAGTTAAAGTAATACACACTTGGGACTTATGGTAAGATGGTGGAGTGGTGAACAGCAGAGAGAGATTTTCTGTGAAATTTGGTGTCCAGATGCTAGAATGTAGAAATGTGAGCAGGAGATGAAGGGGAGATAGGTCTAAAGCAAGGAATGATCTAAAGCAAGAGTTAAAGCTCACAGGGTGATAAAGAGAGACCATGATGCAGAAGAAAGAGATGGCCAGCAGAGCTTTCCCCAGAGCCCTTGCTCACTGAGTGAGAGGGGCAGCTTAAACCTGCAGGTGCACTGTGACTGCTGCAACCTCAGAGGCCTCCATGGAGGAGCACATCAGTGGAATGGAACAATGGACATTGCAGAATGCAGAGGCTGGTGAGTTATTCAGGGTTAGATCTCCCCCAATTGAGGGCCATTGGCCAATAGCCATCTTACAAAGGGGCCAACTGAACTTGGAACTCAGAACAGCTGTGAGATGGCTCAGTCAGTCCGGTGGCTGCCAGGGTCAGGGTGAGACTGTGGAGTTCAAATTGGCAGGAGATGCAGGAGCTGAATTTGAGCTGGCATGGAGCCAAGTTCAATTTGGGCAGGAGGCACAGGGATCTTTCCAGGCTGAATGAATTGAGTTCCAGCCGCATTGCCACTGAACTTCGGTGGAACCAAAAGTGTAGTCTTGCTGGGATTATCTACTACCCTGCTGTAAAGCTGTGGCTGGCCTGCTGGGGTAATCAACATGGATCCGGACACTCTGCCCATATAATCTACCCGTGATAGTAGAGACAAACCTTGAAGTGGACACTTTTTTCTTTTTCTCTTTTTGTTTTTGTTTTGATTTGTTTTCTTCATTGTTCTTGTTAGTATATGAGTGTGAACGTATTTCTTTCTTTCTTTTTTTAATTTTTTTGAGACAGGGTCTCACTATGCAGTTTTAGGCTGGACTTGAACCCACTTTGTAGCTGAGGCTGATCTTGAACTTACAGTGATCCTCCTGCCTCAGCCTTCTAAGTGCTGGGATTACAGGCATGTGCTACTATGCCTGTCTCTTCTGTTCTGTTCTTTTTATTTTTTCCTTCTCTCTTTCCCTCTGGTCTCCTTCACCAGTTTCCCAAAATTTGCATGATCTTGCTTTGTTCTCCAGCCTTGCTTCTACCCTTTTCCTGTTCTTTAATTTCTCTATTTTCTCCCTAGCTGGGATCCCTGCCCGCCCCTGCACATTATGTCCCAGCGTTCACCCCACCCACTCTGCGTGTTCCATGTCAGCCTGCCCCTCCGCGGCGCCAGGCACAAGCTGCTGCTGCCGCTGCTGTTCCTCCATGGTGCCGGGCGCGGGCCATTGCCACGATCCTTCCATGGCGCCAGGCGCCACCTCTGGCCACCACTGCAGGCCTCCAAGCCCCACCCCGCCATGGGCGGTCACAGCTGAAATACGTTATTTCCCTGCGCCATCTTAGCGCGTCATAGCAGCGTCTAGGTGGAAATCTCTGTCCGCCCCTGCGTGCTATGTCCCTACGTTTGCCCCGCCCACTCTGCATGTTCCATGTCAGCCTGCCCCTGCGCACTGTGTGGTGGTGCTCATCTCGCCCCAAGCATAACTCTGTTCTCTCCCTACAGGCGCAATCTATCTCAGAGTTTCAGACTGCCTTAAACACTGTGGGTTCCCAACGTCTTGCGGCTCCACTCAAACATTTTTTTTACAATTCAGTTCCACTCAAGAGAGGTTATTTTTTTATATTAACGTCTTACATACTTACTTAATTCTACAGATAACTTTTACTATAGTCCAGATCTCAAACAACAAGACAAAACTTGACCTTCAAGCTCCACAGAGACCTTGATATGGGTTTTCATATTTTAAATAACACTTACAGTTCTGAGACAGACAAATCTACACAAGGTAAAGCTGCCTGCTCCCCCCCCCCCCGCCATGGGCTGCGCTCAGATGCAGCAGAAGACATCAGACAAGGTGCCCCATCCTGGCATTCTTTGAGACCTTACTCCAGGGCTGTTGGGCTATCCTGGCCACCAGAGAGTGGCTGGGCCATCCTAACTTGTAGCCCTCACAGGTCACAGGAGCCAACCACCTCTGTGGGTGTCTGTCTCAGAGTCCAAGTCACATTAAAACTCTCAAGGTAAGACATTCTCTATATTTGTGGACATAAGAGGCCACATATACAGAGTTTTTACTGAGTTTTCAGGCTAATAAATCCTCAATGTCTCACGGAGTATTAAAGGTCAACCTATGCCAGTTACAAACAGGGCCTATTTTATACAGGTCCCAGTCCTAAATCTTAAAATGCTTTTATTCCCTTTTAAACTACCATCCTGGTTTCACATCACTCAGGCCCAAGATTTAACCATCCTTTTGGTACTCATCTCTGCCTTACGACTTACAGGTTTTCATGTTTTGTTATCTACTTTGGTTCTTAATTTCTTACATTCTATTAATGATCATTGTTATAGCAGGACTCTTTAACAGGATTGCCTACAGACTTCAACGTCATATATACCAGAGACAAGCCTTACCTACCTACCTTTTAACTTTTATGCTTTCATATGAGGGAATAAGCACCTCTCATAACTTCACTCCTCCTAATCCCACATTTAATTTTTCAGAATTCTGCCTTGCCATAAAAATGTTCCTACCTCAACGTCATCCTAATAGAATAACATGTCTAAATCAAAGGCACCTTTCCCTCTACCTCACTTGGGTCCGTAAATATGACAGTGCCATGTCTCCTCATAACATCTTGTCTCCTTGTCTTTTCAGTCTAATATACGTGCATTCACCAGTGAACTTGTCCTGGCTAAAACTCCTGGCACCAGCTTCTACCTAGACATCAACTGTCATCCCGTCGACTCCCCTAGACCCCAGTACAGCGCCCTCAGCCAGCAGGAAGTAGTTAAAGAGCGAAATCTTCGCCCCTTTTCCTAATAATCATAAGACGGGATATGAAAGGGTTGCTGGCCCAGACCGGACATTATAGCCAGAAAAGCCTCAGCTGGAATTAGGGAGCTCCTGCCTCCCCCACCCCTAGAGATTTACCTGTAACCCTATACCCCCACCCTTAGAAACCTGCCCCTGCCACCAAACATGTGCCAATGAAATACGTGTGCATCTCTAATGGCCTTAGGGCACTGCCCTAAGCTTAAGCTACTTATATTCCCCCACGCCACGTGTCCGCGGGAGAGATCGCTGGCCCCGTGGTGGAGATGCCACCCCCCAGGGGGTCGGGGGGTGTCTCTCCCCGCATTCCTAAAATAAAAGTTACTTATATTTTATACTTCTTATCTTTTCAGCCGCCGCCAGTCCTTCTCCTCTTCCCCCCTTCCACAGATCTATCACTAACATCTTTAAATTTTCTCCCCTCATGGTAAAATCACAATATTGAGATAATATTTACTGTGTACAATTTTCTGGTTTGTTTTAGAATTTTTTTGTGTCACCAGGAATCAAACTCAGGACCTTTAGCTTGGCAGGCAGGTGCTTGTGCTACTAAGCTATATCCCAGGCCCTAGATTTTCTTATGTAACCATAAACCTTTTCTAGGCTGTGCTTGATGCAATTTTTATTGCCATTGTGTTAATTTCACCAAGGTGAAATAATTGTAGCTGTTTTTCTTGCTATGCCAATTCTGAGTTTGCCAAAGGGTCATAGAAAATACTATAGCCCAGTGCTGAAGAGGGGTTGGGCCAAGTGGATAGCAACTTTTCATCACCAATAAATTGAAGAGGTAGGGTCTTGCAAAAGAAGCAAAACCCAAAAGCCAGCTACACCTAGAAGATACCTCTGAGAAGTAGTTGCTTCCTAAGGGTTTCAAATACTAGCAGTAAAGCTCCCACTGTAAGCAATTTACAAGCATCAACCCAGAAATTAATTTTAAAAATAGTAAATGAGAAGACACTTAAGCAAGATGCAACCCCAGATTTCCAGCTCACCAAAGCAATTATGTAGAACAATTCAAAAGTCAACCATGTGGACTGTGAACTGGTAGGCAAATGAATGAGGTGCTAGAAAAAAAGTCAAAAATAATTTCTTAGATGACAGAGCTGGTGACTATAATGAAAGACAATGGTGACTCTAGAACAGCTACTGGTAAAAAATACAACAGCTTTGGAAAATGATGGAAATCATGAATGCTCAACATAGGAAAGAAATGGAATCCATGAAGCAGAGTCATGCAGATATCCAGGAGCTTAAAAATTCCACTGAAAACACAGTGAAAAACACAGCAGAATGAGCTGATGTGAGAACAGAATACCAGGTACCCCAGACAGGATTGTGGTTACTGAGCATGAAAAGAAAGATTTCTTAAAATTAGCAAGAGGGGTGGGTGTGGTAGTGTATGTCTGTTATCCCAACATTCTGGAGGCTGAGGCAGGAAGATCACTGTGAGTTTGAGGCTAGCCTGGGCTACAAAGTGAGTTCAAGTCTAGACAACTGCATAGTGAGACCCTGTCTCAAAAACAAACAAATGGGGCCAGGGGTTTAGCTCAGCAGCGTAAGTGCCTGTTTGGCAAATGCAAGGTCGTGAGTTTGATGTATGACACCAAAACAAACAAACAAACAAATGACAATAACAGGGGCTGGGGATTTAGCTCAGCGGCATAAGCTCCTGCCTTGCAAGCAGGCAGTCGTGAGTTCGATCCCCAGTACCGATAAAAAGGAAAAAGACAAAAAAAAATTACCAATGACAATAACAGCAACATAAAATAGCAAAGGAGCACAAAACATCAATTCAGCAGCTGCTAGATGATGCAAAGAAGAATAGTACAAGATTAATTGGAGTCAATGAAAAAGCAGGAGAGTGCAAACGACATAAAAACTGTGTTCACAGAAATAGAGAAAACTTCCCAAGCATGGAAAAGAATTTGAAATACAGATAAATGAGGCATATCAAACTCCAAGTAACCATCATCAAAAAAATCCATACCAGGGCATATAATAAGATTCCAAAACTTCAATCCAAGAACAAGTTATTAAAACTGTAAGAAAAAAATGAATAAATAACCTATAAAGGAAAGCTCATCAGAATCATAGCAGACATATCAACATGAACCCTGTTGTACTTTAGAAAAAAATAGCTTCATTATATTGGTATTATACCAAAATATCTGTAATGTGGCCATACTATATATATGTTTCCCTTCCCCCTTTTCCCTCTGGGTGACCTAATTGATATGTTAATCAATACTCTCCTCTGTAAAGATTTGTAAATTCCTGGGAGACTTTGCTGTCCTCTCCTAAGAGAAACAAAGGTTGTTAATTGCTGCTAGACTCCTCTATTCTCTGCTGAGGAAAACAGGATCTTCCGCATTAGCCTATCTCCTGATCCACGCCCATAACCTTTACTTTGGGAGCTGTGATAGGTACTAGGGAGGGGCGGCAAGTTTAGAGGAAGGACACTAAGCTTTTGCAGTCTCCAGCTGCACTGTGTCGCAGGGCCCATGGTAACATAAATCAGTGCTGCCTTTTAAAATACATTTTTGCCTTATTCTTTAAACTCAAGCTTGGGGGCTCGTTTGTGGATTATAAGAACCCTCAAGTCAAGAAGTTTGAAGTTGAGCTGGGGATTTAGCTCAGTAGGCATAAGCACCTGCCTTGCAAGCAGGCAGTTGTGAGTTCGATCCCCGGTACCGATAAAAAAGGAAAAAGACTTAAAAAAAAAAAAAAAAGTAGTTTGAAGTGAAGTGAAAGAGTTGCTGGCTCAGACTGAACACTGTAACCAGAAAAGGCTGCAGCTAAACTCCCCCCCCCCCGCCCCCTATGGACTTGATTGTAACCCTATATCCCCATCCTTAAGAACCTGTGCGCCAATGAGATACCTGTGCATCTCTAATGGCCTTAGGGCGCTGCCCTAAGCTTAGGCTATTTAGACTCCCCCACGCCATGTGTCAGAGAGAGTTTGCCAGAGAGAGAGTTCGCCAGAGAGAGAGTTCGCCAGAGAGAGAGTTTGCCAGAGAGAGAGTTTGCCAGAGAGAGAGAGCTTGCCGGATTCCAGTGGCCAGCGCCGGCCAGCACGCCAGTCTCCACTCCCCGTGTTCCCGGAGAGACCACCGGCCCCGGGTGCAGAGATGCTGCGCCCCGGGGCCGGCGGCGGGGGGCCCCCTCCCCGCATTCCCGGAATAAAGTCACCGCTGCCCACTACTTTCACGGCCTTCCGCTCCATTCCTCCCACGGACTTCCCTCTCTCTCCTCCTCCCCCTTCTCTCAGACCTAACAGAAGTATGTCAAGCCTTAAAAGAAAAAAACCTCCAACACAGATTGATGTATCCTGCAAAACTATCTTTCAAAATTAATGGAGAAACAAGATACTTTTGTGGGAGACAACTCCAGTGACTCCCTTTGAATACAAAACAATTACTGTGACTTTGATTATTCGGAGACTGGTGTCCTTATACTGATATGTAAAAAGCTGGCTAGAGTATTTTCTGTTCTCTATGATCCCCCAAAACAATTCCACTGCTACCCTAATTGGATTATGTAATTGATCCTTCTGCATGTCTTTATCTCTGCAATTTACAGAGATGCCAATCTTGCACTTGGCCAGCCAGCTCAAGTTACTTACATAATCACCCCCTCCCCCATCCTGACTGTCACTCATCCCTAAGCTACCCCTCTTCTTCACAAGATAATAAATGCTGGGAGAGGCCGAGGATCAAGGCCTTTTCCACATGTCCTCATGGGGACTGGATTTAGGACCCCTTGGCTGCCTTTAACTTGGAAAACGTCTTGGTATTTTTACTCTTGCTGTGGGCTGAATTGGTGGTGGTAGATTGGAGTTAACTTGCGAGGATTCCAAAAACATCTCAATGGGATTGCAAATATAATTTTTGGATTGTGAGAAAAACTAGAAAGAGGATTACAATACTTGGATAACTGTACTTGATATTTGAGTTTACAATAACTTCCATGACAAAGAATACCTGAGCAATTTTGTGAACACCAATCCAGCACTCCAAAATGTTCTGAAGGATATTCTCGAAAGAGATGATGTAGACATCAATTCCATGAACCCCAACAGAAGGAACCTACCAGGCAAGGCAAACAGTTAAACAGAAGGGAGATAAAAGGGAGCCAACAACAGGAAAATAGCATGACAAGGATAAGTCAATTCATGTCAGTTACAGCCATCAGTGTTAATGGTCTTAGGGCTGGGGATTTAGTTCAGAGGGATTTATGCCTGCCTGGCAAGCACT
Source organism: Cavia porcellus (assembly GCF_034190915.1). Taxonomy (NCBI): domain Eukaryota; kingdom Metazoa; phylum Chordata; class Mammalia; order Rodentia; family Caviidae; genus Cavia; species Cavia porcellus. Next base: position 37,335,791 of record NW_026947489.1, read on the forward strand.
AGGTCATGAGTTTGATCCCTGGTACCAAACCAAACCAAACCCTACCAAAGCAAACAACAACAACAAAAAACCCCAAAATGTTAATGGTCTTGATTCACCAATCCAAGAAGTAGATCCACAGAATGGAACAAGAACAGGGCAAATAATTCATCCAAGGTGGACCTAGGACAGATGCCTCCTCCCTTCTTTGATTTCCTGCAAACAGAGGACACTGCAGCTTGGCAACAAATTTTGCTGGCACATACAGGGGTGAGTGATTGTGTTGGGAGCCTTGGAAGCTGGTAAATAACCACATGTGCAAGGCTGGGGCATGACCATCCCAAGAACAAAGGGCACCCAGGGCAGGCCACTGGAAGAAGCTTCTTCAGCTCAGAGAACATCCAGCCCCAAGATAATCCAAACAGTGGGTAGCTAGGACAATGGGGTGTCTTGTGATGTTAAGTTGTTAAAATGTATAAATAAATGTCCTGACAGTGAAGGGACAATCCTTTTTCTTTCTTTCTTTTTTTTTATTGCTGGGGATGAAACTCATGATCTTGCATTTGCCAAGCAGGCACTTATGCCATTGAGCTAAACCTCCAGCCCTACAATCCCTTTTCTTCCACAGGAAAGAGAAGTCTCCTTCCAACCCCAGCTTTTTTCTCTTTATCTTCTCATCTTCAGGATCCTTCACCCCAAGAACCTTACGAGCCACACAAGGCATGACATTCTTGCTCGCTCCCTTGATGGGCCACTAGGATTTTTCTTTCTTCTTTTTTTTTTTCTTTCTCTGTCAAGCACTAAAACCCTGATGCATATTTAGAACATCAATCACTCCTATTTATTCCTAGGAGAAGTACGTAGGGATAGTCATTTTTTTTTCTCTCTTTATTTTGAAACCTGAAAAAGTGCCTCCAGCTACAGTTGTAGTATGTTTTCATCTTCTGCACCACTCTGGAGGGCCCAGCCGTGACTCTATAATGTTTCTAAATAATTTCGCTATCTGCAGTACTGGGGATCACAGTGCCACTGTAGTGTGGGTCTAGGATGGTCTGACTCAGGATTCCTCATAGGATTTTCGGCACAATAAAAGAGAGAATATAAAGTAAAAATGGCCTTTATGACTGCTGGGGGGTCTGGCTTTCTCTGCTGGAAACACGGTGTGGGGGAGCATACATATAATTTCTGACAGGTGGTGCTTAAAGGTGGCATTGCTGATGCGCAAGTGGCTGATTGGGACTCTTCACGCCACAGGTAAGTTGCATAGGGGCGGGGAAAGTGACCTCAAGGTAAATGTCCCTTGGTCCCCCTCCCAGTGCGGTAATGTCCTACCTAAGGCAAAATCCTTTCACTTCCAAGTGAGGATTGCTCTGCTGTGGAGAAAAATTCTTCCTGAGTAAAAATAAAACTATTCTCATGTTCAGAGTTTATTGTTTCAGCATTCATGCTGACCAGTCCATGAACTATACAAAGCACAGTCAGGAATAACAAGTCTTAAGGCATAACAAAGGATGTAGTTAAACTGACCATAACAATTTAAGAGGGACTTTCCCTAGATGGGGTATTAGTATTGGTTCCTTGTTTTGTTTTGTTCCTTGTTATTTATTTATTATTTTATTTTTTCATTCTGAGGATTGAATGCCAGGGCTTCACACTGAGTTATATCCTGTCTCCCTTTTCAGTGTTTTTCTGGGATGTCTTGCTGGGCTTCAGTGCTGGGATTAGAGGTACATACCAGCATATCAGGATTGTGAATCAGATTTTTTGTTTATTTGTTTTTGAGATAGTCTCACTGTATAGTCCAGGCTGTCTAACTCATGGGGACCCTGAGTGGGGGGGGGAATTGTTCTTTTTTTTTTTTTTTTGTCTTTTTCCTTTTTATCAGGACCGGGGGTCGAACTCACGACTGCCTGCTTGCAAGGCAGGTGCTTATGCCTGCTGAGCTAAATCCCCAGCCCCCACATTTCTTTCATTCCACCTCTGGGAAAGCCCTAGCAAGATCATTGAAATTGAAAGTGGCAGTGACAATCATGCCCCATGAGGCTGGCCCGTCTACAATGCAGCAACAGGTTATTCTGTCCTCTGGCTTCTTGGGTTTGCCAGTAAGACACTGGCAGTAGACTAAAGAACAGGAGAGTGAAGTTATTCCCGTGGATTTTGTTGCTGGGTCTCAGTGATATAGGGGAAAGAAACCCCGAACCCACTACATGTCCCATATGAGTTCGTGTTCTCTAAAATCAAAGAATGAATTTTAGGAACATTGGAGGTTAAGAGCAGAATACATTTATTAAGAGAAAGAAAGCTTCTGTCCAAGAGAGAGACAGAAGGGGTTCTGGGTGAGTTGCCGAAGACTCTGTCTTTTCTAGGTTTTTTTATAGAGCAAAACCACCAGGTGGGATTGGTCCAAGATGGGGAAAACATGGGATCTGGCAAGGCAGGTGGGCATGAGGTGGGAAAGAACTATGGTCAACCAAAAAGGTTAACTGCTCAGGTAAAACTGACCAAATCAGGGACAAATGGGGAAGTGAGTCCTGTAGCAAGTTGGCATGCTTAAAGAGCAGGGACTCTTCCTATAGGGGGTTGGGATGGTCACTCTTGTCTTCTTCAAGGTGATCCCTACCTATTTAGAATATCAATCTCTGATGTTTATACTTAGGGTGTAGTTGCATTTGTTTTGGCTTGAGGTCTTGCTAGGTTGCAAGATATCTGGTCTTATGCATTGGCTGCCTTAAGGTCCAGCCCTGTCTTGACTGCCTAGAATATTTCTAACTCAGCTGCCTGTAACAGCAGTGGTTGGTTACATCCCTCTACTAAGGTTACTTTCTGCATTGCCCTCTGTATTCTCTAGTTTCTATGTGAAAGGGTTGCTGGCCCAGGCCGGATACTGTAGCCCGCAAAGCCAAGAAGCTCCCATCTCCCCCTACCCTTAGAAATTACCTCTGGTGCCAAACTAAGACCAGTGGGCTACCTATGCATCCCTAATGCCCCTTAGGTTCCACCCCAGGCCGAGGCTACTTATGTGCCTCACTCCACGTGTTCCACGGAGAGATCGCCGGCCCCGAGGTGGAGATGCCACGCTCCAGGGGGTCGGGGGTGTCTCTCCCTGCATTCCCAAAATAAAGGTTACTTATATTTTATACTTCTTATCTTTTCAGCCGCCGCCAATCCTCCTCCTCTTCCTTCCCTCTACAGTTCTATCACTATGAACCTCTCCTTTCTCTTTAGTAGAGATAGCAGTGCTGTTTTTATTCAGTCCTCAGGGTACTGCGTCATTTCTTTCCTTGTCAAAGCCTTGTACACACTTTACTAAACACTCTATCAAATGTCCCTCAGTTATCTCAAGTACTACTGGCTATCTTCTTCTGGGGTCCTGGAGAATGGAAGATGGGGGTGGGGGTTAAAGCTAAGAAAGAAGAAAATCTTATTTTTTGAGACAGCGTTTCACTATGCAGTATAGGTTGGCCTCGAGCTCACTATGTAGCCAAGGCTGGCCTTGAACTCACACAGACCATCCTGCCTCAGCCTCCCAAGTACTAAGATTATAGGTATAAAGAGAACCTGTATATTAAGTACTTAATATCATAGAAATGTGAGTTTGAAGCCCTGAGAGCCATGTGATAAAATTAACTTTCTCGAATGCTAGTTTCCTGAATTCTAGACATTATTTCTACCTATCAGAGTTGTGAAAATGCGATTCTGAACACGAAAGCAATAGTAGTGTCCGGCATGTGGCAGTGATCAGTATAGGACTATGTTGTATTGCTACACACCTGGCACAGTTTAGAGTGTATGGCATGGGGCTGGGGATTTAGCTCAGTGGCATAAGCGCCTGCCTTGTAAGCAGGCAGTCATGAGTTCAATCCCCAGTACTGATAAAAAAAAAAAAAAAAAAAAAAAAAAAGTTAACAGAGTGTATGGCATGTTCTTGCATTTAGTACACAGAAAAAACCACAAGATGGCACTGCAGAGAAATCTTTTCCTGTGTATGGCACATTTACTTATCCATCCATGCATCCATCCATCCAGCATCCCCTACAGATCTGTTTTGGCTAGAAGCCGATCCCTGGGTGTATAAACTGGGCCTATAAGGAAGCTTGTATATTTTAATGTGTAAGGAAAGGAGCAAGAGGAAAAGAAACAAAGGCTAAGGGAAGAATGGACTCCCTGTGAAGCTACTTTGGGATTTAGCTCAGTGGCATAAGTGCCTGCCTAGTACTACAAAACAAACACCACAAAAGCAGGATCCTAACGATGAGTGAGTCAGGGCTTATCTTTCCCTACTCAGTCTGATGCAGTCTTCCATCTCAAGGGGGTGTGGGCCAGGTAACAGTCATCTTGTGCCTTAATACCTGGTAACCTGCTTTTGTGCCTGTCCTTGGCAGTATTTTTAATTCTTCCTAGCATTTTTTTTTTCTTTTTATCAGTACTGCGGATCAAACTCAGGACCACACACTTGCAAGGCAGGCACTTATGCCACTGAGCTAAATCCCCAGCCTCCTTTCTTAGCAGTTTTTGAGGGAAGCAAAGCATTGTAGGGATTTCTTAGACTGGAAGGCAGTTGGGAGGGCAGGCACAAAGGAAGCCTCCAAGAGCCAAATCATCACCCTAGTGTTCCCCCACTTTTATTGGTACATTTTATTTTAAAATTTTTTTTAAAGAAAATGATTTTTATTGGTACATTTAAGTATGTATAAAGGTCACATTCATCATAGAGCATTTACACCTGTACATGATATAACTTGATTCTTTTTTTTTTTGTTCCCCTACCTTCCCTTTAATTCCTTGTCACCTCATCTACAAAAGCTTTATTTCCATTTTTCCCTTTTATTTTCTTTTTTTTCTTGTCCTTTCTCCCTCCCTCTCCTTTGTTCCCCTTCTCATCTGAGCACTTTCTTTTTCTTTGTTTTCATTTGAACATTTTTTTCCCATTTCCCAATATCTATTACACATCTTGGTCCTTATTTACACTTTTGGTTTCTCACTCCCGAGAAGCACCGCAGTGTTTAAACAGGTGTGTCTGACTTGTTTCCACAAGTGGTCTGTCTTAGTCACCCTGTCCATTTACCTGGGGCCTCCCTCCCACACACTCTTTTTTAATCTCTTAGCCGAGGCAGCCAGAAGAAGATAGAGGTTCAAGAATAGCAAATAGTCATTCACCATACTCACTGGTCCTGGTACCTTGGGACTTCTGGCTCTTCCCCTAAGTCAAAATATCATGAAAAGCTTGGAGAAGATTCAGTACACTGAGACACCATGACAGCACAACTAAAGATGCTCATGGATGAGGACTTTTAGAAACACTTTAGAAAGTGGAAAGAACAATGAAGTATGTTTGAAGTGAGGGGGGCTAATGGTAATGTCTTTTATTATAATAAATTTTTAAAAATTCAGACATTAAAAAAGAATAGCAATAGTGTTCTGGAGACCACTGGGTTAGATGGAAACAGCCCCAGGAAGCTGAGAGGAGGTCCTGGGAATGGCGTGAAGGGACTGGGGGAGGAAAAATAGGATCCTCGTTCTGTTTTAAAACCCCTATTTCTGGGGCAGGAGAAGGCACATCCACCGCCCTCTGCCACTGGGGAGACTTGGTTAGGAGGAAGCCAGGTGCTTGGCCCAATCCCCTAAACTGAGGGATGGGGTGGATGGCAGCCAGTGCAGGAAACACCTGGTGCTTGGCAACCGGCTCATCCCGAGGAACCCAGGAAAATGACAAGATGAAGGAGTATCACGCCATCTAAAACCTTCAGCCACTCAGAACAAGTCCAGGAGGCTTCTGAATAGAAGCAATTGGAAGTGACACACCTGAAATTTCTAAAATGATAGCAATTGAAGTAAAGAAACAACTCCGTGAGACTGTAAAGGAAGTTAGATCAGAAATAATCTTTTAGGTAAAAAAAAAGAAATGATAACCATAATGAAAGAATTTCTGAGTATATCTAAGAAGACATAGATAAAAAATAGAATGTAGGAAAATGATGCAAACCTTGAATGGACAATATACACAAAAAGTTAGAATACATGAAACATTCAAAGAGATGTCCAGGAAATGAAAAATTCCACTAAAAGCTGACAGAACTGCTTGAATGAAACTGAAAATAGATTTTCAGACCTTGAAGACAGGATTGCAGTTAGTGATCATGGAAGGAAAGATCTCTTAAAAATAACAAGGAACTAGGAAATAATAATTCAGCTGTGAGATGTAAAACCTCTTTCCCTTTAAATGCTGGGAGCACTGATTCACTTTCTCACCTTCTGTGGGGGAAGGTGGGAGGAGGTTCTGGCATTTCAGAAGTGCTTTCTTATCTGGGGGCAGGGCCTGCATGGACAAAATGGATAAGGGCCCTGATTCCAGAAGATGATAATGTGTCCAGCTCTCACCCTTCCCATTGCCTGTTTTACCGCCTCCTAAACCAGGCAGCTTCTAGACAGCAGGGAAAAATGAAAAACAATTTGGCTGGAGGGAAGGGAGGGGTCAGATGGGCCTTTTATTACACAGAGTGGCATAAATTGGAAAAGGCAAATCTAGAGTGATGGTCATTGTGTCAGTTCTCCAATTAACAGACACCTAAACCACATCCTTGACCGGGGATTTAGCTCAGTTGGCTCAAGCTCAAGCACTTGCCTGGCAGGTGTGAGGTCATGAGTTCTATCCCTGGTACAAATCAAAAACCGCATCCTCAGTCTGAACGAGAAATGGAATTTCACGTAGGTAAAAGCTGGAGTCCAGTCTATGGACATGATGCCTAATGAATGTCATTGTCTTAGTACAAAAGTGTCTGTGGGCCAGAGCCACTCGGGAGGTGTCCCTGGTGGGTAGGGAGAGTTCCTTGACCGGAGCCGTGGGAGACAGGAGACCAAACTCGAGCAGGATCAGCTCTCAAAGTTTATTGCGTACAGCGAACCGGACCTAACAAGGTCCGCCACCCTCAACGTTGGTTCCTCTTCCGCCCCTTGGGGGCAGGAACAGCCTCTTATAAGGGGAAGCAGTATCCAATCACAGAGAAGCGCGTCTAACAAGCTGATAGGCTAGCGTCACGGGTAACTGGGCAGACATGACAATTTGGCGGGCTTGTTCAGGCCGGGAAGAACCTGGAAGCAGGAAATGGGCGCCATCATAGGCGGCTTCCCACATCTCCCCCTTTTTTATTTATTAAAATAGGATGGTCTGTGGGTCCCTCCAAGGTGTCTATGACCTTGTTGCTGTTAGACACCTAGGAGTGGGCCTACCTTGTAGGCCGAGGCATGAGAGAATGTAGAGGTCTATACCCTGCTGTGCATCACCCTGTTTTGTGCATATCCTTGCGCCAGGACTATGCTCAAGGTGAGTGGTTCATTTTTTCGCAGGGCCAGGCTTTTGTGAACCGAACCTGGATGCATATAGACATTCATTCCTGCCTTCCCCCCAACCTTTGGGGCGGATGGCACTGAAGTACCCTTGGTCTCGCATCTCAATGCCAATAATTTGACTCCGGGAGGGACCCCTGGCCTTATAGGCCATGTATATCTGAGTGGAGCCTGTCTTAGGTTGACCGGGAGGGCTTTTCCCGTCTTACCCGTCATTGGCTTGCCCACTCAGCTCTTATAGCTGATGTTCTGCAATGTGAAGGAGATATGCGGCGGCCTGCTGGCCCGATGGGCCACCTGCTGCCATTTGCATGGCTGCCATAGCTGTGATCTTAACCTGCTGCTGAGTTTGTATGAGGCGATCTAACAAGCATTTAATAACCACAAGCCCCACTAGGATGGCCACGGCAATCAGGATCCAAGTAGTCAGGTTGGGCCAGGAGAACCAGGAGGTGACGCGTTCCCACAAACTGGCTATAACACTGCCTAAAGTTGATAAATCGAACCTGACTGGACCTAGTTGGATACCGTCCATATTGTCAAGTTCCTGACCGACTATGAGGGACTTTGTGCGAACAGGGGTGATTAATAGGAACCCACAGAATAGAAAAAGCTCCAAACCAGACATTTTAGTTTGTAGATGGTCTCGGGCGCTGAGCGTCGGTCCCAGAAGGGTCGAGTTGACTTGTGTCCGTGGGCTTATCCTCCTGTGCTTTATCAGGAACTGGTGGGGAGTTTACTGCTCACGTCAATCTTTCCGGGACCCACAGCGGCTTGCGACCTGGTTCCTGTGGGAAGACACAAACCGCACCTCGGGTCCAGCTAACCACTGGATCCGGGCCCATCCATTGTCCTGTAAGGACATCTTTCCATCTCACCAGCCCTTTGTCGGCTGGGGACGGGTTATTGTGCTCCATGGCAGGGGAATGATTATTGTGATTAAGGTTTAAAAAATTTATGGTAAAGAGTGCCAATGATATTCTTCCTTTGGGCGTTAGGCCATGGCCTATTCCCTCCTTTTGTTTTTGTAAGACACGCTTGAGTGTCCGATGGGATCGCTCAATGATGCCTTGTCCTTGGGGGTTGTAAGGAATGCCATGTTTAAGAGTGACCTCCATTTGTTGACAAAATGTCATAAAAATTTTGCTGGTATAGGCAGGACCATTGTCTGTTTTTAGTATATTGGGCTTTCCCCAAGCAGCCCAGGCTGCCAGGCAATGATTAATAGCGTGGGTGGCCCTTTCTCCGGGTTCTGCCGAGGCAAACATAACCTGGGAGGCGGTATCTACCGAAACATGAACATATTTAAGTTTTCCGAATTCTGGGATGTGTGTAACATCCATTTGCCAAATATGATTTGGGCAAAGTCCTCTTGGGTTAATGCCAATAGATTGTTGGGGTGAAGAGATCACACAAGCTGGGCAATACCGTACAATCTCTCGTGCTTGTGCTCTCGTGATGTTGAAGCGCGCCATGAGGGTGCAGGCATTAACATGGAACTGAGAATGGAATTTTTGGGCTGCTTCCAGAGGGTTGGGAAAGGTGAAGACCCATATCGGGCGCGTGGCCGAGTCTGCCAAGGCATTGCCCTCCGCCAAGGGCCCAGGTAAATTAGTATGGGCTCTGATATGTGAGATGAACACTTTTGAGGTTCTATTCCATAACTGATGTTGAATACCTAGGAATATGGAGGCTACCGTTGAAGAGGGTTTAATGGGACCCGCCGTCTCCAGAACTTGGAGAGCATTTACCACATACGGAAGGAACGTCCTCCTCCTCCCCCAGAAGGGGGCGCAGGAGGTAATCCGGGAAGTAGCTCTCCCTCTAACCAGGGCGGTGCCATAGGTTGTGGGCGCCCTCTGGCTGCCACGGGTGGAGGTGGCAGCCCAGGGAGCAACTCCTCTTCCGACCACGGCGGTGCAGTGGGGCCTGGCGCCCTGAAGGGGGTGATCGTGGGTCGCGAACTTGCCAAAGGGCGGAAGGGCTTAAGCTCCTCCCGTAAGGCAGAGTAGCTTGAGCAGGGTGGTGTTTGGTTCCCCTTTTTATCTTCCCGAGCCCTGAATTCCTCTTTAAGCTGTGCAGGAGGGTCCTGTTTAGCGAAGACAACATCCTCTTCTGAACCTTCCGAATCAGAATCGGAATTAGAGCCCTGAGGGTCCTCCGGAGACCCACAATCGGCAGTGGCTCCGGGCTCCTCTGAGCATTCCGATCGAGCTTTATCAAAAGCCTGTCGGGCTGAGCAAAGCCCGGGGGTTTGTTCGTCCGTCAGACAAGCCCTAATCAGTTCCCACAGGGGTAAAACCATGGGATCCAAGCGTCCCTCTTCTCGGGCGCATCTAAGATCCCCTCCTAACTTCTCCCATGACGGGAGGGTTAGAGAGCCCGTGGGCCAAAACCAGGGGGCAATTTCATTAACACGATCCAGAAATCTCGAAAGGGTGACCCGGTTTATGTAGATGCCTCGGGTCCGCAGCAGGACTCTTAGGGAGTCAGCGAGGGGTTTGCGAGCAGCGTTGCCCACAATGGCGAAACGAAAGCGAAACAAATGCAAAGAAAAAAAAAGACCGGCGTCCACCCGTGTGGCGCTCAAAATCTGTTAGGTGCGTCCACCCAACCCAGGCGATCCAGTACTCACCTGTCCCGGGAACCGCTGTATCTCACGTAGCTGATCAGGGTGAAGAGAAGAGGCGCTCGGGGCCTTCGTTGTTATTGGGCCAGGTCCTCCGTTGTACCGCAGACGACAGCAATCGCACCTCCCGGCCGAAGAGGCACGTCGCTGAGTCTTTTACCTTTTTCCCCGTACGGGCCACCAGATGACCGGAGCCGCGGGAGACAGGAGACCAAACTCGAGCAGGATCAGCTCTCAAAGTTTATTGCGTACAGCGAACCGGACCTAACAAGGTCCACCACCCTCAACGTTGGTTCCTCTTCCGCCCCTTGGGGGCAGGAACAGCCTCTTATAAGGGGAAGCAGTATCCAATCACAGAGAAGCGCGTCTAACAAGCTGATAGGCTAGCGTCACGGGTAACTGGGCAGACATGACAATTTGGCGGGCTTGTTCAGGCCGGGAAGAACCTGGAAGCAGGAAATGGGCGCCATCATAGGCGGCTTCCCACAGTTCCTCCCAAGTAGATAGATCTGTCAGAAAAGAGGACTCATTTAGACCCACATGGCAATAAAGGCCATAAAGGCGAAACCAGCAGCTACACAGCCCCATTTAGCCAGAGGGGCTTCACAGCTACTTAGCTCCCGGGGCAAGATTTCTAGAAAAGTCACATACAGGAATGTGCCAGCTGCAAGACCCTCCAATATGGCCTGGGCTAAGCCCTTCCAACCTTCAGGGTCCCCTGCAGCTATGGTCATCCCTAGGGTGAGGCCCAAAGGGGACATGAAAGCTAATGACAGTATAGAGGCGATTGCCCATCGAGACCCAGTGCCTGTGTTTATCAGCCGCAGTGTGACACCAAACACTACGAGCCCCTTATGAGCCAGGACGGCAAGACAGAGCTGTATAGTAGCTGCTACTGTTGGCTGGAGCCCCACGGCTAGCCCTTCAAACACCGAGTGAAAGGAGAGGGACAGCAAGAGGATGAAGGCTCGAAAGGGACTCTGCTTGGGTGAACGCAGAGACTCATGGCTATGGAAATCAAAGACAGGGTCCCCGCCCCTTTCCTCCTCCTTCTGCACTGTTGATTGTCCAGCAGCCCCTTGACAGCACTGCAGTGCCAGCGACTCCAAAAGGAAGACAAGGAAAAAGCCCAGGGAGATGATGAGTTCTCCATAGGGATACTCCACCTGGGGAGAGAGAGAGGGCTGTGAGAGGGAGGGAGGGGAGACAGAGCGGAGGAGGGGCTATGGGATGGGGAGAGTGAAGAGCAGGGGAGAAATGTAACAAAAAGGGGGTGAGGTAAGGAACCAGAAGGCATGCAATGGTGAGAGTGCCAGAGGGGTGAGGGGGCACAGTACCAATAGGGTTACAAGTATGGGAAGATTGTCAGGGAGAGAAGGTAATGGTAAAGCAGGAGTTTTTCTAGGAGTCCACATCACCAAAGACCAGGTTGGTGCATCCTTTCCTCTACACTGAACAGAGCACAGAAGAATTCCTGGTGTTTCTCACATATGCCTTTCAAAAGGGTCTGGATATGAAAGAATCTAATTCCTCCTGTCCTCCAGATGGAGGCTGGTGGGAAATACTTACAAAGACTGAGTCAGCATCATTAGAAGAATTTCTCTTGCTTCTTGTTGTATTCTAGGGAGAAAGATATCGATATTAGTAGATGAATAGCTCAACTTCCTGTCCTGCCCTTTCAGCAATACTGCTTTTCTGTTTTCTTTCTTTCTTTCTTTTTTTTTTTTTTTGGTACTAAGATCGAACACATGACCTTACGCTTGCCAGGCAAGCACTTGTGCCACTGAGCTAAACCCTGCGCTAGCAATGCTGCTTTTCTTGAAGCCCAGTCTGACCTGCTTTCACTACTCCAACACAGCACAAGAACTGTTATTTTCCCTACTGTCCCATCTGTGTCCTGGGCTCCATCACTACCCCCTTACTTCCCTTGGTTGTGTTTATCATTCAGGCCTCACAACCCTGCAGCCTAGCACCTGCCACTCACCTGCCCCGTGACCTTCTGGATCTGTGATTCAATTCCCTCCAGGGCTTCAGCAGTCATATGCATGAAACCTGCTCCCAGGAAAACACCAGCAGAAGTACAGCCCAGGAGGCTGAGGACTCTCCGGTGGTGACCTAATAAAATAGGAGAAGTTACAATCCAGTTGGCACTGAGGAAATCAGAAGTAACAGGAACGAGAGTCAGAACCCAATGTCCTGAGCTTAAGGACAGTCAGAGAATTAGAGCAAGAATCAGGATAGGGTTGAGGTGAGACTCAGTTTAACAGATGAAGATGGGGTGAGACTCGACCTGTAGCTACATCCACCTTGAACCATTTGGAGCAGATGGGACCAAGGCCGCAGACAAGGGTGAGAGCGAGCATGGCAAACAGGCAGCCCAGCTTTACTCCTGTTAATGACTCCATCTCTGGGATGCAGGATAGGCAGAGGCCTCTGAAGGACAAATGGAACTGAAGCGGAGTCTTAGATGATCAAAGCTGAAATGTCTCCACTTCCCTGAGTTTTGGGGAGCCTGTTGGTATCCTCCGCTATGAGTTGTCTCTGGCTGAGCAACAGCGTTGCTTAGTGGTCAGGAGCCCTGCCCCAGTTACCCTCCCTACCCTGGGTGGAGGCCCCTCCCCTAGGTCCGACCTCTTGAGTTTCGAAACCAGAAACTCCAGACTTCCTGCCAGGTACAACTCAGCGCTGTCTCCTGTTTGATGCCTTGACTAATCCGAGCGCTTGGGATAATTCAGTTCATGCCAAGGCAGAACATTTTGTGTTGGTCTAGCTCCACATGGGACAGTCTATGGTAGCTCCTTCCCAGCTATTTCGTACTGGGGATCACTCAGAACACTTGATCTAAACCGACTGTATCCTCCGCTCCATCCCAAGTCTTACAGGTGGCTGTGCTGATACCTGAACTGAACCCTTTCACAGGGGATTTGGGGCCACCTGGGGTAAAGAGGTAGGAAAGCTGAGAGGGTACTGCTGCCACTGTGTGGAAACTGGTCTGTGAGGGGAGATTCCCGTCCTGGGCTCCAGGAATGGAAAGTCTACTGTGAAGTTGATTCCTAGTGTTGCAGCTTTGATACAATCTCTTTTGACTGGTACTGTTTCTGGAACTGAGTCCCCATAATAAAATTAAGATTTTTTTTTTCTCCAAGAGGTTTGAATCATTCTATCTCCTAAAAGTTAAATAAAAAATGGGGGGCTGGAGATTTAGCAAAGCGGCATAAGCGCCTGCCTTGCAAGCAGGCAGTTGTGAGTTGGATCCCTGGTACCGATAAAAAGGAAAAAGACAAAAAAAAAAAAAAAAAAAAAAAAAAAAAAGAAATAAAAAATGTACCAGTACAATCTAATTGAAAGTTGAAAAACAAAACAAAACCAAGCAGAGAGAACACATTTCTTCTGTTCAAGGTGACTTGGGTCCATGTTGCTTTTCCTATAATTATCAATTGCTAAGCTTATTTTTGTCACACAGGGAGATTTCCAAGCTTGGTTTGCAGAACTGTAGATTGCTCAATGGTCTGCCAGATGTACACTGGTGCCAAAAGTCTGAAACCTTTTTTTTTTGAAACCTCTAGTTTTTATAAACTTGTAAAAATATTCCGTTTCCCCCCTGGACTTCTCATCTATCCCTTTTCCCTTCTGACTTAACCACACTTGCTGGAATTACAGACTTGAGACAGTGAATTCTCAGCCTTCTTAGTGCACTTCCGTAATTAAACTTTTTTTTTTTTTGTCTTTTTCGGTACCAGGGATCAAACTCACGACTGCACACTTGCAAGGAAGGCGCTTATGCCACTGAGCTAAATCCCCAGCCCCTTAAACTTTTCTTTCAAGCAGCAGTATTCAGTGATTGATTGGCTGCTACCATGCATGGGGGACATTAATCCTGATTTTGGGTTTAGTAACATTTCCTGATATGAACTGTGGGAGAGGTATTTTGAGTTTACACTAGATTTTAGCCAAAAGGCCAAGAAGTGATGCTACTTTTATAAGTTTAAAGATAAAGAACATTGCTTTGGCCATGAAACAGTAAGGTCAAAGAGAAAACTGAAATGAACCAAATAAACAGAAGGATCCTGCGTGAATATTTATGGTGGTGGGCATTTTATTTTACTTGAGACAGGGTCTTACTGTGCAGTTCGTGCTGGCCTTGAGCTCACTTTGTAACTCAGGCTTGTCTCAAATTTGCAATGATCCTCTTGGTTCAGCCTCATAAGTGCTGGGATTACAGGTGTGCGCCACCTTGCCCAGCTATAGGCATTTTAAATTTGATGTAAGCAGCACTACAAAATAAAACTTTGCAACAGTTATTTTAAGTTTTTTTTTCCATAATAACTTTTTTCAGCTCAAAAGTGACAGAATATGCAGGTGCCAGCCCCAAGAGGCCAGAGGCCTGGTTTGTTATCTGCAAGAGGCTAAGCTTAAGGTGACTGGAAGTGAGAGAGGGTACACCACCCCATGTCCCCTTTCTCTCTGTTCCTTTCTAAAAGACCCTTGGCCTATCTGTAAATGGTGGGGTTTTGATTTGAGTTGAATAGGTCCCAAGTGCTAGTTTTGCATAAATCTTTTATCCTATTCACTCAAATTTATGGAGGATCCTAAAATAGGAGGATCACTGTGAGTTAGATCTGGTCTACATAATGGGTTCAAGATTAGCCTGAACATAGCAAGACCCTTTCTAAAAAAAGGGAAGGAGAGATAAACAAGAACAGGATAAGTAGCTGCTAGTCCCCTCTTGGGAGGGCTGCAGAGCAACTTGTAGAGCCAGATCTCAGAGCTTTCCCCACTATTCCAGATTTCTTCCCGAAATCTCTGTCAGAAGCAGCATAGGAGAGGATTAGCCTGAAATCTGAAGCCTTGTACTGAAAATCTCAGGATTCTTCATTACAGAATAAGCAAGAAAACAAAACTATTCTTTAAAAATTTATTTTATTAAAATTTCAAACAAATATAGATATACAGGGGGTCACAGCCTCAATGGGGCACAATTTCAGGAGTACCAGGATCACTGGTATGAGGCTAAGCTGACCTTCCTGGATACCAGGTAGTTCTGGTCTCAGCAGGTCTGAGAGAAAACACTGGTTACAGACAGACACACATTCCTGTCAGCTGTTGGGTGGATCCTGCTCGGGGGGTGGAGACTTGGGTGGAGTGGTCACAGGTAAAAGGTCTCCCCAGGAACTGGCACGGGCACATCGGTACAGATCCCTGTGAAACAGAAATGTGACGTACATGCAGGCTGCAGGTTCCTGTCATGTTCCATTAATGCTGGTCATGCCTCCTCTACCTGCCATGCCGGCGGGATGTGATGACGGCGTGCTGCATCTGCCCGTCTGGACAGCACAGGTGACAGTGGACATGGCGGGGCCGTCTGAGGACGGGCTGAGTGATTCGTGGCCAGCGATTAGTGTCTTCTGGAAAGCCTCGGGCAAGAATCACCATAGAGAACTTTTCCTCTTTTGGTTTCTTATTCTAAGGCAAGAATACAGGAACTGTTTAAGGAAAAAGATTATGGGACAAGCTTTTTAGTTCCCACATTCTCACTGCCCCTTTCTTCTTCTTTTTTTGCAGTACGGGGGAGATTGAAGCCTGGGTGCTCTACCACTAGGCTATATCCCTCACTTATTATTTTTTGCTATGGGCTAAGTTGCCAACTCTGGACTCAAACTTCCAATCCTCCTGCTTTAGCCTCCAAGTGCTAGGAATATAGGTGTGTTCCCCCTTGCCTGGCTCTTCTTTTCATATTCTTTTTTTTTTTTTTGTCTTTTTCCTTTTTATCGGTATCAGGGATTGAACTCACGACTGCCTGCTTGCAAGGCAGGCGCTTATGCCACTGAGCTAAATCCCCAGCCCCTTCTTTTCATATTCTATAAATCATGCATGAACAGGCCCTAACATCTCCAGACTGTTCTGTAAGCTTTCCACTCTCCCCAAGTCTGACCCTTTTTCTTCTTGCTTTTCTAGATTATTTTCTCCGTTACAGTATTACCAGAATACATACCCAGCTGAAGGGGATGGGATGGTAACCCTGCGAGAAGCTACAGGCAAGGGGCTGAGAGGCCGTCAACTGAGGACAAGGGAGTTCATGGGGACACTGTGAACACAAAGACAAAACAGCCT
The DNA here is from genome assembly GCF_034190915.1 of Cavia porcellus. NCBI lineage: Eukaryota > Metazoa > Chordata > Mammalia > Rodentia > Caviidae > Cavia > Cavia porcellus. The sequence goes on from NW_026947489.1 coordinate 37,351,854, forward strand.
CTGACTGTAAAGTTTCAGAGGACAGAATCCAGAGGGCCGTGGAGAAGGGATCCAGGGGCAGAGGCAGGGGGAGCACCAGACGTCCCTGGGAAGGTAGAGAGGGACACAGAGCGGTGGACAGTGGCCTAGCTTTAGCTACTCACTTCGCCTGGCCACATTCACACTCTGATCTGTGTGCTGGGTCAGGGTAAAGTGACACTTACCGGGGCAAAGACGAACCCAGGACGAGGGTCCAAAGGTGACTTCTTTTCTCCCTAAAGTCAGAGAAGTGAAGCTGGGTCTGCAGGGTCTATTTTCTTTTTTTCTTTCTTTTTTTTTTGTCTTTTTCTTTTTTATCGGTACGGGGGATCGAACTCACGACCACACACTTGCAAGGCAGGTGCTTATGCCACTGAGCTAAATCCCCAGCGCCAAGCAGGGTCTATTTTCAACACTCAATCAATATTTGGGAGATTGGGGACTCATTTAACGTTTAATTCTAATAGTGATGAACTGTCTCCTTTGAGTTTAGCTGGTTGTACTGTTAATAATCTAAACAGAGAACTTTCTCTTTGTAGCAGTAGAGAGGCAGGAATTTGGCACAGTAAGAAACTCTTCCTTGTCAGTAATTTCCATTTTTAAAAAAAAATTCACTCAGGACAATTAAAAAAATTTTTTTTTTCTTTTTGAGACAGGGTTTCGCTATGCAGTTCAGGCTGGCCTTAAGCTCACTTTGTGGCCCAGGCTGGTCTCGAACTCACAACGATCCTCCTGCCTCAACCTCCCAAGTGCTGGGATTACAGGCATGACCACCACGCCCGGCTTAGGACAATTAAATTTATGATTACATACTAGCTCTTATTCTTCACAGAGACAAGGTTCTTGGCTCAACAATGCCCAACATCAGGGGCTGGCAAACTTGTTTTTTTCTTCACAGTGGGGATTAAACCCAGGACCCTGCATGTGCTACACAAGCGCTCTACCACTGAGCTACATCCTGGCCTTTTTGTTTGGAGATGGGATCTTGCTAAATTGCCTAGGCCTATCTTGAACTTGTGATCCTTCCTGACTCAGCCTCCCAAATAGCTGGGTTCAGAGGCATGTACCACGGTGCCTTGAAGCAAATTTTTAATAGGGCAGGGGAGAAGGTGAAAGCTATCTCTGTCCCAACTACTCAGCTCTGCAGTGAGCAGTGTGAAAGCAGTCACAGACTGAGGGACATGACTCTGCATGTACACACAAGAATGGGCAGTGCCGACTTGAAGCATAGGCTCTTGTCTGTCAACTACAGCCTTCTACAGCAAGGACTTTACACGTCTAGTGTCCTAAAAGTCCCCTTGTTGATCCATGATGGTCTCTTCAGTTTTCAAGGGAGGAACAGTAATTGGTGAAGATGGGCAGGGGCTAAAAGAAGACAAGGGACCTTACCTTGAGGACCAAGTCCCTGGCATCCATGAGAAGCCGGTGCCCAGCTTTTGTTCCATTCTCTACCAGTACCTGCTCACAAGAGGGCAAAACAAGTGGATGCTGTGGACTGCAAGAAAGCTAAGATACCAGCAGCCCAGAAACAGCATCTGCAGATGGAGTCAGAGTGGGACATGGACTTCCATGTAAGATAGGGGTGGAGCCCCTAGAGGAGGAACCACACTTATAAAGACAAGCACGTTTGAGAGTGAAGGGAAGGGAAAGAAAGGCCGGAAACCCATGAAGCTTGTGGGGAAGTTTTCAGCTCACCAGAAAATGGCTCGTCTTACGCCATAGAGTGTGGAGCACCGAGGCGCGGTCAGCCGCGCTGGGCAGTTCACTCAGGGCAAAGGCTGCGACTACCACATCGAACTGCACCTGCAGAGACAAGGAGCGCCAGGGAACTGACGGCTTGCCATCCCCAGAGGACAAGAAGCTTGGGCCCTACATATCTTTTATCTTCTAGCACTCCATACTAGGCTGTAAAACTGCAGCCATCGCTTTCCCTCTGCTACATTCCACATTTAGAACACCCTAGGTACTGCTACTTGCCTTGGGTGATACAGGTAGGAACTGTCTGAAAAAGACACCTGGAACATAAGACTTCCCCGATTCTGAACCACCTGCGGAAGAAGAGATGTGGCAACTAAGAGTACACATGAAGTAGCCAGGGGGGGTGGCACATGTCTATAATCCTTGCACTCAGGAGGCTGAGGCAGGAAGACGGCTGTGAGTTTGGGCTACATAGTGAGGTCTGTCTGGGCTACACCAGGAGTTCAAGGCCAGCCTGCACTACAAAGCAAGACCGTGTCCCCCTAAACAAAAAACAAACAAAATGTTTGTGTTTACAAGTACAAACTAAAGAGATATCCAGGGCTAGGGATTTAGCTCAGTGGTATAAGTGTCTGCTTGGCAAGTGTGAGGTTGTGAGTTCAGTACACACACACACACACACACACACACACACACACCCAGACCAGTAACACTCCAAGGTCACGCTGGGTGACACTGAACTGCAATGTATAAGTAAATATGAAACAGGTAGGGTGAGTATGAGCTCCCTTTTGCTGTGACCTAACTCAAGTCATTCACAGCCCAGCAAAGGTCTCCAGCACCCTCTGCTTGACCAGAATATTGCAAGGAGATCAGATTCATCTTCACTCGCAGCCTCTTCTCTTCTTCCAAAACAACCTTTCTAGTACTCCTTTGCTTTTAACTCTCTTGGCTTTGGAAAAAATCTACCTTTTTTCCAAAAGGTAGATTTTTGAGTGTGTTCTTACCTTTCAGTAGTTTCTCTGCCAAATTCAACATGGCAGCTGAGCTGTCCACACACACATATTCACGGAGGCTCTGGCCCCAAGCAGCGTGAGCAGCCCTGAGATAGCAAAACAAAAACCAGTGATTGTTTGCATTTATTCATTTATTTATTTGAGACAAGATCTTGCCGTATAGTTCAGGGTGGCCTCAAACTCATGGTGATCCTCCTGCTTCTACCTACTGATTGCTGGGAATACAGAAGTGAACCACCATGTCCAGTTCCCCTAATTCTTATGACAAAAAGTCAACCCTACAAGAAGCCTGTCTACTCACAGCCTTAGCTCCAGGGAGATAGGTGTTATACTAACATACTTGGGAAAACTAACAATGTTATTTTCTTACTTCATTAACAACTCCTGAAAAAAAGGCAGGCTCAAAAATCCACTATAGGCAATGAAATTATTTACATCTTTTTCTTTTTTTGGTACTGGGAATTGAACTCATGACCTCACACTTGTCAGGCAGGTGCAATGTGGCTGAGAATAATTTTTGATTGACATATAAAGCCTATTGTCTACACTAAATTTTTTTCCTTTTTAGCCTTTCTAAATGTGGCCTCTATTTGTACTTGACATTTTTGTAAGTTCTGGTCCCAATTCATATGCTACCTTTTGAGGGAAGAAACACTGTATCCCCAGTTTTCCTATTTTGTTTTCTTAGTCTTGACACTGACATGGTGTAAGTGGCTTTTTAGAGATAGACTGACAGAGATGGCTGCAGAAAGTTACTCACCAGGTGACAGAACCAGTACCAGAGCCAAAGTCCATCAAGGTTTGTGGCTGGAACTGTGGAGTTCGAGTATGGATCTGAGGAAATATACAACATCCCTCAGAAGAGTAAACAGAAAATTATTTAGGGCTTTTGAGGGAACTATGACAGAGAAGGTGAGATGTGAATGCATTTTGAGATTATTTTCTAGAATAGAAAGCTCATAAAATAGTGATTTTTTTTTTTTTTTTTTTGGTCTTTTTGAGACAGGGTCTCACTATACAGTTCAGGCTGGCCTTGAGCTCACTTTGTAGCCTAGGCTGGTCTTGAAGGATTGCCTCCTGCCTCAGCCTCCTGAGTGCTGGGATTACAGGCATGAGCCACCACGCCTGGCTAAATCGTGATTTTTTTTTTTTTAATAAAAGAAGAGTACTTGAAGTTGGGGGAAGGGAGAAGAGAGAGATGGGAGACAGCTCCTCTGGATGAGTAGGAGTATTTGGTTTTTTTTTTGCCTTATTTTGAGACAGTCTCACTATAGAGAACAAACCGGCCTTGAACTTGCTCATGTAGCTTAGGCTGGCCTCAAACCCACGGTAATCCTTCTGCCTCAAATTTCTGAGTGCTGGGATTATAGGCATCTTTTTTTGAAACAGGGTTTTGCTATGCAATTCAGGCTGCCCATGAACTCACTTTGTAGCCCAGGGTAGCCTTGAACTTGAAGAAATTCTCCTGCCTCAGCCCCCCATAGGCTGGGATTATAGGCCGGTGCCATGATGCCCGGCTCCAGCAGGAAGTACTTAAATGGAAGATACTCCTCTTTTTTAATTAAAAAACATTTTTTTTTTGAGATAGGATCTCATTAGGTAGTTCAGGCTGGCCTTAACTCCCAGTCCATCCTCCTGCCTCAGCCTCCCATCCTTCTGCTTCTGCTTCCCATCCTCCTGCCTCAGATTCCTGAGTGCTGTGATTATAGGGATACATCACTGTTGGGAGCCGCAGCCCCGAGCCCGGTCGCCTCACTTGGCGGACGTGAGGCCTGTAGTAAAGAGTAAAGCCTGAGGTAGATTACCCCTCCCATCGAGCACGTTAGTTTCCTGCTTACCGCGTAAGCAACCCGCTCAACAATATAGTCTGCCTGGCAACTGATGATGTTAGCCAATCAGCTTGCCTTGCTTACTTTAACATGATTGGACACTGTATCCGTATATATACTGGTGCCACCCCTGGGGGGGAAGAAGAAGCCCGGAAGTAGAAGCCTAGAAGGAGCCGCGGGGAGCGGACCAAAGGAGGCTTCGGCTGGGAGCGATCCCAGGGCAGGCTGTACGGAGAAGGAAAATAAAAGAAAAGGTTGTCCACTGCCAGACTTTGTCGTGTGTCCTTCCTGCCGGCCGGGAGCGACATCGACACGTCACCATGCCTGGCAGTGAAATAGTGACTGCAAGTGTTTCTTAAGTAACGGAACTCTTTCATCAGAGAATAAAGAGAATCTCTTTTAAAATATGCACATATAAAGTCCCAAGAGTCCCTGCTTCAGGAAAAAGGGAGCTGAGGCAAAGGAGTTCAAGTTGGAAGTTTAAGGGTTTTCACCTCATGGAACGCCCTGGAAACTGCTGCAAAGCCACCATCCAGTCTTGCTGCCATGTACACCAGGCTCAGTTCCTCACTGTAGCTGCAATAGCAATCAGAGTCACACATACTGGGAAATAATCTCAGCCCCATAGTTACTTCATAGATTTTCAGGAGATGAAATCTTTGGAAAGAGCTCTTCTAACCCTTCTACCCCCCAGTATAGAAGGGTCCTAGTAGCTTTCTCAAACACTAACATGACTATGCAATTACACATTCCCAATTCTGCCTTTCAAGTCCAATGTTTTTTTTTGTGCCTTTTCAAGTCCTTCTCACCTCAGTTCCTGCCAGTGGTAGGTAGTTCTGCGTAGGGCACGTAACACAGCTCCGTGGAGTTTCTCCTCTGTCTGCGGTGAGCCTGGGGTGAGAACAAGAAATGGAGGTACTTGGAGGGAACAGGAGTCGGATCTAATATTAAATATCCTGCGCAACCCAGTCTTCCCTCGTTTCCACCTGAGCAAAGCCTCAAAGTTCAAGAGAAAAGCCAAACCCAGAGAAAAAGTTCAGGGAGGAACAACTGTAATCATCATTATCACTAGAGTGAGTGTATCAGATAGGGCTCTCGTTGGACAGCAGTTTATTTAGCTTAACAAACCCTGTCCCACAAGTTTTGTTTTATATTAAAGACAAATATGAGAAAATCTTACAAGGTTACAATAAGGAGAAAACTTTGTGGGTTTCTTCAAATCCCCAAAATTTAAGATGGTGAAATCTCCTATGTTCCCACCAGGAGGAAAAAAGGTTGGAAAATCTCTCATAACTCTGCTCGGTTCTGCACTATTTAGAAACCATCTCTTTAATTCTTACTCTGAGCCAAATATCATGGGAATAAAGGGACTACAAGATGAAAAAAGGCAGGTCTGTAACATGAAGAAATTCATTACCATAAATATATGCTTCTCTCTCTGCGAGGGTTTTGGTGCTAGGCAGGGAGCCACTGAGGTTCCCTGTTTTCATTTCACCTGAATAAAAACGCAGGAGGTCATAACCCTGTGGATTTTCTGGGGGCAAAAAACCCCAAGAGCTGGATTTCTGAGCTTCATCCAAAACTCGAGAGTAACCTGTGGACCAGTCTACCTTCTAGGAAGGCACTGTAACAACTGCTCTTGCCAAAAAGTTAAATGGGAAACTGCAGCATCGATTTTAGACATGTGGAATTACTCCTTACTTTTCATTTCCCACTGATATTTCAATTTGGAAATATTCTTAATTCCTACCTGGATTTTCCAGGAATTTTTTCTCAAGATGCATAGCCCGTCTCTGCAACTCCTCTGGCTCTATAGGCAAATGTCGGCTCCAGAGATAATTGGTCAGCGTTTGCACTTTCTCCTCTACACTGGACACTGTGCTCTCTGCGGGCAGAAGAGGAAACACGAGTACCTTACCGCGGGCTCGGCGCCTTTCTCTCCCGGGTTCCGCTCCTGCCGTTACTCACCGAGCAGCAGCGACTGCGCGGCCCGAGCCAGCGCCTGCGGCAGCCGCACATACGGGAGCTGCAGGATGCCAGGGTGCTGCCGGTGGGGCTTCTTCCCCAGAAAATCGGACTTGTTATCTACATGGGTCACGCTGGGAACGAGGGCTGCAAGGGCCTGGAGGGCGGGAAAGAAAAGCTGTATGTCAGGCAGAAAGAACAGACGCAGGCGCTTCCCTAGAGGAGGGGCTGCTGAGGGTGCTCCGCCTCGGAGCACAGGTACCGCTTGAAATCCTGTCACCCTGAGAGCAGAGGAAATATACACTTACACGGGGTTGGGGAACCACTCGAAGACTGCGGCGCCATCTGCTTAACGTCAGTCCACTTGCTGTCGCCATGGCGCCCTCCCACCCCCGAGACAAGCCGGAAGCAGAACCATAGGTGACCTCGGCCTCCGTGGTCTCGGCGAGCCACTTCCGGTGTCCAAAACAGAATCAGCCAATGAGGAGAGCGAGTACATGCAAGCGGCCAATAAACAATCGATATGTAAATCTCCTGGCGGATGAAACTTTAAATTGGAGAATTTTTTCGCTGTTCCTACAACATCAGAGGGAAGCAAAGTGGGCTTCTGACCATGGCCAGAAATGTGGTGAAAGCTCTGGAGTATGAACTGGTTTTTTTTTTTTTTACCGGTACCAGGGATTGAATTCATCACCAGGCGCTTGCAAGGCAGGCACTTATGCCGCTGAGCTAAATCCCCAGCCCCTGAACTGTGTTTCTTGACTTGCACCTTGGACAATTCTGAGTCTCAGGCTGTTTCCCTCTGTGAAAAGAGGAGAATGCAGTAATAAAAAGACGAGATGAGAAAAAGATTTGGACATTAATTATTAATCGGTGAAATAGTTATTAGTTTAATAAATATTACATCTTGTTAATTGGCTTTTTTTGGTACTGGGCATCAAATTCACGATCTCGCACTTGCTGGGCACGTGTTGTGCCACTGAACTATATCCTCGGACCCAAGTCAATTTTAAAAAGTTTTTTTCTTCAAGTTAATCCGATCCTCTTAGGAACCTGATGAGTATCCAAAACACCTCTGTACTGGATACCTTGCCAAGAACTTTTAGGTAAACTACATACAGTACCTCCTTTATTCCCCCAAATCTTACTAAGTATGAGGATCTGTTAACTTCCTTTTGCAGTTGAGGAAATTGACGGTTCCAGTGGTTAAGTGGGCTCGAGATCACACAGTTTGCTAGGCATCAGATAAATTCAAACAGGAATTCTGAGCTTTGTGTTTAAACCATATGCTGTATTGGCATTATTAATACGTGGAGGCAAATGGACTAAGAACTTCATGCTGTTAAATTTAGATGTAACGTTAAAAATAACTGACTGTGCTGTGAACTTTTTTTTTTTGTCTGAGGTAGGGTTTCATTATGCAGTTCAGACTGGCCCTAAAAATTCGCAGCGATTCTCCTATTTCAGCCTCCCAAGTGCTGGGATTAAGGTGTGTGCCACCATATTTTGGGACAGAAATCTGGTGGGAGGATACTTACAGATATAGCATTGTACTCTTTGATGTACTGTAAGAGTTTCAATATAATAAATGATAGAATTTTTTGGCGCGGCTAGAAAGATAGAAATATGATATAAAAGTGGCCTTTATTCTAAGAATGTGGAGAGAACCCCACGACCACGGGGGTCTGGCTTTTCTCTGCCGGACACGTTGTGTGTGGGGCATACACATAGCTTTGGTTTGGGATGGTGCCTAAGGGGCATTACTGACGCACAAGTAGCCCATTAGAATTCATTTCGAGTGCCACAGGTAAATTACCTAGGGGCCGGAAAGATGACCTCAAGATAAAGCCCCTTGGTTCCACCTCCCAGCCTCCCACGGTTGCAGCGTCCCATCCAGGGTAAAATCCTTTCAATAAATATGGAATAAGATGTGATGAACTATATCAATTTGAGTTAAATGTCTGGTTTTTGTTGAGATCTTTAAGATCTGTTTCTAATAAAATGGGTTTTTCCTTCATCATCTCAATGTTCGAAAGAAGACTTGAAATATGTATATGATAGCTGTATAATACTGTTCTCCTTTTCAAAGTTACCTTTTTTTTTTTTTTGGTGTAGATTTTTCTCCTTTCATTTTGATTCACACTGCTGCTCAATTTTCATCTCTGGTTTTCTTTTTTCTTTCTTTTTTTTTTTTTTGTCTTTTTGAGATAGGGTCTCCTTATGTAGTCCAGGCTGGTCTTGAACTCAGGGGTGATCCTCTGGTCTCAGCCTCTCAAGTGCTGGGATTACAGCTGTGTGCAAACAGGTCTGGCAGTTTTCATCTCTTGTGGTCCTTTGCTTCCTAGCTCAAAAGTCAACATAACAAGATATCCTTGCTACTTGTATGTTGATTTTAATATACAATTGATTATATTATTTTTTGTTAGAGGGAAGCATAGCAGAACAGTGATAAACTGCTTGGTTTCTGGAGTGTGGCAATATGAGTTTGAATTCTAGAACAATGAGATAATAACTGCTGCTTCCCAGGGTTTTTTGAATGAAGATCAAATAAAATAATGTCTGGTCAGAGTAAATGCTCAATAAATTTATGCTGATACCATTACAGTGTTTTTTGGCATTTGAAAGAATATACTCACATTTAAATTTTTATCCTGAATTCATTTTTTTTTCCAAAATAGACATGAAACTGGGAATAGTATGGTACCAAGTAAGTCTAGAGGATGAGAAAGAACAGGAGAACCTTATGGTGTCTCTCTTTTTTTTTGTCAAGCTGCAGCTAGAGATGTGTCTTCCTTTTTTCTGATAATAGCCTAATTGATATCATTCCTTTCTTTTGATAATGCAGCATCTCAAAAACTGATTTAGAGCTGGGTAGTACACACCTGTAATTGAAGCTGGCCTGGGACCTTAGTAAAACCGTGTTTCAAAACAAAAAGGGTTGAGCATATAGTTCAGCAACACAAGTGTCTGCCTGGCAAGCACAAGGTCCTGCGTTCAATTCCTGGTACCAAAAACAAAAACAAAAAACCCCCAAAGGGCTGGGGATGTAGCTCAGTAGTGGAGCATTTACCTATCATATATGAGTTCCAGGCCCAGGGTTCAAGCTCCAGGCAAATTAGGCAATCTTTCTTGAATCATTACAGTTCCTACCATTAGGTCGCCTGTCTGAGAGACAGCACAATCACCATGGCAATGGTTCAAAGCTGTGCCATGATAATGCGTACTTCCTTCTTCCTAGAAGCCCCTGTGGTTTCTCCCTCCTAAAAGTCTGTGACAAAGCTCAGGCATGTAAAAGTTTACCCAGTCCCCTGCACTCTCATGAAATAAATCAGCACATATCAGTCCTCAGAGCCTAACCCCATCAGAGCCTATATCAGGCAGAATCTGCACTTTGTCTGCAGACAGCTGCCTCAGCCTTCTTTGTGGTGACTCCCTCTGTGCCCGCACACCTTATTAAACTGTTTTCTTATCTACTTGCCTTCTCTCTTTAATATTCTGCGCTACTCTATATTGAGTACAAAGCACTCAATCAATTTCTTTACTTTTTTTTTAATCAGCACTGGGGATCAAATTACAACTGCCTGCTTTCAAGGCAGGTGCTTATGCTGCTGAGCTAAATCCCCAGCCCCTTTTAATAATCATACTAAATTTTTTTTTTTTCGGTATCTGGGATCGAACTCATGACTACACACTTGCAAGGCAGGCACTTATGCCGCTGAGCTAAATCTCCAGCCCCTTCAATCAATTTCTTTTAAGGATGATTTCAGTTTGTAGAAATTTTGCTCATAACAACCATAATATGGTTTCTTTACTGGTACTGGGAATTGAAGTCAGGGCCTTTTCACTGAACTGCATCTTGTTTTTTTTTTAAATTTTTTATCTTTTTGAGACAGAGTCTATATGCAGTTTAGGCTAGTCTTGGGCTCACTTTGTAGCCTAGGCTGGTCTTGAATTTGTAATGATCCTCCTACTTTAGCCTCCCAGAGTGCTTGGATTATAGGAGTGAGCCACAATGCCCAATTTAAAATGCATTCCGGCTGGCCTCAAATTTTCAGTGATCCTCCTGCCTCATCCTTTTATGAAGTGTGCATCACCATGCCTGGCTCTTTTTATTTTGAGGTAAGGTCTACACTAAATTTCTCAGGCAGGATTTTAGCTTGCCATCCTCCTACTTCAGCCCCCCAGAGTGCTGGGATTACAGATGTATGCCACCATACCTGACTCAACTATAACATTCTTAAAGCAATATTTAGAATTGGAAATAAACTTAGTTCTACATATTATGTTCTAATATCATGATGGAATTGCACATGACCAATTAACATTACCACAGTAACTGTTATGGATTATTTTAATTTTATCATATAACAATTAAAATTATATTGTGATTTTTACTTTTTTAAAACAGCAGCTAATCTCAGATGACAAAGTCAGTGAAAAAAAAAAAAAACAGCAGCTAAACTGGGTGTAGTGTTACATGCCTGTAATCCCAGCAATTGGGAATTTGAGGCAAAAGGATTGCCGTGAGCTCAAGGTTAGCCTGGGGTACATAAATGAGTTTAAGGATAGCCTGCATTACCTAGTGAGACTCTGCCTCAAAAAAAATTATTTGGGAGGAAGACTTTGACAAGTCAGTGATTTCTTTCTTTCTTTTTTTCTGGTACCAGAGATCAAACTCATGACCTTGCGCTTGTCAGGCAGGTACTTACACCACTGAGCTAAATTCCTGGCCTAGTGATTTCTTTTATCTAAATGCTTGTGCATAATAGTTGATTACAATAGGTGAACAGAATTCAAAATAGGTGATTACAGCAATGAAATGAGCATTTAGAAAAGTATTCAACTTCAACTAGTAAAGAAATGTATGTCAAAAATATTAGGGTGTAATGTATTCTAATAAAATAGCAATGTTGCAAACAGGTATCATTGGGTATGCCTGTAATCTCAGCACCTGGTAGGCTGAGTCAAGAAGACTACAAATTTGAGGCCAACCTTGGCTACATACTGAATTCAAGGTTAGTTTGGACTATGTAGATCACGTGTTATCACTGATACATTGGTTCAACTTGAGAATTTTTTTAAACTAAGGGATTCAGCAGGGGCCAGAGTCCTCACTTCGTGAACATCCACGCCTGTGCAAGAGGAGGGTTTGGAGATTTTATGATTGCTACATTTCCCCCTCCCCACTTCCACCCCAAAGGGAGAAGAGGATGGTATTCTGCTTAGAATATAAGGGACAAGAGGCTTTTTCTCTCCTTTTTGCTCTTTTTTTTTTTTTTGGGCTTTTTCATTTTTATCGGTACCAGGGATCGAACTCACGACTGCCTGCTTGCAAGGCAGGCGCTTATGCCGCTGAGCTAAATCCCCAGCCCCCTCCTTTTTGCTCTTGCAGTCTCCTGTTGCTCCTGTGCCATGCCACCCTGCCTTGGAGCCAGTTGATTATGGACTGAAACCTCCACAATATGAGAACTAAATAAATATTTTTTTTTCCTTAATTTTGGGTGTTAAGAATTTTGTCCCAGCAATGAGAGAAAAGTAAGTAAGAACACCATGTTTCAAAAAAAGCAAGGTTGATCTGGTCATGGTGGTGCATGCCTGCAATCCCAGAAATCTGGAGGTGAGGCAGGAGGATCACTGCCAGTAGGAAGACAGCCTGGCCCACATATTGAGTTCAGAGCCAGCCTGAACTATACAGCAAAAGTCTGTCTTAAAAAAAACAAAAAAAAAACAAAAACGGAAGAGCAGGGCATAGTGTGGCACACACCTGTAATCCCAGCACTTGGAAGGCTGAGGCAGGAGGATAGTCATGAGTTCGAGGCCATAATGAGCCATAATGAGCCATAATGAGCTCGAGGCCAGCTTAAACTACATAGTGAGACTTTGTCTCAAACGAACAGCAACAACAAAAACGATTGCAATAAACTTCATACTCATTGTGTATCAGATAGGATGGTGCAAACTTTCTAGAAGACAGTTTGTGATATACCAAGAGTCAAAGAGATGTTGATGCCCTTTGATCCATTGAATCCAATTTTATTATTTTGTAAACAGAACAGAATAATATTTGACAGACAACATTTTGGGCAGAGACAGCTGAGACTGGTGTTGCAGTTTGTATCTTTGGGAACTGTCTGGAAGTGCGGGAAGAGAGAGAATATATCTAATAGATAACTTTTTTTATATTATAGTAAATTATCCTATAAATATAGTAATAAATGTATGTTATAAGTGAAAATATTTTTAATTTATTAATTTAACTGCAATATAATTAAATCAACTTTACCTGCTTATTTTTAATTTTAAAAATGTGTTTCCTAGAAAATTAAAACCTTTTACAGTTTAATGTATTTTAATAGCAAACACACAGTAACAGTACAGAAAGACAGACAATATTAAAACATTTACTAACATGTAAGACAACTCAGCAAGTGAAGCACCTGGATGCATCCACTGTATGATGAAAATGCCACAAACACCATTTAGCTGCCATCAATAAGAAATTTACTTTTTTTTTAAAAATCCAAATGCTGGCACTGCCCAGAAAAATTTAATAGATTTGTGTTTATAATTGTTATAAAGTTGCAGTGCTGAAACTTGTTCACTGAAACATGTTGAGTTGCATTAATGGGTTACATCCCTGCATGAATATTAAAAATTCACACACTAATGAAAATGGAAAAACTGCCAATACCTGACTTCTGTCCCCTACTTTCCACTTGCAGTCATGTACTTAGTTACTTTTTGACCTCATGGGGAAAAATATTCAGCCTTTAGAACTACCAATGACAGGAAGAAGAGAAAAAATTTTTTTGAACATGAAATGTCTCCCACTATGTGGACTCAAGCACATTCTCTGCTCATGCGGAGTGCTAGTGGGGTGTCTTTTGGTATATCTGAGACACGTTTAGCATGGACGGTACACAGGTTGGTATTTTCAAACAGGCCAACCAGATAGTCCTCACTTGCCTCCTGCGAAGCACTCACAGCTGTGCTCCGGAAGCACAGCTCTATTTTGAAGTCCTGAGCAATTTCTGGAATCAGACTCTTGAAAGGGAAGGTCAGTGGACTTCTTTTTTTTTTTTTTTCTGTGGCACCAGGGGGTCAGTGGACTTCTAATAACACCTAATTTCATGGAGTGTGGTAGTCTCAGGCTTGTAGCATTGGGGTTTCTTCACTCCTCCAGTAGAGGGCGCACTCTTATAAGCAGCTTTTGTAGCCAGGTGTTTTCCTGGGTGCTTTACCACTGGTGAATTTATGGACAGTCTGCTTGATATGAGCCATGGCCCAGGGACCTTCTAATCCTCTTCTCCTTTGTGCGGGGAGTGAGAGGCTGTGCTGGTTTATCGACAGTGGTGCAGTGACAGTTTCAAACACAATTAGCTTATTCATGTGGCTTTATTTCTACTGAATGGTAACTGTGATTTTATTTCGTTAGGACAGTGCTCCAAACATTAGGAATATACTAGTACAGCCAAATATACAAGGAATATACAAGACAGGCAAAAATATCTTCTCTTGTGGATTTTAAACTTTAATAAGATGAGCTGGCCATCAGTAGATGCATACCTGTAATCCCAGCACTTGTCAGGCAAAGGCAGGAGGAGCACCATGAGTCTGAAGCCAGCCTGGGCTATACATGGAGTTCAAGCCAGCCTGTGCTACATAGTGTGTCCTTGCCTCAAAACAAAACAAAATAAAACAAGACAAAACACAAGACAAAGAACTGAATGTGACAATCTCATATACTTAGAAGGCTGGATGTTGCAGTTAATTATTGCTGTGTAACAAATCACTATTACATAACACTTCAGTAGGATGGAATCCTAGCACTAGGGAGGGTAAGACCTTGAGTATGAAGCCAGTCTGAGCTACATAGCAAGACTTTGTCTCAACAACACCAACACCAACACTACACAGAAACTTTAGTAAGGATGCCAAATAAGCAAAATGAAATCCCTAATGTAAGAAAGCAGGGGAAGCCAGGGATGGTGGTACATGCCTGTAATTCCAGCACTCAGGAGTTGAGGCAGAAGTTTCAAGGCCAGCCTGGGCTAACTAGTGAGTCAAAGTCCAGTCTGAACTCCCTAGTGAGGCCCTGTCTCAGCACCCCATTCTAAAACAGAACAGAACAGAACAGAACAGGACAGGACAGGACAGGACAGGACAGAACAGAACAGAACAGAACAGAACAGAAAGGGAGAGGGATGTGGGTGTTTGGTGGGGTTGCAATTTTGAATAGATTAAGATGACAGATTAAGATGACATTGAGAAGATGACAGTAGAGGAAATAACTGAAGGAAGTGAAGGAGAGGAACATTGGAGGAGAAAAGAAATGGCCAAGTTCAAAAATCTGTAGGAAATAGCACCTCCCAGGTGGCTGTGAAGCAGAGTGAGTGAGGGTCAGAGGTCAGAGTGGTGATGGGCGTGGGGGAGAGAAGATAGACAACTGTAATACAGGTTGAGCAGGGAAGGCAGAGGCCTAACGGAAGGTCTGGGGTTGGGGAAGCTTTCCTCCGGGGGACATAATGGCAGACATTATGTCTGGAAGGATAAACAATACTTTCCCCTAGAAGACTGGGTGGGGAAGAGCGCTCCAAGCACAGATAGAACAAGGATAGGAAGTGTCTGTCTGCTGTTCAGTGTTGTCAGAAAAGAAAGAGAGATTTCAGGAAATTATTTAACTATTCTCCAGAAAAATAATATATATACACATAGATCTATATATGTATAGTCATTTCCCCTTCCCTGGGATAGATATAGGCAAATCATGTCACCTTCACCATTGTGGTAGTGACTGGCCAGTCAGCGTAAGCTGTGCTCACTGGGTCCCTTTAGCATCACAGAGAACTCAGGGCTCCCTGAACCCCTGAGGCAAAGCAGAGATGGCTTCTTGGGAGGAGCAGCTGGCAGCAGGAGTCATGAGGCACAAGATAGGCAGCACCTGAGAGACACCATTCTTTTTCATGGCATCTCCCCATGGCCTGGTAAGGTGAGAGGAACTTTCAGAAGAACCAAAGGATGTCAATGGAAGGACTTGTGTCTTAAGAATTATAAAGCTAAAGGACAGTTAAAAGAGAGGGCTTTAAGGAAGGTTTTGTGACACTAAGGACCAACATATAGTTTATTTTTATATCCCATCTTCTCTGGAAATGAAACTGTCTCTTGTCGTGTCATGCACTGTGCCTCCTGGGCCTCTGCCAGTCAGAAAGCCCTCATCAGAGGAGGCCCCTCAAACTTAGGCCTCCAGAACTGTGTGCCAGAGTAAAACTCTTCTTTAAAATGTGCCCACTTCATGGTAGTTATTAGTAACAGAAAACAGACTCACAAACCCAGTCCCCTGCTTTCAGGGCTTCAGGTTAACATGCCCCCGAGGTGCTTAGAGCAGCCAGCGCTAAGACAGGGCTGGCTTGTGCTCAGGGTGGGCTGCATTTCACTGAAGGACACTAACTTTCAGGTTACTCTGCTTCTCCTTGGCTACTGCTTTTCCAGATGAAAAGTGGCAGGAGCATCTCTTGCTGTATGACTTGTGAGAAAAATGACTTGGGGAGCAGAGTCAGCTATTTAGAAAGTCCATGAGTTGGGGCTGCCTTCCATTTGTGTCTTTCCACTGGACAGGCCATATAAGAGCTGGATTCCTGCAAGGATTGCTGGGTTCCTGCCTCGGTCTTCCCACAGTTTCGGTGCAGGACTGACAGTTTTCCTCCCTGGGAGGAAATGGAGCAGTGTGTGAGTTACTCAGCCCCATCCTGCCCTCCCCTTTGCTCTGTACAGCTGGTCATAGCAATGAGAGCGAGAGCCATGAGACATTTTGGGAGGAGGCAGGTTCAACACCCCTCCAGCGACAGCCTCTAATTCTGTGAGGTCCTTGGTCCAGGCTTAAGGAAAGGAAGCCACCTGTATGAGGTCAAGAGTGCAGATGTGAGGACTCCTACCGCAGGCGAAGGAAGCTGTGGTGGCCCCTCCACGGTGCCAGCGAGAAGAGTGGGAAAGCAGGGGTGAGTGGGAAAGAGGAGTGAGTGGAGGGGAAGATGAAGTTGCTGAAGCCTTGGTTTGCAGCATGAAGCCTGGACTGGAAGGAGACGGCTGATCTAACAGTGGAAGCCGGAGGAAGAGGTACTTGTCAGAACCAAGTTTCTAAAAATCTAAAGGATTCTATTTTTGTGGGTAATTTGAAGGGCTCCTTATACGAGGCTTCTTCGAAGCTATTTGACTTTAGATAAGTCACTGAACTTTTTTTTTAAGTCACTGAAACTTTGAGAATCAGTTATCGCTTTAGAAAGTGGAATTGGGAAGTAATAAGAACTGTGGGAGTAATAAAACCCAAAATGTGTAATTGTTATTGTAAAAAAGAGAGGAAAAGAAAGTGCTCTAAAGGATATAACTGCATGTATATTTAAGTGTGTAAGATAGAAAACCATATTACTAAGTTTTTGTTGGATCATTGAACACACTGTTTGCAGTCTCACTGTTTGAATGTCCACTTTGTATGCTTTAATTTTGTAACTTGAACAACTATTTCTAAGATGACAATATGTAATCTGTTAACTAGTGATTTCTTACTGTTTTTTTTTGAAATTCTGTATTACTTGCACCCTTTTACTGTTTTGTTTTCTTTTTCTCTTTAAATAAAAAAAATTTAAAAAAAAGTGGAACTGGGGAAATATATTCTTTACCTCACAAGGGTGAGGTTTCCCCCCCCCCCTTCTTTTTTTTTTTATCCGTACGGTACCAGGAATCAAACTCATGACCGAGTGTTTGCAAGGCAGGTGCTTATGGCACTGAGCTAAGTCCCCAGTCCTCAATGTTGCAATCCCTAAAACACTTTATAACTGTCAGGGCAAATGCTGAGGATAAAAGATCCTTCGGGACAAGGCGAGATCTTTTATTTTTGTCTAGAAGGTTGTGGAATGTGACCCTTTCCTTGTGTGATGGCTCCTCACCATAGTTGCTCTAACAAAAGTGGACACAAGAAGTAAGATTAGGACTGTGCTGTGCTGGGCCAGGACAGAGGGATGAGAATGAAGAAAGGAGCCCCTGGGGAGACAAGGGAGGTGCTGAGCTAAGTAGATGAGGGTTCAAGGCAGTGAGTTTCTGGAATGGTTCAGAGGGAGTGTGGAAAAAGCAGAAGGGAGCGCGGGGAGAATCTGCCTAGGAATTTTTTTGACTAGTAGAAGTGGAAGACGCCCTGCCTGGAGGAAAAGACTGACCAGTCCTCCCCGGCTTTCACGGAAAGCGCGTCTCTGAGGACGAGCCTCCTCTGCTGCTGTTGGTCAGTCGGCTCTCTCCCAGCCTTGCTTCTGCAGAGCCGCGCTGAGCACCAGGGCGCAGGTTTCCGGAGGGCCAGGCGGGGCGCTAGCGCTGTGACGCGGCGGGGCAGGTTTCCAGGGTCTGCGCGACCGCAGCACCTTTCTTCACCAGCGCCGCTGACGTCCGGCGATGCCTTGAGGGCCCGGGCCTGCAGTGGAGAACTGCTCCTCAGCTCAGCAAACTCAGGTTCCCCTGTCGCATTGTGTCTGCGGCATCCGGCTCTGTCGCTGAGGCCCAGGGTGTCTCCCTGCAGCGACAAGGCCTGCGTGGAGGCCGCGGAGGTCGGGGCTCCTCCAGCCACCTCCTGGGGACCTCAGCAGCCAGCTGGTCTCCCGCCCACTCGCCGTGTTCCCTGGACCCCCGGCGGGCTCTCCCAGGCGGGAGTCACAGGGGTGCGCGAGGACAGAGGGGGCGCTGCTGCAGCGCAAGGGCCGCGGCAACCTCGCTGGCCGAGCTCGCCGCTTTCCCAACTTTTCACCCGGGAAACTTCACTGGGTCCCCGTCGGGAGCCTTAGCGCGCTGCTCGCGGAGCCAGGGGGTCACCTTGTGGACGCCTCGGACTGCGCTGCTCCGGCTCGGGCTCCCGCTTGTGTCCTCCGGAGGCGCCGCCACCACTCAGGCCGGCAGGGGGCGCTGCTCGCGAGTTTAGAGAGGCCGAGATTTTCCTCCTGGCTCTATCTGCCTAGCAGGCTGTGGACTTTGTCTTATCAAAACATCTGAGAGTGCTTCATAAACCTGTACAGATATTGTGTGCCAATAAAAAAAGCTTTTGGAGGAACCACAATAACAGCAGAAAAATAAGCATAGGATTTAAATATGTATTTTAAAACAGATGAACTTTGCTCAGCCAACAGGCCCCCAAGGTATTCTGCCTATGTGAGAGAACAGATGCACTCTTCTCCAGAAGATAGACAGACCTAACAGGCTCTGCTTGGTGCCATGAGCCTCATCCACAGAAGTGGCGACAGAGGAGGACAGAAGAGAGAGCAACTACTGCAGGGCTCTTCACGTGTCTGGTCTGAGAACCCAGGTTCTGGTCTGTGTCTCTAAGGTCAAATTTGTACAGCACGATTTTGACTGTCAGATTACATTTTATTAGTATGCAGTTTTTATTGCCACGGATCCCTGGAACAGGCTGAGAAGGGGATAGTTCGAAGAGTTTGAGTTTCCCTATCATACACATTTGTACATGTGCACACACTTGGTACATATGTTAGATATCTATCTCCGGCATATGGTTACAAGTGTATACTTAAAACATTAAGGAAGCATGTACCATGAAAAGGATGTGTGATATTGCACGCCTCACCATGTGCACACACATTTTGGTTTTCATCCTAGCTCAAAACTTCCTCTCCAAAGCAAACCATTGGAATTGGAACTCTTTTCCCTCAGGCCATTGGATCTCTAATGTTCCCTGGCCCTTTTGTTTCAGAGCTGGTCGAAAATACATTATCTGGCTTAACTTGCCTGATAGTGGATGACAGGAACTTCCATCTCAGGACAGGTCGTGACACATTCCTGGGAGGAAGGAGGGTTGCACAGAAGAATCTGAACAGATAGGCCTCATTGGATTTCTCTGTTAGCATTACAATATCCCCTCTGCCTTATCCCATATCTACGCTGTTGTCCTATAAATTAAGTGCCTATGTAATAATGTCTCCTATACTATTGTCCTTTAAATCATTGCTATGTAATGAAGTCTTCATAAAGGCTCAAAAGAAGGTTCAGAAGATTGGAAACTTCCCCATATCTTACCTTACACTTCTTTTCATCTGTATCCATTTTTTTTTTTTTTTGGTACTGGGGATCAAACACATGCCCTCACGCTTGTCAGGCCGGCACTTGTGTCACTGAGCTAAATCCCTGGCCTCTGTATCCTTTGTAATACCTTTTATAAGAATCCAGTACGTGTGCTTCCCAGAGTTTCATAGTAACTTGAGAAAATTAGGGAAAACCAATTTATAGACAGAAATGCAGTAAAAAGAACTTGGTGCTTGCAAATGGCATTGGAAGTGAATAAGGGCAGGTGTGGACTGAACCCTCATTCCACGGGGTCCAGCACTGTTTCCAGGTAGAAAGTGCCAGAGAACTGAATAGGACGACAGGAGCTGGTGCTTGTTGAAGAAGCAGTTGCTTACTTGCTGATGGGGAAAAATCTGTGCTTTCAGAGATTGTAGAAGTGATCTGTGTTGTGACTGTAGAGTAAGATAAACTGAGTTTGAATTGTTTTTTCATCTATATTCACAGAATTGTCTTTCTTTAATCTTTATCTTTTAGATTCCAGTTTTCTTACCTAAAAGAAATGTGTTGTTTCTCTGCAGTCTTTCATAGTCTCTACATATATATAAGCTTATGGAAATACATACACATATGTGTATCTCTTTCATTTTACCCCACAGATAGTAGGTGTATTTAGAGAGAGTCCTATGCACAATATTTGGCATCTTATTTTTCATCACAAATAATATATTTTGAAAGATGCATCTCATTCTGGTTAGTGGCTGCGTAGTATTCCATTTTATTTTTTTTGGGGTACTGGGAATCGAACTCAGGACCCTGAGCTTGCCAGGCAGGCACTTATGCTATATCCCTGGCCATTCTATAGTTATTTAATTACTTCATAAGTAGTTCCTTATTTAGGGACATATAGATACATGCAGATCCATGTGTATAGCAGCATAATTCACAATAACTGAATATGGGAAGAATCTTGTTGTTCCTCAACAGGTGATTGGATAAAAAATATATTTATGCACAATGGAATATTTCTCTGCCATAAAGGATATGTTTGAATTAGTTGTAGGAAAATAGATGTGCTCTTGACACCATAATTTTAAGTGAAATAAATAAGACACATAGGCTTAAGTATATCATGGTTTCTTTTATACAAGAAATTCAAAGTATAAATAATTTAAAAAGCAAAATAAAGGGATGGTAATAGGAATCAGGGGGGCATATTTTTTGCAAATGGGAAAGGGATCTGGAGATGAAGGCAGGGGAGGGAGATGAGGGGAAAGGGAAGTAAAGAGAAGTAAGTTGTGTTTGTTGTGTATGTGCACCAGTTCCCCACAATGAATGTAATTACTATGTATTTCAATGTACCAATAAAAAATTAAAAGTAAATAAATAGTAGAGACAATAAAAGAAATACCTGTTTACATGCATCGGATAAACTTATATAAGTAAGGACAACTGGTTTGTTTCTAGGCACACACTGACAACTTTTGAGAAAATGGTACCCTTCTGTGTTCAGCTGATTTAATCGACACCTACAGGGTAACCTCTTCACTTAAACTGACTCATTTAACCCTCACAACAACCCACGAGATAGTGTTATCCTGACTTTAAACATGAGTACATAGAGGCTCATATGGCACACAGTAGTGCTAGAATCAGGAGTGTCTCCCTCAACAGTTAGAGAATCATTGCTTATTCTGGAATAATTCAGGGACCCAGATGTATAATGTATTTAGGGCTAACTCTGTCCTTCTGTTCTTCATCTCTGAAAAGGAACAACCCTCTGGGGAGATCTACCTGCATTATCTGGCTTCTTTTCTAAGTGATAATATTCTTTCCATGATCAAATATGGATTCTAGAATGTGAGAGGTAGGAAGGTTCTCCATTCTGATAGTTCTTACTCTTTCCATGCCCAAGGGCTGCTGTCCATATCTCTGCTTGTCTAACACATGATTTAGAACACACAGTCCTATATCAGGCAGCATTGTGTACCCTTTTCCTAGTAAGAGCTCCTAGAGTTTTCCCTGTACATTTTCTTTCTTTCTTTCTTTTTTTTTTATTCCAGTCATCATCTTCAAAATTTTCTGATTGGCCTCCAACACTTGATTTTTTTTTAAAACAAAGTATTGTTGTACTTTGAAAAATATTTTCTAGGTTTAGGCTTGGCCTCTGTCTGTCCCTGGTTTTCTTTTGAGGTAGCAAAGTGTGTTTAGGGAAAGTATGTGGATTTTCAGAACAACTGATTTGATTGGAGTCAGAACTCACACTTGCCAGCACAGATAAAGTGATAGACACTTGAGAGGTACAGGGTACTTATGTGAGCCAGTGTCAGAGTCAGAGAGACAGGGGTATGAGAGTCAGTATCTGTAGCCAGAAATGGTGGCACATACCTGTAATCCCATTGCTGTGAATTTGAAGACAGCTTGGACTACAGTGATATCAAGGCCAGCTTGACTCTGACTAAAAAAAAAATCTATATATCTATGTATCTGTATAGCTGTATTACTTTATAGCAGTAAAACTACTACCCACATCAAAATACTGAACAATAATCTTACTCGTGTCATGCTATTTACCACCTAAAGTCTCTTAAATGTGAAAATTTTGTGATTTCCTTATTTCTGCCTAATAAACATGTTACTTTCTTTTTCTTTTTTTGTCTTTTTTATTTTTATTGGTACCGGGGATCGAACTCACGACCACCTGCTTGCAAGGCAGGTACTTATGCCACTGAGCTGAATCCTCAGCCCCGTTACTTTCTTTTTCTATGACCTAGACAGTTCCTCTTCATTTTTTGGGGGAGGCACCAGGAGTTGAACTCAGGACCTCACACTTGCCAGGCAGGCGCT
Source organism: Cavia porcellus (assembly GCF_034190915.1). Lineage (NCBI taxonomy): Eukaryota > Metazoa > Chordata > Mammalia > Rodentia > Caviidae > Cavia > Cavia porcellus. The sequence goes on from NW_026947489.1 coordinate 37,374,277, forward strand.
GCACCAGTGAGCTAAATCCTTGGCCCTTTCCTTTCATTTTTGTCTTTGCTGTATACTGTGGTGGATTAACTAAATGGTCAGCTTGTAGAACCCAGCTTGTAGAACTAAACTAAATCAGCATGGTGCTGGGTGTGGAAGGCCCACCTGAGGATTGTTGCCAGTGACATAGAAAGAGAACTGGTGGGAAAGATCTCAGGAAGATCATGTGTCTTTGGTTTTCCTGGAGAAGCTTGTCATGCTGGTTTTGCTGATATAAACCAGCTGTTCCCATCATCAGAGGAGCTCAGGTTCTTGCTGTCACTGAGGATGGCTGTGGTTCTTTTCTGGGAAGCACTGGTTCTCATCCTGAGAGTCACTTTCTGGCTCCAGTGCAGATCCTTCATCCTGCTGGCACAGACCCTTCACCTCGTGGTGCAGAGTTTCTAGCTTCTACCACTGACCGTGAGGCCTTCCCAGCTCAGATTATTGAAAGGAACTTTCAGGAGACATTGTTGTGGACTTCAGGCCTTTAGCTGGATTCTCTGGGTCTTTAGTGTGTGCACAGATCTCCCTACATTCTTTTGCATTGAACTCTTTGGGTGAATACTATAAAATAATCCTATAAATTATGTGTCTTGTATTGAATCTGTTCCCTTGTAAGTTCTGATTACAACATATGCAAATGTGATTATCTTGAATCAGAGATTGATTTTTTTTACTCATTTTGGATCTTTAATTGGAAATTTAACTGCTTTATGAGTATAGTTTGCCTCTATCTCTGTCAATATCTTTTATGCTAATTTTAATGCTTCCTTGCTCTTTTTCTTTTGCTACTTTTTCTAGGTATTTCACTATTTGTCAATTCCAGAATGCACAAAATCTATTTTTATCCACAACTCAATGACAGATTGATTTATATAAACTACCATCTGATGCAGTATATACTGGTTTTCCCAATTCAGTGTATCCAACAACATTTTTTCCACCCTTCTCTAACTAGTGCTTTGGAAATTTTCTTCTTATATTATAAGTCAACATCACGGACTTGCTAATTTTTATCTTCTATAATTAAACATCAGGGAAACAAAACTATTATTTTTCAATTTTGTCAGTTTGACACAAGTACAGAATGTGTACTTGTTCTATTCAGTGACAAGCACTTTTATATTATGTACATTTGACTTAACAACGTAAATCTTTATCTGTAATACTTCAGGGCAAAAATAAAGCAGTATTTATTTGCTCAATGCATCATGTTGTTTGACAGTTTAGAACTACATAAACTGAAAATTTTAGATCTAGATTATAAGTCTATTTTGGTATTTAGATGTATTACTCTACATGGAATAATTTTAGACTGCTTAGTACATTTTCACGCCCACCATAAAATCTTCATACAGTTGCCTCCCCACACTTTAATTATTTTTATTTTATGTTCTCTGTTGACTGTCATATGTTGGTCAGCAAATTTTCTCAGGAAGGTTCTTGGTTGATATACTTTTTTCTTAGTGCTTGGTACCTGAGAATGTCTTCAGTTGCTTTCACTCAGAAATAATAACTTGGCAGGCTCTTGGTTCAAAATTGTTTTTCCTTAAAACTCGATAGATACTATTCTACTGTTTTTAGGCATTAGAATTGCAAGAGATGGGGCTGGAGGTTTATTTTTTATTTTTTTTTAAATTTTATTTAAAAGGAAAAAGAGAAAAACACAAAACAAAACAAAGCGGTGTAAAGGTACACGTAATACAGAACTACAAAAAAAAAACAGTAAGAAATCACCTGTTAATAGATTACATATTATCATCTTAGAAATAGTTGCTCAAACCACAGTATCAAAGATTACAAAGTGGACATTCAAACAGAGAGACTGCAAACAGCTGTGTTCAATGATCCAAAAACATTAATATAGTCAGCTATTTAACACCCCTAAACACACTTGCTGTTATATCCGTTAGAGCTCTTTTTTTTCCCCTCTCTTTTTTACAACAAAATTTACACATTTTGGATTTTATTACTCCTTAGTTCTTATTACTTTTTTGGGGGGAGAGAATAAAGTCAAATATGGCAAAACAAAGCTGTCAGTCAAAACCAAGGATAGACATAGCTCATGATGTAAAACAGAGCACAAGGTTATCAACAATGGTTATCAACGATGTCTCTTGTTTCCTTAAAAAGAATTGTCTATCTCATTAGATATTATAAAGTTGGACAAAACAGTAGAGAACTAGACCAATAAAACTTAGGCATTGTAAACATTACAGGACTTCCAAAGGAGACAATAGTCAAAACAGAATGGGCATCTTAGCGAATCTTATTGCCTTCAAAGTAGTTGCCTATACCCTTAAATTTGATACTATCATACAGAATGGAACAGAGTCTAATCAGTCAAAACAAGATTGTGGGAGTATTACAGGACTTCAAAACAAGTTAATAGGAAATCAAAAAGAGTTACTATTATATATCCTAATTTTTTTAAAATTTTTCCCCTTAATTAAAACAAACATAAGAAATAACTAAATAATTTTTTTAAAGAATAAGGGAGAGATTGAGATAAAACAGGACATAACAATATAACAATACAGGTCAAAGCATGACTGTTTCAGCAATCTAGTGCTTCACCACCAAATAACCCGACTTAATAGTAGTTACCATAGTGTCTGTCTTTTTCCTTGAAATATTTGGATAAAACTTCATATACTATAGCTTCAAATATTTCCATATCAAGAAGCCCAGAATAAAGCCTTTCCAATTAATAAGTGAAAACTTTATGAGGCTTCAAGGCCACATAATGGGGAATCATGATTACCACATATTTTTATATATTTGAATCATTACTTACATTAGGGAAACTATTCGGTATAAACACATGCGAGATTGATTTATTTCACTTATGAGTATGGTCTCAAGCTGCGCCCATTTATTGATAAATATCTCAATGTGATCCTTCTTTATAGCTGAGTAGTACTCCCTTGTATACAAATTTTTTATCCATTCCTCAGATGATGGACACTTGGGTTGTTTCCAAGATCTGGTGATTACAAATTGTGCTGCTATAAACATAGGTGCACATATATCACTGTGGTATAATGCTTTCAGTTCTTCTGGGAATATGCCTGGAAGTGGAATAGCTGGAATAAATGGGATTTCCAATCCCAAATTTTTGAGAAATCTCCAGACAGACCTCCACAAAGGCTGTACCAGTCTACACTCCCACCAACAGTGCAGGAGAGTTCCTTTTTCCCCACAGCCTCTCCAGCATTTGTTGTTGTTGGTTTTCTTGATCCTGACCATTCTTTCAGGAGTGAGATGGTATCTCAGTGTGGTTTTAATTTGCAGTTCTCTAATGACCAATGATGATGAACATTTTTTCATGTATTTATTTGCCATTTGCATTTCTTCATCTGAGAAGTGCGTATTCATCTCAGATGTCCATTTTTGGATTGGATCTTTGAATTTTGGAGGTCTGAGTTTTTTTTTATTCTTTATATGTTTTAGACAAGAGTCCTTTGTCTGAGAGAGAGTTCACTAAAATCTTTTCCCAGTTTGTGGGTTTTCTTTTCACTATGCTGGAGATTTCTTTTGACATGCAGAAACTTTTTAATAAGAAGTGGTCCCAGTTATTGATTCTGGGAAGTATTTCCCGTGCGCTTTGAGTCCTGTTCATGAATTCTCTACCTACTCCTATGTCGTCAAGGTTTCTACCCAATTTGTCTTCCAATAGATTTAGTGTTTCTGTTTTAATATTCAGATCTTTGACCCATTTAGATTTTAATTTAGTACATGGTGATAGACATGGGTCTAGCTTTAGTTTTCGGCAAATGGAGAGCCAGTTTTTCCAGCACCATTTATTAAAGAGACTGTCATTCTTCCAATGAACCTGCTTGGCTCCTTTATCAAAGATAAGGTGGTTGAGTGTGTTTGTAGTTGTGGTTGTATCTTCTAATCTATTCCATTGATCTTCGGCTCTGTTTTGATTCCAATACCATGTTGATTTTACTACTGTTGCTTTGTAGTATAACTTCAAGTCAGGGATTGTGATGCCTCCTGCTTTGTCTTTGCTGCTTAGAATTGCCTTTGCGATTCTAGGTCTCTTCTGTTTCCAGATGAAATTTAGGAGTGATTTCTCTAGATCTATAAGGTATGTTGATGGTATTTCTATTGGGATTGCATTGAATCTGTATAACAGTTTTGGGAGAATGGCCAACTTCACAATGTTTGTTCTTCCTATCCATGAGCAAGGGATGTCTTTCCATTTTCTGAGATCATCCTCAATTTCCTTTTTCAGTGTATTATAATTTTCACTGTATAAGTCTTTCACTTCTTTTGTAAGAGTAATTCCTAAATATTTCATTTTTTGCTTGCTAATGTGAATAGTCCATTTTCTCTTATTTCCCTCTGTGTGATTTTGTTGTTCGTGTATAGGAATGCTATTGATTTCTGAGTATTGATTTTGTATCCAGCCACATCACTGAATTTATTTATTGTATCTAAGAGTCTTTCAATGGAGTTTAGGGGGTCTTCTATGTAGAGTATCATGTCATCTACAAACAATGATAATTTAACTTCTTCTTTTCCTATCTTTACCCCTATTTATTTCTCTCTCTTGCCTAATTGCTCTGGCTAGTACTTCCAGTACTATATTAAATAGGAGTGGTGATAAAGGACATCCTTGTCTTGTGCCTGATTTTAAAGTAAAGGCTTTCAACTTTTGGCCATTTAGTATGATGCTGGCTGTTGGTTTGTCATAAATGGCCTTTATTATATTGAGGCAAAGACCATCTATTCCAATTTTCTGCAAAGTTCTTATCATGAATAAATGTTGGACTTATCGAAGGCTTTTTCTGCATCTATAGAAATGATCATGTGATTCTTATTTTTGGCTTTATTGATATGGTGGATTACATTTATTGATTTGCGTATGTTGAACCATCCTTGCATTCCTGGGATGAATCCCACTTGGTCATGGTGTATAATCTTCTTGATGATTTGCTGCATCCTATTTGCCAATATTTTATTGAGGATTTTTGCATCTGTGTTCATTAGGGAGATCGGTCTATAGTTCTCTTTTTTAGTTGGGTCTTTCTCAGGTTTTGGTACTACAGTAATATTTGCTTCCAGGAATGACTTAGGAAGGATTGCTTCCCTTTCAATTTCATTGAATAGTTTGAGGAGTGTCAGCATTAGGTCTTCTTTGTATTTCTTGTAGAATTCTGCAGTGATTCCATCTGGGCCTGGGCTCTTCTTTGTAGGTAAGGACTTAATTACATTTTCAATTTCATTAACAGAGATTGGGTTATTCAACAGTTTTACATCCTCTTGATCTAGCTTTGGTACTTCATATGTTTCTAAGAATCTCTCTATTTCTTCTGTGTTATCAAACTTTTGAGAGTAGAGGTTTTCGAAATAGGTGTTGATGATCTTCTGTATTTCTATTGGGTCTGTAGTGATTTCTCCTTTTTCATTTCTTATTGCATGAATTTGAGCTTTTTCTTCCCTTTTTTTAAAATAAGGTTGGCTAGGGGTTTATCGATTTTATTTGTTCTTTCAAAGAACCAACTCTTTGATTCGTTGATTCTTTGGATTGTTTTCTTAGTCTCTATTGCATTGATTTATGCTCTGATTTTTATAATTTCCTCTCTTCTTTTGGCTTTGGGCTTGACTTGCTCTTCTTTTTCTAGCTGTTTGAGGTGTAGCATCAAGTTATTTATTTGTTTTTTTTTCTTTTTTTTCTTTTTCGTTTTTTATCGGTACCAGGGATCGAACTCATGACTGCCTGCTTGCAAGGCAGGCGCTTATGCCGCTGAGCTAAATCCCCAGCCCCCAAGTTATTTATTTGTATTCATTCTGTTTTCCTGATGTGGGAACTCAGTGCAATAAATTTTCCTCTCAGGACGGCTTTCATTGCATTCCACAAATTCCCGTAAGTTGTATCTGCATTTTCATTTTCTTTTAGGTATTGTTTAATTTCTTCTTTAATTTCTTCTGTGACCCACTGATTACTCAAGAGTGTGTTATTCAGTTTCCATGTGTTTGCGGGATTTTTGCAGTATCTTTTATCATTAATTTCTAATTTCAGAGCGCTATGATCCGATAACATGCAAGGGATGATTTCAACTCCTTTGCATTTGTTTAAATATGTTCTGTGAGCTAATATATGGTCTATTTTAGATAATGATCCATGTACTGCTGAGAAGAATGTGTATTCTGATGTTGTTGGGTGGAACATTCTGTATATGTCTATCAAACCCATTTGTTCACAGGTGTGATTCGGTTCTGTGATTTCTTTGCTCATTTTCTGTCTGGTTGATCTGTCCCTTGGTGTCAATGGCGTACTAAGTTCTCCTGTTACAATTGTGTTACTGATAACTTGAGTTTTCATTTCTGTTAATAATTGTTTTATATAACTGGGTGCTCTGGAGTTTGGTGCATATATATTTAAGATAGTTATCTCTTCCTCTTGGAGTTTTCCCCTTACGAGTATGTAGGGACCTTCTTTGTCCTTCATAGTCATTGTTGGTTTAAAGTTCACATTGTCTGAAAACAGAATGGCTACTCTTGCCTTTTTTTGGATTCCTGCTGCCTGAAGAATTGTTTTCCATCCTTTGACTTTCAGTCTGTGAGTATCCTTCTGGGTTAGATGGGTTTCCTGTAAACAGTATATAGTTGGATTTTGTTTCTTGATACATTCTGCTAGTCTGTTTCTTTTGATTGGTGCATTGAGACCGTTTACATTAATGGTTATTACTGTTAAATGCTGGTTAATTGTAGGAATGTTATCTCTCTGCTGTTGCATCTTTATCTTTCTGTTCTGTTCAATTATTTGCTTTGCTTAGTGGTTTTTTCCTTTGTGTATCTAAACTGTCTTTCAATATTTTTTGCAGGGTTGGTTTGGTGTTCATGAAGTTCTTCAGCTGTTCTTTGTCATGGAAGTATCATATTTCACCATCTATTTTGAATGATAGTTTTGCAGGATACATCCGTCTAGGTTGGAAATCATTTTGCTTTAGGATCTGGAATACTTCACTCCATGCTCTTCTTGACTTTATTGTTTGTGCTGAGAAGTCTGCTGTGATTCTGATAGGTTTTCCTTTATAAGTGATCTGTCTTTTCTCTGTGACAGCTTTTAATAATCTATTCTTGTGTTGGATTTCTGGGATGGTGATTATTATATGTCTGGGTGTAGTTTTATTTTGGTTATGACTATTTGGAGTTCTATATGCTTCACTGATCCTGATGTCATTTTCCGATCTCATGCTTGGGATATTTTCAGCTATTACTTCTCTAAATATCCTCTTGACATCCGTTATGTTGTCTCCTTCTTTTTCATTAATCCCTATCATTCTTATGTTATTCTTCTTTGCATTGTGTTGCAGTTGTTGAATTGTTGTTTCCTGATTCCTTGTTATTTTTAAAAGATCTTTCCTTTCCTGTTCACTAGCTGCAATCCTGTCTTCAAGGTCTGAAATTCTATCTTCACTTTCATTAAGGCGGTTTTTACAACTTTCAGTGAAGTTTTTTATTTCCTGTATATCTCTGTGCATCTGCATTATGTATTCTGTTTGTTTCTTATATTGCTCGTCTAGGGCTTCTATCTTTTTGTTTAGTTCCTCCAATTTTTTATCTGTGTTTTCTTTAGATATATTCAGAATCTCTTTTATTTCTTTTATCATTTCTTCTTTTATCTGGGAGATTATTTCGAGTTTGAATTTCTTTAAAGCTTCCTGGAGTTGCTTGTCAATTTCAGTAGCTATTGTGTCCGATATTTGAGGCGGATGGCATATATTTTCTTCTATATACATTGCTCCTAGGGTTTCTTGAGATGGGCTGGAGGTTTGAGGTTGTAATTTGGTCTTTCATTTTGTCATTTTCCTATATTTCTGTGTTTCAAGTGTTATTTGAAAGCTTCCTCAGGATCTGTTGAAAATCCCCTTCTATGTTTGCAGCTACTGAGACTCTGGCACCATGCTACCCCAAGCCACTGGGCCTGCAGAATCAATGGCCCTCCTCTGCCTGCTCAGAACTCCACAGTTCCAGACAAGCTGGGCCTCAGGGACACTGTGTGCCCACCTGTCCCTTGGAAGCTCCACAGTTCTCCAATTGCAGCCGGGTTAGGGTACTCACCACAGGCCGCGGTGCCTCAGGAACCTGCAGTCCCTCCGTACTTGCAGAGATATCTACAGTCCTCCAGACACATGGAGAGGCGGATGCAGGCACCCCAGAACCGCCCAGCCCCTCCTGTGCACACCGATGGCTAGGCGCGGCAGTGAAACAGGCTGGGCTCCGGGGATAGTGTGGGCCTGCCCACCCGTCGGAAGCTCAGCAGTTCTCCAAGTGCAGCCGGGATGGGGAGGTGGATGTAGAGGCCTCAAACCCACTACTCCACTTCACTGCACCCGGAAGCCTGGAGGGTCTGGAACAGTCTGAGATTTGTGCAGAGTGTGCTGAGCACTCACCACAGGCCGCGATCCCTCAGGAACTTGGGATCCCTCCCTGCTTGCAGAGATATCTACAGTCCTCCAAACACACGGAGAGGCCGATGCAGCCATCCCAGATCCGCCCAGCCCCTCCTCTGCACACCGATGGCTAGGCGTGGCAGCGAAACAGGCTGGGCTCCAGGGATAGTGTGGGTGGAGGTTTAGTTCAGTGGCCTAAGTGCCTGCCTGGCAAGCACAAGGTTGTGAGTTCAATCCCAGTACCAAAAAAAAAAAAAAAAAAAAAAAGAGAATTTTAAGGAACATGTCTGAGGTCAGTCTGATTTTTGCTCCTTTATATGTAACTTGCTTTCTCTGTCTGGATACTTTCAAGGTTTTTTCTTTATTTTTGAAATTTAAAAATTTCCAGGATATGTGTAAGTGTTGCCTTCTCATTAAAATTTTAAAGTATGCTGGGAGCCCTTCTCATTTGTATTCCTACTTTTTTCTTCAAGTCTGGGAAGTTTTCTTCAATTAGTTCCTCAAATATTATTTCAGCTTTGTTTACTTTGTTCTTGGTTTCAGGTATTCCTATTATATGTAAATTGTATTTCCTGGACTAACCGTTTGTACTCCCCCCCCCCCATTTTTTTTTAAGTTTATTTTTGTTTTTTTGTTTTTGTGGTACCAGGAATCAAACTCAGAACCTTGCACTTGCCAGGCAGGTACTTTATCCCACTGAGCTAAATCCCCAGCCCCCTGCCCCCTTTTTTGTCACAGGGTCTCACTATGTAGTTCAGACTGGCCTTGAACTCACAATGTAGCCTAGGATGGCCTCAACACAAACCTCCTGCCTCAGTTTCTTGAGAGCTGGAATTACAGGTGTGTGCCACCATGCTCAGCTTTTCTCCTCTTTTCATATCTTGATTTCTTTTGCTTTTTTCTCTGCAGTCCATGAGCATTTCTCGTGTTTTGCATTCACTTCAGCAATTTTATTTTGTGGTCATTTCTACTTACATGCTTCCTTTGACTCTCTCAAGTTTAAGAAATCTTCCACTCACTTTAAATCCATCTGCTTCATGCTGAATACATGACTTTAATGCCTTCTATTATAACATGTTTAATACTTTTTAGCTTTTCTATGGTGAACAGTATATCCATTTCAAGAGAAGGCACTTTCCTGATTACTTAGATCTGTTTCTTTTTTCCTCATTTCTCTATAATTAATTAAGTGTATTGGTCCATTTTGAGTATACATAATGGTCACATTCATTATAGGGAATTTGTACTTGTACATGATATATCTTGATTCTTTGTATCTCAACCCCCTATCCTCTCTTTGACCTTTCTTTCTCTCCTATTTACAAAAGATCTGTTTCCATTTTTCCTTCTTTTCTCATTTTTTTTCCTTTCCCCCTCTGCCTGCTATAGTTCCCATTTGAACATTTTTCCCCTATTTCTTAACAGTTATTATACATTTTGTTCTTTATTTACACTTTTAATTTCTCACACTGGAGAAACAATGTGATATTTACATGTTTGTGTTCCATTTATTTCACTTCATAGTATGATGTTAAGGTGCATCCATTTAGCTAGTGATGTCTCAAGTTTATCTGTGTTTGTGGCAGAATAGTACTCCATTGTGTAAAAAAGATCTCACAACTTCTTTATCCATTCACCATTTGATGGACATTGGGACTATTTCCAAGATTTAGCTATTACAAACTGTGCCGCTATAAACATGGGCAAGCATATATTACTGTGATATGATGCTTTTAAATCTTTCTGGAAAGTACCACGAAGGGGAATAGTTGGGTCTAATGAGACTTCTGGTCCTAGGTTTTTTTTTTTTTTTGGTACCAGGGATTGAACTCATGACCTTGCACTTGCCAGGCAGGTGCTTGTGCCACTGAGCTACATCTCCATCCCATGGTCTTAGTTTTTTGAGGAATCTATGCACTTATTTCCAGTGATTGCACCAGCCTACACTCCTACCAACAGTGGAGAAGGCTTTTATCTCTCAGTCTCACCAGCATTTGTTATTGGTTGATTTCTTGATAATTTAGTCATTTTTTTCCTGAGGTGAAGTGGAAACTCACTGTCTCTCGAATGACTAGTGATGTTGAGCATGTTTTCCTTTACTTATTTGCCATTTCTACTTCATATGAAAAATTTATATTCATTTCAGGCACCCATTTTTGGACTGGGTCTTCGTATTTGAGGGAGTCTGATTTTATAGGTTCTTTCTATGTTCTATATATTAGAACTTTGTGTGAGGACAGCTGGCAAACATTTTTTCCCCACATTGTGTGTTGTCTTTTCACTCTGTTGGTGGTTTCTCTTGTGCAAAAGCTTTTAATTCAGTAGATACCAGTTGGTGATTCTTTGTGATAGGTCCCATGCAATCGTGGTTTTGTTCATAAAGGCTTTGCCTGCACTAGTGTCTTCAAGAGTTCTATCTACTGTTTCTTCCAGCTCAGTTAGTGTTTCTGTTTTAATACTTAGATCTTTTGTCATTTTGATTTTAGTCTAGTGCATTGTGAAAGTTATAGATCTAGTTTTACTCTTCGGCATGTGGAAAGTCAGTTTTCCCAGCACCAGTTTATTTATCTTATTTTTTTTTATTTTAAAGAGGGTAAAATTAAACATAACAAAACACATCATAAGAAAACAATTTAAGAAACACAGATTTCAAAGCAAAACCACCAGAGATCTTCACTGTCTATCATATTGTCTCTTGTTTTCTTCCAAATAGTTGTCCATATCTTCACATACAGTGAATTCATGTGGACAAAATAGTACTAAACTGATCAGAACAGGATGATGAAGGCCTTTTAAGTCTTCAAGACCAGACAATAGGGAAGTCAACAATGGCTGCCATAATGTCTCTGATTCTCTTCAAAATAGCTGTCCATACCTTTATGTATGTTGAAATCAAACAAAACAGGCTAATATCACTCTGAACAGAGCATAATAGTATTGCTAGATTTTATATTGCCTAGCACCATTTATTAAAGAGGTTTTCTTTCTTCCAGTGAATGTGTTTCACCCTCTTGTCAAAGATAAGATGGCTAAGTGTGTTTGGAGTTGTTTCTAAATTTTCCATTCTGTTCCATTGATCCTCAGATCTGTTTTTGGCCAATACAATGCTAGTTTTTTTTTTTTTTAAATCATAGTAGCTTTAGGACCTGGGGTTTAGTTCAGTGGCACAAGTACCTGCCTGGAAAGTGCAAGGTCATGAGTTCGATCCCTGGTACACACAAAAAAAATCATAGTAGCTTTGTAGTATAATTCAACTTGGGGGTTGTGATGTTGCCTTCTTTGCTTTTGTTGCCCTAAATTGCTTTTACTATCCTATATCACTGCTAATTACAAATGAATTTCATGATTGTTTTCTCTAATTCTGTGAGATATGATGCTGAAATTTTGATTGGGATTGCATTAAATGTGTACAACGGTTTTGGAAATGTGGTCAATTTCCAAATGTTCTCCCTACTAAAAAGCAAGGAACATCTTTCCATCTTGTGATATTTCTTTCATTTTCCTCTTTCAGAGTACCATAGTTTTCAATGTCGAGGTCTTTTAAATCCTTCATTGGATTGATTCCTAGGTATTCTGTATTTCTTGATACAGTTGTGAAAGGTGTTAGCTCCCTAATTATTTTCAGTTTCTTGTTTGTGAATAGTAATGCTATTGATTTTTGAGTGTTGAAATTGTATCCAGCTAAGCTACTGAATTTGCTTATTAAATCTAGAAGTCTTTTGTTAGAGTTTTTTGGGTTTACTATGTGGAGTACCATGTCATCTACAAATGATTATAATTTAAAATTTTATTTTCTATCCTTATTCCTCTTCTTTCTCTTGTCGAATTGCTTTAGCTAGTGTTTCTAGAACAATATGGAATAGGCGTGATAATAGTGGACATCTTTGCCTTGTTCCTGATTTTAGAGTGAAAGCTTTCAGTTTTTTTTCCATTTACTATGATGTTGGTTGTTGAGTTGTCATAGATGACTTTTATTAGGCTGATGTAAACACTATATGTTCTGATTTTCTGTAGGGTTTTTTTTAAAAATCATGCATGTTGCACTTCATCAAAGGCTTTCTCTATACCTATTGAGATGATCATATGATTTTTGTCCTTGGTTCTGTTTATATGGCATATTACATTTATTGATTTGCCTATGTTGAACTATCCCTGCATTCCTGGCATGAATATTACTTGGTCATGGTGTATAATCTTCTTGATTGTGGGAAACCCTGAAATTGGCCATCATCTTCTGCTAATAAGAGGCATCTTAGTGCTAAGTTTCTATTTAGTAGTTAAATTTCTAACTTTCCTCACCTAGCCTGTCACATCCCCCTGTGGTTTGGCCCTTACAGTGACTTATGGGCCTGCGCACAAGAGACTCAAATTACCCTACAGCCCCAGCCTCGTTAGAACTTTCCGCTGTTGCTAAGTTACCTGCTGATGTGTCAGAACCCAGCCCTTTCCCCAATACCCTATATATTGGTAACTTTTTCCTTGAATAGACGAATCAGAATCCTGTCTTGTCTCCATTCCTTGCGTCTCTTGTCCCCTTTCATCCTCACTCTTCCTCTAGGGTCTCCGTGGACTTACCCACAGTCTGGGACACTTGATGGTTTGGTGTATTTTGTTTGCCAGTTTCTTACCGATTATTTTTGCATCTATATTCATCAGAAAGATTGGCCTATACTTGTCTTTTGGTTGAATCCTTCTATGGTTTTAGTATCAGGATAATGTTTACTTTCAGAAATGAACTTGGGAGTATTGCTTCTCTTTCAATTTCATTAAAGAGTTTGAGAAGTAGTAGCATTAAATCTTCTCTCAATTTCTTGTAGAATTCAACAGTGAATCAATCAAGGCCTGGACTTTTTGTTGTTGGTAGGTTCTAATTACATCTTCAATTTCATTGATTGATATTGGTTTATTTAGAATTTGTACATCTTCTTGATTCATATGTATCCAAGAATCTGTCCATTTTTTTCTGTGCTTTGCATGTTATTAGAAAACAGGTTCTTTTTTATTTTTTGGTGCCAGTGATTGAACTCACAACCTCGAGTTTGCCAAGCATGCACTTACACCGCTGAGCTAAACCCCCAGTCCCTAAAATACAGGTTCTTTTTTTTTTTTTTTTAATTTTATTTAAGGAGGAAAGAAAAAAAGCAGGGAAAGGGTACAAGTTATACAGATTTACAGAAAAAAAAATGAACAGTAGGAAATCACTAGTTAATGGATTACATATTGTCATCTTAGAAATAATTGTTCAAGTCACAAAATTAAAGCTTGTAAAGTGGACATTCCATCAATTATACTGCAAACAGTTCTGTTCATTGATCCAATAAAACTCTGTGATATCATTTTCTATCTTATACACTTAAATATACATGCAGTTATATAGTTTGGAGCACTTTCTTTTCCTCTCTTTTGTACCATGACTATTACACATTTTGGGTTTCATTGCTCCCACGGTTCTTATTACTTTTTTGGAAGAGAGTAAAACCAAATGTGACATAACAGAACAGAATCGGTCAAGTCAAAAGGGTGGACATAATAGATAATGTAAAAACATAATACAAGGTGATCAACAATGGTTACCATAATGCCTCCCACTATCTCTAATAGAATTGCCTATATCATTAGTTATAATACAATTGAACAAAATAGTAAAGAATAAAACCGACAAAACCAAAACATTGGAGACATTGTAGGTCTTCAAAAGTAGATAAAAGTCAACAAGAATGGGCGTCATAATGAATCTCATTATCTTCACAGCTGATGCCTAAACTTTCGAACCTGATACTATCCAGCAAAACAGAATAGGGGAACATCAGTTAAAAACCAGATGGTGAGAGTATTACAGGGCTTTAAATCAAGGTAATGAAAAGTCAAAGTGGGTTACTATAATATATCCTGCTATTTTTTTTCCTTTAATTAAAAGGATAAAGATAAAAAAGTAAATAATGGAGTGGAGATTGAGATAAAAGAGGGCATAACAACGAAACAGTGCAGATCAAAACATAACCATTTAAGCAGAATAGTGTTTCACCACCAGATAATCCTAACCTAAAAGTAGTTACCATATTGTTTCTTTCTTTGAAATCCTTGAGTACAACTTCGTATACTGTAGCATTAAGTATATCAAAACAATGTAAGACCATTCAAGAGAATGACAGCGTTACAGAGTATTTAGAATTGACTAACAAAATGAACAATGGTTTCTGTATAATCTCCTTGTCTTTAAAAGGTTTTTGCTTATACTATCGTACATAATAAAATCCAATAAGATACAGCCTATTTAGACCATTGGAGACAGAAGGACAAAAGCTAGATGAGACTTCAAAACAAGATGATACTAAATCTGTATTACCTATTAAGATGTCATTTTCTCCAAAATAGCTGTTCCTATCATCCAATCTTCTCTGCCTCATTTCTGTTAAGCTCTTTTTCTGTCCATAGAGGTCAGTTTGTCTTCTTCATTTTGTTCTCTGCTCCATTTGTTGTGGCCTCTCTGCCATTATTTCTGGATTCTTTGTATTTTTCTTTTTTTAGAATATCCTGCAATACTCTCTGTAGAGTTGAATTGGTGGTTGCAAATTCCCCCAGTTCCTCTTTATCCTGGAAGCACCTTGTTTTTCCATCAATTTCCAGGGACAGTTGTGCAGGATATCTCAATCTTGGCTGGAGATTATTATCTTTCAATGCTTGAATTATTTCCCCCCACGCTCTTCGTGATTTGATGGTTTGTGCAGAGAAATCTGCTGTAATTCTGATGGGTGTTCCCTTGTAAGTGGTCTGTTTCTTGTCTCTTACAGCTTTTAATATTCTTTTCTTGTATTGAATTTCTGGAATTTTTATTATTATATGCCTGGGTGTTGCTCTGTTTGGGTTGTAGGTAGCTGGGGTCCTGTATGCCTCATACATCTGAGTATCTTTACCTTTTGCTAAATTAGGAAAATTCTCCTGGATTATTTCTGTGAGTAGCTTTTGTAGTTCACTTGTTTGTGTCCCTACTTCTTCTTTTATGTTCTTAATCCTTAAGTTATGGCTCCTCTTATCATCTTCTTGTCTTTGTATTATTGCTGTTTGTTTCTTTGTTATTTTTAAGAAGTTTTTCATTTCATTCTCCCATATTACAAGTCTGCCCTCCAGTTCAGATAGTCTGTCCTTAGTTTCTTTCAAGCTGTTATGCCAGTCTTCTATAGACTTCTTAGTATCTTGGTAGTCCCTTTGAACCTGCTTCACGTATTCTATGCTTTCTCTGTTTTCTCCATCAAACAATTCTCCCCTTTTTTTCTGTTCTTCCATTCCACCACCTGTTTTTTCTTGGGTGGTACTTAACATTTCTCTAACTATTCTGCATACTTCTAGCTTCAGGTCATTGATAACTTCATTCCTGAATTGGTCTATGAGGCTCTCTATATGGTGCCTTATGTGTATTGGTGTGGTGTCTGCTATTGCCTGTTTCTCAGAATTGGGGGCCAAGGAGCCTTTCTTGTTGCTGCCTCTTCCCATGCTGCCTCTTCTTCTCTGTTCCTTATATATGCAAGCTTATATAAGAGGCCCAGCTTCTCTCCCAGTCAGCCACAGCCTGATCGAATTGCGCCAGTTAGTTGTTCCCGCTCACCGCTGCGCACCAGGGAGTTACGGACCAGGCAGCCTACGCGTCTCCCCTCCCGGCCACCGTCAGGCTCTGGGATCTGGGTTGGGACAGTCTACCAGGTCCGCCGGCAGCGTCACGCAGGCCAGGCACTTTTCACCAATCCCGCCCGAGAGGGGGATGTGTGACTGGAGTCGCCACCGCGCCCTGCTCCCGCAGGACTGCTCGGGCCCAGAAAGTCCTCTGCTGGAGTCAAACTGTGGTAGAGTGTCAGTTTCTCTCACTCACCTCACCACAAGTCAGTGCACGCCTCCCTGCCGTTTGCAGATTGCCGTTCTCAGAGCTTCTGCGCGTCTCTCTCCTTGCCGAGCCGCTGTAGAGGCAGCCAGCCGCCGCGCGGCCGGAAACCCAAATCGCAGCTTACAATGGCGCGGTTCCAGCCTCCACACCGAGTCTTTTCTGTTCCTGTTTTAGCACCAGGACTGCATTCCAAGTTGGCTTCTCTCAGCCCAGTTCGTTCCTGAGTCAGCAGAGCATATCTCCACCGACTTATGTCTCCTTAGTCCCCACCATTCCTGGCTTCTGAGCCGAGTCTTTCAGAGAGCCTCCGGTAGTTGCTGTTATCTGTCCGCCATGTTCTCCCGGAAGTCACCAATACAGGTTCTTGAAGTAGGTATTTACGATCTTCTGGATTTCTGCAAGATATGTTGTGATTTGAACTGTTTTTATTTCTCAATGCATGAATTGAGTATTTTCTTTCCTTTTTTTGATGAGGTTGGCTAGTGACTTGTAAATTTTATTTAATCTTTCTAAAAACCAACTCTTCAATTCATTGATTCTTTGAATTTTAATCTTAGTCTCCATTTCATTAGTTTCTGTTCTGATCTTTATAATTTCTACCCTTTCTGATCTTTTTGCTTGATTTGGTCTTCTAGCAGCTTCAGTTTCAAATTTAGGTTGTTTATTTGAGTTCACTCTCTTTTTCTGATGTGGGAATTCATCACTATAAATTTCCCTCAGAAGACTGCTTTGACTGTGTCTGGTAAGTTCTGGTATGTCACACTGACATTATTGTTTAATTGTAGAACATATCTACTTCTTTCTGTACTTTCATCTGTGACCCATTGGTTGCTCAAAAGTGTGTTATTTAATTTCCATGTGTTTATGAAGTTGTGGTTTCTTTTGCTATTGGTGTCCAATTGTATTACACTATGGTCTGATAACTGTTTTTTTTTTTTGTGAGAAGATGTCACTCTCTAGTTGAGGTTGGCCTTGAATTCAGTTTGTAACCCATGCAAGCCTCCGTGTCATGGTGTCCCTTCTGGCCTAGCCTCCTGAGTTCTGAGATTACAGAAATGAACACAAGAACAACAATAAAATTAGAAATCATGTTCACACATGTAAAAACAAGAATAGTCAAGAAAAAATCAAAACAAACAAACACAAAACAAGAAAAGGCAGAAGGAAAAAAGAAGAGGAAGAAGAAGAAGAAAGAGAAGAAGAAGAAGAGGAAGAAGAAGAAGAGGAGGAGGAGGAGGAGGAAGAGGAGGAGGAGGAAGAGGAGGAAAAAACCAGTATGTCCACTTCAAGGCATGTCTCTGATGTCACTGCTAGACAGCATGGGCCAACAGAGTCCTGATCAGAGTTTATTAATTCTAGCAAGCCTGCTGTAGCTTCATGGAGAGTAGTGGATAACCTTAGCAAGCCTGAACTTCAGTTCTACTGAATTTCAAGCTGGTCTCTGGATGTGAGGCTGGTACCAGATTTTTTTTTTTGTCTTTTTGAGACAGGGTCTTGTTATGCAGTTCAGGCTGGCCTTATGATAGATTTGTAGTCCAAGCTGATCCTTGCAAGGTTCCTCCGGTCTCTGCCTCCCAAGTGCTGGGATTACAGGTGTGTGCCACCATGCCTGGCTCACAGTACCAGATCTTCCAGACCTGTCACAGTCCAGGTGCCTCCTGTCCATTTGAACTTGAGTCCTGATGACATGAACTGGGCAGCCTGATCTTGTCACTGGATGCTACTAGATGGAGCTCAAAGCTCTTTTGAGTTTTGAAGTCAGTTGGCCCCTCTTCAAGATGGGTACGCTAATTATGATATTCATGTGCTTTATGACATGATTCACATGGGAATCACAATTTGTTTGGTGACTTTCCCAGCCTCACATGTTTTCAGCAGGGTTCACTATGCTCAGGTTCATGTGAAGGCCTCATACCATGACTGGGTGTCAGGGTAGGAGAGAGAGAGAAGGGATTCACCTCAACTGGCAGTGTAGAAATGATCACTTCACACACAGCCTCTCTGATATTCTGAGTTAGTTTTAGTGTCCTTGCAATACTAGTTTTTCTTGACTGAAAAACTCCCTGTTCTTCTTGTGTCTTCCTGTTTTCTTTTTTCTGGTTTAGTTTTCTTTTTTTCTCTTTTTCCTTCTTAATTTTTTTCACAACACAATACATATTCTAAGGTAAATTTTGTGATTTTTATGAGTAGTTTTAAAAGGCAAACTGGGCTGGAAGTGTAGTTCAGTGGCAGAGCACATGCTTAGTATGTGTGACACCCTGAACTCAATCTCCAGCCCAGGGTAGATGGATGAACACACTCATATGCACACACACACACACACACACACACACACACACACACACACACACACAAATGCTGAGAAAAAAATCAGAATCAAACTGACATTTGACCTAGCACCTGGGGATTATTTGCTTCTGGGTGGAATGAGATAGATGCAAAACCTGGTAAAACCTCAGTGTCTTTGTATTATAGACAGCTAAGTTAGGTAGAAATACTAGCAGTCAAGTAGGGCTGGACTTTTCAGAAAATCAAGACAGAAGGTGAAAGCACATGATGACTGTGGCTATAGACACATAAGTTGGAGGCTGGACTCAAAACAACAATAAAAAGACGAGGCCTACATACTTCCAAAGGAAGAAATAAGTGATAACACCTGACCTAATAAAGTCTATGAAAACACCAGTCACCTTAGTGGGCAACCAAGACCCTCCAACCCCACCCCATTCATCATCAACCTGAGAAGTTCTTTGTTCTTTACATACCTGTTATAACCTAAGCTCCCCTAACTATCCTAAGGTCTGTTCTAAGGTATAAGCCCACCTGCTGCTTCCCCTCCCCTTCTCCCTTCAAATCTAACTAGGTTAAGTTTTAACTTCCTAAAGGCCATAAAACAAAGGCCTGAGGTAATAGCTCCTGACAACCCGGGTCTTCCCTACCCGGTAGCCCTGTCACAAATTGTGTTAATTGCATTAGATTGTATTAGATTGTACATTCTTCACAAAAATAGCTTCGTTTGTATCATAGTAATACCTGTAACTTGGCCTTACTGTAAATGTGTGTTTTCCTTTCCCTCTGGGCAAAGGATTGATATGTTAATTAATGCTCTCCTCTGTAAAGAATTGTAAAATCTTACCTAATTGATATGTTAACCATTGTTGCCCTCTACAAATAGAATAGTTGTGGTGCTCAAGTAGGGTAACTAAGGTTGTTAATTGCTGTTAGGCTTCTCTATTCTTTGCTAAGAAAAACAAGATCTCTTCTTATCTAAACTTGCTAGTATGCAGGGAGACTTGGAATTGCCGTTTCTGCTTTGTAGTGCATCACACCCCCATCCCCCTCCTTACATTGTGTGACCAGCAGCTGTTTGTGGATTTACAAGATAAAAAGTCCTGACTTTTAGCTGTGAGGTGCGCAGTCTCCAAATTGGCTCCCAGAGACTCATCACCAGGCCTGGATTTTACCTAATAAAGCCTTTGCTTCTCAAATTTTAATTTCTTGCTTCCTTGGATTTTATACCGGGGTCCGAGTTATCACAATACCCCCTTGCTAGTGACCTGCTTCACCACTGGATCAATATTACCTAAGCAGCTTTACTTGTAATCTAATTGGTTGGTCATGGCTGTAATCCACATTGTACCCAAGTAGTTGTGCTCTATAAAACCTCTAAAAACTGGGGTCCTGGCCAACTCGCTTTCTAGTTGTCCCCTCCTGTTTCTCAGGCAGGAGCTTTCTATCTCTCAATACATATTACCAACTCAACATAAATTCAGTGTATGAGACATGTAACAAGTTGGGAGTTATGATATTTCCCTTGTATCATATTTGGAAGTTCTGCTATTATTTCTATATCATTAGACAAAGTCTGCTTTTAATCATCACACTTTTCATGGTGTTCTATGGAATGATTCAGATTGGGCCTGCCCAGTCCTCCTTTAAATTGTGTTAGAAGCACCTCCCAAGACATATTTTTCTTAATGTTTCTTGTGTAGTCCTCCTGCACATATTTAACTGCCTTCCATAACCTCCACAGTAAATCTGAATGACTCAGTTCATAGTGAAGGTCCTGGGCTAAGGGCCTATTTATTTGAATCAGAAACTAAAATAAACATGTTAAGGAGATATCTCAGATTCTTGGTGTCAAATAATTACTAAATGTGGACTCATTGTATTGTTTTATAATCAGCACGTCAGTGTCACAGAGGCCGTTGAATTATTGCATAATTAAGGGATGTTGTGAGGTAAAAGTACCAGGAAAATGTCTTCTGTAATTGAGATAAAAACAACTGTTGAGGACTTTGGTCACAGGGTTTCTGAAAGCTATATTGGTGCCCAGCACTCAGCATTTCTTCAGCTTTGGGTAACTCCTGCAATGTGTGCCCTTAAGCTTCTTCTTCTTCTTCTTCTTCTTTTTTTTTTTTTTGTATTTTTACCGGAACCAGGGATTGAACTCATGACCACAGGCTTGCAAGGCAGGTGCTTATGCTGCTGAGCTAAATCCCCAGCCCCACCCTTAAGCTTCTGATAAGAAGCCATCAACTGCTGACACCTTCTTGTACCCAGTTTCCCTAATACAGTGGCATGGTTACCTAGCACAGTGTAAGTGGCAGTGCACACTCCTTGCTTGTGCCATGTAATAGTAACACAGCACTGATTGATTGAATTCCAACATGGAAAAGGAAGTAATTAGTTGAAAACAGAATGGATGCACTGAGGTTTCCCTGGTCTGTGGGCTCAGCAAAGTGGCTCTAGGCTTGCCCTCTTCTTGTGTGTAGCTTCCTATGCATCTCCCTTGAGGTTACTGGACAATTGTGTATTTTGACCCATTTGATCAGGCAATGATTAGCTATTTCTTTTGGTTTGCATCTCTAAAATTATATAAATCTCTGGAAGAACATGATTAGGAGTCTAGATTATAGAGAGCATATTTTGGGTATGAGTCCTGGTAATGTCAGTCATTTACTCATTCTAAGATTCTGTAAAATGCTGATAAAAATAGCACATACTACGTCAGCATATAAAAATAGTATATGTGCTATTTTTATCAACATATACTATTTTTATAAGTTGTTGGATAAAATGAGATGATGTTTGTAAAATATTGACCATAAAATGTTCCATGAATCTTACCCTTGGGAAGCTGAGACATGAGGATTACAAGTTTGAGATTTGTCTGGGCCACATAGGGAGATTATGTTAAAAAAAAAAAAGGAATTTCACAAAGTAAAAGATATAATCAGGAATGTGTGTGCTTAGCAAGGTGTTGGTGTGGCATCCAGAACTGACTGATATTTTACTATGCCATGGTGGGCTCCTTGCTTCCTTCCGTCCCACAGGTGACAGTGGTGGTCCAATAGCATCATCAACCAGAGTTCAAGACATGCCCAGAGGGTCAGAGCCCTGGATTGATGTCAGCACAGGCCCTCAGAGCTCTGGTACAGAAACTACAAAGATGTTTGAGGATGGAGCTGTAATAAATCCAGGAAAGACTGTAAAAACAAAACTTTCCTGATATAAGGAAATCTGGATCTAGGCGTGCAGGTCATTATGAAACAGAGGAGGTGTGGTTGGCTCACCAAAACTGTTGCTTTTATATGTTTTATTGACAATATGAATTGGTCAACAAAAGAAGAGTTGTTTTAAATTTCTTTCTAGTCTTTCAAAAACATTTCAAGGATTTAAGTTATTACTGGATTAAGAATTCCTGTTGACTCCACGCTTAGATATAGTTTGAACTGACCTGGTTAAAAGCCCTCAGAGGCTGGAATCATTGGTGAGTGCAGGACTTGCCATGCTGCCTCCCTTCCAAAAATGGAGAAGAAGGGGCTGGGGATTTAGCTCAGCGGCATAAGTGCCTGCCTTGAAAGCAGGCAGTCGTGAGTTCGATCCCTGGTACCGGTAAAAATGAAAAAGACCAAAAAAAAAAAAAACAAAAAAAAAAAACACCCAAAAAACCAAAAACAAAAATGGAGAAGAAAATTGAAATCAACCAGTTTGCCAAGTACACTTGCTCCTTTTTGGTGCAAAACCAAGATGAAGAGACATGTGGAGATCCGACACTGGTTCATGGTGAAAAGAGCAGTTAGTAGTGCTTGGGCCCCAACACCACTTCTTTTCTTACAGCCAAGTTCACTATTAAAACAGTGAGGGAACTGAAATTCCAGTACCAATGCTATCATCTGAGACATGCCTGGCCTTTGATGCACGAGTTAATTTATATAGCAACATCACCAAAAGTGCTCCTCTTGACCTCATAAAGTCAAGCATGAAAAAAGCAGCCTTTTATTTGTCATTATGAACAATTAGATGTAAAAATCATTGGCTAATTGATGTGATCAAGATAGAAGTACCTTTGGGAGGGGGCAGATTGGATGTAAGTGTTCTCAGACCTTGAGAGTATTACAGTTATGTTATGAATTGCCTACAGTCCTGAGGTCATGGTATCTCAGGGAATTATAGCTGGACTGTGTCACCTTTTCAAAGCCATGAACTGTACATAACATTGCAGTAAGTATTGCATCAGGACCCTCATCACAACATTAGAATTTACTCAATGCATTTTATTGAAAAAGTTATTTCTGGGTGATACAGTTTCCTCAGAGTATCAACAGCTATGCCAGGATAAGAAATGAGAAAGATTACTTTGTTATTGACAAGTAAGAATAAGTTCCAGGGAGGACTTGCTAAACTCCTTTAGTTGATAGCACTCACTTGAGAGAGGATTTTAGAATCCTTTCTGCACCCTGTGGTGCTGTCCAGAGGGAGTCAGGCGGGTACTTAAGCAATGTATTCAATACCCCTTTGTGGACAGCTGGATCTGGTTCATGAGCAGAAAGTTGAGAAGTGCTCCACATCTCCACTCTTCCTCCTCCTAATCAAAGTTGTCATGTCCCCACTACCCACAGACAAGTGACCCAACTCCACTCCTACCAACTGTGCTGGCCTTCAGTTCAGGGTCAATTCAACTTAAGCCAAGATTGATACTGGCTCTTATTTTAGAGTGAAGCCTTCTGTGTCCTCAACACAGCCTTCTACCAAATAGTACACAGAGAGTCTTTTCATATTAGGACACAGAACAATCTTTCTACATCCTAGATATCCTTGAGGAATGACTGTAATAGGGCATTTGAAGTCATCTGCTAAGTTTGGGCCACCAAACCCTGTTAGATGAATGAAGCCAAGAGAGACAGATGGTATAATGTTGGTGATCAGAGAGCTTCACCAGAATGGAATAAAGTCCCAAAGTGACTCAAATTCCCAAATTTATTGAGGAATAACAAAGGCATAGAGTTCTGCTGACTGCGTAAGTGTGCTTTAGGTATCAAGGCAGGAAAGTAAGGCATAGCGACAGTTTGGTTGAATAATTAACTTTGATTTTTCCCCTGGGAGGTTCTTTGTTTTCCCTGTGAGGTCCACCTCTGAGTAGCCTCGTGTCTTGGATACTTTTCTCTCATTGTTTGGACAAAATACCCACTGCCCCAAATCGAGGAAGGAAAAGTTTATTTAGCTCCTAGTTTGTGGAGGTTTCAGTCTATAATCATCCTGCTCCAATGCAGGGTAGCATGGCAGAGGGGCAACCATTCTTTTTTTTTTTTTAAAAGGACTGGAGAGCGCCCGCGGGTCTCGAACCACTGGACCAATCGGCCTGGGTGGTTGGGAAGCCAGACTCGAAGGAACCGCTGGGCTAAAGCCAGCCCGGGCCAACCATTTTTGGTGGCAGAAAACAGCAAAAGCAGCAAGAGCAAAAAGGGAGGAGTGCAAGAGAAAGCTCTTTGTGCCCCTTGTACTGAATGTAGGCTACCCACCCTACGGTGCATGTAGCATTTACACCCATAATTCCAGCATTGGACCATGAAACCATTACAAAACTCTAATAGCCTTTCCCTATGATTATATAAGGCTTTAGGGGGACAGCTAGATACAAATCAAAATGGTTGATGAAACATCTTGTGTTCAAGACATTCCAGCTCCTCGGAATTAGCAGTTTTCCACCTCTTGAGTCAACTGAAGGAGACATTGACCCCATTATGAGTCACAAGGAACTCCACTGGGCTACAAAGTGAATTCAAGGCCAGCCTGAACTGCATAGAGTGGCCCTGTATCCAGAAAAAAAAGAATTACTTCTTTTGTTAATTCCATGAGAAATATAGACATCTGTCCTAGGAAGCAATTGGATACATTTCCATAAAGACAAAAACAGATCCTGCTTGATTTAACCTCTTTTTAAAGCAAAATTGGTAAAACATGACAAAATCTGTCACTTTTTTTGTTTTTCTGAGTCAGAGTCTCTGAATTCAAGCTGGGCTTGAATTCACTATGTAGTCCAGGGTAGCTTCAAATTTGTGGCAATCCATCTGCATCAGCCTTCCAAATCCCGGGATCACAGGCATGTGCCACCGTGCCTGGTTTCCATTTGGGCTTCACATATTTTTCTACCATTCTTGGTCTTTTATTTTTCCATAAAAGCATTTTTCCAGATAGAATTATCAAATTGAAATTTGAGGTAAAGTTGTATACAAAGCATGCCAGGTGTGGCAGTATACTCCTGTAATTCCAGAATTTGGAAGTCCAAGACAGGAGGATTGCTACAGCCAGCTTGGGCTACACAGTGAGTTCAAAGCTGGCCTGAACTAAATAGTGAGACCTTATCTAAACAAAAACAAAAACAAAAACAAAAACAAAAACAAAAACACAGGTGTGGTGGCGCAGACCTGTAATCCCGGCCTTTGGGAGACTGAAGCAAAATTGCTGTGAGTTTGAGGCCAGCCTGGGCTACACAGTGAGTTCAAGACTAGTCTGGACTACATAGTGAAATTCTGTTTTTCAAAATAAAAACAAAACAAAATGTTTATATGTGGTGAGAACTGAGATGACCAATGTTAAAAGTTCACAGACAGCTTCTTGTGCGACCCCCACTGGCCCTGAGGAACCCCACGCTGCCCTCGGAACTTGGCTCCTGCCACTGTGTACTTCCTGCGCAATGCCCGCCGCCCTTGGACCTTGCATCTGCGCTGCAGGGCTTCCTGTTTGACCCCTGCTGGCCTGGAGGAATGATGCACTAATGGCCACTACCTTCGATGACACTCCCCATCTCCTAGACCAAGTACCTTATCTTCAGCTCCTACTCTTCCTCCCAGAACCTTGAACTGCAGTGGATTAGCCATGCTGAGTTGAAGGAAGACTCAGTGACCTACCACCCAGACAGAAGACCTAAGCAGGCTCTAATCACTGTGCTTCTTCTGGCATTTGTCCTACAACTTCAAAAACCAGTTGAAGTTACAGCTTCACTAAGTAAAATGGGACCAAATGGGACAAAACAGAATTGAACCTATTCAGGACCAAACCATGAAAACAATATAGGACCTCAAAACAAGATAGCGCCCCATGGATGCCTGAACTGATGCCACCGGCCCATCTCTTGGCCCAGGACTGCATATGCTGCTACACCATACTTCCCATGTGCCCCACAGATGCCCGGACCAACACCATCAGCCCACCTCTTGGCCTAGGACTGAGCATGCTGCTGTGCAGTGCTTCCTGCATGTCCCGCAGACACCTGGACTGACACCATTGGCCTGTCCCTTGGCCCAGGATTGCCTACACTGCTGCACCATACTTCTTGTGCACCTGGGAGATGCCTGGACCCAGGACACCTGCTGGCACCTCAGGGACACTCCCTATCTCCTGCACCTAATACTGCTGTTGATCTTCAGCTCCAACCCTTTCTCCCAGAACCTGGAACTACAGCTGATTAACTGTGATAGCTTGATGGGAGATTCAGTAACTGCCTCACCCAAACAGAGGAGTAACAGTAACTGCCTCACCCAAACTCAGCAGGCTCCAGTCAGTGTGGTGAGTATGCCCTTAAAATAGAGGTGTACAGGGGTAAACAGGACCAGAAATAAAGCTTCCTCCAACTAACTGTAAGACCTTGGTGAGTCTGGCAAGAGTGTGGGTGACTCCTTCTTGCACACAGAGAACAATAGTCAGGGTGAGAAGTGTGACAATAAGGACTCCCCTCAATTTGGAGAAAATCAAATGGGCTTATGAGACACACAGGCACATAATAGTGACACAGTAGGGCCTCAGCCGACACAAACACTATAGACAAAGATATTTGGTGACCTGGAATAACCTGAAGATAGAGTAACAGCAGGAACTAAAAGCTGACCTACATCAATACTACTAGGCTTGTCAGCCCAGGAAGAATATAGGACTCACCCAAAAGGCCCCGCAGGGGAAGTCAGGTGACTGGCCCATCTCTTCATTGTGGGACCCAGAAATTGGACAAACATCAAGCTTACCTTAGGACCCCAAAATACACACTACCAACAGTTGACACTAGTGGACCTGAAGGACTAAATATTAACTTGAAACGGGAAAATGGCAAAACAAAAAAGCAAAATGCAATCTCAAACATCTAGTTCACCAGGAGCAAGAACAGCAGACATTGAAATAGAGAACTTCAAAAGTAGCACACCAGAAATCTCTGAAAAGATAGCAAGTGAAATAAAAAAACAACTCCATGAGGCTATAGAGGAAATCAAATTAGAAGTAATCTCTTATGTAAAGACAGAAATAACCTTAGTAAAGGAGTTGCTCAGCTCAACTAAATAAGAAATAGATAAAAAAGTACAGGAGCATGGCATCTTGATTGAAACCTTGAGTGAACAATATAGCAAACAAGTAGGATTCATGAAATAAACTAAAAGAGACATCCAAAAAACAAAAATTTCTATTGAAAGCTAACAAAACCATTTAAATGAAGCTGAAGATAGGATTTTGGACCTTGAGGACAGGATCGCAATTAGTGATCCTGAAAGGATAGAACTCTTAAAAATAACAAAGCAGCATGAAATGACAATCTAGCAGCTTCAAGATTATGCCATGAGCAACAATATAAGATTAATATGCATTAGTGAAGATGCAGGGGTCAACACAAAAAACATAGATAAACTATTCAGAGAAGTAATAGAAGAAAATTTCCCAAATACGGGGAAAAACCTGATATACAGAAAAATGAGGCATATAGAACACCAAACAGTCAACCAAGATAAATCTACACCCAGACATATAATAATTAGAATCCAAGATACAGCATAAAAACAGAACACCAAAAGCTGTTAGAGAAAAGACACAACTCACCTAGCAAAGAAAACCCTTTAGAATCACAGTAGACTTTTCAGCACAAACCTTCAAGCCAAGACATGCTTATTTCAAGCCCTGAGAGAAAACAGCATTCAATCCAGACTGATGTACCCAGAAAAGCTTTCATTCAAATATAACAGAGAAACAAGATACTTCCATGACAAAGAACCACTGAAGAAATTCATGCCCACTAAACTAATCCTAGAAAGAGTACTGAAAGACATACTAGATAGAGCTAAAAATGACCACAATCTCCAGAACAACAACAGAAAGAAACCACCAAGTAGTATGAGCAATTAAATAAGGGGGGAAAGCAGAAAGCAAACAACAGGAACATAACATGGCAAAGTTGAGCCAGTACATATCAGTTATATCCATAAATGTAAATGGCCTCAATTCACCTATCAAAAGAAATATATTGACAGAATGGATCAAGAAACATGATCCCACAATATGCTGTATACAAGAAACAAATCTGATCCGAAAGGAAACTCATAGATTAAAAGCCAAAGGATGGAAAATAGTATTCCATGCAACAAGAACCCAGAAAAAAGCAGGGGTATTCTATTTGCAGAAAATATGAACTTCAAACTTAAATGATTAAAAGAGATAAAGAAGGTCACTACATACTCATTAGTGGAAAAATTCAAGAGGAAGAACTAACAATTATAAATATACATGCACCAAATACAGGAGCACCCAACTATATAAGACAAATACTGATGGACATGAAAAACCAAACACACAAGAACACAATGATTACAGGGAATCTTAACACCCTATTATCACAAAGAGATAGATCAACTAGACAAAAAGTCAGCAAAGAAATAATAGAACAGAATCATACCTTTCAGCAATTGGACTTAGTAAATGTTTACAGAGTGTTCAACTCAACCATATCAGAATACACATTCTTTTCAGCTGCACATGGGACATTCTCCAAAATAGACCGTATATTATCCCATAAAACATTCCTTTATTTTTATTTTTTTATTTAAAGAGAAAAAAACAGAAAAAAGGGTATAAATAACACAGAATTTCAGAAAAATAAACAGTAAGAAATCACTAGTTAAGTTACATATTGTCATCTTAGAAATAGTTGTTCAAGTTACAAAATTAAAGCATACAAAGTGACATTCAAATAATGACACTGCAAACAGTTCTGCTCAATGATCCAACAAAAATTTAGTAATATGGTTATCAGTCCTACACACTTGTTTTTTATCTTAAAGCGGGTAAGATTAAACATGTCAAAACAGGAAACAATTTAAAGAAACACAGATTTTAAAGCAAGTTCACTGGAGATCTTCACTGTCTATCTTATTGTCTCTAGTTTTCTTCCAAATAGTTGTCCCCATCTTCACACACATTGAATATATACTGAACATTATAGAACTAATCAAGTCATTACAGGATGATGAAGGCTTTTTTTAGGTGTTCAAGACCTGATTTTGGGGAAGTCAATAATGACTACCATAATATATCTCATTCTCTTCAAAGTAGCTGTCTTTATCTTTACATATGCTGAAACTGAACCTAAGAGACTAGACTAATATCACTCTGAACAGTGAATAATAGTATTGCTAGATTTTATATCATAATGCTACAGAATTAGCATTGGGTTTCTTAGTGTCTCTTCTTCAGAGTATCTGTTCATTACATTGTGTATTATATAATCTGTTCCCGTAAATAGTTCAGAAATTTTTCCCAAGGGGACTCCCGCACCTCACCATCGGTGTGCTGGGCGGATCTGGGGTGCCTGAATCAGCCTCCCCGTGTGTCTGGAGGACTGTGGATATCTCAGCAAGCAGGGGAGGATCGCAGGTTCCAGAGGCACCGCGGCCTGTGGTGAGTGCCCAGTGCACTCTGCGCAAAGCCCAGACTGTTCGGGACCCTCCAGGCTTCCGGGTGCAGTGAAGTGGAGAGGTGGGTTTGAGGCCTCTACATCTGCCTCCCCATCCCGGCTGCACTTGGAGAACAGTGGAGCTTCCAATGGGTGGGTGGGCCCGCACTATCCCTGGAGCCCAGCCTGTTTGGGACTCCCGCACCTTGCCATCGGTGTGCTGGGCAGATCTGGGGCATCTGCATTAGCCTCCCCATGTGTCTGGAGGACTGTGGATGTCTCAGCAGGCAGTGGAGCATCGCAGGTTCCAGAGACCCTGCAGCCTGTGTTGAGTGCTCAGCGCACTCTGCCCAAAGCCCAGACTGTTCGGGCCCCTCCAGGCTTCCGGGTGCAGTGAAGTGGAGAGGTGTGTTTGAGGCATCTACATCCGCCTACGCATCCCGGCTGCACTTGGAGAGCTGTGGAGCTTCCAA
The DNA here is from genome assembly GCF_034190915.1 of Cavia porcellus. Lineage (NCBI taxonomy): Eukaryota > Metazoa > Chordata > Mammalia > Rodentia > Caviidae > Cavia > Cavia porcellus. The sequence continues at coordinate 37,404,049 of NW_026947489.1, forward strand.
CAGGCAGGTGGGCGGACAGTGTCCCTGAGGCCGAGCTTATCTGGAACTGCAGAGTTCTGAACAGGCAGAGGAGGGCCATTGGTTCTGCAGGCCCAGTGGCTTGGGGTAACGGGGTGCCAGAGTCTAAGGAGCTGCAAACATAGAAGGGGATTTCCAACAGACCCTGAGGAAGCTTTCAAATAACACTTGAAACACAGAAATTTAGCAAATGGTAAGGATACTCAGATGTACGAGGCATACAGGACCCCAGCCACCTACAACCCAAAACAGAGCTACACCCAGGCATATAATAATCAAAATTCCAGAAATGCAATATAAGAACAGAATATTAAAAGCCGTCAGAGACAAGAAACAGACCACTTACAAGGGAACACCCATCAGAATTACAGCAGATTTCTCTGCAAAAACCATCAAATCACAAAGAGCATGGGGGGAAATAATTCAAGCTTTGAAAGATAATAATCTCCAGCCAAGATTGACATATCCTGCACAACTATCCCTGGAAATTGATGGAAAAACAAGGTGTTTCCAGGATAAAGAGGAACTAGGGGAATTTGCAACCACCAATTCAACTCTACAGAGAATACTGCAGGATATTCTAAAAAGAAAAATACAAAGAATCCAGAAATAGTGGCAGAAAGGCCACAATGAATGGAGCAGAAAACAAAATGAAGAAGACAAACTGACAACTAATGACAGAAAAAGAGCTCAACAGAAATGAGGCAGAGAAGATTGGATGATAGGAACAGCTATTTTGGAGAAAATGACGTCTTAATAGGTAACACTGATTTAGTATCACAAGCTTTTTTTCTTCTGTCTCCATTGGTCTAAACAGGTTGTAATTGGATTTTGTTATGTACGATAGTATAAGCAAAAACTTTTAAAGACAAGGAGATTACACAGAAACCATTGTTCATTTTCTGTTAGTTGATTTTAAATACCCTGTAATGCTGTCATCCTCTTAAATGGTTTTACATTGTTTTGATATATTTGATGCTACAGTATACGAAGTTATACTCAAAGATTTCAAGGAAAGAGACAATATGGTAACTACTTTTATGTCAGGATTATCTTGTGGTGAAACACTCTTCTGCTTAAATGGTTATGTTTTGATCTGTGCTGTTTTGCTGTTATGCCCTCTTTTATCTCCATCTCCACTTCATTATTTTTTAATTTTTATCCTTTTAATTAAGGAAAAAATAAATAGAAAATAGCAGGATATATTATAGTAACCCACTTTGACTTTCCATTGTCTTGATTTGGAGCCCTGTATTACTCTCACCATCTTGTTTTTGACTGATGTCCCCCTATTCTTTTTTGCTTGATAGTACCAGGTTCGAAAGTTTAGGCAACAGGTGTGAAGATAGTGAGATTCGTTATGACGCCCATTCTCATTGACTTTTATCTACTTTTGAAGACCTATAATGTCTCCAATGTTTTGGTTTTGTCAGTTTTGTTCTTTACTGTTTTGTTCAGTTTTATTATAACTGATGATATAGGCAATTCTATTAGAGATAGCGGGAGGCATTATGGTAACTATTACTGATCACCTTGTATTATGCTTTTACATTATCTATTAGGTCCACCCTTTTGATTTGATTGACTCTGTTCTGTTAGGTCACATTTGGTTCTACTCCCTTCCAAAAAAGTAATAAGAACTGTGGGAGCAACAAAACCCAAAATGTGTAATAGTCATTGTACAAAAGAGAGGAAAAGAAAGTGCTCTAAACGATATAACTGCATGTATATTTAAGTGTATAAGATAGAAAATGATATCACTGAGTTTTATTGGGTCATTGAACAGAACTGTTTGCAGTCTCACTGTTGGAATGTCCACTTTACAATCTTTAATTTTGTGACTTGAACAATTATTTCTAAGATGACAATATGTAATCCATTAACTAGTGATTTCCTACTGTTTATTTTTTCTGTAAATCTGTATAACTTGTACCCTTTCTCTGCTTTTTTTATCTCCTTAAATAAAATTAAAAAAAAAAAAAGAAACAGACTTGCAGAATGGATCAAGAAACAAAATCCAACCATATGCTGTTTACAGGAAACCCATCTAACCCAGAAGGATACTCACAGACTGAAAGTCAAAGGATGGAAAACAATACTTCATGCAGCAGGAATCAAAAAAAAAAGGCAGGAGTAGCCATTCTGTTTGCAGACAATGTGAACTTTAAACCAACAATGACCATAAAGGACAAAGAAGGCCACTACATACTCGTAAGGGGAAAACTCCAAGAGGAAGAGATAACTATCTTAAAAATATATGCACCAAACTCCAGAGCACCCAGTTATATAAAACAGCTATTAACAGAAATGAAAACTCAAATTATCAGTAACACAATTGTAACAGGAGACCTTAATATGCCATTAACACCAAGGGACAGATCAACCAGACAGAAAATGAGCAAAGAAATAACAGAACTGAATCACACCTGCGAACAAATGGATTTGATAGACATATACAGAATGTTCCACCCAATAACATCTTTGATTCATTGATTCTTTGGGTTGTTTTCTTAGTCTCTATTGCATTAATATTTGCTCTGATTTTTATAATTTCTTCCCTTCTTTTGGCTTTGGGCTTGACTTGCTCTTCTTTTTCTAGATGTTTGAGGTGTAACATCAGGTTTTTTATTTGTATTGTTTCTGTTTTCCTTATGTGGCAACTCAGTGCAATAAATTTTCCTCTCAGGACAGCTTTCATTGCATCGCACAGATTCTGGTAAGTTGTATTTGGATTTTCACTTGCATGTAGGTATGGTTTAATTTCTTTTTTAATTTATAATGTGACCCCCTTATTATGCAAGAGTGTATTATTCCATTTCCATGTGTTTTTGTGTTTGTGAATTTTGCAGTATATTTTATCATTAATTTCTAGTTTCATGCGCTATGATCCAATAACATGCAAGGGACAATTTCAACTGTTTTGCATTTATGTAAATATGTTCTGTGGGCTAGTATATGGTCTATTTTAGAGAATGTCCCATGTACTGTTGAGAAGAATGTGTATTCTGATGTTATTGGATGGAACACTCTGTATATGTCTATCAAGTCTATTTTTTCACAGGTGTGATTCAGTTCTGCTATTTCTTTGCTGACTTTCTGTCTGGTTGATCTGTCCCTGGTGTCAATGGTGTGTTAGGGTCTCTGGTTGTAATTGTGTTACTGCTAATTTGGTTTTTCATTTCTGTTATTACTTGCTTTATATAACTGGGTGCTTGGAATTAGGTGCATATATATTTAAGATTGTTACCTCTTCCTCTTAAAGTTTTCCACTAACCAGTATGTAATGACCTTCTTTATCTCTTCTGATCATTCTTGGTTTGAAGTTCACATTGTCTGCAAGCAGAATAGCTACCCTCACTTGTTGAAGGGTTCCCATTGCGTGAAGTATTGTTTTCCATCTTTTAACTTTCAGTCTGTGATTAACCTTTTAGGTTAGATGGGTTTCTTGTAGACAGCATATGGTTGGATGCTCTTTCTTGATCCATTCTGCCAGTCTGTTTCTTTTAATTGGTGCATTGAGACTATTTACATTAATGGACATAACTTTTATATATTGGCTTATTGTTGACACGTTATCTTTGTGCTGTTGCATCTTTATCTTTCCATTCTGTTTAATTGTCTGCTTTTTAATGTTTTTTTCCTAAGTGTATCTAAACTGTCTTTTAATATTCTTTGCAGGGTTAACTTGGTGATCATGAAGTTCTTCACCTGTTCTTTGTCTTGGGTGTTTCTTATTTCTCCATTAACTTTGAATGACAGTTTTGCAGGGCACATGAGTCTAGGTTGGAAATAATTTTCCTTTAAGATGTGAAATACTTCACTCCCTGCTCTTCTTGACTGTATTGTTTGTGGTGAGAAATCTGCTGTGATTCTGATAGATTTTCCTTTATGGATGATCTGTCTTTTCTCTCTGACAACTTTTTATATTGTATTCTTATGTTGGATTTCTGGGATGGTGATTGTTATATGTCTAGATGTAGTTTTATTTTGGTTATGGCTATTTGGAGTTCTATATGCTTCACTAATCATTGATGTCAGTTTCCATTCTTATGTTTGGGAAAATTTCAGGAATTACTTTTCTAAATATCCTCTTGACATCCTTTATGTTGACTCCTTTTTCATTTATCCCTATCAATGTTATGTTGTTTTTCTTTGCATTATTATGCAGCTGTTCAATTTTTATTTCCTGATTCCTTGTTATTTTTCAAATATCTTTGCTTTCCTGTTCATGTGCTGCAATCTTGTTTTTTTGAGTCTGAAATTCTAATTCACTTTCATTGAGGCAGTTTTTACAATTTTCAATGAAATTTTTGATTTCCTGTGTGTCTCTTTGCATTGGCGTTATGTATTCTGTTTTTCCTTATATTGTTCATCCAGGGATTTTACGTTTTTGTTTAGTTCCTCCAATTTATTAACTGTGTCTTCTTTAGATATTTTCAGCATCTCTTTTATTTCTTTTATCATTTCTTTTTTTACCTGGGAGATTATTTCTAGTTTGAATTCCTTTACAGCTTCCTAGAGTTGCTTCTTTATTTTAGTTGCTATTATTTCAGGTGTTTCAGGTGTATGGAATATGTTTTCTTCTATGTACATTGCTCCTAATGTTTTTTGGGATGGCCTGGAGGCTTGAGATTGTATTTTGGTCTTTTATTTTGTCATTTTCCTATATTTTGGTGTTTCAAGTGTTATTCCAAGGCTTCCCCTTGGCCTTTTCAAAATCCTCTTCTATGCCCTCAGATCCTGGGACTATGTCCACTCAGTCCCTTGGATTGAGAGAGGGTCACTGGGGAGTAAGGAGGCAAGCTCAATTCCTGCTGAACTGGTCCAGTTGACATGAAACTGCAAAGTTCCCTGGTTGGCAGGAGCATCAATCTTAACTCCCTCCCAGGGCTTGGGATGGTGTGAGTACACTCTCCTCAGGCCAACCAGTCTCCAGAATTGAGGTCGCAGCAAGCAGGCTCCAATCCCTGGAGCTGGCTGAGCATGGCTGCCAGAAAGTTGGTGCAGGCAGGCCCAAGCCCTGCTGAGCTGGTTCAGTGCAGCAGGTAGCTGTAAAATTCCCTTGCTGGTGGGAGCTACAATCTTAAACTCCCTCCTGGGGTTCAGGATGGTGTGGGGACAGTCACCCCAGGCCACCCAGTCTCCAGAGTTGAGGGCACAGGCAGGCAGACTCCAATCCCCGGAGACAGCTGAGCACAGCTGCCAAACACACACACTTCTGACACAAAGAAGTACAAATCACAAATCAATGCATGAAGGCATGCTCAATATCTTTGGTCACTTGAGAAATTCAAATTAAAACAAAATTGAGATTCTATCGCATCCCAGAAAGAATGGCTGCCATCAAGAAATCAGCCAATACCAAATGTTGGTGGGGCTGAGGGGAAAAAGCAACACTTTTCCACTGCTGATGAGAGTGTAAACTGTTACAACCACTATGGAAATAAGTATGGAGATTCCTCAAAACACTAGGATTGGAAGTCCCATTTAATCCACCTGTTTCCCTTCATCAATTTTCCCAGAAAAATTGGAAATGTCATGCCACAAAAATATATGTGCACCGAGGTTGATAGCAGCACAATTTGCAATAGCTAAATTTTAGAAACAAGTCAAATGTGTAGCAACTGCAGAATGGATAAAAAAGATTCAGTATTTTTATACAGAGGAATATTACTCAGACTTTTAAAAGGACAGTATTGAGTCTTTTATAGATAAACAGAAGCAACTTGAGACCATACTCTTGGGTAAAATAAAACTCACAATTATAAACAATGTATCATCTCCCTAGTATAAAAGAATGAAAAACAAAAATCTGACAGAATAATAAGATCCAAAATATACAATGGGTGCTATAATAATGAGAGGAGAAACAAGTGCTTAAAAGGACAAGAATACTGAAATGGGGGAAGGGAAGAAAGAAAAAGATTATATATATATATATATATACATATATATATGTATATATATATTGGTAAACATATAAATGTATGTATGTATATGCATGCTAAATAGATAGCTATACTACTAATCTCTGTTAATTCCTCAAAAAGACCACTTTGTGCTGTCATTGGATATTTTTGGGAATTTTATTTTTCATTTTAAAGAGAATGAAACAAACAAAACAGAACAAAGCAAATCAGACAGAGAAATGCAAGAATGACTTCACAACATGACAACAGTGGCTACCATAATGTCTCTTGTTTTCTTCAAAATAGTTGACCAAACCCTCACACACAATAAATCAAACATAACAACAAAATAGTATAAAACCCATCAGAAGAATGAAAGCATTACAGGACTTCAAAACCAGACCACAGGAAATGAAAAATAGTTACTATAATGTCTCATTTTCTTCAGAAGTGTTATCCATACTATCACATACAATAAAAGCAAAGCATAACACAAGAGAACTGATCAAAACAAAAGAATAAAAGCATGATATAAATTCAAAACAAGATGATAGGAAATCATTATTTGATCACTTTTGTGCCTAGATTTTTTAGTTCTTTATTATTTTGAAAGTATAAAATACAGCAGAACAAGACAGAACAAAGCCACTTGAGTGCAGTGAAATTGGTACAGACTTCATAGAGGGTTACCGGGATAACAGTAATAGGTGCCATAGCATATCTCATTATCTTCACATAGTTGTTCTTTCAAGCAGGTATAGCAAAATCAAATGAAATACAGAACATTATAGAACTTATCAAAACAGAATATTCAATAGAGCAATACAATTAATCAGAACAAAGCAAAAGAGTGATGAAAATATTTGCCTTTAAAGAGATGGTAGAAGGAAATCCCTGCATTTGCTATACAGTGTATAGCAAATAGCGTCTCCCAAGAGATGCTCAAACCTCTGGCTCCCATTTGCTAATGGTAGGGGTGGGGAGGAGATGGATGTTTGATTCTCAGCCCACACCCTGGTAGGCTCACAGCTGTTTACCAGAGAGGCAAGTGGGTGCTTGGTTTCCCAGCACCCTAAGTTCCAGCATGGCATGGATCTTGGGAGATGCTGGGTGATTCTCTCTCTAAGGTGTCCACAGCTTGCCCAAACCATGCCTGCTTACCAGGGAGGTGAGCTGTTTGCTTGGTTTCCCAGTGCTCTAAGTTGAAACTTGGTATGGATCTTGGGAGACACTGGGTGGTTCTCTCTCTGGGGCAGCTGCAGCTTTCCCAAGCCATGGCTGCTTACCAGGGAGACAAGTAGACTGCTTGGTTTCTCTGTGCCCTAAGTTCCAACACAGCGTGGATCTTGGGAGATGCTGGGTGGTTCTATCCCTGTGGTGGCCACAGCTTGCCCCAGCCATGGCTGATTACCAGAGAGGTGAGCTGGTTGCTTGGTTTCCCAGCACCCTAAGTTCCAACATGGCCTGTGCCTAGATTTTATAATCTGAAAAACTAATTCTGAAATAATAATTTGTAATATATTAACTGGTGTTAATTCCCCAATTTTTTCTCTTTTTTCAAATTCTGCATCATATTCATCTTTTTTCCTGTTTTACTTTTTAAAATAAAGAACACAAGAAAATAAACCTTGAATAGTAAATTTTATTGAGTTGATGCATGTATTATGTTTATGATTTATGGAATGAAAGAAAAGATGCATCAAGAATTGAGAAATTAAGATTCTTGGATTTATGTCTCAGCTCTATTATTTACCAGTTGTGCGTTCCTAGGATGTTCATTTAATGTGTTTCTCTTACCTAATAAGCAAAATAAGAATGAAAATATTACCTACCTTCTTCCTTACAAAATTACCTTATTTATCTACAGAACTTAATATGTTATGTGTTATATCATGTGTTCAATCAATGTTTTTGTTGTTATTAATGGTGGTGATAAAGATGGCAGGTGAAGTGGAGGTGGTATTAATTGCACAAATCAAAGAATGGGTTTAAATGTGCTGTGAGAATTTCACATATCCGATAAGTGAGAAAAGAGTTATGACAGTTACAACCAAGCTTGTAAAGGAAATATTGAAGGACAAAAACAAAAATGACAAATCAGATCTGAATTTTATCCAGGGTGATTGCATGACCATGTTTCCACTTGCCAAAGATGAAAGCAAAGAATAATACATGTAAGGGGCTGGAGATTTAGCTCAGCAGCCTAAGCGCCTGCATTGCAAGCAGGCAGTCATGAATTCGATCCCTGGTACTGATAAAAACCAAAAAGACCCTTGGTGTCAATGGCGTATTAAGGTCTCCTGTTACAATTGTGTTACTGATAATTTGAGTTTTCATTTCCATAATAGTTGTTTTATATAACTGGGTGCTCTGGAGTTTGGTGCATATATATTTAAGATAGTTATCTCTTCCTTTTGGAGTTTTCCCCTAACGAGTATGTAGTGACCTTCTTTGTCCTTTATGGTCATTGTTGGTTTAAAGTTCACATTGTCAGCAAACAGAATGGCTACTCCTGCTTTTTTTTTTGATTCCTGAAGCATGAAGTATTGTTTTCCATCCTTTGACTTTCAGTCTGTGAGTATCCTTCTGGGTTAGATGGGTTTCCTGTAAACAGCATATGGTTGGATTTTGTTTCTTGATCCATTCTGCTAGTCTGTTTCTTTTGATTGGTGCATTGAGACAATTTACATTAATGGTTATTACTGTTAAATGCTGGTTTATTGTTGACATGTTATCTCTTTGCTGTTGCATGTTTATCTTTCTGTTCTGTTTAATTATCTGCTTTGCTTAGTGGTTTTTTCCTTGTGTATTTATGCCATTGACACCAAGGAACAGATCAACCAGACAGAAAATGAGCAAAGAAATGACAGAACTGAATCACACCTGCAAACAAATGGATTTGATAGACATATACAGAATGTTCCACCCAACAACATCAGAATACACATTCTTCTCAGCAGTACATGGATCATTCTCTAAAATAGACCATATATTAGCTCACAGAACATATTTAATTAAGTGCAAAAGAGCTGAAATCATCCCTTGCATGTTATCGGATCATAGTGCTCTGAAATTAGAAATTAATGATAAAAGATACTGCAAAAATCCCACAAGCACATGGAAACTGAATAACACACTCTTGAGTAATCAGTGGGTCACAGAAGAAATTAAAGAAGAAATTAAACAATACCTAAAAGAAAATGAAAATGCAGATACAACTTATGGGAATTTGTGGAATGCAATGAAAGCCGTCCTCAGAGGAAAATTTACTGCACTGAGTTCCCACATCAGGAAAACAGAACGAATACAAATAAATAACTTGATGCTACACCTCAAACAGCTAGAAAAAGAAGAGCAAGTCAAGCCCAAAGCCAAAAGAAGAGAGGAAATTATAAAAATCAGAGCAGAAATCAATGCAATAGAGACTAAGCAATGAAATTGAAAGGGAAGCAATCCTTCCTAAGTCATTCCTGGAAGCAAATATTATTCTAGTACCAAAACCTGAGAAAGACCCAACTAAGAAAGAGAAATACAGACCGATCTCCCTAATGAACACAGATGCAAAAATCCTCAACAAAATATTGGCAAACAGGATGCAGCAAATCGTCAAGAAGATTATACACCATGACCAAGTGGGATTCATCCCAGGAATGCAAGGATGGTTCAACATATGTAAATCAATAAATGTAATCCACCATATCAGTAAAGCTAAAAGTAAGAATCACATGATCATTTCTATAGATGCAGAAAAAGCTTTCGATAAGGTTCAACATTCATTCATGATAAGATCTTTACAGGGGCTGGGGATTTAGCTCAGCGGCATAAGCGCCTGCCTTGCAAGCAGGCAGTCGTGAGTTGAATCCCTGGTACCAATAAAAAGGAAAAAGACAAAAAAAAAAAACCCAAAAAACAAAAGAACTTTACAGAAAATTGGAATAGATGGTCTTTACCTCAATATAATAAAGGCCATTTATGACAAACCAACAGCCAGCATCATACTAAATGGCCAAAAATTGAAACCCTTTACTTTAAAATCAGGCACAACACAAGGATGTCCTCTATCACCACTCCTATTTAATATAGTACTGGAAGTACTAGCCAGAGCAATTATACAAGAGAGAGAAACAAAAGGGGTAAAGTTTGGAAAAGAGGAAGTTAAATTATCATTGTTTGCAGATGACATGATACTCTACGTAGAAGACCCCCTAAACTCCATTGAAAGACTCTTAGATATAATAAATAAATTCAGTGATGTAGCTGGATACAAAATCAATACTCAGAAATCAATAGCATTCTTATACACCAACAACAAAATCACAGAGAGGGAAATAAGAGAAACCATATGCTTTAGCAAGCAAAAAGTGACATATTTAGGAATTACTCTTATGAAAGAAGTGAAAGACCTATACAGGGAAAATTATAATACACTGAAAAAAGAAATTGAAGGTGATCTCAGCAAATGGAAAGACATCCCTTGATCCTGGATAGGAAGAACAAACGTTGTGAAAATGGCCATTCTCCCAAAACTGTTATACAGATTCAATGCAATCCCAATAAAAATACCATCAACATACCTTATAGATTTAGAGAAATCACTCCTAAAATTCATCTGGAACCAGAAGAGACCTAGAATAGCAAAGGCAATTCTAAGCAGCAAAGGCAAGGCAGGAGGCATCACAATCCTTGACTTGAAGTTATACTACAAAGCAACAGTAGTAAAATCAGCACGGTATTGGAATCAAAGCAGAGCCGAAGATCAATGGAATAGATTAGAAGATACAACCACAACTACAAACACACTCAAATAACGAAGCCACGCAGGTTCACTGGAAGAATGACAGTCTCTTTAATAAATGGTGCTGGAAAAACTGGCTCTCCATTTGCCAAAAACTAAAGCTAGACCCATGTCTATCACCATGTACTAAATTAAAATCTAAATGGGTCAAAGATCTGAATATTAAAACAGAAACACTAAATCTATTGGAAGACAAATTGGGTAGAAACCTTGAAGACATAGGAGTAGGTAGAGAATTCATGAACAGGACTCAAACCGCATGGGAAATACTTCCCAGAATCAATAACTGGGACCACTTCTTATTAAAAAGTTTCTGCATGTCAAAAGAAATCTCCAGCATAGTGAAAAGAAAACCCACAAACTGGGAAAAGATTTTAGTGAACTCTCTCTCAGACAAGGGACTCTTGTCTAAAACATATAAAGGATTAAAAAAAGTCAGACCCCCAAAATTCAAAGATCCATTCCAAAAATGGGCTTCTGATATGAATACTCACTTCTCAGTTGAAGAAGTACAAATGGCAAATAAATACATGAAAAAATGTTCATCGTCATTGGTCATTAGAGAAATGCAAATTGAAACCACACTGAGATACCATCTCACTCCTGAAAGAATGGCCAGGATCAAGAAAACCAACAACAACAAATGCTGGAGAGGCTGTGGGGAAAAAGGAACTCTCCTGCACTGTTGGTGGGAGTGTAGACTGGTACAACCTTTGTGGTTGTCAGTCTGGAGGTTTCTCAAAAAGCTGGGATTGGAAGTCCCATTTGTTCCAGCTATTCCACTTCTAGGCATATTCCCAGAAGAACTGAAAGCATCATACCACAGTGATATATGTGCACCTATGTTTATAGCAGCACAATTTGTAATCGCCAGATCTTGGAAACAACCCAAGTGTCCATTATCTGAGGAATGGATAAAAAAGTTGTTGTATTTCTATACAATGGAGTACTACTCAGCTATAAAGAAGGATCACATTGAAATATTTATTAATAAATGGGTGCAGCTTGAGACCATATTCATAAGTGAAATAAATCAATCTTGCATGTGTTAATACTGAATAGTTTCCCTAATGTAAGTAATGATTCAAATATATAAAAGTATGTGGTAATCATGATTCCCCATTATGTGGCCTTGAAGCCTTATAAAGTTTTCACTTATTAATTGGAAAGGCTTTATTGTGGGCTTCTTGATATGGAAATATTTGAAGCTGTAGTATATGAAGTTATACTCAAATATTTCAAGGAAAAAGATAGACACTATGGTAACTTCTACTAAATCGGGTTATTTGGTGGTAAAGCACTAGGTTGGTGAAACAGTCATGCTTTGACCTGTATTGTTATATTGTTGTGTCCTCTTTTATCTCAATCTCTCCCTTATTCACTAAAAAAATTATTTATTTATTTTTTATGATTTTTTTAATTAAGGGGAAAAATTTTTAAAAATTAGCAGGATATATAATAGTAACTTTTTAAAATTTCCTATTAACTTGTTTTGAAGTCCTGTAATACTCCCACGGCCTTGTTTTGACTGATTAGACTCTGTTCCATTCTGTATGATAGTATCAAGTTTGGGGGTATAGGCAACTACTTTGAAGGCAATAAGATTCACTAAGATGCCCATTCTGGTTTGACTATTATCTCCTTTGGAAGTCCTGTAATGTTTACAATGCCTAAGTTTTATTGGTCTTGTTCTCTACTGTTTTGTTCAACTTTATAATACCTAATGAGATAGACAATTCTTAAGGAAACAAGAGACATTATGGTAACCACTGTTGACAACCTTGTACTCTGTTCTTACATCATGTACTATGTCTATCCTTGGTTTTGACTGACAGCTTTGTTTTACCATATTTGACTTTATTCTCTTCCAAAAAAATGTAGTAAGAACTAAGGAGTAATAATACCCAAAATGTGTAAATTTTGTTGTAAAAAAGAGAGGGAAAAAAAGTGTTCTAAAGGATACAACTGCAGGTGTGTTTAGTGTTGTTAAGTAGCTGACCATATTAATGTTTTTGGTTGGATCATTGAACAAAGCTGTTTGCAGTCTCTCTGTTTGTTTACTTTGTATGCTTTGATACTGTGATTTGAGCAACTATCTCTAAGACGATAATGTGTAATCTATTAACTGGTGATTTCTTACTGTTTTTTTTTGTTTGTAGTTCCGTATTACTTGTACCCTTGCACCGCTTTGTTTTCTTTTGTTTTTTCTCTTTTTCCTTTTAAATAAAAAAAAAAAAAAAAAAAAAAACGAAAAAGACCAAATAATAAAAAATAAAAAAAAAATAATACACTGTTCTGTCAGGCCAACTTCCAAAGACTTACTTCATGGGATTATCAACAGTAAGTGTAAACATAGCTTATCAAACAAGAAAGTAAAGAATTTCACACACAGAAAACACTCATACAATGACTAATTTTACCAAAAACAAGTATCTCTCATTGGCTAAGCTAATATCAGCCTATATTTGTATATATATGAGTATTGTTAGTTTTAAAAATATAAAGAAATGCAAAATAAACTAAAAAATTAAATAAAAGATTAAAACACTTGCCTAAAAGAACTCTGAAAACTGTCAATGTTTTGACATAATGGCCTCACTACAAGTATCTATTAAAAATTAAAACCTACATGGTCATAACATTAGTATAATATTTTGAAAGTTATCAGTATATGCATTGGTCACTTTTTTATTAATCAGAAAAATTGTCTTTATGGCTTATATTACCTATAAGGCCTAAATTTTCAAATATGCCACAACATTTCAGCCAAAGAAACCATGATACAGTAACACTGTGCACACACACATGGATACACACACACACACACACACACACACACATACAAAGTGAAGTTCAAAGTAAGGACTAGAGCTCCTCCAAAAAGAACCACAGCCATTCTCAACAGTAGCAAGTTCCCAAGCTCCTCTGATGATAACAGCAGCGTTCATATCAGGAAAACCAGTGTAATACATTTCTCCAGAAGAGTCAACAGCCCATCTTCTGGTCTCCAGTCCTCCTTCTTCTCCTGTTGACAATAATTATCACGTGGGCTATCCCCACCCAGAACCATGCTGATTCAGTTCAGCTGGGTTCTACTAGTTGAACATTAGTTGATCTACTGCAAACACACACACACACACACACACACACACACACACACACACACACAATATTCATTCCAGAAATCTTTTAACTCATTTAATATGGTTTCTAGAGTTAGTAGCACAAAAAAGTGATAGCAAATGCTGCTTAGAGTACTTTGTCCAACAGTAAAGAAATATAAACAACAATACTGTTCAATTTGATTTGGGGTTTTGGTAAGTGACATAAATACTAGCCGTGGATGACATCAAGTGTACATGAGGATAAATCATAGAGTTATAAAATAACTAAAACCTGGTCAAGAAATTTATTATTGGGTTGCAAATAAAGAAACAACTTTCAAGTAACAAATAATCATATAAAAAGAATGTCAGTGAAAAGAATAGTCAGCTAACTTGTATCATCTCTGCTATAATCCAGGACAGAATTTGAAAGACAATTGAAAGCCACACAAGTGATATATTGCCAGAAGGCATAAAGATTCAAATGAACAAGAAGTCAGGGATTTTATTTTTCATATTTTTAATTTAAAAATGAAGAAATCTGGTTCTCCTTATTAGATATATAATCAAAATATTTCTGTTCCTATTAGCATCTATAAAACAAATAGGTTAAAAAAGGGTATTTCAAATTTCAGTTCTATAACTGCACAGTGCTATATTATAAGCAACGATTTTCAAAATAAAGAACACAGAAGGTGACCTAATGCTGAATACACATATAAGGCAGTAGGGATCAAATGAAGTTTTTCTGACAGCCTTTGGCTGACACTTTGAGAAACAAACCAATTCAAAACAAAGGAAATATGAGGGAAAAAGAATAGAGCACAATTCTCCAACACTAAATTGCTAAATATGTTTGCTATTTGGCAATTTTTGTAGGATTATGGATATTGGAAGTGCTGTGTTACTCAAATCAACTTTAGCTGGAAACATTTCACAGTCATTATGAAGATAATGAGTGGAAAGAATTTCTTAATTTCTTCTTTGAAAATTACAAAGGTAAATATACTTAGTGCTCAGAGTTAGTTACTTTATATTAAGCATCCATCACAGAATCTACAGTATACAGGGCTCCAAAAGTAGCTTCCTATATCTGTATTGATTACACTACTGGAGACACTTGACAGTATGGTAAATAACTAAATGTATGCAGTTCATAAAGTCAGTAGTGATTTAAAATTTCATTCACTTTGTTTCTCCGTTGACTTTGCAGATAGAACTACATATCTGTTATTGTTAACGTATTTAGGAGATCTTTCGGTATCTCACAAGCTGATAGCAAAGCTTCCTCATTGCTTCCTTCATCTCCTTGTTCCTGAAGGTATAGATAACTGGATTCAGAAAAGGAGTGAGAACAGCATCAAAGATAGCAAGAAACTTGTCCCATTGTGACAAAGGGAAGGGCCAAGTATAGAAGAATATTAGTGGTCCAAAGAATAAAACCACCACGGTCACATGAGCTGACAAAGTAGACAGGGCCTTGGATAAACCAGCTGAAGTGTGTTTCCAAACAGTGACCACAATGAAGATGTAAGAAATGATCAGCATGAAGAAGGACCCAACAGAAATGAGCCCACTGTTGGCTGTGACCATGAACTCCAGTCGATTGGTCTCTGTGCAGGCAAGTTTAATGAGCTGAGGAAGATCACAGTAAAAGCTGTCCAGTACATTTGGGCCACAGAAAGGTAAGTCCATAACAAAAGCCAACTGGGCCACTGAGTGGATAAGGCCAAGGATCCAAGCTGTAGCCACAATTAACAAGCACGTTTGAGGGCTCATGATCAGCAGGTAGTGCAAAGGTTTACAAATGGCCATATATCTGTCAAAGGCCATACCTATGAGCAGCACCATTTCTGTGCCACCAATTGCATGAATAAAGAAGATCTGTGCTATACAGCCACCAAAAGAAATGGTTTTATGTTTTCTGAAAAGATCATAAATCATTTTGGGAGCTGCAATAGAGCAACCTCCGATGTCAAGCAATGAGAGATTGGCCAGCAGGACGTACATGGGGGAGTGAAGTCTAGAGTCATAGGTCACAGAGACTATAATGAGGAGGTTTCCCATCAGACTTGCCATGTAGAACACAGAAGAAAAGAGAAAAAGAAGGAGCTGGATCTTCCACAAATTGGAGAGTCCTAGGAAAACAAACCCAGACACCACAGAATAGTTGGCACCATCCATTGCCTGAGAAGGTGTGTCTAACATTGCCTGAAAAAGACAGTAAAGAAAATGAAGTTTGGCAAGGAGTCACTTGCTATGCATCAAACTGTAAAGGAAAAACTTCCTCACAGATCCAAAACAACTTTCCATAACCCTTTGAACTTTATTTGCAAAAAAATACATCATAACTCATCATTACAAGCCATGTCTTCTAATTTCTCATGCTTGCTAAAATATTTCAGATTTGGAGACAAAGTTTAGGAGAAACCAAATAATGACTCCAAAGAAATGTTATGAGGAAAAACAGAAATGCTGATTTTTCTGCACAATTTGTTGCTAAGCCAGTGTAGCTCCCCAAACCTCAGAGATTTCTCATCAGGTTTTTATCCTCTTTGATTGCTCCTATGTGTTTGGCCATTACTCTCATTTATTCTCTCAAGTTAATCTTCATTCTATCCCTGTTTTTGAAATGCCATTTACTTTTAATACTTCAATAAGTTCACAGTATCCACTGGGCATGGTAGATATTTCATGAATGCTGATTTTTAAAAAAATTTTCAACAAAGGTTTTCACTATGTAATTCAAGCTGGTTGTGAACTTACTATATAGACCAAGATGACCTTGATTTTCAGTGATCCTTCTGCTTCAGTCCTTCAAGTGCTGGGTTTACAGTTGTTCACCACCATGCCATTTAAATGTTGATGAATTAAAGATGATTATTATAAGTGGCAAATAAATGGTACAGTAACTAAATAATAAAATGCTAATTGAATCATGAAAATGTAAAAAGGAGAGATTGATGTGAAGAATGGCCACAGATGTGATATGAAATATAATTATCTGCAAAGAGAAGAAAAGCAGAGGTGAGAGAAGATAATGTGGAAACCCTACAAGTATCCCACTGTAGCATCTCAGTCTAAGCCAGGAAAGGTGCTACAAAGTTTAATCTGTGATTGCTTAGCAAAGACAAGATCAGAAAAGAGATTTAAGAATGAAAATTTAAACATGAATACAATAAAAACAATGTAGAATTGAACTTTTTTTACATGACTGATACTGATAGAAAATTGTCCAAATCACGTCAACATTTCACAGTTCATGGAAAAGTCGAGAATCCATTACACTTGCATTTAGAAAAGTAAGACTCAAGTCCTTTGAGAACTTCACTTAGTTCTTTTTCTTTTCCCTGAACACTCAACTCACTGCTTGAACTTTCATTATGTGTAAAATAAAGGTATTGAGGCAGGTGATATTACTTACTCCTTTCAAAAATATCATGTTGAGTATTCCATAATGCAAAACTATTGCAGAATGTAATAAAGTTCACTCTATGAGGATATTCTTCTCATTAGACTGCTCTGTATTTCCTGTCCCATTCCTTTTTTGCAATGTTTTGTATTCATAGAAGACTTTCTCTTCACATTAGCCTCTCCCTTCTCTAATTTTTCTGCTATAGATTTAGCATCTGTTTTACATCTTTAATTATTTACTTTTTTAAGATAATCATCCATAATCAACAAATCTTTGCCATGCCCACTGGACACAGAAAACTTACTGAAGATTTAAAATATTCATGACCGCAAGGCTTCTATGTTTGCACACACAAATAAAATATAAATAATACAAATGTACTATACTTAAATTTCAAATAATTAATTATATCATATAATTTCTGAAACAAGTCATCTCTATAAATCATCTTGGTTAGTGTGGTCTTCAGAGAATAAATCAGAACCTGTACTGCAGATTAGGACATTGATCTAATTTATGTAAATACATAGCCTCATATTTGAACTTTAAGAGTTATTGTAACAAAAAATAAAAATAAAAAAGCATTATTGTAATAGGGAAAAATCTGGTCAAGTGCTTGATAAACTATCTTTCAAGCTAATGATAACAGACAAAAGCAAAACAGTAACTACAGTATGCAACAGAACACAATTACTTCTTTACATATCCTACGTTGTTTCATATTTGTAGAAACTCATCAAATTGCTATTATTAATTCATTTAATTAATATAGAAATTAAAAACAAAAGAGAACTAGTGCATCAGCACAGTAATGGGCACAACAGATACTGATACTCTAGGTCACCTCTTCTCCAATATATGGACAAGGCACTGTTTTTCTCTCTTACTTCCCAGCGGTGTGAAGCGTCCTTTACTCTCTTTCTCAGTGTCCCCTATTCAAATAACAGCACATCAAGCTGATCTGACTGAGACAGAAGGCAAATTTGTCAAATGTTCTCAAGTACCTGGGTTTCATAGTCAACATCAAACTCAACCAGGATTAATTCTACCTTTTTAAACAAAAATGAATGGTAGAACACAAGTCCATATGTGCTGCACTTTAAATCATCCAGGTTGAATTCCCAGACAGCCATTGTCTTGATCCATGTGGAGTCTTTCAAATTTTGATTAAAAAGATTTTGTTCCTACTGCTCTCTAATGAATAGAGAAACAGAAAGTAATGTTCTCATGTCAAAATAATGAAAAATGAAGCCCACAAATAAGACAAGTGCATTCTATTCACATTTAAACATTAGTTACTAAACATTCTATTTCCCTTTTTAAAAAATGTGGTATAGAAAACAGTTAAAAAAGAAAGTAATTTCAACTTCTACTTTCATGTTGTATTTCTTCTCATTGTACTGATCCATACTCAGCCCAACCAAAGTTCCTGCCAGTCTAGTTATAGTTGCATGATTAAGGTAACATTTTGTTGCTTTTCTGTAGAAAACAATTATCTCACTAGAAACATCCTTTTGAGATTTCAACACTATAATATCTTTAACCTATTTTTATATATACCAGCAATATGCCTCCTTAAAGGTCTATGGCATAATTATTTTTAGACAATCACATTTAATCATCTTCTGGTTTGAGCTAGCACTATTCTCTAGATGAACATCTATAAAATGCTATTATTCAGGTGATTACAGCTAATTGGGACACAGGAGACAAAACTGACCAAATGACACTACAGAGACTTAGCATGGCCAATATGAGCTCATTTATCCACAGGAGTTGTAACCCAGAATTCCAGAAGTGGAAATAAGCCATGTAAGAGTAGTGAGAGAGGAAAGACCATAGATGTAAAGACATTAAAGACTAAAATATATTAATCTTAAAGATTCTAAAACATAAGCTAAACAACATTTTCTTAAAAAAAGAAAAAAGTCAGAAAAGAAAAAAAAGCAAAAGAGATAAACAACAACAACCCCCCAAACATAACATTTTCTTTTTTTGAAGTGCACACATATACTCCATTTATGTAACCCTACATGATACCACAATAGACTTCAAAAGTGAAAATTGGCTTTTGTCATTCCCTTTCCCTCCTCTCCCTCCTACTGCAAACATATGCCAATAAAAATATAAAAAATGGAAATGATACAGAATCTCATGCACTCTAATAATCTACAAAAATAATTTAAGAGCAATGTCAAATAAATAAAATAAATATTAAATAATTTAAACTCCTAGACACAATACAGAGATACCTTTGTAAAAATTGGGAAAACTGCCAAATGGCTAGTGTATTATGTGGCATTAGTAATTTGTTATATGTTTTTTAAAAAACTATAATTTAAAAAAATATATAAATGCACAATATTTTGGAAGTATTCACCAAAACAGCAGCAAAAATATTATGGAATATTAACAGTGTGTTCCGTGGTATACTCAAGGTCCTGGGTAACACTATAAGAAAATACAGTTCACAGAGATTGTGATATAAAACTGTTTTGGTTATAGAAATAAAATAAAAGACCCTCAGCCCTGGATCACCTATGCCCCCTAGCCACATGCTTCCCATGCATGTCCCACAGATGCCCATACCTATGCCAAGGGCCTGCCCCTCGGCCTCAGATCACCTATGGATGCTACCATACTGTGTGTTTCCCATGTGCCCAGTGGACACCCAGATCGAGGACAGCAGACCACCCATCAGCCCTGGACCACCTACATTATCACACCAAGAAATTCCTGCCTACTCCACAGACACCTGGAATGATAACACTGGCCTACTCTCAGGGACACACCCACCTCTGGACCTAATACTGCCTTGATCTCTGGCTCCCACCCTTTCTCACAGAACCTATGGCAACAGTGGATTAACAGTGTTAGTTTGATGGGAGATTCAGTAACCCCTCACCCAAACAAAAGACCTCAAGAGGCTTCTGTCAGTGTGGTGAGTAAGCTCCTAAAATAGAATTTACTCACTGCAGTGAGTAAACAGGGGTAGTAGTAAAGCTCCCTCCAACTAACTGTAAGACCTTGATGAGTTTGGCAAGAGTGTGGATGATTCCCTCCTCCACACAGAGAACATCAGGCAAGGTGAGGAGTGTGCTAATAAAGCCTCCCTCAACTTGGAGAACATTCAAAGGGCTTATGAGACACACAGGCACACAGCAGAGACACAGTAGGGCCTCAGCCAGCACAAACACTATCAACAGGGTGATTTGGTAACCTGAAATAACCTGAAGACAAAGTGACAGCAGGAACTAAGAGTTGACCTATATCAATACTCCTAGGCTTGTAAGCCAACGAAGAATATAGGACTCACCAAAAAGGCCCTACAGAAGGCATTTAGATGACTGGACCTCCTCATCAATGTGGCACTCAGCAATCAGACAAACATCCACCACAGAGTAGGACCCTAAGATCCACACTACATATAGTTGAGACCATTGGGATTGAAAGATCAAATATTTCTCCAAAGGATGAAAATTACAAAACAAAACACCAAAATGCAATCTCAAACATCAAGCCCATTAGCAGCAAGTATGGATGACATTGATTTAGAGAACATTAAAAGTCATACCCCAGAAATTTCTGAAAAGACAGCAAATGAAATAAAGAAATAAATCCATGAGGCTATAAGAGAAATCAAATTAGAAATAATTACAAACTTAGTAAACGAGTTGTACAGCACAGCCAGAGAAGATATAGATAAAAAAATATAGGAACATGGGAAACTTATTGAAACCCTGAACAATATAGAAAACAAGCAGAATCTATGAAACACTTTCAAATAAATATCTAAAAAACAAAAAAATTCTATTGAAAATGGCAAAACTGTTTAAATGAAGCTGTGGATAGGATTTCAGAACTTGAGGACAGGATCACAGTTAGTGATCATGAAGCAGAACTTTTAAAAACAACAAAGCAGCATGCAGTGACAATACAACAGTTTAAAGATGATGCCAAGACAGACACTGTAATCCTAGTAGGCATCAGTGAAGATGCAAGAGTCAAAGCAAATGAAACAGGTAAACTATTAGCAGAAAATTTCCCAACCATGGGAAAAAATCTGATATGCTGATAAAAGTGGCATATAGAATACCAATCAAGCAACATGTATCTACACCCAGACATACAGTAATTAGAATGCCAGGCATACAACATGAAAACAGAATACTAAAAGCTGTTAGAGAAAAGACACATCTCACCTATCAAGGAAAACCCATAAGAATCATGGCAGACTTTTCCTCACAAACACTCATGTTAAGAAAAGCTTGGATATTTAGAATCAGTTAACAGAAAATGAACAACGTTTTCTATATTATCTCTTTGCCTATAAACAAATTTGTTTAAACTATCGCATATATTAAAATATAGTAAAATACCACATGTTAAAACTAGTGGAAACAGACGTACAAAGCTTGATGGGACTTCAAAACAAGATGATATTAAATCAGCACTAGCTTTTATGATGTGTTGTTTTCTTCCCAATAGCTATTCGTACTATCACTGATACTAAAATCAAGCAACCCAGGTTAAAACCATTGCAACTTCTTCATTCTCTTGAATAGCTTCAGACTGTCTTGATGTGCTTGATGCTATAGTATATGAAGTTATACTCAAATAATTCAAGGAAGGAGGCACTATGATGACTGCCATCATGTTACATTATCTGGGGGTAAAATACAATGATGCTTAAATTGTTTGGTTCTGACCTGTGTTGTTCTAATACAATGTCCTCTTTTATCTCAATCTCCACCATTTTTTAAGTTAATCTATTTTTTCTTAACGTTCTTTTTCAATTAAGGGAAAACTAAATTAAAAAATAATGGGATATAGTAACTTTTTTGTTTTCCTATTAACCTGATATGAACCCCAGTATTGCTCTCCCCATCTTGTTCTGTCAGATTTTACTATATTCTATTTTGTTTGATAAAATCAAGTTTGAGGGTATAGGCAACCACTTTGGAGGCAGTAAGATTCACTATGATGCCATTATGGTTTGACTGTTATCTTCTTTTGCAATCCTGTAAGGTCTCCAGTACAGGTTTTATTGGTCTTGTTCTGTACTGTTTTGATCAATTCTATTATACCTGATGATATAGGCAACTCTTTTTAAAAATAGCAAGAGGCACAATGGTACCCATTTTTGATCACCTGATATTCTATTTTTGCACCATGTATTATGCCCATTCTTCTGTTCTAACCGACTCTGTTTTTTTTAGTCACTTTAGGTTTTATTCTTTTCAAAAAAGTAATAAGAAGTGTGGGAGGAAAAAAAAAACCCCCAAAGTGTAATTGTTATTAAAAAGAGACGAAAGGAAGGTGGTCTAAGGGATATAACTGCATGTATGTTTGAGTGTGTAAGACGGAAATCCATATTACTGAGCTTTTGTTGGATCATTGAACGGCACTGTCTGCAATCTCATTGTATGAATGTACACTTTATATGCTTTAATTTTATAATTTGGACAACTGTTTCTAAGATGACAATATGTAACCTATTAACTAGTGATATCTTACTGTATTTTTTTCTTGAAATTCTGTATTACTTGTACCCTTTTACTGCCTTGTTTTTTTATTTCCTTTCTTTTTTTCTCTTTAAATAAAAAAGTAATTTATTAGCACTGCAATTCAGTAAAGGCTGAACAACTTACAAGCTATATAGTAAGTCCCTGACTTACACAAACATTCAAGTTATGAATTTTCACAGATACTATCAGACCTTGCATTAGGAATATTTGTAGGTGTGAACAAATTGCAGAAGTAGTTCATGTGTCTACCTTACCATGTTAATGTAATTGTTAATGTAATACTAGATTATTTACAGTTATACTGTACTGCATAACCACTTTAAAGTAACTATAAAAGTAAAAATGTTTCCTTTACAAAAAAAAAAAAGAAAGACAAGCTTGGAGTGAGGTATTTCACTCCCTGAAAGAAAACCACTTTCAACCCAGACTGATGTATCCAGAAAAATTGTCTTTCAGATTGAATGGAGAAACAAGATATTTCCATGACAAAGAATAACTGAAGAAATTCATGTCCACCAAACTAACCTTAGAAAGAGTATTGAAAGACATACTAAATTGTGACAAAAATGATCACAATCTCCAAAACAAGAGCAGGAAAGACATTACCAGGAAGGGCAAACAATTAAACAAGGGGAGAAAGTAGAAAACAAATAATATGAACATAACATGACAAAGTTGAGCCAGTACATATCAGTTATATCCATCAATGTATATGGTCTAAATTCACCTATCAAAAGAAATAGGTTGACAGAATAGATAAAAAAACAGGATCCCATATTTTGCTGTAAACAAGAAACACATCTGACTCAGAAAGAAACTCATAGATTAAAAGTCAAAGGATGCAAAATAATATTTCATGCAATAGGAACCCAGAAAAAAGCAAGGGTAGTTATTCTGCCTGAAGATGATGTGAACTTCAAAACTAAAATGATGAAAAGAGATAAAGATGGTCACTACATACTTGTTAGTAGAAAACTTCAAGAGGAACTACCAAATACAAATATATATGCACCAAATACAGGAGCACCCAGATATATAAGACAAATAATAGATAAGAAAAACCAAATATACAAGGACACAATTCTAATAGGGGACCTTAATACCCCATCATTACAAAAAGATAGAGTAAATGAGCAAAAAGTCCACAAAGAAATAATAAACCTCACTGATACCTGTGAGGAAATGATCTTAGTAGATGTTTACAGAGTGTTCCACCCAACCACATCAGAATAAACATTCTTCTCAGTTGTGCATATACCATATACTATCCCACAAAACATTTTTAAGTAAGTGAAAAGGGTTTCAAATTATCCCATGTATAATATCTGACCATAGTGCACTGAAACTGGAAATTAATAGCAAAAACTTGCAAAACCTGCATAAATACATGGAAACTAAATAACAACACTCTAAACAACCAGTTGGGTTAAAGGTGAAATTAAAGAAATAAACCAATATCTATAACTCAATGAAAATGTGGATACAACATACAACATCCTATGGGACACAATGAAAGTGGTCCTAAGAGGGAAATATATACCAATAAACTGTCATATGAAAGAAACAGAATGAGCATGAATAAACATCCTGATGCTGTATCTCAACCTTCTAGGAAAGGAAGAGCAAGTCAAATTCAAAGCTCATAGAAGAGATGAAATAGTAAAGATCAGAGCAGAAATTAATGCAATTCAATCCCCAAAATACGAAAAATTAATGAATTAAAGAGCTGGATTTTTGAGCAAATTAAATTGATAAACCTCTAGCCAACCTTATCAAAAAAGGAAAAAAACCTGAAATTCACTCAATAAAGACTGAAAAGAGAGAAATTACTACAGATCCCATGGAAACCCAAAAGATCATAAATACTTTGAATACTTTGAAAATCTCTACTCAGGGTAGAAAACAGGAAATGGACAGATTTCTAGAAACATATAAACTACTAAAGCCTAAGCAAGAAGATATAACAATTTTAAATAACCCAATATCACCTATTGAAATTGAAAATGTGATGAAAAATGCACAACAAAAAAAAATTCCTTGTCTTGATGGATTCATGGCTGAATTCTATAAGAAATTTAGAGAGGTTGTGATGCCAATACTCCTTAAAATTTGCAATAAAATTTAAAGAGAAGGAATCTTCCCTAACTCATCCCTAGAGGCAAGTATCACTCTGATACCAAAACCAGAGAAAGACCCAATCAAAACGGAGAACTATACAGCAATCCCCTAATGAACATTGATGCAAAAATTCTCCATAAAATACTGGCAAATAGAATGCAGCAAATCATCAAGAAGATTATACACCTTGACTCAGTGGGATTTATCTCAGGAATGCAGAGATAGTTTAACATATGCAAATCAATAAATGTATTACACCACATCAACAGAGCCAAAACCAAAATCTAATGATCAATTCAGTAGATGCAGAAAAAGCTTTTGATAAAGTGCAACACGTGTTCATGAAAAAAATCCTACAGAAACTCAGAATAGATGGTATCTACCAATTTCACAAAGGCTCACAAAAGCTTTTGATAAAGTCCAACATGTATTCATGATAAAAATGCTACAGAAACTCAGAATAGATGGTACTACCAATCTCACAAAGGCCATCTATGACAAAACAAAAACAACATTATAATAAATGGACAAAAACTGAAAACTTTCACTCTAATATCAGCAATAAGCCAAGGATGTCCACTATCACCATTCCTATTCAATATAATTCTGGAAACATTAGCCAGAAAAATCAGACAAAAAAGAGAAATAAAAGGAATAAAGATAGGGAAGGAAGAAGTTAAACTATGACTATTTGCAGATGACATGATACTTTATATAGAAGACCCCAAAAATTCCATGGAAAGACTAATAAAGGTAATCAACAAATTCAGCAGTACACCTGGATACAAAGTCAACACTCAAACATCAATAACATTCCTGAACACAAACAAAAACTCACTGAGAGAGAAATTATGGAAATATCACCTTTCACAATAGCATGTAAAAAATGAAATATCCAGGAGTCAACAAAACCAAGAATGCAAAAGACCTATATGCTGAAATTATATTACTCTAAAAAAGCAGATAGAATACATTAGAAAATGGAAGAATATTCCTTGCTTTTGTTTAGGAAGAGCAAACATTGTGAAAAGGACCATACTCCCCAAACTGTTATACAGGCTTAATGCAATCCCATTCAAAATAGCACTAACATACCTTACAGATCTAGAGAAAACACGTCTAAAGTTCATATAGAAACAGAAGAAACCTAGAATAGCAAAGGCAATTCTGGGCATCAAATGCAAATCAGGAAGCATCTCAATTCCTGACTTGAAATTATATTGTAAAGCCATGGTGATAAAATCAGCATAGTACTGGCAAAGAAGTAGACCTCAGGACCAATGGGACCCATTAGTAGATGCAAACAAAACTAGAAGACACTCACCCACCTTATATTTGACAAGTGGGCTAACATGTTCACTAGAAAAAGGATAACTTCTTTTATAAATACCATTGTAAAAACTGGCTTTCCATATTCCACAGACTGAACCTAGACCATGGCTGTCATCATACACTAAGCTAAAGTCAAAATGTATCAAAGATATAAATATTAAAACAAAAACAGTAAATCTATTGGAAGACAAAGTAGGTAAAAACCTTGAATATATAGGGATAGGGAGAGAATTCATAAATAAAACACAAACTGCATGGGAAATACTTCAAAGAATCAACAACTGGGATCTTATATTGTTAAAAAGTTTTGCACTTCAAAAGAATCATCAACAAAGTGAAAAGAAAACCCACAGAATGAGAAACAATTATACCCAACAATCCCTCAGAAAAAGGACTTACATATAGAATATATAAAGAATTGAAAAACACAAGCCCCCCAAATTCAAAGATCCTTTCCAAAAAAGGGCATCTAGATAAACACATTTCTCAGGAGAAGATTTACAAATGTCAAATAAGGACATGAGGAAATGCTCACCATCACTGGTCATATGAGAAATGCAAATTAAAACAGCCTTGAGATTTCACCTCACTCCAGAAGGAATAGCTGCCATAAAGGAATCAACTGATGATAAATGTTGGGAGACTTTGGGGAAAAAGGGACACTTCTCCACTGTTGGTGGGAGTGTAGACTGGTGCAGCCATGTTGAAATCAGTATGGAGATTCCTCAGAAGACTAGAATTGGAAGTTCCCTTCAATCCAGCTATTATATTGTGAGTATTGGGATTAAATAATCAGATATTGGCCAGAGGGTGAAAATGACAAATTGAAACACCAAAATACAATCTCAAACATGTAGTCAACAGGTGCAAGAACAGGTGACAGCAAAATGGAGGACTTTAAAAGTCATACAACAGGAAACTCTGAAAAGATAGCAAACAAAATAAAGAAACAAATCCATGAGGCTACAGAGGAAATCAAATTAGAAGTAATGTCTTACACAAACACAGAAATAACAACCTTAGTAAAGAATTTGCTCAACATAGCTAGGGAAGTAATAAAAAAATACAGGAGCATGGGAAATTGATTGAAACTTTGCATGAACAATGTAGAAACCAAGCAGAACCCATGAAACAAATTCAAAGAGATATCCAAGAAATAAAAAATTCTATTAAAAGCTGGAAAAACCATCTAAATGAAGCTGAAGATAGAATTTCAGACCTTGGAGGACTCTGGAGAACATGGCGGACAGACAACAGCAACTACTGAACGCTCTCTAAAGGCTCGGCTCAGAGGCCAGGAATGATGCCGACTAAGGAGATACGAACCAGTAGAGATATGCTCTGCTGACTCAGGAACGAACTGGGCTGGGAGAATCCAACTTGGAATACAGTCCTGGCGCTAAAATAGGAACAGAAAAATCTCGGTGTGGAGGCTCGACTCCGCGCCATTGGAAACCGCGGCTTGGATTTCCCGCCGCGCGGCGGCCGGCTACCTCCACAGCGGCTCAGCAAGGAGAGACGCGACCCCCGAGCTCTGGGAACGGGCGTCTGGGAACGGTCTCGGAAACGCAACAGGCAGGAAGGAAGGCTGACTGGTGGCGAGGTGAGCGAGGAACTGACTCCCTACCGCAGTCTGACTCCAGCGGAGGATTTTCTGGGCGCGGGCAGTCCTGTAAGAGCAGGGCGCGGTGGCAACTGCAGCCGCGCATTTCCCTCTCGGACGGGATTGGTGAAAGGTGCCTGGCCGGAGGGACGCTGCTCGCGGACTCCCTAGGCTGGCCTAGCCCAGATCCCAGAGCCTGACGGTGGCCCGGAGGAGCGACCGACTTCCACGTAGGCTGCCTCCTCCGCAACTCCCTGGGGCGCAGCAGTGAAGTGGAACAACTAGCCAGCGCAATTCGATCAAGCTGTAGCTGACAGGCAGGGAAGCCGGGCCTCCTGTGTAAGATTACATTTTATAAGGAACAGAAAATATGGGGAAGGGAAGCAACAAAAAAGGCTCCTCGACCCCCAATCCTGAGAATCAGGCAATAGTGGACACTGTACCAATATACATTAAGCGCCATTTAGAGAGCCTCATAGACCAATTCAGGAATGAAGTTATCAATGACCTGAAGCTAGAAGTATGCAGAATAGTTAGAGAAATGCTAAGCACCACCCAAGAAAAAACAGATGGTGGAATGGAAGAACAGAAAAAGAGGGGAGAATTGCTTGATGGAGAAAACAGAGAAAACATTGAGTATGTGAAGCAGGTGCAAAGGGACTATCAAGAATTCAAGAAGTATACCCAAGACTGGCATAACAGCTTGAAAGAAACTAAGGACAGACTATCTGAATTGGAGGGCAGACTTGAAACATGGGAGAATGAAATGAAAAACTTCTTAAAAATAACAAAGAAACACACAGCAATAATACAAAGACAAGAAGATGATAAGAGGAGCCATAACTTAAGGATTAAGAACATAAAAGAAGAAGTAGGGACACAAACAAGTGAACTACAAAAGCTACTCACAGAAATAATCCAGGAGAATTTTCCTAATTTAGCAAAAGGTAAAGATACTCAAATGTATGAGGCATACAGGACCCCAGCTACCTACAACCCTAACAGAGAAA
Source organism: Cavia porcellus (assembly GCF_034190915.1). Lineage (NCBI taxonomy): Eukaryota > Metazoa > Chordata > Mammalia > Rodentia > Caviidae > Cavia > Cavia porcellus. The sequence goes on from NW_026947489.1 coordinate 37,432,881, forward strand.
CACCCAGGCATATAATAATAAAAATTCCAGAAATTCAATACAAGAACAGAATATTAAAAGCTGTAAGAGACAAGAAACAGATCACTTACAAGGGAAGACCCATCAAAATTACAGCAGATTTCTCTTCACAAACCATCAAATCACGAAGAGCATGGGGAGAAATAATTCAAGCTTTGAAAGATAATAATCTCCAGCCAAGATTGAGATATCCTGCACAACTGTCCCTGGAAATTGATGGAAAAACGAGGTGCTTCCAAGATAAAGAGGAACTGGGGGAATTTGCAACCACCAATCCAACCCTACAGAAAGTATTGCAGGATATTCTAAAAAAAGAAAAATACAAAGAACCCAGAAATAGGGGCGGGGAGGCCACAACGAATAGAGCAGAGACCAAAACGAAGAAGACAAACTGACAGCTACTGACAGAAAAAGAGCTCAACAGAAATGAGACAGAGAAGATTGGATGATAGGAACAGCTTTTTTTGGAGAAAATGACATCTTAATAGGTAATGCTGATTTAGTACCATCTTGTTTTGAAGTCTCATCTAGCTTTTGTTCTTCTGTCTCCAATGGTCTAAACAGGTTGTATCTTATTGGATTTTACTATGTACGATAGTATAAGAAAAAACCTTTTAAAGACAAGGCGATTATACAGAGACCATTGTTCATTTTCTGTTAGTCGATTCTAAATACTCTATAATGCTGTTATTCTCTTAAATGGATTTACATTGTTTTGATATACTTAATGCTACAGTATATGAAGTTGTACTCAAGGACTTCAGGGAGGGAGTCAATATGGTAACTATTTTTGGGTCAGGATTAGCTGGTGGTGAAACACTATTCTGCTTAAATGGTTATGTTTTGATCTGCCCTGTTTCGCTGTTATGCCCTCTTTTTTTCTCAATCTCCACTCCATTATTTACTTTTTTATTTTTACCCATTTAATTACAGGGAAAAATATAGCAGGATATAATATAGCAACCCACTTTGACTTTCTATTATCTCGATTTGAAGCCCTGTATTACCCTCACCATCTTGTTTTTGACTGAGGTTCCTATATTCTGTTTTGCTGGATAGTATCAGGTTCGAAAGTTTAGGCATCAGCTGAGAAGATAATGAGATTCATTATAACGCCCATTCTCGTTGACTTTTATCTACTTTTGAAGACCTACAATGTCTCCAATGTTTTGATTTTGTCGGTTTTATTCTTTACGGTTTTGTTCAATTGTATTACAACTAATGATATAGGCAATTCTATTAGAAATAGCGGGAGGCATTAGGGTAACCATTGTTGATCACCTTGTATTATGTTTTTATATTATCTATTATGTCCACCCTTTTGACTTGACCGATTCTGTTCTGTTATGTCACATTTGGTTTTACTCTCTTCCAAAAAAGCAACAAGAACCGTGGGAGCAATGAAACCCAAAATGTGTAATAGTCACTGTACAAAAGAGAGGAAAAGAAAGTGCTCTAAACTATATAACTGCATGTATATTTAAAAGTATAAGATAGAAAATGATATCACAGAGTTTTATTGGATCATTGAACAGAACTGTTTGCAGTATCATTGGTGGAATGTCCACTCTACAAGCTTTAATTTTGTGACTTGAACAATTATTTCTAAGATGGCAATATGTAATCCATTAACTAGTGATTTCCTACTGCGCATTTTTTTATTCTGTAAATCTGTATAACTTGTACCCCTTCACTGTTTTTTTTCTTTCTTTTCTTTTCTCCTTAAATAAAAATTAAAAAAAAAAAAAAGAATTTCAGACCTTGAGGTCAGGATCGCAGTTAGTGACCATGAAAAGATAGAACTTACAAAAACAACAAAGCAGCATGAAATCAAATCCAGCAGCTTCAAGATGACACCAAGAGAAACAATGTAAAATTAATAGGCATCAGTGATGATTCAGGAGACAATGCAAAGGACATAACGAAGGTGTTCACAGAAGTAACAAAAGAAAATTTCCCAAACATGGGGAAAAATCTGACATACAAATAAGTGAGGCATATAGCATGCCAAACAGTCATAACCAACATAGATCTACATATATAGACATATAATAATTAAGATCCCAGACACAGAGCTTAAAAACAGAATACTAAAAGCTGTTAGAGAAAAGACACAACTCACACCTCAAGGAAAACCTATTAGAATCATGGCAGACTTCTCAGCACAAACCTTCCAGTTAAGATAAGTTTGTAGTGAAGTATTTCAAGCCCCAAAAGAAGTCAACTTTCAACCTAGACTGGTGTACCCAGGAAAACTGGAAACAGAAGAAACCTAGAGTAGCAAAGGTGATTCTCGGCAACAAAGGCAAGACAGGAGGAATCTCAATTCCTGACTTGAAATTATACTACAAAGCCACAGTAATAAAATCAGCATGATACTGGCAAAGAAATAGACCTGAGGATAAATGGAACAGATTAGAAGATGCAAACACTACTACAAAGACACTCAGCCACAAAGGAGCTAAACATATTCAATGGAAAAAAAGATAGTCTCTTTAATAAATGGTGTTGAAAAAAGTTGGCATTCCACATACCAAAGACTGAAAATAGACCCATGCCTATCACCATGCACTAAACTAAATTAAAAGTGGATCAAGGATCTAAATATTGAAACAGAAACACTAAGTCTACCTGAAGACAAAGTAGGTAAAAATCTTGAAGACATAGGGATAGGGAGAGAATTTATGAATAAAACACAACCCGCAGGGGAAATACTTCAAAGAATCAACAACTGGGATCTCATATTACTAAAAGATTTTGCACTTCCAAAGAAATCACCAACAAAGTGAAAATAAAACAGAATGGGAAAGAATTTTAGGCAACAATTCCTCAGACAATGAACTTATATCCAGAATATATGAAGAACTGAAAAACATCAAGCCCCCCAAATTCAGACTCTCTCCAAAAATGGGCATCTGAGATGAACACACAGTTCTCAGAAGAAGATATACAAATGCAAATAAATACATGAATAAGGGGAAACCAAGCAATCACCTCACATCCCTGATAAGTGGCTATGGCTCAGCATGCTGCAGCCAGTCCAGGATAAGAACCACCAGCATCTCCTGAGATCTGTGCCATGGTGGGTCTTAGGGCACTGGGAAACCACACAATCACCTGACTCCCTGATAAGTGGTAGTGAGCCTACCGGCACATGGGCTGAGAATCAAACATCCCATGTCCACCCACTATGTTAGCAAATGGGAGCCAGAGATCTGAGCATCTCTTGGGAGGTTGACCATATGCAATATAGAAAATAAGGGAGATTTCCTTCTACCATTTCTTTTTTTTTTTTTTGAATTTTTTTAAAATTTTATTTAAGGAGAAAAGAAAAAAAAAGCAGAGAAAGGGTACAAGTTATACAGATTTGCAGAAAAAAAAATGAACAGTAGGAAATCACTAGTTAATGGATTACATACTGTCATCTTAGAAATAATTGTTCAAGTCACAAAATTAAAGCTTGTAAAGTGGACATTCCATCAATGATACTGCAAACAGTACTGTTCAATGATCCAATAAAACTCTGTGATATCATATTCTATCTTATACACTTAAATATACATGCAGTTATATAGTTTAGAGCACTTTCTTTTCCTCTCTTTTGTACAATGACTATTATACATTTTGGGTTTCATTGCTCTCACGGTTCTTATTACTTTTTTGGAAGAGAGTAAAACCAAATGTGACATAACAGAACAGAATCGGTCAAGTCAAAAGGGTGGACATAATAGATAATGTGAAAACATAATACAAGGTGATCAACAATGGTTACCATAATGCCTCCCGCTATCTCTAATAGAATTGCCTATACCATTAGTTATAATACAATTGAACAAAACAGTAAAGAACAAAACCGACAAAGCCAAACCATTGGAGACATTGTAGGTCTTCAAAAGTAGATAAAAGTCTACGAGAATGGGCGTTATAATGAATCTCATTATCTTCATAGCTGATGCCTAAATTTTCGAACCTGATACTATCCAGCAAAACAGAATAGGGGGACATCAGTTAAAAACCAGATGGTGAGAGTAATACAGGGCTTTAAATCGAGGTAATGGAAAGTCAAAGTGGTTTACTATAATATATCCTGCTATTTTTTTCCTTTAATTAAAAGGATAAAAAATTTTAAAAAAGTATTAAAAAAGTAAATAATGGAGTGGAGATTGAGATAAAAGAGGGCATAACAACGAAACAGCACAGATCAAAACATAACCATTTAAGCAGAATAGTGTTTCACCACCAGATAATCCTGACCTAAAAGTAGTTACCATATTGTCTCTTTCCTTGAAATCCTTGAGTACAACTTCATATACTGTAGCATTAAGTATATCAAAACAATGTAAAACCATTTAAGAGAATGACAGCATTACAGAATATTTAGAATCGACTAACAGAAAATGAATAATGGTTTCTGTATAATCTCCTTGTCTTTAAAAGGTTTTTGCTTATATTATTGTACATAATAAAATCCAGTAAGATACAACCTATTTAGACCATTGGAGACAGAAGGACAAAAGCTAGATGAGACTTCAAAACAAGATGATACTAAATCAGTATTACCTATTAAGATGTCATTTTCTCCAAAATAGCTGTTCCTATCATCCAATCTTCTCTGCCTCATTTCTGTTGAGCTCTTATTCTGTCAGTAGCTGTCAGTTTGTCTTCTTCACTTTGTTCTCTGCTCCATTAGTCATGGCCTCCACTATTTCTGGATTCTCTGTATTTTTCTTTTTTTAGAATATCCTGCAATACTCTCTGTAGAGTTGAATTGGTGGTTGCAAATTCCCCCATTTCCTCTTTATCCTGGAAGCACCTTGTTTTCCCATCAATTTCCAGGGACAGTTGTGCAGGATATCTCAATCTTGGCTGGAGATTATTATCTTTCAAAGCTTGAATTATTTCCCCCCACGCTCTTCGTGATTTGATGGTTTGTGCAGAGAAATCTGCTGTAATTCTGATGGGTGCTCCCTTGTAAGTGGTCTGTTTCTTGTCTCTGACAGCTTTTAATATTCTGTTCTTGTATTGAATTTCTGGAATTTTTATTATTATATGCCTGGGTGTTTCTCTGTTTGGGTTGTAGGTAGCTGGGGTCCTGTATGCCTCATACATTTGAGTATCTTTACCTTTTGCTAAATTAGGAAAATTCTCCTGGATTATTTCTGTGAGTAGCTTTTGTAGTTCATTTGTTTGTGTCCCTACTTCTTCTTTTATGTTCTTAATCCTTAAGTTATGGATCCTCTTATCATCTTCTTGTCTTTGTATTATTGCTGTTTGTTTCTTTGTTATTTTTAAGAAGTTTTTCATTTCATTCTCCCATATTACAATTCTGCCCTCCAGTTCAGATAGTCTGTCCTTAGTTTCTTTCAAGCTGTTATGCCAGTCTTCGATAGACTTCTTATTTTCTTGGTAGTCCCTTTGAACCTGCTTCACATATTCTATGCTTTCCCTGTTTTCTCCATCAAACAATTCTCCCCTCTTTTTCTGTTCTTCCATTCCACCATCTGTTTTTTCTTGGGTGGGGCTTAGCATTTCTCTAACTATTTTGCATACTTCTAGCTTCAGGTCGTTGATAACTTCATTCCTGAATTGGTCTATGAGGCTCTCTATATGGTGCTTTATGTGTATTGGTGCGGTGTCCGCTATTGCCTGTTTCTCAGAATTGGGGGCCGAGGAGCCTTTCTTGTTGCTGCCTCTTCCCATATTCTCTGTTCCTTATATATGCAAGCTTATATGAGAGGCCCAGCTTCTCTCCCTGTCAGCCACAGCCTGATGGAATTGCGCCGGTTAGGTGTTCCCACTCACCGCTGCGCACCAGGCAGCCTACGTGGGGGCCCGCCCCTCCTGGCCTCAGTCAGGCTCTGCGATCTGGGTTGGGCCAGCCTACGGGGTCCGCCGGCAGTGTCAAGCAGGCCAGGCACTTTTCACCAATCCCGCCCGAGAGGGGGATGTGTGGCTGGAGTCGCCAGCGTGCCCTGCTCCCGCAGGACTGCTCGGGCCCAGAAAGTCCGCTGGAGTCAAACTGTGGTGGAGTGTCAGTTTCTCTCACTCACCTCGCCACAAGTCAGAACATGCCTCCCTGCCCGTCCTGTTTTCGACTCCGTTCGCAGACTCACGTTCTCAGAGCTTCCGCGCATCTCTCTCCTTGCCGAGCTGATGTAGAGGCAGCCAGCCACTGCGCGGCGGGAAACCCAAATCGCGGCTTCCAATGGCGCAGGGTCCAGCCTCAGCAGCGAGACTTTTCTGTTCCTGTTTTAGCACCAGGACTGCATTCCAAGGTGGTTTCTCTCAGCCGAGTTCGTTCCTGAGTCAGCAGAGCATAACTCCACCTGCTTATGTCTCTTTAGTCCGCACCATACCTGGCTTCTGAGCCTAGTTTTTCAGAGAGCCTCCGGTAGTTGCTGTTATCTGTCCGCCATGTTCTCCCAGAAGTGACTTTCTACCATTTCTTGAAGGAAAATATTTTTACCACTGTTTTGCTTTATTCTGTTTAATGGTATTGCTCTAGTCAATATTCTGTTTTGATAATTTCTATAATGTTCTGTGTTTCATCTTATTTTGCTGTACCCAATTGGAAGAACAACTATTGTGAAGATGACTAGATATACTGTGGTACCTAGTACTGTTATCCCAATAACCTGCTGTAAAGTTCTGTACCATTTTTACTACACTGTCTAAATTGGCTTTGTTCCATACTCCCAAAACTGTTGTACAGATTTAACGCATTCTCAATCAAAATATCATTAACATACCTCACAAATCTAGAGAAAACATTCCTAAAACTCATTTGGAAACAGAAGAATCCTAGAATAGTAAAGGCAATTCTGGGCAACAAAGGCAAGGCAGGAGGCATCTCAATTCCTAACTTGAAACTATTCTACAAAGCCACAGTGATAAAATCAGCATGGTACTGGCAAAGACATAGACCTGAGGATCAATGGAACAGATTAAAAAATGCAAACACAACTACAAAGACATTCAGCCCCTTGATATTTGACAAAGGGGCTAAATGTGTTCACTGGAAGAAGGATAACCTCTTTAATAAATGGTGTTGGAGAAATTGTTTTATATATGCTGGAGATTGAAAATTGATCCATTCCTATCACCACGTACAAAACTAAAGTCTAAATGGATCAAAGATCTAAATGTTAAAATGGAAACACTAAATCTCCTGGAAGACAAGCTAGGTAGAAGTCTTGGAGAGGTAGGGTTAGGAAGAGAATTCATGAACAAAATGCAAACTGCATGGGAAACACTTCAAAGACTCAAGAACTGGGATCTCATGTTATTGAAAGGTTTTTGCACTTCAAAAGATATCACCAACAGAGTGAAAAAAAGAAAACCCACAGAATCAGAAAGAATTTTAGCTAGGAACCCCTCAGACAAAGGACTTATATCCAGAAGATATAAAGAATTGAAAAACAGCAAGCCCCCAAATTCAAAGATCTTCTCCAAAAATGGGCATCTTAAATGAACATGTATTTCTCAGATGAAGATATACAAATGACAAATAAATATATGACCATCACTGGTCATTTGAGAAATGCAAATTAAAACAGCATTGAGATTTCCTCTCACTCTGGAAAGAATAGCTGCCATTAAGAAATCAACTGATAACAAGTATTGGGAGGATGTGGGGAAAAAGAAATACTGTTCCACTGTTAGTGGGAGTGTAGACTGGTGCAACCACTATGGAAATCAGTATGGAGAATTCTCAGAAGACTAGGATTGGAAGTTCCATTCAACCCAGCTATTCCCCCCTCCTAGGTATTTCCCAGAAAAACTGAAAAGGTCATATCTGAGTGATATATATGTACTCATGTTCATAGCAGCACAATTTGTAATAGCTAAATACTGGAAACAAGCAAGATTCCTGTCAACTGCAGACTGGATGAAAAAGATGTATTTTTATACAATGAAATATTACTCAGCTATTAAAAAGGACAATCTTGCTTCTTTCAATCTGGGAATCTCAGCTGCTGGGTGTGGTGAGTCCTGTGCACCATCCTGAGCCCTGGGAGACTTTAAGATCATTGCTTGCAGTTGTCAAGGACCCGCCCAGCTTCCAGTCACACAATGTTGGGCTTTGCAGGTTTTGCGCCTGCCTGGGCCATGATCAATCCAGAAAACTCAGCTGCCGGCCAGGGTGAGTCCTGCACACCATCCAGAGCCCCCAGAGGCTTTTAGATAATTGCTTTCAGTGGTCAAGGACCCACCAAACTTCCACCCACACTAGACTAGCCTTGGGAGGTTTTGTGGACAACTGGATTATGCCCAGTGATCTTCTTCTACCAAGGGAGTTGAGAGTACGTGAAGTGAGTTCCAGGACATTGCTTCTAACCTGGGGAGAGCTTTAGACCATCATCCACAATGGTTAGGTGGTTGGCCAGCTTCCAGGAACACTGAGGTGGCACAGGAGGGTCTGAGGGCCTGACTGGACCACACTCAGTAACCTCCATTCAGTCCCAGGAGCACAGGGCATAGGACATGATTTCTAATACATCCAGAGGAAGCCTTAGAAAAACATTTGAAACACGGAAATACAGGAAAATGACAAAACAAAAGACTAAAATGCAATCTCAAACTTCCAGCTCATCCCAAGAAAGGTTAGGAGCCATGTGCATAGAAGAAAATATGTGCCATACACCTGAAATATCTGAAATAATAGCAACTGAAATAAAGAAGAAACTCTGAGAAGCTTTAAAGGAATTCAAACTAGAAATAATCTCCCCAGTAAAATAGAAATGATAGAAGTAATGAAAGAGATGCTGAACACATCTAAAGAGGACACAGTTAAAAAATTAGAGGAACAAAGCAAAAAGATAGAATCCCTGGTTGAGCAATATAAGAAACAGAACACATGAAGCAGATTCAAAGAGAGATACAGGAAATAAAAAATTCCAGTGAAAGTTGTCAAAACTGCCACAACAAAAGTGAAGATAGAATTTCAGACCTCAAAGACAAGATTGCAGCTAGTGAACAGGAAAGGAAAAATTTTTTAAAAATAACAAGGAATCAGAAAATAACAATTCAACAACTGCAAGATGATGCAATGAAAAACAACATAAGATTGATAGGGATAAATGAAAAAGAAGGGGACAACACAAATGACATCAAGAGGCTATTTAGAGAAGTAATAGCTGAAAATTTCCCAAACATGAGAATGGAAAATGACATTAGAATTAGTGAAGCCATATAGAACCCCAAACAGCCATAACTAAAATAAAACTACCTCCAGACATATAATAATCACCATCCCAGAAATCCAACATAAGAATAGAATATTAAAAGCTGTTAGAGAGAAAAGACAGACCACCTATAAAAGGAAACCTATCAGAATCACAGCAAACTTCTAAACACAAACAATGAAGTCTATAAGAATATGGAGTGAAGTATTTCAGATCCTAAGGGAAATGATTTCCAACTTAAACAGATGTACCCTGCAAAACTGTCCTTCAAAATGGATGGAGAAATAAAATACTTCCATGACAAAGAGCAACTGAAGAACTTCATGATCACCTGCAAAGAATACTGAAAAACAGTTTAGATACACATAGGAATAAACCATGAAGCAAGGTAGACAATTAAACAGAATGGAAAGATAAATATGCAACAGCAGAAAGATGACACATCCACAGTAAAGCAATATAGAGCAGTTATAATCATTAATGTAAATGGTCTCAATTCCCCAATTAAATGAAACTGACTGGCAGAATGGATGAAGAAACAATATTCACTTTATCCTGTCTACAAGAAACCCATCTCACCCAAAAGGAAACTCACAGTCTGAAAGTCAAATCATGGAAAACAATTCTTCATGCAACAGAAAAAAAAAAAAAAAACAAAAAACAAAAAGTGGGGGTAGCTATTCTGTTTGCAGATATTGTGAACTTCAAACCAAGCATGATCCTAAGTGACAAAGAAAGTCACTACATACAGGTAAGGGAAAAATTCAAGAGGAAGAGATAACAATCTTAAGTATATATGCACCAAATTCTAGAGTACCCAGTTATACATAGAAGTATTAACAGAAATAAAAAACCAAATAAGCAATAACACAATTATAACAGGAGACCTTAACACACCATTGCCACCAAGGGACAGATCAACCACACAGAAAATCAGCAAAGAAATAACAGAACTTAATCACACCTGTGAACAGATGGACTTGATAGACATATACAGAGTGTTCCATCCAACAACATCAGAATGTACATTCTTCTCAGCAGCATAAGGGAAATTCTCTAAAACAGACCATACACTCAGAGAACATATTTAAATAAATGCAAAAAATTGAAATTATCCCATGCCTGTTATCAGATCATAGTGCCACGAAACAAGAAATTAATGATAAATGAAACTGGAAAAACCCACAAGCACATGGAAATTGAATAATACACTTGAGCAATCAGTGAGTGACAGGGAAAACTGATGAAGAAATTAAACAATATCTACAAGCAAACAAAAATACAAATACAACTTACCGAAATCTGTGGGATGCAATCAAAGCCGTCCTCAGAGGAAAATTTATTGCACTGAGTTCCCACATCAGGAAAACAGAACGAATACAAATAAACAACCTGATGCTACAACTCAAACATCTAGAAAAAAAAGAGGAAGTCAAACACAAAGCCAAAAGAAGGGAGGAAATTATAAAAAGCAGGCAGAAATTAATGGAAAAGTGGCTAAGAAAATAATCCAAATAATCAATGAATCCAAGAGTGGGTTCTTTGAAAGAACAAAAAGTTGATAAGCCCCTAGCCAACTTTATTAAAAAAAAGGGGGGAGGGAAGCTCAAATTTTCATGCAATAAGTAATGAAAAGGTGAAATCACTACAGACTCTGGAAACACACAAGATCATCAACACCTATTTCAAAAACCTCTACTCTCATTGGTTCAATAACACAGAAGAAATGGACAGATTCTTAGAAACATGAAGTACCAAAGCTGGGTCAAGAAGATGTCAAATTGCTGAATAACCCAATTTCTATTTATGAAATTGAAAATGTAATTAAGTCATTTCCTACAAAAAAGAGCCCAGGCCCAGACGGATTCACTGTAGAATTCTACAAGAAATACAAAGAAGAATTAATGTCGACACTCCTCAAATTCTTCAATGAAATTGAAAGGGAAGCAATCCTTTCTAAGTCATTTCTGGAAGCAAATATTACTCTAGTACCAAAACCTGAGAAATACCCAACTAAAAAAGAGAACTAAAGGCTAATCTCCCTAATGAACACAGATGCAAAAATCCTCAATAAATATTGGCAAACCGGATGCAGCAAATCGTCAAGAAGATTATACACCATGACCAAGTGGGATTCATCCTAGGCATGCAGGAATGGTTCAACATATGTAAATCAATAAATGTAATCCACCATATCAATAAAACCAAAAGTAAGAATCACATGATCATTTCTGTAAATGGAGAAAAAGCTTTTGATAAGGTCTAACATTCATTCATGATAAGAACCTTACAGAAAATTGGAATAGATGGTCTTTACCTCAATATCATAAAAGCCATCTGTGACAAACCAACAGCCATTATCATATTAAATGGCCCCAAACTGAAGGCCTTTACCTTAAAATCAGGCACAAGACAAGGGTATTCCTTATTACTGCTCCTATTCAACATATACTGGAAATACTGGCCAGAGCAATTAGACAAGAGAGAAAAATAAAAGGGGTAAAGATAGGAAAAGTGGAAGTTAAACTATCATTATTTGTGGACAACAGGATACTCTACAAAGAATACTCCCAAAATTTCATTGAAAGACTCCTAGATATAATAAATAAATTCAGCAATGTAACTGGATACAAAATCAATACTGAAAAATCAATAGCATTTCTATACACTAACAACAAAATTACTGAGACAGAAATAATAGAAGCCCCACCCTTCACACTAGCATCCAAAAAAGAAATACGTAGGAATTAATCTCACAAAAGAAGCAAAAGATCTCTACAGGGAAAATTATAATACCCTGAAAAAGAAATTAAAGAGGATCTCAGAAAATGGAAACATATCCTTTGCTCATGGATAAGAAGAATGAATATTGTAAAAATGGCCACTCTCCCAAAACTGTTATACAGATTCAATGCAATCTCAATGAAAATACCATCAATATACCTCATAGATCTAGAGAAATCACTCCTAAAATTCATCTGGAACCAGAAGAGACCTACAATAGCAAAGGCAATTCTAAATAGCAAAGGCAAGGCAGGAGGCATCACAATCCCTGACTACAAAACTGCTGTAATAAAACCAACATGGTACTGGAATACACATACATCTGAAGATCAATGGAATAGATTAGAAGATACAACCTCAGCTACAAACACACTCAACCAACTTATCTTTGATAAAGGGGCAAACATGTTCACTGGAAGAACAACAGTCTCTTTAATAAATGGTGCTGGAAAAACTGGCTCTCCACATGCCAAAGATTAAAATTAGACCCATGCCTATCACCATATACTAAACTAAAATCTAAGTCAATCAAAGATCTGAATATTAAAACAGAAACACTAAATCTGATGGAAGACAAATTGGGTAAAAATCTTGAAGACATAGGGATAGGTAGAGAATTCATGAACATGAATCAAACTGCATGGGAAATACTTCCCTGAATCAATAACTGGGATCACATCTTATTAAAAAGTTTCTGCATGTCAAATGAAATGTTCAGCATAGTGAAAAGAAAACCCACAAACTGGGTAAAAATCTTAGTGAACTATCTCTCAGACAAAGGACTTCTGTCTAAAACATATAAATAATGAAAAAACATCAGACCCCCAAAATTCAAAGACCCAGTCAAAAAATGGGCATCTGAGATGAATACACAGTTTTCAGATGAAGAAATACAAATGGCAAATAAATACATGAAAAAATGTTTATCATCATTACTCATTAGAGAAATGCAAATTAAAATCACACTGAGATTGCATCTCACTCCAATGGCCACAATCAAGAAAACTACCAACAACAAATCCTGAGAGGTTGTGGGGAAAAAGGAACTCTCTTGCACTGTTGGTGGAGTGTAAACTGGTGCAACCACTGCAAAGATCAGTTTGGAGATTCCTCAAAAAGCTGGGATTGGAAGTCCCATTTGACCTAGCTATTCTACTTTTAGGCATATTCCCAGAAGAACTGAAAACCTCATAGCACAGTGATATATGTGCACCCATGTTTATAGCAGCACAATTTGTAATAGCCAGATTTTGGAAACAACCTAAATGTCCATCAACTGAGGAATGGATAAAAAAGTTGTGTTATTTTTATACAATGGAATACTACTCAGCTATAAAGAATGATCACATTGAGATATTTATAAATAAATGGGTGCAACTTGAAACCATACTCATAAGTGAAATAAATCAAATTCACATGTATAAATATCATATAGTCCCTCTAGTGTAACAAATCATAAGTGTACATAAAATTTTATGGTAATCATGACTCCCTTTACATTGCTTCGAAGCCTTATAATGTTTGCATTCATTAGTTGGAATGGTTTTATCCTGGTTTATGTGATTTTATTATATGTGATAGCATGAACAGTCATTTTGAAGAAAACAAGATATTATAATAGCCAGTTCTGATTTAATATCATCTTACTCTGAAGTCCTACTATGCTTTTGCTCTTCTGTTTCCATTTGTTTTATCATATTGAATTTTATTATGTGGGATAGTATAAACAAATTTTCTTTGGAATATGAAATAATATAGTAGTCATTGTTCATTCTCTGTTATTTGGTTCTGAATGCTCTGTAATGCTTTCATTCTCTTGAATGGTTTTATACTGTTTTGTTATGTTTGATATTATCGTATATGAAGTTATGCTCAGCTATTTCAAAGAAAGAGACATTATGGTAGTTACTCTTAAGTATGGGTTGTCTTGTGGTAAAATGCTGTGTTGCTTGCATTGTTCTCATCTGATTTGCTTTGTTATGTCCTTTTGTCTTAATATCTTTAAAATAAAGTAAAAAAGCATGATCTTCAGGTCTTCATAGGTTAACACAGGTAACTTGAGACTATCCTCATAAATGAAATAAGCAAGAATAGTATTTATAAATATCACATTGTGTCTCTAGTGTAAAAGTAATAAGAACTGTAGGAATAATAAAACTCAAAATGTGTAACTGCTATTGTAAAAATGAGAGGGAAAGAAAGTGTTCTAAAGAATATAACTGCATGTATGGTTAAGTGGGTAGGACTGATAGCCATATTCCTAGGTTTTTGTTGGATCATTGAACAGAACTGTTTTTAGTCTCACTGTTTGAATGTCCACTTTGTATGCTTTTATTTTGTAACTTGAACACTATTTCTAAGAGGACAATAAGTAATTATCAACTAGTGTTTATTTATTGTTTATTTGTTTTAAAATTATGTATTATTTCTATCCTTCTTTCTGTTTTGCTTTTTTCTCTTTAAATAAAAATTTAAAAAGTTCACAGACACACATTTAAAATGTTCATCAATGTAGGTTTACTGTATTTTAATGGGCACAAATAACATATCTAGTTTCATATTTTTTAATGTATTCAACACAACAGTGTGAGAATGTGAAGTAATGGAAATGAAATATTGATTATTAGAATGGAACTAAAGCACAAGATGCTTGATATATGGAAAATCCTGAGACAAACAGTCAAGCATATCTGGGTCTGTACTCCAGTTGCCTGGATTTCTCAATTTGAGCTATCACAGTATTTCTTAATAGTAGTAATTACTGCTGGGATGTTTAGTAGTCTAGTTGAGTTTTCCTTTTATGCCTTTCAGGGAAAGATCCTTGGCCTCTTACATTGTCAAGGTTTGTCCTTCCTGTAAAACCTTTTTTTCTTTCTTCTTCTTTTTTTTTTTTTTGTCTTTTTCCTTTTTATCGGTACTGGGGATCGAACTCACAACTGCCTGCTTGCAAGGCAGGCGCTTATGCCACTACGCTAAATCCCAGCCCCTTAAAACCTTTCTTAAAAAGGACATCTTACCATTTGGAGCATCATCCATTATTCTATTTCTGCCTCCTACTTTCCTCATACCTTTTATTTAAGAGGAGCCATTGTGGCTGCCTATGTAAAACAGACAGATCAGAGTTTGACTCATAACAGTGTCATTCACCCATTGCATGAGCTCAAGGAAGGTGTTTCTTTTGTTTTTCCCATCAGCAAAAAGTGAAAAGATTTAAATCTGGTGATGGGTCAACCTACTGTGAGCACACGTGCAAACCTATAGCAGCTCTAGAAAGTTGTTGTAAGTATTACCTATTGGTTAACACTGTTGTGAGGTTTAATCCCAAATGTCTCAGATGGTGAATTCCAGCAAACTAGCTGTAGATTTACAGCACGGTAGCAAATAATCCCAGCAAGCCTGCACCTTTAGTTCCACTGATGTTCAGGCTGGTGTCTGGCTGTGAGGCTGGAACCTAATTTGTTCAGTCTGGAATGCTCCATGTGCCTCCTTCCAGCCTGAACTTGGCTCCCTGCTGGCTTGAACTCAGCAGCCTCACCCTGACAATGGAGCTGAGCTGCTGAGTTCGGAGCTCAGCTGGCCCCTCTCCAAGATGGCTGCCAGCCAACTGCCCTCTCCTAGGAGATGTCTAAACCTGAATAATCCAACAGCCACTGTAGTCTGATACATCCACTGCTTTGTTCCACTGGTGCCTTTCTCTACGAAAGTCTCTGTGGATTGCCAGCAGTCACTGTGCACACTGCAGGTTCAAAGTGCATGTCTCACACAGTGGGTCAGGGCTGAGGGAGAAAGTGCTGCTTGCTATCTCTTTCTTTTGCATTGAGGTCTCACTCCTTGATCTCCCTATGGGCTTCAATTCTTGATTCAGATCCTTGTTGGGTCCAGTAGACCCATTTCCCTCCTTCTGCTCTACCTCATGTTGCTATATTCTAGTGTCTGTTTATTTTCTTTTGAGACAGGGTCTCACTATATAATTCAGGCTGGCCTTGAACTCATTATGTAGCCTGTGCTGGTCTCCAGCTCACAGTAATCCTTCTGCCTCAGCCTCCCAAGTGCTGGAGTTACAGCCATGCATCCTATACCTGGTTTACTCTAGCATCTGGACACCAAATGTTGAAGTGGTTTTTCTCTGCTTTTCACCACCCTGCCATCGTCCTGAAAGTTTTCCAGGTGTCTCACATGAAGCAAGTGCCCCAGATAAATGCTGGCTTCCTTGCTTACTTCTAGTGTTCCACAGGGCCTAAGATTTTGAGTGAGTCAGATATTTCTATCTGTAAAGCACCCATCACAAATTTCCTCATCAGTTTAATCACTTTAAGGGCTTTTGATTGCAAGTCACAGATAGGTGAAGCTTACAGGGACAGACAGGAATTACTGCATTAATGTTTGCTGAGTGATACGTCTCTTCTAGTGTAGTAAGCAGATATCAAATCTGGACAGTCTCAGAGGTGTAAGATCATCCTACAGTCTGCTGTGCTGATCTTTGTCTTTATTCTCTATACTCAATGGAATTCTGGGTTCTGAGGGAAAGGAGTTTGCATGTGGCCCACAAAATAATAAAGTGATTTTCTTGATGAATTTAAGGAACAACAACAACAACAACAACAACAACACTACCATTAACTGTGAGGGTTAAACCCCAAGACTTGTAGTGGGCTACATAGTGAGCAATTATAGCTATAGTCTGTAATGAAAATGGTGTGAATTCTCTCAACGTTTCTTGTATTGCATGCAACCTCTTTCTCTTCCTCCTTGTCTCTTTTTTTTGAGACAGTGTCTCAACATGTAGCCCAGGTTGGCTTCAAACTCATAGCAATCCTCTTGCCTCAGCCTCCTGAGTGCTGGGATTACAGGTGTATACCACCACTCCTGGCTGCATTCTCCTTCTTATCTGTGGTTAACTTTGGGTAACTGAAATCACAGAAAAGAAAATAACGGATAAGAGGACACTTGGGTTGGGGACTTAGCTTAGCAGCATAAGCACCTGCCTGGTAAGCATTAGGTTGTGAGTTCAATCCCTGGTACAAAAAAAAAACAAAAAAAAAAAAAAAAAAAAAAAAGAAGAAAGAAAAAAAAAAAAGAAGGCAACTACTGCAAACAAACATGCAGTAGTACATGTAGGATAGTAACTTCATTTTATTTTATTTTTATTTACTTATTTTTCATTATTTTGAAGGTAGTAAAATACAACAGAACAAGACAGAACAAAGCCAATTGAGACAGTGTATTGAAATTGGTACAGAACCTCACAGCAGGTTATTAGGATAACAGTGGTAGGTATCACAGTATATCTCATTATCATCACAATAGTTGTTCTTTCAATCATGTATAGCAAAATAAAAGGAAGTACAGAACATTATAGAACTTATCAAAACAGAATATTGAATAGAGCAGGAACCATTAATCAGAATAAAGCAAAACAGTAGTAAATATATTTGCCTTCAAAAATATGGTAGAAGGAAATCCCCCTTATTTGCTATATTGCATATGGTCAACCTTCCAAGAGATGCTCAGATCTCTGGTTCCCATTTGCTAAAGGGAGGCAGGGGAAGTGGGATGTTTCACTCTAAGGCAGTGTACCGTTAGGCTCACTATTGCTTAACAGGGAGGTTTAGGGAGCAGTGCAACCGCCCTGCTGCTGTCTCCCCACCTCTCCCTCATATGGGCACATAATGCGCCTACATTAACCATAATCCTCTCCTATTTACTTCACATACACAGATGTGACGATGACCCATCAGAGATCACCCCATAGCCTCTTCCTGTCCCACCAGCCTGCCCCTGCCCTATAAAAGCAGTGACCACTTTATTGATAAATGAGGCTTGATCGGATTTTCTTGACTTGCCTCTGTCTCTCTGTCTCTGGCCCTGTCTGTGTTAATCCCCGTTCCTTCTCCAGGAAACTGCCCATGGATCCAGATTGACCTGCGGGCTGGATCAAGCGGCACCCATCATGGGGCTCCTGGCACAAAGCGCTCAATGAGAGAGCCGTCCTGAGACACGTGCATAAGAAGGGAACTAAGAGTTTTGTGACCAACGCTATGCGGGAGCCTGCCGTACCCCTTGAGTCACGGTAAGTGGATGGCGATCCTTTCCCTTTTTTTCTGGCATGGGTCAGGCATTAAATGATGCTTTGTGTCAGGTTTAAGTAAAGCTTTAAAGACAAGAGGGATAAAGGCTAAAAAAAAAGATTTATTGCTGTACTTTCAATTTATTCATAAGGTTTCAATTTATTCATAAGGTTTCCTTTAGAGGGGTCTATTGATGCAAAAAGATGGGAAAGAGTAGGAGATGCATTAAAGGATTACTATCAGATCTCTGGCCCTGAAAAGGTCCCAGTTACAGCCTTTGCCTACTGGAACTTAATCTACTTACACAGCGCTGCCGAGACCCTCAAATTGATAAAACAATCACCGAAGGTGAAGCCACTTTACGTGCTTCCGCTTTGCCAACATCGCTCCCTTCAGGAGACGAATCTAAACATTTTTGCCCCTCCGATGAGTCAAATGATATGTTAAAAAAGCCCGCCACCATCTGAGCCCCTACCACCTGAGGCCTGCCACAACTCTTTATCTAAAATGGTGCTTGCCTCACTTCCGCCACATCAGGGTGGGCCCCTCCCCAAAATGGCATTTCCAGTGATGGAAACAAACGTACCTCCCCTCCGCACAGCTGCAAGATGGCGCACACCACTAGCTCCACAAGTCATTAAGACCCATACGCCATTCACAGTGGCAGCTTTAAAAGAATTAAAGACAGCAGTTGCCCGATGTGGCCCTACAGCTGCTTTCACTCTTGCTGTTTTAGATTCTATGACCCAAGGTTGGATCATTCCAAATGAATGGAGGGATTTAGCCAAAGCTACTCTCTCCAGGGGCAATTATTTACTCTGGAAGTCTGAATTTATGGAACAATGTGAAAATATTGCTAGAGATAATGCCACTAGACAAAACCCCTGGACCCTTCCCATGTTAATGGAAACTGGGAATTTTAACACCAAAGAGGCCTAAATGAGATATGATCCTGGCCCTTTTGCACAAGTTAATTCGGCCAATACCAGAGCTTGGAAAAAGCTCCCCTCCAGGGGTGATATAACCTCCTCCCTCACCCAAATTAGACAAAAGCCAGAAGAACCATTCTCTGATTTTGTCGACCACCTTGTACAGGCGGCCGAGCACCTTTTTGGCACCGTTTAAACTAATGCGGCCCTAATTAAACAATTAGCCTATGAAAATGTGACATCAGCTTGCCAAGCCACAATTTGGCCTCATTAAAAAAAAGGAAGATCTATCTGGCTACATACACCTATGCTCTGACATAGGCCCCGCCTACCACCAGGGTCTAGGTATGGCTGCCACAGTCAAACAAGTCTTTCTTGTGCAAAAAAATAATGGTACATGCTTTAAATGTGACCAATTGAGACACTTTGTCCAGGACTGCCCTCTGAACAACAGCTGAGCCCCTTCTCGGTCGATTGTGGTAACAAGCTAGCCCACCTAACCCTCACTCAGTATTCCCAAGGGCTCTGGCAATGTCATCCCAAGCCCCAGGTAGTACCAATTGATCCACCAAGGCCAAGGCATTGTTGAACGTGCATATCATTCTCTCAAACTCACTATTGATAAAATCAAAGGGGGATCATGGTACCCTATCCAAGGATCCCCCAGAAATATTCTATCTCATGCCTTATTCATCCTTAATTTTTAAAATTTGGATGCTTCTGGACAGTCAGCAGCCATGCGTTTTTGGCATACTGAAACACAAAAGCAATTTGCTTCTGTACTATGGAGAGACTCCCTGACTAACTCATGGCATGGCCCTGACCCCATTCTCATACAGGGACGCGGTTCAGTGTGCATATACTCCCGCCAAGACAAAGAGGCTAGATGGCTCCCTGAATGGCTCATTAGACAAATTAATGAGCCAAATAATAATAACCCCCAAAAGGCCCAGGAGTAAACCCATACCCTGAGGCAACTTCTTGTGCTTCCTTACAGAAAATGTCAAACCGATGGATTACATGGTGCCTTCTCGAGATCCTCCCTGGACCACCCTTGACCAATGGTGGATTTGGACTTGACCGGATTTTCTCGACTTGTCTCGGTCTCTAATGAACATAGATGCAAAAGTCCTCAATAAAATGCTAGCAAACAGAATGCAGTAAATCATCAAGAAAATTATATACCATGACCAAGTGCAATTCATCCCAGGATTTCTGAGATAGTTCAACATATGCAAATCAATAAATGTAATATACCATATTAACAGAATCAAAGACAAAATCACATGATCAAATAGATCACATGATCATTTAGATAGATGCAGAAAAAGCATTTGACAAAATGCAACACATATTCATGTTAAAAACTCTTTGGGCAACTAGAGCAGATGGTCTTTATCTCAATCTGATGAAAGTAATCTATGACAAACCAACAACCAACATCATACTAAATGGGCAAAAACTGAAAGTTTTCACTTTAAAATCAGGAACAAGGCAAGGATGTCCACTATCATCCTAGTTAATATAGTTCTAGAAATATTAGCTAAAGCAGTTAAGAAGGAGACAAATAAAGTGAAGAAGGAAAAGAAAAATTTAAATTATCATTACTCACTAATGATATGATTCTCTACATAGAAGACCCAAAAACACCACAAAAAGAATACTAGATTTACTAACTAAATTCAATAGTATAGCTGGATACAAAGCCAGCACTAAAAAATCAATGCATTCCTGTACACTACACAGTGAGAGAGAAATTAGGGATATCACATCCTTCACAATGCCATTCAAAAAATGAAATAATAGGAATAAGTCTAACTAAATAAAAGGCTTATATGTTGAAAACTACAGAATTCTGAAAAACAAGATCAAACAGGGTATCAGAAAATGAAAAAAAAAAAAAAAAGAAAAAGGAAAGATAGGCCTTGTTCATGGATAGGAAAAACTAACATAGTGAAAATGATCATAATGCTCAAATTGTTACATAAGTTTAATGCAATCCCAATAAAATATCACTGGCATATCTCACAAAACAGGGGAAAATATTCTTAAAACTCATTTGGAACCAGAAGTGACCCATACTAACAAAAGTGTACTTATTACAACTGTGCTGGAGGAATATTAACCTGAAAACGGAGTAATCAGGGCTGGGGATTTATTTTTATTTTTTATTTTTTTTTGTCTTTTTCTTTTTTATCAGTACCAGGGATCGAACTCACGACTGCCTGCTTACAAGGCAGGCGCTTATACTGCTGAGCTAAATCCCCAGCCCCAGTTTTACATTTTTTGATCTAACTTTGTTATTTTATGTTTCTAGAAATCTGTCCATTTTTTCTTTGTTATGGAACCTATGAGAGTTGAGGTTTTTGTAACATGTTGTCGGTGTCGCTCCCGGCCGGCAGGAAGAACACACGACAAATTCTGACGGTGTGCAACCTTGTCTTTATTTGTCTCCGCGTGGGCCGTGCGAGGCCTCTGCTCTGCCACCAGTCCTTTCTCACCGGTGGACTTCCTCTCTCTCCTCTCGCAGGGAGGGTCACATATATATATATATATATGGACTCATCATCCAATAGGGCAACAGCAAGCAATGCAAGCTGATTGGTCATCGTCATTGGTTGCTAGGTAGACCAATCTATTGCGCGGGCTGTTTAAGTCGCCAGGGCAATCAGGGGGCAGGAAGCAGGCGCCAACTTGGCTCACTCGATGGGAGGGGTAATCTAGCTCAGGCTTTGCTCTTTCCTACAGGCCTCACGTCCGCCAAGTAAGGCGACCGGGCTCGGCCGCGGCTCCCAACAATATGTGTTGATGATCTTGTGTATTTCCACAGAGTCTGTAGTAATTTCACCTTTTTCATTCCTTATTGCATGAATTTGGTTTTTTTCTTTCTGTTTTAAAAATGAGTTTGGCTAGGGGCATATCAATTTTGTTTATTCTTTCAAAGAAACAACTCTTTGATTCTTTGGATTGTTTACTTAGTCTGTATTGTATTAATTTCTGCTCTGATTTTTTATAATTTCTTCCCTTATTTTGGTTTTAGGCTTGATTTGCTCTTCTTTTTCTAGATGTTTGAGGTGTAGCATCAGGTTGTTTATTTGTGTTCATTCTGTTTCCCTGATGTGGGAACTCAGTGCAATAAATTTTCCTTAGAGGACCACTTTCATTGCATCCTACAGATTCTGGTAAGTTATATTTGTATTTTCATTTGCTTGTAGGTATTGTTTAATTTCTTATTTAATTTGCTCTGTGATCCACTGATTGCTCAAGAGCATATTATTCAATTTCCATGTGTTTGTGGGCTTTTTGCAGTTTCTTTTATCATTAATTTCTAGTTTTGCATTGCTATGATCTAATAACATGCATGGGATAATTTCAATTCTTTTGCATTTACTTAAATATTTTCTGTGGGCTATTATAGGGTCTATTTTAGAGAATGTCCCATGTTCTGTTGAGAAGAATGTATATTCTAATGATGTTGGATGGGATACTTGGTATACGTCTATCAAGTCCATTTGTTCACAGATGTGATTCACTTCTGTCATTTCTTTGTTAATTTTCTGTCTTGTTGATCAGTTCCTTTGTGTCAATGATGTGTAAAGGTCTCTTGTTACAATTGCATTAATGCTTATCTGATTTTTCATTTCTGTTAATAATTGCTTTGTACAGATGGGTGCTCTGGAATTTTGTGCATATTTATTTAACATTGTTATCTCTTCCCCTTGAAGTTTTCCCCTAACTAGTATGTAGTGACTTTCTTTATCTCTTTGGCTCATCCTTGGTTTGAAATTCACATTATCTGCAAACAGAATACCCCCTCACTTTTTTTGGTTCCTGCTGCATTAAGTATTGTTTTCCATCCTTCGACTTTTAGTCTCTGAGTTTCCTTTTGGGTTAGATGGGTTTCTAGTAGACAGCATATGGTTGGATGTTGTTTCTTGATCCATTCTGCCAGTCTGTTTCTTTTAATTGGTAAATTGAGACCATTTACATTCACGGTTGTAACTGTTATATATTGTTTTATTTTTGACCTGTTATTTTTCTGCTATTGTATCTTTATCTTTCTGTTTGTCTAATTGCCTACCTTGCTTAATGGTTTTTTCCTGTGTGTCTAGAATGTCTTCCTGTATTCTTTGCAGGGTTGGCATGGTGATCATGAAGTTCTTCAGCTGTTCTTCATCATGGAAATATGTTATTTCTCCATCCATTTTGAGGGACAGTTTCGCAGGGTACATCAGTCTGGGTTGGACATTGTTTTCCTTTCGAATCTGGAATACTTCACTCCATGCTCTTCTTGACTTCATTGTTTGTGTTGAGAAATCTGTTGTGATTCTGATAGGTTTTTCTTTATAGGTGATCTGTCTTTTCTCTCTAGCAGCTTTTAATAGTCTGTTCTTATGTTGCATTTCTGGGATGGTGATTATTATATGTTTGGGTGTAGTTTTATTTTGATTATGGCTTTTTTTGGAGTTCTGTATGCTTCAGTAATCCTAATGGCAGTTTCCATTCTCATGCTTGGGAAATTTTCAGCTATTACTTTTGTAAATAGCCTCTTGATATCATTTGTGTTGTCCCCTTCTTTTTCATTTATTCCTATCGATCTTTTTTGTTGTCCTTTGCATCATCTTGCAACTGTTGAATTATTATTTCCTGATTCCTTGTTACTTTTAAAAGATCTTTCCTTTTCTTATTCACTAGCTGAAATCTTGTCTTTGAGGTGTGAAATTCTATCTTCACTTTTGTTGAGTCAGTTTTGACAACTTTCAGTGGAATTTTTTCTTTCCTGTATATGTCTTTGAATCTGCTTCATGTATTCTGTTTGTTTCTGATGTTGTTCATCCAGGGATTCTATCTTCTTGCATTACTCATCTAATTTTTAAGTGTGTCTTCTTTAGATGTGTTTAACATGTCTTTCATTACTTTTATCATTTCTTCTTTTACTTGGGAGATTATTTCTAATTTGAATTTCTTTAAAGCTTCCCGAAGTTGCTTTTTTCTTTCAGTTGCTATCATTTTAGGCATTTCAAATGTATGACTTATGTTTTCTCTATGTACATGGCTCCTAGGCTTTCTTGGGATGTGCTAGAGCTTTGAGATTGCATTTTGGTCTTTTGTCTTATCATTTTCTTGTATTTCCATGTTTCAAATGATGTTTCAAAACTTCCCCTGTGCATGTTGGAATTGACCTCTTATGCCCATCCTGAGTTCTTGGGACTGAAAGGAGGCTGCTGAATGTGTTCCTGTCAGGCCTGCAGGACCTCCCATGCCACCTCTAGTGTTTCAGGAAGCTGGACAGGCTCCTTACCACTGTGGGTGATAGTTCAAAGCTTTCCCTGGGCTAGTGCCAACATGCTGGAACTCACCTCATGTGCCCTTAGCTCCCTGGATTTAAAGAAGGTCACTGGGGATGGTCCATTTAGGCCCACGAAACCTGCTGAACTAGTCCAGTGTGGCTGGAAGGTGGGTGGGCACTTAACTGCTGGGTGCGATGATCTTAAACTTTCCCTGTGTCCGTGCTGGTGTGCTGGAACTCACCTTGCATGGCCTCAGTTCCCTAGATTGAAAGAAGATTGCTGGGCATTTCCCAGTTAGGCTCTCAAAACCTACCAAGCCACTGGAGTGTGGCCTGATGCTGGGCTCAGTCATCATTTCTATGGTGAGTTTTTTTTTTTGTATTTGCACTGTCTCCAGCTTTCTCACTGACCTCAATCAATCTTATTTGATTCTTCTTTGCTTCACCTTATAGCTGTTGGACTGACTTTTCATGGTATCTTGCTATATTATATTATATTATTTTTGTACCTGGAACAAACTCATGACCTTGTGCTTGTCAGGCAGATGCTTGTGCCACTGAGCTAAATCCCTAGCCTATCTCTTGCTATTTTAATGATGTCTTTCTTTTCATGATTAGGAGCTGCAATTCTGTCTTCAAGACCTATGTTCTGTCCTCACCTTTGCATACACTTTCATTGGAGATTTTAATTTCATTGAGTTCTGTTTGACCTGTTTCATGGATTCCATATTTTTCCTATGTTGGGTATTTTTTGTTTCCATCATTTTTGTTAGCTCATCTGTTTTTTTTAATCCATGTCCTTTGTAATGTCTTTGAGTTTATGTATCATTTCTTTTTGTAGCTGAAAGACTATTTTCTCTATAACCTTTTGCACTTCTGTTGCTAGAATTTCAGTATGTTCCAGTGTTAGATTTCATCTATCTGCTTGTGTTCTGGGTTTGTCCTGAGTGGGCTGGGGATTTGAGTTGCACTTTGCTTCTGTGTCTTGTCATTTTCTTTCTTTCTTTCTTTTTTTTTTTTTTTTTTTTTTTTGGTACCAGGGATCAAACTCATGACTGTGCATTTGCAAAGCAGGCATTTATGCTGCTGAGCTAAATCCTCAGGTTTGTCCTGTCATTCTCTATTTTAAATTTTATTTTGTTTTCTATGTTTATACTTGTTGATTTATTATGATAGCTTTTTCACCAGTATTTGAGCTTCCCTAGGAAATGTCTATTCTTCAGGGATGTCCTCTTGGTGTAATTGGTTCTTTTTTTTTTAATTTTTAAAAAAATTTTATTTAAGGAGAAAAAGAAAAAAAAAGCAGAAAAAGGGTACAAGTTATACAGAATTTCAGAAAAAAAATAAACAGTAGAAAATCACTAGTTAATGGATTACATATTGTCATCTTAGAAATATTTGTTTAAGTTACAAAATTAAAGCTTATATAGTGGACATTCAAACAGTGAGACCAAACAGTTCTGTTCAATGATCCAACAAAACTCTGTAATATCATTGTCTATCTTATACACTTAAATATACATGCAGTTATATCATTTAGAGCACTTTCTTTTCCTCTCTTTTGTACAATGACTATTACACATTTTGGGTTTTATTGCTCCCACAGTTCTTATTACTTTTTTTGGAAGAGAGTAAAACCAAATGTGACATAACAGAACAGAGTCAGTCAAATCAAAAGAGTGGAAATAATAGATAATGTAAAAACATAATACAAGGTGATCAACAATGGTTACCATAATGCCTCCCGCTATCTCTGATAGAATTGCCTATATCATCAGTTATAATAAAATTGAACAAAACAGTAAAGAATGAAACCAATAAAACCAAAACATTGGAGACATTACAGGTCTTCAAAAGTAGATAATGGTCAACCAAATGGGCATCATAATGAATCCCACTATCTTCACAGCTGTTGCCTATACTTTCAAACCTGGTACTATCAAGCAAAACAGAATAGAGGAACATCAGTCAAAACAAGATGGTGAGAGCAATACAGGGCTTCAAATCAAGTTAATAGTAAGTCAAAGTGGGTTACTATAATATATCCTACTACTTTTTTATTTTTCCCTTAATTAAAAGGATAAAAATAAACAAGTAAGTAATAAAATGGAGATTGAAATAAAAGAGGGCACAACAACAAAACAGTGCAGATCAAAACATAACCATTTAAGCAAAATAGTGTTTCATCACAAGATAATCCTGACATAAAAGTAGTTACCATATTCTCTCTTTCCTTGAAATCTTTGAGTATAACTTCGTATACTGTAGCATCAAATATATCAAAACAATGTAAAACCATTCAAGAGAATGACAGTATTACAGGGTATTTAGAGTCATCTAACAGAAAATGAACAATGGTTTCTGTATAATCTCCTTGTCTATAAATGTTTTGTTTAAACTATCACATATAATAAATTCCAATAAGATACAACATGCTAAGACCAATGGAGACAGAAGAGCGAAAGCTTGATGAGACTTCAAAACAAGATGATACTAAATCAGCATTACCTGTTATGATGTCATTTTCTTTTTATTTTATTTTATTTTATTTTATTTTATTTTATTTAAGAGGAAAAAGAGAAAAACACAAAACAAAACAAAGCGGTGTAAGGGTACACGTAATACAGAACTACAAAAAAAAAACCCATAACAGTAAGAAATCACCTGTTAATAGATTACATATTATCATCTTGAAAATAGTTGCTCAAATCACAGTATCAAAGAATACAAGGTGGACATTCAAACAGGGAGACTGCAAACAGCTGTGTTCAATGATCCAAAAACATTGATATAGTCAGCTATTTAACACCCCTAAACACACTTGCTGTTATATCTGTTAGAGCTCTTTTTATTTTTTTTTCCCTCTCTTTTTTACAACAAAATTTACACATTTTGGATTTTATTACTCCTTAGTGCTTATTACTTTTTTGGGGGGGAGAGAATACAGTCAAATATGGCAAAACAAAGCTGTCAGTCAAAACTAAGGATAGACATAGCACATGGTGTAGAACAGAGCACAAGGTTATCAACAATGGTTATTAACGTTGTCTCTTGTTTCCTTAAAAAGAATTGTCTATCTCATTAGATATTATAAAGTTGGACAAAACAGTAGAGAACCAGACCAATAAAACTTAGGCATTGTAAACATTACAGGACTTCCAAAGAAGACAATAGTCAAACCAGAATAGGCATCTTAGTGAATCTTATTGCCTTCAAAGTAGTTGCCTATATCCTCAAACTTGATACTATCATACAGAATGGAACAGAGTCTAATCAGTCAAAACAAGATCGTGGGAGTATTACAGGACTTCAAAACAAGTTAATAGGAAATCAAAAAGAGTTACTATATATCTATCCTAATTTTTAAAAATTTTTCCCTTAAGTAAGACAAACATAAGAAATGACTAAATAATTTTTTTAAAAGAATAAGGGGGAGATTGAGATAAAACAGGACATAACAATATAACAATAAAGGTCAAGGCATGACTGTTTCAGCAACCTAGTACTTCACCACCATATAACCCGACTTAATAGTAGTTACCATAGTGTATGTCTTTTTCCTTGAAATATTTGGATAAAACTTCATATACTCTAGCTTCAAATATTTCCGTATCAAGAAGCCCAGAATAAAGTCTTTCTAATTAATGAGTGAAAACTTTATGAGGCTTCAAGGCCACCTAATGGGGAATCATGATTACCACATATTTGATATATTTGAATCATTACTTACATTAGGGAAACTATTCGGTATTCACACATGCAAGATTGATTTATTTCACTTATAAGTATGGTCTCAAGCTGCGCCCATTTATTGATAAATATCTCAATGTGATCCTTCTTTATAGCTGAATAATACTCCATTGTATAGAAATACCACAACTTTTTTATCCATTCCTCAGTTGATGGACACTTGGGTTGTTTCCAAGATCTGGCGATTACAAATTGTGCTGCTATAAACATAGGAGCACATATATCACTGTGGTATGATGCTTTCAGTTCTTCTGGGAATATGCCTAGAAGTGGAATAGCTGGAATAAATGGGATTTCCAATCCCAACTTTTTGAGAAATCTCCAGACAGACCTCCACAAAGGCTGTACCAGTCTACACTCCCACCAACAGTGCAGTAGAGTTCCTTTTTCCCCACAGCCTCTCCAGCATTTGTTGTTGTTGGTTTTCTTGATCCTGGCCATTCTTTCAGGAGTGAGATGGTATCTCAGTGTGGTTTCAATTTGCATTTCTCTAATGACCAATGATGATGAGCATTTTTTCATGTATTTATTTGCCATTTGCATTTCTTCATCTGACAATTGTGTATTCATCTCAGATGCCCATTTTTGGATTGGATCTTTGAATTTTGGGGGTCTGAGTTTTTAAAATTCTTTATATGTTTTAGACAAGAGTCCCTTGTCTGAGAGAGAGTTCACTAAAATCTTTTCCCAGTTTGTGGGTTTTCTTTTCACTATGCTGGAGATTTCTTTTGACATGCAGAAACTTTTTAATAAGAAATGGTCCCAGTTATTGATTCTGGGAAGTATTTCCTGTGCGGTTTGAGTCCTGTTCATGAATTCTTTACCGACTCCTATGTCTCTAAGGTTTCTACCTAATTTGTCTTCCAATAGATTTAGTGTTTCTGTTTTAATATTCAGATCTTTGACCCATTTAGATTTTAATTTAGTACATGGTGATAGACATGGGTCTAGCTTTAGTTTTCGGCAAATGGAGAGCCAGTTTTTCCAGCACCATTTATTAAAGAGACTGTCATTCTTCCAGTGCACCTGCTTGGCTCCTTTATCAAAGATAAGGTGGTTGAGTGTGTTTGTAGTTGTGGTTGTATCTTCTAATCTATTCCATTGATCTTCGGTTCTGTTTTGATTCCAATACCATGTTGATTTTACTACTGTTGCTTTGTAGTATAACTTCAAGTCAGGGATTGTGATGCCTCCTGCTTTGTCTTTGCTGCTTAGAATTGCCTTTGTGATTCTAGGTCTCTTCTGGCTCCAGATGAAATTTAGGCGTGATTTCTCTAGATCTATAAGGTATGTTGATGGTATTTCTATTGGGATTGCATTGAATCTGTATAAGAGTTTTGGGAGAATGGCCATCTTCACAATGTTCGTTCTTCCTATCCATGAGCAAGGGATGTCTTTCCATTTTCTGAGATCATCTTCAATTTCCTTTTTCAGTGTATTATAATTTTCACTGTATAAGTCTTTCACTTCTTTCGTAAGAGTAATTCCTAAATATTTCATTTTTTTGCTTGCTAATGTGAATAGTCCATTTTCTCTTATTTCCCTCTCTGTGATTTTGTCGTTCGTGTATAGGAATGCTATTGATTTCTGAGTACTGATTTTGTATCCAGCCACATTACTGAATTTATTTATTGTATCTAAGAGTCTTTCAATGGAGTTTAGGGGGTCTTCTATGTAGAGTATCATGTCATCTGCAAACAATGATAATTTAAATTCTTCTTTTCGTATCTTTACCCCATTTATTTCTCTTTCTTGCCTAATTGCTCTGGCTAGTACTTCCAGTACTATATTAAATAGGAGTGGTGATAGAGGACATCCTTGTCTTGTGCCCGATTTTAAAGTAAAGGCTTTCAATTTTTGGCCATTTAGTATGATGCTGGCTGTTGGTTTGTCATAAATGGCCTTTATTATATTGAGGTAAAGACCATTTATTCCAATTTTCTGTAAAGTTCTTATCATGAATAAGTGTTGGACCTTATCGAAGGCTTTTTCTGCATCTATAGAAATGATCATGTGATTCTTATTTTTGGCTTTATTGATATGGTGGATTACATTTATTGGTTTACGTATGTTGAACCATCCTTGCATTCCTGGGATGAATCCCACTTGGTCATGGTGTATAATCTTCTTGATGATTTGCTGGATCCTATTTGCCAATATTTTAATGAGAATTTTTGCATCTGTGTTCATTAGGGAGATCGGTCTATAGTTCTCTTTTATAGTTGGGTCTTTCTCAGGTTTTGGTACTAGAGTAATATTTGCTTCCAGGAATGACTTAGGAAGGATTGCTTCCCTTTCAATTTCATTGAATAGTTTGAGGAGTGTCGGCATTAGGTCTGCTTTGTATTTCTTGTAGAATTCTGCAGTGAATCCATCTGGGCCTGGGCTCTTCTTGGTGGGTAAGGACTTAATTACATTTTTCAATTTCATTAACAGAGATTGGGTTATTCAACCGTTTTACATCCTCTTGATCTAGCTTTGGTACTTCATATGCTTCTAAGAATCTGTCTATTTCTTCTGTGTTATCAAACTTTTGAGAGTAGAGGTTTTCGAAATAGGTGTTGATGATCTTCTGTATTTCTATTGGGTCTGTAGTGATTTCTCCTTTTTCATTTCTTATTGCATGAATTTGAGCTTTTTCTTCCCTTTTTAAAATAAGGTTGGCTAGGGGCTTATCGATTTTATTTATTCTTTCAAAGAACCAACTCTTTTATTCATTGATTCTTTGGATTGTTTTCTTAGTCTCTATTGCATTGATTTCTGCTCTGATTTTTATAATTTCCTCTCTTCTTTTGCCTTTGGGCTTGACTTGCTCTTGTTTTTCTAGCTGTTTGAGGTGTAGCATCAAGTTATTTATTTGTATTCATTCTGTTTTCCTGATGTGGTAACTCAGTGCAAAAATTTTCCTCTGAGGACGGCTTTCATTGCATCCCACAGATTCCGGTAAGTTGTATCTGCATTTTCATTTTCTTTTAGGTATTGTTTAATTTCTTCTTTAATTTCTTCTGTGACCCACTGATTACTCAAGAGTGTGTTATTCAGTTTCCATGTGTTTGTGGGATTTTGCAGTATCTTTTATCATTAATTTGTAATTTCAGAGCGCTATGATCCGATAACATGCAAGGGATGATTTCAGCTCTTTTGCACTTGTTTAAATATGTTCTGTGACCTAATATATGGTCTATTTTAGAAAATGATCCATGTACTGCTGAGAAGAATGTGTATTCTGATGTTGTTGGGTGGAACATTCTGTATATGTCTATCAAACCCATTTGTTCACAGGTGTGGTTCAGTTCTGTTATTTCTTTGCTCATTTTCTGTCTGGTTGATCTGTCCCTTGGTGTGAGTGGTGTATTAAGGTCTCCTGTTACAGTTGTGTTACTGATAATTTGAGTTTTTACTTCTGTTAATAATTGTTTTATATAACTGGGTGCTCTGGAGTTTGGTGCGTATATATTTAAGATAGTTATCGCTTCCTCTTGGAGTTTTCCCCTTACGAGTATGTAGTGACCTTCTTTGTCCTTTATGGTCATTGTTGGTTTAAAGTTCACGTTGTCTGCAAACAGAATGGCTACTCCTGCGTTTTTTTGGATTCCTGCTGCATGAAGAATTGTTTTCCATCCTTTGACTTTCAGTCTGTGAGTATCCTTCTGGGTTAGATGGGTTTCCTGTAAACAGCATATGGTTGGATTTTGTTTCTTGATCCATTCTGCTAGTCTGTTTCTTTTGATTGGTGCATTGAGACCATTTACATTAATGGTTATTACTGTTAAATGCTGGTTAATTGTAGGAATGTTATCTCTCTGCTGTTGCATCTTTATCTTTCTGTTCTGTTTAATTATTTGCTTTGCTTAGTGGTTTTTTTCCTTTGTGTATCTAAACTGTCTTTCAGTATTTTTTGCAGGGTTGGTTTGGTGTTCATGAAGTTCTTCAGCTGTTCTTTGTCATGGAAGTATCATATTTCACCATCTATTTTGAATGATAGTTTTGCAGGATATATCAGTCTTGGTTGGAAATCATTTTGCTTTAGGATGTGGAATATTTCACTCCATGCTCTTCTTGACTTTATCGTTTGTGCTGAGAAGTCTGCTGTGATTCTGATAGGTTTTCCTTTATAGGTGATCTGTCTTTTCTCTCTGACAGCTTTTAGTAATCTATTCTTGTGTTGGATTTCTGGGATGGTGATTATTATATGCCTGGGTGTAGTTTTATTTTGGTTATGACTATTTGGAGTTCTATATGCTTCACTGATCCTGATGTCAGTTTCTGATCTCATGCTTGGGAAATTTTCAGCTATTACTTCTCTAAATATCCTCCTGACATCCTTCATGTTGTCTCCCTCTCTTTCATTAATCCCTATCATTCTTCTTTGCATCGTCTTGCAGTTGTTGAATTGTTGTTTCCTGATTCCTTGTTATTCTCAAAAGATCTTTCCTTTCCTGTTCACTAGCTGCAATCATGTCTTCAAGGTCTGAAATTCTATCTTCACTTTCATTAAGGTGGTTTTTACAACTTTCAGTGGAGTTTTTTATTTCCTGTATATCTCTGTGCATCTGCATTATGTATTCTGTTTGTTTCTTATATTGCTCGTCTAGGGATTCTATCTTTTTGTTTAGTTCCTCCAATTTTTTTTCTGTGTTTTCTTTAGATATATTTAGAATCTCTTTCATTTCTTTTATCATTTCTTCTTTTATCTGGGAGATTATTTCTAGTTTGAATTTCTTTAAAGCTTCCTGGAGTTGCTTGTCAATTTCAGTAGCTATTGTGTCCAATATATGAGGTGGATGTGATATATTTTCTTCTGTATACATCGCTCCTAGGGTTTCTTGAGATGGGCTGGAGGTTTGAGGTTGTAATTTGCTCTTTTGTTTTGTCATTTTCCTATATTTCTGTGTTTCTTTTTCTTTTTTTTTTTTTAAATTTTTATTTAAGGAGAAAAGAAAAGAAAGGAAAAAAAAACAGTGAAGGGGTACAAGTTATACAGATTTACAGAATAAAAAAATGCGCAGTAGGAAATCACTAATTAATGGATTACATATTGCCATCTTAGAAATAATTGTTTAAGTCACAAAATTAAAGCTTGTAGAGTGGACATTCCAACAATGATACTGCAAACAGTTCTGTTCAGTGATCCAATAGAACTCTGTGATATCATTTTCTATCTTATACATTTAAGTATACATGCAGTTATATAGTTTAGAGCACTTTCTTTTCCTCTCTTTTGTACAGTGACTACTACACATTTTGGGTTTCATTGCTCCCACGGTTCTTGTTGCTTTTTTGGAAGAGAGTAAAACCAAATGTGACATAACAGAACAGAATCGGTCAAGTCAAAAGGGTGGACATAATAGATAATATAAGAACATAATACAAGGTGATCAACAATGGTTACCATAATGCCTCCCGCTATTTCTAATAGAATTGCCTATATCATTAGTTGTAATACAATTGAACAAAACCGTAAAGAATAAAACCGACAAAACCAAAACATTGGAGATATTGTAGGGCTTCAAAAGTAGATAAAAGTCAACGAGAATGGGCGTTATAATGAATCTCATTATCTTCTCAGCTGATGTCTAAACTTTCGAACCTGATACTATCCAGCAAAACAGAATATAGGAAACTCAGTCAAAAACAAGATGGTGAGAGTAATACAGGGCTTCAAATCGAGATAATAGAAAGTCAAAGTGGGTTACTATATTATATCCTGCTATATTTTTCCCCTGTAATTAAATGGGTAAAAATAAAAAAGTAAATAATGGAGTGGAGATTGAGAAAAAGGAGGGCATAACAGCGAAACAGGGCAGATCAAAACATAACCATTTAAGCAGAATAGTGTTTCACCACCAGCTAATCCTGACCCAAAAATAGTTACCATATTGACTCCCTCCCTGAAGTCCTTGAGTACAACTTCATATACTGTAGCATTAAGTATATCAAAACAATGTAAATCCATTTAAGAGAATGACAGCATTATAGAGTATTTAGAATCGACTAACAGAAAATGAACAATGGTCTCTGTATAATCTCCTTGTCTTTAAAAGGTTTTTTCTTATACTATCGTACATAACAAAATCCAATAAGATACAACCTGTTTAGACCATTGGAGACAGAAGAACAAAAGCTAGATGAGACTTCAAAACAAGATGGTACTAAATCAGTATTACCTATTAAGATGTCATTTTCTCCAAAAAAAAAAAGCTGTTCCTATCATCCAATCTTCTGTCTCATTTCTGTTGAGCTCTTTTTCTGTCAGTAGCTGTCAGTTTGTCTTCTTCATTTTGTTCTCTGCTCCATTCATTGTGGCCTCCCCGCCCCTATTTCTGGGTTCTTTGTATTTTTCTTTTTTTAGAATATCCTGCAATACTTTCTGTAGGGTTGAATTGGTGGTTGCAAATTCCCCCAGTTCCTCTTTATCCTGGAAGCACCTCGTGTTTCCATCAATTTCCAGGGACAGTTGTGCAGGATATCTCAATCTTGGCTGGAGATTATTATCTTTCAAAGCTTGAATTATTTCTCCCCATGCTCTTCGTGATTTGATGGTTTGTGAAGAGAAATCTGCTGTAATTCTGATGGGTGTTCCCTTGTAAGTGATCTGTTTCTTGTCTCTTACAGCTTTTAATATTCTGTTCTTATATTGAATTTCTGGAATTTTTATTATTATATGCCTGGGTGTTTCTCTGTTAGGGTTGTAGGTAGCTGGGGTCCTGTATGCCTCATACATTTGAGTATCTTTACCTTTTGCTAAATTAGGAAAATTCTCCTGGATTATTTCTGTGAGTAGCTTTTGTAGTTCACTTGTTTGTGTCCCTACTTCTTCTTTTATGTTCTTAATCCTTAAGTTATGGCTCCTCTTATCATCTTCTTGTCTTTGTATTATTGCTGTGTGTTTCTTTGTTATTTTTAAGAAGTTTTTCATTTCATTCTCCCATGTTTCAAGTCTGCCCTCCAATTCAGATAGTCTGTCCTTAGTTTCTTTCAAGCTGTTATGCCAGTCTTGGGTAGACTTCTTAATTTCTTGATAGTCCCTTTGCACCTGCTTCACATACTCAATGCTTTCTCTGTTTTCTCCATCAAGCAATTCTCCCCTCTTTTTCTGTTCTTCCATTCCACCATCCGCTTTTTCCTGGGTGGTGCTTAGCATTTCTCTAACTATTCTGCATACTTCTAGCTTCAGGTCATTGATAACTTCATTCCTGAATTGGTCTATGAGGCTCTCTAAATGGCGCTTAATGTATAATGGTGCAGTGTCCACAATTGCCTGATTCTCAGGATTGGGGGTCGAGGAGCCTTTTTTGTTGCTTCCCTTCCCCATATTTTCTGTTCCTTATAAAATGTAATCTTACACAGGAGGCCCTGCTTCCCTGCCTGCCAGCCACAGCTTGATCAAATTGCGCTGGCTAGTTGTTCCCGCTCACCGCTGCGCCCCAGGGAGTTGCGGAGGAGGCAGCCTACGCAGGAGTCGGTCGCTCCTCTGGGCCACCGTCAGGCTCTGGGATCTGGGTTAGGCCAGCCTAGGGAGTCCGCGAGCAGCGTCCCTCCGGCCAGGCACCTTTCACCAATCCCGTCCGAGAGGGAAATGTGCGGCTGCAGTTGCCACCGCGCCCTGCTCTTACAGGACTGCCCGCGCCCAGAAAAACCTCCGCTGGAGTCAGACTGCGGTAGGGAGTCAGTTCCTCGCTCACCTCGCCACCAGTCACCCTTCCTCCCTGGCCGTCGAGTTTCCGACTCTGTTCGCAGATTCCCGTTCCCAAGCCTCTGCGTGTCTCTCCTTGCCGAGCCGCTATGGAGGTAGCCGGGCGCCTGGCGGCGGGAAATCTAAACCGCGGTTTCCGATGGCGTGGGGACTCCGTTCGGAGACTCCCGTTCCCAGAGCTCGGCGGTCGCGTCTCTCCTTGCTGAGCCGCTGTGGAGGTAGCCGGCTGCCGGGCGGCGGCGGGAAATCCAAACCGCGGTTTCTAATGGCGCGGAGTCGAGCCTCCACACCGAGATTTTTCTGTTCCTATTTTAGCGCCAGGACTGTATTCCAAGTTGGATTCTCTCAGCCCAGTTTGTTCCTGAGTCAGCAGAGCATATCTCTACTGGTTCGTATCTCCTTAGTCCGCATCATTCCTGGCCTCTGAGCCGAGCCTTTAGAGAGCATTCAGAAGTTGCTGTTGTCTGTCCGCCATGTTCTCCCGATCGCCTATTTCTGTGTTTCAAGTGTTATTTGAAAGCTTCCTCAGGATCTGTTGAAAATCCCCTTCTATGTTTGCAGCTACTGAGACTCTGGCACCACGCTACCCCAAGCCATTGGGCCTACAGAACTAGTGGCCCTCCTCTGCCTGCTCAGAACTCCGCAGTTGCAGACAAGCTGGGCCTCAGGGACACTGTGCACCCACCTGCCCCTTGGAAGCTCCACAGTTCTTCAATTGCAGCTGGGTTAGGGTACTCACCACAGGCCTCGGTGCCTCAGGAACCTGTGGTCCCTCCCTGCTTGCATAGATATCCACAGTCCTCCAGACACAAGGAGACGCTGATGCAGGCACCCCAGATCCACCCAGCTCCTCCTCTTTACACCGATGGCTAGGCGTGGCCAGAAAACAGGCTGGGCTCCGCTGATAGTGTGGGCCCGCCCACTCGTCGGGAGCTCAGCAGTTCTCCAAGTGCAACAGGAATGGGGAGGCTGATGTGGAAGCCTCAAACCCACCTCTCCCCTTCACTGCTCCTGGAAGCCTGGGGGGACTCCAACAGTCTGGGCGGAGATATCCTGAGTCCTCCAGACATGCAGAGAGGCTGATGAGGGCACCCCAGATCTGCCCAGCTCCTCCTCTGCACACCGATGGCCAGGCGTGGCAGCGCAACAGGCTGGGCTCGGCTGATAGTGTGGGCCCGCCCACCTGTCAGGAGCTCAGCAGTTCTCCAAGTGCAACAGGAATGGGGAGGCTGATGTGGAAGCCTCAAACCCACCTCTCCCCTTCACTGCACCTGGAAGCCTGGGGGGACTCCAACAGTCTGGGCAGAGACATCCAGAGTCCTCCAGGCACGCAGAGAGGCCAATGAGGGCACCCCAGATCTGCCCAGCTCCTCCTCTGCACACCGATGGCCAGGTGCGGCAGCACCTATGATGTCATTTTCTCCAAAATAGCTGTTCCTATCATCCAATGTTCTCTGTCTCATTTCTGTTGAGCTCTTTTTCTGTCATTAGTTATCAGTTTGTCTCCTTCATTTTGTTTTCTGCTCCATTCATTGTGGCCTCTCTGCCACTATTTCTGGATTCTTCGTATTTTTCTTTTTTAGAATATCCTGCGGTATTCTCTGTAGAGTTGAACTGGTGGTTGCATATTCCCCTAGTTCCTCTTTATCCTGGAAGCACCTTGTTTTTCCATCAATTTCCAGGGATAGTTGTGCAGGATATATCAATCTTGGCTGGAGGTTATTATCTTTCAAAGCTTGAATTATTTCCCCCCATGCTCTTCGTGATTTGGTGGTTTGTGCTGAGAAGTCTGCTGTAATTCTGATGGGTGTTCCCTTGTAAGTGATCTGTTTCTTGTCTCTGACAGCTTTTAATATTCTGTTCTTATATTGGATTTCTGGAATTTTGATTATTATATTCCTGGGTGTAGCTCTGTTTGGGTTGTAGGTGGCTGGGGTCCTGAATGCTTCATATATCTGAGTATCTTTACCTTTTGCTAATTTAGGAAAATTCTCCTGAAATTATTTCTGCGAGTGGCTTTTGTAGTTCATTTGTTTGTGCCCCTACTTCTTTTATGTTCGTAATTCTTAAGTTATAGATCCTCTTAGCATCTTCTAGTCTTCGTATTATTGCTGTTTGTTTCTTTGTTATTTTTAAGAAGTTTTTCATTTGATACTCCCATATTACAGATCTGGCCTACAGTTCAGATAATCTATCCTTAGTTTCTTTCAAGCTGTTATGCCAGCTTTCGATAGAGTTTTTAGTTTCCTGGTAATCTGTTTGAACCTGCTTCACATATTCTATGCTTTCTCTCTTTTCTCCATCAAACAATTCTCCCCTCTTTTTCTGTTCTTCCATTCCACCATCTGTTTTTTTCTTGGGTGGTGCTTAGCATTTCTCTAACTATTCTTCTTATGTCTAGCTTCAGGTCACTAATAACTTCATTCCTGAACTCGTCTATGAGGCTCTGGAGATAGTGCTTTATGTCTGTTGGTGCAGTGTCTGCTATTGCCTGTTTCTCAGGATTGGGGGCTGAGGGGCCTTTCTTGTTGCTCCCTCTTCCCATATTCTTTGTTCCTTATATATGCAAGCATATATATGAGGCCCAGCTTCCTTCCCTGTTGGCCACAGTCTGATTGAATTGCGCCGGCTAGGTGTGCCCACCCACTGCAGTGCACCAGGGAGTTAAGAACTGGGCAGCCTATGCCGGGCCCGCCCCTCCAGGTCACCTTCAGGCACTGGGACTTGGGCTGTGCTAGCCTACTGGGTCTCAGCCAGCAGCATCACGTAGGGCAGGCACTGCTCACCAATCCCACTTGAGAGGGGGATATGTGACGGAAGTCACTACAGCATTCTGTTCCAGCCCATCTGCCTGGTCCCAGAATGTCTTCTGTTGGAGCCTCCTAGATTGTGGAAGAGTCCCAGTTTCTCTCACTCACCGCAGGTCGATGCACGGCTCCTCGCCCATTCCGCTGTCTCCGATCACCAATTCCCATTCTCACAGCTTTCGTGCGTCTGTCTCCCTGCGGAGCCAATTCAGATGCAGCCGAGGTGGCAGGAAACCCAAATCACGGTTTCCAATGGCGTGGGCTCCAGCTTCCACGCTGAGGCTTTATCTTTTCCTGTTATAGCACCAGGATTGCATTCCCAGTTGGTTTCTCTCAGCCCAGTTCGTTCTTGGGTCAGCAGGGCATATCTCCTCTCTTGCTTAGGATTCCTCACTCTGCACCATTCCTGGATTCTAAGCTGGGTCTTTCAGAGAGCCTCTGTAGCTGCTGCTATCTGTCTGCCATGTTCTCCCGGAATTCTGTAATTGGTTCTTGACAGCTGTCCCAAGAGCCTACATTCCCAACTTTTAATGGATGCAAAGTTACATTTGGTTCAACATCTAGTCCTTTGGTACTGGCCTGTGGTGGATTATGACACCAATACAATCACAGGCTTATCATACAGAGGAGAAACACTGATTATAGCAAGTGTGACATCCTGGTTAAATGAGTACAGTTAGTCATAACAATGATTTCAAGTACAGTTTAACTACTGATAAACTATGGTAACCATTAACCTGTTATCTTAGACCACAAGAGTAAGTAGTTATATAACACAGTAAAAAATGTACTGTGTACTTGCATACAGTAATTTTCCTCTTGAAGCAATTTTTCCTTTCTATAGGGGGTAGAGGAACTAAGATGGTAAGGAACAGATTAGAGTGATGGATGAGGTTGAATATAGCAGAATGAAGTCTGGAGTTCAAAGGATGATCATCTGAATTTTGGGAAACTGGAGGATATGCAAGGGAAAGAGTGAAATAGAATGCAAAGAGTAATCAGAAAAAGAGTGACAATGTTCACTCACTTGACAATTTAAATTCAAGAAGTAGTTTATGAAACAAAAAGAGGAACTATAGAAAAATATAAAAAAGAAAGGTAAGGAACCTAAGCAGTGAAAAAAAGAAGATAGAGAAGGAGAACAAAAAATGAAAAGAAAGGAAAGAAAAAAAGGAGACCAGAGAGAAAAAGGAAAAAAACTCCAATAATAAAAATCACAAAATACAAAACAAAATAAGACAACATGCAATCAACAGGAAAGGTACAGCCAATCAGACAAACAAGGGGGAACAGAAGTAGTAAAATATCTCTGGTGCTTACTGGTCATGGCCTCTTGATGTGGGCACTGACAGTGGTCTTCTGTTGGTGGAGTTCTCCAGAACCCAACTGCTTTCTCCTTACTGCTGCTTCAGACACTTCCACTTCACTGCTCTTGCTGATTACTCTACCTTCCAATGGAATATGAGCCTGCTCACCCAGGGCTGATGTCCTGGGTCTCAGGGATCCTTTTAGTGTGTGTGTCCTCACACCTAAGGCTCAGCTGTCCTCTAAACCTAGAAATTATAAAAAAAAGTGAATAGTATTTGATTTTTGTGGATAAAAATTTGGGAACTGATAAAATCAGGCAGTGTTTATAAACCACTCAAATGTTTCACAAAAATCAATGAGACTTCCAATGTCATCTCATGTGATAAAAAAAAATCAATGAGACTGATGCTTTTGTAATAGAAAGGATCTTCCTCTGAGGTAGATAAGCAGGATCAGTATAAATTTAGTCTGTGGAATCTTGAGTAAAACTGGGTGACCATAAAATTTGTAAGTCTGAAAAAACTAGACTTCCAGGAGAACATGGTGGATAGATAACAGCAGCTATAGAGGCTCTCTGAGATAGCCAGCTTAGATTCCAGGAATGGTGTGGTGTGGGGAGCCCTAAGCAGGGGGAGATATACCCTGCCAGCACAGGAATGAACTAAACTGAGAGGAAACCAACTACAAATGCAATCCTGGTGCTACGACTGGAACAGATAAAGTCTCAGTGCCAAAGCTGGAACACACATCTCTGGAAACCATGGCTTGAATTTCCTGCCACTGCTGCTGCATCTTAATTGGCACAACAGGGATAGAGACATGAAAGCTCTGAGAGTGGGAATCGGAAAACGGAATTGAGAACAGAGTTGGCGCGGAGTCCTGCATCGACCTGCGGTGAGTGAGAGGAATGGGGCCCCTTTCATAGAGTAGGAGGCTCCAACAGAAGACATTTTGGGACTGGGCAGACTAGCCAGAACAGGATGCTGCAGTGACTTCAGTCACATATTCCCCTCTCAAGCGGGATTGGTGGGGAGTGCTTGGCCTGGGTGATGCCATGGACTAAGACCCAGTAGGCTAGCCCAAACCAGGTCCCTGCACCTGGCAGTGCACCCTAATGCAGTGAAGCCTTCAGCACGTTGAGTGACCTGGAGGGGAAGGCCCAGCATAGGCTGTCAGGTCTGTGTCTCCCTAGCTCACTGCAGTGTAGAAACACCTAGCTAGTGTGATTCAAACAAACTAACTGACAAAGAAAGAAACTCGGCCTCCTATATATGCTTGTATGGAAGGAACAACAAGTATGGGAAGAGGGAGCAACAAGAAAGGGTCCTCAGTCTCCAATCCTGAGAACACTGATCCAGGAAGTGTAAATGCAAAGGAGAATGAGGACAGAAAACATGCAATATCAGACATGCCACCAATAGACATAAAGCGATATCTCTGGAGCCTCATAGATGAGTTCAAAAATGAAGTATTTAATGAAATAAAGCAAGAAATAAGTAGAATAGTTAGAGAAATGCTAAGCACCACCCAAGAAAAAACAGATGGTAGAATAGAAGAACAAAAAAAAACGGGGGGGGGGAGAATTGTTTTTTTTTTTTGTCTTTTTCCTTTTTATCAGTACTGGGGATCAAACTCACGACTGCCTGCTTGCAAGGCAGGTGCTTATGCCGCTGAGCTAAACCCCCAGCCCTGGGGAGAATTGTTTGATGGAGAAAATAGAGAAAACATAGAATATGTGAAGCAGGTTCAAAGAGATTACCAGGAAACAAAAAAATTCATTGAAAGCTGGCATAACAGAGATATGTGCCATCACATCCTGCCTCAATTCTTTATATGTACTAGATAATAAGTCCTTTGTCTCAGGGATAACAGGCTATATTTCCCCCCTGTTTTGTGGCCTATGATCTTCTTTTTCAGTTGGGTTTTTCTCTAGTTTTGGAATCAAGATGATACTTGCTTCCAGGAACGATATGGAAGTATTGCTTCCCTTTGAATTTCCTTAAAACATTTCAGCATCAGTGGCATTACCTCTTCTTTGAGTTTCTTGTAGAATTCAACAGTGAATCTTGACTTTTCTTCATTGGCAAATTTTTAATTGTGTTTTCAATTTCATTGGCAGATGCTGTATTATTTTGAATTTTTATACAATCTTAGTTTAGATTTGTCAATTTGATTGTGTCTAGGAATCTGACCATTTCCTCTGTGTTTTCTATCTTACTAGAATATAGGTTCTCATAGTAGGTATTGATGGTCTGAATTTCTGTAGGATCCATTGTGATTTCCCCATTTTCATTCTAATTGCTTGAATTTGTGTTTTTTCTTTCTTATTTTTGATGAGGTTGGCTAACAGTTTATGAGTTTCATTTATTCTTTCAAAGAACCAACTTTTCAACTCATTGTTTTTTTGTGTTATTTACTTAGGCTCTATTATGTTAATTTCAGCTCTTATTTTTATAATTTCCTCCCTTTTATGAGTTTTGGGTTTGATTTTCTTCAAGTTTAAATTTTTAAAAATTATTTTGAAGGTAGTAAAATACAACAGAACAAGATAGTACAAAGCTAACTTAGACAGTGTAGTGAAATTGGTACAAAACTTCACAGCAGGTTACTGGGATAACAGTAATAGGTACCATAGTATATCTTATTATCTTCACAATAGTTGTTCTTTCAATCAGGGATAGCAAAATAAAATGAAATATTGAACATTATAGAACTTACCAAAACAGAATATTGAATAGAGCAATACTATTAAACAGAATAAAGCAAAACAGTGGTAAAAATATTTGCCTTCAAAGAGATGGTAGATGGAAATTCCCCTTATTTCCTGTATTGCATATGGTCAACCTTCCAAGAGATGCTCAGATCTCTGGCCCCCATTTGTTAACAGGGATGGAGAGGAGGTGGGATGTTTGATTCTCAGCTCATGTTCCAGTAGGCTCACTACCACTTAGCAGGGAGGTGAGTTGGCTGCTTGGTTTCCCAGTGCCCTAAGTTCCAACATGG
The DNA here is from genome assembly GCF_034190915.1 of Cavia porcellus. Classification (NCBI taxonomy): domain Eukaryota; kingdom Metazoa; phylum Chordata; class Mammalia; order Rodentia; family Caviidae; genus Cavia; species Cavia porcellus. The sequence continues at coordinate 37,475,719 of NW_026947489.1, forward strand.
TGCAGATCTCAGGAGATGCTGGTGGTTCTCACCCTGGGGCAGCCACAGCTTGCTGAGCCACAGCTGCTTAGCAGGGAGGCAAGCTGGTTGCTTGGTTTCCCAGTGCCCTAAGTTCCAACGTGGTGCAGATCTCAGGAGAGGCTGGTGGTTCTTTCCCTGAGGCAGTCACAGCCTGCCATACCACAGGCACTTACCAGGGAGGCAAGCTGGTTGCGTGGTTTCTTTCTTCAAGTTTGAGATTCAAAATTGGGTTGTTTATTTAAGCTCCTTCTGTTTTCCTGATGTGAGAGGTCATCGCTATGAATTTCCCATGTAGAACTGTCTTCATTATGTCCCATAAGTTTCAGTATGTTGCACCAGCATTATTGTCTAATTGTATGTATATTTTTTAAAAAAAGAGAACAAAACCCAACAAAAAACAGAATAAAGTCAATCAAAACAAAGCAGTAAAAGTGGCACAAAACTTTAAATCAGAATAATAGGAAATAGCCATTGTTGAATGGCTACCATAGTATATCTTGTTATCTTTATAATAGTTGTCCATTCCACCAGGAAAAATCAAATAAAAGAAAGCACAATACAACCCATCAAAAGAGAACATTGAATAAAACAATAAATCAGAGTAAAACAAAACAGTGAGAATATTGGACTTCAGAACCAAAACAGAATAAAATCCCCCATATTTGCTATCTTGTACACTGTCATCCTTCTAATAGATGTGCAGACTATTGACCCCAGGCCTGCAAAGTCGATCAAATGATACAAATATTCAGCTGTTTTTGTATCTTAGTTGCTATCAACTCAGCCTGTTCTCTGAACCAATAGATTGCTTACTGGGGTGAGTTAGTTTTTGATTCCCTGTCTGTGTGCTTGTTGGCTCACAGGAAGGTTGAAATGGCTTCTTTCTTCCTGGTCCCCACATGGTTTGTGCAGCTTACCAGAAGGACAAACTGGCTTCTTGACGTGCTCTTCCTAGATTCAGCATGGCTTCTGCTGATTCACAAGAGGGATGATCAGGCTTGTATATACTCTTTAATTTTGTCTTTAATTTCCTTTGTTATTCACTGATTGTTCAGAAGTGTGTTGTTTAATTTCCATATGTTTGTGTGATTTCTTTTGTTGGTGATTTCCAGTTTCACTGAGCTATGATCAGATGGTCAGTTCCTCTATATCTATATAAATATTGTTTTGTGGTATAATATGTGGTCTGTTTTGGAGACTGTTCCATGTCCATCTGAGAAGAATGTGTATTTTGATGTTTTGGCATGGAACACTGTAGATATTGACTAATTCGATTTGTTCACAGGCATGGTTTAATTCTGATATTTCTTTGGCTGATTTTTTGGTCTAGTTTTGTGGGGTACATCAATCTAGGTTGAAGTGTTTGCTTTTAGGGCTTGAAATGCCTCACTCCAGGCTCCCCTTGATTTGAGGATTTGTGTGAAGAAGTCTGCTGTGAGTTCAAGGGCTTTGCTTTATAGGTGATATGTTTCTTTTCCTAGCTGCTTTTAATATTTTGTTCTTGTGTTGGATTTTTGGAATGTTGATTATTATATGCCTTGGTGTAAATTTTTTTTGACCATGGCTATTTGGAGTTCTATATACTTCATTATTTGTATGTGAAATTCTTTATCTATGTTTGAGAAGTTTCCTGCCATTAATTCTTTGAAGAGCGTTTTAATGGCTTTTGCAATGCCTCTAGCTTTCTCACTGACTCTTATCAATCTTATGTTGTTGTTCTTTCCTTCATCTTGTAGGTGTTGGATTGATTTTTTCATTGATCCTTGCTGTTTTTAAAATATCTGTCTTTTTAGGATCGCTCCTCACATTCCTGTGTTCTAGGAGTGATATTCTGTCTTTACCTTCATTTGGTCTGTTGTGTACACTTTAAATGGTATTTTAATCTCCTGAATTTCTATTTGGGTCTGTTTCATTGATTTCACTTCTTGTCTATGTTGGATATTCATGATTTCCATCGTTTTCCTAAGCTCCTCAGTTTTTAAAACAATCTCTGTCTGCTTTAGTGTTTTTCATTTTGATCTTCATTTAGTTTTTCACCTTAGATATTTTTTCTATGGCCTCTTCCACTTGTTTTTTCACTTATGCTACCATTTCAGAGAGTTCTATTTGTTTGCTTCTGAGTTCACCTTCTCTTTGCCTCTAGACTTGTCCTGGGTGGGGTTGGCATTTGGGATTGCACTTTATCCTTTGTCTTGTCATTTTCTACTTTCTATTTTTTATTTAATTTTGTTTTCAGGGGCTGGGAAAATAGCTCAGTGGCACAAGCACCAGCTAGGAATCACCAGATTGTGAGTTTGATTCCTGGTACCCCCCAAAATTTGTTTCCTGTGTTGATGTTTGTAGACTTTTAAAAATTTTAGACAGCTTCATTCTCAGTATCAGGGATTTCTTAGGAGATATCTATTCCCCAGGGTGTCTTCTAGATGTAGGTGGTTTTGGTCTCTGTGTCTAACCTCTCAATGGATCAAGAATGTGGAGTTGCTATCTATTTGATTCAAGGGTTTTTCCTTTGGTATCTGACTATGGTGATGGTTATGGCTCCCACAGGTGCAGTGCTTTCATACAGGGGGGAAAATTGATTATAACAGGTATGATATCCTGATCAATGTAGTATGGTTAGCAATAATAATAGAGTCTGTCACAGTCTCGCTACTGACAAGCTGTGGTAACTATTAATCTTATATCTTTAACTGCCAGAGCAAGTTTTACAGTTATATAATAAAATTCAACTTGTCTGCAGTGATTTCCCCCTTAGCAGAGTGATTTTACCCTGTTGTGAATAAATTTAAGACGGATAGGGATAGGATGGAGATGTGCATGAGGTTAAATATCATAGGAGCAATGTTGGAGGGCACAGGATGATAATACAAGTTTTGATTTCTTTTTTTTTGGTGATAAGGATTGAATTCATGACCACATGCTTGCAAGTCAAGCATTTATGCCATTCAGTTAAATCCCCAGCCTTGAGTTTTGGATTTTATAGGCAAAGAGGGAAGGATTGGAAGACAAATCCCAGGAGCTCTGAAGTGAACCAGATAAAGAGACAATGTTTACTCACACGAAAAAATCATAAATTCAAGTAAGATAGGTGATGAAAGAGAGGGTAAGAATGAATGGAATAAAACAAAAAGAAAATTTAGAGAATTGACTCATGAACAAGAGATAAAAGAAGGTAGAAAAGAGAAAGAAAAAAAGAGGACAAAAAAGAGGAAAAACCCAGGGAACAAAAATAATAACACACATGGAAAAAAACAACACATTTGTACAGAAAGAAAACCAAAACAAGACAATGGGAACAGAGAGAAAAAGGAAACATATACAAAAACAAAGAATAACAGCAATAAAAAACATAAAACAAAACAAAATACAGAAAAGGCAAAGCAAACAACAAAAACAAAAAAGGAACAATCAACAACAACAACAAAAAACTAACTCAGATATCAAGAGAAAAACTCATCAAATAGAGAAAAAAGTAGTAAGATTCCTCTAGTGTCTACAGTTCTGTGGTAGGTCCAAGGCTGATCCCAGAATGTGTACTCTAGCTGAGACTGCAGGTGGATTTGTGCTGGGTTTGGGTGTGGTCTTTGTTTCTGGATTTGTGGTGTGGGATTAGTTTTCTGTGGCTGGAGTTCTCCCCACTGTTAAAAAATGAAGAGAAAAAAAGATGAAAAAATAAAAAATTAAAGAAAGAAAAACAAATAAAATGAAATAAAGTAAGAAAAAAGAAGGGAGTTGTGCTGTCCACCTGCTTCTGTTTCAATGTCTTTGTCCCCAAGCACAAAACTGGTTCCTAACTTACTACCTGCTGGTTCCTATTGTTACTGTAGCTGTAGACTTCTCCATACCACTCCATACCAGGTCCTTCCTGTCCACTGTGTCCTTCTAGCTGGAGTTCTGCTGTGTCACTGGTATGCTCACTGAGTCCTGTTATGGCAGGAGATGGAGCCAGTCTCAGACTCACTCAGCATGTGAATTTTAAGAGACTCACACATTCAGTCTGTAACAGATGTTGAGGGGTTAAAGCTCTGTATGGGCAACCTAGGAAGTCCTCTTATGAGTTAGAGTGATTTTGCCCTTTTGCTTTTTATTAGTTTGGATGCAACTGAGAGCAAAACTTTCCTGTTCTAGAGATATCTGAGGAGTAAAACTATTAAATTTATATGTGCTGATGGACTGATCTTTCCAGGTTATTGATAGGATTTTTGGCACAATTAGAAGTCAGAAAATATAAAGTAAAAGTGGCCTTTATTCTAACAATGTGGAGAGAATCCCACAACCACTGGGGTCTGGCTTTCTCTGCTGGACATGTGGTGTGGGAGGCATACATATAGCTTTGGTCTGGGGTGGTGCCTAAATTGCCTAGGGGAAGGGAAAATGACCTCAAGGTAAATGTTGTTTGTCCTGCCTTTCACTGCTGTAGTGTCCTATCTAGGGAAAAATCCTTTCATTCCCATCTTTTATTGTTAGGAAAAGGACAAAGTTTTTCTCTCTTACTACTTACTGCTGAAAGGGGTTGCTGTATTGGAGTTTAGGAGGGTTGATGGTATGACGGCTGATGCCCATGGAGAAGCTAGTGCCAGGTGTTTCAGCCAGGACAACTTTATCATTGGTGAATGCCTGAACATTAGACTGGAAAAACAAAGAGACAAGCTGCTATGAGGAGGCAGGCCACTATCATATTTAAGGACCCAGGTGAGGTAGAAGAAAAAGTGTCTTTGATTTAGACATGTAAAATCATTACCATGGTGAGGTAGAATTATTACCATGGTGAGATAGAATCATTACCGTGGTGAGGTAGGATTCTGAAAAATAAGTGTGGGGTTAGCAGGAATGAAATTATGAGAAGTGATTATTACTCCATCTGAAAGGATGAAAGTTAAGTGTAGGTAGATACGACTTGTCTCTGGTCCAGGAGGTGAGCTGGAAAGAATAAGAGGGGTGGAGATGGCTGTAGCTGTGTCACTATAAGGAAGGTAAGAGCCTTCAGGGATGTCATGTTTGAGTAAACAGCTGAGGGTATTGATAACTAAGAGAGTTGCCACATAGAACAACAAGAAGATGATCAAGACTGTTAAGAGTCCTGGTGTAAAAAGGATAATTAGTAGAATGTAAGAAATTAGGAGCCAGATTGGATAACAAAACATGACTCAGCTAAGAGTTGTGGCTGTGAGGCCTTGGTGAGACTGAGATGGGTGGGTGACAGAAGATGAGATGACCACTTAGGATGGTTAGATTTAGTTCTAGGAGGGCACTGCAGTAAGCCTTAGCCAGGATGGGAGTCCAGCAACTTTGACCACTGTAGGGGTTGCCAAGAAGACCAAGTAGGGGCTGCTTCACCTTGGTTGTAGTCCTTGTGATGATTTGCTGTGGACTTTAGTAAGTATATCAGCAGTCTCCCTGGTTGTGGGAAAGGCTTTTATCTATTCTGAGAAAGTATAAACGAAAGGTGAGAAGATATTTGAGAGTTTTGTGGCGGGGCATGTGTATAAAATCTATCTGCCAGTCTTGACCAGGGTTGTGTCTGAGAAATTGATGACTAGGAAAGGAAGGGTGTGTTATATGTCCCTGAGGAGAGGTTTTACTAGAGATAATTGGTGTAAGCTGTCAGTCTGTGTCAGTTTGTCTGGTCAGTCTGCATAAACATAAACAGAAAGTCTGGGTCAGTCTGCATAAATATAAAGGAATAAAAAAGGCATTTTAAAGATTTATGACTGTAAAGTGAGTGGTGGAGGGAGGGATATGAGAGAGCATGGTATAAGTGTTTGGCACTACTGGGTGGATTGTGGTAACAGCACTATTGATTGCCCTAAGGTACTGTACTAGGTGATAGGACTCTTGGGAGTATTATAGGGTGAATGTGTAGGTTTAAGAAAACCATTTTTGAAAAGGTGCTTACTTATGGGTTTAAGTCCTTGTAAATGTTTGGGAGCTATGAGAAATTGGGGAACACAAGGAAAAATTGAAGGATCCCTGAAATGAATTAAAATAGGCATGGCATGGGTAGCGCAGATGGGATTGGAGGTATCTCAAAGTATGGGATCAACCAGAGAAGAAGTAAATCTGGAACCGGCATGAAATAGGTCCTGTCTGCAAAGGCTGCATAGGTTGGCCATCAACACCCAGTATAGGGACTGAGGACTTAATATAGCAGCCTGAAAACTCAGGAAGAACACCATTTATGGCCTCTATGTCCACAAGTATAGAGAATGTCTTACCTGACACCTCCAGTGGGACTTGTGGCTCTGAGAATAATACCTTAATGGGGGTTGTGGGTCCTGAGCCCCTTCAATCTTTAGCAGCAAGTCCAAGCAGATCAGTCAGTGATGAATCTGGCAGTGATGGAGTCTCCTGTGAGGGCAAGGAGTTAGAGGATGGCTTACCTGCTCTCTGGCAGCTAGGACAGTCACTCTTTCAGTGGCCCTGGGCAATGCCCCAAAGGAATGCCAAGATTGGGGCATTCTCTTGCCCAATGTCTTTTTTTATTGCACTGGAAGCATGGTCCAGGAGGGGCTCAGGCAGCTTCACCTTGTGTTGGTTTACCTGTCTCAGAGCTCCAAGTGTCACCGCTGAAAGATCAGATTGTTATTTTTTATCTCTGTTGTTGAAAACATGAAAAGCTATATTAAGGTCTCCCTATGGGGTTTGAGGGCCATGTTTAGCCTTTTGTCTTGGAATCTGGCCCACAGTCAAAGATATCTGTCTCTTCTACAGTCACAAGATCTCTGGTTTTTATCTTGGGTAGGTGTACCAATTAAGTCTAAAGGAGACAAAGCAAAGAATCAATTAAATATGCAGGAGTTAAATAATATGATCAACAGGTTATTTATGATTATAGTTTTAGTAATGGCTTCTGATAAGGAAAACAAGGTCCAGGGAATTTTAGAAACTGACATGTCATTTATTTGTTATATACACATTTAGGTTTTACAGTTATGCTGTTAGGATGTTTAATGCTATCTGAGTTTTGGAGGATGGTATGTTTTATTAATTTTACCTTTTTATTTAGGAGAGAGATCAGCTATGGTGTCATTTAATGCCAGATGAGTATAGTTGATATGGCCTCAATATGCCCAGCACCTGCTGGTTAGCAGAGGGCTGAGCCAGGGCTGTGGATGGGCTGGGAAAGGCTCAGACCTGGCTTCTGCCCCAGTGCTGGTCTCATTGTTCTGCATGCATCATATAACCTTTTTTTCTGAAAAAGATCTGGTGGATCCCAGCAAAAGGACTCCAAAAAGAATTTATAATTATCTCTTAATTTTAATTGTTGGACATCTAGAACATTAATAACGGTACAGTACAATACAGGCAGTAAGCTTAACATAGAACATTAAATGGCTATTAACCATGGGTATTTTAACATTTGAGCACTGAAGAAATTTGTGAAGCATCTATAAGCATACATCTTGATCTGAAAGAAAACACTTGTCATCATACATTACATAAATTTCTGTTTAAAAAGTATTATTTGACTTGTGACCTTGTGTTGGTCTGATCTGAATTTCCTCACTGGAACATAATAAAAAGGCAGCAGAAACAATCCGAATTTTATATTTGAAGGCATGAATATACCATCATATCAGCAACAATGAATTTTCTTATCATATGAACTTTATTTGAGGTGTCTCCCATAAGGCCATGGAGATTATTGGGGGCTCCAATTAATGAATGAGAGCTGGTTAAAGTTATCAGATGGCCACTTTCCTGTTTACCAATTGAAGTCCTGTCCAATGTTTCCTCACCACAAGGGATTTTGTTTAAACAATTTTAGCATCATGTTGACCAGCTGGTAAACTAGATGGAAGCATGTCTTAAAAATCTATAACCCAAATAAACCTTGATTAAATGGTTTGAAAATGTAAAAGAGGAAAAAAGATTGTTGAGCTCAAATAAAAAGGAACAGCTATTTACAGAGCAGGCAAATGGAAAACATGGACAGAAGATCTATACATTATCAACAGACTGAACAGACAGACAACAGATATATAAGACTGACAGTCATAAAATTTAGAGTGCACTCAAATATATTTGGCCAATTTGAACTATAATAAATAGATTAGTATGAACCTTTTGATAGACCAATTAAGATCTCTTGAAATAAAAATACCAGAAAAGGAACCTAATTTATGGCTAATCTGAGATAGCTCAGAAAGTTAAAAAGGAATGTAATCTTTTGGAGCCAGCCTGTTCCCGAAGCAGGAGTAAAGATCTGTCCAGCAGGTGTGTGTGGGCAATTATCTGATGATTGGCTATAAAGCAGCTGCTTATTACCACAAGACAAGGAAACACAAGCTGCTGGCATGTCACTGTGTGCTCTACAGTGATTTAGCCAGTAGCACGGTGAATTGTGATATGATCTACATCAGGGTGGTTGTTGCTGATCACACAAGGAGCCACAAAGGGGCAGCCATTGACCACTAGACCCGTTCCAAGATGGTGGCACCCCACTGCGTGGTGGAGGGCTGCAAAATGGCAGCTGTCCTCCATGTGCGCTGCAGCAACCATGTGGCCAGCCAGAAGGCTGGAGCACCTGAGACTGAGTTTGGTGAGTGGGCAGAGAAAATGTTAACACAGGAGAAGGAGACAAAGAACCCTCAGACAGGACAGGCAGCTCAGGTGGGGTGGAGTGAGAAGTTGGAGACTGGGGAGAAATGCTAGGGGAGGGGTTAGAGATGCTGGGGGAATGTTTGGGGGTCCTAGGGGAAGAATTAGAGACTGTGGGGGAGGGAGGGGGAGATGGCTGTGCAACGGGAGCAGAAATCTTTGAGAAGGCTGTGGAGTTTGATCTCGGGGATAGGGAGGAGGGGGTGGGTTAAAGATGGCAGCACCTCATCTAGGGGGTCTTGGGGGCAGGAGGGGGAAAGTTTGTGGTGCAGTAGAGTTAGCTAAAATATTTGAGCAGGTGTATGTGATTTAATGAGAGAAGAGCACATTCATATGGTAAGGAAAGACTGTACATACAGAATTTCTGCTAACTTGTTGCCAGTGTAATAAAAGTCATATAAATTTTTGAGAATACAGAAGTCAAACATCCCCTCTTTAGGCCACCGTCTGCTGTTAAGTTCGTAGGTTAGCTAAGCCTCCTGTCAGTAAAAGATTAGTTGTTTAATTCTTATGGTTTTCTTTAGCCCGAGGGTACCAAGGTTATGAACCAGGCACTGCAGAGGTGTGTTTTTTTGGGGAGAGGAAAAAAGTATTTCCCATGATCTAATTAAGTTAAAATGAGCCGAAACTGGAGGGTGGCTAATGCAGAAGCAGGTCATCATCTAATCTTTTGGACACATGGTTAAATTGTTCCAACTCATGCCCTCTAGCCGTCACCAAAAGGCACAGGTTGGGCCCCATCAGACTATAGTAAAGGCTCTGCCTAGGACTTCCCAAGGAATGTGAGAACCACTACCCCAGTCCAGGGGTAGAAAAAGGGAAATCTGGCATGGGCCTGGCCCATGATCACGGAGTAATCCTTGGACAGGGGTTTGCTCACCTGTGGTAAATGAATTAGGCCAGTGTTGTTTGCAGACAAGCAGCAACAAGTTGAGCAGCTCTCATGTGTTGAGAAATGAGGAATTAATTCAGGGTGCAGTCCAGCCCATGAATCGGTAGGGGACTCAAACTGGGAGGACCCCAGGAGTCACTCATGCTGACATTCCTGGTCAGGGAACCAACTGATAGGATTTTTGGCACAATTAGAAGACAGAAAATATAAAGTTAAAGTGGCCTTTATTCTAAGAACACAGAGAGGATCCCATGACCACTGGGGTCTGGTTTTCTCTGCCAGACACATGGTGTGTGGAGCATACATATAGCTTTGGTCTGGGGTGGTGCCTAAAGGGGCATCACTGATGTGCAAGCAGCTCACTGGAATTAATTTTGTGCCACAGGTAAATTGCCTAGGGGCAAGGAAAATGACCTCAAGGTAAATGTCCCTTGGTCCCGCCTCTCAGTGCTGTAGTGTCCTATCTAGGGCAAAATCCTTTCAGTTATTAACAATTCCATTAATTCACATGGTCTCAGTAGTTTTACTTCTGCAGATATTGGTGCTACAGCCTGTAATCCTAGCACTGAAGAGGCTGAGGCAGGAGGATTGCCAAGAGCTCAAGGCGAGTCTCGACTACATAGTGAGATCCTGCCTAAAAACAAAAACAAAAACAAAAACAAATTCTTACTCCTGGAATTAATTATCACTCCTTTGTGCTAACTTTTTATCTTGCCCAAATGCAATGCTAATTCCAAACAATAGGCTTTAGTATGACTCACATGTGGAGACATGTTAATAATGTATCAATGATTATAAAAGTATTTTATTTCTTGTGATCATTATGTAAGCTTACTTTGTGTAAACATGCACCTCCTCCCACCAAACCCATTTTGTCCAAACCCTACATTTTATAGATGAAGAGTGCTGGGATGACTGGACATGGAGGCTGAGGTAGGAGGATTGTTGTGAGACAACCTGGATTATAAAGTGAGCTTAAGAAGAGCCGGAACTGCATAGTGAGACTCTGTCTCAAAAAGCTAAAAAACAAAACAAAACAAAAGAATCAGCATTTGGGAGGATCTGGCAAAATTTTGCAGCCAATGAAGTTGAGGATCTGGACTAAATCTTACAGCTCTAGCCTCAGAGTCTACTCTTGTAGCTGTCATGGCCTCAAATGCTGCTACCTACATTATGGCTCTTGGGTTCTTTATGACACCTGTCCCACTGGCAGTGTGCTCAGGGAAGTCCCCAGTCCTCATGTGCTCACTATGCTCAGGTCCTTGTGAAGATTTTTGATTCCGAGTTCTTCATTTTATAGTCTGACAAAATTAAATACGTGGTTTCCTGATGTGACAGTTAAAATGAAGATTGCATTAGTAGTCTGTAATCATTTAAAAATGAGTTGAGTCTGTGTGTGACTTGTGAAGATCTTCAACAAATGTGCGCGCAGAGTGGCAATAAGGAGGAGCTGCAGCCAGATGCCTGCGGGGTGGGGAGGATGGCCTGGCCTGGTGAACTCAGGTGATCACTTAGACCAGGAGGTGTAATTGCGAGGTTGGCCACCAGAGGGCCAGAGCAGCGATGAAATGAAGGTGAAATTCAGCCCTGAAGTTCTGATTAAGCTCTTGTGTTTTCATTATCTCTTGTGGGATCTATCACACAGCTCAGATGTGGAGTTAGATGTGGAGTCTTCTTAATCACCTGCTGGACAGGCCTGTCTTCTTCTGGGCCTGGGATTTTGTAAATCTTCTCAGTGAACCTCCTCTCTCCCCGCCCCCGCCCCTGCCCTCAACAAGGTTACTGGAGATTGTGGTGGGGCTGGTTGCCTGGGAAGCTGGTTTGCTTGGGGCTGAGAGTAGAGCTGGCAGGGAACCCTGCATCAACCTGCAGTGAGTGAGAGGAACAAGGACCCTTCTATAGACAAGCAGGCTCCAACAGAGGACATTCTGCAACTGGGCCTACTGGCCAGAGCAGGGTGCTGCAGTGACTTCACTCACATATTCCCCTCTTAAGTGGGATTGGTGGGGAGCACTTGACCTGGGTGGTGCCATGGACTGAGGCCCAATAGGCTAGCCCAAACCAGGTCCCTGCACCTGGCAGTGAACCCTAAGGCAGTGAAGCCTTCAGTAGGATGACCTGGAGGGGCGAGCCCATCATAGGCTGCCTGGATCTGTAGCTCCTAGTACACTGTAGTGGGTGGGATCACCTAGTCAGCATGCTTCAGACAAACAGAAACTGACAAAGAAAGAAACTGGGCCTCCTATATATGCCTGTATGGAAGGAACAAAAAATACGAGAAAAGGAGGCAACAAGAAAGGGTCCTTGGTCCCCAATCCTGAGAACACTGCTTCAGGAAGGTAAATTCAAAGGAGAATGAGGACAGAAAACATGCAGTATCAGGCACGGCACCAATAGACATAAAGCAATATGTTCGGGACCTCATAGATGAGTTCAAAAGTGAAGTATTTAATGAAGTAAGGCAAGATATAAGTAGAATAGTTAAAGAAATGCTAAGCACCTCCCAAGAAAAAACAGATGGTAGAATGGAAAAACAAAAAAAAGGGGGGAGAATTGTTTGATGGAGAAAACAGAGAAAACATAGAATACACGAAGTAGGTTAATAGAGATTACCAGGAAACTAAAAACTCTATTGAAAGCTGGCATAACAGCTAAAACAAAACTAAGGATAGATTATCTGAACTGGAGGACAGATTTGTAATGTGGGAACATGAAAGGAAAAACTTCTTAAAAATAACAAGGAAACAAGAAGTAACAATATAAAGGCTAGAAGATGACAAGAGAATCTATAATTTAAGAATAAAGAATATGAGAGAAGAAACAGGGGTACAAACAAAGAAACTGCAAAGGCTATTCACAGATAATGAAAACTTCCCAAACATAGGAAAAGGGAAATATGCTCAGATGTATGAGGCATACAGAACTCCAGCCACCTACAATCAGAATATAATAAAATTCCAGAAATCCAATATAAGAACAGAATATTAAAAGCTGTCAGAGATAAGAAACAGATCACTTACAAGGGAACACCCATCAGAATTATAGCAGACTTCTCAGCACAAACTGTCAAATCTCAAAGAGCATGGGGTGAAATAATCCAAACCTTGAAAGACAATAACCTCCAGCTAACATTGATATATCTTGCACAATTGTCCCTATAAATTAATGGAGAAACAAAGTGCCTCCAAGATAAAGAGGAATGGGGGGAATTTGCAACCACCAATCCAACTCTACAGAGAATACTGTAGGACATTCTAAAGAGAGAGAAAAGTACCAGGATTCCAGCAACATTGGCAGAGAGGCCACAATGAATGGAGCAGAAAGCAAAATGAAAAAGATAGACAACTAATGAACAGAAAAACAGCACAACAGAAATGAGACAAAGAAGATTGGATATAATTTCTAATATAAATGGCTTAGATACACTAACTTAAGGGAAAAAAAAGAGAATCTCAGGTAGAGTGGATGAAGAGGTAGGGTCCATGGAGAGCTCTTTATAGGAAATATAATTAGCCTGAAGAAGGTTATATAGACCAAAATCAAATATGAGTAAATGGAACTTGATGTGATAGGGAACCAGAGAGTAATAGGGTTAACTAGACCAGTATTTATGGATAGGTTGAACAGACAGGCTTTAATAAATGAAGAAATATAACTAGAAATCCAGTCCAGGAGTGAGAAAGTTCAGAAGTACTTAGGTAAATAGCAGATTGCCCCCCCAGTATAAAAACCATGAGTGATAGGGAGACTCAAAAATACACAGTTCATTCTGAGGGAGTAAAGGGGAGGAATAGTCTTCAAAAAAAAAAAAAAAACAGCGGAAGATACAGCTAATAGTGTATCAGGAATTAAAACCTTTATTACTTGCACTACTCTGTTTGATTGGAACTTATTCTATCCTAGTTTGTATACAAGCACTGGATCTGAGGGCACAGACAGCTATCCCGAAGACATCAGGACATAGTATTGTGGTCATCTTTAATTTCCTATTAACTCAATCAGGATCCCTGCATGACTTATACTGTTGTATCATGACTGATCTTAGTTAAATCTGACTTGTTTGAATACCACTTATTACTGACAGATTTTATTCAAAGCTGTTAGGTTGCTGGTATCAAGTTGAGGAGTATACACAACTATACTGAAAATGACAATGATTCACCATGATATCCATTCTGATTTGATTACTACCTGTTTTTGTAGCTCTACACTATCTACAAAGTTGTATTTCTGTTAATTCTGTCATGTACTGATATGTTCAGTTATACTTTATCTGATGATATAGCCAATTCTGTTGATGATAACAAGAAACAGCATAGTAACCATGGTAGAACTCCTTATACAGCAGTTTTATATGTCTTTTTCATTTTATATGTCTGTAGGAATATGTTTAATTCTGTCCTTCTTTGTTTTGTTTCTCCCTGTAATATAGAAAGGATAGAAATACATGTTAAACCCCATGCTTGTGTAAAACCAGTAACAGTTTATGAGAACTGATCTTATGACACATGATGAAATGAACAAATACTTTGAAAGAAAGAAAGGGGCACTGCAGTACCCAGTGCTGATTCTGGAGTGTTATGATGTGAAATCCATCAATATTATTCATCTTTGTTCAGAAGGATTTTAATCTAATAAGTTTTGTTAGGTTTCAACATAAATGAAGATATGGATAAATGTGTACATGTCTAAGTGTACAGGATTGGTACCCATATTACTTAGTTTTTTTGGATGGTTGAATAGAATGGTTTGCAGTCTCCATGGTTGAATTCCCATTTATATGTACCACTTTTGTATCTTGAACAACTATTTGTGGGGGGACTATATGTATACATCAACTAGTGATTTATTACTGTTTATTTCTTTTATTTGAAAGTATGTACTATTTCTGTCCATTTTATATTCTGTTTCATCTTTCTTTAAATAAAAAAGAAATAATATTTTGTGCTTTATATATTCCATTTAAAAATATTTATGTGCCTATGAAAGAGCTAAAGTTACTTCTACCATGTTTATGGAAAATATATTTTTCACTCTGATGAATAAGTGACTATACTGCAAGATGCCTACATAACAACAGATGCCTACATAACAACACTATTATAGTGGGCTAATTTGTGTCCACCAAATAGATACACTGCAGTTCTAAAGTTTAGTTCTTGTGAAGGTAAGGTTATTTGCAAATAGAGTCTTTGCAGATACAATCAAATTAAAATGTGATTGTACTGGATTACCATGAATTAAAAAGTGACTTCTAGTTATGAGGCTCTAAAGTAGCTTGTTATATTATGTATTTCTGAAAATTACTTCACACAGTTTTTATATCTTAGAATTGAGGCACAAAAGTATTATAATGTTTATTTTTAAAATATTTATGCATAATTCCTTCTGTCATTTGAGAAGTAAAAATAGAACACACCTAATATCAGTGTGAATGGTCAAATCCCTGACAAAGAGCAGCTTTTATCTGACCACCACTGTGACCTTTAACAGAGTGGATAAATGCTCTCCAAAACTCTTAAGATATCTTCCAGTGACCCACTAACCATCTGCATACTCTCTTCATTGCCGCCTTCATTTCTTGATTCCTGAGTGTGTAGATGATAGGATTCAGAAAAGGAGTAAGAACTGCATCAAAGAAAGCCAGAAACTTATCCACATGTGTAGAAGGAGCTGGCCATGTGTAGAAAAATATCAGAGGCCCAAAGAACAAGGCTACCACAGTGATGTGAGCTGAAAGTGTAGATAGCGCCTTGGAGAAGCCAGTGGAAGAGTGTTTCTGAACAGTGAGAATGATGATGAGGTAAGAAATGATCAGTATGGAAAAGGAGGCCACAGAGATGAATCCACTGTTGGCTGTGACCATCAGTTCCAGTCGATAGGTGTCTGTGCAGGCAAGTTTAATGAGCCGAGGAAGGTCACAGTAAAAGCTGTCTAACACATTAGGGCCACAGAAAGGTAAGTTAACAACAAAAGCCAGTTGAACCACAGAGTGTGTAAGGCCAATCATCCAGGCAGCCACCAAGAAGGAAATGCACATTCTGGGGTTCATAATGGTGAGATAATGGAGAGGTTTACTTATGGCCACATACCTATCAAAGGCCATGGCTATGAGCAACACCATTTCCACACCACCAATGATGTGGATAAAGAAGATTTGAATGATACACCCTCTAAATGAGATAACTTTGTATTTTCTGAAAAGATCATAAATCATCTTGGGAGAAGTGACAGAAGAAACACCCAAGTCAATGAAGGACAGATTGGCCAACAGGAAATACATAGGGGAGTGCAAGTGAGGGTCAGAAGCCACCGTAAGCACAGTGAGGGAGTTTCCCATCATGCTTGCCAGGTAAAACATGGAGGACAAAACAAAGAGGAGTAGCTGAATATCCCAGGAATTGGTGAGTCCCAGGAACACAAACTCTGACACAACTGAGTGATTCATTCCACCCATTGACTTTGTTGGTTATGCTACCTGAGATAGAAAAGAATGAGAAAGCATAAAATATAATTACATTAATAGAATTCAAGCACAGAAATCAAAACTAAAATCTATGTTAATCACCATTAAAACTAATGTATTCATAGTCTCTGGAAAATAACTTGAACCTTTCTACCGCTCAGTTCTCTGTGCATTTAACATCCTTCTGCTACATGCTGTGATATTCCTCATGAGCTATGTTGTAGTCTGGGGTTGTACACAGAGAACAATTCAGGTCAGGACATGGAGTTTATAATATTTTTATAATGGTCACTGAAAGTTAACACAGGAAAATGCAGGAAATCTATCTGTAACACCAATGACATAGATTATTTAAGTCAAGAGCCTAAACCCCACGGCAATGTCCCACATGAGTCCAGATAAAAACCCAGAGCTCAGGACAATGCCTCCACGAGTCCAACTGGAAGTCCAGAGCCCACAAGAAGGACTCACGCCAGTCTCTTTTACAGATTCATGCCGGGAAGACCCAAGGGTCAGCGGTGGAAGCCAGAAAGTCCATGCCAGCAGGATGAAGGAGCTGTGCTAGTGGGATGAGGGTTCTATACTGGAGCTGAGAAGTCACACTCACAACAAAGAGCGGGGCTGTCCTGAAAGGAACCACAACTGTCCTCAGCGACACGGAGGCCCCGAGCTCCTCCGATGAGAAGCACAGTCAGGAACATGCCAGGAAGCAGCGTGACGAGTTCACCCTGGAGACCAGGCAGCACATGTCTTCCCCTCTGGAGCCAGGAAGCAATGTTCGATGTGAAGACCAAAGCTTCTCCAGGAGAACCAACAGCTCAGACAGCAACTTGTAGGAGAACTAACAATGCCTCCATAACGCCTCAATCCCTTTTCACACCTCTCTTCTTCTCCACCTATTTATCCTGGCAACCCTTCTCAGGTGGAGCATCTTCTCTCAATGCATGCTGATGTAATCCAGCTGGCGTTAAGTTGACCACTAGTTATCAAACCATAACAAGCTACAAAATCATCAACATAACAAACATGAATGCAAAATCTTTCTGATTTTGGTCAAAATTAATGTGGTCATTGTTAGTTATTGTCTTTGTTGCATCCATTCTCAAGCCAATGACCTCTTATTTGGAAAACAGACCTTCCTTTCTTCCCACTCCCTACCTCTGATCATATGTATTCACCTTCAATATTAATTTATATTACTACGTCTGTGAAATCTTGTCTTATTATCTTACCCTCCTCCTTCATAGTAAATGGAGTAAAAGTCTCCCCAATGAGATAGCAAACTTGAAGGCAGATATTATAACTTATTCACTTTTATATTCTCCAAAGAAATGAAAAAGTGATCCATAAGAAAGTAAAAATCTGTGAACTGTCTGTGATCACTGTGCATCATGTTAGGTACACAAATATTGTGACCAAGTTTTCAGAAACTTCTCTAGTAGTGGGCATTACAGTGACACCCACAGTTCTGATTTTGTTTTCCAAAAGTAACCACCCACGAAGGACTGGAATTTAAAGGGAAAAGCTTATTGGCTTTTCCTCATTCAGGCAATTTGAGAGGCACTGCTTTGGTGTATTTAATTCATGTTCTGAAAGATGTGAGAGCCACCAAAATATAATTTAAAAATATTTTTGCAAACTTTGGTGTAGCTATTTACTATACCATCTTGTAACTATTTAATTTTACTTAGAGAATCAATGCAGCATAATGGAAAAAAAGGATTTTGGGTTCATATAACCAAACAATATATTATGTTGTTTATTTATTATAAAACATTTTGACTGGTAGGTTAATTATTGCATATTATTATATGTCCATATTATATATTTTATAAATATTTCACTTTTATTTGTCCAGAATTGTACTTAATTCCTGTGATGAAATGAATGAATAAGAAAAAAGATTCCACTGACCAGCAAAAACATCAAAATTACATATCTGAAAAGATATTTTAATAAGCTATGATTAATATTATATTCACATTCTTTCAGTAGTAGGAATTAAAATTATTTTGTATAAGTTAAAATTATTTGCTTTCAAAAGCATTGTACTTTATAGTAGTACTTACCAGAAATGTAACTCATTAGTTTTTAAATTTCTCATTCCTAATTAAGTGAAAGCCTCATAATGTTAGGGACCACATCTTTCTTGTTTAATCCATTTCAGCAAAAATTTTGAATTACTTCAGATCTATAATGGGGAAAATTAGATATTTGCTGAAAAGATAGGTAAAATCATATGTTTGGGATTTTAGACTGACCAGATGAGAAGGCAGAAAAGGCAGAATTCAGAAAAATAAAAAATTTGTCTGAACAAAGTTGGACTAAGATAAAAAAGATACCTTCAACCTGGTTTGTAAGAACAGAACCAATGAGGTCAACTGTAGGAACTGACATTATACAAGAGGTTGTTAATATATGAACGTCTCTAATCATTACAGATTAGGAAATTAATTTTCTCAGGTGTTAAATAACTTGACCAAAGCTATAACTTTATGTTTTTGTGCTAGGTCTTAGATTGGAACCCATGTCTACTGACTCTAACATTAATTTTCTTTTCAAACCTTTACTCTCATTTTTTGTTGACTTTCTGGGAATCCAACCTGAACAAAGCATCAATCAGAATGATTATAAAAATTTTGGGGAAAGATGAACCTTTTTAAAATAGCTCATGGCTCCTATTTATTGGCACATTGACGAGTACTCTGCTAGCCTACAAATTAGTCATCACTCATAACTTACAATTTTTACTAAACCTCTGTGTCTTACATTTCTGAAACATTTGTTAGTTTTCTAATTGTTTGAGAACATATCCACACTTGGAGCAGAGAGATTTCTAGACAAACTCATAGCAGAAAATGCCAGGGTAACATCTCTTCTGCTTCCTATCTCCAGAAGAGGTTCAGTGCGGTAAATATGTAAACGCTACCGCACTGTAACTTGTGTTCAAATCTCTCCTCCTTTATGAAATTGGTCTCAACTCCTCTGACTTGAGTAATTTTCTGTTTCTAGTGCTTCATTTTTAACTCCTGAAATGGATTTCAGGACTATTCCACCAAATATATTTTTTTTTCTGAGCCCGATGTGCCTAGAAGAGCACTGGGTACATAAAAGTCCTCAGTAAACAGCATGAGTCCCCTAGTCATGTTAAAATGTATCAAGATTGATCACCAATCTCAGTGGGACACAGTAACTCTAAGTCTTCATTTTAGACTAATGTTAAGGACAGACTATCCATGTGATTGTGTCTTTATCTTAATTTTAACTCTTACAACATCTAATAGAAATTTGTTCTACATTTTTAGTAGCTGAATGTGATAATAAAATTATGTTTCAGTATTCAAAACACAATATTTCACATCCTTCCACCTTAAATAATTTGGTGAACTTGAGCAACATACATTTCATCTCTGAAGCCATTTCCTATATATAAAATAGAGAAATTTCTGGGTGTAGTGGTGCATGACTATAATCTCAGCACTAGGGAAGTTGGGGCAGGAGGATTGCCACGCTTTCAAGACCAGCCTGGACCTTGTCTCAAAAAACTAAATAAATAAAAAAAACCAGAGAAAATTAATAGTACAGGAATGAGAATATGAGGTAATACATGATGCCAAGCCCAGTAAAGTCTCCCACTTAAATATGTATCTATTAATGCAAATAACCTATATGTCCCCCTGAAATAATTCATAAGTAAACTGCATATGAATAGAGTGGAATGAATTACTTGGAAAGCAATCTGAGTGAACCAGATTTATATTTGTCATCATGGAAAAATCTCAAAAATGTAATATTTAGTGGAAAACATCAAATTATAAAATAATGCAGATACAATTTTTGAATTATAAAATTCTACAAATATTAAATATTACTAAATATGAAGGCATATATGTATATACAGTAAAAGTACAAAAATTTGAACAGAAAGGATACTCAACAACTTCAGAATGCTGATTTTCTATGGAGAGAGAAATAAGAATTTAGTATAGTAATCTAAGTGACTTCAGTTGTGTAGTAATGATTTACTACCAAAAAAAAAAAAAAAAAGATAAGACAGATGGGTGTTAGGTCTGAAAGCTAGACATAGTACCAGTCCTAGAGTTAAGAGTACTTTTCAAAAGGTTGGCACAGCATATCTCCTTTTTTAAATGTAATATATCAACCACATACCTTCTCCTTTCTCACTGCCCCTACTTTAGTCATGTTTCATCAGAGGTACCACGAAGCCTCTATATCCTTTGTTCTTACTATTTTCTGTTTCAGCAAATACCCAAACAGCACTCCAAACAGACCATCTTGTTAATGGTTTAATGGGTCTTTGAGCCTGCAGGTGAATTGCAATTTCTTAGAGCATTCAAAGACCCTTTGTAACAGGTACTTTCTAGCTAGATTCATGTTTGCCTTGTTTTGCCTATTTTTTTTGTTTTGTATTCCATTATCCAGTAATATCTATTTATCTAACAATGCTACACACTACACATCTTCATGCTTTTAAATATTTTGAGTCTTATCTCTTCTGCCATCTCCTGCCACTGCTCTCTTCTATCTGGAAGAGACTCACAATCCATAACTTAAAGGTAGAATTAAACACTTGCCTTACGAGAAGTTCCTTTCCTTCCTTGTCTTCACACATAAACTTAATCTATACTTTTCTCATCTCTGAGTTTCTACTCTTAATACCTTGTTCAAACGACTATATATCACTTTATCACATTGCATTAGGGTTTTTGTGCTCACATATGAATTGTGGGAAGGAATAGTGTCAGATCCTGTTGAAACTGCAGCTGGTAATATAATGCTAAGAATTATTTTAAGGATGCAGGGGAGATGCAAAGTGCTATCACCATCAAAAACCTGATTGAAGTTTTCAGCAATGTAGAAATTGGGACTGAGGCATAATAAAAGTAAGCTGAAAAAATCATACTCAGTTAATTAGAAAATATAAGGAAATCAAATTGCAGTTGAAGTAGTGATACAGTTTTTGTGTAGTTATATCACATCCCAACAAAGATAAAAAGGAAATTTAAAAATGTGAAAATAAACCTGATTACTTAATTACTTAAGTATTAAAGATGGATAAAGATATTAGTGAGAATTCTGAAGAGAAAAAACCATAAAATATAAGATTATGAAAGTGAGCAAGGATTAAAGAAAAAGAAAATACATGAAAATCAAAACCACACAAAAAGTGAGAAAATTATACACTATGACTAAGTAAATGAATAAAAGCTCCCTATAAATTAAAAGGCTGTTTATAAAGTAGGATTTATATTGCTTCCTGGTCCTACTCTTTGGAGATTCTATAATTATTAAAAAATTATGGCACTATGTGTCTGCAGGCATATTGAGGGCTGAGGAGCTTAGAAGGGTTTCTCACAGTCTTTCATCAGTTACACACAGATAACTGTGGATGTATTTGTCTTTTTTGTTCCCTATCCCTGTCTAGTAGACAAATGAAATTTGAGAATTTAGAAGTAAGTTTTTAAAAAGTGTTACAAATATGGAACTTAACTGGACAATACTAACTTGTTTTTAGTTGCCCTAAAAAAGTACTGTGGGGGAAAAGTGTTGGTAGAAGTTGAGAATAAATTTCCTCTAGATATGTTAAAAGGAAGAAAGCTGTATAACCAAATGTAAAAGAATATAGAAACTCACAGTTTGAAGGGCCAACACTTCAATCCACTTGAGGTGTAGTCAGAATCCAGTGCTCAAGCATCTAGCAGATCTGTTTGCTTTGAAATGATCAAACACCAACCACCAATCTCCATTAATAATGCTCTGCAAACACTGTGTTTTATAGTTTATGCAAGAAAAAAGAATTTTAAAGATTTTTTTCTCATATACATTAGTTATACTCATTTAACCAATTTAAAATACAGGCTCATATTTTTTCTTATTTTATTATAATTAATCCAAATACTTGACCCTCATAGAATTGACCAATGCTTTATAAATAGATTTACAAACATTTGTCCTTTATAGGTGAAGGAAATAGGATTCCAAGTAACAGAATTATCTTTTCAGTGAAAGGGATCTGCAGACTGCTCTCAGACTTGGAAACTTAAACTAAAATATATATTTCCTCCTCGGCCCCAAAACATTGAGTGGTTAGAAGCACATACACATAGTTAAAATATCTTGTATTATTATCTCATGAATTGTCACAAAATCCTTTATGCCCACATGAAGTTATGCCTAATATATATGTAATTATATCTATAAATATTTTCTATGTAATGCTTTATATGAATATAATATATCCTAAGGATCTTGTTCTAATTTACATCTACTCTACCAAAGCTCCTCTCTTAAAAATTTTTTGTGAACATTTCATAAAGCTTCCTTCATTCTACTTAGACAAAATTACTTTAAAACTCAAAACATATATGAATATAGAAAAGCTAATTCAATTTCAAGGCAGTTTTAATTTTGTTTTTAACTTTCTCACATTGTTTTAAGAAAATAGTATTTATATCAACAGGAGTTCATTCAGCTTTTGATCTCTGGGAATTTATTTTATTCAGTCATCAGAAAGACCCTTCTGTCTTGCAAACTTGACAATTTCCTAATAAATTTGCCTCCCTTTCACAGAGCAGTTTACACCCTATTTCTTATTTTAATTAGATGAAATATACAAACTTTATATATTTATATATATTTCTAAATCAAACCAAGTTATGTGTCACTGCATCTTTATTTTGAAAAGAGAACCATTAAAATCTCATAGCAGTTTTCAAATATACATACCTTACATGTCATGACCTATAGTAACGACGATGTACAATAAATCTCTTAAATTTTTCTCCTCTCTAGTGGAAACACTGTGTTATTTGATCGTCTCAACACAACTTTCACCGTTCAACCTTTCTGATAGCTACAATTTCTCTCCACCCCACCCATTCAACTTTTAGATTCTACATACAAATTACACAATTCATATTCTTTACCTCACTGGAAGCCACAGTGAAAATTAGTGTAGCACTTATTTCCTCAGTTTCATGAATGTTTTCCTACCTGTTGTTTATCAAGTTGCAGAGAGTAATACTCATTCAGTAGCCATCAATGTCAGCAGTGTGCTTAATAGAATGCTGAATTCAAGATATTATACATTTAGCTCTTTTCCAGTATGTTTCAAATTATTTTAATACAATGTGAGTCTGCTTAAAAGCTTAGATCAGTTAAACTTTTCCAATTTTCACAATAATTTTATTTTCACAATTATTCTCTAGTAATTCAATTTGTTACCCCAGACACTATCTTATAATTTCTAAGATGCCTTTCATGACTTTAGGATATGATTTAGGAATTGCAACAACAGAATCAGGTCTGACTAAACAGTTAAAGCTGTTCTCTTATTCTTAAATTTATTTCCATGCCTGCCTGGCAAGTACAAAGATCTGAGTTTGATGCCCAGTACAAGTAAATAAATAGATAAATAAATAAATAAATAAGTATTTATTTATTTACTATTTACTATTTTACTTAAATAAACAACATAGCATCTTTAAGAAGTGTGGGGTTTTCCTGTTCTCTAATATACTGCCATCATATTCTGGCACGGTGGACATGGAGTGCTATTTTAGAGGGCAATAGTCAAGTGATAGTGCATTGACACTAGTTTAGATGGTCCTCATGGGTAAAAGAACTTTATCCCCAGAGACCTATTTGTCTTGACTAAATAAACCAAAGATCCTAGAAACTGGTAGGATACTAAAGAAGTAAAATTCAGAAAGTATTATCTTTTTAATATCTTCCTACTTTTTAATTTTTATTTTAAAGAGAATAAAACAAAAGAGAACAGAGCAAAGCAAGTCAGAACAGAACAATACCAGCAACACGTCACAACAAGACAATCAGACATCAACAGTAGCTACCATAATGTCTCTTTACTTTGAAATAGTTGAGCATACCTTCACACACATTAATATCAAACATAATAAAATAATATAAAACCATTCAATAGAATGAAAGCATTACAGACTTCAAAACCAAACAACAGGAAATGAACAATGACTAATATCTCATTTTCCTTAAAAAATTTGTTTATACCATCACACATAATAAAATCTAAAAAGACACAACAGGATAGAACCAATCAAAAGAGAAGAACAAAAGCATAGTAGGACTTCAAAGAAGATGATAGTAAATCAGCAATGGCTGCCATAATGTCTTGTTTTCTTCAAAATAGCTGTTCATACCACCACTCATAATAAAATAAAACAGAATAAAACCAATCCAACCAATAAATGAAAACATTGTAAGAATTCAAAGCAATATAATGAGAAACCATGATTATCATAAAATCTTATGTACTCTTATCAGTTTTTACATTAGAGGGATGATAGGGTATTTACACATGTGATTTTGATTTATTTCACTTATGAGTATAGTCTCAAGTTGCATCCATTTACTTATAAATATCTCAATGTGATCACTCTTTATAGCTGAGTAGTACTCCATTGTATAAAAATACCACATTTTTTTTTTGTCCATCCTCAGTTGCTGTACACTTAGGTTTTTTCCAAGATCTGGCTATTACAAATTGTGCTGCTATAAATATGGGTGCACATATATTACTGTAATATAAAGTTTTCAGTTCTTCTGGGAATATGCCCAGAAGTGGAATAGCTGGGTCAAATGGTACTTGCAATCCCAGCTTTCTGGGGAATCTCCAGACTGACCTCCACAGTGGTTGTACCAATCTGCCTTCCTACTATTTTGCTGGGCACTTAAAAATATTGGAAATTGATGATTAAAGACAATTTGTAAAATAGCTGCTGAAAAATTTAAACTCTATTAGAGGCACTACAGTACATTGTAGAATAAAATAGTGGTGGGCAGACCAGCATGCATATTATGATGCTGTGCATATAAACATTTACTTAACAAATAGATACTACATTTTCAATAAATTCCTCAAGACAGTAGAATTGCTAGATGAGAGAAGAGTTTTCACAATTTTATACGCTGTTATTGGACAGGATCCTTCCAGGACAATAAAAGGGATATTGAAGGTGAGTGACAGGAGGGATCATAATAAAGAGAATATTCACAATGCTCTGAAGGATGTAAGGGAGAACAAAGTGCGAAGAAATGCTCTCAGCTTGTAACAGCACAGGGATATTTTTACTCCTCAGCCCTAAGTGCTAAAGGCCAAAAGTTGTAAAAATGTAGAAATAAAGCACGCTGTGGACAAGAGGAGGCTCCTACACAACAACACAGCAAGCTCACTATGGCTTTTTAAAAAAAAATTATTTAAGGAGAAAAAGAAAAAAAGCATAAAAAGGGTACAAGTTATACAGAATTTCAGAAAAAATAAACAGTAGGAAATCACTAGTTGACAGATTACACATTGTTATCTTAGAAATATTTGTTCAAGTTACAAAATTAAAGCATATCAAGTGGACTTTCAAACAGTGAGACTGCATACAGTTCTGTTCAATGATCCAACAAAACCCAGTAATATGGTTATCTATCATATACACTTAAACATACATACAGTTATATCTTTTAGAGCACTTTCTTTTCCTCTCTTTTGTACAATGACAATTACACATTTTGGGTTTTATTACTCCCACAGTTCTTATTACTTTTTTTGAAGAGAGTAAAACCAAATGTGACATAACAAAATGGAGTCAGTCGAATCAAAAGGATGGACATAATACATAATATAAAAACAAAATACTAGCTGATCAACAATGTTACCATAATGCTTCTTGCTATCTTAAAAAGAATTGCCTATATCATTAGTTATAATAAAATTGAACAAAACAGTAAAGAACAAAACCAACAAAACCAAAACATTGGAGACATTACAGGATTTGAAAAGAAGATAACAGTAACCAGAATGGGCATCATAATGATTCTTATTGTCTTCACAGTTGTTGCCTATACTTTTGAACTTGGTACTATCAAGCAAAACAGAATAGAGGAAAATCAGTCAAAACAAGGTGGTGAGAGCAATACAGGGTTTCAAATCAAGTTAATAGGAAATCAAAGTGGGTTACTATAATATATCCTGCTATTTTTTAAATTTATTTTTTCCTTAATTAAAAAGATAAAAATAAAAAAGTGAATACTAAAAAAAGATTGAAATAAAACAGGGCATAGCAACAAAACAGTGCAGGTCAAATCATAACCATTTAAGAAAAATAGTGTTTCACCACAAAATATCCCTACATAAAAGTAATTACCATAGTGTCTCTTTCCTTGAAATCTTTGAGCATAGCTTCGTGTACTGTAGCATCAAACAGATCAAGACAAAGTAAAACCATTCAAGAGAATGACAGTATTACAGGGTATTTAGAACCAACTATCAGAAAATGAACAATGGTTTCTGTATAATCTCCTTGTCTATAACAGTTTTTGTTTATATTATCACCTATAATAAAATCCAATAAGATACAACATGTTAAGACTGATAGAGACAGAAGAGCAAAAGCTTGATGGGACTTCAAAACAAGATGATATTAAATCAGCACTAGCTATTATGATGTCTTATTTTCTCCAAAATAGCTGTTCCTACCATCCAACCTTCTCTGCCTCATTTCTGCTGAGCTCTTTTTCTGTCATTAGTTGTCACTTTGTCTTCTTCATTTCACTTTCTGCTCCACTCATTGTGGCCTCTTTGCCACTGTTTCTGGAATCTTGATATTTTTCTTTTTGAGAATATCCTGCAATATTCTCTGTAGAGTTGAATTGGTGGTTGCAAATTCCCCTAGTTCCTCTTTATCCTGGAAGCACCTTGTTTTTCTATCAATTTCTAGGGACAGTTGTGCAGGATATATCAATCTTGGCTGGAGGTTATTATCTTTCAAAGCTTGAATTATTTCCCCCCACACTCTTCATGATTTGATGGTTTGTGCCGAGAAGTCTGCTGTAATTCTGATGGGTGTGTTCCCTTGTAAGTGATCTGTTTCTTGTCTCTGACAGCTTTTAATAATCTGTTCTTATATTGTATTTCTGGAATTTTGCTTATTATATGCCTGAGTGTAGCTCTGTTTGGTTTGTAGGTGGCTGGGGTCCTGTATGCTTCTTACATCTGAGTATCTTTACCTTTTGCTAAATTAGGGAAATTCTCTGGGATTATTTCTGTGAGTAGCCTTTGTAGTTGATTTGTTTGAGTCCCTACTTCTTCTTTTATGTTCTTAATTCTTAAGTTATAGATCCTCTTATCATCTTGTAGCCTTTGTATTATTGCTGTTTGTTTCCTTGTTATTTTTAAGAAGTTTTTCATTTCATGCTCCCACATTACTAATCTGTCCTCCAGTTCAGTTAATCTATCCTTAGTTTCTTTCAAGCTGTTATGCCAGTTTTCGATAGAGTTTTTAGTTTCCTAGTAATCTCTTTGAACCTGCTTCATATATTCTATGTTTTCTCTATTTTCTCCATCAAACAATTCTCCCCTTTTTTTCTGTTCTTCCATTCCACCATCTGTTTTTTCTTGGGTGGTGCTTAGCATTTCTCTAACTATTCTACTTATATCTTGCCTTACTTCATATAATACTTCACTTTTGAACTCATCTATGACATCCCAAAGATATCGCTTTATGTCTATTGGTGCCGTGTCTGATATTGCATGTTTTCTGTCCTCATTTTCCTTTGCATTTACCTTTCCTGGATCAGTGTTCTCAGGATTGGGGACTGAGGACCCTTTCTTTTTATTTCTTCTCCCCATACTTTTTGTTCCTTCCATACAAGCGTATATAATAGGCCCAGTTTCTTTCTTTGTCAGTTACAGTTTGTTTGAATCGCACTGGCTAGGTGTTCCCGCCCACTACAGTGTACCAGGGAGACACAGACCTGGCCAGCCTCTGCTGCACCCCCCCCCAGGTCAATGTACTCAAGGCTTCACTGCTAGGGTTCACCACCAGGTGCTGGGACCTGGTTTGGCCTAGCCTACTAACTCTTTGTCTGCAGCATCACCCAGCCTAGCGGCATCACCTAGCAAAAGTGCTCCCCACCAATCCCACTTGAGAGGGTAATATGTGACTAAAGTCACTGCAGTGTCCCATTCCAGCTAGTCTGCTGGGTCCCAGCATGTCCTCTGTTGGAGCCTCCTAGTCTATGGAAAGGTCCCCATTCCTCTCACTCACCACAGGTTGATGCAGGGCTCCCTGCCAGTCCCCCTCTCAACTCTGTTCGCTGATTCCCACTCTCAGAGCTTTCACGTATCTCTCTCCCTGCTGTGCCAATTCAGACACAGCAGCAGCAGCAGGAAATTCAAATCGTGGTTTCCAGCGGCATGGGTTCCAGCTTCTGTGTTGAGATTTTATCTGTTCTGGTTATAGCACTGGGATTGCATTTCCCGTTGGTTTCTCTCAGCTTAGTTCCTTCCTGGCTTTGCAGGGTATATCTCCCCTTCCTTAGAATTCCTCATACTGCACCATTCCTGGATTCTCTGATGGCTGTCTCAGAGAACCTCTGTAGCTGCTGTTATCTATCTGCCATGTTCTCCCAGAAGTCAAGCTCACTATGTCTTAAAGAGAAACCAAATAATCTGCTCATCAATTTCAGATGTTTTAGTGCAGCTATAACGTGTCCAAATCCAGTGGAAAATAGAGGACAATGCAGCCAGGTCATACAGCTTGCTGAGGTCAGAGTTCAAGACACACAGCAAATAGAGGGATGGGAGTAGAAGAATAGAGACACAGATGGAGGCTATTGGTTTTGTTGTAATTGTTGTTCATGTTCTTGTTGCTGCATCTGCTTATTACTTTTAGCAAGAGAATAAAAATGAGAATGATATTAGAAGTAGAGGAAATTGAACAACATAGAAGAATGCAGAGTTATGATAGCATTATAAAATGATCTGATCTCAAAAATGTTTGCCAACCCAGTTATCCTTTCTTTTCTAAAACTTTATTTTAAGGAGAATAAAAGCAAGCAAAATAAAATAGAATAAAGCCAATCAAAACATAACAGTGTAAGTGATACAAAGTTTCAAAACAAGATAATAGTAATTCAGCAATTGCTACTGTAATACCTTTTGTTGTCTTCAAAATATCTGGCCATACCATAAGACATAAGAAAATCAAACAAAACAGAACAGAATAGAACTAATAAAAACAAAACAATGAATATGATACAGGATTTCAGAACAAGATAATAATAAATCCAAAATGGCTATCATAATATATCTTGTTATCTTTGAAATAGCTGCCCATGCCATCAGATATAATAAAATCAAACATGACAAAACAAAATAAAGCCAAACCAAACCAAACAACGAAAATGATACAGAACTTTAAAACAAGATAATAGGGAATTAACAATGGGCACCACCTTCAGGAGACCCCCCTTAGATGCTATACTGTGTATAGTTATCCTCTAAATAGATGATCAGACTACCAGCATTGGGCCTGCATAGTCAATGAAACACTAAATGCTGCAACCATTGAGTTGTATTCTATTTCAGTAGCTATCACCTGAGTCTGTAATTTCTCCAGATCACGCAGTTGCTCAAGATGTGTAGGGGACCTTGGCTCTTCTTGACTCTAAGCCTGTGCTCTGGGAGGGTCTGGTGTCTGTCTGTCTTCTCTGTGGCCTGTGCATGGTCCTGCATCACAAGAGGTGGCTGGCTTCTTGTTCTCCTCTCTGAGGTCTGGGAATGGTGCAGGAAGTGGCTGGCTTCTTTTTCCCCTTCCTAAGACCTGCAAATGGTGCTGACTAAAAAAAATGTCTAGCACCTGGTTGTGTTCTCCATGGTCCACAAATGGTACCGCTTCACAGGAGGTGGCTGGCTTCTTGTTCTCCTCCCTAAAGACTGCAAATGACACTGACTAACAGAAAGGGCCTGGTGTATGGTTGTCCTCCTCATGGCCTGTGCCTGCCAATTGTCCTTTCTTATGAGTTAGCAAATAGGAAAAAGAGAGAGAATGTATTGACACAATACATTGCTGTCATGATCATCATGTGCAGCTGCTGTTGAGGTCTATTGTGACACCAGAATTTTCCTCATTTCATCTTATCTTCAGTTATTACCTACAGTTGACAGAGTATTCTATTGGGTAGAATAAAGGAAACTTCTTTGTTACAAGAGGTGGTCTTGGGTGGTTCTTTTACAATGAATTGTCATTGTTTTCAACAATGAGAAATATTGAGCAAAAGAATACTTAGAAGCCAATAAATCCCCTGGGCTCTGGATTTTTTTTTTTGGTTCTGGATTTTAAAATGTTTTCTCCATTTGTGGAATAGGAACCAAACTTCCCCATAGTAATTTAGATGTACAATCCCAGTAAGCAGTACTTTCCTACAAGCAAAAGAATGCAGTGCAATAAGATTCATGCTATACTAATCCTTAATTTGACCATTCTTGAGCCATGTTCTTCAACATAGGATGAAGATTTTGAGATATAAAAGAGACGTGGATCCTATGTTCCTTTTTTTATCAATTTTTTCTTGTCTCAGAAATACAAGTGTGAGCACCTCAGACCCTGATCTCCACCTTGGAGGGCAGCTACTCTGGTGCCTGCCCTCCCCTCTCAGACCCCGGACCTCCACCTCAGAGGGTAACTGCTCTGTGCTTGCCCCCCGACCTTCTATATCCAGTATTTCTATGAATCTTGGGCTGCCACTCTTCCTCTCAGAACCTTGAACTGCAGTGGATTAACTTTTCTGGGTTGGTGGGAGACTCAGTAACCCCTCATCCAAACAGAGGACCTCAGCAGGCTTCCATCAGTGTGGTGCATTTACCCCTAAAACAGAGGTCTTCAGTGAATAAATACAAACAGTAGTGGAGCTCCTTCCAGCTGTAGGAACTTGGTGAGCCTGGAAAGAGTGTGGGTGAGCCCTTCTTCCATACAGAGAACATCACATGGGTTAAGGAGAGTGCCAATAAAGTCTCCTCAATTTGAAGAAAATTAAAAGGGCTTATGAGACACCCAGTGTCACAGTAAGGTCTCAGCTAAGACAAACTATAGACAGGGAGACAACCTGGAACAAGTTGTCTGGAACAACCTGAAGACACAGTAACAGCATAAACTAAGGACTGACTTACATCAATACACCTAGGCTTGTCAACCTAGGAAGAATATAGGAATCTTCTGATAGGCCCTGCAGGAGGAATTCAGGTGACTTGTCCTCCTCTTCACTGTGATACACAGTAATTGGACAAACATCAACCACACAGTAGGACCCTAAGACATGCACTGCCAACAGTTGAGACTAGTGGGTTTGAAAGACCAAATATTAACCCCAAATGTGAAAATGACAAAATAAAAAAGCAAAATGCAATCTCAAACATCTAGTCCATTAGGAACAAGTACAGGAGACATTTGCATAGAGGACTTTAGAGGCCATACACCAAAAATCTCTGAAAAGATAGCAAGGGAAATAAAGAAACAAATCCATAAGGCTATAGAGGAAATCAGATTTGAAATAATTTCTCATATAAAGACAAAAATGACAACTTTAATAAAGGAGTTGATCTGCATAGCTAAAGAAGACGTAGATAAAAAATACAGGAGCATGGGAAAATGATTGCAATTTTGAATGAACAATATAGAAAATAAGTAGAATGCATGAAACAAATTCAAAGAGATATCCAAGTAATAAAAAAAAATTCTGTCAAAAGCTGGCAAAACCATTTAAATGAAGCTGAGGATAGAATTTTGGACCTTGAGGGCAGGATCACAACTAGAAATCATGAAAGGATAGAACTTTTAAAAATAACAAGGCAGCATGAAATGACAATTCAACAGCTTCAATATGATGACAAGAGAAACAATATAAGACCAATAGGCAACCATGAAGAAGTTTCAGGAATCAATGTGAATGACATCAGTAAACTATTCACAGAAGTAATAGCAGAAAATTTTCCAAACATGGGGAAAGAATCTGATATACAGATAAGTGAGGCATATAGATTGCTAAACAGTAACAACCAACATAAATCTATACCTGGACATATAATAACTAAGATCCCCAAAATCCAGCATATAAACAGAATACTAAAAGCTGCTAGAGAAAAGATCTATCACCTATCAAGGAAAGCCTCAGCAGAATCATTGCAGACTTTTAGCACAAAACCTTAAGTTAAGACAAGCTTGGAGTGAAGTATTTTGGGCCCTGAAAGAAAACAATTTTCAACCCAGATTGATGTATCCTGAAAAATGTTCTTTTGAATTTAATGGAGAAATAAGATACTTCCAAGACAAAGAACACTTGAAGAAATTCATGTCTACCAAACCAACCCTAGAAAGAGTACTGAAAGACATACTAGATAGAGATAAAAATGACCACAGTCTCCAGAAAAAACAACAGAAAGAAACCACCAGGCTGGGGAAGCAATTAAACAAGGGAAAAAAGCAGATAACCAACAACAGGAACATAACAACAAAGTTGAGCCAGTATATATTAATTATATCCATCAATGTAAATGGCCTCAATTCACCTATCAAAAGAAATAGGTTGACAGAATGGAGCAAGAAACAGGATCCCACAGTATGCTGTATACAAGAAACACATCTTACACAAAAGGAAATTTGTAGATTAAAAGTCAAAGGATAGGAAACAGTATTCCATACAA
The DNA here is from genome assembly GCF_034190915.1 of Cavia porcellus. Lineage (NCBI taxonomy): Eukaryota > Metazoa > Chordata > Mammalia > Rodentia > Caviidae > Cavia > Cavia porcellus. The sequence continues at coordinate 37,508,227 of NW_026947489.1, forward strand.
CGGGAACCCAGAAAAAAGCAGGAGTAGCTATTTTATTTGCAGACAATGTGAATGTCAAACCAAAAATAATCAAAAAAGAAAAAGAAGATCACCACATACTTGTTAGGAGAATAATTTAAGAAGAAGAGCTAACAATCATAAACATATATGCACCAAATACAAGAACACCCAATTATATAAGACAAATACTAAATAAATACAAAAAATCAAATAAGCAACAACACAATTGTAATAATTAATATCCCATTGTCACAAAGAGATAGATCAACTAGCAAAGAAGTAATAGAACTTACTAAAACCTTGAGCAAATGGATTTAGTAGGTGTATACACTCAACCTCATCATAATGCACATTCTTCTCAGCTATACATGGGACATTCTCCAAAATAGACCATATGTTAACCAATAAAACATTAAGTAAATGTAAATGGATTGAAATTATCCCATGCACATTATCAGACCATAGTGTACTGAAATTGCAAATTAATGGCAAAAATTGCAAAACCTGCATAAATACATGGAAATCAAATAATATGTTCCTGAGCAATCAATAGGTTACAGGTGAAATTAAAGAAGAAATTAAGCAATACTTACAATTCAATGAAAATGCAAATACAACACATCAAAACCTGTGGGACACAATGAAAGTGGTCCTCAGAGGGAAATGTATAGCAATAAATTATCACATCAAGAAAATAGAACAAGCACAAATAAATAACCTAATGCTACCTCTCAAGCTTCTAGAAAAAGAGGAGCAAGTCAAATCCAAAGCTCATAGAAGAGAGGAAATTATAAAGATCAGAGCAGAAATTAATGTAATTGAGACTAAAAAATACAAAGAATTAATGAATCAAAGAGCTGATTTTTTGAGAGAATAAACAAAATTGATAAATCTCTAGCCAACCTTGTCAAGAAAAAGAAAAAAACCTAAATTCACTCAATAAGGACTGAAAAGAGAGAAATTACTACAGATCCCAAGGTAATTCAAAGGATCATGAATACCTACTTTGAAAATCTTTGCTTACAGATTTCTCTGTGTGGAGAATACATAGGAAATGGACAAATTTCTAGAAATGTATAAGCTACCAATGTTCAGTCAAGAAGATATAACAATTATGAATAACCCAAAATCAGCTATTGAAATGGAAAACGTGGTTAAAAACTTACCAACAAAGAAAAGCCTGGGTCCTGATGGATTCATAGCTGAATTCCACAAGAAACTTAGAGAAGATTTAACCCAATACTCCTTAAATTCTTCAATGAAATAAAAAAGGAAGCAATCTTCCCTAACTCATTCCTGGAGGCCAGCATTACTCTGATACCAAAGCCAGAAAAAGACCCAACCAATAAGGAGAACTATAGACCAGTCTCACTAATGAACACTGATGCAAAGACTCTCAATAAAATACTGGCAAATAAAATGCAGCAAATCATCAAGAAGATTGCACATCATGACCAAGTGAGATTTATCCCAGGAATGCAGGGATGGTTTAACATACACAAATCAATAAGTATAGCACACCACATCAACAGAGCCAAAACCAAAAATCACATGATAATCTCAATAGATGCAGAAAAAGCTTTTGATAAAGTCCAACACTTGTTCATGATAAAAATCCTACAGGAACTCAGAGTAGATGGTATCTACTTCAATCTGATAAATGTTATTGATGACAAACCAATAGCCAACATTATACTAAATGAGCAGAAACTGAAAACTTTCACTCTAAAATCAGGAATAAGACAAGGATGTTCACTTTACCATTCCTATTCAATATAGTTCTGGAAATATTAGCCAGGGCAATCAGACAAGAGGGAGAAATAAAAGGAATAAAGATAGGAAAGAAAGAAGTTAAATTACTACTATTTGCAGACCAAATGATACACTACATAGAAGAACCCAAAAACTCTATCAAAAGACTACTAGGGTTAAAAAGCAAATGCAGCAGTGTAGCTGGATACAAAGTCAACACTCAAAAATCAATAGCATTCCTGTACACAAACAAAAAACCCTATGAGAGAAAAATTATGGAAATATCACCTTTCACAATAACATCTATTTTTTATTTATTGTTTTTGGAGAAAGTAAAACCAAATGTGACAGAACAGAGTCAGTCAAATCAAAAGGATGGACATAATACATAATGTAAAAACAAAATACAAGGTGATCAACAATGGTTACCATAGTGCCTCTTGTTATCTTAAAAAGAATTTGCCTATATCATCAGTTATAATAAAACTGAACAAAACAGTAAAGAATAAGACCAATAAAACCAAAACATTGGAGACATTAGAGGACTTCAAAAGAAGATAATAGTCAACCAGAATGGGTGTCACAGTGGATCTTACTGTCTTCATAGTTGTTGCCTATACTTTCAAACTTGGTACTATCAAGCATAACAGAATAGAGGAAAATCCATCAAAACAAGATGGTGAGAGCAATACAGAGTTTCAAATCAAGTTAATAGGAAATCAAAGTGGGTTACTATAATATATCCTGCTATTTTTAATTTATTTTTCCCTTAATTAAAAGGATAAAAATGAAAAAGTAGATAATAAAAAGGAGATCGAGATAAAAAAGAGGGCATAATAACAAAACAGCACAGGGCAAAACATAGCCATTTAAGCAAAATAGTGTTTCACCACAAAATATCCCTACATAAAAGTAATTACCATAGTGTCTCTTTCCTTAAAATCTTTGGGTATAACTTCGTATACTGTAGCATCAAACATATCAAGACAATGTAAAACCGTTCAAGAGAATGACAGTATTACAGGGTATTTAGAATCAACTATCAGAAAATGAACAATGGTTTCTGTATAATCTCCTTGTCTATAACAGTTTTTGTTTATATTATCACATATAATAAAATCCAATAAGATACAACACGTTAAAACTGATGGAGACAGAAGAAGAAAAGCTTGATGGGACTTCAAAACAAGAGGATATTAAATCAGCACTACCTATTATGATGTCTTGTTTTCTCCAAAATGGCTGTTCCTACCATCCAAACTTCTCTGCCTCATTTCTGCTGAGCTCTTTTTCTGTCATTAGTTGTCAGTTTGTGCTCTTCATTTCGCTTTCTGCTCCATTCATTGTGGCCGCTCTGCTACTGTTTCTGGAATCTTGGTATTTTTCATTTTTAGAATATCCTGCAGTAATCTCTGTAGAGTTGAATTGGTGGTTGCAAATTCCCCTAGTTCCTCTTTATCCTGGAAGCACCTTGTTTTTCTATCAATTTCTAGGGACAGTTGTGCAGGATATATCAATCTTGGCTGGAGGTTATTATCTTTCAAAGCTTGAATTATTTCCCTCCACGCTCTTCGTGATTTGATGCCAAGAAGTCTGCTGTAATTCTAATGGGTGTTCTCTTGTAAGTGATCTGTTTCTTGTCTCTGATGGCTTTTAATATTCTGTTCTTATATTGTATTTCTGGAATTTTGCTTATTATATGCCTGAGTGTAGCTCTGTTTGGTTTGTAGGTGGCTGGGGTCCTGTATGCCTCACACATCTGAGTATCTTTACCTTTTGCTAAATTAGGGAAATTGTCCTGGATTATTTATTGGATCATTGAACAGAACTGTTTGCAGTATCATTGTTGGAATGGCCACTCTACAAGCTTTAATTTTCTGACTTGAACAATTATTTCTAAGATGGCAATATATAATCCATTAACTAGTGATTTCCTACTGTTCATTTTTTTCTTCTGTAAATCTGTATAACTTGTACCCTTTCACTGTTTTTTTTCTTTTCTCCTTAAAAAAAATTAAAAAAAGAAGTTTTTCATTTCATTCTCCCATATTACAAATCTGCCCTCCAGTTCAGATAGTCTGTCCTTAGTTTCTTTCAAGCTGTTATGCCAGTTTTTGATAGACTTTTTAGTTTCCTGGTAGTCCCTTTGAACCTGCTTCACATATTCTATGCTTTCTCTATTTTCTCCATCAAACAATTCTCCCCTCTTTTTCTGTTCTTCCATTCCACCATCTGTTTTTTCTTGGGTGGTACTTAGCATTTCTCTAACTATTCTGCTTACTTCTAGCTTCAGGTCATTGGTAACTTCATTCCTGAACTGATCTATGAGGCTCTCTAGATGATGCTTTATGTCTATTGGTGCGGTGTCCACTTATTACCTGTTTCTCAGGATTGGGGGCCGAGGAGCCTTTCTTGTTGCTCCCTCTTCCCATATTCTTTGTTCCTTATATATGAAAGCTTATATAGGAGGCCCAGCTTCCCTCCCTGTCAGCCACAGCCTGATCGAATTGCGCCGGTTAGGTGCTCCCGCCCACCGCAGCGCACCAGAAAGTTCCAGACCAGGCAGCCTACATGGGGCCTGCCCCTCCAGGCCACCCTCAGACTCTGGGATCTGGGTTGGGCTAGCTTACTGGGTCCGTCAGCAGTGTCACGTAGGCTAGGCACTTCTCACCAATTCCGCTTGAGAGGGGGATAGTGGCTGGAGTCGCCACTGCGCCCTGCTCCCGCAAGTCTGCCTGGTCCCAGAATGTCCTCTGCTGGAGTCAAACTGTGGTAAAGTGTCAGTTTCTCTCACTCACCTCACCACAAGTCAGTGCATGCCTTCCTGTTCATCCTGTTTTCGACTCCGTTCGCAGATTCCCGTTCTCAGAGCTTCCGCACGTCTCTCTCCCTGCTGAGCCGATGTAGAGGCTGACGCCACGCAGTGGGAAACCCAAATCGTGGCTTCCAATGGCACGGGCTCCAGCCTCCACATTGAGGCTTTTCTGTTCCTGTTCTAGCACCAGGGCTGCATTCCAAGTTGGTTTCTCTCAGCCCACTTCGTTCCTGGGTCAGCAGAGCACATCTCCACCTGCTTATTTCTCCTTACTCCACACCATTCCTGACTTCTGAGCCAAGTCTTTCAGAGAGCCTCTCAAGCTGCTGTTATCTGTCCGCCATGTTCTCCCAGAAGCCTAAGCTATTTAAGTTAAGCTTCTTTTACTTGAATACACTCGATCAACTAACCATTGCATTGTTATTTACTTTTTAAGTTTCTTCCCAAAAGAGATAAAGGCATCATATTATAGTGGTACTGCATCTCCCTGTTTACAGTAGCACAATTCATAATGGCTAAACTCTTAGAGGCAACCTGTATGCTCATCAACAGAAGAATGAATCAAGAAAAGGTGATACTTATATACAGTGGTGTACTACTCTACCATACAAAAGATAATTTTTTTTATTTAGAGAGAAAACAAAACAAATAAAACAAAACAGTAAAAGGGTACAAGTAATACAAAATTTCAAAAAAAAAACAGTAAGAAATCACTAGTTAATAGGTTACATATTCTCATCTTAGAAGTAGTTGTTCAACTTACAAAATTAAAGCATATAAAGTGGATTTTCAAACAGTGAGACTGCAAACTGTTTTGTTCAATGATCAAACAAAACTCAGTAATATGGTTATCAATCTTATACACAAATATATACACAGTTATATCCTTTAGAGCAGTTTCTTTTCCTTTCTTTTGTACAATGACAATTACATATTTTGGGTTTTATTACTCCCACAGTTCTTGTTACTTTTTTTGAAGAGAGTAAAAACCACATGTGACATAACAGAACAGTCAGTCAAATCAAAAGGATATAATAGATAATGTAAAAACAAAATACAAGGTGATCAACAATGGTTACCATACTGCTTCCTGCTATCTTAAAAAGAATTGCCTATATCATCAGTTATAATAAAATTTAGCAAAACAGTAAAGAATAAAACCAAAACATTGGAGACATTACAGGACTTTAAAAGAAGATGATAGTCAACCAGAATGTGCATCATAACGAATCTTGTTGTCTTCACAGTTGTTGCCTATACTTCAAACTTGGTACTATCAAGCAAAGCAGAATAGGGGAAAATCAGTCAAAACAAGATGGTGAGGGCAATACAGGGTTTCAAATCAAGTTAATAGGAAATCAAAGTTGGTTACTATAATTTATCCTGCAATTTTTTATTTATTTTTCATTTAATTAAAAAGATAAAAATAAAAAAGTTAATAATTAAAAAAGGAGACTGAGATAAGAGAGGGCATAACAACAAAACAGTGGAGGTCAAAGCATAACCATTTAAGCAAAATAGTGTTTCACCACAAGATATCCTGACATAAAAGTAGTTACCATAGTGTCTCTTTCCTTGAAATCTTTGAGTATAACTGTATACTGTAGCACCAAACATATCAAAACAATGTAAAACCATTCAAGAGAATGAGAGTATTACAGGATATTTAGAACCAACTATCAGAAAATAAACAATCGTTTCTTTATAATCTCCTTGTCTATAAAAGTTTTTGCTTATATTATCACATATAATAAAATCCAATAAAATACAACCTGTTAAGACCAATGGAGACAGAAGCATACAAGTTTGATTCGGACTTCAAAACAAGATGATGCTCGCTTTCTGCTCCATTCATTGTAGCCTCTCTGCCACTGTTTCTGGAATTTTGGTATTTTTCTTTAGAATATCCTGCAGTATTCTCTGTAGAGCTGAATTGGTGGTTGCAAATTCCCCTAGTTCCTCTTTATCCTGGTTGCACCTTGTTTTTCTATCAATTTCCAGGGACAGTTGTGCAGGATATAACAATCTTGGCTGGAGGTTATTATCTTTCAAAGCTTGAATTATTTCCCCCCACGCTCTTCGTGATTTGATGGTTTGTGCTGAGAAGTCTGCTGTAATTCTGATGGATGTTCCCTTGTAAGTCATCTGTTTCTTGTCTCTGATGGCTTTTAATATTCTGTTCTCATATTGGATCTCTGGAATTTTGCTTATTATATGCCTGAGTGTAGCTCTGTTTGGGTTGTAGGTGGTTGGGGTCCTTTATGCCTCATATATCTGAGTATCTTTACCTTTTGCTAAATTAGGGAAATTCTCCTGGATTATTTCTGTGAATAGCTTTTGTAGTTGATTTGTGTCCCTACTTCTTCTTTTATGTTCTTAATTCTTAAGTTATAGATCCTCTTATCTTCTAGCCTTTGTATTATTGCTGTTTGTTTTCTTGTTATTTTTAAGAAGTTTTTCATTTCATACTCCCACCTTACAAATCTGCCCTCCAGTTCTGATAATCTGTTCTTAGTTTCTTTCAAGCTGCTATGCCAGCTTTCAATAGAGTTTTTAGTTTCCTGGTAATCTCTTTGAACCTGCTTCATGTATTCTATGTTTTTCTATTTTCTCCATCAAACAATTCTCCCCTTTTTTTCTCTTATTCCATTCCATCATCTGTTTTTTCTTGGGCAGTGCTTAGCATTTCTCTAACTATTCTACTTATATCTTGCTTTATTTGGTTAAATACTTCTCTTTTAAACTCGTCTATGAGGCTCCGGAGATATTGCTTTTTGTCTATTGGTGCCGTGACTGATATTGCATGTTTTCTTTCCTCGTTCCGCTTTGCATTCACCTTTCCTGGATCAGTGTTCTCAAGATTGGGGACTGAGGACCCTTTCTTGTTGCTCCCTTTTCCCATACTTTTTGTTCCTTCCATACAAGTGAATATAGGAGACCCAGTTTTTTTTCTCTTTGTCTGTTACAGTTTATTTGAATCTGCCGGCTAGGTGTTCCCGCCCACTGCAGTGTACTAGGGAGACACAGACCTGAGCAGACTCTGCTGGGCCTGCCCCTCCAGGTCAACTACCTAAGGCTTCACTGCTAGGGTGCACCTCCAGGCACTGGGACCTGGTTTGGGCTAGCCTACTGGATCTTAGTCAGTGGTGTCACCTAGGCCAGGCACTCCACACCACTCCTGCTTGAGAGGGGAATATGTGACTAAAGTTACTGCAGTATCCTATTCTGGCAAGTCTGCCTGGTCCCAGTATGTCCTTTGCTGAAGCCTCCTACTTTATGGAAGGGTCCCTGTTCCGCTCACTCACCACAGGTGGATGTAGGGCTCCCTGCCAGTCCTGTTCTCAACTCCGTTTACCAATTCCCACTTTCAGAGTTTTCATACATCTCTCTCCCTTCCATGACGATTTGGACACAGCAGCAGCAGCAGCAGCAGCAGGAATTTCAAATTGCGGCTTCCAACAGTGCGGGATTCAGCTTTTGCACTGAGATTTTATCTGTTTCTGTTAAAGCACTGAGACTGTGTTTCGGGTTGGTTTCTCTTAGCTTAGTTTTTTCCTGGGTCGGCAGGGTATATCTCCCCTTGCTTAGGACTCCTCGCACCACCCCATTCCTGGATTCTAAGCAGGGTATCTCAGAGAGCCTCTGTAGCTGCTGCTATCTATCCACCCTGTTCTCCTGGAAGTCTGAGTATTGATTTTTATCCAGTTACATTGCTGAATTTGTTTATTATATCTAAAATCTTTCAATCGAGTTTTTTAGGTCTTCTGTGTAGAGTATCATGTCATCTGCAAATAATGATAATTTAATGTCCTCTTTTCCTATCTTTACCCCTTTTATTTCTCTCTTTTGTTCAATTGCTCTGGTTAGTATTTCCAGTACTATATTAAATCAGAGTGATGATAAGGGACATCCTTGGCTTGTGCCTGATTTTAAAGTAAAGGCCTTCAGTTTTTGGCCATTTAGCATGATACTGGCTGGATTTGTCATAGAGGGACTTTATTATATTGAGGTAAAGACCATCTATTCCAATTTTCTATAAGGTTCTTATCATAAATGAGTTTTCGACTTAATCAAAACCTTTTTCTGCATCATTAGAAATGATCATGTGATTTTTACTTTTGACTTTATTGATATGGTGAATTACATTTATTGATTTACGTATGTTGAACCATCCCTGCATTCCTGGAGTGAATCTCACTTGGACATGTTGTATAATCTTCTTGATGATTTGCTGCATCCTATTTGCCAATATTTTATTGAGGATTTTTGGATCTGTATTCATTAGGGAGATTGGTCTATAGTTCTCTTGTTTAGTTGGGTCCTTCTCAGGTTTTGGTACTAGAATAATATTTGCTTCCAGGAATGACTTAGGAAAGATTGTTTCCCTTTCAGTTTCATTGAAGGGTTTGAGGAGTGTTGGCATTAGGTCTTCTTTGTATTTCTTGTAGAATTCTGCAGTGAATCCATCTGGGCCTGGGCTCTTCTTTGTAGGTAAGGACTTAATTACATTTTCAATTTCATTAATAGAAATTGGGTTATTCAGCAGTTTTACATCTTATTGACCTAGCTTTGGGACTTTATATGTTCTAGAAATCTGTCCATTTCTTCTGTATTATGAAACCTTTGAGAGTAGAACTTTTTGAAATAGGTGTTAATGAACTTCTGTATTTCTATAGGGTCTGTAATGATTTCACCTTTTTCATTCCTTATTGCATGAATTTGAGCTTTTTCTTCCCTTTTTTAAAATAAGGTTGGCTAGGGGCTTATCGATTTTATTTATTCTTTCAAAGAACCAACTCTTTGATTCGTTGATTCTTTGTATTGTTTTCTTAGTCTCTATTGCATCGATTTCTGCTCTGATTTTTATTATTTCCTCTCTTCTTTTGGCTTTTGGCTTGACTTCCTCTTCTTTTTCTAGATGTTTGAGGTGTAACATAAGGTTATTTATTTGTATTCATTCTGTTTTCCTGATGTGGGAACTCAGTGCAATAAATTTTCCTCTGAGGACAGCTTTCATTGCATACCACAGATTCGGGTAAGTTGTATTTGTGTTTTCATTTGTTTTAGAAATTGTTTAATTTCTTCTTTAATTTCCTCTGTGACCCACTCATTACTCAAGAATGTGTTATTCAATTTCCATGTGTTTGTGGGATTTTCCCAATAGCTTTTATCATTAATTTCTAATTTCATAGTGCTGTGATCCGATAACATGCAAGGGATAATTTCAACTCTTTTGCATTTATTTAAATATGTTCTGTGAGTTAATATATGGTCTATTTTAGAGAATGACCCATGTACTGCTGAGAAGAATGTGTATTTTGTTGTTGTTGGATGGAACACTCTGTAAATGTCTACCAAGTTCATTTGTTTACAGGTGTGATTCAGTTCTGTTATTTCTTCACTCATTTTCTGGTTGATCTGTCCCTTGGTGTCAATGGTGTGTTATAATTGTGTTAGTGCTAATTTGGTTTTTTCATTTCTGTTAATACTTATTTTATATAGTTGGGTGCTCTGGAGTTTGGTGCATATATATTTAAGACAGTTATCTCTTCCTCTTGAAGTTTGCCCCTAACAGTATGTAGTGACCCTCTTCATCTCTTCTGATCATTATTGGTATGAAGTTCATATTGTCTGCAAACAGAATAGCTACCCCTGCTTTTATTTGATTCCTTTTGCATGAGGCATTGTTTTCTGTCCTTTGACTTTCAGTCCTGTGAGTATCCTTTTGAGTTAGATGGGTTTCTTCTAGACAGCATATTGTTGGATTTTATTTCTTGATCCATTCTGCCTGTCTGTTTCTTTTAAGTGATGTATTGAGACCATTTACATTAATAGTTGTAACTCTTGTATGTTGGTTTATTGTTGATATGTTATCTTTCTGCTGTTGCATCTTTATCTTTCTGTTCTGTTTAATTGTCTACTTTGTTTAATGGTATTTTCCCAAGTGTATCTAACCTGTCTTCCAATATTCTTTGTAGTGTTGGCTTGGTGATCATGAGGTTCTTCAGCTGTTCTTTGTCATGGAAATAACTTATTTCTCCATCAATTTTGAAAGACAGTTTTTCAGGGTACATCAGCCTAGGTTGGAAATCATTTTCCTTTAGGATCTGAAATACTCCATCCAGATCCATGCTCTTCCTGACTTCATTGTTTGTGCTAAAAAGTCTGCTGTGATTCTGATAGGTTTTCCTTTATAGGTAATCTGTCTTTTCTCTTTGAAAGCTTTTAATATTCTTTTCTTTTGTTGAATTTCTGTGATGGTGATTATTATAAGTCTGGGTGTAATTTTATTTTGGTTATGGCTGTTGGAGTTCTCTGTGCTTCACTGATCCTGGTATCAGTTTCCAGTCTCATGTTTGGGAAATCTTCAGCTATTACTTCTCTAAATATGCTCTTGACATCCTTTATGCTGTCCCATTCTTTTTCATTTATCCCTATCAGTCTTATGGTGTTTTTCTTTGCACCGTCTTGCAGTTGTTGAATTGTTATTTCCTGATTTCTTGTTATTTTTCAAAGATCTTTCCTGTTCACTGGCTGCAATCTTGTCTTCGAGGTCTGAAATTCTATCTTCACTTTCACTGAGGTAGTTTTTACAACTTTCAGTGGAATTTTTGATTTCCTGTGTATCCCTTTGCATATGCTTTATGTATTCTGTTTGTTTCTTATATTGTTCATCCAGGGATTCTATCCTTTTGTTTTATTCCTCCAATTTTCTAACTGTTTCTTCTTTAGATATGTTCAACATCTCCTTCATTTCTTTTATCATTTCTTCTTTTAGCTGCGAGATTATTTCTATTTTGTATTCTTTTAAAGCTTCCTGGAGTTGTTTCTTTATTTTGGTTACTATTATTTCAGGTATTTCATGCATATGGCATGTATTTTCTTCTTTGTACATGGCTCCTAGATTTTCTTGGAATGGGCTGGATGTTTGAGATTGTATCTCGGTCTTTCATTTTGCTATTTTCCTATATTTCCGCGTTTCAAGTGTTGTTCCAAAGTTTCCCCTTGGGTGCATTGGAAATTGTCTCGTATGTCCTAGGCTCCTGGGGCTCCTCTCATATTGTAGCTACCTCCTTGGGCAGTGAGGCCCCTGGTTTAAAAGAAGGTTGCTAGGCTCCTCTCAGGTATGTCTAAAGCCTCCTCAAGCTGCACAGCTCCCCCCTCTGGCCACAAAGCTCCCTTGATGGAAAGAAGGCCACCCAGAGTGGTCCAGGCATGCCCAAATCCTGCTAAGCCGAATCTAGTGTGGCCACAAGCCCAGGGGCCCCCAACCCCTACAGCAAGGATCGCATTCTCTCCAGGGGATTGGATGTTCTGTAACCATCTACTTCCTTGGATGGCAAAGCTTCCTAGACTGATAGAACCCTGGACTGATAGAAGGTCACCCCTATGACCTAGGTAGGCCTCAAATCTCCTCAGCAGGGCTGCTCCCTCCTCCAGGCAGTGGCAGTAGTGCTGGTGCCCTCCAGGCTGAAAAAGAAGGTTGCAGGCAAGGCCAGAGTAGGTTTCTGTGGCTCAGGCCAGCTCCCTCCTCCAGATGGGGCAGGTGTGGTGTGTCCTCCAGGTGAGAGAAGGCAGTCAGCAAGGCTGGAGCAGGTTCCTGCAGCTCGACCCAGCTCCCTCCTCCAGGTGGAGCAGCTGCAGTGTGCCCTCTGGGTGAGGGAAGGTGGTCAGCAAGGCCAGAGCAGGTTACCATAGCTAGGCCCAGCTCCCTCCTCCAGGTGGGGCAGTTGCAGTGTGCCCTCTGGGCAGAGAGTAGGTGGTCAGCAAGGCTGGAGCAGGTTCCCTGTGGATCAGCTCCCTCCTCCAGGTGGGGCAGCTGTGGTGTACAAAAGATAAATTTGAGCCTTTTGTAGGAAAATGAATGAGCCTTAAGGTCATAATGTTAAGTAAATCAAGACCCAGGGGCATACCTATCACATGGTTTCTCTTGCATGAGAAGCCCAAACTATTACTAAAGCAAAATAAGAGATAGATAATAAGTAAGGAGACATATCCTTCTTTCATGGGAAGGGGATCAAGAATGAAGGTAGTGGTGAGGGAGGGGACAGAAAGGGAATAAAATAGAATTAAAATGTGATATGTAAGTATACAGACTCTTCACAAGGAATATAATTATTATATACTGCAGGTATGTCTATTAAATAAATAAGTAAATGTGGTTTTTACAGATTTAGAAAAAAACAACATTATCATAAACAGATAAAAGTCATTTATTATTAACCCATTACCAACTTCATACTAATTGGGGAAAAACTGAAAGAATTATAAAAATTTAGAGGGAAAGAATTCCCTCTAAAATCAAGAAGGCAGTATCATCAACTTTCAGCACTGCTGTTGTGTATAGCACAAAAACTTTAACAAGAGCACTCAGGCAAGAGCAACAGATAAAAGGGATAGGTATTGGAAAGGAAGAAGTCAAACTACCATTACACACAGATATCATGAGTCCTTGCATAGAACATCCCCCCCCCCAAAAAAAAAACTCCACCAGAATACTCTTAAAACCAATTTTATAAGTGACAGGATATAAAAAACATACAAAAATCAGTAGTTATACACCAACAGTACTTCCACCAAAATAATCATGAAAATAATTTTATTCACAATAACTTGAAAAATTTAAATATCTAGGAATTACCCTAACTAACGATGTGAAAGCATTTTATGATGAAAACTATAGTACTCTAGGAAAAAAAGATTCATTAGAACATTAGAAATGGAAAAGCGTTCCCTGTTCCTGAATATGCAGAACTATGTCAAAATGGCCTGTTACCAAAAAATATATATAGATTTAATACAATTCTTCTTTTTATTTTAAAGAGATTAAGCCAAAACAGGACATAACAAAGCAGATCAGAACAGAACAATGTAAGCAACACAGAATTTCACTAGAAGACAACCTGTAATTAACACAATGTCTCTTTCTTTGAAGATTTAAACACAATTCCATCCAAAGTACCAATAGTATTGTTCACAGAACTAGAAAAAAATTCTAAAATGTATATGAAACCAGAAGAAAACTCAGAATAGCCCATGCAATCCTGGACAAAAAAAAGCAGAGCAGGAAATATTACAATTTCCACTCTCATGTTAGACTACAAAATTATAAGAAAAAAAGTATGGTTCAGGCACAAAAGCACACATGTTGGCTAAGGGAATAGAACTGAGGATGTGGCAACAATCTCATGCACCTTCAGCATCTGATTTTTGATTAAGGAGCCAAAGACATACACTGGAGTAAAGATACTCTCTTTAACAAACGGTCCTGGGGAGACTGGTTATCCATACTGTAGTTGCTAGGTGGAGTTTCAAGCTGACTAGTTTGGAGGTTTATCCTGGGGACAGGTAGAACACACCACTAGGTGTATACAGTGGGTCATGGAGGCGTGGCCTTAGGGTTTATATATGGTCACTTTCTCTTTCAGCTCTGGTATTCTTTCCCTGCTCTGTTTCCTAGATTCCATGAACTAAGCAGTTTTTCTCCATCATGATCTTCCACCATAATATCTCTGCCTTCGAGCCAGCTGACCACAGAATGCAACCATGAGCAAATGAAACCTCTGTTCCTTTACATTGTCAGTATTTCATCATTGAAAAGCTAACTGATACAGAAGATTGGTACCAGAAAAATAAGGTCACTGGTCTGACTATCCCTGACCGTGGTTTATAGAAGCAATTGGAACTAGTTTGTGAGAAGAGTTTGGGATGTTATGGAGATGTGGGCTGAAGAAGTCCTGGAATAGTAAAAGCAGAGTCTGATGGATGGCTCTGGTTAGTATCTAGCAAACCAGAATGTTGATAGGGATAGAGATAATAAAGACCAGGTTCAGGAGGTTTCAGTGGGAACAAGAACTCCACTGATAGTTGGACTAGAGTCCATTCGTGTTATGCTCTGGCAAAAATATAATGTCTCCATTTTGCTCATGTTTCATTTCACTTGGGTACTGAGTAAAGCTCTGTCAGGATTTTGGTGCATCTTTTAACTTAAGAAATCTTCTAAGAAGGAAATTTAGGAGCTAGATCATGAAATTTGCTCCTGAAGTGATTCTTGAAACAACACCCTACACTCACGTGCTTCTAAAACCTACTGTCTAGATTTCTCAGCTAACAAATCTAGTTAGCTCTCATCCATGGGTACTCCAGGCCACAGTTTAGTAGGCACTACCCAGGCCCCAGGTGTTGTACTTGCTCATTGACCCTCAAGTGGTTGACTAAAAGTCAACTATGTGCATCTGTTGGTGTCAAGATCTGTCATCCCTCTTTTTATTATACAGCAACCTTACTTCTTCCTAATTCCCTATTGCCTCTGCTAAGAAAGTGATTGCTTTCCTTGTCTGTTTGTTCTTGAAAGAAAGAAGCTTGCCTTTCCTGGTCATTTGCCACTGATCAAAACTTAGTGGGTCTCTCCTGTAAAAATCTTCATCTTATGAAAACCAACTTCTAAACACGTAGTGCCCAAAGTCACAAGTTATGCAAAGCTCAAATTCAGAATTGTATCTTCTTTCCTAGACATGTGTTGCTGTATAATGGGAACACAGAGCAAGATAACAGTTAGTGTTAGGATGTACACAGTAACCTAGAGAATGGCACTTTATTATCAAAATCTCATGTTGAAGCAGTTGCTTCACGAGTACCTCCAATAAGCCAATACTGCTTGATTATACCAAGACATTCTATGGTATGGAGAGTGTATATCTTATGGTCACATAACAACTCTCATTCCTCTATTTCTTTAATGGTGATCCTTGATAAGACATGATATGTTATGGGATCCTGAGTATCTCTATTAAATACTTTGTAATCCCTAGGAAACACATTGTGAACACACAAAGCTCATGCTGTATGTCTCCAGATGGTGCTTATTGTAAGTTCATATCTTGTCTGTGCTTACCATCAATTTTTCCAGTGCCACAGAATATGACAGGTTGTATGACACAAGCATCCATATTGTTTCTACGAAGTCTTAACCTGATGCAAAAAAGTCTTTTCTTTGTTCTTTTTTGATGGGGTGGGTGTACTGGGCATTGAACTCATGACTTCATGCTTACCATGATAAAAGTCTTTTTAAATTCTGCATGTCACTGAAACCTGAGAGCTTTTCACTTCTTCCTGTACATAGATTGAAGCAATAGCTCTGGTTATAGGACATGTTTCTCACAGAAACAGAAGAAATCTACCAGGAAAATTTACCAGGAAAAGTATTTTCTTATTAACGATAGGAAGTGCAAGATCTAATATTCTTTTTTATTTGAAAAAAATGTCTCAGAATGATCATTAACTTTTTTTTATTTTAAAGAGATTAAGACAAAAGAGAACAAAACAAAGCAGATCAGATCAGAACAATGCAAATAACACAGCATTTTACCACAAGACAACCCATAATTAACAGTAACTATCATAGTGTCTCTTTATTTCAAATAGTTGAGCATAGCTTCATATGTGATAGTATCAAGCATAACAAAACTGTATAAAACCATGCATAAGAATGAAAGCACAGGGCTTTCAGAACCAAATAGCAGTGAATGGACAATGGCTATTATATTATCTCATTTTTCATAGAAAATTTGTTTATATTATCACACATAATAATATCCAATAAGATATAACAGGATAGAACCAAAGGCAACAGAAAAAGCGTAGTAGGATTTCAGAGTAAGATGATACTAAATCAGCTCTGGCTATTCTAATGTCTTTTCTTTAAAATAGCTGTTTATACTATCACAGATAATAAAATCAAACAAACGAGGATAAAACCATTCCAACTAATGAATGCAGACATTATAAGTCTTCATAGCAATGTAATGGGGAATCATGATTACTATAAACTCTGATGTAATATACCATTTCTTACACTAGGGAGACTATTTGGTATTTATGCATGTGAGTTTGATTTATTTCACTAATGAGTACGGTCTCAAGTTGCGTCCATTTATTCATAAATATCTCAATGTGATCATTCTTTATAACTGAATAGTACTCCATTGTATAAAAATACCACAACTTTTTTATCCATTCCTCAGTTGATGGACACTTAGGTTGTTTCCAAGATCTGGCAATTACAAATTGTGCTGCTATAAACATGGGTACACATATATCACTGTGGTATGAAGTCTTTAGTTCTTCTGGGAATATGCCTAGAAGTAGAATAGGTGGAACTAATGGGACCTCTAATCCCAGCTTTCTGAGAAATCTCCAGACTGACTCCACAATGATTGCACCAGTCTATACTCCAACCAACAGTGCAGGAGAGTTCCCTTTTCCCCACAGCCTCTCCAGCATTTGTTATTGGTGGTTTTCTTGATGCTGGCCATTCTTTCAGGAGTGAGATGAAATCTCAGTGTGGTTTTAATTTGCATTTCTCTAATGAGTAATGATGATGAACATTTTTTCATATATTTTCTTGCCATTTGTATTTCTTCATCTGAGAATTGTGTATTCATCTCAGATACCCATTCTTGGATTGGATCCTTGAATTTTGGGGGTCTGATTGTTTTTAATTCTTTATATGTTTTAGACAGAAGTCCTTTGTCTGAGGGACAGTTCACTAAGATTGTTTCCCAGTTTGTAGATTTTCTTTTCACTGTGCTAGAGATTTCTTTTGACATGCAGAAACTTTTTAAAAAGACATGATCCCAGTTGTTGATTCCAGAAAGTATTTTCCATGCACTTTTTTTTTTGTCTTTTTCATTTTTATCGGTACCAGGGATCGAACTCACGACTGCCTGCTTGTAAGGCAGGCATTTATGCCACTGAGCTAAATCCCCAGCCCCCTTTCCATGCACTTTGATTCTTGTTCATGTAATCTCTACCTACCCCTATGTCTTCAAGGTTTTTGCCCAACTTGTCTTTCAAAAGATTTAGTGTTTCTGTTTTAATATTCAGATCTTTGATCCATTTAGATTTACTCCATGGTGATAGGCATGGGTCTAGTCTTAGTTTTCAGCATATGGAGAGCCAGTTTTTCCAACACCATTTATTAAAGAGACTGTTATTCTTCCAGTGAACCTGTTTGGCCCCTTTACCAA
The DNA here is from genome assembly GCF_034190915.1 of Cavia porcellus. Classification (NCBI taxonomy): domain Eukaryota; kingdom Metazoa; phylum Chordata; class Mammalia; order Rodentia; family Caviidae; genus Cavia; species Cavia porcellus. The sequence continues at coordinate 37,525,822 of NW_026947489.1, forward strand.
AGATAAGGTGGTTGAGTGTGTTTGTAGTTGTGGTTGTATCTTCTAATCTATTCCATTGATCTTCCGCTCTGTTTTGATTCCAGTGCCATGTTAATTTTAGTACAGTTGCTTTGTAGTATAACTTCAAGTCAGGGATTGTGATGCCTCCTGCCTTGCCTTTGTGGCTAGGAACTGACTTTGCTATTGTAGGTCTCTTCTGGTTCCAGATGAATTTTAGGAGAGATTTCTCTAGATCTATGAGGTATATTGATGGTAATTTTATTGGGGTTGCTTTGAATCTTTATAACAGTTTTGGGAGAATGGTCATTTTCACAATATTTATTCTTCCTATTCATGAGCAAGGGATGTCTCTCCATTTTCTGAGATCCTCTTCAATTTCTTTTTTCAGTGTATTATAATTTTCCTAATATAGATCTTTCATTAGTTTCATGAGAATAATTCTTAAATATTTCATTTTTTTGGTTGCTAGTGTGAAGGGTGTAGTTTCTCTTATTTGTCTCTATAATCTTGTTGTTAGTGTATAGGACTGCTATTGATTTTTGAATATTGATTTTGTATCCAGCTACTTTATTTATTATATCTAGGAGTCTTTCGATAGAGTTTTGGGGATCTTCTATGTAGAGTATCATGTCATCCACAAATAATGATAATGTAACTTCTTGTTTTCCTATCTTTACCCTTTTTATTTCTATCTCTTCTCTAATTGCTCTGGCTAGTATTTCCAGTACTATATTAAATAGGAGCAGTGATAAGGGACATCCTTGTCTTGTACCTGATTTCAAGGTAAAGGCCTTCAATTTTTGGCCTTTTAGCATGATACTGGCTGTTGATTTGTCATAGATGGACTTTATTATATTGAGGTTAAGACCATCTATTCCAATTTTCTGTAAGGTTCTTATCATGAATGAATATTGGACCTTATCGAAAGCCTTTTCTACATCTATAGAAATGATTGTGTGATTCTTACTTTTGGCTTTATTGATATGGTGGATTACATTTATTGATCTATGTATGTTGAACCATCTCTACATGCCTGGGATGAATCCCACTTGGTCATGGTGTGTGATTATCCTATTTGCCAATATTTTATTGAGAATTTTTGCATCTGTGCTCATTAGGGAGATTTTCCTGTAGTTCTCTTTTTTAGTTGACTGTTTCTCAGGTTTTGGTACTAGAGTAATATTTACTTTCAGGAATGACTTAGGAAGGAGTGATTCCCTTTCAATTTCACTGAAGAGTTTGAAGAGTGTGGGCATTAATTCTTCTTTGCATTTCTTGTAAAATTTCACAGTGAATCCGTCTGGGCCTGGGCTCTTCTTTTTTAGGTAAGGACTTAATTGAATTGTCAATTTCATTAATAGAAATTGGGTTATTCAGCAGTTTTACATCTTCTTGACCTAGCTTTGGTACTTCATATGTTTCTAGGAATGTGTCAATCTCTTCTGTATTATCAAGCCTATGAGAGTGGAAGTTTTTCAAATAGGTGTTGATAATCTTCTTTATTTCTACAGAGTGTGTAGTGATTTCACCTTGTTCATTCCTTATTGCATGAATTTGAACTTTTTCTTCCCTTTTTAAAATAAGGTTGGCTATGGGCTTACCACTTTTATTTATTCTTTCAAAGAAACAAGTCTTTGATTCATTGATTTTTTTGGATTGTTTTCTTAGTCTCTATTGCATTAATTTCTGTTCTAAATTTTATAATTTTGTGCCTTCTTTTGGCTTTGGGCTTGACTTCCTCTTCTTTTGCTACATGTTTGAGGTGTAACGTCAGGTTATTTATTTGTATTGTTCTCTTTTCCTGATGTGGGAACTCAGTGCAATAAATTTTCCTCTGAGGACCACTTTCATTGCATTGCACAGATTCTGGTAAATTGTATTTGCATGTTCATTTGCTTGTAGGCATTTAATTTGTTCTTTAATTTCCTCTGTGACCCCCTGTTTACTCGAGTGTGTTATTCATTTTCCATGTATACGTGGGAGTTTTGTAGTATCATTTATCATTTATTTCTAGTTTATTTCTATTGGATGCTATGATCCAATAATATTCAAGGGATAATTTCAATTGTTTTGCATTTATTTAAATATGTTCTGTGTGCTAGTATATGGCATATTTTAGAGAATACCCTATGTAGTGCTGAGAAGAGTGTGTATTCTGATCTTGTTGGATGGAACACTCTGTATATGTCTATCAAGTCCCTTTGTTTACAGGTGTGATTCAGTTCTGTTATTTCTTTGCTGATTTTCTGTCTGTTTGATCTGCCCCTTGGTGTCAATGGTGTGTTAAGGTCTCCTGTTATAATCATGTTATTGCTCATTTGGTTTTTCTTTTGTATTAATACTTAGTTTATATAACTGAGTGCTCTGGAGTTTGGTGCATATATATTTAAGATTGTTATCTCTTCCTCTTAAGTTTTCCTCTAACCAGTGTGTAATGACCTTTATCTCTTCTGATCATTCTTGGTTTGAAGTTCACATTGTCTGCAAACAAAATAGCTATCCTCATTTTTTTTGGGTTCCTATTGCATCAAGTATTTTTTCCCATCTTTTGACTTTCAATCTGTGATTAACTTTTTGGGTTAGATGGGTTTCTTGTAGACAACATATGGTTGTATGTTGTTTTTTGATCCATTCTGCCAGTCTGTTTCTTTTAATTGGTGTATTGAGGCCATTTACATTAATGGTTATAACTGTTATATGTTGGTTTATTGTTGACATGCTATCTTTCTGCTGTTGCATCTTTATCTTTCCATTCTGTTTTAATTGTCTGATTTGCTTAGTGGTCTTTTATCTAATTGTATCTAAACTGTCTTTCAGTATTCATTGCTGGATTGGCTTGATGATCATGAAGTTCTTCTGCTGTTCTTTGTCATGGAAGTAACTTATTTCTCCATTGATTTTGAAGGACAGTTTTTCAAGGTACATCAGTCTATTTTGGAAATCATTTTCTTTTAGGATCTGCAATACTGCACTCCGTGCTCTTCTTGACTTCATTGTTTGTGTTGAGAAGTCTGCTGTGATTCTGACAGGTTTTCCTTTATAGGTGATCTGTCTTTTCTCTCTGACAACTTTTTATATTCTATTCCCATGTTGGATTTCTGGGATGGTGATTATTATATGCCTGTGGGTTTAGTTTTATTTTGGTTATGGCTATTTGGAATTCTACATGGTTCACTGATCCTGATGTCAGTTTCCACTCTCATTTTTTGGAAATCTTCAGCTAGTATTTCTGTATATATCCTCTTGACATCCTTTATGTTGTCTCCTTTTTTTTTCAGTGATCCCTATCTATCTTATGTTGTTCTTCTTTACATCATCTTGCAGCGGTTGAATTGTTATTTCCTGATTCCTTGTTATTTTTAAAAGATCTTTCCTGTTCACTGGCTGCAATCTTGTCTTTGAGGTCTGAAATTCTATCTTCATTTTCATTGAGGTGGTTTTTAAAACTTTCAATTGAATTTTTGATTTCTTGTATATCTCTTTGCATCTGCTTTATGTATTCTATTTGTTTTTTATATTGTTCATCCAGGGATTCACTTTTTGTTTAGTTCCTCCAATTTTTTGACTGTCTCTTCTTTTGATATGTTTGGCATCTCTTTCATGACTTTTATCATTTTTTCTTTTACCTGGGAGATTATTTCTCATTTGAATACCTTTAAGGTTTCCCATAGTTGCTTCTTTATTTCAGTTGCTATTTTTTCAGGCATTTCAGGTTTATGGCATATGTTTTTTTTTCTATGTACATAGCTCCTAAGGTTTCTTGGGATGGGCTGTTGGCTTGAGATTATATTTTTGTCTTTCAGTTTTTCATTTTCCTACATTTCTGTGTTTCAAGTGTTATTCCAAGGCTTCCCCTGGGCCTGTTGGAAATCCTCTTATACACTCTTAGCCTCTCAAACTCTGGCCTCCCAGTTCCCCCAGGCTGCACTGTCTCCAGAGTTCAGGGCACAGGCAGGCAGGCCCAATCCCTGGAGCTGGCTTAGCATGGCAGGAAACCAGAAAGTTGGTGTAGGCAGGGCCAAACCCTGCTGAGCTGCTTCAGTACAGCAGGAAGCTGTAATGTTCCCTTGCTGGTGTGAGCTAGGATCTTAACTCCCTCCTGGGGCTCAGGATGTTGCATGGACACTCATTCCAGGCCTCCCAGTCTCCAGAGCTCAGGGCATAGAAAGGCAAGCCCAATTCCTTGGAGCTGGCTGAGCACAGCAGGAAACTAGAAAGTTATTGCAGGAAGGCCCAGGCCCTGCTGAGCTGAAAGGAAGCTGTAAAGTTCCCTTGCTGGTGTGAGCTAGGATCTTAACTCCCTCCCAGGGCTCAGGGTAGTGCAGGGACCCTCACCCCAGGCCACCCAGTCTCCAGAGTGATTGGTTAATTTCTTAATGAAAGCCATTCTTTCTGGAATAAGATGAAATCTCAGTGTTGTTTTAACTTGCATCTCTTGATCTAGTGATGGTGAACATCTTTTCATATATTCACTTGCTGTTTGCATTTATTCATGTGAGAAGTGTATATTTATCTCAGATGCTCATTTTTGGGTTGGGTCTTCGAATTTGGGGGGTCTGAAATTTTTTAATTCTTCATTTGCTAGATAGAAGTCCTTTGTCTGGGAAACAATTGGCTAAAGTTCCTTCCCAATCTTTGGATTATTTTTTTGCTCTGTCATTGATTTCTTTTGATATGCAAAAATCCTTTAGTAAAATGAGGTCTCTGTTCATAATTCTTTGAAGTACTCATGCAATTGGGTTTCGTTCATGAACTCTCTGCCTATACCTGTGTCTTCAAGATTTCTACCTACTTTTTCTTCCAGTATACTTAGTGTTTCTGTCTTAATACTCAGATCCTTGATCCATTTTGACTCTAGTTTAGTTCATTATGATAGACATAGATCTACTTTTAGTCTTTGGCATATAGAGAGCAAATTTTTCAGCCCCAAGGTTAAACATTTAGAATAATACCCATACTGTAGGTGTCATAGAAGTCACATCAACTGTTACCTTCCCTAGGATGCAAATGATGAGAAACAGTCATAATTCCATCACTTTATGATAGCGCATTCAATTTATAGGTTCCTTTTTAATCTTTAATAGCTATAATAGGTAACTGCATGATTTTTATGCAAGGAGAAATGTAACATTTATTTTGCTAATATTTCATTTTCCATCTGCCATACTCTTTAAAATGTATCTTTATGAGAAAGAGATATGATTTTAATGTGACTTATTTAAGCAGAGTACACAATTCACCTATCACATTTCCCCAAAATAAAGAAGCATCATTAAAGCACACTGTATACATTTATGGAAATATCACAGTGAATCTCATTAATATGTACCATTAATAGAGGTTAATTAAAAATGGGAAAAATACATAAATAGGAACCTGGGAAGCTGACCTTTTCATATGCTAAAACAGCATTAATCCACCATCATCAAAAGACTATGGTATGAATAAAGCAACAGATAAATAGCATTTAACAAAGTAGATTCTAGAAATAGTAATTTAATATATGATTACATTATTTGATATGTTGTTTCAGTTCAAAGGAGAAAATGATACTAATGTCTAATCATCCAGAAAAACTAGGTTGAATTCTTACCCTAAATCATATGAAAATTCAATGTAGAATAAATATTGATAATTTAAGGGAAAGAAAAGATCTACCATTAATTGTAAGTTTTCAGAGAAATTTAGAGCATACATAGCAAATTTATCCAAAGCCTTTGAGTGTCACCAGAAAAAAATATTAATAATAAGGCTTAATTATTTTCATAATTAAAGCAATCACAACATTCAGCAATTTAAATTAAGAAAGATTTGGAAATAAATAAGAAATGCTAATTGTTATTGACAACTTAGATGGGGGAAGAAATAGAAATGAGGATTGTAAAGCTCTCATTCAAAATGAGACCTAAAGGAAAAAGTGAAATTTATTTAGGTAGCTAAATAAACTCACATACAAAATTTATTTGAAAGTGAAGGATACTGACCTAGTAACTAGAGCATGGCTTCTAGTGCTTGACTCACCCTGATGATTTCTAACTGCATCACTGGACACACTGCAAACATTCCACAAACCTTAGATTCAGTGTATTTAATTTGAGGTGTTGATAATTCATTCTAACTTCAAATTATGATATTCTACATAGAGAATGAATCATTTCCCAGACTGTGAGACAGAGGAGGCAAAAAGTGTAGAGACTGGAGCAAAGGAAGCAAACAGATTAGGAAGACAATCATTCCAATCAGGGTAGCTAATAAATATACAGTTTAAAGGTCATGTGAGTGTGTACCTTGTCTATCAATAGACTAATTCTGCTCTATATAGAAAAGATAATGCGTTATCTATTCAATTATGTGACACTCTTCTAAAACATGGATTTTTCTACATGGCAGATTTCAAAAGACATATGACATGCTTTTGAACACTTTGTTAAACAGGGTGTTATGGTTGATGCATTGTGTTAACTTGAGAGTTTAGCCATTTAAGCAACTGAGCAGAAGCCAGGGTCCTCACTTTGTAAACATCTTGAGCCTGGGCAAGAGGAGGACATAGACATGGTATGGGTGCAAAGATCTACCCTAGGGTGGAGTGCCTACGTATAATATAAGGGAGGAAAAGAAGCTTGCTCGCTCTCCCTTTTGCCCTTGTTGCTTTTGTTATTTTCTGCCACCCTGAAGCATTGCCCCTGTGCCATGCTATCCTGCTGTGGAGCCAGCTGATTGTGGACTGAAACTTCTACAAACTGTGAGCTAAATTAACCTTATCTTTCTTATTTTGTTGCTGCAATTAGAAAAAATGACACAATATCACACAGTAATATCAGTTTCAGTGGTAAAATGTATATAACTATTTAGTAGATAGTTGGTTTCTGGGTATATAACATGGTTCAAGCCTCGAGTGTTTCTCTTAAGTTTCTTAGGGCCTTTTCTGCAACCATGTGAGAGAAAAATCTAAAGTTTTTCATAACCAATCCATTTATGAAATCTTCCCATAATGTACAAGATGAGTATACAATCTCTTCATTGCGACTTTCATGTCTTTGTTTCTGAATGTATATATGACTGGGTTCAAAAAAGGAGTGATAAATGCATCAAAAATAGCAAGATATTTATCCAGGTGTGATGTAGGGGAAGGCCATGTGTAGAAAAACATCAGTGGCCCAAAGAACAAGATGACTACAGTGACATGAGCTGACAGAGTAGAGAGGGCTTTGGATAAAGCACCAGAAGAGTGTTGCCCAACAGTGACCAGAATGAAGATATAGGAAATAATCAGCAGGACAAAAGAGCCCACAGAAATGAGCCCACTATTCACAGTGACCATGAACTCGAGTTCTTGAGTATTTGTGCATGCAAGTCTGAGGAGCCGAGGAAGATCACAGTAAAAACTGTCAAATATATTAGGACCACAGAAAGGTAAATCTACCACAAAAACTAGTTGGACCAGTGAATGGAGCATGCCAATGATACAAGAAGTGACTAAAAGGTATATGCACATTCTTGGACTCATGATGGTCAGGTAGTGCAGAGGTTTACATATGGCCATGTATCTGTCAAATGCCATGGCTATGAGCAGCACCATCTCAGTGCCCCCAACAGCATGACTAAAGAAGATCTGGGTAATACAACCCCAAAAGGAGATAGTTTTGTGCTTCTTGAAAATATCACAAATCATCTTAGGGGCTGTGATGGAGCAAAATGCCATATCAATAACTGAGAGGTTAGCCAGGAGGAAGTACATGGGAGATTGCAGATGAGCATCAAAAGTTACAGTGAACACAATGACAAGGTTGCCCATCATGCTTGAAAAGTAAAACAACAAGGAGAAAATAAAAAGAAGAAGCTGCACTGCCCATGAATTAGTAAGTCCCAGGAACACAAACTCTGATACTGCAGAGTGATTCATTTCATCCCTTGCCTCAGGCACCAGGATCAGTTTTAATGTTTCGTAAGGGTAGAAAGAAAATGATAATAAGAGAAAATTACTTAAGGAGTGTTATTGTTTAAGAAAAAGAGCTGTGAAAATAATTTTCATATTAATAGCTCAGTAAAATTTCCTTCATCATGTGTATACTGGGTGTCTTCTTAGAAGGGCAGCTGTTTACAATATGCATTATGGTTTTCACAGCTACTAGTGAATTAGTTCCATTTGTGGATTATAGTTCTCCCTTGGTTTGATTCAGTGTTACATACCTATTTCCAATTTCTTTCTGCTTAGCATAGTTTAACATGGGTGACATATAACGCTATCTTCTGACTTTGATCCAGGCATGATGGTGCATGTCTGCAATTCTGGCCTGCAGGAAGCTGAGGCAGGAGGACGGCCATAAGTTCGAGGTCAGCTTGGACTACATCATAAGTTCAAGTCCATCCTGAAGTATAGAGCAAGATCCTGTCTCAAAACCAAAAATAATAAAGTAAATTCTTTCCTATTTGATTTTTTTGAATCCGTATAATTTCAGCCAGTCATATGAGCCTCCTAACAATTATTCATGCATAGCATAGATTTCAAAATCTGTTATTTATATTGTTTGATTGGACTTTAAAAATTATCTTTTATTTGACTTTCAAATTTTTATTAGTATGTACTTTTGATACATAATAATTGTATTTACTTTGGGGAATTAATACTTATCTATTTCATATTGATTGTTTTATTCACTTTCCTTGGATCCCCCTTTTCCCAGGTCCACTTTCCATCTCTAAAATGTCTACCTTCTCTTTTCCTCTCCTCTCTCCTTTAATTTTCTCTTTAAATTATTTATATTTTAATTCATCTATGTCTGATTTGTTTCATTTAACATTACAATATAAGGATCCATCCGTTTTCCTATAAGTAACTCACTCAAAATTGTCTTTCATTATGGCTCAGTAATACTCAATTGTGTACATATTCCATATTTTCTTTCTTTATTTATGTGTGGATGAGTATCTAGGCTGTTCTGTAATTTAGCTCCTGTGAATTGTGCTAAAAAAATTCACATATCCCCATAGTATGATGATTTTTGCTCTTTCAGGGAGATCCCCTTAAGAAGTATAGCTGGATCAATAAGAATTTTTAATTTTTTTGGAATATCCATACTGATTTTCCCAGTGTTGTACTAGTTTACATTCCCACCAACAGTGTAGACGGATTCTTCTCCCCTCAACAGACTAACCAGCATGTTTTGCAAGTCCTTGATGATGAACATTCTTAATAGTCTTAAGATGAAATTTCGGTGTTCTTTTGATCTGCATTTCCATAAGTGTTGAAGATGCTCAACATCCTTTTCATGGATTTACTGGCCATTTTTACATCCTCTTTTGGAAGTGTCTATTCATTTCAATTGTCCATTTATTTTGGAGCCTATTCTGGATATTAACCCTCTGTCAGAGGGGTAGCTGGCAACAATTCTCACTTTGTAAGTTGTATCTTTACTCTTTTGATTGTTTCTTTTGCTGTGCAGAAGGTTTTTTTTTAATTTTAAAGAGGATAAAACCTAGGAAAATAGAACAGAATAAAACCAATCAAAGCAAGCCAGGGTAAATGACATAGGACTTCAAAACAATATGAAATCAATAATAGTTACCCTAACGCCTCTTGCTGTCCCCAAATAGCTGCAGATACCCTCAGAAGTAGTAAAAATCAAACAGAACAGAATAGAGCCAACAAAAACAAAACAATGAATGCAATAAAGGACTTCAAAACAAGAGGGTAGTAAATCCAAATTGGCTACCACAATACATCCTGCTGTTTTTGAAACAGTTGCTCTTGACATCGAATGTAACAAAATCAAACAAAATAGAATAAAACCCAACTCAACAAAACAATGAAAATGATACAGGACTTCAAAACAAGACAACAGGGAATTAAAAATTGCTATCACCCTCAGAAGGAGATCCCCTTAGATGCCATCCTCTGCATAGATGATCAGAGACCTGCAATGTCAGTGAAACACCAGAGCACCACAGGCATCCAACTGCATTTCACCGCAATAGCTATCATCACAGCCTGTGTTTCTCTGGATCAGCCAGTCACTTACAGGGGAGTGGGGTGAGGGTGAGGGGGATAAGATTGGCTCTTCTTGTTTACCAGGTCATGCACCAGAAGAGGCTTGGGACTGGCGTCCCGACTCCTGTGGCAGCCCATGTATGGTGTTGGTTCGTAGGGACGGCTTACATCTTGGTGAGGCTCTGTTCTCTCACCCCACATTCCGCGAATGGTGCTGACTCATGAGGAAAGGTTTGCAGTAGATTTTTAATTTGATAGAATCCCATTTGTTGATTCTTGGAATTATTTCTTGTGCAGTTGGGGTTGTATACAGGAAGTCTTTGCTTGTGGCTATGTCTTCAAGTGTTTTATCAATTAGAAATTTCTCTTATTCTATTCTTCAGCTGACAAAATCCAATTCTCAAAGTCCTAGCTAAAGACTTGCTCATTTTTCAAAATCTTCCCAACCTGTCTGATTATACACACATCGCACTGTTAGTATTCATTTCAGTTTTCCTATCATGGTTATTTAAATGTCCATCTCTCTAGTTAAAATTCAGTTTGTTGGCCACAGAGATCATGTGTAAAATGAAGGTGTTAGCAGAGCTGTATTCCTTCTGAAGGTTTTAGGAAGTAATTTGTTTCCCTGCCTGCAATCTTGGGAAACAGACTCTTCTTCCCTCTTCAAGATACACTATCCCACTTCTAATGCTGTCATCACATCTCTTCCTTGACTCTTTTAACTTTCTCTTATAATTATCCTTGTGATTATATTCAGTAGGCCCAGGGTAGTCTTAAATGTTGAGACCCTTTGTTCAGTTTTCAGTTTTGAGAAGTCTTATCTTGGTAGACTGATTTATCTGAAACCTTACACCTATAATTTCTACCAAACTATTTAACTTCTTGTGACTTTACCTAATAAATATGCATTGGTTTTATCTCACCATATGTATTTATAAAACACTCAGGAACAGGTTTCGTGTTCTATAATTCTTTATACTGACTAAGTTAAAAGCACCTCATAAACAATGCTAGGATCTGGGTGCAGTGCATGTCTGTAATTCTAGCACTTCAGTGGCTGAGACAGGAGAATCTCTGTGATTTTGAGGCTGGCCTGGACTACAAAGTGAGTTCAAGCCCAGCCTGAACTGCATAATGAAACTCTGTCTCAAAAAACCCCCCGAAATCTGCTTTAAAAATCACAGAAAACAAAACTCAAAATAAAGCCAAACACAAAAAAGTCCTCAAAAAAAAAAAATGCTAAGAATGTTTCATGGCTTATTTATTTACTTAAAAATGTTTATTCAGCATTTAAAAAGTACTTAGCAATGTGCTAATCCTTGGAAATAGTACAAATGTGAAAAAATTGAATATTGGTATATTGGTTATGTGGAATAAATTAATGGAATAAGAAATTGAATATATATAAAATAAGACTCTGAGGTTATCAGAACAATTTTAAGTAAGAATTATAATGAACCTCTTTATGACTTATGTTCAAACCCCATATCATGGATTATAATCTAATTGAAACTTCTAAAAATGAGCAGTTGTCATCCAGCTGGCTGGTTGTTCTCCAGAAGGAAGTATAAAGTAGAGAGTCAAAAAGAGGACTGAGCATACGTATTTACTGGAGAGCAAATCAGAAAGCAACATTTATTGTAAAGCAAAAACAAACAATCCCCAAGCAACTAAACCGGGAAGAGAACCTGAGCAGGTTGCCATAGCACTCTTCTTTAGGGGTTTTTATACATTAAAACTGACTGCATCCCTGCCAAGTTGAGATCAGCCTATGTGGTTATGAGCAGGGAAGTTAGACTTAGAAGTGGGCCTGTAGGAACTCAAGGTATGCACTTTTCATTGTAACTTCTCTAAAATTAGCAGAACAAACAGAACAACGACATTATTTGTGAGGTATAAACGTCTTATTTCTTGGCAAAAAAATCATCTCACCAATCCAAGAGGCCTTTGTGGAGCCTTCAGTGCTCTGGTCTTGGCCATCATGTCTTTCACTGAATTGTGGCCGCTGGTCCTATCTGTGGAAATCTCGTTCTCTCCTCCCTTACAGACCACTGGCTCAGGGAAACCCTCTCATCTTCAACAGGGTCCTGCTCAGCCTCAACATCATGTTTTACACAAACTGATTGTTTAGATTACTGTTGGATGTCTCTTGTTAGATTAGGAATATGATATTCAGACCTGAGAGAGCACATGCAGGAAGCACGTGATTTATTCTCAAGTCCTTTGTCACTCTCTGTTTCTTTCCCTTCTCCAAGTATATTCTCCATGTTTCTAGAGAAGAAACATGAATCTTTCACTATCTCTGTTCAAGAGCAATATAAATAAATAGATCAAAAAAGAATTCCTTTTGATTATACTGTGTACTTGTAGCCAGTTTTTTATTAAGGCTCCCATGCAGTTGGCACAAGAAGATACTAAGGTAGGAATATACATGATGCTTCTTCCAAATTGAGATTTTGATGCCAAAAAAATGAGATAAGAACAACAAAGAAAAAATGATGGTGAACTTGATTATTATTGAACTTATAAGTAGAATAGCAAATCTAGAAGAGGTTATATTGGGTCATTTAGGAAAAAAAACAACAGATTCTGTGTGAAGTTTGCAAAAGACAGAGCCTAAAAAGATGGCTAAGTGCACTTTAAAAAAAAAGAAGTTAAATACATATTTAAATCATAAAAGAAATATGTTGAAAGAAGAGAAAAAGAAATACAGAGGGGAGCTGGATTACTGAATGCAACAGAAGCCCCAAATGGTGAGACTTATGATAAAGAGAAAGACAGAAGTTTGTTTAAATGTGCACTATTGGAGGCTCTGGTGCCCCCAAATATTTCCCACTAGCATCAGCGCTAGCATCATAGTATATTGCATCCCCAGTCTTCAGTCTCCCATATAATACTATGGGAAGGGTACTTCCTTAGCCTTCCTTAGTCAGAAGCACAAATGAGTTACTAGAAGATGTTCTTTAACTGAGATCTTATACATGCAAGACACGATGACAAATGTAATCCCTTTTAAATCTGAATCATTACCCAGGGAGGATTAGCTTGGAAGGTTGCTGCAGGAGACAGCGTAAGAGCAGAAGGACTGAGTAGGAGACAGACAATCCACAAGAATGACAAACTGAGAAAAGGAGAAATAGGAGTAGAAACAAATTTCCTGACATTATAAACCCTTAAAGAGCAAAGAAGAGCAAATGCTACAAATATCAGCATATCTGGAAACTTACCCAGCTCTTGGTTTCAGCACTTCAGATTTTTTGAGTACTGAGTATCCATCCCTGAGAGGCAGTCCCTGAACAGCTTCCAGGGGAGACTCAGTCACTTTGAGGTATCCCACACTCTCCTGGAAAATGTCCTCTTCCAAGATTGTTGTCACCTGGGAATGTTCCAGTTTAAATTCTCCAGTCATGTCTTCATTTCTTTGTAACTGGACAAGATTTCAGAATAATTCATGATTTATATTTTAGTTTTTTAAATTTTATTTTAAAGAGAAACAGAAAAGTCAAGAAGCAATTTAACCTGCACCTTAGCCCTGTCTTGAATCAAGGTGCAGAGCCAAGACTCTGCAGTATACCCTCAGCTGCATCTTTGTGTTTCTAAGTCATTTCTAAATCTTAGTTAAAAATTATGAGCCTTTTCTCTCTATGTACAAGTCCTATTTCCTTTTCTGCTATGATCAGTGTTCCTTTCACTACCACTGCCTGTTTTTCATGCTACCAGGCCTAAGATTAATTAAGATGTGCAAAAAGTAAATTGGTACCTGAGTCTTCCTTGTTACTGAAGTTTATCTAGTTTAAAATCTTCTTCCAGTCATGAACTTAATGCCATCCTCCCTTCATAGCTATTGACAAGCTACTCTCAAGCACACAGAGGTATAGAAAATGTTTCTATAAATAGAAAAATTAGCTAATTAACTGTACTGGAGGATAGTGACTATGTAAAGCTATAATGATCAGGTACTATAAAATTAAAATCAATTAACAAGGGACATTGTCTTAAAAACATATTCACTATGATCAAAGCAACAAGAGGAAACAGGGATACAGGAAGGCAAATGACACTGGAATCTTTAGGAAAAACCAGTCTCTTTGCCAGTCGAAATCCTAGCTTAATGAATAAAAGTGTCTATAGGTAATTTGGTAAGAGTCATTTTTTAAAAGAGTCATAGGAATTATGAGGCATAAATATCAACCTTTTATACACATGAATTAGACAAACGCAATAAAATATAAAAAACTAATTTAAAACTATCTTTTAATATACTTCATATAAATTAGAAATATGACACCTTATAATCAGCATTTTGAAAATATAAGCCTTTTTTTTTTGAGACATGATCTTGCTATGTGTAGTTCAGGCTGGTTTTGAAATCACTATGTAGCCCAGACTGGCCTTTAACTCATGGCAATCCTCTTGCCTTGGCCTCCCAAGTGCTGGGATTAAAGGCATGTGCCTCCACTCCGGTGAAAATACAAGCTTTGTTTAACTTGTATTTGTTTCTCCCAAAGTTTGTATAGTTCTCTACAATCAAGGGGACCTAAGTTATATTTGTGGAGTGTAACAAAGAGATTCAGCCATTGGCATAACTCTGTTGTCCCTTATTTGCCTGTCATTTGGAGATAGGGATACTATAAATAATTATTGACTTTAAAATATCAAGAGAAAATAACAGGATTTGTTTCTGTCTTTTGGATTGTTTTTGACATAATTATTTTAGATCCTTATGGTGTGAAATGTAAAGTTATCTTATATTTAAACACTTTGTAATGATGAACAAAAGGTATTTAATTTATCCATCATTCCAGCATTTATCACTGCACTGCACTGTGATTTATATTGAGGTAATAACATTTCCACATTTGTAATGCATTATGAGCTTTGTCTTCTTACAAATAGTTATTCAAGATACTGAAGTGGAGCATATAAAGTGGGGATTCAAACAGTGAGACAGCAACCAGTTTTGTTCAACTATCCAACAAAAACTTAGACATATACACTTAAACATACATGCAGTTATCCATCTCTTCAATTATGTTGAGATCGAACAACTCCAAGCAGGCTAATATCACTCTGAACAAAGAATAGTACTGTTGCTGGGTTTCACATTATGACACTGCAGGATCAGCACCAGGCACTTTAGTGTCTCTTTTTCTTCAAAGTATCTGTTCATTTCATCATGTGTCATAAGATCAGTTCCATAAACTGTTTACAGATTGTACACATGCATGAGTCTTAAGATGTATTTCTATACTGTCTATATTAGAGGAAGAAACAAAACAAAGCAAAGCAAAACAAAACAAAACATATTCCTATAAACACATGGAAAAAACATATACGACTGTTGTACAAGGAGTTCTACCATAGTTCCTGTGTTGTCTCTTGCTATCTTCAATAGAATTGTCTATATCATCAGGCATAGTATAATTGAATATATCAGTACATAATAGTATTAATAAAAACAGAATTTTGTATATAGTATAAAACTTCAAAAATAGGCAGCTATCAAACCAGAATGCGTATTGTAGAGTCTTGTAATCTTCAGTGTAGTTGCCTATACTCTCAGACTTGATACTATCAATCATATCAGTTTTGAATAAAATCTGTCAATACTAAACAGCAATCAAACAAACCAGATTTAACTAATATCAGTCATGATAAAACAGTATATGTCATATAGGGCTCCAGATTAAGATAATAGTAAATTAAAGATGATTACTGTGCTATATCCTGATGTTTTGGGGATAGCTGTCTGTGCCCTCAAATCTAATGCAAGTAGACAAACTGGGACAGAATAAAATCTATCTAAGCAGAGTTGTGTGAGTAATGTGGGTTTTAAATCCTGATACACTATTAACAATATCTTCTGCCATCTTTTTTAAGACTCTCCCTTCTCTTTCACTTCCTCAGGGTACACTGCATTTTTGGGTTTGACCAAGACGCTTGGTTTTAAATTGGGGGGGAGAGACCTGCTATTTACCTAAATGGTTACAAACATTCTTTCTCCTGGACTTGATCTCTAATTGTATTCCGTTACCTATTAAAGCCTGTCCTTCTAACCTATCCACAAATACTGGTCTAGTTGCTCCTATTACTCTCTGGTTCTCTGTCACATAGAGCACTGTTTTCTCACATTTGATTTTCAGTCCACGTAGTCTCTTCCATGTTAATTAATTTCCTATAAATAGCATATTGGTGGACCCTATGTCCTTATCTACTCCACATGTGGTTCTTTTTTTTAAAATTTAGTGTATCGAGGTGTCTTAATTACTTTATGATTGTCGGTGAGACAAAATACCTGATGCCCAAGTTGGGAAAGGAAAGGTTTATTTTTTACAGTTTTTGGAGGTTTCAGTCCACACTCAGTTGGCTCCAAGACAGGTGGGCATGGCTGGACTGCTGTTCATGGCAGCTGCAAACGGCAAGCTCGAACCAGCAAAGAGCAAGACACACCTTCCTCCTGCCATTACATCACATCCTGGCTCCACCCCTATGCGGGTGTAGCACTGACACCATCAATCCAAGCACTATACAATGAACCATCACATATGAACAATGCAAACTCATGAGGCCTGGGGGCCACAAACATAAACCATGACATTCCACCCCTGGCCCCCAGGACTCATGTACATCCTTTATACAAAAGACATTTAGTCCACCTCCAAGAGTTGCCAAAGTCCTAACAGTTTCAACATTGCTGAAAAGTCCAAGTCCCAAGTCTCCTCCAAGATCTATGGCAAATTCTTAATTGTAAGCCCCTGTACAAAAGAAACAAGGTTAAACATTGCTGAAATGCAAAGGCACAAGGTAAACATTACCATTCCAAAAGTTACAAACAGGAGAATAGAAAGCATTTGAAACAAAGCAATTCCAACATCCAGCAGGGCAAACATTAAGTCCTAGAGTTCTACACTCAGCATCTGAAGCAATCTGGTTGTAAGTTCCAAAAGCCTTGGGTAGTTCCACCCCCAGGACACTTCCAGCGATTTCAACTCCCGCAGCTTTTCTCTTAAATCCTCTCTGCTCGCTTTTTGCAGCTTCCTTTGGATCATCCACATTCCTGGCTTTTCTGAACTTCTGGGGTCTCCACTGCACCTTCGGCTTCACCTTTACATCTTCACAAATTGCCATCTCAGGGGCACACTGCTTGGCCAACTGGGCCCTTTGCAATCGAGGTGGAAGCTTTCTTACCCTCAGAATTTGTGCATTTTCCTTGCACCTAAAATCAGCATGTTGTGGATGCTGCCAAGGTTTGCTGCTAGCTGAAATGGTAGCCAGGCTTTTCTCTCTCTTTGCTGTAGGGGTCAGTTGCCTGGATCACAGGGCTCTGTTTACCTGATTGTGAGAAAAAGCTTCTCTGTGTTGCCGCCATTCTGGAACCTCACGTGGCTTCTGTTGCCATTCTGGAACCTCACTTGGCCTCTCTCGCCATTCTGGAGCATGGCACTCTGTAGCTTTTTCCTCTGAGCAAAATTTTTCATCTTTGCTGTGAGGCTGCACAGGCTGGGGACCTGCTTCCTGGGATGCCCTGGCGCCATCTTTCTTATCTCTCTGTTTCTCCTCAGGTATCAAAATCTCAACTCTGTCTTTACAATCCACACCCTTCCTGGAATCTTCCTTCAGGCCAAACTCACAGCATTGTACATTATCCTGCTGGGCTCTTTGCTCTTGATTCAAAACATAAAGCTCACTAAAAGCTGCCAACAATAGCCATGCCACAGCCTCAACATTCGATTGCTTTTTAATTTCTTTTTCAAGATTAATCAGTGCATTGCCCTTTGTCTCAGTCTCAGGCAAAGTCTCTGGGCAGGAGCAAAATGCAGACAAACTTTCTGCCAAGCCATAACACACATCATGTGGAGCCCAACAACCAATGCAGTCCTTCCCAGCAGAAACCTCCCAAACCTGGTCTTTACTATGAGGCTTTTTATCAGCCTTCTGGTTTCCAGAGCTCTGACCAGAATCTCCTCTACAGAGCAGCCTAAGCTGCTCCAGCTCTATGCATCCAGGTGACATGTCCAAACTTTTCCAAACTCCACCCACAAGCCATTTCCAAAGCCTCTTGAAAAACATGGCCAGGTATAGTCACAGCAAACGACCCCACTCCTCGGTACCAAATTTCTGTCTTAGTTACTTTATGATCGTCGGTGAGACAAAATACCTGATGCCCAAGTTGGGAAAGAAAGGTTTATTTCTTACAGTTTTTGAAGGTTTTAGTCCACACTCAGTTGGCTCCAAGACAGGTGGGCATGGCTGGACTGCTGTTCATGGCAGCTGCAAACGGCAAGCTCGAACCAGCAAAGAGCAAGACACACCTTCCTCCTGCCATTACATCACATCCTGGCTCCACCCCTATGCGGGTGGAGCACTGACACCATCAATCCAAGCACTATACAATGAACCATCACATATGAACAATGCAAACTCATGAGGCCTGGGGGACACAAACATAAACCATGACACAAGGCTGTCTATATTAGAGATTATAACCAACCTTCTCTTACTCTATGCTCTTTTTTTGCCATCAGTTGTCTGCTTATCTTCTTCATTTTGTTTTCTGCTCCATTCATTGAGGCCTCTCTGCCACTGTTCCTGGAATCCTAGTACTTTTCTCTCTCTCTAGAATGCCCTGCAGTATTCTCTGTAGAGTTGGACTGGTGGTTGTGAATTTCCCAAGTTCTTCTTTGTCTTGGAAGCAACTTGCTTCTCCATTAATTTCTAGAGACAGTTTAAAAGGGTATATCAATCTGGGTTGGAGGTTATTTTCTTTCAGGGCTTGGAATATTTCATTCCAGGCTCTTCTTGACTTGATGGGTTGTGTCAAGAAGTCTGCTGTTATTCTGATGGGCATTCCTCTATAGGTTATCTGTTTCTTGTCTCTAACAGTTTTTAATATTTTGTTCTTATATTGAATTTCTGAGATCTTGGTTATTATATGCCTGGGTGTAGCTCTGTTTTGGTTGTAGGTGGCTGGAGTTCTGTATGCCTCATAACTCAGAATATCATTTCCTTTTCCTATGTTTGGGAAGTTTTCCTTAATTATTTCTGTAAATAACCTTTGTAATTCCTTTGTTTGTACCCCAGCTTCTTCATTCACATTCTTTATTCTCAATTTATAGATCCTTTTGTCATCTTCTAGCCTTTGTTACTGCTTGTTTCCTTCTTATTTTTTAAAAATTTTCCCTTTCATATTCCCACATTGCAAAATTGTCCTCCAGTGTGTATAATCTAGCCTTAGTTTCTTTCAAGCTGATTTGCCATTTCCTTGTGATTTATTTGAATCTGCTTCATGTATTCTATTTTTTTATATTCTTCATCAAATGGTTCTCTCCTTTGTTCGAGTTCCTCCCTTCTTCCTTCTGTGTCTGCTTGAGGGGTGCTTAGTATCTCTTTTATTAATCTTCTTATATCGTGCTTTATTTGGCTAACTATTTCAGTTCCAAATATATCTTTTTATGTTCACTGGTGCTTTGTTTGATATTGCATGTTTGCTGTTCTCGTCCTCCTTTGTATTTACCTGTCCTGGGTCAATGTTCTCAGGGTTGGGACCTCGGGACTTCTTCTTGTTGCTTTTTCTTCCCATCTTTTTTGCTTCTTCCAGGAGGCCCCAGTTTCTTTCTTTTTTAGTTACAATTTGTCTGAAGCATGCTTGCTAGATGACCCTTCCCACTGCAGTGTGCTAGTGAGTGTAGACAGGGACAGCATATGCTGGCCCCTCTCCTCCAGATCAGTCAAGCTCTGTGGCCTGCACTGTATTACTTTGCGTCACCTCCTCTCTGGGTGATGGCAGCTGGAGCACGGTGGCATTGGCGTTGGCAGTGGCGGTGGTGATGTTCTTTGCACCACCTCCCCTCTGGGTCAGTGGCTGTGGCAGGGTCAGGCATGGGGGCAGCTGGTGGGCACCCAGTCACTTCCAAGCCCATGGCGACAGGTCTCACCAGTGGCCTGGAGGTGGCGCAGGTGGTGGCTGGAGTGCAGTGGCACGGGATCAGTCAAGTTGCTGTGACATGCACTGCATTTCTTTGTACCCCTCACTTCTGGGTCAGTCAAGCTGCTCTGGCCGGCACTGTTAGTCAGACTTCTGAGATCTCACTGGATTAGTGTGGTTAGTGTGTGGCACCACTGTAGGGACTTGATTTTGATAATCTATTGGGTCTCAGCCAGGTCACATGACCCAGGCCTAACTCACTCCACCAATCCTGTTTGGAAAGGGAGCAATTGAAGTCACTGCTGCCCCTTGTGCTTGCCAGTCCTGCCCAGTCCCAGAATGTCGTCTGCCAGAGCCCCCCTATTTATGGAATGGCTCCACTCCTGTCACTCACCACAGGTTGATGTAGGCACCCTGCCAATTCAGCTCTTCCTTTGGCTTGCCGGCCCCCAAATTCAATGTCGAAGCAGTGGGACCTCTGACAGCTCAGCAAGTTACAGCGGGACCTTGGCAAGCCACGGTGGGACTTTGGCAATCCACGGTGGGAATGCATCAGGACCTCGGATGGCTGGCAAGTCACCTTCTTGGGATGAGAAAATTCATCTCCCTCTGTTTGGGGCTCCCCACTCTGTATTATGTTGGATTCTAAGTTGACTATCTCCCAGATGTTCTTTTAGACTCTACCATTAGAAACACTAGAAGAGGCTGTGAGGCTGGAGGAAGAAGAATTGTCTTTCTTCCTCTCATGCTTCTTGGGACCTCCTCTCTGTCTGCTCATTCTCTGAAATATAGTTAACCACAATCTTGGCCTCAGCAGGCTTGGTTCATTTGTAAAGCAAGAGCTGAATCTACTTACAGTTTTTTCACTGCTAGAGGAACACACACCATACCCTCATCCTGGAGACCTCAACTAGCCCCTGGCACCTCTCTTTTGAACAGGCAGCACCTACTCCTCAAATATTTGCATTTCATTTCAAGTCCTTCTCCAAGCATTTGGCACTGTGCAGGATATGTTTTAAGTTTTAATAATTTAACCCTCTTTATTTATCCCTAAGGTGAATGCTGCTACATCTGTGATCCTGGAGTTTATCTTTTTTCAAATAACTACTTAACAACTTGTTGAATACAGGACTTATCAAAGACAAACTTACAACAAATTTTGTTGAATGACAAAATTAGTTTTTCTTTATTTTGAAAAGAAAAAAATAAAAACGATGATACAGAATTTCAAAACAAAATAATAGGAGATTAACAATGGTTAATATATCTGGTATTGTTATTTTAAAGTAGTCATTCAGATTACAAGATACTGGTATGAAAAGTTTATCAAACAAGGAAAGCACAAACCTTTTTTAATGAACTAATTGAGAGTAGTAGTATAATTATTGATCACATATATATATATATATATATATATATATATATATTCTTTTCCCTTCTTATTTTCTCCTTTTCCCCATCTCAATTGTTCTTTCCTTTTAAGCAGTTTCTTGCCCTTTCACTTTCACAATATCTACTGTACATTGGATTTTATTTATTCTTTCAGTTTTTTACACAAGTGAGACAATATGATGTTTATACATGTCACTTATGAGTATAGTCACAAGTTGCATCCATTTACCTATGAAAACCTTGAGTTTATCCTTCTTTTTGTCTTTTTGAGATAATTTCATTATACAGTTTACACTGGCCTTGGGCTCACTTTTTAGCCCAGTGTGGTTTCAAACTTTCTATGATCCTCCTCTCTCAGCCTACCAAGTGCTGGGATTACAGGAGTGTTATGCTGTATTGTGCTGTGTCCTATCTGAGTTTATCCTTCTTTATAGCTGAGTAGTACTGTATGGTTCTAGAACTGGACAGCTTCTTATTCTATAGAAGGAATGTGCTGAGGAGCTGTTGGCTTTATAGGCAGGAAAGTGCTGGTGAAAAAATCCCACAAAATCAGAAGCAAAAAAGGGACTAGTTTCTTCAAAGTGGTCCCTTAGAGAATTAAAAGAGAAGAATCTCTCCTTACTTATTACACTGACTTGGGTTATTTCAAACAATGTTGAGCTGTGTCATGCTGTGTTGTGCTGCTGTGTTGTGCTGTGTTGTACTTTTTGAGAGTGGTTCATTTCAAATTTTACTTGATTACAAGACACTTAGAACCACGAGTCTATTCTAGCTTAGTCTGGTCTGCTGGGGTATAGTGTGGATGTTTAGCCCAAAACAATGGTTTTCCCTAAAAATGAATATACTCTTATAATTAGTTAACAACTTTCGTATCACATTTTCTGTTTAAAAAGTGTCATTTTAAGTTTCTTACTAGACTTGAACAAGCTAGATTTACAAATGAATAACTAACAAATAATTAACTGCAGAGATTTAAAAAACAAGTTGACGAGACAAAACAAAAGAAACAAAAGGTTAATATTTATTTATTTATTTTGGTACCGGGGATCAAACATATGACCTCATGCTTGCCAGGCAGGTCCTTATGCCACTGAACTGAATATCTAGCCTATTTATCTTTAAAGTTAGATAGCCTGCTTAAAATAGGAAAAATTGAAAATGGATCATAAGCCACACACTAACTTTTAAAATGGATTCCTCTTGGCCCAGCATATTGACACGTGCCTGCAATTCCAGCTATTCATGAATCTGAGGCAGGAGACTTGCATGTCTGAAGCCCGCTTGGGTTAGTAAGACCTCTTCTCAAAATAAAATTAAAGGAAGGATAAACCTAGAGATATAGCTCACTGGTAAAACAGTTGCCTAGAAAAAGACTCTAGGTCCAGTCCCCAGTATACAAAAGATTCTGTAACATTTATAATTATTCTATTTTCTTTTATATGAATGTTAGACTATAGGTGAATTGTGGTAGTTATGACTTTTAGTCTTCAAATCTATTATTGTGTAGTTAACAGATTCTTATGATCCAGTTTGGAGACAAAACAGCAGATGGTGCATAACACACATAAATAGATAGAGAACCTCTGGTTAAATTTAACACAGCTTTATATTGTGCAACATGTTCTTCTGAAATTTAGTACTTTTTGCTTTTTCATGTATCTTCAATGTATTTGAGACATTATTCTGTAATTTACAAATTGCATGTGTAGTCATCTCATTGCCACCTTCATCTCTTTATTTCTAAAAGTATAGATGACTGAATTTAGAAAAGGAGTAATAAATGCATCAAAGATGGCAAGAAATTTATCCAGATGTGATGTGGGAAATGGCCATATATAGAAAAAGATGAATGGCCCAAAGAACAAAACTACCCTGGTGACATGAGCAGACAGAGTAGACAAAGCCTTGGATAAACCACCTACAGATTTTTTTCTTAACAGTTAGCAAAATAAAAATATGAGACAATCAGAATTAAAAAGGAAGCCACAGAAATAAATCCACTATTGGTGGCAACCATGAATTCCAATATATAGGTCTCTGTGCAAGCAAGTGTTAAAAACTGAGGAAGATCACAAAAAAAAGCTGTCTAATTCATTAGGGCCACATAAGGGCAAGTCTACAACAAAAGCCAACTGAATCACTGAATGAACAAGACCAATAATCCAGGCAGTGATTAAAAACAAAATGCACCTTAGTGGACTCATAATGGTCAGGTAGTGCAGAGGTTTACATATGGTCATATACCGGTCAAAGGCCATGGCTATGAGCAGCACCATCTTGGTTCCCCTGGGTGTATGAATGAAAAAGATCTGAAGTACACAGGCCCCGAAAGAGATGGTCATGTGCTTTCTGAAAAGGTCATAAATCATCTTGGGGGCCGTGGAGGAGCAAAACAGCAACTCAGTGATGGAAAGTTGGCTAGCAGGAAGTACATGGGGAACTTTAAATGGGGGTCCAGTGTCACAGTTAGCACAACGAGGAGGTTTCCTGTCAGACTTGCCACATATAGCACACAGGAAAAGAGGAAGAGCCGTGATGCCCACAAATTGGGGAATCCAATAACACAAACTCAGACAACAGAGAGTGGTTGGGTTGGCTCCATCCAGCAGCCTTGTGCTACCTGAAAGATAAGAATATGGAGAAATTCTGATTTGGGACAAATGGCCTTATCTGGGCAAAATCATGCTCAGTTGCAAATGTGTCAGAAAATTAACAAAGGCAAATTTATGACTTTGGAGAGGATTTTGGACATGAAGCAATTTATATTCCTCTGTTGCATATTTGATTAGCCAAGATATACTGCAAGATTAGTAACTTTCATTTTTATATGAATATCTCAGTTGAATTTTAATATTATTTTAAGTATTATTTTATAGACTTATCTCTTACATGGTTGTGAACTAAGACTTTGTTTTCCTTGTATTAGTAGTGATTGAAGCCAGGATTTCACATATGTGAGGCAAGCATTCTATCATAGAGCCATATCCCAAGACATTTATTTTATTTGGAGTCAGAATTTCATTACATTGGCTAGGCTTGACCAAATTTACAATCCTCCTACCCCACCCTCAGTAGCTGAGATTACAGATACCCACCACCACTCTTAGCCACAAGGTTACTACTATATGAAATACTTAATAATGGATTTCATAACTTAAATATCCTTGAGGGTATTAATGCTACATGTGTGAACTTACCTTAAGTTTTAAGAAGCCTCACATGCGTTTTTAAGGTCCAGAGACGTAAGATTCTCTTATCTGTAAACTGGAAAGACAAGATGCATTATTTCAAAAGAAGCCAAGAAATGCAAGAATAGCGGACTCCAGATCCTGACCGTCACCATAAATGCTAGAGAAAGTGACACAGTGATGTGTACTCTGAAAGGACTTCAAAGAGTCAAATAAATGAGACGGAGGAGTCATAAATCCCAAGCAAAAGATAACAAGAAAGATGTATCTGAAGATTTATAAATGGTCCTGTCTACTTGCATACAAGGATAGTTAATTTCATTGATAATTGAGCAGATGCATATTAAAATAGCAAGATTCTGATTTTTTTTCTTATCATTTGGGCAGGTATCTACACATTTCAGGAAAATTCAGTGTTATTCAGGAAAATCAGGAAACAAGTAGTCTCATGCTGAGACTGACAGTGAGAAAGCATACTGATAAACATCTGCCAATTTGAAAATACATTCTAAAATTTTATGCGATCGTATACTTTGATTCAGCTCTTCAAGGAAGAAAAATTCCTGAATATATGTATGTATGTATGTGAACAAATTGAGTAAAAAGCCAGGCATGGTGGCACACACCGGAACTCCTTCACTCTGAGGGGCTGAGGCCAGAGGACTGCAATTTTGAGCTCAGTCTGGACAATTTAGTAATTTAGATCCGGTTTGAAACAAAAGAATATAGCTGGGTGTGGTGGCACATCTCTGTAATCCCAGCACTTTGGAGGAAGAGGCAGGAGGATTGTTGCAAGTTTGAGACCAGCATGAGCTACAAAATGAGTTCAGTGTCAGCCCGAACTGCATAGTGAGACCCTGTCTCAAAAAGACAAGACAAGACAAAACAAAACAAAACAAAACAAAACAAAAAAACCCCACCAAAACCAAAACAAAAACCAATGAAAAAATTCCCAAAATATATAAAAAGAACTGGGGATATAGATCTTTGTGAAGCTACACATTCCCCCATTCCATCAAAGAAAGTGAACAAAGGAAAAACACTCCTTTGTTATTCTTGCTAAAGTATTGTTTTTTTGAAAAGAAAACTCACAAACTGGGAAGAAATCTTAGTGAACTGCCCCTCAGACAAAGGACTTCTGTCTAAAACATTTAAATAATTAAAAAAATCAAAACCCTAAAATTCAAAGATCCAATCCAAAAATGGGCATCTGAGATGAATACATACTTCTCAGATGAAGAAATACAAATGGCAAATAAATACATGAAAAAATGTTTAGCATCATTACTCATTAGAGAAATGCAAATTAAAACTACTCTGAGATTCCACCTCACTCCTGAAAGAATGGCCAGGATCAAGAAAACCGCCAATAACAAATGCTGGAGAGGCTGTGAGGAAAAAGGAACTCTCCTGCACTGTTGGTATGAGTGTAGACTGGTGCAACCATTGTGGAGGTCAGTCTGGGGAGTTCTCAAAAAGCTGGGATTGGAAGTCCCATTTGTTCCAGCTATTCCACTTGTAGGCATCTTCCCAGAACTGAAAACATCATACCAGAGTGATATATGTGAACCCATGTTTATAGCAGCACAATTTGTAATAGCCAGATCTTGGAAACAACCTAAGTGTCCATGAACTGAGGAATGGATAAAAAAGTTGTGGTATTTTTATACAATGGAGTACTACTCAGCTATAAAGAAGGATCACATTGAGATATTTATAAATAAATGGGTGCAGCTTGAGACCATACTCATAAGTGAAATAAATCAAGCTCACATGTATGAATACCAAATAGTTTCCCTAGTGTAAGAAATGATATGATTCCCCATTATATAATTTTGAAGCCTTATAAAGTTTTCACTCATTAATTGGAATGGATTTACTCTGGGCTGTTTGATATTATTGTCTGTGATGATATGAATAGCTATTTTGAAGAAAACAAGACATCATATTAGCTAGTGATGATTTAATATCATCTTGCTTTGAAGTCCCATCAAGTTGTTGTTGTTCTGTCTACATTACTTTTATTATGTTGTATCTTATTGGATTTTATTATATGTGATAGTATAAACAACATTTTTATAGGCAAAGAGATAATATACAAACAATTGTTCATTTTCTGTTAGCTGGTTCTAAATATGTTGTAATACTTTTACCTCTTGAATGGTTTCACACTGTCTGGATATATTTGATCCTATAGTTTGTGAAGTTATGCTCAAATATTTCAAGGAAAGAGACACTATGGTAACTACTATTAAGTTGAGTTATCTTGTGGTGAAACACTATGTTGCTTAAATTATTCTGTTCTGACTGTATTGTTATGTTATGTTCTCTTTCATTTCAATCTCCCTCCTTTTTAAAATTTATTTTTTTTATTATTATTTTTTAATTAAGGGAAAAATTTTTTAAAAATTAGCAGGATATATTACAGTAACTTTTTTGATTTCCTGTTAACTTGATTTGAAGCCCTGTATTGCTCTCACCATCTTGTTTTGACTGATTTTACTCTATTCTGTTTTGTTCGATGGTATCAAGTTTGAGGGTATAGGCAACTACTTTGAAGACAATACGATTCACTATGATGCCCATTCGGGTTTGACTATTACCTTATTTTGAAGTCCTGTAATGTCTCCAAAGTTTAGGTTTTATTTGTTTTGTTCTGCACTGTTTTGTTCAATTTTATTATACCTGATGATATAGGCAATTCTTTTTAAGGTAGCAAGGGGCATTATGGTAACCATTGTTGATCACCTTGTATTCTGTTTTTACATCATGTACTATGTCCATCTTTTGTTTTGACTGACTCTGTTTTGTTTTGTCACATTTGGTTTTATTCTCTTTCAAAAAAAAGTAATAATAACTATGGGAGTAATAAAACCCAAAATGTTTAATTGTTATTGTATAAAAGAGAGGAAAAGAAAGTGCTCTAAAGGATATAACTGCATGTTTATTTAAGTGTGTAGAATAGAAAACCATATTACTGAGTTTTTGTTGGATCGTTGAACAGAACTGTCTGCAATCTCACTGTATGAATGTCCATGTTGTATGCTTTAAGTTTGTAATTTGTACAACTGTTTCTAAGATGACAATATGTAATCTGTTAACTAGTGATTTCTTACTGTATATTTTTTCTTGAAATTCTGTACTACTTGTACCCTTTTACTGATTTTTCCCCCTCTTTTTTCTTTTTAAATAAAAAAAGAAAATGCTCTAAAGGACACAACTGCAAGTGTGTTTAGGTGTGTAAGATAGATGACCATATAACTAAGTTTTTGTTGAATCATTGAACACAACTGTTTGCAGTCTCACTGTTTGAATGTCCACTTTGTATGCTTTAATTTTGTAACGATCAACTTATTTCTAAGATGACAATATGTAATCTATTAACTAGTGATTTCTTTTTTTTTTTTAAATTTTATTTAAGGAGAAAAGAAAAAAAAAAGCAAAGAAAGGGTACAAGTTATACAGATTTGCAGAAAAAAAAATGAACAGTAGGAAATCACTAGTTAATGGATTACATATTGTCATCTTAGAAATAATTGTTCAAGTCACAAAATTAAAGCTTGTAAAGTGGACATTCCATCAATGATACTGCAAACAGTTCTGTTCAATGATCCAATAAAACTCTGTGATATCATTTTCCATCCTATACACTTAAACATACATGCAGTTATATAGTATAGAGCACTTTCTTTTCCTCTCTTTTGTACAATAACAATTACACATTTTGGGTTTCATTGCTCCCATGGTTCTTATTACTTTTTTGGAAGAGAGTAAAACCAAATGTGACATAACAGAACAGAATCGGTCAAGTCAAAAGGGTGGACATAATAGATAATGTGAAAACATAATACAAGGTGATCAACAATCGTTACCATAATGCCTCCCGATATCTCTAATAGAATTGCCTATACCATTAGTTATAATACAATTGAACAAAACAGTAAAGAATAAAACCAACAAAACCAAAACACTGGAGACATTGTAGGTCTTCAAAAATAGATAAAAGTCAATGAGAATGGGCGTTATAATGAATCTCATTATCTTCACAGCTGACGCCTAAATTTTCGAACCTGATACTATCCAGCAAAACAGAATAGGGGAACCTCAGTCAAAAACAAGATGGTGAGAGTAATACAGGGCTTCAAATCGAGATAATAGAAAGTCAAAGTGGGTTACTATAATATATCCTGCTATTTTTTTCCTTTAATTAAAAGGATAAAAATAAAAAAGTAAATAATGGAGTGGAGATTGAGATAAAAGAGGGCATAACAACGAAACAGCACAGATCAAAACATAACCATTTAAGCAGAATAGTGTTTCACCACCAGATAATCCTGACCTAAAAGTAGTTACCATATTATCTCTTTCCTTGAAATCCTTGAGTACAACTTCGTATACTGCAGGATTAAGTATATCAAAACAATGTAAAACCATTTAAGAGAATGACAGCATTACAGAGTATTTAGAATCGACTAACAGAAAATGAACAATGGTTTCTGTATAATCTCCTTGTCTTTAAAAGGTTTTTGCTTATACTATCGTACATAATAAAATCCAGTAAGATACAACCTATTTGGACCATTGGAGACAGAAGGACAAAAGCTAGATGAGACTTCAAAACAAGATGATACTAAATCAGTATTACCTATTAAGATGTCATTTTCTCCAAAATAGCTGTTCCTATCATCCAATCTTCTCTGCCTCATTTCTGTTGAGCTCTTATTCTGTCAGTAGCTGTCAGTTTGTCTTCTTCACTTTGTTCTCTGCTCCATTCGTTGTGTCCTCCATTATTTCAGGACTCTTTGTATTTTTCTTTTTTTAGAATATCCTGCAATACTCTCTGTAGAGTTGAATTGGTGGTTGCAAATTCCCCCAGTTCCTCTTTATCCTGGAAGCACCTTGTTTTTCCATCAATTTCCAGGGACAGTTGTGCAGGATATCTCAATCTTGGCTGGAGATTATTATCTTTCAAAGCTTGAATTATTTCCCCCCTCGCTCTTCGTGATTTGATGGTTTGTGCAGAGAAATCTGCTGTAATTCTGATGGGTGCTCCCTTGTAAGTGGTCTGTTTCTTGTCTCTGACAGCTTTTAATATTCTGTTCTTGTATTGAATTTCTGGAATTTTTATTATTATATGCCTGGGTGTTGCTCTGTTTGGGTTGTAGGTAGCTGGGGTCCTGTATGCCTCATACATCTGAGTATCTTTACCTTTTGCTAAATTAGGAAAATTCTCCTGGATTATTTCTGTGAGTAGCTTTTGTAGTTCATTTGTTTGTGTCCCTACTTCTTCTTTTATGTTCTTAATCCTTAAGTTATGGATCCTCTTATCATCTTCTTGTCTTTGTATTATTGCTGTTTGTTTCTTTGTTATTTTTAAGAAGTTTTTCATTTCATTCTCCCATATTACAATTCTGCCCTCCAGTTCAGATAGTCTGTCCTTAGTTTCTTTCAAGCTGTTATGCCAGTCTTCGATAGACTTCTTAGTTTCTTGGTAGTCCCTTTGAACCTGCTTCACGTATTCTATGCTTTCTCTGTTTTCTCCATCAAACAATTCTCCCCTCTTTTTCTGTTCTTCCATTCCACCATCTGTTTTTTCTTGGGTGGTGCTTAGCATTTCTCTAACTATTTTGCATACTTCTAGCTTCAGGTCGTTGATAACTTCATTCCTGAATTGGTCTATGAGGCTCTTTATGTGGCGCCTTATGTGTAATGGTGCGGTGTCTGCTATTGCCTGTTTCTCAGAATTGGGGGCTGAGGAGCCTTTCTTGTTGCTGCCTCTTCCCATATTCTCTGTTCCTTATATATGCAAGCTTATATGAGAGGCCCAGCTTCTCTCCCTGTCAGCCACAGCCTGATCGAATTGCGCCGGTTAGGTGTTCCCATTCACCGCTGCGCACCAGGCAGCCTACGCGGGGCCCGCCCCTCCCGGCCTCCGTCGGGCTCTGGGATCTGGGTTAGGCCAGCCTACGGGGTCCGCCGGCAGCGTCACGCAGGCCAGGCACTTTTCACCAATCCCGCCCGAGAGGGGGATGTGTGGCTGGAGTCCCCACCGCGCCCTGCTCCCACAGGACTGCTCAGGCCCAGAAAGTCCGCTGGAGTCAAACTGTGGTGGAGTGTCAGTTTCTCTCACTCACCTCGCCACAAGTCAGAACATGCCTCCCTGCCCGTCCTGTTTTCGACTCCGTTCGCAGACTCCCGTTCTCAGAGTTTCCGTGCGTCTCTCTCCTTGCCGAGCCGATGTAGAGGCAGCCAGCCACCGCGCAGCGGGAAACCCAAATGGCGTGGGGTCCAGCCTCAGCAGCGAGGCTTTTCTGTTCCTGTTTTAGCACCAGGACTGCATTCCAAGTTGGTTACTCTCAGCCGAGTTCGTTCCTGAGTCAGCAGAGCATAACTCCACCTGCTTATGTCTCTTTAGTCCGCACTATACCTGGCTTCTGAGCCTAGTTTTTAGAGAGCCTCCGGTAGTTGCTGTTATCTGTCTGCCATGTTCTCCCGGAAGTCTAACTAGTGATTTCTTACTGCGTATTTTTTTTGAAATTCTGTATTACTTGTACCCTTTTACTGTTTTGTTCTTTATTTCTTTAAATAAAAAAAAAGAACATGTAGTCCAGGAGTCTAGGTAAATAATTTATATTAGATTTATATAGAAGACTGGTATTACATAACATACATTAGACACTTCCATGAAATACTATGTACCATTTATAATACCAAGGTATAATTAAGTGTACTTAGGGTAGATAGAGGTTGGCAATGTCTGCCATTGCATTATCCCATCTTTATTTAAAATAAAATGAAATAAATTACATAATAGAAAACATCTAGGTTAATCCATGAAAAGCTGTTAACAACAATTAACAGCTGATGTTAAAAAATTAATGAAGGAAAAGAGAAAATTTATATTACAATTTGTGCACTTCTCACTTAACTATTTCAGAGAGTATATATTGATTTGTCTCTTACAATAAGATATATACACATGGTTTGGGAAAATGCAGAATTTGTATCTGCAGAACATCCGATGAGGAGCAAAATATGTATATTGAAACTCAATACTTTGCAAAATTAATAGACACTTAAAGAGAACATCTGAAGATACAATCTATCTCTGAAAATAAGCATTGCAATTTTTCCCAAAATAGTCGCTAGCTTTTTACTCCATTCTGCCCTATCTCTCGTGCTCTATTACTTCCTCTTTCCTAGGCATGTTCCTAAATGGTGTTTACTTTTGCCTCCTACACACATGCATATTTCAGCTCAGGCCTTTACTCTAAAATGCCCACTTAACCTGCATTCCATTTGCTCACTTGGCATTCTCTGTTGCTTTCCATTTTCTCTAAAACCTCATCCTGCAAAATTCTTTATCCACGAAGTCCTTGTTGACACACTAAATGAAGTTAAATTTTGTCTTGTGTTTTGGTTACTGAACCAAAAACAACAGTAATAGTATTGTCCTACTAGTGATTTAACAAAATAGTCCTTGAATTCCCTGTTATGGTAAATGTTTCCCCAATATGTCTTCAAAATTTCCTTTTTAGACATATTCATGATAATGTTATAAATGACAATCACATTCATAAAGAGAAACTCAGGTTAAAATTCTTTTCATAATGATTATCGTCAGCAGTTTCCTATTGATGCAATTTATCCAAACATGATTGAATTCTAAATTGCTCCTATATAAGGTGTAAACCATTCTATCAATTCTGATTAAACTCTAAACTTTTAAATTTTTATTCAAAACCTTGTTTTTTAAATAGTTTTTGTTTTATAAATCAGTTTAGCAAAGATTTAAAAAACTAGATAATGGGTAAAAATGGGAAAACAAACATTATTGGTGGTACTGCTTTCTAGTCAGTCTTGTTCTATCTAAATTTCAAACTTGAGCTCTCTAAATACAATTAGTTCTCCTCACTAAATCACTTCCCTTTAAGGACAGAATAATAAATAACATGAATTTCATTTTTCAGCGAAGAAAGGCAGAATGGTCACTCAACACAATAACATGCAAGGAAAATAGGCTATTGTAATGCTCAGGAACTACTCCAATGGGCCTATTCACTGTTCTGAATTCCACAATTGTGTTTCACATAGAGCAATAGCCTCTCCCCACACTCCCACCACTAAGCACAGAATGTAGAGAGACCACAAAACTATCTTCTAAACGATTGACTCTCTTTGCCCAGGTCTGCTCATCCATGTTCAGGCCAACATAAATAGGAAAGGAATATCAGTCATCAGAGGTGACTACCAATTGAACTCTAGTGCTCCTTTTTTAAGTAGATGGATGTTTGTAGTCACTTAGACAGACTTGTCATCTTCCACTTTTTAAACTTCAGTCTCAGTTTACTAACCAGGTTCAGGTAAAATCAGAATTACTGGAAAATACTAAAATTTGCAAGGAAACACTTCAACCTAATCATCATAGAAGTTTCACCACTACTTTATTCTTCTTGAGATAGAGAGGAGTTGCTCTGGGCACTATTTAGAATATGGAATGTGCTAAGGAACTACTGGTGCTGAGCTGCAGGCTTCTAAAGTGATTGTTCAAGACTGTGAACACCTGATTGAAAGTTTGCCAGTGAATGCCAAATTCCTTTATTTTAGAATTAAGTATGCCAAGGTGCAGACAGAGTAAATAACCCTGCTGAAGCCAGGGAACAAATTGGTAATGATACAAATATGATTGATTCTTGGCCACATCAGTCCAGGTTATTTCTACTACACTATTTTGTTTTGTATTGGTCAAACTTTACATACTATCTGTGGCCCAGGAAACTGTAACATATCCAAGCTAAAAAGCGAGCAAGAAGAGAGGCCTTGAAAATTTCATCATGAAAAATGATAAATGTTTGAAGGAAAGGATACACTTATTATGATTTGATCATCATACAGTGGAGGACTGCACATGCACTGAAGGTAACCCATGCACACAAGGTAACCCATAAATTGTTGTAATTATTAGAGATACATTTAAACTTCAAAAGAAAACATTTGTACACATACAAATTCTAATTTGTTTGGCATTGTAGAAAATTCTTCAGATCTTTCTCCAAATGTACAATACTCTGTGCTCACTTAATTCTCTGCCTCGAGATCCATGTGCAAATATCACCGTAATAACCTGTAAAATACTGGACATGAAGTCATGACAATACCGATCATGAAATCACAACCTGACTCTACTTATCTTTCTATCTTCTATATTCTTGGCCTTTGAGAGTGATCAAGTGTACATTTTGACGTTATTTAATCTTGCAAAATTCTACTATTGAATAGCAGAGTTGATTTATCTCTTCTAGTTGATTAAATTCTCTCTGTGGTTGCTTTGTACATTTCCACATGAAGTAGTGATCTTCACCACAGTTTCTGTTTATCTGACCTACCTATACCAATGTTGAAATCATCATGAAATTCTAAACCACAAAATGTGGAATTCTTACACCTTTAAAATGGTATCAATACTTGGCATAAAAAGTCATTTGTAATATCTCCAGAGAGGGAAAGGTAGGTAATTAACAGCTCTGCCGAATTATCTAAATGCTGCTGTAGAAACCTGGGATTGCCATCCTGACCACATGGGCTAAGGGAATTGTTCATAGAAATTTGGCCACAGTTATCAAAGGGGAAAAGTAATGGGTCACTTGAGAGGAAAGAAGAGAGAGTAAGGATTTTGTGTGCATGGAAATTACACATAGTTAATCTCTTAATCTGTTTGTTTTCTTATTTATGGGGGAAAAAACTCCACAAGAATGAAAATATATACTTTCTTTTAAAAAATTTTATTTAAAGAGGAAAAAAGCAAAACAGAAAAAAGTGTAGAAATAATACAGAATTTAAAAAAATTAACAGTAAGAATTCACTAGTTGATAAATTACATATTGTCCTCTTAGAAATAGTCATTTAAGTAATAAAATTAAAGCATACAAAGTGACATTCAAACAGTAAGACTGCAAACAGTTCTGTTCAACAGTCCAACAAAACCTTAGTGATATGGTTATCAATCCTACACACTTAAACATACACACAGTTATATCCTTTAGAGTACTTTCTTTACCTCTCTTTTTTATAATAGCAATGACACATTTTGGGTTTTATTATTGCTACAGTTCTTATTACATTTTACAATAGAGACACAATGTGATATATTAAATATTATTCTTATTCTTATTCTTATTCTCAACTTGAGGATGTCTCAAGTTGTCTCCATTTACCTATGAAGGCCTCAAGATTCTACTTTTTTATAGCTGAGTAATATTCTATTGTATAAAAATACCACATCTTTTTCATCCACATTGCAGTTTGGAAATCTGTTTATTATATTAATTTTTTAATTTCATTTCTATGTAATATTATTGAGAACTATGTGCTAAAATTTATTAAAATGTTAAAAGGTATTCCTAAAAGATACGATATTGTTGACACAATTTGTAGTCAAATAAAATCATTCTATATTTAAAAAATGTTAAAAGGTAGACAAACATATTATTTCAAATACTACTCTACCTCTTTGCAACCAAAATATATTTAAGCCTGGATTTATAAAATGAATGAATCAATATCTGGAAGCTTTTATTTCAAGACCATCAATTTATAGCTGAAAACATAACTATCATTCATATAAATGCTATTAAGAAAGCACACTAATATTTATTCATTTACATTTTATATATTTTACCTACACATGCCTTTTACAACAGATATGTTTGATCAGTGTTTGTTTGTTATATATGTCAAGTGTGATTAAGTGTGACCATAGGAAACCACCAGAGTTTCAGGAAAATCTCATTTTCTGATTATATTTCTCATTTCAAGTTCACACATTTAATAAATGTATATCGTACTCCAAGCAAACTCCAATATCAATCTCACTGTTTTGCTTTGTTCTGATTTATTGTTTTGTTTTACTCAACGTTCTGTTTTAATTAGTTGTGCTGACTTTTGTTTTGTTCAATCTTAATGTATCTGGTGAAGTGGGCAACTGTTGTGAAGATAACAAGATATATTATGGTAGCCATTTGATTTCTTATTATTCTGCTTGGAAGTTCTATACCACTTTCACTGCCTTGTTTTGGTTGGCTTCACTCTGTTTTGTTTTGTTGGGTTTCATTGTCTTTAAAAAAATACAACTGGAAGGAGTACAGTTCAGGGTTTAGTGGTGCAGTCCTTGGGGAAAGAATATCCAGATTCGTGTCACAGACCCTCAGCTGTTAATCAATGTAAATCACTGTCCAGTTAACTCCTTTGAAACTACAACATTCTTGTCCACAGATGGAGAGAAACAACAGTGTCTCTCTCACAGACAGCTGGAAGGATCAAACAGGACAACACAGGTGCAGTGCTGTGCTGGGGACAGGAGGTGCTTGGTGTTAGCATTCCTCCTGCATCATTAGTAATACTGTAGTGCAGCTGTTCCCTTAAAAGTCACAGACGGATGGGAAAGAGCTACCCTAAGGCTCATCTGTTTCTGTTCGTCTCTGCTCTTAAGATACCAAGTGGCTGCCCTGAACAGAGCATGTCCATTTTAGCTAATAGCTAACATATCCTAGCCGTCAAACTAGAACTCACAGGTACTTGAAAAGTTTACATCTGTGCTCATAGGAAAATAAAACAAATATTGATATTAAACATCCTAATGAAAATTAAAAAAACCAAATAAAACAGTTCTAAAACTTGTATGTAACCACATAAAACATTGACTAGACAAAAAAAATCTTGAAAAATAAAGCTGGATGCATCACACTCTGATTTTAACATGTTATAAAGCTATGCAAATTAAAATAATATGCCTTGGCATAAAAACCAGAAGCAAGCTGTGCATGGTGATACATGCCTTTAATCCCAGTGCTTTGGAGGCCAAGGCAGGACAGGATTGCTTTAGAGGCCAGCCTGGGCTATATAGTGAGCTCAAATTCATCTCAAATTACATGGTGAGACTGTGTCTCAAAAACAAATAAACAAGCAAAAAACAAATCTGAAGCAAAATCCCATCCTAGTATAAACCCAGAAACCAAGATCCTGAGAATAGCCAGTCCGATCGAAGCAGGGACCATCGAGGAATATCTGCTTGAACTGCTGGTAAACCTGCTAACCATATTCTCAAGTGCATCCCAGCATCAGGTGTGTGAATCTTACGCAGCTTACCCAATTGCAATCGCAGCAGCAGTGCCATCTGACTGGAGAAGATGTCAGCTGACTGTTACTGAACAAAACCAGCATTAAAGACAGATAGCGAAGCGCACAGAAGTAGAAAGGAGAACAGTGTTTACCTGAAAATAGGTTTGGCAGCAGGTGAAGAGAAATGTTGATCGAAAGGTACAGATTTTCAGCTAGGAAGGAACAATAAGTTTTACCAATCCATTGCACTGAATGGTGACTATAATTAATAACAATGCATGATATGTTTCCAAAGAGCTTAATGATTACATTATAAATGTTCTCATCCCAAAATAGATAGATAGATATGCTGATTAGACTGATTTAATCATTCCACAATGTGAACATTGTCAAAAGGACATTATACTCCATAAAGATATGTAATTATTTATCAATTAAAAATAAAAATTTTGATAAAATAGCAAAAAGAAAAATTCCTGAGAAAATCACTTATGTATGTATTTACTAAGATCATGATGAACATTAAAATCAACTTTTTTTTAAAGAATAAAGAAATTCCACAAACAAAATTGTAGCATTTATTGCAGATTGAAGTTTCAGTAAACTAGAAATCCGAGAGAACATGAGCATAACAAAAGGGGAGACAAAATACAAGATGACTTTTGTGTTTCCATCAAAGTCTTCTAAATTAACATGTTTTTCTTTGTCTCTGTCAATCACCCTGACCTCTGTTTCTTTCCCCACCACAAACTGTAAGAGTTATAAAATGAAAGTTCACCAAGAAACTTACTAGATATTCTATTAAAGTGTCCTACATTCTGTTTCTTTAATTTACGACACTTTCCTTAAATTATATACTCATGGTCAGAGCACTGGAGTTGGAAAAGAATGTCATATTCAGAATCAAGAGTTCTGCACACACTCTTCACAGCTATTGAGCAATTTCTCTGAATATCTAGGATCAGTTTAGACCAGCAGTTTAACTTTAGGCCAGCAGTTTTCAGGTTTCGGCCCTAAGAAATCATGCATTACTAGAAACTCCATGCTAAGAAATGAAAAACAGTAAGGATTTGCAGACGGGCTCATCAGTAGCTAGCTCCCAGGTTATATGTTCTGGTGTCCCTTGCACAGTAGAGAAATATGGATAACATGTATGCATGGCATAGTTCAAAAGGCTACAAGGCTGACTCTGAATGTTTTTATCATTAATAAAAAGTGTGTTTGAGGAGATACAGTAGACATTACATGATGTTTCCTTACTTGTATTGAAGCATTGCATGGTACCACATATACAAGTACAATTTTTATGGTTTTATTTATCAGTCAAAGTTGTTTTGAATGTCCAAAAATTAAAAGTCTTTGATTCCTGGCATGTGACATCACCACAGATCCCAGGTGTCAGCCTCTCTGGACGAGCTCCCATACTCCATCACACTGAGCTCAGCACAAGGATAATCATGATTCTCTCATTGTTTATTCTTCGCAACACCTAAAAGGAGGTAATTTCCATAACATGGAAACTGAAAGTCAAGACAAAGCCATCTTATCTCTTTGGATATTCTTTTCACTCCTTTGTCACTTTTTAAATGAGAGAAATAGCAATAATTGTCCCATGCAATTCTATTAAGAAATTAGTGAGGCCATCAAATTAGTCTCTTATATTGTCACCAAAATGTTCTTAACAAACGCCAATCTGATCATATTCTCGTGTCATTTCTACAATTAGTCCAACCTACTGCAGTTCTTGAGTTTAACCCAGCAGGAAGAACACCATTAGCGTTCATGCATTATGCTAACTCTGTACAGTGTCCACAGCTGTCTATGGCATTTCCACAGTTCATATAAAGTTTTATTATCTAATCTTTAGACTATAATCTGACTTTCTGCATCACTATTACTTGAGATGTAGCATGAGCTAACTAGAGCCCTCCAGTGGAGTCTATCCTAACATAGCCATTGCCATTGTCAATGAAGCAGCTATTCAAGATGGCTAGTTGGGTGGAGGCTTCTCCATTAGGAATGTAGACTGGTACAACCACTGCAGAAATCAGAGTGGAGATTCCTCAAAAAATTAGGACTAGAATTCCCATTTGACCTAGCTATTCTTCTTGGTATTTCCCCCTAGAATTAAAAATATCATATTGCAGTGATACATGCACATCCATGTTTATAGTGGTACAGTTCATAACAGTTAAATCTTGGAAGCAATCCAAATGCCTATCAACCAATGACTAAATAAAAAGTTGTTTTTAAAAATGTAACAGAGTACTACCCTGCCATAAAGAAGGATAAATTTGAGATATTTAATGTTAAATGGATGGACCTTGAGATCATACTCATTTGGTGAGCTGGATATCAGGGGTAGCATCTTGTTTAAGGGTCCTCTCTTTTTCTATTTTGTTTGTTAGTTTAATTCCTGGATTGATGCTTGTAAATTGCCTATGATGAGTAGCTTTATTTCTAGTATGTAAAACCATTAGGAAATGACTACTTCTCAGAGGCACCCTCCAGGTGTAGCTGGCTTTTGGGGTTTGAGTCTGTTGCAAGATGTTTTTTTTTTTTTTTTTTTTTTTTTTGGCTTTTTCGTTTTTATTGGTACCAGAGATCGAACTCATGACTGCCTGCTTTCAAGGCAGGCACTTATGCTGCTGAGCTAAATCCCCAGCCCCCTGTTGCAAGATCTTACCTCTGTAATTTGTTGGGGATGAGAAGTTGCTGCTCACTTGGCCCAGCCCCCGGTTCCATGACACTGGCTTACAGTATTTTCTTAGGCAGTTTCCATCTTGGTATACCAGGAAGAACAGTTAGTTAGAACAATTATGCCACTTTGACTAAACAAGTATAATCAGCAATAATAATAGCATCAGCACAGTTTAGAAAATGACAAACTGAGGTAACAGTGAATTTGCTACCATTAACCATATGAACTAGATTTGTAGTTATCTAACAAAATCTAAAATGAATCAGAAAACTGTACACAATAAAGAAGTCCTCAATATGGCAATTATAGTCTCAGGAAGAAATTTAAAAGTGGCTGAGAGAAAAATAGAGAAATAAGTACTTCCTTTGTGGTTTGTATTTTGTTCATGAATTCCTTTCCTACGTCTATGACTTCCAGTAGATTTAGTGTTTCTATTTTAATATTTAGATCTTTTATCTATTTTGACTTTAGTTTAGTGAATGGTAATAGACATGGTTCTACTTTTAGTCTTCAGCATATGGAAAGCCAATTTTTCCAGCACCATTTATTAAAGAGGCTATCTTTCTTCCAGTAAACATGCTTAGCCTCTTTGTCAAAGAGAAGGTGGCTGAGTGTCTTTGTATCTTCTAATCTGTTCCACTGATCCTCAGGTCTATTTTATTACCAGTACTATGCTGACTTTATCACAGTAGTTTTGTAGTGTAATTGCAAGTCAAGGATTGTGATGCCTCCTGCTTTGTCTTTGTTGCCCAGAATTATCTTTGCTCTTTGAGCTCTCTTCTGTTTCCAAATGAATTTTAGGAATGTTTTCTCAAAAAGGAGATTAGAAGCAAGTCTGTAGGTCCAAGGAGGATCATGCAAACTTTCGGAAACTGCTGCAGAAGACAAGAAGGAAAGAGAGAGGGAAGAAATAAAAACAAGAACAGAACAGAACAACAAAAAGCTAGAAACCATGTTCACAATCATAGAAACAATAACAAACCCAGAAACCAAACCAAACCAAACAAGTGAGAAAAGAATAATGAAAAAAAGAAAAAAAATAATGTCTTGTTCAATATATTTTCTGCTCTCACTGGTAGACAGTATCTGCAAAAAGAGTCCTAGCAAGTCAGCAGTAGTTCCAAGGCGGGGAACTGGATAATCCATGTAAGCCTGCATTTGTACTTCAAAGTTGAGGCTGGCCTCTGGCTGTGAGGCTGAAGAAGTCCCACATAGCCCACAGCAGTCCCAGGACCTCTGCAGTCTGGAACTCAACTGGGAGCCGTTAGATGGAGCCAGTAGGTGTTACAATTCCTGAACTCAGTTGACCTCTCGCTAAGATGGTTCCTGGCCAATTGCCTTCTTTTGTGGGAAGTCCCAATGGGAACAACTCACAAGCCACTGAAGTCTGTTGCAGCCCACTGATCCCTCCACTGGGATACTTCTCTGTGGAGGTCTCTCTGGTCAGCAGCAGTCACTGTGCATTTGCAGGTTCATAAAGCCCATCTTATGCAGAGTTTGATCTCAAAGAGAAAGTGCTGCCTGCCTCCTCTTTCTTTTTCACTGAAGAATTGCCAGG
Source organism: Cavia porcellus (assembly GCF_034190915.1). Lineage (NCBI taxonomy): Eukaryota > Metazoa > Chordata > Mammalia > Rodentia > Caviidae > Cavia > Cavia porcellus. Next base: position 37,566,691 of record NW_026947489.1, read on the forward strand.
CTGGTTTTTTTTTTTTTGTTATGTCTTTTTTTTATTTAAAAGAGAAAAAAAGGAAACAAAAACAAAAGCAAAAGAGATAAACAACAACAATGTAAAACCCCAAACAATATAGGCTTTCAAAACAAGATGATAAGAATTTAACAATGGTTGTTAGACTGCATATTGTTATCTTCAAAAGAGTTGGTTAGAGTACCAGATTTAGACATGAAAAACTAATCTGATCGTATGAGTATTAACTGTTCTTTTCCAAGAACCAATTGAATTAGTATATAGTCCTCTTAGCGATCTTATGCATATGCACATACATGCACACATGCACACACACACACACACACACACACACACACACACACACACACATTTTTGTCCTTTTCTTTCTTCCTTTCCCCTATCCAGTTACTTTTCTCCATTCTTACTCTTACACAATAGTTATTGTAGGTTTTGAATCTTGCTTGCTCTTTCAGTTTCTTACACTAGGGACTCAATATGGTATTTACAGGTATGAGTTTGATTTATTTCATTTATGAGTATAGTCTCAATTCACGTCCATTTACCTATAAAAGCCTTGATATAATTCTTCTTTATAGCTGAGTGGTACTCCATTGTATAAAAATACATCTTTTTTTATCCATTCTTCAGTTGGTGGGTATTTGGGTTGCTCCCAAGATTTAGTTATTACAAACTGTGCTGTTATAAATATGGGTGCACATATATTACTGTAGTATGATGTTTATAATTCTGGAAGTGCCTAAAAGTGGAATAGCTGAGTCAAATGGAACCTCTAATTCTAGCTTTTTGAAGCTATATGGGGTGGGATGGGATGGGATAGGATGTGATGTGATGTTTGATTCTCAGCCCCACACTGGTTTCCACAGTGGTTTCACTGGTCTATACTCCCACCAGCAGTGAAGAGCTCCTTTTCACATAAAGTCCCTCCAGCATTTGCTATGGTTGATTTATTGATCTTGACCATTTTTTCTGGAATGAGATGAAATCTCAGTGTCATTTTAATTTGCATTTCTCTAATGACCAATGATGCTGAACATTTTTTCATATTTATTTGCCATTTGTATTTCTTCATCTGAGAAGTAGATATTCATTTCAGATGCCCATTTTTGGATTGGGTCCTTGAATTTTGGGGGCCTGATTTTTAAAAAGTCTTTATAAGTTCTAGATAGAAGTCCTTTGTCTGAGGGACAGATGACTAAGATTTTTTTCCCAGTTTGTGGGGTTTCTTTTCACTCTGTTGGAGATTTCTTTTGACATGCAAAAACTTTTTAATAAGACAAGACCCTAGTTGTTGATTCTGGGAAGTATTTTCCGTGCACTTTGATTTTTGTTCATGAACTCTCTGCCTACCTCTATGTCTTCAAGATTTCTGCCTACTTTGTCTATTAGCAAATTTAGTGTTTTTGTTTTGTTTTTTAATTTTACAGATAGTAAAATCCAATAAAACAAAACAGAACAGTCAATCAAAACAAAATAGCAAAATTGGTACAGAACTTCAAAGCAGGATATTAAGAAAATAATAATAGTATATCTTATTATCTTCACAATAGTTGTCCATTCCATCAGGTACAGCAAAATCAAACCAAGAACAAAGCAGGATAAAACCAAGCAAAACAGAATACTGAATAATACAAAACAATGAGAGCAAACCAGGACAGTGAGAACAATATTGGATTTCAAAGACAAGATAGAAGAAAATCCCCCATATTTGCTGTATTTCATGGGTCATCCTCCCAAGACATGCTCAGACCACTGGCCCCAGGCCTGCAAAATCAACCAAACAATACAAGCATTTAGTTACTTTATGTACCTTAGTTGCTATCAACTTAGGCTGACCTTAGAACCATCTGGTTTCTAATGGGATGGGATGGGATGGGATGGGATGGGATGTGATGTTTGATTCTCAGCCTGCATGCCAGTAGGCTCACAGGAAACGCTGACTTTTCTCTCCCTGGAGTAACCGTAGCGCATGCTGCTTACTAGAAAGGCTGTCTCATTACTTTCTTGTCCCCCAAGTCTTAACATGGCTGATTCTCGGGAAATGCTGACTTTTTCTCCTTGGCAAGCCCGCGGCTTGAGCCACTTATCAGGAAGGCTGGCTCATTGCTTTCTTGTTGATTCCCCAAGTTCCAGCAGAGCTGGTTCTTGGGAGGTGCTGACTTTTTCTTCCTGGCATGCCCATGGCTCACTGTCCATTTCTTCTGTATTATTGAACCTATGAGAGTAATGGTTTTTGAAGTGTTGATGATCTTCTGTATTTACACAGGGTCTGTAGTGATTTCATCCTTTTCATTACTTATTGCATGAATTTGAGTATTTTCCCCATTTTTTTTATAAGATTGGCTAGGGTTTATTAATTTTATTTATTCTTTCAAAGAAACAACCCCTCAATTTATTATTCTTTGTATTGTTTTCTTAGTTTTAATCGCATTGATTTCTGCTCTGACCTTTATGATTTCCTCCCTTTTTTGGGCTTTAGGCTTGACTTGCTGTTTTTCTAGAAGTTTGAGATACAGCATTAGGTTGTTTATTTGTATTTGTTCCATTTTCTGCATGCAGGAATTTACTGCTATATATTTTATCTGAGGACTGCTTTCATTGTGTCCCACAGGTTCTAAAAAGTTGTATTTGTATTTTGTTCAATTGTAGATAATGTTTAATTTCTTTAATTTCTTCTGTGACCTATTGGTTATTTAGGAGAGTGCTATTTAATTTTCATGTGTTTATGGGGGTTCTTGTGGTTTTTTTGTCATTAATTTCCAACTTTATTGTGCTATGGTCAGATAATATACATGTGATTATTTCAGTTCCATTGCATTTACTGAAGTATGTTCTGTAGGTTAGTATATGGTTTATTTTAGAGAATGACCCATGTGCAGCTGAGAAGAATGTGTATTCTGATGTTGTTGAGTGGAACAGTCTGTACATATCTATTAAGTCCATTTGTTCACAAGTTTGATTCAGTTCTGTTATTTCTGTTTAGTTCTGATTTTTTCTTTGTGTGGCTCTTTGCGACAGTGGGGTTTTAAGGCCCCCTGTTATAATTGCATTTTTGCTTATTTGATTTTTCATGTCTATTAAGATTTGTTGTACATAGTTGGGTGTTCCAATATTTGGTATATATATATATATTTATGATTGTTATCTCTTCCTCTTATAGTTTTCCCCTAACAAATATATAGTGACCTTCCTTATCTCTTTTGATCATTCTTGGTTTGAAGTTCTTGTTGTTTGCAAAGAGAATAGCTACCCTCACATTTTTTCTGGGTTTCTGTTACATAGAATATTCTTTTCCATCCTTTGATTTTTTTTAGTCAATCAATTTACTGTTGAGTTAAATGTGTTTCTTGTACACAGCATATTGTTGGATTTTGTTTCTTAACCCACTCTGCCAGGCTGTTTCTCTTTATTGGTGATTTGCGGCTAATTATATTGATAGCTACAAGTGATATGTACTAACTTATCTTTGTCATGTTATCTTTCTGTTGTTTGTTCTCTACTTTTTCTGTCTGTTTAAGTGTTTGCCCTGCTTGGAAGTTTCCTTCTGCTGTTGTTCTTGGAATTCTAGTCATCTCCATCTCTTTCTAGATTATCTTTCACTATACTTTGTAGGATTGGTTTGGTGGTAATGAATTTCTTCAGTTGTTCTTTGCTATAGAAGTATCTTATTTTTCCATCAATTTTGAAAGATAGTTTTACAGGGTATATCAATCTGGGCTGGTAGTTGTTTTCTTTCAGGACTTGAAATATTTTACTCTAAACTCTTCATAATTTTAAGGTTTGTGTTGGAAAGTCTGCCATGATTCTGACAGGTTTTCCTTCATAGGTAATCTGTTTCTTTTCTCTGACACCTTTTAGTATTGTGTCCTTATGCTGAATTACTGGGTAAAGATTCATTTTGGTTCTGACTAATTGGGATTCTATATGATTCAATTATCTGTATGTCCAATTCTTTTCCCATGCTTCAAAAATTATCTATTATTTCTTAAATTTTTTTTTTATTTTAAAGAGAATAAAACCAAGCAAAATAAAACAGAATAAAATCAATCAAAACAAATCAGGGTGTCATAGGATTTCAAAACAATACAAAATCAACAATGATTATCATAATAATTCTTGTTGCCTTCAAAGTGGCTGCCCATTCCTTAAGACACAGTAAAAATTAAACAAAACAGAACAGATTAGAACCAATAAAAACGAAATAATGAATGCAATAAAAGACTTCAAACAAGATAACAGTAAATCCAAAATGCCTACCATAATATATCTCATTATCTTTGAAATAGCTACCCAAGTCATCAGAAATAATAAAACCAAACAAAAGAAAACAGAATAAAATCCCACCCAACAAAACAATGAACATGATAAAGGACTTCAAAACAAGATAATAGGGAATGAACAGTGGCTAGCATGCTCAGAAGGAGATCCCCATAGATGCTACATTGTATATATTATCCTCTGAATAGATGATTAGACTACCAGCTTTAGACCTACAAAGTCAGTGAAACACTAAAAACTGCAAGCATTAAATTGTATTTTACCTCAATAGTTATCATTCAGCCTATGTTTCAACCAGTTGCCTAAGATTGAGGGTGTTAGCTCTTCTTATTTAACAGCCCATTGCTCCAGAAGGGGCTGGCATTTGGCACTCCTGCTGTGGCCCATGCGTGGCACAAATTTGCAGGAAGTGCTTACTTCTTGGTGACTTCCTGTTCTCTTCTCCTGCAGTCTGAAAATGGTGCTGACTCATGGGAGGAGGCTGGGGTCTGGCTGTTCCCCCAACAGCCTGCACATGGTGCTGATTCCCCAGAGTTACATAATATTTTCAACATTTTGCCATTTTCCTTTAGGAGGCAATATTTTCTCCTTGTTCTTGTTTATTTCCTGCTGTATTCTCATGAGGCCACGCAGAAAACAGATTTCTTGAGGTGACTTAGGGCCTGTAAGTACCTAGAGCAATCAGAGTCCTGGTGTGAAGGATAGAAATGTCTCAAGTTTATCCTTCTTTATTGCTGAATAGTACTCCTCAGCATGATATTGACACTTAATGTAAGTCTCTGATTTTGTTTTGAACACTTTTGCCAGCAGATATGAAGAGTAAGCTTTGAGTGCCAAGGCTTTGCATCAGTGACATTAGCATCTATCCCATACAAGCAATCATTTTTTCATGTCTGCTTTTAAATCACCACTCACTGTACCACTCACAGCTATTACTTCTGTAAATAGCCTTCTTATGTCACTTTTGTTGACCCTGCTTTATCATTGTTATCAGTATTATTTGTTTCTTTTTGTATCATCTTGCAGCTATTGAATTGTTTCCTGGTTCCTTGTTACTTTTGAGAGATCTTTTCTTTCATGATCATTAGTTTCCATCCTGTCTTCAAGATGTGAGAGTATATCTTCAGCTTCATTCAAGTGATTTTGACAGCTTTCAATGGAATTTTCAATTTGCTGAATATCACTTTGAATCTGTTTCATGCACTCTAATTCTGTTTTACATTGTTCATTCAAGGTTTTTACCATTTTGTTATGTGCCTCTTTTAAAAAAATCTATATCTTCTTTATATGTACTTGACATTTCTTTTATAATTTTTGACATTTCTTTTTTTACCTAAGACATTATTTCTGACCTGATTTCATCTATAGCTTCATGGAGTTGTTCCTTTACTTCAGTTGCTATCATTTCAAAAAATCCAGTTGTGTGATTTTTGATGTTTTCCATTTCAGTGTTTTCTAGGATTATTCTTGGTGTGCTAACGGTCTGAGATTGCATCTTGCTCTTTTGTTTTGTCATTTTCCCCTGGAACCTGTGTGACTGGCCAGCCACTCTCTGGATGGATTGCATTGGGATGCTGGACTGAGCAGAGCTCTGGTCTTCTGAAACCAACATGGCTAGCTGGGGTGCATCCTGAACTATGATGCTGGGGCCTTGCCCTGTGATGGGCAGAGCTTGAAATCTCCAGGACTCATTAGCTAGGCTGGTTACTCCCTGATAGATGACTCCAGGGCTCTGGACTGGGAAGGGTTCTGTACCTGTGTGGCTGGCCTGGCATTCTCTTGATGGGTTGCACTGAGATACTGGGCTGGGCAGAGCTCAGATCCTCAAGGATTCATGCAGCTGGCAGGAATGCACCCCAGAGTGTGGCACCAAGACCTTGTGCCTGGCTGTGTGGAGTTCAGAATGTCTAGAACCCATGAGGGTAGCTGTAGCACCCTCCCCACTGCCAAGTGCGGCTTTGGGCTTTGTACCTGGCTATGTGGAGCTCAGAATCCCTAGGATCCATGAAGCTAGCGGGGATGCACCTCCAGAGTGTAGTGCTGGGGTCTTATGCCTGGCTATGTGGAGTTCAGAACCTCCAGGACCTGCATGGCTAGTGGGATGCCAGGCTGTTCTGTCTTTGTACCTCCATTACACCTCCTGCTTATGCATGATATAAAAGTGCTACTCCACAAGTAAGCAGTGCATGGCTTTGTTGGAGTTATCCTGGCTAAGACCATTGATGTAAACAAAGCTGTTGACTGCCTCTTGAATTCCATGGATGTCGTTCCTTTCCTGGACTCAGTATTGCTGCAAAAATGGTACTAAGCACACAGAAATGATGGTCCAGTAACATCTCCGGTGTGTTTTGCATGTGGAGACCCTTGATGGAACTGTCTTATAAATCTGGGGGCCATCATTTCAGGCATGGCTAGCCTCGTAGTAGAGTCTTTCCGCTATCCTCCCTTAATATAATCTTCTTATTCTTGAACAAACCATATCTTCTCATTTGGGGAGTAATTTGCAGTTTCTGGAAGAGGAGGCTCTGGGATGAGGGGTGTTGCCAGGACCTCTCTTTTGGGTTATGGGACTGTCACAGAGGCTCATTTTGTTTCTTTCTCTGCTTTTTAATTTTCTCTGACTTTGGTTGTTTCAGCCCATTAGTGTTCCCTGTGGTGTATAACAGAAACTTTTTTTGGTGCCCATACAACATCTAGGAGTTGTAGAATTTTTTCTGTGTATTTTATTTTCCAAGGATGCAGCTCATCTGACAGGAAATGGAAATCAGGCTCAGCTCTAGACCCATCAAACAACAGAGGCATTTATGATTCAGGCACTCAGCATCAATCCTTATTGGGTGCCACCAGAACATTACATCCCTTACCTTCAGAACCCCTGGAAGCATAGGGGTATGTCTTCCTGTTTCTCAGAAAGTCTTCCTTATTGAAGAGGACAAACCTATGAAAATTCCTACAGAGATATGGAGGCCTCTTCCTGAAGGGAGAATGGGATTAATGCTAGAAAGAGCAGGCTCGGTTTACAATGGTCCCCAGAGTAATTGATTCAGATTATACTATGAAATTCAAAGTGTGGCACATCTATGGATGTTACAAAAAATCCATAGATATTTGGGTGTTTGAACTAGAAGATTATGTAGCCCAACTCTTGTTACTGCTGACCACATACCTGACACATGTTATAAGTAATCAGGAAGAATGAGGGGAGCAAGGATTTGGAACACTTCACATCGAGATATTTATTTTACTTAAGGGATCACAGTTGTTACAGAGTGCTTCCCATGTTCTTGTGTAGGACCAGAAGTAAAGGCTGGGATGTTCCAATCTTATGTTGCATCTATTATCTATCTATCTATCTATCTATCTATCTATCTATCTATCTATCTATCTATCTATCCTAATGTTGCATGTAGTGTATAGGGAAGGGATCTGCTGAAAAATTGGAGTATTAGCCCTCTCAATGAGCCTTTTCTACTTGCAGAGCACATTATGAAACAGGTGGGCTACAGACTAGGAGCTGGCCTAAAAAATCACCAGGGGATTCCCAAGCCCTAGATGAATACCCCAGAATTAGGACTGGAATTGCCCATCAGAACCAGTTTTAGTTGGCACCATTAATGCTCATTCCACATGAGCAGTGCTCTTCCCTTGCAGTGGTGTACAGACATCCCCTATATGGGTGGATCAGTGGCCCCATTTAGGGAGAAGCTCCAACACTTACATGAGTTAGTTCAGGAGCAACTCCACTTACAACAAACTGAGCCCTCAACTAGACCCTGGAAAGCCCCTATTTTTGTAATTCCTAATAAATTTGGAAAATAGAGACTATTATATGATTTGCATGCAATAAATATTTGCTTAATGCCTATGGGGACTCTCCAAACTGGCCTGCCTTTTCCTACTGCTGTGCCTCATGAATAACCTTAATAGTTCTTGATCTAAAAGATTGTTTTCTCACCATCCCACTGTGGTTAGCTGATAAGGCTCATTCTGCCTTTTCTGTTCCTAGCATTAATTTTTCTGGTACCCATGATCAGGTATCAATGGACTGTGGTATCCCAAGTAATGATACATAGTCCTACTTTGTGTTAGTATTTTGCTGGGCAAGCTCTAGTCCCAGCCAGAAAGAAATACTCTCATGTTTCTTAAAATTTTTTAAATTTTAAAATATTTATTTAGAGAACATGGTTCATTTAATTTATCCTAGAGTCACTTTGTTCTATCTGACTCCTCACACAAAGACATAGAGTACTTGACAGGTCTGCTTTTGCACAATGCTTTTGAAGTTAGGCATGAAAGTTAAGTGGAACAAAGACAGGGACTAAAATTGGTGTAAAGAAAATAATTACACTCGTGCAAGAAGTACAAAGAGAAGAAGCACTGTGATTTGTGAGAACCTTAAATATATAATGTCACCAAAGCCAAAGAAGGGTGTGTTAAACATGTGGAAGGCCGAAGAGAGTTTATCAAGCAGACTAGAATAAAAAGTTGAAATTGAAAATCAGGAGTTTCAGTAGAGTGGTGATCTCTACACTGGGTAGCATTAACAAATGGAAAGCAAGACATAAAGAGTCAGTGGCACTAAAGGCAGAGACCACTCATCTTTAGGAAATTCAGAAGCAAGAGAAAGAATGTATCAAAACCAGAAAGCAGAAGCATCTCTGCCAAAGAATAGTTACCAAGGTGCAGAGGCTGAAATCTGGGGTTGGCAGGTTCAAGCAGAAAGGTGGCACAACAGATTATCCTTGCTAACATCGTAAGGATGAGGAGCTGGGCCCAGGGGAGTGGGCAAGCAGCCTGTTGAGTCCCTGTAGCAGGGATGACAGAGGCGTGGCCCAGATGTCTGGGCCTTGACCTCCTGGCTCCCCAGATATCTGACCTGTAAGGTGGACCTCAAAGACTTGGGTCACCCACACTGCCTGAGTAGGCCCAGAGTCCTGGGTCATGTGGGCACTCACCCCACAGTCATGTAGCACCAGTGCTGGGCAGGACACATGATGAGTGTGTCCCAATGGTCATAGGCAGCTCTTGGAGGACAGAGGTCTTCAGCCAGCACAGTGAGCTCCAGAGTGAGTGCCACGCTGAGCCAGGCAGCTCTGGCTCTACTAGAAAGACTCAGCTCACAACCAGCCAGCACCAGGAAGCCAACACAGGCAAAGCTTCATCGCAGCACTATGGGTACAGAGGAGCTGCACAATAGACCAATATCCTCAAGCTTATATCATTCATTATGTTGATATTATACTTCTCTCCACCTTGGATAAAGGGAATTAATGTTATTACTCAGAGACAGCAAAAAGTACTTTAAATCTAGTGGCCTTTATTTCACTCCAGACAAAGTATTTAGGTAGCATAGTGTCAGACATGACAATTAGACCACAAAAATTTACTATTTGAAAAGATAAATTATAAACCTTAAATGTTCTATAAAATTATTAGGAGATGTTAATTGGATTCACTCTAAATTAGGAATCACTGCTTTCAGCTCAAAGCATTATATTCCACCTTGCAAGGATTTCCAGATTTGTCTTCCCCTTGAACATTCTCCCCTGTAGCTCTGATGGAAATACATCTGGTACAACAAGCACTGGCAGAACATCAAGTGTTTCAGGTCAGCCTCAATATTTCTGTCTTGTTTCCAATATTACCCAATCCTCATTCTCCCAAAGGCCTTATTGGTCAACATGTGCAGAATTCCTTACAACTCCTAGAGTGACTCTGTCTTCCAAGTCAATCTACTACCTACAAACCTACATGGATATAATTGCTAAGCTTATTTCTCAAAGCCAGTCGCACTGCCTGCAGCTACTTATCTATGATGTTGATAATTTTATTCTTCCTTTTGATCTTGAGCAGCACCACCAGTCAATACAACAAGCCAATTGGCAAATTGCCTTTGCAGGTTATTTGGGAGTTCTTGATAATTATTAAACTTTCTGACAAAATATTACACTTCTGTGCTCACCATCCTTGCATCCTTCCTAATTATATTTTCATTATACCAGTGCCAAACATGTTACAGTCATTGATGGCTCTTCAAAAGGACAGGAAACTGTTTGGAGTGCTCAAGAGAAGGAGTGAATCTCCAGTTCTGGTTTGTCTGCCCAGTGCTCAGAATTGGTAGTGTTGCTGAGCATACTTGGGATAAACTGTAAACAATGTTTGTAGTTTGGCTTATGTGGCCCCTGTGAATCAACCAATGGAAAATGCAAATATAAAATTCACCCCAGACCCCCCATTGCTTAACCTCTTCCTCTGCCTACAAAAGGGTATTTGATGTTATTTCATAAACCTTTTCATTATTTATGTTCACTCCCATTTCAGCTTCCCAGGCCCTATGACTGAGGGTAAAGAAACTGCAGATCACGTTATAAATTTTGTATCTAAATTCCAATATGCCTTAGAATCCCACTTTTAGTTCCATCAAAATTTGTGAGATCTCACTTGTGAATTTCAGTTGTCCAGACCCCAAACTTAAAAAATTGTTCTGTCTTTTACCTGTCAGTGGATTCCTCCTCCGGTTCCAGGAGAGAGAGGTAATCCTTGGGGGACTCAGTGCTAATTCTTTTTGGTAGATGGACATGAAACATATTCTCAACTTTGGTAATCTTCAATATATACATGTTAGCATTAACACTTTCTCACACATGATTCATGTTACCTGCCATTTGGGAGAATCCACAGGATATGTACAGTAATGCTTTGTGCTTTCACTGTTTTAGAGAATCCTAAGAAAATAGAGACTTCCAATGACCTTACCTATACAAGCATGGACTCCTTACTTCTACTCTGGGGATTTCAACATTAGCACTGAGATATCCCTCAGTTCACAGGAACAAACAATTATAGAATTAGACCATACCACCTTAAAATACCAATTTTAAAAACAGATGAGTGGAGTTCACTCAAAGAACTCACAAGCAGAGCTTAATGTAGTGACATAAACTTTAAATTTTTTAAAAACTTTATTTAAAGAGAAAAAAAACAGAAAAAGGGCACAAGTAATACAGAATTAAAAAAAATAAACAGTAAGAAATCACTAGTTAATAGATTACATATTGTCATCTTAGAAATAGTTGTTCAAGTTACAAAATTAAAGCATACAAAGTGGACATTCAAACAGTGAGACTGCAAACAGTTGTGTTCAATGATCCAACAAAAACTTAGTAATATGATCACCTGTCTTATAAACCTAAACACACTTGCAGTTGTGTCCTTTAGAGCACTTTCTTTTCCTCTCTTTTTTACAATAACATTTGCACATTTTATTGTTCCCACAGTTCTTATTTCTTTTTATTGGAAGAGAATAAAATGAAATGTGACAAAACAAAGCAGAGTCAGTCAAAACAAACATTGGACACAGTACATGATATAAAAACTGAATACAAGGTAATCAACAATGGTTACCATAATGACTCTTGCTACCTTAAAAAGAATTGCCTATATCATCAGGTATAATAAAATTGAAGAAAACAATACAGAACAAAACCAATAAAACCAAAACATTGGAGACAGTATAGGACTTCAAAAGAAGATAATAGTCACACCAGAATGGGCACCATAGTGAACCTTATTGCCTTCAAAGTAGTGGCCTATACGCTCAAACTTGATACTATCAAACAGAACAGAATAGAGTAAAATCAGTCAAAACAAGATGGTGAGAGCAATACAGGGCTTCAAATCAAAATAATAGGAAATCAAAAAAGTTACTATAATATATCCTGCTAATTTTTTATTTTTTCCTTTAATTAAAAAATAATAAAAAATAAATAAGTTAAAAAAGGGGGAAATTGAGATAAAAGAGGACATAACAACATAATAACACACATCAGAACAGAACAGTTTAAGCAACATAGTTTTTCACCAAAAGATAACCTGACCTAATAGTAGTTACTATAGTGTCTCTTTCCTTGAAATATTTCAGTATAACTTCGTATACTATAGCATCAAACATATCAAGACAGTGTGAAACCATTCAAGAGGATGAAAGCATTACAGGGTATTTAAAACCAGCTGAAAGAAATAGAACAATGGTTTCTATGTTATCTCTTTGCCTATAAAATTTTTGTTTATACTATCATATATAATAAAATCCAATAAGATATAACATGATAAATGCAATGTAGACAGAAGAACAATAATTTGATGGAATTTCAAAACAAGATGATATTAAATCAGCACTAGCTATTATGATGTCTTGTTTTCTTCAAAATAACTGTTTTTACAGACAACAAAATCAGACAGCCCAGAATAAAAACATTCCAATTAATGAATGGAAACATTATAAGGCTTCAAAGCAACATAATGGGGAATCATGATTACCACATACTTTTATGTATTGCTATAATTTCTTACACTAGGGAAACTATTTGGTATTCATACATGTGAGTTTGATTTATTTCACTTATGACTATGGTCTCAAGCTGCACCCATTTATTTATAAATATCTCAATGATATCCTTCTATATAGCTGAGTAGTACTCCATTGTATAAAAATACCACAACTTTTTTATCCATTCCTCAGTTCATGGACACTTAGGCTGTTTCCAAGATCTGGCTATTACAAATTGTGCTGCAATAAACATGGGTGCACATATATCACTGTGGTCTGATGCTTTCAGTTCTTCTGGGAATATGCCTAGAAGTGGAATACCTGGAATAAATGGGACTTCCAATCCCAGCTTTTTGAGAAATCTGTAGGCTGACCTCCACAATGGTTGCACCAGTCTATACTCCCACCAGCAATGCAGGAGAGTTCCTTTTCCCTACAGACTCCCCAGAATTTGTTGTTGGTGGTTTTCTTGATCCTGGCCATTCTTTCAGGAGTGAGATGAAATCTCAGTGTAATTTTAATTTGCATTTCTCTAATGAGTAATGATGATGAACATTTTTTCATGTATGTATTTGCCATTTGTATTTCTTCATCTGAGAATTGTGTATTCATCTCAGATGCCCATTTTTGGGCCTCTGCCGTTTTGGTGGTTAGGTACTTCTCTTGGTCCACTGCTCTGACTCCTCCATTGCTGTCTGCATCTGACTCAGTCGCTATGGTCACAACTGCCCCTTCTGCAGCTGCTGCCTCTGCCCTCACTGGAGCTCGTGGACCATCTGTAACACATACCACTAGTTATGTCTTCTTTGAATTCACAAGCACCTTACTGAACTATTTATCTTCGTTGACACCCTCTCAGATATTTCTGCTGAGTGACTTTTGAATTCCTCCCCTTTGATGACTTCTATGTCAGCTTTGGGGAAGTTGGGAGTTTGTTTTTGTTACTTTCTTTTTCATTTTTTGTTTGTTTTCTGTGGTAGAGTTTGCAGTATCTTTGGTTTATGGCCCGCTTCTTTTGGAATGACTGTCAATATTGTTTATTACCCCCAGATGATTCAGATATCAGCATGCAGAGAAAATTAACTAACAGGCCAACTACGGCACTTTGGAATGGTAGCAAAGTCAGTGTAAACAATGGCGTCGAGTATGAGCTGTACCCCAATAGTGCTGAAAATCACTCATGAACCACCCTTAGCATGAGAAAAGACGAGTATAATTCTAGTGTAGATTTAGGCAACACTTATAGTGACCTATAGTAAATCAGATTCATATTTTCTGCTGGATGTAGGCCATGGTGAAAAATTTCATGTTCAACACTGGACTAAATTCTATCTCCTTCAGGTTCACTCCCTCTGAACATTATACTCACCAATCCTGGTTTCTGATCACAGAGTACAGACCTCATGATCTTCCCAGTTATACTTTGAGTTTAGCAGGTGATTTCAGGAGATTTCTATCTAGATTTCACCCTCTCCAAGCCTGTCTCCCAAGCCTACCTCTCACCAATCTCTGTGGTAAGTAACAATTTAGTCCAGGACAAAAATTCTCCTCCTAGGTGTTGGTCTCATCCTGAATTAGGCCAATATTTTGGTTGCCACCTGTGCCATAGTGTGATGTGACACTTGCAAGGGGCCAATGTCAGTGATGGACCTAGAGCAGGCCCTGTCTTCTCTCCCACAGGTGCCCAAGGCTCTGGTGTCAGTGGGATAGGGGAGCAGATTCTTTCTTTATATTTGAGTAATTTTCCACTGTACCACATTTATGTAACACATTTTCTGTATCATTTCATCTATTGATGAACATTTGGACATTGATTCCAAATGTTACCTATTGTGAATAGTTTAGAAGAAAACATGGGTATATGGCTACTCTTTCTTTAATATGCTGACTTAATTACCTCTGGCTATATATCCAGATGTTGGACAATGAGATTATGTAGTGGATCTACTTTAGCTTTTGGAGGAACTGCTATGCTATGTTTTATGATGGCTACTAAATTATGTCTCTGTCAGCTTTTCTTTTCTCCATATTCTCGTGAGCTTTTAAACTTTTTGTCTTTTTGATAATAACCACTCTAATTAAACCAGAAACCTTTCTCTTTTTTTGTCTTTTTGAGACAAAGACTCTTTATGCACTTCAGGCTGGCCTTGAGCTCACTTTGTAGCCTACACTGGTCTCGAACTCACAACGATCCTCCTACCTCAGCCTCTGAGTGCTGGGATTACAGGCATGAGCCACCATGCCCAACTTCCAGACATCTTTCTAAAACAACTATTTATTTAGTACTGACTATGTGTTCTTCATATGTTCTGTTACTGCTTTCTTACCTTTACTGATCAGGTTATAGGAGTGTGTGTAGTGACATTGGGGTTGGGATCCATTTTAGTTCTTTGTAAGAATTAAAAAGAGGCGCTAGCATCTGAAGAATGATGGCCAATATAGAAACAGAGGAAAAGATCAGAGAACTGTGTAAGAAAAGTGTTAGAAGGTTAAATATTGTCAAAGAAGAGTTTTCTGGAAATGGTACATTTATGACAACTTTATGATACAGTAATTTCTTTCTACTTCAGTAATAAACTCTATAATTTGACAGTCTCTTTGATAGGAAACTTTTGTAGTCTGAGATCCTGAATTTGGAAACTAGTGGAATTGCAAACCATTTAGAAAGTTGCAGAAATCGTCAGAGTGAAAGATAGTTTTATCTTTTGTGGTTACTCATTTCCAATGTCCTTATCTTAGAACCTGTTTGACTAAGAGATATTTAGTTGATTCCAGAAGAAGAGTCACTCTCCTTTTAGCTCTGTTTACCAAGTCTTCTGGAATGTTGGATTTTTCATTATGTACTTCTATCGACTCCTTTTGAAGAAAACATTTCTATGCATTGATGTAAGATGCCATTAAATTTGTTAAACAAAAATTCATTTTTCTTTCTTTTTTGTCCTTTTTATTCCCTGGATGAAAATCAGTGTAGACTCTAAGGTATAATTCCCAGGAAAACTTAATCAAAGAAGGACTAACTTTTCCCCAGGGTCAGAGTTATCATTTGGTCGCCAATATTTACGATTGCTAATTAGAATCTTTTACTTTAAAAAAATAACATAAGGTTCTTTGTTTTGCAGAAGGTTATAGCCCCAGCCAGAACATACCTTCCTCTGAATCCAGAAAAGTTTTCACCTCAAATATTCTCATTTTACTCATACAAGTGTTTTATGATAGTCATTAATCCAGCCTAAATTTTGTAAGTGGATCTGTCTCTAACGTCATTCAGTATTTTCCCTTTTAATTTCACCCACAGTTTAATTCTTACTTGAGATATGTATCATATATATGTGTGGGGCAAATATAAAGAGTATTAAACAATCAAATATGAGTTTTGCTAATGGAATCTAGGATGATTCTTTTGGAGAAGACACTAAAGATGGATCTTGACTGAAGGGTTGAAATTTCATCAGGAAGGTATTCCAGAAGGAAAAAATGGCATGATATTTTCATCCTTCCTATTTCTTTCTTTCTATATCTCTATTCTATATTTCTGTTTAATTTTTCATAGTAAATTCCTAAGTTATATATTCAGTTCTTGTGTTTTTACAAATTCTAATGTGTCATTTTGATCTTAGCATCACTCAAACAAATGCCTGCTTTTCTCTTTGAGAATTGTAGCTCTCATATTATTAAAGCTTAAAGTTTTGAATTTTAAGTTGAGACAGTGTCTTCCTATGTTGCCCAGGATGGTCTTGAATTTGAGATCATCCTGCCTTAGCCTCCGAAGAAGCTGGGATTGCAAATTGAAGCACTTTATGTTTTCCAAAAATTGGAGGAAAGTGCTCTACCATCTAAGGAGAATAGATTCCAATTCAGGTAAGGGAGAGTTCTGATTTTCAGTGCGTTTCTTTGCAAACAGGATTGAAGGTTTCAGTTTTGAATATGAATCATTTCTAGGGCTCAAGGAAGATTCATCTGTTTTTCTCTTATTCTTTTTTTTTTTTAAAATGGAACCAGGATGAAGTGGACTTCGAGACAGAGAATACTTAAATTCTCATGAGAAAGTGTGTCATAGAGAGTGAAGGTTACAAGTTGGCAATACTGCAGAAGTTGAGTGCTAAGTTTTGAAGTATGTCTTTTAAAATTTTTTTGAAAACAAAACAAAACAAGACAAATGGCACAGAATTTCAAAAAAGTATAGTAGGAAATTAAAACTAGTTAATATACTGCATATTGTTATTTTAGAAGTAGATGTTCAGGTTACAAGATTTGGGTATGAAAAAATTACTAAATTTTGATGTCATTTTCTCTAGTGGACAAGGTGCAGAATGAGAATTGCGGAGGTGTAGCAATCTAGAGTAGTCAAGAAACAACAAATCCTTTGAGTCTTTATTTTCTAATCTGTAAACTATAGATTATTTTTCACTGACCATTTTGCAACAAAAGAAACAAAAATATTTAGAAGCTGAAATCATTTTTAGCAGAAAGTCAAAGTCATGTTATCAATTTCAGTATTTTTATCCTAAAGGAAAATATTAAGAAAAAAGAAATCAAGAATACCATTTATGGTAGCATAAAACTTGAATGAATTGTCTTAGTTGCAGCCACGTGAGAGAAAAAGTGTATTAACAGCTCAAGTAAGTAAATAACACAGAGGGCCAGTTGTCAGGACCTGAACAACTCAGGAGCTGGATTTGAAGAGATGATGATCATTTTTCAAATTAATGTGAGTTAGAAGGTTAGATTCATTGTATTATCTTAATATGAATAAATAGCTATAATGAGACAGAGATCATGAAAGAAAACAAAATTAGATTTAGGAGACATTATATAAAACAAATAGTATTTATGGAAAGATAAAAAGGAACTAGAAACTATGAAAGAGCAAAAATTGGAGAAAAGCATTCAAAAAAGGTCCTCTTAATCACTGCTGCAAAATTGTAAGAAAGGGAATACAACACACTGGTCAGAGAAATAGTTGCTATCTTACTTCAAAAAAGAGTAGAGAAAGGTGTAACTGGAAAAAGGATAGTAAGCACAAAAAATATTATAGTAAGGCTTATATAGTAATTATAGGATAAAAAATGAATAATACCTGCAACCAGAAAAAATGTAAAATGAATATTATCTTTTTATAGGTGACATAACTGTAAATTTAAAGAATTTAAGATATGCCAGTAAAAACAAATAAACAAACAGAAAACCAAACTCCACAAAGTAGGAAAGTGGCTATACATAAAAGACAGAAGTGTATAATTTCTTCCATCGTAGCATGTTATTCTCTGGCACTTTTTCATGTAAAATTCAGAAGTGTAAGTCACTTCCTGATATGTGTTTCGTTAAATTCTTAGGTGCCTTAATTTATATTTTTTCCTTCTTGGTTACATATGAGAGCTCAAACTAATTTTGAAATTCCATGAGTAAACGATCTTAAAGAGATAGGAATTGTGGTGACTCTTCAACTGTAAACTCCGCTAAAAATGGCATGTTGATCTTTAGTTTTTGATATTTGTGCCATTACTCTATAAACATGGTGTCTCTTTCAACATAAAAATTACATTTTTCTGCCTCCTGTATCTTTGAAGGAACTGTAGCTTTTGGATGAGCTTTTCACAGGAAGTTGATGGATGAAGGAAATCACTCTGTGGTGTCTGAATTTTGCTTGCTGGGACTGACGAGTTCTTGGGAAATTCAGATTCTCCTTTTCCTGTTTTTCACAATATTTTATGTAGCCTGTTTGCTGGGAAACCTTCTCATTGTGCTCACAATCATCTCTGATCATCACTTACATTCCCCAATGTACTTCTTGCTGGCAAACCTCTCCTTTATCGATACAGGTGTGTCCAGCATTGCAACTCCAAAGATGATTTATGACCTCTTCAGAAAACAGAAAGTCATCTCCTTGAAGGGGTGCGTCACTCAGATGTTCTTTATCCATACTGTCGGAGGTACAGAGATGGTGCTGCTGATAGTCATGGCCTATGACAGATACACTGCCATCTGCAAGCCCCTCCACTACCTGACCATCATGAGCCGGAGGATGTGCCTTTGTCTCCTGGCTGTTTCTTGGACCACTGGACTCATCCACTCTGTAGTCCAGTTGGCTTTTGTTGTGAACTTACCCTTCTGTGGAACCAACAAGATGGACAGCTTCTATTGTGATTTTCCTCGGTTTATCAAACTTGCATGTATAAACACTTACCAACTGGAATTCCTGGTCATGGCCAACAGTGGTTTCATCTCCATGGGTACCTTTTTCATCTTAGTTGTGTCCTACATCTTCATTTTGGTCACAGTTAGGAAACACTCCTCAGGTGGTTTGGCCAAGGCACTCTCCACTCTCTCAGCTCACATCACTGTGGTAGTTTTCTTCTTTGGCCCCTGCATTATTGTTTACATGTGGCCATTCCCTACATTACCCATAGACAAATTTTTAGCTATCTTTGATGTCATTATCACACCTTTTATGAATCCTGTCATCTATACATTTAGAAATAAGGAGATGAAGGTGGCAATGCAGAGACTCTTTGTTAAGGTTTTACATTTCAGAAAGAGTCCTTAAATGCACAGTCCAAGAAATTCAGGCTAAAGTTGACTATTTTGGGAAATTAATCTCTTTAAATATTTTCCAAATCTTTTTATTTTTAATTCAATTTAAAAAGTCTATTGTGAAGTCTCTCTGCAAGGACTATTTTGATCTAATTAAAATTTCCTAAGGATCTCTAGCTTTAAGAATTCTGAAAATATTGAGTGAAAGCTATCTCAGCTGTGGAGCCTTGCACTGATTCTTGGAGTCATGTCTGTTCTACAAGACTTCAGTGATACTGACTTCTGAAATATCATATACCAGACACATCTTCCATTAATATCCTTTTTGGATACCTTCCCTTCTGATACTAATTTTGAATAGCCTACTTCCACTAATACATGTATGTAAATTTGTTTATGCTTCCTGAGCATTTCAGTGTATATACACCTGGAGATAACTGATTATGAATAAAAATAAAAAATTATGCTTTATGTGAACTATTATTCTAGCTAAACGAATGTGTGGAAATTAAAAAAATAATGCATTTCAAATTTGCTAATGAAAAGATAGAGAGAAACATTTTAAAATGTACATTACTTTTCCTGTGATAAAATATATCAACTATTACTATTATTAATATTATTACTAGTGGTAGTAGTAGTAGTAGTTTAGTATTTGGCAGTGACGATTAAACACAAGGTCTTCATACTGAGCTTCATCCCTGGATATTTTTCTATTCTTAAATTAAAAATCATTTTGAGTCAGTGTCTTGCTGTGTTATTACACTGTCCAGGGTGAACTTGTATTTGTTCTCTTTCTGCTGCAAATTTTCAAGGTTTGAGGATTATGGGAGCATCCCACCACCTTCTGCTTCAAGAATTATATTATTCATAATTAGTAAAAACTAATTTCAAGTAGAGCATTCACTGTTTTAACTGGGTTAACAGATAGTAGAAGAGGAAGTGTCATTTAAATACACTATTACTCAAGTGTGAATTATAGTGTTTAGGTAACTGATCTGACCTCCATGGACTCCAGGATGATCTATAGCCCATCAGTCTGATAGTAGCAAAGGACTCCCGTGAGACTGAGAGAACAACTTTGGAAGCTGAAATTCACGTTTTTAGAAAACTCTATCCTATTCCTTGCACAAAATTTTTACTCTGCTAAAATATTAGATTAGACCCTTTTGAACTTGAAGATAGACAGTTTGGCACTTCTGTGTAGTCGTTGCAGTTGTGTGTTAAAAATCTCATCTCAAGGTTATCCATAATAATATTATATACAGAAGATATTCCATGTACAACTTCCATTAAATCTGTGATCTTGGAACAAGGCCACACCAGCAAGCAAGCTCAGTCTGTCAGTCGGCATCATACTCGGGCTGCCACTGGACTGGAGCAGCCAGATCCTAGCCACTTCTGGCATGCAGGCTGGCAAATAAGAAGTATCAAGCTCCACATCCCATCGTAAAACAACTGGCTTATCTGGTGAAACACAGGCTGTGATGATAGCGATGGAGATGAAAAATGCAATTGGATGCCTGTGGTACTTTGTTGTTTCACTAACATTGCAGGTCTATGGCCAGTGGTCTGATCACAGTTTCAGAGGATAGTTGGTATAGTGTGACACCTAGGGGTTTATCTCCTTCTGAGGGTTGCAGCCATTGTTGATTCCCTATGGTCTTGTTTTGAAACCCTATATCATCTCCATTGTTTTTCTGGGTTGGGTTTTATTGTCTTCTGTTTTGTTTGATTATGTCAAATCTGATGCCAAGAGTAGCTATTTCAATGATAGCAAGATATATTATGGCAGCAATTTTGGATTTACTATTGGCTTGTTTTGAAATCCTTTATTGCATTTTTTATTGTTTCTCTTCTGTTTGATTTTTACTGTGTCTGAAGTTGTCTACAGCTGTTTGGAAGACATCAAGAAGTATTATGCTAACTATTGTTGATTTTGTAATGTTTTAAAGTCCTGTATCTCTATATTGGTTTGTTTTGATTGTTTTATTCTGTTTTAGGCTCTTTAAAACAAGAAAAAGAAAAAGAAACCTGTTATCTTCCTTTTAGAAAACTGGTTTCTTATGTTCCCCTTGGCAGCCCCTCAATTAAACAAAGAAACCTGGTTCTCTCTCTCTCTCTCTCCCTCTCTCTCCATATGTGTGTGTGTGTGTGTGTGTGTGTGTGTGTGTGTGTGTGTATGTGTGTGTACCAGGGATTAAATTTAAGGCCTGTTTGTACTGTGTAAGGACTATCCTAGTGAACTTACTCATCAGTCTGTCATGCTTTGTTTCACACTAAGTTGTAAAATATATATTGGTTGATAACAGAATCTGATGGAGTCTCACCTATTTCAACAATCATACTTTATAAATGTTTTTCAGAGGGAGTTTGCCTATTTTTGAAGAATTTTATTTTTATTGCACTTTTCTGATTACATAAAAATTAAGTATACTAAAGAAAATTGGAAGACTATGTAGGAATATTTGTTCATATTGATAATATTTTCATCAAGGATCAGTGGCAAACATGTATGTGTATATCTCAATTTAGGGACTAATAAATTCAGAAATGTTAGTCTTTCCTGTAAAGATGGTTAATAGGTCTGCATATCTACCTACAGTAAAGACCAACAAAAACTCAATGCAAATATAAATTTATCAATGCCAAGAAGTAGTAAACAGTGCTCTCGATTGTAAAATACTGTCTTGAAAAAAATGGAATGGTGATCTAGTACATTTATACTTCTCTGTTATTATAATGATGGATTTTATCAGTTTGAGTACATAATAGCTAAATTGGCTCAGTGTAGTTGTGTGTGTGGAAGACCTACCCTTGGGAGGATTATCACCAGAATGGTACAAAAGAGGAATGAGGAAGGAAGGACTGCTTCTGTTTCTTTGGAGGCGCTCCAGTCTTTGCATTCACCTTGGGTGTCATCCTTTACTTCCAGGGCAGATTCCAGCCTTCAGGTAGAAACCATTCAGGATTCTTGCACAGACTCTTCAGCATTCCCATGCACATTCTTTGACCTCCTGATACTGATTTGCACCAGACACTACACAGAGATCTATGTCTTCATCTGGATCCTTCAGCTCTCCAGTGTGCAGACAGGGTTTTTTCCATTCTTCTAACTCTGACTATGGGTGGCCACTGTAAACCAATGTGTAACTTCTCATACATTTGTGTATCTTACATTATATCTGTTTCTCTAGCAAACCCTGACTGACATAGCTATAAACACTAGATAACATGTCAAATGATTTTCAGAATTTTTTATTATATATCATAAGACAGCAGTTATGCAAAAATTTACAATATAAAATGAAATGTACTTTATGAAAATTACATTTATATTAATAGTTTTAAAGAGCTCAAAATTATTTTGTTACTGCAAAAGAAAGAAAATAAATCTTGGGTGTTTATTTTCTAACAAATTCAAGTACGGAAATTTAACAATAAATATTATGGCAGTGTGACAAAATGGAAGATATGCTTAGGGCTGGGGGTTTAGCTCGGTAGCACAAGAGATCACCTTGCAAGCATGAGGTTGTGAGTTCAATCCCTGGTACCAAAAAAAAAAAAAAAAAAGAAAGAAAATACAATGAAAGATGTGGAAGAAAAATAGTATGACAACAATGGAATAAAAAAAACTCTAAAACATGCCTCAAATAAAAATCGTATCTTTTGATCAAGAATGAGAAAGGCATGAAATTGTTTATTTTCTTTTTTTATTTAAAGAAAAAAAAAACCAGAAAAGAGTAGAAGTAATACATAATTTAAAAAACAAATAAACAGTAAGAAATCACTAGTTGATAATTACATATTATCCTCTTATAAATAGTTGTTCAAGTTATAAAAGTGAAGATATATAGTGGATATTCAGATAGTGAGACTGCAAACAGTTCTGTTCAACTTTCCATCAAAAACTTAGTAATCTGGTTATCAATCCTATACACTTAAATAAACATGCAGTTATATGCTTTAGAGCACTTTCTTTTCCTCTCTTTTTTTATAATAGCAGACACACATTTTGGGTTTTATTATTCCTATATTTCTTATTACTTTTTACACTAGAGACACAATGTGATATTTAGAAATATTATTCATTTATTTCACTAAGGAGGATAGCCGCAATTTGTTTCCATTTGCCTATAAAGGCCTCAAGACCATCCTTTTTATAGCTGAGTATTCTATCGTATAAAAATACCACATCTTTTCCATCCACTCTGTGGTTGATGGGCATCTTGGTTGTTTCCAAGACTTAGCTATTACAAATTTTTGTGCTGCTAGGAACATGGGTACGCATATATCACTGTGATATGTCCTTTCCAGTATTTCTGGGAAAATACTCAGGAGGGGAATAGTTGGGTTGAATGGAACTTTCAATCCTATTCTTCTGAGAATTCTCCATACTGTTTCCATAGTGGCGCATGAGCTTACACCCCCACCAACAGTGGAGCAGTGTTCCTTTCTCCCGCAGCCTCCCAACATTTGTTATCAGTTGATTTCTTGATGGCAGCCATTTCTTCTGGAGTGAGATGAAATCTCAAGTCTGTTTTAATTTGAATTTCTTGAATGAGCAGTGACAATGAACATTTTTTCAAGTATTTATTTGCCATTTGTATATCTTCATCTGAGAACTGTGTGCTCATCTCAGATGCCCATTTTTGGAGAAAGTCTTTGAATTTTGGGGCTTGATGTTTTTCAATTCTTCATATGTTCTGGATATAAGACTTTTGTTTGAGGAACTTTTGGCTAATATTCTTTCCCATTCTGTTAGTTTTCTTTTCACTTTGTTGATGATTTCTTCTGAATTGCAAAATCTTTTTAGTAATATGAGATCCCAGTTGTTGATTCTTTGAAGTGTTTCCTGTGCAGTTTGCATTTTGTTCATGAATTCTCTGCCTACTCCTATGTCTCCAAGACTTCTACCTACCTTGCCTTCTAGTAGATTTAGTTTTTCTGTTTTAACATTTAGGTCTTTGATCCATTTAGACTTTAATTTTGTGCATGGTGATAGGCATTGGTCTAGTTTCAGTCTTCGGCATGTGGAGAACCAATTTTTCTAACACCATTTATTAAAGAGACTACCCTTCTTCCAGTGAATACGTTTAGCCTGTTTCTCAAGTTTCAGATGGCCAAGTGTCTTTGTAGTTGTGTTTGCATCTTCTAATCTGTTCCATTGATCCTCATGTCTATTTCTTTGCCAGTACCATGCTGATTGTATCACTGTGGCTTTATAGTACAGTTTCAAGTCAGAAACTGAGATACTTCCTGCCTTGCCTTTGTTGCCCAGAATCACCTTTGCTATTCTAGGTTTCTTCTGTTTCCAAATGAATTTTAGGAGTGTTTTTTCTAAATCTATGAGATATGTTAATGGTATTTTCATTGGGATTGCATTGAATCTGTATAATGGTTTTGGGAGTATGGCCATTTTCATAATGTTGGTTCTTCCTAGCCAAGAGCAAGGAATATGCTTCCATTTTCTAATATTCTCTCCAATCTCCTTTTTAGCACAGCATAATTTTCAGCATATTGGTCTTTTACATTCTTAGGTTTATTCCTAAGTATTTCATTTTTTTAAGATGCTATTGTGAAGGGTGATATTTCCATAATTTCTCTCTTGGAAGTTTTTTCCTTGGGAATGCTTTTTGAGTGTTGATTTTGTATCCAGCTACTGTGCTGAATTTGCTTATTACTTCTAGTGGTGTTTTAATGGAGTTTTTTGGATCTTTATATAAAGTATCATGTCATATGCAAATAGTCATAATTTAACTTCTTCCTTTCCAATCTTTATAGCTTTTAATTCTCTCTCTTGTCTGATTGCTCTGGCTAGTATTTCCAGAACTATATTAAATAGGAGTTGGTGATAGGGCACATCCTTGTCTTGTTCCTGATTTTAAAGTGAAATCTTTTCAGTTTTTTTCCATTTAGTACAATGTTGACTGTTTCATTGTCATAGATGGCCTTTACAAGACTGAGGTAGACAGTAGTCTGATTTACTGAAGGGTTTTTATCATGAACATGTGTTGGACTTTATCACAAGTTTTTTATGCATATATTGAGATGGCCACGTGGTTTTTGGTTTTGGCTCTGTTAATGTGGTGTATTACACTTATTGATTTGCATGTGTTAAACCCTCCCTGCATTCCTGGGATGAATCCCATTTGGTCATGATGTATAATCTTCTTGCTGATTTGCTGCATTCTATTTGCCAGTATTTTATTGAGAATTTTTTCATCAGTGTTCATTAGGGAGATTGGTGTAATGGTTCTCCTTTTTGGTTGAGTCTTTCTCTGGTTTTGGTATGAGAGTCATACTTGCCTCCAGGAATGTTTTAAGGAGCATTGCTTCCTTTTCAATTTCACTGAAAAATTTAAGGAGCATTGGCATCAAATCTTCTCTAAATTTCTTGTAGAATTCAGCCGTGAATCCATCAGGACCTTGGGTTTCTTTGTTGGTAAGTTGTTAATTACATTTTTAATTTCAATAGCTGATATTGGGTTGTTCAAAATTGCTATATGTTTTGGGTTGAGCTTTGATAGTTCATATGTTTCTAGAAATCCGTCCGTATTCTCTGTGTTTTCCACTCTATGTGAGCAGAGATTTTCAAAGTAGGTATTGATGGTCTTTTGTATTTCCATCTGTTGTAATTTCCCCCTTTCCAGTCCTTATTGCATGAATTTGTTTTTTTTTTCTTTTTCTTTATAAGGTTAGCTACAAATTTGTCAATTTTGTTTATTCTCTCAAAAAACCAGTCTTTTGATTCATTAATTCTTTGTATTGTTTTTTAGTTTCAATTGCCTTGAGTTTTGCTCTTATCTTTAGAATTTCCTGTCTTCTGTTATCTTTGGGTTTAACTTGCTCATCTTTCTAGAAGCTTGAGATGTGGCATTACGTTGTTTACTTGTGCTCGTTCTGTTTTCTTGATATGACAATTTATTGTTATATATTTCCCTCTTAAGACCATTCATTGCATCCCACAGATTGCAGTATGCTGTTTCTGCATTTTCACTGAACTGTAGGTATTGCTTTATTTCTTCTTCAATGTCGTCTTTAGCCCACTGGTTATTCAAAAGTTTATTTAATTTCCATGCATTTATTCAGATTTTGCAATTTCTTTTGCCATTAATTTCCAATTTCAATGCCCTATGATCCGATATTATGCATGGGATAATTTCAATACCTTTGCAGTTACTTAAGAATGTTTTATGGGATAATTTATGGGACATTTTGGAGAATGCCCCATGTGCAGCTGACAGGAATGTATGTGTATTCTGATGTGTTTGAGTAGAACACTCTGTAAACATCTAAGTCCAATTATTCACAGTGATTCAATTATTCACAATGATTCAGTTCTATTATTTCTTTGCTGACTTTTTGTACAGTTGCTCTATCTCTTTGTGGCAATGGGCTGTTAAGTTCCCCTGTTATAATTGTGTTCTTGTGTATTTGATTTTCCATGTCCATTATATAGTTGGGTTCTCCTGTATTTGATCCATATATATTTATAATTGTTAATTCTTCCTCTTGAATTTTTCCACTAATGAGTATGTAGTGACCTACTTTACCTCTTTTAATCAATTTAGATTTGAAGTTCACATTGTCTGCAAATAGAATAATTACCCCTGATTTTTTCTTGGTTCTTCTTGCATGAAATACTGCTTTCTATCCTATGACTATTAATGTGTGAGTTTCCTTTTGGGTCAGATGTGTTTCTTGTATAGAGCATATTGTGGGATCTTGTTTCTTGATCCATTCTGTCAACCTATTTTAAAAAAAAATTTATTGAAGGAGAAAAAGAAAAAAACAGAAAAAGGGTACAAGTAATACAGAATTTCATTCTTTTTTTTAAAATCAGTACTGGGGATCAAGCTCACAACTGCCTGCTTGCAAGGCAGGTGCATATGCTGCTGAGCTAAGTCCCCAGCCCCTTGTAATACAGAATTTGAAAAAAATAAACAGTAGGAAATCACTACTTAATAGATTACATATTGTCATCTTAGAAATAGTTGTTCAAGTTACAAAATTAAAGCATACAAAGTGGACATTCAAACAGTGAGACTGCAAAGAGTTCTGTTCAATGATCCAACAAAAATTCAGTAATATGGTTATCTATCTTATACACTTAAATATACATGCAGTTATATCCTTTAGAGCACTTTCTTTTCCTCTCTTTTTTACAATGACAACTACACATTCTGAGTTTTATTACTCCCATAGTTCTGATTACTTTTTTTTGAAGAGAATAAAACCAAATCTGAGATAACAAAGCAGAATCAATTAAATCAAAAGGATGGACATCGTACATAATGTAAAAACAGAATAAAAGGTGATCAACAATGGTTACCATAATGCCTCTTGCTATGTTAAAAAGAATTGCCTATATCATCAGTTATAATAAAATAACTGAACAAAATAATACAGACCAAAACCAGTAAAATTGAAACATTTGAGACATTACAGGACTTCAAAAGAAGACAATAGTCAAACCAGAATGGACATCATAGTGAATCTTATTATCTTTAAAGTAGTTGGTTATACCCTCAAACTTGATACTATCAAGCAAAAGAGAATAGAGTAAAATCAGTCAAAACAAGATGGTGAGAGCAATACAGGCTTTCAAATCAAGTTAAAAGGAAATCAAAATGGGTTACTATAATATATCCTGCTATTTATAAATTATTTTATCCCTTAATTAAAAATACAAAAAAATAAGTAATAAAAAAAGGAGATTGAGATAAAAGAGGGCATAACAACACAACAGCACAGGTCAGAACAACAATTTAACCAACACAGTGTTTCACTACAAGATATCCCAACATAACAGTAGTTACCATAGTGTCTCTTTCCTTGAAATATTTGAGTATAACTTGATATACTGTAGCATCAAACATATCAAGACAATGTAAAACCATTTAAGGGAATGACAGTATTACAGGGTATTTAGAACCAACTAACAAAAAATGAACAATGATTTCTATATTATATCCTTGTCTATAAAAGTTTTTGTTTATTCTATCACATATAATAAAAATCCAATAAGATACATATTAAGACCGATAAAGACAGAAGAACAAAAGCTTGATGGGACTTCAAAACAAGATGATAAATCAACACTAGCTGTTATGAGGTCTTGTTTTCTCCAAAATAGCTGTTCATACTATCACAGACAATAAAATCAAACAGCCCAGAATAAAACCATTTTAATTAATGGGTAAAACATTATAAGGCTTCAAAGCAATATAATGGGGGATCATGATTACCACATACTTTTATGTATTGTCATCATTTCTTACACTAAGGAAACTATTAGGTATTCATACATGTAAGTTTGATTTATTTCACTTACAATTATGGTCTCAAGCTGCACCCATTTATTTATAAATATCTCAATGTTATCCTTCTATATAGCTGAGTAGTACTCCACTGTATAAAATTTCCACAACTTTTTTGTCCATTCCTCAGTTGATGGACACTTAGGTTGTTTCCAAGATCTGGCTATTACAAAATGTGCTGCTATAAACTTGGGTGCACATATATCACTGTGGTATGATGCTTTCAGTTCTTCTGGGAATATGCCTACAAGTGGACTAGCTGGATCAAATGGGGCTTCCAAGCCCAGCTTTCTGAGAAATCTCCAGACTGACCTCCACAATGGTTGCACCAGTCTCCCTCCCACCAACAGTGCAGGAGAGTTCATTTTTACCCACAGCCACTCCAGCGTTTGTTGTTGTTGGTTTTCTTGATCTTGGATATTCTTTCAGGAGTGAGATGGAATCTCAGTGTGGTTTTAATTTGCTTTTCTCTAATGACTAATGATGATGAACATTTTTTCATGTATCTATTTCCCAATTGTATTTCTTCATCTGAGAAGTGTGTATTCATCTCAGACACCCATTTTTGGATTGGATCTTTGAATTTTGGGGGTCTGATTTTTTAATTCTTTGTGTGTTTTAGACAGAAGTCCTTTGTCTGAGAGAACAGTTCTCTAAGATTTTTTCCCAGTTTGTGGGTTTTATTCACTATTCAGGATTTTTTTGACATGCAGAAACTTTTTAATAAGAGGTGACCCCAGTTATTGATTCTGCAAAGTATTTCCTGTGTGGTTTGAGTAATGTTCATGAAATTCTCTACCTACCCCTATGTCTTCAAAGTTTTTACCCAACTTGACTTCCAACAGACTTAGTGTTTCTGTTTTAATATTCATATCTTTGATCCATTTAAATTTTAATTTAGTACATAGTGATAAGCATGGGTCTACTGTTAGTTTTCACCATATGGAGAGCCAGTTTTTTCAACACCATTTATTAAAGAGACTGTCGTTCTTCCAGTGAACATGTTTGCCCTTTTATCAGAGATAAGGTTGTTGAGTGTGTTTGTAGTTGTGGTTGTATCTTCTAATCTATTCCTTTGATCTTCAGCTCTGTTTTGATTCCTTTACCATGTTCATTTTACTACAGTTGCCTTGTAGTATAACTTCAGGGATTGTGATGCCTTTTACCTTGCCTTTGCTGCTTAAAACTGTCTTTGTTATTCTAGGTCTCTTCTGGTTCTAGATGAATTTTAGGAGTGATTTGTCTAGATCTATGAGGTATGTTGAAGGTATTTTTATTGGGATTGCATTGAATTTGTATGATACTTTTGGGAGAATGGCCATTTTCACACTATTTATTCTTCTTATTCGTAAGCAAGTGATGTCTTTTCACTTTCTGAGATCCTCTTCAATTTCTTTTTTCAGTATATTATAATTTTTCTTGGATAGGTCTTTCACTTCTTTTGTGAGAGTAATTCCTAAATATTTCATTTTTTTTGGTTGCTAGGGTGAAGGGTGTGGCTTCTCTTATTTCTCTCTCTTTGATTGTTTTTAGTGTATAGAAATTCTATTAATTTTTGAGTAGTGATTTTGTATCCAGCTACATTGCTGAATTTATTTACTATATCAAAGAGACTTTCATGGAGTTTTGGGGGGTCTTCTATGTAGAGTATCATGTCACTTGCAAATAATGATAATTTAATTTGTTCTTTTCTTATCTTTACCCCTTTATTTCTCTCTCATCTAATTGCTCTGGCTAGTATTTCCAGTACTATCTTAAATAGGAGCAGTTATAAGGGGCATCCTTGTCTTGTGCCTGACTTTAAAGTAAAGACCTTCAACTTTTGGCCATTTAGTAAGATACTGGCTGTTAATTTGTCATACATGGCCTTTATTATTTTGAGGTAAAGGCGATCTATTCCAAATTTCTGTAAGGTTCTTTTCGTGAATGTGTGTTGGACCTTATCAAAGCTTTTTCTGCATCTATAGAAATGATCATGTGATTCTTACTTTTGATTTGTTGATATGGTGGATTACATTTATTGATTTATGTATGTTGAACCATCCTTGCACGCCTGGGATGAATCCCACTTGGTCATGAGTATAATTTTCTTGATGATTTGCTGCATCCTATTTGACACTATTTTATTGAGGATTTTTGTATCTACATTTATTAGGGAGATTGGTCTATAGTTCTTTTTTTTAGTTTGATCTTTCTCCAGTTTTGGTACTAGAGTAATATTTGCTTCCAGGAATAACTTAGGAAAGATCGCTTCCATTTCAATTTCATTGAAAAGTTTGAGAAGTGTCAGCATTAAGTCTTCTTTACACTTCCTGTGGAATTCTGCAGTGAATCTGCCTGGGCCTGGGCTCTTCTTTGTAGGTAAGGACTTATTACATTTTCAATTTCATTAATAGAGATTGGGTTATTCAGCAGTTTTAAATCTTCTTGACCTAGTTTTAGTACTTCATTTGTTTCTAGGAATCTGTGTATTTCCTCTATGTTATTGAACTTATGAGAGTAGAGGTTTTTGAAATAGGCATTGATGATCTTCTGTATTTCTACAGAGTCTGTAGTGATTTTGTCTTTTGCATTCCTCATTGCATGAATTTGAGCTTTTTCTTCCCTTTTAAAAATAAGGTTGGCTAGGTTCTTATCAATTTTATTTTTCTTTCAAAGGACCAACTCTTTGATTCATTGATTCTTTTGGATTGTTTTCTTAGTCTCTATTGCATTAATTTCTGCTCTGATTTTTGTAATTTCCTCTCCTCTTTTGTCTTTGGGCTTGACTTGCTCTTCTTTTTCTAGTTGTTTGAGGTGTACATCAGGTTGTTTATTTGTATTTCTTCTGTTTTCCTGATATGGGAACTCAGTGAAATAAATTTTCCTCTGAGGACAGCTTTCATTGCATCCCACAGATTCTGCTAAGTTGTATTTGTATTTTCATTTGCTTGTAGGTATTGAATAGTTAGTTTCCTCTTTAATTTGCTCTGTGACCCACTAATTACTCAAGAGTGTGTTATTCAGTTGCCATGTGTTTGCGCGATTTTGCAGTACCTTTTGTCATTAATTTCTAATTTCATGGTGCTATGAACCAATAACATGCAAGGGATAATTTCAACTCTTTTGCATTTATTTAAACATGATCTGTGAGCTAATGTGTGGTCTACTTTAGAGAATGACCCATGTATTGCTGAGAAGAATGTGTATTCTGATGTTGGATGTAACACTCTGTATATGTCTATTAAGTCCAAGTGTATCTAAATCATCTTTAAGTTTTCCTTGCAGGGTTGTCTTGGTGATCATGAAGTTCTTCACCTGTTCTTTGTCATCGAAGTTTCTTATTTCTTCTTCAATTTTTTTTGTCTTTTTCCTTTTTATCAGTACTGGGCATCGAACTCACGACTGCCTGTTTGCAAGGCAGGTGCTTATGCTACGAGCTAAATCCCCAGCCCCTCTTCATCAATTTTGAAGGACAGTTTTGCAGGGTACATCAGTCTAGGTGAAAATCATTTTCCTTTAGGATCTGAAATACTTCACTCTATTTTCTTCTTGACTTCATTGTTTGTGTTGAGAAGTCTGCTGTGATCCTGATAGGCTTTCCTTTATAGGTGATCTGTCTTTTCTCTGACAACTTTTAGTATTCTATTCTTATGTTAGATTTATGGGATTTTGATTATTTGGTTATGGCTATTTGGAGTTCTATGTGCTTCACTAATCCTAATGTCAGCTTCCATTCTCAAGTTTAGGAAATTTTCAGCTATGACTTCTATGAATAGCCTTTTGATATCATTTGTGCTGTTCTTTCTTTTTCATTTAACCCTATTAATCTTATATTGTTTTTTTTGCATCATTTTGCAGCTGTTGAATTGTTATTTCCTGATTCCTTGTTTTTTTAAAAAAAAGATCTTTCCTTTCCTGTTCACTAGCTGCAATCTTATCTTCAAGGTGTGAAATTCTATCTTCACTTTTGTTGAGTCGGCTTTGACAATTTTTGATGGAATTTTTGATTTCCTATATATCTCTTTGAATGTGCTTCATGCATTCTGTTTGTTTCTTAAATTGTTCATCCAGGGATTCTATTTTTTTTTTGTTTTGTTCCTCTAATATTTTAATTGTGTCTGCTTTAGAGTATTCATTATCTCTTTCATTAATTTTATCATTTCTTCTTTTACCTGGGAGATTATTTCTGGTTTGAATTCCTTTAAAGCTTCTTGGAGTTGCTTCTTTATTTCAGTTGCTATTAGTACAGATATTTCAGGTGCATGGCATATGTTTTCTTCTGTGTACATTGCTCTCGGGTTTCTTGGGATGGGATGGAGGTTTGAGGTTGCATTTGGTCATTGGTTTTGTCACTTTTCTATATTTCTGTGTTTCAAGTATTTTTGTAAGGCTTCCCCTGGATGTGTTGGAAATCATTTCCTATGCCCTAGGCTCCTGGGACTAAATGAAGGGAGCTGAGCATGGTCCAGTCAGGCTCTCAGGCCCTCCTGTGCTACCTTCTGTGTTCCAGGTAGCCTGGCAGGTACCTACCAACTGTGGTTGATGGGCTAAAGCTCTCCCTGGGCAAAGACCAATGCCCTGAAACTCACTTTACCTGCTTGCCACTACCTTTATTGAAGAAGGTCAGTGGGAGTAATCTCAGGCTGCAAAACCTCCCAAGGTGAGTCTAATGTGGCTAGTCTCTGGGTGGGTCCTTGAGCTCTGGGAGCAATGATCTTACCACAATGTCCCTGGCTTGGGATGGCACATGGAATCACCCTAGCCACCAGCTGAGTTTCTCATTTCCCAGTTCTAGAGAAAGTCACTGGGCGTGTCTTGGGCAGGCCTGAAACCTGCCAGGGGCTAGGCTCTGGGTGTGCCCTTGAGCTCTGGGAGCAATGATCTTAACACAGTCTCCTGGGCTCTGAATGGGGAGCAGACTCACGCCAGCCTCCAGCTGAGTTTCTGGGTTCCTGGTTCCAGAGAAGGTTGCTGGGTATGTTCTGGGCAGGCCTGAAACCTGCCAGACAAGCATAGCCTATTTGACTGTCCTCTGAGTGGGTCCTTGAGCTCTGGGAGCAATGATCTTTTTTTTTTTTAATTTAAAGAAAAGGAAACAAAAGAATACATGGAGATTTTAAAAAAGGGTAGAAATGATACAAACTTACAGAAAAACAAACGGTAAGAAATTGCTGGTTGATAAGTTACACATTGTCATCTTAGAAGTAGCTGTTCATGTTATGGAATTAAAGCATTTAGAATGACATTCATAAAGTGAGACTACAAACCCTTCTGCTCTATGATCGAACAAGAGCTCAGTAACATGGTTATCAGTCCTACACATTTGTTTTACTTCTCAAAGAGGGTAAGATTAAACATATCAGAACAGAACATAGCAGTTAAAAAAAGCAATTTAAAGAAATACAGATTTCATAGGAAGCCCACTGGAGATCTTGATTGTCTATCTAACTGTCTCTAGTTTTTTACAAATAGTTGTCCCCATCTTCATCCACCTTATATACTTAGTGTATATTATAGAACTAATCAAATCATTGAAGACTTTTTAGGTCCTCAAGTACCAAATTAGGGAAGACAATAGTAACTACCAACTCATCTCTCCTTCTCTTTGTGATAGCTGTCCCCATCTCTACATATGCTGAAATTGAACTCAAGAAACCAGTCCAATGTCATTCTAATCAGCAAACATTAGTATTGCTAGAATTTCTATCATAATGCTACTAAATTAGCCTCAGGTTTCTTAGTGTCTCTTCCTCAGAGTATCTGTTCATTACATCTTACATTATATAATCTGTTCCCATAAATAATTAAAAAGAAAAAAAGAACCCATGTGTGAATTTCTACATATATATCTATCCTCTCTGTGTTATAGGGAATACCAAGTCATAGCAAGACAGCAAAACAATTTCCTAGAAAAACATGCAATGGATAAAACATTTAAGACCACAATATAGATGATCTTCCATAGTTACTATGTTTCCTCTTGTTATTTTCAATAGATTTGACCACCACACTGGCTTATTATAGTTAAATATAGTATCACCTATTTTTATAAAAACTTAACTTTGGCAGCATTATAGGGTTTGGAAGCTGTTACTAATTAATACCAGTATGGATATTCTTTACAACTTGTCATCCTCAGAGTAGTTGCCTCTACTTTTAGGGTTGATACTGACAAGCATACCAATTTCAAATAAAATCAGCCATGGCCAACCCATAGTCTTATGATTCAGATTCAATTAAGATCAGTCATAGTAAGACAATGTAAGTATTATAGGATTTCAGTTTAAGTTAATAGGAAAGTAAGGATAGTTACCATGGTATAGCCTGCTATTTTTGGGTCAAGATGTCTGTGTCCTCAAATCTGACATGAGCGGACAGACCAGAACAAATTAAATTCAATCTAAATATGGCACTAGGGCTACTGTGTCTTTTAAATCATTATACACCATTAGCAATGACCTCTGCTTTTTTTTTTTTAAAAATATAGTTTCAGAGCTGTCTATACTAAAGACTAGCTTACCGTCCCTGCCTCATGTCTGCTACTCCACTTTTCTGCTATAATTTGTCCACCTTATTCCCTCATTCCATTGTCTGCCCCGTTCACTGAGGCCTCTCTGCCACTGTTGCTGGAATCCTGGTATCTCTTCCTCTCTTTCTCTGTAATGTCCTTCAGCGCTCTCTGTAGGGTTGGATTGGTGGCCATGAACTCCCACAGTTCCTCCTTGTCTTGAAAGTATCTTATTTCTTTATTAATTTTTAGAGAGAGTTTTGATGGATATATGAACTTTGGTTGCATATTTTTTTCTTTCAGGACTTGGAATATTTCTCCCCACTCCCTTCTTGACTTAAGAGTTTGTGTTGATAAGTCTGCTGTTATTTTGATAGATTTCCCGTTATAGGTAACCTGCATCTTTTCTCTGGCTGCTTTTAATATTCTGTTTTTTTGGTGGATTTCTGGGATCTCGATTATTATATGTCTAGGCGTAGATCTGTTTTGGTTGTAGGTAGCTGGTGTTCTGTATGCTTCTTTTATCTGGATATCATTTCTTTTTGCTATACATGGGAAATTTTGCTTTAATATCTCTGTGAATATTTTTTGTATTTCATTTTTGGATGTTCCTGCTTCCTCACTCACATTCTTTATTCTTAGGTTATGTATCTTTTTGTCATCTTCCAGTTTTAGAATTGCTTCTTTCTGGTTCCTTGTTATTTTTAAGAGGCTTTTTCTTTCACGTTCATATGTCCTAAATCTCTCTTCAAGTTTCAGAAGGCTGTCTTTAGTTTCTGTCAAGGCATTTTGCCAATGTTCAATGGAGTTTTTAGTTTCCTGATATTCTCTTTGGATCTGTTTCATGTATTCTAGGTTACGCTTAAATTCTTCTTCAGATGCTTCTCTTTCTTTTCTGATTTCCTCAGTTCTTCCATCTGTGTTCTCTTGGGCGGGGCTTGTCATTTCTTTAATTAATCTCTTTATATCTTGCCTCACTTGGATCAGGAGTACAGCTTTAAATTCCTCTATGAGATCATGTAGGTAGTTTTTAATTTCGGCTGATTCTGTGTCGAGTAGTGGATGGTTACTGTGCTTGTTCTCTTCAGTGTTTAGTTCTCCTGGGCTTATTTTCTCCTGTTGGGCAGCTGGAGATTTTTTTAAATTTTTATCTCTTGTCATGTTTCTGGTTTCTTTCAGACTGTCCTGGAGTTCTCTGGCCCTCTCCGAATTGCTTAGGGCCTTTCAGAAGCGTGCTGGCTTGAGTTTTTGCTGTCCTCCCCAATTTATTGTTATCTGGGGTAGACTGGGATGCAGGGGCAGTACAGGCTAGTCTCTAGCCTCTGTGCCAGTTAGTTCCTAAATTAGGCTGTACTTTCTGGTTGTCACTGAGTTGTGACTATTTTGTATCCGCTCATTGGGCCCCAAGCAGAGGCTTGGGTTAGCCCCAGTATCTCCTGCCAGTTCTCTTTGTACCAGAAGCAGCTGACTAATGTCACTATGGCACAGGGTCCTGCCCAAATCTCAGCTGTTCTCTTCCAGACCTCTCTGTGTCAGGAGTACCAGCACAGCAGAACTGCCCAAACTCAAGATGTCTCCCACCAGTTCTCTGTATGAGGCTGAAGCCAACACGTACTCAGGCTTTGCCCAATTCCAAGATGCCTTCCACTAGCCCTCCCTACAGGGGGCTCAGTGACGCCACTGAGCTGTAGGTTCTGCCCAACTGTAAAATGGCTGCCACCAGACTCTGTGTTATTGATGTCCCCGTGGTGGTGGGCACTGTCCCGTTCCAAGATGTTCTCTGGCCAACCCCGGCAGTCGCAGGGTCTCCAGTACTCACCAGGGTCCAAGCCGCCCACCTTTCCCATGTTCCCGGCACAGCGCGGATTGGTCAGAGATCCACGCAGCGTGCACTCCCTGTACAGCACAGAACAGTCAGAAATCCGCGCAGCGCCTGGTACAGTGCGGAGTGGTCAGAAATCTGTGCTGCGTGCATTCCCGGTACAGGGTGGAACCGGGAGCAATGATCTTAATACAGTGTCCAGGGCCCAGGATGGTATGTGGATTCACCTCAGCCATCAGCTGACAACGTATTTCTTTTGATAGTGATTTGAGGCCATTTACATTAGGGATATCATTGATATGCACTGGCTCGACTTTGCCATGTTATGTTCCAGTTGTTTGCTTTCTGTTCCCCCACTATTGTTTAACTGCTTGTCCTACCTGGTGTTTCTTTCTGTTTTTGTTATCAGGATTGTGGTCACTTTTATCTCTATGTAGTATGTGTTTCAATACTCTTTCTAGGGTTTGTTTGGCTGATGTGAATTTCTTCAATTGTTCTTTGTTGTGGAAGTATCTTGTTTCTCCATTAAATTTGAATGAAAGTTTTTCTGGGTACATCAGTCTGGATTGAAGGTTGTTTTCTTTCATGGGTTGAAATATCTCATTCTAAGCTCATCTTGACTTCAGGGTTTGTGCTGAAAAGTCTGCTGTGATTCTAATGGGCTTACTTTGATAGGTGAGTTGTGAAATTTCCCTAATCACTTTTAGTGTTCTGTTTTTATGCTGTATGTCTGAGATCTTAATTATATGTCTGAGTGTAGATTTATGTTTGTTGTGACTGGCATTCTATATGCTTCAGTTATGTGCATATCAGATTTTTTCCCCATGTTTGGGAAATTTTATACTATTACTTCTGTGAATATTTTAGTTATGTCATTGCATTGAGTCCTTTATCTTCACTGTGCCTGTTAGATTTATATTGTTTCCTTTGGCATCATCTTGAAGTTGCTGGATTGTCATTTCATGCTGCTTTGTTATTTAAAAGTTCTATCCTTTCATCATTGCTAATTGTGATCCTGTCCTCAAGGTCCAAAATCCTATCCTCAGCTTAAATGAAGCTGACAGCTCTGTACAGAAGTTTTTGTTTATTGGATAACTCTTTGATTTTGTTTCATGAATTCTGCTTGTTTTCTACATTTTTCATTCAAGGTTTCAATCAGTTTCCCATGCTCCTGTACTTTTTTCTCTATTTCTTCTTTAGTTGTGCCCAGCAACTCCTTTACTAAGGTTGTTACTTCTATCTTTACATGAGAGAGTACTTCTAATTTGATTTCCTTTATAGCCTCATGGAGTTTTTTTTTTTATTTCACTTGCTATCTTTTCAGAGATTTCCAGTGTGTTACTTTTGAAGTCCTCTACTTCAATGTCTCCTGTACTTGCTAGATATTTCAGATTGCATTTTGCTTTTTCATTTTGCCATTTTTCCTTTTCGAGTTGATATTTGATCCTTCAATCCCACTAGGGTCAACTGTTGTTAGTGTATCTCCTTGGGTCCTAATATAAGGTTGAGGTTTGCCCAATTGCTGGGTCCATCTGAAGAGATGGGCCAGCACCTGACTTCCCACTGCAGGGCCTGATGGGTGAGTCTTGTATTCTTGGGCTGACAAGCCTAGTAGTATTGATTTAGGTCAACTTTTAGTTCCTGCTATTACTTTATCTTCAGGTTATTCCAGGTCACCAATCTTCATGTCTCTAGTGTTTGTGTTGGCTGAGGCCTTACTGTGTCTCTATTGTGTACCTATGTGTCTCATAAGCCCTTTTGATTTTCTCCAAGTTCAATGAGTCCTTATTGGCACACTCCTCACCCTGCCTGATGTTTTCTGTTGCAGGAAGGGGTCACCCACACTCTTGCCAGACTCATGAAGGTCTTACAGTTAGTTGGAGGCAGCTTTACTATTGGCCCTATTTAACCCACTGTACACCTCTATTTTAGGCACATACTCACCACACGGACTGGAGGCTGCTAAAATCTTCTGTTTGGCTGAGGCAGTGACTGAATCTCCCTTCAAGTTAGCACAGTGAATCTGCTGTATTCAAAGTTCTGGGAGAAAAGGTGGGAGCTGAAGATCAACAGCAGTATTAGGTACAGGAGGTAGGGAGTGTCCCTGAGGGGCCAGCAGATATCTTGGGTCTGGGAATCCACTGGCATGGGCCAAGGTTTCAGGGCAGTGTGGCATTCCTCAGTGCAGCCTGAAGTCACCGAGGAAGCAGGTGGCTGTGTGGGCCAAGGTCCAAGGGCAGCATGCATTCCCCAGGGCCAGCAAGAGTTGAGCAGGAAGCTTGTGACAGCCTGGGCCAAGATCCCAGAGCAGTGTGACATCCTTCAGTGATGGCTGGGGTTGCACCTATTTCTGGGTTTTGAATGGTATTTCAAAGCTTCCTTGGTGCACTGGGAATCACCTGGCCCACTTTTGGCTCCTGGGGCAGACTGTTGGCAACTGCTTTCCACTTGGAGTTCACTGGGTGTGGGCCAGTTGGGCCTGCAGGACTCCCATGTGTCTTTTGGTGATTTCAGACCTATGGCATGGTCTTATTGTGGGACCAAAGTTCTAAGGCTTCTCTGTGCACTAGAATTAAACCCATGGACAGTCAGAGCCTGGGACTGGATTCTGGGTCCTGCTTGCTGCTTGGAGGTGGCTGGGCATGGCCTGGTTTGAAATTGTTTATTTGCATCTGAGATATTTTTCAGAAGTATTGAGTATACCTGGATTTTCTAATAGTTCATTAAAACATATGGAAGGATTTTATTTTACTACAAATCCAATATGTGTCAATAATATATATTATAGGAAAGCTAAAAGCATTCTATCTATTATCTTTGTTAATACAATTATACAGTTCAGACCAAAAGATCTAGAATTTCAGGTTTTGAGACAGCCTGACCACAGGTACAGCATTGTGTCTAATGATGAATACTTTACATCAATACACATTTCAAGCTTTTAAAAATTTAAGTGCTCATTATCTAATTATGTAATAATTATTATATAAAATAATTATATATATGCATATTAAAAATTTCAGTACATTTATTATATAGGTATGTATGATCATAACAATAAAGAAGTGTATAAAAATAAAATTCACCAGTAAGTCTATCATATTGAAGGGATCATTGCTAAAACTTCCAAATTAAGAATGAAGTCCACAGTTACACAGAGCAGTGCTTTTCTACATATGATTACACATTACAAAACAGACTCATAGCTTAAAATCTTTTGCAATCTATTTTTAAATATACCAGTATTATAGAGATATATTGCCTAACAAAATATATTTATGTCATATTTTTATCATCACTGCTTGTGTTACTAGGAGTTTAACTTAGGTCTTATTAAATATTTAGCCACATTTTTATCATGATTTTTAAATATTTAGCCAAATATTTTTATCATCATTATTTTTGTTGTAATAGTTATTGAATCTAGTTCTTTGTGCTTGCAAGGCAAATACTCTGCCATTGAGCTGCATTATCCGTTGTCGTTTTCTTTCTGTTTTTTTTTTTTCCACACAAGGTCTTGCTCTGTAACTGAGGCTGACTTTGAACTCATTATGTTGTTCAGGCTGGCCTTGAATTTGTCATGATCTTCCTGGCTGAGCCCTCTGAATACTAGGATTACAGTAGTGTGCCACTGCACCTGGCTCCCCTTTTAATTTTTATTTTGAGACAGAGTCTCTAAATTCCTCAAATTGTTCTCAAAATTGTGGTCTTTTGGCCTCAGTCATCCAAATAGCTGAGATTCCAGCCAGGCACTATTGCACTGGCCTCACATATTCATATTTTATTTATAAATGTGCCATGGTTTTAAAGTCTGATTTAATTTGTTGGCTATATGTTTATTCATCAAAGTTTGCTAATAGGAAGTATGTGATAATTTATTATTGCACAACTTTTGGATTGCTTTCTTTTTTTAAAAAAAATTTTATTTAAGGAGAAAAAAACAGAAAAAAGGGTACAAGTTATACAGAATTTCAGAAAAAGTAAACAGGAAATCACTAGTTAATAGATTACATATTGCCATCTTAGAAATAGTTGTTCAAGTTACAAAATTAAAGCATATAAAGTGGACATTCAAACAGTGAGACTGCAAACAGTTCTGTTTAATGATCCAACAAAAATTCAGTAATATGGTTATCTATCTTATACACTTAAATATACATGCAG
Organism: Cavia porcellus; assembly: GCF_034190915.1. Lineage (NCBI taxonomy): Eukaryota > Metazoa > Chordata > Mammalia > Rodentia > Caviidae > Cavia > Cavia porcellus. The sequence continues at coordinate 37,607,637 of NW_026947489.1, forward strand.
TTACATCCTTTAGAGCACTTTCTTTTCCTCTCTCTTGCACAATGACAGTTACACACTTTGGGTTTTATTACTCCCACACTTCTTATTACTTTTTTTGAAGAGAATAAAACCAAATGTAACATAACAAAACAGAGTCAGTCAAATCAAAAGGATGGACATAATACATAATATAAAAACAAAATACAAGGTGATCAACAATGGTTACCATAATGCCTCTTGTTATCTTAAAAAGAATTGCTTATATCATCAGTTATAATAAAATTGAACAAAACAGTAAACAACAAAACAATAAAACCAAAACATTGGAGACATTACAGGACTTCAAAAGAAGATAATAGTCAAACCAGAATGGTGGGCATCATAATGAATCTTATTGTCTTCACAGTTGTTGCCTATTCTCTCGAACTTGGTACTATCAAGCAAAACAGAATAGAGGAAAATCAGTCAAAACAAGATGGTGAGAGCAATACAGGGTTTCAAATCAAGTTAGTAGGAAATCAAAGAGGGTTACTATAATGTATCCTGCTATTTTTAATTTATTTTTCCATTAATTGAAAAGATAAAAATAAAAAAGTAATAAAAAAGGAGATTGAGATAAAAGAGGACATAACAACAAAACAGCACCAGTTAAAACATAACCATTTAAGCAAAATAGTGTTTCAAGATATCCCAGCATAAAAGTAGTTACCATAATATTTCTTTCCTTGAAATCTTTGAGTATAACTTCGTATACTGTAGCATCAAAAATATCAAGGCAATGCAAAACCATTCAAGAGAATGACAATATTACAGGGTATTTAGAATCAACTAACAGAAAATGAACAATGGTTTCTGTATAATCTCCTTGTCTATAAAAGTTTTTGTTTATATTGTCACATATAATAAAATCCAATAAGAAACAACATGTTAAGACCAATGGAGATAGAAGAACAAAAGCTTGATGGGACTTGAAAACAAGATGATACTGAATCAGCACTAGCTTTTATGATATCTTGTTTTCTCCAAAATAGTTGTTCCTACCATCCAACCTTCTCTGCCTCATTTCTGTTGAGCTCTTTTTTCCATCATTAGTTGTCAGTTTGTCTTCTTCATTTTGTTTTCTGCTCCATTCATTGTGGCCTCTCTGCCACTGTTTCTGGAATCTTGGTATTTTTGCTTTTTAGAATGTCCTGCAGTATTCTCTGTAGAGTTGAATTGGTGGTTGCAAATTACCCTAGTTCCTCTTTATCCTGGAAGCACCTTGTTTTTCCATCAATAAGGGACAGTTGTGCAGGATATATCAATCTTGGCTGGAGGTTATTATTTTTCAAAGCTTGAATTATTTCCCCCCATGCTCTTCGTGATTTGATGGTTTGTGCCGAGAAGTCTGCTGTAATTCTGATGGGTGTTCCCTTGTAAGTAACCTGTTTCTTGTCTCTGACAGCTTTTAATATTCTGTTCTTATATTGTATTTCTGGAATTTTGCTTATTATATGCCTGGGTGTAGCTCTGTTTGGGTTGTAGGTGGCTGGGGTCCTGTATGACTCATACATCTAAGTATCTTTACCTTTTGCTAAATTAGGGAAATTCTTCTGTATTATTTCTGTGAATAGCCTTTGTAGTTCGTTTGTGTCCCTACTTGTTCTTTTATGTTCTTAATTCTTAAATTATAGATCCTCTTATCTTCTAGCCTTTGTATTATTGCTGTTTGTTTCCTTGTTATTTTTAAGAAGTTTTTCATTTCATGCTCCCATGTTACAAATCTGCCTTCCAGTTCAGAAAATCTATCCTTAGTTTCTTTCAAGCTGTTATGCCACCTTTCAATAGAGTTTTTAGTTTCCTGGTAATCTCTTTGAACCTGCTTCACGTATTCTATGTTTTCTCTATTTTCTCCATCAAACAATTCTCCCTTTTTTTCCTGTTCTTCCATTCCACCATCTGTTTTTTCTTGGGTGGTGCTTAGCATTTCTCTAGCTATTCTACTTATATCTTGCTTTACTTCATTCAACACTTCACTTTTTAACTCATGTATGAGGCTCCAGAGATATCACTTTATGTCTATTGGTGCTGTGCCTGATTTTGCATGTTTTCTGTCCTTATTCTCCTTTGCATTAACCTTTCCTGGATCAGTGTTCTCAGGATTGGGGACTAAAGACCCTTTCTTGTTGCTTCCTCTTCCCATACTTTTTGTTCCTTCCATACAAGTTTATAAAGGAGGCCCAGTTTCTTTCTTTGTCAGTTACAGTTTATTTGAGTGTGCCAGTGAGGTGTTCCTGCCCACTGCAATGTACTAGGGAGACACAAACCTGGGCAGCCTCTGCTGGCCCCACCCCTCCAGGTCAACCTACTAATGGCTTCACTTCATTAGGGTGCACCTCCAGGTGCAGGGACCTGGTTTGGGCTAGCCTACTGGGTCTTAGTTCGTGGCATCACCCAGGCCAAGTGCTCCTCACCAATCCCACTTGATAGGGGAATATGTGACTAAAGTCACTGCAGCATCCTGTTCTGGCTAGTCTTCCTGGTCCCAGAATGTCCTCTGTTGGAGCCTCCTAGTGTATGGAAGGGTCCCCGTTCCTCTCACTCACTGCAGGTCGATGCAGGGCTCCCTACCAGTCCCACTCTCAACTCCGTTCACCGATTCCCACTCTCAGAGCTTTTGCATCTCTGTCCCTGCTGTGCCGATTCAGACACAGCAGCAATGGCAGGAAATCCAAGCCACAGTTTCCAGAGGAGTGGGTTCAAGCTTTGGCACTGAGATTTTATCTGTTCCAGTTATAGCACTAGGATTGCATTTCCAGTTGGTTTCTGTCAGCTTAGGTTGTTCCTTGTTTGGCAGGGTATATCTCCCCTTGCTTAGGACTCCTCACATCACACCATTCACACTATCTCAGAGAGCCTCCATAGCTGCTGTTATCTATCTCATGTTCTCCTGGAAGCTTGCATATACTTTCAATTGAGCTTTTATTCTTTGCATATATCCCTGAGTTTCCTAGGTCCAGGGGATCCATGTTTTTTCCTTGTATTTCTCACATGGTTTTATTCCAGGTCTGGACAGTAACACTCAAAGAGGTTCTTTCTCTACTGCTTGTCATTCTGCCATTTTAGTGCCTGGGTCCATTCCATGGATTTCAACAGATGTTCAATAAGATATATTCAGATGCAAAAATGTATAATAACGTATGTTCTACTATGGCATCATACAGTAATTTTGCTTCCCTTACTTGTATGCTATGCTTGGTTATTACTTCCTATCCTCAGTAGTTTGATTTTTTTGGGTGCACAGGGTCTCAACATGTAGTTTTGGCTGGACTTGAACTCTCAGGGATTCTCCTACTTTGCTCTTTCAAGTGCTGGGATTACAGATATGCATAACCTCAATTTATTGCAAGTGAAGTGGGTTAGTGAACAATATAGGAATCCAAGCAGCCTAATTGATAAATTTTGAATTTTATTAGCTGAGATCAGGGTCAATCACACATAGACCCCTGTTTTAGAGTCCCACCGAGTGGCATTGAACTGGAAGGTTACAGAACTTCTAAAAGATAAAACCACAAAAAAAGACAGTTGCTATACTGTTACATTAATTTTTGATTGACAGCTGTATCCTGCTTCTTTGTTAAGCAGGTTAATTTTTGTCTTGTGGGTGTAGCTAATTTTGCTTTTCTCATGGGATTGTTCTCCAAGTAATTTCCACTCTTCTTGTCAAATACAGGGCACAAGACTGCATCAGTCATGCTAACCTACAACACAAGCACAGATGGTTTTACTTATTCTGGTTTTGCCTTTTATAGTGTCACATAATTGGAATAGTGAAATACGAAGACTTCTGAGTTTGGCTCCTTTTACTTTGACATACTATCTGCTGTCTGAATGCAATGGTTTATTCACTTACCTATTGAAAGATATCTTTGTTGTTCCTAAGTTTTGGTAATTATGAATAAAGTTGCATCCATGTGCAGACCTTTGTGCAATTTGTTTTCAACTCCTTTGGGTATTACTACAAAATGATTGCTTGATTTATAATAAAAATATATTAAATTGTATAAGAAATTGTTAAACTTTCAAAGTGGACATATCAAGTTGTATTCTGAATAGCGAGGGACAAGATTTTCTATGGCTTCAATCCTGTATGAGATTTGGTTTTGTTAGCATTTTGGCATTTGAACATTTGTAGTCGTATAATTTTATCTATCTATCTTTTATTTTTTTTATTTATAGCTTTTTCAAGGACCCTTCACACTGATTTCCTTAGCGGCTTTAATAACTTATATTCCTATCAGCATCAGAGAAGAGTCCAATTCCCTGCACAGCCTCACTAGCACATTTTGTTTACTTTTCTTTCTTTCTTTTTTTTTAATTTTTTCATTTTTTGTATTATTAATCATAGCCATTCTGACTGGTGTGAGAGGTAGTTTTGACTTGCATTTACATCCTGGTTAAAGATGTTAAACATTTTTTGTTTCATTTTCTTCTTGTTTTTTTTATGCTTTTTTGATAAATGTTTGTTCAGTTCATTTGCCTTCTTATTGGTTGGGGTATTTGATTTTTTGTGTTAATTTTTTTTAGTAATAATGTAAAATTTACTATTTTGATTACTTTGTGAAAGCCAACAAAAACCAACAGAACAAAAACTAGAAAGATCATATCATAGAAACATGCTTAGATATACGTATTTGATAATACATAAGAAAGCCTTCAGATTAATTATATTCTAAATATGATCCTGTCAGAGAGCAGCTGACACAGATACTCTTCCATTATATATGATGTTCCCTCATTCTATTTGTTGCTTCCTTAGCTGTGCAGAAACTTTTTAGTGTGCTGCTTCCATTTGTCGATTCTTGCTATTAATTCCTATGCTATTGTAGTTCTTCATGAAGTCTTTGCTTGAGTCTGTCACCTTAGTGGTTTCTCCACTTTTTGCTTCTACCATTGTTATGGTGATTTTATCAAAGATAGGCTGTACTCATCAGTGGATTCATTTACTGATGAGTTCATAGCTGACTGTGTGATTAGGTAGTGGAGCCTCATTGGTGGTGGGTCATTTGAGGCATGACCTAGCAGAGTATATTGTCCTTGGATTCTCCCTTCACTCCCTGCCTTCTAGGTCCATGGGTGCACCGGACATCTGTTCCTCTTGCATACCCCTCAGCCATCCTGTTTTGTCTTTGGAGGCAGTCAAATGCTTGAGCCAAAATGTACTGAAACTGTGAGCAAAATCTCCACTGAAGTGGCTCTGGAAGTCTTTTATGAATAAACTTTCTTCTTGAATGATGGGACATCATTTTGAATCATGTTTGAAAATGAGGGACAGTGTTTTGTGGGAGAATGTGGATAGAATGCATCCTTTAAAAAGAAATTGTTTTATTTATTTATCTATTTATTTATTTTAAACAAGAAATTTAAACAAGAGACTTGACTTAAAGTGAAAACTATCTAAAATTCTTTTTTTTAAAGAATAATTATTACTACTTGAATAGATTGCCCTAAATGTAATAGCTATGTACAAAGAGTTATAAAAACTGTTCTTAGCTTTACAATGATAAGGAGAAAACATTAAAATTCATCAATTTAATAAGATGCACAAAGATTTTTATGTTCTTTTTTTCTGTTAAATTAGTAAAAGTAAAATAACTTACCACAATATGAAGTTAAGAGTATGAGTATGCCACTAATGGAGAAAGGGGATAATTGTCACAAAACCAACATTTCTTCACCCATTTCCATTTGAAGTCAGTCAAAATGTATTGTTAGCCACTTAGTCAAACAAAAAAGAAAGAAAAAATAGAAAAGGAATACAGTTGTGCACATATACCTGATACTTTATACGTAGTAAAGGAATGGAGAGGGGGTAAATGAAAGAATAGAGAAAACTATTCTGTAGTAGTCGGAATATGGTGGAACCAAATTGCAGTTTTGTGATTGAGTATGTGATCTTGGTCTGAGAACAGACTTCTGGAGAAAAATTGTTTTAGTTCTCTGTTTAGTAGACATCTCCTGTCTGTTGCTGTATCACATAAACTGTATCTTTGTTATCTTTTTCCCACTGTGCAGGTGTGTGTTTCACTAATTCTTGTCCACCAAATCAGAACCTGACGTTTCCCACTGACAGAACTTGTCTTCACAGCAGGCTGTCATCAGTTTACTAAGTTATGGATGTCTCTTAATCTTTGTTAAAAATTTTATCTAAAAAAACAGAAAAGTCAGAAAAGAAAAACAAAAAGAAAAAGGCATAAACAGCAATAGTAGGTTAAAAATAATAACAATACAGGTCTTCAAAATAGAATGAAAGAAATTTAACAATGGTTGTTATATTGGATACTGTTCTTTTTTCAAATAAAGAGAAGGAAATTAAAGGAAATAGAAAAGCAGAAAAGAAGGATAGCACAATGCTAAATTCAAAAAAATTATTATTGTAGAATCACTTATTGTTACATTTTTCATTGTCATCTTAAAAAAAGTTGCCAAAGTCACAAAACCAAAGCATAAATAGTGGCTAGACACTTAAACATTGACAGTGCAAATCCTGTTCAATGTTCCAACAGAAATTCAGTGATATGGTCATCTATCTTACACACTATACCAACTGTTATACTCTTTAGAGCACTTTCCTTCCCTTTAGCTTTCATAGTATGTATTATACTTTTTGGGTCCCATTATTCTGTCAGTTTTTTATTGTTTCTTACACTAGAGAGACAATGTGATATTTACTCATGTGAATTTTGTTTATTTCACTAATGAGGATATTTTCAAGTTGCCTCCACTTACCTATAAAGGCTTCAAGGTCATCCTTTTTTATAGCTGAGAGGTATTCCACTGTATAAAAATATCACATTTTTAAATCCACCCTGCAGTTGATGGCCATTTGGCTGTTTCCAAGGTTTAGCTATCACAAATTGTGCTACTATGAACATGGTGCACATATATCTCTGTGACATGACATTTTCAATTTTTCTGGGAAAATACCCAGGAGGGGAATAGCTGGATTGAATGGAACTTCCATTCCTAGTTTTCTGAGGAATCTCCATGTTGATTCCACAGTTGTTGCACTGGTCTTCACTCCTGCCAAGAGGGTAGAAGTGCTCCTTTTTCTCCACATGCTCGCCAACATTTGTTATCAGTTGTTTTCTTGATGGCAGCTGTTCTTTCTGCAGTGAGATGAAATGTCAGAGCTGTTTTAATTTGCATTTCTCAAGTGATCAGTGATGGTGAACATTTTTTCACGTTTTTTTTCTTTTTAAAAAAATTTTAAAAATTATTTTTAAGGTAGTAAAATACAACAGAACAAGATGGAACAAAGCCAATTTAGACAGTGTAGTGAAAATGGTACAGAACTTCACAGCAGGTTACTGGGATAACAGTACTAGGTACCACAGTATATCTAGTTATCTTCACAATAGTTGTTCTTCCAGTTAGGTACAGCAAAACAAGATGAAATACAGAACATTATAGAAATTATCAAAACAGAATATTGAATAGAGCAATACCATTAAATAGAATAAAGCAAAACAATGGTAAAAATATTTGTCTTCAAGAAATGTAGAAGGAAATCTCCCTTATTTTCTATATTGCATATGGGCAACCTCCCAGGAGATGCTCAGATTTCTGGTTCCCATTTGCTAACATAGTGGGTGGATGTGGGATGTTTGATTCTTGGCCCATGTGCCGGTAGGCTCACCTGATAAGTGGTAACTTATCAAGGAGGCAGGTGGTTGTGTGGTTTCCCAGTGCCCTAAGATCCACCATGGCACAGATCTCAGGAGATGCTGGTGATTCTTGTCCTGGGTTGGCTGCTGCATGCCAAGCCATAGCCGCTTATCAGGGATGCGAGATGATTGCTTGGTTTCCCCTGTTCATGTATTTATTTGCCATTTGTATGTCTTCTTCTGAGAACTGTGTGTTCATCTCAGATGCCCATTTTTGGAGAGAGTCTTTGAATTTGGGGGGCTTGATGTTTTTCGGTTCTTTATATGTTCTGGATATAAGTTCTTTGAGGAATTGTTGGCTAAAATTCTTTCCCATTCTGCTAGTTTTATTTTCATTTTGTTGGTGATTTCTTTGGAAGTGCAAAATCTTTCAGTAATATGAGATCCCAGTTTGTTGATTCTGAAGTATTTCCCATGTGGTTTGTGTTTTATTCATGAATTCTCTTCCTATCCCTATGTCTTCAAGGTTTTTAACTACTTTGTCTTCCAGTAGACTTAATGTTTCTGTTTCAATATTTAGATCCTTGATCCATTTTGAATTTAGTTTAGTGCATGGTGATAGGCATGGGTCTATTTTCAGTCTTTGGCATGTGGAATACCAATGTTTTTCAACACCATTTATTAAAGAGGCTATCTTTTTTTCCACTGAATATGTTTAGCTCCTTTGTGGCTGAGTGTCTTTGTAGTAGTGTTTGCATCTTCTAATCTGTTCCATTTATCTTCAGGTCTATTTCTTTGCCAGTATCATGCTGATTTTATTACTGTGGCTTTGTAGTATAATTTCAGGTCAGGAATTGAGATTCCTCCTATCTTGCCTTTGTTGCCCAGAATCACCTTTGCTATTCTCAGTTTCTTCTGTTTCCAGTTTTTCTGGGTATATCAGTCTAGGTTGAAAGTTGGTTTCTTTTGGGGCTTGAAATACTTCACTACAAGCTTATCTTAACTGGAAGGTTTGTGCTGAGAAGTCTGCCATGATTCTAATAGGTTTTCCTTGATGTGTGAGTTGTGTCTTTTCTCTAACAGCTTTTAGTATTCTGTTTTTATGCTCTGTGTCTGGGATCTTAATTATTATATGTCTATATATGTAGATCTATGTTGGTTATGACTATTTGGCATGCTATATGCCTCACTTATTTGTATGTCAGATTTTTCCCCATGTTTGGGAAATTTTCTTTTGTTACTTCTGTGAACACTTTAGTTATGTCCTTTGCATTGTCTCCTGCATCCTCACTGAAGCCTATTAATTTTACATTGATTCTCTTGGTGTCATTCTGAAGCTGCTGGATTGTGATTTCATGCTGCTTTGTTGTTTTTGTAAGTTCCATCTTTGCATAGTCGCTATCTGTGATCCTGACCTCAAGGTCTGAAATTCTATCTTCAGCTTCATTTAGTTGGTTTTTCCAGCTTTCAATAGAATTTTTTATTTCCTGGATAACTCTTTGAATTTGTTTCATGGGTTCTGTTTGTTTTCTATATAGTTCATGCAAAGTTTCAATTAATTTCCCATGACCCTGTTTTTTTTTTTTATTACTTCCCTAGCTATGTTGAGCAAATTCTTTACTAAGGTTGTTATTTCTGTGTTTATGTAAGACATTACTTCTAATTTGATTTCCTCTGTAGCCTCATGGATTTGTTTCTTTACTTTTTTGCTATCTTTTCAGAGATTCCTGTTGTATGACTTTTAATGTCCTCCATTTTGCTGTCACCTGTTCTTGCACCTGTTGACTAGATGTTTGAGATTGTATTTTGGTGTTTCAATTTGTCATTTTCACCCTCTAGCCAATATCTGATTATTTAATCCCAATAGTCACAATATAAAATACCCAGGAAGGAATAGCTGGATTGAATGGAACTTCCAATCCTAGCCTTCTGAGGAATCTCCATACTGATTTCAACAGTTTTAATAATATGAGATCCCAGTTGTTGATTCTTTGAAGTATTTCCCATACAGTTTGTGTTTTATTCATGATTTCTCTCCCGATCCCTATATATCAAGGTTTTTTTTTTTTTTTTTTACCTACTTTGCCTTCCAATTGATTTACTGTTTCTGTTTTAGTATTTATATCTTGGATACATTTTGACTTTAGTTTAGTGTAGTTTAGTGTATGATGACAGGCATGGTCTAGGTTTAGTCTGTGGCATATGGAAAGCCAGTTTTTACAATGGTATTTATAAAAGAAGCTATCCTTTTTCTAGTGAACATGTTAGCCCACTTGTCAAATATAAGGTGAGTGAGTGTCTTCTAGTTTTGTTTGCATCTTCTAGTCTGTCCCATTGGTCCTGAGGTCTATTTCTTTGCCAGTACTATGCTGATTTTATCACCGTGGCTTTACAATATAATTTCAAGTCAGGAATTGAGATGCTTCCTGATTTGCATTTGTTGCCCAGAATCACCTTTGCTATTCTAGGTTTCTTCTGTTTCTATATGAACTTTAGACGTGTTTTCTCTAGATCTGTAAGGTATGTTAGTGCTATTTTGAGTGGGATTGCATTAAGCCTGTATAACAGTTGAAGGAGTATAGCCCTTTTCACAATGTTTGCTCTTCCTAAACAAAAGCAAGGAATATTCTTCCATTTTCTAATATGTTCTATCTCCTTTTTTAGAGTAGTATAATTTTCAGCATATAGGTCTTTTGCATTCTTTGTTTTGCTGACTCCTGGATATTTCATTTTTTTGATGCTATTGTGAAAGGTGATATTTCCATAATTTCTCTCTTAGTGAGTTTTTGTTTGTATTCAGGAATGCTATTGATGTTTGAGCGTTGTCTTGGATAGTTTATGCTCGTCGCTGAGACAAAATACCTGAAGCCAAAAGTTGGGAAAGGAAAGATTTATTTCTGACAGTTTTTGGAGGTTTCAGTCCACACTCAGTTGGCTCCAAGATAGGCAGGCATGGCTGGGCTGCAGTTCATGGCGGGCACCCACAGCAAACTCGAACCAGCAAAGAGAAAGACACACCTTCTTCCTGCCATTACATCACATCCTGACTCCACCCCTATGTGGGTGGAGCACTGACACCATCAATCTAAGCACTATACAATGAACAATGCAAACTCATGAGGCCTGGGGGACACAAACATAAACCATGACAAGCGTTGACTTTGTATCCAGGTGTACTGCTGAATTTGTTGATTACCTTTATTAGTCTTTCCATGGAAATTTTGGAGTCTTCTATATAAAGTATCATGTCATCTGCAAATAGTCATAGTTTAACTTCTTCCTTCCCTTTCTTTATTCCTTTTTTTTCTCTTTTTTGTCTGATTTTTCTGGCTAATATTTCCAGCATTATATTGAATAGGAATGGTGATAGTGGACATCCTTGTCTTATTGCTGATATTAGAGTGAAAGTTTTCAGTTTTTGTCTATTTATTATAATGTTGTTTTTGTTTTGTCATAGATGGCCTTTGTGAGATTGGTAGTACCATCTATTCTGAGTTTCTGTAGGATTTTTTTCATGAACACGTGTTGCACTTTATCAAAAGCTTTTTCTGCATCTACTGAATTGATCATTAGATTTTGTTTTTGGCTCTGTTGATGTGGTGTAATACATTTATTGATTTGCATGTGTTAAACTATCTCTGCATTCCTGGGATAAATCACACTGAGTCAAGGTGTATAATCTTCTTGATGATTTGCTGCATTCTATTTGCCAGTATTTTATGGAGAATTTTTGCATCAATGTTCATTAGGGGATTGCTGTATAGTTCTCCTTTTTGATTGGGTCTTTCTCTGGTTTTGGTATCAGAGTGATACTTGCCTCTAGGGATGAGTTAGGGAAGATTGCTTCTCTTTCAATTCCATTGCAAATTTTAAGTATTGGCATCACAACCTCTCTAAATTTGTTATAGAATTCAGCCATGAATCCATCAAGACAAGGAATTTTCTTTTTGTGCATTTTTCATCACATTTTCAATTTCAATAGGTGATATTGGTTATTCAAAATTGTTATATCTTCTTGCTTCAGCTTTGGTAGTTTATGTGTTTCTAGAAATCTGTCCATTTCCTCTGTTTTCTACCCTGAATAAAGATTTTCAAAGTATTCAAGGTATTTATCTTTTTGGTTTCCATGGGATCTGTAGTAATTTCTCTCTTTTCAGTATTTATTGAGTCAATTTCAGTTTTTTCCTTTCTTTTTTGGATAAGGTTTGATAGAGGTTTATCAATTTTGTTTTATTTTCTCAAAAATCCAGCTCTTTAATTCATTAATTGTTCATATTTTTGGGGTTGAATTGCATTATTTTCTGCTCTGATCTTTACTATTTCATCTCTTCTATGAGCTTTGAGTTTGACTTGCTCTTCCTTTTCTAGAAGGTTGAGATACAGCATCAGGATATTTATTCGTGCTCATTCTGTTTATTTCATATGACAGTTTATTGGTATATATTTCCCTTTTAGGACCACTTTCATTGTGTCCCATAGGATGTTGTATGTTGTATCCACATTTTCACTGAGTTATAAGTATTGCTTTAGTTCTTTAATTTCACCTGTAACCCACTGGTTGTTCAGAGTGTTGTTATTTAGTTTCCATGTATTTATGAAGGTTTTGCAAGTTTTTGCCATTAATTTCCAGTTTCAGTGCACTATGGTGAGATATTATACATGGGATAATTTGAAACTCTTTTCATTTACTTAAAAATGTTTTGTGGGATAATATATGGCATAATTTGGAGAATGTCTCATGCACAGCTGAGAAGAATGTGTATTCTGATGTGGTTGGGTGGAACACTCTGTAAACATCTACTAAGTCCATTTCCTCACAGGTATCGCTGAGGTTTATTATTTCTTTGTGGACTTTTTGTCCATTTATTCTATCTTTTTGTAATGATGGGGTATTAAGGTCCCCTATTACAATTGGGTCCTTGTGTATTTGGTTTTTCTTGTCTATTAATATTTGTCTTATATATCTGGGTGCTCCTGTATTTGGTGCATATATATTTGTATTTGGTAGTTCCCCTTGAAGTTTTCTACTAACAAGTATGTAGTGACCATCTTTATCTCTTTTCATCATTTTAGTTTTGAAGTTTGCATCATCTTCAGACAGAATAACTACCCTTGCTTTTTTCTGGGTTCCTGTTGCAAGGAATATTATTTTGCATCCTTTGACTTTTAATCTTTGAGTTTCTGTCTGAGTCAGATGTGTTTCTTGTTTACAGCATAATGTGGGATCCTGTATTTTTTATCTATTCTGTCAACCTATTTCTTTTGATAGGTGAATTTAGACCATATACATTGATGGATATAACTGATATGTACTGGCTCAACTTTGTCATATTATGTTCATATTGTTTGTTTTCTGCTTTCTCCCCCTTTTTAATTGTTTGCCGTTCCTGGTAATGTCTTTCTTGCTGTTGTTTTGGAGATTGTGATCATTTTTGTCACTATTTTGTATGTCTTTCAATACTCTTTCTAAGGTTAGTTTGGTAGACATGAATTTCCTCAGTTATTATTTGTCATGGAAATATCTTGTTTCTCCATTCAATCTGAAAGACAATTTTTCTGGGTACATCAGTCTGGGTTGAAAGTGGTTTTCTTTCAGGGAGTGAAATACTTCACTCCAAGCTTGTCTTAACATGAGTGTTTGTGAGGAAAAGTCTGCCACGATTCTTATGGGTTTTCCTTGATAGGTGAGATGTGTCTTTTCTCTAACAGCTTTTAGCATCTTGTTTTCATGTTGTATGTCTGGTATTCTAATTATTATACGTCTGATTGTAGATGTATGTTGCTTGATTGGTATTCTATATGCCATTTTTATCAGCATATCAGATTTTTCCCCATGGTTGGGAAATTTTCTGCTATTACTTCTGTGAATAGTTTACCTGTGTCATTTGCTTTAACTTTTGCATCTTCACTGATGCCTATTAGGATTACAGTGTTTGTCTTGGCATCATCTTTAAACTGCTGTATTGTCATAGCACTTCATGCTGCTTTGTTGTTTTTAAAAGTTCTGCTTCATGATCACTAACTGTGATCCTGTCCTCAAGTTCAGAAATCCTATCCATAGCTTCATTTAAACAGTTTTGCCATTTTTCAATAGAATTTCTTGTTTTTTTAGATATTTATTTGAATGTGTTTCATAAATTCTGCTTGTTTTCTATATTGTTTATTCAGGGTTTCAATAAACTTCCCATGTTCCTATATATAAATTTTTCTATATCTTCTCTGGCTGTGCTGTACAACTCCTTTACTAAGTTTGTAATTTCTGTCTTTCTTGGGAAACTATTTCTTATTTTATTTCTCTTATAGCCTCATGGATTTGTTTCTTTATTTCATTTGCTGTCTTTTCAGAAATTTCTGGGGTATGACTTTGAAAGTTCTCTAAGTCAATGTCATCCATACTTGCTGCTAATGGGCTTGATGTTTGAGATTGCATTTTGGTGTTTTGTTTTGTAATTTTCATATTTGGAAAAATATTTGATCTTTCAATCCCAATGGTCTCAACTATATGTAGTGTGGATCTTAGGGTCCTACTCTGTGGTGGATGTTTGTCTGATTGCTGAGTGCCACATTGATGAGGAGGTCCAGTCACCTGAATGCCTCCTGTAGGGCCTTTTTGGTGAGTCCTTATATTCTTCCTTGGCTTACAAGCCTAGGAGTATTGATATAGGTCACCTCTTAGTCCCTGCTGTCACTTTGTCTTCAGGTTATTTCAGGTCACCAAATCTCCCTGTCAATAGTGTTTGTGCTGGCTGAGGCCCCATTGTGTCTCTGCTGTGTCTCTGCCTGTGTGTCTCATAGGCCCTTTTAATGTTCTCCAAGTTGAAGGAGACCTTATTAGCACACTCCTCACCCTGCCTGATGTTCTCTGTGTGGAGGAGGGAATCATCCACACTCATGCCAAACTCATCAAGGTCTTATAGTTAGGGAGCTTTACTACTGCCCATATTTACTCACTGCAGTGAGTAAGTTCTATTTTAGGAGCTTACTCACCACACTGACAGAAGCCTCCTGAGGTCTTTTGTTTGGGTGAGGGGTTACTGAATCTCCCATCGAACTAACACTGTTAATCCACTGTTGCCATAGGTTCTGTGAGAAAAGGAGGGAGCCAGAGATCAAGGCAGTATTAGGTCCAGAGGTGGGTGTGTCTCTGAGAGTGGGCCAGTATCATCATTCCAGGTGTCTGTGGAGCAGGCAGGAATTTCTTGGTGTGACAGTGTAGGTGGTCCAGAGCTGATGAGTGGTCTGCTGTCCTCGGTCTGGGTCCCCACTGAGCACATGGGAAGCACACAATATGGTGGCATAGATGGTCTGAGGCCGAGGGGCAGGCCCATGGCATAGGTATGGACATCTGTGGGATATGCATGGGAAGCATGTGACTAGGTGGCATAGGTGGTCCAGGGCTGAGGGTCTTTTATTTTATTTCTATAATCAAAACAGTTTTATATCACAATCTCTATGAATTATATTTTCTTACAGCATGACCCAGGACCTTGAGTACACCAGTGAACACAGTGTAATAATATTCCATAATATTTTGCTGCTGTTTTGGTGAAGACTTCCAAAATATTGTGCATTTACATATATTTTTAAATTGTAATTTTTTAAAAAACATATAACAAATTACTAATGCCACATAATATACTATCCATTTGGCAGTTTTTCCAATTTTTACAAAAGTATTTCTGTGTTATGTCTAGGAGTTTGATTTCTTTAATATTTAATTTATTTGACATTGCTCTTAAATTATTTTTGTAGATTATTAGAATGCATGAGATTCTCTATCATTTCCATTTTTTATATTTTTATTGGCATATGCTTGCAGTAGGAGGGAGGGTAGGGGAAGGGAAGGACAAAAGCCAATTTTCACTTTTGAAGTCTATTGTGGTATCATATAGGGTTACATAAATGGAGTATATGTGTGTACTTCAAAAACACAAAATGTTATTTTTTTGGGTTTGTTGTTGTTTATCTCTTTTGCTTTTTTTCTTTCCTGACTTGTTTCTTTTTTTAAGAAAATGTTGTTTAGCTTATGTTTTAGAATCTTTAAGATTAATATATTTTAGTCTTTAATGTCTTTACATCTATGGTCTTTCCTCTCTCACTACTCTTACATGACTTATTTCCACTTCTGGAATTCTGGGTTACAACTCCTGTGGATAAATGAGCTCATATTGGCCATCCTAAGTCTCTGTAGTGTCATTTGGTCAGTTTTGTCCCCTGTGTGCCAATTAGCTGTATCTACCTGAATAATAGCATTTTACAGATGTTCATCTAGAGAATAGTGCTAGCTCAAACCAGAAGATGGTTAAATGTGATTGTCTAAAAATAATTATGCCATAGACCTTTAAAGAGGCATATTGGTGGTAAATATAAAAATAGATTAAAGATATTATAGTGTTGAAATCTCAAAAGGATGTTTCTAGTGAGATAATTGTTTTGTACAGAAAAGCAACAAAATGTTACCTTAATCATGCAGCCAAAACTAGACTGGCAGGAACTCTGGCTGGGCTTAGTGAGTATGGATCAGTACAATGAGAAGAAATACAACATGAAAGCAGAAGTTGAAATAACTTTCTTTTTAAACTCTTTTCTATACCACAGTGAGATAAAAAAAGGGAAATAGAATGTTTAGTAACTAATATTTAAATGTAAATAGAATGCACTTGTCTTATTTGTGGGCTTCATTTTTCATTATTTTGACATGAGAACAGTACTTTCTGCTTCTCTATTCATTAGAGAGCTGTAGGAACAAAATCTTTTTAATCAAAATCTTGATCCACATGGATCAAGACAATGGCTGTCTGGGAATTCAACCTGGATGATTTGAAGTGCAGCAGTGGACTTGTGTTCTACCATTCTTTTTTTTTTTAAAGGTAGAATTAATCATGGTTGTGTTTGATGTTGACTATGAAACCCAGGTACTTGAGAACATTTGACAAATCTGCCTTCTGTCTCAGTCAGATCTGCTTGATGTGCTGTTATTTGTTAGGGGACACTGAGAAAGAGAGTAAAGGATGTTTCACACCACTGGGAAGTAAGAGAGAAAAATAGTGCATTGTCCATATACTGGAGAAGAGGTGACCTAGAGTATCAGTATCTGTTGTGCCCATTACTGTGCTGGTGCACTAGTTCCCTTTTGTTTTTAATTTCTGCATTAATTAAATGAATTAATAATAGCAATTTGATGATTTTTTGCAAATATCAAACAATGTAGGATATGTAAAGAAGCAATTGTGCTCTGTTTCATACTGTAATTACTGTCTTGCTTTTTTCTGGTTTCATTAGCTTCAAAGATAGTTTATCAATCACTTGACCAGATTTTTCCCTGTTACAATAATTCTTTTTTTATTTTTATTTTTTGTTACAATAACTCTTAAAGTTCAAATATGAGGCTATGTATTTACATAAATTAGATCAATGTCCTAATCTGCAGTACAGGTTCTGATTATTCTCTGAAGACCACACTGACCAAGATGATTTATAGAGATGACTTGTTTCAGAAATTATATGATATAATTAATTATTTGAAATTTAAGTATAGTACATTTGCATTATTTATATTTTATTTGTGTGTGCAAACATAGAAGCCGTGGGGGCTGGGGATTTAGCTCAGCGGCATAAGCGCCTGCCTTGAAAGCAGGCAGTCGTGAGTTCGATCTCTGGCACTGATAAAAAGGAAAAAGACAAAAACAACAACAACAACAACAAAAAACCACATAGAAGCCTTGCAGTAATGAATATTTTAAATCTTCAGTAAGTTTTCTGTGTCCATGGGCATGGCAAAGGTTTGTTGATGATGGGTGATTATCTTAAAAATTAAATGATTAAAATATATAACAGATGCTAAATGAATAGCAGAAAAATTAGAGAAGGGAGTGGCTAATGTGAAGAGAAAGTCTTCTATAAATACAAAATATATTACAGAAAGAAATGTAGCAAGAAATGCAGAGCAGTCTAATGAGAAGAATATCCTCATAGAGTGAACTTTATTACATTCTGCAATAGTTTTGCCTTATGGAATACTAAACATGATATTTTTGAAAGGGGTAATTAATATCACCTGCCTCAATACCTTTATTTTACACATAATGAAAGTTCAAGCAGTGAGTTGAGTGTGCAGGGAAAAGAAAAAGAACTAAGTGAAGTTCTCAAAGGACTTGAGTCCTACTTTTCTAAATGCAAGTGTAATGGATTCTCGACTTTTCCATGAACTATGTAATGTTGACGTGATTTGGACAATTTTGGACAATTGACCAATATCAGTCATGTAAAAGTTCAATTCTACATTGTATTTATTGTATTCATGTTTAAATTTTCATTCTTAAATCTCTTTTCTGATCTTGTCTTTGCTAAGCAATCACAGATTAAACTTTGTAGCACCTTTCCTGGCTTGGACTGAGATGCTACAGTGGGATACTTGTAGGGTTTCCACATTATCTTCTCTCACCTCTGCTTTTCTTCTCTTTGCAGATACTTATATTTCATATCACATCTGTGGCCATTCTTCACATCAATCTCTCCTTTTTACATTTTCATGATTCAATTAGCATTTTATTATTTAGTTACTGTACCGTTTATTTGCCACTTATAATAATCATCTTTAATTCATCAACATTTAAATGGCATGGTGGTGAACAACTGTAAACCCAGCACTTGAAGGACTGAAGCAGAAGGATCACTGAGAATCAAGGTCATCTTGGTCTATATAGTAAGTTCACAACCAGCTTGAATTACATAGTGAAACCCTTTGTTGGAAATTTTTAAAAAAATCAGCATTCATGAAATATCTACCATGCCCAGTGGATACTGTGAACTTATTGAAGTATTAAAAGTAAATGGCATTTGAAAAACTGGAATAGAATGAAGATTAACTTGAGAGAATAAATGAGAGTAATGGCCAAACACATAGGAGCAATCAAAGAGGATAAAAACCTAATGAGAAATCTCTGAGGTTTGGGGAGCTACACTGGCTTAGCAACAAATTGTGCAGAAAAATCAGCATTTCTGTTTTTCCTCATAACATTTCTTTGGAGGCATTATTTGGTTTCTCCTAAACTTTGTCTCCAAATTTGAAATACTTTAGCAAGCTCAGGAAATTAGAAGAAATGGCTTGTAATGATGAGTTATGATGTATTTTTTTGCAAATAGAGTTCAAAGGGTTATGGAAAGTTGTTTGGATCTGTGAGGAAGTTTTTCCTTTACAGTTTGATGCATAGCAAGTGACTCCTTGCCAAACTTGATTTTCTTTACTGTCTTTTTCAGGCAATGTTAGACACACCTTCTCAGGCAATGGATGGTGCCAACTATTCTGTGGTGTCTGGGTTTGTTTTCCTAGGACTCTCCAATTTGTGGAGGATCCAGCTCCTTCTTTTTCTCTTTTCTTCTGTGTTCTACATGGCAAGTCTGATGGGAAACCTCCTCATTGTAGTCTCTGTGACCTATGACTCTAGACTTCACTCCCCCATGTACTTCCTGCTGGCCAATCTCTCATTTCTTGACCTGGGAATTTGTTCAATTGCAGCTCCCAAAATGATTTATGATCTCTTCAGAAAACATAAAACTATTTCTTTTGGTGGCTGTATAGCACAGATCTTCTTTATTCATGCAATTGGTGGCACAGAAATGGTGCTGCTCATAGGTATGGCCTTTGACAGATATGTGGCCATTTGTAAACCTTTGCACTACCTGCTGATCATGAGCCCTCGAATGTGCTTGTTAATTGTGGCTACATCTTGGATCCTTGGCCTTATCCACTCAGTGGCCCAGTTGGCTTTTGTTATGGACTTACCTTTCTGTGGCCCAAATGTACTGGACAGCTTTTACTGTGATCTTCCTCAGCTCATTAAACTTGCCTGCACAGAGACCAATCGACTGGAGTTCATGGTCACAGCCAACAGTGGGCTCATTTCTGTTGGGTCCTTCTTCATACTGATCATTTCTTACATCTTCATTGTGGTCACTGTTCAGAAACACACTTCATCTGGTTTATCTAAGGCCCTATCTACTTTGTCAGCTCATGTGACCGTGGTGGTTTTATTCTTTGGACCACTAATATTCTTCTATACTTGGCCCTTCCCTTCGTCACACTGGGACAAGTTTCTTGCTATCTTTGATGCTGTTCTCACTCCTTTTCTGAATCCAGTTATCTATACCTTCAGGAACAAGGAGATGAAGGAAGCAATGAGGAAGCTTTGCTATAAGCTTGTGAGTTACCGAAAGGTCTCCTAAATATGTGAACAATAACAGACATGTAGTTCTATCTGCAAAGTCAACGGAGAAACAAAGTGAATGAAATTTTAGATCACTACTGACTTTGTGAACTGCATATATTTAGTTATTTACCATACTGTCAAGTGTCTCTAGTACTGTAATCAGTACAGATATAGGGAGCTACTTTTGGAGTCCTGTATACTGTAGATTCTGTGATGGATGCTTAATATAAAGTAACTAACTCTGAGCACTAAGTATATTTACCTTTGTAATTTTCAAAGAAGAACTTAAGAAATTCTTTCCACTCATTACCTTCATAGTGGGTGTGAAATGTTTTCAGCTAAAGTTGATTTTAGTAACATAGCACTTTCAGTATCCATAATCCTGCAAAACTTGCCAAATAGCAAACATATTTAGCAATTTAGTGTTGGAGAATAGTGCTCCATTCTTTTTCCCTCTTATATTTCCTTTGTTTTGAATTGGTTTGTTTCTCAAAGTGTCAGCCAAAGGCTATCAGAAAAACTTCATTTGATCCCTACTGCCTCATATGTGTATTCAGCATTAGGTCACCTTCTGTGTTCTTTGGGTATTTTGAAAATTGTTGCTTATAATATAGCATTGTGCAGTTATAGAACTGAAATTTGAAATACCTTTTTTAAAACTTGTTTATTTTATGCATGCTAATAGGAACAGAAATATTTTGATTATATATCTAATAAGGAGAACTAGGTTTCTTCATTTTTAAATTAAAAAAATGAAAAATAAAATCCCTGACTTCTTGTTCATTTGGATCTTTATGCCTTCTGGTAATATATGACTTGTATGGCTCTCAACTGTCTTTCAAATTATGTCCTGAATTATAGCAGAGGTGATACAAGGTAGCTGACTATTCTTTTCATTGACATCCTTTTCATATGATTATTTGTTACTTGCAAGTTGTTTCTTTATTTACAACCCAATAATAAATTTGTTGACAAGGTTTTAGTTATTTATAACTTTAGTTATTTTATAACTCGGTGATGTCATCCACGGCTAGTATTTATGTCACTCACCAAACCCCAAATCAAATTAAACAGTATTGTTGTTTATATTTCTTTACTGTTTGACAAAGTACTCTAAGCAGCATTTGCTATCACTTTTTTGTGCTATTAACTTTGGAAACTGTGTTAAATGAATTAAAAGTTTTCTGGAATGAATAATGCCTGTGTGTGTGTGTGTGTGTGTGTGTGTGTGTTTGCAGTAGATCAACTAATGGTCAACTAGTAGCACCCAGCTGAACTGAATCAGCATGGTTCTGGGTGTGGATAGCCCACCTGGTAATTATTGTCAACAGGAGAAGAAGGAGGACTGGAGATCAGAAGATGGGCTGTTGACTCTTCTGGAGAAATGTATTACACTGGTTTTTCCTGATATGAATTCTGCTGTTATCATCACAGGAGCTTGGGAACTTGCTACTGTTGAGAATGGCTGTGGTTCTTTTTGGAGGAGCTCTAGTCCTTACTTTGAACTTCAATTTTTGGTGTGTGTGTACATGTGTATGCACCCAGTGTTACTGGATCATGGTTTCTTTGGCTGAAATTTTGGAGCATATTTGAAAATTTAGGCCTTATAGGTAATATAAGCCATAAAGTCAATTTTTCTGATTAATGAAAAAGTGACCAATGCATATACTGATAACTATCAAAATATTATACTAATGTTATGACCATGTCGGTTTTAATTTTTAATAGATACTTTTAGTGAGGCCATTTTGTCAAAATATTGACAGTTTTCTGAATTCTTTTAGGCAAGTGTTTTAATCTTTTACTTAACTTTTTGATTTATTTTCAATTCTTTATATTTTTAAAACTAACTTAATATTTATATATATGCAAATATAGGCTGATATTAGCTTAGCCAGTGAGAGATATTTGATTTTTGTAAAATTAGTCATTTTCTGTGTGTGAAATTCTTCACTTTCTTGTTTGATAAGCTGTGTTTACACTTACTGTTGATAATGCCATGATGTGCCTATTTGGAAGTTAGCCTGACAGAACGTGTATCATTCTTTGCCTTCATTTTTGGCAAATGGAAACATGGTCATGCAATCAGTCCAGATAAAATTCAGATATGATTTGTCATTTTTGTGTTTGTCCTTCAGTGTTTCTGTTACAAGCTTGGCTGTAACTGTCATAACTCTTTTCTCACTTATCAGATGTGTGAAATTCTCACAGCACATTTAAAGCCATTCTTTGATTTGTGAAATTAATACCACCTCCACTTCCCCTGCAATCTTTATCACCACCATTAATAACAACAAAAACATTGATTGAACATTTATGATATAACACATAACATATTAAGTTCTGTACATAAATAAGGTAATTTTGTAAGGAAGAAGGTAGGTAATATTCTCATTCTTATTTTGCTTATTAGGTAAGAGAAACACAATTAAATGAATCCTAGGGACCCACAACTGGCAAATAATAGAGCTGAGGCATAAATCTAAGAATCTTAATTTCTCAATTCTGGATGCATTTTTCTTTCATTCCATAAATCATAAACATAATATATGCATCAACTCAATAAAATTTACTATTCAAGGTTTACTTTCCGGTGTTCTTTATTTTAAAAAAGTAAAACAGAAAAAAAGATAAAAATGATGCAGAATTTGAAAAAAGAGAAAAAAATTAGGGAATTAACACCAGTTAATACATTGCAAATTATTATCTCAGAATTAGTTTTTCAGATTATATAATCTAGGCACAGGCCATGTTGGAACTTAGGGTGCTGGGAAACCAAGCAACCAGCTCACCTCTCTGGTAATCATCCATGGCTGGGGCAAGCTGGGGCAAGCTGGGGCAAGCTGTGGCCACCACGGGGATAGAACCACCCAGCATCTCCCAAGATCCACACTGTGTTGGAACTTAGGGTGCAGAGAAACCAAGCAATCTAGTTGCCTCCCTGGTAAGCAGCCATGGCTTGGGAAAGCTGCAGCTGCCCCACAGAGAGAACCACCCAGTGTCTCCCAAGATCCACACCATGTTAGAACTTAGAGCACTGGGAAACCAAGCAACCAGCTCACCTCCCTGGTAAGCAGGCATGGTTTGGGCAAGCTGTGGGCACCTTAGAGAGAGAATCACCCAGGATCTCTCAAGATCCATGCCATGTTGGAACTTAGGGTGCTGGGAAACCAAGCACCCGCTTGCCTCTCTGGTAAACAGCTGTGAGCCTACCAGGGTGTGGGCTGAGAATCAAACATCCCATCTCCTCCCCACCCCCACCATTATCAAATGGGAGCCAGAGATCTGAGCATCTCTTGGGAGGTTGTCCAGATACAATATAGCAAATGGGAGGATTTCCTTCTACTATCTCTTTGAAGGCAAATATTTTTATCACTCTTTTGCTTTATTCTGATTAGTTGTATTGCTCTATTCAATATTCTGTTTTGATAAGTTCTATAATGTTCTGTATTTCATTTGATTTTGCTATACCTGCTTGAAAGAACAACTATGTGAAGATAATGAGATATACTATGGCACCTATTACTGTTTTCCTGGTAACCCTCTATGAAGTCTGTACCAATTTCAGTGCACTGTCTCAACTGGCTTTGTTCTGTCTTGTTCTGCTGTATTTTATACTTTCAAAGTAATAAAAAATTAAAAAATCTAGGCACAAAAGTGATCAATCAAATATTGATTTCCTATCATCTTGTTTTGAATTTATATCATGCTTTTATTCTTTTGTTTTGATTGGTTCCCTTGAGTTGTTTTGATTTTATTGCATGTGATAGTATGGATAACTTTTGAAGAAAATGAGACATAGTAACTATTTTTCATTTCCTGTTGTCTGGTTTTGAAGTCCTGTAATGCTTTCATTCTTTTGATGGGTTTTATATTTTTTTGGTATGTTTGATATTATTGTGTGTGAGGGTTTGGTCAACTATTTTGAAGAAAACAAGAGACCTTATGGAAGCCACTGTTGTAATGTTATGAAGTCATTGCTTGCATTGTTTTGTTCTGATTTGCTTTGTTCTGTTTTATTCTCTTTAAAATTAAAAATAAAATTCCCAAAATGTCCAGTGACAGCACAAAGTGTTCTTTTTGATGAATTAACAGAGATTAGTAGTATAGCTATCTATTTAGCATGCATATATATACATACATCTATATACATTTACCAACAAATATGTAATCTTATTCTTTCTTCCTTTCCCCCATTTCAGTATTCCTGTCCTTTTAAGCACTTGTTTCTCCTTTCATTTTTCTAGCACCTATTGTATATTTTGGATCTTATTACTCTGTCAGATTTTTATTTTTCATTTTTTTATACTAGGGAGATGATACATTGTTTATAAATGTGAGTGCTGGTATGGTCTCAAGTTGCTTCTGTTTATCTATAAAAGACTCAATACTGTCCTTTTAAAAAATATCAGTAATATTCCTCTATATAAATATACTGCATCTTTTTTTATTCTGCAGTTGCTGCACATTTAACTTGTTTCTAAAATTTAGCTATTGCAAATTGTGCTGCTATCAACATCGGTGCACATATATCTTTGTGGCATGACATTTTCAATTCTTCTGGGAAAATTCACAGAAGGGAAATAGGTGGATTAAATGGGACTTCCAGGTCTAGTGTTTTGAGGAATCTTCATACTGATTTCCATAGTGGTTGTATCAGTTTACATTCCCATCAGCAGTGGAGAAGTGCTCCTTTTCCCCCTCAGCCCCACCAACATTTGGTATTGGCTGATTTCTTGATGGCAGCCATTCTTTCTGGGATGAGATAGAATCTCAACTTTGTTTTAATTTGAATTTCTCAAATGACTAGAGATGTTGAACATGTCTTCATGCATTGATTTGTGATATGTACTCTTTGTGTCAGAAGTGCGTGTTTGGCAGCTGTGTTAAGCTGTCTCCGGGCCTGGGGTCTGTCTGCCTGCACCCTCAGCTTTGGAGACTGGGTGGCCTGGGGTGACTGTCCCCACACCATCCTGAACCCCAGGAGGGAGTTTACGATTGTAGCTCCCACCAGCAAGCTACCTGCTGCACTGAACCAGCTCAGCTAGGCTTGGGCCTGCCTGCACCAACTTTCTGGCAGCTGCACTCAGCCAGCTCTAGGGATTGGAGCCTGCCTGCCTGTGCCCTCAATTCTGGAGACTGGGAGGCCTGGGGTGAGTATACCCACACCATCCCAAGCCCTGGGAGGGAGTTAAGATCGATGCTCCCGCCGACCAGGGAACTTTGTGGCTTCATGTCACACTGCACCAGTTCAGCAGAGATTGAGCTTGCCTCCACTAGGCCCACGAGTGACCCTCTCTCAGTCCAGGGAAATGGGTGGCCAGAGTCCCAGGAGCTGAGGGCATAAAAGAGGATTTTGAAAAGGCCCAGGGGAAGCCTTGGAATAACACTTGAAACACAGAAATATAGGAAAATGACAAAATAAAAGACCAAAATACAATCTCAGGCCTCCAGCCCATCCCAAAAAACCTTAGGAGCAATGTACATAGAAGAAAACATATGCCATATACCTGAAATACCTGAAATAATAGCAACTGAAATAAAGAAGTAACTCTAGGAAGTTTTAAAGGAATTAAAACTAGAAACAATCTCCCAAGTAAAAGAAGAAATGATAAAAGAAATGAAAGAGATGCTGAAAATATCTAAAGAAGATACAGTTAATAAATTGGATGAGCTAAACAAAAAGGTAGAATCCCTGGATGAACAATATAAGAAAAAACAGAATACATAACACTGATACAAAGAGATATACAGGAAACCAAAAATTTCATTGAAAGTTGTAAAAACTGCCTTAGTGAAAGTGAAGATAGAATTTCAGACCCAAAGACAAGATTGCAGCACATAAACAGGAAAGGAAAGATCTTTAAAAAATAACAAGGAATCAGGAAATAAAAATTGAAGAGCTGCATAATGATGCAAAGAAAAGCAATGTAAGATTGATAGGGATAAATGAAAAAGGAGACAACATAAGGATGTCAAGAGGATATTTACTAAGTAATAACTGAAAATTTCCCAAACATAAGAATGAAAACTGACATCAGCAATCAGTGAAGCATATAGAACTCCAAATAGCCATAACCAAAATAAAACTACATCCAGACATATAATGATCACCATCCCAGAAATCCAACATAAGAATAGAATATAAAAAGTTGTCAGAGAGAAAAGACAGATCGCTTATAAAGGAAAACCTATTAGAATCAGCAGATTTATCAGCACAAACAATACAGTTAAGAAGAGCACGGAGTGAAGTATTTCACATCCTAAAGGAAAATGATTTCCAACCTAGACTGATGTACCCTGCAAAACTGTCATTCAAAGTTAATGGAGAAATAAGATACTTCCATGAAAAAGAACAGGTGAAGAACTTCATGATCACCAAGCCAACCCTGCAAAGAATATTGAAAGACAGTTTAGATAACTTAGGAAAAAAACCACTAAGCAAAGCAGACAATTAAACAGAATGAAAAGATAAAGATGCAACAGCTGAAAGATAACATGTCAACAATAAACCAATATATAAAAGTTATAATCATTATTGTAAATAGTCTCAATGCACCAATTAAAAGAAACAGACTTGCAGAATGGATCAAGAAACAACATCCAACCATATGCTGTCTACAAGAAACCCATCTAACCCAAAAGGAAGCTCACAGAGTGAAAGTTAAAGGATGGAAAACAATACTTCATGCAATAGGAACCCCCCAAAAGTGAGGGTAGCTATTCTGTTTGCAGACAATGTGAACTTCAAACCAAGAATTATCAGAAGATATAAAGAAGGTCATTACATACTGGTTAGGGGAAAACTTCAAGAGTAAGAGATAACAATCTTAAATATATATGCATCTAGTTCCAAGCACCCAATTATATAAAGCAGGTACTAACATAAATTAAAAACCAAATTAGCAGTAACACAATTACAACCAGAGAACTTGACATACCATTGACACCAGGGACAGGTCTAGTAGACAAAAAATCAGCAAAGAAATAACAGAATTGAATCACACCTGTGAACAAATGGACTTGATAGACATATACAGAGTGTTCCATCCAATAACATCAGAATACACATTCTTCTCAACAGTACATGGGACATTCTCTCAAATAGGCCATATACTAGCAGACAGACGTATTTTAATAAATGCAAAAGAGTTGAAATTATCCCTTGCATGTTATCGGATAATAGTGCCACGAAACTAGAAATTAATGATAAAAGATACTGCAAAATTCCCACAAACACATGAAAATGGAATAATACACTCTTACATAATCAGGGTGGGTCACATTAGACATTAAAGAAGAAATTAAACTATTCCTACAAGCAAATGAAAATACTAACACAACTTACCATAATCTGTGGGATGCAATGAAATCTGTCCTCAGAGGAAAATTTACTGCACTGAGTTGCCATATCAGGAAAACAGAACAAATATAAATAGATAACCTGCTGTTACATGTAAAACATCTAGGAAAAGAAGAGCAAGTCAAGCCCAAAGCCAAAAGAAGGGAGGAAATTATAAAAAATCAGAGCAGAAATTAATGCAATAGAGACTAAGAAAACAATCCAAAGAATCAATGAATTAAGGAGTTGGTTCTTTGAAAGAATAAACAACATTGATAAGCCACAAGCCAACCTTATTTAAAAAAGGGAAGAAAAAGCTCATAAACTCATGCAATAAGGAATAAAAAAAGCAAAATCACTACAGACTCTAGAAATACAGAAGATCATCAACACCTATTTTTAAAATCTCTACTCTCCTGGGTTTGATAATACAGAAGAGATTGCCAGATTCCTAGAATCGTATGAAGTACCAAAGCTAGGTCAAGAAGATGTAAAACTGCTGACTAACCCAATTTCTACTAATGAAGTTGACAATGTAATTAAGTCCCTACCTACAAAAAAGAACTTAGGCCCAGACGGATTCACTGCAGAATTCTACAAGAAATACAAAGAGGACTTAATGCCGATCCTCCTCAAACTCTTCAATGAAATTGAAAGGGAAGCAATTCTTCCTAAGTCATTCCTGGAACTAATGTTACCCTAGTACCAAAACCTGAGAAAGATCCAAGAAAAAAAGATAGCTACAGTCCAATCTCCCTAATGAACACAGATGCAAAAATCCTCAGTATATTATTGGCAAATAGGGTACAGCAAATCATCAAGAAGATTATACATCATGACCAAGTGGGATTCATGTCAGGCATGCATGGTGGTTCAACATACGTAATTCAATAAATGTAATCCAACATATCAATAAAGCCAAAAGTAAGAATCACATGATCATTTATATTGTTCTAGAAAATTTTTTTGATAAGGTTCATCTATCATTTATGATAAGAACCTTTCTGAAAATTGGAATAGATGGTCTTTACCTCAATATGATACAGGCAATCTATGACAAAACAACAGCCAGCATCATATTTACTGATCAAAACCTGAAGGTGTTTACCTTATAAATCAGGCACAAAACAAGGATGGCCAGTATCACTGCTCTTGTTCAACATAGTACTGGTAATACTAGTGAGAGCAATTAGACAGGAGAGATAAATAAAAGGGGTAAAAATAGAAAAGAATTTAAATTATCATTATTTGTGGATGACATGATACTCTACATAGAAGACCCCCAAAATTCATTTGAAAGACTCCTAGATATAATAAATAAATTCAGGAAGGCAGCTGGATACAAAATCAATACTCAAAAATCAACAGCATTTTTATACACTAACAACAAAATCACAGAGAAAGAATAAGAGAAGCCAAACCCTTCACACTAGCAACCAAAAAAATGAAATATTTAGGAAATATTCTCATGAAAGAAATGAAAGATCTGTATAGAGAAAATTATAATACAGTGAAAAAATAAACTGAAGAGGATCTCAGAAAGTGGAAAGACATCCCTTGGTCATGGATAGGAAGAATAAATATTATGAAAATGGCCATTCTCCCAAAAGTGTTATATAGATTCAATGTAATCCCAATAAAAATACCATCAACATACCTCATAGTTCTAGAGAAATCCCTCGTAAACTTCATCTGGAACCAGCAAAGACCTAGACTAAGCAGCAAAGGCAAGGCAGGAGGCATCATAATTCTTGACCTGAAGTTATACTGCAAAGCAACTATAGTAAAATCAACATGGTACAAGAATCAAAACTGAGCCGAAGATCAATGGAATAGATTAGAAGATACAACCATAACTACAAACACACTCAACCACCTTATCTTTGATAAAGGGGCCAAACATGTTCACTGGAAGAATGACAGTCTCTTTAATAAAAGGTGTTGGAAAAACTGGCTCTCCATATGCTGAAAACTAAAACTAGACCCATGCCTATCACCATTTACTAAATTAAAATCTAAATGGATTCAAAGATATGAATATTAAAACAGAAATTCTAAATCTTTTGGAAGAGAAATTGTGTAGAAACCTTGAAGACATAGGGGTAGGTAGAGAATTCATGAACAGGAATCAAACCACATGGGAAATAATTTCCAGATTCAAAACTTGTGATCACCTGTTAATAAAAAGTTTCTCCATGTCAAAAGAAACTTTCAGCATAGTGGAACCATTCAGCATATTGGAAAGAAAACCCACAGACTGGGAAAAAGTCTTAGTGAATTACCCCTCAGACAAAGGATTTCTGTCTAAAACATATCAAGAATTAAAAAAGTCAGACCCCTAAAATTCAAAGATCTAATCCAAAAATGGTCATCTGAGATGAATACACAATTCTCAAATGAAGAAATACAAATGGCAAATAAATACATGAAAATATGTTCATCATCATTAGTCATTAGAGAAATACAAATTAAAACCACACTAAGATCCCATCTCACTCCTGAAAGAATGGCCAGGATCAAGAAATCTACCAACAACAAATGCTGGAGAGGCTGTGGGGAAAAAGGAACTCTCCTGCACTGCTGGTGGGAGTGTGGACCGGTCCAACCATTGTGGAGATCAGTCTGGAGATTTCTCAGAAAGCTGAGATTGGAAGTCCAATTTATTCCAGCTATTCTTCTTCTAGCCATATTCCCAGTAGAACTGAAAACATCATAACCATAGAGATATATTTCCACCCATGTTTATAGCAGCACAATTTTTAATAGCCAGATCTCAGAAACAACCTAAATGTCGATCAACTGAGAAGTGGATAAAAAGTTGTGGTATTTTTATACAATGGAGTACTACTCAGCTATAAAGAATGATCACATTGAGATACTTATAAATAAATGGGAACAGCTTGAGACCATACTCATAAGCAAAATAAATCAAGCTCACATGTATAAATACCGAATAGTTTCCCTACTGTAAGAAATGGTAAGTATACATGAAAGTATGTGGTAAGCATGATTCCCCTTTATATTGCTTTGAAGACTTCTAATATTTTCATTCAGTAATTGGGATGTTTTATTCTGGGTTGTTTGATTGTATTGTCTGTGATGGTATGAACAGCTATTTTGAAGAAAACAAGACACTATAATTGCTTGTGATGAGTTAATATTTTCTTGTTTTGAAGTTCCACCAAGCTTTTGTTCTTCTGTCTCCATCGGTTTTATCATGTTGTATCTTATTGGGTTTTATTATATGTGATTGTATAAAATTTTTTATAGACAAGATCACATAGAAAGTGCTGTTTGTTTGGCTCTCAGTACTCTGTCATACTTTCATTCTGTTGAATGGATTTACACTGTCTTTTTGTGTTTGATACTATAGTATAACAAGTTATACTCAAATATTTGAAGGAAAGAGACACTTTGGTAGCTACTGTTATTTCAGATTGTCTTGTGTTGAAACACTATGTTGCTTAAATTGTTCTGTTCTGACCTGTGTTGTTATGCCCTCTTGTATCTTAATCTTTTTTTAAATTAAAAAAAAGTACATGTTGTTTCAGATGCCCATTTTTGAATTAGATCTTTCAATTTGGATGGTCTGATGTTTTTTAGTTCTTTATATGTTGTAGATATAAGTCCTTTGTCTAAGGATTGCTGGATAAAATTCTTTCCCATTCTGTGGATTTTCTCTTCACTCTGTTGATAATGTCTTTTGAAGTACAAAAACTTTTTAATAAGACAAGATCCAAGTTGTTCATTCTCAAAAGTTCTTCCCATGCAATTTGTATTTTGTTCATGTACTCTTTCCTTATCCCTATGTCTTCAAGATTGCTACATATGCTGTCTTCTTGTAGGTTTAATGTTTCTTTTCTAATATTTATATATTTGATCCTTTTTGACTTTAATGTATGATGATATACATGATTGTGACTTCAGTCTTCAGCATGCAGAAGGCCAATTTTTCTAACATTATTTAGTAGAGAGCCTATCTTTCTTCCAGTGAATATGTTTAGCTTCTTTGTCAATGATACCATGGTTGAGTGCCTTTGTAGTTGTGTCTGCATCTTCTATTCTGGTCCATTGATTTTCAGGTCTGTTTTTTTTTGCAGGACTTTGCTGATTCTGTCACTGTAGTTTTATAGTATCATTTCAATCATGGGCTTGTGAAGCGTCCTGCCTTGCCTTTGTTGCCCAGGACTGCCTTTGCTATTCCACATCCCTTTTTTTGTTGTTGTTATATTGCATATTGTTATCTTTTTTTTCAAAGAAAGAAAATAGAAAAACAGAAAAGAGGAGGAGAACAATACTAAATTAAAAAATTATCATCATAGACTCACTAGTTGATATGTTACTCTTTGTCGTCTTAAAAAATAGTTGCCAAGGTCACAAAATCAAAGCATAAATGGTGGCTAGACACTCAGACATTGACAGTAAAAATCTTTCTGTTCAATGTTCCAACAAGGATTCAATAATATGGTCATCTATCTTACACATTATACATACGGTTATACTCTTTAGAGTAGTTCCCTCCCTTTTCACTTTCACAATATGTATTACAATTTTGGATCTCATTATTTTGTTAGCTTTTATGATTTTTTACACTAGAGAGAAAATTTGATATTTACTAATATGAATCTTGTTTATTTCACTAATGAAGATATTTTCATTTACTTGTCTCCATTTACTTATAAAGGCCTCAAGATCATCCTTTTTTATAGCTGAGTAGTATTTCATTGTATAAAAACAACACATTTTTTAAATCCACTATGCAGTTGATGTGCATTTTGGTTATTTCCAAGATTTAAACTTGACACTCTACATAGAAGACTCAAAAAACTCCATTAAAAGACTACTAGAGGTAATGAACAAATTCAGCAGTGTAGCTGGACACAAAGTCAACACACTCAAAAATCAATAGCATTCCTGTATGCAAACAAAAAACTCACTGAGAGAGAAATTATGGAAATATCTCCCTTTACAATAGCATCTAAAAAATGAAATACTTAAGTATAAATCTAACTAAAATGTAAAAGACCTATATACTGAAAATTATGCTATGCTAAAAAAGGAGATTGAAGAGGATATTAGAAAATGGAAGGATATTCGTTGCTCTTGGCTAGAAGAACCAACATTGTGAAAATGGCCATACTCCCAAGCTGTTATTTGGATTTAATGCAATCCCAATCAGAATACATCTAACATATCTCACAGATATAGAGAAAGCACATCTAAAATTCATTTGGAAACAGAAGAAACCTAGAATAGCAGGGCAATTCTGAGCAACAAAGGCAAGTCAGGAGGCATCTCAATTCCTAACTTGAAACTGTACTACAAATCCACAGTGATAAAATCAGCATGGCACTGGCAAGGAAATAGACCTGAGGATCAATGGAATGGAATAGAAGATGCAAACACAACTACAAAGACATTCAGCCACCTGATATTTGACAAAAGGGTTAAACAAGTTCACTGGAAGAAGAATAGCCTCTTAAATAAATAGTGTTGGAAAAATTGGCTTTCCACATGCCAAAGACTGAAACTGGACCCATGCATATCACCATGCACTAAACTAAAGTCGAAGTGGACCAAAGATCTAAATATTAAAACAGAAACACAAAATCTACTGGAAGACAAGGTAGGTAGAAGTCTTGAAGACAAAAGGATAGGCAGAGAATTCATGAATAAAATGCAAACTGCATGGGAAACACTTCAAAGAATCAACAATTGGGATTTCATGGTATTTAAAAGTTCTGCACTTCAAAAGAAATTACCAACAGAGTGAAAAGAAAACCCACAGAACGGGAGAGAATTTCAGCCAGCAACCTCTCAGACACAGGACTTATGTCTGGAACATACAAAGAATTGAAAAACATCAAGGCCCCCAAATTCAAAGACCCTCTCCAAAAGTGGGCATCTGAGATGAATACACAGTTCTCAGATAAAGATATACAAATGGCAAATAAATACATGAAGAAATGTTCACCATCACTGGTCATTCAAGAAATGTAAATTAAAACACCACTGAGATTTCATCTCACTATGGAAAGAATGGCTGCCACCAAGAAATCAACTGATAACAAATGTTGGCGGGGCTGCAGGGAAAAAGCAACACTGCTCCACTCTTGGTGAGAGTGTAGACAGCTGCAGCCACTATGGAAAACAGTATGGAGCATTCTCAGAAGAGTATGATTGTAAGTTCCATTTAATCCAGCTATTCCTCTCCTCAGAATTTTCCCAGAAAACCCGAAAAGTTCATATCATAATGATATATGTGTACCTATATTCATAGCAGCACAATTTGTGGTAGATAAATCTTGTAAACAACAATAATGCCCATCAACTGCAGAATAGATGAAAAAGGTGTGGTATTTTTATACAATGGAATAGTACTCAGCTATAATAAAGGATTATCTGGAGGCCTTCATATTTAAATGAAGCAATTTGAGACTATCCTCATAAGTGAAATAAATAGTTATATTTATAAATGTCACATTGTGTGTCTAGTGTAAAAAGTAATAAGAAATGTA
Organism: Cavia porcellus; assembly: GCF_034190915.1. Classification (NCBI taxonomy): domain Eukaryota; kingdom Metazoa; phylum Chordata; class Mammalia; order Rodentia; family Caviidae; genus Cavia; species Cavia porcellus. Next base: position 37,641,331 of record NW_026947489.1, read on the forward strand.
AAAGTAATAAAACCCAAAATGTGTAATTGCTATTGTAAAAAAGAGAGGAAAAGAAAGTGCTCTAAAGGATATAACTGCATGTATGCTTAAGTGTGAAAGATAGATGACCGTATTACTAAGATTTTTTGGATTGTTGAACAGAACTATTTGCAGTCTCATTGTTTGTATGTCAACTTTGTATACTTTAATTTTGTAACTTGACCAACTATTTCTAAAATGACAGTGTGTAATTTATCAACTAGTGATTGCTTAGTGTTTATTTTTGCTTGAAATTCCATATCATTACTACCCTTTTTTCTGTTTTGCTTTTTTTCTCCTTAAATAAAATGAGAAAAAAGAATTGGTAACTTTTTAAAGGAAGGTCATTCTACTGTTTTAAAATTTTACCATGTATTTTTTTGATTCTACTCTTTATATTTACTTTTTAGTATATTTTGCATTCTTTTACAATTTTTAATTCATTTGTAAACATATATTTACTCAGACTAATATGAGGGAAAGATGGTGTGCTACTGATTCTCCTGGAGAAGCTTGTCATGTTGATGTTCCTGATTTGAAGTTGGCTGTTTTTAACATTGGAGAAGTTTGAGAACTCTCTGTCACTGAGGCTGGTTCTGATCATTTTTAGGGAAGCTCTAGTTTTTACTTTGAGCATAATTTCCTGGCTTGGTTGCAGATCCCGCAGCCTCCTGGCACAGATCCTTCATCTCACTAGGGCAAACTTTCTATCTTCCACAAATTACCTTTGCATCTTCCTAGTGCAGATCTTTGATACAGACTTGCATGAGACATTGTCATGAGCTCAAGGCCTCTTGCTAGAACTATGGAGGATATTGCCCTGGGTTCTAGGTTTTCAGCTGGAGTTGTTAAGGATGTCACTCTGGAATCCAGGCTCTCAGTTGAATTTCTTGGATCTCTAGTGGGTGGATAGATCTCCTGCACTCTTTTGGATTTGCACTCTTTGGATGATTATTAAAAATAATCCTGTAAATTATGTATACTCTATTGACTCATTGGGTGAATATTATAAAATAATTCTGTAAATGCTGTGTACTGTATTAAATCTTTTCCATTGTAAACCCTAATAAAACAATATAAAACTTATATCAGCTCAATAAAATACATTATTCAAGATTTATGTTTGTCATCTTGATCTATTATTAAAATATTAATCTATTTACTATTTAAGAGGGTAAGATTGAGAAATAATTCTTTAAATTGAAAGGGAAAAAACAAAACAAAACAAAACAGTAAAAGGGTACAGGTAATATAGAATTAAAAAAATAAACAGTAAGAAATCACTAGTCAATAAATTACACATTGTTATCTTAGAAATAGTTGATCAAGTTACAAAATTAAGCATACAAAGTGGACATTCAAACAGTGAAACTGCAAACAGTTATGTTCAACGATCCAACAAAAACTTAGTAATGTGATCATCTATCTTACACACCTAAACACAATAGCAGTTATGTCCTTTAGAGCACTTTCTTTTCCTCTCTTTGTTACAACAACATGTAAACATTTTATTACTCCCACAGTTCTTATTACTTTTTTGAAGAGAATAAAACCAAATGTGACAAAGCAAAGCAGAGTTGGTCAAAACAAAGGATAGATATAGAACATGATGTAAAAACAGAATACAAGGTAATCAACAAGGGGGCAATACCATAATGCCCCTTGCTACCTTAAAAAGAATTTCCTATACCATCAGGTATAATAAAATTGAACAGAACAGTACAGAATAAAACCTAAACATTGGAAACATTAATGAACTTCAAAAGAATATAATAGTCAAACCAGAGTGGGCATCATAGTGAATGTTATTGTCTTCAAAGTAGTTGCCTATACCCTCAAAATTCATAATATCAAACAGAACAGAATAGAGTAAAATCACTCAAAACGAGATGGTGAGAGCAATATGGGGGCTTCAATCGAGTTAATAGGAAATCAAAAAAGTTACTATAATGTATCCTGCTAATTTTTAAAACTTTTCCCTTAATTAAAAATAATAATGAATAAAAATTTTTTTAAAAAGGAGGGAGATTGAGATAAAAGAGGACATAACAACATAACAATACAGGTCAGAACAGAACAATTTAAGCAACATAGTGTCTCACCACAAGCTAACCCGACTTAATAGTAGTTATCATACTATGTCTTTCCTTGAAACATTTGAGTATGACTTCATATACTATAGCATCAAACATATCAAGACTGTGTGAAACAATTCAAGAGGAAGAAAATATTACAGGGTATTTAGAACTACCTAACAGAAAAAGAACAGTGGTTTCTATATTATCTTTTTGCCTATAAAAACTTTTGTTTATATTATCTCATATAATAAAATCCAATAAGATACAACATGATAAAAGCAATGGACCCAGAAGAACAACAATTTGATGGGACCTCAAAAAAAGATGATACTAAATCAGCACTAGCAATTAGGGTGCCTTGTTTTCTTCAAAATAAATTTTCATATCATCACAGACAATAATATCAAACAGAACAGAATAAAACCATACCAATTAGTGAGTGAAAACTTTATAAGGCTTCACAACCATGTAATGGGGAATCATGATTACCACAAACTTTTATGTACCTGTATCATTTGTTACACTAGGGAAACTATTTGGTATTCATACATGTGAGTTGGATTTATTTCATTTATGAGTATGATCTTAAGCTGTGCCCATGCTTCACTGATCTTGATGTTGGTTTCTGATCTCATGTTTGGGAAATTTTCAGCTATTACTTCTCTAAATATCCTCTTGACATTCTTTATGTTGTCCCATTGTTTTTCATTGATTCCTATCAATTTTATGTTTTTTTCTTTGTGTCACCTTGCAGTTGTTGAATTGTTATTTCCTGATTCCCTGTTATTTTAAAAAGATCTTTCCTTTCCTGTTCACTAGCTGCAATCTTGTCTTCGAGGGCTGAAATTCTATCTTCACTTTCTTTGAGGTGGTTTTTACAGCTTTCAATGGTATTTTTGATTTCCTGTATATCTCTTTGCATCTGCTTTATGTATTCTCTTTGTGTCCTATATTATTCATCCAGCGATTCTATGTTTTTGCTTAGTTCCTCCAATTTTTTAACTGTATCTTGTTTAGATATGTTCAGCATTTCCTTCATTTATCATTTCTTCTTTTACCTCGGAGATTATTTCTAGTTTGAATTCCTTTAAAGCTTCTTTATTTCAGTTGCTATTATGTCCAATATTTCACTTGTATGGCATATATTTTTTTCTATGTACATTGCTCCTAAGCTTTCTTTGGGTCGGCTGAATGTTTGAGATTGTATTTTGGACTTTCGTTTTGTCATTTTCCTATATTTCTGTGTTTCAAGTGTATCAAGTGTTATTTCAAGGCTTACCCAGTGTCTGTTAGAGATCCTCTTCTATGCCCTCAGCTACTGGGACTCTGGCCACCCACCTCCCAGGGTTGAGAGAGCATGGGGCAGGCTGGCCCAAGCCCAGCTACTGGAACTTATGGTGCCTGCTCACCCAGAACTCCAGAGGCCTCCAAAGAGAGTGGAGAGCTGGGAGGCTGCCCTAGGCCCACCAAGGACCCGCCATGCTGGTCCAGTGCCCCAGGAAGTCACAAAGTTCCCTCTCCAAGCTGAGCAGTGCATCCCAAATTAGATCGACCTAGGAGAAAGTGCACAGGGCACTTATACCAGGCCACCCAGTCTCTCGAACTGATGGTGCCTGCCTGCTTGCCTGCTCAGAACTCCAGAGTCTGCCAAGCACTGCTGGGTGTGGAGAGGCTGCTGCAGGAGAAATAATTCTCATAAGAAAATAATTTTTAGTTTTATCTTATTGAAGTGTAATTATTAAGTTTATAAAATGTGAACCAACAAGATAAGAAGAATTGCAAGGAACAATCATTATTATTTCCCCCATTAAAAAAGTGGCAAAGAAGTAAAAAGAATACCTAAAGGGATGACTTTGTCTTGTCCTTCAGTTTTCCTGTTATGGAAATTACATCCATTTAGATGTTGTGAGGAACAAACATTGAGAAAGATACGATCGTCCTTGTGCTGTCAGCTCTGCCTGTTTGTCTTGATGGAGTGTGGTATAGAGAGGTAGAAATTTGGGCTGTCTGATGATGTCACATGCCAGGAATCAAAGGCTTGTTTTTCTCAATTTCTGAACATTCAGAAACTATTTTAACTGATAAGTAAAAAATTGTACTTGTCTCCTCAAAACACATTTTCTTTTTTAATGAAAAAAAAATCACCATTCAAAGTCAACTTTGTAGCTTTTTGAACTATACAATGTGTTCATATTATCTATATCTCTCTACTGAGCAAGGAATTCCAGAACATATAACCTGAAGTTGGCCCCTGACCAGCCATCTACAAATCCTTAATCTTCTTCATTTGGGGAGACACTCTTTGCTCTTAGAATGGAGCTTCTGTATGATTTATTGGGGCTGCGACCTCCTGAAAACTGCTGGCCTAAACTGCTTAAATGATGGTCTAAACTAATAGTATGCAATAGTATGCAACTAAATGAATTCTGCTGTTCAATAACCATGAAGACTGTGTGCAGACCTCTTAATTATGAAGACAAAATCACCCTTTTCCAACTCCAGTGCTCTGACCATGAGAATATAGTTTAAGGAAAGTGTTTTAAATTAAATAAACAATGTAGGACACTTTGATAGAATATCTAGTAAGTTACTTGGTGAACTTTCATTTTTAACTGAGTGTGTGGAGGAAAGGAACAGAGGTCAGGGTGACTGGCAGAGAGATAGGGGGACATGCTGATTTAGAGGCCTTGCAGGGAAATACAAAAGTCATCTTGGATTTTGCCTCACTTTTTGTTAGCTCATGTTCTCTCAGATTTCCACAGGAAACTAAGCTTCAATAAATGCTACATGTTTACTCATAGAATTTCTTTCTTTTTTAGAAAAAGAGTTAATTTAATGTTCATCATGAGCTTATCAAATACATGCATATGTGATTTTATTAGGTATTTTTCTTTTGCTTTTTTATCAAGATTTTTATTTTTAGTTGACAAATAATTGTGTATATTTATAGAGCATAATATCTTTTTTTAAATAGAGAAAAGAAATTTACTTTGGCTTAATTTTTGAAAAAGGTGAAGTAATTATATCTGTTGAAGGCCTTCTTAGTGATAGAGTGCTGAAATCACAGGGCATTATGTGATGAGAGATTGAATATATGTGAGAATTCTTCACTCTGTGTGTTCCTATTCTAACATTTAGTAAGGGACATCAGAAAGCAAAGTTCTCCATTCCTAACTGCCTTCTAATTAACTCAGGTGTGGATATTTACTCAGATAAAGTTGTTAGTTACTATATCTCAAGTGAAGATTTCACAAAATCATGAGTTTTGAATAAAATAATCCATATGCAATCATCATAGATTCCAGTTTACTCAAAGTTTTCTATCCTAGGTATATACAGAAAAGATGTGATGTTAGGACTCAGACGCTAGAATTTAACACCATGGAGAAGACCAGACTAAAGGAGAGGGATTCTCATGACTCAGGAAGAAACTGAGGTAAAAGAAAAAGAAAAAGGCTGGAACAAGATGCTCTCACTGGGGCGGGTCCCACAGTGTGCCGGGAGTGCCTTAGATTTGGATGATTCATGGTTGTGCTGAAGTTAGGTTGCCAGAATCAGGAGTTGATGAGTCCTTTGGAGGGAGGATGCAGCACAACAGAGAGAGGAACCAACATGGAGAGCTGCATTAACACATGGTAAGTGCTAGGAATTGGGTCCTGCAGTGAGGGTGACCTGCTGGATGACATATTGGAGTTTGGCAGGATGGGCCTGAACTCAGAGCTGCAATGCTGTCAGTCAGCTGCCCCTGGCACAAAGAGGACTGGTGGGATCTGCTTGGGCTGGGTTATGCCCCTCGTCAGGACCCAATAGCCAGGGAGGAAACTGTCCTGAAACTGTGACATCCACATGGCACAGAACAATGTGTTGAAAGCACTTGCCAGTTGACTGGCTCAGAGGAGAGGGGCCAGCCCAAATCATCAATGCATGCACCTCAGATAACAGTAAACTGGAGAGGGCAGCAAGCCCCTAGCCAGCACACTTCAGAAAAATCATAAGCAATAAGGAAAAGGCCTGAGACCTCTACCATACACCTGTCTGAAAGAATCCAGAAGCATGACAAGAGAAAGAAACAAGAAAATGCCTCCAGCTGCTGACCCAGTGAAAATAAGTCCAGGAGAGGTAAATACAGAAGAGATCCAGGACACAATCATGCAATATCAGCCACAGCATCAGCGGACATAAATACCTTCGTGACCTCATAGATGAACTTAAAACTGAAATTCTAATTCAAGTGAGGTAAGATATAAAAAGATTAATGAAAGAAATACTAAGCACCTCTCAAGAAGGCACAGATGGAAAAATGGAGGAATCCAGAAAAAGAAGAGAAATCTTTGATGAAGAATGTAAAGAAAATGTAGAATACATGAAACAGATCCAAAGAGATTACCAGGAAATTAAAAACTTCATTGAAAGCTGGCAAAATTCTCTTGACAGAAAGTAAAGTTAGCCTTTCAAAACTTGAAGATAGATTTGCAATGTGTGATCATGAAAGAAAGTATCTCTTAAAAATAACAGGAACCAAGAAGTAACAATATAAAGGCTAGAATACAACAAGAGGGTCTATAACTTCAGAATAAAAAATGTGAGTGAAGAAGCAGAAGTAAACACAAATGAATTACAAAAGCTATTCACAGAAATAATTAAGGAAAACTTCTCAAGCATAGGAAAAGAAAATGATATACAGATAAATGAGACATACAGAACTCCAGCCAACTACAAGCAAACAGATCTACATCCAGATGTATAATAATCAAGATCCCAGAAATTCACAACAACAGAATATTAAATGTGGTCAGAGAAAAGAAACAGAGCACCTATAAAGGAAAACCCATCAAAATCACAACAGACTTCTCAACACAAGCTATCAAATCAAGAAAAGTTTGGAGTGAAGTTGTCCAAGCCCTGAAAGAAAATAACCACCAACCCAGATTGATGTACCCTGAAAAACTCTCTCTCAAAACTAATGGAGGAACAAGATGTTTCCATGACAAAGAGGAACTGTGGGAGTTCATGACCACCAATCCAACCCTACAAAAAATACTGAAGGACATTCTAGAGAAAGAGAGAGAAAAAATACCAGGATTCCAGTAACAGCTGAGAGATCTCAGTGAATGTGACAGAGAGTGGAATGAAGGAGAAAAGTGGACAAATATTAGGAGAAAAAAAGAACAGCAGAGATGCAGCAGAGAAGGTGGGCTATAATCTCTAATATAGATGGTCTTGATACACTAACAAAAAGAAACACAGGCAGAGTAGATCAGGAGATAGGATCATCAAGATGCTCTGAATAGGAAATATACTGAGCCTGAAAGAGTGTCAGAGTGTCAAAAGTCAAAGATGAGAAAATGGTGCTCTATGTGACAGGGAACCAGAGAGAAATAGGGACAACTCATCCAGCAGCTGCAGATAGCTTGGAAAGTCATGACACTTTTGTGCAGTAGAGAACTACTCAGCTATAAGGAAGGAAAACCTTGAGGCTTTAGTAGGTAAAGGAATACAGCTCAAGATCAAGCTCAGGGTAAAAAAGGTTCAGCACCATTAAGGTAGATAATGGGTTGCCCTCTAATCTAAAAACTAAAGGAGTTAGTGGGACCCAAAATCTACAAAGCATCCTGAGAGAGGGAAAGGGGAGGAAATGTCTAAAAAAGGAAGGCAGAGGACATTGTTAATAGTGTATCAGGATTTAAAAGTCATATTAGTCTTACTGCTCTGTTTAGTTTGATTTTATTCTGTTCCACTCTGTCTACTCATACTAGATTGGAGGACACAGACAGCTATCCCCAAAATGGCAGTATATACTCCTGTAACTATCCTTAATTTCCTATTAACTTAAACTGAAGGCCTGTATTACTTACATTGTCTTACTATGACTGATCTTATTTGAATCTGGTTTATTAGATTGTGGTTTTGTCTTGACTGATTTTATTTGAATTTGGTATACTTGATAGTAGCAAGTCTAAGAGTAGAGGCAACTACTCTGAAAAAAAATTTAAAAAGTGTTGTGAAGGTAAAGTCCACACAAAACTTTTATATGACTGTTTACAGCTTAGTATTCTTTACATCTAAAAGACAGAAACATTTGACATTTTCATCAATTGATGAACACCTAAAAAAGTAAGCTACTCAAGAAATATTCTTCATCCATAAAAAGAATTGAGTCCATAAAAATGATTTGTGGATTATTTAGGAAATGCCATGTCAACACCACAGACATAAAGTAAGTGTTCAAATATCATGTAACATGATATCCAGTTGCACCCATTTACCTACAGGAGCCTTACAAGGGCCTTGAGATTTTCCTGCTTTACAGCTGGGTAGCTTTATATTTTATGAAAGTTCCATATCTTTCTTACCCATTCTGTTAGTGATTTGCAAGTTACCTTTGTTTTTTTCTTCTTAACTTCAGGGTTTGTGTTGACAAGTCTGCTGTAATTCTCTGATTGGTGTTCCTCTATAGTGATGTTTCTTTTCTTGAAGAGCTTTTAATATTCTGTTCTTATGCTGAATTTCTGGGATTTTTATTATATGTTTCAGTGCAGATTTATTTAGGTTATGGTTAGTTGGAGGTCTATATACCTTGCTTATCTGCATACAGATTCTTTTCTCATGTTTGATAACTTTTCTGCTATTACTTCCATAAACAGTCTTTTTATTTCATTTGTGATGACCCCTGTTTTTTTGCTGATATGTGCTGGGCTGTTCTAATCTTTGGAGGAGTTCAGGATCTCACTGTCATGAGGATGGCTATGGTACTTCTCAGGGGAGCCCTGGCCCTTATTTTGAGCATCATTTCTTAGCTCTAGTGTGAACCCTCAACCTACTAGGACAGATCCCTTACCACACTGGCATCGACTTTCTAGCTTCCACTGCTGAACTTTGGACCTTACTAGTAGGGATCCATGAAGCGGACTTGCCTAAGTCATTGTTGTGGGCTCTGGGCCTTCAACTGGACTCATGTAGTACAGTACTATGGGGGATCCAGGCCCTTGGCCGGATTTCCTTTTGTCTGCAGCATGTGAATATATTTCTTGCACTTTGTATTTAATTATTTGGGTGACTATCATAGAATAATATTATGAATGGTATGTCCTGAATGTTACTGATCTCCATGCACCCTCTGACTATATTATTTTGGGCTAAACAGCTACAGTATGCTTCAGCAGACCAGACCAAGCAGAGTAGACTCATGGCTCTAAGTGTCTTGCAATCAAGTAAACTTTGATATGAACCATTTTCAAACACTACAACACAACACAACACAACACAGAAGATGCAAAATAACCCAAGTCAGTGTAATAAGTAAGGAGGGATTCTTCTCTCTTAATTCTCTGAGGAAAATCACTTTGAAGCAGTCAATCCATCTTTTGCTTTTGATATTATTTCCCTCCCTACTCCTTTTCGGCCTATAAAGCCTACTACCTCTGCACACTCAGCAGCACATTCCTTCTACAGAATGAAGTGTTGCCCAATTCTAGAATCATAAAGAAATGCTAACTTTATCTTTCAACCAAATTTGATATAATTTTGTCTTTGACAAATATTGTCTTCAACAAGTTGTTATTTGAAAAAGATATGTTAGTACCTTAGTCAGCTCTTGTAGCTCCTGTTATTTACCTTGGCCTAATTCTTGAATGAGCATTTAAATATTTTGCCATGCATCTTTGACATATAACTGGTAGCCTAATCACATGTATAAATTAATGTCTACTGTCTACACCTACAGGATGTAGGTGTAGGATTAAGTGTAAGGGAAACAAAAACTTTTCCCCCAAGGTATTATTTCTAAGATTTTTCACTAATTTGGATCAATCTTTGGCTTTATTTGTAATATTTTTTCTATACCATAAAATAGTGATAAAAGTAATCATCATTGGTTCAAATGGTCAGTGCCTCACAGAGCTTTGAAAATCACAATCATAGTCATGGCTGATCTTCAGAGGTCCTTACAAAGGTATTCCTTTTTGCCCTTTTGTTTTTGGTACACAGTGGTTTTGATATTCAGAATCTTAGAGAATTGCAGTTCTAAACAGATGCTGATATCAGGGTTGCATCAGGGTGCTGAAAAACCCCTGCTCTTGTGGGCTTTGACTTTTAATAGTTGATTCATAAGAACTTGGGAGAAATTATTTGGGAAACTTCAAGAACTTGTCACTCTGTTTTCTAATCAGCGTGTAAATATTCAAGGATTTTAACAACCAGTATTACTATATTGATGTGTACCAGATGAATATTAACAGTATCCAGATGTGTGAGTTGAAGTTAGAAGAGCCTATCCATTACTCACATAATCAATATGTACTGGCTAAGAAACATTTGGAAGTAATGCAGGCAATCAGATGTGCAGAAAGTTGTATGTAACCACCATGGATTGGTATATAGTATTTATAAATCATATATATTAGATGTTAGCATAGGCTAAGTGTAACAAAAAAGAATATGACACATTGTCTTAGTTACATTTCTTGTTGCTCAGATAAAATATCCAACACTCAAAGTTAAAAGAGGAGAATCTATTTTGGCTCACAGTTTGTAGAGGTTTCTGTACATAGTTGGCTAGTTCCAAGGCAAAAGAGCATAGCAGAGTGACATCACAAAGAAGAAACAGTTCATAGCAGGCAGAAAGAAGTGAGACAGCAAGAAACAAGTGACAAGTGATGGTTCTCTTTTTGGCTCTTATATCCTATCCAGACCTCTCATCCTTAGGTAGCACCCACACTCAGGATGGGGCAGCCTTAATCGTAGCATCCCACCAGGAGCCACTCTAAGCATCATAACCTTGATCCCAGCAGTTCATAAACTAGATCCAACCACTTCTGAAAAGCATCACCAATGACCACATGAGGGTTTGCGGGACATCTAGATTCAAGCCATAACAGACATATAGCTTTAACATTTCCAAATAAATATCTTCACACAAAATAGTGATATGTTCTTCCAACCCTACCACAGAACAGTAGGACATACTTTTTAAAAACTAGACTATCTTTCAGGAAAAGAGGAATTCTCTTTATATGCCAATGTTCATAATACACTATGGATGTGGAAATGTGATTACCTAATTCCAAGTTCACCGGGCAATAATAATTGTTTAGGAATATGGATAAACTAAATACTTTGCATTCATCATTACAAAATGCTTAAATGTGAGAAAACCTTACATTTCTTATTATAAGGATCTAAAATGATTATGTAAATAAAAAATATCCAAAGGCAAAAACAAATCCTGCTATTTTCTCTTAATATTTTAAAGTCAATAGTTATTCACAGTATCCCTGTCTCCAAAAGATATGCACTGTAAGGGACAATAGATTTATTTCAACATTGGATCCCTTTATTACACTCCTCAAACATAACTTAGACTTTCTTGGATGTAAGAAACTGTACAGCTTGGAGAAAAACAAATTTGAGTTAGACAAAGCTTTTATTTTCATCATGTGTGATGGCACAAGCCTGTAATCCCAGCACTTGGGAGTCTGAGGCAGGAGTATTACTGGAAGTTCCAGGCCATCCTGCACTCCATAGAGATTTCAAGGCCAGCCTGGACTACATAGTAAGATCTTGTCCCCAAAACAAAAAACAAAAAAACAAAGACAAAAACAAACAAACAAAAAACCCATTGCATTTTCTAAGTGCTTATAATGTGTTTAATTTTTAGTTTATATAAGGACTATTAAAAGATAGGGTTTTTTTGTATTTTATCTTGCCTAGTAGATGTGTAAAAAATGTTGATATTTATAATGATGCTTCATATGATTTCTAGAAATCTCTTAGAAAATGAATCTTCCTAGGTTATCTGGAGACAACTTTATTCATCAAGTTAGAATTTAAATTAGCAAAGAAAATGGTAGAGACTGGTTTTTCTTAAAGATTCCAGTGTCACTTGCCTTCTTGTGACTCTTTCCTGTTGTTGCTTTGATCATAATGAATATATTTTTAAATGACAATATCCCTTGCTAATTGGTCTTAGTTTTACAGTACCTGATCATTATAGCTTTACATAGTCACTATCCTCCAGTGCAGTTAATTAACTAATTTTTCTGTTTATAGAAACATTTTCTATACCTCTGTGTACTTGAGAGTAGCTTGTCAATAGCTGTAAATGGAGGATGGCATTATGTTCATGACTGAAAGATGTTAAATTAGATAAGCTTCAGTAACAAGAAAGACTCAGGTAGCAATTTGCTTTTTGAACAACTCAATTAGTGTTAAGCCTGGTAGCATGAAAAAAAAAATGGCAATGATAGAGCAGATAATGATCACAGCAGAAAGATAAATATGAATTGTATGAATTGTTGCATATATAGAGAAAAAGAAATAGTATTAATTTTAAGCTAGGATTTAGAAGTTACCTAGAGACACAAAGATATAGTCTGAATTCTGCACTTTGATTCAGAACAGAGATAGAGTACAAGTTAATTTGTTAACTATGCCCTGGAGTCTTTAGGGAGATGTATTAGCACTAAAAATGAAGACAAATGTGATTACTATATTCCTAAAAAGCTTTTTTTTGTTTTTAGAGTTGAGTATAAAATGGAGAAATTTCATTAGGTACTAGACATAAGTACAAGTTTTCAAACTGAATCAAGCTGGAAAGTGATTGAAAACTGTCTGAGAAGATAAACATCTAGAAATCTAACTTATTGCAAACAAAAGTAGCTTAGTATTAGTTACAGTTAAATGATGGAAAAGTGCACAAAAAAGTAGGAAACTGAACTGCAGTGTTTAATAGCCAGCCATCCGTTTTCAGGTTTTCATGTTTTAAAATTTTTTCCTATGTCAAGATAATGAGATGTGTGGTGGTGAAATGGGGCTGATTAGGCAAAACATTAAAGACAAAAAGCTAGAGACACACTGTATGAGGAAAAGCTAAAGGAACTGAGATGATTAGAATGTTCTGAGACATTTACTGTTTACTGAAACAGTAAATGCAAGGATATTGAATCTCAGAGAGCTGTTGATGACTTATTAATATCCACAGAAGATGAATTAGGGGACATTGGTTTTATTAAAAGAATGAAAGATTTTCTTTTTGCAGAGGTGAATCTGGATTATATTAAAAAGGAGGAAACCCAGGAAATAAACAAGTTTTCAAACCTCTCAAACTAATGAAGATCTAAAGTGCTGAATGAAAAATGAAATTAAGGAACTTGCCTGAATGTATTTTAGTTCTCCTCTAGTTCCAAGGTCTTCTATATTTTTTCAAATTTTAAAAATGTAAATCATGAGTTACATCATGAATTATTCTGAAATCTTGTCCAGTTCCATAGAAACAAAGACTTAACTGGAGAAATTAAACTGGAGTATTCCCAGGTGACAACAGCCTTGGGCAAGGACATTTTCCAGGAGGGTGTGGGGTGCCTCAAAGTGATTGAGTCTCCCCTGGAAACTATTCAGAGACTGCCTCTCAGGGATGGATACTCAGTACTCAAAAAATCTGAAGTGCTGAAACCAAGAGCTGGGTAAGTTTCCAGATATGCTGATATTTGTAGCATTTGTTCTTCTTTGCTCTTTAATGGATTATAAAGTTGGGAAATTTGGACTACCCCTATTTCTCCTTTTCTCAATTTGTCATTCTTGTGGATTGTCTGTCTCCTACTCAGTCTTTCTGCTCTTACGCTGTCTCCTGCAGCAACCTTCCAAGCTAGTCCTCCCCGGGTAATGATTCAGATTTAAAAGGGATTACGTTTCTGATCACGTCTTGCATTGTATAAGATCTCAGTTAAAGAACGTCTTCTGGTAACTTATTTGTGCTTCTGACTTAGGCTAAGGAAGTACCTTTCCCATAGTATTATATGGGAGACTGAAGACTGGGGATGCAACATAATATAATGCTAGTGCTGATGCCAGTGGGAAATATTTTGGGTATATTAGAGGCAGTAACAGTGCACATTTAAACAAACCCCCACTCTGCCATCTCTCTCTTTATCATAACTTTGTCACCATCTGAGGTTTCTGTCGCATTCAGTAATCCAACTTCCCTCTATACTTCTTTTTTTCTTCTTTCTAGGCATTTCTTTTATGATTTAAATATGTATTGAACTTTAAAAAGCATTCACTTAGCCTTCTATTTACCCTCTCTTTTTTGTAAACTCCACACAGGATGTCATTTTTCCCCCTGAATGACCCACTATAACCTCTTCTAGATTTGCTATTGTACTTATAAATTCAATAATAATCAAGTTCACCATCATTTTTTCTTTGCTGGTTTTATCTCATTTTTTGTTGTCAAAATCTCAATTTGGAAGAAGCATCATGCATATTCCTACTTAGTGTATTCTCATGCCAACTTCATGGAAGCCTTAATAATAAATTGACTAGAAGTACAGTAACCAAAATGAATTCTTTTTTGATATATTTATTTATATTGCTCTTGAATAAAGATAGTGAAAGATTCATGTTTCTTCTCTAGAAACAGATGGAGAATATAGTTGGAGAAGGGAAAGAAACAGGGAGAGACAAAGGGACTTGAGAATGAATCACAAACTCTCTGCTTGTGTGGTTGGGCTTAGGTTCTGTTCTTTCAGGTCTGAATATCATATTCCTAATCTAACAAGAGACATCTGTCAGTAACCTAAACAATCAGTTTATGTAAAACATGATGTCGAGAATGAGCAGGACCCTGTGTGAAGATGAGAGGGTTTCCTTGAGCAAGTGGTCCATAACAGAGGAGAGTACGAGGTTTCCAAAGATAGGACCAACCAGCAGCTGAGATTCAGTGAAAAGCATGATGGCCAAGACCAGGGCACTGAAAGCACCACAAAGGCCTCTTGGATTGGTGAGATGATTTTTTTTTGCCAAGAAATAAGATGTTTATATCTCACTAATAATATCATTGTTCTGTTTGTTCTACTAATTTTAGAGACGTTACAGTGAAAAGTGCATACCTTGAGTTCCTACAGGCCCACTTCTAAGTCTAACTTTCCTGCTCATAGCCACACAAGTTGATTTCAATTTAGCAGGGGTGCAGTCAGTTTTAATTCATAAAAAACCTACAGGAAGAGTGTGTGGCAACCTGCTCAGATTCTCTTCCCGGTTTAGTTGCTTGGGGATTGTTTGCTTTTGCTTTACAATAAATGTTGCTTTCCACTTTTGCTCTACAGCAATTACTTATGCTCAGTCCTCTTTTTGACTCTACCTTGTACTTCTTTCTGGAGAACAACCAGCCAGCTGGATGGCAAATGCTCATTTTTAGAAGTTTCGATTAGATTATAATTCATGATATGGGGGTTTGAACACAAGTCATAAAAAGGTTTATTATAACTCTTACTTAAAATTGTTTTGATTGCCTTCGAGTCATTTTATTTATGGTTAGTTTCTTATTCCATTAACTTGTTTTACATAATTAATATTCAGGTTTTTCCCACATTTGTAGTATCTCCAAGGTTTAGAATGTTGCTAGGTACTTTATGCTGCATAAATAAAAAATATTATTCATTCATTAAATAAGTGAATGAATAAGTCAAGAAGTATTCCTAGATTTTTTTTTTGTCATTTGAGACAGGATTTCAGTGTGCAGTTCAGGCTGGCCTTATATTCACTTTGTGGTCCAGCTGGCCTTAACTCACAGAGATTCTCCTGCTTAGCTTCCCAAGAGATTGCTGAGATTATAGGCAAGTCCCATACCTGGCTCCTAGCACCATTTTTGAGGTGATTTTAATTAAGTCAGTAGAAAGAATTATGGTGTATCAAACTTGTTCTTGAGAGTTTTATAAATACAGGTGGAGAGATAAAAAGTAATGCATATTTATTAGAAAATAAATAAATTGTTTGGCATGAGTTATAGATGTAAGACTTCAGTACCTATGAAGATAGAACTTCGCAAAATTGAAAACTAAACAAGAAGTGAACAGTGTTTGAGATTTCCCAGGTTTATGATGAAACAAATTCCATAACAAAACAAGAGACTAGCAATAGTTAATGCACTGTGTAAAATTAACAAAGTAGTTTCTTATAGCACAAGACAACCCAAAAAGACTTTTACAAAAAATCAGATAATAATACAAAATTTTCTTTTCAATGAAGATAAACTAATGGTATAAATTTAACAAATTAGCATATATATTGAAATTCTGTGAATTACAGAAAATTTTAAGTGTTTTTATCCCTTCTGGAGAAAGCAGATCTGTGTGTAACACCAGAAATATACCTTCTATGGGGAATACAGATTTCATAAAAATAAAAATTCTTGTCCGTGCCGTGTTCTCAACTTCAGGAATGGTTTCTGACATTCTGGCTTTTGAATGTATTTATTTTTTGTCACTGATGGTCTGTGGTTGTCCAGGCTTTGTTTTACAAGTAACTGGAAATTGAAGTTACTTGTACATAGTTATAAGCATAGGTAACGATGGACTCGCTGTCTGTCCCTCATCTCTCAATATCTATTCTGATGCCCTGAAAGGCCATCTGATATATTCTCTGTCAAATTTATTGCTTGATTTAAAATTTTCCTTTCACTCTACAATATGGATACATTCAGAGAAATATTCTTTAAAGATGTCCATGTGTTTATCTTTGGATCTGTGAATGTCATCTTAATAATGAAAGGGATTCAGGAATATGATTAATTTAAGGGTCTCAACATTTAAAATTATCCTACGTATATTCAATATAACTACCAAGATAATTGTAAGAAAAGATGAGACAGTCAAGAAAGAGATGTGATGGCAGAAATAGAGATGGGATAATGTACCTTGAAGAGGGAAAAAGAGTTCATCACCGAGATTTCAGGCAGGGAAACAAATTCTGTCCTTAGCCTTCAGAAAGAATACAATTCTGCTAACATCTTGATTTTACACATGGTTTCTGTGGCCAAGAAACTGCATTTTAATTGGAGAGGTGAACATTTAAATAGCCATGACAGGAAAAGTGAAATCATTGCTAACAGTACAGTGAGTGTACAGAAATTGAGCCAGAATGAGAAGATTTTTAAAATGAGGAAGTCTTCAGCTAAGATTTTGAGAATTGGATTTTGTCAGTTTGGAGAATAGAACAAGAGAAATTTCTTACAATGGGTAAAACTCTTGAAGTTATAACCATAGGCAAGGACTCCTGAATACAACCACGATTGTTCAAGAAATAATTCCAAGAATGAACAAATAGCATTCTATCAAATAAAAAATCTTTTGTACAGCAATTAAATAATCAAAAGAATGATGGAACAAAGTACCAAATGGGAAGAATTTTTGCCAGCTATCCCTCTGATAGAGAGTTAGTATCTGGAATACATTAAATATTCAAAAGAGACTCCAAAATAAATGACTCAGTCAAAAATGGACAGTTGAAATGAATAGACACTTTTGTAAGAGGAACAACAAATGGGCAGTAAGTACATGAAAAGAGTGTTGAGCATTTTTGGCCTTTAGAGAAAAGGAAAAACAAAAGAATACTGAAATTTCATCTTGCGTCATTAAGAATGATTACCATCAAGGACTCAAAATACAAATGGTAGAGAAAGTTGGATAAAATTTAAATAAATGCAAAAGAGTTGAAATTATCCAATGCATGTTATCAGATTGTAGCTCCAAGAAACTAGAGATTAATGATAAAAGAAACTGCAAAAATCCCACAAACACATGGAAATTGAATAACATACTCGAGCAATCAGTGGATCACAGGGGAAATTAAAGAAGAAATTAAACAATACCTACAAGCAAATGAAAATACAAATACAACTTATAAGAATCTGTGGCTTGCAATGAAAGCTGTCCTTAGAAGAAAACTTGTTGCA
The DNA here is from genome assembly GCF_034190915.1 of Cavia porcellus. Lineage (NCBI taxonomy): Eukaryota > Metazoa > Chordata > Mammalia > Rodentia > Caviidae > Cavia > Cavia porcellus. The sequence goes on from NW_026947489.1 coordinate 37,659,154, forward strand.
CTGAGTTCCCACACCAGGGAAACAGAATGAATACAAATAAATAACCTGATGCTACACCTCAAACAGCTAGAAAAAGAAGAGCAAGTCAAGCCCAAAGCCAAAAGAAGGGAGAAAATTATAAAAATCAGAGCAGAAATTAATGCAATAGGGACTAAGAAAACAATTCACAGAATCAATGAATCAAAGAGTTGGTTCTTTGAAAGAACAAATAAAATTGATAAGCCCCTAGAAAACCTTATTTAAAAAAGGGAAGAAAAAGCTGAAATTCATGCAATAAGGAATGAAAAAGGTGAAATCACTACAGACTCTGTAGAAACACAGATCATCAACACATTTTGAAAACCTCTACTCTCATAGGTTTGATAATACAGAAGAGATTGACAGATTCCTAAAAACGTATGAAGTACCAAAGCTAGATCAAGAAGATGTAAAACTGCTGAGTAACCCAATTCCCATCAATGAAATTGCAAATGTAATTAAATCCTTACTTACAAAGAAGAGCCCAGGCCCAGACAGATTCATTGCAGAATTTTACAAGAAGTACAAAGAAGACCTAATGCCAACACTGCTCAAACTCTTCAATGAAATTGAAAGGGAAGCAATCCTGCCCATGTCATTCCTGGAAGCAAATATTACTCTAGTACCAAAACCAGAAAAGACCCAACTAAAAAAGAGAACTACAGGCCACTCTCCCTAATGAAAACAGCTGCAAAAATCTTCAATAACATATTGGCAAACAAGATGTGGCAAATCCTCAAGAAGATTATAAACCATGACCAAAATGTGATTCATCCCAGGTATGCAGGGATGGTTCAACATACGTAAATCAATAAATGTAATCCACCATGTCAATAAAGCCAAAAGTAAGAATACATGATCATTTCTATACATGCAGAAAAAGCTTTTGATAAGGTTCAACATTCATTCATGATAAGAAATTTACCTCAATATTATAAAGATCATCTACAACAAATCTACAGCCAGTAGCACATTTAATGGCCAAAAACTGAAGGCTTTTAACTTAAAATCAGGCACAAGACAAGGATGTTCCTTATCACTGCTCCTATTTAAGATAGTACTGGAAATAACATACTCTAATTGCCAGAGCAATTAGACAAGAGAGAGAAATAAAAGGGGTAAAGATAGGAAAAATGGAAGTTAAATTATCATTATTTGCAGGTGACATGATACTCTATGTAGAGGACCCCCAAAACTCCATTGAAAGTCTCTTAGATATAATAAATTCAGCAATATAGCTGGATACAAAATCAATACTCAAAAAACAGTAGCACTCCTATACACCAACAACAAAATCACAGAGAGAGAAATAACAGAAGCCACAACTTTCACTTGATCTTAGCCAAAAGGCTTTTGTCTTTTGAGACAGGGTCTTGTTATGCAGGTCAGGCTGGCCTTGAACTCACTTTACACATGAGAATAGACTCTAATTTGTTGACTATCTTTGCTTATTGCTTCATGCATACCATATTGTTACTAAGTGAATTGATACTAAATTTTAGCTTTTGAAAAGACCAGATTCCCAGCTTCCCCAGATTCTTGTTTATATATTTTTCCATTCTTTTAAAATATTTTTATAATTAACATGTATTAATCATATATATTAATGAGATTGACTGTGATCTTTCCATAAATGAATAGTGTGTTTTAATGATGCTTTCCCTTTTTGGGAAAATGTGATAGGTAATTTGTGTACACTGCCTAGGCAAATCACATTAAAATCACTATATCTCTTTCTCATAAAGATGCATTTCAAATAGTTTGGCAAATTAAAAAAGAAATATCAACAAAATAAATGTTGAAGATCTCCTTGAATAAAAATGGTGTCATTATATAACATATTTATTAATGATTAAAAAGGAACCTGTAAATTGAACATCCCCTCATAAAGTGATGGAGTTATGGCTCTTTCTCATCATTTGAATCCTAGGAAATTTACATGACTCAGGTGGCATTTATGGTCTGGGTATTGTTCTAAATGTTTTTTCTTGAATATTTTTATTTCTTCTTTTTTTATGAGGTCTTCTTAGGTAGTTCTGGCTAGTCTTGAATTTACCATGTAGCCATGTAGCACAGACTGGCCTTGAACTTATGGCAAACTTCTTGTACCTGCCTTCCAAATTCTGGGATTAAGGGTGTGCATTATCATGTCCACCTATTACCTTGAAATTTTCCCCTGCAATGTGTCAAAAGACATTTTCTCATCCATATTTTATAGAAAAAGAGTCTGAAATATAGAGATGCTAAATGTCTTTAAGAAATATCAGGCAAAAAAAATCTTTCTTCAAAGTCTGGCAGTTTGGATTCTGGATATGTTGTTATAACCTGTTCCATAGTATATCTCTACTGATAAGGGTACCAGAAAAATTCTAACATGAAAGTAACACTGATTTGTGGACCTTCCTCTAGATGATCTCATTGTTCTTGAAGCAAAGAATTTATGGGTCAATGAATTTACAAATAATTTTTGTATACATTTGATCAAATAGACATTTTGCTCTGGATACACCAAGGAAGATAAAATGGCAGAATGTCCTGAAAATACATCAAAGGGAAGAAATTCTAACAGTGCAAGAAAAAGAGTTGATTGTGTCTAGTGTGTGCAAACAACTTAGACAACCTGTAACTCCACCCTTTTGCAATTGGTGGGAGTAGAACACCAATGTTGCTTTAATAATACTTGGAAAAAACACTGCAGTAATTGGTAAATACATATTGCATGATAATGATACAATACTACTTTCTCCAAAGATTCTCATAAGCATTTACTTGAATAATCAAACATTAGGAAAAATAAATATCACAACATCTAAGGGCTGTTGGGTACAGAGTTGACATTTACTCCAGTAATTCTGAAGGGCCTTGATTATCCTTTTGTTTGAAAGGATGCATGTTGGAGTTAGGTAATACATGAAATTCTAGTCCAGAACTAGTACATATTGGATTCACCAAATGATAACACCTAGTGATCATTACATTCTTTTATGAACATTGTCTTAGTTACTTTTCACTTGTTGCTGAGACAAAATACCTGAAGCCGAAAGCTGTGAAAAGAAAGGTTTATTTCTTTTTTTTTAATGGGTACTGGGGATCAAACTCACGACTGCCTGCTTGCAAGGTGAGTGCTTATGCCACTGAGCTAAATACCCAGCAAAAGAGCAAGACACACCTTCTTCCTGCCATTACATCACATCATGGCTCCACCCCTATGTGGGTATAGCACTGACACCATCAATCTAAGCACTAGACAATGAACCAGTCACAAATGCACAATGCAAACTCACGAGGCCTAGGGGCCACAGACATAAACCATGACATTCCACCACTGGCCCCCAGGACTCATGTACATTCTTTATACAAAAGACATTTAGTCCACCTCCAAGAGTTGCCAAAGTCCTAACAGTTTCAGCATTGCTGAATAGTCCAAATCCCAAGTCTCCTCCAAGATCTATGGTAAACTCTTAACTGTAATCCCCTGTACAAATGAAAAGATTAAACATTTCTGAAATGCAAAGGCACAAGATATACATTACCATTCCAAAAGTTACAAACAGGGTAATATAAAGCATTGGAAACAGAGCAAGTCCAACATCCAGCAGTACAAACATTAAGTCCTAGATTTCCATGCTCAGCATCTGATACAATCTGGTTACAAGCTCCAAAAGGCTTGGGTTATTCCACCACCATGGCAATTCCAGGGATTTCAGCTCCCACAGCTTTTCTCTTAAATCCCCTCTGCTCGCTTTTTGCAGCTTTCCTTGGATCATCCACATTCTTGGCTTTTCCAAACTTCTGGGGTCTCAACTGCACCTTTGGCTTCACCTTTACTCCTTTTACAAATTGCCCTCTCAGGGGCACACTGCTTGGTCTCCCAGGCCCTTTGTAATCGAGGTTGAAGCCTTATTACCATCAGATTTTGTGCATTTTCCTTGTGCCCAAAATCAGTACATTGTGGATGCTGCCAAAATCTGCTGCCAGCTGAAGCAGTAGCCAAGCTTTTCTCTCTCTTGGCTGTAGGGGTCAGTTGCCTGGGTCACAGGGTTCTGTTTACCTGATTGTGAGGAAAACCTTCTCTATGTTGCCACCATTCTGGAACCTCCTGTGGCCTCTGTCACCATTCTAGATCCTCATGTGGCCTCCGTTGCCATTCTGGAGCATGGTGCTCTGCAGTTTCTCCTCTGAGCAAATTATTTTATCTTTCTGTTTCTCCTCAGCAATCAAAGTCTCAACTCTGTCTTTACAATCCATAGCATTCCTGGAATTTTCCTTCTGGCCAAACTCACAGTATTGCAAATTATCCTGCTGGGCTCTTTGCTCTTGATTTGCAACATAAAGCTGGCTAAAAGCCCCCAACAATAGCCATGCCACACCCTCAATATTTGATTGCTTTTTAATTTCTTTTTCAAGGTTAATCAGTCCATTGCCCTTTGTCTCAGTCTCAGGCAAAGTCTCTGGGCATGAGCAAAATGCAGACAAACTTTCTGCCAAGCCAAAACATGCATCATGGGGAGTCCAACAACCAATGCAGTCATTCCTCCCTGCAGAAACCTCCCAAGCCTGGTCTTTACCATCAGGCTTTCTATCAGCCTTCTGGTGTCCTGAGCTCTGGCCAGAATGTCCTGTACAGAACAGCCTAAGCTGCTCCAGCTCTATGCATTGAGGCATCATGTCTGAACCTTTGCAAACTCTGCCCACAAGCTATCTCCAAAGCCTCTCAAAAAAAACATGGTCAGTTATAGTCACAGCAAACAACCCCACTCCTGGTACCAAATTTTGTCTTAGTTACTTTTTACTTGTCACTGAGACAAAATACCTGAAGTCCAAAGCTGGGAAAGGAAAGGTTTGTTTCTTACATGTTTTAGCCCATACTCATTTGGCTCCGAGGCAGGCTGGCATGACTGGGCCGCAGTTCATGGTGACTGCAAACAGCAAGGCCAAAATTGGCAAAAGAGAAAGACACACCTTTTTCCTGACATTACATTACATTCTAATCCCACCCCTATGTGGATGTAGCACTGACACCATCAATCCAAGCTCTAGACAATGAACCAATCACAAATGCACAATGCAAACTCATGAGGCCTGGGGGGCCACAGACATAAACCATGACAAACATTTAAAAGGAGCATATGTAATGGTAATGAATATATCTTCCATATTTTATTAATTCTTTATGGTTCTTGAAGAATGATGGACTGTTATAAATTGTAACTGCTGTGTCAAAATGGTATCTTTGCTGGAACAGTTTAATATAGCTTGAGTGTGCATATGACCTCTGATCTGATATATTTTTCTGTGTATCTCTTTCTGAAAGGAGAATTAGAAACAATTAAAAAGGAGTACATATATATTTACTGTTTCACCTTATGTGATAATGTGGTGTGAAGAGATTTAGATCATTTGTATATTTTATAGATTTCTATAATGGTTTTCTTTATTACTTTTCATATTGCTGAGAAAAAATACCCAACCCCCAAAATTAAAAGGGGAAAGGTTTATTTCAGCTCACAGTTTGCAGAGGTACCAGTCCATAACTGGCTGCATCCAAGACAGGGTGACAGAATAGAGAATTATTGCAGAGGAGAAAAAGTTCATGGCAGCAGAAAGCATCAAAAGCAGCAAGTATCAATGATAATCAATGGCACAACGTCTCTTTCTGTCTCTTGTAGTCTCTCCAGACTACATGCCCTCAGAGTACATAGCACACCCAGGGTGGGCCTTCTCATAATTCACACTCAGAACTTTGCCGAATAAATCAGTGAACTAATTTAGTAATCACACACCATTGATCCAAACATCACACTTAATCCCAGTATCATATAATCTAGATCCATCCACCTCTGAAAGGCTTCACCAAGGCCTGCATGAGGTTTTGGTGAGACATCCAGACATAAACCATATATTGTATGGTCAAAGATGAGGATGAATTGGTAAATGTATACTTGAGTTCCAAAGGAAGGAATAGATTATGAAGAATCATAAGATTTTCCTTATTACTAAAATTTTAAAAGTTAATGGACTAAGCATACTGAGACTTTTTTTCAAGTAAAGAAAAATATTTATATTTATACTTCTTGTCATTATTAGATTTCTTCTGTTTCTTCAGGAAACAGAAACACTTGTAAATAATAGGAAATACTACTCCAGTCTATGTATAAGAAGAAGTGAAAAGCTCTCAGCTTTGAGTGATGTATAGATATAGAATAAATTTTACTACAACAGGTTCAGACTTTGTGCAAACAACCCTGATGATTGGGTCATACCACCTGGCATATCATGTTGCATTGGAAAAATTGATGGCAAGCACAGAGATGTGAAGTCTGCAACAAGCACCATCTGGAGATTTGTAACATAAACTTTGCAGGTTTGAACAATGTTTTTCCTAAGGATTATTGAATAATTAATAGATTCAAGATCACATAACTTATAATGCTTACCATGGACCAACATTATAGAAATGGAGGTGTGAGAGCTGGCATGTGACCATTAGAAATAGACATTCCATTCCATAGATTCTCCTGGTTGAAGAGAATAGTTGAAGCACCTATTTCAACATGCTATTGTGACAATAAAATGACATTCTTTGGCTTACTATATTTATGTCCTAACACGAATTATCTTGTGCTATGTCCCCATTTTACAACAAAACATGTATAGGAAAGAAGGTATGCTAGGGAGCTGAGCTTTGCATACTTGTGACTTTGGGCACTATGTATTTAGAAATCTTATTTTCATAAGAGTAAGATTTTTTCACAACAAAAGACACATTAAATTTTGTGCTAGCAATTTCCTGAGAGAGTTAAGGTTCTCTTGCCAAGAACAACAGGCAAGGAGAGCAACCACCATCTTATCAGGGGAAATAGATGATTAGGAAAAAGTAAGGTTGCTGTTATGTAATGGAAAGAGGGGTGATAGAGCTTGGAACAAGTAGATCCACGTAGTTGACTTTTAGTTTTCCCTTACCCAGTTTTGATGGTCTGTGAGCAAGTAAAACAACTGTGGTCTAGGTAGTGCCTAGTAAATTGTGGCTTGGTGTGCCTATGGATGAGAGCTAACTGGGATAGTGAGTTTTTCAGCTGAGAAACCTAGACTGTACAGTATGGGAGGCTTATGAGTGTAGAGTGTGGTTTCAAGAATCACTTCAGTTGCAATTTTTTTAAATGTAGCTATTAAAATTTCTTTTTAGAAGATTTCTTAGGTTAAGAGATGCACTAAAATCCTGAAGGAGCTTTCGCCAGAATTCAAGTGAAACAAAATGTGGGCAAAGTGGAGACATTATTATTATTACTACTATTATTATTTTGCCATGGGATAATAGACATAGTGTCTAATCCAACTGTCAGTGGAGTTCTTATTTCCAGCTGAAAACTCCTGAGCCTGGCCTTTATTGTCTTTATTTCTATCAGAATTCTAGCTTTCTGGGCATTAACCAGAGCCACCCATCAGGCTCTGCTTTTAGTACTCTAGGACTTTTAGTTCACATCTCCATAACCTCCCAAACTCTTCTCTCAAACTAGTTCCAAAGGCTTCTCTGAACCATACGGTCAGGTATAGTCACTGGATAACCGCACTTCTTTGGGACCAATCTTCTGTATTAGTCAGATTTTCAATGCTGGAATGCTGACAACTTAAAGGAGTGGAGTTTAATTTGCTCATGATTTCATTCTATGGTCAGCTGGCTCAAAGGCAGAGACACTAAGGTAGAAGGGTATGGTCAAGAAAAAGTATTTCATAGAATCCAGGAAACAGAGAAGGGAAAGAGTACCAGAGCTGAAAGGGAAAATGACCACATATAAACCCTAAGGTCACACCCCATGACCCACTGTATACAACTAGCCATGTGCTCCACTTGTCCCCAGGGTAAATCTCCAAGCTAGTCAACTTGAAGCTCTACATCGTTACTACAATATGGATAATTGGTTTTCACAGGAACATTTGTAAAGAGGGTTTTTTTCTTTAAAAAGAGAAAAGTCAGAAAAGAAAAACAAAAAGCAAAAGAGATAAACAACAACAAACTCAAAACAATAACAGTGTAGTTTTCAAAACAGAATGAAAGACACTTAACAATGTTTGCTATATTGCATATTGTTCATTTTTTCAAAGAAAGAAAAGAAATTTAATAAAATAGAAAAACAGAAAAAAGGTAGAATAATAATGAATTAAAAAATCAACATCATAAAATTGCTAGTTGATACATTACCCATTATTGTCTTAAAAATTGTTGCCAATGTCACAAAATCAAAGCATAAAAAGTAGCTAGACACTCAGACATTAACAGTGTAAATCCTTCTGTTAAATGATCCAACAGAAAGTCAGTAATATGGTCATCTATCTTACATACTATACATACTGTTATACCTATTACAGTACTTTCCTTCCCTTTCACTTTCACAATACCTATTATACTTTTTGGATCCCATTATTCTGTCAGTTTTTATTATTTTTTTAGGCTAGAGAGACAATGTGATATTTGTGAGTGTGAGTCTTGTTATTTCACTAATGAGGATATTCTCAAGTTGCCTCCATTTAATTACAAAGGCCTCAAGATCACCATTTTTTATAGCTGAGTACTATTCCACTGTATAAAAATACCACATTGTTTCATCCACTCTGAGGTTGGTGGGCATTTTGGTTGTTCCCAAGATTTAGCTATCACAAATTGTGCTGCTATGAACATGGATGCACATATATCACTGTGACATGATCATTTCAGTTTTTCTGGGAAAATGCCCAGGAGGGGAATAGTTGGATTGAATGGAACCTCCAATCCTATGTTTTTGAGAAGTCTCCATACTGATTTCCACAGTGGTTGCACCAGTTTGCACTCTCACCAACAGTGGAGAAGTGTTCCTTTATCCCCATAGCCTTGCCAACATTTATCATCAGTTGTTTTCTTGATGTCAGCCATTCTTTCTAGGGTGAGATGAAATCTCAATGCTGTTTTTAATTTGCATTTCTCAAATAGCCAGTGATGGTGAACATTTCTTCATGTATTTATTTGCTGTTTGTATATCTGCATCTGAGAAATGTATGTTCATCTCTGATGCCCTCCATGACCCACTGTGTACACGGAGCAGTGTTCTCTACCTATCTGTAGGTAAACCCCCAAACTAGTCAGCTTGAAGCTCCACCTAGTGATTACACTATTGATAACTGGTCTCCCCAGGACCATTTGTTAAAGAGGATATCTTTACTCCAGTGTATAGTTTTTGCTCGTTAATCAAAAATCATATGGCTGAAGGTGTTTGGGGTTGTCTCCACAACTTCAGTTCTATTCCCTTAACCAATATGTGCTTTTGTGCCTATACCACACTTTTTTTCTTGTAATTTTGTAGTCTAACAAGAGTGGAGATTGTAATATTTCCTGCTAGGCTCTTTTTGCTCAGGATTGCATTGGCTATTCTGAGTTTTCTTCTGGTTCTATATACATTTTAGAATTTTTTCCCATTCTATGAACAATGCTGTTGGTATTTTGATTGGAATTGTGTTAAATCTATATATAATTTTTGGTAATAGGTCATTTTGACATTATTAGTTCTGCATATCCAGGAACATGGGATGTTTTCACAATTTCTAATGTCCTAATGAAACCTTTTTTCCCAGAGTACTATAGTTTTTGTTATAAAATGCCTTCACATCCTTAGTTAGGTTAATTCCTAGATTTTGAATTTTTCAAGTTATTGTGAATAAAATTGTTTTCATGATTCTTTTTTTGGTGGTGTATTTTTGGTGTATAAGAACACTATTGACATTTGCATGTTATTTTATTTTTTAAATTTTATTTTAAAGAAGATAAAATTAAACAGAACAAAACAAATCAGAAATAAACAATGTAAGAGATACATATTTCAAAGCAAGACAATAGGAGATCTTCACTGTCTATCATTTTGTTTATTTTAAACATTTTGTTTATTTTAAACTGTTTATTCTAAACAGTTGTCCATATCTTCACATACAATAAATTACTAAAAAACAAAATAGTATTAAACTGAGCTGAACAGGATGATGAGAGCATTTTAGGTCTTCAAAACCAGACAATAGGAAGATCAACAATGGCTGGCATAATGTCTCTTGTTCTCTTCAAAATAGCTGTCCCTATTTTTCATGTATGTAGAAATTAAACAATAAAAAACAGGCTGAAATCACACTGAACAAAGAATAATAGTATTGCTGGATTTCACAGCATGGTGCTACAGAATCAGCACTGGGTACCTTAGTGTCTCCTTTGCTTCAAAGTAGCTGTTCATTTCACTGTGCATTATATAATTGACTCTCATAAACTATTTAGGAGAAGTTGTATGCATGGATGAGTCTCTACATGTATACCTATCCTTTTTGTATTATAGGGAAAAACAAAACAAAACCAATTCCTAGAAAAACACAAAACAGATAGTCAAATAAATAACAATAGCAAAGAGCCCAAAACACTGACAATATAGGCCTTTAAAACAAGGTGGTATTATTAACACAGGGTGTTATTTTACATAATGATCTTCAAGAGTTCCTCAGATCACCATACAATAATATGCACAATTGTTCTAATCCTATGAGTGCTAACTGTTTTGTTCCAAGAACTTATACAATTTGTAACACAATCATTTTAACTATCCTAAGAGTGTTTATATAATTTTAGATATTTTTTTATTTTCCCTACCTTTTTCTTTTATCTCATTTCCCCTGATATATTACTTTTTCCCTTTTAAGTTGATCTTTATCCTTTCACTATATTTATTGAGTTTTTCGTATCTTACGTATTGTTACAATTTCTTATACTAGGGAGACTATACAGTATTTACATACATGAGTTTGATATATTTCATTGGTGAACATAGTCTTCTTTTAAAATTTTATTTAAAGAAAAAATAACACAAACAGTAAAAGTGTATAAGTAATACAGAATTTTAAAAAAAATAAACAGTAAGAAATCACTAGTTAATAGATTACATACTGTCATCTTAGAAATAGTTGATCAAGTTACAAAATTAAGCATACAAAGTGTACATTGAAACAGTGAGACTGCCAACAGTGATCCAACAGAAACTTAATAATATGGTCTTTTATCTTACACATGTAAATAAACTTGCAGTTGTGTCTTTTAGAGCACTTTCTTTTCCTCTCTTTTTTACAATAACATTTACACATTTTGGGTTTATTACCCCCACCATTCTTATTATTTTTTTGGAAGAGAATAAAATCAAATGTGACAAAACAAAGCAGTCAGTCAAAACAAATGATGGACATACATGATATAAAACAGATACATGATATAAAAATAGAATACAAGGTAATCTACAATGGTTACCACAATGCCTCATGCTACCTTAAAAAGAATTGCCTATATCATCAGGTATAATAAAATTGAACAAAACAGTACAGAACAAGACCAATAAAACCTACATTGGAGACCTTACAGAACTTCAAAAGAAGATAATAGTCAAACCATAATGGGCATCATAGTAAATCTTATTGCCTTCAAAGTGGTTGCCTATACCCTCAAACTTGATAATATCAAACAGAACAGAATAGAGTAAAATGAGTTAAAACAAGATGGTGAGTACAATACAGAGCTTCAAGTCTAGTTAATAGGAAATCAAAAAAGTTACTGCAATATATCCTACTAATTTTTAAAATTTTTTTCACTTAATTAAAAAATAACAAAACAAGAATAAATTTTAAAAAAATGGGAGATTGAGATAAAAGAGGACATAACAACATAACAATACAGGTCAGAACAGAACAATTTAAGTAACATAGTGTTTCACCACAAGATAACCCAACTTAATAGTAGTTATCATAGTGTCGCTTTCCTTGAAATGTTTGAGTATAACTTCATATACTATATCATCAAGCATCAAGACAGTGTGAAACCATTCAAGAGGATAAAAGTATTACAGGGTATTTAGAACCAGCTAACAGAAAATGAGCAATGGTTTCTATACTATCTCTTTGCCTATAAAAATTTTGTTTATACTATCACATATAACAAGATCCAATATGATATAACATGATAAAAGCAATGGAGACAGAAGAACAACAGTTTGATGGGACTTCAAGACAAGATGATATTAAATCTAGCTATTATGATGTCTTTTTTTCTTCAAACTAGCTGTTCATATCATCACAGACAATATCAAACTGCCTAGAATAAAACCATTCCAATTAATGAGTGAAAACTTTATAAGACTTCAAAGCCATATAATGGGGAAGCATGATTACCACATACTTTTATGCATTTGTATCATTTCTCACACTAGGGAAACATTTTGGTATTCATACATGTGAGTCTGATTTATTTCACTTATGAGTATGGTCTTAAGCTGCACCCATTTATATATAAATATCTCAAAGTGATCCTTCTTTATTGCTGAGTAGTATTCCATTGCATAAAAATACCACAACTTTTTATGCATTCTCAGTTGATGGACACCTGGATTGTTTCCAAGTTCTGGCTATCCAAATTGTGCTATTATAAACACGGGTGCACATATATCACTGTGATATGGTGTTTTAAGTTCTTCTGTGAATATGCCTAGAAGTGGAATGGCTAGAACAAATAGGACTTCCAATCCCAGCTTTTTGAGAAATCTCCAGACTGACTTCCACAATGGTTGCACCAGTCTATACTCCCACCAACAGTGCAGGAGAGTTCCTTTTTCCCCACAGCTTCTACAGCATTGGTTGTTGGTGGTTTTTCTTGATCTTGGCCATTCTTTCAGGAGTGAAATGCAATCTCAGTGTGGTTTTAATTTGCATTTTTGTAATGAGTAATGATGATGAATATTTTTTCATGTATTTATTTGCCATTTGTATTTCTTCATCTGAGAAGTGTGTATTCATCTCAGAAGGCCATTTTTGGATTGGATCTTTGAATTTTGGGGGTCTGATTTTTTTTAATTCTTTATATGTTTTAGAATTCCTTTGTCTGATGGAGATTTCACTAAGATTTTTTCCTAGTTTTTGGGTTTTGTTTTTACTATGCTGGAAATTTCTTTTGACATGCATAAATGTTTTAATAAGAGGTGATTCCAGTTATTGATTCTGGGATGTATTTCCTGTGCGGTTTGAGTCCTGTTCATGAATTCTCTACCTACCTCTATGTCTTCAATGTCTTTACCTAATTTGTCTTCCAATAGATTTAGTGTTTCTGTTTTAAATTGAGATCTTTGATCCATTTAGATTTTAATTTAGTACATGGTGATAGGCATGGGTCTAGTGTTAATTTTTGGCATATGGAGAGTCAGTTTTTCTAACACCATTTATTAAAGAGACTGTCATTCTTCCAGTGAAACTGCTTGGCTCCTTTATCAAAGATAAGGTTGTTGCATGTGTTTGTAGTTGTGATTGTATCTTAGAATCTATTCCATTGATCTTCGGCTTAGTTTTGATTCCAGTACTATGTTGATTTTATTACAGTTGCTTTGTAATATAACTTCAAGTCAGGGATTGTGATGCCTCGTGCCTTGCCTTTGCTGCTTAGAACTGTGTTTGCTATTCTAGGTCTCTTCTCACTCCACATGAATTTTAGGAGTGATTTCTTGAGATCTATGAGGTATGTTGAAGGGATTTTTATTGGGATTGCATTGAATCTGTAAAACAGTATTGGGAAAATGACCATTTTCACAGTATTTATTCTTCCTATCCATGAGCAAGTGATGTGTTTCCATTTTCTGAGATTGTCTTCAATTTCTTTTTTCAGTGTATTATTATTTTCCCTGTATAGGTCTTTCACTTCTTTCATGAGAGTGATTCCTAAATATTTCATTTTTTTGGTTGCCAGTGTGAAGGGTGTGGCTTCTCTTATTTATCTGTCAGTGATTTTGTTGCTAGTGTAAAGGAATGCTATTGATTTTTGAGTATTGATTTTGTATCCAGTTGTATTACTGAATTTATTCATTATATCTAAGCATCCTTCATTGGAGTTTTTGGGGTCTTCTATGTGGAGTATCATGTCTTCTGCAAACAATGATAATTTAACTTCTTGTTTTCCTATCTTTACCCCTTTTATTTTTCTCTCTTGTCTAATTGTCTGGCTAGTATTTATAGTACTATATTAAATAGGAGCAGTGATAAGGGACATCCTTCTCTTGTGCCTGATTTTAAAGTAAAATTTTTGGCCATTTAGTATGATACTGGCTGTTGGTTTGTCATAAATGGCCTTTATTATACTGAGGTAAAAACCATCTATGCCAATTTTCTATAAAGTTCATACCATAAGTGAATGTTGGACCTTATCAATGGTTTTTTTGCATCTAAAAATGATCATGTGATTGTTACTTTTGGCTTTATTTGTATGGTGGTTTACATTTATTGATTTATGCATGTTGAACCATCCTTGCATGCCTGGTATGAATCTCACTTGCTCATGGTGTATAATCTTGATGATTTGCTGCATCCTATTTGCCATTTATTTTATTGAGGATTTTTGCATCTGTGTTCATTATGGAGATTGGTCTATAGTTCTCTTTTTTAGTTGGCTCTTTCTCAGGTTTTGGGACTAGAGTAATATTTGCTTCCAGGAATGACTTAGGAAATACTGATTTACTTTCAATTTCATTGAAGTGTTTGAGGAGTGTCAGCATTAAGTCTTCTTTGTATTTCTTGTAGGGAGTCCGTCTGGGCCTGGGCTCTTCTTTTTAGGTGAGGACTTAACTACATTTTCAATTTCATTAATAGAAATTGGGTTATGGAGCAGTTTTACATATTCTTGATGTATCTTTGGTACTTCATATGTTTCTAGGAATCTGTCTATTTCTTCTGTGTTACCAAACCTTTGAGAGTAGAGGTTTTCGAAATAGGTGTTGATGATCTTCTGTATTTCTATAGGGTCTGTAGTGATTTCACATTTTTCCTTTCTTATTGCATGAATTGAGTTTTTTTCCCTTTTAAAAATAAGTTTGTCTAGGGGTTTATAAATTTTATTTATTCTTTCAAGGAACCAACTCTTTGATTCAATGATTCTTTGGATTGTTTTCTTAGTCTCTATTGCATTGATTTCTGCTCTGATTTTTGCAATTACTTTCCTTCTTTTCGCTTTGGGCTTGACTTGCTCTTCTTTTTCTAGATGTTTGAGGTGTACCATCATGTTATTTATTTGTGTTTGTTCTGTTTTCCTGATGTGGGAACTCAGTGCAATAAATTTTCCTTTGAGGATGGATTTCATTGCATCCCACACATTCCAGTAAGTTGTATTTGTATTTTCCTTTGCTTGTAGGTATTGTTTAATTTCTTCTTTAATTTCACCTGTGACCCACTGATTACTCAAGAATGTGTTATTCAGTTTCCATATGTTTGTGGGATTTTGCAGTATCTTTTGTCATTAATTTCCAATTTCATATTGCTATGATCTCATAATATGCAAGGGATAATTTCAACTCTTTTGCATTTATTTAAATATGTTCTGTGAGTTAATATATGGTCTATTTTAGAGAATGACCCATTTACTGCTGAGAAAAATGTGTATTCTGACGTTATTGGATGAAACGCTCTGTATAGGTCTATCCATTCCATTTGTTCACAAGTGTGATTCAGTTCTGTTATTTTTTTTTTCTGATTTTCTTTCTGTTGATCTTTCCCTTGGTGTCAATGGTGTGTTAAGGTCTCATGTTATAATTGTGTTACTGATAATTTGGTTTTTCATTTTTTTAATACTTGTTTTATATAACTGAATGCTCTGGAATTGCTGCATATATATTTAAGATAGTTATCAGTTCCTCTTGAAGTTTTCCCCTAACTAGTATATAGTGATCTTTTTTTTTATCACTTTGGATCATTATTGGTTTAAAGTTCACATTGTCTGCAAACAGAATGGCTACTCCTTTTTTGGAGGGGAGGTTCCTGTTGCATGAAGTATTGTTTTCCATCCTTTGACTTTCAGTATGTGAGTATGCTTTTGGGTTAAATGGGTTTCTTGTAGAAAGCATATGGTTGAATTTTGTTTCTTGATCCATTCTGCCTGTCTGTTTCTTTTAATTCGTGCATTGAGACCATTTATATTAATTGTTATAACTGTTATATGTTGGTTTATTGTTGACATGTTATCTTTCTGCTGTTGCATCTTTATCATTACATAGTATTTAATTTTCTGCTTTGGTTAGTGGTTGTTTCCTAAGTGTATCTAAACTGTCGTTCAGTTTTCTTTGCAGGGTTGTCTTGGTGATCATGAAGTTCTTCAGCTGTTCTTTGTCATGTAAGTATCTTATTTCTCCATCAGTTTTGAAGGACTGTTTTGCAGGGTACATCAGTCTAGTTTGGAAATCGTTTTGTGATCTGGAATACTTCACTCCATGCTCTTCTTGTCTTTATTTTTTTGTGCTGAGAAGTCTGCTGTGATTCTGATAGGTTTTCCTTTATGAGTGATCTGTCTTTTCTCTCTGACAGCTTTTAATATTCTATTCTTATGCTGGATTTCTGGGATGGTGATTATTATATGTCTTGGTATAGTTTTATTTTGGTTATGACTATTTGGAGTTCTATATTCTTCACTGATCCTGATGTGAGTTTCCAATCTCATGTTTGTGAAATTTTCAGCTATTACTTTTCTAAATATCCTCTTGACATCCTTTATGTCATCCCCTTCTTTTTCATTTATCCCTATCACCTTTGTTGTTTTTCTTTGCATTATCTTGCAGCTATTAAATTGTTATTTCCTGATTCCTTGTTATTTTTAAAAGATCTTTCCTTTCCTGTTCTCTAGCTGCGATCTTGTCTTCAAGGTCTGAAATTCTATTTTCACTTTCATTGAGGCCATTTTTACAGCTTTCAATGGAATTTTTGATTTCTTGTATATCTCTGTGCATCTGCTTTATGTTTTCTCTTTGTTTCTTATATTGGGCATCCATGAATCTCTCTTTTTGTTTAGTTCCTTGAATTTTTAAACTGTGCCATCTTTAGATATATTCAGCATTTCCACAACTTTTTTATCCATTCCTCTGTTGATGGGTATTCAGGTTGTTTCCAAGACTTGGCTATTACAAATTGTGCTGCTATGAACCTGGGTGCACATATATCACTGTGGTATGATGTTTTGAGTTTTTCTGGGAATGTGCCCAGAAGTAGAATAGCTGGATCAAATGGGACTTCCAATTCCAGCTTTTTGAGAAATCTCCAGACTGAACTCCACAGTGGTTGCACCAGTCTGCATTCCCACCGACAGTGCTGAATAGCCTCTCCGGCATTTTTTGTTGCTAGTTTTCTTTTATCGTGGTCATTCTTTCTGGAGTAAGATGGAATCTCAGTGGAGTTTTAATTTGCATTTCTCTAATGACCAATGATGCTGAACATTTTTTCATGTATTTATTTGCCATTTGTATTTCTTCACCTGAGAACTGTTTATTCATCTCAGATGCCCATTTTTCAAATGGTTTGAATTTTGGGGATTGGATTTTAAAAAATTCTTTATATGTTCTAGACAGAAGTCCTTTGTGTGAGGGGCAATTGGCTAAGATAATTTCCCAATTTGTGCATTTTCTTTTTACTATGCTGCAGATTTCTTTTTTTTTTTGAAGATAAAGGACATTTTATTATTATTATTAGTAGTAGTATTATTATGTTGAATATCTTAGTTTAATTTAACAGAAAACTTAATAAGTCTTCAATTGTATGCAATTAAAATTAACACCTCAAAATAAAAATGGCCAAGCACTGAGGTATATGCTTGTAAATCCAGCATGCATAAGGCTGAGGCAAGAGCAACATGAAATGAAAGCCAACATGGGCTATATAGTAAGTTCAAGATCAGCCTGGACTATTTAGTGAGATCCTGTCTCAAAAAACAAAATAACCAAAAGAAGCAAAAATCAATAATTCATTCATCAAATTTTAGTGTAGAAATTTTACATATGTCTTATTAAATTAATCCCAAGTATCTTGTATTTTCAGATATCAATGCTATTGTTAGTCTTAGTTTTTAAAATTATTTTGAATGTGATAAAAAACAACAGAACAAGAGAGAACAAAGCCAACTGAGACAGTGTATTGAAATTGGTACAGAACTTCACAGCAGTTTACTTGGATAACAGCAGTAGGTATCACTGTATATCTTGTTATCATCACAATAGTTCTTTCAATCACATATCGCAAAATAAAATGAAGTACAGAACAGTATAGAACTTATCAAAATAGAATATTGAATAGAACAGTGCCATAAATCAGAATAAAGCAAAACAGTAGTAAAAATATTGGCCTTCAAAAAGATAGTAGAAGGAAATCCCCCTTATTAGTTATATTGCATATGGTCAACCTCCCAAGAGATGCTCAGATCTCTGGTTCCCATTTGCTAAAGGGGGGTAGGGGAAGTGGGATGTTTGACTCTAAGCCTGTGCACCAGTAAACTCATTATTGTTTACCAGGGAAGCAGGCTGATTGCTTGTTTTCCCAGTGTCCTAAGTTCCAACATGGTGTGGATTCAGGAGATGCTGGTGGTTCTCCTCCTGGAGGGGCTGTAGCCTGCCACACCACAGCTGCTTGCCAGGGAAATGAGCTGCTTTCTTGGTTTCCCAGTGTCCTAAGTTCCAACATGGCATGGATCTTAGGAGACACTGGTGGCTATCCCCCTGGGGTTGTTGCTGCCTACCACATCACAGCCACTTACCAGGGATGTGAGCTGCTTGCTTGGTTTCCCAGTACCCTGGGTTCCAACATGGCCAATGCTGGAGATTTCTTTTGACATGCAAACACTATTTAATAGGACATGATCCTCGTTATTGATTCTGTGAAGTATTTCACATGCAGTTTGATTCTTGTTCAGGAATTCTCTACCTACCCCTGTGTCTACAAGATGTCTACTTACCTTGTCTTCCAACAGATTTAGCATTTCTGTTTTAATATTTAGATCTTTTATTCATTTAGACTTTGGTGATAGACATGGATCCAGTTTTAGTTTTTGGCATATGGAGAGCCAGTTTTTCCAGCACCATTTATTGCAGAGACTATTTTTCAGTGAACATGTTTGGCCCCTTTAATAAAGATAAGGTGGCTGAGTGTGTTTGCAGTTGTAGCTGTATCTTGTAATCTAGTCTACTGATCTTCAGGTCTGTTTTTATTCCAGTACAATGTTGATTTTACTACAGTTGCTTTGTAGTATAACTTCAAGTTGAGGATTGTGATGCCTCGTGCCTTGCTTTTGCTGCTTAGAACTGTCTTTGCTATTCTAGGTCTCTTCTCACTCAAAATGAATTTTAGGAGTAATTTCTCGAGATCTGTGAGGTATATTGATGGTATTTTTATTGGGATTGCATTGAATCTGTATAACATCCTTTGATTTTCAGCCTATGGGTTTCCTTTTGGGTTAGATGGGCTTGTATACAGCATGGGGTTGGATGTTGTTTCTTGATCCATTCTGCTAGTCTGTTTCTTTTAATTGGTGAATTGAGGCCATTTACATTAATGTAATAGCTGATATCTATTGTTTTTCTTTTGACATGTTATCTTTCTGCTGTTGATTCTTGATGTTTTCACTGTGTTTAATTGTTTACCTTGCTTAGTAGTTTTTCCTATGTGTATCTAGAATGTCTCTCAGTATTCTTTGCAGGGTTGGTTTTGTGGTCATGAAATTCTTCAGCTTTTCTTTGTCATGCAAGTATCTTATTTCTCCATCCATTTTGAAGGGCAGTTTTGCAGGATACATCAGTCTGTGTTGGAAATCATTTTCCTTTAGGATCTGAAATATTTCACTCCATGTTCTTCTTGACTTCATTGTTTGTGTCTACTGTGATTCCGATAAGTTTTATTTTTTATTTAAATAAAAACAAAACAAAACAAAACAGTAAATGGGTACAGGTAATACAGAATTTCAAAAAAATAAACAGTAAGAAATCACTAGTTAATAGATTACATATTGTCATATTAGAAATAGTTGATCAAGTTACAAAATTAAGCATACAAAGTGGACATTCAAACAATGACTGCAAACAGTTGTGTTCAATGATCCAACAGAAATTTAGTAATATGGTCACCTATCTTACACACCTAAACACATGTGCAGTTGGGTTCTTTAGAGCACTTTCTTTCCTCCTCTTTTTTACAATAACATTTACACATTTTGGGTTTTATTACTCCCACAGTTCTTATTACTTTTTTTGGAAGAGAATAAAACCAAATATGACAACATAAAGCAGTCAGTCAAAACAAAGGATGGATATAGTACATGATATAAAAACAGAATACAAGGTAATCAACAATGGTTACCATAATGCCTCTTGCTACCTTAAAAAGAATTGCCTATATCATCAGGTATAATAAAATTGAACAAAACAGTACAGAACAAAACCAATAAAACCTAAACACTAGAGACATTACTGAACTTCAAAAGAAGATAATAGTCAAACCAGAATGGGATCATAGTGAATCTTACTGTTTTTTTTAATAGGTGATATATCTCTTCTCTTTAGCAACTTGTAATATTCTGTTCTTATGTTGGATTTCTGGGAAGTTGATTATTATATGTCTGGGTGTCTAGTTTTATTTTGGTTATGGTGATGGAGTTCTATATACTTCACTGATCTGTGTGTTGTTCTGTTTGGGAAAATTTCAGCTATTGCTTCTGTAAATAGCCTCTTGATATCATTGTTGTCACCTTTTTTGTTTATAGCCACTGATCCTATGCTGTTTTTCTTTGCATCATCTTGTAGCTGTTGAATTGTTATTTCCTGATTCCTTGTTACTTTCAGAAAATCTTTCCTTTCCTATTCATTAGCTGCAATCTTGTCTTTGAGGTCTGAAAATCTATCTTCACTTTCATTGAGGCAGTTTTGCAAAGTTTTGATGGAATATTTGATTTTCTGTGTATCTCTTTGAATCTGCTTCATGCATTCTCTTTGTTTCTTATATTTTCCATTCAGGGCTTCCATCTTTTTGCATTGTTGTTCTAATTTTTAACTGTGTCTTCTTCTTAAATGTGCTCTGAGTTTGTTTCATTACATTTATCATTTCTTCTTTTACCTGGGAGATTATTTCTGATCTTTGTTCTTTTATAGCTTCCTAGTCTTGTTTCTTTACTTCCCTTCTTATCATTTCAGGAATTTCAGGTGTATGGCTTACATTTCCTTGTGTGTCCATCTTTCCTAGGTTTGCTTGGGTTAGGCTAGATGCTTGAGTTTGTGTTTTGCTCTTTCATTTTGTCATTTTTCTATATTTCTGGGTTTTGAGCAATGTTTCATGCTTCCCCTGTGCACTGGGAATCACCTGGATACCTCTTGGCTCCATGGCAGATTTCAGGCAACTGCTAACCACTTGGAGATTGCTGGGTGTGCCCCAGTTAGGCATGCAGGGGACCTCCAGTGTGTCCTCTGGTGATTTGGGGCACTGGGTGTGGCCTTACCACCTGGGAGCAATGTTCCAAGATTTCCCTGTGTGCTGTGATTCAACCTGCACATGTTTGGCTCCCAGGACAGAATTCAGGCCGTTGCTAGTTGCTTTGAATTCACTGTGTGTGGGCTAGGTGGGCCTGTCAGGACCTATGTTGCATCCTTTGGTGATTTGGTGCACTCTGCATGGCCTTACCACCTGGGAACAATGTTCCAAGGCTTCTTTGTGCTCCGGGATTCAACCCGTGTACATTTGGCTCATAGGACTGAATTCAGGATCCTGCTAGCTGCTTGGAGTTCACTGGGCATGACACTTTTAGTCCTGTTGGGACCTCCTGTGTGTCCTCTGGTGATTTGGGATGCTGGGCCTGGTCTTACCACCTGGGGGGTGGGTTCCAAGGCTTTACAATGTTCTGTGATTCCATCAGTGCACATTTGGCTCCCAAGGCTGAATTCTTTGTGTTATTTTATATCCTGTCACTTGTAGAATTGTTTTTAAGAGTTTTCTGATGGAGTTATTGTAGGCATTCTATGTAAAGTTTCATGATATTTGTGTGTAATGGTAGTTTGACTTCTTCCTTTCCAATACCTATCCCTTTTATCTGTTGCTCTTGCCTAAGTGCTCTGGTTAAAGTTTTCAGTGCTATACAAAATAGTGGTAGTCAAAGTTGGTGCTGTTGTCTTCCTAATTTTAGGGGCAGTTCTTTCAGTTTTTCCACATTTAGTATGATGCTGATAATGGGTTCATCATAAATGCATTTTATCTGTTTGTGATAAGATTCTTTTATTAAAACTGTAAAAATCACATTTATTAACTTATTTAATAGACCTACCTACAGTGCATAATGATTACATTCCTGGTTGGGAGTTATACGTATGTGTTACATATTAATTCTCTTTTCATTTCCTCTTCTCACTCTCACCACTACCTTCATCTCTTGATCCCCTTCTCATGAAAGAAGGATGTTTCTCTACTTATCTATCTTTTATTTTACTTTTTAGTAATAGTTTGGGCTTCTTATATGAGAGAAACCATGTGATATTTATTCCCATGTATCTGATTTATTTAACTTTATGATCTTAAGGTACATTCATTTTCCTACAAAAGGCTCAAATTTACCTTTTTATGGTAGGGTAGTACTCAGTCGCATATAAATACCACCTTTCCTTTATTCATTCATCTGTTGATGGACATACAGGCTGCCTCTAAGAGCTAACCATTGTGAATTGTGCTACTTTAAGCATGGGGATGCAGCCACTGTAATACAATGTCTTTAACTTTTTTGGGAAGAAACTTAGAAAATAAATAACTGAGTGCAATGGTTGATTGATTGTGTGTGTTTGAGTAAAAGAAGTTCAATAAAAGTAGCTCAGAAATTCCACTTACTAGAGTGTGTAAGAGCCATCCTAAGATGAGCTGTCACTTGAATGGTATCAGAGGGAAATGAAGGATGGATCTGCTTGTTTCTTTAGAGGAGTATCAGCTTTCATCTTCACCTTAAACATCATCTCCTGGCTTTCAATTCAGACTCTTCAGCCCCCTGATATGAACTCACATAGGAAATGCAATGAACTCTAGACCTTGGACTGGATCCTTCAATCTCCATTGTGCAGATACCCTCTGTACTCTTCCACATCTGACTCTGTGGTGGCCATTGTAAGCCAAGCTTGTAAATTCTTATATATGTGTATATCTTGTTTATATGTGCTCCCCTGGTACACACTGACTGATACACTGGGACAAATGGAATTTATTGTTTTAGTTTTTGAGGAATCTCCATACTGATTTCTATAGTGGTTATACTAGTTTACATTCCCCAAATAATCTAGATAGTTTTTATTTTTGCCCTTGTAGACTCATCAGCATTTGTTATTATTTGATTTCTTGATAATAGTCATTGTCTCCTGAGTAAAATGGAATATGAGTGTTGCTTTAATTTATTTGCATTTTTCTAATGGCCAGTACTGTTGAGCATTTTCACATCTATTGTTGATTATTTATACTTCTTCTATGTTTGTTTTTGTGAGGGTTTTCATCAATGAAAGTTTCTGGCAAAGGCTTTTCATATGCCTATTGAGATGATCATGTGATTTTTATCCTTATTTGTGTTTACATAGTGTATTATATTTCTGATGTATGTAACTTGAATCACATTGTGTCCACAGGATTAATTTAATATGGTCATGATGCATGTTACCTTTTGTTTGCCACTATCTAGTTGAGGATTCTTTCTTCTATAGCCATTTAGAAAGTTGACCTGTTTTTTGTTTAAATTAACTTCTTGTCAAATTTTGGTCTCAGGATAATGTTAGTTTCTAGTGAGTCTGGATATATCCCACCCCTTTCAATTCCATGGAAGAGTATGAGGATTATTGGTGTTAATTCATCCCTGGAATGTGGGTGAAATTCGGTGGTGATTACATTAGGTCCTGTTTTAGTTGGTAGGGTTTTGTTTATTAATGCCTCAATTTTATTGCCTGTTGTGAGTGTATTCAGGAATTTTCTATGTTCATGGTTCAGTTTTAGTAATTCGTAAGGATTTGAGCATTTACCCATTTCTTATGGATTCTTCTAGTTTTTGAAATATAAGTTTTGAAATAGTTTTTCAATTCTCTAGATTTGGACTGCTTCTTTTATGGTTTCACCTTTTTCTTTTTTATTACATTGCTATATATCCTTTATTTGATTTGGTAAGTTTGGTTAGGGGTTTATTAATCCTATCTACCTATCAAAAAAACCAAGCTTTGATTCATTATTCCTTTTTAGTTTCTTTATCTTGAATTCATTAATTTCTTCTGATAATTATAATGTTTTTTCCTACTGCAAGTTTAGGACTTTTATTCTTTTGGAATGCTTTTATTCTCTTGACTCTGAATTGCATCATTTGATTACTTATTTGGAACCACTATTTATTTAATTTTTAAATTTAATTGTAAGCTTATACATGTATAAGCTTCCCTCTTAGAAGTGATTTCATTGTGCTATGTAGACTTTGGTATGTTGTGCTGCCATTGTCATTTGATGCTAGGAACTTTCAAATTTCTTGACTTTTTTGTGACCCCTTGCTTATTTATGTGTATTCTTTAATCTTCATGTATTTACATAGCTTTTGTGATTTCTTTTGCTGTTGAGTTTCAGTTTCGTTCCACCATGATCTGACAGTATACAAGAGGTTATTTAAAGTCTTACTATGGACTTAAGCAACCTGTGTAGTCTAAGCTATGATACATTTTGGAGAAATGGATTTGGGATCTGGGTAGACCACCAAGCCTGCTTCTTGTTCTTTTGCAAGCAGAGCTCTGTTAGGTTTTAGCCGCACTCCTGTGTGTATGACAAACCAGAAATTTTGACTCTGTCTTAAGAAACCTTCAATGCTTCAGAGCAAAGGAGGGCATGGCAGGCCTAGTCAAACTCTTAGTCTTCTGTTGACCTCTTGGAGGTTTTTTCAATCTCCATTCCTTCTCCTTTAAGTATTACCTGTAGCTGTGCATACCTTCTAGTTTTTTATGGCTCTCCAGGTGAGTGTGCTATGGCACTACCTACTGACCCTGCAACTCCTCTTTTGGTGTTGCCTATGCCAAGTTTTTTATTCCACCTTATAAAGAGTCTATTCTGCTGTTGAGTTCAGTGGCATTTAGGAGGGGGATCTCTACTTAAATTTCAGTGTGTTTAGGTACCAGTGGGAGGGAGTACGTCACAGTGTGCAACTATAGATCACAGAGAATGAAAAAGATGAGATATTGTTCAATCACTGAGAGCTCCCTGAGTCTTGCTTCTTCAGCATAAGAAAGCATCAGGGAAAACAAACTAATACTGAGACCTATGAGTTTATGTATTTGTAACTCAAGGAAATGAGAACAAAGAAGAAAAGCACTTGTAGGATTTTTTTTTTTTGGTACCGGGATCTCATGACCTCATGTTTTCCATGCAGGCACTTATGCCGCAGAGCTAAATCCCCACTTCTCACTTGTCTTTAGAAGTTTTAATCAGGGGACAGGGAAAGTATAAGATGAGTTGTTATGTGACACATGTTGACACAGTTTAAGTGATCTTATTGAAGAGACACAATGGTCAAATCAAACATCTCTCAGAATATAACTGCTTTTAATTCTGCTGACCATTGTCCTGCAGCTCTGATCTAAACTCTGATCTAACTCTAACTTTCAGAAGTCCTGCTTTTTTTTGGCACTGGGATTCAAACTTAGGGCCTTGCACTTGCCAAGGAAGCACTCTGCTGCTCAGTTGCATCCTAGTCCATAAGTCCTGTGTTGCTGTCCAGAAAGTCCTTTCTTTTTCCCCAGTTACTTTGAATACCCTTTGGCCAGTGCCTGCCTCCTAGATTCAGATGAGTGCAGAGTTCAGGAGGTTTTGGTGGGTGGTGTGGTGGATCTTTCACAGCCACCAAGCTTTGCAGCATTTGGAGGGCTGGCAGTGGACACAAAGCTCAGAGGTTGTAAGTGCGTGACTGCCCAATCTGATACTCCTCCAGTATCTTTTTTCCAATCCTGGATCACCCTGACTATAGCCACTAGATCACAGGCACTGAACCATGATTCCTTAGTGCCCAGTTATGTGTTCCTAGTCAAGACTGATCTCTTATTTGTTTTTGCTTCTAAAGCTCATTGGTCCTAACTCCATCACTGCCCTGAGTGATTCACTGGCCCACAGTTTCCTTAGTGCCTAATCTGAGGAAATACTGTCCTGTGAATTTCTTGTTCTTTGGGCTTTGTCTTTCAGTAAGAAGGAGCTAGGACAGGTGGCCAGTGGGCAGTAACTCGTATACTGATTGTATTAAGCAGGCACCTGTCTGTTGCTATACTTAGCTTCTTCCCTCAATTAGTCAGCTCTTTTCCCAGCATGGTGTGTTTGTCTGCCCAGGGATGTAAGCACTGCTGAGATGAGAGATACCCCTTTCTCTAAATCCTCCAGCATTTATATGGGAGGCTTCTCTTTCACATTGCTTTTAAATGTTGGCGATTTTCATGCTTATTTCTGAGTACCTTTATATCTTGGCAAGCATCTTCTGAGTGCCACATGAGTGCAGATGTCCCTAGTTTGCCATGATGCCTCTCCTGGGCATGTTTTTATTAATAGATAGTGAAGTATGATGATGGGCTTATTCCCATAGAATTAAAGGGGTAACCTTCAAACCATAGTAGTAAATGTTGAGGATACACACACACACACACACACACACACACACACACACACACATATATATATATATATATATATATATATGGCCAGAGTATACAAAGCCAACAAGGGAAAATCTACTATATCATATACAAATGATTTATAGATAAAATATATGTTTCCCATTCTTATGAACTTTGTTTAGTGGGTTTGGAGGTCCTTGTGCCCCATGGAAAAATGTTCTATAGTGAACACAGTGAATACTGTCCTCTGGCCAGTTGAAGCACCTTATGTCAGTGAACCCAAATTTGGGTAAGAATCTGTCTCTGATATTTTGCAATGAGGCAGCAGTTAAAATGGCAGTTCAAGTCATTCATTGAAAGATCAAAAGCTACACAGAAAAGAAATTAAATCTTGAGCATGGTAATGGTCTAACGTGGTGGAAGGGCAAAGTAGGAATGCCTACCACTCCCTGCTTCTTCCTCAGCCTTAATTGCAACTCCCCTTCCTGTTTGCATACAAAGAAAATTCCAATCAGATCCTTGTGCCTCATCAATGCCTGCCCTAAGCACTACCTCCTGTCAGAGTTTATATATATATATATCCCATGCCCCATGTTCTGGCCAGAGAAAGCAAGACTGCCAGCAGTCACAGGCTTCTCTCCACACACTTGGAATAAAGGCTATTTTTACTTTCTAGTCTCTTTCTCTCTTTATCGCACTAAAAATTCTTTCATAATGGTGCCATGACTTGCATAGCAGAGTGAGTGGTTCCTGGGGCCCCTCCAAGTTTGAACACCCCTGCATAACAACCACCTTTTACTTCCTCTGGGACTTTTTGCTTGCTGCCACCAATCTTCATGCAACAGCAACCTTCCTCACTGAATACAGGTGAGCTACCATCCGTCTGGGGTTTTCTGTTTCTGTTAACAAGCTTGTGGCAGAGAACCCATCCTACTGTCCTGAACAGGGATACCAGTTTTCATGTTCCTTAGGCCATACAGCTTGAGGTAAAACTGATATTTTTGTTTTCTAGGACCCCACCCCACGGTCTTTTGTGACCTGGCCAAGGAGAATGGGTGTTGGGACTTTCTGTGTCACACTATCCAAAGAGGTGATGATCTCTTTTGTTAAGTGTGACCCAGGACAGCTTCCATCCCCAGGCGAAGTTGTTCTCTTAGCTCACTTATAATTCGATCATGGGGACCACTTCCGGTCCCCCACAAATCACAGCTCTTGGATGCTCGGTTCATAAGCTTGGAGCTCCTCACCTTTAGAAGGCCATAAAAACCAAAAAGCTGATCTTTTATTTATGCTTTTGTCACAGTGGTAGCAAATTGGCAGAAACCCTTCATCTTTAGGCCTTTTTTTCACTTTAAGGACATGTCTTTCTCTCACTCTGTCCTCTATGATGGCCCAAATATTTCTGGGTCACTCTTTCATCAAGGATTTCTCCCTCCCTACCCCCAAAACCTCTTTAGATGATGCATCTCCTGTCTTTACTGCTCCTCCCCTGTATCTTTCATACCAAACCCCTCAGCCTTCATCAGCCAGAGGTTTCTTTGCCCCCTGCGCCATCCTCTCCTCCTTCCTCACCCACAGCAGTCTCTAATCCTTTCCTTAGCATCTATCCCCAGTCTCCAGCTTCTCTATCCAACCCCCACCCTAGCCATCTGTTCCATCTGAGGATTTTTTGTCCCCTTCCTCTGTGTTGCCATTTTCTCTGCCCGCTCACCATATGCAGTCTCAGTGTTCCAGCCTTCTGACAGGCCACATGATTGTCAGCAGCCACGTTGCTGCAGCTCTCATAGAGGATAGCTGTCATCTTGTGGCCCTCCACCATGTGGCAGTGTACCACCATCTTGCAACGGGTCTCAGGATCAACGACTGCCCCCTTGTGGACCCTTATGAGATCAGCAGCAGGTATCCAGCTGCACATCACATGATGACCAGCTGTCTTCTTGTGCCCCCTCACTGTGTTACCAGCAGCAGCTAGGTTGCTGTGGGTCACACAGTGACCTGCCAACAGCCTGTGTTTCCTTATTGTATGGTGACAAGTGGCCGTTTTATAGCCAATCATCAGATAATTGCCCACACATGCCTGCTAGATTGTTGGCCACTCAGTGGCCACCGCCTTCTCAGCCTGTCTTTGCTCCTGCTTTGGGAATAGGCTGGCTCTGTTCCCAAAGGATTAGTTAATATTTACGTTCCCTTTTTTCTTTCTGAGTTATCTCAGATTAGCCATAAATGAGGTTCCTTTTCTGATATTCTTATTTCAAGAGCTCTCTATTAATTGATCTACAAAAAGATTCACAGTAGTCTATTTATTATGTTCAAATTGGCCAAATATATTTGAGTACACTGATTTTATAAGATGATTGTCAGCCTATATATCTGTTACCTGTTTACCCAGTTGCCTGCTCTATAAACAGCTCATTTGAGCTCAACAATTTTTCCTCCTCTTTTATATTTTCAGATAAGTTAATCAAGATTTATTTGGGTTATATATTTTAAAAACATGCTTCCATCTAGGTTGCCAGCTGGTCAAAATGATGCTAAAATTGATTAAACAAAATCCTGGGGTGAGGAGACATTGGATAGGACTTCAATTGATAAATAAGAAAGTGGCCACCTCATAACTTGTTCATTAATTGGAGGCCCCAACAATCTCCATAGCATTATGGGAGACACCTCAATTAAAGTTCATATGACTAAGACAATTCATTGTTGCTGATCTGATGGTATATTCATGCCTTCAAATATAAAATTGAGATGGTTTATGATGACAAGTGTTTTCTTTCAGATCCAGGCATCCAGCCTTTTTCTTGTGCTCCAGTCAGGAGACTCAGGTCAGACCAAGACTAGGTCACCAAATGATAATTTTTGAACAAAAATTTATGTAATTTATATGTTATACTTAGAGATGCTTAAGGAAGGATCAGTCCAAAAAATGTCACAAATTTCTTCAGTGCTCAAATGTTAAATACCCATGGTTAATATAAAATAATAGTTCCATTTAATGTTCTATGCTAAGCTTACTGCCTCTACTGCACTGTACTGTTATCAATCTTCTGGATGTGCAACAAATAAAATTAAGAGATAATTATAAATTCCTTTTGCTGGGATCCACCAGGCCTTTTCCAGAAAAATGGTTATATGATGCGTATTGGGACTATAATTAACTATACTCAACTGGTGTTAAATGATACCACAGCTGATCACTCTCCTAAATAAAAGGCAAAATTGATAAAACAGGCCATCCTCCAAAAATCAGATGGCATTAGACATTCTAACATCACAAGGGGTACTTATGCAATTGTAAAATCTAAATGTGTGTATGACAAATGAATGACATGTCAGTTTCTAAAATTCCCTGGACCTTATCCTTGTCCTCCTTATGGGAAGCCATTGCTAAAGATACAATCAAAATACCCTGTTGATTGTATTATTTGACTCCTGCATACTTAATTGATTCTTTGCCTTTGTCTCCATTAGACTTAAAGCTGTACACCTACTCAAGATAAAAACCAAATGTATTGTGACTGTGGAGGAGATAGATGCCTTCCACTGTGAGCTAGATCTCAAGACAAAAGGCTAACCTTGGCCCTCAAACCCCACAAGGAGACCTTCTTAATGAGGCTTTTCATGTTCTCAACAACAGATATAAAAATCAAAAAGAAAAATAACAATATGATCTTTTATCAGTGACCCTTGGAGTTCTGAGACAGGTAAACTGAGACAAGGTAGAGCTGTCAGAGCGCCCACCATACCGTGCTTCAGGTGCAGCAAAAAGGGTATTGGGCAAGACAGTTCCCCAACCCTGGCATTCTTCTGGGGCCTTGCTCCTATTGGAATCTCAAGGGCCATTGGAAGAATGACTGTCCTAGCCAGCAGAGAGTGGGTAAGCCATCTTCTAAGTCCTTGCCCTCATAGGAGATCTCATTACCACTGGATTCTTTGCTGACTGATCTACTTGGACTTGCTGCTGAAGACTTATGGGGCTCAGGGCCTATAGCCTTCCATTAAGAAGGCTTTTCAGAGCCCCAAGTTCCACTGGAGGTTTCAAGTAAGACATTTTCTGTATTTGTGAACATAGAGGCCATATATAGTGCTCTTCATAAGTTTTTAGGCTGCTATATTAAGTCCTAAGTCTTTATGGTGGGTGTTGATGGCCAATCTATGCATCCTTTGCCTACAGGGCCCATTCTATGCAGATTCCAAACTCTCTTCTTCTCTGGTCAATCCCATAGTTTGAGATACCTCCAATCCCATCTGCACTATCCATGCCATGCCTATTATAATTTGTCTCAGGGGTCCTTCAATTTTTCCTTGCATTTCCTAATATCCCATAGCTCCCAAACATTTACAGGGACTTACACTTATAATTAAGTGCCTTTAGAGAATGGTTTTCTTAAACCTACTCATTCGCCCTACAATACTCCCATTTTCCCAGTACTCAAGCCTGATGGGTATTATTGTCTAGTGTCTAGTGGGTATTATTAATTACCTTGGGGTAATCAATAATGACATTACCCCAATTAACCCAGTGGTGCCAAACTCTTATACCATGCTTTCTCATATCCCTCCCTTCACCACTCACTTTACAGTCATAGATCTTAAAAATGCCTTTTTTGTTCCTTTGTGTTTTTGCAGACTGACCCAGACACTCTGAGATCTCAACAACTTACACGTGCCATCTCTATAGTAAAACCTCTCCTCAGGGACACATATCACCCCCTTCCTTTCCTATTCATCAATTTCATGGACACAACCCTGCTCAGGACTGGCAGGTAGATTTTACACACATGCCCTGCCACAAATCTCTCAAATATCTTCTCACATTTGTTTGTACTTTTTCAAGATACATAAAAGCCTTTCCCACAACCAGGTAGACTGCTGATATACTTACTAAAGTCCCATTACAGGAAATCATCCCAAGGACTGCAACCAAGTTGAAGCAGCCCCTACCTGGTCTTCTTGGCAACCCCAAAAGTGGTCAAAGATGCTGGACTGCCATCCTGGTTCCACATCACTCAAGCTAAGTGGTGGCCTCCCATCCCTAAATGTAATCATCCTGAATGGTCATCTCATCTTCTACCACCCACCCATCTCCATCTCACCAAGGCCTCACAGCAGCAACTCTCAGGCTAAGTCATGCTTTGCTGTCCAATTTTGTTCCTAATTCCTTACATTCTATTAATTATATTTTTTTACAGCAGGACTCTTGACAGTCTTCCTAAAGACTCTCACATCATGCGTAAGATCATTTTCATGTTGTTCTATGTGACAACTGTTTTAGTTCTCTACCCTCAGCTGTTTAGTCAAATGTGTGATCCCTGGGGACATAGGCTCTTATCTCCATTATAGTGACACAGCCATGGCCCTCCCCACCCTTGTTATTCTTTCAAGCTCAACTCCTAGACCAGAGAGAAGCCCCACCTACCTACACTTTTAGCTATTACACTTTCAGATAAAAAAGTAATCACCTCTCATAACTTCACTCCTCCTAACCCCACACTTATTTTTCAGGATTCTACCTCACCATAGTCCTGATGATAAGGAATATTTAAATCAAAGCACCTTTCCTTCTTCCTCACTTGAGTCCCTAAATATGATAATGGTGTTGCTTCTCATAGCACCTTGTCTCTTTGTTTTTCCAGTCTAAGATGCTGGCATTCACCAATGATGAAGTTGTCTTGGCTGAAGCACCTGATACCAGCTTCTATACTGGCATCATGCTTCATCCCATCAACCTTTCTAAACCCCAATATGGTGCCCCCGTTCAGTACAAAGTAGTAAGAGAGAGACTTCATCCTTTTCCTAATAATAGAAAGATGAAAATGAAAGTTCTTGCCTTAGTAGAAATTATGGCGGGGTGTAACATGGTGGAAGGCCAAAGTGGGAATGCCTACCACTTCCTGCTTCTTCCTCAGCCTTAATTGCAACTCCCCTTCTTGTTGCATGCAAAGAAAATTCCAATCAGCTCCTTGTGCCTCATCAATGTCCGCCCTAAGTGCCACCTCCAGTCAGAGGTTATATATAAATCTATTATGCCCACATTCCAGCCAGAGAAAGCCAGGCCACCAGTGGTCACAGGCTTCTCTCCACATCCTTGGAATAAAGGCTGTTTTTGCTTTATATTTTCTCTCTCTTTTATCATGCTGAAAACTCTTTCAGTTACATTTTCAGATTTAAGGGTGTTTGAAACATCATGCCTCTATTTTTGAGACAAGAAAAAGATCTATAAAAGGGAAAATGAGTTCTAGGGCCCTTTTGTATCTCAAAATCTTCATCCTGTGTTGAAGAACATGGCTGAGGAATGGTCAATTTAAGGACTTATATAGCATGAATCTCAGTGCATTGCATTCTTTTGCTTGTGTCTTAGGAAAGTACTGCTAATTGGGATTATACATCTAAATTACTGGGGGAAATTTGGTTCCTAGTCCACAAATGGAAGAAATATTTTTAAATGCAGAACCCAGGAGATTTATTGGCTTGCAAGTATTGTTTTGCTTAGTATTTCTCATCACTTGAAAATAATGACATGCCATTGAGTTCAGGAACATCTCATGACTATGTCCAGTAAGAAAGAAGTTTTGTTTATTCTACGTAGTAGAGTGCTATGTCTACTATAGATACTAATTGAAGATAAGATGAAATAAAGGAGATTCTTGTGTCACAATCAATCTTACAAGCAGCTGCACAAGTGGATGATCAAGACAACAATATATTATGTTAGTATGTTACCCCTCTTTTTTACTCCTGGCTAACTCATAAGAAAGGGTAATTGGTTTGACATACATTTTTGATTCAGATCATTTTACAATGCTATCTCTGCATTCTTCTATGTTGTTCAATTTCTTCTACTTCTAATATCAGTGTCTTCCTTTTTATGCTCATTACTTAACAAAAGTAATGAGCAGATGTAGTAGCAACAACATTGAGAACAACAATTACAGCAAAACAAATAGCCTCCATCTTTGTCTCTATTCTCCTACTCCCTCTCTATTTACTATGTGTCTTGCAAACCTGACCTCAGCAGGCTGTATGAACAGGCTTCATTGTCCTCTATTTTCCCCTGGATTTGGACACATTATATCTGCACTAAGACATCTGAAATTGATGAGCAGATTGTTTGGTTTATTTCTTCTCTTTAAGACATAGTAAATTTGGGCTGGGGGTTTAGCTCAGCGGCATAAGCACCTGCCTTGCAAGCAGGCGGTCGTGAGTTCGATCCCCGGTACCAATAAAAATGAAAAAGACAAAAAAAAAAAAAAAAAAAAAAAAGACATAGTAAATTTGCTATATTGTTGTGTAGGATTGTTGTGTAGGGGCCTTCTCCATCCACAGCATGCTTTATTGTCATATTTTTACAACTTTTGGCCTTTAGCACTTAGGGCTGAGGAGTGATAATATCCCTGTGCTGTTACAAGCTGAGAGCATTACATAACACTTCATTCTTCCTTGCACCTTTCAGAGCTTTGTGAATATTCTCTTTATTATGCTCCTTCCTGTTACTCAGCTTCAGTATGCATTTTCTTGTCCTGAAAAGATTCTTTGGATAACAATGTATAAAATTGTGAAAATTCTTATTTTTTCATCCAGCAATCCCCCTGTCCTGAGGAATTTATTGAAAAATGTAGTATCTATTTGTTAAGTAAATGTTTATATGCACAGCAGTATAAGATGCATGCTAGTTTGCCCTCCACTATTTTATTCTACAGTGTATCATGGGGCCTTTAACAGAGTTTGAAATTTTCAGCTGCTATTTTAGAAGTTGTCTTTAATCTGTAATTTCCAATATTTGTTAAGTGCCCAACAAAATAGTAGGAATATATTAAAAAGATATTTCCTGAATTCCATTTCTTTAGTATCTTATCAGTTTCCAGGATTTTTGGTTTCTCTGGTCAAGCCAAATAGGTCTCTGGGGATAATACTGAATGATTATTAACCTCTGAAATTTGATAAACAACAGGCAGGAAAACATTTATGAGACATGAAACTGAGGAAATAAGTATTGCTGTAATTTTCACTGTGGCTTCAAGTGAGGTGAGGAATATGCATTGTCTAACTTGTATGTAGAATCTAAAAGTCGAGCGCGTAGGGCTGGAATGAAATTGTGGCTACCAGAAAGGTTGAACAGTGAAGCTTTTATTCATCGACTTTGTCATAGGGTATAATTCTCTCATTCCACTAGAGAGGAGAAAAAAGCTGGGATTTATTGCACAATGTGGTTGCACTAGTTAATAATATATAAATTATTTATTCTTGAAAATCGACATGAGATTTTAACGGTTCTCTTTTAAGAGTAAGGCCTTTTGATTTAGTAATATATGTAAATACATTTTAGTTTGATTTAGTAATATATGTAAGTACATAAAATTTGTATATTTCAACTAATTAAAACAAGAAGTAGGGTAAAAACTGACCCTGTTTTTTGAAAAGGGAGACAGATTTATTGGGGTATTGTCAAATTTGCATGATCGAAGGGTCTTTCTGATGCCTGAATAAAAGAAATTCCCAGAGATCAAAAGCTAAATGAACTATTGCTAGTATAAATTCTATTTTATTAAAACAATGTGGTAAAGTTAAACACAAAATAAAAACTACCATGAAATTGAATTAATTTTTCTGCTTTCATATCTGTTTTGAACTTCAAAGTGTTTGTAGTAATTTTGGTTCTGTAAGTGGAATGAAGGAAACTTTAGAAAATTTCCCCAAGTAAGAGTTTTGAGAAGAGGAGCATTGGTAGAGTAGAAGTAAGTTAGAATGAGGTCCTGAGGAAGTATAAAAGGATTTTTGAATCATAGAAACTGAAAGCTAAAGAGGGACTTACTTTTGATTTTATACAAATAAAATCTTATTTGAAAGGGATACTGAAATCATTTATTTCCTGGTAATAATAAAGCAAAAGAAGAAGTGGTTTTGAATGATATAAGGCTCATGCTCTTATTATATATTATATTTATATAATGTATTATATAGAAAAGCATTATACACACATATATACATATATTTGCATATATATATATATATATATGGCATAACTTTGTGTAGGAATAAAGTATTTTGTGACAACCCATAAGATAATAATACATGGCATTGGGGCTGGGGATTTAGCTCAGTGGCATAAGTGCCTGCCTTATAAGTGTGCGGTCATGAGTTCGATCCCTGGTACCAATAAAAATGAAAAAGACAAAAATGACAATAATACATGGCATTTTAGCTATGTATATGTAGTAGTAACTTTTCAATATTTTTAGATTGAGAAGGAAATGTATATTTGAGTTTAAATTTACAAGCCTGAAAGGAGAATGGAGGTCCTTTTCACTGAATAGATGGTTTTAATAATTGGACTCCTATTTTCTTCTTTTAGAAGGAAGAAATGCTTGTGAGTTTGTTTCTAAAGGATTGGTCAAGTATTTGGATTAATTACAATAAAATAATAAAAGATAAAGTCCTTGTTTAATACCATGTGTTTTAAGTTGGATAAGTGAGTGTAATTAATGTATATGAGAAAGAAATCTTTAAAATATTTTTTCTTGCATATAGGAAACTATAAGAGACAGTGTTTCCAGAATGTAGTTAACAGAGATTGATGGTTGGCATTTGGTCATTTTGAGGTGAACAGACCTGTCAGGTCTGAGAATTGGATTCTGACTACACCTCAAGCTGATGTCTCAAAACATGAGTTTCTATATTGTTTGATATTTAATTATAGAGTTTTCTTCTTTTTAGTATGTCTAGGGGAAATTTATTCTTGACTTCTGCCAACATTCTTTTTTTCCCCAATAGTACTTTCCTAAGGCAACTGAGAACAATTTAATATTGTTCAATTAGTTCCATATTTGCAGCACTTTTGAAAAATTTACTTTTCCTAAACTCTCAAATTTTATTTCTGTAGTTGATAGGGATAGGGAACCACAAAGACAAATACATCCACGGTTAGCTATGTGTAACTGATGAAAGATGGTGGAGAAACTCTTCCAATCTCCTCAACCTTCAATACACCTGCAGATATGTAGTACTATAAATTTTTAATAATTATAGAATCTCTGAATAATGAGTACAGGAAGCAAAACAAATCTACTTCATTAGCATTGTCTTAATTTATAGGGAGCTTTTATTCATCCACTTTGTCATAGAGTATAATCTCATTTTTTGTGGTTTTGATTTTCATATATTTTCTTTTTCTTTAATTCTTGTTCACTTTTGTAACCTATTTTTTGTTTTTCTTGTCTTTTCAGAATTCTCAGCTATTTCCTTATCCATGTTTTATTCTCAGTAATTAGGTATATTTCCATGTTTTTAACTATCCCTTTTTACCTTTGTTAGAGTGTGATATTATAACTACACAATATACTGTATCACTACTTCAACTTAAATTTGACTTTCCCATTTTGTAATTGAATCTGATTTTTTGAGTTTTCATTTAGCATGCCTCAGTCTCAGTTTCTACATTGCTGAAAACTTTAATCAGTTTTTGATGATGATAACACTTTGTATCTTCCTTGCATTTAAAAAAAATTCTTAGCATTATGTTAGCAGCTGCAGTTTCAAATAGAATCTGACATAATTCCTTCTCACATTCATACAGGTACAAAAGTAACCCTAGTGCAATGTGATTAAAGCAGGCTATATAGTGATATGAACAAGGTAGTACGAGTACAAACACAAAGATGAGGAAAGTATGGTTTACGTTTATGTGTGAAGACATGGAAGAAAGGGAACATATATTAAGGCATGTGTTTAATTCTACCTTCCATAACTTTAATATTGTAATTCTCTTCCAGAGAGAAGAGAGCAGTGATCAATGATGGCAGAAGGAGTTAAGACTCACATATTTAATGTCATGAAGGCATGTATAGTGTGTGGCATTGTCACATAAATACCTGGATCATGGGATGCAAAAGAAAAAGTAGGAAAAACTAGGTAGAACATAAACCTAGCTGGAAAATTCTAGCTATAAAGAGTCTTTATAGCTAAGAAATTGCAGTTCACCTATAGACATAAAAGACCCATCATGCCATTAACAAGATGATCTGTTTGGAGTGCTGGTGAGTATTTTCCGAAACAGAAAATAATAAGAACAAAAGACGTAGAGGCTTCGTGGTACTTCTAATGAAATGTGATTAAAGTATCAGCAGTGACAAAGAAAAGAGAAAGTTTGTGGTTAATACATTAAGTTTAGTAAAGGAAATATAGTATATGAACCTTTTGAAAAGTATCCTTAACTATGACTGGTACTGTATTTAGATTTCAGATTTAACATATAAATTTTTGCTATTTATCTTTTGTTTTGTTAGTAAATCATTACAAACACAATTGAAGTCATTCATACTACTGTATTGTAGTCCTGATTTTCTTCCCATAGAGAATCAATATTCCGAAATTGTTGAGTGTCCTTTCTATTCAAACTTCTGTGCTTTTACTGTATATATGTGCATTCATATTTAATACTTAATATTTGTAGAATTTTATAATTCAAAAATTATATTTTATAATATAATGCTTTCATTAAACATTTTTTGAGATTTTTCTATGATGAGAAATATAAATCTGGCTCACTCATATTAGTTTCCAAGTGATTCATTATATTCTGTTCATGTGCAATTTACTTACATATTATTTCATTGTGGACATAAGGGTTATTTTACATATGGGAATTGGCCTCAGAGATGAAACATATGTTACTCATATTCACCAAGTTATTTAAGGTGGTAGAAAATAAAATACAGTTTTTCAAATAATGAAAGCTTAATAATTTTGTTATCCAATGTAGTTTCTTAAAAAAACAGTGGAAATAATTGCTATTAGATGTTGTAAGAGTCAAAATTGATGAACAATCACATGGAGAAACTGTCCTTATCATTAGCATGAAATGAAGTCCTAGAGCTACTGTGTCCCAATGAGATTGGTGATGAATCTTGAGACATTTTAACTTGACTAGGGGACTCATGCTGTTTACTGAGGACTTTTATGTACCCAGTGCTCTTTCTAGGCACCATGGGGCTCAGAAAGAAAAATATTTGGTGGAATAGTCCTGAAATCCATTTCAGGAGTTAAAAATGAAACACTAGAAACAAAAAATTACTCAAGGCAGAGGAGTCAAGACCAATTTGATGAAGCAGGAATAACTTGAATACAAGTTACAGTGTGGCAACTTCTGAGTAGTTACAGCCTATTGGACCCTCCTCTGGAGAGAGGAAGTGGAAGAGAAAAGATTACACTGGCATTTTCTGCTCTGAGTTTGTCCAGAAATCCATCTGCTCCCAAAGAGAATATTTTCTCAAGAAATTAGAAGACTAACAAACGTTTTAGAACTCTATAAAGTTTTGTAAGACACAAAAGTTTCATACAAACTGATAGACTGTTATGAGGAATGGTTAATTGTGTAGGCAAAGAGAATATTCATCAATATGTCAATAAGTAACAGCCATGAAACTGTAAAAGAGCAACTTCCCCTAACATTTTTATCATTATCCTGACATATACTTTGTTCAAGTTTTATTTCCAGAAAGTCAAAGAAAAATGAGAGAGAAAAGATTTAAAAAGAAAATTGATGTTGGACTTGGGTTCTAGTCTAAGTTCTAGCACAATATAAAGTTATAGTTTGGTTAAGTTACTTAACACACATAAGAATTAATTTCCTAATCTGCAATGATTAAAGAACTTCCTATATTAACAACCTCTAACATACAAACAGTGCTTACAGTTGACCTCATTGGTTTTGCTCTCTCAAACTCTTTTGAAGACAACCATTTAGTATTAGTTATACTTACTTCAAATAATTTTTTTTTCTGAATTTCACCTGTTCTGCCTTCCTCACTTGTTTGGTCTACAACCCTGAACACATGGTTTTCATCTATCTCTACAGCAAATATGCAACTTTCCCTATTATAAGTCTGAAGTGAATCTAAAATTTTGTTGAGTTAGATTAAACAAGAGAGATGTGATCCCTGACATTATGAGGCTAATGCTTAATCAGGAATGGGAAATTAAAATATTGATGAGTTACTACCATGAGTACAGTGCTTTTGAAAGCAGATCATTTTAGCATACAAAACAATTTAAATTCTTATTAAGAGAATGTGAATATATTAATATAAAATTATTTTATATTAAAATATTGATTAAAATACCTTTTACAATATGGAATTTTGATGTTTTCTGCTGTCAAATCTTTTTTCTCTTTCATTTCATTTTCTCATTTATTTCAATTCATAAATTAAATGTAATTATGTATGAGAGAGAAATATTTATAAAATATAGGCATATAATAGGATGCAATGAATATTGTACTAATTAATGCTTTATTAAGTATTTAATTTGCCCCACATCAACTTGTCAGTGGATGAATCATGGTATATATTTTGGTTTTGTGAACCCACTATCTATGTTGCTCCTCTAAATAAACTTCAATACTTATAAGATAATAAATTGCTACACAGAAGTTTGCAAACATATTTGCAAACTATATTTGGTGCTTTTTACAGCTTCCAGAACATGAAGTAAATATATCAAAGCAGTACTTCTCAAATTATCTGTATGAGGAAAAGCCTATAAGTTTTTCCCTTTTACTCCCAGTCCTTCATGGGTAGTCACTTTTGGAAAACAAAATCAAAACAATGAGTTTCAATGTAATGCCCACTGCTAGAGAAGTTTCTAAAAACCTGTTCACAATATTTTTTCACCTAACACGATACAAAGTGATCAGACAATTCATACACCTTTACCTTCCTAGGAATCACATTTTCATTTATTTAGATAGTACAATTAT
The DNA here is from genome assembly GCF_034190915.1 of Cavia porcellus. Classification (NCBI taxonomy): domain Eukaryota; kingdom Metazoa; phylum Chordata; class Mammalia; order Rodentia; family Caviidae; genus Cavia; species Cavia porcellus. The sequence goes on from NW_026947489.1 coordinate 37,699,390, forward strand.
GAATAAGTTATAGTGATAGCCTTCAAGAAGTTAACAGGGTCATTAGTGAGTTAGAAAGTTACTCAGGTCACTATGATGGAAGGTAAGATAATAAGACAAGTGAGATGTGGTAATATAAATTAATACTGAAGATGAATATATTCTCAGATATAGAGAATGGGAAGGAAAGAAGAAATTTCCATTTGTCAAATGAGAGATAATTGGCTTGAGAATGGATACAACAGATATAGTAACTAAGAATGATCACATTAGTTTTGACCAAACTCAGAAAGATTTTGGGTTGGAATTATGCTTCTTATCTTGTAATTCTTCATCTCATGAGATGCATCACTGCATCTAGCTGTGAGGAGCAGAACAGTATTAAACATACAGAGCAATGAGTGGTACAGAGATCCAATGTATATTTAGGAGAAAATGAGTATTAGTTTTAATGCTAATTAACATAAATTTTAGTTTTGATTTATGTGCTTGAAGTCTATTAATGTAATTATCATATTTTATGCTTTCTCATTCTTTTCTATTTCAGGTAGTATAACCAACAAAGCCAATGGATGGAATGAATCACTCAGTTGTGTCAGAATTTGTGTTCCTGGGACTCACCAATTCCTGGGATATCCAACTACTTCTCTTTGTGTTTTCCTCCATGTTTTACATGGCAAGCATGATGGGAAACTCTCTCACTGTGCTCACAGTGGCTTTTGATCCTCATTTGCACTCTCCTATGTATTTCCTGTTGGCCAATCTGTCCTTCATTGACTTGGATTTTTCTTCTGTCATTTGTCCTAAGATGATTTATGATCTTGTTAGAAAGCACAAGGTTATCTCATTTAGAGGGTGTATCATTCAAATCTTCTTTATCCATATCATTGGTGGTGTGGAAATGGTGTTGCTCATAGCCATGGCCTTTGATAGGTATGTGGCCATATGTAAACCTCTCCATTATCTCACCATTATGAACCCCAGAATGTGCATTTCCTTCTTGGTGGCTGCCTGGATGATTGGCCTTACACACTCTGTGGTTCAACTGGCTTTTGTTGTTAACTTACCTTTCTGTGGCCCTAATGTGTTAGACAGCTTTTACTGTGACCTTCCTCGGCTCATTAAACTTGCCTGCACAGACACCTATCCACTGGAACTGATGGTCACAGCCAACAGTGGATTCATGTCTGTGGGCTTCTTTTCCATACTTATCATTTCTTATATCATCATCATTCTCACTGTTCAGAAACACTCTTCCACTGGCTTCTCCAAGGCTCTGTCCACACTTTCAGCTCACATCACTGTGGTGGTCTTGTTCTTTGGTCCTCTGATATTTTTCTACACTTGGCCATCTCCTACACATGTGGATAAGTTTCTGGCTTTCTTTGATGCAGTTCTTACTCCTTTTCTGAATCCTTTCATCTACACACTCAGGAATCAAGAAATGAAGGCAGCAATGAAGAGAGTATGCAGATGGTTAGTGGGTCACTGGAAGATATCTTAAGAGGTTTGGGTGTTTTGGAGAGCATGTATCCACCCTGTTAAAGGTCACAGTGATGGTCAAATTGAGATAAATCTGCTCTTTGTCATACAGTAATTTGATCATCCACACCAATATTAGATTCGTTCTCAAAGGACAAAAGGAATTATGCATAAAGTATTTTGGAAACAAATATTATAAGAATCTTGAGCCTCATTTCTAAGGGATAAAAACTATGTGAAGAAGTAAGTTTTAGAAATACATAATATAGCAAGCTATTTTAGGGCCTCAGAATTATAAGTCTCTTCCTAATCTATAGTAATCCAGTATGATCTCATTTTAATTTGATTGCATCTGCAAAGACTATTTGCAAATAACCTCCCCTTCATGAGAACTAAATTTTAGAACTACAATATTTATTTGGTGGAAATAAATCAGCCCACTATAATAGTGTTGTGATGTAGGCATCTGAAAACTGAAGTGGTTTCAGTATAGCTACTTATTCATCAGAGTGAATATATACTTTCCATAAACATGGTAGAAGTAACTTTAGCTCTTTCATAGGAAAATAGTTATTTTTTTTAAAATTTATTTTTTATTTTTATTATATTATTATCTATTTCTTTTTTAGTTTAAAAACAAAAAGGATTAAAAATGATACAGAATTTTAAAAATAGGAAATTAACAGCAGTTAATATATTGCATATTGTTATCTTGAAAGTAGTTGTTCAGATCATAAGATTTAGGCCTAAAAAATGGTCAGTCAACAAATGAACAAACTGCTCTTTTTGATGAACTAACAAAGGTTAGTAGTATAGTTATCTATCATATATATTTATATACACATATACATGCATACATACATATATATATGTATATATATATATATAAAATTTTCCCTTCTTTTTTCCCTTCCTCTATTTCAGTTTTTCTTTCATTTTGAGCACTTTCTTTTTATTTCATTTTAACAATATCTACTGCATATTTGAATCTTATTTACTAGTCTTTTAAAAAATTTGTATTAAGAAAAAGATAGGATATTTACCCCTGTGAGCCTGATTTATTTCACTTATGATTATGGTGTCAAGCTGCATCCATTTACCTATGAAATCCTCAAGTTTATCCTTCTTTAGAGCTGATTAATACTCAATTGTATAAAATGCCATATCTTTTCATCCATTTCACAGTTGATGGGCACCAAGATTTAGCTATTATAAATTGTGCTGCTACAAATGTGGTGCACATATCTCACTGTGGCATGATGGTTTCAATTCTTCTAGGAAAATACTGAGAAGGGGAATAGCTGGATTGAATGGGACCTCCAGTCCCAGTTTTTTGAGGAATTTACACACTGATTTCCACAGTAAGTGTACCATTCCACTCTTTCACCAACCGTGTAGAAGCATCCCTTTCCCCTCTACAGCTCCTCCAACATTTGTTATTGGCTGATTTCTTGCTGACAACTATTCTTTTCAAAGTGAGATGGAGTCTCAGTGTTGTTTTAATTTGCATTTCTCAAATGGCCAGCGATATTGCACATTTCTTCATATATTTATTTGCCATTTGTATTTCTTTATCTGAGAAGGATGCATTCATCTTAGATGCCCATTTTTAGATTGGTCATTGAATTTGGGAAGCCCAATATGGTCAGTTCTTGTATGTTCTAGATATGAGTTCTTTTTCTGAGGGACAATTATCTAAGTTTTTTTTTCCATTCTGTGGATCTTCTTTTCACTCTGTTGGTGATTTCTTTTGATGTGTAAAAACTTTTTAATAAAATGAGATCTCATTTTTGATTATTTGAAGTACCTCCTACGCAGTTTGTGATTGGTTCATGAACTCGTTGTCTGCCCCATGTCTTCAAGATTTTTACTTACTTTGTCTTTCAGGAGATTCAGTGTTTATGTTTTAATATTTGAATCTTTGATCCATTTTGACTTTAGTTTATATCCCTTGCTCTTGGATGGGAAACCAACATTGTGAAAATGGGATACTCCCAAAACTGTTACTCAGATTTAATGCAATATTGATCAAAATATCATTAGCATACTTTACAGATCTAGAGAAAACATTCCTAAAATTCATTTGGAAACAGAGGAGATCTAGAATAGTAAAGGTAATCCTGGGAAACAATGGCAAGGCAAGAGGCATCAAAATTACAAACTTGAAATTACACTACAAAGCTACTGTGACAAAATCATCGTAGTACTGGAAAAATAAAGCAGACCTCAGGATCAGTGGAATAGATTAGAAGTTGTGGACACAGCTACAATGACAGTCAGCTATCTTATCTTTGACAAAGGGGCCAAACAAGGTAACTGGAAGAAAGATAGCCTCTTTAGTAAATGGTGCTAGAAAAACTGCCTTCCACATGCCAAAGACTAAAGCTAGGCATGTGTCTACCACCCTGCAAATAACTATTTTTTAAAAAATGGAATATGTAGGAGGTGTGTGAGGGCTACTATATAGCTACTGCTCCTGTAGCAAGGGGCAGAACAAGCTCAAGGGTAACCTGCTTGTCCCGCCTTTCATTTCCATTGTCAGTCCTGCCTCAGAGTGCAACCCTGGTCCTGCAGCCTCCAGGCAGGGCTAACGAAACTGAAAATTCCTCTCAACAATGTAGACTATTAATATAGTAAGCTAACACTGTATTAAAATCAAATGATGAGGGTGGCAGAGTATTTCAAGAATCTTTGAAACATATAGAAACATATGAGAAATAGATACATGATAAACTTTCAGTGGAAGAAATTAAGGGGGAAACAGTTGTGAAATTGGGGAGATTAAAGGAAGTCAGTGAAGTATTCAAAAATTTGATTGTTAGAATGTGGAAAATTGGTATTATTATGAAGGCTTGGAAAAAGTTCTATGACTTAGCACTTTAGAATAAAGGCTTCAGATTTATGAAGAAAGCAGCACTCCAGAGCAATTTCATCTAGATATTACCTTTGAATCTTGTCCCAGGTGAAAAATTTAGAGAACTAATTGATAAGTTCCTGAAGGCATATTTCAGTAAAGGCTGCCTACCCTTGTCTACTACTTTGAGCTTTTTATATTATAGAAATTATGGAAGTCTGGCCTTAATCTTTATATTATAATGCATAAAAAGTTTCTATAATCCAGGACCTTGTTACTAATTATAAAGTCTCTCTTAAAACATGTGACTTTTTTTAGCCCTTATGAAAATGGGGAGACAAAACCTCCAATGTTCAGTATTTCCTGGCACAGCACTTTGATAAACTTGAGCAGTATTCTTTGGATTTGGATTATATTAATTCTGCAATTGCTAGTTCCAACTCTAATTAGATTGTTTTATATGAAAGCAAAAATTACAAAGAGAGTAGTATCAAAGGAGTTGCAAAGTGGATGGATGAAGCACAATCTTTAGACAAAGCTAACAGAGCCATCAATTCTAAATGTGAAAATACATGCTTTGAGCAAATATGATACAAGAAGCAGAGGAAGTGTGCTCCAAATTCACAAGAGAGGGAATATCTGTCATGAAATATCTAAATGAAATGTAGTGTGTGTGGTTTCACATGGAATGCATTTCAGCTTATCAGTGGCTGGGGAGATACAGAGATGCCTTGAGAAAATATCATGAAATAGAAAGGCATTTTTTTGACATGAAAAAAGATCAATTTGATTTCCATACAAACTGCATGAGAAAGATTACCCTTCATGCTTATGTCAACCTTTTGAGAGTAGAAGATACTCTCAGAAAACATGCTTTTTATTTCAAGGCTACTAGATCAGTGATTGAAATATATTTGAAGTTATATGATAATCCTTTAACCAATGAGAGAAAACAGCAAGAAATAAATTCAGAAAGCTAATCAGGCAAAGAATTGAACAAAACACTGAGCAAACAGAGAAGAGCTCAAAAAAAGGATAAATTAGAGGGTGAGAGAAAGCATGCAGAAGGAAAACACCAACAAAAATATTAAAAGAAAAAAAGATCTGCTGATGAAGAAGAATCAAGTGGTCTTAAGGAAGAATTTATACCTGAAAAATTAGAAAGGGTAGAAAACACATCAGAAGAAGCCATACAGTTTCTTACTCTTAAGAACCTCCTTGCTGATAACATTGACACTCATCTATTAGCGTTTGAAATATGTTTTAGACAAGAAAAGTTTCTGTTAATGCTGCAGTCTGTCAAACAAGTTTTTACCATCAATAGTAGTAATCCATTGCTTACATGAATGTTTAGTTAGATTTTCTAAGTCTGTGTCTGTTCATAGTAACCTTCCAGACATTGTGTGCAAAGTTTTATCTCAATAAATGCAGGCAATATTTGTTAACGGGAATTTGGAAGGCTTTAATGAAGATTTTCTCAAATGTAACTCTAACTCTCTTCAGCATCTATGTTCAGGTGCTAAAATAATGTATTTTTTGGATAAGTCAAAACAAGAGATAGCAGTTGCTATAGCCACTAGGCTAAATGAAACTGTAAAAGATAAAAATGTAAAGTCTATAATAGCTTTCTGAGGTACTACTTGATGGCAGCTTGGGAAACTGTAACTCAGTAGAAAGAATATGGGATGGTGTGTCATAACCTGCTTCCTTTGACATCTGATTTCCTGCCTGCTATGAAGGCCACAGTCCTGGTACGGCACTGAACTATAAAGTTAACTGTGATACATTGGCAGATGAAATTTGAATCTTGTAGAAAGTTGACTCCTACAGAATCCAAACTGAATTTACATCCTAATTTCTTCTCTAGGGTGCATTTTAATATAGATATGAAGTGAAATATTTGGGTAGAATTTTTATTTTTTTAAATTTTGTTTAAAAGGAAAAAGAGAAAAAACAAAGCAAAACAAAGTGATATAAGGGTACAAGTAATACAGAACTACAAAAAAGACAGTAAGAAATCAGCAGTTAATAGATTACACATTATCATCTTAGAGATGGTTGCTCAAGTCACAGTATCAAAGCATACAAAGTGAACATTCAAACAGTGAGACTGTAAACAGTTGTGTTCAATGATCCCACCAAAAACATTAATATGGTCATCTACTTAACACGCCTAAACACACTTGCAGTTGTGTCCTTTAGAGCACTTTTTGCCTCTCTTTTTTACAACAAAATTTACACATTTTGGGTTTTATTATTCCTTAGTTCTTACTACTTTTTTCTGGAAGAGAATAAAGTCAAATATGGCAAAACAAAGCTGTCAGTCAAAATCAAGGATAGACATAGCACATGATGTAAAAACAGAGTACAAGGTTATCAACAATGGTTACCATAATGCCTCTTGCTTCCTTAAAAAGAATTGTCTATCTCATTAAGTATTATAAAGTTGAACAAAACATTAGAGAACAAGACCAATAAAATCTAAACTTTGTAAACATTACAGGACTTCCAAAGAAGATAATAGTCAAACCAGAATGGGCATCATAGTGAATCTTATTGCCTTCAAAGTAGTTGCCTATACCCTCAAACTTGATACTATCATACAGAATGGAACAGAGTCTAATCAGTCAAAACAAGATAGTGGGAGTATTACAGGACTTCAAAACAAGTTAATAGGAAATCAAAAAAGGTACTATAATATATCCTGCTAATTTTTTTATTTTTCCCCTTAATTAAAAAAATCATAAAAAATAACTAAATAATTTTTTTAATGAATAAGGGAGAGATTGAGATAAAAGAGGACATAACAACATAACAATACAGGTCAAAGCATGACAGTTTCAGCAACCTAGTGCTTCACCACCAAATAACCTGACTTAATAGTGCTTACCATAGTGTCTTTTTCCTTGAAATATTTGAATATAACTTCATATACTATAGCTTCAAACTTATCAAGTCAGTGTAAAACCATTCAGGTGAATGAAAGCATTGTAGGGTATTTAGAACCAGCTAACAGAAAATGAACAATGGTTTCTATATTACCTCTTTGCCTATAACAATTTTGTTTATACTATCACATATAATAAAATCCAGCAAGATACATCATGACAAAACCAATAGAGACAGAAGAGACATAGTTTGGTGGGGCTTCAAAACAAGAGGATAGTAAATCAGCGCTAGCTATTATGATGACTTATTTTCTTCAAAATAGCTGTTCATTTCATCACAGGCAATAATATCAAGCAGCCCAGAATAAAGCCATTCCATGAAAACTTTATAAGGCTTCAAGGCCACATATTGGGGAATCATGATTACCACATACTTTTATATATTTGAATCATTACTTATATTAAGGAAACTATTTGGTATTCACGCATGAGAGATTGATTTATTTCACTTATGAGTATGGTCTCAAGCTGCATTCATTTATTTATAAATATCTCAATGTGATCATTCTTTATAGCTGAGTAATACTCCATTGTGTAGAAATACCACAACTGTTTTATCCTTCCTCAGTTGATAGACACTTAGGTTGTTTCCAAGATCGGGCGATTACAAATTGTGCTGCTATAAACATAGGTGCACATATATCACTGTGGTATGATGCTTTCAGTTTTTCTGGGAATATGCCTAGAAGTGGAATAGCTGGAACAAATGGGACTTCCAACCCCAGCTTTTTGAGAAATCTCCAGACTGACCTCCACAAAGGTTGTACCGGTCTACACTCCCACCAACAGTGTAGGAGAGTTCCTTTTTCCCCACAGCCTCTCCAGCATTTGTTGTTGGTGGTTTTCTTGATCCTGGCCCTTCTTTCAGGAGTGAGATGGAATCTCAGTGTGGCTTTAATTTGCATTTCTCTAATGAGTAGTGATGATGAACATTTTTTCATGTATTTATTTGCCATTTGTATTTCTTCATCTGAGAAGTGCATATTCATCATAGATGCCCATTTTTGGATTGGATCTTTGAATTTTGGGGGTCTGAGTTTTTTTTAATTCTTTATATGTTTTAGACAAAAGTGCCTTGTCTGAGGGGGAGTTCACTAAGATTTTTTCCTAGGTTGTGGGTTTTCTTTTCACTATGCTGGAGATTTCTTTTGACACGCGGAAACTTTTTAATAAGAGGTGGTCCCAGTTATTGATTCTGGGAAGTATTTCCTGTGCAGTTTGAGTTGTGTTCATGAATTCTCTACCTACCCTATGTCTCCAAGGTTTCTACCCAATTTTTCTTCCAATAGATTTAGTGTTTCTGTTGTAATATTCAGATCTGTTTAGATTTTAATTTAGTACATGTGATAGGCATCGGTCTAGCTTTAGTTTTCAGCAAACGGAGAACCAGTTTTTCCAACACCATTTATTAAAGAGACTGTCGTTCTTCCAGTGAACCTGCTTGGCTCCTTTATCAAAGATAAGTTGGTTGAGTGTGTTTGTAGTTGTGGTTGTATCTTCTAATCTATTCCATTGATCTTTGGCTCTGTTTTGATTCCAGTACCATGTTGATTTTACTACAGATGCTTTGTAGTATAACTTCAAGTCAGGGATTGTGATGCCTCCTGCCTTGCCTTTGCTGCTTAGAATTGTCTTTGCTATTCTAGGTCTCTTCAAGTTCCAGATGAATTTTAGGAGTGTTTTCTCCAGATTTATAATGTATTTTGATGATATTTTTATTGGGTTTGCATTGAATCTGTATAACAGTTTTGGGAGAATGGCCATTTTCACAATATTTATTCTTCCTATCCATGAGCAAGGGATGTCTTTCCATTTTCTGAGGTCCTCTTTAATTTCATTTTTCAGTGTATTATAATTTTCCCTGTATAGGTCTTTCACTTCTTTCATAAGAGAAATTCCTAAATATTTCATTTTTTTGCTTGCTAGTGTGAAGAGTGTGGTTTCTCTTATTTCCCTCTCTGTGATTTTGTTGTTAGTGTATAGGAATGCTATTGATTTCTGAGTATTGATTTTGTATCCAGCTACATTAGTGAATTCATTTATTGTATCTAAAAGTGTTTCTATGGAGTTTAGGGGGTCTTCTATGTAGAGTATCATGTCATCTGCAACAATGATAATTTAACTTGTTCTTTTCCTATCTTTACCCCTTTTATTTCTCTCTCTTGTTTAATTCCTCTGGCTATTACTTCCAGTACTATGTTAAATAGGAGTGGTGCTAAAGGACATCCTTGTCTCGTGCCTGATTTTAAAGTGAAGGCTTTCAATTTTTGGCCATTTAGTATGATGCTGGCTGTTGGTTTGTCATAAATGGCCTTTATTATATTGAGGTAAAGACAATTTATTCCAATTTTCTGTAAAGTTCTTATCATGAATTAATGTTGGGCCTTATCGAAGGCTTTTTCTGCATCTGTAGAAATGATCATGTGATTCTTACTTTTGGCTTTATTGATATGGTGGATTACATTGATTGATTTATGTATGTTGAACCATCCCTGCATTCCTGGGATGAATCCCACTTGGCCATGGTGTATAATCTTCTTGATGATTTGCTGCATCCTATTTGCCAATATTTTATTGAGGATTTTTGCATCTGTGTTCCTTAGGGAGATTGGTCTATAGTTCTCTTTTTTAGTTGGGTGTTTCTCAGGTTTTGGTACTAGAGTAACATTTGCTTCCAGGAATGACTTAGGAAGGATTGCTTCCCTTTCAATTTCATTGAATAGTTTGAGGAGTGTCAGCATTATGTCTTCTTTGTATTTCTTGTAGAATTCTGCAGTGAATCCATCTGGGCCTGGGCTCTTTTTTAGGTAAGGTAAGGACTTAATTACATTGTCAATTTCATTAATAGAGATATGGTTATTCAGCAGTTTTACATCCTGTTGATCTAGCTTTGGTACTTCATATGTTTCTAGGAATCTGTCTATTTCTTCTGTGTTATCAAACGTTTGATAGTAGAGGTTTTCAAAATAGGTGTTGATGGTCTTCTGTGTTTCTTTAGAGTCTGTAGTGATTTCACCTTTTTCATTTCTTATTGCATAAATTTCAGCTTTTTCTTCTCTTTTTTTGATAAGGTTGTCTAGGGGCTTACCGATTTTATTTATTCTTTCAAAGAACCAACTCTTTGATTCATTGATTCTTTGGACTGTTTTCTTAGTCTCTATTGCATTGATTTCTGCTCTGATTTTCATAATTTCCTCTCTTCTTTTGGCCTCGGGCTTGACTTGCTCTTCTTTTTCTAGCTGTTTGAGGTGTAGCATCAGGTTATTTATTTGTATTCTTTCTGTTTTCCTGATGTGGGAACTCAGTGCTATAAATTTTCCTCTGAGGATGGCTTCATTGCATTCCACAGATTCCAGTAAGTTGTATCTGTATTTTCATTTTCTTGTAGGTATTGTTTAATTTCTTCTTTAATTTCCTCTGTGACCCACTGATTACTCAAGAGTGTGTTATTCAGTTTCCATGTGTTTGTGGGACTTTTGCAGTATCTTTTATCATTAATTCCTAATTTCAAAGTGCTATGATCCGATAACATGCAAGGGATGATTTGAACTCCTTTTCATTTGCTTAAATATGTTCTGTGAGCTAATATATGGTCTATTTTAGAGAATGACCCATGTACTGCTGAGAAGAATGTGTGTTCTGATGTTGTTGGGTGGAACACTCTCTATATGTCTATGAAGTCCATTTGTTCACAGTTGTGATTCAGTTCTGTTATTTCTTTGCTCATTTTCTGTCTGGTTGATTTGTCCCTTGATGTCAATGGTGTGTTACGGTCTCCTGTTACAATTGTGTTACTGATAATATGAGTTTTTATTTCTGTTAATAGTTGTTTTATATAACTGGGTGCTCTGGAGTTTGATGCATATATATTTCAGATAGTTATCTCTTCCTCTTGGAGTTTTCCCCTAATGAGTATGTAGTGACCTTCTTTGTCCTTTATGATCATTGTTGGTTTAAAGTTCATGCTGTCTGCAAACAGAATGGTTACTTCTGCTTTTTTTTTTTTTTGGATTTCTGTCGCATGAAGTATTGTTTTCCATCTTTTGACTTTCAGTCTGTGAGTATCCTTCTGGATTCGATCATTTTCCTGTAAACAGCATATGGTTGGATTTTTGTTTCTTGATCCATTCTGCTAGCCTGTTTCTTTTGATTGGTGCATTGAGACCATTTACATCAATGGTTATAACTGTTATATGTTGGTTTATTGTTGACATGTTATCTTTCTGCTGTTGCATTTTTATCTTTCTCTTATGTTTAATTATCTGCTTTGCTTAGTGGTTTTTCCCTTTGTGTATCTAAACTGTCTTTCAATATTTTACACATGGTTGGCTTGGTGTTCATGAAGTTCTTCAGCTGTTCTTTGTCATGGAAGTATCGTATTTCACCATTGATTTTTGAATGATAGTTTTGTAGGGTACATCAGTCTAGGTTGGAAATCATTTTGCTTTAGGATCTGAAATACTTCACTCCATGCTCTTCTTGACTTTATTGTTTGTGCTGAGAAGTCTGCTGTAATTCTGATAGGTTTTCCTTTATAAGTGATCTGTCTTTTCTCCCTGACAGTTTTTAATAATCTATTCTTGTGTTGGATTTCTGGGATGGTGATTATTATATGTCTAGGTGTAGTTTTATTTTGGTTATTACTATTTGGAGTTCTATAGGCTTCACTGAAAATGATGTCTGTTTTTGATCTCATGCTTGGGAAATTTTCAGCTATTACATCTCTAAATATTCTCTTGACATCCTTTATGTTGTCCTCTTCTTTTTCATTGATCCCTATCAATCTTTTCTTTGCATCATCTTGCATTTGTTGAATTGTTATTTCCTGATTCCTTGTCATTTTAAAAATATCTTTCCTTTCCTGTTCACTAGCTGAAATCGTTTCTTCAAGGTCTGAAATTGTATCTTCACTTTCATTGAGGCAGTTTTTACAGCTTTCAGTAGAGTTTTTTTATTTCCTGTATATCTCTGTGCATGTGCTTTATGTATTCTGTTTGTTTCTTATATTGCTCATCTAGGGATTCTATCTTTTTGTTTAGTTCCTCCAACTTTTTAACTGTGTTTTCTTTAGATACATTCAGAATCTCTTTCATTTCTTTTTATCATTTCTTGTTTTACCTGGGAGATTATTTCTAGTTTGAATTCCTTTAAAACTTCCTGGAGTTGCTTGTTTATTTCAGTAGCTAGTCTGTCCGATATTTGAGGTATATGGCATATATTTTCTTCTCTATACATCACTCCTAGCGTTTTTGATATGGGCTGGAGGTTTGAGGTTGTAATTTGGTCTTTTGTTTTATCATTTTCCTATGTTTCTCTGTTTCAAGTGCTATTTGAAAGCTTCCTCAGGGTCTGTTGGAAATCCATTTCTGTGTTCACAGCTCCTGGGACTCTGGCATCCAGTTCCTTCAAGCCACTGGGCCTTTAGATCCAGTGGCCTTCTTCTGCCTGTTTAGAACTTCGTAGTTCCAGATAAACTGGGCTCCCTGGACACTGTGCACCCGCCTGCTTGCAGGAAACTCCACAGTTCTCCAAGCACAGCTGGAATGGGGAGGTGGATATAGATGTCTCACACCCACTTAGCCACTTCACTGCACCCAGAAGCCTGGAGGGTCCCCAACAGTCTGGGCTTGGGGCAGAGTGCACTGGGCACTTTCCACAGGCTGTGGAGCCTTTGGAACTGGTGATGCTTGCCTGCTTGTTGATATATCCTCAGTCCTCCAGATGCATGGGGAGGCAGATGCAGGCACCCCAGATTCACCCAGCTCTTCCTCTGCACCCAGACGGTGAGAGTGTCCCTGGGTAGAATTTTTAAATGGAGTATCCTGTAGGTTTATTTTCTTTATGTGACTGCCAATGTGTGCAAACATCTGTTAAAGCTATGTTTATACTTGTACAGTTTTTCTTAAACTCCTAAACTAGCAGCATTGTTGTAGTTACTATTGTTTCTGTATCATTTCTTTATTAAGATAAAATATATATATCCTTCCTGTATCATTTTCTTTTTTTTTTATAGTATCTACACCTCTTTTCTTTTTTTTTTTTTTTATTTAAGAGGAAAAAGAGAAAAACACAAAACAAACCAAAGCGGCGTAAGGGTACACGCAATACAGAACTACAAAACAAAACAAAACAAAACAAAACAAAACAAAAAACCATAACAGTAAGAAATTACCTGCTAGTAGATTACACACTATTTTCTTGAAAATAGTTCCTCAAATCACAGTATCAAAGAACACAAGGTGGACATTCAAACAGGGAGACTGCAAACAGCTGTGTTCAATGTTCCAAAAACATTGATAAAGTCAGCTATTTAACACCCCCAAACACACTTGCTGTTATATCCGTTAGAGCTCCTTTTCTTTTTTTTTTCCCTCTCTTTTTTACAACAAAATTTACACATCTTGGATTGTATTACTCCTTAGTGCTTATTACTTTCTTTGGGGGGGGGAAGAATACAGTCAAATATGGCAAAACAAAGCTGTCAGTCAATACCAAGGATAGACGTAGCACATGGTGTAGAACAGAGTACAAGTTTATCAACAATGGTTATCAACGTTGTCCCTTGTTTCCTTAAAAAGAATTGTCTATCTTATTAGATATTATAAAGTTGGACAAAACAGTAGAGAACAAGACCAATAAAACTTAGGCATTGTAAACATTACAGGACTTCCAAAGAAGACAATAGTCAAACCAGAATGGGTATCTTAGTGAATCTTATTGTCTTCAAAGTAGTTGCCTATGTCTTCAAACTTGATACTATCATATAGAATAGAACAGAGTCTAATCAGTCAAAACAAGATCGTGGGAGTACTACAGGACTTCAAAACAAGTTAATAGGAAATCGAAAAGAGTTACTATTTATATATCCTAATTTTTTTGAATTTTATCTTTAATTAAGACAAACATAAGAAATGACTAAATAATTTTTTTTGAAACAATAAGGGGGAGATTGAGATAAAACAGGACATAACAATATAACAATAGAGGTCACAGCATGACTGTTTCAATAACCTAGTACTTCACCACCTTATAACCTGACTTAATAGTAGTTACCATAGTGTCTTTTTCCTTGAAATATTTGGGTAAAACTTCATATACTGTAGCTTCAAATATTTTCATATCAAGAAGCCCAGAATAAAGCCTTTCTAATTAATGAGTGAAAACTTTATAAGGCTTCAAGGCCACCTAATGGGGAATCATGATTACCACATATTTTTATATATTTGAATCATTACTTACATTAGGGAAACTATTCGGTATTCACACATGCGAGATTGATTTATTTCACTTATGAGTATGGTCTCAAGCTGTGCCCATTTATTGATAAATATCTCAATGTGATCCTTCTTTATAGCTGAATAATACTCCATTGTATAGAAATACCACAACTTTTTTATCCATTCCTCAGTTGATGGGCACTTGGGTTGTTTCCAAGATCTGGCGATTACAAATTGTGCTGCTATAAACATAGGTGCACATATATCACTGTGGTATGATGCTTTCAGTTCTTCTGGGAATATGCCTAGAAGTGGAATAGCTGGAATAAATGGGATTTCCAGTCCCAACTTTTTGAGAAATCTCCAGACAGATCTCCACAAAGGCTGTACCAGTCTACACTCCCACCAGCAGTGCAGGAGAGTTCCTTTTTCCCCACAGCCTCTACAGCATTTGTTGTCGGTTTTCTTGATCCTGGCCATTCTTTCAGGAGTGAGATGGTATCTCAGTGTGGTTTTAATTTGCATTTCTCTAATGACCAATGATGATGAGCATTTTTTCATGTATTTATTTGCCATTTGCATTTCTTCATCTGAGAATTGCATATTCATCTCAGATGCCCATTTTTGGATTGGATCTTTGAATTTCGGAGGTCTGAGTTTCTTTAATTCTTTGTATGTTTTAGACAAGAGGCCCTTGTCTGAGAGAGAGTTCACTAAAATCTTTTCCCAGTTTGTGGGTTTTCTTTTCACTATGCTGGAGATTTCTTTTGACATGCAGAAACTTTTTAATAAGAAGTGGTCCCAGTTATTGATTCTGGGAAGTATTTCCCGTGCAGTTTGAGTCCTGTTCATGAATTCTTTACCTACTCCTATGTCTCCAAGGTTTCTACCTATTTTGTCTTCCAATAGATTTAGTGTTTCTGTTTTAATATTCAGATCTTTGACCCATTTAGATTTTAATTTAGTACATGGTGATAGACATGGGTCTAGCTTTAGTTTTCGGCAAATGGAGAGCCAGTTTTTCCAGCACCATTTATTAAAGAGACTGTCGTTCTTCCAGTGAACCTGCTTGGCTCCTTTATCAAAAATAAGGTGGTTGAGTGTGTTCGTAGTTGTGGTTGTATCTTCTAATCTATTCCACTGATCTTCAGCTCTGTTTTGATTCCAATACCATGTTGATTTTACTACTGTTGCTTTGTAGTATAACTTCAAGTCAGGGATTGTGATGCCTCCTGCTTTGTCTTTGCTGCTTAGAATTGCCTTTGCGATTCTAGGTCTCTTCTGGTTCCAGATGAAATTTAGGAGTGATTTCTCTAGATCTATAAGGTATGTTGATGGTATTTCTATTGGGATTGCATTGAATGTGTATAAAAGTTTTGGGAGAATGGCCATTTTCACAATGTTTGTTCTTCCTATCCATGAGCAAGGGATGTCTTTCCATTTTCTGAGATCATCTTCAATTTCCTTTTTCAGTGTATTATAATTTTCACTATATAAGTCTTTCACTTCTTTTGTAAGAGTAATTCCTAAATATTTCATTTTTTTGCTTGCTAATGTGAATAGTCCAGTTTCTCTTATTTCCCTCTCTGTAATTTTGTTGTTCGTGTATAGGAATGCTATTGATTTCTGAGTATTGATTTTGTATCCAGCCACATTACTGAATTTATTTATTGTATCTAAGAGTATTTCAATGGAGTTTAGGGGGTCTTCTATGTAGAGTATCATGTCATCTGCAAACAATGATAATTTAACTTCTTCTTTTCCTATCTTTACCCCTTTTATTTCTCTTTCTTGCCTAATTGCTCTGGCTAGTACTTCCAGTACTATATTAAATAGGAGTGGTGATAAAGGACATCCTTGTCTCGTACCCGATTTTAAAGTAAAGGCTTTCAATTTTTGGCCATTTAGTATGATGCTGGCTGTTGGTTTGTCATAAATGGCCTTTATTATATTGAGGTAAAGACCATTTATTCCAATTTTCTGTAAAGTTCTTATCATGAATAAGTGTTGGACCTTATCGAAGGCTTTTTCTGCATCTATAGAGATGATCATGTGATTCTTATTTTTGGCTTTATTGATATGGTGGATTACATTTATTGATTTGCGTATGTTGAACCATCCTTGCATTCCTGGGATGAATCCCACCTGGTCATGGTGTATAATCTTCTTGATGATTTGCTGGATCCTATTTGCCAATATTTTATTGAGGATTTTTGCATCTGTGTTCATTAGGGAGATCGGTCTATAGTTCTCTTTTATAGTTGGGTCTTTCTCAGGTTTTGGTACTAGAGTAATATTTGCTTCCAGGAATGACTTAGGAAGGATTGCTTCCCTTTCAATTTCATTGAATAGTTTGAGGAGTGTCGGCATTAGGTCTTCTTTATATTTCCTGTAGAATTCTGCAGTGAATCCATCTGGGCCTGGGCTCTTCTTGGTGGGCAAGGACCCAATTACATTCTCAATTTCATTAGCAGAGATTGGGTTATTCAACAGTTTTATATCCTCTTGATCTAGCTTTGGTACTTCATATGCTTCTAAGAATCTGTCTATTTCTTCTGTGTTATCAAACTTTTGAGAGTAGAGGTTTTCGAAATAAGTGTTGATGATCCTCTGTATTTCTATTGGGTCTGTAGTGATTTCTCCTTTTTCATTTCTTATTGCATGAATTTGAGCTTTTTCTTTCCTTTTTTTAATAAGGTTGGCTAGGGGCTTATCAATTTTATTTATTCTTTCAAAGAACCAACTCTTTGATTCATTGATTCTTTGGATTGTTTTCTTAGTCTCTATTGCATTGATTTCTGCTCTGATTCTTATAATTTCCTCTCTTCTTTTGGCTTTGGGCTTGACTTGCTCTTCTTTTTCTAGCTGTTTGAGGTGTAGCATCAAGTTATTTACTTGTATTCGTTCTGTTTTCCTGATGTGGGAACTCAGTGCAATAAATTTTCCTCTCAGAACGGCTTTCATTGCATCCCACAGATTCCGGTAAGTTGTATCTGCATTTTCATTTTCTTTTAGGTATTGTTTAATTTCTTCTTTAATTTCTTCTGTGACCCACTGATTACTCAAGAGTGTGTTATTTAGTTTCCATGTGTTTGCGGAATTTTTGCAGTATCCTTTGTCATTAATTTCTAATTTCAGAGCGCTATGATCCGATAATATGCAAGGGATGATTTGAACTCCTTTTCATTTGCTTAAATATGTTCTGTGAGCTAATATATGGTCTATTTTAGAGAATGACCCATGTACTGCTGAGAAGAATGTGTGTTCTGATGTTGTTGGGTGGAACACTCTCTATATGTCTATGAAGTCCATTTGTTCACAGTTGTGATTCAGTTCTGTTATTTCTTTGCTCATTTTCTGTCTGGTTGATTTGTCCCTTGATGTCAATGGTGTGTTACGGTCTCCTGTTACAATTGTGTTACTGATAATATGAGTTTTCATTTCTGTTAATAATTGTTTTATATAACTGGGTGCTCTGGAGTTTGTTGCGTATATATTTAAGATAGTTATCTCTTCCTCTTGGAGTTTTCCCCTTACGAGTATGTAGTGACCTTCTTTGTCCTTTATGGTCATTGTTGGTTTAAAGTTCACGTTGTCTGCAAACAGAATGGCTACTCCTGCCTTTTTTTGGATTCCTGCTGCATGAAGAATTGTTTTCCATCCTTTGACTTTCAGTCTGTGAGTATCTTTCTGGGTTAGATGGGTTTCCTGTAAACAGCATATGGTTGGATTTTGTTTCTTGATCCATTCTGCTAGTCTGTTTCTTTTGATTGGTGCATTGAGACCATTTACATTAATGGTTATTACTGTTAAATGCTGGTTAATTGTAGGAATGTTATCTCTCTGCTGTTGCATCTTTATCTTTCGGTTCTGTTTAATTATTTGCTTTGCTTAGTGGTTTTTTCCTTTGTGTATCTAAACTGTCTTTCAATATTTTTTGCAGGGTTGGTTTGGTGTTCATGAAGTTCTTCAGCTGTTCTTTGTCATGGAAGTATCGTATTGCACCATCTATTTTGAATGATAGTTTTGCAGGATATATCAGTCTTGGTTGGAAATCATTTTGCTTTAGGATCTGGAATACTTCACTCCATGCTCTTCTTGACTTTATCGTTTGTGCTGAGAAGTCTGCTGTGATTCTGATAGGTTTTCCTTTATAAGTGATTTGTCTTTTCTCTCTGACAGCTTTTAATAATCTATTCTTGTGTTGGATTTCTGGGATGGTGACTATTATATGTCTGGGTGTAGTTTTATTTTGGTTATGACTGTTTGGAGTTCTATATGCTTCACTGATCCTGATGTCAGTTTCTGATCTCATGCTTGGGAAATTTTCAGCTATTACTTCTCTAAATATCCTCCTGACATCCTTTATGTTGTCTCCCTCTCTTTCATTAATCCCTATCATTCTTATGTTATTCTTCTTTGCATCGTCTTGCAGTTGTTGAATTGTTGTTTCCTGGTTCCTTGTTATTTTCAAAAGATCTTTCCTTTCCTGTTCACTAGCTGCAATCCTGTCTTCAAGGTCTGAAATTCTATCTTCACTTTCATTAAGGCGGTTTTTACAACTTTCAGTGGAGTTTTTTATTTCCTGTATATCTCTGTGCATCTGCATTATGTATTCTGTTTGTTTCTTATATTGCTCGTCTAGGGATTCTATCTTTTTGTTTAGTTCCTCCAATTTTTTATCTGTGTTTTCTTTAGATATATTTAGAATCTCTTTCATTTCTTTTATCATTTCTTCTTTTATCTGGGAGATTATTTCGAGTTTGAATTTCTTTAAAGCTTCCTGGAGTTGCTTGTCAATTTCAGTGGCTATTGTGTCCGATATATGAGGTGGATGGGATATATTTTCTTCTATATACATCGCTCCTAGGGTTTCTTGAGATGGGCTGGAGGTTTGAGGTTGTAATTTGGTCTTTCGTTTTGTCATTTTCCTATATTTCTGTGTTTCAAGTGTTACTTGAAAGCTTCCTCAGGATCTGTTGAAAATCCCCTTCTATGTTTGGAGCTACTGGGACTCTGGCGCCACGCTACTCCAAGCCATTAGGCCTACAGAACCAGTGGCCCTCCTCTGCCTGCTCAGAACTCCGCAGTTCCAGACAAGCTGGGCCTCAGGGACACTGTGCGCCCACCTGCCCCTTGGAAGCTCCACAGTTCTTCAATCGCAGCCGGGTTAGGGTACTCACCACAGGCCGCAGTGCTTCAGGAACCTGTGGACCCTCCCTGGTTGCAGAGATATCCACAGTCCTCCAGACACGCAGAGAGGCCAGTGAGGGCACCCCAGATCTGCCCAGCTCCTCCTCTGCAGACCTGTGGCCAGGCGTAGCAGCTAAACAGGCTGGGCTAGGCTGGTAGTGTGGGCCAGCCCACCTATTGGGAGCTCAGCAGGTCTCCAAATGAAGCCGGGAATGGGGAGGCTGATGTGGAAGCCTTAAACCCACCTCTCTCCTTCACTGCACCTGGAAGCCTGAGGGAACTCCAGCAGTCTGGGCGCAGAAATCCAGAGTCCTCCAGACACGCAGAGAGGCCAGTGAGGGCACCCCAGATCTGCCCAGCTCCTCCTCTGCAGACCTGTGGCCAGGCGCGGCAGCTAAACAGGCTGGGCTAGGCTGGTAGTGTGGGCCAGCCCACCTATTGGGAGCTCAGCAGGTCTCCAAATGAATCCGGGAATGGGGAGGCTGATGTGGAAGCCTTAAACCCACCTCTCTCCTTCACTGCACCTGGAAGCCTGAGGGAACTCCAGCAGTCTGGGCGCAGAAATCCAGAGTCCTCCAGACACGCAGAGAGGCCAGTGAGGGCACCCCAGATCTGCCCAGCTCCTCCTCTGCAGACTACACCTCTTTTCTAGAGCAGGGTTATTCAGATCAATGAGTTATACTTCTCCTAAAGAGTTTTAATAGGGAAACAAGGAAGAAGCTCCGGGATGTTTCATTGCAACAGGGCTGCATAACAGTACATACAAAAACAGCCTTAATGTAGACATCTCAGTTATTTACAGAGGTACACAACCAAAGTGCTCTGGTGTGTTTTGTTCTCTGCTTTGAGTTGTGGGCTCTTCCATGCTGACATGGTTCAATTGTAGTTCACCTTACATTCATTCCAATGGTATATTGTGAAGCACAACTTATTGTAGTCTTCTCACTTCTGTTCTTAGAGCTATCTCATTCTGGATGTTGAGTTCCACTTCTCCACTGGAGTTCTTATGAGTGAAACACACAGAAAGCTGCAGGATGTTTCTATGGGCTGCATAACTATACATATGCAAACTACTTTTCACAATAGCAAACAAAGAAATTGTCTTAGTTACTTTTTACTTCGTCACTGAGACAAAATACCTGAAGCCCAAACTTGGGAAAGGAAAGGTTTATTTCTTACAGTTTTTGGAGGTTTCAGTCCACACTCACTTGGCTCCAAGGCAGGTGGGCATGGCTGGGCCACAGTTCATGGCGGCTGCCCCTGTATCATTTTCTTTAGATCCTAGCTTCAGGATCTGTTTTCATCCCTTGTTTTACTGATGTGTTTTGTTACTATTGTTTGTTTCTTTGTTTTAAAATTTTTTTGGTCTTGTTTTGAAGTGTTAGCATTTGTTTAAAAAATCCTCTTAGCAGGCAGTGAAATTTAAAGTTTAATTTGCTTTTTTTATATCTTGATTTTCATCACCTGTTTACTTTGTAATATCCATAAAAATGACACTTTATTAGTTTACTCCATTTTTATGTAGGCCATTCAGAATGTGACAATTGGTTTGCTTCTGAATCATGGAAGTTCATTGGTAGATTTGTTAGAATCATAAACTTATATCATACACACAGACTTATATCCCACATGGAAGAATTGTGATTTCTTGCCTTGGTTGCTTTGAGTGTTAACAAGTAGTTTATCCTAAGAAGCATGCTTTAAGGTAGAAATAGGCAGAAAATACTGTCATTCTTAGAACCATACATTTACTATTAAATATATTTTTATATTTTTCAATAAAATGAGAATTTAAACTATCATGAAGTTAACCACTAAATCATGATGTTGTTCAACAATTTTAAGGAGGTAGCTTAAAAGCTTTTTGTTGACTATTGTGTAAAAACAGTAATGATCACTTAGTATGTGTCACACCCATACAGATATGCATTAAATGTTAATGTGTACCATTAAAAAATGTAATGCAAAAGTGAGATTTAATTTAGAAAGTTTATTACCCTAATCATCTTAGAGTCATAAGTGCTAATAGAGAAAGAAGAAAACTCACTGTGATAATGCCAACCTAGATAATACTACAATAAATTATTTTGTACATGATTAAAAAATGAAGTATGTATAGTCTAAAATATTATTTCTAAAAGTTACAAAATCTCTGTAACTAGGAAGTTTACACAGAAAGCAGAGAAAATATTTATTGATTTAGATAAAAAACAAATGAAGATACATTTTTCATGTCTTTCTAAGAGGGTAAAAACTATATTTTGGAAGACTGATAATACAACATCCTCATAATGTTTTAGTAAATTAACCAAAGCTGAGCTGTGTAAATTCTGTCAGTGTTTTAACACTTATATTTACCTTTTATCAGATAGATTATTTGTAGTTATACACATATAGCCAAGGAAATAGCACATACTTTCTGAACCTTCTACACCCACTGAATTTTGTTTTTTGTTCCTGTTTTATGTTATAGAACAACCAATACTGCTGACCATTGGGGAAATGCAAATTAAGTCAACACTGAGATTTGCATCTTACTTCAGAAATGGTAAACATCAAGAATCAAATAATAAATGCTGGAACATTTGTGGGGAAAAAGGAACCCTTGTACACTGTTGGTGGAAATGCAAACTAGTAAAGTCACTATGGAAATCAATGTGGAGATTCCTCTAAAATTTAAAACTAGAAATTTCATTTGACTCAGCTATTCTTTTTTTAGGTGGCTTCTTGAAAGAGTTAAACACACGATATTACAGTGATACATGCATACTCATGTTTATGGCAGCAAAGCTCATAATCATAATGGAAGTGGTTCATCAATCCATGAATAAAGAAAGTGTAGCATGTACACACAACAAAGTACTACTATGCCATAAAATTGAACTTCAGAGATTTGTGGGGAAATGGTCGCAGCTGGAGGCCATAATATTATGTGAAGCAAATCAGAGATGTAAGCTTAAAAACCACATTAGTCTCATATTAAAAACAGAGTAAAATGAGCAAAATAAAAGATAGGTAATAGAAATGGGGAGATAGATCTTTCTCAAAGAGGAAGGAGATCAAGAGACAGGAAGGAAGGGAGGAGAGGAGGGAAAAGGAATGAAAAAAGGAATTAGGGTCTATCTTGCACATTTATTAACTCCCAAGAAGGAATTTTAACCCTGTATACTACATACATATTCCAATAAAAGTTTTTAAAAAGGCACCTCAAAGGCAAATTTTCAACAAAGGAACAGAAGAAATACAATGAAACAAGGTAGTATCCACTTATTAAAGACTATAACATTCTAATAACAAATTCCAAAATATTGGAATGGGTGAAATGCTTGGTAAATAGTTAGAAAACAAAAGATTGGGGAGATCTGAGCATCTACAGATAAATAGTTAAATGAAATTTGGAAGAGAATGTGATTGATATAAGATGAAATATTCAGGAGATAAAGGTTTTGAAAAAGAACCATAAAGAAGTGTTGTAAATGAAAAAAAAAACTTTATTAAAACAGATAAAAATTGAGTAGAAAGCCCCAGGAATAGACTAGAATATGTGGAAAAATGAACACAGGAGCTTGAGGGCACATGTTTCAAAACACAGTCTAATGCAAGTTAAAAAAAATAAGAGGGAATGAAGAAAGCACACAAGATCTTTGGGATACCATTAAAATATCAAACATCAGGATACCCAAAAAGGAAGAAATAAGGGCTAATGGCATGGAAAACTATTCAATGAAATAATAGAAAATGTCTTCAACCTTGGGAAAGATATAAACTTCTTATGCACAAGAGGCCTGTAAAAATCCAAATAGATATGCTCAGAGGAGATCCTTACAATGAAAAATTACATTCAAACTGTTCCAAAGGTAGGACAAAGAAACTAAAGTCTGTAAGAAAAAAAATGACCAAATAACATTTAAGAGTAACCCTATTAAAGTAATAGTAGATTTTTTTTCAGAAGAAACCCTAGTGGCCAGGAGTTCATATTTCAAGTACCAAATGAAACTAACTGATAATACAGATTTATATATACAGCAAAGATATCCTTTAGAATCAAAGAGAAATAAAGGTCTTCCAAATTAAAAAAAGCCCTGTTTTCATTTGATACTGAATTTTCATAGTAACATATACAGCACAGCATTAGCTTTGAGTAGGTCAACACGAAAATAAAAAAAAATTTTTTTTGAAACAGAAATGGAAACACAACATACTATAATCTTGCCTGGCAGGTTTTAGGCCTGCCCAAGGCATGCCCAATGACCTCCAGAACCAGTAACCGAGAAACTCAGCTGGTGGCTGGGATAAAGGTACTCACAGAATTGAAAAGATGGCAGATAGATAGGAGTGGAATACAGAGGTTCCCTGAGACAGACAATTCAGATGCCAAAATAAAACATCATGGGGAGGGCTGGACAGAGGGAGATCGATCCTCTTGACCCAGGAAGAAACTAAAGGGAAAAGAACCAGTCAAACATGCAATCCCGGGCTATTACTGGAGCAGTTAAGATTTAGTTCTCTTGCTGCAGTGCCTGAACTTGCGTGGCCTCGACCTATCAAGCCACCCAAATTCTCACTGCTTCTACTCACTGGGACCACAGTTGCACTGAGCACTGAAGTCAAAGGTCAGTGAGCCTAATGGAGAATGGAGCTGGCAAGGGACCTGCATTGAAATGTGGTGAGTGCTGGGAATAAGACCCTTCCATGGGAAAGGGGCACCAATGAGATGACATTTTGGAATTGGGCAGGACTGGCAGGAAAAAAGAACAGCAGTGACTTCAGTCAGTTGTTCCCTTCCCAGACAAGATTGGTGGGGTATGCTTGACTTGGGACCCGCCCCTGGCTGGGACCCAATAAGTTGTCCCAAATCAATTCCCTATGAGTGGTGCACACTAACACAGTGAAGGCCTCAACATGTTGAATGACCCGGAGGGAAAGGCCCAGCATATGCAGCCCCTGTTTGTACCTCATTAGCACACTGGGGTGGGCAGAAATACCTAAGCAACTTCAGAAGAACCATAACCAACAAGGAAAGGGACTGGGACTTTGTGTATACACCTATACGGAAGAAACCAAAATGACAAGAGGAAGAAACAGGAACAAGTCCCCAGCCCCAGCCCTGAGATCATTGATCCAGGAGAGGTAAATACAAATGAGATTGAGGACAGCAAACATGCAATAACCAGACATGGCAACAGTGGGCATACAGAGATATCTTAGGGACTTCATAGATGAGCTCAAAAGTGAAATATTTAATCAAGTAAAGCAAGATGCAAGTAGATTAATAAAAGAAATGCTAAGCACCTCTCAAGAAGACACAGATGGGAGAATGGAGAAACACAAAAAAAGGAGAGAAACACTTGATGAAGGATATAAAGAAAATATAGAATACATGAAGCAGATTCAAAGAAACTACTAGGAAATAAGCTCCATTGAAAGCTGGCAAAACTGCTTGAAAGAAACTAAGGATAGATTATCAAAACTTGAAGACAGGTTTGCAGTGTGTGATCATGAAAGGCAAAATTTCTTAAAAATAATGAGGAAACAGGTAGTAACAATACAAAAGCTAGAAGAAGACAAGAGGATCTATAACTTGAGAATAAAGAATGTGAAAGTAGATGTGGGGGTACAAACAAAGGAACTACAAAGGCTATTCACAGAAATAATTAAGAAAAACTTCCCAAGCATAGGAAAAAGAAATAATATTTAGATGTATGAGGCATACAGAACTCCAGCCACCTACAACCAAAACAGAGCCACACCCAGGCATATAATAATCAAGATCCCAGAAATTCAATATAAGAACAGAATATTAAAAGATGTTAGAGACAAGAAACAGATACCTATAAAGGAAGGCCCACCAGAATTATGGTAGACTACTTGACACAAGCTATCAAGTCAAGAAGAGTCTGGAGCAAAGTATTTGAAGCCCTGAAAGAAAATAATCTCCAGCCCAGATTGATGTACCCTGAAAAACTGTCTCTAGAAATTAATGGAGAAATAAGATGCTTCCAAGACAAAGAGGAACTGAGGGAATTTGTGACAACCAACCAACCCTACAGAGAATGCTGCAGGACATTCTAGAGAGAGAGAGAAAAGTACCAGGATTTCAGAAACAGTGTTATTGAGGCCTCAGTGAATGGAACAGAAAGTAGAATCAAGGAGAAAAACAGGCAACTAGTGGCAAGAAAAGGCACAATAGAAATGAGGCAGAGAAGGTTGGCTATAATCTCTAATATAGATGGCCTTGATACACTAAAAAAAAAAAGAGAAAAACACAGGCAGAGTAGATCAGGAGATAGAGTTCACCAAGATGTTCTTTATAGGAAATATAGTTTACCTGAAAAAAGGGTTTACAGGCCAAAAATCAAATATGAGAAAACAATGCTCTATGTGACAGGGAACCAGAGAGTAATAGGGCCAATTCGACCGACACCTGCAGATAGGTTGGAAAGACTGGCTTTAGTAGGTAAAGGAATACAACTTGAGATCAAGTCCAAGAGGGAGAAGGTTCAGAACCACCTAAGTAAATAGCAGGGTGCCCCCACCAATCTAAAGCTGAGGGTGTTGGTGAGATCCAAAAATGCACAGTGCACCCTGGGGGGAGTGAAAGGGGAGAAATAGTCTTAAAAAAGAAGGCAGAGGATATTGTTAATAGTGTACCAGGATTTAAAACCCACATGACTCATACCTCTCTGCTTAGATAGGTTGTATTCTGTCCCAGTTTGTCTACTTGCACTAGATCTGAGGGCACAGACAGCTATTCCCAAAATAACAAGAAATAGTACAGTAATTTCTCAATTTCTATTAACTTAATCTGGATCCCTGTATAACTTATACTGTTTTACCATGAGTAATCTTAGTTAAATCTGTTTCGTTTGATTGCTGTTTGGTATCAACAGATTTTATCCAAGTATATTATGATTGATAGTAATAAGTCTGAGAATATGGGCAACTATACTGAAGATGACAACATTCACTACAATACCCATTCTGGTTTGATTATTATCTGTTTTTGAAGTTTTACATTATCTACAAAGTTTTGTTTTTATTAATATTGTTATATACTTCTATATTCAATTATACTATGTCTGATGATATAAACAATTCTATTGACGATAACAAGAGACAACACAGTAACCATTGTAGAACACCTTGTATAGTGGTTCTATACGACTTCTTTGTTTCATGTGTTTATAGGAATATGTTTTGTTTTGTCTTGCTTTGTTTTGTTTCTCCCTCTAGTAGAGAAAGAATGGAAATACATGTTGAGACTCATGCATGCGTGGAACCCATAAACAGGTTATGAGAACTGATCTTATAACACATAATGAAATGAACAACAACTTTGAAGAAAAAGAGACACTACAGTACCCAGTGCTGATCCCGTAGTGTCATGATGTGAAATCCAGCAATACTATTATTCTTTGTTCAGAGTGAATTTAGTCTGCTTTGGTTTGTTTAATCTTAGCATAAATGAATGTATGGATAACTGCATGTATGTTTAAGTGTATAGGATTTATAACCATACTACTGTTTTTTCTTAGATATTTGAGCAGACTGTTTGCAGTCTCACTGTTTGAATCCCCACTTTGTATGCTTCACTTTTGTATCTTGAACAACTATTTGTAAGAGGACAATGTGCAATCATCAACTAGTGATTTCTTACTGTTTATCTTTTCTTTGAAGGTATGTATTATTTCTACCCTTTTCTGTTTTGTTTAGTCTTTCTTTAAATAAAAATTTTAAAAAACAGTAAAACAAAGCCATATTATAATCTTTGGAATGCAATAATTCCAGTGAAAAGAAAGAAGCTGGTGAAACTGAGTATCTTCATCAAAGGAATAGAAATACTTCAGCTAACAACCAATGGTGCATGTCAAGGACTTAGAAAAGGATGAACAAATTAAACCCAAAATTAGTAGAGGGAAAGAAATAATAAAGACTAACGAAGAAATGAAATCTTAGGAAGTGCAAAAAACATTGAAATAGTTAATTTTTGAAACTGATAAACAACTTCACAATTTTTTATTAGGTTATCTAAGAAAAGAGACAGAAGACCCTAACAAAATGAGAGGTGAAGAAAGAGATTTCACAACTCAAAGAAATGCAAGGTTTCATTAGGGATTATTTTGAAAACCTGTATGTTAATAATGGGAAAATCTAGAAAATATACACAGATTTTTTGACACAGGACCTAGCAAAATTCAACTGAGAAATATAAAATATCTCAAACTATCAATAACATGATTAAATGTAGTATGATTCAATCAGTAATGAAGTCTCCTAAAAAGGAAAAGCACAACACTGAATTTTACAAAAATTTTAAAGAAGAACTAATATGATTTATTTTCAAAGTATTCCATGGTGTTGTAAAGAAATCACCTTTGCAAACTCATTCTTTAAGGTTAACTCTTATCAAAACTTGCCATGGATCCAAGCAGAAAAGGGAAAAATATAGGTTAAAATACCTTAATGAGTATGGATGAAAAATTCTCACCAAGATGCTAGCAAATAAAATTCAACAGCTGTTATGGCTTATATCTAGGTGTTCCCCCGAAGCCTCATGGGTTCATGAGTGGGTCATTTGGAAGTGAATAGATCATGGGTGTGTGATACTGAATCATGGGTGGTGACATAGTAGTGGATTAGTCTACTACTTGGTTTAGTACAGTTCTGACTGTGGTTAATGGACTTAACGAAGAGGGAAGACCTATTCTGGGTGTGAGTGGCACCAAACAATAGGCTTGTAGCCCTGATAAAATAAAAAGAGAAAGAAAAAGGATAATTTTCAGTGCTTCTTGCTTGCCACACCATAAACTGTTTCTCCTCTACGTGTTGCCTTGCCTGGAACCAGCCAATGTAGACTGAAGCCATTACAAAATTTGAACTAAAATAAATCTTTCCTGGGGCTGGGGATTTAGCTCAGCATCATAAGCACCTGTGTTGCAAGTGCACAGTTGTGAGTTTGATCCCTGGTTCAAAAAAAAAACAAAAACAAAAACAAAAACAAAAACAAAAACTCAAACCAAACCGAAACAAAAAATACCTTTCCTGATTTAGCATGTAGGAGTTGGATATCTTGTTCCAAGAACAAGGAACTAACTATGATGACAGCACCTCAGAAGGTTCATTAGCCATAGCAAGATTGGCATCATTCAAGGGATATGAAGATGGTTCACAGTATGGAAATCACACACGTGACTTTCTCCTAAATATACCACTCATGGGTTCATATAACATGCTTAAATAAATGGAAAGGAATTGAAATTATCCCATGCTTATTATCAGAGGATAGTGCAATGAAATTGGAAATTAATGGCAAAAGAAAGCACAAAAATGCATAAACACATAGAAATTAAAAAACCCATCTGAACAATCAATGACTCATAGATAAAACTAAAGAAGAGATTAATGTTTCTACAACTAAATGCTTATGCCAGTACAGCCATAAATTATGAGACATAATTAAATCAATTGTATGACAGAAATTTATAGAAGTGAATTTTCCATTTCAGAAAAACAGTAAGTTCAAAAAAACCCCTATTGTTGAATTTCAATCTTTTAGATAAATAACAGTAAGTTAAACTTGAAGCACACATGAGGGCTGAAATTCTAAATATCAGAGTAGAAATGAATGCAGTTAAAACTGAGAAATAACAGAGAGAATCAATGAATTGAAGAGCTAGTTCTTTGAAAGATTAATGAAAATAGACAACTACTGGCCTAACATCAAAAAGGAAAGAAAAGCCAAAAATATATGCATTTAGTAATGAAAAGGGTGAAATCACAACCACAGAAATCCACATGATCACCCATTCCTACTTCAGGAAGTTGTATTCTAATAAGATGGAAAATGCAGAAAAAATGGACAGATTCATATATATATATATATATATATATATATATATATATATATATGTGTGTGTGTGTGTGTGTGTGTGTGTGTGTGTGTATAAATTATCATGGCTGAATCAATAAGGTATAAAAATTCTAACAATCTAATATCAGTCAATTATTTGAAGAAGTAATTTTAAAAGTACCAACAAAGAAAAACTCATGTCCTGATGGATTCATTGTTGAATTCTACAAGAAATTTAGAGATCAAATGCCATTACTTCTAAAATTCCAATGAAATTGAAAGGGAAGCAATATTCCAAAACTCAGTGCTGGAAACAGGCATTATCCTGACACCAAAATCAGAGACGAATTCAACCAAATAACTATAGACAGATGGAATCCCTGGATGAACAATATAAGAAACAAACAGAATATATAAAGCAGATGCAAACCAATATAGAGGAAATAAAAAAATCCCATCAAAAGTTGTAAAAACAGCCTCAATGAATGTGAAGATAGAATTTCAGACCTCAAAGACAAGATTGCAGCCAGTGAACAGGAAAGGAAAGATCTTTTAAAAATAACAAGAAATCAGGAAATAACAATTCAACATCTGCAAGATTACGCAAAGAGGAACAACATAAGGTTGATAGGGATAAATGAAACAGAAGAGGACAACATAAAGGATGTCAAGAGGATATTTAGAGAAATAATAACTGAAAATTTCCCCAAACATGAAATTGGAAACTGATAGCAAAATCAATGAAGCATATAGAACTCCAAATAGTCATAATCAAAATAAAACTACACCCAGACACATAATAATGGTCATTCCAGAAATCGAACAAAAGAATAGAATATTAAAAGCTGTCAGAGAGAAAAGACAGATCATCTATAAAGGAAAACCTATCAGAATCACAGTAGACTTCTCAGCACAAACAATAAAGTCAAGAAGACCATGGAGTGAAGTATTTCAGATCCTAAAGGAAAATGATTTCCAACCTAGACTGATGTACCCTAAAAAACTGTCCTTCAAAATGGATGGAGAAATAAGATACTTCCATGGCAAAGAACAGCTGAAAAACTACATGATCATCAAGCCAACCCTGCAAAGAATACTGAAAGACAGCCTAGATACATTTAGGAAAAAGCCACTAAACAAAGCAGACAATTAAACAGAACCGAAAGATGAAGATGCAACAGCAGAAAGATAACAATGTCAACAATTAAACCAATATATAAGTTATAACCATTAATGTAAATGATCTCAATGCACCAATCAAAAGAAACAGACTAGCAGAATGGATCAAGAAACAAAATCCAACCATATGCTGTTTACAGGAAACCCATCTAACCCAGAAGGATACCCACAAAGTGAAAGTCAAAGGATGGAAAACAATACTTCATGCAACAGGAAGCCCCCCCAAAAGGGGGGGCTATTCTGTTTGCAGACAATGTGAACTTCAAGCCAATAATGATTAGAAGGGATAAAGAAGGTCACTACATACTGGTTAGGGGGAAACTTCAAGAGGAAGACACAACTATCTTAAATATATATGCACCAAATACCAGAGCACCCAGTTTTATAAAACAAGTACTAACAGAAATGAAAAAACAAATTAACAGTAACACAATTCTAACAGGAGATCTTAACACACCATTGACACCAATGGACAGATCAACCAGACATAAAATTAGCAAAAAAATAAAAGAACTGAATTGCACCTGTGAACAAATGGACTTAATAGACATATACAGAGTATTCCACCCAACAACAACAGAATACACATTCTTCTCAGCAGTGCATGGGTCATTCTCTAAAATAGACCATATATTAATTCACAAAACATATCTAAATAAACGCAAAAGGGTTGAAATTACTCCTTGCATGCTATGGGACCATAGCGCTATGAAATTAGAAATTACTGATAAAAGATACAGCAAAATTCCCACCAACACATGGAAATTAAATAACACACTCTTGAGTAATCAATGGGTCACAGAGGAAATCAAAGAAGAAATTAAACAATACCAACAAGAAAATGAAAGCACAAATACAACTTACTGGAATCTGTGGGATGTAATGAAAGCTGTCTTCAGAGGAAAATTTATTGCACTGAGTTCCCACAACAGGAAAACAAAACCAATACAAATAAATAACCTGATGTTACACCACAAACATCTAGAAAAGAAAGAGCAAGTCAAGCCCAAAGCCAAAAAAAAGAAAAGAAATTATAAAAACCAGAGCAGAAATCAATGCAATAGAGACCAAAAAAAATCCAAAAAAATCAATGAAACAAATAGTTGGTTCTTTGAAAGAATAAATAAATTGATAAGCCCCTCACCAAACTTATTTAAAAAAGGGAAGAAAAAACTCAAATTCAAGCAATAAGGAATGAAAGAGGAGAAATCACTACCCTATAGAAATACAGAAAATATCAACACCTATTTTGAAAACCTCTACTCTCAAAGGTTTGATAACACAGAAGAAATGGACAGATTCCTAGAAGCATACAAAGTACCAATGTTAGGTCATGAAGATGTAAAATTACTGAATAACCCAATTTCTATTAAAGAAATCAAAAACATAATTAAATCCTTACCTACAAAGAAGAGCCCAGGCCCAGACGGATTCACTGCAGAATTCTACAAGAAATACAAAGAAGATCTAAGGCCAACACTCCTCAAACTCTTCAATGAAATTGAAAGGAAAGCAATCCTTCCTAAATTGTTCCTAGAAATAAATATTACTCTAGTACCAAAGCTTGAAAAGGACCCAACTGAAAAAGAGAACTATAGACCAATCTCCCTAGTGAACACAGATGCAAAAATCCTCAATAAAATATTGAGGATGTAGCAAATCATCAAGAAGATCATACACTATTACAAAGTGGGATTCATCCCAGGCATGCAGGGATGGTTTAATATATGTAAATCAATAAATGTAATATATCATATCAATAGAGCAAAAGTAAGAACCACATGATCATTTCTATAGATGCAGAAAAAGCTTTTGATAAGGTCCAACATTTATTTATGATAAGAACCTTGCAGAAAATTGGAATAGATGGTCTTTACCTCAATATAATAAAGGCCATCTATGACAATAAACAGCCAATATCATACTAAATGGTCAAAGATTGAAGACCTTTACTTTAAAATCAGGCACAAGACAAGGATGTCCCTTATCACTGCTCCTATTTAATATAGTACTGGAAATATTAGCCAGAGCAATTAGATGAGAGAGAGAAATAAAAGGTGTAAAGATAGGAAAAGAATAAGTTAAGCTATCATTATTTGCAAATGACATGATACTGTATATTGAAGATCCCCAAAACTGCATTGAAAGACTGCTAGATATAATAAATAAATTCAGTAATGTAGCTGGATATAAAATCAATACTCAAAAATCAATAGCATTCCTATACACTAACAACAAAGTCACAAAGAAAGAAATAAGAGAAGCCACACCCTTCACACTAGCAACCAAAAAAATGAAATATCTAGGAATTACTCTCATGAAAGAAGTGAAAGACCTGTACAGGGAAAATTATAATTCACTGAAAAATGAAATTGAAGATGATCTCAAAAATTAGAAAAACATCCCTTGCTCATGGATAGGAAGAATAAATATTGCAAAAATGGCCATTCTCCCAAAACTTTTATACAGATTCAATGCAATCCCGATAAAACACCATCAACATACCTCAGAGAACTTGAGAAATCACTCCTAAAATTAATCTGGAGTGAGAAGAGACCTAGAATAGCGAGGACAGTTCTAAGCAGCAAAGACAAGGCAAGAGGTATAACAATCCCTGACTTGAAATTATACTACAAAGCAACATGAAATTATAGTAAAATCAACATGGTACTGGAACCAAAACAGAGCTGAAGATCAGTGGAATAGATTAGAAGATACAACCACAACTACAAACACACGCAACCACCTTATCTTCGATAAAGGGGCCAAACATGTTCACTGGGAGAATGACAGTCTCCTTAATAAATGGTGCTGGAAAAACTGGCTCTCCATAAGCCCAAAACTAAAACTAGATCCATGCCTATCACAATGTACTAAGATAAAATCTAAATGGATCAAAGGTCTAAGTATTAAAACAGAAACACTAAATCTATTGGAAAACAAATTGGGTATAAACCTTGCAGACATGGGCGTAGGTAGAGAATTCATGAATAGGACTCAAACCGCATGGGAAATACTTCCCAGCGTCAATAACTGGGATCACCTCTTATTAAAAAGTTTCTGCACGTCAAAAGAAATCTCCAGCATAGTGAAAAGAAAACTCACAAACTGGGAAAAAAATCTTTGTGAACTGCCCCTCAGATGAAGGACTTCTGTCTAAAACATATAAAGAATTAAAAAAAATCAGACCCCCCACAATTCAAACACCCAATCCAAAAGTGGGCATCTGAGATGAATAAATAATTCTCAGATGAAGAAATACAAATGGCAAATAAATATATGAAAAAATGTTCATCACCATTAGTCATTAGAGAAATGCAAATTAAAACAACACTAAGTTTTCTTCTCACTCCTGAAAGAATGGCCAGGATCAAGAAAACCAACAACAACAAATGCTGGGGAGGCTGTGGGGAAAAAGGAACTCTCTTGCACTGTTGGTGGAGTGTAGACTAGTGCAACCATTGTGGAGGTCGGTCTACAGATTTCTCAGAAAGCTGGTAATGGAAGCCCCATTTGACCCAGCTATTTCACTTCTAGTCATATTCCCAGAAAAATGAAAGCATCATACCACATTGATAGATATGCAACCATGTTTATAGCAGCACAATTTGTAATAGCAAGATCTTGGTAACCACCTAAGTGTCCATCAACTGAAGAATGGATAAAAAAGTTGTGGTATTTTTATACAATGGAGTACTACTCAGCTATAAAGAATGATCACATTGAGATATTTGTAAGTAAATGGATGCAGCTTGAGACCATAATTGTAAGTGAAATAAATCAAAGTCACATGTATAAATACCAAATAGTTTCCCTAGTGTAAGAAATGATAAGAATACAAAAAAGTATGTGGTATTCATGATTCCCAATCATATTGGTTTGAAGCCACATAATGTTTTCACTCATTAATTGTAATGGTTTTAAACTGGGTTATTCGATTTTAGTATCTGTGATAGTATGAATAGCTATTTTGAAGAAAACAGCACATCATAAAAGCTAGTGCTGATTTAATATCATCTTGTTTTGAAGTCCCATCAAGCTGAGGTACATCTGTTTCCACTGGTTTTAGCATGTTGTATCTTACTTTATTTCACCATATGTGATAGTATAAACAAAATTCTTTATAGGCAAAGAGATAATATAGAAACCATTTTTCATTTTCTATTAGCTGGTTCTAAATACCCTGTAATTCTTGCATTCTCTTGAAAGGCTTCACACTGTCTAGATATGCTTGATGCTATAGCATATGAAGTTACACTCAAATAATTCAAGGAAAGAGACACTATGGCGACTACTATTATGTTAGATTATCTGGTGGTGAAACACAACAATGCTTAAATTGTTCGGTTCTGACCTGCGTTGTTGTATTACAATGTCCTCTATTATCTCAATCTCCCCCCTTTTTAAAATTAATCTATTTTCTCTCATTTTTTTAATTAAGGGAAAACTAAATTAAAAAATAGTGGGGCATATTTGAATAACTTTTTTGGTTTCCTATTAACCTGATTTGAGCCCCAGTATTGCTCTCCCCATTTTGTTCTGTCTGATTATTCTATATTCTATTTTGTTTGACAGTATCAGGGTATAGGCAACCACTTTCAAGGCAATAAGATATACTATGGTGCCCATTATAGTTTGACTATTATCCTTTTTTTTTGAAGTCCTGTAAGGTCTCCAGTGTAGGTTTTATTGGTCTTGTTCCGTACTGTTTTGATCAATTCTATTATACCTGATGATATAGGCAACTCAATTTAAAAATAGCAAGAGGCACAATGGTAACCACTTTTGATCACCTGGTATTCTATTTTTGCATCATGTACTATGCCCACTCTTGTGTTTTAACTGACTCTGTTTTGCTTAGTCACGTTTGGTTTTATTCTCTTTAAAAAAAGTAATAAGAACTGTGGGAATAATAAAACCCAAAAAGTCTAATTGTTATTGTAAAAAAGAGAGGAAAGGAAGGTGGACTAAGGGATATAACCATACGTATGTTTGAGTGTGTAGGATGGAAAACCATATTACTGAGCTTTTGTTGGATCATTGAACAGAACTGTTTCCAATATCACTGTATGAATGTCCACTTTATATGCTTTAATTTTGTAATTTGGACAACTGTTTCTGGGAAGATAATATGTAACCTATTAACTGGTAATTTCTTACTGTATATTTTTTTCTTGAAATTCTGTATTACTTGTACTGTTCTACTGCTTTGTTTTTAAATGTCCTTTTTTCTCTTTAAATAAAAAAATGTATTAATGATTCTCTATTCAATAGTAGGTTATAACATTCATTCTTATGTATTTATTTAATTTAAAGAAGAAAAAACAAACCAGTGTAAGTGATACAGGACTTCAAAACATTATGAAATTAGCAATAATTACCATAATGTTTTTTGATAACTTCAAAATAGCTGCATATAACTTCAGACATAGGAAAAA
This sequence comes from Cavia porcellus, assembly GCF_034190915.1. Lineage (NCBI taxonomy): Eukaryota > Metazoa > Chordata > Mammalia > Rodentia > Caviidae > Cavia > Cavia porcellus. The sequence goes on from NW_026947489.1 coordinate 37,735,530, forward strand.
TCAAACAGAAGGAATAAAGACAAAACATTGAATGCAATGAAGGACTTCAAAACAAGTAAATCCACTAGAAAATCCAAAAATGCTACCATACTATATCTTGCTGTCTTTGAAATAGCTGCTGATAACATTCATTATTTTATGGACCAAAAGATAAACCTTTAAATATAAATTAGACATTTTCTATCATAAAACATCATTTTTTAGTGTTTACCACAAATATAATACATTGTTTACATTTTCTCTTTCAAATAGACTACAACTTCTCAAAAGTTGAAAACTACATTTTCCCTCCATCTTGTATTTTCCACAACTTAGAATTATAACAGTTTTATAATAGGAACAAATATATTTACTGACAGATAAAAAAGCTATTATTTGGATAATTTCAAATTATATAAAATATGTTTGGTTATGTAATGAGGAAGATAAGCAAAGAGATTTGCAGAGCAAGGTGAGTGATAAACTGGCAGAAATAGAAAATATGTGATTTTAAAAGAAAAATAATTAGACAAGGAGAAATCAAAGAGATTAAAAGGAAAAAATGAGCTAAAATCTTTGAGATTTACAGAAGAGAACCACATATGTTTATTCACTTAGAGGTCATAATATTTAAAATGGGGAAAGGACATCTAAATAATGATATTTGAAATTATCTCTGTAATTTTTTGCTTTGAAATAAGTTTTAAACACATCAGCTACTTACATTTTTCATTATTCATGATACTAAAGACAGAACCTTAAGTTTTACTGTATTTTATGAACACTCCTTTTTGTTGACCTACGTAGAATTGAGTAATCCTCCAAAATAGATTCCAAGACATTTAGTATTTATAGAGAATGGAAAAGGGTTTCCGAATACAGAGTCATCAAATTAAACAAAACCTATATCCTAGGACTGAATAAGATATTCAACTAAAATATCATGAACGTACAATTCCTCTTCAGTCTAGAAAGGTTGCAAGTTCATTATTTGCCTCAGCTGCATTGCTACTTTTCTATTAATCAGAAAACTCTCTTCATGTCCGAGTAAAATATGAGCCCCTCTAATTTAAGAATACCTTCAATTTTACTTATTACTGTGGGAAGCATGAGCCCTTCTGCATCCTTTTCAAGTAAGTGCTTATGTACGCATATGAAAGTCACCTCACAGCTTTCAAGCTGAGAGTCTCAAGAAACTCACTAAGGGTTACATTTGCTCTTTGATTCTGTTTCTTTTTTATCCTCACCTCATAAAAATTCCCATGTATAAACACCTTTTAAACTCTTTATTCTGCTTATAGTTCAGTAATATAAGGTTTTTTTTTGGTACTGAGAATAGAATTCAGGGTGTTGCGCTAGCCAGGCAGATGCTGTGCCCCTGAGCTATATCCTCGGCAATTCTGTTTATAGTTTAGAGATAAAACAAATACATTCTAGTTCTAGATCACAGAAGAAATCAAGAAAAAATAAACCAAATTCAGTGCTTTTAAGTAAAACTATTTTCTGAAATTTTCCACTTCATCCTTCAAAATTATGCTATCTTAGAAAGCACTGTTTTGGATTTTTAGTCACCATATCAAATTTTATTTTTATTCAGCCATCTAATTTTTTTTAATCTGGGAAACATAAATTTGTTTCTTTTTTGTAGAAGACAGTCTATATACATCTCTCTTGAAAATGTAATTCTATTAGTACGTGTTCATAATACATAATGTTTGTATTTCTTAAATGGAGTTAGCGCATATATACTACAAATCTTAATTCCAGTTTTCATCTCTTTCCCACCTCTTCCTCCCATTCAATCTCTTGATTCTCATTTGAGAAAGATCTATGTCCCATATTTCTTAATTTTAATGTTTCATCAAAAATTTTGCATTCAGTGGAAGAGTATGAAGTTATTCATGTAATCACCACTGAAACGAGAATGATTAATTGCAACTAATACAAGATCCTACACATTTAATTTTTAAAATGCCTTTCTTTAGGTATGATGCAGTTATGACAAAGTCAAAATCATATATCAATAAATTTTCCCACTTGTTCTCCTGTGCTGTTCAATTGTTTTTTCTTGGTGTTACCCACTTTTTTCTAGGCTGCATGTATACATTTCAGGATGTAACTTGTGTTCACAACAAATTCCATCAACAGAATCATGTATTAAGATAAAGACACCCTTTCCCATTGCTAAAAATATTTTTTGCCTTTTATTTACCTGTTTGACAAGAATAGAATCTCCGGGGACTCTGAGTTTTTCCTGTGATGTCTAACATTAAAGTATTAAAGTGCTGTATTAATATCTGGCCATCACAAGGCTCAAAACTAGTGACAAATATACTCTGAGGGCATACGGCCAATTGATATTGAAACATGATAGTTTATAAGTGTGATAGTTTATAAAGAGCTCATATTTATGGAAAATTTTCCCTAGTATTTTGGCTAGTGAAAAAAGATTCTAATAATTGATAATAAGATGCGAGAGAGAAGCAAATTAAAGTGGAGTTAAATTTTAAGGAGCAAAAGAATATTTATTATGGCTTAATTTTTAACAATAATCTGTTATGTAGTTATGGATAAATGCATAGATTTAGTCATGTAATCTAGTGGCTAGAACTGAAAAATTAATGAAAAATATGTATTTACTGATGGACAATAAATTAATGAAATTATGCTATAACTATACAGTCAAATTCTCCAGAGCCACTGAGAATAAAGTTCAAACTCCATATAAAAACAACCACAACACTCTGATAATATAAAAATGTATAGCAAGAAAGCATTCAATATGTTGCTGTGCATGTAAGTATTAATCTGAACAAGTACACAATAATTGTTTTCAATAAGTACTTCAGCACAATGAGATTTTTAGACAACAGATCAAGTACATATTTACTCTTAATTTTGTACACTTGTATCATCAGGACCCTGTCAAGACAGGAGTTATAAACATTCTAGTAGCAGGACATGAGACTTCTTTTGACAGCATAATTTACCTCATATCATTCTACTTTGCATCTGAGTCTAGGTTGTAAAGGGTGCTCTATTTGAGGAGTAAACTAGGTTTTATTCTAGTAGGTGTCAAAGATGACACTTAAAATTTTATTTACTAGTACTGTACGTGTTTGCAGTAAATGTATTTTACACCTTGGAAAGTTGGTACATGTGCATAACAGTTTGTTTCTTTTTTACAAATTCCTTTATCTAACTCTCCTTTTCTCCTCTAATTCTTCTTTCTCTATTTTCATTCTTGACATTAATTGCTCTTTGTTCATGTTTATGGCATAGAATGTCCACAGTTATTACTCCAGGAATGATGGAAATCAAGAAGTAAAAAAAATGTGCTGCCTTGGCTGTGGTAAAATGAAATTCTTCTCCACTGTAAGTGGCAAAGTAAACAGGTACAACAGTTATGGAAATCAGTACTAAGGTTCCTCAAAGATTAAAATTAGAAATTTTATATGATCCAGCTATTCCCCTTCTAGGTATTTCCCCCAATGAGTTTAGGACATTGTACTACAACTATACCAATGTTTACAGCAGCACAGTTCATAATAGCTAAGTCCTGGAGATGGCACCTTTTAAAAGCAGTAACACAATTTACCATTGATGAGAATTGTTGGATGGGGGAGTCTGGGAAGATGGCAGAACAGTAAGCAGCAAAGTAGAAAGCCTCTCTAAGAGAAACAGCCTGGATGCCGGAGTACAGCATTCTGGAGAAATAAAGCAGGAAAGACGCAGGTCCCCTTGACCCAGGAAGAAACTAAAATGAGAACTGAAGCCCACAGAAAGAATTTTTAAAAAAGAAAAAATAAAACAGAGGAAGGTGGTAGCTGGTGGCGCTTTCACCAGAGCCAGTCCCTCTGAGCTAGAAGCACTGTTGGAACCCAGAGATGTGTGGGCACAGTGAAGCTGGTGACTGGCAAGCCTGAAGGCCTTGGTTGGGAGATGTGATGGCAAAGGAGAGCAACGCACCAGAGAAATGCACTGGCTGGCATGCATGAACTCGAGCAGCTGTGACTCAATGGGCTGATTGGGTTCCCACTACTTCAACTCTCTGGAACCCCAGTAGCACTGAAGTGCAGGCACACTGAAGTCAGAGATTGGCAAGACCGGTGGAGAGCAGAGCTGGGAAGGGATCTGCATTGGCCTGTGGTGAGTGCTGGGAACAAAACCTTTCCACGGGAAAGGGGATGACATTTGGAACTGGGCAGGAGTGTACAAGGTACTGTAGAGACTTCAGTCAGTTATTCCCTTACCAGACAGGATTGGTGGGATGTGCTTGGTCTGGGTCATGACTCTGGCTAAGACCCAATAAGTTGTCCCAAACCAATTCCCTATGCGCAGTGCACATTAATACAGTGAAGGTCTCAGCAGCTTGACCCAGAGGGGAGGGACCAGCATTTGTGGATGGACCCTGTTTGCATCACAATAGCACACTGGAGGGGGGGATAATCACCTAGCCAATATACTTCAGAAGAATCATAGCCATCAGAGAAAGAGACTGGGGCCTTCTCTATATGACTGTATGGAAGAAACAAAAAATATGAGAAGAGGAAGCAACAAGAAAAAGTCCCCAGCTCCCAACCCTGAGAACATTGATCCAGGAAAGGTAATACAAAGGAAATTGAGGTCAGCAAGCATGCAGCAGCAGACATGCAACCAGTAGACATAAAGAGATATCTTTGGGACATCATAGATGAATTCAGAAGTGAAATACTTAACCAAGTAAAGCAAGATATAAATAGATTAATAAAAGAAATGCTAAGCAACTCTCAAGAAGACACAGATGGAAAAATGGAGGAACAAAAAAAGGGAGAGAATCATTTGATGAAGAATATAAAGAAAACATAGAATACATGGAGCAGATTCAAAGAGATTACCAAAAGATTACCAAGAAAACACCATTGAAAGCTGGCAAGCCTGCTTTAAAGAAACTAAGGATAGATTACCCAAACTGGAGAACAGGTTTGCAATATGGGATATGTGCCTAATGCAGGAGAGCAAGAAATTTGAATCCCACTGCACATGCAAGGAAATCTTTTCAGTCATACAATCTACAAAGCTCATTGCTGCTCCAGAGCACCCCAAAACTCATAGTTTTATGAATTTTCCTAAACACATTAGGGCCTCAGAAAGGTAAGTTGACAACAAAAGCCAGTTCAACCACAGTGTGTGTAAGGCAAATCATCCAAGCAGCCACTAAGAAGGAGACTCACATTCTTGGGTTCATAATGGTGAGATAATGGAGAGATTTACATATGGCCACATACCTATCCAAGGCCATGGCTATGAACGACACCATTTCCACACCACCAATGTTGTGGATGAAGAAGATTTGAGTAATGAAACCCCTAAATGAGATAAATTTGTGTTTTTAAAAAGGCTAATAAATCATCTTGGGAGAAGTGTCAGAAGAAACACCCAAGTCAATGAAGGTCAGATTGGTTAACAAAAATATATGTGCATGGCCACTTGCACATAGGAGAGTGAAAATGAGGGTCAGATGCCACTGTGAACACAGTGAACGAGTTTCTCATCATACTTATGGTGTAAAATGTGGAAGAGTGCAAAGAAGAGTAGTTGGATATCCCAGGAGTTTGAGAGTCTTAGGAACAAAATCTCTGGCACAACTAAGTGATTCATTCCATTCATTGCCTTTCTTGATTGTGATACTTGATTGTAAGAGATTAAAAGGGAAAATGCAAACTATCCCAGGAGTTTGAGAGTCTTAGGAACAAAAACTCTGGCATAACTAAGTGATTCACTCCATTCATTGCCTTTCTTGATTGTGATACTTGATTGTAAGAGAATAAAAGGGAAAATGCAAACTATGAAAACAATACTAGTATCCTAGAAGAAGAGAAATCAATTTTGAAAATCTATTTTTACTGTAATATTAAAACCATTGTTCAAGCCAACAAGTATATGAATAAGTGCTTACTTACCCAAAACAGTGGAAAAGTGTGAATTAAAATGACAGTGATAATAAAACAAATTAAAACAGAATAGTGAAAGTGATAAGAACTTCAAAATAAGACAACAGGAAATCAACAATGGTTACCATATCTTGTTATCTTTGAAGCTATTTTGAAGATGATGGGAGGCATTATGGTAGCTATTATTTATTTTCTATTATCTTGTTTTGAGGTACTGTACCACTTTCACTGTTTTGTTTTGATTGGATTTATTCTTTTGTTTGATTTTATTCTCTTAAAATTAAAAGAAAATTAAAACCACAGTTAAATAGCACTTCACATTTGTTAAAATAAAACTATCAAAAGCTAACAATTTTTGAAGATGTAGAACAGAAAATACTACCTGTATACACTTGATGGAAATATAAGCTAATACAATCAAAAATGAAAATAGAAGTTTCTCCAAACATAAAAAAATAGGTGCCAGGAATTCACCTCAGTGCTATACTGACTACACAGCATGTTCATGTACTAATACTGGAATTGGAAAAACCAATCTATTACTCCAAAGAATTGAACTTTATGATCACATAGAGAAATTGGTAGCAGTCATGTAGTGTTGTTCTCTTCCATGTAATGTTGACTCTATATTTAATATCCTGCTTTCTCACAAAATGATTGCAGTGATGCTCCCATGAGATAAAGTTCAATCAACAGAAAAAGCAATGCAACTCAAGTTCTATCAAATTTTGCTTCAAGCCTAAAGTATAGCTTTACCCTTCCTTGCAAAGTTATTTACCTTTTATTAATGATTGCTTCTATTCCTAATGCTACAAATCTTGTTCTAAAAAGTAAGTCTTTTCTCCCCATCCCTATCTGTAGAAGATATTTATCTTCAAATTTTGTTAAATGTTCATATTGTTTTGAGGTCTTGCCTTGTTTCTTTAATGTTTATTTTACTATCTAGGTAGTTTAGAAATCTAGTCAGGAGACCAACTCATCAAGCATAGCTAACTTTTTGAAGTCAAGGGTTAGATGTGCATATTTGGATTTTCTAAAGTAGCAAAAACATGATCCATATAGAGATGCTGGTCCATAAACTGAGTTACCTATTTGTATTACATTTAGTACAGAAATTATGAATGCTTAGTATTTCGTGAGTGTTTAGGATATGTAATTTTGTGTATTAGCAAAGTATCAGGTCATGAAGTGCTGGGTGAAAAACAAAATTGTGAGAATCATTGCATAGAGTATTTAGGCTATGAGCCAAAAGTGTAAACCTGTGAACAGCACCATGGTACAATAGAAAGCACTTTGGTTTCACTAATTTCTTTGTTAGTGAGTTTTTAATTTTTTACAGGAAAGTTATTGGTTTTTGAGTGTTGATATTTTCATCCAGCTGCACTACTGAATTTGAATATTAAATCTAGAAGTTCCTTAGTGGAGGTTTTGAGGTCTTCTTTGTAGAGCATCATGTCTTCTGCAAATAATGATGATGCCAAGAGGAACAATGTAAGACGAATAGGCATCACTGAGGATGCAGGAGATAATGCAAAGGACATAACTAAGCTGTTCACAGATGTAATAGCAGAAAGTTTCCCAAACATGGGGAAAAATCTAATATACAAATAAGTGAGGCATATAGAATGCCAAACATTCATAACCAACATAAATCTACATCCAGACATAAAATAATTAAGATCCCAGACATACAGCATAAAAACAGAATCCTAAAAGCTGTTAGAGAAAAGACACAATTCATGTATCAAGGAAAGCCTATTGGAATCATGGAAGCTATCTCAGCACAAACCTTCAGATTAAGTTGAGCTTGGAGTGAAGTATTTCAAACCCTAAAAGAAAACAACTTTCAACCCAGACTGATGTACCCAGAAAAATGGTCTTTCAAATTTAATGGAGAAACAAGATACTTCCATGAGGAGAACAACTGAAGAAATTCATATCTACCAAATCAACCCTAGAAAGAGTTTTGAAAGAAATGCTAGAAAGAGATAAACATGACCACAATCTCCAGAATAACAGAAAGAAACTACCAGGCTGGACAGAAATCAAACAAGGGAGGAAAGCTGGAAACCACCAATAGGAACACAATATGGCACAGTCAAGCCAGTGCATATCAGTGATATCCATAAAAATAAATGGGCTCAATTTACCTATCCAAAGAAGCAGACTGACAGAATGGATCAAGAAATAGGATCCCACAATATGCTTTATGCAAGAAACACATCTGATTAAAAAAGAAACTCATAGATTAAAAGCCAAAGAATGGAAAATAGTATTCCATGCAACAGGAACTCAGGAAAAGGCAGGGGTGGCTATTCTGTTCACAGACAAATTGAACTTCAAACCTAAAAGGATTAAAAGAGATAAATTAGGCCACTGCATACTTGTAAGTGTAAAACTACAACATAAAGAACTAACAATTATAAATATATATGCACCAAATACAGGAGCATCCAGCTGTATAAGACAAACACAAATGGACATGAAAAACCAAATACACAAGAACACAATTGTAATAGGAGACCACAACACTCCACTGTCACAAAAAGATTGATCAACTAGACAAAAAGTGAGCAAAGAAACAACAGAACTCAGTCATACCTGTGAATGAATGGACTTAGTGGATGTTTACAGAGTGTTCCACTTAACCACATCAAAATATACATTCTTCTCAGTTGCACATGGTGTATTTTCCAAAATAGACCATATATTAAGTCATAAAACATTCTTAAGTAAATGCAAAGGGAGTGTAATTTTCCCATGCATGATATCTGACCATCATGCACTAAAATTGGGAATCACTGGCAAAAAAACTGCAAGCCGACATAAATACATGGAACTTGAAAAACCAGTGGGTTACAAATGAAATCAAAGAAGAAATAAAACAATACCTACAATACAATGAAAATGCAGAGCTAACATACTGTAATCTATGGGACACAATGAAAGCAATCCTAAGTAGAAAATATATAGCAATAAATTGTCAGATCAAGAAAATGGAATGAGCACAAATAGCCTAATGATACATCTCAAGCTTCTAGAAAAGGAAGAGCAAGTCAAACCCAAAGCTCACAGAAGAGAGGAAATTGTAAAGATTAGAGCAGAAGTGAATGCAATTGAAACAAAAAATATAAAGAATTAAAAAAAGAGCTGTTTTTTTTGAGAAAATAAAATTGATAAACCTCTAGCCAATCTTATCAAGAAAAAGCAACAAAAACTCAAATCCATGCAATAAGGACTGAAAAGATGGAAATAACTACAGATCCCATGGAAATTCAAAAGATCATGAATATCTATTTTGAAAATCTCTACCCATATAGAGTGAAACACACAGAGGAAATGAACAGATTTCTAGAAACATATGAACTACCAAAGCTCAATTCAGAAGATATAACAATTCTGAATAACCCAATATGAGCTACTGAAATGGAAAATCAGATTAAAAACTTACCAGCAAACAAAATCCCAAGTCCTGATAGACTCATGGATGAATTCTACAAGAAATTTAGAGTAGATTTAATGTCAATATCCCTTAAAATACTCAATGAAATTGAAAGAAAAACAGTACTCCTTAAATCATTTTTGAGGCAAGTATCACTCTGATACCAAAACCAAAGAAAGACCCAACCAGAAGGAAGAACTATAGACCAATCTCAGTAATGAACACTGATCCAAAGATTCTTAACAAAATACTGGCAAATAGAATGCAGAAAATCATCAAAATTATACACCATGACCAAGTGGGATTTATTCCAGGAATGCAGGTATGGTTCAACATATGCAAATCAATAAATGTAATACACCACACCAACAGAGCCAAAAATAAAAATCACATGATCAGCTAGATGCAGAAAAAGCTTTTGATAAAGTCCAATACCTGTTCATGATAAAAACCCTAAAGAAACTCGGAATAGACAGTACGTACCTCAATCTCATAAGGCCATGTATGACAATCCAACAGCCAATATTATATTAAATGGACATAAACTGAGAGCCCTCACTCTAAAATCAGGAACAAGACCAAGATGCTAACTATCACCACTCCTACTCAATATAGTTCTAGAAATATTAGCCAGAGCAATCAGGCAAGAGAGAGAAATAAAAGGAATAAAAATAGGAAAAAAAAGAAGTTAAATTATCCACAAAGGAGGCTGAAGTGGGAGGATCATTGCGAGTTTGAGATCAGCTTGGGCTACAAAGTAAGCTCAAGGCCAGCCTGAACTGCATAGTGAAACCCCATCTCAAAAAAAAAAAAAAAAGGCAAAAAAGAAGTTAAATTATCATTATTTGTGGACAACATGATACTGTATATAGAATGCCCCTAACACTGCATTAAAAGACTACTACAGATAATAAACAAACTCAGCAGTGTAGCTGGGTGCAAAATCAGCACTCAAAAATCAGTAGCATTCCTGTACATAAACAAAAAACTCACTGAGAGAGAAATTATGAAAATATTGACCTTTCACAATAGCATCAAAAAATCAAATACTTAGGAATTAACCTAACCAAGAATGTAAAAGATCTATATGCTGAAAATTATACTACTCTGAAAAAGTAGATTGAAGAGGATATTAGAAAATGGAAGGATATTCCTTGCTCTTGGTTCAGAAGAACCAACATTCTGAAAATGGCCATACTCCCCAAACTGCTACATAGATTCAATGCAATCCCAATCAAAACACCATCAACATACCCTATAGATCTAGAGAAAATATTCCTAAAATTCATTTGGATATAGAAGAAACTTAGAATAGCAAAAGCAATTCTGGGCAACAAAAGCAAGACAGGACCATCTCAATTCCTGACTTGTAACTATACTGCAAAGCCACTGTAATAAAATCAGCATGGTACTGGCAAAGAAATAGACCTGAGAAACAACGGAACATATTCAAAGATACAAACACTACTACAAAGGCATTCAGACACCTTATATTTGACAGCAGGGCTAAACAAGTTCACTGGAAAAAAGATAGCCTCTTTAATAAATGGTATTGGAAAAATTGGCTTTCCATATGCCAAAGACTGAAAATAGACCCATGCCTATCACCATTCACTAAACTAAAGTCAAAGTGGATCAAGGATCTAAACATTAAAACAGAAACAGTAAATCTATTGGAGGATAAGGTGGGCAGAAATCTTGGAGACATAAGGGTAGGCAAAGAATTCATGAATAAAATGAAAACTGCACAGGAACTACTTCAAAAAATCAATAACTGGGACCTCTTATTACTAAAGGTTTTCTGCACTTCAAAAGAAATCACCAACAAAGTGAAAAGAAAACCTACAGGATGGGAAAGGATTTTATCTAACAACCCCTCAGACAAAGGACTTATATTGAGAACATATAAAGAATTGAAAAACATCAAGCCCTCCAAATTCAAAGATTGTCTCCAAAAATGGCATTGGAAATGAACACACAGTTCTCAGATGAAAATATACAAATGGCAAATAAATATATGGAGAAGTGTTCACCATCACTCGCCATTCAAGAAATGCAAATTAAAACAGCATTGAGATTCCATTGCACCCCAGAAAGAATGGCTGCCATCAAGAAAACAACTGCTAACAAATGTTGGCAAGGATGTGGGGCAAAAGGAATACTGCTCCACTGTTGGTGGAAGTGTAGACTGGTGCAACCACTTTGGAAATTAGTATGGAGATTCCTCAAAAAACTAGGATTTGAGGTTTCACCCAATCCAGTTATTCCCCTCCTGGGTATTTTCCCAGAAAAATTGAAAAGTCATGTCACAGAGATATATGTGCACCCATGTCCATAGCAGCAGAATTTGTGATAGCTAAATCTTGGAAAAAACCAAAATGCCCATCAACTACAAAGTGGATAGAAAAATGTGGTATTTTATATAATAGAATAGTACTCAGATATAAAAAAGATGATCTTGAGACCTTTATAGGTAAATGGAAACAACTTGAGACTATCCTCATTTGTGAAATAAAAAAGACTCTCATTAGTAAATATCACATTGCCTGTCTATTGTAAAAATAATAAAAATTGACAGAATAGTGGGATCCAAAAAATATAATAGATATTGTGAAAGTGAAAGAGAAGGAAAGTGCTCTAAAGGATATAATGGTGTGTATAGTGTGTAAGACAGATGGCCAGATTACTGAATTTCTTTTGGAACATTGAACAAAAGGATTTGCACTGTCAGTATTAGAGTGTCTAGTCACTACTTGTGCTTTGATTTTGTGACTTTGACTTATCTTTTAAGATGACAATGGATAATATGTCAACTTTCAATTTTATGATACAAATTTTTCTGAATTTGGTATTGTTTTACCCTTTTTCTACTTTCTTTCTTTGAAAAAAGAACAATAAGCAGTATAACAACCATTGTTAAATTTCTTTCACTCTGTTTTGAAAACCTATATTGTTATTGTTTTGGGTTTTCTGTTACTGTCTTTTTTGCTTTTTGTTTTCCTTTTCTGACCTTTTCTTTTAAAATAAAATTTTAAAAAACTACAGCATTTTAAAAAAGAAAATCAAAGAGGATATCAGAAAATAGAAAGATATAAAACCCAAATATAGAGGAAATATTACAAAGATTTTATCTTACTCAAGATAGAATGGTTATTATTAAGAAATCAAACAATAAGACATAGTGGCAAAACCCTGAGGAAAAGGAAATCTCTTACACTGCTGGTGAGAGTGTAGACTGGTGTAATGGCTATGGAAATTGGTGTGGAAATTCCTTAAAAATCTAAAACTAGAGATTCCATTTGACCCAAGAATTCTCTTTTTTGGTGTCTTCCTAAAAGAATTATAAACATCATATCACATTAATACGTTTATAATCATCTTTGTAGCAGCACAGTTTGTGATAATTAAATCTTGGAAACAGCTCAAATGCCCAATAATAAATGAATACATAAAAAAGATGTGAGCTTTTTACACAATGAATACTCAACCATAGAAGAGTAAATGAGACATTTCTAGAGAAATGGATGCACTTTTAGGTCACACTCCAGTAAAATAAATTGGACACACATGTTTAAACATGTTGCATTTTTTTCTCTGGTGTGAAGAAGGATTGGAAGGATGGTGAGGAAATGGGGCAAAATAGAACCAAGATATATTGTGTACAAGTGAAATTTCTCTATGATGTATATTTAAAATGGACCCCATTATGTATATTTAAAATGTACCAATAAATTTAATTATTTTAAAAATATTTTGTTCAAACTTCAATGAAGGCACTTATCATATTATATTTTAGTTTTGGAAGCAATAGAATAGTGAAAAGGATATGAAATTTTGATTCAGAAACCAGACTTGTACCATGGTTCAGCCACTAAAAAGTTAACACTAGGCAAGTTAATTAAGTGCTTGACTTTAATTTACTTATCTATTGAAGAAATTTTAAAAATGGACTTTTTGCGGGGGAGATATCAGGAATGGAACTCAAGGTTTCACACTAGCCAGACAGATACTGTGGCACTAAGCTATATCCCTGACCTAAAAAATTGACTTTTCTGAGTTAGATGGTAGGGATAAAAATAGACCAAAAATAATCTTATATTCTTATTGAAAGAATTTTTGGCATGGTTAGATGACAGAATATAAAGTAAAGTGGCCTTTATTTTAAGAATGCTGGGAGAGAACCCTCCTACCACTGAGGTCTGGCATTCTCTCTGCTGGACATGTGGTGTGGGGGCATACATACAGCTTAGGTTTGGGGTGGAGCCTAAGGGGCATTATTGATGTGCAGGTAGCTCATTGGAATTTATTTTATGCCACAGGTAAATTGCTTAGGGGTGGGGAAGGTGACCTTCCACCTCCCAGCACTGCAGCATCCTCTTTAGAGCAAAATCCTTTTATTCCTGTCTTTTTATTGTTAAGAAAAAGGGCAAAGCTTTTCTTTCTTTTACTACTTACTGCTGAAAGGGGGTGCTGTACTGGGGTTCTGGAGGGTTGATGAGATGATGATTGATGCCCGTGTAGAAGCTGGTGCCATGTATTTTAACCAGGACAACTTTATCACTGGTGAATGCTCACACATTAGACTGGAAAAACAAAGAGGCAAGGTGTCATGAGGAGGCAGGCCACTATCATATTTAAGGACCCAGGTGAGGTAAAAGGAAAACTGCCTTTGATTTAGATATGTTATTTTATCAGGACCATGTTGAAGTAGAATCATTGCCATGGTGAGGTAGAATTCTGAAAAGTAAGTGTGGGGTTAGGAGGAGTGAAGGTATGAGGTGATTATTCCCCCATCTGAAAGGGTAAAAGTTAAGAGGGTAGGTAGGTAAGACTTGTCTCCGGTATGCATGAGGTGGGAGTCTTTAGGGAAGACTGTTAAGAGTTCTGCTTTATAAAGGATAATTAATAGAATGTAAGAAATTAGAACCAAATTGGACAACAAAACATGACTTAGACTGAATTGTGGCTGTGAGCCCTTGGTAAGGTGGAGATGAGTGGGCATAAGTATGGTTAGATCTAGGGCTGGAAGGGCACCACTTAGCCTGAGTGATGTGAAACCAAGATGGTAGTCTAGCAACTTTGATTGCTGTTCAGGTTGTTAAGAAGACCAGGTATGGGCCGCTCCAGCTTGGTTGTAGTCCTTGTGATGGTTTTATGTAACAAGACTTTAGTAAGCATATCAGTAGTCTCCCTGGTTGTGGGAAAGGCTTTTATTTATCCTGAAAAAGTACAAACAAAGGTGAGAAAATATTTGAGAATTTTGTGGCAAAGCATGTGTGTAAAATTTATCTGTCAGCCTTGACCAGGTTTGTGCCTGAGAAATTGGTGAATCAGAAAGGAAGGGGTGCTATGTATACTAGAGATAACAGGTGTAAGCTGTTGAGACTTCAGAGTGTCTCAGTCAGTCTGCATAAATACAAAGGAATAGAAAGGCATTTTTAAGATTTAGGACTGTAAAGTGAGTGGTGGAGGGAGGGATATGAGAGAGCATGGTATAAAAGGTTTGGCGCCACTGGGTGGTTTAGGGTAACAGCACTACTGACTACCCTAATGTCCTGTAACAAGTGATAGGACCCATCTGGCTTGAGTACCAGGAGAATAAGGAGTATTATAAACTGAATGGGTAGGCTTAAGAAAACCATTGTCTAAAGGGCTCTTAATTATAGGTTTAAGTCCCTGTAAATATTTGGAAGCTATGGGATATTGGGGAACATAAGGAAGAATTGAAGGATCCCTGAGATGAATTAAAATAGGCATAGCATGTGCAGTGCCAGTGGGATTAGAGGTATCTCAAACTATGGGATCAACCAGAGAAGAGGTGAGTCTGAAACCTGCATGAAATGGGCCCTGTCTGTAAAGGCTGCATAGGTTAGCTGTCAATATCCCCTATAGAGACTGAGGACTTAATATAATGGTCTGAAAACTCAGGAAGAACACAATACATGGCCTCTATGTCCACAAGTATAGAGAATGTTTTACCTTACACCTCTAGTGGGACTTGGGGCTCTGACAAGGACACTTTAATGGGGGCTGTGGACCCTGAGCCCCTTCAGTCTTCAGCAGCAAGTCCAAGCAGATCTGTCAGTGATGCATCTGGCAGTGATGGTGTTTCATGTGAGGGAAAGGAGTTGGAAGATGACTTCCCTACTCTCTTGCAGCTAGGACAGTCACTTCAGTGGCCCTGGGTCAAGGTCTCAATGGAATGCCAGGATTGGGGCATTCTCTTGCCCAATGTCTTTCTGCTGCATTCAAAGCATGGTCCAGGAAGGGCTCAGGCAGCTCCACCTTGTGTCAGTTTACCTTGTGTCAGAGCTCCAAGTGTTACTACTAAAAGATCAGATTGTTATTTTTTATCTCTGTGGTTGAAAACACCAAAATCCATATTTAAAAAGTCTCCCTGTGGTGTTTAAGGGCCAAGTTTAGCCTTTTGTCTTAGGATCTGGCCCACAGTGGAAGGTGTCTGTAGAATCAACTAAGTATGCAGAAGTCAAATAATACAATCAACAGGGTATTTATGATCATAACTGTAGTAATGGCTTCGCATAAGGAGGATAAGGTCCAGGGAATTTTAGAAACTGACATGTCATTTATTTGTCATATGTAAATATCTCTTTATGCTGTTAGAATATCTAATGCCATCTGATTTTTGGACGATGGCCTGTTTTATTAACTTTACCTTTTTATTTAGGAGAGAGATCAGCTATGATGTCATTTAATGCCAGTTGAGTATAGTTAATTATGGCTTGGCAGAGGGCTGAGCCAGGGCTGGTGGATGGACTTGGAGGCTCAAACCTGGCCTCTTCCCCAGTGCTGGTCTTGTTGTTTTGCATGTATCATATAACCTTTTTTTCTGCAAAACATCTGGTGGATCCCAGCAAAATGAATCCAAAAGGAATTTATAATTATCTCTTAATTTTAGTTGTTCAACATCCAGAAGATTGATAACAGTATAGTACAGTATAGGCAGTAAGCTTAACATAGAACATTAAATGGCTATTAATCATAACTGTTTTAAGATTTGAGCACTGAAAAAATTTGTAAAACATCTCTAAGTATATGTCTGGATCTGAAAGAAAACACCTTTTATCATACATTATATACATTTTTGTTTAAAAATTATTTGACTGTGACCTCATGTTGGTCTGATTTGTATCTCTTGGCTGGAACACAAGAAAAAGGCAGCAAAAACAATCCCAATGTTATATTTGAAAGCATGAACATACCATCAGATCAGCAACAATAGTGTCTTAGCCATATGAACTTTAGTTGAGGTGTCTCCCATAAAGCTATAGAGATTACTGGAGGCTTTAATCAATAAGCAAGGGCTGGTAAAATTACCATGGCCACTTTCGCCATTCATTTATCAGTTGAAGTCTTGTCCAATGTCTCCTCATCCAAAGAGATTTTATTTAACCAGTTTTAGTAACATTTTGACCAGCTGGCAAACTAGGTGGAAGCATGTTTTTAAATCTATAACCCAAATAAACCTTGATTAAATGGTTTGAGAATGTAAAAAAGGAAAAAAATTGTTGAGCTCAAATAAAAGGAACATCTGTTTACAGAGCAGGCAAATGGACAAACCGCTGGTGCTGGGTGGGGGGAGCAGGGGCTGGGGGCTGGGACTGCTTGGGAGGCACCGCAGAGCACACATGGGTGGCACAAAGCTGGGGCATGTACCCACCATTACACTGAGGACCACATTTCTTTTGGCCTCTAATATTTCCTAAAACTTAGACTCACAACAAGTTCATAATAGGGACCAGCAAATATTTGCTAAATTTTTTAAAAGATGTATTTTGCTAAGAACTCATGAAAATGTACTTGATTACATAATTAAATGAACAAAGAGACTGGTAGTGCTATTAAGTGACAGAAAAATAGAATATAAAGTACTAAAGAAGTAAAAGAATTAGAGAAATGAATAAAATGAAAACCCAAAAGACACTATGAAATATAAGTATGTGTTAAGTAAGTGTATGTTAAATAAAAGAGAGGTTTTGAGACATGACTTGCCCATTATTTTGAAACATTCTTCAGAAATAATGTAATTATAAACAAATTACAGCACTATATTCCTAAACTCTGGGCTCTTGGAAGAGTTTTGCAGTGACACTTTATCAACCATTGACTGACTCATCTAATAACCCTTAACTAAGTTAATATCAAGAGTTTCTTCCAAAGTCAGTTTAAAGCAGAATAAGATGTAACAAGAAATGTAGGTGTACTAAATGGATATGAATGCATCCATTTCAATGTCAAAGAACATATTCAGTCAGTGAAATTTATTTTTATTTCTTTATCTTTATTTTAAAGAGACTAAAACCAAACAAAACAGAAATAAGCCAGCCAATCAAAACAAACCCATGTAAATGATATAGGACTTCAAAACAATAAAAAAATCAACAATGATTACCATAATGTCTCTTTTTGCTTCAAAATAGCTGCAGATACCTTCAGATATGGTAAGAATCAAACAAAATAGAACAGAATAATACACAAAAAAACAAAACAATGAATGCAGCAAAGAAACTTAAAACAAGGTAATAGTAAATCTAAAATGGCTACCATAATGTATCTTGCTATCTTTGAAATAGCTGCCTATGCCATTGGATATAATAAAATCAAACAAAACAAAATAAAATTCAGCCCAAAACACCAATGAAAATGACATAGGACTTCAAAACGAATGTCATTTACTCACTGGAAAAAACTAGCATCCAGTCAGTACAATCTTAAATTCACTTGGCATAATTCAAGATCCAAATCTCAGCAAAGAGGAAAAAATCTTATAGAAGTTTCCACATGGAAATCCAAAAATATGATGCTCATTTACCTAGATATCAAAAATATTCAATGATGGTATTCCTGAAGGATGGTGTTTGAAAACATCTAAACTTTGAAATCATTTATAATTTGAAATAATTTTTCTTAAACACATTCATTGCATTCATTTTTAACTAATTAAATAACCATGACACAAAAGACAAGGCCGCTTTGCCTGTTTTGTGATTAATTGTCATTGTTCACTTAAATAGAATTAAACAATCTAAAACAGATTCTCAGACATTTAGTATTCATAGGGAAAGGGAATACTTATAATGGGGTTCCAAACACAGCATCATCAAATGAAACAGAATTTATAGATAGCAAGATTTGAACAAGGTTTTCAACTAAAGGATCATAAATGCATAGTTACTCCTTAATTTAGATGTATTGCAAGTTCATTATTTCCCTCAGCTCAGATTTTCTGTATTCCTACTTTTCCACTAGTCAGAAAAACCTCTTCATGCCTGAGTAAAATATGAGTCCTTCTAACTTAAGAATGCCTTCACTTTTATTTATTGTAGGAAACACAAGGAGTTCTGCAACCTTTTCAAGTAAGTGTTATGTATCTATATGAAACAGTCACCTTATCTTTCAGGCTGCAAAACTCAATAACTCATACATTTTACATTTGGTCTTCAATTCTGCTTCTTTCTTATCCTTACTCTGTAAAAATTTCCATATTTAATAATGATCTAAACTCTTCTTTATTCTACTTATGGTTCAGAGATAAAATAAATGCTAACACTATAGTTCTAGACCACAGAATAAATAAGTAATAAAAAAAGCAAATGCAGTACTTAAGGATAACTTTTTCTGAAATTTTCCATATTGCCTTTCAAAATGACATTTATCTCATCCAGATTTTTGGTTATCATGTCAAATTTTACTTTTGTTCAAGTGTACAAAAAACTTTTCTATCCAGGAAACTTGACAAATTCATAATAAGTTTGCTTCTGCTTTAAGAAGATGGTGAGTTTATGCTCATTTCCTTTTAAAAGTTAAGAGGAGGAAACATAATCTTTTCAAATTTTCATGTACCATCAAAATTTTGCCCATTTATCAGTAGAAGATGTGATCATTTCTGTAGTTATCACTGAGAACAGAATGATAAATAGCAATCTATTCAGGATTCAAAGCATAACAAAACTGTCTTTTCCTTTTTAAAAAAATTTTATTTAAGGAGAAAAAAAAGCAGAGAAGGGGTACAAGTTATACAGATTTACAGAAAAAAATAAACAGTAGGAAATCACTAGTTAATGGATTACATATTGTCATCTTAGAAATAATTGTTCGTCACAAAATTAAAGCTTGTAAAGTGAACATTCCAACAATGATACTGCAAACAGTTCTGTTCAATGATCCAATAAAACTCAGTGATATCATTTTCTATCTTATACACTTAAATATACATGTAGTTATATCATTTAGAGCACTTTCTTTTCCTCTCTTTTGTACAATGACAATTACACATTTTGGGTTTTGTTACTCTCACAGTTCTTTTTTTTTTAAATTTAATTTAATTTTATTTTATTTAAGAGGAAAAAGAGAAAAACACAAAACAAAACAAAGCAGTGTAAGGTTACACATAATACAGAACTACAAAAAAAAAACATAACAGTAAGAAATCACCTGTTAATAGATTACATATTATCATCTTGGAAATAGTTGCTCAAATCACAGTATCAAAGAATACAAAGTAGACATTCAAACAGAGAGACTGCAAACAGCTGTGTTCAATAATCCAAAAACATTAATATAGTCAGCTATTTAACACCCCTAAACACACTTGCTGTTATATCCGTTAGAGCTCTTTTTTTTTCCTCCCTCTCTTTTTTACAACAAAATTTACACATTTTGGATTTTATTACTCCTTAGTTCTTATTACTTTTGGGGGGGGGAGAGAATAAAGTCAAATATGGCAAAACAAAGCTGTCAGTCAAAACCAAGGATAGACATAGCACATGATGTAAAAACAGAGTACAAGGTTATTAACAATGGTTATCAACGTTGTCTCTTGTTTCCTTAAAAAGAATTGTCTATCTCATTAGATATTATAAAGTTGGACAAAACAGTAGAGAACAAGACCAATAAAACTTAGGCATTGTAAACATTACAGGACTTCCAAAGGAGACAATAGTCAAACCAGAATGGGCATCTTAGTGAATCTTATTGCCTTCAAAGTAGTTGCCTATACCCTCAAACTTGATACTATCGCACAGAATGGAACAGAGTCTAATCAGTCAAAACAAGATCATGGGAGTATTACAGGACTTCAAAACAAGTTAATAGGAAATCAAAAAGAGTTACTATTATATATCCTAATTTTTTAATTTTTCCCTTAATTAAAATAAACATAAGAAATAACTAAATAATTTTTTTAAAGAATAGTAGTTACCATAGTGTCTGTCTTTCTTATTACTTTTTTGGAAGGGAGTAGAACCAAATGTGACATAACAGAACAGAGTCAATCAAATCAAAAGGGTGGACATAATAGATAATGTAAAAGCATAATACAAGGTGATCAATAATGGGTATCATAATGCCTCCCGCTATCTCTAATAGAATTGCCTACATCATCAGTTATAATAAAATTGAACAAAACAGTAAAGAACAAAACCGACAAAACCAAAACATTGGAGACATTGTAGGTCTTCAAAAGTAGGTAAAAGTCATCAAGAATGGATGTCATAATGAATCTCACTATCTTCACAGCTGTTGCCTAAACTTTCTAACCTGGTACTATCAAGCAAAACAGAATAGGGGGATATCAGTCAAAAACAAGATGGTGAGAGTAATACAGGACTTTAAATCAAGATAATGGAAAGTCAAAGTGGATTACTATAATATATCCTGCTATTTTTATTTATTTTTCCCTTAATTAAAAGGATAAAAATAAAAAAGTAAATAATGGAGTGGAGATTGAGATAAAAGAGGGCATAACAACAAAACAGCACAGATCAAAACATAACCATTTAAGCATAATAGTGTTTCACCACAAGATAATCCTGACATAAAAGTAGTTACCATATTGTCTCTTTCCTTGAAATCCTCAAGTACAAAACTGTCTTTTCCTAATGTTTTTCAAATGTCTGTAGGCATAATGTGGTTCTAGCTCAAATTCAAAGTCAGTCTTTTCCAATAAGTCAATGAATTTCTCATGCTATTAAATTCTTTTCCCTGAGTTCTCTTGGGTTTGTTTTAGGCTGAACTCATGCACCCAGGATATGACTTATGTTTGTAGCTATCCCAACAACAGAGTCATACTTGAGATTAAAGACACTCTTCCCATTGTTAAATTTGTTTGTATCCATTCATTTCATCTGTACAAAGAGAAAAGAAACTTCAGGAAGTCAGATTCTCTGAAGTATTCTAAGATAAAGAGCCACTTAATATTCAGCATCAGGAAGATATGAAGTTAAGAGCCAAGTGACCAAATGATCCTGAAAAATATGATAGTTTAGAAGAATTCATGCCTAAAGGGCTTTTCCCCTGGAGAACTGTTTGTTTTGGCCAAGGCAGCCAGATGATCTAAAAATCATATAATAAGATGCAGAGGAGAAAGAGGGAAACAAATGTGGCAAAGTTTTGGTGTTTTTTGTTATACTGCTATAAATATTGATAAATCATTACAACTAACTTATTAAAATAAGTAATAATTTTGAGTTAAACTGCATATGAAGACAATCATAATACATTGTTAATATAAAAATGGATAGCAAAGAGCTTATGTTTCAATGTTTATAAATAAAAATTAATCAGAACAGATGAGTACTTTTGATAAATACTTCAGCACAATCAAATTTTAGACTGACAAATACATTGACTTCAATTTTATATACCTGTATTATTAAGGATCCTACAAAAAAAGAAATAGAAAATAAGTTAGGCAGGTAAAGAAGAGCTTAAAGAAAGTGCAAAGTAAGGTGGAGAACTGTGGTAGTGGAACTGGAGGAACAAAAAGAAGTTACTCTTTTATTCTCTGCATGTACTGTTGACACTAATCAAGGGACGAATAAAGCTTGACAAAAGATATTCAAGTAGAAGAAATGTTGGCATAGGAGAGTAAGTAGTTATTGTGTCACTGGAGAATAATCTCAATCCAAAATTGGTCCATTTCATAATGTTCTTCACAGAAGTCAGTTGTATTTTCTGCATCCATGATTGCCTTTTACCTAAGGAACTAGGAAGGTTGCCCAAATAATATCTGGATAGAGGAAGTGTGATTCATACAGGAGTAGATATTTTATATTTGCAGAGAAATCTAAACCCAAAATGTTATCCTCCAAAGCATTCTTCAAATGAATTATCTAGGGGGAAAGAGGGAAAGAAAAAGTCAATGATTATAAAATGGTTTTTAAAAGAAATTCCCATTTCTGCAGTGTCCCTGCACCATCCCCCTACCCCAGGAAGTTTGGGATCCCTGCTTCAGCCCCAGCCTGGGAACTTTGCAGCTTCCTGCTGCACTGGGCCAGCTCAGGAGGTCTTGAGCCTGCCTGCACCAATTGCCCCACTCCCTGCCCTGCTTGGAGGACTGTGGGCTCTTGGGCCTGTCAGTGCCCTCAGTTCCAGAGGCTGGGCAGACCACAAAGAGTGTTCCTGCACTATCTGCTGAGCCCAGAGAGTTTGGCATCCTCACTTTGGCCCTGGCCAGGGAACTTTGTGACTTCCTGTGACACTGGACCAGCTCAGTGGATCTTGAGCCCACCCACACCAACTGCCCCGCTTCCTGCCCTGTTTGGTGGACTCTGGGGTTTGGGGACTACCAGCGGCCTAAATTCTGGAAACTGGGCAGCCTGAGGTGAGTGTTCTTGCACCATCTGGAACTAGGGAGATGGACATTAGTGCTCCCACCAGCCAAGGAACATCAAAGCTTCCTGCCACACTCAACCTGCACCATAGGGCTTGGGCCTGCCTACCCAACCCCAACTTACCGTCTCTCATTTCTGGGAACTGGGTGGCCAGAGTCCCAGGAGCTGAGGGCATAGAAGAGGATTTCCAACAGGCCTTGGGGAAACCTTGTAATAACACTTGAAACATGGAAATATAGGAAAATGACAAAACAAAAGACCAAATACAATCTCAAACCTCCAGCCCATCAGAAGAAATGTTAGGAGCTATGTACATAGAAGAAAACATACACCATACACCTGAAATACCTGAAATAATAGCAAGTGAAATAAAGAAGCAACTCCAGGGAGCTTTAAAGGAATTCAAACTGGAAATAATCTCCCAGGTAAAAGAAGAAGTGGTAACAGAAATGAAAGAGATGCTGAACATATATAAAGAAGACACAGTCAAAAAATTGGAAGAACTAAACAAAAAGATAGAATCCTTGGATGAACAATATAAGAAACAAACAGAATACATAAAGCAGATGCAAAGAGATATACAGGAAATCAAAAATTCCATAGAAAGTAAAAACTGCCTCAGTGAAAGTGAAGGTAGAATTTCAGCCCTCAAAGACAAGATTGCAGCCAGTGAACAGGAAAGGAAAGATCTTCTAAAAATAACAAGGAATCAGGAAATAACAACTCAACAGCTGCAAGATGATGCAAAGAAAAACAACATAAGATTGATAGGGATAAATGAAAAAGAAGGGAACAACACAAATGATATTGAATGGCTATTCACAGAAGTCATAGCTGAAAATTTTCCAAACATGAGATAGGAAACTGACATCAGGATTAGTAGAGCATATAGAACTCCTACTAGCCATAAGCAAAATAAAACTACATCCAGACATATAATAATCAGCATCCCATAAATCCAACATAAGAACAGAATATTAAAAGTTGTCAGAGAGAAAAGACAGATCATCTATAAAGGAAAATCTATCAGAATCACAGCAGACTTCTCAGCACAAACAATAAAGTCAAGTAGAGCATGGAGTGAAGTATTTCAGATCCTAAAGGAAAATGACTTCCAACCTAGACTGATGTACCCTGAAAAACTGTCCTTCAAAATAGATGGAGAAATAAAATACTTTCATGACAAAGAAAAGCTGAAGAACTTCATGATTGCCAAGCCAACGCTGCAAAGAATACTGAAAGACAGATTACATACACTTAGGAAAAAAACCACCAAGCAAAACAGACAGTTAAACAGAATGGAAAAATAAAGATGCAACAGTAGCAAGATAAGATGTCAACAATAAACCAACATATAACAGTTATAACTATTTGTATAAATGGCCTCAATGCACCAATTAAAAGAAAGAGACTATCAGAATGAATCAAGAAACAACATGCTGTCTACAAGAAACCCATCTAATCAAAAAGGATATTCATTGACTCAAAGTCAAAGGATGGAAAACAATACTTCATTCAGCAGGAATCCAAAAAAAGTATGAGTAGCTATTCTGTTTGCAGACAACATGAACTTTAAACCAATAATGATCAGAAGAGATAAAGAAGGTCATTATATACTGATTAGGGGAAAACTTTAAGAGGAAGAGATAACAAGCTTAAATATATATGCACCAAATTCCAGAGCACCCAGGTATGTAAAGCAAGTATTAACAGAAATGAAAAAAAATTAGCAGCAACACAATTATAATGGAGACCTTAACACACCTCTGACACCAAGGGACACATCAACAAGACAGAAAATTAGCAAAGAAATAACAGAACTGAATCACACCTGTGAACAAATGGATATGATAGACATATACAGAGTGTTCCATTCAACAACATCAGAATACACATTCTTCTCAGCAGTATATGGGACATTCTCTAAAATAGACCATATATTAGTTCATAGAACATTTAAATAAATGCAAAAGAGTTGAAATTATCTCATTCATATTATCAGATTGTAGCACCATGAAATTAGAAATTAATGATAAAAGATACTGCAAAATTCCCACAAACACATAGAAACTGAATAACACACTCTTAAGTAATCATTGGGTCACAGGGGAAATTAGAGAAGAAATTAAACAATACCTACAAGTAAATGAAAATACAAATACAACCTACTGGAATATGTGGTATGCAATGAAAGCTGTCCTTAGAGGAAAATTTATTTCAATGAGTTCCCCATCAGGAAAACAGAATGAATACAAATAAATAATCTGATGCTACACCTCAAACATCTAGAAAAAGAAGAGCAAGTCAAGCTCAAAGCCAAAAATAGGGAGGAAATTATAAAAATCAGAGCAGAAATTAATGCAATAGAGACTAAGAAAACAACCCAAAAAATCAATGAATCAAAGAGTTGGTTCTTTGAAAGAATAAATAAAATTGATAAGCCCCTATCCAATATTATTTTAAAAAGGAAGAAAAAGCTCAAATTCATGCAATAAGGAATGAAAAAGATGAAATCACTACAGACTCTGTAGAAATAGAGAAGATTGTCAACACTTGTTTGGAAAACCTCTCCTCTCAAAGGTGTGGTAATACAGAAAAGATGGACAGATTCATAGAAACACACCAAAAGCTAGGTTCAGAAGATGTAAAGCTGCTGAATACCCCAATTTCTATTAATGAAATTGAAAATGTAATTAAGCCCTTACCTACAAAGAGGAGCCCAGGCCCTGATGGATTCATTGTGGAATTCTAAAAGAAGTACAAAGAAGACTTAATTGCTGACACTCCTCAAAATCTTCAATGAAATTGAAAGGGAAGCACTCCTTCCTAAGTCATTCCTGGCATCAAATATTACTCTAGTACCAAAACTGAGAAAGATCAAAATAAAAAGAGAAGTACAGGCCAATCCCCCTAATGAACACAAATGTAAGAATCCTCAGTAAAATATTGGCAAATAGGATGCAGCAAATACCCAAGAAGATTATACACCATCACCAAGTGGGATTCATCCCAAGCATGCAGGGATGGTTTCATATATGTAAATCAATAAATGTAACCCACCATATCAATAAAGCCAAAAGTAAGAATCACATGATCATTTCTATAGATGCAGAAAAAGCTTTTGATAAGGTCTAACACTTATTCATGACAAGAACCTTAAAGAAAATGGGAATAGTCTTTACCTCAATATGATAGAAGCCATTTATGACAGACCAACAACCAGCATCATATTAAATGGCCAAAAACTGAAAGCCTTTACCCTAAAATCAGGAACAAGACAAGGATGTCAGTTATCACCATTCCTATTCAATATAGTGCTGGAAATAGCCAGAGCAATTAGACAAGAGAGAGAAATAAAAGGAGTAAGCATAGGAAAAGAAGTTAAATTATTATTATTTACAGATGACATGCTACTCTACATAGAAGACTTCCAAAACTCCATTGAAAGACTCTTAGATATAATAAATAAATTCAGCAATGTATGCATTGGATACAAAATCAGTACTCAAAAATCAATAGCATTCCTTTACACTAACAACAAAACCACTGAGAGAGAAGTAAGAGAAGCCACATACTTCACAATATCATCCAAAAAATGAAATACTTAGGAATCAATCTAACAAAAGAAGTGTAAGATCTATATAGGGACATTTATAATGTGCTGAAAAAAGAAATCAAAGAAGCCCTCAGAAAAAGGAAAGACATCACATGTTCATGGATATGAAGAGCAAAAATTGTGAAATTGGCCATTCTCCCAAAATTGTTACAGATTTAATGCAATCCCAATGAAAATACCATTAGTGTACCTCATAGATCTGGAGAAATCACTCCTAAAATTCATCTGAAACCAGAAGAGACCTAGAATAACAAAGGCAGTTCTAAGCACACAAGGCAAGGCAGGAGGTATCACAATCCCTGACTTGAAGTTATACTACAGAGCAACTGTAGTAAAATCAACATTGTACTGGAACAAAAACAGACCTGAAGATCCATAGAATAGATTACAACATACAACTACAACTGCAAACACACTCAGCTACCTTATCTTTGATAAAGGGGCCAAACATGTTCACTGAAAAATAGTCTCTTCAATAAATGGTGCTGGAAAAACAGGCTCTCCATATGCCAAAAACTAAAACTAGATCCATGCCTACCACCAAAGTCTAAATGAATAAAAGATCTAAATATTAAAACAAAAACACTAAATACATTGGAAGACAAGTTAGGTAGTCATCTTGTAGACATAGGAGTAGGTAGAGAATGCATGAACAAGAATCAAACTGCTTGTGAAATGCTTCACAGAATCAATACCTAGGATCCTGTCCTATTAAATACTGTTTGAATGTCGAAAGAAATCTCCAGCATTGGCCATGTTGGAGCTTAGGGTGCTGGAAGACTAAGAAAGCAGCCCACCTCCTTGGTAAGTGGCTGTGGTTGGCAGGCTGCAGCAGCCCCAGGGGGAGGACCACCAACATCTCCTGAGATCCAAACCATATTGAAACTTAGGATGCTGGGAAACCAAGCAAGCAGCTCACCTCCCTGGTAAGCGGTTGTGGTATGGCAGGCTACAGCAACCCCAGGGGGAAAACCACCAGTGCCTCCTGAGATACATCCCATGTTGGAACTAAGCAAGCAGCTTGCCTCTCTGGTAAGTGGCTGTGATGTCGTAGGCTGCAGCCACCCCAGGGGGAGAACCACCAGCGTCTCCTGAGATCCATGCCATGTTGGAACTTAGGACACTGGGAAACCAAGCAAGCAGCTCACCTCCCTGGTAAGCAGCTGTGATGTGGCAGGCCACAGCCCCTCCAGGAAGAGAACCACCAGCGTCTCCTGAGATCCACCCCATGTTGGAACTAAAGACACTGGGAATCCAAGCAATCAGCCTGCCTCCCTGGTAAAAAATAATAAGCCTACTGGTACACAGGCTTAGAGTCAAACATCCCACTTTCCCTGCCCCTCTTTAGCAATTGGGAACCAGAGATCTGAGCATCTGGGAGGTTGACCATATGCAATATAACTAATAAGGGGGATTTCCTTTTACCATCTTTTTGAAGGCCAATATTGTTACTACCATTTTGCTTTATTCTGATTAATGGCACTGTTCTATACAATACTCTGTTTTGATAAGTTCTATAATGTTCTGTACTTCATTTTATTTTGCAATACGTGATTGAAAGAACTATTGTGATGATAACGAGATATACAGTGATACCTACTGCTGTTATCCCAGTAAACTGCCGTGAAGTTCTGTACCAATTTTAATACACTGTCTCAGTTGGCTTTGTTCTGTTGTATTTTACTACCTTCAAAATAATAAAAAAAACTAAGACTAACAATAGCATTGATATCTGAAGATACAAGGTATGTGGAATTAATTTAATGAGATATATGTTAAATTTCTACACTAAAAATTTGATGAATGAATTATTGATTTTTGCTTCTTTTAGTTATTTTGTTTTTGAGACAGGATCTCACTAAATAGTCCAGGCTTATCTTGAACTTACTATATAGCCCATGTTGGCTTTGATTTCATGATCCTCTTGCCTCAGCCTTGTGCACGCTGGTATTACAAGCATATACCTCAGTGCTTGGACATTTTTATTTTTAGGTGTTAACTTTTGAAGACCTACAATATCTCCAATGTTTTGGTTTTGTCGGTTTTATTCTTTACGGTTTTGTTCAATTGTATTACAACTAATGATATAGGCAATTCTATTAGAAATAGCGGGAGGCATTATGGTAACCATTGTTGATCACCTTGTATTATGTTTTTATATTATCTATTATATCCACCCTTTTGACTTGACCGATTCTGTTCTGTTATGTCACATTTGGTTTTACTCTCTTCCAAAAAAGCAATAAGAACCGTGGGAGCAATGAAACCCAAAATGTGTAATAGTCACTGTACAAAAGAGAGGAAAAGAAAGTGCTCTAAACTATATAACTGCATGTATATTTAAATGTATAAGATAGAAAATGATATCACAGAGTTTTATTGGATCATTGAACAGAACTGTTTGCAGTATCATTGTTGGAATGTCCACTCTACAAGCTTTAATTTTGTGACTTGAACAATTATTTCTAAGATGGCAATATGTAATCCATTAACTAGTGATTTCCTACTGCGCATTTTTTTCTTCTGTAAATCTGTATAACTTGTACCCCTTCGCTGTTTTTTTTCTTTCTTTTCTTTTCTCCTTAAATAAAAATAAAAAAAATTTTAATTGCATACAGTTTAAGGCTTATTAAAATTTTCTGATAAATTAAACTAAGAAATTCAATATAATAATAATAAAATGTACTTTAATCTTTAAAAAAATCTCAGCATAGTGAAAAGAAAATGCACAAATTGGGAATATATCTTAACCAACTGTCTCTCAGAGAAAGAACTTCTGTCTAGAACATATAAAGAAATTTTAAAATCTGATCTCCAAAATTCAAAGACCCATTCCAAAAATGGGCAACTGAGATGCATAAACAGTTGTCAGATAAAGAAAAACAAATGGCAAATAAATACATAAAAAAATGTTCAGCATCATTGGTCATAAGAAAAATGCAAATTAAAACTCCACTGAGATTCCATCTTATTCCAGAAAGAATGACCACAATAAAGGAAAACTACCAATGACAAATGCTGGAGAAGCTGCAGGGAAAAGGAACTATTCGGCATTGTCAGTGAAAATGCAGACTGGTGCAACCACTGTGGAGTTCAGTCTGGAGATTTCTCAAAAAGCTGGAATTGGAAGTCCCATTTGACCCAGCTATTCCACTTCTGGGCATATTCCCAGAAGAACTCAAAACATCATACCACAGTGATATATGTGCTCCCAGGTTTATAGCAGCACAATTTGTAATAGCCAGGTCTTGGAAATAACCTAAATGCCCATCAACTGAGGAATGGATTAAAAAAAAAGTTGTGGTATTTTTATACAATAGAGTACTACTCAGCTATAAAGAATGAACACATTGAGATATTTATAAGTAAATGGACACAACTTGAGACTATATTTGGCTTGGTGGACTCTGGAGTTCTAAGCAAGCAAGCAGTGCCATCAGTCCCAGAGGCTGGGTGGCCTGGTGGAAGTGCCCCACACACTTTCCCTTGAGTCCAGCTAGTTTGGGACCCTGGCTCAGCCCTGGAGAGGGAACATTGTGGCTTCCTGTTGAACTGGACCAGCATGGTGGGTCCTCAGCAGGCCTGCAACAGCCTCTCTGCTCCAGCAATGCTTGGTGGACTCTGCAGTTCTGAGCAGGCAAGTGGGCATCATTGGTTCCAGAGGCTGCGTGGCCTGGAGTAAGTGCCCCATGTACTTTCCCCTGAGTCCAGCTAGTTTGAAACCCATGCTTAGCCCCAGACAGGGAACTTTGCAGCTTCTGGGTACACTGGACCAGCATGGCAAGTCCTGGGCAGGCCTGATGTAGCCACCCTGCTCCCGGCTATGCTTGGGGGACTCTGGAGTTCTGGGTGAGCAGGCACCATCAGTTTCGGGAGCTGGGCTTGGGCCAGCACTCTCTCAATCCGGGGATGGCCAGAGTCCCAGGAGCTGAGGACATAGAAGAGGATCTCCAACAGACCCTGGGGAAGCCTTGGAATAACACTTGAAACACTTGAAACACAGAAATATAAGAAAATGACAAAACAAAAAACTAAATTACAATCTCAAATTTCCAGCCCATCCAAAGAAACATTAGGAGTGTTGTACATAGAAGAAAATATATGCAATATGGCTGAAATATTGGACATAATAGAAATTGAAATAAAGAAGCAACTCTGCAAAGCTTTAAGGGAATTTAAACTAGAAATGATCTCCCAAGAAAAAGAAGAAATGATAAAAGAATTGAAGGAGATGCTACACATATCTAAAGATGGCACAGTGAAAAAATTGGAGGAACTAAACAAAAAGATAGATTCATGGATGAGCAATATAAGAAACAAACAGAATACATAAAGCAGATACAAAGATATACAAGAAATAAAAAATTCCATTTAAAGCTGTAAAAACCACCTCAATGAAAGTGAAGATAGAATTTCAGCCCTCAAAGACAAGATTGCAGCTAGAGAACAGGAAAGGAAAGATCTTTTAAAAATAACAAGGAATCAGGAAATAACAAATCAACAGCTGCAAGATGATGCAAAGAAAAACAACAAAGGTGGCAGGAATTAATGAAAAAGAAGGGGATGACATAAGTGATGTCAAGAGGATATTTAGAGAAGTAATAGCTGAAAATTTCACAAACATGAGATTGGAAACTCACATCAGGATCAGTGAAGCATATAGAATTCCAAATAGTCATAACCAAAATAAAACCACACCCAGACATAAAATAATCACCATCCCAGAAATCCAACATAAGAATACAATATTAAAAGCTGCCAAGAGAGAAAAGACAGATCACTCATAAAGGAAAACCTATCAGAATCACAGCAGACTTCTCAGCACAAAAAATAAAGTCAAGAGCATGGAGTGAAATATTCCAGATCCTAAAGGAAAACGATTTTGAAACTTGAACGATGTACCCTGCAAAACTGTCCTTCAAAACTGATGGAGAAACAATTTACTTCCATGACAAAGAACAGCTGAAGAACTTCATGATCACCAAGACCACCCTGCAAAGAATACTGAAAGACAGTTTAGATACACTTAGGAAACAACCACTAACCAAAGCAGAAAATTGTAAAGAATGTAAAGATAAAGATGCAACAGCAGAAAGATAACATGTCAACAATAAACCAATATATAACAGTTATAACGATTAATATAAATGGCTTCAATGCACGAATGAAAAGAAACAGACTGGCAGAATGGATCAACAAACCAAATCCAACAATATGCTCTCTACAAGAAACCCATCTAACCCAAAAGGATACTCACACACTGAAAATCAAAGGATGGAAAACAATACATCATGCAACAGGAGCACAAAACAAAACAGGAGTAGCCATTCTGTTTGCAGACAATGTGAACTTTAAATGAATAATGACCAGAAGTGATAAAGACAGTCAGTACCTACTGGCTAGGGGAAAACTTCAAGAGGAAGAGATAACTGTCTTAAATATATATGCACCAATTCCAGAACACCCAGTTATATAAAATAAGTATGAACCAAAATGAAAAACCAAATTATCAGTAAAACAATTATAACAGGAGACCTTAACACACTATCGACACCTAGTGACGGATCAACAGACAGAAAATCTGAACAGAAATAACAGATCTGAATCACATCTGTGAACAAATGGACTTGATAGACATATACAGAGTGTTCCATTGAATAACATCAGAATACACATTCTTCTCAGTAGTACATGGGCCATTCTCTAAAATAGACCATATATTAGCTCACAGGATATATTTTAAAAAATGCAAAAGAGTTGAAACTATCCCTTGAATATTATCGGACCAGAGAATTATGAAATTAGAAATTAATGATAAAAGATACTGCAAAAATTCCCAAACATATGGAAACTGAATAACACACTCTTGAGTAATCATTGGGACACAGGGGAAATTAAAGAAGAAATTAATAAATACCTATAAGCAAAGAAAAATAGAAATACAACTTACCAGAATGTGTGGAATGCAATGAAAGCCATTCTCAGTGAAAAATTTATTGCACTGAGTTCCCACATGAGGAAAACAGAACGAATACAAATAAATAACCTCATGTTACACCTCAAAGATCTAGAAAAAGAAGAGCAAGTCAAGCCCAAAGCCAAAAGAAGGAAAGAAATTATAAAAATCAGAGCAGAAATCAATGCAATAGAGACTAAAAAAAAAATCCAAAGAATCAATGAATCGAAGAGTTGGTTCCTTGAAAGAATAAATAAAATTGACAAGCCCCTAGAAAACTTTATTGAAAAGTTTTGAAAGGGGGGGCTCAATTCATGCAATAAGAAAAGAAAAATGCAAAATCACTACAGACTCTATAGAAATACCAAAGATCCTCAACACCTATTTCAAAAACCTCTACTCTCAAAGGTATGACAACACAGAAGAAATAGACAGAATCCTAGAAACATGTGAAGTATCAAAGGTATGTCAAGAAGATGTAAAACTGCTGAATAACCCAATTTCTATTAAGGAAATTGGAAATGTAATTCTTTGCCTACAAAGAAGAGCCCAGGCCCAGATGGATTCACTGCAGAATTCTACATGAAATGCAAAGAAGACTTAATGCTGACAATCCTCAAAATCTTCAGTGAAATTGAAAGGGAAGCAGTCCTTCCTATGTCATTCCTGGAAGCCAATATTTACTTTAGTACCAAAAGCTAAGAAAGACCCAACTAGAAAAGAGAACTATAGACCAGTCTCCCTAATGAACACAGATGCAAAAATCCTCAATAAAATATTGGTAAATAGGATGCAGCAAATCATCAAGAAGATTATACACCATGACCAAGTGGGATTCATCCCAGGCATGCAGTGATGGTTCAACATATGAAAATCAATAAATATAATCCACCATATCAATAAAGCCAAAAGTGAGAATCACATGATCATTTCTATAGATGCAGGAAAAGCCTTTGATAAGGTCAAACATTCACTTATGGTAAGAACTTTACAGAAAATTGGAATAGTCTTGGAAAATTGGAATGGTCTTGACATCAATATAATAAAGGCCATTTATGACAAACCAACAGCCAGTATCATACAAAATGGCCAAAAATTGAAGGCTGTTACTTTAAAATCAGGCACAAAACAGGAATGTCTCTTATCAGCACTCCTATTTAATATAGTACTGGAAATACTAGCCAGAGCAATTAGACAAGAGAGAGAAATAAAAGAGGTAAAGATAGGAAAAGAAGCAGATAAGTTATTATTGTCTGCAGATGACATGATACT
This sequence comes from Cavia porcellus, assembly GCF_034190915.1. NCBI lineage: Eukaryota > Metazoa > Chordata > Mammalia > Rodentia > Caviidae > Cavia > Cavia porcellus. The sequence goes on from NW_026947489.1 coordinate 37,769,362, forward strand.
CTACATAGAAGACCCCAAAACTCCATTGAAAGACTCTTAGATATAATAAATAAATTCAGTAATATAGCTGAATACAAAATCAATACTCAAAAATCAATAGCATTCCTATATACTAACAACAAGATTACAGAGAGAGAAATAAGAGAAGCCACATCCTTCACACTGGCAATCAAAAAAATTAAATATTTAGGAATCACTCTCATGAAAGATGTGAAAGACCTATTCAGGGAAAATTATAATGCACCTAAAAAAGAAACTGAAGACAATCTCAGAAAATGGAAAGGCATCCCTTGCTCATGGATATGAAGAATAAATATTGTGAAAAAGACCATTTTCACAAAACTGTTCCCAAAACTGTGTAACTGTTTCCAAAAACTGTTACACAGATTGAATGCAACTGCAATAAAAATACCTTCAAAATACCTCATACATCTCAAGAAATAACTCCTAAAATTCATCTGGAGTGCAAGAGACCTAGAATAGCAAAGACAGTTCTAAGTAGCAAAGGCAAAGCAGGAGGCATCACAATCCTTGACTTGAAGTTATACTACAAAAGAACTGCAGTAAAATCAACATGGTTCTGGAATCAAAACAGAGCCAAAGATCAATGGAATAGATTAGAAGGTCGAATCACAACTACAAACACACTAAACAACCTTATGCTTGATAAAGGGGCCAAACAGTTCACTGGAAGAATGACAGTCTCTTTAAGAAATGGTGTGGGTGGGGAGAACTAGCAGTGTCTCCTGAGATCCACACCATGTTGGAACTTAGGACTCTGGGAAGCCAAGCCAGCACCTTCCCTCCCTGATAAGCGGAGGCAGGATGGCAGACTGCAGCCCTTCCAGGGGGAGAACCAGCAGTGTCTCCTGAGATCCACGCCATGTTGGAACTGAGGACGCTGTGAAAACAAATGACCATCCTGCCTCCCTGCTTAGTAATAGTGAACCTACTGCTACATAGCCTAGAGTCAAATATTCCCCCCCCCCCATTAGCAAATGGGAACCAGAAATCTGAGCATCTCCTGTGAGGTTGACCATAGCAAATAAGGGGGACTTCCTTTTACCATTTCTTTGAAGGCAAATATTTTTATTACTGTTTTGCTCTTTTCTGATTAATGGTACTGCTCTATTCAATATTCTGTTTTAATAAGTTCTATAGTGTTCTATATTTCATCTCATTTTGATATATGGAATTGAAAGAACAACTATTATAAAGATAACAAAATATACTGTGATACCTATTACTGTTATCCTGGTAACCTGCTGTGAAGTTCTGTACCAATTTCACTGTACTATCTTAGTTGGCTTTATTCTGACTTTTTCTGTTGTATATTTTCAAAATAAAAATTAAAAAAAAAAAGAAATGGTGTGGGAAAAACTGGCTCTCCGAAAACTAAAACTAGACTCATGCCTACCACCATGTACTAAATTAAAATCTAAATGGATCAAAGATGTGAATTTAGAATAGAAACACTGAAATCTATTGGAAGACAAATTAGGTAATGACATTGAAGACATAGGGGTAGGTAGACAACTCATGAACAGGACTGAAACCACAAGGGAAATAATTTCCAGAATCAATAACTGGATTATCTCTTATTAAAATGTTTCTGCATGTCAAAAGAAATCTCCTGCATAGTGAAAAGAAAACCCACAAACTAGGAAAAAAATCTTAGTGAAATCTACCTCAGACAAAGGATTTTTGTCTAAAACATTTAGAATTATTTTAAACATTTAAAATTAAACATAAAGAATTAAAAAAAATCAGACCCCCAAAATTCAAAGATCCAATCCCAAAATGGGAATCTGAGATGAATACACACTTCTCAGATGAAGAAATACAAATGGCAAATAAATACATGAAAAAATGTTCATCATCATTACCTATTAGAAAAATGCAAATTAAAATCACACTGAGATTGCATTTCACTCCTGAAAGAATGGCAAGGATCAAGAAAACCAACAACAACAAATGCTGGAGAAGCTGTGGGAAAAAAGGAACTCTCCTGCACTGTTGGTGGGAATATAGACTGGTGCAACCATTGTGGAGGTCAGTCTGGAGATTTCTCAAAAACCTGGGATTGGAAATCCCATTTGTTCCAGAAATTCTACTTCTAGGTATATTCCCAGAAAAACTGAAAACATCATACCACAGAGATATATGTGCACCCATTTTTATAGCAGCACAATTTGTGATAGCCAGATCTTGGAAACAATCTAAGTGTCCATCAATTGAGGAATGGATAAAAAGTTGTGGTATTTTTACACAATGGAGTACTACCCAGCTATAAAGAATGATCACATTGAGATAGTTATAAATAAATGGGCACAGCTTAAGACCATACTAGTAAGTGAAATGAATCAAACTCACAAGTATGGATATTGAATTGTTTCCCTAGTGTGAGAAATGATACAAATACATAAAAGTATGTGGTAATCATGCTTCCCCATTATATGGCTTTGAAACCTTATAAGGTTTTCACTCATTAATTGGAATGGTTTTTTTCTCGGCTGTTTGATATTATTGTCTGTGATGATTTGAACAGCTATTCTGAAGAAAAAAAGACATCATAATAGCTGGAGCTGATTTAATGTCATCTTGTCTTGGAGTCCCATCAAACTGTTGTTCTTCTGTCTCCATTGCTTTTTTCTTGTTATATCTTGTTGGATTTCATTATATGGATAGTATAAACAATATTTTTATAGGCAAAGAGATAATATAGAAACCATTGTTCATTTTCTGTTAGGTAGTTCTAAATACCCTGTAATACTTTCATTCTTTTGAATGGTTTCACACTGTGTTGATATGTTTGATGCTATAGTATATGAAATTATACTCAAATATTTCAAGGAAATAGACACTGTGGTAACTACTATTAAGTTGGGTTATCTTGTGGTGAAACACTATTTTGCTTAAAGTGTTCTGTTCTGACCTGTATTGTTATGTTGTTATGTTCTCTTTTATCTCAATCTCCCTCTTTTTAAAAAATTTATTCATTTTTATCATTATTTTTTAATTAAGGGAAATTTTTTTTAAATTAGCAGGATATATTACAGTGATTTTTTGATATCCTATTAACTAGATTTGAAGCCCTATATTGCATTTACCATCTTTACTCTATTCTGTTCTTTTTGATAGGATCAAGTTTGAGCTTATAGGCAACTACTTTGAAGGCAATAAGATTCACTATGATGCCCATTCTGTTTTGACTATTATTGTCTTTTGAAGGTCAGTAACATCTCCAATATTTAGGTTTTATTGGTTTTGTTCTGTACTGTTTTGTTCAATTTTATTACACATGATGATATAGGCAATTCTTTTTAAGGTAGCAAGAGGCACTACGGTAGCCATTTTTGATTACCTTGTATTCTGTTTTTACATCATGGACAATGTCCATTATTTGTTTTGACTAACTCTGCTTTGTTTTCTCACATTTGGTTTTATTCTCTTCCAAAAAAATAATGAGAACAGTGGGAATAATAAAACCCAAAATGTGTAAATGTTTTTGTAAAAAAGAGAGGAAAAGAAAGTGCTCTAAAGGACACAACTGCAAGTGTGTTTAGGTATGTAAGATAGATGACCATATTTTTAAGTTTCTGTTGGATCACTTGAACACAACTGTTTGCAGTCTCACTGTTTGAATGTCCACTTTGTTTGCTTAATTTTGTAACTTGATCAAATATTTCTAAGATGACAGTATGTAATCTATGAACTAATGATTTCTTAGTTTTTGAAGTTCTGTATTACTTGTACCATTTTACTGTTTTGTTTTGTTTTTTCTTTACATAAAAATATAAAAAAAAGACTATGTTTGCCAGTGAAATAAATCAAACTCATGTATGTAAATACTGTATAGCTTTCCTAGTATAAGAAATTGTAACAATATATAAGATACAAAAAACTCAGTAAATACAGTGAAAAGATAAGAATTAGCTTAAAGGGGAAAAAGTAGTATCTCAGGGAAAATGAGGTAAATGAAAAAAGTAGGGAAAATTAAAAATGTCTAAAATTATATAAACTCTCTTAGGATAGTTAAAATGATTGTGTTACAAATTATATAAGTTCTTGGAACAAAACAGCATTCCTAGGATTGGAACAATTGTGCATATTATTGTATGGTGATATGAGGAACTCTTGGAGATCATTATTTAAAATAACACCCTGTGTTAATAATACCACCTTGTTTTAAAGGCCTATATTGTCAATGTTTTGGGCTCTTTGCTATTATTTATTTGACACTTTTGTTTAGTGTTTTTCTAGGAATTGGTTTTGTTTTGTTTTTCCCTATAACACAAAAAGGATAGGTATACATGTAGAGACTCATACATGCATACCACTTCTCCTAAATAGTTTACAGGAGTCAATTATATAATGCACCATGACATGAACAGCTATTTTGAAGAAAAGGAGACACTAAGGTACACAGCGCTGATTCTGTAGCATCATGCTGTGAAATCCAGCAATACTATTATTCTTTGTTCAGTGTGATTTCAGCCTGTTTTTTATTGTTTAATTTCAACATACATGAAAAATAGGAACAGCTATTTTGAAGAGAACAAGAGACATTATGCCAGCCATTGTTGACCTCCCTATTGTCTGGTTTTGAAGACCTAAAATGCCCTCACCATCCTGTTCAGCTCACTTTAATACTATTTTGTTTTGTAGGAATTCATTGTGTGTGAAGACATGGACAACTGTTTAGAAGAAAATAAACAATATGATAGACAGTGAAGATCTCCTATTGTCTTGCTTTGAAATATGTATCTCTTACATTGTTTACTTCTGATATGTTTTGTTCTGTTTATGTTATGTCCTGATATGTTCTGTTCCTTAAAATAAAATTAAAAAGATAAAATAACATGCAAATGTCAATAGTGTTCTTATACACCAACAATATACCTACCAAAAAAGAATCATGAAAACAATTTTATTCACAATAGCTTGAAAATTTTAGATATTTAGGAATTAACTAAGGATGTGAAAGCACTTTATAATGAAAACTATAGTACTCTGGGAAAAGAGAGATTCAGTAGGACATTAGAAAATTTGAAAACATCCCATGTTCCTGGATATGCAGAACTAATAATGTCCAAAAGGCTAATTACCAAAAATTATATATAGATTTAACACAATTCCAATCAAAATACCAACAGCATTGTTCATTGAATAGGAAAAAATTCTAAAATTTATATGAAACCAGAAGAAAATTCAGAATAGACCATGCAATCCTGAGCAAAAAGAACCTAGCAGGAAATATTACAATCTCCACTCTTGTTAGACTGCAAAATTATTTTTAAAAAAGTGTGGTACAGGCACAAAAGCACATATTGGTTAAGGGAATAGAACTGAAGTTGTGGAGACAACCCCAAGCACCTTCAGCCATCTGATTTTTGATTAAGGAGCAAAAACTATACACTAGAATAAAGATATCCTCTTTAACAAATGGTCCTGGGGAGACCAGTTATCAACAGTGTAATCACTAGGTGGAGCTTCAAGCTGACTAGTTTGGGGGTTTACCTACAGATAGATAGAGAACACTGCTAGGTGTATACAGTGGGTCATGGAGGGCATCAGAGATGAGCATACATTTCTCAGATGCAGATATACAAATGGCAAATAAATACATGAAGAAGTGTTCACCGTCACTGGCTATTTGAGAAATGCAAATTAAAAACAGCATTGAGATTTCATCTCACCTTAGAAAGAGTGGCTGCCATCAAGAAAACAATTGATGATAAAAATTGGCAAGGCTATGAGGATAAAGTAACACTTCTTCACTGTTGGTGAGAGTGCAGACTCGTGCAACCACTGTGGAAATCAGTATGGAGACTTCTCAAAAACCTAGGATTGGAGGTTCCATTCAATCCAACTATTCCCCTCCTGGGTATTTGATCTGGCCTGCAGATCAACAAGTTTGGAACTCCTGGAGGAGAAACGGGGATTAAACAAAAGACATGGGGGAGACAAAAAGAGACGAAGGCAAGTTGATGTTAACCCAATCAAGCCTCCGGTTTATTGAGAAAATAATCACACCTTTTATAGGCTAAGGGCGGGAGCTGGGACAGGAAGAGGTTAAACAGATGAATACAACAGGGTTACCATCACATCCGGATAAGTGACGTAAGCAGAAGAGGATTATGGTTAATGTAGGCAGACGCAGTGCCCATAGGAGAGAGAGAGAGAGAGAGAGACATCTAGGCAGCAGTGCCTGTCACTCGGCTCCCTACAGGTATTTTCCCAGAAAAACTGAAATGATCATGTCACAGTGATATATGTGCACCCATGTTCATAGCAGCACAATTTGTGATAGCTAAATGTTGGGAACAACCAAAATGCCCACCAACCTCAGAGTGGATGAAACAATGTGGTATTTTTATATAGCGAAATAGTACTCAGCTATAAAAAAATGATCTTGAGGCCTTTGTAGTTAAATGGAGGCAACTTGAGAATATCCTCATTAGTGAAATAAACAAGACTCACACTCATAAATATTACATTGTCTGTCTAGTGTAAAAAAATAATAAAAACTGACAGAATAACGGGATCCAAAAAGTATAATAGGTATTGTGAAGTGAAAGGGGGAGAAAGTATTCTAATAGGTATAACAATATGTATAGAATGTAAGATAGATGGCCATATTACTGAATTTCTGTTGGATCATTGAGCCGAAGGATTTACACTGTCAACATATGAATGTCTAGCTACTTTTTATGCTTTCATTTTGTGACCTTGGCAACAATTTTTAAGACAATAATGGGTAATGTATCAACTAGTGATTTTGTGATGTTAATTTTCTTACTCCTTATTATTCTACCTTTTTCCTGTTTTTCTATTTTATTAATTTTCTTTTCTTTCTTTGAAAAATGGAACAATATACAAAATAGCAAACATTGTTAAATTTCTTTCATTCTGTTTTGAAAACTTACATTGTTATTGTTTTGGGTTTGTTGTTTTTTATCTTTTTTGCTTTTTGTCTTTCTTTTCTGACTTTGTCTTTTAAAATAAAAAGATACTCTCTTTACAAATGTTCCTGTGAAAACCAGTTATCCATATTGTAGTCACTATGTGGAGCTTTAAGTTGACTAGCTTGGAGATTTACCCTGGGGACAGGTAGGGCACATCTCTAGGTGTATACAGTGGGTCGTGGGGGCGTGGCCTTAGGGTTTATATGTAGTCACTTTCCCTTTAAGCTCTGGTACTCTTTCCCTTCTCTGTTTCCTGGATTCTATGAACTACTTTTTCTTGACCATACTCTTCCACCTTAGTGTCTCTGCCTTCGAGCCAGCTAATCATAGAATGAAATCATGAGCAAATTAAACTTCACTCTTTAAGTTGTCAGCATTCAGGCATTGAAAATCTGATTAATACAGAAGATTGGTCCCAAAGAGTGAGGTTATCCCGTGACTATACCTGACCATATGGTTTAGAGAAGCCTTTGGAACTAGTTTGAGAGAAGAGTTTGGGGGGTTATGGAGATGTGAACTAAAAGTTCTAGAATAGTAAAAGCAGAGCCTCATGTGTGGCTCTGGTTAGTGCCCAGAAATCTAGAATTCTGATAGAAATAAAGACAATAAAGGCCAGGCTCAGGAGGTTTCAGCTGAAAATAAGCACTCCACTGACAGTTGGATTAGACACCATGTCTGTTATCCCCTGGCAAAATAATAATAGTAGTAATAATAATAATGTCTCCATTTTGCCCATATTTTGTTTCACTTGAGTTCTGGGGAAAGCTCCTTCAGGATTTTGGTGCATCTCTTAACCTAAGAAATCTTCTAGAAAGAAATTTTAATAGCTACATTAAAAAAATTGCAACTGAAATGATTCTTGAAACCACACTCTACACTCATAAGCCTCCCATACTGTACAGTCTAGGTTTTTCAGCTGAAAAACTCACTATCCCAGTTAGCTCTCATCCATAGGCACACCAAGCCACAATTTACTAGGCACTACCTAGACTACAGTTGTTTTACTTGCTCACAGACCATCAAAACTGGGTAAGGGAAAACTAAAAGTCAACTACGTGGATCTACTTGTCCCAAGCTCTATCACCCCTCTTTCCATTATATAACAGCAGCCTTACTTCTTCCTAATCCTCCATTTTCCCTGCTAAGATAGTGGTTGCTCTCCTTGCTTGTCGTTCTTGGCAAAAGAACCTTAACTCTCTCAGGAAATTGCTAGCACAAAATTTAATGTGTCTTTTGTTGTGAAAAAATCTTACTCTTATGAAAACAAGATTTGTAAATACATAGTGCTCAAAGTCACAAGTATGCAAAGCTCAGCTCCCTAGCATACCTTCTTTCCTATACATGTTTTGTTGTAAAATGGTGAGATAGCACAAGATAATTAGTCTTAGGACATATATATAGTAAGCCAAAATATGTCATTTTATTGTCAAAATAGCATGTTGAAATAGGTGCTTCAACTATTCTATTCAACCAGGAGAATCTATGTAATGAAATGTTTGTATCTAATGGTCACATGACAGCTCTCACACCTCCATTTCTATAATGTTGGTCCATGGTAAAGCATTATAAGTTATGTCATCTCAAATCTCTCTATTAATTATTCCACAATCCTTAGGAAAAACACTGTTCAAACCTGCAACATTTATTTTATAAATCTCCAGATGGTCCTTGTTGTAGACTTCACATCTCTGTGCTTGCCATCAATTTTTCCAGTGCAATATGATATGCCAGGTGGTATGACCCAATTGTCCGGGTTGTTTGCACAAAGTCTGAATCTGTGCTAGTAAATTTATTCTATATCTATACATCACTCAAAGCTGAGAGCTTTTCACTTCTTCTTGTACATAGACTAGAGTAGTATTTCCTACTATTTCCAAGTATTTCTGTTTCCTGAAGAAACAGAAGAAATCTAATAGTGATAGGAAGTATAAATCCAACATTTTTCTTTACTTGAAAAGAAGTCCCACTATGCTTAGTTCATTAACCTTCAAAACTTTAGTAATAAGGAAAATCTTATAATTCTTCATAGTCTATTCCCTCCTTTGGAACTCAAGTATATATTTACCAATTCATCCTCATCTTTGAGCATACAATATATGGCTTATGTCTGGATGCCTGCATGAGGTGTTGGGGATTCATCTACCTTTAAGAGGTAGATGAATCTAGCGTATGTGATGCTGGGATTAAGTGTATGATGTTGGGATCAATGGTGTGTGATTACTAAATTAGTTCTCTGATTTATTTGGTAAAGTTCTGAATGTGAATAATGAGAAGGCCCATCCTGGGTGTAAGTGTTACCTACTCTGAGGGCATGTAGTCTGGAGAGACTACAAGTGGCAGAGAGGTTGTGCCATTGATTATCATTGATATTTGTTTCATTTTGCCTGTTATGATCTATTCCTCCTCTGCAATAATGCTCTGTTCTGTCACCCTGTCTTGGATGCAGCCAGTTATGGATTGGAACCTCTACAAACTGTGAGATGAAATAAACTGAAAAAAGTTTTCTGCACTTTTAACTTTGGGTGTTGGGTATTTTGTCTCAGCAATATGAAAAGTAATAAAGAAAACCATTATAGAAATCTGTAAAATATACAAATGATCTAAATCTCTTCACACCACATTACCACATAAGGTGAAACAGTAAATATATCTGAAGTCCATTTTAATTGCTTCTAATTCTCCTTTCAGAAAGAGATACACAGAAAAATTTACCAGATCAGAGGTCATATGTACACCCAAGTTATGTTAAACTGCTCCAGCAAAGATACCATTTTGACACGGTAGTTACAATTAAGACTTCTATTGGACTGAATTTATAATAGTCCATCATCATTCTTCAAGAACCATATAGAATTAATAAAATATGGAAGATACATTCACTACCAGTTACATATGCTCCTTTTAAATGTTTGTCATGATTTATGTATGTGGCCCCCAGGCCTCATGAGTTTGCATTGTGCATTTGTGATTGGTTCATTGTCTAGAGCTTGGATGGATGATGTCAGTGCTACACTGAAATACGGGTGGAGCCAGTATGTAATGTAATGGCAGGAAGAAGGTATGTCTTGCTCTTTTGCTGGTTTCAGCCTTGCTGTTTGCAGTCAACATGAACTGCGGCCCAACCATGCCAGCCTGCCTTGGAGGTAAATGAGTATAGACTGAAACCTCTAAAACCTGTAGGAGATAATCCTTTCCTTTCCAAGCTTTGGGCTTCAAGTATTTTGTCTCAGTGACAAGTAAAAAGTAACTAAGATAGAATTTGGTACCAGGAATGGGGTCGTCTGCTGTGACTATACCTGACCATGTTTTTCGAGAGACTTTGGAAATGGCTTGTGGGCAGAGTTTGCAAAGGTTCAGACATGTTGCCTCAATGCATAGAGCTGGAGCAGCTTAGACTGTTTGGTACAGGACATTCTGGCCAGAGCTCAGGACACCAGAAGGCTTATAGAAAGCCTGATGGTAAAGACCAGGCTTGGGGGTTTTCTGCAGGGAAGAAGGACTGCACTGGTTGTTGGGCTCCCCATGATGTATATTATGGCTTGGCAGAAAGTTTGTCTGCATTTTGCTCATGCCCAGAGACTTTGCCTGAGATTGGGGCAAAGGGCAATGGACTGATTAACCTTGAAAAAGAAATTAAAACACAATCAAAATTGAGGGTGTGGCATGGCTATTGTTGTGGGCTTTTAGCCAGCTTTATGTTGCAAATCAAGAGCAAAGAGCCCAGCAGGGTAATTTGCAATACTGTTAGTTTGGCCAAATTCCAGGTATGCTGTGAATTGTAAAGACAGAGTTGAGACTTTGATTGCTGAGGAGAAACAGAAAGATAAAATAATTTGCTCAGAGGAGAAAGCTGCAGAGCACCATGCTCCAGAATGGCAATGGAGGCTACCTGAGGTTCTAGAATGGTGACAGAGGCCACATAAGGTTCCAGAATGATGGCAACGTAGAGAAGGTTTTCCTCACAATCAGGTAAACAGAACCCTGTGACCCAGGCAACTGACCCCTACAGCCAAGAGAGAGAAAAGCCTGGCTACTGCTTCAGCTGGCAGCAGACCTTGGCGGCATCTACAACGTGCTAATTTTAGGTGCAAGGAAAATGCACAAATTCTGAGGGTAAGATGGCTTCAACCTCGATTATCAAGGGCCTGGGAGGCCAAGCTGTGTGCTCCTGAGAGGGCAAGTTGTAAAGGTGTAAAGGTGAAGCCAGAGGTGCAGTTGAGACCCCAGAAGTTTGGAAAAGCCAGGAACATGGATGATCCAGGGAAAGCTGCAAAAAGCAAGCAGAGGGGATTTTAATAGAAAAGCTGTGGGAGCTGAAATCCCTGGATGTGGCGTGGTGTTGGAATAACCCAAGCCTTTTGGAGCTTGTAAGCAGATTGTTTCAGATGTTGAGCATGGAAATCTAGAACTTAATGTTTGTACTGCTGGATGTTGGACTTGCTTTGTTTCCAGTGCTTTTTATTACCCTGTTTGTAACTTTTGGAATGGTAATGCTTATCTTGTGTTTTTGCATTTCAGAAATGTTTAACCTTTTCATTTGTACAGGGAGTTACATTTAAGAGTTTACCGTAGATCTTGGAGGAGACTTGGGACCTGAACTATTCAGCAATGCTGAAACTGTTAGGACTTTGGCAACTCTTGAAGGTGGACTAAATGTCTTTTGTATAAAGAATGTACATGAGTCCTGGGGGCCAGGGGTGGAATGTCATGGTTTATGTCTGTGGCCCCCAGGCCTCGTGAGTTTGTATTGTGCATTTGTGATTGGTTCATTGTCTAGTACTTGGATTGATAGTGTCAGTGCTCCACCCACATAGGGGCAGAGCCAGGATGTAATGTAATGGCAGGAATAAGGTGTGTCTTGCTCTTTTGCCAGTTTCAGCCTTGCAGTTTGCAGTCACCATGAACTGCGGCCCAGCCATGCCAGCCTGCCTTGGAGCCAACTGAGTATGAACTGAAACCTCTAATACCTGTAAGAAATAAACCTTTTGGGGGCTAGGGATTTAGCTCAGGGGCATAAGCACCTGCCTTCCAAGCAGGCAGTCATGAGTTCGATCCACAGTACTGATTTCAAAAAAAAGACATAAACCTTTTCTTTTGCAGCTTTGGGCTTCAAGTATTTTATCTCAGCAACAAGTGAAAAGTAACTAAGGCAGTGTTCATGAAATGATGTAATGATCACTAGGTGTTGTCATTTGGTGAATCCAATATGTAGTAGTTCTGGACTAGAATTTCATGTATTCCTAACTCCAACATGTGTCCTTTCAGACAAAAGGATAATCAAGGTCCTTCAGAATTATAGGAGTAAATGTCAATTCTGTACCCAGCAGCCCTTAGATGCTGTGGTATTTATTTTTCCTAATGTTTGATTATTCAAGTAAATGCTTATGAGAATCTTTGGAGAAAGTAGTATTGTATTATTATCATGCAATATGTATTTACCAACTACTGCACAGTGTTTTTTCCAAGTGCTATTAAAGCAGCATTGGTGTTCTACTTCCACCCAATTGCAAAAGGGTAGAGTTAGAAGTTGTCTAAGTTGTTTGCACACACTAGATACAATCAACTCTTTTCCTGCACAGAAAATTGCAATTGATGGTCTCTACCTCAATATGATAAAGGCCATTTATGACAAATCAACAGCAAATATCATGCTAAATGGCCCAAAACTGAAGGCTCTTCCCTTGATATCAGGCACAAAACAAGGATGTCCCTTATCATCACTCCTATTTAATATAGTATTGGAAATACTAGCCTGAGCAATTAGACAAGAGAGATAAAAGCGGTAAAGACAGGAAAAGAAGAAGTTAAATTAACATTATTTGCAGATGACACGAAACTCTACAGAGAAGGCCCCCAAAACTCCATTGAAAGACTCCTAGATATAATAAATAAATTCATCAATGTAGCTGGATACAAAATTAACACTCAAAAATCAATAGCATTTCTATACACAATCAACAAGATCACAGAAAGAGAAATAAGAGAAGCTACATTCTTCACACTAGCAAACAAAAAAATGAAATATTTAGAAAGTATTTTCTCAAAATTAGTGAAAGATTGATATAGGAAAAATTATAATGCACTGAAAAAATAATTGAAGGCAATCTCAGAAAATAAAAAGACATCCCTTGCTCATGGGTAGGAAAAATAAAAATTGTGAAAATGGCCATTCTCCCAAAACTGTTATACAGATTGAATGCAATCCAAATAAAAATGTCATCAACATACCTCATAGATCTAGAGAAATCACTCCTAAAATTCATTTGGAATTAGATGAAACCTAGAATAGCAAAGACAATTAAAAGCAGCAAAGGCAAGGCAAGTGGCATCACAATCCCTGACTTGAAGTCATACTACAGAGCAACTGTAGTAAAATCAACATGGTACTGGAATAAAAACTGATCTGAAGATAAGTGGAATAGATTAGAAAATAGAACCATAACTACAAACACACTCAATCACCTTATCTTTGATAAAGGGGCCAAACATGTTCACTGGAAGAATGACAGTCTCTTTAATAAGTGGTGCTGGAAAAAGTGGGTGTCCATATGCTGAAATCTAAGACTAGACCCTGCCTATCACCATGTACTAAATTAAAATCTAAATGGATTAAAGATCTGAATATTAAAACAGAAACACTAAATCTATTGGAAAACAAATTGGGTAAAATACTTGAAAACATAGGGGTCGGTAGAGAATTCATGAACAGGAATCAAACCACACAGGAAATACTTCCCAGAATCAATAACTGGGATCATGTCTTATTAAAAATTATCTGCATATCAAAAGAAATCTACAGCATAATGAAAAAAAAACCCAGAAACTGGGAAAAAATCTTAGTGAACTGTCCCTCAGACAAAGGACTTCTGTCTCACACATATAAGGAACTAAAAAAAATCAGACCCCCAATATCCAAGGAGCCAATCCAAAACTGGACAATTGAGATTAATACACACTTCTCAGATGAAGAAATACAAATGGTAAATAAATACATGAAAAAATGTTCATCATCATTACTCATTATAGAAATGCAAATTAAAATCGTATTGAGATTCCATCTCAGTCCTGAAATAATGGCCAGAATCAAGAAATCTACCAAAAACAAATGCTGGAGAGGCTGTGGGGAATGGAACTCTCCTGCACTTTTGGTGGGAGTGTAGACTGGTGCAACTGTTGTGGAGGTCAGTTTGGAGATTTCTCAGAAAGCTGGGATTGGACATCCCATTTGTTCCAGCTATTCCACTTCTACGCATATTTCCAGAAGGACTGAAGACTTCATACCACAGTGATAAATGTGCACCCATGTTCATAGCAGCACAATTTGTAATTCCCAGATCTTGGAAACAACCTAAGTGTCTATCAACTGAAGAATGGATAAAAAATTGTGGTATTTTTATACAATGGAGTACTACTCAGCTATAAAGTATGATCATATTGAGATATTTATAAATAAACGGGCACAGTTTGAGACCATACTCATAAGTGAAATAAAATCAAACTCACATCTATAAATACTGAATATTTTCCCTAGTATAAGAAATGATAAGAATATATAAAAGTATGTGGTAATCATGATTCCCCATTATGTTGTTTTGAAGCCTTATAATGTTTTTATTCATTAGTTGGAATATTTTTATTCTGGGGTGTTTGATTTTATTGTCTGTGATGGTATGAACAGTTATTTTGAAGAAAACAAGACACCCTAATAGCTATTTCTCATTTAATATCATCTTGTTTTAAAGTCCCATCAAGCTTTTGTTCTTCTGTTTCCATAGTCTTTATTGTGTTGTATATTATTGGATTTTATTATATGTGATAGTATAAACAAAATTTTTCATAGACAAGGAAATAATATAGAAACCATTGCTCATTTTCTGTTAGCTTGTTCTAAATACCCTGTAATACTGTCATTCTCTTGATTGGTTTTACTGTATCTTGTTATGTTTAATGCTATAGTGTATGAAGGTATACTCAAATATTTAAAGGAAAAAGACACTGTGATAACTACTGTTATGTCAGATTATCTTGTGGTGAAACACTTTGTTGCTTAAGTTGTTCTGATCTGTGTTGTTGTGTCCTCTTTTATCTTAATATCCTTTATTTGTTTTTTTATATAACAAAGGAAATCTCCATTTCTGATGCTGATCATAGCCTTTTTTTGATGACAGTATTTTTCTCAGATTATCTTATCTTGAAGCAAAATGTGAACTGTGAAGTGTTTTACATCTGTCAGTAAAGTAAGTCTCTTTACAAATAGGAAATAGTCTTGAGATGATTTTTTAATGGGAGGCCACTTTTTACTGTTAAGTGAGAACTATTGTGCAAAGGAGCACAAGGAAGAACATTAATAAACTCCATGTTCTGAACTTGGTACTTCTGGTGCCCATGCCACTGAAGACACCTACCTCTGAGTCAGGTAGAAGCAAGTACTGTTCATTTCTAGGTGGGACTATTGTTACATGTTTATACCACTTATAAGCACATATTTTATCCTCTGTCATTAATTGGTTATAGAAAATGCCACATACTAGAAGAAAAACGTGTAGAATTTATGAAATCATCATCATCTGTCCTAACGGCACATTCAGGTAATCTTTCCATTCACACAATGTACATAGCCCTCTGTAGATTCACAACAACCTCAAAAGTCATAGTTTTATGAATTTCCCAAAAGGCCAAAATGACACTTTCAAGGATGTTATATGTTGCCTCCAAAACCTAAAATTTCCTGCAAAAATAAGGCTTTTTTCCTGTTCAGAAATTGCAAAGTACAACAACTTTAGAAGACATCTTCTGGCACACACCCAATCACTTGAGGCATCACTTATATAGGAAGTTCCAAATGTTTTATAAGTTACATATGTTATCAGTCTTATAACTTGGTCAGGCATGCATATGTCTTGCTACACCATCAAGGAAACATATTCTGTATTTTATGAATTCAAATTAGTATGATGTCATCAAAACAATGGACCAATGTAACATTTTAAAATCATTTTATTTTGTTTTATTTGTACCAGGAATGGATTTCAGAACCTTGTGGTTGTCAGGCAGATGCATTGCCATTGAATTGTATCCCCTACCCTTATTTTATTATTTTAATTACTTTCATTGGTACATTTTAGTTTCATAGTGAAATCAGTCATAGGGAATTTGTATCTGTACACATCATGCTGCTATTTTCCCCCATTCCCTTCCCCTCCCTTCCACCTCTTTACCTCTTCCTATTCAAAAAAATGCTTACTTTTTTCCAATTTTTTTCTTTTTCTTGCCTTTTGTTATTTAAAACTTTTATTTAAGGAGAAAAAGAAAAAAAAATACAGAAAAAGGGTACAAGTAATACAAAATTTAAAAAATAAACAGTAAGAAATCACTAATTAATAGATTACATATTCTCATCTTAGAAACAGTTGTTCAAGTTACAAAAATTAAAGCACATAAAGTGGACTTTCAAACAGTAAGACTGCAAAAAGTTTTGTTCAATGATCCAACAAAACTCAGGAATATGATTATCTATCTTATACATTTAAACATATATGTAGTTATAACCCTTAGAGCACTTTCTTTTATTTTGTACAATGACAATTACACATTTTGGGTTTTATTACTTCAACAGTTCTTATTACTTTTTTTGAAGAGAGTAAAACCAAATGCGACAAATCAGAACAGAGTCAGTCAAATCAAAAGGATTGACACAATAGATAATGTAAAAACAAAATATAAGGTGATCAACAATGGTTACCATACTGCCTCTTGCTATCTTAAGAAGAATTGCCTATATCATCAGTTATAATAATATTGAACAAAACAGTAAAGAATAAAAGCAAAACATTGGAGACATTACAGGACTTTAAAAGAAGATAATAGTCAACCAGAATGGGCGTCATAATGATTCTTATTGTCTTCACAGTTGTTGCCTGTACTTTTGAACTCTGTACTATCAACCTAAGCAGAATAGGGGAAAATCAGTCAAACAAGATGGTGAGGGCAATACAGTTAATAGGAATCAAATCAAGTTAATAGGAATCAAAGTAGGTTACTATAATGCATCCTACTATTTTTTATTTATTTTTCCCTTAATTAAAAAGATAAAAATAAAAAAGTAAATAATTAAAAAAGGAGATTGAGATAAAAGAGGGCATAACAACAAAACAGCGCAGGTAAAAACATAACCATTTAGCAAAATAGTGTTTCACCACAAGATATCCTGACATAAAAGTAGTTATCATAGTGTCTCTTTCCTTGATATCTTTGAGTATAACTTTGTATACTGTAGCACCAAACATATCCAGACAATGTAAAACCATTCAAGAGAATGACATTATTACAGGGTGTTTAGAGCCGACTAATAGAAAATGAACAATAGTTTCTGTATAATCTCCGTGTCTATAAAAGTTTTTGCTTATATAATCACATATAATAAAATCCAATAAGATGCAACCTGTTAAGACTGATGGAGACAGAAGAATAAAAGCTTGATGGGGCTTCAAAACTAGATGATACTAAATCAGCACTAGTTATTATGATGTCTTGTTTCCTCCAAAATAGCTGTTCCTACCATCCAATCTTCTCAGCCTGATTTCTGTTGAGATCTTTTTCTGTCTTTTGTTGTCAGTTTGTCTTCTTCATTTCTTTTTCTGCTCCATTCATTGTGGCCTCTCTGCCACTATTTCTGGAATCTTGGTATTTTCCTTTTCTAGAATATCCTGCAGTATTCTCTGGTGGTTGCAATTGGTGGTTGCAAATTCCCCTAGTTCCTCTTTATCCTGGAAGCACTTTGTTTTATCCATCAATTTCCAGGGACAGTTGTGCAGGATATATCAATCTTGGCTGGAGGTTATTATCTTTCAAAATTTGAATTATTTCCCCACATGCTCTTTGTGATTTAATGGTTTGTGCCAAGAAGTCTGCACTAATTCTGATGGGTGTTCCCCTGTAAGTGATCTGTTTCTTGTCTTTGATGGCTTTTAATATTTTGTACTTATATTTCTGGAAATTTGATTATTATATGCCTGGGTGCAGCTCTGTTTGGGTTGTAGGTGGCTGGGGTCCTCTATGCCTCATACATCTGAGTATCTTTACCTTTTGCTAAATTAGGGAAATTCTCTTGGATTATTTCTGTGAATAGCTTTTGTAGTCCATTTGTTTGTGTCCCTACTTCTTCTTTTATGTTCTTAATTCTTAAGTTATAGATCCTCTTATCATCTTCTAGCCTTTGTATTATTGCTATTTGTTTTCTTGTTATTTTTAAGAAGTTTTTCATTTCATGCCCCCACATTATAAATCTGCCCTCCAGTTCAGATAATCTATCCTTAGTTTCTTTCAAGCTGTTATGCCAGCTTTCGATAGAGTTTTTAGTTTCCTGATAATCTCTTTGAACCTGCTTCAGGTATTCTATGTTTTCTCTATTTTCTATATCAAACAATTCTCCCCTTTTTTTCTGTTCTTCCATTCCATCATCTGTTTTTTCTTGGGCAATGCTTAGCATTTCTCTAACTATTCTACTTATATCTCACTTTAGATCATTAATAACTTCATTTTTGAACTGGTCTATGAGGCTCTGGAGATATCGCTTTCTGTCTATTGGTGGTGTGTCTGATATTGCATGTTTCTCAGAATTGGGGGTGGAAGACCCTTTCTTGTTGCTCCCTCTTCCCATATTTTTTGTTCCTTCCATACAAGCCTGTATAGGAAGCTCAGTTTCTTTCTTTCTTTCTTTCAGTTTCTTACAGTTTGTTTGAATTGTGCCGGCTAGGTGTTCCCACCCACTGCAGTGTACTAGGGAGACACAGACCTGGGCAGCCTATGCTCAGCCTGCCCCTCCCAGTCAACCTACCAAAGGCTTCACTGCTAGGGTGCACCTCCAGGCACTGGGACCTGGTTTGGGTTAGCCTACTGGGTCTTAAGTCAGCGGCAACACCCATGCCAGGCACTCCCCAGCAATCCTGCTTGAGAGAGGAATATGTGACTAAGGACACTGTAGTGTCCTGTTCCAGCTAGTCTGCCCAGTCCCAGTATGTCTTTTGCTGAAGCCTTCTACTCTATGGAAGGGTCCCCAATCCACTCACTCACTGCAGGTCAGTGCAGGGCTCCCGGCCAGTCCCGTTCTCAACTCCAGTTGCTGCTTCCCTCTCTCAGAGCTTTTGCACCTCTCTCCTTGCCATGCTAACTGGGATGCAGCAGTGGCTGCAGGAAATTCAAATCATGGCTTCCAGTGGCACAGGCTCCAGCTTCTGCACTGAGACCTTATCTGTTCCTGTTATAGCACCAGGATTGCATTTCCAGTTGGTTTCTTTTAGTTTAGTTCATTCCTGGATTGGCAGGGTATATCTCCCCTTTCTTAGGACTTCTCGCCCTGTACCATTCCAGGATTTTAAGTGGGGTATGTCAGAGAGCCTCTGTAGCTGCTGCTATCTATCCACCATGTTCTCCCAGAAGTCAATATCCTTATTTCCTATGAATGTTGGTCAACTGGAAACTGCAATTAGTTTCAGTTTGAGAAATTCTTGCGTGCCCCAGTCCTGGATGCCAGTGCTCCTCCCCAGGTTTAGGCAGTGGCCAGGTGCCTGCTCTCAGACTGCAGGTGGCCGTGGGCTCAGCAGGAAGCCCCGGTGCTCTTGCCTTTAATTTTTATCCACCTCCACAATTCATTATCTCATTTGAACACTTGCTACTCATTTAACAGCATTCATTTTACCTTTATGTCCTTATTTACTCTTTCAGTTTCTCACACCAGAGAAATAATGAAACATTTAAACATTCACATACAGTTTACTTCACATGAGTGTGATCTCAAGGCACAA
The DNA here is from genome assembly GCF_034190915.1 of Cavia porcellus. Taxonomy (NCBI): domain Eukaryota; kingdom Metazoa; phylum Chordata; class Mammalia; order Rodentia; family Caviidae; genus Cavia; species Cavia porcellus. Next base: position 37,789,133 of record NW_026947489.1, read on the forward strand.
ATATTGCCCTAGAAATATTGCCCTCAACTTTATCTTTCTTTGTGGATGACTAACACTCCGTTCTATTAAAAAAACGCATTTTATTTTTCCATTCATCAATTGATAACCATCTGGACTGTTCTCAAGACTTACCTGTTACAAACTATGCTGCAATAAATATTATATATACATATAGTAATGTACATACATTACTATTGTTTGATGCCTTTAATTCTTAGAAGAAGATGTTAAAAGAGGAATTTCTAGGTCAAATTCAACCTCTAGTTTTAGTTTTTTTGGGAATCTCCACACTGATTACTTCAGTGGTTACACCAGTCTACACTCCCACCAAGAGTGGTGAAACGTTTCTTTTTCCCCACACCCATACCAGCAGTTGTTATTGGTAGATTTCTTGATGATAGCCATTCTTTCTATGGTGAGATGGTATTTCAACGTTGCTTCACTTTGCATCTCTCAAATTCCCACTAATGTTAAACATTTTTTTCATATATTTATTTGCCATTTTTACTCCTTTATCTGAGAAGTGTGTATACTTTTCAAATGCCCATTTTTGGATTGGGTCAGTAAATTTGGGGGGTCTGACTTTTTTCAGTTCTTTATGTGTTCTGGATATGTCTTTTGTCGAGGAACTGTTGGCTAAAAGTTTTTCCCACTCTGTGGGTTTTCTTCTTACTCGGTGATTTCTTTTGATGTTCAAAATCATTTTAATAAGATGAGATCCTAGTTGTTGATTCTTTGAAGTGTTCCCTGTGTTAGTTGGGTTTTGTTCAGGAAGTCTTTGCCTATAGCTATGCCTTCAAGATTTCTTCTTCCAGTATATCTAGTATTTCTGTTTTAATATTTAGATTTTTGATTCATTTTGACTTTAGTTTAGTGCATGGTAATAGACATGGGTCTAGTTTTAGTCTTTGGCATGTGTAAAGCCAGTTTTTCCAAAATCACTTATTAAAAAGACTATTGTTTTCCCAGTGAACATTTTTAGCCCCTTTGTTAAAGATAAGATGGTTAAGTGTGTTTGTAGTTGTACCTGCATCTTTATCTTCTAACCTGTTTCACTGGTCCTCAGGTATTTTGTTTTTTTGACCAGTACTATTCTGACTTTTTCACAGTAACTTTGTGATTATAACCAAGTCAGATTATAATATATCCCTCCTTGCTTTGTTGCCCAGGTTTGCCTTTAGTATTCTAGGTCTCTTCTGTTTCCAGATGAATTTTAGGAATGTTTTCTCTAGTTCTATGAGCTGTGTTAATGACATTTTGATTAGGATTGCATTAAATGTGTATAAAAATTATGGGATTGTGGCCATTTTCACTATGTTGGTTCTTCCTATCCTTGAGCAAGGACTGTCTTTCCATTTTCTGATATCATCTTTGAGCTCCTCTTTAGAGTACTGTAACTTTCAATATATAGATCTTGTACTTCCTTTGTTAAATTGATTTCTAAGTATTTCATTCTTTCAAATGCTATTGTGAAGCATGTGGTTTCCCTAATTTTTTTCTCAAAGAGGTGTGTGTGTGTGTGTGTGTGTTTGTGTGTGTGTGTGTGTGTGTGTACAGGAATGTTATTAATTTTTGTGTTAACTTTGTATCCAACTAGCCAGGCATGGCGGCACGCTCCTGTAAAACCAACACATTGGAGGCTGAGGTAGGAGGATCCTTGTGAGTTTGAGGCCAGCCTGGGCTACAAAGTAAGCCCAAGGCCAGCCTGAACTGTATAGCAGGACCTTGTCTCAAAAAGATAAAAAACAGAACAAAACTTTTGTATCCAACTACTGAATTTGGTTATTAACTTTAGGAGTATTTTATTAGAGTTTTTGGGGTCTTCTTTGTAGAGTGTCATGTTATCTATGAATAATGATAGTTTAATCATTCCTTTCATAGCCTTATTCCTTTTATCTGTTGTCTAACTTCCAACTAAAGGTTCATAATTTTGCCAAATAGGAGTGGTGAAAGTGGATATCCTTGTGTTTGTCCTGATTTTAGAGTGATAGCTTTGTTTTTGTTCACTTAGTATGATGTTGGTTGTTGGCTTCTCATAGACGACCTTTATCACATTGAGATAAAGATAATCTATTCTGATTTTCTGTTGGATTTTTAACATGAATGAATGCTGGACTTTATTAAAAGCTTTTTCTGAAACTATTGAGATGATCATGTGTTTTTGTCTTTGACTTTGCTGACATGATGTATTACATTTATTGATTTGATTATGCTGAGCCATTCCTGCATTACTGGGATGAATACCACTTGATCATAGGGTATAATCAGGGTGATTTGATGGATTCTGTTTGCTAGTATCTTACTGAGATTTTTGTATCTGTGTTCATTAGGGAGATTAACCTGTAGTTCTCTTTTATGGTTGGCTCTTGCTCTGGTTTTGGAATTAGTTAGGGAGTATTATATCCCTTTCAATTTCATTAGAGATTTTGAGGCACATTGGTATTAAATATTCTCTAAGTTTCTTTAAAAATTCAAGAGCATATTCTGACTGCTGAAAACTTTTTAGCTTTAGCTTTGTTTAAAAACTTCTGGTATTTTTCAATCTTCTTATTCAGGGCTTTAATCACTGCTTTGGTGTTGTTTCCCACTTGCTCTTCCTGGGACTCCTGATGAACCTCTTCACTGTCTTCATCTTCTGCTTGCTCCTACTCCTGTTCCTCCTCACCAGCAGAAAAACTCTCCAGCTTGTCTTCAATGTCTGACACCTCCACGGGAACCAGGTCATCCCCAGAAAACTGAAGCACAACATTGATTTTGCCAAAGTTCTGGCAAAACCATGCAAGAATCAGTTTTTTCTTTCTTTTTTAAAAAATTTATTTAAAGAGAAAAAAGAAAGGAAATTAAAAAACAAAGCAGTAACAGGGTACAAATATAATAGAATTTCAAGAAAAAAATATACAGTAAGAAATCACTAGTTAATAGGTTACACATTGTCATCTTAGAAACAGTTGTCCAAATTATAAAATTAAAGCATATAAAGTGGACATTCATAGAGTGAGATTGCAGACAGTTCCATTCAATGATCCAACAAAAGCTTAGTAATATGGTTTTCCATCCTACACACTCAAAGATATATGCAGTTATATCCCTTAGACCACCTTCCTTTCCTCTCTTTTTTTACAATAACAATTATACTTTTTGGGTTTTTTAATCCCACAGTTCTTATTACTTTTTTTGAAGAGAATAAAACCTAACATGACTAAACAGAACAGAGTTGGTTAGAACAGAAGGATGGGCATAGTACATGATGTAAAAATAGAATATCAGGTGATCAAAAATGGTTACCATTGTGCCTCTTGATATTTTTAAAAAGAGTTGCCTATATCATCAGGTAAAATAGAATTGATCAAAACAGTACAGTACAAGACCAATAAAACCTACACTGGAGACCTTACAGGACTTCAAAAGAAGATAATAGTCAAACCATAAGGGGCATCATAGTAAATCTTATTGCCTTCAGAGTGGTTGCCTATACCCTCAAACTTAATATTATCAAACAAAATAGAATATTGTAGAATCAGACAGAACAAGATGGGGAGAGCAATACTGGGGTTCAAATCTGGTTAATAGGAAAACAAAAAGTTACTATAGTATATCCCGCTATTTTTTAATTTAGTTTTCCCTTAATTGAAAAAAATAAGAAAAAATATATTAATTTTTTAAAAAGGGTGGAGATTGAGATAAAAAAGGACATTGTAACAGAACAACACAGGTCAGAACCGAACAATTTAAGAATCATTGTGTTTCACCCCCAGATAATCTAACATAATAGTAGTCAGCATAGTGCCTCTTTCCTTGAATTATTTGAGTATAATTTTGTATACTATAGCATCAAGCATATCAAGACAGTGTGAAGCCATTCAAGAGAATTAAAGAATTACAGGGTATTTAGAACCAGTTAACAGAAAATGAACAATGATTTCTATATTATCTCTTTGCCTATAAAAATTTTGTTTATACTATCGCATATAGTAAAATATAGTAAGATACAATATGTTAAATCCAGTGGAAACTGATGTACAACAGCTGGATGGGACTTCAAAACAAGATGATATTAAATCAGCACTAGCTTTTATGATGTGTTGTTTTCTTCAAAATAGCTATTCGTACTATCACCGATACTAAAATCGAACAACCCAGGTTAAAACCTTTGCAATTAAAGAGTGAAAACATTATATGGCTTCAAACCAATATGATTGGGAATCATGGTTACCACATACTTTTTTGTATTCTTATCATTTCTTACACTAGGGAGACTATTTGGTATTTATACATGTGAGTTTGATTTATTTCACTTATGAGTATGGTCTCAAGCTGTGTCCATTTATTTATAAATATCTCAATGTGATCATTCTTTATAGCTGAGTAGTATTCCATTGTATAACAATACCACAACTTTTTTTATCCATTCCTCAGTTAATGGACACTTAGGTTGTTTCCAAGATCTGGCTATTACAAATTGTGCTGCTATCAACATGGGTGCACATATATCACTGTGGTATGATGCTTTCAGTTCTTCTGGGAATATGCCTAGAAGTGGAATAGCTGGGTCAAATGGGCCTTCCAGTCCCAGCTTTCTGAGAAATCTCCAGACTGACCTCCACAATGGTTGTAATAGTCTACAATCCCACCAACAGTACAGGAGAATTCCTTTTTCCCCACAGTCTCTCCAGCATTTGTTCTTGGTGGTTTTCTTGATCTTGGCCATTCTTTCAGGAGTGAGATGAAATCTCAGTGTGGTTTTAATTTGAATTTCTCTAATGACCAGTGATGGTGAACATTTTTTCATGTATTTGTTTGCTGTTTGTATTTCTTCATCTGAAAATTATTTATTCATCTCAGATGCCCATTTTTGGATTGGGTCTTTGACTTTTGGGGGTCTGATTTTAAAAAATTCTTTATATGTTTTAGACAGAAATCCTTTGTCTGAGGGGCAGTTCACTAAGATTTTTTCCCAGTTTGTGGGTTTTCTTTTCACTATACTGGAGATTTCTTTTGACGTGCAGAAGCCTTTTAATGAGAGGCGATCCCAATTATTGACTCTGGGAAGTATTTCCTGTGCAGTTTGAGTCCTGTTCATGAATTCTCTACCTACTCCTATGTCTTCAAGGTTTTTACCCAATTTGTCTTCCAATAGATTTAGTGTTTCTGTTTTAATATTTAGATCTTTGATCCATTTAGATTTTATTTTAGTGCATGGTGATAGGCATGGGTCTGGTTTTAGTTTTCAGCATATGGAGAGCCAGTTTTTCCAACACCATTTATTAAAGAGCCTGTCATTCTTCCAGTGAACATGTTTGGCCCCTTTATCAAAGATAAGGTGGTTGAGTGTGTTTGTAGTTGTGGTTGTATCTTCTCATCTATTCCACTGATCTTTGGCTCTGTTTTGGTTCCAGTACCATGTTGATTTTACTACAGTTGCTTTGTAGCATAACTTCAAGTCAGGGATTGTGATACCTCCTGCCTTGCCTTTGCTGCTTAGAACTGTCCTCGATATTCTAGGTCTCTTCTCATTCCAGATGAATTTTAGGAGTGATATCTTGAGTTCTCTAAAGTATGTTGATGGTATTTTTTATCGGGATTGCATTGAATCTGTATAAAACTTTTGAGAGAATGGCCGTTTTCATAATATTTATTCTTCCTATCCATGAGCAAGGGATGTCTTTCCATTTTCTGAGATCTTTTTCAATTTCATTTTTCAGTGTATAATTATTTTCCCTGTATAGGTCTTTCACTTCTGTCATGAGAGTAATTCCTAGATATTTCATTTTTTTGGTTGCTAGTGTGAAGAGTGTGGTTTCTCTTATTTCTCTCTCTGTGACTTTGTTGTTAGTGTATAGGAATGCTATTGATTTTTGAGTATTGATTCTGTATCCAACTACATTACTGAATTTATTTATTATATCTAGGAGTCTTTCAATGGAGTTTTGGGGATCTTCTATACAGAGTATCATGTCATCTGCAAATAATGATAGCTATCTTTTCCTATCTTTATGCCTTTTATTTCTCTCTCTTGTCTAATTGCTCTGGTTAGTATTTCCAGTACTATATTAAATAGGAGTAGTGATAAGGGACATCCTTGTCTTGTACCTGATTTTAAAGTAAAGGCCTTCAATTTTTGACCATTTAGTATGATATTGGCTGTTGATTTGTCATAGATGGCTTTTATTATATTGAGGTAAAGAGCATCTATTCCAATTTTGTGCAAGGTTCTTATCATAAATGAATGTTGGACCTATCAAAAGCTTTTTCTGAATCTATAGAAATGATCATGTGATTCTTACTTTTGGCTCTATTGATATGGTGTATTATATTTATTGATTTACATATATTGTACCATCCCTGCATGCCTGGGATGAATCCCACTTGGTCATGGTGTATGGTCTTCTTGATGATTTGCTGCATCTTATTTGCCAATATTTTATTGAGGATTTTTGCATCTGTGTTCATTAGGCAGATTGGTCTGTAGTTCTCTTTTTCAGTTGGGTCCTTCTCAGTTTTTAAACAAAACTAAAGCTAAGAAGTTTTCATTTCAGAATATGCAAAGGGTTAAGTGAAAAGGTTTTTACAAAATCTGAAGAACAAAAAAAAAACCCACCTAAAGAAGAAGTAAATGAAATAGCACCTACTAAAAAGGGAAGGAAGTGGAAGGCACAGAGGGAAGAGGAATGGTCCAGTAAAACTCAAAGGGCACTTACCTCTAAGGAATGAAGGCAAGCAGAATGGCAGCCACAATCCAAAAAAGTTGGTGTATGTTACTATGAAACACACAATGTGAAAAATAGGAACCAGAACGAAAAGAAGTCCAATGACACAGGACAGAAACACAAACAAAAAAAATTCAGACATAAGCAGTAACATGTAAAGAATTGTTTATAATTATACCAAAATGTGCAATTAGAAATTATGCTTATTGTCTTAATACCTATGTGGAATTTCTAAGGCCTATGTTTGTTCTGATATTTAACAGCAGAAGCCATTTATCAGTGCTGGTGAAAATAAAGAGAAAGCCCCTCAAAAAAAATTCAAGAGCAAATCTATCAGGACCTGAGCTTTTCTTTTTTGGTAAGTTTTTAATTATATTTTCAATATTATTAACTGATATTGGTTACTCAAAATTTTGTATTTTATTGATTATCCTTTGGCAATTCATATATGTCTAGGAATCTGTCCACTTCTTTGTGTTTTCTATCCTATTGGAGTGAAGATTTTCCAAGTAGGTTTTGATGATCATCTAAATTTCTACATGATCTACAGTGATCTCACCCTTTTCCTTCCTCATTCTATGAATTTGAGTCTTTTCTTTCCTTTTTTGGATAAGGTTGGCTAAGGCTTTATAAATTTTATTTATTCTTTCCAAGAACCAACTCTTTATTAATGTTTGTATTATTTTCTTTGGCTCTGTTGTGTTCATTCATGCTCTGATCTTCATAGTTGTCACCCCTGTATCAGTTGGGTTTGTCTTGCTCTTCACTTTTTAGTAGCTTGACATGTAACATTAGTTTGTTTATTTGTACTGATTGTGTTTTCCTGATGTGAGACTTCATTGGTATGAATTTCCTCCTGCTTTCATTGTAATCCATAAGTTCCAGTATGTTGTATCTGCATTCTCATTTAGTTACACATATTGTTTAATTTCTTCATTTATTTCTTCTGCAACTCATTGGTTGTTGAGGAGGGTAATATTTAATTTCCATGTGTTTATGTAGTTTTTGCAGTTTCTTTTGACATTAATTTCCATTGTCATTACATGGTTGTCACATAATATGCATAAGATAACTTCAACTCCTTTGCCTTTACTTAAGCGTGTTCTATGGGCTAGCATATTGTCTTATTTTTAGTGAACATCCCATGTGTGTCTGAGAACTGATGTTGTTCAGTGCATCACGCTGTAAATGTGTACTAAATTCATTTGTTCACAAGTTTTGTTCACTTGTGATATTTATTTGCTGATTTTTTTGTCTAGTTGACCTTTCTCTTTTTGATAATGAGGTACCAAGGCCTCTCATTACAACTGTATGGTTGTATTGTGTTATTGCTTACTTGATTTTTCATGTCTATGAATGCTTGTCTTACATAGTTGGGTGTTCCTGTAGCTGGTGCATAAATATTTGTATTTGTTGTCATATTCTCTTAAAATTTTCCCCTAACAAGTATTTAGTGGCCTTGTTTATCTTTTTTTGATAATTTTTGGTTTCAAGTCCACATTGTCTGCAAACAGAATAGCTTCCTCTGCTTTTTTCTGAGTTCCTAGTGCTGGATGATTGTTTTCCATCCTTTGACTTTCAGTCTATCAGTTTCTTTTTGAGTTAATGTATTTCTTATATATAGTATATTGCTTGTTCTTGTTTCTTGACCCATTTTACCAGCCCATTCTTTTGATTGGTGAATTGAGACCATTTCAGTTGGTTATAACTCATACATTTTGGCTTATTTTGTCATGTTATTTTCCCACTGTTGGTTGTGTAATTTTTCCTCTGTTTAATTGCTTACCCTGCCTAGTACTTTCTTTCTGCTATTGTTCTTAAAATTATGTTTACTTTTATCTCTCTTTAGGGTATCTTTCAGTTTTCACTTTGTAGTGTTGGTTTGGTGGTCATAAATTTCTTCAATTGTTCTTTGTCTTGGAAGTATCTTGTTTCTCCATTAATTTTGAAACATAGTTTTGCAGAGTACATCAGTCTGGGTTGGAAGGTTTTTTTCTTTCAGGATTTGAAATATTTCACTCCAAGCTCTTTGACTTGAGGGTTTTTGTTGAGAAGTTGACTGTTATTCTAATGAGTTTTCCTTTATGGGTTTTATTTCTTTTCTTTAACAGCTTTTAGTGTTCTGTTCTTGTGCCAAATTTCTGGGATCTTGATTATTTTATGACTTTGTGTAGTTTTATTTTGGAAGTGGCTGTTTGGAGTTCTATGTTCCCTATTGTTTTTTGTGTTAAATTCTTCATCTATTCTTGGGAAACTTTCTTCCACTATTTCCATGAAGAAAATTTTTATGGCATTTGTGCTCTCTCCAGCTTTCTCATTGACCCAAATCAATCTCACTTTATTTTTTTTCTTTCATCTTGTAGCTGCTGGATTGATTTTTCTTTTTGGTCACCTGCTATTTTTTAGATGTCTTTCTTTTCATGACCACTAGCTACAATTCTGTTTTCAAGATCTGAAATTCTATTCTCTCCTTCATTCAATCTGTTGCATATACTTTCTGGGATTGCATTTTGCTTCTGTGCCTTACCATTTTCTATTTTACCTTTTTATTTTACTTTCTTTTCTATGTTTATGCTTTTCAATATCTTACATTATATAGCTTTATAGTATTGAGCCTTTCCTAGTAGGCTTTTCTATTCTTCAGGGATGTCCTCTAGATGTAGGTGGTTCTTTACAGCTATCCAAAGAATCTACCTTCTCAAATTATAAAGAATGCTACATTACTATTTGGATCATCTACCAATTCTTTGGCACTGGGCTGTGGTGATGATTACAATCCTATACAATTGCAGTATTATGATACAGGGGAGAAAAATTGTTTATAACACATATGACATCTTTGCTAATGTAGTACAGCTAGTAATAACAATAGTTTCAATTACAACTTAACCACTGACAAACTATTGTAATCATTAACCTGCTATCTCCATCCATAGGTGTAAGCTCTGTTATATGACAAAATTAAACATACTGCGCACTTGTATGCAGTGAATTTTCCCTTAGTGGAGTGATCTTAGCCTTCTGAGGGGGATGCAGGGGTTAAAATAGGTAAGGACAAAGTGATGAATGAGGTCAGACTTTTACAGTCAAAGCTGGAGGTCAAAGGGTGATCACCCAAGTTTTGGAAACCAGATGTTTTCCAGAGGAAAGGATAATGAGATCATGAGAAAAATAAAGAAGAGACAAAAGCTGGGGTCAGGTGGAGGCCTCTTCCTCCAAATGGGAGAAAAGGGACTGTCTCTTCATTGTAGAGACCTTTACTTATCCCTTTTAGCAACTTAATCTCATATGATACCATGCTGTCCTAGCAACACACTATTCAGACTGTCTTAAAACTAGATATTCTCTATGCTGAAGCAGCTTCCTTTGGTGGCTTGCCATGGGTGTACATTGTTCTTGGAATGGCCATGCCTCAGTCTTGCACATAGTCAACTTCCAGGTTCAATGGCTCCCAACAAGGACAATAGAGGGAAAGAATGAAATAGAATGAGGAGTAATAAGAAATAAGAAACTGATTACTCACTTCAAAGTTTAAATTCAAGAAGTCATTTGGGAAAGACAGAAACAAGATCACTAGAAGAAAATAAATAGAAAAGAAACCTAAACTGTGAAAAACAGAAGCAATAGAAGAGGATGAAAAAGAAAAGAAGAAAGAAAGATAAAAGGAGACCAAAGAAAGAGAGGAGAGAAAAAGAAAAAAAAAACCCATATACAAAATAACCACAGAATGCAAAGCAAAACAAGATGACATTCAACCAGACAGGAAAAGGACAGTAATGAGACAAATAACGGAGAATAAAAGTAGTAAAAATATCTCTGGTGTTTACAGCTCTGTGACAGAATTCATATTATATCCTAGAAGTGTGCTAATCTTGGCCTCTGGATATGGAGTCTTCTTTTGGGAGCTCTCCAGATTCCAACTGCTGCTTCATATACTTCCACATTGCTGATCTCACTGATGACTCTGCTCTGAAGAGGTATGCGTTTGCCTGACACCCAGCGAATGGTTGTTGTCTTAGGTCTTGGGTTTCCAGTCAGTCCACCTGCCAATGGTGTGTGTCCTTATACTCCTCTTCCAGACATCATTCTCCTGGGAACACTGGAGGAAGCATAGAGCACTGACTCACGCTCTTTACACAGGCATCATGTTCTGGGGCAGTGGAGGAAGTGTGGAGTGCAGACTCACATTTTGTCTCAGGCACCACTGCCCACAGGTGATGGAGGAACTACAGAGCCTAGACTCATACTCTTCTCACAGGCACCACTCTTCAGGGGTGATGCTGATTGAAGTGTTTTTCATAAAGTCTTTGCCTATACCTATGTCTTCAACAGTTCTACTTAATCTCTATCCCAGCATATTTAGTGCTTTTCTTTTGCGATATATATCTTTGATACATTTGGATTTTAGTTCAGTACATGGTGAGAGACTTGCATTTAGTTTTAATCTTCAGTGTATGAGTAGTCAATTTTTTCACTACCATTTATTAAATAGGCTATCTTTATTAGAGTGAAGGCATTTGGTCCCTTTGTCAAAGATAAGGTGGCTGAATGTGCATGGAGATGTTTCTAAAACTTCAAATCTGTTCCATTGATTCTTGGGTCTGTTTTTTTCCCCCAATACCACGCTGCTTTTAATCCTGTTTGTTTGTACATAATTTCAAATCAGAGACTGTGTTTTCCCCTGCCTTGCCATTGTACCCTAAAATTGCTTCTTCTATTCTAGATATTATCTGACATCAATAGAATTTTAGGATAGTTTTCTCTAATTAGGTGAGGTATGGTATTGGTGTTTTGATTAGGATTATATTAAAACCATATAAAAATTTTAGAAGTATGACCTTTTCATTATGACAATTCTCCTCATCCAAGAAGAAGGATATTTTTCCATTTCATGATATCATCTTTGATCTTTCTTTTCTAGGAGTACTGTAATTTTTCTTTCTTTTTAAAAAATTTTTATTTAAAGAGAAAAAAACAAAAAAAGGTAGAAATAATACATAATTTCAAAATAAATAAACAGTAAGAAATTACAAGTTGATAAATTACATGTTGTCCTCTTAGAAATAATAGTTCAAGTTACAAAAGAAAATCATACAAAGTGGACATTCAAGTGGTAAGACTGCAAATCATTCTGTTCAAAGAACCAACAAAAATCTACTAATATAGTTATCAATCCTACACACTTAAACATGCATGCAGGTATATCCTTTTGAGCACTTTCTTTTCCTCTTTTTTATAATAGCAATAACACATTTTGGATTTTATTACTCCTGCATTTCTTACTACTTATTGTACTAGAGATACAATGTATATTTATAAATATTATCCTTATTTATTTCACTTATGAGGATAGTCTCAAGTTGCCTCCATTTACCTAAGAAGGCTTCAAGATGATCCTTTTTTTATAGCTGAGTAAAAAATTCCACATCTTTTTCATCCACTCTGCGGTTGATGAGTATTTTGGTTGTTTCCAAGATTTAGCTATTACAAATTGTGCTGCTATGAACATAGGTGCACATATATCACTGTGATGTGAACTTTTCAGCTTTTTTGGGAGTATCCCCAGGAGGGCAATAGTTAGATTGAAAGGAACTTACAAGCCTAGTCTTCTGAGAATTCTCTATACTGATTTCCATAGTGATTGCACCAGTCTACATTCCCACCAACAGTGGAGCAGTGTTCCTTTTTCCCTGAAGCCTCGCCAACATTTGTTACCAGTTGTTTTCTTGATAGCAGATATGTTTTCTGGAGGGAGATGAAATCTTAATGCTGTTTTAATTTCCATTTTCCAATGACTGATGATGGTGAACATTTCTTTATGTATTTATTTGCCATTTGTATATCTTTATCTGAGAACTGTGTGTTCATCTCAGATGCCCATTTTTGGAGAGGGTCTTTGAATTGGGGGGGGTTGATGCTTTTAAATTCTTTATGTTCTTTATATAAGTTCTTCATCTGAGGCATTGCTGGCTATAATTCTTTCCAAGTCTCTTGGCTTTCTTTTCACTTGGTGGTGATTTCTTTGAAGTGCAGAAACTTCTCAATAATATGAGATCCCAGTTGTTGATTCTTTGAAGTGTTTCCCATGCAGTTTGCATTTTGTTCATGAATTCTCTGCCTACCCCTCTGTCTCCAAGACTTCTGCCTACCTTGTCTTCCAGTAGATTTAGGGTTTATATTTTAATACTTAAGTCTTTGATCCATTTAGACTTTAGTGCTGAAACTGGTGATAGGCATGGATCTAGTTTCAATCTTCACCATGTGGAGAGCCAATTTTTCCAACAGCATTTATTAAAGAGGCTATCCCTTTTTTCAGTGAACATGTTTAGCCCCTTTGTTAAATATTAGGTGGCTGAGTGTCTTTGTAGTTGTACTTGCATCTTCTAATCTGTTTCATTGACCTTCAGGTCTATTTATTTGCTAGTACTATGCAGATTTCATCACTGTGTCTTTGTAGTATAATTTCAAGTCAGGAATTGAGATGCCTCCTGCCTTGCCTTTGTTGCCCAGCATTGCTGTTCCTATTCTAGGGTTCTTCTGTTTCCAAGTGAATTTTAGGAGTTTTTTTCTCTAGATCTGTGAGGTATGTCAATGGTATTTTGATTGAGATTACATTAAATCTGTATAACAGTTTTGAGAGTATGGCTGTTTTTACAATGTTGGTTCTTCCAATAGCAAGGAATATCTTTCCATTTTCTAATATCTTCTTCAATCTCCTTTTTTAGTGTAGCATAATTTTCAGCGGATAGGTTTTTTTACATTCTTAGGTTGATTTCTAAGTACCTGATTTTTTAGATGCTATTGTGAAGGGTGATGTTTTCATAATTTCTCTCACAGGGAGTTTTTTGTTTGTGTACAGGAATGCTATTGATTTTTGAGTGTTGACTTTGTATCTAGCTACACTGCTCAATTTGTTTATTACTTCTACTAGTCTCTTAATGAATATTTTGGTCCCTCTAGATAGAGTATCATGTCATCTGTAAAGTGATAATTTAGCTTCTTCCTTTCCTATGTTTATTCCTTTTAATTTTCTCTCTTGTCTGATTGCCCTGGCTAGTGTTTCCAGAACTATATGGAATAGGAGTGGTGATAGTGGGCATCCTTGTTTTGTTCCTGATTTTAAAGTGAAAGCTTTCAGTTTTTGTCCATTTAGTATAATGTTGGCTGTTAGTTTGTCATAGATAGCCTTTATAAGATTGAAGTAGACACTGTATATTCTGAGATTCTGAAAGGTTTTTATAATGAATATGTGTTAGACTTTATTGATAGCTTTTTCTGCATCTATTTGGATGATCATGTGGTTTCTGTTTTTGACTCTGTTGATGTGGTGTATTACAGTTATTGATTTATGTATGTTAAAACATCCTTGCATTCCTGGAATGAATTCCACTTGTTCATGATGTATTATCTTCTTGATGGTTTGCTTCATTCTATTTGCCAGTATTTTATAGAGAATCTTTACATCAGTGTTCCTTAGTGAGACTAGCTTATAGTTCTCCTTTTTGGTTGGGTCTTTCTCTGGTTTTGGTATGAGAATAATACTTGCCTCCAGGAATGATTTAAGGAGGATTGATTCCTTTTCAATTTCATTGAAGAGTTTAAAGAGTATTGCATCAAATCTTCTCTAAATTTCTTGTAGAATTCAGCCACGAATCTATCAGGACCTGGGCTTTTCTTTATTGGTAAGTTTTTAATTATGTTTCCAATTTCAATAGCTGATACTGGGTTATTCAAAATTGCTATATCTTCTTGGTTGACCTTTGGTAGTTCGTATGTTTCTAGAATCTATCCATTTCCACTGTGTTTTCTACTCTGAGTAGAGATTGTCAATGTAGGTATTCATGATCTTTTGAATTTCCATAAGATCTGTTATAATTTCTCTCTTTTCAGTTCTTATTGAGTGAATTTTAGTTTTTTCTTTCTTTTTTTGATAAGGTTTGCTAGAGGTTTGTCAATTTTCTTTATCCTCTCAGAAAACCACCTTTTTGATTCATTGATTCTTTTCATTTTTTAGTTTTAATTGTATTAATTTCTGCTCTAATCTTTACAATTTCCTCTTCTATGAGCTTTTAGTTTAACTTGCTCTTCTTTTTCTAGAAGCTCGAGATGAAGCATTAGGTTATTTGTGCTCATTTTGTTTTCTTGATATGACAATTTATTGCTATGTATTTCACTCTTAAGACAGCTTTCATTGCATCCCACAAATTACAGTATGTTGTTTCTGCATTTTCACTGAATTGTATGTATTGCTTTATGTCTTCTTTTATTTCATCTGTACCCCTTTTTAAACAAAAGGTTGTTTAAAAGGCTGTTATTTAATTTCCATGTATTTATGCAGGTTTGGCAATTTCTTTTGCCATTAATGTCCAATTTCATGTACTATGCTCACATATTACACATGGGATAATTTCAATACCTTTGCAATTACTTAAGAATGTGTTATGGAATAATATATGGTCTATTTTGGAGAATGTCCCATGCACAGCTGAGAAGAATGTATATTCTAATGTGGTTGGGTGGAACACTCTGTAAACATTCATTAAGTGCATTTGCTTTCATGTATGATTCAGTTCTATTATCTCTTTGCTGACTCTTTGTCTAGTTGATCTATCTTTTTGTGCCAATGGGCTAGTAAGATCCCTTTTTATAATTGTGTTCTTGTGTATTTGATTTTTCATGTCCATTAGTATCTGTCTTACATAGTTGGATGCTCCTGTATTTGGTGCATGTATATTTAGAATTGTTAGTTCTTTCTCTTAATTTTTTTTCACTAACGAGCATGTAGTGACCTTCATTATCTCTTTGAATCATTTTATGCTTGAAGTCATGTTGTCTGAAAATAGAATAGTTACCCTGCTTTTTTCTGGGTTCTTGTTGCATGGAATACTGTTTTCCATCCTTTGACTTTTAATCTATGAGTTTTGTTTTGAGTCAGATGTGTTTCTTGTATACAGCATATTGTGGGATCCTGTTTCTTGATGCATTTGTTAGCCTATTTTTTTGATAGGTGAATTGAACCCATTTACATTTTATACTACTACTTCGATGAATATTTTATTTATGTCATTTGCATTGTTTCCTGCATCTTCACTGACGCCTATTAATCTGATATTGTTACTCTTGGCATCATCTTGAAGGTGCTGGGTTGTCATTTTATGCTGTTTTGTTATTTTAAAAAGTTCTATCCTTTCATGATCTCTAGTTGCAATCCTGTCCTCAAGGCCCCAAATCCTGTCCTCATCTTCATTTAAATGGTTTTGCCTGCTTTGAATAGAATTTTCTGTTTCTTGGATGTGTTTTTGTGTTTGTTTCATGAATTATTCTTGTATTCTATATTGTTCATTCAAAGTTTCAGTCTGTTTCTGATGCTCCTGTACTTTTTCTCTATTTCTTCTTTACCTGTGCTCAGCAATTCCTTTAGTAAGGGTGTTATTTCTGTCTTTACATGGGAGAGTATTTCTAATTTGATTTCCTCTATAGCCTCATGGAGCTTTTTAAAAAATTTCACTCACTATCTTTTCAGAGATTTCTGGTGTGTTACATTTGATATCACCTATTTCAATGTGTCCTGTACTTGCTTCTGGTGGACTAGATGTTTGAGATTGCATTTTGCTTTTTCATTTTGCTATTTTCCTCTTTCATGTTAATATTTGGTCCTTCAATCCCACTAGTGTCAACTGTTGGTAGTGTGTATCTTGGGGACCTAATGTAAAGTTAATGTTTTTCCAATTACTGGGTCCCTCAATGAATAGGTGGGCCAGCCGCCTGACTTCCCACTGCAAGGCCTCTTGGGTGAGTCCTATATTCTTCCTGGGCTGACAAGCCTAGTAGTATTGATGTAGGTCAACCTTTAGTTCCTGCTATTACTTTATCTTCAAGTTATTCTGGGTCACCAAATCTGTCTATAGTCTTTGTCTATAGTCTATACTTGGCTGAGGCCCTATTGTGTGCCTGTGTGTCTCATAAACCCTTTTGATTTTCTCCATATTGAGGGAGTCCTTATTGGCACACTCCTCACCCTGCCTGATGTTTTCTGTGTGCAGGAAGGGGTCACAGTCTTTTCAGACACACCAAGGTCTTACAGTTAGTTGGAAGAAGCTTTATTACTGACCCTGTTTACCAACTGTACACCTCTATATTTTAGGGGCATAATCACCACACTGACTGGAGCCTGATGAGATATTCTGTTTGTGTGAGACAGTTACTGAATCTCCCTTCAAGCTAGAACAATTAATCCACTGTAGTCCAAGGTTCTGGGAGAAAGGTGGGAGTTGAAGATCAACAGGAATATTAGGTCCAGGAGGTAGGGAGTGTCCCCAAGGGGCCAGTAGATGTCATGGGTCCGGGCATCTGCTGGGCATGGGCCAAGGCCCCAGGGCAGTGTGGTGTTCCTCCATGGTGGCTGGAGTTGTGCAGGATGCTCACCGCTGTGCAGGCCAAGGTCTGAGGGCAGCATGTATTCCCCAGGGCTGATGTGAATCACCCAGGGAGCACGCAGTGGTGCAGGCCAAGGTCCCAGGGCAGCGCGGTGTTCCTCAGTGGTGGCTGGAGTAGTGCAGGAAGCATGTGGCTGCTGTAATTTTTGAACACAAAGGTTTTTATTTCTTTCTTGGATTGATTCCTAAATCCTCCTTTTTTTTGCATGTTATTGTGAAAGGTTTTTCTCTAATATTTTCACAGTGAGTTTGTATTTGTATAGAGAAAGACTATTGAATTATGAATGTAGACTATGTATCCAGCTATGTGACTGAATTTGGTTATTAAGTCTGCAAATCTTTTCATGACGTTTTTGGAGTCTTCCATGGAGCATATCATGTCATCTGCAAATTATGAAAAGTTGTGTGATCATGATAATAATGATAAAGTTGTGCTCAAGATACTATCAGACTACAACAAAGAGCATAGGGCAGAGCAGTGGTTTTCACTCATAACATTCACCCATAAGAATATACGCAACACACTTTCAAAATACTGAGATTCTGAGTATCACCAGAGTGCTTGATTTAATTAGTATTTTTCAGAGGCATTATTTTTAAATAATGCCTCTCTACCTGGCAGTTGATGTTCCATTAGATAAGCTACTATAATTGCTGAAATATTCCAAACATTGTATTCTTTATTCCACACATCATTACCTCATTTTTGAAATTAAATGTTCCAGTCTTCATCCCTGTTTGTAACATTTAAGTTCTTATCAGATACTACTTCTTCTGAGAGATCTTCCCAAATCCTCACAGGTAGACTTAAGGGTGCTTTTTCCCCCCTGTGTTCTTACTGATGCACTGACTAAAATCACAGATAATGTCTTTAGTAGAGATATTAGTCACAATGGATTGAGTGCCTTGTATATATATACGTATTGGTGTGAGGCTTCTAACTCTTTGGGCAGGGTCTGGCATATGGGTGAAAAAATGGGTTGAAGCAGTCACATCTTGATTTCAATGGCTTACAATTTAGTAGATTTTTTGTGTTTAAAAGGTTCTGGTGTCATTTCGAAGGTCATGCATAAATTATTTTTTCATACAAAAAAATTTAAGTATTTTTTCCTATCTTTTCTGCCTAACATGTACTTAAACTGATATTGACATGGTTTTGACAGTGTTCAGATTTCCTAGATATTCTGTCTCATTTTAAACCATCAGTGAACAAGGGACAGATAAGTCTCCAAATTCAATATTCTTCAAACATTAAACTGCATCTTCATTTCCTCTTCATTTCCTCTTCAAATGAGAGTTTTCTTCATCAAACCATTTGGGTTCTGGTTGATCAAAGTTAGTAAGTTACTGAGATACTTACTGGTCATTATTTTTCTGTCCTGCTAATCAACCACTGGTTTGATTCTTTCAGCTTTTGTTTTAAAACAGCAGTCATGCAAGGTGAAGTTTAATTGCCAAGGGAATCCAATTATCCGAAAATACTGTGGTCTGGAAACAAGTTGGGAAACAAAGGTAACAACAAGAAAACTTTGAATTTGAACTACTAAATTTGTTTTCATAAAAGTAGTTTAGTAGCATAATCTCCTTTTGCAGATATCAATCACAGTTTTAGTTGTGGTCTGCTAGGTTACAGTGAATAGTGAAACAGTACATAAAGGGCTGTAGATAATGAAGAAGGGCAAATCACTGAGTTTTACTTTTTTCTCACATAAAATTCTGTCTTGGGTTTCAAGGCTGAAATTAAAGTTGTGAGGAAAAATCTAGGTCAGCTCAATATGATGTCATTAGAATAGGTAAGGGACTTGGGAATTCAAATGATGATTTCTTTATTTGCATCTCAATAATCACTTTAATAGGGTGAAGGCAAATTAATAACCTACAGAAGTTAAAAGCAAGGCTTACTTGCTCTGTTTTCATTCTATTCTTCAGAAAAAGTTAAAAAGGGGAGAGACATACTCAAATGATACACACAGAATGAGGAGAAAGACTGCTAAAGCCCAGCTGGCTTATCTGTGTGCCTATTTACAGCAGCATCATTTCAACATGAGGGAGAAAACCAGCAGAGTGATATTATCAGGCAATTAATTATTTTGTTGTGATCTATGTTTATTAGGCATATATTTGATTTATTTTTTCTCTCTAAATTTGAGCACAACAATGTAAAGTAGAAGTGGATAAATTTTGGAGAAAAGAGCAAATTCTGGAATCCACAGGCATGAAAATTAACTTTAATAGGGAAAAAACAAGGATGAGGTAACTTAATTGGATTAAGTCATACAAGTACAGTGAAGATTTAGTAACAGAGTTTCTGATAACTCAGTTTTTACTTTTTCAGAGAACAAATGGGGTAGACTTAAACAAATATGAAGAAATTTAACTTGTAGCAGAGTAGAGGTTTTGGATGATTGGAATGTTAATGCACAAAAAAGGCCAGAGAAGACAATAAATTCCAAGTAGTATATGTTAGATAACTTAGATATGCCACTGGTATGGACTGGTCCAGAAGTTCTCTGTATACATATCAACAGTATTTTTATCTATGACTTTATTAGCATGGTGCTCATTTTTTCTACTTTCTTCCACTATGAACCTTAGAATGCGTAAGACTGTATTCTTGGAAACTGACCAAATTCATGTGAATACATAAAGCAAATTATTGTATTCATAGAGAAAATGTTAAAAAGTCTTGTTTTATAACTTTAATGGGCTTTAATTAAGAAAAAGAAACAAATAAAGAAAAGAAAAGCATAGTAATGAAAGTACCAAAGAACAAAATACTGAAATTTGATGTATTGTATATTTCATCTCTACCTCCAGTCACTACTAATATACTACTGTAAGGTAGTTCAATCACAAAAGATACGTGACAGGAAAATTTTTATTATTAACTCATGGTTGACTTGTTTTGGTCTACAGTAACTTTAGTTATTTCCTATGATCTTAATTCATGTAAATTCTATAGATTTTAATCCAGGTAAATTCAGCTGAATAGCTGAGTAGATTTAATGGATGTCTTCCTTTCCATTTAGTTTCTACTGAAATGACCTTCACAGTTTATTTAGTAGAAAAACTGTTTACCAAATCATTAAATATTAATTATTGAAAATGAGCTAATGTGTAGTACAAGATGTGAAGGACCAAAAATTTTAATCAATTCAGTGAAGTGAATTTTTCTTTTGTTTACTTACATTTCTGCTTTTTAAAAATATACTTTTAATTCATTTAATCAATAGTGATTACTTATATACTTGTTTTTTAAACACCAGGTTCTAATAGTTTTTTCACAGAAATGTTTGGCAATACTTAAAATGAATTATATTGAATTAAATCTATCTGAGAATAAGACAGCCACATTGATGACATTTTCTGATTAGATGTAGAATGTTTTGTTTGCCTAATTTTTGCCTGTTATTTGTCCTTATAAATTTTTTGAGATTGATAATTTCATTCTACTTTATAGTCTATTTGTTAACTTTTAAAAGATTCTGATACTACTGAGTTTAAGTGACCAGAAGAAAGATTATTATTGCTTTCTTGGATTCAGAAACAATTTTACTTAGGAAAACATGTTTACAGAGTTCAGTGTAATTGATATGAAAACAAAATAGTTTTTCAAATAGAGAAACAACCAATTTTAAATTTCATTTAGAATATGGTATAATAAGTGACAAATACTTTGTTATTTCCAACTTTAAAATTTCTAACAATACTATTTGCTTGTTTCATTATTTGTGTTTGAGTCTTATAGCATTCTATTTGCTGGGTAAGGGATTACTTTGTTTTATTCGCCTCAGATTCCCTTCTTTTTTTCCTTTGTTTTTTTTTTTTTTTTTTTTGGTGTGTGCTACTTGGAATTGAACTTGGGGCCTTGTGCATATTAGCAACATCCTCTACCACTGAGATATGCTTTTATCTCTCAGATTTTCTTTCATTATCTTTTTTCTAGAGTCTATTAGATTTGGTGATTGAATGTGTATTTACTCATCCATATAATGAATATTTTTGTAGATTTGGTGTCTTTTTTATTTTCACATGAAAATTTTTCAATAAAATGAAGTGCTTCACAGTCTCCAAAAGGCCATTATAAATAACACCACAAATTTCACCAAGTATCGTCTCAGTATACACCACCATGCTCTATGATAATGGCTTCTCTATCTCTATTTCTGACACTGTATTCTAAGCCAGTATCTTTTCTTACAGTACTATTTCTTCAAGATAAAACAAATGTTTATAATCCATCTTTCTGCTTTAGTGTTTGGGATTATGAAGTGCATTCACAATGCAGTAGAGTGATTTTTTAACAATGTAAGGTTGACTCTGTTATTTTTCTATTCAAAATTCAATTTCTTGTTAGTTCACTGAGAGTAATAACCAGTCGTTTAAAAGAACCATATCAGTGATCTGTGTTCCTGTTACTTTCTAAATGTCATCTGCTATAAACTACTTCCTTGCACACTAAGGCTAAGCCTCTTTAACCTTTTTGTAGTTCTTCAGACACCCCATGTCATCTCACACCTCAGGTTTTGGCTCCTGATTTCACCACTAGTTGGAGCATGCCTTCCTCAAACAGCTTAATGACTGTTTTATTCATGTTCTTAGAATTCTGCTCAGTCAGATGTTCCA
Source organism: Cavia porcellus (assembly GCF_034190915.1). NCBI lineage: Eukaryota > Metazoa > Chordata > Mammalia > Rodentia > Caviidae > Cavia > Cavia porcellus. The sequence goes on from NW_026947489.1 coordinate 37,810,902, forward strand.
CAAGAACTATGCTGATGATCCTACTGTGTAACAACACTCTCAGTACTGTCTTATTTTTCCTTGCTTAGTCTTTCCCTGTAACAAAACTATTAATTAGCACTTTTTGTTTCATTTATATATTTACTGACAGGGTTTCATTATATAGTTGAGCCTGAGCTTCAACTCATAGCATTTTCCTGGCTAGCATATTGTTTTATGTACATATTTTGTAATAATCTGCCTGTCTCTCTCTCTCTGTCAAAATGTAAATCTGTGAGAATATAAACTTTCCCCTTTTTTGCTTTGGACATGTTCCTAATGTCTAGACTAGTTCATGGCACAAAATATAATGAATTAATGGATAGCAACTATGTCATTCCAATCACTCAAAAATCTTTTTCTGATCAGTTATTATTTGCAAGATAGTGTATAAGAAAACCAGGGGAATAAATGTTTAAAGGAATTATATTTTATAGTCAGTTTTTAATTGTAAAGGAGAAATAAATATGAACAAGTAAATAAATTAAATGTGTATGCAGGTCATGAGTAGTGACAGAAGATGTGCCATTCAAGTTGAACATGAGATTTATCTGGAGAAGTGCAAAGAGTAAAAGATAATTTCTCACATGAGCATCAAAACAAAGTCACAGAGTCATACAAATCTCTATCACACAGTAGTTCTCTGTCTGTTGGGAGTATGCGACTGGGTTATTACTCCTGCAGGGGTGAGATGGTTAACACTGATCCCCCTAACCGTGAATTAATACCAGTACTCATTGCTTGTGTTTTATCAGGTGCACCATGTGTATCAGCCCTCTAGGTCTCCCATCATCCCTTGGGACACTAAGACATCAGGAAATTAATTTACTATCATATATAGTAACAGCACTAATGGACAACAGAAAGTCATTTGGATTCTTTGAAATGTTCAGGTAATATTTAGCTCCATAATTTATATACTTTTCCATAGAGTTTATTAGTACAGTCTGATTAATTTGAGTTGTTTCATTTTTCTGCTTATGTGATATGAAATTAAACTTAGCAAAAGAGCGAATGAATGGAACAAACCACTCTGTAGTATCTCAGTTTGTACTCTTGGGACTTTCCAATTCCTTGGAGATTCAGATTTTTCTTTTTTTCTTTTCTTGTCTTTTTTATTTATCCAGTTTGGTAGGAAATTTCCTCATAGTCATCACTGTAATCTCTGCCCCTTCCTTGCGTTCTCCCATGTATTTCCTGCTGGCCAATCTCTCGGTCATTGATCTAATATTTTGCTCCATTGCAGCACCAAAAATGATTAGTGATCTTTTTAGGAAGCAGAAAGTCATCTCCTTTGGGGGTTGCATAGCTCAGATCTTCTTTAGCCATGCTGTTGGAGGCACAGAGATGGTGCTGCTCACAGCCATGGCCTTTGACAGGTATGTGGCTATATGTAAGCCTCTGCACTACTTGACTATCATGAGCCCATGGATGTGCATTGTTATTTTAGTGGGTGCCTGGGCCATTGGTCTCATTCATTCATCAGCCCAGTTGACTTTTGTAGTAAACTTGCCCTTCTGTGGCCCTAATGTGTTGGACAGCTTTTATTGTGACATACCTCGGCTCATCAAACTTGCTTGCACAGATACTTATAAGCTGGAATTCATGGTAACTGCTAACAGTGGATTCATTTCCTTGAGTGCATTTTTCTTGCTCCTGCTCTCTTACTTCTTCCTCCTGGGCACTCTTCAAAAACATTCCTTAGGAGGTTCACGCAAGACTGTTTCCACTTTGTCTGCTCATATTACTGTAGTGGTTTTATTCTTTGGTCCACTTATTTTTTTCTATATGTGGCCTTCTCCATCAACACACATGGACAAATTTCTAGCCTTGTTTAATGCAGTTTTGACTCCTTTCCTAAATCCAGTCATTTACACATTCCGGAATAAAGAAATGAAGGAAGCAATGAGAAAGTTGTTGAAGCAGCTCTTGGGTGTTAGAAAATTCTGGCTTGATGGGAAGACAGAATCTAGTCTAAGTGACTCCTGGAAATCATAATGACCAATCCACTTGACAAAGGGACTTTCTACTTGGCATCATTTGGAGTGATTACAGACATTCATCATCCATTGGATATCTATTTTTTCCCTTTGGAAGAATGGGTGATATTCTTTTATGAAAAGAAAGTGCAATTTTAAAAAAATGCTAACTTGAAAATAAGATTATCTTAATTCTATATTTTAATTCCCAAAGAACAGTGCCAATGATAGTTTTCACACATATTGTGTAAATAACTTTATGAAGATAAATTGGCTTAAGCTGTATTGTTCTATAATTTCTCTTAAAATACATATATTGTATATTATATAATTAAAATATATTATAATTTTAATTACATAATATATTAATTATAATTATAGGATTGTTGTAAGATGGACTAACATGTTACTTGATGATACTAGAATCCGAATCTCCATTTTAGCTGCCGATGTTGTGTCATAATATACTGCTTTTCATTTTAGACTCTTGCTGTAAAACAAAGATTGATGTTTGGGAGAATAAATAAATCTATCTTCAAGGCACAATTACTTTAGGGTTTAGTTGATGATCATGAGTGGATCAAATCCAGCCTGCTGCTCTTTCTATAAATAAGTTTTGGCTGAATCCTAGCCATATATATATATATATATATATATATATATATATATTCATTTTTATTTTGTCTTTGGCTGTTCTTATATTACAACAGCAAAATTTAGTGGTTTCAACAAAGCCATACAGACTACAAAGGCAAAATATCTAGCCCTTTACAAAACATTTGTCAATACCCAATCTATGTGACCAAAAATTAAGCAACAGTCTTCTTCTATGGAAAAAAGTACAGAAGCAAGATATATAAATTAGAATGTATAAATGATCACAAATCTAGAAATTAATTAATACTTAGAGATAAGTGGTTGACATAATAAAAAGCAGAAAAATAAAAAAGGAGATACAGTATGCAAACAGAGAAAGCATGGTGTTAGAGGTCAAATAACATCAAAGATGAGTAAATGGTAAGTTTGAACTTGAACCCAGGCAGTCTGGCCCTACAACCTGGATTCTTAATCATTTTTTGATTTTTATTCATACAGAATATCAATGCCAGTGAACCTCTATCTTATATTTATTCACTTCAGGACGATTTTCTATACCCTTTTCTTTCCTATATTTATATCAGTGTCTGGCTGGTGGCAAAATAACTGTGAAATAAGTAAATTATGTTATGATCATATGATGTGAAATTACATACATATGGTTTAGCTCTTACTGAATAATAAATAATATGCAGATAGATTAAAAAGTGACAAAGGAGGGAATAAACAAAAATATTTGATCTAGTTAAAAATAATGAATATTTGTAAGCTGAAGTATCAATAGTAATTCTTTTCAAGCTTGGTGAACGATGACCTTTCTGTCTTCTTGTATGATTCTATAATTTTAATTTTTGCATTTTATTTAAAATAGACATAAAATACATATAATTTATGTACATCTTGTTTTTAAATTTTGTACAGATGGATGAATGGCTAAATTGTATTAATGAACATGTATTACTTCACATTGTTTATCATGTTTTTTTTGTGGTAAGAACACTTAACAATCTATTAACAATTTTCAAGAACATAACAAACTGTTATCCAAAGTGTAAATGGTTGTACAACAGATGTCTTGCACTTACTTTTCCTGTCTAAAAAGCTTTATAGTCTTTCATAAAATCACCCCGTCTAGTTGGGAACCATTATATCTTCTAATCTTTTTAATTTAGAAATTTCTAGATTCCACACATAAATGATGGCATGTAGTATTTGACTTTCTGTGCCTGGTTTTTTTACTTAATATAACGCCCTGTAGGTGCATCCAGCTTGCTTAAAATTATAATACTGTCTTAGTTTTAATGGTTAAATAATATTCCATTGTGTATCTGACACATTAATTTTTTTTTTATTTTAAAGATAGTAAAATACAACAAAACAAGACCGAACAAAGCCAATCAAGACAATACAGCAAAATTGGTACAGAACTTCAGAGCAGGATGCCGGGAAAACAATAATAGCTATCACAATATACCTTGTTATTGGCACAATAGTTGTCCATTTCATCAAGAATAGCAAAATCAAACCAAAAGCAAAACACAATGAAACCAATCAAAACAGCATATTGAATAAAACAATCAGAACAAAGCAAAAACAGTGAAATCAGTATTGGCCATCCAAGACAAGATAGAAGGAAATCTCCCATGTTTGCTATATTGCATACTGTCATCTTCTCTTTTAACAATTTTTTCTTTATTTTTTAAAATTGTTTTTCTTTAATGGCATGAACTATTGGTAGTATGTAAAATACATTAAGTGATGGGAGAGATAAATTGCAGGACCTAGCTAAGACTAATTGCTCTGTTGTTTCTGCAAGAAGCAGAAAGTTGTGTATACATCTCCTCATCTCTGTGTTCACCTATCATATGCTAATTTTTTGCTACTCCATGTTTTCACGTCCTTTTCCACTGTTTTAAATCTTTCATATTTACCCATACTTTTTGCTCGGAACACTTGTTTCAACTTTTGAAACCACAATAATGAAGTATGTCAAGATTTTAGTTTTAAAACATTTGTCTGGTAATGAAATATATAAAGAACTCACACAACTGCAAACAAAAAAACAATAAAAACAATGAAGCAAACCACTAAACCAAACCCAAAAAACCCCCACCAAAAGCCAAACCCAGAAAACCAAAATAAAATGGAAATAACCCAGTTTCAAAAGTGAGAGAAGAATCTGAATAGATAAAAGATGAAATAAAAATGAACAAAATATATATTAAAATTTATACAATATCAATATCAGAGAAATACAACTCAAAAGCATATTGCAATATCACTTTATACCTGTTAGGACTACTATTATTAAAAAAAAAGGAAAGGTGACTTTTGGCAAGATTTTGGAGAAATGAGAATCTATGTATCTTCCTGGCAGTGCTGTAGATTGGTATAACCCTCCCATAATAACAAATGGAAGTTCCTTAAAAACTTATAATTACTATTCCACATCTGGGTTGTGAGGGGAAAGTACCAACTTTTTCTCTTGTATTCTCACTGTCAACACTAAACACTTTTGTGAGAAGATGTATTTCCTGCTATGTATCATGGAATCCTTCAGTGGACACCAACAGAGAATCCTATAATTCAGTTTAATACTGATAGTATCTACCTGAGTTAGTATCAGATCTGATGGCTAAGGTTCACAAATCTTTTCCACTTTAGATATTGAGTATAAGTTTATCACCTATAAATCTGACAGACCAACTTTCAATTGAGTTCTCACTCTTTTCAGTTTGTGTTATTTGCTATTGTGGCTCACAGAACTCAGATAAGCACCTTACATATGTTTACTCATTTATTGTAAATATCGCAGATTATATAGGTGAGCACTGAGATGGAAGAGATGTATGGTACAGAGAAGGTATAATAAGATATAAAGAAGAGAATGTATAACTTTCATGCCCTCTCTTCAGTATGGAACCCTCTAAGAAACTACACATGTTCCTAAATCTGGAAAAATTGTGAACTCTGCATTTTTCTTGTTTTCTGGAGGCTTTATCACATAGGTACAGTTGAGTAATTCATTGGTCATTGGTACCAACTCAACTTTCACTCCTTTTAATAACCCAGAGTTTGGGAGTGTGCTTTCTTAATTTTCTAATACTGTCTTTCTGGTGACCAGCCCTCATTCATCCTGAGAAAACTACCAGGATATCTATTCACCAAGTACATTATTAACATATGAAAGATGCTCAATACTATAGTGATTCCAAGGGTTTTAGAAACTGTGTGGTAGGATCCAAGAGCATCAATCAAATACACATTTCTTATTATGTTACAGTTTTACATAGATAAATGCCTAAAGCAAATGACTCGCATGTTAATTAAAACAGTCACATTAGCAAAGGTGTGGAAACAACCTGTGTCCATCAACGGACAAATAAAGAAAACCTGGCATATCATATACATTGACACGTACATATACATCATACACATATACATATCATATCATTCATCCGTAAGAAAATAGAAAACTATATTTGTGACAACATAAGTGAACATGGGAAGTATGCTAGATGAGATAAATCCAGTACAGAAAGACAAATACCACATTATTTCACTATCTGTGAAAGTTTTACATGTTAAAAACTCAGGGGAACAGAGAGTACAAAGGAAAAGATGCTTGGGGTTGGGTAAATGGGGTGATGTTTAGCAAAGTATAAAAATTTTTTCAGTTAAACAAGTTCTGGAAATCAAATATATAGTATGATTGGTGATGGGTATGATAAGTAATTTGATGGTGATTATTATTACAGAATATATATGTAAAATAATCCATGCCCTGAAATACTCTGTAAAGCTTTGTTACATACTCCAAATAAAGTAAAATTCTAAATTGTACTACAGTTTTTTAAGGAATATTTGGATTTTTTCCATTAAACGATTAGAAAATAGATTTTGCTTTTATTTGAGATCTCCCAAGTCATGTTAGAATTATAGTTAACATGGGTCAGGGCATGCTTTCCTATCAATCATGAGCCATGAAACACCTCCCCATCAATCTGTAAATTTTTGGTCCTTAATATGAAATAAAATAAAATAAAGCAAAATAAAGTGGTTGGGTCCTGCTTAGTAACCCATCTCTCTAACCATCAATAGGCACAGATGATAAAGTAGTCACTAAATCAGTTCTTGGGGAAATCTCCAACTCAGGTGCAGGTGCAGAAACACTTTTTAAAGTGTGTGAAATTAACTGTTGGCCACAGAAGAACTCATTATCTACTCATCCATATGGATTGCATCTCATGGATACAATTATAATAGAGTGAATTATGGAAAAAGACAGGTGCAGCTAGCACAGAGAACATGATTCAGTGTGAAACATCAAAACACACCTAGGAAGAGACTTGGGTTCTAGACCAGAAATAAAAGACACTTCTACACACAACTGCAGAGCTCATACTGATTCCTTTTTCTGTGCCAGCCTGCTTCTCTTTGAGCATACTATCACATCAATGTACTTTGTTACTTGTTCTTCTGTATCTGAGTGACTCATCTAATTTGTTCATTGTATATGAGAACCTGGACCCTTGGGACCCACTGGCCCTTTAGTAACTGGCACCATGGTGAAAATATAAAAATTTTTAAAAGTAAATGCAAAAATAATCTAGTAAATCTGTTTTAAATAAAGTTATCCTCATTTTTTTGTCCTCCTTCCCCTTAAATCCTCATTTTTTTGTCTTCTCATTCTTTAAATTAGATAATTCTTTTAGCCTAATAATCTTAGTTTGAGAATTCCAGAACTGTAGGCACCATTTGTTACCACCTCTACTGTAGCTAGTTAATTGCTTTTATCAAAATTGCTGTGTTTATATTGTTTCTGTCCTAGGGTATACGAGTTAGAGGGATGTGGGTGATGCTTATAAAAGGGAAAATTAGTTTGTGGAATTTTTCTCTTAGATTATGCACTTAAAATTGTCATGTCTGTTTTCCTGATCTCTGATTCTCCTATTTTCTCTCTACTTTAGTGTTTCCATTTTGATGAACCTATGGCTAGTGTCACTTCCATAGTATTACTTTGCACAAGGGCAGTCTATAAAGTTATGAAATGGGACCAAATGAATTCCAAAGAAACACTAAAAAGCACTTACTTGGGAGCTTACTGAATGCATAGTATATCCTCATGATGTACAGCAGAAGACAGAAATGTCCTACCCAGGTGTGTTCACAGTAAGGGGATCAGCATATGGCGTTTACAGGAGGGCTTACAGAGTTTGGCTCAGGATAAGGGCAGTTTCTTTCAGTGTTGCTGACAACAACCTGGATGGACACCTTTACTGATTCCTGGAAATGTTCAAGGTCCCATCTTGGGCTCAAGCTTGGCTGGGAAAATCTGAATGCACCACAAATGGGCCAAGGTTTTCTGTGACTTTTTTGTCATGACACAGCAACAGAGGAGCAGAGGCAGACCTTAAAATCAGTTCACCTTTGGCTTCCCTTTTATACTACTATATAATTTGGTCAAACAATTTCAATGTTATCTCTAGTATCAAAGTACTTCTGTCTCCTGATTGTTCATTCTGCTTATTATACAAACAAATGTGATACTCTGAATGCTAAATGAACTGTTACAAAGTGTTTCACAAGTTTTTAACTAGTGTTCATTCAAGTTCAAGAACTCATCTTCAATAGGATTGTCAAAGTTGCTTGGAAAACTACCTCTTCAAAGATTTGTGCTATTTTACGAATTTTCTACTCATACTTTATTATCTATTTTTCCACATTTCCTTTCAATTTTTCCTGTCATATTATGAAATTATGTTTTGTTTCCTATCTTCTTTTACTACTGTCACCAGTAGTATAATTTTGATTATTTCCTTATTATTTGATTACAGCTACTACTTTTTTTTCAATACTGGAAATCAGACTCACAACCTCATTTTTGCTAAACAGGTGCTGTGCAGCTCCTACTTTAATTACACTGATGCCTAGTATGAAATTCATGGCCATTTCTTTGTCTTTTCCTTATAATCTCTCCACAGAATATACAATCAAGGCTATTACTTATTTCTTTAACATTCTTTTCTTTTTTTTCTGGTGCAGTGTAGAAACTGGGCTTTGTATACAAATATAACATGTAAAGTAGTAGTAATGGTAATATGACAGTGATATAAATACTATGCATTTGATTTTCTAACCTTTAAAATATTTTTATATGTAGACTTTAATCAAATCTTCCTTATGACTTCAATTTTTAAATGATTTCTAGACTTAAATTACAGCTGTGATCTTTCTTGCTTCTTGTGATATTTTATAAATTGCTTCTTAACTTTGATGAATTTTTTTAGGCATTCAAACTGTAGTCTGCTTTGATTCTTTCTCATTTTAATCAGCATTCACCTCTCCCTCCATCTTTTTGACTGATAGTAATTTCATGTAGTTCAAAAATCTTTGTTCTTCTACAAGTAGCTATAAAATCTTGGGTAACCTTATTACATAGGTGTTAAGTGTTTATTTATATAGAGTGGAATATTCTGAGTGCAATGAAATTCTTGTCTAAGGTCATAATAGAAATAAATATGTTTAATAAAAACAATCAAAATTGTAATCATAGTTGTATAATGCAGTCAGCCAGTACTGGATTTGGAATTAAAAGTCTGATTTTTGCCTCTGATTTAACTAGACCTTACTTTTGATAAGTTGTACTTTTAATTTGAAATTCATCACCTATAAATGAAAATAATTCTACTCTCTGACATACCTACCCAATGATGTAAAATTACTTCATAAGCATGATGTTCCATGCAAATAATGCACCTATTTCTGGCTCTACAAATTCATCATTATGTATTTTAGAAATACTTAAATCACCTGTATTTTTTTAAGAAATGGCAAATAAGGACTGGACGTTGGAAACTGGAAGTTCATTATTTTGCTGCTTTTATGTCATTTTTTTTGCTGTACATGTTATTTATTGGTATCTAAGTCTTCATGAAACTAAACTATGAACATTTACAAATTCAGATGAGGCTTCTTACTTCTCAGAAGGAAATTTGCAGCAGAAATATGAGGTTTCTTTTGAGGAAATGGCCAGCTTTGAATTTGGAAGCTTCAATTATGCATGTCTGGTTTAATGAAACGATGGAAGAATAGAAAAACAATTGGGGATAATAGCTCAGTGTTACAGTGCCTGTCTGGTAAACATGAGGCCCTGAATTCAATTCTTGATAAAAACTTATAGAAAAAGAAAAACAAAACAAAAATTATAGATATTTGCCTTAGGAAAGCATTATTAACTAAGCAAATAAAGCATCTTTGTTATTTATCTCATTCTGTATACTGCCAAACAAAGACTCAGAAAAAGTAGTAGTCTACGCTTCTCAATCTTACAATATATTTAGGAGAATGAGTATGTAAAATTAAAACCATTGAAGAATTATAATTAGTAACAAAGGATTTGGTCTAAATAAAGTTCTAGTTACTATATTCTATTTGAATACTTTCTCTTCCAATTTAACTAAACTCTTGGTAAGTTTTCAAAGCTCATATCAAGTCTTTTCATTGTTGTAATACCTTATTGTAAATTTCCTAGTGCATTCTTCCTTACCAAAAACAAATATCTGGAACTTCTATAAGATGTGATTACAAATATGGTGAATGCTTAACAAAAGATTACATTAAAAGACAAATTTTAATTAATTCCCTTCAAAATGCTCCCACTTACTTCAAACACAATTATCCTATCATTCTTGCCATTTTTTGAATCAATACTAGAAGTTGTTTATCATGAGTGTCATTAGTTGAGGTGTTATGACTATCTCAGTTTGCTGAATCAATGGAAAATATTTAGCTTTCGTTTTGAAATGGGGAACACCCAGAAATCACATGGTGTCAAATCTGGTGTCTCAGGAGAATGAGGAATCTTATTTGACATAAATTGTCATAAACATTTTGAATCAATACAGGATATTGAGGTAGCCACAAAATGACACTCAAGAAAGAAGATTTCACAACTGCTTCATATATATGCAAGCATAGTGGAATGAGTGTGTCCAAAGCAAGGGGAAGTATTTTGAGGGAAATTAATGGTAATAAGTCTTTTACTATAAAAATTAAAAAATAAACTTTATTTTTTGATCACCCCACATATGTTGCTTTATATTGTGGTTTAATTTTACTGTAGAATTGTTTTTATAATGAAATTTAAATTTTGTTGATTTGCAAGAGTTAGAGAAGAAAACATTATTATGCTATAGATTTACTAGGAAACTTTCATGGAGGAAATGAGATTTTAATTACCTAAAAGGATGAATAGTGATAAGCCAGGTTCAGTATCACACTGTCCAATAAGTAACCACTATACATAGGTATGGAGCCTTAAAATATGACTAGAAATGTGATAGCTTGGACGCCAGAATAAAATCCAAGGAAGCAAGAAATTAAGAAATTTGGAGCAAAGGCTTTATTTCCAGGCCTATGACACAGCCTCCAGTAGCCAATATGGAAGACTGTGTGCCTAACAGACTAAGGGCAGGATTTTTAAAGCTAAAAAAACCACAAAGCTGTTGACCTATTTCAGATAACATCTGGGATTCTTGGTACATTCCGTTGCTCTCTGTGGTTAAACACTTTCCCTGAACAGCACACCTTGCAGAAACATGCAGAAGGCAGATTGGGGGGATTTACAAGAAGCTGAAACTTAAGTCTTTACTGGAAATGGAAATTTAATCCTATAGAAATGGTGCATACAGAACAGGATGGAGGTGCATTGATTAGAGCTAGGCCATAACAACTGCTGATGCCCAGCATTACAGAGGAGTATTGTACTATTACAGGCAGCTGAGCTAGTTAGAAATATTATAGGCAGTCAGACAGGGCTAGGCCCTTGAAGAAGCCAGCATAGAGGACCAGATGTCTCATAACCTTAGAGGAGACACACCTCTTGCTTTGGGCCAGGTCTCAAGACTGAAGGCAAAACAAATGCAGACACACCCTTAAGCATAATCTTTAGGGATTAAGTCTGGTTCACTTTTAAAGTCAAGAGTCACCATTCCCTAGGGAAGAGTCTGCTCTCTAAAAATGCCCACTTTCTATGTGACTCACTTCTCCATTTGTTCCCAATTTAATCAATTTTACCTGAGCTATTAATCTTACTAGCTAAACATAGTGAGTTTTGTTTTCCCCAACTTTAGACCCACCTCACCTCATGGCTTTATAAAAATCCCAAAAAAATACAGAATCTTTGCAAAACCACTCAGGACCCCTTCTGTCTGTCTGTCTGTCTCTCTCTCTCTCTCTCTCTCTCTCTCTGACAGCTTTCTTTCTCTCCATAAACACTTCTCTTAATCTCCATTGTTCATAAAATTCATTGTTCAATTTTAGTGAACCTGAACTCATTCTAGGCATGTAGTAGGTTGGGAGTTTCATTCCCTTATATCAGTACCATATATCACAAGTCCAAGAAAAGATCAAAATTAAATATTCAGAAGAGCTAAATCAGTCCAAAACTGGTTTAGATCCAGATCTTCTCAGTCTAAAACAGTAGCTACTATTCCTATGTGGCCATTAAATGCAATTTTAAAAATCTATTAACTCCTCTTATGGCCTAGCTCTAACCAATGCACCTCCGTTCTGCTCTGTATGCACCATTTCAATAGGATTAAATTTCCATTTCCAGTAAAGACTTAAGTTTCAGCTTCTTGTAAATCCCCCCAATCCCCCTTCTGCATGTTTCTGCAAGGTGTGCTGTTCAGGGAAAGTGTTTAACCACAGAGAGCAACGGAATGTACCAAGAATCCCAGATGTTATCTGAAATAGGTCAACAGCTTTGTGGTTTTTTTTAGCTTTAAAAAACCAGCCCTTAGTATGTTAGGCACACAGTCTTCCATATTGACTACTGGAGGCTGTGTCACAGGCCTGGAAATAAAGCCTTTGTTTCAAATTTCTTAATTTCTTGCTTCCTTGGATTTTTATCCGGGACCCGAGCTATCATATTTGGGGGCTTGTCCAGGATGGAAGCAAGACCTCCAACTCAATTCTGACCATCTAAAAGTAAGTACTCTGGAGGGATTGTTTGGAACACGATCAGTTCATACCTTTGGAGGGGACACCCTCAATTTGGGGAGTGAGGACCTCCCAAGGACAGAGTCAATTGGTTTTTGAGATGAATTTTGTCCGTTTGTGTGGTTTTTGGGACAAATTTCATCCATTCGTGACTCTGCCCTGGGTGGGGAACCACTCCGTTGGTTAATTTGTTAATTCCTCTAGATCCTAAAAATTTGACCAATATTTTTTGAGCAAAGGCCAGTTTTGCTGCAGCTTGTCTTGGGCTGTATGTCTGTCTGTATGTCTATTTAGTCTAACTGTTCTCCTTTTGTTTACCCAACTCTAACAGAACATTTTCTCCTAGGAACCCCTTCTATAAGCCCCTTCTACTAAGTGGACAAAGGGATTTTGACCATTATTTTTATCTCATTGTTGTTTTGTCTCTTCCACCTATTCTTATCTCTGACTCTTAGATTCTCCCACAGGAGAGAAGAACTGACATCTTTGCTGGCCATGGGGCAAACTCAATCTAAATTCAGCAAGCCCCTTAGCCTTTCGCTTGATCACTTCAAAGAATTCAAGTGGCTACTTGAGGGATATGAAAAAAAAGGTTTATAAAACCAGATTAACAACTTTTGTCACACAAGAATGGCCCTTAGAGGCCCAGGGGGTCTGGCCCCCCCAGGTCTTTTAACATGGAGACAGCACAAGCCACTCGCCGGCCCTCTCCTGACAGAGTCATTGCGGCCCTCAAACCGAGAGTAAACCCAAAAAGCTGCCTTCTGAACCTACTGCGCCTCCGGTCCTGCCCTCAGAAGAAGACCCCCTCGACCTGCTGGAGACATTCCCACTGCCTCCCCCGTATCCCACCTCTGACCCCCAACCTGATTCCACTGCTCTGTCCCCACCGCGTCCTGATCACACCCACCAACACCTGTGGCCGGAGGCATCTTCAGAGCAAAGCTCTGAGGTGGCTCCGCTTTGTCCATTACAGGAGGTCCCTCAGCTGGATGGGAGCTCAATGTTTGTGTATACCCCTTCTCATTTCCAGACCCCTATAATTGGAAAGCCCAAAACCCTCCATTTTCTAAGGATCCTGAAACTCTGATTAACCTTTTAGAATCTGTGTTCTCCACCCATCGCCCCACTTGGGACGATTGCCAACAGATCCTGCTCATCTTCTTCATGGCTGAAGAGACTGCGCATTGGCACTCTTGGGCAAAAAGGAGTCCAAGACCCGGATGGATCTACATCCACCAAATGGCAGACTTTGAATGCCTGTTCCCTTCCTCCCAACCTGACTGGGACCCCAATGCAGACGGAGGTAAGAGGGCTCTCAAAGATTATCGCCTGAGGCTTCTAGTCAAGCTTCATGCTGCCACCAAGAAGTCTGCCAATTTAACTTGAGTGAGTGAGGTAAGACAATTAGCCAATGAATCTCCTGCTATGTTCTTAGAGCGCCTCCTAGAGGCGTATAGATTGCATACACCAATTAATCTGATGGCACCTGAAAATGCATGAGCAATTAATATTGCTTTCATTGCCCAGTCGGCTCCAGATGTTAGGAGAAAATTACAGAAGCTTGAGGAATTTGAGGGAATGCTCTTCAGCCAGTTAATAGAGATAGCACAAAAAGTCTTTGAGAACAGAGGGAATTTACAAGAAGATAACCAAGGTGTTAGAATTGCTCTGTGAGAGAGAAACTAAAAAACAAATATGGGAGTTTCTGGGGGTAGTTGGGTACTGTAGGTTATGTATTTTAAATTTTACTGAAATAGCTCACCCTCTATATGACTCCCTTAAGGGAGGAAACTCAAAATTCACTGAACTCGACTGATGAATGTAAATAGGACTTCCAGCAGCTCAAGCAGGCCTTGACAGAGGCTCCAGCCCTGGGACTCCCTGACATTACCAAGCCATTCACCTTGTTCATAGATGAACTCAGGGGCATTGCCAAAGGAGTCCTAGCCCAGGACATTGGCCCTTGGAAGAGGCCTATTGCCTACCTCTCCAAAAAACTTAATCTGGTGGCAGGAGGATGGCTCCCCTGCCTGAGAGTGCTAGCTGCTGTGACACTGTTACTTAAAGAGGCTAATAAACTCACTTTTGTAAAAAAGATTTCTGTTGTGACCTCCCACAGTTTAGAGACTCTTATCAAAACCCCTCCTGAAAAATGGCTCTTGAATGCTAGAATTCTACACTATCAGTCTCTGCTCCTAGATCCAGAATCAGTGGTTTTCAAGACCTCTTCAGCCTTAAACCCGGCCACCCTTATGCCTGATGATGACCCTGGAGTTCAGAGTGCGCCTCTCCACGAAGGTGCTGATCTCCTCAAAACACAGCAGAATTACAGGCTGATCTAACTGACCAGCATTTGAGGAATACTGATAACTACTTCACTGATGGGAGCAGTTTCATCCAGGACAGCAAAGGAGTGGCCAGAGTGGCAGTGAACACTGAAAAAGAGGTACTCTGGGTTAAATGGTTAGAGCCTGGCACCTCAGCCCAAAAGGCTGAGCTCATTGCTTTGACCAAAGCATTAAGGTTAGCCACCAGGAAGAGGGTAAATATCTATACTGACAGTAGCTATGCTTTTGCTACTGTGCATCTGCATGGAGCAATCTATCAAGAGTGAGGTCTCTTAACCTCAGCTGGGACTAAGATAAAAAATGCTCCACAGATTCTAGACTTGCTGGCAGCTATCTGGCTACCTCAGGGGGTTGCTATTATTCATTGCAAGGCTCATCAGACAGGAGATGATCCTATCACCCTAGGAAACAATTTAGCAGACCAGACCATTGGAAAAATAGGAACCACATCAGAGGGGCCAACCGAGAAGGTAACTGCTCTGATGTTGATTTCTCCCAACTTACCAGAACTGGTTTACACAAAGAAAGTTAGCATCTCAACTTGGAGCAAAGTCCCTCACCCCAGGAAGTTGGTACCAATTACCAGACAAATGAGTGCTGTTGCCAGAGGCACTAGGACTTGAGCTGCTACACCAGGCTCACCAAACCACCCATTTAGGGGGAACTAAACTTGCTGAATTGTCCAGAACTCGGTTTTTCATTCCAAGACTCTCCAAACTGACCACCTCTTTGAGCTCCATATGCCTGCAGTTTGTTAGTAAACCCACCCAAAAGCTCTCCACTGGAGACCACCTGACATCGAGGAACTGCCCCATGAGAACACTGGGAAGTAGACTTTACAGACATGGTAAAGCCTGGGTTACAGGGACACCACTATCTCTTGCTATTAATAGACACCTTTACTGGCTGGGTAGAGGCTTTCCCTACCAAGTCCAAGACAGCCTTAGTGGTAGCCAGAAAGCTATTGCATGAGATCATACCTTGATTAGGGCTTCCATTATCAATGGGGTCCAATAATGGCCCAGCTTTCATAGCCCAAATCACCCAAAAGTTAGCCCAGGCATTAAAAATTAATTGGAAACTCCACTGTGCCTATCGGCCACAAAGCTCAGGACAAGTAGAACATATGAACCGAACTCTCAAGGACACTTTAGCTAAGCTGTCTTTGAAAACTGGTGATAATTGGATGAGCCTTCGTCCCTTTGCTCTGCTTCAAGCTAGCTGTACTCCTTATGTTTCTGGAATTTTCCCATTTGAAGCTATGTTTGGGAGACCCCCTTCACTGGTTCTGAGGCTCTCCGAGGGCAAATTAATTGAAATAACTAACCAAGATCTCATTAAGTCCCTGCAGGTGCTCCAGCCTGTGCTGACCTCCATCCACCAGCTGATCAGACAAAAATACCCAGACCCACCTTTGGAGACACCATTAAAGACACCCATTGAGCCAGGAACTTCAGTCTTGGTGAGACAGCATTATTGAGACTACCCTAAACTCCACTGGGAAGGACCTTTCACCATGGTGTTCAGTACCCCCACTGCAGTCAAGGTTGCTGGAAAGACTCTGTGGATTCACCATACTCATATGAAGCTACTAGAAACTGTGGATGACGAGGACCTCACTCAATGGAAAGTGCGCCGAACTGATAACCCACTAAAGTTGAAGTTTATTAAGGACTCTTGATTATGCTAATCATGCCTTTTTTATGCTCTATAGTTTGTTGCTTGATTATGGTTGTATGCCCCAGAAATGGGGATTGGGTTATTTCAGATGAAAAGACAAAAAAGGAGTTGGGAAGGACTGAAAATGACTTAAACCAAATTACTCTTGACCTGTGTACACTCTTTAATGGTAAACTAGTTGAGAGGAATGGCTACTCAACCAAATTCAATTACTGACCTCCAACAAGCCCTCATTCTCCAGGACCATTTTAGAAATGGCGTTGCTGGTATATCCTTATATGTATGTTCTAAAAGCCAACCAGGCCCTGGTTATAATACTTATTGTGCCTCAGACCTGAACGGACAATACTGTTATGCATGGTTGTGTGTTCCTGGAGGCCTCAGTGGATATTACCACTCTGAAAAACATTTTATTATCATTTGGATAGGAAATGAAAACTGTCAGACTGTGTCATACCTGTAATCCTGTTCTATTAACTATCCTAAATCCATTAGAGCCCAAAGTGGCAAGGAGATGGACTCACTTATACCATTAAAGTTTATAAAGCTGGATATGATCCCGGAAACAACATTAACATCCTATATAAACCCCCTAAGAAAGTCCCTATGGTCATGCTTCAAAGACCAGATCAGACCTCTCTCCCTCCATTTAAAGCTTCGACTGGGGCTATGGTATTTACAAATGTCACCAGTCTTGCCTTGACACCCTCCCCAATGTCTTCTATACCCTCTATGATTGATGTATTTCAACATTTGGAAATAGTGGCCAAACTACTCAACACCTCGAGAGTAGTATGTCAACCCTATGCTGGGTGTGTTTGTCTTATGATCTCACCTTTTTCCAGGGATTCATTAAGTTCATTAATGAGTCATCACCTAGCATGACTAGGTGCAACATAGCATTCCCTCAGACCTTATGGAAAAACACCAAATTAGAAGGAGTAAGTGCTACTTGCATATATCATTCCAGCAACACAGCCCCTGAATACTGTGATCCCACAAGTTCTCATGGCATCACCGGGTCTGGTAATCATACCCTCATAGTAGCCCCAACAAGCCATTGGTGGGCCTGTACTTCAGGATAGTACCCCTGCATCACCTCAAAAAAGTTCATTATTGACCAAGATGTAGTTTGTGTATTGACCCAAATTTTACCTAGAATTTATTGGCTTGGCATCCAGAGGAAGAAGGAAATAGGATTCTCATTTCCACCAACCAATGGGTAAGCAAGAGAAGCCCAGTCCTTCCTATTGTAGCTGGAATTAGTATACTTTGGTGGCTGGAGGCCACCTCCCTGGGAGTCGGTACACATCAGTACAACTTGCTATCCCAGCAGGTAGATGAGGGGATGAAACAAATTCATGATGCTATTGAAGCTTTAGAAAGCTCGATTGACTTGCTAGCTGAAGTGGCCCTTCAAAACTGCCAAGGGTTAGACCTCCTATTAGCTGAAAAAGGAGTATGCTTAGCTTTGGGGGAACAATGCTGCATATATGCTAACAAGTCTAGGACAGTAAGAGAAAACTTAGCCAAACTCCAGAGGGGCCTTGAAGAAAGGGAAGAGCTAAGATGGGGAACTTCAGGATAGATGGAACAAATGTTCTCCTTACCATGGGTAACTAGTTTAGTGGCGACCCTAGCTGGCCCCCTTGTCATGATCCTACTACTAGTCACTCTAGGCCCCTGTATAATCAATAAGCTGACTGCTTATATTAGACAGCAAATGCAGAGTATAAAACTGATGATGATCTGTCAACAGGCCTATGAGCTTATTCCCCAAGATCTATAACATTAGGCCAAAGGCTTGCCTCATTCACAACATCAGAGGGGAATGTTATGGCCTAGCTCTAACCAATGCACCTCCATCCTATTCTGTATGTGCTGTTTTGATAGGATTAAATTTCCATTTCCAGTAAAGACTTAAGTTTCAGCTTCTTGTAAATTCCCCTAACACCCCTTCCGCATGTTTCTGCAAGGTGTGTTTTTCTGGGAAAATGTTTAACTGCAGAGAGCAATGAAATGTACCAAGAATCCCAGATGTTATCTGAAATAGGTCAACAACTTTGCAGTTTTTAGCTTTAAAAATCCCACCCTTAGTCTGTTAGGCACACAGTCTTCCATATTGGCTACTGGAGGCTGTGTCACCAGGCCTGGACATAAAGCCTTTGTTTCAAATTTCTTAATTTCTTGCTTTCTTGGATTTGATTTTGGGGTCCAAGCTATCACATAGTGATCCACATTCCCCAGTGAGCCACATGATTACTATGGTAAGCAGGCCATATGTTGCTAAGCTAAACTGTAGGTTAGGTGTTGTAAGGGCATATTTGATATGCTCTTTCCAGTTTATGATAAATCTATGAGGTAATAATACTATTGAAAGTCAGGGACCATCTGTGCTTCTCAATGGATCATTAGTTTAGTTGTGCAATAAGTGATGAACTTAGACTAAAAAAATTCTAATGAAGTTTGTGCAATAGCAATTTAATGAGTGATTTCACTAGTTATGTACAAAAATGTGTGTGTGTATCTAGTATATGTGTCTATACAAATACATATTAAAAGGTGAAGTTTTATGTTCTAGTTTTTTTTTCTATTGCTGGATTTCTCTTTCAATTTCAGGTCTGAGCCATTTGTGCATTCATATATTCTTGCTTTGCCAGCTGTTTGATGTGTAAGCTCCAACTTCCCTCTTTTCTCAATTCATTCCATAATTTTGGAGAATGTCTAAGTACTATGGAAAGGAGAGATCTTGAGACAGGGAAGCACTTGGCCCCAAGAAAGAGATTTTGATTCACAGTCTTAAAGGTGTATCCCTGTAGGAACTGGTAAGAGTCAAGAAAACACCTGCACTAGATAAGGATTAGAACTAGGAAATATTCAACCTTGCACTGAATCTTAGCTATCAGGGCCTGGCCAAGATCTCCAATCTCCCAAATGAGTGTATTCAAAGACTTAAATGAATGAGACATGTGGTATGATTTTAGGGTTCCAGGGGGATCAAAACCCTCTAGCAGAGTTTGAGACTAGGGGCTGAGACAAGGAATGTCTCTGAGTGGCCCCTATTTACTATTCAAATAAAGAAGGGAAGTATAGAAAATGCAGGAAACAGAGCAGGACATTGGGAGTGGTTCAAGAACTTTTCCAAGTAACAGGCTATGTTAATTTAGGAGAGATATCTTATGTTAATTTAGAAGAAGTATCTTATGTTAATTTAGAGGAACTATCTTAGGATAAAGTCCCCAAGTTGACTTTCATTACAGGAGTGCAGCTATAATCTCTGTCTTGTTAACTGGGGTTGGAGCCTGGTTCCTTAGTTATGGCCTTATCTTGCCATTTGAGGTGTCTTTTTGTTCTTGGGTTAGCCATACCCTGGCTATGTCCCAGCCCTGCACATGTGTTCAATTTCCAGTTTCAGTGACACTCAGAAATCTGAAAGAGTTTAGACTGGAGATGAGATAGATGAAAGGAGCCAACATCAAGAGAAAGGAAGGGATAGAAGAGGGCCATTGATATATAGTATATCTACTGTAATATTACTGTTCATCTCTTTATCATCAGCAAACTCTAAAAAGTTCCATTTCCAACAACTATAATGATGATCACAAACCTAGGAGAAGAATATGGACACAATACTATACCCCTAGCCATAGCTTCTTATTCTATACTTCCAGTTACCCATAGTCAGTTATGGTAAAAAAATATTCAATGAAAAATTTCAAAAATAAGCAATTCATGAATTTTAAACTGTACCCTTTATGATAAGCAGCATGAAACCTCATATTTTCCTGCTCTGTTGTGCCTGGGGTTTGAATCTTTTATCTAATATATCCACATTGCCTGTGCTACTCACCTATTAGTCATTAGTATCAGACATCTGATCAACTCTTATGATGCTGTACGGCTTGTGCTTATTTTTCATAAGTAATGCATATTTTGCTTTATAATGGCCCAAAGGGCAAGAGTAGTTGATAGAATTTTGAGCATGGCTAAAAATATAAGAAATATGAAATAAAAGTGGCCTTTATTTTAAGAATGTGGAGAGAGACTCTATGACATCTGGGGTCTGGCATTCTCTCTGCCCAGCATGTGGTGTGGGGGCATACAAACAGCTTAGGCTTGGGGTGGTACCTAAGGGGCATTACTGATGCACAGGTAGGCCATTGGAATTCATTTTTCACCACAGGTAAATTGCTTAGGGGCAGGGAAGATGACCTCAAGATAGCCTCTTGGTTCCACCTCCCAGCCTCCCACCACTGCAGCTTCCGATCTAGGGCAAAACCCTTTCAGTAGAGATACCCGACAATTTCATTACAATAAGCTAGTATAGTTGTTCTGTTCTATTATTATTGCTGTTAGTCTCTCAGTGTGTCTTTTTATAGATTAAACTTTAGCATAGGAATGTATATATATATATATATATATATATACATATATATAATATATATCAAATTTAATAGGTCCTAGAATGTATCCTTTGAAGATGAGGGGGGCTACTTAAAGTCAGTTGGAACTGACTTTCTCATCTTCATAACTTCACAAAGAGAGACTGGGAAGCCCTCCCCTTTATACGTCTTGCTCATATCCCAGTTAATAACCATCCTACTAAGTCCTAAGGACAATTCTTAGAGCTTACACAAGCATCTTGTGGTATTAATATATATTCTATCCTTGTTTTTGTTTTGTCATATCTTTGGGCCACATCTACATTTTATACTAGGTTATTTTATGCTCACCCTTATGCTATGGGCCTTGTGTGAATTGCAGATGTGAATGTAGAAAGCAGTGTGAGAATAACTTGCAAGAACCATGCTATGGTTCTTGATATGAGGTCAGGTTAAGAGATAACTTCAGTAACAGAAAAACTGTACTATGAACAGTTTAAAAATCATTTTGGGAAATGAAACCATTTCTGTCTCTTCCTTTTTTTCCCTCTTTGCACGACACCTTTCCTTTGCTCCTTAATCCTTCCAAGACATCTGTTATGTATTAATATTGATTCCTTATTTTGTTTATAGATATAAAGCATTCCCTTGAAATTTATGGTATCAGTGATGTTACATGCAGCATTGATTCAATTGCTATAGATAAGGTACTTATTGGGCAATTAAATAGCCCTGGGAAGAAATTTAAATACCCTTGAATAATTAATATCATAATGTAAGTGGCCATGTCTAACTTTTTGGTTTGCCTTGGGCAAGTGGCCTGCATTTCATTGGTAGACATGTCTGATACAGCATTAATGCCATTTTTGCTTTTATTATCTCTTTATTTTCTTTCCCCTGGAAACTTTAGAGGTACTGTAACTGATATGGGTGGAGTTAATCACTTGGTTGTGTCAGTGTTTGTGTTCCTTGGACTCCCGAATTCCTCGGCAATTCAGATTTGCTTTTTTGTGGTAACCTCCATATTTTATGTTGCAAGCACAATGGGAAATTCCCTCAATGTATTCACAGTGGCTTCTGACCTTCACTTATACTACCTTATGTACTCTCTTTTGGCCAGCCTATCCTTCATTTACTTGGGTGTTTCTTCTGTCATTTCTCCCAAAAAGAGTTTGATCTCTTTAAGAAGCACAAAAGTTATCTCATTTAGAGGCTGGATCATTCCTCATCCATGCCATTGGTGCTGTAGAGATGGTGCCACTCATAGCCATGGCCTTTGACAGAAATATTGCTATATGTAAGCATTTTCACTACTTGACTATTATAAAGCAAAAATTGGGTATTGTACTTTTGGTTGCTGTATGGATAATTGGCTTAATCCACTCTGTAATTTGACTGGCTTTTGTTACAAAATTGCTATTCTGTGGCCCCTAATGTATTGGGCAGCTTTCATTGTGACCTTGTTTGGTTCATTGAACTTACCTGTACAGACACCTGCCAAATGGAATTCATGGTCATGATCAAAGCGATTTGCATCACTGGGATCATTCTTCATTTTGGTCATCTCCTATATTTCTTCAGGTGGCTCATCCAAGGCCATGTTGACCCTGTCAACTCACATCATGGTGGCGATTTTGATCTTTGGTCTGTGTATTTTTGTTTATTCTTGGCCTTACCCTATGTTGCACATAGACAAATTCCTTGCCTTTTTTGATGCAAATTTCACTTCTATTTTGAATCCATTGATCTATGCATTCAGGAACAAAGAAATGAACATGGCAATAAGGAGATCATGTGGACAATTTGTTGTGAATAGAAGGATTTCTGAAATGACCAAAGTGTTAGAAAGTTTTGTTACTGACCTGTAGTAACTTTAAATTTCTCTGATTTCATGTCAGGAGTGTTTGACTCTCAATGTGATATTTTGGTGTCCCAGATTAAAATAACATTGTTCTTTTAAAATATACTGGGCTTCACTAAAAATACCACCAACATACCTTATGGATCTAGAGAAATCACTGCTCAAATTCATCTGGAACTAGAAGAGACCTAGAACAGCAAAGACTGTTCTAAGCAGCAAAGGCAAGGCAGGAGGCATGTCCCTGACTTGAAGTTATACTACAAATCAACTGTAGTAAAATCAACATGGTACTGGAATAAAAACAGAGCCAAAGATCAATGGAAAAGATCAGAAGATACAACCACAACTGCAAACACACTCAGCCACTTTATTTTTGATAAAGGGGCCAAACATGTTCACTGGAAGAATGATAGCATCTTTAATAAATGGTGTTGGAAAACCTGGCTCTACACATGCTGAAAACTAAAACTAGACCCATGCCTATCACCATACACTAAGTTAAAATCTAAATGGATCAAAGATCTGCATATTAAAATGGAAAAAGTAAATCTATTGGAAGACAAATTGGGTAAAAACCTTGAAGACATGGGGGTAGGTAGTGAATTTATGAACAGGAATCAAACTGCATGGGAAATACTTCCCAGAATCAATAACTGGGATCACCTCTTATTAAAAAGTTTCTGCACATCAAAAGAAATCTCCAGCACAGGGAAAAGAAAACCCACAAACTGGGAAAAAATCTTAGTAAACTCTCCCTCAAAGGACTTTTGTGTAAATCATATAAAGAATTTTAAAAAATCAGACCCCCAAAATTCAAAGATCCAATCCAAAAATGGGCATCTGAGATGAATACCCACTTCTCAGATGAAGAAATACAAATGGAAAATAAATACATGAAAAAATGTTCATCATCATTACTCATTAGAAAAACACAAATTAAAACCATATTGAGATTCCATCTCATTCCTAAAAGAATGGCCAAGATTAAGAAAATTACCAACAACAAATGCTGGAGAGGCTGTGGAGATAAAGGAACTCTCCTGCACTGTTAGTGGGAGTATAGACTGGTGCAGCCTTTGTGAAGGTCAGTCTGGAGATTTCTCAAAAAGCTGGGATTGGAAGTCCCATTTGTTCCACCTATTCCACTTCTAGGCATATACCCAGAAGAACTGAAAACATCATACCACAGTGATATATGTGCACCCATGCTTATAGCAGCACAGTTTGTAATAGCCAGATCTTGGAAACAACCTAAGTATCCATCAACTGAGGAGTGGATAAAAAAGATGTGGTATTTTTATACAATGGAGTACTATTCAGCTATAAAGAATGACTACACTGAGATATTTATAAATAATGGGCACAGCTTGAGACCATAGTAATAAGTGAAATATATCAAACTCACAAGTATAAATACCGAATAGTTTCCCTAGTGTAAGAAATGTAAGAATACATAAAAGTATGCAATAAACATGATTCCCCATTATATTGCTTTGAAGCCTTACAATGTTTTCATTAATTGGAGTGATTCTATTCTGGATTGTTTGATTTAATTTTCTGTGATCATATTAACAGTTATTTTGAAGAAAGCAAGACAATATAATAGCTAGTGCTGATATAATGTCGTCTTATTTTGAAGTCCCATGAAAGTTTTGTTCTTCTGTCTCCACCTGTTTATCATGTTGTATCTTATTGGATTTTATTATATGTGATAGTATAAATAAATTTTTTATAGACAAGGGGATAATATAGAAACCATTGTTCATTTTCTGTTGGTTGGTTCTAAATACCCTGCAATACTTTCATTCTTTGGAATGGTTTTACACTGTCATGTTGTGATGCTATGATATATGCAGTTATACTCAAATATTTCAAGGAAAGAGACCTATAGTAGCTACTGTTATGTCAGGTTATCTTGTGGTGAAACACTATGTTGCTTAAATTGTTCTGTTCTGATCTGTGTTTTATGTTCTTATGTCCTCTTTTATCTTTATGTCCTTCTTTCTTTTAATTTTTTTAATAAAAAAGTATACTGGGCTCAAACTTGTCCTCCTCTTACCTAAGTCTGCTAGACTATCATAGACAACACCACCACAGCTGACTTTAAAATCTTAAGTAAGAAATTTTATTGTTATCCACACTAGGAAGAAGCGTATGATACAGTATAGATAATTTTTTTTTTGTCTTTTTTTATCGGTACCGGGGATCGAACCCATGACCACACACTGGCAAGGCAGGAGCTTATGCCACTGAGCTAAATCCCCAGCCCCATATGATACAGTAAAAATATTTCCAGAAGGCCAATTATCTGTCCTCTATGAAATATTTCTTTGGTGAAATTTCCATGATCAAGACTTCAAAATTGAAATTGTCCAATGTCACAGAATAGTTGTATAAAGAAATGCTTAAATTGAGTGATAGTAGATAAAATGATATAAACCAAGATGTCAGTGTATTAAGTTTTCATACAATGTCTATAAGCAGCCTGAATTTCTGCTTAGGTTTAAGTCATTTTCCCCTAGAGGGAAGTTTCTGATGATGACAGTATTTCTGAACAGATAGCCCAAACATAGGGTATTAACAAAATTTGTCAAATATTTAATGATGCCAAATTTTATACTTCTTATATTTTCATGTTAGACTATATCTGACATCACAAAAGCAAAAGTAGAAACCTTAGGTCAGGGCATTTTTTTTGTCTGGACAGTGTTGGGTGATTATCACAAGGCTATGTCTTGACTCTTATTTGTATGATGCTTCAGGCAGTCTAACCTCTATCTTCTCAAAGGGATCTTATATTTACATATGTGGATATCCAGATAATCCTTTTACTCCTGATAACACAAGAATATTATGGTTGCAGGCTGGGAGTATGGCTCAGTGGCACAGCACCTGCCTGGCCAGTACAAGGACCTGAGTTTGATTACTGGTACAAAAAATAAAAAGAATATTCTGGTTGCATTTGTTTGTTTTGAGTCATTGCAATCTAAATTTTTAGTTTGGGAGGATTTTCATATGTGACTATATCATGAAAAGGAATAACTGCTTTTAGTACATACCTACTATGTTGCCTGTCAAAATCAGCAACAGTACTCTTCTGATAAGTTTACCTATCCCTTACAATGACAATACATTATGCTTGGATAATGACATGTTCTGTAGATCCCATCCTTCTGTTTCTACTGATTGGTCAAATATTAGGTTTCTGAACAGGTCCAAGTGATATATCTCCTAGTCACAGTGCAGCTATAACTATATGACTAAGATAGAGCAATCTAAAATCTTTCTTAAGATAGCAAATTTAATAGTAGAGAGAAAGTAGATCACATTCCATTTTGGAGCTGTGATGTATTGAAACCTGTGGCACTATTTTCTGGTTTCAAAAATCTAATGTGGTATAATAGGAAAAGGCAGGAGCTATAGATATAAGGATAATAGAGTCTTGACAATATTCCAGTGATTGTTTCCATCTGTCATGAACACATTATTCCTACCCTCTATACAGGTAGACTGCTAAATTAATCCTCTTGTCTGAGTTTCCTAAAGTTATCATTCAATCTAAATTCTTCATGGATAAATCTAAACTAGGTATTAATACATTTCTAATATTAATACATTTCTCATATTATTTCTCATTCTTTTTAATGCTGAGATGAAACACTCCATATTTTTCTTCTTTCTTCAAAAATATTTTCCTCTTAATTACAAGAAAACAAACCTCTTTTACAAAATTTTGTGGAAATTAGAAATAAAATTACTAGAAATATTACTAGACACATTTTGATATATTCTTTTTTGCTCTATTAAAATTTTGTTTCATATTTGGAAATGACAAAAGACATAATACAGAATTTTGTTGGATAAAAAGATACATATATAGTTTTAAATTTGTATTCCTACATGTTTGCATTGCATTCACTGTGGGGGAGTGTATATGTACATAGTACACCTTAACTTTTTATGTCCCCCTGTTTTTCTCTACTTCTCATGTTTTCATATTCCTAAATGTAAATATATACTTAGAATATTGAGATCTTTTTGGTCACTATACTATTTATTGCTTTTTTATTAATACTTTATCATGAGAACTGTCTCATTAAATACAGTGTATAATTGAAAAATACATGTATAATTTTAATATGTACATAATACTGTGCTATGATATTATCATATTTATATTGTTACTAGATATGTAGTTTTCATGAACATTTTGTTCTGCCTTTAAAACACTTGCATATACCTCTTTCTTTTTTATTTAAACAAGAAAAACAGAAAAAAGGGTATAAATGATACAGAATTTCAAAAATAATGATAAGAAATCATCTCTAGTTGATGTATTACATATTGTTACATTAGAAGTAGTTGTTCAAGTTACAAAAATAAAGCATAAAAAATGAAAAATCAAACAATGACAGCACAAACTATTCTGTTTAATTAACTATCAAAAACCTAGTATAGGGGTTAGTAATATGGGGTTAATAAAAAAACCTAGTAATATGGTTATCTGTCTTGCACATTTAAACACACATACAGTTATATGTGTGTACCTACAAGTTGTTCTTTCTTTTTGAGCTGTTTCTCTCTTTCATTATTACAATATTTATTATACATTTTGGATCGTATTACTTTCAGTTTTTTATTATTATTTATTTTTTATAATAGGCAATATGATATTTACAAATGTGGGTGTGATTTATTTCACTTATGAGGATAGTCTCAAGTTGCCTCCACTTACCTACAAAAGTCTCAAGATCATTCTTTTTTATAACTGAGTAATATTACAATGGGTAAAAATACCACAGTTTTTCATCCATTCTGCAGTTGATGAGCATTTTGGTTATTTCCAAAGTTTAGCTATTACAAATTGTGCTGCTATCAACATGGGTGCACATATATCACTGTGGCATAATTTTTTCAATTTCTGGGAAAATACTCAAGAGGAAATAGCTGGATTGAATGGAACTTCCAATTCAAGTATTTTGAGGACTCTCCATAATGATTTCCACAGTGGCTGCAACTAGTCTACACTCCCACCAAGAGTGGGGTGTTCAACTCCACCAACTTTTGTTATGAGTTGATTTCTTGGTGGCAGCCATGTTTTCTGGACTGAGACAAAATCTCAGTGTTTTAATTTACATTTCTCAAATGATCAGTGATGGTGAATATTTCTTAATGTATTTATTTGATATTTGTATATCTTCATCTGATAAATGCATATTTATCTTAGATACCCATTTTTGGGGCAGGCCTTTGAATTTGGATGGCTTAATGTTTTTTAATTCTTTGTATGTTTTGGATATGTCCTTTGTTGGAGGGAATGTGGGCTAAAATTCTGTCCCATTCTGTGAGTTTTCTTTTCACTTTGTTGGTGATTTGTCTTGAAGTGCAAAAGCTTTTTAATAAGATAAGATACCAGTTGTTGATTCTTTGAATACTTCCTGTGTGGTTTACGTTTTCTTCATGAACTCTTTGCTTACCCCTATGTCTCCAGGATTTCTACCTACTTTCCTTTCCAGTAGATTTATTGTTTCTGTTTTAATATTTTGGTCTTTGACCCATTTTGACTTTAGCTTAGTATGTGGTAATACACATGGGTCTAGTTTCAGTCTTTAGCATGTGGAAAGCCAATTTTTCTGACACCACTTATTAGAGATGATATTCTTTTTCCAGTGAAAATGTTAGCCTATTTGTCAAATATAATGTGGCAAAGTGTCTTTGAGGTTGTGTTTGCATCTTTTAATCTGTTCCATTGATCCTCGGGTCTATTTATTTGTCAGTGCCATGCTGATTTTATCATTATAGCTTTGTAATACAATTTCAAGCCAGGAATTGAAATGCCTTCTGCCTTGCTTATTTTGCTAAGAATTTTCTTTGCTTTTCTAGGCTTCTTCTGTTTCCATATGAATTTTGGGAATGTTTTCTCTAGATCTGTAAGGTATGCTGATGGCATTTTGATTGGGATTGCATTAAATTTGTTTAACAGTTTAGCGAATATGGGCATTTTTACAGTATTGGTTCTTCTCAGCCAACAGCAAGGAATATCCTTCCATTTTGTAATGTTCTCTTCAGTCTCCTTTTTTAGAGTGGTATAATTTTAAACATACAGGTCTTTACATACTTGGTTAGGTTGATTGCTAAGTATTTCACTTTTTAGATACTATTGTGAAAGGCATTATTTCCATAACTTCTGCCTCAGTGAATTTACTGTTTGTGTACAGGAATGCTATTGACTTTGTATCCAGCTACACTGCTGAATTTGTTTAATAACTCTAAGAGTCTTTTGATGGAATTTTTGGGGTCTTCTATATAGAGTATCACGTCATCTGTAGATAGTGATAATTTAACTTCTTCCTGTCCTATCCTTATTTCTTTTATTTCACACTCTTGTTTAATTGCTCTGGCTAATATTTCCAGATCTATATTGAATAGGAATGGTAATAGTGGACATCCTTGTCTTCTTCCTGATTTTAGAGTGAAAGGTTTCAGTTTTTGTCCATTTAGTGTAATGTTGGCTGTTAGTTTATCACAGAGGACCTTTATCCAAATGAGGTAGATACCATGTATTCCAAGTTTCTGTAGAGATTTTTTATCATGAACAAATGTTGGACTTTATCAAAAGCTTTTTCTGTATCTATTGATATGATCATGTGATTTTTGTCTTTGGTTCTGTTTGTGTGATGTATTATATTTACTGATTTGCATATGTTAAACCATCCCTGCATTCCTAGGTAAATCCCAATTGATCATGATGTATAATCTTCTTGATGATTTACTGTATTCTACTTGGCAGTATTTTATTGAAAGTCTTTGCATCAATGTTCATTAATGAGATTGGCCTATATTTCTCTTTTTTGGTTGGATCTTTCTTTGCTTTTGGTATCAGAGTAATACTTGCCTCCAGGAATTAGTTAGGGAGGATAGCTTCCCTTTCAATTTCACTGAAGAGTTTGAGGAATATTGCATTAAATTTTCTCTAAATTTCTTGTAGGATTAGCCATGAATCCAAAACCTTGGTTTTTCTGTTGGGAAGTTGTCGGGGTCGCTCCCGGCCGGCAGGAAAGACACACGACAGATTCTGGCGGTGTGCAACCTTGCCTTTATTTGTCTCCGCGTGGGCCCCGCGAGGCCTCTGCTCTGTCACCAGCCCTTTGTCGCCGGTGGACTTTCTCTATCTCTCTTTGTGCTTCTTTTCGTGGCGGGAGAGGCATTCACTTTTATAGGGCAACAGTAGCCAATCAGTTCAAAGCGCGCGATGCGGGCTGACTGGCTAACATCAGCTGTTGCTAGGCAGACTATCTTACAGAGCGGGTTGTTTAAGTCGCCAGCGCAATCAGGGGGCAGGAAGCAGGCGCCAACTTGACTCACTCGATGGGAGGGGCAATCTAGCTCAGGCTCCGCTCCCACCCACAGGCCCTACGTCCGCCAAGTAAGGCGACCGGTGTCGGCTGCGGCTCCCAACAGGAAGTTTTTAATCACATTGTCAATTTTAGTAGCTGATATTGGGTTATTCAAAATTGTTAGATTTTCTTGATTGAGCTTTGGTAGTTTATGAATTTTAGAAATCTGTCCATTTCCTCTGCATTTTTCACCTTATGTGAGTAGAGATTTTCAAAGTAGGCATTTATCGTCTTTTGAATTTACATGGGATCTATAGTATTTGCTCTCTTTTCAGTCCTTATTGTGTGATTTTTGAATTCTTCCTTTCTTTTTCTTGATAAAGTTGGCTAGAGTTTGATTGATTTCATTTATTCTCTCAAAAAAGCTCTTGGATTCATTAATTCTTTGTATTTTTTTGACTTCAATTGCATTAATTTCTGCTCTGATCTTTTAAATTTCCTCTCCTCTATGAGCTTTGGGTTTGACTTGCTCTTCTTCTTCTAGAAGCTTGAGATGTAGCATTGGGTTCTTTATTCGTGTTCATTCTGCATTTTGATGTGACAATTTATTACTATATATTTCCTTTTTATAACCACTTTCATTGCATCTCACATGTTTCAGTATGTTGTATCTGCATTTTCATTGAAATGTAGGTATTGCTTATTTTCTTTTTACTTTCACTTCATTGACTGTTCATGAGGTTGTTATTTATTTTCCATGCATTTATGCAGGTTTTGAAATTTCTTTTATCTTTAATTTCTAATTTCAGTGCATTATGGTCAGATAATATGCATGGAATTTAGTGAAGAATGTTCTGTGGGCTATATATGGTCTGTTTTGGAGAATGCCTCATCCACAGCTGAAAAGAATGTGTATTCTGATGTGTTTGAATGGAATATTCTGTAAATGTCTACTAAGTCCATTTGTTCACAGGTTTGATACAGTTCTGTTATTTCTTTGCCAACTTTTTGTCTAATTGATGTATGTCTTTGTGACAATGGGGTATTAAGGCCTTCTGCTACAATTGTGTTTTTGCATGTTTTGCTTTTAATATCTACTGGTATTTTTCATATATAGTATTTGATGCATATATTTATGATTATTAGTTCTTCCTTGAGCTATTCATCTATCAAGTATGTAGTGACATTCTTTATCTTTTTTGATAATTTTTGGTTTAAAGTTTATATTTTCTGCAAATAGAATAGTTACCACTGCTTTTTTCTGGGTTCCTCTTGCATGGAATATTGTTTTGAGTCCTTTGACTTTTAGTCTTTGAGTTTCTTTTTGAGTCAGATGTGTTTTTTGCATATAGCATATTGTTGGACCCTGTTTCTTGATTCATTCTCTCAATCTATTTCTTTTAGTAGGTGAATTGAGGCCATTTACATTGATGGATATAAGTGATATGTACTGGCTCGACTTTGTCATGTGGTTTATCTGCTGTAGGTTTTCTGCTTTTCCCCCTTGTTTAATTGTTTGTGCAGTCTCATGGTTTCTTTCTGTTGTTGCTCTGGAAATTGTAGTCATTTTTATCTCTATCTAGTATGTCTTGATTTAGTAGATATGAATTTATTCAGCTATTCTTTGTCATTGAAGGATCTTATTTTTCCATTAAATTTGAAAGAAAGATTTGCAGTGTAGATCAATCTGGGATGAAAGTTTTTTTTTTTACAGGCTTGAAATATTTCACTCCAAGCTCATCTTAACTTGAGGGATTTCACTGAAAAGTGTGCTCTGATTCTAATGGGCTTTCCTTGATAGGTGAGTTGTGTCTTTTCTCTAACAGCTTTTAGAAGTCTATTTAGATGCTGTATGTCTTGGATCTTAAATATTATATATTTGGGTTTAGATTTATTTTAGTTGTGACTGACATTATATATGCTTCACTTATCTACATATAAGATTCTTTCCCCATGTTTGAGAAATTTTCTGCTATTATTTCTGTGAATAGTTTACTAATGTCATTGGTGTTGACTCCTGCATCTTCACTGATACCTATTAGTCTTACATTGTACCTCTTGGCATCATTTTGAAGATGGTAAATTATCATTTTATGCTGCTTTATTATTTTTAACAGATCTTTCATTATTGCTAGCTGTGATCTTGTCCTCAAGGACCAAAATTCTAACAGCTTCATTCAAGTGATTTGGTCATCATTCAACAGAATTTTTTTTATTTCTTGGATATCTCTTTGAATTTGTTTCATGCAT
Source organism: Cavia porcellus (assembly GCF_034190915.1). NCBI lineage: Eukaryota > Metazoa > Chordata > Mammalia > Rodentia > Caviidae > Cavia > Cavia porcellus. The sequence goes on from NW_026947489.1 coordinate 37,843,362, forward strand.
TTATATTTTTTATATGTTCTTCATTCAAGGTTTCCATAATTTTCCCATGCTCTTGTACTCTTTAATGTATGTTTTCCCTAGCTATGCTGAGCAACTCCTTTATTAAGGTTGTCATTTCTGTCTTTATGTGAAAGATTATTTTAATCTGATTTCCTCTATAGCATCATGGATTTATTTCTCTATTTCATGTACTATCTTTTTAGAAATTTTAGGTGTCTGACTTTTAATGTCCTCTATTTCAGTGTCTCCTGTACTTATTCCTAATGGACTAGATGTTTGAGATTCATTTTGCTTTTTTGTTTTGCTATTTTTACCTTTTGGGCTAATATTTGGTTTTTCAGTCTCACTAGTCTCAACTGTGTATAATGCATATCTTAGGGTTTTACTGTGTGTTTGATGTTTGTCTGATTGTTGGGTACCACAATGAAGTGTAGGAGATAGTCTTCTCCTTTCCTCCTGCAGGGCCTGGTGGGAGATTCCTATATTCTCCCTAGGCTGACTAGTTTAGGAGTGTTGATGTAAGTCAACCCTTAGTTCCTGCTGTTACTATGCCTTCAAGTTGTTCCAGTCCACCAGATCTACCTGTCTATAGAGTTTGCCTCATCTGGGACCCTGCTTTGTTATTGGGTGTCTCATAAGCCCTTTTGATTTCCTCCAGGTTGGGGAAGGCCTTATTGACACACTCCTCAAATCACCTGATATTCTCAGCATGGAGGAAGGACTTGCCCACACTCTTGCCAGGGTCACAAAGTCCAATGACTGGAAGGGACTTTGCTACTACTCCTGTTTCCCCACTGACGACCTCTATTTTAGGAGTAAACTCACCACATTGCTGCAAGTCTGCTGAGATCCTCTGTTTGGATGAGGGGTTACTGAATCTCTCATCAGTACAGCAAGGTTAATGCACTGCAATAAATGGGTCCTGGGAGGAAGAGGGGCAGCTGAAGATCCAGGGAGGTAGAGAGGAGAGGCCAATGGTGTCTGCTGACCCCTAGATCCATGGAGGGTGTGGCGTGCCTCAGGCCATTCTTTGTTGACTCCTATGTCCACAGAGGATGGGGGCAGGAACAAGGCTCTTGTCAGCTAGCCTTTAGGTCCATGGAGGTTGGGTATGGAAGTAAGCTGGCTCCTATGTCTGTGGAGGATGGGGGCAGTAGTGAGGCCATTTTCAGCCAGCCTCTCAGTCCATGGTGGGTGGGAACAGGAGTGAGGCAGTTGTCAGCTGGCCTCTAGGTCTATGGAGGGCATATAGTTATTTCTTTTCATTACAGATAATTTTCCATATGAGTTGGTATAGTTGAAATGAACAGTAATGTCTCATAGTTTTTAATATTATCATTTCTCTCAAAAGTTTTGCAGATGAGTGCATGCATTACAACACCTTATCAATAGGCTATGATCATTTGTAAAAATATTTTTAAATTTGGAAGGTAAAAATGATAAACATTAATTGAATTCTTTGACATCTTATACATATTTTTCAATGTTACTAATCAGAACTTCTTGAATTAAAATTTTAGAAGTCCATTCCAAAAAAAAAATTAAGTAACTAAAACAGAAAAAGGTCTTTTTCAGACTATTAAGATTCCTAGCTTCATGGACTGCAAGAAGTCACTCAATATCACACTTTAGGATTTTGCTTTTTTTTTTTTTCTTTTCCTTTTTTGGTATTGGGGTTCAAATTCATGACCTAGCACATGGTAGCACTTAAGCCACTGAGCTAAATCCCCAGCAAGATTTCACTTTGTGCTTTAGTCCCCTTTTCTTCTTTTCCTCTCTTTGTCCTCTTTTCCACCTCTTATCTCTTCTGATCACTGTAACTTGATCCAGATAGTATAAACATATAAAGTTAGGTTTAAGGGTGACAAAGCTTAATAGTTAGATTATTCATGTTGTCATTTTTATTTTACAGGCACACCCATGTAAAAAGCTAAATCTTTCCATTTGAGGTACTTGCAGGTATGTTCAAAAACATAATGGGAATATATTGAGAGGCATGGCTAGTGAGACTGATAATTATAACTTTTATGAATAATCAAAACTTTTAAAATAACAGATAAAGCCAGAGACTCTCAGCAGAACCTGGGGTTGGTACAGTATTTAGAGTTCCCTCTTTTTATTTGGCCTAATTTTAAATTTATTATTTCTATATTTAGTTTTTTTGCCTGGGTGTTTAAGACCAAGTCGAAGTTATGAATTTAATTCACCAAAATATTTTTCAAGATTAGTTAAGGCTCTTGAGATGTTACTTTTAGGGCATATGAAGCGCTTCTTAGCTTTTTTAGTTTTTCCCTCTATCAGTTGTGTTATCTGTCAGGATGAGTCCCAATCTCTGTTTGACCACTTGACTTCTTGAAGCCTGTGGACATTTCCCCCTTTAGTCACCCTCTTTGTAGTGCAATGTATTGCACTGACTATTTTCTGTTCCCTGGATCCATAAATATCTTTGTTTACAAGATTGGGTGACTCACCAGAATTGTAGGATCCTTTGAAGGGGTCCTCTTACATCTTGAGCCCTGGATGACCTTGGAGGGAGAGAGCCCAAATATTGGCTGTCTTCTTAGCTCAGTTGCCTTTTTAGTTTTGGTCTTTAAGCCTCATTTTTGAATGCCCATGGCCTCATTCCACCAGTATTAATGTGGAAGCAGTAAGTTTAACTACTATAATATTGTCTGGTAATAGTGAGCACTTAGAAATTGAAAATATTGTCAGAGAACTAGTATTATTTTTACTTTTTACCAATTGTGTTTGTCATGGAAGTCAAATTTTCATAAAATGTTAGTAGATAAAAATTACAAAGCATTACAGGGAAAATTTGAAATCAAGAGCAAGCATAGCATTTTAGCATAATAATGAGAATGATATTATGGCAGAACCATTCAATTTTTTACTATCTTTTATATACATTTAAATTTTTTATTTCTTAACTGGTTCTGTTTGTCTAATTATAAGATGTTAAATGATATAACTAATTCTTATTGAATATGTCATTTAACCCAATCTGTACTTAAGTCCAGACATTTAATTAATGTCTCTTAGTTTGCTGTGTTTTAAGTATAGTATACTTGTTTGTAAATGTAACTTATGAGTTGTGAATACCAAATCTATCATGACCCAATGTGGCTCCTGAGGTTCTTGGGGTTGAGGACCATGGGAGGATGACAAAAATAAAGAAAAGACAAAGTTGGAGACCTTATCCTCCTGATGGGAGGAAAGGAACTGCTCAACCAATGCAGCATGTTTACTTATACCCTCCAAGGAAGAATGATAATTTCAACTCCACTGCCTAGTAACTTGTTTGCTGGCCCAGGCCCCTTGTCTTCTTGATGTTGGAATAACTTATTTACATAGCTTGTTTTGGTCTCTCTGTATTTTCTGAGCTGGCTTACTTTAGCTCCATACATGTGATCATCCTCTAGCTTCAATGGCTCCCTATACCAATCTCTAATCATAACAGTGACAGTGTGCAAATGATATAATGTTTAAGTACATCTAACTATCATAATTCAATTATATAATAATCACATAAATATAAATCTAAAAAATCCACTATAAAAAATTTTAGTCGAAGTCATCAGAGTAACAAAATTGTTTTAAAGTTTTAAATCTTAGAAGGTTTTCATACTTGGGATACATAAATTTATGTAATATAAGATAAGGGTGACAATAACTAGCATCATGGCTATATACCTGGTATAACTACACTGGAAAATCTTTAGACATTTTAGAAGTTTAAGAAATTATGCTAATGACCATATGCTGTATAGACTTATCTGAAAGAGTTTTTGGTGTGATAAAAGAGAGAATATAAAGCAAAAGTAGCCTTTGCTCCTAGGACTTGAAGAGAATTCCATGACCACTGGCAACCTGGATTCCTCTGCCAGAATGTGGGGCATGGGATATATATATAACCTCTGAAGGAGTGGTGCTTAGGGTAGGCATTGGTGATGCACAAAGAGCTGATTGGAAATTTCTGGGCATGCAAACAGGAAGGGAAGTTGCAATTAAGGCTGAGCAAGAAGCAGGAAGTGGTAGGCATTTCTAGTTTGGCCTTCCACCTCCTTAGACCACCACCATAATTTCTACTAAGGCAAGAACCTTTCATTCCCATCTTTGTATTGTTAGGAAAAGGGTGAAATCTCTCTTACTGATTCCTGCTGAAAGAGGGGGTGTCATATTGGGGTTTAGAAAACTTGACAGGATGATGATTAATGCCATGTAGAAGCTAGTACTAGGGTTTTAGTCAGGACAACTTTATCATTGGTGAATGCCTACATCTTAGACTAAGAAAAAAAAAAAGAGACAAGATGCTATGAGGCGGCAGGCCACTTATCATATTTAAGGACCCAGGGGAGGTAGAAGGAAAGGTGTCTTTGATTTAAATATGCCATTCCATCAGGACCAAAGTGAGGTTGAATTCTGAAAAATAAGGGGGGGGGTTATAAGGAGTGAAGTTATGAGAGGTGATTATTTTTTTTTATCTGAAAGGGTAACAGTTGAAAGTATAGGTAGGTAGGGTTTGTCTTGGGTCTAGAAGTTGAGCTTAAAAGAATAAGAAGGGTGAGGAAGGCCATGGCTGTGCGGGTCTCATGTTTGACTATACAGCTGAGGATAGAGAGAACTAAGACAGTTGTCATGTAGAACAACATGAAGATGATCTTACGCGTGATGTGGGAATCTTTAGGAAAGACTGTCAAGAGTCCTGCTGTAAAAAAGGTAACTAATTTATAGAATATAAGGAATTAGAAACCAAATTGGATAACAAAACATGACTTAGCCTGAGAGTTGTGGCTGGAGGCCTTGGTAAGTTGGAGATGAGTGGGCAGTAGATGATGAGATGACTATTCAGGATGGTTACATTTAGGGCTGGGAGGCCACCACTTAGCTCAAGTGATGTGAAACCAGGATGCAGTCCAGCAACTTTGACTGCTATTGGGGTTTCCAAGAAGACCAGGTAGGTGCCACTCCACTTTGATTGTAGTGCTGGGATGATTTCCTGTAACCGAACTTTAATAAGTATATTGGCAGTCCCCCTGATTTGTGGGAAAGGCTTTTATGTATCCTGAAAAAGTACAAACAAAGGTGAGAAGATATTTGAGAGGTTTGTGTCAGGGCATGTGTGTAAAATCTACCTGCCAATCCTCACCAGCGTTGTGTCCATGAAATTGATGAATAGGAAACGAAGCAGGTGCTATGTGTCCCTGAGGAGATGTTTTACTATAGAGATGACAGCTATAAGTTGTTGAGACCTCAGAGTGTCTGAGTCAGTCTGCATACAAACAAAGGAATAAAAAAGGCATTTTAAAATCTATGGCTGTAAAGTGAGTGGTGGAGGGCAGGATATGAGAGAGCATGGCATAAGAGTTTGGCACCACTGAGTGGATTGGGGTAATGTCATTATTGATTACCCCAAAGTCCTGACTATATGATAAGACCCATCAGGCTTGAGTACTGGGAAAATGGGAGTATTATAGGGTGCATGGGTAGGTTTAAGAAAAGCATTGTCTAAAAGGTGCTTAATTATATGTTTAAGTCCCTATAAATGTTTAGGAGCTATGAGATATTGGGGAACACAAGGAAAAATTGAAGGATCCCTGAGATTGCAATTAAAATAGACATGGCATGGGTAGCGCAGGTGGGATTGAAGATATCTCAAACTATGGGATCAACCAGAGAAGAAGGGAGTCTGAAACCTGCATGGAATAGACCCTGTCTGCAAAGGCTGCAAGGGTGGCTGTCAACTACCATTTCAGAGACTAAGGACTTAATAGAGCAGCCTGAAAACTCAGGAAGAACACTATACATGGCCTCTATGTACACAAGTAAGAGAGAATGTCTTACCTGAGACATCCAGTGGGACTTGGGGTTCTGAGAAGGATACCTTATTGGAGGGCTGTGGACCCTGAGCCCCATCAGTCTTTAGCAGCAAGTCTGAGTAGATCAGTCAGCAATAAATCCAGTGGTGATGAGATCTCCTGTGAGGGCAATGAGTTAGAGGATGGTTTACCCACTCTCTGGTGCCTAGAATAGTTTCTCTTTCAATGGCCCTTGAGATTGCAATAGGGACAAGGCCCCAAAAGGACACCAGGGTTGGGGCACTCTCTTGCCCAATGTCCTTCTTTGTTGTGCTTGAATCATGGTCTGGGAAGGGCTCGGGCAGCTCTGTCTTGTCTCGATTTATTTGTCTCAGAGCTCCAAGTGTCACTGCTAAAAGATAACAATCTGATCTTTTCCTTTTGATTTTTATCTCTGTTGAAAACATGAAAACTATATTAAGGTCTCCCTATGGGGTTTGAGGGCCAAGTTTAACCTTTTGTCTTGGAATCTGGCCCACAGTGGAAGGCATCTGTCTCCTCCACAGTCACAAGTTATCTGGTTTTTATCTTGAGCAGGTGTACAGCTTTAAGGCTGTAGGAGACAAAGGCAACGAGTCAATTACATATGCAGGAGTCAAATAATACAATCAACAGTGTATTTATGATTGTATCTTTAGCAGTAGCTTCCCATAAGGAGGATAAGAATAAGGTCCAGGGAATTTTAGAAACTGATATGTCATTCATTTGTCATACACACATTTAGGTTTTAGGTTTTATAATTGTATAAGTATCTCCTGTTGTTAGAATGTCTAGTGCCATCTGATTTTTGGAGGATGGCCTGTTTTATTAATTTTACCTTTTACTTATAAGAATGATCAGCTGCAGTGTCATTTATCACCAGTTGAGTATAGTTCATTATTGCCCCAGTATGCATCATATAACCTTTTTCTGGAAAAGATTGGGTGGATCCCAGCAAAGGGAATCCAAAAGGAATTTATAATTGTCTCTTAATTTTAGTTGTTGAACATTTAGAAAATAGATGACAGTACAGTGCAGTAGAGGCAGTAAGCTTAGCATAGAACATTAAAGGTAACTATTATTTTCTATTAACTATGGGCGTGTTAATATTTGAGCACTGAAGAACTTTGTGACATTGTTGGACTGCTCACTATTTAAGCATCTCTAAGTATAACATATACATTACATAATTTTTTTTAAAAAAATTATCATTTGACTGGTGATCTTATGTTGGTCTGACCTGAATCTCCTGGCTGTAGTACAAGAAAAAGGCAGATGTCTGGATCTGAAAGAAAACACTTGTCATCATAAACAATCCCAATTTTATATTTTAAGGCATGAATATACCATTAGTACAGCAACAATGAATTATCTTAGTCATATGAACTTTAGTTAAGGTGTCTCTCATAAGACTATGGAGATTATTGAGGCCTCCGATTAATGAACAAGAGCTGTTAAAGTTATCAGGTGGCCACTTTCTTGTTTATCAATTGGAGTCCTGTGTAATGTATCCTCACCCCAAGGGATTTTGTTTAACCAATTTTAGCATCATTTTTCCCAGCTGGCAATCTAAGTGGAAGCATGGTTTTTAAATCTATAACTCAAATAAACTTTGATTAAATGATCTGAAAATGTAATCATCTTATAAAATTAGAGTGCACTCATGTATATTTGGCCAATTTGAACTATAATAAATAGACTAGTGTGAACCCTTTTGTGGATCAATTAACAGAGATCTCTTGAAATAAGAATATCAGAAAAGTAACCTAATTTATGGCTAATGAGATCACTCAGAAAAGAAAAAAAGGAATGTAAATATTAGCTAATCTCTCAGGAACGGGGCCAACCTGTTCCTGAAGCAGGAGCAGAGACTGAGGCTGAGAAGGCTCTGGCCACTGAGTGGCCAACTATCTGGCAGATGTGTGTGGGCAATTATCTGATGATTGGCTATAAAACAGGTGCTCATCACCCTGTGACAACAAAATGCAGGCTGTTGGCAGGTCACCAGGTGACCTGCAGCAGCCTAGCTGCTGCTAGCAGCACAATGAGTGAGTGCAAGATGGAGGTTGGTCATTATGTGACCCACAACAGGATGCCTGTTGTTGATCACACAAGGAGCCACAAGAGGGGGTGGCCATTGACCCTGAGATCTGTTGCAAGATGGCAGCGCTCTGTCACATGTTGGAAGGCCCCAAGATGGCAGCTGTCCTCCACGCAAGCTGCAGCAACATGGCTGCTGGCAACCATGTGGCCTGCCAGAAGGCTGGAATGCCTGAGACCAGCTGGTAGAGGTGACGCAGGGGAAGGGGACAAAAAACCCTCAGATGGAAAAGATGGCTCAGGTGGTGGGTGGATTGAGAAGTTGGAGACTGGAGAGAGAAACTAAGGGAAGGATTAAAGGCCTCTGTGGGTGGGGGACAGCAGAGGGGTCAAAGAAATCTCTGGCTTAGAAGGCTGCAGGGTTTGGTATGAGAGATGCAGGGGAGGAGCCATAAAAACAGAAGCCACATCATTTAAAGGAGTCTGGAGGGGAGGGGGAAAGATCCTGGTAGATCAGAGTGAGCCAAAAATATTTGGGCCACCGTAGAAGACTGGGTGAGAGAAAGACACATCCTTAAAGTGAAAAAGGCCTAAAGATGAAGGGTTTCTGCCAACTTGCCACCATGGTTATAAAAGCATAAATAAAAGATCAGCTTTTTGGTTTTTATAGCCTTCTAGAGGCCAAAAGCACCAAGGTTATGAACCAGGCACCCCAGAGGTGTGTTTTTTGGGGGACAGGAAGTGGTCCCCATGACCAAATTACAAGTGAGTTGGGAGAACAACTTCACCTTGGGATATAAGAGCTTTAGCTCTCTCCCAAGGAATGTGGAAGCTGCTCTGGGTCACACTTAATAAAAGAGATAGTCATCTATTTTGAAAGTGTGACACAGAAAGTCCCAACACCCATTCTTCTTGGCAGGGTCACCAAAGACTGTGGGAGGCATCCCAGGGAACAATATCAGTCTTGCCTCAAGCTGTATGGCCTAAGGAGTGTGAAAACTGATATCCCTGTTTGGGGACAACAGGATGGGTCTTCTGTGGCAAGCTTGCTAAGGAACAGAAACAGAAAACCCCGGATGGATGGTAGCTCGCCTGTGTTCAGTGAGGAAGGTCCCTGTTGCATGCAGATTAGCAACGGCAAGTAAGCAGTACCAGAGGAAGAAAAAGGTGGTTCTTAGGAAAGGGGACTCAAACTGGGAGGGATTCCCAGGAGCTACTCACTCTGCCATCCGAGTCACATGGGACCCATTATCAAAGAGCTTTTGGCATGATAAATAGAGAATATAAAGTAAATATAGCCTTTACTACAAGGATGTGAAGAGAACTCCATGACGTGGGGCATATAACCTCTAAACGGAGTGGCTCTTAGGGTGGGCATTGATGATGGGCGAAGAGCTGACTGGAATTTTCTGTGTGCCCAAAAAGTTGCAATTAAGGCTGAGGAAGGAGCAGGTAGTGGTAGGTGTTCCCACTTTGGCCTTCTGCCATATTAGACCACTGCCATAATTTCTACTAAGGCAAGAACCTTTCATTATCTAATACTAAAGACTATCTCATACAGCAATAGAATACTGATATAATCAAAGCTGATATATGTAGACTAAGTTTTAAATGACAGCTCCAATTTTAAAGAGATGCTAAAAGTTTTGATAATTTTATTTGTCCATGGTGTCTAAATGTAATTTATATTGTACAAAAGCACTTATAGTTATTTTGTATTTCATAAACTTCACTTTAAAGCTTAAATACACAGCATGTTTTGTCTTTGGATATATATGCATCTTTAGTCCCTAGTATATAAGATGTGTTTTAAACTAAGCTATTTATGTGATCAATTGTAAGTTGGTTATTGAAAGCATTTTACAACTTGCCATTAAATAATCTTTAACTCATAAAACTTAGTTTTGTAGGAAACCAAAAGCCTAATAATGGAAAATAAAAGAAATCATCTTAGAAAAAATAAAACCTTTGGTTTTAATCTAGTTTTAAAAGTACAGCTGAGGGCTGGAGATTTAGCTCAGTGGCACAAGTGCTTTCCTGGCAAGCACAAAGTCGTGTTTGATCACTAGTATAAAACAAAAACAAAAACAAAAATCCAACAAAAATTATAGCTGAGAGTATTTTAATATTTCAGGAAATTTTTATTGTTTTTGACATATAAACAATCTTTTAATTATAATCAATGTAATTACATATTGTATATATACTATATGTTTTCAAATAATGTTTGATGGCATGGTGCTTAGTAAGACTGGTGAAAAACTGTAGAAACTATATCAGTGGAGGAAATTTTAAAAAATTGTCTTAGGTATCTGTTTTCGCTGCCACAGAATGTAGTTTTTGAAATTAGTTCCTGAGGGGAGGGGTGGCTGATGCTCCTGCTGAACTGTATGTGAGAATGTTACCCATGAGAAACAGAGTCAATAAACAAGTGAACTGTATTTTATGAGATGCAGAGGTGAACAGCAGGCTTAGGCTGTTGGAACTGCCGGCTTTGATCCTTTGTTCTGTTTTCTTTATATACTCATGTATGAGTTCACAAGGTCATGGGGTTGCCATCAATGCCACTTTTAAGCCATCATTGCTTTGAAATGTTGTAAGACCTTCTTACACATCTGATTAATTAACACACAGGATATGAGCATCTGGCAGTTTAGTCACCTTGAGATAAAATTGTTCCTCTTTTCATAGTTTTATAGCCAATTAAAGGAAAGAAGGATTTTTTGGAATTGGACCAAAGTTCACTTGCTATTTAAAGTCTTAACTGTTAGCTACGCTTCTAAGCTAAATCTATAGGCTATAAAGTAAGTGAAGTTTTTGAGACTAGGGTTTGGGGGGTTTGAAGAGAAAAGGGCCAAGAAAAGAAAGCAAATAGTGGGCATTTGAGGTTATTAATGCCCTTCCAGTGCCAGCTGCTGAGCTTCTCCAGGTTGGGTAGAGGGGTGGCTGACACAGTCACCAGCTGTGATGTTTCTCTGACTGAAGCTGTGTGTGTGTGTCAGCATAATTCATAATAGTTATATCTTGGAAATAACATATCTGTCCACTAGTAGGTGCACTGGTAAAGAGAGTACCCACAGTGCAATGTTACTGTTCCATAAAGAAAGATTAACCTGAGTTATTTATAGGAAAATTGGTGCTCTTTGATACCTTAATGTTAAGTAAAATAAATTAGACAAATAAGCTTAAATGTCACAAGATCTTTCTAGCATAAGAAATCTAAAATATATAAATAAATACCAGAATAAAAGGCAGAATCAGAAGTAGGAAGATAGATCCTTTTAAAAGTGAAAGGGTATCAAGTGCTGGAGCAGAAGAAAGAGGTGAGAGAAAGGATGAAATAAAAAATTAAAATGTTTTAGGTATATATACAAACTCCTCCAAAAATGTAAAAAATATGTATTATGAACACGTGCTAATAAATAAAATAAAATTTAAAAAGGTGAAAAGAAAGAAAAGTACAGATGTTCTTCAAAAACTGTGAATTAGAGTTACCATGTTTTCTATTAATTCCATTTCTGGGTATATGTCCAATAGAATTGAAACCAGCATGTTGTGGTTTCAATGTATGCACTTCTATGGTTGTTTTAATATTATTTCCCATCATTAAGACATAGAAGATATATATATATATATATATTCACAGATGAATAAATTATATAGTATACATACATTTATGAAAACAATATCTATGCTACTCTCAAGTTTAACTGCAGCATTTTTCATAAGAATGAACATGTGGAAACAACCTTATTTTACACTAGCTGATGAATGGATAAAAATAGTGTTATTGATTCTCTCCTCTTTCTCCTTTTCTCTGTTTATTTCTAAGTATTTTGGAATTTTTGGATGGTATTATGATTGATATCGTTTACTTGATTTGTTTTTTGGGTAGTTTATTGTTAGTAAATAGGGATGCCACCAAAAGTTATATGTGAATTTTTTATCTGCAACTTTGCTAAATTCACTTTTACTTCTAAAACTTTTTGGTAGAGCTTTATGTCTTTATATTAATAGATCATGCCCTATTTGGGTGAACCTGGAGGACACTATGCTAAGTGAAATGAGCCAAGAACAGAAAGACAAGACAAGCATATGTGCAGACTCTAAAAATGTCAAGCTCATAGAAAGAGAGTTGAGTGGTGGTTGAACAGGAGCTTGGGTGCTGGCAGAGTAATGAGAAAGATTGGCCAAAGAGTGCAACGTTTCAGTTAAATGAAGTTAACAAATTCTGGAGAACAACTTGTACAGCATGCTTACTATTAGTTAGACTAAAATAGAAAGTTGAAAATTGCTAATTGTGTAAATCATAAATATTCTTGCCACAGAATAATGTCAGACATTTAATTTTTTAGTAGATTGTTTAGTCATTTAAAATATATACATATATCATAAAATCAGATTATACATATTAAATACATGTAATTTTTATTTGTTAGCTAAGAAAAAGAAAACAGAAGAAAAATAAACTATAGCAAAATAAACAAAAGAAAATTTTCTAACACTCAAAACCATTCTGGGAAATGACAAGCAGTCTTCTGATCAGCAGAAATTTGCAAATCTCTGATTTCATGTTATTAACAGCTTCTGTATTTTGCTACCATGGGAAAACCTCTAGGGAATATTATTTGAGTCTCTCAATCTGGCAATCCTAGCTCTAGGTAGCATCATTTGGTCACTTTCCTTCAGAGCTGTAGTTAGTTTCTCCTCTTAGTTTGACATTGTGCACTGAGGTGTGTGTGTGTGTGTGTGTGTGTGTGTGTGTGTGTGTGTGTGTGTATTAATGCACAAGATGGGTTGTTATTCTGGAGCAGATCACACTTGAATATTTAGTGATACTATTCTTAATTCACTTGACAAAACAGGTAGGTGAGTGGAGAAAACAATAAAAAATAAGAAGGATGGAGTTTCTCTGCTATAAGGGTACACACAGTTTTAGTGAAATGACAGATTTTAGTTTAGATTACTTTTATTGCTGTCTTAATTGGTGCCTAATAGCACTAGGACTGCTTTGACTTTAATCATCTTTATCTCTTTTTTATCCTTTTCTTAGTCTGTCACATTGATAAATGAGTAATAGTCCCTGACCACTGTTCTTATCATGAATTCCTTACTGCTATATCTTTATGTCTCTTTATTAGTTTAGTCACCTTAAAGTCTAAGTTCAGGAAAAAGGAATCTCATTTTTCTTTTTCATATTATTTTCAAATGTTACCATAGACAATTTCTTTTTTTGAGATTACCTGCACCCTTCTCCATTATTTCAAGGTGCCTTCAATTTACCTTTCTGTTCTGCTCTATATTGTACTTTCTCCTTTAAATGATTCCTCAAACTCTCTTTAAACATTGCAATACTTCGCATTGGGTAACCCAAGTTTAGTACCATATTTTCCATTTTGTTTTGTACAATCACAGCTATATTCATCTCTTTCTATTTAATTCAGGAATTACTGAGTCTGTGACATTTCTGTGACACTGAAAATACTGTGTCTATCAGATATGCATTTAAATGTTGGATAGGTATTGTCTTTCTAAGTACTTAACACAGACTAGGTTCTTAGTAAATTTTAATCAAATAATGAAATAAAAACATAGGATGGAAGAGAAATAAATAGCAGTAGGACTGCTTTGACTTTAACTGATCATTTGCATCTGCATAATCATTTGTATTATTTGATGTGTGTAAACAAATGGTCTTTGCACTTGTATACAACAAGAACTATGTTTAAAGAATGTTTAGTGATGGGTGAATATGATCAACACGTGCTGTAGCATCTATTGAAGTATTTCAATGTGTACTATTAGTATGTACAATTGATGTTTTAATAAAATAGATATTAAAAAATAATGCTAAGTGGACATTGAAAATGGTAGTTTGAAAACAAGATACACATTGTATACTGTTGCCTATATCATCTTCTGTTTTGAGAATAAAATCTTATTTCCTGAGATGCACGTATTTGTAGATTTGCCCGTCATTATTAGGCAAGTTTATACTAGTTTTTAAAAATAAAATGAACAACTACTTTTCAAGATCCCATGATGCCTCCATCCTGATGCAGATATAAATGACCAGCATTATCTGAGGTAGAAATTGAGAGTCTTCAAGAGTTTTTGTCTAAATTTACATAAATTTTCAGCTGTAGGTACAGTGTGAAAAGTGAGAAAATGGCACAGCTAGATTTATTCTTAGAGCTAGAACTCCTCCAAAGCAGGCCCTGCTCAGTGAATTTGTGTCCACATTTAAAAGCAAAATCGTTCTGTGGACAATATCAATGATAAAGTCTTTGAAAACACTGGATACCAGTATAATAAACATGAATCATAACTTAAGCCCACCTTTACTTAATCAGTTAATAGTAATTTACTCAGATATGCTGCTGTATCTAACATATATATATATATATATACACAAACAGTTGGAAGTGAGTACAAGGACATGGAGTTTCCTGACCCTTTATATACATTAGGTACATACCTTGAGAATGTGTTAGACTCTGTTTAGTTATGTGTCACATCTATCATTTTACTAGTACTCACATCTTGTAAGAGAGAAGGGAGTTATTATCTCCTTCCACAAATTAGGAATATGAAGCTCAGAATTAAGGGAATGTCCCATGATCACAGAGTAAGCACATGATATTTTCAAAATGTAAGATTTCCAAGTCCAAGACACTCACAGCTCTGCTGTAACATACAAAAGACAGTCAGTGAAACTTTGTGTTTTTAGTCTCTTTTTTCATGAAGAGGAAAGGTGTAAATTTATAGTTTCTGAATTTTCAAGTGTGAGTATTTCATGTGGAAAATATGTTGTGAAGATAAGCTATGGTTTTTGGAGCTTAATTCACTGTAACATTCTACTAGTAGTTGACTGGATGGTGAATCCTAGGTGGAAGACTACTGATGAGCATGCCATAGAAAATAGCTACTATATTAGCAATTTGTGTTTTGCCAGTTGTTTTGTTTGTTAGCAACTCACAGAAGTTACAAATCTCCTGTGTTATGAGCTGAAATTATAAAAAATATTAGCGTGAAATAATTTAGAGTTTTAATTGATTTTTGAGGACATTAAACATTTAGATGCAGGAAAATACAATAACACAGATTATTTTAACTCTTTTATCATTGCTATGTTCTTTCAGAAGAGTACTACAGTAATGAATATACATAAAATATAGTAGCAAAAATGATCTCATTTGTCTACAATTCATTCCTAATACTTAGTCACATTTTATATTAAATTTAGTTATTTTGATTAAACAATTTAGTGCAAAGAATAAAAAATTTGAAAATGCTTATGAGTGGTGTTGAGTTTAACCCAGAAATTATGTCTAATTTTGATGTTTTATTATTCTTTTTCAGATCATTTTTATGGCATCTGTAATTTCTTTTTTACTGAGGGGGGATTTTAAAAAAATTTTATTTAAGGAAAGACTAAACAAAACAGAAAATAGGTAGAGATAATACATAGGTTCAGAGAAAAAAATAAGCAGTAAGCAATCACAAGTTGATGTTTACATATTGTCATTTTAAAAATAGTTGTTCAAGGTACAAGAGTGGAATATGTAAAGTGGGAATTCAAACAGCTAGACTGCAAACAGTTCTGTTCAACTGTCCAACAAAAACTTAGTAACATGGTTGTCAGTCCTATACACTTAAACATACATGCAATTACCCATATCTTCTTTTATGTTTAGATTAAACAAACTAAAGCAGGTTAAAATCATTCTGAACAAAGAATAATAGTATTGCTGGATTTCACATCATGACACTGTAATCAGCACTGGGTACTGTAGTGCCTTTTTAAAAAAAATTAATTTAAAGAAAGACTAAACAAAATAGAAAATGAGTAGAAATAATACATAATTTCAAAGAAAAAATAAACAGTAAAAAATCACTAGTTGATGATTACATATTGTCTTCTTATAAATAGTTATTCAAGATACTAAAGTGGAGTACATGAAGTGGGGATTCAAACAGTGAGATTGCAACCAGTTCCATTCAACTATCCATCAAAAACTTAGAAATACAGTTATCAATCCTATACACTTAAACATACATTCAGTTATCCATATCTTCAATTATGTTGACATTGAATAAACCCAAGCAGTCTAATATCACTCTGAACAAAGAATAATACTATTGCTGGGTTTCATATTATGGCACTCCAGGATCAGCAGTGGGTATTTTAGTGTCTTTTTCTTCAAAGTATCTGTTCATTTCATCATGTGTCATAGGATCAGTTCTCACAAACTGTTTATAGATTCTACACATTCATGAGTCTTAACATGTATTTCTAGCCTTTCTATATTAGAGGGAGAAACAAAACAAAGCAAGGCAAAACAAAATATATTCCTATAAACACACAAAACAAAATAAACATATAAGACCATTGTACAAAGTGTTCTACCATGGTTCCTATGTTGTCTCTTGTCTCTAATAGAATTGGCTATATCATCAAACATAATATAATTGAATATATCAGTACATAAAAGTATTAATAAAAACACAACTTTGTATATAGTATAGAACTTCAAAAACTGGCAGTTATCAAACCAGAATGTGTATCAGAGTCTTGTCATCTTCAGTGTAGTTGCCTCTCCTCTCAGACTTGATACTATCAAACATATCAGTTTTGAATAAAGTCTTCTCTGCCTCATTTCTGTTATGCTCTTGTTTGCCATCAGTTGTTTGCTTATCTTCATTCTGTTTTCTACTCCATTCATTGAGGCCTCTCTGCCACTGTTCCTGGAATCCTAGTACTTTTCTCTCTATATATAATGCCCTACAGTATTCTCTGTAGACTTGGCTTGGTGGTTGTGAATTTCCCAAGTTCCTCTTTGTCTTGGAAGCAACTTGCTTCTCCATTGATTTCTAGAGACAGTTTAGCAGAATATATCAATCTGGGCTAGAAGTTATTTTCTTTCAGGGCTTGGAATATTTCACTCCAGGCTCTTCTTGACTTGATGGTTTGTGTTGAGAAGTCTGCTGTTATTATGATGGGCATTCCTCTATAGGCTATCTGTTTCTTGTCTCTAACAGTTTTTAATATTTTGTTCTTATATTGAATTTCTGGGATCTTGATTATTATATGCCTGTAGCTCTGTTTTGGTTGTAGGTGGCTGGAGTTCTGTATGCCTCATATATCAGAATATCATTTTCTTTTCCTATGTTTGTGGAGTTTTCCTTAATTATTTCTGTGAATAGCCTTCATAGTTCCTTTATTTGTACCCCAGCTTCTTCACATTCTTTACTCTCACATTCACATTCTTTATTCTCAAGTGATAGATCCTTTTGTCATCTTCTAGCCTTTGTATTGTTACTGCTTGTTTCCTTGTTATTTTTAAAAAGTTTTCCCTTTCATACGCCCACACTGCAAAATTGTCCTCCAGTTTGGATAATCTATCCTTAGTTTCTTTCAAGCTGATTTTCCATAGAGTTTTAATTTCCTGGTGATCTCTTTGAATCTGCTTCATGTATTCTATATCTTTTATATTCTTCATCAAATGATTCTCTTCTTTGAGTTCCTCCCTTCTTCCATTTGTGTCTGCTTGAGGGGTGCTTAGTATCTCTTTAATTAATTTTTTATATCTTGCTTTATTTGGCTAAATATTTCACTTTTGAACTCATCTATGAGGTACTGAATATATCTCTTTATGTCCACTGGTGTTGTGTCTGATATTGCATGTTTGCTGTTCTTGTTCTCCTTTGTATTTACCTGTCCTGGGTCAATGTTCTTAGGGTTGGGAGCTGGGGACTTTTTGTTGTTGCTTCCTCTTCCCATCTTTTTTGCTTCTTCCAGGAGGCCCCAGTTTCTTTCTTTGTTGGTTACAATTCTTCTCAAGCATGCTGGCTAGATGACCCTTCCCAATGCAGTGTGCTAGTGAGTTGCAGACAGGGACAGCGTATGCTGGCCCTTTCTCTCTGGATCAGTCAAGCACTGTGGCCTGCACTGTAAATTGTGTCACCTCCCCTCTAGGTGGTGGCAGCTGGAGCATGGTGGTGGTGGTGGTGACAGCAGCATTGGTGGTTGCAGCAGTGGCAGTGGTGAACTTTGTGCCACCTCCCCTCTGGGTTGGTGGCTGAGGCTGGGTTAGGGGCAGGGACAGGGGCAGCTGTTGGGTACCCAGTCAGTCCCGGGCCAGTGACAGCAGGTCTTACTGGCAGCCCAGAGGCACTGTAGGTGGAGGCTGAAGTGTGGCAGCATGGGAACCAGTCAAGTTGCTGTGAGGTGCACTGCATTTCTTTGCACCACTTCCCTTCCAGGTCAGTCAAGTTGCTTTGGCCTTCACTGTCAGTCAAACTTCTGATATTTCACTGGGTTAGTGTGGTTAGTGTGTGCCACCACTGTAGGGACTTGATTTTGAGTCTCAGGCAGGTCACATGACCCAGGCCTAGCTCACTCCACCAATCACATTCTGGAAGGGAGCAATTGACTGAAGTTGCTGCTGCCCCTTGTCCTTGCCAGTCTTGCCTGGTCCCAGAATGTCGTCCACCGGAGCCCCCTATTTATGAAATGGCTCCACTCCCATCACTCACCACAGGTCGATGTAGGCACCCTGCCAACTTTCCCTTTGGCTTGCCGGCCCCCAAATTCAACCCCGAAGCGGCAGGACCTCGGATAGTTCGGCAAGTCACGGCAGGACCTCCTCAACCATGGTGGGACCTCGTCAAGCCACAGCAGGATCTTGGCAAGTCATGGCAGGACCTCAGCAAGCTGTGACGGGACTGCATCGGGACCTCGGATGGTCGGCAAGTCACCTTAATTTCTTCTTGGGATGAGAGAATTCATTTCCTTCTGTTTGGGGCTCCCCACTCTGTATTATGTTGAATTCTAAGTTGATTACCTCAGAGAGCCTGTGTGGCCAGTTGTTATCTATCTGCCATCTTGCTCCTCCAAGGGTGGCATCTGTAATTTCTGAATCAGGAGTCCAGATGTTTGGGTTTTGGTGTCCACTACTGCCACAAATGTGAATATGAGCAATTAGGTTTGCATTTTTGAGTCTTCATTTTTTGACAGAATTAATGGTGAAGTTATCCAAAGACATTTCTTGGGTTGAAGTTGTATCATTGCATTGGGTGTTTCTGCTTTGCCATACAAAAATGTCAGTGTCCTTTTATCAGTGAATATTTCAGCCTGATTAGTAGCATGGCAGTCTCCATCCATTCATTCACTGTCTTCCTCACCCTATTCCCTCCATTTCATCTGGTTTTCCATTCTGAACAGTAGGAGTGGTTCGTCTTCTCATCCCAGGCTCACAGGTTTCCAATAACTGAAGAAAAGAGAATGTGTTCCTCTAGGCTGTGGATGATGGGCTCAGGAAATGATGGCAAAGCCACTGAAGTTAGCTGAGTATGGAAATGCTCAGCCCTCTGGTGGTCAGGCAGAGTTGGAATCAGGACACAGTGAGTATTTCCAAAGAGTTGGAGGCATAGGATATGTTAAATTGTATGAAGCTATTAGCTAGGTGAGCATTTTTGTAATAAAATTCTTCATATTTATGAAGTTGTGCCTTCACAAGGAGAAGAATGTCAGTAAACCTGTTCTTCAGCATCTCATTATCTTCTAAAGTAATCTTCAGGAATTCATTTTTAGGGTTTATCATCTGCATTAAACTGATCATGGTGAGTATTTGGAACCCTCAAAATGAAACTCTTTCTGCCCTTTCCACCTCATTCATCAGAAGCAAACACACTTTGGATGTGATAAAAACCAAGTAGAAAATTCTGGTCTATGTCACTGAGGTTTGTAACTCTGATCATTTTATAATGAGCTAAAGTCATGATAAAAAATTATCTTGGGAATACAAAATACCTGGGTGGATTTCAGATATAATCAGCATGATGACACAAAGTATCAAAGCAGATTACAATGAAGCATTGAGTACTTTTAAAAAAAATAATTCTATTGGTACATGGCTGATACACATAATGATCACATTTATCATAGGAAATTTTACCTCTGTATAATATACCTTGATTCTGAATACTTCAAAGAGAGGTACCACTGACCAGAAAGGAAATGGGTGCATGTGAGACAATGACAAAGAGCAACTTAATAGCTTATTGTTTACAAGTACAGTGCTAACCATATGTATTTTAAGATATAAGGATGAATTGAAAATATACTTTGCATCTTACATAGGTACATAGACATGTGCTTTGGCAGAAAACAGGGTAAAAATCCTAAATATTTTAACATTTGTTAGGTTTGGAGAGAAATCTTGTAGCTCCAGGTGCAAGCTACAGTGAATATGTTGAGTTCTATGATCGGGAAAGGGATTGGTATGATCTTGATAGAACTTGTGAAAAAAAGGAAGACTGTGGATAAGTTGAGGATATTTTAGGAAGTGAAAAAGTTGATAACAAAATGATAAGTATTGTAAGAATCCATTTAGATGAAGTATATGAACCCAATAAATTATTTCTGGAAGAAGATGGTAGTAACTCAAATTTAAAAAATGGGAAAAAGGATCTTTGCTTGAAGTTGCTTCATTGACATAGAGCCTCAAATTATAAAAAAAGCTTTGAAGATCTGCTTCAGAACAATATGAATATACTTATATCAGTGCGTGGTACATTTAAAATGGTTAAAATGGAGAATTTGTGTCACTTTTTTATCACAGTTTTTAAAATGAGAAGATTTAGAAGATAAGTAAATTCTCTGAAACATGATGAAAATAAATGCACATTCTTTGATAAAGTGCATAATGCTTTTTCTTCTCTTTTATGTAGGTTGAATGTTTAAAATTTTAGTTTCCTTTACCTTAATCTCATTCTACATAGTATTCTTTCATTCTTTTCTCTGTATTTCTAGCTTATTTTCATATTTCGAAGAACTCTGACTCTTAGATGATGATGTATCCATCAGTCGTAGTTACCTTTCACTCCATCTTTGTAAATTTTATGGAAAAGTGGGTATGAAAAGGAGCATAAAATAAAAATGAAATGAGTCTAGATAGGGATAAATATGGGAGATAAATATGAATAGATGCTTAATTTGTCCTTGTACACCTCTGAATTACTTTTCTTTTGTACTCTTCATTTGCAAATACTGCACAATTTCTTGCTTCTAGCAAAATAATAAGATTTTAGTCATAGTTCTAAGTATAATATTTGCTCCACGGTGATGCTTTCATGATCATAACATTATTACTGTTATTAGCATTGTTATTCAGGATGTGTGAAAAATTGAAATAACAAGTAATTATCATTCATAAAATAACTAATATGACTATAATTCTTAATAGTCCTATCTTCTCTGTTGCTTTAGATCTCATTGGATTGGTTGGAGGCTCATAGGCTGGATCACTGGATGGAGGGAACCACTCTGTGGTGTCTGAGATTGTGTTTCTGGGACTCATTCGCTCTTGGGAGATCCAGCTTCTCCTCCTGGTGTTCACCTCTGTGATCTATGTGGCAAGCGTGATTGGAAACATTCTCCTTGTGTTTTCTGTGACCACTGACCCTCACTTACACTCCCTCATGTACTTCCTTCTGGTTTGCCTCTCCATTGACTTGGGAGCCTGCTTTGTCACTTCCCCCAAGATGATCTGTGACCTTTTTAAAAAGTGCAAGGTCATATCCTTTGGGGACTGCATCACTCAGATCTTCTTCATTCACATGATTGGTGGTGTAGAGATGGTGCTGCTCATGGCCATGGCCTTTGATGGATACGTGCCCATTTGAAGACCTCTGCACTACCTGACCATTATGAACCCATGGATATGCATTTTGTTTCTGGCGGCTGCCTGGGCCTTGGCATTATTCACTCTCTGTTCCAACTGACCTTGCTTATTAATTTACCCTTCTGTGATGGACAGAAGTCTAGTCATCTATACATTGGACAGATGTGACAGATGTATAGTCTGTCCATCTGGTAGAAGGAAGATTTAAAAAAATAAAACCTTAATTCAAAATTTACATTAATGTGTTATAACAAATATGTAGCAGTTATATTAATCCTTTCATAGCTGGACTGTTGCCTTCCTTTATCTGTCTGGATAGTTTATTAGTACCTTTCATATTATTTATACTTTTACTTATAATCTGTCTCATTTGTTACCATGGTGCTGTTTACCATCATTTATAGTTTTTGCTTTTAATAGTAATAACTCATTTACATTTTTTTACATTAGTTGGGTAATATCCCCTTCTCACCCAAGGTTTTCAGACCTTGCACAATCTGTCAAATTTTACTTTTTTTTTTTTTTGTCTTTTTGAGACAGGGTATCTCTATGTTGTTGTCAAGCTGGCCCTGAGCTCACTTTGTAGCGCAGGCTGTTCTCAAACTCATAACAATCCTCCTGTTCCAGCCTCCTCCGAGTGCTGGGATTGCAGGTGTGAGCCACCATGCCTGGCCAAATTTTACTTTGACTTTGATGATGTTGTTAGATTTCTGCCAGGAAAGTTTCTTTCACATAGATTTCATGTAGATTTTTAGATGTAGACATGAATAATCTAATCTCAAATGAATCAATTCTAGTGTCTCCTGTCTTTGTGTGTTTTATCTTTTTGCTCCCCCTTTCACTACTTTCCCTTAAAAATTGTATCATTTTGTTTGAAATGACAATATCTTCAATCTAAGTGGAGTGAGAATGTGTATATATGAGATAAAAATCGATAGAAGCGATATGACAGACAAAACTGCACTCATACATGGAGACTAGACAACTCTCCTCATTTATAGTATAACATACCCAACAACAGAAAAACACTTTCTTAAATATGCATGGAAAAGATCATATTCTAGAGCATTCCACAAATTTTGCTAAACTTGTATAGTAAAACTAAGTGAAATCATAAGAAATAATTATGATAATAGTATAATTAAATTAAAAATAGCAAAATAACATTTGAAAGATTTCCAATTATCTGAGAATTACACATTTCAAACAAATGTGATCAAAAGATCACATAACTCAAGATCAAAATAAATCTTGTTAATTATAAAATATTTTGAGCTGAAAGAAAATTAAAATTCATCAAATGCATAAAATTCAGATGCAGCAACAATTCTGGTAAAAAGTGAAAACCACAATTTTTTCCTTTTTGGTTTTTGAAGTGGCTTTTCTAGGTAATCAAGGGTGACATTGAGCTCACTATGTAGCACAGGCTGGCCTTGAAATTATTGTCCTTCTGCCTTGCATCCCAGCAATTGACATGGCCAAGTTCCAACCATAAATTCTGACATGAGGAAATGAGACAAACTGTAAATCATTACTTTAGAATTTTATCTTAGTATATTAAGAAGTTAGGTTAAACATATAGCAGAAGAAAAGAAATAATAATGAGAATGGGGGAAATCTTTGAAATAGAAATTTATAATGTAGCAACAATAAACCAAAAAGTGAAATATGATTTTTTAAAATGTGGCTATATAATTAAAACATATCTAACCAGACTAACAGAGAGACAGAGAGAGAAACAGAGACAAAGACAGAGTGACAGATAGACACTATAAAGTTGTCATTAGAAATAGATCTGACTTTGTTGTAACCCAGTTTTAACCATTGCGCCTCATTTTCTGTTCTGTATGCATCTTACTGCCTCCCCCTCCCCTTCCCTTCTTATCTTTCTAGGTTAAGTTTCAATTTCCTGAAAAGGGTAAAAGCCTTAGGTGTCAGTTTCCTGTAACCCCCTCCCCTACCCTCATCTGGCTATTTGTAATAAAATGTGCTGTTCTTTAAAGACATGATTAACCTCAGGACATTACAGAGAGTTCTTTAAGGTCCAGCTGCCGGCTGCAATCTAATTGTGTCAATAGCCATAGCATTCCTGTGGTCTTTTGCTTCATAAGTCACTGCCTTTAGCTGTGAGATGTGTAGTCTCCAAATTGGCTCCTGGAGACTGTGACGCCAGGTCTGGCCTAAAATAAAGCCTTTGCTCCCCAAATTTTAATTTCTTGCTTCCTTTGGTTTTATTCTGGGGTTGGAGCTATCACAACTTCAATTCATACTCCAGAGAAATTCTGAAGATAACAAAGAAACAGTAGAAGTAAATTATTTTGGTGACTTTAGTAATTTAAGTGAAAATTCTGTTTTTTAAAGGCACAAGATACAAGATTAAGTAAATGAGAAATAATCTGATAATCTCACATTAGTTTAGGAGACCAAATTTCTAGTAAGAAACAAATCAAAACAAAAAGAACCCAAATCTTCAAAAGAGAAGCCCAGTAAATGAAAAATTCTATCAAGTATTTAAGAAAGAAATACTACCAATTTTTAGAACGTGGTAAAGGAGAGAATATCTGTCATTCAGCACACAAAACTACCATTATCTTGATTTCAAAAGGATACAAAGATATTATCAGAAAAAAACACAGAATGAAATTCACCATGAACATAACACAAAAATGCTCAATTAAATTTTAACAAATTGGAATATATATACATATATATATATATATATATATATATATATGTCACTTCAGCAGTTGGTAGGGGTAAATAAAAACTGCAAGTGGCTCTGTAGTTAAAAATCAATTAACAGTTTAAAGAAATACAACCACATGATTCCCTAAGTTGTGGTTGAAAGGCATTTGACAAATTAAATATCCATTTATATTGAAAATCCTCTCAGCAAAAAAGAAATAAAAAGGAATTTGCTTATTCTGATTAACAGAATTTACAAAATCTTACAGCTGACATCATATTCAGTGATTTAGGAGTGAGTTCTTCTTATCATTGGCATGGAGGAAATTACTACTTAGTTACTACTCCTAGGTATCATCATACTAGAAATTCTAGCCAGTTCAGTCAGAAAAGTCAAGAAAGAAAACATGGTTTGAAAGGAAGAAATAAAATTGAGTATGGTCTCAAGTTGTATCCATTTACCTTTTTATAGGTAAATAAGTTTATCCTTCTTTGTGGCTGAGGAGTATACATCTTTTTTATACATTCCTCAGTTGATGGACATTTGGATTGTTTCCAGGATTTATCTAATACAAATTTGCTACTATAAAAATGGACACACAAATATCACCGTGGTATGCTGTTTTTAACTCCTGTGGGAATATACCCAGAAGGGGAATCAAATGAGATCCTAAATTTCTGAGAAACCTTCTCACTGATTTCCACAATGATTGTATCAGTCTAACTCCCACTGACAATGGAGTAGGTTCCTTTTCCCTGACATCCCCTCAGGCATTTGTCATTGGCTGATTTCTTGATGATGGCCATTTTTTATGGAATTAGTTGAAATCTTACTGTTGTCTTAATTTGCATCTATTGAATGAAAAGAGATGCTGAACATTTTTTCATACATTCTTTTGCCTTTTGTATTTCTTCATCTCATAAATGTATATTCATCTCAGATGCACATTTTTCATATTTTTTTGCCATTTGTATTTTTTCATCCGAGAAGTGTGTATTCATCCCAGATGCCTATTTTTGAATTTGGTTTTTGAGTTTCAGGGGCCTGATTTTTAAAAATTCTTTATATGTTCTAGATAGAAGTCCTGTATCTGAAGGAAAATTGGCTAATGTTTTTCCCACTCAGTGGCTGTCTTTTCACTTTGTTGATGATTTCTTTTGTTGTGCAAGAGGTTTTTAATAAGATGAGATCCCATTTGCTGATTCTTTGAAGAATTTCCTCTGCAGTCTGGGTTTTGCTCATGAATTCTTTACCTACACTTATATCTTCAAAATTCCTACCTACTTTGTCTACATGTAGAGTTAGTGTTTCTGTTTTAATACTTAGTTATTGGATCCATTTTGACTTTAGTGCATGGCAATAGACATGTATCTAGTCTTAGTCGGGTATATAGAAAGCCAGTTTTTCTAGAACCATTTATTAAGAAGACTTTCTTTCTTATGGTGAACATGGTCAGTCCCTTTATCAAAGATCAGGTGTCTGAGTGTGCTTATAGTTTTGTCTGCATCTTCTAGTCAACTTTTCTGGGCCTCAGGTCTGTTTTTTTGTACCATGCTGATTTTGTCACAGTAACTTTGTAGTATAATTTCAAGTCAGAGATCATGGTGCTTCCTACCCTACTTTTGTTTCCCAGAATTAACTTTGCAATTTTATGTTTTTTCTGTTTCCAAATGAATTTTAAGAATGTTTTTTCCAGTTCCGTGAGGTATGCTAATGATGTTTTGACTGGGATTGTATAAATCTGTATAACAGTTTTGCAAGTATGGCCATTTTAATAATATTGTGTCTTCCTATCCATGAGCAAGAAATAACTTTCTATTTTCTTTCTTTTTTTATTTAAAAAAAGAGCAAAACAGAAAAATGGTAGAAATTATACAGAATTTCAAAAACATTGACATTAAGAAATCATGAGTTGATAAATGGCATATTGTCATCTTAGGAATAGTTATTCAAGTCACAAAATTAAAGCATAATGCCCATCAACCACAGAGTGGAAAAAGATGTGGTACTTTTATACAATGGAATATTACTCAGCTATAAAAAGAATATTGAGGCCTTCATAGGTAAATGGAGGCAAGTTGAGACTATCTTCATGAGTGAAATAAGAATCATATTTGTAAATATCACATTGTCTCTCTGGTGTAAAAAGTAATATAAACTGTAGGAATAGTAAGATCTAAAATTTGTGATACTATTATAAAAAAGAAAGAGAAGGAAAGTGCTCTAAATAATATAACTGCATGTATGTTTAAGTGTGTAAGATAGATAACCATATAACTAAGTTTTTGTTAGATCCGTTTTCTGATATCCTCCTGAATACCCTTTTTCAGAATGCTATAATATTTTAACATATAGATCTTTTGCTTCCTTTCTTAGGTTGATTCCTATGTATTTCATTTTTGTTGGATGCTATTGTGAAGGATATGGTTTCCCTACTTTTGCTCTCAGTAAATATTCAGTATTTTAAATTATGAGTTATTGTTAACTTGATCCATAAATTTAGAAAAATCTTAAAAAAACTTCCAGTACTTTTAAAGGTATAAAAGCCTTACCCTAATATTTTCATGAAAATTTAAATGTGGAATAACTAAAAAACAATTTAAAACGTAAAGCAAATGTGAATTTCACCCTGTGTACACAGTTCATTGTAGCAACAATAAAATATTCCAGAAATAAAGTCATATAAATATATGTAATCACAATTCAACTGAGAATAAGTGATATTTTCAAATACATTATACTAGAACAATTAAACATATTTTTCAAAAACTTAGTTCTTGGCATGTATCTTAACATGCTACACAAAAATTTATTCAAGACATGTTCTAGACCTAAATATGTGACTAAGAATTTGGTGTTGAGCAGTCCTCTGATTTTCTGATATGTATAATTACTTTCATTTTATCCACTTGCAAAAATTTTTCTTGAGATTAATACTAAAGAATTCCATGTCATAAAAAAGGGAAGTTTGGCATAAAAATCTGTTTTCCTGACAGCAGACTTCTGCAGTTTGGCTTCTTTGCTTTAGCAGGTCCCTAAACTAACCATGTGAGTGGACAGGGGCTTTAGAAATCTGAGGCATCTGTTTCTGTCCTTCTGTCTTTCTTCTGCCTGTTAATCCTAAAGGCAGAAGAAATATCCAGTGTTATCTAAAGTATTTTTCCTTTGAGCTTGGTAACTGATATTCATGGCTTTATATTGTGAAACTCACCACTGTGTAAAAGAGCACAAATCTTCTAATGGCCTTTAGGCAGTATTTGATTAGGATTTATATGAGGAAAACTGTTTTATGGGAAGTACATATGATGATAGGAAGCAGGTGTAGACACAAATGTCTTGCCTAAATATAGGTCTTGTCTCCATTCCTTAGAACAATGGAGGATTTAGAATTTGAGGAATAACTGTCTACACTTGAATGCCACTCTTGTACATAGTATTCAGTGTATACCAGTTACCCTTTACTGTATTATGTGGTAGGTACTGAGTTTGATGTTTACATATTTATGCCATCTATTTTCACAGACTTTGCAATGAAGGTATTATTATCTTAGTCTAATTACTTTGTTATAGGCACATGGCAAGTGAGGGGTAAAGCCTATATTAAAAAATGAGAGTGCTTGATTTAAAAGTTCAAGTTATTAATCTTTCTTCTATGATGTATGAAAATCAATTTGAATGTTTTTAATTTTAAGGATTTAGGAAGAGAGAGAGAGATGAAAACGGTTCCTGCAAGTTGGCACAAACTTACTGGAATGTCATTATATTATGGTGATGGACCAAAGTCTTTGGAAATAATGCTACTGTGACTCAGTAGCAGAAACTGACTGGACAGCATGCCCTACTGAGACAGTGGAACAGAATGAAAAGGCAGTGGCAGGAAGTTCATATGCCTATTGTTTGCTCTTCTATCCACACTGTTTTTTGAGTAGTATAGGTGGGGAATTCAAATAAGTAACAAAGAGTTCTATAGTGATCTTTATATGTATATATATCTCATATAAAAATTAATTTTTTCATTTGTTATCATATGTGATTCTTATAGACTCTCTGTACCTTTTAGGGCAGGTAATAGAAGATTTGCTTTTTTTCTCTTTGTTTAAATGCAACACAATGTCAAAGTCAGGAGCAACTATGAATTAGTAAATTAAAGCTAAAAGAGTAATCTTATTTAGGTTTTCTTTCAAAAAACTATGTTTCGAGGAACAAAGACCACCCAATTTTAATACTCTGAATTACTCACCTTCTCTTTTCCTTTTAGGCTTTATTTTTAATTTTATTTTTCTTTATTACTGTGAAAAGTTTACCTAATTTCTTCCTCTTTATCATAGTTCTGATATTTGGAAGAGTCCCTTTTTTCTCTACTCTAGTTTTTCTGTATCTCAGATTATTCTACAGATTTCAGGAAAATGAGTGAAATACTAAAGCGACAACTTAAAGGCTCATATCCAGCAAAAAATACAACATAAAGTAAAGCTTTTTTCCACGTGTATCATTAGTCAAGTCTTATATAAGTTTTAAAAGGAGATATTTTTCCTACGTTTGGCCACTATAATTTCTTAAAGAAGACATATCCTCTTATGCATGTTGAACATGTTGAAAACATGATGTAGAGGAGAGAAGCAAGAGTACTGAAGGTTTTTTACTTTAATGCATGGCCTTTCTGCATAGTTGAGTCACTGATTGAGCTTGTCAACATAGATCTATTCCACTTTCTCCATGTAACTGAGTATATGAATTAGAGACACAGGATAGTAAATACTCAAATTTCTCTTCATCTTCTATGATTTAAGTTATAGTGTGAACATGCTATGTCTCTTTCCTCTGCTCTTCACTCATTAATTCCTACATCACCAGTAATGTATTGGTCCCTTGTGCTCCTTCCATACTCCTGATTTTCTTGTGTTTCCTGCTCTTGAACACGTACAGCACATCTCCATTAAATTCTCATTGGTCTTGCTATTCATTCCACATATATAATATACCACTTTACACTGTGCTTTTGATATGTACAGTTCATGTCCTTTCATCAGTTTTCTTGGTTCTTTGATTTCATAGGAGTTAGAGAACAAACCTTTATGAAGAATCATCAAAAAAATTACGTAAAGAGATTGTGATTTTATTTGACCTTTCAAGATAATACAATTTAGAAAGAATCAAAAGATGAGTTTCTTAGAAACAGAATTTTAATATTTTAACAGTTATAGTTATTAGCTACATAAGCAGAAAAATATAGAGTACACAAATCATAGTAATAAATGATCACTTTCTAAAGTATAATTTACTATTCTACAAGTTAGTCTCTAAATAGATTAACATTTTATGTTATTTGTTGTTAAGTTACTATTTAACAGTATTAGTAATGGATATAGTGTATGAATATTTCTTTTTAGTTTTGGTTTTAATCAGGAAAAATAACTTTTTAAAGATTTAAGTATTGATTTTTCATTTATTATGTTTTTTACTTATTTGTTCATTCTTCTTGATTCTTATTATGATTTGTCATTCTGGAATAAGAATCAAGGAACCTGG
Source organism: Cavia porcellus (assembly GCF_034190915.1). Taxonomy (NCBI): domain Eukaryota; kingdom Metazoa; phylum Chordata; class Mammalia; order Rodentia; family Caviidae; genus Cavia; species Cavia porcellus. Next base: position 37,873,139 of record NW_026947489.1, read on the forward strand.
GCTCTGGTTGATATTCTGTCAATTGTGAATTTTGGAGACAGTTTACTATTATGAGTCTCTGAATGATGATCAATGAGGAGGAAATGTTCTTTATATATTCCAGGTGCATTGTTATTTTATCATAATAGGGACATAACTTTTCCATCACCAAGGCTTCAGATCTTTTCAGCAATGACTGAATTTTGCTGCTTTCCTTTTCAAGGCCTCATTCCTTCCCCGTGCTCATGAATACCACCAGTCCTGTGCAAACTCACCAGTACCAGTGGTTGTGTTTCCTCCCTACTCTTGGTCATAGGTCTATGGTTATTAAAAGTATGCACTTTATGACTATGGGCTGTTGGCTTAGGAAGAGGCAGTGCAGTCAGTGAGTGTGCAGGAGAATAGAGTGTAAGAGGCCAGTGGTGTGATCAAGGATTGGAGTAAGAACACAAATGTTTCTTCTGTGAGTTTGAGGGTCTAGAATGAATGATGGCATGAGGAAGATGGCTCTTTGTATGAGAAATTCTAGAGCTGTAGTTGCTAAAATGCAGGACATCAACATACCAAAAATAATTAAATTTTACTGAAGATGTGCAGGTAGAACTTTCCACTAGGCAAAACTGATTATGCTGAGTATCCACCTGACATTTAGAAGCATAATTTTGGTCTTTGCTCAATCTTTACTTTGTGCAAAATTATATTATGCATCACCATTGTAAATCTGCAGTGCCACAGTTTGTACTTTGTTGTGGACTATACTACACCAACTCTACTATGTGTTCACTTCCAGTCCATATTTAAACTACTGTACTATCCTAAAAAATGAAAGCAATATTTGACATTCATCTAATTTTATAATTATGAATTAAAGAAATGAAGTTCCTATTTTGCTTGAAGATAAAATACTTTTATTAGAATGAATTTTAGCCAAGGTAAACAGGAAAATATTAAGTATCAGAACAATTTATCATGCAGAAGTACTGAATCGTTACAGGGTGGGGATATAAATCGATGTAAGCTAATGTCATGTGAAAGCTGAGACACCAACAAATCAGCACAGAATATATTGGCTATCCCAAATGCTAGTCCTCAGTACCATAATGTATATTATAGAGAGAAGCTCCAAAGTTATCTTTTATCCTCATTAGCTGCTTTAGACATGTGTATTAGCAATAGCTAGTAAAATCACCCCATGCATTTACTAGGTTGAAAGAAAACCTTATATGACAGATGGTACAGGCTCTTTACAAAGTCATTATAGTGTATAGAACTATTTATAGATTTATAATTATGAAACATTATATAGAATTGAAAGCAGTTGATACCAGTGAACATCAGGAAATCTGCTACATAACAGTGATTTAGTCACTGAGAGCCCATCTGCTTCCCTTGTTGCCCTAAAGTTGAGAGCTCACCAATTTTACATAACCCACCCCATTTATTCTCAGTATATGGCCTATCTCCATTCAGTCTCAGTTCATTTCTTAAGCACCTTTTATTCCAGGTGATGACCCTCTGTTAATTATAATCTTTTTCTCTTATTTTTAATTTGTGTTAGAAATTTATGATGAAAGAAAGTGATTATGAGACTATGCATGAGCAGTATATAGAATATCTTGGAAATGCAGAATAGTCAATATCACAGGTAGTTTACACAACTGAGAATGTCATGAATAGTCATGAATATTTTATTCTTTTCTTAACTTATAATTTGAAAACAGGACATTATTTGGTATCTGAGACCCTTTCAGTGGTGTAAGTTATTGGGACCTCTGCAATGAGTCCCCAGTCTCCTGTCAAGTGTGATGACACACCAGCGACAAATTGCAAGAGGCAAAATATTGGTGCAGCAGCTATCTGGGATGATCAGTTTTTCATGGGGAACAAAAGGCCATGGAGAACTTAACATCTGAGTCAAGGACGGTGGGTGAAGGGCTGTGGGGGGTTCCAGGAACAGTAATGGTGAAAATGGTGGGTTAAGAAAAACAAAGCATTCTTGCAAGGACAAGGGTGAGACAGAGAGCAGTAAGGAAACCATAATTTCCCCAGAAATTATTTGCCTTACTGTCTTCTGAAAGATTTTATCTTGCTCTGTTAGAGTCACAGTAGTCATTAGCTCCAGGGCTCCCTGTTGTGATGAGAACAGAGCAGGGAGTTTCTGCATTTTAAGCTGGCACAGATGCCCAGAAAGCACAAAGTGTATTGTGCTTCCTAGACTATATTGTAGAGTTCTGAATTTAAGTGATTAAGAAAGGTATACTTAATTTGTTTTGTTTTTATGGGAACATAGTCAATGTTTTGTCATTAAGTATGATTCTAGCTATAGTTTTCCCATAGATATTTTTTAACAGGCTCAAGAAGTGATTTTTCATTCAGTTTGTTAGAATTTTTTCCAAGTAGGAATCATGCTTGGTTTTGGAAAATGCTATTTTTCCCCTTAAATGAAGGCAATGCTGAGGCATATTTTTTCTTTTTGAATTTCCTGCCAAGATCTTGTAGAATTCATGTAATTTTTCCTTAAAAATAAGAGTATTAAATACTTCTTCTTCAAGTTACTCTGATGAAGATGATAAAGTTTGATATATGAAAGAAGTATCCATATGGTGATTTCTAGATGTTCAACTATTTTAACACTAGGTATACAATTTGGTAGGCTAATGTCACTATGATTAAATGGTGTTAAGGAATTTTTTGAAAGAAAAAACATAACTTTTATGGTGTTTTGTCAGATAGCATAATGACAGTAACAATTAGTGAAAGAATATTAATTTAGTGGCATAATTTTTTTAAGTGTAGAGATATATTCAGTTGTGAGAGTAACTGGAGCTAGTAGCATTTTTTCTAGAGACCCAAAGGCATTATATGTCTTATTTTCATTGTGTTGACAGTTGAACTGAGGATTCTGCACATGGAAAATGTTCCTTGTTTTTCAGTGTAGGCAACAGTTTAGTATAACATTAGGTACTGTAGTAAGTACCAACAAAATGAGCAAACCATGCAGAACAATTTACAAAATAGCTCCAGCTTTTTTTCTTTTTTCAACTTGTAAGAGGAAACAACCCATGGGATTTTAGATGTGTATTTTAAGAGACGGTGATGTGAAAGAAATATGGTCCACGAGCATTTAGATAACTTGATTATCTAATTTATGTCTTCAAGATCTGCTTGATCTCTGTCTTCTAACATTTCAGTATGATTATGGAGTTAGACTTTGCATCTTTTGCTTTATAGCTTGGTGGGTCACAGCACTAGATTTATTATGGGAAGTTCAGGTTACAAAGTATCTTGTTGGCTTTTGCTGAAGATCAAACTTTACTAGGACTAGATGTAAGGCAACATTCCTTTCTAGAAATAGATTCAGAACCTAGTCAGAAATAACAGTCTATCTTTAATCTGCTGCATGTGCACAGCCAATTTTCTCAGCACCAGTTGTGAAAAGATTATCTTTCCTCCAGTATAGTTTCAATCCCTCTGTTGAAGATCAAATGGCCAAACATGCCTGGAATTGTCTCTGCATCCTCTGATCTGTTCCACTGATTTACATGTCTGTTTTTGTGCCAGTAGCATGCTGTTTTTAATTGCTATAACTTTGTATATATAACTTGAAATCCAGGATTGTGAGGCTTCATGATTTTCCTAATTTTACTATTCTGGGTGACTTCTTCTAGTTGCATATAAATTTTAGGATGATTTTCTCTGAAAAATGCTATTGGTATTTTGATTGTTATTGTATTAAATCTATATATCAGTTTTGAACCCAGCTATTCCCCTCTACATATCTTCCCAAAATAAAGATGTTATATTACAGTGATACAAGCATATTTATGCTTATAAGAGCAAAATTCATCATAGCTTAATTTTTGTAGCAGTTTTATTTGCCCATCAACAGTTGAATGGCTACAAAATTGTAGTATTTATATGCAATAAAGTATTACTGTACCATGAAAAGGGTAAACTCGATTCATTTGAAGGGAAATGGATGTACTTTGAGACTATAATATTAAGTGAAGTAAATCAGACACATAAGCATGAACATTGTATGGTTTCCCTTATATGAAAAATTAATACATAAATAAGTAATGAAATAAAGGACAGACAATAAGAAGTAGGGAGACAGATCTTTTGTAAATGAGAAGGAGACCAAGAAATGGTGGGAGGAGGAGGGAAGGGAGAAGAAAGGGATTATCCAAATGAGTAATTCCAAACAGGGAATAATCAAATACAGAATTGAATGCCATCATCTTGAGAAATAATATCAAAAGCATAATATATATTATTTGATTAATAATAAGCCTCATGTGCTTATTAGGTGGAGCTTTTTAGAGCTAGCTAGATCCAGGGATTAAGGGTGTGTGACATCTGGATTAGTCCCCTACTATATTTCTGGGTAGGATCAATGAGAACCACCCCCTTGATGTGGTACCATCCCAAAGACCTGTGGCCTAGATGCAGTAACAGGGGAAGGGAGTTCACTGCTTGGTACTGGCTGCTTCCTACCTATCCTGCCATGGACTGTTTCTACTTCACTGTGCCCCTCTGCCATGCCACTTTGACTTGGAGCCTCTGACTATGGACTGAAGGCTCTACGCACTGTGAGCTGAAGTAAACCTGTACTCCTTTGACTTGTGGATGTCAGGTGTTTGGTCCCAGCAATTAGAAAGTAACCCAGACAGAGGGTGAATTTCAAATGATGATGCTGAAGAATTTTTAAACATAGGGGAAAGATCTTAACCATAAATATAAAAAATACAATAAGTCTCAACTGGGTTTTAAAAATTGCATAAAGACAAATTGTAGCAAAACTGCTAAAAATGAAAGATAAACAGAAAATATTAGATCTTCAGAGCAGAAATACATATTATATTCAGAGAACCATTGGATAAAGCCTTCCTTGCCATCAAAACTAATAGAGGAGACAAAAATAATATTTTTCCTGGTTCATTTGTTTCTGTGACATTGAATTCAAGGGCCTCATGTATGCTAGACAAGCAGTTTAGCACTAAGCAGCATCTGCAGCTAATGTCACTATCCTTGGAGTGATACCTCAGAAAGGAAACCCCCTCTTAATGAAAACCTCCATTTTAATTATTGTTCTTATTATGTTTAATTTATGTTATACTCCCCAAAAAAGGCCCCTCAAGATGAAAAAGGGGGCAAGATGACTTCTTTTTAAAAGAAGCACTTTTATTTTACCTGGCCCAGTGACACAGAGCAGATGGAATTGTAAAGCTGTGCAACTGAGTTAGAATTTTGACTGATTTTTATAGTTCATTTATGATTAGCTCATTGATCATTAAGTACATAGTGATGAGAAACAGAAATAAGATGGGTCTTTGTTCCCCTTTGCTTGAGGTCAGAGGCATTTCACAGTGGGTGGTTAACCAATTCATAGCCCCTGGTCTGCCAATTCCAGAAACATTTGTGTCTCATAAAGGGAATAATGGTTGACACAGCATCATTTATCTTTTACAAGGGGAACAAAAGTTGACACAGCAAACGGGTTACTGGGGTGGAGGTGGGGCGATGAGGCATACAGAACAGCATGACGATGCGGTCAGTTAATTTACAACTAGTTTATAACAATGTGGTCAGTGCTCCAGGTACATGGTTACTAGGGTGATAAGCATGGAGCATAACAGTTTATTATTTTACTACTTACAATATTTACCACTTATAATATTTTGGATGTGTACATGACATATCCAAAATCATTTTAACTTCTCCTTCCCCTCTGAGGGGGTGTGAAAAATAGGACAAATAATCAGGATGTATTAAACACATGTACCTATTTCCTCAGATGAGTGTAAACTTCATGTATGGCAAACACATACTTACAAATTAAAAATTTAATAAACAATTACCAAAATGACAGCAAAATAAAGATATTTTCATACAAGAGCTGAGAAAATTTTTACCTCACCAAATATATGCTAAAGAAAATGCTGAAGGAGATTCTTTGTTGATGCCAGATAAATATTGAAAATTCATTAATTGAAATGTTCACTTATGGTAAATACAGAAAATGAACATTGAAGAACAGACTGTGGTAAGTAAATATAGGATTAGTTAACATTATTAATAAATTATAGACTATTTCAAGAAAAATAATTGACATATGCACTGGGGTATGTAATATGCATAGAAGTATAAAGTATAAAGTAGAAAAGTATGGGGAAAATTATAGTTATGTTTCTTATTCTCTAAATAAAATAGTACAATTTTAATTCAAGTAAACTGTAATGAGTTAATGGACATAATAATTTCTTGGAAATTATTCAAAATAATATAAAATTATTTATATGATTATATTAAAATCCAAATTAGGTAATAAAGTTGCATACTAAATGTAATCTCAATAAAATAGAAAAGTGGAAGAAGAGAGACAAGGTAGTGAAAAAGAAATGTCATAAAAGCAAGACAAATACCATGATGACAGGTTTAAATTAACTGTGATAGTGATTGAAATGATAAAATACTATTATTAAAAGATAGAACTTGTCAGGTCAGAAACTAGACCCACATGAATATATTTATAAGAGGCTGGAAGTCAGGGGGATAATATTTTTAGAATGTTCAAAGATAAAACTGTCAATCAGTAATCCCATCTTCAGTTTGGCTATCTTTTCAAAGCATGAAGAGAAAAAAAGGACTTATCCAGATAATAAAAGCCAAGATAACTTGTTGCTGGTAGATGTGCCTTTAAAAAATTAAAAGAATTTCTTCAGGTTGAAATAACTTCAAATGATGTTTGAAATCCACATACATCCAACACAAAAAGTACTGGCAATTGTAATTGAGAAATTATGAAAAACAGTAAATTGCATATTTTTCTCTCACTGATTTTAGAATCAGCAGTGTTGTGTTACTTATATAGGCCAACTCCACACAAAGATTGTAAACATTATGTGCCTCAAACATGTACTTAAGAACTTTCTCAACAAAAACATAGGATTGGACAACCTAAAAACAAAAATAACAGTAGAATAAATAACTACAATACAGGAAAAATAAAACAAGTGATATACCAATAGGTGAAGGATACAGTAATAGTAAATAACCGACACTTCTCAGTAGCATCTATCAATGTTACTGGTCTCAACTCTTCAATCAAAAGACAAAGGCATCCTAGATGTATTGTACATGCCTGTAAATCCCTGACTCAGAAGGCAGGGACAAGAAGATAACTGTGAGTTCAAGGCCAGTCTGGGACACAAAGTGAATTTAAAGCCAGTCTGAACTTCAAAGCAAAACTTTATCTCAAAAACTAAAACAAAACCAAACAACAAACAAACAAAAAACACAGCCTGGCAGACTAGATAAAAAATAAAATCCAGTAATTTGTTGCATAGACTTAAAATTAAAGAATGGAAAACAACATTTCATGCACCAAGACTCCAAAGACAAACAGGGTTAACAATTCTAGTATCAGACATAATAAATTTCAAGTCAAAACTGATCAGAAGAGATTAAATAATCCAACAGGAAGAGAGAACATTGATAAATTTCCACTGAAGCACCTGCCTTCATAAAACAAAGGGAGAATAAAAATTAACACAATTATAGTAGGGAATTTTAACACTACATTTTCCCAAAGTGACAGACCAAAAAACTAAAAATAAAGAGATTTTAGAGCTGACCCACACCCTTGAATTTGTGGACTTAACAGATATATACTAGTACCTCACTCCTGTATAACAGTGTATACATTCTTTTCAGCAGCATGTGGAACTTTTTCTAAAATAGATAACATAATAATACACAGGCATGTTTAAGCAAATATAAAAAAATTGCAATTACCTGATGTGTACTATTCAACATTAGTGCAATGAAAATAAAAATTGAAAACAGAAGAAAATTTGGAAAGGGAAAAAGCTGGGAAATTGGCAAAATAATCTTAAACAACCAGTTGGTCACAGAAAAAGAATCAAGAAGAAATCAAAATATTTCTAATGAACAACTCAATGAAACATTTGGGACACTTTGAAAGCAGTTCTAAGAGGAAATTCATTGCAATAAATGCTCACATTAAAAAACAGAACAAGCCCAAGTAAATAACCACATGAGAAATATTGAAACACTTCAGAAACAACAATAAGACAGAGTTGAAACTAGGGAGAAAAATTATAAAGATGAGAGTAGAAAGTAGGAGAACTAAAACTGAGGACAAAATTATAAAGACAAGAGTAGAAATTAATGAAATTGAGACTACAATGTAATTCAAATCAATAAAATGAAGAACTAGTTCTTTGAAAGAATAAATAAAATAGATAAACCTATAGAAAAACTTACTAAAACAGAGACAAAAGATTTTTATAATTGCAATTAGGAATAAAAAAAGGAAATCACAGCAGACATTGTCAAAATCCAGTTTACTGAAAAATTATATTTCAACTATTTCACTGAAAAATTATATGCTATTTCATTGAAAAATTATATTCCAATGAATTAACAAGTTTTGAAGAAATGGACAAATTTCTCAACTGACACAAATTACCAAAACTACCTCAAGAAAGCACAAATACACTTAAAAACACATTGCAACAATGGAATTAACTCAATAATAATCTACTAATGAAAAAGTCCTGAGGGATTTACAGTTCAATTCTACAAAATATTTAAGGATGTCATGTCACCAATATCCCTTGAGATGTTCAAAGAATTAATTTAAAGGGGTTTAGTGCTCCCAAATTCATTCATAGAAGCTCAATCCAGACAAATACACCACTAAAACATAACTATAGGCCAATCTCTTCAATGTAGATGCAAAAATCTTCCACAAGACATTAGCAAACAGAATGCAGCATATTATGCAAAAGCTGATACATCTTAGGTAAGTAAGTTTCATCCCAGAGATGCAAGGATGACTGAACATACATAAATCTACAGTACAAAGAAAATGATGAAAGGCGATTGAAAGGACAGGGGGACAGATCTCATTCAATGTAGAAATGGACCAAGGGAACAGGGAAAGGGGAAGAGGAATAAAGATATGTCATGTACAGGGACCTGATAACCTTAATCAGTGTAAGCATTATTAAGACATAGCATATGCTAAGATCGATAGTATCAACAGGTATGAAAAAGATAATAAGGGAAGTACAGGAGGAGAGAGCAGGGGATTGGAAGGGGAAAGTATAAGCAACAAAAGCTGTAATACGTGCAAGCAACCACCCTCCAATATGACTGTAAACTACATGAATTACAAACACATACTAATAAAATAAAATGGAAAAAATGGTTTGAGACAAGAAGAATAAGTGAAGTTATACCATTTTGTGACATCATATGTAGGAAACAACTCAAAATTGATTAAAGCCTTAAATTTATATTTGAAATTATTAAAATACTAGAAGAAAACATAAAGAAAAATATCTATGTCATTGGTCTTGGCAAATATTTTTTGGATATAAGCCCAAAATATAGGCAACAAAAACAAAAACAGACCAGTGAACTGACATGAAAGTAAAAAGCTGCATAGGAAAAGAAACTATAATAGAGTGAAGAGTCAGCCTGCAGAATAGGAAAGATATTTGAAAACTATACATTTGATAAAAGGTCAATATCCAAAATATATAAGGAACTAAATATATAAGGAACTAAAACTACTTATTAGCAAGAAAACAAAGAACCCAAAGAAAAAATGGACAGAAGATCTGAACGAACATTTCTCCCAAAAGGAAATATAAGTGGTCAGCAGATGTTATGGTTGACACATTGTGTCAACCTGAGAAGTTTAGAAGTTCAACTGAGACCCTGCAGGGTTCTTACTTTGTAGTATTATCCTGTGCAAAGGTGGGCAAGGAGATTTTGTGAGTGCTACACCCAACTGAACAAACTAGGAAAAAAGAGAAATAATATCAGTATCATAATATAGAACTACAAATACATCCAAAATTATAACTGACAATGAAAAGTGGAATATAATTGAACTATACAAGTATTAATACTAATATAATTCACAGCCACATGGATGGAACCAGTGGACTTCGTATCGAATAAGTTAGAGAAATGCAAATGCCACACCTCTGTGTTTTCTTGAGGAAACTAATAAAGTTGATCTCATAGAAGCAGAGTAGGTTATTAGAGGATAGGAAGGCTGAGAAGAGGAGAGAGAAGTTTTATGACAGATACCCAGTATTTATAGCATGGTAGGAAACAGTAATTACAACCATCAGTTATGCATTTGAAAAGGACTGCAAAACAAGAATTTGAAGTTTTCTAACAAATAGAAATAGTAAGTGCTCGAGGCAATAGAAATGCCAGTTACTTAGATTTGACCAGTATGTAGAATAGTCATGTATTATCATACCTTACTCCATAAACATATGCAAATGTTAAGTATCAATTCAAAAAAGATAAAATGGGTCTGCAGTTAGTTCAGTGGCATTAGCACCTGCCTTGCAAGTGCGTGGTTGTGAGTTTGATTCCCAGTACCAATAAATAAATAAATAAAATGTTTAATTAAATTATCTTATAGTTTTCTGTCCTTGTCTTTCAAATTTCTCTTAAAGAGACCAAGAAGTCACCAAGAAGCGAGCACTTCCCGTGAACCAGCATCACATTCGTGTTGCTGGGAGGACAGGCAGATGCCAGCCTCTTCAGGCAGGTGGGCTGGGAAACAAGAATTGCCACACAATCCCCTGCATAACAACCACTGATCTGGAGAAACAGGCTGTGATGGTAGCTATTGAGGATAAATACAGTTTACTGCGTGTAGTGTTGAGTGTTTCACTAACATTGCAGGTCTGATCAGAGGATAACAATACAAGGTGTAGCATCTATGACGGATCTCCTTCTGAAGGTGATGCCACTATTGATTCCCTGTTATTTTGCTTTAAAGTCTAATGTCATTTTCATTGTTTTACTGGATTGTGTTTTATTTTGTTTGATTTTATTACGTCTAATCACATGAGCAGCTATTTCAAAGATAACAAGATATATTACGATAGCCATTTTGGATTTGCTATTATCTTGCTTTGAAGTCCTTTAATACATTCATTGTTTTGTTTTTATTGGCTGTATTTTTTTCTGTTTTGTTTGATTTTTACTATATCTGAAGGTATTTGCAGCTATTTGAATACAAGAGATATTATGGTAACCATTGTTGATTTCCTATTGTTTTGAAGTCCTGTGTCACACTGTTTTGTTTTGATTGGCTTTCTCCTATTTTATTTCCATTAAAATAAAAAAAGCAAATTTAAGCAAATGTCTCATGACCTACACCCTTTCCCATGAGCTCCTGTTACTGCTAATGTCCTCCCTTCCAATTGCCTATCTGTGTATCACTCAGCTTTCCCATTACTGGGACAAGATAAATGACACCAACAACTAAAAGGAGGAGCAGGATAGAATATATATATAATTATATTTATTAAATATATATATATATGGAGTAAACATAAGAAATGCTGATTAGTCATGCAGATTCTAGATCAGATTTCTTGCTTTGAAATGCAAGTGTCACTGATTTTTAGACCAAAGATTAAGAGGAATGTCTGCTACTTGGCATAGTTATTAAACATTAGCTACTATATTTGCATTTGCTGTCAACCGTGGATGTGAAGAATTATTCAGACATCTCAGTTGTTATATATGAAGGTTAGATACTGTTTTGCTCTTAAATTATGTTTACTCCTAATGTATGTATTTTTCCTCCCTCAGTGTATTGTCATAGATGATTTTAGGATTTTCAGTATCTGATAATTTATTTCAAAACTATTACTATAGAAAATTAACTTTTGCATTGTGTGTGCAGATTTAAATGATCATTTCTAATATCTGTGCTAGTATAGTTGTTGGTGTTTACATATTACATCATTGCTAATTAAAATTATTTATGGGCAGATAGGTTTTGAACATTTTTCACCCAGGATTTTGTGGCTTGCATTTTATTTATCCCATTGCTTTATCTCCATTTTCCATGAAGAAGTTAACAGGCAGAAAAAAAGCAACAGTTATTTTGCAGTTTCACCTTAAGCACTTATGATAAAGCCATTGTTTATATTCTTAATATAGCACTTCATATAGCTTTAAAAACATAAAATTGTTCACTCCATTTTTCCCCTGTTATTTTTATTCAATTATAATTTGCTTTACTTGTTATTTGGCTTCATGACAAAAAAAAAAAAACTTAGAAGAAAGGATAATTTAGAGAAATAGATGCTATTCCCTAGTGACTCATTAATCACTTTTCCCTCTTAGTTACCCTGGGAAATGCCAGGACATGATTCCAGAAGATAAGTCCCATAGCATACTAAGTTCTAGCAGGTCTTTGAAGTTTCACTTGGTCACTCCCCAAGCACAATTAGTGTTGTTAATTAACTGCCTTTACTACCACAGTGTTTTGTGTAACTCTTTACACTGGAGAGTATTATGTAACAGACAGAAACTTTCTCAGTTGTTCCAATTCCCTGAAGACACTGCCTGTGCCCCAATTCACAGGAATAAAAGTTCTCCTGTTCTTTGTATTTCTCTGTTGACAACAGCGTGCACTGATGGGATTTGCCCCTGACAGTGATAATTGATTGCTGGCATCCAAACAAGAGTGGTTACAAGTTTTATACTGACAATTATTCACCAAACTTTAATCTGTATTTGTTTAATTTATTTAAAAGTTGTAAAATAAAACAATATAGGAAATAGCATGAGATAAATTCATTTTATAAAGGAATCACTTTATAATCTTTTATTATCAAGATATACAATGTGTTAGTCATCCCAAAAATCCTCCATATGACTTTACATGTAGTCATTCCAAGATTCTATGAGTTAGCCTTGCTCATTTTTCATTTTATGTGTTTTGAAAATCTCTTTATGTAGCAGAATGCTTTTCCATAAAGTCTCTTCAAAATAGCTGTCCATATCTTTACATATGTTGAAATTAAACATAAGAGACTAGACTAATGTCACTCTGAACAGTGAATTATAGTATTGCTAGATTTTATCATAATGCTACAGAATTAGCACTGGGTATCTTACTGTGTCTTCTTCAGAGTATCTGTTTATTACATCACACGTTATATCATCTGTTCCCTTAAAATGTTTAGAAGTTCTACACATGTATGAATCTCTGTTTTTCCCTATAGTGCAGAAAGGATAGGGAAAAACAGATCAAAACAAGACAACAAAACAAATTCCTAGAAAAACATGAAATGAAAATATAAAACCACAATACTAGGTGATGTACAGTAGTTACCAAGCTGTTTCTTGTTATTTTCAATAGAATTATCTACATCATCAAGCATAATATAATGGAACATAGCATCACATAGCAATTTTAATTTACAAAAAACAGTGGCAACATTGTAGGACTTCAAAAGCAGTTAACAAACAAACCTGAATGGGTATCTTATTGCATCTTGTCATCATCAGAGTAGTTGCCTCTACTGTTAGACTTGATACTATCAAGCATACAAAATTTGAATAAAATCAGTCACGATAAAACATCGGGCTAACAAACCAGATTCAAATAAGATTAGTCATAGTAAGATAATATAAATAATAAAGGGCTTCAGTTTAATAGGAAATTAAGGATAGTTACCATAGTATATCCTGCCATTTTGGGGAAAGCTACTCAAATCTAGTATGAGTAGACAGACTAGAGCAGAATAAAACCAAACTAAACAGAGAGATAAGACTAGTGTGGCTTTTAAATCCTGATACACTATTAACAATGTCCTCTGCCTTCCTTTTTTAGACAATTACCCACTTTCCCTTTCTCAGGGTGCTTTGTATATTTTGGGTCCCACTAACTCCTTTAGTTTTTAGATTAGGGGGCAACCCATTATATATCTAAGTGGTGCTGAACCTTTTTTCCCCTGAGCTAGATCTTGAGCTGTATTCCTGTACCTACTCAAGCCTCAAGGTTTTCCTCCCTTGTAGCTGAGTAGTTCTCCACTGCACAAAAGTATCATGACTTTCCAATCTATCTCCAGCTGCTGGGTGAGTTGTCCCTAGTTCTCTCTGGTTCCCTGTCACATAGAGCATTGTTTTCTCATCTTTGACTTTTGGCTTATTAACCCTCTTTCAGGTTGAGTATATTTCCTATTCAGAGCATCTTGATGGATCCTACCTTCTGATCTACTCTGCCTGCATTTCTTTTTGTTAGTGTATCAAAGCCATCTATATTAGAGATTATGTGCCAACCTTCTCTGCCTCATCTCCGCTATTCTATTTTTCTGCTATTATTTATCCACTTTTGTCCTTCATTGCACTGTCTCCCCCATTCATTGAAGCCTCTCTGCCACTGTTGCTGGAATCCTGGTATTTTTCTTTCTATCTCTCTCTAGAATGTCCTTCAGAATTTTTTGTAGGATTGGATTGGTGGTCACGAACTCCCACAGTTCCTCCTTGTCACGGAAACATCTTGTTTCTTCATTAATTTTGAGAGAGAGAGTTATGCAGGGTACATCAATCTGGGTTGGAGGTTATTTTCTTTCAGGCTTGGATTACTTCACTCCAAGCTCTTCTTGATTTGATAGTTTGTGCTGAGAAGTCTGTCATTTTGGTGGGTCTTCCTTTATAGATAATCTGTTTCTTTTCTCTGACCACTTTTAATATTCTGTTCTTGTGGTAAATTTCTGGGATCTTGATTATTCTATGTCTGGGTGTAGATCTGTTTTGGTTGTAGTTGGATGTGGTTCTGTATGTCTCATTTCTTTTTCCTATGCTTGGGAAGTTTTCCTTAATTATTTCTGTGAATAGCCTTTGTAATTCATTTGTGCTCACTCCTGTTTCTTTGCTCACGTTTTTTATTCTTAAGTTATAGATCTTCTTGTTGTCTTCTAGCCTTTGTATTGTTACTTTCTGGTTCCTTGTTATTTTGGGGGTCTTCACTTTCATGATCAGATATTGCAAATCTATCTTCAAGTTTTGAAAGCCTAACTTTACTTTCTTTCAGGGCATTTTGCCAACTTTCAATGGAGTTTTTAATTTACTGGTAATCTCTTTGGATCTGTATCATGTATTCTAGATTTTATTTATATTCTTCATCAAAGGTTTCTCTTCTTTTTCTGGGTTCCTCCATTCTTCCATCTGTGTTCTTGAGAGGGGCTTAGCATTTTTTATTGATCTTTTTATATCTTACATCACTTGAATTAGAATTTCCATTTTAAGTTCATCTATGAGGTCACAAAAGTATTTCTTCATGTCTGCTGATGCTGTGGCCGATATTGCATGATTGCTGCCCTCAGTCTCTTCTGTATTTATCTCTCCTGTACTTATTTTCCTAGGGTCAGTGGCTAAAGTCTTTTTCTTATTTCTTTCTCTTGTCATGTTTCTGGTTTCTTTCAGACAGGTGTATGGTGGAGGTCTCAGGCCATCTCCATATTGCTTATGGTTTTTCTAATGCATCCTGGCTGGGGGCTTGCTGCCTTCTCCAGTTTACTATTATCTGATGTGCACACAGGCCTGATGCAGGCTAGCCCCTCTTCTCAGAGCCAGTCAACTGGTGAGTAGCTTCAGCATTTTAATCTGTGCTATGTGGATGTCACAGGTTTGGGACAGTTTTGTCCCTGGCTACTGGGTCCTGACCAGGGGTGTGACCCAGCCCTCTCTGGACCAGGGGTAGCTGACTGATGCCACTGTGGTTCCAGGTTCTGTCCTGCCCAACTCCAATATGTCCTCCAGCTGGCCACACCCACCATGTGACCCAGTTTCCAGGACTCACCGTGAATTAATGCAGCTCTCCACCTTGGCTGCACTCTATGCTATGCCGAGTCCTCCTGCCAAGGGCCCCAGACTCACCAACTCCCAATTTCAGCAGCTGTGGCTTCAGTGCGACCCTGAATCATGTGACTCCAAGGCGCACCCAGCATAGCACGGGACCAGTCCCAGTGAGCACGTCTGGTTCCAGCCTTTCATCCACGTTTTTCCTTCCTTTTTTTCTTTTTGTTTTTCCTCAGTTTCTTCCTGGGTTGTGTGAATCCCTCACCTTCTGTCTGGTCTTCTCCATGTTGTTAAATTCTAGCATCTGAGTTGTTTTTCTAAGAGAGGCTCTCTACCCTGCTACCTTTCAAGCTGTCATCTCAGCCCAACTTCCTGTTTACATTTTATCTAAGCATTTATTTTATTGGCAATCTGAAGTTATGATTTATGTGTTTTTTTTCCTAAGAGATTATGATCTCTGATACTTGTATCATTAATCTAATTTGAATTTTGTTTATGGCATGAAGTAAAAAAGTTCAACATCATTCTTTTCCTTTTATTAGTGAATATTAATTATGTAGACTAAAATATCTGTTTTAAAGATCTGTGCATGCATGTCCCACACTTCCATAGCTTACCCACCTGTTCCTTCCCTGCCTTTCCTTGTTCCCTTTCTCTTCTACAATCATCTCTCTTCTACTTTCACATCATTTTTATGTTTTTGTTTGTTAGATTCCACAGATGACAGAAAGCATGCAACATTTGTCTTTCTGACTCTGGCTTAACATACCAGATCACTTAATGCGGTGCTCTCCAATTCCATCTATTTTAAATGCAAATGATATGATTTTGTTCTTTATGGCTGAATAAGATCCTATTGTATATATATCACCTTTTCTTTATCCATTTACCTAAATGGATTTTATAGTTTAGCTTTGGGAAGTGGCTGCAATGAAAGAGAACTTTATGGTGCAACAAATTTTAATCTTTTTTTTTTTTTTTGGTCTTTTTCATTTTTATCGGTACCAGGGATCAAACTCACGATTGCCTGCTTGTAAGGCAGGCACTTATGCTGCTGAGCTAAATTCCCAGCCCAAATTTTAATCTTTTGGGATTTATACTGATGGGTATTATACCTGATTCAAATGGTGTCTCAAGTTTTAGCTTTTTAGAAAATGTCCATAGTGATTTCTATTAATTTACATTTGCATTAACAGTTTATAGGGTATATATGTTCCTCCATATGCCAGTGAACATTTTTTTAAAAGTATTTTTTAATTTTTGGTTATAAACATCCTGATTGGTATGAGACAGAATCTGGGTGTAGTTTTGATTTGCATTTCACTTATGGTTAATTGAGCTGCAGATCAATAAATATACTTATTGACCATTTGTATTTCTTCTCCTGAAAAGTGTCCTGTCATTTGTCCATTTAGTAATTAGGTTATTTATTTTGTGGTGTTATTTTTTCAAAAATTCACTTATTTTAAAAATTTCTTATGTGTATGTAACATAATTTGATCATATCTTTGATGGTGTTTTTCAGTAACATTACCATTTTTACAATGCTAATTCTGCCAATTCATGAACATGGGAATGCTGTACATCTTCCATTGTTTTTTTTTCAATATCTGTCCTCTATGTTTTGTAACTTTCACTGTAGAGATGTTTCACCTCTTTGGTTAGCCTGAGTTCTAAGAATTTTAGTTTTTGAAGCTATTATGAATGGAGTTACTTTTATGATTTATTTCTCAGGCAGTTCATTATTTATATATAGAAAAGCTGTTGGCTTTTGTATATCAATTTGCTATCCTACAATTTTGCTTAATTTATTTTTTATAATCAGAAGTCTTCTGGTGGAATTTTTAGGGCTTTGTAAGTGGAGGATAGTATCATTCACAAATAGTGATAATTTGATTTTTTCCTTTCTGTCCATATTCATTTTATTTCTTTCTTTTGCCTAGTTGTTCTGCCTAGAATTTCAAAGACTATGTTGAAAAGAGTTGGTAACAGTGGACGTCCTTGTCTTATTCTTGACTTTAAAGAAAATGGTTTCTGCTTTTTCCTATTCAATCTGACATTGGCTGTCATTTTCTCAAATATAGCATTTATTAGGTTGATGTGTGACCTTTCTATATCTAGTTTCTTCATACTTTATTATGAGATTTCATTGAATTTTGTCAGACTTTTTCTATATCTCTTGAGATGCTCATGTAATCTTTAACCTTGGTTCTGCTTTTGTAGTATGTTACATTCATTGATTTATGTATGTTAAGCCACTTTACATTCCTAGATCATTGCCAACTTTATCATGGTGTATGATCATTTTAATGTGTCTTTGAATTCTATTTCTTCAAGTATTGTGTGTAGGATTTTTGCATCTATGTTCAAGATATTATCTGCAATTCTCTTTTAGCTTACTGAGTCTTTGGTTTGGTCGTAGAGTGACATTTGCTTTTTAGAATCATTTGGAGGCATTAATTCTCTCTGTTTTCCTGGAATAGTTTAAGGAGCATGTGTTTTAATTCTTTAAAGTTCACAGAAAGTACACTTAGTCCTCATCTTTTCTTTATTGAAGGACTTTTTATAATAGATTCAATCTCATTGTTTTTCTGGGTTTTTTTGTTTTTTGTTTTTTTTTTTTGTACCAGGAATCAAACTCATGACCTTGCACTTGCGGTAAAGTGCTTATGCCACTGTGTTAAATCCCTGGCCTCATTGGTTGTTATTGACTCATTTAAACTTTTATACTCTTATTTCTGCTTTGGGGGGGGTAACATTTCTATAGGAAGAGAGAGTGAGAAAGAGATCCAAGATAGTTTGTGGGTGTGTGATCTATACACAAAACAGTTTTTAAAACCATAAAATTTAAGTGAACCTTTTTTTTTGCATGGATTTTTATAGGAGATTATGGTTAAGTTCACATCTTTTTCTGTGTTGTCATTTTACTTTGGCCTAGAGATTTATCCATTTCTTCTAGATTACCCAATTTATTGGAACTCAGACTTTTAACAGTTCATTTGATCCACCAGATTGCTGATTAGTCTGGCTAAGGGTGTATCAATCTTGTTTATTTTTTTAAGGAATCAACTCTTTGCTTACTAATCCTTCTTTCATTGTTTTAGTTTCTATTTCATTAAACTACAGTTCTACTCCTTATTACTTTCCCTTTATTGTTTTTTTTTTCTTGTTTGCCTAAGATCTTAAAATGTGTTGTTAGGATTTAAAAAAAATTGATATCACTATGATTTCTAATCTGCTGCCTTCTAACTCACTCTTTCCAGTCTGTAGTAATTACCATATTACACTGATAATCTTTAGCATGCGCACATGATTAAGAAATATTTGCTTTTCTGTGCGTGACTTAATTCATTAAATACAATAATTTTTAGTTCCACCCAACATGCAGCAAATTTTAGGATTTCATTCATTTTTGTTCTTGTATATTTCATTTTGTATATGTTCCTTGTTTACTTTACTCATCTATTGATGGACATATACGTTGATTTCATATCTTAACCACTATGACTAACACAGAAATAAACATGAGTGTGAAAGTGGCTTGATATACAGGCATTAACTATATATAGTTAACACATATAAATAAATAATTTTTTGATATATATATTATTAGAAAATATATATATGAGCTAGAGAAAGAGACAGAGAGAGAGAGTCAAAAAACATCCCAAAACACATACAATTCAGCAGTCTGTTGTAATAATACATGTCTGGAAGCTTATTGCCACCACTTTGAGTACCTCTTGTAATTGTAGAGGACTAAGGTAACTTGTTTTTAATCTCATGATGTCTCTCTAAATTTAGTGTTAAAATATTTATACAAAGCTTTATTTTCCCAGTGTATTCATTTCCTGATGTATATATGGGATAGCTTGATATTATGATAAATGTATCTTTAGTTTTTAGGAAACCTTTATATTGTCTTCTATAATGGCTGTTCTAGTTTATGTTCCCACCAACAGTGTGCAAGAGTACCTACTTTTTCCCCACATCTTTACCAATATTTTCTGTTTTTTTCTCTTTTTGATAATATTCAATTAAATTGAAGTGAGGTGCTATTGCATGTTAGTTTCAATTTTGCATTGTCCTATTCCTAATGATGAGAGTATATTTATACATTTGTTGACCAGCTGGATTTGTTCTTTATAAAATGTTTATTCATAATATTTACATTTTTTACATTTATATATTTTAAAACAGAATCATTTATTTTTCATTATTGAATCTGAGTTCCTCAGGCCTGGGGATTTAGCTCAGCGGCATAAGCACCTGCCTTGCAAGTGTGAGGTCGTGAGTTCTATCCCTGGGACCGATAAAGAAGAAGAAAAAAAAAAAAGAATCTGAGTTCCTCATGTATTTCTAGGTATTAATTCTTTTATAGATGAACAGTTTGAAATATTTTCCTGTTTCATAGGGACCATTTCTTTCTTATTTCCTTAGCTACTCATAAACATCCTTCATTTGACATGTTGCTTTTGCTTCCTATACATTTAAGTCATGTACAAACTATCTTTTTCAGAGTGTCTGTGTACCATCCTGAGCCCCGGGATTTTGGGATCATTGCTCCCACCACCACTCAAGGAACTTCCCAAATTCCTGCCACACTTGACTGGCTCCTCAGGTCTTGGGCCTGCCTGCACCACCTTCCTGGCTTCGTGCCATTCTCGGCCAGCTCCAGGGATCCTAGGCCTGTCTGTGGCTCAATTCTGGAAACTGGGCAGCCGGAGGTGAATGTCCCCACACCATCCCGAGACCTGGGAGTTTACGATCATTGTTCCCACTGGCCAAGGAACTTCCCAGCTTCCAGTCACACTTGACTAGCTCTGCAGGTCTTGGGCCTGCCTAGCCCATCTACAGTGACCCTCTCTCAATCCTGGATACTGAGCAGATGGAATTGAGTGTCTGCGCACTGGCCTGAGCCCCGGGAATCTGGGATCATTGCTCCCACCACTGGTCAAGGAACTTCCCAGATTTCTGCCATGGTTGGCTGGCTCCAGGGGTCCTGGGACTGCCTGTGCCCTCAATTATGGAAAAATGGTGACTAGAGGTGAGTGCCCCTGCACCATCCGAGGCCGGGACATTGGGATCATTGCCTGCTCTGGTCTGGGAACTTCCCGGATTCCTGCCACACTAGACCTGCTCCACACGTATTGGGCCTGCCTGCCCCACCTCCCAGGGACCTTCTTGCAATCCAGGGAATTGGGCAGCCAAAGTCTCAGGAACTGAGGGCACAGAAGACAATTTCCAACGGGCCCAGAGGAAGCCTTGGAAGAACACTTGAAACAAAGAAATATAGGAAAATGACAAAACAAAAGAGCAAAGTGTAATCTCAAACCTACAGCCTATCCCAAGAAAGCTTAGAAGCTATGTACATAGAAGAAAATATATGCCATAGACCTGAAATACATGACATAATAACAACTGGAATAAAGAAGCCACTCCAGGGAGATTTAAAGGAATTCAAACTAGAAATAATGTCTCAGGTTAAAGAAGAAATGATAAAAGAAATGAAAGAGATGCAGAACATGTCTAAAGAAGACACAATTAAAAAATTAGAGGAACAAAACCAAAAGGTAGAATTCCTGGATGAACAATATAAGAAACAAACAGAATACATGAAGCAGATTCAAAGAGATATACAGGAAATCAAAAATGCCGTTGAAAGTTGTCAAAGCCAATTTATGAAAGTGAAGATAGAATTTCAGACATCGAAGACAAGATGGTAGCTAGTGAACAGGCAAGAAAAGATTTTTTAAAAATAAGAAGGAATCAGGAAATAACAATTGAAATGCTGCAAAATTATGCAAAGAAAAACAACATAATATTGATAGGAATAAATGAAAAAGAAAGGGACAACACAAAGGATATCAAAAGGATATTCAGGGAAGTAATAGCTGAAACTTTCCAAAATATGAGAATGGAAACTGACATCAGGATTAGTAAAGCATATAGAACTCCAAATAGCCATAACCAAAATAAAGCTACACCTAGACATACAATAATCACCATTTCAGAAATCCAACATAAGAACAGAATATTAAAAGCTGTCAAAGAGGAAAAAAAGATCACCTATAAAGAAAAACCTATCAGACTTCTCAGCACAAACAATAAAGTCAAGAAGAGCATGGAGTGAAGTATTCCAGATCCTAAAGTAAAATGATTTCCAACCTAGAATGATGTACCCTGAAAAACTGTCCTTCAAAATGGATAGAGAAATAAGATACTTCCATGACAAAGAACAGCTGAAGGACATCATGATCACCAAGCCAATCCTAAAAAAAATACTGAAAGACAGTTTAGATACACTTAGGAAAAAACCACTAAGCAAAGCAGACAAACAGAGTAGAAAGATAAAATGCAACAGCACAAAGATAACATGTAAACAATAAACCAACATATAACAGTTATAACCATTAATGTAAATGGTTTCAATTCAACAATTAAAAGAAAAAGACTGGCAGAATGGATCAAGAAACAACATCCAACCATATGCTGCCTACAAGAAACCCATATAACCCAAAAGGATACTCATAGACTGAAAGTCAAAGGATGGAACACTTCATGCAACAGAACCCCTCCCCCCAAAAGTTGGGGTAGCTATTCTGTTTGAAGACAATGTGAGCTTCAAGCTAAGAATGACCAGAAGAGATAAAGAAGGTCATTATATGCTGGTTAAGGGAAAACTTCAAGAGGAAGCGATAACAATCTTAAATATACATGTACCAAATTCCAGAGAACCCAATTATATAAAGCAAGTATTAACAGAAATGAAAAATCAAATTAGCAATAACACAATTATAATAGAAGACCTTAACACACCATTGACACCAAGGAACAGATCATCCAGATAAAAAGTAAGAAAAGAAATCAGAGAACTAATTCACACCTTTTAACAAATGTACTTGATATACATATACAAAGTTTTCCGTCCAACAACATCAGAATAAACATTCTTCTTAGCAGTACATGGAACATTCTCTAAAATACACCATATACTAGCCTAGAGAATATAATTAAATAAATGCAAAAAAGTTGAAATTATCTCATGCATGTTATCAGATCATAACACTATGAAACTAGAAATTAATGGTAAAAACTGCAAAAATCGCACAAACACATGAAAATTGAATAACACATTCTTGAGCATCAGTAGATCACAGGGGAAAATAATAAAGAAATTAAATAATACCTACAAGAAAACAAAAATACAAATGCAACTTACCAGAATCTGTGAAATGCAATGAAAGTGGTCCTCAGAGGAAAATTTATTGTACTGAGTTCCCACAACAGAAAAACAGAATGAATACAAATAAATAACATGATGCTACACCTCAAACATCTAGAAAGAGAAGAGCAAGTCAAGCCCAGAGCCAAAAAAAGGAGGACATTATAAACATCAGAGCAAAAATTAATGCAATAGAAACTAAGAAAACAATCAAAAGAATAAATGAATCAAAGAGTTGGTTCTTTGAAAGAATAAACAAAATTGATAAGCCCCTAGCCAACCTTATTTTAAAAAGGGAAGAAAAAGCTCAAATTCATGCCATAAGCAATGAAACAGGTGAAATCATTACAGACTCTGTAGAAATATAGAAGATCATCAACACCTATTTTAAAAACCTCTACTCTCATAGGTTCGATAACACAGAAGAAATAGACAGATTCCTAGAAACATGTGAAGTACCAAAGCTGGATCAAGAAGATGTAAAACTGCTGAATAATCCAATTTCTATTAATGAAATTGACAATTTAATTAAGTCTTAACTACAAAGAATAGCCCAGACCAAGACAGATTCACTGTGGAATTCTACAAGAAATACAAAGGAGACTTAATGCTGACACTACTCAAACTCTTCAATGAAATCAAAAGGGAAGAAATTCTTCCTAAGTCATTCCTAGAAGCAAATATTACTCTAATAACAAGACCTGAGAAAGACCCAACTAAAAAAGAGAACTACAGGCCAATCTGCCTAATAACATAGATACAAAAACCCTAAATAAAATATTGGCAAACAAGATGCAGCAAATCATCAAGAAGATTATACACCATGACCAAGTGGGATTCATCCCAGGCATGCAGGGGTGGTTCAGCATACGTAAATCAATAAATGTAATTCACCATATCAATAAAGCCAAAAGTAAGAAGCACATGATCATTTCTATAGATGCAGAAAAAGCTTTTGATAAGGTCCAACATTCATTCATGATAAGAATCTTACAGAAAGTTGGGATAGATTGTCTTTACCTCAATATTTCCCTATAGGGAAAATTATACTAAAAAATAAATTGAAGATTATCTCAGAAATTGGAAAGACATCCCTTGGTCATGGATAGAAAGAATAAATATTGTGAAAATGGCCATTATCCCAAAACTGTTATACAGATTTAATGCAATTCCAATAAAAATACCAGCAAAATAACTCTTAGATCTAGAGAAGTCAATCCTAAATTTCATCTGGAACCAGAAGAGACCTAGAATAGCAAAGTCAGTTCCTAGCCACAAAGGCAAGGCAGGAGGTATCACAATCTCTGTAGAGGTATCACAATCTTTGTAGTTATACTACAAAGTTCTGTAGTAATATCAATATGGTGTTGGAATAAAAACAGAGCTGAAGATCAATGGAGTAGATTAGAAGATACAACCACAACTGCAAACACACTCAACAACCTTATGCTTGATAAAGGAGCCAAACATGTTCACTGGAAGAACAACAGTCTCTTTAATAAATGGTGTTGCAAAAACTGGCTCTCCGTATGCCAAAAATTAAAACTGGGCCCATGCCTATCACTGTGTACTAAATTAAAATCTAAATGCATCAAAGATCTGAATATTAAAACAGAAACACTAAATCTATTGGAAAGAAAATTGTGTAAAAACCTTGAAGACATAGGGATAGGCAGAGAATTCATGAACAGGAATCAAATCACACGGGAAATACTTCCTTGAATTAATAACTGATATCACATCTTATTAAAATGTTTCAGCATATCAAAAGAAATCTCCAGCATAGTGAAAAGAAAACCCACATACTGGGAAGAAGTCTTAGTGAACTGTCCCTCAGACAAAGGTCTTCTGTCTAAATCATATAAAGAATTTAAAAGAATCAGACCCAAAATTTAAAGATCCAATCCAAAAATGGGCATCTGAGATGAATACACACTTCTCAGATAAAGAAATACAAATGGCAAATAAATACAAGAAAAAATGTTCATCATTATTACTCATTAGAGAAATGCAAATTAAAACCACACTGAGATTCCATCTCAGTCCTGAAAGTATGGCCAGGATCAAGAAAACTACCAACAAGAATTGCTGGAGAGACTGTGGGGAAAAAGGAACTCTCCTGCACTGTTGGTGGGAGTGTAGTTTGGTGCAACCATTGTGGAGATCAGTCTGGAAATTTCTCAGAAACTTGGGATTGGAGGCCCCATTTCTTTCAGCTATTCCATTTCTAGGCATAGTCCCAGAAAACATCATATCACAGTGATATATGTGAACCCATGTTTATAGCAGCACAATTTGTAATAGCCAGATCTTGGAAACAACCTAAGTGTTTCATCAGCTCAAGAATGGGTAAAATAGACGTAGTATTTTTACAATGGAGTACTACTCATCTATAAAGAATGATTAAATTGCGATATTTATAGATAAATGATGTGGCTTGAGTCCATACTCATAAGAGAAATACATCAAACTCACATGTATAAATACCGTATAGTTTCCCTAGTGTAAGCAATGGTAAGAATACATGAAAGTATGTGGTAATCATGATTTTCCATTATGTTGCTTTGAATCCGTATAAAGTTTTCATTCTTTAATAGGAATGGTTTTATTCTGGGTTGTTTGGTTTTATTGTCTGTGATGATATGAACAGCTATTTTGAAGAAAACAAGAAATTATAATAGCTAGTGCTGATTTAATATCACCTTGTTTTGAATTCCTACCAAGCTTTTGTTCTTCTGTCTCCATTGGTTTTATCATGTTGTATTTTTTGAATTTTATTATATGTGATAGTATAAACAAAATTTTTTATGAACAGGGATATAATATAGTAACCATTGTTTATTTATGCTAGTTGATTTTGAATACCCTGTAACGCTTTCATTCTATTGAATGGTTTTATACTGTCTTGTTATGTTTGATACGATAGTGCGTGAAGATATACTCAAATATATCAAGGAAAGAGACACTATGGTAGCTACTGTTATGTCAGGTTGTCTTGTGGTGAAACACTCTGTTGCTTAAATTGTCCTGATCTCTTTTTTTATGTCCTCTTTTATCTTAATCTTTTAAAAAATGGAATAAAATAAACCAAAAAAGCCTATCTTTTTCTTGGCCTTCATCCTCACTGCACAGATGTAAGGGTCAATGGATCATCGGCCTCACCCTACTCCTCACTACACAGACCTACAAGTCATCAGGAACATTGGTCTCACCCCTCCTCTTCTCTCCATGGACCTATGGCTCAGCTGGAACTTTAGTCTTCCCCCTTTTCCTTGCTCCAAGTTCCTAGGGGTAAGTGGGAATGTTGGCCTCACCCACTCTTGCTCCACAACCTAGGGGTTGGTGAGGCTGTAAGACTCACCCCACCTCACTTCATGGATGTAGGTGTTAGTGGGATAGCTGGTCATGCCCCCACCCACCCAAAAAACCACAGCTGCCCACTGACAACTAGCAGCCTGTTCCACCACCTGCAGAACCTTGGTAGGCTGGTAGGAGCCTCAGCAACCCCTCACACATGCAGAGGACCTCAGTGGGCTTGGAAAAGTGTGATGTATTTTCTCCTCAAATAGAGAATCTCAGTGGGTAAACTGGAGCAGCAGTGCACTCTTGCTGTAGAATTTTGGTGAATCTGGTGAATCTGCCAAGAGGCTTTCCCCCCAAAAGATAACACCAGGTAGGTTGAGGAGAGTGCCAAAAGGGCCATTCCAACCCAAAAGTAATTAAAGGGGCCTATGAGACACCTTGTGGCACAGTAGGGTCCCAGCTGAGGTGTGCACTAAAGCCAGGTAGATCTGGGGGCCTGGAGTAAC
This sequence comes from Cavia porcellus, assembly GCF_034190915.1. Lineage (NCBI taxonomy): Eukaryota > Metazoa > Chordata > Mammalia > Rodentia > Caviidae > Cavia > Cavia porcellus. Next base: position 37,899,818 of record NW_026947489.1, read on the forward strand.
CTGAAGCTGTAGTAACAATAGGAACTAAGGACTGATTCACAACAATGCTGCTAGGCTAATTGGCACATAGAATACCAAACAATCATAATTAAAATACATCTACACCCAGACATATAATAATTAAGATCTCAGAAATTCAACATAAAAGCAGAATACTAAAAGCTGTTAGAGAAAAGACACAACAATATTTGTGTACTATTTGCAGAAGAAATAGCAGAAAATTTACCAAACATGCAAAATCTAGGAAGAATATAGAACTCATCCAATAGGCCCTTCAGGAAGAATTTAGGTGACCAGCTGCTCCCTTTTATAGTGAGATTCAGCAATTGGACAAACATCAATCACACAGTAGGATCCTAAGACCTACATGATGGACAGGTGAGACTAGTGGGGTTCAAAAGTCCAAAATATTACTCCAAGAGGTGAAAATGATAAAACAAAAAAAGCAAAATTCAATCTCAATCATCCAGTATATCAGGAACAAGTATAGGAGCTATTGAAATAGAGAACATTAGAAGTCAGACAGCTGAAATTTCTGAAAAGGTAGAAAGTGAAATAAAGCAACAAATACCATGAGGCTATAGAGGAAATCAGATTAGATATAATCTTTCATGTAAAGAAAGAAATGACAATCTTAATAAAGGAGTTGCTCAGCACAGCTAGAGAAGAGAAGGTTTGAAAAGTACAGGAGCATGGGAAGATGATAGAAACCTTGAATAAACAATATAGAAAAGAAGTATAATGCATGAAACAATTGAAAGAGATATCTAGGAAATAAAAAAAATTCTATTGAAAGCTGGTGAAACTGAATGAAGCTGAGGATAGGATTCTGGATCTCAAGGACAAGATTGCAGCTAGAGATCATGAAAGGAAAAACTTCTAAAAATAACAAGAATAATCAGAAATGACAAACAGCTTCAAGATGATGCAAAGATAAGCAATATAAGATTAATAGGCATCAATGAAGATGCAGGAGTCAATGCAAATAACATTGGTATACTAGTTGCAGAAGTAATAGCAGAAAATTTCCCAAACATGCAAAAAGAATCAGATGTACAGACTAGTGAAGCACATAGAATGACAAACAATCATAACTAAAATACATCTATATCCAGACATATAATAATTAATATCTCAGAAATTCAGCATAAAAGCAGAATACTAAAAGCTGTCAGAGAAAAGACACAACTCATCTATTACGGAAAGCCTATTAGAATCCTGGCAGACCCCCGATACCAATAAAAACAAAAAGACAAAAAAAAAAAAAAAAAGAATCCTGGCAGACTTCTCAGCATACACCTTCAAATCGAGACAAGCTTGGGGTGAAGTGTTTCACACCCTTAAAGAAAACATTCCACCCAGATTGATGTGCCTTGCAAAACTATCTTTGAAAATAAATGGATAAATAAGATATTTCCATGGCAAAGAACAACTGAAGAAATTCATATCCACTAAACCAACCCTAGAAAGAGTACTATAAGACATACTACACACAGATAAAAATGACTACAATTTCCAGAACAACAACAGAAAAAACCACGAGACAAGGCAAGCAATTAGACAAGGGGAAAATCAGGAAACCAACAGCAGGAAAATAACATGACAAGGTTGAGCCAGTACATATGAGTTATATCCATCAATGTAAATGACCTCAATTCTCCTATAAAATGAAATAGATTGACAGAATGGATCAAGAAACAGCATCCAACAATATGCTATATACAGGAAACACATCTGACTCAAAAGGAAACTTGTAGACTAAAAGTCAAAGGGTGGGGCTGGGGATTTAGCTCAGTGACATAAGCACTTGCCTGGCAAATGCAAGATTACAAGTTCAACCTGGCACCAAAAAAAAAAAAAAAAGTCAAAGGATGCAAAACAGTATCCCATGCAACAGGAACCCAGAAAAAAGCAGGGATAGCTATTCTGTTTGCAGAATACGTGAATTTCAAATCAAAATTTATCAAAAGAGATAAAGAAGGTCACTACATACTTGTTAAGGGAATAATTCAAGAGGAAGGGCTAACAATCTTAAATATAATGTGCACCATAAATATATATGCACTCAATTATATAAGACAAATATACATGAAAAACCAAATATATAGTAACACAATTTTAGTAGGAGACCCTAATACCTCGTTGTCACAAAGAGATAAATCAACTACACAAAAAGTTGGCAAAGAAATAACAGACCTGAATTAAACCTGTGAACCAATGGACTTAGTAGATGTTTACAGAGTGTTCCACACATTGTTTTCAGCTGGACAGAGGACAGTCTCTAAAATAGACCACATATTAGCCCATAGAGCATTCTTAACTAAATGCAAAAGGATTGACATTGTCCCACGCAAATGATCTGACCATAATGCACTAAAATTGGAAATTAATGGCAAAAGAAACTGTAAAACCTACATAAATACATGGAAATTAAATAATCTCTTGAACAACAATGGGTTACAAGAGAAATTAAAGAAGAAATTAAACAATACTTAAAATTCAATGAAAATGCAGACACAACACACCAAAACCTGTGGGACACAATGAAAGTAGTCCTAAGAGGAAAATATACCATAATTAATTGTCACATCAGGAAAACAGAACCAGCACAAATAAAGAACCTAATGCTCCATCTCCAGCTTCTAGAAAAAGAAGAGCAAGTCAAGCCCAAAGCTCATAGAAGAGAGGAAAGATCAGAGCAGAAATTAATGCAGTTAAGTCTAAAATAAAATAATAATATAGAATTAATGAGTGAAAGAGCTGGTTCTTTGAGAGAATGAATAAAATTGATAATTCTAGCCAACCTTATCAAGAAAAAGAAAGGAAAAACTGAAATTCATGCAATAAAAAATGAAAAAGGGTGAATTTACTACAGATCCTATGGAAATTCAGAAAGTCACGAATACCTAGTTCGAAAATCTTTACTCACATAAAGTGGAAAACACAGAGGGAGTGTACAGATTTCTAGAAACATATGAGTTACCAAAACTGATTCTATAAGATATAACCATCTCAAATAACTCAATATCAGCTACTGAAATAGAAAACTTGATTGAAAGCTTACCAACAAAGAAAAGCCTAGTTCCTGATGAATTCATGGCTGAATTCTATAAGAAATTTAGAGAAGATTTAATGCAAATACTCCTCAAACATTTCAAAAAATTGGGAGGGAAGCAGTTTTTCCTAACTCATTTCTGGATACTCTGATACTAAAACCAGAGAAGGGTAAACTGATACTAAAACCAAAAGGGTAAACTGTAGGCCAATCGATGTAAAATTTCTCAATAAAACACTAGCAAATAAAATATAGCAAGTTATTAAGAAGATTATACATTTTGACCAAGCAGGATTTATCCCAGGAATGCAGGGATGATTTAACACACACAGATAAATAATTGTAATATACCACATCAACAAAGCCAAAGACAAAAATCACATGATCATCTCAATAGAGGCAGGAAAAGCTTTTGATAAAGTCCAACATTTGTTCATGATAAAAGCCCTATAGAACCTTGGAATAGATGATATTTACCTCAATTGGATAAAAGCCATCTATGACAAACCAATAACCAGCATCTTACTAAATGGACAAAAATTGAAAGCTTTCACTCTAAAATCAGGAACAGATAAGGAGGTCTACTATCATCTCTCCTATTCAGTATAGTTCTGGAAACATTATCCAAAGCAATCAGACAAGAGAGAAAAATAGGATGAATAAGAATGGGAAAGGGAGAAATTAAATTACCACTATTTCAGGTGACATGATACTCTACATAGAAGATACCAAAAATTCTATCAAAAGACTATTAGAGTTAATAAGCAAATTAAGCAGTGCAGCTGGATACAAAGTCAATACTCAAAAATCAATAGCATTCCAGTACACAAACAACATACTCATTGAGAGAGAAATTATGGAAACATCGCCTTTCACAAAAGCATCCAAATTGATAAAATACTTAGGAATCAACCTAACAAAGGATGTAAAAGACATATGCTGAAAATTATGGTACTCTAAAAAAGAAAATTGAAAAGGCTGTCAGAAAATGGAAAGTTATCCCTACATCTTGGTTAGGAAGAATCAACAATGTGAAAATGTTATACAGATTTAATGCATTCTAATCAAAATGCCAGTAACATACTTTACATATCTAGAGAAAACATTCTTAAAATTCATTTGAAAACAGAAGAGACCTAGAATAGTAAAGGCAATCTTGGGCAACAAAGCCAAGGAAGGAGGCATCACAATCCCTGACTTGAAATTCTATTACAAGCTACAGTGATAAAATCAGCATGGTACTGGCAAAAAAATAGACCTGAGGATCAATGGAACAGATTAGATGACGCAAACACACTAAAAAGATACTTAGCCATCTTATCTTTGACAAAGGGGCTAGACATGTTTATTGGAAAAAAGATAGCCTGTTTAATAAATGGTGCTGGAAAAATTAGCTTTCCACATGCTGAAGACTGAAACTAGACCCATGTTTATCGCTGTACACTAAAGTCAAAATGGATCAAAGATCTAAATATTAAAACAGAAACAGTAAATCTACTGGTAGACAAGGTAGGTAGAAATCTTGAAGACATAGGGGTGGGCAAAGAGTTCATGAACAAAATGCAAACTGCACAGGAAGTACTTCCCAGAATCAACAACTGGGATCACTTCTTATTAAAAAGTTTTTGTTATTCAAAAGAAATTTCCAACAGAGTAAAATGAAAACACCAGAATGGAAAAAGAATTTTAGCTAGCTGTCCCTCAGACAAAGGGCTAATATCTAGAACATATGAAGCATTGAAGAACATCAGGACCTCCCAAATTCATAGACCTCATGCAAAAATGGGCATCTGAAATGAACAAGCACTTCTCATATGAAGAAATACAAATGGTAAATAAATACATGAGGACATGCTCAATACCACTGGTCATTTGAGAAATGCAAATTAAAACAATAATGAGATTCTATCTCACTCCAGAAAGTTTGGCTGCTATCAAGAAATCAACCAATACCAAATGTTGCGAGGGCTGTGGGGAAAAAGGAACACTTCTGCACTGCTGGTGGAAGTGTAGATTGATGCAACCACTGTGGAAATCAGTGTGAAGAGTCCTCAAAAAAAAAAAAGATAGGATGAGAAGTCCTATTTAATTCTTCTATTCCCCTTTTGGGTATTTTCCCAGAAAAGCTGAAAATGTCATGGCACAGCAATATAGGTGTGCTCATGTGAATAACAGTGCAATTTATAATAGCTAAAACTTAGAAGGCATATCAACTAAAGGCATATCAACTGCAAAATGGATAAAAAATTTTGATAATTTTATATAAGGGAACATTACTCAGCTATAAAAAGGATAATTTTGAGGATTTTATAGATAAATGGAGGCAACTTGAGACCATATTAATGAGTGAAATAAATCAAACTTACATTTATAAATATCATAGTCTCCCTAGTATAAAAATAAAAATCTGAAAAAATAGTAAGATTCAAAATATACAATAGATATAGTAATAATGAAAGGGAAAGAAAGGACTCAAAAGGACAGAACTACAGGGATAAGGGAAAGGAAAAAGGCAGAAAGGAAAAGATTATATATACTTTGGTAAACATATATAATATGTGTATGTATATGTATGCTTGATAGATATCTATAGTACTAATCTCGGAGTTCATCAAAAAGAAGTTTGTGCTGTCATTGTTTGATTAATCACTTTTGTGTCTAGATTTTGCAAATTGAACAACTGGTTCTGAAATAACAATATGAAATATATTGTGTTAATTCCTTACATTATTTTCTTTTTTGAGATTCTATATCATGTCTGTCCTTTGTTTCTGTTTTGCTTTTTTAAATAAAAAGATTAAAAAATATCCTTTTCTTTTTCAGTGTTTCCAAGAATTTCCTCTGTGTTATTCTCTGTTTCACAATTGAAGGTCTTAAATCTTTGATTCACTATTAGTTAATTTTTATACAAGGTAAAAGTTAGGGATCAAATTTCAGTCTCATACCTATGGATACTTTTCCACCCACCTGTCTCTTGATCCTTTTCCTTTTTTATTAATTTTTTTTAGTATATGTTTGAAATATTATGTTTACTTTGTTTTTTTGAGCCCTTTAATTGAAGAAAATATAAACCTGTGTTACCTTAATCAAATTTAATGTATACCTTCTAGTCTTCTTTTGATACAGTTTGAAATAATAATTAAGGCAATAATACATATAACATGATCTATAGCAGACATTCATTTTATTTTATAATTTTGCTGTAGGGTTTTCCTTTATTAAGAGAAATAAATACTCCAAATGTTCCCTTTTCTTTTAGAACTTTTATAGTTCTTATACTGAATTTCAAGGTATATAATTTGTAATTTGGGAGAATAATTATATTTTTATATTTTTAAAAAATTTTAATTTCAGAAAAACATATTTATATAACCTTTTTCCAATAAATGTTACAAGGATTTTAATAGAACAGCTTACCTGTATTGATTCTTAAAATATATTTGTGAGTTCTTTTTATGTATCATTAACTGCATTAAGTACTACAATTTCTAGAAACGAAGCAGCTAAGTCATGATCCCTACCCTCTGGAACATTTTATTTTAGGACTTTACATGAATAATAAATAAAAATTTAAAGACTAAATATTAATCATTGAGTCTGACTTGTCTTGGAAAAATAGCATTAGCTCCAAATATTCTGTTATTATTTTGAGTTCATGAAACCAGACACAAAGTCCACTGTCATTTCTTATGTAATTTATTACATTTATTTTTCTTTTCATTCTCTCTCTCTCTTTTTTGTCAGCAGTTTCACAGAAAGCTAGGACAAGGCAAAAATAATAAAGCTACTTTTTGAGAAAGGTAAGTTAAAAGCTTGATCAGAAAAATGTGAAGATACAGAATAAACATTTTAAATGGAATGAACATGCAGTCAAGAAAAGTTTGTTAAAATGTTAACCCTGGGAATGAATGTAGGAGTTTGTTGAACAAATTTATGATCTTCCTTAAATTATTTAAGTCATCGAAAGACTGGCTGATTAATTTCCCCATGACAAAGGGTCATTCATGCTTGGGTTTTAGGAAAATATTTACAATGTTCTCAATCATTAGTAAATTTTAAACTTCTAGGACTATATTAAACCTATATCTGTATTGGGAGACTGGAATAGTACCGTGTAGTATATAAATAGTAGATATAAATTAAATTTCCTAAATTTGTACATATTTTATAAGGTCAATGTATTATCAGTTTGAAGTACCATAGTTATGTTTCTGGGCCTTAAGTATTTTCCTGGAAACTCATGTAAATGTTCCTTAATCTTTTCATAGCATTTCTCATCTCTTTATTTCTCAGTGTATATACGGCTGGATTTAAGAGAGGAGTAAAAACAGAATAAAACACAGCAAGAAATTTGTCTAGCCATGTGATGTTTAGTGGGCACACATAGATGAAGATGCAGGGCACAAAGAAGATCACCACCACTGTGATGTGGGCAGTGCAGGTGGACAGTGCCTTGGAAGCACCTGTTTTAGAGCTTTGGCGGACAGTGAGAAGAATGTATGTGTAGGAGATCAGCAATAGAGCAAAGAAGGTTACACCCACAAAACCACAATCAACATTCATTAAAATGTCCAGATTGTAAGATTCCATGCAGACCAGCTTGATAACCAGTGGTATGTCACAGAAGAAGCTGTCTATTTCCCTGGGCCCACAGAAAGGTAGTTTCACAATCACAACCAGATGACTCAAGGCATGCACAAGACCAATATTCCAGGAAGTTAACACCAGCTCAGTGCACTTTCCCCAGCTCATGATGGTAGAGTAATGCAGTGGTTTGCAGATGGCCACATAGCGGTCATAGGCCATGACCACTAGCAGCACCATCTCGCCTGCTGCAATGCAGTGGGCAAAGAAAATCTGACACATGCAACCTTCAAAGGAAATAGTCTTGTTATCTCTGAGAAAATCTGTGATCATCCTAGGAGTTGTCACTGAGGAAAGCCACATATCAACAAAAGATAAGTTGGCCAAAAAGAAGTACATGGGGGAATGTAGATGGGAGTCAGTGACAATTAATATCATGATGACAGCATTTCCAGATACAATGATTATGTATAGCATCAAAAATATCACGAACAGAAAGACTTGTGTATTCTGTGAGTGGCACATTCCCAAAAGTACAAATTCTGATACTGCAGACTGATTTCCTTCATCCATTTTATTCAGTGTATCTGGAAATAACCTAGAAAGGATAAATTATCAATTAATGAAAAGGAAAAAGAGAATTTTAGAATTATATGTCCATATTGAAATTTCATATTAATATCTAAAACTACAAAGTATAAACACAAAGAGAGCACAGTCAAATATAAATAGTATTACTATTCAAAGAGAACCTTAACTAAAATGAACTTTCCAAGAAGGAGAGTTTAGAAAGGATTATCATGAAATATAAGACAAGTGATACAATGCCATTTCTTTGTACTCTATATAATAAGCTTTGATGAACTCTTTTCTGTAGGACAATATAAAATCAAAATTTTATTTTATTAGGAAGTTCAGGTCTCCTTGGACAAGACAATTTTATTGCTTAGAAAAACCTCTAAGAGAAAAAAATCTGAATCAGAATAACACAGGTATCTTTGGAGACTAAATCATTTCAGGCAGGCCAATCTAAAGCCACTGATAAGTTTTCTGGAGGAGATAGAAGGTTTTCCTCAAGAAGTATTCCTATGGAAATAATTCATTTTTGAATCATGTAGAGTACTTATATTTGTTTTCCTGCCTTGTACATGTGTGTGACTGGGGAGTCATGACATAAAAAATAATTTTTCATATTAGAATCTTAAAAAATTATCAAATATTTGCCTCTTTTACCACTAAAAATTTCCATTGTCACTTTTATAGCATTTTAGCTTAAAAAAACCTTTTTAATTTTTAAACATGTAAAAGCTACAGAAATAATATAAATATTATGCAAAATCATATCTTTTTTTCTTACAACAGAAAAACTAATTGTAAAATTTTATCTCTCTAAAATAAATGTTGGGACAACTTTTATTTATGAGATAAGCTCTATAAGAAGAGCAAATAATTAATACTTTGTGCAATGATTTGGATAGAAACCAAGTACATAATTAACCACCAATTAAAATTTATAATATAATAGAACTTATTTAGTAAAGTAGATCAGACAAAAACTGCTAATGCAACAAGAAATGAATAAATGTAAAGAAATGAATTATAAAGAAATGAATTAATGTAAGTGATGACAACTCAGAATTACATTCAAACTTGATGGATTCTGATAATTCCAGGTAGTTGAATGTGCTGACACATGCCTATAATTCCAGCAGTCTGGAAGGCTAAGGCAAAAAGTTAGAAAGTTTGAACCCAGCCAGGGCAATGTAATGAGCCTGTTCAAAAATGAAAAGTGAAAAAAAGGGCTAAAGATGTATTTCAACATAAAAGCTCTGGATTGAATCCCCAGTACCACAAAAAACAACAAAAGAAAGTTACATATAATGTAAACTTTATCAGTAGAAAGTAGTATATTAATAAATACTGTCAATAAACTGAATTATTACAGCCTGAAGACCATGAAAATTATAAATATTATCTATCAAGCATCATTATTTATCATTTATACATTATTTTTCAGTTGAGAATAAATTATACCAAATGTATAAGCAAATTGCATATTTGCTAGTTCTGAGTAAAGATAAGTTAAATCTTCAGCAAAAACTAATTATTTACTTGCAAATAAAGTAATATTGATTTATGTTTATTTAAGTGTACGATACTTATAAAACTGGAGGCTGAAAGCATTTGCCCATTTTCTTTCCTCCTTCATTCATTCTTCATTGGTATTGTTTCTAGTTGTGTGACTCATCTTATTTTGTTCCTTGCAATTGCCAAGATGGGGCCAAGAGAATAAGTCAATAAAAACTGATACCTTTAGCATGAGCACTATATTACCCTCCCTTTCTTAAAGCACAGACTAAAGATGGAAAAAAAAAGAATATTCTTGAAAAGAAATTAGATAACAGACACCTTCTCTGTGGAATAGAAAATATGTGATAATAGGGTCATATTTTGCATATAAATATAACTTCTGCAAAAAATATTTACCTAAATCCGAGGAAAGAGCATTGACATTCCATTCAATAGATCTGAATAGTCTGTCATTTTGCAAAACTTAATTGTCTGCTGACACAAAGTTTCCAAAAACCAATTCTGTATCTGTTAGGAAAATTTGCATAGATTTTTGAGTCAGACTTTATTGAAATTTGACTTCTTTACTTGTCTTTATGTATATGCATCAAAATTATTCATTCACTTTTTTGTAAAAAGAACACATTCAATTTAATAAACATGATATAATATAAAATATACAGAAAATTCTAAAATTGTTCTTGTAATATTCAGTATGTTAATAAATACTATTTACTGTTTACATCCTACCTGGTGGATTTCAAAGCAATAGTGCCTTCAAAGCTATTTTCAAAGATTTTATTTCTCATTTGAAGTCTGAAGTTCAGTGTAAGCAAAAATATATACAATTGTGTTTCTTTAAAATATCCATGGCTTCCACTTTCTCCAAGTTAACATGCACCTTTTCTGGAATTGTAGGATGTAGAGTTGCAATACTCTTCAGTAACATTACAACTCTTTCATAACAAACCTTTCATTTCTCTTGCCCAGGAAATTACTAATATTTTAGAAGACTAATTGGCAATATAAAATTCTATTAAAACATCTTTGGAGTTATTATCTCTCACTCATAAGTTTTTAAATGAATGGTTACTATTGATGCTAAATTATCATAAAGCAATAATATTAAAAAGCTGTTAGCTTGGGTTTGGGCTAATGATAATGAAGAGTTTTAGAAAGGAGATGAATTGATCTTTTACAGGTATGAACACACAACAACAACATACTCATTCCATTCTTAATATAATGTTCTTCCATAATGTTTTCTGTAAAAGCACTAAACTCTGTGAAAGTCTCAATATTTGTATTTTTGCAAGCATATATTTGTTCTTAGATAATTTAATAGACTGCCTGAGACATATCCCAGTGAAACACACAAGTTTATTCCAGTAGCGTGAGATGATTCCCTTTGCTCTCAGATTGTGAGTTTTAATCCTATTTCTACACTAATATACTTCACTTTTCTTAGATTTATAGCCTTTTTAATTTTTATCTCTATGCTAAATTACCTTACATACTGTATATTCTGATAGAAAAACATCAGTATTCTGTTAAAAAGCAGAGGCCATTTAAACAAAGATAACTGGAAACTCTTCATATCAATTAGCAGGCAGACAAATGTGATCTGTTTGAGCTGATATGAGAGCATCTCTGAAGCTATGCATTTTCGTCACATGTGTTCTGTTGTTGAGAATAGAGAAATCACAGTAGAACCTGGAGAGCAGGATAAAACCCATAAATTATTTTCTTAAAATTAATGAAGTTCTTTTTAATTGTAAGCATAGTATCCATTCTTCAAGCTGATATGCAGAAATATTTTAAGGATTATACTGAGGAAGAGAATGGGACAGATGAGATGACTTACTAAACACAGTTTTTTTTCTCTGAGATTCTGCTTTAATCTTATTTTCTCATAGGTACATGCAATGACGTTAGTGTTAGCTGGAGATGATCAGTGGAAGTGTTGTTCCTTAGCTTGACTTTTACTCACCAGCTGAAATGGTCTCCTGGGTGAAATTTACTTATTTTTGTTCTGAACAAATCAAGAATCATGGAAAGAACTATTGTGGATGCCACTTGGGAGTGTCTTTGTTAAGAGTGATGTAAAATGTTACATATTCAAAAATCAGAACAGAAAGACAAGTAATATTTCATATAAATCAGCACAGTATTAAAAATTAGATAAATTATTCTGGGTGTGGATGTTATACACCTGTGATCCCAGCATTCTGGGAGGTCGAGGCAGGCAGTCTGCAAGTTCAAAGCAAGACTAGGCAGTTTAGTGAAACCCCATCTTAACATAGAAATGCACCAGGGATTAAACTTGATGGTAAAATACTTCCATAGTATGCATGAGGCCTTAGACCCAAATCACCAGTACTGTTTAAAAGCAGTTAGGGAAATTCTAAAAATTATTGTTTATTTGAAAATAAGAACAAATATTCTTTGCAAATCTTGATATATAAATATAGATACATAATTAGATACAATTTAAATTTTATTTTCACTGAGAGATATGATATGCTGAACAGGGTGATATATGACCACAAAAAACAAACCATCCTAGGATGTAGTTCCCTACTGCAGTTAAGTTTGTCTAGATAGGCAGGTAATCTTGGTGAAAAAGACTGATGTATTTCATTACGTTCTATGATTACATTTACGTCTTGGCAGTTAAAAACCAGACATCAAATTATTAAGATATCTTTAGGCATTGTTTTTAAAAAAACTACTCTAAATATTTTGCTACAGAGCTGAGTGAATTAAATTAATTGAGACTCATACCATGCTCTAGGATATTGTTTAATTTGGCACATGTGTACTTCTAAAGGAAAAAAATGTTCTAATATTTTGAACAAAGTGTTTTGTAAACAGCAATTATATCTATTGGTTCATTTTTGATGATTTTTTGTTTAATTCTATCAGTTACTGAGAGTGGAGCCTGACAGCTTTGATTATAATTTTTGTTTGTTGCTACTTTGTTGAATTTATCAATTCTCACAGTCTTGGTGGAGTTTTTAAGGTTAATATATAGAATCATATCATTCAAAACCAGATGATCTTACTTCCCTCTTTGCTAGTTGCATTCCTTTTAATCTTTTTTTTTTTTCTTCACTGCACTGGCTAAAATTTCTATCACTATACTGAATAAGGTAATTGAGAATAGACATCTTAGTCGAAAACAGGATAGACAAGGAGGCATACACTGACTGGTGGCGAGGTGAGTGAGAGAAACTGACAATCCACCACAGTTTGACTCCAGCGGAGGACTTTCTGGGCTCGGGCAGTCCTGTAAGAGCAGGGTGCGGTGGCGACTCCAGACACACATTCCCCTCTCGGACGGGATTGGTGAAAAGTGCCTGGCCTGCGTGACACTGCGGGTGGACTTGGTAGGCTGGCCTAACCCAGATCCCAGAGCCTGACGGTGGCCCGGAGGGGTGACTGACTCCCGCATAGGCTGCCTAGTCCATAACTCCCTGGTGCACAGCAGTGGGCGGGAACACCTAGCCAGCACAATTTGATCAGGCTGTGGCTGACAGACAGGGAAGCTGGGCCTCCTATGAAAGCTTGCATTTTATAAGGAACGGAGAAAATGGGGAAGGGAAGCAACAAGAAAGGCTCCTCGGCCCCCAATTCTGAGAAACAGGCAATAGCGGACACCGCACCAATAGACATTAAGTGCCATATAGAGAGCCTCATAGACCAATTCAGGAATGAAGTTATCAACGACCTGAAGCTAGAAGTATGCAGAATAGTTAGAGAAATGCTAAGCACCACCCAGGAAAAAACAGATGGTGGAATGGAAGAACAGAAAAAGAGGGGAGAATTGTTTAATGGAGAAAATAGAGAAAGCATAGAGTACGTGAAGCAGGTTCAAAGGGACTATCAAGAAATTAAGAAGTCTATCCAAGACTGGCATAACAGCTTGAAAGAAACTAAGGACAGACTATCTGAGCTGGAGGGCTTGTAATATGGGAGACTTGTAATATGGGAGAATGAAATGAAAAACTTCTTTAAAATAACAAAGAAACAAACAGCAATAATACAAAGACAAGAAGATGATAAGAGGAGCCATAACTTAAGGATTAAGAACATAAAAGAAGAAGTAGGGACACAAACAAGTGAACTACAAAAGCTACTCACAGAAATAATCCAGGAGAATTTTCCTAATTTAGCAAAAGGTAAAGATACTCAGATGTACGAGGCATACAGGACCCCAGCTACCTACAACCCTAACAGAGAAACACCCAGGCATATAATAATAAAAATTCCAGAAATTCAATACAAGAACAGAATATTAAAAGCCGTCAGAGACAAGAAACAGACCACTTACAAGGGAACACCCATCAGAATTACAGCAGATTTCTCTGCACAAACCATCAAATCACAAAGAGCATGGGGGGAAATAATCAAGCTTTGAAAGATAATAATCTCCAGCCAAGATTGAGATATCCTGCACAACTGTCCCTGGAAATTGATGGAAAATCAAGGTGCTTTCAGGATAAAGAGGAACTGGGGGAATTTGCAACCACCAATTCAACCCTACAGAAAGTATTGCAGGATATTCTAAAAAAAGAAAAATACAAAGAACCCAGAAATGGTGGCGGGGAGGCCACAACAAATGGAGCAGAGAACAAAATGAAGAAGACAAACTGACAGCTACTGACAGAAAAAGAGCTCAACAGAAATGAGACAGAGAAGATTGGATGATAGGAACAGCTATTTTAGAGAAAATGACATCTTAATAGGTAATACTGATTTAGTATCATCTTGTTTTGAAGTCTCATCTAGCTTTTGTTCTTCTGTCTCCAATGGTCTAAACAGGTTGTATCTTATTGGATTTTATTATGTATGATAGTATAAGCAAAAACCTTTTAAAGACAAGGAGATTATACAGAAACCATTGTTCATTTCCTGTTAGTCAATTCTAAATACTCTGTAATGCTGTCATTCTCTTAAATGGTTTTACATTGTTTTGATATACTTAATGCTACAGTATATGAAGTTGTACTCAAGGACTTCAAGGAAAGAGTCAATATGGTAACTACTTTTAGGTCGGAATTATCTGGTGGTGAAACACTATTCTGCTTAAATGGTTATGTTTTGATCTGCGCTGTTTTGCTGTTATGCCCTCTTTTTTCTCAATCTCCACTCCATTATTTACTTTTTTATTTTTACCCGTTTAAAGGGAAAAAATAGCAGGATATAATATAGTAACCCACTTTGACTTTCTATTATCTCTATTTGAAGCCCTGTATTACTTTCACCATCTTGTTTTTGACTGATGTTCCCCTATTCTGTTTTGATGGATAGTATCAGGTTCAAAAGTTTAGGCATCAGCTGAGAAGATAATGAGATTCATTATAACACCCATTCTCGTTGACTTTTATCTACTTTTGAAGACCTACAATGTCTCCAATGTTTTGGTTTTGTCGGTTTTGTTCTTCACTATTTTGTTCAATTGTATTATAACTAATGATATAGGCAATTCTATTAGAGATAGTGGGAGGCATTATGATAACCATTGATGATCACCTTGTATTATGTTTTTATATTATCTATTATGTCCACCCTTCTGACTTGACCGATTCTGTCCTGTTATGTCTCATTTGGTTTTACTCTCTTCCAAAAAAGCAATAAGAACCGTGGGAGCAATGAAACCCAAAATGTGTAATAGTCATTGTACAAAAGAGAGGAAAAGAAAGTGCTCTAAACTATATAACTGCATGTATATTTAAGTGTATAAGATAGAAAATGATATCACAGAGTTTTATTGGATCATTGAAAAGAACTGTTTGCAGTATCATTGTTGGAATGTCCACTCTACAAGCTTTAATTTTGTGACTTGAACAATTATTTTTAAGATGGCAATATGTAATCCATTAACTAGTGATTTCCTACTGTTCATTTTTTTTCTTCTGTAAATCTGTATAACTTGTACCCTTTCACTTTTTTTTTCTTTTCTTCTTAAATAAAAAAAAAAGAGAATAGACATCTTTTGTTTGCTCTTGAGCATAGAGAAAATGCTTTCTTTTTTTTTTACTTGTTCAGTATATTGTTTTCTATGTATCTATTATAGGTTGCTTTTTATTGTATTGAGTTATGATTCTTCAGTCTCCTTTTTCATAGCACTGTTTTTAATGTAGAGATCTTTTACATTCTTTCTTATATTGATTCCAAGATGTTTCATCTTTTTGGATGCTATTACAAAAGGTACCATTTCTCTAATGAGTTTTTACTTTTTATTCATGTGCTTTTGATTTTTGTGTGTTGACTTTGTATCAAGCTATAGTAGTGAAGTTTATTAGATTTAGTAGGCTTTTAGTGGTGTTTTTGTCATCTTATACATAGACCATAATGTCATCCTCAAATAATGATTTAACTTCTTTTCCTATTATTATTCCCTTTATTTCTTCCTTTTATGTAATTTCTATGGCTAAAATTTTCAGGACTGTGTTAAGGAAAGAACATCTATTGAAATTTTTGGTAGTGTTTTTATCATGAATGGGTAATGGACTCTGTCAAAAGTTTTCTTCATCTATTGAGTAGTTCATATAGTTTTTTGTTCTTGGCTCTGTTATTTGTACTTTTTCTTAGTCTCCCTTGCATTATTTTTTGCTCTGATCTTTATAATTTCCACCCATGTATTAGGCTTGCTCTTTTTTTTCCCTACAAGTTTGAGGTTCAATATTAGGTTGTTGATTTAAGATCATTATGTTTTTCTAACGTGAGAATTCACTGCTATTAATTTCTCTCATGTGACTGCCTTCATTGCATCACAGAGGTTGTAGTATATAGTACTGGCATGATTGTTTAATTGTAGACATTGTCTGATTTCTTTAGTTTCATCTGTGACTCATGGAATGTCCAGAAGGGTGTTGTGTAATTTCCTTGTGTTTATGTCATTTTTTTGCCATTTATCTCTAGCTTCACTGAACTATGGCCTGATAATATGTATGGGATAATGTGAATTCCTTTGCATTCACTTAAGCATGTTCTATGAGGTAGTATGTGACCTATTTTCAAAAATGTTACATGTGTAAATGAGAAGAATACATATTCTGATACTCTGGATTGGAACACAGTGTAGACATCTATCAAAGTTTCTTATTTTCAAAAATTTCATTCAGTTCTGATTTTTTTTGTCTAGTTGTTATATATGTGACAGAGGGATACTGAGTTCTCTTCTTATATGTTTGATTTTTAGTGTCTATTAATATTTATTTTATATAGTTGTGCATGCTTGTATTTGATGTATGTATAATTATGATTGTTGTCTCTCTTCCTCCTGTAATGTTTCCTTAACAAGGATGTAGTGTACATTTTTGTCACTCTTGAATAGTTTTGGCATGAAGTCCACTTTGCATGCAAATAGAACAGTTATTCCTGCTTTTTCCATGTTCCTGTCATGTGAAGTGTTATTTTCTATCATTCAACTTCTAGAATCTGCATTTCTCTTTGAGCTAAATGTGTTCCTTGAAAGCAGCATATTGTTGGATCTTTTTTGTTGACTTTTTGCCAGTCTGTTTCTTTTGATCTGTGAATAGAGACCATTTACATTAATGATTATAATTGATATGTACTGACTTATTGTTGTCATCTTATTTTCCTATTAGTTCTCTTTCTTTCTCCTCTATTGAATTGCTCATCTCAACTGAGGGATTATTCTTGTAAGTTTTATGGTGCTGTGTTTTTCATCATCTTTCTATAATATCCCTCAGAATATTTTGGAGTGCAGTTTGCTGGTCATGAATTTCTTCAGGTGTTCTGTGTCATGCATATATCTTATTTCTCCATCAATTTTAAAAGATAGTTTTGAAGAATATATCAATCTGTTTTGGTGGTTATTTGGTGGCTATTTTTTTAAGTGCTTGAAGTACTTTAGCCCTAGCTGTCCTTGACTTAAAGGTTTCTGTTGAGAATTCTGCTGTGATTTTGATGGACTTTATAAGTGATTTGTTTGCTGTCTCTAACAGCCTTTTGTACTCTGTTCTTGTCTTCAAGTTCTGGATTCTTTACTATTATATGCTTTATTTTGATTATGGCTAATTGGAGTTCTATTGTCTGATTTATCTGTTATCTCCATGCTTAGGAAGTTTTCTGCCATTACTTTTCTGAATATGTATTTCACTCCATTTGAGCTATTTATTGCTTTTTCATTGATTCTGATCAACCATTTTTTATTATTCTTCTCACCATCTAGCAGGTGTTGGATTAATTTTGTAGGCCTTTCCTATTTTTGAGAAGTCTTTCTTTTCATGATTGTTAATGTCAAACCTTTCTTCTAGATCTGATATTTTTGTCTTCACATTGTTTTGTTATGTTGTGCATACTTTCAACAGAATTGGAAATCTCTTGGATGTCTATTTTAATCTGTCTCAGGGCTTCCATTTATTTTCTGTGTTACACTTTCATGGTTTCTTCATTCTTCTAAGCCCTTATTTTTTAAAATCTGTTTATACTCTAGATTCACTAAACATGTTGCATTATAGTCATCATGTCTATAGCTGTCTGAGAAATGATTTCTAATTTGATTTTTTTTCAAACTCTTCATCCATCTTTTTTGTTACTTCCACTTACCACTTCAGAGAATTCAGATGTGTGTTTTTGAATTGTTAAACCTAATTATCCACTGTGACAGTCATTGGAAATCTTGAAGTCTGGGGTTGCACTTCACTATTCTATCTTCTTATTTTCTATTTTTTAGTTTAATTTCTGCATTCATGCTTGTAAATTGTTTATGGTATGTGTCTTTATTGCTAGTATCAAGAACCTTTAGGAAATGACTACTTCTCAAAGATGTCTTCCAGGTGTAGCTGGCTTTTGAATTTTGAGTCTGTTGCAAGTTCCTACCTCTTCAATTTATTAGAGATAAGAAGTTGCTGCCTATTTAGCTTACACTCTTGTTCTTTGGCAAATTTCTATAGTATTATTTATGAGCCTCAGGCCTTTTTTTTAAATTTTATTTAAGGAGAAAAAGAAAAAAAGCAGAGAAAGGGTACAAGTTATACAGATTTACAGAAAAAAATAAACAGTAGGAAATCACTAGTTAATGGATTACATTTTGTCATCTCAGAAACAATTGTTCAAGTTACAAAATTAAAGCTTATAAAGTGGACATTCCAAAAGTGAGACTGCAAACAGTTCTGTTCAATGATCCAACAAAACTCAGAAATATCATTATCTATCTAATACACTTAAATATACATGCAGTTATATCATTTAGAGCACTTTCTTTTCCTCTCTTTTGTACAATGACAATTACACATTTTGGGTTTTGTTGCTCCCACAGTTCTTATTACTTTTCTGGAAGAGAGTAGAACCAAAGGTGGCATAACAGAACAGTCAGTCAAATCAAAAGGGTGGATGTAATAGATAATGTAAAAGCATAATACTAGGTGATCAACAATGGTTACCGTAAGGCCTCCCACTATCTCTAATAGAATTGCCTATATCATTAGTTATAATAAAATTGAACAAAACAGTAAAGAACAAAACCAACAAAACCAAAACATTGGAGACATTATAAGTCTTCAAAAGTAGATAATAGTCAACCAGAATGGGCATCATAATGAATCCCACTATCTTCACAGCTGTTGCCTAAGCGAACCTGGTACCATCAAGCAAAACAGAATAGAGGAACATCAGTCAAAACAAGATGGTGAGAGCAATACAGGGCTTTAAATCAAGATAATGGAAAGTCAAAGTGGGTTACTATAATATATCCTGCTATTTTAAAATTTATTTTTCCCTTAATAAAAGAATAAAAAGTAAATAATAAAATGGAGATTGAGATAAAAGAGGGCATAACAGCACATCAGCACAGATCAAAACATAACCATTTAAGCAAAATAGTGTTTCACCACAAGATAATCCCGACATAAAAGTAGTTACCATATTGTCTCTTTCCTTGAAATCTTTGAGTATAACTTCATATGCTGTAGAATCAAATATATCAAAACAATGTAAACCATTTAAGAGAATGACAGTATTACAGGGTATTTAGAATCAACTAACAGAAAATAAACAATAGTTTCTGTATAATCTCCTTGTATATAAAAGGTTTTGCTTATACTATCATATATAATAAAATCCAATGAGATACCACCTGTTTAGACCAATGGAGACAGAAGAACAAAAGCTTGATGAGACTTCAAAACAAGATGATACTAAATCAGTATTACCTATTAAGATGTCATTTTCTCCAAAATAGCTGTTCCTATCATCCAATCTTCTCTGCCTCATTTCTGTTGAGCTCTTTTTCTGTTATTAGTTGTCAGTTTGTCTTCTTCATTTTGTTTTCTGTTCCATTCATTGTGGCCTCTCTGCCACTACTTCAGGATTCTTTGTACTTTTCTTTTTCAGAATATCTTTCAGTATTCTCTGTAGAGT
This sequence comes from Cavia porcellus, assembly GCF_034190915.1. Lineage (NCBI taxonomy): Eukaryota > Metazoa > Chordata > Mammalia > Rodentia > Caviidae > Cavia > Cavia porcellus. The sequence goes on from NW_026947489.1 coordinate 37,919,919, forward strand.
TGAATTGGTGGTTGCATATTCCCCTAGTTCCTCTTTATCCTGGAAGCACCTTGTTTTTCCATCAATTTCCAGGGATAGTTGTGCAGGATATATCAATCTTGGCTAGAGATTATTATCTTTCAAAGCTTGAATTATTTCCCCCCACGCTCTTTGTGATTTGATGGTTTGTGCCGAGAAGTCTGCTGTAATTCTGATGCGTGTTCCCTTGTAAGTGATCTGTTTCTTGTCTCTGACGGCTTTTAATATTCTGTTCTTGTATTGGATTTCTGGAATTTTAATTATTATATGCCTGGGTGTTGCTCTGTTTGGGTTGTAGGTGGCTGGGGTCCTGTATGCCTCATACAACTGAGTATCTTTACCTTTTGCTAAATTAGGAAAATTCTCCTGGATTATTTCTGTGAGTAGCTTTTGTAGTTCATTTGTTTGTGTCCCTACTTCTTCTTTTATGTTCTTAATTCTTAAGTTATAGACCCTCTTATCATCTTCTAGTCTTTGTATTATTGCTGTTTGTTTCTTTGTTATTTTAAAGAAGTTTTTCATTTCATTCTCCCATATTACAAATCTGCCCTCCAGTTCAGGTAATCTGTCCTTAGTTTCTTTCAAGCTGTTATGCCAGTTTTCAATAGACTTTTTAGTTTCCTGGTATTCTCTTTGAACCTGCTTCATGTATTCTATGCTTTCTCTATTTTCTCCATTAAACAATTCTCCCCTCTTTTTCTGTTCTTCCATTCCACCATCTGTTTTTTCTTGGGTGGTGCTTAGCATTTCTCTAACTATTCTGCTTATGTCTAGCTTCAGGTTATTAATAACTTCATTCCTGAACTTGTCTATGAGGCTCTCGAGATAGCACTTTATGTCTATTGGTGCTGTGTCTGCTATTGCCTCTTTCTCAGGAGTAGGGGCCGAGGACCCTTTCTTGTTGCTGCCTCTTCCCATATTCTTTGTTCCTTATATATGCAAGCGTATATAGGAGGCCCAACTTCCTTCCCTGTCAGCCACAATCTGATTGAATTGCACCAGCTAGGTGTTCCCGCCCACCGCAGCGCACCAGGGAGTTACAGACCAGACAGCCTATGCGGGGCCCACCCCTCCAGGTCACCTTCAGGAGCTGGGACCTGGGCTGTGCTAGCCTACTGGGTCTCAGCCAGCAGTGTCACGTGAGCTAGGCACTGCTCACCAATCCCACTTGAGAGGCGGATTGGTGACTGAAGTCACTGCAGCGCCCTGTTCCTGCAAGTCTGCCCGGTCCCAGAATGTCCTCTGTTGGAGTCTCCTAGACCGTGGAAGAGTCCCAATTTTCCCTCACTCACTGGAGGTGGATGCAAGGTTCCTCGCCCATCCTGCTCTCAGAGCTTCCACACATCTCTCTCCCTGCCGAGCCGATGCAGACGCAGCCGCGGCACGGCGGGAAACCCAAATCACGGCTTCCAATGGTGCGGGCTCCAGCTTCCACGTGGAAACTTTATCTGTTCCTGTTATAGCACCAGGATTGCATTCCCAGTTGGTTTCTCTCAGCCCAGTTCGTTCTTGGATCACCGGGGGAATATCTACTCTTGCTTATGATTCCTTACTCAGCACCATTCCTGAATTCTAAGCTGGGTGTTTCAGAGAGCCTCTGTAGCTGCTGCTATCTGTCCACCATGTTCTCCTGGAAGTCTAAAAATTCTTTATATGTTTTAGACAGAAGTCCTTTGTCTGAGGGACAGTTCACTAAGATTTTTCTCACTTTGTGGGTTTTCCTTTCACTATCCTGGAGATTTCTTTTGACATCCAGAAACTTTTTAATAAGACATGATCTCAGTTATTGATTCTGACAAGTATTTCCCGTGCATTTCATTCCTGTTCATGAATTCTCTAACTACTGCTATGTCTTCAAGATTTTTACCTAATTTGCTTTCCGACAGATTTAGTGTGTCTGTTTTAATATTCAGGTCTTTGATCCACTTAGACTTTAGTTTAGTATATGGTGATAGGCATGGATCTAGTTTTAGTTTTTGGCAGAGGGAGAGCCAGTTTTTCCAGCACTATTTATTAGAGACTGTTGTTCTTCCAGTGAATATGTTTGGCCCCTTTATCAAAGATAAGGTGGTTGAGTGTGTTGATACTTGATGTTGTATCTTCTAATCTATTCCTTTTGATCTCCAGATCTGTTTTTATTCTAGTACCATGTTGATTTTACTACAGTTGCTTTGTGGTATAACTTCAAGTCAGGTATTGTGATGTCTCCTGCCTTGCCTTTGCTGCTTAGAGTTGCCTTTGCTATTCTAGGTCTCTTCAGTTCTGTTCTCTTCAATTCAGGATTGGTTTCTCTAGATCTATGAGTTATTTTGATGGTATTTTTATTGGGATTGCATTGAATCTGTGTAACAGTTTTGGGAGAATGGCCATTTTCACAATATTTATTCTTCCTATCCATGAGCATTATTATTCTGAGATCTCTTCAATTTTTTTTTCAGAGTATTATAATTTTCCCTATAAAGATCTTTTACTTCTTTTGTGAGATTCCTAAGTATTTCATTTTTTTGGATGTTAATTTTAAGGGTGTGGCTTCTTTTGTTTCTCTCTCAGTGATTTTTGTTGTTACATTATAGAAATGCTATTGATTTTGTATCCAGTACATTGCTGAATTTATTTATTATATCTAGGAGTCTTTCAATGGATTTTTGTGCCTTCTATGTAGAGTATCATGTCATCTGCAAATAATGATGATTTTACTTCCTCATTTCCTATCTTTACCCCTTTTATATCTCACTTGTGTCTTATTGCTCTAGCTAGTATTTCCAGTACTATGTTGAATAGGAGCATTCATAAGGGACATACTTGTGCTGTGCCTTATTTTAAGGTAAAGGCCTTCAGGTTTTGGCCATTTAATATGATGCTGACTTTTGGTTTGTCAGAGATGCCCTTTATCATATTGAGGTAAAGATCATCTATTCCAATTTTCTGTAAGGTTCTTATCATTAATGAGTGTTGGACCTTATCAGAAGCTTTTTCTGCATCTATAGGAATGATCATGTGATTCTTACTTTTGGCTTTATTGATATGGTGGATTACATTTATTGATTTACGTATGTTGAAAAATCCCTGTATGCCTGGGATGAATCCCATTTGGTCATGGTGTATAATCATCTTGATGATTTGCTCTATTCTATTTGCCAATTTTTATTGAGGATTTTTGTATCTGTGTTCATTAGGGAGATTGGCCTACACCTCTCTTTCTTTAGTTGGATCTTTCTCAGGTTTTGTTATTAGAGTAATATATGTATCCTGGAATGACTTAGAAAGGGGTACTTCCCTTTCAATTTCATCGAAGTGTTTGAGGAGTGTCGGCATTAGGTCTTCTTTGTATTTCTTGTAGAATTCCAGTGTATCCATCTGGCCTGGGCTCTTCTTTGTAGGTAGGGACTTAATTCACATTCAATTTCACTAATAGAAATTGGGTTATTGAGTAGTTTTACATCTTCTTGACCCAGGTTTGGTACTTCACATGTTTCTAGGAATCTATCCATTTCTTCTGTTTTATCAAACCTACGAGATTAGACATTTTTGAAATAGGTGTTGATGATAGTCTATATTTCCACAGAATCTGTAGTGATTTAACCTTTTTTATTCCTTATTGCATGAATTTGAGCGGTTTCTTTTCTTTTTTAAATATGATTGGCTAGGGGCTTATCAATTTTATTTATTCTTTCAAAGAACCAACTCTTTGATTCTTTGGATTGTTTTCTTAGTCTCTATTGCATTAATTTCTGCTCTGGTTTTTATAATTGTCTCCCTTCTTTTGGATTTGGGCTTGACTTGCTCTTCTTTTCTAGATATTTGAGGTGTAGTATCAGGTTCTTTATTTGTATCGTTCTGTTTTCCTGATGTGGGAACTCAGTGCAATGTATTTTCCTCTGAGAACTGCTTCCATTGCATCCCACAGATTCTGGTAAGTTGTATTTGTATTTTTGTTTGCTTGAAGGTATTGTTTAATTTTTTCTTTAATTTCCTGTGCGATCCAATGATTTCTCAAGAGTGTATTATTCAATTTCCATGTGTTTGTGGGGTTTTTGCAGTATCTTTTATCAATAATTTCTAGTTTCCTGGCCCATGATCTGATAACCTACATGGGATAATTTCAGTTCTTTTGCATTTACTTATAATGTTATGTGAGCTAGTAATGGTCTATTTTAGATAATGTCCCATGTTTTGCTGAGAAGAACATATATTCCAATATTGTTGAATGGAACACTCTGTGTATGTATCGCAAGTGAATTTGTTCACAGGTATGATTCAGTTCTGTTATTTCTTTGCTAATTTTCTGTCTGGTTGATCTGTCCCTTGGTGTCAGTGGTGTGTTAATGTCTCCTGTTATAATTGTTAATTTATAATTGTATATTGGTAATTTGATGTTTCATTTCTATTAATACTTGCTTTGTATAACTGATGCTCTAGAATTTGGGGAATATATATTTAAGACGGTTATCTCTTCCTTTGAAGTTTTCCCCTAGCCAATATATAGTGACCTTCTTTACCTCATAGGATCATTCTTGGTTTAATGTTCACATTGTCTGCAAACAGAAGAGCTACCTCCACTTTTTTTCCATTCTTGTTTCATGAATTGTTTTCCACCCTTTGTCTTTCAGTCTGTCAGTATCCTTTTGGGTTAGCTGGGTTTCTTGCAGACAGCGTATGGTTGGATGTTGTTTCTTGATGCATTATGCCAGTCTGTTTCATTTAATTGGTGAATTGAGACTATTTACATTAATGGTTATAACTGGTATATATTGGGGCTTATTGTTGACTTATTATCTTTCTGCTGTTGCATCTTTGTCTTTCCATTCTGTTTTGTTTTCTACCTTGCTTAGTGGTTTCTTCCTAAGTGTATCTAAACTGTCTTTCAGTATTCTTTGCAGGATTGGCTGGTGTTCATGAAATGCTTCAGCTGTTCTTTGTCATGGAAGTATCTTATTTCTACATCCATTTTGAAGGACAATTTTTCAGGATACATCAGTTTAGGTTGGAAATTATTTTCCTTTAAGATCTGAAATACTTCACTCCATGCTCTTCTTGACTTCATTGTAAAAGCTATCAACCTTGTTGGAACCACAGAAGGGCAGGTTCACTGCCAAGGCCAACTGGCTCACTGAGTGGAGAAGGCCAATTCCCCATGCAGCAGCCAAATTCCAACACATTCACTGTTACACAGAACTTTCCTACAGTGTAGGGGTTTACAAATTGCTACAAACCTGTCAACAATCATGGTTAGGAGGATCACCAGCTCACTCCCACTTCAGAAGTGAAGGAGAAATATTTGTGCAAGGCACCCTCTGAAAAAAATGGCTTTGTGTTTGCTGAAAAAGTCAATAAGCATCTTGGGGGCTGTGGCTGCAGATAGAGATAAATTAGTGACTGAGAGGTTGGCCAGCAAAAAATACATCAGAGAGTGAAGGTGGGAGTTAGCAGCCACAGTTATCACATTCAGAAGGTTTCTAAACACAATTCCTACATAGAAAACAAAAAAGAACATAAATAGGCAAATTTAGAGTTCCTGATAATTGAACAGACTGAGAAAAATGAACTCAGTGATCACTGAGTAATTTTCTTCACTTACTGTTTCATTCTGGAAGACAGCCTCTGCTGTGCCCTCGGAGAAGATGCCCAAGAAGTAGTCAGGATTATTACACTGAACTCAAGGCTTTTCTACACTAATATCTTGGTTATGCCATATCAATCAATTATCCAAATCTTCCCAGTGTCTCCATTCATTGTAGGATTATTTCTAATAAAATACTATTGTTTATGCTATTGTATTTGTCAGATGAAATCTATGCTGCTACCCTACATTTATCTCCTTTTTCTCCCATGTTCAAAACCAGTTATTATTATGTTGTATTTGTCTTCTATCATTTGATGATACTAAACTTTTTAGGAAATAAAGATATGCCAAAATGAAATGAAAGATGAAATAGAAAGAACAAAAAGTAAAAATATGAGAAACATAAGGTTTAAAAAGTGAGAAAGGATCAAAGAAAAGAGAATCCAAAGGGAGAGTCAAAAAATGACAAAAATGCAATAAAGTTCACATGACTGAAAGTGTGAAACAGTTTAATGGGAGATAAAATTGGAAATAAATTTTAGAGAGCTTACTATTTATGCTTTATTATGAAGGTAATGATGAACTATTGGGGAATTAGCAATGATTGCTCAATAAATTATGTTTGGTCTGGACCTGAATTTAAGGAGTAAGATTAAGCTCAAGTCTAGATAGTAAATGCAGAGAGTGAATAGGAACAAAGTGAGAAAGGATTTGTGAGTGCCCATTAAGCAATATATTACATTGGCAATATATTATAATATGAGGAGATAGCTAGGAGGCTTGGATTCAAATCTGAAGTTTGTCTGTTATATTACTGGATGACTTTGGGTAAGTTGTTTCAAGCTTTTTGTCTTATGGTCAGATCTGGAAAGGATGAGTGTTATTAGTACTACTTCATAGGAGTGCATGGGGAATTTGATGTGGTAATGAGTATGAATTTTCTAGCATACTATAAGTAGTCAGTAAATTAGTGTTTGTTAGGGAAAAATAATAGAAACTGCCAGCATTGTATGGGAAAAATATGTCATTCAAACACTTTTATTCTGAATAATCGGGAACAATATGATAGCTTTGAGGCTCATAATAATGATAATGAAAATTAAAGTAATGCTACCTCATGTATAGATGAATTTTAGAAGTATGAATAAACTTGGAAGGAGGTAAATGATAGTGATAAATGTCCAGATATATAGAGTCATTGCTGGTACATTCTTGTAAGTCACTCTCTGGTACATTGCTGAAACATTAAACAGTGACTTTTGACATGAGTCCAAAGTGTTCTTAAAGGAACACTACTATTTGTTTTGATCATTTACTTAGTTATAATTTTCCATTGCCTTTGAATATTGCACTTTTCATTATTGTGAATTCTATTCACTGAAGCAACATGTTTCCTATAAAATTTAGTGATTCTATTTTTTTTCAAACACAGAGAGAAATCCAATTGTGAAATAAATCATATACACTTATTTTAGCACCTTTCTATTTAACATAGCAATAACTGCAATCATAATAATTATTTATAATAAAGAGTATAGAAACAATATTGTGAGATCAATTTTAATGTGACAAATTGGTTGGAATGTTTGTCATCAAAGCATTTAATTTATAATCAATTTTAGTATTTTCTTGTGTAAAGCGATTTCATTTCACTAACTGGAATAAATTTAAAGTTCTATCTCTATGGGAAATACGTCAGTGATGGTGGTTGACTCAAGGGTTCTCATCTGTAGCAAAAAGATTTTCTGTTTAACAGTGACAAATAAGAATTCCAGAATGCTATTGTTCAGTAATCTAAGTTTCTTGCTCAACTATTTCTCACACTATATCTCTTGCTGCTAAGAGGAAAGTGATAAGATTGGATCCTCAGCTGCATCTACAGCTACCCTTCACCTTCATAATTCTTTCACAGTCCAATTAGGACTCTAAGAGTCATTTGACAAGTTTTGAAAGTATATATTTCTAACATTAAGTGTATGTTAGTTGGAGTTCTCCAGAATCTCACACACTAGTTATAAAATCCCTGAAGAGCCAGTCACAGTTGTAAAAGCAAATCTTATCCCAGGCACTTCATTAGTTTTTGATTCAACCATTACAGTTTTATGTTTTTCTTAAAATAACTTTTACTCATGTTTAAGGCAAACTGTATATTTTTACAACTATCATTGTGATGGAAGTCAGGAACTCGAGTTCTAGCAGAAATTCATTGCATGATTTTGGTCATGCCATTCAAAATTTTGGAATCTTAGTCTTCTTGTGTTTCAAATGGGTTTGTTTATAAAAGTTCTTAAAATCTCAATAGCAAATACGCATGATTTTCACCTTTACGTGAAACAAATGTTCCAATCCAGTTTTTATTGGTATTATAAGGAGCCAAGAAAGTGGTAAGGAAATGCTAGATTTGGGGAAAAAATAAGAACAAGCCCACTGAGTAGTAAAGGATGGATTAGCCCCAAAATGTCAGTAAAAGGACTCAACAATTGTTTCCAAGAGAACACTAACACAAGTTATACTTTACAATATCTGTAACAAGTCTCTTAAATATTTAAACCTACTTACAAAATATTTCCTTTTTTCCTAAGATAAAAACATGAATTCTGAAAAATGGATTTCTACTAACAGAAACATATCATTGTTGACAAAAGGCTGAGATTTACTTAGTTCTCCTAATATATTTCTCATATATAGTTATAATATATTCATCATTCCATCTACCTCCTTCATAACTGGAAGAGATTACAGCAATTTTCAGAGAAAGAGGAGTATAGATTTCTTTTTATACACACTCTCTAAAAGTATTAAAATTTGTGAGGTGATATCATTTATGGGAATTTTCTTCCTTAGTAAATTAATGATGAGTCCATTATGAACATGGTGAGAAGCAGATGAAGAGATATGGAAATAACTAGCCTGAACATGGAATATTGAGACTAACATAATCTCACAGGATTTCCCTTGGTCATTAGAAAGAAAATGAAATCTTGAGTTAAGGAACAGTGCCACAATTTCTTGGTCCATTTAAATATTTTCATTACCTGAGTCTAAAGGTGATTTTTAAAGAATCATGATAAAACATATAAGATCAAATTGTAAAAGTAAACTCTAAATAGGGGTGAATAATAATGCTTACATTTAATAAAGAGAGAATAACATACAATATTGATGACCAATGTCTGGAGAAAAAATAGGAATAATACCTTGACTAATAATAGAATATATCAAATATCACTTACTATTTTATTCAAAGGCTTTAATCAACATGTAACATTTAAAAATGATCTGAGACACCTCAATTATTATTTCCTAAATCTACTAAACTTCATCTAAATGATGTCTCACTTATGCTTCTTCATTACCAGGATTTCCAGGTTTTATCTAAAAGTGTCAGTCACCTTTCTTGTACTGATCTCTCTAGTTTAAGATCAGATACCTTAAATAAATTTTGAGATTTTGATGGGGTGTCTTCATCAGTAAATATATCTCATCTAGCACTTTTAGAATTTTTCATGATTTATTTAATGAATCAAGAAATTCTTTGAGAAAGAAGCAGCATAATGCCCATCAGAAGATGAATGAACTTTAAAATGTGGTATATTTATACAATGGGTTATTACTAAGCCATAAAGAAGGAAAAGTCAAATCATTTGTAGGAAAATGGATTGATTTTGAGCTCATAATGCTAAGTGAAATTAATTAAACATGGAAGGTTAAAATTTAATAGTTTCTCTAATATGAAAGATATAAATATTTTAAAGAGCAAAATAAAAGAGAGAGGGCAAAAACCATGGAAGAAGATCCTGGGCATATGGAAAGGGGAGTTTGGGAGGAGGAATAGGGGAGAAGAAGGAATAAAACTGACCAAAAGATGCAATGTATCAGTACCAATTTTCCAGATGGATTCAATTATTATATATTGCAAGAATATACTAATTTAAAAATTCTTTGAGGAAGACTGCATGAGCAATAGAACTGTGCTGCTTTAAAGGTGGAACAGACAAAAATTTTGCTTCATGCAAAGTAGTAGAGGCTATTTTTGCAATGATACTGTACAAAAAAAATTAAAAACCAGATTGAAAAAAAATTTGAGCTATAACATAGTATCAGTTTTCTTACTCATCTAATATAAAGTAAAATAAAATTTAAAATAAAAATTATCTCTTCCTGTGTCTTTTGGTTCATATAAACCCATATTTCATCCATTGGATTGATATAATATCCATAAGAAATATCTATCAATTTTCAATGATGTATATTATCAGTATTATGATGCTAGTAAATTTAAATCATAAAGATGTATATAAAATATTAAATAACATCAAAACAGTATAATCATTGTTGGTAATTGTAAGTTAGGTATGAAATTTAGACAGAAATGCATGAATTTTTTTATGATTAACAAAATTTGTTACAACTCCACCTAAAGTGAAATTTGTTGATTTAATATATCTTTTTTATGGAATTTGTCTCTAGACTTCTCATAAAAAATATACACATTCCATAGTGTTTCCAGTGATTGCAAGGTCTTAATGGTCCAAGACATTCATCCACATGTTTGTCAATGACATCTAAGTCGCTTCCCTGGAATTTACAACCTGTGGACTCAGCCTTCTCCTTGCTAACTTCATATCTTTATTCCTTAATGTGTAGGCGGCAGGATTTAAGACAGGGAAGCAAAGTCCACAGTGGAAAAAAAAACTTATCCAGTGATTTAGTAGGGAAAGGCCATACACACAGAAATTTGCATGGAGTAAAGAACAAAACCACTACAGTGAGGTGAGCTGACAAAGCGAAAAATGCTTTTGATAAATCTTTGGAAGAATGTTGCTGAACAGTAAGCAGAATAAAGATGCATGACACAATTAAGAAAAAGAAGGTACCCATAGACATAAAGCCACTGTTGGCAGTGACTACAAATTCTAGTCTGTAGGTGTTCATGCATGCAAGTTTAATAATCCTAGGAAAATAATAATGAAAACTTCCTACATTGTTAGGTTCACAAAAAAGGTAAATTTATGACAAAGACAAACTGAGACACAGCATGAGTCACCACAAGATTCATGCAGTGATTATCAAAAGCACACATATTTTGTAATTCATCACAGTTAGATAGTGAAGAGGCCTGCAGATAGTTGCATACCTGTCATATGCCATTGCTATGAGTAGCACCATTTCAACCCTCCCATAACATGGATAAAGAACATTTGTATCATGCAGTTGTGGGAGGAAATGGCTTTATGGTCAGTGAAAAGATTATAGATTATTCTAGGAACTGTGGTAGATGAAAGACTGTAAGTGAGAATCAATAATTACTGTGAACACAATGATGAGGTTTCCTAGAATAATTTCCACATAAAATAAAGAGAAAAAAAGAAAAAGGAATAACCACATTTCCAAGGACTGATCAAGTCCCAGTAACAGAAATTCAGCTATCATAGAGTCATTTAGGTGGCTCATTGATTTAGAAAGAAGGGGAGACCATGAAATAACCTGAAAGAAAAGAAGGAATCAATTTAGAAGTGCTAAAATGTGTTAAGTATTGATAATTTAAAATTGATTAATAACAAATATTTTATTTAGTTGACAGTAGACTACTTACAAAATAATGGGAACCCTCGATACACATGATTTCCCTAGTATTGGAGGCTATCTAATGTTTTAAACACTCTCATTTGCTGAAATACATTAAATCATTAGAAAATTTAAGAAGTTAGAAAAATGCATAAAACAAACTGAAAGAGTTCAGGTGAAAGAAAAGAATAAAGATAAAAAATAAATATACTAATATGGAAAATCAGTTATAGTTGTGAAGATTTTTAAAAATTCAAACATAAATTTAGTGAACAACCATATTAAATATGAGGATATAATGCATAATAATAGTTGAGACCTCTCAAAGGTATTTCCTACCTGTGCCTAAAATAGACTACCCCAAACTAACATATAAATTATTCTATACTTGAATTTGAAAGCCATAAAGAAGCAAAAGGTTGATATCTTGATAGTATAAAAAACAGTTTAAACCATTCAGGAGAATCTCCAAAATTTAATAGATGAATTAATGAATAATAATAAGATGAGAGATGTATATATGTACATGAATATATGTGAGTATATATATTTTAGAAATCAAAGATATATAAAATAGCATTATTTTCCTATTAAGTTAAATATTTTCCAATTATTAGCATTAAAAGTGGCAAAGATTCAGTGAAATAGGCACTTTCATGAATTGCTGGAGAATATACAGATTAATTTCAAACCCTGAATCAAATATGTTGCAAATAGTATCAAAAATATTGACCCAATGCTGTTGGAGTAATTATATTTCTTCTGGAATTGTATTTATACAGAAGACATCCTCAGCACAAGAAATGTTCATCTATTTATTTGCTTTATTGACAGTGGTAAAATCTTGAAATAATTTAAATACAGAGCACTATATGTAAGTACATTATATGTTTGTGGTGAACTGTAAGACAGTTATTAAATAAATATTAACAGATTTTAAAACAACATCATGGAGACCTTTATTTAAAATATCCATAAAAGGGCATGCAAATTGTCTTACATAATAGTAATTGTTTTTTATTTTTCAGAACTTTAAAATCTAAAGTCTTAAAATATCCTTCTGTATGTTGTATTTATATTAGTACTTTTGCTAAAATGAAATATGGCTTTGAAAGTAGAAGGAACAAATGATTTACTAAAATATTTTGAAAACCAAGATATCATGACAATTGTAAGGACAAACTGACTGAATAAGTAAATGTCTAAAATACTTCCTTAACCCAATCACTTTTTATAAATGAGTAGCTGAGATAATCCAGGGAATGGAATTAGTTAGATAAAGTTCTTATTAAACTGGAGTCTTATGAAAAGTCATGCAATTATGACATTTTGAAGCATGTGTGGTCATGAGTTCGATCCCCGGTACCGATAAAAAAGAAAAAGACAAAAATAAAAGTAAAAAAAAAAAAAAAGACATTTTGAAGCATTTCATCTAGGCAACTGAAAAAAACTCTTCCTGCTTTATGCTGACCAAGCTAGCTTATTCTGAATGACTCCTGGGAATAGTGGAATAGTTATGAGGAAATAATGTACTGATAGCTTCATCCACTTCATGGAGAGTAAGGTTAGTAACTTTGCAGTGGGAGACACTAGAGAAAAACCAATAAATGGTCTAAAACAGACTATGGGAGAAATGTGATAGCAAGAGGTAATACTCTGGCAAAAATATAGCTGACAGGCAGTTTGATTCCTTTACTGTTTCCATAATGTGGGGTTTTTTGGCTTCTCAATTTCTTCACTATTTCCAAATGTCTATAAACATGTGTTCCTAAGCACTCTTCCTAGCATTTTCTTAATGTATATTAAGAAAACTTATATTTTTAGGACCATGCTTTACCGCTTTCAAATCACTTATACTATTCTTCCTGGACTTGCTCATATCTAGATCATATGGGTCACTAGTGAATAAAGACAAAAGATTATAGGAAGAGAATAGTACCTCAGAAACGTTATAGACTTAATGAAATTGAAAAGTTTTTTTTGTCAGTTTCCTCTACTCTGCTGAAAAGAATTCATTTGATTACTTACTAAACTCATTTGTGTGTTGTTTAAAAAATAAAGTCTAAGCCAAAAATAATTTTCACTGCTTTAGATCAAATACTGTATCTTATTAGACTAAGAAGGAACATATTAAGCAAATGTTCTAGGATTCTTATCATGGAAGACCCATTTTCTTTTATAAAATCAATTCGAAATAATTAGGAAAATTAAAGCCTTTGAATTATTTTTTCAGAGTTAGAATTTTGTGTTACTATTAGGGTAATACTGTAGAAATGTTATTTGTATTAAGGTGCAGGTGACAAATTTTTTTAAAAAGGAAACTCCCGAGTTACATAAATATATTATAGATTCTAAAATTCTATGTATAACATAATTTTTGTCTGTTCATAAGTTTTAACCATTCTAAAATGAGACAATCACAACCCAAATATAAGACAATGATTAATATGTTGAAAATGAACATAAGAAAAGACAGAGAGGAAGAATTAGTATGAAGTGGAAATACAGTGGTAGAATAAAAGAAGTGACAAAAATAGTAAGAAAGAGTTCTAAGGGAAAAACAAGGGTAACATAGCAAAAGAAGCACTGAAGAGAGCAGTATACATCCTGCTTAGGTTATGACAAACCGATGCACATCAGTGGAATCTGAAGTTTCTTGGGTTTTCATACACAGTTTATGCACATTTTCATTGGAAAGAGGTAAAGTAGGAGAGTAGCCACAGGAACTCTAATCACTAATGAGAAGAAAACTTAAGTACATAAACCTTTGAGCAAGTAGCTGTGACTGAGGTTCTGTGCGTAGGGCAGTGTTGAAGGTGATCCAGGTGACAAATGAGCCATCTCTTAGAAAAAATTGATCAAAATAATGTATTTATCCCCTAAGCAATATTTTACTTACCATAGCTCTACTCAGTTTTTCATAAATGTGAAATTAGACTCCAGGGGATCAGGGAACCCATCCACTTTGTCTAATGTTAAAACAACATCTGAAACATAGAAGAGGCTTGAGAAATATTTGATAAATGTATTTCTAATTATAAACACAACTCTTCACATCAAAAATAACACTGTGACTTTCCCACTGATACATCAGGATGTGTATGTATGTGTGTGTTTATGCTTGTGCGTGTATGCATATGTATGTGTGGGTGTGTATGTGTGTGCATGTGTGTGTATATGCTTGTGGGGGGGGGGAGTGTGTGTGCTAGGGATCAAATCCCAAGTGCTGTCCATGCTGGGGAAGTGCTAACTGACATAGGTACCAGCCTGGAAAATTTTATTTAGTAATGCTTCTTCATAAGCTTGTACTTCTTGATGATAAACTAGTTATGAAAGAAAAAAATAGAAAGTTTTATTTTTCATCTATAAACATCCAAAATTTTACATGTTATTCTTAGAGAGATCCTGATGGCTCAAGAGTGCTTGTGATGAGAAAAGACCATATGTTTGACTTCTCTGACTTCTTACGAACCAATGATGACTTTGTGCAACTCCTGAAAGTTTGTCTGAAGCTAAATTCTATAGATTTTGTCATCGTTCTTATTGGAGAGTTAAAATTTGTCAGTCATTAAGGACTAGAGTAGATACATTTGCAAAAGCAGAATATAAACACTTTAGATGAAAAAAGATTACCAGAATTACAGTGCTGCATAGAAATGGGAAAGAAATTTGAGATTAATTCATGCAATGAGTTTATTATATAGTTAAAAAATAACCCAGTGTGACTGAATGATTTGAAATGTTTTCATAGTAATACATTTCAAAAGCAAGAACCAGATGTCAGACACCCTAAATTCCAGTCCATTAGTCTTCTTCAATAACGCTGCTCATGAACATGACAGACACAGTACTGAAAAAAGCTAGCATTATTTATAAGTAGTTTCATTTTAACCCATTCTGGAGACACTCTTATTCCTTATTCAAGTTTATTCCTTGACTTCTTATTTTGTTTAAAATAAAAGTTAATCTTCCTTTCCTAATGGGTCATTCCCTATTTTCCAATGAGCAATGATCTTTTCTTATTTATTCACAATGCCCAATCAGTCATACAGTACTTCTGTTTTAGGACTGCACTCACAGCTGTCAGCTCATTTGCACTATCCTCAGCAGTGGTCAGAACATTTCTCTGTCTCAGCTTTGTCCTTTAATTTAAGCATTGGTTGGGAAATTGGAGAGGAAAAACTGTATCAAAATATTGGAGATAAAGGCTTGAGATTTTTTTCCCTTCTCCTAAAATAGAATCTGATATTCAAATAGGATGGGATTAGCTGAGACAAGATGTTCATTATCACAGTTAAAAACAAAATTTACATGGGAGAACATGGCGGACAGATAGCAGCAGCTACGGAGGCTCTCTGAAAGACCCAGCTTAGAATTCAGGAATGGTGCAGAGTAAGGAATCATAAGCAAGAGAAGATATGCCCCGCTGACCCAAGAACGAACTGGGCTGAGAGAAACCAACTGGGAATGTAATCCTGGTGCTATAACAGGAACAGAAAAGCCTCAGTGTGGAAGCTGGAACCTGCACCATTGGAAGCCGTGATTTGGGTTTCCCGCTGCTGCTGCTGTGTCTACGTTGGCTCGGCAAGGGAGAGAGATGTGCAAAAGCTCTGAGAATGGGAATTGGTGAACGGAGTTGAAAGCAGGACAGGTGGGGAGCTGTGCATTGGCCTGCCATAAGTGAGAGAAACTGGGACTCTTCCATGGTCTAGGAGACTCCAACAGAGGACATTCTGGGACCGGGCAGACTTGCAGGAACAGGGCGCTGCAGTGACTTCAGTCACGTATCCGCTCAAGCAGGATTAGTGAGCAGTGCCTAGCCTAGGTGACGCTGCTGCCTGAGACCCGGAAGGCTAGCACAACCCAGGTCCCAGCGCCTGAAGGTAGATTGACCTGGAGGGGCGGGCCCCATATAGGCTGCCTGGTCTGCAACTTCCTGGTGTGCTGTGGTGGGCGGGAACACCTAGCGGGTGCAATTCAATCAGACTGTGGCCAATAGGGAAGGAAGCTGGGCCTCCTATATACACTTGCATATATAAGGAACAAAGAATATGGGAAGAGGCAGCAATAAGAAAGGCTCCTCGGCCCCCAATCCTGAGAAAGAGGCAATAGCAGACACAGCACCAACAGATATAAAGCGCTATCTCCAGAGCCTCATAGACAAGTTCAGGAATGAAGTTATTAATGACCTGAAACTAGACATAAGCAGAATAGTTAGAGAAATGCTAAGCACCACCCAAGAAAAAACAGATGGTGGAATGGAAGAACAGAAAAAGAGGGGAGAATTGTTTAATGGAGAAAATAGAGAAAGCATAGAATACGTGAAGCAGGTTCAAAGAGATTACCAGGAAACTAAAAACTATTGAAAACTGGCATAACAGCTTGAAAGAAACTAAGGACAGATTATCTGAACTGGAGGGCAGATTTGTAATATGGGAGAATGAAATGAAAAACTTCTTAAAAATAACAAAGAAACAAACAGCAATAATACAAAGACTAGAAGATGATAAGAGGGTCTATAACTTAAGAATTAAGAACATAAAAGAAGAAATAGGGACACAAACAAATGAACTACAAAGCCACTCACAGAAATAATCCAGGAGAATTTTCCTAATTTAGCAAAAGGTAAAGATACTCAGTTGTATGAAGCATACAGGACCCCAGCCACCTACAACCCAAACAGAGTGACAACCAGACAAATAATAATTAAAATTCCAGAAACCCAATACAAGAACAGAATATTAAAAGCCATCAGAGACAAGAAACAGATCACTTCCAAGGGAACACCCATCAGAATTACAGCAGATTTCTCTGCACAAACCATCAAATCACGAAGAGTGGGGGGGGGGGAGAATAATTCAAGCTTTGAAAGATAATAATCTCCAGCCAAGACTGATATATCCTGCACAACTATCCCTGGAAATTGATGGAAAAACAAGGTGCTTCCAGGATAAAGAGGAACTAGGGGAATATGCAACCACCAATTCAACTCTACAGAGAATACTGCAGGATATTCTAAAAAAGAAAAATACGAAGAATCCAGAAAAAGTGGCAGAGCGGCCACAATAAATGGAGCAGAAAACAAAATGAAGAAGATAAACTGACAACTAATGACAGAAAAATAGCTTAACAGAAATGAGGCAGAGAAGATTGGATGATAGGAACAGCTATTTTGGAGAAAATGACGTCTTAAGAGGTAATACTGATTTAGTATCATCTTGTATTGAAATCTCATCAAGCTTTTGTTCTTCTGTCTCCATTGGTCTAAATAGGTTGTATCTTATTGGATTTTATTATATATGATAGTATAAGCAAAAACTTTTATAGACAAGGAGATTATATGGAAACCATGGTTCATTTTCTGTTAGTTGATTCTAAATACCCTGTAATACTGTCATTCTCTTAAATGGTTTTACATTGTTTTGATATATTTGATGCTACAGTATAGCAGTATACAGAAGAAGAGAGAAAATTATTAAAATCCGAGCAGAAATCAATGCAATAGAGACTAAGAAAACAATCCAAAGAATCAATGAATCAAAGAGTTGGTTCTCTGAAAGAACAAATAAAATTGATAAGCCCCAGCCAAGCTTATTAAAAAGGGAAGAAAAAGCTCAAATTCATGCAATAAGCAATGAAAAAACCAAAACCACTACAGACTCTATAGAATACAGAAGTTCATCAACACATGTTTCGAAAACCACTCCTCTCAAAGGTTTAAGAAAACAGAATAAATAGGCCTATTCCTAGAAACATATGAAGTACCAAAGCTAGGTCAAGAAGATGTAAAACTGCTGAATACCTCTATTTCTATTAATGAAATTAAAAATGTAATTAAATGCTTACTTACAAAGAAGAACCCAGGCCCAGATGGATTCACTGCAGAATTCTACAAGAAATACAAAGAAGACTTAATGATGAAACTGCTCAAACTCTTCAATGAAATTGAAAGGGAAGCAATCCTTCCTAAGTAATTCCTGGAAATAAATATTACTCTAGTATCAAAGCCTGAGAAAGACCCAACTAAAAAAGAGAACTATGGACCAATCTTCCCAATGAACACAAATGCAAAAATCCTGAATAAAACACTGGCAAATAGGATGCAGCAAATCATCAAGAAGATTATCATGACCAAGTGGGATTTATCCCAGGAATGCAGGGATGGTTCAACATATGGAAATCAGTAAATGTAATCCACCATATCAATAAAGCCAAAAGTAAGAATCACATGATCCTTTCTATAGATGCAGAAAAAGTTTTTTATTAGGTCCAGTATTCATTCATGATAAGAGATTTACAGAAAATTGGAATAAATGGACTTTACATCCATATAATAAAGTCAATCTATGAATAAACAACAGCCAGTATCATACTAAATGGCCAAACACTAAAGTCCTTTATTTTAAATTCAGGCAAAAGACAAGGATGTCCCTTATCACTGCTCCTATTTAAAATATAGTACTGGAAATACTAGCCAGCGCAACTAGACAAGAGAGAGAAATAAAAGTGGTAAAGATGGAAAAATAAGAATTTAAATTACCATTCTTTGCAGATGGCATGATACTATGTATAAGATGCCCAAAACTCCATTGAAAGACACATAGATATAATAAAGTAATGTAGCTGGATACAAAATCAATACTAAAAAATCAATAGCATTCCTATACACTAACAACAAAATCACAGAGAGAGAAATAAGAGACACCACACCCTTCACACAAACAACCAAAAAAAATGAAATATTTAGGAATTATTCTCATGAAAGAAGTGAAAGACAGGGAAAATTATAATACACTGATAAAAGAAATTGAGGAGGATATCTGAAAATGGAAACACATCCTCTGCTCATGGATAGGAAGAATAAGTACTGTGAAAATGGCCACTCTTCCAAAACTGATATACAGATTCAATGCAATCCCAATAAAAATACCATCAGCATACCTCATAGATCCAGACAAATCACTCATAAAATTCATATGGAGTGAGAAGAGACCTAGAATAGGAAAGACAGTTCTAAGCAGCAAAGGCAAGGCAGGAGGCATTACAATCCCTGACTTAGTCAATGGAATAGATTAGAAGATACAACCACAACTACAAACACACTTAACCACTTTATCTTTGATAAAGGAGCCAAACAGTTTCATTGGAAGAACGACAGTCTCTTTAATAAATGGTGTTGGAAAAACTGGCCCTCCATATGTTGAAAAGTAAAACTAGACCCATGCCTATCACTATGTACTAAACTAAAATCTAAATGGATCAAAGATCTGAATATAAAAACAGAAACACTAAATCTATTGGAAGACAAATTGGGTAAAAACCTTGAAGATATAAGAATAGGTAGAGAATTCTTGAACAGGTATCAAACCACACAGGAAATACTTCCCAGGATCAATAACTGGGATCACCTCTTATTAAAATATTTCTGCATGTTAAAGGAAATCTTCAGCATAGTGAAAAGGAAACCCACAAACTGGGAAAAAATCTTAGTAAACTCTACCTCAAAAGACTTTTGTGTAAAACATATAAAGAATTTTTAAAAATCAGACCCCCAAAATTCAAAGATGCAATCCAAAAATGGGCATCTAGATGAATACACACTTTTCAGATGAAAAAATATAAATGGCAAATGAATACATGAAAACATGTTCATCATCATTACTCATTAGAGAAATACAAATTAAAACCACACTGAGATTCCATCTCACTCCTGAAAGAATGGCCAATATCAGGAAAACCAACAACTACAAATGCTGGAGAGGCTGTGGGGAAAAAGAAACTCTCCTGCATTTTTGGTGGGAGTGTAGACTGGTGCAATCATTGTGGAGGTCAGTCTGGAGATTTCTCAAAAAGCTGGGATTGGAAGTCCCATTTTTTCCAGCTATCCCACTTCTAGGCATATTTCCAGAAGAACTGAAAGCAACATACCACAGTGATTTATGTGCACCTATGTTTATAGAAGCACAATTTGTAATCCCCATATCTTGGAAACAACTTAAATGTCCATCCACTGAGGAATGGATAAACAAGTTGTGGTATTTTTATACAATGGAGTACTACTCCGCTATAAAGAAAGATCACATTGAGACATTTATAAGTAAAGGGACGCAGCTTGAGACCATACTCTTAAGTGAAATAAATCAAACTCACATGTATGAATACCGAATAGTTTCCCTATTGTAAGAAATGATTCAAATATATAAAAGTATGTGGTAATCGTGATTCCACATTATGTGGCTTTGAAGTCTTATAAAGTTTTCACTCATTAATTTGAATCATTTTATTCTGGGCTGTTTGATATTATTGTCTGTGATGTAATGAATAGCTATTCTGAAGAAAACAAGACATCGTAATAGCTAGTGCTGATTTAGTATCGTCTTGTTTTGAAGTCCCACCATACTGTTGTTCTTCTGTCTCCATTGGTTTTATCATATTGTATCTTACTGGATGTTATTTTATGTGATAGTATAAACAAAAATTTTTATAGGCAAAGTGATAATACAGAAGCCATTGTTCATTTTCTGTTGGCTGGTTCTAAATACTGTAATACTTTCATCCTGTTGAATGGTTTCACACTGCCTTAATACATTTGATGCTATAGTATACAAAGTTATACTCAAATATCTCAAGGAAAGAGACACTATGGTAACTACTATTGTGTCGGGTTATCTTGTGGTGAAACACTGTTTCTGAAATTGTTCTGCTTTACCTGTATTGTTATGTTGTTATGTCCTCTTTTATCTCAATCTCCCCCTTTTAAAAAAATTTATTTATTTATTTATTTATTTATTTTTAATTAAGGGGAAAAATAAAAAAAATAGCAGGATATATTATAGTAACTTTTTGATTTTCTATTAACTTGATTTGAATCCTGGTATTGCTCCCACCATATTGTTTTGACTGATTTTACTCTGTTCTGTTCTGTTTGATAGTACCAAGTTTGAGGGTATAGGCAACTACTTCGAATGTTATTAAGATTCACTATGATGTCCACTCTGATTTGCCTATTATCTTCTTTTGAAGTCCTGTAATGTCTCCAAGTTTTTGATTTTATTGGTTTTGTTCTATACTGTTTTGTTCAATTTTATTATACCTGATGATATAGGCAATTCATCTTAAGGTTGCAAGGGGCATTATGGTAACCATGGTTGATTATCTTGTATTCTGTTTTTACATCACGGACTATGTTCATCCTTTGTTTTGACTGACTGCTTTGTTTTGTCATATTTGGTTTTATTTTCTTCCAAAAAAAGTAATAAGAACTATGGGAATAACAAAACCCAAAATATGCAAATTTTATTGTAAAATGGAGAGGGATAGAAAGTACTCTAAAGGATACAACTACAAGTGTACTTAGTTGTTGAAGGTCGATGACCATATTACTAAGTTTTTGTTGGATCATTGAACACAACTGTTTGCAGTCTCATTCTTTGAATGTCCACTTTGTATACTTTAATCCTGTAACTTGACAACTATTTCGAAGATGACAATATGTAATCAATTAACTAGTGATATTTTACTGTTTTTTTTTGAAAATTCTGTATTATTTGTAGCCTTATACTATTTGGGTTTTTTTTCCTTTAAATGACAAAAAGAAATCCCCAACAGAGTGAAAAGAAAACCCACAGAATGGGAAAGAATATTAGCCATCAATCCCTCAAAGGACTTATATCCAGAACAAATAAAGACCTGAAAAACATCAAGCCCCTCAAATTGAACAACCCTCTCCAAAAACCTTGACAAGTTCATGTCCAAGTAATATATGTGCCCCCATGTTTATAGCAGTACAATTTGTAATAGCTAAGACTTGGAGACAACCAAAAAGCCCATCAACCGCAGAGTGGATGAAAAAGATGTGATATTTTTATACAATGGAATATCACTCAGCTATAAAAAAAGATGAGCTTGAGGCCTTCGTAGATAAACAGAGACAACTTGAGACTATTCTCATAACTGAAATAAATAAGAATCATATTTATAAATATCACATTCTGTCTCTAGTGTAAAAAGTAATAAGAAATGTAGGAGTAATAAAACCCAAATTGTGTAATTGCTCTTATAAAAAAGAAATGAAATGATAGTGCTCTAAATGATATAACTGCATGTATGTTTAAGTGTGTAGCACTGATAACCATATTACTATGTTTTTGTTGGATTGTTGAAAAGAACTGTTTGCAGTCTCACTGTTTGAATATCTACCCCATATGCTTTAATTTTGTATCTTGAACAACCATATCTAAGAGGACAACATGAAAATTATCAACTAGTGATTTTTTTGTAATTATGTATTATTTCTAATCTTTTTATCTTTTACTTTTGTTCTCTTTAAGTAAATCGTTTTTAAATCTGCAAAAAAATAAATAGAGAAGATCATTAACACCTATTTTGAAAACCGCCACTCTCAAAGGTTTGATAACACAGAAGAAATAGACAGATTCCTAGAAACATATGAAGTACCAAAGCTGGGTCAAGGAGATGTAAAACTGCTGAATAACCCAAGTTCTGCTAAATGTAATGAAGTCCCTACCTACAAAGAAGAGCCCAGGCCCAGATGGATTTACTGGAGAACTCTACAAGAAATGCAAAGAAGACTTAATGCCAACACTCCTCAAACTCTTCAATGTAATTGAAAGGGAAGCAACCCTTTCTAAGTCATTCCTGGAAGTAAATGTTACCCTAGTACCAAAACCTGAGAAATACCCAACTAAAAAAGATAACTACAGATCAATCTCCCTAATGAACACAGATGCAAAAATCCTCAATAAAATATTGACAATTATGATGCAGCAAATTATCAAGAAGATTATACACCATGAGCAAATGGGATTCATCCCAGGCATGCAGGAATAGTTCAACATATGTAAATCAATAAATGTAACCCACCATATCAATAAAGCCAAAAGTAAGAATCACATGATCATTTCTATAGATGCAGAAAAAGCCTTTGATAAGATCCAACATTCATTTATGATAAGAACTTTACAGAAAATTGGAATAGACTGTCTTTACCTCAATATAATAAAGTCAATCTACAACAAACCAAAAGCCAGTATCATACTAAATGGCCAAAAACTGAAGGCCTTCAGTTTAAATTCAGGCACAAAACAAGGATGTCCCTTATCACTGCTATTTAATATAGTACGGGAAATACTATCCAGAGCAATTAGACAAGAGAGAGAAATAAAAGGGATAAAGATAGGAAAAGAAAAAGTTAAATTATCATTGTTTGCAGATGACATGATACTCTACATAGAAGAACCTCAAACCTCCATTGAAAGACTCGTAGATATAATAAGTTCAGTAATGTAGCTGGATGCAAAATCAATACTCAAAAATCAATAGCATTCTTATACACTAACAAAATCACAGAGAGAGAAATAAGAGAA
This sequence comes from Cavia porcellus, assembly GCF_034190915.1. Lineage (NCBI taxonomy): Eukaryota > Metazoa > Chordata > Mammalia > Rodentia > Caviidae > Cavia > Cavia porcellus. The sequence continues at coordinate 37,943,454 of NW_026947489.1, forward strand.
ACCATACCCTTCACACTAGCAACCAAAAAAATGAAATACTTAGGTATTACTCTCACAAAAGAAGTGAAAGACCTATACAGGGAAAATTATAATACACTGCAAAAGGAAATTGAAGAGGATATCAGAAAATTGAAAGACATCCTTTGCTCATGGATAGGAAGAACAAATATTGTGAAAATGGCTGCTCTCTCAAAACTGTTATACAAGATTCAATGCAATCCCAATAAAAATACAATTGACATACCTTGTAGATCTTGAGAAATCAGTCCTAAAATTCATCTAGAGTGAGAAGAGACCTAGAATAGCAAAGACAGTTCTAAGCAGCAAAGGCAAGGCAGGAGGCATCACAATCCCTGACTTGAAGTTATACTACAAAGCAACTGTAGTAAAATCCACATTGTACTGGAATCAAAACAGAGTCAAAGATCAATAGGATGGATTAGGAGATACAATCACAACTACAAACACACTCAACCACCTTATCTTTGATAAAGGGTCCAAACATGTTCACTGGAAGGACAGTCTCTTTAATAAATGGTGTTGGAAAAACTGGCTTTCCATATGCTGAAAACTAAAACTAGTCCCATGCCTATCACCATGTACTAAATTAAAAGCTAATGGATCAAAGATCTAAATATTAAAACAGAAACACTAAATCTATTGGAAGACAAATTGGGTAAAAACCTTGAAGACATAGGGGTAGACAGAGAATTCATGAAAAGCACTCAAACCGCACAGGAAATACTTCCCAGAATCAATAACTGAAATCATCTCTTATTAAAAAGTTTAGGCATGTCAAAAGAAATCTCCAGCATAGTTAAAAGAAAACCCACAAACTGGGAAAAAAATCTTAGTGAACTCTCCCTCAGACAAAGGACTTTTGTGTAAAACCTATAAAGAATTAAAAAAATCAGACCCCAAGAATTCAAAGATCCAATCCAAAAATGGGCATCTGGGATGAATACACACTTCTCAGATGAAGAAATACAAATGACAAATAAATACATGAAAAAAATGTATAACATCATTACTCATTAGAGAAATACAAAGTAAAACCACACTGAGATTCCATCTCACTCCTGAAAGAATGGCCAGGATCAAGAAAACCAACAACAACAAATGCTGGAGAGGCTGTGGGAAAAAGAAACTCTCCTGCACTGTTGGTGGAAGTGTAGAATGGTGCTACCATTGTGGAGGTCAGTCTGTAGATTTCTCAAAAAGCTGAGACTGGAAATTCCATTTGTCCAGTTATTCCACTTCTAGGTATATTCCCAGAAGAACTGAAAACATCATACCACAGCAATATATCCACACCCATGTTTATAGCGGCACATTTTGTAATAGCCAGATCTTGGAAACAACCTAAGTGTCCTTCACCTGAGGAATGGATAAGAATTTTGTGGTATTTTTATACAATGGAGTACTACTCAACTATAAAGAAGGATCACATTGAGATATTTATAAATAAATGGGTGCAGCTTGAAACTATACTCGTAAGTGAAATAAGTCAATCTCACATGTATTAATACAGAATAGTCTCCTTAGTTTAAGAAATGATACAAATGCATAAAAGTATGTGGCAATCATGATTCCCCATTATGTGGCTTTGAAACCATATAAAGTTTTCACTCCCTAATTGGAATGGTTTTATTTTGGGCTGTTAGATATTACTGTCTATGATATATAAACTGTTATTTTGAAGAAAACAGGACATTATAATAGCTAGTACTGATTTAGTATCATCTTGTTTTGAAGTCCCATCAAATTGTTGTTCTTCTGTCTCCATGCTTTTATCATGTTGTATCTTTTTGGATTTTATTATATATGATAGAATAAACAATTTTTTATATAGGCAAAGAGATAATATAGAAACCATTGTTCATTTTCTGTTAGCTGGTTCTAAATACCTTGTAATACTTTCATCCTCTTGAATGGTTTCACACTGTCTTGATATGTTTGATGCTATAGTATACGAAGTTATACTGAAATATTTCAAGGAAAAAGACACTATGGTAACTACTATTAAGTCAGGTTATCTTGTGGTGAAACACTATGTTGCTTAAATTGTTCTGTTCTGACCTGGATTGTTATGCTGTTATGTACTCTTTTATCTCAATCTCCCCCTTTTTAAAAAAAATTTATTTTATTATTATTATTTGTTAATTAAGGGAAAATATTTTAAAATTAGCAGGATATATTATAATAACTTTTTGATTTCCTATTAACTCAATTTGAAGCCCTGTATTGCTCTCACCATCTTGTTTTGACTGATTTTACTCTGTTCTGTTCTGTTTGATAGTATCAAGTTTGAGGGTATAGGCAACTACTTTGAAGGCAATAAGATTCACTATGATACCCACCCTGGTTTGACTATTATCTCCTTTGACATTCGGTAACGTCTCCAATGTTTTGGTTTTATTGGTTTTGTTCTGTACTGTTTTGTTCCATTTTATTATACTTGGTGATATAGGCAATGCTTCTTAAGTTTGCAAGGGACATTATGGTAACCATTTTTGGTTACCTGGTATTCTTTTTTTACATCATATATTATGTCCACCCTTTGTTTTGATTGACCCCGCTTTGTTTTGTCACATTTGGTTTTATTCTCTTCCAAAAAAGTAATAAGAACTGTGGGAGTTATAAAACCCAAAATGTTAAATGTTATTATAAGAAAGAGAGAAAAAGAAAGTGCTCCAACTGGACACATCTGCAAGTGCGTTTAGGTGTATAAGATAGATGACCGTATTACTAAGTTTTTGTTGGATCGTTGAACACAGTTTGCAGTCTCACTCTTTGAATGTCCACTTTGCATGCTTCATTTTGTATCTTGATCAACTATTTCTAAGATGACAATATTATCAACTAGTGTTTTCTTACTGTTTATTTTTTTGGAAATTCTGTATTACTTGTACCCTTTTACTGTTTTGTTTTCTCTTTAAATAAAAAAATTATAAAAAAGGCTTTTTATAATACAGTACTATTCTAGCATAAATAAGAATAAATGAGACATTTATTGTTAAATGGATAGAACTTGAGACCATACTTAATTGAAATAAACTGGATACATGTGTAAATATCATATTACCTCACTAGAATGAGAAACCAAATGTGTAAATAAGGACTGAATTGTGTAAGAAATATGATGAGATGGAAAGACATTGTTCAAAAGGACAGGGGACAGGGTAAAGAAGGGAAAAGAAAAAATGAATGAAAACAGAGCTTTGCAAGTAAAGAAAGAGGGGTGGAAGAGGGGGGAGAATGGGAGAATAAAAGAAAAACACAAATCCAGGTACACTATGTACAGGTACAAATCCCATAAGATGAATGTGATCATTGTATATATCTAAACTGTAGCAAGAAACTTTTTTTCAAATATATTTTATTCACACATAAAAAGAAAGAAAAAGGAGAAAAAAGCTCAAAATTTTATATGTATCAATAAACTTAAATTTTAAAGAGTAATTAAAATTATGGAAATGGATTTTATATATATATAGATAGATAGATAGATAGATAGATAGATAGCCAAAATATAGGTAAAAACAGGTCAAAGATACAATTCTGGCTTGGCAGATAAGAGAAATTCAACAATGAATATGGGGAAGGAATTGCCCATGAGGCAGGAAAAACCCAGGAGATTGCAGTTCCTGAAGTCAAGTACAGTGTACTTAGAAAGGAATCTGGGCAAAGATTAGTTGATGAAATTATCATCAATGAAAAAACAAAACAAAAACGAGGCATGTTTGTGGAAGGCAGGGATACTGGAAGTTTCATGGAGATAACATAGGTATTTGATTCTTTAAAATGAGAAATTTTTATTACATCTGAAAAACGTAGCTTCAATAAGGTCTGTCATTTTAAATGTAGGAACTCTCTATTAAATTGAACACATGCACCATTTTCGGCTGTGTTTGTATCCAAGAATACCAATCACAGTTGCGTAAACTCAAGGGTTGTTTTGCCTCAACAGAAAATCATAGTAAAGGAATCCCAGGCCTCTAAACACACATACTTGAGTGTGTTCTCATGTGAAAAATCTATTAGTCCCGTGACTTTATTTTAAAATAAGTTGGGTGATCAAATATTGGAAAACCCTTATTTTTAGAATAACAGAGGCACAAAAGCATGCACTAACTCTTTCTGTATTACCCAAAGTATTGACCTTGCTAAAGATAATCAACCTCTACTTGCACTCACTCAAACTGGAGCACAATATTGAAAAATATCCAAAGCTTATAAAGTTCAATGTAAAATTTAGACTAAGCTCAGGATAACAAACAATACATAGTTTCTTTCTGTCTTATTTTAAATTAAGCTGAAATTAAAATAAAAATTTACAAGATTTATTGTTTCATCATTAACCTATTTCTACTTGATCCATAATTTTACTATAAGATATAGTAATGTGTTTGAGATGTTTACTAAAAACAATAGTAATAACAATTAACTTGTCCCAGAAAATGTCATCTAGAAAATAGTATTTGAATATCAGATTTACCTATGAAAATCAGTTACAAGTATTTCCTATTTTCACCTTTCATTTCAGTGGGAATGCATCTTTCTTCAGTGCATTTGGCAAGTTAAACTAATCATTGACCTGTGAACTTTTGTTGTGTCATTTCCTCAACTATTAGTTCTTATCATAGTAATGATGACAGTCATGTGATTCAGTTTTCTGTCAAACTGTATCATCTTGTACTCTACAGTGCACCAGTTATTACTGCTACATGCCCCTGTTGGAATCAACAATCTGCTTTTGCAATCTTCTTCATTAGGGACATAAAAGGGAAAGTTTTTGTCTACAACAAATTTAGACAGATATGCGATGTGCATTACTCCCAATATTGAGGCAGCTACCACAAAGGAAACACATTTTGGGGCACATAATGGACAAATGGAGGAAATCACAGATTATAGTGTCTGGTCTTGTCACATGCCATGGCAATGGGCAACACCATGTTAACTCCACCCAAGACATGAATTTAAAATATCTCTATTGTATATTTGGGAAGATAAGTGATGCTGAGGTCTATAAAAAGATCAGAGGAAATATTGGAAACTGTCAGAGGAAAGACATACCAAAAAGGAAGAGGTTAACTGAACATAGTAGGACACACTGTGATCCTTACACTATGGGAGGCTAAAGCAAGAGGATTAAAGGTTCAGCTGGTTTGGGAAACTAAGTAACTTTAAACTTTGTCTAAAAGATAAATAAAATAAAATAAAATAAAAAACAAGTACCTCAATGTGAATGCATGTGTTCAGTCACTAGTACAAAGAGACAGGTGTGTTAGATGATACAAATTTAGGTTTGTTGATACATTTCACAAAATTAATGACAAATATTGGTTTGGTTGGAATATATAATGTGATAAGCTTTTTTATTTATACATTATAAAATATGTACACCAACTTCTCAAGCAGATCACTTCAGATAATGGCATCTTAAGCAACTTTAAATTTAAAGTTGCTTTTTCTGTATCTTTTGACAAACCAAAACTATGTATAATGGCATATCATCAAATGGAGAAACTGGTAGTTTATATTTTGCCTCTCTCTCTCTCTCTCTCTCTCTCTCTCTCTCTCTCTCTCTCTCTTTTTCTCTCTCTGTGTGTGTGTGTGTGTGTGTGTGTGTGTGTGTGTGTGTGTGTGTGTGTTAAAGTTTGCAGGTTGATTATCATATACAGTTTTTGCTGCTAGCACATCTGCTTTTTGTTGGTGTCCTCTAGGCCTGGCTAACTACAAGCTTTTGCCTCTCTCCCAAGACACCATCATCTCTCTTAACTTGGGAAGGAATGATGCAGTGGCTTTGGCCCAGAACCCAGTTCTCTGGGGCTGGACAACAGTATTGGTAATGACATAAAAGCAGTTCAGGTATTGGCATACAGGGAAAATCAATTAACAGCAATATATTTGTTTCCCTGGAAATATCAAGTAAATCAGAAGCAATATAGTAGCATTAATAACAAACTATATTGATGTATATAAGAACAAATAATATACTATCATTAACCATAAAAAGAGATCTATAATTATGTTATGTACACTAAAACAAAGTATTAGCATATAACAAATAACAAATAAATACTAAATCAAACAAACATACCTCCACTTAAAATAGGAAAGAATTCAACAGTAGCATCATAGTATTTACTAAAAATTTAAAGCTTAATAAAGCTTAATAATTACACTAGTGAAGATAGGGTGAGGATGGGAGAGTAAAAGAAGAAATATTTGAAAATTATGAATTACAATCTCACTATTCTCTACTCCTTCTACAAGTAGTAAAAATTAATTAACAGAATTAGACAAAGTTAAGCAGGACAAATAAGGAAAAGGAAAAAAGAACAAAAAGACACAAAGAAGAAAAGAAAGAAAAAGTAAAAAGAGGAAAACTTCTGAATCCCCCAAAAAATAATGAAAAGGAAAAATATATATCTACAAAAATGTTTCCCTGTATTCTTGAAGAGTGTTTTTTTTCCAATCTGGATTCTTGGAATTTAGGATTTATGGATTTTTCCACCTAGGTTTATGGCTTGTGCCTTTGTGTAATGCTCCTGCTCTTCCAGGGGCCTTGTGTTTGTGTATTTGAGTTCATGGCAGCTGTTCAAGCTGAGATGTGCCCTTGCTCACATTGGTAGAGGGGAAAACAGACTACTGATCTCCATGCTCAGTGTAGTCGTGTAGGTGAAGTTAAGCAGACGGCTGAAGTTTCTAACTCAGCAGCCTCTAAAAGCCACACACTTGGGATTAATTACTTTATGCTTCCTTCAGCACAGATTTTGACATTTGCTGATAGCAAGAGAAGCCATATCACTTAAGCTGGTATAAGTGTATTTATCAGGAATAGAGAAAGAGCATGAATTTTTTTCTATTTTCTATTCCAAGTGGCACTACACTTATTTTTTTTTTATTTTAAAGAGGGCAAAATTAAACAGAACAAAACAGATCTAAGAACACAATTTAAGAAACATAGATTTCAAAGCAAGACCACTGGAGATCTTCATTGTCTATCATATTGTATCTTGTTTTCATCCAAATAGTTGTCCATATCTTTACATATAGTGAATACATACTGAACAATATAGTAACAAACTGATCAGAACAGGATGATAAAGGCATTTTAGGTCTTCAAGACCCAACAATAGGGAAGTCAACAATGGCTGCCATAATGTCACTTATTCTCTTCAAAATAGCTTTCCATACCTTTACGTGTGTTGAAATTAAACAAAAGAAAATAGACTAATATCACTCTGAACAGAGAATAATATTATTGCCAGATTTTATATCATAATGCTACAGAATTAGCATTGGGTATTTTAGTATCTCTTCTTCAGAGTATCTGTTCATTACATCGTGCATTATATAATCTATTCTCATAAACTGCTTAGAAGTTGTATACATGCATGAATCTCTATATGTATACCTATCCTTTCTGTATTAGAGAGAAAAACAGATCAAAACAAGAAAACAAAACACATTCCTAGAAAAACATGAAATGAAAAAGACATATAAAGCCACAATACTAGGTAATCTACAGTAGTTACTATGCTGTCTCTCGTTATTTTTGATAGAATTGTCTACATCATCAGGCATAATATAATTGAACATAGCACTACATAGCAATATTAATAAAACACAACATTGGAGACATTGTAGGACTTCAAAAACAGTTAATAATCAAACCAGAATGGGTATCCTACTGCATCTTTTCATCTTCAGAGTGGTTGCCTCTACTCTTAGACTTGATACCAAATTTGAATAAAATCAGTCAAGGTGAAAGAGCGATCTAACAAACCTGATTCAAATAATATCAGTCATAGTAAAACAATGTAACTAATACAGAGCTTCAGTTTAACTTAATATAAAATTAAGGATAGTTACCATAGTATATCCTGCTATTTTGGGGATAGCTGTCTGTGCCCTCAAATCTAGTATGAGTAGACAGACTGGAACAGAATAAAATCAAACTAAACAGTGATAAGACTAATGTGGCTTTTAAGTCCTAATACAATGTTAACAATGTCCTTTGCCTTCTTTTTTTAGACAATTCCTTCCCTTTCCCTTTCTCAGGGTGCTTTGTACATTGTGGGTCCTACTAACTCCTTTAGTTTTTAGATTAGAAGGGCAATCTGTTATCTACCTAAGTGGTGCTGAACGTTTTTACCCCTGAGCTTGAGCTTGAGCTGTATTCCATTACCTACTAAAGCCCCAAGGTTTTCCTTCCTTATAGCTGAATAGTTCTCCACTGCATAAAAGTGTCATGACTTTCCAACCTATCTGCAGCTGCTGGACCAGCTGTCCCTATTTCTCTCTGGTTCCCTGTCACATAGAGCATTGTTTTCTCATCTTTGACTCTTGGTTTATTAACCCTCTTTCAGGCTGAGTATATTTCCTATTCAGAGCATCTTGATGGACACTATCTCCTGATCTACTCTACTTGTGTTTCTTTTTTTTAGTGTATCAAGGCATCTATGCTAGAGATTATAGCCAACCTTCTCTGCCTCATCTCTGCTATTTTCCTGCTGTTGATTGTCTACTTTTCTCCTTCATTCCACTGTCTACCCCATTCATTGAGGCCTCTCTGCCAGTGTTGCTGGAATCTTGGTATTATTTTCTCTCTCTCTAGAATGTCCTTCAGAATTTTTTGTAGGGTTGGATTGGTGGTTATGAACTCCCACAGTTCCTCTTTGTCATGGAAACATCTTGTTTCTCCATTAATTTTGAGACAGTTTTTCAGGGTACATCAATCTGGGTTGGAGATTATGTTCTTTTAGGGTTTGGAATACTTCACTCCAAGCTCTTCTTGATTTGTGTTGAGAAGTCTGTCATGATTTTGATGGGTTTTCCATTATGGGTGATCTGTTTCTTTTCTCTGACTGCTTTTAATATTCTATTCTTGTGATTAATTTCTGGGATCTTGTTCTATGTCTGGGTATAGATCTGTTTTGGTTGTAGGTGGCTGGAGTTCTGTATGCCTCATTTATCTGGATATCATTTCCTTTTCCTATGCTTGGGGAGCTTTCATTAATTTTTTTCTGTGAATAGCCTTTGTACTTCATTTGTGTTTACTCGTTTCACTCACATTTTTTATTCTTAAGTTATAAATCCTCTTGTTGTCTTCTAGCCTTTGTATTGTTACTTCCTGGTGCCTTGTTATTTTTTCTTTTTCACGACTACACATTGCAAATATATCTTCAAGTTTTGAAAGTCTAATTTTAGTTTCTGTCAAGCAATTTTGCCAGCTTTCAATGGAGTTTTTAATTTCCGAATAATCTCTTTGGATCTGTTTCATGTATTCTAGATTTTGTTTATATTCTTCATCAAAAGTTTCTCTCCTTTTTCTAGATTCCTCCATTCTTCCATCTGTGTCTTTTTGAGAGGTGCTTAGCATTTCTTTTATTAATCTTTTATGTATTGCCTCACTTGAATTAGAATTTCAGTTTTAAGTTTGTCTATGTGGTCATGAAAGTATTTATTTCTGTCGATGCTGTGGCTGATATTGCATGATTGCTGCCCTCAATCTCTTCTGTGGTTATGTCTCCTGTATTTATTTTCCCTGGGTCAGTGGCTGGAGGCTTTTTCTTATTTCTTTCTTGTCATGTTTCTGGCTTCTTTCAGACAGGTGTATGGTGGAGGTCTCAGGCTCTTTCCGTATTGCTTAAGGTTTTTCTGAAGTGTGCTGGCTAGGACATTGCTGCCTTCTCCAGTTTACTGTTATCTGAGGTGCACATAGGGATGCTGTGGGCTTGCTCCTCTCCTCTGAGCCAGTCAATCAGTGAGCATCTTCAGCAGCTTAGTCTGTGTCATGCAAATGGTACAAGTTTGGATCAGTTTCACCCCTGGTTATTGGGTCCTGACCAAGTGCATGATCCAGCCCAAGCAGATCCCTCCAGTTCTCTTTGGGCCAGGGGCAGCTGACACCACTGCAGTTCCAGGTTCAGGCCTATCCTGCCTAACTCCAATATGTCATCTAGCTGGTCACCCCCTTTGTGGGACCCAATTCCTAGCACTCACTACGGATTAATGCAGCTCTCCACATTGATTCTGCTCTTCATTGCACTGAATCCTCCTGCCAAGGGCCCTGGACTCACCAACCCCTGATTTTGGAGGCAGCAACTTTAGCGCAACTGGTGAGTCCTCTGACTCCAAGGTGTGCCCAGCACAGCGCGGCCACAGTCCCAGTGAGAATGTGTGACTCCAGCCTTTCATCCATGTTTTTCCTTCTTTTTCTTTTTCTTTTTCCTCAGTTTCTTCGTGGGTTGTGAGAATTCCTCTCCTTTCATCTGGTCTTCTCCATAGTGTTAAATTCTAGCATCTGAGTTGTTTTTCTCAGAGAAGCTCTCTACTGTGCTACCTATCAAGCTGCCATCTTCAGAACCCCAGCACTGCACTTATTAATGACCTTTAACATTCTTTATATTAAAAGACATCAGTGTATTATCATTCAGAAAGCATAAATATTTTTCTCATTTTCTTCTGCATTTTGTTTTGATGAACTTAGTTTAAAATTCTATAATTTATACTACAATTATATAAGTTCCATGTAATTTTAAAAATATTTATGGTATAATTTTAAAATTATACATATCCAACTTTTGTATGTGTGAAAAATCTATTTGTTCAAAATGTTATTATATATTCATAGTACACAAATCTATTTGTTCTAGTTTTGATAAATATAAAACATTTATATGTCATTAGACTTTATTTTTCTGGTCAGTGTTTCTTTGTTGAACATCATTCAGGAACCCCTTAGTGAATGTACAATCTTCAGCACAAATTTCCACTCAATTTCTTCTTAATTATTAGGCCATTAGTTTCTGAAACTAATTCTATTTCTTATCATTTCACTGCATATAGGTTAACTTCTCTGTCTTACGTATTTGCAAAAAGTAAAAATACCAACTAACCTGGTACTTTGCTAGAAGTCATTAAATGACTTTTCTCTATAATATTTGTTATGACAGTTAGTTTTTATGTGTGACATTTTTATAATTTCTATAGGATGATGAATTATCACTTAAAATGGATACAGCAATTGCAGTTTGAAATGTGATACAGTTTGTCAATTAACTGGAAAAAAGAAGACTGAAAGACATATACACTTATTAATTTCCCTTGCCTTTTCTTACTCCAGAAGAAGAGTTAAAGAGCAGAATTAATAATCCGGCTCTTTAACAATACTCCACTACTTGCACAGTGGCCCACAAATATGTAGCTGTGAATGGCTGTGATGAAATATTTCATCACATTCAGGGGTGCTTCTCCCTGATATCTTCTAATTAAGAAAGTCTACCTACAATAGCTATTATATTATTGACCTGTAAGAAGCATGAGCATTAAAAGTTTTTGAAGTTTTCAATCAGTAACTTGATGGAAAGCTGTGTTCAGTGGATCCTCTCCATCCTGCAAGAACATTAATATCATCTTACTGGGATAAGTGTATATTATAGACATTGAGTCTCTTGTCATCAATTATTTGGCCATGAAACTATTCAAAGATGCATAGAATGTTTAATGTCCTTTCTAGTATCCTTAGGACACAAGAATGTACTTTACTGCAAAGAAAGTATGACACAACTAAGTCATCCACAGGTAATATAACTTACTGTATCAAACAGAACATATCAGAACATGAAAGAGCCTTTTAAAGAGTTAAGAAAGGTGACTAATAGCCATTTGGATAATGGTGTTGTGCAGAGTTACAATTAGGAGCTTTAACATGCAATATATATTCTGAAGCAGTTGACATTGTAATATGTTTGCTACCCAAATACACATGTCTGGAAAACAATGGTGTAGTGTGGTTGGGTTTTCTGACCATCATTCTCTTGAGGAATTTGAGCATCCTGAAATTACTATTTTAAGTCTTTCTTGAGTGGGTAAATTTTAAGTTTTCCTCAAAGGAACATTCTAATTCTCAAAAGTTTTAATAGTTCCTTGGAGTATTCCAATAAATCTAAAGTTTTAGTAGATCCATGTTTTGTTTGTTTGTTTTCTTGCAAAAGAAGATGTTACTAAAATAGTAAGTAATAATTGTCCATCATCAGTATAAAAAATTTCCGCTACATTTACATCAATCATGTATGACAATAACTAGAAATGAGGGAGTTATAGCAATTATAAAATATGTAAATCTGGGTAAGTGATCTAGAGAGCAGAGATGCTATATGATCATGTGAAATTTAAAATGAGCTTAGAACAAGAAGATAATGCATGCTATTCTGTTCCACCAATGTTCAAGGAAATGAAATGAATTTATATAGACTATGAATTATGATAATCATGAAAGATATTGACTATCTGATATTATTAATAACTCACATATACCTTTCTACACTTAGTATTTCAGTAATTCTTGTTGTCTTATGCTGTAAACTTCTGATATTCTTTACCTGGGGACGCTTCTTTGTACATGGAAGTGTTTAATCTACCATGCGAAGAGCACAGGAGACATGCCCTAGAGTAGCTCTAGACCAGTAAAGAAGCTCAATAGATTCCTCATGCCTCAAAAGAGACAAGTGAAAGTTATAGAATTTATACTTTATTTTAGAAGTGCTCAGGGCAATTGTGCTAAAGTTGTCAGGATTCTCTGTTGTCATTCTTTCCTTCCTTGGCTCATTTCCATACTTCTGAACCATTGTCTTCTACAATTATCTTTTCAGATTAAATACTTGCACTCAGATTTTTGTTTCTGGATTTTCTTTCAAATAACTTAAAAACTGGTGTTACATAAATAAGATGATCTTTGACATTCACAACAAAATTATGGTTTAACTTTTATAAATATCAGGGATAGTGTTTTTACATTTATTAGTTTGCAAAATAGGCTTGGAAGATTTAAAAAATTCTCTGGTGAACTATGCTGTTCTCTGTGTGAGTATCAACTTTTAACTTATGAACTTACATTTCCCATTATAGTGTTGGAAAAGGCCTCCCACTCTACAGACAAAGCAGTGGCAAGTTTAAGATGAGCAGATAAGTTTGTTCTGGTTGTGTTAAGGAGAGATGAGCCAGTGTGCAATTTAATCTTCAAAAAAGAATTGTGGTCAATAGCATTTGGAATAAAGTCCCTTTTTTGCAATCTTTTTATTGCTATCTTATATCTTTGCCCCATAACCATGATGCCTCTTCTTGTCTTCAAAATAGGTGACAAGAGATATTATGGTAGCCATTTTGGATTTACTATTATCTTGTTTTGAAGTGCTTTATGGCATTGATTGTTTTGTATTTATTAGTTCTAATCTGTTCTGTTTTGTTTTATTTTTACTATGTATGAAGTTGTTTTTAAAACCCTTTTTCTCTTCCTTCCTCCCGTAACTCTCCTTTTCCCTTTTTAATTCTTGTTTATACTGTTTAACTTTGTTCATGCTTATATCACATAATATCCACATTCATGGAAGTTACTAGAACTTTACTTAGCATATCTTCACTTCACTGATTTCCCCATCTCCTCTCTTTCATCTTTTGCTTTTAGACCCTTGGACTCTTTTTTGTTTGCAGAAAATCTATCCACTTATATTGCTCTAGTCTTCCTTTATTTTTCTCCTAATTTGTACTTTACTTTACTCAGATAAGAAATATCATATTGTATTTAAATTTGAGTGTCTGACTTATCTCATTCTACCTTATCTTTCTAGGAACGTCCATTTTACTACAAATGTCTCAAATTTGTCCTTCTTTGTAGCCAAATAGTATTCTGTTATTACATATACAAAATTTATTATCCAATCTTCTGTTAATGGGTATACAGGGTACTTCCAGGATTTATCTCTTTAAAAATGTGCTGCTATAAACAAGGACATGCATTTATGTCTTTAGGGAAGATAACTAGAAGGGGACAGCTGGGTCATATGAAATTTGTAATTTCAGCTCTTTGAGAAATCTCCATTTTGATTTCCCTAACTATTATACTAGTTTGTGTTCCCACTAACAATATTCTTTTTACAGCTTTCAGAATTTTTTATTGCTTGATTTCTTGGTGATTGTCATTCTTTCTGTTGTATGATGGAACCTTAGCATTGTTTTAATTTGTATGTGCTGGCAATTTGTACTCCCTCTATGAAGTGTCTGTACATTTTACTTGACCAGTTCTTAATGAGTCTTTGACTTTAGATGGCTGAAATTTTCTTGAGACAGAACCAATATTATCAAACTGACCATACTCCAAAAACCACTACACAGATTCAGTACAGTCCCAATCAAAATACCAAGAGTATATTTTATAGAAACAGGGAAAATAATTCTAAAATTTATATGAACTCAGAAGAGACAAAGGATAGAAAAAGCAATTTTGAATAGCAAGGGCAAAGAAAGAGACCTTACAACACCATGTTTCAAATCATATTACAAGTTTATTGTGATTAAAAACAGAAAGATATGGAACAAAAGCAGACACATGGATCAGAGGAACAGAACAGAGGATACAAAAACAGCCCCAGATGCATTGAGCTATTTAATCTTTGACAAAGGGGCCAAAAGCATATATTGGAGGAAAGTTATCCTTTTCAACAGGTGGTGCTGGAAAAACTCATCTGTTTGCAGAAAATGAAAACTCAACCCATATCTATCACTGTGTACTAAATGAAAATCAAAATGGATCAAATATCAAAACACTAAAATAGAAACCATAGATTTACTGGAAATTAAAATAGTTAAAAACACTTGAAGACTTAGGTGTGGAAGGGATTTTCTTAATATAACAGTAATTGCACATGAAGTAATAGCAAGAATCAACAGATGGGATTACATCAGACTAAAAACCTTCAGCAAAGAATCAATAAGTAGTGTAAAGAGCCAACCTACAGAATGGGAAGAAATTTATGCATGTCAACTATTTCTCATGTAGTAGACTAATATATAGAACTAGTAGTATATATATATATACATATATATACATATAATATATATATATTATATATATGCATATGTATTCATATATTAGCTGATATTTTATTTTATGGATCAAATGGTTTATTGCATAGTTCATGAGGTAAGTATACTTAAGGATGATATTAAAACATGAATAGCCAATATCCATAACAAAAATGTTTCTAAGTATATTTATCATGGTGTCAGTATTAGTAATCTTTAAATTGGTCTGGCTTCACTATAATACTGTGTAGACCCAGAAGTTTTCACAGAGTTAGGAGATGGCAAAGTGTGAAACATGCACCTGGAATTAGATAACTAGAGATGTTGAAAGACTCAGTTTCCTCCAGCAGACCATGAAATCTATTGACCATAGTCCTAGAGCACAGCCACTTGCACTGGACACACCAGGTGAAGGTGACCCTGAGCTTTGGGGTTGTCCCAAAGCTGTTTACTCTCACCTAGTCCTTGAGAAATGCTGCTCATATTTTTCTTGATTAACAACTGGGTGCACATTAATGTCACTATGAAATTTAATTTATATTAATAATCAAGGAAATAATTTTATGGCAGGTAATTTTAATGAGAGTTGTTAAAATTGAGACAGTTAGATCTTCATGTTCCAAGTGTTAATTTACATCATCAAATGTTTCTGGTGTCTCCCTAAGGAGAGAGTATACCTATGTGGAAATCAAAAATACCATAGAACATGAGTATCCCTCCCGTATATCCAGGAGCTCCCTCTCTCACTGACCTAAGTTTCACAGTAACTTAATGAAATGGGTTTTCTTATTGAAAGGGTTTGCCACTGAGAATATAACTTATCAGAAGTCACAGAACTGAGAAGCAGCATGACACTTTTAAAGTGCTCTACTAATTTTAGTCATCATCTGGATTCATTTAGTCTTAGAAGCTTTTCCTTTTCCATGGCAAATAAATGGTTTTTATAGCATTTTGGAGCCTTTCCTCCACATGGTTTATTCATTTGCTTCTTGAAATATAAGCTCTTTGTAAACAGTACTGTTAGTGACCATTTAATATTTGGAAATATCCTTTCATTACTGTCTTAGTTACTTTTTACTCATCGCTGAGACAAAATACCTGAAGCCCAAAGTTGGGAAAGGAAAGGTTTATTTCTTACAGTTTTTGGGGGTTTCAGTCCACACTCAGTTGGCTCCAAGACAGGCAGACATGGCTGGACTGCAGTTCATGACAGCCGCTGACAGCAAGCTTGAACCAGCAAAAAGAGAGAGACACCTTCTTCCTGCCATTACGTCACATCCTGGATCCACCTCTATGTGGGTGGAGCACTGACACCATCAATTCAAGCACTAGACAATGAACCAATCACAAATACACAATGCAAACTCATGAGGCCTGGGGCACACAGACATAAACCATGACAATTACCATAACACGTCCGTCCCAGGACCATCCCTTAATCCAGAAGAACTTGGGTATGGTATAAGAATTGGCCAGCTAGAGCCTTGCTGTCTAGGGATGCTTGGATCTGCATGAAAGAAGGTACCTTTTTTGGTGCTAGGAGGTTCTTTGTAGAAAGTTCAGGACACCTAGGAGTTACTTGAGAAGAAATTATTAGTTCTTCTAGAAATATTATAGAACAACTATAATTTCTTGAGTTTCATGTGGTATATGCAGAGCATTTTACTCCTTTATTATTTTCAGTTCTGGAGATTGAAATTTGTCTGAAATTTGGTTCAAATATGAGGGGCAAAGAGAAAGAAGAGGAACATTAAGACATTATTATGAGCCCTATCTCAGGAACATAATTTTAAGTCATTAAATTCTTTTCCATGTGTAATGCTGAGTTTCACTTCTAACTAGGGCCTCAATTTTTTTGTAAACTAGTAAAACATAGTTTCACTTTGAACTATTAATGGAAAGCTTAGCATCAATGTAGAACATACTTCAGAGAGGAGCTTCTGGCATGCAAAATATGAGAATTGTGGGTCAGCAAAGTCCACAGAGAGTTTTTTGGACTATTTTTGGGCAAGTTTCCTAAATTGAGAGCAAAATATAACAGGGTGCATGTTTTTTCAAATTCAAAACCATGATATAAAGTGAATCTATTAAAATGATTGTATGGATGGTAGTGGTAAAAATTTTAATTTGCTTTAGTCTATAGCTGTATACTTTGATCAAGTACTACAAGTTCAATTTCTGTCATATCAT
Source organism: Cavia porcellus (assembly GCF_034190915.1). Lineage (NCBI taxonomy): Eukaryota > Metazoa > Chordata > Mammalia > Rodentia > Caviidae > Cavia > Cavia porcellus. The sequence goes on from NW_026947489.1 coordinate 37,960,521, forward strand.
AAGTCACATGATTCACGTAGGTGACAACTGATGGCTAGTGGTGGCAGCTAACACCATGGAGTGGCTATGCCCATGGCTGAAAGGACACTTTGAGATGCTAATTTTGTAAGACTGATGGAAAGTGTAGAGTCGAAGAAATTTCTTAAAGGACAAAATTCCCTAAATCCACTTTGGTATTTTATAAACTAAGCTTTAAAATGTTTAACTTTTACTTCTGGAAGAACAAAACAATACTAAAAAGTATTGTTCAGTTTTCTTCTATTAGTGAAGCTTCTTTTTGTATGCATTAGAATGACTTCTGGAAGCATGTAAGCTTCCTAAAAGGTTTACAGAAAATTTCCAGTGACATAGGCTAAGGAATGTGCTAAGGAATTGATGTACCCTTTAGAATAGAAAAAACACTAGCCTTCAACTGGAACTTTTCTAAATCAGAATCTGTATTGTTTCCTGGAAGGTCAGAGTAGAGCAGGCAGGTCTATTGACATAAGCACGCTTCCTCTCTAGGTGTCATATGTCTACTAAATGCATAATTATCTGCAAGATAAACAAACCATCAAGTAACAAATTTTGCCTGGGATTTATCTAAGCAACTAGGTAGTGTTACTAAGCTCTCTCTATAAAACAATTTATTATGATGTTTAGCAAAGCAAATTTCCATTTTACTTCCAGTCTTTCAGAAACAAGGAATGTCATTGTATCTTTTTACCATCAAAATAGCACAAGTGAAATTATAAAATTCCATTTCTACTTACTGATGCTCTTTGAAAAAAGAGCCTGTCACAGAGGTGTCTCATTGTCCATGTTAGTAAATGAAAAGCAATAAGTAAATGCTACAAAAAAGGAGTAGACATATGTTCAGTAGGTAGACACAATACTCATACCTCAGTTGTTTATGATAAATGAGAGGTGCCTTAGTAGAGATCAACAATAAGAAGGTAGAAATACAATTGTAGAGATCTAAAAATATATCTGGTCAGCAAAATCTGTCATAATGAATCTGTTTGTTGTATTTCTATCAATATGTCTTTGTTCCTTAACATATAGATGACATGATTCAAGGCAGATGTGATTGCAAAGTCAACAATAAACAGATATTTGTCAGCTGATGATGTGGGGAAAGGTCACACATACAGAAAAATGCATTTAGTGAAAAAAAAAGCACAACCACAGTGATGTGAGCTGACAATATGACAAGAGCCTTAGATAAATCATCTAAAGATTGTTTCCAGACTGTGACCACAATGAAGACACGGGAAAGGAGAAGCAGGAAGAAGGTGTCTACTATTATAAAGCCACTGTTGGCAGCAACAGTAAACTCAAACTTGGTTTCATCTGTGCATGCAAGTTGTATGAACCTCAGAAAGTCACAGTAAAAGCTATCTATTTTATTGGGATCACAGAAAGGCAAGTTTATAACAAAATAAAACTTAGACATAGCATGGACCACACCAACTAGCCAAGGGCTACAAATGAAACACATCTTTTAGGGCTCATAATGCTCAAGTAATGAAGAGGCTCACAGATGACTATGTACCTGTCAAATGCTATTGTTATGAACAGTACCATCTCTACTCCTCCCATAATGTGGATGAAGCATATCTGTGTCATATAGCCTTGGAAAGAAATTACATTCTGTTCACTTAAAAGGTCTGTGATCATCTTGGGAATAATGACTGAAGAAATCCCACATCATTCAAGGAAAAGATAGCCAGCAGGAAATACATAGGAAATCTTCTCTAGGTTGACTCCATATTAAAAAACTAGATTACATTTTATATAATTTCCTGAACAGAAAGCATCATTGCTGTGGGACTAGGGAGATTCTCAGTCTCAGTGGATTGAATGGGAAGTGTCCATTCACTTCAGAGGAAAGGGGAGAAATTGATATAAAATCTCTTCTAACTGTGACACAGCAATTCTAGGTCATCAAATTATATTGAACACATAAAGAAGGTAAATAATATATTTTTACTCTTAGTTTTTCTGGCTTTGAGAAAACTAAGACAAAATGTAAGATTTCTAAAATAAGACACTCTACAGTATAAAAAGTGGCAGAAATGTAAATGGCCAGTAGTAGAAAAAGAAATTCATGTTTACATTACAATCATTCCAATAGCACTATTTACATTTAGTTTAGCATGTACTTCTTTCTTTTAATGTAAATAATTAAATTTTTATTCATGTACTATCTTCATCCAATGAAGTAAGTAAAATCCAATGTAATTAGAAAATATCAGGACAAGTTCAATGGTCTATCACAACTGCTGTTCTTGAAGCCAAGTGTCTGGGAACTTGTAAGATTGTAGGATATTGCTTTTTGTTAATGTCTGGAACTTTAATGTAAAGAGAGAATTCTACAGGTCTTTTTGGAAAAGAAAAACCTATATTTTTTTGGCAAATATATCAACAAAGAGTATATTCAGGTTTGACCAGTGATTGGGACATACTTACTGGGTTCTGACCTAGATCCCCGATCTCCCAAATGACCGTACGGATGAGGTTAAATAAAAAGAGACAAGTTGTATGATTTTTTAGGAGCTCCAGGAGGATCAAACCCCTTTAATTAAGTTTGAGACTTTGAGGGTAAAGACAAAGGATTCTCTGGATCAGCCCACTTATATTAGGGCCAAGGACAAAAGGTGGATAGACTGAGGAAAGTGCAGGCAATGAGCAGGACCTTGGAAGTCACTTCAAAGATGTCTCGAAGGTATGAATCAAGTCAATTTGGTAGGACTGTCTTATCATGAAGACATAGTAGAAGTGAGATTAGGATTAATCTTTGTAGCTGTAGTCTCTACCTTATTAATTGGGGTTGGAGCCAGAGTGTCCACAGCTATGGCCTTATCTTGCCCTTTGAGGTATCTCTGGCCTCACAGGCCACTACCAGGCTCAGCCAGGACCAGTGATTCACAGAGGTTCACTTACTATGAATCAGTTCCCGTCACCAGCCAAGGGACCTAGGCCTAGGACAGACTCACAGATTAACATAGAAAGCCAATTAGTAAAATTTACTAATGAACACTTACAGGAATTAGCTTTGAAATCAGGTCCTTCTTGGCTGATGAAGTTTACTTTACATTTTATCTTAAGTCTGATACTTTATTGGAAACATATCCTCCTTAGGGTGGAATACTCTATAAAGTAGCCTTAAGGCAGATAAACTGTTCAACTCTGTGTTTTATATAGAGGCAAAATTTCGAAGGACTTTCTCCAACATTCTCCTAGGGGACTCGTTAGCCACTAACTTTCTGTAAATTTAATACTCAAGTGATAATGAATCATTGTGAAATGTAGATTCATCAGAATACCATACCACAGTGATATATAGTCACAGTGTTTATAGCTGCACATTGTAATAGACAGATCTTAGAAATAACCTAAATGTCCATCAACTGAGGAAAGGATAAAAAGATGTATTTTTATACACTGGAGTGCTGTTCAGCTATACAAAAGGATAAACTAGGCTTTTATTGGTAAGTTAATTCAATTAGAAACCATACTCATAAATGAAATAAATCAGAATCACATGCATAAACACTATTGTTTCACTACTGTGAGAAACTGAAAGAGCAAATAAGATCCAAAAGTTACAATAGATTCAGTGAAAGGGAAAGAAATTGCTCAAAAAGAAGTCATGTTGTTTGATCAATCTTGCATGCCTATATCTGGTCACCAGAGCAACCATTTTGAAGATAAAAATATGCAATATAATAGTGATTGTTAAATTCCTTTCATTATGTTTTGAAATCCTATATTGCTATTTTTAAAATGTTGCTGTCTTTTTCCATTTGTTATTGTTGTTTACTTGTTTTTTTGGTTTTATCTATTTAAATAAAAATGGGTAGATTCAAATTGTTCTAGAAAAAATATAAATATTATTAGACATTACTAAATGATGCAAGAATGCTTGTGTTTTTTTGTTTGATGTATATAATAATTTTTATTTCTTCAGTATCTACTATGTCATACAACTGAATTGAGTTGTGAGTTCCAGTTCCAAGAAAAGTTAAGTAAGTTATATGGATGGGTATTGATAGCTCAACACAGGTGGGCTGTCTCTGTGCTCAGAACTCAGGTTTCTTCTTGAATATCTTCCTCTTGCCAGTGAGAGGAATATTTTGTCTCATAATTCTATGTACTTCTATCATTAGAGTTCTGAAACATAACACCTGTAATATGAAACAATGTTATGGGCATATTGCTAAGTGATGGGAAGGTAAGAGGAGAATGCTTTCACACACACACACACACACACACACACACACACTCACACAATTTAACAAATAGTTGAGCTAATCAACTTATACAGGGAAATATTTATTTTGGCTCACGGTTTCAGATGTTCCAGTCCATTATTTTGGGGCACTATCACTTGGACCTGTGATAAGGGACACATCATGGTGGAAGCATGTGGAATAACAAAATTGCTCACCTACTGACTAGAAAGTAAAAGGGAGAGTAAGAAAGGGTCTGTATCCCTTGAAAGACAAATTCCAAGGACTGGAAGGCTTCCCACTGAATGCAACCTCTTAAATGTTTTACTGTCTTATAAAATCTCCAAACTGAGGACAGACCATTTAATAGTACAACTTTGGAGTGATACTTAATTTCCAAACTGTAACAGTAGTACACATATTCAAGAAGAATGTAGTACACATTGTGGTTTCACATTGCCTGCAGTTTCAGACATCCAATGAGGGTCTTGGTTTACATTCTTTGTAGACCAGGTGGGACAGTATAAATATCCATCACTGGAGATTTTTAAAAATCTCTTTAATTTTTGTTTGTTGATTTTATTTTTGATGAATTAATGTAAAATGAATGATTGAGTCCCCATTTGCTTCTTTTATCCAGGGCTATTATTTGCCTGGTCTTCTGCTTCTTCATTACTTATCTCTCTGAGTGTGCCTTTAGTATTGATTTTATCTGTGTCATTTCCAAGTCCTCTTTCATCTATGTGAGTTTATTTGTTCTATCACCCAGTATTTTGACCTGCACTCTAGATACCATAATTAACTCGGACAACTTAAATATTCAAGGCTTATTCACTTGCTGTAGTGTTTCACTCATTTCCCTAACCATCATTCCTGAGGCTCACTTATAGGTGATAAAATAGAATAAAAGCAGATAACTGACTTGTCCATGCCACACAGTAGGGGAAGGACCTATCAGAGATAACACTGGGGGCAGGATGTGTGTGAAGAGACTTGTACCATATCATTTAAGTTTTGAAAAAGCAACGAAAACTGTTGCTTTCCCTTTATAAATGTTTACAATTTTATCATTTAATTTTTAAAATTTTACTTATGATATGACTTACATGTTATAAAATTAAAGCTCTCCTGTTTATAGTTTCACAGTTACAAATACACTTAGACAACTGTCACTCCGTCCAGGTGTACAACATTACACACCAAATTCTTCAGTGGTACCTATTGTCAGCTGCATGTCATGCTTTTTGCTCAGAAAACTACTATTATGACTGAAGTCCCTACAGTTTTGCTGTTCTTTAAAATAGTTTTTATTGTGTATAATTAAAATATACAATGTGAAAATTTTGAATATATATATATATATATGTATATGAAAATTTGCCAAGAGAAGATGTGTTTACAGCACATATCCATCATTTTACTAATACTTTGTCATGGTTTGTAACCTTGATCATTTGCTGCATTCTGTTTACCAGTATCTTGCTGAAGATACTTTCTGCTTCTATGTTCAATAGGGAGATTGACTAATAGTTTTTTTCTTGGTTGAGTCCTTTTGTGGTTTGGAATTAGGGTAATACTTGGTCTCAGGAATGAGTTTGGGAGTATTGCTTCTCTTTCAATTTCTTTAAAGAGTTTGAGTAGTATTGATATTGACTCTTCTCAAAATTTCTTGTAGAATTTAGCAATGATCCATCAGGATCTGGGATTTTCTTTGTTAGTAAAATTTTAACTAGATCTTCATTTTCATTGACTGATGTTGGATTATTTTTATTTTTATATCATCTATCTATGTATATCATCTATCTATCCATCTATCAAGTATTACCATATCTTGACGGGTTTTTATCTTATTAAAATTATGTTTCTTGAAGTAGATATTGATAATTTTCTGTATTTCTATAGGATCTGTTGTGATTTCACCCTTTTTATTCTAACTGCATAAATTTGAATTTTTTCTTTCCTTGCTTTGAAAGAGCTGACCTGTAAGACCGGTGTTGCAAAGGAGACTCCAAGGGCTCCGCTCTCATGTAAGAACAAAGGGGTTTTTATTATTCTGTGCGCACAGGGTCCTCCAAACAGGTGGAAACGGAGAACCCCGAGTTGGGGCAAGGCTGGTATTTTTAAGGGGAAAAAACCGCAATGTAAGCGTTTTTTTTGTTTGTTTGTTTGTTTTTTTTTTTTTTTTTTTACAGAAGCCAATCACAGCAGTTAGAGCAGGACAGTCAGCAGTTTACCTATTTGTGGTTGGTCAGCTCATAAGGGATGACCAGCGGGTCAGAGTTAATTAACTGTCTTTGTTCTGTACAACTTATCTTTAGGACACCTGGTTTCTGTATGGCTCGAGTTTGACAGGTTTCTACAACCCTGATTAGCATAATCAGCAGGCTCTATCTCTGAGTTTCCTGGCACAGCACAGCCTGAGCATATCACAGCTGCAGATATTTTCTTTGATCTTCCTGCAGGGCTGAGTTAGGACTGAGTCACGAGGCCCAGTGCTGTTTCTAGCTGAGAAACATCTTGTTTTTAACCTTTAAATTTCTGGTTCTTCAGACCAAGGGATTTTCAATTTTATTTAAACTTTAGAAGAAAGAACTCTTCAATTCATTGATTCTTTGTATTGTTTTCTTAGTCACAATAGTATTAATTTTTGTTGTGATCTTTATAATTTAATTCCCATTTCAAGCTTTGGGCTTGCTTTTCATTTTTTTTCTGTACATTTGAGGTCCCACATTAGGCTATTTGAACTTGTTTTGTTTATCTCATGTCAGAATTTACTGGTATAAATTTCTCTCTTAGTACTGCTTTCATTGTGTCTTGTCATGGTTTATGTTGGTGGCCCCCAGGCCTCATGCATTTGCATTATGCATTTGTGATTGTTTCATTGTCTAGTGCTTGGATTGATGGTGTCATGGCAGGAAGAAGGTGTGTCTTGCTCTTTAGCCTGTTTCCTCCTTGCTGTTTGCAGCTGCCATGAACTGCAGCACAGCCATGCTACCCTGCCTGGGAGCCAACTGAGTATGGACTGAAACCTCCAAAAACTGTAAGAAATAAACCTTTCCTTTCCCACTTTTCACATTGGGTATTTTGTCTCAGCAATGACTAAAAAATAACCAAGACATGTCCCATAATTGCTAATATGTTGTATGAATTTTATCATTTTGTTGTATACCATTTAATGTGTTCTTTAATTTCATCTGTGATTCACTGGTTTTCCAGTACAGTGTTATTTAATTTTCATATGTTTTGGAGTTGTTATACTTTTTTGCAATTTGTTTTCAATTTCATTGCATTATGGTCAGACAATATGCATGGGTTAATTTCAACTTCTTTGTATTTACTTAAGCAAGTACTCTCGGCTATTACTTATGTGTTCTTTTTGGAGAAAGTCCCATGTGCAGCTCAGAAGAAGGTATATTCTGATGTTGTGGAGTGAAATTCTTTGTAGACCTCTACTAAGTCCATTTATTCACAGGTTTGGTTCAGTTCTGGTTTTTTTATTAATATTTTTTGTCTAGTTGATCTGTCTTTTTGTGACAATGGGATGTTAAGAACTCATTAAATTGTGTTAGTGCTTATCTTATTTTTCATGCCTATTAATATTTGTTTTATATATTTGGGTGCTCCTATAATTGGTGCATATATGTTTATGATTATCTCTTTTTCTTGAAGGTTTCCTTAATTGTGTAATGACCTTTATCACTTTTGATTAGTTTTTGCTTGACAATAACCCTGTCTGCAAACAGAATAGCTATCTCTGCTTTTTTCTGAGTTCATGTTACGTGGATATTGTTTTTCATCCTTTCACTTTCAATATATGAGTTTTCATGAGATAAATGTGCTTTTTGTCTGCAGAATATTGTTGGATGTTGTTTCTTTATTTTGTCAATCTGTTTGTTTAAATTAGTGAATCAAGGCCATTTACATTAATGATTATACCTGACATGTATTGATTTATCTTTGCCATATTATTTTCCTGCTATTGGTTCCTTGTGTTTTCCCTCTGTTTAATTGCTTGTCGTACTGAGTAATCCAGCCAAGCCTGCAGGAGAACTAGTGCTTGATTTGGGGCTGATTTTGGCCTCCAGATGAGGAAGGCTGAGGCCAGAGTCTTCATCCAGTAACTGTCCATGTGTCCCTCAGTGGTCTATCTACATGTTAGCCTTTTTGTATCTACATCTCTCGTTTAGTTGTTGTGGTGCCTCAGAGAGAAAGTCCAAGACTACTCACAGTTCCATGTGTATTTGGCTTCTCCTTGTCCTTGCACAGCATCTTCTTTTCTACTTCCTGGCATGTCTCGATCTTCTCATGCTATTTGTTCCAGGGTGGGTTGGGTTTGTTTTCTGTGGGGTCCCTGCTTCTGTCATTGCCATAAAAACAGTCCAGGGCTCTTTCATCCCTCTTTGATCTCCTCTTCTCACTGGTTACTGTTGTTGTGTCAACACAAATGGCTGTTTAAATTCTCACTATCATAACCTGCTTTAGCGTCACTATTCTGTTCTGTAAGCATTGTTACCCTGACGTGTGTTTCAACTCTTGTTTCTTGTAAATTATCCCTTTCCAGAACAGAAATTTGGTCCCACAGCTTACTGACCCTGGATTGTAAAACAGTTGCTGACCACTGACTGTAAAACACTTGGTCCAGGGACCAACTGGCACTGATTGTAAAACATTTTTGCAGAGATTAACTCCCTTTTCTCCCCCTCCTTACTGTCTTGATTTTAAAAAACCTCTGGTAACCTAACCTGGTTGCACAGCTCTGCAGATTCCAATGGCAGGGTATGTGATGCTGGGTACCAGCTAAAATAAAGTGCTTTTTAAAAGATGGCTTGCCTTTCTTTTTGAACAATATCTTGGGCCTTGTTTTGAGTTACAACATTTGGTGGCCCGTATTGGGATCCCCTCCCTACATTATTCACCGATCAGCGGCTTAATATCTATAAGTATTCCATTTAATTTGGGGGCTTTTTGCCAATTTGAGTGCACACATTTGTAACAGTGTTCCTTCTGCACCAGAAGGGATGCCTTACAGGTTTTTTTTTTGCCCATTTGTAATTTGGAGCTTTTGCCCAGTTTGTGATTTGGGTTTTTTTTTGCCCCATTTGAATTTGTCTTTTGTTACCAACTTTGAGGGCTCTCTGTCTATTTGAATTTGTTACTAACTTTGGGGGCTCTCTGACATTTGAATTTATCTTTGTTACTAACTTTGGGGCCTTTTTTGCCTATTTGAATTTGTCCTTGGTTTCTGTTGAAGGCTTCATGTGGCTTATTGGACTCAAGGGTTATAATAAATATTGTTTCCCTCTAGGTCCCCGGACTGTGGACAGAAAAGCTTTAGTGTGTGTATTCAGTGTTTTACCTTGTCTTTTGTGGTGCCTTGTCTTGTGTTTTTTGTCTTTGACTGGTTATTAATAACTATGGGCCAGGTACCATCATCAGTGTCTTTTTATCCTTTATCCTTTATCCCTGGTCTTTAATCCTGTTGGAGATTTTAAGGATCGTGCCAGGGAAACACAGGACCTGTACATCCTGGGAGACTCCATATCTTCTGTGAACTTAAACAGTCCACCAGAGTTCCTAACTGGCCACCGGCGAGTAGTTTTGATTTGTCCACAGCTCAAGCCATCTGGTAATATGCCTTCGGTCCCGCGGCCCACCTGCATTAAGTCGTGTACATTCAGATTTGGATTGACCTCATTCATGACACTCCTTCCTGGCTTAAAAAGTTTCTTAAGGCTTTCAACTGCACTGGGCCAGGTCCTGTCTGCTGAGGGAAAAACCACACCCACAAGACACGGGAGAGAAGGAAAAAAAAGAGGGAGGTGTGAGTGTTCCAACTGTGAAAAGCCATTTTATCTGGGAGTAAACTATTGGGCAAAAGTTTCAGCAGAGGAGCAAAGATATTTACAACTGCTCCAAAGAAAGACTTAACAACAATATTAAATGAGGTAACCAAATATAACCCATTGTTTACTCAAACAGGCACTATTGAGATTGATATTTGAAAAAGAAAAACAGTTAAAATAAATATTAAAAAGAGCCCATAAGGCAGGACAAATCATTTCCCTTGAGACCATTCTCAACTTGGAATCTGGTCAGGTCAGAGCTCACTGTGGCAGACTCTGATTTAGACCCAGAGTAAAGAGAGCTTCCTGCTGAGGCATCTGTCACCAAAACAAAATCCCTAGAGGGATCACCTCAGCAGGAGCCCAAGCCTTTAAAAAAATTACCTCATAGAGCTCTATCTAGAAACTTACAGATAGTGGGGGAAGAGGCAGAAACAAAAGGGAGCAAATAATACCTTCCCTACTTGCTTCCCAGTTGAAATTGTAACAGATGCTAATGATCAGGAATATTTCATTCATAATCCTTTTTAAATACGATTACTAAAAATCTTAAACAAAATGCAGGATTAGACCTTCCTGCAGCTTGCAGAGTCACTCTTATTGGAGATGACAAGCCCATCCAATTCCCACAGGAATTTGGGGTCCTCTCCCCACTTGAAGGTCTTGTGCTGGGAAAGGCTGATCTAAATTTAAAAGGAATAACTATTGTGCCTAATGTGATTGATTGTGATTGTAGAGATAAAATACAAGTTCTTCCATGTGCTGTGGACATCTCTGTTTTGGGGACTATGTGGGGCAGCTGATTTTGTTACCTAGAGAAAGGTCTTCTTTTATTATGTATGAAAGAGTTGCTAGCCCAAACCAAACACTGTAACCAGGAAAGGCTGCAGCTAAGTTAGAGACTCCTGCCTCCCCCCGCCCCCTATAGACTTGACTGTAACCCTATAGCCCCTCCCTAGGAACCTGCTTTCTGGCGCTAAACCTGTGCGCCAATGAGATACCGGTACATCTCTAATGGCCTTAGGGCACTGCCCTAAGCTTAGGCTATTTATATATATATTCCCCCACTCCACGTGTCCCAGAGAGAGATCGCCAGAGAGAGAGAGAGATCGCCAAAGAGAGATCGCTGGATTCCAGTAGCCAGCACGCCAGTCTCCTCTCCCCGTGTTAACCACGGCCCGGGTGCAGTGGAGAGGCTGCACCCAGGGCCGGCGGGGGGAGGGTCTCTCTCCCTGTGTCCTCCACCTCTCTCTCCCTCTCTTCTCTCTCCTCTCTCCCTTCTTCTCAGACCTAACAATGTATAGATAGCTCAGGAGGGGGCAAGACCCTGAGAGCAAAACTACAGAAAGAGAAATTTATTTTATACAGGAAGTGACTAAAACAAGCCTATGTGTTTTTATAAAAATTAATGGGAAATACTTTGAGGGTCTGATATACACTGGTGCAGATGTGTCTGTAATTGCATTAGAACAATGGCCCACCACGTGGCTGACACAAAAGGGCCATCACATTTCTTATCAGACTGGGACCCCTCAGCATATTTTACAGAGTGCCTCACCTTTGCCTTATGAGGGACCAGACCAACAAAGGGTTTCCTTTTACCTTATGTAGCACCTATTCCAGTTAACTTATGAGGAAGAGATTTATTACAAAAGTAGAAATTAGTGCTGACTAGCGATTCTGATTTTAAAGCTGAACAAACAAGTTTCAATTTGGAAACTTAATAGATTCTAATCCAAAAAAATGATTAAAATGGGATATCAAAAAAGCAAAGGACTAAGAAAAAATTTACAGGGAATCAAAGAGCTTGTTAAGATTATACCTAAAGATGATATCCAAGATACTAGATATCAGCAGGTTTTTGACAAAGGTCAATGATGCTTCTCCTCTCAAAATAGCTCTACCTTTATAATAGAAAACTAAGGAGCCTGTTTGGGCAGATCAATGGCCCCTTAAAAGGAGAAGCTAACTCAATTATATAAGTTAAATTAAGAGCAATAACAAGGCCATTTAGAAAGCTCAGTTAGCCCTTGGAATACTCCTGTCTTTGTTATTCCAAAGAAGTCAGAAAAATGAAGGTTATTAAACAGAATTAAAGAGCTGTAAATGCCTGCTTACTTCTAATAGGGCTTCTACAGCCAAGACTGCCAAATCCAACTGCAGTTTTTAGAGACTGACCTCTCATCATAATTGATTTAAAAGACTGTTTCTTTAACATTCTTATTTTTCCCACCGATAAACCAAGTTTTACCTTTTCCAGGCTTAATTTAAAGTTTAAAAGATCAGTATAGCTAATAACTTAAAAGTGAGGTTATGCTTATGTCTTAACAGGTAGAGATACACAACATTGGTAGGAAACACAACCAATGCTGCGGACAGCCTTAGGTGATAACACCACCAACCTGAACCCAGGGAGACCTGCCAATCAGCCAAAAAACCAGTTTCCAGCTCCCCCCAGAGATTAAAAAAAAGATAAGTGATCCAATAAAATGGTATTCAAGCCAGGATCCCTGAGGATAGAGATATAGTCCCCAAAAGAGGAATTCCACCAACCCTTAAAATCTTTTGGTTGCCTTATTGGCCCTGCTGGCAATATCTATATATATGACACCTGTCTCAGGAGTAAAATCATGGACTTATGTCCCTAATCCACATTTTTCTAAGGCTCCCCAAGGCCTCATTTATCTCTTGGTATCTATCTTTTTCTCTCATCACCCCACTTGGGATGACTGTCAGGAGCTGTTACAGGTACTGTTTACCATGGAGGAGAAGGAGTGCGTTTACACATTGGGCAAAACGCTGTGTGGTAGAGATAAAAGTCTGTACTCTAATCCTGAACACCTGAACCATGTTTTCCCTTTATCCTGCCTCATTGCAATCCTAACAGGAATGGAGGTAAGAAGGTTCTCAGCAGTATCGCCAGTTTTTTCTAATAGTCCTTAAGGGGCCACTAGAAACCCACCAATTTGTCCAGGGTTTCAGAGGTAAGACAATTGGCTAATGAGTCTCCCTCAGGTTTCTGGAAAGATTACAAGAGGCCTATCTCACTTTACACCTATAGATCTGGTAGCACCTGTGAATGCAAGGGCTATTAATATTGCCTTTGTAACCCAGTTAGCCACTGATATTAAGCAAAAATTGCAGAAGCTTGAGGGATTTGAGGAAATGCCCCTTAGCCAGTTATTAGAGATTTCTCAAAAGGTATTCGACAACCATGAAGATTCGAAAGATCAGAAGTTGACTTTTGGACAAAAACTCTTACTTGTCTCCTGCCATTCACTAGAGATCCTCATCAAGGCTCCACCAGAAGGGTGAATGTCCAACTCCCAAGTCACTACTTCTGGATCCGACTACCATCAGTTTCAAGGAGACAGCAGTTTTAAATGCTGCTACTCTGCTGCCTGACAATGACCCTTCCTTGCCTCTTCACGACTGCACTGAGGTTATTAACCACCTCACGGGGCTCCGATTGGACTTGATGGATGAGCGCCTATCTGGAGTTGCATCATATGTCTCTGATAGAAGCAGGTACACCTATCAAGGTAAGCAGGTCGTGGGAGCTGCCATTACCACAGACTCAGATTCTATTGAACCAAATCTTGAAGTCAGAAACATCAGCCAAATGGGCTGTACTCATTGCCCTCGCTGAGGCCCCCAAGTGGTCAAAAGATAAAGACATAAACATTTATACGGAGAGCAGATACGTATTTGCTACTGCCCATGTTTATGGAGCTATTTATCAAGAGCGGGTCTATTGATTTCTGGGGGCCAAAAGGTCAAAAATGCTCCCCAAATTTTAGATTTGTTGGCTGCCATTTAGATGCCAAGGAAAGTGCCTATCATCCACTGTAAGGCCCATCAAGTGGGAGATGATCCTGTTATACAAGGAAACAATTTGGCAGACACCACTGCACAAAAAGGTGGCCATAAAATCAGTGGCTCTGACATTATTACTGATGCCACCTGCTTTGTCAGAGACCACTTACACCTCCAAAATGACTTGTAGCTAGTGGCTCAACTCCCAGCAAAGCCTAATATCCCTGGGGCTGGTACCAACTGCCTGATAATCAAATCCTCTTCCCTGAGGCATTCGGACATGAACTCATTCAACAGGCCCATCAGTCCACTCACCTGGGAGGATCAAAGCTTGCTGCCCTCCTTTGGGTTCATTTCTTTATTCCACAATTATCGAAGCTTACCCAGTCTGTGAGCCTCAGATGCCCCAATGTCAATTGGTGAACTTGAAATGACAGCAACAAATAGAAACTACTCGCTACCATGGGATCATGCCTGGAGAATGCTGAGAAATAGATTTTACAGAAAAAAAAAATCTGGACTTCAAAGGTATAGGTACTTCTAATAATGGTTGATAGTTTCACTAGATGGGTCAAAGCTTTTTCTATTAAGTCTGAATCAGCCTTGATAATAGTTAAAAGGCTCTTCTATGAGATCATCTCTCGATTTGGCCTTCCCTTATCCATGGGTGACAAAGGCCCAGCTTTTATAGCCCAGATAACTCAAAACCAGCTTAAGCCTTGCAGATTGATTGGAAACTCCATTGTGCTTACCGGCCTCAAAGTTCAGGACAAGTAGAAAGGATAAACCAGACTTTAAAAACAGTAAAAACTAAGATGGCCTTAGAAACTGGCAAAAACTGAGTGAGTCTCTTTCCTTTTGCCCTCTTGCATGTGTGATGTACCCCTTATGTTGCTGGTATGTCCATTTTGAGGCTTTACATGGGAGACCCCTTCCTCTTGTCCCTAAGATTTCTGAAAAAAACAAACAAACAAAAAAAAACTAGCTTATCTAACTAATCAAGATCTCATTAAGTCCCTCCAGGCCCTCCAGCCAATTCTGATTTCCATCCATCTGCTATTCTGACAATAATATCCTCTGCCTACTGTCCACTCCAAAGACTAACACCCTGCAGTGAAACTTATAAGATAACTGATTAGAATACTGGTAAGATGTTGACAACCAATGCCACTGTCCATGAGATAATTAAACTGGATTTATGTGCTCTGTTAAATAAGATCCCAATAGAAATTAGACAAAAAAAAAAAAAAAAAAAAAAAAAAAAGCAATTGCAAGACAGCAAGCCATGCAGGCCAAACAAAATTGGTTTGAATGCTGGTTTTCTTTTTCCCTTGGTTAACAACTTTGGTAACAACAGTCACAGAGCCTTTGTTAATCCACCTCATCTGTGTAACTAGTGGACCTTGTGTTATAAACAAATTAGTAAACTATGTCAAAGTCCAGATTTAAACTGTTAAATTAATGATCCTAAGGACACAAGGCTATGGACAAAAACCCCTAACTGAAGCCCCTTCCATGAGTCAATGATTTGACTCACTGACTAAAATCAGTGGGGAATGTCATAACCTGCTTTAGCGTTGCTATCCTGTTCTATAAGCATTGTTATCCCTGATCTGTGTTTCAACTCTTGTTTCTTGTAAATTATCCCTTTCTAGAACAGCAATTTGGTCTTGCAACCCACTGACCCTGGACTGTAAAACAGTTGCTGACCACTGATTGTAAAACACTCAGTCCCAGGACCAACTGGCCCTGGTTGTAAAACATTTTTGCAGAGATTAACTCCTCTTTCTCCCCCTCCTTACTGTCTTGATTTTTAAAAACCCCTGCTAACCTAAGCTGGTTGCACAGCTCTGCAGATTCTAATGGCAGGGTATGTGATGCTGGGTAAAATAAAGTGCTTTTTAAAAGATGGCTTGTCTTTCTTTTTGAACCATATCTTGGGCCTTGTTTTGGGTTACAACACTCACTATTCAAGCCACTGGTAGCAGGGTAAGAGGGGTTGTGCTGTTTCATTCACTACATGCCCCTGCAGTGCCTAGCCTTGCTGTCCCTAGAAGTTCCAGGTAGCTGTTTGGGGAAAAAAAAATATCATGTTGGCTAGTAGAGGAGGGAGAAACTCATTCACTCTAGTGTGTGTCAGTGGAATTTGTTGCTGGGCTGCAGTGTCTGTTTGGAGGAAGATAAAAGAGGAAGGGGACTTTATGTCCCAAGTTTATCCTTTGTTACTTGAATTAGCTACATTATTTCAATCACTTTTCTTCTTTTAAACTTTCTTGTTCAGTGCTCTGTTCTGCCTGCAGGTGGGTGACCCAACAGCAGCCCTGTGGGCCAGATCACTATTTTATTAAGTACTGATCTATGTTTTGTTTCATCTACAAGTCTCTTACTTCAGATTTATTTTGGCATCCAGATATATGTCCTTTGCTTTCTTTCAATTACTTGTGTATCTAGTTAACTTTCTCTGAGTATGTTCAAAGTGGCTCCTCCTCTATTTAACCATGTTGGATCTTCTGATCTATCTTTAGAAAGCTATCTCATTTCTATGCATAAGAAAAGATGTGTGCTCTGTTTCCATCTCCTCACAGAACCTGGAAATATATGTCAGTTGAAGGCATATATATTAACATAGTTGATAATTTTAATCACATTACACAGAACATTATTAATTTTATGTTGACATTTTCTGGCTCACCAGAATTTCTCTATAAATGACAGCAGTACATTCAAAAGCAACCTTTTTGATCTGAGTAGTAAAACTAGAAAGCTGTCCACCTGTGCATATACTGACACAACATGACCCAATAAGTTTTCCTGATATGTAACCATCCAAGACTTTAATAGTTGTGCAGCTATGGTGTTGCTGGACAGCAAAAGTGCACAGAATATATTCTCAGATATGACCTTCTGAAAAATGCATAGTATGAAAGTCAAACATTGCTGATTTAATGTAAACATTAAAAGACTCATCCAACTGGATTGTGTACCACAGTGTCTCAATCCTCTCCAATTATTGTGCTTCAAAATCCTTTGCTATTTCATTGGTTTGTTTTGTTATGGTGCTAAGGTACATCTAACACCATTTGAATTGCATTGCCTCCTAAAATTTCAAAATAAATGTTCTTAGCAGCAGAAAGTATCAACTCTTCACCGATAGTTAAGGGTTTCTTAATTTAGTAATGTAGTTAGCCATTAATAATGCTTCTCTCGATGCAGCAGTTTCAAACTTGCTGATGTGGACACTACCGCAGAACTATGGAGACCAGGAGAAATTTAGTATTTTTTCTCCCTCATTTTGTTTTGTATTCCTTTTTATGTCTGTTTTTTTTTTGTTGTTGTTCATTTAGGTTTTTACATTTTCTATTCTATTCATTTTATTTCTTCTCTTCCTCAACTATCTCTCACATTTCCATGTTAGTGGACACAGTCTCTAGTCTTTCTGATTCATTCAACAATCTTTTTGAGCTTTCTCTCTTGCTCTCTTCTTTAGTTTTCCAAAACTTACACTTATATTTGCTTCTACAATATCTCTTCATTTATCTCTCTTGTTTTGTTCCTATCCCTCTTAAGTTGCTCCTACCTCTGGGGAAAACTACTTTACAAAATGGCAACTTTTTGTATAAAGGTTCCTGATTTGTGTTGGATTTGGTTATATAACTAGATGTTACCCTTATGGTTAAAAGGACCAAATGAGTAGCTACCATAATCTCAGTTTCTAGGTGATGACTGATGCTATTGTGGTTGATAATTTACTACATTAACCAGAATATTACACTTGTTATAACCAGTTGTTTTTCTTTGTATAACAACACTGCGATTGCCTGGGATCATAACCATCACCATAATCCAGTACTAAAGGATGGGTGCTGAGTCAAATAAATAGCAACACATCATTCATAATAAATTGGGAACTAAGATCTTGGGACATGCGAAAAAGGAGAACCTCCTACACCTAGAAGACATCTCTGAAAAACAGACAGTTCCTTGGGAGGCCTCAATACTAGCGATAAAGATATTTAATACAAGAAATTTACAAGTATCAACACAGGAAATGAAATAAAAAATAATAGAAAATTACAAAACAGAAGCAAAATTTAACATGAGACCTCCAACTCACCTAGGACAACTCAGGGGACAATGAAATAGGGGGGAATGCAAGTCACCCACCTGAAATGTTTGAAATCATAGAAGCAAAAGTTTAGAAAAATGTATGAGACTATAAAGGAAATCTGATGAGAAGCAATCTCCCATGTTAAAAAAAAAAAAAAAAGAAATGACAACTCTAAAGAAAGACTTGCGGCTGTCTATACCAAAAGGATGCTTTAGTTAATTATTTCAGGGATTACTTCCCTAGTTCTTTTGATAACAGCACAGGTATTGACTCTACAGCATTAGCAAATTCAGTAAAAACTGCTCACTTTGTAAACAATTGGAACCCAACTGCTGATGAGAGGTGGAAAATTCAGAAAGAGATTGATATAAAGTTACAAACCCAAGTGAACATTCTAGAAACTTCTGTCTTATGAGTTGGAGATCAAATTGAAAGCTTACACTTACGATAGGGTTTAAGGTGTCACCATAATATGACTCAATTTTATATCACCTCATTATTCTATGACAAAAGCCCAAATTCTTTGGTAATGATCAAAAGGCATATACACAAGGAGCAATGCATCAGAATATTACTATGGATATAGATGCTCTTTAGAGACTAGTGCTGCTTGTATGTAGTAACTTTGTAGTTTTTCCAGGACATTTCATACCATTTTTCTTAATCATTGTATTAATTTATAGTCCAAACAACAGAGCATGGGAATTTTTTTTATTAACATCTTGACCAGCATTTGTTCTTTTTGCTTTTTTATTTATTTGGTTTTTTTATAATAGCTATTTGAACTTGGATGAGCTATCTCATTTTAGTTTTGACTTGCACCTTTCAGATTGCTAATGATAATTAGCATTTGTTGAGCATTTGTATTTCTTCTTTTAATACAAAATTCTTTGTTCATTTCATGATTCCATTTTTGAAACTGAATTACTTGTTTACTTAGTGTCAGATTTCTTTTTTGTATCTTATATATTCTGAATTTTTTTAGTTAAATGTCAAATATTCACAGTCAATCTACAGGCTGTCTCTTCATTCTGTTGTTTCCTTTGATGTACAGTCATTTTAGTTTGTTGTAATTCCATGTGTCCACTTTTGATTCAGTTTCCTGAGATTTTTGTTTTTCTCTCTTTTTTTCCTCAGTCTATTTATTTTTTCATGTTGACAATTGAAAAATCTATTGAATATGACCTCTGTCTCTGTTCTTCCATAAGTTCTGCCTTTCCATGATTTGTTTCCAGATTTTTTTGTGTAAGGTCAAATAGAATCTCATGTCTATCTTACTGAAAACCATAAAGGGTCTCTCCCAGGAACATTCTTGAAGGATCACTGTATACCATAGAAAGCCCTGAGAGAATGTTAGCAGTGTTTGAGTTGAGAAGGTATATCCATAACCATTATTTGGCAGTGATGAGGATCAACCCTAGAGTATTGTACATGATATGAAAGCACTATTCCCTGAACTACACTTCTATTCCTTTTACAAACATTTTAGTGAGTTAATTTACTGACCAGTTCCTGAGGGACTAGGAAATAATGTAGAAAGATTCATGTAGTATGATTTTTAAACCAATAATGTCTATTTATACATGAAACATTAATTGAACCACAAATTATAGAAAACATAATGGTGCTATGGTAAAACAGTTTTTCTATGTAGAAAAGAATAAATCATTAACACTCTCCAATAGGACATACAATCATTCACAAGTCACACAGTGTCTGCATCAAAATTAACATCAGACAAATTAAATCTAATACAGTAAATTAAATAAATATATAAAATATGATCTTAAAATATAATTAAATATGTCATCTATAAAGTAAGTGTGTTAAGAATTCAGTTAAAAAACACAAACATTTCTGACATATTTGAAAGTTTGAGATCAAATTTTGAAAATTAGAGATTGAATCATGCTATTGAGTAAAAAGAAACCAGAATCATAATTATGAAAATAAAAATCCTGCCTGAAATAATCTATGAATAAGTATAGTGTTCATTAAATGCCCACAGTTCTTTTCAGTTGCTATCAAGAGATGCAAATGTCCATTTCAAATACAGGGATATGTTGCAAAGAGAATATTGCAGAGACAAGAGAATGTTTTCTGTAAACAGTACCAAAAATATAACATAAGCCTATAATGGTGGAGCAATAATTAATCTGAATAAAATCTAAAAAATGGAACAAAGCCAGTAAAAATAGGATTTGCACTGCAGAACTTAAATATTGTAAAGAACATATTACAATTACTATGTGGGAACATAATAAAATTATAGTATTTAATGACAAAACTATAGGTCAATATTAACATCATAAGTATATAAGTGTTTTATCATATATATTTTGGCAAAATAGTTCTGCCTGATTAGAAGACTGTCAAGTAATATCTAAGATTTTATAACTATGTATTAATATTTTTTTGTTTTCCTTGCAGCACTGGAATTTCAATTCATTGTTTCATGTACGCTAGACAAGCTAAACTGGCTCAACAGTTTTGAAGTTGAAGTTCAGAAAACTTTTCTAAGTCAACTGCAAGTTCAGGACTACATTCTAGTTTATATATGAGAGAATTAAACTTGTTGTTTTTGAGGAGCGACCAGTGAGACAGTGTTTCTCAATGTCAGCTGATATGATATAAAGTATACATTCATTCCAGAGGGTCAGGAAGCAGCAGATATAAAATAAACATCCTACATCATGGATCTGTATTGAAAGGAAATAAATACATGACAAAATATGAAATAAATTTATAACAGGATTTTGCTCTACTTAGTATTACTGACAAAGTAAATTAAATAGAAATTAACTATTTAAGGATAAGGAATTGTATAAGTGGATACATTTATACAATATAGAATTCTAAATTACTATTAAATCTGTAATAACTAGAAGTAAGGTTGTCAAAGGAACACTTGCAGAGCAGAACACTTTTTAACTTCATAGTGGATGCAATGGCATTTTGTGTATATAAATATTTAAGATTTACTCACAATTTTTGTAGATAGAGCAATTTTAAGTAACTGTATACTTGTTCCTTTATTCCTACCTAAATTTTATATTTTTTGAGAGATATCAATTATTGTTTTGCTGATTTTAAAAACCAGATGTCTGAAAACCAGTGAAGAAGAAAAGTATACTTATGCAAAATATAATACAGTGTGGGAGAATACAGACCCGCAGGCAATTGTTAGCATCTCTATGTCCTCTGCCTACCAGCTGTGTGTTCTAGCATGAGTCACTGACTGGTGCCCACGTCCTTCATCTGGGAAGACCACTAAACACCTTACAAGCTTATGTTTTAGTAATCATAACTTTTTGTTTCATTTGGCAAGTGTGAAAACTTGATTTTCCTAGTTGTACAGAAAAGACAGTGGTAGATCTAGAAGATAAACTGAGGTCTGTCTGGCTCTTAAGTCCTCCAGTATAACTTCACAGCAGACATGGTGTTAGGCAAGAATTTTGATAAATTAAGACAAAAATGCAAGATTGCTGGACTAAGACACTTTGTCTAAGAGAGTACAGAAATACAATTTCAAGTGGCTGAAACAAGTTGGATAGATCAGTGTCTTTTTTTATGTCCTCAGACTGGGACATATTTCATCCTTTTAATATAACTAAGCTTTCCCTTATTTAACACTTTGTTCAAATTATCAAACTGGAAAAATGTGAATAGAATTAGAAAAATCAGATAATTCAAATGACTTATGAAAATGATTGTTTTCCAAGCAGAAGTCTTGGGAAGCTGTAAGATTGTAGGATATTGTTTTTTGTCAGAATTTAACCTGTGGTCTAAGGGACCCAGGAGTTTCAGAGATTTGTTGGAAGAGAAAACCTATACTATTTTCATAAATGCAATATTTAAATAATACATTAAGATCTCTAAGATTCATATGTTGCTATGAGAAATGCTATTGAAAAACTGTTTAAATTAGTGAATGGGAAGAGAGTAAAAGTTTCCAAATCAGAGGGTTTGTGATTTACTTACCTAATAGAATCACTTTGGAAACAAGGTCCTTATTGGCTGAGGTAGTTTACTTCATATTCTACATTAAAGATGTAATGAAGCTCAATTTGTTTTCTGCCAAGACTCATTTTAGGAGGAATGTGTCCTCCTCAGTATAAAACACTGTAGAGAGGAGCTCTGGGGCGCAGAATCTATTCAGTTCAGCTGTTTTTTTTTTTTTTAATTTAAAAGGAAAAATAGAAAAAAAAACAGAACAAAACAAAACAGTGTAAGGGTACAAGTAATACAGAACTACAGAAAAAAAAAACAGTAAGATATCACCAGTTAATAAATTACACACTATCATCTTTGAAACGGTGATTCAGGTTACAGGATCAAAGCATACAAAATGAACAATCAAACAGTGAGACTGCAAATAGTGTTCAATGATCCAATAAAAAATATTAATATGGTCATCAGAGGCAAAATTTGGAAAGACTTTCCCTATCATTCTCCTGGGGGATCCCCTAGCTACTTATTTTCTCTTACTTTAGAGTTTGATGATAATTTATTTGAGCTACCTAGTAAGATACAAGAAAGAATGTTACAACAACATAACAAAATGAGGTTTAAAGGGTGCATTTATTCTGTTTCTTAGTAGGGCATAATACTCAATTCTTTGTTCTGTATCTAGTATGTCATACAACTGAATCAAGATGTGAATCCCAGGCCTAAGAGAAATTAGTGAGTTTCATCGATAGGCAGTGACATCCAGACAGCTCAGCCTTGGGAGGCTATGATTGTATTCAGAATTTAAGGGATTTAAACTCTTGCTTCTTGTGTGTTAGAGGAACATTTGATCTCATCTTTCTCGGTTCTTTTAGTGGTGTTTTGAAAATTATTGGTTTCATTGTGAAACCATATTTTTAGGCAAATGTCTAAGTGAAAGAAAGATAATACAAGAATAGTTTCTAGTGCAGAATTATATACAATAATGCATTAATATAGTCCAATTTAATAAAAATGAAAATTCATAGGATGTTCTTACAGCAAATAGTGAATATTCTCTTTGTCCTCTCACAATATTATTGATCCTTGACTAAATCACTGCCCATCTTATAGTATATATTTCTATTTCTGTGTCCATAAATAATGAGAAATATGCATAAAATAGCCAGCAAAATATTGAAGAAGAAAAGAAGTCAGATCATTGCCATTAGCAGAGCTCAGGGGAGTATGGAAATCAACAGCAATTAGACAAGGTGATGATGCCTTTCTCTTTCTACTTTGAAACACTTTTTCAATATTCATAAAACACTTTGGCAGGACTTTGGCTTATATTGCATTAAATGTATAGATCAAGTCGAGAAAAACAGACATCTTGGCAATATAGAGCCTTCCTATCCATGAACTGAGAATAAATTTTCCATTTAATTATTTGACTTCTTTCATCAGAATTTGGAAGTTTTTATTATACTGAATCTGGACCTGTTTTGCTAGTTTTCTTGCCACCTTGGGGAATAAAGTGAAGGTTGAAGAATTGGCTTTGAAGAATTGCAAATTGAAGAATTGAAGAAATTTCAAATTGAAGAATATGGTTTTGATTTCTTTGGAGCTTTTCTCTTTCTTCTTGACTTTCAGATGGTCACTTCTCTCTATGTCTTCAGATGGCCTTCAGACTTGAACATCTATGGTGCTCCCTCGCTCCCTCCCCTTTTTTTAGGAGCGTCTCTAACATTGGAGTAGGTTCCCATAAAATTCTTAAAATATCTTTTCAGAGCTACTGGGGATTGAAGTTGCAATGTGTGAATCGGGAGGGCAAAATTCAACCTGCAGAATTAATCCTTGTAATAATTATTGCCACCTTGAGTTTGATGGTTTAAGCCAAATCTGAAAATTGTCTTTAGTTTTCCTAGAATTTTGTTAACACTTTGATTCCAATAGGCCAAATTCCACAGCAGAATTCCAGAATTCCAGTCATCAGTGTACAACTTGAAATACTATTGATTATCTCAGTGGCATTTCCTGGACACTGTCAGAGAATGCATTTAAAAATCTCAACAAATTGTAACATAATTTTCAATGCCTTCAAAGTATTTTGCAAATTAATTTCTAGCTACTTAGTTTAAAAATAGGCTTTGTGGCATGAAGCCACATTACTGAGAGACTTTTTAAATTTGTGTGTATCCAATTGCTAACAAAAATTAATATTATGAAATAGTTGCCAAGTAAAGTATTAATATTACAAATTAAACTGATTTTCTAGGTTATTTTAAAGTTTATGATTACATTTTCAAGGTAAAGAATTTTGACTAATAGAATTTTAAGTTTCTGTTGTTGATGGAACATTTAAATTTAATAGGATTATTTTTATTTTCTGATATGAAAAGGGGACACTATGGCAGCTATTGTGTACGATTCCAGACTATGAGATGACCAATACAAAGTCAGTGATAGGGAAGCAAACTACATCTTAATATAAGAAGATAATATCAACAGTTAAAGTTTTCCAAAAGATACTATGTTGCTCTCGGTGCTGGTTGGTTTCCCAGTCCTGAGAGTCTCACAGCACAGGTTTCATCGCGGAACAAGAATAGTATTCATTCCTGTATTCTTTTTATTTTAAGAATAAAACCCAACAATACAAAACAGAATGAAGCCAATCAAAACAAAGCAGGGAAAGTGGTACATAACTTCAAAACAGGACAACAGGCCATCAACAATGTCTACAATAATATATTTTGTTATCTTCTTAATAGTTTTCAATATCCTCAGACACAGTAAAATTGAATAAAACAAAACAGAATAAAACCAATCAAAACAGAACATTGAATAAAACAAAACAATATGTTGGAACAAAACAAACCAGTTAAAATAATATTGTATTTCAAAAACAAGACGGAAAGAAATCACCCATATTTGATGTGTTGCATGCTGTCATCCTCACAATAGATGCTTAGATCACTGGCCTTCATCCTGCAAAGTCATCAAATGACATAACCTGGCTTCTCTTTCCTGAGCCCCATCTGGTTTGCACAGCTTATTGGAAGGTCAAATTAGCTTCTTGATGTGTTCTTTCCAGACCCTGGATGGCCTCTCCTGACTCATAGGAACAGTGAACTGGCTTCTGTCTTCCTGGGTCCCACATGGTCTGCCTCATTCCTGTATTTTATCAATTGATGAGTGAGAGTATATACAAGGTTTTAACATTTCAAGTTAATTTTACTTTGATAGCTTAATATAATTTCTGAATTTTCTACTTTTCAGTTCATGTTTAAGGACAAAGTTACAATCAAAGTTGAGAAGACAAATTTTGTTCTCATAGTGACCAGATCCCAAATGGCATTCAAAATACAAATGTTTCTCCATCAGCTTTATTATTTATTAAGTCATTTTTTATTTTATTAAACTACTTTCTAAAATTATATTAATGTTATTCATTATGTCTATTAATGTGAGCACTAGAATGAGGAACAGAAAGACAAAAACCTGATCAATATAGAATGTCAACCTATTTGTTTCTCAAATGTTGTAATGAGAAAAATTATACTGTTTAGATGTTCTTATTTTTAAACAGAATTTTAAACAGCATTTTTAACCTAATGTGAGAAAAAGATATCAATTTAAACAAGTATGCAAATATATACAGTAGATCATATGAATAAACTAAATCTTTTAGTTCTTCTGCTGGGTGTGCTGGTGTGTGCTTGTAGTCCTGGTGCCCAAGTGACTGAGGTAGGGGATTGCCAGAAATTTGAAGTGAGTTCAAGGCCAGCCTCAACTCCATAGTAAGAACCTGTTTCGAAAAACTGAACTAAACAAACCAAACCAAACCAAACTAGATTAAACCAAGCCTAACCAAACCAAACACAAGCAAAGAAACAAAACAAGTAGTTTTTATGGAATAATCATAATTTTTATGGAAAATATGGTTTACATAAAAAACTTACTTTAAACTCTTAACTTGTGTGAAATTACCCATAGGTAGCTTATTAAACATATGATCAAGGTATTGGTTATAGATTGGAACTAAACTATTCAAAGTTTTGAAATGCTAAATGACAATAAATTTTCTCAAGGTAATGAAGCCCTAAGAGCTTACAGAAAGCACCCATGGTGTTCTTATAATTTTTTCAGGAAGTTTTCCCCAAACTCAGTAATTAAGTCTTTTCATTGGCAGCTCATATCTTTATTTCTCAGTGTGTAAATGGCAGGATTCAGGATAGGTGTAATCATGAAGTCCAAAAGGGCAAAAAACTTATCCACTAATACTGTTGGAAATGGTCACATATAAACAAAGATGCATGGTCCAAAGAACAAAGCTACTACAGATTTGTGAGCTGAGAGAGTAGAAGGGGACTTGCATGACCCTCCTGAAGAGCATTTCCATATAATGAGCAGGATGAAGACATAGGAAATAATCAGTAAGAAGAAGGTGCCTGCTGAAATGAATCCATTATTGGCAGTAACCATGAACTCCATTCTGTAGGTGTTTGAGCAGGCAAGCTTCATAAATTGAGGAAGATCACAATAAAAGCTGGCCATCTCATTTGAACCACAAAATGGTAAATGGATGACAAAAGCTATCAGGGCCACTGAGTGAATGAGATCAATAACCCAAACACCAGACACAAGCAAAATGCACACCTGTGGACTCATGATGGTCAGGTAGTGGAGGGACGTGCATATGGTCATGGCTATGAACAGCACCACCGCAGATCCACTCAGAACATGAGGGACAAATATCTGGATGATGCACCTCTTGAATGAAATGGTACAGTGCCCAGAGTATATGTCAGAAATCATCTTAAGAACTGTTAAGACAGAGAGACATAGATCAATGAAAGAGAGTTTTCCTAAAAAGAAGTATAGAGGGAAAGGTACACTGTAAATACAACAAGAATGTTTCCCAGAAAAATTGTTATGTAAAACACTTAAGTAACAATTGTTAACATAACATAACAATTGTTGTGTAAAACACTGTAGAGAAGTAAGAAGACAATGTCCTATGGGTCTAGATGCAGAAAGTCTTAGAACCCCAAATTCAGACACTTCAGTGTGATTTTCTTCATACATTCATTTTGTCTGATATTACCTAGAAAAAAAATCATAAAAAGAATTTATCCAAAATAAATATTGAAAGAAATATATTTGTGTTACTTTCAAATTTCAAATTTAAAAAACCCACAAATTTTTGTTTACCACAATGAATTTTGGAAAATTTCGCATTTGTTGTATTTGTTTATCCAGCCAACTATAATTTCTAACTATCTACTGTGCACCAGAAAATATTTTAAGCTCTAAGATGAAATACTGACCATGATCTCAGGTAGGTAGATGAATGCTTATGTGCTGGTAATAATAATGCAAATGATGCAGTGTCGACAGAAGGCATATTTAGATATCTCAGAATATAAAATTCTTCTTTACTCTTGACTAAGAATATTACCTTAAGAAACTTTGCCTAATGAATTAATGTTAGATAAACTAGGAAGTAAGCCAAAGGAGCACATTACATACATATTTATAGGAAGAAAATTTATAAACAAGCTAAATGCCTATAGATATATAGAAATAAAATATATAGAAATAAAAATCAGCACATAGGATAATTTTAAGTAAGTACATTTGAGTAGAAAGTGAAGGTTATAAGTTATAAACTTTAGGAATCTTAATTTTTAAAAAATTAAATAGAAAAAATCTAACAGATACTTATCTTTAATATTTATATAACTAAATTGATAATCTTCAGGGTTATATGTACTTATTAGAACAATGTGAAATTGTTTTTTAGTACATAAAATATGGTCAAATATCGATTTTCATATAGTTTGATGTGATGTTATTTTTCCTTATATAATTTTCTAGACTACTTTATTATTAAGCAGCTAAACATTATAAATGATCTGTGTATACCTGAAAAAAACCCATGAATTACCCACTTATATAGCCACTACCATGCTCTGGTTCAGGCCTAGGCATCCTAAGGATTATTGCCATAGATCAGGAACTGTAACCAAAATAACTGCAGGGGTAACGCTGGAGGTCTTTCTGTGAAAGCACTGGAGGAAATATGTTATAGGGAACAGCTGAGGCAAAATAGGGTCCGACTGAACAAGAAAGAATGGGACCAGCTGTGTCGTGAATAACAAGAGGTGTGACTTGCAAGTGCATCCCAGAAGTGTATCTATCTAAAAGTTTTAGCAATGTAGTCCGTGGAATTAAAATAGACATGCTATGAACTATAAAAAAAAATCAGTGAGTTCAGACTATGCAAAATAAATGAAAACTGTTAGTAACCACGAAAAAATTTCAGCTTAAAAACATTGCTGATAGATTAGTTTCCCAGTGATAGAAAAATGGGTGATTTGTTTTTGTTTTCCTGTTACTTATTTCCTAAATGCCTAAAATATTTTTATTTATAAAATTTTCTTCAAAGTAAGGTGGTAGATGCCTATAATCCCAGCACTTGGGAGGATGAGGCACGAGTTCAAGGTCAGTCTGGCCTACAAAGTGAATTCAAGGCCAACATGAACTACATAGTGAGACCCTGTCTCAAATGGAGAAAAACAAATTTTAATAAAAGACTCTTCAAAAAAGGCAAAAATCTTGCCTTCAGTCAATCAGAATAGTTTGAATCATAGAAAGGTTAGTACACTGTCTACAAAGAGGTTTTATTTGGAAAAATAGGAAGGCATGAATGGATATAATAGGAAGCATATATAAAGTTTGTCAGTACACATATTTCCTAAAGTTCAGTTTCATCAATCAAGGTGTTTCATTATTTTGGTTTTGCTAATAAATAGAGAAAAAAGAGAGAAATATGAGAGACTGAGAGAGATAAATAGAGAGAGAGAAGAGGTAGATAAGAGAAAGAAAGTATTTCTGAAGATTTTAAAATAAAAATTACTCATACTCTTCTTTAAGGTACTATAAATTCAAAATATTTTTGATATTTTAAAGTGAAAAATCTATTTCTAGAGATACAAGGATAAGAGCAGATGTTTTAAATATGTGTATATATATATAAAATGGTAATATGTTTATTTATATATGCAAATTTATAATAGAATGTGACGGAAGCATGCCAATAGTGACTGCATTAATTATAACGCAGTACATGTCTACAGTGGAATAGAGGTATTAAAATCATCCAAAAAGTCCTGCTATAATGATCTGGAATGATTTCTATATAAACAATAAACAAGAGAATGTAAAATAACAATAGTGATGATGCTCACACAAATGTTTGAGTAAACAAAGTTCTCTAAAAATGCATACCATGTATTACTTACAGTGAATATTGAAAAATAGGATTTCATTTTCTAAGGCCTACATATATATGTTATTTAAATGATCTAAAACATGCTTGCATTGTTAAAAATTGATTTTTAAAAGCACAGAATAAGAGATTCTAGGAAAATTTCGCTGTAAATTTAATTAACTGGTGTCAGAATAATTGAAATATGCATTTAAAATTAAAATTTTGTAAGTATGAGAACAATTGTTTTCTTATTTTACATCACAGTGCTTTTTAAGGGAAAATGTTCTCCAAAAGAAAAAGTTTCTCTAAGATAAAGCCTCACTTTTCTCAATTCTGACCAGCCTATTAGCTTCTTTAAAATGGATTTACTCTTTAGTTGCCTAATACAAGTAAGACAGGTGATAAAAGACAAAGACAGAGGCCTAGCAGAGAGAGAAGAAATATGGACAAGGAGAGGACAGAACAGGAGCAGAAGCAAGAGGGGACAGCAGAGCAGGTAAAGGAAGTGGTGAGAAGAGGGCACAGATGAAGGATCTCTGATTATGCTGCTTACTACAGGGGTACTTCTTTCAAATTCATGAGTAATGTGATTCTACATTTAGTTAGGTCCTTTCTGCTTTCTTAAGTCAATTTTAGTTTTCAATATACTGACACCACATAGCTTGCTAAATTTTTTGAGTGTGTCTCCAGAGAAGAAATTGTAAATTTACATACTTGGGAGAAAACTGAAAAACACTTTAGAGCAAGACTAGGGAAAAAACAAACCAACACAAAACTAGTTGGCCCTCTACGTATTTTAAAAAGTTATTTAATAAAAACTGCTGCTTTCTGCTCCTCTCACTACATCTCACAGGCCCCCACGCAGGGGAGGGCACCAAAACTCTCCACTGAGCCTGGAGTTTGGCCCAGACAAGGAAGGCAAACAATGTTGCTTGTTTCAGCTGTCAGGGAAAATCAAGGTTATAGTTCAGTCTACTTGAAACACAGTTCAAATCTCCCTCAGTTATTGTATTGCTCAATTGGTTATTCTTCCCTTGACAAAAATTGGAAATACTAGGGGCTGGGGATTTAGCTCAGTGGCATAAGCGCCTGCCTTGCAAGCAGTCAGTCATGAGTTCGATCCCTGGTACCGGTAAAAAGGAAAAAGACAAAAAAAAAAAAAAAAAAATTGGAAAATCTATAAATAAAGAAAGGGTACCTAAGGTTTTTGGAACTTCTATACTCATTAGAGAGTTGGGACACAACTCTGACCTGCCCAGGACACCCTGGTTTTTTCCATCGCCCGTGCACACATTTTATGAATTAAAAGTTTAAAATGCACTGGTGCTCAGATCCCCAACAACAGTGAGGTCTCCAGCCCAGAGCATGAGCACAACCTGCATGTCACAGGAGAGCCCAAGGTACCTAAATATAAAATGTAGTTTTCATTTGCTTTATACCTTACCACAAAATTCTTTACAATCTTCAGGTCTAAAAGTAGTTAAATGTGCTCACAATTTAAATTTAAAAAGAAAAAAACCCAAAAAAACAAAAGGGAGAGTTTACCTCAAAATAGATTTCACTTGGCAGTATATACAATTTAAAATATTTAAATTCTAATAAAGGTGTAACAACCACAGCAGAAAGATAATGCAGTCAAATAAAGGCTAAAAAGAGTCTGTTGGAAAGATCTTCATACTGAACAATAAAAGCAGTCAATCTAGTGCTAATGTAGGGTAGAAGGATTGCTTATGTTTTTCCAGAAAAAGTTAAATGGCCTCTCTGGGTGCCAGTGCATGCTGTCTGGCTATATCATGGACCCAAACCCAGAAGAGAAGTAGTTGATTCCACCTCTCAAGAAGCAGATGCTCAGTCCTATGACAGTGATGCCATGGAGACCATGCCACAACCAAAGGAAAAGGATGAAGATAGAACCACCTTCAACTGACCCAAGATGACCTGAAGATGGTAACAGAAATTTTTTAAAAAGTTCAAATAGATAATAGAAGTGCATGCTAAGTCCTATGGAAAAAACTATGTTAATTATAGATAAGATTTTGTCTTTTTCAAATTCTTTTATAACAGATCTCTGCTAATGCAGCTACAACAAATCTGACTAGTCTATTTAAAATTACAAATTCTACAATTGTAAAAATTTTGTGTAATTCAATTTGGCTAAAATATATTTGAGTACACTCTGATTGTGAAAGATGTTTGTCAGTCTGTGTGAGTATCTGTTTGTCTGTTTGTTCAGTCTGTTAAGCAGTTGCTGGAAGTCACTGAGCTAATGATCACTCACACACATGGAGCCAATAGCACAAGTGCCCATACAGGACTGTCTAAGAGTCATGGGGTGTCTGAGAAATGCCCTGAGGGCATGGGGTGCTGGAGGTGATGGGTGTTTCAACCCCGAGGACATGGGATGTAAGAAGCAAGCTAGTTCAGCAAAAGGATGTGAAATAGTCCTCAGGAAGAGTTCTTATGGAGAGTTCTTCTGGACACCAACAACTCTTGTTTCTATGTCTGTTTGAATCTGTACAAATCATCTGTCCATATTTATCCATTTGTCCGTTTGTGAACAGCTGTTCTTTTTATTTTGAGCTCATCAAATTTCCTTTTGCTTTTGCATTTATAGGTAATTTAATCAAGGTTCATTTGAGTTACAGAATTACAAAACATGCTTCCACCTACGTCCCAGTTAGTCAAAATGATGCTAAAGTCAGTTGTGTAATGTAATGTACATTGTTGCTTATCATAACTTGAGAGTCTTTCACTGTTTAAAAAATTGAATGGTTGAATGTTGTAGCTGGGTTTTTCATAAGTCATCAAAAATTGTATTAAGATAATTAAAAGTCCCTTACAGTTGGGATTGTTGGAAAGGATTTAAATTGATGAATAAGAAAGGAGCTGCCTGGTAGCATTTTTAACCAGCTTTTGTTCATTTATTGGAGACCCCAATTATCTGCATAACCTTATGGGAGACTATGGGGAGTAAAGGTCTAGAGGTCTGGTTGACAGCTCTGGCAGGGGAGATTTGAGCAGACTCAGACCTTGGAATATCCTTGGCAGATCGAGTGAGTCGCACTGCCAGATGCTGCCCCGCGTATAGATTCTTGTTATATGTTCACAATGGTCATCATCAAAAGAAATAATACAATAAGATTTTGATTTAAACATGCTCTGATACAAAGGTTTCATATGATTATGACAAATGATTGTTATTAACCTCATTGTATATTTATGTATTCATGCCTCCACATGTACAGGTCTTCGAAAATGTAAAAACAGATTGTTTATGGTGACAAACTTTTGCTTCAGATTCAGATTTCTGCCTCTAATAAATGCTTATAAGATGTACATCCCACTAAAGGTCAAAAAGTTAGGTAAAGGCTTTTATGTATTAGGGTGACTGACCAGAAAGGGGATATCTTTTGTTAAAAAAAATGCAAATTCAAGTTTGTTAAAAAAATAAAGTCATCATGATTCTCATGTTATAACATCAGGTATGGTTTTGATTTCTAATTTGATGTATAAAATATGTCATTGTTAACATTCTACAGGTATTCAAATGTTAAAACATCCATGGTTGTTAAAAAATAATGGTTCCATTTTATGTTGTAAGATGTTTGATATTTAGATAAGATGTTAATGCCTCTAACTACATTGTACTGTTATCAATATTTTCTTGTGGATATTCAACAACTGAGGTTTGGAGACCAATAATTAGACAGACCAGTATTTTGGCCCTAGCCCTCCAAGGTCAGTGAGGACCCAGGACATAATAAAACCTCTGCTGTGTTATCTTATACTCGTGAGTCTCTGGTCTTCTGATCAAGAAGAGTGTAAACTGAGGAAAGAGATCATCAGTGTGTGGTGTGCCTAAAGAGAGTCACTAGGAGCAAAAATCTCCTAAGGTTTTACAGAAAGCAACTAGGTCAAGCAATAGCCATAACTCATCCAAACTGCTGACACTGACAGAAGAACCAAGAGGTGCTATAGTTGGTTCCAAGGTGTTCCTGAAGAGACTTAACTGACCTTGATAGATAACAAAGATTGATTGTGTTTAAAACAGATCTCACCTTAATTTGGTCTTGAATGTCCTGCAGAAAATGTACAACTACTAGAGGTACATAATAAAACAATGCAAAAGTAGTATGTTATGAAAGAAACTCCAATCACTAATACCTTTTGGCAATTTCCAGCTACACTGGTAGCTGATTACTGTCACAGATTAATGGACTGCACAGGGTCAGTTGAGGAATTCAGGGACTTAAAATCTTTGGACTGCACTTAAAATAAAAAGATCTACAGAGCTCTCCAACACAGCTTCTCCAGCTTCAACTGACCACGCATCCTATGCAACAGTAAAACAAAAAGAGGGATATGTTGGGAGCTATTGAAGCTGGAGCTTGGTCACATGTGTGGGGCTAAAGCAAGGCCAGCCCAGAAAAAAACAGAAAGACCGAAACAAGCTAGGTAAACAAGTTGTTCCAGCACCAAGAAAGCAAGGGGCCCAGGCCTGCCAAGCAGTGGGTTGCTAGGCAGAGGGTCCTCTGAAATTGACATTATCTTTCCTAGTGTATAAATAAAGGTGCTACAGTTGAACAGTTCTTTTCCTCCCATCAGGTGAATATTGTTTGATTTAGTGTGGAAATCTTTGAGACCCTCACAGTTTTCTAATCTCCACTACACCATCAAAGCCTTTCAAGTCTATCCTGTCATGGGCATGGCTGATCTCTTCAGGTAATCATTCAGTCCCACTCCCACAACTTGTCTGGCTTCCATGATGAGAAATGATGACAGAATTCTGAAATAAAGTAATAATTTTTATTTTATAAAATTATCATAGAAATAAATATTTTGAAACTGTGCTTACCCAGAGTATCAGAAGCTTTATTTTATTTACCAGTTCTTTTAAAAGACATACTTCCAGATGATACTCTCAATTCAGAAGGCCTCAGAAACTACAAAAACCCAAAGGAACATGATATAGGCAGATTGAAAGTTTCCTACCCTAGAGACCACTCTCTGAGTTAAATAAATATCCCTCATTTTGTCTTGAATATTGGTCACAGCAGAAAATGGATTGTTTTGTTGCAATATGACTTTATTTCAGACTTAAATTAGAATATGAGTAATACTTTACCCACGAGAAAAAAATCTCATCAGATCTGATATTTCCCTGAGAAGACACAATCCATACCCTATTCTTAACTTACTCCTAATTCTCTTGGTCTAGCATATTTAGAACAATTTCACACTTTTAAAATACCATTTTACTATGTGTACTGATTGGAATGGTTTAAAGTACTCCAAAGCTTCCTGAAATATCAAGGATTTTTTCTTGCATTCTATTTGGGGACTTCTGGACTCCCTAAAGCATCAAGGAGAATTTGTACTTTAAGGTTGAAGAGCTCTCTAGATGACTTGATTAAAGAAGAGTTGTTCTCATAAATTGAGAGCCATCAGGGTCCATAGTTACTATAGGTCAAGGGATTCACACAGGCAGACAAGCACATGCAATTAACAGAAATTTTCATAAGAAGAAAATTGATTATTAATAATTTATATTGCGAAAAAACATCAAATACATGGAGTGAAGAATCTCTAAACAGCTATAAAAATGTTTGCTATCAAAACAGAATCATGGTTTTGGAGCAGAAGATTAGTAACAGGAGCACAGAAGGGAAGGGCTGGAGTCAGAGAACACTGGTATACATCCTGCCCAGCTCCTTCTCAGCTGTGAGGCTTCTCGGTGTAACAGGTTATATTGAAAGTGCATTTCAGAGGAAGACTCTTTTCATGAATTATTGGGAAGATTAAGTTACAGAAGATTAAGTTTCTGGTACCTGGTAAGGTACAGGGAGACACAAGGGACTAGTTTTCACATACCTTTGAAATCAGCAACTTCAAAAGAAAAACAGGAATAGTTTCATTTTCTTAAGAGTTTTGATAACTTAAGAGTTTTAAATAACTTTTTTGTTATTTTCTTTAAGAATTCTTTAAGTCTTTTGGATGAATAAATGTATACTTTTAGAATCAAACACCTATGTGTGCTTTAAAGTTAGTTCTAACACTTGTCCTAATATTGAAATTAATATGAATTATTTAGTAGTAATATTTTCTATTTTATAATTCAACTAAATGTTAACAAGTTTTGAAGCAAATAATAAGGTAAGAAACATGCATAGGGTTTTACTTTTTTGGTATAATATATAACATTCAGCGTTTACTGCTTTTTCATCTGATGTTCCTGGTAGAATTTAATGTAATACATTAAGAAAATACATGATGAATTCTTGTTGCTCTCATAAAAAAGTGAAACCTTCTTCTATAACTGGTATTTTCTAATTCAATAATTACTGTCATATCTGGTATCTGATAACACTGTGGAATTCAAATGATAACTTCAATACCTTCAATTATATCCAACAACAGGGATACATACAGGTCATATAAGCAGAAAATGTGGGGCAATTAATGCCAAGAACAACAACAATAATGTAGTTTTTATAAATATGTAGGATATTCTTCATACAGCTATTTGGCCATACCTTTTTATAGTAGTGTGTTCTTAGGAAGAATTTTATTAATTTTTTATGACTCATGAAAGTCATATTTCTTTTTAAACAAATTAAACTTTTTTTTTTGTCTTTTCCCTTTTTATCGGTACCAGGGATTGAACTCACGACTGCCTGCTTGCAAGGGAGGTGCTTATGCCGCTGAGCTAAATCCCCAGCCCCACAAGTTAAACTTTTTAAACAAAGATGTTTTCCAGAAGTTAGCTAGTAGGTATTCAATTAATTGTGGTACTTTGGGTTGTTACTTTTTGTTGATTCAGTTGTAAAATGAGCATAGTTATTACTATGGTTATGAAATAGTGATTACAATTTTTTAAAATGTACGCAAGCTATAAATGAACGACAGTAACAAAATAAATAATGAACTAGATATCTAATTGCTAAGCTTGAATGAAGGTGATAAAAATCAGTCCTTAGAACACAGCAATGACTGATGGAGTTAACTGATAAATTTTAGCAAAGGTCATGCAATAGAAAAACTAAGGCAAATAAGAAGAAGTAAAAGGAAGAGAATACAAAAAGAAAGAAAATGGAAGAGGAAGGGAAGGACAAACTAGGTTGGGGAAAAGACAATACTGGAAGGGAAAATAATATTAATCTATTTTCCAGTTTCACAGAATTAGGTTTCTACAGGTGTTAATTTAAAAAGTAAAATGAATAGAAAGTTTCTCTAATTTGTTGGTAAGGAATCCAATTGGCTCAAGCTATATGTCATTTCTATGACATGGCAGAAAAGACTTCTATTAAGGTTAAGAGGGATGTGAAGTATTTCAGAAATCATCATTTCTCTGTAAAACAGGTAAGAGTGAATAGAAATCTCACCTATGAAGTTGGTGGAAATGTGAGTTACTGAACTCAGTCTACAGGGCAGAAGTGTGAGGTCCTAAGCATCTTTGCATTTTTAACTGTAATATCTTTGTCTCAAATTACTTGACATGTTACTTTTTGTTGATTCAGTTGTAAAATGAGCATAGTTATTACTATGGTTATGAAATAGTAAGACTAACCAAATACTGCTTTATTTCATCCATGTAGTTTCAATTTCACATTCCAGTTTCAATTTATCAAAAGCCATCTTGTTTAAATGGAAATTTAATGGCTCTTGGTATACTTTATGCGTTTTAGAGTTTTATACTGAAAGATGACCCTCAGGAGCCAGACCTTAGGTATCGAGACAGGTTTCAGGTTTTGAGTTATATAACTTTTAAAAGCTTTGAGGCAAAACTCAGGCTAAAGAAGATCTCAGGTTTTGAGTTATATCTTACATGTTTAATAAGCTTTGGGACTAATAATCATAGAACTTTTCTTGGTAATGCTCACGATTGATCTTTTCTTTATGTCCGGGACATTTATTCTACCACAGATGGTTAACCACCTTATCCATGACTAGGTTATGTGCTCTTGTATTTTACTGTGTTTATTGGTAAAAATAGTTTTGTTATTTTTTAAAAATTAGTATTACACTTCTATTTTTACTTGCTTTTTTATATATTCACTAGTGAAATTATCATTGACTAATAATTTGCCAAATATTCCAAGAATATTTTAAATTTATATATTGGGACTATTTTTCCCAAAACAATTCCTCAGCAATAAAATGTACCCTTTAAAATATATAATAATTAAGCCTACTAAACTGAATTAATCTTAACTTTGTTTCATACTATAGTACCAGTTTTTCATGAACATTATGTTTGTTTAAGAAAATTATTCCTATGAAAACATGACCTAATATAAGAAGTGAACAATTTGCGATTCCTTCCTATGCTTATGTCTTCAGATTTTTACCTACCTCCGACCTCTTCTCACTTGAAGTTACCATTGTCTTACTTTTTCTCTTTTTAAGATTTCACATGTATTTTCATCATATCATACAAGATATTAAACGACTTTTCAATTCATTTTTCCTTTTGTAAATCATGCTGAATGAATCCTTTCTGAGAACTTTTCTTCTATTATTATATTTTAATTAGATATTTCTATGGCATCTTATAGAGGAGCATTTGATTAGTTGTAGTTCAGAACAATATTCCCTGTTTTGTCAGTGTGCATTAGTACAAACTCATGTGCAATGCTTACATACATGTGCAAGAATTGATCCTGGTAGCAGATTCACTGAGCCATAGGGTATGTGAGTGTTACAAAATAAGGTCAATTTTTTCAAAGCAATTAATTTTGTAGAAATCATTTCTATTAGTAATGTTTAATTATTCACATATTCAGAAAATCTAATGCTTTGCCTTTTTATTTAGATAGATATAAATTTGAATTGAATGGAAGAAGTAAACCAATCTGTGGTGTCGAAATTCATTATTCTTGGGCTTTGTGACTCATGGGAGCTCCAAGGCTTCTTTCTAGCGATATTTTCTTCACTTTATTTGATCACCATTTTAGGCAATGCCTTTATTGTGGTAATAATCATTACTGACTCCCATCTCCACTTACCCATGTACTTCCTGTTGGCAAACCTTTCCTTCATTGACTTATGCCTTTCCTCGGTCACCACGCCTAAAATGATCACAGACTTTGTCAAGGAGAAGAAGACCATCTCTTTTGGAGGGTGTATGTGCCAGATTTTCTTCGGACACTTCTTTGGAGGAGGTGAAATGGTACTGCTTGTTTCAATGGCTTATGACCGCTATGTGGCCATCTGTAAACCACTCCATTACTGTACCATCATGAACATACATAAGTGCATTGGGTTGGTGATGACATCATGGATCATTGGCTTTGTACATTCAATTAGCCAACTAGTTATTATTTTAAAGCTTCCCTTCTGTGGACCTAGAGAATTGGATAGCTTTTTTTGTGACATTCCATTGGTGATCAAGTTAGCTTGTATGGAAACCACTATTCTAGAAATTTTGATAAATGCTGACAGTGGTGTACTGGCAACCCTCTGCTTCATTCTGTTGCTGATCTCTTATTCTCATATTCTGTTTACCGTCTGCTTTTACTCTAAAAGTGGATCATCCAAGGCTCTTTCTACCTGCACTGCCCACATTACGGTGGTGGTGATCTTCTTTGGACCCTGCATCTTTATCTATCTGTGGCCAGTCAGCATAACGTGGGTGGACAAGTTTCTTGCTGTGTTTTATGCAGTGATAACTCCACTCCTAAATCCAGCCATTTATACCTTTAGAAACAAAGAGATTAAAATTTCCATGAGGAGACTAAAATGTCAGCATTTGAATTTCAGTGATTATTTCAGGGACTCACAATATTAGAGTGTTCACTGTAAGGTCTCTAAATTAGATGTAATTGTCCTATTACACAGAAAAATATATATCATGAGGAAATATATGATTCTGACTTTATATAATCTAAGAATAACTTTGAAACAGGAATAGTCAATATTTACAATTCTCTCATAATTTAGAAGTAAATTTTATTTGTTTTCTTGCTTTGATGATCAAATGAAACTTATGTAAATTCAGTGTTTTCAAAGATCACACACATGTATCAGTCTATACAAATATGCATGCACATAGCACTCATTTCTTGACCAACAAATGATTTAAACAAGGCAAATCACTACAGAAAATATGTCAACAAAGAATCTGGAGAGAATAGATTTTAGAAAATAATTTCAGCCACAACAGTTCGAGTTAAATTTTGTAGGTGATATATATTGTGTCCAATTTTATTTTTCTATATGGATATCTCTTGAGTTCCTTTTGCTTTTGTCAAATATTAGCTGATCATAGATTTTAGAGTTTATTTCTGTCTCTCAACATGTTCTACTGATCTGTGTGACTGATTTTATCTCTGTACCATACTATTTGGATTATATTGCTTTATAATTTCAATTTGGAAATATTATGCCTCCATCTTTGTTCTTCTTAAGATTGCTTTAGTTGTGGGTTTTTGTGATTCTATGCAAATTTTAGATTTTTTTTCTGTAAAAAATGCCACAAGAATATTGCTAAAGATTTTATTGTACATTTGGAATGCCTTTAGTAGTATGTGCATTTTAACAATATTAATTCTTAGAAATTGTGCCAATGGGCAATCTTTCCATTTACTTGTTAGCATTCCATTTCTTTCATCTGTGTTCAATAATTTTCAATATTTAATTCTTTTCTTTCCTTGGTTAAATTATCCCAATATATTTTATTTCTTTTGATTTTATTTTAAGTTATATTAGTATTTTGGTTTCTTGTTGGGATGGATGATTATTATTGCATAGAAATGCAACTATTGTACTGTATTTGTATTGTCATTTAGACTATGACTTGATTTTGAACTGTAAAGATAGAATAAAGCAAGGAAAATCTCCATGGCATTGTTGTGGTCAAAGATTTTTTGAATATGCCACCAAAATTTCAAGTAACAAAAGCAAAAATAATGGAGTTAACTAAAAGCATCTCCTTAGAAAGTAAATAATCAATTAAATGAAAAGAAAACATACAGAATGGGAATATCATCACACAAACTAAGAGGAAAGCTAGGGTCCAAATTCATGAAATGATGCTTGGTGAGATAATGGAGAAGTGGAAATATTTACATACTATTGATGGGATTGCAAATTGGCATGACCATTATAGAAAACAATACGGAGATTCTTCAAAAGCTTAAAAAATAGAACTGCCATATAACTAGTCTGTTTTCTGGGTATTTTCACAAAGGAAGTGAAATTAGCACTCCACTCCACACAGATACGTGGATTGCCACCCTTATAGCAGCATTACCCACAATAGTCCTTGAAAAGATGTGAAAACAATTTAAATGTTTAAGTTGACAGGTAAATAATGAATTTTGGACTTTACATACTAAGAAATTTAGGAGATCTTGCAATTTGTAACAATATAGATAGACCTAAAGTGGATTATACTTTTATACCAATCAGAGGTAGAAAAATGCTACATGTTCTCTCTTGTATGTGCAATCTAGGAAGTTGATGTCATAGAAATAGAATTGACAAGTTGGAGAAAAGGTGAGACGGTGTCCAAAAAGTACAAATTTTCAGGCATGGACTAAATAAATTCAAGAGATTAATACAGAGCATCGTGAGCTGGTATGTGTGAAGTAACTTGAAAAATGTATGCGTGCTAAATCATAAAACGATCATATAGATTCATCAATTACAGAGCAATGAAACTGGTAAAAATAGTATTTTCATATTAGAAAAATATTAAATAAAACATTCATAAATCTCTCATCATTTTTAGTATATCTTTCTAAAGAAAAATGTCTTAAAACTGAAACATTTTTAAACATTTAAATTAAAAAGAAAATTGAAGGTTAAAAAAATAAAAATTATACCTGCCGTATAATTATCATACCAACATCCACTTATATTTAAATAATGTTCATTCATTGTCTTTTAGACACCTAGGTCTCAAAAATTATAATGTAAGAGACATTTTGTAAGTGTTACTATTGTAGAACAGCTGGAAAGGGTTTCAATCAATTCACACTGAAATATAAAAGTGAGGGTAAGAATCTCAAACCTAGTCCAGGAAGCAACCATTCTTTTTTTGGTCTTTTTCATTTTTATTGGTACCAGGGATCGAATTCATGACTACCTGCTTGGAAGGCAGGCGCTTATGCCGCTGAGCTAAATCCCCAGCCCTGAGGAAGCAACCATTCTTCAAAGCTCTCTCTTCTTTTTCCTCCTATCATATGTCAGTTTCCTCCTTATTACACTCCCTATATGTTATCTCTTTAGTTTAGTTGTCTCATGTGTTCTTTCTCCCTCCAAATATTAAGCCCATTCTCTCATGTACTTCTTTGGCTTTCAGACAAAATATAATAACTCATATCCTGGGTTTAAATAAAAAGAGCATTGTATATTTCAGAGATTCTTCAAAAATTTCTGGGTCTCCAAATTTATTGTCTCCAAGTTAATAAATTTGAATCCAGGTGACTTGACTTCTGAGGTTATGCTTTCAGCACATTCTAAACTTATAATATATATTTATTTCATCAACTTCCTATAAAAGGATCTTAATGATGTAGCTCAGTTGCAAATAACTTGTTTATTACAAACTTGTATTGAATCAATGTAATCTCATAAGTAATAAATGTTTAATTTATGAAATTATTTAAATATAGAAAATTGTATCTCACAATGAGAAATAAAAAGCATTTTTAGTATGAATCATATGTTAATGAATATAAAATAAATTAAACATGGAAGTTGTGGCTACATGATTTTAAAGGAATAAATGTGCTAGAGAAAATTTGTATTTTATGAAAATTTTTCAATTCAGAGAGGAAAATGTCAATTTCTATTATGATTCTGATATTAGAATGTTCTTGTCTGAGTTTTGTAAACATTTCTGTATTACTAACGCACTATAAAACTAAAACACAACACTGTGCTTTCTATATCTAAAACTCTCAAATTACATAAAAATAGCCTGAAAATGAGAAATTATGAAATAACAAGTTATTATAGACTTTGACTGAAACTATTCAAGAGGTTTAGACTCCTCATATCTAGAATAATTGACATATTTGGTCCAAAATATGGATTATACAATCAACACTTTAAATAGCTGTCAGATATCATTAAATTTTGTACAATTGCTTGATCATTGGTATTATTTGAGTCATTTAAAGATGCTAAGTAGTTTGTGTTCTTGTGAATTTTTAAGAACATTTTCCTCTGACTTAGGGGTTGAGTATTTAGTCTTTTCATCTCTAGCTACATGCCTTTGCTTTTCAGTGTGTAAATGATAGGATTCAGGACAGGTGTAATCATGAAGTCCAAAATGGCAAGAAACTTATCCACGGATACAGTTGGAAATGGTCACATATAAACAAAAATGCATGGTCCAAAGAACAAAGCTACTACAGATATGTGAGCTGAGAGAGTAGAAATGGCCTTAGATGACCCTCATGAAGAGTGCTTCCATACAATGAGCAGGATGAAGACATAGGAGATACTCTGTAAGAAGAAGGTGCCTGCTGAAATGGGTCCACTATTGGCAGTAACCATGAACTCCATTCTGTAGGTGTTTGAGCAGGCAAGCTTTATAAATTGAGGAAGATCACAGTAAAAACTGGTCATCTCATTTGAACCACAAAATGGTAAATGGATGACAAAAGCTATCAGGGCCACTGAGTGAATGACATCAATAACCCAAGGACCAGACACAAGCAAAATGCACACCTGTGGGCTCATGATGGTCAGGTAGTGGAGGGATGTCCAT
The DNA here is from genome assembly GCF_034190915.1 of Cavia porcellus. Classification (NCBI taxonomy): domain Eukaryota; kingdom Metazoa; phylum Chordata; class Mammalia; order Rodentia; family Caviidae; genus Cavia; species Cavia porcellus. The sequence continues at coordinate 38,003,425 of NW_026947489.1, forward strand.
ATGGCCACATATCTGTTCAAAGCCATGGCTATGAGCAGCACCATCTCAGATCCACCCAGCACATAAGGGACAAATATCTGGATGATGCACCTCTTGAATGAAATGGTACTGTGCCCAGAGTATATGTCAGAAATCATCTTAAGAACTGTTAAGGTAGAGAGACATAGATCAATGAAAGAGAGTTTTCCTAAAAAGACGTACATGGGGAGTGTAAGTAAGGGTCAAAGATCACTCAAATACATCAATGATGTTTCCTAAAACAATTGCTACATAAAGCACTGTAGAGAAGCAAAGGAGGAATTGCTGTGCTACTAAGTCTCAGGAATACAAATTCAGACACTGGAGAATAATTTGTTTTACATACTGGCTTTGTCTGTATTATCTGAAAGGAAAAAAATAGAAAGAAATAAAAGGAATAATTTTTAAAAATACACCAGAAGTATTAAAAGAAACAGGTATCATTGACTTGATGTGAAAGAAAAATTCTTAACCTCAATCACAAATAACCTTTTAAAATGCATTCATTTTTTTAAATTTTAAGAACAAAAAACAGAATAAAAATGATGATACAGAATTCAAACAAAATAATAGGAAATTAATACTGGATAATAGATTATGTATCATTATCTTCAAAGTTCTTCAGATTATAAGATATACACTCAAAAAATGATCAAACAATTCATGGAGTGGTGGCCTGACCAAGAACAGCACTGTGTACATACTAATGAACATATCAGTAGCCACATTACACTCTGGAGTAATTATAGACTCTGTCTTATGTCATTTTCAGTCTAGTTGTGAGTCTCTGCATTGTAAGCAAACACATAATTGAGTAATTTTTATGACAGTAGGTTATATTGAAAAAAAGAACCAAGTGCTAATTGGGAAAGCGTCTCACAGTGCTATCTGCCCTGGTTTAGAAGAAGGTTCATATGCTAACATCTGAAGTATTGATAGATATAAACAAGCTAAAAATAGAAGCAAAGGTCACTTGTCAGAGTAAACACTGACGCATGAAAAATAAAACAACTTGGAATAAATGAAAGACCTCTAAAGATAGGTCAATGAAGAATCGTATACCTAAAAAGTAATAGGAAATTACTGAAGTAGAGCATGAAAGTAATATTTTATGTTTTACTGAGTGTACCATATCTCCAAATAAAGATATAATAGAAGGTGCTAAAGGGAAAGAAGCTAGACCACTTAAGAGTATATCAAAAGGCTGCATCAGTAATCTAGAAAGGATTAATTTGTCAATAGAGTGTAAACATAATCACCAAATATGGCAAAAATGTGACTTATCTTTAAAAATAAATTAAAATGAATTTGAATGACATTTCAAAAAACTTTAAAAACAGAAAATGACAAATATAGAAATGTTTAAGTAATTGTGTGAGAAAGATATTTCTAAGCATAAATCATGTGAATAATTATGCAGAAAAGCTTGACATTTTCCCATTAACAAACCTGAAATTTCAGTATTTCATGTAATTTTTGGTTGCAAATAAATGTAGGAAATAATTGTAAAACATAATGATACACAAAATTTAAAATAAATAAGAACATATGGGTTATGAGTAAAAGAACTCCAAATACATATATAAATCATGTTTACACTCACTTGCCAATCAAAGAAATATAAATAAAAATATAGAAATACTATTTTTCTGCAAAACTATAAAAGTTTAAAATAAAAGAACAAAATATTAGTGGCAAAACTCTAAGGGACTCTAAATCGAACTGATTTCTCATATTTCTAAAACACAATTTCAAAATATATATTAAATACTGAAAAAATTATATAACTAAGAATCCTATTTCAAGTAATTTAAGCTAATACCATTACCAATGCACTCAGAAAAATATTACACAATTATTTATAAAAAAGAAAAAAATCAAAAATAAATGAAATCCAAAATATTAGTATTATATTACTCCCAGGTATTTATATTCAGATGGAAAAAATACTATACTCTCTATGTAGAAAATTTATATCATTGAAAATAGCATACTGAATTTTATTTTGAAAAACAATTTATGCATTTTGAAATAAAGTGCACAGAAATACATCTTAAAAATTTAACTCTAGAAAATAAAAATAAAGCATAAGCAACAATTACAATATCAGCTTAAAATACTTTTGTTAGTTTGAACTATACAAGATTGTGATTTTAGTTTCTGAGTACTGAATACTATAGAAATAACCATTTCCAAGGTCCTACCTAAAATTACTCTTTTCTTGCAAGATTTGCTATAAAGATTTCTTCATGAGATTTTCTAAATTTCTTTTTTAAGGATAAATCTCATTAAGCCTTGTTTCACAAACTAAATATCATGGGCCGCCCACTGGAAACCCTCCTCCTGGTCACCTGTCACTGGCTTTTTTTATATTGTCACTCCTCCTTGTGCCATTTCACAGTTTTCATGGGCTCTTGTGGCATTGCTTTGGCAGGAAAGCATGTGAGTTGGTGACAGCTCTACAAACGTATCTGAAATAAGTCTGCCTTTACGGGCAGCCAGGCATGCAGGACTGGGAAACTTGAAATTGATGGCAATGGAGTAGGCTCTGTTCCACTGCAGTGCTGAAGGCCTTGCTGCAATGGCCAGGATGGAATACTGTACAAGAAACAGGGATTTAGCTCAGCGGCATAAGCGCTTGCCTGGCAAGCAGGAGTTCATGAGTTTGATCCCTGGTACCAAATATATATATAAAACTATAAATATGTATAGTTTTTAATGGCAGCAATACATATATGTATATATTAAAAACTATGGTTATTATTCAATATAACAGAGCTAAAATAAAAAGCAAATGTTTCTGAGTAAAATCAGTAGTATTATTCAGGTAGGATGTGGTGGTGTACATCTGTAACTTCAGTACTTGGGAGGCAGAGGAAGGAGGATTTCTGTGAGTTGGAGGCCAGCCTAGGCTACAAAGTGAGCCAAAGGCAGTCTTAACTGCATAGCAAGACCCTGTCCTAAAAAGTAAATTGTATGATTCATTGTTTTAAAGTATACATATAACGACTCTTGAGAAATCAATGTCTTATTTTAAAAATTAATATAGTAAAATGTAAATATATGTATACATACATATATACATGTATTCTCTTTTTGGTTGATTATTGATAGAGGCCATGTGTCCATCAACTGATGAAGTAAAAACAGTTATGATACAGGTACACCATTGAATATTATTTAACTATAAAGAATAAAAGCTCATCATTCATGATTAACTGGCTTTATAATGGGAGAGCATTTTGTGCCATGAAATAAACCTGATTAAAAAAAACTCACGTACCACATGGTCTACTCAAACATCATGTATAAAAAGCTTTATCTCATACAAATTGAAACTAAAAGGTTGATTGCCAAATGCTTGAAGAGTCTTGGAGAGGAAAGGTACAAGAAATTCTGGTGTTTATGATTGCACAGTAGAGTGAGCATAGTGCACAATAGTATACCTTAGAGAAGCTAAAATAAGGATTTAAATGATTCATCTAGAATAGTTTTAAAAGAAATGATAAATGTATGAAGATCGGATATGTTAAACCTCATTTAATTTTTACACAATATATAAATGTAATGAAAGATATACTAAAACATTAATGTGTATATTTTTATGTATATCAAAATTAAAAGAAATAAATATACTTTTTATTTTAAAAATAAAAAAGTAAAGACTGATACAGATTTTCAGAACAAGATGATAGATTAATAATGGTTAATATATTGTGAATTATTTTCAAAGTAGTTGCTTATATTGCAATAGGCATGAAAAATTGATCAAATAGTGTAACACAGTTCATTCTTTTGATAATCTAATAGAGATTAGTAGTATAATTATCTATCATAAAAGAATATATATTCATATGTATATTCTTTTCCCTTCTTTTTTATTTAGAGAAAAAAAGCAAAACAGAAAAAAGGGTAGAAATAATGCAGAACTTCAAAAAATGTATATTTTCTCGTTTCCCCCAATCCAGTTCTTTTTTCGAGTAGTTTTTTCCCCTTTCAGTTTCACAGTATCTGTTGTACATTTTAAATCTTATTTACTCTAGAATATTTTTAAAAGAATGACAGTGATAAAAAAAATAGAGGATAGAAGTGACAGAACAAATAAAAAAATGTGGTACAGAAGTAAGGATTTGAAACTAGAAAAAGAGAACATAGCAGTCCCTCTGAATTATCTGATTAAACACTTTCACATTACACGTTTTCTCCTTCTCAAACATTCACACTCTTGTGTAGGCTACCTTTTCTCTAAATTTCCACTCTCACATCTTGATTTTCCCTACAATTCACTACAGAGGGCTCCCTAGTTTTCTTTAGTTATTTGAATTCTCCTGTTTCTGTTTGTTTTCTTGTGTGTTTGATACAACTTTTTATTATGTAGACTGCTTCTCATCTACAAGTTCAATTCATGCATCACCTTCTCAAGGACAATTTCCTCTTTCTTTGTAGCCTGCACTAAACTTAGTGCTTTATTCTTTCAGGTCACTTTGTATGGGCATCCATCATAAGATTATTTACTGATTCTTTATGTCTGACATTTGTCTACTGCTTCTGTTGATTCTGCTATAAGAGCAGAGATATATTATTCACAAGTTCCAGTCTATTATAAGTGTAATTAAATGTTCTTGGGTACACAGATTTTTGGGGTAAGTTTCACTCTATGTTTTGATCCTGTCTGTAGAAAGGTAAACCATACTATCAATCAAAAAATTGTTTAAAAATCTGGCAGGATGGAATAATCCTGCATAACATGCTTATCACAACATCCAAAGTCAAGATGCTGACTTCAACAATTTAAGTATATTAATCCCAAGGATAATCTAAATCCAGAATTGATTTTTGGAGCATATGTGTGCATTTTATTTTACTTACCTTTGTTTAAAAACATAACTGACAAAGTACACTTCAGTGGCACCATAGCCCAAGAAATAATTTGTTACAGTAAAATAGAAAGATGTAACAAGTGTGGAAGTCAGTATAAACTCACTATACTAACTAAGGCAGCTGTCCTCAGGATCCACTGTCTTACTTATGTCTTCAGGAGATGAGGAGGCACAGTCAGTGGGCTGCACTTCTGAATACTGCTGCTGACATACACACTTGGCACCTCAGCGTCCAGGAGAACATGGCTCGATTTTTGTTGGTGAAATATTTCTTTTATCAAATATGTATGTCCTCATTTTCCTTATGTACTCTATTATGTTTTAGATTTCTCCATGATAACTTTAATTCCCATTTTCTCATTCATTTCTAGATCTATTCCATTGGAAATTTCCAGATCTCACATCTTAAAGCATCTTTCACTGCAGCTCGAAGCTATGCCAATTCTTCATGACTCTGCCTTTCTCATTCCGTGATTCAGGGGCTGGAAACAAAAGCAGCAGTAGAATCTATGCATGTTATTTTCAAAGTGGTATTTCTCAGTCATTATCATTAAATTTCTCTATATTGACCTGTAGGTTTATCTTCCATGTCCTTATATTAATGTCTACAGTTCTTTTGTGCATATTTATTTTTGTTTTATGACTTATTTATATCCTTGAGTATTTCTACATATGAAGACTACCTGCTCCGTTAAAAAATGAAGTAATCAAAAAGTAAATAGAAAATGGTGGTTAACCAATGTTTCACACCATTCACTACTTTTTGCTACTGTTCTTCATTAGTTCAAATTGATCAAACTTTATAAAGAAATACACATTTTGGTATTTATCTAGTTCATTACATGAGTGTTTCCTTTCTTACTCATTTCTCTTTTTAGTAGAGGTTAGAAATTTTTGAAATTAGTAAGAGGATATCTTAAAAATGACTTTCTTTTTGCCTCTTTTTCAAATCTTTGAGATCATTGTAGTATGTGTTGTTAGAGCACATTTTTATTTTAAAGAGAATAAAACAAAACAGAACATAAAAAAGCAAATCAGAACAAACAATGCAAGCAACACAGCACTTCACAACAGAACAACCAGGTATCAATAGTAGCTACCATAATGTCCCTTTTCTTTGAAGTAGTTGAGCATACCTTCACACATAACAATAGTAAAACATAACAAAATAGTATAAAACCATTCATAAGAATGAAAGTATTACAGGACATTCAAAACCAAATAATAGAAGATAAACAATGGCTACTATAATGTCTCACTTTCCTTAAAAATTGTTTATACTATCATGCATATCAAAATCCAATATGACACAACAGGATAGAACAATGGAAGCAGAAGAATAAAAGCATGATAGGACTTCAAAGCAAGGTGATTTAAATTAGCGATGGCTGTCATAATGTATTGTTTTCTTCAAAGTAGCTGTTCATAATATCACATATAATAAACTCAAACAAAACAAAATAAAATCATTCCAGCCAATGAATGAAAACTTTATAAGACTTAAATCAATAAAATGGGGAACCATGATTACCATAAAATCTTATATACTCTTACCATTTCTTACACTAAGGAGACTATACAGTATTTATACATGTAAGTTTGATTTATTCACTTGTTTATTTATAAATATCTCAACGTGATCATTCTTTATAGTTGAGTAGTACTCCATTGTATAAAGATGCCACATCTTTTTTATCCATTCCTCAGTTTATGGGCATTTAGGTTGCTTCCAAATCTGGCTGTTACAAATTGTGCAGCTATAAATATGGTTGCACATATCATTGTGGCATGATGTTTACAGTTCTTCTGGGAATATGCCCAGAAGTGAGATAGCTGGGTCAAATGGGACTTCCAATCCCAGATTTTGAGGAATCTCCAGACTGACCTCCACAGTGGTTGCCCCAGTCTACACACCCACCAACAGTGCAGTAGAGTTCCTTTTTCCCTGCATCCTCTCCAGCATTTGCTGTTGGTAGTTTTCTTGATCCTGGCCATTCTTTCAGGAGTGACATGGAATCTCAGTGTGGTTTTAATTTGCATTTCTCTAATGAGTAACAATGAACATTTTAAAATGTATTTGTCTACCATTTGTATTTCTTCATCTGAGAACTGTGTATTCGTCTCAGATGCCCATTTTTGGAATGAGTCTTTGAATTTCAGGGGTCTGATTTTTTTAAAATTCTTTATGTGTTCTAGACAGAAGTCCTTTGTCAAAGGGACAGTTCACTAAGATTTTTTTCCCCATTTGTGGGTTTTCTTTTCACTATGCTGGAGATTTCTTTCATCATGCAGAAACTCTTTAATAAGGTGTGATCCCAGTTATTGATTCTGTGGAATATTTCTCATGTTGTTTGATTCTTGTTCATGAATTATCTATCTACCCCTATGTCGTCAAGATTTCTACCTACTTTTTCTTCCAACAGCTTTAGTGTTTCTGTTTTAATATTTAGATCTTTGATCTATTCAAACTTTAGCTTATTACATGATGTTAGGCATGGGTCTAGTTTTAGTTTTCGGCATACAGAGAGCCAGTTTTTCTGACACCATTTATTAAAGAGACTATCTTTCTTCTAGTCAATGTATTTTGCCCCTTTATCAAAAATAAGGTGGCTAAGTGTGTTTGTAGTTGTAATTGTATCTTCTAGTCTATTCCATTGATCTTCAGGTCTGTTTTTAGTCCAGTACCATGTTGATTTTTTTATAGAAGCTTTGTAGTATACCTTCAAGTCAGGGATTGTGATGCCTCCAAACTTGCCTTTGTTGTTTGGAATTGCCTTTGCTATTGTAGGTCTCTTCTGGTTCTAGATGAATTCTAGGAGTGATTTCTCTAGGTCTATTAGGTATGTTTATGGTATTTTAATTGGGATTGCACTAATTCTGTATGATAATTTTGCGAGAATGGCCATTTTTACAATATTTATTCTTCTTATCCATGAACAAAGAATGTCTTTCCATTTTCTGTGGTCCTCTTTGATTCTGTTTTTCAGGGTATTATAATTTTTCTTGAATAGATATTTTACATCTTTCTTTAGGTTGATTCTGAAGTTTTTTTTTTTTGGTTGTTATTGTGAAGGGTGTGGCTTCTCATTTCTTTCAGTGGTTTGTTGTTAGTGTACAGGAATGCTATTGATTTTTGAGTGTTGACTCTGTATCCAGCTACATTATTGAATTTATTTATTGTATCTAGAAGTCTTTTAATGGAGTTTTGGGGATATTATATGTACAGTACCATGTCATCTGCAAATAATGATAATTTAACTTCCTCCTTTCCTTTCCTTACTCCTTTTATTTCTCTCTCTTGTCTAATTGCTTTGGCTGGTATTTCCAGCACTACATTGAATAGGAGTTGTGATACTGAACATTCTTGTCTTGTGTCTGATTTTGGGGTAAAGGCTTTCAGTTTTTGGCCATTTAATATGGTACTGTCAGTTGGTTTTTCATAGATGGCCTTTATCATATTGAGGTAAACACAATCTATTCCAGTTCTCTGTAAGGTTCTTACCATGAATAAGTGTTGAACCTTATCAAAATCTTTTTCTGCATCTATAGAAATGATCATGTGATTCTTACTTTTGGCTCTATTGATATGGTATATTACATTTATTGATTTACATTTGTTGAACCATCCTTGCGTGCCTGGGATAAATCCCACTTGGTCATGGTGTATAATCTTCTTGATGATTTGCTGCATTCTGTTTGCCACTATTGTATTGAGATATTTTGCATCTATGTTCATTAGGGAGATTGACCTGTAGTTTTACTTTTTAGTTGGTTATTTCTCAGGTTTTGGTACTAGAGTAATATTTGCTTCCAGGAATGAGCTAGGAAGAATTGCTTCCCTTTCAATTTCACTGAAGAGTTTGAGGAGTGTTGGCATTAAGTCTTCTTTGTATTTTTTGTAGAATTCTACAGTGAGTCCATCTGGGCCTGGGCTCTTCATTTTGGTAAGGATTTAATTACATTTTAAATTTCATTAATAGAAATTGGGTTATTCAGGAGTTTTACATCTTCTTGATTCAGCTTTGGTTTCATGTTTCTAGGTATCTGTCCGTTTCTTCTGTGTTATCAAACTATGAGAGTAGAGGTTTTTGAAATCAATGTTGATGATTTTCTGTATTTGCACAAGATCTGTAGTTATTTCACCCTTTTCATTCCTTATTGCATGAATTTGAGGTTTTTCTTTGCTTTTTTCAAATAAGGTTGGTTAGGGGTTTATCAATTTTACTTATTCCTTCAAAGAACCAACTCTTTGATTCATTGATTCTTTGTATTGTTTTCTTAGTCTCTATTGCATTGATTTCTGGATAGAGCATTTATCTAACTATTTTGTTTCTTTATATTACAAATTTTTAATAAAAATATATTCTTTTTAAGCATATTCCCCTTGACTAAGAAGCTTATGATCTGCCAGTAACATGCCAATATATAATTGATGCTTTTGAAGAAGTGTTAAAAGTATTCAGAATTCTAAACTAAGATGGAAATGTATTACCTTCAAATGTTTTCATCTATTTGTATGGTGGGCCAAACAACATACAAAACATACAAGATAATTGTACTAAGTCAACGTACACCTGTAAATACATTTTCCATGCTAAGTTGGTACTTTTTACTTGTCATCTGACTTGCTTGTTTGTCTGAGTTAATTACTCTTAATATCATGGTCTCAAGGTGCAAAAACTTTCAGAGTCAATTTTGACAATATGTATTTTCTTTGAAAATGATTGGATTTATTTTGTATTATGACTTTCACTGAAAATGTGAAAGTATTTTAAAATTTCTTTGTGCCCAAAAATATTTTAACTAAGTTAAAATATTATGAAATTCTATTTTCTTTACTTTTTAATCACCATATTTTTCTCAGGAAAGTCTCACTGAATTATTGTTTGTTATTATGTAAACCTAGTAGTAATTCATTAGTATTCATTTTTATGTCTTTATTTCTGAATCTTTGGATTTATCCTGTTGTTCATTACTGAAATGGCAAAACTGAAAACTAATTTTAATATTTTTTTATTTGTGTTGTATGTGAAAACTTTATTAGCTATAAACTTTGGCCTAGTAAACTCAATCTGTATTCTGTTGACTATATTATCACTATTATAAGTTCAATTGCTTGGCATTTTAAACGTTATTTTATTTTAATTAAAAGTTAGAATATTTTCTTTTTAGCTTTCAGTCCATTTTATTCTCTCAACTATCAGTTTACATTTAAAACTTTTATGGTTGCCTTAGAGTTAACAGTACATGTTTTTAACTAAATCCATTTTCAAATTATCTTATACCATTTCAAATGTAGTACAGATACATTATAAAGAGTTATCTCAGTTCCTATCTTCTTTCACTTATGACATTACTGTCATTCATTCTCACATCCATCTTTTCTGTTATCTGTTAAATGAACTAAGAATGCGAATCTTTTCTCCTTCTTCATAAACATTTCTCCTGTCTTCCTTCTTTGTCTTCAGCTTCATTCTACAGTTTCATGAGACATAGATCAAGATTATGCCATTCCAGTGTAACCCATCTAGTTTTTGTCTGTGAATTTTTTCTCTTAATTTGTTGAGTATAATTTCAGGATATAGAATTCTAGAATAATGGAAATGTTTTGTTCCTATAAATTATTTAATTCTGCTCTTTTCATGATTACATGGGTTATAACAACAAGCCCAGTATACATCTTACCCTATTCCATTATGAAAAATATTCCTTCTCTTTCATAACTGTGGTTCCTTTCAAAGTTTTTCTCCTTAGATTTCTGCAGTTTGTATAATATATGTCTATTTGTTGGGTTTTTATTTTGCTATGTATTTAGTATACTCACTGATCTCTGTAATTGCTGGATTTATTGTTTGGTTCTTTCACTAATTTCAGATAATTCTCGACCAATATTTCTTAAGATTTTCTCTTTTTCATCTCTTTCTTGTATGCAACCTACATTTCTTTATATTTTCCCACAACTGGGGGTGTTTTTTCCATTTTAATTTTTATTATTTTTCCCATTAAACTTCAGTTTGGAAATTTTCAAACTCATAACTTATTTTCTTGGCTGTATCAAGGTCAAATTTCTAATGTCCTTAGTTCTATTCTCTCTTGTTTTTGGCCTCATTCACCATTTCTCCCCACAGATAAATATGCAGTTTCAGATGTTATATGCAGTTACTTGCAAAATTCCTGCTAACAGGATAGCAAATTGTAGGAGGAAGGGTACATTCTACTGTTTTCTGATTTTCTTTCTTCTTTCTTTCTTTTTGTGGTCTGTCTGTGAATATCACATGCATATCTCCAATGGTTTAGCTTAACTCTGCTGCCTTTTGCTTTATTTCCTGCTATAGCATTTCTGCTCTATTATCTTGAAGTCCTAAATCCTGTTGAGATTCATCTCTCTCTCTCTCTCTCTCTCTCTCTCTCTCTCTCTCTCTCACTCTCTCTCTCTCTCTCTTTCTCTCTCCCGTACTCTCTAGATACAATAGATGGAAAAAGTCAGAATAAAAGGAATCAATTTACCTGGCTTCCCTAGCTAAAAATTTTAAGACTTACTTAGAGGACTTCTCTGACATCTTTTGCTATGGAGATGATTTTGCATATATTTTACAATGATTAATATTCTCTTTCTCCTGCTATTGTTATGAAGAAAAGATTTCTTTCCAATTTTTAGCATGAGAAACATTTAAGTTCCTGCATGTAAAGATCCACAAAATTATCTTCCCAGTAAGGACCATCATGCTAGTCTACACAGAGCCCATCGCATGTAATCAAAATTATCTTTCAAATCCCCCTACCAATTGATGGTTTCTGTAGGTCTTTCCTGTAGCTCAGCACATCTTAGCAGGGCCTCTGAATGTGCCTGTCATGTCCTTGCAAGGGCTTCGGATGGCAGTTTGCTTTATAACTTTAGATCTCTGATGTGTCTATTTTTTTTTTATTTAAAGAAAAGGAAACAAAAAAATGCATGGAGATAAAAAAGGGTAGAAATAATACAAAATTACAGAAAAACAAATGGTAAGAAATTGCTGGTTGATAAGTTACACAGTGTCATCTTAGAAATAGCTGTTCAGGTTATAGAATTAAAGTATTTAGAATGACATTCAAAAAGTGACACTACAAACCGTTCTGCTCTATGATCGAACAAAAGCTCAGTAATATGGTTATCTGTCCTACACATTTGTTTTACATCTCAAAGAGGGTAAGATTAAACATATCAAAACAGAACAAAACAGTTCAAAAAACAATTTAAAGAAATACAGATTTCAAAGCAAGTCCACTGGAGATCTTCACTGTCTATCTAACTGTCTCTAGTTTCTTACAAATAGTTGTCCCCATCTTCACCCACTTTATATACTTATTGCATATTATAGAACTAATCAAATCATTACAGGATGATGAAGGCTTTTTAGGTCCCCAAGTTCCAAATTAGGGAAGACAATAATAACTACCATCGCATCTCTCATTCTCTTTGTGACAGCTGTCCCCATCTCTACATATGCTAAAATTGAACTCAAGAAACCAATCCAATGTCATTCTAATCAGCGAACAATAGTATTGCTAGAATTTATATCATAATGCTACAAAATTAGCCTCGGGTTTCTTAGCGTCTATTCCACAGAGTATCTGTTCATTACATCTTGCATTATATAATCTGTTCCCGTAAATAATTTTAAAAAAACCCATGTGTGAATTTCTACATATGTATCTATCCTCTCTGTATTATAGGGAAAACCAAGTCATAGCAAGACAGCAAAACAATTTCCTAGAAAAACATACAATGGATAAGACATATAAGACCACAATATAGATGATCTTCCGTAGTTACTATGTTTTCTCTTGTTATTTTCAATAGATTTGTCCACAACACTGGCTTATTATAGTTAAACATAGTATCACATATTTTTATAAAAACTTAACTTTGACAGCATTGTAGGATTTGAGAGCTGTTACTAGTTAATACCAGTATGGATATCCTTTACATCTTGTCATCTTCAGAGTAGTTGCCTCTACTTTTAGGGTTGATACTAACAAGCATACCAAATTCAAATAAAATCAGCCAAGGCCAACCCATAGTCTTATGATTCAGATTCAATTAAGATCAGTCATAATAAGACAATGTAAGTAATACAGGATTTCAGTTTAAGTTATTAGGAAAGTAAGGATAGTTACCATTGTATAACCTGCTATTTTTGGGTCAAGATGTCTGTGCCCTCAAATCTGACATGAGTGGACAGACGAGAACAAATTAAATTCAAACTAAATATGGTGATAAGACTACTGTGTCTTTTAAATCCTTATACACCATTAACAATGACCTCTGCCTTTTTTTTATAATGTTTCAGAGCTGTCTATACTAAAGACTATAACTTACCGTCTCTGCCTCATGCTTGCTACTCCACTTTTCTGCTATAATTTGTCCACCTTATTCCCTCATTCCACTGTCTGCCCCGTTCATTGAGGCCTCTCTGCCACTGTTGCTGGAATCCTGGTATCTCTTCCTCTCTTTCTCTGTAATGTCCTTCAGCACTCTCTGTAGGTTGGATTGGTGGCCACGAACTCCCACAGTTCCTCCTTGTCTTGGAAGTATCTTATTTCTCCATTAATTTTGAGAGAGAGTTTTGACAGATATATGAGCTTTGGTTGCATATTATTTTCTTTCAGGATTTGGAATATTTCCCCCCACTCCCTTCTTGACTTAAGAGTTTGTGTTGATAAGTCTGCTGTTATTTTGATAATTTTCCCATTGTAGGTAATCTGCATCTATTCTCTGGCTGCTTTTAATATTCTGTTCTTTTGGTGGATTTCTGGAACCTTTATTATTATATGTCTAGGCATAGATCTGTTTTGGTTGTAGGTAGCTGGTGTTCTGTATGCCTCTTTTATCTGGATATCATTTCTTTTTGCTATATATGGGAAATTTTGCTTTAATATATCTGTGAATATTCTTTGTATTTCATTTTTGGTTGCTCCTGCTTCCTCACTCACATTCTTTATTCTTAAGTTATGTATCTTTATCTTCTAGTTTTTGAATTGTTTCTTTCTGGTTCCTTGTTATTTTTAAGAGGCTTTTTCTTTCATGATCATATGCCATAAATCTCTCTTCAAGTTTCAGAAGGCTGTCTTTAGTTTCTGTCAAGGAATTTTGCCAGTGTTCAATGGAGTTTTTAGTTTCCTGGTATTCTCTTTGGATCTGTTTCATGTATTCTAAGTCATGTTTAAATTCTTCTTCAGAAGTTTCTCTTTCTTTTCTGACTTCCTCAGTTCTTCCATCTGTGTTCTCTTGGGCGGGGCTTGTTATTTCTTTAATTAATCTCTTTATATCTTGCCTCACTTGGATCAGGATTACAGCTTTAAATTCATATATGAGGTCATTAAGGTATTTTTTAATTTTGGCTGATGCTGTGTCAAGCAATGGATGGTTACTGTGCTTGTTCTCTTCAGTGTTTACTTCTCCTGGGCTTATTTGCTCATGTTGGGCAGCTGGAGATTTTTTTTTTATCTCTTGTCATGTTTCTGGTTTCTTTCAGACTGGAGTGTCCTGGGGGTCTCTGGTCCTCTCTGAATTACTTAGGGCCTTTCAGAAGTGTGCTGACTTGAGTTTTTGCTGTCCTCCCCAATTTGCTGTTATCTGGGGTAGGCTGGGATGCAGGGGCGGTACAGGCTAGTCTCCAGCCTCTGTGCCAGTCAATCCATAAATTAGGCTGTACTTTCTGGATGTCACTGAGTTGTGACTATTTTGTATCTTCTTATTGGGCCCCAAGCAGAGGCTTGGTTTAGCCCCAGTAGCTCCTGCCAGTTCTCTTTGTACCAGAAGCAGCTGACTAATGTCCCTATGGCACAGGGTTCTGCCCAAATCCCAGCTGTTCTCTTCCAGACCTCTCTGTGACAGGAGTACCAGAACAGCGGATCTGCCCAAATCCAAGATGTCTCCCACTAGTTCTCTGTATGACGCTGAAGCCAGCACATACTCAGGCTCTGCCAATTTCAAGATGTCTTCCACCATACCTCCCTACAGGGGGACTCAGTGATGTCACCAAGCAGTAGGTTCTGCCCAACTCTAAGATGTCTGCCTCCAGACTCTCTGTGTTATTGATGTCCCCGTGGTGGCGGGCACTGCCCAGTTCGAAGATTTTCTCTGGCCAACCCCAGAAGCCGCGGGGTCCCCAGTACTCACCAGGGTTCGGCGCAGGTCCCGGGTCCACCGCACACCATGCTGCCCACCTTTCCCATGCTCCCGGCACAGCGCGGAATGGTCAGAAATCTGCACAGTGTTCCACTTCGGAGCTCCAGAGCCTTTCTCCTCTGGTGCAGCGGGGAAGTCCTGGCTGCTTCTCGGGGTCCCAGGTCTCAGTTTCCAGCAGTCACCAAAAGCCAACACAGCTTTTCCTGTTGGGTCCACAGGTCAGTTTGTTGATTTAAAGGTACAGGATTTGCAGCCTCCCATTATCAGCCTTCACAGTCTCAGCATAACTTTAAATCCTCCAGCTGCACTGTCTTGGTTAATAAGAATTGTTATCTATTTGTCTGGCCCTCCCCATGTTGTCATATTCTAGCTTCTAATATGATTTCTCTGGAGAGACTCTCTGCCTGATCCCCTAGCAAGCCACCATTTTTTTTCACCATGATGTGTCTAAATAATGTCATTGTTTATCAGTATTAACCTTTTTTTAAATATATAAATAAATACTTACAAAATCTACCTGTTCTTTTTTAAAAATAATTTTATTGCCACAGTTGGATCATAATGGTCACATTCACCATAGGGAATTTGTACCTGTACATAATATAACTTATTTCTTCTCCTTTTCCCTATTTCTTTCCCCTCCCTTCAACTCTTCTGCCCCTCTTCATTTATAAAAGCTTTGTTTCCATTTTTCCTTCTATTTTTTCTTTTTCCCTTTATTTCTTTCCTCCTCCCCTTTCTTGGTGTCCTTTCCCATTAAAAGTAATGCACTCTTGTTTAATCTTCATATCTGTATACTATTCCATGAATCTATCTTCCTAGAAATTATATTGTGAAAGATTCGACTTCCAGGAGAACATGGCGGACAGATAACAGCTACTACAGAGGCTCTCTGAAAGGCTAGGCTCAGAAGTCAGGAGTAAGGAGTAAGAAGTAAGGAGACATAAGCAGGTGGAGATATGCTCTGCTGACTCAGGAATGAACTGGGCTGAGAGAAACCAACTTGGAATGCAGTCCTGGTGCTAAAACAGGAACAGAAAAGCCTTAGTGTGGAGGCTGGAGCCCGAGCCATTGGAAGCCGCGATTTGGGTTTCCCGCCATGCGGCAGCTGGCTGCCTCTACATTGGCTCGGCAAGGAGAGAGATGCACGGAAGCTCTGAGAATGGGAATCGGCAAATGGAGTTGAAAACAGGACGGGCAGGGAGGCGTGCACTAACTTGTAGTGAGGTGAGTGAGAGAAACTGACACTCTACCACAGTTTGACTCCAGCGGAGGACACTCTGGGCTCGGGCAGTCCTGCGGGAGCAGGGCGCCGTGGCGACTCCAGCCACACATCCCCCTCTCAGGTGGGATTGGTGAAAAGTGCCTAGCCTATGTGACGCTGCAGGTGGACCCAGTAGGCTAGCCCAACCCAGATCCCAGAGCCTGACGGTGGTCGGGAGGGGCAGGCCCCGCGTAGGCTGCCTGGTCCGTAACTCCCTGGTGCGCTGCGGTGGGCAGGAACACCTAACCGGTGCAATTTGATCGGGCTGTGCCTGACAGGGAGAGAAGCTGGGTCTCCTATATAAGCTTACATATATAAGGAACAGAGAATATGGGAAGAGGCAACAATAAGAAAGACTCCTCGGCCCCCAATTCTGAGAAACAGGCAATAGCGGACACCACACCAATAGATACAAAGCGCCATATAGAGAGCCTCATAGATCAGTTCAGGAATGAAGTTATCAATGACCTGAAACTAAAAGTATGCAGAATAGTTAGGAAATGCTAAGCACCACCCAAGAAAAAACAGATGGTGGAATGGAAGAACAGAAAAAGAGGGGAGAATTGTTTGATGGAGAAAACAGAGAAAGCATAGAATACGTGAAGCAGGTTCAAAGGGACTACCAAGAAACTAAGAAGTCTATCAAAGACTGGCATAACCGCTTGAAAGAAACTAAGGACAGACTATCTGAACTGGAGGGCAGATTTGTAATATGGGAGAATGAAATGAAAAACTTCATAAAAATAACAAAGAAACAAACAGCAATAATACAAAGACAAGAAGATGATAAGAGGATCCATAACTGAAGGATTAAGAACATAAAGGAAGAAGTAGGGACACAAACAAATGAACTACAAAAGCTACTCACAGAAATAATCCAGGAGAATTTTCCTAATTTAGCAAAAGGTAAAGATACTCAGATGTATGAGGCATACAGGACCCCAGCTACCTACAATCCAAACAGAGCAACACCCAGGCATATAATAATCAAAATTCCAGAAATTCAATACAAGAACAGAATATTAAAAGCTGTCAGAGACAAGAAACAGACCACTTACAAGGGAACACCCATCAGAATTACAGCAGATTTCTCTGCACAAACCATCAAATCACGAAGAGCGTGGGGGGAAATAATTCAAGCTTTGAAAGATAATAATCTCCAGCCAAGATTGAGATATCCTGCACAACTATCCCTGGAAATTGATGGAAAAACAAGGTGCTTCCAGGATAAAGAGGAACTGGGGGAATTTGCAACCACCAATTCAACTCTACAGAGAGTATTGCAGGATATTCTAAAAAAAGAAAAATACAAAGAATCCAGAAATAGTGGCGGGGAGGCCACAATGAATGGAGCAGAGAACAAAATGAAGAAGACAAACTGACAGCTACTGACAGAAAAAGAGCTCAACAGAAATGAGACAGAGAAGATTGGATGATAGGAACAGCTATTTTGGAGAAAATGACATCTTAATAGGTAATACTGATTTAGTATCATCTTGTTTTGAAGTCTCATCAAACTTTTGTTCTTCTGTCTCCATTGGTCTAAATAGGTTGTATCTTATTGGATTTTATTATGTATGATAGTATAAGCAAAAACCTTTTAAAGACAAGGAGATTATACAGAAACCATTGTTCATGTTCTGTTAGTCGATTCTAAATACTCTGTGATGCTGTCATTCTCTTAAATGGTTTTACATTGTTTTGATATATTTAATGCTACAGTATACGAAGTTGTACTCAAGGATTTCAAGGAAAGAGACAATATGATAACTACTTTTAGGTCAGGATTATCTGGTGGTGAAGCACTATTCTGCTTAAATGATTATGTTTTGATCTGCACTGTTTCACTGTTATGCCCTCTTTTATCTCAATCTCCACTCCATTATTTACTTTTTTATTTTTATCCTTTTAATTAAAGGAAAAATAAATAAAAATAGCAGGATATATTATAGTAACCCACTTTGACTTTCTATTATCTCGATTTAAAGCCCTGTATTACTCTCACCATCTTGTTTTTGACTGATGTTCCCCTATTCTGTTTTGCTGGATAGTATCAGGTTCAAAAGTTTAGGCATCAGCTGTGAAGATAATGAGATTCATTATAACGCCCATTCTCATTGGCTTTTATCTACTTTTGAAGACCTACAATGTCTCCAATGTTTTGGTTTTGTTGGTTTTGTTCTTTACTGTTTTGTTCAATTTTATTATAACTGATGATATAGGCAATTCTATTAAAGATAACGGGAGGCATTATGGTAACTATTGTTGATCACCTTGTATTATGTTTTTACATTATCTATTATGTCCACCCTTTTGATTTGACCAATTCTGTTCTGTTATGTCACATTTGGTTTTACTCTCTTCCAAAAATGTAATAAGAACTGTGGGAGCAATGAAACCCAAAATGTGTAATAGTCATTGTACAAAAGAGAGG
Organism: Cavia porcellus; assembly: GCF_034190915.1. Lineage (NCBI taxonomy): Eukaryota > Metazoa > Chordata > Mammalia > Rodentia > Caviidae > Cavia > Cavia porcellus. Next base: position 38,022,192 of record NW_026947489.1, read on the forward strand.
AAAAGAAAGTGCTCTAAACTATATAACTGCATGTATATTTAAGTGTATAAGATAGAAAACGATATCACAGAGTTTTATTGGATCATTGAACAGAACTGTTTGCAGTCTCATTGTTGGAATGTCCACTTTACAAGCTTTAATTTTGTGACTTGAACAATTATTTCTAAGATGACAATATGTAATCCATTAACTAGTGATTTCCTACTGTTTATTTTTTTCTGTAAATCTGTATAACTTGTACCCTTTCTCTCCTTTTTTTTTCTCCTTAAATAAAATTTTAAAAAAAGTAAAAAGAAAGACATGAATAAATTAGTTTTTATGTGGAAAGACATTTGCTGTTTGCATTTTTATAGAGGAAATCCCATATTCTTCATTTTACATATAATAATAACATTTGAAAATATAGTATTTATTCTTGTCATCAAGGTGAATCTTTTCAATACAGTTAATACAAATTTGTGAGAAAAATTATAAATATTTAGCAAGCTTGTTCAGTATATTACAGTTGGAATGGAAGGTGAGTGAAAAGCATTTGGAGGATTTTTTAAGGGTTTTTTTTGTTTGTTTGTTTGTTTGCTTTGTTTTTTTGCTATCAAGATTCAAACTCAGGACCTTGAGTTTGCCAGGTAGGCACTTATGCCATTGGACTATATCCATGGCCTTGCATGATTTTTGTATAGAAAAAGTAAATAATCAAAATTTGTATTAAAATGTAATGGTTCTCAACATGTAATTCAGAACCTTTTTGTGATCCATCCTGTGTTTTGACTGTCTCTGCTTTGTTTTGTCACGTTTGGCTTTATTCTCTTCCAAAAAAAAGTAATAAGAACTGTGGGAGTAATAAAACCCAAAATGTGTAATTGTTATTGTAAAAAAGAGAGGAAAATAAAGTGCTCTAAATGACACAACTGCAAGTGTGTTTAGGTGTGTAAGACAAATGACCATATTCTAAAGTTTTGTTGGATCATTGAACACAACTGTTTGCAGTCTCACTGTTCGAATGTCCACTTTGTATGCTTTAATTTTGTAACTTTAACAACTATTTCTAAGATGACAATATGAAATCTATTAACTAGTGACTTCTTACTGTTTATTTTTTTTTGAAATTCTGTATTACTTGTACCCTTTTACTGTTTTTTTTTCTTTAAATAAATTTTTTTTAAAAAAAGAATGTTTCAAGGAAGCTAGGTCAAAAGTATTTTCATAGCATCATTAAAAAAGTATTCATTCTTTTATCTTTATTTTCTTAATTAGTAAGTGAAGTTTTGAAGATAGCATGGTATGTAATATCACAGCAGATCAATGAAGGAAGAGAATACATAATCTGTTTTGTATGAAGACAAACAGTATTGTAGAATATTGTATATTGACACTCTTCAAGGTTTTTTAGGACTGAGGATTGAACCCAGGAAATACATACACATCCCAGCCTTTTGATTTTTATTTTGAGACAAAGTCTTGCCAAGTTGTATATGCCAGGTTCAAATCCATGACTCTGTGCTTCAGCCTCTCAAAGTACTAGGAGTATAGGCCTGTGATACCAACTCTGGATAGTGCTACTTTTTTTTAACATAAAGCCATTTCCTGACAAGAATTATTTATGACAATATTATTTATGTTGCCATATTCAAAATTCATTTATTGCTGCTATTTTAAATTAATTTTTGAAGGATATATTTTAGATTCAATTTCTAAATGGTAAATATTAATGGCCATGACTGACATAAAGAAAAGCTATGTGTTGTCCTTGATAATTTATAATATTCTAAGAGGTCCTGAAATCAAACACTTGAAAACAAATATTATAGATAAATCATACTCTTGAAAAAATAACTATGTCTTTTTCCAGCTGGTCTAAATTAATCATAGTTTGGATAAAGGCTTCGGGTAATCCTTGACTCGTTACAAGTTTTCTTTGTATTGATCTTATTTTATTTGTATACTATGTGTGAGTTTTAGAAGTCAATAGCAATTTAATTTTGAAAATAACCTCTGCAAAATTGGCAGTGTAACACACAGGCTCTTGACAGTAGTCCACACACATCCCTGGAATTTCTGTATTGCTTTGTTCACATTTTGAGCTTTCATTCTTCAGGTTTTTCACATCGTATTTCACTCACTGCTTATTTCTACATATTTGTTTAGGAGTTGTCTTTATCATTCTGTATATATATTTCAGTTTCATTTGGTTTCTTTCCCTAAGAGTGGGATGTGTTTGTGTGTGTGCACTTTTTGTAATTATTTCTATTTCTATATTTTATTCATCTTTGATTATATTTTATTAAGACTTTATTCAATAAATGCCTGGTGTCTGGTCCCTAATATCATTATGTTTTTACATGTTAGCTGACTATATATGAAAATGAAATCTACATTTTATTTTTATATTTGTTGAATAGACTTTATAAAAATTTCTTTTAAAAATATATGAAATCCATAATATGTCTTTTTTGAAAGGCAAAAAATGCAAAAAATAACTGATATATACAATAACTCATACCTGATACATACAAACATAGTAAACAATGAAAACATAAAAAGCATAGTAAACATTGAAAACATAGTAACATTGAAAACAAACATTTAGATTTTAAAAATGAGCAGAAAATATAAAGGAGCACAGAAGAGTATTGATATTGGTATTATCACTTAATATATACTAAACAACGACCAGAAACAAGTTGATATAAACTTAATACAAACATTTCTGATCATCCAAATGTGTCATAAATAATGCATAAAGTAATTAGAAGTAAAGAAAAAGCACTCAGAATATCCAAAAAGGTGTGTTACAATTTCATAGTTAAAAGAATATTTTAGAAGAATACACTAGTGCCACTCAGTGTCTGTGTGAAGAGTGACTGACCATCCATTATATTCTGTCCAAAACTCTGCATGGAACCATATCGTTTAATAACATTGTGCTGCACTAAAATTTGATTCTTTTTATGATATTGTTATGCATTGTGTAGTGGAGATAAATTTGTGAAATATATATTTAAGTTAAATGTTTTTCACTGACAAGTATATTTTAAATTTGATATGTTCACAAAATTCACCCCTTCAAATTTATAATCAAAATATGAATAAAATCTTCTCTCTTCTAATCTCTAAAGGTAACATAGTTTTAGGATCCATGCAATACATGATTTGACATTTTACTAAAAGAACATGTGTTCTCTTTAAATTTCCCTTGCTGTAGTGTCCAAACTGTGTCATATTTTCTATTATACAAAAGGTGAAGGGAGAATTCCAGTGAACTTTTGAAATAACAGTTTATTATGCCCTCATTCAGAATCCATAGCCTTTCTTCCAGAGAAGCAATGCATTTATAATTCACATGCCACAGGGTTGAATATAAAGTGGAATAGAATGAAGTAACAGTGACTCATGAGTTACACCTTTCCTGAAGATATATGGGGAATATCATAGAAATCTGCGTGGTTGAGTGTCATCTTCCACATTAGGTTCCAGCTCTCGTCTCATGACATGGGACAGCGTTCTTTGGGTTAGCGTGGAAACTCATGAACTATTATTTTGGGAGAAAGAACATTAGGAGATTAATGAATCAACACCAATATGGTGGCGCAACAATGTAATCTGAATTCTAGGAGGGTCACAAATTTGCGACAAATTTGAGTAATTTATTGAGAATTTGTCTCAAAATAAAAGTTTAAAAAAGGTCTGGAGAAGAACATCAGTGTAACTTTTCTGGCTTAAATCTCAAGTTCCATAAGAAAGAAACAAAAAAATGAATAAACAAATAAATCAAGTACAGCAGTGACTATTTGCTAAAGCAAGTGAAAAAGGAATGAGCAACTTGAGAATTAGAAAAAGAAGCTGAGCTCTCACTGTGTAGACTGAATCAAAAGAACCGCTGAAACAGGAAACCTTTACCTTTCATGATGACCATCCCTGGGAGTGACTTTCTAGAGAGGTAATTTATAATGTAGTTTTTTGGAACATGATGTTCTGTTCAGCTATTTCCTCATCACATTGAAATTTATATATTCATTTTTGTGTTTCTTCAATAAGATTCCTGTATTAACTATATTCAGTGATTCCATAATTATTGTCAGGAACTGCATAGCATTCAGATATTGTATTCTGATTTATTCACTTTACATTCCCTGGTAACCTTTTACTAGTGTTTTTAAAACTGTTTTTAATGATTTGTAATGACTGTGCTTTTTTGGATAGCTGCTCTTTCTCCATTAAATTACTTGGGAATATTTTGTGACTTTTCTTTTTTGTCTTTTTCCTTTTTTTATCGGTACCGGGGATCGAACTCATGACTGACTGCTTGCAAGGCAGGCACTTATGCCGCTGAGCTAAATCCCCAGGCCCTATTTTGTGACTTTTAACTATTACCCATTTGCAATTAGAACAGCCAATGATACACTATATAGTTTCACAACTCAATGCAAATATATTAGTTTCATCACAGTTAAATTAAATGCCAATATTTTTATGCTTTAATAGCTGTACAATTATATTTTAATCTTGCATTATTTTCAACGTCCTTAATTATTTCAAAGTGAGACCAAATTGTTAAACAATAGTACAATTTTTTTCTACTGTGAATTGTCTTTGGTTTTTTGGGTGTTTAGGGGATATTTATTTACATCAGTTCTTTACTTTGCATAGGTATTGAGATTTTGGTTTTGTACATATTTTCCAAAACTGGTTTTCTTTACCGTTTATACTTACTAAAACTTGAATAAATTTGTAATAGCTAAATCTTGGAAACAACTTAATATCCACCAAGTGTGTAATGGATAAAAAATGTGTCTTTTTGCAATGGAGCACTACTCAATCATAAAGAAAGATAAACTTTAGACATTTCTGGGTCAAGGGATGCAACATGAGACTGTACTCATTAGTGAAATAAATCAGATTTGCATATGTAAACACTGAATTGTTTCCCTGGTGAGAGAAACACAAAGAGTGAATAAAGTTCAAAATGTGCAAAAGAAATTGTAAAATGGGAAGGAATTCTTCAAAAAGAAAAAGGAACTAAGATGGGGAAAATGGGAAAGGAAGGAAGGGAAAAGGAAAAATAATATGAGACAGTTATAATACTAGTTTCTCTTAGTTCATTGAAAAAAAAGGTTTGTGCTAACATTGTTTAAAAAAATTTTACACCCATATTACAACTTTGACTAACTACTTTAAAGATAACTATATGCAATGTACTAACTATTGTTATTCTCATATTATTGTGTTATGAAATTTTCTTTTACTTTTTTTCCATAAAAAACCAGGATAAATGTTTTGGTGGTAAAGTACATCAGTATTCCCTTTGAGATTGTATAATCAAAAAATTTTTTTACTTAGAATTACTTAGAATAAAAAAAATTTTTACTTAGAATTGAAATTTATAATTGACCCCAGAGCAGGAAATGAATTCATGTAAAAAAAATCTAAATCCTTTTCATGCAACTAGAATTAGAATTCTTTATTACGATGGCTTTGAGGAATTACATAGCAATCTTGAAAAATGTTTTTAAAAAAAGTATTGCATTTTGAATTACCATTTTTGAAAACTGAGTAAAATACTATGCTCTGCCTACCATGGGCTGTTTGAAAGTTGACATTTCTTTATTGTGAGCATCTGTGAACAGCAGATGGGGAATGGAACATGTGAGCTTTGGAGGCCTGAGCAGGAGCACCACTGTTGAGACCCACTGCGCCCTACAGTTAGGTCCATTACAGCTGCCAGAATGAAATTCTCAGACGTTTTAATAAGGGCCAGCTCCTAAGACCACAGTGGTCTCTCCACAGTGGAGATCAGACTGTCAATAGCCAGAGAGCTTTGGATGTTAGCGCCTAGTAATGTGTTTACCAAAGAACTTTTGCAGATAATTTTGCCTGTCTTTAGTTTCAGGTTTATGCTCATGAAATAATAGATTCTCATCAACAGGAAATGACATTTTCTCTCATTCTTAATGTTTTAAACAAGTTGTAAATATATTAAAAAGTAAAGTGGTCATGTGTTCTAAGTCTTCTCATGCATGTCTACTTGTTACTCTAAATAAATATAATTTGTTTGGTCAGATGAAGTTAGAGTTAGAAAGAGGAATAGCAATTGGAATCTAATGTAGTAACCAAAGTGAGAGCTCAACAAAATGCACCAGGAGTAAAAGGCAACACATCTAAATGCTTCTGTAAACAGCATAAAACATTCCTTAGTGTAATTCCATTCTTCCCTCTGAAACTAACATACTTGAATTTACTTCAACATTTTACACATTTTTTATTAAAGTATTTTTAATTTGACATAATAAGAAGACAGAATAAAATGAAATGATTTGACCAATTTATGTTTGATGTTTTAAGTATGTGAAAACCAATTTTCTCTCTGGCAACAAAAGGGGAGTTATGGCACTAGCAGTGAAACTTGTTGCAAGCTTGGAGTAACATTGCTAAGGCTTAGGGTAGAAGAGAAGTTATGCTCCCATTATATCTAACCCTATTCAGCATTCTTCTCTCTGAAATTTGATGAAAATTATCTTAACTTCACTTCTGTGATTCACCTTATGTTCATTATCAATATTTTGAAAGATGCATTCTTTGGCTTGAAAAGAAGATATATTAAGAAGAATATGCGTGAAAATTCCCAAACAGCTAAACACACTTAGTATACAGATGATTAGGCTGTCATTGTTGACAATGAGTTGTTACCACTTTCTGTAGGTTGTTGTGTGTTATTTTAAGTTTTAGTTTATTAATGTTTGTGTGGGGTATCTAATGTTCCCAATCTTTGTGAGAGGTTGATACATGTACATAATACATTTTAATTGTTTTTTGTCACCCTCTTTCTCTTCAGTCTTCTACCCATCACTAAAAAACTTCCTTCTCTATATTTTTGCACATATTTGCAGTAAATGTTTACATCCTGTGTATCTTCAGTTCCAGGATTTTGATGTCTCTTGTTTTCTTCTTCATACCTAGAGTTAGTTTTGCTCCTCTGGTTCCACATAAATTTTAGTATTTTTCTACCATTCTGGGATGAATTCTCTTGGAAATTTGATTGAATTTATGTCAAATCTGTACATCAACTTATGAATATGGCCACACTGATGAGCTTGGTGTGTTCTATTCACAAACAGGGCATGAATTTCCATTATTGATGTCCTTTTCCATGTTCTTTTTCAGAGGACTGCAGTTTTTCTTTTTAATAGAGATCTTGTACTTCCTTAGACTAAATTCTATGGGTGTAAATTTTTTTGGTGCAATTGTGAAGTTTTTCCCTATTTTTTTTAGTGGGCTCGGTGATTTTGTATAAGAACACTACTGATTTTTGTGTGTTGCTTTTGTATCCTGGTAGATTATTTAATTTGGTTATTAATTCTAAGAGTTTTTGCTGCCAGGTGGGTGTTCTAGTAAAAAGTCATGCCCGCAGCAAATAATGAGTTTGACCTTTTCCTTTCCTAAACATCTTTTATTTCTTTTTCTTTTCTAATTGCTTTTCCTAATATTTTGAGTACTATGTTGAACAGGAGTGGTACTTGTCTTCTTTCTGATATTAGAAGGAAAGCCTTCAGTTTTTCCTCACTTTATATTTTGTTGACAGAAGATTTTTTTAAAAATTGCTTTTATCAAGTTGAGGTAAGAACCTTCTGTAACTATTCTCTTCAGTATTTTTATTATGAAAAGATGTCAAGGCTTTTTCTGCATCTCCTGAGATCATGCAAGTTTTGTCCTTTTTTTGTTTATGTCATGTATTACACTTGATAATTTGTTGCATTTTGTTGTCAGTATCTTGTTGAGGATTTTTTTCAATTATATTCATTAAAGGGATTGGTGTACAGTTCTTCTTTTTGGTAGATCTTTGCCTGTGGTTTGATAGAATCCTTACCTGGTTGTCCCTGTTTTGATATTCATAGACTCAGAGCACTGATAGCTTTCAGGATTGACTTTGGAGAATTCCTTTGAATTTCATCAAAAAGCTTAAAGAGTATTAGTGTTAGAAATTTCCTGAAGTTTTGTTACAAGTCAGCAATGAACACATCTTGACCTCTTTTTATTTGGTAAGTATTTAATTATTCCTTCAATTTAATTGGTTGCTATTGTATTATTCATGTTTTTTATCTTTTGGATTCCATTTTGACAACTCATGTATATTGCAATCTATCCATTTTTTTTTTTTTTTTGTCTTTTTCGATTTTATCGGTATCAGGGATCGAACTCACGACTGCCTGCTTGCAAGGCAGGCACTTATGCCACTGAGCTAAATCCCCAGTCCCAATCTACCCATTTTTTAATATCCCCAACTTTTTGGCATAAAGGTCTTCAACTTCATACCCTGCCTTCATATGAACAATGGTAGTTGTTTAAAAACATTTTTTTTTTAAATTTCAGAATGTCCATTGTGATTTCGTAATTTGCATTTCTAATTGCATTGATTTGGATCTTCTCCTTGTTTTGGTTAAATTAAGACATAGTTTATTTTTTAAAAGTACCTTTTTATTTCATTAATTCTTTATATTTTTGGCCTTTATTTCATTGATTTATGCTCTGATCTTTACAATTTCTTTTCTTGTACTAGCTTTGGGTTTGATTTTTCTAGCTTTTTAGGGCCTTTGGGTGCATTGATAGAGTATTCATTTGGAGTTGCTCTATTTTTGTGATATGGACATTCACAATTATAAAGTTTTCTTTTAAGAATGATTTATTGTGTCCTAAAAGTCCTGGTATGTTGTATTGGCATTATTATTTAGTTCTAGAAACTGTCTTGTTTTTTCCTTTATTGTTTTCTGTATCCCAACTTTTAGTTAAGGATATAATATTTAGTTTCCTTGCATTTGTATAATTTCTATATTTTCTATTTTCAATTTTTTTTTTTTTTGTCTTTTTCCTTTTTATCGGTACCGGGGATTAAACTCACGACTACCTGCTTGCAAGCCAGGCGCTTATGCCACTGACCTAAATCCCCAGCCCCGTATTTTCAATTATTTATATGCTCTTTGCACTATGGTCTGAGAATATGCATGGTATAACTCAGTTTCTTATGCCGATTTATTGATGAGTTTGTGTCTGTTTTGGAGAAAGTTTCATGTTTTGCTGAAGTGAATGTGAGTTATGATATTGTGTAGAATTGTCTTAGTTACTTTTCTTTTATTGCTCAAACAAAATATCTGAAATATAAAATTAAGAAAGGAAAGGTTTATTTAGCTCACAGTTTGTAGAGGTTTCATTTCATAATCAGCTGTTTCCAAGGCAGGGTGGCATGGCAGAGGGGCAACAATTCATGGTGGCAGAAGGCAGCAAAAGAAACAAGATCTAAAAGGGGAGAACAATTGTCTTTTTCTCCCTTATATTGCATGCAGGCTACCCACCCTCAGGTGGGTGTAGCACTCACAGCATCTCTGTGCCACCCTCTTGAGCAGGCTCAGGATGCTTATGAAGTGAACACCCTAGCCCCTTGCTGATTTCACTTAGTTATACTTTTGAACTTCTCAAGTTGACACGAAGAACAACATTTTACAGTGAGTGGTTAAGGGCATTTTCCTCTACACTCTAGGATGTAGAACTGTTGAGTTACTTAGTTAAGCTTTTAGACTTCTCAAGTTGAAAAAAAAGCTATTACAACAAAATTCTGTAAAAATCTATTCAGTACAATTGCTTAAAATGTTGTTCAATTCTGGTATTTCTTTGTTAATTTCTTGTCTAGTTGATCTATTTCATTAGTGGTATACTGAGGTTCACTATAATTATATTTGTGTTTTTTGATGTTTTATGTCGAGTAGTGTTTGTTTTATGAAAGTAGTTGTATCACTGTTCAGTGCACGTATGTTAATAATTGTTACTTCTTCTGTTGGATTATTCCCCTAACTTACATGTAGTGCTCTTCTTTGATTCTTTTGGTAAGTTTTGATTTGAAGTTCAGTTTGTTTCAGCGTAAGGCAGCTACACCACATCTGCTTTATTTTTTTTTTTTCCTGTCGTCTGGAATATTGGTTTGCATATTTTGGGTTTTAGTCCATTAGTTTTTTGGGGTTAAATGTTTCCTGTATACAGCATACAATGGAAGTTTGTTTCTTGATCCATTTCACCTATGTTTTTTGATTGGGGAAGTGGGACCATTCACATTGAGTGTTATTACTGATAGATATGGACTTATTCCTGCCATTGTTTTATTTCATTTTTTTGATTCCCTGTCTTTCCCTTCTGCTTAACCTCTCACCCTATTTGGTGTATTTGTTCTATTAGACCATTCATCCTTGTTAGCTTCATGTGACTTTAGAATATCCTTGAGAACTTTTAGAGTGTTGGTTTGGTGGTTATAAATTTGTGGGCACTCTTTATCATGAAATAATTTTATTTCCCTACCAATTTTGAAAGATAGTTTTGCAAGATGTGTTAGCCTGTGTTGAAAATCATTTTCACATCAGTGTTGAAATCTTTTTCTCCAAACTGTGTTGGCCTTTATGGTTTGTGTTGAAGACTCTGCTGTAATTCTAATGAATTTTGCTTTGTAAGTGATTTGTTACTTTTCTCTAACCACTTTTAAGATTCTGATCTTATGTTGGATAACTGGTATTTTGACATATATGCCATGGAGTGCTTCTTTTTTGATTGGGATCATTTGATTGGGATTTATTTGGGATTCTATATGCCTCAATTATCTGTATATTAAATTATTTTATCTTATCTTGGCTGTTTTGGGCCATTATATTAGTAAACAGTGTTTTTATACTACTTCTGCTATATTCCAATTTTTGAACTAATTCCCATTATTCTTAATTATTTTTCTTTGCATCTTCTATAACTATTGGATCCATTTTGCATATTCTTTTGTTTCACAATGTTACTCTTCAGTTGGTCACCAACAGGAGTGCTGCCTTCTAGTTCTAAGACTCTGTCAATCACCTCTGTTCACTTGAGGTGGGATTTTAAAACATATTTGACATTATTCTCCTGGATTGGGCCACAGTATTATTAATTGTTAATTATCCATAGAGATTTTATATATATTGATACCTCTAGAAAACAAATTAATAACAACAGCACTGTCACCACTGACTGCAGTAATAAAATCAGTATCAATGATAGCATTAAATACAAACTGAGTGTTATAACTTGTATCTAGATGTCCCCCTAAAGCCTCATGTGTTCATAGATGGGGTTTTTCAGAGGTAGCTGGATCTAGGGTATGTGAATATGGATTAAGGGTGAGTGAAAACTAAATAGGTTTAGCATAGCTCTGAGTGTAGAAATGCAAGCTCCACCCTAGGTAGAGGTGGCTCGAATCAATATACTCATAGTCTGGCTGAAATACAAAGGGCTTAAAGAGAGGCTGCTGCCTCTCTGCTCCTGTCTGCTCTGCCATGGAAGATTTCCCCTCTGTGATGCCCCTCTGCTGTACCATCCTGCTTTGGTTCACCTGACTATGGACTGAAACCTCTACAAACTGTGAGCCTTTCCTCTTTTAACTAGTGGGTGTCAGGCATTTTGTCTCAGTGACAAGGAAAGTAACTAAGACACTAAACATAGGCATACCCTAGGGACAAATAAAATGCCACTATTGTACGTAGAAATGACATCTGCAATTATAGTATGAACACTAAATATCAATATACTACTAACTTTATTCAAGGTATATATTGACTAAGAGGACCAATTTTGCCTCTACTAAGGATAGCATAATATGAACAGAAATAATATTAACTATTTACCTACCTACTATTTCAGTAAGCTTCAAATTTACTCATAAAAGTGGAGGGGGTTGGAAACAGGATGAAAAGAGCAAAAATTCAAAAAATTAATCAATGGAATATAAAAAGGAGCAGAGAAAATCAAGACACAGGAGTCTTTTGAGGAGTATAATGAAATTACTATTGATGGAGAATAATTATTGGAAAGAACAAAAAAGAAAAATGTAAGCTGCAAAAACAGGAGATAAAAAGAAGATAGGAGGGATGCAAAAACAGGAGGAAAAAGACAATAAGAGAAAAAGCAACTAAGAGGAGAGAGATATATCTTCAAATTCCAAAATGCCCACTGAAGGAAAGATTAAAAGTAATACAAAATAGAAAAAAAAATAAAAAAAACATTGAGTTGGAGGAAAAAAATCCTGTGTTACTGAATAAGTGGTTTCTTTCAACAATTTGTAGTTCTGGGTTCCAAGTAGGAATGATATTCAACATATGGCTCTCAGGTGTCTGGGTCTCTGATGTGCCTTCCTTGGCATTAGAGGACACTGTACAATCTGCCCCACACTGTGGTTACCATTGTAACTAAAACATGCCCTTGCTACCATTGGTAGATTATGATTGTGATCAGCCCTATGTTTCTGCTGGAAAGGTAATAGTTTGAGTGGGATACTGGATTTAAAGTCCACCGTTGTATTGGGCTGCTCCCTTGTTTCCTTCAATGTTATCCTCATATAGAATCAATTTGACCAATTCATCTTTGCCTCTGCTGCCCTGTGGCTTGATCTTTTGGGAGAAGGGCATCATCTCTCCTCTGGCTCACATCAGCTCTCTCTTGTGGCAGTGGAGCAAAGGTCCAGGGCACATGGACACACAGCACCAGGGCACACAGGGACTTGGTCATGGGTCACCTCTCTCACATGGGAGTCCTGCACGTTGTTTTCTCTCTGTTGATTTTTACTTTGCTCTGTAGAAACTTTTAGTGTAAAATAATCCCATTTGCTTATTTTTGCCTTTGCTGTATTTGTTTTTGGGTACATATTCAAAAACTTCTTGCCTAATTCCAGTGTCATAAAGTAATTTTCTCATTGTTTCTTCTAGTAGCTATATGATTTCTGGTCTTACATTGAAGTCTTCAATTCAGTTTGACTTGAATTTTGTAACTGGTTAAAAACAAATCTCTAGTTTTCATTGCTCAAAAATCATTGGTTTCTGACGTATGTATTTCTGGACTGTGCTTTCTACTCCACTGATCAATGTTCTGGTGTTTGCACCATTTCCATAATGTTTGTGTTATGTACTTTTAGTATGCTTTGAAGTAAAAACTTTTGATACCTCTAGTTTTGCTCTCCTTTCTCCATTTTGCTTTAAGTATTCATGTTCCTTTGTGTTCTTATGTATATTTTTGGTATTAGAATTTTGATAAGAATTGCATTGCATCTGGAGATTGCTTTGAGTAAATATAGATATTCTTCAATTGAGAAACACAGATTATATTTACTTTTGCCAACTTCAGTTTTTTCCATTAATGCTTTATAGATTTCAGGGGGTAGGCCTTTTACTCTCTTGATAACATTTATTTTTCATATTTTATCATGTTGTGAGATAATAGGGGGCTGTTTTCATAATTTCTTTATCGCATCGCTCATTAGTGAAAAGGAATGAGATTATTTTTGTACACTAAATTTTTATCTCTATTGATTTTTTTTAGTTTTTATAAATTTTTGGTAAGATAGGTTTTCTACATATAAGATCGTGTTATCTAAAAATAGAGAAAATATTACTTCTTTTTTTCTGAGTTTGAGCTATTTATTTATTTTGCATGATAACTCTGGCTAGAACTTCCAGTACTATCTTGAAGAGAAAAATGTTAGATATGGTTGTATTTTTTTTGTTCCTGATCTTAGAGAAAAGTTTTTTTTGAATATGTGGCCAGATTTTCTATAATTATGTTATGATATATTCTTCCTGTACACAAATGTGTTGACTATTTCTTTTTCCATGTATGCTGTTGTTATGGTTTGTGCCTGACTCTCCCCAAAGCCTCATCCTGTCATAGGAGGTGAATCTGTGAAGTTGACCAAGTCTAGCATTTGTGATTGGTTCATTTGTCTACCATTGGGATTGGAGGTGAGTGTCCCACCTGCTCCAGGATGGGTAGTCAACAGACAATATAAGGGAGGGAAAGAGGTTTGCTCCTCTCTTTTGCCCTTTTGCTCTTGTCATTTGCCACTGCCATGCACACTTGCCCCTCTGCCATCTGCCACTCTGTCTTGAAGCCAGATGAGTAAGGACTGAAACCTCCACAAACTGTAAGGTAAAAAACTTTTCTTTCCTTCATTTTAGGCATGACATATTTTGTCCCACCAATGAGAAAAAAGTAACCACTATAACTGTTTTGCCAAAATTGGTTTCTTGCATTTGTTGAGATTATCCTATTTTTCTTTTTCTTTTATTAATGCATTGTAAACTATTGAGTAATTTGCATATTTTGAATGACATTCTATTTTAAGGATAAGTTACACTGAATCATAGTTGTTGAACTTGAATCACCAGTATTTTGTTGAGGATGTTTCTACACATATATTCTTCAGGAAAGGTTCCTCATAATTTTCTTATACAGTTCTTTTATATTAAGGTAATGTTGGTCATGAATTGAGTTTGAAAGATTCTTTTCCCTTCAGTTTTTGGAAAAACAGAAAAGAATTAACATTAATCATTATTTAAATGTTTGATATAACTTGTCTATGTAACAACCTGTCTTTTTACTTTTGGGGAAGTTTTTGACTTATAATTAATACTCCTTGCTCATTAGTCCCTATTGATCTGTTTAGATTTTCTATTCCCACATGATTTTACCTCAGTTAGTTGAATATCCCTAGATATTTTCCATTTCCCCCAAATTATTCAATGTTTCTAAAACAACCATTTGTGGCAGTCTCTTGTTATGTTTGCATTTTCAGAACATAATTTATTGGTATTATCTCTTTTGATTGCACATTTAGTTGTCTGATTAGTTTTTAGTTTTCTTGGTTAGTTTAATTTTTGATTGATCTTTTTTCTTGGTTACTTTAGCTGAATATTTATCAGTTTTGTACCTTTCAAATATGAGTGCCTAGTTTTTCTGATATTTTCTACTGGTTTTTTATTTTATTTCACTAAATCCCACCTTTTTATTATTTCCATCTTTCTACTAATTTGGGAGTTATTATGTTTTTTTGTCTTTTCTATGGAGGACTGTGAACAAGTTAGGCTATGAATCAAGTTCGTATCTTTTAAATAGGACATTTGCACTATAAACTTCCCTTTTACAACTACTTTTGCTGCAGACTGTATTAACATGCTGTATTTCTATTTTTTACTTTTTTCAATTTTTGAATTTCTCTTTTCCTTATTTGATCTAATGTGATTTTCTTCTATGTCATTTAACCTCCACATACTTGTGAAATCTCTTTTTCACTAATGTTACTAATTTCTTGTTTAATATCATCATGGTTACAAATGTGTATGTTATGATTTCAATATTCTTATGTATGTTAAAACTGATTTTCTGCACAGTGCAAAATCTATTCTGAAGAATGTGCTGTGGACACTTGAAGACACTGTTTGTTCTGCTGTTGTTGAATAAAATGTTTTTCCATATGTCTGCTATGTTTATGTTTTGTAAAGTATGGTTCAACTCCAGTAATTCCTTATTAATTTTCTGTATAGTTGATCTACTAGTCAATGAAATTAAAATATAAAAATTTTTCAATATTATTGTATTTCTATTTTTCTTTTCATTCTGTTTTGTACATTTAGATATTCAAGCACGGAATACATATATTTATTATTATTGCAAATTATTAGTGAATTGAGTCCTTAGTATTAAATAATGACCTTCCTTTTCCTTTTTGTAACTTATTTATTCAAAATCTATATTGTCTGATACTCATAGCAATTAAAGACAAAAGGCAAAAGTTTTATTTAGTTTATGATTTTGGTACAATACTGGGTGGCTCTGTTGTTTTGGGCCTCTGGTAAAAGAGCTTGAAAACAATAAAGTGGAATTTTCATTTGAATAAACTTCTTAAGTCTTGACTTAGGAAGCAGAGATACACAAAGAAACTGCATGGCCCCGCAGTCCTTTTTCAGAATGCCACCAATAGCTTAAAGATTACCTCTAATGTCCAACATCCTAAAGAGCTAAAGGTCCATAGCACCTTACAAAAGTGCCATCCTTGGAACTAATCTTTAATACATAAAATTTGGGGGATGCTGTGTATATTCTATCCACAGACTGTAACTATATCTACTACTCTCTCATTTAACTACTATTTTCATAGATGTATTTTGGCTGCTTCATTTTCACCCTCTGTGTATCCATAAATGTAAAGCAGTCTTTTATAAGGAGCCTTTAGTTGGGTCCTCATCCTCGTCCTCTTCCTCCTCCTCCTCCTCCTCCTCCTCCTCCTCCTCCTCCTCCTCCTCTTCCTCCTCCGTCTTCTTCTCCTACTTCTTCAAATTCATTCATCTACTCTATGATCCTTTCTTTGAAAATTTAAGTGCATTTTTATTTAACATATTTATTGACAGGCAAGGATATCATACTATCATTTTATTGATTATGTTTTAACTGTTTTGCAGGTATTTTGTTTTTTCCTCTCTGGCTGTCTTCATTTGCTATTTCATAATTTTCTCTAGTTATGTATCTTGATTCTTTTGCTTTTTCTCTATATGTGATTGATCTTTCTCTGGGGATTATATTGTAATTTTTATAAACTAATATTTACAGGAGTCTATTATATGTTGATAAGTATTACTTATTACATGCTATCTATCTTTCATTTTTGTGTCACAATTTAAATCCTTTCATTGAAAATAATTGTAAAACAAAATTGTAGCTAAAATTGCATGTATTTGTCATGTATAACATGAGTTAAGTACATATGTAATCTGTAATGGTTAAATCTAGCTGTTTAGCATGTGCATTACTTGATATAGTTATCATTTTGGGGTGAAAATATTTAACATAGTTCAAGATACAGTGTATAACCATTAATTACAGTTACCACTTTGTGCAGTTTTTTGAGCACATACTTTCTCACTGTAATATAATATCTTTAACATTGTCTCCCAGATCTTGTTTTTTCATTCCTACAGTTCAACCAACATAACTACCATTCCACTTTGAGATTATGTTAGTTAGACTCTCCATATGAATGAGATCATGAAGCACATATTTGTATGTCTCTGCACTAGATTTACTTGATGAAATATAATATTCTTGAAGCTTATCCATCTTGTCACATGTAACAAGATTCACCCCCTTACATCTCTGTAAAATATTCCATTTTGCATATGTACCACATTTTCTTTGTCCGTTGAACACATACATTGATTCCATGTCTTGGCTTTCATAGGTGGTCAACAACAAATATGAGTGTGCAGAAACCATTTCAGCATGTTTATTTCTCTTTTCTTTAAATTTAGACCAAGTAGCAGCTGATCATATAACAGTTCTAGTTTTAATTTTTGAGGAATAGCCATAGTTTTTTTCTTAATGGATCTGTTGAATTATACCTTCATTAACAGTAAGGGATGATGAGTTGTTCTTTCTATCCTGCCCTATAACTCACCTTTCTTCTTTTTGATGTGTCATTTCAAAAGGAGTGAAGACAGTGATACACGAGGCAGTAACTATTATTGTTCTCATTATTTGGTTATGAAAATTTATTTTATTGTTTTTTAAATTTTATTTAAAGAGAAGAAAAGCAAAACAGAAAGAAGGGTACAAATAATACAGATTTTCAAAGAAAGAGTAAGTAATCACTGGTTGATAAATTACATATTGTCCTCTTAGAAACAGTTGTTCAAGTTAAAAAATTAAGGCATACAAAGTGAACATTCAAACAGTGAGACTGCAAACAGTTTTTTTTCAGTGATCCAACAAAAACTTAGTAATATGATTATCTATCTTACATACTTAAACATACATGCAGTTATATCCTTTACAGCACTTTCTTTTCCTCTTTTTTTTACAATAGCAATTACACATTTGGGGTTCTATTACTCCTACATTTCTTATTACTTTTTACACTAAAGACACAATGTGATATTTACAAATATGATTCTTTTTTTCACTTATGAGGATAGTCTCAAGTTGCCTCCATTTACCTATGAAGGTTTCAGATCATCCTTTTTATAGCTGAGTAATATGCCATTGTATAAAAATACCACATTTTTTTCATCCACTGTGCAGTTGATGAGCATCTTGGTTGTTTCCAAGATTTAGCTATTATAAATTGTGCTGCTAAATATGGGTGCACATGTATCCCTGCAACAAGACCTTTTCCATTTTCTGGGAAGATACCAAGGGGGGAATGGCTGGATTGAATGGACCTTCCATTCCTAGTCTTCTGAGAAATCTCCATACGGATTTCCATAGTGGCTGCACCAGTCTACATTCTCAAAAACCGTGGAGCAGTGTTCCTTTTTCCCCACAGCCTCACCAACATTTGTTATCAGTTGATTTCTTGATGACAGCTATTCTTTCCGGAGTGAGATGAAATCTCAAAGCTGTTTTAATTTGCATTTTTCAATTGGCCAGTGATGATGAACTTTTCTTCATGTATTTATTTGGCATTTGTATATCTTCATCTTCATCTGAGAACTGTGTGTTCATGTCAGACACCCATTTTTGGAGAGGGTGTTTGAATTTGGGGGGCTTGATTTTTTTAAATTTTTTATATGTTCTGGATATAAGTCCTTTTTCTGAGAGGTTGCTGGCTAAAATGCTTTTCCATCCTGTGGGTTTTCTTTCCACTTTGTTGGTGATTTCTTTTGAAGTGCAAAATCTTTTCAATAACATGAGATCCCAGTTGTTGATTTTTTGAAGTGTTTCCCATGCAGTTTGCATTTTGTTCATGAATTCTCTGCCTACCCCTATATCTCCAAGACTTCTACCTAGCTTGTCTTACAGCAGATTTAGTGTTTCTGTTATAAAATTTAGATATTTGATCTATTTAGACTTTAATTTTGTGCGTGGTGATAGTCATGGGTCTAGATTCAGTCTTTGGCATATGGAGAACCAGTTTTTTCAATACCATTTATTAAAGAAGCTATCCTTCTTCCAGTGAACATGTTTAACTCCTTTGTCAAATATCAGGTGGCTGAGGGTCATTGTAGTTTTATTTGCATCTTCTAATCTGTTCAATTGATCCTCAGATCTATTTCTTTGCCAATACCATGCTGATTTTATCACTGTGATTTGTAGTATAGAAATTCCTCCTGCCTTGCCTTTGTTGCCCAGAATTGCCTTTGCTCTTCTAGGTTTCTTCTCTTTCCAAATGTATTGTAGGAGTGTTTTTTCTAGATCTGTGAGCTATGTTAATGGTGTTTTGATTGGGATTGCATTAAATCTGTATAACAGTTTTTAGAGTATGGCTATTTTCACAATGTTAGTTCCTCCTAGCCAAGAGTAAGGAATATCCTTCCATTTGGTAACATCCCCTTCAATCTCCTTTTTTTAGTGTAGAATAATGTTCAGCATATAGATCTTTTACATTCTTAGTGAGGTTGATTGCTAAATATTTCATTTTTTAGATGTTTTTGTAAAAGGCGATATTTGCATAATTTCTCTCTCAGTGAGATTTTGTTTGTGTACAGGAATACTATTGATTTTGGAGCATTGAATTTGTATCCAGCTACACTGCTCAATTTGTTTATTACCTCTGGTAGTTTTTTAATAGAGTGTTTTGGATCTTCTATATAGAGTATCATGTCATCTGCAAATAGTAATAATTTAAGTTCTTCCTTTCCTATCTTTATTCTTTTTATTTCTTTCTCTTGTCTGATTGTCCTGGCTAGTATTTCTACAATTCTATTGAATAAGAGTGGTGAGAGTGGACACTGTTGTTTTGTTCCTGATTTTAGAGTGAAAGCTTTCGGTTATGGTCCATTTAGTATAATGTTGGCTGTTGGTTTGTCATAGATGGCCTTTATGAGATTGAAATAGATAATGTATATTCCGAGTTTCTGAAGGGTTTTTATCATAAATAAATGTTGGGTTTTATCAAAAGCTTTTTCTACACCTATTGAGATGACTGTGTGGTTTTGTTTTTGCTCTATTGATGCAGTATATTACATTTTTTGATTTGTGTGTGTTAAACTATCCCTGCATTCCTGGAATGAATCCCACATGGTGGGATGTATAAACTTCTTGATGATTTGTTACATTCTATTTGCCGGTATTTTATTGAGAATCTTTGCATCAATGTTCATTAGTGAGATTGGCCTATAGCTCTTCTTTTGTCCCGGTCTTTCTCTGGTATCAGAGTAATACTTGCATCCAGGAATGATTTATGGAGGATTGCTTCCTTTTCAATTTCATTGACGAGTTTACAAATTATTGATATCAAATCTTCTCTAAATTTCTTATAGAATTCAGCCACAAATCCATCAGGACCTGTGGTTTTTTTGTTGGTAAGTTTTTAATACATTTTCAATTTCAGTAGCTGATATTGAGTTATTCAAAATTGTTATATCTTCTTGGTTGAGCTTCGGTAGTTCATATGTTTCTAGAAATCTGCCCATATCCTTTGTTTTCCACCCTATGTGAGTTGAGATTTTCAAAGTAGGTATTTCTGATCCCCCAGAGAAGCTCAGCCCTAAAAGATAAGTTCCTCTCAAGATGGCCCTTGGTTATAGTACTTTAAGAAATGGCAAACACTGCAGGGGTTGCTTCTCTAATGCCTGTCTGCTGTGCAGAAGGGTCACTTCAAAACTAAATTCCAGGGGCTGGGGATTTAGCTCAGCAGCATAAGCGCCTGCCTTGCAAGCAGGCAGTCGTGAGTTCGATCCCTGGTACTGATAAAAAAGACAAAAAGAAAAAAAAAAAAAACTAAATTCCGGTTAGGGATTTACAACTTGCCATAACTACAGCTTTCTCCTGCAGATATTGTTGTGTGAACTGTGGATGATTTTTAAGGCTGCTCGTTTTTTGTTTTTTGTTTTTTTTTTCCATACTCACCTTGTGGATCTCCTTCCTTTAAGGCAGCCAGGGTTGGGGTTATGCACTATACTTTGTATTTCTGTATATATGACATCACTGATTCTCTGCACTTTTTAACTTTTCTGCCAACTCTGTCTTAATTTCTGAAATGCTCCCATTTTCTCTCCTCAGAATGTAGTTTCTCCCTTCTGATTTTTCTCAGTGCAGACCATTTTATAGTTCTTCAATTTGTAGAGAGGATACAATATTTTATTCTAGGTATGAGCTACTTTCTGTATGAGAAAGAAGTATTCTATTGTTTTAGTAGTCATCTTTGCTACCTCGATCAATTAAATAAATAATAATAAGGCTGTATTAACTCAAGTAAGTTTAATTCATATTTTTGAGTCTGATTTACTCATTCAAAATTTAGAAATAATAATAAAAGTACATATATATGTGTGTATATATATATATATATATACTCATATAGGACATAATGGAATACAGTTGGATATCTAGTTTATCTGAATTCATTTTAGGTCACTAATTAAACTTCATCTTATATTAAGATAAAAACTGTATCAATGTCCTCTTTTTGTTTTCAAGCTTTTATTGTTCTTAAAACTAAATTTAACTCAGTTACTGATTCAGGAAAAAGATAATAAATATTATTTAGATTCGAAATTTTTAGAAGCATTTTTTAATTCAAAAGGACTTTTCAGCAGGATGAAGGCCTTTATAAAAAATTTAGATATTGATCTAAATAATTTGAAAGCTTAGGAAAGTTGGTTGAACAATTCTCTGACAATGAAATATAGTTAATTGTGCAAAACTTAAACACTTCAATTGAAATCCATGTAGTATTTTATGAATCTCTTAATAGCATTTTTCATCTCTTTATTTCTCAAAGTGTAAATAACTGGATTCAGGAGAGGTGTAATAACAGAATAAAACACAGCAAGAAACTTGTCAACCCATGTGATACTCAGTGGCTACACATAAATAAAGATTCAGGGCCCAAAGAAGAGCACCACCACTGTGATGTGGCAGTGCAGGTAGACAGTGCCTTGGATGAACCAGTTTTAGAGCTCTGGAGAACAGTGACAAAAATATATGTGTATGATATCAACAATAGAATAAAGCAGGTTACAGCTACAAATCTGCAGTCAATGTTGAGTAAAATTTTTAATTTATATGAGTCCGTGCAGGCCAGCTTAATTACCAGTGGTCTATCACAAAAGAAGCCATCTACTGCCCCGGGACCACAGAAAGGCAGTCTCACAATAACAATAATTTGCATGACTTATGGCATGCACAAAACCCACTATCCATGCAGTGACAACCAACCGAATGCATCTTCACAGGCTTATGATAGTGGAATAGTAGAGTGGTTTGAAATTGGCCACGTAGAGGTCATAGGCCATTACCACCAGAAGAACCATCTCAAGACCTGCAATGAAATGGGAAAAAAAGATCTGGGCCATGCAACCTCCAAAAGATACAATCTTTTTCTGCTTGAGAAAATCTGTGATCATCTTCAGAGTAGTGTTAGAGGAAAGCAATATATCAACAAAAGACAGGTTGGTCAACAAAAAGTACATGAGGGAGTGCAGGTGGATATTAGTGATGACTGAGATCATGATTAGAATATTTCCAGGTACAATCACCAGATGAAGCATGAAAAATATCAAGCAGAATAGGACCTGCATATTCCATGAGCATGTAATTTCCAGCAGCACAAATTCTGACACAGTAGACTGATTCCCTCCATCTATTTTATTCAGTTTGTCCTCTGGATTGACCTAGAAAGAGGAAAAAATTTTTAACTAGTAGCATTAGAAAGTGTTTAGTTTTTAGAATTTGATATTCTCATTGAAATTTAACATCTACGTATGATAAATGCAACTTTGAAAAGAAATATTAACTGATTATATATTGTTTTATGCTCCAAAGAGAAAGTAAATGTTACATCTGTTTTTAAGAAGCAAAATCTTAGATGAGACTTTCAAGAAACAGAAAATAAGTAGGGTTTTTT
Organism: Cavia porcellus; assembly: GCF_034190915.1. Taxonomy (NCBI): domain Eukaryota; kingdom Metazoa; phylum Chordata; class Mammalia; order Rodentia; family Caviidae; genus Cavia; species Cavia porcellus. The sequence continues at coordinate 38,044,858 of NW_026947489.1, forward strand.
TGATGCAGAAGTAATCAAGAGATTAGTCTTATGAGAAGGAGTGAAAAATGTAAGATAGCAAGATGAAAAACTAAACAGTGATTGTAATGTCACCTGAAATCTAGCTCCCATCCACAAATTCAGTAAAAAGAATCTGAGTTTGGCTCAACTAACCATCATTACACTATCTAAAAATATCAAGTCAGATAATTAGGAAGGGGAATGTGAACTAACTGAAATTCAGTACAAGTAATGTGATATAATTTTGTAATTTGTATTAAAATCATTCAAATCTAATGATCTCTTTCAATAAGATATCATAAAACTAAATTTTTAACCTAATCCCCTAACATAAGTATCAGAAGAATCTTTAGGAAAGAAGTCATGTTAAAAGCCATATAATAAATTTCCTGGCATGATAATTTGGTTTTAAAACAGGAATGTAATTTTTCACTAATTAAAATCTAGGATATTAGAGAAATAGTAATCAAACTCACTAGAAAAAGTAATAAACATGTACAAATTAAAAAGTGCAGATAAATAAACTACATTTGAAGGTAACTTAAATTTATATCGACTTCAGTTTTGAATAAAACACCATGTAACTTATTTATAATAGAAAATATTTCCATTCAATTATATAACTACACACTGGTATATATCTAAACTTTGAGACATTGCTATCTCCTGACAGACAAGAATATGAACTTTTTTTTCTTATCTGTTTACCTAATTATTATCAGTCTAAAAGGAGAAGAAATTATATTCATGTATAAGTAAAGCACACCTTTAAATGTTTATGTTGAGTAAGAATAAGGTGAAACTTTCAGTGATCACAGTTTTTAGATGTTACAATGACCTTGTTTTTAATTATCTGAATGTAAATTCAAAATTCTGAGGGTGAATGGTAAAAAAATAAATGCCTATTTATTTTCTCTTTTTACATTCCTCTTAGCAGTATTTCAGATTTTTTATGTTACACTCTCTTGTATAATTTTAAATTGCCATGGTGATGCCAAGGGCACCAGGTGAACAATGACAGCTCTTACCATCATATGCACTGCTTTCTATTTTCTTTATACAAGAACTCAGAATCATAAATTAAAAGTGGCATAGAAAAAAATTCTTCTGAAGAAATGAGTTAGCACGTTTGTTTTGGAAAAGAATCATTTATAGTTTTATGACTGACTTTATAATGTTCCATAAGGAAAGATATTTGCTTAATTTCTAAGGAAAGTATCTTGAAATTACCCTCTTTAAACTCATGATCCCTGAGAAATATGGTATTCTGAGTTGTTTCTTAAAAATCTTTTTCTTGTTAATAGAAACTCTACATGAGACAAAGAAAAAAGCTAATAGCAGAACAGGAGTCTGACTTTATTAGAGGGAGAAATTTTCTTAAAGATGAACGTGTACATTTCTAAGGAAAGATTCATTTGAAAAAACCCTGCCTTTTTATTAGTTTTAATGTTGCTAATATTTGATATTAGTGGACTAATGGTAGTATTCTCTTGATCAGTATTTTCAAGAATTAGTGGAATAACCACAGACTAATTGGGCAAGCATCATTTGAAATCTTACTCTAATACCGCCTTTCTAATCTTTAGTTAAACCTATCTCTATTCTCTTCATCAATAAAAAGGAAGTCATTATTCTAACATATATTCTCCGAAGAGAAGCTACAACACACAAAACACTGAAGCTGTTTCAATCCTCAGTGAATGTTAATACAAAACATTTCACAATTCTATTAAAGAAGTTGATCATTAAGCAGTACAACTTCGAAAGTTTATTGACAACCTTTTCTTTGCACAGTAGAATACTTAGCAAAATGCGTATGATAAACTTTCTCTAAAATACCTGCTACTTACATTGTCCCTAAATTAATGTATGCTCCCAGAAAGGAAATGATACTTTTACCCTTTCCCTTACCTTTCCTAGGGACATTAATGATAGCTTAAGAAGTCCCACAATGGATATAAGAGATTCTATTATAGCACTTTTGGAATTCTTATCAGTAATGGAAGGAAAATGCTCATAGTAGTGGTAACAAAATTTAGGGAAAAGAGACGAAGTTTATTATTCTTTTAGGAATATGAGAAAAAATTACACTATTTTGGATGTTTGCATATGAGGTACTTCAAAAATATTTTTCTACAATTTTATCTTTAAAATCCTGTGAGATACATTGCATAGAAAGAAAACTGGATCATAGAAGTTAGCACTGTAGACTGTCTGATGTAAACATTCATGTATTGCACTGTAAGAAAACTCCGAAGATCCTCCAGCTAGTGTGTGATGCCTTCATTTTCCTTAAGTTTAACTTTTTTTCCTTTTCTTTTTTTTTTTTTTTTAGTAAGGTCATTTTGCTGTCAGTAAGCTTTATAACTTCCTTCTCCTTGTCGGAAGCTTTCATCCATGCTGGACTTAAAAGCATCACTGAGGAAGCAGAACTTGAAAATGGGTTCACTGTTAGTAAGGTTACAGAAATTCCAGTAATAAAATGGAGAAAATGGGTGAATTGGTTTCTGAAAATGTTGGAAGTTAAACAAATAATTTTTCTCTCCAATTATAGTGAGTATGCATGAAAGAGAATCATAGAGATATTTTTTTTTTATCGGTACCGGAGATCGAACTCACGACCGCCTGCTTGCAAGGCAGGTGCTTATGCCGCTGAGCTAAATCCCCAGCCCTATAGAGGTATTTTTAAGAATTCTTTCATAAAAAAGAAAAAGATGATAGAGAAGGCCAAGTGTGGTGGTGCATGCCTGTAATTCCAGCACCTGGGAGCCTGAGGCAGGAGCATTGCTGTGAGTTTAAAGTGTGGCCTACAAAGTGAGTTCAAGGTCAACCTGAATTGTATAGTGAAACCCTGTCTTGAAAAGTGAAAAAGAAAGAAAAGAAAAAGGAAAATAATAGTAAGATGACTTACTAGACACATTTGTTTCTGTTAAATCCGATTCTCTTTTAGTCTTCTCTTCTGATGTATGCTTGAGATGCCATCTGTGTTTGGAGGAGACAGTATCTGTAGAAGTGCTTTCCTTCCGTCTGACATATATTTGCTCTCTGAAGCAATCCTTTGGGTTTAATTTTCTTGTACTGTTGAACAAAATGGAACACAAAAAGTACATGGAAATAATTTTCCTTGGACTTCTCTCAAGAACATCTTTATTTTTAACCATTTTCTAAATCAGAACAGGAAAGATGAAAATTTCATTTAAGTCAGTACACATTAAAGATTAGTAATTTAAAAATAACTCCTCATCTGATGATAAGTACTGAGAAAGCACATTTTGTAATATTGATCTCTAAGTTGATTTTGACCTACAAATCACATTCACTTCATATTTTAGTTCCTGCAAGATAAAGTATACCTTGTTTAATGTGATAGATGCTTGCTACAGAAAACCCCTGAAGTGGATGGAGTACCCAAAGACATGTCCTAGTTGTGCAAAAAGATTTCAGCTGACTGACTTTTTCGATATTATCTGTCATTAAGTGAGGCGATCCACTGGATATGAAATTATTAAGGTATGTTTATTTTTAAGGGTCATTGATATAAGTTTAAAATACATTTACCATGTTGGAAAAGCTCAAATATCTAAACATTATGGCTGGGGATATAGCTCAGTGGTAGTACCTGCCTGGCAAGCACGAGGACATGAATTTGATCTCCAGTACCAAAAAAAAGAAAAAAAAAAACAGAAATATTGAACTTATCAGAAGTCAAAATAAGTAAAGCATTTGAAGGTATAAGCATAGAAAAGGGTTTTTTTTTAAGAGGAAACTTAATTGCACAGGAAATAATAACAGGAATTGCTAAATGTGATAACATCAAACCGTAAGGTCTCTGAATGGCAAAGAGATCAATTAGTAGAATGAAACAACAACCTACAGGGTGGAAATAAATATTTTCAAGCTATTTCTGAGACAGAGGACTAATATCTAGAATATATAAAGAACTAAAATAAAAAAAGGCTACATAACATAAAAGATTCAATCAAGAAATGGTCAAATGAAACAGACACTTCTCAGAACAAATGGCCAACAAATATATGAAAAAAAATCCAACATTTATGGTCACTAGAGAAATGCAAATTAAAACAGCTGTAAGATCCCATGTTACAGCAGAAAGAATCATAATTTCCAAAAAGTTCCAAAAGAATAACAAATGCCAAAAGTGCAGCTGTGGTGCAAAGGATCGCTTACATTGTTGGTAAAAATGCAAGTGAGAAGGTACTATCAGTATGGAAATTTCTCAAAGAAGTAAAATTAGAAATCTCATAAGACTTAGCTATTTCTCTTCTAGGTATCTTCTTCCAAAAGCTAACAACTTCATACTATAGTAATACATGCATACAAATATTTATAGCAGCACAATTCTTAATAGCTAAATCCTAGACGCAGCCTGTATACCCATCAACAGATGATTACATAAAGAAGGTATGTATTATCTATACATAATGGAATACTACTCAGCTATAAAAATGGATAAATTTGAAACATTTCAAGAAAAATGAATGCATCTGGTAAATATTATACTAAAGAAAATAGACCACTCACAAAAGCTTAAAGTAAGTTTCTCTTATTTACGTAAGGCAAAGTGCAAACAAAAAACTGATAAAGGATGAAAGAAAAAAGAATATATCACTTATAAATGGGAAGAAATCCAGGCAACTAAGGGTAAGGGAAGAAAGAAAGAGAAAGGAGAGATTAGTATTATTAAGGTAAGTCATGTACAGGAATTTCATAACCTAAAAGAATAAAAAAAACTGTATCATAAACATCACTAAGAATAATAATAGGAATGAAAATGGGAGAAAAGAAATTTATGTGTGGAAGAGGTGAGGCTGACAGGCAGGGAAAAGGATTAAAAAAGAAACAAGCTGATTATATATATATATATATATATATATATATATATATATATATATCCATTCTCCACAATAAATGTATGCATCATGTACTACAAACATATACCAATAGAAGAAATAAAAAGTTACTCTCATTCCACTTCCTTTTCAGTATTCAATGGTATTTTGAACTCAGTGCTCCTAAAAGACAGGTAGTGAAACTTATTTTTGTTATAATCTCTAGGTCTCTAATGATATGATGTTGAACACTGTTTTGTATATTTTCCATCTGTGTATATTGACACATGAGGTTTTTGTTTATGTATCTGAACCCTTTTAATATCTTGTTGCTCATTTTTATCAAATGTGAATGTGAATTATAGATGATGTGTTTTATCAAATATGTCTTTTGCCATTGTTTTCTTCAATGTCTTATTATTTTGACAGTCTCACAAAGTAGATTTTGTCTACTTTGCACATTATATTTTTCTAAATTGTGACTTTGTACTTCTGCCTAAAAAGTAATTTCCATACCAACGTCGTCTCAACTCTCTCATATGTTTTCCTGTGGAATCTGATAGTTCTTAAATTTACATTTAATCCTGTGTCTTATTCTAAGTTAATTTTAAGTCGTGGTATAGAATCTACATATAAATTCATCATTTTGCATGTGGACATTCAGTTGGAAGAACCATCTTTTCCTCTTTTGTATTGCTATTGTTCTTTTGTCAAGGACTGGTGACCAATATTTGTGCAGTGTAATTGTGTGGCCTATTTGTTCCATTGATGTATTTGTCTATTGTTTCAGCAATACCATGTCTTCACTATTGCCCAATTCGTGATAACTACAGTATGTCTTAAAATCAGAAAGTGTCCGTACTTTGTATTTTTTTATTTTTTTAATAATTTGTGTCTTTATATTAAAAGTGAATTTCTTGTAGCTATCTTATATTTGGGTTTTTATCCAATAAGATTATTGTTCAATTGTCTTGTTGTTTTATAATGCCTTTGTCTGACTTTGGGATCAGGGTAGAATTGTCCTCATAGAATTGTAAGGCAAATATTTCTGACTTTAGTATTTTCAGAAAAATTTATAAAGAACAAGTATTCTTCTTTCTTTAAACATCTGGTAGCTATTATGAGTGAAGCCATTAGGACTTCGAAGTCTCCTTTTGCATGATTTCAAAATTACAAACTCAAAAGACTTACTCATTATGTGTCTTTTCATAAGTTATCTTTCTTCTTGTGTTTATCTAGCATTTCTCATTTTATATTCATTTTATAAATACTTCACATATAGTTTCCCAAATAGTCCTTCTAATAGTTTCATTTTTAAGATTGCCCCTGATGTTACCACACAATCTTCATTACATTCACAATGGCTCCTTGGGCTTATGTTTTACATGGTGTTTTCCAAATAAAGTCAGCTTCATCTGGCAGCACCACTGTGGTTCCAAAACTTCCTGAATGCCAGGGTCACCTGTGCAAATCTTCCCAACATGATATCAAAGCCAAATTGGGAGAATATGAAGCATCAGTCATCAATATCTTATGTTGGTTCTGCCTACCTATCTGTGTAGCAGAGACAGAACTGAGAAATTATAATGAGTGGGTAAGGGGAGATGCTTACTCTTATGTGTTAAGGTGCCAGTGCAATAAAGAGCTCTGACAACAAATACTTGGGAGTAAAACACCTCATTAATAAGGCACAGGTTCTCACTTTCATTCAAATCCACTAGATTTTTCAGGAATAGATGTTTCTCCATCTGTCATATGACCTCTAGCATTTTCCAGAAGTTTAAAGGCTTCTGTTTAGTGCATATCACTTTGAAAGTGTTGTTCAGTTTTATTGCAGTTATCTCTTGATCACGACTTCATTCTCTTAGAATATGCGCACAGGAGTAGATCACGTGGCAGTGCTGTTTTCAATTTTGGGGAGAACATCTATATAGTTTTCATAATGAGCATGAAACTTATGAGGGATGATGAAATACTTGCTGAATGCTTCAGTTAAAAAATATATCCCCTGAACAATCTTCCTAAACATACTCAGTCTCTCTTTTCACACACTTACTCCTTCTTTTTTGACATTTTATGAACCATTTCTGAAAGTCTTTTTTGTGTGTTTCAAAATCTGTTTTCATATTTTATAAGCTGTGATTAAAAACAAATGTGGTGAATGTGCTACAAGTACCAGACATGAAAACAGTGTATTCTGATAAACCTTGTTAACTGAATCTGACACCATGCATTATCTGCCTCTTCTCCAAAGCCAAAATTTCTCATGAAAGGAAAATATTTTTGATTGGTTCAGGATATTAAGGAAGGAATGATGATGAAATTAAAGGCATTCCACCAATGGTGTTCAAGGACTCTCCTTTCTTCCATGCTCTCACTAACATTTATTACTGTGTGCTTTATTTATGGACAAAATAATGTAATTATTATTAAATTAATAATGATAAAATAGATGCAATTTCAACAAAATTTCTACATATACAATAAATATATAAAATACATTGTTTTTATATAATAGGAATGATCTACTAATATCTAATGCAATAGAAATTTTTCATTGTAAAATTGTAATAAAATTTTACAATGAGGCCCAATGATAAATAGTTATCAGTTTGCTAAATTTTATAGAAAAAGCGTAATCAGGCATTAAATAACTAAAATTGTAGTTATTTTTCAAAATTAATTTATAAATTCTATCCAATTTTAGTTAATCTCCTAAATTTGTTTTTGTGGAATTTGGCACCTAATCTTAAATTATTCAGAAGTTTATTAAGAAGAACCATTGTCATTTAAACATGAAGTATTGTGAATGCATTGTTGAACCAGGTTAAACAGAAACTAAGTATAGTGTAGTACTGTCTTAGCAGCAAGATGAAATGCTCAGTGGAATAAGGAGAGACCAGATACAAACCAGGAATACAAGGATGCATGCAAAATGACATATTGATGCATGCAAAAATGACATATTGGTGGAGTTTCAAGCAAGAAGGCGGGCACACACTATCCCCTGAGCCCAGCCTATTTGGGACCCTAGCACTGTCAGGGTGCAGAGTAAGGGCTGGGTGGGTCTGGGGCACCTGCATCCGCCTCCACATGTGTCTGGAGGACTGTGGATTTCTAAGCAAGCATGTGAGCATCACCAGTTCCAGAGGCCCCACAGCCTGACGCAAGAGCCCAGCACATTCTCCCCCAAGCCAAGCCTGTTCGGGGCCCTCGAGCCTTCCTGGTGCAGTGAAGTAGATAGGCAGGTCAAAAGCACTTACACCAGCCTCCTCATTCTGGCTGGGCTTTGAGAACTGAGGAGTTCTAAGCACGCAGGGGGTGCACACTGTCCCTGGAGCCCAGCCTATCTGGAGCTGCAGAGTTCTAAGCAGGCAGAAGAGCACCACTGGTTCCAGATGCCCAGAGGCCCGGAGGAACTGGGTGCCAGAGTCCCAGGAGCTGTGAACATAGAAGTGGATTTCAAACAGACCCTGAGGAAGCTTTCAAATAACACTTGAAACACAGAAATATAGGAAAATGACAAAACAAAAGACCAAACTACAACCTCAAACCCCCAGCCCATCTCAAGAAACCCTAGGAATGATGTATATAGAAGAAAATATATGACATACACCTCAAATATTGGACATACTAGCTACTGAAATAACCAAGCAACTCTGGGAAGCTTTAAAGCAATTCAATCTTGAAATAATCTCCCAGATAAAGGAAGAAATGGAAGACATTCTGAATATAACTAAAGAAAACACAGTTAAAAAATTGGAGGAACTAAACAAAAAGATAGAATCCCTAGATGAGCAATATAAGAAATAATAGACAAAGCAGATGCACAGAGATATACAGGAAATCAAAAATTCCACTGAAAGCTTAAAAACTGCCTCAATGAAAGTGAAGATAGAATTTCGGACCTGGAAGACAGGATTGCAGCTAGTGAACAGGAAAGGAAAGATCTTTTAAAAATAACAAGGAATCAGGAAATAACAATTCAACAACTGCAAGATGATGCAAAGAAAAACAGTGTAAGATTGATAGGGAGTAACGAAAAAGAAGGGGACAACGTAAAGGATGTCTGACCGGAGCCGCGGGAGACAGGAGACCAAACTCGAGCAGGATCAGCTCTCAAAGTTTATTGCGTACAGCAAACCGGACCTAACAAGGTCCGCCACCCTCAAGGTTGGTTCCTCTTCTGCCCGTTGGGGGCAGGAACAACCTCTTATAAGGGGAAGCAGTATCCAATCACAGAGAAGCGTGTCTAACAAGCTGATAGGCTAGCGTCACGGGTAACTGGGCAGACATGACAATTTGGCGGGCTTGTTCAGGCCGGGAAGAACCCGGAAGCAGGAAATGGGTGCCATCATAGGCGGCTTCCCACATCTCCCCCTTTTTTATTTATTAAAATAGGATGGTCTGTGGGTCCCTCCAAGGTGTCTATGACCTTGTTGCTGTTAGACACCTAGGAGTGGGCCTACCTTGCAGGCCGAGGCATGAGAGAATGTAGAGGTCTATACCCTGCTGTGCATCACCCTGTTTTGTGCATATCCTTGCACCAGGACCATGCTCAAGGTGAGTGGTTCATTTTTTCGCAGGGCCAGGCTTTTGTGAACCGAACCTGGATGCATATAGACATTCATTCCTGCCTTCCCCCCAACCTTTGGGGCGGATGGCACTGCAGTACCCTTGGTCTCGCATCTCAATGCCAATAATTTGACTCCGGGAGGGACCCCTGGCCTTATAGGCCATGTATATCTGAGTGGAGCCTGTCTTAGGTTGACCGGGAGGGCTTTTCCTGTCTTACCCGTCATTGGCTTGCCCACTCAGCTCTTATAGCTGATGTTCTGCAATGTGAAGGAGATATGCGGCGGCCTGCTGGCCTGATGGGCCACCTGCTGCCATTTGCATGGCCTCCATAGCTGTGATCTTAACCTGCTGCTGAGTTTGTATGAGGCGATCTAACAAGCATTTAATAACCACAAGCCCTACTAGGATAGCGATGGCAATTAGGATCCAAAAAGAGGTAATCGTGGGACAGAAGGAAGAGAAATGGAGGGTCGACTGGAGTTAAGCGGGTGGGTCATAATCAAGGACTGTTTGATTGATGGTGTAAACCCTGGGTGAGGCGGGCGAGGCCGCCGAAAAAGGTGCCAATGTGGGCGGGTGGTGCCAAGGACCCCAAAGATATTGTGGTGATTCTGTGGAATCTGAGCATATCACAGGGGTGATTAATAGGAATCCACAGAATAGAAAAAACTCTAAACCAGACATTTTAGTTTGTAGATGGTCTCGGGCGCTGAGCGTCGGTCCCAGAAGGGTCGAGTTGACTTGTGTCCGCGGGCTTATCCTCCTGTGCTTTATCAGGAACTGGTGGGGAGTTTACTGCTCGCGTCAATCTTTCCGGGACCCACAGCGGCTCGCGACCTGGTTCCTGTGGGAAGACACAAACCGCACCTCGGGTCCAGCTAACCACTGGATCCGGGCCCATCCATTGTCCTGTAAGGACATCTTTCCATCTCACCAGCCCTTTGTCGGCCGGGGACGGGTTATTGTGCTCCATGGCAGGGGAATGATTATTGTGATTAAGGTTTAAAAAATTTATGGTAAAGAGTGCCAATGATATTCTTCCTTTGGGCGTTAGGCCATGGCCTATTCCCTCCTTTTGTTTTTGTAAGACACCCTTGAGTGTCCGATGGGATCGCTCAATGATGCCTTGTCCTTGGGGGTTGTAAGGAATGCCATGTTTAAGAGTGACCTCCATTTGTTGACAAAATGTCATAAAAATTTTGCTGGTATAGGCAGGACCATTGTCTGTTTTTAGTATATTGGGCTTTCCCCAAGCAGCCCAGGCTGCCAGGCAATGATTAATAGCGTGGGTGGCCCTTTCTCCGGGTTCTGCCGAGGCAAACATAACCTAGGAGGCGGTATCTACCGAAACATGAACATATTTAAGTTTTCCGAATTCTGGGATGTGTGTAACATCCATTTGCCAAATATGATTTGGGCGAAGTCCTCTTGGGTTAATGCCAATAGATTGTTGGGGTGAAGAGATCACACAAGCTGGGCAATACCGTACAATCTCTCGTGCTTGTGCTCTCGTGATGTTGAAGCGCGCCATGAGGGGGCGGGCATTAAATGGAACTGAGAGTGGAATTTTTGGGCTGCTTCCAGAGGGTTGGGAAAGGTGAAGACCCATATTGGGCGCGTGGCCGAGTCTGCCAAGGCATTGCCCTCCACCAAGGGCCCAGGTAAATTAGTATGGGCTCTGATATGTGAGATGAACACTTTTGAGGTTGTATTCCATAGCTGATGTTGAATACCTAGGAATATGGAGGCTACCGTTGAAGAGGGTTTAATGGGACCCGCCGTCTCCAGAACTTGGAGAGCATTTACCACATACGGAAGGAACGTCCTCCTCCTCCCCCAGAAGGGGGCGCAGGAGGTAATCCAGGAAGTAGCTCTCCCTCTAACCAGGGCGGTGCCATAGGTTGTGGGCGCCCTCTGGCGGCCACGGGTGGAGGTGGCAGCCCAGGGAGCAACTCCTCTTCCGGCCACGGCGGTGCAGTAGGGCCTGGCGCCCTGAAGGGGGCGACCATGGGTCGCGAGCTTCGGAGCCCTTGTGTTTCTCTGGAGGCCCAAAGTCAGGTGTGACTTCGGGCTCCTCCGAGCACTCGGATCGAGCTTTGTCAAGAGCCTGTCGGGCTGAGCAAAGCCCGGGGGTTTGTTCGTCCGTCAGACAAGCCCTAATCAGTTCCCACAGGGGTAAAACCATGGGATCCAAGCGTCCCTCTTCTCGGGCGCATCTAAGATCCCCTCCTAACTTCTCCCATGACGGGAGGGTTAGAGAGCCCGTGGGCCAAAACCAGGGGGCAATTTCATTAACACTATCCAGAAATCTCGAAAGGGTGACCCGGTTTATGTAGATGCCTCGGGTCCGCAGCAGGACTCTTAGGGAGTCAGCGAGGGATTTGCGAGCAGCGTTGCCCACAATGGCGAAGCGAAAGCGAAACAAATGCAAAGAAAAAAAAAAGACCGGCGTCCACCCGTGTGGCGCTCAAAATCTGTTAGGTGCGTCCACCCAACCCAGGCGATCTAGTACTCACCTGTCCCGGGAACCGCTGTATCTCACGTAGCTGATCAGGGTGAAGAGAAGAGGCGCTCGGGCCTTCCGTTGTTATTGGGCCAGGTCCTCCGTCGTTCCGCAGGCAACAGCAATCGCACCTCCCGGCCGAAGAGGCACGTCGCTGAGTCTTTTACCTTTTTCCCCGTACGGGCCACCAGATAACCGGAGCCGCGGGAGACAGGAGACCAAACTCGAGCAGGATCAGCTCTCAAAGTTTATTGCGTACAGCAAACCGGACCTAACAAGGTCCGCCACCCTCAACGTTGGTTCCTCTTCCGCCCATTGGGGGCAGGAACAACCTCTTATAAGGGGAAGCAGTATCCAATCACAGAGAAGCGCGTCTAACAAGCTGATAGGCTAGCGTCACGGGTAACTGGGCAGACATGACAATTTGGCGGGCTTGTTCAGGCCGGGAAGAACCCGGAAGCAGGAAATGGGCGCCATCATAGGCGGCTTCCCACAGATGTCAAGAGGATATTTAGAGAAGTAATAGCTGAAAATTTCCCAAACATGAGATCAAAAACCGACATCAGGTTCAGCGAAGCCTATAGAACTCCAAATAGCCATAACCAAAATAAAACTACACCCAGACATATAATAATCACCATCCCAGTCCAACACAAGAATAGATTATTAAAAACTGTCAGAGAGAAAAGACAGATCACTTATAAAGGAAAACCCATCAGAATCACAGCAGACTTCTCAACACAAACAATAAAGTCAAGAAGAGCATGGAGTTAAGTGACCCTAAAGCAAAATGATTTCCAACCTAGACTGATGTACCCTGCAAAACTATCATTCAAAATCAATGGGGAAATACAATACTTCCATGACAAAGAACAGCTGAAGAACTTCATGAAGACCAAGCCAACCCTACAAAAAATATTGAGATACAGTTTAGATATACAAAGGAAAAGCCACTAAGCAAAGCAGATAAATTTTTTTTGTCTTTTTCCTTTTTATCAGTACCAGGGATCAAACTCACGACTGCCTGCTTGCAAGACAGGTTCTTATGCCACTGAGCTAAATCCCCAGCCCCCAAAGCAGATAACTAAACAGAACAGAAAGATAAAGATGCAATGGCAGAAAGATAATATGTCAACAATAAACCAGCATATAACAGTTATAACTATTAAGGTAAATGGTCTCAATGCACCAATCAAAAGAAACAGACTGGCAGAATGGATCAAGAAACAAAATCCAACCATATGCTGTTTACAGGAAATCCATCTAAGCCAGAAGGATACTCACAGACTGAAAGTCAAAGGATGGAAAACAATACTTCATGCAACAGGAATCCAAAAAAAAAAAAGCAGGAGTAGCCATTCTGTTTGCAGAAAACATGAACTTTAAACCAACAATGATCAGAAAGGACAAAGAAGGTCACTACATACTTAAAATGGCCATTCTCTCAAAACTATTATACAGATTCAATGCAATCCCAATAAAATACCATCAACATACCTTATAGATCTAGAGAAATCACTCCTAAAATTCATCTGGAACCAGAAGAGACCTAGAAGAGCAAAGGCAATTCTATGCAGCAAAGACAAAGCAGGAGGCATCATAATCCCTGACTTGAAGTTATACTACAAAGCAACAGTAGTAAAATCAACATGGTACTGGAATCAAAACAGAGCTGAATATCAATGGAATAGATTAAAAGATACAACCACAACTACAAACACACTCAACCACCTTATCTTTGATAAAGGAGCCAAGCAGGTTCACCGGAAGAAGGACAGTCTCTTTAATAAATGGTGTTGGAAAAACTGGCTCTCCATTTGCCAAAAACTAAAACTAGACCCATGCCTATCACCATGTACTAAAATAAAATCTAAATGGATCAAAGATCTGAATACTAAAACAGAAACACTAAATCTATTAGAAGACAAATTGGGTAGAAACCTTGAAGACATAGGGATAGGTAGAGAATTCATGAACAGGACTCAAACCGCACAGGAAATACTTCCCAGAATCAATAAATGGGACCACCTCTTATTAAAAAGTTTCTGCATGTCAAAAGAAATCTCCAGCATAGTGAAAAAAGCCCCCACAAATGGGAAAAGATCTTAGTGAACTCCCCCTCAGACAAGGGACTTTTGTCTAAAACATATAAAGAATTTTAAAAACTCAGACTCCAAAAATTCAAAGATCCAGTCCAAAAATGGGCATCTGAGATGAATGCACACTTCTCATATGAAGAAATACAAATGGCAAATATATGAAAAAATGTTCATTATTATTGGGCATTAGAGAAATGCAAATTAAAACCATACTCATAAGTGAAAAAAATCAAACTCGCATCTGTGAACACTGAATAGTTTCCCTAGTGTAGGAAATGATTCAAATATATAAAAGTATGTGGTAAGCATGATTCCCCACTATGTGGCCTTGAAGCCTTATAAAGTTCTCACTCATTAATTGGAATGGCTTTATTTTGGGCTATTTGATATTATGGCCTGTGATGCAATGAACAGCTATTTTGAAGAAAACAAGACATCATAATAGCTAGTACTGATTTAATACCATCTTGTTTTGAAGCCACACCAAACTACGGCTCTTCTGTCTCCATTGATTTTATCATGTAGTATCTTCCTGGATTTTATCGTATGTGGTAGTATAAACAAAAATTTTTATAGGCAAAGAGACAATATAGGAACCATTGTTCATTTTTCTGTTAGCCGGTTCTAAATACTCTACAATGCTTTCATCCACTTGAATGGTGTTACACTGTCTTGATATGTTCGATGCTATAGCATATGAAGTTATATTCAAATATTTCAAGGAAAAAGACACTATGGTAACTACTATTAAGTCGGGTTATTTGGTGATGAAGCACTAGGTTGCTGAAAGTGTCATGCTTTGACCTGTATTGTTATGTTGTTATGCCCCATTTTATCTCAACGTCTCCCTTATTCATTAAAAAATTATTTAATTTTTTAAAGTTCTTTTTTAAACTAAGGGGAATAAATCAAAAAAACTAGCAGGATATATTATAGTAACTTTTTTGATTTCCTATTAACTTGAAGTCCTATAATACCCCCGTTGTCTTGTTTTGACTGATTAGACTCCATTCTGCTCTGTATGAAAGTATCAAGTATCAGAGTATAGGCAACTACTTTGAAGGCAATAAGATTCACTATGATGCCCATTCTTGTTTGACTATTATCCTCTTTTGAGGTTCTGTAACATTTACAATGTTTAGGTTTTATTGGTCTTGTTCTCTACTGTTTTGTTCAACTTTATAATACCTAATGAGATAGACAATTCTTCTTAAGGAAGCAAGAGGCATTATGGTAACCATTGTTGATAACCTTGTACTCTGTTTTTACATCATGTGCTATGTCTATCCTTGGTTTTGACTGACAGCTTTGTTTTATCATGCTTGATTTTATTCTCTTACAAAATAAGTAATAAGATCTAAGGGAGCAATAAAACCCAAAATGTGTAAATTTTGTTGTAATAAAGAGAGGGGAAAAAAGTGCCCTAAAGGATACAACAGCAAGGGTATTTAGGTGTGTTAAATAGAAGACCATATTAATATTTTTATTGGATTTCTGAACACAACTATTTGCAGTCTCATTGTTTGAATGTTCACTTTGTATGCTTTGATTCTGTGACCTGAAACACCGTTTCTAAGATGATAGCATGTAATCTATTAACTGGTGATAGCTTACTGTTTTGTTTTGTTTTGTTTTGTTTTGTTTTGTTTTGTAGTTCTGAATTACTTGTAACCTTACGTTGTTTTGTTTTGTTCTGCTTTTTTTCTCTTTCTCCTTTTAAATTAAAAAAAAAACCACTCTGAGATTCCATCTCACTCCTGAAAGAATGGCCAGGATCAAGAAAACCAACAACAACAAATTTGAAGAAGCTGTGGAGAAAAAGTAACTCTCCTACACTGTTGGAAGGAGTGTAGACTGGTGCAGCCTTTGTGGAGGTCAGTCTGGAGATTTCTCAAAAAGCTGGGAATGGAAGTCCCATTTGTTCCAGCTATTCCACTTTTAGGCATGTTCCCAGAACTGAAAGCATCATACCACAGTGATATATGTGCATCTATGTTTATAGCAGCACAATTTGTAATCGCCAGATCTTGGAAAAAACCAAGTGTCCATTAACTGAGGAATGGATAAACAAGTTGTGGTATTTCTACACAATGAAGTACTACTCAGCTATAAAGAAGGATCAAATTGAGATATTTATCAATAAATGGGCACAGCTTGAAACCATACTCATAAGTGAAATAAATCAAACTCACATCTGTGAATACCAAATAGTTTCCCTAATGTAAGAAATGATTCAAATATATAGAAGTATGCGGTAATCATGATTCCTCATTATGTGGCCTTGAAGCCTTATAAAATTTTCACTTATTAATTGGAAAGGCTTTATTCTGGGCTGCTTGATATTATTGCCTGTGATGAAATGAACAGCTATTTTGAAGAAAACAAGTCATCATAGTAGCTAGTGCTGATTTAATATCATCTTGTTTTGAAGCCCCACCAAACTATGGCTCTTCTGTCTCTATTGGTTTTATCATGTTGTATCTTGCTGGATTATATTATATGTGATAGTATAAACAAAAATTGTTATAGGCAAAGAGATAAAATATAAACCATTGTTCATTTTCTGTTAGCTAGTTCTAAATACCCTACAATGCTTTCATCCACTTGAATGGTTTTACACTGTCTTGATATGTTTGATGCTATAGTATATGAAGTTATCTTCAAATATTTCAAGGAAAAAGACACTATGGTAACTACTATTAAGTCGGGTTATTTGGTGGTGAAGCACTAGGTTGCTGAAACTGTCGTGCTCTGACCTTCATTGTTATGTTGTTATGTTATCTTTTATCTCAATCTCTCCCTTATTCATTAAAAAAAATATTGTTATTTTTTATGATTTTTCAATTAAGGGGAAAAATAAAAAATAACAGGATATATCATAGTAACTTTTTTGATTTCCTATTAACTTGATTTGAAGTCCGGTAATACTCCCACTGTCTTGTTTTGACTGATTAAACTCTGTTCCATTCTGTATGATAGTATCAAGTTTGAGGGTATTGGCAACTATTTTGAAGGCAATAAGATTCACTATGATGCCCATTCTGGTTTGACTATCATCCTCTTTTGAGGTTCTGTAAGATTTACAATGTTTAGGTTTTATTGGTCTTGTTCTCTACTGTTTTGTTCAGCTTTATAATACCTAATGAGATAGACAATTCTTTTTAAGGAAGCAAGAGGCATTATGGTAACCATTGTTGATAACCTTGTACTCTGTTTTTACATCATGTGCTATGTCTATTCTTGGTTTTGACTGACAGCTTAGTTTTGTCATATTTCACTTTATTGTCTTCCCAAAAAAAGTAATAAGAACTATGGGAGTAATAAAACCAAAAATGTGTAAATTTTGTTGTAAAAAAGAGGAAGAAAAAGTGTTCTAAAGAATACAACTGCAAGTGTGTTTAGGGGTATTAAATAGATGACCATATTAATGTTTTTGGTTGGATCATTGAACACAACTGTTTACAGTCTCACTGTTTGAATGTCCACTTTGTATGCTTTGATCCTGTGATTTGAGCAACTATCTCTAAAATGATAATGTATAATCTATTAAGTGGGGATTTCTTACTGTTCTTTTTTTTTTTTTTGAAGTTCTGTATTACTTGTACCCTTACACTGTTCTGTTTTGTTTTTGTTTTTTTTTTCTCTTTTTCCTTTTAAATTAAAAAAATGACATGTTAATCCACAAGGAAATTCCATTTAATAAATGGTACTTGGGTTACTGTTTATAACCAACTGGAAATAATGTCAAGTGATTGTCTTTAGTTCTGCTCTCCTGGCTGCCTTGATGTCTTCAGTTGATTCAAAACCTTTACCTTTATAAAAAATATGAGGAAGAGCAAGAAGTCATACACACAATACAATATCCAGAGAATATGGTGTAGGAAGGTGTATTGTAACGTATTTCAAACCTACCTATTCCATTGGATGGCTTTGGCAACAACATTCACCTTATTTGTGAAGACACTCACTAGAGAGTGGTTCCAGAACTGATAGAGAAAGTGACAAAAATGACAGGGAAAGTGTGTGTGAAGCAAATGCTATTTTCTAAGGTGGATTAATGGCAAAGTTCCTTTTATTGCAATGCATTTTTAAAAATTTAAATAACCTATATTTTGATCACTGCTTATATGTATGTATGCTCAAATGAATCATTTATAACAGTAAATAATTGGAAATATTGTGACTGTCTTGCAGAGGAAAATATTTATCTATTTTTTGTCATATTCATTAAATGGAAGATGTAATCCTTAAAAGGGAGGAAACAGGATGACAGTGACTAAACACATAATTCTTTGAAACATAGAATTGAGTGAAAATAAATTTTATAAGACCAGCATTTATATCATTTTAACAATAATGTGTATGCCTAGTGTAACGCTTCTATTAACTTTTCATTGCTGAGATAAAAATATCTGACATACACAATCTAAAGGACAGAAGTTTCATTTTAACTAACAGTTTCAGAAATCTCAGTCCCTCATCAGTTGGCATAAGATGAAACATCGTGGCAGAAGACTGTAGAGCAGGAAATCTGTTCACTTCCTGGCAAGCTGGAGGCAGAGCACAGGTGAAGAGCCAGACAGCAATGTGTGAGGGCAAGATACAGCGCAGGGCAAGGCTCCCATGACCCAGTCAGAAGTGTGGTTTGCTAATCTCCCAGGCATTTCTTAAGACAATCAAGTTGAAAATTAAGAATAGCCATCAAATTGAGTAATAATTTGGAAAGAAAATAAAATAATATGTTTCTAGAACTGAAAATAGTGGTTATCCTTCCCAAGAAAAAAGTAGTTGTATGTAAAGAGTTGCTTGGGCTCTTTAATCATCTCTAATATTTCAAGTGAGCCGAAAGAGAATCTAAATCAAATGCATCAAGATTTTAAAAATTTAGTAAAACTACATTCACCAATACATCTAACCCTAAAATTAGAATTATTTCTAAGGTATATATACACATAAGCACAACGGTTTCCAGAGGTCCTGTTCCTATGTTCCTCATTCAATTTTTAAAATAAGAATTTAGTCTAAAATATTCCCTGCACATGTGGTTAGGAATAAATATTTAAGGAAGCTTGTCATTCTAGTTACCGTAATATGCATATTTTTTCACAGATATTGATGGAGAAGCTTCTCTTTCTCTCTCAATCTCTCTCTCTCAATCTCTCTCTCTCTCTCAATATCTCTCTCTCTCTCTCTCTCTCTCTCTCTCTCTCTCTCTCTCTCTCTCTCTTTCCTTTCTGCTACCGGGGATCAAACTCACAACCTTGTGTTTGCCAAGCAGGAGAGTTTGTGCCACTGAACTAAATCCCGAGCAAAATGGAGAAACTTTGGCTAGAACTTACTCTTTGGATAAAAGCAGATGCTTTGAATTTGATTTCAAACTGGTTGTAGAACATCAACATGAACAGTAGATTTAGATTTATAATTTAGTACACTTGGTGGTTTTATTAGTGTATTTTAACAGCCTGGATATTCCCTATTTTGTTGAGTATGAATGCTAGAAATACATTGAAGCTTGATCATTTGTTGTTTATTTATGAGGATCAACGTAAGAGAAATTCTATTGTTTTTTTGAAAGATATATGAGTGAGATATGAATCCAAACATTAAGAAAATAAGGCAAAATGTGCTACTTGAAAGTTATTTGCTGGGAGGAATGTTTTTTTAAAAGAAAAACAATGTAGGAGCGAGCTGTCTCAGCTGCAGACCCAAATGGCGGCATCACAGGGCCCTGGGGATGGACGGAGCCCTGGCCGCCAGTGCGGTGGCCTCAGCTGAGGCCCAGTCTGGTGACCACTGTGTTCCCCCACGTCGCTGCTTCCCAGGGGGCGGTGTGCTGGGGAAAGGGACAGCCAGCAGTGGCAGGAAACCAGGAACCCAAGCCCTCCTTGTATGGGGTGTGGTACGTGCTCCCTGAGAAAATTCACCCAAATGAAAAGAAAGTGACTGCTGCCTGGTGAAGCTGCTGAGTGAGGCCAGCACATCCTGAATTACATTGGGGAAGACTGCTGTCACCCTGGGGTCTGCGGGAGATTTCTCTGCATAGACTTTAAGACTGCCTTTCTGAAAGGGGGATTGGATCTGGATTGGATAACGGTGAAACTCAGTTTAAGAATAAGGTTATAGGAGAAAATGACATTGCTCTACTGTGTTGATCAGATTTATGGAATGTTTGATGAGAAAACAAAACAAAGGAAAACTCTCTTTCGACAATGGAAGAAATACCCTGACAAACTCATCATTCACTGCAAAGATCTCTGAATGTTCCACTTCTGTCTGCAGTACACAAAAGAAGAGGAAATCAAAAGGATTGTTATAATAGTGTGATAATTCATCATACCCCGGCTCCTAAACTACTTAAAAGATTATTTCTGTTTTCCTATGCAACTACTGCACCAAAGGACACAGCCACTGATCCCAAGGGACCACACAGTAATGTCTGACACACTTAAAGACTGGTGTAGGGAATTGGAGGGTAAGGACCAAAGGCAAAGTGAAGTACAAAGCAGTGAGTGTCCATGAAGGCTACAGAATTTGTGAGAGGTTGCCAGCATTTTTCCTTATCTGCACCCCTCTTCTGGAGGAGGATGTGCTGTGTTTTTGGGGTCATGGATACCAGTATGGTGTTGGGCCTGCAACGTGAAAGTGTCCTTTTGAAAAATGTCAGCCATGCCCAAGGAATAGGATGATGGTATTTTGCAGATGCAGAAGAGCTTCTTGGATGGAATTTACAAGACCGTTCACAGGCCACCTTAGAAATTGTTAGAACCGAAGACTTGTCAAGCAACCTCCTATACCCACAAGAAATCCAGACTGCATACTCTAAATTTAAACAACTGTTTCTGATAGATAACAGTACTGAATTTTGGGCCACAGATATAAAATGATTTTCTCTCTTGGAAAGTAGCAGCTCGCTTAACATAATCAGACATTGTCTGAAAAAAACATTAGAGAGAGATTATAGAATGCATGGAAGCACAAAATATGAGCATACTTTTAAAGGAGAATGCCTCTACCTTCTTGCTGCCTCTTTTCTTCTCTGGTGCAGGTGATGACAGAACCCCACCATCAAACTGAACTGGTTTTCAGAGCCTTGTCCAATAGGAATGAGTCATGGGTGGCCACTGTTTCTTGGATCTCTGCAACTATCTCCACCAGAGTGACAGAGAGGAGGTTCCTGTGTGCCAGCTTTTCTAAGATTGTGTCTAGAAAAGCAGCTGGTGCACCAGAATCCCCCAGCATTTGAGTTCACAGAGACTTTCTTGACCATTTTATCAGATAGCCTGTATATACCTATTTTTAGAATCTTCTTCTTCAACTTATCTCATCAAAAAGATACTAACATGGGTAGAGAAAGCCTGGATACACAATGCAAGCCCCTGAATCTGCTCACCATGTAGGATTGGTCTGCACAGTTTGTACCCAAAGCACAAACTCTGCTCAAAAACCATCTCTGTAGAAAAGGCCAAAACTGGACAAAGGCCAGCAGAAAGGAATGTGTTTCAAACATCAACGACAACTTTCTTTGCCACTCACCCAATCTAAGTCATCTCCCAAAAGAAGATTTTTCATGGAAAAACCACATCATTTAATTTAAAAACTTCTGGACAAGGGAATTAGCAAACTTAGTAACTCTTGGGATGAGCTGCAAGACAACTTCCAGGAGCTCTGTGACAATTGGTACCGCAGGCACACTGACTGCCATGGCTGGTTGTTGCCTCAGGTAGAGGGGCCAGAAATCAAAGTTTGGGTACAGTGCTACTTGTGTTGGATTCCAGGAGCCCAAATTGTAGGTGCTGACAGAGTGGCCACTGTGAACAAACTCTTTGAAATGATGGAGGAAGTCCAGATTTTACAAGAGAAAACCAACAAGCAGCACCACAGCCCTGCACCCTGCCAGGGCAAGGTGCCCTGCCTGTTGAAGAACTCTGTCCATCTGTCTTCACTGTTTCCTTTTGCTTTGCTCCAGAGACACTTGTCCAAGCCTGTCTTGCCCACCAGCTGCTGGAAAACTTTGGGAGATGAGGAAGATCTGGCCAAAGGAGAGGATGAGTTTGTGGACTAGGGGACATGTGACTTGTGTGTTCAGTGACTGTGGTGAGGTCTATGGGAGGTTGGGACCACTAATCCTGGACTAGTGTCTTGCTAATACTAAGAGGGGCCTAGCTCAGCCTCTGTTGGAGAAAAATCTAGGCCTTGAAGAAAAGAACTGGCTCTCATTTTTTTCATGGTTCTGAACGACTATGCAATTAAAACCATACCTCAAATATGGATTTCCTACTTGACCCAGCATAGGATTGTGGCTGTTTTCTGATGCCTAAGTACTAGAGAGAACCACCAGGGTCAGTTTATT
The DNA here is from genome assembly GCF_034190915.1 of Cavia porcellus. Classification (NCBI taxonomy): domain Eukaryota; kingdom Metazoa; phylum Chordata; class Mammalia; order Rodentia; family Caviidae; genus Cavia; species Cavia porcellus. The sequence goes on from NW_026947489.1 coordinate 38,067,238, forward strand.
ACTACAAAGAGCTTCAGCTCGATATTCTTAGGCTCACTTTGTTCTTTTGGTTCTTTCTTTCTTTCTTTTTTTTTTTTTTTTTTGGTACCAGGAACCAAACTCACAACCTCACTCTTGCCAGGCAAGTGCTGTGTGCTGAGCTGGATCCTTGACCCCTTCTGGTTCTTTCTGTGCCAAGGTAATTTCTCTCACCACTGGGAGTAGTAAACTGATAGCCCTTTTCAATTAGGAGCAAAGTCAGCGTTAGGAGGTATTTGTGTGCATTCAAAGATTGAGATAGAGTTTACTTAAACTACAGCATTTTCCTTTCTTGTGTTCCTTGTGGAAAAGCTAGAAATTTCCATTGTTGCCCCACACCTTAACACTCAGCCCCTGCTTCCTGCTCCTGGACTGTGTCTGGTGTCACACTTCCAGTGCTGGGCCAACTGCCCCCCACTCCTCCCTGGGGTGACGGCTGTGGGTCTTTCCTCAGTGCTGCCCTCTTTGCTGCCTGCCTTGGAGCACACAGTCCTAGAGTCTTGCTGCTGAACTTGCAGATAAAACTGGGGAATCTCTAGGTTTGCCCAGAGGAGCTTCCTGGCCTCTGTAGTTTGCCAGTGTTTAAACACCTTGACCCTTGAGCATGCTGGTCCAATGTGGTTCTTCAGCTGCTTCCCAGCTGCCTGCTTGCCTCGCCTGCTCTGGTCCTGCACAGTCTGCTGGTCTCGGCGTCTTGTGACTGCAGCTTGCATTCCAGGAAAGCAGAAAGCAGTTCACGGGCAATGCTAGAAGTGATGATTCTTAAAGGACACCTCAGTGATTTAAGGAGCCATAGAAAAAAGTTCACAATGCCTGGTCTTCTCCTTGGATCTGTTGTCTAAAGTCCTATAGATTTTTTTAATGTAGGAAAATATACTTTGTAAAGACTAGTTTTTTTTTTCATTCACAGTGGAACTCTTGTCAAATCCTACAAAAGAAAGGGAAAAAACCCTAACATTAGAATCTTTCAGCTTGAATGTCCGCCTTCTATATAGTCTTGCTCTTCACAATATATCCCAGTTTGAATGTTAGATGTTTAGAAATACCTGCTCTGGAGGGCAATAGGAGAATTTGTAACCTTTGACAAAGGAGTTTCCAGTTTGCAGTGAATCACCTTTGTACATACAAACATTTTGCTCATCTCCATTCCACCATAGTGTGCAAGCCAGGATAACCAGTTAAGATAGCAGGTTGAGGGGAAGGTGGGATTTGTGCATTTGGGGGCCACACACCTCAGTCTTCGTTGCCTTAAGAGTCTTAGGAGTGAGGTCAACATTCAACTTGCATAGGGAATTTAATATATGAGAGGGAGTTCCTAGCTCCTTTCACATATGTTCTGGGCCTTTTTGAGCTAGCACTAATTTCTACTTCCTTCTCTGCCCCATTTCCTCCCATGCAAACTATGAGCTCAATACTTTGCTACCTTGTTATAACATGAATATTTGCGGTAACCTCTTCAGTCTTAATATTTTTCATTGCCAAATGCCTGGTGTGATGCTTTACACTCCATAAAATATGGTTTAAAAGCACAAGGTCATGGCCCTTATCATAGCAGCTGAATGTTCCTTGAAATATTTTTCTATGACTTTTTAAAGAAATTACTATAGCAAAACAAGAAAGTTTATAACATGTGAGGTCATGACAATTTTTGTTTTTATATTTGAAATCAGATTTCTATAAATTGTACTTCTGTACATTTTAATGATTAATACAAGCGACATTGACATTACTGTATTTCTTTTTATCCAGAATAACACAAAATAAGAGAAATTTATTATAAAATTATTTACTTCTGGTTTTCAGGTATAGGTTGTGTCTGTGTGTATTGTTCTTTTTATCATGAGTTCAGGAATTGAATGTTGCCAATGAACAATATGAATCAATTGGCTATTAGCCAAACCAGTAAGCTTAAATTGAGAGGAATACATTATACCTCACCATGGTGGTATTCATTCACTTTTCTCTATCTATTTATAAAATATTCAGATATGTGCAGCTGAGCTTAATTCTCTACCCAACACAGTAAATTATGCTATGGTGCTTTCTCTTATCAGCAACACTGTATTCTCACCCTCCCTTTCACTAGAAAGAATAGTCTGATAATTTCACTTACTCATAATTATTTAAACAGGCTATAGTCTTCCATCCTTCTAATGGGCTACTGACCAAATTAAAGCTATATCATCCTCCTAGGAAGGTTGTGGATAATATATATACTTCTTCTGATCTGGTTTTTGTTTCTTTTGTTTGTTGTCTATTTGTTTTTTAATACTGTTCTGATCCATACTTTGTTTCCAAGCAAAAGTCTTGACCTGTACTCTCCACTCCTGTTTATTTTCCTGAACCTATTGTTGCTGGACTCCTGAGTTCTTTCTTTTTATCCCTTTGTTCTTTATGTAGATCGACTCTCTTTTTTTATCCTTGTGTTCTCTATGTAGATAGACTCTGTACACCCATAGAACCTTTTAAAACTATGTGGTTTTTTTTCTTGATTCCTAAATTTCTTGAACTAAGGTTTTTTTGGATTAAATATCACATTTGTCCCAAATATTAAGGTAGCTAAGGAAGAACTTAGATTCCCCCTATTTTAACTTATATTTTCTTTTGTCTTCTATAAACTATATCTGAACCCTGGGATTAATCTTGTAAATAGTACTTAACACAAAATGGCTTTTTGGCTTCTTGTAATAACTGGATACATTTGCCCAGATTCTAATTAATAAGTTTATCTTTTTTATTTTTGTCCTCATTATCAAAATATGGTTACCATTTGGTTATGTTTTACATAAAATTCTTATCTTTTATTAAAATACATAATTATGATTTGCTGTTAGCACTGCAGTTTAAGCCTACCAAATTCGATTGAAGAGTAGCCTCTCCAAAGCAGGTAGAAACGGAGAGGTTCTGACCATATTCTACTTATCTTTCATGCTCCCAGTAAAATATTATTTGTAAAGTAACCAATCATTGGAAAGAAATACAGGAAACACATATATTACATGTGGACTGATGATAAAGCCCCAGGGGAAATTATTAAAATAGACACTTTGATTTTCCCTTGAGTTCATAGCAAGGATTTGTTCTCTCATTATTTAAGTGAATCATAACTTTATCAAGTGGCTATCATACAGATTTTCTCTAACAAGTATTGTCTATGGAAAACATTAACTCAAGTATTTGGTTGGCATAGGCTGAAAACATTCAAAAAATGAATTGTCATAAGTTACAGATGAAGAAATAGAAATTTTTCTATTCATAAATAGAAAGATTTATGATTAATTTGATACTTGTTTTATTCAAATAAATTTTAAAAATACTGTTTATGCTTAATATGGCCTACAAAACATGTACAATTGAAAAATTTTTAACATAGAAAAATCTTTTATCATGTAAAGTAATTAAGGGGGACATTTTCATGTTTCTTAGTGACATTTATTTATTTATCTTTTGGAGACAGAATTTTGCTGTGTAGTTCAGGCTGGCTTTGAACTCACTTTGTAGGCCAGGCTGGCTTTAAACTCTTAGTGATCCTCCTGCCTCACCCTCCTGAGTACTGGGACTATAGGTGTGAGCCATCATGCCTGGCCTTCATGATTTTTATTGATTGACAGTGATCAGTGTTGAAAAATATTAGCAAATGACCATTCTGAAGATTTATCTTACTTTTTCATCCAAGCTTGTGCCAGAGGAGTAGTGCCATACCCATATAGCTTTCTGAGTCTGCTAGGTGCTCTTCCTCCCCTCTCATGCAAGATTTTATTCATCTTCTAGTGTCTAACTAAAATCCTTAGATATCATAACCCACAGAAACAATGAGATCCTCGGCATTCAAAACTTTCTGGGGATGCACAGAGAGCTGCCTATAAATCCACATTGCCTGAGAGAATTATATCCCAACTGATGGAGTGATCACACAAACCCTTATACCCCCATACCCACTGAGATATTTGTAGTGATCAGTGACATTGGTTACAGCTGAAGGAACTATACAACAGTGACACTACTGTTCACAATTGAAACCAAACCCAACATAGTCAACCCAACTGCCATACAGCACACAACCAAATATGTCTTTTACTCTGAAAACCACACTATAAAATTAGTAAAAACCATCAATTTACCAGTTATACAAATATCAATGTAGATATGCAAAAAATATGAAAAAGAAATATAACATGTCCATATGAACAAAGAAAAATAATGAAGTCCCTTGAATAATTACAAATAGTGATTTTAAGAAAAATTCATGAAATATGAAAGAACATGGAAAGATGTTTAAAAAATAATGATATGACTAAGAACCAAATATTTAAAAAAAAAAGCACCAAACAAATCCAGGTGCTGAAGAACCCAACAGATAACATTTTAAAGAAGATTGGGAAGAAGAGTTTAAGAAAGCTTAAAAGGTTTATTGGGTACCATTAGGTAAACAAACATTTCCACTGTAGAGATTCTAAAAAGGAGAAGGGAACAAAGTAATTGAAAATATATTTAATGAAACAGCTAAAATCTTCTGAAATATTGGGAAAGACACAGACATCCAAGGCAAGGGAGTTAACAGACTGCAATTCGATTCAATAAAAACATCATTATCATATTATTAAGCTACAATTAAAAGACGGAGAAAGTTCTAGAAACAGTGGGAGAAAGTGATATTATATTAGGTAATTTCCATGATACTAATAGCAGATTCTCAATAGAATCCTTACAAGCTATGAGTTAAGTAAAACTTTGAAAGAAAAAAACCTTGTCAAGCACAAATACTACATGTAGAAAAACTATCTTCTGATATCAAAAAATAAATAAAAATTTTCCTTACATAAGCAAAACTAAAGAAAAATCACAACCATATCAACCTTACAACAAAGCACAAAGCCTTACTTTTGCCTACAAGAAACTCATTTGGCGGGACTTCCGGGAGAACATGGCAGACAGATAGCAGATACTACGGAGGCTCTCTGAAAGGCTTGGTTCAGAAGTCAGGAATGGTGCAGACTAAGGAGACATAAGCCGGTAGAGATATGCTCTGCTGACTCAGGAACGAACTGGGCTGAGAGAAACCAACTTGGAATGCAGTCCTGGTGCTAAAACAGGAACAGAAAAGTCTTGGTGTGGAGGCTGGACCCCGCGCCATTGAAAGCCGTGATTTGGGTTTCCTGCCGCGCAGCAGCTGGCTGCCTCTACAACGGCTCGGCAAGGAGAGAAACGCACAGAAGCTCTGAGAACGGGAGTCTGTGAATGGAGTCAAAAACCGGAGGCGCAGGGAGGTGTGCGCTGACTTGTGGTGAGGTGAGTGAGAGAAACTGACACTCTACCACAGTTTGACTCCAGTGGAGGACTTTCTGGGCTTGGGCAGTCCTGCAGGAGCAGGGCGCAGTGGCGACTCCAGCCACACATTCCCCGCTCGGACAGGATTGGTGAAAAGTGCCTGGCCTGCGTGACACTGCTGGCGGACTCGGTAGGCTGGCCCAACCCAGATCCCAGAGCCTGACAGTGGCCCAGAGGGGCGACTCCCGCGTAGGCTGCCTAGTCTGCAACTCCCTGGTGCGCTGCGGTGGGCGGGAACACCTAGCCAGCGCAATTCAATCAGGTTCTGGCTGACGGGGAGGGAAGCTGGGCCTCCTATGTAAGCTTGCATATATAAGGAACAGAGAATATGGGAAAAGTCAGCAACAAGAATTGCTCCTCGGCCCCCAATTCTGAGAAACAGGCAATAGTGGACACCGCACCAATAGACATTAAGCGCCATATAGAGAGCCTCATAGACCAATTCAGGAATGAAGTTATCAATGACCTGAAGCTAGAAGTATGCAGAATAGTTAGAGAAATGCTAAGCACCACCCAGGGAAAAAACTGATGGTGGAATGGAAGAACAGAAAAAGAGGGGAGAATTGTTTGATGGAGAAAACAGAGAAAGCATAGAGTACGTGAAGCAGGTTCAAAGGGATTACCAAGAAACTAAGAAGTCTATCCAAGACTGGCATAACAGCTTGAAAGAAACTAAGGACAGACTATCTGAACTGGAGGGCAGACTTGTAATATGGGAGAATGAAATGAAAAACTTCTTAAAAATAACAAAGAAACAAACAGCAATAATACAAAGACAAGAAGATGATAAGAGGAGCCATAACCTAAGGATTAAGAACATAAAAGAAGAAGTAGGGACACAAACAAGTGAACTACAAAAGCTACTCACAGAAATAATCCAGGAGAATTTTCCTAATTTAGCAAAAGGTAAAGATACTCACATGTATGAGGCATACAGGACCCCAGCTACCTACAACCAAAACAGAGCGACACCCAGGCATATAATAATAAAAATTCCAGAAATTCAATACAAGAACAGAATATTAAAAGCTGTCAGAGACAAGAAACAGACCACCTACAAGGGAACACCCATCAGAATTACAGCAGATTCCTCTGCACAAACCATCAAATCACGAAGAGCATGGGGGGAAATAATTCAAGCTATGAAAGATAATAATCTCCAGCCAAGATTGAGATATCCTGCACAACTGTCCCTGGAAATTGATGGAAAAACAAGGTGCTTCCAGGATAAAGAGGAACTGGGGGAATTTGCAACCACCAATTCAACTCTACAGAGAGTATTGCAGGATATTCTAAAAAAAGAAAAATACAAAGAATCCAGAAATAGTGGCAGGTAGGCCACAATGAATGGAGCAGAGAACAAAATGAAGAAGACAAACTGACAGCTACTGACAGAAAAAGAGCTCAACAGAAATGAGACAGAGAAGATTGGATGATAGGAACAGCTATTTTGGAGAAAATGACATCTTAATATGTAATACTGATTTAGTATCATCTTGTTTTGAAGTCTCATCAAGCTTTTGTTCTTCTGTCTCCATTGGTCTAAATAGGTTGTATCTTATTGGATTTTATTATGTACCATAGTATAAGCAAAAACCTTTTAAAGACAAGGAGATTATACAGAAACCATTGTTCATTTTCTGTTAGTCGATTCTAAATACCCTGTAATGCTGTCATTCTCTTAAATGGTTTTACACTGTTTTGATATATTTAATGCTACAGTATGCGAAGTTGTACTCAAGGATTTCAAGGAAAGAGACAATATGGTAACTACTTTTATGTCAGGATTATCTGGTGGTGAAACACTATTCTGCTTAAATGGTTATGTTTTGATCTGCGCTGTTTTGCTGTTATGCCCTCTTTTATCTCAATCTCCACTCCATTATTTAGTTTTTTATTTTTATCCTTTTAATTAAGGGAAAAATAAATAAAAATAGCAGGATATATTATAGTAACCCACTTTGACTTTCCATTTTCTCGATTTAAAGCCCTGTATTACTCTCACCATCTTGTTTTTGACTGATGTTCCCCTATTCTGGTTTGCTGGATAGTATCAGGTTCGAAAGTTTAGGCATCAGCTGTGAAGATAATGAGATTCATTATAACGCCCACTCTCGTTGACTTTTATCTAATTTTGAAGACCTACAATGTCTCCAATGTTTTGGTTTTGTCGGTTTTGTTCTTTACTGTTTTGTTCAATTGTATTATAACTAATGATATAGGCAATTCTATTAGAGATAGCGGGAGGCATTATGGTAACCATTGTTGATCACCTTGTATTATGTTATTTACATTATCTATTATGTCCACCCTTTTGACTTGACCGATTCTGGTCTGTTATGTCACACTTGGTTTTACTTTCTTCCAAAAAAGCAATAAGAACTGTGGGAGCAATGAAACCCAAAATGTGTAATAGTCATTATACAAAAGAGAGGAAATGAAAGTGCTCTAAACTATATAACTACATGTATATTTAAGTGTATAAGATAGAAAATGATATCACAGAGTTTTATTGGATCATTGAACAGAACTATTTGCAGTATCATTGTTGGAATGTCCACTCTACAAGCTTTAATTTTGTGACTTGAACAATTATTTCTAAGATGGCAATATGTAATCCATTAACCTAGTGATTTCCTACTGTTCATTTTTTTCTTCTGTAAATCTGTATAACTTGTACCCTTTCACTGTTTTTTTTCTTTTCTCCTTAAATAAAATTTAAAAAAAAAAAAAGAAACTCATTTGGCCAGTAAACGTACAAGTGGATTAAAGTGGAAGGAAATGGAAATGAATTCCATGCAAATAGAAAGTCAGTGTTGGTGGGAGTAACTGTATTTGTAGCAAAGAAAATTTACTTTAATTAAAAATCTATAAAAGGTGAATATTACCATATTATGAAAAAGAATCAATTTAGCAAGAGAAAATAGCCATTGTAAATATGTATATACCAAATACTGGTGCAGTGAATTTATGGAGCAAACATTATTTGATCTAAAAGTACAGATGGATTCCACCACAATGATAATATGAGAATTTTTTAATGATGGAATCATCTAGTAGATCAATAAAGAAGACATTGGGGTTTAATCTATACTATAGACAATTAGACCTAATAAATGTTTGCAGAATATCTTATCTAATAGCTGTAGAATACACACTTTTCTAGAAAATTTTCTAAGAATGACCAATGTATGAGGCCACAAAAAAGTCTTCATAAGTTGAAAAATATTTTGGTCACATGAAATATGGTATAACTACTAGAAATCAATAAAAAGAAATTTATAAATAGTACTAGTACATGAAATTAAGTAACATATTCTTAAATAACAAATTAGCCAATGAAGAAATCAAAAGAGAGTTGAAATTTGCTTAAAATTAGATGTGAGGCATATCAAAATCTGTTTGGACAGTTCAAACAGAGTAGTAAGAAAAAAATGGCTGTGAGCACATAGATCAAAAGAAATGTTTCAAGTACATGTTTTAGTGAGGAACTCAGACAAATAGAAAAGCAAGAAAAACCAGCTTACCATAAATGGTTTGATTTACAGAACCTAAAGATGAGAAAGATGCAAAAATATGAAATATAGACCAAAAAAATAAGATTTTCCAATAAAGTAGCTGTTTTTTAATAAGTCAATAAACTTTAGTTAGACTAATCAAATAATATATCAAAAGGATATGATACATCTACTGTCAAATGAATACAGACTATTTTGAAGTTATTTGTCAACAGATAACAAATTTGAAAATATTAAAGAGGTATAAATTTCCACATACATATAACTTAGTAATATTGAACTGTGGATACAGAAAATATGAGAAACTGATAATGAATAGCAAAACTGAATCAGTCATAAAGAGGTTACTAATGATGAAAAGCCTAGGCCTAGGTGGTTTCACTACTGAATTTCACAAAATTTTAAATAAAAACTAACACCAATTGTTGTCAAACTATTCTAAAAACATAAAAAGGCTAAAAAACTTTTGTGAATTCATTCTATGAGATGAAAGTCACTCTGATACCAAATCTAATAAAATATAAAAACAAAAAGAAAACTATAGGCCATTATTGTTGATGAATATAGATGTACAACTTCTCAAAAAATCAATCAAATTGTACATTGTGATGCTATGAAATTTATCCAGGGAATCCATGGATGATACAGCATGCAGAATTCAATGAATATGCATCTATAAATAGAATAATGTACAAAAACTTTGCAATTATCTCAGTAGATGTATAAAAAAGATGTGATAAAATTCAAAGTCCCTTCATGATAAAACTCTCAAGAAAAATCAGATATAGAAGGAAAATTTCTCAACACAATAAAGACTGTCATGCTTTATGTTGGTGGCCCCCAGGCCTCATGTGTTTGCATTATGCATTAGTGATTGTTCATTTCTAGCAGTTGGATTTGATGGTATCAGTGCTACACCCATGTAGGGGTGGAACCAGCATACAATGTAATGGCAGGAAGAAGGTATATCTCTCTCTTGCCAGTTTCTGCCTTGCTGTTTGCAGCCACCATGAACTGTAGTCATGTCATGCCAGCCTGCCTTGGAGCCAACTGAGTATGGACTGAAACCTCCAAAAACTATAAGAAATAAACCTTTCCTTTCCCAACTTTGGGCATCAGGTATTTTCTCTCAGTGACCAGTAAAAAGTAACTAAGACAGAATTTGGTACCCAGGAGTGGGGTCATTTGCTGTGACTATACCTGACCAAGTTTTTTGAGAGGCTTTGGAAATGACTTGTGGGCAGGTTTGGAAAGGTTCAGCCATGTCACCTGGATGCATAGAGCTGGAGCAGCTTAGGTTGTTCTGTAGAGGAGATTCTGGTCAGAGATCCGGAAACCAGAAGGCTGATAGAAAGCCTCATGGTAAAGACCAGGCTTAGAAGGATTCTGCTGGGAAGGACTACATTGCTTGTTAGATTCTCCACAATGTGTGTTATGGCTTGGCAGAAAGTTTGCATTTTGCTCATGCCCAGAGACTTTGCCTGAGACTGAGACTAAGGGCAATGGACTGATTAATATGGAAAAGGAAATTTGAAGGCAGTGGAATGTTGAGGCTGTAGCATAGCTATTGTTGGGAGCATTTAGCCAGCTTTATATTGCAAATCAAAAACAAAGAGCCTAGCAGGATTATTTAAAGTTGTGAACTTGGCCAGAAGAAAAACTGTAGGAAAGCTGTGGATTGCAAAGACAGAGTTGAGACTTTGATTGCTGAGGAGAAACAGAAAGATAAAAAAGATGGCTCAGGGGCATCCCAGGAGCAGCAGGTCTCTACTCTTTGCAGCCTCAAAACTGCAAAAGTGAAAGAATTTACTCAGAGGAGAAACCTGCAGAGCACTATGCTCCAGAATGGCGATAGAGGCCACATGAGATTCCAGAATGGCAGCAACATAGAGAAGCTTTTCTTCACAATCAGGTTTACAGAGCCCAACAATCTAGGCAATCAACCCCTACATTCAAGAGAGAAAAGGTCTGGGTACTGCTCCAGCTGGCAGCAACCTTGGTGGCATCCACATAGTGTTGATTTTAGGTGCAAGGAAATGCACAAATTCTGAGGGTAAGATGGCTTCCACCTTGATTGCAAAGGGTCTGGGAGGCCAAGCAGTATGCTCCTGAGAGGACGATTTGTGAAGATGTAAGGGTGCAGCCAAATGTGCAGTGGAGACCCAAGAAGTTTGGAAAAGAAAGGAATGTGGATCAACCAAAGAAAGCTGTAAAAGGAGAGCAAGGAGAGTTTAAGAGAAAAGTTGGAGGAGCTGAAATCCCTGGAAGTGCCTTGGGGGTGGAATCACCCAAACCTTTTGGAGCTTGTAACCAGATTGCTTCAAATGCTGAGCAGGGAACTCTAGGACTTAATGTTCGCCCTGCTGGATATTGGACTTGCTTTGTTTCCAATGCTTTATATTCCCCTGTTTGTAACTTTTGGAATGGTAATGTTTATCTTGTGCCTTTACATTTCAGAAATGTTTACCCTTATTTCATTTCATTTGTACAGGGGGTTACAGTTAAGAGTTTGCCATAGATCTTGAAGGAGACTTGGTACTTGGACTTTTCAGCAATGCTGAAGCTGTTAAGACTTTGGCAACTCTTGGAGATGGAATAAATGTGTTTTGTACAAAAGATGTACATGAGTCCTGGGGTCCAGAGGTGGAATGTTATGGTTTATGTTGGTGTCCCCCAGACCTCATGCATTTGCATTATGCATCTGTGATTGGTTCATTGTCTAGCAGTTGGATTGATGGTGTCAGTGCTACACCCATGTAGGGGTGGAACCAGCATACAATGTAATGGCAGGAAGAAGGTATATCTCTCTCTTGCCAGTTTCTGCCTTGCTGTTTGCAGCCACCATGAACTGTAGCCATGTCATGCCAGCCTGCCTTGAAGCCAACTGAGTGAAAGGTTTGGCCCAGACAGGACACTGTAGCCAGGAAAGCCACAACCGGAAGCAGGAAGCCCCATCTTGCCCTGCCCCTAGGAAGTTACCTGTGACGCCATCTTCCCGCCCCTGGGAATTTACATATGGCGCCAAACCTAGGACCAATGGGCTACCTGTGTATACCTAATGCCCGCCTTAGGTTCCACCCCAAACCGAGGCTATTTACAGGCCCCCACGCCGCGTGTCCGCCGGAGAGATCGCCGGACGCCAGCGGTGGGGGTGCCGGTCATCTCTCTCCGTGTTCTCAGAATAAAGGCCGCTTTTTATTTTATATTTCTCATCTTTTGTTAATATTTTTCATCTTTTGGAAATAACTCTATCACTGAGTATGGACTGAAACTTCCAAAAACTATAAGAAATAAACCTTTCCTTTTCCAACTTTTGGCATCAACTATTTTGTCTCAGCGATGAGTAAAAAGTAACCAAAAGGAAGACTATAAAGGCAAACCAATGGCCAACATCATACTGACCTGGGGAAACACTGAAACATTCTTACCTAATATTGGCAACTAATTGCATCATTCTTATTCAGTATACTGCTAGTCTCAACCAAAGCAAAACAGAAAGAAATTAAAAGGCATTCAAGTTAGAAAGGATTCAAAGTTAACAGTTTGTAAATTATATAATTTTGCATTGAAGAAAACCTATAGATTACACAAAAAATTTGTTAGAATTGATAAATTCTATAGTGTTACAAATACAAATCAATAAGAAAATTAGTTGAATTTTATAACAAAAACCAAATTTCTGAGAGATAGTAATGTCATTCAAGATAGCCATACTCATGCACAAAAATATCTAAGAAAAAGTTATTTAAAATGATATGTACAATGAATACATTAATCTAATGAAAACATTCAAGAGGAAACACAAAAAAATCAAGAATTCAAAGAATCAGTATTGCAAAAAGTTTTATTAAAGTTATTTAAAGATGCTGTGCTATAGTCTTCATATAACAACAGAATTATTCACAGAAATAGGAAAAAATATTCATATATTTAGCCACAAAGACCCTGAATAGGTATATAAAATTTGAACAAAAAGAAAAGCTAGTACTTCACAATACCTGTCTTCAAAATATGTTACCGAGCTATGACAACTGAAATAGCATGATACTAGTATAAAACTCATATATAGACCAGTGGAGCAGAATGAAGAAACCAGAAATAAATTCAATTGCTGTTACAAAAGGTTGCCAAGCAAAATGTTAGCAAACAGATGATCTCAATAAATGACACTGGAAAAACCGTGTATCTTATATAAGAGAAGAAAACCAAATTCTTATCTGTCACAATAGACAAAAACCAAATCAAAATAAGTAAAATAACCAAATATAAGCCCTAAAATTAAAACACTACTAGAAAAATATTTGGTGTCAGTTTTGTAAGATAAGATGTTGGTAGTAATTTTTTTGTGTATAAAATTCCAAAAGCATGTGATGGAAAGGTAAAACTAGGCAAATGAGATTGCGCCAAACTAAACTGTTCTGTACAGCAAGTTGAACAAAGTGAAGCAATGATTTACAGAATGAAAGAAAATATTTTCAAATTATTCAGCAATGAAAACCATCTTCAAGAGTGTGTGGGAAACAAACACAAAGCAAAACAAAACAACCAACAGATCAAGGGATGAGAAATCTTCTAAACAGACATTTCACAATATATATTAAGGCAAAAAAATGCAAAAATAATTCACCACTATTAGACACTGGGGAGATTTGTAGCAACCTACAATTCACATAGAATTATGTAGCCCCAAATTCCAAGAAAGCCAAGACTGGCAAATCTCTGCCTGAATCTAAAAAGAGTATTGGTGGTTTGAAACTGATTTGCAGCTTTTTCTCTGTCTCTGCCTCATCCATTGACTTGTGGGGTTAAAATTAGGCCATGACATGTTCTAAACATTATTCACTACAAACATACTAATAAAATAATAATATAAAAACATCCAAGAAGAAAAGTCACAATAAAAATACTTTAGAACAATATTTTAGAATTTATTTCTGGGTGTCAATTTCACAGTCTTGTCTTACAACCCTTTTAGTGATATGCAAACATATGTTGCCTTACAATATGACAAGTTGAAAGAAAAAAGAAAAAGGTAAAAAAAAAAAAAAAAAAAAAGAGTGTTTCAGTTACTTGCAAAACAACCAATGACTGATTTACCATTTGGCTACCACTGATGGATTCTGGGTTAAACTAGGAAAATAACTAGACCTTTAAGTGTCCATAATGATATTTTACTACACATAATTTTGTATGCAGAAGCTTGAGGTTGGACTTTGCTATAAATCTAATAGAAAACATTAGATCGTTTCCCTTTTAACAGCCTTCAACGGCCTCCTTTTCAAGTTGAAAATGTCAAACTTCTTACCATTGCCTACGATATATTGTGATATTTTTAACACAGTAATATCTGCATCGATTTCTGCTGCTTTTCTACTCCTCGAGTACACTGTAGTTACACTATTCATCCTTATGATCTTCAAATGTACCACAGTCAAAAAATATTTTGGTCCCAGTCATTCTTTCTCCTTACAACATGTATACACAGATGATGCAATTTTTTCATATTGTTTTTGTAGCAGCTAAACATTTATTAAAATATGACTTTTCTTTACAAGCAAGGTACATACCACCTCACCAAATACACTGTGTTTGAGTGGAGAACACTATTTCTGATTTTTTTCTTATTCAATAGTTTAACCTGTTTTATCCATTTAATTTAAATCCAGCAGACCTAGAATTTTATGTCTTATCCATATGACTAGCATAATTTTAGAAAACTTGATGTGTCTATTATAATAGATGATTAATAACTAATTCATGCATGAATGAAATGCATGAATAATTTAATCAACTAAAAATGGACTAACTTTTTCTATTTTGTTCATTCTTTTATTTCATTTAGCAAGCCACATATTGATTTAACAATTTCCTCATGGAATATTTCACTTCTTGATTGCGAAGTGTATAAATCACAGGGTTCATCAAAGGGAAGATGACTGTGTGAAAGAGAGCAACCACTTTGTCAGCTGGAAAAGCCTGGAAGGGTCGAGTGTAGATAAAAATGGCAGGACCAAACATGAGGAACACAATGATAATGTGTGTGGTGCATGTGGAGACAGCCTTCCTTTTCCCCTCAGAGGACTGCCCGCGAACACGACAGAGTATGACAGCATAGGAGCACAAAAGTCCCAGGAAGCACAGAACTGTCAGCAGGCCACTGTTGGAGACCATCAGGAGCTCCACCACAAAGGTATCCGTGCAGGCCAACTTGATGACCTGAGGCACATCACAAAAAAAGTTGTCCAGCTGGTTTGGGCCACAGAAAGGCAAGTGTAGGATAAGGGCCACTTGTACAATGGAATGTGCAAAGCTCCCAAGCCACAGGGCCAAGAGTAATGCATAGCAGCTTCTAGTATTCATGATGGTTGAGTAGTGCAAAGGGCGACAGATGGCAGTGTAGCGATCAAAGGCCATCACAACAAGGAGGAACATCTCTCCTGCTCCTAGAAAGTGCAAGAAAAAGAGCTGAGTGATGCAGCATCTGTAGGAAACTACCTTCTTCTCTAAAAAGAAGTCCACCAGCATCCTGGGAGCCACAATGAAGGCATAGGATGAATCTAGGAAGGCCAAATTGCCTAAGAAGAAGTAGAGTGGGGCACTGAGTCCAGGATCTGATCTTATGGTGAAAATGATGAGAAAATTTCCTGGGAGGATTATGACGTAGAAAATTAAGACTAACACAAAGACCAAGAGTTGAACATCCTGAGACTGGGTCAGCCCAAGTAGGACAAATTCTGTCACCACTGTGGTATTCTCTGTCTCCATCATTTAGTCTGCAGCAGAAATAAAACATTAAAAAGAAGAAAATGCCATTCTTTATAAATATCTTTTCTTCTGTGTCACACTTCCCTACAAATGAAGTAAATATTGGGAACAATCAATGTTTGCCATTTAAAATTGCTAATATCCTGTATCCTGATTAAAACCTATTCTTCTTTGAAGTCCTAAAACACTGTTGTTCAAATCACACATTTATTACGTTATAAACATGTGCTTATGTGAGAATTGAACAGTTTACTTGGAATTTAATTTTAAAAAGTCCTGATTAAAAGAAAACTTAGCCATCACCAAAATTTTCTTTTCTTTCTTGCTATTGTTGCCTATGGTTCTTGTTCTTAGTGCTGATCCATTGTTTCTAATTGTTAGATTACTTGCTGGTTTTGGTCACTAGTCATTCACCTCACTAAGAACTTCTTTATAAATTTGTTTGTTGATTATCTCCTCAGGCCTGTAGGATCTCTGGTTTTCCTTTGTTATCTTTCTGTTTTCTAAATTTTTGTATTAATAGTTCTTATTACATTGCTATTTTACTGTGCATATCTGCATTTTACTCCCAGCTGGCCACCAGGATCTCAAACAAGATTTGTACTCTTCAGCCAACTCAGAAACATTCTAGTCCAGGCTGAGTTACCACATTACATCTACTCTGTATCCTGTTGGTAAATTCCAATTAATATTAACCTAGTCGTATTTTCTTATCACATACCCATAATCTACTTCTTTCCCAAATCTCAAAATTTCTTCCAAATGATGGTTTTTTCACAAATATTTTTGCATAATACAAAGTTTATCAGAATATAATATATATTACAAAATACTTTTAGTATTTTGATTATTAAAATTAAAGCACTGGAGAACTGGTGATACAGGCCATATAGTCTAATATACTGAGAGATGAAAAACAAAAATAACTACAGTTAAGTTTCACATTTGAAATCAATTTGCTTCTGTGTACTCCTTAGCAAGTGATAGAGAAAATAAAGGCTATGAATTCCTCTGTTTAATTGTTTAGTAATTAATTATGTTTCAGTGATTGGTTTTATTTTAATTAGGTAATAAAATAGACATTGATGTTCTAAATATTTCCTCTAAATATTTAAATTCATGTTTGAAAATTCTAGAATTAAGTCTTAGTTTGCATACTACTTTCCAAACCACAATATATTAATTTTAAGAATAGGAGCACAGAATACATTTAAAAAAGTAGACTTTCTGCCTATATAAATTATTTGTGAAATATTTTGTTTGTAATTTTTTCTAATTCTTAGTGTAACTGAAAATACTTTATAAATAAATGCTCATTTTGAGAATATGAATATTTTGCTGTTAGACTGAATGACTTAAAAGTGGAATATTGCTAAATGAAAAAATTCATGTAATATATATATATATATTCATGTAATATATATATTATATATATATAACATATGTGAATATTACTCTTGATTTCCAATTACACTTAATATTTATTTTTCAAAATGCTATGGATACAGTGGAACATATTCACTAGAAAAAAAAAAACCCAGTACCTCATACATGCTGCAACATGAATGAACTTCAAATATATTATGCTGTATGAAAGAAGCAAATACAGAGAGACAGAAAATACAATAGTGATTGCCTAGCACTAAGGCTGAAATGGAGATTGACAATTGTTAGCCTGATGAAAATGTTTTAGAATTATGTCATGTTGATTCTTTTACAGCTCTGTAAATACACACAAACAAACTGAAATGTATACTTGTAAATTTTATGATGTGCTAATTATATCTACATTTTTTCAACTTTTCTGTTAAATGTCAGAGAGAAGTGTTTTTAAGGACAGTAAATTCCTAACTGAAATTTGATAGAAATTATTTGTGACAACTTCATACAGAGGATTTGGGAAAACAAAAAGGAGGAAAATAAAAATGACAAATCAGACTTTTAACATTTCTAAAAATGTCCTCTAGGGAATTTAAAGAATTCATTGCATTTTACATTACGTTTGCAGGGAAATATCTGAACATTTGCTTTATGTGATTAATAACTAACATGTTTAGTAACATATGTAACTAACAACCAAATGTTACATAGCAAGTACTCAAAACACACGTCCCTATTTGCACATAAAAACATCTATTCACACTGGGCTTGGTACACATGTAATGACTAAAAACAAATTGAAATCAGAAAAGAATGATCTTGGTGCCTTTCAGATTAACTTAACTCTTCCTTCACTTTTACACACTTACACACTTGCTGACCTCAGCATTTCTGTCTCACTCGGCCTACAAAATCTTCTCAGAAGGTAAGTCTGAAGCTCTCTCTTCCCTTCTTACATTTTGTGCATCCTAGAAGCTCATCTGTAGTTATTTAACACTTCCTTAGCCACACAGTCCCCAGACCCAGTCGCAATTTCTCTCACTGTATGTTATTTTCCACAGTCCATCTCTATTACCTGTTACCTCACCATTAGAATTACATTCCATTTAATGTCTTTCTGCTGTCTTCTATTCTCATTCCTATATACCTCTGTCCCAGTGATTCTCAAATTGTGTTTCTTACAAGAATTACAGGTATTTATCAGATGAACATTCCTCTTTATGAAATGAGTTCCTGTAAAAAGAAAAAGCCTTAATAGATCTCACAGAGCCAATTGTTTTGTTCCAGTGAGGTAAGATAAAGCTATATTTTTAGAGTTGGCTAAGATAAAGACCTAATCCTTTTCACTGTCTCTAAATTTTGTCATTTCATCTGAAATAAAACTTACCTGGCCATGGAGGTGCATGGGCAGAGAAGAGAAGGAGCTCAGATACTTCCTCTGATTCCTTTCTATGAGCTGAGACACACAAGCATCCACAGGTGACACTGCATACGCAGATTCCAGGAAACTTTTGATCAGTTTCTGGTGCTGGAGATTTGAGGACACTGTCACCATTTTAGCAGTTCCCTTCCTCATTATCCACCAATTTCCTTTAGCTTCTCCCTTATCTCTCATCTCTTTCCACTCTCTTTCTACTAATCCTATCTCTATACATTTGTCGTTTGTGTTCCTTTATATTTAATTTTATTTTCATATTTCTTCTTTTATTTTTCATTTAATTTATTCCTCTAATCCTTTATTTTATGCCATCTTTGTTCTTACTATTATCCTATACCTTTCCCTCATTTTCCATATTCTTTTAGCCTTTGGTATTTTTTAATTGTTCTCTATTTATTTCAGACTTTGTTATACTCAGTTCCCAACCACTCATTTGATTCTTAAACAAAGAATTACTTTACCATTCAAAGAAGAGTGAGCACATGAGATTTTTCTTCATAGGTGCATTCCATAAATTGTGCAACTGAAAATGCTTACCTTATTCATTACATTTGGAATTTTCCTGTTAAATATTATCTTCTTTGAATTTTACTGAGTTATTAAGTTCTTTATATTATCTATGTATTTGGCCTGTTTCTAAAGCATGTTGAAAGAAACAATGTGACTTCAAGCTCTGTAGTACAGTTACCTTTTCTCTAAAAGAGTATTGTGAAATTATTATATCTGTACTTTAGCATCATATAATCTCAAGTGAGTCAGTCTTTTAAAATTTGTTCTGTTTAATTTGTGAAAGAGAAGTGACACATCAAGTCTATATTACACAAAGCACAAAGAATTTCAAAATTAAATTATATGATTAGTAAGCAATTTGTGTTACTTAAACTGACTTAAGAAAAAATCAGTTATTAGGTAAATTATTATACATGAATGGCATTTATGTCAATAGTTATTGTGTCATTTTCCTAGTAAAAATTCCAATCTCAAAGACTTATGCAAAGATATTCTTGTCTAATTCATCAGGGCTCAAAATTGAAGTCAACCATATTTTAGACTAAATACGAGTCATATATTGAATAAGTCAACCATATTTTAGACTAAATACGAGTCATATATTATGTGTCAGTATTATGTGCAAGAAAAGAAACATACATCTGTTGAATGTGGGTATCATATAATTCGAAAATAGCTTAAGGTCATAAATCTGTCTTTAAACTCAGGTAACACTTTCAAACCTACTGTGTTTCTTGATATCATCAGTTATATTTACCTTTACTTAGGTTGGGTGTAAAACCCAGTCTTTGTTTTATATCAGATAGTGAATCTCCTGAAAATTTTAAATAATAGTGGAATTTAAAAACCTTTTAGCCTCTCTAAAACAATAATAGGTGCCATCGATGGCAGAGAGATTCTTGAAGGACAATACTACTTTAGAGAAAAAGTACAAATCAGTTTAGAGCTCACCTTTATTCTGTTTCTGCAACATTATTCTGACCTTTTGAGTTTCAAAGCAATAGATGTCCTAGACAATTATACTTTATGTATTTTTCATTCTATTTAAGTATGAAGGATGACAAAACAATTCATTTTAGTAGATGTTGAACGCCAATCTCAAATGAAGGCTAACCAACCTTTTTTATCTGATGAAAGAGAGATAAATTGATCATTTCAGTTTTCCTGAAATATTCATTCAAGTTGGAACATCATGCATTTTGGAATCAGTTCTTCAAATTTGTGACAAAGTAGAAAATGTATGTTTGGTTTTATAATTTTTTAGGCTTGTAGAGTATATCCATGGGAATTAATTGAATGCCAGCCAGAAACAAAGAAAAGGACAAGAGCATTTAAAGTTGTAAATAACCAAAATATATACCAATTAAGGCCCAATCAAATTAAATTAAATCATGTTAGGTTTTTAAATTTGACTTTCTCTCATTTATAATGAAAATAGAATGACACATAAGTATAACAAGGCGTAATGAAATCAGCCTGTGGAGGTTATTTTAGATGTATCATAAATGACTTAAAAGTGATGAGAAGCTACTGATGTTTGGAAAGAAGTTTAACAGCAGAACTAATTAAATAAAAAGTGTTTTCTATCTGCCTACTCCTGGTGCCTAATAGACTGATATAAAGAGCATGTGTTATACTTAAAAAGATTTTTGGAAAAATTGTCCTAAGAAATAGGCTTTCATTATATCTTATAGGCTAATTCCTTTAGTAGCGTATCATTTCAAATACAATAAGAAATATTCTAATGTAAACTTTTAAAGATTACCATCTAATGAGGAACATTTGGCTACTTACAATTTTTGCCTATTTCAATATATTCTACAATAATTACACCTAGTTGTGTACATGTGAATATGAAGGATAATATTATGAAATGTAAATGGAATTTTAGTCTCATTGTGTGGGTCAGTACGTACATGATCTTTTTCAGGGAATTTAAAAAGTTATAATTTATGTACAAGCTGAGCATGGTGGCACACACTTGTAATCCCAGCACTTAGGAGGCTGAAGCAGGAAGATAAACACGAGTTCAAAGCCAACCTTCATGACATAATGAGACCTTGTGTCCAAAAAACGATAATAATTTATGTTCAATAACATAAATAAACTATAAATATACAGTTAAATGACTTTATGCATACAACAGTTGAGCACAACAGAAGTCCATTATATATAATATTTCCATCATATTAAAGCCTGCCTAGAAAACCCCGGATCATCTTTTCTTTACACAATAGTCATACAGAATAGCTTTCATTTTGACATGCTCGTACATGAAAAAGATATACTTTCATAGTTTCTCCTTTACCCACGTTCCAATTTCTGTACCCTCCCAATGCATCTTCCTCTTCTCTAATACTTCTTTTCTACTTTCATGTCATATCTATTTTTAATTAAATTTTCCCCTAAATTCCTCTCATGAAGAAAACATGTGAAATTTGACTTTTCAATCTGATTTATTTCACTTACTATAATAATCTCCAGTTCCATCCATTCTACCTGAAATGACATGACTTCATTCTTTCAGATGGCTTCATTCTTCCATATGGCTATTCTGTTGTGTACATGTACCACATTTTTATTATCTATGCACCTGTATATGAACATTTAGGCAGAATCCATATTCTGACTGTTGTGAATTACGTTGCTGTAAACACAGGTATTCACATATGTCTGTAGTACTCCACCTTTGATTCTTTCAGAAATATTCTGAGAACTTTTATAGTTGCCTCAAATGATAGTCCTGCTTCCATATTTTTGAGGAAACCCATGATGATTTCCATCGTGACTGAAGTCGTTCTCATTCTCAAAGTATAGAATGCCTTTTCATCCTCCTACCAGGCAACATTTATTGTTTTGGGTATCCTTGATCATTGATAGTCTGAATGAGGTAGAATGTATTTTAGGTTTGCACATTGCTGGTGGCTAAAAATGTTATAAGTTTTCATATAAACATTATTATTTGTGAGAAATATTTATTCAATTCCTTTGCCAATTTACTATATTAATGTCAGAAGAGTTGCAAGCACAAATTTTCTCCCATTGTGCATTCTATTTCTTCACTTTGTTAATTCTTTCTTTCTTGTGTAGATTTTTAAGTTGATATTTTCACATTTGTTAATGCTTGCTATCACTTCCAGTCCTGTTGGAGCCCTATGCAGGGAGTGCTTATTAGATCGATCATTTCCCATGTTTTCTTCTATCAATGTATAAGTTTCTGATCTTATATCTAATTCTCTGACACGCTTTGAATTGATATTTATTCAGGGAAATCACTCTAAATGTGGATATCCAATTTTCCTAGCATCATTTGTTAAAGAGGCTGTCTTTTCTTTAACATACAATTATGATACCTTAGTCAATAATCAAATTATATTTTAATAGGTTTGTCTCTGTGTGCTCTATTACACTATAGTGGTCCACATGTCTGTATTTGTGCCAGGACAGTGCTGTCTTTGATATTAAGATTACAAAAATATTTTCAAACAGGATATTTTGATACTTCTAGCACTGCTTTTTTTGTTGTTCAGGAGTGACTTTGTTATTCTGGGTCTTTTGTATTTGTAAACTTTATCTCTTTGTCAAATGATTCATATTTTATATTGCCTTTCTCATTTCATTCATTCATTTATTTATATCCTGCGAAATTCATTGATCATGTTTCATTATCATTATCTTCAATTCTTTGGTATTTTGTCCACCATGATGTCACTGGTTTTAGTTACTAGGGAAATACCTACATTTGGAGGAATTATATAATTTTATTTTTCATGCTTCTTGTATTTCTATTGTATTGTGCATCTGCCAGGTTGAAATGTATGGATTGCTTCCACTTTTACATGAGGGGTTTTTAGGAAATTTCCCTCTCTTGACAATGTACTATAGGATTTTGAATTGTTGAATGTATTTGAAATGAGTTTCAGAGTATAGTTTTCCTGTTATTTCTTTGGCACAAGAAATTGTGTTGTGTTGTGTATTTTGTCACAGTACAGTGTTGGAGCCTCAAGGCTCCATTTGGTCTTTTGTTTTAAAAAGTGTGATTCTTTTATTAATTCAGACAATTTTACTATAGACCACAGAAAATAGGACCCACAGTATCTCTGATTTCTCTTTTAGCCTTAACAACAATGCACATTCTGAAAAAGCATGGATTTATTAGTATACTTTCCACACACTGTTTTTTCTCTATAGTTCTAAGATTGGTGTTCAGAAACAGTTTTTACACACTTTGCCAACTCCTGATTATGTAGGGCATGGTCATCACTTAGAAATTAATCCATCCCTATTGTTTGAGTTAATGTGTTCACCAATGTTGGTATGTAGCTGAGTTTTTCTAGGTAAGTGCTACTCTCTTATTTGCATTAGGATTATAACCTAAGCATCAGCTTATATATCTAAAGTGCTCAAAGCTCAGTATCATGCATCATATCAAAGGAAGTGACAAATGATAGTAATGATAATAAGTAACTGTGAATCAGATGCAGCAATAGGGTATAAACCAAGTACCAACTACGATAGCCTCTGTTGGAGACCATTACAAAGCAGCTCTGAGCAGGAGATAAATTTTACTAATTGGTTTTCTATGTTTATCTGTGAGTCTGTCCTAGGCCTCGGCCCTCTGCCTGGCGATGGGAGCTGAGTCATAGTAAGTGAACTTCTATGAATCACTGGCCCTGGCTGAGGCAAGTAGTGGCCTGTGAGGCCAGAGATACCTCAAAGGGCAAAAAGAGGCCACAGCTAAAGACACCTTGGCTCCAACACTAATTAAGTAAATAGAGACTGCAGCTGAAGGAATCTCACTCCTGCAGTCGCACTCCTACCATAAACGTCAACTTGGAAATAGAACAGTTCTCTTAAATTGGCATAATTTACTACTTGGAGAAATCTTTAAAATGACTCCCAAGGTCCTGCTCATTTCCCACCCTTTCCTCAGTTTCCCTGCCTTTTGTCCTTGGTCCTAATAAAAGTGGGCTGACCCAGAAAAGTCTTTGTCTTAGCCCTCAGAGTCTCAAGCTCAACTGAAGGGTTTTGACTCTCCTGGAGCCCTAAAATCATACAATTTATTTCAATTTATTTGAACCTCTGCCATACACTCATTTGGGAGATCAGGGATCTAGGTAAGCACCTGATAAGCCTCAATACCAACAACCTTTAAGGAATGGTAGGGGCAAAAATAAATTAAATAAAAACTTTTAAAACATAGGATAACAGAATGAAGACAGAAGAAAATAGGAGGAGGAGATCTAGAATTTTTTTTGAAAAAGTAGAAAAAAGGTAGAAAGTGAAGGCATAAACAGGTCTGACAAGGTGGTAAAAGTCTGCAGGCCCAGCCATTTATGAGGCTGAAGCATAAAAAGTATATGTTGAAGGCCAACCAGAGTAAACTAGAGAGACTGAGGCTTGAGAGAAAAATAAATATAATTAGAGCTATAGCTCAAAGGCTGAATGTCCATAAATGTGATCTCAAAACCACTTGCACAGACATATTCAACACCACCACATAAGAATTATAAACAAAACAAAATAATAAAAAGGAATAAAATGAAAATAAAAGCAAGTAAAATAGTTTTGTTATCAGGAGTAGAAAGGGGGAAAAGAGTAGTTAAAAATGAAATAAATGACAAAAATTATTAGAAAAAATACCCTGTCTTTGCACCACACACTCAGCGGTCTGCTGGAGTGATCTGGGACCAGAGCTGATTCTAGTAACCTTCTGTTTTCCCTGCTCACCAAAAGTACGTGTGAAGAGAACTTTCTTTGGCTGAAGTTCACTCAGACATATTTGTTCAGGACATCACTGGCAAGTTCTGCGCAGTCCACTATCCTCAACTAATTCTCTCCTGAGCTGAGTCCATGTGCAATTGTGTTCCATGTCTTCTTCCACTGCTGCCAGAATCACCACACCAAAAGTTCTAGTGAGTGCTTTTTCTCCTTAAAATTTCAACTCAAACATCCATTCATAACTGAGGCAGTATGAGTGTGGGAGCAGAGATGTCTGGCAATCTTCTGAGTGGCTGGAGAAAGTGGATATTGTAGTCATTTGTACCTTCTGACTGAGAAAAGAGGGATAACGTCTTGAAAGCAGCGCTTATAAAATATGATCCTGCCATAGAATACTTTGTGCTGCAGTTGGATGAGTCTGATGCCATAGGTAAGAAATTCAGCTTTCAATATATTGCTGACACTCAGGAGTTAATAAAAGTAAAGTTGTTAATTCCCTCCAGAAGAGAGTAAGTGGATTAATGGACCCAAATGCTTTTTTCTTTTACTCAGAAGTGCAGATACTAGATAGCAGGAATTACAAAAAAAAATTTTAAAGACTGTCTCCACTCAGATTGGTTAATGTAACTGATTAAAGAATTGCTTAAAAGCACCTTGTGGGAAAGGCTACAAGATCATATGTTGCTAAACTCCTCTGAATTGACATTGTTGCATAATACAGTTTTTAAAAAGCTTTAACAATTGGCTGCAATTTGGCTTTCAATATCCTTTGTGAAAAACACAAACATAAATATTTGTCTTTACTCACAGCATATATACTTTCAGTGGATTCCTGCAGAAGTGTTCTATGGACACCATACTCGGTCACAAGACAGATGTTAATGGGAACACCAGGGCAATTGTGATTTCAAAGGGCTAAAGAGTGTTGTGGCTTGTATATCCCTGCAGCAAGCTCAGACACAACTTTCATAGGAGGATTCCTCACCATAGCTCTAGTTTATGTGTTGAAAAGTGTTGACCATTATCGGGGACCTGGCCAAGATCCATAATTTCCCAAACCAGTGTGCTGTGAAGGCCTAAATAAATAAGACAAGTAGTATGATTTTAGGCTCCAGGAGGATCAAAACCCTCTATCAGAGTTCGACTTTAGGGGCTGAGACAATGAGCTTCTCTGGAGGGGGCCCATATTTATTAGGTTTTAATACAAAGAAAAGGGTTACTGAGGAAAGTGGGGGAACTGAGGAGGACTTTGGGGGTCACTTCAAAGACCTCCAAGTAGTAAATTATGCCAATTTAAAAGAACTGTCTTATCTCCATGATGACAGTTATGGTGGGAATGAGGCAGCAGGAATGAAATGCCCAAAGTCTCTATCAAGTTAATTGGGATTGGAGCCAGGTGTTCTCAGCTGTGGCCTTTTCTGGCCCATGGAGGCATCTCTGGCATCACAGGCCAGTACAGTCAGACCAGTGACTCTTAGAGTTCATTATGAATCAGCTCCCGTCACCAGGCAAGGGGCTGAGGCCTATGACAGACTCATAAATAAACATAGCCAATTAGTTAATTTTAAATTCTGCTCAGAGCTGCTTCATAGTGATCTCCCTCTGACCACTTCTTCAAGCATCAGCCTGGTATCAGTGTGTGGTTCCTAGATCAGCTAAATTGAGACTTCTTTGTTTGGTTGGTTGGTTGGTTGGTCAATTAAATGCTTCCTTCTTCCCCTCTGGGTCTGTACCCACACTATTCATTATGTCTGTCTCTGTTTCACAGTGGTCTCTACTTCTCACTCTCCTATGACATAGTGTGGCAGCACCTACCACACTACAGGAAAGGCAATTCTTCTATACCTCTGATTCAGGAACCTGAATCTCTGGCCCTTTCTAAATCTCTCTCTGTTCAGTATTGAGCTTCATTCACATTACTGAATAGCTGTTACCAGGGTGTCTTAAATTATTAGGAGACTAGAAAATCTTGCTTGCTCTTAGTCCCTCACCTTGGGACTTCACTATGAAGTACTGTTATCAATTCCAGTAGTAATTTCCTCACTGCTTTTCCATGCTATGAATCAATCCTCACTGTCTTTCCAGGCTTTCTTTGTTGTTGAATCTTAATGACAGTGCCATATATTTTTAGTTTTCATTATAGCAACATCCAAAAACTAGTACCTACTAGTGCTTCAGTCATTAACTCCATGAAAATAATATAAGCCAGTATATTATGCCATTATAACATATATAATCTGTCATGGACCTGATTGTTCATGATTCTAAAATTTGGCAGCATTTCATCAAACATAAGTGAACATTTCTCTGTGTAAAACAGACTACGGTCAACTGAGCACAAATTTGCAAAAATACCTTTACATGTGTTGCACATAACCTATGGCATGAGTTGGAATCTTACACTTTAGATACTCTTCCATTCTTTACCAATTCTTTATTCATATTAGCCTTAATTTTTTAAAAATGCTGTACACAAGTCATGCAGCATGGCATTATCACATGTCTATGAATACAAAAAACAAAATTGAAACAGCATAATTTGGGACCCGTAAAGTCCAAATTGCCAAAAATTATATTACATTATTAAAAACATTCACAAAATGTGAAGCAATGGAGAAATAAAATACGTATTTTTTCTTTACTGTGAGTTCAACCCAAGAGATGCACTCTGAGTTATGTTCCTGGCCATTTTTTCCTTAAATATTGAGACAGAATTTCAACACAGGTCAAACTTGTCATCTTTCTGCCTCAGCTTTCCAGAGTTGGTTTCAGCCATCACATCTAGATAGATTCTATCTTTGAATGCAGAAATGAGTTACATTGTAAAGAAGAATTCCTATATAGAAGGGAGAAATTTGTGTACAAAACACTTCCGTTAAATTTCACTCCTCAGATCTGTTGACTAACCCAATCTCTGTTAATGAAATTGAAAATGTAATTAAGTCCATACCTACAAAGAAGAGCCAGGCCCAGATAGATTCACAGCAGAATTCTACAAGAAATACAAAGAAGATCTAATGGTGACACTCCTCAAACTATTCAGTGAAATTGAAAGGGAAGCAATCCTTCCTAAGTCATTCTTGGAAGCAAATATTACTCTAGTACCAAAACCTGAGGAAGACCCAACTAAAAAAGAGAACTATAGACCAATCTCCCTAATGAACACAGATGCAAAAATCCTCAATAAAATATTGGCAAATAGGATGCAGTAAATCATCAAGAAGATTATACACCATGACCAAGTGGGATTCATCCCAGGAATGCAAGGATGGTTCAACATACGTAAATCAATAAATGTAGCCCACCATATCAATAAAGCCAAAAGTAAGAATCACATGATCATTTCTATAGATGCAGAAAAAGCCTTTGATAAGGTCCAACATTCATTCATGATAAGAACTTTACAGAAAATTGGAATAAATGGTCTTTACCTCAATATAATTAAGGCCATTTGTGACAAACCAACAGCCAGCATCATACTAAATGGCCAAAAATTGAAAGCCTTTACTTTAAAATAAGGCACAAGAAAAGGATGTCCTTTATCACCACTCCTATTTAATATAGTACTGGAAGTACTAGCCAGAGCAATTAGACAAGAGAGAGAAATAAAAGGGGTAAAGATAGGAAAAGAAGTTAAATTATAATTGTTTGCAGATGACATGATACTCTACGTAGAAGACCCCCTAAACTCCATTGAAAGACTCTTAGATACAATAAATAAATTCAGTAATGTAACTGGATACAAAATCAATACTCAGAAATCAATAGCATTCCTATACACTAACAACAAAATCACAGATAAGGAAATAAGAGAAGCCACACTCTTCACATTAGCAAGCAAAAAAATGAAATATTTAGGAATTACTCTTACTAAAGAAGTGAAAGACCTATACAGAGAAAATTATAATACACTGAAAAAAGAAATTGCGAATGATCTCAGAAAATGGAAAGACATCCCTTGCTCATGGATAGGAAGAACAAAATTGTGAAAATGGCTATTTTCCCAAAACTGTTATACAGATTCAATGCAATGCAATCCCAATAAAAATACCATCAACATACCTTATAGATCTAGAGAAATCACTCTAAAATTCATCTGGAACCAGAAGAGACCTAGAATAGCAAAAGCAATTCTAAGCAGCAAAGGCAAGGCAGGAGGCATCACAATCCCTGACTTGAAGTTATACTACAAAGCAACAGTAGTAAAATCAACGTGGTTTTGGAATCAAAACAGAGCCGAAGATCAATGGAATACATTAGAAGATAGAACCACAACTACAAACACACTCAACCACCTTATCAAAGGAGCCAAGCAGGTTCACTGGAAGAACGACAATCTCTTTAATAAATGGTGCTGGAAAAACTGGCTCTCCATTTGCCAAAATCTAAAGCTAGACCCATGTGTATCACCATGTACTAAATTGAAACCTAAATGGGTTAAAGATCTAAATATTAAAACAGAAACACTAAATCTATTGGAAGACAAATTGGGTAGAAACCTTGAAGACATAGGAGTAGGTAGAGAATTCATGAACAGGACTCAAACCGCACCGCACGGGAAATACTTCCCAGAATCAATAACTGGGACCACTTCTTATTAAAAAGTTTCTGCATGTCAAAAGAAATCTACAGCATAGTGAAAAGAAAACCCACAAACTGGGAAAAGATTTTAGTGAACTCTCTCTCGGACAAGAGACTCTTGTCTAAAACATATAAAGAATTAAAAAAACTCAGACCCACAAAATTCAAAGATTGAATCCAAAAATGGGCATCTGAGATGAATACGCACTTCTCAGATGAAGAAATACAAATGGCAAATAAATAAATGAAAAAATGTTGATCATCATTGGTCATTAGAGAAATGCAAATTAAAACCACACTGAGATTCCATCTCACTCCTGAAAGAATGGCCAGGATCAAGAAAACCAACAACAACAAATGCTGGAGAGGCTGTGAGGAAAAAGGAACTCTCCTACACTGTTGGTGGTAGCGTAGACTGGTACAACCTTTGTGGAGTTCAGTCTGGAGATTTCTCAAAAAGCTGGGATTGGAAGTCCATTTATTCCAGCTATTCCACTTCTAGGCATATTCCCAGAAGAACTGAAAGCATCATACCACAGTGATATATGTGCACCTATGTTTATAGCAGCACAATTTGTAATCGCCAGATCTTGGAAACAACCCAAGTGTCCGTCAACTGAGGAATGGATAAAAAAGCTGTGGTATTTCTATACAATGGAGTACTACAATGGAGCTATAAAGAAGGATCACATTGAGATATTTATCAATAAATGGGTGCAGCTTGAGACCATACTCATAGAAATAAATCAATCTCGCATATGTGAATACCGAATAGTTTCCCTAATGTAAGTAATGATTCAAATATGTATAAATATGTGGTAATCATGATTCCCCATTATGTGGCCTTGAAACCTTATAAAGTTTTCACTTATTAATTGGAAAGGCTTTATTCTGGGCTTCTTGATATGGAAATATTTGAAGATAGTATATGAAGTTTTATTCAAATATTTCAAAGAAAAAGACAGACACTATGGTAACTACTATTAAGTCAGGTTATTTGGTGGTGAAGCACTAGGTTGCTGAAACAGTCATGCTTTGACCTGTATTGTTGTGTTGTTATGTCCTCTTTTATCTCAATCTCTCCCTTATTCATTAAAAAAATTATTTAGTTATTTTTTATGGTTTTTTAATTAAGGGGGAAAATTTTAAAAATTAGCAGAATATGTAGTAGTAAGTTTTTTTGATTTCCTATTAACTTGTTTTGAAGTCCTGTAATACTCCCACTATCTTGTTTTGACTGATTAGACTCTGTTCCATTCTGTATGATAGTATCAAGTTTGAGTGTATAGGGAACTACTTTGAAGGCAATATAAGATGCCCATTCTGGTTTGACTATTGTCTCCTTTGGAAGTCCTGTAATGTTTACAATGCTTAAGTTTTATTATTCTTGTTCTCTACTGTTTTGTTCAACTTTATAATACCTAATGAGATAGACAATTCTTTTTAAGGAAACAAGAGACATTATGGTAACCACTGTTGATAACCTTGTACTCTGTTCTTACATCATGTACTATGTCTATCCTTGGTTTTGATTGACAGCTTTGTTTTGTCATATTTGACTTTATTCTCTCCCCCAAAAAAGTAATACGTAATAAGGAGTAATAAAACCCAAAATGTGTAAATTTTGTTGTAAAAAGAGAGGGAAAAAAAGTGCTCTAAAGGATACAACAGAAAGTGTGTTTAGCGCTGTTAAATAGCTGCCCATATTAATGTTTTTGTCTGGATCATTGAGCACAACTGTTTGCAGTCTCACTGTTTGAATGTCCACTTTGTATGCTTTGATGCTGTGACTTGAGCAACTGTCTCTAAGATGATAATATGTAATCTATTAACTGGTGATTTCTTACTGGTTTTTTTTTTTTTTTTTTGTAGTTCTGTATTACTTGTACCCTTACACCACCTTGTTTTGTTTTGTTTTTCTCTTTTTCCTTTTAAATAAAAAAAAATTTCACTCCTCAAATTAGGTCTCAAAAATAGTGCACATGCAAGGGAAGGGGAAATGGACTCTGCCCCAATGGGAATAGCTTTAAAATATATGGATTTTTTCGGACAACCTAACATATATCCATTTTATTCTTTGTTTCTCCTGAGACTCTTTAGAATCATACTTATTGTGATTTTTTAAGTTATACATCTATAACATTTTAATTTAAATGGTAATGACTTATGTTTTGCTGTTATTATTGTGCACAGATGTAGGAATTTATAAAGAGTAAAGGCTTATTCAACTGAGCTTTTTGAGCAGTGTCTTACTGTGGTCCTCAGTTTATCTCAAAATCACAGTCTTTTTGCCTTAACCTGTACCACTTGCCTAGGTTAGAGGAGAAATGAGTTTTAGTAGGAGTTTCTGCCTCAACTTGAATGACAAATTTGGTTAATAACCAAATGTGCTAACTGATTTTGCAATACTTGATAAGTTTTGTTTCACTGTAGGTATACAACAGTGGTATAATATTCACAAATGAATAAATATAGCACAGAACATAAATTTATTCAAGGATAAAAATCACATAATCATCTCAATAGACAGGGAAAAAACTTCTGAAAAACTTCAGCATCTCTTTACGACAAGAATCCTGAATAAACTAGATGTAGAAAGATCATAGCTCAACATAATATGGTTACATATGACAAACCTACTGTCAATATCATACTCAATAAAATATCTGAAAAATATTTCTTCTAAAATCAAGAACTCTTATCACTCTTATTCAGTATAGTACTTTGCAATCAAATAAGAGCAATAAATAATGGTGATACAGTACCAACAATAAGGAATTTAAATTAACCCTATTTACAGGTGATTGATTCTATACTTAGAAAACCAGAAAGACTTTGCCAAAGAGTATTAGAACATATAAACAAATAAGGTAAAGTAACAAAACATAAAATCAAAACACAAAAAAATAGATAATTTATCCAAAAATGATAAATTCTCAGAAGGAATCAGAAAATGCAATGCTATGTACTTCACCATAGCTTTAAAAATAAGAGAAAAATATATATGAATGTACCAAATCAATGTAGCAGTGAGGGATTTCTAAAATGAATATTAAAAACACTGTAGAAAGAAATTGAAGATGACACTGAAGATACAAAAAATTTCATGTTCATGGAGTGAGAGGATTAATGTTGTAAAATTTCCATATTACCCAAAGTCATCAACAGACAGAATGTAATCTCCATCAAAATGTCAATGACTTACCTCATAGAACAAAAAAAGTGATATCAAAATTGACATGGAAGTCCAAATAGACAGACCAATCCTGAGTAGAGAACAATGCTGACATTACATCATTTCAAAATGTATTACAGATACAAAGACATTCTAGTATTGGCATGCAAATAGACACATAATCGATATGAATAGACCTAGGGATGCAGACATAAACTCATTCATCAGCAGATTCTCAGGAAAAATACTGTGTTCCTTAAATTGTCCTGTTCTGATCTGTTTCGCTATGTCCTCTTTTATCTTAATCTCTTTAAAATAAAAAAAATTAATGTAAGAACTAAAGCTTCAAAACTAGAAAAGGAAAATGTAGTGGGAACATTTGATATTAACACTGGCAACAATTTCTTCATGTGAGAATCTAAATGCTCAGAACATAAATGGAAGAATGGAAATGTGCAATCACATTAATTTGCAAAACTTCTGCAGTGGTGTAAGCACCTACCTGGCAAGAAAGAGGTTGTGAGTTGGATCCTTGATACCAAATAAATAAATAAATAAATAAGCTATATCTGCAGTGCATGATTATTGTTGAGTACTCACAAAAGAAAAATTTTAGAATCAACCTGGTGCCTAGCAATGATGTTTGGCTAGAGAAAATGTGGTATATAGAGAGGGGTATTATTCAGTCATGAAGACTGAAATTATCTTATTTGCAAAAAACTGGAACTAGAAGTCATAACACTAAGCAAAATAAGCAAGATGCCAATAGACAACTGTAATCAAATGGCCAGAAATAAAGTAGAAAGAGGTGTTTGAAGTTAGAGTTAAAGGTAAAAAGCCAATAATTTGGCAGCAACTTCAGATGTCTACGTGGGAGATGGAAAAACTCATTAGTCTTAAATGAAAAGGAGTTGGGGACAGAAACCCAACAATATTCACTTTCTGAGGCGCCATAGTCATAGTCTCTCAGAGTAACTGTTTGTCTTCTCTTTTTCTACTTTTTTCTAAATAAACTATCTTCTTTTATTTTAAACTCTGCCCTTTTAATTCATTACTGTTGCTGCATTTATAATCCTGATAGCTGTGTGTTCCAGTTAATCAGTGGTGTGGTTTGGGATGGTGTACACCTCTCCCCAATGTGTGACACAGACCATAGGCAGCTTTTCTCAAGTGTGGAATGTTTGGGTTATCTCTTTTTTTCACCTCAAAACCTTGGTGTTTTTGCCTCAGTGTCTCTTACATTTTTTTCAATGATAGTTTTTTCTGACTCAATGCATGAGTTACCAACTTTATCTATAACTACATCATTGGATTTGTGAACTTTACTTCATTAACTTATTTTGATAAATAATTTGTTTGAATTTCACAAGTCATATAGCAGTTTATTGTTTTTCATCCTAGCAAATAGATTGTTGGCATTTTGGGCAAATCAAAGAGTTCTTGATATTGTCATACAATGTGACTGAAAATTTAATTTTATTTAATAATAAATTAAAACTACTGAAAGCAAATGGAACCCATTAGCTTGAAATTTAAAAAATAGAGCAAATCTCCAAAGAGACTTCAAGTCTATCAAAAGCTGAGGGAGGTAGAAGAAAGTATCTATCAAATTAGGGGCTTATTGCCCTAGTGGAAGCTAACAATAACATTAGGAGGTCTTCTATTCATACAAAAAATCTCTTTGGTAACTCTGATCATTAACTGAAATGGAAAAATGATGCATGTACACAGCCATAAATTAAAAATCAAGTGCCTTACATTATGTTCTAAATCATAAGGAATAGTCACATATTAAATCCTTAGTGCCAGTTAAAATGAAGGTATTAGGAGAGAAATAATATATTGCACACAAAATTTATATTGTTGCAAAGACAGTGACACATTAGAAAATAAAACATTGTCCTTACACACAATAGAGTAATAGTCTGTCATAAAGAAAGTTAAACTTGAGTCATATCTAGGAAAATTGCTGTATCTTGAGAACAAAATCTTACCTGAAATAAATAAAACATACAAACTGGAATACCATACTTTATATTATATGAGAAACTGATATTATAAATAAAAAGCAAAATAAAAGAGATCAAGTAGGGTTACAGATCTTTCCCAAATGGAAAAGGGGCCAAGAATTGGAGAGAGGGGGGAGCGAAGGGAAATGTATGAAAAAAGGAACTGAGATGTGTTACATACAGGTACCAACTCCACACAAGAAATATGAACATGAACATAATGTACTGTAAACAGGTCTAAAAAACTATTTTTTGAGACAGGGCTTCACTATGCAGTTCAGGCTGGACTTGAGCTCACTTTGTAGCCCAGGCTGGTCTCAAATTTGCAAAAATCTTCCTGTCTCAGCCTCCCGAGGGCTGGATTACAGGCGTGAGCCACCACACCCTGCTAAAAAACTAAATTTAAAAAGAAAGTACTAGTAATTATAGTGCTTTGTCCCTTGAACACATGAGACAAAATTATGGGCAACAAAGGGTGAAATGAGGCAAAGGACAGGAGAGCATGAAAACCACATGATTAACAAAGTGGTGATTGAGTCCAGCCAACCAAGAATCCTTTCCCCTGAAACTATTTTCATGCTGGAGAAGGTAATTAGATGCTGGCTATTGGAATGTAGAGTTGGGTAGAAACTCTCCCATGGGTGGTAATTAAAGAGATGTCTGGTAAAGAAACAAAGAAATTGCTTTGAATAACGAACCCTTTTTATTGTCAATTGTGTTGAAAACATATTGAATGATATATAAACATATATATATATGCTTCCTCTCTATATATTTGCATATTATAGTATATATATATATATATATATATATATATATATATATACTACACACATGCATTAGTTTTGCCTGTTTTCCTTTTACTACTACTATGATGATTCATCTTCTACGAAAAATAATTCACAGATATAAAGGCTCTCAAATTTATGTATTAAAGGGTTTGTTTTCCTCATGCATACATCCACAAAAACACCACATTTTTTAAAAATTTCTTTTACTTTAAGGAGATTAAGACAAAAGACAACATAACAAAGCAGATCAGAACAGTTTAAGCAACACAGTATTTCACCACAAGACCACCCATAACTAACAGTAACTACCATAATGTCTCTTTCTTTGAAATAGTTGAGCGTAACTTCATTTACAATAGTATCAAACATAACAAAATAGTGTACAACCATTCAAGAGAACTAAAGTATTACAGGGCATTCAGAGCCAAATAACAGAAAATGAACAATGGCTACTATATTATCTCATTTTGCATAGAAAATTGGTTTATACTATCACACATAGTAAAATCCAATAAGATTCAATATGTAGAACCAATGGAAACAGAAGAACAAAAGCATGGTAGGATTTCAGAGCAAGATGATATCAAATCAGCACTGGCTATTATAATGTTTGTTTTCTTAAAAATAGCTGTTCATACCATCACAGATAATAAAATCAAACAAACTAGGATAAAACAATTCCAACTAATGAATGAAAACATTATAAGGCTTCAAAGCAATGTAATGGGAATTATGATTACTATAAACGCTTATGTACTCTTACCATTTCTTACACTAGGGAGACTATACAGTATGTATACATGTGAGTTTGATTTATTTCACTTATGAATTAGATCTCAAGTTGCATCCATTTATTTATAAATATCTCAATGTGATCATTCTTTATAGCTGAGTAGTACTCCATTGTATAAAAATACCACATCTTTTTATCCATTCCTCAGTTGATGGACACTTAGGTTATTTCCAAGATCTGGCTATTACATATTGTGCTGCTAAAAACATGGGTGCACATATATCACTGTGATATGATGTTTTCAGTTCCACTGGAAATATGGCTAGAAGTGGAATAGCTGGATCAAATGGGACTTCCAATCCCAAATTTTGAGAAATGTGCAGAATTATCTCCACAGTAGTTGTACCAGTCTACACTCCCACTAAAAGTGCAGGAGAGTTCCTTTTTCCCCATAGCCTTTCCAGCATTTGTTGTTGGTAGTTTCCCTGATCTTGGCCATTCTTTGAGGAAGGAGAATCTCAATGTAGTTTTAATTTGCATTTCTGTAATCTGAGAAATGCGTATTCATCTCAGACGCCCATTTTTGGATTGGGTCTTTGAAATTCAAGGGTCAGATTTTTTTTAATACTTCATATGTTTTAGACAAAAGTCCTTTGCCTTAGGGACAGTTCACTAAGACTTTTTCCCAGTTTGTGGGTTTTCTTTTCACTATTCTGGCATGCAGAAACTTTTTAATGAGACATTATTGATTCTGGGAAGTAGTTCCCATGTGGTTTGATTCCTGTTCATGAATTCTCTACATATCGCTATGTTTTCAAGATTTTTACATAATTTGTTTACCAACAGATTTAGTGTTTATGCTTTAATATTTAGATCTTTGATCCATTTAGATTTTAGTTTAGTACACGGTGGTAGGCATGGGTCTAGTTTTACTTTTTGGCATGTGGAGAGCCAGTTTTTCCAGCACCATTTATTATAGAGACTGACGTTCTTCCAGTGAACATGTTTGGCCCCTTTATCAAAGATAAGGTGATTGAGCATGTTGAGAGTTGTGGTTGTAT
Source organism: Cavia porcellus (assembly GCF_034190915.1). Taxonomy (NCBI): domain Eukaryota; kingdom Metazoa; phylum Chordata; class Mammalia; order Rodentia; family Caviidae; genus Cavia; species Cavia porcellus. Next base: position 38,104,266 of record NW_026947489.1, read on the forward strand.
CTTCTAATCTATTGTACTGATCTTCAGATCTGTTTTTATTCCAGTACCATGTTGATTTTATTACGGTAGCTTTGTATCATAACTTCAAGTCAGGGATTGTGATGCCTCCTGCCTTGCTTTTGTTGCTTAGAATTGCCTTTGCTATTCTAGGTCTTTTCTGTTCCAGATGAATTTGAGGAATGATTTTTCTAGATCTATGAGGTATGTTGATGGTATTTTGCATTGAGATTGCATTGAATCTGTATAACAGTTTTGGGAGAATGGCCATTTTCACAATATTTATTCTTCTTATCCATGAACTAGGGATGTCTTTCCATTTTCTGAGATCATCTTCAATTTCTTTTTGAGGTATTATAATTTTCCCTGTATAGATCTTTTACTTCTTTTGTGAGATTAATTCCTAAGTATTTCATTTTTTGGATGTTAGTGTGAAGGGTGTGGCTTCCATTATTTCTCTCTCTGTGATTTTGTTGTTAGTGTTTAGGAATGCTATTGATTTTTGAGTAATGATTTTGTATCCAACTTCCTTGCTGAATTTATTTATTATATCCAGGAGTCTTTCAATGGAGTTTTGGGGGTCTTCTATGTATAGTATCATGTGATCTGCAAATAATATTTAACTTCCTCTTTTCCTATCCTTATTCCTTTTATTTCTCTCTCTTGTCTAATTGCTCTGGCTAGGATTTTCAGCACTGTTTGAATAGGAGCGATGATAAGGAACATCCTTGTAATGTGCCTGATTTTAATGTAAAGGTCTTCAGTTTTTGGCCATTTAGTATGATGCTTGCTGTTAGTTTGTCATAGAGGGCCTTTATCATATTGAGACCATCTATTCCAATTTTCTGTAAGATTCTTATCATGAATGAGTGTTGGACCTTATCAAAAGCTTTTTCTACATCTATAGGAATGATCATGTGATTCTTACTTCTGGCTTTATTGATATGGCAGGTTACATTTATTGATTTATGTATGTTGAACCATCCCTGCATGCCTGGGATGATATGATCGTGTTCTATAATCTTCTTGATGATATGCTGCATCCTGTTTGCCAATATTTTATTGAGGACTTTTACATCTGTGTTCATTAGCGAGATAGCCTGTAGTTCTCTTTTTTAGTTGGATGTTTCTCAAGTTTTGGTACTAGAGTAATATTTGCTTCCAGGCATGACTTAGGAAGAATTGCATCCCTTTTGATTTCATTGAAGAGTTTGAAGAGCATCACCATTAAGTCTTCATTGTGTTTTTTGTAGAATTCTGCAGTAATTCAGTCTGGGCCTGGGTTCTTTTATGAAGGTGAGGACTTAATTACTTTTTCAATTGCATTAATAGAAATTGGGTTATTCAGCAATTTTACATCTTCTTGACCCAGCTTTGATACTTCTGTGATAGCTCAGACCCTGGAATAAAACCCAAGGAAGCAAAAAATTAAAATTTGGGGAGCAAAGGGGACACAGCCTCCAGGAGCCAATATGGAGACTGCGTGCCTGACAGCTAAAAGGCAGGGCTTTTATCTTGTAAAATCGCAAACAGCTGCTGGTCTCACAATGCAAGGAGGGGGATGAGGGTGTAGCGCACTACAGAACAGAAACAGGGTGATTACATTGGGAAGAGCAAGGTTGTGAGTTTGATCCCTGACACACACAAAAGAAGTCTATCAGTAATTAACAACCCCTGTTATCTTATTTTAGCACCACATCTGTTATTTGTAGAAGGCAACAATGGTTAACATATCAATTAGGTAAGATTTTATAATTCTTTACAGAAAAGAGCATTTATTAACATATCAATTAGGTCACCCAGAGGGAGAAGGAAAACACATATACAGTAAGGCCACATTACAGGTATTTTGGTATGATACAAATATAACAAAGCTATTTTTCCTAGAGTACAACACTTCATATATTTCTAAGAATCTGTCCATTTCTTCTTTATTATCGAACTATGAGAGTAGAGGGTTTGGAAATAGGTGTTGATGATCTTCTGCATTTCCACAGAGACTATAGTGGTTTCATCTTTCATTCCTTATTGCATGAATTTGAGCTTTTCCTTCCCTTTTTAAAATAAGGGTGAGTAGGGGCTTATCAATTTTATTTATTCCTTCAAAGAACCAACTCTTTGATTCATTGATTCTTTGGATTGTTTTCTTAGTTTCTATTGCATTAATTTATGCTCTGATTTTTATATTTTCCTCCCTTCTTTAGCTTTGGGTTTGACTTGCTCTCCTTTTTCTAATATTTGAGGTGTAACATCAGGTTGTTTATTTGTATTCGATCTGTTTTCCTGATGTGGGAACTCAGTGCAATAAATCTTCCTCTGAGGACAACTTTCATTGTATCCACAGATTCTAGTAAGTTGTATTTGTATTTTTGTTTGCTTGTAGGTATTGTTTAATTTCCTCTTTAATTTCCCCTGTGACCCACTGATTGCTCAAGAGTGTATTATTCAATTTGCATGTGTTTGTGGTGTTTTTGCAGTTTGTTTTATCATTAATTTCTAGTTTCGTGGTGCTAAGATATTATCGTATGCATAGGATAATTTTAAATCTTTTACATTTACTTAAATGTGTTCTGTGGGCTAGTATATGATCTATTTCAGAGAATGTTCCATATACTGCTAACAAGAATGTATATTCTGATGTTAAATGGAACACTATGTATATGTCTATCAAGTCCATTTGTTCAAAGGTGTGATTCACTTCTGTTGTTTCTTTGCTGATTTTCTGTTTGGTTGATCTTTTCCTTGGTGTCAATGGTGTGTTAAGGTCTCCTGTTATAATTGTGTTTTTGCTTATTTGGTTTTTCATTTCTGTTAAAATTTGCTTTGTATAACTGGGTGCTCTAGAATTTGGTGCATAGATATTTAAGATTGTTATCTCTTCTTCTTGACGTTTTCTCTTAACTAGTAGGTAGCGACCTTCTTTATCTCTTAGGATCATTCTTGGTTTGAAGTTCACATTGTCTGCAAACAGAATAGCTACCTTTGCATTTTTGGGGTTCCTGTTGCATGAGAAATTATTTTCCATGCTTTGACTTTCAGTTTGTGAGTTTCTTTTAGGGCTAGATGGGTTTATTGTAGACAGCATTTGTTTGGATGTTTTTTCCTGATCCATTCTGCCAGTCTGTTTCTTTTAATTGGTGAATTCAGACCATTAACATTAATGGTTATTGCTGTTATGTATTGGTTTTATTGTTGACATGTTATCTTTCTGCTGTTGCATTTTTATCTTTCCATTTTGTTTAGTTGTCTGCCTTGCTTAGTGGCTTTTTCCTGTGTGTTTCTAGACAGTCTTTCAGTATTCTTTGCAGGGTTTACTTGGTGATAATGAAGTTCTTGAGCTGTTCTTTGTCATGGAAGTATCTTATTTCTCCATCAATTTTGAAAGACAGTTTTTCAGGGTACATCAGACTAGGTTGGAAATCATTTTCCTTTTGGATCCAAAATACTTCACTCCATGCTTGACTTCATTGTGTTGAGCTGTCTCTGTGATTCTGATAGGTTTTCCTTTATAGGTGATCTGTATTTTCTCTCTAACAGCTTTTAATATTCCATTCTTATGTTGGATTTCTGGGGTGGTGATTATTACATGTCTGGGTGTAGTTTTATTTTGGTTATGGTTATTTGGAGTTCTATATGCTTCACTAATCCTAATGTCAGTTTCCAGTCTTATGTGTGGAAAATTTTCAGCTATTTCTTCTGTAAATAGCATCTTGATATAATTTGTGTTGTCCCCTTCTTTTTCATTTATCTCTATCAATCTTATGTTGTTTTTCTTTGCATCATCTTGCAGCTGTTGAATTGTTATTTCCTGATTTCTTGTTATTTGTAAAAGATCTTTTTCCTTTCCTGTTCACTAGCTGCAATCTTGTCTTCAAGATCTGAAATTCTATCTTCACTTTCGTTGAGGTGGTTGACAACTTGCTATGAAATTTTTGATTTCCTGTATATCTCTTTGAATCTGCTTCATGTACTCTTTTTTATTTCTTATATTGTTCATCCAGGGATTATATCTGTTTGTTTTGCTCCTCTAATTTTTAAACTATGTTTTCTTTAGATGTTTTCAGCATCTCTTTCATTACTTTTATCATTTCTTCTTTTATCTGGGAGATTACTTATAATTTCAATTCCTTTAAAGCTTCCCAGAGTTACTTCTTTATTTCAGTTGCTATTATTTCAGGTATTTCAGGTGTATGGCATACATTTTCTTCTATGTACATGGCCCCTAGGCTTTCTTGGGATTGGCTAGAGATTTGAGATTGCATTTTGGTCTTTTTTGTTTGTGTCATTTTCCTATACTTCCGTGTCAATGTTCCAAAACTTCCCCTGGGCATGTTGGAAATCATCTCCTATGCAGTTGGCTCCTAGGACTGAAAGGAGGTTGCTGAGTGTGGTCCAGTCAGGCCCACAGGATCTCCCGTGCCACTTACAGTGTTCAGGAAGCTTGGCAGCACCTGTCCACTGTGGATGATGATCCAAAGCTCTCCCTGGGTAAGCGCCAAAGCTCTGGACTAATTTCACATGCCTTGAACTCCCCTGATTGAAAGAGGTCACTGGGCGTTGTCTAGTCCAGCCAGAAAGCCTCAAAAGCCTAGTCTAGTGTGGTTGGAAGCTGGGCGAGTCCTTAACCATTCAAAATCACCACATTTATCGAACTACTAAAAAGATCTGAGCCTTTAAAATTTCTTTGAATCCCCTGGAGTCATTGCCGTCAGAGAAAATTACTGTTCTTTTCTGTGTATTTAATTAAATGTTAGTTTTTCCTACCCTTGAATTTCATTCACATAAGTCCTCAGAGGATTTATTCTTTGCTTGTAGGGCTGAACACAAATAAGGTTTTAGGGGCTGGGGATTTAGCTCAGCGGCATAAGCACCTGCCTTGCAAGCAGGCAGTCGTGAGTTCGGTCCCCGGTACCGATAAAAACGAAAAAGACAAAAAAAAAAAAAAAAAAATAAGGTTTTAGTGTTGTCTATAGATTGTGCATATGTCTGTCTCTGTTCCATAGCTGGACATGTTTCTCTGTGTATATCTAATCAACCTGTGTTTGCTTCTTGGATGACCCAAACTAACACTACTGTACTGGGAGAAGGCTAAAAATAGTGACTTGAAGCGGAATATAGTATTATTTCCCCCAATGAATGAGAAAAACAAGACTACTGGAAAAATAGGACTCAATTCCAAGTAGCAAATAGGAAACAAACTCTAGTGCAACATAGAGGCTTGTTTACTAAATATTTATCTGGTGATCATTAGAAACATTCTTTTGGAGAAGAACATAATTAGAGAGTAATGTTTTAAGTGCTCATGAAATAGGGGAAGAATAATTCTTTCAGTGCAGTTTTTCTTGTTTCTTTGCTTTTTTAAAAATTATACTTGCTATTAAGGAAACCTAACAAACAGAAGGTAACAGACTGGTAGTTAAAGGTGCATTGCAAGATCCTAAAGACTCTGATGATTTACAGAAAGACTCTTATTATTTTCTTTTTCTTTCATATTTTGCTCCAGAACCAAGCTTTAATGTTGTGCTTAAGCACAAAGTGGTAGGAAGGCTGTACATGTGACACAGAAATCTTTTGTGCTGATCAAAACAAAAGAAAAAGGTGTTCAGCTTTTGTGGCATCTAGAGATAGGCACATCCCTGGTCTCTTGATGTCACTGCATGTAGAGGTGAAAAGTATACTACCAGTAAATGAATATCTAATAGTATTACACAACTCCACAAATAGGTAAATGCTTAGTAAAGGCCTGTGTTTTATCTTAAGGTCATGGCACTGGTAGAGAAAATCTGAGCATCTGGAACATGAGATAGATACAAGTAGATGTTTATCCCAGAAATTTTGGCCCTGCAGACATGTTCCCCTTAGTAATGTTACAATTTTTCCCTTCTCAAGGAAGCTTCGAAGACACTCTCCTGCAAGACAACAAATGGCCTTTTTGTTCTTTACCTGATGATAACTGAAATCCCAGCAAAAAACCCTGGGACATACTTGCCCCAATCCAAAGGGGAAAGGAATTATATACAGAAACAATTATAAGAAATAGCTTTCTGGGCCCCAGGGGTTTAGCTCAGTGTCATAAGTGCCTGTTGGCAAGCACAAAATCATTAATTCAATCCCCAGTACCAAAAAAAAAAAAAAAGGAAAAAAGAAAGAAAGTAGCTTTCAGGTAGTGATAGAACCCATGGGAGTTTTTTTGGAATTTTATTTTTTGAAACTTTATCAAGGTAGCATTAATAGGATATAAATCTCATCCATGTATGTGTGTTACAGTTTGGGTTTGGCTGTCCCCCAAAGAGTCATGCGCAGGCAGCATACAATATAAGGGAGGGAAGGAGTCAAGCTTTTGTCAATTTGCCCTTTCACTCTCGCCAGTTTTGTTATCTGCCATAAATAGCTGCCCCTCAGATGTGACACCCTGCCTTGGAACAAGGTGAGTATGGACTGAAAGATCCAAAAATTATAGGCTAAATAAACCTTTCCTTCTTTCATTTTGAGCATCAGATATTTTGGCTCAGTAATGAGAGAAAAATGGTCAAGACAATGGTGTTTCTTTAGTGTTTCACAGAGTTATGAAACAAGTATGACAATCTAATTTTATAATGTTTTAATCATTTCAAAAGGAGATCTGTATTTTATAGATAGTCTGTATGTAGTACACATGTACAGTGGATGTTTTGGGCAAAAGGTGTTGATGGGTGTTGCAGTGTAGGGGAAGTCAACAAACACTAGACAAGACAAGACAAGACAAGTCAGTTGCAAAAGACCACACCTTTGTCCCACTCCTGGGACAGCTGGAAACTATTAATCTATTTTGTGCCTCTAAAAATTCACTCATTCAGCATATTTTATGCAACTAGAATCATTTACCATGTGATATTTTGTAAGAATCTCCTTTCAATTAGTGTGAAGTTTTCAAGATTATCTGTGATTCAGCATATATAAGTATTTGACTGATTTTGTTACCCAATAATATTCCATTCATGGTTACCCCACAATTTGTTATTCATCAGGAGATAAGCATTATGGTCATATCTTAGCATTTATAATGAAAGTGTTATATGCATTCTTGCACAAGTGTTTGCATTCACAAGCTTTCATTTTTCTTGAGTGTATAATTTAAAAGGTAAGGCTGCATGATAACTCTATTTTTAACTTTAGAGAAATGCCAAAATATTCTGTGAGATGGATGAACCATTTTACACTTTGTTGATGATGTACTATATTTCAACTGGCTTACTCAATCCTCAATGACCATGTTGACTGTGGTTTTATTTTTGTCATTCTAGTAAATATGAAGGTATATTTTATTGTGACTGTGATTTGTGTTGTCCTCCAGATTAATTCCATTTAGGACTTTTACATTTATTTATAGGCCACTTATATACCTTTTTTTAGATATTTAGATCCTTTGATACCTTATATCTGAGTTATTTAGGATTACTTGTCTTTTTATTATAATGTTGCAATACCTCTTCATGTATTCTGGACATGAGTCTTTTATCAAACACATGATTTGTAAGTATTGTTCTCCATTCTGTGGATTGTTTCTGATTTTACTGTAATTTTAGTGCAAAATTATTTTCTTTGGTTAAGTACAATATATATCTATCTAGATAGATACTTTTTCTTTGGATGAGTGTACTTTTGGAATCACACCTGAAATTTTTTTGTCCATCCTAACTTCATGATATCGACATCTGTGTTTTATTCTTAGAGTTTTACAAAATCAGACCTTATATTCAAGTCTAATATTTACTCATTTTGATTTTTTAATAAATGATATAACTAGAAAACTGACATTATTCTTTTGTATGTGGATATCAAGTTTTCCCAGCACATTTATTGAGAAGACTGTTCTTTCCTCTATTAAACTATGTTGTCACCATTATCAAAATTAGGTGGTCAGGTGCCAGCATTGGTCCTGCCAGCTAGGGAGAAACACAAAGGAAGATATGTAGCCCCTGGTGTGCCAACTGCCATGGAGGCTGGGAGAGAAAAACTCCCCTCTCACTCTTAAGCAACCAGCTGATTCCAAGGAGCACAGGCTGAGATGATAACAAATGAAGTAAAGAAACAGTCTAACATTTATATTGTCTGGTTTTGCAAACCAAAAGCCTGTAACCTGAGCAACTATTTATAGGATAACAATATGCAATATAGTAACTATTGTGGATTTTCTTCTATCTTATCATTGTTTTGTTTTGTTTTATTTCCTTTAAAATAAGAAATAGTTGACTGTAAGTGTGAATGTTTATTTTTCACATTGTCAATTCTATCCTAACCTTTCCTCCATTCCTTCCATTCCCTTCCCTTTCCCCTTTTACTTTCCTCTCCTCTCCTCCCTTTCCCTCTTGATCACTCCACCTTCTTTTCCCTTATTTTCATTTTCTCTCTATGCTACATTTCCTATAACTGTCTTTGGAAACATCGTTGTACACTATGTTTCTAGGTATGCATTATTTTCTTTTAAAGATTCTCCATATATGGGATATTGTAATACATTGCTAGGGAAAATGGCAAGGAGTTCTTTATTTCTCCTAGGAAGTTCATGGTTTGAGGTGTTCACCGAGTTTTAATCCTTTTAAAAATTGGGGCCTTATTTATACTATATACAAAAGTAGTTTGTATCTGTCTTTTGGAAATGAATATGCATTTTTCTCAACACTTTATTGGAAAGACTATTCTTTCTCCATGCATATTTCTTGTGACTTTGCATGATGATAATCAACCCGCATTTATGGATTTATTTTAGACTTTCTATTAAGCTTTCTTAGTCTATGCATTTATCCTTATAGTACCATGAAATTTTGGTAACTATATATTTTCAGCATAATTTGAAATCAGGATGTGTGGTTTCTATGAACTCTTTTGTATTTTTGAAATTTCCTTTAACTTTTTCAAGGTATTTTTCATTCAAATACCAATTTTAGGACTTTTTTTCTATTCCTGTGAAAATACTGTGAATAGTGATAGTAATTATATTGAATATGTAGGATAATTTGGTAGTACAGATATTTGAATGGCATTAATTCTTCCACTTTATGAAATGTAGCTTTCATTTATTTGTGTTTTCTTCAGTTTCTTTAAGCGATGTTTTATACTTTCAGTGTATAGATATTTCATGTTTATAGTTAAATTCACTTTTAAATATTTTGCTTCTTCTTGTCATTATAAGGAAAACTATTTTCCTAATGATTTCCTATACAGAAATGCCATTTTTTGCATGTTTACTTATATAAAATCACTTCCCTAAACTTACTAGTTCTGAAAGTATATGATCTATTGTTGGGAATTTCTATGCATATCATTGGCAAATTCCTCATATAGACATTCATTTTTATTTCTGATTTTAAAACCTTATATGCTTTTTTCTTGCCTAATTATTTTAGCTATACTTCAGGCAAATATTTAACAAAATAGTAAAAGTAGGCATTGTCTCTCCTTTAGAGTAATGAAAAACTTTCTGCTTTTCAAGACTACATATGATATCGGTTGTGGTCAACCATGTATTACCTTCATTGTGTTGAATGCAACCCTTCTTTTCAAATAAGCTGCTTTAATATATTTTTGACATAGTAACCATATTGGCATTCTAAAATACCTCATATTGACCATTTACAGTGGTTTTCCAACCATATTATACCTAATGACTAGTAAAAGGGAAGTATTTTGGATGTGGTGAACATATCTGAATTATACAATGTGAGATAAATCACCTCAATTGCTTCTCTTTACTTTCAGTGATCAGCATGGAACAAGAATCTATTAAATATTAAGTGCATCAACTTGAATTTCAAGTTCCATGTTAGGGCACTTGTGCTGTATCAATCTTCAAGATATAAAACTGAGATGAAAATATAGCATTTTATTATCCAATGGAAATGGAATGGAAGAGATCAAGTTAAGGAAGTCCAAAGAATAATTAAACTTTATGAGCTTCTGATCCAGCCTTTCTCTACCACTCCTGCTTGAGTTATGTTCTACCACTACATAGGTTGTCCCATTATAAAAGTAGTGTGAAAATTAAAAATTTTGGTCTGAATGCATAGATTTTTTATGATAGAAAATTGGGGATTCAACCAAAAGTACAACCTTCTATCTTACAGAGCCAATAAATGAAATTCTATGGTAATATATTAGTTATTTTTAATATCGTATTTGTCACCATACAGAACAATGAAGTAGACAAATTATCCCACTGGGAAGTAATGAAAACAGGACATTTCATTCTTCACTAAATCGTTGCTAATAGTTTGGTTAGATGATCAAAATTGAAAGTACAAAGAACAGTGACAAAGAAGCCTGATAAAAATGCTAGTGATAGAATTTGTAGAAGGAAAACAGGTTGGGAAGACCTAGGAATCTCCTTTGAATACTTGCCAAAAGGCATTCATTGCAGAAGAAACAATAATCAGGTAGACAAATGCCAATCTATCTGTATGCTAGTGTCTACTCCTAGTCATCCAACTACATGATTAATGCATTCTATGTAAAAATATCATGGTCAGATATCAGATACTGCTAAACAACATAGGATTATTCATAAAGATCTGGTTATTAAATTGTTAAGCCTCTTTATTTCTGAGCCATTAATTTAGCTCAGTAAGCTGGGGAATCTTTTAGCTACAGATTGATTTTAATAGGATCGTCCTAGCATGAATAGGTAAAATTTGTCTCAATGAAATGAATATGTATACTTCACATGACTTTTATTATTTACTGCAATATCTCAATTTGCACTCTCCTCTACGGATTTGAGTAATAACTTATCCATTATCATATTATATGTAAAATTATTTTGGATCAAGGAATTTATTTTCAACACAAATGAAGCAGTGGTCTCATAACCATGTCTGAATATATACAATCTCATTCATAAACACTAGGTCTAATAAAATAGTGAGATAACACATTGAGAAATCCTTTATGTCTCATGAAAAGTTTGAACTTGCTTTCCTGAAGTTAACAGTGAAGAATGACTATATGTGTGTGTGTTTGGTTTCTCTCCTTGTTTTGCTTTACTATCCACTCACAAATATTTTGTGCTCCATCTGTCTCTATTATCTTTGAAATCTACTGGCATAAGCATTTTAGTTCATGAGGAAGAAATCTCTTTACTGGAAAAACACCTGGAATCTTAAATTGGAAATATAGACTGGCTACTGGATATTCTTACTGAATATTGTCTTCCAGTGAAGGAAAAATATCTGAGTGTGGCACTAACAGTGAATACACTATGTAACAAGTATAAGGTCAGATAGTTACATAAATTTTGTAGAACCGGCATTGAACTTCAATACAAAAATGTGAAACAATGTTACAAGTCATTTTGACTGCCTAACAATTCTTTCAATCCTTCATGGTTTTCTGATACGGTTTCTTGATGGTTTATTGATAGGACATCATAAAGTTGAAATGTTGTGACAATCTTTATAAAAGAAGTTTTGTACAAAGTAATGTAATAAATGCCCTGGTATGATTTGAACAAAAAACAGGCATATAATTTATCATTAGTTAAAATCCATAATATAATTTATTTAGCAAATAGATGGATTAGGAAAAATATCAATGCACACGCAGATGGAAGTAGTTACCAAAAGTAGAGAACCATTTAGACTGAAATTTGAACTTGATGAAATCAGAGAATTTCGTATGACTAAAGCATCCTCAATGTTATCTACACAGCTCATTCAAAGACTATAAAACAATGAATGTATGTTGATGATTCGGAAGGTTACTGAATCTGAGAGTGATATTTCTGTAGCTACAACACACAACTCCTGCCTCTGATATTAATGTGCTTCAGAAGATGTAACACTAACCTCAGTGACAAATTGTGTAAATTGTACAAACAAAAAAGACAGATATTCTCTAATGATTCATTTTATATGTCTTTCATACAAACCACTTCAAAACTTTGATAAAATGCAGACTTAGTAAATTGCTTTGAAAGACAATTTTTATCTCAGTCAACATCATTTTAAAATCAGTAATATTTTACCTATAAATTTTATGTTGAAATATTAAAATATTGTGAAATATTAGAACTATGTAATCTTGCTATGTTTTAGTATCCTTGCTCTATATGAGTTCAATGAGACAAAATGGTGGAGAGTAGAAGGGAAATTTAAAAAGAGTAAGATGCGGTGTATTTATGAACCTGTTCCGTAGGATCAACATAATTATTTTGTGTCATATACATATCAAAAAAGAAGAAACCAGTAAACACGTATACAAACCAATAAATTAAGAAATGAAGTAATACTACACCTAGGTAATAGGGCAGCTAGGTACTAAATAGTAGCACGTCTTTTTCCTTTTCTAAGAAGGGATAGTATACTGAAAAAGAGCTTTACTGGCTGTTGTGCAAGGACCTTGAGTTTGATTCCTAGAATTACGAAAATGAAATAAAGAATGACAGGAAAACATTGTTTACATTAGGTTGACTCAAGAGAAATTTATTAATAGAAAACTAATGTCATTTCAGTTTCCATAGTGTTTTCTAAGCACGTTTAAGTATAAAAAATATATACATTCATCTTAAATGAAAATAAGTGAATTTTCACATGTATGTATATATGAATACAAGTATGTGTTGCACATACATATCCCAATAAGTGTCAAGAAATATATAAGAAAACTTCAGCATCATCTTGACTGTTTTAAATTAGTCTTTCTACCTGAGAGAACTATTTTGATTTTTTCACCAGACTTATTGACTAGTCTTGAAATTCACATAAACAGAATCATGTAGGAAAAACTTCTTCCCTCAATATAATGACTGCACAGTCTGTCAACCTGGATTAGTAGTTTCATTTTGTTAACCTATGAAATTTTACTTATCCACTAATAGGTAGTTTAGTTGTTTACAAGTTTTTGATACTAGGAATAAATTACTGTAAACATTACTTTAAAAAGTCATTATCCATTTACCTATTTATTTTATGTGGTGAAATATTAAAAATATTTGAAAATGTCTGACTTCTGTATTTTATATTTTGTCTTCCTCTATATGTCTTACAAAGTTTTATTTTAAAAGATGTGCATAAAGTTCTAAAAAATTATATTTCTTTACAATTTTGTTTTCAATCTAAATCACAAAAGATCTGTATAAAATACAGCAAGAAATTTATTTGCAAAGTGGTTGCTGAATATCCAGTTGTAGATGAGCATGCATGGACCAAAAAAAAAAAAAAAAAAGATAACCATTATGATGTGAGCTGTCATAAAGTGGAATAGGCTTTGTTTGGACCACCCAGGAGAAGAATGCTTCCTAAAGGTTCTGAGAATGAGACTGTAAGAGATAATAAGCAAAATACTGAAGCAGCTGATGGAGATCATGCCACTGTTGGTAATGCTGACTATCTGTACAAGATAGGTACCTGCATATGCAAGTTCTGTACCAGAAGGAGATCAAAAAATGGTGTCTAACACATTGGCGCCACAGAAAAAGCAAGATCACAACAAAGGGTAACCGAAGCCCTGCATGAAGGAGATGTAAAAGCTATGAGATCACAATGAATAAAATGCAGACCTTCTTGCCCGTGATGATCACGTAGTGTAGGAATTTACAAATGGCCATACATCTGTCATAAGCCATGGAAACCAGTAGTACCATTTCAACTCCACCCAGGAAGTGAAGAAGAAACATCTGAGTGATGCAATCAGCTAAAGAAATAATCTTCATGTTTTTTACCAAGTTCACAATCATTTTCAGGGTGGTAAAAGAAGCAAGGGTCATATCCACAAAGGAGAGATTTCCAAGGAGAAATTACATGGGGGTGTTCAGGTTTGGGATGAAAAACACTTGTAACCACAATGAGAAGGTTGCCCAAAAGTGTTATTGTATAGATAACTGAAAAGAGTCCAGAGAGAAGAAGCTACATCTTTGAAGCTGGTCAGTCTCATCAAAAATGAATTCTGAATTGTGAAATTGATTCAGTAATTTCATAGGTTCCAGCACATAGCTTGCTCTGGGGTGAACTGTATAAAGAAATGTAAGGTCACTTCTACCATGTAAGTAATGGAGCTTTTTCATTTGGGTTGATTTTTTAGTAATCTTTTTTGAGTTTCAAATTACTGTTATTCACAATGTCGCAGACTAGCGTTTTACATGTTCAATGATATGCCATAATGATTGTTCTCCATGAAAAAACCTGAAGAATTTTTCTTTTAGTTACAGAAGCCCTAGCATTTGAAAGAGTTGTTATTCAGCACGTACAGAAGTGTTTTAGATGAGTGAGTTAGTGGGGCTTAGACTAAAGACGGTGGTCTTCTCCCTCTTTCATTTCCATTAGGTAGGAAGTAGGGTTAGTAAGGTTCTTGTCTCTTAATTCCTAGAAAAATTTTTGACAGTGATATTTTTTTTTCTTTTATGGCTGTCATACTGCAAGCTCTGATGTAATTGATACCACATTTTTAGAGAAAATTTTTAAGGCCATGATTTGCATAGATTGCATGGCTAAAGGACCTAAGAATAAGAGAATTGGGGATAATTATATGCGGGGACACTGGAGCAAAGATAAATGTTAGTGATATTCTAAACCAAGTGCTTTACACAGCCTTCTAGGGACAGGATTCACTTTTTATTTACTGTATACTTGTGTTTTCTGTGAACTTTATTCTTTCCTGTCTCTCAGCAAAAGTAGTAATATCAGCAAATATAGCTGGACCCATTTCTCTCTTATGACTGGTTATGCTCTAACCAAAAGTAAGAAAAAGAGGCCTAAGTTCTGTTAGCTATTCTAAAATAAGAATGCTTAAAGGATGTCTTAAATTTGCAAGTTATGGGAGGTGTTGGGCTTAATTGATTTATTAGGAACCTGAATTTCCGCAGAGAACTTCAAGGAAGAATGGGTTCAGGAAATAGAAGTCTCTATTAAGAATAAACATATACAACCTAATCAATGAACCACCTTTTACTTCTCAAAGCTTTGTATTCAGCGTCAGTATGTAGACCAATGTTTTACCAATTGTACCTTTTGTAACATACTGAGTCAGAATTCATGATTCTTTCTCTATGCCTTCAGGTGCAGCTCTTATCTGTGAAGTGCTTAAATGTATATATTTCTTTTTGCCAAGATTGTGAATTCTTTGATTTATTTTTATTGCACTTTTTGACATAGCTCATTGCCTTATACATAACAGAGATTCAGCAGGTTTTAATCAATTATAAGAAACTCAAACATTAATTGTTAGGTACCAGGTTTGGGTACTAAACAAGTGACAAAAATCATGTCACTAATGTTCGTCACTCCAACTTCAACTATTTTTTGACAACATAGAATGTCTAGAATGTCTGTAACATTTCCTGAAACCTGAGACTGTCCTGTTACATGTCAATCACAATAAATTTGGTTCACAATTGCTTTTTTAAAAAAACTCTAATAGATAACCATACAGATTTTAGGTTATTTACAAGGTTTTCTTACCAGTTCAGATGCAGTAAACAATATATATTCTGATAAGAAAGTATCTAGATGGACATGGCCCACTGGAATCCACAGTTTTATTAGGAGTATAAGTCATTAAAGAATTTAAATTCCTACTTGTGGACTCTAATATAGTCTATTAGAATTAAATGTGCTAATAAATGCTGAAAAATGTTTGGCATTCTTGTAGGTGATTCTAATGGGAATTTGGTTTGTGCTGGAAATAATGACTCAGAAATACAAAATATTGGCCTTGTCTTTCAGCACTATAGCTTGAAGACCATGAGGTTAGTAACACTGGGGAGACTTAATAGGTTATTAGACCTGGTGGATAATTACCATCTTCTCTTGTCCCAGCTGGTTGTGGAACAATTTAAGTTTTTCTTCTAGGTTACCAAACCATGTGTTACACTTTACAGAGAGTACGAAGTTAAGAAGAAATTGATGTAGTCTAATGCCTCCTTATTCTGGTGGAATAAATCACACCTTTCCTGCAAGTTTTAAAAAAGCATTTATTGTGCTGGTTCAATGTAAGGAGACAAGGATATATAGACAATATCTTATAAAAAGTTAGAAAGACCATGGAAGGTAGGAAAAACATAAGGTATTCTCTAACAGAGAATAGATTTATAGAAAAAAGGATGTGTGGATTTGAAGTTTAAGTATAATCTGTGCCTTTAATCATCTCTCTTCTAAATGAGTTTGATCAAACTATGAAAAAATACTTAAAAAATTTTAAAGCCCTCCCCAAAATAGAGATATCTATGTGCATAACTGTTACTAATAACTTCAGATTTCAAATCAGACATAGGCCATTTGTTCAGTGTACAACCTCAGGAATGCTGTGATCAGCTTATGTGCATGTATTTGAATGAATCAATTAATAACATGACCATTCAAAGGGTGAGTTATTTTATATAAAATGTTCTCATAACTTAATCTATGGAATTTTGAGAAATTACTAACTTCTGCTATATTAGTGTCATCTGGATATGCATGCTCTTTAATCAATGCCCAGAATAGTAATGACACAGATATGAGAAGAAAGTGAATCACCTCGGGAATCAGCACAAACTTTCTTGTTGAAGTATATGGTAGAAGTGATCTGAAGTGGGAAGGACTTTGTAACACTAGCCATGGGAATGTTTGCCAAGGCTGTGCATGGAAAGCTCCCAGAGCATTTAAATTATGTCCCTTTATGTTTATTATTTCCATATTTATGGTACCATTTTGAAGAAGAATAGAGAAGATAGCATGACATATTTGGAGAGTATATGACCTTATATTTGCAGGACTGCTGCATAAAAAAGGAAAAATAATGTAAAAATAACCTACTTATTGCAGCTCATTGTATGACAAAAGAAAAAAGGGACAAAGACTACATAATTGCATATTGTGCAGACAAAATACATAATAATTAAATGTGTTCCTTTCGAGAGACAAGCGATGATAAAATGGAATGTAAGGGTGACAAATGGTTTGGAATAAGATAGTAGTGAAATCATTGTGGGTTTACATTTTTCTATAATACTTCACACACATACACATACAGGTATGTATCAATGAATATGCACATGTACATATTATTTTTAATGCACTGAGTTTTAATACATATGCATTTAAGAAAGAAATGTCTTAAAATGAAAAATAAAGAAAATTAAATAAATATAATGGTATTTAAAGCAGATAACTTAATCACACTGATGGAAAATAAAACACAATTGTCCAGCAATCTCACTACTCGGTACATGCTAAATATGTTAGGTCCTGACCAAGATCCCAAATCTCCCAAACAAGTGTATGGTGAAGACTTAAATAAAATGAGATAAATGGTATGATTTTAGAGCTCCACAAGGGTCAAAATCCTCTAGCTGAGTTCGAGACTCTGAGGGCTAAGACAAAGACTTCTCTGGACCACCCATATTTATTAATTCCAGAACAAAGGGTGGGGAAACTGAAGAAAGCTGGGAAATGAGAAGGACCTTGGGAGTCATTTCAAAGACTTCTACAAGTAATAAATTATGCCAATTTAGGAGAACCTTCTTATCTCCATGATGACATATGCGGTAGGAATGTGGCTACAGGAGTGAGATTCTTTCAGCTGCAGTCTCTACTTAATTAGTGTTGGAGCCCAGGCATCCTCAGCTGTGGCCTTATCTTGCCCTTTGAAGTATCTGTAGCCTCACAGGCCACTACAGGCCTAAGCCAGGACCAGTGATTCATAGAGATTCACTTACTATGACTCAGCTCCAATTGCCAGGCAAGGGGCCTCAGCCTAGGACAGACTCAGAGAGAAACATAGAGAGCCAATTAGTTAATTTTAAATCCTGTTCAGAGCTGCTTCATAGTGGTCTCCAAAGCAAAGGACATAAAATTAATGTATCTTAGAAAGTACTGGAAGCTCATTATTCTTTGCAGCCAAATGTTCTGCATACATGAAATTGAAACAACCTGCCTACCATCTGGCAAATGGATGCTGATAGTGTAGTTCATATACATAACAGAATATTATTCAGACATAAAAATGAAATTCTGTCATTTGTACAATGGATTGAATTGGAGGCCATTGTTTTAAGTGTGATAAAACAACCATAAGGAAGAAAAACACACTACCTGATCTCACTCCTATGGAATCTATATATAACATAATAGTTCCAAAAATACTGTTGCATGAGTTTCCTGATGATATATAAGAGGAAAGTCCACCTCTGAATTGAAAGTTGGGTGATAGTACAAAGAATAAGTTTGACAAGTCCACTTTGAAAATATGAGTTTATTAGATGATACTGAGAACATGATGAATGATATGAGGGTAACAATGCTACAAATCACCAACTGCTTAGGGCTGTATCAAAAATAGCTGCTGGAAGTCAGTTTTTCGACTGTTGAAACATAATACCCAATGCCGACAATTTAAATGAAGAGATATTTAATTTGGTTCACATTTTCAGGACATTCAATCCATGATTGGCTGGTTCTAAGATAAGAAAATTATGTGGGAGGAGCACGGCAGATTAAAACTGATTAGTTCCTCATAGTTGGGAATCAGAGCAGAAAAAAAGAAATCAATTATACTTTCTCAAATCACAGCTTCATAAACCTACCCAGACACACGAAGAAATGCATTTCACAATATCCTCAATACCCTCAAGTTATTCAAACTTAACCTCCACCTTCTGTCCCTTGTCACTCGAGAACCTCTTCTTAAACATTACTTAATCCCCTATTAAATATAATAACAAATTCTTAATTCTGCATAACACTTTGCAACTATCTTTGATGTAAACAAGAAAACAGTAATTCCTTTGCTAAAGCTTCCCAGTTCCATCATTTTTCAGAAGTCGATATCAAAGTGTCTTTGAAGATTTAAGGCAAATTTTTATCTTTTTTTGTGAAAATAAAAATCAAGTTATATAAGCCCAATGTACAATCATACAGGAAAACATCTCCATTTCAAAAAAGAAGAAAAAATTATAGAAAATAATTGAACTAAAAATCAGACTGAAATCCCTAGAGGCAAACATTAAATCTTGTAGCTCCGTGTCCAGCATTGGAAGTATAGTGCTGAGACATGAGTCTCAGAGTGCTTGAGGGAGTGACTCTATACGCCCTTGCTAGTTGGAGGCCATATAGCCTTTCATTTTGGCTTGCTTCACTCAAGATCTGAAACTTTTCATGGGAAATTATCCATGTTCCTGACATTTCCAATTTTCTAGGGTTCCCGCTGAACCTATGGTTTCATTTTCAAACACTGCCCTTTCAAGGAGTCCTAGCCTGGCCTTTCAGGCCTTCCTTTGATACCTGCATGTAAGTCTTCCTTACCCCATTACTATTTCATTCTGTATGCTACTAAAATCAGCATCATATGGATGAAGTCATGGTGTGCTGTCAGGAAGAGTAGTAACAGCTCCTCAGACGCTGGCAACAGTAGCCTCTGAGTGACTGGATAGTTGAGCACAGCAAAATGAATTTTGGAGAACCAATTGCCTAGAAAGATATTCTGAGCATGATCCCAGTGTCTCTTCTCAAATGAAAAGTTTGCACTTTGCATCTTTGGGTCTGTTGTGTGTGGGGCATTGCTGATTTCTAAAATGCCTTCCAGCCATCTTTATTCCTGTCTCTGTATACAATATTTAGCTTCTTTTTAATGGTACTAATCACTTCAGCAGCCATGCTTCCATATTCTCCAACTTTAAATATGATTTTAGACCAAACTTTGTATTCTAAATTGTCCTCCTTCACTTTTTGCACCTGATTCTTATTGTACACCTGACTGAAAACAGACAATAATGCTCATTACAAACTACATATTGGGTTGTCTTAACATTTTCTCCACCAGATCAAGCAGTTCTCTGTCCGTGATCTCAGTTTCCCAAGAAGTCTCAGAACATGGGCAAAATATAGATGAATTTTGTCAGCATGCAATATCAGTGGCCTCTCTAGTTTGATTGTCATGGAGGTCCTTGTTTACAGCTGGAACCTCTTAAGCCTGACCTTTACTGTTCACATTGGAAACAGCATTCTGCTGTTTTGAACTCTAACCAGGAACATGTCACGCTCTATTTACAGAATTACAGGAATTCTTTAATACATATCTCCAGACCTCTCTAAAATTTTCTGAGCAAACCAGTTTTAAAGATGTCTGAACCATATGATCAAGTAATGACCTCATTCTCATTACCAATTTTCTGTATTATTCAACTTTCCTGTTACCGAGACTTCATACTTGATACAATTTGAAGGATGAATGTAATATGGCTCCAAAGCAGGATGCTATGGTGGTAATGAATGGAAGAACAAAGCCTCCTAGTTGATGGTGGACATGAAGTACAGCAGATGTACAGTGCCAGAAAGGAAAGGAATCACTACCCAAGGCTATACTTCCATATCCCCCTCAGACACTCCAGAAGTGTGCTTCCTAATCTTCTCATCAGTTCTGAAGCCAATCATGTTGACACAGATTTATGCACATATCAGAGAAAAGCAGAAACAAAAAACAAGATTCTTGGAAAAAGTGACACATGCTCCATTTCCACTCCATCTGTACTAGCCCTCATTTCCACTGATGAGCACAATATCAGACAAAGACAATTTAAAGGTGGGAAGATTTAATTTGACTCATGGCTGGCCCTAAGGCAAAAGTGGCACAGAAC
The DNA here is from genome assembly GCF_034190915.1 of Cavia porcellus. NCBI lineage: Eukaryota > Metazoa > Chordata > Mammalia > Rodentia > Caviidae > Cavia > Cavia porcellus. The sequence continues at coordinate 38,124,844 of NW_026947489.1, forward strand.
AAGGAGATGGCACAGGGATATGCTTATATAAAGGTACCCAGAAAGCAGGAATAGAAAGGAGGAGCAAGCCTTGAAAGTGATACACCCTTCAAAGCCACGCCCAGAGTGATACCATTTTTGCAAAGAGGATTCACCTTCTAACAGCACATTTAGCAATGAAATATCTAAACGGATCAATCAGTCTGTTCATGAATGTAGGGTCCCCATGAATCAATCACTTTTCCAATTTCTGAACAGAGGAGACTTTTAAGGGACATTTTATATCTAAATGTATACCAACAAAATCTATATCAGGACCTCTGCCTCTCTCGATAAGCACTGTCAAGGTGTAAGAGTGGAACCTTGCTGAATTCTAATCTGTCACAGTCTCAGTACCTCATTCAGTCACACTGAGCAGCTAGCCAATGACCTACTATGAAATAGAATCATTTTGACTAAAGGAAAATTAAAATACATAAAGATGGAACTGAATGGAAAACTTAGAAAATAAGTAAGCTGAAATGCACTCAAAGACATATATGTGATATAATTTTATGTTGCCCCAAAGAAATCAATGGAGGAAGGGTAGATTAGTGTAGAGATGTTGCTGAGAATGGTTGTTCTTTAAAATAAGATAAATGAACTTGGGTTCCACTTTCCATGCATACAAAGGTGGAACCCAGAAATATTTAATCACAAAGGTAAAAATAATAGAACTATGCTCAAATAAAATGTTACACGATACATTTGAAATCTATTATTTGCAAAAGACATCTATAAAGAAATTTTAAGTACAAACATTTTTATAAATAAATTAAAATAATAAAAATTTCTGCTTCATTAAAAGTGCTAGGAGAAAGTTTAACAAATGTATTTAAAAGAAATGCTCATAATGTATAAAATTCAGAAGATCACTGCTTCAAAAAAAATTCTTGCAGAATAAAAATGTTCTACATCTCTCTTGCCCCATATGGCAGCCACATTTACCTAAGCTTTACCGAGCCCTTGAAACCAGTCAACTGTGAGTGAAGAACTAAACTTTTAACTAATGAAATTAAATGGGTTAATATCTGATGGTGCAGATATTTTTCTCCTGGGTGATTATGCTACAGAAATTCTTATACAGATTGGAAATATTTTTATCATTTATTAATCTGAGAAAAGACAAGCAATTTATTTTCATTGATATCTTGGAAAAATAGCATAACATTGAAGGAATGAATTCTATCAAAGCAAAATGAATTATATTCAGAAGAAAGAAAGTAGAATGGCATTTATGTAAATTAATTCAGTATATTAACCAAATAATTTGGTGTTCTTAAAGGGACACCATAAATACATTTAGACTAAGTGATAGGGTAAGTAAGCACTAGAATTTAAATTAAACTTTTTTTGTACTGAGAATTGAACTCACAACTTCACTCTTGCCAGGCAAGTGCTGTACTGCTGAGCTATATATCCAGCCCCAAATTAAACTTAAAATCATCTTTTATTGGCCTAGGATTTCCTCTGCTGGGCCTGCCCCTCGGCCATGAATACCTGGGACGCCCTGATATGACCTAACCATCTCAGACTGCTGTCACTGGGCCCGCCCGTCTGCAGGAACACTGGGGCCACCCCAGCAGGCCTAGGTCACCTAGACTGTTGCTACTGGGCCTGTCCCTCTTCCAGGAAGACTGGGGATGCCCCAGCATGACCTAGCCACCTGGACTGCCGCTGCTAGGCCTGCCCCACTGGAATACTGGAGCTTCCCCAGCAGGCCCGGGAGGCCTAGGACTGCCACTGCTGGGCCTCCCCTTGGCCAGGAACACCTGGGATGCCCCAGCACAACCTAGCCACCTAGGACTGCCACCATGGGCCTGTCCCTTGGGGAAACCACCTGTCTCCTGGACCTAGTACTGTGGTTGATCTTTGGATCTAACCCCTTCTTCCAGAACCTTGGACTACAGTGAATTACCATGCTGGCTGGATGGGAGACTCAAGAACCCCTCACCCAAACAGAAGACCTCAGCAGGCTCCACTCAGTGTGGTGAGTTTGACCCTATAATAGAGGTCTGCAGTAGGTAAATAGGAGGGGAAGTGAAACTCCCTCCAATTGTAAGACCTTGATGAACCTGACAAGAGAGGAGGTAATCCCCTCCTCCATACAGAGAACATCAGATACGTTGAGGAGTGCACCAATAAGGCCTTTGCCAACTCGGAGAAAATTAAAAGAGCTTATGAGATCCCCAGTGACACAATAGGTCCTCAGCTGACACAAACATTATAGATAGGGAGATCTGGTGACATGCAACAACCTGAAGACATCGCAACAACAGGAACTAAGAGTTGACCTACATCAATACTTCTAGGCTAGTTAGCCCAGAAAGAATATAGGACTCATTCAGCAGTCTCTTACGAGGAATTCAGGTGACTGGCTCTCCTCTTCATTGTGGTACCCAGCAACTGGACAAATATCAACCACACAGTAGAACCCTAAAACTCACATTATGGACAATTGAGACTGTTGGGATTGAAAGACCAACTATTTACCTAAAAGGTGAAAGTGACAAATTGAAAAGGCAAAATGCAATCTCAAACATCTAGTCCACCAGGATCAAGTATAGCCAACATTGAAATAGAGGAGTTTAAAATAATACACCAGGAATCTCTGAAAAGGTAGCAAATGAAGTAAAGAAAAAATCCGTGAGGCTGTAAAGGAAATCAAATCAGAAATAATGTCTTATGTAAAGACAAAAATAACAACCTTAGTAAATAAGTTGCTCAACATAGCTAGAGAAAAAATAGATAAAAAATACAGGAGATGGGAAACTAATTGAAACTTTGAATGAAAAATGCAGGAAACAAGCAGAATCCATGAAATGAATTCAAAGAGATATCTAGGAAACAAAAACTCTATTGAAAGCTGGCAAAACTGTTTAAATCAAGCTGAGGATAAAATTTCAAATCTTGAAGAAAGGATCACAGATAGTGATCATGAAAGGGTAGAACTTATAAAAACAACAAAGCAGAATGAATTGACAATCCAGCAGCATTCAAGATGATGCCAATGGAAACTATATAAGTTAAACAGGCATCAGTGAAGATACAGGAGTCAATGGAAATGACATAACTAAACTATTCACAGAAGTCATAGCAGAAAATTTCTCACACATAGGGAAAAACATTCTGACATACAAATACGTGTGGCATACAGAACACCAAACAGTCACAACCAACATAAATCTACACCCAGACATATAATAAATAAGATTCCAGACATACAGCATAAAAACAAAATATTAAAAGCTGTTAGAAGACACAGCTCACCTATCAAGGAAAACCTATTAGAATCATGGAAGACTTTTCAGCATAAACCTTCAGTTAAGAAGAGCTTGGATATTTCAAGCCTTAAAACAAAACAACTTCATCCCAGACTGATGTATCCAGCAAAACTGTCTTTCAAATTTAATGGAGAAACAAGGTATTTCCATGACAAAGAACAGCTGAAGAAATTCATGTCCAACAAACCAACTCTAGAAAGAGTATTGAAAGACATGCTAGATAGAGATAAAAATGACCACAATCTCCAGAACAACAACAGAAAGAAACTTGCAGGCTGGACAAGAAAAGCAAGGGAGTAAAGCAGGACACCAACAATAGGAACACAACATGGCAAAGTCAAGCTAGTACATATCAGTGATATCCATAAATGTAAATGGGCTCAAATCACCAATCAAAAGAAACAGGTTAACAGAATGGATCAAGAAACAGGATCCCACAATATTCTGTAAACAAGAAACACATCTGATGCAAAAAGAAACTCCTGGATTAAAAATCAAAGGGTGGAAAACAGTATTGCATCCAACAGGAACCCAGAAAAGAGCAGGGATAGCTATTCTGTTTGCAGATAAAGCACACTTCAAACCTAAAAGGATTAAAAGAGAAAAGACCACTACATACTTGTAAGTGAAAACTATAAGAAGAACTAACAATTACAAATATATATGTACCAAACACAGGAGCACTCAACTATATAAGACAAACACTAATGGGCATTGAAAACCAAATACACAAGAACACAACTGTAATAAGAGACCCTAACACCCCACTGTCACAAAGAGATAGATCAACTAGACAAAAAGTCAACAAAGAAATTACAGAACTGAATCATATCTGTGAGTGAATGGACTTGGTGGATGCTTACACAGTGTTCCACACACCTGCATCGGAATATACACTCTTCTCACCTGCACATGGGACATTCTCCAAAATAGAGCATATATTAACCCATAAAGCATTCTTAACTAAAATCAAAGGGAATGAAATTATCCTATGCATAATATCTAAGCAGAGCACACTAAAATTGGAAATCAATGGCAAAAAACCTGCAAAACCTGAGTAAATAAATGGAAATTAAATAGTAACCTCCTGAATAATCAGTGGGTTACAGATGAAGTTAAAGAAGATATAAAACAATACCTACAACACAATGAAAGTGCAGGTACAGCATACCATAACCTAGGGGACACAAAAGAAAGCAGTCCTAAGAGGAAAATATATAGTAATAAATAGTCACATCAAGAAAAATGGAATGAACACAAATAAATAACCTAATGCTACATCTCAAGCTTCTAGAAAAGAAAGACCAAGTCAAACCCAAAGCTCATAGAAGAGGAGAAATTGTAAAGATTAGAGCAGAAATTAATGCAATTGAAACTAAAAAAATGCAAATAATTAATGAATGAAAGAGCTGGTCTTTGAAAGAATAAACAAAATTGATAAGCCCCTGGCCAATCTTACCATGAAAAAGAAAGAAAAAACTCAAATCCATGCAATAAGGACTCAAAAGAAGGAAATTAGTACAAGTCCCATGGAAATTCAAAAGATCATGAACACCTACTTTGAAAATCTCTACTCACATAGGGTAGAAAACACAGAGGAAATGGATAGATTTCTAGGCAAATATGAACTATCAAAGCTCAATCAATTATAGCAATTTTGAATAACCCAATATCAGCTACTGAAATTGAAAATGTGATTAAAAACTTACCAACAAAAAAGCCCAAGTCCTGATGGATTCACAGCTGAATTCTATAAAAAAATTTACAGAAGATTTAACACCAATACTCCTTAAACTCTTCAATGAAATTGAAAGAGAAACAGTTCTCCCTAAATCATTCTTGGAGGCAAGTATCACTCTGATACCAAAACCAGAGAAAGACCCAACCAAAAAGGAGAACTATAGGCCAATCTTACTAATGAACATTGCAAAGATTCTCAATAAAATATTGGCAAATAGAATACAGCAAATCATCAAGAAGGTTGTACACCATGACCAAGTGGGATTTATTCCAGGAATGCAGGGATTGTTCAACATATGCAAACCAATAAATATAGTATACCACATCAACAGAGCCAAAAATAAAAATCACATGATCATATCAATAAACGCAGAAAAAGCTTTCAATAAAGTTCAACACCTTTTCATGATTAAAACCCCTATAGAAACTCAGAATAGATGGTACATACCTTAATCTCATAAACTATACTACAAAGCCACAGTAATAAAATCAGCGTGGTACTGGCAAAGAGATAGACCTGAGGATCAATGGAACAGATTGGAGGATGCACACACAACTACAAAGACATTCATCCATCTTATATTTGACAAAGCAGCTAAACAAGTTCACTGGAAAAAAGCCTCCTTAATAAATGATGTTGGAAAAATTGGCTTCCCACATGCCAAAGATTAAAACTAGACCCATGCCTATCACCATACATTAAAGTCAAAATGGATATAGAATCTAAATATTAAAATAGAAACACTAAATCAACTGGAGGACAAGGTAGATAAAAATCTTGAAGACATAGGCATAGGGAGAATAAAATGCTGAATAAAATGCAAACCACATGGGAAATACTGCAAAGAATCAACAATTGGTTTCTCATATTACTAATAAGTTTCTGCACTTCAGAAGAAATCATCAACAAAGTGAAAAGGAAACCCAAAGAATAGGAAAGAATTGTAGCCAATAATCCCTCAGACAAAGGACTTATATCCAGAACATATAAAGAACTGGAAACCATCAAGGCCCTCAAATACAAAGACCTCCTCCAAAAATGGGCATCATAAATGAACACACAATTCTTACATGAAGATTTACAAATGGCAAATAAATATATGAAGAAATATTCACCATCACCGGTCATTTGAGAAATGCAAATTAAAACATCATTGAGAAATGCAAATTAAAACAGCACTGAGATGGCATTTCACCCCAGAAAGAATGGCTGCCTTCAAGAAAAAACTGATAACAAATATTGGTGAGGATGCAGGCAAAAAGGAACACTTCTCCACTGTTGGTGGGAGTGAAGACTGGTGCAACCACTATGGAAATCAGTATGCACATTCCTCAAAAAACTAGGATTGGAAGTTCCATTTAACCCAGCTATCCCCTCCAGGGTATTTTACCAGCAAAATTGAAAAGATCATGCCACAGTGATATATGTGCACCCATGTTCATAGCAGTACAATTTGTGATAGCTAAATCTTGGAAACAACCTAAATGCCCACCGACTGCAGAGTGGATTTTAAAAATGTGGTATTTTTATAATGGAATACCATTCAGCTATAAAAAAGGATGATCTTGAGGCCTTTATAGGTAAATGGAGACAACTTGAGAATATCATAATTAGTGAAATAAACAAGACTCACATTAGTAAATATCACATTGTCTCTCTAGTATTAAAATAATAAGAACTGACAGAATAATGGGATCCAAAGTATGTAATAGATATTGTAAAAGTGAAAGGGAAGGAAAGTGCTCTAAAGGATATAATAGTATACATAGTGTGTAAGAATGTAGACTACTGTTGATCCATATAAGAGTTATTCAAGCTTGGTGGATTAGGTTTCTCCATTCTAAGAATACCACTTTGGAAATTTACCTGAAAAGTAAGAATTCAGAGAAAGTAAAAGGAGAAAATCAAATCAATAGATTCATCAATAGATTTAACACAATATCCAAAACATAATTTGAGATCAATAGATTGAATGGAATGTCCAAAACATATTTTGAGATGTCCAAATTTATTAATGGCCAAAAATTGAAATAAATATATAACATTTTATAAGCATTCAAATGGCAAAAATCTCACTTTGTATAGTTCTGCAAAAGCAAAATGGGGAAATTTGAACCCCTCAATAGGATATCTCATTTTCAGTTTTAAGTACAAATTTTAGAGACATTATTTTATTTGTACAATAAAAAATGTAAATACATTCAACTAAACCATAACAAAGAATGTCAAAGAATTTAAAGACACTAAATATCTCCAAAGATATAGATTTAAATACATTTCATCATATCATAAAATAAAAGTTATTGTAGCCATTTAAATGAATGAATCAGAAAAGTATGTATTTAAATTGTTAAGCTGTTAAAACAAAATACCTAAAAAATAAAATTTAATTAGCATAATCCACATAGATTCTATTTGAAGCAATTTTTAAAAATATGCAAAGTCAGGTATTTATGACCATTGCATGCACAGTGGAAAAGAATTTAAGAAACATTTAAATAATGATATCTATGAAGCTGCTGGTAGACATTATCTTTCCCAAGATAAAATATTTAGATGCAAATGGTTGCTTAGACTCTTCCTTATCACTAACAACAGTAAAAGCAAATCTACAATTAATTTTTTTAACATCTTAGAAACATGATAAAGAGATGTGTTGCACCAGCATCTATATGTAATTCTGTGATTTAAATAGTTCACAAGAAATGAATACAAGGATCGTTGGTGATATCCAGAGACACATAGGTCTCAGTGCAGCTAAGCTTTAGCGCTAGAGGAAGGTCACAAAATACATTGGCCACGACATTGGGGCCACAGAAAGGCAAAATGACAATAAAAACCATCTGGCTCATGATTTGTACAAAGCCAAATGCCCATGACAGCAGCACAGAGCCCAGGAGCACCCTGCGGTTCATGACGGTTGTGTAGAGCAGAGGTTGGCCTGTTGCAGTGGAAGGATCCACAGCCATGACCATGAGCAGAGTCATCTCACTGCAGCCCTTCCCCATCTTCTCCACCCTCAGTCTTACTTTTTCTGGAGGGAGTCAGTGTGTATATTTAGCTAGTATACTGACATTTGTACTCTGTATCTTCCTTATTGAGTGATGCTATTGGCTTAATTCTTTTGGTCTTGACCTTCCCTTTCATTTCTTTTTTTTTTCTGTAGAACTATTACCACTGCCACAAATACAGATAAAGATACAGAATACAACACACACACACACACACACACACACACACACACACACACACACTCCTATTATAGCCTGGCTCTAGAGTTTCAAAAGGAAAGATAAAAAATCTGTTATGACTTTTAATTTTTTGTTTGACTACTTTTCCAAATATTGAAAAGACATTTTTTACCCAAAAATTAAAATTAAAGAAACCTTGACCAGTAAGAGTTTCAATTCCAATCCTGACTTCAACATGTATTGGAAAGCATGTTTTTAATTTTTTAAATATTTGTTGTATTTTTCAGTAAAAAAAAAGTCATTTAGTCTAATGAATTGTTATGAGACTTCAAATGGTAACACATAAAAAGAGTTGTGTACATTTCATCATATACATATAGGTATGTATGTGGGCATTGATGACATTGTGCTCTTTAATATGTAATCAAGTATGGACCCTAGTCTCATTTTACTATGGAGAATAGATAAAGGAGATTGTGTGGATGAAAATATTTTCTATATTCAATAAAATTGGCACAACTGCCTTTTCAATTTATAAAGAATGATAGCAATCATCATTTTCTCACTCATGATATAACTGAGTCTTCATAGTAATTTTGAAACTTGTTCAAAACTATAGCTGGCCTCAAAATGTTAAAAGAAGAAAATCTGGAGGTGACTCAAGAGATAAATTATATAATTTTATTTGGAAAATTAAGAGTTGGAAGTTTTATTTGTTGCTTTTTGTCCTTTGTAGTTTGCCATCATATCTATGATAAAATCATTGAGACATTTTGAAAATGTAGTTAGAGATTAAATACTTTTATTACTATGTGTTTTATTTACTCAGGCACAGTTGAAAATAATTTATGGTAAGTAAAAGAAAAGAGGTGCTCCTAGTTAAAACCACAACTAAACTTTAGTTGAGAAATTGAGATTTTTGAATAGCACATATGGAAGTATAGATATCCTACAAAGGAATAAAGTAATTTTTATAATATTGGATCACACAATTTTTTTTACTTTCAACAGAAAAAAATTTTTTGGTACTAAGGATCAAACTCAAAACTTTGCACTTTCCAGGCAGGCACTTAAGCCACTGAACTGAATCCCAGCTCTGATCAAAATTTTGAAGAATGACATTAATATCTCTGACTGAATGAGCCTAGATTTTTAAGTACCTTTCACGTGACTGAAAGTTGCAAAACTCCCACAGTCTTTTCAACTTTTCAACTGTGGTTGCTTGCTTATGGATAAAAAAGCATGGAACGTTCAGTAGTGTGTTTCAGTAGTAGTGTTTATATTCAGTAACAAATACATTTCCACAACAGCACATCAAAAACAATTAATATATGTGTTAGGACACATTGTTGACACAAGGACAACAATTAATAAATGTGCAACCTAAAAATTTTTTTAAAATAAAAATGAGAATACATGTAATTTTTATTGTATTTTCTTACCATGAAAGTGCTAAACAATGTATGGATTAGATATTATATAAGTAATGGTCACTTATGAGAAAGAAAATATTTGGAAAATGAAAAAATAACATTTGTTGCCAAAATAACTCCCATAAATATTACCCTAATTGAAAGAATGCAGTTTTAAAAAATGAAAGAAAGAATGCACTTTTTTTAAAAAGTGGCCTCAATCTATGTGTCTCTCAGAGTGCAACTGTGGTTATTCAGGATTGCTGTGGAAGATGAATGAAGTAATGCATGTGAATGTATGTGATGGTGTCTAGGAGGTAGTAGATGTACATTTAATAGAAAATTAAATAGATCAATGCAAAAGGCCTTGTTTCATATGCTGATAAAATGAATAAAATAAGAAAAGACTATTTTAGAAGTAGATACAAAAGTGGCAGTGAGTTTGGAAAAATATCAAAATGAATAAGTTATCACATGTACAACTTACTGAATAAATTGTCATATTTTGATTAAAAAATTTCTGCATAGTTGAAGTAAAAGAGCAAATGATCTAAATCAATAATTTTTAAACTTGGCATTCCATAAAATTTATTTTCTGAATTAAAATCAGTACTTAATGTAGGAAAGTAAAACCACAGATAACCAAACTAATTTTAAAATTTGCAACAATATCAATACTTACTACTTCCTTTATTTGAGATTTTATTAAATTAAATATCATCACAGGTGCTGATTTAGTAAAAATTATAGCTTAATGTTATGTTATTATATTATAAATTATATGATTATATCTCATGTATTAAACATATAATTTTATTAGCTAAAAACTCAAGATAAATCTATAAAATTGAATCTTTGGACCAAAGACATGGGTAATATTTACTCATCAGTCTTCCTGGTCTTCTGACTTTTACTGAACCAAGAAAAATATGTTCAAAGGCTAGATTATTAAATAATCTGTTACTGTTGTTCTCATGATCAGAATAACATGGCTTTAGTTAAGTCACAAGTTTTATATAAAATGTTACATTTTAATTAAAGCATACATTTGCAGTATGTTGTTAGCACTGCTGCTTGACCCTAACAGTTCTAGCTGAGGAGTAACCTCCTCAAAGTCATGGAGACACAGTGAAATGTTGAATATATATTGTTCATCCTTTTTTATCTCCAGTAAAATATATGTAATGCTAATTATTAATGTATGGAATTATAAGTTAGAAATAAAGAAGCAGAAAGCAAGTATGTGTAAAAAATGCATATCAACTCCCATATAGAATTATTAAAATAAACATACGGTTTTCCTTAGAGTTCCAGAAAAACGTTTCTCTCACTGTTAAAGTAGATCATATACCCTTGTAGTATATCATCTATAGAAAGTTTCCCTACACAATGTTTGCTCTGGAAAGCCCTAACTCAAGTCATTTGATTGTTCATGGCTCAAACACATTGAAAAATAAATTTATCCAAAGTACACTCAAAGAAATTATAGTTTTCTAACTTTATCACTTAAATAAATTTTAATTAATATAATAATTAAATTCACTGTTCGTGTAAATTTGAATAAATAATATTTAAGGACATGCATAGACCACTTGTCTCTTAGTAATATAAATAAAAATCTGTTACCATGCATAGAACTGGAGAGAGAAAGGGGTGACTGCACTGGGTCTCTCACCATTCTAAATGATCTCAATTGACTAAAAGTAATTAATAATTAATAAATCAGAGAAGTTCAGTAATGAATCAATCAAAATACTTAGGTATTCAGTAAGCGTTTTACTGTGAAACTTCACCTATTTTATTCAGAGTTTTTGTTGTAAATGGGTGTTGGATTTTGTCAAAAATTTTTTCTGCATGTATTGAGATGGTCATATGATTTTTTCTCCTTGCTTCCATTTATATGATCTCTTGTATTTACTGACTTGTTTATGTTGAACTGTTCTTACACCTGTAGAATAAAGTCTACTTGGGGATGCTGAGTTATATTTTTTTTATGATTTGTTGCATTCAATATTGCAGTGTCTGTTTTTGTTTCGTTTTGTATTGCTTTGTTTAAGGAGATTGGCCTATAGTTTCACAGTATTTAGTTTAGTAGTTTTCCAGTTTGGAATCAAAGTATATCTGTATTCCAGTAATAAATTTGGCAGCACACCTTGTTCTTTTAAGTTCTTTAAAAAATTTTTGAAGAGTATTGATGCTAGATCTTCCTTGGGAAAAAAAAATAGTACAAAAGTCTTGTAGAATTCAGTGGTTCCATTGTGTCCTAGGCTTTTGTTTGTGGGTAAGTTTTTTTCAAATTCCTGCCTCAATTTCTTTGATTGTACTGTAGTTTTTAGTTTTAGTTTTGTATCTTATTGCTTCAGTTTTAATAATTCATGGGTATCCAGTAATCTATCCAGTTATTACAGTTTCTCCAATTTATTGGAGTACATGTTTTTAAGTAGTTAATTCACATAGGTTGTGTGTGGCTCCCTCTTTATCATCTCTAACTGCATTGACATGAGACTCCTCTTTGCTTGTGTTATCATTGTTTAGTTGTTGTTAGATTGCCTAAGGTTATATCCATTTTATTTATTTTTTCAAAAAACCAGCTATTGAATGCATTGATTTTTTTGATATCTATAAATTTTTTATTTGTAAAAGGTTTGGATTTGGATTGTTTTCAAGTACCTTTCTATATATAATTAGACTATTTGTATTTCTTTAGTTTTTCTGATACAAGCATTTGCAACCATAAGCTTCTCTCTAATGAAAGCAGAAATGCTTTCATTATATCTCATAGGTTAAGGTATGTTTTACTAGCATTTTCCTTTGATTTTAGGAGCTGCATAATTTCTTCCTTGATTTTTCTGTGATCCATTAATTTTATAAATGCATTGTTTAATCTCCAAGTGTTTCCATAATTTCTATTTTTTAAATTATTTAGTTCTAATTTAATTGTACCATGATCTGATAATATGCATGAGATTAATTTCAATTCTTTCATATTTATTTATGCATGTTTATCTTGAATATAGTTCCATGTGCTGCTGAGAAGAATGAATATGGGTGTTGTTAGATGGAACTCTATAGATATCCATGGACTCTATCCACTCAATTCTGATATTTCACTGTTGATTCACTAATTTGTTAATCTGTCTCTTTAGGAGAATAATGTTCTTCAATTCCTCCCATGAAGTGTTGGAGTTAATACATTCCTTTTTATCTATAATGTTTCTTTTATGAAGATTGGTGAACCAATATTTAATATATCTGTTGTCCCCATAAGTTGAATTGTTCTATCTATATGCTATGATAGTCTTTATCTCTAATCACCAGGTTAAGCTTGAAAACTACTTTGTCAGAAAATAGAATTGTTACTCTTTCTTGTTTTCAGATGCCTGCTCTTGGAATGCAATTTTCCTTACTTTTATTTTTATTCTATGAATTTCTTTGTGTTGAAATGTGTCTTTTGTATGGATTACAATCTTTAGTTTTCTTTCTTTCATCCAATCTCCCAAAATCTGTCTTTTGACTTGGAAGATGAGGCCATTTATTTTAAAGGTATTGTTTTTGTAGGCGAGTTAATACCATTTATACTGGAAGGCAGTGTTTTATTTTTGGCAGTATATTTTATTTCAGATACTGATTCCTTTAAATTTTTCCTCGCTTAATTAAATATCCTTGGTGACATTCTTATTCAGATATTTTGGCATTGTCATCTGTTTTTTTAAATATCAGGAATAAATAAGAAATTTTTGATATGTTGTTTATAGCTCATTAATTTTTAAGATGTTCTTTATCATACAAAGATATTATTTCTCCATTTAATTTGAAAAGTAGTTTTATAGAATGTAATAGTGTGGTCTGAAATACCACTTGGGATACCATTATTTTTTTGGGATATCATTATTTTTTTTATTTTATTTTTGAGGGAACACCTTGAACACTTCACTTAAAGCTGTTCTGGTTGTTAGGTTTCCTGTTGAGTAGTCTACTGTAATACTAATACATTGAACTTTAGAAGTGATACGTTGCTTTTCTCTAACAGTTTTTAATACTATGATCTTGGGTTTGATTGCTAGAACTGGGAGTATGATGTGCTGTGGAGAAAATTTTTTTCTAATCTTGGTTATTTGAGGTCTATATGCTTTGCTAACCTGTGTGTTGATTTTTTTCCTATGCTTAGAAATATTTCTGCTATACCTTCTGTAAACAGGCTTTTTATTCCATTCATGTGTCTTCTGGATCTTTTTTTAATAACTCCATTCACTCTAAGGTTACTATTCTTTGCATCACCTAACACCTGTTGGACATATTTTCTATGTTTCCTTCTTTTTAAGTTATCTTTGAATATGTGATTATATATCTCATTCCTTCGTCTAGTTCTGACACTTTCACTTCCTCCCCATTCACTTCTGTTACCAATATGTTCAATGCATCTTATTTATTTCCTGGATTTCAGTTTGGTATCTTTTCATGGACCTTAATTTTCTGCTTCCTGATCATTCATGTTTTGAATCATTTTGATTAGTTCTATTTTTTTACTTTTATATTTTTTAAGTTTACTGACCATTTTAATTTTCATGTTCTCATCAATAATCCACATATGTCTCAAATTACAAGTCTCCATGACATATTTGATTATAATTTCTATTTACATATTCTTAATTATCTACTTAGTTTTTTCAATATATTTTCTATTATAAATTTCATGAAAGCAAACTATTTTTGGATGCAATTTAAGGAAAATATCTCTAGCTTCTCTTTAGACTGTATCTCTAGTTTAAAATTATCTCCAGTTTAATTATCAAATCATGTTTGAATAAACTCAATTGTCTATGATATTGTCACTGAGCAACTTCTCCATTTTTATGAGCAATAGTACAACAGTCTATTCCATTTGGAATACCAATAGAAGCATAGATATCTGGCAAACAGAGTCTAAGATTTTCAGCAATTTACAGAGTTGTTGATATTATTTAGAGAGTGTAGAATTATTTGTTACTTAAATATTATTTTTATTTAACTGTAAATCACTTATATTGAAAATGATAATCAGTTGATTGAAAAGTTTTTAAAAGTTAAAAAAAAAAACCAGAAATCCATGTTGATAAAAATGAGAGGTGGCAGGTGAGAGTGAGTTCCAAGCCTAGTGCTGCACTGGTAGGTTTGCTAGCTGCCATTGGAACAGTTAGGAGGTTGTCAACTAATATTTGTTTTTCCTGTGCTCCTTGCTATACTATCTCAGCCTCTACTTCAACCATATACTGTATAATTTAAATTAACTCATAGATTTCTGATATTATAGATGGTTCCTTCTGTTTGCAATTTTAGTTCCTAAACACAAATAATATTTTCTATTTAGCTGTGCTTCTTTATTCTGCATTTATTTACTCATTTTTGTTTAGTCTAAACTGGAGACTTTTAAGAAAAAGCCACGCAGTAACTTCAGTTGCTATCACTTCAGAAAGTTCAGTTGCATGATTTCTAGTGTCTTCTATTTTAGTATCTCCTAGGTTTGTTCTTGGTAGGCTGGAGTAATAAGACTCAATCTTTCTCTTTCGTTTCATCATTTTCTTGTGGAACCTGTGTGGCTGCTCAGGCACTTTCCCGATGGATTGCACTGGAACACTGTACTGGCCCGAGCTTTGATCCTCTGATATCCCAGTGGCTAGGAAGGGGTGCACCCCACAAATTACGGTATGAAAACCTTGCGCTCAGTGACCTGCACAGCTGGCCTGGCATTCTTCTGATGAATTGAGCTGGATTGCACTGCGATGCTGAGCTGGGCAGAGCTCAGACCTTCTGTGGAGCTATCAAAGATGCACCCCTAGAATGTCGCGCTGGGGCCTTGCACCTGGGCTGGGTGATATTCAGAATCTCCAGGACCCAGGTGGCTAGTAGGGATGCACCCTCCAGTATGGCGGTGCTGGGGCCTTTTACCTGTCTGAGAGGTGTTCAGAGCCTGTGGACCATGTAGTTATCCTGGATGCATCTCCAGAGTATGGCACCAGGGCCTCGCTCCTGACTGGGCAGAGTTCAGAACCTCTGGAACCCCAGTGGCTAGCTGAAACACATCCCTGAACTATGGGGGTTGGGTCCTTGTGCTCTGATGGGTGGAGCTCAGATTTTCTAGGACCTATAAGCTCACTCCCTATAGGGAGCTCTGGAGCTCTGGCCTGGGCCGAGCTCAGATCCTACATCCAGCTAGCAAGGATGTACTCTTGAGTGTGGCTCCAGAGCCTCAGGACCAGGAGGAGTTCAGAGCCTCAGAACCGGGAAACAGTTATTAACATTTTTTTATTCCATTATGTTCTTTTGAAAGTCTAAATGCTTAGGAAAACAAAAACAAAATAAAATACTTTTTTTTTTTTTTTTTTTTTTTTTGAGACAGGGTCTCTTCTATGCAGTTCAGGCTGGCCTTGAGCTCACTTTGTAACTTAGGCTGGTCTCGAACTCGCAATGATCGGCCTGCCTCAACTTGCTGAATGTTGGGATTACAGGCAAGAGCCGCCCAGAGAAACACTATCTTTTTATGGCTACCCCATTACTGATTTTACTCATTCTATTTTACTCACTTCCTCTTTCTTCTTTTTGTCATCAGAGCCTCTCCCTCTCTTTCTTCTCTCAGCCCTCCTCTCTCTCCCTCCAATGCACAGTTTGGCTTGGAAAAAATATGGTGTATGAATGGTAGTATGAATAATTTAGTAATATAGAAAAGCTTGTTACCATTCACAGTGTTTGGAGTTCTGTGAAGAAGCCATTGAAAAGGTAGTGGATGTGCAAATATATTAACTTAGTAATTTGAGAAGGGAGTTCTAAAATTACCCTGTAAATATTTCTTGGCTTCATCACTTGTTCTTCAACCCTTTCTGGATCAACTTCAAGAAATCAAAACTATACACCCTGGGAAGGGACATAAACCTAGGAAGCTAACCCAATGCACTATAAAAATGATAAATATATGGCAGAATTCTTATAAATAATATTGACTAAGAAGTTTACCAGCATATTACATCAAAGGAACAAATATACATCTATCTATAGATAGATCGATAGCTATTTTACCTAGAATGTTCATACCAAAATTTACAAATGTATTTCTGCTTTTTGAGCTGCATGATTTTCTGTCCTCCAAAAGAACTTTTATAAGACTAAAGCCCGAAAAAAAATTCTTAAAATCACATAAAATTCTTATATTTTGGATTTTCTGGGGAAATTCTGTTTAGATTAGATGGTGAATTTTAAGTTCGCAAAATATTATTATTATCTCTATGAACATGTTATAACAAAAGAATAAGAGTAAACATAGTGCCCTACAAAAAAGATTGTAGTGGAGGAAAAGAGAATCTTGGAGTGTTCACTAATCTCACATCTGGTAGTCCAATAACTAATTCTATACTAATGTATTATCTTGTACTAATTCTGTTACTGAAAATTTCCTTTCTTATATCCTCTATGAGACAGTTATTTCCTTGGACAGAAGACCTTCCTTCAAAGAATATGTTCACTTTGCACATAAAAATTCATAGTCCATATTATATTTGTGTAAATTATAAATTGGAATAAATTCTATTCTTTATTAAATAAAGCAGACATAGAATAATTGAATTTTGGAAGTTTTTTTGTTTTAAAATTTTCCTTAATTTTTTATTCATATTGGTTCGGCAACAGATAATAATGAAATACCATTTATTTCAGTGTAACACCAAGTATACCATTCCCTTCTCTAATTTCTAGAAGGATATATTCTATTATCAAAATTTAATTAATTAACCCATTAAATTTTGGGTGACTCATTTAGAAAAAAATAGTAGATACTTAGATCTGTGTATTTCTAAATCTATCTGTTGATACTGCTATGAATGAAATTAGAAGTTACTCTTCTGAAGATTAGAGAGGTACAGGATAAGGAAAGCAGCATATATTGAGAAGTAATTAGGCTAGAATACTTTACTGTGCCATAGAAATTTAGGCTTATGTAAAAGGAAAGAATGTATCTTCAATATAATTAATTTAATTAGAATTTAATTAGACCATATATATGTATATATTTATTCATAGTCAACTAACTAAAACACAATGGCATTGTTACAGTATTATTTTTTGCACTATATTTTCCTAGATTCTACTGATCTAAACATAGACATCATTGAATATTCCTTAGGTGATAATGAAACTCCCTGTAATTTTCCTCAGGGCTGCCTTTATTTCCTTATTCTGCAGGCTGTAGATGAGAAGATTAGAGGGGGGTTACCATAGCATAGAACTAAGTTGCAACTTTCTGAATCCCATTAGAGTCTCCAAGTCCTGGGCTTGCATATATAACCATCAGAGAACCATAAAACTGTGATACCATAGCCAAATGGGAGCCACAGGTGGAGAAGGCTTTATGTATTCCAGTGGCTGAAGGCAACACAATACAGCTATTAGAACAAGAGTATAGGAACTAAGAATAAAAGAGAAGTTTCCAAAGATAACTAAGGAGCTTAGAGTGTAGCAAAGCAATTGAATCCTTGGTGTAGAGGAACAAGCTAATAAAGAGTGGCCCTAGATCACACACAACATGGTCAACAACATATGGACCACAGTAGGGCATCTGAGCCATGAGAATAATGGGGACTGAGAATCAGGGAAATCCCCACAGATCGTGACCAGTTTGATACAAGAATTTCAAGAATTTCCTGTCATGATATTAGGGTAGTGCAAGGAATAGCAGATAGCCAAGTACCTATCCAAAGCCCTGGTGCTTAGAAGGAAGCATTCAGATGTTCCCAAAGAGAAAAAGAAATACAACTGGAGGAAGCACCCAGAAAAGGAGATGTATTTTTTTTGTCTGAGAGGAAGTTAACCAATATTTTGGGGACTGTAGAGGAGACATACCAGATCTCTAGAAAGGAGAAATCCCTCAGGAACATGCACGTGGGGAGTGTGGAGTCACTGATCATTCAAGAGGGCACAAACAATGGCTCCATTCCCTGTTATGGTGAAACTACATATTGTAGTGAAGAATGAGAAGAGGAGGACCTGAATTTTCCATTCACGAGAGAAGCCTTGGAGAATAAATGCTTTCACAAAAGCAAAGCTCAGGGCTGGGGATTTAGCTCAGCAGCACAAGCACCTGCCTTGAAAGCAGGCGGTCGTGAGTTCAATCCCCAGTACCAATTTAAAAAAAAAAAGCAGAATCAAAAACAAAAGCAAAGCTCATATTTGCCTCAGACTCATTCATTGAATCGGTGATCTGCAGTCAAGAGACAGATTGTTACCAGTTAGAACTAATTTAAAATATGATTTTTTAAGAATGAAAACAATGAACATGAGTGATTTTTTTCACAGCAGTCATCAGTTCCAAAGACAACATATTTCATTTTTCTTGCTATATACTTTAAATTTTAAGTACAGCAAACAACTTTCTACATCAGAAAACAAAACCAAAAAAGCACACAAGCAAAAAATACCTACATCTAAGTCTTTCCTTTAGGGTACAACCTTGATAGAATTATGTAAAGTTAAACACATTTCATAAGCTTTGGAGCAGAGATAACCCATGGTAGTTTCTGTCAAAAATCTTACATAAAGCTAGCACTTAACCAATGTATTAGCTTCTACCTCCAAACCCCAATTATAATGCAATAAACTCAGTAAAGAAAGTTTCATTTGATTATTTCTTAATCCAATATATTTCTGTTATAAAACATACAGAGGAAACAAGCATACTTCACAGTAAGTTGATAGTAATCACTTTAAAACCATTATTTGTGAATTTCTTTTAATATCTATTATTCCTGCTTGAATATCATACAACATAATTTTATAATGTTACCTATGACATTGACTTTTGGTATTCTAATGTGATTTCTTCAGTCAACAAGAAGCTATCATAGTTTTTCACATGTATCAAATCTCTAAAAGATGTTTATATAAGCATCAACCTGTGTCTCTAGTTAGAAAATGGCTTTTATTGCTATATATAAAATAAAAATGCTTTTCTTTCATCTTCTGTTCTTTTGGGACTTGGCCTCTATAGCATCGTGCAAGTACTTCTCTTCCAAATCAACAGATCTTTAAAAAGTTAATGATTACTCATTCTCTGAGGAGCCATTTGAGTAGGGACAGCTTCTCTGAGGCATTATTACTTATAAAGAGTTGACTTATTTGGAATATGGACCCCAAAAACCTTCCAGAAGACATGGTCTGAGGAAAAATAAGATACAATATGCTGCCAAATTTTATAACATGAAGATGAGCACCATTTCAAATGTCCCTGTCACCATTTGCTTCTGATTGAGAGAGGAGTGCATTCAACTAATGTGAGAAAAGCACTTATTTTTACAGATTAATGACCTTTCCAGTTCAAACATATGGCCTTATAAATCTTCATGTTATGACTCAAACACCTATGTGGGAAGGAATGCTCACAATCAGTAGTGTAAAATAGTTAGGACATCAGAAACGTATGAGTAGGAGCACTAGGTTCTGTAAAAGCCTACTTAAAATCACCAGAACCACTCTTTACCCCGAGTGACTAAGAAGGAAAAATATTCAGTCAATTATCTCTTAGTCATTATATTTTATCCCTTAGTAATTCCTAAAATATATCTTAGACCTCATGTTCTCAGGCTCAAAATATCTTTTTATGACATTTACTGGTATAATTTAGATATGCATATTGATCACATTCATCATAGGGAACTTGTATCTGTACCTGATATATCTTATTTCCTCTTTCTTTCTTTTTATGTCCCTCCCTTCAATATCTCTTCCCCTCCTTATCTACAAAAATTTATTCCCATTTTACCCTTTTTTCTCATTTTTATTTTTTCCTATCCTATTCCTATTCCCTTTTCCTTTTGAACAATTTCTTCCTATTTCACAATATCTATTACACATTTTGATTCTTATTTATACTTTTGGCTTCTCATACCAAAGAAACAATGTAATATTTACGCACACCTCCAACTAATTTCACTGAAGAGAATGGTCTAACGGTCTAAAACTCTTAATGGTTTAATTTTTCACAAAGTCAATATTTCTGAATTCTCCATAATCTGACATCAAATTATCTTTTATTATTTTTCATATGAGGTGATGTTTCATGATATTTTTAATTTTTTTGATAGTTTTTGACATTGAACATCTTTTCTCATACTTCTTGATAATGTGTATATCTTTGTTTAAGACCCATCAGTTCAGATTCCTTTTATGTTTTAAAACTAGATTACAATAAAACTTTAGCTGGTAAGCAACTTGTTCTGTAAGTGTTCCACAGGACTAACAAATATTTCTAATACATTTTAACTTGATAAATGATTAATGTCCTGCAATATGAGTAGTACATGATGCCAAATACCACATGATCATGACTGAGCCAAAGTTTGCCTCTTGTTAACTGGAATTATGGATGTTCATCTTCCAAGAGCAAGAGGTGATAGAAGGGATATTGTCTGCAAAGGAAGAGGAGAAGGCAGAGAAATCCCTCACTTTAAGTGAAATTAGAGAGATTTGTAAAATGTGGGAAAATAGCGCAAAATTTGTGGAAAAGCATTCCCTGAAGAAGGTGATGACAGTGGGAGTGATGAATCTGTTCAACAATGTGGTGTCACATTTATGAGAAATTCTCAAAAGAAGACAAAAGCAAGTCTCACTGGGTAGTTTCTGTGTTAAAACTGCATGAAAAGAAAAAGGTTCTATTGAATAGATAGCAATGATGCCATTAGTGATAATGAAAGTTGTCCTACATAATAACCTTCCTCCCTATTGTCTCCCTTCTACCAATCATGAAGATTTTCAAGGGTAAGTGAAGGTTAATTTGCTTACTTTACTTTATATTTTATATATTCCTTATTATTTTGTATCATATTGATGTAGGAGAAATTCCTGACCTACTATATCTGGGTATGAGTTCATGTACTCTAAAATTGAAGAATTAATTTTGGGAACCACTGAGGTTAGGAGTAGAAATATTTATTGAGAGAAAAGAAGTTTCTGTCTGACAGATGCAGAAAGGGTCCCAAGTGGGTTTCCAGGGACTCTTGGTAAGAGATTTCTATAGAGTAAAATCATGAGGTGAAGTAGGTCTAATGTGGGAAAAAAATGGAAACTCACTAGGCAGGCGGGCATGAGGTGGGAGAGAACTATGGTCAACCAATAAGTTTAATTGCTCAGGAAATATTGACCTAATCAGGGACAAATGGGACATCAAGTCATGGAGCAAGTGAGCATTCTTTATGGATCAGTGACTCTTCCCACAGGGTTTGGAATGGTCACTCCTACCTTCTCAAGGTGATTCATATCTAATACCTAATGTTTATATTCAGGGTGAGATTGCATTTGTTTTGCCTTCTGTCTTGAGATCTGGCCCACAGCAAGAAGTGTGTGTCCCCTCCAAAGTCATCAGATATATGGTCCACTGTGCCAGCTTCCTTGAGGGCCTACCCCTGTCTGACTGCCTATAATATTCCTAACTAACTCGGCTGCCTGCAACTCTTTCAGTCCATGGTGCTCTCTTGTCTTGGGGGAAAGGATGATATGGTAAAAGAGAACCACCCCTTCTCCCAAGAGAACATAATTCTCATTTCTGTGAAAGTGAAGGAGGTGTCTCAACCTTGATTCTGAATTTTAAGATATTCTAAATGGTATTCTTCTCTATAAATAGTTGCTGATAAGGTTTCTGGTTATGGGGAAGCTGAGTTAGGAAACTTCTACTTATCCATCCTCTTGGTCTCACTCCTGCGTGTAACTATTATGCTACAATTAGAAGGGATTTAGTCACCACTATTACAGTGTTACAGTATTATGATTGTGATAATAATTTTACAGTTAGTTTTTTACATTGTGTGTTTTCATGAGTGGCTTTTCAAGCTGAAAATTTTCCATTACCATTTCTTATAAATCACATGTGAGTAGTGAGAATAATCCCACAATTTTTGTTTTCTTTATCTCTTCTGTATTTGTGAATGGTAATGTAGCAGGAATTGTATTCTTATTTGACAGTTTTCTTTTACCTTTAGCACTATATCCTTATCCTTCTAACTGGCCTACAAGCTTTCTTCTAAGAAAACCTCCATTAGTCTTCTTATAATAGTTAATTTGCATGTGAAAATTTATTTTTCTCTTGGCTGGTTTCAATTCAGACTTTTTGTCTTCGACTTTTGTCACTTAATTATAATTCTCAATGTGCATTTCTTTGAGTTCATCTGACTCAATGTTTTCTGGGCTTTTAGGATCCATGTGCCCATTTTCTCCCCCAGTTTGTGAAAGTTTTAAGTTGCATCATAGCAAATGTTCTAGTCCTTTGACTCTTACTGATATGGAGGAATAAAAATCCCAACCTATTATATGTCTGGAATGAGTCTGTGCTCTCTAAAATTGAAGAATGCATTTTAGGAGCAATGGAGGTTAAGGGCAGAAGTATTTATTGAGAGAAAGAAAGCTTCTGTCTGAGAGAGAGACAGAAAGGGTCCTAAATGGGTTGCCAAAGTTTCTGTATTTTCTTAGAATTTTTATAGAGTAAAATCATGAGGTAAGGAGGATCTAAAATTGGGGAAAACTGGTAACTTGCTATGTTTAGTGAATAAAATTAATAGCTCAGGTAAAAATTGATTAAATTGGGAACAAATGGGGGAGTGAGTCTTGTAGAAAGTAGGCATTCTTAGAGAGCAGTGACTCCTCCCTGAGGATTGGAATGGGGACTTCTGACTTCTCAAAGTGATCCAGATTTAATCCCTAAGGATTATATTTAAGGATCTGGTTGCATTTGTTTTGCCTTCTGTTCTGAGATCTGGCCCACAACAAGAGGTGTGTGTCTCCTCCAAGGTCATCAGACTTTTGGTTCTCTGTGCTGGCTTCTTTGAGGCCCTCGCCCTGACTGACTGCCTGCCTATATTTCAAACTAGCTCAATTGGCTGTAGCATTACTTCTCTTTCTGAACTTCTCCCAAAAGTTGTATTAGTCTGCTTGCTTATGTCTCATAAGTCCGTTAAGTCCTTCTGCATTTTTTTCATATTTTTGTACTACTGATGTTAAGATGGTACACTACCTAAATCCCAATATATCCTTAGTACTTCATGAGAACCATTAAAGTGTGTGTTCTAATTTTATTTTAGCTTTTCAAAATCATGTCTATTCTGAGTATTCAAAATTACTTAAAATTTTGACTATCCATGTATTAATTTTAATAGAGGCTATTAGAAACTATTTGGTTTAGAGATAATTTATGCAATGATAAACCTCTTAATTATGCATCTTCTTGTATATCATTTATTTGTCTTCATTTATATACTTTTAAAATTATGTTAGCACTTTATTTCTTTGATCTCAGGAATTAGTCTTGTATATATTTCATTAGATTTATTCTTGTAATTTTTTGAACCAAACTTAAGTTGATATAAATTCAGTAGAGTCTGTGAATGGCAGGCAATGCTTTTACTTTCTTTAAATAGGCTTAAGACATTTCAAAGGTTTTTTTTACTGTTTTGGACTTGCTTTACTTTTTAGTAAGTTAAAACAGATTTCCTACCTCGATATGGTATTTCATACAAGTGTTACAGGCAACTGAGCCTGTTACAAATATTATAGGCAGTCAGACAGGGCTAGGCCCTTGAGGAAGCTGGCACAAAGGACCAGATATCTAATGATTTTGGAAGGAACACACACATCTTGCTGTGGGCCAGGTCTCAGAACAGAAGGCAAAACAAATGCAACCACATCCTTAAGCTTAAATTTTAGGGATTAAATCTGGATCATTTTGAGAAGCCAAGAATCACCATTCCAATCCCCTCTAGGAGAAGTCACTGATCTCTAAGAATGCCCGCTTCCTATGTGACTTACTTTCCCATTTGTCCCCACTGTAATCAATTTTACCTAAACTGTGGATCTTATTGGCTAACTATAGTTATGTCCCACCTTATGCCATCTGCTTTGTGAGTTCCCAGTATTCCCCCACCTTGAACCCATGGTTTTACTCTATAAAAGTCCCTGCAAATGACCAAACCCTGGGCAACCCACTTGGGACCCCCTTCTGTCTCTCTTCAAACAGATGTTTTCTCTCAATAAATATATTCTACTCTTCACCTCGTTGTTCCTAAACTTCATTCTTCAGTTTTAGAGAACAGGAACTCACGGACATAGTAAGTTGGGAGTTTCGCTCCCCTATATCACAAGCAATGTGGAAGTGAACCAAATACTTTTTAGGAAAGCAATTATTTAAATTTCTATCAAGAATCAAGATTGAGACATACAGTTTTATCTAAATTTCTATTTTGTGATTCTAGCATTCCTATGATTGCCATCATATACAGAAAATATAGGATTTACTGAGTTACTTTATGCCTCAGTTGTTCGACACATATTTTTATTAACCTTATTGTAATCATAATTTATTGATGATTTTAAATGATCGTATAAATTTATAAATTCTATTAATTATTCATAGTGATTAAAGTCATTACTAAAAATATTCATGAATTGTTGTAGAGTTGTTTCATACATCAATATAACTTGAGTTCAAAAGAGGAAAATGCTCATAAGTCTTCTTTACTGCATACCTCAAATTATTCCTATTAGAGATGTCATAATGTCTTAAGTATGAATTTAAAGTAATTTATTGTTAATTTTTTCTGCATGGGTTATAGTTGTAATACAAAAGCATGAAAAATATATATCGTACATAATTTATTCAATTAATCTTACCATAGTTTATATGAAAGTTGCATTAATTACATAGGGCAAGATCTAGAAGTTCTGTGTGACTATAATATGTTGGAACAGTAATTTTTTCATGGCCCCTTGCATTTGCTGATTTCTCAGTGTGTAAATAATAGGATTCAGTAAGGGTGTGATAACAGTGTAAAATACAGCAAGGGTCTTATTGCTTGCAAAACTACTGAATGGCCAGGCATAAATAAAGATACAAGGTCCAAAGAACAGAGTGACCACAATGATGTGAGCAGACAATGTGGAGAGAGCCTTGGAGAGCCCTCGAGACGATCTTTGTTGGACAGTGATCAGAATGACAGTGTAAGAAATAAGTAACATGATGAAAGAGATAAAAGAAAGTAACCCACTGTCAGCAATAACAAATAACTCCAGGATATATGTTTCACTACAAGCAAGTCTGATCACTAGTGGAAGGTCACAAAATATGCTGTCTACAACATTGTAGCCACAGAAGGGCAAGTCCACTGTTAATACCATCTGGCTCATGGTGTGTATAAAACCAATTGTCCACGAAAGTATCACAAACCCACTGAGCAACCTGTAGCTCATGATGGTCCTGTAATATAGGGGTTTACATATGGCTATGTATCTGTCAAAGGCCATAACTATCAAAAGTGTCATCTCAGCACCCCCAAACAAGTGCATGAAAAACATTTGGGCCATGCAGCCCCAAATGGAGATAGTTTTGTGTTCAGCAAGCAAGTCTATGATCATCTTGGGTGTCGTGGCAGTGGACAGACACATGTCCAGAAAGGAGAGATTTCCAAGGAGAAAGTACATGGGGGAATGAAGGGTGGAAATAAATGTCACTGTGACCATAATGAGAATGTTTCCTACCACAGTAGCACCATAGATCAAGGAAAATGTCACAAAGAAGAAAATTTGAAGTTCCCATTGTCCAGAAAATCCTGATAGAATAAACTCAGTCACAACAGAATCATTTTTATGATTCATTTTCTCAAATGAGAAAGGGTCCAGTAGTTCTTTATACACAGAACAACTAAACAAAAGAAAATCATAATTAGTACCAATATATTACTATTTATTTGTATTAGTAGTGATAATTGTTGATGATATGAATGCCTTTCATTGTAAATATATCAACATTATATTTTAATTAGTGTAGGAACCAGTGTTTATAATTTGAAATTATTTTATTTACTATCTAACTTTAAACAATATTCATATAGTTATACAGTAATAAAAAGTATTTGAAAGAGTACAAATTCCATTTTCTATGACACTGCATATCAAATGATGCTTTCATTAATTAATTAATCAGAATTGTCACTACTTTGTTGTTATAGAAAGATGAATTTATCTTACTTTCTCATATTATAGTCTTCTATACATGTCTCTTTTTGAGGCTGTTATCCCAATATATAAAGAACAGACAAATCAAATGGAATTATATTATCCAAAATCTTTGAAGTAATTTACCAAAGTCATTTTATAGCTCTAAGACAAATAAGTGCAAAACCACAAATTAGGACCTAATTTATACATGATAGAATAAAATTTAATTCATTAAATTCTTTTTAGTTGATTTTGTGCAGTTTACTAAGAATTTTAAGAAAAATGGACAAGCTTCAGACCATTTTAAGCTTGTTTTTCAAATATTTGTGTCACCATTTTTCTCTTTAAGGATTTTGTGTGGCACAATTACACATATCTATAAAGTTGCTTAGAAATACATAGTAACATGACTTAGTCATGTGTATCAATTTTCTTCATGTAATTTATCATATGAAATCATCTTTACTCAGTGTTTTAAACTTTTCTCATAGAATTCATGATTGTTAGTGATTAAAATGTCACTATGTGCTAGTTCTGTTTTAAAGTTCCACATTAAAAGAACTCACATATTAAAGAACTCATAAAAACCCTAAGACGTAAGCAGAATTATTGCTTTCCTGTTGCATATACGGAAATTACTGTAAGGAAATAGAGAGTTTTTAATGATTATACAGCTAACAAGAATCAAAGCTGGATCCTATCAGCTTGACAATACAATATGGGTTTATAATAGCATACCTGGTTGTCCCTGAAATTGAAGGGATGCGTATTGAAACATAAAGCATTAAATATTCATTGAACATGAATGAATACGAAATCTTTCTGGAATATGATGCAGCAAATATGTTTAGATCCCTTGATGTTGTAATTAAGTGCAGTTTGTTTTCATGTACACAATGAATCAACATCTTTTAGAGATATTTCAATCTAGAGAGATTTGCTTATCAAATAAAAAATATAAAATAAGTCACACAAAAATATATTTAATATCATACACAGTATGTACAAAATATAAGAATTTTAATGGAGGCTAATACTAAGGAACATTTTCATTTCATATTATCTTCAAAACATGTAAAATGTAAAAGCAACTTCATTGTCACTAAAAAAAAGATGAGACAGAGAATGTGTGAGCAATTGTGAAAAGATCAGTGAATGGGTACTGGATATTTAGAAAAAGACTCAAGTAAGATATTAAGATTAACATAAACTGCCTCTTCTCTTCTTTCAAATGACTTGCAATTCTTTTTGTTTTCATCTTTACTCAGTTTCCTAAAAAATCCTAAATCAGGGCTGGGGATTTAGCTCAGTGGAGTAAGCACCTGCCTGGCAAGGGCAAAGTTGTTCTGGTTCTAAAAAGAAAAAAAAAATCTGGGGCTAGGGATTTAGCTCAGCGACATAAGCGCCTGCCTTGCAAGCAGGCAGTTGTGAGTTCTATCCCTGGTACCTGTGAACTACTTGCAAAAAGTTTCTCAATTATTTTCCTACCCTTTATATTTTTAGTAAGCACATAATGCTTGCAAATTAGAAAGAAAAATAAAAAGACAAAATGTGTGGGCCTTAAATAGCGATCTATGTGCCTGGG
The DNA here is from genome assembly GCF_034190915.1 of Cavia porcellus. Taxonomy (NCBI): domain Eukaryota; kingdom Metazoa; phylum Chordata; class Mammalia; order Rodentia; family Caviidae; genus Cavia; species Cavia porcellus. The sequence continues at coordinate 38,153,070 of NW_026947489.1, forward strand.
TAGGTGAGTGAAGATGACCACACTCCATACAGGCTGTGTGGGTTTATGTGACAAGCTAGTAATGTATGTTAACAAAATTACTCTTTTCAAACTTTCATGATGGTAATTTCAATACTGAGGTGTCACGGAGAAAGAATAAGAGTTGAAAAGTCATGGACAGAATGACAATTACAGCTGTACTTTGTGGATGAATTATTGAGGGGGTTTCACACGAAATTTCATGCCCTATGGTATGACACGATAACAACTTGGATAATAAATCTCTATAGCAAAGCATAAGTGGATTAAATAGACTTTAACTTTATTTTGACCTTTTACTTCAGAGAGAAATCCTACATTCTTCTCCTTTTATGCTTTCATAACTATTTTTCTCTTACTTTACAGAGCATGCTTTCTGAAAGAATTTTGTTAGAGCTACATGTGATGTGCTGATTCTTATATTATAAGCAAACAAAGACAATAGGAATGACACATAAGTTATATAGTTGATAGAAATTCTATTAGTAAGGAAAATTTTCTTCCCCCTGAATAATGAAGTACACATTTTATTATAATTATTTTGCTTAACAATTTATCATGTGCTCTGGAGAAATTAGAATTGAAACAATCATGTATTTTCACATATTATATAAAAATAAGAAATCAAGACTAAAATAGTTATGAGAGGCAATGAGTGAGTATTAGTTGATCTGGTATCAGTCTTAGTTTCCAGCTGGGCATAGGTTTGAGCACAATGCAAGCATGTATTGAATCAGAGTCATTCAAGCAAATCCAATTGCAAGCCTGAGAATTTTCCATATGAATACCTATTAGGAAAGGAATCAACCAAGACTTCCTTTATTGAAAGCTGGGTGTGAATATTTTTACTCTTGCCTATGAGGATACAATACATATTATTGAATACAAATAATGGGCAAATGATGAGTAAATGTTGATTTTTTTTTATTAGCCAATTGAAGAAAATAAAATCTTCGTGCTGATTTTGCTTTGCAAAATTATGCATACTTAAACTGAAACAGAGTTCAACATCAAATTATTATTCTTAGTAGAGTTCTGAAGCAAAAGACTACTTGTATAATTCTGTTTATAGGAAAGCTAGCCCTCATGGGGTACAGATTTTTGTCATGATAAAAATGATTTGAAGTAAAACTGAGGTGATGGTGCATTTTATGTAAATATAACTATACTCATTAAAATGTGCCCCAAATGGGTGATTTTATAATACATGAATTATATTTAATTAAATTTGAAACTTTTTATCTTTTACATTTGTCATAAGTTAAAATGATTTTTAATAAATTAATTCAATATTGTAAAAGTTTTCTAGCACTATCTAAATGCATCCTGAAACTCAAATATTTTCTTTCAGAGACAGTGAAAGACATACTGCACATCAGAATCAATGTAGTCAGTAATTTCTCAACATCTGTAATTTCTAAATGTTCTGTCCTTAGCCAGATGTGCTGGTGCATGCCTATAACCTCTGCATTTGGGTGGCTAGGCAGGAGGTCACAGTGAATTTGTGGCCAGCTTGGGCTACATGTGAGTTCAACCCCAGCCTGAGCATCATAGTAGAGCTCTGTGTCAAGAAAACAAAGGAAAATTAAAAAAAAAAACTTTTTAAACCCTATCCTTGGAATCCTACTCCTGACTATTTCATGGCTTATTCTTTTTGTACTAGGTTCATGAATTTTTGTATTTTCTTTATTCCCTTGAACATGAACATCTAAAGAGTTGCCCCCTTCTTATTGTAAGCTCTCATTTGTGCTTATGGCTTGATAATAAATTCCATGCAAATGTTTAGCTTTAGTAACCAATTCTCTCTCCCTTTGACTCTTTCTCTTGCTAATAGATTTTTCAATGTGTTCTATTAACCCCTTAAACTTGATGAAAAGAAAAATAACCCCAATTTGCAAAAACTGATGAGCTACCAGCTTCTCTATTATCTTCAGTGTTGGTATGAGTTTTCTGGATGATGGGAATTAATTTTTCCTAATTGCATTTACTTTCAATCAAATGACACATTTCATTTTACAATGGGATTTTGGAAACATATTTTCATTCAATTTTTACTGAAATTGTTGATTTCAGTTTACTGACAAATATGATTACGTGACTCTTTAATCAAAGGATTTGGGACCTTCAAAGATAAAATGTTGGGATTTTCTTCTAGTCAACAAAGAATTAATTAAAAAATCATCCTCAGTATATTAAACCCTCACTGAATTAACTTTCTGTAATTTTTTCACTCACCTTTTCTAAAGACACAAAGAAGGACCACATATTCAAAGAATCATTCAAAATGGAACAGTTGATATTGATACACTGTGATACTCTGCATATAATTCTACATACTGTTGTCTGTCTCTTTTTAAAGATGTGAACCACTTGCCAAGGAGTGGGAGATCTGTTGGAGTACTGGGAATTCAAACTTCTCTGGGAGTAGTTAAAACACTGAGCCTATTGCCCTAGATGGACTAGGAGAGATATTTATTCTAATTTTTGAAACTTTACTGAACTATATGGCTCTCTGGGTGGTGTCTTGATTAAAACTGTGAGCTGTGGTAAAGTGTAGGCTGCTTTCATACAATGGAACTTCCCTTTTTTACATTCCAAAAAACTAACCTATGAGCTTTCTTCTACCATTTTGTGGGTAATTTCTAAAAAAATAATCTTTATGGACTTTTATGTGCAAATTCCTTATTACAAACAAATTCATGTGTATATGTAATAAATTTACTCTTGAAAATATATATAAAACAAAAGACATTCAGGAAACAGATATTTCAAAATATAAATTATGTTAAATAATTTTAAAATTCATGGTAAAATGTCACAAATAACAGCATTTATTTTATTAACATATTGTTATAGGCAGCTGAGTTAGTTAGAAATATTGTAGGCAGTCAGACAGGGCTAGGTCCTCAAAGGAGCCAGTGCACATTTTTAGGTACCTTGCACCTTCTGCCATGGGCCAGATTTCAAAACAAAGGCATACAACTACATCCTAAGAATTGATACAGTCCAAATAGTTCTCTATCACCTTGAGGAAGTCAGGAGTCAACATCCCAACTCCCTATGGGATGAGTCACTGCTCCATAAGAATGCTCACTTGTAATGTGACTTGCTTCCCTATTTATCCCCAATTTAATTAATTTTTACCTGAGCAATTAATCTTATTGGTTAATATTGTTCTGTCCCATCTTATGCTTACCTGCCTTGTAAGTTCCCAGTTTTTACTACCTGGAACCCTTCTCATCCCATGATTTTATTCTACAAAAGTCTCTAGAAAAGACAGTCTTAGGCAACCCATTTGGGACCCCTTCTGTCCTTCAGACTGAAGCTTGCTTTCTCTCAGTAAATATATTTTGCTCTTAACCTCCAATGTTCCTAAAATTCATTCTTCAATTTTAGAAAACATGAACTCATAATAGGCATATAATAGGTTGGGAGCTCCATTCCCATATTAATATAAGTAATTATATTAATTAATATAGTAATATAAGCAAGTATTTTTATTTTGATATCTTGAATTGAGAAATATATTAAGAGAATATCTATAAAGCATATTCTATTCTCACACCCTATTCATTTTAGTATAAATTATTACAGCATTTTTTCTACAGGATATTTCTTTTACAAAATTAATCATTCTGATGATTTTCCTATACACTGCAGCAAATCTTTATTTGAAAGTCAAATTATATAGTAAATGATGTAAACTGGCTAAGGTGGCACTATCCTGTTCTGTAAGCATTGTTACCCTGACCTTTATTTTAACTCTCATTTCTTGTGAATTATCCCTTTGCAGAACAACAGTTTGGTCCCTGAACCAACTGACCCTTGATTGTAAAACATTTGCTGACTATTAATTGTAAAACACTCAGTCCTGGGACAAACCCTGGGACCTGGTTGTAAAACATTTTGCAGAGATAAACTCCCTTTTTGTAAAAGCTCCCTCCCTTTTCTCTTCTTTGCAGTATTTTTCTTTTAAAAACTTCCTGTAACCTAACCTGGATACACAGCTCTGCACTCTCCAACGCAGGCCATGTCACTGGGTACTAGCTAAAATAAAGTGCCTCTTTTTAAAGACATCTTGCCTGTTTTTGGAACATTTTAGGGCCTTGTTTTTGGGGTACAGCATTTGGGGACCCATCCAGGATATCTTGAGGAACCGTCCCAAAATTATTCACTGATCGGCTTAACATCTGTAAGTATCCCATTTAATTTGGGGCTTTTTGCCCATTTAGGTATGCACATTTGTAGCAGACAAGACCAGTGCTCTTTCTGCACCAGAGTGGTACGCTCTCCAGGGGCTTTTTGCACATTTGTAATTTGGGGGCTGCTTGCCCATTTGAATTTGTCTTTTTTATTAACTTTAGGGGCTCTCTGACCATTTGAATTTGTCTTTGTTACTAACTTAGGGTCTTGTTGCCCATTTGAACTTGTCTGTTACAGGTTCCATGTGACTTATTGGACTCAAGGGTTAGAATGAAAATTGTTTCCCTTTAGGTCACTGGACTGTGGACAGAAAAACCTTCATGTGCATGTTCAGTGTTTACCTTGTCTTTTGTGGAGCCTTGTCTTGTGTTTTCATCTTTGCCTGGTTATTAATAACTATGAGCCAGGTATCATCATCAGTGTCTTTATCTCCTTTTATCCCTGGTCCTTAATCATTTTGGAGATTTTAAGGATCATGCCTAGGGATATGGAGAACCTATACATTCCAGGAGACTCCATATCTTCTGTGAACTTGAATGGCCCACTGGGGTTCCTAACTGGCTGCCAGCAGGTAGTTTTGATTTGTTCACAGCTCAGGCCTTCGACAGTATGTCTTTGGTCTCTGGATCCACTCGCATCAAGTTGTGTACATTCAGATTTGGATTGACCTCATTCATGACACCCCCTCCCAGTTTAAAAAGTTTCTTAAGGCTTTCAACTGTGCTGGACCAGGTCCTGTCTGCTGAAGGAAAAACCACACCTCCAAAGAAACTGGGGAGAAGGAAAAAAAGGGGGGGTGAATGAGTGTTACCACTGTGAAAAGCCATTTTATCTGGGAGTAAACTATGGGCCAAAAGGTTTCAGTGGAGGAGAAGAGGCATTTAGAACTGCTCCAAAGCCTGCTTAAACACTCAGGAGCTTGTGTGCCAAAGAAAGACTTAACAACAATGTTAAATGAGGTAACCAAATATAACCCATGGTTTCCTCAAACAAGCACTATAGAGATTGATATTTGAAAAAGAAAAACAGTTAAAATAAATATTAAAAAGAGCCTATAGGGCAGGACAAATCATTTCCCTTGATTCGTTCTCAACTTGGAATCTGGACAAGTCAGAGCTCACTGTCACAGACTCTGATTTGGACACAGAGTGAAGAGAGCTCCCTGCTGAGGTGTCTGTCACCAAAACAAAATCTCTAGAAGGATTATCTCATACAGCTCTACCCAGAAACTTACAGGTAGTGTGGGAAGACCATGCCACAAAAGGGAGCAAATACCTTCCCTGCTTGCTTCCCAGTTAAAATTGCAACAGATGCTAATGATTAGGAGTATTTTATTCATAAACCTTTTTAAATACAACTGTTAAAAATCTTAAACAAAGTGCAGGATTAGAGCTTCCTGCTGCTTGCAGAGTCACTATTATTGGAGATTACAAGCCCACCCCAATTCCCACAGGAATCTGGGGTTCCCTCTCCCCAACCTGAAGAAACAGTTGGTCTTGTGCTGGGAAAGACTGATCTAAATTTAAAACGAATAACTTTTGTGCCTAGCATGATTGATGGTGATTGTAGAGATAAAATACAAGTTCTTGCTTGTGATATGGACATCTGGGTTTTTGAACAGAGAGACTATGTGGTGCAGTTGATTTTGTTACCTATAGGCCTTCTTTTGTTATGTATAGACAGCTCAGGAGGGAGCAAAACTCTCAGAGCAAAACTACAAAAAAATTTATTTTATACAGGAAGTGACTAAAACAGGCTTATGTGTTTTATAAAAATTAATGGGAGATACCTTGAGGGTCTGATAGACACTGGTGCAGATGTGTCTGTAATTGCATTAGAACAATGGCCTGCTGCATGGCTGACACAAAGGGCCTCCTCATCACTTATTGGACTGGGGACCACCTAGCACATTTTACAGAGTGCCTTACCTTTGCCTTAGGGGGAACCAGACCAACAAAGGGTTTCTTTTTACCTTATGTGGCACCTATTCCAGTTCACTTGTGGGGAACTGATTTATCACAAAAGTGGGAATTAATGCTGACTAGCAATTCTGATTTTAAAGCTGGACAAACAAGTTCCAATATAGAAGCTGAACCAATAGATTTACATCCTAAAATTAAGAAAATGATTAAAATGGGATATCAAAAAGACAAAGGACTAAGAAAAACTTACAGGGTATCAAAGAGCCTGTTAAGATTACACCTAAAGATGACAGGCAAGATATTGGATATCAGCAGGTTTTTTTACAAGGGCCATTGATGCTTCTCCCCTTAAAAGAGCTCTGCCTTTATAATGGAAAATTAAGGAACCTGTTTGGGTAGATCAATGGCCCCTTAAAAGGAGAATCTAACTCAATTACACAAATTAGTTAAAGAGCAATTACAACAAAGTCATTTAGAAAGCTCAGTTAGCCTTGGAATACTCCTGTCTTTGTTATTCCAAAGAAGTCAGGCAAATGGAGGTTGTTCCAGGATTTAAGAGCTGTGAATGCCTGCTTACTTCCTATAAGGGCTCTACAGCCAAGACTGCCAAATTGAACCGCAGGTCTTAGAGACTGGCCTCTCATCATAATTGATTTAAAAGACTGTTTCTTTAACATTCTTATTTTTCCCACAGATAAACCAAGTTTTGCCTTTTCCAGGATTAATTTAAAGCTTAATAGATCAGCACAGCTAATAACATAAAAGCAAGGTTATGCTTGTGTCTTACCAGGTGAAAGATCCACAAGATATACATAGCATTGATGGGAGACACAATCAATGCTGAGGACAGTCTTGGGTGATAGCTCCACCAACCTGGGCCCAGGGAGACCTGCCAATCAGCCAAAAAATCAGTCTCCAGCTCACCCAAGAGCCCAGAAGAAAAGACAAGTGATACAATGAAATGATATTCAAGCCATGACCTGTGAGTCTAGAGATATAGTCACCAAAAGGTGAATTCCACCAAAATCCTTTGGTTGCCTTAATGGCCCTGCTGGCAATATCTGTATACATTACACCTGTCTCAGGAGTGGAGTCATGGACTTATGTCCCTAATCCACCTTTTTCTAAGGCTCCCCAAGGCCTCATTTCTCTCCTGGCATCTAGTTTTTTCACTCATCGTCCCACTTGGGATGACTGTCAGTAGCTGTTACAGGTACTGTTTACCATGGAGGAGAAGGAGCACATTTGCACCTTGGGATGAAAAGCAGTGCATGATCCAGATGGGAACTCATCCTCTAATCCTGAGTGCCAGAATTGTGCTTTTGGTCCCATCCCAATTGGAATGCTGATATAACTGAAGGTAAGGAGGCTCTCAATTGGTATAGCCAGTTGTTTTTAGAAATCCTTAAAGGTGCTGCCAGAAAACCCACAAATTTGTCCAAGGCTTCAAAGGTAAGACAATTAGCTAATGAGTGTCCCTCAGGGTTTCTGGAAAGATCACAAGAGGACTATCACATATATACACCTATAGATCTGGTAGCACCCAAGAATGCAGGGGCCATTAATATTGCCTTTGTAACCAGTCAGCCCCTGTTATTAAGTGAAAATTGCACAAGCTTCAGGGATTTGAGGGAATGCCCCTTAGCCAGTTACTAGAGATTGCTCAAAGGGTATTTAACAACTGTGAGGATTTGAAAGATCAACAGCTGACCAAGGTGTTAGAAGTGATAACTGAAAATGTTACCAAGCCAGATACAAAGTCTCTCCCATGCCTAGATAAAAATCAATGTTATTGCAGAGAGAAGGGGCATTGACCAAAGGACTGTCCCAAGCTCTTCTGTGGGCCTTAGATGAGCTGGGCTATAAGGTCTCTGCTAAAAAGGCCCAACTATGCCAAAAACATGTGATCTACTTAGGTTACTAAATCCATGAAGGAAAGTGGACTATTTCCTCCCAGCAGGTGCAAGCCATCCAGCAGATTCCAGTCCCTGCGACTAAAAATCAGGTTCAAGAATTTCTAGGAGCCATGAGATATTGTAAGCTTTAGACTATTAATTTCACAGAAATTGCTCAGCCTATTTATGAATCATCGAAAGGAGCCACTCAGTACCCTCTAAAGTGGACAGACTCTCAAGACTAGGCTTCTAAACAGCTGAAACTGGCTTTAGCTGAGGCTCCTACCTTGGCACTGCCAGACCTGCAAAAACCTTTTTCCCTCTATGTCGATGAGAAGAGAGGGATAGCAAAAGGAGTACTTACCGAGAGTTTGGGACCATGGCAGAGACCTGTTGCCTATCATTCCAAGAAGCTTGATAATGTGGCAGCCGGATGGCCACCTTGTCTACGGGTGATTGCCTTGGTGGCCCTCCCAGTAAAGGAAGCTCAAAAGTTGACTTTTGGACAAAAACTTAATTGTCTCCTCCCATTCGCTAGAGACTCTCATAAAGGTTCCCCCAGACTAGTGGCTGTCCTACTCCTAAGTCATGCACTATCAGGTGTTGCTTCTGGATCTGACTACCATCAGTTTCAAAGAAACAGCAGCTTTAAATCCTGCTACTCTCCTGCCTGGTCTCTCCATGAGATCACCTCACAAGGCTCCGACTGGACTTGATGCATGAGCCCCTATCTGGAGTTCCATCATACTTCTCCGATGGGAGGAGTTAAATTTATCAAGGAAAATGGGTTGCAGGAGCTGCCATTATCACAGACTTTCAGATTCTATGGAGACAAATCTTGGAGCCAGAAACATCAGCCCAATGAGCTAAACTCATTGCCCTCACTGAGGCCCATAAGTTGTCAGAAGGTAAAGATATAAAACATTTGTACTGATAGCAGATATGCATTTGCTACTGCCCATGTTCATGAGACCATTTATCAAGAATGGGCTCTATTGACTTATGGGGGCCAAAAGATCAAAAATGCTCCCCAAATTTTAGGTTTGTTGGCTGCCATTTGGATGCTGAGGAAAGTGGCTTTCATCCACTGTTTCAAAACAGCTTCTTGGTAAGTTGCTAAGTATCATAGGTTGTGTTCAAACTAGTGAACCTCCTGCATCAACCACTCATATTGTTTTTAAGGTCCTTTCAAATAATCTACAAAAATGCTTTTAAGTTCTGAAATATTTTTCCAATGTGCATGTTATCTGTGAATTGTTAGCACCTCATACATGTAATTTGATGATGTACTTAATTGAAAAACATTTATTCATGTAAATCACTTTCCTCAGTGTCTGTTTGCTAACTTTTTAGTTACTGAATTTAATTTGTTTCACAATTGTGAGGAAAGGAGCCACATTTGTGTTTAGGTGGGAAACATGGCTATGGTCAGGTTCATCCTCCAATGTTTGCAAGACACTTTTGTTCACAAATTAAATTGTGCATGAACAGAAGCGTTCTTGAGGTGACTTTACTTAGGTATTGCACTTACACATCCACCTGGAAATGCATGGTTTTCAATAGGCAGTAGAAATCTGGGAACATTTTAAAACATTATTTTATTAATCTATGTTTGCAGTACATAATATTTGCATTCTTCATAGAGATCTGGTACACGCACATAAAATATTCTAAGTCCCTGGCTTTCAAAGAAAAAAGAACTTAAAGCAAAAATTACACTCATAGACAGGCATGGTAGTGCACACCTGTAATTACAGTACTCAGGAGCCTGAAGCAGGAGGATTGCCATGAGTTTGAGGCTAGATTGGGCCATATAGTGAGTTCCAGGCCAGCCTGAACAACATAGAGATGCTGTCTCAAAAAGATTCTCTCATAAAATGCTTCACAATCTATAAATCTCTGTCTATAGGACATATTCTATGTTTGATAATAATCCTCTTGGTGGATAGTTATAGCCTAAAATAAAAGTTTTTGCAAACATCTTATAAAAAAAGTAAAAGAAAGTGGTCAAGGAGGACATAAAAGCTGTCATTTCAGGTTTTTGTAAGAGGACTAGCAAAAATATAAACATAAACAAGTTTTGTGATTAGTTACTAAGAACGAAGGTCATGTGGGTATTTAGGAGTTGGTTAGAAAATTTGCTTTTTAGAGTCTTTTGTTTTATAATTTTCCTTCACTTGTGCAAATCAAGAACCAAAATGTGAAAGTATAACATACATAGCATATTGCTGTGGTTGAAAGTTTTTAATTCTTCTCAGAAGATGCTAGAAGGAGAAAATTTGGGTCAAATGGGACCTTTAATCCTAGTTTTCTAAAGAATCTTCGTGCTGATTTCCTCAGTGTTGGTGGGATTTTTAAAAAGGCTAAAAATCTTTTATTTATTTTTTTTAGTTTTTTTGTTTATTACTATTATGAGGACATGATTTAAGAGGATTTATTATTACACATAATCATGAGGAAAAATGGCTTTATGTAAAATTCTTTTTTATTAGCTCAATTGTTAATAATGTTTTTAATCGCCAGACCTTCATGTCTTAGGACAAAAGATCAATTTTACATCCATTTGGAGTCTCTCTCTAGCAAAAGATAAAGCTCCAGTTTTGGTCTATTGCTTGCTACAAAAGACAAAACGGTCTACAAATGTTGAATAAAAAATTAGCATGTGTGAGTAATTATCTGTAATTTCAATGCACAGAAAACAAACTAAATATATTATGAATTATCATAAAACACTATAAATAAACACATATTATTAATCTGACACTCTAAAAATACTCATGTTTAAAATTTCAAATGGAGAAATTTTTCTTAAAAACTTTTTTAAAAACACTAAAAATCCACCTAGTCACAAGTAGTTTTAAGATTCAAGGAGTAAATAATGTGAAAATAGTAACTAACTCCAAGTTAAACTTTGGAAATAGAAATGTTTGGATTTTTTATAAAAAGCTTCCTAACTTGTTAATCTAAAATATTAATCCTTTTTATGGGAAAGTTGGCAATGTATCAAGACATGATTTCAGAAATTCAAAAGGTGTGTAATATAAATCATTATTGTATATAACAACATTTAATGGCATATTTTATTTTCTAAAAGAGTTTTGCTGTTGAAAATGGAAATTTATTTGTCCTATTTTACTATTAAGTTTATTGGTACAATTTGGATACACATAGTGATCACATTAGCCCTAAGGAATATGGACCTATGTATGATGTTTCCTGGTTCCTCATTTTTCCCCATTCCTGTCCCCTCCCTTCAATTCATTTTCCTCTCCTTATTTATGGATCTTTCTTTATATTTTACCCTTTGCTCATAGATTTTTTCCCATATTTCCTTATTTTCCTCCCCACTCCCTCATCCCTAGTTCCCCTTTATTTTGAGCAACTTCTTCCTTATTCATAACACCTATTATCTAATTTGGTTCTTATTTAAACATTTCCTTATGCTAAAGAAACAAAGCAGTATTTACATGTTTGTTTGATTTATCTCCCTTAAGAGTATGGTCTCAAAGCATATTCATTTACATAGAAATGACTCAAGTTTATCCTTCTTTATGATTAAGTAGTATTTCACTGAATTTATTTTTTTTATTTAAAGAGAAAAACAAAACAGGACAAAGCAAGACAGTAAAAGGCTACAAGTAATACAGAATTTCAAGAGAAAAAATATACAGTAAGAATTCACTAGTAAATAGATTACATATTGTCATCTCAGAAACAGTTGTCAGCTTACAAAATTAAAGCATACCAAGTGGACATTAATACAGTGAGATTGCAGACAGTTCTGTTCAATGATCCAACAAAAACTCAATAATATGGTTTTCTATCCTACACTCTTAAATACTCTTGCAGTTATATCCTTTAGATCACTTTCTTTCCTCCCTATTTTATGCTAACAATCATACATTTTGGGTTCCATTACTCCCACAGTTCTTATAACTTTTTCTTTAAAGAGGAAAAGAAAAAATATATATAAAACAAGAAACGAGATAAAACAAAACAGAACCAAAAAAAAACCCAATGTGACAAAGCAAAACAGAGTCAATTAGAACAGGAAGATGGACATAATATAAAAAGAGATTACTAGGTGATCAACAATGGTTACCATTATGTATCTTGTTATCCTACAAAGAGGTGCCTATATCAGCTGGTATAAAAGAATTGAACAAAACTGTACAGATTAAGACCAGTAAAACCCACATTGGAGACCTTGCAGGACTTCCAAAGAAGATAATAGTCAAACCATAATGGGCATCATAGAGTATCTGGTTGCCTTCAAAGTGGTTGCCTATACTCTCAAATTTGATACTATTAAACAAAACAGAATATAATAAAATCAGTCAGAACAAGATGTGGAGAACAATACAAGGGTTCAAATCAGGTTAATAGGAAAACAGAAAAGTTACTATAATATATCCCGCTATTTTTAATTTAGTTTTCCCTTAATTAAAACATACTAAGAAATAAATTAATTTTTAAAAAGGGGGGAGATTGAGATTTTAAAAAAACATAACAATAGCACAACACAGTTCAGAATCGAACAATTTAAGCAACATTGTGTTTCACTACCAGATAGCCTGACATTAATAGCAGTTAAAATAGTGTCTCTTTCCTTGAAATATTTGAGTCTAACTTCATATACTAAAGCATCAAACTTATCAAGACAGTGTGAAACCATTCAAGAGAATAAAAGTATTGCAGGGTATTTAGAACCAGCTAACAGAAACCGAACTTCGGGGTCTATGTGATCTCTTTGCCTATAAAAAAATTTTGCTTATACTATTGCATACATTAAAATATAATAAGATACAACATGTTAAAACTAATGGAAACAGATGAACAACAACTTGATGGGGCTTCAAAACAGGATGATATTAAATCAGCACTAGCTATTACGCTGTCTTATTTTCTTCAAAACAGCTATTCATAGTATCTCAGACAATAATATAAAACAACCCAGATTAAAACCATTTCAATCAATGAGTGAAAACATTATATAGCTTCAAACCAGTGTGACTGAGGACCCTGATTACCATGTACTTTTATGTATTCTTATCATTACTTACACTAGGGAAACAATTCGGTATTTATACATGTGAGTTTGATTTATTTCACTTATGAGTATGGTCTCAAGGTACGTCCATTTATTTATAAATGTCTCAGTGTGATCATTCTTTATAGCTTAATATTCCATTGTATAAAAATACCACAACTTTTTTATCCATTCCTCAGTTGATGGACACTTAGGTTGTTTCCAAGATCGGACTATTACAAATTGTGTTGCTATAAACATGGGTGCACATATATCACTGTGGTATGATGCTTTCAAATCTTCTGGGAATATGCCTAGAAGTGGAATAGCTGGGTCAAATGGGGCTTCCATTCCCAGCTTTCTGAGAAATCTCCAGACTGACCTCCACAATGGTGGCACTAGTCTACACTCCCACCAACAGTGCAGGAGAGTTCCTTTTTTGCCTCAGCCTCTCCAGCATTTGTTGTTGGTGGTTTTCTTGATCTTGGCCATTCTTTCAGGAGTGAGATGAAATCTCAGTTTGATTTTAATTTGCATTTCTCTAATGACTAATGATGATGAACATTTTTTCATATATTTACTTGCCATTTGTATTTCTTCATCTGAAAATTGTTTATTCATCTCACATGCCCATTTTTGGATTGGGTCTTTGAATTTTGGGGGTCTGATTTTTTGTAATTCTTTATATGTTTTAGACAGAAGTCCTTTGTCTGAGGGACAGTTCACTAAGATTTTTTTCCCAGTTTGTGCGTTTCCTTTTCATTATGTTAGAGATTTCTTAAGATGTGATCCCAGTTATTGACTCTGGGAAGTATTTCCCATGAAGTTTGAGTCTTGTTCATGAATTCTCTACCTACTCCTATGTCTTCAAGGTTTTTACCCAATTTGTCTTGCAATAGATTTAATGTTTCTGTTTTAATATTTAGATCCTTGATCCATTTATATTTTATTTTAGTACATGGTTATAGGCATAGGTCTAGTTTTAGTTTACAGCATATGGAGAGCCAGTTTTTCCAACACCATTTATTAAAGAGACTGTCGTTCTTCCAATGAACATGTTTGGCCCCTTTACCAAAGATAAGGTGGTTGAGTGCGTTTGTAGTTGTGGTTGTATTTTCTAATCTATTCCACTGATCTTTGGCTCTGTTTTGATTCCAGTACCATGTTGATTTTACTACAGTTGCTTTGTAGTATAATTTCAAGTCAGGGATTGTGATGCCTCCTGCCTTGCCGTTGCTGCTTAGAACTGTCTTTGCTATTTTAGGTCTCTTTCCACTTCAGATGAATTTTAGGAGTGATTTCTCGAGATCTATGAGGTATGTTGATGATATTTTTATTGGGATTGCATTGAATCTGTATAACAGTTTTGGAAGGATGGCCATTTTCACAATATTTATTCTTCCTATCCATGAGCAAGGGATGTCTTTCCATTTTCTGAGATCATCTTAAATTTCATTTTTCAGTGTATTATAATTTTCCCTGTATAGGTCTTTCACTTCATTCGTGAGAATAATTCTTAAATATTTCATTTTTTTGGTTGCTAATATGAAGGATGTGACTTCTCTTATTTCTCTCTCTGTGATTTTCTTGTTAGTGTATAGGAATGCTATTGATTTTTGCCTATTGATTTTGTATCCAGCTACATTACTGAATTTAATTATTATATCTAGGAGTCTTTCAATGGAGTTTTGGGGGTCTTCTAGGTAGAGTATCATATCATCTGAAAATAGTGATGATTTATCTTCTTCTTTTCCTATCTTTATGCCTTTTATTTCTTTCTCTTGTCTAATTGCTCTGGCTAGAATTTCCAGTACCATATTAAATAGGAGCAATGACAGGGGACATCCTTGTCTTGTGCCTGATTTTAAAGTAAAGGCCGTCAATTTTTGGCCATTTAGTATGATACTGGCTGTTGGTTTGTCATACATGGCCTTTATTATGTTGAGATAAAGATCATCTATTCCAATTTTCTGCAAGGTTCTTATCATAAATGAATGTTGTACCTTGTCAAAAGCTTTTTCTGCATCTATAGAGATGATCATGTGATTCTTACTTTTGACTCTATTGATATGGTGGATTACATTTATTGATTTATGTATGTTGAACCACCCCTGCATACCTAGGATGAATCCCACTTGGTCATGGTGTTTAATCTTCTTGATGATTTGCTGCATCCTATTTGCCAATATTTTATTGAGGATTTTTGCATTAGGGAGATTGGTCTGAAGTTCTCATTTTCAGTTGGGTCTTTCTCAGGTTTTGGTACTAGAGTAATATTTGCTTTCAGGAATGACTTTGAAAGGATTGCTTCCCTTCAATTTCATTGAAGAGTTTGAGGAGTGTTGGCATTAGGTCTTCTTTGTATTTCTTATAGAATTTGGCAGTGAATCTGTCTGGGCCTGGGCTCTTCTTTGTAGGTAAGGACTTAATTATGTTTTCAATTTCATTAATAGAAATTGGTTTATTCAGCAGTTTTACATCTTCTTGATCTAGCTTTGGTACTTCATATGCTTCTAGGAATCTGTCTATTTCCTCTGTGTTGTCAAACCTTTGAGAGTAGGGGTTTTTGAAATAGGTGTTGATTATCTTCTGTATTTCTATTAGGTCTGTAGTGGTTTCACCTTTTTCATCCCTTATTGCATGAATTTGAGCTTTTTCTTCCCTTTTTAAAATAAGGTTGGCTAAGGGCTTATCAATTTTATTTATTCTTTCAAAGAACCAACTCTTTGATTCATTAATTTTTTTGGATTGTTTTCTTAGTCTCTATTGCATTGATTTCTGCTCTGATTTTTATAATTTCCTCTCTTCTTTTGGCTTTGGGCTTGACTTGCTCTTCTTTTTCTAGATGTTTGAGGTGTAACATCAGGTTATTTATTTGTATTTGTTCTGTTTTCTGATGTGGGAACTCAGTGTAATAAATTTTCCTCAGGACAGCTTTCACTGCATCCCACAGATTTAGGTAAGTTATATTTGTGTTTTCATTTGTTTGTAGGTATTCTTTAATTTCTTTTTTAATTTCCTCTGTGACCCACTGATTACTCGAGTGTGTTATTCAGTTTCCATGTGTCTCTGGGATTTTTGCAGTATCTTTTGTCATTAATTTCTAATTTCATAGCGCTATGATCTGATAACATGCAAGGGTGATCCATCCCGTGGATCAGTCCGTGGGCCTTTGCCTGGAGAAAGTATGGGGATGAAGGGCAGGGCAAGAGAAACAGAGACCAAGACTTGGCGGGATCCCATTCAAGCCTCATTTATTTTTAAAATGGCTACAACTTATATAGGGTGGAGGCAGGCCAATGGGGCAGGAAGAGAGCACAGAGTATTATCTGATAGGTCATCATCACATCTGGATATATGACATAAGCAGGAGAGGATTATGGGTAATGTAGGCAGACATGAGGATCATGGGAAATGTAGGCTGAAGCAGGAAGTTGCTTACATCATGCGCATTGTAGGCAAGGGGAGGATCATGGGAAATGTAGGCTGACACACAAAATGCCCTCAGGTGGGAGGGGCAGGGCAGCAGCTGCCATTCTGAGCCACTCCCTACATCTCCTCCCTTATTATTTTATATATTTTTTAGGAACCTGGCAGGCCCTGGGAGGACAGCGCCTGTCTTGGGTCAAGGACTCCTCATATGAACCCAATTGAGCCTTACCCATCATGGGCCTGCAGGACAGCTGTCAGTCCTGAACCTGTCTTAGGTGGCCAATTGGCACTACATATGTGTCTTAGTTGCCCATCTCTGGCTGCCTGTCCAATGCCTCAGGGCATTTCGGCCACAGTATCATGTGGGCCATCGATGGGTGTTCTTTCCCAATAAGTTTGTTTTTCTGCCATTTCCAACCGATGGTAATATACCTGAATGGGCTTTGCCATAAATGTGTCAATCCTGTTATTAACGTTATTAATGCACATCATGATCCTCTGAAAAATACAAGATCCTACAGTAAGCAGTAACAGCAAGGTGGCTAGGGGTCCCAAGAGGGGGGCAATGTAAGGGAAGAGACCCCCCCCACATGGAGGAGAAGGTGGTTTCTCCGAGGCGCTCTTTTTCTCTTTCTTTGAGGCACTCTCTTAGTTTACTCATGGACTCTTTGATGACTCCCATGTGGTCAGCATAAAAACAACACTCTTCCTTGAGGGCAACACATAAGCCACCCTCCTTCATAAATAGGAGGTCTAGCCCTCTTGTATTCTGTAGGACTACCTCAGATAGAGACATCAGGGACTCCTGTAGAGCCATCACAGATGTTTCTATTTCTTTTAAATCCTGATCTACTGCTGCCTGTAATTGAGCTAGATGCTGATTTCCCAACACTAGAGCCGTAGTCCCTGTTCCTATTCCTGTTGCGACTCCTAACCCTAGTAATATAGCTAAGGTGAGTTCACGGGTTCTCTCTTAAATATATAGCTGGTCTGCGATGCCTGGAGGTAGTAGTCTCCTGGGTGGAAGGTTATGCGAGGAAGAACCTGCACAAGAACACAAAAATCTGTAGACTTGTTAAAAACAGTAGTTGCTATACAGGGTGAGAGGCCAAAATTGCAGGCCCAAGACGTTCCTGGGGGTGGAATGAGGTAATTATTTGGCTTGAACTCTGAATGAAGCTGGGCACAGAGTCGTGCTGCCAGTGCTGGTGGATGGCTGGAGTCCCCAAGGCAAGTCCCTCTACCTGAGACATCAGGGAAAGTCAGCTTGTGGTGATTGCCCCAGTCACAGGCAGATGAGCTAGAAGAACTGTTAAAGGTTAAATTGAGGGCCTTTCCTTCATAATATGGGGGAGGAGCAGCCAAGCATAACCAACAGGATTGGGTGAGATCAGGTTGGGTATGATTTAAGGCCATGTATGCCCCTTTAATCAAACTGAATAGGTTAGAATGTGAATATTAAGGGGCAGGTATATGATCTGCCTGGTGTGGCAGGGCTTGAGAAACCCTTATGGTTTGGTGACTTACTGTGGTTGTTTGAATAGCAGCAACAGGATCTGCATTGAACTGATTGTATTTTGGATTTGGATTATATTTTGGCTTTAGAGCAGGATTTGGGCCTATGGGCGTGGATGAAATCTGTAGGGGAACCTTTTTTATGAGAATAAGATTTCCCCTGTCTTTGCCTGACTCATAAACTCGAAGTCCCCAGGTGCGTCGTGTCAGCCAGCCAGGGTCTTCAGGAGTGGTGACAGTGATATTTAGAACCTGACAGGGTCTTTGATTGGCCAGTGGGTAGTCATCTAAGCTGCACCCCAGTGGCCCCATGTCAGTTTAAGGTGTTTATCGGGGAAGGCAGGTTGCCACCCTGTTGCAACTGTTTCGCAGCCCCAACGAGCACAAAAATATTCTCCTGGGGAATTACAATATGATCTGCCCCCTGTTGCTGTGGGACAAAGGTAGAATTGACTTTGTCTGGGACATTGGAGCCCCAGAAAGAACCAACAGGATGTGGGCACAAACCATGGACTTCCTGATCCTACCCAAGTCCAAACCACCTCTTGGTCTTTCCAGCGACTAAGCTCCTATTTCTTTTTTTTTTTTTTTTCTTCTTCTTCTTCTTTTTTTTTTAACCTCGACTTGTAAGAATGGATAAGCTCCCATTTCCAGGGTAGATAGGGTGGTATGGAGAAGGGAGCATGGCAGCACCATTTTTTTGTCTTTTTTAATAAAAACAACCCTACATTTATTGCCCCCAGTAAAAACATAAGAGTAGACAAAACAATATGAACAAATATTTTACAAATACTCCCAAGGCAAACCACTTAATCAGCTGCCTTTTTTATATGGGTACACACTGTAATTGACATTTATCTTAATTGCCTGCCATTGCTTCTCACTGCTGTCTTAATTCACTGATCATTTCTAGTTGGAGACACTTTGCAGCAGAGTAATATCTCCTTTCAGCATGATCCGACCCAGTTGTTTTCTTGACTTGGTTTTAGAATGAATTTCTTCTGTATCATCTAATCGCCATTTGTTGTTTTTTGGGGTTTTTTTTTTTTTTTTTTTGGTCTTTTCCCTTTTTATCAGTACCAGGGATGGAACTCATGACCGCCTGCTTGCAACTCAGGCGTTTATGTCACTGAGGTAAATCCCCAGTGCCCCCCCCCCCTTTTTTTTCACCACCAGAGTCAGTATGGAGGTGGCGCCATTTTGAGTAATGGGGCGGTACACACCGTTTTGAGTACCGGGGCAGTGCACACCATTTTGAGTCCTGGGGCAGTGCATGCCATTTTGAGTACCCTCGTGGCCTCCAGACAAAGGGAGTGGCGGCACGTCACCATCTTGAAAAGGCTCCGGGATATCAAGGACAGAGGCGGGAGGGTTGGGCGCCTTAGATAAGTCTGGTGTTGGCGGAGTACAATTGCGGGAGGCAGCTAATGCAGCCTCACCATGGGCGAGCATCTCAGCAACCTGGGGATCTGCATGACATTGTGTCAGCAGCTCAGAGATTAAAATCCAATATGAAAAGGCGGTTACTGGAATCTTTTTTGGGCCAAAAAACCCTATAATAGTCTTGCGAGCATCTCCCACTCTTTTCCACCTGTTTAAATTAATGGTACCCTCTAGGGGGAACCATGGACACACTGAATGTATAAACTGAAAGTACTTTATCAATTCTTTTGTCTTAACCTTAATCCCTCTTGTCTTGAGTGCCTCCCTGAGGCCAGTCACAAACAATTCGTGCTCACTGAGTGCTTGCCCCATGCTAATTCCATTCACTTACCGTGATTCAGGCGAGACGTAAGGTGGCTGTCGGCACAAATCACAGGAACAAAGTCCTGAAACAGTCACGCTGGCCAGTGCTTTACTCCCGTGAACAGTCCCATGTCATTATCCCTCATGCCAGGTCTGGCCCCACGGTTAGGCGCCACTTGATCCATCCCGCAGATCAGTCCTTGGGCCTTTGCCTGGAGAAAGGACACGGATGAAGGGCAGGGCAAGAGAAAAGTGAGACCGAGACTTGGTGGGATTCCATTCAAGCCTCGTTTATTTTTAAAATGGCTACAACTTATATAGGGTGGAGCAGGCCAATGGGGCAGGAAGAAGGCACAGAGTATTATCTGATAGGTCATCATCACATCTGGATATACGACATAAGCAGGAGAGGATTATGGGTAATGTAGGCTGAAACAGGATGTTGCTTACATCATGTGCATTGTAGGCAAGGGGAGGATCATGGGAAATGTAGGCTGACACACAAAATGCCCTCAGGTGGGAGGGGCAGGGCAGCAGCTGCCATTCTGAGCCGCTCCCTATGCAAGGGATAATTTCAACTCTTTTGCATTTATTTAAATATGTTCTGTGAGTTAATATATGATCTATTTTAGAGAATGACCCATGTACTGCTGAGAAAAATGTCTATTCTGTTGTTGTTGGGTGGAATACTCTGTATATGTCTATTGATTCCATTTGTTCATAGGTGTGATTCAGTTCTTTTATTTCTTTGCTGATTTTCTGTCTGGTTGATCTGTCCATTGGTGTCAATGGTGTGTTGAAATCACCTGTTATAATTGTATTACTGCTAATTTGGTTTTTCATTTCTGATATTACTTGTTTTATATAACTGGGTGCTCTGGAATTTGGTGCATATATAGTTAAGATAGTTATCTCTTCCTCTTGAAGTTTTCCCTTAACCAGTGTGTAGTGACCTTCTTTATCTCTTCTGATCATTATTGGTTTGAAGTTCACATTGTCTGCAAACAAAATAGCTACTGCTGCTTTTTTTTTTTTTTTTTGATTCCTGTTGCATGGAGTATTGTTTTCCAATCTTTGACTTTCAATCTGTGAGAATCCTTTTGAGTTAGATGGGTTTCTTGTAGACAGCATATGGTTGGATTTTATTTCTTGACCCATTCTGCAGTCTATTTCTTTTAATTGGTGCATTGAGACTATTTACATTAATGGTTATAACTGTTATATGTTGGTTTATTGCTGATGTTATCTTTCTGCCATTGCATCTTTATCTTTCTGTTCTGCTTAATTGTCGGCTTTGTTTAGTGGTTTTTTTTCCTAAGTGTATCTAAGCTATCTTTCAGTATTCTTTGCAGGATTGGCTTGGTGATCATGAAGTTCTTCGGCTGTTCTTTGTTATGGAAGTATCTTATTTCTCCATCGATTTTGAAGGAGAGTTTTGCAGGGTACATCAGTCTAGGTTGGAAATCATTTTCCTTTAGGATCTGAAATACTTCACTCCATGCTCTTCTTGCCTTTATTGTTTGTGTTGAGAAGTCTGCTGTTATTCTGATAGGTTTTCCTTTATAGGTGACCTGTCTTTTCTCTCTGACAGCTTTTAATATTCTATTTTTTGCTCAATTTCTGAGATGGTGATTATATATATGTGTGTGTAGTTTTATTTTGGCCTTGGTTATTTGGAGTTCTATATGCTTTATTGATCCTGATATCAGTTTCCAATTTCATGTTTGGGAAATTTTCAGCTATTACTTCTCTAAGTATCCTCTTGACACCCTTTATGTTCACTCCTTCTTTTGCATTTATCCTTATCAACTTTATGTTGTTTTTCTTTGCATCATCTTGCATGTGTTGAATTGTTATTCCTTCATTTCTTGTTATTTTTAAAAGATCTTTCCTTTCTTGTTCACTGGCTGCAATCTTGTCTTCAAGGTCCGAAATTCTATGTTCACATTCATTGAGGCAGTTTTTACAACTTTCAATGGAATTTTTGATTTCCTGTATATCTCTTTACATCTGTTTTATATATTCTGTTTGTTTCTTATATTGTTCATCCAGAGATTCTACCTTTTTGTTTAGTTCCTCCAATTTTTTAACTTTGTCTTGTTTAGATATGTTCAGCATCTCCTTCATTTCTTTTATCATTTCTTCTTTTACCTGAGAGATTATTTCTAGTTTGAATTCCTTTAAAGCTTCCTGGAGTTGCTTCTTTATTTCAGTTATGATTATTTCAGGTATTTCAGGTATATGGCATGTATTTTCTTCTATGTACATGGCTCCTAGGCTTTCTTGGGATGGGCTGGATGTTTGAGATTGCATTTTGGTTTTTCATTTTGTCATTTTCCTATATTTCCGTGTTTCAAGTGTTGTTCCAGAATTTCCTCTGGGTGTGTTGGAAATTGTTTCTTATGATCTGGGCTCTTGGGATTCCTCTGGTAGTGTAGCTCCCTACTTGGGCAGCAGAGCCCCTGGATTAAAAGAGAGTTGCCAGGCTCCAGTCAGGTAGATCTAAAGCCTCTTCAAGCTGTACAGTCTCCCCTCTGGTAGCAAAGCTCCCCTGAGGGAAAGAAGGCCACCTGGTGTGGTCAAGGCAATCCCAAATCCTGCTAAGCCCAATCTAGTGTGACTGCAAGCCCAGCAGACCCCCAACTCATCAAAGCCAGGATCTCATACTCTCCCAGGGATTGGATGTTGTGTAGTCATCCAGCTCCTTGGATGGCAAAGCTATCCAGGCTGATAGAGGGTCCCCCTTTGGCCTAGGTAGGCCTCAAACCTCCTTAGCAGGGCTGCTCCCTCCTCCAGGCAGTGGCAGTAGTGCTGGTGCTCTCCAGGTCAAAAAAAGGTCGCAGACGAGGCTGGAGCAGGTTTCAGTGGCTCAGCCCAGCTCTCTCCTTCCCGATGACAGCTGTGGTGCACTCCTCCGGCTAAAGAGGCACCAGGCAGGGCTGAGTGGACTCCCTCTGCTTAGCTGTTGTCTCTCTTCCTGCAGGCCCCTATGGTGCGCTCCTCTGGCTGGAGAGGCTGTGGGTGGGGATGAGCAGACTCCCTCCGGTGGGCTGTTGTCTCTCCTACCCACCAGCCCCTGTGCACTCCCTATTTCACTGAATTTAAAAAAATCTTTTTTATCCATTCATTGGTTGATGGGCATTTAGATTGCTTCCAAAATTTAGGTAATACAAACTGTTTTGCTATATATATACAGGTGTGAGTATATTGCTGTGATTTGATGTGTTTAATTCTTTTAAGAAGACAGTAGAAGAAAAATAGCTGCATCAAATGTAAATGAAACCTCTAATCATAGTTTTCTGAAGAATCTCTGTACTGATTTTCACAGTGACTGCAAGAGTCTACACTCCTACCAAGAATGAAGAATTCCTCTTTACCTCAGTCCTGAAAACATTTCTTATTGGTTGATATCTTGATGATAGCCATTCTTTCTGGAGTGAGATGGAATCTCAGCATTGTTTTAATTTGCATCACTCAAACGACAAAGGATGTTAAATGTCTTTTCATATATTTATTTGCTGTTTGTATTTATTCATCTTAGAAGTATATATTCCTCAAAAATGCCCACTTTTGGATTGGATCTTTAAATTGGGGAGAGGGACTATGGTTTTCAAGTTTTTATACATACTAGGTAAAAGACCTTTGCCTGAGGGACAGCTTACTAAACATTTATCCTACTCTATAGGCTTTTTCACTCTGTTGGTAATTCTCTTGTGTAAAAAAGCATTTTAACAGCATGATCAACTCTTAGGCTTTTGGGTAAGATCAAGTGCAAGATGAGGTATCAGTTTTTGATTCTCTGTAGTATTTCCAGTGCATTCAGGACTTTTCATGAAATTTTTGCCTACACCTATGTCTTCAAGATTTTTACCTATATTCTCCTCCAGCATATCTAGTGTTTCTATTTTGATATTTAGATTTTGACTCATTTCAGTTTTAGTTTAATGCATGATGAGAGACATGGATCTAGTTTTAGTCTTTGGTTTATGGGAGCCCAGTTTCTCCAGCACCATTTATCAAGACAGCCGTCTTTCTTCCAGTGAACATTCTTGGCCCCTTTGTCAAAAATAAAGTGGCTGAGTGTTTTTGGAGTTGTTTCTGCATCTTCTAACTTGTTCCACTGAGCCTCATGTCAGTTTTTGCCAGTATCATGCTGTTTCTATCACAGCAACTTTGTAGTATAATTTCAAGTCAGGGATAGTGATGCCCTCTACCTTGCATTTATTGCCTAGGATTGTCTTGACTATTGCAGGTTTCTTCTCATTCCAAATTAATTTTAGGAATATTTTCACTAGTTCTGTGAGGTACACTAAAGATATTTTGATTGAGATTATTTTAGATCTGTACAACCATTTTAAGAGTAGAACAGTTTTAGTATGCTGGTTCTCCCTATCCATGAGCAGGGATCTTTCAATTTTCTGGTATTTCTTTCAATCTCTTTTTTCAGAGTACTCTAATTTCATTGTATAGGTGCTTTACTTCTTACATTGATTTACAATTGATTGATTTATGTTACATTGATTTACAATTCTTTTTTTTTTTTGGCTGCTATTATGTGACTTCTCTCTCAGTGAGTTTGTTAATTGTGTAGGAACACTACTGATACTTGTGTGTTGACTTTGTGTCCAGCTAATCTACTGAATTTGGTTATTAAGTCTGTAAGTCTTTTGGTGGAGTTTTTTGGGACTTCTATGTGCAGTCATATGATCTGCAAATAATGATAACTTAAATTCTTTTCTATCTTTTATCCTTTTATTTCTTTATTATCTAATTATTCTGGGTAATGTTTCCAGAATGATGTTAAATAATAGTGATGGTAATGCACATCCTTGCATTGCTCCTGATTTTAGAGTAAAAATTTTCATTTTTTGTCCATTTAGTATGATGTTGGCTGTTGGTTTATCAGAGATTGTTTATATCACACTGAGACAAAGACAATATATTCCAATTTTCTTCAGAGTTTTGATCATGAGTGGGTTGTGGACTTTGTCAAATACTTTTTCTGAATCTATTGGAGATGATCATATGATTTTAGTCTTTGGCTCTATCAGTACAGAATATTAAATTTATTGATTTGCGTATGTTAAATCATACCTAGACTCCTATATACCATTTGCCAGTATCTCATTGAGGATTTTGTGTCTAATTTCATTTTTTGGGAGGTTAGGCTGTAGTTTTCCTTATCCATGTGTCCTTTTATTATTTTTGAATCAGGATAATGCTTGCTTTGAGAAATAACTTTGGGAGTATTGCTTCCTTTTCAATTTCACTAAAGAGTTTGAGGAATCTTCGCATTAGATCCTCTCTAAATTTCTTGTAGAATTCAGCAGTGAATCTATTAGGACCTGGGTTTTTCTTTGTTGGTAGGGCTTTAATTTCATTTTCAGCTTCATTGACTGATATTTGCTTATTTAGAATTTTTATATTTTCTTGAGTCAAGTTTGACTATATATGTGTGTGTGTGTGTGTGTGTGTGTGTGCCCATTTTTATGTGTTTTCCACCTTGTTAGAGCACAAGTGGTTGAAGTAGTTGTTGATAATCTAGATTTCCACAGGCTCCACTGTGAGCACTGTGAAATGCATGAATTTGAGCCATTTCTTTCCTTTTTTTTTTTCATAAGGTCAGCTAAGGCTTTATCAATTTTATTGAATCTCTCAGAAAACGAACTCTTATATTTTTTTCATTCTTTTTGTGCTTCCTTAGTATTGATCACATTAATTTCTGCTGCTATCTTTATAATCCTCCCTCATCCATGCTTTGGGGTTGATTTATTCTTTGTATAGAAGCTTCAGGTTCAACATTAGGTTGGCTATTTGAACTGCTCTGATTTCTGATGTGAGAATTCACTACTGTAAATTTCTCCCTCAGAACTGCTTTCATCCTGTCTCACAAGTTCCAGTGTGTTATCTTGGCAATATCACTTAATTGTAGACATTGTTTAATTTCTTCTTAATTTCATCTGTGATCCACTGGTTTTTCAGATGGGTGTGATTCAATTTCCAGGTGTTTATGTAGTTTATTTCTTTCCTTTCACCATTGTTTTCCAATTTCATTGCACTATGGTCAGGTGATATGTGTAGGATAATTTCAGTTCCATTGCATAAGCAAGTTCTGCAGGCCGGTGTGTGGTTTGCTTTGGAGAAGATCCCATGTGCAATATAGAAGAATATGTATTCTGATGTTGTAGGGTGAAACACTGTAGACATCTACTAAGTCCATTTGTTCACCAGTTTGGTTTGCTTCTGATGTTTCCTAATTGATTTTTTGTCTAGCTGATCTGTCTATTTGTAACAATGGGGTATGAAGGTCCTTTATTACAATTTTGTTATCCCTATTTGATTTTTCATGTCTATTAATGTTTCTTTTATGTAGTTGGGTATACCAGTATTGGATGCATATATATTTATGACTGTTTTCTCTTCATATTGGAGTTTTCTTTTGACAAGTATATAGTGACTTTCTTTGTCTCTTCTTGTCAGTCTTAGCTTGAATTTCACATTTTCTGCAAACATGACAGCTACCCTTGCTCTTCTCTGAGATCTTGTCACATGGAGTATTGTTTCTCATCCTTTGGCTTTCAGTCTGAGTTTCTTTTTTGAGGTAAAAGTGTTTCTTATATACAGCATATGGTTGCATCTTACATTTGATTGGTGAATTGGAATCATTTCTATTGGTTGTTATAGCCAATCTGCATTGCCTTTTGTTTTCATATTATTTTTCTGTTGTTGGAACCCTGTCTTTCCCCTCTTTTAAATTGCTTGCCTTGCTTTGTGGCTTCTTTCTATTAGTGTTTTTGGAATTGTGGCCTTCCTATCTCTTTCTAGAATATTCTTCAGAGCATTATAGCATGTAGGTTGGTGATCACAAATTTTTTCAGTTGTTCTTCATCATGTGAGTATCTTATTTCTCTGTTTACTTTGAAAGATACCTTGACAGGGTATATTAATCTGGATTAGAGGATATTTACTACAAGGACTTGAGATACCTCTCTCCAAGCTCTCCTTGACTTGAGGTGCTATGAAGTCTGCTGTGATTTTAATGGGTTTTCCCACGTAGGTGATTTGTTTCTTTTCTCTGCTTTTACTATTTTATTCTTGTCCTGAATTTCTGTAATCCTTATTACATGCTTTGGTGTAGATTCATTTAGGTCATGACTATGTGAAGTTCTATATTCCTCACTTATTTGTATGTCAAAATTTTTATCCATGTCTGGGAAGTTTTCTATCATTAACTCCGTGGAGAAGTGTTTTCGTGGCAAATGCACTCTCTAGTTTTCTTGTTGACTCCAATTAATTTTAAGATGTTCTTCTTTGCTGCATCATATAGCTGTTGGACTGATTTTTCATAGTTTCTTGTTAGCTTCAAACTTTTTTTCTTTTCAAGGTCCTTAATTATAACCCTGCCTTCTAGATCCGACATTCTGTCTTTGCCTTCATTTGATCTGTTGTGTATACTTTCAATGAAATGTTTATCTACTGGATATCTGCTTTGGTCTTTTTCACGGCTAACATTCCTTCCTTATGCTGGGTATTCACGGTTTCCTTTGTTTGCCTTAAGTCCCCCATTATTTCACTTCTCTCTATTCTAAATTCTTTGGACATGTCCTTCATTTTGATTGTCATTTGTTTTTTTTTAACCAAGAGATTATTTTTTTTCAGC
This sequence comes from Cavia porcellus, assembly GCF_034190915.1. Lineage (NCBI taxonomy): Eukaryota > Metazoa > Chordata > Mammalia > Rodentia > Caviidae > Cavia > Cavia porcellus. The sequence goes on from NW_026947489.1 coordinate 38,180,490, forward strand.
CACATTTGCTTGTTTTTTCACTTCTGCTCCTATCATTTAAGAAATTTCTAGGGTATGGCTTCTGATTTCTTCTGTCTTATTGCGCTGTAGATTTGTGGCTTAATCATCTTGGAGGTCTGGGTTACATTTTGCTTCTGCATCTTGTCATTTTCTATTTTTATTTTCTGTGTTTTGCTGGTAAATTTTTTGTGGTAGGATTGAGCCTTCCCTGGGAAATGTATATTCCTCAGAGATATCTTCTAGATGTAAGTGATTCTTGGTTTTGTATCTGTCTCAAGATCCTACCTTCCCAGTGAGAGGTTGCTATCTATTGGCTCTGCACTCCATCTTTTGATAATGGACTATGGTGTGAGTTATAACCCCTGACAATCACAGTGTTTTCTTATGAGGGGGAAAAACTGATTATAACATGCATGTCATCCTGGCTAAAGTAGTACCATAAGCAATAGCTATAGTATCAAGTATAACCTATCAATTAACAAATTGTGGTAGCTATTAATTTGATACTTTTAACCATAGAAGCAAGCTCTACAGTTATATAATAAAATTCAACATATACCAGGAACTTGTATGCAATGACTTTCTCCTTGCTATATTGATTTTACCATATTTTGGGATATTCAAGAGGGATAGGGAGCAGGACAGAGAAAAATGCAGAGACATATAGTAGAAACATGTTGTAAGGCTGGGAACACAAGTTTTGGAGAACTGGAAGAGTGTACAGGACAGAAAGAATGAAAGAGAAAGCAAAAGAATGTTAAAACAACCAGAAAAAGAAGTGACAATGTTCATTCATGTGAATGTATCCTAACATCAAGAGAGGGAGTTGGAGGAAGAGAGAAAAAAGACTAATATATACAACAAAAACAAAAGTAAGAAACCACTGCTGGCTCAATGGGACCCTCAGGAGCCAATATACTATAGCTCCTGCCCTATGTGTTCTTATAAATTACTAATTACTCAGTAAAATGTTCAAGGAAGTAGAGGAAACCTGTTTCAGTTATCTTAAAAAATGAACATGAGGGGCTGGGGATTTAGCTCAGTGGCATAAGCACCTGCCTTGCAAGCAGGCAGTCATGAGTTCGATCCCCGATACTGATTTTTAAAAAAATGAACATGAATAGATCTTAGTATTTAGAGAGATAAAATGAGATCTGTTTGAATATAGAAGCTACTTTCATTGATGTGCTAAATTTCCATAACTGTAAATAGTTACAAACAAGTGTGAAATTGTATCCTCCATCCAAAAGCACACTCACAGACTGAAAGTCAAAGAACAGAAAAAATACTTCATGCAACAAGAACTCAAAATAAGCAGGGGTAGCTATTCTGTTTGCAGACAATGTAAACTTCAAATCAATAATGATCATACTGGTAGGGGAAAACTTCAAGAGGAAGAGATAACTATCTTAAATACATATGCACCAAATTCCAGAGCACCCAGGTATATAAAACAAGTATTAACAGAAATGAAAAACCAATTTAGCAGTAACACAATTAAAACAGGAGACCTTAACACACCATTGATACCAAGGGACAAATCAACAAGACAGAAAATCAGCAAAGAAAATATAGAACTGAATCACACTTGTGTGTATGTGATAGACATATACAGAGTGTTTCATCCAACAGCATCAGAATACACATTCTTCTCAGCAGTACATGGGACATTCTCTAAAATAGACCATATGTTAGCTCACAAAACATATTTAAATAAATGCAAAAGAGTTTAAATTGACTTCCAGGAGAACATGGCAGATAGATAGCAGCAGCTTCAGAGGCTCTCTGAGAAACTGTACTTAAAATCCAGGAATGGTGCCAGGTGAGAAATCCTAAGCAAGGGAAGATATACTTTGCTGACACAGAAATGAACTAAACTAAGAGAAACCAACTGGAAACACAATCCTGATGATATAACAGGAACAGATAAGATCTCAGCGTGGAAGCTGGACCCTGTGCCACAGGAAGCCACGATTTGAATTTCTTGCAGCTGCGGCTGCATCCCAATCAGTGCGGCAAGGAGAGAGGTATGAAAGCTCTGAGAGTGGGAAGCAGTGAATGGAGTTGAGAGCAGGGCTGGCCAGGAGCCCTGCATCGACCTGTAGTGAATGAGCAGATCAGAGATCCTTCCACAGAGTGGGAGGCTTCAGCAAAGGACATACTGGGACCAGGCAGACTAGCCAGAATAGCTTGTTGCAGTGACTTCAGTCACATATTCCTCTCTCAAGTGGGATTGGTGGGGAGTGCCTGGCCTGCATGACACAACTGACTAACACCCAGTAGGCTAGCCCAAACCAGGACCCAGTGCCTAGAGGTGCACCCTAGCAGTGAAGCCTTCTGTAGGTTGACCTGGAAGGGCGGGCCCAGCATAGGCTGCCCAGGTCTCTGTCTCCTTAGTACACTGCAGTGGACAGGAACACCTTGGCACAATTCAAACAAACTGTAACTGACAAAGAAAGAAACTGGGCCTCCTCTACTCGCTTGTATAAAAGGAACAAAAAACATGGAAAGAGGGAGAAACAAGAAAGGGTCCTTGGCCCCCAATCCTGAGAAACATGCAATAGCAGACACAGCACCAATAGACATAAAGCACTATATCCAGAGCCTCACAGACGAGCTCAGGAATGAATTTATTAATGACCTGAAGCAAGATGTAAGTAGAATAGTTAGAGAAATGCTAAACACCACCCAAGATAAAACAGATGGTGGAATGCAAGAACAGAAAAAAGGGGAGAATTGTTTGATGGAGAAAATAGAGAAAACATAGAATACATGAAGCAGGTTCAAAGAGGTTACCAGGAAACTAAAAACTCTATCAAAACTGGCATAACAGCTTGAAAGAAACTAAGGATAGATTATCTGAACTGGAGGGCAGATTTGTAATATGGGAGCATGAAATGAAAAACTTCTTAAAAATAAAGAAAACAAACAGCAACAATACAAAAGCTACAAGATGATAAGAGGATCTATAACTTAAGAATTAAGAACATAAGAGAAGAAGTGGGGACACAAACAAATAGACTACAAAAGCTATTCACAGAAATAATCCAGGAGAATTTCCCTAATTTAGCAAATGGTAAAGATACTCAGATATACGAGGGATACAGGAGTCCAGCCACCTACAACCCAAGCAGAGCTACACCCAGGCATATAATAATCAAAATTCCAGGAATCCAGTATAAGAACAGAATATTAAAAGCCATCAGAGACAAGAAACAGATCACTTACAAGGGAACACCCATCAGAATTACAGCAGACTTCTTGGCACAAACCATCAAATCACGAAGAACGTGGTGGGAAATAATTCAAGCTTTGAAAGATAATAACCTCCAGCCAAGACTGATATTCCTGCACAACTGTCCCTAGAAATTCATAGAAAAACAAGGTGCTTCCAGGATAAAGAGGAACTAGGGAAATTTGCAACCACCAATTCAACTCTACAGAAAATACTGCAGGATATTCTAAAAAAGGAAAATACCAAGATTCCAGAAATAGTGGCAGAGAGGCCACAATGAATGGAGCAGAAAAAGAAATGAAGAAGAAAAACTGACAACAAAAGACAGAAAAAGATCTCAACAGAAAGGAGGCGGAGAAGATTGGATAGTAGGAACAGCTATTTTGGAGAAAACAAGACATCATAATAACTAGTGCTGATTTAATATCATCTTGTTTTGAAGTCCCATCAGGCTTTTGTTCTTCTGTCTCCATCGGTCTTAACATGTTGTACCTTATTGGATTTTATTATATGTGATAATATAAACAAAAACTTTTATAGACAAGGAGATTATACAGAAACCATTGTTCATTTTCTGTTAGTTGATTCTAAATACCCTGTAATACTGTCATTCTCTTGAATGGTTTTACATTGTCTTGCTATGTTTGATGCTAAAGTATATGAAGTTATACTCAAAGATTTCAAGGACAGAGACAGTATGGTAACTACTTTTATGTCGGGATATCTTGTGGTGAAACACTATTTTGCTTAAATTGTTATGTTTTGACCTGCGCTGTTTCATTGTTATACCCTCTTTTATCTCAGTATCCTTTTTTTATTATTTATGTTTTTATTTTTATCTTTTTAATTAAGGAAAAAATAAATTAAAATAACAGGATATATTATAGTAACCCACTTTGATTTCCTATTAACTTGATTTGAAATCCTGTATTGCTCTCACCATCTTGTTTTGACTGATTTTCCTCTATTCTGTTTTGCTTGATAGTACCAAGTTTGAAAGTATAGGCAACAACTGTGAAGACAATAAGATTCATTATGACGCCCATTCTGGTTGACTATTATCTTCTTTTGAAGTCCTATAATGTCTCCAATGTTTTGGTTTTATTGGTCTTTGTCATGGTTTATGTCTGTGTCCCCCAGGCCTCATGAGTTTGCATTGTGCATTTGTAATTGGTTCATTGTCTAGTGCTTGGATTGATGGTGTCAGTGCTCCACCCACATAGGGGTGGAGTCCGGATGTGATGTAATGGCAGGAAGAAGGTATGTCTTGCTCTTTGCTAGTCTGAGCTTGCTGTTTGCCGCCGCCATGAAAGGCAGCCCAGCCATGCCCGCCTGCCTGGGAGCCAACTGAGTGTAGACTGAAACCTCCAAAAACTTAAGAAATAAACCTTTCCTTGCCCAACTTGGGCATCAGGTGTTTTGTCTCAGCAACAAGCATAAAGTAACTAAAAGAGTCTTGTTCTGTGCTGTTTTGTTCAATTTTACTATAACTGATGATATAGGCAATTCTTTTTAAGATAGCAAGAGGCATTATGGTAACCATTGTTGATCACCTTGTATTTTGTTTTTACATTATGTATTATGTCCATCCTTTTTTATTTTACTGACTCTGTTTTGTTATGTCACATTTGGTTTTACTCTCTTCAAAAAAAGTAATAAGAACTGTGGGAGTAATAATACCCAAAATGTGTAATTGTCATTGTACGAAAGAAAGGGGGAAAAAGTGCTCTAAAGGATATAACTGCATGTATATTTAAGTATATAAGATAGATAACCATATTATTGAGTTTTGTTGGATCATTGAACAGAACTGTTTGCAGTCTTACTGTTTGAATGTCCACTTTACATGCTTTAATTTTGCAACTTGAACAACTATTTCTAAGATGACAATATGTAATCTATTAACTAGTGATTTCCTAATGTTTATTTTTTCTGAAATTCTGTATAACTTGTACCATTTTTCTGTTTTTTTCTCCTTAAATAAAATTTTAAAAAATTTTTCCAAAAAAATGGGAAATTTATAAAGCTAAAAGTCATAATTGTACCTGTTTAAGATCAGTTTTCTAAAGGAGTTGGCAGCACAGGAATGTAGCAGAGCTCAAGTGAAGAATTCATTTGTTGAGAGTTAAATATCTTCCAGTTCTATAAAAATATAAATGAGAACAAGGTACCAGTAAGCAGAGGAACTGAAATTGACCTCATCCTTCCCAGTATAAAAACACACATGCTACATTGGTTGAGCAGTAACTTAGCTCTCTTCATAAGAGCAAAGGTTCCACCTGACCCCAGCTTTGTCTCTTCCTTATTTTCTCAGCCTCTCAAGGTCCTTCACCCCAAGAGCTTCAGGGGTCACATTGGTCAATGAGTCACTGCTTTCTGTGCTTGTGCCACTGAGCTATATTTCAATCCTGTGTCTCATCATTTGAAAGAGGTTCTCTTTGAACAAGAAATGGATTTATACATGTGAGTTTGATTTATTTCACTTATGAGTATGGTCTCAAACTGTGTCCATTTACTTATAAATAGCTCAATGTGATCATTCTTTATGACTGAGTAGTACTCCATTGTATAAAAATATCACATCTTTTTTATCCATTCCTCTGTGGATGGACACTTAGGTTGTTTCCAAGATCTGGCTATTACAAATTGTGCTGCAATAAACATGGATGCAAATATATCACTGTGGTATGATGTTTTCAGCTATTCTGGGAATATGCCTAGAATTGGAATAGCTGGAACAAATGGGAATTCCAATCCAAACTTATGGAGGAATTTCCAGACTGACCTCCACAATGGTTGCACCAGTCTACACCCCCACCAACAGTGCAGGAGAGTTCCTTTTTCCCCATAGCCTCTCCAGCATTTGTTGTTGGTAGTTTCTTGACCTTGGCCATTCTTTCAAGAGTAAGATGGAATCTCAGTGTGGTTGTAATTTGCATTTCTCTAATGAGTAATGATGATGAACATTTTTTCATGTATTTATTTGCCATTTGCATTTCTCCATCTGAGAACTGTGTATTCATCTCAGATGCCTATTTTTGGATTGGATCCTTGAATTTTGGGCATCTGATTTTTTAAAATTTTTTATATGTTTTAGACAGAGGTCCTTTGTCTGATGGACAGTTCACTAAGATTGTTTCCCAGTTGTAGGTTTTCTTTTCACTGTGCTAGAGATTCCTTTTGACATGCAGAAACTTTTTAATAAAATGTGATCACAGTTGTTCATTCTGGGAAGTATTTCCTGTGCGATTTGATTCCTGTTCATGAATTCTCTACCTACCCCCATGTCTTCAAGGTTTTACCCAACTTGTCTTCCAATAGATTTAGTGTTTTTGTTTTAATATTAATATCTTTGATCCATTTAGATTTTAATAAAGTACATGGTGATAGACATGGGTCTAGTTTTAGTTACGGCATTTGGAGAGCCAGTTTTTCCAACACCATTTATTAAAGAGACTGTCATTCTTCCAGTGAACATTTCAGCCCATTTATCAAAGATAAGGTGGTTGAGTGTGTTTGTAGTTGTGGTTGTATCTTCTAATGTATTCCATTGGTCTTCGGCTCTTTTTGATTCCAGTACCATGTTGATTTTACTACAGCTGCTTTGTAGTATAACTTCAAATCGGGGATTGTGATGCCTCCTGCCTTGCCTTTGTTGCTTAGAATTGCCTTTGTTATTCTAGGTCTCTTCTGGTTCCAGATAACTTTAGGAGTGATTTCTCTATATTTATGAGGTATGTTGATGGTATTTTTATTGGGGCTGCATTGAATCTGTATAATAGCTGTGGGAAAATAGCTATTTTCACAATATTTATTCTTCCTATCCATGAGCAAGGGTTGTCTTTCCATTTTCTGAGATTAGGAGCAATGATCTTAAACTCCCCTGGCCCACACTGTGGTTGAAACTCAACTCTGGCAGCCCCAGTTCCCCAAACTATGTGGTCTTAAATTGTAACCATTTACCAGAAATGACTCATTTATCCTTCTATATGGCTGAGTGGTACTCCATTGTATTTTCAAAAACCTATCTTCTTTATCCACTCCTTGATTAATAGGAATTAGCATTTTTTACTCCAAACCACACTGCTCTAAACAAGGAGTTTAGGATAGGTTAGATTTAGGGCTAAACCTAGGGTTAAGATTAAGGGTAGTGTTATGACATTGCCTAGATGTTCCCCCAAATCTTCATATGATCATAGGTGGAGTTTTTTGATGTGGCTTGATTTAAGATATGTGGTGCTGGGTTAAGGTGTGTAATTCTGTGATCAAAGTTGCCCCCATCCAAAGGGCTGGTCGTCTGGATGAAACAGAAAGGCAAGCTGGGTTGGTGCTGTTGCTTCTGTTTGCTGCTTTTTGCTACTTTGTTGCTTTGCTGTCTTGTGCCTGCTGCTGTGCCATGGACTGTTTATCCTCTGTGATCCCCCTCTGCCGTGCCACCCTGCCTTAGAGCCATCTGAATATGGACTGAAACTCCTTTAAACCCTGAGCCCCATTTCACTTTCCTTCTTCTAACTTTGGATGTGAATAAGTTTGTCTCAGTTATGAGAAATGCAACTAAGACTGACAGGGTTACTGTGAAGGTTAGGTTTAGGGTGAAGGTTCAGATTAGGGTTATGCTTAGGTTTAGGATATTATTAAGGTCAGTGTTGAGGTTAAGATTAGGACTGGGTTTGGGGATGGAGTGAGGTCTACAGTAAAGATTATGAATAAAGTGTGATCTAGCCCTAGTTAGGGCTAGGATTCTTTTCTGGGTTTAGGTTCAGGGTTGTCTCAGTTTAATGTTAGGATCACAGCTAGGACTAGGGCTAGGCAAAGGATTAAGGTTATGGTTATAGTTCTGGTTAGTATTAGGTATTGAGCTGTGTCTATGCTTAGGTTTAAGGTTAGATTTAGTGTTATGGGTTAGGGTTGAAGATAAGGATAGTAGGAATAGGATTACAGTTGGGATTAGATGTACAGCTAGAGCTAAGTTTAGGTTTAGGGTTAGGCTTAGGGTAAAGTCTGCGGTCATGAGTATTTGCTGAGTTTGGGTTAGTGTATGCTTAGGCCTAGAGTTATGTCTAGCAGTATAGGTAGTCTTAGGGTAAGGTCGAAATTCATGTTTGTGCTTGTTAGGCTTAGGTCCAAGTTAGGTGTATGGCTAAGGCTAGGGTTAGAGTTAGGTTTAGGACTCAGGTTTAGGGCTACGGTAGCTTAAGTTTTAGATTTATTTTCAGGATTAAGGTTAAGATAGGGTTAGACTTTGTGCTACAGATTTGGGTTAGGTTTAGTGTCCACAATATATCTGGAGTAGGTTTATGGTTAGGGCTGGTGTTAGGACTAATTCTAGCACTAAGGTTACGTTTAGTGTTAGGCTTAGAACTAAACTTAAGTTAGAGCTTGTTTGGGCATCTGTTAGAGTTAAGTCTAGGTCATGTGCTCTACATCTAACATGAGATGTGCTCCTCCAAATGGAGTAGAAGTGGATCAGAAGCTTTACTTGGTGCCACAACACAGCCATATCCATGAGGACAAGCCTCTAATGCCATGAGCAGGGAGCTCCAAATAGCTGTGACCCATGGAAAGTGAGAGCTTATAAACATGTACTTTGTGTTACTCATTTCACAGAAACAGAAAACACTGGAGATGTCATTCAAAGGAGGCCAATACTCATTCTCACAAGGTTGCAGCAGATCTTCCATGCAGAAGAGAGAGGGACACAGCCATGGGGATCTCCAGTGACTTTCCATGCGTGTCACTCCATCCAGACCCCCCCCCCCAACTTTCCAGTGCTAAAGATTTAGTTGTGAGTTTTAATTGGATACAATGTGCAGTCATAGTTCTTTGCCCTGCAGTGACTCAGGCCTCAAAACTTCAAGTACTTTACTTCTTTCTGAATCTTATGTAAGTGGTAATTTATGCAATAACGTGTTGAGGCAGATGCACACTTTGGCAGCACAGCTACAATAACACATTAAGACTACAATTTGATGAAAGTAAATGGTACAAAACATACTAAAACACACATGAAAATTGAGAATGCTTTTGAAACTGAATTTTCAGGCTAAATGTAGTAAATTCTGCAAAAATATCCAGTGATGTCAAGTTGGATGCAGGGAATGCTGAGTGCTATGTGTAGCACAGTGTTTCACAGAAATTTTTTCTATCATTTAGATAGCATGTAACCCCACTCGGTTCCTACAAGAGGCCAGAAGCACATGGAGACTGACATTGTCCACTGATCAGTGTTTCAACATTAAACTTAGCAGATGTTATAAGAGCATCAAGCACAATGACATCTGTAAAGAAGGTGTTCCATAACTTAACTTCCTTTTCACTTGGCCTCATCACAGCAGTGGGAGAAACAGCCATGGATCAGATGTGGAATTGCCTCCTAAATAAGAGATTGTGCTATTTCTCAATAACTTCCAACCTCTCCATGTGAAGCAGCATTACACAGTATTTATGGTTGCTTTTTCCAGAGCCAGTACTCCACACACTTCCCTCCACAACAGTATTCCAGGAAAAGAGGAGGAGATCAGCATTAAAATGAAGATCATTATGGAACACTTTGAAAATGGACAGTACCTTAAACAAAGTAGGAGCCTAAAAATAGTGGGTAGCATGCCTGTGATGGTCAACATCAAGCTAGTGGTGTTGAAACCTACACTGACTTTTACATAGAAAGGAATGAAAATCAGATTTTAAAAATCCATGAGATGTTAGATATATTTTTAATCATCATGTGAAACTTTCCATTCTTTGGCAAAACATTTCACCTTCTTTGCCTTGATCAGTTCAATATTCTCCTAATGTGCCACCTTTAGCCTCTTACAAATATGTTATGACGTGTATCTAGGTGTCTCCCATATGCTTCTTTGGAAGGTGACTGAATCTAGGGTGTGTGCTGCTGAGACCAAGAATGTGATTCTGGGGTTTATTTACATTGGGATGGTAAGATTAAGGGTGCTCCACGCTGGGTGTGAATGATACCTGCCCTAAGGGTGCGATATAAGAGACAGAGTTGCTGCTTGTCCCTTGCTGCTTTCTGCTTATGCTTTCCACCTCTGCTCTGTGATGCCCATTTTCAATGCCACCCTGCTTTACAGCCAGCCAAGTACAAACTGAAAGATCTACAAACTTCAAGCTACAATAAACTTTTCCTCTCTTAAATTTGGGTTTTGTAGGTCTGGAGTTAAAGCTCAGGGCAGAATGCTTGCCTAAATTTGGGATTTGTGTACTTTGCTTTAGTGACAAGAAAAGTACCTAAGACACAAGACAAGGTCAACAATATAGTCTTGTTATTTCCCAGTTGAAATCCTTCAGATGACTCCTAGGAACACAAAAGATGAACAGTAAATCTCCTCCTAGCTTGGATTTTGAAGTCTTCTATCCTTTAGATGGACAGCGCTGTGTGTCAACCTCCTATCCTGCTCCCTGCATGGCCTGAGAAGTTTTTGCCTACTACATGTGTCTCATGTCTATATGCCTTTTGCCTATTATTTGTTATGTTGTATATTTCTGTTCTTGAGGGGAAATGAATTTTCCTTAGAGAAAAAATTGATTTGTAAAGTGTAAGTGCCTGACATGAATGTTGCACAGAGGACCATTTAATCATTGTAGCTGAATTTAGATGCTAGAGAGGAAGATGGTGTCCAGATTTAGAAAGGCCATAATTCTCATTAGAAATAATCACCTATCCCTCCCACATTTTCCTCATAGTACTTTTCAAGTCCTCATTTCTAAAACTGTAACCCAGAGAACTGATCAAAAGGAACAGCGTGGGGGCTGGGGATTTAGCTCAGCGGCATAAGCGCCTGCCTTGCAAGCAGGAAGTTGTGAGTTCAGTCCCTGGTACCGATAAAAAGGAAAAAGACAAAAAACAAAAAAGAAAGAAAAGAAAAAAAAAGGAACAGTGTGATACAAAACATGGCCATCATTTTGACAAAGGAGAAGGTAGACGAAGGTCATGCCTATGTAAACATGTATTAGACACAGAATAAAAGCCACATGGGATTCACAGGAGTGAACAGCCTTCAGATGGCATTCAGAACTGAAGGAAGGGAAAGAGGGAGGGTGACAGAGAGGGAAGGAGAGGGAACGAAAGGGGGAGAGAGAGACACACACACACAGAGACAGAGACAGAGAGACACGGAGAGACATAGAATAAAATGCCGTAGGCAACATGCAGCAAAGAGAAGTTTATAATGCAAACAAACTCACTGTTGGCACCCACCAAAAGATCAAAGACATGAGTTTAGGTGCAGACTCACTTTAATGAGTCTATTGGTGCAAATTACATGTAGGATGATGTTGGGAGCCGCAGCCCCGAGCCTGGTCGCCTCACTTGGCGGACGTGAGGCCTGTAGTAAAGAGTAAAGCCTGAGGTAGATTACCCCTCCCATCGAGCACGTTAGTTTCCTGCTTACCGCGTAAGCAACCCGCTCAACAATATAGTCTGCCTGGCAACTGATGATGTTAGCCAATCAGCTTGCCTTGCTTACTTTAACATGATTGGACACTGTATCCGTATATATACTGGTGCCACCCCTGGGGGGGAAGAAGAAGCCCGGAAGTAGAAGCCCAGAAGGAGCCGCGGGGAGCGGACCAAAGGAGGCTTCGGCTGGGAGCGATCCCAGGGCAGGCTGTACGGAGAAGGAAAATAAAAGAAAAGGTTGTCCACTGCCAGGCTTTGTCGTGTGTCCTTCCTGCCGGCCGGGAGCGACATCGACATTTGGAGGCCCACACGGGGACTGATCACCCCCGAGATGTGACAGCGGACAACGCTCCAGTACAGAGCTGCGAGACAGGTGAGTTGGGGATAAGCCTGGGCTCTGGGTGGCGCGCACCTACAGGGCTTTTAGACTCCCCTCAGGCTCACGCGTAAGTGGCGGATTCCTTGGGCCTCACGCGGTGAGTAACATATTAAAAGATGGGAAACATGCTAGGTAGCAACACTAAGAGCGAGGGTGGTTGTGGAGAAAGCTCTCAAGAGCTTACAAAAGTACGCAGGGTATTTGAGCAGGCCCAGTCGGGGAGCTCCCGAGAGGGGCCCGTCAAGGGGAACAAAGATGCTAAGGAGAAGGACGGGGCTCTAGCCTCGGAGTCGTCTGACTCCGAGGACGAGGGAAAGTTGAGTGGCAGGGAGGCCGAAGAGACCAGCTGTCAGGAGCCTAAGTCGCTCGATAAGGAGTCGCGGGGTTCTTTCCCAGCGTTGCGCCGTGAATTGCGCTCCGCTCAACTTGGTCTGCGGAGGAGTAGAGAGCTCCTGAGCGCTCCCCGGCGCGAGAGGGAGGCGAAGCCTTCCGCCCCACCTTGGGGGCTGTTCCCGGAAGCGATCCCTCGCCACGGGACGGCCGCCCGGGAGCTCCCTTCCTCTTCGCCAGAACAGGAAGTGATGCACGGGCCCCCATTTTCCGCCCAATCGCGGCCGCCGTCTTATGCTCCGCCGCCGGCGGGTCAGTATTTTTACAGGCGGCTTTGGCAGGGGGGACGTTTGTCTCATGAGGTACATCCACCACCTGGGATAGATAGTGGCCCCTACGGGATATTTCCTGTACAAGTAGCTATGGGCCAGGGACGTAATGCATGGGAGCCTTTTGAGATAAAGCAGATTAGAGAACTTAAAAATGCAGTTACAACCTTTGGGCCGACTGCGCCTTACACCATTGCCATGCTGGAGAACCTGTCTTCTGGGCCCCTCACCCCCGCGGACTGGATTCAGCTGGCAAAGGCGTGTCTGCCCTCGGGTAGTTACCTGGATTGGCGAGCCTGGTACGCAGAGTTCTCTGCAGAGCAGGCTGAGAGAAACGCCAGTCGGGGAAACCGGGGGTGGAACAAGGAAATGCTTATGGGAGAAGGTCGGCACGCTGATGATCAGACTCAGTTCCCCGGCGCTGTCTATGAACAAATCAACGCCATAGGGCTCCGCGCCTGGAAGCAGGTAAGTGGTGCCGGAACAGCCTCCTTGTGTCTTTCAAAAATAATTCAGGGTACCACAGAGCCATTTGTTGACTTTGTGGCCCGAATGCAAGATGCTGCCGATAAGATATTTTCTGATCCGGGAGTGGCTCGACCGCTGGTAAGGCAGCTGATTTTTGAGCAATGTACAAAGGAGTGCAAGGCAGCGATAGCTCCTCATAAGAACAAGGACCTCAACGCCTGGATTAGGATATGTAGAGAGATAGGGGGGCCGCTCTCCAACTCGGGAGTGGCTGCTCTCCTGGCCGCGGCTGTACAGCAGAGGGGACCTCGCGGGTTAGAAGGGGAATGTAAGGCTAAAGGGTGTTTTGCCTGCGGGGAGCCAGGACACATTAAACGTCATTGCCCAAACAATACAGATGCTAGGCCTCGCCCTAGGAATGAAGAACCATATGTTTGTGGGCGATGCAAGAGGGGATCACACAAAGCTGAGGAGTGTAGGTCGGTCTTTGATGCTCAGGGCAACCGTATTTGTGGACGAGATGCTAGAGGGCCAAAAAACGGCCAGAGGGGGCCCCCTTCACAGGCGGGCCCCCGCCCCAGAGACAGGACAGCTCAGGATGGCAGCCTTCAACAAGGGCCACCCCTGGGTCAGCAGGTGTGGACCTCAGTGTCGCCTCCAGACTTATATTAGTGCCTGATATGGGTGTTCAAGTGGTTGAAACCACCTTTAAGGGACCGTTACCCGAAAATTCCGTGGGTCTGGTGATCGGGAGATCCTCCACGGCCCTTCGGGGTCTCATAGTAGTCCCGGGGGTCATAGACTCAGACTACACAGGACACATTAAAATTATGGTTCAATCTCTTGTGGGTACTATGGTAATCAATAAAGGAGACAAGATAGCGCAGCTCTTGCTGCTCCCCAGTCTCCACAAGAGATTCCCCTCAAAGCAGAAAATTAGAGAAAGTCAAGGTTTCGGTTCCTCAGGGGAAGTCTTCGAGGGACTCCATATGACACTTGATAAAAGGCCCATGCTCTCACTTAAGGTCAATGGCAAGAATATAACAGGGCTCCTAGACACAGGAGCTGACCATTCCATTATCTCTAGAAAGGATTGGCCCTCCAACTGGCCCACCAACACTGCAGATAACACGCTGCAGGGCCTGGGGATGGTGTCAGCTCCTCAGGTTAGTGCTTCAACCCTGCTCTGGTGCGATGAGGAGGGTCATCAGGGCCATTTCCAACCATTTGTGTTGCAGTTGCCAGTGTCTCTATGGGGAAGGGACATCCTCACTCAGATGGATGTCACGCTTACGTCAAACTGCTCCCCCCAGGCTAAGAATATACTCAGGAACCAGGGATATACCCCCGGCAAAGGCTTGGGCAATGCCCTACAGGGTCGGACATCCCCAATACCAGTAGAGAACAAAAAAGGTAGGCAAGGGCTGGTTTTTTCTTAGGGGCCGCTGAAGAAGCTCTCCTACCCACTTCGATCAAAATCACCTGGAGGTCAAATGATCCGGTTTGGGTACCTCAGTGGCCCCTGCCTAAGGAGAAGCTATTAGCCTTGTCAGAAATAGTCAGTACACAACTTAGATTAGGACACATTAAGCCGTCAACCTCCCCATGGAACACCCCCATTTTTATAATTAAGAAAAAGTCTGGCAAATGGAGGCTGCTCCATGATCTAAGGGCGGTCAACGCGCAGATGCAGTCCCTGGGGGCGGTCCAGAGGGGGCTGCCAGCTCTCTCAGCTATCCCTCAGTCCTGGCCAGTTTATGTTATAGATCTTAGAGACTGTTTCTTCTCAATCCCCCTGCATCCAGAGGACACTCATAGGTTCGCCTTTACTTTACCCACCATTAACCAAGAAAGCCCTGATCTCAGATACGAGTGGATAACGCTGCCCCAAGGTATGGCCAACAGTCCCACTATGTGTCAGATTTACCTTGATTCCCTACTGGCCCCCCTACGGAAATCCTTTCCCAAGATAAGATGTGTGCATTACATGGACGACCTTTTGCTCAGCGGCAGGGACCCAGACATGCTAAATAATATGCTCGGCCAGTTGGTCGAGGCCCTGAGACAAGCCAATCTGCATGTTGCCCCCGACAAGATTCAGGGAGGAGAAATGGTGACCTACTTAGGCGCGAGAATCTCCCCTATGCTAGTCTCTCCGCAGAAGGTCACCATTAGGACGGATGGCGTTAGGACCCTAAATGACATGCAAAAGCTATTGGGAGACATTAATTGGATTAGGCCATATTTACATATACCAAATTCAGATCTCAAACCCCTGTTCGACCTTCTGAAGGGAGACCCAGATATAGCCTCCCACAGGAGGCTCACTCCTGAGGCAAGAGCTGCCTTACAGAGAGTGGAGG
This sequence comes from Cavia porcellus, assembly GCF_034190915.1. Classification (NCBI taxonomy): domain Eukaryota; kingdom Metazoa; phylum Chordata; class Mammalia; order Rodentia; family Caviidae; genus Cavia; species Cavia porcellus. The sequence continues at coordinate 38,196,010 of NW_026947489.1, forward strand.
AAGCCTTAGGTGGGGCTACCTTACACAGAATTGAACCAGGGCGACCCTTTGATGTCTGTTTGCTACAGACTAGTCTACAGCCCACAGCGGTGATTTGGCAGAAAGGACCATTACTGTGGATACACCCTAAGGTCTCACCTGCAAAAGTCATAGAGCATTACCCGGAGGCAGTCGCTTCATTGGCCGTTGAGGCGCATGATAGAGCTGTCCAACATTTTGGCTCAGGACCACAAGCCATCCGAGTACCCTATACCGCCAGCCAGATCAAGACCCTGGCTGCCTGCATAGATACATGGGCCATTCTGAGATGTGTTTTCCATGGGGATATAAACAATCAATACCCTAAAGACCCTATCTTGTCATTTGTCACTCAGCACCCTATAATTTTTCCAAAGGTTACTGCCTCTGAGCCATTAGTCCCAGCAACTACAATATACACAGATGGCTCCAAGACGGAGATAGGCGCCTATGTGATCCTAGGCAAGCCCCCGGTTACCATACAATTTGAACCTGATCAGCCTCAGGTGGTGGAACTGCAGATCGTTAAAATGATTCTTGAACGGTTCTCAGAAGCCATTAATATTGTCTCCGATTCTAGGTATGTGGTCAATGCTATGCAAGTGCTTGAGACTGCCGGTTTAATTAGATCCACTTCCACAGTGGCTGGGCTGTTCCTGTCTATCCAGACATTGCTTCAGAACAGACACCATAAGGTCTTCACCACCCACATAAGAGCACATACATCCCTGCCGGGGCCCATGACACAGGGGAATGCAGCTGCTGATACTGCCACTCGCCCGTTATGGATTTTTACCTTACTAACACCAATCGAGCGAGCCCGTGCCTTCCATGATAAGTTTCATGTCAATGCCAGGACACTAGCAAACCATTTCCATGTTTCCAGAGCAGATGCACGAGATATCGTGCGACTATGTGGCTCCTGTGCCACATACAAACCTGCCATACCGATGGGAGTAAACCCTCGAGGTTTGATCCCTGGTGATGTTTGGCAGATGGACATCATACATATACAGGAGTTTGGGACTCTTAAATATGTTCATGTTCACACAGACACCTGTTCTCACGTCATATTCGCAACAGCAGAAACAGGTAAAAAAGTGTCTAATGTGATCAATCATTGCCTGGCGGCTTGGGCCGCATGGGGCAAACCAAAAATATTAAAGACTGATAATGGACCAGCCTATATAGGCAAAGCCTTCAATGAGTTCTGCAAAATGATGGAAGTTCAATTAAAACATGGTATCCCATACAATCCCCAAGGTCAAGGAATCATTGAGAGGGCTCATAGAAGCCTCAAAGAAATTTTACAAAAACAAAAAGGGGGAGTAGGCCAAGGCCTGGCCCCAAAGGCGCGATTATCCATGGCACTATTCACACACAATTTTTTAAATTTAAATAATGATAATTGCTCCCCAGCCGTGGAGCACTGCAACCCTTCCCCCAACCATAAAGGGTGGGTGAAGTGGAAAGATGTCCTGACAGGACAATGGATGGGCCCGGATCCAGTGGTCAGCTGGAACCGAGGCGCGGTTTGTGTTTTCCCACAGGAATCGGGACGAGAACCACTGTGGGTGCCGGAGAGACTGACACGGGCGACAAAGCCCTCGACTGAAGATCAGACCTGCCCTACCGGAGATCCATCACAGACCGACCAACAAGATGAATAGAAATAGCGGTAGCCCAAAATGGACAAGAAGATCCTCAGGCATATGCATGGCTCGCTCGCCTAGCCTACGACCGAGTCTAGGGGTGGTGAGCTTCCCACACTCCTCCTCTAAAAAATTATGACATAGCTGGGTAGGAGAGTCAATGACGGGTAAGAGCGTACTCCCCCGGTGCGACTCAACCTAAGCCAGGCCCTACCCCATCCTGCACGTAAGCCGCTGGACTGTTAGATGCTGCCCAGGTCTAAATTTCTCTCCGAGGGGATTTCTTTACGGAGAGGAAATGAGTGCAAGCTTGTGTGCATCCAGGTTCCGTCCAGTTTGTGCCTGGCCCTAGAAAAAGGACGAGGGCCTCAGGGCCTTGGCGGACCATGGGACGGCCGACCAGGGTCTAAGCCAAGGACCTACGGTGGGCCTACGCATAGGGCATAAGCCTCTGCACCCAGTCCAGAAAGGGCTACGATGTGCACATTCATAAAAAATAAAAAAGGGGGAGATGTTGGGAGCCGCAGCCCCGAGCCCGGTCGCCTCACTTGGCGGACGTGAGGCCTGTAGTAAAGAGTAAAGCCTGAGGTAGATTACCCCTCCCATCGAGCACGTTAGTTTCCTGCTTACCGCGTAAGCAACCCGCTCAACAATATAGTCTGCCTGGCAACTGATGATGTTAGCCAATCAGCTTGCCTTGCTTACTTTAACATGATTGGACACTGTATCCGTATATATACTGGTGCCACCCCTGGGGGGGAAGAAGAAGCCCGGAAGTAGAAGCCCAGAAGGAGCCGCGGGGAGCGGACCAAAGGAGGCTTCGGCTGGGAGCGATCCCAGGGCAGGCTGTACGGAGAAGGAAAATAAAATAAAAGGTTGTCCACTGCCAGGCTTTGTCGTGTGTCCTTCCTGCCGGCCGGGAGCGACATCGACAGGATGATTAGCAATTGAGTCACAAAAGAGAGCTGAAAAGTAAAAGAACTTACAGTGCTTGTATGAAGCGGACAGGAGGCCCCCTGTCCAGCTTGCTTACTTCAGAAAGCCACAAAGCTACCAGTTGATGGTGGAAGACTAGCATACTGTAAATGACAACATAATCATCATAGGCAACCGCTGTGAGAACAATTACCTCTGCTTTGTCAAGTAAGAGTTCAGTAAAAGGCTGTCCCATTTAACCTTCAAAAGAGGCTTTTTTTCTCATTGATAGCATCCATAATATGTTGGCCCATAGGGAAGACAAAGGATTCGTTCCTGGAAGAAAGGAACACAAAGGAACCCGCAGAGTAAGGCAGTAGACAATCATCAGTACAATTGCTTGTTGTCCTTAATACTTTCTTTTCTTTTTATTTAAAGAAAAAAACAACAAAACAGTATAAGGGTACAAGTAATACAGAATTACAAAAAAAAATGGTAAGAAATCACTAGTTAATAGATTACATATTGTAGGGGGCTGGGGGTTTAGCTCAGGAGCATAAGCGCCTGCCTTGCAAGCCTGTGGTCCTGAGTTCAATCCTTGGTACCAAAAATAAAAATAAAAAAATAGATTACATATTGTCACCTTAGAAATAGTTGTTCAAGTTACAGGATTAAAGAATACAAAGTGGACATTCAAACAGTGAGACTGCAAACAGTTGTGCTCAATGATCCAACAAAAACTTAGTAATACAGTCATCTATCTCAACACACCTAAACACACTTGCAGTTGTATCCTTTAGTGCACTTTTTTTTCCTCTCTTTTTTACAACAAAATTTACACATTTTGGGTTTTATTACTCCCCTAGTTCTTATTACTTTTTTTTGGAAGAGAATAAAACCAAATATGACAAAACAAAGCAGTCAGTCAAAACAAAGGATAGACATAGCACATGATGTAAACATAGAAAACAAGGTGATCAACAATGATTACCATAATGCCTCTTGCTTCCTTAAAAAGAATTGCCTATATGATTAGGTATAATAAAATTGAACAAAACAGTACAGAACAAGACCAATAAAGCCTAAACATTGGAAACATTACAGGACTTCAAAAGAAGATAATAGTCAAACCAGAATGGGCATCATAGTGAATCTTATCACCTTCAAAGTAGTTGCTATACCCTTAAACTTGATATTATCAAACAGAATGGAACACAGTATAATCAGTCAAAATAAGATAGTGGGAGTAATACAGGGCTTCAAATCAAATTAATAGGAAATCAAAAAATTTACTATGGTATATCCTGCTGATTTTTTCCCTTAATTAAAAAAATTAAATAAATAAGTAAATTTTTCATGAAAAAGCAGGAGATTGAGATAAAAGAGGACACATCAACATAACAATACAGGTGAAAGCATGACAATTTCAGCAACCTAGTGCTTCACCACAAGATAACCCGACTTAATAATAGTTACCATGGTGTCTCTTTCCTTGAAATATTTGAATATAACTTCATATACTATAGCATCAAACATCTCAAGACAGTGTGAAACCATTCAAGAGGATGAAAGTATTACAGGTATTTAGAACCAACTAATGGAAAATGAACAATGGTTTCTATATTATCTCTTTGCCTATAAAAATTTTGTTTATACTATCACATATAATAAAATATAGTAAGATACAACATGATAAAACCAATGGAGACAGAAGAGCAACAGTTTGGTGGGATTTCAAAACAAGAAGATATTAAATCAGCACTAGCTATTATGATGTCTTATTTTCTTCAAAATAGCTGTTCATGTCATCACACGCAATAATATGAAACAGCACAGAATAAAGCCTTTCCAATTAATGAGTGAAAACTTTATGAGGCTTCAAAGCCACATAATGGGGAATCATGATTACCACATACTTTTATATATTTGAATCATTTCTTACAATAGGGAAACTATTCGGTATTTATACATGTGAGTTTTATTTATTTCACTTATGAGTATGGTCTCAAGCTGCATCCATTTATTTATAAATATCTCAATGTGATCCTTCTTTATAGCTGAACAGTACTCATTGTATAAAAATACCACAACTTTTTAATCCATTCCTCAGTTGATGGACACTTAGGTTGTTTCCAAGATCTGGCAAGTACAAATTGTGCTGTTATAAACATAGGTGCATGTATATCACTGTGGTACAATGATTTCAGTTCTTCTTGGAATATGCCTAGAAGTGGAATAGTTTGACCAAATGGGACTTCCAATCCCAGCTTTTTGAGAAATTTCCAGACTGACCTGCACAATGGTTGCACCAGGCTACACTCCCAACAACAGTGTAGGAAAGTTCCTTTTTCCCCACACCCTCTCCAGCATTTGTTGTTGTTGGTTTTCTTGATCATGGCCATTCTTTCAGGAGTAAGATGGAATCTGTGTGATTTTACTTTGCATTTCTCTAATGAGTAATGATGATGACCATTTTTTCATGTATTTATTTGCCATTTGTATTTCTTCATCTGAGAAGTGTGTATTCATCTCAAATGCCCATTTTTGGATTGGATCTTTGAATTTGGGGGATTTGATTTTTTTTTTTAATTCTTTATATGTTTTACACAGAAGTCTTTTGTCTGAGGGACAGTTCACTAAGATTTTTTCCCACTTTGTGGGTTTTTGTTTCACTATGCTGGAGATTTCTTTTGACATGCAGAAACTTTAATAAGAGGTGGTCCCAGTTATTGATCCTAGGAAGTATTTCTCATGTGATTTGAGTCCTATTCATGAATTCTCCACCTACTCTTATGTCTTCAAGGCTTCTACTCTATTTGTCTTCTAATAGATTTAGTCTTTCTGCTTTTTAATATTCAGATCTTTGATCCAATTAGATTTTAATTTAGTACATGGTGATAGGCATGCGTCTAGTTTTACTTTTCGGCATATAGAGAGCCAGTTTTTCCAACACCATTTATTAAAGAGACTGCCAAATAAAAAAATAGCAGGATATATTATAGTAACCCACTTTGACTTTCCATTATCTTGATTTAAAGCCCTGTATTACTCTCACCATCTTGTTTTTGACTGATGTCCCCCTATTCTGTTTTGCTTGATAGTACCAGGTTCGAAAGTTTAGGCAACAGCTGTGAAGATAGTGAGATTCATTATGATGCCCATTCTGGTTGACTATTATCTACTTTTGAAGACCTATAATGTCTCCAATGTTTTGGTTTTGTCGGTTTTGTTCTTTACTGTTTTGTTCAATTTTATTATAACTGATGATATAGGCAATTCTATTAGAGATAGCGGGAGGCATTATGGTAACCATTGTTGATCACCTTGTATTATGCTTTTATATTATCTATTATGTCCACCCTTTGGATTTGATTGACTCTGTTCTGTTATGTCACATTTGGTTCTACTCCCTTCCAAAAAAGTAATAAGAACTGTGGGAGCAACAAAACCCAAAATGTGTAATTGTCATTGTACAAAAGAGAGGAAAAGAAAGTGCTCTAAATGATATAACTGCATGTATATTTAAGTGTAAAAAACAGATAATGATATCACTGAGTTTTGTTGGATCATTGAACAGAACTGTTTGCAGTCTCACTGTTGGAATGTCCACTTTACAAGCTTTAATTTTGTAACTTGAACAATTATTTCTAAGATGACAATATGTAATCCATTAACTAGTGATTTCCTACTGTTTATTTTTTTCTGTAAATCTATATAACTTGTACCCTTTCTCTGCTTTTTTTTTTCTCCTTAAATAAAATCATTAAAAAAATGAGACTGCCGTTCTTCCAATGAACCTGTTTGGCTCCTTTATCAAAGAGAAGGTGGTTGAGTGTGTTTGTAGTTGTGGTTGTATCTTCTAATCTATTCCATTGATCTTCGGCTTGTTATTTCCTGATTCTTTGTTATTTTTAAAAGATCTCTCCTTTCCTGTTCACTAGCTGCAATCCTGTCTTCAAGGTCTGAAATTCTGTCTTCACATTCATTGAGGCGGTTTTTACAGCTTTCAGTGGAATTTTTGATTTCCTGTATATGTCTGTGCATCTCCTTTATGTATTCTGTTTGTTTCTTATATTGCTCATCTAGGGATTCTGTCTTTTTGTTTAGTTCCTCCAATTTTTTAACTGTGTTTTCTTTAGATATGTTCAGCATCTCTTTCATTTCTTTTATCATTTCTTCTTTTACCTGGGAAATTATTTCTTGTTTGAATTCCTTTAAAGCTTCCCGGAGTTGCTTGTTTATTTCAGTTGCCATTATGTCTGATATTTGAGGTGTATGGCATATATTTTCTTCTATATACATCACTCCTAAGGTTTCTTGGGATGGGCTGGAGGTTTGAGATTGTACTTTGGTCTTTCTTTTTGTGATTTTCCTATATTTTTGTGTTTCAAGTGTTTTTCAAAAGCTTCCTCAGGGTGTGTTGGAAATCCACTTCTATGCCCTCAGCTCCTGGGACTCTGGCACCCCGTTCCCCCAAGCCACCAGGCCTCTGGAACCGGTGGCACTTGCCTGCTTGCTTAGAACTCCACAGTCCTCCAAGCACACGGGGAGGTGGATGCAGGTGCTCCAGACCCGCCTAGCTGTTCCAGTGCACCCAGAAGGTGTGAGGGTCCCAAACAACCTGGGCTCCAGGGAAAGTGGGCACCTGCCTGCTTGCATAGAACTCCACAGTTCTCCAAGCACAGCCGGAATGGGGAGGTGAATGCATTTGCCCCTGACCCATCTAGCTGTTCCAGTGCACCTGGAAGGCTCAAGGGTGCCAAACAAGCTGGGCTCGGGAGAAAATGTGCGGGGCACTTAACCCAGGACACCAGGCCTCTGGAACGGGTGGTGCTAGCCTGCTTGCTTAGAACTCCACAGTCCTCCAAGCACACGGGGAGGTAGATGCAGGTGCCTAGCTATTCCAGTGCACCCAGAAGGTGTGAGGGTCCCAAACAAGCTGGGCTCCAGGGAAAGTGGGCACCTGCCTGCTTACTTAGAACTCCACAGTTTTCCAAGCCCAGCCGGAACCGGGAGGCAAATGCAGGTGTCCCAGACCCACTAGCTGTTCTAATACACCTGTCCTTAATATTTTCAATGTAAACAAAATAAAATACTACAAATCCTAATTTCTGAGTGTTGGAAATCAGAGAAAGCCTTAGGAAAATAAACTCAGTTATGAAGATTTTTTTTAATTTTAATATTTCCAAGCAATACTTAAATATAAAATAGTAAACACATATATTTATAACTGTAATAAAGAATATTCTGCTTCAAGTCTCATATTCAGAAGTTTGGTGCAACCAGAAGTAAACTTGTTTCTAGCACTCCTTTTGTTACTGAGAATAGAAAATTGGGACTCTGTTGAAGGACATAGTGGCAGAGCAGTCAGAACTGATGTGGATATAAATTATTGACTAGTTTATAGTTTGTAGAGCTTTTAAAAGTGGGGATGCAAGCACCCACATGTGGAGAGATTATTTCTGTCATATCCCAGCTTTCCTAAGTTATTAGTGACTTCTGAAGGAACTGTTGAGTTGCCTCTGAAGGCTCTTCCATGTTAGGAAAAACAAGCTGCACATTTTCATGGGATGGTGGCTGAGTAGATTTGAACCTCTATACTGAATTATGCATTGAATTCTGTGATTCATTTCGTCTCTTCCAAATTGAAAGCCCTCCAGCTACAAATGATGATGACATTTGATGTCTATCAGGGACTCTCGGACAGACCCTTTAGAGAACATCTTTGAAAATGTTTTTTAGCCCTCCTCAGCATGAAATTAGATCTCTCATCACCCATCTAGCCTTCATGGCAGTTAGTGAATAGTATAGGCGGGGAACTTAAGCAGAAGATAGTGGGCAGCTAGAGAGGCACTGGGCCCAAAGCAGAATAAGGATGACCAGGTGTTGGTCAGATAATCAGCAACCCGAGGTCAAGTGTTAACAGGAAGCCCATGACCAATTCAGTCCAGGATGTTACAAGGGAGGAAACAAGCAAGGAGATCTATGACCACTCTGAAAAATTCTGGCTTACTTATCTGGTAAACAGATTTATTTTTTTCTCACTGTTGTTTTAATAAGCCACTTGGAAAAGATAAAGACCAAAATGCACCTGGAAACATAGGCTCGATATTTTCCTAGGCACCACCTAGGCCCATTTTCAGTTGAAGCAAATTTGTTTTACTTTACAGGTTGACTTTACTTTGAGTTGTGTAATGTGAGCTGTGACTGTTTTTGGTGTAAAATTTCATAGACAAAAGAAACTCCATGATAACCTACTTTTGGGTACCCTCCCAACTATTGGGAGCTGTTTCTCTCTTCTTAATAAACATTCCTCATTCAAGATCCTTGAATTCATTCAGCTTCATGAAGGGCAGATCCAGATTATGCCATTATGCCAGTAAGACTTCAAGAACGACCCTCAGAGCAAAAGCTTTTTTGATGTTTTGGTTTTGTGCTTTCACTACATTTATCTTTCCAAAATTCTAACAAAACATGATAAGTATAACTCCTATAACTCAATAAAACTCATTATTTTAAAAATTATTTGAGATTCAGAAGATGGCAGATTGATTGGCAGCAGGGTAGGGAGCCTGTTTCAGAGAAACAACTCAGACACTAGAATTTAACACCATGGAAAAGACCAGATGAAAGGAGAGCAATTCTCATGACCCAGGAAGAAACTAAGGAAAAAGAAAGATAGAAAGGAAAAACGTGACAGAAGGCTGGAACCAGACACACTCTCACCAGAGGTGGTCCCATGCAGTCCTGGGCACCTTGGAGTCAGATGACCTTCATCATGCTGAAGTTGCAGTCATACTAAAATCAGGAATTGGTGAGCCGGAGGGCCTTGGCAGGAGGATGCACCACAATGGAGAACAGAACTGGTGTGGAGAGCTGCACTAACTTGTAGTTAGTGCTATGAATTTGGTCCCACAGAGGGCATGACGGGCTGGATGACATATTGGAGTTGGACAGGAGAGGCCTGAACCTGGACCTGCAGTAGTGTCAGTCAGATGCTCCTGGCCCAAAAAGAGCTGGTGGGAACTGCTTGGACTTGGTCACAACCCTGGTCAGGATCCAATAGGCCAGGGATGAAACTGTTCCTAACAGGTGATGTCTGCATGGCACAGACTAATGTGGTGAAGACACTCGCTGGCTGACTGGCTCGGTGGAGAGGGTCTAGCCCACATTGCCCCTGCATGTACCTCACTGATCAACAGCAAACTGGAGAGGGCTGCAATCCCCTAGGCAGCACACTTTAGGAAAACCATAAGCAATACAGAAAGGGTCTGAGACCTCCACCATACACCCGTGTGACAGAAACTAGGAACATGACAAGAGAAAAAAACAAGAAAGAGCACCCAGCAGCCAACTCAGGGATTATAAATCCAGGAGAGGTAAATACAAAAGAGATCGAGGGCAGCAAACAGGCAATATCAGACAGCATCAGTGAACATAAATATCTTTGTGACCTCATAGATAAACTCAAAACTGAAATTCCAATTCAAGTAAAGCAAGATATAAGAAGATTAATAAAAGAAATGTTAAGCACCTATCAAGAAAACACAAGTGGAAGAATGGAGGAACCCAGAAAAAAGGAACAAAACCTTCAATAAAGAATAGTTTAAAAACCTCATGAAACAGATCCAAAGAGATTACCAGGAAATTAAAACTCCATGGAAAGCTGGCAAAATTGCTTAACAGAAGCTAAAGTTAGACTTTTAAAACTTGAAGATAGGTATGCAATATGTGATCAAGAAAAAAAAGATCTCTTAAAAACAACGTGGAACCAGGAAGTAACAATACAAAGGCCAGAAGATGACAAGATGATCTATAACTTAAGAATAAAAAATGTGACTGAAGAAGCAGGAGTAAACACAAATGAAATACAAAGGCTATTCACAGAAATAATTAATGAAAACTTCCCAAGCATAGGAAAAGGAAACAATATTCAGATATATGAGGCATACAGAACTCCAGCCAGCTACAACCAAAAAACAGATCTCCCTAACCCAAGAAACACAGGCAGAGTAGATCAGCAGATAAGGTCCATCAAGATGCTCTGTATAGGAAATATTATTAACCTGAAAGAGGGTTTATGAGCTGAAAGTCAAAGCTGAGAAAACAATGCTCTATGTGACAGGGAACCAGAGAAAAATAGGAACAGAAATAGGACCAGCAGCTGCAGATAGGTTGGAAAGACATGACACCTTTGTGCAGTGGAAAACTACTAAACTGTAAGGAAGGAAATTCTTGAGGCTTTAGCAGATAAAAAGGTTCAGAACCACTTAGGTAGATAGTGGGTTGCCCCCCCTAATCTAAAAACTAAAAGAGTTACTGGGACCCAAAATGTACAAAGCAGCCTGTGAAAGTGAAAGGGGAGGAATTTTTTTTAAAAAAAAAAAAGGAAGGCAGAGGACATTGTTAATAGTGTATCAGGATTTAAAATCCACATTATTCTTATTGTTCTGTTTAGTATGATTTTATTTTGTTCCATTCTGTCTACTTGTACTAGATTTGAGGGAACAGACAGCTATTCCAAAAATAGCAGAATATACTAAAGTAACTATCCTTAATTTCTTATTAACTTAATCTGAAGCCCTGTATTACTTATACTGTCTTACTATGACTGATCTTATGTGCTGGTTTGTTAGATCACTGTTTTGTTTTGACTGATTTTATTTGAATCTGGTATGCTTTATTGTATTAAGTCTGAGAGTAGAGGCAACTACTCTGAAGACAACAAGATTCAATAGAATACCCATTCCAGTCTGATTATTAACTGCTTTTGAAGTCCCATAATGTCTCCAATGTTTTGTTTTTATTAATATTGCTATGTACTGCTATGTTCAATTATACTATGCCTGATGACATAGACAATTTTATTGAAAATAACAAGAGGCATCATAGTAACTACTGTAGATCACCTAGTATTGTGGTTTTATATGTCTTTTTTGTTTTGTGTTTTTCTAGAAATTTATTTTGTTTTGTCTTGTTTTGATTTGTTTTTTCCTCTAATATAGAAAGGATAGGTATACATGTAGAGACTTATGCATGCATAGAACTGCTAAACAGCTTATGAGAATAGATTATATAACTCATGATGAAATGAACAGATACTTTGAAGAAAAAGAGACACTAAGGTACCCAGGGCTAATTCTGTAGAGTCATGATATAAAAGCTAGCAATACTGTTACTCTTGGTTCAGAGTGATATTATTGTTTTGTTTTATTTAACTTCAACGTATGTGAAGTATGAACAACTATTTTGAAGAGAACGAGAGACATTATGGCAGCCATTGTTGACTTCCCTATTGTCTGGTCTTGAAGACCTAAAATGCCTTCATCAACCTGTTCTGATCAGTTTAATACTATTCTATTTGGTATGAATTCACTGTGTGTGAAGATATGGAAAACTATTTGGAAGAAAATAAGAGACAATATGATAGACAGTGAAGATCTCTGGTGGTCTTGCTTTGAAATCTGTTTCTTATGATCTGTTTTATTCTGTTTTTTTATGTTTAACTTTACCCTCTTTAAAATAAAAAAAATTATTTGAATGTGATTTAAAATATTGAATTAAAATTAAACATTATTTAAAATATACTAAAATGTTTATATTATGGTTCATGTGAAGTACTAAACATTGTCTAGACAACTTGATTAGTTCACAAAATCATAGTTGGGGAAAAGTTAATGGTTATTTTCTAAAATATATGGAAGGCTGCAAATGATTCAGTAGTAATGTTAAACTTTTTAACTTTGAACAGCAATCAAAATTGTATTTTTCAACTGATAAAAAGTCATCATGGTGTTAAGGGAACAATTTCACTCTTCTATTTCAATAACAAAACTAAGAAATGTATAACTTTCTTACTAAAACTCAAGGTAATGCTTTTGTAGGGTTATTTCTATCTCCTACTTCTCAAGCAAGCCACTCTATACCCCACGCAACCACTGTGGGTGGACACATTTCCCCACAAATTTCACAAGTAGGAATTGGGCCATGCTATCTCTACCAGGCCTTCACATCTCCTGCACACTAGCAGCCACCCCACTGCTTGTAACTCATGATGTTTTCACAGAAACTCTCTGTGGGGTTACTTCTGTAAGAATTTATGAAGTTCCTAACCTTATTACCCTTGTGCTCATAGTTGGTATACCTAGAGCAAAACCTAACCACTGAGATCCTGAGAACAACACTGCAGGAATAATTGGGCACAAGAGAGCTGAGTCTAAAGTGAGGTTGAAGGAAAAGAAAGCTGTTAAAGTGGATGGCAAGGGCTTCAGAGGTGAAGGAAAATAAGCTAGGCTGTGCACCTGTTGTAAGGGATGAGAAAGGGGAGGGGAGACTGAGATTCCTCACTGCAGGAAGAAAAAGAACCTTGGACACTCTTTAGACCTCAGATCCACAATGCAACTGGGAACAGATTCATAAGGATACTACCTCATCATGGGAGGCATTGCGGGAATCTGCCCCTTACCCAAAGCTTTTGAGAGCTAGTAACCATGATGTAGGAGACTAGTGATGTGGTAAACCAGCCAAATAACTGAATGAAATGTCAGTGGACATAGATTCACATGGCTAAGGGGTAGGGTTAGATATTTTTAAAAAGAGAGGTTACTTGTACAGAGCACAGGATCCAAAATGACTCCATATCTTCTGAGCACTGTACACTGACTAATCAGAAGTAACATTTTTAATCTTTTATTTGAATCTAATGCTGTCTGTAGGACCAACAATAAGATGCTGTTTTTGATCCTTTGCTTACTTGTGGCACAACCAGTCAAAAGATCTTTATTTACATCTGACAGAAAGCCAATGGAATGTATTAATAAGATCATATATACGTGGCACGATGCCAGGTAAGGTTTAGAGAGGGCAAATGTCCCAATGCCTTACTTGCATGAAGGGAAAGTCAGTCTGGACCTTTTGAATATAAAATTTCTCTTTCTAAAGTGTCACAGCATGGTTCAATTAAACATATAAAATATAGAACCTCTCTCCTGATAGAAGGACTATTGCAATGTTAACAGTCCTTGGTCAGATTTATATTCCTTTCCTACCAGATTCATCCCTAAAAGTATATAAATTGACCTAATTATAAAAGTAAACAAGCAGTGGAAGAAATGCAGAAAATATTTATGTTATCTGTTCAGAAATGGCCTGCAAAATGGCATGGTATGCTTTTGGGGTGGGGAGAGAATGGGTAGAATGTTTCCCCTAGACTTTCACCACCTCAAGGAAAGTATAAATGTTCTCAATGACAAACTACAATGCATCTCATTTCTCCAAAAGCCTGTACACCCTTCTCGAATGCAACCTGTCATCTCTGTCTTTGTCTAATAAACACTACTCACGGATCCTTCAGGCACATCCAAAACTTCTTTTTCAGTAAGGAAACCCTATCACAAGCTAGTACTTCAAAGCAATGGCTGGCACTGGGCTGTGCCCAGTGGAGAAAACTCATGATGTCCAGCATAAGCCAGCAGTGACTATGATCAGCAGCTGGCTGTGTCAACTGTTACATCCAACCTTATCTAGTGTCATCTGATTACATCAGGATGGCTAGCAGAGATGTACATGGCCAATTCATGATTTCCTTCTGAACTGTACAAACAAAAGAACCTTGACTTAATAGCAACACAGGCACCAGCCATCCAAAGCCATTTGTTTGTAATTCCTGAGAGACAACAAATACCTCCAGACCTTCCAAAACTGTCCCTTCACAAATAGGGACTGAGGATCAGGAGAGGGACATAGTTGCCATAAGATAAGTCTCTGTTGAATTCCTAATATTTTAAACTCCAAGAAGTCTTTGTAATGCCCACTATGTAACATTTTTCAGCACGAGCTCCTGCTCTTAAGGCCTATTACAGTGAGATGGACCACTCTTCCCTGGTTTCTTCTCTATAGACCCTGCAGTAAGTGAAGTTCACCTCTGCCAGGCCCCTCTGTGTACCTAGGCAATTCATTGGTTTAGCCTATTAAGCCCTAAGAAGAGAGGAGAGTTTATATACTCATAGTCCTGCTTTAGAAAATGAAAACTAAGGCTCAGGGACATTCACTTAATTGCCTAATCTCACCCTGTCAGCAAATGATAGAACCTAATATGTGTCTGTAAAGCTTCCTTGTTCAAACTCTGTTCTTAGAATACATCTCCAAATATTGGGCATCAGATGAACCAGAAACCTGTACTGTACCATGGCCACATGGACCCCGCATATCCTTTGAAGGACATTAGACATACCCATGTCTTCATAGTGACCACCATGGCCTCAAGCTGGGATTCCTGGATCCCATTCCATAAGCTACCATGCTGCCTGGTTCTTCCCAAATGCGCCCAAAGACCAGAATCTCTGCAGAGGTCTGAAACTCCCTAGAAGAGATTCTAATGTGAAATGATTACAAGGAAATCTCTGTCAGGCCCAAGCAGATCACTGACTCCATATTTCTAGGGGAAAGAAACCACATGTGGTGAAGGTGGTCAGGTCACCAAACACAGCCTGCAAAGTAGGCTCAAACGTGTTATTGCCATGCTTCAATCTTCCAAACTGTTGAAATTTCAGACAGCATGCACAGATGTGACCTTTCTAATTTCATCAATTTATTTGAACTAATTTTATGTTGTTATTACTTCTTCATGAATTTTCTGTATTCTCCATAAGGCATCGTAGTCATTGACTTGCCCCCAGAAAAGGGTTTGTGGATGTGGTATCAGCTGTTGTTAGAAAGAGTACTGTATAAAATACAGATAGCAACACAGTAAATACACAGCTAAATAAACACAAGAAAAATAAATGCTTTCCCCAATCTGTTCACAATTTGGCACACAGCTGCCCTTTTCTCTAAAGCTGTGATTCTCAAACTCTAGCCTGCACCAGAATCTCCTAGAAGACCTTCTGGACCTCAGATTGGCAGCCTCAGTGCCAGAGAACTGAAGGAAGTAGAAAAGAGGAAGGTATGAGAGTTCATCAAATGCCATAGGGTCAATGCTACAATACGCATTTATTGTTGGTCAGTAGTAAAAACACCACCATTCTTACCTCCCAGCCAGGAGCTCCTCCAGCCTCTGCTTGATTACTCCCAAAACCCCTTTGCTTCCCAAAATGGCATCTTCAAACTCTAGGATCTGAGAAGTGCCACACCCCATAGGGGAGAGAAGAGCGACACCTCAAATGTAGTGTCCAGTGTCCTAAGCACAATCTTCAACTCATATCTCTTTCATGATATGTCATCTACTAGGGAAAAATTATCTTAACTGAAATGATATAAGGGTATGTGCCCCATCTTCACTTAACCATGTATACATTATTGACTGCTCTGAACCTCATGGAATCACAATTCCTCATGAACCAAAATGAGGAAAAATAATTTTCAGCTATTTGCTACATAGGTAAAAGTCTCCACGTTTCTCTTTTCTCTCTAGTGTTATTGAAGACAGGGCCAGGGAAAGGGCTCCAGCTTCCAGCCTGGATCAGGCTGCATGGCGCAGCCATGCTGTGCCCAGTTGGAACCAGGACAGCCCATCCTCAGGCCAAGGATTCCAATTACCTTCTGGCTCACTTGGCAAAAGACTTGTGAGACAGTGAAATGACTCCTCCGGGCTATGCTGTGGAAGGTTTGGGGGCAGGTGATGATCAGGCTCCCAATCTTATGGATGAGCTTTTGGGAAAGGGTTACGTAAAGTAGACAATGTAATATGGTTTGTGGGAGTTCAGGAAGGTCAGCACTTTCATAGAGCTAAGACAAATACTTCTCTAGATGGTCTGTATTTAGTGAGTCCTTAACAATTCTGAGTGCTTCAGGAAGTGGAAGACACATCTCAGGCAAAGGACAAAGAAAATGAGCAAGGTCTTGAGAAGCGAGAACAAAGACATTCCAACCAGTAAATCTTGCTAATTAAAGGAACTGCCTTATCTCTAAGGTTGGCAGTTAGGACCCTAGATAGGAAGTGAGTGCCAAGTGTCCTCAGCTCTGCTGTTATCCTTCCTTCAGAGGCTGTAAACATGAGCTTTCCCAACATTGCCAGAGGGTACCATGATAGGCAACTTAACCCTTACATAGCCTGGTCCCCAACAGTCTGGAACAATGTGGCTCTGTCCCTAGTGAGGAAAGTACTTCAAGGACTGATCCTAGAATTGATCCCAAGAAGAGCTCAAAGTAACTACAGACAGTAAAAGTGGAAATTCAGACAATTTTCAGAGGGTAATAGAACAGAAGGGGCCATGATACCACCACAGCCAGGCATCAGAGAGACCGAGTACTTGCTTTAGGCCACTCTCTCCTCAGCATGCAGTCCCAGATCTCCCTGAATCCTGAGTCCACAGAGTCACAGGGTCTTGCTGAGACCTGGAAGTGTGTTGACCCATCCTCCCACTCAATTCAAAAGACCATAGCACTCATGCCCCACTTCATTAGCTGTTGTCTGAATGTTTTGGGTAGAGGGAAGCTTATTCCCCTTGGGCCCAAGGTCAAGACATGCAATTTTACTAAAAACAAAGCAAAAACATGAATTCTTTTAGCTGCATGGTGGTCATGGGTGGAGAATTCTAATTGCTACAAATGCCTTCTTAAAACTTTTTCAAAAT
This sequence comes from Cavia porcellus, assembly GCF_034190915.1. Classification (NCBI taxonomy): domain Eukaryota; kingdom Metazoa; phylum Chordata; class Mammalia; order Rodentia; family Caviidae; genus Cavia; species Cavia porcellus. The sequence goes on from NW_026947489.1 coordinate 38,213,168, forward strand.
TATCATTTGTTTTCACATTCTGCTCCTACTACACTAAATATAGTTCCTTCCTCCATAGAACTGTGTCAAATGGCTGATGATCTACAGCATGGAATAGGGCAGTGTGGGAGAACAGGGCTTTGGTGGCCCCTCGTGGCAAGGCCATGCCAGCGAAAGCAATATCTAAGAGTGCATCTAAGAACGGCCTGTTTTTCACCTGAACCGTCCACCAGTCTGTGAAGTTGTAGTTCTCTCTGGAGTCACTTGGGGGCACTAGCTTTGCATCTGGCAGACATTACTTATGTAAGTGCTGAGAATGAGGTTCCTTTCAAAAGTAAAATCTAGTGCACTTCAAACACCAAGTTTTATTTAAATTGTTTTACTTTGTCAGCCATGCTTGGTGGTACATGTATGTAATCACAGCACTCTAGAGACTGCAGCTGGAGAATTACTGCAAATTCAAGGTAGCCTAAACTACATAGGGTACCCTGTCTCAAAAAATAATAATAATAAATTGTTTTACTATCACTCAAATCAACAGTATACAAACATCAACAGTAATGTAATACCTTATGCTTCTCTCAACAGTAATATATAAAAGCATAAAAAATGAAAAATAAAGTTTATGAACAGTGTGAAGTTTGTCTGCTCTAAAGTTGCTGATTGGAGTTGAACAGGGCCAATGTGCAGTCATATTTCTTGATTCAGTGGTTTGGGATTTAAGTTTATCTACTGTACACAAAATAGGCCATCACCTGATTCATGTTTATAAATCCATGTTTCAAAAACTTTCAGCCATTCAACCAAGCTTTTGGTAACCACTAAAGTAAAGAATGCAGTCCCCTGAATCCAACTCACACATACAGTGTCTTACAAAATCACTTGCAGTATTCAGTTATTACAATGTGTATTGCCCCTGACACATTTCCCTAAAATTGTTATATGTAAACACAAACCATTGCAAGAACAACTAATGTATCCTTTGTGTCTTGACCCAATAGAAGCCAGTCAAGCCCTGGGGAGCAGAAATTGTCAGGTGTGCTGAAGCTTCCTCATCGTGCACCTGGGTACAACCTGCACCTGGGTGTGCAGCTGCTTCAGCCCTGCCCTGGAAGTCCTGGTCATCTTGTGACCTCATCACAGGCTCTTCTTTTGTCTTTAGGTGTCTGTGTGAGAGATGACTCGCCCAGATCCATGGGCTGCTGAGGTTTGGGCTATTCTGTGAGACCAAATATATGTGCGTGCTCCCCTCCCCACTCAGTTCTACTCAGCTCAGCTCTGGATCTCAGGGTGAAAGGGCTGTGAGGGGTCTCAACCAGAGAGCATTATTTTATTCTGGAAATACAATTGGAAAATTCAGAATCTACACCAGGGTTCCGTCCATTCCTTGCCTCTGAAAGTTAGACGGAGAAAGATTCCATCACTTTACCCAAGCTATCAGTCCGTTCTCATGAAGCTGCTAAACATGACAGGATATGTGAGACTGTGAATGAGCATCTGTTGATAAAAGTTTCAAGTAGCCCATGTCATGTCAACATTTTGTCCAACATTCTGTACTGGGAGTTGGTGATCAATTGTTTTCATTCTGGATGAACTCACATTGCAGTACTACAACAGCCAAGATATCCTGCTCTGGTTTTTGTTTCAGTAATACAAAGCTTTGTATCTTTCTCCACACTCTTCATCCTCACTTAACACTTGCCTCAGAAGGGTTTGAGGTGAGCAGTGTCTCAGGCCCTGCACCTAGAGATCATCGTACCAGTGACAAGTGGCAGAGGATACAAAATTGAGAATGCACACACATGTACACATGGGTCTGAGTGCTGCCACTGGGTCTTAGAGATGTTTTCAACAGAGAAAAACTAGAGGGACTGAGCTTTTAGAATGCAGCACCCCACACTCTGATCTCCAAACCACCTGTCTCAAATCCAGCAGCTGAACAGAGACCAACACCTGACCCTCTTGTATGTTCTCAAGGGCAAGATGCAGAGAAGAAAGGAGAGGTTTCATGCACAATATCTTTAGGTAAATGACAGACCAAATTGTCCTCATTGCAAGGTAAGAAGTTTAAAAATGCACAAACCCGACATGCTTGTAGTAAAGTGAAATGTTTTCTCTATGAAATGCAAAAGAACAGCATTGTGTACTTAAAAATTATTAATTTTACTTCAGATAAATTAAACCTCAATTTTTAACATTTATTTTATTTTAAAAAGAAAAGGAACAAAGCTGATATGGAATTTAAAAACAAAATAATAAAAGTTAACACTGGCTAATATGTTGCATCTTGTTATCTTCAAAATAGTTGTTCAGATTACAAAGTTTAGGCATGGAAAACAATGATCAAACAACGAAAACAGAAACTGTTCTTTTTGATGAACTAACAGAGATTAGTACTATAGTTATCAATCTTAAACCTCAACTGTTAAAAAGTGGCCAGCCCCCCCAAAGAATGACTCTTACTCTCTTTTGCCTCTGGATTTTCATGTGCCGTTTCCTCTGTTCAGAATCTCATGTCCAGCCCCTCCCAGTTCCCTGTTTCTTCCCACCAGGCCTGATCTCCAGCATTTTATTTTGCTTTTTTACTATTTACTCTTTGTAGTTATTGAACTACTCTCATTAGGTGGGTACCACCACGGCCTGTTGTCTTTAGAAAACTAACTAGAATGAAACTTGCAATGAAACTTATTTCTTCTCCCATTCTTTTGAATAGTTTCTTCCAATTTCACAATATCTATTGTACATTTTAGAACTTATTTACTCTTCCAATTTCTCACACAAGGAGGACAATATAGTGTTTACACCTGTGAGTCTGATTTATTTCACTTACGAATATGGCTTTAAGGTGCATCCATTTACCTGTAAAAGTCTCAAGTTTATCCTTCTTTATGACTATGTAGTAATTCTTTGTATAAAAATGCATCTTGGTATTTTTACACAACCCTTTGTATAAAAATACCACATCTTGGTATTTTATACAATGAAATATGACTCAGCTGTAAAAAAGGATTATCTTGAGGCCTTTATAGGTAAATGGAGGCAACTTGAAACTATCCTCATAAATGAAATAAATAAGACTCACATTTGTAAATATCACATTGCCTCCTAGTGTAAAAAATAATAAAAACTAAAAGAGTAATAAGATACAAAATATGTAATAGATATTGTAAAAATGAAAGGGAAGGAAAGTGCTCTAAAGGATATAACTATATATATGTTTAAGTGTGTAAGATAGATGATAACATTACTAAGTTTTCATTAGATCATTGAACAGAATGGTTTGCACTGTCAATGTTTGTCTTTCCACTTTTTATGCTTCGATTTTGTACCTTGAACAACTAGTTCTAAGAAGACATGTAACTTAGCAACTAGTAATTTCTTAGTATTAATATGTAATACTTAGTACATAATATTGAAATTATGTATTACTTCTACCCTTTTTTCTGTTTGGTCTTGGTTTTTTTATTTCTTTTTTTTTTCTTCTTTAAATAAAAAAAACACCACATCTTTTTATCCATTCCTCAGTTCATGAGCATCTGGGTTGTGTCCAAGATCTAGTTATTAAAAATTGTACTGCTAAAAACATGGGTGCACATATATCACTGTGGTATGTTGTTTTTAATTCTTCTGAGGAGCTATCCAGAAGAGAAGTAGCTGTGTGGAATGGGATGCCTGGTCCTTTTGTCCAGGGCGGTGGCTCTGGGAAGTACCTTCAGAAGGCCCTGGGATTCCAGGCTAAGCAGCTGATTACATAGAGCAGAACTTGCCTTGCTCTTATTCCTGTTGCTATTTAATCACTGCTCTGGTGGTAAGTGGATTTGGAAATCATTGGCCACTCCCAAGCCCAGCCTGGTGCTGGGATGCGATCCCTCCACAAGGCTAACTGAGACCGGATTAGAAGGTCCTCTGGCACTGGTCAGTGATGAATAAACCTACCTTTCCCACAAACATGAGTGTAGGGTAGGCAACATCATGTGCAGACACTAACATGTAGCCTGACTCTACAGAGTACTAGATGTGTGACCTTGGGTGTTATTAAACCTCCCTTATATTCATAGAATTATAGAGTAGTACCTGCCTATTTGAGATTGTTCTAAGTCTCGAAGGCAAATAAATTAAAACCAACATAGAAAAGTCATGCACAGAGCACTGCAAAACAACAACAAAAGGCTATTATTACAGTTACTTTAAAGATGAGGTTACATGGCGAGTAGGATGAGGTGATGAAACACTATCTACTGTTGAATCTTGAATCTAATCTTAATCAGCTGGACCACCTTGGATTATTTATTTAACATCCCTGAGCCTCAATTTTTTCATCTGGAAAAAGGAGACAGTGAGAGATTTAAATGACATAGTACATGTAAAATAGTTAGGACAGGGCTTGGCACATAAAAAGAACAAATAAATATTAACTATATTATAACAAATCTTCCCAAACTCTGTGCACTTTTTATTATTCCCATATTGCTGAGGACACAAAGGCTCAGAGATTTAAAAACTGATGACAGGCCACCCAGCTGTAACCAGAGGGCCAGGGGGCTCCATTCTTTCCATGAAGGACAGACAGGAGCTGTGCATCTGCTCCTCGACACTAAGTAAGGTACACCATTCTACTTCCAAAGCCTTTGTGACCTGACATTGAGGTCCTTGGCCTGGACTGGCTCCTAATGGGAGAGACCTGGTGTTACGGTTGGTGTTAGAATGTCCCCCCGAGCCTCATGCAGTCGTGGAGCTGGGAGAATCTAGCAGTTGTGACTGGTTCATTGTCTAGCACTGGAGTTGGCTGTGTGAGTGCCATACCTACCCAGGAGAGTGTATTCAGTATCCAGTATAAGGAAGGGACTTTTTCCTTTTGCCCTTTTCACTCTTGTCACTTGTAGCCACTATGAATGGCTGCCCCTTAGCCATGCTACCCTGCCTTGGAGCCAACTACATGTGGACTGAGGCCTCCACAAATTTTAAGCTAAATTAATCTTTCCTTCCTTCATTTTGGGCATCAAGTATTCTGTCTCAGAAACCTAGAGACAAGTAACTAACACACCTGGACACATCCAGGCAACTGCAGTACGACAACACTCATGCAATCATCATATGTGTCAAGCAATAAGGGTGTTTGACCATGGTGATGGGAATAGAAATCCCATTGGTGAGTGGCATAGGGAGGAGCCTGGTGTGGAAAGCTTCTTGGAGAATGAGGGGGAGGCCTGGCTTTGACCAGGAGAGGGTGGTTATACTGCAAGGAGGCAGAGAATGGGACGGGGCCGACCACTGAAGGAAGATGAGTCTCCTGACCTTGGGTGGGACCTGGCTCAGTCCTCTCTTCCACTGGCCAGAGCACAAGAGTGAGAGCCCTCACAGCTGCAGGAAGGAGCATTTCCAGAAGCACTCCACTATCTGCTACCTCTGTTTTCCCTTCCTCAAGATGGCTGTGGTTTGAAGGGATTACCCTGTGATTAGGCTAGGGAGGAACACATCCTTTTTCAGGACTCCTGGGTTGGTAAATGGCTTCATAGTCCCCCCGAGTCTGAGTCTCCATCTGAGTCTCCCTTCTGGTTTTCCTAGGTTGCTAAGCTCCCTGGCTCCAGATGAGACCCTGGAGAAACTCTTCAGAAAACAACAAGGAAAGAGCAAGAGCAGCCACCAGAGAGGATGAGCAGGCAGCCCTGGCGACTGCAAACCATTTCTCTGAATCACCAACCAGATTTTGCTTTTCCTACCCTCTACTATCCTGCCCTCCAAAACCCAGGCTGTGCACCCTCCTTCAGGGTTCTTCCTAGAGACTGGATTCTCCCACCTCCTACTCTATGCAGAGGAAAAGAGACAAAATGGAACAAAGGGACAGGAAGAAGAGTGATTGTGACCTTAGCTGGTTGGTGTGTTGGAGTCTAGAGCCGGGAGCAACAAGCTTTTGAGGCCAGAGGAAGAAGCTGTGTGAAGGTTTCAGAGTCCCCTGATGATTGACCTGCAGTGGCAGCCACCTGAATTCTGACTCCAGTCCTGCGATTTAGGCCACTTGGGTTTTCTCTCTTGGGCACTCAGTGGTGGTGGTGATGGCAGATTTGATGAATGAGTTGTGGAGCAGACGCAGGTGGTGCAGGCAGAGGTTGTAGTGGCTGACAGTTGGTAACCAAAGGGTTAAAATGCTTAGCTGCAGAAATCCTTTAAAGCCACCTGCAGTTCAAAACTTATAAAACTTTGACCTAAGGCCCCTTCCCTCCTCCAGTGGGCTCTGGCCCATCTTCTCTCAAAGTTAATATGTGTGGATCTGATTCGAAACCAAAAGTGGAAGTGGTCTTGTTGCAACACAATTTTAAGCACAATGCAGGCGCTCTGGATAGATCTACAAGGTACAAGACAATCTGGAAAAAAGCATTCTTTCAGTAATCACAATCACTGCCCAGACCCTTTTCTATATCTCAAACTCCTACAAAGAAAGATCTTCGTCTCTGCCAAACTTGTCCTGCACCTGCTGCCACCTGGAAGTGAATCTTCAGGCAGGTGTGAGGTGGCCCACTTTGCTCCCTAGGGCCTGGCTCTCCAGCTGCCCCTATAAGACACAGCAAGCAGAGAGGACAGGATAGGCTCCATGATTGCAGGGAGAGGAAGGATGCCAGTTTGAGAACCACACATTCCAGGGAGGGGCCTTACTGCTTCCTCCCGTCATTTCTGATTCTGCTCATTGTCTTTAATAAAACCTCCCTCTCAAAATGTGGAGAGGTCACCCTAAGTTGATTTTCTCCTAAATGTATTTGCCCCCCCCATGAGTTCCCAACAGTATGTATAGATGTTCACAAAACAAGAAATATAGCCAGCTGACGCACATTGGGAAAAATGTCCCAATTCATTAGTGCTCATTAAAATACTGATTAAAAATGAGATACAGTTTTGTCTATAATGTGTATGCAATAGAAAATATATTCATACTGTGGACCTCAGTTACACACATCTGTGAATAAATCCTAAGAAAGAAAAAAAAAAACCTGGAGACATTCAAATTTATTCACAGTAATTTTAAAGATCTTTTTAATTGGGAAATATAACACTCAGAAAAGCACATTAAAATAAACACATGGCTTAACAAGTTACGAGAAAGCAAACCTAACATAAGCACTAATGTGTCACCAGCTGGAACAGCACCAGGCCCTGAGAACAGTGTCCCTTGAAAGCATGGGCTTCACTCTCCACACAGAGAAAACCACACCCTTGTTCTACCAGAATGCACCACCTGCACCACGTGTGCACCTGTGTCCAGATGGCCTGTCTGCCTGTTTTAGGGCTTCACACATCTGCACACACAGGTCTGTGTTCTTGCCTCTGGCCTCTTTACTCGGCAGCATAGGAGCTGTGTCCACCTGTCCTATGTGCAGGTGCTTACTGGAGATTGGGCAAGTACAGGCAGAACAGCAGACTCCCAGGGACTACAGGAGACACTGCATGGAAGCCCTGGCACAGCACAGGACTGCAGTGGGCCTTGGGCACAGGTTTTATCCTTTCCCGTCCCTTGGTAGACTCTTGAATTAAAATGCTTATGAAAATTATTACATGACCTTTTGATGTCCTTGAAGTCTACTCATGTCCAGGAAATTACACCAAAATGTGAAGCCTGTGGACATGAGTGAAGTGACATCTGAATCTCCCTTTCAATTCCAAACATTTCATCCAAAATGTTACAGTGCAATTGGGTTACATTTCAATAACTAGAAGAAGTACCATAAAGGTATATTAATAAAAACAAAGGACTGAATAAAAAAACAAGAGAGAAAGAGACAGATTTTCCATGAGGATGTGTTCATATGACAGATGTAGTTATTTTCATCTCAAAGAGATGCAACACAACTCTCTCTCTCTCAAGAACTTCCTTCAAGGGCGCTGTGTGGAAAGAAGGAAGAAGGCTGTTGCTGTGGAGATGTCTGACAAGCACTCGTCAGCCTGGTGGTAGAGGCAGAGATTATTATGGAATTTGCAGAAGACCACTGATGTTCACCTTGATCGTCTGCCTAAAGTTTTACTTTCTGATAACTTTTAAAGACTTGTTCTGAGTTCGCATCTCCATTTCTAAGAGGTTTTACTCATTTTCAGAGAGTACCTTTTTGGAAAAAATTTTACTAGGGTGGATGTTTACAGAAGGGTGCTCCTAACTTGAATTAGATTCTTAAAAGAGGCCATGACTCAAAATGACAGTGATAGGACCATGACAAGGCCACTGAATATCCCCTAGGTCAATGTCTGGTGAGCGGTGTTTGGACTAAGTCCACTGGGGCTTCAGAGCTTAGTAAAGGGTACCTGAAATGATGCACCTTGGAATGCTGCTTCTTCAGTTTATAGGTACTTGAGGATGAGGAGCTGCTGGAAGAAGCTTTTTCCTGCTTCCAGGTTCTGGAAAAGGTTGTCTTCTCTCTTAAAAACCAGAGCCAGCAAAGAAGGGTACACTTTTCTTCAACATTATTACTGAAATGCTTATCACAGAAGACATGCAAACTCACATCACACAGGAAGAGACTGCAGAAAATCACACAGGAAATCTGACTCATTGAGAGGTTAGGGGTGAGCACCGCCCTGAACACAGCCTACCAAATGCAGGGCTGGAAGAGGACAGTGTGATGTCTTTTGCCCACACATTTTAGGAGAGGTGATGAGGAGCGAGTGCTTACTATGCAACAGTGTGGGAAATGGACAGTCAGGGACATGGACAAACAGTTCATTTCCAACCTTCAAATGGCTTCCTGTTGTCAGAGTGATGAACAACCACAACTGGAAAAAAAATCGCTACACTGGTATTAAATACAAAGTGCAGTTCTGAGCTTAGATGAAAGAACCCCTCACTGTCCTGAACACTCAGGAAGCATTCAGAAATAAGGAAGGTGAGAGTGGCGAAAATGTAATCAGAAGTTGACCTTGTGAGAGCTCCTTGGAGAGAAGGTGACTAATAGGAAACGGCATCCACAGAGATGGAATGGAAGGGGCAAGGAATCTGTGAGATGGCAGAGACCATCAGTGGCTAGGAATCACAAAAAGCTTCACGGTGATGAGAGTTTTGTTTTCATATTAGCCAGGCACACTGAGTGATGGCTTGAAAGGAGTTTGTTTCACCAGATCTCGTGTTGAGGCTGCATCCCCAATGTGACTGTGGTGAAAGGCATGGGGTCAAAAGGACAGATTAATGCTTTTGTGTGGGAGTGAGTTCTCACTCTGGCAAGACTGGACTGGAAACCCCAAGAAGGAGCTATGATAGTGAGCCTCATCCCTCCCCTGCTTGCTTTCCCATGCATGTTCATCTGTGAGTATCTCTCTCCTTCCTGCATTTTGCCATTAGTTGCTTCTCCATGAGGCCCTTACTAAGATGGTCAGTGCCATCTTCTTGGATTGGAAACACTGGCAGTTAAAATAAACCTCTTTCCTTAATAATATCGCCAAGCTTTTTTTTTTTTTTATTTAAGAGGAAAAAGAGAAAAACACAAAACAAACCAAAGCGGTGTAAGGGTACACGTAATACACAACTACAAAAAAACAAAACAAAACAAAACAAAAAAAAAACATAACAGTAAGAAATCACCTGTTAGTATATTACATATTATCATCTTGAAAATAGTTCCTCAAATCACAGTATCAAAGAATACAAGGTGGACATTCAAACAGGTAGACTGCAAACAGCTGTGTTCAATGATCCAAAAACATTGATACAGTCAGCTATTTAACACCCTAAACACACTTGCTGTTATATCCGTTAGAGCTCTTTTTCTTTTTTTTTTTTTCCCTCTCTTTTTTACAACAAAATTCACACACTTTGGATTTCATTACTCCTTAGTGCTTATTACTTTTTTTTTTGGGGGGGGAGGGGAGAATACAGTCAAATATGGCAAAACAAAGCTGTCAGTCAATACCAATGATAGACATAGCACATGATGTAGAACAGAGTACAAGTTTATCAACAATGGTTATCAACGTTGTCCCTTGTTTCCTTAAAAAGAATTGTCTATCTCATTAGATATTATAAAGTTGGACAAAACAGTAGAGAACAAGACCAATAAAACTTAGGCATTGTAAACATTACAGGACTTCCAAAGAAGACAATAGTCAAACCAGAATGGGTATCTTAGTGAATCTTATTGTCTTCAAAGTAGTTGCCTATGTCTTCAAACTTGATACTACCATATAGAATGGAACAGAGTCTAATCAGTCAAAACAAGATCGTGGGAGTACTACAGGACTTCAAAACAAGTTAATAGGAAATCAAAAAGAGTTACTATTTATATATCCTAATTTTTTGAATTTTTTCTTTAATTAAGACAAACATAAGAAATGACTAAATAATTTTTTTAAAACAATAAGGGGGAGATTGAGATAAAACAGGACATAACAATATAACAATAGAGGTCACAGCATGACTGTTTCAACAACCTAGTACTTCACCACCATATAACCTGACAATAGTAGTTACCATAGTGTCTTTTTCCTTGATATATTTGGATAAAACTTCATATACTCTAGCTTCAAATATTTTCAAATCAAGAAGCCCAGAATAAAGCCTTTCTAATTAATGAGTGAAAACTTTATAAGGCTCCAACCTTGTGCGTCTTGTTACAGCAACATAAAATGAGCTAAGACACATTGTCTGTCTGTCTGTCCTTGTGCCTGCCTGCCTCTCAGTTCTGGCTTCACCAAATTGGACCACAACGCATAGGCATGAAATATGGTCACAGCTTTGCTATTTTAAGTCCTGGCTGCACAGCACTGTTCCTCGTGTGTCACCGACAGCTGAGGGAGCAACTGATATGGGCCACTGCTCAGTTGTAGGTCTCCTGGCATTCCTGGTTGCTGGACTACACGTGCTTCATCCAGGGTAAGCAGTTTTGGAGCTGGAAAGGACAGTAACCTTGGAGAGCCAGAACATAGAACAGCTGGTTCTGCACATCTGTGTGTGTGTGTGTGTGTGTGTGTGTGTGTGTGTACCATCCAGGGCTCAAGGAAAGCAACTTTGACACCCAATCTGTGGATCACTCAGCAGAGCATCCCAGGGGTTCTGATCCTCAACCTGATTTCTACCTGGTGTTCAAGACCCTCTCCCCTTAGGTCTCTCAGCAAAAATCCAAGGCACCTCAAAGAGCAGTTCGCTCCCTTTTCTGCCCTCGTGGAGTAAAGATTGCACCACACAGCCTTGAATCAGCTCTACGTCATTCATCATTTCTGAGAAACCTCTAAAAACAATGAAATTGTTGTCCAGGTTGGCTTTCAGGTCTAGGAATGAGTGGAGAGGTGAGCTTCCCATCCAAGAACAGAAACCAACAATCACGTGAACACCAATTGGGACACAAAATTTGTACACTGCACATCAGATAAAGCAAGATTTTGCACTAAGGTTTTTGGCTGACAAAATAGTTTTAATAAGAGAGTTAGTAGTTTAAAGACAGAATGGGCTAAAGGAAAATAACCACATATAAATGTAATCTATTTATGGTCTTCAGTTTTGCTTACAGATCACAGTGTGCTGTGGTGTCACTGTGCACCCTGCTAAGGATCACATTAAGATGAAGTAAAGATCCATCACATCTGGACAAGCTTAGGCTCATTCTCATTAGCAGAATTCTTTTCTTTGTGGTTGTGGAACTGATGTCTCCACTCTTTTGCTGAATGCCAGCCAGGAATACTGTTGAGCTGTTCCAGCTGACACTCACCCCCTCTCTCATTACCCACCCCAATTCAACAGCTCAAGCTTTTTGTGCCTCCCACATCTCTGAGGCCATCTTCCTTCACCACTTGGAGAGAACTCTTTCTGTAGCAGGCCAGTGAGGGACTGTGTTGGACAACCCCCTGTAACCTCCCTCTCTGATTGCCAACTACAATATGTATAGGGGGAGAATCTACTGTATTTACTGTCAATGGGATGAGGGACAGCAATACTGGGATCCATTTTAGAAGCACATATGCTTTAAAATTTATATTTATGGTTATAGGATATGAACTTTTATCCTGTCATGAACTGCAATAACATGTGCTGTAACATTTTACTTTGCTCAGCCCATGGCTGCTCTCTCCACAGCGGCACAAGTTGCTCAGGCACTTGGACACGTCAGTGACTAGAGAAGTTGTGAACATATTGCGAAGAATGTGCTGAAAGCAATGCTTTTTTTGCATCCAAAGTCCCTGTGGAAGATACATCTCTCTGTAGCTGCCTAGGTAAGATAATGAACAGATAAATGTCTGGCTTTTTGGATTCCCTCTTGCCAGTGATGTCCCCTGATATGCAGGAAGGAGGTCTGAGAATGAACTTGGTATAGAGAATAGGCCACTGATTTCCTGTTAGGAAATTCAGGTTCTGACACTGGCTATGGCAAGTACATCCTCAGTCAAGTAATAGTAACAGTAATAGGTGCTGTTGACTACTGCTATGGGCCACTCTCGGTGTTCCAACCTTTCTATCCATTTTTATTCCAGCAAGGAGGCTGCAGAATCTATGCCAGATTTGCAGGGTGTTGCATGTGATCCAAGGCATATGAGAAGCTGGGTAAGTGAGTCATGGGCTTGGGGTTTGGACCAGCCTCCACTTGCAGGAGATCACAGAATCTGACCAAGACTTTCCACCCTAGAGACATGAAGTGTGGGCTTAAGAGGACAGACACTTGCATCTGAAAACTCACAGGAACTGATGGCTGTTATTTGTATCTTCAGAGTGCCAAGGATGAGCAGCCTTGGTCTGTCCAATAATTTTTATCTACATAATAGTGACAGCAGGATCTCATCCTATGGGGTAGGGGGAGTGACCACTCTTTTAGTGAATTTTTCTGGAAGGGTTTTAGTTCCTGTGTGTGTCCAATTCCAGAAGAGGACACCATCAGTATGGGGTTAAACTGTGTTTCTGGGGAGACATGGGGGCAGATAACATCTGAGCTGAAAAGCCTGCACAAATACAGAGGTCTTGAGATGTCCCATGGGCAGCTGAGCAGAGCTGTGCTGTGGTGTTTGAAGGGAAGGTGTCAGATGAAATAGGCACGAACAAACCAGCAAGGCAAATCTGAGGCTGAAAGCATTTACCAGCTGTTGCTTAGACAGCATCAGGAATTTGGCTTCTATCAAGAGTCAAACATTCGTCATGGAATCAAACTCTTTACTGCATTCTAAAAATGGAGGCCTCAGTCTTCAGGTTGAAACTTCACATCCTTTCACAATCCATGGAATATTCTAGGTGCTTTTCAGGGTGGACTCAGAGAAAATCTTTAGGTAGAAGTCACTTATGGTACAATCCTGAAATATGGAAATGCAGTCAGCACCAAGAGGAATCCTTTGTGGTGTAGAAAAGCTAGCTTGAAAGGTACATAACTCCTGCTAGAGAGAAAGCAGGTGCTGAAGCACTGGGATGGGTTCTGGCACCATTAGTTGGGAATGCAGGAGTGGGTCCTGCACACTGTGCCAATCCTTAAAGTGGCTGTGTGTATTGGATGGAAGGTGAGTTATGAGAAGCAGCTGAACCTTGGGCCTCTTGGGGCATTGCCACTCAGTGTGAGCAAGAGTGTCAGCCCTTCTCCCACATCTGCTCAGGAGTCTCAGTGCCTAGACCTCCCCTCCAAGGACAGTGCCATCCTTCTTCTCTTCTGCCATAGACATAAAAAATAATTCTTCAGCAGCTTCACAGCTTTGTTGCTTCATATCCTTGCTGTATGTGGTTGCCCAAGTGAACCACATTCCTAGGAGATGCGACCTTCTCATCAGTGACTTGGGTGCCTGCAACACTACCCACAAAAGCTGAGACCTGCTCTGTAGCAGACAGCAGCCCTGTGGATGGGCTTAGAAGCTGCACAGACCCAAAGAATAATTCACCATAATTCTTCAGTACACTACTGACTTCTAAGCCTGTATCTCTATCTCCAGACTTGTTTTGAGCTGTGTGCCTAAGAAATCTGAAGAATATATGTACATATTCTTTTTTTCTTTTGCTGTTGCTGTTCACTTGGCTCTATACATTTTTCAAATGTAACTGACTGCTACTGATGTCTCAAGTACATATGACACTCAGTATATTCCAGACAGAACACTAGCTCTGGTCTATCTTGAGCACAATGCACCTCAATGAAAGATGCCACCATATCTACAGTCAGTCACCTTTGATCTATTCTTCCCTCTCACACCATACCATCATTAAGTATTTTTCATTATATTGTTTGAATATTAAGTGCACCTGCCTTCCTCTGACTCAATGGTCCCTATCCTCGTTTCACTCATGGGCTTTTAGCCTCCTCTCATTAGTTGCAATTGCCAAGTAATTGATCCTGCCTCTCACCCCACCTCCCACAGTGTTTTCCTCCCTAGCCTGAAACCCACACTGCATCATGTCTCCCTCACTAGTGAGTGCGTGCTCCATACCTAGGCGACACCACTGTGCAGTACAGGGCTGCCCCTGCTCACCACACTGTCCAGTCTCCTCCTCCTTTGCCCTGTGTCCTCACTGCTATCATAATGGCCACTGTTAAGATTCTCAAACCTTTTATGTCTTCTCCCAGCACAGAGATTTTGCATGCTTTTCCAAGCCCTGAAAATCATCCCCCTTTTCTCTTTCATTAATTTTACTCAGTCTTAAAATCTCAGCCAAAGCATCAATATTGCAGAGAATTTCCCCTAATTTCCATGCTTAAGTCTGAGTCCCGTGTTAAAAACTCTCCTAGAACTGAGTTCTACTTCTGATTATTTACATGTGGTTGCTATGATATATTCATGCAGTGCCATTTTAATTTACATTAAATAAAACTCTTTTTGAATAAAAACCCATAAGAATCAAGACTATTGTTCTCTAGGTCTCATGTGAGAAAAGTTGGCAAGGGCTATCCTCTAGAAAAGTCACCAGTGTTGTCTTTTCAAAAATAAAGAAAGTGATTTACGTTTAAAGGATGGAGTCAAATTTTTAAGCAAAAAACAAGTTAATAGGCCTGGAAACTTTGTATTGTTTAAAGGTTATTTTCAATGGACTCAGTACCCACCAGTGACACACGGGTATCCTGTGAACCATTATCTGGAAATCCCTGTTTCCTATGTGCTGTTGCTTCAGTCCAAAGTGACATCATGAGCTCAGCTCAACTCATTTCCCAACCCTAGACTGAGGAGGACACAAAGAATAGTAAATGTGCCCTGTAGAGGACACCTTCAGAAGGAGATCACCAATGTAGGACCTTTGCCTGTAGGCAGTTCCAAGCACAGTCACTAGTCACAGACACCATTGTCTAATGTGGCTTAGCTCCAGTTTCCCTGAGGAATGGATAGGGAAAGAGCAGGTGTCCTGGTCGCCTGCTGTACTGAGCAGGCTGCCTTTTCATTTCATGTATTTAGTCGACACAAAAACCCTATAACAGTTTACTTCAGAAGACGCCACTGAGGACCTGTCCTCGGAAACCTGTGCCTTATACAGGTTAGTGGTAGAGGGAGAAATGAAATGTGTTCACCTGGATCCAAAGTCTACCTCCTGGAGGTCCAGCGTCTCCAGGAAATGTCACCGGACCTTTAGAGCCCAAAAGCTCATGTGGGTGGATGGTGGTGACCTCCTGTGATGCAGGCCAGGGCAGCCTAATAAAGAGAAGGGTGAGTAAGCTGTGACTGGGCCTTACCTGTGCTTTTTGAAGGAAAGTGTTAAAATTTAGGGTGGAAATCAAATACAGTTTCTCTTTTACTTTGTTTTGGTGCTAGGAAATTGAACCTAGGGCCTCGTATGGAGTTATATTTTCAGGTCTTTCTCTTTTTATTTGGAAACAGGATCTTGCTAAATCGCTAAACTTCCCAGTCTGGGCTTGAACTTGTAATCTTTCTGTCCCAGCCGCCCAGAGTGCTACAGCTGGAGCTATTCTGTGTGCTGCCGTGTTGGAGAGCAGTTTAGCAGCCCAGCAAACTTTTCCTCCTGCTTTAGGGACACTGCCTAGTCTCTTCATGAACAGCTGGCTGGTGTGAAGGGTTGTGCCGCTGCATGAAGACACCCTGCACTCTGGAGCACTAGACGCACCTGCAGGCAGGAGTGTGCTGGAGGCAGCTGGGCCCAGCCTGTGAGAGCTGCTTTGTGCATCTCTTCCCAGCTCTATGCTCAGCATCACTTTAGTCACAGTCAAAATCAGCCACACTGTGGGTGAAATTACCCCTCAAAAATAGGTAGACACTGGAAACCTAGCTCTGTGGCTTCTGCAAAGCTAGCAGTTACACTGGGACCCGTACATCACTGTCCCCCAGGCTCCAGTAGGCCACTCCTGAGAGCTAGGGGAACAGCCACAGACCTGGGAACCCTATCTTGTTCTCCCTTGGGATCTGACTAGAATAATTTTACAGTATGAATTTCTATATCTTTCCTTTCAGTTTTCATTACTGAATACAAATAAATAAATTTGAAAAGTGAACCCTATATAAGGTTTTCAGACCTGAAAAGCAAGATGGCAGACGTCTTTGTGCCCAACCTCAGTGAAGGAAACCAGCCTGAGTCCTAGGGAGGCAGACACCTCACAGGATAGGTTACTGGCACTCACTCTGGGACTCTAGCACACACATGCTTGTGCAGCTCCTCAATGGTCAAGTAAGACAGAGGGGCTCCTCTCCCTTTCCACAGAACATCTAGGAGTAAGGTATCTGTTAGTGGAGGAGGGGCTGGGTGAGGCTGTGTGTCAAAAGCCACTTTGGAGCCAAGGACTGTGGCAGATGGTGAGTGGGATAGGCACAGGTGTGCTCTGTAAACATTGGCTTGGTGGATGCCTGCCCAGGCTGAAAGTTGCTTTGAGGGCATCTGTGACCCTAAGCAGTTCCAGAACCAGAAAATGAGTAAAGCAAGAGGCACTTGTTCCAAAGCCTACCCAGCACTCACACCAGCCTGAGGGAGTCTCCCACCTTGCTGCTTACAAGGCCAGGTCCTGTCACAGAAGGAGAGTCAGAACCAGCACACCTTGTCCTGTATACTGGGTAACTAAGGAAGGGTCTCAGTCCAAGAGGGAATCATTGCACAAGGTAGATGGTGATGGGGTGTCCTGAAATCCACAAGGGATGGGTTGGACCCCTATAATTAGGGGTTATTTTCTCAGTGAACAGCTCCTGCTGCCAACACCCCACAGACTTCATCCTCTCAGGAAGGGCTTAAGGTCTACAGGTACATTCTGAGTCTGTGATTGTGGTCTGCAGAGCCACATTCTCCCCTGGGGTACAGAGCTGTGGCCTGAGCCAGCAGCAAGCAAAGGAGTTTCACTGGAATCAAGATCTGGAATGGGATCCCAGGAAGTCAATTTCATAGGTGGCTTTTTTCAAGTGAGGTGCTCTGAGGTTTCTTCTTTCTTACTCCGCTTATTTTTATTAAAGAGGATAAAACAGAATAAAACCAATCTAAACAAGTCAGTGTAAGAGATACAGGATTTCAAAACATTATGAATCAACAATAGTTACTATAATATTAGCCTTCTGAGGTCTACAAAATAGCTGCAGATAACTTCGAATGTAGCAAAAATCAAATAGAACAAACTAGAATAGAAACAATAAAAACAAAACAATGAATGCAATAAAGGACTTAAAAACCAGCCAATAGTAAATCCTAAATAGCTACCATAATACATCTTGCTGTCTTTAATATAGCTGCTCCTGCCTTGGGATTTGACATAAACAAAACAAAAGAGAATAAAACCCAACCCAAGAAAACAATGGAAACAATATAAGACTTCCAAAACAAGACCATAGGGAATCAACAGAGGCTACAATCCTCAGAAGGAGATCCCCTCTGGATGCCACATTGTATACCATTGTCCTCTGAGACTATGATTAGACCACTGGCCCTGCAATGTCAGTGAAACACCAAAGCACCACAGGCACCCAGTTGCATTTCATTGATAGCTATCATCACAGCCTGTGTTTCTCCAGATAAGCTGGTTGTGTATGGCAGGGGGTGGGGGCATTAGTACTTCTTATTTGCCAGTCTGCACACCAGAAGGAGTTGATCTGGCTGTTCACTGTCTGGCATTAGTCAGCACATGAGGATGGTTCCCAGACTAGGTGTGGCCTTGTTCTGTCTACCCTCAGTATGCAAATTGTGCTGACTCACAGGGAAAGGCTGGGGTTTGGCTGTTCGTGAGGTTTCTTCTCAAAGCAAATTCTTTCACTTTTCTACCCCAAGGTCAATGAAGGGTGGGATCTCTTGGTTTCCTCTCATGCCCATAAGATATTCTTTGTATTGTTCCTATCCAAAGCACTTGACTTTATCTTAATGTTTATCTTTTTAACAACCAAGATTCTTCTGCTTTATCTTTATAGCACTAACTTAACTTCCCTTCTGGGCCAAATGGAAAACTTAAAATTTCCCAAAAGTATGTAAAAGTTTTCTCTGCCAGATTGATTGTGCTCTCTTTAATCTCAGTCTTCTGTAGTCTCAAGACATAAGCAAAAGGTAGTCAATTTTTCTTTCAGAGCACAAACCACAGGGCCTGGAGTCCAACTGCCAGTGGAGTCCTTGTTCCCAGCTGAAGCCTCTTGAGCCTGGATTTTGGAGTCTGCATTTCTATCAGCATTCTGGCATTCTGAGCTCTGACCAAATCCTCCAACAAGTGTGTCTTGTAGCATTTTCAGGCTGTTTTCTCAGAAGTCATATCCAAACCTTTACAAACTCCTTCTGTGAACCACTTCCCAAAGATTCTGGACCATGTGGTCAGGTTGCATCATATTAACAGCCCTACTTCTCTGGTCCCCAGATCTGTCTTAGCTACTTTTCTTGTTCCAGGGAAACAATGTCCAATACGCATCACTTAAAGGAAAGGTTTACTTTGTCTCAAATTTCAGTCCATGGTCTGCTGGCTCTAAATCAGGATGTCATGAAAAGGGGCCTGGCAGAAGACCACAGCTTACTCAAGGCATGGCAGATAGGAAAGAGGGAGAAAGAGTGAAAGAGAGAGAGAAAGGGAGAGAAAAGTGAAAGAGTTTTGGCCCAGACAGGACACTGTAGCTGGTAAAGCCTCAGGTGGAACCCAGGAGCTCCATTTCCCCCACTTCTAGGAATTTACCTATGGCACCAAAAGAATACCAGTGGGCTACCTGTGCATCACTAATGCCCCTTAGGTTCCACCCCAAACCTAGGCTACTTATTGATAAGATTATATCCAAAAGATGAGAAGTATAAAACAAAAGAGGCCTTTATTCTGAGAACACGGAGAGAGAAAACCAAAACCCCCAACCGCTGGAGTCCAGCTTTCTCTCTGGTGGACATGTGGCATAGGCAGTATGTAAGTAGCCTCGGTTTGGGGTGGAACCCAAGGAGGCATTAAGGATGCACAGGTAGCCCATTGGTCTTGGTTTGGTGCCATAGGTAAATTCCTAAGGGTGGGGGAGATGGAGTCACAGGTAAATTCCTAGGGGTGGGGGATATAGGAGCTCCTTGGTTCCGCCTTTAAGGCTTCACCGGCTACAGTGTCCTGTCTGAGCCAAAACCCTTTCATATCCTGTCTTATGATTATTATTATGAAAAGTGGTGAAGATTTCTCTCTTTAACTACTTCCTGCTGGCACAGGGCACTGTACTGGAGCCTAGGGGAGTCGACAGGATGATGGTTGATGCCCAGTAGATGCTGGTGCCAGGTGTTTTAGCCAGGACAACTTCACTGGTGAATGCACATATGTTAGATGGGAAAAACAAAGAGACAAGATGTTATGAGGAGACATGGCACTGTCATTTAAGGACCCAGGTGAGGTAAAGGGAAAAGTGCCTTGGATTTAGACATGTCATTATATCAGAATGACGTTGAGGTAGGATCATTGTCATGGTGAGTAGAATTCTGAAAAATAAGTGTGAGGTTAGGAGGAGTGAAGTTATGAAAGATGATTACGCCCCCATCTGAAAGCATAAAAGTTAAAAGGGTAGGTGTATAAAACTTGTCTCCAGTCCAGGAGTTGAACTGGAAAATATAGGGGAAGCAGGGAAGGCAGTGACTGTACCAGTATAGGGAAGTTAAGGGCTTAGGCTTTTAGGGATGTCACGTTTATCCAGACAGCTGAGGGTAGAAAGAACTGTGACAGTCATCGCATAGAACATTATGAAGATTATCTTACACATGATGTGGGAGTCTTTAGGAAAGACTATAAAGAGTCCTGCTGTAAAAATGATCATTAATACAATGTAAGAAATTAGGAACCAAAGTGTTAACTGTGGCTGCGAGGCTTCATGAAACAGAGACATGTGGGTGACAGAAGATGAGATGACCACTCAGAATGATCAGATTTAGAGCTGGGAGGGCACCTCTTAGCCTGAGTGATGTGAAACCAGGATGGGAGTCCAGCAACTTTGACCACTGTAGGGGTAGCCAAGTAGACCAGATAGGGGCCACTCCACCTTGGTTGTAGTTCTGTGGATTTAGAACATTTGAGATAAATTAGATCTCCTGGGGATATGGGAGGATCTGGTTTGGCCTTTCCAGAGGGTTATGGAAGGCAGAGATCAGCATGTTGTCGCAACAGGTGTCGGAGGAAGGAGAGGACTGGGACATAGTCAGCAAGGGGAGGGAGATTTTGGAGAATAGGAAGATTGTGGAGTAAGAATGACCTGCTGTACATAAGTTCAAAAGGACTTAAGAAAGTAGGAGCCCAAGGAAGTGCCCTGAGCTTGGCTAAGGCTAAGGGCAAAAGTTGAGGCCAAGGTTGGTGTAGTTCTAAAGTGAGTTTTGTAAGGTGTGTCTTTATGAAGCCATTTGCCTTTTCTACTTTCCCTGAGGATTGTGGATGGTATGGGATGTGTAGGTGCCAGGTGATGTGTAAGCTCGAGGATACCTGTTGAGTGATTTGAGAAATAAAGGCAGGACCATTAGCTGACTGAATACTCTGAGGTAGACCAAACCTTGGAATGATTTCTTGTAATATGACTTTGGTTACCCTAAGGTCCTGTACTAGGCGATAGGACCCATCATGTTTGAGTACCGGGAGAATGGGAGTATTGTGGGGTGAGTGGGTATGTTTAAGAAAACCATTGTCCAAAGACCGCTTAATTATGGGTTTAAGTTCCCTTAAATGTTGGGGAGCTATGGGGTATTGGGGAACACAGGGAAAATTGAGGGATCCTTGAGATGGATTAAAACAGGCATGGCATGTGTAGCAAGAGTGGGATTGGATGTGTCAAAAACTATGGGGTCAACCAGAGAAGGAAGAAGGGGAGGGAATGGCTTTGCAATGCATTGTGAGGCTGTTTGGAGGATTAGGGCTGTGGGAAGAGAGAAAGTAAAGGAAAAATTAAGGTTTTGAAGAAGATCTCTACCTAAAAGGGGTGTGGGACATGTTGGGATTACTAGGAAGCTATGGGTAAAGAAAAGAGTCTGGAATAGACATGGGATAGGCCCAGTTTGCAAAGGCTGAGTAGGCTGGCCTTCAATGCCCACAAAAGAAATCAAGGACTTACTACAAGGTCCTGAAAATTCAGGAAGTATACTATAAATTGCCCCTGTATCCACAAGTAGAGATATTATCTTACCTGAGACCTCCAGTGAGACTCGGGGCTCCAACAAATTTACCGGAGTGGGGGCTGTGAGCCCCGAGCCCTGTCAATCTTCCACAGCAAGTCTAAGCAGATCAGTCAGCGATGAATCTGGCATTGACGGAGTCTCCTGTGAGGGCAAGGGATTAGAGGATGGCTTACCCACTCACTGGCAGCTAGGACAGTCACTCTTCCAATGGCCCTTAAGGTTGCAGTATGGACATGGTCCTAGAGGGATGCCAGGGTTGGAGCAATCTTTTGCCCAATGTCCTTGTTTGCTACATTTAAAGCATGGTCCAGGCAGGACTCAGGCAGCCACACCTTGTTTTGGATTTCTTGTCCTGGGAGCCCCGAATGCCACTGCTAAGAGATCAGACTGATATTTAGCAAACTTTAATTTTTGAGCTTGCTTTTCCTCTTTTGAATTTTTTCTCTGTTGTTAAAGACACAGAAAGCTAATTTAAGTAGATCCCCTTGCAGAATTTGAGGACCATGTTCAACATTTTGTAATTTTGCACGAATATCAGGAGCAGACTGGGAAATAAAATAAGAGTTAACAACAATTATCCCTTCATGAGAGTCTGGGTTCACATTAGAAAACTTAATTAAGGTTTCCCAAAGCCAATTTAAGAACACAGCTGGGTTTTCATTAGCCTCCTGGACCTGTCCTAAAAGTTTGTTATAGTTAGTGTGTTTGTGAGCAATCTTATTAAGGCCCACAATCAGACACTGAATCATTTTATGTAATTTTGTTGAACCTTCACCGTTTTGATAGTTTCAGTTAGGATCTTGTTCTGGCACAGCTGCAGACCCAGGGTCATTATCAGCGGTGTTTGCCTTATGTCTGTGATCAGCTTCTTCTCGAGCTGCTTGCCACAGCTGATTTCACTCTTGTGAGCTGAGAGTGGTATTTAGAATCACAAAAACATCCTTAAAACGTAAATCATAACAATTAGTAATAAATTCAAATTCCCTGATATAATTCTGTGGGTCAACAGAGAAGCTACCTAATTTATGGGTAATCTGAGATAAGTCAGAAAGGGAGAAAGGCACATGTATATTAACAAGTGCCTCGGGACCAGCTTGCTCCCAAAGTGGTAGCGGAGATTGAGAAGATTGCAGAGTAGATGGCCATTGGGCAGCCATCCAGTAGACGCGTGTCAGCAATTATCTGTAAATTGGCCACAAAGCAGCTGCTGGTTACCCTGGGATGAGGAAACACTGGCAGATGGCATCTTACTGTGTGCCTTGCAGCGATGAAATTGCTGTCCGCAACACAGTGAACCATCATGTGGTCTGCAGCAAGGCAGCTGTTCCTGATCACAAGAGGAGCCACAAGGGGGCAGCCATTGACCATGAGATCTGTCCCAAGATGGCAGCGCCCTGTCACGTGGCAGAAGGCCACAACATGGCGACCATTCCTGACGCAAGCTGGAACAGTCACATGGCTTGCCAGAAGGAAACAGCGACCTAGACTTAGTATGGTGGGCTGGAGGTGAGAATGATGTAGGGGACAGAGAATTTTCAGGAGAGTAAGAGGTTGGAGACTGCAAGGAAGCGCTAACAGAGGGATTAGAGGTGCTGGGAGAGTTATGGGCTCAGGGAGAGGGAGGGGAAGATGATCGCACAGCGGGAGATAACTGTGACACAGAGGGATTAGAGCTGCTGGGAGAATTAGGGGACGAGGGAGGGGAAGACGATCACATAGCGGGAGATAATGGTAAGGAACAATTTTGGGGGTAGGCAGGTAGTGGCCAGTAAAAAACTGGGGGTACTTCATTGAGCAGATCATGAGGGCAGGAGGGGAGAGTTTGTGGCACAACAGAGTTAGCTAAAAGTACCTGGGTGGGGGTACAAGATTTAATGAGAGACAGGCGTGTTCTCAGAACAAGGAAAGCCTGTACATAAGGGATCTCTGTTAACTTGCCACCAGTCTGACAGAAATCATAGAGATTTTTGAGAATATAGTGGTCAAACGTCCCCTCTCTGGGCCATGGGCTGCCAGTAAGTGGATAGGTTGGCCAAACCTCCTGGCAGTAAAAAATTAATTGTTTAGCTTTTATGGTGCGTTTAATTTTAAGAGTACGTAGATTGGAAAGTAAGCATTTCAGAGGCGTCTTTTGGGAATTAGAAAAAGCGTTTCCCATGACTAATTCAGGCAAGAAACAAGCCATGATCCAGAGGGTGAGCCGTCACTCATCCCATGGCACCAAACGGTGGTTAGGGTTCCAAAAACTCATATTTTTCCAGTCGTCACTGAGAGATTTACGAGTGGAGTCCACATGGGGTCAGTAACAGTTCTTCCCGTGAGAGCATGAAGCTCTGAGGGATGTGAGGGTCTCACAGTGTGCGCAGTCCAGAAAACTCTGCCTTGGGCTATCCAAACCAAAAGGACGTGAGAGATTTTTGAGTATGGATGCAGGTTGTCCAAAAAGACCCTGCCCTAGGCTGTCTTAAGGATGTGAGAGCATCACAAACCCATGCAAAGGGGGAGAAAACTCACCTGGGGCCAAGCCCAGTGCCAAGAATTCTCCAGAGTTTGCTCACCTGAGATTAATTGGGCCGGTGTTGTGTGTGAGCGGTTGGTGACAAGTCAAGCAGGTCCTGGGAGAGGAAAAGCAGAGAAATAATCCAGGATGTAATCCAGTTCATGAATTGGCTGGGGACTCAACTGGGTGTGTCCCAGGAGTCAATCGCCTGCTGATTGAGTCATGGCACCAAATGATAAGATTATATCCAAAAGATGAAAAGTATAAAACAAAAGAGGCCTGTATTCTGAGAACACGGAGAGAGAAAACCAAAACCCCCGACCACTGGAGTCCGGCTTTCTCTCTGGCGGACATGTGGTGTCAGCAGTATGTAAGTAGCCTCGGTTTGGGGTGGAACCCAAGGGGGCATTAAGGATGCACAGGTAGCCCATTGGTCTTTGTTTGGCACCATAGGTAAATTCCTAGGGGTGGGGGAGATAGGAGCTCCTTGGTTCCGCCTTTAAGGCTTCACCAGCTACAGTGTCCCGTATAGGCCAAAACCCTTTCACTTATACGCCCCGACTCCACATGTTCCACAGAGAGATTGCCGACCCTGGGGGAGATGCTGCACCCCAGGGGATCAGGGGTGTCTCTCCCCGCACTCTCAAAATAAAGGTCATTTATATTTCATACTTCGTATCTTTTCAGTCACTGCCAGTCCCCCACAGTTCTATCAAAAAGGAGGACAGAGAGATAGATCCTTCCAGGTTACAACACTCAGTGATCTGCCTCTTTCTATTAGATTCCCCTCCCAACAGCAAAACATCTATGAACTCATCAGTAGACTAATCAATCCACTGATGATTATCACAGGTCCATAATCCAATTACCTCCCAAAAGCCCTAACTATGAGGGCATGAGGTTTTAAGGGAGGTATTGAGATATAAGCCCTAACAAGTGGGACGGGGTACTGCATAAATATGCATTTAGAGTAGAGGAATTTGACAGCCATTCCCAGGCAAAAGTACACTTGTGAGAACTTTTGCTTCCAGAAAGGAAGTTATGAAGCCTGAGTGGAGACCAAGACCTATTAGGGCTGGTGTGAGAGGACAGGCTCACATCAGGTGACAAGCAGGCTTATCAACTATTATGGTTTGTGTTTTCATAGCCCCCCATAATCCTCACACAATCATGGATGTAGCTGAATCTAGCATTTGTAATTGGTTTGTTAACTAGTGCTAGGATTGGCAATATGAGTGCCAGCGGTGGAGTTGACATACAGTGCAAGGGCAGAAAGAAGGTATGTCTTTCCTCTTTTTCTGTGTTCACTCTGGCTGTTTGAGGTGGCCATGAACAGGTGGCCCACCATGCCATCTAGCATTGGAGTCAGATGAGTATGGATGGAAACCTCCAAATGGTAAGAAATAAACTTTCACTTGCTTCATTTTGAGTGTCAAGTCTTTTGTCCCAGCCACAAGAGAAAAGTAACCAAGACACCAAATATGGCTCTGGGCTCAGAGTTAGAAATAGCCTCCTCCTACCACCCCACTTTTGTAGACATGGATACAGCTTGCTTGATCTTGTCACCAAAACCATCTGGTAAGAGAATCTGAAGGAATCATAAATTAAAGATGAAACATTACAACCAATGCCGCAGTAATGCAAAGCATCCTAAAAGACTATGATAAAAATGTCCAAAACCTGCACATACCTCATATTCTCCAACTTTTTTCTTTTCAGGTCTTAATTATGTATTGTTCCAGTAACTAGTAATCACTATTATGTTAAATGATACCCTGAAACTGAATGTGTCAAGTTAGGCTGGGGAGCTGTTGCTAGTGACAAATCTCCAAGTTAGGTCATATCTAACTTCTCTGTGGAACAAGGTTTTAAAAAGTTCTATTTGGTAGCTGCCATGATGCTCAGTTTTACCATAATTACTGTCATTTTTCATGGCTTTTAATAACACTCCTTGTCCCCTGTTCTTTTTGACATGGAGTCTTTTTTTTTAAACAAAGACTTCTTAGGTTACTTGATGCTTGTGGCTAACTTTCAGAGGTCTGAAAAGCTCTCTAAAAATTATAAACCAGGTATCATTACTTTTATAGAGTAGAAAATATTGAAAGTCTGATATTTTTCTATCCTTCCCATTTTAACATAGACATTGAATCATTTTCTCATTATGGCCAAAGTTGCCATGCTTCTCTCTAACTGAGCCATTGATACCATTCCATCCACCATCATGTTGTTTTCCAATATTTTAGTCCAATATTACACACATATTTTCTTTTAGCATCAAGCAGGTTAAGAGGTTATAGAGGCATAGGGAAAGAGGACAGTGGTGTTCCTCACTGGAATCAGCACCCACTACTGTTGGTTCCTCCCTGAGCCAGCACCAGGGCAGCCATTTGGATGCTGTTATAAGCCTCACAGGGCCAGGATGGTGGCTCTTCTCTCGCAATAGGGCAGGAAGGTAGGCAGAAGACCATAACTCAGAGTTTCTGCTTCAACCCTTCCTTTTCCCTTGGCACCTAACTCTCGTCCCACATCAAGAAACTGCCACCCTATCTCTGAAGGTCACTCAGAGCCTGAAATCAGTTTCCAGAGTGTTCACTCTTTTCCCTCCAGAGGCATATCCATGCCTAAGTTGATGCTATCAGTTTTTCAGATCCTTTCCTCTTCCTGAAATTATAACCATGCAAAAGTTTCTTAATCTTTTTGACATCCTGGATGTTCCCTGATACATTGATAATGCTTAGATAATACACTCATTTTTAGGTTTATTTCAATGTATAATGCTTATTAATTGGATTAACACATGATACACACTGTAGATATTCATCTATATATAGCATACAATAAATATTCAATGAACATATTCTTCATGCACCACTCTCAGCTCTGGTGTCCCATTCTTAACTGACCTGTCCCCTAGGGGTGCAGGGCTGTCAGTACAATTTCTGTCAATTCTTGCATTCTCACACTCTCAAGGTTTCCTCCTTACATCTTGTTTTTCCTGGACCTATCTGCCCAGACTTCTTTCTCTTCTCATCACACAGGTACACGTAGTCTTTTCTAGCTTTCTTAATGCTGTAAAACATTAATGGAACTGGGCAGCTATGTCTAATAAACTTTTAATACTTCCTGTGGTTGGTGTGTGTCCTTGTGTATACATTATGCAGTAGCAGCGAATGACTTGTCCTTGAAAATGTGACTAGACTTCTGGAGTTTTAAAAAGTCCCTGACATCTTGCCAGCCTGGAATGTCTTGGCTGTTCTCTGTGTCCTCAATTCCAGCGACATGCCTGCTTCCCTCTCTTCAGGATCTCTTCCCACCCTTCACACAAATCCTTTTCATAATCAAGCAGTTCCCAAAGCAGAAATTCTTTCTGCAGAGCTATAGGGATGTGGAAGTGGTGGTGTAAATGAGACCTGATGCCCATCATCCTGAGTATGACTGGCAGGTCAACCCCCAGATCATACCTCCATCTGAAAAATTTCCAGCCATGGGACTCATGGACTGCCTGTGTTCAGCACTTCAGGTAAATAAAAGAATCAAGCCAATGTTGATTGTCCTCTTATCTAGGCTACCAGTTTGAGGTGAGTGTCACAGACTCTACTGATGGACTTGCCTGAGGGCACAGAGCATGAGGGAAAAGTGATAGAATGTTGGGACCATTCCTGGACCTTGCTTTCATGATTCAGACTTTCTCCTGACTTGCTCTGTGACTTTTTTCAGATTGTTCAACCCTTCTAGGACTCAAGTGTAAAAAACGACGTCTGTCATAAGTCACAAGAATAAGGTCACAAAGTTCTTTAATGTAAGGAATTTTAAGGCATGGGTGACAGTTGTACAGTGCTTTGTTTTAGCTTTGTTTTGTTTGTTTTGTTTTGTTTTGTTTTTCTGTGCTAGGGATAGAACCCAGGGTCTTACACATTCTAGGCAAATGCTCTATCACTGAGGTACATACCCAGCCCCAATATGTTGCAGTTCTTGCCTGGAATACAAATGTATGCCATAAAGTGAGCAACAAGCAATCAGTGGCCCATGCTTGTTATTCTTCTCATTCAAAGCAAATGTAACTAACAAGTGTTTGCTGTACCCTCAACTCATGCTCTTTTTAATTTATATAACCAATGCCTGGCATGGTGTCTCACATCTGTAATTCCAGCCTTGGGTAGGAGGAGCACTTGAACTCCAAGCCAGCTTGGGCTACAAGGTGAATTCAAGGACAGCCTGAACTGAATAGTCAAACCCTGTCTCAAAAAAACCTGAGCCCCTCAGATACCATGTCAAAGCACTTATTCTGGACAATGAAAGTACCTGATTCCTGGGTGGTCATTCTCACTTTGATTTGAATAAACAATTCACTGCCTCATGATGTGCCTCAACTTGCCTTCTAAGTTGCCTCATAGCCTCAAATGGCCTAAAGCACAGAGACCTTTTGACCTGGTTACATGCTCATGGCCAGCCCTGCATGCAGGTCCAGGCTTGGGTCGTTCTGCCTGGTTAGCCACAGGGAACCTCAAAGAGGAGAAAGGGTGATCCTGTTAAGGCCTAGGAAGGAGTTCTAATGCCACAGTTGAACAGAGGTGAACAATTTCTTATAGATTGGTGTTCAGCTCAGGAGGGAGAACCTGGAACAGAGGCTAAGTAGGTGGTGGTGAGACTCAACCAGGTGCACCGTGGCTGGGATCATGGGTTCTCTCTTTCCCCACTTCCATGTGTCATGATGGGTCTATCAGGGGCTTAAAAAGAATTGAACAGGAGCCTGTCAATTCCTGTCTTTGCCTGAGTGTGGAGAAAGGATGACTGGTGTTGGTGGAAGCTGAGAATGCATGAGGCTGCCAGCCAAAGGAAAGTACAAAGACTTGTACTGGCAGAACAGGGTTAACCCTCCAGCTTTGGTTTTGCCCACAGCTTCTTCTCTAGGTAACTGGCATGTAATGAAATTATTAGAAAATCTGAATGGAGATTTGATTTTTTTACTAAAGTAGGGAGAGAGGAAAACCACTAAACTCAGGAGGACCTAGGCAAATGTGTCAGTCACTTTTCTGACACTATGACAATATAGTTGAGAAAAGATTATTTTGGCTCATGGTTTCAGAGGCTTCAGTCCGTGGCCAACTATCTTCTTGGCTCTGGGCTGGTGGTGAGGAGAACATCATGGTAAAGAGCATGTGGTGGAGCAAAGCTACTCAGCTCATAGAAGACAGCCTGAACTACATAGTAAAACCCTGTCTCAAAAAGACCAAAAAAAAAAAAAATGAGCCCCTCACATGCCGTGTCAGAGCACTTATTCAGGACAAAGAAAATACCTGATTTCCAGGTGGCCATTCTTACTTTGGTTTGAACAAACAGTTCCCCTTGGGTATGGGGACAAGGACAGGAAGCATCCAGGATGCCAACATACCCATCAAGGTGCTTTGGTGACCTCCTGCAAGTCCCCACCTCCTAAAATATTCCATCACCTCCAAATAGTGCCATCAGCTGGGGCCATCCTTCAGCACAGGACACCTTGTAGAACTTTGCAGAGCCACAGGACCACACCCAGCCTGCTGTGAGAATACATCTCTGTGTCCCATCACAAGGCTGGCAGTGGGGAGGATGCTTCTTGGGCAGAGTGTAGTCCAGATGCAGGTGGTCACGGCAAGTATAGGATGGTTCATGTGGAAACAACAAGCTGCTCTGTGCTCCAGGATGGAGACACACCTGTAGTGAGACTGCGAGCTTATTCTGAAATCACTTTTGGTAGTTACATTCTATTTGCTGGGGCAAAAGGATCCTGGTCTCTCTGGTGGTGACTTGTGGCTACACCCTCTGGTGGCTTAGAACATGTGAGTATTTAGCTCTTCCTCCTTTCTTGCTAGCTTCCACTCTGAGGTTTCTCTGGAGCTAAGAAGAACTGCAGATGGCTGTGATGGACCCCGTCTCTCCTGGGTCTTGAGGCTCCTTGGAGTCACTGGTTTCCTCAGTGAGTAGCTGGGATCCCTGGAAGGGAAGGTGGTTAGCAGGTGCTGGGATTATTAGAAGAATCTTTCAGTCCTGAAGACGATTATCCTCTGAAGTCTTTAGGACACAAAAAGGGGTAGTTACTCTGCTACAATTTAAGAATGCAGCATGTTTGAGAGAGCCCTGAGGTGAGTGGCAAGGAGAAGCTGGCATTTGGGTATTGAAGAGGCTGGGGATACTGAGTTAGGGTGACTGTGGCTACATGAAGGGATCTTCACCAGGGAGTGCAGTTGCCCATGTATCTCAGCAGGGAGAGGTGCGAGCTACCTGGGGAAAGTGATGGCAACAAACTAACAAGCTTGCTTGTGGGGTGGAGGAGTGAGGACACATTGCCATAGGCCTGGAACTGAGAGTGTCCTTACCACCTCTGCTGAAGTTCTGCAGAACACAGCTGAACTGGCACTCTGGGGTCTGAGCCCAAGCAAGCTGCTGTGGTCTGGGCTCTCGAGCTTCTCCAGGGAACAGGAGACTGTGGCCCTCCTTGACCCAGCATGGGCTCAGCTCTGAGCAGATTCTCATCATGAGAGGCCCCCAGAGGTCTCAGGTGCATCTTAAAATTGTGTGTGAAATCTTTACCCCACTTTGGTGCTGATTTAAAACATGAAAATGCATTTGTCTTTGGATCGGATGAGTACTACAGAATGAAGGCTTTAAGTTGCCCTCTTCTTTCCATCCCAAAATGCTGATCAGGTCCTGAGACCTTGGATTGAAGCTTTTTTCTCAGCACTGTCCCTGCCAAAACACTTGAAAAGCAGAGGAGGGGACTATCAATTCTGAAACACATTAACAGATCTAGGAGTATGGGCTCTGACTTGTAGGCATCTTCCCTGAGAGAGAGAGCTTGGGTGTGTTTCTAAAAAACAAGAGTCACTCCTGGGGTTCAGGGAACTAAGTGATCACCATTGCTGTATCTAATGGATAATTTTCATGCAGATTACTATGGAATGTTGATATTTCAAAAATGTTTGCCTGGTTCTTTTCACATAGCCAGTGCTCCCTTGGGGGGCTTAGTCATGAACCTTAGGGAAAAAAAGGTCTTATCATGATCAGGTCTCAGCCCAAGGTGGGAGGGTTTTTAAAGCACCTCTCCTTTCTGTTATCTTTGGGCCTTACGCCACAGGGATTCTGTGTGTCTTGTCTTGGAAAGAGACAGCTCAGTGACATAAAGAATTGCAAAAATGTGCAAGGTTGAGGTTTCGTTGTGCTCTGTCATTGCTTTGTTTCTGAGACATAACAAAATGAGTATAAATCTCTTATATATTCTTCTCTTAACTATAATTGGCAGAACATGCTCTTTTGGAGTCTCTTTGTATCTCCAACCTGACAATGTTTAAGTATATGCCTAATATTTTTCCCTTCTAGGAAGTAGGCAATCCAAATAGGCTGGTTTTTTGAACCTTAGGCTTCAGATATCTCTGCTCTGCTCAGTCACACCAAGCACTTGTTTTCCCTTCCTTGGGAGGACACAAGGAGGAGGATGAGACACCAGCAACTGTTGAGGTCCTGGAGGAGCCAGAAGACAGGAAGGGTGAACTCCAGAGAGGAAAGGGAAGTTCAGAGAGCTGAGGGGCGATGTCCTGGGCTCCAAGTCCAGCTACGCCCTCTGTGACCTCAGACAGGTCCACATTCCTGGGAAGCCGTCTCTTCAGTAACAGGATGGGGCTTGGACAGTTTATCTCCAAAGCCCTTCCTATAACTGGCACAGCAAAGTGAAACTTCATTTTGTATGTGTGTGTATGTGTGTGTGTGTGTCTGTCATAGTGTATCTTGTTATCTTAAAGTACTGCTTATCCCATTTTACAATCAGACATAATAAAATCAAACAAAAAAATAGAATAAAATCAATAAAAAGAAAACAAGTAAAACAATACAGGAGTTCAAAAAAAGACAATAGGAAATTAATAATGGCTATTAATAATAACATTTTGTTAGTTTTGAAATAACTGTTGATGCATCAAATATGAAAAGATCAAACAAAGCAAAACCGAATAAAAACATGCTAAACAGAACAATGAAAACAATGCAGGGTTTCAAAACAGGATATAGATTGGTGATGGCCACTGCCTTCCCCCTCTAGATAGCGCCTCCCCTTTCACCTTCACATTTATTACCCATTTTGGGTCCCACTAACTCCTTCAGTTTTCTTATACTAGGGAGACAACACAACTCATCCAATGCCTCTGCACCATTTCACCCACGAACATGATCTTAGGTTGTATCCATTTACCTATAAGAGCCTCGAGGTTATCTTTCTTTACAGCTGAGTAGCTTTCCATTGTTTAGAAATGCCATACCTTTCTTTTCCATTCTGCAGTCAGTGGCAAGCTATTCCTGCTTTTTTTCTGATTCCCTATCACATAAAGCATTGTTTTCTCTCCTTTGACTTTTAGTCTAAGAATTTCATTTTGAGGTAAATGTGTTTCATGAATAAAGCATATTGATGGACTTGTCTCCCGATCCACTCTGCCTGTATTTTTTTATTGATGAATTGAGGCCATCTACATTAATGGTTATGGCCAACACGCACTGGCTTGTTTCTGCTATTGGCTGCCTATGCCTCCCCCCATTCAGTTGTCTGTCCTGCTTGCTGATCCCCCTCTGCTGCTGTTCCTGAACTGTGGTCTTTCTTTTTTTATCTCTCACTAGAATATCCCTTAGTATTCTTTGTAGGGTTGATTTGGTGATCATGAATTCCTTCAGCTGTTCTTTGTCATGGAAGTATCTTATTTCTCCATTAACTTTGAAAGATGGTTTTGCAGCACACATCAATCTAGGGTGAAAGTTGTTTTCTTTAAGGAGTTGAAATACTTCGCTCCAAGCTCTTCTTGACTTGATGGTATGTGTTAAGAAGTCTGTCTTGATTCTGATGGGTTTTCCTTTATAGATGATCTGGCTTTATTCTCTAACAGCTTTTAGTATCCTGTTCTTGTGTTGAGTTTCTGAAATTTTGATTACTATATGTCTGGATGTAGGTTTATTTTGGTTATGGCTAGCTGGAGTTCTACATGCCTCACTTATCTATATATCCTTTTCTGACATTTGAGAAGTTTTCTGCTATTACTTTTGCAAGTAGCATTTTAATGTCATTTGTGTTGATGCCTGTTTTTTCAAGTAGTTTTGACAGCCTTCAATGGAGTTTTTAATCAAAAACTGGATATCTTTTTGAATCTCTCTCATGCATTCTAAATCTCTCTTTTATTGTTCACTCATAGTTTCCCTCATTTTCCTATGCTTCTGTATTGTTTTATCTGTGTCTTCCTTAGAGGTGCTTAGCAATTCTTTTATAATGTTTTTCATTTCTTCTTTTACTTGAGATAGTATTTCTGTTCTAATTTCTTTTATAGCCTCATGAAGTTGTCCCTTTATGTCACTTGCCATCACTTCAGAAACTGACCTCTTCCTTGTCTTCATCTCCTGGACTTGCTCAGCTTGAGTTGGGGTCCAAGAATCGCCTTTTACTTCTTTGTCTTTCCATTTTCTTGGGTTCTTCCAAACAAGTGGGTAATGGAGTCCCAGGCACTTACCACATTGGCTACAAAAATTTCTCCAAACAGGAGCTGGGGATTTAGCTCAGCAGCATAAGCACCTGCCTTGCAAGTGCGCGGTCGTGAGTTCGATCCCCGGTACCCATTTAAAAAAAAAAATTTTTTTGTTCTCCAAAGGGTGACTGTTTGGTTATCTTGGGTTCTCCTGGTCAGTGTTGGCTATGGGTAGCCAATGGTGGCCAATGAGTGTGCTGGTAGATGGATGGCTGTTGCCTCCGTATTGAGCTGGTTACTCATGGGCACTAACTTCCAATGAATGCTAGGGTGTATACCAGGGCATGGAAGGCTGATGCCTGCCTCCTAAGCTGGTTACCAATGGAATCTGTCTTCCAATCTGTTTTTTAAAAATTTAAAATCCAGCCATAAGTGGTGACACACACCAATAATCCCAGCATTCAGGAGACTGAGGTGGAAGGGCCAATGTAAGTTCAAGGCCAGTCTGGGCTACAAAGTGAGTTCAAGTCCAGCCTGATGTGCATTGAGACCCTGCCTCAAAAAGAAAAAAATTGGAGATAATTTTATTAATACATGTTTACAATCCTCTGGGGAGTATCCTGGATTGTCTTTGTGGCCACTTTTTCAGCCCCCAGTGGAGGGAAGGAATTCTCTCTTTCAGTCTTCTCCACCTGCACTCCTAGGGGGAGTCCTCAGATCCCTGCCTGGGGACATCATCTCCCTTGTTATAGCCTGTGGAAGCTTGGTCCACAAACCATACTCATAAAGATTGCACAGCTGTGCCAGTTAGAAGTAGCTAATAAAAGCTTCAGCCAGGGCTTTGCTGTTCCTGTGTGCACTGTAACAGAAGACACTGCCTTATTTCTAGGTGACCCTCTTAGGACTTTGGCAAGGAGAGAAGACCTTGTCCTGACCAGAATGTTTCCTGGAATGCCTGACATAGGTGCCCCTTTTAATTGGAAATGCTGTCTCTCAGTGAGTCCAGTTGGCTTATTTCCCTGTTCACTTTCATTTACAGTGCATTGCTGTGCTGACAGTGCTGGGGCTTACTGCCTGTTGCACCTGGAGACAATCCTATGGCACTGGTGTTTGCAGGAAGAGCTTTCTTGTAGGTGGAAAGACCAGGAGGCAGCGGGGCAAGCTCCAAGCTGCTTTCCATGGGATGGGTGGGTGAGAATGGTTTGAAGGGCCGAGAAATGAACAGGAGGAGAGGACTGATGGCCATAAGAAGGAATCAACTAGACCCTGTGGAGTTAGCGCAACTGTGTATCCTCCATCTCCTAATGCTAGTTTGTAAGGGTGTTCGGCTATTGGGTTCTGCCTCTTGCAGATCTTTGGTTTAATTCAACTCACAGTTGTTTCCTGAAAAACAGCTTCCTATCAGTTTTTAGAAATGCGCAAGTTCTAGTTTTAGTGCTAGCTTCAGTGGGAAACTTCACATTTCAGGGTATGATTAACTCTGAAGGAAATGTATGAGGAGGTGTTACATGATCCTTTTACTGCATTCCTCTTATTATCAAAGTAACCATGAGTTGCTATAACTGTTGCAGAGTGCTATAACTGTTGCAAGAGACACTTGTTCAGAGCAGCAGGCACCCTACAATGTCTTTAAAAAGAGGTAACTGGGTCACATGAGTCTGGAGCATTTCCAGGTACCTGTCTGTGTTTATTTTGGGAGAAGGCACATTTTTAATTTGTGCTTGAAGAACTCAACATCTCATATAATTGTTCTCATTCTCATATGTAGTACTTTTCTCTTATAAGACAACCCATTAAAGAGAAGGGAAATAGGCTAACCAAATAAAGTTAATAATATACATTTTTTAAAATTTTAGCTCATTGACTTCCGGGAGAACATGGCAGATAGATAGCAGCAGCTTCAGGGGCTCTCTGAGAAACCGCACTTAAAATCCAGGAATGGTGCCGGGCAAGAAATTCTAAACAAGGGGAAATATACTTTGCCGACCCAGGAATGAACTAAACTAAGAGAAACCAACTGGAAACGAAATCCTGGTGCTATAACAGGAACAGATAAGGTCTCAGGGCAGAAGCTGGACCCCATAACACTGGAAGCTGCGATTTGAACTTCCTGCAGCCACTGCTGCATCCCAATCGGCATGGCAAGGAAAGAGGCACAAAAGCTCTGAGAGTGGGAAGCAGTGAATGGAGTTCAGAGCGGGACTGGCCAGGAGCCCTGCATCGACCTAGGGTGAGTGAGCAGATCGAATTGGGGACCCTTCCATAGAGTAGGAGGCTTCAGCAAAGGACATAATGGGACAGGGCAGACTACCCGGAACAGGATGCTGCAGTGACTTCAGTCACATATTCCTCTCTCAAGCGGGATTGGTGGGCAGTGCCTGGCTTGCATGACGCCACTGACTAGGACCCAGTAGGCTAGCCCAAACCAGGTCTCAGCACCTGGAGGTGCACCCTAGCAGTGAAGCCTTCAGTAGGTTGACATGGAGGGGTGGGCCCAGCATAGGCTGTCCAGATCTGTGTCTCACTGCAGTGGGCGGGAACACCTAGCCGGCACAATTCAAACAAACTGTAACCGACAAAGGAAGAAACTGGGCCTCCTATATACGCTTGTATAAAAGGAACAAAAAATATGGGAAGAGGCAGCAACAAGAAAGGGTCCTCAGCCCCCAATCCTGAGAAACATGCAATATCAGACACAGCACAAATAGACATAAAGTGATATCTCCAGAGCCTCATAAACAAGTTCAGGAATGAAGTTATTAATGATCTGAAGCAAGATATAAGTAGAATATTTAGAGAAATGCTGAGCACCGCCCAAGAAAAAAGAGATGGTGGAATGGAAGAACAGAAAAAAAGGGGATAATTGTTTGATGGAGAAAATAGAAAAAACATAGAACACATGAAGCAGGTTTGAAGAGATTACCAGGAAACTAAAAACTCTATCAAAAGCTGGCATAACACCTTGAAAGAAACTAAGGATAGATTATCTGAACTGGAGGGCAGCTTTGTAATATGGGAGCATGAAATGAAAAACTTCTTAAAAATAACAAAAAAAAAAAACAGCAACAATACAAAGGCTAGAAGATGATAAGAGGATCTATAACTTAAGAATTAAGAACATAAAAGAAGAAGTAGGGACACAAACAAATGGACTACAAAAGCTATTCACAGAAATAATCCAGGAGAATTTCCTTAATTTAGCAAAAGGTAAAGATACTCAGTCAGATCTATGAGGCATACAGGACCCCAGCCACCTACAACCCAAACAGAGCTACACCCAGGCATATAATAATCAAAGTTCCAGAAATCCAATATAAGAACAGAATATTAAAAGCCGTCAGAGACAAGAAACAGATCACTTACAAGGGAACACCCATCAGAATTACAGCAGACTTCTCGGCACAAACCATCAAATCACGAAGAGCATAGGGGGAAATAATTCAAGCTTTGAAAGATCATAACCTCCAGCCAAGATTGATATATCCTGCACAACTGTCCCTAGAAATTGATGGAAAAACAAGGTGCTTCCAGGATAAAGAGGAACTAGGGGAATTTGCAACCACCAATTCAACTTTACAGAGAATACTGCAGGATATTCTAAAAAAGGAAAATACCAGGATTCCAGAAATAGTGGCAGAGAGGCCACAATGAATGGAGCAGAAAACGAAATGAAGAAGACAAACTGACAACAAACGACAGAAAAAGAGCTCAACAGAAATGAGGCAGAGAAGATTAGATGGTAAGAACAGCTATTTTGGAGAAAACAAGACATCATAATAGCTAGTGCTGACTTAGTATCATTTTGTTTTGAAGTCCCATCAAACTTGTATTCTTCTGTCTCCATTGATCTTAAAAGGTTGTATCTTATTGGATTTTATTATATATGATAATATAAGTAAAAACTTTTATAGACAAGGAGATTATACAGAAACCATTGTTCATTTTCTGTTAATTGGTTCTAAATACCCTGTAATAATGTCATTCTCTTGAATGGTTTTATAGTGTCTGGATATGTTTGGTGCTACAGTATACAAAGTTATACGCAAAGATTTCAAAGAAAAAGACACTATGGTAACTATTTTTATGTCAGGATATCTTGTGGTAAAACACTATTTTGCTCAAATGTTTATGCTTTGACCCGCACTGTTTTGTTGTTATGCCCTCTTTTATCTCAATCCCCCTTTTTTTTAATTATTTACTTTTTCTTTTTATCTTTTTAATTAAGAGAAAAATAAAAAATAGCAGGATACAGTATAGTAACCTACTTTGATTTCCTATTAACTTGATTTGAAATCCTGTATTGCTCTCACCATCTTGTTTTGACTGATTTTCCCCTATTCTGCTTTGCTTGATAGTACCAAGTTCAAAAGTATAGGCAAAACTGTGAAGACATTAAGAATCATTATGAAGCCCATTCTGGTTGACTATTATCTTCTTTTAAAGTCCTGTAATGTCTCCAATGCTTTAGTTTTATTCTTTACTGTTTTGTTCAATTTTATTATAACTGGCAATTCTTCTTAAAATAGCAAGAAGTAATATGGTAAACATTGTTGATCACCTTGTATTTTGGTTTTACATTATCTATTATGTCCATCCTTTTGATTTGACTGACTCTGTTCTGATATGTCGCATTTGGTTTTACTGTCTTCAAAAAAAGTGATAAGAACTGTGGGAGTAATAAAACCCAAAATGTGTAATTGTCATTGTACAAAAGAAAAGAAAAGAAAATGCTCTAAAGAATATAACTGCATATATGTTTAAGTGTATAAGATATATAAGCATATTACTAAGTTTTTTTGAGCATTGAACAAAACTGTTTGCACTCTCACTGTTTGAAAGTCCACTTTATATGCTTCAATTTTGTAACTTGAACAACTATTTCTAAGATGAGACTATGTAATCTATTAACTAGTGATTTCTTACTGTTTATTTTTTAAATTTTCTATTGCTTGTACCCTTTTTCTGCTTTTTTCTTTTTCTCCTTAAATAAAAAATTTAAAAAATTTAGCTCAATCTTAGCATAAGAAGTCTGTTCTCCTCAAATTCCCCTCCCTGGTCCACAGATGTTTTCAGACACTTGGTAACACAGGTGTTTGTGGCTGCTATGTGGGTACAGAACAGTGACTTTCCTTTTAGACCCAAGGCATCATTAATCACAGAACCATGGTGGACCTCAAAACTCAAGGCACCGTGAAATTGATCCACAGGATATTTGGCTCCCTGGATCAAATTCCTGTGCTCAGGAAAGAACCCTGAGAGTCTGGGTGGTGCTGAGGAAAAGACACAAGCCTGGAAACAGGAAAGGACTGGTTCTAACTCAGGTGTAATTGGTGAATAATACTCAAGATGATGATGATAGTGGCAAATATTAAGGGAACAATCATTGAATATTGTACTGAGTTATTTCTCCACTTAAATCCAAATAATAGTTAATTGAAGTACACACATTAAAGTATTTCACTGGTGACAAACCTTTTAGAGACTGAGTACGCAAACTGCAACCCCAAACCCACTTATCACGAAGTTCCAACACTGTCTCTGTGCGTGGTTGCTGGGGTGATATGTGGGCAAGTTGGCTCATGTATCCACAGAGAAGTTTCTGTGTGCGCACTGTGGTACATGTGCCATAGGTTTACCACCACTGCATTATTTCCACCTCATAGACAAGAAAACTGGTGCTAGAGATATTAAATAACTGCTCACGTTCACACAGTCAGAAGACAGGGGACCTGGCCTCAGATCACATCTCACCAACTCTAGTCTTGCAATTGCTTCTATACACCATCTAACTATATCACCCATGTCAGCAAAGTATGTTTCAGGTACATCCCAGACTAAACCTTAACACTGAAACCATGGAAGTAAGGAAGAAAACTAGAGAAAATAAAAAGTGTACCTTTCTGAAGTGAAAGCTTTTCTTTCAAGCAAAGTATAAAACCAATAAGGTCTAAAAAATTTGGTTGTTTTAATTCATTTAAGTAACATTTGGTCCATGGACGTAAAAGTTGTCCTGATTTGGTGGAATTCTAATCAACATTCCAAATGGCATTTTTTCATAGAAATGAAAAAATATCCAGCAGTTGAGATGGAATCAGAATAAGACCCCAAACAACAAAGCAACCCAACAAAAAGCAAACCACAAAAGCAACTCAGCTAGATGTATCACATACTGTGGTCTCATAACAGATTATAGTTACTGTAATATGTAATATGACAGCATGATATATACATAAAAACAGACACATTGCCCAACGGAACTGAATCAAAATTCCAGAAAGAAACCCAAGCATTTATGCTCTTTTGATTTGATCTTTCCTAATGTGTTAAAATACAGTGGAGGGAAGTACAATTTGTTCAGTAAATCATGTTGGGAAAACAATCTCCACATGTACAAGAATGAAATTGGACACTCATCTCACTATATATAAAACCTTGCTCATTGTGGATAAAAAGAGCTAAAACTATGTAGACTTCAAATGTAATGCTTCTGAATAAAACTTCAGCAAATTAATCTAGGAAATTGATCTGGAAAACAATTTCTTGTCTAGAACTCCAAATATAAAGATAACAAAAGCAAATATTCATAGGATAATTGCATTAACCTAAAAATCTTCTACACAGCAAAGAAAAGAGTCAGGAGGAAGCCCTTGCTTGGAAGAAAATATTTGCCAGTTGTACCTCTAAAAGGGAACAATGTTCAAATGTATAAGGAACTCAGGTAACTCAATAGTAACAAAATAAGTAACCTCATTTAAAGATGAACAACATATTTGAAAAGATGTTTCTCAAAATAAGAGAAATAAATGGACAACAGCTATATAAAAATGTTTACGATCACTAATCATTGGGGAGTTGCTGATTAAAACCACAATGAGTTACCATCTCATGCCTGTTAGAATGGGTATTACTCAAAAGATGAAAGATAATAAACACTAGCAAGGATATGAAAAAAAGGGAAAACTTGTGCACTCTTGGTGGGGGTACATATTAGTATTTTCTTTTCTGAGACAAGGTCTTTTTTTTAATTTTATTTAAGGAGAAAAAAGAAAAAAAACAGAAAAAGGGTACAAGTTATACAGAATTTCAGAAAAAATAAACAGTGGGAAATCACTAGTTAATTACATATTGTCATCTTAGAAATAGTTGTTGAAGTTACAAAATTAAAGCATATAGAGGGGACTTTCAAACAGTGAGACTGCAAACAGTTTTGTTCAATGATCCAACAAAACTCGGTAGTATGGTTATCTATCTTAATTACCTGAGACAAGGTCTTGCTATGTAGTTTAAGCTAGCCTTGAACTCACAATGTATCTCAGGCTGTCCTCGAACTCATGGCAATCTTCCTGCCTCAACCTTCAGAGTGCTGATATTACAAGTGTTTCAGCATGCCTGTCTAGTAGAAGTATTTGGACCATGGTATGAAAAATCCTCAAAAAGCTACAAATGGACTTGCCATACGATTTAGTGTTCCACGTCTGGTGTATGACAAGAGGAATTGAGTTACATATGTTGAAGTGGTGTCTGCCTCACCATTTTCACTGCAGCACCATCTATAAAAGCAAGATAGGGAAGCAACCCAAGAGTCCATCAGTGGATGAGAGGATAAGGCATACATGATGCTATGGAATGCCTACAGCCCTAACATACAAGGAACAAGTCTGACATGAGGAGAAACTTACCAATTTGGGGAAAAAATAGGTGCTTCCTACCCGGATGGATCTTGTCTGACTGAAAGCTGGTTACTCTTCAAGGCTCTGCTGCCTCGCTCCAGGTCCATCACATCCTAATCTGATCCACAGGAAGAACAGAGGTTTCCCAGATTCACCCAGCTGCATCGGATGGACAAGGAAGGGCTAAGAGGAGGAAGACTGAGGCCTCTGTGCCCATTGCTCAGGGCCCTCCTGGGGACAGGCACTAGGAGGTTGCCATAGTGTCCTGGGGCCTTCAGGCATGTGCTATCTTGGGGGTGGGAGAATGTGCTCAGTCAATGGCCATTTGCTCATCTACATTTCTTCCTAACATGAAGTATTAGAAACATCATTATTTTCATTGAACATCAGCTGAACACTGCAGAAATTTTTGAATCATGCTTGACAATCGACTTCTCCCTTCTGTTCCCAAGTTGTTAATCAAGAGCATTTTGGGTAAAGACAAACTCCTTTTGTTCCTTTGGGTAAAACTTTATGAAATAAAAGGCAAAAGACTGTATACATCTTGCTGTAAAATGTTGCACATTGCTTCAAAGATGGTGGGTGCTCACGTTGTCTTCACTGCCAATTCCTGAAAGATTCTGGTTCATGATTCGTCTGTTTACAAAGCAAGTCTACCACGTGATGGGTTTATCATCATGAGGCTCAAAAACTTTTTCACAAAGCCTCCATCTAACCTCTTGCCATAGCATCACCTCATCTTTCTGTTCACTTGCAGGTTGGGCATAAATTGCATATAGAGGAAAACCAGGTTCTTCAGGAATGGGAAAATTAGTGATTCCCAGTATATGAATTTCTTTTTTCCTTGGGTTTTGGAGCTGCACTTTTGGAAAGTCTTTTTTTCCCTTGAAGTATCATCTTTTACTTGAAAATAAAAGACAGAATGAAACCAAAAATGAATAGAAGAAAATCATAGACATCAGAAAACACAATCCTTTATCAAATGGTCAACATCATTTTTCACATAGGTTAACATTTTGATGCTTGCATTGCTGTAAAAGATGAAAGAGTCAGAATAGTCTAAACAGCATTGAAAAAGGAACAAAATTACAGCTCTATCCCTCCCAATCCCATGACTTACCACAAAGTTACACCAATTATGACAAAATGGCATTGATATCAAAATAGACAAACCACAAAGTGTCAGTATAAAGTCCCCAAATAGATACCACATAGCAGACAATTGATTTCTGGCAAAGATGCAAAAGCATCTTTGGAGAAAGAACTGTACCCTCAATAAATATCCTGGAACAACTGGATATCCACGTGAAAAAAATGCAAACCTTACAGCACATCAAAAATGTCTTAAGACATCCAAAAGTCAACTCAAAATGTCTCACAGTGAGTTAGCTAAAATGTAGGCGGGTGTGCCCTGAGTCATTGCCTGACTGAAGTCATTCTCTCTGGAATAAAATACATGTTTTTTCCTTAAACAATGCAATGTTATGATGCATGACATATTTATTTCACTAATAAGTATATGTTCAAGGTGCATCCATTTATTTATAAAAATATCCAGTTTATCATTCTTTATGTCTGCATAGTATTCCATTATATAGAAATACCACATCATTTTTATTCATTCCTCAGTTGATGGACATTTAGATTGTTTCAAAAATCTGGCTATTATGGACTGTGTTGCTATAAACATGGATTCACAGATATCGCTGTGGTATGATGTTTTTAGTTCTTTTGGGAAGATACACAGAAGGGGAATAGCTGAGTCTAATAGGACCTCCAATCTTAGTATATTTAGGAATCTCCACACTGATTTCCACAGTGGATGCACCAGTCTATACTCCCACCAACAATGGAGAAGGGTATTTTTCCCCATACCCCCCCAGCATTTGTTATTGGTTGATTTCTTAATACTAGCCTTTGTTTCCAGGATGAAGTGGAATCTCAGTATTGTTTTAATTTGCATCTCTTGAAGGGCCAGTACTGTTGAACATTTTTTTACGTATTTACTTACTGTTTATACTTCTTCATCTGAGAAGTATGTGTTCATCTCAAATGCCCATTTTTGGATTGGGTCTTTAAATCTGGGAGGTCTGATTGTTTAGTTTTTTATATGTTCTCAATAATAATCATTTATCTGAGGAACAGCTGGCAAACATTTTCTCCCACATTGTGGATTGTTTCTTCACTCTATTCATGGTTTCTCTTGCTGTGCAGAAGCTTTTAAGTAGGGTGAGATCCCATTTGTTGATTCTTTGCAGCAAGTCTTGTGCATTCTGAGTTTTATTAATGATAATTTAACTTCTTCCTTTCCTATCTTTGCCTACACTAATGTCTTTGAGAGTTTTACCCATTCTGTCTTCCAACAGATTTAATGTTTCTGTTTTAATATTAAGATATTTAATGCATTCTGATTTAGCTTAGTATATGGTGAAAGATATGGATCCAGTTTTAATCTTTGGCATGTGAAAAGCCAGTTTTTCCAACACCATTTATTATAGGACTATGTCTCTTCCAATGAATGTGTTTGACACCTTTGTCAAAGATAAATAGCTTAGTGTATCTTCAGTTATTTCTGTATCTTCTAATCTCTTCCATTGACCTT
Source organism: Cavia porcellus (assembly GCF_034190915.1). NCBI lineage: Eukaryota > Metazoa > Chordata > Mammalia > Rodentia > Caviidae > Cavia > Cavia porcellus. The sequence goes on from NW_026947489.1 coordinate 38,256,822, forward strand.
CAGGTCTGATTTTTTGCCAGCACCACATTGTTTTTATCACAGTAGCTTTATAGTATAATTTGAAGTCAGGGATTGTGATGACCCCTGTTTTGTGTTTGTTGCCTAGGATCACTTTTGCTATTCTAGGACTCTCCTGATTCCAGATGAATTTTAGGATTGTTTTCTCTAACTCTGTAGAATGTTATTGGAATTTTAATTGGGATCACATTGAATCTGTATAACAGTTTTGAACTTATGGCCAATTCACTATATTGGTTCATCATACCCAAGAACACGGGATATCTTTCCATTTTCTAATATTCTCATCATTCTCCTTTTTCAGAGTACTATAGTTTTCAATGTAGAGGTCATTTTCATCTTCCATTAGACTGATTCCTAGGTATTTCATTTTTTGGATGCTATTGTAAAAGGTACAATTTCCCTGCTTTCTCTCTCAGTGATTTTGCTATTCTTACGCAAGAAGGCTATTGATTTTTCACTGTTGATTTTATAACCAGCTATATTACTAAATTTGATTATTAAGTCTAGAAGTCTTTTGGTGGAATCTTTGGGGTCTTCCAAGTAGAGTATCGCATCACCTGTAAATAATGATAATTAACTTCCTCCTTTCCTATCCTTATTCTTTTTATTCCTTTCTCTTGTCTAATTGCTCTGTCTTAAGTTTCCAGAACCATATTGACTAGGAGTGCAGACAGTGGACATCCTTGTCTTGCTCCTGATTTTAGAGTGAAATCTTTCTGGATTTGTCCCTTTAGTAAGATGTTGGCTGTTGGTTTGTTGGAGATGACTTTTATCAGATTGAGATAGAGACCATCTATACCAGTTTTCAGTAGGGTTTTATGAATGGATGCTGGACTTTGTCAAAAGCTTTTTCTGTATCTGTTGAAATGATCATAGGATTTCTGTCCTTGGCTCTGCTAATATGATGATTACACCTATGTGTAATGTCCTTGGCTCTGCTAATATGATGATTTATGTATGTTGAATTGAAATGCCTTTAGACACTCCAAAATGTAGAGTTATACTACAAAAGTCCCATCAGATTCATTCTTAATTTGATAGATTTTGAAAAAGAGCTTGGCCTTAATATAATAGGTGACTGCATCTGGCCACAATATAATAAACTTTTCTCTGTCTAGGGGCAGGTCTTTTAAAATGACTTCTGAGAGTAGACAGTGCCATGTTTCCAATGAGTTTGATGCCTAGTCCATGAGAGAAGAATGGAAAGATGGCATTTTGGCAGTGCCAGGGCTTCAACCTAGAGGACTGGGTTAGAACACTACCCTTTGCTACCAAAAGGATAACATTCCAACACACAGGCAGTCACTTTGTCATCCCTGAACTGCTGTGAGGAAACCGCATGGGACTCTCTTGTTTCCCTTTCATGCTGTGACACTTGAGGAGGCTGAGAGGCAGCTGTTGGGTGCATCTTGTAGTTGAGCTTCAAGGGAAGCCCCAGTTACTAGGGTAAGATCCTGCACTCCCTTATGTGGGAGACAACTCCAGTGACACCCTTTGAATCCAAAACAATTACTGTGACTTTGATTATCTGGAGACTCATTTCCTTATACTGATATGTAAAAAGCTGGCTAGGATTTTTTTTCTCTTTAATTGGCTCTAAGCATTGCAAATAAGGCTAGCGGAGGTGCTAATATGTAATCTCTATAGCCAACAGACAGTCCTGTTTCCTCACATAGTGTTCTCCATACAGTACAGATATGTACAGGATACGAGCATGCAAGATGTTAGAGCAAATAGCTCTGGGAATGTCAATTGGGTACAAGCCTCAAGATAAGAGGCTATGACTCCCCAGGGCACAAGAGTTTACATACCAAAAACTAAAGTGATAGCCCTCCAAAACAATTCCACTGCTACCTTAATTGTATTATGTAAATTGATCCTTCTGCATATCTTTATCTCTGCAATTTACAGAGATGCCAATCTTGCACCTGGCCAGCCAGCTCAAGTTACTCATATAATTCCCCACCATCACTCATCCTTGAGCCACCCCCTCTTCTTCACAAGGTAATAAACTCTGGGAGAGGCCTAAGATCAAGGCCTTTGTCTGCATGTCCTCACAAGGATTGGACTTAGGAACCTTTGACTGCCCTTAACTTGGAACATGTCTTGGTGTCTTCACTCTCACCATGAGTTGCACTGGTGGTGGTAGATTGAAATTGAGTTGCTAAGATACCAATAATGTATCAGCAAAATTAGAAATATAATATTTTGGATTGTGAGGAAAACAAAAAAAGAGGATTACAATACTCGGATGACTGAACTTGATATTTGGGCTTACAATACCTTATGGAACATATAGTGTAACTCAGACATGGTCTTTTCAGTTCTAACTCACAGAGTGTTACAACTGTCACTGTGACTAGCCTACCTTAACTAACACTCCCTAGACAGGGAAAAGAAAAGCATCTTTGTTATTGTCTTAGCTGTCTATCTGGAGTAACCTGTCTCCCTATAACACCATCTTACAGCAAATCCTGCATTGTCAGTTTCCCAGTGGGGGTGTGGGAGGAATCAATGCCCACATGAGGTGCAGCTGGGCTTTCTTCCTCTGGTCCTGCAGACTGAGCTCAAAGTGTGGGCTAGGTGTCCCCTCTCAAGACCAGAGAAGAAATAAGCGGCTTTGGGCACCACTTGTGGAACCACCTCCGGCAGTAGGCAGACCCTCTACCATGGAAGGTGCATTTCCTCAGTGGTGGTAGCCTGGAGGCTGTCTCAGTACTTCTCACCACATGGGCCTCTGTGTAGGGCAGCTCATGACAGGGCAGCTAACTTCACCAGCACCAGCATGAGACCTGAACACAGAGGAAGTGTGAGCCAGGTGGAAGCTATTTCATATAGAATTCGGTAGTATCCCACCATCTTGTTTTCTACAGCTCAGAAGCCAGTGTCTAGGTATAGTGCTCACTCTAGGAGAGAGGATTAGGCCTGGGGTGAACACAAGGAGTGTGATTCTTGAGAGCTGCTTTTAAAGCTGCCTTCTACCATTCAGCACAGCCCCGTGATACACAGGTACTTTTGACCTGCAAACTCATTTAAATTACACTGTAGTTAGTCAGCAGGAAAAAAAATCCTGAAGTCTAATCAGGTTCAGTACCCATCCAGGGTCCATTGCAAAGAACCAGGGCTCAATCCCAGAACTACTTCTGGCCAGTTACTCAAGGCTGCCTTCTGAGAAAAATAAGCACATATTGGATGGGTTGACTAAAAGGAGCAGTTCTCTGTTTCTCTCATTTCCTCTCACTGAGGAATACTCATGTTTCCCCTTTCAATTTTTTTCAGTAATTCAGCCCAGGGTTCTGTGATTATAGATTCTGGATCCCCCACTTTTCTGAAGGGAATACAAGGAGGTTCTGTCTGGTTCCATGTGACTGAGTGGCCAAGAAAAGATCTAGGAGTCAAGCTGGGTGAGACCATCTGGAGCTTTAGCTTTGAGTCAATATATAGGTGGATACTGACATTCTACAGCGAGAAAGATATAACAGGTTGAAGCAGCCTCCAGGACAACTACAAAGCAAGAGTCCAAGTGCCCAACATAACATCTCTGAAGACTGAGAACCTGACCCCACAGGACAGTGGGAAGTACAAGGCACAAAGCTGGTCAACTGATGGAAAAGAATCTCTCCAAGTTTTCTACCTCAAAGTCTATGGTAAGTGACATCTCTTCATTCTAAAACCATGGCATCATCCTTATTTTGAGCCTAGGAATGTCATAGACCAAATTTTGCAGGATTCTTTTGAGATTCTAGCCACCAGAATATCCTGAAATATCTCTCCTGAAATGGAGAGTGTTTAATACAAACACAGAGTAAAACTGAGATTTGCACCAGAAAGAAAATCACTTCAGAGAATTGGGGGGAAATGGGAATTTGTGGTTATTTTCCATGACGTTAAATTAGGTAGGCCTCTCCATTCTTACTGGGCTTGGAGAACTGTGGAGTTCTAAGCAAGCAGTACACACCCACTTTCCCTGGAGTCCAGCCTGTTTGGGACCCTCGCACCATCTGGGTGCAGTGGAACAGCTAGGCAGGTCTGGGGTGCCTGCATCCACCTCCCCGTGTGTCTAGAGGACTGTGGATTTCTAAGCCAGCAGGCAAACACCATCATCCTGGGGTAAGTGTCCCACGCACTTTCCCCCGAGCCCAGCTTGTTTGGGACCCTTGAGCCTTCCAGATGCAGTGGATCAGCTAGGCAGGTCTGAGGCGCCTGCATCCACCTCCCCATTCCGGCTTCACTTGGAGAACTGTAGAGTTCTAAGCAAGCAGGCAGGTGCCCACTTTCCCCAGAGCCCAGCCTGTTTGGGACCCTCTCACCTTCTGGGTGCAGTGGAACAGCTAGGCAGGTCTGAGGCGCCTTCATTGACCTCCCTATGTGTTTGGAGGGCTGTGGAGTTCTAAGCAAGCAGGCGAACACCACCAGTTCCAGAGGCCCAGTGTCCTGGGGTAAGTGCCCCGCGCAATTTCCACCCCCAACCCCGCTTGTTCGGGAGACTCCAGCCTTCCAGGTGCACTGGAACAGCTAGGTAGGTCTGCGGTGCCAAATCTTTCTCCTTATTTCAGCTGTGCTTGGAGAACTGTGGAGTTCTAAGCAAACAGGCAGGTGCCCACTTTCCCCAGAGCCTTGTTTGGGACTGTGGAGTTCTAAGGAAGCAGGTGAGTGCCACGGGTTCCAGAAGCCTGGCAGCCTGAGGGAACCAGGTGCCAGAGTCCCAGGAGCTGAGGGCATAGAAGTGAATTTCCAACAGATCCTGAAGAAGCTTTCGAATAACACTTGAAACACAGAAATATAGGAAAATGATAAAACGAAAGACCAAATTACAATCTCAAAACTCCAGCCCATCCCAAGAAAACTTATGAGTGATGTATATAGAAGAAAATATATGCCATACACCTCAGATATCGAACATAATAGCAACTGAAATAAACAAGCAACTCCAAGAAGCTTTAAAGGAATTCAAACTGCAAATAATCTCCCAGGTAAAAAAAGAACTGATAAAAGAAATGAAAGAGATGCTGAACATATCTACAGAAAACACAGTTAAAAAATTGGAGGAACTAAACAAAAAGATAGAATCCCTAAATGAGCAATATAAGAAACAAACAATACATAAAGCAGATGCACAGAGATATACAGGAAATCAAAAATTCCACTGAAAGCTGTAAAAACCACCTCAATGAAAGTGAAGACAGAATTTCAGACCTTGAAGTCAGGACTGCAGCTAGTGAACAGGAAAGGAGAGATCTTTTAAAAATAACAAAGAATCAGGAAATAACAATTCAACAACTGCAAGATGACACAAAGAAAAACAACATAAGATTGATAGGGATCAATGAAAAAGAAGGGGATGACATAAAGGATGTCAAAAGGCTATTTAGAGATGTAATAGCTAAAAATTTCACAAGCATGAGATCACAAACCGACATCAGGTTCAGTGAAGCATATAGAACTCCAAATAGTCATAACCAAAATAAAACTACACCCAGACATATAATAATCACCATCCCAGAAATACAACACAAGAAAAGATTATTAAAAGCTGTCAGAGAAAAAAGACAGATCACTTATAAATGAAAACCTATCAGAATCACAGCAGACTTCTCAGCACAAACAATAAAGTCAAGAAGAGCATGGAGTGAAGTATTCCAGATCCTAAAGGAAAATGATTTCCAACCTAGACTGATGTACCCTGGAAAACTATCCTTCAAAACTGATGGTGAAATGAAATATTTCCATGACAAAGAACTTCATGATTACCAAGCCAACCCTGCAAAAAATATTGAAAGACAGTTTAGATACACTTAGGAAAAAATCACTAAGCAAAGCAGATAATTACACAGAACAGAAAGATAATGATGCAACAGCAGAAAGATAACATGTCAACAATAAACCAACATATAACAGTTATAACCATTAAAGTAAAGGGTCTCAATGCACCAGTTAAAAGAAACAGCCTGGCAGAATGGATCAAGAAACAAAATCCAACCATATGCTGTCCACAAGAAACCCATCTAACCCAGAAGGATACTCACAGATGGAAAGTCAAAGGATGGAAAACAATACTTCACTCAACAGGAACCCAAAAAAAGCAGGAGTAGCAATTCTGTTTGCAGACAATGTGAACTTTAAACCAATAGTGATCAGAAGAGACAAAGAAGGTCACTACATACTCGTTAGGGGAAAATTTCAAGAGGAAGAGATAACTATCTTAAATATATATGCACCAAATTCCAGAGCACCCAGTTATATAAAACAAGTATTAACAGAAATGAAAAATCAAATTATCAGTAACAAAATTCTAACAGGAGACTTTAAAACACCGTTGACACCAAGGGACAGATCAACTGGACAGAAAATCAGCAAACAAATAACAGAACGGAATCACACCTGTGAACAAATGGACTTGATAGACATATACAGAGTGTTGCATCCAACAACATTAGAATACACATTCTTCTCAGCAGTACATGGGTCATTCTCTAAAACAGACCATATATTACTCACAGAACATATTTAAATAAATGCAAAAGAGTTGAAATTATCCCTTGCATGTTATCGGATCATAGCGCTTTGAAATTAGAAGTTAATGATAAAAAGTACTGCAAAAATCCCACAAACACATGGAAACTGAATAAATCTTGGGAAATCAGTGGGGCACAGGGGAAATTAAAGAATAAATTAAACAATACCTACAAGAAAATGAAAATAAACATACAACTTACCGGAATCTTTGGGACGCAATGAAAGCTGTCCTCAGAGGAAAATATATTGCACTGAGTTCCCATATCAGGAAAACAAAATGAATACAAATAAATAATCTGATGCTACACCTCACACAGCTAGAAAAAGAAGAGCAAGTCAAGCCCAAAGCCAAAAGAAGAGAAGAAATTATAAAAATGAGAGCAGAAATCAATGCAATAGAGACTAAGAAAACAATCCAAAGAATCAATGAATCAAAGAGTTGGTTCTTTGAAAGAATAAATAAAATTGATAAGCCCCTGGGCAACCTTATTTTTAAGTGGAAGAAAAAGCTCAAATTCATGCAATAAGGAATGGAAGGCGAAACCACTACAGACTCTGTGGAAATGCAGATCATCAACACCTAGTTCCAAACCCTCTACTCTCATGGTTCAATGACAAAGAAAAAATAGACAGATTCCTAGAAACATATGAGGTACCAAAGCAAGGCCAAGAAGATGTAAACTGCTGAATAACTCAATTTCTATTAATGAAATTGAAAATGTAATCAAGTCCTTACCTACAAAGAAGAGCCCAGGCCCAGAGAGATTCACTGCAGAATTCTACAAGAAATACAAGTAAGACCTAATGCCGACACTCCTCAAACTCTTCAATGAAATTGAAAGGGAAGCAATCCTTCCTAAATCATTCCTGGAAGCAAATATTACTCTAGTACCAAATCCTGAGGAAGACCCAACAAAAACAGAGAATTACAGACCAATCTCCCTAAGGAACACAGATGCAAAAATTCTCAATAAAATATTGGCAAATAGGATGCAGCAAATCATCAAGAAGATTATACACCATGACCAAGTGGGATTCATCACAGGCATGCAGGGATGGTTCAACATACGTAAATCAATCAATGTAATAAAGCCAATGTAATAAAGCCATCATATCAATAAAGCCAAAAGTAAGAATCACATGATCATTTCTATAGATGCAGAAAAAGCTTTTGATAAGGTCTAACATTCATTCATGATAAGAACTTTACAGAAAATTGGAATAGATGGTCTTTACCTCAATATAATAAAGGCTATCTATGAGAAACCTACAGCCAGTATCATACTAAATGGCCAAAAATTGAAGGCCTTTACTTTAAAATCAGGCACAACACAAGGATATCCTTTATCACCACTCCTATTTATTATAGTACTGAAAATACTAGCCAGAGCAATTAGGCAAGAGAGAGAAATAAAAGGGGTAAAGATAGGAAAAGAAGAAGTTAAATTATCATTGTTTGCAGATAACATGATACTCTACATAGAAGACCCCCTAAACTCCATTGAAATACTCTTAGATATAATAAATAAATTCAGTAATGTAGCTGGATACAAAATCAATACTCAAAAATCAATGGATTCCTATACACTAACAACAAGATCACAGACAGAGAAATAAGAGAAGCCACACCCTTCACACTAGCAACCAAAAAAATGAAATATTTAGGAATTACTCTTACAAATGAAGTAAAAGACCTATACAGGGAAAATTATAATACACTGAAAAAAGAAATTGAAGATGATGTTAGAAAATAGAAAGACATCCCTTGCTCATGGATAGGAAGAATAAACATTGTGAAAATGGCCATTCTCCCAAAACTCTTATACAGATTCCATGCAATCCACTTAAAAATACCATCCACATAACTCATAGATCTAGAGAAATCACTCCTAAAATTCATCTGGAGTGAGAAGAGACCTAGAATAGCAAAGACAGTTCTAAGCAGCAAAGGCAAGGCAGGAGGCATCACAATCCCTGACTTGGATTTATACTACAAAACTACTGTAATAAAATCCCCATGGTACTGGAATCAAAACAGAGCCAAAGATCAATGGAATATATTAGAAGATACAACCACAACTACAAGCACACTCAATCACCTTATTTTTGATAAAGGAGCCAAACAGGTTCACTGGAAGAACGACAGTCTCTTTAATAAATGGTGTTGGAAAAACTGGCTCTCCATTTGCTGAAAACTAAAACTAGAACCATGCCTATCACCATGTACTAAATTAAAATCTAAATGGATTAAAGATCTGAATATTAAAACAGAAACACTAAATCTATTGGAAGACAAATGGGGTAGAAACTTTGAAGACATAGAGATAGGTAGAGAATTCATGAACAGGACTCAAACCACATAGGAAATATTTCCCAGAATCAATAACTGGGACCACCTCTTATTAAAACCTTTCTGCATGTCAAAAAAATCTCCAGCATAGTGAAAAGAAAACGCACAAACTGGGAAAAAATCATAGTGAACTCTCTCTCAGACAAGGGACTTCTGTCTAAAACATATAAAGAATTAAAAAAAAATCAGACCCCCAAAATTCAAAGATTCAATCCAAAAATGGGCATCTGAGATGAATACACAATTCTCAGATGAAGAAATACAAATGGCAAATAAATACATGAAAAAATGTTCATCATCATTACTCATTAGAGAAATGCAAATTAAAACCACACTGAGATTTCATCTCACTCCTGAAAGAATGGCCAGGATCAAGAAAACCAACAACAACAAATGCTGGAGAGGCTGTGGGGAAAAAGAAACTCTCCTGCACTGTTGGTGGGAGTGAAGACTGGTACAACCATTGTGGAGGTCAGTCTGGAGATTTCTCAAAAAGCTGGGCTTGGAATTCCCATTTATTCCAGCTATTCCACTTCTGGGCATATCCCAGAAGAACTGAAAGCATCATACCACAGTGATATATGTGCACCTATGTTTATAGCAGCACAATTTGTAATCACCAGATCTTGGAAACAACCCAAGTGTCCATCAACTGAGGAATGGATAAAAAAGTTGTGGTATTTTTATACAGTGGAGCACTACTCAGCTATAAAAAAGGATCATATTGAGATATTTATAAATAAATGGGCACAGCTTGAGACCATACTCATAAGTGAAATAAATCAAACCCACATGTATGAATACCAGATAGTTTCCCTAGTATAAGAAATGATTCAAATATATAAAAGTATGTGGTAATCATGATTCCCCATTATGTGGCCTTGAAGCCTTATAAAGCTTTCACTCATTAATTGGAATAGCTTTTTTCTGGGCTGCTTGATATTATTGCCTGTGATGAAATGAACAGCTATTTTGAAGAAAACAGGACTTCATAATAGCCAGTGCTGATTTAATATCATATTGTTTTGAAGTCCTACCATGCTTTTGTTCTTCTGTCTCTATCGGTTCAATCATTTTGTATCTTATTGGATTTTATTATGTGTGAAAGCATAAACAAAATTTTTATGGTCAAGTAGATAGTACAGTAACCATTGTTCATTTTCTGTGGGTTGGTTCTGAATGCCCTGAAATATTTTCATTCTCTTGAATGGTTTTATACTATTTTGTTATGTTTGATACTATAGTGTATAAAGGTATACTCAAAATATGTCAAGTAAAGAGACACTAAGGTAGCTACTATTATGTTGGGTTGTCTATGTTGCTTTAATTGTTCTGTTCTGATCTATTTTGTTATGTCCTCCTTTATCTTAATCTTTTTAAAATAAATATTAAAAAAAAAGAAATACACATGAGAGGCAGGAGATATCCAGGGTCAGATTGGGCTACAAAGTGAACCCAAGTCCATCCTGAACTGCAGAGGAAGATCCTGTCTCAAAAAGACAAAAAAGAAATACATGAAATAAATCAATTTATAAGAAGAAAAGTTTTATTTTGGTCCATGATTTCCCAAGTTCCATTTCACAGTCTCTTGGCCCTGTTGCCTTTGGGCTTGTAGTGAGCAGAACACTGTGGTGGGGAGTGTATTGCAGAGAAAGCTGCTCCCCTCATGGTGGCAGGGAGCAGAGAGAGGAACGAAAGGGAGATTCCAATGTAACTTCAAGGATATTCCTTCCCTGATCTCATTTCCTCACTGAGGTTGTAGTCTAAGGAGAAAAAACTAGAACTTCACATTAGTATAGACAGAAATGTGGACTCTCACACTCTGTTGGTGATGATATAAATTAGTATAGCCATTATGGAAAACAGTTGGAAGACTTTTTGAAAATTTTTTTAAAAGCCACCTACACGGGGCTGGGGATTTAGCTCAGCGGCATAAGCGCCTGCCTTGCAAGCAGGCAGTCGTGAGTTCGATCCCCGGTACCGATAAAAAGGAAAAAGACAAAAAAAAAAAATTAAAAAGCCACTACACAACATGATCCAGCAATCCCATTACTGGGTATAGATTCAAAAGAAATGAAATCATTACATAAATGAGATTCTTGCTTCCCTGTTTATCCCACTATGATTTGTAATGGCCAAAATATGCAATCAACCAAATCCATATTACTGAACTTTTGTTGGATCATTGATGGGCACTGTCTGCAATCTCATTGTATGAATGTTCACTTTACATGCTTTAATTTTATAATTTGGACAACTATTTCAAAGATGACAATATGTAACCTATTAACTAGTGATATCTTACTGTATGTTTTCCTTGAAATTCTGTATTATTTGTACCCTTTTACTGCTTTGGTTTTTTTTTTTTATTTTATTTCCTTTCTTTTTTTTTCCTCTTTAAATAATAAAAAAAAATATGCAATCAACCAAGATGTTCATTGATGGTGAATAAGTGAAATAGTCACTCCTATACAAAATGGAATAGTATCCAGTCATAAAACTGGTAAAATACTATCATTTAAAGCAACATGAGTGCAACTGGAGGATATGTTAAATAAATTAAACAGGCACAGAAAGACAAGTGCTGCATGTCCTCAATTATTTGTAGAAACCAAAATTATTGTATCAATCACATAGCAGTAGAGTAAGAGTCACTAGAAGATAGGAAAAGATGATAATGAGAGGATAGATAATGTTCTGTAGCACAACAGAGCAAGAGTTTCAATATTTCAAAATTACTAGAGGAGAAAGTTAATAAAACATAGAAATGATGTTTGAGTAGATGAAAATACTAGTTACTCAGGTTTCATCATTATATATTATACACATGTATTGAATTACAATATTGTACCCCATAAATAATACAAATATTTCCCATAAGTTAAAAATAAAACAAAAAATATTGTCAGCCATTTAAATCATGACATGAAAGAGATTGGGAGGTAACTAACCAGAAGACCAGTGGTGTCCAGTAACTCAAGTACAGATGGAAGAGGCTGTCTCTTTGGAGCTCTGCTCTGCACTAATACATCAAAATCTCTGTCATTGCCCCAGAGAACAGTGGTATTTTAATGACCCAGGTGAAATAAAAGCCAGTGAGTATAATGTGCAGCAGGGTTTGAGAATCACTAATGTAAAATAGAGCCATCTGTCCTGAGGAAACAGCTTGGACTTTGCACTCATCGAAGCCAGGCAGGAAACAACATCAGGTGAGAAGTGGGTCTGAAAGTGGGAGCCACATGAGAGGGCTGTGTAAGGAATAGTTAACCTGCCAAGCTACTACACAGATCCAGGCCAGAACATCCAGAAGACAGGCATTTCCTTCTCAGACATCAGCACAGGAAGGTTCTGCTAAAACCAAATCAACAAGACCAAAACAAACCACATCAGACCCCTTCCTGAGTGTACTCTGCAGAGAACCACTGTGAGTAATGAGGTCTTGAGAAGACTCTTTTGTTCTGACCTATGGGGATTCCTCATCATAAAAACTAGTTCCTTGCTTCCTCCTGCATAAAATAATATGAATCTGTCTTAAATATAAGAGAACAAGGATCACAGATAGGTGAGAAAAACTCAGGAGCAAGAGAAACCTCAGACTGAGAATCCAGCAGGACCTGGGCTTTTTTTTTTTTTTTTTTTGTAAGATTCTAATTACATTTTCAATTTCATTAACTGAAATTGGGTTATTCAACATTTTTACATCTCTTGATTCAGCTTTGGTAGTTCGTGTTTCTAGGAATCTCTCCATTTCTTCTGTGTTATCAAACCTATGAGAGTAAAGGTTTTCAAAGTAGGTATTGATGATCTGTATTTCCACAGGGTCTGCAGTGATTTCACCTTTTTTCATTTCTTATTTCATGAACTTGAGTTTTTTCTTTCTTCTTTTTGCTAAAGTTGGCTATGGATTTATCAATTTTATTTATTCTTTTGAAGAACCAACTCTTCAATATATTGATACTTTGTATTGTTTGCTTAGTTTCAATTGCATCAATTTTTGCTCTATTCTTTATAATTGCTTCCCTTATTTTAGCTTTGGGCTTAACTCATTCTAGAATTCTGAGGTGCAGCATTAGGTTATTGATTTGTGTTCATTCCATTTTCCTGATGTGGGAGTTTACTTCTATAAATTTTTTTCATTGTGTCCCATAAGTTCCAGTAATATTTACTTACATTTTTTGTTCAATTGTAGATATTGTTTAAGTTCTTTAATTTCTTCTGTGACCCATTGGTAGTTTAAGAGACTGTTATTTAATTTCCATGTGTCTATGTGGTTCTTGTGAGTATTTTTGTCATTAATTTCCAATTTTATTGCATTATGGTCAGCTAATATGCATGAAATTATTTCAATTCCTTTGCATTTACTTCTTTTACTGTGAGCTAGTATATGTTCTATTTTAGCAAATAACCCATGTGCAGTTGAGAAGTGTATTATGATGTTGGGTGGAACACTCTGTATACATCTACTAAGTCCATTTGTTCACAAATTTGATTCAGTTCTATTATTTCCTTGCTAATTTTTGTTTGGTTGATCTGTCTCTTTGGGATAATAGGATGTTAAGGTTTCCTGTTGTAACTATTATTCCTTATTTGATTTTTCATGTCTATTAAGATTTGTCTTAGTTGGGTACTCCCATATTTGATGCATATATATTTATGATTGTAATCTCTTCTTCAAGTTTTCCCCTAAAGTGTATTTAATGACCTTCTTTATCTCTTTTGATTATTCTTGGTTTGAAATTCATGTTGTCTGCAAACCAAATAGCTACCCCTGCTTTTTTCTGGGTTCCTGTTGTATTGAGTACTGTTTTCCATCCTTTGACTTTTAGTCTATGAATTTCCTTTTGAGTTAAATATATTTCTTTTGCACAGTATATTGTTGAATTTTGTTTCTTAATCCACTCTGTTGGTCAGTTTCTTTCTATTGGTGAGTTGAGACCATTGACATTGATCGATATAATTGATATGAACTGACATATTCCTGTTATGCTATCTTTCTGTTGTTAGTTTTCTACTCTTCCTGTTTAATTATTTGCCCTGCTTAGTGACTTCCTTCTGCTGTTGTCCTTGGGACTGTAGTTATCTTTGTCTCCTTCTAGAATGTCTTTCAGTACTCTTTGTAGTGTTGGTTTGGTGGTCATGAATTTTTTCAGTTGTTCTCTGTCATGGAGGTATCTTATTTCTCCATCATTTTCAAAGTTAGTTTTGCAGAATACATCAATCTGGGTTGAAAGTTGTTCTCTCTCTCGGGACCTGAAATACTTCACTCTAAGCTCTTCTGGTCTTGAAGGATTGTGCTGAAAGGCTGCCGTGATTCTGATAGGCTTTCCTTCATAAGTGGTCTGTTTCTTTTCTTTAACAGCTTTTAGTATTCTGCTCTCATGCTGAATTTCTGAGATCCTAATTATTATATGTCTGGATGTACATTTATTTTGGTTATGACTAATTGGATTTCTGTATGCCTCATTTACCTGTATATCAAATTCTTTTCTCATGTTTGGAAGTTTTTCTGCTATTATTTCTGTAGTCTTTGGATATCATTTGTGTTGATCTTTGCTTTTTGTTGGCACCTATTAGATTACATTGTTTCTCTTTGCATCATCTTGAAGCTGTTAAATTACTGTTTCCTGGTTCCTTGTTATTTTTAAAATATCTTTTCTTTCATGATTGTAAGCTTCCATTCTGTCTTGAAAATCTGAGAGTCTATCTTCAGCTTCATTCAAGCATATTTGCCAGCTTTCAGAGGAATTTTTAATTTCCTGAATGTCCTTTTGAATCTGTTTCACACATTCTAATTCTGTGTTATGTAGTTCATTCAAGGTTTCCTTCATTTTCTTATGTTTTTCTATCTTTTTATATAGCATTTCTTTCATAATGCTTGTCATTTCTTTCTTTACCTGAGAGACTATTTCTGATCTGATTTTCTCTATAGCTTCATGGAGTTATTTCTTTACTTCAGTTGCTATCATTTCAGAAAGTTCAAGTGTGATTTCCAATATCTTCCATTTCAGTATCTTCTGGGTTTGTTCTCAGTGGGCTGGAGGACTGACACTGAATCTTGCTCTTTTGTTTTAGTATTTTTGTCTGGGACCCATACAGATGGCCAGGCACCCTCCCTGTGAATTTTGCTGGAATGCTGTGCTGGAAAGATCTTTATTCCTCTGATATCCCCATGGCCGCACCCTTGTACTGTGGTTCTGGAGCCTTGTACTCTGTAACTGAGAGGCTGGCCAGGCATCCCCCTGATGGATTGCATTGGGTTGCACTAGGATGCTGGGCTAGGCAGAGCTCGGATCCTCCATGCAGCTAGCAAGGACACACCCTAGGAGTGTGACACTACCAGGGCCTTAAACCTGACTGGAAGGAGTTCAGGGCCTCAGGACCATGCAACTAGCCTGAGCGCATCTCCAACCTTGTTAGGTTATTTTAAAATGGGATTATTTAGTGAACATTCATTCTAGTTACTGAATCATAATGTATTTCAATTAATGGTTGTTGTTATTTTATATAAGACATAGTTATGCTATGTTCCTTAGGCTGTCCTCAAATACCTGGGCTCATGTAATACTTCTACCCAAGCCTCCTGAATAGTAGGGACTATTGGCTGTGCAACCCGACCTGGCTCACTTAATTCTTACAACAGTATGATGAGGTCTGAATCAGCGTCATCCTCATTGGAATAGTGACAAATTATAGGCACAGAGAGATTGTGTGGCTTGCCCAAGGTCACAAAGCAGGGACAGGAAATCCAAACTTCCAGCCTAGTATGTAGGTACCCCAGATGTGAATGCTGGAGACAGAACCAGAAGCACAAGACTTCCAGGTTCCAAAGCACTTCCAGGTTCCAAAACACCAATTTTGGCCATTGCCACACTGGAGAGGCAGAGATGATACTTTATAGAGAAGAAAACCAGTGCAGAGGGTGAGGACATGAGGTGGAGAGGAACGCAGAAAGCAGGGAGCTGGTTTACTGTTGACTCCAGACTTTCTCAGTCTTAATGGGCTCCACTGTAGGGCCTGGAATGCTCTCCAGGATGATGCCAGGCTGCATGAACCTTCAACCCCAGGAAAACCCCAGCTTTCAGTATCCCTCTTCAGGCTGCAGCCTCCACTCCTTAGAGTATCTCAAGGGCCGGGAAGAAGGCTCCACTCAACTCTTTTGGGCCAACTGAGATTAGAAGTCTCTCATCTGGATGAAAGTGTCAAGTCAGATCTGAAACCCTGAATCCTTAGGGGTCCCAATGCCCCATGGTAATTCTGGAGCTTCAGTTCAGGTGCAGTCATGGAGAGAATGAGCCAAACCCAGACTTGTCCTTAAGGCACTTTGCCCTTTACTGCTTCCCCTGGGACATAGCTCACAGACCTGCATCTGCAGACACATATTTGCTCTGAAGTCTTCTCTTGCTGGCAAATTACCACTCCTTCCAAGATTCTGTTATAACCATTTCTATCACAGCTAGGGTCATTCAGGAAAGAAAAGGAGAGAGCACTCCAGAGCCACAAGCAGCTCTGCACAAGCCCCTCAGAGCCACCCACATTGCCAGTGATATTGCACCACCTGCTGGCTGAGGTCCATACTGCCTGCTGAGTATCCTGAAAGGAGCCCTGCACCATCTGGTCATCCCTGAACAGAACTTTCATGAGCTCCTACTGGGTGCACATGCCTCTGGCATATAGGACAAAAGCAAGCCCTTGTCTTTGAGGAGCCAGGTGAGTGTGAGGTAGAGGCAAATCCAGCCAGCAGGTAGCCATGAGTGCTACCTGCAGAGTCCCTAAATGCAGCTCCCTTCATCAGGGATGGAGGGCAGGGAATAGTCCACAGGAGGTGAGGGGATCTCAAGATTGTGGAGGGGGGCAGCTGGAAGCCTAGAGTCAGGTCTGCGCACTGATGGAAGTCAAGCAGACACAGCCTGGGGGAGGCTGAACCTACAGGGCTCGGACCAGGGCTCCTGTGCCTGTGCTCAAGTGTTTCAGTGTGTGGGAAGCTGGCCAAGGTGAGGGTTTTGAGGTCTACTAAAAAGAGAAGTGTAGGGAGCAATTGATGCTGGAGATTGATCACATGTGTAGGGCTAAAGCAAGACCAGCCCTAAAAACACAGAGTCCAAAACAAGCCACAGAAACAAACTGTTCCAGCTCCAAGAAGGCAAGGCACCCAGACCAGCCAGGCAAATAAGTTGCTGGGCAGCAACGTTGACACTGGCATTCTCCTTCAGAGTGTATAAATAAAGGTGCTACAGTGTTTGAGCTGTCCCTTCTCTCCCATCAGGAGAGAGGGTTCCACTTGAACCCAGCTTTTGTCTCTTCTTTATTTTCTCATTGCTTCACCATCCTTCCCCCTAGGTACATCTAAAGCTGCAGTTGGTTGCTATAAGTGATACCTGAACATAGACCAGGGTAAGAAGAAATAGTGAGTGAGGGGACACTTCTCATTTGTATGCAACAGTGGGGAGGAGTGAATAGGCAGTGGTCAGTATTCATCACTGGAGTGAACTGATACTGGCAGCATCAGGTGTAAAGGTTGGGGATTCAGTAGGGCCAAAAAATGAACTCAATAATGCCAAACAGAGAAATAGGTTTATGAAAAGCCAAAGGTAAAAAAAAAATCTTGGTTTTACCAGTTGTTAAACATAGAGCAAGCAAGTTCTCAATAATCACATATAAATATGGAACTGTTTATTGTATTCTTTATTTCTCTGTTTATTTTACTTTTGTGGTCTTGCAAGAGGGAAGGCTTTCGCGGTTGTAACTTTGTTGGGACAATCACAAAGGATTTGGCTCGGAGCACTATTTTAAAATCAAGTCCCCAGGGTGAAAAATATGTCATAACAACTGTACCCTGATAACCTTAACTGAACCACAAGTTTCTGCTTTCTCAGTTCAGGAAAATTTTGCTATATCACAAGCTGTGATTTCTATGCTTCATAAAAGAGAGTCATCCTTTCAGTTAATTGTTCAACAACTGGCCTTTGAAAATACAAATAAATGGTGTGAAAAGACTTTAAGAGCCCACAAAAAAAGCAGGCTACACTGGCTGAGATGACTCAAACTTATGTAGACATTGGCCCCTTATATGTGCAAGGAGCTACCTTGGCAGAAGCTACCACTCAGTTATTCATCCACAGCCTAGAGGCAAGGGAAAAAACAAAGCTACTTGCTTTCATTATCTGTCCCTTCAACAAAACCAACTATCTGTCCAAAGTGTAGATGACAACATTATTGGGCCAATTAATGTAAATTCAAAACTACCTGTTCCAGAAAAACTTGCTGCAAAATCCCTGCCAAAGAGTAGAGGTGCTACAGGTTGGACAGCTTCCCTGAGAAGACATAGCCTTGCCATGAAATATCATTTCCTCAGACACTGTTTAACAGGCTTCTCTTTCCCATGGAATTGTCCATCAAAATGCTTCTGCTTTACACAAACAGTTTCATTTAACCCAGAAGTAGGCCCAACAAATTGTTAAACAATATTCTTCATACACAATACAGGCTAACAATTGTTAAACTTGCTCAAAATTTAATTACAAAAACAAAAAAGGGAATTTTGCCTACAAAGTTTATACCTTATAATAGACTTCACTGAGCATTATGTACTGTTAAAGTTTTAATTCATACTAAGAATGGAACTACAGCAGCAGCAAGACAATTCAATCAGGTAAATGAAAGAAGCTAGGAAAGATACTTCGGAAAGATCTTCATACTAAACAATGGAAGGGACCAAGCTCAGTACTAATTTGGGGTTGAGGGTATGCTTGTTTCTTTCCAGAAAATGCTGAACATCCTATCTGGTTTCCAGGACATGTCTCGATGTATCATATAACCCAACCCTAGAGAAGAAGTTGATTCCACCTTTTGAGAAGCTGATGCTCAGGCCTGTAACCATGATGCCTTATAGACTATTCTACAGCTGATAAACAAGGTTGGGCTAGACCATACCTGGAGCCAATTGAAGGCATTAACCCAAAATGCCTAGGAGATTATAACCAAAAGCAAAAAATCAAAGACTTAAATAAGTGACTCAATTTGGTTAAAAATGTATTTGAGTACACTCTGATTTTGTAAGATGTTTGTCAGTCTGCCTGTGTATCTGTTTGTCTATTTGTCCAGTCTGTTAATCTGTTGTTGACAGTCATCTGAGATAGTGATGGTTCATGCATGCACAAGTGCCCAAGGGCACAGAGCATCTAAAAAATGCCCTGACAGTATGGGGTGCTGGTAGGAAACAGGTATTCCAGCCCCAAGAACATGGGGGCATAAGAAGCAAACTAATTCATCGAACAGTCATGATACAAGTGTATAAATGGCCTCCAGGAACTTAGAGAGTTCTCATGGATACATACAAGCTGTGTGCTTGTTTCTATGTCATTTGGAATCTGTACAGATCATCTGTCCATATTTATCCATTTGTCTTTTCTGTGAACAGCTGTTCCTGTTTATTTGAGCTCAACAATTTTTTTTCTTTCTTGTGCATTTTTGGATTATTTAATCAAATTTTAATTTGTATCATAGATTTAAAAAGCATACTTCCACTTGGGTTCCCAGCTAGTCAAAATGTTGCTAAAATTAGTTGTGTAAATGTAATGTATATTGTTGTTTGTTACTAACTCAAAAGTCTCTTATTCAAAAATAATATGTTAAATGTTATGATTGGGTTTTTCATAACTCATCAAAACAATTATTATTAAGATATTTTTAACATAAAGTTCCTTAGGGTTGGGGGAGGTTATTGGACAGGATTCCAACTGATAAATAAGAAAGCAACTGATGGAATAGTTTTAACCAGGTCTTGTTCATTGATTGGAGGCTGCAGTGAACTCCATAGCCTGATGGGAGACACCCCAACCAAAGTTTTAAAAATATATTACTGTAACATGTTCGCACTGGGCACCATCAAAAGAAATAATACAATAAGATTTTTTATTTACATACGTCCATATAAAGATTTTCATATGGCTATAACAGATTGTTATTAGCCTGATGGTGTATTAATGTAGTCATGCTTCCAGATGTACAGATATTCCAAAAAGTAAAACAAAAATTGTTTGACAAAATTTTCTTTCAGATTCAGACCTCTTCCTTTAAAGAAAACTCATGAGATATGCATCCCACTAAAGGTAAACAAGTTAGGTAAAACTTCTTATGTTAGACAAGAATCATTGACTAAAAGGGTGTATTTTATTTCAAAATGAAAATTCAGGTATGTTGCAAAATGTCATCATGACTGTCATGCTATAATGTTGTATATAGTTTTGATTATTTGTTTTTCTGTGCAAAATGTAACTGTTCCTTAACACACTACAGGGGGAGGAGCTAAAGATGGCAGATAGGTAAGCAGCAGAATACAGAGGCTCCCTGAAACAGACAACTCAGATGCTGGAATAAAACATCGTGCAGAGGTCTGGACAGAGGAGATGGATTCTCTTGACACAGGAAGAAACTAAAGGGAAAAGATCTGGTCAAACACACAGTCCCAGGGCTACCATTGGAGCAGCTAAGATTAGCAGCCATGGTGCTCTCGCTGGAGTGCCCAAACTCCCACTGCTGTGACTCGATGGAGCCACACTCATGTTGAAATCAGAGGGTGGCAAGCCCAATGGACAATGAATCCAGCAAGGGACCTGCATTGACCCACAATGAGTGCTGGGAATAAGGCCCTCCCATAGGAAAGGAGTGATCAACTAGACAACATGTTGGAATCAGGCAGCAACAAGGAACAGCAGTGACTTCAGTCAGTTGTTCCCTTCCCAGACCAGATTGGTGGGGTCTGCTTGGCCTGGATGACATCCCTGGCCAGGACCCAACAAGTTATCCCGAACCAATTCCATATGCATGGCATACACTAACCCAGTGAAGGCCCCTGCAGGTTGACTGACCTGGAGGGATGGGACCAGGATACTGTTGCCCCTATTTGCACCTCAATGACCAACAGCAAACTGGAGAGGGTAGAAATCCCTAGCCAGCATTTCAGAAGAACCATAACCCACAAGGAAGGGGCTGGGACCTCCTTTATACACCTGTTTGGAAGAAACCAAAAACACAACAAAAGAAAGAAACAAGAAAAATTCCCAGCCCCTATCGCTGAGAATACTGACCCAGGAGAGGTGAATACAAAAGAGATTGAGGGCAGCAAGCATGCAATATCAGACATGGCATCAGTGGACATAAAGAGATACCTTTGGGACCTCGTAGATGAGCTCAAAAGTGAAATATTTAATCAAATCAAGATATAAATAGATTAATAAAAGAAATGTTAAGCACATCTCAAGAATTCACAGAAGAATGGAGGAACACAAAAAAGGGAGAGAAATGTTTGATGAAGAATATAAAGAAAACCTAGAATACATGAAGCAGGTTCAAAGAGATTACCAGGAAATTAAAAACTCCATTGAAAGCTAGCAAAACTGCTTGAAAGAAACTAAGGATAGACTATCAAAACTTGAAGACAGGTTTGCAATGTGTGCTCATGAAAGGAAAAATCTCTTAAACATAACAAGGAAACAGGCAGTAACAATACAAAGGTTAGAAAATGACAAGAGAATCTATAACTTAAGAATAAAGAAGGTAAATGAACAAGCAGGAGTAAAAACAAAGGAACTACAAAGGCTGTTCACTTAAGGAAAACTTCCCAAGCATAGGAAAAGAAATTATATTCAGATGTATGAGGCATACAGAACTCCAGCCACCCACAACCAAAACAGAGCTATACCCAGACATATAATAATCAAGATCCCAGAAATTCAATATAAGTACAGAATATTAAAAAGCTGTCAGAGAAAAGAAACAGATCACCTATAAAGGAAACTCATCAACATCAAAATCACGGCAGATTTCTTGGCACATACCATCCAATCAAGAAGAGCTTGGAGCAAAGTATTCCAAGCCCTGAAAAAAATATAATCTCCATGACCCTCTCTCGATCCTGGGAGCTGGGCAGCCAGAGGTGAGTGTTTCCATACCATACTGAGCCCCATGATTTTGGGATCATCACCCCCTCTTGTCAAGGAACTTCACATCTTCCTGCCACACCAGACCAGCTCCACAGGTCTTGGGCCTGACTGCACCAACTTCCCAACTTCCTACTGAGATCCGCCAGCTCCTGGGGTATTGGGCCTGCCTGCACCCTCAATTCTGGAAACCAGGGGATGGGAGGTGAGTGTTCCCGCACCATCCCAAGCCCCAAGAGTTTGGGATCATTGCTCCCACTAGCCAGGGAACTTCACGGCTTCCTGCCACACTCCACTGGCTCCACAGGTCTTGGACCTGCCTGCCCCAACCTAGTGATCCTCACTCAATCAGGGGAACTGTGCAGCCAGTGTCCCAGGAGCTGAGGGCATAGAAGAGGACTTTCAACAGGCCCAGGGGAAGCCTTGGAATAACACTTGAAACACAGAAATATAGGAAAATGTCAAAACAAAACACCAAGATACAATCTCAAACATACAGCACGTCCCGTGAAACCTTAGGAGCTATGTACATAGAAGAAAATGTATGCCATACACCTGAACTACTAAAAAAATAGCAACTGAAATAAAGCAACTCCAGGAAGCTTTAAAGGAATTCAAACTAAAAATAATCTCCCAGGTAAAAGAAGAAATGATAAAAGAATTGAAAGAGGGGCTGAACATATCTAAAGAAGACACAGTTAAAAAGTTAGAGGAACAAAACAAAAAGATAGAATCCCTGTATGAACAACATAAGAAACAAACAGAATACATGAAGCAGATTCAAAGAGATATACAGGAAATAAAAAATTCCATTGAAAGTTGTGAAAACCGCCTCAGCAAAACTGAAGATAGAATTTCAGACCTTGAAGAAAAGATTGCAGATACTGAACAGGAAAGGAAAGATCTTTTAAAAATAACAAGGAATCAAGAAAAAACAATTCAACAGCTGCAAGATGATGCAAAGAAAAAAATAAGATTAATAGGGATAACAGAACATATTTAAATAAATGCAAAAGAGATGAAATTATCCCTTGCACATTATCAGATCATAATACCAAGAAACTAAAACTAAATTATAAAAGATACTGCAAAATTCCCACAAACACATAGAAACTGAATAACACACTCTTGAGCAATCAGTGGGTCAGAGGGGAAATTAAAGAAGAAATTAAACAACATCTACAAGCAAATGAAAATACAAATACAACTTATCAGAATCTGTGGGATGCAATGAAAGCTGTCTTCAGAGGAAAATTTATTACACTGAGTTCTCACATCAGGAAAACAGAATGAATACAAATAAATAACTTGATGCTACACCTCAAACATCTAGAAAAAGAAGAGCAAGTCAAGCCCAAAGCCAGAAGAAGGGAGGAAATTATAAATATCAAGGCAGAAATTAATGCAATAGAGACTAAGAAAATGCTCCAAAAAATCAATGAATCAAAAAGCTGGTTCTTTGAAAGAATAAATAAAATTGTTAAGCCCCTAGCCAACCTTATTTTAATAAAGAGAAGAAAAAGCTAAAATTCATGCAATAAGGAATGAAAAAGGAGAAAACACTACAGACTCTGTAAAAATAGAGAAGACCATCAACATCTATTTTGAAAACCTCTACTCTCATAGGTTTGATAACACAGAAGAAATAGACAGATTCCTAGAAACATATGAAGTACCAAAGCAAGGTCAAGAAGATGTAAAACTGCTGAATAACCCACTTTCTATTAATGAAACTGAAAATGTAATTAAGTCCTTACGTACAAAGAAGAGCCCAGGCCCAGATGGATTCACTGCAGAATTCTAAAAAAAAAATACAAAGACCTAATGCCAACACTCCTCAAACTCTTCAGTGAAATTGAAAGGGAAGCAATCCTTCCTAAGTCATTCCTGGAAGCAAACATTACTTTAGTACCAAAACCTGAGAAAGACCCAACTAAAAAAGAGAACTACAGGCCGGTCTCCCTAAGGAACACAAAGGCAAAAATCCTCAATAAAATATTGGCAAATAGGATGCAGCAAATCATCAAGAAGATTATATACCATGTCCAAGTGGGATTCATCCCAGGCATACAGGTATGGTTCAACATACGTAAATCAATAAATGTAATCCACCATATAAATAAAGCCAAAAGTAAGAATCCCATGATCATTCCTATAGATGCAGAAAAAGCTTTTCATAAGACCCAACATTCATTCATGATAAGAACTTTACAGAAAATTGGAATAGATCGTCTTTACCTCAATATAATAAAGGCCATCTATGACAAACCAACAGCCAGTATCATACTAAATGGCCAAAAACTGAAGGCCTTTACCTTAAAATCAGGCGCAAGACAAGGATGTCCCCTATCACTGCTTCTATTTAATATAGTACTAGAAATACTAGGCAGAGCAATTAGACAAGAGAGAGAAATAAAAGGGGTAAAGATAGGAAAAGAGGAAGTTAAATTATCATTATTTGCGGATGACATGATACTCTATGTAGAAGACTGCCAAAACTCCATTGAAAGACTCCTAGATATAATAAATAACTTCAGCAATGTAGCTCGAAACACAATCAATACTCAAAAGTGAATACCATTCCTATACACTAACAACAAAATCACTGACAGAAAAATAAGAGAAGCCACAATCTTCACACTAGCATCCAAAAAATGAAATATTTATGAATTATTCTCACAAAAGGAGTGAAAGATCTATACAGGAAAAATTATAATACACTGAAAAAACAAATCAAAGAGGATCTCAGAAAATGGAAAGACATCCCTTGCTCATGGATAGGAAGAATAAATATTGTGAAAATGGCCATTCTCCCAAAACTCTTATACAGATTCATTGCAATCCCAATAAAAAAATACCACCAACATACCTCACAGATCTAGAGAAGTCACTCCTAGAATTCATCTGGAGTGAGAAGAGACCTAGAATAGCGAGGACAGTTCTAAGTACTGACGACAAGACAGGAGGCATCACAATCCCTGACTTGAAGTTATACTACAAAGCAACTGTAGTAAAATCCACATGGTACTGGAATCAAAACAGAGCTGAAGATCAGTGGAATAGATTAGAAGATATAACCACAACTATAAACACACTCAACCACCTTATGTTTGATAAAGGGGCCAAGTGTAAAAAAGGGCCCTAGTGTAAGAAAGGGTAAGAATACATAAAAGTATGTGATAATTATGATATTGCTTTGAAGCCTTATAATGTTTTCATTCATTAGTTGAAATGGTTTTATTCTGGGTTGCTTGATTTTATTGTCTGTGATTGTATGAACAGCTATTTTGAAGAAAAGAAGATGATCTAATATTATCTTGTTTTGAAGTCCCACCAAGCTTTTGTTCTTCTGTCTCCATCAGTTTTATCATGTTGTATCTCACTGGATTTTATTACATGTGATAGCATAAACAAAATTTTTATAGACAAAGAGATAATATAGTAATCATTGTTCATTTTCTGTTAGTTGGTTCTGAATAACCTGTAATACTTTCATTCTGTTGAATGGTTTTACACTGTCTTGTTATATTTGATACTATAGTATATGAAGGTATACTCAAATATGCAAAGGAAAGAGACACTATGGTAACGACTGTTAGGTCAGTTTGTCTTGTGAAACACTATGTTGCTCAAATTGTTGTGTTCTGACCTGTGTTGTTATGTCCTCTTTTATCTTAATCTTTTTTTTAAATAAAAAAATTTTTAAAAGATTTGTATACAAACACCAACAATAATCTAACATTTTATGCTTATCTCAAGACAGTAAAATTTATAGATAAAAAACTCAGCAATAGAAGTGATTAATGAAAGGAGTTTTTCTGTTTGAAGTTGGTGATTAGAGTCAAACAGAACTAATATGCAGTCATATTTCTTGATTCAGTGATTTGAGACATATCTATTTATGATATACTCAACAGGCCATCGCATAATTCATATTATAAATTCATGTTTAGGGTTCCTGAGAACATGGCGGACAGACAGCAGCAGCTACTGAAGGCTCTCTAAAGGCTCGGCTCAGAGGCCAGGAATGATGCGGACTAAGGAGATACGAACCAGTAGAGATATGCTCTGCTGACTCAGGAACGAACTGGGCTGAGAGAATCTAACTTAGAATACAGTCCTGGCGCTAAAATAGGAACAGAAAAATCTCAGTGTGGAGGCTCGACCCCGCGCCATTGGAAACCGCGGTTTGGATTTCCCGCCGCCCAGCGGCTGGCTGCCTCCACAGCGGCTCGGCAAGGAGAGACACGCCGAGCTCTGGGAACGGGAGTCTGCGAACGGAGTCGGAAACAGGATGGACAAGGAGGAAAACTGACTGGTGGCGAGGTGAGCAAGAAACTGATCCCCTACCACAGTTTGACTCCAGCGGAGGTTTTTCTGGGCTCAGGCAGTCCTGTAAGAGCAGGGCGCGGTGACAACTCCAGCCGCACATTCCCCTCTCGGACGGGATTGGTAAAAGGTGCCTGGCCTGAGTGATGCTGCTGGCGGACTCCCTAGGCTGGCCTAACCCAGATCCCAGAGCCTGACGGTGGCCCGGAGGAGCGACCGACTCCCGCGTAGGCTGCCTCCTCCGCAACTCCCTGGGGCGCAGCGGTGGGCGGGAACAACTAGCCAGCACAATTTGATCAGGCTGTGGCTGACAGGCAGGGAAGCCGGGCCTCCTATGTAAGATTGCATTTTATAAGGAACAGAAAATATGGGGAAGGGAAGCAACAAAAAAGGCTCCTCGGCCCCCAATCCTGAGAAACAGGCAATAGTGGACACCGCACCAATATACATTAAGTGCCATCTAGAGAGCCTCATAGACCAATTCAGGAATGAAGTTATCAATGACCTGAAGCTAGAAGCATGCAGAATAGTTAGAGAAATGCTAAGCACCACCCAGGAAAAAGCAGATGGTGGAATGGAAGAACAGAAAAAGAGGGGAGAATTGCTTGATGGAGAAAACAGAGAAAGCATTGAGTATGTGAAGCAGGCTCAAAGAGACTATCAAGAAATTAAGAAGTCTATCCAAGACTGGCATAACAGCTTGAAAGAAACTAAGGACAGACTATCTGAATTGGAGGGCAGACTTAAAACATGGGAGAATGAAATGAAAAACTTCTTAAAAATAACAAAGAAACACACAGCAATAATACAAAGACAAGAAGATGATAAGAGGAGCCATAACTTAAGGATTAAGAACATAAAAGAAGAAGTAGGGACACAAACAAGTGAACTACAAAAGCTACTCACAGAAATAATTCAGGAGAATTTTCCTAATTTAGCAAAAGGTAAAGATACTCAGATGTATGAGGCATACAGGACCCCAGCTACCTACAACCCTAACAGAGAAATACCCAGGCATATAATAATAAAAATTCCAGAAATTCAATACAAGAACAGAATATTAAAAGCTGTAAGAGACAAGAAACAGATCACTTACAAGGGAATACCCATCAGAATTACAGCAGATTTCTCTTCACAAACCATCAAATCACGAAGAGCATGGGGAGAAATAATTCAAGCTTTGAAAGATAATAATCTCCAGCCAAGATTGAGATATCCTGCACAACTGTCCCTGGAAATTGATGGAAAAACGAGGTGCTTCCAGGATAAAGAGGAACTAGGGGAATTTGCAACCACCAATTCAACCCTACAGAAAGTATTGCAGGATATTCTAAAAAAAGAAAAATACAAAGAACCCAGAAATAGTGGCGGGGAGGCCACAATGAATGGAGCAGAGAACAAAATGAAGAAGACAAACTGACAGCTACTGACAGAAAAAGAGCTCAACAGAAATGAGACAGAGAAGATTGGATGATAGGAACAGCTTTTTTTGGAGAAAATGACATCTTAATAGGTAATGCTGATTTAGTACCATCTTGTTTTGAAGTCTCATCTAGCTTTTGTTCTTCTGTCTCCAATGGTCTAAACAGGTTGTATCTTATTGGATTTTGTTATGTACGATAGTATAAGCAAAAACCTTTTAAGGACAAGGAGATTATACAGAGACCATTGTTCATTTTCTGTTAGTCGATTCTAAATACTCTATAATGCTGTCATTCTCTTAAATGGTTTTACATTGTTTTGATATACTTAATGCTACAGTATATGAAGTTGTACTCAAGGACTTCAGGGAGGGAGTCAATATGGTAACTATTTTTGGGTCAGGATTATCTGGTGGTGAAACACTATTCTGCTTAAATGGTTATGTTTTGATCTGCCCTGTTTCGCTGTTATGCCCTCTTTTTTCTCAATCTCCACTCCATTATTTACTTTTTTATTTTTATCCATTTAATTAAAGGGAAAAATATAGCAGGATATAATATAGTAACCCACTTTGACTTTCTATTATCTCGATTTGAAGCCCTGTATTACTCTCACCATCTTGTTTTTGACTGAGGTTCCTCTATTCTGTTTTTCTGGATAGTATCAGGTTCGAAAGTTTAGGCATCAGCTGAGAAGATAATGAGATTCATTATAACGCCCATTCTCGTTGACTTTTATCTACTTTTGAAGACCTACAATATCTCCAATGTTTTGGTTTTGTCGGTTTTATTCTTTACGGTTTTGTTCAATTGTATAACAACTAATGATATAGGCAATTCTATTAGAAATAGTGGGAGGCATTATGGTAACCATTGTTGATCACCTTGTATTATGTTTTTATATTATCTATTATGTCCACCCTTTTGACTTGACCGATTCTGTTCTGTTATGTCACATTTGGTTTTACTCTCTTCCAAAAAAGCAATAAGAACCGTGGGAGCAATGAAACCCAAAATGTGTAATAGTCATTGTACAAAAGAGAGGAAAAGAAAGTGCTCTAAACTATATAACTGCATGTATATTTAAATGTATAAGATAGAAAATGATATCACAGAGTTTTATTGGATCATTGAACAGAACTGTTTGCAGTATCATAGTTGGAATGTCCACTCTACAAGCTTTAATTCTGTGACTTGAACAATTATTTCTAAGATGGCAATATGTAATCCATTAACTAGTGATTGCCTACTGCGCATTTTTTTCTCCTGTAAATCTGTATAACTTGTACCCCTTCACTGTTTTTTTTTTCTTTCTTTTCTTTTCTCCTTAAATAAAATAAAAAAAATAATAATAAATTCATGTTTAAAAAGCATTTAACCATTCATCTAAATTTTTGATCAATCATTTAAACTAAAGAATGCACTCCCACCAGGAATTTAGCTCAGCAGTTTAAGTGCCTGCCTGACAAATGCAAAGTCATAAATTCAACACCCAGTACCAAAAAAAGAAAGAAAAGAGAAGAAATGGGGGCTGAGGATTTAGCTCAGCAGCTTATGCCTGGCAAGTACAAGGTCATGAGTTTGATCCCCAGTACCAAAAAAAAGAAAGCAGTTCCCTCAAACCCAAATCATTCATGCCCTGTCTTACAAAATCCCTTGTTATACTGATTTATTAGAACATGTATTACCTTTGACATATTTCCTTTAAAATGTTATATATAAACATAAATCATTGCAAGAACCACATTTCCTTGTGTCTTGAGCTAATGAAAGCCCATCAATTCCTGAGGAACAGAAATTGGCAGTTGTGTTTTACCCTACCCATCATGTCTCCAGGGGCCCCCTGAACCTAGATTTGCAACTGCTTCAGCCCTGCCCTGGAGATCCTGGTCACCTTGAGGCCTCACCACAGCCTCCTTTTTCGTCTTTAGGTCTCTGTGTCAGTGATGATTCACACCAGATCCATGAGATATTGAGGCTGAGGTTCATCTTAAAGGCTGAATATGTGTGAGTGCTCCCCTGAATGCTCGGTTCTACTCAGCCCAGCTCTGGATCTCAGAGTGTGAGGACTGCAAGGGGGTCTCAAGCAGAGCAGCATCATATGCTGGGAATACAACTGGAAAACAGAACCTTTACCGGGGCTGCATCCATTCCTTGCTTCTGAAAGTTAAAAGAAGGAGAAGGGTTCCACCACTTCACCCAGCCTATCAGCCTTTCTTCATGAAGCTGCTAGACATGGCAGGACATGTGAGCCTGTGACAAGGCATCTGTTGAAAAACTTTCAAATATCCCATGTCATGCTAACATTCTGCCCAACATCCTGAACAATTGCTTTCACTCCAAGTGAACTCAAATCACAGCCCTGCAACAGCCAAGATGTCCTGCTCTGACTTTGTTCAATAAAACAAAGATTTGTAACCTTTTCAACCTCTTCATCCTCACTTTAGCATTTCTCTCTAAAAAGTCTGAGATAGGCAGTGTCTGTCCACACAGTTCTGCTGAACTCTGCACCTAAAAATAAAATAAACATGTCAGAGTCACTGGTTACCAATGTGGTGGAGGATGCAGAAGTGAGAATACAGAGAGACAGACAGAGAGAGAGAGAGAGAGAGAGAGAGAGAGAGAGAGAGAGAGAGAGAGAGGCACTACTGTCACAGGATCTGAGGGATGAGTGTTTCCAACAATCAGAGAAAAACTACAGATACTGTAGCTCCTCATGGTCTGACCTTCAAATACCCTGTCTCAAAACCAGCTGCTAAACAGAGACCATCAGCATCTGACTTTCTGGTGTAGCTTCTCAAGGGCAAGATGCAAACAGAGAAGAAAGGAGAGGTTTCATGCAAAATCACTTTAGGCAAATGACAAACCAAATTGTCTTCATTGCAATGTAAGAAGTTTTAAAATGCATGAATCCAATATGCTTGTAGAAAAGTTAAAATTGGGGATGGGGATTTAGCTCAGTGGCTTTAAGTGCCTGCCTGGCAAGCGCAAGGTCATGAGTTCAATTTCCGGCACCAAAAAAAAAACAAAAAAAAAGTTAAAATTTTCTGTATGAAATGTAAGAGAACAGCATTGTGAACTTAAAAATGATTAATATTTGCTGCATATAAATTTTCAAGTTTTAAAAAGTGGCCAGCCCCTACAGAAATGACCTGTTCCCTCATGCTTTGGGATTTTTATGTGCCATTTACTCTATCCAGAATCTTATGTCCAACCCATCTTTAACTCTTTGCTTCTTCACATTAGACCTGGTCTCCAGCATTTTGCTTTACTTTTTTTTTAATTTTTTTTAATTTTATTTAAAGAAAGACTAAACAAAACAGAAAATAGGTAGAAATAATACATACATTCAGAGAAAAAAATAAACAGAAAATCACTAGTTGATATTTACATATTGTCATTTTATAAATAGTTGTTCAAGATACAAAAATGGAACAAGTAAAGTGGGAATTTAAACAGCAAGACTGCAAATAGTTCTGTTCCAACTGTCCATCAAAAACTTAGTAACATGGCTATCAATCCTATACACTTAAACATGCATGCAGTTATCTATATCTTCATTTATGTTTAGATTAAGCAAACTAAAGCAGGTTAAAATCATTCTGAACAAAGAATAATAGTACTGCTGGATTTCACATCATGACACTCCCTGATCAGCACTGGGTACTGTAGGGTCTTTTTTTTTTTTAATTTAATTTAAAGAAAGACTAAACAAAACAGAAAATGGGTAGAAGTAATACATACTTTCAAAGGAAAAAATAAACAGTAAAAAATCACTAGTTGATGATTACAGATTGTCTTCTTACAAATAAGTTATTCAAGATACTAAAGTGGAGCATGTAAAGTGGGGATTCAAACAGTGAGATTGCAAACAGTTCTGTTCAATTATCCAACAAAAACTTAGAAATATGGTTACCAATCCTATACACTTAAACATACATGCAGTTATCCATCTCTTCAATTATGTTGAGACTGAATAAACCCAAGCAGCCTAATATCACTCTGAACAAAGAATAATACTATTGCTGGGTTTCACATTATGACACTCCAGGATCAGCACTGGGCATTTTAGCGTCTCTTTTACTTCAAAGTATCTGTTCATTTCATCATGTGTCATATGATCAATTCTCATAAACTGTTTATAGATTCTACACATGCATAAGTCATAACATGTATTTCTATCCTTTCTATATTAGAGAGAGAAACAAAACAAAGCAAGACAAAACAAAGCATATTCCTATAAACACATGAAATGAAATAAACATATAAGACCATTGTACAAATCGTTCTGCCATAGTTCCTGTGCTGTCTCTTGCTGTCTCCAATAGAATTGGCTATATCATCAGACACAGTATAATTGAATATGTCAGTACATAGCAGTATTATTAAAAACACAACTTTGTATGTAGTATAGAACTTCAGAAACTGGCAGTTAACAAACCAGAATGTGTATCGTTGAGTCTTGTCATCTTCAGTGTAGTTGCCTATACTCTCAGACTTGATACTATCAATCATATCAGTTTTGAATAAAATCTTCTCTGCCTCATTTCTGTTATGCTCCTTTTTTGCCATCAGTTGTCTGCTTATCTTTTTCATTCTGTTTTCTGCTCCATTCATTGAGGCCTCTCTGCCACTGTTCCTGAGTTCTAGTACTTTTCTGTCTCTCTAGAATGCTTTTCTGGAGTATTCTCTGTAGAGTTGGATTGGTGGTTGTGAATTTCCCAAGTTCCTCTTTGTCTTGGAAGCATCTTGTTTCTCCATTAATTTCTAGAGACAGTTTAGCAAGGTATATCAATCTGGGATGGAGGTTATTTTCTTTCAGGGCTTGGAATATTTCACTCCAGGCTCTTCTTGAAATGATGGTTTGTGTTGAGAAGTCTGCCATTATTCTGATGGGCCTTCCTCTGTAGATTATCTGTTTCTTGTCTCTAACAGTCTAGCCAGTCCTGCCCAGTCCCAGAATGTCACTAGCTGAAGCCCCCCTATTTATGGAATGGCTCCACTCCTGTCACTCAGCACAGGTCGATGTAGGCTCCCCGCCAACTCAGGTCTCTGTTTGGCTCACTGACCCTCAAACTCAATGTAACTGTGCCTCCAGTGAGTCAAAGCGGCAGGACCTCGGACGGCTAGGCAAGTCGTGGTGGGATCCCAGAAAGTCGTGGCAGGACCCCGGCCAGTCGCAGCGGGACCCCAGTCAGTCACGGTGGGACCCCTGCTAGTCACAGTTGGACCTGGCAAGTCACAGCATTGACCAGTCACTGCAGGACCTCGGATGGTCGGCAAGTTGCCCTAATTTCTTCTTGGGATGAGAGAATTCATCTCCCTCTGTATGGGCATCTCCACTCTGTATTATGTTGAATTCTAAGTTGACTATCTCAGGGAGCTTCTGTAGCCAGTTGTTATCTATTCGCCGTCTTTGCTCCTCCTTGCTTTACTTTTGAAGTATTTACTATTTGCAGTTAAGAACCATGTGGATCTGTTTTCATGTGTGTGACTCTCTCTTTAGGTGTAGGTATTGCCACAGCCTATTGTTTCATGGATAAGTGACCAGAATGAAACTTACCTCTCTCTCATCCTTGGGTTGTGTACATCAGAGGGCCTGTCTAAGAAGAGTCTGACATCTTGGGTTAGTCCCCATGTTATGAATTAAAAACTGTATTAAACTAAACACCAACTGAACTGAATCACATGGTGCTGAGTGTAAGTAGCCCAAGTGAGGAAATTTGCCAGCATAAAAAAGAGACATGGAGAGGAAGAGCATAGCATTGTGGGTTCTCCCAAGTGCTATTGTTTTCAATTGTTGGTCCTCCTGGAGGAACTTATCAAGGCTAGCTTCCCTGATATGAATTCAGCCATTATCATTGAAGGAGCTCAGGATCTTTCCACTGAGAGTGGCTGTGGTTTACTTTGAGGAAGCTCTGGTCCTTATGTTGGGCATCGCTTCCTGGCTCTGGAGGGGAAGCTGTGTATTGTTCAATATCCAGGAGAAGCTTATCACACTGGTTTCTTGACATGAACTTGGCTGTTCTCTCCATCAGAGGAGCCCAGGACCTCACTGTTGCTGAGGACAGTTGTGGTACTTTTCAGAGAAGCCTTTGTCCTTATTTTGAACATTGCTTCTTGGTTCCAGTGTACAATGTTGTAGCTTGGCATAACTGATGCCATCTTAAGCCCTGCATTTAACCAGTGCCTTGTACTCAGGAAAATGGAAAATTACTCAGGGTCTAAGTCCCATGAGAAAAGCAGAATGGGCTGTACCCACAGGAGAAAAATTAACCTGCTCAACAAAAGAAAAAGGATACAGGTGTCAACCGAAAATTAATGAAAGATTCAAGCTAAACTGTTTCCAACAAGATGTCTTTTGTGATTCTCTCTTTTAAAAATTCTGTAACTTTCCAGTTCAGTGTCACTTGTTTGGACTCTGAACAGGGAGTTCTGTATACAAGTGAGCTCAGTTAATTAAATTCCAAATTTATCAATTTGGCTGCTTGAATTCCTATATTGCTGTTCCCAAATGAACCCACCTTATGTGGTGGCTCACCCTGCATTATAGGATCCAAGCCTCTCTTTGAGGCAATTGTTCCTCAAGGGTAACTGCCAAGAGATGTTTCTGGCCCCTGAGGAATCTCTTTGTTTTCAAGAGAAACCAAAACCTCTGGACACTAATTCTGAGGAAGCAGTCCAGATCTTTACCAGTAAAGAACAACACTAGTTGTTCTAGTGTTTCTGGTGGGTGCCCCTTAGGGGTCTTTGGAGACATTGGATGCAACTTAACCAAGAAGTTGGCCGGCCAAGACTTGTTGGCCAAAAGGTCAAACTAGTTTTCAATGTCAGTGTGTCTCTGTCTTTGTCTTGTTAATTTTGTTTGTCACCAGTTTAATGTTCCTTATTTGCCTGCCATTAATATGATTGGGTCAGTCTGCTTTGCTTTTTGTTGCCTTTGCAATGTATTCTTACCCATTTTCAGGAATTTTATTGGAGAGCCTCTTCCTATGGTGAACCTGCTTCTCCAGGAAAGCTCTAAACTTTTTATGAATTTAAATGGCCTGCTTTCCTTGGAAGGGACTTTTAACCTCTCTTGGTGTCAGCAGGTATACCTCAACTCTGAAAAACAACAGCACAGCTGCCACTGTTGCCGCTGCCATGGGTGCCCCCACCCAGCAGGTCCTCCAGTGAAGGGGTACTCACCTCAGCAGGCCCTGCACCCATATCCACAGTGTGCCCCTGCAATCTGAGAGCTCCCACTGCAGAGAATAACTCAGCCCCCCTTCCTCTTCCCTGTGTGCTGAGCAATCAGCCGAGCACAGCACCTTAAATGTTTACTGCCCAGCAACTCCTGATGCAGCAGCAGCACAAGCGACCAGACAGCGCAACCCAAGAGGAGTCAGAGCCAGAGACAAAACCAAAGCCCACACAATTTGGTGGGGGCAGTGGTGGCTTCCAGCTCCCCCAGGCCAAGAGCACAGGCAGCAGCGTGGCTTCCCTGATGGACACAAGCTCAACCAGCTGCAGCACCCCTTTTCTGGGATTCTGCCCCAAGTCCCTCACTTGCCCTATTCAAGATAAGGAGGCAGACTTGTCTGAGTGCTTTTAAAAGCAGCTACTTGAAAGCCAACCAATCTGTCTCAACAGAGGTAAATTAGGGACCTGACAAGGATCCATCTGCGTTCTTGGAGTGCCTCCTGTACACCTATTGATCCAGTGGCACCTGAGAATATCAGTACCTTAAATATCGTGTTTGTCTTCCAGTCGGCCCTAGATATTTAAAAAAGCTTCAAAGAGTAGAAAGATTCAAAGGTAAGGCACTCTCAGAATTAATGGAGATAGCTCAAAAGGTCAGCTTCTTAGTCAACTGCAGGAGTGAGTTATTCAGTCCTACAACAGCCAGTCTGTCCCTTGACTCAAACCAAGATGAGCATTGAAGGAACAATTGGAAACATAAAGGCTCATCCATGGTTTCTGGCCTATAGTATGGATTTGTGTAGAGGGTACCTAACCTACTTTTTCCTTGTCATGCCCAAATGTCCTTACCTCCTGAACGAATGAGACTTGCTCCACAAGTTACAGGCTCAAATCTCTTTTGAGGGCACAAATCCTTCAGTGACTCTTGGGTTTCACAAAAAGACTAGAGATCTTCAGAAAGCTAGATCAGAGGTCACTACACTCCTCCTTCTGCTATTCTTTTTACTTGCTCCCTGACTGAAGGATACGTTTCTGGTGGACTTGCCCCTGGCAGACTCCTGTACAACTTCACTGTTACAAAAATGGCAAAAGGAGATTCCTGGGGTCTGGACAGAATTCAACCCACCTCATAGAACCCTCAGATTCTTCATCACACTGGCACAGACTTCTGGCATCTACCACTGACCTTTAGGCCTTCCCAGCACAGATCCGTTAAAGAGACTTGCATGAGTCATTGTTGTGGGCTCTAGGCCTCCAGGTGAACTCATGGGATACATTATCATGGCCTTTAGATCTTCAGCTGGACTCATGCAGGAAATAGCTGTGAGATCTAGGCCCTTAGCTGAATTCCTTGGGTCTCAAAGCATGAATGGGTTTGATGCATTTCTTGTATTTAACTTTGGGTAACAATCATAAAATAATACTATAAATGATGTGTCCTATATTGTCTTTTTCTCCTTGCAAACCCTGACTATCACACCCCATCAGGAACTATATTGTTTCTGAGACCATAGGGCCTCAACCTTGGCTCAGGAATTTGACACACTCTGTTCACCTTTGAAAGGTAATGTTCATCCCATGCCATTCAAGTCAATCACACCAAAGAATACCAACTATTTCCTTTACTTCAAAACATTCCATTATATTCCTTTGCATCTAATCTCTTTCCCTTTGGATGCCCCTAGTGCAGGCCATACTGATCTGATTCTGACACGAGAGTATTTCTGCTTCCAGAAAGGAATAAAAGCAGAATCATACAATATGTAGTATTTTGAGCCTGGGCTTCTTCCACTTAGCATATCACCTTTGATTCCTCTGTGGTTTGGGGCATATTGGTAGCTCATTCTTTTGATTGCTGAGTGCTATTCCATTGTGGGGCTGTACTGCCATATGATTATTCATTCATTCACTAAGTCGTAGACATTTCAGTTGTTTCTAGGTTTTTGAGGAAAGCCACTCTGAACATGTTTTGATTTACTTGCATATGAATCTTAGAACAATATCAAATAGGCTCAAAAAGCAGCCATGTTTTCTCAGGCAAGACTAGAACAAGGCAGTGTAGGCCCTGAGGGTCCACATTTAAGAATGAGCTGGCTCTCAGGAATGTGCTCCTGCAGCCCTCCTCTCTCTCCCAGCCCTTTTGTCCAGGGATGTAGCTCTGGGAGGTAGCTACAGGTTAAGCCCTTGCTAACATAGAGTGGAACTTATCCTGCTCTTGTTCCCATTGCTATTTTATGATTGCCCTGGTGTGAGTCTGAAAGGAACTCAACAAACAACCACCACGCCCCCTCCCCAATCCCTGCCTACCCTGGTGCTGGGAGGAGTTCCCTCCTCAAGGCTAAACTGAGACCAGGAAAATGAGGCCTCTGGCAATGGTCACTGCTGAATAGACCTGCCTTTCCCAACAAGCATGAGTATAAGGTAGGCAATTTCATGTGCAGAGACACTAACATGTAGCTTGACTCTACAGAGTACCAGCTGTGTGACCTTGGATGTTATTAAACTCTTCTTATACACATAGAATTATGGAGTAGTATATGCCTACTTGAGGGTGTTCTGAGACACAAATGCAAATAAATATAAGCCAGGCTAGAGAAGTCATTCACGGAGTACTAAAGAAAAGAGAAAAAAGCTATGATTACAATTACTTGAAAGATGAAGTTGAACGGGTTCCCTAGCTTCAAATGAGCCCCCAGGGAACCTCAAGGAAAGAACAAGAGCAGCCCCAAGGAAAGATGGACAGGCAACCCTGGTGACTGCACACATTACATGGGGTCATTTACCAGGACTGGATCCTCCTTTTCCTGTTTTACCCTCCTGCTACTCAAAATCTATACCAGGAATCATGAAGAAGGGTCTCTCTGGGGGGTGGGCTCTCCCAACTCGTACTCGAGGCACTGAGGAAGAAAGACACTGAGGTAAAGGGGGTATGAGTTGTTGGTGGGGGGAACCTTGTGTCCCCTGGCACATGGTTAGAGTGTGTGGCAGTGTGGAACCCAGAGCCCCCGACCAAGTTTCTGATGCTGAAGGTAGAAGCTGTGTGTGGTACTCGCGCCCCCTGGTGGATGTTTATGCAATGGCAGTCTCAGGAGCTAGCCCTGTGGCTCAGCTGCTGTGGTCCAGTGAGCTTCCCTCTAGGACACTGGGTGGGAGGTGGTGAAAGTGTTGTTGTTGGTGGAGGTGACGGAGAAGGAGGTGGTGGTGTTGGTGACTGAGGAGGAGGCAGAAGAGGAGAAGAGGGAAGGAGGTGCCAGAGGTGTGGAGGTCATGAAGGAGGAGGAAATGAAGTAGGAGGAGGAGGCAGGTAGAGGTGGACACTGAGTCCATCAGGAGGAGAGAGCAGCCCTCCTCCGAGTCCAGTCAAGGTCCACTGTAGCAGGAGTGGCTCTACAGAGGGCTGTCCAGGATCCCAGTATCATTCCAGTGCCATGTGGTGGAATCTGCCCTACCCTGCCCACCTAGTTTGCTCCTCTGTCTGGCAGCTGTCTCTCGGGCTCTTCCTGGTTCAAATCTGAGGTTTTGAGTCAGGAGGAGCTGATCTGGCTCCTGTTTCCTCTCTGATTTCAGACTCTCCTTTCCCCTCCTGTGTTCCCATTGTGCTGGCCTCCTGTTCCTGGGACCCACGAGGCAGGTCTTGCCTTAGGGCAATCACCTGGACTGTACTTCTGCCTGTAAAGAGCCTCTCCCTAGATGCCTGCTTGGCCCTTGCTTCCCTTGTTCTTTACTGTAAGGCCTCTCTTTCCGTGGGTCCTGTTCTAATCCCTTGAGTCTGTCCTTCTCAGGTCCTGATGCTCCCTTCCCTACTCCCTTCCCGATGCCCTCCACTTCTTCTACCATAGCACACCATTCCTTCTTCTTTTAAAAATCCTTCTGCTGTACAACAGTGTTTCCTGTGTAGCAGTGTGCTGTGTCACACTGGCCAGCACACTGGCTTTTATTTACTGGGTCTATTGATTGCATTAAGAGGCCACCCTGGGGGCTGGGGATTTAGCTCAGCGGCATAAGCGCCTGCCTTGAAAGCAGGCAGTCATGAGTTCGATCCCCGGTACCGATAAAAAGGAAAAAGACAAAAAAAAAAGAGGCCACCCTGAGCGACAGATCTACACCAGGGAAGTT
The DNA here is from genome assembly GCF_034190915.1 of Cavia porcellus. NCBI lineage: Eukaryota > Metazoa > Chordata > Mammalia > Rodentia > Caviidae > Cavia > Cavia porcellus. The sequence goes on from NW_026947489.1 coordinate 38,295,695, forward strand.
TGTACCAGCACACTCTGATGTTGGCACAATGACAAGATTGCCTAATATGCATTTCTCAGAACACGTCCCTGTTGCTATGTGACTCATGACTGTATGCATATTATCTTGTGGGTAATTTTTGAACAGCTCATCCTAGACATCATTGTGAATCAACTTTGGATCCAAAAAATACCCCTAATTCCCTGTGCCCCATTTCTGCTACCCCTCACCCTGATTAACATGGTAGCTGGCTGTTAGGGGACCAGGAGTGACCTTGGTTCTTGGTACTTGGTACCACTTGGTACACCTGGAGTTGGCCTTGGACCTTGCTGGAGCATATGCACTTCTATTGTAGGTCAATGCCATGACCTACAGTTCATGTGTTGGTGGGTGCAGCCTGGGAACAACCTTCTCCAGGAGCTGTTGAGAGTGTCGGGCTCTAAGCCCCTCACAAAGTTGTTTTCAGCTCAGACCTGGATCTCATAAGGCACGTGGACAGGGGTGTGCTCCACCACATAATGAGAGTCCCACACTGTCCCATTGCAGGTCTCTGGAGTCTCTCTGCCTCCACTTACCAATGTAGCACAAGTTGGGGCCCAAGACGGAGGAGGCATTCCTTGGCATCCACGTGATCTCCATGTTGCTCTTCCTGGCTCGCTCTTCCTTCTCATCACTGGGATTGGACTCAGGGGGAGCTGTGCTGGTTGTAGTGCCCTGACAGGAGGCTGGGGTAGCTGTACCCTACCTTGTTGATGGCAGTGACCCGGAACTGGTAGTTGACATATGGGGAAAGCTGGAGGACAACTGAGTTGACACCATCTGGGAACTTCAAAAGACTGTGGGAGGTCCCTAGTTGGAATTGGTCCTCTTGAACCTAGGCAATGTAGTCTGCGACAGGGCTGTTGTTATATCCTGGACTCCAGCTCAGCCTCACACTCTGTTCAGCAAGGTCCATGAGCTTCAGTTGACAGAATGGTTGTGGCTGTCCTTTGGGCCTGGTCAGCTATAACAATGAGGTAGGTGTTGGCTGGTTCTTGGTCCATCTCAGATATGTATATATCACACAGATGTACTAGTCCTGGTTTCACTATGCAAAAACAAAATTGATTAAAAAGTCATCTTATTTCTTTATCTTGTTTTCAGAGTACAGCAGCTCATAATCGTTCAGCTAGGAGATGATGTCTCAGTGAGGAATCATATTTTGTTCAATGCTCCAGCTGCCCTCTGATGCCCCCCTCCCCATGCTTAGGACCTGGTGGAATCTGTGACCTTCAGGCAGACTTTGTTTTTAGCCTCGCCTGGAATGGTTGTGGTAACACATCTGTGGATGCCTTGGTCCTCTTTCCAAGCTGCCATTCTCATAGACATGGTAATTGTCATCATCCTGATTGCTTCCCTACCCATTCTTAAACTGCTGGAGGGTGGAATGAGAGATCAAAGAAACAGGGAATCCAGCCATGTCTTGTTGTAGAGGATCACCTGAATGAGCTGGTTCTGGGGTGATAACATCTGAGGTAGGATGTCCAGGATGCTGACAGCAGGAAGCTATGCTTATTGGAGGTGTTGTGTTGGTACACGGCCTGCTGCTGGTATGCATGTCCCAGAAGATGATGGTGTCACTGGCCACCTTGTAGTTTGAGTTGAGCAATCTGACTACAAAGGCTCCCTAACTCGCCATCTACTGGAGAGTGGATTTGGGGTTTCCTTTGGCTCTGCACACCAGTCTTCCATCTTCTCCAGGACTCAGGATCAGGTTCTTGAGTTCATGCAGACAGTGGGGAGCAGCCTTTACTCTCACTGAGATTCTGTATTGGATTCTACTCATCTTGTTGGAGATCGGACAGAATACTGTTTGGTCTTCCTCTGAGACATTGGTGATATGCAGAGCCTTGCTAAAGATCTCAAACTCAGCTTTGTCAGATGGGAAGTCCCCACCTTTATTATACCATGTGATGTATGATGCTGGGACCCTAGAAGCAATGCTCTCCAGCAGGAGGTCCATGTCTCGAAGCACCATCTGACTGCTTGAGGTGCTATAAGGATACATGAAACTGGGTGTTCTTTCTGCAACTCTTCAAATGATGAGAACTTTCAGGATGAGGGGGTTCTTCTTCCGAATTGTGTGGGTGAAATGAAAGTGGGCATTGCACCTGTAGTTGGTCTTCATGCCCTGTAGCATCACGCTGGAGAAGTACAACCCCCTTTTATGGCCCTGGGATTCAGGTTTGTGCTGGGCAATGGGCTCCATGGAGCAGCTCATCCAGAAGATAATCGAAGATTGGAGGCCATTGGAGGGATTGCAGTGCAGTGTCAAGGGTGTACCTTCATGAACCACAACAGAGTTCCAGTGTTCACTGTACCACAGGGAAGACCTGGACACTAGCAGGCAGATTTTGCTGCACAGGATTGTGCCATATTTGTTGCAGGTGAAGCACTTACATTTGCTGTCGTACTCCTCAGGCTGCATTCCACTGTGGAAGTTCATCACCAGGTCACTGATCCCCTCCTCACACACACCGGTGGGTCCTGAGAAATGCTGAAGAATCTGCTATTTCAAGTCTAGTGGAAGCTAGGGCAGGGATCCCCTTCCATTCACTCTTAATCAGGAGGTTGTCATGGGAGTCCAAGGTATGGTCCTGCTTGGTAGTGGTTGGAGGCTGGGTCACTGTGCCAAGAAGCCAAGGGGGTGTTTGGGCTGCAGGGACCTTCTGGGGTTGTGGCTCAGGGAAAAGCTAAAACTATGAGCCTCAGGAGCCAATGGGCATGCAGACAAAGTGGTTGTGAACAAATTCCTACTCTAGAGACTGCCAGTACACTGACTTTTCCCTTGTCCTCACTTGGATGGTCTTGCTGCTGGCAAACTATACAAGAGTATCTCATTTTACTCTTTTCTTCTTAGTAAATCTCAAGACTGTAGCACTTATCAACTTTCTATACACTGGAGACACTTGGGCATGAGCAAGATCTCTGGTCCCAGCCTAGTGGAGGCAGCCACTTCCAGGCCATGTCTTCTTGGGCCTCCATCAATGTCCAGGCCTGGCCCATAGCTCCCAGCTAGCTCCATCCCCATCCTAGGGTCCCCTTACCTCCTGTGGACTGGGCTGGGCTCTGCTCTCCCCAGCCAGGTAGTCTCCTGCTGTATTTCTGGTGCCCAGGGATGTTCTGTCTCTGTGATGAAGGGATCTGCTTCTAGGGAGTCTGCAGGAGGCACTCATGCCTGGCTCTCACTCTACCTCCCACTTGCCTGTGCCTCCTCAGGGACAAGGCTTTGCTTCTGCACCCAGCTAATGCTCCTAACAGTTCTGTCTGGGAGTGACCAGATGGTGCAGAGCTCCTCTCTGGACATGCAGGGGGGCAGTTTATTCTCTGCCAGCAGGTGGCAAAATGTTGTATGTGGTGTGGGCAGTTTTGAGGGACTTAGCCAGGGCAGCAGGTGACTCTGGGGTGTGGGCTCTCCTTTCCCTCCAGAGTAATCTCAGTATTGCATGATAGCATGCTTAGAATGAGAATCAGGGAAGGAGAGGGAGTTCAGAGCAGATTGCGTCTATACATACAGACTTCCCAAGGAAGGTGCGCTGAGGGGAGCAGCCAGGGACAGGATGCCCTAAGGACAATCTGGCTTTGGTTCCTTCCTCAATGTTTGTACCTGGGGTGGTGTTATCATGGAGAACTGGGACCCTTAAGTACTGAGGGTCTCAGATCTGAGACTTCGATCCAGATGAGAGATTTCTCACTTGAACTGGCCCCGGTAAGCTGAGAGAAACCCTTTTCCCTGCCCTTGAGACGGACTCAGAAGTGGAGGATGACACCTAAAGAAGGGCACTGGGATCCAGGGATTTCCTGGTACTCAAGATTCATGTAGCTTGGTGCCAGCCTGGAGAGCATGGTCAGGTCCTGCAGTGGAGCCCACTAGGTCTGAAAAGGGCCTGAGTCAACAGCTAACGACTTCCTGCCCTGTGTCCCTTTTATCTCACATCCTTATCCTCTGTGCTGGTTTTTTTCCCTATAAAGTGTCACCCATATCTCTCAGATCAGTGTAGTGATGATCTGAGCTATTGGTCTGTAGTCCTTTGAAACCTAGAAAGTTCCTTCTCCTGATTCTTTATGCCAGTGCTGACAGCTGGAGCCCCTGCCTGCTGGCTTGGAAGGCAAGCTTTGCCTTCTCACCTGTTGGTGCCTCTGATTTAATATCAATCCTATGAGGATGTTACTGGCACAAACCTCACCAAACTCTTAAAAGAAGTAAATGAGCAGACACAATAGATATCACTATTCCCTTGCCAACTTTTTGCTACATTTGAAAATATAAGCCATTAAATGATTTTATTCTGGGTTGTTTGATTTTATTGTCTGTGATGGTATGAACAGTTATTTTGAAGAAAACAAGACAATATAATAGCTAGTGCTGACTTAATATAATCTTATTTTGAAGTCCCACCAAGCTTTTATTCTTCTGTTTCCATCAGTTTATCATGTTGTATTTTACTGGATTTTATTATATGTGATAGTATAAACAAAAATTTTTATAGACAAGGAGATAATATAGAAACCATTGTTCGTTTTGTTAGTTGGTTCTAAATACCGTGCAATACTTTCATTCTCTTGAATGGTTTTACACTGTCATGTTGTGTTTGATGCTATAATATACGAAGTTATACTCACATATTTCAAGGAAAAAAACACTATGGTAGCTACTGTTGTCGGGTTATCTTGTGGTGAAACACTTTGTGGCTTAAATTGTTCTGTTATGACCTGTGTTATTATGCTTTATGTCCTCTTTTATCTTAATCTTCTTCTTTTTTTAATTTTTTAATAAAAAAAATGTGAGCCACTGAAACCTTTTTGCAATGAAAGGAAAAGTGTAAATGTGCATTTATAATGCACTCGCCTGAACACATAGTAAATTCTTCACTCACAGTATGTCACAAATAAATTAAATAAATAAGTAAGTAAACTAGGGACTTGTGTAAGACAAGACAGGTTCACTGAAAAGTGAAGGATGTGGAGACACCATAGGTCCCCTCTGTCCTGGAAGCAGAGGAAACTGGTGAGTCCTTCTGGATACTCAGGCCACTGAAGACATCCTGGAGGATGAGAGCCACAGCCATGGTGGAAAGAGTCTACTGGGCATTGTGGCTTCAGCAAAAGACAAGGGCTATGCATCTCTCTCTGAGGACACCCCAAGTCCCAGCTGGGCTCCTGCAATGCCAGGGCCACTTTCACTCTAGGCCTCCAATGAGCATCCAGACCCTCACCTTCTTGTTTCTGGAAGACAGTTCTGGTGACTACCTTTTAGGGAATGAGAAGTGTTGTTGCCAAGTTCCAAATGCTAATTAATTTTCAGGCTAACTCCTCAGGCCACTGTCTGGTGGAATCATGTGAAAAGAAGGCATCTGGGCTCTCATGACTTGGAGAACATTGTCATAAGCCTTCAAGAATCAGTGATTAGGTTAAAGTCCAGGCAACACTGAATGAGTTCCCTGGTGCTAAGTCTAGGTTAGTGGACAGGTGTCCTCTTAAGGTTGGATGTGTCCCACAGCCTTGTATGGGACATATAATTATGCTTCTGGGAGATTTGTTTTAAAGGTCATGTCTAAATGTTACAGAGATGAAACCAATCAGTCCCTCCTCCTGTGCACACTTGTAATATTCCAATATCCCAGAAGAACAATATCAAAAAGCTAAGGTGAAAGCAATCTGTAGATCAGACCAGAGGAGCCACTCCTAAGGTATTTGTGGTGTGTTCCCTGGATGGGACCATTTCTAGCTCTGGCTGCCTTCAGTCTCTGTTGCCTGTGCATTACTGGAGCTTCTGGAGATCCAAGCATTTTATAGCTTTATGTCTTCAATTTTACAAAATTTTAGTACATCTGTTTTCAAGGACAGTTCTTCATCTAAAGGACAATTAAGAAGCATCCCCATTCATTATCTCCTTACATTACAATGATGATATCTATTTTGTAATTAATTAGCCAATGTTTATATATCTTATTAATTATAGTATGTGTTATATTCATAAACACATAGGAGGATGTGTGTGTGTGTGTGTGTGTGTGTGTGTGTGTGTGTTAATCATACTGGAATTGAACCTACGACCTTCACATTAAGTTATTTGCCAGCCTTTTGTTTTGTTTTGTTTTTTGTTTTGAGACAGGGTCTCCTTCATTTATCCAAACTTGTGACTATCCTGAAACATCCTTAGTTTTGACTTATGTCATTTTTCTGTCCCAGCATTCTATCCAAAATGCCACAGTACCTTTAGCTCCCTTGTCTCTTTGACTCACTTAGACATGACCACCTCTCAGACTTTCCTTGCTATTGATAACCTTCACAGCTGTAAGGGACAATGATTAGGTGCTTCATAAAGTGATCCTTGTTTGAGATTTGTCTGATGCTTCTCTTGGGACTGCACTGGGGCCATAAATTTTAGAGGTCCCGGAAGTTAAGTGTCTTTTCCTCACATGAGACCTGGTATCATCCCATGGTTACTGTTGAATGAAAATGATAAAAGAGAAGGGCACAAGGGGAGGCAAGAGTGAAGAGATGATTTTGTGTTGCAGTGAACATTTGTTTGAAGGTATGATTTTGTGTCTATTACAAGATTTATGTAATCAGGAATTATGAGTCAACAAGTACATGGTACAGTTTGTTTTGTGTCATGAATAATTTGAAAATTAAACTAAATATGTTAGATGCTTTTTAAATATAATTACTTGTTGAGTTTTTCTGCTATGCAGAGAGGAGCTCTGCATAACCCATATTTTAATTTTTTTCTTTTTCTCTTTTTCCTTTTATTAGCACATGTTTGCATTATATGATATTCACATTCACCTTGGGGAGGATGGGTACATGTACGTAATACAGCTGCTGTCTTTGTTAATCCCCTTCCTCTTCCCACTCACCTCTTTCCCTCTACCTCCAAATACCATTTCCCCATTTATATTCTTGTCACCATTGTTAGATCATGCATATATATATAATGCTTTGCATTCCCTTCATACCATTCATTTCTATTTTATGACATCATTCATATTGCTGCAAGTATTAGTTTTTCATAGCTGTGACAAAATATCTGACATAAACAACTCAAACAAAGAAAGAGTTTCGTTTGTCTCTTAATTTCAGAGGTATCAGTCCGTTATCTGCAGGTTCCATTATTTCTAAACCAGTGACAATGCAGAAGCATGTAACAGAGAAAAACTCTTCACCTCAAGCCAACTGAGAGCCCAGAATGTGGAAAAAAGAATGACAAAGACATCCCTGCTAAAGTTAGTTTCCCACTGACCTCCTTCCTCTAACTAGACCTCACCTCCTAAGTTTCTATTATTTCATATTTTGTCTCAGCAATGGGTGTATTCAATGATGAAAGTAGAGATCTTATTATCTAATCACATTCCAAAAGTCTATCTGCACGGTAGCCATCAGCACAATGAGCCTTTTGAGGAAACATTTTGGATTCCACTATGATATTCCATCTTTCATCACCCCCAAAAGTTCATGTTCATTTCACTATGTAAAATGCATTCCATCCAGTTCCACAAGTCCATCTCCAAAGTTCCCACTCTCACCATTGCTTTCTGGGAGTCTGAGAAAGGAGGATCACAGGCTAGAGCCCAGCATGGGCAACTTAGTGACTTAGCAATACCCAGTGCTAAGAAACCAAAGCAAATCAAACCAAAGCCCAGGATCTTGGTGTGTTACTCTGTGTGAGATACCAGATTTGAGTCTCACTAATACCAAATATAAACAAAAAGTCCATGTCTAAAGTCTCTTCTGAAACTCAAGGCAAACTCTTGACTGTGGTAAGCTCCTATAGAATCTAAAAAGGAAGTTAAATACTCTCAGATATAGTAGTACAATGTAATCAATTACTTTCCTGGTATTGGAGCTGGAAGAGGACAGCAGGTCCTGTCTAGGAGAGGTTGTGGCAGCTGCACAGCACTGTGATGAGGAGCCCAGTGCAGGGCCCTCAGACACACAAGAAGGTGCAGCCACAGTCAAGGAGGGTTGTGAGTGAGGACTGTAGAGAGGCAGGCAGGGGCCAGTGTGGGCGGGTACACAGCACTCTGTGCCCACTGCTGTCTCTCCAAAGATCCTGCAGAGGGGAGACCTGTGCACACTGGGTAGCTTCCAAGGGAAGGGGTTCTCCTCAGAAGCCCAGCAGCATGAGAGTGAGAATCCCAGCAGAGTGCTGACTTGGGCATTCTCCTCTCCATATCCTGCATCTGTATTTTCTTCCTGGATGAGGATAACAGCAGCTTTGAGATCATGGTGTATTAGAGACTGACCACCAGAGCCTGGAGAAATGGGGCCCGGACTCTGCCCCAAACTCAATTCAGTCTTTGCCTCTGACATTCCTTCCTGTCTCCATTTTTTTTTTTTTTTTTTTTTTTTTTTTTTGTCTTTTTCTTTTTATCGGTACCGGGGATCGAACACACAACTGCCTGCTTGCAAGGCAGGTGCTTATGCCACTGAGCTAAATCCCCAGCCCCGTCTCCCTTTTCTTTAAAGTTGCAAGATAAACTAAAATATTTTAACATGCAAACTTAAAATTCTTAAACTGTTAAATAAAAATATAAAAATTTTATAAAATTTGAATTAGAAATAGTTTTAAATTTTGTAAAAGTTTTTAAAAGTTCCTTAAGGGTTGTCCTAGCCTTTCTGTGGAACTTCCAAACAGGGCCCCCAGGTGGCACTGTCTGCGCTTCATGACATTCAGGTTTACCAGGCCCAGAGATGACAGAGATGCAGGGTACTCTTGCTGACTCCTGTTTTTCAACATCCACAGCCCCTACCCTGGTTGTGGATTCCGTCTGTAAAGAAAGTCGTATATTATAGCTGAAGTTATTGAAGGCTCAGATCCTGCTTTGTGACCTGGTTTTTTGGCTGGAGACCCCTGGCCTAAAGCATTGGCCTGAGAGTGTTTTATACATAACACAAACCTCTAAGAAAATCTTAAACAGTTGGAAGCTGGGACAGGGAAATTTCAAATTTGAACCCAACCCCACCCCCCAAAAAAGAGTAATAAGATCTCAAATTTACACTAGCTATTGCAAAAACGAAAGGGAAAGAAAGTGCTCAAAAGGAAAAAGCAACTGGGATAGGGGAAAGGAGACAAGGAATATGGGAAAAGATTATAGCTATACACATATATGTGTTCACATATGTATACAAGATAGATAACTGTACTACTGATCTCTGCCAGTTCATCAACAAGAACAGTTTGTGCTTTCATTGTTTGGTTGGTTTCATTGCTTGGTTTCATTTTTTCATGCCTAAATCTTGAAATCTGAGCAACTACTTGTAAGATAACAAAATGCAATATATTAACTAGTATTAAATTCCTACTACTTTCCTGAAATTCTGTATCACTTCTATCCTTGTTTTGTTTTGTTTTTAAAAAAAAAATGTTTGAGCCTGGCTTAGGCAACATAGTGACATAGTGAGACCCTGTCTTTAAATAAAAGAAGACTAGGGATGTAGCACCATCAGAGGCCTATGTTCAATCGCTAGTGCCACAAAACCAAAATTATAATACTAAGTATTCTAATTCTGTGAAGTGAGACTTTGAGGCTGAGTCACTTCTCAACAGTCTTCCACATAATCATTTTAGTGTTTACTGTATAAGTCAATTCTTATTTTAGAGGTGATAAAATGTGATCTTCCTTTCTTTCTTTTTTTGGCAAAAGCATGGATTCACAGATTTTTAAATTTCATTTTGAGACAATTGCTTTTAAATTTTTATCTAGCTAATTCACTAAAATGCCCAGGCCAGGCTCAGTATTTCAGCTGTTCTGCCTCAGCTTCCTTGAGTGCTGGGATTACACATGTGCATCACCACACCTGGCCATATTATACTTTTTTGGTTAATCAATAAACTAGAATTCATCTCTGTTATTACTTATTTTGGTGCTCAAATTGGCCAACATTTGACAAGTGGGAGCTGCTTCAGGCTGGATCATATGACCCCACTAATTTTCAGAAATTTCATCCTTTCTGATAGAGGAAGATGTTTAAACAAACACACCTTGTCTTTCCCTGCTCTGGCCAGAAAATGAACCATTTCTCCAGCTAGCTCTTGCTCTTTTTACTCTCTTTGGTCATTAATTCTAAACAGAATCATTTACTGCCTTTAGGAGTGATGGCTACAAGATTAGGAGAAAAATTCAAAGTAACATCGGCCTTAAGGGTTCCTCGTAGAACAGGGCATGGTAGGGGATACCTGTAATCCCAGTGCTGGGGAGGCTGAGACAGGAGGATCTTCATGCTGAGCCCAACCTGGGCAACTTCTCAAGACTGTATCTCAAAATAAAAATAGTAATATTTTCAAGATGTGTGGTTATGGCTGGTATGGCACTCCTATTATCCATCCCTAGTACTGAAAAAATAAAGTCCCTGATTGTAGCTGGGCATGATGACATTCGCCTCTATCTTAACTGCTCAGAAGCCTGAGACAGGAGGATTGCAAATGTGAGGCCAGCTTGGGAAGCTTGGTGATATCCTGTTCTAAAATAAAATTCAAAAAGGACTGGTGGTAGAGTTCTATGACAACACACTTGCCCAGCATGCCTGAGGCCCTAGATTCATTCCCTAGTACTAGAAAAAAGTAAGTTCTGGGTTGCGGACAAATCTTGGGATGTTTCCCTCTGGAGACTTCCAAACACGCATACTTCCTTCCTGTCCCTGGAAGTGTGGAAAGGTAAATGTGTTGTGTGGTGACACATCCCTATTTGTACTCCACGGCCTAAAATCCTGAGAAACTGACATAACAATGCACAAAAACATTTTGGTTCAGAATCAACCAAAGAGGGGAATTTGACTAAGAAGCCAACATTTTCTAACCTGCTGAATGTTATGGCTTCATAGGCGACAACCCCATCCATATCTACTTCAAGTGCTTCAGCTTAGGGGCTGCAAGTAGGTTGAGCTCACCTCTTCCACATACTGCCATGGTGTAGAACCCACTGGTGGGACTTGGTTAATTCTGAATCAAATGGGAAGTATCTGGGGGATTGCAGCAGTAAGTGACAGGATCTATCTTTGAGCAGAGCCAAATGATACAGGAGAATAGAGGTAAGGGTTGCAGATGGCAGTCACTGGCAAGCATTCTGGATGACTGAGTGCAGCAGAAAAAATTCACTGTCTGGTCCCCAGTTAGGGAGCTCTGACTGTTCTCACGTCAAGAACAGACGCTAGGAGAGATACCAAGACAAGCCCACTCACAGAACACTCTGCACAGGTGGCTTTGGCCACAGCATGCTTGCTCAACTTTTCATAAGCACACAAAATCTTACAATCATTGCACCTGATCTGCCTTCTCACCTTCATTTGACATCAGACTTACATCACAGTCTGGCAGCTGTGCCATCTCTCCTGATTATCTTTTCATTTTCTCTCACAGGGTTTCCCACAATAAATTACATATACATTTAATCTTGTCTTGGCATCAACTTTTTGGAAGCTCTGAAATTGGGGGAAAATAGACATCCAAGACAAAAGCAGAGATACCAGTGATAGAAGGCAAAAACAATGACCCAGGGGAGAGGTGACAGTAGCTTGGAGGATAGTGGGGACAATAGGGATGGAGACAAATCAAATTTCGGCTTCTTTCAAATACAGAGAATCTCAAGATAAAAGAAAATACAGACACACAGAAAAAAAAGAATCTAGACACTCAGCAGATCAGTGCAAAAGCCTCAAGTTCAATCCTCAATGTTATAATAAAGAAAGAGAAAGGTTATAAGCTGCTGCTATGATATGTGATAAGAGAGGAAATGACTCACTAAAGATGACTCCATTGTTTTTGACCTAAACAATTGGATATGTGGCATCTCCTTCACCTGACAGGCTAAAGCCTGTGAAGACAACATGTTCCAGGAGGGAGACTAAAGGCTTAATTTGAGACCTAGAAGGCTGGAGATACTATTAGATGTCCAAAGGGAAACATCATGGAGACAATAGAGTTCATGAGCCTAGAGTTCACAACAGGCTATTGGTAAAGACACAACTTCCAGAATTGGTGTGTAGCTGGTATTTGATGCCACAGAACTGCATGTGATCACTAAGAGATAAGAGAAAGATCATCATAGAGAAAATCTAGTAACTGAGTGCATTCTAGGAGCAGAGTGGGGACAATCTAGGAACTAGTACATTCTAAATTTGGAAGGCAAAGTGTATTCATAAGAGGCAAGGAAGTTCAGATAAATGCAGATTTGTCATAAGTGTCTGATGAAATTTACATTTTAACAGCATGTGGCCCCCTTGGAGAGTAATGCTATTTCCTTCAAAGTCTGTTTTCAGTGACTTTATTATTTTCTTTTATTTTTGAGTCAGAGTCTTGATATGCAGTTCACACTAGACTAGAACCCACTGTGAAGCACAGGCTGGCCTCAAACTCATGGTGATCCTCCTGGCTCAATCTCTAGAGCACTGGGATTATAAATTTTTGGCTGGCTCTGATGTGATTTGAAAGTAGCTGCCTCATGAGTTTTTCCTTAATAGATGCTCCCACATCTTTTACTATGGTTTTACTTTATTTTATTTCTCTCATTTTAGTTACAAATGTAGCTGTTCATAAAGGTGAATTTGATTTTTGGAAATATTGTTTTAGTCTAGAGATATAGCTCAGTGGCATGGTACCTGTCTGGCAAGTGCCAGGTCATGAGTTCAATTCTCCGTGCCAAAAAAGATAAAAAAGGATATATATCTTTTTATATATCTTTTTTAAAAATTCTTTTATATATATCTTTTTTAAAAAGTCTAGAATTAGTTTACCTTTATTGTCTTAAGTGTTAAAAGAATCATAGGATACCATAACATTCATCAGCATCAATGCCAGTTCTACTGTGCCAAATATTTTAGTTTAGGAGTTTCTTCCCATAGTTGAATATTATTTAACAGACTATTTCTTTAGAATTAGTCACATATTCATCATTGCTTAGTAGTCCTGCTTATAGATCAAGGATATCTAGAATCTTGAGCTTAAGAAACACTCTGTAAGGACTTGCAAATAGCAGGGAGCCACTGCTTTGAGCTGAAGCCTGCCACAGTGCTCCCTACCTATCTGTGCAGCTGCACTACTCTGCCTGGAACCTGGTCGACCCTCATGCAGCATCCCCAAACACTGAGAGACCTCTGGGTCATCATTCCAGTACTAGCTGGACCCTGCCCAGCAACTTGTAGGTAGCAGGAAGCCACTGCATCTGAGCTGACACTTGCCACAGCCATCCTTATCTACTTGTGCAGCTGTGGGACCCTTCTTGGAACCTAGTAGGCCACTTCCCAGTGTTTCTGAACACTGTGCAACCTTTAGGTTGTCACTTGGATCCTGGTTGGGCCCCATCAAGCATCCTCCAGGTAGCCAGGAGCTACCACTTGTGAGCTGAAGCCTACCACAGTGATCCCTACTTAGTCATGCACTGGTGGGTTTTTGATTGGAACCTGATGGAGCCATACCCAGAAACCCCAAGAAGCCAGGAAGCTTTCGTATGCCACACGGTGTGAGTTGAAAGCCTGCCCAGTATATTCCACAGACCATTCAGCCTTACTATACCACTCAATACTTTGTAGGGCCCTTCCCAGTGACCTCAAACAGCTGGGGTACTTCAATGAGCCATGTGGGCAGTGCTGAAGCCCCACCCAGTGTGAACCCCCGTCCAGGGAGTCTCTAAGTACTAATAGGGAACTGGGGAATACAGGAAAATGACAAAAAAAAAAACAGCAAACACAGCAACCTCAAATCTCCAGGCCTTCCCAAACAAACCTAGGAGACATGGACATAAGAGAAAACGTAAGCCATACACCTGAAACTTCTGAAATGATAGCAAATGAAGTAAAGAAGCAACTCCATGAAGCTATAAAGGAACTCAAACCAGAAACAATCTCCCAGGTAAAAGAAGAAATGATAAACATAATAAAAGAAATGCTGAACACGTCTAAAGAAGACCTAGTTTAAAAAATTGAGGAGCACTGCAAAAAAGATGAAAGTCTTGGATGAACAACATAAGAAAACAATAGAATACATGAAACAGATTCAAAGAGACATCCAGGAAATCAAAAATACCATCAAAAGCTGGCAAAACCACATGAATAAATGTGAAGATAGACTTTCAGACCTAAAAGACAAGATTGCAGCTAGTGAAGAAGAAAGGAAAGATCTTTTAAAAATAACAAGGAATGTGTGATGGTATAGACAAATTTTTTGAGGAAAATGAGATATTATAATAGCCATTGTTCATTTACTGTTATTTGGCTTTGAAGTCCTGTAATGATCTCATTCTTTTAAATGGTTTTATATATATTGTTATATTTGATATTATTGTGTGTGAAGGTATGCTTAACTATTATGGTAGCTACTGTTGATGTCCGGTTGTCTTGTTGTGAAGTGCTGTGTTGCTGGTATTGTTCTGTTCTGATTTGCTTTGTTCTGTTCTCTTTTGTTTTATTCTCTTTAAAATAAAAAAAATTAGGAACCAGGAAATAACAATTCAAGAGTGGCAAGATGATGCTAAGAAAATAATATAATAATGACAAATGCAAATGAAAAAGGTGACAACACAAATATCAAAAGACTATTTACAGAAATAGTAGAAAATTTCCCAAACGTGGGAAAGGAAACTGATATACAGATATGTGAAGAATATAGAACTCCAGTTAGCCATAACCAAAATAAGTCTATACTCAGACATATAATAATCAACATTCCAGAACTTCAACATAAGAACAGAATATTAAAAGCTGTTATACAAAAGAGACAGATCACCCATAAAGGAAAGCCCATCAGAATCATAGCAGACTTCTCAACACAAACAATGAATTCAAGAAGAGCATAGAGTGAAGTATTTCAGATCCTAAAGGAAAATGACTTCCAACCCAGAGTGATGTATTCTGCAAAACTGTCCTTTAAAATTGAAGGAGAAATAAGATATTACCATGACAAAGAACAGCTGAAGAATTTCATGACCACCAAACCAACACTGCAAAGAATACTGAAAGATATTCTTGATGGACATAAAAACAACTACAACTCCAAGAACACCAATAGAAAAAAGCCACTAAGCAGGCAGATAAAGAGAGGGGAAAGGTAAAGAACCAACGGTAGAAAGATAACATGACAAAAACAAACCAATATACGTCAGTTAAAACCTTTAATGTAAATGGCCTCAATTGAGACTGAATTGAAAGCAACAGACTGGCAGAATGGATCAAGAAAAAACATCCACCCTTATGCTGTATACAAGAAATAATCTAACCCAAAATGAAATTCATAGAAAGTCCAAGAATGGAAAATAATACTTCATGCAGCAGGCACCAAGAATAAAGCAGGGGTGGCTATTCTATTTGCAGACAATGTGAACTTCAAGCCAAGAATGATTAAAAGAGATAAAGAAGGTCACTACATACTAGTTAGGGGAAAACTTCAAAAGGAAGAGATAACAATCTTAAATATATATGCACCAAATGTGAGAGCACACAGCTCTGCAAAACAAATATTAACAGAAATGAAAAATCAAATAAACAATAACACAATTATGACTGGAGACCTTAACACCCCCCTGACACAAAGAGACAGATTAACTAAACAGAAAATCAGCAAATAAATAACAGAATTGAATCACACTTGTGAACAAATGGACTTAGTGGGTGTGTACAGAATGTTCCACCCAACAACATCAGAATATGCAGCTGCACATGGGACATTCTTTAAAATAGACCATATACTAGCCCACAGAACATGCTTAAGTAAATGCAAAAGAATTGAAATTGTCCCATGCATATTATCTGACCATACTGTTACAAAACTGGAAATTAATGACAAAAGAACTGCAAAAATTCCACAAACACTTGGAAATTAAATAATACATTCCTGAACAATCAATAGGTCATAGAAGAAATTAAAGAAGAATTTAAACAATATCTACAAATAAATGAAAATAAAAATACATCTTACTGGAACCTGTGGGATGTAATGAAAGCAGTCCTCAGAGGAAAATTTTTTGTGGTGAACTCCCACATCAGGAAAACAAAATGAATACAAATAAACAACCTGATATTACACCTCAAAAATCTAGAAAAGAAAAGAGCAAGCCAAGCCCAAAGCCTAAAGAAGGAAAGAAATTATAAAGAGCAGACTGCAAATCAATGCAGCAGAGAATAAGAAAACAATAGAAAGAATTAATGAGTCAAAGAGTTGGTCCTCTGAAAGAATAAGCAAAATCAATAAGCCCCTAGCCAACCTTATTTTAAAAGGAAAGAGAAAACTCAAATTCAGGCAATAAGGAATGAAAACAGTTGAAATCACTACAGACCTTGTGGAAATACAAAAATCATCAATATCTACTTTGAAAATCTTTACTCTCACAGGTTTGATAACACAGAAGAAATGGACAGATTCCTAGAAACAGATGAATTACCAAAGCTGAATCAAGAAGATGTAAAATTATTGAATAATCCAATTTTGGTTAATGAAATTGAAAATGTAATGAGAATCTTACCAACAAAGAAAAGCCCAGGTCCTGATGGATTAGGATGAATTCTAAAAGAAATTTAGGGAAGCCTTAATGCCAACACTCTTCAAACTCTTCAGTGAAATTGAAAGGGAAGCAATTCTCCCTAACTCATTCTTAGAAGCAAGTATCATCCTAATACCAAAACCCAAGAAAGACCCAACCAAAAAAGAGAACTACAGACAAATCTCCTTAATGAACATAGAAACAAAAATCCTCAATAAAATACTGGAAAACAGTATTTTAGTCATCAAGATCATACACCACAAAAAAGTGGGATTCATCCCAAGAATGCCGGGATGGTTCAACATACACAAATAGAGCCAAAGATAAGAATCATGTAATCATCTCAATAGATGCCAAAGAAGGCTTATGATAAAGTCCAACACTCATTCATGATAAGAACCTTGTGGAAAATTGGAATACATGGTCTCTACCTCAATCTGATAAAAGCCATCTATAACAAACCAACAGCCAGCATCATATTAAATAGTCTAAACCTTAAAGCTTCCACTCTAAAATCAGGAACAAGGCAAGGATGTCCATTATCACCACTCCTATCCAATATATAGTGCTAGAAATATTAACCAGAGCAATTAGAGGAGAGAGAGAAATACAGGAATAAAAATAGGAAAAGAAAAAGTTAAACTATCATTATTTGCAGATGACATGATACTCTATATAGAAGACCCACAAAACTCCATTGAAAGACTTCTAGAAATAATAACCAAATTCAGTAAGATAGCTGGATACAAAGTCAACACTCAAAAATCAATAGCATTAATGTACACAAATGACAAACTCACTGGAGGGAAATAAGAGAAAATACACCCCTCACAGAAGCATCCAAAAGAATGAAATACTTAGGAATAAATCTAACAAAGGAAGTAAAAGATCTCTTCAGTAAAAATCACAGTACTCTAAAAAAGAAATTGAAGAGGAGCTCAGGAAATGGCATTCCTTGTTCATGGATAGGAAGAAGAAACATTGTGAAAATGGCCATTGTCTCAAATTGTTATACAGATTTAATGCAATTCCAATTAAAATACCATTAGCATACCTAATAGATCTAGAGAAATCATTTCTAAAATTCATCTAGAGCCAGAGGAGACATAAACGGCAAATGTAATTCTGGGAAACAAAGGCAAAGCAAGAGGTATCATAATCACTGACTTGAAGTTATACTACAAAGCTACTGTGATAAAAAAAAAAAAACAGCATGGTACTGGAATTAAAAAAAGACCTGAAGATCAATGGAATGGATTAGAAGAAACAAATAGAACTACAAACACAGCTACCTTATCTTTGACAAAGGGCCCAACACATTCACTGGAAGAAAGATAATCTCTTCAATAAGCAGTACTGGAAAACGGGCTTTCCACGTGCCAAAAACTAAAACTATACCCATACCTATCATCATGCACTAAAGTCAAAATGGATCAAAGATCTAAATATTAAAACAGAAACACTAAATCTCCTGGAAGACAAATTAGGTAGAAATCTTGAAGACATAGGGGTCAGAACAGAATTCATGAACAAAAATCAAATGGCACAAGAAATGCTTCCCAGAATCAACAGCTGGGATCTTGTCTTATTAAAAAGTTTTTGCATGTCAAAAGAAATCTCCAACAGAGTGAAACAGACAAAGGACTTCTAGCTAGAACATATAAAGAATTTTTAAAAATCAGGCCCCCAAAATTCAAAAATGGGCATGTGACACTTCTCAGATGAAGAAATACAAATGGCAAATAAATACTGACTAAAGGTGCAACATCATTGGTCATTAGAGAAATACAAATTAAAACCACACTGAAATTCCATCTCATTCTCGAAAGAATAGCCAGGATCAAGGTGAGGAACAAAGATGGTGGATAAATAACAGCAAGCTATAGAGGCTCCCTGAGATAGCCAACTTAGAATTCAACATAATACAGCATGGAGAGTCCTGAACAGAGGGAGATGAATTCTCTCGTCCCAAAAAGAACCAGTCAAACATACAGTCTGGTGCTACTATTAGAATGGCTGAAAGTTCAGTGCTCCTGCTGCAGCCCCTGAATCCAAGCAGTGGTGACTTACCCAGTCGTTGGAAATCCCGCTGCGTCAACTCACTGGAAACAGTCACAATGAGGTTAGGGGTCAACAAGCCAAACAGAGAGCTGAGCTAGCAGGAAACCTGCATCGACCTGTGGTGAGTGATGGGAATAAAACCATTTCACAGAGAAGGAGGCTCCAACAGATGACATTCTGGGACCAGGCAGAACTGGCAGGAAACAAGGGGCAGCAGTGACTTCAGTCAGTTGTTCCCTTCCCAAACAGGATTGGTGAAGTGAGCTTAGCCTGGGTCACATGACCTGGCTGAGACTCAGAAGGTTATCCAAAATCAATTCCCTATGGTGGTGGCACACACTAACACAGGCCTCAGCAGGTTGACTGATCCAGAGGGGAGGGGCCAACATATGCTACCCCTGTTTGCGACTCATTAGTACATTGCAGTGGGAAGAGTCACCTAGCCAGCATGCTTCAGAAGAATTGTAACCAACAAAGAAAGAAACGGGGGCCTCCTAGAGGAAACAAAAAAGATGGGAAGATGAAGCAACAAGAAAAAGTCCCCAGGTCCCAACCCTGAGAACATTGACCCAGGACGGTAAATACAAAGGAGAATGAGGACAGCAAACATGCAATATCAAACATGGAACCAGTGGACATAAAGAGATATCTTCAAGACCTCATAGATGAGTTCAAAAGGGAAATATTTAGCCAACTAAAGCAAGATAGAAGAAGATTAATAAAAGAGATGCTAAGCACCCCTCAAGAACACACAGACAGAAGAATAGAGGAACTCAAATAGAGAACCATTTGATGAATAATATAAAGAAAATATAGAATACATGAAGCAGATTCAAAGAGATTACCAGGAAATTAAAAACTCTCTGGAAAGATGACAAAACTGCTTGAAAGAAACTAAAGATAGATTATCCAAACTGGAGGACAGGTTTACAATGTGGGATTATGAAAGGAAAAGCTTTTTTAAAATAACAAGGAAATAAACAGTAACAATACAAAGGCTTGAAGATGACAAAAGGACCTATAACTTGAGAATAAAGAATGTGAATGAAGAAGCAGGGGTACAAACAAAGGAACTACAAAGACTATTCACAGAAATAATTAAGGAAAACTTCCCAAACATAGGAAAAGGAAATGATGTTCAGATGTATGAGGTATACAGAACTCCAGCCACCTACAACCAAAACAGAGCTACACCTAGGCATATAATAATCAAGATCCCAGAAATTCAATATAAGAACAGAATATTAAAAGCTGTTAGAGACAAGAAACAGATAACCTACAGAGGAAGGCCCATCAGAATAACGGCAGACTTCTCGAAACAAACCATTAAGTCAAGAAGAGCCTGGAGCAAAATATTTCAAGCCCTGAAAGAAAATGATCTCCAGCCCAGATTGATATATCCTGAAAATCTGTCTCTAGAAATTAATGGAAAAACAAGATGCTTCCAAGACAAAGGAGAATTTGGGAAATTTGTAACCACCAATCTAACTCTACAGAGAATACTGCAGGGCATTCTAGAGAGAGAGAAATGTACTGGAATTCCAAGAACAGTGGCAGAGAGGCCTCAATGAATGGAGCAGAAAACAGAATGAAGAAGACAAGCAGACAACTGATGGCAAAAAAAAAAAAAAAAAACCATAACAGAAATGAGGCAGAGAAGGTTGGTTATAATCTCTAATATAGGTCTTGATACACTGAATTTTAAAAAAAGAACCACACATGAGTAGATCAGGAGGTATGCTATTTTTAGGAAATTAACGAGATGTTATTTTTAGGAAATTAACATGAAAAAGGGTACATGGACTGAAAATCAAATATGAGAAAACAATGCTCTATGTGATAGAGAACCAGAGAGTAATAGGGGCAACTACCTCTGTATTTGTGGATAGGTTGGAAAGACAGGCTTTAATAGGTAAAGGAATACAATTAGAGATCAAGTCCAGGAGAGAGAAGGTTCAGAACCACTTAGGTAAATAGCACATTGCCCCCTCCCCCAGTTTAAAACCAAGGGTCTTGGTGAGACCCAAAAATACACAGTGTACCCTGGGGAAGTGAAACAGGAGGGAGAGTCTTAAAAAAGATGGCAGAAGATATTGTTAATAGTGTATCAGGATTTAAAATCCACATTACTCGCACCACTCTGCTTAGATAGATTTTATTCTGTCCCAGTTTGTCTGCTTGCATTAGATTTGAGGGCACAGACAGCTATCTCAAAAACATAGGATATAGCACAGTAGTCATCTTTAATTTCCTATTAACTTAATCTGGAGCCTTGTATGACCTATACTGTTTTATCACGACTGATCTTAGTTAAATCTGGTTTGTTTGATTGCTGTTTGGTATCAACAGATTTTAAACTGATATGATTGATAGTATCAATCTGATATTATCAATCTGATAGTATCAATCTGATCAATCATATCAAAACTGATATGATTGATAGTATCAAGTCTGAGAGTATAGGCAACTACACTGAAGATGACAAGACTCACTACGATACACATTCTGGTTTGATTACTGCTGGTTTTTGAAGTTTTATACTACATACAAAGTTGTATTTTTATTAATACTGTTATGTACTGATATATTTAATTATACTATGTCTGATGATATAGCCAATACTATTGAAGATAACAAGAGACAACACAGGAACTATGGTAGAACTCCTTGTACAATAGTCTTATGTGTCTTTTTCATTTCATGTGTTTATAGGAATATGTTTTGTTTTGTCTTGCTTAGTTTTGTTTTTCTCTCTAATATAGAAATACATGTTAAAACTCATGCATGTGTAGAACCTATAAACAGTTTATGAGAACTGATCTTATGACACACGATGAAATGAACAAATACTTTGAAGAAAAAGAGACACTAACGTACCCAGTGCTGCTTCTGGAGTGTCATAATGTGAAACCCAGCAACACTATTATTCTTTGTTCAGAGTGATTTTAGCCTGCTTGGGTTTGTTCAATCTCAAAATAATTGAATATATGGATAACTGCATGTATGTTTAAGTGTATAGGGTTGATAAACATATTTCTAAAGTTTTTCATCAACTAGTGATTTCTTACTGTTAATTTTTTTTCCTTGAAAGTCTGTATTATTTCTACCCATTTTCTGTTTTGTTTAGTCTTTCTTTAAATAAAATCTTTTTTTAAAAAAAAATAGCCAGGATCAAGAAAACCACCAATAACAAATGCTGGAAAGGCCGTGGGGGAAAACGAACTCTTCTGCACTGTTGGTGGGAGTGTAGACTGGTACAACCACTGTGGAAATCATTGTAGAGGTTCCTCAAAAGGCTGGGATTGGAAATTCCATTTGACCCAGCTATTCTACTTCTGAGTATATTCCCAAGAACTGAAAGCATCATATCACGGTGATATATGTGCACCCATGTTTATGGCAGCACAATTTGCAATAGCTAAATCTTAGAAACAACTGAAATCCCCATCAACTGAGGAATATACAAAAAAGATGTGGTATTTTTATGCAATGGAATACTACTAAGCTATAAAGAAAGACCACATTGAGGCTTTTATAGGTAAATGGATGCAACTTGAGACCGTACTCATAAGTGAAATAAATCAAACTCACGTGTGTAAATACCATATTGTCTCTCTAGTGTAAGAAACTGAAAAGTAAATAAGATATAAAATCTTCAATGAATATTGTGAAAAGGTAAGAAACTGCTCAGAGGAAAAAATAACAGCAAAAAAGAGAAATGAAATAAAATATAAACTCTTATATGTACAGTTAAGATTACTAAAATGATTGTACTACTTACTAATCCTATTAGTTCTTAGAACAAAACAGATAACATCCATAGGATTAGATCAAATTTACATGACTATGTCTGATAATTCAAATAAGACTTATGAAGATTACGATGCAAAAAAACAAAAATTGTTATGTTCTTAGCACCTTGTTTTGAAAGCCTACATTGTTATTGTTTTGAGCTCTTAGATACAGTTATTTATTTGTTGTTTTGTTTTTTCCTCTAATACAGAAAGGATAGATGTACATGAATATGCAGATATATATGCCTAGAAAGTCATGTAAAGAGTTTACTAGAATTGATTTTAATATGTGTGATTGTATGAACAACTACACTGAAGAAAACGAGACACCATGGTAGCCACTGATGATTTCCTATCATTTTGATTCAAAAGCCAATAATGCTTTTATCCTTGGTTTTGGTTGGTTTTAGTCTGTTTTCAGTTATTTGATTCCAATAAGTATGAAGATATGAACAGCTGTTTTAAAGAAAACAAGAGACATTAGAATAGCCATTATCGATTTTCTAATGTCTGGTCTTGAAAGTCCTTAAGGCTCTCATTCTTCTGTTTTGATTGCTTTTATACTATTTTGATTTATATTAACTTATTATGTGTGGCGGTATGGACAGCTATTTTGAAGAAAACAAGAGACATTATGATAGCCACTGTTGATTTCCTGCTGTCTTTTTCTTTAATCATGTATTATTTGCATTGTGCTACTCTCTCTTCTTTGTTCTGTTTTGGTTTGGTTTGGTTTGGTTTCTCTTTAAAATAAAATTTTTAAAAAGAAACACTCCTTACACTTTCCATTCTAGAATAACTTTTCTTGATCAACTAAAGTCCTTTTGTTTGAATGGAATGCACACTGTGCACAGCTCAGTGGAACATTTCAGGAACATTGACCTGGCCTATTCCTTTGTCCCAGCCTCTCCTGTCACAGCTCCCTGGGGTGGCCTGGAACAGCAGCAGCCTGCAGTTTTAATGGCACTCTACCCATGCCCCACGTCCTGGAGGAGCCCTCACCAGGACCCTCATGGCATCATCATTCCAGTTGAGGAATGGGACTGGACATCTGAGGCCATACCATGCTGTGTTGAGTTTAGTTCTACTCTGGTTATGTCTCTTGGAGTCAGTCCCTCTCCATGCTTTGGGATTTCTGAAGAAACTCAAAGGCAGAAATTGGCTGCAACTAAAAAAAAAAAAAAAAAAAACTTAAGTGAACAGGGGCACAGGGTCTCAGCGTCTGGACCCAGACCAAGTCCCCAGATAGCAGCTTCTTGAACAGAGTCTGTGCACCACCTGGAGGCGAATAGGGAGGGATGCTCAGAGCTCCAGGGCCCCCATCAGGTTGTCTCACAGCCCCTCTCCTCACAACCCAAATGAATGCATCCACCTCCAGGTGGTCCCCCCCCCCCCGGCAACCCCCACATGGGGCTTCACTCTGGCCTCCTACCCCTCCCCACACACCTTACCTCCCTGAACCCTACCTCAGAGTACCTTCTTCCCTTCCCCTGTCTTGAACACAAAGGAAGGTAAGGGCACAGACAGATTCTGGATACAGGGAGGGAGGAGTAGAGTGTGCTTAAGACTAAGTCCACTGAACACTGTCATCACTAACCCTCACCTGGCCCTTGATCTTCTCACCTTGTCCACTAAAATAACTTTAACTCCTTTCTGGTTTCTCGGGTGGAGAAACAAATATCTACCTGGAAGGGCATGTGAACATGGGAATGGGTGCAAAGAGGTTTTGTCACTGGATTCCTTAATTTAGACACTGACAACATAGAAAATGCATCAGGGACCACAAAAGGTTAGCAATGTCTCTGGGTGACCACAAGAGAACAAGTATGTGTTGGTTTTTTTCTCAGGAGTTGACTCTCCACAGAGACTCAAAATATTTTCTAATTGTCCTCTTTACCTTTGAAATCGTGTGTGTGTGTGTGTGTGTGTGTGTGTGTGTTACTAGTGATTACTCAAATTTTAAAAGCAGAGGAAGCTCTCTATTACTGAACTACACCCCAACCTGTTACTGTGTCCCACACCAGCACTTCCAGGGATTAAGCACAGGGAGCACAGGGCTCCATGACCAGCCCTTTTTATTTTTTATTATTTCTATCTTGATGTGGTGTTTTTTTTTTTTTTTTTACTATTTTATCCCTTTAGGTTGGCCTCATTCTTTTTTTTATTTAAAAAAAAGATTAAAATAAGACTACAAGTCAGAACAGAACAATTTAAGCAACATAGTGTTCAACACAAGACAATCCGACATAACAGTAGCTACCATAGTATCTCTTTCCTTGAAATATTTGAGTATACCTTCATACACTATAATATCAAACATAATAAGACAATGTGAAACCATTCAAGAGAATGACAGAAAATGAACTATGGTTCAACTAACAGAAAATGAACAATGGTTACTATATTATCTCCTTGTCTATAAAAAAATTTTTATACTATCACATATAATAAAATCCAATAAGATACAGCATGACAAAACCCATGCAGACAGAAGAACAAAAGCTTACTGGGACTTCAAAACAAGATGATATTAGATCATCACTAGCTATTATAATATCTTGTTTTCTTCAAAATAGCTGGTCATACCATCACAGACATTAAAATAAAACAACCCAGAACAAAACTATTCCAACTAATGAATGATAACATTATAAGGCTTCAAAGTAATAAATGGGGAGTCATGATTACCATATAATTTTATGTATTCTTACAATTTCTTACACTAAGGAAACTATTCAGTATTTATACATGTGAGTTTGATTTATTTCGCTTGTGACTATGGTCTCAAGCTGCGACCAATTATTTATAAATATCTCAATGTGATCATTCTTTATAGCTGAGTAGTATTCCATTGTATAAAAATACCACAATTTTTTTATCCATTCCTCAGTTGATGGACACTTAGATTGTTTCCAAGATCAGATTATTACAAATTGTGCTGCTATAAACATGGGTGCACATATATCACTGTGGTATGGTGCTTTCAGTTTTCGGGGAATATGCCTATAAGTGGAATGGCTGGAACAAATGAGACTTCCAAGCCCAGCTTTTTGAGAAATCTACCTCCACAATGGTTGCACCAGTCCACACTCCCACCAACAATGCAGGAGAGTTCCTTTTTCCCCACAGCCTCTCCAGCATTTGTTGTTGGCGGTTTTCTTGATCCTGGCCATTCTTTCAGGAGTGAGATGGAACCTCAGTGTGGTTTTAATTTGCATTTCTCTAATGAGTAATGATGATGAACATTTTTTCATGTATATATTTGCCATTTGTATTTCTTCATCTGAGAATTGTGTATTCATCTCCGATGCCCATTTTTGGATTGCATCTTTGAATTTTGGGGGTCTGATTTTTTTAATTCTTTATATGTTTTAGACAGAAGTCCTTTGTCTGAAGGACAGTTAAACTAAGATTTTTTTCTCAGTTTGTGGGTTTTCTTTTCATTATCTTGGAGATTTCTTTTGACATGCAGAATCTTTTTAATAAGATGTGATTCCAGTTATTGATTCTGGGAAGTATTTCCCATGTGCTTTGATTCCTGTCAATGAATTCTCTACCTACTCCTATGTCTTCAAGTTCTTTACCCAATTTGTCTTCCAATACATTTAGTGGTTCTGTTTTAATATTCAGACCTTTGATCCATTTAGATTTCAATTTAGTACATGGTGCTAGGCATGGGTCTAGTTTTAGTTTTCAGCATATGGAGAGCCAGTTTTTCCAGCACCATTTATTAAAGAGATTGTTGTTCTTTCAGTGAACATGTTTGGCCCATTGATCAAAGAGAAAGTGGTTGAGTGTGTTTGTAGTTGTGGTTGTATCTTCTAATCTATTCCATTGATCTTCAGCTTTGTTTTGATTCCAGTACCATGTTGATTTTACTACAGTTGCTTTGTAGTATAACTTCAAGTCAGGGATTGTGATGCCTCCTGCCTTGCCTTTGCTGCTTTGAACTGTCTTTGCTATTCTAGGTCTCTTCTGGTTCCAGATGATTTTTGGGAGTGATTTCTCTAGATTTATGAAGTATGTTGATGATATATTTATTGGGATTGTGTTGAATCTGTATAGCAGTTTTGGGAGAATGGCCATTTTCACAATATTTATTCTTCCTATCCATGAGCAAGGGATGTCTTTCCATTTTCTGAGCTCCTCTTCAATTTCTTTTTTCAGTGTATTATAATTTTCCCTATATAGATCTTTCACTTCTTTCATGAGAATAATTCCTAAATATTTCATTTTTTTGGTTGCTAGTGTGAAGGGTATGGCTTCTCATTTCTCTGTCAGTGATTTTGTTGTTAGTGTATAGGAATGCTATTGATATTTGAGTATCGATTTTGTACCCAGCTATATTGTTGAATTTATTTGCTTTACCTAGGAGTCTTTCAATGGAGTTTTGGGCGTCTTCTGTGTAGAGTATCATGTCATCTGCAAATAATAATTTAACTTCCTCTTTTCCTATTTTTATCCCTTTTATTTCTCTCTCTTGTCTTATGGCTCTGGCTAGTATTTCCAGTACTATGTTATATAGGAGCAGTGATAAGGGACATCCTTGTCTTGTGCCTGATTTTAAGGTAAAGGCCTTCAGTTTTTGACCATTTAATATGATGCTGGCTGTTGGTTTGTCATACATGGCCTTTATCATATTGAGGTAAAGACCGTCTATTCCAATTTTCTGTAAGGTTCTTATCATGAATGAATGTTGGACCTTATCAAAAGCTTTTTCTGCATCTATAGAAATGATCTTGTGATTCTTACTTTTGGCTTTCTTGATATGGTGGATTACATTTATTGATTTACATGTGCTGAACCATCCTTGCATGCCTGGGATGAAGCCCACTTGGTCATGGTGTATAATCTTTTTGATGATTTCCTGGATCCTATTTGCCAATATTTTATTGAGGATTTTTGCATCTGTGCTCATTAGAGAGACTGGCCTGTAGTTCTCTTTTTCAGTTGGGTCTTTCTCAGGTTTTGGTAGTAGAGTAATATTTGCTTCCAGGAATGACTTAGGAAGGATTGCTTCCCTTTCAATTCATTCAAGAGTTTGAGGAATGTCAGCATTAAGTCTTCTTTGTATTTCTTGTAGAATTCTGCAGTAAATGCATCTGGGCCTGGGCTCTTCTTTGTAGGTAAGGATTTAATTACATTTTTAATTTCATTGATAGAAATTGGGTTATTCAGCAGCTTTACATCTTCTTGACCTAGCTTTGGTAATTTGTAAGTTTCTAGGAATCTGTCTATGTCTTCTGTTATCAAACCAATGAGAGTAGAGGTTTTCAAAATAGATGTTCATGATCTTCTGTATTTCTACAGAGTCTGTAGTGATTTCACCTTTTTCATTCCTTACTGCATAAATTTGAGCTTTTTCTTCCCTCTTTTTAATAAGTTTGGCTAGGGGCTTATCAATTTTATTTATTCTTTCAAAGAACCAACTCTTTGATTCATTGATTCTTTGGATTATTTTCTTTGTCTCTATGCATTAATTTCTGCTCTGATTTTTATAATTTCCTCTCTTCTTTTGGCTTTGGGCTTGACTTGTTCTTCTTTTTCTAGATGTTTGAGGTGTAACATCAGGTTATTTATTTGTATTCGTTCTGTTTTCCTGATGTGGGAACTCAGTGCAATAAATTTTCCTCTGAGGACAGCTTTCATTGCATCCCACAGATTTCGGTAAGCTGTATTTGTATTTTTGTTTCCTTGTAGGTATTATTTAATTTCTTCTTTAATTTCCCCTGTGACCCACCGATTGTGTTATTCAGTTTCCATGTGTTTGTCTGATTTTTGCAGTTTCATTTATCGTTAATTTCTAGTTTCATGGTGCTATGATCTGATAACATGCATGGGATAATTTCAACTCTTTTGTATTTATTTAAATATGTTCTGTGGGCTAGTATATGGTGGATTTTAGAGATTGTCCCATGTCCTGCTGAGAAGAATGTGTATTCTGATGTTGTTGGATGGAAGACTCTG
This sequence comes from Cavia porcellus, assembly GCF_034190915.1. Lineage (NCBI taxonomy): Eukaryota > Metazoa > Chordata > Mammalia > Rodentia > Caviidae > Cavia > Cavia porcellus. The sequence continues at coordinate 38,324,007 of NW_026947489.1, forward strand.
TATATGCCTATCAAGTCCATTTGTTCACAGGTGTGATTCAGTTTTGTTATTCTTTGCTGATTTTCTGTCTGGTTGATCTGTCCCTTGATGTCAATAATGTCAATAGTGCTATAATTGTGTTATTGCTAATTTGGTTTTTCATTTCTGTTAATACTTGTTTTATATAACTGGGTGCTCTGGAATTTGGTGCATATATATTTAAGATTGTTATCTCTTCTTGAAGTTTTCCCCTAACTAGTATGTAATGACCTTCTTATCTCTTGAGATCATTCTTGATTTGAAGTTCACATTGTCTGCGAACAGAATAGCTACCCCTGCTTTTTTGGGATGGGTTCCTGTGCATGAAATATTGTTTTCCATCCTTTGACTTTCAGTCTGTGAGTATCCTTTTGGATTAGATGGGTTTCTTGTAGACAGCATATGTTTGGATGTTGTTTCTTGATCAATTCTGCCAGTCTGTTTCTTTAAATTGTTAAATTGAGACCATTTACATTAATGGTTATAACTGTTTGTTATGGTTTATGTTTGTGTCCCGCAGGCCTCTTTAGTTTGCACTGTTCATTTGTGATGGTTCATTGTATAGTGCTTGGATTGATGGTGTCAGTACTCTACCTACATAGGGGCGGAGCCAGGATGTGATGTAATGGCAGGAAGAAGGTATGTTTTTCTCTTTGCTGGTTTGAGCTTGCTGTCGGCAGTCGCCATGAACTGCGGTCCAGCCATGCCTGCCTGCCTTGGAGCCAACAGAGTGTGGACTGAAACCTCCAAAAACTGTAAGAAATAAACCTTTCTTTTCCCAGCTTTGGGCTCCAGGTATTTTTGTCTCAGCAACGAGCATAAAGTAACTACGACAGAAATTTGGTACTGAGGAGTGGGGTCGTTTGCTGTGACTATACCTGACCATGTTTTTCAAGAGGCTTTGGAAATGGCTCGTGGGTGGAGTTTGGAAAGGTTTGGACATGTTGCCTGGATGCACAGAGCTGGAGCAGCTTAGGCTGTTCTGTAGAGGAGATTCTGGTCAGAGCACAGGAGACCAGAAGGCTGATGATGGAAAGCCTCATGGTAAAGACCAGGCTTGGGAGGTTTCTGCTGGGAAGGATTGCATTGGTTATTGGACTCCACATGATGTGTGTTATGGCTTGGCAGAAAGTTTGTCTGCATTTTGCTCCTGCCCGGAGACTTTGCCTGAGACTGAGACAAAGGGCAACGGACTGATTAATCTTGAAAAAGAAATTAAAAAGCAATCGAACATTGAGGCTGTGGCATGGCTATTGTTGGGGGCTTTCAGCCAGCTTTATGTTTCAAATCAGGAGCAAAGAGCCCAGCAGAATAATGTGATAAGAAAGATGGCCCTGGGGCATCCCAGGAAGCAGGTCCCCACCCTGCGCAGCCTCACAGCAAAGATGAAAAATTTTGCTCAGAGGAAAAAGCTACAGAGTGCCATGCTTCAGAATGGTGACAGAGGGCCAAAGAGGTTCCAGAATGGCAACAGAGGCCACGTGAGGTTCCAGAATGGTGGCAACACAAAGAAGCTTTTCATCACAATCAGGTAAACAGAGCCCTGCAATCCAGGCAACTGACCCCTACTGCCAAGAAAGAGAAAAGCCTGGCTACTGCTTCAGCTAGCAGCAAACCTTGGCGGCATCCACAAGGTGCTGATTTTAGGTGCAAGGAAAATGTGCACATTCTGAGGTTAAGACAGCTTCCACGTCAATTGCAAAGGGCCTGGGAGGCCAAGCAGTGTGCCCCTGAGAGGGCAATTTGTGAAGATGTAAGGGTGAAGCCGAACGTGCAGTGGAGACCCTAGAAGTTTGGAAAAGCCAGCAACGTGGATGATCCAAGGAAAGCTTCAAAAGCGAGCAGAGAAAATTTAAGAAAAAAGCTGCAGGAGTTGAAATCGCCAGAAGTGCCATGGGGGTGGAATCACCCAAGATTTTTGGAGCTTGCAACCAGATTGCTTCAGATGCTGAGCATGAAACTCTAGGACTTAATGTTTGCCCTGCTGGGTGTTGGACTTGGTTTGTTTCCAATGCTTAATATTCCCGTTTGTAACTTTTGGAATGGTAATGTTTATCTTGTGCCTTTACATTTCAGAAATGTTTAACCTTGTTTCATTTGTACAGGGGCTTAGAGTTAAGAGTTAGCCATCGATCTTGGAGGAGACTTGGGACTTCGACTTTTCAGCAATGCTGAAGCTGTTAGGACTTTGGCAACTCTTGGAGGTGGACTAAATGTCTTTTGTATAAAGGATGTACATGAGTCCTGGGGGCCAGGGGTGGAATGTCATGGCTTATGTTTGTGTCCCCCAGGCCTCATGAGTTTGCACTGTTCATTTGTGATGGTTCATTGTCTAGTGCTTGGATTGATGGTGTCAGTGCTCCACCCACATAGGGGTGGAGCCAGGATGTGAAGTAATGGCAAGAAGAAGGTATGTTTTTCTCTTTGCTGGTTTGAGCTTGCTGTCGGCAGTCGCCATGAACTGCGGTCCAGCCATGCCTGCCTGCCTTGGAGCCAACAGAGTGTGGACTGAAACCTCCAAAAACTGTAAAAAATAAACCTTTCCTTTCCCAGCTTTGGGCTTCAGGTATTTTTGTCTCAGCAATGAGCATAAAGTAACTAAGACAGTGTTATATATTGGTTTATTGTTGACATGTTATCTTTCTGCTGTTGCATCTTTATCTTTCAGTTCTGTTTAATTGTCTGTTTTGCTTAGTGGTTTTTTCCTATGTGTATCTAAACTGGCTTTGAGTATTCTTTGCAGGGTTGCCTTAGTGATCATGAAGTTCTTCTGCTGTTCTTTGTCATGGAAGTATCTTATTTCTCTATCAATTTTGAAGGACAGTTTTGCAGGGTACATCAGTCGACATTGGAAATCATTTTCCTTTGGGATCTGCAATTCTTCACTTGATGCTCTTCTTGACTTTATTGTTTGTGCTGAGAAGTCTGCTGTGATTCTCATAGGTTTTCCTTTGTAGGTGATCTGTCTTTTCTCCCTGACAGCTTTTAATAATCTATTCTTGTGTTGGATTTCTGGGATGGTGATTATTATATGTCTCGGTGTAGTTCTGTTTTTGTTATGGCTAGAGTTCTATATGCTTCACTGATCCTGATGTCAGTTTGCATTCTCATGTCTGGGAAATTTTCAGCTATTGCTTCTCTAAATATCCTCTTGACATCCTTTATGTTGTCCCCTCTTTTTCATTTATCCCTATCAATCTTACGCTGTTTTTCTTTTCATCATGTTGCAGATGTTGAATTGTTATTTTCTGATTCCTTGTTAATTTTAAAAGATCTTTCTGGGTTTCGGGAGAACATAGTGGACAGAAAGCAGCAGCTACGGAGGCTCTCTGAGAGACCCAGCTTAGAATCCAGGAATGGTGCAAAGTGAGGAATCGTAAGCAAGAGAAGATATACCCTGCTGACCCAAGATCAAACTGGGCTGAGAGAAACCAACTGGGAATGCAATCTTGGTGCTATAACAGGAACAGATAAAGCCTCAGCATGGAAGCTGGAGCCCGCGCCATTGGAAGCCTCGATTTGGGTTTCCTGCCGCCGCTGCTGCATCTGAATCGGCTCGGCAGGGAAAGACATGTGCGAAAGCTCTGAGAGTGGGAAACGGTGAACGGAGTTGAGAGCACAACGGGCGGGAAGCCGTGCATCGACCTACAGTGAGTGAGGGAAACGGGGACTCTTCCACGGTCTAGGAGACTCCAACAAAGGACATTCTGGGACCGGATGACTTGCCGGAACAGGGCGCTGTAGTGACTTCAGTCACATATCCCCCTCTGAAGCAGGATTGGTGAGCAGTGCCTAGCCTACATGATGTTGCTGGCTGAGACCCAGTAGGCTAGCACAACCCAGGTCCCAGCACCTGGAGGTGCACCCTAGCGGTGAAGCCTTCGATAGGTTGACCTGGAGGGTCAGGCCCCACATAGGCTGCCCAGTCTGTGTTTCACTGGTGCACTGCAGTGGGCAAGAACACCTAGCCGGCGCAATTCAAACAGACTGTGGCCAACAGGGCAGGAAGCTGGGCCTCCTATATATGCTTATATATAAGGAACAAAAAATATGGGAAGAGGGAGCAACAAGAAATGGTCCTCGGCCCCCAATCCTGAGAAACAGGCAATAGCAGACACGGCACCAACAGACATAAAGCACTATCTCCAGAGCCTCATAGACAAGTTCAGGAATGAAGTTATTAATGACCTGAGGCAAGACATAAGCAGAATAGTTAGAGAAACGCTAAGCACCACCCAAGAAAAAACAGATGGTGGAATGGAAGAACAGAAAAAAAGGGCAGAATTGTTTGATGGAGAAAACAGAAAAAACATAGAATATGTGAAGCAGGTTCAAAGAGATTACCAGGAAACTAAAAACTCTATTGAAAACTGGCATAACAGCTTGAAAGAAACTAAGAATAGATTATCTGAACTGGAGGGCAGATTTGTAATATGGGAGCATGAAGTGAAAAACTTCTTAAAAATAACAAAGAAACAAACAGCAATAATACAAAGGCTAGAAGATGATAAGAGGATCTATAACTTAAGAATTAAGAACATAAAAGAAGAAGTAGGGACACAAACAAATGAACTACAAAAGCTACTCACAGAAATAATCCAGGAGAATTTTCCTAATTTAGCAAAAGTTAAAGATACTCAGATGTATGAAGCATACAGGACCCCAGCCACCTACAACCCAAAAAGAGCTACACCCAGGCATATAATAATCAAAATACCAGAAATTCAATATAAGAACAGAATATTAAAAGCCGTCGGAGACAAGAAACAGATCACTTACAAGGGAACACCCATCAGAATTATAGCAGACTTCTCAGCACAAACCATCAAATCACGAAGTGCATGGGGGGAAATAATTCAAGATTTGAAAGATAATAACCTCCAGCCAACATTGATATATCCTGCACAACTATCCCTAGAAATTGATGGAAAAACAAGATGCTTCCAGGATAAAGAGGAACTAGGGGAATATGCAACCACCAATTCAATTCTACAGAGAATAGTGCAGGATATTCTAAAAAAGAAAAATACCAAGAATCCAGAAATAGTGGCAGAGAGGCCACAATGAATGGAGCAGAAAATAAAATGAAGAAGACAAACTGACAACTAATGACAGAAAAAGATCTCAACAGAAATGAGGCAGAGAAGATTGGATGATAGGAACAGCTATTTTGCAGAAAACAACATCATAATAGGTAATGCTGATTTAATATCACCTTGTTTTGAAGTTCCATCAAGATTTTGTTCTTCTGTCTCCATAGGTCTTAGCATGTTGTATCTTATTGGATCTTATTATATGTGATAGTATAAACAAAAACTTTTATAGACAAGGAGATTATACAGAAACCATTGCTCATTTTCTGTTAGTTGATTCTAAATACCCTGTAATACTGTCATTCTCTTGAATGGTTTTACATTGTTTTGATATATTTGATGCTACAGTATACGAAGTTATACTCAAAGATTTCAAGGAAAGAGACACTATGGTAACTATTTTTATGTCGGGATTATCTTGTGGTGAAACACTATTTTGCTTAAATGGTTATGTTTTGATCTGCGCTGTTTTGTTGTTATGCCCTCTTTTATCTCAATCTCCATTTCATTATTTACTTTTTTATTTTTATCCTTTTAATTAAGGGAAAAATAAATAAAAAATAGGATATATTATAGTAACCCACTTTGATTTTCTATTAACTTGATTTGAAGCCCTGTATTGCTTACACCATCTTGTTTTGACTGATATTCCTCTATTCTGTTTTGCTTGATAGTACCAAGTTCGAAAGTTTAGGCAACAGCTGTGAAGATAATGGGATTCATTATGACGCCCATTATCTACTTTTGAAGACCTGTAATGTCGCCAATGTTTTGGTTTTGTTGGTTTCGTTCTTTACTGTTTTGTTCAATTTTATTATAACTGATGATATAGGCAACTCTACTTGAGATAGCGGGAGGCATTATGGTAACCACTGTTGATCACCTTGTATTTTGTTTTTACATTATCTATTATGTCCACCCTTTTGATTTGACTGACTCTGTTCTGTTATGTCACATTTGGTTTTACTCTCTTCAAAAAAAGTAATAAGAACTGTGGGAGTAATAAAACCCAAATGTGTAATAGTCATTGTACAAAAGAGAGGAAAAGAAAGTGCTCTAAACAATATAACTGCATGTATATTTAAGTGTATAAGATAGACAATGATATTACTGGGTCTTGTTGGATCATTGAACAGAACTGTTTGCAGTCTCACTGTTTGAATGTCCACTTAATATGCTTTAATTTTGTAACTTGAACAAATATTTCTAAGATGACAATATGTAATCCATTAACTAGTGATTTCCTACTGTTTATTTTTTTCTGAAATTCTGTATAACTTGTACCCTTTTTCTGCTTTTTTTTTCTTTTTCTCCTTAAATAAAATTTTTTTAAAAATCTTTCCTTTCCTGTTCACTAGCTGTAATCTTGTTTTCAAGGTCTGAAATTCTATCTTCACTTTCATTGCGGTGGTTTTTACAACTTTCAATGAAAGTTTTGAATTCCTCTATATCTCTTTGCATCTACTTTATGTATTGTTTGTTTCTTATATTGTTCATCCAGGGATTCTATCTTTTTGTTTAGTTCCTCCAATTTTTTAACTGTCTCTTCTTTAGATATGTTCAGTATCTCTTTCATTTCTTTTATCATTTCTTCTTTTACCTGGGAGATTATTTCTAGTTTGAATTTCTTTAAAGCTTCCCAGAGTTGCTTCTTTATTTCAGTTGTTATTATTTCAGGTATTTCAGGTATGTGGCATATATTTTTTTTCATGTACATAGCTACTAAGATTTCTTGGGATGGGCTGGAGGTTTGAGATTGTATTTTGGTCTTTCATTTTGTCATTTTCTTATATTTCTGTGTTTCAAGTGTTATTCCAAGGCTTCCCCTGGGCCTGCTGGAAATCCTCTTCTTTGCCCTCAGCTCCTGGGACTCTGGTTGCCCAGATCTCTGGATTAAGAGAGGGTCACTGGGGGTGCAGCTGGCATGCCCAAGCCCTTCAGGGCTGGTTGAGTGTGGCAGGAAGCTGTGAAGTTCCTTGGCTGGTGGGAGCAATGATGCCAAACTTCACGCTAGGGATGTTGCAGGGACACTCACCTCAGGCCATCCAGTTTCCAGAGTTGAGGGCGCAGGTAGGCCCAACTTCCCAGAGCTGAGGCTGGCCTCATTCTTATCCTATTCAACTTCACCAGTGTTTGGCTCTCTCTCTCTCTCTGTCTCTCTCTCTCTCTCTGTCTCTCTCTCTCTCTCTCTGTCTCTCTCTCTCTCTCTCTCTCTGTCTCTCTCTCTCTCTCTCTCTCTCTCTCTCTCTCTCTCTGTGTGTCTCTCTCTGTCTCTCTGTCTCTCTCATTCTTTCTGTTGTTCAGCTGTGTTAACTGTTTATTTGTTCAGTAGTTAACTGATCATTACAGTGTGCTGTAAGGTTGTTGATAGCATTAAGCAGATAGTGTGCATAAGAGTATTCTATAGCAGGGATGCAGGAGGATGTGAACACAGAGGCTAATTGTTTTTATGAGTATCACTGCTTTTCTTTCTGCAGTTAAGTGAGTTTCACAGAACCAAAAAACTGTGGTCACTTTCCAGTCGACAAAATGGTAAATTTTTAAAAAGTATAAAATCTGACAGCTGGTGGTGGAGAATATCATGTACATGAAGATGCGAGTCATGGCTGGCCAGGCTGCTGAGGATGGGGCTGAAATGGCAGTAGAGGGTCAGAGTTCAGATAAGAAAAATATCAGGTGCTAAGGATTCTACACTCAAGGGCTAGATGTGTTTTAGCTCACCAGGAGAGATTCAAAAAAATACTGCAGCTTGGAGCCAAAAGTGGGAAAATGGAGCTGATACTAGGATAACAGAAGTATCTGAGGTCACCAGTCCCTCCCTCCATCTACTGTGTTGGGCAGGTACATAAGTTAAAGGAGAAGCAAGACAGGAAGGTCCAAGAGCTTCCTGTCCAGTTAAATGAAGTAAATAAATGGATGGGTGAGTGGGAACAAGGGTGACCCAGAGGAGGGTGAGGTGCCCAGGCTGGCGGAGAGGGAGCTTACACTGCCCCAAGGATGGGATGGATTCAAGGGCACAGTGGCAAAGGGGAAGGTGTCTGTGCCAGGAGCTGGCAACTTAGTCATATCTCTGAGCCTCAGTGTCACCATCTGCAGAGAGGGATATTGTGCCCCCTGCCAACCCCTCCTAAGATCCACACAGGACAGTAGCTTTAAATATGGCCATAATCTGTATATGAGGAATCAGTAAATAGGAAGCCAAGGTCCAAGCAAGGAGCCTGAAGTAGGGGCTGAGCACTGAGGAGCTTGTTAAGGAGCCAGAGGCCCTGACATTTACCACTGCCTCCTTTCCCACCTGTATCCCCAGCCCTGCAGCCTCCAGGGAGGCCATCTGAAGAAGAGCAGAAGCTGCTGTCTGAGCTGCAGCAGGTGAGGAAGGAGCTGGAGCACATCTCAGGGCAACTTAATACCCACGTGGAAGAAAATCAGGGGTTATGTAAGAGAAAACTGGAACAAGAGGAGTGGCTTTACAGGTCTGAGCTTGTCAGACCTATGGGCCACACAGTCGGAGGAGAACAGGAACATCCTGCAGCACATTGAGAGACATCAGAATTTGATCAGGAGCTTGAGATCAAGGAGGTGCTGGCCCAACTGAAGGACATGTCACTTCCTAAGGTTGGTGCATGGCCACTGCTCACTGGACTCCTCGCTGCCAGGTCCTCCAAGTCAGAGCAACAAACTTAACCCTCTGGCTCCTTCTCCCCTACAACATATTGGGCCACTGTCACCCTCAGCTGTAACAGTGTCTTGTGAGTCAGAACCCTGCTGGGGCTTCTCCTGCAGACAGGGGATGATTCTCCATACCACCCTATGCTGTAGACATCCAGGTGGGGTCTTGGATCTGCTTGTGCGGGTTGCACTGATTACCATTTTCTGTAGAGTGAAGATAGCATCAAAACAACCAGCACCCTGCACTCAGAGCAGCTCAAAAAGAAGGAGCTGACTAGGAAGCTGGGCCAGCTGCAGGCAAAGATCTCAGAGCTCAAGGCAGTGGTAACTCCTGCCCCATGGGGCTGGGCTAGGATAAAGTGCTGGCCACAGGGACGAGAGGTGCTGGGGCCAGAACTTATCTACCAAAGCTAGGGGACAAGTGAGCCCAGAGTCCTGCAGTGCTTGGCAGAGCATTTCCACGAATGTTTCTTGCTCTGACTGTTTGAGATGTGTGGCCCTAGGCTCCTCCCAGGTCCTGATGTCATTTTCCTGCTGGAGGCCTGAGTCATCCTTAGCCTAGGAAGAGATGGGGTTGGTTTCACACCAGACTGGATCTCAACTGCACTAGTCATAGTTGCAGTGGTTTCCATCACCCAGCCTCAGTTTCCACCACTTCAAAAAGATTTTAGCATTTTCTTCATAGAGTTGTTGGATTAAATGAGATACTATGTACAAATTGGAGACTAGTAATGTGTACTAAATACATCTGGGTACACTCCACTTGATTCTCCATAGCTGTGGTGTAAAGTTCAGTCATAAGGAACAGAGTTTCCAAGGCTTGAGGTTGGGTGCAGGAAGCCAGTGTTTCTGGGTGGCCCCACCATATTTCTGAGCTCCGGCTGTTGAAGCACCAGGTTATCCCTGCCCTCACTTCTGGGTCTTCTGCACATGGCAATGAAGAGCCAGGAGGCCCAGCATCTGCAGCAGCAGAGAGACCAGCTCCTGGTCATCCGGTGCCAGCACAGTGAGGCCTGGCTACAGCTGGCCTCTGAGAAGGAAACACTGCAGAAGCAGCTTCTGCTCTTCGCCCAACATACTCTGCAGCTTCAGTACAAAGAACTGGAGAATAAAGTAGCCCTGGAAAGCTTCCAACAGGAGCTGCAAGACTCAGGTGAAGGAGCTGCTGAGGTAAGGCCCCTGTCTGGGAGGCCCTGGCTTCCTTCAGTTTCTCACTTTCCATCCTCTAGAAAGTCCTGGAAACCTCCAGGCTGCAGACTCAGCAGTCAGCCCTGCCAAGAGTCCTGGCACTGCCCAGGGAAGGTGAGTGGAGATGTCTGTGCTAGATGGGCTGAGAAGCACTCTGAAAATTAGTTGAGGAAGAGATGTTAGACAGCTGCTTATTCTCTCCCAGAGGGTAGCAATCCCAGGGGAACCTGGTGAGGAGGGTGGAGGGGAGCCTGGGATTGTTCTGCCTCCCTTGTGAGGCTTACTGGGGACCCTCTTGACTGAGTGCTCCCAATATTAAATGAAGGGGTATGGAGTAAAGGAATATGGAGACCCTTCAGCACAACACCACGCTCCTGAAGACATGGGCAGCTCAGAGAACATGGTGAGCCAGACTCTGCCTTGAACTTTCCTTTTGTCTTCTTCTTTGCCTCCCATTGTGGTCCCTTTGGACATCCCAATACTTTCATTTCCCCTCACCCTCATTTCCCTGGACCTTCTCTGGAAGCAGTGGTCACACCCCATGCCCTGGGAACAGCAGGTGCTAGGGGCAGCCGGGAGGCTCCTTTATACTCTGTGCATCCCCATCATCTGGAGCACTCTCCCCACAGAATCACCCCACCTCCACAGATGACATTTTTTAAAAATGGTCCTGCCATTGTGCAGAAACAGTGGGCTCAGCTGCCCAGCCAGCTGAGGGTGCAGAGGCATTCATGCCAAAGCCTGGCCACTAGGCAAGCCTGACCCAGGGCAAACCTGAGAAAGAGGTTTCAACACCCAGGAGCAGTGGTGACCATGTAGCCATGGCGAAGCTACAGGTGAGTCTGTTCCTTCAAGCTGGGAAGGCTGGGCAGGGCAAGTGGCCACAGAGCCCTGACTCTCTAGCTCTGCCTCATTTTTTGAGGAGGTCTTGCAGGAGAAGGCAGTGACCAAGGAGATGGTGGAGGAGCTGGGATATCATGGCATGCTGCTCTGTGGCAGTCCCAAAACCATTGCTGAACTGGGCCAGGGCCCCTGTAGCAGAGGCTGTAACATGTGGGATTTGAGAAGGACTGAAAGTGACCTCTGTCTACTAGTCTCCTTTACACAGCAGAACACACTGCTATCTGCCCCAAACATGGCACAATATTAAAGCAGAAAAATTATGAGGAGGAGGACAAACAAGAGGAGGGGGAGGAAGAGCAGGAGAAGAAGCAGTCCAAGGAGCAAGAGGAGGAGCAGGAGGAAAAGGAGCAGGTGAAAGAAAGGGAGGAGGAGGAGAAGGAGGAACAAGAGGAGAAGGAGGAGGAATGCATCAATCAGCTGTTTCTAGTTAAGGGAGAGGAGCAGGTAGGGCTGGACATCTCTTCAGGCTAGGTCAAGGTGGACTCTGAGCTCCTCTCCCTCTGGGTAAAGCTGTTTGTGCTGCAGGAGGTGGTTCTGTGCCTGGTGGGAGATTGCATGTCCTGTCAGTCCTGTCCTGCAAGTTTATGGACACTGCACAGAGCCATGATGGGGAGCCCACTGCAGGATTCCCCAAGCACCAAGGATGTTGCAGCCTCAGATAAGGAGGATGGTCCTAGGAGGGGCTGACAGGGACAGACATGCAAGCAGTGCAGTACTCAGTGTCTGCTGCTGTCTCTCCAAAGACCTACAGAGGGGGCCCTGGGCACACTGAGGAGCATCCAGCTGAAGAGGCTGTGGTTGGGTCGCCCCAGGACCCCAACTGCCTGAGAGTGAAAATCCCTACAGGGCCCTGGCTTGGGCTTTCACCCCTGCATACAAAGGTTTCCCTTTTGGCATAACACTGTGGAAGGGAACACCATGGAACTCAATTTGAGCTCAAGAATTTCACCAGCAAATCCTGGAGAAGTGGGTCCAGGGCTCTCTCCCCTCTGTTCCCCCATTCAGTCCCTGCCTCTCTATCCCTCCAGTCCTGCCTGTTTTGTTGCCATGTCTAAAGGAGCAATAAAAACTCCACAAATTTATTTTTCATTAAAAAGATTTTAATTCCAAGAATTCTTTTAAAAAGTCAAAAAATATAAAGATATTTACATAGAAATGAAAAAATAGAAAAATATTTCAATAAAAATTTTAAATGTTTTAAATTTGTAAATCTTTTTTATTTTATTTTTATCTTGTTTATTATAAAAACAAGATAAACAATGAAACCAAGTTTCAAAACAGGTTAGTAGGACAGTTATAAAACTTGATATATTGCATGTTGCTGTCTTTGTAGTAGTTATTCAGAGTACAGGATATAGGCATGCCATCTCCTCTAAACAATATTATCATGAAACATTGTTTTCAAGGGACAAATAAAAGTTAGCTGTGTAGTTATCTTAACTATTGTGTGTGTGTGTGTGTATTTTTTTCCTTTCTTCATTTCCCTATCACAGTTTGAATTTTAAAAACTTATTTACATTTTTGAAGGACACAGTGAGGAGATGAGGATGGGGTTATGGTAACCTGGTCCTGCTGGTCCTGTTTGGTTGGGAATAAATGGCCTAGCAGGTTCCTGTGATGGAAGGGAAAGGATCAGGTGAGGAGCAGGGAGCAGATACTGCCAGCAGAGGGCGCACGTTGGGCTATGCAGAGTCCATGTCTGAGTTAGTCCAGCAGGACTAGATGGCCATCTCCCTGCCTTGTCACCTAGATGCTACTAGGGCATGGCGAAATGACTGCCATGGACGCTGAAGGGCATCCTGTTATAATGGGCCACGGACTCAAATCTCATCAGATAGTGGAGAGGGAACACAGAGGGAAACAGGGTAAGGGTGTTGCCCTGCAGTGCACGATTTCCAGTTTATTCCCTGCTCCTGGTTCTTTCCACACGTGGGGGCCTGTTCCTCCTGTTTATCCCTGTCCATTGCTGGCCACTGCCCCTCTTCCTTGAGGCTCAATTTTTGGCTTTGCTCCCTAGTGGTAAGAATTGTTGGTACATTTTTTTCTTTTTTAATAAGAATACTCTATGGGATTCTTCAACAATCCTGGAACCCTTAAGGCATGTAACTTTAAGTAATGGACTCAATTCATTTTCATGAGATAGACATGAGTCTTTTGGGAACAAGGTAGAGGGGGTGGTACCTTTTAAACTGAAATACACCCACCCTCCAGAGTTTTGTGTGTTGAGAAGTTGATTGGATGGGAAAGGCAACATACTCTGCAGAGGACTCATCCACTGATGACTTCAGTGGATAGATGTGCTGTTAGAATGTGAAACTTAGTGGGAAGTGGATCCCTGGCCACATGGGTTGAGCACCTTTTCCCTGGCTGTGTCCCTCTCCCATCCTGATTCTGCCTTGGAGCCACTTCACCATAGGCTAGAACTGTGAGCCCAAACAAACCCCTCCTCCTTTAAATTGTGAGTAGCAAGCATTTTGTCTCAGAGATGGAAAGTAAGCAAGACATGAAAGCTTCAGGAAATGTGCAAAATGCAGACAAGTTCTTTCTTGCCAGAATGTAACACGCATGGCCTTTATTTCCCTGAATTCCCCTGAATCTCCATTTGAAATCTCCTGAGACTTGACTTTGCTTTCTGCAGTTTGTCAGCATTCTGGTCTTCTGGGCTCCAACCAGAAATACCCATAGACTTTGTTTATGGCATTCTAAGGCTTCTCTAGCACATATCTGTTAATATACCCAAATCATTCTCTTAAAACCATTCCAAATACATCTGAACATCGTAGTCAAACATAGTCACAGAAAGGACTCCACTTATCTAGAACCAGTTCTTTATATTTGCTCCCTGGGACCAGTACATGATACCCACAATGTAAGAAGAGTTTTCTTTGGCTCACAGTTTCAGGAGACTCAGCCTATGTCTGGCTAACTCTAAAGCAGATACCTCACAGCAGAAGGGCAAAGCTGCTTATTTCATGGCAACTGGGTGGCACAGCAGATTAACTGTACTTGGGAGGATGGGGCCAGATGTCCAATATAGCACCCGCATTACACTTCAAGACACATCAAGAGGAGTGCTTTCCCAAGCAACCTGTCAATTCTAAAGTTGTACAACTCACAATCCATCTTTGGTGCCACAGTAAAATTCCAGTGTGGTTGTCACTAGAAAGAATGCAATTCCAGACACAGAGGACCAGCATCTTTATGGAAACAAGTTGTCTTAATTACTTTTTATTCATTGCTGGGACAAAATACCTGACACCCAAAATGAAGGAAGGAAAGTTTTATTTCTTACAGTTCTTGGAGGTTTCAGTCCATACTCAATTAGCTCCAAGGCACCATGGCGTGGCAAGGCAGCCTTCATGGCAACTGCAAACAGCAAAGCACAAACCAGAAGGAGAGATAGACAAACCTTCTTCCCACTATTACATCATATCCTGGCTCCATCCCTAGGCTGCTGTAACACTCACACCAGCAATCCGAGCATCCTAAGCCTGACACATGTACTCAACTACTCCCTCTGGTTTCAGTCTAACTCCAGATGCCCCTAGCATGCATTACCCTGTCCTGGTGGCTATTCCTTCTCCTGACATCTCCCAAAGATTCACCCACACTCAGGATCCTCATGCCTAATCATAAATGTTCTTCTGTCATTGCTGTGACCCCTGACCTGTGTCCTCCAGAAACCTTCCTAAGGAACCCTGCATGGAACCCCCAACTCTGTCAACTGTGTGTCTGACTGAGACCACAAACCCAGGGTCTGTGGAGAAGTACTCACTACCCAGAAGAGAAGGGAGTTAGAACAGGTTCTGGATGCTGAATTGTGTGTTGATGGAGACTAACAGGGGAATGAGAGTGGAGGCTTCCTTTGCTGACTGTGGGTTCGCTTCCCTTAGGGGTGTCAGGCTATGTGTGCCAGTCTCTCATGAACAATCTATGGTGCATTTGTGTCTATATTTACACATACCAACACACTGATGGTTCTGTCTCTATGCAGAATTCATTCTCATACACTCATCCATTTCCTGTCTGGAGCTCCAGCTGAACCATTTGTGTATTTTCAGCAGCAACGTTTCACAATTTCTCCATATTCATTCCATTTTTGTTATTCTCTATTACACTAATTATATCCATCCTACTGAATGTAAAGTAGTACATTAGTATTTGATTTCCGAAATGAATAACGATGTAATATGTCTAGTCAAGTATGTATTGGCTGTTGGTACACCTCCTTGAGAAAAATCCCTTTCTCCCTTGACTTTTCTGTCACCACATATTGTCCCCAACACTGCATTGAAAGTGCTTTGTCCAAGTCACCAGAGAACTCCATGTTTTTATATTCAATGACCGGTTCCAAGTGCTCATCTTTGAAATCTCAGTAACGCTTGTTAGATACCTAGTTGAAACATTGTCCTCATCACTGAGCTTTCTCGTCTTCCCACTCAGCAGATGCCCTTTAGTTTCTACTACCAACTTCTTTTTCATCTTTCCAGGGTATACATTTGCTGACTCTTCTGATGATCAGGTTGGGACCCCTTTCTTCACCCACTCTCTGTATGTTATTGTGGCCATGTACTCACTAATCCTCAGACCCTGTGATTATGTTACATGACT
Organism: Cavia porcellus; assembly: GCF_034190915.1. Taxonomy (NCBI): domain Eukaryota; kingdom Metazoa; phylum Chordata; class Mammalia; order Rodentia; family Caviidae; genus Cavia; species Cavia porcellus. The sequence goes on from NW_026947489.1 coordinate 38,339,489, forward strand.
TGGCAAAAGTGACTTGAGATATCTCTTCATGTTAAAAAAAAAAAAACCTTGAAATGTGAAGATTTATCAAGATTTTCTGAGTGGTCTCCAAAAATCAAGCAATATATAAAGGGGCATAAAAGTGAGTTAGATAAAATGTAAAAGTGATTTCACTCACTGATATTGGCTTTCAAGATGCAGTAAGCTAAGTGATATGAAAGTATGTAATATGTAGTGTTCTTGTACAAAACAGCCTCAAGTTAGAGCCAACAAGAAAATGAGGGCCTCAGTTTTATTGCTGGTAACAACCTCAATGAGGGGAAAATGAATTCTCTGTTAAGTCCACAGAAACAAATGAAATCTTTTTTTCTCACATATACAGTAGAATTTGTTTTTCAGAAATGCAGTCTTAACACAGCATGCTTCTACTCTAGGGAGTAGAAGTGTTGACCTCCAGAATGATAAAATTATTTTCTGTTGTGTGTGGCTATTAAGTCTAACAGAAATAATATAAATAATGTATTTTTATGGTTTTGAACACATTGGATACTCCAAAGTATCTAGCTTAGGTACCTCTAATGTTCTCCATATTGTAAATACCCAGCTGTTTATAAGGCATCTCTGCTTCATTGTGGACATTAGATACCAAGTAGGATATCCAGTTTGACATGTCTCAATTTATTATTTTTTATTTTATTTAAAGTTAAAAACAGATAATAAACAATCAAAACAAGTTTCAAAACAGGATAGTAGGACAGTTACAATATTTGATATATTACGTATTTGTGTCTTGTAGTAATTATGCTAAGTACAAGACATAGGCATGATATCTTGTCTAAACAATATTAGCACAAAACATTCTTTTAAGGAACAAATAGAAGCTAGTTGTAAAACTACCTTAACTAGTATATACTTGTTATATACTTGTATATACATATAATGTTTTCCTTTTACCCATTCTTTCTTTCCCCTAACACTGGCTGCCTTTTCTTTTGAACAATTCACAATATGTATTATACATTTTCTTTATTTTAAATAGAAAAAACAGAAAAATCAAGATGCAAATAAACCTAAAAAACAACAGAAGCAAAGTGACAGCAACAACAACAACAACAATGAAACAATAGGTTTTCAATGACAGGAATGTAACAAGGGTTGTTATACTGCATATTATTATCTTCCAAATAGTTGCTCAGGTTACCAGATACAGGAATAAAACAAAATAGTTAAATGGAACAAAACACTGTATTCAAAAAACAAGACAGAAGGAAATCCTCCACAGTTACCATAATGTATACTGCCATTCTCCAAATGGATGCCCAGATCACCAGCACCTGGCCTGCAAAGTCAATCAAACAACACAAGAATCAAGCTATTCCTTTCACCTCTGTTGCTACCATCTCACCCTGAGTCCTCCAAATCAGCCAGTTGCTCACCAGGGCAAGGGTGAGGAAGAGATGCTTTCCTGGTTTCCTAACCCGCGCACTGGCTGTTACTCATGGGAAGGTGTGCTTTGTCTTCTTGCTGAGTCTCCTCCCGATTTCCATGGCAGAGGCTGGTTCATGGGAAGGTGTGCTTTTACATATCTAAATTTAAACCATCTCAACATGCTTCCTCTTTCCAATAATTCTAACCTCTATTTTTTCACCTGTTCCAGTGATGAAAGCATAGTGTCATCGTATCTTTTCTCCACACCACTGTGCACACACCACTGTGTCTTCATTCAGTGCATGAATCACCTCTGATCCAATGTGACCAGCATCTGTCACTTGGATGACTGCAGTAGCCTCACAGTCTAATTGCTTCTCTTTCTAATTCCGTTTTATTCTCCAACTGATATCCACAGTGCCCCAATATGATTTGCATCATTGCTCCTTAACAGTCGGTACATAAAAACACAAATCAATAACATTGACTTCATGTGTTTATAAGTTTCCAAACAAAGGTGCAGAAAATATTGTAACATTTCTGTATTTTCTCCTTCAAGAAATTAAAGTCCATTCCTACTGCAACCATATTCCTTCAGTCTTTAATGGATTATTTTTGTGGTGATGAGCCTAGTTTAAAACATGCCAGAAGATAGATTTCATTTATAACTTGAAAACCTGACAAACCACAAAGAAACCTAGATGGTTTTGGTAGCTCTCACTTCTCTTCTTGTACTGATGAATTTTTCTTGGTGAGCTCAACCTCCAGATTTCCAAGCTGCCTAGAAAAATAAAAGCCTTTTGTCAATATGGTCCACAGAGATGTTTTTGGTGTGTCAGAAACAGCGCTGCGACTTCCGGGAGAACATGGCGGATAGTTAACAGCAACTACCGGAGGCTCTCAGAAAGGCTCGGCTCAGAAATCAGGAATGATGCGGACTAAGGAGACACGAGCCGGTAGAGATATGCTCTGCTGACTGAGGAACGAACTGGGCTGAGAGAAACCAACTTGGAATACAGTCCTGGTGCTAAAATAGGAACAGAAAAGTCCCGGTGTGGAGGCTCGACCCCGCGCCAGTGGAAACCGCAGTTTGGATTTCCCGCCGCCCAGCGGCTGGCTGCCTCCACAGCGGCTCGGCAAGGAGAGACGCGCAGAAGCTCTGGGAACGGGAGTCTGCGAACGGAGTCGAAAACAGGACGGACAAAGAGGCCTACAATGACTGGTGGCGAGGTGAGTAAGAGAAACTGACACTCCACCACAGTTTGACTCCAGCGGAGGACTTTCTGGGCTCAGGCAGTCCTGTAAGAGCAGGGCGCGGTGGCGACTCCAGCCACACATTCCCCTCTCGGACGGGATTGGTGAAAAGTGCCTGGCCTGTGTGACGCTGCGGGCGGACTTGGTAGGCTGGCCTAACCCAGATCCCAGAGCCTGACAGTGGCCCTGAGGGGTGATTCCCGCGTAGGCTGCCTAGTCCGTAACTCCCTGGTGCGCAGCGGTGGGCGGGAACACCTAGCCAGCGCAATTTGATCAGGCTGTGGCTGACAGGCAGGGAAGCTGGGCCTCCTATGTAAGCTTGCATTTTATAAGGAACGGAGAAAATGGGGAAGGGAAGCAACAAGAAAGTCTCCTCGGCCCCCAATTCTGAGAAACAGGCAATAGCGGACACCGCACCAATAGACATTAAGCGCCATATAGAGAGCCTCATAGACCAATTCAGGAATGAAGTTATCAACGACCTGAAGCTAGAAGTATGCAGAATAGTTAGAGAAATGCTAAGCACCACCCAGGAAAAAACAGATGGTGGAATGGAAGAACAGAAAAAGAGGGAAGAATTGTTTGATGGAGAAAACAGAGAAAGCATAGAGTACGTGAAGCAGGTTCAAAGGGACTATCAAGAAATTAAGAAGTCTATCCAAGACTGGCATAACAGCTTGAAAGAAACTAAGGACAGACTATCTGAACTGGAGGGCAGACTTGTAATATGGGAGAATGAAATGAAAAACTTCTTAAAAGTAACAAAGAAACAAACAGCAATAATACAAAGACAAGAAGATGATAAGAGGAGCCATAACTTAAGGATTAAGAACATAAAAGAAGAAGTAGGGACACAAACAAGTGAACTACAAAAGCTACTCACAGAAATAATCCAGGAGAATTTTCCTAATTTAGCAAAAGGTAAAGATACTCAGATGTACGAGGCATACAGGACCCCGGCTACCTACAACCCTAACAGAGAAACACCCAGGCATATAATAATAAAAATTCCAGAAATTCAATACAAGAACAGAATATTAAAAGCTGTAAGAGACAAGAAACAGACCACTTACAAGGGAACACCCATCAGAATTACAGCAGATTTCTCTGCACAAACCATCAAATCACGAAGAGCATGGGGGGAAATAATTCAAGCTTTGAAAGATAATAATCTCCAGCCAAGATTGAGATATCCTGCACAACTGTCCCTGGAAATTGATGGAAAAACAAGGTGCTTCCAGGATAAAGAGGAACTGGGGGAATTTACAACCACCAATTCAACTCTACAGAAAGTATTGCAGGATATTCTAAAAAAAGAAAAATACAAAGAACCCAGAAATAGTGGCGGGGAGGCCACAACGAATGGAGCAGAGAACAAAATGAAGAAGACAAACTGACAGCTACTGACAGAAAAAGAGCTCAACAGAAATGAGACAGAGAAGATTGGATGATAGGAACAGCTATTTTGGAGAAAATGACATCTTAATAGGTAATACTGATTTAGTATCATCTTGTTTTGAAGTCTCATCTAGCTTTTGTTCTTCTGTCTCCAATGGTCTAAACAGGTTGTATCTTATTGGATTTTATTATGTACGATAGTATAAGCAAAAACCTTTTAAAGACAAGGAGATTATACAGAAACCATTGTTCATTTTCTGTTAGTCGATTCTAAATACTCTGTAATGCTGTCATTCTCTTAAATGGTTTTACATTGTTTTGATATACTTAATGCTACAGTATATGAAGTTGTACTCAAGGACTTCAAGGAAAGAGTCAATATGGTAACTACTTTTAGGTCAGAATTATCTGGTGGTGAAACACTATTCTGCTTAAATGGTTATGTTTTGATCTGTGCTGTTTTGCTGTTATGCCCTCTTTTTTCTCAACCTCCACTCCATTATTTACTTTTTTATATATATCCGTTTAATTAAGGGGAAAAAAATAGCAGGATATAATATAGTAACCCACTTTGACTTTCTATTATCTCGATTTGAAGCCCTGTATTACTCTCAACATCTTGTTTTTGATTGATGTTCCCCTATTCTGTTTTGATGGATAGTATCAGGTTCGAAAGTTTAGGCATCAGCTGAGAAGATAATGAGATTCATTATAACGCCCATTCTCGTTGACTTTTATCTACTTTTGAAGACCTACAATGTCTCCAATGTTTTGGTTTTGTCGGTTTTGTTCTTTACTATTTTGTTCAATTGCATTATAACTAATGCTATAGGCAATTCTATTAGAGATAGCGGGAGGCATTATGGTAACCATTGATGATTACCTTGTATTATGTTTTTATATTACCTATTATGTCCACCCTTTTGACTTGACCGATTCTGTCCTGTTATGTCTCATTTGGTTTTACTCTCTTCCAAAAAAGCAATAAGAACCGTGCGAGCAATGAAACCCAAAATGTGTAATAGTCATTGTACAAAAGAGAGGAAAAGAAAGTGCTCTAAACTATATAACTGCATGTATATTTAAGTGTATAAGATAGAAAATGATATCACAGAGTTTTATTGGATCATTGAACAGAACTGTTTGCAGTATCATTGTTGGAATGTCCACTCTACAAGCTTTAATTTTGTGACTTGAACAATTATTTTTAAGATGGCAATATGTAATCCATTAACTAGTGATTTCCTACTGTTCATTTTTTTCTTCTGTAAATCTGTATAACTTGTACCCTTTCACTGTTTTTTTTTTCTTTTCTCCTTAAATAAAAAAAAAAAAAAGAAACAGCGCTGCATGGAGAGGTTTCTGCATCACCAGATCCAGGGCTGGCATTGTGCCAGTAGGGGCTACCTCAGCATCAGGCACTATGATCTGCCCCATGGCTCTGGGGAAGCTGGGATTTTGTGAGTGGGAATATTCTACATAGTTGTTCCAAACAGTTCCCTAGAATCACAGACAGTGATTTTAACAGTTACTCTTGATTGTCAACATGATCATCTTGAGAGACACCTGTGAGATTAATAAAGCACATACACTCATGTCTGATTCTTCTGTGGTGCCCTTCTGCTCATCTCTGCTGTCAGATGCTATGAGTTGAGCACCTTTCCTCTGCCACACCCTATTGCCATGAAGTTTCTACCTTGGGGTCACCTGACCATGGCCTGAAATGTCTGAAAATATGAGCCAAGATAAACCTGCCCTTCTTTCAAATGTCAAGTATTTTATCCCAGGAATGGAAAGCTAATCAAAACATAAAAAATTTGTAACAAGCTGCATGGTTGTTTCTGTCACTCTACACAACCATATGGTTCAAAACCTTTGGAAATATTTTTTGAAGATGTTTAGAAAACATTGGAGAAGCAGGGTAGAGAGAGGGCCTAACATGCGGTGAGCAGAGTCTGATGGGTGATTCTGCTTGGCACTCAGAAGATGAGAATGCTAACAGAGATGTGAACAGTAAAAACCAGGCTCACAAATTTACAGAAGGGAATGAAAATGTCATAAGGGATTACACTAAAGGCTATGTATACTACACTCTGAACAAAAATATTTGGCTATATTTTGTTCATGTCCTAAGACTTTTATTGTGAGGCCAAATTTAAATATGGCAGACTAATTGATCTGGAAAAGGAAATTACAGATAGCCAAATATTCAAGCATGGCCTGGGTGCTGTTGGCTGCATGAGCCTGATTTACAGTGAGAATCAGGAACAAAAAGCCAAAAAGATCAAACATTTAAATTTTGGCCTGAAAAGATTCACACGTGAAGTAGGGGCCAGCAGGCAGAGTTGCTGAAGAGACTAGCACCATTAAAAATAAACCAAGTTGTTTGAACCAAGACAAGTAAAATGATGCCCTGTGGGCATCTCAGAAACAAGCAAGATACAAACCATCACAAACCAATGATACAAATGTGTCCAACTTTCATCTGAGAAAATAAGGGAATTTCTTTCTCTAGGTTCATTTCACTGTGCTCAGTCACTCTTGTACTTAAAATCCACTGCAGCCATAGTCTGTGTGGGATTACACAAATGAAACTCCATTGAATTGGCTTCAGCATGTGCTCATAGTGACAGTTTGTGGTTTGAGTGCTTTTCTGCATTTTTCTTTGCTTCAGTTCTTTGTGGAGACTCTTACTTTCCAGGGAAACATTGAGATCCATGGCAGTCCTTGTGGTCCTGGATTTTCAACAACAGCCTGGTGATTTGGTCAGTCTGGAAGCAGGATATGGGCAGGTACGACCAAAAGAATTATGACACCAGGGGCTGGGGATTTAGCTCAGCGGCATAAGTGCCTGCCTTGCAAGCAGACAGTCGTGAGTTTGATCCCCGGTATCGATTTAAAAAAAAAACACTGGGAAGATCAATCTTAATGCATTTTCTCATTTAATTTCATAATATTTTGCTAACTTGACAGGGCATTTTCAAAGAAACTGAGTTTAGTAGAGTTGAAAGACTTCTTAGAGTCAAATAGTAAGAAAATTATACAGAAACTCAGTTACATAGAAGGAAAGCTAGCCAGAATTTCTCAGCTCTCTCCAGCATCTGCGTAGGTTGATCACAGAACACAGCTGAATTCACATCCATCTGTCCTGTTTATGTACATCATATACTTCAGAAAACCTAAAGCACTTAAAGGATATAATCAAATACCTTGGAAAACAATAGCTTCCATATGTTGTGTTTGCAAAGCAGGTTTTGTAAATGGTGTTTGGGGACTCTTAATCTCTCACACATGCTGAAGGCATAAAAAGATTACATTTAGAGAGAAATGGCAGAAGATTTCTTTAGAGTGGGTTGTGCTATGAGTGCCCTCCTTACCCCACGGCTGCCTGCTATGGACCCCTGAGGCTGGTGAGAGGGGCTTCAGTGAGACCATTCAGAGAGGCGTCTGCTGCACCTGGGAAAGAAGGCAGATGCTTGACTCACTTTAGGGAAACAGCTGGGAGACGCTGCTGGAACAAACTTGTGAACAGAGTTGAGACTGCCAGTGGAAAAATATGTATAAGTGTGTAAGATAGATGGCCATATTAATAAATAGATCCTTGAACAGAATAGTCTGCACTGTCAATGTTTGAGCATCTAGCCACTTTATATGCTTTGATTTTGTAACTTTAACAACTATTCTTAAGATGACAACATGTACTGTATAAACTAGATTTTATGATGTTAATTTTTTGAATTCTATATTATTCTACCTCTTTTCTTTTTTCTATTTTGTCTTTTTTCTTTTCTTTCTTTCTTTAAGTAGAAAGAAAGAAAGAAAGAAAGAAAGAAAGAAAGAAAGACAGACAGAAAGAAAGAAAACAAGGCACATCATCCAACTCAGCAGAGAAATGTGAAATGTCCTGAGAAAGAGAATCAGCCAGACACTCTGAAGCCCAAACCAATTGCTTGAGTATCATGCAGGACTAGTCAAGAATGCAATTGTCCCTTTCCCCACTGCCATCCTCTTCCTGTTCTATCTCCCTCCTTGTCTTTGCAGAGTTAGGGAGGGTGTTACTTCTCTCTGTAATCCTGTGGGGCTTGGAAGGCCTTTCTTCCACTGTGTCTGGTCCTGCTCATCTTGAGGGAGTCTAGGCAGCCACAACTGATGTAGATATTCCCACCACATCATTGTGCACTGAGGTCCATGCACTCTGACCTGGTTCTTGTCTTTCAGGCATCTTCTTACCCAAGGCCTTCTCACCTGAAGTCTTGTTTTTTCTGTAGGAGCCCATGAAAAGTTTTGAATTTCCAAACATCTTGTGAAAAGTACAGGGAAATCATACCATTCAAAATGCTTATTTTCTACCTAACTGCACCTTCCCTGGGTTCCAATTCAACAGGAATTTCTGAGGGAAAGTAGCATATTTCTCTGAGCCCAAGGGAAAGTAGGAGCTAACTCTCTACCTTGTGTTCCAAAGAAACCATGTGGAGTTATAATCACCACTGCCTCCTCTGGTGGCCACATCCTCTCCCTTCCAGGACTCAGTCAAGGTTCCATCCTTAATGCGTTTCAGTAATGCTTACGAATGAGATGTACATATGTGATAAACAGTGAAGGCTTAAATACAAAAAACTAATTGAATTGAAGACACATCACCATTCATCCCCCTCATACGACTTCCCCTTGCTGTAAACACACTTATTCCATTGTTCTTGCTGCTTTCTAAAACCTTTCTGGAAGTCCTCTTTTGTGACTATCTTTGAGAAGTGCTAAAATATATAGTGAATACTGCTGCTGCCTGCCACCTAACAGAAAGAAAGGCAGGCTTCTGAAAATGTAACAATGCTTCTTTACCCACCGTCTTCATAGATTCTATACTTCATGGCTTCTAGTTGTTACCCAAAGTGAAGATATCCATGAAATGCAAATGATTAGAATTGTTTCAGAATATCAAAGCTGCCACAACAGCACAATTCATAACATGATGGGAGATGTGTGTTTACATGAATGAGGGACATTTTGTTTGACAGGGAACAATGGCAGTGTGCATTTCAGTGAAATAAAATATTTTTTCAGTTTTAAACATTCTCCATGTTACCAGGTCATTCCTTAGAAATATCACCCCAATTAAACATATTCCAGGTCCTGCTTGCCCTGCACAAAGAAATTGGATGAGACAAGCCAAAAACAGTGCCAAAAGTTTATTTGAAAAGTGCCAGAAGAAAGGGTAATGGAAAAACTGGGTCTGCAGAAGTAACGGGCTGAATAAGACAGAAAAGACACAAAAATAAAATTAGACCATGAGTCAGGGAGAACGGAGTGAGATACAATGAAGACTCATGGCAGAGGGCTTCTCACTGTCTGTGTCCTTATATGTCACCCATATCACTTGGTGCCATGATCAGTTTCACATATGGGGTCCTAGGAATTATGTGGCATTATCCTGGGGTCTTGTCCCGCTTATTTCCCCAGCTAGCTTTGCCGCCCCCATACTCTGGGCCGTGGAGAACATGAAGTTGGAGTTGTCCACTTTTCCACAGTGCAACAATAACACTGAGGAGTGGATCTACCCTGTGAGATGGGAGATACAAGCAATTTTTCCTGGATTGTTCTTAGGCCATATTCTTCTGCCATGAAAAGCAAGCTACCTATACTACAGAAACATGGAATAATTCATATCATTTTCACATGAAAAATATTGAAGTCAACCATAAAACCAAATCTTCAACAATAATTTAGATATTTAGCCTTAGATGCTGCAGCTAATCCAGTTGAAAGTGTAATACAGTTTTCTCTATGCCTAAGGAATTAATTGATGGGAATTTACAATTTACTGGAAGAAGAGTTCTTAGCTATAGAAATGCAGGGATCTCCAGAAATGCCTCTGTTATTGCACCTGTTATTATACTCATTGTGGAAACATTTGGGGTGAAGTACAGAGATGTATTGCTTATGACCAAGAAAAAAGATTTTGTATTAACTTTAATGCTAGATTTGTCCATCAGCTTCAGAAATTTGAAGCCAGCTTGCTAGTAAAATTAGCCGCACCTTGCCTTCCCACCCTCGGGCCCTGGACCTCCACCTCGGAGGGCAGCCACTTCCATGCCTGCCCTCCCACCCTTGGGAATCCCCCCTACCTCCTGGTCCTAGTATTGCTGTTGATCTCCAGCTGCCACTCCTCCTCCCAGAACATTGGACTGCAGTGGATTAATCTTGCTGGGCTAATTGGAGACTCAGCAACTCCTCATCCAAACAGAGGACCTCAGCAGGCTTCTGTCAGGGTGGTGAGTTTCTCCCTAAAATAGAGGACTGCAGTGGGTAAACAGGAACAGTAACAAAGTTCACTGTAACTGCAGGAACTTGGCCAGACTGACAAGAGTGTGGGTGAGTCTTTCCTCCAAACAGAGGATACCAGATGGTTGAGGAGAGTGCCAATAAGGCCTCCCTCAATATGGAGAAAAATAAAAGGGCTTATAACCACCCCCATGACACAGTAGGGTCCCACTGAGACAAACACTATAGACAAGGAGATCTGATGACCTGAGACAACCTGAAGACATAGTAACAGTGGGAATTAAAGCTTGACTTAAATCAATATTCCTGGGCTAGTCAGCCTAGTAAGAACATAGGACTCATCTAACATAGGCCCTGCAGGAAGAATTCAGGTGACTGGCCTGCCTCTTCATTTGTGTTACCCACCAATTGGACAAACATCAACCATAGGAGGACCCTAAGATATGCACTACTGACAGTTGAGACTAGTGGGATTGAAAGACCAAACATTAGCCCAAAAAGTGAAAATGACAAAATGAAAAAGCAAAATGAAATCTCAAACATCTAGTCCATCAGGAGCAAGTACAGGAGACATTGAAATAGATGACTTTAAAAGTCATACACCTCGGGGCTGGGGATTTAGCTCAGCGGCATAAGCACCTGCCTTGCAAGCAGGTAGTCATGAGTTCAATCCCTAGTACCGATAAAAAGGAAAAAGACAAAAAAAAAAGTCATACACCTGAAATCTCTGAAAAAATAGCAAGTGAAAGAAACAAATCCATGAGGCTACAGAGAAAATCAAATTAGAAATAGCTTCTCACATAAAGACAGAAATGACAACCTTAATAAAGAAGTTGCTCAGAGTAGCTAGAGAAGACATAGATAAAAAGGTACAGGAACAGGAATATAGAAAACAAGTAGAATACATGAAACAAATTCAAAGAGATATACAAAAAATAAAAGATTCTATTGAAAGCTGGTGAAACTGTTTAAAGGCAGCTGCGGATAGAATTTCAGGCCTTGAGAACAGGATTGTAGATAACAATCATGAAAGGATAGAACTTTTAAAAATAACAAGGAAGAATGAAATGACAATTCAACAGCTTCAAGATGATACCAAGAGAAACAATATAAGATTGACAGGCATCAATGAAGATGCAGCATTCAATGCCAATGACATAGAAAAACTGTTCACAAAAATAATACCAGAAAATTTCCCAAACATAAGGAAAGAATCTGATATACGGGTAAGTGAGGTCTATATATCACCAAATAGTCATATTCAACATAAATCTACACTCAGACAGATAATAATTAAGATCCCAGACATACAGCATAAAAACAGAATACTAAAAGCTGTTAGAGAAAAGACACAACTCACCTATCAAGGAAAGCCTGTTAGAATCATGACAGATTTTTCAGTACAAACCCTCAAGTTAAGACAAGCATGGAGCAAAGTATTTCAAGCCCTAAAATAAAACAACTTTCAACCCAGAATGGTGTACCCTACCAAACTTTCTTTAAAATTATTGAAGAAATAAAATACTTCCTTGACAATGAACAACTAAAGAAATTCACCAAACCAACCCAGTACTGAGAGACATACTAGGGAGAGATAAAAATGACTACAATTTCCAGAACAACAACAGAAAGAAACCACCAGACAAGGCAAGCAGTTAAACAATGGGGAAACCAGAAAACCAACAGCAGAAAAATAACATGACAAACTTGAGGCAGTACATATCAATTTTATTCATCAATTTAAACAGCCTCAATTCACCTATTAAAAGAAATACGTTGACAGAATGGATCAAGAAATAGGATGCCACAATATGCTGTACACAAAAAACACATATGACTCAAAAGGAAACTCACAGACTAAATGTCAAAGGATGGAAAACAATATTCCATGTGACAGGAAACCAGAAAAAACAGAGATAGCTATTCTGTTTGCAGACAATGTAACTTCAAACCAAAAAATAATCAAAAGAGATAAAGAAGTCACTACATATTTGTTAGGGGAATAATTGAAGAGGAAGAATTAACAATCATAAACATATATGCACCAAATACAGGAGCACCCAACTATAATAAGTCAAATACTAATAGATATGAAAAACCAAATAAGCAACAACACAATCATAATAGGGGACCTTAATACCCCATTGACACAAAGACATAGATCAACTAAACAAAAAGTCAGCAAAAAAAATAGCAGAACTGAAACAAACCTGTAAACAATTGGACTTAGTAGATGTTTACAGAGTATTCCACCCAACCACATCAGAATACACATTCTTCTCAGTTGCTCATGGGACATTTTTCAAAACAGACCATATATTAGCCCATAGAACATTCTTAAGTAATACAAAGGGAATGAAATTATTCCATCCATCCATGTTATCAGACCATAGTGCACTTAAATTGGAAATTAACAGCAAAAGAAATTGCAAAACCTGCATAAGTAGATGGAAATTAAATGATGTCCTGAACAATCAATGGGTTACACATAAAATTAAAGAAGAAATTAAGCAATATCTACAATTCAATGAAAATGCAGATATAACATACTGAAACCTGTGGGACACAATGAAAGTGGTCCTAAGAGGGAAATATATAGCAATAAATTGTCATACCAAGAAAATAGAATGAGCACAAACAACCTAATGCTGCATCTTACGCTTCTCAAAAAAGAAAAGCAAGTAAAACCAAAGCCTATAGAAGAGAGAAAATTATAAAGATCAGAGCAGGAATTAATGCAACTGAGACTTTAAAACATAATACAAAGAATTAATGAATCAAAGAACTGGGTTTTTTTTAGAATAAACACAACTGATAAACCTCTAGCCAACCTTATCAAGAAAAAGAAAAAAAATTCAACTTCATGCAATAAGGACTGAAAGAAGAGAACTTACTACAGATTCTATGGAAGTTCAAACGATCACAAATACCTATTTTGAAAGTCTTATTCACATAGGGTGAAAAACACAGATGAAATGGACAGATTTCTAGAAACATATGAACTACTAAAGCTCAATCAAGAAGATATAACAATTTTGAATAACCCAATATCAGCTATTGAAGTTGAAAATGTGATTAAAAATTTACCAACAAAAAAAGTCCAGGCCCTAATAGATTCGTGGCTGAATTCTATAAGAAATTTAGAGAAGATTTAATGCCAGTACTCTTCAAAGTCTTCAATGAAATCAAAAGGGAAGCAATCCTACATAACTCATTCTGGGAGGCAAGTGTTACTCTGATAGAAAAATCCAACCAAAAAAGAGAACTATAGGCCAATCTCACTAATGAACATTGATGCAAAGATTCTCAATAAAATACTGGCAAGTAGAATGCAGCAAACTATCAAGAAGATTATACATCATGACCAAATGGGATTTACACCAGGAATGCAGGGATGATTTAACATACACAAATCAATAAATGTAATACACCACATCAACAGAATCAAAAGCAAAAATCACATGATCATCTCAATAGACACACAAAAAGGTTTCGATAAAGTCCAACCCTCACTCATGATAAAAACCCTACAGAAACTCGGAAGAGATGGTATCTACCTCAATCTGACAAAGGCTATCTATGACAAACCAATAGCCAACATTATACTAAGTGGACAAAAATTGAAAGCTTTCACTCTAAAATAAGGAACAAGACAAGGATATTCACTATCACCATTCTTATTCAGCATAGTTTTGGAAATATTAGCTAGAGCAATCAACAAGAGAGAGAAATAAAAGGCATAAAGATAGGAAAGGAAGAAGTTAAATTATCACTATTTCAGATGACATGATACTCTACATAGAAGACCCCCAAAACTCCATTAAAGACTACTAGAGTTGGGGCTGGAGGTTTAGCTCAGTGGCATAAGCACCTGCCTTGCAAGCAGGTGGTCGTGAGTTTGATCCCCGGTACCGATAAAAATGAAAAAGACCAAAAAAAAAAAAAAAAAAAAAGACTACTAGAGTTAATAAACAAATTCAGCAGTGTAGCTGGGTACAAAGTCAACACTCAAAAATCAATAGCATTCCTGTACACAAACAAAAAACTCACTGAGAAAGAAATTATGGAAATATCACCTTTCATAATAGCATCTAAATAAGTGAAATATTTAGGAATCAACCCAACCAAGGATGTAAAAGAACTATATGCTAAAAAATATACTACTATTAAAAGGAAATTGAAAAATATGTTAGAAAATGGAAAGATATTCCTTGCTCTTAGTTAGGAAAAACCAACATTGTGAAAATGACCATACTCCCAAAACTGTTATACAGATTTAATGCAATCCCAATTAAAATACCATTAACATATCTGATACATCTAAAGCAAACCCTCCTAAAATTCATTTAGAAACAGCCTCGGCACAATTCAAACAAACTGTAACTGACAAAGAAAGAAACTATACCTCCTATACTCGCTTGTATAAAAGGAACAAAAAATATGGGAAGAGGGAGCAACAAGAAAGGGTCCTCGGCCCCCAATCCTGAGAAACATGCAATATCAGATACGGCACCAATAGATATAAAGCACTATCTCCAGAGCCTCATAGACAAATTCAGGAATGAAGTTATTAACGACCTGAAGCAAGACATAAGTAGAATAGCTAGAGAAATGCTAAACACCACCCAAGAAAAAACAGATGGTGGAATGGAAGAACAGAAAAAAAGGGGAGAATTGTTTGATGGAGAAAATAGAGAAAACATAGAATACGTGAAGCAGGTTCAAAGAGATTACCAGGAAACTAAAAACTCTATCGAAAACTGGCATAACAGCTTGAAAGAAACTAAGGATAGATTATCTGAACTGGAGGGCAGATTTGTAATGTGGGAACATGAAGTGAAAAACTTCTTAAAATAACAAAAAAACAAACAGCAACAATACAAAGGCTAGAAGATGATAAGAGGATCTGTCTATAACTTAAGAATTAAGAACATAAAAGAAGAAGTAGGGACACAAACAAATGGACTACAAAAGCTATTCACAGAATTAATCCAAGAGAATTTCCCATATTTAGCAAATGGTAAAGATACTGAAATGTACGAGGCATACAGGACCCCAGACACCTACAACCCAAACAGAGCTACACCCAGAAATATAATAATCAAAATACCAGAAATCCAGTATAAGAACAGAATATTAAAAGCCATCAGAGACAAGAAACAGATCACTTACAAGGGAACACCCATCAGAATTATAGCAGACTTCTTGGCACAAACCATCAAATCACGAAGAGCATGGGGGGAAATAATTCAAGCTTTGAAAGATAATAACCTCCAGCCAAGATTGAGATATCCTGCACAACTGTCCCTAGAAATTGATGGAAAAACGAGGTGCTTCCAGGATAAAGAGGAACTAGGGGAATTTGCAACCACCAATTCAACTTTACAGAAAATACTGCAGGATATTCTAAAAAAGGAAAATACCAAGATTCCAGAAATAGTGGCAGAGAGGCCACAATGAATGGAGCAGAAAGCAAAATGAAGAAGACAAACTGACAACAAACAACAGAAAAAGAACACAACAGAAATGAGGCAGAGAAGATCGGATGGTAGGAACAGCTATTTTGAAGAAAACAAGACATCATAATAGCTAGTGCTGATTTAGTATCATCTTGTTTTGAAGTCCCATCAAACTTGTATGTTTCTGTCTCCATCGGTCTTTAAAGGTTGTAACTTATTGGATTTTATTATATATGATAATATAAGTTAAAACTTTTATAGACAAGGAAATTATACAGAAACCATTGTTCATTTTCTGTTAATTGGTTCTAAATACCCTGTAATAATGTCATTCTCTTGAATGGTTTTATAGTGTCTTGATATGTTTGGTGCTACAGTATATGAAGTTATATTCAAAGATTTCAAGGGAAGAGACACTATGGTAACTATTTTTATATCGGGATATCTTGTGGTGAAACACTATTTTGCTTAAATGGTTATGTTTTGACCTGCGCTGTTCTGTTGTTACGCCCTCTTTTATCTCAATCTCCTTTTTTTAATTATTTACTTTCTTATTTTTATCTTTTTAATTAAGGGAAAAATAAATTTAAAATAGCAGGATACATTATAGTAACCTACTTTGATTTCCTATTAACTTGATTTAAAATCCTGTATTGCCCGCACCATCTTGTTTTGACTGATTTTCCCCTATTCTGCTTGGCTTGATAGTACCAAGTTCGAAAGTATAGGCAAAACTGTGAAGATAATAAGAATCATTATGACGCCCATTCCGGTTGGCTATTATCTTCTTTTAAAGTCCTGTAATGTCTCCAATGCTTTGGTTTTATTCTTTACTCTTTTGTTCAATTTTATTATAACTGGCAATTCTTCTTAAAATAGCAACAGGCAGTATGGTAACCATTGTTGATCACCTTGTATTTTGTTTTTACATTATCTATTATGTCCATCCTTTTGATTTGACTGACTCTGTTCTGATATGTCGCATTTGGTTTTACTCTCTTCAAAAAAAGTAATAAGAACTGTGGGAGTAATAAAACCCAAAATGTGTAATTGACATTGTACAAAAGAAAAGAAAAGAAAGTGCTCTAAAGGTTATAATTGCAAATATGTTTAAGTGTATAAGATAGATAACCATATTACTGAGTTTTTTTGGATCACTGAACAAAACTGTTTACACTCTCACTGTTTGAAAGTCCACTTTATATGCTTCCATTTTGTAACTTGAACAACTATTTCTAAGATGAGAATATGTAATCTATTAACTAATGATTTCTTACTGTTTATTTTTTAAATTTTGTACTACTTGTACCCTTTTTCTGTTTTTTTTCTTTTTCTCCTTAAATTAAAAAAAAAAAAAAAAAAAGATCGTCTTGGGCCAGGGATTTAGCTCAGCAGTGTAAGCACTTGCCTGGCAAGTGTTGAGGTCATGAGTTCAATTGCCAGTACAAAAGAAAAGAAAAGGATAGAAAAGAAAATTCATCTAAAAAGGATGATCTTTAGGTCTTTACAGGTAGATGGAGGCAACGTGAGACTATCCTCATAAGTGAAATAAGACTCACATTAGTAAATATCATATCTCTGTGGTGTAAAATGAAAGAGTAATAATATCTAAAATGTATAATAGATATTATAATAATGAAAGAAAAGGAAGTGCTCTAAAGGATATAACTGTATATATGTTTAAGTGTGCAAAATATATAACCATGCTTCTAAGTTTTTGATACTTCATCAAGCAGAATAGTTAGTATTGTCATTGTTTGATTGTCTGCCCATTTCTATGCTTTCATTTTGTAACTTGAACAACTACTTCTAAGATAATAATATGTTAATTTATCAACAAAAAAATTAAGGATGTTGCAGGAGAGTTACAAGTTTGGACAGATGAGGGAGACCCTCTCTCAAAATAAAATAAAATAAACAGAAAAAGACCTCGAAAGTAGCTCAATGTGAAGGCCCTGGGTTCAACCCTAAGTACCGTGAACACACACACACACACACACACACACACACACACTTTTATGTGTATAAGAATAAAATACTGACTAAAATTAATAAGACATATTGGGTTCGCACATTAATTATAAAAATAAATACTATCATTGTCATGTAGGCGAGAATGAATGGGAAGCTTCCTAATTGTCCTATAGATGAAGAACTGTCCTTGCAAAAAAGTATAGTAGAAATTTGTAAAATAGAAGACATAAAGCCATAAAATGCTTCCCTAAATGAAATAAAAAGAAAAGGACCCAGATGCAGGGCCTCTATGTGGATCATGGGTTTCAAGGCTTTTACCTGTATAGCTGGACTTGGGAGGTCCTGGAAGGAGCCAGCCTATGGGAATTTGAGGGTCCTCACAAGCTCTCAGGTGTGTTCATCCTGGGTGGGGCTCACAGCACACCAGTGGAGACTGTGCAGAACCAGGACAGCATCCTTCAGGCCTCTTTCTCCTGTTCCCTGCCTTTGTTCCCCACACCCAGCATCTCCTAGCATACTGTTTGCGGTAGAAAGCAGCCCTCTGTACAGGAACGAACTGCAGGTTCAGACTGTGAAAATGCTTGGCATGCCTGGATCTCCAGAAGCCCTAGTAGTGTGTAGTCATACAGTCTGAAGGCAGCCAGAAATAGAAATGGGCCTACAAAGGAAACAAGCTCCAGACATCTTTGGAGTAGCTCCCCTGATCAGACTACACATTGCTTTCACTTCAGCTTTTGGATATTGTTCTATAGGAATACTGGAATATTACAAGTGCGCCTGGGGAGGGGTGACTGATCAGTTTTATCTTTGTAACATTTAGAGATTATCTTTGAAACAGGTCTCCCAGAAGCATAATGTTATGTCCCACACAAGGCTATGGGACACATCCAATCTCAAGGGGACAACAGCTGACTACCCTAGACTTTTCATTAGGGCACTTGGGTCTGCTAGACAGAAGCATTCAGTGTTGCCAGACTTCATTCTAATCACTGATTCCTACAGGCTGGCGAGAATATTCTCCAAGTTGTTAGAGCCCAGCTGCCTTCTTTTCATACGATTCTCCCAGACAGTGGCCTAAGGAGTTATCATGAAAATCAGTATTCAGAAATGTTCTTGGCAACAACACTTACCATTCCCTAAAAGATAATCAGAAGAACTAACTTAAAGAAACAAGAAAATTTGGGTCTAGACTCTCATTGGAGGCCTAGAGTGAAAGTGGCCCCGACATTGCAGGAGCCCAGCTGGGACTTGGGGTGTCCTCAGAAAGCAGATGCATAGCCCTTGTCTTTTGCTGAGGTCACAATGTCCAGCAGGATTCTTTCCACCATTGCTGTGGCTCTCATCCTCCAGGATGTCTTCAGTGGTCTGCATATCTAGAAGAACTCACCAGTTTCTTCTGCTTCAGAGGCAGAGAGGACCCATAGTCTTCCCACATCCTTGACTTTTCAGTGAAACTGCTCTTGCCTTAGACAACTCCCCAGTTTATTTATTTACTTTTTTATGAATTTATGATACTGCGGATTGAACTCAGAGCTACTGCACTGAATGCATCGCTGGCCCTTTTGAGTTTTTATTTTGACCAAGGACTTTGTTACTAAGTTACTAATTTGTCCATACTGGGCTTGAATTTGTGATCCTCTTGTCTGTCTTTTTCCAGAAACCTAGGATTATAGATATGCATCACTGTATTCACCATCCTGGCTTTTTTGTGATAGAGCTTCCGCCCATTCCAGCACTGTGCACTAGGTCATGGTCTGTCCTCTCAGTGCTCTGGGTTCAGGGACTGACATTTGCTGAAGACTTCATGCTGGGTTCAACTGCACAGTATTCAGAGGCTCCAACTGGCTGTGCAGTCAGTGTTGTGTATTCCAAGTTGAGCTACCACATAGGATTGTCTTCTCCAAACAGTGCCACAGCTTTCCCCAAATCTGCCAGCAGATGCCCTGCCACAGTTACACACATCCCTGACCACTGCCTACTGCCTTTCTCAGGTAGATGTGGTATCTCATTCTCCCCTTTAAACTTCCCCATGCCACTGAGCACCACCAAAATGACAGGGACATGCCAGTCCCTGGGGAGGAGCATGGATTAGATGAGACATGCTTTCCCTCCTGACAGATACTCTTCTCAGATGCCCATCACCACACCCTCTCTACACTAAAATGTTAGGACCATTTGAGACCCTTGATGGGGACTAGGAGTGCTGAACACAGAAAGAGGACTTGTTGGAGAAAGGCCCTGATACACAGGGGAGACACTTCATTTTAGTGAGATATCAAGAGCTCCCCCAAATAAGATTAACAGCAAGAAAAAAATGGAGAAGGACAATGAATCAGAGGAAGAGATACAAATGGCCCTCTAATAATAATCAGTAGAATTTGAAAGTTTGCTAAGTGCTCTCAATTGTTTGTTTTACCTCTGCGTGCATACAGTGAAGCATAATCTCCAGTGTAGCATTTATTTGGAGGTTGGTCCTCTGGGAAGTGATTACACTGTGACTAAATGGAGCCCCAGTGAAGGAGACTAGTGCCTTACAGAAGGCCCCAGAGGAGTCCCTTGCCACATCAGCCATGTGAGGACCCAGGGAAGGTGCTGCCTGTGATACAGAAAGCAAGGCTGCTGCTTTGCTATTGGCTCCTCCAGAAGTGTGTAGGACTCTAGAAGCTCCCCATGTGTCATCTTCTCTTATAAAGCCAGACTGGACCAAGACTAAATATTTAAAGATATGCTAATTACTTCAAGGAGCTACCTTCACACAGATTGGCTGAGGTTAAAAATCAAATACAGGGGCTGTGCATTTAGCTCAGCGGCATAAGAGCCTGTGTGGCAAGTGCGAGGTCATGAGGTCACCAAAAAAAAAAAATCAAATACCAAATGTCTTTATTTATAGGAACACTGCACTTCATATACATTGGCAAGTGATACGATTTGATGGGAAATCTGGAAATTGATATTAAATATATAATGTATATACTCTTTCATCCAGCAAATTATTCTACAGAAAAATCTCTTAGAACTTAGCAATATGTATTCAAGTACATTTAGTGCAACACTTCTTTTATGCAATTAGAAATAACTCAAATCCCTACATAGAGGAAACTGTCTAAAGAAGGAAAAGTAGGAAAGAAGAAAGAAGAGATCACTGAAACAGGTACGTAACCTTAGGTATTGCATCAAGTTAAGAATTTCCAGATATCCTTGTTACTGGAAAAATGCAAAAATATAAATAGCATCTTCCAATTTTTCTAGTGGATACACAGTGTAATAGATATGGGCTCACAGTAGTATCCATACTTCACTAGAGTTTGCTAACAGTGGATGACTCATAGATGAGAAATTGCTCTGGATTTGTCTCTTTTACTCTCTATAGCGCACACTTCCATGTTATTTGGATTATTTGTAAAGCTCATCACTTTGGAACCAAAGGAACAATTAAGGAAATTAACTTTGTAGACTGCTTCCACTTAGGCAGTTGATACTGTCTACCACCTTCACTTCTCTGCCCACAAGGCCATGAGGTGAAATTTGGGTCTCTTCCATGCTACTCAAACCCCATGTGTATTTTCAAGTGACACAGCCAAATCAGACCGAACTACTTACAGCAAGTGGATTCCCTTATTGCATATCAGTAGCACAAAGCAAGTCTAGTGAAGGACTTGGTCAGGACTTCCTATAGGAAGAGCCACGAAAGTCTAGGGGGAAATGATTACTTTGTCTAACTACATTCTGATTTAGCACAAGAGCATTGGATGCTGTCTGGAGTTCAGTTTAGGGCACTGCTGCAGCTTAGACAGTTGTGCTCTACTTCTCCAGTAGACTGATGGTGTTTTTTGTTGTCATTCATTTCCAGAGAAGCAGATGTGCTGGTTCCTAGTTGTGGCCATGATTGCTTCATCCTCACCATGCAAGCGCAATATCCAACAGCAAGGCTGACCTCAGGCAGTAACTCAGGGCTCAGGGACAATGTCTTCACCAACACAGGCTCATGGGGACACTGTCACTCTGCTCTGTGCCTTAGCTGCACCCTGTGGTCTTCCCTCTACTTGGAATCAGTGAGGTCACATGATTGCCACTCAGAGACTACCCTTTTCCAGATGTGTGTCTAATATAGCTTTTATTTTTATTCTTATGATAGAATAACTTACAGAATGCCACAAAACTAATCCTCTATCTGTCTCACCTCCATAATTCAGATCTGCTTCCAATGTACTTTCAACTCTTTAACTGCCTCTTCTTGCATTAACTCCTAGGTTCTTAATAATGTGCTGTTATTATTTTCAGGTCCATTTTAGCCATTTAGTTATTGCCTTTCTATTAGGACAGATGAGGATTTTCCTCTTTCACCTATCTTTCCCTTCCCTTTTTCCATCCAGCTAACAAGGATATGTGATACTTGTGTATAGCTAACATTACTTAACACTTTTAGGCCAGGTCCCATCCTAAGGCCTATTCTTTACAGACAGTTGCTAATCTAACATGCAGCCCACCCTATCACATACTGAACTGTCTCCATTTTACAGATAAACAGCAAGCTGTCCAGGGTTCCGAACCTAGGAGGCAACAGGACTGATGTCTGAGGTCTAGAGTTCTGGCTTCAGAATCCATGGGATGTTGGATACAATTGCTAGTCTGTCTGGTGCCTGAGGCCTGTTTACTGAGTCCTCATTGTTGTCCTTGGTGATGTGGATACAAAAATCAACAGGTGTAGGAATTCCAGCTCTCGTGGATCTGTCAGGTGGCTCCTGGAGAAGAGCCAAGGATGAAGTCAGTGTGTAAGGTCAGCGAGTGGTGAGAAGGAGAGGATGAAACAGGTGGAGAGCTGTTTTTTCAGATGGCTGGTCAGGGAACATCTCTGTGGGGAAGTGATCATTTGACAGGTTGAGGGCAGAGATTAAATCAGAGTTTGGTACATTGTGGCAATTCCATTTGGACCTGGGGCTCAGGAGAAAGGGAGTTGAGACAGGGAAAATGTCAAGGAGAAAGACCAGGTCCATGGAATGGCCATCTGTCAGGAATGAAAGACTGAAAAATATCAATTATGGAGGCAGGACAATAGTCAGGAGTCTCTGGTGTCCAGCAAGCCATGCTGAGTGTTACTTAAAGAGAGGAGGGAACACTGTGGCAGAAATTGTGGAGGCCAGGGACGGTAACCCTGATGCAGCCCACTGGAGCTGATCAGGTAGAGTTCACAGTGACTTGCTAATGGCCAGAGAAGTCTATAGCCTCAGCAACATTGTCCTTTCACAGAGAGATCATTTGTCCTTTGTTCCCCCTCCTCTGCCAGCACACTGAAGCTTCTCTCCTCTGTATTTGTCATGATTTCCTCAGGAAAATTTTGCCACACTCTTGTGGAATGTCTGATCCCACCAGACTGGAAGTCCTCCTGTTCCTCATGCAAGAGCAGAGGTGTCATGCTATCCTTGTGACATGAGGTCCCAGTACAATGCTTACAACATAGGATGTGTTCAGTGTCTACTGTATGGATGCCAACTGAGCACTGGGAGCCGGGCCTGAACACAGAGCACATAGGTTTTGAATTTTGCTGCCATACAGTGAGCTGTGGGAACAGGGCTTTATTTGGGAATAAGCATTTTAGTGAAAAATGGGTGATAAAGTGCTCCAGGCATGGGCCAGGAGGAGAACTAGTGTTCCCAAGATCCCGCCATGGTGGGTGTTAGGCAGCTTATTCTTCCACCCTCTTGGTAAGCGCCACCAGCGTGGGCCAGAAAGAGAACCAGCAGCTCCCATGAGCCTCCCAGCAAGCGGGCTAAGAATCAAACACCCTCCCTCCCTTTCTCCCCTGCCGCATAGCTACCGGAGATAGATGTCTCAGTGTCTCTTGGGTGGATGACCATATGCAATATACAAAATATGGGGGATTTCCTTCTACTGTTTGAAGGCAAAGGTTGTTTTCATTGTTTTGTTGTTTCTATTCAATACTCTCAAGTGGTTTTATAATGTTCTGTTCTTGGTTTGATTTTGCTATATCTAATTGACTGGACATTACTGTGACGATAACAAGATATACCACAGTACCTATTACTACCATCCCAGTATCCTACTGTGAAGTTCTGTACCAATTTCACTGCATTGTCTTGATTGGTTTTGTTCTGTCTTGTTCTGTTGTGTCTTTACTACTTTCAAAATAAAATTTTTAAAAATCTTTAAAAAAAAGAAAAAAAATCGGTGATAATACTTCCCATGGAAATACTGACAAGGTATGCCTGAGTATCTTTCATGAGCTATAGACAAGGAAGAACAAAAACAGACTTTATGTTTGAGGCCAGTTTTAGGTTTACATTAGAGTTGGAATAATAGTATAGAGAATTGCCACTCACTCCACACTTAGTTTTACCTAAGTCTTGGTCACTTTTCTCTCATTTCTGAGACAAAATAACCAAAACCGAAAATTAGGAAAGGAGAGGTTTATTTAGCTCAGTTTGTGGATGTTTCAGTCCATAATCAGCTGGCTCCAAAGCAGGGTTGCATGTTACATGGCACAATTCAAGGCAGCAGAAGTCAGCAAAAACAGGGGAGAGCAAAGTGCTTTTCCTCCCTTATAAGCAGGCTCTTACCCTAGACTACATAGCACTCACACCATCTCCCTGCCCTCCTCTTGCACAGGATGAGGATGTTTACAAAGTAAGGACCCTGGCCAACTGCTGAGTTGCTTAGTGAAACTTGTAAACTTCTCAAAATGATATTATATGTGAACCATTATACCCTATTATCAGCATCTTAGCCTATTGACTCATATGACGAATTAATATTGGTACATTGTTGTTAATTATGTCTATAGTTGTTAAGGATTATATCTAAATGTCCTCCAAAAGCCTCATATGCTCATAGGTGAGGTTTAGGGAGGTGGCTGGATCATGGGTGTGTTACTAGGCTATGGTCATAATAGCTAGATTAGTCCATTGATTGGTTTAGTATAGTTAATGACAATTGAATTATTGAAGAGGGAAATCCCACCCTAAGTGTGGTTGCAACAACCAATAGGCTTCTGGCCTGGATGCAATACAAGGAAAAGCAAAAGGAAGGCTATTTTCTGTTGCCCTGCAAGGAATATTTCTCTTTGCCATACTAACATGTCTCAGTGCCAGTCAATTATAGACTGAAACCTCTACAAACTGTGAATTAAAATAAACCTTTCCTCCTTTAAATTGTGGGTGTCATGTATTTTTGCCTCAGCAATAAGAAAGTAATCAAGGTAATAGTTTATTTTGATTTCTCTCATTTTAGTCTAATGCCAATTACATTCTTGGGTTCTGTCCATGACTGTCCATTACATACTGCCATCAGAGCTCCTTAGGCTCCCCTGGGAAAAGACAGTTTTTCAGATTTTCCTGGTTTTCATGACCTTGACAGTGTTAAAGAGTACTGATCAGATATAGTATTTTAAAGAAAGCCTCCTAATAGGGATGTGTTCCATTATTCTCTCATGGTTATTTTTGGATTTAGAGTTTTGGAGGCAGAGTATCACAGAGGTTAGGTTTCCCCTATCATACTGAGATTCATAGTAGCAATATGATTTGACCCTTTTATAGTGCTGATCTTAATGAACTGGCCAAGTAGCATCGTCAGTTTTAGCCACTAGAAGTGACTCCTTTCCTCCCCTTTACTATGCTGTAACCTTGGAAAGGAAGTCCCTATATACAGACCATATGTAATGAGCAAGGAGTTCTACCTGGAGCTTTGTCCCCTCTTCATACTTTGCCATAGATTCTATCACTATTTACATCAGGATGAACTCATTGATACTTATACTTTATATTTTGAGTTCTAATCTAAAATGTTATTTTGCTGCTCATATTGTTCTAGTTTGGTTCTGAATCTGCCGATAGCTCTCTGATACAGGCCAGACATTATGAAAAAGTGACCCAGTGAGGTCAATGATGAGATGGGGTGTGACGCTTAGACAAGAGTGACTTGTCCAGGCACCCAAGCAGGTAGACAATGGAGAGGATTCAAGCTCAGGTCAGTGCAGCCCAAGCCCTCAGTCTTTCCTCCTACACATTCAGGCAGTCTTGATTACTATTTTCCACAGGACTTCACAATAATCTCTGTGCTAACACAACTACTACTATGCTAATCCAGTAATAAACAATACATTTTCATTAACTTTTCCTTGACTAAATTAGCAATTATTCCATGAGTGACATTTTTTCTGGTGGATTTATTTTAACCACTCTTTTTCCCTTCTAAAAAATGTTTGTGAGGTCTGGTATGGTAGTGCAGGCCCGTAATCCCAGCACTTGAGAGGCTGAGGAAGGAGGATCTCTGCAAGTTTGAGACCAACAGGGGCTATATAGTGAGTTCAAAGCCAGCCTGAACTCTATAGTGAGACCCAATCTCAAAAAAAAGTGTGATAAATTTCTGACTCTCATGTGGCCTTGAAGTCCATTCATATCCAAAAATCAGACAAATAAGGCTTTCTGGGATATGTGGAACCTTGTGGCTGTGTAGGAGAAAGCTCTCTTTAATTCCCAACAGCTGAAAGATATCTCCGTCCCCCAGGGATAGTGAGGGAAAAAGGACATAGATCATGATTTCCAATGCTATTCTCCAGCATGAAATTACAGCTCCTTGGAAAAATGACTGATTCTGGTGCTGAAGCAGGAAATACACAAGCTGATTATTGGGAGAAAATCCCAGGGTATATCAAAGCCAAAACATAGTGGAACCCAGCAGAAAAACTTTTGGTAACTGTTTTTCCCACTGTGGAGTGAGGCAGTGGACTACTGCTGGGAGCCTGATTAAGGTGCCTCCTAGACCTGCCCATCCTCCAGAGAATGGGGACAGGGACTTGCATTCCTCACACTTTCCCTCTGCGGAAGGCCCAGAGGAGGAAAAGGTGCACAGACAGCAGAATTGTTACAGGAACTGAATGGGCAGAGGCTGGCAGTTATCGGGTCAAGGGTGAGACCAGAGGCTGATAGTTGGGTCCTGTCCAGGGAAGAGACAGATGTATCTGGGAGGGAGAGATTCTTCCATCTCCATCTTGGGGGTTTTGGAGGGTTTCAGTACTAGATGTCAACATCACCTCCAGGATCCATGCGCTAGGGAGGCTGTGTGGGGAATGATGGGGAAGCAGCCACTCTTTGATGAAGCTGGTGACCCCAAATTCTGGTTTCATAGAACACAGCTGTCCTTTCTAACTAACCCCTGGTCCAGAAGGAGGCCATCTGCCTCAGCACTGCCTGATCCTATCTCTGATGGCTGTTTGTGCTGGAGGCACTCGAGCACCTATATCCACCCAGAGACTGCAAACATGGGGCTAACACTGACTCAGCTGCCTCATACTTTATTCTGCCGCATGTATGAAATTATTGCCCTTCTTGTTGTGTGACCCACCTAATCCTGTCCTCTAGCCACAAATATGTAATTTATTCTACATATTCACTTTCTTAGGTTTAACAACAGTACTCTCTGAAAATAGTGAGTGAAGAATTCAGTATGTATGCAGGCAAGTACATTATAAATACACATTTACACTTTTCCTTTCATTGCAAATGGGTTTCAGTGGCTCATATTTTAAATGCAGCAGAAAGTTGTCCTATGTTTCTTACACTTAGAGCAGTTTAATTTTGCAAAGAGAATAAAAGATACATGATAGACTTTCTAGAGAAGGGAAGGAGATCTGGGGATAGAAGTACAGAAGGGACAGGAGGGAAAAATGAAGTAAAAAGGATCAGTATGTGATGTGAGTCTGTATCAATTCCCCCAGGATGAATACAGTTAGGAATTGCAAACAAGAAAAAGAAAAAGAAAATGTAGAGTCACAAGGGGGCACCAATGGCATTCTGGTTTCCTAGCAAAGCCAGCCCAAATTTTGTTTGTATTGTTTTGTTTTGTTTTGTTTTTTGTTTTGTTTTCCCCCAGCAATACTAGATATGGAATCCAGGAGCATTTGACTACTGAGCTATATCCCAAACTCACCTAACCTGTACATTCACTGAGGGTATTACATGATACCCCAGGACTCAAATGATCTTCCTACCACAGCTTTTGACTAGTTGGTACTATTGGCTGACCAAATGTGCTTGCTCATTTAATTCTTACAACAGTTTGGTGAGGTTTGTGCCAGTAATGTCTTCATTGGACTAATGTCAAATCAGAGGCACAGAGAAGTTGACAAGGGAAAGCCTGCCTTCCAACCCAGCAAGGGCCCCAGCTGTCAGTGTTGTAGAGAAGAACCAGGAGGAGGAGCCTTCCAGGTTTCAAAGGACTGAAGTCCACCATCTCAGGTAATCACTACACTAATCTGAGAGATGAGGATGACACTTTACCCAGAGAAAACCAGCGCACAGGGTGAGGACATGAAGTGGGGAAGGACAGAGCAGAGAGCTGGTTGGCTGTTGACCCAGGCCTTTCTCAGTCCTAGTAGGCTCAACTACAGGACCTGACCATGCTCTCCACACTGTCATCCAGCCGTATGAACCTCCAGTCTCAGGAAAAGCATGGCTCCCAGCAACCCTCTTCAGGCTGCAGCCTCCACATCTGAGTCCATCTCAAGGGCAAGGAAAAGGCTCCTCTCAGCAATTTGGAGCCAGTTCAGTAGAGAGGTCTCTCATTCGGATCAAAGTCTCAGATGAGAGACTCTGAATTGTTAAGGGTCCTAATTCCCATTGATGAACCTGGTGCCCCAACCCAGGTGCAGACATGGAGGGCAGGAACCAAACTCAGACTGTCCTCAGGAACTCTGTCTCTGACTGCTCCCCTGACACATGTTACCCATGGCTAAGTCTCACAGTCCATATGTCTGCAGATACTATCTGCTCTGAACTCCCATTCCATCCTGAATTCTCATTCTAAGCATGCTGTCACTACTGAGGTCACTCTGGGAGGGAAAGGAAAGCCCACACCCCAGAGCCACCTGCAGCATTGGTTAAATGCCTTAGAGATGCCTTCATGGCACCACCTGCCAGCAGACAACCAAACTGCCACTCTGTGTGTCCTGAAAGGAGCCCTGCACAATCTTGTCACCTCTAGACAGAATGTCAGGAGCATCTACTGGGTGCAAATACTTCTGGGGCACAGGACAGAAGCAAAGTCTTTGTCTGCGAGGAGCCCCAGGCAAGTGGGAGGTAGAGGCAGAGCCAGACACAGGCAGGCATGAATGTTACCTGAAAAGTCCCTAGCAGCTCCCTTCATCAGGGAGACAGTGCAGCCCTGGGCATCTGAAATTCAGCAGGAAGACCTCCTGGGTTGGGAGAGCAGGGTGCAGCCTGCTGGAGGTGAGGGGAGTGCAGGATGGCATGGAGGTAACTGGAAGTCCTGGGTCAGGTCTGGGCACCAGTAGAGGCCAAGCAAATACAGCCTGGAGGCAGCTGACCCCACTGGGCTGAGACCAGGGCTCCTTGCCCAAACCCAGTGTCTGCAGTATGTGGGAGGCTGACAAAGGCACAGCCTTGAGATTAACTAACAAGAAAAGAGCAAAAATGAGCTACTCTTGCAGTTTCAGCAGCAAGACCATCCAGCTGAACACAAAGGAAAAGTCAGTGCACTAGCATCTACCTGGGGTGCCTAGCCCCATATGAGTCCAGGGTCACATAAGGGCAGAGTCTCTGCACATGGAAGGAAGCAAACAGGGATGGGAGGGGACAGCCAACTCTTTACCACCTCTTGAGTATGTGAATCAGTGTCCAGAATATAGATAGTATCCAAGAACCAGGAGCAGAACCAGGAGCAGAACCAGGGCCAGGGGGTGCAGGAATTGGCAGGAAAGAATCCAGGGCCACTGACCAGACCAGCCCAATGAAAACACAGGAGCCCAAGATAAGCTTTTCCCTGAAGACTCTGGGTCAAGTGAAGCTTGAGAGGAGTTTGTGGCCTCCACAGGAAGTGAGAAATGAGGATGTGGTGGATTGACAGCTGATGGTCAACCTGTAACACTCTGCTGAACTGAATCAGAGTGGTGGTGGGTGTGAAGAGCCCACCTGAGGACTGTTGCCAACAGGAAAAAGAGAACTAGAGAGGAGAGGTGTTGTTGGTTCTCCTATTACGGTTGCTTCTCCTGGAAGAGCTTCTTTCTTGATATGAACTCAGCTGTTCTCATCATTGGAGGAGCTCAGGACCTCATTGTCGCTGAGGATGGCCACAGTACTTTTCAGGGGACCTCTGGTCCTTATTTTGAGCATCACTTCCTGGCTCCAGTGCAGATCCCTCAGCCTACTGGCACACATCCTGAATTCTGCTGGCACAGACTTTCTAGCTTCCACCGCAAACCTTTAGGCCTTCCCAGCACAGGTCCATGAAACAGACTTCATGAGACATTGTCATGGGCTCTAGGTCTTCAGCTGGACTCATGCAGAACACTGACATGGGATCCAGGCCCTCAGCTGGATTCTTTGGGTCTTTAGTATGTGGACAGATCTCCTGCACTTTTTTTTTGTACTTGACTCTTTGGATGACTATTGTAAAAAAAAAAAAAAAATACTATAAATTATGTGTCCTGTATTAAATTATTTTCCTTGCAGATCCTGACTACAATAGAGGACATGGCTTCCTACAGGCCCTTTGCGTGTTAGGGCTAAATACACATTTGCAGATTGCGAAAGATCAATGGGGAAGAAGATTCTAAGAATACCAAGCAGAGTCAGGAGTCACAGGAGGAAGCAGCCACACCCCTTCTCTTCTGGAATGTGTGACCGACAAACGGATATCCTTCCCCTCTCTGCAGCCGCAGACCAATCCTCTCTGTTTCGTTCCATCCATCCTATGTCTGCTGAGGCAGTTGGAGGACCAGGACCTAGGGTGCAGAGTGGGCTACTTCCCACCTGCCCAGAGGAGTCAGCAGATACAGAGCTGATGAGAAAAGCTCAAGATGGGTATAGACAGTACACATAGACAGGGTCGGGAACAGGCCCTTCAGCTGGCACAGGAAGAAGTTTGGTAGGCATGGGGCAGAGATAAAGGAATTGCACCAGATGGATGAATCACTGGCATATTTGACGCCAACCTGGAGGGATTGGGAAGGGTCATGAAAGCCTTTATCTCATCTTAAGCTTTATCTCATAAGTCAGCACTTTATAAAATCTATACTGCTTTAGGACACTAACATAGCAGGAACACACTGAGGTTTTTATGTAGAAAAACAGAAAAGTAGTAGAAATCTCAGGGCCATATGTTTGGTGATTGGCAGACTGAAGAACTGAAGCTGATGTTGCTGCTGGATGAGGGACCACGAATGCTGCAGAAGGAATTTAGTCTGGCATTTCCCAGATTTTTCTGACTCTACCTTTCTCCTTTTTCAAAAAGTATCTCTCAGAATTCACATCCCATAGATGATGCTGAGAATTCCTATGTAGTTCTAATGGGGTGATCATTTGTTGATACAGTGAGTGACAAGAACTAAGCTATGTTCTATTTTTCCGTGCCGTCACCTTCCTCTCATCTGCCCATTTGGAACAACCCATCTGCCACACTGTCACTCTCAAGAAGGCCCTATTTCAGTCACAATGGCTCCACTACATCTCTGCACTAAATATGAGCTACTGGACTGGACCCAACTTTCCCGAACCCAGACCCTCTACAATGGTCTCCCAATAGTTACACAGGAATCATACAACCCTCTGCCTCCACGTTCTACTAAAAAAGAAAAAAGACTCCTCACAATAATCATAGTAAAGAAGGAATAATGTGTACCACCCACTTTCCTGCAGCCCGATTTGAGAAGCTGGGTCTCTAGAGTAGGAATTTGTTCACACCCACTTTATCTGCATGCCCATTGGCTCCCGAGGCTCACAGTTTTAGCTTTTCCCTGAGCCACAACCCCAGAAGGTCCTTGCAGCCCAAACACCCCCTTGGCTTCTTGGCACAGTGACCCAGCTTCCAACCACTACCAAGCAGGACCATACCTTGGACTCCCATGACAACCTCCTGATTAAGAGTGAATGGAAGGGGATCCCTGCCCTAGCTTCCACTAGACTTGAAATAGCAGATTCTTCAGCATTTCTCAGGACCCACCGGTGTGTGTGAGGAGGGGATCAGTGACCTGGTGATGAACTTCCACAGTGGAATGCGGCCTGAGGAGTACGACAGCAAATGTAAGTGCTTCACCTGCAACAAATATGGCACAATCCTGTGCAGCAAAATCTGCCTGCTAGTGTCCAGGTCT
The DNA here is from genome assembly GCF_034190915.1 of Cavia porcellus. Classification (NCBI taxonomy): domain Eukaryota; kingdom Metazoa; phylum Chordata; class Mammalia; order Rodentia; family Caviidae; genus Cavia; species Cavia porcellus. The sequence continues at coordinate 38,371,382 of NW_026947489.1, forward strand.
TCCCTGTGGTACAGTGAACACTGGAACTCTGGTGTGGTTCATGAAGGTACACCCTTGACACTGCACTGCAATCCCTCCAATGGCCTCCAATCTTCGATTATCTTCTGGATGAGCTGCTCCATGGAGCCCATTGCCCAGCACAAACCTGAATCCCAGGGCCATAAAAGGGGCCTGTACTTCTCCAGCATGATGCTACAGGGCATGCAGATGAACTACAGGTGCAATGTCCGATTCCATTTCACCCACACAATCTGGAAGAAGAACCCCCTCATCCTGAAAGTTCTCATCATTTGAATAGTTGCAGAAAGAACACCCAGCTTCATGTATCCTTATAGCACCTCAAACAGTCAGATGGTGCTTGGAGACATGGACCTCCTGCTGAAGAGCATTGCTTCTAGGGTCCCAGCATCATACATCACATGGTATAATAAAGGTGGGGACTTCCCATCTGACAAAGCTGAGTTTGAGATCTTTAGCAAGGCTTTGCATATCACCAATGTCTCAGAGGAAGACCAAACAGTATTCTGTTCGATCTCCAACAAGATGAGTAGAATCCAGTACATAATCTCAGTGAGAGTAAAGGCTGCTCCCCACTGTCTGCATGAACTCAAGAACCTGATCCTGAGTCCTGGAGAAGATGGAAGACTGGTGTGCAGAGCCAAAGGAAACTCCCAAACTCTCCAGTAGATGGCGAGTTACGGAGCCTTTGTAGTCAGATTGCTCAATTCAAACTGCAAGGTGGCCAGTGACACCATCATCTTCTGGGACATACATACCAGCAGCAGGCCATGTACCAACACAACACCTCCAATAAGCATAGCTTCCTGCTGTCAGCATCCTGGACATTCTACCTCAGATGTTATCACCCCAGAACCAGCCCATTCAGGTGATCCTCTACAACAAGACATGGCCGGATTCCCTGTTCCTTTGATCTCTCATTCCACCCTCCAGGGGTTTAAGAATGGGTAGGGAAGCAACCAGGATGATGACAATTACCATGTCTATGAGAATGGCAGCCCGGAAAGAGGACCAAGGCATCCACAGATGTGTTACCACCACCATTCCAGGCGAGGCTAAATACAAAGTCTACCTGAAGGTCACAGATTCTGCCAGGACCCAGGGATAGGGGGGCATCAGAGGGCAGCTGGAGCATTGAACAAAATATGATTCCTCACTGAGACATCACCTCCTAGCTGAAGGATTATGAGCTGCTGTACTCTGAAAACAAGATAAAGAAATAAGATGACTCTTTAATCAATTTTGGTGTGGCAGAGTGAAACCAGGACGGGTACATCTGTGTGATATATACATATCTGAGATGGACCAAGACTGGCCAACACCTACCTCATTGTTATAGCTGATCAGGCCCAAAGGACAGCCACAACCATTCTGTCAACTGAAGCTCATGGACCTTGCTGAGCAGAGTGTGAGGCTGAGCTACAGTCCAGGATATAACAACAGTCCTGTCACAGACTACATTACCTAGGTTCAAGAGGACCAATTCCAACTAGGGACCTGCCATGGTCTTTCATGGTATCAACTCAGTTGTCCTCTAGCTTTCCCCATATGTCAACTACCAGTTCTGGGTCACTGCCATCAACAAGGTGGGGTACAGCCACCCCAGCATCCTGTCAGAGCACTACAACCAGCACAGCTCCCCCCTGAGTCCAATCCCAGTGATGAGAAGGAAGAGGGAACAAGGAGGAGCAACATGGAGATCACGTGGATGCCCATGGATGCCACCTCCGCCTTTGGCCCCAATCTGTGCTACATTAGTAAGTGGAGGCAGAGAGACTCCAGAGACCTGCAATGGGACAGTGTGGGACTCTCATTATGTGGTGGAGCACACCCCTGTCCACGTGCCTTATGAGATCCAGGTCTGAGCTGAAAACAACTTTGTGAGGGGCTTAGAGCCTGACACTCTCAACAGCTCCTGGAGAAGATTGTTCCCAGGCTGCACCCACCAACACATGAACTGCATGGCATTGACCTACAATAGAAGTGCATATGCTCCAGCAAGGTGCAAGGCCAACTCCAGGTGTACCAAGTGGTACCAAGTACCAAAAACCAAGGTCACTCCTGATCCCCTAACAGCCAGCTACCATGTTAACCAGGGTGAGGGGTAGCAGAAATAGGGCACAGGACACTAGGGGTATTTATTGGATCCAAAGTTGATTCACAATGATATCTAGGATGAGCTGTTCAAAAATTACCCACAAGATAATATGTATACAGTCATGAGTCACACAACAACAGGGACGTGTTCTGAGAAATGCATGTTAGGCAATCTTGTCATCGTGCCAACATCAGAGTGTGCTGGTACAAACTTCCCTGGTGTAGATCTGTCACTCAGGGTGGCCTCTTAATGCAATCAATAGACCCAGTAAATAAAAGCCATTTGCAGGTGCTGCCAGTGTGACACAGCACACTGTTGCACAGGAAAAACTGTTGTACAGTAGAAGGATTTTTAAAAGAAGAAGGAATGGTGTGCTATGGTAGAAGAAGTGGAGGGCATTGGGAAGGGAGTAGGGAAGGGAGCATCAGGACCTGAGAAGGACAGACTCAAGGGATCAGAACAGCATTCACTGAGAGAGAGGCCTTACAGAAAGAGGGAAGGGAAGCAAGGGCCAAGCAGGCATCTAGGGAGAAGCTCTTTTGAGGCAGAAGTACAGTCCAGGTGATTGTCCTAAGGAAAGACCTGCCTCAGGGGAGAGAACAGGAGGCCAGTACGATGGGAACACAGGAGGGGAAAGGAGAGTCTGAAATCAGAGAGAAAACAGGAGCCAGATCAGCTCCTCCTGACTCAAAACCTCAGATTTGAACCAGGAAGAGCCCGAGAGACAGCTGCCAGACAGAGGAGCAAACTAGGTGGGCAGGGTAGGGCAGATTCCACCACATGGCACTGGAATGATACTGGGATCCTGGACAGCCCTTTGCAGAGCCACTCCTGCTACAGTGGACCTTGACTGGACTCGGAGGAGGGCTGCTCTCTCTCCTCCTGATGGACTCAGTGTCCACCTCTACCTGCCTCCTCCTCCTACTTCATTTCCTCCTCCTTCATGACCTTCACACCTCTGGCACCTCCTTCCCTCTTCTGCTCTTCTACCTCCTCCTCGATCACCACCACCACCACCTCCTTCTCCGTCACCTCCACCAACAACAACACTTTTACCACCTCCCACCCAGTGTCCTAGAGGGAAGCTCACTGGACCACAGCAGCTGAGCCACAGGGCTAGCTCCTGAGACTGCCATTGCATAAACATCCACCAGGGGGCGCGAGTACCACACACAGCTTCTACCTTCTGCATCAGAAACTTGGTCGGGGGCTGTGGGTTCCACACTGCCACACACTCTAACCATGTGCCAGGGGACACAAGCCCCCCCCCCCCACTTCACAACAACAACTCATACCCCCTTTACCTCAGTGTCTCTCTTCCTCAGTGCCTCGAGTACGAGGTGGGAGAGCCCACCCCCTAGAGAGACCCTTCTTCACAATTCCTGGTACAGATTTTGGGTAGCAGGAGGGTAAAACATAGGAAAAGGAGGATCCAGTCCCGGTCAATGACCCCATGAAATGTGTGCAGTCACCAGGGTTGCCTGCCATCTTCCCTTGGGCCTGCTCTTGTTCTTTCCTTGTTTGCTGGAGAGGTTCCCCGGGGGCTCATTTGAAGCCAGGGAAGGGGCTGGGGAGTTAGCTCAGTGGTACAAGCGCCTGCCTGAAGCCAGGGAACTGGGTGACCCAGGAAAGGCAGGGGAGAGACTCAGGAGGAAAGAAGAGGTCATGTTTACTATAAAGCCTTTACCAGGACAGGGATCCTGCAAAAGGATGTGTTCCTCCACAGCCCCCAGTCACAGGGTAGTCCCTTTAAACCACAACCACCTGAGGGAAGAGAAAACAGATGGTGGAGGGCCTCTGGACATGCTCCTTCTGGCCTCTTGAAGCCCCAGGATGGGACTCCGTGTGGTCTGTCTCCACAAACTTGCTCTCATCTAAGGTCCACTGGGGATCCCATGAAGTTGGGGAGGGTGGAGCAGCTGAGTGCCCTCATCATCCCTAGAAGAAAGATGCTATGTGCCCACCCTACACAGCCTGGCACTTGTGTCCTACTCAGGAGAGCAGAGACTATCCAGAGGGTTACTGTCCTGACCCATGACAGGGCTCAGGGACAGCAAGAGCCAGGTCTGGGGATGCAGACAGCGGACCAGCCTGGGGTCTACACCCCGCAGTTCTCCATCTCCATCCTTTTCCATGATCCCATGAATGTGACCTTACTCTCCAAGTACAGAGACCCAAGTCCCGGGTCCTGAGGAACAGAGGTCAGTAGGAGGTCCTGGCTGGCCAGAGCAACAGGCTCCTCCCTGAACTTTGGTCTGCTTCCTCCTACCTGGACAATGGCCGAGAATAAGGCTTCTTCTGTCCAAGTCAGACTTCCTGGTGGCAGAGGCTGGGGAAATCCCAGGAGCTATCTGCCCCTGCCCCCAGGGACTCTGGGTCACCCAGACCAGGCCAGGGCAGACAACTGTGGCTTCCTGAAGGCAACAGGACTAAGGGCAGAGGGTAGGGCTAAGGCGCACTCAGGGGAAGATGGGGCTGTGGCATCTTTCAGAGGAGGCACCGTGAAGTGGCATCTCTGGGAATCCCAAGGGAAAAGGAGCCAGAAGAAGCCCAAGGGAGAGGAATGGCCTCATTCACCTTCACTTTCTGCTGAGTGTCTGGGTTTATCACTGTGAGCCAATTCCAGGAGACTGAGGACTGGATGCATAGTGGGAAGCAGGGTGGCTGGGAGACAGGAGGGATTCTGATTCATTGGGCAGAGGCCGAGTGGGGGCCCTGCCACCCAGCAGGAAGGGTTCACGACTGGCAGAGGTAAAGGAGGAAAAGGTGGCTGGGCTCACCCTCACACTGGGTAGCAATGGTTTCCTTCTCCTCACAGCCTGCTGTGGTGGGAAAGGAGGAATGGAGGAATGAGCCAAAATCAAAGACACCTCCACCCTATGCAGAGAAAGGCAGGGCACTATTGTGCATTAGTAAAGTTATTCTTGTGCTCATTGCCCTAAAAATCCCATGCTGGGCCCTCACAGCAACTATGAGGGGCTCTTCCTCCTGTGCCCCTGCCAGTGGAGGAGGGGACGGAGCCAGGCTCCAGTTCCGGGGAAGCAGCTTCATTTTCCCACAGTGAGCAGGCCACCTCACCCCACTTTCTGCCTCCTTTGCAGCTGAATCATCTCCTACTGGCCAAAGCCAGGCCTCCCCTTCCTCCTCTAAGAAGCTCTCTTCACCCAACTGCTCCCCACCCCACTTACCCCATGGCTCCCCATCCTCATTGCTAAGGCCAGACACCCTTCTCATGGCTGGGCATGCATAGACGGCTGCAGGAGTGTTCTCAACACTGTGGTTGCCTGGGTGTGTCCAGGTCTCTCCCATTAGGAGCAAGTCCAGGGCAGAGACCTGGATGTCAGGTCACAGGGGAGAGTCAGAGGTCACTGTGGGGTGGTTAGTCATGCAGAGTTAGTACAGACTCTTCATGAAATGGCCCCATCTCTCCATCAAAACTGCTTGAACCTGACCTGGCCATCCTCCTTTCTCTCACACTCTCTGCCCCCAGTTCTATCACTCTCCAGTCTTAAGACCTCTGAGTTGTCTGTCTATGGCACCCATATGGGGGCTCACAACAGGCCCTACCTTTGCCAAGCATTGACCCCCCCATCACCTCACTGCAGGTCAAGGCACAAACTTTCCTGGACTTCCAGGCACTGGGTCATGTCGCAGGCTGGGTCACAGAGGACAAGTAAGCCATCTGTCTTATCCTGGAGAAAGTCACCACAGCATCAGTCAGACTGTAAGGAGCACTGCCCTAGGGGCACAGGGCTTTGGAAATAGCATAGTGGACTTTACTCAGGGCTGAGGGGCAGATGTATGGCTCCTGTCTGTCCTTCATGGAAAGAGTGAAGCTCTGGCTCTCTGGCTACAGCTGGGTGGTCTAGGACTAGTTCTCAAAACTCTGAGCCTCTGTATCCTCAGCAACATAGGAAGGAGAAAAGCTGTGCAGAGTTCAGGAGGAGTCACTGTAATGATAGCTAACATTTATTATCTCTCATTATGTGCCAAGCCCTGTCCTAAATATTTTGCATATAGTATGTCATTTAACCCTTGCAGCATTCCCTACAAGTAAAGTGACACTGTCATGTCTAGTTTCAGATTTTTAAAAAACTGAGGCTCAAAGAAGTTAAATAAATTTTCCAAACTGGCCTAGCTAATAAGGATTAGAGCCAAGATTTGATGCAAGAGAGTGTTTCATAACCTGATCCTACTCACCCTTGCAACCTTAAAGCATTTGTAATAATAGGTAACTTTTTTGAGCACTACTCTGCGTGGCTTTTCCATATTGATTTTGATTTACTTGCATTTAAGCCATAGAACAACCCTGAACAGTAGCTGCTATGACATGAGGAAACTGGGGCTCAGAAAGGTTAAGTAATGCGTGAAGTCAGGCAGCTAGTTCCCTTCAGAGCCAGACTCATGTGGACTCCAGAGTTCTCTCCTGCCATCACCGGCCCAGTTCAGCTCAGTTTTTCACCTCTCAGACCCATATGATCACCAAACTTGTTTCCCGTCTTGCTCTGTCCAACCCCCTCTACACCACCTCTGAATTATCCATCCTCTCCACTTCCTACCCCCACTCTGCGCCCCACAGAAAGACCACCTTCTCACGAAGCCCTGTGAGCTGCCATCAACTCAACTTCAGCTTTTCCATCTCCTGCCAGCACAGATCAAGATAACAATGATGACATCCCTTTGACCCTTCATCACATTTAATTGACATCATAATTACCTATTATTTGGCTTTGTCTTCTAATTAAGTTTAGAGATCTTACATCCCCAATCAGGGCATAAAATTCCTTCAGGGTAAGAACCTTTACTTTCCCCTTATTTATTCTGCCTCCTCCCTTCACCACTTAGTAGAGTGATAGCACACAGGACATGCTCATTAGTTAAATAGAGATGTAAAGGGCATTGATGAACCAGGAATCTCAGATTATTTGTCATGTTCCTGTCTTACTACACAGATGTCTGCCACTTCAACATGGTGCTCTAACTTCACTAAAAATTTCATCTGAAGGCAGCTCCTGCCTGGGCTTCCAAGAGCTGTTAAGTCCTTAGAGGATGGATCGGCCAAAGAGCAGCTTCACACTCCCCTCCAAGATAGAGAGAGGGTACCAACCCCTTGGCTTTCTCTTCCTCTTTATCCTCCCTAAATGAAGGTGCAGAAGACAGGAAATGGTGAAGCAGGGAGAAACCACAGGGAGTTACCAGCAGTATTGTAAACCCAGTGTGCCTGATCCTCCATCATTTCTACAGTGGCACACGTGACTGCACCCAGCTTCCAGGGCCAGCAGCCCATCCAGGGTCCATACTCAGACTTGTGCTTACTGTCACCATGTTGTAGTCCTTACCAATTTTTAAACAAAGGACCCACTGTCATTTTGCACAGGGCTCCACAAATTATATAGCAGGTCCTTCATAAGCCCAAAGGCCCTACAGATACAGATGAGACTATAACCTGGTGTCCAACATTCTGGGCTATTACCACTAACTCTGCCACTATGAGTGACGATGGACTCATGGGGCAAGTTCCCAGTTCTCTCTCAGCCTGCACCCCACTCTGTCTCAGTCGCATAGGCTGCTCATCTATAAAGTACTCCCTCCCTCCCAGTGTAAAGAACTTCATACAGTGCCTGACATAAAGTCAGCACTCCACAAATCATGGATGTCATGAGTGCTGTTACTATCATTGCTGAGGCAGAATATCTGGATGGGAGTTGGAAGTATGGAGCGAAGTGGTCAATACTGGAGTCTTGGTGTTCAGGTCAGAGGACAAACCAGTCCATAGCTGAGGGGAAGTCCAAGACTCAGAGAAGAAAACATCCTGAAAGACAGGCCTCCTTTGTTATTAATAACCCTTTTTCCCCCCTCTACATTCTTAATCCTAGCTCTCCTGCCTCCTCAAGCAGCACCTCTCTCTATCTTGGACAATTTTCTCATCACATCTTGAACATAAAAATTTCTTATCTCAGCTTCTAGAACTTTGCACAAAACATTTGCTCCCAGAATATTTTTTCTCACTTCTCCTTTCCTTTTCATGTCTATCTGCTCCTCAAAGTGGCCTTTTAAACAAGCCCCTTCTCTATTCAATCTCTTCTTGATTGTGGTGCAGAAATATTACAGTTGCTCAGACCTTGCTTACTCATGGCTTCCTGCCTTTCCCCACCCATTTAGAGGAAACCTATGCCATATTCCTAACTTGAATGTAAATGCATGAGGCCAAACACCTGACCCCTTGGAAATTCTCCCCACCACATCAGACTGCCTCTTTCTCAACTCTGAGCTCTTTGCAAACCCACTTCTCTGTGCTCAGTTTCCATCTTTGTCAAGATAGTGGAACATGCCCGCCCTTTCTGAGAGCACTGGAAGGTAATCACTGGGTTGAACTACCAGGAACCAGAGCTCCAGAGAATTAACTAACTGCAAGAGCATCTTCACTTAAATGCACTCTGTCCCCTAAACCATGGGTAGAGGAAACATTGCTGTGTTGAAAAAACATCTCTCAGCCAAAGACTAGAAGAGTCAGCATCTGAATTCTAGCTCACTAGTTGACATAGTAGGTAACCTGAACAAAAAATTTTTTTCACAATTCAGTTTCCCTGATTTTGGTCCTGAATACTGGAATAGATAGACATTCCCGGTAGATATAGATATAGATATAGATCTCCCCAAGATGCCTTTGTACCTCTCTACTTATGATTAGAGAAAAATGGAGCTGGTCCTAGGCAAAACTGTCAAGGTCCAGTCCTTTTTCTACCTCCTTCATTGTATGTCCCTCTCTTCTCTATCTCCATCTCCCTCTCCATCTCCTCCTTCTCCTCCTCCTTCTCCTTCTTCTCCTTCTCCTCCTCCTCTTCCTCCTCCTTCTTCTCCCTCTCCTTCTCCTTTTCCTTCTCCTTCTCCTCCTCTTTCCAATATCCAACAGAAAGAGAGGGGTGGATATCTTTTCCCAAATGTTCCCCTAAATTTTTTCATGTTCACATGAAATAATAGTAGAGTCTGCTCCTGCATGAATGAATTTTAATCATTTGTCTTTCCTCGTTCATTTGAACTTTGGGCCTTTTATCTGTAGCATGCATATTACTGACTACATTTCTTTTGTCAATAATTATGTCTGAGATTATTTTGCTAGAGATCATGGTGGGGCATTTTATCCCTGAAGTTTCCTTGTGCCCATCCAAAATATTGTAATAAATCTTATTTTGTTCTATTAACAGTAGCAGCAAGCTACGGCACACGTGCCACAGCCAGCTATTTGTCATTGAAAGCTCTAACAGATTCACTATCACAGCTTTATATTAAGCCATCTCTGAACTTAACTGCCTAAAACAAGAACTAGTTTATTAGATTTCATGACTTTGTAGGTCAGGAATTTGGATTAGGCTCAGCTGGATGAATCTTCTGCTCCATGTGTCACAGACTAGCGTTTCCCAGTGGGATTCAGTTGGTGGCTTAGCTGGGTATGACAGTCCAAAATGGCTTTGCTAACATGTCTGTACCTGGCCTGAGACAGCAGAAAGGCTGGGCTCACTTGGATATCTTCCCTTTCTCAAGTAGTTTTGGATACTTTACAGGTGTTTCTCTAGAAAAAGATTGCACTTCTTAGATGTCAGCTCAGGGTTACAAGAAAGTAAGGTGGAAACAGGTGAGCCCTCTCAAAGGTAGACTCAATACTTGCACTGTTCCCATGCTATACTCCATTGATCAGAGGCCAGCCAAGATTCACAAGAAGGGAAAATAGAGACTTTCAAAAGAAACCTACCATGGGATTTGTGGCTATCTTTGGTCCATCACATGGTGTCACTTCACAGGTGCTTAGACCATCACAAGGGGTCACTTCATAGGTGCTTAGATGGAAAGCTGTGTTAGAGAACAACAGGGATGCCTGGGGGGAAGAAAGCCAGGAAGGTCAAAGTTTCAAACTTGACTTAGATTCCTGAGGAAAGTATAAAACATCTCAACTCCCCCTTTCTATATATTCCAAACCTAGTTTAGCTTGGTCAGGTCCCATTTTGCCCTCACTGGATGATTCAAAATCCAGCCTGTGATTCAGAACCCACTCTATTCAATATGTAACCTTTTGCTATTTTTCTATAATTCCTTTCCTCCCCTTTGGTTCTAAGGAATCCAGTCTCTTCTCCTCTTAGCTTTACTATCTTCAAGGATATCTCATTATGCTGTCTTATAATGCTGCTGGCAATTCCCTGTATTTCCTCCCTGCTCCATTATTTCTTGTCTCCTCCTGCAGGTAAATCCCTCAGCAGTTTCATTTAGGAAGGATGAGGAGGGAGAAAAAACCAAGGAGTTGGCATTGTCAGTGTGAGGGAAGAGTGAAGTTGCCCTTTGGCTGATCCACCTTCAAAGGACTTACAGCTATTTGGTCACCTTCCACTTAATGGGCATTTACTTTGTGCCGGGGTCTATGTTAGTGCTTTATATGCATTATTACATTGATTCCTTGCAAGAAGATATTATTCTTATCTTCCACATGAGGAAACTGAAGCCCAGGGGTTGTACAACACACCTAAACTCAAATAGCAAAATGTCCAGGTTCTAAGCCCTATACTACACAACTCACATGTAGTTATCTATTACCACATGTAGTTATCTTTAAACAAAGGACCCATATACTTATGCCTGAGGCTTACAGCCAAGGTTCCAAAAGTCAGCATGGGGCCTGAGAGCCCTTCAACATGCTGGCAAGGGTGCAGGGCTGTAGAGGTGAGGCCGGAGAAACTCAAGGATCCTAAATCCTTAAAGAAAAGAATACAAGAAATCTCTGTCAAAACTTACATTTTCTCTCTTAATTTATGTCAGTGTATGTAGGTCAGTAGTAAGTAGTGAGTATGGAGGTTAGTACATGGTATCGTTGAAAATGGTTACAAAGAGATAAAAAGAAAACTAGGCAGGAAGAGGGGACCCAAACAGTTCATTTGCTGTATAAAGGCACCTTAGCCTAACTGGAAGTTATGCTCTGACAACCTCCAATCTGTGGAATACAACACCAAATCTGAAAGTGAAAAAGGCCTTTAAGCACCAAAAATAGTTAACACAAATTGAACCAAAGGCCAGGTCTTTTGACATCCACCTTGGTGGGTCCCATCAGCCAAATCATTTCAGAGGTCTGACCTCTAGCTTCCCTATCCACGGGCCCTAGAGAAAAAGGTGGGTATGTGGGTGCAAGTCCTTCTAGAGATGGAAGCATTTGGGGAGTAAAAGCAAAAATGCATCCCAGTACCCATTTAAAAAAAAAAAAAAAAAAGGCAGACTGCTGGGGAAAGGACAGAGTGGTGAGCAGCAGAGAAAAAACCTCTCCAGATTTTGGTGTTCAGATCCTGGAATACAGCATCATGAGGAAGAGAAGCATGGACACAGGAAGGATCTGAACTGTGACTTGAAGCCCATGGAGAGAGATAATTTAAGAATCCAGCAAAAATAAGCAAACCAGAGGTGGTGGCCTTGCTGCCCAGGATAAAACAGCAAAGGAGCAATGCAGACCCCACATTCTGTGCGCTGTTGGAAGCCTTACCAGCTGGAGAGAAACAGCAACACAATCCCCACACCCCATGCTCAGGCAGAGGCCCTATCATCTGGAGAGAAGCAGCAAGGAAGCTGTGCGCTGTCCTGTGTACTGGCAGAGGTCTTGCCGATCAGGGAGAATCAGCAAGGAAGCCACCTCCACCTCCCACCCCACCCCCATGAGTAACTGGATGCAACACAGGATGAGATGATAATGACTGAAGTAAGGAAGCAACTTGACATTTATGTTGATTACTTGGCTTTGCAAACATAGGGCTGATAGTCCGAGCAACTATTTAGAGGATAACAATATGCAATATAATAACTATTGTGGATTTCCTATTGTCATCACTGTTTTGTTTTCTTTCATCTTACTGTTCTGTTTTACTCCCTTTAAATTTAAAAAAAAAAAAAAGCAAAAGGGCAACAGGCAACCTAGCAGCAAGGAACAGGATTTAAAAGTAGACAAGCACTGAGTGTATGATGCACATCTGTAATCCCAGCTACTCAGGAGACTGACACTGGAAGATTGCAAATCGAGATCAACCTAAGCAACACAGTGAGACTCTTGTCTCAAGAGAAGATCTAAAATCCAAAAGGGCTAGGGCCATATCTGAGTGGTAGAACACTTAGTTAGCTTATGTGAACCCCTTGTTTGAGTCTCAATATGATAAAAAGAAAAACAAAGGCAGACAAACATTGTGCTGCATGTGACTTCACCAGAGGAAGAGCTACACTACCTCATTGTATAGTGCCCAGTGTCATACCAAGCCCTCAAACACACGTCCTCACACCTCCTGTAGCAGCCTTTGTCCAGCCCTTTATTTGATTCATTTCTGTACATCTTTAAAGACCTACACTTGGTTGTCATCTTATCACCTCTTCTTGGTGTCCCCGTGATATTGCAACGTCTCTACCTTGTATATATCATTTAGGATATGTGTGCTAGTCGATTCAACACATAGAGCAGCTAAAACAATAGGGCTATATTTTCTCTTCATGAGAAATCTGGAAGTAGATGGTTCTAGGGCTTCTTTGGTGGCATCAAGATTCTACATTAGCAGCTCTATAATTCTCTTAGCCCTTCTGCAAAATGGCTGTGGCAACTCCAGACTCCCATGACAACATTCAAAACTAAGGAAGGTAATTAGCCTACTTGGGCCACCAAAACAAAGTACCTGCGTGGTGACTTAAACAATAGGGATTTTATTCTGGATTTTATTCTGGAAGAATGTCAAGAAAATAAGTCCAAGATCAAGGTTGGCAGGGTTGGTTTCTCCTGAAGCCTCTCTCCTTGGCTTGTAGCTGGCCATGTTCTCTATGTTTTCACATAGTCCTTTCTCTAGAGTATGTGTCACATGTCAATGTCCTCTTAAAAGGGCACCAGTCCTAATAGATTAGGGCCCACCTGAAGGGCCTCATTTTAACATAATTATTTTTTCAGAAACCCTAGCTCCAAATACAGTACCATTCTCAGTTCCAACTCTGAGAGCTAGAACTTGAACAATTTGGGTATACAATTCAACTCATAGTAGAGCATTCTGGGATAGAAGTTCCCTTCTGAAAATGGCTCTTTTCAGATGAGAAATCTTTCCCAGAATCCTTCCAGCAGACATAGGCCAGAATTTGCAAACCCACCCCTTTCCTAGTTATAAGGCAGGCTAAGAAAATATATTTCCTTTCATAATGGGAAGAGAAATCTGCCAACCAACAAAAAGAAATGACTGCTGAGTAAGTTACCAAACTGTCACACTGTACTCCTGCATTGTGTCATGTTTACCTCTGTCTCTCCCAGTAGCTACTTGAAGTAAAGATCAGTGTTTCAATCATCTGTGAAACCCTAGTGACCAGTACTGTGCCTAGCTCACAGATGTTTGACAACTGTCTACTGCAGGAATAACAAATAGAATTTGAGGAACTAGATGAACTTGTTTGTATTATATTTGATTACAACATTAGACTTTGTTCATATGTTTGGCTTGTAGTCTGTGGTTCACACCTTGAAATAATTGTAGGGAGTGTTGTTGAGAGAACTGTTATTACAATCAGAGACCAAGTTCCATGAGCTTTGTCTCCCCAGAGAATGGCAGCATGAATTGCACACAGTAGGTACTGCATAAATTTTTATGGAATGAATAAGTTAATAATGGATAAATGAATGTAAAAAATGTCAGGCAATATGTTTATATAGATCCAAGAAGTTGTTACATTTCTGAGAAAAATTTCTTACAGAACTGGACATCTGTTCTCTTCTACTTTCAAAGGTGTGTATCACTGCATAACTTTATCACTAGGCCACTTCAATTTTTTTTCTAGTGCTAGAGCTTTTACCTAAGACCTTCACAGTGAGTTACATCTACAGCCCTTTATTTATTATTTTGAGATAGGGCCTCACTAAGTCATTCCACTGCCCAGACTGGACTTAGTCTCCTAGATTCTGGGGTTACAAGCCTGTGCCACCAGACTCAGCTTCACCAGGCCATTTCTGTGCTAACAATGATCCAGATAAACTTAGCCAGTAAGTCCACAGTGTTCTGTTACTCAGAGAGTAACTTCAACTGAGAAGTAAAATTATAGTAATGGAAGATTGAGCTATTTGATGTGGTTCTACTTTGGTACTATAGAGTTGCAAGAAGCATGCCATAAATCACACAAAACACTGATGTGTCACTTTTAATCCACAAAAATCTACATATCCAATCTTCCATGTTCCACAGAATAGGGAAGAACTAAGAACCTAACTAACAAAAAGCATTAGCTGTAAGGGTAAATGACTGGTTTTGTGGTGGTTCCCAAAATTCTGGCCACCCACCCCCCACAGACTCATGATTTCCATTGAATTCCTACTTCCTCTGCATGAAGATAAGAGGGTTCAGCTATATAGGACAAATAAAGAGCAAGAAAGGCAAAAAAAAAAAAAAAAATCAAAGTTGCCATAAGTAACTGGGTTCCCAGAGGCAGTGTATTTTGGCACCATGAGACAAACTGTGTAACTGAGAGCTGAGTCTCCTCTCATCCTACTTCAGACCCCAGGGACCAAAGCCTCCCTCACACAGTTCAAGTAATGAGGCTCAATTAAAATGTTCAGGTTCAATTAGTATTTCAGGGCTTCAGGGCCAGGCTCAGGGCAAAATATTTTCTACCAAAACCTCAAGAGAAACTAGCACTGTTTAGACCAGCTTGACATGCAGAGGCAGGAGAAGACTTGGTCTGCAACCAACATCTGCATAATATAGAAGCTGGACAAGATGGCACTTGTATTTGTGCTTCTGTAGCATCTGTTCTGTGTACCCCAGATGCTTCTCTAACAGCCAGAAGAAGGAGCTGTACACTAAGGTGTACAACTTGCAACTGTCTTTTGCTTCTTTCCTTAAAGCACTGACAGCCCAGCTTTTTGCTGCAAAATCAAGATCTATTTTTATAATAGTGGTGATTTTTTAAAAAATTGTATCAATAAACTTCGTCTTAACACATTATTGCAAGCACATTAGGAAAGCCCATTACAACAATTTACTGCTGAAAAATATCCTAACATACATGTACCCAAAAGTTCCACCTTCTGAGTTGATGCCAAAATATAATAAATTGCCAATCCCTTGCCTAACTACTATACGTGAACTCCCACCTCCCTTCTCCTTGCTGCCAGTGTAATGACTAGCTTTTCCTTGATGTCCTCTGTGGTCTAATGTGGCTTTACCTCTCTGACTAAACCTCACACACTAAGCTATTTGGCATCCCATCACCTGCAAAGTTACCAACTTACATCCCACAGATCAAATGACTGTGAGCCAGTTAAAAATGACTTCTGAAAAAGTTGTAAGAACTGTGGGAGTAATGGAACCCAAAATGTGTGATTGTTAGCGTAAAATAGGGAGGAAAAAAAAGTAATCTAAAGGATATAACTGCAAGAGTATTTAAGAGTATAGGATAGAAAACCATATTACTGAGTTTCTGTTGGATCATTGAACAGAACTGTCTGCAGTCTCACTGTATTAATGTCCACTTTGTATGCTTTAATTTTGTAACCTGGACAACTGTTTCTGAGATGACAATATGTAATCTATTTACTAGTGAATTCTTACTGTATATTTTTTCTCTTGAAATTCTGTATTACTTGTAGCCTTTTACTGTCTTGCTTTGTCTTGTTTTTTCTCTTTAAATTACAAATAAATAAATAAAAAAAAAAGAAATGACTTCTGAGCCAATTAGAAAATATCTGATTGTGTTTAGAATAATTCAGTACGTATTCTCTAGAAGTTGTTTTTACAGTTGCTCCAAGAAGAGTCAATCAATAAGTCACACAATAATACATTCTATAAATCAAGATGATGCAGATGGCCTGGAATAAGTAACAGACCACAATCTATAATAATGTAATTAATGTTAAGTCTGGCATTTAGGTTTAAAATGTTCTTAACAGAAGACACCTGGATGAGCAGCCATTGTAAGAAAGTCATGGGGATTTTGACTACCAATTCAGCCGCACACAAAGGCCTCTGAAACAATCCTATCTAAAGTTATCATTTTTTTTTTCTTTTTTTCAGTACTGGGGAGTGAAACCCAAGGCCTTCACATCAACCTACATCTCCAATCCTTTTTTAATTTTTTTAATCTTGAGACAGGCTCTCAATAAATCATTAAGTTCTCTAGGTTAATCTCAAACTGGTTATCCTCCTGCCTCAGCTTCCCAGGCACATGCTGCCACAACAGGCTAAAGGCTATCTTTAAAAAAAAAAAAAAAAAAGTGTCTAAACTAAAGGGAAAACTGTTTTACTCTATCTATACCTAGCTAGTCAGCCAAGGTCTACAGAGGACTGCTTTGGTTATCAAGGCCACATTTGAAAAGGAAAGAAGTTAAGAACATTCATAAAAAGAATCCATTGACAGCCAGATATACACAGTGAATAAATACAAAACAAAGTAAAAAGGATTCTGCAGTAAGCAGATTCCAGGTATCAGAAGGGTAGGAAATGAATACTAGGCCTTGGGAAACACATCCTAGGATAAAACCTGAAGTTAACCCTCTGCTCCAATTAACTTCTGCAGGCTTCCTGGAAGACATGAGCCTCCAGAAATATACAGATTCTGGCAACCAAACATCTTTGGTTAGGGGAATCTTTCTCCTGGGCTTCCAGAAAAAAAGCCAAAACAGTTTAAGTGGTCATTTCCTCCCATTAATCCTCTTCTCCCATTCTGTTCCTTCATGATTTCTCACCACCCTCTCTGCTCTGCCGATCTGAAACAGAGGAACCAAGAACTAAAATAGGGAAATGAGAGGAAGAGGCATTTGGGGACTGTGATACATGTGGAATCTGGGAGAGTCCTCAAGTCCCCAAGTCATTGCTAGATAAACAGCCAAGCTCCCTGCTGCCTCTGGCTGAGCTGTAACTTGGGTGAAGTTACTTCTGCTTTGGACTCACTTAACCTTTAATCTGGGGATTCCCAATCATGTTACTGACATTAATTATTCTATCCCACAACAACTGTAGGTTGATGGGAAAAATAAACCAAAACACAAAATCTTCCTAGCTATGGAGTCCCATGTGGAAACATGCAAATAAACTCAATGTTTATTCTTTTAATAGCTTATCTTCACCTTACTAAAGGGGAAACAAGTCATAAAAAGGTGTAAATAAGGTGATTTCACATATGCTTTTCAGTCTTTGGCTTCATCAAAATCAATAATGTTTTAAAATTTTTCTTCCTAGAAATCCTTATAAATTTAGAATCTTGAGACGTGGTCATTTTATACACGGAGAAACTGAGACCTGGAGTAATTAAAATGTATCACACCAAACCCAGTCTCATAAAATAATGCCTAGGTGAGAAAACCAAAAGCACTAACTTTCAGGACAAAATGTTCATAATGGATTCCTACCCAAGTCTGAAACATTGAATCCACTTAAAGTCTGTGAAATAATGTGGCAACTGCTGTCAAGCTGAAGTTCTTGATAGCAAGAACAAGTCCAGTATGGTAGCACTAGTAATTATGATCCTTGACCTTTGCAAAGGGTTTCATGGTTTACAAGAGGTCTACAGCCACTATTATTCTCTTAAACAAGGACATTAGTTGTAGGTCTTTTAGATACAAGGACATGGGAATTCAGGGGAGTTTATTGGCTTGTCAGAGAACAGAGTTACCAGGGTCAAAACTGGGCCTGAAACTCAGGTTCTCTAAATCCAAGTTCAGTAAGAACACACTTTGGAGGAAAGAGACTACGTGCCTTTTCTTGAGAAACTTGGAGGACGCTGAGAGGGGAAGAAGTCTCCTTGGCAAATGACAGCACAGAAAGAAACTGTCATCATTAGGTATTACAAATGGTGACACAGAATTGCTGTGGGCACTGTTGCTACTGTGGATCTAACCTGGTTGTCCTGCAATCTAAGACAAACACACTAGGAAGAACAAATATGTACATGACATACAGATGATAGAATAAGAACAGTCAACTCCTACAAGAATAGACAGGAAAACGTTGATATCATACACATAACCAGGTAGGTTTGGGGTGTGGAGAACATAAGTGCATAAACGAAAAGGGGAGCAATAAAGAAGCACAAGTCAGAGAAGCCAGAGACACACACCCTGATCCAGGAAAGGTTTTTGGAGGGGGAGGGGACCAATTTCAGCAGCTACTCCTCTTTTTTCTCTTCTCTTCCTTTTTTTACCTTAAGAAGTGGAGTAGCTGTGTTGAGGTGAGAGTAGACTGTGAGATTTGCAAAAGAAACATCCTAGGCCAAAAACAGCAAACTTTTAAGAGCTCTCAATGATACAAACAGCTGCTGCTGTACACATGCCAGAGGTTCACCACAACTGTCCTAAACATTTGGAACAACTATAAAAATGGGTGGGAAGGGACAAGAGGGCAATGTCAATGGACAAAGAGGGCTTTGAACAAGTGGAAATTTAAGGGTGGTTACAACCTGTCTTGACTCCTAGGCTGTGTCTAAGTGTTTCCACCCCTGTGCTTTCAAAGGCACATATTCCTCCCATTTCAAAGACACAAAGAATCTCCCATCCATGAAACCCTGTTTGCTGCACATGGAAAAGGCAATGGTCCACGGTGACAGAGAAAGTGGACAGGGATTTCAGGAAAGGTAAGAAGTTCCCAGTCATGCCAAGCTACCCAGGTTCTACCACCATAGGAGAGGTTTCCAGCTTACAGCTCATTTACCCAGAAGGAAGGGAAGTTCCAATTTGCTTTATCAAACCCAAATTTACCTGTTGAGTTTCAGACCAGCACTTAAATTCTTAACGTAAGAACACGGTTGACTTCTGCTGAGATATAAACATTTCCCAATATATCAATTCAGACACCAGCCAAGTAGAGAGATCTGTTTATCTCTGTTAATTGTGTTTACTCTTAAGCCATCCTTTGTGGCCCTAATTAGAGCACTAGCAGCAGAGAACCATGAGGAAGGTAGGCTGAGTAAAACCACACTAAGTCCTTATACGCTGGTTTTTGGCTCTTTGAAGAACACAGGGTCCTTGGAGCTACCAGTGCTGGCTCTAACCATGACCATTTAGGCCATAAGCCAAAAAAGATTAGCAGTTCCAGACTTTCCCAGGGAGCTGCTCATTCCATTTCTGTGCATCTTGGTTTCCGACTTGACACAAATACTAAGATTTGTATGGGTGGTATGAGAATTTGAGGATTCTCGTGATTATTTTTGCCAACATTTACTCATCTGTCACATCTACACAATATGGCTTTTTTCTGCTCTAAACTTCTACATGTGTCAACACAGTTAATACAAGATACCTAGAGTCTATGATAGAATGAGATAACTATCAATACCTACAGGTATCTCACATTAAGTAGATTCCATAGCTACAGATGAGGAACTAACACAGGAGCAACAAAGGTAACAAAGCTGGTAATCAAAGAATGAGGACCTAAATATAATCACCATTTATGTAAATCCCAGTTTTTGGCCCATTCAAGCAACATCTGACATTTGTATTTAAGACTTTGTTCTAGGTACTGCAGAGAATACAAGATATTCTATATTCAAAAGTCTCGTGGATTATTTGCATATATCAGTAATCCTCTCTCTGGCCCTTAAATGTTAGCTTATAGAAAAGACTGTATCACCAATGCTGTTCTCCTATTTTAAACACATAAAGCAACTTCAGGCCAAAAGATAGTAACTTACTAGTCACTTTATCAACACCTAAAGAATGGCTGGCAGCATACCCATGATTGCAAGTCAGTTTTGTTTTTTGTTTTGGTACCGGGAATCAAACTCACAACTGTGCGCTTGCTAAATCCGCCCGGCCCAGCAAGTCAGCTTTTCTCACAACTAATGATGTTTGTTTTCTACGTGACAGACAGGATGAAAAAATACTATTAGGGCAATGGCACAAAGTTTTGATTACAACTGATGGTCAATTTTCCTTCAATCTCACATCTCATCTCAACCTTCCCCATGCCTGTTATCCAATTTAACCTTTACTAAACCTCTCCACTGAAAAGGACACCTCTCCGATGGATTTAGAGAAGTAGGGGTAAAACTTTATGATAAAATCGAAAGGCAGATCTTCTATTACTAAGCCTTAAAGGTAGAAAAAGTAAGTTAAGTATTCAAGAAGGAACAAAAGATAACCGAAATGAGAGACGTGCTCATATGACTTAAGAAAAGCGAATTGCTAGACTCTTGGATCAGGACAAATTCAGATTTAAATGCAGAGTGCTCGCGCGGGCAAGGAAGCGATGCTACCTCCGGGTTTGACAAAACCACGTGCAACAAAGAAGGCTAGGGTACCCTCCCTAAGTGTGTGAAAGGGTCCTCAGGGAGAAAGGCCGCCGCTTTCCAGTCTGTGAGTCTTCCCTTCTGCGGCAAGGGCCTCCTCGAGGAAGGCCGCAAAGCCCTTGCCCGCGAGCCTTGGTCCGCTCTCCCAGAAGCTGAGCTCTTCCCGGGGGTCTGCGAGGGTCCAGCCCGCAGGGAACGCCTCACCACGCCTAAACACCCGGCAATCCTACCCGTCCCATACTACCCAGCGCGCTCCACCAGCCAGGTCCGGCCTCTGTGCAGGACGAACCCGCGAGCGTGCGTGACGTGCCCCCGCAGCGTGACGCATGCGCTACTAGCGTGGGGGGGGGGGGTGCGGGGCGCGCGGCGTGCAGAAGCGCAGGGCGGAGTGCGGGCGGAAGTCGGTGTCTGCGGAGAAGAGAAAGGAAAGACAGCCGCGGTGAGGCGCGGCGAGACTGGGATCCGGCTGGGGGCGCCGCCTCCTCCCCACCCTCACTGGAGGATGGAAGTGACGACAGCACAGCAGAGGTCACTTCCTGCTGGGGTGGATGAGGAGGAGCTGGAGACGCCGCGGAGGAGACCCGACCGAGCACGGATCGAGCCGGGCAGCGGTGAGTCCCCGCCTGGACCGGCCGCCCGGCCTCGGGGCAGCCGCCAGGACCCCGACGTGGATGACATTCTGAGCTCCTGCCGCCCGCGGGCTGGGCTTCATCCGCTACGGAGGGCGGGGGCCGCGTCTACGGGACAGGAACCCGGGCGGCGTCTTGCGGGGGCCCGGCGGAGCCCGCGGCAGGCCCGGCAGGAGGCAAAGGCGGCGAAACCCCGGGACTGGCGCGGGCTCCACCGCGCCTGACTGTGCACGTTCCGCTCTCGGGGAAGGGTCGCGCCTCGAGAAAGGGCAGGGGCGAGGCGTGCAGAGAGTCGGGGATCCCTGTTTGGATAGCGAGTCCTCTGCGTGAATTGTGGAAACCCCGCAGGCACCCCAAGACTTCTGAGGGAGCTCTGGGGACGGGGAGTATCCACAGAGGGCTTCTAGGTCAGATCGTCGCTGCGGCGAGTTGAAGGGTATTCCTGTGGTGGGGGAAAGCCCCCCGCAACCTGGCAGAGCAAGCTAGGAATTCAGGTCCTGGGTAGCTTCCTGGAGCTGTGGGCAAATGAGTGTTTTTCCTCTCTTATTGTCACGGAAATGACAAGAAGAGCCTGTCTCAGCCCTGGTGCCTTGTATATTTTGTGTGTGTGTGTGTGTGTGTGTGTGTGTGTGTGTGTGTGTGTGTGTGAGAGAGAGAGAGAGAGAGAGAGAGAGAGAGAGACAGGCAGACACACAGACTGTGCGACTATATGTTTGTTTGTTTTCGCCTTCGAGTTACTTATCTTCTCAACTTCTGATAGTTTTGAAGACTGAAACTTACTGGTCTCCTGTATGTACACAGTGAGAAAGAAAATTCAAAGACTCTGGAGGAATCCTAGGTTAGATGATACTTCCAAGATTAGGAATTTGTCCCCTCCCTACCCTGAAGCCACTGAGGTACCTACATTCCCTCCAGCATCCTGCCGATGTGGATGTGGGTGCTGTGGGCTGTCCTCTAGCCTGGGGAGCAATGAGGGTAGATCTGCCCACTCTACCCCCATCACGCTCTGACAGTTACACACACACACACACACACACACACACACACACGTACGTATCTTTAATGAATGACTGACACAAAGCTGTTTGCTTCTGGAAATTTATCAAGGAACCCTAAATATGAATGGATGAATTTAATCATAGCAAGACTCCCTCGTCTGGTAGGCCAAAGGGCTCCAGAAATTTATACCTGACCCCTCACCCCATTAAATGGATAACATGTGAAGTTTTTCTCAAAAAAAAAAAAAAAGTTTTGTGTCTTATATAGAATGACTGTAGATACAGTATTTTTTCTCATGTCCTACAGTATTGGGAGGGGAGATTTTCTGACTAGGAAAATCCCATATCACATAATTCAGTAAAATAAAATCATGTCTATTCTTGAGTGGAAATCATATCGATTTGGATTTTTTTTTTCTGGCTTCTTTAAGCTGGTACATCTGGGTGAACTGTGTATTTTGGCATCTGGGCTTGTCTAGTAAGAGAAGGCAAACTGTTTGACTTGTTTTGGCTGCCTTTTGGACCTGTTTCACTGTACCCTTGCTTTTTTTCACATTTAAGGGTTGGTCAGGAGAAAGAAAGCAAATATTAAGAACAGTCTTTACACTTTGTGGTTTGAAGTCAGGTGAGAGATAATTACAGCTTTTGAAGCTGATGACCTGAGGACCATCATTTGATGACTTGGGAATTGGCAGTTTGGAGGTGACATATTTGAGAGAGAGAGGACTGTATAAGGAAGTAAAACTGGGGAAAGGTTATGCCAGAAAAACCTTGAGTATAATAAATAGTATCTTAAAGTAATCGTGTGGCTTGTATCTCTCAGCAGGAGGGCAAAAATGAAAGCAGGCTGTAGCATCGTGGAAAAGCCAGAAGGAGGTGGAGGTGAGCAGAAGTTAATTGTCTCTGATATGCCTGGAATGTCCCTGTGTTATTCCTGTCCTCTCCACTGAAGTTTTTTGCGCAAATGCTAGGCTATAACTGACAGCTTCTTGACTGAGCAAATCTCACTAAGACAGTTGTAAGCTTGTTTCCTATAGATGTGTATTTTACCTGTCTAATCAACACACCTTTATCCCACAGTTTAGAGGCTTGGTTTCCTGTCAGAGAGGTAGTTTCAACCTTGGCAGTAAGCAGTTTTCAGCTGTATTTTACTGAAACACTAACTTAACCTGTTTGTTCTCTTTGGAACTTCACACCCTTAGAGAAAACGGGTGTGAGAGTTGGGAACATGGCTTGGTGATACAGCACTTGCCTAGCATGTGAAAGGCTCTGACTTCAACACTCAGAATGATCTCAGGGAAGGGGAAGATATGAATGAAATTTAGTGATGTATGAAAGAGTAAGCAATTAAGACGCCTGGGCACTGCTGCCCAGCTCTATGAGATTGCCACAGAGATGGTTTAACTCCTGTCCTTTTCTCCCCAGTTGTGGTTAGCCCCGGCTGATTAAAAGGGCATTTGTGGCATGTTTGCAAAGCACTCTTAAGTGTCTCTAAGCAGTGGAATGTGAAGTTGAGGGTGCTGGTGTGTATGCACCTTGCTCCTGACTACTTTGATCTTGCCCTTTTCACATTAAAGGGTATCAGTTTCCTGACTGGGCCTACAAAACAGAGTCCTCCCCAGGCTCCCGGCAGATTCAGCTGTGGCACTTCATCCTGGAGCTGCTGCAAAAGGAAGAGTTCCGCCATGTCATCGCCTGGCAGCAGGGAGAGTATGGGGAGTTTGTCATCAAGGATCCAGATGAGGTGGCCCGCCTCTGGGGCCGCAGGAAATGCAAACCACAGATGAATTATGACAAGCTCAGCCGGGCCCTCAGGTGAGGGAAAGGATTCCTCGACCTATGGTGTTAACAGATTAGAAGAAAACTACACAGTTTGGTAAATGTTAGATTAAAAGGGTATTAGGTGATGAGACTACACTGAGTGAATAATATGTAGTTATAAAGTGGCAGTTGAAGAGCTGTTGGATTCTGGTAGCACAGACACAGAAGAAGAAAAGGCATATCTTCGGTTACATGTAGGAGGGAATTCCAGTGTGGCTGGAATTGTGGCTGGTACTGAGTCCTGACAGACAGCTGACTGTGCTCTGCAGTAGGCGAGAGTATATGGTGAAACAGGGCTTGGGGCTCATTTATAATCCAGAGGGTTCATGTACACTTTCCTACATGTAGAACTTCCTTGGGAGTTTATTAAAATTTTTCTTACTTGGGTTTCCCTGGCAGAAGCTAGAAAAGGATGAAGCAAGCACAGGAAAAGAGCTTTCCAAATGGTACTGAGAAGCTACTCCAGAACATTATCTGTGAGCTTAGTTGTCAGTCCATGGGTTGCTTCATCATGTCTAAAAATTGATCACCATGAGTTTCCTCAAGTTGTCTTTTCCCTTTGTCAGTCTTTAAATTTCATAACCCTTTAGTTCACGAGGGCTAGTAGATACTTTGTGACCTGTCTGTTTAGCAGAAGCCAGGCCTAAGATTCTGGATTCATCAGATTTCCCTGCCTTTCTTCATTCTTAGTGACCCTAAGTGTAAAATTTGTGCAGTATTTTGCTGGAACCTCCCACCTCCCTTTGAATCTTTAAAGTAACCAGTCTGATTACCATTTTCCAGATCATGATATGCCATTGTCTTCTGGCCACTATAAAACAGTTCTGCATTCCTTTGTTTACGTCTTGCACATCAGTTCTCCTGGTAGACTTGTCTGTCTCTACTTGGGCAAAACTGAAAGAAACGAGGCAGTTAGTGACAGAGTAGGAAGGAAGTGGACTATAGAATTGAAATTGTAAAAAGGAAAAAAAAATTGGCAGAGGTAGGGTAGGTGTTTAGGATCTTAAAGCAGAAGTGTCTTTGTAGAACTCTAGCCAAAGACTAGAGAGCCTAACTAAAAATCGAATGAAGAAAGTAAGCTCTCAGCCCTAACCTGGTAAGCAGGCTGCAAAAAAAAAAAAAAAAAAATAGTAGTGATGTTTGCAAGTGATACTTAAAGCAAGAATTGTTGGTCTTACTGATTACCTAAGTATACCAAAGACTCAGTGGCTAGAAGATAGATTGACATGTATTCTATTTTTACAGATACTATTACAACAAGAGGATCCTTCATAAAACAAAAGGGAAAAGGTTTACTTACAAATTTAATTTTAACAAGCTGGTGATGCCCAACTACCCATTTATCAACATTCGATCAGGTGGTAAGTTTCAAACTCCTTTGGTTAAGAGTGAAATTTGATTTTAATAATTTTAATGATCTGATGTAGCTCAGTGGTAAAATGTTTACTTAGCACGATTAAGATCCTTAGTTCAATTCCTAGCACACAAAAAGAAAGAGAAGAAACTTGGGGATGAAAAGAATTTTAAAAAACCAAATCTAACTGAATTTGGGAGGTTGAAACAGGTCCTGATTACAAATTCAAACCCAGCTTGTGTAGCTTAAGGTGACTCTTATCACAAAAGGAACAGCTGTGGATGTAGCTCAGTTTGGAGGACCTGAGTTCAGTTTACAGTGTCACTAAAAAAAAATAAATAAATAAAACATGGGCTGTTTGAGAGGATTTAGAAACATGAAAGTAATGTGATCCTTTGAATTCTTGGTATTCTTCCTTGAGTCTTACTGTTTATCTCATAAAGAGAATAATAGACTATGTAATATCAAGACAGATTTTTAATTTATGTACCTGATTCCCTTTTCTACATATTTATTTGCAGTCTCCTATTAAACTGTTCTCGTTGGGGATGATGTTCCATAGCATTGTGTTGATTTGTAAGTTTTCAGGACTCAGTTTGAACTCTTTACCCTAGTAACTCTTCATAGATTAAGAACCTGTTTATACAAATACTTCCGATTTTCTATGAAACTACCAAGCTCTCCCTTATCAAGTGAATATCGTGAAAACCACAGCATCCTTGATCACAGAAGGGGAGATGGGTCACATGTTTGCAGTGAAAAGCAATGCCTTTGATCTATACCAGCAACTCCTCAGAGAACGAGACTCTGGGGTTACTTAGCCTTGGCTCCTTTTAAATTGCACAAGGGCTTCCCCTCTAGAGTCTGCGTTAAGCTTTCCATCGCAGCTCTTCACTGAGACTTTAGCTTTGGCTGGCTCTCTCTCTCTCTCAAGGCTGTCACTTAAGTTTTATTATTCTGTGTAGGGTTTCTTGAAATGTGTTGAACCAAACTGACACAAATTTTTACCCTGGTAAAGGAAATAGATTGTATTTATTTTCTGACCAGTTTATCATGGCTGTCTTTGTGGCCTCAGTGTTAAAATAAAGAAAGCTTATCATGATTCTGTAGTAATACAGCTTTTCAGAGAAAAGTTTGAAGAAGGAAAAATTAGAGTGGGGGTGTGGCTGAGAGAGTACAATGCCAAGATCCATTGCAGATATGTAATTACTATACACAACAAGTTAGGGCAGTTTTAGTTTGACTGTGCTATCATTATAGTTCCATCTCTTCTTCTCTAGCCACTCCCTCCTGTCCCTGGGGCATGCATTTAAAAAAAAAGTCTTATTGGAATGCATCTTTCTTAATTACAACCTGTTTTCTTTCCTTGTGCCTGAGGGAGCGGCATTAGGAAATCAGACCTGTTCTAGCCACTGGAATCCTGTTTCCTGTATTTCCCATTCTCGCCCCTTCCCTGTGTCCCTATATAGATTGGGACTTTACATGGACATTGTAGCAACTTTGAAAAATGTGTTTGTGTTGTTCACCTGTTGTGCTACATCCAAAAATGCTTCACTGGTCTTGTTCCTCTATCTTTGACCCATGTTTTTCAAGTTTAAAAAAAACAAGACACTTGTACACCCTGAACTGGAGTTCAGGAGTCTAAGGAGTGGAGTAATGTAGTATTCCAAGGCAAGGGAGTCTAGACTGTTGATGTATCAAAAATCTCTCTTAAATCTGACTCTAGTGGTCTGGCACACATGTTGTGCTTGAAATCTGATCCCTAATAACCCCCAGATCTTAATCAGAAAGTGGAGAGGAAACACCTATATTTCTTTTGGGCACACGATTCAGTTCCTTACATCCCTAAATGCTGATAGCTCCAAAGAACTGTAGTCATTTGTTTATAAACAGCTTTTATTCACGTAGACCAAATGTTTAAGGTTAACTTTATGATGGCCATTATTGAACGTCCACCTAATTGTGGTATGTACTTTTTGCTTAGTGGTTTGGCAAGTTAACTAATCATTGGACCATCGTAGACCAGTAAGATGTGTGTCTTGATAATCATTTTATAAATGTTAAAATTAAGGATGAAGACTACAGAGATTGAGCAGGCTGGGTTGAATAGTTACCTGTTGAACAGTTTCTCAGGAAACAACTCTTGAGTTTGAACTGTTGAAATCCATCTCTTATTTACTAGGTCATACATTTCAGCCTCCATTAGGATTCATTAATTTGCTCAGCAGATAATGTGTGAAGCCCTGCAGACAAAAAGATAGGCAAGTCCTTTCCTCAAGGTACTTAGAAGTTAGAGGAGAGATAAGATATACTGTGCTAGGTTTAACACAATGTTAAGTGAGGTAGATGCTCTGACAGAGTAGAGCTGTGTGGATTTAGGTCTTGTCTCCATGGTTCCTCAATATGGTGCAACTGTTTCAGTCTTTTGTTTTTTAAAAGAAAGGAAATACATGTGTAATGGTAATATGTTTAAATAATACAGTTAAGGGTAGATATTCTCTTTTCCTCATAGTCATACTTACTGTTAATAATTTAAGGTAAAATACTTAACATTTGGATAGTGCTGAAAGTACTTATACATAGAGTAACATTTTTATCACTGAAACATTCTATAAAATACATTATTGAACATATTTTAATACTTCCTTACATTTGCATATGAAACATTAGGAAGATGCAGAGGATAACTAGTAAAAAATGGTTCTCTCTCAGTGAGAAGGGGCCAGGTAGACTAGCTCAGGGATGGATTTGAGACTTCTTGATCTTGTGCCTCCAGCTAGCCCTACCCATCTCTCCTCATTTTTTTTATTCTGGAAAGCTTCAAACCTACGAAAAAACTGGATTAAGAAGAGTGAACACCCACATATCTTCTGTGTGGATGTGTATAGTCACTAATGGTTTAACAGTGTTGCCACATTGCTTTATCTCTTTCTATTTATATATACTTTTTAAATCTTTGAGATTAAATTGCAGACGACATGGCACTGCACTCCTGTGTACCTCAGCTTGTATCTCCCAGGAACAAGGACATTCTTTTCCATAACCACAGCAACATTACCATACCCAGGAAGTTTAACATTGCTCTAATACTACTAGCTAGTATGTGATCTGTAGTCAATACATATCTTTGTAAATTTTGGTTTTTGAATTAAATTATTATCTAATAAAAATGTATTTTAACAATTACATCCAGTTTACTATGTCGCAACACTATAAAGACTTTATAGTATAAACTTCTATTCCTCATAACATTAGGATTGTTACTACCTGTTTTCCAAACAAGGAAACTAAGGCACAAAGAGGTAGCTAGTCCAGAGGTACACAATAAGGGCCAGGCTTGAAGCTAGGCAAAAGCCCTTGTTAATTCAACTTTTGCCAGAAAGTGAAAACTCCAGTTTCTAACTTGCACAAGCTACAGGATAGGAGGTGCCAGCCCTGAGATTCACACTCAGATTTTCCAGTCCTACCACTGGGAGATCATAGTGATTTCAAGAAGGAGGTCTTCTTTCAGAGCAATAGTATTCAAACCTTTGGGGAGCTAGGGCAAACTGAAAGTTCTACTGAGGAGTTTTATGAGAAACACCAGTTTGGGAAATATCTCTCTGGCAGTGTCAGTCACATGTACCCAGATATCCACATCTTGTATATCCCAACCAATCACTAGAGTCTGAGAATGACCATATTGCCAAAAACAGAAAGTGGTAGCTACTCAGGAGCAATTGTTAACCACACTAGCTTGTGCTGTTTTTCTTTACTCTCTTAGACCACCTTACTTTCACTGACTTCAGTTTTTCCTTTTTTTTTGTACTGGGAATCGAACTCAGGACCTCATGCTTGCCAGGCAGGTGCTATGCCACTGAGCCATATCTCAGCCCTTCCTAGTTCTTAACTATTTTTTCCTTCAAGTATTAAAAAAAAAAAAAAAGAAAAAAGGGAAAGAAAAAGAAAACCTTCTGACAGTATCATCATAGACCCTCTAATGCCTCCCAGGATCCCATTTGTCCACCATTCTTGGACCTTAGGAAGTTTGAGGGAAACTGAGAGTTTGTGAGCCTTTCAAAATAATATGTTTAGTACAGTGTTACTTTATGTTTAGAGCTTGAAGTTTTAGCACTTGCACAAGGGACAGGGAATAGGATTTTCTTCCAGCCTCCTTGGTGCTTGAAAGCAGAATCAGGATAGAAATCATTACAGGGAATTTATTAGGGAAATACAGATTTGGAGAGTTTGAAAAATATTTGAATCTCTGTGCAATATATCAAAAATGATAAGACACCATCCCCGGTACCGATAAAAAATGAGAAAGACAAAAAAAAAAAAAAAAAAAAGGAAAAAAAAAATGGTAAGACACCATAAGAACTAACCTAAACAAACATCATTTTTATTATTCATCTAGCCCATGTCCATATATGTGAGGTACAGGATCTTTGGCATTGAATGCATGCTATTTCCAGATTTTTTTATACATATGACTTAAATTATGAAAATAAGGAAGACTTTACAAAGTTGAAATTGAGACAGGTGATATGTGCACATTATTTAGAATTGAGAGAATGCTCTTCCGTCCATGCATTCATTCACCTAATTAATATTTATTGAGCACCTGACAAGTCATGAACTGCTGAGAAGATAGTGGTGAACCATATGAGGTCCCTGCCTTGTAAAGTGTATGTTTTAGAATACTGATAAACAAGTAAATGGTGTTATAGGCAGTAGAGACATTCTGGAGACACCCATGTTGGATAACCACTTAACTGAGTAGAAAAAGCTGAGCCACTGGTCACTAGGAAGATGGGAAACTGGGAGACTCAATCCTGTTGCTTCTCGTTGCCACTCAACATGGTGTCAGTAACATGATGATAGTGACCAGACCTCCAACATGGCTCTTGTCTTCCACCATCACAGGTGTGGTTCCTCAGAGTGCACCACCAGTGCCAACCGCATCCTCCCGCTTCCACTTCCCACCTTTGGATACCCACTCTCCAACCAGTGATGTGCAGCCAGCACGGTTCTCGGCCAGCTCCCTGACTGCATCTGGCCAGGAGTCCAACAATGGCACTGATAGGAAGATGGAACTTTCAGAGCTGGAGGATGGCCCCACTACTGACTGGCGCCGGGGTGTTGATCTCATGTCTTCCCGGAATGCAGTTGGAGGAGGAGGGATTGGTCACCAGAAACGCAAGCCTGACATAATGCTTCCTCTTTTCACG
Source organism: Cavia porcellus (assembly GCF_034190915.1). Taxonomy (NCBI): domain Eukaryota; kingdom Metazoa; phylum Chordata; class Mammalia; order Rodentia; family Caviidae; genus Cavia; species Cavia porcellus. The sequence continues at coordinate 38,401,771 of NW_026947489.1, forward strand.
AGGCCAGGGATGTACCCTGACCCACACAGTCCTTTTGCTGTCTCTCCAATCCCTGGCCGAGGCAATGTCCTTAATGTCCCCATTTCACCAGCCCTTTCCCTGACTCCTACAATCTTCTCCTATAGCCCTTCACCAGGCCTGAGCCCTTTCACCAGCAGCAGTTGCTTCTCCTTCAACCCAGAGGAAATGAAACACTACCTTCATTCTCAAGCCTGTTCGGTGTTCAACTACCATCTGAGTCCTCGGACTTTTCCCCGTTACCCAGGGCTCATGGTTCCACCATTGCAATGCCAAATGCATCCTGAGGAGTCAACTCAGTTTTCTATCAAGCTGCAGCCTCCACCTGTGGGGCGTAAGAACCGGGAAAGGGTGGAGAACAGTGAGGACCCTGCACCTGTCTCTGCACCCACCATAGCACCTGTGCTACCACGAATTAAGATAGAGCCCACCCCTGCCACCTCTGAGAAGGAGGCCGAGAACCTCAGGCAGTCAGCCCGAGAGAGAGAGGAGCACTGTCAAGAGGGTGCAGTTCGGAGCAGGACCACAGAAGAGGGAGAAGGCACCGTCTTTGCCTGCCCCACCGCGCCACCCGCCTGGTCCTCCATACCCAGTAACGCCCAAAGCGAAGAACCTCTGGAGGTGACTGAAGACAGTGAGGACAGGTCTGGCAAAGAGCCCAGTGCTCCTGAGAAGAAAGAAGATGCTCTGATGCCCCCCAAGCTTCGGTTGAAACGGCGCTGGAATGATGACCCTGAAGCCCGGGAGCCACCAAGTAAGAATCGCAAGTTCCTCTGGAGTGGATCAGCACCCCAGGGCCTGGCAGCGGCAGCCGCTGATGCATAGAACTATAAGTGTATTGGGAGCTGTTTCTATTCTAATTAAATACATACATGTATTTATGTAGCAGAGCTGGGGGGAGGGGGGAGGGCATTAGACTGGTTTGAGCATTCTGGGGCATAGACTTGTATTTACGTTGGGGATAGAATGGATATCTTCTGTTGTAAATTAGGTGGGGTGTGAACACACTTTTTTCTTGGTGAGTAGGACACAGGGAGGTCATTGAACTGAAAGGGGAAAGAACCTGTTTCCTGTTTGAGGCTTAAACTTCCTGACAAGGAAACTCCTAGACAGCCCAGGTACTTTGCTCCTGTGGTAGTTCACGTTCTAGACTTTACTTTTATATTTATATATGAAAAGCCATTAATGAGTTTGTTTTGCTCTGAGAGAGATACATAAAAGAGAAAAGGTCATGGTTGGGAAGTTAACATTGAGAGGCCATTAAGGCTGTTTTGCCTGAAATGTTTCTTTATAATTATTTCAGGGGAGGAATAAGATTGTTTTGGTCCTTCTGGAGCAGGGGCTGTTCAGATGTTGGTCTTTTTTCTTGTTTTACTTTCTTCTTTCTTTTGTTGTTTGGTGTTTTTCTTTTCCTTAAAAAAAAAATGTCTGGACACAAGAGCATCCTGCTAATTAGAGCTGGGTGGGAAGACACAGGAGCTGCACCCTGGGCTGCAGGACTGAGCCAGGAAGCCTGCTACTTGTCCCTTGGACTTTTCACCTACTTCACCTACTAAGAAGCCATGAGGAGTTATAAACTCTTGTTCAGGGAAGAAAAGAGGGCAGGAGAAGGTAACCCAATGCCTTTAAAAACAAATGAAAAAAAAATGATCCTCATTTTTCCTTTTTCATTATGGGTTTGGAGAGCCAAACCAAATGTGACAGAGCAGGGTCATCGAGAGGCATGACAGTGTTGTTGAAGATGTCTGTCCATTGTGTCTGGTTCTCTTATCATTTTCTTAAGTCGAGCCTTAACTATGAACATACTTCAAGATGATACGGGTCTGTCAGTGCAAACCTGAACAGGGCATGAACAATTTTTCAGATAATCCTCGTATGCTGTGACATGGTTAAACTCCTAGCTGATACTCAGTCTTTCCCTTTTGATGTTACTGGGATAGATAGCAAAAGGGTAAGATTGTGGAAGCTATAGGCAAGTGAAACTGGGAAACACAGAAGGTACTGGGGGAACAAGTGGATATTTGTGGGTCCTGAAGGAAGAGATGGGAAGGAGACACAAAGACACCAAATGCCAAGAGGCCTGGTGTGAGTGAAAGGGGTGATATCCTATTATGAGGGTGCCATTTTTGCCATCTCCATTTGCCCATATTTTTCCAGCCTCCTGAATAATTGAGTATCTTGCACCACACTCCAGTTGACAAACAGCAAGGAATTGTTTCCTCTAGTAACTTCAAAGAAGTAAGTATTGATCTTATGTGAAGCAAAAGACTGGGATTAGGAGCAGAGAAAAGCAGCAGCCGCCACACTTCTGTGTATGTGCGTGTATACCTCCAAGTACATCGCGTGTGGAGACACCAGCTGTGGCTTAGATCTGTGTAGCAGCAGTGCAGTAAGAAGAGAAGTAAATCAGTTGAGGGCAAGCGGAGGCATGAGAGTGGTGTCTAGGAATTAAAGAAATTCTTGGCTTCAGCTTGGCTTACGAGCACTCTAATATTTGAAGGTTATCCTCTAGTAGTGGGAGTAGTTTTTGACTTTAGTTTTAATTGGTTGGAGTGCATGCATGAGAGAAGGACTCAGGAAGGTGAGCAGGTGAGAGACACTGGGTGGCCTGGAATGACTTGAGTCCATTGTGCTATTTCTTGGCAGGTGTCCTCCCCCTTGTCAGATCCAAATTCCATGAGTGACTCCTTTTCCCCAGGAAAGGGACTGAGACAGTGTTCCGTAAAGACTCAGGCTTGGGTCAGGCTGCAAAGGGCTTCCCAGGTAGGCTGCCTTTGGTTTTTGTGGTTCTGTCAGTTTCCTTTTCTGCACCTGACTTACCTCTGTATTGAAAAGCAAGCCTGGCAGGTTGAGGAGGGCTCTCTGCTTGGCATTGCCCGATCTAACCAGGGAGACCAGCTGGCCACCCGCTGCCCTCTACAGGGCAGGGCCAGCAGGTGTCGGTATGAACTCAGGAATAGAAACACGAGGCCTTTAAAATAAGAGGAAGAGAAATTCATGATGCATACCTGTAACCCCTAGAACACAAGTGCCAGAATAAATTCCTGGATGCTGCTTCTGTTTGAACAAAAAAAGTCACTGCTTTTACACTTGAAAAAATACTCAAAAAATGTTCAATCCCATGAAAAATGTTTTTTGGCTTTAAGAAATTGTTTGGTTTGTAACTTTTTCCTTTGATTGCCATTCCACCAGTGTCAGTTGATTTGCACCACACACTCAGGTGGGGTTGGGAGGAGGGTCTTCACACAGAGCCACACTTGGGCTTGCTCAGGAAGTAGACCAGGGCATGTGGAGATCCCTTGATACTTTCTGGGGCAAAAGAGAGTTTTTCTTCCTCCAACTTACTCCTAGCAGCACCTGTCACTTGGCACAAAACCAGGCCTTCCTCTTCCGTGAGCATCTTGTCACTGTCCAAGGGCAGGTAGAGGGCAAAGTGGACCTACTTTGTCTCCCACATTTTTTCCAAATTTTGCTGTGCCAAATGCTTTAATACTTTACAAATATAAATCTATTGACATTTCTTTAATCAAGAACTTGTTCATGTAAAAGGTTTGCTTTTTTTAGCTATAGAAAAGAAAACAGCAGAGATCTCAATGGCATCCAGCCTTGCTGAGCTCACCTTTTCTCCTAAAGGATGGGTAGGAGCGAAATACAGTTCACCAAGTTCATTCACCCTGGTTGTCAGACCGTACTGCATTAAACCCAGCTCACTACTTTAGGGAAGGACTGCACCCTAGTGACCTGTGGGCCAAGAAACCTTCAGAAGCATTAAAAATACCACTTCTCACCAGGTGGTTCAAATCAGTTGGCTGTTTGTCCCTTGTTTATTTATTCCATAATTATGTTTGTGCTTTTTGTTTTGTAAGCAGTAATGGAACATAGTTTTATGTGGTTGAAAAGAAACTTTGATTCAGTCTTTCAAAAACTGTTCCATTTTTAGTTTCTTCTTGGGGGGGGAAGTTAATTTGTTTTTAAATATTTAGGCATTCTTTGAATTATAAAATTGTGATGCAGGGATTTCTGAGTCAGACATTCATATGTGAAAGAGGACTTTGCTAATTATCCGCTTCAGCAGAGTAGTGTGTATATGTACATAAAATGTAAGTAATCTTAACTCCTTGTGCAGTGCCTTTTAGATGTTCTGCTTTCTATAAAGTCTTCAAAATTTTGCATATATATTATATATATGATGTAATGTTATAGAAATATATGTATAATATACATATTTTTTTCCAGGGGTATCTGATAGCTCTGTATTTTGTTATGGAAGTTGAAAGAAAAAAGTATTTTACCTCAGAAATTAAAGTTAAATAAAAAAGAAAAAAGTACTTTTAAGTAACGTTTGCCAAGTGTTGGTTTTGTTCATCACACCATGTGCTAGGATGATCACGCCACATGCCGGCTCCCTCACTGTCACATCCTGTTGAATGCTTCCCACTGTGGTAAGACATGGATCTCCAGTCCTTGAGTGCATGGCTGTTACCTGAGGAAGGGAAACTAGAGCCAGACATGTGAGTTGGGAGGTTTGTTTCTCAGAGATGGTGTGAGGACTTTTCAAGAAAAGATAAAGCTTAGCACAAAAGAACATGTACAGCGTGATTCTGGCCATATGAAAAATCCGGAAGAGGCAGGTCCTGGGGACCAAGCAGATCAGGTTAGTGTTGTCAGTGTGGGTGAGGAATGACTTATGAATGGATCAGTTTTCAAAAGTTATGAAAATGTTCTCGGCTTAGGTAGTAACAGGTTGTAACAGAAATCACTGAATTTCAATCAGTGAAAGAGTGACCACTGTAAAATGTGACATCTCAATAGAAATGATTTTAAGGTTGGGTTCTCTTAGGTTTGTTTCCCAATAGAGGACAAGAATGCAAAGGGAAGGAGAGGACTCTTCCCACCCTCACAGGGCCTTTGCATCCCTAGCCCCTTTTTATGTTTTATTTGAAACAGGGTCTAGGTCGCTAAGTACCATAGTTCAAGGTAGATTCAAGCTTGTAGTCCTGTTGATAGGAATCTCAGTGGATGTTGAGTAGCATATAACACACTTAAAGGAAGATGCTACCAGACAGCTATGTCTGCCTACCTACGGGAGACCCACCAAGTGATCTGAATGTCCCAACGTGCCAGTGTCGGTCATTCCAGAAGGGTGTAATTGAGTGGCAAGGGAGGTGGATGAAGAGGCAAATGTAATAAGAGTCTTAGGGGAAGCCTAAAGAATTTGCATTTTATTCTGCTAGCAGTAGCTTCCCCGTATTGGAGAAGAATTAAGCCAGCCAGTGGAAAGCATGGAAGGCCAGAGCACTGAGAAGCTATCCTGGCCAATATCCACTCAAAGGGTCTCAGTCTTTGTGATCAGGTGACAGGCACACTGTGGGCTGATTAGGAGGAGAGGGTGGGCTTGCATGAACCCCTCCCATAGAAAATCCTCCTGCTTCGCCCCTTCTGTGGGGAAGGCAGAGAGAGAGGAGCATGAACCTCATTGTGAGATTAGGACTCCAGGTAACAGGCTCTGCCAGACAAAGCTGAACAGCCAGTGCTTAGAATTGGAATTTAAACATTCAGATTGCGAACAAAGAGGAGGAAGTCAGTGGCATGTGGGAAAGAAGTGAGGAAAGACTAGCAAAGATCTCAGATCCTCTATGGTGAGGGGAATAGAGCCTTCATGATTCCCTAGTGTTCCCCTGATAGTCTCTAGGCCTCATCCTTCCCCCAGAAATGCATGCATACTATCCCACCCTACCCAGCATCTGAACTGCAACCCTAACTAAAGTGTATGTTGAGCAGCTACGGTATATTACCCAGTCCTGGTGACACCCTGAGGTTGGTGATGTTCATCTGCATTCTGCTGAGATTCTTACGAATCTCACAGAAGTTAACTGGTACAACCAAGGTAAAGCCCAGCACTCTGCTCCAAGGCCACTCTGCCTTGTGGAACACTGACCCTGTCTGTCCTCCTCCAGCTAAACATCCTTCTTCTCCCTACTTCCCTCGGCCAATGACAACTTCCTCAGAGTTCATCCCAGATGTCACAGATTCCAGGACCCTTTCCTGGCAGCACAGGGCTCTTCTCTGTGTCCTGCTGTAGCCCTGTTTGCCTCGCACAGCCTTGTCCACGCTTTGCAGCCGCTGCTCCTTAATCTGGCTTCTCAGAGGATAGATAGTCAAGAAGCCAAGGACCAGCATGGGGTTCACTTCATCTCCCTTTCTTCCAATGCCCAGGATGTCGACTAGAGCCTGCAGGTATTAGTAAAGTGTTTGTTGAATATTAACAGGAAACATGAAGGAAATTTGGCCACTAAAATGAAAAGATGCAGGTCAGAAATGAGAGAGTGACCTTCCGTGTGCAGTGTCTGTAGTCCAGCCTCCAGGCCCCAGAGTAGAGTCCCTGGCACGACAGCTGAACCTCCCCTCCCTGTTCAGCACAGCCTTCTCCCACACTCTGGCCTGTCATGCTGTCACTCCTGTCTCTTCTCCAGCTCTCTCCTTCCCCTCTTTGCAACTGTACTCCCTCCCTATTCCAAACTCCTTTTTCTTGGCACCACAGGACATGTTCACAATTTTCATTTACTCAAATATGTGGGCAAGAAAAATAGGAACTGAAGTCGTAGAGGACCTAATCCTGAGGGTGTTTCTGCTTCCTAGTTTCCATGACACTTCTAGTTTTAAATTGCCCTATCTGGGCTGTTACCTTCTTTAAAGTGAACCTTTCTAGGATTCAGACTCATTAGTGCCCCCTGTCCTGCAAAAAATAAAAATAGATGAGCAAGAACCCAACAGCAGCCCCAGTCCTGGGCCCCTTGTGAGCTAGGCTGATTGGCTGAGGAAGAGAAGACACACACACTGAATGGGGCTCTTGTCTACAATCCCAGCGCTGCCTTTGCTGGCTGTTAACAGTGGGCAGTTTACAGAACCTCTACACTTCCGGTGTACAGAGCTGTGAGGAGGCAGTGATGCACGTAGAACATTTAGTAGTACAGTAATTTCTAGTGATCCAGATGCCTGTGTGAAGCTGCACCATCATGATTACTGTCCTCAGAGGCTTTGTGTCTTCACATCCACTTCTTCCCTGGCTGAGGGGAGGTGGATACTGTGAAGACAAGTGAAGTCCAGAGTGGATGAGAGTTGAGAGGTCGAAATTTATCCCACCCACCCAGGCACCCAAGAATCAGGTGTGCAGAATGGGAGCTGGAGGAGGCCAGCCCTCAGTTCAGTGTTGAGACTTTGACAAGAACCAGAAAGGGGGGTGGTCCAACAGGCCCTGGAGGCTGAGCCTCCCAGAAGAAAGAGCAAAGATCAAAGCATTCCCAGAAAGCAGGCAGAACCTTCCCTCAAGCACCCAGGGTCCCAGACTGATAGGGGTGCGGGTAGAAGTGGGGAGGGGAGCCCCACCCCTGCTGGCTCCAGGAACTCTAGGATCTGGGGTCCAGATTAGACAGGCAGTGGGGAGGGAATCCAGACCTTGGAAGTGACGGTTTGGGGCTGAGCAACAGCAATAGGCCTCTGCCCTTGTTTCAGTCCTGTCAGGTGGCTTTGGGGCCAAGCCTTACAGCCTGGGTCCCACAGAGTAAGGGCAGTAAGGTTGGAAACTCCAGGCCTCTGACCTGGAGTACTGCTGGGCCTCAGAAGAGTGGAGAGGATGGGAGGACACCTGTCTGTAGGGGCCCAGGTCAGCCTTGAACAGATTCACCTGCAAGGGAGGGACCCTTTATTCTAGTGTGTCATTAAGACCATCTTCTCTTTTATTCCCAGGATTCCTCAGAGAGACACACAAACAAGTATAGGGATGAGGGGTTATAATCTAGTGAGTGCTTGAGATGGAAATGTCTTTTGTCTCCTCAGTAACCAACTGGTGAGAAAGGGAAGGGGAAACTGAGGTACACAGGTATAGGTCTACCTTCAGAGCAGGGCAGATCTAGGTTTGTTTTCATTGCCCCACTTACAGCCCAGCTGAAAGAAATCTTGTTCTGTTTCACTGACCCAGCCCTTCTACTCCTGGGTTCAAAAAAAAAAAGGTGGGACATTGCTGTGTTCTTCTCATATGCCTTTCATTGGTTTCCTTGATCCACAAAGTTATATTTTGCAGAAGGTGCTATTATTCTCCTCATTTTGCAGATGAAGTTCGACAGAGTGAAGCAAATTGCCCAGGACTGACACCGTGAGCAGCCTACCCAAGACTCGGTGCTTTTCCTGGAAACCTCCCTGCCTCTTAGAGGTGATGCCTGTGCCTAGAAGGAGGGTAACAGAGTTGCTTTAAGGGGGTCAGATTTCACGGAGGAAGCTCATGGGAGCAGTCAGGTCTCCACCCCCACCAGAGGGCCTCAGGGCCAGGGAGGGAGAGTCCCACATTCAGTCAGCTGTGAGGAAGAGGCAGGCAGATGTCCGCAGGATGCTGGCCTGTGTTGAATTGCATAGGAGTCCCTACTCTTCAGGGGCACAGTTTGGTGAGGGAACAAATCCACCAGGGAACTGAAATACAGGTGGCAGTAGTCATTCGTTTATTCAGTCAGGTGCAGCCCTGCAATACAAAGGCAGTTAAGCACAGCCCTATAGGCCAGATACTGCCACTCTAGCAGTGATGAAGATGGGCCAATCAGGAGGCCTTGTCTCTTCCTCCAGCGGTCTTCCTACCGCATAGCTTTGCAACCTGTCTTCTTACCCTCAGGAAGCTGTGGCTTTTCTGTTTGCCTTAGAATTTTCATTGCTAACTTGGGCCTGCAAGAGTTCAGGTGTTCCCACAGTCCTGGGAACACACTGGGATCTCACTCCCCTTCTCCTCTTCTGGAAAATTCACAGCTCTAGACACCCTCCTTATATACAGGCTTCCCCCAGGCTGACAAATGCCCTTCCCTGACACTCAACCCTGTGGCACCACACAGCCATCTTCGGATCAGCAGGAACCAGGAGCCTCCTCCCAGCAAGAAAGGCAGCTCCCTTCAGGCAGGATGTGTAACCTGCTTCTGGCCCCCAGAGCTGGTGCTATAGCCCCAGGCATCCCCCCAGATTGAGAGCGTCCATTGAAGGAGGAGAGAAAGGTGCACAGGGAGATGTGTGGAGAGGAAATCTGGGTGCAGTGGCCTAAGCACAGGTGGAGGCTGACGTGGGAGAGAGACTTAGAGAAGAGTGGGGCAGCAGAGAGCTGGGAGGAAGAAAAGGGGTGGGCAGGGGAGCGGGCTGAGAGCAGGAGCACCCCCAGCCTCCTGCTGCTGCTATTGATCTGCTAGATTACTCAATTTCACCCGTATTGATCAGGTAATTGCTTTATCTCGGTTCTCATTTGAGCTCTGCATTCTCCTGGCTTTCCCTTCTCTCTCCCTCTTATTTTTTCCTACCAATCTGCCACAGGGCTCCTTTACACTATATATATATATATATATTCCCCTGAGTTGATGTTGGGAGCAGAGGAGGAAGACAATGGGGTGGAGGGAGGAAAAGACCAGCCTCTCTTTCCAGCCCCAAATTCTCCTCTTCCAAGAAATTCCCCAGACTCCAGATGTCAGAAGTGCATGCTTATCCCAGGTCCTCAGAGGTCTAGAAGAAAGCAAGGGGAATAGAACACTGGAGGACCCCAACTCCAGAGGCCTTAGAGCCCCAGCCTCAGTCCACCCTTTCTTACCATTCCATCCATCCTGTCCCCAAATTGCAAGCCCTGGTGTGCCCCCAGCTACTATAGGGACCTCTCAGAGCCCCGCCTCAGCCCTCTTGCTGCTCTTTTGGGCCCTCTTAATCATGTGTAATGCCAGGGCCCCCTGTCAGCCGTGTGAATCTTTCCTGCCCACATTCCTTACACTTCTCATCCCTACCACCAGCCAGGAACTCATCTGGGCCCAATGCCCACCTGCAGGGGAAGGCAACCCAGGGAAGGATCCTTAGCCTTTCCCCTAGGACCCCCATCTAAGGGAGCATATGTTGTTCCTCAGGGAGACCCTAATCTGAGAAGTAACCTACCTTGGTTCCTGAAAACTCCCAGCCTGAAGAAGAGAGAAGACCCATCTGAGGACCAGACAAGAACACCACACAAAAGACAAAAAGACAAAGCCCAGAGTGAGAGAGAGTGGTATCAGATCCCTCACCAACTTCCAGTGTTGCCCCTGTATGGCTTGAAAGTCCACAGCTAAAAGGGGCAAAGAGCATATTTGGATGATAATTCTCCAAGAGCTACCCTGACACCAGGAAAATGGACCCAGCCCTAGTGAGGACTCTGTGAGCCAAGAGGGGGATGTGCTCACCAGGAGCCAATTCTTCTGGACCACACTCTGAGTCCCTGACATCTTGGCCTTCCCTGCCTGGAAGGCACCATATCCAGGAACACACAAGCCTTTGCCCAGATATGCACATGCCAAAGCTGTGTTCCACCTGTATTCTCACATGGCATCTGGGAAGGTCAGGATCAGGCCAGCAGAGTGTTAGCAGAGTATTTGGTTTTCAGGACTTCTCCTGAGAGTTTCTTCAGACTTCTGGAGTGCTACAAAGGGTTAGTGTTCAAATGATTCAAAAAACATCATCTTGAGACAAAACAGTAAGAGACACCAGAGATGGTCTTAGTCTGAAGACCTTTCCTGTCTGACCTTGCAGAAATGTCTGCAGTCTGAGGCCCAGTGTAGGAGACAGGAGTAGAAAGAGTTGAGGAACAGGACTGAGAGAAGAAACAGCTAGAAAGTCTAAAAGACCCCCCCTTTCACCCCCTTCATCCCAGAGCAAAATAACAAAGTGTCCTGGGAGTAGGGTTGGGCGTTCACTGTGGGCACAGTGACTCCTGGAGTGTCCAGACTGGGAGACTGTCATCCAGCTCTCCCTTCCCAGAGCTGCCTGAGCTCCCACCCTACTCCCTCCCCTCCCCAGGGCCCTCCAGGCTATGCTCTGTCCCCTTTGAAGAAAAGAGCCCACCAGGCAGAGAAAGGGAAGGACTCCAGGCCAGTGAACAGAACAGCACATCCCACACCAAGGAAGTCCTCACCGTAGTGTAGGGACAGAAGGCACACACAGCATGGGTGTACAAGATGTGGGAGCCTCCCGGAGTCCACTATGTGCAGCCCACTAGCCAGGAGCACACCAGCACCATCATGCTCTCTGCCATCGTCCCTCACGGGCCCAGCACAAGGGACAATCCGTCCCTTCTTCCTCCCACCTTAGCTTCCACAGCTCTCCCTCTGTGCCCTGGAAAATCCCTTCTTTAGTCTAACATTCCTCCACCACCCGACAGCCTTTTGTTGGGTGGGGGATTTTCTCCCAGGTCTGTCTTCCACTCTGTCTTTACTTCACCTTCTCCTTCAGCTCTCTGGTGCCCACCTCCCTTGCCTCTCCTCCCTGACTGCTGTGCCACCCTTCACTTTGGCTTCCTTGTGTGGGTAGCATCGTATGCCTGACTGTCCTGTTTTTCTGAGACCTCCTGGTTTTAACGCTGAAAGCTCTGAGTCTAGGGAACCTCCCTGTCCGAGGCAAAGCAGGACAGTTGAGCAACCTAGCGGGAAGGTGGGACAGAGCCTAAGATCCAGCTCAAGTGGCCAGACAGGGCAGGATTTGGGTGTAAGCATTGAAAGGCTGGCAGCATTTTCACACACACACAAGGCAACAAAGGTAGCAGCGCCACGCAAATGCACACTCAAAGACTGAGACACCCACTCACATCTCCAAAGTGAGCAGGGCAACACCCCTCAGCACCAATGCTCAAAGAAGCATAGGCCCGCACACTCACACACGAGCAGGCCCTACCAGGCTCACATGCCAGCAGGCCCAGAGACAGGTCTGTGTGCACAGACAGCACACACAGCACAGCAGCAACACACCCTACAAAGAGAGGAACTCACCCAAGACAGCAACAGAGATGCACGCTCACTCCACAAGTTCTCAGCATCACAGACATGCAACCCTGACAGACAGACACCCATGCCCAGATGCCAACACAGAGCTGTCTTCCCAAAGACCCAGGAGTCCCTTGTCATTAGGCAGCCAGTCAACAAACGCCAGTTCTCTCCCTGTTCTGACTGTGAACACAAGCAGATATAAGAGAAAGGTAAGGGCTGAGAGTCTCAGACACAGGCAACTGCCACTGCCCCATCCCAGGACAAGCCCAGTCCTCAGAGCCACCTCCCTGGACAGCCACTGGTGGTCTGGGTGGGAAGCCCTCTCCCTGTCTCAGGCAGGTGCGGGGGTGGAGAAATGTGAGTGAAATGGGTTTATTACTGGGAGTCTGTTGCCTCGATTGGTATCGATCCCCACCTGTCACCTTCCATTGCTACTAATGGGACATGAAGAGTCTGCATGGACACCACAGCCACCTGCTACACACACGAATGCGTGCGCACACACACACGCACATGCACACGCACAGGCACACACACACAACCTCCCTCCCCCTCCTTCAGCCTCTGGATGCAGGGTTCCAGGGCTGCACACCATCTGCCTTACCTTCTTCATCTCCTTAGGTAAGATTTTTTTCTTCCTTCCAGCATTCACCAGTGCCTTCTTTACTTTCTCCCTCTGCCACTTGGAAACTCATACCTCTATTTGAGAAATCCCTTTTGCCCTTTCTGCCCCTGAATCCAGCGGGGCCCCCACCACTACCTGGACCTATCCCTGTAATAGGGAACACTGTGACCCATCCTGTCTTGGATGAGGGCAAGAACCATTGGGAACAGCTCCTTATCCAACTGCCTCCAAGGAGCGCTTATAAATGGATCTCTGTCACAATGGATGGCCAGACAGGCCCTGCCAGAACCAGTCAAATCCTCCAAAACTTCACTGCACTGGCTGCTGTGACCCCCAGGCCAGACCCTGGCAGAAGAGCAAGGAGATGGTAGAGGAGACATGAGCCTTATTTTTGTGTCTCTGTCCTGTTCCTCAGAGAAGTATATGGCCCCATCCCTCATCTCCACCTCACCTGACAGCCCCTTTGGCCCATAAAAAGCTATCCCCACCTCTGAGCACAACTGGAGCCTCTCCAGAACCTGCCTCCCCACCCCATCACTGCCCAACTGAGCTTCATCCTCAGCTCCTCTTATTTTTTATTTTGAGACAGGGTCTTGCTAAGTTGCCTGGGCTAGGCTCAATTTGAAATCTTCCTGTCTCAGCCTCCCAGAGTGCTGGAATTACAAGTATGCAGTGTCCTGCAGTTCCTGCTCATTTTAATGTCAGCAAGATATAAGTGAAGCCCAAGAAGACCCCTTCAGATGGTGAGGTTTTTACACAAAGATAATAAGCTGTGCGTTTAGCCTCTGTGCTCTTTACTGACTAATACAAGACAGTTCTACATGGGCTAAAAAAAGAACATCCTTTGGTTTCACCCCAGAGAACTCCCCTGCCTGTGCCTGTACCCATAGTCCTGGTGGCCCATGCAGAGCTGAGGAGAAGGTGCCAGGAGGCAGCCCCAAGTGGGAAAGGCTGACTCCCCTTGCCCCACAGTAATGGACAGAGTCTGCACTCTGCCAAGCCTTGGCCTAGAGCCCATGGTTGCTTCACTGTGTTAGGAGAGCTGAGAAGGCTGGATGGGACCAGACCCCATGAGTGGAGATGCTGGTGGAGCTGTCTGTGGATTTAGGGGAGCTGGGTTGTCTGGAATAGGGAGCCACCTGGGGTAGAGGTGCCATTCGTGTTCTCAATAGGTGATTGCTGGTGGAGTGGCCACACACAGGCCTGTGTGGACACTGGGGTGCTCACAGCTGCACATCAGTTACAAGTGCCGTCAGTCCTAAAACCCTGTCCCGCACCTGCACCACCTCAAAGGTGCTAGACCATTGTTTATGTCTCATGGAAGAAACAGAAGAGGCTCTCAGCTATCTCATGAACAGGTCCAAGTTAGGGACCTGGCTCCCAATCCAAGCTTAGCCTCATCTGCAAGAACCAGAGACTGAAGAGCAAACTGGACCAAAAGTAAGAGTTGAGGGACTGCTGTAGGGACATGACGGACCCTGCCAGAGCCTGGGCAATGGCAGAAGAGGGACAGAAGTCACAGGAGGGCAGGAGGCATCCAGGCCAGGTCTCAGCCAACTCTCCTCCTGCAGATTCTGCTTAATACTCAATAGACAGGGCATTCATGAAAAGGAGAGAGCAGTAGTTCCACTTAAGGACTCCTTCTAGGCCTTGTCATCTCTAGCTGCTCACTCAGATGGTTCTGGAATTCAAGACTGGATGAGCCAGGGTTAGAACAAGTTCTGCAGAGGAGAAAGGCCAGGGACTCTGGGAGCAGCATCCAACATGCTGTGTTGTGGCTCGTACTTCACTCAGTCTTTCTTGCTGCAGATCTGCCTTCCGTGGAGACCATGTCTCTTGGTCCTTGTGTCACCCTGTGCCTCAGCCCCTGACACAGTATTGCCTGCCAGCAGTTCTCTTTCTACAGCACTTTCCTCTTTGTCTTCCATGGACCCTTGTCCTTGTGGCACAAGGACCCAGCTCTTGTCTCCTCCATCAGTCTCTGTCTCTGTCCCTCTCTCTGTCTCTGTCTGTCTCTGTCTCTGTCTCTCTCTCTCTCTCTCTCTCTCTCACCTTTCCATCATGTTAGCTTCGGTTGATTTAACCAGAAAACAACTCCCAGAATTTAATTCCATGGGCTTCCATTCCCATCTCGATCAGCTCAGGGTCGGGAGGGGCTGTGTAATGAGTGGGGAGAGGGGCAGCAGGAAACTTTGCCTCTCAGAGTCAGGGGGGAAAAAGAAAATCATATTGATCCCCCCAGTGACATCCATCAGTCTTCTTGTCCCTGCTGTGGTTAAGAGATTGGACACATGCCTGACAGCTTTCCAGGTAGCTTGGTCCTCAGGACTTAAGACAGAGGCTCTGTCTGTGACATCCACTCTCCTGCAGGGTTTGCTCAGAATATCCTAGAATCTCATCCCTTATTGTTTTCCTTAGCAGGCTACCTAGTGCCCCTGTAATCACATTTTCATATTCTCCTTTGGAAGTTCATCTGGTTATCTAACTTCAAGTCAAATTCATAAAAAAAATGAAAATACATTTTTTAGATTTTTTAATACTAGGAATTGAGCCCAGAACCTTTGTACTGAGCTACATCCCCAGCTTTTTTTTTTTTTCCCCCACATCAGGTCTTGCTAAGCTGCTAAACTGCCCAGACTGAGCTTGAACTCACAATCCTCCTGCCCCAGCCTCTAAGAGTACTGGTATTAAAAGGAATGCACCATCACAGTTGGCTTCATATTCTAGAGTGCCAAAGACTAGAAATATATTAAATGCTTAAATATCCTTAGAAAAGGAGACTAAATAAATAGTATCATTTTATTTGAGACTAAGAAGAAAAGTTACAAACTGCCAAGATCTAGCACGAGTGTGTGAGCAGAGCGATGCAGGGGGTTTGGAGCTCAGAGGAAAAGCACACATGTGGTGGTGCTAAGCAGAAACTGTGAGAGCAAACTGCTTTCAGGTGTGCACTCTGTCTGCCGAGCTTTCTGAGAGAAGAGCTGACAAAGTGGAAAGGGCAGACGGCTGGAAGGACTTCCCAGCAGATCAGCAGTCCTTCAAAGAGTTGAGAAGAGAGCCCTCTTACCAAGCTCACTGTTCCTTAGATGTTTCAGGAGACACCTGCCCCAAAGGCAGGCTCTAGATGCAAAACACCCAGAGGAAGAGCTTCCCCCAGCCAGCCCCACAGGCTGGAACACAGGGCAGTGGTGCCACTGGACCCTGAAGGGTTAATACTATTGTCTGGGAAAAAAAAAATCACTCCCCTGGGAGCTTGGAGATCCCGCTCTCATTTTAAGTAACCCTAACGTGAGCTCGATGAAGGAGGGTCGTAGCTGGGCTGGGCTAAGAGTGCACCAGAAGGAAGCAGGCTGCACAGCGGAAAGGAACTCTGGTAGGTCTGCGGCTGGGGGGCTGGCACAGAGAGACACCTTCTATGCACTTACCCTGCCCCAACTGTAGAACCTCTCGTAGGGCAATTGGGAAGGGGAAAAGAAGGACACCCCAAACCTGAGTGGAGAAGTCCCAGGGCCACCCTGACACTGCCCAAGAAGTGCCAGGCTCTTCCATCCAGGTGTGGAGCAGCCACAGAGACAGGTGGTGGCCATTCTGGGCACCTGCAGGAGGACATCATAAAGACAGTAGGTCCAGATGGAGCAAAGCTGGGCTTAGCTGCCAATTGTCCAGAGCAGAAGACTCCTGGGAGGAATGAATTGGTGAACTCCGGGCGCTGAATGAAGGCCTTAATGTCTCCCTCTCCTGTTGTCTGTGACATGGGATGCTGTCTCAGTATGCTCCCTTCTGCCACTGGTACAGCTGAAGCTGGAGAATAGTGGGTAAGGACCGGCAAGTAGCTAGTAGCCACTACTGGGAAAAGAGAGGCAGGTGAGGCTGTGGGCACCACTGCATGGTGATAGGAGAGAAGGACAGGAAAAGGGCACCAGGGCAGGGAAAGGTGGCATGTGCTCCCACCTGAGCTAGGCTGGCACAAAGTGAATTGAAATCCGTGATGGGGTGAGAGGATTCTGCCCATTCACTGCATCCCTCGTTCCTCAGACTCCCAGAATCTAGGACCAAGAGATCTGAAAGCTTGGGTCCCCCATCCCCATGTCCCTCGTCTCCTCCACCCAGACAGGATGCCTGATGGCACACGGAAGTCTTGGCTTTCGGTCCCAAGCCCTTCCCAAGGAAAAGGCAGGGCAAGGGCTGGAAGAGTATGGGATCTGGGCCCCTCCACATGCCAGCTCCTTTCTGGCTCTGCCTGATGGCAGTGGGATCCCAGGGGCCTGAGGGACCAATGTACATGAAAAGCCTGTGACTGGAGTTGGGACTTGGTAAAAATTGAAGGATTCATGTTGTCTGGGGTTGGAACTGAAAGAGGACGTGGGGATTGAGGTTGATTATTGAGTGTGAAGGTATCAGAGGCCCTGGTTCGTGAGGGCCACCTCAGATGCTTGCAGTTCTGGTCCTTATGACGCAGCCCCAGGCCTTATGATTCAGCCAACTCATCCAGCTCAGCTGTTTGCTAGAACTTTCACTTCCTCTTCTTCGGATCTGGCTCCTCAGCCACTTCAGAGCCCGCTGAGGTTGGGGGAAGGGGGAGTTCGCCACTCTGGGAGACTAAGGATGGGGGTACCCGGGGGACTTCCCCAGGGCACGACTGGGATGGTGAGGGAAGGCTGAGTTGCCACTGGGGAAGGGAAGGCACACTGGGAGGGTCTGGGGCAGAAGTGAGGGAGTGGGGAGGTGAGAGCAGGATTGAGAGGGAACCAGGAGGGTTCAGTTTCCACCTCTGAAGCACAGGAGAGGGAGGGAAACCAGAGAGGAAGAACAGAAGGAGAAAAGAAAACAGAAAGTGACAATGAAAACCAGTGACAGAGGCAGAGAAAGGGGTTGGGCAAGAGGCATG
Organism: Cavia porcellus; assembly: GCF_034190915.1. Classification (NCBI taxonomy): domain Eukaryota; kingdom Metazoa; phylum Chordata; class Mammalia; order Rodentia; family Caviidae; genus Cavia; species Cavia porcellus. Next base: position 38,419,100 of record NW_026947489.1, read on the forward strand.
AGACAGCGCCACACTTGAGAAGAAGGAAGCAGACAACAAACAAAGACAGTAAAGACTAAGGGGAACAGAAAAAGAGTGGGAAAACATGCCACCAAAAAAATGACGGCAGGGGGAAAAACCAAGGCCGCTGGTGGGTGGAAGGAGGAAGGAAGGTCGAGGAGTGAAGGAGAGGGAAGAGGAGAAACCAGTAATGAGAACAACAAGCTGAAGAGCAAAGGTCAAGGTGAAACAGAAATCTGCAAGGACCAGTGGGAGGGCCCTGAGACTGTCACTGGACATCCTGGCTGCTGAGAGACTTCCCCCTGACCTTCAGCTGCCCGTTGACACAGGTGTGGGGTGGGATATGGGGATGTCTCAGCTTGGATCTCTGCTCCATGATGTTATACAAACCTTTTAAATCTCAGCCCACAGAAATGCAAAGACAAGAGTCACTGCAAGGGTTGGGGCCCAGGAGTTGGGGCTGGGGGACAACTGCAGAGTTGATGATGCAGGACCCCTGGGAAGCCTCCCTGGAGCTGAGGCTGCAGGAGGGAGCTGGGTTCACAACACTGGCATCAAAAAGGGCTCCTTGCTGCCATGGGTCCTCTGCTGGCATTCCCTTCTGTCAGGGAGGAGGGAAAGGAGACCAGAAGGGAGGCCACAAGGAAGCATGTACTACTGCCCTCCTCCAGCACCCCAAGGAAAAAGGTGGCTAGCTTTGGTCTTGCCCAGCCCAGCCCCTCTTGCTCTCCTACTTAAGCAGCTTTAGCTAATAGCATTAAGGAGGTCTCAGGGCTAACCATTTTCCAGTTGGGGCTTAGATCAAGGAAGAGACCAGAGGCTTCTAAAGAGATTGGGGATTTGATGGATGGGAGGGGGTACACAGTTTGTTCAAAGATAACAAGCATGAAATATTCCCTGGAGATAGCTAAGCTCTAAGGGGCTTATCTCCCCTCTAGCCTGGCTGGCTTCTCCACACTGATTTTAAGCACCCTCTGGACTCCCCACATTCCCCACTCCTCACACCCTCACCCCCCACACTCCCCACACCCCTGCCCCAAACTGTACTCTGAATATCCCCTGGTCCAGACTCTGGCTTGTTTCATTCTCTGATTCAGTCCTCGATGACTCTCGGCTGCCTTTGTGTTTATAAACAGTTCTGTTTTACCACTAAATCAATCAAGCAGTCACTGAGAAGACCTGGTTTGGCCACTGGATCACATTATTCAGTCAGTCTACACTGGTGGCTTAAAAGGCTGCAACAACAAAGTGACTTTCCGTAAAAGTCTCTGCTTTGCATATGGGCTACACGGGGCTGAGCATGCTGGCTTTCTAAACTCTGTGGTTCCTGTGTGTGCATGTTTCCATCTTCTTTGTATTGTCCTCTGTCCGTCTGGCTGCCTGTCCTCTGGTTTCCTTGGTTTTCTGCTGAAATTTTTTCTGGCCTACATCTGAGGTGTACACTGGAAAGCCTCCATCGGGATTCAGGGCCCACTGCCAGCCTCACCTCTCTACTCCCAAAGTTTCACTCTCAAACCTTCTGCCCTGATTGACTAATTAGAACCAACAGCCTAGAGTCAGACAGACCTGTTTCCATCCAGCTCCACCACTTGGCTAGGGTCTTATGCAAGTCTCTTAATCTTTTGAGCCTTAATTTCCTCACTTTGCAAAATGTAGCTCGTACCCACCTTGAAAGGCTATTGTGAAGAATCAATGAAATAACACAAAAAAAACCCTGGCACTTAATGTGGAGTGTAGAGCGGTGGCCCACCTCATATCAGCAAAAACTTTGAAAAGTCAGATGTACTTTGGATTGTTTTCTTTGGCTCCGAACTCCAGTTTAAGACTTGCTATCTATTGTTATCATCATCATCTATAGTGCCTTTATTAAATAATGACCTAAAACCTACATGTGTTGTAATGAATACTTTTATTGGCCAAGGGGATTAGCCTTATTAATAGTAATCTGAATGATGGTGATGATGATAGTAATAATTGTTTGCTGCCATAACCCTTCCAGAAACACAAAATGCCTTAGAGAAGCCACACTGATCATTTAAGATTGAATTATGATCCTTTTTGATTTATGATTCTCAGTTCTCAGCCCCCTCTAAGGCTATGAATAGAGCCAGCTGTGAGGCTGTAGGGGATAAAGAGGTTGTACAGAGCCAATTGGAGCCTCAGAGGCTGTGTATGGCTCACAGCCCTTCAGGGAATGAGTAGGGGCTTGGGGTTGGGGTAGGACACAGAACAGAGCACCTTCTGGCCTTGGGAGCTTGCATAGCCACTAAGTGTGCATAGAACACACAAGGAATTAGGGTTAAATGCCAAGAGCAGTTTACAGACATGCAGACAGACCAGAAGCCCCCCACAGTGAGCTCAAGGGGCTCAAGCAGAAAAGAAAGGACTTATGGATGGATGTTTGGCAAGATTTTTTCAACAGTGAGACTTTCCACACCCAGAACGCAGGCTTCTTAGACAGTAGAATCTCTAGGAGGTCTCACAAATGGGGAACGGAGGAAGCTAGTGTCAGGAGACCAGGAGATTTGACCCCATATGCTGACAGCACTTTGGTTTTTCTTTTGGGTGTTCTTTTTGGGGCTACCTAGGTGACTAAATCTTATAAATCTTGAGTCAGTGTCTTTCTACTCTTTCACTTAGTTGTGTAACCTTAAATTGTGCACTTCTGAGACTACCTGGAGGGAGATTTCAGTGCATTCAGTTTAATCCCTTAGAACTGTGCGGGGTACTGGGCATGTCTGGTCTGGTAAGTGGCAGGTGTTTATCATCTTCTTGCCAGATCCTGAATCTACTCTGAGATCTCTGAATCTCCACCCTGGAAGCACTATCAGATCCAGCAAGCAGCAGGAATTCTATCAGCTTCCTTCCAGGAACATTCCTGCATAGAAATCTCTGCACACACATTTCACAGCTGGATGTGTTCTGAAGCTGAGGCAGAGAACTCCCAAGTTAAGATTATACTAATAGCTAGGCAGAAAGGAGCATGAGAGAAGAGAAGGCGCTTCTGCTTCAGGACAGAGTAGAAGGAGTTTTTTGTTTTGTTTTGTTTTTGTACTGGGAATCCAACTTACAACCTGCTGCTTGCCAGGCAGCCACTTATGCCACTGAGCTAAATCCCTGGCCTGGGAGACAGTGAAGGGAAAGGAGGATTCCAGATGTTAGCTGTTAGTTTTCACTTCTTTTTTTTTTTTTTTTTTTCCTTTGTTTCTTTGTGGTGCTGTGGATAGAACTGAGGGCTAGCAGATAATGGTGGTTCGTGCCTACAAGCCTAGGACTTGGGAGGCTGAGGCAAGAGGTTCACTGAAAGTTTGAAGACAGCCTGGGCTACATAGTGAGTCCAGGGTCTCAAAAAACAAGAACCTAGGAGCTGGGGATTTAGCTCAGCGGCATAAGCGCCTGCGTTGCAAGCAGGCAGTTGTGAGTTCGATCCCTGGTACCGATAAAAAAAACGAAAAAGACAAAAAAAAAAAAAAAAAAAAAAAACAAGAACCTAGGGTCACAAGAAGACTAGGCAAGCATTGTAACCCTCCATCACTGAGCTACTCTCCACTCCAACTGTTGGTTTAGGAAATGCAAAGATGCATGGATCTACTCACTGCCCTGTTTAGTGTATTTTCCAGATATGCTCTCAGCCCAGCCCAAATAGGACTCCTGTCAGGTAGTCCATTGACCTTGAGACACTGAGCCAGACCCTGGTGAGCAGAGCCTTCAGCAAAAGGCCACATGACCTTTTGGTGCTTGGAGTGGGAAGGGTCAGGAGGATCCTACAACCTGAGGTAACTAGAATTCTTTAACTTTCTAATATCTATGGCTTCTCTTTGCTATAGCCCAGGGGTTCTTGCTATATAAAGTATGGCCCCAGAGAACAGCAGTACAGCAGCAACTTTAAGAGCTTCTTAGAAATTTAGAAATATCAGGTCCACACATTCCATCTGAATCAGAATCTGCATTTAAAGAGACTCTAGAATGATCATTATGCACATTAAATTTGAGAAACACAGCCATAGATGATTTTTGGTTTAGTTGGGTTTGGTTTTCTGAGACAAGTTCTCCCTGTCCAGTCCAGGCCACTCTTGAACTTGCTATGTAGCCCAGGCTGGCCTCAAATTCATGTTACTCTAGCCTCAGGCTCCCAAATCCTGGGATTACAGGTGTGCACCACCATGCCAAACTAATAGGTGATTTTTTTAAATGTGAGGTGGCCACTCCAGACACAGTGTTACATGTCCTCCAGATATAAAAGCCTACCAAATCCTGCTTAAGAATAGTGCTTTTCTCATGCCAGCTCCATCAGACAGGGTGATCTGAGCATGACCCCAGAATCCTGCTAACACATAACTCCTAAACACCCAAGAATCTCCTAGCCCAAGGGCAGCCCTATGTCCTGTTTTCTTGTGACAGCATCTCTTGTCCTCCCTCCATAATTTTTCTGCACATTTTTACAACCAAAAGTGAGCATGAAAAGCGGCTTTTCATACCTTCTTCCTCTCTTCCATTTGAAAGTTTACTCAGATGTTTTTTCTCCTCCTCCTATCTGCATCACGCAAGTCTATCATAGTGAAGCTCATTCCAACACCCTTCCCTTCCCTTCCCTCCCCAGGAGAGAAACACCAAGATTCCCTCCTCTCTGTCCCTGGCTCATTAACTGAACAAATACTTCCAAAGCACCTGTGGGTACAAGGCTGAGCCCTGCCCTGAGAATGGGGAAGTTTCCTAAGTTAGGTTTCCTTTTCTCCCTTGGACTTCGCTCTTTTTCCTTTCTGATCTGTATTTCTTCTCTTTCCCTTTCTCTTAAGTGACTATTTCACCCCAGGACTCAGCCTCAGCCCTCTTTTACATATACTGGACCATGTACTGTAGCTGCTTGGCCGAGGGCATCTCAGCTACACCTGGCAACTACTGGATCTCAGGTGAGCCTCTGTACCAGGTCCCCCATGCTCGTGCAGCTGCCATGGGTGGGGCCCTGGAGCATTGGGGCAGCCCTCATACTCCCTTCCCCATCCCAGGCTTGGCCTTCCCTGACTGGGCCTACAAACCTGAGTCCTCCCCAGGCTCCCGGCAGATTCAGCTGTGGCACTTCATCCTGGAGCTGCTGCAAAAGGAAGAGTTCCGCCATGTCATCGCCTGGCAGCAGGGAGAGTATGGGGAGTTTGTCATCAAGGATCCAGATGAGGTGGCCCGCCTCTGGGGCCGCAGGAAATGCAAACCACAGATGAATTATGACAAGCTCAGCCGGGCCCTCAGGTAAGACAAGCCGGCCAACACAGCCAGAGAAGGCAGAGTTCAAGGACAAGGACTGGTTCTGGCACCCCTGTCCGAGGCTTGGCAAATGTCGTTGCCCACAGGAAGATGCCTGGTATCCTCCAGGAACAGCTCTGGCTGGCCTTGCTGGCTCAGGAGGGCAACTCTGATTGATTTCTAACCTTGGTTCTCCAGGTATTACTACAACAAAAGGATCCTGCACAAGACCAAAGGCAAAAGGTTCACTTACAAGTTCAACTTCAGCAAGCTCATTGTAGTCAACTATCCTGCATGGGAGGTGCAGGCACCATCCTTCCCCTGCCTGCTGCTGGGGGCCCCTGCCCAGTGTCGACCAACTCTTGTGCCCATGGGTATGCAGAGTGAGGTAGGCATGAGGGTGACCCCTCCCCCCAGAGCCCCACCAGCACCTGTCTCTCTGCCTAGGAGGCCCCTAGCCCTCCTCTCCACCATGAGGACTCATCTTCCTCAGATCTCCTGGGTTCTAGTTCCTAAGTAACGCAGAGGAAGGGTGCTCAGCAATCTATCTGGGACAGCTCTCATCACTGAGCAAGGGCCATTTCAATACTAGGCATCCCTCTCTCAATAGTGGAACAGAAGGAAGTGTATATTTGTTTAACCAGGACATGATACAGGGTAGATGCCAGGGAGGAAAACAGATCCCACCCCACTCTCTCCTCAGCTCCTGCCCAGCATGCTGTTCACTCATCAGGCCATTGCAGAGCAGCTGGCCAGACAGCGGACCCCCCAGAAGTCCCCAGATGTCTCTGAGGAAAAGAAGGGGAGCAGCAGCAGTCACTACCGTGAGTGTCTAGGATATGGGGCACAGAAAATCTTCCTTTTCTTTTGTACAGGAAATTGAACTCATGATCTTGCACTTGCAAGACAGGTCCTGTGCTGCTGAGCTATATCACTAGCCAGGACAGAGAATCTTAAGGAAGGAGGAGGAGGCGCTCCTGACCTAGCCACATGGTCCAGCAGACTTGAAACAAGGGATAGTACACAAGTCATTTAGTCATTCAACCAACATTTATTGGCCATCAGTTATCTACAGTTATAGGGGCTCAGAGACAGAAGAGCCCTCAAGAAGCTCAGAGCTCAGAGCTCAGTGGGGAGCAGAGAGGAGAGACAGCCAGTGACCCAAATTGAGCCTTAAGTAAGCACTTAAGTCTGGGGAGGTGCAGAGGTGTTGGGGAGGTGCAGAGAAGTCAGGGCTTCCTGGAGGAAATGACACCTACACAGGTAAGAAAGTAGAGAAAGAGGCCCTGGCAGAGGGAATAGCTTGTGTAGAATAAAAAGCCATGAGTAAGCATAACTGGTCTGGCGGGTGCTGGCAGTTTGCTGGAGTCACAGTGAGACCTGTGGGGAGGGTTGGAACAAATGGGAGTTAGGAGAGAGGAAAGAGGGTGACACAGCAAACAGGTATTGTTTCCCCAAGGTCTCAGAAATCATTGTATGGGGATCAGACTTTGGCCCATGACCAAGAGGGACCTAAAATGGACCCAGGAGGAAGAGGCATGTTCAGATTTTCATTTTATAAAGATCATGGTAAGCCTCAACTCATGATGTTTTCATTTAGAATACTTGATTTTACAGAGGTGCAAAACAATCTGTATTCAATAGAAAGCACACTTGCAATTTTGCATTTTGATCTTTCCCTGTTCTTGGCAATACAAAGTACATTGTGAGCCACAATTCCTGATCCTCTACACAATCATGTGGATGATCTGTTACTATTTTCTACTGTACTGTGTACTAAGCTATGATATTTTTTTCCACCTTTTTTTTTTTTTTTTGTATATATTTTTATCGGTACCAGGGATCGAACTCATGACCGCCTGCTTGCAAGACAGGTGCTTATGCCGCTGAGCTAAATCCCCAGCCTGAAGCCACGATATTTTGTAGTTTGGGTATATTAAATATCTTTTTCAGTTGTTTGTTTTTGCAGTACTGGGGATGGAGCCTACATGTTAGGCAAGCTCTCTACCACTGAGCTATATCCTCGACCCCTTTTAAAATTTTATTTTAAGACAGGGTCTCTCTAAGTTGCTCAAGCCTGACCTAGAATGCTTGATCCTCCTACCTCAATCTCCCAAGTAGCTGGAATTATAGATATGTGCCACTATACCAAGTTTAAATGCATTTTTTACTTATGTTATTTTCAGCTTCCAATGGCTTTAGCAAGCACATAGCCCTGTTGTAAGCTCAGTAGTATTTATACTCGAGTTGAGTGTAGTTGGAATTAGAGGAGACACAAGCCTGGTATTGGAGGCTTTAGAAAATTATTTAGACTGGTGATGATTTAGACTGGTCCAGAACCAAACAAGGGTCCCAGAGGAAGAAGGAGGCTCAGCTGGAGTGAGATGGGGAAAACAAAGTTTGTTCTTTTATTTGTTTACTTATTCATTTCTTTCACTGGATGTTTAATAGCCCCCTGTTTAATGTGCCTGTTTAAGGCATTTTCCTTGGGACTGAGGGCACTACCCTGAGCAGGACTGCTTTTATAGTCTTGTAGGCAGACTTTCAGTTACTAACAGATCTGCACTTAGAAATGCACTCCTTGATATAGGGGAGAAATCGAGAGCATTGGGGAAGACTTCCTTGACAAAGTGACATTTGAGCTGAGGCCCAAAGTATACGTAGCTGAGCTCCGAGGGAGTGGGACAGGCCCTGGGACAGATAAAGGAGCCAGAAGAAGGCCAGCAGGGGATGGAATGGGAGAAGAGGATGGAAATGTAGGCAGATGCCAGTCAGCTCCTGCAGCAACACAATCAAATTTCCTATGGAAAAGATAACAGAGCCACTCCAAGACAAAGATCCAAGAATTCTCTTCATTCCAGCCAATTTATGGACTGAATACCCTTGGCCTCCACCTCAGGCTGCGTGCAGCTAGGGCCCAGACTCTGTGCCCCTGAACATGCAGCTGAGGCCCTGGGTGTTGGGCAGCCAGAGGAAGGCTGGGACTCACTGTGCCACCAGTATGGCAGCTGGGATCTGAACAGCACCTGCACAGCCCTCCCTTCCCCCAAACCCCTCCTGGCTCTGGGAGTGCCCTGGGCACCAACTGTGTGCTCCTCTCTGGGAAACCATGAAGAGAGAAAGTGCCCCTTCCAAGCCCCAGCTTGAAGTGGGTTCTGTCACACCTCCCTGTCCTCCTCAAAAGTGTGCTGGTGCACACACACACACACACACACACACACACACACACACACACACTGCCTATGCTCAAGCCCTAAGGGACACAAAGCAGGTTTATGGCACAAGATTAGCAACCCCTATACTCCCCCACATTTCCCCAGTTCTTCACTGGGCTTTCAGAACACTTACCCACCTCAATCCATCCTTACCCAAAGCAAGTGATGCCATACAGTAAGCTTCATAGGGCAGCAGCACGCAGAGACACACTGTGAGGGCAGAAGCAGCCCTGCGCCTGGTGCCTGTGAGACACAGCCTTTCTGGGAAACAGTGGCCCCACCTCATGTAAGGCCCACAGGGAGGGGACACTCCAGCAGAGGACCCACACTTTTCTTCTTGGAGGAGCACTTTTCTCACTTCCTGGATCCTATCTAACAACCTGCATGCATAAAGTCCTAACTTACCCAGTTGTACTCCCCAGTCCCCCCAACCCTGTGACCATATTAGGTTGATATTTGCTCTTTGAGTTAAATGATGTGGTCTCACTAAGAAAAATGTGGACTGAAGTTAGGATTCTGGAAGTGTGGAGCTCCAGCTAATCGGCTCCAGGGATCCAGGTGGGCAGCAGGTGAAAGGAGGCAGATTAGGAAGGAACGGGAGCAGGGAAGCGTCCTTGGAAGAAGTGCTGTGGTCAGTGCAAACAAAGTCAAAGCTCACTCCATATCTAGCCTGGGCCCTTCCCACTCGAGATGCTGTCTGATCTTAGCCAAGAGAGGGCCCTTTGTGACAAAGAAAGGCCTGCACATGTCAGGGACAAGCCCAAGGATACACAATCACTTCTTCACCCAGCTAGAATTAGAGCCTTTGCTCCAGGGGCAGGGAGTGAATTCCTTGAGTTAAGTGGATTCCTTGAGTTAGGGCAAAGGATATCCTTCATTCCTTCTCTCAACACTTTTTTTTTTTTTTCCTCCCAGTACTGGGGATTGAACCAAGGGCCTTCTCACTGAGCTACAATGAGAAGCTCTCTTTATTTTTTATTTTGAGACATGTTTTCACTAAGTCACTGAATTGCCTGGGCTGGGCTCAAATTCCTGGTCCTTCCAACTCAGTGTCCCAGAGCACCAGGATTATAGGCAAGTGCCACCACACCCAGATCAATATGCCTTTTTATTAAGCATTAAATTTGTTCCAAGGCAGGCTGCATTCAGGGGAGAATAAAGTAGAGCACAGACATTAGATGAACAGGCACAGGACAGACCGTGGGATCCTAGCTAAGTGCCCTGTGAACAGGTGCAGGGGACAGGACAGCAGGCAGCAGTACTTGCATCCAGACTGGAGTCTGGATCCAAGAAAGGACATTCCTGAGGAAGCTGAAGAAAAGCAAACCAGCCAGGAAGATGGGAAGAGACTTTTGGCAGGATATGGAAGGGAAGAAAGAGAGTACAGTCCCTCAGAGAGGGGCACCTCCTTACCCTTCTTCTTTCCTTCCCCAGGACTCGGCTCTGCCCCCAGTTCCTCCTGGCTGAGGACATGCTGCCATCTCGGGGGCCTCCAAACCCAGCTGCCCAGTTTCGCCTCCTTCGTCCCTGCCCTCTCACCTCTTCCCTCCCCCTGGGCCCGCGTGTCAGGGTCCTTGCTGCCTCCTCTTCCTGCAGAACAACAGCTCCTCCAAGCCCGCCACCCTGCTTCGAGTGCCTGGGTGTCCCCCAGGGCCCCAGCAAGCTCCAGGGCTCCCCTTGATGGCCAGGCTGGGACAAGGTATGGATGAGAGCCTTCTGGTGCCATTGCTCAGGTCTGGGGGGCTGGAGGGTAAGCCTGACCAATGGTTGGGGTAAAAGGGTATCTGGAACCCAGGGAGACCTTATGTCCAGAGGTTCAGACTGGAACTTGTGGAGAGCCCTGTGTCCCCCACCCTGGATCCTCCTTAGCTGGAGCAGAAGATGGAGGGGCCTCCAAACTCCATCCCCTCTTGCCCACGTCTTCTCTGGTTTTGCTGGACACAAGTTGAGAACTGCAAAAAGATGTGAAGAGGTGACTTACACCACTACAGAAAGGCACAAATGTGGGGGTGGGAAGAACTGAGGCAGGGTCACTCCTCTCCCACCAAATTGCTCATCAGACTAAGAAGTCTTGGTCTCTATTTTTTTTTGGAGAACGAGAGAGAGAAGATTAATAAGGTTTTCATCAACTGAACCATTCATCCTATACCTGCCCATGTCAGAAGGAAATCAAGTGCTTTGCTGGGGAGGGGCTACCCCCCAACTCCTTTTTTCTCCAGCTTATCTCACTGTCTAAGCTAACGTCACTGTCTCTCTGCCACTCCCCATACCTTCTCTTCCATCCTTTTGAAGCTCCAGTTATCTTCAGGAGCTTCCTTCTACCTCCTCTGCCCGAAGGAGGTGGGAGGAAGGGACTGCTTCCTGCCTCTCTAATACTCCCCACTGGCCAGGAATAAAATGCCCTTGGCAAACTACCCCCTTGGAGGTCTGATGGCCTCCCTCCCTCACTCCAGTAGGTCTCAACCACCCACCAATTGCCTGGAACACCTGTTTCTTATCCCAGACAAAACTAAATTCCACCCATGAGTCCTGCAGGAAGGGGCTGAGGGCTTCAGGGAGGGCCTAGGAAATGGGAAACAGCCAGGCTCCTCCTTGCCACCATCATCATGGGCTCTGAGAGATAAGGGCTGATGGAGCAGTGGCCCGGGAGCTCCTATAGATGAGAGAAATCAGCCTTTTGGAGAGTAAGGAGGCCACTAGAAGGGGTTCTTCTTCCTTTGACCTGCCCCTCACATCAGGGTCCTAAAAATAACAAACTAAACAGATCTGAAGCAGGTGAGTTGAGGGAGTGGGATATGTGAGAGGGGGGTCTATTGCTCCGTTAAGGATAAGTCAACAGAGGTGTTGCAGGAGCCAAGGCACTGAACCATACTGCCCTCCTTTCTCCGAGTGGCAAACCACTCTAGTCCTTTCTAGAAAGGAACACAAGGTCCCTCTGCTCATTCTTTGCCCCTGTCCTTCCAGTCTCTTCTCAGTGAAGGTTCCCTAGCCTTTACTTTTCACTTGTTTGTTTGTTTGTTTGTTTGTTTGTTTGTTTGTTTTGAGACAAGGTCTCACTATGTAGCCCAGACTGGTCTTGAAATTGCAGCATGCCTCATGCCTCAGTCTCCTGAGTTCTGGGATAACAGACATGTGCCACCACACCGGCCACCTTTGCTTTCTGCTGCTGCTCAGTCCTTCTTGTGGTAGACACACTGACAGGGGACTAGTAGACAAGGAAAGAGACAGAATGGGCTAGGAAGGCCTTGGCCCACAGGAAGATAGAGATGACCAAAAAACCCAGCCCCTGGTTTCCAAGCTGGGCCAAGGCCCAGGGAAAGGATCCATGAGAACTCATCTCAGCCCACATGCCAACAAGGACATCCCAGATTCTTTTCTGGTAGTTCCCATCAGTCTCCAAAGCCACAGGCCCATCCCCCACCTGTCAGGAAAGGTCAATCCCAGGGGCTTTTCTGTCACCCTGCTCACAAGGGGTGAGACCAAGAGCCAACACTGTGACCAGCACAAGGAAGTGGTGGTGCTGTCCTGGGGCTTGGGTCCTATTTAGAGGGGCCAGCCCCAAGGACAGGGTTTTCATAATGGGGACCCTGGTGTGCCCTCAGTCTGATACCACATCCTTTTCAGTGGTTTGTAGCTGTGATGCCTGTGATAAAAAGGCTTGGAGGTCACTAGTCTAAGATTTCCCTCCAGGGTAGGTGTGAACCTAGGCCATGAAAAACTCAGCCCAAAGAACTTATTTCCAAGTGATTGTCTCTTTGTTTCAGGTGACAGATTCAAACACAGCAGAATTACCCAACATCCTCAGAAGTGTAATTCATTATTGTCCTGTGCTTTCCTGAATTTCAACAGCCTCTGGGGCTCTTTCCCAATTGTCACAACCCAAAACGTTTCCAGACACCGTAAAATGTGACCTGGGAGAAGGAGGGGGGATCACCCTCAGTTGAAAACCATTTAAATTCAGAACGGCTTTGGCAAACCCTGATGTTATGCAAAGAGGAACCCAGCTTCTCCAGAGAGGTTTGGTGTCCAATTGCAAGAGTGCCCTCTGGAGGCCTGAGAGTGTCCCAACACTCAGCTCAGGAGCTGGCTGGGTGTAAAGAATCCACAGAGGCACTGTGTGGAGAGGAGGTAACAGGAGCCCCGGGAGAAAAGGAGTTGCACCATGCAGTTTATGAGAATTTTTCGTTTCAAACCTCCTTAGCAAATCCCAGACAACACCAAAGGGTCAACAAAAGACTAGGGGTTGTGGGTTCTGGCACAATCCAACCCACACAGCATGGCCTAGGGACAGCAAACATGGGTGCTCAGTCTCCTGTCTGGAGCAGAGAGGGCATGGACCAAGTAGCAGTCATGTCCTCAACACCACTTCTCAGACCTCAGTTCAGTTGTGCCAAAGATGCAGATCGACCAACTGACCACTCAAGGGCTTCAAGAATCCTAAGCAATCAGATCCTCCAGGCTGCATGAATCTTATTCTGTCAGGAGCCAGAAGGGATGTCTGAGATCAAGTTCAAAACCTCTAATTTTACAGGCCCAGAGAGAAGGAACTTGTTCCAAATCATACACATAGAAGAGCCAAATTTAGAATATAAATTTCCTAATTATCAGTTAATGTTCTTTCCATCTCACCATAATCACTCAGCTAGAAGATTTAAGAGGTACTTAAAATTCCTTAGAAATAAGAGTATATTATATGTAGACAGGGAAATTTAGAAGTTTTTTCCCCCCTTTTGGTACTGGGGATTGAACCTGGAACCTTCACACTGAGCTACAGCTCCTTTATATTTTTTATTTTGAGACAGGGTCTCTAAATTCTCAGGCTGGGCTTCAACTTGTGATCCTCCCACCTTGGCCTCCTCAGAAAACAAGGTTAACACTGCCCATCTTCTATGTGATTTTTAATGACCATCGCAGGAATCATTTTCTCTTTTGTGTACATTTTGGCACCTGACTACATACTGTCTGGTGCTGACCTCTGAATATTTCATGGGCATCAAAGTTGTGTGCCCACAAAGGTGGCATTCCCTGGTGAAAGGGAAGGTATTTGGTCCCTAGAATACTTGATTAACGAGTGAAAGAGGCCTAGAAAATCAAATGCTAAAGCAAAAACAAAATATTTGTTGTACAGAATTGCTGGCGGTGAAAAGAATCCCTACCCATTCTTCATTCCCTAATGAGAACCTGATCAGAGAGAAGGGAAATTCAAGCACCATGTGTTATGTATGAACAGTCATGTATCAGTTTTGCCATGGTTAGCATGCACTGCTTGGCAACACCAGCGCAGTGTGAATATCATAGAGCATGGTGCAAGAAGCTAGAGGCAAAGCTAGTCACTGCCCACAGTCCTCGCGCCGATATGCATGACACGCTAAGCCGCTGCCAGAGATCTTACTGTACACTTTCTTTTGTAAATAGAATTCACTGAAGGAATATGGTATAATAAATATATGAACCAGTAACACATTCAGTTATCACCATGGCTCCGGGTACATTTTACATAGGTCTGTGCTGTACTGTACTTTTATATGATTGGGAAAACACAGGTCAGTATACACCAGCATTACCACAGATGCTAGAATAATGCCTGGCATCATATGTTACAGTGTGGTCACCAGGCAAGAGGACATTTCCAGCTACATGAATCTTAGGAAACCAACATCTTATGTGTGGCCCATTGTATTAACACTATTAAGTGGGATGGGGAGCGTATACATATACACACATATAGAAGCATACATATATAATCTAATCAACATTTATTAAATGCTTACTGTGTTTAAATGGGAACAATGCTGCCAGGTACCAAGGAGCACAATAAAATGATTAGGTCAAAAATCATGATATTTTAGCCAAATGAGATGGAATAAGGTTGAGGGCAGCCTGGGTAACTCAATAAGACCCTGTCTCAAAATACAATCAAATAAAATGTAAAAGTTTAGAGACATAGCTCAATGATAGAGTGCCTAGCATGCATGAGCCCCTGAGTTTAATTCCCAATATTGCAAAGAAAAAAAAGACATTTTAATGACCTTAGATACATATCACTCAACTGTCCTCCAAAAGCAAAATTTTATTTACTTATTTGTTCTGATACTGGGATTGAACCCAACGCTTTTACACTGAGGTAAATCTCCAGCCTTTTTTGTTTTTTATTTTGAGACAGGGTCTTCTTAAATTACCCAAGCTGATCTTGAACTTGCGATCCTCCTGCTTCAGCCTCACAGTGTGCTATGATTATGCCTGGCTTCTATGATTTGAAAAATTGCATTGATACACAAGGCATGTCCTAAGTGCTTCATCTGTTCAACAGCTTTAGGAGGTGGCACTGTTATCATCCTACATGGGGCATTGGACATAAGGGCATTGGGGCACAGAGAGGTAAAACTCAAGGCGATACTCCCAGCAGACAGAACCTGGGATCAGACATGAGCAGTCTGTCACCACCATCTCTGCCCAGGTGCTGGCTTGTGATGTCAACTCAAAACACAATGTTCTTCCAGGGCCACAGCAGTTATAGCCTTTCCCTGCCTTTGATCACTTTTATTTATAAGAGTAAACTATTAAACCATTACTATTTTGGGGTGCGTTTTAAAATAGATGGTAAAAGAAACAAATACTTTGCATCAGCTTGCTATTTATAAATTGGATTCTCCTTTATTAAAAACTAGGAGCAATGGTATCTCACTAACACAACATTGAAAAGCAATTTTAAATTTATGGTATGGCCAGGTGAGCATGGAGGGAGGAAATAGAGGAGTGAGCTCTTTAGACTTGAAGAAAACATTCTAGGTACAAAGCTGGGCATTACTTACATCATTTCATGCTAAAAAGCTAAATGGCTGGACATGGTGGAACCTGTCTATAATCCAGGCTATGGAAGGAGGACCACTGAGTTCAAGGCCATCCTGGGCCACATAAAGCAAGTTCAAGAGTAGTTTGCAGTGTACAGTGAGATTCCATTTCAAAAAAATTAAACAAAACAAATGATGTTTTTAGGATTCCCCTCTGGTCACTTGGGCCAGAAGCTATAATTTTATTTGAAATATTAATACCATGACTAATGAGTCTCTGGGATAACTCTTTCAATGTTCTGTCCTAAATATTTTTATCCTGGACAAGGCAACCACCAGAGGAAAATTGAGTAATGTGATCATTTGTTAGGGCATTCAATCAGCAGACAGACGGTCCCATGGGCATCTTAATGTAACAAGGTCACACCATGAGATTTGTAGGGCCACTACCAGGTCCTCAGACCTGGAGCCAGGTAGCATATCCAATCCAACCCATTTGTTTTTCAGTTGCAGGTTCAAGGGTCCTTGAGAGACAGTAAGTTGTTGGGGTCACCAGGAACAGCAAAACCTGTGTGTCAATTCCACACACTTGACTGACGGAGGGAAAAAAATCCCACAATACCAGGCATGTCACTCCTTGTACCATACAAGAAAGTTCAGGCAGGTTCCAGTTAGTTGACTGGGGCCACCACTAGGAAGAGCATAGTTAAGAAGGATTCCAAATTGTCCTGGAGCCTAGGAAGAAGAGCAGTACTGTATTTTTCCATACCTTCCGTATTTTTAAGTCTAGTGAGACACATTTTGGTTCTGGTCTTATTGAATGTCTGTTCCGTGTGACATTGTTGACAATCCTTTGTTCCATTAGTCACCAAGACCTATCCCTTCCCACCTCTCCCATCCCTAATGCTCTTCCGTTGCAAACTCACATCTGGGCTTTCCTTTTCCAAAACTCTATCCTTGTATTCTACACAGATGGTTTGCAGATGTTTGGGCAGGAGGAAGGTAAGGCATAGCTAAAACTAGCTTGGAAGGTAGGCATGACAAAGGCAGGCTGGATGCATGAGCAGGTAGGCTGGATGCATGAGCAAAACCATCCTGAAAGCCCTGCATGTGGACATCTCACAAGGACTCTAGCAGGTTTTTGATAGATGATCTGGACATTATGCCAGTGTAGGAAATATAAAAAAGGGACTGTGGCTATTAAGTGCTCACTGTCTGTTTCTTCACAATAGCCTACTCTATGCTGTGGGGTGGTGTTTTGGTTTTTTGTTTTGTTTTTCTCCTTGTTCCTATCTTTAGTTAGCCCAAACTTGCTCTACAGAGCCTGGTTGTTTTTTGTTGTTGTTGTTGTTGGTTTATTTTCAACTACCTTTAATAAATGTGAAACTTTGGCATGTTCGTGCTTGGTTTGATTCTTTGTACCAGGACAAAAAGAATCTAGAAATTATCTAGTAGGAGAGTCCAACACCCAAAAAAAACTAAAACAGTTTCAGTGTTCTCTCCTTGTCTAACCATCACCCAAATCCTGATTTTGTTTCAGATTTTCCCAGATTCTCCCCCTGGCCTCTGGCTCAAGATTCAAGGTCATTGATCCAATGGCTTAAATGTGACATACACATCACAAATTTCACCTGCCTAAGTGGGATTCTTTGCTTATTACCTGCTGCCTTTCACTCTGCTTTCCTTTCTGTTTTTTCACTAGTTAATGATACAACAACACATCCAGTCACACCCACCTAGAAACCAGTGGGTCAGCCCGTGCTTTTTCTCCTATACTCTGCTCCCAAATCTTGTCAGTTTTTAAGTCCTAAACATTTCTCAGATCTGTCCTCTCCTGAACACCCCTACACTGGTCTAGTTTAGGTTTCATCAACCTTGTGTCTTCCCAGTCCCTATTCTGCAGAGCCAAGATGTCCCGTTTAAAATGCCGATCTGATCACACAACTCAAAACTCCCCAGCAGCTCCCCAAAGGGAAAACAAAATCTCCATACCCCTGTAATAATCATTGTACTATAATATCATTTAAATATATATAGAAAGAAAATGAAGTATAGAGATATATTATGCCATATAAAATTATAAAAAAGCAATGACAATTTACTACTGAAATAGAAACAGAACTATCAAACCAATACATTTTAAAATAAAAACATTAATTTATTGCAACTATGGTGTGTGCTAAGACTAAGTACTGCATAGGATGCTCCTGGAGCTGTAGTGCAGTCTCTGGAGCCTGCAATGTGTGACTCATCTCTGTCTCAATCTCAGTCTGTCTGTTTCTGTCTCTCTCTATCTCTGTCTCTCTGTCTCTCTGTCTCTGTCTCTCTCTGTCTCTGTCTCTCTGTCTCTCTCTGTCTGTCTCTCTCTCTCTCTCTCTCTCTCTCTCTCTCTCTCTCTCTCTCTCTCTCTCTCTCCCCCTCGGTCTCCCTTCTCTCAGGAGCTTCTGCTAACCCTTTGTTCCTTCAGCCTTCTGGGAGGGCAGTTGGCCTCCTCCAGGCACAAACACATCATTTACATATTAACTCCCACTCATTAGTGAGACAATTAAAGCAGCACTACTCGGCAGCCAATGCCAACACAAAGGCAATGCTTTCGCTGAAATCATCTGGATGAGTTATGCAGTGCCACCCAGATGACCCAAAGCACAATTTTTTCACTTACTTTTCAGATTACCATTAAAAGTAACACACAAAAGTTAATGTTTCCCCAGAGACTGCATGGCCTTCAGAGCAAAACCAAAAATAATCATGTCCAGTCTACACAAAGCAAGAAACGCAACCACTGAAATGCACCACTGTTTCACATCATCTGAACCTTAGGCAGGCCATCCATCCACACTCTGGTGGCACCAAATGCTGGTGCCCTTTGCTTTGGGTAACTGCCCACCCTTTTCTTGGACTGACTCCTCATCACTTAGGTTGTGCTCAGAACCTTCCCCTGGCAGCATGGTGGCACAGCCTGTTATCTCAGCACTCAGGAGGCTGAGGGAAGAGAATTGCCTGGAGTTCAAGGCCAGCCTGAACTACATAATGCAAGGCAGGCTGTCTCAAACTCCCCCCAAAAAGAAAGAAAAGAAAAGAAAAGAAAAAAAAAAAAGCACTTGACCCCAGGGTCTGCTCTGCCCTCACCTTTGCATTCTCAAACCACACGAAATGAGCCTATCCCAGCACAGGGTTCAAATCCCATCAGCCTCTAAAGAATCACAGGGCCTGGCAAATGGCTGCAAACGAACACTGCTACTGACTAAAACACAGGCTGCATGTTGTGTTGGAAAGAAACTAGAGAACTTGCTTTTATGACCTTAGGCACATCACTTCATCACCTTGAACCTCAGCTGCTCCAACCATGAATCAGAGACAATGAAAATATACTAGTACAGGTGTGGAACTCCAAGGAAATGCATTGCAGCATGGCTTTAAAAGCAAGATATTAGGTGATGTCGCAGACTGCAGCCCTTCCAGGGGGAGAACCACCACTGTCTCCTAAGATCCACGCCATGTTGGAACTTAGGACCCTGGGAAACCAAGCAAGCAGCTCTCCTCCCTGATAAGCGGCCGTGGTGTGGCCGGCTGTGGCCCTTCCAGGGGGAGAATCACCAGTGTCTCCTGAGATCCACGCCATGTTGGAAGTTAGGATGCTGGAAAACCAAGCAACCAGCCTGCCTCCCTGCTAAGCAATAGTGAACCTACTGGTATATGGCCTCGAGTCAAACATCCCACTTCCCCTAATCCCCTTCCCCTGTTCCCCCATTAGCAAATGGGAACCAGAAATCTGAGCATCTCTTGGGAGGTTGACCATAGCAAATAAGTGGGATTTCCTTTACCATCTCTTTGAAGGCAAATATTTTTATTACTGTTTTGCTTTATTCTGATTAATGGTACTGCTCTATTGAATATTCTGTTTTGATAAGTTCTGTAATGTTCTGTATTTCATTTTATTTTGATATATGTGATTGAAAGAACAACTATTGTAATGATAACGAAATATACTGTGATACCTATTACTGTTATCTTGGTAACCTGCTGTGAAGTTCTGTACCAATTTCACTACACAGTCTCAGTTGCCTTTATTCTGTTTTGTTCTGTTATATTTTACTACTTTCAAAATAAAAAAGCAAGATATTAGAAGCAACCTAAATGTCTACTGTAGTATACTGCCTAAACAAACCCAGCACATCTGTACAATGGAGCATTATGCACTGTTGAAAGAGTTTTTTATGTACTACATGGAATCATCTCTAAGGTTTAAGAGAAAAAAGTAGGGACAGAAGAGTATATGGATAATATATATATATGGAGTGTGTGTGTGTGTGTGTGTGTGTGTGTGTGTGTGTATGGAGAATATATATGATTATGTTGTGTCCTGATCAGGCCAAAATGTGGCTGAAATAATCTTGAGAAATTGCTTAAATCTGGTATCACATTTATGCATTTAGCAAATATTGACTGAATACCCACTAAATTCCATACATTATGCCAGGTAACAGCATGTTGCACCTGGAGCCCCATAAAGGAAAAATTTTAAGTCCTGATTTGAAGTGTTTGTCAGTTATCCTGATATTAATATTCTTGCCACACTTAGTATTAGCTACATGAACATGGAATTTGGAAGAGATGTACACAACTGGCTTTCCTGGGTCAGTACAAGCATGCTCCAACACACCACCAGGCCAGGTACAGAATACACACAAACTACATTCATGAGCTCATAGTAATTAACTTTTATTGACTGCTAACTACATGTCAGATACTACTCTAGACTGTTATAAACTATACAAAGCATGCTGGGCATATTGGTACTGTAATCCCAACACTCTGGAAGGGTGAGGTAGGAGGATTTCAAATTCAAGCCCAGTAGGCAACTTAGTGATTAAGCAAGGCTCTGTCTCAAAAATAAAGAATAAAAGAGAGATGGGAATGTAACTCAGTGCAAAGCCCTGGATTCAATCCTTTGTGCCACAAAAATTATGTAAATATTATAATTTTACAATGAAATATTAGACAGAATTTCTAATTGCGATTAAGTGCTGCTTAGCAAATAAATAAACATCGTAGTGGAGGCAGTTTTTGCCAGTTCTCATGGTGCAAATACTTCCACTATGGCCAACTTCAAGCTACTAATGTGACATCACTTGGTTTGAAAATTCCTTGAAACTTACCATCTAGCCCTCATGAGCCAGTATGCTCCAAGACAAGCTAGCCTGGATATCTATCACTTAGACAGAAGGAGGAGGGGCAGGAGAGGCTAATTCAGAATCATTACAGGCCTCTGTGAGAGACAGAATTTAGGCAGAGGCATGGGAGATAAGGAGACAACCTTGAGCAGAACCAGGCAAAACTCAGGAAAGTAGGCATAAAATAAAGTTGGAGAAAAGAGAAGAGCCACATCACACAGTGTCACACTGACTGTGGTAAGAGTCTGAAGTTTATTCTAAATGCACCAGAGAAGTCTTGAATCTCAGGGGCGTTTGTCTGTTTCTGTCTTGGTTACTTTTCTCTCTTTGCTGAGACAAAATACCCAACACCCAAAATGAAGGAAAGAAAGGTTTATTTAGCTCCCTGATTGTGGAGATTTCAGCCCATAATCAGCTGGCTTCAAGGCAGGGTGGCATGCCACTGGGACAACACTTCCAGGCAGCAGCCAACAAAAGCAGCAAGAGCAACCCCCAGGGCAGATGCAGCACTCACAAAATCTCTGTGTCCTCCTCTTAGGCAGAATGAGAGTGTTTACAAAGTAAGGGTCCTTCTAAACTTCTCAAGTTGACTCGATGTGTCAACCATAACAGTTTGTTTATTTGTAACAGTCTTGCTGTATAGCCTTGAATTCACTATATAAAGGCTGCCCTCAAACTCTTGAAGTCTCCTGTCTCAGCTTCCGGAGTAAAGGAATGGGGTAGCTCTTTAGCTTCTCAAAGCCTCAGTTTCCTCATCTGTGTAATAATTTTATGTGATGAAAATCTTAATTGTCAACTCGATAGCTTCAGAAAATAACTTCAGGAGAATAGTGACACATATTTCTGAATGTGCCAGGATGTGCAGCTGTGACATTAGGTGCTCTTTCCTTGTTCTCTGCTTCCTGGGTGTCCTTGATGGCACCAATGAATAGTGGGAGACCACTCCTCTTCACACTTTGAATTTGGGCAACACCCCAGGGCCAATCCTCCTTCTGTTGTTCTGAAAGAAGCAGAAAATGAAATAACAAAGACCCTAAAAATTTCTGTCTCTTGGGGTGGGCCAGAGACCATGCATGTTAGATCTTGTGACCTGACATTCCCACCTCGTTAAAGGTTCCCACCTCATAAATCATTGTTTATTGCTGAGTAATATCCCATTGTATAAAAATACCACACCTTTTTCATCCAGTCTGCAGTTGATGGGCATCTTGGTTGTTTCCAAGATTTAGCTATTACAAATTGTGCTGCTATGAACATGGATGTACATACATCACTGTGATATGAACTTTCCAGTTTTTCCAGGAAAATATCCAAGAGGGGAATAGATGGATTGAATGGAACTTCCAATCTTAGTCTTCTGAGAATTCTCCATACTGATTTCCATATTGGTTGCACCAGTCTACACTCCCACCAACAGTGGAGCAGTTGAACAATTACTTCTTAGATAACAATATGTAATATATCAACTAGTGATGATTTCTTAATGTTATTTTTGAAACTCTGTATCATTTCTTCCTTTTTTGTTTTGCCTTTTTTAAAAAAAATAAACTAATATGGCTGCACACAACTGCCTAGAATCTACCTGTCAGATGGATTGCTTGGTATCCAGGTGAGCAGTTGTCCTCTTCCATGTTCTTCCACCATGATGTTTCTGCCTCAGAACCAGCAGATGATGGACTGATATCTCTGAAACTGCAAGCCAAATTAAACCCTTCTCCCTTTAAAACTATGTTTGGTAGATATCCTGTCCCAATAATGGAAAGCTAACCACAATACCTACAACATTTGAAATCATCTTGTCATAGAACTGTCATAACGAATACATGGAATATGTATGTAGTTGTTTGTTTGTTTTTTGGTACTGGGGTTTGAACTCACAACTGCTTGCTTGCAAGGCAGTTCGCGTATGCGGCTGAGCTAAATTCCCAGGCCCAATGTATGTAGTTCTTTTGGAGTTATTATTATTATTGAATCAAATGACTGAGTAAAGAAGAGCTACTGGGTTACTAGCCCTGGCCAAGGGCCAGCACCTTGCTTTTGATCTTTCCAGCCTCAAAAACTATGAGCTAAATGAACCTCTATCCTTAGTCTCAGCTCTTATAGCAACAAAAAATGGACTAATGCCCCACCCCGCCTCATCTAGCCTCGCTCCATGATTTTTCTCCATCTGTAAGCTAAAAGCTTACTCTGGCCAACCTTCCGATTGAGTCAAATCTGTTAATTTGCCCATAAAGTTCTAGAATTTCTATTTGTTAATTTCTAAATCTTATCTGTCATTGTGGTTTTCAGTTTCATACAGAAATCTTCAAGTTTAGCTTATCTTTTTGAATACACTAAGCATAGCTGTTTTAAAGTGCCTTATTAAGTCAGGCATGGTGGTGCATACTTTGTAATTCCAGCACTCAAGAGGCCAAAGCAGGAGGATTGCCTGGAGTTCTAGGCCAGCCTAGGCTATCTGGTGAGTTTAAAGCTAGCCTAAACTACACAGTGAGACCCTGTCTCAAAAAATATGAAAAAACTAAAAGTAAAATAAAATGCTTCACAACCTCAATATTTGAAGCTTTTTAATGATTATTTCTATTTTAAGGACGGATATCTTATTTCCTTTGTGTGCCTGATAATCTGTTCATATGACATGAAATTTAAAATTTTATTTCTACAAATAATGTCAAATCTAAGATTTTAGTTTATATAAATATTTCAAGGCCTAGAATTTTAGTTTACTCTGCCAAACACTTGGCCATCTCAACAAAAGTTCAAATTTGAGGATCTCTTGGTCAACCTAATAGGATAAGATTGGTTTACCATTACCTAAGGATATACCCTTGAAAATCTCAGTTTTAAGTGGAGATGTCTTATCAGAGCTTCACCTATAGAAGGTCTTGGGCAGCTCTATCTAGCGGTTGTCTTTAGTCCCAGCTACTCAGGAGGCTAAATCAGGAAGATGTAAAGCAGAAGGATCACTTGAGCTCACAAATTCAGACAAGCCTGAGAATCATTGCAAGACCATCTTAAAAAAAATGGAAAAGAAAAGAAAGAGCAAGATATATCATGTACAGATACAAATTCCCTATGATGAATGTTATCAAATTATGTGTATCTAAAATGTACCAATAAAAAAATGTTTATAGAGGACTTCCGGGGGAACATGATGGATAGATAGCAGCAGCTACAGAGGATCTCTGAGATACCTCACTTAAAATCCAGGAATGGTACGGGGTGAGAAGTCCTAAGCAAGGGGAGATATACCCTGCCCACCCAGGAATGAACTAAATTAAGAGAAACCAACTGGAAACGCAATCTCGGTGCTATAACAGGAACAGATAAGGTTTCAGTGCGGAAGCTGGAGCCTGCGCCACTGGAAGCCGTGATTTGAATTTCCTGCAGTGGCTGCTGCATCCCAAATGGCACGGCAAGGAGAGAGGTGCAAAAGCACTGAGAGTGGGAAGCGGCAAATGGAGTTGAGAGGAGGACTGGCCAGGAGCTCTGCATCGACCTGCGGTGAGTGAGCAGATTGGGGATCCTTCCATAGAATAGGAGGCTTCAGCTAAGGACAGACTGGTACTGGGCAGACTAGCCGGAACAGGACACTGCAGTGTCCTTAGTTGCATATTCCCCTCACAAGCAGGATTGGTGGGGAGTGCCTGGCCTGGGTGGTGCTGCTGACTTAAGACCCAGTAGGCTAGCCCAAACCAGGTCCCAGCGCCTGGAGGTGCACCCTAGCAGTGAAGCCTTTGTTAGGTTGACCTGAAGGGCGGGCCCAGCAGAGGCTGCCCAGGTCTGTATCTCCCTAGTACACTGCAGTGGGCGGGAACACCTAGCCAGCACAATTCAAACAAACTGTAACCAACAAAGAAAGAAACTGGGCCTCCTATATATGCTTATATGGAAGGAACAAAAAATACGGGAAGATGGAGCAACAAGAAAGGGTCCTCAGCCCCCAATCCTGAGAAGCATGCAATATCAGACACAGCATCAATAGACATAAAGTGCTATCTCCAGAGCCTCATAGACCAGTTCAAAAGAGAAGTATTTAACGAAATAAAGCAAGATATAAGTAGAATAGTTAGAGAAATGTTAAGCACCGCCCAGGAAAAAACAGATAGTGGAATGGAAGAACAGAAAAAAAGGGGAGAATTGTTTGATAGAGAAAACATAGAATATGTGAAGCAGGTTCAAAGAGATTACCAGGAAACTAAAAACTCTATCGAAAGCTGGCATAACAGCTTGAAAGAAACTAAGGATAGATTATCTGAATTGGAGGGCAGATTTGTAATGTGGGAGCATGAAATGAAAAACTTCTTAAAAATAACAAAACAAACAGCAATAATACAAAGGCTAGAACATGACAAGAGGATCTATAACTTAAGAATTAAGAACATAAAAGAAGAAGTAGGGACACAAACAAATGGACTACAAAAGCTATTCACAGTAATAATCCAAGAGAATTTCCCTAATTTAGAAAAAGGTAAAGATACTCAGATGTATGAGGCATACAGGACACCAGCCACCTACAACCCAAACAGAACTACACCCAGGAATATAATAATAAAATTCCAGAAATCCAGTATAAGAACAGAATATTAAAAGCCATCAGAGACATGAAACAGATCACTTACAAGGGAACGCCCATCAGAATTACAGCAGACTTCTTGGCACAAACCATCAAATCATGAAGAGCATAGGAGGGAAATAATTCAAGCTTTGAAAGATAATAATCTCCAGCCAAGATTGATATATCCTGCACAACTGTCCATGGAAATTGATGGAAAAACAAGGTGCTTCCTAGCTGGCACAATTCGATCAGGCTGTGGCTGACAGGGAGGGAAGCTGGGCCTCCTATATAAGCTTGCATATATAAGGAACAAAGAATATAGGAAGAGGCAGCAACAAGAAAGGCTCCTCGGCCCCCAATCCTGAGAAACAGGCAATAGCGGACACCGCACCAATAGACATAAAGTGCCATCTAGAGAGCCTCATAATCAGTTCAGGAATGAAGTTATTAATGACCTGAAGCTAGAAATAAGCAGAATAGTTAGAGAAATGCTAAGCACCACCCAAGAAAAAACAGATGGTGGAATGGAAGAACAGAAAAAAAGGGGAGAATTGTTTGATGGAAAAAACAGAGAAAGCATAGAATACGTGAACCTGGTTCAAAGAGATTGCCAGGAAACTAAAAACTCTATCGGAAACTGGCATAACAGCTTGAAAGAAACTAAGGACAGACTATCTGAACTGGAGGGCAGATTTGTAATATGGGAGAATGAAATGAAAAACTTCTTAAAAATAACAAAGAAAAAAACAGCAATAATACAAAGACTACAAGATGATAAGAGGATCCATAACTTAAGAATTAAGAACATAAAAGGAGAAATAGGGACACAAACAAATGAGCTACAAAAGCTACTCACAGAAATAATCCAGGAGAATTTTCCTAATTTAGCAAAAGGTAAGGATACTCAGATGTATGAGGCATACAGGACACCAGCCACCTACAACTCAAACAGAGCAACACCCAGGCACATAATAATTAAAATTCCAGAAATTCAATACAAGAACAGAATATTAAAAGCCAACAGAGACAAGAAACAGACCACTTACAAGGGAACACCCATCAAAATTACAGCAGATTTCTCTGCAAAAACCATCAAATCACGAAGAGCGTGGGGGGAAATAATTCAAGCTTTGAAAGATAATAATCTCCAGCCAAGATTGAGATATCCTGCACAACTATCCCTGGAAATTGACGGAAAAACAAGGTGCTTCCAGGATAAAGAGGAACTGGGGGAATTTGCAACTACCAATTCAACCCTACAGAAAGTATTGCAGGATATTCTAAAAAAAGAAAAATACAAAGAACCCAGAAATAGTGGCGAGGAGGCCACAACGAATGGAGCAGAGAACAAAATGAAGAAGACAAACTGACAGCTACTGACAGAAAAAGAGCTCAACAGAAATGAGACAGAGAAGATTGGATGATAGGAACAGCTATTTTGGAGAAAATGACATCTTAATAGGTAATGCTGATTTAGTATCATCTTGTTTTGAAGTCTCATCTAGCTTTTGTTCTTCTGTCTCCAATGGTCTAAACAGGTTGTATCTTATTGGATTTTATTATGTACGATAGTATAAGCAAAAACCTTTTAAAGACAAGGAGATTATACAGAAACCGTTGTTCATTTTCTGTTAGTCGATTCTAAATACTCTGTAATGCTGTCATTCTCTTAAATGGTTTTACATTGTTTCGATATACTTAATGCTACAGTATACGAAGTTGTACTCGAGGACTTCAAGGAAAGAGTCAATATGGTAACTACTTTTGGGTCAGAATTATCTGGTGGTGAAACACTATTCTGCTTAAATGGTTATGTTTTGATCTGCACTGTTTCACTGTTATGCCC
The DNA here is from genome assembly GCF_034190915.1 of Cavia porcellus. Taxonomy (NCBI): domain Eukaryota; kingdom Metazoa; phylum Chordata; class Mammalia; order Rodentia; family Caviidae; genus Cavia; species Cavia porcellus. Next base: position 38,445,919 of record NW_026947489.1, read on the forward strand.
TCTTTTTTCTCAATCTCCACTCCATTATTTATTTTTTTATTTTTATCCGTTTAATTAAAGGGAAAAAATAGCAGGATATAATATAGTAACCCACTTTGACTTTCTATTATCTCGATTTGAAGCCCTGTATTACTCTCACCATCTTGTTTTTGACTGATGTTCCCCTATTCTGTTTTGCTGGATAGTATCAGGTTCGAAAGTTTAGGCATCAGCTGTGAAGATAATGAGATTCATTATAACGCCCATTCTCGTTGACTTTTATCTACTTTTGAAGACCTACAATGTCTCCAATGTTTTGGTTTTGTTGGTTTTGTTCTTTAGTGTTTTGTTCAATTGTATTATAACTAATGATATAGGCAATTCTATTAGAGATAGTGGGAGGCATTATGGTAACCATTGTTGATCACCTTGTATTATGTTTTTATATTATCTATTATGTCCACCCTTTTGACTTGACTGATTCTGTTCTGTTACGTCACATTTGGTTTTACTCTCTTCCAAAAAAGCAATAAGAACCGTGGGAGCAATGAAACCCAAAATGTGTAATAGTCATTGTACAAAAGAGAGGAAAAGAAAGTGCTCTAAACTATATAACTGCATGTATATTTAAGTGTATAAGATAGAAAATGATATCACAGAGTTTTATTGGATCATTGAACAGAACTGTTTGCAGTATCATTGTTGGAATGTCCACTCTACAAGCTTTAATTCTGTGACTTGAACAATTATTTCTAAGATGGCAATATGTAATCTCCATTAACTAGTGATTTCCTACTGTTCATTTTTTTTCTTCTGTAAACCTGTATAACTTGTACCCTTTCACTGTTTTTTTTTTCTTTTCTTCTTAAATAAAAAGAAAAAAAAGAAAGAAAAATACAAAGAATCCAGAAATAGTGGCAGAGAGGCCACAATGAATGGAGCAGAAAACAAAATGAAGAAGACAAACTGACAACTAATGACAGAAAAAGAGCTCAACAGAAAAGAGGCAGAGAAGATTGGATGATAGGAACAGCTATTTTGGAGAAAATGATGTCTTAATAGGTAATACTGATTTAGTATCATCTTATTTTGAAGTCTCATCAAGCTTTTGTTCTTCTGTCTCCATTGGTCTAAACAAGTTGTATCTTATTGGATTTTATTATGTATGATAGTATAAGCAAAAACTTTTAAAGACAAGGAGATTATACAGAAACCATTGTTCATTTTCTGTTAGTTGATTCTAAATATCCTGTAAAGCTGTCATTCTCTTAAATGGTTTTACATTGTTTTGATATATTTGATCCTACAGTATATGAAGTTATATTCAAAGATTTCAAGGAAAGAGACAATATGGTAACTACTTTTATGTCAGGATTATCTTGTGGTGAAACACTATTCTGCTTAAATGGTTATGTTTTGATCTGCGCTGTTTTGCTGTTATGCCCTCTTTTATCTCAATCTCTACTTCATTATTTAATTTTTTATTTTTATCCTTTTAATTAAGGGAAAAATAAATAAAAAATAGCAGGATATATTATAGTAACCCACTTTGACTTTTCATTATCTTGATTTAAAGTGTGTATTACTCTCACCATCTTGTTTTTGACTGATGTCCCCCTATTCTGTTTTGCTTGATAGTACCAGGTTCGAAAGTTTAGGCAACAACTGTGAAGATAGTGAGATTCATTATGACGCCCATTCTCGTTGACTTTTATCTACTTTTGAAGACCTATAATGTCTCCAATATTTTGGTTTTGTCAATTTTGTTCTTTACTGTTTTGTTCAATTTTATTATAACTGATGATATAGGCAATTCTATTAGAGATAGTGGGAGGCATTATGGTAACCATTATTGATCACCTTGTATTATGCTTTTACATTATCTATTATGTCCACCCTTTTGATTTGATTGACTCTGTTCTGTTAGGTCACATTTGGTTCTACTCCCTCCCAAAAAAGTAATAAGAACTGTGGGAGCAACAAAACCCAAAATGTGTAATTGTCATTGTACAAAAGACAGGAAAATAAAGTGCTCTAAATGATATAACTGCATGTATATTTAAGTGTATAAGATAGGAAATGATATCACTGAGTTTTATTGGATCATTGAATAGAACTGTTTGCAGTCTCACTGTTGGAATGTCCACTTTATAAGCTTTAATTTTGTGACTTGAACAATTATTTCTAAGATGACAATATGTAATCCATTAACTTGTGATTTCCTACTGTTTATTTTTTTCTGTAAACCTGTATAACTTGTACCCTTTCTCTGCTTTTTTTTCTCCTTAAATAAAATTTAAAAAAAAACAAGGTGCTTCCAGGATAAAGAGGCACTAGGGGAATTTGCAATCACCAATTCAACTCTACAGAGAATACTGCAGGATATTCTAAAAAAAGGAAAATACCAAGATTCCAGAAATAGTGGCAGAGAGGCCACAATGAATGGAGCAGAAAGAGAAATGAAGGAGACAAACTGACAACAAACGACAGAAAAAGAGCTCAGCAGAAATGAGGCAGAGAAGATCGGATGGTAGGAACAGCTATTTTGGAGAAAACAAGATAATAGCTAGTGCTGATTTAGTATCATCTTGTTTTGAAAAGTCCCATCAAGCTTTCATTCTTTTGTCTCCATTTGTCTTAACAGGTTGTGTCTTATTGGATTTTATTATAAGTAATGATATAAGCAAAAACTTTTATAGACAAGGAAATTATACAGAAACCATTGTTCATTTTCTGTTAGTTGGCTCTAAATACCCTGTAACAATGTCGTTCTCTCACTCTTTTTTTTTTTTTAACAATGTCATTCTCTTGAATGGTTTTACATTGTCTGGATATGTTTGGTGCTACGTATACGAAGTTATACTCAAAGATTTCAAGGAAAGAGACACTATAGTAACTACTTTTATGTTAGGATATCTTGTGGTGAAACACTATTTTGCTTAAATGGTTATGCTTTGACCTGTGCTGTTTTGTTGTTATGCCCTCTTTTATCTCAATCTCCTTTTTTAATTATTTACTTTCTTATTTTTATCTTTTTAATTAAGGGAAAAATAAATAAAAAATAGGATAATTATAGTATCCTATTGATTTCCTATTAATTTGATTTGAAACCCTGTATTTCCCTCACCGTCTTGTTTTGACTGATTTTTCCCTATTCTGCTTAGCTTGATAGTACCAAGTTCGAAAGTATAGGCAACAACTGTGAAGACAATAAGATTCATTATGACGCCCATTCTGGTTGACTATTATCTTCTTTTAAAGTCCTGTAATGTCTCCAATGTTTTGGTTTTATTCTTTACTGTTTTGTTCAATTTTATTATAACTGATGATATAGGCAATTCTTCTTAAGATAGCAAGAGGCAGTATGGTAACCATTGTTGATCACCTTGTATTTTGTTTTTACACTATCTATTATGTCCATCCTTTTGGTTTGACTGACTCTTCTGATATGTCGCATTTGGTTTTACTCTCTTGAAAAAAAGTAATAAGAACTGTAGGAGTAATAAAACCCAAAATGTGTAATTGTCATTGTCCAAAAGAAAAGAAAAGAAAGTGCTCTAAAGGTTATAACTGCATATACGTTTAAGGGTAGAAGATAGATAACCATATTACTGAGTTTTTTTGGATCATTGAACAAAACTGTTTGTACTCTCACTGTTTGAAAGTCCACTTTATATGCTTTAATTTTGTAACTTGAACAACTATTTCTAAGATGAGAATATGTAATCTATTGACTAGTGATTTCTTACTGTTTATTTTTTAAATTTTGTATTACTTGTACCCTTTTTCTGTTTTTTTTTCTTTTTCTCCTTAAATAAAATTTTTAAAAAATTTTATATGCAAAAAGAAAAGAAATACATAGTACCACAAGAAACCAAGCAGACCATGGATTTGTGCTGATATTAAATTACATGACTGAGTAGTCCTCAGCAGCACACATACCAGATCAGAAAAGATGAACAGAGAAACTTCTTAAGGTTAAAGTTTGCAAGGAAGCAATTGGATTTAAGGTTTCCTTTCCTCCTTTCTTCCCTCCCTTCTTTCCTTCTTTCCTTCCTATCTATCCCCTTTTCTTTCTTTCTTTTTAGTACTGAGGATTGAACCTGGGACTTTTACACTGAACTACATGTCCAGCCCTGCCAGATTATCTAGTGCAGTGCCATTCACTTCAACTTCTTGAATACAGAAGTTCCCCAACAGATAGCAATCATCTGCTTCTTGGGGACTGAGGGAAGTAGTCATTGGAGATTATCTGCCTCATACCAGCCTACAAAATCAAGTATCTCAAGAATTATTTTTTTCTCAAAAAGAATGAATGTCCAAGCATCAATAGAACTTATGAGTTTTATGATGAATATAAAAAAAATACAACACTAAACCATGGGAAATTCTCACACTGTTTGAACTGCTTACTGACAGCAGCCATCCATGATGATGAGAACATATTCTATTGTCATGGAAGCATCTCACCATATCTTCAGTCTCTAGAAATAGATGTCATTTTTACATGCCCTAATTGGGTCTTGTAACAGAGTATATAACCTCCTTTTAAAAAAATATTGGTAATTGGAAGTCGGCGCGCCATCCCGAGCCCCAGGGAAACTTTAACATCATCTCTTCCAGAGCTCAAGGACCTACCTAGAGCCCAGCCACACTAGGCTGTGCTTCGCAGGTTTCAGGCCTGCCCAGGACACACCCAGTGACCTTCTCCCAAACCCGGGAAACTCAGCTGACAGCTTGGATAAGTCCGCGCACCATCCCTGGCCCTGGGAAGACTTTAAGATCATCTCTTCCGGAGCTCAAGGACCCGTCCAGAGCCCAGGCACACTAGACTAGCCTTGGGAAGTTTTGTGAACCAAGTATATTGCAACCAGTGACCTTCTTCAATTACGGGATTTGAGAGCAGGTGAAGTGAGTTCCAGGGCATTGGTCTTCACCCAGGAGGAGCTTTAACCCATCGTCCACAGTGGTTAGGTGCCTGCCCTGCTACCTGAAACACTGAAGGTGGCACAGGAGGGCCTGATGGCCAGACTGGACCAGGCTTCGCAACCTCCATTCAGTCCCAGGAGTCTAGGGCACAAGAGATGATTTCCAACACATCCAGAGGAAACCTTGGAACAACAGTTGAAGCACAGAAATATGGGAAAATGACAAAGCAAAAGACCAAAATGCAATCTCAAACCTCCAGCCCATCCCAAGAAACCTTAGGAGTTATGTACATAGAAGAAAATATATGCCATACACATGAAGTATCGGACATAATAGCAACCGAAATAAAGAAGCAACTCCAGGAAGCTTTAAAGAAATTCAAACTAGAAAAAATCTCCCAGGTAAAAGAAGAAATGATAAAAGAAATGAAAGAGATGCTGAACATATCTAAAAAAGACACAGTTTAAAAATTGGAGGAACTAAACAAAAAGGTAGAATCCCTGGGTGAACAATATAAGAAACAAACAGAATACATAAAGCAGATGCAAAGAGATATACAGAAAGTCAAAAATTCCATTGAAAGCTGTAAAAAGCACCTCAATGAAGGTGAAGATAAAATTTCAGACCTCAAAGACAAGATTGCAGCTAGTGAACAGAAAAGGAAATATCTTTTAAAAATAACAAGAAATCAGGAAATAACAATTCAACAGCTGCAAGATGATGCAAAGAAAAACAACATAAGATTGACAGGGATAAATAAAAAAAGAAGGGGACAACAAAGGATGTCCAAAGGATATTTAGAGAAGTAATAGTTACAAATTTCCCAAATATGAGAATGGAAACTGATATCAGGATGAGTGAAGCATATAGAACTCCAAATAGCCATAACCAAAATAAAACTACACCCAGACATATACTAATCACAATCCCAGAAATTCAACAAAAGAGTATAATATTAAAAACTGTCAGAGAGAAAAGACAGATCACATATAAAGGAAAACCTATCAGAATCACAGCAGACTTTTCAGCAGAAAAAATAAAGTCAAGAAGAGCATAGAGTGAACTATTTCAGATCCTAAGGGAAAATGATTTCAAACCTAGACTGATGTACCCTGAAAACTGTCCTTCAAAATGGATGGAGAAATAAGATACTTCCATGACAAAGAATAGCCGAAGAACTTCATGATCACCAAGCCAACCCTGCAAAGAATACTGAAAGACAATTTAGATACATTTAGGAAAAAACCACTAAGCAAAGCAGACAATTAAACAGAACAGAAAGATAAAGATGCAACAGCAGAAAGATAACATGTCAACAATGAACTAACATAGAAGAGTTATAACCATTAATGCAAATGGTCTCAATGCACCAATTAAAAGAAACAGACTGGCAGAATGGATCAAGAAACAAAATCCAACCATATGCTATCTACAAGAAACCCATGTAACCCAAAAGGATACTCACAGACTGAAAGTCAAAGGATGGAAAACAATATTTCATGCAACAGGAACCCAAAAGAAAAAGTGGGGGTAGCTATTCTGTTTGCAGACAATGTGAACTTCAAACCAATAATGATCAGAAGAGATAAAGAACGTCATTACATACTGTTTAGGGGAAACCTTCAAGAGGAAGAGATAACAATCTTAAATATACATGCACCAAATTCCAGAACACCCAATTATATAAAACAAGTATTAACAGAAATGAAAAACCAAATTAGCCATAACACAATTATAACAGGAGACCTTAACACAGCATTGACACCAAGGGACAGATCAACCAAACAGAAAATCAGCAAAGAAATAACAGAACTGAATCACACCTGTGAACAAATGGACTTAATAGACATACAAGGAGTATTCCATCCCAAAACATCAGAATACACATTCTTCTCAGTAGTACATGGGTCATTTTCTAAAACAGACCATATATTAGCTCACAGAACATATTTAAATAAGTGTGAAAGAGTTGAAATTATCCCTTGCATGTTATCAGACCATAGTGCCATGAAATTAGAAATTAATGATAAAAGATACTGCAAAAATCTCACAAAAACATGGAAACTGAATAACACACTCTTGAGTAATCAGTGGGTCACAGGGGAAATTAAAGAAGAAATTAAACAATACCTACAAGCAAATGAAAATACAAGTACAACTTACTGGAATCTAGGAGATGCAATGAAAGCTGTCCTCAGAGGAAAATTTAGTGCACTGAGTTCCCGTATCAGGAAAACAGAACAAATACAAATAAACAACCTGATGTTACACCTCAAACATCTAGAAAAAGAAGAGCAAATCAAGCCCAAAGCCAAAAGAAGGGAGGAAATTATAAAAATCAGAGCAGAAATTAATGCAATAGAGACAAAGAAAACAACCCAAACAATCAATGAATCAAAGAGTTGGTTCTTTGAAAGAATAAATAAAATTGATAAGCCCCTAGCCAACTTTATTTTTAAAAAGGCAAGAAAAAGCTCAAATTCATGCAATAAGGAATGGAAAAGGCAAAATCACTACAGACTTTGTAGAAATACAGAAGATCATCAACACATTTTGAAAATTTCCACTCTCATAGGTTTGTTAACACAGAAGAAATAGACAGATTCCTAGAAACATATGAGGTACCAAAGCTAGGTCAAGAAGATGTAAAACTGCTGAATAACCCAGTTTCTATTAATGAAACTGAAAATGTAATTAAGTCCTTACCTACAAAGAAGAGCCCAGGGCCAGACAGATTCAGTGCAGAATTCTACAAGAAGTACAAAGAAGACTTAATGATGACACTCCTCAAACTCTTCAATGAAATTGAAAGGGAAGCAATCCTTCCTAAGTCATTCCTGGAAGCAAATATTACTCTATTACCAAAACCGGAGAAAGACCCAACTAAAAAAGAGAACTACAAACCAATCTCCCTAAGGAACACAGATGCAAAAATCCTCAATAAAATATTGGCAAATAGGATGCAGCAAATCATCAAGAAGATTATACATCATGACCAAGTGGGATTCATCCCAGGCATACAGGTATGGTTCAACATATGTAAATCAATAAATGTAATCCACCATATCAATAATGCCAGAAGTAAGAATCACATGATCATTTCTATAGATGCAGAAAAAGCTTTTGATAAGGTTCAACATTCATTTATGATAAGAACCTTACAGAAAATTGGAATAGATGGCCTTTACCTCAATATAATAAACACCATCTATGACAAACCAACAGCCAGTATCATACTAAATGGCCAAAAATTGAAGGCCTTTACTTTAAAATCAGGCACAATACAAGGATGTCCCTTATCACTGCTCCTATTTAATATAGTACTGGAAACACTAGCCAGAGCAATTCGACAAGAGAGAGAAATAAAAGGGGTAAAGATAGAAAAAGAAGTTAAATTATCATTATTTGCAGATGACATGATACTCTACATAGAAGACCCTCAAAACTCCATTGAAAGATTCTTAGATATAATAAATAAATTCAGCAATGTAGCTGGATACAAAATCAATACTCAAAAATCAATAGCATTCCTATATACTAACAACAAAATCACTGACAGAGAAATAAGAGAAACCATACCCCTCACACTAGCAACCAAAAAAATGGAATATTTAGGAATTATTCTCCTGAAAAAAGTGAAAGACCTATACAGGGAAAATTATAATACACTAAAAAAAGAAATTGAAGAGGATCTCAGAAAGTGGAAAGACATCCCTTTCTCATGAATAGGAAGAATAAATATTGTGAAAATGGCCATTCTCCCAAAACTGTTATACAGATTCGATACAATCCAAATAAAAATACCATCAACATACCTCATAGATCTAAAGAAATCACTCCTAAAATTCATCTGGAACCAGAAGAGATCTAGAATAGCAAAGACAGTTCTAAGCAGTAAAGGCAAGGCAGGAGGCATCACAATTCTGACTTGAAGTTATACTACAAAGCAACTGTAGTAAAATCAACATGGTACTGGAATCAGAGCTGAAGATCAATGGACTAGATTAGAAGATACAACCACAACTACAAACACACTCAACCATCTTATCTTAGATAAAGGGGTCAAAAACGTTCACTGGAAGGACAGTCTCTTTAATAAATGGTGTTGGAAATACTGGCTCTCCATATGCTGAAAACTAAAACTAGACCCATGCCTATCACCATATACTAAATTAAAATCTAAATAGATCAAAGATCTGAATATGAAAACAGAAACACTAAATCTATTGGAAGACAAATTGGGTAAAACCCTTGAAGACATAGGGGTAGGTAGAGAATTCATGAACAGGACTCAAACCGCACAGGAAATACTTCCCAGAATCAATAATTGGGATAATGTCTTATTAAAAAGTTTCTGCATGTCAAAAGAAATCTCCAGCGTAATGAAAAGAAAACCCACAAACTGGGTAAAAATCTTAGTGAACTGTCTCTGAAACAAAGGACTTTTGTCTAAAACATATAAAAAAGAATTTTAAAAAATCAGACCCCCAAAATTCAAAGATCCAATCCAAAAATGGTCATCTTAGATGAATACACAATTCTCAGATGAAGAAATACAAATGGCAAATAAATACATGAAAAAATGTTCATCATCCTAGAGAAATGCAAATTAAAACCACACTGAGATTCCATCTCACTCCTGAAAGAATGGCCAGGATCAAGAAAACCACCACCAACAAATGCTGGAGAGGCTGTGGAGAAAAAGGTACTCTCCTGCACTGTTGGTGGGAGTGTAGACTAGTGCAACCATAGTGGAAGTCAGTCTGGAGATTTCTCAAAAAGGTGGGATTGGAAGTCCCATTTGTTCCAGCTATTCCACTTCTAGGCATATTCCCAGAACTGAAATCATTGTACCACAGTGATATATGTACACCCATGTTTATAGCAGCACAATTTGTAATAGCCAGATCTTAGAAACAACTTAGGTGTCCATCAACTGAGGAATGGATAAAAAAGCTGTGGTATTTTTATACAGTGGAGTACTACTCAGCTATAAAGTATGATCACATTGAGATATTTATAAATAAATGCATGCAGCTTGAGACCATACTAATAAGTGAAATAAATCAAACTCAAATGCATAAATACTGAATAGTTTCCCTAGTGTAAGTAATGGTAAGAATACATAAAAGTGTGTGGTAAACATGATTCTCCATTACATTGCTTTGAAGCCTTATAAGGTTTTCATTCATTAATTGGAATGGTTTTATTCTGGGTTGTTTGGTTTTATTGTCTGTGATCATATGAAAAGTTATTCTGAAGGAAACATGACAATATAATAGCTAGTGCTGATTTAATATCATCTTGTTTTGAAGTTCCACCAAGCTTTTATTCTTCTGTCTCCATTGGTTTATCATGCTGTATTTTACTGGATTTTATTACATGTGATAGTATAAACAAAATTTTTTATAGACAAGGAGATAGTATAAAAACCATTGTTTACTTTCTGTTAGTTGGTTCTAAATACCTTGTAATACTGTCATTCTTTTGAATGGTTTTACACTGTCATGTTGTGTTTGATGCTATAATATATGAAGTTATACTCACATATTTCAAGGAAAGAAACACTATGGTAGCTACTGGTATGTCGGGTTATCTTGTGGTGAAACACTATGTTGCTTAAATTGTTCTGACCTGTGTTATTATGTTTTTATGTCCTCTTTTATCTTAATCTCCTGCTTTTTAAAATTTTTTTAATAATAAAAAAACTCCAAAACAATATTATTGGTAATTAAACTGGACTTTCTTGCTGAACTGTAGTCCCAACTTTTTTTTTTTTTTTTTTTTTTTTTACTTTTTCTTTTGAGATGAGGTCTCTAAGTGACTAAACTGCCTAGGCTGGGCTCAAATTTGTAATCCTTCTGCCTCAGCTTCCCAGGGTGCTGGGAACACAGATATGTACCATCACATCTGGGTTGTTTTTATTTTAATTCTCTACCCGTTCTGCAAACAACTTTAATGATGATATTAAAGATAGTTTATCCTAAAGGGTAAATGTAAAATTGATCTTTTAAAAATTTTAGTACAACCCATGAATAGAGTAAATGTTTATGTAGCTCAATGGTAAAGTACTTGCTCACCATGTAAGGTCTTGGGTTCATCCTCAGTATGGGAAAAAAAATGAAGGAAGAAAAAAAGAGAGAAAGAACTCTAAAGTGCTCTGAATTTGCACATGTTATTTTCATAAAATACATAGTTGATAGAAACAAAAAGAACACAAAATTAGGTAAAGTTCTCCCTCCTGAAATGATAATATGATCAGCTTTCCTTTACAATGTAATTCAACCAATGGGAAGTTTCTTCTTGCCAAGAGGGAATAATAGGGTCTGGATTCAGTTGTTTTAACTGGGACAATTTAAAAATATAAAAAGTATATTTAATAACAATTATCAAGATGTTGGTCATCAATGAAAGACAGTAAAGTGGTCTAGTTTTGAATGCCCCCCAACTTCATGTTCACAGAGGCAGTGCTGGTGGAAGGTGATTGAGTCATGGGGCCATGATACTTATCTGTGATTGGCTTAATAGCTGAAGTGCTGGAGGTGGGGACTGGTGACGAGGTAGGTCACAGGCAATCTAGAAGGGTACATCTCCCTCCCTAATACCACCCTTCTATCTGCTTCCTGACCACCCAGATGTGAACAGCTTTTTCTGTGCTGTGCTCCTCTGTCTTGTGGTTCTGTCTTGCAGCTGGCCAACTACTGACTAAATTGTGTTGACTAAACTATTGGCAATCAGTTGAAACTTCTTTTGCTTAGTTTAGAGAGAAATCGTGAATAGGCAAAGTAGTCCTGCTAGTACCCCTGATGCCACTGGACAACAACAGATAATGCTGCTTGACTTTGGTCAGCACAGCCAGCTTTGGGTCACTGCCACCATCCAGAGACTCTGCTAGGTGTTGGTCTCTGCTAGCCACCACTGTTCAATGCCAGTTTATGCCATTGGCTGACTCTGCTAGTTGCTACTCTCTGTTTCTGATGATCATTGGCTGCTGGTCTCTGGAACTCTGTGGGGCTAATAAACCTTAGGGTTTATTGCTCTTTCCTTTAAAATGACTGCTCTGTCTATCCTACTTAGGACAAGAATCCTGAGTAGATTTATAGGACATACTGAGCTCATACTATTTGGGAAATCATGGACAAATTTATAAGACTTCTAGAGAAGGTCTTATACAGAACTTGTATAGTGGAATGGGGGTGAAAGCAATCAATAAACCAGTTAGTGTGCTCCAAGACTAACTGGAGAAGTATGAGAGGAGTGCTGCTTGCTTGCAAGCTTGTGATTGGTCCTAGTGTAATTCCGTGATTGGTTCAAATTTGAACCTGCTGGGCTGGAGATTTAGCTCAGAGGCAAAAGTGCCTGCCCGGCAAGCATGAGGTCATGAGTTAGATCCCCAATAGTACCAAAAAAAAAAAAAAAAAAAAAAGTTGGACCTGCTGATTGCTTGCAAGTGCAGGCCTGTGATGGTTCAAGTGGATGGGAGGCTTCAGGATGGTGATTCAGTGAGAGGAGAGGGCAACAACAGCTGTTTGGTTGACAGTTGTCACATCTTCATGAACAAAACTTTAGTGTTTTCATTCTCTGGTTCCCCACTTTGTTTAATGTTACTACTATAACTACTAAGATCTAGTTATCTCTAGATGGCTAGTTAACTTTACACTATTGCTGTTGAAAACTGTTCTATTCCAACCAAAGTTGTTCCACTTAGTAGATATTTACTATAGGCCAATATTTGGTTTATCTTAGTGTTCATACTATAATTATAGATCTCTTTTCTATGGGTAAGATGTTATGTACATATACCAATTCCCCACAAGGAATGTAAATATTATGTACTGCAAACACATATCAAAAAAACCCCAAAAAACCAGGAATCAAGAGATGGATGGAGAGGGAGGGAGGGAGGGGAAAGGGGATAAAAAATGAATTAAGATGTATTATATACATGTACCAACTCCCCACAAGGAATGTAAATATTATTTGCTACAACAAACCTGTACTAATAAAGAAAACTGTCTGAAAAAAATAAAGATCGTCCACCCTGATCTTTGTCACATCAGTGTGGTTCCTCTTTCCTCAAAGTGGTGGCAGCACATCTAGAGTGGTAGGACAGGGGAGGGACACCATGGCTGACTTGGAGTGGCTGTGGAGCAACCTCATGGGTGGCAGGAGGACCCCGAGGCAAGTTGTTCCCATTCATTCTGTGTTACTGGGGAGCACAGGGTGGCAAAGGAGAGGGGAATGACAGCCATTGCCAACCTACATCACCTCTGCTCTGCACAGCAAAAAGGGGAGAGTCAGGTACTTGCTCCTGTCTCAAGCCCAAAATAAACCCCTCCTTCTCTGAGTTGTGGGTATTGAGTCTTGGCAATGAGAAAATGACTGAGACAGTGATTCCTAAGAGACAGGAGGCAGGTGAAGTGAGCCCTATAATTGCTGCAAGTTACTTCTTAGACTGGGTCAAGTATTAGGAAAGGGAAGTTCAGTGAATCTGAAGGCACCCCTGAGTTGAGGATTGATGCTTCAGGTGTTTGCAAGCAAGGTGGATAGACATCAAGGCAAAAATATCAGAAAGGAAACTGCTGCATAGAGAGAGGACTCCAGGAATCTACAGAGGGTTCCTCTTGAGTATTTTGCTGAGTTTAGATCAGTGCTACTCACCCAGGGCCAAAAACAGTATCAGCCTTCACCAAACAGATTGAAAAAGCTATAAACCATGGAGTAAGGTAAAATGCACAAAGGGTGTAGCCTCAATGATAAGATTAAAGTATAAAAATGAGTTCTAACCTAAATACTATTCTGGTTCTATCTAATGAAGTTTAAAAGAACAATCTGAAGGTGTCATATTATTTCCAAGAAACTTAACTACATGTTATCACAAAATGCAAAAATAGACAGAGGTGGTAAAAAAAAAAAAAAGTACACATACTTCAGGAAAAGAAAACCTTGTACAAACATTTTATCTTTCTTTTTTTTTTCCCCCCAGTACGGGGGATCGAACTCATGACCAAGCGCTTGCAAGTACAAACATTTTAATACTAAATGTGAGGCATCATGAGAGTAATACAAATTATCTTTGGCCTCTACGATTAGAACTGGTGCTCAAAGTGATGACCATTAGCTTCCAACATATATTAGTATGCTGAACAGCTCCTTGGGTAACCTTGGTCATTGAGATTGCTGTACATGAATTTTCATTTTTTTCTCTAAGGAACAGTATGGTGGTGGTTTTCCCGCAATATATGACATCCTATAATACTCCCCCATATGAGGATAATACTATCTGTTGAAAAAATATCATACTATTTTTTTCTTTTCCTGAAGTGTGTATACATGTTTTGGTGGAGCCTTTACATATATCTAACATCTAATATTCACAAGGCCAAACTCACAATGTCTGGTATCCAGTGAAAGACTGCCAGGCATGCAAAATAGCAGAAAATTGTGGTCCATAATGAGGAGAAGCACCAGCCAATTGAAACTGATCTAGAAATGACACATATGACAAGAATTAGTACACAAAGAGTTAATATATTTCTCCTGGCCGAGAAACTAAAGAAAAGCTGGAGCATATTAAACATAAACATATATTTTTTAAAAACTCTAACTGAACTTCTTAAGATGAAAACTATACTAAAACGGAAAATACACTAGGTATAACGAACAGCAATTAAACACAGCAGAAGAAACTAATAGAATTATAAAATAGCAGTAGAAACTATCCAAAGCTGAAAACTAAAAATAAGCAAAAAAAACCCAAAACTAAAAATAAGCATGGCATATGAGTTGCCTAATGTACACAAATTAGTCTGTGAAATAAAGAAATGAGGGAACAGACAAAATACCTGAAGAACTACTACAAATTTTTTAATTTAATTAAAATTATAACCCACAGACCTAACAAGTTCAATCAACTTCTAGAGTTTAAGAAACTTGAACATCATAGCATATCATAATTCAGTTCCTTAAAACAAATAATAAGCAGAAAGTCTTTTAAAAAGCCAGAAGAGCCAGGCATGTTGACACATGCATAGAATCTCAACTACTTGCGAGGTGAAGGCACAAAGATATGAAGATTGTAAGCAAGTTCAAGGCCCTCCTGGGCAGCTTAGTAAGA
Organism: Cavia porcellus; assembly: GCF_034190915.1. NCBI lineage: Eukaryota > Metazoa > Chordata > Mammalia > Rodentia > Caviidae > Cavia > Cavia porcellus. Next base: position 38,460,944 of record NW_026947489.1, read on the forward strand.
GCCTGTCTCAAAATAAAAATGAATAAATGTTTAAAAGAGGAGGGATGTAGTCTGGAGCTCCCTAGGTGGAAGCTCCATATCAAAAGGAGGAGAAGGGGGTAGGGAAGGGAAGAGGGAGAAAGAAAGGATAAGATGGAGGAAGCGGAGGGAGGGGAGGGTTATGGAAGGAAAGGGAAGAGAGAGAAAAAGATACATTATATAGAAGTGAGTAAAAATACCAAATTTCTCAACATAAAAAATGAATTTAGGAGACAGTGGAGAAATAGCTTTAAGTTATTGAAAGAAAAAATACAGTCAATTTAAAATGGTCTTGAAAAATTAAGACATTTCCAGCTATTAAGAAGTTCAAGGAATTCATCAGCAGAGGGGTCTAACAATAGGAAATATTGAAATGTTTCAGGCAAAATAAAATAATACCAAAAGCAAATATGGATTTACATAAAAGAATGGAAAGCTCTAGAAATAGTTAACTATGTGAGTAAATTCAAACATTTCTATGTTTATTTTTAAAATCTCTTTAAAAGACAATTGACTAAAAAAAATAACAACAATATATTACCCAATTTTCAAAACAAGAAGGGAAATGTTAATAACGCATTAGAGAAATGAAAGGTACTGTTCCTAGGTTATTGTACTTTGTGTGAAGTGATATAAAATCACCTGAAGGTACTCCAAGTGTGGTTTGGATCTAAAACATCCCCCCAAAGCACATAGGAGGATTGGTCCCCAGTGCAGCAGGTTCGGAGGTAGGGCTTTTGGAAAGCAATTGGATTGGGGGCTCTGGCCTCATCACTGAGTTAGACAAGTGGTAGTGAACCTACGGCCCATGTGCAACTGTTGGCTCTTTGTATCTCTGAAAGCTCTATGAGATTCATCATCACTAATGGAGCATAGCTTCACAGGCCAGTTTTTGTCCCTTTCCTTCACCTTCTCCCTCTTCCTCTCTTTCCTGGCATCTTTGCCTGCCTTGAGCTCCCCACAATGCTGTTCAACAGGGTCCAGTGACCACAGACAAAAAACTTTCAAACTAGGAGCCAAAATAAACCTTTTTTCTTTTAATTTTCTACTGTATTTTGCATAGCAGTTGAAAGCTGAATAACACAGTAGTCAATGATAAAGATATATACTATAATAGTACAACAAAAAATTGAAGCTGATAAATCATAAGGATTAAAATAAATCACACAACATTCATCTGGACATCTTCAGGAACTAGAAAGAATGGCAAACCAGTCTTACGCTCAAAGAGGGAAAGAAATAATAAAGATTAGTACAAAAATAAATAAAAAGAGGATAAAAAACCAGAAATTCAATTGAATCAAAAGATGATTCTTTGAAAAAAAAGTCAAGAAATTGTCAAACCTTTAGCTATATTGACTAAAAATAAAACTCAAAATACTAAAACCAGATGAAAGTATAGCTATTGCTACCAATTCTATAGAACTAAAAAGGATTCTAGTGGGGAGGGTGGCATATTCCTAGAATTTCAGCACTTAGGAGGCTGAGGCAGGAGGACTGCTGAGAATTCAAGGCTAACCTGGGCTACATAGTGAGTTCAAGGCTAGTCTAAACTGCATAGTAAGACTGTTTCAAAAAAATTTTTTTAAATAGAAATAAAAAAGGATTGCAGGATGAAGCTATGATAAATTGTATTCCAACAAATTGGATGGCTTAGGATGAAATACCAAAACTGACCACAAATACCTGAATTAGACTTACAGCTAGAATAAAAACTGAATTCGCAATCAAAAACCTTCTACTATGAACTAAATTGTGAACCTCTCCCATTTTTAGGGGACATTGAATTCCTGACTTCAGTATGGTAGTATTTGGAGATGTGGTCTTTGGGAAGTAATTAGGTTTAAATAGGGTCAAGATGATGTTGGCACCCTTAAAAGAAGAGATATAAATGCCCTCAAGTTCATCCTTTGCATGGTGAGGATGCAGTGAGAAAACAAGAGTCTGCTAGCCAGCAAGCGACCCCCCTCCAGCACCTGACAGAGCTGGTACTCTCATCTTAGACCTCTCAGCCTCCAGACCTGTGAGAACTAAATGTCTGTCACTGGAAGCCACACAGTCTGTAGTAGTTCGTTATTGTAGTCCAAGCAGATTAGTACATGTTTCAGTCTAAGCAAAGATGCAGGACCAGGTCTTCATTGGCAAAGTTTACCAAAAATTTATAGAACAATTAGTGTCAAGCTGGGCTGGTAGTACATGCCTGTATTCCCAGCACTTGAGAGGCTGAGGCAGGAAGATCACCATGAGTTGGAGGCCAGCTTGCACTACATAATGATACCCTCTCACAAAATCAAAACAAAGAATTAGTATTATCTTTCTCATGCATACTATTTCCCCAAGTTGAAAAGATAAGAATATTTCCTAACTTTTTCTAGAGGACCAGCATTGTCTGGTTACCAAAGCAATTAAGGAAATCCCAAGAAAATTATAAACCAGTATTCTTTTTTTTTTTTAACAGTAGCAAAATTTTATTAAAGGTGGGAAGAGAAAAAGGCTCTGTAGGGTGAGTTTGGGTCAAGTAAAAGTAAGAAAAGAAAGCATGGCCTACAGTGTGAGGACAGGCCACTATGCTGAAGAAAGCACAATGACCATAAACCAATATTCTTTTTTCTCTTTTTTTTTTTTTTATTGGTCCCAGGGATTGAACTCACAACCTTGCACTTACCAAGCAAGCACTTGAACTGCTGAGCTAAATCGCTGGCCCTAAACAAATACTCTTTTTTTTTGTCTTTTTCCTTTTTATCGGTACTGGGGATCGAATTCATGACTGCCTGCTTGCAAGGCAGGCGCTTATGCTGCTGAGCTAAATCCCCAGCCCCTAAACCAATATTCTTTATGAATATAGATACAAAAATCTTCTAGGGAAAAAACTAGCAAACTTAAGCAACATATTAAAAAGACTGCAAGCCATGACCAACTGGGACTTATCTCAAGAATGAAATGGTAGCTCAACATACAAAAACCAATCAATGTAATATACTACATTCACAAGAAAACGATAAGAAAACAACATGATTGTCTCAGGTGAGGCAGGAAAAGGCATTTGACAGAATTTGCTCTTTCTCATGCTAAAAAGAATAGTCTAGGCCAAGTCTGATGTCTCATGCCCGTAATCCCAGCACTCAGGAGGCTAAGGTTGGAGGAATCTGTGAATTTGAGGCAACCTGGGCTACACAGTGCTGACTGCACTATAAAGAGAGACCCTGTGTCAAAAACAAAAAGAAAGAAAAAAAAGCCAAAAATAAACAAATAAACAAAATAATCTTGAAAAGGAAGACTAAAACTGAAATATTCACATTTCCAGTTCTAGACCTTACTATGAAGTAATAGTAATCACAATAGTGTGGTACTGGCATAAGAACAGAACAGGCATTTAAACCAGTAGAATAGAATAGCCCAAAATAAAATTTCACAAAAATGGCCATTGTTCAACAAGGGTGTCAAGATCATTCAATGGGGGAAAGGGTAATCTTTTCAACAAATAGTGATGGCAAATTAGATATCCATATGCAACAGAATGAAGCTGGATCCTTACCTCAGACAATATACAAAAAAAGAAAAACAAACACCCAAAATCAATTAAAGAACTAAATGTAAGAGCTAAAGCCAAGAACCTAGAAGAAAATAGAGGAGAAATATGTATGATTTTGGATCTGGCAATAGGCTGAGTACGCATTAAAAGTACAGGCAACAAAAAATAGACAAACCAGAATTAATCAAAATTAAACACTTTTAGGACTGGGACTGTAGCTCAGTGCTAGAGCATTTGCCTAATACACACAAGGGTCTGGGTTTGATCCCCAGTATCATAAAAATTAAATTAAATTTATAAAATTTATAAACTAAACACATTTTTGCATAGCACAGGACAGTATCACAAAAGTGATAACACATGGAATGGGAGACAATATTTGCAAATAAACCTGGGAAGAGAGTTATATCCAGAATATATAAAGAAACTTCTGCAACTCCCCAACAAAGTATCAAACAACCCAATTGACAAGTAGACAAAAAACAAATACATATTTCTCCAAGAAGATATATAAATGGCAATAAACACAAGAAAAGATGCTCAAGGTCATTAATTATTAGAGAAATACAAATAAAAATCACAATGAGATGCTCATACCCACCAGGATGGCAGTTACAAAAACAACAGAAAGCAAGTATTATTAAGGATATGGAGAAATCAGGATCCTTGAGCACTAATGACAGGTATGTAAATAAGTGGTGCAGCCACTATGGTGTGCAGTGTGTGAGGTCACATGGCTTCTCCAAAAATTAAAGATAGCCAAGGATGTGGCACACACCTATTAATCCCAGCACTTGGAAGGTGAGACACGAGGATCACTGTGAATATGAGGCCACTCTGGGCCTCAAGTGAGTTCAAATGAGTCCAGGCTAAATTACATAGCAAAACTCTGCCTCAAAAGAATCAACAAAAAAAGAGGATGTAGTTCAGTGGAACACAGCTGCCTAAGATGTGCGAGTTCCTGGTTCAATCCCAGCACCGAAAAAAAGAAAGAAAGAAAGAAAGAAAGAAAGAAAGAAAGAAAGAAAGAAAGAAAAGAAAAAGAGTTAGACTTTGGGAAAAAACTACAAATACAGCATTATGAATAAAAGATTTATTGGATTTATGCATATTAAAAGCATAACAAGGGAATATTGTAAACAACTTTATGCTAGTTAGTATATTCAATAACTTAGATGAAATAGACAAATTCTTTACAAGACTGAACAAGACTATCAGAACTCATTCAAGAAAAATATAAATAATCCAAATAGATATACATGTATTAACAATTTAATTCACACAAACTATTCCAGAAAACTGAAAATCCAGGATCTTCATAACCTGTTCAATGTGACCAGCATTATTCAAAACCAGACAGACATTGCAAGAAAGCACTAGGTTACAGACTAACATTCCTCATGTACACAGATGTAAACTTTAGCAAATAAAATACAGCAATATATAAAAGGTATACACATCATGACAGGTACAGTTTATTCTAGAAATTTAAGCTTATTTCAACATGGAAAATTTACCAACCAAGGCAGGGGATACAGCTCAGTGGCACAAACACCTATCTAGCAAGTACAAAGTCCTAGGTTTGATTCTAAGCACAAAAAAGAAAAGAAAAGAAAAGAAAATTCATCAAACACATCAACAGACTAGAGAAGAAGGATCATATGATCATTTCAACTGATACAGTAGAAGAATTTGATAGAGTATATGTATTCAAGTGCCCAGCCAAGAACAAGGCCCCAGCACCATACGGGGACACACTTCAGCTAGCTGCACATTCCAGAGGCTCTGAACTCCTCCCAGCCAGAGGCAAGGTCCAGGCAGTGCCACACTTGGAGTCATGCTCCACCTAGCCACCTGGGTCCTAGAGGTTCTGAACTCCATCCAGCAAGGTATAAGGCCCCAGCACTGCACTCCAGGGGTGTGTCTTCACTAGCTGCAGAGAGGATCCAAACTCTGCCTAGCCGAACATCCAGTGCAATCTATCAGGAGAATTCCCTGCCAGCCTCACTAGTCACAGAGATAACTAGCCCAGCCCAGCCCAGAGCCCCAAAGCTGCCCATCAGGGAGCGACGTCAGGTTTGGAGAATTTGAGCTTTGCACATCAGAGCACAAAGCCCCAGCTCCATAGTTCAGCAGTATGGCCCAGCTAGCCAAATGTTGGGTCCCAGAGGTTCCAAACTCTACCCAGCCAGGAACAAAGCCCTGGCGACACACTGGGGATGCATCCCTACTAGCCACCTGGGTACCAGAGGTTCTTAACGCCACTCAACTAGGTTCTAGGCCAGAGCACCATACTCCTGGAGTGTGTCCCTGCTAGCAACAAGAGGATCCAACCTCTGCACAGCTGAGCATCCCAGAGCAACCCAGTGCAGTACATCAGGGGAACACCTGGCCAACCTCAGAAGCCACAGAGCACAAGGATCCATAGGTTGGGAGTGTACCCCAGCTAGCCATGGGGATTTGGGAGGATTGAAACTCTGCCCAGTGCAACATCCTACTGCAATCAATCAGAAGGATGTCTGACCAACCACATGGGTCCCAGCGGGAAATGACAAAATGAAAGAGCAAGAGGCAGTCTCAGTCCTCCAGCTCATTGAGAACCAATCCAAGAGACACTGAAATGGAAGACACTGGAAATTGCACAACTGAACTTTCTGAAATGATAGCAAATGAAGTAAAGAAACAACTCTATGAAGTTATAGAGGAAATCAGGTCAAAAATAATTTCTCAGGTAAAAAATGAAATGACAGACATTATGAAAGAAATGCTGTGTGTATCTAAAGAAGATCTAGATAAAAAAATAGAGGAACATAATAAAATGATGGACACCTTGAATGAACAATATAAGACAGAATTAGAATGTACGAAACAGATTCAAAGGGATATTCAAGAAATTAAAAATTCCATTGAAAGCTGGCAAAACCACTTGAGTGAAGCTGAAGACAGACTCTCAGATCTTGACAGGATAGAAGATTATGAGCACAAAATAAAAGATCTCTTAAAAATAACAAGGAAACGGGGGCTGGGGATTTAGCTCAGCGGCATAAGCGCCTGCCTTGGAAGCAGGCAGTTGTGAGTTCGATCCCCAGTACTGATAAAAAGACAAAACAAACAAACAAACAAACAAAAATAACAAGGAACCAGGAAACAATTCAACAGCTGCAAGATGATGCAAAGAGAAACAACATAAGATTGATAGGTGTTGATGAAAAAGCAGAGGTCAACACAAACGACCTGTGAAGACCATTTGCAGAAATAATAACAGAAAAATTTCTAAACATGGGAAAAGAATCTGATATACAGATAAGTGAGGCATACAGGACCCCAATTAACCACAGCCAAAATTAAATCTTCACCCAGACATACAATAATTAGGATCTCAGAAATTCAACACAAGAACAGAATACTAAAAGCTGTCAGAGAAAAGAAACAGATCACCTATGGAGGAAAGTCTATCAGAATCATGGCAGACTTCTAAATACAAACCTTCAAGTCAAGAAGAGCTTGCAGTGAAATATTTCGAGTCCTGAAGGAAAACAACTTTCAACCCAGATTGATGTATCCTGAAAAACTGTTTGAAAATAGATACAGAAATAAGATACTTCCATAAAAAAAGAACTGAAGAAATTCATGACCACCACACCAACACTACAAGAAGTACTGAAAGACATTCTAGAAAGAGACAAAGATAACTACAATCCCAAGAACAACAACAAAAGGAAACCACTAAGCAGGGCAAATAATTAAACAGAAAAAGTAGAAAACCAACAATAGAAGATAACATGACAATGATAAGTCAGTACTTACCAGTTATATCCATCAATGTAAATGGTCTCAACTCACCAATAAAAATAAACAGACTAGCAGAGTGCATTAAGAAACAAAACCCAACAATATTCTGTCTCCAAGAAACACATTTAACTCAAAAGGAAATTCATAGACTAAAAGTCAAAGGATGGAATACAATACTCCATGCAACCGGAACCCAGAAAAAAGCAGGGATAGCTATTTTGTTTGCAGACAATATGAACTGCAAAGCAAAAATGATCAAAAGAGATAAAGCAAGTTACTACATACTTGTTAGGGGCAAACTTGAAGAGGAAAAGATTACAATCATAATTATATATGCACCAAATATGGGAGAACCCAACTATGTAAGACAAATCTTAATAGACATGAAAAACCAAATAAACAATAATACAGTTATAATGGAGGAATGTAACACCCCATTGTCACAAAGAGTCACATCGACCAAACAAAATATCAGCAAAGAAATAACAGAATTAAATCAAACTTGCAAACAAGTGGACCTAGTAGATATGTACAGAGTGTTCCACCCAACAATATCAGAATACATATTCTTCTCATGGGTCATTCTTTAAAATAGATCATATACTAACTCATAGAATATGCTTAAATAAATGCAAAGGTATTGAAATAATACTATGCATATTTATCTGACCATAGCACAATAAAATTGGAAATTAATGATAACCCCACAATAAGCCCATAAACATATGGAAATTAAATAACACCCTCTTTAACAACCAGTGGGCCACAGAAGATATTAAAGAAGAAATTAAACAATATCTACAATGGAACAAAAACACAAATACAAGTTACTGGAACCTATGGAACACAATAAAAGCAGTCCTCAGAGGGAAATTTACAGCACAAAACTCCCATATTAGGAAAAATGGAAACAACATTATAAAAAACTTAATGCTGCACTCAGACTTCTAGAAAAAGTACAGCAAGTCAAGCTCAAAGCCCAAAGAAGGCAGGAAATTATAAAGATCATAGCAGAAATTAATGCAATTGAAACTAAGAAAACAATACAAAGAATTAATGAATTGAAGAGTTGATTCTTGGAAAGAATAGATAAAATTGATAAACCCATAGCCAACCTTATCAAAAAGAGGAAAGAAAAATCCTGCAATAAGAAATGAAATGGGGGGGGGGCTGGGGATTTAGCTCAGCGGCATAAGCATCTGCCTTGCAAGCAGGCAGTTGTCAGTTCGATCCCTGGTACCGATAAAAATGAAAAAGACAAAAAAAAAAAAAAAAAAAAAAAAGAAGAAATGAAATGGGAGAAATCACTCTAGATCTTGTGGAAATACAGAAGATCATCAATACTTAGTTTGAAAACTTTACTCTCATAGGTTTGACAACACAGAAGAAACGGACAGATTCCTAGAAACATATGAATTATCAAAGCTGAATCAGGAAGGTATAAAACTGTTGAATAACTCAATTTCAGTTCATTAAATTGAAAATGTAATTAGAACCTTACCAACAAAGAAAAGCCTAGGTCCTGATGGATTCACTGCAGAATTCTACAAGACATTTAGGGAAGACTTAATTCCAAGATTCCTCAAACTCTTCAATGAAATTAAAAGGAAAGCACTTCTCCCTAACTCATTCCTGGAAGCAAGTATTACCCTAATACCAAAGCCAGAGAAAGACCCGACCAAAAAAGAAACAGGCCAATCTCTCTAATGAACATAGATGCAAAAATTCTCAATAAAATACTGGCAAAGAGAATGCAACATGTCATCAGGAAGATTATAGATCCATGATCAAGTAGGATTCATCCCAAGAATCCTGGAGTAGTTCAATATGTACAAATCAATAAATGTAATATACCATATCAACAGAGCCAAGGCAAGAACCACACGGTCATCTCAATAGATGCAGAAAAAGCTTTCAACAAAATCTAACACTCATTCATGATAAAAATAAACCCTACAGAAAATTGGAATAGGTGGTCTCTCCTCAATCTGATAAAAGCTATATATGATAAACAGCCAATATCTTACTAAATGGACAAAAACTGAAAAATTTCAACCTAAAATCAGGGACAGGACAAGGATGTGCATTATCACCACTCTTAATCAATATAGTTCTAGAAACATTAGCCAGAGCAGTTAGACAAGGAAGAGAAATAAAAAGAATAAGGATAGGAAAGGAAGAAGTTAAATTATCATTATTTGCAGATGATATGATACTCTACATAGAAGACCCCCAAAATTCCATTGAAAGACTTCTAGATGTGATAATGAAATTCAGCAATGTAGCTGGATATAAGTTCAGCGCTCAAAAATCAGTAACATTCTTGTACACAACAAACTCACTGAGAGAGAAATAAGGGAAACTGCAACCTTCACTATGGCATCCAAAAAATGAAATACTTAGGAATCAATATAACAAAGAAAGTAAAAGATCTGTACAGTAAAAACTACATTACTCTGAAAAAGGAAATTGAAGAGGATTTCAGAAAATGGAAATATATTCCCTGTTCATGGATAGAAAGAACAAACATTGTGAAAATGGCCATTCTCCCAAAATTGTTATATAGATTTAATGCAGTTCCAATCAAAACACCATTTGCATACCTCACAGATCTAGAAAAGTTCATCTGGAATCAGAAGAGACCTAGAATAGCAAAGGCAATTCTGGGCAACAAAGTTGAGGCAGGAGGCATCACAATCTCTACTTGAAATTATATTACAAAGCTACTGTGATAAAATCAGCATGGTATTGGAATAAAAACAGACCTGAAGATCAATGGAATAGATTAGAAGTTACAGCCACAACTACAGACTCACTCAGCCACCTCATCTTTGACATGTACACTGGAAGAAAGATAGCTACTTTAATAAATGGTGCTGGAAAAACTGGCTCTCCATATGCTGAGAACCAGATCCATGTCTATCACCATGCACTAAAGTCAAAATGGATCAAAGATCTAAATATTAAAACAGACACACAAAATCTACTGGAAGACAATGTAGGTAAAAATCTTCACAACATAGGAGTAGGCAGAGAGTTCCTGAACAAAAATCAAACTGCATGGGGAATACTTCCTAGAATCAACAACTGAGATCTCTTAATAAAATGTTTTTGCATGTCAAAGGAAATCTCCAACACAGTGAAAAGAAAACCCACAAGTTGAGAAAATATCTTAGCCAACTGTCCCTCAAAGGATTTCTATCTAGAACTTACAGAGAATTTAAAAAATCAGGCCCCCAAAATTCATGGGCTCAATCCAAAAATGGGCATCTGAGATGAATTCACACTTCTCAGATGAAGAAATACAAATGAAAAAATAAATATATGAAAAACTGTTCAACATAAATAGTCATTTGGGAAATTCAGATTAAAACACTGAGATTCCATCTCACCCCAGAAAGAATGGCAAAGAAGAAATCAACCAACAACAAATGCTGGAGGGATTGGGGGGAAAAAGGAAGTCTTCTCCAATGTTGGTGAGAGAGTAAACTGGTACAACCACTGTGGAATTCAGTGTGGAGATTGCTCAACAAGCTAGGATTAGAGATTCCATTTGATCCAGCTATCCTGCTTCCGGGCATTTTCCCAGAAGAATTGAAAACATCATACCACAGTGATATATGGGCACCCATGTTTATAGCAGCACAATTTTAATAGCCAAATCTTGGAAACAGCTTGGACTATATAGTGAGACCTAGTCTCAAAAAACAAAAAAACAAACAAACCAAAAAAATTGCTCTTCTGTCCTAATAACTTCACACTAGAAGTTCTAGCTGATGAAATAAGACAAGAAAAATATTAAAAGACGCAGATTAAAATGAAAGGAATAAAATGATCTTTATTCTCACTTAACATAAGTGCCCATCAATCAAGGAATAGATAAAAAAAATGTGGTATTTTTATACAATGGAGTACCACTCAGCTATAAAGAAAGACTGCATCAAAACTTTTATAAGTCAATGCAACTTGAGATCATGCTCATAAGTGAAATAAATGCAACTCACATGTGTAAATACCATATTGTCTTTCTAGAGTAAGAAACTGAAAAATTATATACGTTCCAAAATCTACAATGAATACTGTGTAAGAGTAAGAAACTGTTCAAAGAGGAAAAGTAATTGGAATAAGGGGAAGGAGGAAAGAAGGAAGTCAAAAGGAAAAAGACATAAATGTGTGTGTGTGTGTATGATAGCTCAACTGACTCCACTACTAATTGTATGGGTTATTGAAAAAGAACAGTTAATATTCATATGTTTAGATCAATTTTATATGTTTATATCTGTTAATTTAAGCAACCTCTTGAGGTAACAATGTGCAATATTACAACCATTGTCAAATTCCTATCATTTTGTTTTGTAAAACTATACCATTGTATTTGTTTCTTATTGTTGTTTATCTGTATTGCTTTTTGTTTTTATTTTCTTGTTTTTTTAATGCTAAATTAAAAAACCCAGAATATATATATTCATGATAAACTCTCTAGGCAAGCTAGGAACAGAAAAGAATACCCATGACTTGATAGAAGGGTATCTGTGAAGAACCTATAGAACACATTACATTTAATAATGAAAAAAGATGCTTTCCCCTTAAGATAAGAAGTAAGACAGGCAGATCTGCTCTTCTGTCATAATAACTTTGTACCAGAAGTTCTAGCTGATGAAATAAGACAAAAAAATTAAAAAATTAAAAAATTAAAGGAATAAAATGATCTTTATTCTCACTTAACATAACCAATTTTTTGGGGTGTGTGTGTGTGTGTGTGTGTGTGTGTGTGTGTGTTTGTGGTACCAGGGATTGAACTCATGACCTCACACTTATGCCAGGCAGACACTTATGCCACTGAGCTAAATCCCCAGCCCTGTTTTTGTTTTTTGAGACTAGGTCTCACTATATAGTCCACGCTGGTCTTGAATTCACTATGTAGCCCAGGTTGGCCTCCAACACATAGTAAATCTCCTGCCTCAGCCTCCTGAGTACTAGGATTTCAGGTGTACACCACCACATCTCACTTGAACATGATCAGTTTATATAGAAAACTTGATCTATTATAAAACACTCCCTAGAACTAAAAAGCGGGCTATATGACTGTGAGATTCAAGATAAATATAAAAATTAATAATTCTACATACTACAAGTAAGGAATCAGAAATTAGGAATTTTAAAATACCATTCACCAATAAATACTGTATACTGAATGATACAGATGAATTTGAAAATAGTTATTTTGAGTAAAAGTCATACCAAAAAGTATATATTACATGATTTATATAAAGTTCTAGAAGATATGAACTAATACACAGCAACAACAGCAAAACAGATGAGTTATCACCTGGAGACTAGAAGTGAAGAATGAGTTTCCAGAGGAAAGACTGGAAAAGAAGAATTAGAAAGGAGCAAAATAAACTGTTCTAGGTAATAAATATGTTCATTTTCTTGACAGTTTCATGGATGTATAAGTTTCAAATCTTATCAAATTGCACATTTTAAATATGTGTAGTTTATTGTATGCTCATAACTTTTATTTTTTTAGTACTAGGAATCGAACTCATGATCTTGCATGATCTTGCTAGGCATGCACCATGCCACTGAGCTATATCCCCAGAACCCATCCACAATTTTTTTAAATACCTTTTTTTTTTTTTTTTGGTGCCAGGGATTGAATTCACAATCTCGCATTTGCCAAGCAGGCACTTAGGCTTCTGAGCTAAATCCCTGGCCTTAAAATACTTTTTAAAAGCACGTTTTTCAATTTTGAAGGTAGGTTTGGGTCATTGTTTAAAGTTTCCTATTGGTATCTAATATGGTTTAGTTCTGAAATGTTGTCCAGAAGTCATTTGGAAGTAGGGCCTGGCCAAAGACTTCTCTCTCTTTTTCTCTGTGCTTCCTGTCACCATGATATGACCCACATTCCTTTGTCCAGGCCCTGTTACTATGCAGTTTCTGCCTTGGAGTTGGTTAACCATGGACTGAGCCAATCAGTCATGGACAGAATCCTCTGAGAACCACAAACCAAAACAAAACTCTCCTCCTTTAAGTTTTGGGTATCCAGTATCTTGTTCCAGAGATAGCAAAGTGACTGATAGAGCATTTCACTTTTTATGCTTCTCACATTTGACCTCGGGAACTTTTTCTTGATGAGAAAGGAAAAACACAAACATACACATACACATCCAACTTTCCAAAATATTAGTCTTCAATCTAAAACTGGTTTTCACACATTTTTTTTAACAATTTATCTTGGCACTTTCACTGCTATTCAGTTTGTCTCAGCTACTAGGGTTGTAATGGTAGAGCTGGTTTCTAAAGGAACCACAGACAAGAAGGTACCAAACTCAGAAGGCTGGAGATAGGGCACAGCTCTACTCATCAGGAGTTAGGATAAGAAGCCCTTTTCCACTATATTTCTTGAGACCCACAAGAGGAAGGAGGAAACACATCTCTAGAGGAAATGTATCAAAGCACACTCAAGAGAGGAGACAAGAGCTGACAGCAGCAGGGAAAATGTGCTAGTCACAGCACCATGACAAAAAGAGCTCAGGAGCAGGGCTGAAATGCTAAACCATTGGGCCACATCTAATTCTATCCATCCCAGATTCTCCTCAACCAGCCTTGCACCTTTTCTGTCTTTCTGAGAATCTGCCTGTTCATTATTCTTTGGTTCTATCATTTCTGTAATACAGGAGTGGTACAGCTAGTGATCAACAGACCCAGTCCAGGCTGCTTGAGCTTCTGGCTCTGTCATCTGGACACATTATTTTATCTCTCTGGGCCTCTGTTTCAACCATGTGAAAATGGGGATGACAACAGTATAGGTTGCTCTGAAGATCAAATGCTTAACATTTATAGTTTGCCTACAGAAGTATTTTTATAGTCAGCACTATATACATTTGGGGTATTATTATTACTTCATATTACATTTTTATTGGGAAGACCCACCTTCACCTGCTAGCTGGTACCACCAGGAAGCTGCTTCCTGCAGGCAGCCAACAGGAGCAGGGGCACATAGCCAGGTAAGTCCCGTGCACCTGTAGGGCAACAATATAGGTCCTTGCTTCCTTCAGGCAGCCATCACCCACCAGGAAAATCAGACAAACACAACCCTCTGTGCCCACCACCATCGCAGGAGGCCTGGTGTAAACATGCAGGCTGAGAGAAACAGCCCCACCTCCACGCACCCTTTACAATTGGGGAAACCCTAGTGTAGCTGCACAAGTCTGGAGAAGCCAGCCCCATGCCCTGCTACCTCCCTGTAAATCTCGGGTCAGAGGAACCCAGGTGCCTGTCCCATTCCCTTACACTGCCAAGGGCTGCCAAAGTGGGAGTGCCTGGGGCCCCACAACCAGTTTGTTGGGGGGAACCCAGGAGAAAGTCAAAATGAAGAGCAAAAAGGTAATCTCAGACCTCCAGCCCACACAAGAAGTCTGGAAGACACAGTCATGTAAGAAAATGGAAGCCACATACCTGAAACCTCTGAGAGGATAACAACTGAATTAAAAAAACAACTTCATGAGATTGTAAAAGCAATCAAATCAGAAATAATGTCTCAGGTAAAAGAAGAAATCACAAACATAATAACAGAATTATTCAGTATATCTAAAGAAGACACAGATTTTAAAAAAGAGGAGCAGAGGAAAATGATGGAAACCTTGAATGAATAATATAGAAAGGAATTACAATGCATGAAACAAATTCAAAGAGATATCTAGGAAATTAAAAAGTCAATTGAAAGCTGGAAAAACTGATTGAAAGAGACTGAAGATAGACTTTCATATGTTAATGACAGAATTGCAGCTAGCAATTGTGAAAGAAAGCTTTCTTAAAAATAACAAGGAATTAGGAAATAGCAATTCAATGGCTGCAAGACAACGCAAAGAAGCATAATTTATGACTGATGAGTATCAGTGAAGAGCAGTGAACACAAATCAAATTAAAAGGCTATTTACAGAAGTAATAGCAGAAAACTTCCCAAACATGAGGAAAGTATCTGGCATACAAATAAGTGAGGGATATAGAACTCCAACTAGCTGTAACCACAGTAAGTCTATATCCAGACATACAATGATCAAGATCCCAGAAATTCAGCACAAGAACAGACTATTAAAAGCTGTTAGAGAAAAGAGACCGATCACCTCTAACCAATCAGAATCACAGCAGACTTTGTCAACACAAACCTTCAAGTCAAGAAGTTTGAAGTGAAGGGTTTCAAATCCTGAAAGAAAATGACTTCCAACCCAGATTAATGTACCCTGAAAAACTACCTTTCAAAATTGATGGAAAAATAAAACATTTCCATGATAAAGAACAACTGAAGGAACTCATGACCACCAAAGCAACCCTACAGAGAATGCTAAAGGATAATCTAGAGAGAGATAAAGATGACCACGGTTCCAGGAACAGCAGCAGAGGAGAATCACCAAACAAGACAGGCAATTGAATGAAGGGGAAAAGTGGAGGGCCGACAGCAGGATGATAGCATGTCAGAGACAAACAATGTATGCTGGTTGTAACCATTAATGTAGATGACCTCAGGTCAGCAATAAAAAGAAACATAAAGAGAGTTGGTCAAGAAACTAGATCCATCAATATACTATATACAAGAAACACATTTAACTGGAAAGCAAATTCATAGGCTGAAAATCAAAGGAGACAAAATAATTATTCCATGTGATAGCAGACCAGAAAAAAAACAAGGGTAACTTGCCCATCAACCACAGAATGGATAAGAAAGATATAGTATTTTCATACAATGGAAAGCTACCCAGCTATAAATTAGAATCTCAAGGCTCTTGTAGGTAAATAGATGTAACTGGAGATCAGGTTCATGGGCAAAATAGTTTGAACTCATAACAGGTGAACCCTAGCATAAAAAACAGGAGCTAACGGGATCCAAAAAACACAATCAGTAAAAAGTGATAGAGGAGGAAACACCTGGGAGGGCAAGGAGGTAACTACTGTTAATATCTTACTGTTTTGTCTTGAACTCTTATATTGTTTTCACAATTTTGTTAGGTTTGGGTTTGTTTTGTCTTTTTGTTAGATTTTACTTTGTCTGATGGTATGGGCAGCTATTTTGAACATAATGGGATGTATAATGGTAATAATGGCTGGTTTCCTATTATCTTGTTTTGAAGTCTTATAATGCTTTCATTCATTTGTTTAATTGGTTTTATTCGGCCAGGGATTTAGCTCAGTGGCATAAGTGCCTGCCTAGAAAGTGTGAGGTCATAAGTTTGATCCCCAGTATCACACACAAAAAAATGGTTTTATTGTTTTGTTTGCTTTTATTATGTGCAATGGTTTGAACAGCTATTTTGAAGAAAATGAGACATTAAGGTAGTCATTGCTGATTTCCTATCATCTTGTTTTAAAGTCCTATAATGCTTTTTTTTGTTTTGATTGCTTCTATTCTATTGTTTGATTTTATTGTGTGATAGGATGGATGACTGTTTTGAAGAAAATGAGGTATTATAGAAACAATTGTTCATCTTCTGTTATCTGGTTTTGAAGACCTGTAATGCTTTCATTCTTTTGATTGCTTTTATACTACTTTGTTATGTTTGGTATTACTGTGTATGAAGGAATAGTAACCATTTCAAAGAAAACAAGAGACATTATGGTAGCCACTGTTGATATCCTGCTGTTTTGAAGTCCCGTGTTGCTTGTACTGTTCTGTTCTGATTTGTTTTGTTTTGCTTTATTCTCTTTAAAATAAAATTTTATTGAGAATTTTCCAACAGGCTGAATGAAAATATTCTAAGTGACAATGAAATGAAATCTGTAACAGAGATTTTAGTATCAGTTTTTTTGCTACCCAAAGTATTCTAGAAAAATCTAATTCAGCTAAAAAATAAACCAGTAAGCTGGGTGTGGTGGCTCATGCCTGTAATCCCAGCACTCGGGAGGCTGAGGCAGGAGGATTGTTGGAAGTTCGAGACCAGCCTGGCTACAAAGTGAGCTCAAGGCCAGCTTGAACTGCATAGCGAGACCCTGTCTCGAAAAGGCAATAAATAAATAAATAAATAACCAGTAAAAAATTTATCACTTTAGGAATAAATACTTTAAGTCTGCCACATCATCTGCAACTGAAGAACAACAAAAGATCTCCAGTAGACCCAGGTATAGTGGCATATGCTTGTAATCACAATTGCTTGGGAGGCTGAAGCAGGAGTGTAAAGTTCAAAGCTAGCCTCGATAATTCTGCCAAACACTGTTTCAAAAACAACAGAAATCACCAAACCAAAATATCTCTAGTAAACAGGTACAATCTCTCCAGTAACAGTTTTATTCTGCCAGGCTTTTCTCTTACTAGTACCCTAGAAAGAGAATGATTATAAGTTAAAGGGTCACCATTCTAGAAGAAACACCCAGTTTGGTCTTGGGATCTCTGACCACAATCGAGAAGTTGCTTCTTTTTTTTTTTTTTTTTTTTGCCTTTTTCGGTACCAGGGATCGAACTCACGACTGCTTGCTTGCAAGGCAGGTGCGTATGCTGCTGTGCTGAGCTAAATCCCCAGCCCCTACCCACTTTTATTCTTTAGAATATTTCTATTGATGAATTATTTTAACTTTATGGGTTTTATTATAGTAAACAATGAGTACTGAGGAAAAAATAAAGTATTGAATTTTTAATATTTATTGAGTATTTATAAAAAAAATTCCAGCATCATCTGGGTTTTTGTGTACAAAGTCTAAAAAATAACAGCAGAAATAAATTCCTATATGAACTACTATGTCAATACCAATAGAACTCTATTAAAAAATCTTTACTTCAGGGGCTGGAGGTTTAGCTCAGCGGCATAAGCGCCTGACTTGTAAGCAGGCAGTCGTGAGTTCGATCCCCAGTACCGATAAAAAGGAAAAAGACAAAACAAAAAAAAAAAAAAAAATCTTTACTTCAATTACCACATCGAAGGCAGTCTTTACATATGACAACAGCACATCCCACACATACATATTACTTACACTGACAACACATGTGTTTTACTTTTCTGGCCTTTTTGTAGAACACACTTGACATTATTGGTGGTCTTGCTGGCTTGTCAGGAGGTTTTTATCATATTATACAATGTGTACTTAAAAGGAATATAAAAATATCAATACAATAAAGTATTTAATTCTTCATATGTATTAAGTGGTTAAAATATATGTCAACATTTTCACATAAGCTGTGTACTTTCTTACAAAATGTAAAAGATAACATCAGAAATAAACTCCATAAACTGCAATGAAAACACCAATACAAATCTATAATACATATAATCTTTGCTTCAGCTATCACACCCAAAGCAGTCTTCACACATGAAACCTGCATTTTCCATACAGACGTATCACTTCACTGATAGCACATATATTGTGTTTTCTTGTCCATTCCTGCAGGCATAGTTGACATCCTTTCGTTCTCTCCTATTGTAGGTCTTTGCGATGCTGCACTTGCCTGTTCACCTGTCAGCTCACCAGTGTGCTCCACAATTTTTGTGAAGTTCCCTAAGCAGAAGCATTTTGTTTTTCCTTTGCTGTAATCTGAATTCTAGTCCCAATCTTCTAAGAAAATGTCTCCAAGACATTTTACACTTGTTTTCTTTGTAAATATCAAACTATCTATGCCACATGTTTAGGATCAAGTAAAACACAATCACTGTCCAATGCTTTGTGTTTCAAGAGACATTTTAGTTGCTGTATAACTCATCACCGACATCTACTCTGCCTTTGATTTTGTTGTAGAAAGTTACTATCTCAGGCTTCTGTTTAGTTAAGGTTTTCCTATCAATATTCACCATCATTGTGAAATGTTGACATCAGCAGAGCCAGTTTGTTTTTCTTTGCCACATATGAGGCCAATGTTATATCTTTCCGAAATCCAAAGATTGTGCTATACAATTGTTTTGAAATTGCAACATTTCGTTTGGAATTTTTGCTTTGTTCCCCTGTAGTTCCCACACTGGTCAACTTCTGCTGTTAGCAAGTATAACATCAGTTGGAAACTGGTAAACCAACTGTCAAACACACATTCTGATTAGTTTGGGAAAGGGGAGCAACAAGTGCATTCACAGTATCATTTGATTTATTACTAAATGAATAACGACCTGGTAGCTGAGTTCCAGGATAAATTTGTAAGTTGAAAGCATAATAAGTCTTTGCATCTACAAGGGCATATATTTTTTTGCCATATTTTTAAGGTTCTGAGGGAATATGCTGCCTGAAGCTACAGCAACCATGAAATGCTACAAGCTGTTCATCAATAGTCATGTGTTCAGAAGATATGTAGATTGCTTGCCAATTACACACAAATCTCTCAAACCTTGAGCAGAAAGTAGCCAGATTATCAGTGTCACTTTCTTGGTGGGTGGTTTGTCATCAGACCACAGAAAACTTTGAAGGAAATCAAATGTCCTCATTGTCATCATTATTCTACAAATCCCAAGCCCACATCCATTGCTTTTTCATAAGTCTTTTACATTCCAATGGAAAGTCTTGCTAAGTATAGCAGACTTATGAATGCTTTCAATTCAGCTGAGGTGTCACAATAAATACATGTTTGAGTATGGTTATTGGCACATACAGAACATTTTACTAGTATTTCAGCATTTGTGTATTTCATGGATAAAACTCACCTGTCGCTGCTTTGTATCTCATACATACTTTGTCATTCATTTGCCAACTGGATGAATGCACAGATGAGTTTTCGCTTTCCTTAGGCATGGCTAACTGTGAGTCACACCCATATTCCATTTATGGTAAAATACATGTTTAAGAAAAGTGGTATGGGTATATTTTACTCCCTGTGATGCTCTGGTGAACACATGCAAAACCTGTTAGCTAGAACATTATGTAGTTAAAAATCCCAGTTTGACACTTTTGCACACATGCATGTACTTTGCAGTTCATAGTGCCAAGTGGATAAACACAAAGATTGCTTCCTGTATTCCCCATGTACAGCTACTAAGTCACACAGTTTGCTACTATTATGCTTCAGAACAAATTTACAGTAAAAATAACTATGGGATGGGTCCTTGTAACCCAGTGTTATGTCCTGCGTTTTTAAATGGTCAACTAACTTCAAGAAACTCCATCCTGGGAAAGCCACCTCTATAGTCTTCTAGGTAGAATGTGCATGGAAATACATGGCTCAGCATGAATTAAATATTTGAGAATGCATTCTGAATACTATTTAGTCATAACAAAATAAATATTTAAACTTTCGTGATACAAATGATCTAGCACAGTCACTCAGTCACATGTAATATATAAGGAGTTTCTAGGAACAAAGGTAACATCAGAGTTGCCATTTTCTTTATAGTTATGCCATCCAATGCAAAAACACAAATCTGTTAATTTCTACAAATTTATAATTCTTTGTAGTCACAGGGAGAATGACTAAAACCTTTGCTCTGCAGTTTAGTAGTCTCTTGAAAAAGGTCTAAAATTAAATAGTGTATCGAATACAGAGGAACTATCCACTTTTATTTCCAATGTTCTATAAGAAATAACTGTCAAGGCCTAAAGATACAGTTTAGCAGCACAGTGCCAGCCTGGTAAGTGTGAAGTCAGGAGTTCGATTCCCAGTCAAAAAAAAAAAAAAAAAAAAAAAAAAAAAAGAAGGAAAAAGAAAAAAGAAAGAAAGAAATCTGTCCAGCATTTGCACTTTTCTTCCAAACCAAAACAAACCACAACAAAGAACTCATTTAATCTATCCCTTCAAGTCTATGAAGGAGTGAGAAAGTTACTGTTTTTCTAAATAAACACATTGGGAACCATTTTGAAACTAAATTGTTGAAAATGTTTCTAATATTGTGATTTAAAAATATTTCCTACTATAAAAGCTTTTGTCTGCATACTTGAAAAGCTAGGGACTAGAATTTTAAAACTGTTTTCACAGTCTAAAAGAAATTTCTCAGGTTTTAACTTCTTTGTTAAAAGTATAAAAATATAACACCTTCCAATCATCCAAAAGACTGACTGGCTTCAGATGTAAATTTGGGTTAATTTGTAAATTTGTTGAATTTCCATTAAAAGCCTTTGCATCATGGTGAAAGTGACTGGAAAATGAGTATTATAATTTAAGTGCTGCAGCCAAGGAAGAACTGTACTTCTGTTCGAATATACCAACCTTTGACAAGTATCTTTTCTAGTTAAGACAGCCATTAACTTGCACTGAAAAGTGATTTTTAGCAGGATGTGATGAGGAACACCTGTAATCTCAGCACTCTGGGAGGCTGAGGCAGAAGGATCCAAAGTTTGAGCCCAGCCTGGACAATAGAGCAATTCAACAAGACTTTGTAGCAAAATTTAAAAGAAAGAAAGCCAGAGGGTCTGGGGGTGTGACTCAGTAGAAAGGCCGTGAGTTCAATCTCCAGTACGAGAAAAAAAAAAGTGTGATGAAAATTTATTTTGGCTTAGTTTTGGAGGTTTCAGTCCTCACTGCTTTGTCTCTGTGACAAGGAAGAGTATCATGGTGGAAGCCCGTGGCAGGGCAAATCACCAGTCACCAGGGAGCAAAAGAAAGGCCAGTTCCAAGCTCTCTAGAGACCTCCCACTAGGCTCCACCTCTCACAGTTTTAACTCCCTTCTAGCAGGCCCACACCCCGGCACAAGCCATTGGCCTGAGTGAGACTTAAAAGACCCCAATTGTAGCAAAGTTTGTTTGCCAACCTGTACCTGACATAATTTAGGGGTTCCTAGTTCTAGTATATCCTCAATAATTGCTACTTGCATACGATGCACATCTAACACAGGTAAAGGCACTCAGAATTTACACATGTGCACACATGTGTGCGTAAGTTTGCAAATGCAAACTGACCTCCAGGGTAATCCCGGTGGTGTGGAATGGAGACCCTAAGAAAACACTGCCACTTGCAGAGGGTCTAAACACAAGATTCACTCCTCAGTCCGAGCAAAAAGATTGCCTTTTATCTTTATTTTTAATTCTAACACTTGGGACTTCCTGAATAACGCCTTGTTACTTGGGAAGATTTAGAAACTGCGACTCTCCGAGAGGGTCACCGACACAAACTTGCCCTGGAAGAGCTTTCACGCAGTTCAGCAGTAGTCCGCAGTGAAGGTGCCACCGGGCCCCAGGGGAGCGCGAGAGGTCGGCCTCCACAGCCACAGCCACGCGAAGAAACAGTTTCGGGGCTCCTGATTGTCGCGAAGGAGGCCACGGCAGACTATGGAAAAATGTGAGGAAAGAGGTGGGCGCGTGAGCCGCTAAGGGCGCGCAGGGTGCACCCGAGACAACGCGGCCCGGCACACAGGCTCGGGAACAAAGGTCGGGCCTGGCAAAGCAGGGCCGGCCTTGGAGACCGCCGGATCCGCGGCTCCCGGACCAGCCAGGCCGCGCGACTGCGGAGGGTGACGGGGCGCGGCGGCCGAGAGGCGCGAGCGGCCGGGGGAGGCGGGAGAAGCGCAGGAGAAGGAGGGGAAGGCAAGGAGGCGGAGGAGAGGAGGAACCCGCCCCGCCCCGCCCCGCCAGCTAGGAGGGAGCGGCCGGCGGGCGGCGGCGGCGGCGGGCGCTGAGGAGCGGGGAGGGGGCGGCCGGCCGGGCGTGCGCCAGCTAGCGGCGGGGGGAAGGGGCCCGGAAGCGGGAGCGCGGCCGCGACGCCGGCGGACCCGCCTCCAGCTGCGCCGCGCTGCGTCCGGGCCGCGGAGGCCGAGGGCTCGGGGCCAGGCTGCCGGGCCGGAGCGGCGGGGAGAAGCCCACCTGAGCCGGCTCGGCCGGGCTTGGCGGGGAGCTTTGGGGTCGTCTCCACCGAGTGCCGCGCAAGTCGTCCCCACGGAGTGCAGCGCGGTGACGCTGTGCGGGCCGTCGCGGCTGGCGAGGGGAAGCGGATCCCCTTTTCATGGAGGCTGAGGCGAGAGGGGATTTCGGAGCCTGGATGTGGAGGAGAGAAACGGCAGAACTAACTCAGGAAATTGTCTGTCGGAGAAAGGCCGAACGAGGGCTGGGTCTTAGAACCAGGCTGGGGTAGGTGTAGGAAACCTGCGAGTTTAAAGGAAAAAGCAGATAA
Source organism: Cavia porcellus (assembly GCF_034190915.1). Classification (NCBI taxonomy): domain Eukaryota; kingdom Metazoa; phylum Chordata; class Mammalia; order Rodentia; family Caviidae; genus Cavia; species Cavia porcellus. The sequence continues at coordinate 38,484,290 of NW_026947489.1, forward strand.
TATTTTCAGACATTCTCTCTGGTTTTGGCTAATGCTCTTATTTTAAAGGTTAAAAAAAAAAAAAAAACAAAAACACTGCATTTCTGGTGTTTTAAAAATTTTTTTATTTTTTGGTGTGAATGGTTCATTTCAGAATTTCAAAACCTTTAATGTAAAAGCTTTTTTTTTTTTTTTTTTTTTTTTTTTTAAGGAAATCCACAGATTTTGTTTCTCAAGGTTGCGCTGGACCTGGGAGGAGTGTTGGTGTGCACATACTATTGTATGGTTTTATTTATTTATTATTATTTTTAAATTTTTTTTTATTTTTGCCTTGCATATCAGCCGGAAGATTTTTTCCAAGTGCCATTTCGGAAATTTTTTTTTATTTGGTCTCTCGAACATATTATCTGCCCTTGTCATTTTAAGCATTGGATACCAGAGAATTATTTTCCCCTCTTTGGAGCTTGAGGCTTCCTTGCCAACAGAAGGACAGCTGGGAAAACTGAATTAAAAGGATGGTTTTTATCTGTGTTTTGCAGTTAAGACTGATATTTTGAAGGCACGTTCTTTCTGTGATTCGTTTTTTATTCACTGTGCTAATCTTGAAGAGATTTGTGGTTGAGATTTTGGTTTCCAAGAAGGTCATAGTTTTTCCTCTTTGAAGAAGGGGGAGGGGAAAAGGTGGGATAAGAAAGGAGACCATGTTGACTGCTAGAAGTAGAATGGAGCTTCAGTTACCAGGGTCCTGAGAGCTGAAAGAAAAAGGATTCAATCTTCAAGTTGGGAGGTCCTCTTCTCGTCTCAGTTAAAAATTGCAAGAGAGTCAAACCTGATCAAGACCAAAGCTGCAGGATTCTGAGACACTGAAGACACTGAGAAACCATGAGTGTAAGGTTACCCCAGAGTATAGACAGGTAGGTGAGCTAATAATTTGGTTTTTTCACCACTTAACTGAAGGAAGGGCTGGGAAGACTGTTTTGCATTTTGCAAAAAAAAAAGTCTGGGTGGGCTGTGGAAATTGGTGAGCACAGAGCATTGGTCTTTGGAGATTGTTGGCATGTGTTTATGTGGCCTCAGTGTGTGTCCATGTTCAAAACATACCTCCTGATTCAGTGTCTTTTTAATGTAAGCAGTAAGCAGTGAAGCCAGAACTGGGAAGGAGGGGGAAATACTTACAGTGGCTTCTGACTTTGGTCAGCCTGGGGGCTGAATTTGGATCCCCAACTTGCCAGCCTAGGGGTGGGAAACAGGAGCAAGCCTGGTCATGTGAGCTCCCAGGGTTGGATAGGGACTGGCTTTAGGTGTGGGAATTGCTGGGGGAAGGGCCCTGGCAAGGGGTGTGGGCCTCCAGTAAGCTGGTTGTTATGGGATAGTGAGGCTTGGTTATGGGCTGGTATGCTTCAGCGGAATTAGAATTTCCTACCTTCTAAGCTTAAATTGAGATCTGGTAAGCGGCCGAGGCTCTGGGTTTATTCTTCCAAGCTGCTGTTAATAAGCTTGCCTCTGCAAAATGGGCCTTCCCTCTCCCTAGAGCCGGAAGGAGTTGTTTCGGGCTCTTAGTCCTGATGGGCAGAGAGGCTCTGGCCCTCAGTCAGAGCACATGATGCCCTTCCCTGCAGAAGTCAGCCCAGCCTCCCCATGTCATTGGTAACCTTACAGTGTAGTTGTAATTCTTTCCTGTAAAGGAATGATACAACTTTGTAAATTGTCTGCCCTTTCCCTTCCTTCTTCTTCTCCACCCTTCCCTCCTGGAGAATCTAAAGGGGGTGTGTTTTGTAGGTGTGTACATATCCTAACTAAATGTGTGGGTGGTTGGAGGACTAAGCAAGCAAATGAAGGGGCCAGGCCTGGAAAAAATATTGGAGAGATAGGGAAAGAATATCTGCAGGAGAGCAATTGTTCTCTCGCTGTCCAGTTAACCTTTGGTTACCCATGTTAAGAATAATTTACTTTTGACTGCAAAATGGGACACAGCATGCATATAATCTCTTTCAAATGTTAATCTCTGTATTGCTTCAGAATGCCATTTAGATTTGTTCAGTAGTCCCCATATAGGGAACTGACTTGGCAGTGAAGAAGAGGAGGCAGACAACCACAAAGGATATGTGACTGATTTGGACCTCTTCCTCTTTCCATTGGCCCTGGGAAAGGGATAACTGAGGCATGTCAAAGCAGAGTTGAAATGGTTTATGTGGCAGCCCTTCTTCTCTTTTTGTCTATTAATGAGAATTCAGGGATTGTGAGGAGACAGAGACCCAAGTGTTGAAGAGCACAAGGAGAAGGTGGTGAGGGTTCCTGAACTGAAGTGAGATACTTCACTGGGAATTTGAATACCTTCATAGATACAGATCTCAGACTGTCTCTTCTGAGCTTTATGACGTTTCTGAGAGGTAGACAAATCAGAAGTCATTATTCTCATTTTGCAGAAGGGGAGAGTCTCAGAGAGGATTCCTGGCTTATCTGGTGCCACCTTGACTAATGTCAGTCTGGAGTGAAAGTTGGGTTTCTTTTGATTCTGAATCCCTGGCCTTTTTCATTGCTCCATCCTGTTTAACGAGGTTTGTAGACTCATTCTATAGATTGTAGGTGGTACCATTTTGCTCTTGTAGCAGTAAGTAAGGTGCTCTTCAGCAGCCAAGGTATTCCCTGCACTTTATACCTGTAATTTCAATAGTTAAAGCACCATTTTCTCCTGTGAGATTATATAGCTTTGCAGAGTCAGGGCTTTCCTTGCCTTTACCCCTGCCTGATTATCTTTCCCATTCAAAGATTCCGTTCTGCAACCTGGGTCCCTTTCTGGCCCTTTCCAGCTAGCTGTCCTGGATTGTACTGTGTTTCCTTAGCTACAAGCTTATTCTGTTGGACCATTTGACATCCTAGGCTCTAGATTCTAGAACAGTGATGGTGAAACTTGTGGAGTTTTCAGTGGTAACAGACAGCTCCCTGCAGCACACATGCCATAGGTTCATCACCATTGCTTGTAATTTATAGTCTTACACTGTTCTGGAGGGACTGATTGGAAGGAAATGCTGCAGATTATGAAGTTAGGGATTCTGATCTCTGAGCTTATCAGTTTGCTGTGTAGAGTCTCATGTAACATGCTTTAAGAGTGTTTGTTTTGTTTTTGAGATAGGGTCTTTCTGTGTAATTCATGCTGGCCTTGAGCTCACTGTGTAGCTCACTCTGACCTCAGATGCAAAGCAATCCTCCTGCCTCAGGTTCCCAAGTGCTAAGATTACATGTATGCATCACCACACCTGGCTATGTAAGAATGTTTTAAAATTGAAATATACAATTCTTGTTCATAAAGAGTACATAATCTAATTGGAGGCGTAGGAAACACATAAGATTCCCAGAGAGCACGAACTATAAAAGCAACACTGGTCTCTTAGTTCTGTAAAAGTAGGGATTGTACTGGTTTGCTGTATTATTATTGTTATTATCCTGTGTACCCAGCTTAGTGGTTTGTATATGGTGCTCCAGAAATATTTGGATGTTGAGATGAAAGAACACATCATTGAGTGTAAAGTCTTCCATTTCAGGTTGTTTCAGTATTCATGTCTTAATTTCAAATGTAGTCAAAATATAGTTAATTAGAGAAAGTTTCCTAGGTGATTTGTATTTTCCAGAAGATAACATCATGGAGGACTGTGTATGTAGAGAGTCATTTCAAGAAGACATTGAAATATCTATTTGGTGGTCTTTTACCTCCTTTCCTCCTGTTGAAGACTGACTCCTGGGTCCGCCTAATGGATACAGTATTTGCAACTAACCTTTATCTTTTGGTGTTAATAAGTTGTTACTGAAAGATGAGCTAATATGTAGCTGATATGTAGTTGTTAATGTCTTTTTTAGGCTTTTTGTTTGTTTGGTTTGGTTTTGATACCAAGGATTGAACTCATAACTTCATGCTTGCCAGGCAAGTGCTGTGCTACTGAGCTATATCCCCAGCCCTTTTTTAGAATTTGCACATGGACTTAGTAAATATATACTAAGTATTTTTTTTAAGAGTTTCTAGACTGAAGGTACAGTTTGGAGGTAGAGTACTTGCCTACCATGCCCTGAGCTCAATCCCCAAACACCTTTTCCTCTGCAAGTTTCTAAAAAAAGTTGTTTCTAGTACTGAGATTATGGTACTGAATTATTTTCACAGAAATGATGAGTTTTACTAGGCTATCTATATCTGTTTGCCTAGTTCCCCATGGCCGGTGGCTTAGGAGTTTGTTTCTGTGAAACAGCTTTCTTCTGCACAAAGTTAGCTTATATTAGCACCAAACCAGAGAAGTAGTGTATTAAGCCAAAAGTTCTTGGTTTGAGCCCTGGCTTTCCCCATAACTGTGTGACCTTGGGGAAGTCACATGCCTCCTCTGCCTTCATCATGTGTAAAGCAGTAGTAGCTCATTTGTGTAAAATACTTTTCAGTTCACAAATACTGTGCTTTTATGTAATGGGCCATTTGAGGACTATAATGTTTATGACATCTCACAGGGCTGTTTAAAGGAGTGAATCAAGTGAGATGTTTCAAAATTGCTTTAATTGCTTTATAAAACTACATATAACTTTTAGATAGTAAATTTATGGATTTGATTTGGCTTCACGCACTATCTCCTAAGCTAAGTAACCCGAAACAAAGTAAGGATAAACAAAAGATCTTTCCATTACTTTTTCTTTTTTTTAAAATAACTTTTCTTTCATTTTTTATTAGTATATGTTTGTGATACACAGTAAATATATCTGTTGTGGGGAATTAGTATGTTTACGTATACAATTTAAGCACAGTAAGTAGGCTTTGTTGTTACCAGAGTACACAAAATTAAAAGAAGTGATCATAATTCGATGATGATACTGAAGACTGTGAGAAGACAACAGTTACTGAGTTTCCTTCCCAGGAATTTTGATAAATGGAAGACACTCTCGACCTTCACTCCCTTAGTTGTCATTACTTGTGGTAATGGTGGTGGTGGTGAGGGGGTACTGAGACTTGAACCCAGATCCTGATGCATACCAGGCAAGTGGTTTACCTATGAACTATGTCCTTAGCTCCAAAAAGAATGTGTTTTGTAGTCTCTGGCCACTGTTTTTTATTGTAGTGTATGACTTTCCTAATTCAAAATAAATCTAGACCAACCAGCTGTTCCTTGTCAGGGGTCTCTTCCCATCTGGATTCTGGTCTCTATTGAGCTCAGAGACAATCCCCAGGCGTTAGCTCTCATTATCTAGTTTAAAAGGTGACAGGGATATAGAGCTACAAAGGGTCAGTGCGTTAATTTTGAGACTTTTTCAGAATATACTTTTTTTCCCATCTAGGACTGTGTGATGAGAGATGGCAGTGGATTCACAGATGAAACAACTGGCGATTAATCACCATTAGAAGCAGGAGTAAGCTAAGCTTAATTCCATGCACTCTGATAGCACTCTTTGATGAGTACATTTTTAAAGCTTTTTCATAGTGAAAATATTGGCAGGCAGAGCTCTGTTCTCCTAGGAGCATACGCAAAAAATAAAAATGATTATGAGTTCACTAGAAATAGATTTTGCGAAGGGCACTTACCTAATCCCTACATTAGTGTAAAGGCAAACAAGGAATATTCTATGGAATAGGATTTGGAAACTGTGGAGTTTGGAAGTTTGGATAGTGTTCCTTACTGCTTTAAGATCCAGAATTCTTTTTTTTTTTTTTTTTAAGTCTAGAATTCTTATTATGTGAAAGGATTTGTTAACTGTAAGAGTCTGTAAAACATGTTATTCTAACCTATACTAACTGAATGTGCTTCATGTCATCACATGGCATTTTTATTAAATGTCTTCTTTATTGGTTTATTGTTTTTAAAACTTAATTGGAAGATTATAAAGTAACTTGGGAACTTTTCTCTGTGGGCTGTGAGTGCTTCCTTCTTTTCTTAATCACCATATTGGGAAAAGACCCAAGCACAGACCTTCAGGTGGCATCCAGGGCCACTCCCGCATCCTACACAGCACGCAGGACTGAAATGTGGGGTTTTTTGGTTTGTTTTTTTAGGTTTTTTTTTTGTGGAGTGTAATGGTGGATATTAAAAGTTATGTTAGACCTTTTGTGAAATGAATTTGTCTCCAAGTGTGGTGCACACTCCTGTAATCCCAGCATTTGGGAGGCTGAGGCAGGAAATTGTTTGCAAGTGCTACAAAGTGAGCCCAAGGCCAGCCTGAACTGCATAGCGAGATCCTGTCGCAAAAAGACGAAAGAAAGGAATAAAGAAAGAAGAGTTTGTGTTGAAGTAAGAACACTGGCATCTAAATTTATAGATCTGAATGCTGGGAACAGCATGGTCACTAGCTATGTGAATGAGCTTGGAAAGGTGCTTAACCTGCTCTGGATCTCAGTGAAAAATGAGTTAATTAAGCTAACCATCCTCTTAAGATTTGATTTCTTGTAGTTTCTCTGTTCCTTGGGGCTCTGGAAACAGAATGCATCTATTTCAGTGCGCCAGAACTTTTTTTTTTTAAATCATCTGACCTTCTTGAAAACCAGTGAGAATGAAAGTTTAAAAAGACCGAGGAACAGAGCTGTTTGATAAGAGGAAAGTAGAAGTATGGTGACTTGGAAATTTAGCAACGATCATAAGTTATTTTGGATGTCAAACTCCTGTACTACAATTTAAAACCATTTTATTGTTTTTTCTAACTTCAGTATAATTCCTAAAGTCATAGATATCCCTCTTGTCATCTTTATTTCTTCAAGATTTTCTCCTCATTCTAAAGAACAGTAAATAACACATGAACGTGTGAGAAAAGACCTTGAAAAATTGGAATGAAGTCATCTAAGTGTCTTGATTCCCAGTCCTTGCTTTTATTTCTCTGCAGTATTTGGGGAACAACTATGGAGTTGTATCATAGGATCTGTAATCACCAGTAATGGCCCGCCCTAAAATCACACGGGGAACCAGTCTAGTAGCCTTGATTGTCAGTTGATTGGACTGCAAATTTTTATCAACGGCTCCATGTTCAGTTCTTAGTGTTCTGATAGATAACAAGAATGTGAAGATTGAATTCTTTTTTTTTTGGTCTTTGAGACAGGATCTCTGTGCAGTTCAGGCTGGCCTTGAGCTCACTTTGTAGCCCAGGCTGGTCTTAAATTTACAGTGATCCTTCTGCCTCAGCCTCCCAAGTGCTGGAATTATAGGCTAACATTTCTTTTTGGGAAATGTTATTAATGAGACAACACAAAACAACAAAAGAAACAAACACAAAATTGGTGAATATTTATATAATCTGTCTGTACATCAAGAAGGTGCATTTAGAGAAGAGTGGAGAGTTGATGCTAATGAGTCTAGCCAGAGAAGCTAGATGGTCTGAAGGTGGGAGAAAGAAGGGTCCATTTCAAATAGAACAACTTGGGGAAAGCTAGGAGTAGGGCCAAGCATGATATGGGATAGAAATGGCAAGATTGTTGGTCTTTGTAGAGCAGAGAGAAATCATGCTGACAAGGTGGGGGGGGGGGACACAAAGATATTCTGGCTATATGTTAGATAAAAGGAAGCAAGTAAAGACTTATGTATTACAAGATGATCTTAAAAATAGTGTTTAAAGAGAGGGTTCTGATATTTATTGATACTGAGACTGGGAAAGAGTTTGAGATCTGGAAGACCAACCAGGAGGTTTTGTCCAGTCCTGGAAAAAGATGATGAATTTCTGGATTACAGTGTTTATAGGGGGAACCAGACATAAGAAGTCATTGTATGAATGAACAAGGTATGTTAGGGCTGAATCAAACTTGATTCTCAATATTTTGAGACTGGTCAATTGGAGGAAGGGTAGTGAATAGAATAGGATTTTCACTGGTACCCTGTCGATGTCCGCTCCCGGCTGGCAGGAAGGACACACGACAAAGTCTGGCAGTGGACAACCTTTTCTTTTATTTTCCTTCTCCGTACAGCCTGCCCTGGGATCGCTCCCAGCCGAAGCCTCCTTTGGTCCGCTCCCCGCGGCTCCTTCTGGGCTTCTACTTCCGGGCTTCTTCTTCCCCCCCCAGGGGTGGCACCAGTATATATACGGATACAGTGTCCAATCATGTTAAAGTAAGCAAGGCAAGCTGATTGGCTAACATCATCAGTTGCCAGGCAGACTATATTGTTGAGCGGGTTGCTTACGCGGTAAGCAGGAAACTAACGTGCTCGATGGGAGGGGTAATCTACCTCAGGCTTTACTCTTTACTACAGGCCTCACGTCCGCCAAGTGAGGCGACCGGGCTCGGGGCTGCGGCTCCCAACAGTACCCAATGATTTTCTGAATACAGCATATGGAATGATACTTACCTTGCTAAGAATATTTGCTTAGGTTATTTCTACCAAATAGTTTTATAGTTCTTCAGTACAGAAAGGGAAAGAAGACTCTCCTAGGCAGTCTCTTAGGAATTTGGGCCATGATTTGAGACAGCCAGTATACATTTGAAGGATTCTGATTTATCAGTGATAATCTGTTCCCATAAAGCAGATCACACTGAGTATTTAGAAACCATTCTAGTAGCATGATAAAGAAAATATAGGACTTTAAGTGTGTGAGCCCTCATTTAAACATGTACTAGCTATGCTATCAGGAAGATTTGTGTGAAAGTATTTGCAGATTCTGTGATGCCAAACATAATGGGGCTTATTGTTAACGAATTTGGTTTGGTAAGGACCCAGAACTGGCCCACATTCTCCTAAGCTGCCACTGGAAGACCCACATTTGGATTAACTACAGTCCTTTGTGATTCTGAACTAAGGACTGGCAGTCATGGCTCTGGGAACATTGTGAAAAAAACATAGGACAGTGGTTAAAAATTAAATGACCAGAATTTCATCCTGCTTTGCTTGAAATCCACAATGTCTTTGTTTTCTAGCCCCACCTGTCCACTTAGGATTCACGACTTTTTTTTTCAACTCAGCCTACATCTTGCTAATTGTAGGTCTTATTACTACTGTCTCCTACCTCCACCTTCAGAAAACTGACCTATTTTCTGAGCCTACATTATTCTTTCCACACCCTTGTATCAGTGTTCTCTGTCTCCCCTCAACCTATTGGCCTTTACTTCCTTCAAGGAAATGTTTTCTGGCTAACATCAGCAAACTCTATACATTTGTAGTATTTAGCCTTACCTTTTGTGTGCAACTATAGCATTTTGATTATCTTTTGTTTATATAAAATAATTTATATAAAAGTTCTAGCAGAATTTATATAAATATTCGAGCACATGGGAGACCATTATGAATAAGTGGCCATGGTATTTGACTTTATACAAGTCTTATTTGGTTATTGTCTTGCTACTCTGGGTTCAAGAGTAGTATGTCTTGTTTTTCTGGGTTGCTCTCTATTGACCAGTTTAGTTCTCTTTTTATGAGGTATTCTCTTTATACAAGGTTTCCTGACTTGAATTGTAGCTCATTCTTGATATTGTCTAGCCAAGACATTTCAGGAAAGCCGCTCTAAACTCTGCTGCCAGGAGCTGAGACCAAGAATTCCCCGTTTTTCTTAATGGGTGCTAGGTTTGGGGCACTGGGTATTTCTTCTAAGGGACAGAGAAGCCTTGTTGTATTCAGTGCCTCAGAGTTCTGGGGATTTCCCCATTGGCGGCTGGGTTTCCGGGCTGCCTTTCCCTGTAGGGGTCTGAGGGCACTGGGCCCACCCTGGTATTGTCCTCCATGCCCCACGCTGGCCTCATTCACTTCCCAGAGCAGAGCCCTCAGAAGCTTCCCTCAAAGAGACTCCTGCCTCAGAGAAAGGCCACTGTTGTTCTGGGGGGAGACAGCTGAAGAGAGTGCACTGAATAGCTGTGTCAATGGGACCTTGTGTGAGGCTAGAACCACAGACCCTCTTCTTTGAGCCATAGAGACCAGGGTGGGGGTATAAAAGGGAATACTAGGGTTCATGTCTTCCCATAACAAGAATTTCAGGTTTAAGAATCTTCATGTTATGCTTCAAATAAAAAGACTGATCAGTTGAACAAATGATCACATGCCACAGTGTCACACATTTGGGATTCAAAATAAATGTGTTATGTACCATCCCTTCAGGCACTTTCAGTTTTGTTGAGAGGACACACAAGGAAGTAGGAATTGTGTGTTAGCACCTGAACAATCAGAGCAATGGTAGGAACATCTGAAGGAGATTTCCAGAAGAAAAGGACCTTGAAATCAAGGCCAAAAAAAATGGGGCTGGGCAGGAGAGAGGGAAAGTTCAGGCAGAGAGAACAGTAGGTGAGAGGAACCTGAGGCAGGAAAAAGCTTGGTGTTACAAGAATTGAAAGTAGCAAGCCAGGCATGATGACACACCTGTAATCCCAGCACTCTTTACAGCACTTGGGAGGCTAAGGCAGGAGGATTGTTACAAGTTCAAGACCAGTCTGGGCTGCAAAGTGAGCTCAAGGCCAGCCTGAACTACATAGTGAGACCATGTCTCAGGAAAAAAAAAAAAAAAAAGAATTGAAAGTAGCTATACTGGGCCTGGGGATTTAGTTCAGCAGTATGAGTGCTTGCCAGCAGGCGCCAATTCATAAGTTCAATCCCCAGTACCAAAAAAGAAGAAGGAAAAAAGCTATACTCAGATGTGAGACTGTAGAACAGTTAATTAAATTATGAAAAGACCACCTGATCTCTGTGTTAAGGTTTTTGACTTGCTCCTAAAGGCAGTGAAAACTTGTGAGATTTTAAGTAGGGGTTAACATGATCAGATATGTATTGCTGCTGCTGCTATTTGAGACAGGGTCTCTGGACTCCCTGTATCAGTGATGGCAAAACTTTTAAAACTTTCAGTGATAACAAGTAGCCTGTTGTGGCACATGTGCCTTGGGTTTGCTACCACTGTTCTATATGTAACCCAAGCTGGCTTCAAACCTGTGGTTCTCTTGCCTCAGCTTCCTAAGTCCTGAGATTGCAGGGCTGTGCCATCAGCCTTGGCTCACATATCCTTTTACAGAAACAAAATCTTCCTAGCTGCAACATAAACATTGTATCAACAGAATGAAAGAGTACAGAGAGGAAAAATGGATTAGGAGATCAGTGTTGTAAACTGGTTAAGAAAAGTGTGGCCTTTACCGTTATACAATGATATAGTGACCTTGGAGATGGAGAAAAATGAGCATTGATTGAGAAATAAGGAAGAGTAGCTTTGGCTGCTCAGAAGTATTATTCAGTGAAAAAGAATGTAGAGAACATGATTGAGGGAGGGGATAGATTGAGGGAGGGGATAGATCAGCGTCTCCTTTGGTCCTATTGATTTGAGGTATCTGTGGGAGACCCAGGTAACTAAAAATAAGAGTATTCTGGGATGGAGCATCTCAGTGGCAAGTAAACATCTGAACAGAGTAGTCAAAGCAAAAGACTGTCTAGGACAGGCATAGAAAGAGAAGAGGGCTATGGGCAGGTCCTGACAGATACCTGTATTAGCCAGTTTTCACATTTTTGGGACAAATTACCCAGTACCCACAACTTAAAGGAGTAAAGGAGGAAACGTTTTTTGCTCATTGTTTCGGAGGCTTCATTTTATGGTTGGCAGGAACATCATGGGGGAAGAGCAGGGCATAGCAAAGTTGCTTTAGTTCCTGGCAGCCAGGAAGCAGAGCAAGCGAACAGTGCCAGAGAGAAAGGTACCAAGGATCATCTATATTACCTGAGGTCGTGCCTCCACGACCTGTCCAGATGCACCCAAAGTGCCCTTTACTGATCCCCCAGGCAGCTTCTAACCCAATCATATTGACCCAATTAAGCTTAATTACTATGTCACTTTTATTTATTTTTGGTTTTGTTTGTAGTTTTTTGAGATAGGGTCTCGCCAGGTAGTTAGGGTGAGTTTGAGTTAGGTATCTTCCTCCCTCTCTTCCTGAGTGCAGTGCTGGGATTATATGTATGTGCCATCATTTCCAGCTTACTATATTATATTTGAAGATAAGCAAAAGGAGCCTAGAGAAAGAGAGGTCACAGAGAAAGAAGTCAGGACTGTGAAATGTGAGACATAATGGATGCGAGTAATTAGCAATCTCATATCCTCCCAATAAGTCAAGGATAGAGAAATCTGGATTTAGTAAGTTGATGGGTATTCGGGGCTTCAGTGAGTGATATCTGGGCAGTGATGGGAATAGGCACCAGTTTGTAGTGGTTCAAAGTGAGAAGTGAGAAAATGGTGATAGTCTCCATTTGTGAAGAATGTGAAGATCTGTAGGAAACCAGGGAAGAAAAAACAACAGTTCCTGGTTCCTGTCAGTAAGACTTTGAGTTTTATTTTTTTCAATGTAGGACTGTTAACCTTATCGTACATCAGAATTACCTGGAAAGCTTGTTAAAATAAGGATTGCTCCCCCCCCCCCAAAAGTTCAGAGTTAGTAACTTTTGGTGGAATTCTTGGCCTGAGAAGATACATTTTTACCAACTTCTCAGGTGAGCCTGACAAATAGCATTCCATGTTTGAAAGGCACTGTATTACAACATCAGTGATCTTAATTAGTTGTGTCCTCTGGTAACAGAATTTTCATTGTTAAATATTCTAAAGTGTATGTATTAAGGGTTATACTTTCTGTTTTAAGTTTCCTAAAATGATCTCCCAGACTGACCCCAGGTTCTGAATTTCCCAGTGTCAGGGATCCTTTGAATGACTCGATTCCCCTTAGAATGTTGGTAAGAGTGCTTGGAGTGTATTACTCAATTGAAAACACTTCCATCTCTAGAATATCTCTGCACAGAGCGGGTTGTCAGTGTACCCTGTGGTAACCCACACAGACACCCATGGTTTCTGTAGTTGTCGTAGTAGGAGTTCTATGCTACTCTGGGGTTCTATCCTAAGGCTTATGTGAGTTCCTTTGAAATTGGGTTCTGAACCCACACAGCTGGGTTGCCAAGAGTGCCTGAGTGTCTATTCCTTTTCTGCTTTTCTTTTTGCTCTGTGAATCAGAGGGTTGTTTCTCATAATTTCTATAAATCCCCCTAGAATCTCCAGGCGAGTGCCCCTGTGTCTAAGCTGTAGATGTGGGTCAGTGATAATGGTAGGGTCAGTGCTGGACCTGGCAATTCCTGGGCCAGAGGGTTCCCTAAACATTACTCCAGGCCTTAAGATCCTTTTGTTAAGCCATCAAAGGCCAAGAAGACATAATAATTTTCCCTTAGCTCTGCTTAGACTAAAGCTAATAGTTACACTTCTGCTGCTTCCTGGGGACCTACTGTTGGCTAGTTCTGAACTAAAGGCCTGGGTGATTGGGAAAGGACAGGGCAAGGCATGTGGGAAGAGACCGTTCTCTTACTAAGATCCTGCTTCACATTTAGTCTGGCTTACAGGAATTTCTAACTCATTCTATTAAATATATATTAAATGCTAGGCAGTGTTCTGGGCACTGGGGATACACTAGAATTTACATTCTGTTGGAGCAAGACAAGTAACAGGTAAGTATAAAGTGTTATTAAAAGTGATTGTGATCCATGGTATGGATTTATAATTGCTGTGGGAATGACAGGAGATGTGGCAGAATTTAGAGACAGATGAAAGGAAGGAGGATAAGTCAGTTTTTAAATAGGGGAGGGCATGATTGACAGAGAGGGTTGGAAACCTTAGGACTAAGATAGGAATGTGCCCCACTTTATTCCTGTGGAACAGTGTGGATTATTGACCATTATTTGAATGAGGTGTAGGCAAGATAAGGCTTTTCAGTTCCATTTTATAGATGGGAAACAAAGCTCGGGGTCTGTAAACTAAGAAGTGACAGAGTTGGGATTTTAAAAAAAAAATGTTTGTGCGTACAAACCTCTAGCCTAGTGCTGTTTGCATTTTCCTATCTCCTTAGTAAGGCTTAGTGGTAAAAATGTGTAAGACTTGTAAGGGACCAGAGATTGTGTTTGCTTGACAGTGAAGGTGACCTTTAGACAGGTAAACCAAGTGTCAAGTTTCCTGAGTTTTCCTGTCCCTTCCTCATAAAATCTCCTTGTCCATACCTCCTTAGGACCTGGGGTTTGTGTTCACTATCCAAGAAGAGGATAAGTCTCTGTTTTTGCCTTCTGCTTGGTTAATTAAAGGAAAGATTGGCACTGTGGGGCCTGATAAATTTAATCCAGATTGGGAAAAATAAAATGCCCCCAGAAGTGATTCAGTACTCCTTTACTGAGTAGAATGGTATCTTTAAGCTTCCTAGGGGCCTTATATTTGTGTGCCTGGAGTGCCTGGAACTGTGCAGTGAATATAGTTGATATTCAATTTAAGTTTTATCAAAAAACGAACACCATTTTTTAGGAACAGTTTTGTTGAGATATAATTGACCTGCCATAAAATTCACTGCTTTACACTTTGGTGCATTTTTAGCATATTCTGAATTGTGTAATCATTACCACTAATTCCAGAACATTTTAATCATGCCCCCCAAACCATGGACCCATTAGCATTTTCTCCTGCTGTTGTATTCTCTCTGTAGCTCCTGAAATGAATTTACTCTGTGTCTCTGTCTGTTTGCATAGGGTTACTGTGTCTGGCTTTCTTTTTTTTTTGTGTGTGTGTTTTTCATTTTTATCGGTACCAGGGATTGAACTCATGACTACCTGCTTGCAGGGCAGGGGCTTATCCCGCTGAGCTAAATCTCCAGCCTGTTTTCTTTCTCTTCTTGATTGGGATCTCACTATGTTGCCCCAGCTGGCATTAAACTCTTAGGTCCTCTTGTCTCACCTTCCTGAGTAGCACTCAGCCTCTGTCTTTCTTTTGGATTGTAACCATCTTAGTGAATGTGCAGTGGTATCTCATTGTGTTTAATTTGCATTTCCTTCATTATTAAAAATATTGTTTATCTTTCCATATGTATATATTAGCTGTTCACACATCTTTGGGGAAATGTCTGTTCAATGCTTATTTTTCTTTTCTTTTTTTTTTTGGTACTGGGGATCCAACTCACGACCTCACGTTTGCCAGGCAGGAGTTAAATCCCCAGCCCACCCTACTTTTCTTTAATTTATTTGTGTTTCTATTATTGAGGAATGGATACAGATTTTAATTAAGTCATTTAATCTTTGTTGGCCTCCATTTTATTAGTCATAAAGTGGGAAAGTTGGGTCTGACTCTAATATTTATTTCATCTGTGGTCACTCCTTTTAGATTGTACTCACCACCACATTTTACAGTTCAGTTATTAGAAGTATCACTTTGTGTCAGATTTTCCTAACTTTTCTATTTAACTCTTCTAAGCTTTTTTCTGCCTTTTGAAAATGAGAAAAATACCATTTCTATCCTAGACTTCTTCTAAAGATTAATTGAAGTAATGAGTATATAAAGTGCTTCACAAAATAACTGACATAGTTAAGAATTCAGTAAATTCAGCTATTATTAAGATATCATTACCCTCATACCTTGTGGTCTCCAATTGAACCAGCAAGTTCCCCAGGGTGAGACTTACAGGTCCATTACTGTGTAACAAACTGCCCCAAACAGGGGCTTGACGTTTAGTACTCATATTTATTTTGATCACATTTCTGGGGCCTTGACAAGCTGAGCTACATACAAAAGTTTCTTTCGTTTGAGGTCTGTCCTGCAGTTGCAGTCTATAGGGACAAGGCTGGGCTTTAAATGCAACTTCACTGATACCTTTGCTGGGAGGAGCCAAGTTTTGGGGGGCTTGAAATACTTGGTGTCTCTGTCCTGTCCTCTCCCGTCCCTTACCCTCTCTCTCTGATGCAGAGTGACAAGAATGGGAAATGTTACTGTGGTTCTTTTTGGAAAATTCTGTTTTCCTATCTATCTCCTATATAAGAGCCTTGTTGATTTTTTTTTGACATCTGATTTGAGGGTTTTGGTACCTCTCTTCTCTATAAATACTCCCATGATACTGAATTGTGTGTGATTTAGTTTACTAAAATCTCCAGTCAGTGTTGTCTTATAACTTTGGTTCAGATGTTCAGATGTTGACTGGTTCTCTTTTGGTTAAAAGTTCTGGGGGCTTTTCAGGCTGACTAAATCTCTAACCCTAGCCCGTTTCTACACTGTAGAGAAACCCAACTATCACATACCTTTGTTGTCCCCCATGACACTACATCTAGTCATAAAAGCTTATAGCAGGGCAGGTAGGAAAAGATCCATAGCAACAATTTGAATCTGTCTAGCACTGTACGAATTTTGCAAAGTGCTATAGCAGTGATTCTGATATATTGCCATGCAGTTAGCTTTTATAGATGAGAAAACTGGGGGTCTAAGTAATAAACTTAGTGCTCTGACTCTAAATCCTTCTTTGAGGAAGGGATTATGTTTAGCCCCTGGTTTGACACTAATCACTTAGCGCTCCCACAGTCATCAGAAATCACCCTTCTAGTGCACCAGGCATCAGAAGTCACTTTCTACCTTCTAGCTTCAGTTGAAGGAACTAAACCCAGATGAAATCTGTCTTCCACAGTGCTAGCCTTCTTCTTCTGTAACCATCCTTTTGATGGTTGACCGCAGAGCTGTTTTGTCCCATGGTCTTGCTTTGCCTGCTTTGATTATGTACATCAGAGTCTGTGTTGCTTTTGGGAGCCCTGTGAGCCTGATTACTTTTTTAAAAAAGCACACCGTCACTAAAGGCAACCCTGTGTGTGTGTTTCAGGAGGAGAGTCTAAGAAGCAGTGTGTAGTAGGATAAAAAAGCACAAAATGAGCAAGAGGATGGGATGGTAGCTGGAGAAGAGAATCTCTATAAGTGGTAACATTAAGTTTTCTTCATTTGATTATTTTTGGCTGGTGAGGGTAGTGTCTCACTATGTAGTTCAGGCTAGCCTGTAACTCCCTAGGTAGCCCAGGTTGACCTAGAATTCTCTGTGATCCTCCTGCCTCAGCCTCCTGAACACTGGGAATATAGGCATGCCACACCCAGCCTCTTTTGAGAGAAGCACAGGCAGACAGTGTATCTGACTCCACTGGAGATCTACTACTTCCAGATCAATACTTATGTCATCAGAGACTCTTCAAAGAGTCTGCTCCTTCTATTTTCTCTAGTTTCACTATGGTTCTGTTGCCAGAACAAGAATACACAGGCAAAGGATAAGAATCCACTTGCTCTAAAAGAATCAGAATTATCCCATGTATATTATCAGACCATAGTGCAATGAAATTGGAAATCAGTTGCAAGAGAAACCACAAGTATTTCATAACACATGGAAATTAAATAACACTCTTGAGTGGGTCATAGATGAAATCAAGAAATTAGACACTTTCTACAATTAAATGATAATGACTGTGCGACATACCAGAGTTTATGGAACATGAAAGCAGTCCTTTGAGGGAAATTTGTAGCAGTGAAAATCTGTATGAAGAAAACAGAGCGAACTCAAAAGAAGATCAGGCCAACCCCAGAGCTCCTACAAGGAAGGAAATTATAAAGCTCAGAGCAGAAATTAATGCAGTGAAACAATCAGTGAATTGAAGAGTTGATTCTTGAATGGTTAAATAAAATTGACAAATGCCTAGCTAACCT
Organism: Cavia porcellus; assembly: GCF_034190915.1. Taxonomy (NCBI): domain Eukaryota; kingdom Metazoa; phylum Chordata; class Mammalia; order Rodentia; family Caviidae; genus Cavia; species Cavia porcellus. Next base: position 38,501,684 of record NW_026947489.1, read on the forward strand.
TAGCACCAAAAAAAGAGAAGACTCAAATTCATGCAATTAGGAATGAAAACTCGGATCATCTACACAAATTGAAAAATGCAGAAGAAATGGACAGATTCCTAGATACATGTAAATTACCAAAGCTGAATCAAGAAGATATACAAATCCTAAATAAACTAGTATCAATCAGTGAAATTGAAGATGTAATTAAAAACCTGCCAACAATGAAATTCCAGGCTCTGACAGATCCGCTGCTGAATTCTACAAGAAATTTAGAGAAGACTTAATACCACTACTTCTCAAACTCCTTAATGAAATTAAAAGAGGAGCAATACTCCCAGACTCATTCCTAGAAATAAGCATACCTTGATATTAAAACCAGAGGAGGACCCAACTAAGGAAGACAACTACAGTGCAGTCTCCCTAATGAACATATATGCAAAAATCCTCAATAAAATACTGGCAAACAATGCAGCAAATCATCAAAAAGATTATATACCATGACCAAGTAGGAATCATCTCAGGGATTCAGGGATTCAACTTATGCAAACCAGTAACTGTAACAGAACCAAGGACAAAAACCATATGGTCATCTTAATAGATGTACAAAAAGCTTTTGACAAAGTCCAGCACGCATTCGTGGTAAAAACCCTACAGAAAATTGGACTACATGGTCTTTATCTCACTCTTTTTATCTGATAAAAGCCATCTCTTACAAACCAACAGCAAACATCATACTGAATTGACAAAAACTAAAAGTTTTCATGCTAAAGTCAGGAACAAGACAAGGTTGTCTACTGTCACCACTGTTACTCAGTGTAATTCTGGAAGCTTTAGCCAGAGGAGTTAGACAAGAGAAAGAAATAAAAGGAATAACAATAGCAAAGGAAAAAGTTAAATTGTCATAATTTGCACATGACATGATATTCTACATAGAAGGCCCCAAAATTTCTTCTAGATTTAATAACCAGATTCAGTACATAACTAGATAAAAGTCAACACAAGAATAATAGCCTTCCTGTACACAAATAGCAAACTCACTGAGAGACAAATTAGGAAAATAGCACCTTTCATAATAGCATGCAAAAAATGAAATACCTAAGAATCAATCTAGCAAAGGAAGTTAAAGATCTCTACCTTGAAAACTACAGTACTCTAAAAAGGGAGATTGAAGAGGATTTCAGAACATAGATATCTCTTGCTTACGGGTAGAAAAAACCAATATAGTAATAATCACCATACTTCCAAAATTGTTATACAGATTTAATGCAATTCTGATCAAAATTCCAATAGCATGTTTTCACAGAATTAGAGGAAACAATTGTAAAATTGGAACCAGAAGAGTCCTAGAATAGCAAAGGCAATTCTGGGCAACAAAGGCAAGGCAGGAGCATGACAATCCAAGACTTGAAATTATACTGCAAAGCTGCTGTGATTAAAAATTACCCCACCCTGTGATGGGGGCCAGGGATATAGCTCAGTGGCACAGCGCCTGCCTGGTAGGCTGGAGGTCATGACTTCAATTCCTGGCACCAAAAAGAAAAAAAAAAAAAAACCCAGCATGGTACTTGCCAAAAAACAGACCTGAAGATCAGTGGAACAGATTAGAAGATGCAGAAACAGTTCCAAACTACTCCAAACTAACAGACAACTACTTTGTCTTTGACAAAGGTGGTACATACCTTCACTGGAGAAAAAGGTAGCCTCTTTAATAAATGATGCTGAAAAAACTGACTTTCCACATGCCATAGATTAAAATTAGACCCATATCTTTCACCATGCACTAAATCAAAATGGATCAAAAATCTAATATTAAGACAGAAACGTTAAGTCTGCTGGAAGATAGAATATGTAAAAGAGCTCTTGAAGACATTGGTATAGGCAAAGACTTTATGAACAAAATCCCAGTTGCACAGGAAGTTTCACAAAAAATCAACAACTAGGATCTCATTAAAAAGCTTTTGCACAGTAAGAGAAACCAATAGAATGAGGAGATAATCATAGGGAAATTTTTTTTTGCCAGCCAGCTGTTCCTTAAACAATTACTATCAAGAACATGTAAAGAACTCAAGAAAAATCAGACCTTCCAAATTTAATGAGCCAATTCAAAAAAGGACATCTGAAATGAATACACACTTCTCAGATGAAGAAGTACAAACAGCAAATAAATATTTGAAAAATGTTCCACATTGCTGATCATTTGAGAGATGTAAATTAATGCTGAGATTCTATGTCACCCCAGAAAGAATGGCCATTATCAAGAAATCAAACAATAATAAATGCTGGCCAGGCTTGGGGAAACGCCTTTTTCCACTGTTGATGGGATACAACCATTGTGGAAATCAGTGTGGGGATTCCTCAAAAAACTAGGACTAGGGGCTGGGGATTTAGCTCAGAGGCATAAGTGCCTGCCTTGCAAGCAGGCAGTCATGAGTTCGATCCCTGGTACCGATAAAAAAGAAAAAGACAAAAAAAAAAAAAAAAAAAAACTAGGACTCTCAGGTTCCATTTGATTCAGCTCTTCCCAAAAGAATTAAAAGCATCATACAACAGTGTTACATACACACTCATGTTTATAGCAGTGCAGTTTATAATAGCCAAATCTGGGAAACAGTCCAAATGCCCATCAACTGATGAATGGATAAAGATATGTTTTTTTAAAAAAATTATATATATATGAATATATGATGGAGTAGTACTCTGCCATAAAGAAGGATTCACTCGAGACATTTCTAGGTAAATGGATGCCCTTGAGACTATATACTCTTTTAAGTGAAATATATTGGACACACACATGTAAAGACCACATTGTTAATCCTGTGTGAGAAACCAAAAGTATAAATAATGACCAAAGTATAGAATACGTATTGTGAAATAAGAAAATGTTCAAATAGGAAGGAGAAGAAGAAGGAAGGGAGAGGGGTGAAAAAGAAGGTAAATTTTTTAACAAATGAGAAGAAGAAAAAATGGAAACAAAGCTTTTATATAATGGGAAAGGAGGAGGGTTGAAGGGAAGATTGCCCTATTGTCCTATAGGGAAAAATCAAGTTATATAATACACAGGTTATAAATTCTTCATGATGAGTGTGATCATTATATATACCTAAAATGTGCAAATAAAATCTGGTTTAAAAAAAAAAAAAGAAGGGGCTGGGGATTTAGCTCAGCCGCATAAGCGCCTGCCTTCCAAGCAGGCAGTCGTGAGTCCGATCCCTGGTACTGATAACGAAAAAAAAAAAAGAATCCACTTATTCTAATAGTCTTTGTAATACCAAGGATTATGCAGTGGCACTTTCCATCTGTTGTATTTTAACCTCATCACACGTTTAAAGATGAGGGCAATACCTCCTGATAGGTGACTTAGTTTCTCTTTCATCCTCTCCATCCTATGCCTGGATTCCCCTAGGACATACTGTTTGGCAGCTCCTCCTAACGTTGGGATTGCCCCCTTCTGGACAACTTCACCTCTCCACCTTCCCAGTGGGTGAGTGGGGTGCCTTCCCTCCCTGGTAGTACCGAACAGGAGAGCTTGCTTGTCTTTGTCACCACCTTATCTGTTATTATCTGTTTTATATGAAAGCTACAATATTAGAAAATAAATTGGGTAGGATGGAAAGATTACAGCTCTGAGACAAAGAACCTGGAGATTTAGGATGTGGGTGTGAGTACTGAGGAGGAAGAGAGGAGAAAACTAGCTGGAAACATGAGTCCTAGTGGAGTCAAGGTCTTTTTTTACCTTCTGGACTAGACTTAAACAGCACTTCTGATACCTGCAGACAAACTTTTTGAGATAGTGAAGTGACTGATTTAATTACTACTACGTTTAACATTTATTATTTCACAACCTACAACCAAAAGTTTAAAAACTGTTTATTTTGTGTTTGTACAGCACTTTGCAGTTCTATAGTGTTTTCAAATGTGTTATTTTATTAAACATCTTTATTGAGATATAGTCCACATGCCTTAAAATCTAGACTTAAGGTTCTGTGTTCATCATTATCTAATTCTAGACATTTTTTTTTTTTTGGACATTTTCATCACTCCCAAAAGAAGCTATGGATCATTAGCAGTCACCTAGTCCTCTGTCTCCACATGTGGGTCCAGGCAACCATGATTTTGCCTATTTTGGACATTTCATATAAACAGAATCATACAATATGTGATTGTTTATGTCTGGTTTCTTTTACTTAGCATGATATATTGAAAGTTTTTGTGTTGTAGTGTACTTTGTTCTTTTTACTGCCAGTTAATATCTATTGTATAGATATACCAGCTTGGTTTATTCAGTTTATCAGTTGATAGATATCTGGAGTGTTTCCTTTGGGGGGGGCTGTTATAAATAATACTCCTGTGAATGTTTAGGTGCAAGTTTTGTGCAAACATCGTTTTTATTTACTTTTTGGATGTATACTTTGGAGGAGAATTGCAGGATCACATGGTGGTTGTGTAATTTTTCCACATATTCTCCAACACTTGCTGTCATTTTTGTTGTAGATATCCTGATGGGCATATAGCGATATCTTTTTGTGGTTTTGATTTTCATTTTCTTAATGATGCTGAACAAAATACGCTTATTGTCTATTTGTATGATTTATTGTTTTGTTTTGGAGATAGGATCTTGCTGTGTAGGTTAGGGTGACCTTGAACTCACAGTCTTCTGCATCAGCCTGTAGAGTTCTAGGATTATAGGCTTGCACCACTGTGCCCAGGTCAGTATTGGTATGTCTTTAGTGAAATGAAATTTTTTTTCTGGGTTATTTTTCCTTTTACTGTTGAGTTTTAAGAAATTTGTATAAATTCTGTATAAGTACACCTTTATCAGGTACAAGATTGACCATTAATTTCTCTTATTTTTGTGGGTTGTCATTTTACTTTTTGGTTTTTTTTTTTTTTTTTTTTTTTGAGACAGGAGCGCACTATGTGTTCCAGGCTGGCTTCAAACTCACTATATAGTCTATGCTGGTCTCGAACTCACAGCGATCCTTTTGCCTAGATTACAAGCATGGCTTGTTTTACTTTTTTAATGATGTGCTTTGCGTGTACAGTCTTACTTCATCCCTACAACAATTCTGTGAGATGAGGGTCCCTATGAGAAAGCGGAGGTATAAATTAGGCAGCTTGCCTTTAGCTATATAGTGTCAAGACTGGAACAGTGCAAAATTTTGGGGTTCAGTCTTTACAGTGCTTCCCTTTGCACTTATACAGCACAGATGGCCCATAGTTGATTTCATTTATTTGACTATTTCCATTTTTAAAACACCATCATTGGCGTTTTACATTGAGAACTCCCAAACGATGGTCTTGCTGATACCCTCTTCACAGTGCCACACAATTAGAAGTTCATGTGGGGTGCATTTAGGACGATAATGACATTTACATGCCTGGTGTTTGTTTATTCTGTGTCCTTGTCATTGATTTCTTTTTTGGTGCTATGTTTATGGTGCCTGAGCTTCAAAAAAGCTTTAGGATTTGGAAAGATGCATCTCTGTAGTGCCCCCCTGGAAGGATCTAAACTCTAAACATAATGTGTTTTGCTAGTCACACAGTCCTCTTCTCTGGAATATGTTCCCACAAACCCCCTTCAGCTGGGACAACAAGTATGGTTATACATAGATACATACCTTACCTGTCTCTCTCCCTCTTTCCTACACTGCAGCTGACTTATCAGAGATATAACTGCTGAAAGTTTATCTACAAAGTTTCATATTGTCTACCTTTTCTGAACTGTGCACAAGCAAACTGTTAGATATTTCATATTGCAATACAAGCATTTAGAGACCCAAAAAATCTCCTAGGGCAGCTAGAAAGAGTGAGGGACAATATATAGCCACACATATAACTTTCATGGAAATATATGAATTTTCACTGTTTACATGTAACACATTTGCTTGTCAATGTCAGCATTGAAGCCAGGTTTGGTGATTACAGGAGTGTAATCCGATTTCTGCTGTGGGAGGCAGAGGCAATAAGATCATAGGTTCATATCCAGTGCATGGTGATGCATGCCTGTAATTCCTGTATTCTGGAGGCTGAGGCAGAAGATCACTGGGAGTTCAAAGCCATCCAGGGCTAAATAGTTCAAGCCTGGACTGTATTGCAAGACCCTGTCTCAAACAAACAAAAAAAGTTACTACCACCAAAAGAAAGAAAAAAATAGCATTGTAAATTATTCTTGCCTAGTACTTAAAAAAAAGGGTTATTTTATGTTAGCCACATCCCTAAGAGAATATCTGTTGTAAAACAGAATCAGGTAGTTTATAATAAAGGCAAATAAAAATTCTGTTTTATTAATTATTTTTGTGTTGGCTCACTATTAATAAGGTATGTTTGGAATTTGTGCATTAGTAGATTAGTCATTATATGAACAAACAGATAAAAGGCAACTATATATGCACATGTAGTGCTTTTTTTTTTACACCATTTTAAATTCAGAAGCTCTCGCCCCATTTTGTGATCCATCAGCTGTCTGACTTCAACAAGAAACAAGATGTCTTAGAACAGACTTGTATTGCCATTAAATCATGTGTGTGCTTGTCTCTCTAGCTGTGGAGGACAAGTTTTATTTTCTGGTGTAGCCCAGAATACTCTTTTGTCCTTAATGCATTTTTTCCTTTTAATAGCACTATTAAGGTGCATTTAATATATATATATATATACACACATTTATACACTTGATGCATTATAAGTCATCTTTACATCTGTGTCACTGTTTCCACCAAGTAAAGGATATACTCACACCCCATAAAGTTCTTTGTGGTCTTTGTTATCCATCTCTTTCTTTTTCCCAGTCCCAAGGCAATTCCTTATCTCTTTTCACGGTTTCAGTAAATCAATGTGTATGAGATCATACACTCTATACTCTTTTTTTTTTTTTTGTCTCTTTTCACTTCTTTGACTTATCAGTTATTTTAAAGTTAATCCATATTATGTGTATTAGTAGTGTCTTTTCATTGCTGAGTAGTATTCCATTTTGTGGATGATTTGCCTACCATTCATCTACCTATTGATGAACATTTAGATATGGTAAATAAAGCTGTTATGAGCATTCATGTACAGCAGGTGTATATTTTTTTTCCTTTAGGAGAATGACTGGATCATGTTATCAGGGAGTATGTAATGTTGTAAGAATGCCATAATTAACATTGACTTGGTAGTACATATTTACAATCCCAGCACTCAGGAGACTAAGGCAGGCAAGTTTGAGGCCAACCCGTGCTACATAATGAGTTTTAAGGCCAACTAGGACTTATATAGTGACACCATGTCTCAAAATAACAACAACAAAAAAACAAATTGTTTTCCAGAATGATTTGTCATTTTACATCTATACTAGCAATCTATGCAAATTATAGTTACTGTATATCCTGGTACTTTTTGTGGTCAGTTTTTCACTTTAACTATGTCAGTGTGTGTGTTCTTATTGTGGTACTGATTTACATTTCCTTCCCTGGTGAATAATGATGTGAAGTATTTTTCTGTGTATATTTGCCATGTGTATGACCTCTTGTGATGACTTTTGTACATTTTTAATTAAATATTGTCCAGTGCTAATTCAGTTATTGCATTATACGTGTTTTTTGTATATTTTAGATGCAGTTTTGTCACATATAGTTCAATGGCTTGCTTTTTCATTTTTTATAAGAATGTTTTAAAACTTGTTTTAAATTTGCACACAGTACATACAGTGTTTTATGAGAGCAACTTCTTAATTTTAATAAAGCCTGACACCATTTTTTTTACTGAGATTTTCTCTTATGCTTTCTTCTAGAGATTTCATGATTCTGGTTCTTTTTATTTTATTTTATTTTGCTACCAGGGATCAAACTCACCACCTTGCATTTGCCAGTCAGGCGTTTATGCCACTGAGCTATATGTCTGACATGATTCTAGTTCTTAACTATAATTTATTTTTAGTTACTTTCGTTAGTGTATAAAATGAGGATTGAAATGTTGGCAGGAGTGGGGTTCTTTTTTGCATATGATGTCCACTTGTTCTAATACCATTTGTCAGAGTATTCTTTCCTGATTGAATTATGTTGGGTCCTGTGTTGAGCAACAGTTGATCATGTATGTACAGACTCTACTGTGTTCCACTGCTTTGTATTGTAACATTTTGTTCTTGGGTACCGGGGATCGAACTCATGATTTCATGCTTGTGAGGCAGGCATTTTTGCCATTGAGCTAAATTCCTGGCCCCTCAGTAACATATTTTTTGATTATTGTAACTTCATAATACAGATAATGAAAACTCTAAAGTCAGCTGACACAATCTTCGAACATTTTTTGTTTTCAGAAATGTTTTCATTATTGTAGGTCCTTTTGATTTTCATATAGATTTTAGAATCATCTTGTCAATTTCTACAAAAATGTCTTCTGGGTCAGGTGTAGTGATGCCAGCCTGTAATACCAGCTATTTGGAAGCCTGAGGCAGGAGGATCAGAGGTTTGTTTTGTTTTGTTTGTATTTTTGAGACAAGGTCTTCTGTTCAGGCTGGCCTTGAATTCACTTTGTAGCCCAGGCTAGTCTTGAACCTGACTCAACCTCCTGAGTGTTTGAATTACAGGCGTGAGCCACTAGGCCTAGTGATGAGATAGTGTTTTTAAAAAAAAATTTTTTTTTTGTCTTTTTCGTTTTTTATCGGTACCAGGGATCGAACTCACGACCGCCTGCTTGCAAGGCAGGTGCTTATGCCGCTGAGCTAAATCCCCAGCCCCTAAAAATTTTTTAAAATTTATTTTATTTTTTTGAAACAGGTATAGTTATGTAGTTTAGGCCAGCCTTGAACTCACAGCAGTTCTCTTGCCTAAGCCTCCCAAGGGTTGGGATTACAGGCATGTATCACCACACCCATCAAAAAGTAAAATTTTTGAAATGGATGGGAAATGCACTTAAGTGGTGCCGTATTTGCCTGGCATATATGAACCCTGGGCTCATCCCCAGTGCTACCAAATAAATAAGTAAGCAGATTTTTAGTTATTTTTGTTAACATGCATAAATCCAGTTGAGTTTTATATGCTGACCCTGAACCCTTGCTAAACTATTTCATAACTTCTTTGTTAATTCTAGATCCTGACTAAATCATTTTATTTGGAAATAAAGACAGTTTTATCTCTTCATTTCCAATTTATATGTTTTATATGAGTTTGGCAGAAAAATCAGAATTTTAAAAGTTTTCACTAGACCTGTGAAGCAGATGTAGAATTCTCACTAGAAATTCTTCAAGAATAAAAAGAAAGGGGACTATTGAATCTTTCCATTTCTTTATTCATTCTGTGAATATTTAGTTTCTACTGTGTGTCAGACACTGCTAGTGAGTACTAGAAAATAGACACGTGAATGAGCACTGTAATTAGGATCTCACAAGTAAGTATAAGTGCTGTAATAGGCTGTGATCCAGAGTGCTCTGGGAACATAGAGGAGGACTATTGAGGAAGCAGATGATCTCTGCATATGCTCTGCTGTCCTGGAAGGATATGATTGACAAAGAAATATTTATGAGATTATTGCTAGATAACTGTTAACTGGAATATGCAGAGAAATTCTACATCTGGATTGTCCTTATTTACTTTCCTATTATGAAGAGTCTGGAAGAAACATCTTTTCCTTCCTCCTTTAAATCTTGGTGCCAGAGAGAAATAGTTTTTATAACAGTAATATTTAAACTAGGTACCTTTGATCGATTGTTTAATGCTTACCAGGCCTGAAATGGATGATGATCTGCTGCCTCATCTCCTTCAGACTTGACAGCAAGCACCCAGGGCACTGGGTCTTACTTGTGTGTAGCAAGCATATTTACTGCTGTTCTTTTATTGTTTAATGACTGAAAATGCAGGAGATAACCACACTCCTTGTTTGTTTCTGAGATCTTACTACTCATAACCTCATTGTTTCCATCACCCTCCTGTGAAAAAGTCTCTCCTCCTCAGCTAAGAATCCCAGAGGGCAGGGCCCAATGTCAAAATGCTGCTGACTGTGGTAGGAAATGTTTCTGAGTGAACAAGTATCTGACTCCCCATGGGAAAACAGTTCCATTAGGCCAGTGCTGGTTTCCACTCCATTGCTCCTTCCTCTGTAGGCTAAGACTCTAACTTGCACACGTCTGTGCTGCATGCAGTAAGGCCTTCTGTAATCCTATAACTGTTAGCAAACATGCACTCTGCACTCAGAAGTATCTAGAGTGCAAGTATGGCACTGGTCTTCAGGCCACAAAGATGAATGTAACAATCCCTGTCTTAGGTAGCTCATGGACTATGAAATAGAGAACCACAGTACAAGTGATAAGGGTATGCCTGTGAGTTACAGGCACAGGGTAAAGATAACAAACCCAGCCATGTTACTTGTTTCATATTTATGTAATGCATATTATGAATCAGGCACTGTTTTAAGTACTACACATGTAATTAATCACTTTAATCCTCATAACTACCCTGCAATGTACTATTAGCATTCCCATTTTATAGCCCAAGGTTGAGATATAGTTAACATCAGTGCCTTACCCAAGGTCACATAGCTGGTAGCTAGGAGGTGGAGCTGGAATTGATATCTGGATGGTCTGGTTTCAGAATCGTTTTTCTTGATTATTATGCCACACAGCCTCTTAGAATTCCTGAACTAGAGACAAAAATGAGAATTTTTTTTAAAAATTGAATTAGCCAGATGAGTTGTTTAAATGACTGGGTGGCCAGAGAAAGGGAAGAGTTAGATTGTTTGCCAGGGTACTACCTTGGAGATGAGAAGAAATATAGGAGGAGGATGAGACAGGGTGTGTGGAGATGAGTTTTTTGATTTATTGAGTCCAAATGTCATTAGGTCACACCGTGCCCTAGAAAGTTACAGAACCAGGAAATGAGAGTAGTCACTGTCTTCTAAGAAGGATAAGAAGACCAAACTGAAAAGTGAGAGGAATCAGTATTTTTGGATATACAGAAAGGTCCAATTAGATGAGATCTGAAAAAGAAAATCTCTTGAAATTTTCAGTTGGAGAACTAGCTGTTAGTGTTCTTATTGAAAACAACCCCATCAAAGTTTCAGAGGGGGAAGCCGGATTTCATTTGGTTGAGGACTGGGTGAGAAGTGAAGAAGTAGAGAGGGTAAATATGGACTACTCTTCTCATAAGTCTGAATAACAGTGATTGCTAGCTAGAAAGGGTCACTAGCTAGAAGGGTTTACTGGGTCAAAGAAATATTTTTCTTAGGTTAAGAGGGATTTGGGAGCTAGATGCAGTAGGGCACACCTGTAATCCCAGTATTCAGGAAGCTGAGGCAGGAGGATCACCAAGCTCAAGGCCAGCTTGTGCTACAAAGTGAGTTCAAGCCTGAACCAGATACTGAAACTCTGCCTCAAAAATGACCCCACACCAAAAGAGAGATTTGGGTTAATTTATGGGCTGAATAGGTAGAGCCAATAAAGGATAATGGGGTCAGGATAATAAGTGGAATTTGAACTTAATTGACCTAGAAAAGGAGAAAAGCTGAGTGTAAGTGTAGGGGAGGAGCTGGTAGGAACCAGTACAAAATTAAAGCAGGAAAGTGCTTACTACAGTTACTTTCATAAGAGGCAAGACAATCTGATGATAGAGAGGGCAGGTTATACATACAAAGTTCAGAAAAACTGTGAAGTTTTGTAGTAGTGAGAAAAATTTTACAAAAGAGAACTGACCAAGTCTGAAAGCTGGAGACCTTAGATCTGCCTTCTGGATTATGCAGGAGTGTGATTCCCCCCCCCCCCCATAGCTGAGTGCAGCTACCTGGAAATCAGAGCAATACATGCAGATGGGGGCTTTGCTGCAATGTTGTTGGACAGATTTTGAGGAAGGATTGGGTATGTGAAGGAATCAGGACTGTGCTAATCAACTGTGAAATCTAGGTCTGAGGTCTGGGCGGAAAATAAAAGAAGAATCAGATGAAGTTACCAGAAATAGCAAATGCAGTGAAAATCCATGTGTGAAGGAAGGAAATCCATCTGTTTTTGAAGATGAAAGTATTCCCAGTAATACCAGGATCCAAAGTGTAAATCTGTACATGAAGTGTGCAGATTTGTGCAGAAGTGTGAGGTACAGATAGTCGGAATTAAGAGAGAAAAAGACATGCTCAGGGAGTTCAGAAGGAATTGTGAGAGAGATGCATAAACAGATCTGCTGTACAAAATGAGAGGTACAAAGAAAACCAGATCAGAAAAAGACCATGAAGCAGCCATGGAGGGGCAGAGCTAAGGGAGTCTTCACCAGGGAGTACTAGTACTTGATCAGAAACTTGAGCAGTGAACAGAAATTTTGCCATGTACACAAGAAGCTGGCATAGGAGGCATGTCTGTACTACTTACAGCAGGATGGAGAAATATAAATACTTGTAACATTTGTATTTTGAACTAAACCTACCCTGGAAAAAGCCGTTGTGGAATGTGGGATAGGATGAGAGGGAGGAGGGGTAAGGGACAGATGCATACAGGTGATCAGAGGGAAATGAGATCCAGCCTTGCAAATAAACTAGGTTTCTGTAGGGTAGAGCAGCCTTGACCAGTAGTGCAGGCAGGTGGTCCATTATTATAGGTGTCCAGGGCTAAATAGCAGAGCAGAGGATGAGGAGCACCCAAGAACATTGTGCCACATCCCATATCACTAATCCATGAACCACCACCCATAGAGAACCCTTACCTAAAGATCTGCAGTGACTACACCAGACAGGAAAGGAGAATCTTCTGTCTCTTTTTGGTTTTTTCCTGAAACCTTAATTGACCCATGTTTCACATGTTATAAAATCCATCCATTTAAATTATACATTAAGTAATTTTTTGGTATATTTGTCACTGTGCCATTACCACTACCTAGTTGTAGAGATTTTCAGTAGCTAGCCATTGATCTTTGTCTCTGTGAATTTGCCTATTCTAAACATTTTATATACATGGAGTCATACAAGTAAAGTCTTGTGACTGACTTCTTTCACTTAGTATGATGTTTTCAAGGTTCATCTAGATGCAGCGTGTATCATTGCTTTGTTCTTTTACATTGCCAATTAATGTTATTATAAGGATACCTTTTGTTTATACGTTTATTAGTTGCTAAAACATTTGGGTTTTCTCCACTTTTTGATGACTGTGAATAGGCACATACAAGTTGTGTGAATAGGTTTTCAGTTGGTGTAGGTGTATACCCAGGAGTAGAATTGCTAGGTTATAAAATGTCTCTGTATTTAACATTTAGAAGAATTGTTGGTTTTCCAGAGTGGCCACACTTTTATATTCTCACCAGTAATATATGCATATTCTAGTTTCTCCGCAGTATCAATGACATTTGTTATTTTACATTATGTATTTTTGTTTTAGTTATCCAAGTGGATGTAAAGTGGTATCATACTATTTTCATTTATATTTCCCTAATGACTAACAGTATCTTTTCAGATACTTATAATACTTTAGATACTTGATGTTGGAAAATTGGCTTTTTATATGCCAAATATTGAGCCTGGCTCCATATCTCTCACCATAACTGATCTAAAATCAGAATAGATCAAAGATCTAAATATTGAAACAGAAACACTTAATCTGCTGCAAGACAAAATAGATAAAACTCTAAGAGTCATAGATGTAGGCAAAGACTTGATGAACGAAACCTTAGTTGCACAGAATATTTCAGAGAATCAACAAATGGGATCATATCTAATTAAAAAGCTTCCGCACAGCAAAGGAAACTGCCAACAGAGTGAAGAGATAATGTATAGAATGAGAAAAATATTTTGCCAAGCTACTTCTCAGAGGACTAATATGTAGAGTATATAAAGAACTCCAAAAAATTAGAACCCCCCCAAATTCAAAGAACTAATCCAGAAATGGGCATCAGAAATGAATAGACACTTCACAAATAAATAAGTGCAAATGCACAGTAAATGCATGAAAAAATGCTCAAAATTACAGGCCATTTGAGAAATGTAAATTAAAACAACACTGAGATTTCATCTCCAGAATGTATGGCTATCATGAAATCAACCAATAATAAGTGCTGGTGGGGCTGGGGATTTAGCTCAGCGGCATAAGCGCCTACCTTGCAAGCAGGCAGTCGTGAGTTCGATCCCTGGTACCGATAAAAAAAGAAAAAGACAGAAAAAGACAAATAAATAAATAAAGTGAAAGTTTTCAGTTTAAAAAAAAATAATAAGTGCTGGTGAAGCTGCCAGGGAAAATGACCCTTCTTCATTATTGGTGGACGTGTAAATTAGTGCAGCCACTATGGAAATCAATATGGTTATTGCATTGTTTCACTTGTGTGAGAAACCTAAAGTATAAATAAGAAGCAAAATGGGGGATAGTGATTAGGCAGAATTTTTTCAAATAGAAAGGGGAACAACAGTTGGTAGGGAAAGGAGGAGAAAAAGAAGGGAAAGGGATTTAAAGAAAAAATAGATCTTTTGTAAATAGGGAGGGGAAGAAAGGTTGGAGAAAAGAGAGGAAGGGACCAAAAAAATTAAATGGATTATATACACATATTCCCTATGATGTAAATGTCATCATTGCTCCAAATGTGCTCATAAAAATATATTAATTTGCCCATTTTTAATTGTTTTAAAATGTATTTTAGTTCATTTTAATTTTATAAGATACTGAATTTCAATGTGGTATTTTCATACGTAAGATAACATATTTTTATCATTCCACCCCTCGCTGTGCTTCTTTACACTCTCCTTGCCTCTCCACTTTAATTCCCTTTCTCTTGTCTAATAAAGCATCCTTTCTACTTTCATAACATTTTTTTTAATTACACATATTACAAAAGATACACTTGTTTTTCTGAGTCTGGCTTGGTTAACACAATGATCGCCAGTTTTGTCCATTTTCCTGCAAATGGTATAATTTTCTTCTGTATTGCTGAATAAATGCCGCATGTGTGTGTGTGGTTTTCTTTATCCATTTATCCACTGATGAGCATCTAGGGTGTTTATGTTCATATCTTGGTTGTTGTGAATTGTGCCACAGTATACATGGGTATCGAGGTATCCTTGTAGTATGCAGACTTTTAATTCTTTCTGACATATACCAAGGAGTGGTATAGCAGAGTCATATGGTAGTTCTATTTTTAGTTTTTTGAGGAACTTTCATACTGATTTCTGGTAACTATACATTCCCACTAACAGTGTAGAAAGGTCCTCCTTTCCCCTGTCCTCGGGAAGATTTGTTTTTTTGTATTCTTAATGATAGCCATTCTGAGGTGTGGTATAGTTTTGATTTGGATTTCCTTAATGGCTAAAGAATTTGAACATTTTTTCATATATTTATTAGACATTTGTACTTTTTTCCCCCAAGTACTAGGGGATTGAACCCAGGAGCACACTAACACTGAGCTGTATCTCCAGCTCCTCCACCTTTTTTTTCCTAACCATTTATTTTCTAACCCCCCTCCTCCACCTTATTTATTTATTTATTTTTTTAAAGCCAGTCAAATTTAGCAGTGGGGAGGGTGGTGGTATACCAACTTTAGTGACACTAATGTTAATAAGTTCTGATAACCCACTGCCATCGGACCAGCCGTCCTCCACCTTTTTAAAAACTTAATGGGGGAGGACATTAAGTTTCACTAAGCTTGCTCACGTGATACTTGCAGTCTCTGTGCTCAGTCTCCTTAAGTGTTTGGCATGCACTACCATGCCCAACTCCATTTATACTTCTTTTGAGGAAATGACTGTTCAGTTCATTTGCCTATTTATTGATTAGATGCACAATGGTTTTGTTTTGGTGTTTTGTGTTCTTCAGATATTTTGAATATTAATCCACTGTCTAAAGAACAGTTTGGAAAGACTTTCTCCTATCCTGACACAATAGGCTGTGTCTTGATTCTGTTGTTTCTGTTGCTAAGTGGAAACTTTTTAATTTATTTGGTGTCATTTCAAATGTTGATTCTCGCTATTATTTTTGTCTGTGTGTCACTGTAGTTCAATTCAGGGAGCCTTTGTCTATGCCAATGATTTCAAATGTTTCCCCTATGTTTTTTCCAGTCATTTTAAGGTTTCAGGTCTTACATTTAGATCTTTGATCCATTGTAAATTGATTGCTATGTAACGCGAAACATACAGTTCTAATTTTAGTTTTCTACATAAGGATATCCAGTTTTCCCAATCAGTTGTTAAACAAGCTGTCTTTTCTTGAATATATTGTATGTTTTTGCTTTTTGTCAAGAGTAAGATGGCTATAACTGTGTAGGTTTGTTTTTTGTGTTCCCTCTTTTGTTTCATAGGTCTACATAACTATTTTTTGTGCCAGTACCATGTGTTTCTATGACTTTATAGTATAATTTGAAATCAGGTATTTCAGCATTACTGTTTTTGCTCAGGATTGCTTTGAGTACTTGGAATATTTTGTTTCTGTAGGAATTTCAGGGACATTTTTTCTAGTTCTACGAAAAAGGCACTGATTGCTTTTAATAATATGGCCATTTATTCTGAACACAGGAGATCTTTCCATCTTCTAGTGTATTCAGTCTCTTCATGTTCTTTTCATTTTTCATTGTAGAGGTCTTTTAGCTCCTTTGTTACGTTGATTTCTAGGTATTAAAACTATAATGAATGGAATGTTTTTCTGATTTCTTTCTTAGCTAATTCATTATTGTATAGAAAAGCTGATTTATTTGATTGACTGATTGATTGATTGATTGATTGATTGAAACAGGATCTCACAGTATGGCTCAAGCTAGATTTGTCTAGGTACCTGAGGCTGGCCTTAAACTGATGGTGACCCTTCTGCTTCAGTCCCCGAAGTGCTAAAATGATAGGTGTGCCACCACAGGCAGCCTAATACTGATTTTTTTATCCTGCTACTTTGCTGAATTTAAGTCTTTTGACAGAGTCTTCAAAGTACTATATAGGATCAGATTATGTACAAACAGGGATAATGCATCTTCTTTCTACCCTAGTTGTACCCCTTTCTTTTGTCTAATAGCTTTGACTAAGATTTCAAGTGCTTGAATAGGAGTGGTGAACGTGAGTATCTTTGTCTTCTTGATTTAAAGAGAATATTTTGTTTTTTTCTCATTCAATATGATGTTAATTGTTTTTTACTATTGATCTAAAAAAGTTTTTATGTATTCTGGCTACAAGTCCTATTTCAGATAAATGATTTGTAAATATTTTCTCCATTTTATGTGTCTTTAATTTCTTGATAGTATTTTTTTGTTTTGTTTTGTTTTGTTTTGTTTTGTTTTGTTTTGTTGAAGTCACGACCTCACACATGCTAGATAGGTGCTTTTGCCACTGAGCTAAATCTTCAGCCCTTTCTTGGTAGTATCTTTTTTTTTTGTCTTTTTCCTTTTTATTGGTACCAGGAATCGAACTCACGACTGCCTGCTTTCAAGGCAGGCGCTTATGCCGCTGAGCTAAACCCCCAGCCCTGGTAGTATCTTTTTGAAGCACAAAAGTTTTTAATTTTTATAGAGTTGGTTTTTTTTCATCACTTATGCTTTTGATGTCATATCTAAGAAATCATTGCCTGACTCAGAAGCACAGATTTACTCTCTTTTCTTCTGTGGTTTATGGTTTTAGCATTTTTTAGACCAGTGGGGCCATTGCGAGTTAATTTTTATGTATGATATGAGGCAGAGGTTCAGTTTTATTCTTTTGTATATGAAAGTGTATGCTTATGCTGGCACTGTTTATTTATTTATTGTGGTGTTTTTGAGACAGTCTAACTATGTAGTTCAGGCGCGTCTTGAACTCACTGTGAGCCCAGTCTAGTTTTTGAACTTACAGCAATCCTCTTGTCTCAGCTTCCTCAATGCTGGGATTACAGGTACATGCACTACCATGCCTACCCTTTGGAACCATTTATTGAAGACTAATTTTTCTCCTTTGAATTGTTCTGTCACTTCTGCAAAACAATTGACTATGAATGTATGTGATACTTCTGCATTCTCTGTCGTATCAGTACTATTCTGACTTGATTAGCCCAGCTTTGAGATATATCTTTTTTCTTTCTTTCTTTTTTATGCATGTGGGTAGTAGATTTTGAAATCAAGAAGTATGACTTTTCCAACTCCGTTCTTTTTCAAGATTGTTTTAGCTATTCATTTTCACATGACTTTTAATAGGAGTTTCATTGGATTTATAAATCAATTTGTAGAATATTGCCTGCTTAATGAGTTATCTTCCACCCCATGAACATTGGTATCTTTCCACATTGGATCTTAATTGGAACCTTTCCAGCAATCTTTCCAGTTTCTTTCAAATGGTGTTTTGTACTTTTCAGTATGCAGGTCTTGCATGTATTTTATTAAATTCATTCCTATATATTTTATTCCTTTTTGGTACTATTGAAAATAAGACTTTCCGGGCTGGGGATTTAGCTCAGTGGCATAAGCGCCTGCCTTGAAAGCAGGCAGTCGTGGGTTCGATCCCCGGTACTGATAAAAAAGGAAAAAGACAAAAAAAAAAAAAGAAAAGAAGACTTTTCTTAATCTAATTTTTGTATTGTTAGTAGTACATAAAAATACATTTTCATATGGTCTTGTATTCTGCACTAGGTAAATAAAAAATCATTTATTAGTTTTAATACTTTTTTGTGGATTCTTTAATATCTTCTGTATACAAGATCATCTATGAGAAGAAAGTTTTCTTTCTTTTCAATTTGGATGTCTTTTATTTTTCTTGCCTAATCATCCTGACTGAAATTCCCCAGTTCAGTGTTAACAGAATTAATAAGAGGGTACATTCTTATGTTGCTGATCTTAGAAGCAAGACAGTTAATTTTTCCCATTGAGCTGTTTTAGTTAACTGTTGGTTTTCCTTTATTCCAATAAATAAGAGTGCAAGATTGAACTTGATAAGTGTTCTAGGTAGCAAGTTCCTGTTGAAAGAAGACGTGAAAGGTTCCAGTTAAGATCCAGCTGCTGCATATTGAATAGAGGAATTATAATTTAATGAAATGACTGAGGGGTATGATTTTAAGTTCTGGACAGCTTAATGTATTTCAGATGCTCCAGCCAGGTAACTGGCTTTACCCTCTGCAGAAGTTTTCCACTAGCTGGCTTAGATGAGCTAATGAATCTTCATTGATGAAGGAGTACTGTTTTTAGATCAAATCAAGGTTCAAACTCAAGTTTAAAAATTGGAGAAATAAAAGAAGAATGTTTATCCTTTAAGGCTTAATTGAATACCACCAACCTTAGTATAGTTCACCTTGATGAGTCTGATGACTATATTATCCAGTACTTTCTGTGTGCATTTGGCTTTGGGTAGAGTTGAGTTTAATTTCTTTCATTTGTGCACTGCACATTGAGGTGGTTTTGCCTGTTTCCTAACTTCTCAAGATTGCATTTCTCGGGGACATGTTTGTATCTTAAACAGTGTTCCAGATGTTTTCTTTGTGCCAATAAACAGTTGTTAATTATTGGTAAAGGTAAATTTGGAGATAAATACAAAGATCTCTGAGCCATTTGGAAAGCATATTAAGTATAAATCTATTTTGTATTTGATAAACAGATTGCACAGAAATGAAGGCAGTCACCTGAAAGTTATGGTTTTAAGATTAAAGATAGGCACATTCAAATTTTCAAAGATGTACACAAGTGTTAGTACTGAACTGTCCCTAGGAGCTACTCAAGTTCAGTCTTAATTATGTACAGATAACATAACCAGATTGGTCTGACTTTTCACTTCCTGTGGACTTGATCATTGTCTCTAACTCCTACTTGTGAGTGCAGCCATGTAGGAGGGAAAGCCTGGGAAAACAAGGCTATGCTTTGCTTTTTCTCTATGATGATTAAAGCAAGACTTAGTGGAGCAGCTCCCTTTTTATTATTATTCTCAAAGGTGAGGCACTAGGCTCCCAACAGAGCATGAGCGGGGCTGAGGATTTAGCTCAGCGGCATAAGCGCCTGCCTGGCAAGTGTGAAGTCATGAGTTTGATCCCCAGTACCATTAAAAAAAAATAGCATCTATTCCAACAGAGCATGAGGAAGTCTCAGAAGTGGAAAGTGAAAGAGAAAGACACAATGATTTTTCAGTTTTTCACAGCTTCTACTAGGTTGTTGTTTCTAAAGTCACTGACACCCTACATTGTCAGATAAGCACCCTCCAAAGCCTGGATTCAAGCTCTGCCACAAGGTGACCTTTTAGGCTGTCCTAGTCAGCTTGTACTTCTATAAAAGAACACCATATACTGGGTCACATAAATAACCGTTTACAGTTCTGGAAACTGGAAATCAAGATCAGGATGTGAGCATGGTCAGGTTCTGTTAGGATCCCTCTAAGAAGAGGGTTACCTTGCATGTAACCACCTTCTCGTATGTTTAATGGTCTTTCCTTAGCAGGTGCCTGTAAAGAGGCAGTAAACTCTCTGGTAACTCCTCTAAGAGCACTAATCCCATCAAGAGGGCCCCTAGCATCTTACCTAACCTAATGCCAGTTACCTCCCAAAGTCCACTGCTCCAGATGCCACCACAGTGGATCACAGAGCAGCATATTGTGAATCTGGGATAGGGGACACACAGATTCATTCTGTAAGAAAGGCTGTTGCCCTTAGATTCCTCATCTTTGAAATGAGGATTTTTCAGGCTTTCTGTAGCTCATAACAGTTATGCTTCTGTGAGAAATGGATTTGTATTTTTTTCTAGTTTGAGTTACTGTATATGAAATGTGTTCCCCCTACATTCTGTCAGGTAGCAAAGAATTAAATTGGTTGGATTTTAGAAACAGGTTTATTTTTTCATTTAATAATTCCAGTTCTAAGAACTGTTGCAAGGGCTGAAACTATAGCAGTAAACAAACAAAAAACAAAAAGCCTTTGCTTTCCTGAAGCTTATGTTTTAAACAAATCAAATTAGAGATTAAATTACAAAATATTAGATAATAATGGCCAAGAGACAAAAATAGAAAGTATGATCAGTGTGGGATTGGAATTTTAAATAAGGGTGATCATTTTAGGTGATGTTTGAGTAAAGAGAGGGGAGAGAGAGTTTTAACTCTTTATGATCAAATTCCTTGCCAGGGAAAGTTCCTTAATCCAAAATCTTACAGAAGCCTGACTGCTCCTGCAGATGCCAATTACCCACTTCTCTCTGCACTGACTCCTCTCCCCACTGCATCATCCTGTTTTGTGCCTTACACTCTGCACTAATTAATGATTTCACAGCCCTTTTATAAATCTCAACCCAAGGACTGTGATAAGAAGTCCACTTAACACCCCTGTTGTCAGAGGCTGGGAAGGATCTGGCTGGCTTAGCATATCTACCAGTGCTTCAAATCTTTTGATGTTTAGTTTTGCGACTTCTTCTCTCCTGTTTTCAATGCTTATTCAATATACTTTGGCCATTTTCCACTCCTTTTCACAGTCCTGTCTCAATCTTTATTGTCATTCCCTTGTAGTTGCTTTTCCTTTTTTTTTTTTTTGATAACCTGTGTTTTCTCATTTCACTGTGTTTTCATCTTACAGCAATGTTTATTTCTTTTCAGTAAGTTTTATTTTATTTTATGTTTTTGGTACCAGGGATCAAACTCAGGACCTCGCGCTTCCAGGCAGATGCTTATGCCACTGAGCTAAATCCCCAGCCCTATTTCTTTTCTGCCACTTTTCTCTTCCTGTATTTTTTTTCCTTCCTCATCCTATTATTCTACTGTACCCAGTGGTGTGTGAGAACAAGAGTGACTTCAGAGTAAGAAATGTGGATGTTGTGGATGCTTCCTCCTGACCCTGAGTTAGCTATTTGCGCAGCACCTCTAGGGAGAGATTTTTTTCTTTGGTGCCGGCAGGCACTTATGCTGCTGAGCTAACACCCCCGCCTCCCCAGAGATTCTTAACCAATCATTTAGGATTGAAATGCTAATCCTGGCCAGCCTAGCTCTGCAGGGGCCATGTCCCCACTAGACCTGTGACACAGAATTCAACCCTCTGTCCCCTGACTCAGGCCCTTGGCACACTCAACCTTAGTGGATTATAGGGGTGACATATCAGTCAAATCATTTAAAGTTCATTGTGATCCAGGGAAAGAGGTGCCAGCAAGTGATGCAACGTAATCAGTCACTACTGTCTTCTCACTGCCTCTCCAAGTTGAGTCTTTTTTTGGCTCATTTTGTGTGTGTGGGTGTAGATGTAGGTGTGTGTCGGTCGGGGATTGAATTCACAACCTCGCGCTTACCAGGTAGGTGCTTATGCCACTGAGCTAAATCCCCAGCCCTCCAAGTTGAGTCTTGTCCAAGTGTCCAGAAAATCAGAATCTCTTGCCATCCCTTTCCATTACCCCAAACTAGAATATTGAGTCCCAGTCCAGCACATAGGATCAAAAAAAATTCTTTTTTTTTTTGCCTTTAGCACTTTTTTCCTCAGTCTTAGAGAGAAGGAGAAACTAGATTATACACATTATTATCCTGTGACCATACTGCTTTTGGTGGGATATATACAAGTTCCTTCCCTCCTCCCTCAGTTCTCTTCTCCCTGGACTTCCAAGGTTGGAAAGACTCTTGGAGTCATCCACTTAACTGATCTCTGATTTGTAACCCATGTGATTGTATGTTTCCATCTTCGGTGTGTCCAGTTTCTCTTCGGCTCTCTTGTCTGTCAGATTTGTGACTTGTGCTAGTTTCTGTTTGTCATCTGGTTTGACAGACAAATGGGTTAAACAGTTTGTGTATACAGTGTTTTATCTTTTTTTTTTTTTGGTTTTGGTTTTTTGAGACAGGGTCTCACTATGCAGTTTCGACTGTTCTTGAACTCAGTATGTAGTTCAGACTGGTATCAAACTCACAGTAATCCTCCTGCCGCAGCCTCCAGAATGCTGGGATTGTAGGTGTGAGTATCATGCCCAGCTGAGTCCCTTATCTTATGCTAGATAGTTTGGTTAAGAGAGAGAGAGAGAGAGAGAGAGAGAGAGAGAGAGAGAGAGAGAGTGAGTGTGTGTGTGTGTGTGTGTGTTTAAAAAAAAACACACACCAAAAACTGAAAAAAAAACCCACCACCAACAAAAAAAAACCCCACCTATTTTCATCCAGCTAATCAGTAAAGGAGAAAGGGATACAAAAATATTTCAAAAGTGGAAGTTATATGCTTTTATTTGAAGGAATTTATAGCCTCATCAGAAAACCCAGAGATGTGGAAATACATTTAAGAATATTTAGAAAAAGTCTCAAACAAGTACTCTTTAAGAGACAGTTTCCTTTGCGAATGAACTTCAGAGACGTGTTTATAAAATCATTGTGTGTGTATGTTACCTGTTTTTCACTTGATTTGTAAGAAACTAACCAGTAGTACATAGAAAATTTCCAGCATTGATATTATGTCTTCCTTAAGGTAGAGGTCAGTCAGAAGATGCTAAATCAAGAGAAGTTTTGAGGGATTAATGTGTTTTAAATTGGATTTTGAGCCAGGTGTGGTGGTGCACACCTGTAAACCCAGCCCTCAGGAGACTGAGACAGAATTGCTGTGAGTTCGAGGCCAATTTGGGCTATCTAGTAAGTTTAAGACCCGCCTGAACTACACAGCAAGACCTTGTCTCAAGAAAAAAAAAAAAAAAAAAAATTGGATTTTGATGAAATTGGGTCACTACCAGACCACTTGGGAGCTTTACTCCAATTGCTGTATCAGGTACAGTTCTAGGGGCTCTGTAATGACCTCACAAAACTTCCTGGACAGCTTTCTACTTTGACCTCCAAACTATCCCCATTCAAAACCCTTTAGGATGTTGAAGTCTACTGCCTATTTTGGATGGCTCTCCATTCTTATCTTTTGCACCACCCATCACTTCCTGAGAGTCCCTGTAGATAATGAGGTACCCAGCCCCACTGAAGTCCTTCAGTATTATCCAAGGAGTAAGAGGAAATGGGATAACCCTGAGCATACTGGCAGCAATAAGAAACACCATTCTCTTGTCATGGTATATTTAAGGCAGTCATTGAACTAAACTAAGCAGGGTAATAACCCTGAAAGGAAGAAAGTACTGCATAATGTATCAGTGTACTGTAGTTTCAAATAATGGAAACATCAATCCCATGTTTCAGGATAGAAGAACAGTATATTTAGAAATGAAGGGGCTGGGGATATAGCTAAGCAGCATTGGCCTGCCTGACAAGCATGAGGTTGTGAGTTCGATCCTTGGTACCAAAAAAAAAAAAGAAAGAAAGGAAGGGAAGGGTTGGTGTTCTTCCACTGACCAAGATTAGCAGAAGCTGTGGGAGTGTCTCTCCAGTCTTGGACATAATAGAATCCTAGATTCCTTTGGCCTTCTAGATATCATCTTTTCCACATCCTGTCTTCAGCCAAAACTGTTCACTTTCTATAGAGATTGAAGTTGCTACTTATTTCGTGAGACTCCTTTTATTTCACATTTGGGTGTCTTACACAGGGAACCCTGTTCTGATGTCATCTTTGTAGGATATAAGGGACAGAACAAGAGAAGGGGCCCTATAGTTTTCTTAATGTGAAAGCTATTTTCAGTTCTTGCTGCCATTCAGCATTAGTCCTATCCATGTAATGGTTTCTTTCTTCCCTCACCACACCCTTGTTCAGTTTCCTGGAAATGGAGTAAGGGCTGGAAGAGAGAAAGGGTGGAAATTCCCATTGCATCTCTCTGCTGTGCAGTGGTTAAGAAGGAGTTTGAGTGGGGAGGGGGGGAGATAGAGAAGCCAAGAGACTGCTGAGCTGATGGTATGGGCCTAATTACTCCTCTGCGTTGAGCTTGCCTGTAATTGTGGTTTCTGGGAGCCAGTGTGTCCTGGAAATCTGCTAGAACAGCAGAGATTTAGGGTTTCCGCCAGGATGGAGTTGAATTTTCCACTTGGGATAGCTTGCCTGGTACTCGTTTTTTGTTTGGGGGTGGCAGAGTGAATCCCTGAAGCTCAAAAACGGCAATTAGGAAGTTGGAGGACTATAGACCTTCCCTTGGAACTGAGTGAAAGGTTGTATACCCTGGAATTCTAGTTATCTTTGAAAAATCAGAAGTAGCAGCAGGTGGTAGGATCTGGTAAAGAGCACATGCTAAAAGTTAGGTCAATTCTGTCCTTAATCTTTGTTAACTGAGTAAATCTGTCTGAACCTTCTAGTTTCTCCCATCAGTCCTTTGATTTGAACATCTGTCTTTTTTATGGGGATGTTCCTGTAGGTGGGAGACATATTAGACCAATATAAAGGAGCAATTCATGACCCTCTTTTTCCTGTGGTGGTAGTGGTGATAATAGTTAACATATTTTGAGTGTTTTATTATGTGCTCTGTGCTAAACACTTCAGTGAATTCCATCATTTAATCTCATAACAATCTAGTGAAATAGTTGGCTCTGCTACTGATGAAGTTGAAAGGTTAAATAACTTGCCTGGAGTCACAGAGCTTCTAAGTGTCAGTCAGCACCAAGATTATAATTCTAAAACCTGTGTATTTGGCCAGCAGATGTAAATGTAGTCTGCACTGTGCTTTACATTCATGTCAGGAAGCACCCAGACCCAGACCACTTTAGTAAGTTCTCACAATCGAATTTACAATTAGGGAATCTGAGTTCAAGTCTTACCTGTAGGTTTCAATCAGTCCTGTGACCTCATGCAAGACCTTTGTCCTGGAGTTTATCATTCATTAAATAGGTACTTTTAGAGTTTATCCAGCACAACACTTGCCACTAGCAAAGACTCGATAAATGTAAGGTGAGTCTGAATTTGACTACAGAGAAATAAAAAGCTAATCTTTTAAAGAAGTTAAATTTTGTCCTGAATTTTGAATCTGAGATTTCAGAATATTAAGGTTAAGAACAGATCTATGGTAAGTAAAATGGATGGTAAGACTCTAGCAATACACTAGCAGAGGAAAGGCTCTGAAACTAAAATATTCAGATTTGGATACCAGCTCCAACTTAACTTGGTCAAATGCATGAAGTTAAGCAGTTACTCAGTTTTCTAAGTCCAATTTCCTCATCTGCACTAATAGTACCCATTCATGAGGCTATTGTGAAGATTAAATAAAACAAGAGTGACTAAAATTTACTGAGGACTAGATCCTGGTCTGAGATTTTCTTGTTTGTTTAAACCAGTTTTAAATAAATGAATCCTAACAATTTCATCAAATGGGTGCTGTTATCCTCATTTTATGGATGAGGAAGCTGAAGCAAAATGTCAAGTAACCTTCCTAATGTTCCTTTGGCTAAAGGAATGGTGGGAGGTGGCTCAGGAGCTGACAGTCACAACCATACTGTCTTGTCTCAGTATGGTTTACAGAATATGCAAATCCGCACCATTAATATCATCATTGGAAACCCATTCTCATTCATAAGTATTTATTGAGTCCCTGCTTAACAGTTAGTATTTGTGGACTCTGCAAAGTATGTGATAGAATTTCTGTTGTTAAGTTTTATTATCTGGTTGGAGGATGAAATGATCATCAGATGATCCATATATTATACGGATGAAATAGTTGACACCAGTCAAGTGCTTAAATGGTAAAATAAGGACTCAAAATGCAATGAAAATAAGTTTAGTTACTAAAAAGGTCTTGGGGAAGTTGTACTTGCTAGGAAAATTTACTAGAGAAGATATTTATTAGAGAAAGTAATACTTGAATTCAGCCTTAGAAAATTGGGCTGAAGGGCAAGGATGAGCTGTTGGAGCACTGGACTTTGAAAGGAATTCAGATTTTAAGGTTGGTCATTCTTCAGCACATTTTTAAGTGAACCATCACGCACTGCATAATGCATTTTGGTCATCCATAGGCCATTGTATGATCGTGGTTCCATAAGATTTTATTGTCTAATAAATGTATAACCATTTGTGTAAGTATGCACTGTGACATTAACACAACGTTTTTAAGAGTGTATCCCTGAGGTCAGCGACACGTGACCATATTCTGTGTGCCTCCTCAGTGTATATAATCTCCCCCAACAGAGATGGCAACAGTTGATTTTCTCTTCGTGTGTATGATCTAGCTCTGCGGGCTTAAAGAAGCTGGACAGGCAGGGCCAGGGGAGCATACTTTTGGTTTGTGGCTGCCTGTTCTATCCCCTATCAGGCAGGCACATGTCTGAGTTTGTTGCTTGGAGTGGTCTGAGGCTGAGTAAATGTTCTATCAAGAGTGGCTTGCTCCAATGGTTCCAGAGCCAATAGTCACATGAAGGGTTGCAGTAAGGATCCCAGAGATCCAGAGTGGATCCCTTGCTGATGAAAACTGTGGCAAGAGCCCTAGGGATCCGACTACTAGAGAAAAGTGACTCAGATTTTCTCGGACTGGCTTTGTCAGTGTCTTACCCAACTGTGTATTTTAAAGCATTCTTTGTAGAGCCCAGTCTATTGGTTGGGGACATGATGGTTACCAGAGAAACACAACATGAAGAGCACCTTCTTTAGAACTGCCATTTTAGTGGAACATATAGAATATATGAGATGCCTTTTGAAATACTGTGTAAACAGGAATGTGATTACAGTGCAAGTCAAAAGGATGCAAAGAATAGGGAGTAATCAGCATTAGAGAATTAACTGGAAAGGCTTACTAGAGGACAGGAGTTTGCAGGCAGTTTTTAGAAAGGTGGAACAGGCATTTATAGTAGCAAACAAGAACCTCCTCTTCTACCCGCCCTTCTTTCTTCTGCTTCCTGCAAGGCTTTCTGAAGTCACCAGCTAAGAATGTAGAGCTCTAGGACTCACTGAATCCCTTCCCCCCATTGTAGTTGGTGACTCTATGCGTCTCCCTGCAGGTGTCTGAGCTAAAGAAAAGGCTGTACCTTTCGTGAGGGTGCAAAGAAGAGTTCACATCATCTTCACACATTACTCATTTTATGGCTTAATCTCAGTTGTTATAATCAAAGACTATCTTTCCTACTAGCCCAGTACTTTTCTGTCCATTTTTGGTATGAACAAAAGGAAAGGGAACTAGTTTAAAATCTACGTTAATAAAATAATCTTATGGCCGAGTGTGGTGGCATATGCCTGTAATGCCAGCACTTAGGAGGCTGAGGCAAGATCATTGCAGAAGTTCAAGACCAGGCAGAGCTACGAAGTGAGCTCAAGGCCAGCCTGAACTGCATAGCGAGACCCTGTCTCAAAAAGACAAAAAATAAACAAATAAAATAATCTTACATAAATTACAAACCTATTTAAGTGAAATGAAGACTTCTTGAATTGGTCATTATTTCAAGTTACCTGTGTATGAGCTGTCCATTATTTTTGCTAATAATCAAATGTTGACCCACAAAACAATTCCACTTATACAGAGTATAAAGTGTGCTTTGAGGAGACCTAGTCTTTGAAATTTTCTATTTAAGGTATTACCTCCTTAAGAATTTCTTTCAATTATCTTTGGAGGAAAACTTTAGGTAAAACCTAAAGGATATACCTGTAGAGTGATTCTAATCTAACAAATCATTTAATTATTACAGTGTGCTGCAAAGTGCAAGGTGTAGTCTTCCCATTTTGTTGTGAAAGAAAGCTGAAGCTGGGCATGGTGGAGCATACCTGCAGTGCTCGCACTCAAGAAGCTGAGGCAGGAGGATGACTGTGAATTCAGGGGCAGCCTGGGCTACATAATGAGTTCAAGATCAGGCTGGAATACCTAGGGCAAGACCCCATCCAACAACAACAATAAAATACATATACATATACACACATGCACATAAAACTGAGACTTAAAGGTATCATAGGGCTTTTTCAACATCACATCACATAGTGGGCATAATGCAGAAAGGAAGAAACCTCATTCCACAGAACAAGTCACTCTTACCCAGATCTGCTAGGTTTTTGGCCCGGTGAGTGTTGATCATTCTTTACCTTATGTATTTAGGGGCTGCTCTGCTCCACTTAACCTCTTTTACTCTTTGTTAAAACCAGAGAACTTGGCTGGGGATTTAGCTCAGTGGCATAAGCACCTGCCTTGCAAGCAGGCGGTCATGAGTTCGATCCCCGGTACCGATTTAAAAAAAAAAATTTTTTTAAATGAAGGATATTTTTAATAAAGGGGGGGAACTCATATAAAGTATTATGAACCATCTCATGAGCATCATTAGGGGAGGGACTGAACTGCTGCCAGATCTTTTTTGACAATTATGCTTACAGGTTTTTCCTGGTGAAATGAATTTCTCACTCACTGTTCCATAGAGAGAATTTTACCTGACCCCTCTCTGAAAGTAAAAACCTGTCATGCAGAAGAAATTTGCAAGGGACAAAGAATCATGTGATGTTAAAACAAGAAAGAGTATGTTTTATGTGGTTCAGCTTCTTACTGTAAGGGTGAAGAAACCAAAGTGCAGAGGAGGAAGAGTGTTGAACTTTTTTATGAGGGACACTTGATTCACCTCCTGGCTGTCCCAATTAATAGCTGTGTGACCTTGGGTAATCACTGTCAATCTTATTTTCTTCATGTTTGGGGAAAATAAGTGTTAACCAGATCAGTGTAAGGATTAAATGAATACCTATAACATATTAGATGCTTATTATGTATAATTTTCTTCTCCCTTTTCAAGAGTGTACAAAAAGACAGGGGTAGTGTTAGTCCAAAACCAGGAAGTCTAGACTGCAGTGCTGCCCTCTGGATGCGATGGTTTGCCTTCTCCCTTCAGCTGTGGCAGCCTCAGAGATTTCCCTTTCCATAAGCCTTGCTTAACTCACCACAGCTCTAGGCCTTGATCTTCCTGCAGCCTGCTGTGATTCTGTTGTCTGCTGTTTCACATGTAGAATCAGTATCCAGGTCATCTGGTCTCCTCCTGCTGTCTGGAGACGCTGATCTTTTCCTTGAAGGTAACGGTTTGATGGAGACATATTGACAAAAACAAATGTGGTTAAATGTGATAGTTAGCAGTAGCTCATCGACTCCAGAAGATACATGGGTCTATCTTAGGTAACTCAGAATTAATGTCTTTTGTGTTACAAGGCAGGTTCTGACTGCTTACTAATTTTGCTTTTTTAGGGCTTTATAACAAGAATAGCAGCCATTTTTAAGGTGTTGCCAAGCACTGACTAGATACACATATTTTACTTGCATTACCCCATTCTTACAACAGCCCTGCAGGATAGGTAGCTAATATTCTAGTTTTGTAGATGAGTAAACTCAGGTTCACAGAAAGTACATAATTTGCTCTCAGTCACGTAGGTGATCAGAGGCAGAGCCAAGACACAAACCTGATCTGATCGTACTCCTTACACTGTTCCTCAGTGCCATATATGACAAGTGAGACAGATCTGATGTGAGTCCATGCTGAGAGAGGCTTGTGGGACCTGGGTTCTAAGTGAAGAGAAGGTGCATGGTCTAGAGCAGCCCTGGAAGTTCTCTACTAAGAGCTGAAGGTGATTGTCCCTCGGAGCCGGGCTCCATTCTTTCTCACTGGGGAGACAAGTATATTTGGCAGGCCTCCACACTTTAGGAATTTCTAGTCCAGCAAAAAGTAGGGAAAAGTCAACAACCATTTAGGAGATGCTTTGCAGAAATATATATATCAGGTGATGTGGGAAACAACTCAAAGGATGGGTGAATCTGGGCAAGGGTTTACTTTACTCTGAATGGTCAAAGGTCTAGAGGCAATATGAATAGATTTTGCCTTTTGTACTAAGTCCTTGAAATCTGGTGTGTATTTTATTTTTGCAGCATATTTCCACTTGAACAAGGTAGAGTGGGCCAACAGTGTTCCTGATGCCACTCTTAGCACTCCTTATCAGCCCACTTTTAGTACTTTGTCTCACCTGCCCTACCTGGGCTTTGGGCATCCGACCTTTTCTCTTCCAGTCTGCTCTAGTGCTATAGTTAGATTTATTTTTTAAAGGAAAATCTAGTTCTACTAAATTCAGCTCCCTATCGATAGATAGAATTGATGATCTTTAGATAGTGTTTAAGGCTTTCCATTCCTTGCCAGTCTTTTCCTTTTGTCCTCACACTGCCCAACATTGGTATGTTGGCTTAGTATTTGCAGAGCCTTTGACATACTGTATCTAAATTAATTCTCACAGCAGCTCTGTGAGATAGATAGGCTAGGGAGGTAAATTGCCCATGTTTCTTAGGCAGAGAAGCTGCAACTCAGAGTGCTTGAGGTTTCCTAAGATCAACCAGCTAGTAAGTCACAGGACTAAGCTGGGACCCAGGTCTTTTCAGTTTTTTCTCTTGTTGAGTCTCCTTTCTCTCCTGTGTTGTATTGATAGTCTTCCAACATTCACTGTGTCCTTTGACTTCTTCAGTGCCTCTGCATATGCTGTTTCTTGCCCTAGAATATCCTTCCACAGCACAACACAAAATACTCACTTGAATCCTGCCCTTCTGAGCTCTTGATATATCTCCTCGTTTATAATTCCTTTTTTGGCCATCCTCTCTACAAACCACTTTGTAGTTACTGACACGCTTCAACATGAATTTGCTTGTTTAGTGATGCTTCATTGTTTTTTAGAGAGGACAGAAATTTTAAAATTTGCAGATTGAATAACTTCAAAATTCTACAAAGAGACTGATACTATTCCTCTGGAAGTCCATGATAGGTTAATGCTTTCCTACTTTATTATTCTGTGTTAAAGCTATAAAGTTGTGAATTCAGTCTTCTTCACGTTTTTTTTTTTTTGTCTTTGTCTTTTTTATCGGTACCAGGGATTGAACTCACGACCACACACTTGCAAGTCAGGCGCTTATGCCAATGAGCTAAATCCCCAGCCTATGAATTCAGTCTTAATCCATACCCATTGATGTCTTTCAGAACTACTTCCCCTAACAGCTGTGATCTACTTGTGCTTATGGTTTTTTGATGTCTGAAGCTCTTGTTTCGTCTATTAGCTGACTTAAATGTACTGTATATGGTGTTCTGGGGCTGCTATGTACTATACAGAAAAAGAGATACGAAGCTTAAATTGAGAAAATAGATGTTAAGAAAGATACTCCAAACAGTTATTTAGTTGCTATTGAGTTAGGTATCACCAAGGAAAATTTCAGGGAGAACCAGTGTCATGAAGTATCAGAGAAAGCTTCCTAGAGGAACACACTTAAGCTGAACCTTGAGGATTAAGTCAGGGGTTCATCTGGCTGCGGTGGGAGCAAAGCTCTCTGGGATGAAATATAGTGAACCAATAAGGAGGGACAGGAGGTGAAAACTTTGAGAAGGACTGTGAAACATGTTCAGGGTTAAAGCTTCATACAGGTTCAGTGGGAAACCACTAAAGGTTACATCTTCTAACTCATCTTTTTGAAAGATCAATCTATAGAGAATGGATTCAGACTGCTAGAGCCAAAGTGGGGAGGTCAGCTTTTCTACTTGAGAGATGTTGGCGTCTCCACTAACATGGTGCTGCAGACAAGGAAAAGTAGTAGGTGGATTCCAGAACTCTTAGGAGAATGTATCATTCAATAGGACTTGGCAATTGGTTTGATTTGTGGGAGGATGTCAGAGGTAACTCAAGATTTCTAGCATGTGCAAGGGCACAACACTGTTTACCAAGGAAGAAACATCTGATCAGGAGTAGGGATGAGCTTTGGATGGGGAGACTGTTTTTAGGTCATACAGTCTAGCTTTCAGGTGAGAGTGAAAGTGATTTGATCCTTGCTGTTACACCCTTTATAAAAAAGTGGTGTTACCAGCATTATTTACTGGGAAGTTGGGTGACTTGCCCAAGACAACATAGCCAGGAAAAAACTGAGCCTGAGGTTGAGCTTGTCTTTTTGCCTCTTCAAGCTGTGTTTAAGTGTCAGCATTGACCTGTTCTAACCTGTGCTCTTCTGTGTACAAGTGTGCTCCAGATTGTCTTCACTGGTAGGTGAGGCCTGGCTCTCTGAGATCTTCGTGGAAGTAGAAAGAACAGCTTTCCTGGCCCTTTCCCACTTGGGATTTGAGCACTCCAGAGATTTTTTGATTTCCTGTTCACTCACTCATTCTCATCCTGTTTCTTTCACCCCTGACATTTACTGAACTTGGGTCACCCAGTATGAACATGGAAAAGACCAGGAAAGAACAGAATAGTCCTTGGGATGAGACTTTATACTTTCAAAGCATTTAACAAGTATTACCTATTTAGTCTTCATATCAGCTCTAGAAGAAATGTGTGTACTATATATTGCTTTAGTGAGCATATTTGGAATGATTGCCCAGTATGGACAAGGCATGGCTGCAGTTTGACTGATGATACAGGTATGAATAAATCATAGTCCATGGAACATAGATAAAGGGAGATTATCAATATGTATTCATTGCACAGATGAGAAAGCTGGTGAGAGACTCAAAACTTAAAGGACTTATTTTGAGAGTTTCTCAAAGCTCAGGTCCTATGAATAAAGGAATCACTTGGACTGTTTGGTAAATAAAAATAAATTCATAGATCTGCTGAGTTGAATGCCTAGGGGTAAGACCTCAGCTGATTCCTTTGCTGCTAAAAGCTAGTAAGTGAACCAGTTCATGATATGTGAGCCTTTCCTAGCTCGCTTGCCATCTGTCTGTCCCTCACTCCGGGGATGAGAGAACTAACTGGTAGACCAGAAGGTACATGCACTAGCCTTTACTGTAGGGATGCACAGGCGGCAGAGGCAGTGTTTGCCAGCCACAGACCATAGGGAAGTCTGTATCCCACGGCAGAGTCCTTAGAAAGTCAGGGTGCCAGGAGCCCTCTTAAAGCTCTACCCTTGCAGATAAAGAGAAAATAACCAATAAAACAGATCAGAGTTCAGAGTGTGGACTTTATGTGGATTGAAGGACCTGGTAGGATGGTTCCTTCCTGGATTAAAAGGGACTCAGGAGTAGTCCTTTATCCCAGATCTCAAGAAGACCCATTAAAACTTGTGTATAGTGCACCTCTTTTATCTTTGTCTCTGCGTCCTGTCAAAGTTGTATGTGTATTATATATTTTATATACATAAGTAGTATTTATATAATTGTATATTTTTACATGTCAATCTGTACACAAACCCATATGATTTATTTATTATGTGTGTATGTATATGTGTAATATGTAAGTGTACAAGACAATAAATAAAGGCCAAATAGTCTACATATGGCCACAAGCCATTTAACTTTTTGACACCTGCAGCTCAGTGGTATCAGCCTCTCCAGATGGGGTATAAGTTTTACCCTTGTGCAGGCACCACTGCCCACAGCTTGTAACCCTTTCTGCTTCACTCAAATCCCTTCAGAACTTGAAGTCATAACTTTATACACTCTTAACTATATTTACTTAACATCTGTTTACTCATCTAAAGATGGAAATGTGCTACTACTTTACCAGGCTTTGGAAGATTAATCGAGGCGTTAAAACAGATGCTTAGCGTGGTGCCTGGTAGATAATAAGAAAGTTAACATTGTTCCCATAGAATATGGACGTCTGTACCTTGTCCTAATTTATACAATGGAGTTGTGTTGGGTGTAAGACTGAAGAGACTAAGAACCTCCCTTTGAAAGCTAGAAAGGATGTGATTTTTGTTTATGATGATTTTTTAAACTCTAGAAGCCACTCCTACCTAACCACTCTGACAGATACCTATGAGGGGTCTGAGTGAAGCAGAAAGGGTATAAGCCTTGGGCAGGTCACTGTGCAGAGGTAAGACTTACACCCCATCTGGAGAGGCGGATACCACTCAGCTTCAAGCATCAAAGCCATTTAAGACCATAAGCCCAGCAGTATAAGAGGTTCTGTCTTTTCAAGAGAAAGCATAAATCTGTATTTTTTTTTAAGTGCAAGATTGCTTAGCAACTGATTTTTTTAAAATGTAAATATATATCCATGCATCCAAACACATCATAGCTAACAGAAAAGATATGGTCTCTCCAGAAAGCTGCTAACCCATTGCCTTGGTTTATCACCCCCCACTTCTGGGTGAGGGTAAGGAGAGTTTTCAGCATGTTTTTACAGAATGCCTGCTGTATGCCTGGTGCCACACTGGAATGTACAGGGAAGTCCATGATGTAACCTTTGCTCTCTAGCACACTAGGTGATAGGGAGCAGTGTGGAAGGGCCAAGACTGAATGTCAGAACATGGGCTGCACTGGAAATGAGGGGAAATTTGGAACCTCTCAGCAAGTTACTACACAGATATTATAAAGTGAAAAAAAGCAAAGTACAAACTAATGTATGCAATAAAGGAAAATAAGAAAATTTAATTTATATGTACTGGTTTACTAGAAGAAATGAATGAAAATGATTAATTTGGGAGAAATAGACTGAAGGAGCAGGGAGCCTTCTGAAGATACTTGAAAATCTTCACTTTGAGTTTTCAACCATGTAGATACTTAACCATGTAGATACTCAAAAAATTAAATAAATAAAAGCCTAAAAAGACAAAAACTAAGTACAAATATAAAAAGAAACTGAAATATATTTAAAAATCACTAACATGAAGAAGAATCCCAAATACTGTAACTTGCTACACAGCATTTGTAGTGACAAATTGTCTAAGAGCAAAAAGAATTAAAGGAAATCTTGGACTTTGCATGTTCATTTTTGTTAGTGACAATTCCAGCAGCCATCTTGTCTGTAATATCATATAATAAAGTAAAAGAATAAATACTTTGGTATTGTTTGGCAATGTAAATCTTACTATAAGAAATGGAAGATAAAACGTAGAATGGGAAAAATGAAGGAGATTTCTGTCATGTTGTGTTCAAGCTGGAAATATTAGTACGAACTCAGAATTTTATAAGTATTTCTTAGTTTCATTCACTTAAAGGGCCTGAACAGAGGCATAGCTCAATGTCAGTGTGCACCTAAGAGCCAGATCTTTCTGCTAACAGAACCCAGAGCTCCTGGGAGAAATGTTTGGTTCCAGGTCTGGTATAGTATCAGTACAAGGTAAACCTTGTAGTATGTTTTTGTGACTAGAGCCAGGACACAGATACAGATGGGAACATGTTGAAAAAACATATGAAAGTTCCCACTGGTCAAATTGGGACACTTTAACATTAAAAAGAAAAGAATTCTGGACTATCACACATTACTTTGGGAGAAGACAACAAGATCTGCAAGTTCATAGTACTATTTTAGAAAAAGAATGAAGTTATCTTCTGATAGCTACAGAGAGAATAGCAGAAATAGCAGTTTCCATTTTGTAGCAGTGCAGTAAGTGATTTAGGCAAGGATGATCAGTGGATAGTAAAGCTATTGGGTTAGAGGTTGCTGAACCAAGAGAGTTCTAAATTCTTAAAATACAGCCCTGAGAATTTCTCACTGATTCAGAAGAAAAAATAGACCTTCACCATTGCAAAATCTCAGAAAACACCTGAGTAATCAAACTTCTTATCAGGGGCAGCCTGTACAACATCACTTACAGAAGTCTTTTAAAATGCTTAATCTGAATCTAATCATGAGACAAGATAGTTGACCCAGACTCATCAGAATATCATTGTTACGAGAGGCCAGGCATGATGGTGCATGCCTGTAACCTCAGCACTCAGAAGAGTTATTCAA
This sequence comes from Cavia porcellus, assembly GCF_034190915.1. Taxonomy (NCBI): domain Eukaryota; kingdom Metazoa; phylum Chordata; class Mammalia; order Rodentia; family Caviidae; genus Cavia; species Cavia porcellus. The sequence goes on from NW_026947489.1 coordinate 38,537,946, forward strand.
GACCACCCTGGGCCACATAGTGAGTTTAAGGCCAGCCTGCACTACGTAGCAAAACCCTGACTCAAAAAAGAAAGGAAGAAAGAATAAATATTGCTATTATGAGAGACCAAGAAAGTAATGATTAGGGGGAGTGTATTAAATCTATATATCATGATATAAATGTAAATTGAGACCCTTGATTAGGTCCCGGATTGAGGCAGTTTGAAAAACAGCTGTAAAGAACATTGATAAAACTATTGGGAGAATTTGAATATGTGTTGTGTGTTGGCTGATATTATATTAGAATCATCAGGAATGCTAATGGCATTATGGCTATATAGAATTTCAGGTTTCTTAAGGGATGTTGTTTTAGATCTAGAATGTCCCTCCTAGAGCCTCTCATGTGTTGAGAGATGGGACTTTTAAAGGTGAAGGATACTAATCTTATCAGTGGGTACTGATAGGAAGTTGAACTTGATTAGAGATGGTCTCCTGTGCCATCACTGGACTAGGAGATGATACAGAGCAGTGATGGCAAACCTTTTAGAGACCCAGTACCAGACTGCAACCCAAAACCCACTTATTGCTGTCTTAGTTACTTTTACTTTCCTCTCATTATGGGATAAAATACCTGATGCCCAAAATTAGGTAAGAAAAAGGTTTATTTAGCTCACTGTTTGTGGAGGTTTCAGTCCATAATCAGTTGGCTCCAAGGCAATATGGCATGGTTCTGGGGAAGCTCTTCAAAGCAGCAGCCAGAGCAAAAAGGAAGAAAACAAGCCTCTTCTCCTGACTTATATTATATACAGGCCACCCCTGACCCCTCCAGGGTAGGTGTAGCACTCACAAAATCTCCTTGCCCTCGTTTACACAGGATGAAGATATTTACAAAGTAAGAACCTTGGCTATCTGCTAAGTCTCTCAATTAAACTTCTCAATTAAACAATTGCAAAGTACCAACACTACAGTTAAACCTGAATACTGAGTAATGTAATAACTCTAACATCTTTTATCCTAAAAGAAAAACAATAACATACATGCCATAGGTTTGCCACTACTAATTGTAGAAGAAAAAGGATGGAAGGCATCATAAATTGAGAGCAGGAATGAGCACAGAATATCTTTCAATCCAGTGGAGTCAAGTAACATAGCCAAGTAATTAGGGTTGAATTTGGAAAGTTTCTTGGACCCACATGATGAAAAGCTTTTAATGCCAGACTATCATACATCTGGTTGTACAAGTAATGAGAGAAACTGTAGGCTTGATGAGAGTGAGGAGTGGTGTTGTGATGTAGCTGACAAGATGGGAGCATAGAAAACCTATGTTTTTGTTTGGATTTTGGTCAGTGATAATATAAAGAAAAGATCAACCCTGGAAGATTAAAAGGACTTGTAGGCCTCTTCAACTCAGGGGTCCCCAACCCACAGACCACTGATGGTACCTATAAGGAATCAACCACAAATCAACCACTCCCCATCTCTTGCACTACTGCCTGATCTCTACTTCCTAACAGGTCAGTGTTAGCATTAGATTATCTTATTTTTTAAATTCTTGTTTGCAGTAAATACAGTTCACAATCCTGTTGGCGAGTGGGTACATGTATATAATTGATTCACTTTTTTTTTTTTTTTTGGTCTTTTTCGTCTTCTTCACCTTCCTTCCCTTACAAGTTCCCTTTCCCCATTTTTGTTCTTCTTAACACTCCTACTTTTTGCTCATGTTTGTAGCATATACTATTTACATTCACTGAGATTATTAGGTTCATGTACTTAACATATCTTTATTCTGCTTATTTCCCTTAATTCCCCTTGCCCTTGTTCTCTTGAATCTCTTCCCATTTGCTAGAGATCCAGCCCCCTGTCTAATTCTGTCCATACTCTTTGTACTTTACTCAAATGAGAGAAACCATATGTTTTTCAAACTTGTGTGTCTGGTATGTTTTATTCAATATTATTTTCTAGGTATATCCATTTTCCTGCAAATGTTCCAAATTTGTCCTTTATAATCAAGTAGTCCATTTTGTATAGATACCACATTTTAGTTTTCCAGTTATCTGTTGATGGGTGTGGATTTAGCTATTATGAATTGCCCTGCTATAAACATTGGTATGCATATATTATTGTAATATGGTGTCTTAAATTTTAGGGTAAGATATCCAGAAAGAAGGATAACTGGGTCATATTTAATTTCTAATTTTAATTCTTTAAAAAATCTGCATACTGATTTCCATAATGGTTGTACTAGTTTACATTATCATTAACAATGTAGAAGGGTTCCTTTTTCACCACAGCTTGCCAGTATTTATTATTTTTTGATTTCTTGATGATTGCCATTCTTCGTGGAGTAAGATGGAATCTTAATATTGTTTTAATTTACATTTCTCTAACGGCTGTCCCAATCAGAATATTAACAGCATACTTTACAAATCTAGAGAAAACAACCCTAAAATTCATATGTAACGAGAATAAAAGAGACTTGGAATAGCAAAAGTAATCTTGAGCAATAAGAGCAAAGCAGGAGGCATCACAATACCTGACTTCAAGCTTACTACAAAGTAATAGTAATAAAAATAGCATGGTACTGGAACAAAAACAAATACATGGGTCAGTGAAATATAATAGGGGATATACAAACCTTCCCAGACACATTGAAGTATTTGATCTTTGACAAAGGAGCCCAAAGCATATGTTATAGAAACAATAGCTCATTCAAAAAATAGTGATGAAAAAAAGCAGATACCTATTGAAGATTAAAACTGGACCAATATCTCTTACCTTGTACTACATTAAAATCAAGATGGTTCAGAGAACTTAACATTAAAACAGAAACATTGAGGCTACTAGAAAATAAAATAGATAAAATACTTGAAGTCACAGGCATAGAAAGGATTTTCTAAACAGAACTTGTGCCATTGCACAAGAAATAACAGCAAGAATTAAATGGGATTACATCAAATTTAAAAAGCTTCTATATAGCAGAATAATCAATTAGTAGAATGAAAAGACAGCCAACACAACGGGAAAAAATTTTTTTGCCAGCTACTCCTCAGACAGAGGACTAATAGTGTCTAGAGGATATAAAGTACTCTGGCCAGGCATTTAGCTTAGTGGCATAACTGCCTGCCTGGCAAGTTCAAGGTTGTGAGTTCAATCCCTGGTACCAAAAAAAAAAAAAAAAAAAAGTAAGAAAAAGTAAAATACTCAAATAACTCACACGAGTCTAACATAAAAGACCCAGTCGAGAAATGGGCAAGTGAAATGAATAGGCACTTCACCAAGCAAGAAGTACAAACAGCCAACAAATACATGAATAAGTGTTCAACATCTGTGACCATTAGAGAAATGCAAGTTAGGAGCATAAATTGTACTGTAAATCACAAGTGTGAGAGATTCAGCTTCTGTATTCCTTGTGGGAATCTGATCTCAAAACCACTCAACCCAGTCCTGACTGACTGAATATAAGGAGTAAACAAGAGATTAAATCAGAAAATCTGTCTCAGTGGTGTCCATTTAGAGAGCACAATTTGGAGTAAAGTTCTCTACTTTTCAGGGCCTTCCCTAGACCTCCAAGGTTTAGGCTGATTATACTCTGAGTTGTGCTACCAAATTTTGAAGGGACAAGGGAGAGACTGCCTCTGTTTCATGTCAAAATAGTTTACTTTCTCTTTTGTTTCCTTCCTTCTCTCTCAAATTATAAACTTCCAAAGACGACCTTCTATATCCTGTGTTCAGACTCAAAATCCAGTTGATCCCTACAGTGAAGCCATTCTTTACATCTACCCAACCTGCCTTCTCTAAGGCATCTCTTCCTCTAGTTCCTTCTTTTTTTGGTGGGGACCAGGGATCGAACTCAGGACCACACGCTTGCCAGGCAGGCGCTTATGCCGCTGAACTAAATCCCTGGCCCTCCAGTTCTTTCGTTATGCTCTCAGAGAAAAAAATCAAATTGTCAAAAATGTATATTGTAGCCTGTGCATGTGCCAGCCTGTGAGTGTGTCTTTTAGAGAAACTCCCAGTAGCTGTTAAGAGTGATCTTTGTCTGTGCTCCTGATGGTTGTTTATAGCTAAATACCCGCATATTTGCTTCATTTGCCTTCAATTATGTGGAGCTTCCCATGTCCCAGCCCAGATTCAGCTCAAGCTAAACCAGGTAGAGCTCAGAAATACTGTGTGAACCTAGCATGTAAACAGCCCTGGATTCATAAAAACACCTCCAACACCAAAAAGAGGAGGTAGGGAGGGGGGAAGGAAGGAAGGAAAGAAGAAAGAAAGAGAAAAAGAGAGAGTGAGTGAGTCAAGGTCCTGCGGAAGTTCCAGGATGGCTGGCTATGGGGCATCTCCTTGGTCACTGGGCAAGTTGACATCTTCCCAAACAACTGTGTCATTTCCATTTTCAGGTATGTCCCCTCCTATCTCAGCCTGAAGGACATTGGATCATCCTTGACTAGGGACCACCTGTCGGTTGAACTCATGAATACCATAGTTTTGCCGTATTATCCTAAGTCTTTAAAAAATATATGACAAAAACTATTATATTTTTATAGTTCTACAGTCTTTACAAACAGAAGAAAGGGAGGGAGCTGGGAAGAACAAGGCAAGATATTAAAGGTCATTTCTTGGAGTCCCTTTCTGATGGGAGTCTGCTGGTCTCTAAGTATTGTATTAAAGATCTACATGTTTTACTCATCCACTTTTGTCCCAGTTGCCCAACAGTATCTCAAGCAACGCTGTCCAGTAGAACTTTCTGCCATGATGGGAATGTTCTAATCTGTACTATCTAGTGTGTTAGCCACTAACCATATGTAGCTGTTAAATATCTGAAATGTAGTTAGTACAACTGAGAAACTGCTTAATTTTACTGAAACATTAAAATTTAAATAGCCAATATAGCTTATAGCTCATTGTATGAGATCATTCTAGATTCTAAAATATAGTAAACCTCTGTTACCTTACCAAAGCTTAATCTTTACTGTGAGTAGGGAAGTGGGACATAGATAGGGAATGATTGAATAGGGTAATTGGAAGAAAGCCAGTTCAACTTCTGAAAATTTGCCTTTTTTGGCTTATAGGTATTTATAGTAACAGGGAATAACATAAGAGGAAAGACCATTCTGGGCAAAGCCAGAAACCAGAAGTGATCACAAATGAAGAGAGAATGATAGCCAGTCGGGATCAAGAACAGGACTGAGCACCTACTGAGTCAGGCATGGGAGACCTTGGGCAGCAACACACTCTGCCTTCAAGGACCTTCCGGCCTTGTCCTGGCAGCTGTATTGACAGCTGGACGAGCACTGCCATTGAGTGTTCATGCTGCAGGCAGGCTGGGCACTGGCATCTGTGCAAGACCCCTGAGGGCCACTCAGTCAGGCATCAGCTTACAATTCCTGCTAAGGCACCAGGCTGATGGAGTAGGTTGGAGACACAAGGTGACCTTTCTCCTGAGCTTATGGGAAGCTTAAATTTGAATATTAGTAAACTCATCTGCTGTATTATGACCAGTTTCTACCTCGTGGCACTACTGCAGTTTTTCTTTTGAACGAATTATGTCCAGTGTCTTGTCTGTTTGTCTGGTTTATATTGTGTTTTGTTTTTCTTCCTTTCCTGCATCGCTCACTGCTGGGTCCCACGCTCTGTTCTTCTTTGATGTCCTTTCTCTAATCCAAAGATCAGCCAATAAAAAGCAGTCTCACCTGTCCAGGTAAGAGGGGTGCCACTGTGAAGAAGAAAGAAAATCCCTTCCTATTTAGTTGTTTTTTTGGATAGATACTATCTTCATGTTTCAGAACTAAGGTACAAAATAGAATATAATAGGAAGTCTCCACTTCATCCTCATGCACCAGCCATCCACACTGCCCCTCCTCAGAGGCAACCCATGTTATGTTTCTTTTTATATCTTTCCAGAAACATGTTGGATATTTTTGCATGCAAAAGCAAATATGTAAAATACATAAACAAATAATTTTTCTTCCTTTTGTCTAGTGTTTTCAATGTACACATAGTTTTGTATCCTCCTTTTTTCCCCTCAATAAAATACCATGTGTGTCTTGCATTAGTATATTAAGTGCCTTCTCATTGTTTTATGTGGCCAAAGTCTGTATCATTGTATTGATGTAAAATAATGGATTTAGGACCAGGGATTTAGCTCAGCTGCATAAGCGCCTGCCTTGCAAGTTCAGGGTCATGAATTGGATCGCTAGTACCCAAAAAAACAAAAGATTTAACAATTACCTGTTGTGAACATTTAGATTATTTACAGTGTTTTGCCATTACACTCACTGGCTCCATAAATAACATTCTAAAAGATCATTTACTGTTGTTAGGATAGAAATTGCCTGTTGGCAGCGGTTAATAATTTGGAAGTGGCAATTTATACTATTTTCTAAAAACAAAGGCCACAGCAATGATTTGAATTTCTTGTGTTTCTGTAGAGGTCCTAATAAAGAGATAAAACAATGAATCTGGTTTGGTGATCTGCAATATTTAAGGGTTTACAATATAAGTAAGGTGCCTCAGGCTGGTGTGGGAATGGGGCTGATTATGAGGTTAGAGTGTATTATTACTAAATGGACCAGATTTCTGTTCTCCCATGGTACCCAAAACATAAGTGGAAATTTCAGGGGCACCAGTATTGCTGTGTTCTTCCTTTCTAGAACAGTGTGTAAGTTGCTGGTGACCTAGTAGGTTAGACCTAAATGCCCTATCCCCCTCTTGGAGACAGCCATTTTTGAGAGGTACTCTGAAGTGCAAAGAGATCAAGCTAAAGTGGGGAACTTGTTTCTGCTACAGCTTTTGCAGCATTCTGCTATGTTCATGCAGGCCTCTCTATGTGTTTAGCCTGCAGTGTCCTCCCTCTTTCTTTGCAATCATCACCTAACACTAACTAGCTGTTTGTTTTTTCTCCTGTCTTTTTCTTGCATTCATTTTCTCTGCTGCTCCGTTCTGTTTCATCAGCCCCATTGCAGCCTGGTAAGACCCAACAAATGTGTGTGTATGTGCACATCCCCTTCTTGTTCTTGTCTGTCACCTGACTCCATGAAAGGCTATTTCTCATCACTCTTTGCTGGGTATTAGATTATGCTTGCTCTGCCAGGTCAGTTTTCCAGATAGGTGGTTTTGCCAGTGGTGTTGATACAGATACTCTCTGACCAGACTGAGTAGGTTACAAGGTGGGTGGATGAGTCTCTCATTGTCCAAGACTCGGCCCCTTTGATAGAGCCTCTTTCTACTGGTACCTCTGACCAGCTCACTGATAGATTTTGCATACCTTTTCTCCAGGTTAAGTAGCCTGTCTTCCCTGGGAGATTCTGCACCTGAGCGCAAGTCCCCTTCTCACCACCGCCAGCCCTCTGATACCTCCGAGACATCAGGTAACCACTTCCCTAGTATTAGCGCACAGACATAGCAGAGCACATACCCTCACACCCCAAACACAAAGCACCTTAGTCTTTATATTGAGAACTTAATGTGTGCCAGAGCTTATATTACTGATTTATGTGGATTGTCCCCTTGCATCAATCTACAAAGTAGGTTTTATTGTCTTCATTTTGCAGATGAGGGAACTGAGGCACACAGCAGTTAAGAAACCTGCCCAACTGTCCAAGCTTGGGTATGGATCAGGACATTGATACACTTCTCTTTAGCTCTGGAACCCATTCTTGAGTCATTACAAAATGCAGTCACACATGCATAATGCCTGTCATGTGCTCACAATGATGAAGACAGTCAGTAGTCATCGCCTTTCTTTTCAAAGTTTAAAGTTCAATAGACAGTGTTTATGTGAATAAAAAGATTTCTTCCTGTCATTTGTCTTTTCCTGGACTTCGTAAGGGATCAGCCCTCAGTTACTTGATATGAGGCATCCAACTCTGCAAGAAACAATTAGCAACTATTAGTGTCCTACCTGCTGGTGTCATTGGTAGTAGCATGACATAAAGTTTTCAGTCAACCCAAAGAATATTCTTTTGCTGTAGCATAGTCTTTAGGAGGGTAGTTAGACTTGGCCTTGCCCCTTCTTTGACCAGTCACACCCAGACAAACCAAAAGGGACTGCCATATATGAGAGATAAACAGTTTTTCAACACAGAGAAGGGTCTTGTCTCATATGGGATTCCAACTGTCTGCCAGTGACTGGGAAGCCTGTCCTGTGTTTGGACAGGGTGAGTCTGGGGAATTGGGTTAGTGTGGGAAAGCCTCTTGAGGAAGAAATGCTGTGGATCTTTCTTGAGTTGGCCTTGGCTTGTATGTACCAACCTTCAAAGATTGCTAGGCCAGTCCTTTCTCTCTCTTTGACCCCTGCCAGGTCTTGTTCAACGCTGTGTCATTATCCAGAAGGACCAGCATGGCTTTGGCTTCACAGTCAGTGGAGATCGAATTGTTCTGGTTCAGTCTGTACGGCCTGGTGAGTTCTTCTCTGATATGGATGTCTCTTGAAAAGGCACATATATGTGACTGTGCAGCATGGTAGGTGGGTGGAGGAGCCCTGGAGACCAAGAATGAATTACTGTAGAACTACTCCCCAAAGATGTCTTGAGTCAGTCTCTACAATGCCAAGCCATGAGGCAAAAGTTCTAGGGATCACATACCATGCTTACTTCTCCAATTGGGAAGTGCAAAACCAATAGGACAGCCTCAGGTCATTAGACAAATACCTGATTGCCATCCAGGTGAGCACCTCATGCTGAATTAGAAAATGTGAATAGGAATCGGAGGCTCCTTTCTTTATACCAACATTCCCATTACCCAGCTGAGTGCTCAGATGGTCACTTAAAATGGAGGTTTATAGTTTACAGGTACACTGGTCAAGGGCTTTAGATTACATTTATTTGTAATCAGTTAATATTAATAAATCACCAAAAGATAGATGATGAGTAACAGGTATTATGTCAGATAAATGGTATTTGGAAGTTTGTTTGGGCAGTCTGGTTCAAGGAGCATAGTCATTTCCCTTTGGATCACTTTGGGAAGTCCTTTAGGAAAAAGAGGCTTTCAGGAATAGTCTAAAACATAGAAGTAAAAAACCAGATTGGCAAAATAGGCATTTGATGGGGAGGGAGTTAAGAGTGCTAGGGATTCGTGAGCAAATCTGTTAGATGTCAAGTTATGTATAGAAGAGCTGCAGACAGTTGAAGCCCTTCATATGCCAAGTAGTCAAATCATTGTTAGTGGTCAAGGTTGAAGAAGATGAGCAGGAGGGAGAGGTTGCAGGACAGTGTATAAGGATAGACTAATGTAATAAATAGGATTGGGCCAGTGATAGGGATCATCTTAGCAGCTTGTCTTGTAGGAGAACACAGGAGAAAGTAAGAGCAGACTGACATTTCACCCAAGGGGAAAAAAAGAAGGGAAAATATACTTGCAGTAACTTTGGAGAAAGACATGGGATATGTTTAGGAAAAATAAAAAGACAACTACAAATGTCTGACCAGAATGAGAGATATGGCTCATACAAGGATAATTATACAATCTGAATATTTGGAAGCTAATTTTACTGGTGGCAGGTTTAGTTTTCATATCCTAGAGTAAAGCTCTAAAAAAAAATAAGTTTTATTCTTTGCTTCCTTTGTTTTTCAGAATTCCTGAACGAAGATAAGATAGATCTAAGTAGAATAACTAGTGACGTGTACTTTGCCTCTCCCATCTGTTAGATATAGAAAATATGGGATCCCTTCCAGTGAAATGTGGGTTCAGCTCTCCTTTACTTTTCCTCTTCTCTTAGGCTGAGTAGAGGTAAAATCAAAGAGGAAATAACAAAAAGATGACTTTCAATAAAATAAGATGTATGTATGTTTTGAGGATAAAACTTAATTTGGATTGGCATTGAGATCACAAGAGTAACAAAGTAATTGCTGTTGTCTTTTCCAAATTGTTTAGTTAACTACTTGTGTTTTGCCTCCATCAGAATCACACATAGACCTTAGAATGATTGGTATCATTATTCCTAGGCCCAACCTTAGTACTGAATCACTTTTCTGACAAGGGCCCAAGAACACACATTGCTTGGATGATTTTAACAAATTGCCCTGGTGATTCTCATGCCAACACAAGTCTGAGAACTTCTGCTCAAACTCCTTTAACAAGTCTATTTTAATCACTTCAGTTATTAGAACTCATTTCATGTTTTTCATACGTTCAAGCAAAATAGCTTTTTCCTTTCCAGCTTTCATTTCTACAAATGTGTAAGAAAGAATTTCAAGCTATTTACAAATACTTGTCCATAAATAGCAAATTTTGGATGAGAGAGTCTTAGTACCCATATTGAAAAGCCAAATTGGAGTATAGTCATCACTGTATATATATATATATATATATATATATATATATATATATATATATATTTTTTTTTTTTTTTTTTTTTAATGTACTAGAAACATCTAGATGTGTTGGGAGTTTTGTTTTGATCAGATAAATGCAACAATCATCTTTGGGCAAATTTACAAAATATAATTTTTATGCCTTTTATTAACTAATTTCAGCTGTAGTGTTTCTTGTGCTTTCTGGTCATAAATTAAGCTAGCAGTAGAAGCCACTTAAAACTATGTGGAGGTCAAAACCACCATAGCCACTAATCGAGCGATAACATAAAACAATCAGGAGCATGTACTTGTAAGCAAATTTTGGTCAGCCAACAGAAGCCCTTCCTTAATCTGATTCATTTTAAAGGAAGAAGTTGTAAATAGTTTAAACCGGTTCTTTTTAAAGCAGGAAAATAATCATTATTTTTAAAGATGTGAGTCCTCAATATCTTTATGAACCTTTCACTATTACTTTACTAATTATACTTAATGCATTAAAGTCACTTTTCTCACTAGACAGTAACAATGAGAATGAGTCGTCTTCCTGGGGCTTGGCTCTGCCTGACTCCCACCTTGCTGGTCATCAGAAGTTGGGTTCTAAGCCAGGGTGAGGGATGAGCAGCAGATACGACCTCCTGGAGTCTGCCACAGCCTCAAAATCATTTGTCACTGAAAAAAAATGGGATGTCCTCCCAGCAATTGAAGTGCTTCGTAAAGAAATGTGATGACATTTTAGATGGGGATCTAACAGGGATCATGGTATACGTTTAATGGCTTCTGGAAGGGTTGTGTGGCACTTTGTTGACCAGGCCTTCTTTTTACAGGGGGCGCAGCCATGAAAGCTGGAGTGAAAGAGGGTGACCGGATCATCAAAGTGAGTGACCTTGATACCCATTGTGTAGAAAAAGTGCAGAGTCATCTCTGGCCTTGACCTGTCCTTTCAACATCCATATTGATATGTGGAGTCTGGTGTAGCCCCACAGGAGAAAGCATGATAATATAGTGGGAGGGAGACAATTAAAATAGGTGGGTTCCATGTTCTGGGCCCTTGGGACTCCAAAGCAGCCATCCTTTTAGAAAAGATGTTATTAGTCCCGCTTCATATATGATAACAATGAGATTAAGAAGGAAGGGCTGTGAGCCTTCAGGTTCTCATCTTGCTAGTTTATCTCCCCTACAGTACTGATCTTAGATCCCTGGCTGTTCTAAACTACTGGAATCCGCACTGTCCATTCAGGTCTGGCTTCCATGTAATGCATTCTAAAAGCGTTAAAGAAATCCTGATGCAGAGACTTCTGGTCTCCTAGAAAGGAAAAACTATACCAGCTCAGTTAATAATACACACATGTAATGGGTGCAAAACCATTAAAGAAAGAAATGAATGAATGAATGAGGAAACAGGTCTGGTCCCTGGAAAGTTATACAGTGGCTCAGAAGACAAAACACATAGCACATATAAACAGGAATGAATTTCTAACATGGATTTGAAAAAACAAGTGAGCCCAGAGGTAACTAGAGAGCCCAGAAAATGGTTTCCTAATGAAGTGACATTGAAATCTTAGGTAGGAGCCCCCAAGTTTCCATTCACCATTACTCAGTGTTCTTTGTCTCTCCAACAGGTCAACGGCACCATGGTGACCAATAGCTCACACCTGGAGGTAGTGAAACTTATCAAATGTGAGTTGGAAAGGGGTGAGCACTAAAGAAAGTTAAGGAATTAGTGGGCTGAAAGGGAGGAAAAGGCATGCCAACTGACCCTGGAGACTTCCTTTGTAGATGTTTAGAAGGCCACAAAGCCCTATTATCATTTCTAATGAAGATACTTATCAAATTCATCATTTATCACATTCATCTTAGCCATTCCTTTGTGGACCATATCTTATTGAGATCACATCTCACTTAAATACTGTGTGCTCATCTTGCATTCACAGACATTCTTCCTCATCTATTTCCTGTTTTGAGAGCAAGGGAAAGCAAAAAATACCCTGTAGCCAATAAGACCCCATAACTGAGTCTGCACAGATAATCAAAGAGAAGCAACAAATGTGTAGGGGAAAAAGGGTGTGAGAAGTCTTGGGGCTTCAGGGTGGAGGGCTAAAATTTGAATGCCTGCCATTTTTTGCTGCATTTTCACATTGGCTATCTCATTTAATGAGATAAAGTAAGAAACAAGAGATGGATGAGATGGCACGTGTGTGAGGTCTCTGCAGGGAGGAAGGGAAACTTGGGTTGATGCATTGTAAGAGGACAGGGATTAGAGAATACTTGGGGCTTTACAAGTGAGAGCTTAAACTATAGGACTGCAAGTTTAATGAAAAGAAAAAGAAGAATTTTCTCCTTTGAAGGTTGAATATCTGCTCTCCAGAGCAATACCACCTAAACAAGCCTCTCCTTGTCTTCCTCCAGCTGGTGCCTATGTTGCATTGACTCTCCTGGGCTCTTCACCTTCATCTGTTGGTGTCTCTGGGCTCCAACAGGAGCCATCAGGAGGAGCTCCCCGAGCCACCCCCATGATACCACCCCCACCTCCACCTCCACCTCTACCACCTCCACAGCGCATCACAGGACCCAAACCCCTGCAGGTAACGGTTTCCTGGCTTTCTCTATTCATTGTGTGACCCCTTTGAAGAGTTGCCCAATGGGAATTAAATTTAACAAGGTTGTGCTAAGTGGGGACAGGCCAGGAGACAAATGAACACAGTGTTGAACAGAAACAAAAGCTACCTAAAAAGAGATTCCATGACTAAGTGTCCTCCTCCCATGTGAATGTATGTGAGGTTTTATCAGCCAGCAGTGTTCAGTGTGTTCCTAAGTATCTGAGGGTGCTCCTGCATTGGGAAGAGCCTCCACTACAGTCATGGACAGAAGGCATCAGTGAGAGATTGTTGCCAGTTGGTGTTATAAGGATGTGCTATTAAGTAACAGAGCAGGGGAACAACTTCCAAGAGATAAAAGGCTGCCTGGAAGAATGAAGTGTGGATCCCAGATGGTGGAGGCAGAGAGTCAGACAAGGGCAAAAGCAGGGAGAAAGATAACCTTCTGAGTAGGAAAGCTTATATAAAGACTTAAAGAGAATGGGATGCAGAGAGTTATAGGAAACAGGATTTTCCAGCTGGAAAGAACACTGACCCAGCAAGTCCCTGGAGAAATTAGCCAGTGATTTATAGTAAAGGTTTCTAGGAAAGTTCGGGAGTAAAATCAAAGTAAGACTTTATGTTGACTTTTTTCCAGCAAGGTCCTGAGTGTATGCACAGCACATCATGACCCAAGCTCTACTGTCCTATCCTTCTTGCCCAGGGAGTGGCAGATCCCAGAGAACTATGCTACTGAGCCAGTCTCCAACTCTCACTCAGTTCTCTCTTCCATCCCTAGGATCCTGAAGTTCAGAAACATGCCACGCAAATCCTCAGAAACATGCTGAGGCAGGAGGAGAAAGAACTACAGGTGAGGTCACTGCTGAAGATAGCCTGGCCACTGCCTTAGTGAGACAATGATAGCGCAGTCTCCCAATGTATGCAATTCAGTTTACAGTTCATATAAAAAAAAAAAACCTGTAAAACCTTAAAAATAAAACTTCCAGATTACTGAAGAGTTGTCATTTGGACTTATTAAAGCAGAGATAGGTACAGTGGTGCATTCCTGTCATCCTAGCACTTGGGAGGTGAGGCAAGAGGATCATTGCAAGCTCAAGGCTAGCCTGGTCTATACAGCAAGACCCTATCTCAACTCTCCAACCCAACCCCAAAAAACAATTTGTTAATGCGTAATTTTACTAATAGAGTACATAGGATAATTGAGTTCCACAGGCAATAGATTAGGCTAGTGAACAGATGGTAAACCACATGCACAGAAGTGAGGGAACATTAAAACTGAGGAACATCAGAGCAAGTTGGAGTTGATCTTAGAGCTTTTCAAGGAAAGAATGGTAAGATGTCTGGAAGGTAGGGATGGGTAGTGAGTCCTGAGTGAGTGTTCTCAATAACAGGGTGAGAGCACAGGGGACGGGTTGATGGATGGGATGAAGAAAGATTTTGAGGCTAAGGAAGTGATTTGCGTAGAGAACAATCAGAAGATTGATTTGGCTGGCATGGAAATAATCAGTCCTACCATAGCTGTAACTTGCAATCTCCTCACCCCTTCATTTCAGTGCAACATGTTTCTTTTTCAGTGCTCACTGTGTGCATTGTCGTTGATATGTTTAAAATCTAATGGAGGAAATTCAAATTACAATAGCAGGGAGAATAGGAGGAACAAAGAATTGGCCATAAGAGGGCAATTAATTTAGTGATAGAACATGTGAGAAAAGGCTTCACAGGGGAAAGTATTCCATTGGGCCATGAAGCATAGGGCTTCAGGATTCAAAAGAGAAGAGGGAAGAATGCTAGTGAGTGGACAGCTTAGGTTAAATACATTCATTTATTCAACCAGCACTAAGTCTTGCTGTGTGCTAGATCCTATGTGCATTAGAATAGTGGACAAAAGTAGTGTTAAATTAGAAAGATAGATGAGAGATTAACCTTTGAGGAATTAGCAGTCCTACAGAACATGAATTGATGAGTAGAAATATACTGCATTATAAGTGATAATATTTATGTATATATATCAACAAAGAGTAATGAAGATACTGGTTACTTATAGGCCTCTAAGGAGCCGGGAATTTAGCTTAGTGGCATAAGTACCTGCCTGGCAAGCGTGAAGTTGTGAGTTCGATCCTCAGTACAAAAAAAAACCCAAAAAACCAGATAGACTCATATATCCATAGAATAGAATCCAGAGTCCCGAACTTAACATGATGTACGTTTATTGTCAGTTGATTTTCAACAAAAGCACCAGAACAATCCAATTGAGAAAAAATGGTATGAGGAACAACTGAATATCTATATGCAACAAATAAATTTGCACTTATCTTACACAATTAACAGAAATTAACTTACTGGACATGGTGGTGTACACCTTTAATCCTGGCATCTAGGAGGCTAAGGCAGGAGGATTTCTGTGAGTTTGAGGCCAGCCTAGGCCACATGGTTGAAGGCCAGCCCTAATTACAGAATGAGACCCTGACTCAAAAAAATGAAACAACAAAAGAAGTTAACTAAAATGAGTCAAAGAATTAAATGTAAGAGCTAAAACTTTTTAAAACTATAAAACTCTTAGAAGAAGAAAAATAGGTATAAATCTTCATGACCCTGGATTAGGCAGTGGTTTCTTTAATATGACACCAAAACTACAAACAGGATTGGGAGTATAACTTAGTGATAGGGGCTTGAGTTGCATGTGTGAGGCCATGTGTTCAATCCCTGGTACCACAGAAAATCAAAAGTACAGACAACCTGAATAAGATAATTGAGTTTCATCAAAATTCAAAACTTGCCAGATGCGTTGGCACAAGCTTAGGCTGTTGGGAAACAGGTCGGAGGATCACAAGTTCCAAGTCAGCCTAGAGAACTTAGTGAGACCCTGTCTCCAAATGAAAAATGAAAATGGGTTAGGGTATAGCTCAGTAGAATAGCTATACCTTGGGTTTGGTCCTCAGTACCACCAAAAAAGAAAGGTAAAAGGGTGGAGAGAAGAAAGAAAGAAAGATAAAAGGAAAGAAAAGTCAAATGATTAATACACATTTGAAAAGATGCTTGACATTGTTAGTCATGGGGAGCTAGCTGCTAATCAAACTGATAAACAGATACCACTTTATAATCAAAATAATGGAAAATGTCAAGTATTGGTAAGGATGTGGACAATGCTGAGAAATACGTGCTAATATTTTGTTTACATGTACACTGTCCAGAACTATTCTCATCATTAATGAATATAATAATATAAAATATTGCAGCTATGCTGGAGATTTAAAAAAAATTTTTTTTTCAGTTTATTTTTTTTTGTTTTTTTTGAGACAGGGTCTCACTATGTAGTCCAGCTTGGCCTCACACCCACAGTAATCCTCCTGCCTCAGCCTCCTAAGGCATGGAGCTACAACATTCAACTAGTTCTTCAAAATATTAAACCAAGATACTATATGACCCAGCAATTCCACTCCTAGGAAAGTACCCAAAAGAATTAAGAACGTATGTTCCCATAAAGCTTATATATGAACATGCAGAACAGTTTTATTTTTATCACCCAAAAAAAGTAGAAACAGCCCAAATGTGCACTAGCAAATGAATAGATAAGCAAAATGTCATATATCCATACAGTGGGGTATAACTCAGCCATAAAAAGCCATAAAAAAGGTGAAATATTAATACATACGCTGTAGCATAGCAGAACCCTGAAAACATGCCAACTCAAAAAAGCCAGACAAAAATCCAGAAATTGTGCGACTCCATTTGTATAGAATGTCCAGGCACATCTTTGGAGACAAAGGGGGTGCGTGATTGCCAAAGGGTGGAAGAAAGGGACATGATCAGTAATTGCCCACAGGTGTTAATTACCTTTCTCATGAAACTGTTGGGAATGTTCTGAATTAGAGAGTAGGGATGGTCACACAATTGTGTGAATATATAAAAACCACTGAATTATATACTTTACACTTGTGAAGCGTATCTGGCATGAATTACACCTCAATGACAATTTTTTAAAAGAATTTTAATTCTTGTAGCTCAAATGAAAGAATATTTGTACAGTTATTAGAAGACTTCATGAGGTGATGCTTGAGCTGGATTCAATCTGCTGTGACTAGAACATTGAAAAAGGCAGATGTTGAAAAGCAGTTTGGGCCATAAATATCATAAGGAGTTTGGATTTTGTCTAAAGGAAATGGCAATTGAGGAAAGGATTTATATAGGGGACTGATCACTTTTTCAAATCACAGTTCTTTTAGGGGAGCATGTTAAGTGAACTGATACATGGAAACCTAGGAGGCCATTATAGAGATGATGACAGATTTAACAACAGTAGGAGTCAGAACAAAGGGGAGGGAACAACAGGGGGAGACATCTCAGAGGTCAGGTGAGTGGAACTTGGCAGCTGTGAGGCAGAAGAAAAGATGGCCCAAAGTTTGGATGCCTAAGTAGGTGGTGATGCCATTGATGAAGCAAGATGGTGTAGAGGAGCAGAGTTTAGAGGAAAGAAATGAAGGTCAGACACTTTAGGTGTTCTGGATTTGAAAGTATACATGAAAATTCAGATAAAGAAGCTCCTCCATGCATATGGAGCTGAAAAGAAAATGCTGGATTCAAGTAGTAGTTTGTTGAATACTCTCAGTACCCAGATGATTGTTGAAATTGGGATCTGGATGAGATCTGTCAGGGCATCAGTGCAAAGAGGAGAGAGCTAAGGGTAGATGTGGGGACTTAGGTGCTTCTACAGCACAGTTTCATTTTGTATTTGTTCCTTGAAAGAGTAGCTGTTTGAGGTAATCGGGAAAACACTAGGTTCTATTTGTTGAGTAATGACCAGAAGCCAGAAAATAGGGGCTCTGAATGTTCGCCACTGTTTTGAAACATTGGCTGTGAAAGGAAGGAGAACAAAATGGGGCAGTGGCTTGAGGAATATACCTGGGTTGCTAGAAAAGAGTTCTTTGTGGTGTGTGGGGTGAAGGAAAGGAGTAGAAAAACAATGTATGCGAACAGTGTCTAGAAAAGTGCCAAAAGCAGTTTGGGGGATTGACAGGATGTTTTCTTTTCTAAGGCAGGAGAGAAAATGGCTGAAGATGTGTGGAAGTAGGATGAAGTTAGGAACTGTCTTACCAGATGATATTGCATGCTGGGAGTGAGGGAAGGGCTGGGGCTTGATAAGCATGGAAAGCATAAAACATTAAATGTAAAGAATTGGTGCATATGGTGTTGCACACCTGTAATCTCAGCATTTGAGAGACTGAGGCAGAAGGATTGCTGCAAGTTCAGGCCAGCCTGAACTACATAGTGAGATCCTGTAAAATAAAAGTGAGAAATTTTTAAAAGATTTTCAGGTAGCAGGAAGCCCCAGATGAACTTAACTAATGTGTGTGAATATAACATCTTTCTCTGTTTAATCAACAAGCTTTGTCAGCTGTCTGCTTTTATAGTAAAATATGAGTAGCTGGTTGGGTACCATCAGACATTCTGCAAGTACTTCACAGTATTCAATTCAGATCTTAACAACCATCCCATGAGGCAGGCAGTGTCATCTCCATTTTATCAGTGAGGATATATTCAGGATTTCCAAGTCTACACAGCTGTTAAGTGGTGGAAGCACAATTCAAAGGCAGGTCTACCTTAGGTACTGTGCTCCACTCTGCTGAATGCTAGAAAGAGTAGTAGCTGAGGGTCAGAATGGTTCCTGTTCTCCAGGAGCAGCAGGGATGGTAACTGCTCTAGTTGGCCTTCTTCCTCTCTTCTCTTAGGGTTTTCATTGTGCGTAAGTCTTCTTTTTTAACCCTCTTTTGTGGATTTATCAGTCGCTCATTTTTCACACTTGAATGAGAGTCAAGGAAGATCCTACTTAGGATGAGGGAGTTGAGCCAGACCTTAAACAATGAGTTAGATTAAGACAGGCCCTTGTATTTTGTCTTATTTTTCTAGCTGCTTCACATGTTCTCTTTCTCATCACTTGCCCTTTTTCTGATCCTAAGTGATGGTGCCTCTACTAGAAGACAGGTCTCTTCCCTCTCCTCCTTGTATTTGGATAACTGCCTGTTTTCCCCTCTGGTCAGTTGGCCGCTCTCTACTAACCACCCCTCTGCATTTTCCCCTCCTCCTCCTTTTCCTCCTCATCCCTCCCCAGCGTATCTGTGAGGTGTATAGCCGGAACCCTGCCAGCCTGCTGGAAGAGCAAATCGAAGGTGCCCGTCGGCGAGTCACTCAGTTACAGCTGAAGATCCAGCAGGAGACAGGTGGCTTAGTGGTGAGTGATAGTAGGCGTAGATCTAGGAAGGACACCATGCAATTGGTTTTGGGGTAGAATGAGGGAAAAGGCCAAGGCAGGAGGCCTCCAAGTAATGGCAGGATCCAACACTGAGCTTTTGTTTCATATTCTACAAAGAAGAGGCTGAGCACTGTCACACACTTGGAATACTATGTAAAGGAATAGCTTATTTCTTGCTCTCCTAGAACTCACAGTTGCCTTAGAAAAAAGGAAATAGGAAACCAGACTCCCAGCTTCTGCCTCTAATGATCCTTCCCTTCTGTATAGTTTGCTTATGATAGATGCATATTCCTACCCTGTTTTTCAGGACTCATCTGATAGCTCTCCCACCACCTGTCCTTCAAGTAACAGGTCTTCTCAAAGAAATCCAATAGTATTCTAAAGTCAGTTAGGTAAAGATTCCCCAGTCAGCTGACCGGGCTTTACATCAGTATTGTAAAACTCTGCAGCAAATTCCAGATAGGGATGGTTCTCTGTTTTCATCAGGGACTTAGTTTATCTCTCTCCCCCCCCCCACCCATCTCCCCATCTTCCTCCCTCTCTCCCCTCCCTCCCTCTCTTGAGACAGGGTCTTTTTATGTAGTTCAGGTTTGCCTTGAACTCGCTGAATAGTCCAGGCTGGCCTTGAACTTGATCCTCTTGCTCTGCCTGTAAAATGCTGGGATTTCAGGCACGCACTACCATACCTGACTGTTATTCTTATCTCCATCAAACCTCAGTAACTCCGTAGAAACTTTAAAATCACCAAGAACAATATTTTCCAAAACCAACAGAAATTATTTAAAGCTTATCTAGTTAAGACTTAATTTAAGGCTTTTTTATTTGGGAATAAAGTGTTCATTTTCTGAAGGATTTCTCATATTACATAGTGAACCAGAACTTAGGTTGCAGAATTAGGCAACCTAGTTTCAAATCCTAGCTCAAGTTACCATTAACTTTTTGGACAAATTATTTACTCCCTAGGAGGCTCAGTTTCCTTATTTGTACGATGGAGATTATAGTAGAATCTGCCTAGCTGCGTATGGTGGGATATGCCTGTATTTCCAGTATTCTGGAAAGCTGAGGCAGGAAGATTCCAATTTTGAGTCCACCCTGAGCAATTTAGGAAGAGCTTGTCTTAACAGTGGGGGTGGAGGTGGCTAAGGATGTAACTCAGGGTAGAGGCCCTAAGTACAATCCTCAGTACCACACACACAAACACACTGGTGTCCACCTAATAGAGTACTGTCAGAACTAAAACATTCCCTGACACGGGGGCCAGTGCATATTTACTGCCGCTGCCATTGCTGGGACCCATGTGTTTATGAGATAGAGAATCTGAGACACTGAGCTTGGAGTCTGGAGATGAGCTCCAACCCTGGCTTTAGAGTTGACCTGCTGTGTCCTCGGGCAGGTTACTAAAGATCTGAGCTTCTATTCATCTATCACATGGAAGTAGCCTGCTTCACTCAGACAGAGTTACTGAAAGATTAAGTGCAGTCCAGAAGAGCACTTTGTAAATAGTTAAATACCGGCAATCACATCCTCTCCAATGCCTGGTGCTATCAGTCTAGCCGACATCTGTCAGTCCTCCCCAGTGAACTCAGAGGTAAACATTTTACGTCTTTCCTTAGTATCTGCTTGAGCTTTTTGTACTCCTTGATAGTTCTTTGCTGTATCTTACCTGAAAAGGACAATAGGTGTTCCGAAGTCCAGAATAACAAGTGCAGTGAGAAGTTTTGCATTTTAGTAAGGGTAAGGCTCCTTCTCACCATTAGGGGTCACCATCCTCTCAAACAGCACAAATGAAATATCTCTTCTAGCTGGATATTTTTAAGAGAGTGAATCAGAAGTGACCACTAAGTATAAGCAGATACACTCCGATTGGAGAAGGGAGACAAGAGGAGGGAGAGGCTCACAGAATTTGCCTGCCCTCTGGGCTTTTCTCTTTCAGGACGTTCTTCCTCTCTATGGAGATGTCAATCAGAGACCATCAGAAGGTGAGTCCTCTGTAATCCCTTTTTTCTGTGCCTTATAGTGCAGGTATCTTTCTCTTTTCCTCATCCCATGGGGTAGATTCTGGGAAAGAAATAAAGAGTATCTGTGCTTTGGGAAATAGGATAATGGGAAAAAGCAGTACTGATACACAGGATAACCAAGCAGAGTAGAAATGAGCATGTGCTCAAGAGCAGTGGCTCGATAAGGATCAGGCAGATACTGAGATGAATTTGGTCCTTAAAACAGCTTACCTAGGAACACTTGATACTCGGAGACTCCGCAGATACTGCTTGTGAAAATGGGTCAGTGGCAGATGAGTTGAGATGGGTAGGAATGACTGGAGTTATGCTTCAGGAGATGAGATGTCTCAAGCACAGGTACAGGGGTAGGGGGAGCTAGGAGTGGTGAGAGTGGAATGGAGGTGTACCCAGAGAATCCGAGGGCCATGAATGAGAACCAAGGACAACCAGCAGAAGAAAAGATGGTGACAGTGTCCCGATCTTACCCTGAATACAAGTACCTAGAATAAAGGTGTTTCTTTCCCACAGCCCTACCATCTAGACTGTTCTTTTCAGGCCACCTCTCTCTAGAGTCCCAGGAGGCAGACAGTGGCTTGGATTCTGGGACAGAACGCTTCCCCTCGCTCAGTGAGGTGAGTGTTGGGAGGGCTGAGGCCTATTCAGAACTGCATTTACTGCCCCTTCCCTGAGCACATGGGCACTGTGCTACTCATGGCTATGACCTGTCCCCTAGGCACCTCTTTTAGTCACTGTGCTCTGGGTCCCAAAAGAAAGGTTTCAGGTAGTGAGTGCCCTTATGCCGTATCCACAAATCTGTCTCTATTCTATCATAGTCAACTCTTGGATAGCCAGTTGGATGGAGAGGGAGACCAACCATGTTATTAACTGTCATAGATCTTAAGAGAATAAGGGAGTAGAACACAAATCATCAGTAATACAACCAGAAATATTTCTAGCTGGCCAGTAGTTTTTCTTTGCTACAGATGTTTTTTCTACTTGAACAACTTGTCTTGTTTAGAGTGGTCAGAGAATTCCAGGATTTGACTCTCAAAGGTAAAAGTATTGTCAACTTTCATGTATAAACTGTACATATAAACTTACAACATGAGTAGAAAAAGTAATAATGGTAACAGTAAAACATTCACTTAGCGAGATAATTAAATAGGTGAATAAGTAATGGAAAATGTGATTAAAAAAAAAAGCTAATTTACGTATTTGGACTTTTATTTCCTCACTGCTGCAGTCTGTTGGTGGGAAGATGATCAGTACATTTGAAAGGACCAATATGTGGGAAATTAAAAAAGAGAGGGAGAAAAAGAGTGGTGCCAGGTAGGGTAGGTGTCCTTAAGTAATCTGTAATTGATGTTATATAGGAAGTGATGTAGTTGGTGGGCTTTGGGTTAAAACTGCCTAATTGAATCTAGGGCATATATTCTGAGCTCTTTGATCTTTAGCAATTCTCATACCTTTCTAAACCTTAGTTGCTTTGTGTAAAAAGTAAGATAAATGATAGTACCTATCTCAGAGAGCCAGTGAAAGCATTAAATGAGATACTGTGTAATTGAGGTACAGTATTATGCAAGCTTGGTTCTTGGCAGCAAGTGAACTGAGCCCTGAGAGTCTCCTGGACCAGGTTCCTTCTAACAGAGTTCTCTGTTCTTCTAGTCATTGGTGAATCGCAACTCAGTACTGTCAGACCCTGGACTAGATAGTCCTCGAACCTCCCCTGTGATCATGGCCAGGCTGGGCCAGCACCATAGACGGCAGGGCTCGGACACATCAGTCCTCCTAACCAGTGACCAGGTAAGTGATCAGAGTGATTGGAGCCATCCAGTTAAGTGATCGAAGTTCCCCCTTTCAGAACTGCAGTTTGGAGGCATGGTTATTATACTACATGGTCTTAAATAGTCAGACTAATCCCTGCTGTGGCCACTAACAATTGGCAAAGGTCACTTAGAGAACCAGTGAAAAAAGGTATGGTATAAATAAAATAGGAAAGTCAGGCCATCTCAGTTTCTACAGGAAGTCAGTGGATGTGGCAGCCGAGCAGGTAGCTGGTCTTCCTTTTAATGTCTGGATCGAATAGGAAACCAGTTTCTTTAGTGTTTCTGCAGAATACTGGTTTTCAGTATTCTCTTTCCTTAGCAAAACCTTTTTGTCAAAATCTTGCTATTTAGAATTCTATTGTAGAAAACATAAAAATGTAATGTTTCTGGGACCTTTGTGGTCAGCCTCCCCCACCTTCAGGGTGCACTCCATGGAGCCCTAGGTTCTGCAAGATGGGTTTTGAAAGCTCCACTGTCAAGGGTAGAGCCAGGTCTAGGGGAGATTTCAGGAAGGCAGATTTGGGCTTAGCATAAAAACAGAGAACTTGAGCTTTCTGGCAATAGAATGGACTGACTTGGCAGCCAGAGGAGCCTGTCCTTTTGCAATCAGAAACCACTATGCCTGATAGACAATGGAAAGCAGTCTTCTAGTTCTGTCAGGTGGTGCCTTTTTTTGTTGTTATTGTTTTTGGTTTTTGTCTTTTTGAGACAGAGTCTCTCTGTGCAGTTAGGCTGGCCTTGAGCTGACTGTGTAGCCGAGGCTGGTCTCGAACTCGCAATGATTCTCCTGCCTCAGCCTCCCGAGTGCCTGGATTAAAGGCATGAGCCACCTCGCCCGGTTTAAATAGTGTTTTTTCTTTTCTTTCTTTTTTTTTTGTCTTTTTCATTTTTATCGGTACCGGGGATCGAACTCACGACTGCCTGCTTGCAAGGCAGGCGTTTATGCCGCTAAGCTAAATCTCCAGCCCCCTAAATAGTGTTTTTTAAATTACCATCATGATGCATTCTTATCCACATTTCAGCTGTGTAATGTTATGCAATATTTTTCCTTGAGCTTATTTTTTAAAACTTTAATTCATTTTAAAGTTAATCTGTAAATTAAAACCAGTGTCATGCTATAAAGCAAGATAAATGTAAAGCTAAGTATACGTTTAGAAACAATTTTATGAAGATTAACTAAAAGCTGTAGAACAGTGTAGATAGAAAGCTTATGTTTAAAAAAGAAATTGTCTCCTTCCTAAGATGTCTCTGGATGAACACATGAGAATCTAACAGTTAGAATTGATGGCTTAAGTACAGATGTAGGAGGGAGGCTTTTCGTTATATTTACCCTTTTGTATCCTTCCAATTCTAGATTATGTGAATGCGTAACTTATTTTAAAAGTAGATTATTATTATTATTATTATTATTATTACTATTATTTTGGTGTCAGGGATTGAACTCATGACTTTGCGTTTGCCAAGCAGGCACTTATGCCACTTAGCTAAACCCCCGGCCCTAAAAGTAAATTTAAAATAAGCTGAAAATAAACTAGTTGAACTCAATCTTTCGCTTGTCATCAGCTTTAATTAAGGCCAAAGCCAGTTCTGCCTTTGTAAAAGGTACTAAAGATGGACTAGCAGTAGGCTAAAGTGTTCTCTGGGTTAATCAAAAGGATTATATGAAATGAAAAGATGCTAACTTTCTTACAGTGTGATTCAGTGCTATATAATGCCACATCCAGGTACCATCCAGAATCACATTGAACCTAACTAAAATTATCTTGAATTCTACCAATGGTACACTTCCTACACTGGAAGACATTGATATAAGAAAATATACAGTTAGTATTAAAAATTGTGAGTTGCTACCCTTTGGTAAACCATGAAATCAATACTGGAGATCAAACACAGTGTTTACTTTAATGAAGTAGAGTCTAATACCATGGAAAAGAAAACATCAATTCATTGTAGGTCAGAAAGCCGTTATTTATCTACATCTGTCTTTAGAGTTTTACCTATTTTGTCTTCCACAGATTGAGTGTTTCTATTTTAATATTTAGATCTTTAATCCATTTTAATTTTAGTTTAGTACATGGTGAAAGATATGGATCTAGGTTTGGTCTTCTACATATGGAGAGGCAGATTTCCCAGCACCATTTGTTAATGAAGTTATCCTTCCTCTAGTGAAAATGTTTGGCCCCCTTGTTAAAGATCAGGTAGAAAGGTGTCCTTGGAATTGTTTATACATTCCCCTTTTCTGTGCCATTAATACACAAAGGTCTTTTTGCCAACACCATGCTTTTTAAAATCACTATAATTTTGTAATACAACTTAAAAGTCCAAGATTGTGATGCTTCCTGCCTTGCTCCTGTTGCCCAAGCTTGCTTTTGCTATTCTGGGTCTCTTCTGACTCCATATGAATCTTGGGGTGTTTTTCTCTGGTTCTGTGGTCTTTTGATTGGAATTTTATTAAAACTGTATCAGTTTTGGAAGTAGGGCTATTTTGACTCTATCACTTTTGCCTATGTAAGAATAAGGAGTATCTTTTCTGATGGAATAGGAGATACCATTTTCTGATGTCCTTTTGAATCTCCTTTCAGAGTACTCTAGTTTTCATGGAAGAGGTCTTTCACTTTTTGGTTAGCTTAATTCCTAAGTATTTTGTTTTTCTTGATGCTATTGTGAAGGTACTGTTTTTGTAATTTCTCAGTGAGTTTATTATTGGTACATAGGAATGCGATTTATTTTTGTGTGTTGATTTTGTATGCTGCTACAATTACTGAATTTGGTTATTTGTTGAGTCTTTTGATGGAATTTTTTGGAGTCTTCTATATAGAAGATCATGTCATCTGCAAATAACGATAATTTAACTTCATCTTTTCCTATACATAGCTCTTTTTTTTTTTTTTTTTTTGTCTTTTTCGGTACCGGGGATCGAACTCACGACTGCCTGCTTGCAAGGCAGGCGCTTATGCCGCTGAGCTAAATCCCCAGCTCCCTATACATAGCTCTTTTATTTCTTTCTCTTCCCTGATTCTCTAGCTAATGTTTGTCTTGTCTTGTTCCTGATTTTAGAGGGAAAACTTTAGCTTCTCTCCATTTAATATGATGTTGTCCTTTGGTTTGCTGTAAATGGCTTTCATTAAATTGAGATAAGGTCTTTCTATACCTATTTTCTTTCAGGTTTTTTTTAATCATGAATGGATGTCGAATTTTGTCAAAGGCTTTTTCTGTAGCCGTTGAGATGATCATGTGATTTCTGTCCTTGCTTCTGTTTATGTGGTCTATTACATATATTAATTTGCATAGATTGACTATCCCTGGAATTATTCTCTTTACTCGTGGTGTATATCTTTTTTTTTTTTTTCTTTAAAGCAAAACAGGAAAAAGGTTAGAAATAATACAGAATTTCAAAAAAATAGTAAGAAATCAACACTAGTTAATAGATTGTGAGTTTTCTGTTCACCGTGTTGGTGATATCTTTTGGAGTGCAAAAACTAAAAGTGAGATCACAGTTGTTGATTCTTGGAAGTTTTTCCCGGGCAGGTTGCGTTTTGTTCATGAACTCTTTGCCTACCCCAGTGTCATCAAGATTTTTACCTATCTTGTCTTCTTGTAGATTTAGTGTTTCTATTTTAATATTTAGATCTTTGATCCATTTTTACTTCAGTACATGGTGAAAGACATGAGTCTAGTTTCAGTCTTTGGCATGTGGAAAGCCAATTTTTCCAGCACCATTTATTAAACAGGCTAATAAGGTGGCTGAGTGCCATTGTAGTCGTATTTGCATCTTCTAATCTGTTCCATTGATCCTCGGGTCTTTTTTTCTTTTTCTTTCTTTCTTTCTTTTTTTTTTTATTTTATTTTTTTTATTTTTTGCTAGTACCATGCTGATTTTATCACTGTAGCTTTGTAGTATAATTTCAAGTCAGGAATTGAGATGCCTCCTGCCTTGCTTTTGTTGCCCAGATACATATCTTTCTTATGATTTGTTGCATTCTGTTTTCTAGTATCTTACTGAAAATTTTGTATCTGTGTTCATTAAAGGAGTTAGCCCATAATTTTTTTTTGGTTGGGTCTTTTTCTCATTTTGAAATCAGGGTAATGCTAGCTTCTAGGAATGACTTTGGGAGTACTCCTTCCTGATTTAATTAAAGAATTTAGAGAGTATCTTCTCTAAAGTTCTTGTAAAATTCGGCAATGTATACATTGGAATCTGGGATTTTCTTAATTTATGAGGTGTTTTTGTTTTTATTTCTTCAATTTCATTGTCTGAGCTGCTGGGCATGGTGACACACACATAATACTCCCAGCACTTGGGAGGCTTGCCATGAATTCAAGGCCAATCTGTACTACATAGCAAGACTCTGTCTCAAAAAAACAGAAAATATTTTTGTTGCCTGAAAAAAAAAACCTATCTCAAAAAAAGAAAAAAAAATTACAATGGATTCTGCTGAAATCCAGAAGATCATTGGTAACAACCTTGAGAACATACACTCTAATGAAATGGAGAATTCAGAATAGATTCTTCGATACATATGAACTACCAAAGCTGAACCAAGAAGGTATAAAAATCCTGAATAATCCAGTATCAGGCCGTGAAATTGTTTTTAGTTTTTGTCGTTTTGTTTTGTTGTTACTGTTTTTGAGACAGGATCACACTGTGTAGTGTACGGTCTGGCCTCAATCCCACAGTGATTCTCTTGCCTCAGCGTCCTGAGATTACAGGCATGCATCGCTGTGTCTTTGTACTAGTTTTTTTGTTGCTGGTGGTGGTGGTAGTGGTGGTATTTTTTTTGTTGTTTTTTTGTTTTTATATTGGGATTCAAATTCATAACCTTGCACTTACCAGGCAAGCGCCTGAGCCACTGAGCTAAATCCCTGACTGCACTAGTTTTAGATTGAAATTATTCTTGAAATGCATCATTAATGTTATTTATTTGAGCTTGCTCTGTTTTTCTGATGTGCGCATTAACAGATTCAAACTTTCTTCTTAAGACTACTTTCATTGTGTCTCTTAGGTTCCAGTATGTTGTATTGTCATTTTCGTTTGATTCTAGGAACTTATTTCTTCTTTGATATCTTCTGTGATTCACTGATTTTTGAAGAGGTTATTGCTTAATATCTACGTGTTTGCATAGTTTCTATTGCCACTGATTTATAGTTTCACTGCTCTATGATCTGATATTATGCATGGGATAATTTCTATTCTTTTGAGTTTACTTAAAATGTGCTTTATGTAGTCTATTTTGGAGACAGTTCCCTGTGCTACTGAGATGAATTAACATTCTGTTGTTGGGTGTAATAGTAACAGTCAGTAAATATCTATTGAGTCCATTTGTTCAAAGGTTTAGTTCAACTCTGGGGTTTCTCAGTTCATTTTTGTTGTTGTTGTTATGAGATCACCCATTATAGCTTTGTTGTTGTTGGGTTTTTTTTTTTTTGTTTTTGTCTTTTTCCTTTTTATCAGAACCAGGGATCGAACTCACGACTGCCTGCTTGCAAGGCAGGCGCTTATGACGCTGAGCTAAATCCCCAGCCCCAGCTTTGTTGTTGTTTATCTGATTTTTTTAATGTCCTTTAAAGTTTGTTTTATGAAGTTGAGCATGCCATTGTTTAGTGCCATATATGTTTATAATTATTAGCTCTTCCTATTGTATTGTTCCACTAGCCAGTATGTAGGACCTTCTTTGTCTCTTCTGATCAGTTTTGGCTTGAAATCCACTTTGTCTGAAATTAGGATAGCTATTCATGATTTTTTCTGGCTTCTCATTGCATGGAATATTGTTTTCCATCCTTTGAAGTTTTGTTGTTGCTGTTCATTTGTTTGTTTGTTTTTTATTTTTGAGACAGTCTCACAATATAGTTCAGGCTGAAGCCCACGTTGTCTTTGAACTCAAGGCAGTCCTCCTGCCTCAAGGGCTGGGATTATAGGTATGCACCGCCACTCCTGGCCCTATCAATTTTTAATCTGTAAATTTCTTTTTTAGTTAAACACATTTCTTGTACCTTGCATATCACTGGGTTTTTGTTTCTTGACCCATGCTGCCAATCTGTGTCTTTCAGTTGGGGAATTGAGACTATTCACACTGAATTACTACTGAAAGACACTGACTTGTTAGTGTTATTGCATTATTTTCTGGTTGCAGGTTTCCTTACTTTTTTCCTTCTGCTTAACTGCTTACCTTGGCCTAATGTGTTCATCCTGTGTAACTTAATGCTCTTGTTGGCTTCATTGTCTAGAATATCTTTGAGAATTTTTTTGTAATGTTGGTTTAGTGGTCAAGAATTATTTGTTAATCAATTTTGAAGAAAAGCTTTGCAGGATACTTAAATCTGTGTTGGAAATTATCTTTTGGAGCATGAAACACTTCACTACAAGTTCTCCTGGCATTTAAGGAAGTCTGCTGTAACTAATGGGTTTACCTTTGTAAGTGATTCATTGGTCTTCTCTAACAGCTTTTAAGATTTTGTCCCTGTGTTGGACTTCTGATTTTATGGTGCGACGTGCAGAGGTTCTCTTTTGGTCATGGCTATTTTTGGTACAGTATGCTTTGTATATGTATATGTTTATTTTTCCCCTGTATTTGAAATGTTTTCTGCTAGTATTTCTGTAAACTGGGTTTTTTTTTTATTCATTTCTGTTGACTTCTGATTTTTCACTTACTCCTGTTAACTTCAGTCTTTGCATCATCTAGCATCTGTTGGATACATTTTTCACATTCTATTGTTGGTTTTAAGGTATTTTTGGGATAACCGATCTTTGAAAACATTGCTATCTTCTAATTTTGAAATTCTGTCCTCACATTCCTCACTTCTGCTATCCAGACTTTCAATATAATTTTTAATCTCCTAGACTTCTGATTGACCTTTTCACAGACTAATTTGCTAAACTAGTCATTTCTGTTTTGTATTATTTCTTTTAACTCAGCTCACTTTTGTTAGTATCTTTTGAAAGCTCCCTGATCATTTTGTGTATTGCTTTCATTATCTTATAGTTTCTGTGACCCTATCAAGCACCTCTTTGATCTGTTTTTAAACTTCTCTGTTATCCTTTGCAATAATGAGTCTATGGCTTTTACTATTCTCCTGCTTTAATCCCCCCTGGACTTGCTTTGGGGGAACTGGGAGTTTGGTAAGACATTTTGTTGCCTTGTCTTCTCATATTTCTTTTTTGTTTGTTTGGGTCTTCTTGAAACAGGGTCTCACTATGTAATTCAGGCTGGCCTTCAACTCACAGCAGTCCTCCTGCCTCAGCCTCCCAAGTGCTAGGCTTCTCATGCTTCTAATGTTTATTTTTTGTGCTGAGATTTATGGATGCTTATGTGGAAAGATTATTGTTCGTACGAAGACCACTTTAGTTAGTCTTTTCAGTGATGCACTTTGGACATAGCTAACCATAGTCCTCTGCCTCTGGCCCAAGATCCAAGTAGCTCTTAATTTGGGAGAGAAGAGGATACAGTACTGTTAACCTAACTCCCAGTTCTCTAGGAATGGACTACAATATTGTTAATGTCACAAAAGTAATCCAGGTATTGGCATACAGAGAAAACCCATTGATAGCAATAATCATGTGACCCTAGGAGTATCAACCAGGTCTGCTACAGTAGTATTATCCGAGACAAACTGGATATTAACATAACAAAAGAATCAATAATGTACCACCCTTATCCATAGAAAAGAAATCCACAATTATAGTGTAAACAGTAAGACAACCCAGATAGTGACATACAGCAAATATGTAATAAATGCAACAGCTGTATCTCCACTAATAGTAGAAAAGAAACTGTAATTGTATGGAGTTAACTACTTAATAATTAATAAATCTTAATGGTTATACAATTAAATATATGGGGAATTGGGAATGGGAGAAAACAAGAAGAAAATTTAAACTATAGGAGGTGAGGAAGAAAGAGAAGTGAGACAAAAATCCTGCTAGGAACTAGAAGAATATTTATAGGATTGAATAAAGACAATAGGAAAAACAATGAGAAGTAGAAGATAAAAGAAAAAAACAATACGGAGAATAGAAACAAGAAAAAATTAAAAAGATAACTGGGCATGGTAGTTCACACCTATAATCGCAGCACTCGGGAGGCTGAAGTAGGAGGTTGCCATAAGTTCAAGGCCAGCCTGGGAACATAGTGAGTTTAAGGCCAGCCTAAATTACATAGCAAGACATTGTCTCAAAAAACAAACAAACAAAAAGGTAGGAGAAAAAGAAAAAAATTAACTTTGATGGTGGTTAATCTCTCAATCCAGGAAACAGTCTTTAGAAGATGGGGTCACTACATTGCTTTCAGATAAAAGGGGAGAGATAATGAAGAAATGGAATATTAAAAATTCTAATGTTTAAGTGACCAGTTAGCAAGTTAGTTAAATCTGATGGCTTCTAGAATACAGACCTAACTTTTCTGTCTTCTTGCCTGC
Source organism: Cavia porcellus (assembly GCF_034190915.1). Classification (NCBI taxonomy): domain Eukaryota; kingdom Metazoa; phylum Chordata; class Mammalia; order Rodentia; family Caviidae; genus Cavia; species Cavia porcellus. The sequence goes on from NW_026947489.1 coordinate 38,569,293, forward strand.
CCATGAACAAAACTAAATCTTATTTTTCCCATGACAAACCTATTAGGTAGGCTTTGAAAAATTTGTGGGGTTAGGGTAGCCATTGTGTTTTTTTAACCCTGTAAAACAGTAACTAAAATAGTGCTCTCTGCTTTTACTTTTTTTTTTAAATCAACTTTATTTCAAAGAGAAAAAACAATAAAACAAAATTTCAGAACACATCAATGGGAGAGTGGGTAGCCACTTGTATGCCTCCTCAGGAAGCCATTTTTCCCTAGATGTCAGTGATGACCCAAGAGAGTGGGGTTAGTTTGCTGCTTGCTCTTCTCTGTTTCCATTTCTGCACACATATATACCCCTCAGTTCTCTTTGATGGTCCTCTCTCTGGAGTTTAGGGTTATAAGCAGCACCTTTTTTCCTGTCACTGTATTTATTCCCCTGCTGGTAGTCTTCATTTGTAAGTCTTAATTTTCCCACTGGGCCCAATTTTACATGCCAAGCATTTACCACAGTGTCTGTCATATAGTAGGTATGTTAGTCAGTTTTCCATCACTGTAACAAAATGGATAATCAGCTTAAAAGGAGAAAAGGTTTATTTTGGCTTAGAGGCATCAATTCATAGTTGCTTCACCCTCCTGCTTTGGGTCTGTCATGGCCCAGTGCATCATGGCCAAAACATGTGGTGGCAAAGCTCTATCTACTTCTGGCAGCCAGTAAACAAAGAGAGAAGAAGAGCTGGGGGATGTAGCTCAGTGGTAGAGCCCTTGCCTACCATGTGCAAAGCCCTGGCTCAAACCCCAACACCACAAAAAGTACTTAGGTAGATAGGTGAATGGATCAATGGAGTATCAATGGGAGTAGGAAGAGGCTGTGATCCTTGGGTCCCCTCAAAGGTATACTACTTCCCCATTCTATAACTTCCTTCCATTGATTCTATCTTAAAATTCTGCTCCTTCCCCAGTCACCACAAGTTGATGACCAAGTCTTTAGTACATAAAACATTGGAAGACATTAAAAATCCAAACTTTAGCAGTGGGTACTTCGTAATGTTTAATGAATTAATGAGAGAATACTTTGAAATAGTACTAATCAGAATTGTCTTCTGAGTATCATCATAGGGAGGACTTACCCAGAAAACAAACTCACAGTTCTCAAAACTGAGTTCCCACTGATCCATAATCAAAGTGCTATGGTCTAGGTGAGACTTTCTTTTTTTTTGGGGGGGGGGCGGGCGGGAGGGGGGCGGGCGGGGGGGTGGTGTACTGGGGATCAAACTCATGACATCATGCTTGCTAGACAGGCACTTGCACTTGTGCCACTGAGCTATATCCCCAGCCGAGACTTACTTTTTTTAAATCCAGAGTTATCAGTCATCAACAGAAAATTGGCAGCCAGATTTAGTGGCACATGCCTGCATCCTAGCTACTCAGAAGGCTGAAGCAAGAAGATTGCAAGTTGAGGCCAAGCTGGGCAACTTAGTGAGACCTTGTCTCAAAATTTAGAAAGACTAGGAATGTAACTCAGTGCTCTCTGGATTTAATGCCTAGTACTATACCAAAGAAAACAATTCTAGTCAGGATCTATGGTGCAGCCAGATGTGGTGGTACATACCTATACTCCCAGCACTCAGTAGGCAGGGACAGGATTGCTACAGGTTCAAGGACATACTGGCCTACATAGTAAATTCAGGACCAGCCTAAACTGCACATAGTGAGACCCTGTCTCAAAAAACAAAAAAGAAGAACGTACTTGATATTCTTATTTTCTCTATTGAGGAGGATAAAATTAAATTATTCTTAGAATTTGGCAGAGGAGATATCTAACGTGTGTAAATGCCTGTGTCCTCTTGAGGGACTGGACCCTTTACAGGAAGTCTCACTTGATTCTCATAATCAAGAAAGAAGGTGCCTATTAGAATTTCATGTGGTAAATGAGAAATGGGAGGCAAAGAGAGGTTATAAGGGACTGGCCAGGGACTCAGCTGGTTATCGTAAGAGTTGAACTACAGCTTAGTTCTGTTGAGCCCCAGTACAAGGCTCTGTCCTCTCCAACCAGGGTTGCCCAACCCTGCTCTTCCCTGTGTAGAACTAAAAGACCAACTTCAGGATTAGAAGGAGATTGAGCCTCTTCCAAGGGAAGGTTTTTCCTTAGATCATTAACAGGAGCAGGAATGGAGGAAAAAAATTATTTTGGCCCTTTCCACCTTTTTTGAATTTGTCTATCCTTCAAAAACTATTTAAATTATCTTTCTTCATGTAAAAGCAAATGTATCTCCACGATTTTACATTAATAAAAACATAAAAGGAAAGTCTGTACTGTCCAAGAAAACTATAAGCAGCAGGAAGATGGAAACATGGGGGAACTCTCACTTTCTATGATGTAATCCTTTTATTTTTTTTAAAGTACATGTTTTAAATAAAAATAAAGTACATGTTTTCATTTGAATTGTCTGAGCTGTGTATTTTCAAAATTATATGAAGTAATTTTCATATAATCACAAGTTACAAACTTGTCATTCCTGGACAAGTAAATTTGTATTCATAAAAAAAAATAATAAAGTACATGTTTGTAGTATTCATTGCTCACTTTTCTCATGGGGAGTTGGTGTATGTACATAATACATCTTGATTCTTTCTATAATGTTTGAGTTTTTTTTGTTGTTGTTGTTTGTGTGTTTGTTTGGTTGGTTGGTTGATTGGTTGGTTTGGCTTTTGAAGACAGGGTCTTGCTATGTGACCCAGGCTAACCTCAAACTTAAGGCAGGCCTCCTGCCTCAGCCACCCAAGAACTGAGATTACAGACGTGCAACACCATACTCACCTTTATGTTTGATTTTTAACTAAGATGCACAGTCTAGTTTTATATATGTATTTGTAGAGACTTAAAAATCCTCTCCCTAAACAAGGAAAAACCTAAGGTTTTTTTTGATGCTTTTCACTAGAAAGCAGACTAGAGCCAGAAGTGTTCATTTAGCAACCCCTGAGGATCCTTGACCCCAAGAGTTCAGAGCCTGGGTATGTCTAAGAAGTCTAAGTACAGCACTCCAGCACTGGCTGCTGTTTAGAGCGTGGCAGTTCATCTCTCTGGGCCTCCCTTTTCTCCATTATAACATCACCAGTATTAGACTTTGATCTCTGCTATACTTTCCAGATCCTTCATGTTGTGTGATAGAAAAGATCTGAATCTTTAAGAAAAAGCTCAAGGCACCTTTAGAAGAAATGCTCCCATGAAATATCTGAAAACTACATGCAATATAAAATCTCACTTTTTAGACATTCATGACAGGGCTGTAATTTGTATGTCTCGCTGCCACGCAATTTGAACCATTGAGGTTACATGCATGACTGTACCACTGCCAACTGTACAAGCACACCAGCAGTTCAAGCTGGAACGAACATATTCAGTGATCAGTGGCATGTCAGTTAGAATTAAGTTTTCATTAAAATTGACATAAAGGGGAAAAAGAGGAAAGCCAGGCTAAGAAGCTTGAATTTTAACAGTTAATAGGGATCTACCACCGATTCTTGAATAAACATGAGAATGTAATGCAAATGATGTTTGAGAAATATCAACTCCATCCCCTTTTGTTCAGGAAGAGACAGATCCACTTCTAGGCTTTCTATTATTGAGCCGTCAGGACTTGCTAGGCGTACAACTATGCAATGGCATTGTAACAGACACTGAATTTGGGTGGTGTGGTTTAGGTTGGAGGGTGGCTGTTTAGTCTATTTAGGAAAATAGCACAGCCTCCCAATAGTCAAGGAGATGCTGTAGACTCTTATTTTGTTGGCCGATACTCCCTCCCCAGATCTTTTGCAAACAGAAAGAAATGGCACTTTCTCTTATTTCCAATCTTCGTACATCATGTGACCAGGCTGCTCCGAGTCTGCTATGCTCACCAGAAGCAGTTGACTTTCTGCACGTGGAAATCATTGCATCTGTGCTCTGAGATTTGTGGGTAGTAGTGAGATTTCAGCATTTACCAGACTACTGGCTTTCTTTGTGAGTGTACTACTGTTTCTAAGCAGACCAGAGTGCTTGAGTAGAAGAGGTTGAATCTCTGTCCTCAGTAATGTCTCATCTGTACAACTTGATTCTCTTTCCTAGGGTGTGGATCCAGTCCCAAAACCTTTGATTATTGGCCCAGAGGAAGATTATGACCCAGGTTATTTCAACAACGAGGTAATCATTGCCAGGTTTTCTCCTTTCATCATTCTTTGTCATATACTCCACCATTGCCTACAAATAGTGTCTGCCCAGCTGTGAGGGCAGTGTGGAGAGGGTGCCTGCAAGGAGGTGAGCATGGGATCAAAACTAGAGCAAGCTGTGCTGTCTCCTGCTTCAGTGCCTCCAGGCGTTTTCATCCTTCTGCCTTCCAGAGCGACATCATCTTCCAGGATCTTGAAAAACTGAAGTCACGTCCAGCTCACCTGGCAGTTTTCCTACGTTATATCTTCTCTCAGGCAGACCCCAGTCCACTGGTAAGTCAGCAGTATTAGTTTTGTTTGAGAGCCTACTTATTCTTAGCAAAGAGAATCTCTGGCTTCTGTCCCTCATCTCTAAATGTCTGGATGTAGTCAAGCATCTTGAGGACAGAAATAAAATAGAAAAGCAGAGGAATGCTATCAGAAGCTAACTACATTAGTAGTTTAAGAAGTGGTGGTGAGCTGGAGATTTGGCTGAATTATAGAGTTCTTGCCTTGCATGTACAAGGCCCTGGGTTCAATCCCCAGTACTACAAAAAAAAAGTAGTAGTAGTGGCAAGATGCCAGGTATGGTGATACATGCCTGTAATCCCAGTACTCAGGAGGCTGAGCCAGGAGAATCACCATGAGTTCAAGCCCAGCCTGGGATACACAGTGAGTTTAAGGTTAGCCTGGGCTACATACATAGCAAGACCCTGTCTCAAAAAAAAAGTAATGGCAAGAGCTAAGCCAGGAGCAGTATCATTCTTGATCAGTTTAGGATCAGTTCTTAAAGAGGATAATCTGGATTTTTTAAATGAAAGTAGTAAAGGCTAGGTACAGATTGATGGGGAATTGAAAGAATGGCTCTTGCAAATAATTACTGCAAAAAAGCTAGCAGAAGAGTTTTCAGTCTACAGGTGATAGCAAGAAGCTGCATGGCGCTATGGAGCCCATAGATACTGGGGCAGTGCTCCAAGCCAGCAGCCTTGCAGTTTCTTTCTTTCTGCTCAGTTGATTAGAAAGCAAGGTGGATCAAGGACTCAGTCAATGTTGTATTCTTCATAAGTCTCTTGCCAGGGCATGAACTGCTGCTTTCTTTCTGGGAATATGATGATTATAGAGGTCAGAATAACATCCATTTGCTCAGCATTGATTAACTGAACATTCCTATTCAATTTAATGGGCCCTACCCATTAAATACAAGGAGCACCCACTTCCCAGAGTTGTAACAATTAAAAGCATCTCCAGACATCTCCTGGGGTAAGTCACTCTTGGTTGAGTATCACTATTCTAATCCACTTCTCTCTTTCTAGCTTTTTTACTTGTGTGTAGAAGTTTATCAGCAGACAAACACCAAAGATTCCCGGAGTTTGGGAAAAGACATCTGGAATATTTTCCTAGAAAAAAATGCGGTAAGGCAGTCATGAATTGAATTATAACTTCTTTATACCCTTTGGAGCACTCAGGCAGAAGAAAAACTAAACAAAACATTCAGGCCAAGCTGAGCGTGGTGGCTTATGCCTGTAATCTCAGCACTTGGAAGGCTGAGGCAGGAGGATCATTGCAAATTTGAGACCAACCTGGGCTACAAAGTGAGCTCAAGACCAACCTGATCTACATAGCAAGACCCTGTCTCAGAGACCAAAAAAAACCCATTCAGGCCAAGTGGAAATAGATTTTTTTTTTCTTTTTTTTTTTTTTTTTTTTGGCCTTTTCATTTTTACCGGTACCAGGGATCGAACTCATGACTGCCTGCTTGCAAGGCAGGTGCTTATGCCACTGAGCTAAATCCCCAGCCCCTGGAAATAGATTTTTAAAGAGACATCTAGGCTGAGAGTTTGAGATATCTGGAGCTGTTCCTACATCTCCTCAAAGAATTGATCTCCTCTCCATCTCTTTAGTTTTACATATAGAATACATATATTACACCACCACCACCCCCCCACCCCCCCGCCGAATGTTTGGAGAAAGAAAGAGATTGCACCAAATTTGAATTACTCCCTCAACCCTATACCCTTCCCTCTACCTAGATAAAGAAAGAGAGGTGAACTAGGTCAGTAAAGCAAGGCAATCCTGGGTTTCTGAAGCTGACTTGCTCTTACTACCCAAAGGCAGGAGTCAGGTGGGAGAGCTGTAAATCTGGGACAGGTGAGCACTCTCTGCATCTGAATGTAATTCCAGAGTGTGTCAGGGCCATCCTGACAGAGACTACAACCTGCAGAGGTCAGTTCCCTAACTTTCTAATCTGATCAACTGAACTAATTCCAACATGACTTTATTCTTACAGCAGTAAGCTAAGGCTAATCAGGTTAGAAAAATTGATCTTCCTCAATATTTTTCATCCCCTTAAGTGGCTCTTAGCAAGGAGGTTAGAGCTGCCAGTTGTGCTCTTTGGTTGTTGGGGAGCCACTCAGGTATCCAAGTGTCATAGACTCATACAGCAGAAGCCAGAACACTGTGTTAACTGCAAATCTAGGTGTGTTAAGGGCTAGTTTTCCTTTTGGAGTGATGGGGAGGAGCCCATCAAATAGCCTAGCAAGTATTTATTTCTTATTAGCACCAGCCAACTTTTTGGAATAACATGCCTTTCCCATGTACCCTGATGTTTCCTGAGAATGTAGTACCAACTTGCCCTGTAGCCTCAGATTCCATTTCCCAAAAACTTTGGCTTAGAATTCAGGTATATAGTTGGAAGAGAAAGGAGGAGGATATAGATATGGGGCCAGGGGAGAGGGGGTTTGCCCTAGGTTCATCCCCATGCCACATATGGAAAACAAAAGGACAGAAGGTAGCCTTGTCGAGCCCTCCCCACCTGCACCTGTCCGTCCCCCTGGCACATGAGACCTCTAACCCTACTCTTGTGTTTTGTAGCCTCTCAGAGTGAAGATACCTGAGATGTTACAGGCTGAAATTGGTAAGTTGGATCAGTTCATCTCCTGTTAGTGCCTTTCTTGTTTTGAGCTCTCAGAAGGCTCCAGAGGACAAAGGAGACATACTCTCTCTTCCTGGGAAGCTGTCCTCTAAAAGGAAAGCAATCCACAGGACAGTTCCTCCAAACTCTTCGTAGTAGTTTATAGACAAAGCCTACCTGACAGATCACTCTGCCTCTGCCTGGTGGAGCTCATCATGGGCAGACTCTGGAACTGGAGTTAGGAGACCTGGGCTCTTCCTGCCAGCCTTCCATGTGCCCTTTCTGGACTTCAGTGGCTCTATACAAAGAGGAACTGTACTCAATCTGGGATTCCTAAGCCAGATCAATCATTAGAATCCCTTAGGGAACTTAAAAGTACAGAGACCAGGGTCTTACTCCATCCGCATCTCAAAGTCAGAATCTTGCGTGCGGTTTTTTTTTGGAGGTGGGTATCGATTTGATTTGATTTGGGGATGCTTTGGATTTTTGTTGTTTTTGTTCACTAATGAATACCCTCAGCGGCTAGTCTAGAGTGAAGACCCAGCAGACTGGGTGAATACATAGCTTCTTCTAAATCCGGAAGAATTGAGGAGAGCCAGCATAACAAGGATGGCAGCCTCCAAAGCTAGAAGCTTTTTAGAGGCTAGAAGTTTCAAGCTGCGTTTGGAAAGAGGCGATTTGTGGCCCAGATGACAGGGAGGAGAGCTTATTGGCTCAGATGATAAGGTAAACAGAGCTTGTTCAAAAATTGAGAGTGAGCCAACTGCTCCCAGGGATTTAGTCTAGCCTGTGTGGACCCAGACACTGGGTCAGGAAAGGAAGGTATGTCTTTGTTTCATACCACGTTCTGTACTTGCCCCTTTTAGCCTTGTGAGCTACCCCTGGGTCAGTAGCCAGGAATGAGCTCCTGAGATCTACACATTGATGGCAGAGGACAGCATTTAGACACATCTAGTCAGGGGTCCTTTGACATTTCTTCTCATAATGGAGTATAGAACACTTACTCAGAAAATATTTCTGTCCTTGACTTGGGCCTGGAGCATCAGGATTCTAGTTTTGAGTTCAGAAACAACCTAAATGGACGATAGGCCTCTACTTCCTTTATTCTAATGAGGCAGAAAACCAATCTCTATTCCCAGTAACACAGAGAGCTGAAACCCCTGAGCTGCTTAGCAAAAGTGACCCACACCCCACCCTGCACCCCATTAATTCTGCCTTCCTGGGTTCCCTCTACAGATGTGCGCTTGCGGAATGGCGAGGATGCTCGCAGTGTTCTCTGTGAAGCTCAGGAGGCAGCCATGCCAGAGCTCCAAGAGCAAATCCATGATTATAGGTGTGCCCTGCTCCCACCCCACTATCCTCTCTCTCACTGCTTCTGTGATGTATATGTTTGCCTCAGTGTGTGTGTGGAGTGATTATATTTGTCCTACTATATGTATCATTGGTGTAGAACAAAGCGTACTCTGGGACTGGGAAGCCTGTATGGTGAAAATGACCTACTAGATCTGGATGGGGACCCTCAGCGGGAGCGCCAAGTGGCTGAGAAACAGCTGGCCGCCCTCGGAGAAATCTTGTGAGTCCCAATTCCACTCCCAAACTCTGTATGTGCTAAACAGGTAGACCAGTCTCATGGGTCTGTTTTTACCCCCTTCTTTGCTTCCATTTCTTACTTTATTCTCCATTGCTGAGTTGGGGGAGAGCCAAGCCCTCCTGCTGCATTTTCTAGGCTAAGAGCCACCATTGAAAGGGTTGCAGGGCCTGAAGCTCCTTACATTTGATAATTTTGACAAGCCATGACTCCTGCAACACTATGACCCTTCTAGCCCTCTTGACCTTCCTCCCTCTTACCTCTAAGATTGTATCTGAAGCTGAGAGACCAGTGTGCCCAGGCTTCAGTAAATAAGCCTCTTTTGGGGAGGCAGCTAGCACTGGCTGAAAGGGAATAATCCATACTAACCTTCTGGGGCTGTTGACAGAGCTGCATGTGCTACATTCTCTAGTCCTGTTTTGTGAAGTGTCATGTGACTCAAATCCCAGCACAGATTTCCTGAGGACTTTGCAGGCTGTGAAGTAGTTCTACATCTCAGTACTGCTTCTTATTGCATAGTTACATTACCTTGATCGAGCCCATCCATCTCTCTAGTCCTCATCTGCAAAATAATAGAAATTGACTTACATCGGTGGTGGCAAACCAATGGCGTGCATGCTGCAGTGGGATGTTTGTATCATTGAAAGTCCTGAAAGGTTCACCATTACTGACCTAGATGATCGTGACAGTCTCAGCTGACAGCTTGACAAGTATCAGTAGCATTCCCACTCTGTTCCAAACACTTGTGCATGGGACATTCCCGAGTGTGCCAGAAAACAAAGCAGTTCTTTCCTTTGTGGAGACCACTGTGGTAGATGTAATAAGTAAGTAAATTGTGTGGTATGTTACAAATAATGAGCACTGGGAGAAGAGGAAAGTAAAGTAGGCTGTAGAGGGCCAGGAACATTCACTCAGTAGAAAGCCATGGGAGAGCGCTGTGTGCAGCATGATGGCAGACACCAAGGGAGGTCACTTAGATCAACCAAGACACAGATGGTTACGTCTTGTAAAAAATAAAGCTCAGATACGAATGTGTTAAATTTTAGGTCTCTTTAGGGCATCAAACTGGAAATTAGAGGGAGTTGCTACATATAGGAATCTGCCATTTGATAAGAAATCTGGTATAGAGATGAAACCACAAGGTGCATGAGTTTTAAAAACTCAGCCCTCTGATCTTCAGTCAGGCTCTGAAGCTTTAGTTTCCGTAAGTGGTCAGATAACATTTATCACGCCAGCCACTCCAGGAATGGAACCCAGATCTGACAGCCTGCTTTCTTTGAGACCATAGGCACCAGAATTATAAGGAATGACCATTAATAGCATAGGCGTCACACTTACAGTGGATCCCATTCAAAACAGTGAAGTTTTGGTCTCACTAAGTGGGGATATAATACCCTCTTGTCATTATTTTGAGATGGATTAATGCATGTGAAATAGCTTAGAATAATTCTTGTCCTATAGGACGTCAGTTGCTGTTTCTGTTTGCCTCTTTAAGATAGATTCCTTTGAGTCGAGGCTCTCATTTTTCCCCCATGCTTTGGTGTCAACACAACCCTTCTAACTCAGTCCTAGAAGGATACAGAAAGCAGCCTGTTCCTGCATAATAGCTTCACACACTGAAACAGCAAGCAAGAGATTTTTCCCACATCCCCCTCCATTTTAGCTAGAAGAGTGTCATCATCATTACCCTCACTCTGTTAGCCAAGTGCCTTGAGAGAATAAGACCTCTCACATTTTGAGCCCCAAACTGGCTCCAGAGTTGTGACCAAGAATCTAAACCTGACCTATTATACTCGTCCCACTCTCCCCACCCACATTCCTCCCAGCCTTTTCCCAGATACCCAGCCTATCTTGAAATCTCAGTCATCTGTTCTTTGTTTTATTCCAGATCCAAGTATGAGGAAGACAGGAGGTAAGTGAGCTCATGGTGGTTCCTTGCAGTATTTATGATGAAAGGAGTGAGACTGAGCTTCTGTGCTTTCCTTTGCTGCCACCCACAAGTGAGTGGGTGTGCACAGGTAGTTTCCAAGTGACATAAGCAAAAGAACACACAAGGCTGGTGAGATGCAGGCCCCCTGCATGGTCAGTGACCATTGGGGATGTAGGTCTGCTCCTCACTGTGAAAGCACCAGGTTGCCCTCATAACTCATATTTCCAGGCCTGCTTCTACTTCTCTACTCAAGGGAGTTCTGTGTCACCCTCTCCACTTCTTTCTGTTAAGCCATTTCCAAAAGTGATGGTGATGGTTGGAGTCAGCCTGTGTTGCCACCACTAGTACAAGGGAGCTGAGTATAATACATTTACTCTTAGCACAAAGGTTTTGTTTTGTTTTGGTTTGGTTTGGTTTGGTTTGGGGGTGGGAGGTTTGTATTCTGTATACTTAACCTCATTTTTTTCTCATTAGCTGATGATAAAATGAGTCTCCATTCTCTCATAATAGAGAACTCATAGAGAGAAGATGGGGTTAAGTATGTTTAAGAGAGCAATAAAGCCAAGGCTTTTAAAGGTTTGCTGCATTGTCTCCACAAAGTGGATAATCTTTTCTGTAGAACTGCAGGCCAAATTTTTAAGCACAAAGCTCTGTATAATATCATTTGTGGCAATTGGAAGCTCCTTAATAATTTATTCTGTCTTCTACATATTCCTAGGGATCAGGAGGCAGTAAAAGCAGTGTGCCTTGTCTGAAGATGGTTGGCATTCCTCCTTTCCCCCACTGAACCACTACCTGTATGCTGAACATGTTAGCTGTGGGCTTCTACCAGTCCCATGGCTGCCATGGCTGCCATGGCTTAACCTTACATTTGAGGAAGTGACCAACATCCCCTCACTGATAACTTTCTGCTTAAAGAAGAAATAAGATTTTTCATAGGAGATGTGCCAGCCAAAACTTTTTGCTAGTGTCTGCCTGCTCTCCCATTTGATTATTCCAGACTTCCCTTTGAATACTTGGACCCTTAGCAACCTAGTCATGCCATTTTCCAAGATGGCTGCAAAGGGATTGTTTGGAGCAGTATTTAGCCCTTCTCTCTGGCAAACAATGCAACACTCTTTCTTGTTAATAATGCTATTCTTTCTTGCAGTGCCCCCATGGACTTTGCCCTCAATACCTACATGAGCCATACTGGAATCCGTCTTCGGGAAGCACGACCCTCCAATACAGCTGAAAAGGCCCAGTCTGCTGACAAGGACAAGTGGCTACCCTTCTTCCCTAAAACTAAGAAGGTAACATAGCTCCCCTGAAGCATAACTTCTCTTGGAGCAGTTCTCTGCATTGAAGTAGACCAGGAGAACCATTTAATAGCTCTCTAGCTCCACCTGTCGACCTTGGAATGTGGAATCAGAGAGAATCCCCAAATTAGAACAGACTTCTATAGCCCCTAAGCCTGGCCAGAAGTGACCGTGCTCATTAGGGTACAAGCATGAGTCACCTTTCCAGTTACTCCTTTAGGGCCAGTCTTGGTGCATGGGCAGAGTGATGAGCAGCTGTGTCTGGGGATCAAAACCTCCTCCAAACCCCAATGTCTCCTGTCTCAGCAGAGTAGCAATTCCAAGAAAGAAAAGGATGCCTTGGAGGACAAGAAGCGAAACCCCATCCTCAAATACATTGGGAAGCCCAAAAGCTCCTCTCAGAGCAGTGAGTATTTGGGAATAACAGCCTCAGACATTCCTTGGGCAAAGTCCTTACAGCCCATCACTTACAGTATATTGGTCCAGGGCTTCCTGTATTTCTGGGAGCCACAAGTCCAAGCCTCAGTAAGATGCCGCTTCTCTGCACTACTACTACTCCCCAAGCTGCCTCTTCCGCAGGCTGTTTGAGCTGAAGGGGATATTTCAGAGCCCAGGAGGCCAGGCCTTCCTGTGGGTCTTGGAACTCAGAGCCAGTTGTAGCCACCAAACAGCCGTGATATAAAAGAGTATTTTTACCTGGGTAAAGATGGTCTGATGTGCCCTGTCTCTCACCTTCATCTGTGGGCTTCACCTGCACTCCTGTGTTTTAGAACGTAGGGATTTCGAGTGACTTAAGTAGGCTTAAGTAGGCAGGAAGATCACCCTGAGTTGAAGGTTAGCATGGGCTACATGGTTAGTTCAAATCTAGCCTGAACTACGCAGTGAGACCCTGTCTCAAAAAAAAAAGAAGAAGAACTAGGTGAGTAGAGGGCAAGTTTGGGACTCAGAGTTTTCTTTAAGCTATCAACCCGAAATTCAGTTGATTATCACTGACTTCTTCCCGGCTACATGTCGTATATGTAGACATTGTCACTGGCCCTCACCATTGGTACCGTAAGTCTCAAATTTCAGGGAATCTGTGAGTCACAATAGGGTGGGTCTGATGCCCTTTCTGAAATGGCTACATTTGGGGAGGGTAAAGAAGAGACTGTCTTGGGTTTGCCTTGAGTTTTGTCATTACCTTTTCATTTTCCAGTTTGATGTAATTTTTATTTTGTTTCTTGAAACATCAATTAGACATTTCATGGTTTACTTTTGTTTTTCTTTGTTTTTCTTTTAGCATTTCATATTCCCTTGTCCCCTGTGGAAGGTAAAAGGACTATTTTATTTGGATTTATCTTTGCATTAGCATCATGTTTCCATCTCCCATACCTTATCTTGCCTTTTCTGTCTCATTGCCTAGTCTATCTCCCTTTCTTCCCCCTTTCTCCTCTCCATTTCTCTTCTGTCTCCCTCATTGTTGCTCAACCCCTGTGACACAGTCCCTGGACTCCTGACTTTATGCTGGTGGGAAGCCTTGCCTGCTGCCCTGGGTTCTCATGGGGTAGAGCTTCATATGGTTCTGGCCAAAGTCAGCCTTCTAGGTCCTTCAGCAGCTTTCCCCAGAAGAAAGACTGGGACCTTTTTCCTGAGTCTGTCACCTTTCCATGGATGAGGTTCCAAAAGCCCAGGGCTCTGTATAAATGAGGGAAATCCTCAAAACTATGGTGTCCTGCAATGAAACAGAAGCAAGAATGCCTCCAATTTTTGTTGTCAACTGAAATAATAAAAGTCCTTGTTTTTTTTTGTTTGTTTTTTTTGTTTTTGTTTTTTTCTTTTTAAGGATCCAGCTTTTGGGAAGATTTAGGGTTTTTTGTTTTGTTTTTTCAGTAAATTTTGAGTCTCTCATAGTTTTTCTTTTACTTATGTCATCTACTTTGTTTAAATCCTTCAGTGGAGTACATCCATCCCTTTGGCTCTTTTTGGTGAGGGGCAGAGGGGTCTGTTTTGGTTTTTTGAAACAAGGCTCTATAATTTTTTTTTTTAAAGCTCTATAATTTAGGCTGGCCTTGAACTCACTATGTAGCTCCCAAACTGGCCTCAAACTCGCAGCAATCCTCCTGCGTGAGTCTTCCAAGTGCTGGCATTACAGGCATACACCACCATACCCCTCTTCTTTGGCTCTTAACTGCCATCACTATGTAATGAAAACAGTTAAAACACAACAACCTTAACTGTATTTTAGAAGGCCTAACATCTAGAATCTGCATACTAAAAAAAAAAAAAAGTAGCGACAGAGCTAAGGGTGCTCAGTAGTAGAACCCATGCTAAGCATAAATAGCCCCTGGGGAAAAGGGGGGGGGGCTGGGGATTTAGCTCAGCGGCATAAGCACCTGCCTTGCAAGCAGGCAGTCGTGAGTTCGATCCTTGGTACCGATAAAAATGAAATGAAAAAGACACACACAAAAAAAAAAAAAAAGAAGAAGAGAAAAAAAAAAATAGCCCCTGGATTCTCTCTCCCTACTACCAAAACAAATAATAATACAAATAATAGTATGCACTAACTTATAAGGAGTTTAGAACCTAGATCAAAACATCAAAAGAATTGGGCAAATTCATTCCTGTTAGTGAGGTCCATGTGTTGCAATTAAATTTTTTTTTTTTTTGTCTTTTTCCTTTTTATCGGTACCGGGGATCGAACTCACAACTGCCTGCTTGCAAGGCAGGCATTTATGCCACTGAGCTAAATCTCCAGCCCCCAATATTTTTTTAGGTTTGCACTAATTAGAACAGTGAACAGTCAAGAATTATTCTGTAGCTAGAATTCATTTTGTGCTAAAGTGACAATTTAAAATACTATCTTCAAAATTACTGTTATAAAGCTATTAAGTTCCTATATTCATGTTCCCCTCTGTCATCTTGTTTTGTTTTGTTTTGCTTTCCTTTCAAAATAGGATCTTGCTAAATTGTCCAAGCTGGGTTTGAAATTTGTAGTCTTCCTGCTTCAGCTTCCCAGAGTACTGTGATTACTGGCATGTGCCACTATACCTAAGTCTTTTCACTTCTGTTTTTTATTTTGAGACTGTTTCCACTTTTGTTTTTTATCTTGAAATAGTTTTGCGAAGTTGCCCAGCTAGCCTCAGACTTGCAAGCCTCCTACCTCAGCCTGCTGAGTAATTAAGTTATAAAGCAATAAAAATGATTATTGGTTTTAACCCAGTATGGTGGCACATGAATATAATTCCAGTTACTTAAGCTGAGACAGTATTGAAAGTTAACCAGATTAGGTGGCATAGCAAAACGAAAACAGTGTTGGAAAGGTAGCTTAGTGTGAGGCCCTGGACTCAGTTTCCAGTTTCACAACAAAATTGTCTTATACAACAGCAGGAAAAAAGAATGGCTTTGAAATCCAGGCTCATATTTCTAACCCAGGGTCTGGGGAATGGTAGGCAAGCATTCTGCCATTTAGCTGTGCCCCTGCCCCAGGCCCAGGGTTGTCCAGAAGAATTTCTCATCAGCCTTGCCACGGAAGGTCTGATACTACAGCAAAGCACAGAAGCCAAGCAGTTCTACCAAGAGCTTGCACTTTGTCAACTTGAGGGAACAGGAATGCAGAGCAAAGTTAGGTAGCTGACTCCAGTGTCAGGATAAGAGTACCAAGTATCTGAGTCCAACCATGTCATTGTGATTACCTGATTTGGTTTAAGATTGCAAATTCCCAGGGCATCAAATAAATACATATTCATGGGCCAAGGATTTAGCCCAGTGGTACCAAGTATGACATCCTAAGTCGATTCCCAGTACTACCTCCAAAAAATCAATTTTTAAAAATATGTATTCATATCTAGAGATCAGGCACATATCAATGCTAGAAAGCCTCAATATCGTGTTTCAGCTTTCAAGATAATCACCTATCATGATACCTTTTTTGTCTGATATGCTAGTAAAACCTAATTCACTTTTATTTAGTTCATTATCATTCAGGGACTGGAAGAAGGGAAGCAAAAGCTACTACTGAAACTTTGTCCTTTTAAAAATGTGGGTTTTTTTCTGCCTTGTTACTCTTAAGTTCCTCAGTTATTCCAGTGTGATAGCTATTGTATAACTTGATCCTGAACACAATTGGCCTGTGGGACAGGGGACAGTGACTCAGCCCAGTAACTTTTGTTAAAGGGTATTCCCGAGTTTCCACATCATCCCCCAGCCAGAGTGGCTCAGGGTTGCTTGGTGTCTGCAGTGGTCCCGTTGCCCAATCCATGTTGAGTCTGGGACCAATAGGTCTGGTCCTGACCTTCAAATAATAGGACAGTCCCTGTTCCTCAGGCACATACAAAGCCATTTATGTAGTTGAGAAAAGTGCTGTCCTGGCCCCTGCCTATGAAAGTCAAATTTTGAAACAGGAAAGCTTGCAAGTCTGTATATGTGGATATGTATATGTGGATATCTGAAGAGGGTTAGGGTGGTTACAATAAGGCCTAAACCCCCAAATTGCTTATACTAACTCAAACCCACGCCACTGTTCTCAGGCACAGTGGCATTTATAGCTCAAGCCCTGCTGCAGTCTCACTGGATTTGGAGCCAAGCTTTGACTTAAAATGAGCCAGCTGCTATGCTCAGGCCTAAGTTTTCTGCAGGATCTGCTCTGTGTGCCATGTCCTCTGTATTTCCTTCAACAAGATCCTTTTCTATCTTAGCTTATCTGAGTAGTTGGAGTTTGAATGCCAGAGTGTCTCTCTTTTGTTTCTCCTGGGTTACCTCTCAGATAAAGGATCTGATTCTTTATTAATGGGTCTCAAGTAGGGGCAGGAAAAAAAGAGAAAAACAGAAATAATGAACTCTAAAAGTAATGTAAGTTTGAAAAATGCCTGATAGGATTTGGCAAGTTCTGTGTGGATGTTTTTTGTCTTCCTGAGGTTTTTTTGTTTTGGGAGGGGTTTTTGCCTGTCATGTGGCTCTTAAGAAAAATTCAGTTATGATTTTTAAGCAGAGTAATATAATGAAGAGTGAGAGCCAAAAGAGGACTTCATAGAAAATGTGCTTCAACCCCTCTCATTTTGCATGGGAGAAAAGAGTAGGCTCAGAAATATACAAGAACTGCCTGGGGTCAATCTGTGAGTCATAGAAGAACCAGAACCAAAAACATGTCTCCTGCCTCTGGGCCCATGCTGTTCTCATCCATGCTTGCTCATTGCTGTCTTCTGGGCTAGTGGGGAGTGAATGCCCTGAGAAGTCATCCTAGAACTGAAAGCATAGTGTTACTCATTTTCTTTTTGCCTTCAGTCAAGCCGGGCAATGTAAGGAACATCATTCAGCACTTTGAGAACAGCCAGCAGTATGATGCCCCAGAACCGGGGACACAGCGACTCTCCACTGGAAGCTTTCCTGAGGACCTGCTGGAGAGTGACAGGTAGCAGTGGCTGGATGAATTTGCCAGCTGCCCACAAATAGTGTTTGGCGCTGAAGTTTTATTCCAGCTCCCTAGCCCCTCCCCACTGGACTCTTAAGGTCCTACTATAGGACTTTCTCTCTGCCCCAGAGAGCCTCAGAAGACACACCAAATGTTGGTAGAAAAGCAAGCAAAACCCTACCAGGAACTGCCTGCTTTAAAATTTTCCTTCAGGCTCACCCCCTGACTTTTCTCCCAAGACTAAACTAGATTATATTATGCAGCAGATTACCAGAAAACTCCAATTGATCAGAACAAAAAAGAACATCTTTGCCCAACTGTGAAGAAAAGCTAGAGAAGAGGTTCTGCTAGCCTTTTTAAGGACACAATGTCACTGTGCATCAGGTGTCCATGTTAGCAAAGGGATGCAGAGTTGATTGAGTCAAAATATACTGCTCTTCCCTATTCAAGAAAAAAGGGGCAAAAAAGAAAAGTAAAAAGGAATTGAGGCTCATTTTCTGCATGTCTACCAGGTTCTAGCTAGAATTCTTGTCAAGTGCTTTTACTCTTGAATGTGACTTGACAACGATCCTGGTGTCCCAAAAGCCAGCCCTTAAAGTAAAGATCACTTATAATCAAAAATAGCTGTGTAGGGCCGAAGCTTTAGCTCAGTGACACAAGCACCTGCCTGGCAAATGCAAGGTCATGAGTTCAGGCCCCCAGTACCAAAAAAAAAAAAAAGTGTACAGATTCCTGAAGGCATCCTTGAGGTACTACAGTACTGTAGTCACATGTACAAGAAAATAATTCTACTGAACTGCAATTGAGGCAGGCACAGAGGCAAATCACTAGGTAACAGTGTGAATATTCACATACCTTTAAAATAACTATAAGATCAAAAGGCTGTACATCCGTAAAAAAATAAAATAAAATAACTATAAGATTATAAGTCAGACATTCCTTCTGGAGTATAGGGCTCTTTCTATTTTATGAAGCCTTTATAAACTTAGTGTTTGTTAAGATTGTGGCATAAGAAATGACAACAATTTGGGAACTGTAAAGATTAGATTTGTACTATGGAAAGAAGTTGAGTTCTAAGATCAGTGGGTAAAGACACAAATGCTGTGATAGTCATGATCATTTAGATGTATCAGGTATTTTTAAGATTACAAGACCTTGTGAACACTTTGAAACCTTTTACAGATTTGCATTCTTGCCTTGGCCAGGTAAATATGCACTATTTAGCTAGGTTTCCCAGATCCTAATGCTATTCTCAGCAGAAACATTTAGATTTGATAATTAGAAACTCTTTGACAATCCCAGGAGAAAGTATTAGCAGCAAGGTGGCTCAAAGTTGTTGCAGCACTCAGCAAGTTTAACACACCTGAGTTCTGTAACATGGTACTATCAGAACTTAGTCCAGAGATAGACTCTGCCATATTTCTTGTTGAGTGTTACTCACTTCCACCTCTGCAGCCCTAGGAACTCTCCAAGTAATGTTTGTGGTGCTGACATGACCCTCTAAGGGTACTAGTGAAAAATATTTTGAGTTGATCTGGGTTAGAATTGTTTTATCAGATTGCTAAAGGATGAGTTCAGTAAGGGATCACTTGACAGTATGTTTTCTAATCCTGCAGATAATCTCAGTCCCCAGGAAACAAGCTCCAGTTTGAATTCTCTGCCAGTTTGGAGAGACAGGATGAATGGAGATTAAGGCACTTGGCCTCCTTCTTGCAGGATACTGCTGTGCTATTAAGGGCTCTCCAGAATCTCCAGACCTTCTGTGGTCCCAGAAACAGAACAGGATGTAGATTAATAATAATATCATCCAAGCAGCAGCTCAGCAGGGCCACAGCAGGGGGATGGTGGGAACATCCAGGGGCAACTAGAGGTCAAAGATGCCAGCTCGGGACTGATACACTACAGGACAGAGAGCTACACCCAGTTGACAGCATCTCTTCAAGCCCCAGATACATTCAGTATCCAAGCACAGCAGGCAGGGATGGGTTCCTGCCTCTCTTAACCAGGCCTCTTGAATTCCTCAGCCTGTCTGCTCCCTGGAAAAGAAACAGAAGCGTAGGAAGGGTGCTGTTAGGATAATAATGGGAAAAATCTTCACAAGTGGGCCAGAATCTAACAACAGTTAGCATTTTCTAACAGGCAATATGGAAAATCCTACAATTAGTATGTGGAGATGGACTCACCAAAAGTAGAATTGACTGCCACCATATAGCCCTAGGGACGGGGACATGAGACTGTGGTCCCTGATAAGGGACTGTGATGTTACAACTTTCCTGAAAGAAACATAGGGTCCTAGACATCCCGACACACATAAGTTCCATCTTCCTGTTAGACTCCTTCCTCACAAGTCAGAATAAGGAGGAGAGACTTATCCCATCAAGCTTGCTGAGAAGAGGGGGAGTTTAGAGAGCAGCAAGAATGGTTTGTCACTGAGTTATTTCTGCACCCAGGTGTTTGAGCCATGCAAGGGGTGCACGGCTCACCCCTTGAGGCTATACTATTGAGGCATCCTTCAGATGGAGCAGCAGTTAAGAGTCTGACCAAGACTTCCATGTGCCTTTCCCCAGTTCACGCTCAGAGATTCGCCTGGGCCGCTCTGAGAGCCTCAAAGGCCGGGAAGAGATGAAACGGTCTCGGAAGGTGGAGAATGTGCCCCGCTCTCGAAGTGATGTTGACATGGATGCTGCTGCTGAGGCCACGCGCCTCCACCAGTCGGCCTCATCCTCTGCCTCCAGCCTCTCCACCAGGTGGGTGAATTTGGGCAGCTGCACCCATTGCTCTCCAGGGCTGGGACACAAGTTTACTGAGAATCAACATTCCCTCAACAGGTCTCTTGAGAACCCAACCCCTCCCTTCACCCCTAAAATGGGCCGCAGGTAAGTGGTAAGCACAGTGATGCTCTCTGTGTTTCCTTTTCATTGACTTGGGTTGAGCAGGAGAGGGAGAGGCCAACATAATTTGGAGCGAAGCTAAACTGCCTGTCTACCCCCAGGAGCATTGAATCCCCCAGCCTGGGCTTCTGCACAGATGCCCTCCTACCCCACCTCCTAGAAGATGATCTGGGCCAACTCTCTGACTTGGAACCAGAGCCAGATGCTCAAAACTGGCAACACACCGTGGGCAAGGACGTGGTGGCCGGGCTGAACCAGAGAGAGATTGACCGGCAAGAGGTCATCAACGGTGAGAACATGCTCCCCTCCCCATCCTTGCTTGTACTTCTGTGGGAGTAGATCCAGCGCACAGAGCAGGAGGGAAATGGGACAATGCCCAGGTAAAAGTGACTGTGTGATCTGAAACCAGCACTCCACCTCCCCTAAAAGTAGAATAGTATGAGAACCAGCTTGTGACTCCCAAACACTTGATGATCTGTTTTCTGTCTGTCTACATCTTGTCAC
Organism: Cavia porcellus; assembly: GCF_034190915.1. Lineage (NCBI taxonomy): Eukaryota > Metazoa > Chordata > Mammalia > Rodentia > Caviidae > Cavia > Cavia porcellus. Next base: position 38,589,967 of record NW_026947489.1, read on the forward strand.
GACCACCTCTCAGAACTGTTTGTGACTGAGGCATCCCACTTGCGCACACTTCGGGTCCTGGACCTCATCTTTTACCAGCGAATGAAGAAGGAGAACCTGATGCCCCGGGAGGAGCTGGCCCGGCTATTCCCTAACCTGCCTGAACTCATAGAGATTCACAGTAAGTAGCCCCAGTTCCTCCCAGCTCTGCCTACCTGCTGCTTTCCATTCCAGCATGTTCCCCTGCCCTGCCTTCTGACCAAATAACCCGCACTGGTGCCTGTGGGAGGAAGGTTAATGACAACTTGATAGGAACCCTCCAGATACCCCCAAGTAAAGTGGTTTCCAGACCATTCACCTTGGCACTTCTGTCAAAGGTCCTTTTTTTCCAGTCACAAAATGTCTAACACTGGATCAACCTGAGGCATTTCTATTTCTTCTCTCTTCACCCCAGATTCTTGGTGTGAAGCCATGAAAAAACTCCGGGAGGAGGGCCCCATCATCAAAGATATCAGTGACCTCATGCTGGCTCGGGTATGGTTCCAGACTTCCGGCACATAGCAAGGTGGAGATTGGAGGAGATGAGGGCCAGTTACCAAGGCCAGGGAATTTAGCAGGGGTGGGTATGAGCAAGGGCTGGATCCCAGTGGGGACTGTTATGTCTGGGCCATGTCTGTTCTGCCTCTTCAGTTTGATGGCCCTGCCCGAGAGGAACTCCAGCAAGTGGCTGCACAGTTCTGTTCCTATCAGTCAATAGCCCTAGAGCTGATCAAGACCAAGCAACGAAAGGAAAGCCGATTTCAGCTTTTTATGCAGGTGTGTGTTGAGCTGTGCCTCAGCCCCCTTCCTCCTCAGCAAGTTTACCAACAATCTCCTGGGTTTTTTTCCAGTCCCCATCCTCTCCTCTGGCTCTGGAGGACAGCAGCACCCTCGTCCCACCTGCCCCTCCCCCTCCAGTGTTGTGACACATGGCACCCTCTAGAGCTAGACCACCTTGGTTGAAACAAACACTAGATTAACAGCCAGAGGTCCTGGCTCACCTACCAGAACCAGTAGGCACGCAGCTGTGTCTTGGTTCCCCATCTGTAAAATAAGGATGTGACCTTCCAATATCTTTGAACCGTATCACTTCTTTGGGTCAGCATTATCCTGCTGCCACCATTTTAGAGTGACCCATCTGGTGTCAGGACCTATTTGGCATTTAGCCAGCTCCTAGCCACAGTTGAAACCATCTTGTGTCCAGGAGGCTGAGAGCCACCCTCAGTGCCGGCGGCTGCAGCTCCGAGACCTCATCATCTCTGAGATGCAACGGCTTACCAAGTACCCACTGCTGCTGGAAAACATCATCAAACACACCCAGGGTAGGCATGGGAGGGCTGGGGTACAGACCTGTGCCTAGCACCACCGTGTGACTTTAGCAGGCACAAGACCTTTGTAGTCTTCAGTGCCCTCTTCCTTGTTAGGTGTGTCTCAAAGCAAATATTCATAAATATACTTTGGAAAATACAAGCTGCTCAGCAGTTGAGAGAGTGAGAGCTACCACTGTCCTGAGTAGCCTTTGTACAAATCATAGCCCTTGGTTCTTCCCAACCATCCTGATTAGGGTCCCACACCAGTAGCCATGCTAGGTTGAGCCCCAGTTTGTGCCTCTGCTGGATGCTCTGTGCAGTGCGCAAAGACAGCTGCATGTGGTAACACTGAAGAACAAAGGACAAGCTAAAAAGAAGATCTGACCCCAGGCTGTCACGTTCCAGAGGTCCTAAGCATCCCTTACTCCCTTGAATTTTGCACAGTGGAGACAGGATAGAGAGGTGTGGAGAACCTCAGCCTGGCTTAAACAGGTTTTTTCCTCATAGTTAGCAACCACAGGTCTGGTTGTGGTCCAGGCAGGAATTCTTAAAATTGGCAGTGTTTAAAATCTAGGGATGCTTGGTAAAAGGTAGCTCTGCTACTTGAGGTAGCCTTTACCTCAAGGCTAAGGCTGGCTTACCTCCACACCTAAGTGCTGGTTTGAGACAAGCAGTTAGCACGGCTGTGAGGAGGCAGTAAGATATATGAAGCACATCTCAGGCAGAGGGGAGTCCCTAATCACTACCTCTGTCTGTTAGCTGGCACTTCAGAACATGAGAAGCTGTGCCGGGCCCGAGACCAGTGCCGGGAGATTCTCAAGTTCGTGAATGAAGCAGTGAAGCAGACTGAGAACCGGCACCGGCTAGAAAGTTACCAGAAACGCCTGGACACCACTGCCCTGGAGAGGGCCAGCAACCCCCTGGCAGCAGAATTCAAGGTCAGTGCAACAAAGTCACCCTCTCACACAAACTTCTTAGGCACCCTCAGGGCAAAACTAGTCAGGGCCTAGAGAGTTTTAAGGGAAGGAAACAGGAAGCAGCTGTGACAGGGTGACACAGTAGAGCTGTGGGAGACATATCCCTGTCACTATCCTAGATGGATGGGGCAAACACCTCACCAAGACCAGACGAATGTTAGCAGAGCATGGGGTAGGATTTAAGACAAAGTGGGAGATCATGTGGATGGGAGTAGAAATGAAAGAAAGGAGGGCAGGAGAAGGAGAGTGTCTCTTGGGATGATAAATGGCATATGGTAGTAGCAGGAGGGAGACCCAAGCTATAGCCGTTGTATAGCACATGCTTCATAGTTGCCTTTTTACTTTACTGTGTCCTATAAGGGAAGAGACTGTTTCCTCTTCTCCAGTGATTCCCAGGGCCTTGGCACAGTGTACACACCCAGTAGGTTCTCAAAGACTTGTTGAGTGAATAAGTGATGATATCTCCTTAACAGAGCCTGGATCTTACAACCAGGAAGATGATCCATGAGGGGCCTCTGACCTGGAGGATCAGCAAGGATAAGACTTTGGGTATGTGCCAGGGGGCAGGCACACCAGGGCATCCATGGTAGGTAGCCTCTGAGAGTCTTGTCTTTGTTGCATAAACCCTGGAAAGTGTTGGCTCTAATGGGATGTTGAGGTAGCTGCTGGGCACTTAGAACAAGACTGGGATGTTGACCCAGGGGTCATTAAGCATAGCATGCAAAAAGAATAACCATGGAGAAAGGACATGGAGTCCCCAGACTCCCAGGGTCACCGAGACCCTGATGACAGACATTCAAGAGCCCCAAGGTCCCCTTGTGCTGATGAAGGATAAGTGTGCATCAGGGTATGCTTCGAAACCCCCAGACCTCCACGTGCTGCTGCTGGAGGACCTGCTAGTGTTGCTGCAGAGACAGGACGAGCGGCTGCTGCTGAAATGCCATAGCAAGACAGCTGTGGGCTCCGCGGACAGCAAGCAGACATTCAGCCCCGTGCTCAAGCTCAATGCCGTGCTCATCCGCTCTGTGGCCACAGGTACCTACAAATGTCCGACAGCCTGGGCTCTGGGCCATGATCACTGTGACTTGTGTCCAGTGAGCACTGGATGATGCAGGTCCAGCCTGGGGTTTTACAGGACCTACCTGTCTGCCTGTGTTTCTTTCCATGACCCAGCCTAGCTGGAGAATGTGGTCCAAATAGATGTGGGATAGGATGAGGTCCAAGGTAAAGATGAATTAGATAGAGTGGTGTGATCAGTCCTCAAGGACAGTGCTGGATGGGATGAGCAGGGTTGGGAAGAATAGGATGGGGCTAGAAGAGGAAGACAAGCCTTCCTCCTGCAAGAGTGTCCTGGGCAGAGTGGTTACAGAAGATGAAAGCCCCAGGACAGAGCCAAGTCAAGCAGCCAGAGGTGAGCAGGAAGAAAGATGGCATAAGGCCCCCTCGCTCTTCATGTGTAACCCAGTGCTGCCTGCCCACCTGTAGGGAGCATGAAGGGACAGTGGGGATGGAAAGGTTTGTAAACTCAACACAGACACACATTAGCCCTCAGTTAGGGAAGAGGGACAGTGTGAAAGATGACATGAGGTTCCAGAGCTGACTGTCACCTGTTACTGGGTCCCAGCTGGTTCTGATTGCCCTTAATGTCTGTAGTCTTCCTCCCAATAACCCTTGGTGTTCAAGTCTACCCTTAATTGCTCTAGGCCTAGGCTCCATCACTTCCGCCACCCTGTGTTGACCTTTCCATTTGTCTCCTTACAGATAAACGGGCCTTCTTCACCATCTGCACATCTGAGCTAGGCCCTCCCCAGATCTATGAGCTGGTCGCACTGACATCATCAGACAAGAACACGTGAGAATTGATTGAGGGGTCCCAAGTAACCGCCATCCCTTTGGGACCTGGGTGGTGTGTATGAAGATGGTGGACAGTGAGGCCAGGGCTTGGTCCCAGAGCTGTCACTGCATAGGGAGCTGGGAAGGGAAGCAGGAAGCAGGACAGGCTTAGAGAAGCTGTGAGGAATCATCACCCCCACCCCATAACTAGGTTCTATAACAATTATATTAAGTCTGCACCTTCCTTCTGCCCCACCTGCACTGCCCACCGACATCAAATTTCCCATCAGCAGCCACTAGAGCTGACATGGTACAGTGGAAGGAAACAGGTTGAATCACACAGTTTCTCACCCTCAGAGTTTCCACTGTAGGATGTGGATAATGCTACCTCTTAACTGTTTAGAAAAAGAAAACAGAGAGTGCTTAGTGCAGGGCTTAAGAGAGGGTTAGTGTCCAGTAGTTGGTAGCTACAAGTCATATAAACCCAAGGGGGCATCCAACGAGAACTGTGCGGGAAGTGAGTGATTGCCAGGCCAAGGTTCCTTGGGGCATGGCTGCAGGGCTTCAAAGCTGTGAAGCAGTGGGGTCCACAGGGGACGAGGTGGGTACCTGGCCTTGTTCTCACCACCAGTGCTCTCTGTTCCTACTGAGCAACAGATGGATGGAGCTCCTAGAAGAGGCTGTGCGGAACACCACCAGACACCCCGGAACTGCCCCCATTCCCATTCTTCCCCGGCCTCCTGGCCCCCAGGAGCCACCTCACCAAGGCCCAACCCCCAGCAGGTATAGTGTTCAGCCCTCCAGGCCCTGTCCCAGCCTCACTCCAGGCTCCCTGCTTCCTGCTCCTGTTAAGCCCTTCACCCTTGGGGTGGACAACATTGGCAAGAAAGTGCTGTCTGGGAAACACAGTCCAGAGCACCAATAGATGGAGGAATGTGGCTGCTTTTGTACCTTCTCTTCCCACCTCCCACCACCCTCCCACCTGGCCTGTATAATGGAGAGTGCACCTGAAGTAGAACTGGGTGCAGAATGAGGGCTGAGATTGCTCCCATCCTTTGTCCTGACCAGACAGGCCAAGAGGCCTGACCCCTCCCTCCTTGGAAACTGCTTTTTCATTGCTTACTCTAACTGCTGAGTCCACACTGGACATCCTGACCTTTTGTGACATCCTGACCTCCTGGCCGGTAGGGCCAGAACTGCCACCAAGGTGGCCTTCTCTCACCCGCAGTGGGTTTCTTCCTAGGATGGAACTGGATGACTCAGAAGTGTTCCATGGTGAAGCAGAGCCTGAGGAGCTACCTGAAGGTAAGGCCCCTGAACTGTCTTGTGAGAGCCGAACACGGTCCAGTTTTGGTGAGCACAGGTTAGGTAGGGACGTAAGGATGAAGGGTGACAAGGGAGTCCATCAGGGCCTGAAACGTGAAAGTATGGGGTTTTGAAGAAATAAACAGAAAAAACAGAGTGCAGAGAGAGCCTAAAAGAGTGAAAACAAACTAAGAAACAAACTAGCTCACATGACTAGAGCCCTCTTCCTCTTAGAGTTATAGAATGATGAACAGAGGAAGCAGTTTCTGGGGTCCAGTGCCTGTGCATATTTCAGCCCTGGGCTGGGTTGCTGCTAAGAGTTTCAAATACAGTTTCAAACCCTCTGGATGCAGAGGGTTTCAGATACAGTTGCTAGGGTGGGATAAAGTGGGACGTTCTCAAAACAGATTGTCATTGAAAGTTTTTATGTTAGGAAGTTAGAAGTTCTGGTCTAAAATGAAATCTTGGGCTCTGACTGGGCCCCTCTTCTGTGCACTCTACTTAGAGTGCTTTTCCTCCTGACTCACGCACCTCCTTCCATCCCCATTCTGTGTCCCCTTTTTATGATTCACATCTGTATTTATCTGTGTCCCTAGAGACCTACCTACCCACCACCTACCCCCCACCCCCCGCACCGCACCTCCATGCAGGGATCTGTGTTTTTTCCATCTTTGATGCATCTCAAGGGCCTGGGCAGTGGCTAGCTACAGGAGGTGCTGGGGAAGCCTCTGTAGACCTCAGCAGATAGTATTCCCAGACCCTTGGAGCCATGCTGGGTATGTGATCACCCTATGAGTACTCTCGTGCTCCCTTGCCCTGCCTAACAGTCCTCTCTCAAAACAGGTCCTGGAACTCAGCAAAGAGTCCAGGGGAAGCAACCAGTGCCACCAGAGGAGCCTGAGCAGAGAGGCAGTGCAGAGGAAGAGGAGCTGGAGGCCCTGCCTCTTGCTCCTACATCCCTGAATGGAGAGAACAGGGGCATCAGGACACGGGACCTCATCAACCTGGCTCTACCAGGTCCCCTGTTCATGGAAGGCCTTGCTGATTCAGCCTTGGAAGATGGTAAGTACTTGGCCAGTGCGAGCTTCAGCCTCCTCTGCTTAGAGGCTCTCCCTGGTCATGCTTGAGATCAGATGGATTTGGATACCTACTGACTGGACAGAGCCCTCCAGCTCTGCCCCATCTTCACAGCAGATCTAGTTGAGTAACATTACCCCTGCCTTCTCTGAACTCTCCCACCCCTGGCACAGTGTGAGTCCTGTGCTGGGGAAGCCATCATAACCCTGTTTCCCTCTCCAGTGGAGAACCTGCGGCACCTGATCTTGTGGAGTCTCCTGCCAGGTCACACCACGGACACTCGGGCCACTGCGGAGCCTGAGGATGACCTAACACCTACACCTTCTGTTGTCAGCATCACCTCTCACCCCTGGGACCCAGGCTCCCCAGGGCTAGCTCCCATTAGAGGTCACAAGGACAATACCCAGCTCCCAGAACCAGAAGAAGGCCAGCTACAGCACGAGGATATGGCTCGCTCTCTGGCACACCTGCCCCCAAGGACCAGAAATTCTGGGATCTGGGAATCTCCTGAGCTGGATAGGAATCCACCTGAAGAGGCATCAAGCACAGAAGCATCAGGAAATTATAAAGTTGTAAGAAAAGGTAAGATATATTGGAATGTCCATTAGGGAGACAAATACCACTTTTGGTGGGGTAGAGGTGAGTCTTGTAGACAGCTACTTCATCTCCATCTTTATTCTGGGAACTGGTGAGCAGAGACTGGCACTGGGTTCCGAGGGAAGGAGACATATACCATGTAAAGGCTTTGGAGTCAAACAGCTGAGGTTCAAAGCCTTAGCTCTGTTACTTAATGTCTGTGTGACCTGAGACAAAATTGTGATCGTCTCTGAACATTCTGTCGTATGTATATGAGGACAGTTACTGCTACCCAGCAAAAAACAACTACCAATAAAAATTTCTTTTCTTTACCACCCTTCAAGTCCTGAAGAAAAGGTGTGGTCTTTCTCCAACCCTCAAGACAAAATAGTGGCCAGAAAGGGAGGGAAGGGAGGGACACTTGGAGAGCGGGGGACTATGTCTGAGGGAACAAGATGACCATAAGGGTGTTCTAGGTGGGAGAATGCTGTGGACAGCTCTATGGCAAGACTAGCTTGCCAGGAGGTCAGGCCCCACTAGAGTGGCCAGAGCAGTAAGCTCGAGAAAGGGGAGCTCACACCAGGCAGAGTGAGCTGAAAAGGAGACCAGATCTGAGGAGTGTGGTGGGAAAGATCACAAAAGCTGGCGTGGGAGGCTGGTAGGCTCCACATTGGTGCAGCAGGATTTTCCTGTCCCCCTCATGCTCCATGCTGCCTTCTGCCTGTCTGCCTGAGGTGTACCCACTTTCAGTTTCTTAGAACTGACCTTCTTCCCTCTGTCTTTCGGTGAAGTGGTGGAAAGTTCTCTGCAGCTCCCAGGAGGTGACCATGTGTGATCTTGTGCTCACAGTGTTCTTCCCTTTTCTTGTTTCTGCCACCCCCACCTCTTTGCCCCTCTCCTCCCTACTCTCTTCCCTTCCCTTTCCTTGTCTTCTGGCCTCTCCTCTCGCTGGTGGTGGTGGTGTCGGTGCAGCTGAGGTGGTAGGCAACAAGGCTGTCCCTGCACTGCCAGAGAGTGGCCAGTCAGAACCTGAGCCACCCGAAGTGGAAGGCGGAACAAAGGCTACGGGTAATCAACTTCTTCTTTAGCCAAAGCCAGTCAGGGCCTGTGGGGCAGAGGTGAGCCTCGGGCATCAGACCTTGCCTGACACATAGGTGCACTGCAGGTCACTCTTCTATCTAGAATGGTTGGACACCCTGTGTTGTAATCTAACCTCCAGCTTTTGAAAATCACTTGTCAGAAGCTATGTGGCCCCTTTCCAAGCACAGGTTTAAGCAGCCCGTGTCCAGTTGTGAGGTGAGGCAAGGAAGCCAGCTAGGGCCCAGGGCTCAGTGTCCTTAACCTCACATGCTGAGCAGGCACTTCTACTCCAGCTACCACTCCAGTATCACTGTAGAATCCAGCTTCCATGGCCTCCCAGATTCCTCAGTGCCCACCTATCTGCCAACCCTTCCTTCCATGGTCTCTGACCTTCCTCTGCTATGACAGTTCAGGCGGGATCAGCATTGATACCCTTTGGCAGAGCTTGACCTGAGGCAGGGTGGATGAGGCTGCTGCTACCACCTTTTCAGAAGAGTCCAAAATCAGCCCAGTGTTTCTTTCCCTTCCCTTCAAGGGATGGGAGCCACTCCCTATTCCCCAGATGAATCACTGCCACCTGCCCTCCTCCCTTCTCTTCCATTACTAAGCACCTTCCCTGGCATGTAGCCAACCTGAGCCATCATAAGTTGCCATCTTGAGAGAGATGAGTTGGGTAGGCATGTGAGACCCACTGTTGTCAGAGAAGGCTTCCCTGGCCCACCCTGCCTGCTGGTGTGTATATGGCAACACTGAGGGTGTGGGAGGGAACCCCGGTGTCTCTCTGCTTGCCTTCTGATACCTTTCTTTTCTCATGGGAACAGGGAACTGTTTTTATGTCAGCATGCCAGCAGGACCAGTGGACTCCAGCACCGACCCTTCAGGAATAGCCACAAGCCACCCCCAGCCACAAGCAGGCAATGGAGATCAAAGACTCTCCAGCCACTCTTCCTCTGGCCTAGCCCTCAGGGACGTGGGCATGATCTTCCGTACCATCGAGCAGCTCACCCTCAAACTTAACAGGCTCAAGGTGAGAGATGTAGGCAAGGGTCCCTGGAGGCCTTCATTGTGTCATCCAGTATCATACACTAAGAGTGAAATGTCTTCACTGGAGCTCTAGACCTGGCCTCTGCCCACCCAACCACCTTGAAATCACAGCCCTTTCCCAGGCCCAGCATAGATGGAAGTGTGAGCACCCTTGCTCCAGAGGCCTATGAATAAAAGAACCTGAGAAAACATCCCCCAACTCTTCCAGGACATGGAGCTGGCCCACAAAGAATTACTAAAATCGTTTGGTGGCGAGTCCTCTGGTGGCACCACACCTGTGGGCAATTTCCACACAGACACATCCAGATGGACAGACAGCTCCATCTCTCCTTCAACCAAGGAAGCCCTGGCCTGTGATCCCCAGGACAGCTGTGAGCCAGAGTCCTACCCTGAAGACGGTGAGTGAAGCCAGCTTCCACTCTATGCCCACCATGAGGGAGGCAGTGTTTGTTAGCAGGCAGTGTGAGAGGCGTTGGCTCTGAGGGTCTAGTTTGTCCTTGACTAATACCTAATTTCCTTAGCTCCAGAAAATTATCTTTTTAAAAAAAGACACCCACAGAAGATCCCTTAAAGATGGGACCAGAACTTAAAGATGAACCCGCTTTTCTTGTGCTGTAAGATTACACCCCAGAGAGAGCCTAGTCTCACATCTACAACTTCTTCTTATTAAATGTTCAGAACCAACATAGCCATGTCCTAATTCAGGAAGACAAAGTAGATACCTACCTAACCTAGGGATTTGGGGGCTGATAGAAGTAGGGTTTGGTACACAGCCTCTTTCAGACCCCACAGAAAGTAAGGGTTTCTAAAGGGGAAAAAGTGCTTTACCACAGATGGATGATGCTGAAGTTGGAGTCGGAGGGCTTACTAGACAGCACACAACAGACTTCGCCTCAGGCATAGCTATCTCCTCACCCCTGCCATTCTCTCACAGGCTGTGACACCCTTCTGGAAGACAACACTACAGATACACCTGTGTCACCAGGACTGTAGCCACCATGACAACCAAATCCTGCACATCCCTGCTTCTCCATCAGGGACAAGCCTGAGGCAGGGGTGCAGACAGGGAGGCCTCAGACTGCCTCCCTGGGGAAGGGGCAGTTGGGAAATGAATGCAGCCAAGGTCTGGGGGAGACCCGAGTGTTGCTTGATCTGCACAGATCGAAGCCAAGTCTCAGTGTCTTTCCCATATCTCTAGCCCAGTCCTCCAGGGCCTCCATCTCCTGAGCATGTTGACTGCATCTGAAAGACCCCTACTTGACCTTATTGGCAGTGGTCTCCCCGCCCCACATAGCATGTGAACCTGTGTGCACCCTGCGTGCAGGTGAAAGGAGGAGGCTTCAGTGTAAATGCACTTTCTTCCTCCCCTTCTCCTCAGGACCCCAGACTAAGCTGGGTGTCTCTTCTCTTGGTCACTTTGGATTCCTATAAATATGTATGTATTGTATGTGCATCTTTGCTGTTGTAAATAACTTGACTTTTCTGTTTCTGTCCCTGAGTGTTGGAGGTAATTACAGAAGGGATTGCTAAGGGAAGAGGTGTAGGGCTTTCACTCGGATCCCTTCAAAACAATCCAACCCACCTAAGGACGGCCTGAAGGAGGAGACAGACGAGACTGTCCCTGTGCCATATGGGGAGGTCTCCTGGCCCCTCCTCTGTGGCCTGGTGCTGAGCTGCCACATCTCCTTGGACTTAGAGGACCTAGCTCATCAGGACAGGACCTGTGGAGAACTTCTCATACCATTGTGTCCTCCCCTCCTTACCTGCCCCTGTAGAAACTCATGTAGCAGGTATGGGGCTGAAGATGGACACCAAGAGAAGGGCAAGGGATTTGAAGCTAGAGTCCCTGAATTAACCCAGGATCATCCCTGGGGGCCACCACAACTTTGGCCATCACCATGTCCTCACACTAGCCCCCACCAATGACTAAATATACACACTGTGCTAGGTGTATATATACATATATATAAATATATATAATATATAAAATATAGATATGGAAATGACTGTTTCGCTGTTAAGATAATGTATACTCTTATTTTCCTCCTTTCATGGTTAAGATTTTTTTTTTTTAAGAAAAGTTAATATTCTTCAGTTGTGGTACGTGTGTGATTCTTGGGACCACAGTGCTAAAAGATGTTGACCAGAGTTGTTCCTAAGGCCAGAGCCTTAGAACCAGGTCTTACCATGTTCTCTGCTCAAGCTTCATGTGCACTCTGAAGAGGCAACTTACACAGCCTCAGATAGAAAATGCAAAACGAATGAGTAGTAAACCAAGGCCCAGGGACCTCAGGGACCGCCCTTCGGCAACAGCAGGAGTGTGAGTAAGGTGCAGGGTTTTCCAGGCCTGACCAGCACCCACTCCCTCAGACACAGCCAGGTCACCAGTGATGAAGTGTGGGGTAAAGACCTTGGACTCTGAGAGGATATGGGCAGGGGTGGCAGGAAGCCAGGGTAAGCTGAGCATCATGTGCTATGTTGGGAATTGAGAGAAATGACAGCTTGTCATTTGAGAGCCACAGCAGATCCTGGGGGCTCACAGACCATGAGGGCTCTCACAGGCAACTATGGAAGTCCTGCTTGGGGTGGGGCAGAGAAACTGGCCCTAGCCTGCCCCTTCTCTGGAGGGCCCGTTACTGGAGGTGCACTCCTCAGAGTCAGGTCTGTGCATGATGAGGGCATGAAGGGGTTACCACACACTCCACATATCTGGGTTCAGGTTATCGACCGTGCTTAGTCTTTGCCATGTAGGTGCTGACCCCTGGCCTTTTCCATACCTATCAAATACCTAGGGCGGCTAGATTAGGGGTGGGGGTGACATGCTCAGTACCACCTCCCGCCTTGTCCTCTGCCACAGCTTGTGTGTGTGTCAGCAGCTAAGCCCTGTCAGAGTATGTGTTCTCTGATGAATTCAGGAAGTGATGGGCCTGGATAAGCAGGAGCTAGTCCTCCAGAGGCAGAGGGGCAATCCTCTGGGCCAGCTGATGCCAGATGGGCTGAACTATAAAGTGATGCACACTGTTATTTCTGACCATTTATTGTGAACAGGTCAAAGTCTAAAGGTTTCACACATAATTCTGTAACAGACTTTTCTAACACCTCAAGGAAAAGTACATCAATAGACTGTTCCTGGTCCAAGACCCCCCTGGGGTCACCACAGTCAGTGACAATGGAACTGTGTCTGTGGCCCAGAGCCTCAGTGAAGGTGGTAGTAGGAGCTAGGTAGAGACAGGCAGGGCCTCTTCATCCCTGAGCTTGACCTTGATGGGATCCTTTGGCAGCATCAGCTCCTGCATCACGATGTACATGGGACATTGTGGGTCGAAGCAGTTTTTCTGGAGAAGGAAAAGTTAGCAGCTGACAACAATGAAGATCAGTCTTCTATGAGAAAACAGATACCCTAGAGTAGGACAGATTAGGGGCTAGCCAACATGAAGTAAATAACACTGCTGATCTTAGGGAAAAAGGAGTACAGTTTATGTTGTTATCTTAAAAAAAAAAAAAAAAGGAGAGTGGGGACATAGTTCAGCAGCACAAAGCTTGCCTGATAAGCACAAGGTCCTGAGTTTGATTTCCAGTACCACAAAAAAAAAAAAAAGTAGGCCTGCCTCAGAAACAGGAAGGCAGAGGTACCTGTAGCTGTGGTGAGAGAGAGACTCACCGCCAGGGACAGCCACAGCAGCCCCACTGGGCCCTTGGATGCACTCTTGGGCTTGGAGAACTGTGCCTGGTACTGCACTGCTGTGAGGAAGCCCTCCAGCCCTACCTCTGTAATGCGGTTTCCTGGGAGCAGGAGATGGCCTGTCACAACCTCTGAAGCCTGCTTCTCCTGCTCCCCATCCCCAGTCACCCCCCCCCCAGGAATACCTTTTCCTGAGCAGCCCTCCACCCCAGCTCCTTGACTACTTCTTGATTTCCCTTCACCCTCCCCAACCTGTCTTCCTGTCCTCAGCCTCTTCCCTAAGCCAGCACTTACCCTCACCCCCTGGCCTATGCACAAAGGCCTCAGACATGATGCCCAACTAAGGGAGAACCAGGTATGCCCCCTTAGACTTGGGGTGGGTATCCTTCTGACAGGAGCTGCAAAGGGTAGGCTGGCAAACATACGGACGAGGTTGAGGTACAAAAGGACCTTGTTCCCAGGCATGAAAACCTTCCCATCTCGGTGCTCCATTGGCTCCAGGAGAGGGTTGATCATCTCTGTAGTTTCTGCAACTAGCTGCTGAAGCAGAATACTGATTGCAGCAGAGGAGAAGGGAGCTGGTCAACAGGCCAGTCATTCATTCAACATACATGTTTTTGTGTGCTGACTATAGGGTCCAGGATCTGTCCTAGGTGCTGGGGCACAAAGATAAGCCCATGCCCTCCAGAAGTTCTGTAGTGTGTGGGAGCCCGGGTAAAATAGGAACTCATGACATGACCCCAGAAGAGGTAAGCTGGGAATGCAATGGAGTGCAGCAGGGAAACTTCTAGCCCCAGCGAGGGGTGGGAACAGCTGAAAGATGTGCCTGTGAGTTGCAGTGTGAAGGTATTGAGATTCTTGGGTGAAGGAAGGCGAGGGGAAACTGTCCAGGCAAAGAATGTGCTGGATGCAGAGGCTTTGCAGGTAGGAAACAGCATACAGAATTTGCCTTATAACAAGTATTTGCTAACTGGCGCAGTGATAGCCAACAGGCAAGATGACAGTGGAGGGACGTGAGAGAGAGCTAGTGAAAAATAGTGTTCAAGACAGGCTGAGGCCACAGTGGTTTTCCTCTGCCCATCTTCCTGTTTTAAGAGTTTTGTCTAAGGGGACAGGAGACACTTCTACAAGTGACTGGGACCCTTCCCTACCTAGGAGATGTCAGTGGGACTGGGCCAGAAGAGAAGACAAAAATACAAGGACACAGACAGGCCCCTGTGGCTGTGGCTGACAGGTTGGAGAGCTGCAAGTGTGAGGTCGGCACCTCCATCAGACTTCAAAGCACAGAGCAGGTTCGTCTTGAGCAGGAAAAAGGAAAGAGGGTGAAAGAGAAAGCCCTTTGCTCCATGTGCAGCTGCCCTACCAAATGGTGGAGCTGGTGGCCTTCGGAGGAGCAGCTTCAGTTGGGACAACAGATCTAAAGTGTGGGCAAAGCTGGACAAGGAAAGAGAATTGGACTCCTGCAAACCAGGAGTGGAGGGAAACACTAGGCTCCACTGCTGCCACAGCAAGCCCAGGTTGGGATGGAGGAGCTTTGGGGTATGACAGACACAAGAGTGGAGAGAAAACTACGAAAGGAAATGACTCCTGCCACAGCCATGGGCAGGAGGCCCCGTCCCAGGGGTGCCAGGGCATTAGAGCTCCTGAGGAAGCCTCTGCTCCTGCAACTTACCTCAGATTCCAAGAGGATGCTGCGCTTTTCTTTGCTCCCCATTTTGGTCCCTTTCCCCCTGCTTGGTTTCTGCTCAGGGATGGTTACCTCTGTGGCCAGAAAGGAGCCAGAATGCATCATGCAGACCTCAGATACCACCCAGCTTCCCCAAGGAGAGAATGGGTGAGGTGAGGACATTAGACCCTGCGAACTTTGTTTTGGTTATAACATAAACAACTACAAGGCCCTCCAGCTAGGCAGATGGGCTCTCCTGAGAACAGGGCCATTAGGATGTAGGTCTGGGGTACAAGCTGTAGAAGGAAGGGGAGCCACTATGTCCGGGCTTTCCACATCATCACTGTAAGAAGGAAGTAAGGTCCAGAGAAAGGCATGAGCAAAACCAGCTCCTGACGGACACATCTAGGCCAAGAGCCTCTGCACTGCTTTCCCCTCCTCCACGCAGGAAAGGTGACAGCCAAGGGGTATCTGCACTTACTCCCCTTGCCTGGCTTTGTGGTGTCTTCTTTCTTAGCGGTTCCTTGTGTGGGTGACTTCTCCTTTTTAACCACTTCCTGTACAGAATATAAGATGAGCAGTGAAAGTCCTGCCTCCCAGGGCATGGACAGTAGGTAAGGGAAGCCCAGGGTAGAGGTAGGCCTGAGGCCCATTTCACCTCTTGCTTTCCCTCCTTCTGTACATCTTGAAGGTCCTGGACCACCCAGGACCTCCCAGCTCTCCCCAAGCACACCTACCCCTAGCTTCTCCTTTTTCTTGGCCAGACCCTTCAGGGTTTTCATTGACTGCATCTTTTCCACCAGTGCCACACTGCTGATCCCCCCAATCTGAGGCTTCTCCCGTTCCGTTTTGGTATCCGCTTGTCGAGAGGAGGTTGGCTGTGTTCACAAATGGGATAAAGGGGCAGCTAGAGCCCTTCTTCAAAGGGAGATGGTGAGGAGTCTCTGCTTGGGCAACACATCTCCCTCCCAGAAGGTGAAAACAATTTGTCAGGGGCTCCTCTGAGTTGGGGAGCTGTTCTGAGGAGTATCCAAGAAGTAAACAGAGATGAGCTGGGAAGTGAGATAGGGTACAGACTCTCCTATTGAATGGGAATGGCTGTCACAGATCTATTTGCTGGCACTATTGTAATTTCAAGTGCAATCTGAATTAACTCATTCAATCCTGTAAGGCAGGTACAATTATTCTTATTTACAAAAAGGCAGAGGGGTTAAGTCCTGGGTCAAAGCTGAGGCGTGAATGAGCTGGATTTCAAGTCCGGGGTCCGAATCTAGCATTTGGTACTTTAAACGACCCCACAGGATAGCTGTGCTGCTGGAGCCCACCCCACAGAGGTAGGAGACTGGAGATTCCCAGCTGGGTTTACCGATCGGGACCTGTCCTGTGCCGCCTTCTCCAGTAGGAGGCGCCGGCGTTCCACCACCTCAGGGTGTGTCAGCTCGAAGGGACGCAGGACCTGGGGCAAGGCCAAGCCTTAGTCAGACCTAGGGAAGCGGGGAGTGGGGGCCGACAACGACGACTCCTTGTATGCTAGTGGACAACCCACCTCAGCCAGCTTCAGGGCACCCTTGTCCTGGATGCGGTTGTGCGCCAGGGACAACCAGAGCAGGGAGCGATTCAGCCGAAGGCCCTGCGGGATGGGCAGGTGGGCGGTGAGCTGAGCGCTAAGAAAGAGAGCCCCCCCCCCAAACCCCAGGCACACACGTCCGCCAGGTGGCCCGCGCCCTTGTCCCCAATGTCGTTGAAGGCCAGGTTCAGGGACACCAGAGTCCGGTTGCTGCCATGTAATGTGGACAAAGCCTGGCCCAGAAGCTGTGCGCCATGGTCGTTGATGTTGTTGTTCCGAAGAGACAAATGAGCGATCCTGGACCATGAGAGGGAGGAGAGGAAACCCCCTGCACTGCTGTGCACCCTTAAGACAGGGATGGACAGACAAGGCAGGCCCCCCCCCCCCACAGAGAGCCCTCAGGGAGATGCCAGAGGCTAAGGAAGGGTGGGGATTAATTCCTGCCCTGGAATAGGGTGTCAAACCCAGAGAAGGGGTGAGAGTGGGTGGCCTCACGTGCTGTCCATGGCCATGAGCTTGTGATAGGACTGTTTTGGCAGTGGGTTCCCCTCCAGAGACACCTTCCTGCAGATGGGAAAAATCTGAGAACCACGAGAGACAGCTGAGGTCAGGTAAGGGAGAGGGACAGAAAGCAAGCACGGGAGCAGTTAGGAAACAGTAAGCTAGAAACCCATGGGACAATTCCCCAGGCTAAAAATGCACACACGAACTTAAATGTGAAGGTGCCTCTCTGTAGGCTGACCATGGCCCTTGGTGATCCTCAGCTCCTGCCATCCAGGTTCTACATGACTCTCTCCCCTTCACTGTGGCCAGACCTAGGGAATCACGTCTAATGAAGTGACAAAGTGATGAGGTGTCATGCAAGTCACCGTGGCCTACACCTCCAAAGCTCTCTGGCACTCTCCCAAATGCCCTGTCACAGGACATGCAGATACCTGGGGTAGCCAGCCATGGTGGTACACATGTCATTCCAGCACTCTGGAGGCTGAGCTAAGAGGATCACCCCCAGTTCGAAGCCAGCCTCAACTACATAATGAGACTGTCTCAAAAGCCAAAGTAAAAAACCTACAAACAAGCAAGCAGATGCCTAGGAGAGGCTTCCAGTCAGTCACACAGTAGAGCCGGGAAGCAGATACTTCAGCCTCACCACAGCCCCAGGCAACAGCTTTACTGCAACCTCAAAATAGACCAAGCAAGCACCCAGGAACCCACACCCAGATGATCTCACAAAACCTATGAGGAATTAAGTGTTTGCTGTACGAAACCACTAAATTTGAGAGCCATTTTGTTACAACTGTTAAACTACTATTCCCTTCTATAGACTAAGGGTTTCTCCAATAGTTTTTGCATCATAACAAAAACTGAACCAGGGAAAAAATCTTTTTCTTGCTATATAGTCCACACTGGTTTTAAACTCACAGAGATCTTCCTGCCTTAGTCTCCTGAGCACTGGGATCACAAATGTATGCCACCGCACCCAGCTGAAATTTCTCAGCTTAAATGTTTTCTCCCATGATTTTTCTGGGGTTTTTTTGTTTTGTTTTGTTTTTTGGGTTTTTTTGCACAATCATTTCAAGCTACCTTCCTTTCACATAAACTTTGTGTATTTGTTTTTTAAACCAGGGATCAAACTCACGACCTCACACTTGCCAGGCAGGTGCTTATGCCACTGAGCTAAATCCCCCACCAAACTTAGTGTTTTTAAAATTACTTTTATGGGGGCTGGAGATTTAGCTCAGCAGGCATTAAACGCCTACCTGGAAAGTGCAAAGTCATGAGTTTGATCCCCAGTACCAAAAAACAAAAATTACTTTTATGCTGCTATCTGACTTATTCTTACATAATGAGCTCACACAGTTCTTTCTCTGCTAGCTAAATCATTTCTAGTTTCCATGATAGAATGAAATGTATGCTTCATGGGGTTCTATACAGCATACTGTGGACTCAGCTAAGAGAAGCCACAGTCCCTGCCCCAAGGAGCACATAGCCTGTCCTGGAGCAGGAGTCAGGTAAGCCCCAAGGTACAGCAGAATCTGGGGGACATTCTGTGGAGAGGTCAAGATGCAAAGGGGTAGACAGCCAAGTCAGTTTGGTTCTTTGTACACCAGAACCTGTAGCTAAGCCCCCTCTCGTCAGGCATCTGCTCCCCTCCCTGTACAGGAATGTCCTTTTCCAATGCCTAGCTGGGCCTAGTCACAGTCCTCCAAGGAAAACCCCAGAACCAACTCCTCTAAGCAGCCTTCCAGGTCTTCCTGCTCCTTCCCAAGAAGTGAGTGGAACTAGTTCACCACCACCACCCTTACTGCCCTGCAAGGTCTACTCTTGGGACCTTTTCTCTGCCTCCCTGGCTGTGAGCTCCCACAAGATGTGAACTGTCTTCCCAGCCACAGGCCTGGGCCAAAGAACAAGGGAGATGACCTCCAGGAAGAGTAGATGGTAGTGGGGCTGATAGACAGGAGAGGGCAAGGCCCAAGGGCTGGGCTCTTTGGATACTGGTGAGGACTGAAATGGGACTGAGTCTTGTCAAGGGAGAGCTTCATGACCCAACGATAGGGATGCCAGGCCCAAGAGCCACCTGCCACTTCCATACCAACTGTCTCCCTGACATCCACCCAGCCCAGCTGCTCTCCCTTCCACTGACCTGAGAGTTGGTGAGCAGAGAGGCAGGAGACTGATGAAGGTGCTTAGGGTATCATCCGTCAGCCCTACTTTCCACAAGCTGCAGTCAGCAGAAAACACAGAATGAGCAAGCGGTTACCTGCTATGAAGATCCCTGCCAGTCCTCCAACAGGCCCTTTCTACCTTCCACCCCACAATGCAGTCTGGTATGAGTGTGTGTGTGTGTGTGTGTGTGTGTGTGTGTGTGTGTGTGTTACTGGGGACTGAACCCAGGAGCTTTGCACCCAGCCCTTTGTAAATTTTGTACTTTGAATGAATGAATGAATAAATAAATAAATAAATAAATAAATAGATCTATCTTGTGTTCTGAGACAAAGTCTCATTCAATTGCCCCAGCTGGTCTGGAACTTTTGATCCTCCTTCCTCAGCATTTCAGGGTGCTGGGACTCGGGACAGTCTGCCCTTTTTTGTATCTATCCTGAGCCACCAGGAGCACAGCTCATACACTGGCCCTTTCTCCATCCAGGGTCCTCACTTGATGGCCTGAAGCTGGCTGAGGGAGGGCAGGCAATTTGAGAAGATCCCCAGAATCCGGTCCTCCACCTTCCAGCCTACAGGAGAGGAGGGCCTTAAATCTGGGGCAGGACCTAGGGGACCAGGGCCGGGCTGGGTAGAGTAGTAGGGCAGGCTACCACGGATGTAGATCTCCTTCACCGCCTTGCCGTCGTCCTGCTCCAGCTCCACTTGGATAGTGGGCCGGAAGAACACATACTTGCTCTCCAGGCTGTTGAGGCTGCAGGATGCTGAAAGCCGCTGGTCATCTGGAAATCAGGTAAGGAGGTGAGACGCTGTCAGGAATCCCAGCCTCGCACACTCACAGCCCCATGTGCAGCCACTACCACTGACCGAGGTTGGGTTTTTCTGACGTGGAGGCCAAGGAATCAGAGATCCGCTGCGGGCGCGGCCTGGTGACGACCTTGGGGAAGTCAGTATAGCCCGAACGGGCACAGAGCTCAGCGAAGTCAGCCTCCAGCACTCCGGTGCACTGGTATTCCTCTGCGGGGTGAGCAGAAAGGAAGGTATGTCAGGGGCACTGATGTTGCCAGCAATACTGCAGCACAGAACTGTTCAAGTCTAAATGATCACATGTCAGGAAAACCAAATGATTATTTTGTGTTACATGCACAGGCAGAGCAGCTGTCATGACTGGACAACTTTCTGGCTTTGCTGTTCAGGTCAAGAGGTCATTTCCAAATATTACATACTTCCACTATATCATCCATAGAAAAAGCCTGGCTAGATGGAAAAAAAGTCACTTGAACTTAATGTTGTTTGCAAGATGTGATTGATACTATCAGCCACATTCATATGCATGCCCATAACTCACATTGGTTCAGGAAGCTATAAGGAGAGGTGTGCAGAGCACACACTCTTCCCAAAACCAGAGATGCAATGGCCCTCTAAAGATAGATCACTGGCCAGAGTTTCTGAGTTAGGAAAGCAGCTCTAGATATTTCTTTTAGAAAAATAGTCACTACCAATGCACATGCAGTTACACAAGGGAACTCAAAACTTGCTTATTTGTGTGACATTCAACCTCAGTCTACAGCAAACTCAATCAACTTCTTCAGGGGAGAATTACAGCTATAGTCAAAGTAGCAGATAAAGTGACTGCATTCAAAGCCAAACTGGAATTATGAGGATCATGAGAAAACTTTGTTTGTTTGTTTGAAACAGAATCTCACTAGGCATTTCAGGCTGGCCTTGAACACACTGTGTAGCCTACGCTGATTTTAAATTCACAGTGATCTCCCTGCCTTATCCTCCCAAGTACTGGGATTACAGGTTATGTGATACCACACCTGGCTTAAACATTGAGATTTTTAAAATGCTTCAAATATTAGCAGAAGGGGAGTAAGTCAGGGCTTTCCTTCTCCCTAGCTGATACATAATCATGTAACTCATCTTTCAAAAAGTTTGAGCATGACTTCCCAACCACAAAAGACCCCCAAACTGAAAAGGAATGGATCTAGGACCAATTCATAAATTGGGGAACAACTCTGTCCATACTAGAATAGGATCAACTATTTAAGATCACAAGTGGCAGTGGTCTTTGAAGTATATGTGAGACAATTTCAAATCTCCCTGCATTCTGGACTAATGTCTGAGATTGCCACAAAAGCACTTGAAAAGCCTGCTTCCATTTCTAACATTCTGTCTTTGTGAAACAGGGTTTTCTGCAAGTGACAGGAACAAAAATGAGATTACAAAGTACACTGGACACAGACAACATACTTTGTCTCTCATCATCCACAGATGGGACTGTCGAGTTGCAGACCAACAAATCAGGGCTCCCACTGATTCTGCATTATGGTAAGTTGTGTAATTATTTCATGTGATACCAGGCAGGAGGATGGCCATGAGTTTAAGGCCAGCCTGTGCTACATGGTGAGTTCAAAGCAAGCCTGAATTACAAGCAAGATCCATTCTCAAAATAAAAACTATTTCATGTAATAACATAATACTAGAACTAAACAAAGCACAATAAATGTAATGTGCTTGAGTCATCCTGAAACTATCCACTAACACCCCATGCATGGAAAAACCGTCTTCTATGAAATGGGTCCTAGTGACAATTCTGCTCTAGGAAATTGTACCCTGTCTTATTGTCCCTTCTGAAAGATATCCTTTTTTAGCTCTCCTAATTCTCCACCCACCTACAGCCACTGGCACTGACAGCAAGATGGTATCTGGCAAGTTTAGACAACCAGCACCTTTTTCCAAGTAAAACACCTCCAGTCCAAAGCAATAACTGACTGTCCGTCTCTCATGGCAAAGCTGTCAAATTTGTATTAAGAAGCCAGGCAGCGGGGCTGGGGATTTAGCTCAGCGGCATAAGTGCCTGCCTTGCAAGCAGGCAGTCATGAGTTCGATCCCTGGTACCGATAAAAACGAAAAAAAAAAAAAAAAAAAGAAAGAAAGAAGCCAGGCAGCCAGGTGTGGTGGCACTCGCCTGTAATCCCAGCACTTGGGAGGCTGAAGCAGGAGGATTGTTTTGAGTTTGAGACCAGCCTGGAGCTACAAAGTGAGCTCAAGGCCAGCCTGAACTGAATAGTGAAACCCTGTCTCAAAAAGATAAGAAGGGGCTGGGGATTTAGTTCAGTGGCGTTAGCGCCTGCCTTGCAAGCTCTCAGTCATGAGTTTGATCCCTGGTACCAGCCAAATTAAAAAAAAAAAAAAAAAGATGAGGAGGAGGGGGCAGCAGCATCTGTCCAAAAAACTCTTTTGCAATAAAGAGCCACCCCCTATTTATATCACTCAGTATGACTTATAAAGTTTTATTCTCTTTTTCTAGAGAACATAAGTTCCATGTAAGCAGGACTGTGTCCAACTTTGTTTTCTGAATCTATCCTGGTGTCAAAGCAGACATTCAAAAAATAACGGCTGAATGAATGAAGATCTATAGACTGCTTAAGACACCTTCTGGCAGACCCCACCTCCATCATTCCCTGGGTCTTCCCCTCATACATCTCATATTTTATCACATCGTACTGTGCTTGTCAGCATCCCAAACCACATGTGGCTTCTTTAAGATCAAGTTTAACTGCCAAGCCTAGGCTCAGGAACTCGGGAACTTGGGACCAGGGAGAGGCGGGTGGGAAGGCCAGAGCCGCACCTGGAGCTCGGTTCCCCTGATCCCGCAGTCAGCCCAGCGTACCCGGGTTTTTGTGCTCTTCCTCGCCCGTCTGCGGCTGGACAACCGCCACCTTCTCCTTGGCTGTTCGCTCCCCTTTCTTGGTCGTTGCGCCGGACGACTTCTGGGTCCCAGGACGCGGGGTCTTGGCTGCTGTTCCGGGCTCACTCGACATGCTGGTGCCTTTGCCACCTTCGTGGGAACGGCTAGGCACAACAGGATTCTTGTGAGGCTCCCCCTGGTGATGATGTCCGTTCCGCGGGCACCCACGGGAATCCGACCAGCCAGCTGCGTGAGTCCTACAAGTCCCTCTCCCAGACAACCGAGCGAGGTGGGCGGGCCCAGGCAGTAGGGGGCGGGGCTGCGCCGAGGGGCGGAGCTAATAGAGGTAGAGGCGGGGCTGACCGGTGGGATGGAAAGGACGGCTGGAGGAGGGACGGGATAAGCATGGGAGGGGCGTGACATGGGCAGTGGCGGTCAACAGCAAACTCCTGTGCTCCTGGGCCTAGGATCTGAGCAGAGAAGAGCCAGAGTGACCCAAAACCTGGGCTGCGCCATAGCGAAGGAGCAGAGTGGATCCTCCAACAAACCACAGCACACAGCACAAAGATGGGCCAGGGCCGGGTAATCCAAAGTCACCCAGGGAACTGAGCCAGCAGAGCAGGATCAGGGAATCAAAGAACACCAGGGAGAGTCCAGGTAGGGGCAAGTCCTCACTCCAGGGACTGCCCACCTACCATATAAAGAGAAAGCACCAAGAAAAAAACCAGAGAGATCCAAACTGAGGATGTGGTGCTAGGTCCCTTTTCACCACATCTGTTCAGGCTCCTGGAGGTCTGAGAGCTAAGCCACTAGGCTGAAGGCTGATCTAAACCCCAAGTGTTCTCCCCTGCTGGGCCCTTTCTGAGTGTATTCTCTTCCAAGGTCTTCCTGCCTCAGAACCCCACTCTGTTCGTCTGAAGAAAGCCCACCCTTTGGAGGGCTTCTGATAAAGATAGTCTATTGCTGTTAGAGCACACAATGTGACCATCTGTGGTAGCACTTACCACAGTGTCATTTACACTTTTTTTTTTTTTTTTTGTCTTTTTCCTTTCTATCGGTACTGGGGATCCAACTCAGGACTGCCTGCTTGCAAGGTAGGCATTTACGCTGCTGAGCTAAATCCCCAACCCCCATCATTTATACTTTTATTAACTCAGCCACGAAGTGTTTTAGGAAACGTTTATTGAGTGCCAAAGGTAAACAATACTGAGCATAAACACAAGAGTCCTGCCTTCAGGAAATGTACAGTCTAGTAGGCAGAAAACAATGCAATAATCACACAAGCAATACGAAATCAGAGTGATGCTTGCCCCTTGCTGGTCCTCAGAGGAACACACTGGGCCCACATGTGACAAGAAGAAGAGCACCATGGCATGCAAGCCCCTTGGGTAGGAAGAAGTGTGACAACCAGCAGAACCAGCAGAACCTGGGGCCAGTGTGATTAGAATTAGGGAACACAGTTCAAGATGGAGTGGGAGAGACAAACTAGCCCAGCAGCAAGGCCTCTAAAACCTTTGAAAGCTTTGACCCTGGCCCAGGAGCAAAGGGCCACGTAAGAAGACAGGAAGCCTTTTGGCAAGCTAACCCAGGTGTGTCTGAGTAGTGGATGGAGGAGTGGTGAGTGAAGGCAGAAGGCCAGAGCAGAGTTACTGCTAGAGCTAATTGGGCTCCTTGGCTTGTTGCTGGGCTAAGTGGTAAATGCCCAAGAACAGGACCACACACACAGTGCCCTACAGGTGTGCACAGAAAAGGTGCCCATTACACATTTTAAAAATCAATCTGTTAAACCACACCTTTATGTGAAAAAAAAAATCAATCTGAGGTTTTAGCTCAGCGGCATAAGTACTCGCCTGCCAAGCGTAAGGTTGTAAGTTTGATCCCCGGTACCAAAAAAAAAAATCAATCTGAAATCAGAGTCATCCAGCAACATTCAACCACCAGTTTATGTACACAAGACCCTGAGGGGCTGGGGAGCAGCAGGTCTGTGACAGGGAACCAGTCATCCTGCCCACCACTGTCTCCTCTGATGGGAACTACAGTGAGGCTCCCAGCTCTCCATTCACCTCCTTCATTAAATATGTGCACATCACGGCCTCCCAGCCCTCTCCCTGCTCCTGGCAGTATACACAAAGCTCTGTCCCCAGCCTTGGGTGGCAAGGGCCAGGTAAAGCCATATCATCTTGGCTCCTCAGCGGTCCTGGCGCCGGAGTGGGGGTGATGGGGGATGCCGTACTGGAGGTAAGTCATAGTGTCCAGGGATGTGGCTATTCTTGGGTGAGTCATAGTGGCCAGGGGGCAGACCTGGAGGAAGAGGGGGCTGGGAGGCCATGGAGTCTCGATCTGGAGACAAAAGGCACAAGATAAGAGAGAAGAGTTCCTCAACCTCCCACCCATCACCTCCCCCTCCAGCACCTTCTGCCCAATAAGAAGTAGGCATTGGACATGGCACATTTACTACCACCTGGCTGGGCAGCCCTGGGCGAAAGCCTCTCCAGCCCTCAGCTTCCAGTGAGAGAGATCACTTCAGCCTGTCCCCTAACTTGCCCCCCACTTCTCAGGTGCTACACTACCACTACTTAAATCCTCAGCCTCTGAGTGCAGAGAACCCTACAGATGAGGAAACAGGCTCTGAGGGACAATGTGACTTCCCCAGTGTCACCTGGTTTGAGCCCAAGTCTGACCACCTCTTTATTCTCTCCCTGTGTTTCTCTCTGTTCCTCTCTTGCTCCGGTGTCACCTGGTTTGAGCCCAAGTCTGACCACCTCTTTATTCTCTCCCTGTGTTTCTCTCTGTTCCTCTCTTGCTCCGGTCCTTCCCCTTCAAAGAGGGAGCACTCACCCAGGGTCAGTGGGTTGGGCTGCTCATAGGTGCCACTGTCTCTCTGTGGTTGGGGCTGCCAACAACATTGGCTGTTCTGGCGCTGAACAGACTGCCTGGGAGGAGAAGCTGAGGGAGGGCCTTTCATCTCCACATAGCTGCTCTCCCGGGGCCCCCCCGGCAGGCTGGGTAAGTCTCGGATGGTGGCATATGGGTTCTCACTGCTCAGGGAAGCCAAGCTGGTCCCCAGCCCCTCTTCAGAGATGCTCCCTAGGGTTTGAAGAAATAATTGAGTTTCCATGAAGACATTGGCTCTTGACCCAAGTCCACCCCTCCCTCAAAGCCCCTGTGCTTATACCTTTATTAGAGATCAGGCCTGGGCCATTACCGTGCCTGTAACTATAGCTGTAGCTTCGGTCCAGGCGGCTGCTACCTAAAGAGGGGGAGGCAACTTGCAGTCAAGGTCCAGTTCCCAGGTTCTAGCCTCTTCTATAACTGGGCCTCAGTCCTTTTCCTGCACTCACTCAGCAAGAGCAGCAGCAGGTTACACAGATGCATCCACTCCAGAACCATGGCCTCCAGCCCCTACCTCTGTCCAGAGATGCTAGAGGGCTCTCCACGCGGTGCTTCCAGTCAGCAGGCAGGGTGGTGTGGTTGTCATGTCTGTGGGCTCCACTTGACCTCTCAGGCACCTGGAGGCTAGCAAAGAGCTGGCTGCCGGGAACCTGATAGTGCCATAGGCAGAGCAGACTCAAGGACTGGGCTTCCCCACAAGCCAGGTATGCACTCATCCCTCCAGTGCATCCCCTCTCCAGCACTGACCTTGTTAGGGGGTAAGGGGCTTGGGGAGCACTGTGACAAGGTGTGGTAGCTGGGGTTGGAATAGTAGTGGCTGTAACTTGGAGGAACATCTGCAGGACAGACACAGGGGAGCGCAGAGATGGCCCATTTTGTCCCAGATCAGTAATTCAGCCTCCCTGACCTCCCTTCCTCCTCCCTACTTCCCATTTTCCCATGCACCCTGTTTTCCCATGCCTCATTTGTGCCACACGCCTCTATGCCAGCTCACCTGGCATGACATACTCAGAGCCATCCAGCCGCCCACTGCTGTACGCCACTGCCAAGTGCTGATGCTCCTTGCCCTTTTGCCAATGACGGTAGCCAATGAAGAGTGCTATCAGGGCCACAACAAGGGATCCCAGCACTGCAATGCCAATCACTGCACCCAGTGAGTTATAGGCCACTGGAGAGGTAGGCATCATGGTGAAGGGCTCCTGGCTTCCTGTGTGAGGTGAGGTGGACACTCAGGGGGGTATCTTAGCTCTTCTGTGAGCTAGGGTATTTGTCTAGGAAAAGTGCCCAGTAGAAGGCAGAGATGGTGTGACAGCCCTTAATCCTTATTCCCTGGGGACAGTGTGAGTGAAGAGGGCTGAGAACTCACCAATCCTGCAGGGTGCACCACTATACCCTGGGGGACACACACAGGCCCCTGTCTCTGGGTGGCACTTCTCTCCAGGACCACACTCACATGGTTGGGAGCAGTTAGCACCAAACATCCCTGGAGGACAGACTGGAGAGAAAGCCCAGGAGGCAAGCTGGGGTCACAGGAAACAGGAAGCTGCAGCCTCCTCCCTAGTGAGGGCTGAATTGCACAGGGATGGTGTCCCCTGCTGTGGGTACCTTCTGAGCAATACTGTCCAGTCCAACCAGAGGTACAGATGCAGCTCCCATCCTGGGGGTAGCAGGTCCCACCATGTTGACACTGGCAGGACTGGGCGCAGTTAATCCCCCAGTGGCCTGTGGGGCATGCTGTAGGAGACAAGGGGCCTGCTGTGGGTGGATCCTCCCCTCTGGGACTAACCCTGACTCCCTAGGGTCCCTTAAGGACTTTTCTCATTTGAAATAGGGTCTCACCATGTAGGTCAGGCTAGCCTTGAACTCACTATGTAGTGCAGGCTGCCCCAAACTCTCAGTGATCCTCCTGCTTCACCTTCCCAAATACTAGGATTATAGGCATGCACCATCACACCTGGCTCACCAGTCTTTTGCTTGGTCTTAGTCTCTAGGAATCACTAAAGCTTCAGACCGTATCTATGCACCAGTGACTCACACTAACTTTATTTCATCCGCTGAATGCCAGGCCCGCGTGTCTATCCACCCACTGTCTAAAGCCACTACAAACTGACACACCCAGGACCAGGCCACCACAAGCTCCTAAACTACCCTGGATTCCTTAGGTCTGGACTTGGATTCCTGTCTTGTTTTTTAACCTAAGGAAGAAGTAATATCTACCCTATTAAATGTATTATTTTTGTGTCCTTGACCCTAGAAGTAACCTAATAGTTTCTACTAAATTCTATGGACAAATTCTTCACCAGGATAATTTCCTTCTTCACTCTGACTGCTGGGAAGCTTAATTCCAGATTTTTGCAAGGCAACAGCTTCTGTGTCCCCTTTTCAAAACTGGCTTTAATTTCTGTTTTGTCTTTTCCATCACCATCTCCATATATTTATGTGGGAAAGACAACATGTGAATAAATACATACATACGTATGTAATACATACAACGAAAAGTAAAATATAAAAAAAATGTTCAAAATTGACCTTAGTATTTCCCCTACTTTCATAAAACAATGTTCTTCTCAGACGCCCTATCTCAAAGGGCAAGGAATGGTTTTCCTGATATTCACTGCTGCACTCTCAGCACCCAGAACCAGTACCCAGCATGTAGGTGCTGCCCAATGAGTATTTGTTCATATTGTTTATAGAAATAACTGCATCAAGGTGAGTCCATAGGCTTTTATGCCCAAGAGAAGGGAAACCAAGGTCTCCTCTCATCCCACCCACGTACACACCCTGTTCAAAGAAAACAAACCACATACGCTGCGAGCAGTCAGGGCCTGTCCAACCAGCCAGGCAATAGCAGGTCCCATTCACAGGGTGGCAGGACGAATGGTTATTGCACTTGCAGGGTACACAGCGTTTGCCATAGCGGCCGGGCTGGCAAGCTAGACACAAGGGTACATGGTGACTGGGAAGTAGGGGCAGCCCTGGTTGCTAACATCTCCCCCCATCTTTCCCACTGTGCTGTTCTGAAGATTGGAGTCAGACCAAGAGCCCAAAAGTTGCTGAGCTGGGCTCTGGCATCTGACACTGCATAGTACCCTGCTGCTGGCAGGATAGGGTGGGAGCAAGGAGCCTCACATCTCTGGCAGGAGGGGCCTCGGAAGCCAGGTGCACACACACAGTTGCCATTCTCAGGCAGGCAGGTGCCCCCGTTCTTGCAGGTGCATGCATTACTACAGTTGGCTCCCCAGAAACCCTCAGGGCAGGGCAGGTGACAATGTGTGCCTGTTGGGAGAGAATGCAGGGTGAACTTGACCCAGGCCTTTCATGTTCCACAGGGGCATTTTATGTGGGCTGCATCCCCCTACATAAAGAGACTTGAACACCTAAAATTTTCACCTGTCCAGCCAGCCTGGCACTGGCAATGTCCATTAACAGGGTCACAGCCATCAGAGTGGTCACAATCACAGCGGTCAGCACAATCTTTGCCAAACTGCCCCTTCTAGGGGAGGAAGCAAAGGATGGGGTAACTAGTCAGTTGAGGTGTCATCCCCTCCCTTCTCCCAGACACATGGATTGTGGGCTCTTACCGGGCAAGGTAGCTGGCAATGGGCCCCATGCCACCCAGGGGTGCAGGTACAGGCTCCAGTTTGGGGGCTGCAGACTCCTTCATTGGCACACTGGCAACTGGCATTGCAACTGAAGCCCCAGGTTCCAGGTGGGCAGGGCACAGAGCAATTACCACGCTGCCAACCTAGAGGGGGACTTGCATATGAGCATGAGTACCCAGCTGCCCTTCTGCATAAGCACATCCTAAGTTCTGGCTGTGGCAGGTTCTCCACTATGAGTTGGGAGCAGGAGTGGGGTGCTCATGGCACCACATAAGACACATGCATATGAACTTTTAGATGTTGAAGGAAGTTGGCAACATACACAGGTGCTGGGGGGGGGGGGAATGTAGCCTGCACAAAACCCAGGGTTCAATCCCAGCATTACACAAACAAAACCCCAAAGGATTACAGAGGCCTTAGTAGATAACTAAGTGAATGATCAGATCATGTGTAAGACAACAGAGATTGGGTATTTGTTAAATTTAGTAGAGAGCTAGCCAAACAAAACACACATATATCAAATTTCAGTCTAAAGATCACCAATGTGCCACAACATTTCTGGCACTGCCACCATTTGGGGGTTTTTGCGGGGAGGGTAGTTTTTTGTTTGTTTTGTTTTGTTTGTATTCTTTTTCAAGGGAATTGAACTCAAGGCTTGTGCACTAAACCATTCTCACTAAGTTATAACTTTAGGCCTTTTAAAAAATTTTTATTTTGAGACAGGGTATTGCTAAATTGCCAAGGCTGGCTTCGAATTTACAATCTTTTTGCCTCAGCCTCCTGGACAGCTAGGATTACAGATGCACACTCGCCTTACTGTTTTGTATAAATGAGGGTGAGAAATATTCAACAGTAAGCCACATTGTGGCCTGTGCCTTTAAGGACCAGTATGAGTTATGATTTTAGAAAAGCAAAGTAAATATTCCAGGAAGGAAATAGCCTGGATGCTTTCCCACAGTCCAGCTGCTGCCTGGTCAGCTCCGCCCTTATCCTGCAGCCTAGGCCCTTCCCATGGCCCCACCCCCAACCATTTTAGACTCAGCCTCTCACCTTCCTTGCAGACGCACGTGCCATCGACAGGCGAGCAGGTGACGGCGTTTTCGCATGAGCAGCGTGAGGAGCAGTTGACCCCATAGGTGTTGGGGGGACAGAGGCTGGCGCAGTGGGGCCCCTGAAAGCGGAAGGCGCTAGTAAGAGGGTCCTGTCCGGCCCACCTACCCCTTCAACCTCCTCGCGGGATGCGTCTCACCGTGTAGCCGGGCTCGCACCGGCAGAGGCCGCTGTCGGCCAGGCAGACGCCACCGTTCAGGCACAGGCAGTGCTCCTGACAGCCAGGCCCATGTGTGTCCCGCGGGCAGCTCTCGTTGCAATGTAGGCCCGCCCAGCCTGGCCGGCAGGCGCACTCTCCGTGCATTGGGTGACAGCTTCGGAGAGAGGGTGCTCCTGAGCACAGGCCCTGGGGTCAGGGTCCCTGTACCACAGCCCCCACCTGAGACCCACCTGAGGCTGTGCTCCGGGTCGCAGGTGCAGGCTGTCTGGCAGCTGAGGCCATATAGGCCATCGGGGCAGAGGCGCTCGGCGCAGCGGTGCCCGGTGAAGCCGTGTTCGCACAGACATGCACCGTTGGCAGGGAAGCAGTGCGCACCTGGGGCGCAGTCGCATGTGCCGTTACAGTCCTGCCCGAAGCTGCCCACCGGACATTCCTCTCGACACCTGGCACCGTGTGGAGTGAATACGACCATGTCTGCCTCCGGCCAGTCTGCTCCCCAAGGCTTTCCCGGGCCTGTGCTACTCACCGATCACCTGTGTAGCCCGGGGCACAGTGGCACTGCCCAGTGAATCGGTCACAGAGGCCACCGTTGTGGCAGCGACATTCCTGGGAACAGTTGGGTCCATGGAAGCCCTCTGGGCAGGGCAAGGAGCAAATAGTGCCCTGTGGGGGTGAGAAATCAACAAAACTCCAGGTTCCCAGTAGCTTCCCCATGGCCACAAGACCCCTTGGGACCCAGAGTCCCCTGAACCTACTCTTACACACATCCTCCTTGAACTGCTGTCTACAGCCTCATCCAGAACTTCTCCCAGACTCCCACAGGCCCACCATACATACCATCCAGCCAGGTGGACAGCTGCAGGAGCCCTGATGAACTTGGAAGATGCCCCCGTTTTGGCAAGGAGAGGTGATAGGGCACAAGAAGCCAGCAGTGCCCTGGAGACAGGACACACCACAGCTGCAGGACAGTGGGTGAAGTCAGGGTATAAACAAGTACTACATGCAGCACCCATCACCCACTTCATCTCCAAAGGTGGCCGCTTGCACACAGGACAATCCTAAGAGGAAGCCCTGCGTGGGGCTCATGGAGCCACACATGCTCTTCCCAGCTAGGACTGCAGATCACAAAGAGCACAGACCTGGGACTGCCCAACCTCATGCCTGTTCTCTACCTGCCTTGGTCATCCTTTACAACACACTCCCACACCCCTGCTGCCTCCAGCTGTGGCAGTCCACGAAGACAGCAGGCACCCTCGCACAGTCAGGAAGACTAGGCGGGCGCCTCAAACTTGCTGGGCCAGGAAGCAGCGGAGCTGGGACTAAGATCCTGGTCTCCTGATCACTCCATTCCTACACTTGGGACTCTGAGTGCCTCATCACCCAAGAATATCTATGTGGCCTGACTTTACAACTTCATCAAATTACGAACCTGGGCCCCGTTTTCCCTGGAGGACAGAAGCAAGCTCCAGTCTGGGGATCACAGGATGCCCCATGGCACTGGCACTGGAGCCGGCAGGCAGGCCCATAGTGGCCAGGGGTGCAGGGCTGAAGGCAGTTGGGAGGCTGCAGGCCAGAGGGGCAGGAACACACCCCACTTGTAGGATCGCAGGAGCTGTTGTTGCCACAGTGGCAGAACTGGTCACACTGCAGCCCCCACATTTCGGGGCCACATGCTGTAGGATAAGGAGGCGAAAGGGATCATCAGAAGCCTAACCCCTCCCCAGCCTCATTCTGTCTAGTCCCTCCCCTGCTCCCATTCTGACTCTGTACCACATTTCTGGAAAAGGCAGCTAGCTGAAAGTGGGGCTCTGGGTATTTCCCCTGGAGTCCTAAGCACCTGTGCCCTGGTAGGGAGGACATCTCTGGGGTCACCAGCCACTTACCACTGGAGCAGTCATTGCCCCGCCAACCTGGCACACACTGGCACTGATTGGGCGCCACACAGCGGCCATGGACACACTCCTGGGCACAAACCGCTGGGGCAGAGATGGAGTGAATGAGAAGATGCCTCCACCCCACATCTACCCACCTTTTATATCTGCACCCCAGCTCCCTCCCACACCAGGGACTGAAGCTCTCCAGCCCCACTGCTGTCCCACGATGGAGAAAAATGGAGGAGAAGCAACTCAAGTCAGGACTTGACAAGACTCCAGGGTTCTGGGCTTCCGGGCCCCTCTTGTGAAATACTCTAAACACAGTAAAATGGTGTGGGGCTCAAGCTGTCTGAGACAAGGTGTAGTTGGTTCAGGCTGGGAAACAGTACAGGAATTAGTGATGGGA